>NC_090270.1:143296813-148166813 GCF_040414725.1 Anabrus simplex | reverse complement strand
TCATTTAGTGGATCTCCCTGCTGTAAATATTGCATGGAACTGTCTGGATGGTTATAAGAATTATATTGGCACTGCTTTCCTTTATTATCCCAGGTACAGTGCTAGTGCTCACAAAGGGAACTTAAGGCAAGAAAATGAAGAAATGCTAAGACATATTCAAATTGAACAAATTGAAACCTTGCAATATCGTCATGATATATACAGGGATATATTTTCAAAGTCATCTAAGCACTTCTTTTTAAATCCTCGATCTGAAGTTCTGTTATTTTTCGTAATTAAAAGCCTCGCAGACTTTCTACAGGTACGAAAAATGTTTTACTTGAATCGCAAGACAGATTATACGCGTGATGTGGTTAAGCGGTTTTGGTCACGTAGCCATGAGCTTGTATTCGGGAGATAATGGGTTCGAACCCCACTGTAGTTACACAGCCATGGAGATAGTTTTCTGAGGTTTCTCATTCTGACATCAGGTTGTACCTTCATTATAAGGCCACGGTCACTTTGTTCCCAATACTATCTCTGCCATCCCATCGTCACCATAAGATCTGTCCGTGTCGGAGCGACGTAAAAGTAACAAAAAGTAGAGAAGGAGATAGATAGAAAGACAGACAGACAGAAAGGGAGAGAGAAAAGAAAAGAAATGAAATAAACATTTGTATCTTGTTTATGTAGCTTCATACTGCTGGACTGTATTATTATTATTAATATTATTATTATTATTCGTGTCATCATAATGATAATCATTATCGTTATGCTCTTTGAAGCGTTGAATCTCGTCATCCAACCAAGTTTTCGGAGTTCAGTTCAGTGCTCATCCCCTGTCATCATCTGTTAAACAAGTCAGTTTAAAGACGTATTCCATCCATTTTAATCTAGATCTAGAGGGTGGTTGCCTTGTTGTGCTTTCTCTTAAAACAATAACCACCTCGACCACCACTTAAACCACTAACTAATTTTAAGGCTTTCAGAGACGCCGAGGTCCCAGAATTTAATCCGGCCAGACTTCCTCTTCTTTCTGCGAAATCTACCGTCAGGAGGCTGTCGTATTTGAGCACCTTCACATACAGCATCCTTGAGTTGAAGACTGTTGGCATTGATTGTCGAATCAGTGATTGATCAGCAAGAACTTGAAGGCTGATCGTCGATCTAACACTAACTGCTGTTTCTGAAACTCAAATAGAATGTTTGCCAACCAAACCCACACACATTTCCGATCAATCTTCGGTCAAATTTTGATTGGTTTTTCTATAACCGGGCAAAGTGAGAAATGAACAACTTCTAGGCTGAGGTAGGCTGACCTTGTGGTAATAATAAGTAGAGAGCGTTTACCTAAGTTAATGTGAAGCAGAAAAGAAAGCGGCAGATCTAGAACTAGATAGGAAGATGAACTTAGAACAAGTGTGGATGTAATGGTGAAAATATCTGAAGAAGGATGAGTGAAGTCTTCAACACACGAAGGGGAATGAACCCCTACCCTACAAACTGTGATTATGATGATGGTGATGATTTTATTATATCCGAACAACTTGTGATCATGTGAATATTGCTTTGAATGATCATGAGATCATCCTCAGTCTAGTATTGGAATCGTTGATTCAAGAAATAGAAAGAGAAATCCGACAAAGTAACTTGAGCTCACTATGAACCGGGTAGTCTTCTAGACAATAGAACATTTCTTCCTCCACACACAAAGGCAGGGATTCTTTCTTTTTGTAAGGAACTGCCGTCTTATATAAGCATTTCATACCTCTTTTGGCGGGACTTATGAAATATTACAAGACTTGACATACATTCATAACAGATGTCTACAGTCACTGCTATAAAATGGAAGATCACATCTCGCACCTTTTTCTGTCCTGTCAGCCACTTTCTAGCACTCCTAACAATTCAAACCCGTGAAGATGACCCGTTCTGCATTGGGCCAAGAGGCTTCACGGCTTCCTGAATAGCAAGTGGATGCCATTCATACGAAAATTCACTGAACTACTCCTTTTGTACGAATGGCCTCTGATATGGCCATAAAAGTAGCACTGCAAATTCTTATTCCAGGGCACCCTTGACATTCTTCATTTTTTCGGAGATAGTCTCCTCAATTTATCTATTACTCAGGATAACTTAGAATTACCTTAAAAGGAAGATAACAAAGCTCAGTATGAGGAAATACCGATATTACATCAATTTTCTTAATTGTTTTGTATCTACTTTGGACATGCGGGAATGGATCGAAAAGTTACACATATATTTTAAGAAATAGGAAAGAAATATTTCGAGATACAGCATAAACAAGAAATAATGACAAAAACTACACGGTTTGTCTAGTTTTCAATATATTACAAAGTATCTCTATAAAAGTGAGAAGTGTGTTTGGTTGGTACTCAGTCATTCACCATACATTCCACACCTTGCGCCGTTTTTCACCTCTTAGGACCACTGAAGGTATTTATAGGATGTCAATGAATCGGTTCAGGTGAAGAAGTTAAATCGGCCGTGCATAAGTGAATATATACTCCCTTAGAACGGAGTTTTGCGAACGAGGCATATTCAACTTGATGTCAAATTGGAAGAAATGTGTTCGCAGACTTAGTTGAAATATGGAAAAAATCTGTAGTTTTTACGTAGTATACTTATTTTAGTTTTCTCTAGCCATTAAAAATGTTTCGTTCAAAAGAATGTGCGTTACATTTCAATCTACTCTCGTACATACTTGTTCGAAGTTCTTGATTTCTAAATGGAAACACATTTGTAAATTATTCCAATCAGATCTGATCTTCATAGCAATTTTGTCTAATTTTGGTGGCAAATTAAGTGGAAAGAGGTCGTGACAAAAACGCTGGGGAATCCCAGTGGCTATCTAGAGGTGATTTTATGACCTCTAAAGTGGAGAATTAGTTACATAAACGCCACGAATACATCTCTGATATCGACTGCATTTTAGAGGAAGTAATTTATTCTTCTCCGCCAATTTCGTAGGATTTTTCTCATTTCAATGTGTTTCCTATAAAATGACCTTGTTTTAAATTATTTTATCTGCTGTAACATTACTCGGACTATCAGACTGAGAGACATGCATGTCTGTTGAGGGAGAATAAAATATAATTTGGAACTCAAAGACATAGTAAATTTTAGTGGGAATTGTTTTTCCAGGAATGACACTCAAGTATAAACTGCCTGATAAGCTTTCGAAGTAAACTGAATTATTACGAAAACATAACTTAATTTCCGCGATGTTCGTTGAATTTAGGTGTCCAGAAGTACGAACCTCCCTGGAATAAGTCTGTGTCAGTTTCCTTCAATTGTACACCACGATTACAACCAGGGGTAGCTTGTCCTGTTAGACAAAATTTAAAATGCAGAGCAGGTTCACTTTCGGGGTTAATGATGCGGATATAGGAACGTATTTCATATGTTACCGGGTGTATGCATAAGTCTTTTCCGGTTTCACGAAGAGATGGCGCAAGCGAACAGTACGCAGCGTATGGATTTGACACATACGTCAGTTTGTTCGTCTGACATCAGCCTACCAACACACACAAGTTGAGTCCGCCAAACACTAGCGCCTGTGTTGTATCGTTCAGTGATCATGTCGAATTATGTGCCTGAAAAAGAACATTTTCGGCACGCATTGCTTTTCTTATTTAATCAAAAGGAAAAGGCTGTGGAAATTCATCATTTGCTGGTAGGACCATATATTAAACATGCTCCATTGATTAGAACATGTGAGACATGGTTTCGAAAATTTAAACGTGGTGATTTCAATGTGAAAGACAATGCGCGCTCTGGTAGCGGTATTGTGTATTATAAACTCTTAAAGCTTGGCGAAACCGTAAATGCACAACGATATCGCCAAGAAATGATTAATTAAAATCGCGCATTGATCGAAAGATGACCGGAATGGGGTAGAAGACATGGCAAAGTGATTTTGTTACACGATATGCGCCGTCTCACACAGCAAAACCAATGAATGACACATTGAAATCCGTGACATCCTTCCGCACCCGCCGTACTGTCCCGACCTGGCGCCATCTGACTATCAACTCTTCCCATCAATGAAGCACGCGCTCGCAGAGCAGCACCTCAGCAATTTCGAGGAAGTCGGAAAATGGCTCGACGAATGGTTTGCCACAAAATAGTTTTTCTGGCATGTTATTTACATCTTAGCCTTCCTGAAATATGGGCGAAGTATGTAGAAGCCGATGGCCAATATTTTTAATTTAAAAATAATTTCCCTTGAAAATGACTTGTTTCCTTTATCATAAAAACCGGCAAAACTTATGCATACACCTGGTACATTTATATCTACTCTCTGCTCCAGTCCCTCGTTGTCCTAAATTATCTAGCAATTGGAACTTCTCTTTTTGTGCTTTTGTCACATTTAAGATTATGTTTTTACATTAATCTTCAGGGTATTTTGTAGTAAGATACACAACGAGACTTTTAGGCACGGCATTCTTGTTGCCGAGTATCTTCCAAAAATTACACACATACTGATTGTTGTGAAAATGGGAAATCACGGAAAACTATCATTAAGTTTGCCAACCGTGGGGTTTGAAACCACGTTCTCTGAAATGCAAGCTTATAGCTACACTACCCGTACCGTGTGGCCACTTCTCGTAGTAAACTAATCGTTATTTACATTACAAGAGCCGAAAATGTGGCTTACGCATGCGCTGATATGGATAGGCCGGAATTTCGGAATGAAAAAAATGAAATGGCGTATGGATTTTAGTGCAGGGAGTGTCCGAGGACAAGTTCGGCTCGCCAGATGCAGGTCTTTTTTTGATTTGACTCCCGTAGGTGAACTGCGCCTCGTGATGAGGAGGAATTGATGATAAAGAAGACACATACATCCAGCCCCCATGCCAGCGAAATTAAGCAGTTATTGTTAAAATTCCCGACCCTGCCGGGAATCGAACCGAGGACCCCTGTGACCAAAAGCCAGCACGCTAACTATTTAGCCATGGAGCCAGAATTTCGGAATTAATACGTGAAACACCTTCGCACATGTAAAGTACACTCTTTTATTTCATACCTTTATTGATTTCTTAATTTTTATTTGAATAATATTACGATGAACATAAAATAATTATTATTATTATCTTCAGTTCAGGGCTCATTATTCAAACAGAAGACTTGATTCGTCCTCATGACGCGGTGTAACCATCAGGAAAGCATCAAAGTAGTTTGTACTGAAGAAATCTTATATGTTATGTTTTTATGTTGGTAGTAGTTGAGTATAGTAAAAAAACTGCAATATCGTAAAGACACCCACTTTCCATATTATTGTTACGAACGAAAACAGTCGACACACGTAAATGAAGTGTGGCATGTTCTCAATGTAAATTACACTACACCACATATGGCTGAACATCTTGTCTTATTCCGCTTCATCATTCATGAAGTTTTTTAATGATATTGGTTAGTCGTATTCTCTTGTTAGCAACTTCAATCTTTCAACAGCAGAAAGATCCAATTTATTTATTTATTTATTTAATTATAGCTGGTGGTCTTAACGTCGCACCGACACATCGAAGTTCTTCGGTAACGCAAGAACGGGACATAATGGCTAGGAAGGCAGCGGCCGTGGCCTTAATTAAGGTACAGCCCCAGCATTTTGTCTGGTGTGAAATTGGGAAACCACGGAAAACCATTTTAACTGCTGGCGGCGGGGGGATTCGAACCCATCTCTCGAATGTAAGTCATCAGTTGCGCGACCCTAACCGCACTGCCAACTCGCTCGGTTTGAGAACTGTTAAAAAATATAGGACACATGGAAGGGAAATCTTATCTGTTCGTAGCTTCAAATCGCCGAAGCTACTCCTCTTGTTTGGTAATTTATCTAATAACGAAGTCCCATTCGAACGTTGACAACATTATTAAACAATTTAAAACTGAATGACGTTCCTAGACCTATCTTTCCATTTGTAAGTGGCTTTTAAATTGTGTCTGAGTCCCGAAGTGTCGGCGACGTCACTTTTCTGTATGCTAATCTGCTCTGGTGGCATGAGTAAGCGTCTCACTTGAATTGCAAATGAGTCATTTAATTGGCGATCCAGGTAACAAAGAAAAAGTCACACTGCAATTCCCTTGCCTTCACTGAGAGGTTAACCGTCCCGAGAGTCAGAGCCACCTATAATTCTCGTCCCCAAGTGCATCCAGCATTTTTGTAGCAAGTGAAAATAAAGAAGAGCTTTCGAAAAGACAACCTCTTACAGATGAAGGGTGTCTGACTGGTTAAAGGCTATGGTTTTAAGTATCGAATTCTTGTTGAGTTTAGAATGTGAATCTAGTCAGTCAAATACAATTGATACCATTAAGAGTCTGGCTCCAGGGCTAATTGGTTAGCATACTCGCCTTTAGTCACGGAGATCCCGGGTTCCATTTCCGGCAGGGTCTGGAATTTTAACCATCATTGATTAATTACGCTGGGACGGCGGTATGTGTGGTCTTCATCATTATTTCATCCTCATCACGACGCGCAGGTCGCCTACTGGCGTGTAATCAAAAGATCTGCACCTGACGAACCGAACATGTCCTCGGAAATTCCCGGCACTAAAAGCCATACGCCATTTCATTTTTATAGTATTAAGTAAGAATTAACATCATGAAGCTTATACAACAAATTTCGGGTAGGCTGTTACTATTGAAACGGCCACAGGGTTTTGAGGGTTTCGAACGCTTACTTATTAGAAATCATATTTCCACTATTAATTTTTTTGTCCTATACAACTGATCACGGTGTATTCACAAGGACAGCCAACTTCCAACTGAGCGCGCGAGTCTTTTTTTTTTTTTATTATTCGGGGAGGGGGGCGGAGCCCGCTCCCCCCGCGTGACCATCGACTCAATCTACATGGCCTCCGACATGCTATTAGTTCTAAGAAGAAAGAGATAGCAGGGAGGAGTGGAAGTGTGATACTACAGGAGTATCTGCCTGTCCCCATGCTCAGCATGCTACCAGGCCAGATGTGGTGGTGGGTATCAATAGTGGTGTAATCAGGTAGTAAGGGTCAGGACAAAACCACATAGGCAGAAATAGAAAGGTGCCTACATGTAAAACCTGACATTTTGTAGATAGCACATGCAAGGATGTGGTTCTGGAGAGGTCCAGGTAATTGTGTTAGTTGGGAATAGGTATCATGCACAGTCATAACCCTATTCCTCGCCATTCCAGTTATTCAGGGGATCAGTCCTTCTGGGCACTGCTGTGACTAGCGCGGGCCGTGCCGGTTGCCGAGCTATGCGGCAATAGCCACTAGTGCCTGCCGCGCCGCCCGACCCCCTTGAGGTCCCTCGTACCCAGTCTCCAATCCCGGAGAATGAGGCCAAGCCCGCCGAGGCGGGGACCTGCTGGATGGTTGTGGGACATGGCGCCGGGCCTCCTTCCTCTCTGCCCGCGCCATGGCCCGGTAGACAGGGCAACTGCGATGGGAGGCCGGGTGGCCCCCCGAACAGTTGGCGCACACCGGCGCCTCCCTAAGTGCTGCGCAGGCCATGTAGTGGTGATCACCACCACAGCGGTTGCACCTCACCTCGAGCCCACAGCTGACCTGACGGTGGCCCCACCTCAGACAGCGGAAACACTGCAAGAGCTGTTGAGGGGGACGTTCTGTTCTCACCTGACTGCCGCTACCTGCTGAGGTCCTCTTCTGATTGGCTCCTCGGCTGACTGCTGTCCTGGGAGCAGTCTTGGGTTGCGGCTGGGCGGCCATCTCCTGATGGGCCGGCGTCGCCTTCTGCTTCCTGGTCCGGCGTCTTCTTCTTCTTCCCGGGCGTGTCTTCTCTACAGGGGAAGAGGCCTCGTCCTGGTGGCCCTCCTCCCGGCCTGGTGACCCCGGGGTACCTGGTGGTTCCGCTGCGTCGCCGTCTTCTTCCTTCTCCTGGCTGGCGGCGGCGGCGTCGGTCGGTGCTAACACTCGACTGCATTCCCGGTCCTGGGGGGCGCACATCGAGGTCTGCAGCTCGACAGACACGATAGCAGGCTGGGCTTGGGTGGCAGCCTCCGAACGCCATGGGGCGTCCTTTTCCACTGCTGTGCTGCCATCCGCCATCCGGGGCGCCTTCCTGGATTGCGCCCGGGTGACCGGTCCTTCCTGGTATGCCTGAGTCTGTGACCACTTCGTGGAGGTGGCCCTTGGAGGAGCGGTCTGCGTCCACTTCGCAGTTCCGAGTCGCTCAGCCTGGGTCGCACAGTCGCGGCGCCAGGGGGCGGCATGCTCCACCTCCGTAGTGGCGTCGCTGGTCTCCGGCTGGGTGGCTTGGACTAGGTCAGTGTTAACCGCCCTATGCCTTAGCCTCCTCGGCGTCTGGGTGATGGCCTCCGGTTCAGCATTCCTCCTGAGGGCGCCGGCGTTCGTCCCTGGCACGACGTCCCTCCCAGGTAGTCGGACGACCTGAAACAGAGTAGAGAGCTCCATCTCCACGTCGTGCATCCGCTCCTGGTCGTGATGCCTTATGATAAGGCCTCCTGGTAGAAAGCTCTCCACGGACATGGTCGTCGGTAGCCTCATGCCACCCTGGAGGGGGCGACGCACTCTGTCCAGGACTAGGGCCCGTTCGGAATGAACAGGGCGACCTGGCCTGTAGTAGACGAGCAGCGCCTCGTACTCCGGATCGGTGTAGCCCTCAGAGAAGAAAAAGCCTTCAGGGGGGTTGCACCCGTCCCTGTGCAGCTCCGTCTCCACCTCGGTCTGCGACTCGTCCTGCTCCCTCGGTGAGGACGGTGTCCTCGGTTCTGGGTGGTCCTCCATCCATTGCCGCGTTGTGCAGAGGCGACCTCCCCTGTAGTAGACTCCTCTCGCCAACGCCATGCTATAGCGAGTGTCCCTGAAGTTCGCCGTGGTCATCCTGAAATAAAATCCTGAAAGAGAGAGGCGAGCACTGAGAAGTGCTCAGCTTAGACAAATGCTCCTTCCAAGATGTACTAACAAGTACAGCTGCCTGACTAGTACTGGAAAAGTACAGAGCGCCTGGCGAGGACAGAGAGAGCGAGCGAGAGGAACACGTCCTTCCGCTACGGCTGTCGAACTCGTCCTCGACTCGAGCGCGCGAGTCAACACAGCGCCATCTTATAACAGAGTATGCGTGTGACGTCATGTATATTGCACAAATTTTGCCTTACTTTGAAGCGCTGTTTCATGCAAACTATGTTTCAGAGTTTCAGTTCATTTTAGCAACAGGTAGACTCCTCTTTTATCTGTCAATTGAGACATAAAACATAATCGTAAGTTATTTACGCGTTCTACCCAAACACTACAAGCGTTTTAGAATTTTCCTTACCGGGCGAGTTGGCCGTGCGGTTAGGTTCGCGCAGATGTAAGCTTGCATCCGGGACATAGTGGGTTTGAACACCATTGTCGGCAGCCCTAAAGATGGTCTTGCGTGGTTTCCCATTTTCACACCAGGCTGTGCCTTAATTAAGGCTATATACTGGGCGAGTTGGCCGTGCGCGTAGAGGCGCGCGGCTGTGAGCTTGCATCCGGGAGATAGTATGTTCGAATCCCACTATCGACAGCCCTGAAGATGGTTTTCCGTGGTTTCCCATTTTCACACCAGGCAAATGCTGGGGCTGTACCTTAATTAAGGCCACGGCCGCTTCCTTCACACTCCTAGGCCTTTCCTACCCCATCGTCGCCATAAGACCTATCTGTGTCGGTGCGACGTTAAGCCCCCTAGCAAAAGAAAATTAAGGCTACGGCCGCTTCCTTCTCACTCCCAGCCCATCGTCGTCATAAGACCTATCTGTGTCGGTGGGACGTAAAGCAAATAGTCATCATCATCATCATCATCATCATCATCTGTTTACCCTCCAGGTTCGGTTTTTCCCTCGGACTCAGCGAGGGATCCCACCTCTACCGCCTCAAGGGCAGTGTCCTGGAGCTTCAGACTCTTGGTCGGGGATACAACTGGGGAGTATGACAAGCACCTCGCCCAGGCGGCCTCACCTGCTATGGTGAACAGGGGCCTTGTAGAGGGATGGGAAGATTGGAAGGGATAGACAAGGAAGAGGGAAGAAAGCGGCCGTGGCCTTAAGTTAGGTACCATCCCGGCATTCGCCTGGAGGTGAAGTGGGAAACCACGGAAAACCACTTCGAGGATGGCTGAGGTGGGAATCGAACCCACCTCTACTCAGTTGACCTCCCGAGGCTGAGTGGACCCCGTTCCAGCCATCGTACCACTTTTCAAACTTCGTGGCAGAGCCGGGAATCGAACCCGGACCTCCGGGGGTGGCAGCTAATCACGCTAACCACTATACCACAGAGGCGGACAAAGCAAATAGTAAAAAAAGAAAAAGTCTACGTTAAAACACAGAATATAAATGTTTCCTCCAATCAAGCAGACATATTCAGATTTCCTAAATCACATCAAGTAAAAACTGAAGCCACCTTGGAAGTATATACTAATATTAGCGTATATACAGAGGTATTAATGAATTGAAATGTGTTGTTGGGCTAGAAAAAAATCTGGTTAACGCTTTAGGCGTGAGTATGTCTATGGGGTTCCAACCAAATAAAATGTTTTTTTACACCATGAAGTTCTCTGAAAGTTTCGTTGTATCACTCCGATCATTATCGTTGATACCTATCAGTGCCGTAGACGTAGAATCGTATCTTCATGTTGTTCTTGTACACGCACGCACGTTAATGGTGTCCCGTTATAAACAATCAACACTGCCGCACTCTAGTACTGAAAAGGAGGGGAGAGAGTGGAGGGATAGTGTTGAAGGCCACTCCAGTACCGAGAAGGAGGGGAAGGGAGTGAACAGGTAGCGCTGAATAAACAGTGTGTGTATTCCGGCCTATATTTCGTTATAAACATTGTAAGATGGGCTCCTATCTTATCACAGGTGAATCGAGGCCGTATTATTGGCATGTAGGAGGCTCACATGGTCCCCCAAGCAGTAGCTCAAGCAATACCATGCAGTCTTGACAGTTTGGAGATGGGTAGAAATTTGGCAAGAACGAAGTGAAGAACATAACAAGGCTCCTGGAAGAACTACTACCGAGCTCGATAAGTGAAGTCGCTTAAGTGCGGCCAGTATCCAGTATTGGGGAGATAGTGGGTTCGAACCCCACTGTCGGCAGCCCTGAAGATGGTTTTCCGTGATTTCCCATTTTCGCACCAGGCAAATGCTGGGGATGTACCCTAATTAAGGCCACGGCCGCTTCCTTCCCACTCCTAGCCCTTTCCCGTCCCGTCGTCACCATAAGACGTATCTGTGTCGGTGCGACGTAAAGCCAATAGCAAAAAAAAAAAAAAGAACTACTTCCGAACATAATGCTGGAATCGTTCAAACTATGGACAATTCTCCGTTTGCAACTATCGATAATGCCATTGCCGCATTGAAATTGCCAGTAAGCCGGACTACCGTGAGTCACCGACTCCATGCGGCAGGTATTTACAATCGCCGAGCTGCGAAAAAGGGGCGACTTCTTACTATCCACAGAGAACTTTGCGTAGGCTTTGCACTACAAGAAAGTGTTACTCCACGACAGGAATAGGAAATTACAATTTGGTTGGATGAAAAGGTATTTTGCTCCGACCGGGCGAGTTGGCCGTGCGCGTAGAGGCGCGCGGCTGTGAGCTTGCATCCGGGAGATAGTAGGTTCGAATCCCACTATCGACAGCCCTGAAGATGGTTTTCCGTGGTTTCCCATTTTCACACCAGGCAAATGCTGGGGCTGTACCTTAATTAAGGCCACGGCCGCTTCCTTCCAACTCCTAGGCCTTTCCTATCCCATTGTCGCCATAAGACCTATCTGTGTCGGTGGGACGTAAAGCCCCTAGCAAAAATAATAATAATAATAATAAATAATTTTGCTTCGATCCGGGTAAACAGCTGAAGTGCTGGCGTCCAGTTGGAAAGCGTTATGAAAAGCTCTTTGTCCAGGTAACTAATCAGTCGGGTCGCGTCACATGTAGCGTATTAGGGTGGATAAGTGGTGCTGGTCCAGGAGAGCTGATAGAGGTCACTCCACATATGACTGCTTGTGAATATGCGGACATTTTAGAAGGTGCCGTTCTTTCTAGTGTTCGAGCTATTTACCCCATAGAAGAAGTTCCCGTTATCAGGTTTTTGCAAGATAACTGCTCTGTTCACACTGCACATGTAACCGAAGCTTTCTTCAAACAGCATTCTTACGTTCACGTGCTTGACTGGCCTCCCAAGTCGGCTGACTTAAATATAATAGAACATGTTTGGGCACGAATGGTAAACATGTGGGTTCCAGGTCAGGAGAGGACAAGAGCGGCTCTGTTAATGCACTGCCACCGAGATTGGGCGAATCTAAGGAATGAACCAGATTTTTTCCAACATCTAATAGATTCCATTCCCAAGCGGCTAGAGCAAGTGATAAATAGGAACATAAACTGATTATTAACTCTGGGAGGGAGGAGGAACCCGCCACTTACACTTGTTATAAATTCAGTATTTGACACAACTCTTTAGTTATTTAATACCCATTTCACAATTAGTTGTGAATAAATTTCCATTTTTATTTTCTTGAAATTATGTATCTATAATAATAATAATGTTATTTGTTTTACGTCCCACTAACTACTTTATCAATTTTCGGAGACTCCGAGGTGCCGGAATTTAGTCCCCCAGAAGTTCTATTACGTGCCAGGAAATCTACCGACATAAGGCTGACGTATTTGAGCACCTTCAAATACTACCGGACTGAGCCAGGATCGAACCTGCCAAGTTGGGGTCAGAAGGCCAGCGCCTCAGCCGTCTGAGCCACTCAGCCCGGCTATGTATCTATAGACAGTGCATTATGTTTATTATTTCACCGTACGTTTATTTTATTTATATATTTTCGAGGAAGATGCGATACGTTCATATTTTGATAAGATATTTCTATAAAAAATGTGGTAATTTTATAATAATTAGTTTTGTTGAGATGTTGCAATAATAGCATTTTTGTTGTATATTTTAAGACACGACTTTCTATTTTATGGAAATTGAATTTGAATGATATTAAATTATTTTCAGATGTATTTTTTATTGCTCAAGAAGTAAAATGTATTTTCAGTTATTTTTATAAAGAAATGTTTACACAGTTATGCATCAATATCTTATTTTAGTATATTAATTTTCTGTTTATAGAATTTATCGTAATTCTATATCCGAGGTGGCAAATTATGATGATGTAACTTCAGTAAAGTCCAGAACAAAGTTACGAACCAGTAAAAGGTATTTTCAAATTACGACCCGATATAACACAGCTACAAAATATTCCTAACTACTATAAAATAATTTTCGGTTAAAAACCTATTTTACCTCTCGATACTGTAATAATTATCAAAGTAGGTTACCTAATGGTGTACTTCAATTCATCCGCCACTGTGCCCATTGCAATTACAACAAAGTCTAGTAGCGGGCCTACATGCAGCAATGCGTTAAGCGATAAGGTAGGTCATTGTGCCTTCGGCACTAGCCCTTCACTCCCTTCCCTCTTGTTTTGTGTTGGAGTGGCCTTCAACGCTAGCCCTTCTTTCCCTCCCCTCTTTTCAGTACTGGAGTGGGGCAGTGTTGATTGTTTATGTCGGGACACCATTAATGTGCACGTCTGTACCTCACGATTCCTTTTAATATCGATATCAGGCGCAGTTGATGCAGAAACACTGCAAAATCTTACACCATGTGCGTCTTGCCTGTTCTGACGCTCTGCTTAACACGTGCCTTGTTCTGTATATTCCTAATGTCCTTTCATTAATTCAGCTTAGCTGTTTGAGAAAAATTGTCGACATTTTTAAATTCTTTCGTCAAATATCATTCACAACTGCACCATTCTCGTGTTTCAAGCATATGTGTACTACGATCATTATCGACGATACATATCAGTGCCGCTGACGTAGAAGCACCCCCGTTGAGTCCCGGCTGTATAGTACTGTATATCATAAAAAATATGACAATTGATCATATACTTTCACAAAATCCGAATTTATAGTCGATATTGAGGAAAACGGCTCTGTATTCGACACCATATTGCTTCCCCTTGCTGCTCTGCGATGACGTCATCAGCGTAAGCAATTCTACGTTATCTCGCGCACAATCATATTTTCTACGTGACGGTATATGTTAATGAGCTCTAGGTTGTATACCTTTTGAGATTTTTATAAGCGTTGACCACGGCTATAGGCGTGCATTGAGCCTGGAATGTGTCTGGAACCCCTACGTATGAATGAGCTTCAGAACGGGAGTCGACTCATACGAGACGTTAGTGAGTCTACCTGGGTTTGAGCCGTATCTGAACCTGCCGAGATCACTCAGCCAGACTCCCTGGACGGATGAGCAAGACGAATCGCACTGAGACTCAGTAAGCGAAATGAGTTTAAGTCTCATGGGTCACATGTGGCCCAGCGTCAAATGTGCAG
Source organism: Anabrus simplex (assembly GCF_040414725.1). NCBI lineage: Eukaryota > Metazoa > Arthropoda > Insecta > Orthoptera > Tettigoniidae > Anabrus > Anabrus simplex. The sequence continues at coordinate 148,152,437 of NC_090270.1, read as the reverse complement.
TGGTGTACATTCACCTTGTGCTATTTATAAGGTTTTCGGCGAGCAACAAAGTAAAAGCTAGCAAGGGGAATTTCGGTGCCATTGTCCAGTGAAACTGTTAAGGAATTTCAATGTTTCTATCACAGTAAAAAAGCATAGCTGGCGACAGCACACTAGCTACAACACAGTTTTCAACCCGGTGAGCTCAGACTTGACTCTTACAATTAAGCTCAAACTTATTCCAAGCTCAGTCGGCTCAGACAGTCCAACGTGCTTGGGTCTATGAGTTTATCTGGGCAAATCGAGCTTGGTTAAGCTTACTGGGCTCTGAGCCTGTGCACAACTGTGTCGCTGTCATAGAGTAGTCCACACCAGACTCGTGAGCTTGTTTGAGCTTTCTCGGTTAGGCAATCGTAACTTTGAAACTGTCTCGACAAGCCAGTTGCCGCTCAACTCGATAATTTTAGAATTTTTGGAATTCTGATAAGCCCTCTATGCTCTCGAATGCGTTGTCGATAACTATGAAGCTATTTATGGTCCATATGTTGTGGAATTTTGCGAGAGAAAAAATGTCCCGCAGTTCTTCGCACCACAGACAGCTTAAATGATTACCTTTTATCCTATACGTGTATAATCCTCTGAGACGGATCAAACGAAACCTCACACAACGTGCTACCACGTCAGAATCCAGAACTGCACTAATTGTTATCCATCTGACACGGAGATTTTAGTACCTCAAGGTGGCAGCACTCCGATGATGTCATACCGTAGTCATCCCGTTGTGACAGGGAGCAGTAGAATAACATCCAAGGCATCCCGTGCTTGTTGTAAGAGGCGAGTAGATGGGGGGACCTGTGTCTCTCAACTAGGGAGCGTGGGTTGGTTACCGCGATTTGCCTACTTGAGTCTGTCACTAATTCCACTCACCTCGGTCAGGCTTCTCACCTCCACCTCTCCTACCCGATCTCCCTTCGTCAACTCTTATTCTTTTACGACCCCGACGATATCAGGTTACCGAGGCCTACAGAGCTTTTCATTTTGATGCCTTTTGTGGCCCTCTCATTTCTTTTGCTGATAACTTCAATTTTTGAAGTGCCGGACTACTTTCATTTTTCCTTCTGATAAGTGTTAATAGAGGATGCTTGCCCAGTCGTACTTCCTCTTAAAACAGTAATCACCACCACCACCTACACCACATCGCAGTCAGATTCTTGTTACTTAAATACCTACAATGGTCCTTCCTACTTAATATGAGACAATGAACGCTGCCATCTCTTGTAAATGTAAATCCACAACCTCTTCCAGTCTTTTGAATGGATCAGGAATGGAATGAATGAAGGCCCCACTTTTAGCGGCGAGGATAGGAAATGTGCTGGCTACCGAAAGCTGTCGCACTCTTCTGGGGTGATAAATGATGACCGAGAGATAAAATGATAGTGAAGAGTGTTGCTGGAATGAAAATTGACAGGGAAAACCGGATTACCCAGAGGGAAACCTGTCCCACCTCAGCTTTGTCCAGCACAAATCTCACATGGAGTGACCGGGATTTGAACCACGGAACGCAGTGGTGAGAGGCCGGCACGCTGCCACCTGAGACACGGAGGCCCGTGATCTCTTTTGTTGTTTCTAAATTATTATGATTTGAACACTTTCATGTTTTTGTGGTGTTCACTTAGGAACTATAAAAGTATTCTACTTGGAAATTAAGAGAAGTAGTAGCGAGGTTATCAGATTTACACGATAGAAAGCGTCCTCAGCTCAAAGTAGTAGTTACTTGGATAATACAAGGGCTGTAAATTAAGTGTGGCAGTGTAGTCAGGAGACACGCAGAAAATCGGGCATGAGCAAATAGGGTATGGGAGTGGCCAGGCGGCGCTTTTTTCGATTTGTAGTGTGCATTTGACGGCCATCCAGTTGGGGGTGTTGTTGCTGTGTGGCGTTGAAGTGAAGAGTATCGATATCACCGCGCTAAAGCATGTTTTCAAAAGTTGATGAGGGTTCTTGGATTAAAACTGAGGTTTCCCATGGCAAAAACGCTTCAGAATATTATCGAGGAATGCGTGAAGCCTGTGGTGAGAATGCATTACCTCACAAGACGGTTGCACGATGGGTCAAGGCGTTTCGTGCGGGTTGGAATGAGATAGCGGATTTTCATCACACATTCCTCAAGATCAGATTGGCATCGTGAGTGGTCTCGTTTCTATAGACCATCGATGGACTGTCCTGGAATTATCCGTAGATGTTGATGTCAATCATCAAAAGGTGTGGCACATACTGACGAAAGATCTTAACATGAGGAAAACTGCTTCCTTTCGGGTTCCACATTAACTCACCGACGTACAGAAATGGCACCGGTATGCACTGGCTGGCATCCACTTTGACAAATACCGCAACGAAGAAGATGCGTTTCTGCAGCGTATTGTCGCCATTGATGAGACGTGGGTACGAGCGTACGAGCCTCAATGAAAGCGTCAATCGAATGAATTTCGACACCCAGTTTCGCCACGTCCATAGAAATTTCGACAGAAATCCAGTCGTGTAAAGCTTATGCTGATTGTGGCATAAGACTACGACGGTGTTATTCTTACGCATGCTGTGTCTGAGGGACAAACCGTCAACAGTGACCGCTATTTCTAGAAAGACATCTGTGTCCGACTATGCGGTGCAAACGTCCACATTTATTGCGAAATGATCGTCCTATCTTGTTGCGTGACTACGCACGTTATCATGTCGCAAAGAATGTCAAGCTCATATTGCAACGGTGCACATTGGGAGGTTTCGGAACACGCTCCGTACTCACCAGATATGAGTCATTGTGACTGCGACCTGTTTCCGAAGTTTTTTTTTTTTTTTTGCTAGGGGCTTTACGTCGCACCGACACAGATAGGTCTTATGGCGACGATGGAATGGGAAAGGCCTAGGAGTTGGAAGGAAGCGGCCGTGGCCTTAATTAAGGTACAGCCCCAGCATTTGCCTGGTGTGAAAATGGGAAACCACGGAAAACCATCTTCAGGGCTGCCGATAGTGGGATTCGAACCTACTATCTCCCGGATGCAAGCTTACAGCCGCGCGCCTCTACGCGCACGGCCAACTCGCCCGGTGTTTCCGAAGTTGAAGGAACCCCTCCGAGGGTAACGATTTCCTGACGTGGCATCTGTTTTACGGCCAGTAGGGTTCTCCGTCGCGGTCATCAGTAGAGAACGTCTTTCCAACGGTCCCCAACGGCTTCCCGTTATTTGGCAGAAGGTAATAGACTTTGCGGGTGACAGCAATGAAGGAGTGTAATGCAATTTTACTCCTTAGTTCGTTAAAGTCCAGCTTCATGGCTAAATGGTTAGCGTGCTGGACATTGGACATTGGTCACAGGGGTCCCGGGTTCGATTCCCGGCAGGGTCGGGTATTTTAACCATCAATGGTTGATTCCACTGGCACGGGGGCTGGATGCATGTGTCGTCTTCATCATCATTGCATCCTCATCACGACGCGCAGGTCGCCTACGGGCGTGTTTTCAGACACTCCCGGTACTTTTTTTTTAAACTTTTACTTATATTTTCTTATTTTCTCATTATTTCCTAGTTTTCGTTTCATTTTCTGCTTAAGGACGACACACACACACACAGTCCCCGAGCCAGCGGATATAACCAATTAAGGTTAAAATCCCCGACTCGGCCGGGAATCGAACCCCTCCTTGAACCAAGGGGCAGCACGCTAACCATTCAGCCATGGAGCCGGACGGTACTAAAAGCCATACGCCATTTCATTTCAGTTCGTTAAATGTTGCGTTCTATCAATATTGCCACTACTCTACGCACAGCCCTCTTATAAAAGTTGTTGTGTCCAACTCAAATGGACCATCGATTAAAAGACATAAAATAGTTAGGGATAATGATATCTAGTAATCAGTTCGAGTAAATATAATCACTCGATTGTAATGGCGAACGAGGTAAAATACCAGCAGTAATATATTGAATCTTGAAGTAAGGAGAGGTAATGGCATGAGGGTCAGAATTTCTAAAACTAAAATGAAAACGTCGGTCGGTAAGAGACAAGACTATACGTCAGGTAAGAATATTCAACAATAATAATCTTTCTTAATCTGCTTACCCTCCAGGGTTGGTTTTTCCCTATGGCTACCACCTCAAGGGGAGTGTCCTGGAGCTTCAGACTCTGGGTCGGGGGATACAACTGGGGAGGATGACCAGTACCTCGCCCAGGCGGCCTCCCCCGTTGTGCTGAACAGGGGCCTTGCAGGGAGGATGGGAAGATTGGAAGGGATATACAAGCAAGAGGGAAGGAAGCGGCCGTGGCTTTAGGTACCATCCCGGCATTTGCCTGGAGGTGAAGTGAGAAACCACGGAAAATCACTTCCAGGATGGCTGAGGTAGGAATCGAACCCTCTTCTACTCAGTTTACCTCCCGAGGCTGAGTGGACCCTGTTCCAGCCCTCGTACCACTTTTCAAATTTCGTGGCAGAGCCGGGAATCGAACCCGGGCCTCCAGGAGTAGCAGCTAATCACACTAACCACTACACCACAGAGGCGGACTTAATAATAATAATAATAATAATAATAATAATAATAATAATAATAATAATAATAATAATAATAATAATAATAATAATAATAATAATATGTCACTCCTTATGCACATTTACACTCAAGGGTTACGCAGAGTATAGTTTTTCTGAAGTTATCTTCTTCACTCCAGAAATATGTTGAAATTGTCCTTCTCTTCAAGTTACATATCCACAAAATATCAGGGACGCACATTTCCATACACAACAACAATAATAATCAACAGGTTAATATTTTGCAATTTATAATATCAACAACAAATATTACGGTGTTGCAGCTAAACTAATTACACATGTTGTTACGAATAAACCACTGCCTGTTTGATCGTTCTAATTCATTTCTTGCATGACCCAAGAAATGCACACACAATTCTATTCGACCATGAATGACTGCATTTCTCTCATCGATGTCTATTTACAAAGTCTGTCCTCGTCACAGCAGGTGATCCGGCTAGCCGGTATTACCTGAGAGACGGTAATCGTGATTGACAGGCCTTCCACTTTCGGTCCAGCAAACTTAGTCTCTTCACACACAACAGGTACACACAGACAACTAGGTTTATACACAGGTCTACCGGCCACAACACACACCGCGTGTTCCTTAGTTCGACTCCAGAGGAAGTCCACCACTCTCACGTCCAAGCACAGTGAGCTGCTGAACTCTGACAACCAACAGCGGTCACACAACAGCAACAGCTGAATATTGCTAGCCGGCACTACATTATTCTTACAAACAATGACAGCTAACACTGCTCGAATTCTACTCACACCAACTTTTCCATACTCTGACTTCACGACGGTCTACAGTTCTTGATACTACACATCCAGTATTCCAAGGCAGAACACTGACAAGTGCTCCGCTCAGTACGCGACGATAGTGTGACTCCGTCGGGACACTGTCGACAACCAGACCAACTGACGCCAAGCTCCAGTCACTCACTCCGCGTCGGTGCATAAACAGCACTCCAGTCAGTACTCCAAGGCAGTACACACACAGTACTTCATTCAGATACTCTGACACTGATGGGACACTGACGACAGCCCCAGTCCGACTACCGATCTCCAACACCGATTCATTGTGCGTGGCTAACCTCCTTTTTATATTCTGATGGTAGAGTATTAGAATATTCGGGCTTCAGAGAGAGAGACGGAAAATACTCGTTGCACTTCCAGAAGATTCACGGGGAAACCAGACGAAGAGAACAATACAGCGGTACAGCGGGAGATTGTCACTATGCTTTCAGGCTAAGAGCTCCCAGTTGTCGCAATAATATATCCTCCAGGAAACACCAAAGGGGGCTAAGACACAACTGGCACTTAATAATATGTTCATATTCTCATGAAACAGTCCTGAATATGATACCACCAAGCAACAGACCCGATCTTAACGTCCTTCACCGTATTTTCAAGGTTTTCTTCCACCTCGTCTCCTTTCCTTCTAGCACCCTGTCCGGCTCCATGGCTAAATGGTTAGCGTGCTGGCCTTTGGCCACAGGAGTCCCGGGTTCGATTCCCGGTGGGGTCGGGAATTTTAACCATAATTGGTTAATTTCGCTGACACGGGGGCTGCGTGTATGTGTCGTCTTCATCATCATTTCATCCTCATCACGACGCGCAGGTCACCTACAGGTGTCAAATCGAAAGACCTGCATCTGGCGAGCCGAACTTGTCCTCGGATACTCCCGGCACTGAAAGCCATACGCCATTTCATTTCATTTCATTTCATTTCATTTCATTTCTAACACCCTACGAACAGTAATCCTATCGTCATATAAGAAAGTGTTCTTAAAATAGTGTTAATAAACACTTAAAAATTAATTTATAATATAAAAACCGTCATCTTTTTTTTTTTGCTAGGGGCTTTACGTCACACCGACACAGATAGGTCTTATGGCGACGATGGGATAGGAAAGGCCTAGGAGTTGGAAGGATGCGGCCGTGGCCTTAATTAAGGTACAGCCCCAGCATTTGCCTGGTGTGAAAATGGGAAACCACGGAAAACCATCTTCAGGGCTGCCGATAGTGGGATTCGAACCTACTATCTCCCGGATGCAAGCTCACAGCCGCGCGCCTCTATGCCCACGGCCAACTCGCCCGGTAAAAACCGTCATCTTGACCTAAGACGTGTTGGTTATAGACACATTCCTACATCTTTCGATCTGTGTTCTTTCTACCTTCAAGTGTTTTTTATTGAGTTGGTTTGTCTTGTCATAAGATTTTCCCCTATGTTGGTTCTCCTGTTGATAATATAAGTATCTTTAAAATTTCGTTTTGTTACAGAGTTATATTTGTAGTGCTTTTCCATTATTACGTCATGTGTTAGTATCATAATTGGGAAGGACTCGGTGTCGCAGTACCTTGAATATTGATCAGTATATAAATAAATAAATAAATAAATAAATAAATAAATACAGCTCGAGCCCACGACTCTACCAGGGTATAAGAAAAACCGCGGAATACGAACATCTAGAATAAGAATAAGAAGAAATATATGTCTGTTAACGATTATCACTGTAGAGAGACATCTGTGTTCTGGAATTATGCCCTTAAAAATATTCTGTAACTTTCATATACTTGCAATATAAGTACATCTTCATTAGACTGTTATTCCTTTTAGCGTTCAGCCTGTAAGCCTCTGTGAATTTCTTAAACGCCTCCACAATATCCTGTTTAAATAACCTTTGGCCTCGTTTATTTCCGTACCTCTTATTTTAAATAATTACAAACTGAGTATAAACACCGTCGTTTTGGTTTCCTCTAATTCTCTTACCCTCCATGAAAGAGTCAACTATTCTCCAAGGTAATCTGCCCTCTTCGATTCGCATCACATGACCGCGCCACCGAAGCCGATTTATGCCCACAACTTCATCAATAGAGTTAATTCCTAACATAGGCTTTACTCCTCATTCCACCGCGTAGAGCGCGCGGCTGTGAGCTTGCATCCGGGAGATAGTAGGTTTGAATCCCACTATCGGCAGCCCTGAAGATGGTTTTCCGTGGTTTCCCATTTTCACACCAGGAAAATGCTGAGGCTGTACCTTAATTAAGGCCACGGCCACTTCCTTCCAACTCCTAGGCCTTTCCTATCCCATCGTCGCCATAAGACCTATCTGTGTCGGTGCGACGTAAAGACCCTAGCAAAAAACTCCTCATTCTGAATATTTCCTGCCATTGTTCCCACATGTTTGTACCAGCAATCATTCTCGCTACTTTCATATTTGTTACTTCAAAGTTATGAATTAGACATCCTTCACTACCATACACCAAAACTTGTCTGAAAACAGACCGGTGTAAGGATAATTTCGTCCGGGAGCTGAGTTCCTTCTCGCAGAATACTGTTGATCGCAACTGGGGGCTTACTGTATTAGCTTTGCTGCATTTTGATTCAATCTCACTTACTATACTACCATCCTGGGAGAATACACATACTAAATACTTGAAATTATCTACTTGTTCCACTTGTGTGTTCCCAACCAGATAGTTTTTTAGGGTTCCTTCCCTATCGATATCACTATAGTCTTGGGGAAAATTTAATATTCGTATCATACTCATTGCACTTATTCACCGACCCTGCAGAGAAACGGGACAATATTGGACATACATACTCATTGCACCTATTTTAAGTTCCAAGATATTATATTGCAGGCTTTAAGCATAGTCCGCCATTGTGAAGAATTCGTCGGCATAGACCAAATTGCTTACTCCTTTAGCACCTAAGTAAATCCCTCCACGCAACTTTATACCTTTCTGTAGATGATTCGTATAAAATGTGAACTACAAAGGTGAAATATTACTCTGCAGCCTTGTCTAACCCCTATAAGTACTCTGAACCAATAACTCGCTTTACCATCAATTCTCTCCGCAGTCCAGTTGTCAATATACAGGTAAATCCATTTGATTGCTTTTCATAATCCACCCTTAATTCCACAATACCCCATTGCGAATTACGTCTTCCCCCCAGGAACTCTGTCACATGCATTTTCTAGATCAACGAAACATAGCATTTTTCAATTACCTGGCGCATACTGAAATTCTGATCCTGACAGACCCCTCTATGGCCTGAAACAACACGTACTCTGATCGCACCCTCCCTTGCAAATGGCCAGTGAACATCTTGCCTGGTATGTAAATCAATGAATTGCCTCGATAGTTGTTGCAGTCCTTCCGGCTTCCTTGCTTATAGATAGGTGCAATTATTGTTTTCGTTCAGTCAGAAGGTACCTTACTATCAGTCCATGCTAATCTGATTACTCTGTGAAGCCATTTCATCCCTGTATTTTCCACCCGCACTATTTTCACAATTTGAGGTCTAATTTAATCTATTCCTGCTGCTTTATTACAATTGAGTTTATTTACCACCCTGACATCACTGATATCACTGTCTTTCTCCCCGTGAGTTCTTTTGTTGCAATAGACACTGAATTTAAAAAATGCTAAATGCCAGTCTATTGTATCAGTGTTGAGCTCCACAACCTTGAGCCTAGAAAGTAAGTGCGTAAACAGCCACACAACGCAGCTGCTCAAAAGAAATATTCAACCTTTTGCAGTATCACGAGAATTAAGACGTGAAAGAAATTTTCTTATCTTGCTAGTTGTTTTACGTCGCACCGACACAGATAGGTCTTACGGCGACGATGGGACAGGAAAGTGCTAGGAGTGGGAAGGAAGCGGCCGTGGCCTTAATTAAGGTACAGCCCCAGCATTTGCCTGGTGTAAAAATGGGAAACCACGGAAAACCATCTTCAGGGCTGCCGACAGTGGGGTTCGAACCCACTATCTCCCGGATGCAAGCTCACAGCTGCACGCCCCTAACCACACGGCCAACTCGCCCGGTGTAACTGATTTTATGACCCACTGAGTACTTTTACGCTTTCCATATTTGCTGGAAACTTAGTCCCGTAGGAGTTCCTTTATTTGCTAGTAAATTTAAAGACACGATGCTGCCATATTTGAACACTTTCATATACTACAAGAATGAATCCACTAACCATGAGCTTAGGAAGCCGGCGATGTACCCCCTGAACGGCTACGGCCGTTAAGTGTTATCTCTCGTAGTATTAGAATGGCGAAGTCATTCGACTTAGAGAAATGTGACAGCCGACTAGCGTTGTCACCAACCAATATACGAGGGATGTTTGAAATTAAAATTTACGTGTCATTCGGATTTCAAGCAACACTGAAGATCTCGCGACTCTGCTCACCTTATCAACAGGTATTCATTACCAGAATCGTCTTTGTTTTGCTATCAAACTGTTCAATCTTGGCAAAGTTCAGTGCTTCTTCTTCTACTTCTTCTTTTTCTTCTTATTATTATAATTTCCTGGACTTTCCCCTAATTATCTGGGGTCGGCAGTAATGTGAATTAAGCCCTGTATTATGGTCGAATGCCCTTCCTGACGCCAGTCCTACTTTGGGGATGTATTCGATATTGCGTGTTTCTGTAGTGGTTGATTGAGTGATGTGTTCTATGGAATGTGTGTATTAATACAAACCCAAACATCCAATAATTAGAAGAACTAACCAAACGCGTCCAAGATCCAAACCCTGCTGGGAATGGAACCCAGAGCCCACCGAGCCTAAGGCCTATATGCTGACCATTCAGCCAAGGAGCCAGACATTCAAGGCTGTACTATTTCTTGGATTCCACTATCAAGTCACAAAAATGATACAAGTTTCCCTTTCCACACAGTAGGTCCAAACAAGCACTGTCACCCACACATTTCAGGACACGCCACGTTATAAACAGTTTCATACGATCCGACAAAGAATATCAATATTTTAATTCAGACCCACATGAACACTCAAATGCAAATGATGTTCCCTACCAGTAGAACAGAACGAACAACAACTGGAATAACAACAACAGTGACAACCAATGGAATAAAAATAATTGTTCTACTTTATCTCACTACGATGGGATGGAATATTTCACTTTACCCCTTTAAATCAATTCCGAATGTCCATCAAACAATAAATAACATACCCGCTGACGTTTCAATATTTGTGTGCGAATTATCAATATTCATTGGTTTATAACTGTACGTTAAATTTCTTGTACGTTCACATCAAAGTAACTTTTCACTTTAACTGATTGATATATATTCGACAGAATACTCCATATTGTGAGTTAGAAAGATTTAAATGCTAAAATATGGATGAAATATTGAATAAAAACACACACTCCACAACTGGCATGATATATTTGCAAGTTCTTTACAATTAGGGACAGCACAACCTTGAAAGTATCATCATCATCATCATCATCTTCCTCAAAATTCCTCATTTATATAGTGTGTGTGTGCAACCTTGCATAGTTTATCCACTTCAGATGACTGAATTTTGTGAGGCCTATTCAGTCAGCTCTTTCCTGTTCGTTCTTTAAATCAGAAACTCTGCACGTTCGTCTGATGGACATCTCTGCACACCCATGTCCATGCTCATAAGGGGCGCTCAATAACGTTGGTAACCGCTCGCCCTTACTCGGGCGTGAGAATGTTGTGTCGTACACTTCTCGCACGGTCCTGCCGGTCTCGGCAGCGGACGAAGTGAAGATGGATGGTGAAGGGACCCGTTCCCTATGGAAGGCCCGCCGGCCGGGTGAGAGCCCGTGTTCGGCGGCCTAAGAAATTTTACTTATCGGCCACTCAGCCGGCCAACGGAGCAAAGCAAGTCTGTGTCCCGCAGCCGCACTCGTCGGTGGAGGGCTATGACGTTCGGTTTCGGCTCTTGGTTGATCCTCAAAGATTGTCTCAAAGAGTAAGCCATGCATGTCTCAGTGCAAGCCAAATTAAGGTGAAACCGCGAATCAGTTATGGTTCCTGAGATCGTACCACTTTATTTGGATAAGTGTGGTAATTCTGGAGCTAATACATGCAAACAGAATCCCGACCAGAAGTGGATGGGACGCTTTTATCTGATCAAAATCCATCGGTCGCCTCGTCCGGTCTGTTTGCCTTGGTGACTCTGAATACCTTTGGGCTGATCGCACGGTCCTCGTACCGGCGACGCATCTTACAAATGCCTGCCTTATCAACTGTCGATGGTATGTTCTGCTCCTACCCCGTGTAAGGAGGAATCAGGGTTCGATTCCGGAGAGGGGAGCTAGCTGCATGGATGGAATCCCTATTAATCTGAGTGCGTCATAAGCATGCGTAACGGTGGTACGGATACGCACTAGATGAAGATGTGTTGGTGCAAGGTGCTTCTTGTAAATAACGTCCTGAAGATGCTGATCACCAGGTAGTGTCTGACATGCAAGTAGCTGTCTTGCTCACCAAAATAAGTGTGATGGATCGAAAGAAACAAGTCTATTTTGCCATTATTTCTAGCATCTACACTGTTTAATTCACATTTTCAGCCTGGCAGTTTGGCGAGAGTTTGTCGACTGTGTACGTTCGAGAGGACGGTGCGATAAGCGTCATAATTTAAAGGTGTCCGCCTCCGTAGCGTAACGGTTAGTGTTATTAGCTGCCGTCCTCGGGGGTCCGGGTTCGATTCCCGGTACTGCCAGAAATTTAAGAATGGCAGGAGGGCTGGTATGTGGTTCAAACGGTACACGCAGCTCACCTCCAATGGGGGTGTGCCTGAAAAGAGCTGCACCACCTCGGGATGAGGACACGAGTTTACTTTTATTTAAAGGTGGCATAAGTTACGGTTGCAGAAATATTATTTCAGCGGAATTAGAAGCCTAGCCAGATATTATCCTGTGGTCTATGATTGACTTCATTAACAATGAAAATAAAGACTTTACCGTGAATTAGCACTACAATAGACGTCAAGACAATCCAAGCAAATCGAGTTACTCAATACATTATGTAAATTGTCGAATGTTCGGTTATTATCCACAGATCTAATGAATTCTCATAATAATGATATATGAGACTTACTAAAGATTCTCAAAACAGCATGTAGTCTAAAAACGTTTCAAAAATACATTAATTTTAAAATTTAATTGTAATTTGATGAATATCACTAAACTAAGTCATTGGGACGTAACTCCGTTTGCTTTTGAACACTACAATATTATTTTTGTTATTTTCCAAGTATTATTCACATGTTTTTTGCTGATAATACAAAGTGTTTTGTGTGTGTTTGGTAATTTTCGATATCCCTTCCGTAGAAGTGTTTTGTGGTGAAATAAAATTTGAAGAAAATGGGAATATTAGGAAAATGGCCCGTTTGCTAAGCAATTTTTGTCAATATTTAATTCCCTTTGCATCATATGTGCCTTTGTGGCGGGACCTAGTGTTTACAGTGCACTATGTCTTCTGGTATGGGCTAGAGCAATTTTGTTACTTTTATTGATCTGTCTCAGCTTTATCCTTGGCTTTCACAAAATGAAAGTGACTGAGGTATGAGTGATGCTAGTAATGCCATTCCTTCTGCAGCCAGTCCCTGCTATGAATGGTGTGAAAATATTGCTCATAGGGTCGGTTGGTGCATGCATTTCAGTGGCCTTGGCAGACTGATGTGTAATAGCAACTTCTGGCTCGGTGAGGAAAGCAACGGGAAACTACCTCACTCCTCATTTCCCTAGTACGCCTCTTCAGTGATGCCTAGGCCATCTATGACAGCTGATGGCGGAACTGTTGAGGATCCAACCAGCCTTCGGGCTGAGGACTAAACATACATTGCATCATATTTCGAAGTTCTTAAGTTTTATGCCAGAATTCTTGGTGTAAAACTGCATACATGTTTCCAAAGTTATTAATCGAAAGGGATCGAATTTCTATACTCTAATAACAAACGACTAATAAAATCAGGTACCGTACATATACAGTAAACAATAACTGTCCTGATTGAGAGCCGTCAAAATGCCCATATCTATATCAAGCCCTCTTACGTAAAAATGATGACAATACGAAAAGAACAACAAATATAGTAAAGCTGCGCATTCTAAATATTCAAATTCGATGCCCACTGCTCTCTGAGTCTGTATGGAACATTACGAAATATCTCGCATCGCATGAACTAAAGGGAAAATTCTGAGGAAAAATCTTTCGAAGTCGGCCAAGAAGCACTATTATGTAGACATTCAGGAATAGGTCAGGATAAGAACTATGTGGGCTTTAAATGTACTCTGTAAAATTCATCGAAACCTGCACGACTTATTACTGTGACAAAATAGTTTTAATGTTCAAACATTCTTGATATTATGAAGATCAGCTTGTATTTTCCCACTTACAGCAGAAGTTATGTAGTTTCCTTATATCTGTACTTTATCAAATGACGGTCAGGGAATATTTCTCTCTTCTTACATTTTGGTTCTACGCCATGTTCTTAATTTAAGACATTTGCATACTACATTAGAATTATCGACGGATGATTACACTCATAAATAATAAAAACAAACACATGCATTCACAAAAATAATTGCGCTCTATAAACGAATCTCTTGAGTACAATTGAGGTTGCCACACACTATCGTCAAAGACTGACATTACTTGTCCTATTCGCGTGTAATGCGGATTGCCTAGGTGGATGTGTCTCTGGGAGGTATATACATCCCTCTCTCACTCATAATTGCAAATCACTGAGTAAGGCCTTGGTGACAGTGTGAGCCAAAGAGTGAACACGTAATACGCCACGACGGCAAATTCGACAAGCCTTTGGCCAGCGAGATGAGTTTGAGAGTGGCCGCAGCGTAGTACTAACAGAGGCAGATAGGACGTTTCGTCGCATTGCTCACCTTCTGAATCGTTCTGATCGTCGGTGGTAGACACAGTAGCAGCGTCGCGAAGATTCGGGTCTACCCTGCCGGACCACCAGTAGGCAGAATCGTTTCATCGTGTGCAGGCTGTATGCATTCTACGGGCGTCGCTGCGTACCATCCAGAGATATGTCAAGCCTGTGTAAACCAGTACCATAACCAGGTGGCTAGTAGAGCACAATATAGAGTCACGGCGTACTTTATGAGTCTGCTATTACGACCTGAGCATTGCCGAGCACGTTTGAATTTCTGGCAGCTTGCAAATTGGCGAGGAGTGGAATTCAGCGAAGGGCGCGGTTCTGTCTGGATACAAATGACCGCCATATTAGAGCCTGGAGACATCCTGGCCTGCGCATTGTTCCTCACTTAATTACAGAGCGTCACACGACCCCAACGAGAGGTTTCATAGTGCGCGGTGCCATTTCCTGCTCGCCACTGTTGCTCACTGAAGTAACCTTCATCGCGCGGCGACACGTCCAGGAAATTCTATGACCGTGTGTGCTTCCCTTCTTGGTGCAGCTCAACAACGACGCTTTTCAGCAGGATAAAGCCTGGCCTCACACAGCCTGGGTGATGTAAACATGACTCCTTGGCCAGCAACGTCTGCAGGTCTCTCGCCTCTCGAGAACATTTGCGACCAGATTGCACGGTAACTTCGGCCAACGCAAAGTACGGCTGATTTGGAAGGTGAGTGGCGCCAGCTGTGGTGGGAGAACATCCGACGTCTCTGTGCTTCCATGCCCGACCGTATCGCCGCCTGCTTCCATGCTAGGCGTGATACAACGCTGTATTACGAGATATATGTGGTTGGTACGACGAATTCTTTCACCAAGCGAGTTGACCGTGCGGTTAGTTGTGAGCTCGCACTCGGTTTTCTGTGGTTTCCTATTTTCACACCAGGCAAGTTCTGGGGCTGTACCTTAAGGGGGACCCACACCTTTGAACATAGAGACATGGGATGTATTAAACTTTCTTTTCTCGCAGCAATGGAAATGAATACTGAAAGGAAACTTAGTATGACAAGCACATTATTCCCTAATAATATACCTAAATATTAATAAATCATATAAACCTATGTCATAATATATAATTAATCATTCAAAATGGCGGTGTATCATGACCATTATTTTGCCGTTTTCGTGATAATATCTAAACACATGGATATTTTTCTATGATTATTTTTGACCGGACGAGTTGGCTGTGCGGTTAGGGGCGCGCGGCTGTGAGCTTGCATCCGGGGGACAGTGGGTTCGAATTCCACTTTCGGCAGCCCTGAAGATAGTTTGCCGTGGTTTCCCATTTTCACACCAGGCAAATGCTGGGGCTGTACTTTAATTAAGGCCACAGCCGCTTCCTTCCTACTCCTAGGCCTTTCCTATCACTTCGTCGCCATAAGACTTATCTGTTGGTGCGACGTAAAGCCCCTAGCAGAAAAAAGTCCTTTATTCATGGCTTTCTAGAGCGGAGATGCTATCTCGCCGTCAGAGAGCTCCCCAAATGTAATCACGTAGACTGAGTGGACCTTGAACTAACCCTCAGCTTCAGGAAAAACTTCCTGATCTGGCCACGAATCGAACGCGGGACCTCCGGGTAAAAGGCAGGCAGGCTGCCCCTACACCAAATCCTGCAAGTGTGTTATCCTACATTAGATTCTCGGTATGGTAAAATATTTCCAAGTTTTCTTTATACCTGTGCCTGTACCCAGTTACGTACCCCTGTGATGGCTTCTTCAAGGTGTGCAATGCCTTTGTAACAAATGAGTGTATTTTGTAACCTTATTTACGAACAATCCAGAAATATCTATATATATAAAAGCAAGTCGGGCTGGAGCGATGTATATATAAATATTTAAAAATGAAAAAAGACGTGAATTAATGAGGCACTTCCAGAAATCTCAGAAATTTGAAACTTTGTACGGAGGAAACTGATGACCCCAGGATCCCTAGAAAAATTCGGAAATTCTCAAAATTCCCTGAAGGGGGCACGCTGGGGGGTCTCAAATTTTGGGCTCAGCATAAGAACACAGTCGTATAGTATATCCAAAACGATAACCTATAGGTTTCGTGGGCTTAAAAATTTTCGAGAATTTCCTCATTTTTATCCCCTATCCCCCCAAATCAAAATGGCGGCACAACCTGCCAGACGAAGTAGACAATTGAAATTTGGTGAAATTATAGCTTTTGGTCCCTAACCGGCGGGAAAATTCCAAGATGTTCAAATTTTTCACTTTTTACCCCCCAAAGATATCGAAATATGGAGGCAATTTTAATGACTGTGCAGACATTCCTTTTGAGCTATTTTTTGGCTAAACGGTAAGTCGTATCACAAAACGGATGGCACAATGTCCCTTCAATTCGGAGTGATCTACAACTTTGGTCCTGTGACATTTTGTCGTATCTCTCTCCCTAATACGTTAAATTTGGCCGTATTTCTGGATTGTTCGTAAATTTGGTGATTTTTACAAGTATATTTCATTGTTTGACACACTTATAAGAATGATAGGATCATCACGTTGTGTGCGCACATTGGCACGATTAAGGGACATATGTGTACCAAATTTCATGATTCTAGCTTATACATAAGTAGGCAAAAAGTAATGTAAAATTTTAAAAATGCACCCAAATTTCACCCTATTCAAAATTTGATCTCGATTTACCCCCTTAATATGGGAGATACGATTAAATGGTTTAGAAACAAACATGTAGAGCGATAAATGAGACGTCTGATGGCGCAAACCGTTTCTTAATATTATAAACCGTTTAGGAGATATGAATCTCGAAGTGGAAGTCTGCACTTTTCAACGTGCTCATGCTTATCTGTCATCTATCTATATATATAAAAGCAAGTCGGGCTGGAGCGATGTATATATAAATATTTAAAAATGAAAAAAGACGTGAATTAATGAGGCACTTCCAGAAATCTCAGAAATTTGAAACTTGGTACGGAGGAAACTGATGACCCCAGGATCCCTAGAAAAATCGGAAATTCTCAAAATTCCCTGAAGGGGGCACGCTGGGGGGGCTCAAATTTTGGGCTCAGCATAAGAACACAGTCGTATAGTATATCCAAAACGATAACCTATAGGTTTCGTGGGCTTAAAAATTTTCGAGAATTTCCTCATTTTTATCCCCTATCCCCCCAAATCAAAATGGCGGCACAACCTGCCAGACGAAGTAGACAATTGAAATTTGGTGAAATTATAGCTTTTGGTCCCTAACCGACGGGAAAATTCCAAGATGTTCAAATTTTTCACTTTTTACCCTCCAAAGATATCGAAATATATAGGCAATTTTAATGACTGTGCAGACATTCCTTTTGAGCTATTTTTTTGGCTAAACGGTAAGTCGTATCACAAAACGGATGGCACAATGTCCCTTCAATTCGGAGTGATCTACAACTTTGGTCCTGTGACATTTTGTCGTATCTCTCTCCCTTATACGTTAAATTTGGCCGTATTTCTGGATTGTTCGTAAATTTGGTGATTTTTACAAGTATATTTCATTGTTTGACACACTTATAAGAATGATAGGATCATCACGTTATGTGCGCACATTGGCACGATTAAGGGACATGTGTGTACCAAATTTCATGATTCTAGCTTATACATAAGTAGGCAAAAAGTAATGTAAAATGATAAAAATGCACCCAAATTTCACCCTATTCAAAATGTGATCTCAATTTACCCCCTTAATATGGGAGATACGAGGAAATGGTTTAGAAACAAATATGTAGAGCGATAAATGAGGCGTCTGATGGCGCAAACTGTTTCTTAATATCATAAACCTTTTAGGAGATATGAATCTCGAAGTGGAAGTCTGCACTTTTCAACGTGCTCATGCTTATCCGTCATCTATATAAATTAAATCGTAACGACCGTGTGTCTGTACATTGATTATTTTGGCGAAATTTCCGTACAGTTATCCGTTTCACCTGTAATTATGACCATCTGCATCATTTTTAGCTTTGGTGTCCGTTTGTCTGTTTGTTTGTCTGTTTGTCTGTCCTTCTATAACTTGAAAACTACTGGATATATTTCCACCAAACTTCATATTTAGAATCCACCTGTCCTTGGGTAGGTTTTAGCGCAAAAAATAAAAGCGTAACGACCGTGTGTCTGTACATTGATTTTGGCGAAATTTCCGTACAGTTATCCGTTTCAGGTGTAATAATGACCATCTGCATCATTTTTATCTTTGGTGTCTGTTTGTCTGTTTGTCTGTTTGTCTGTCCTTCTATAACTTGAAAACTACTGGATATGTTTCCACCAAACTTCTTATTTAGAATCCACCTCTCCTTGGGTAGGTTTTAGCTCAAATATCGTTTCTAAATCCCTGAACTGAGTGGGGATTTTTACGAAACCGAAACCGTGATTTTGCACTCCCTCAAAGTATGCACAACCGAACTTAATGGAAATCAACCTGCCTTAATGAAAATGAATTTCTAAACCTTTTTTTCTCATGTGCATCATTTCGATAACAGGATTTAGTAAGGGATATATCATTAACGGACCGTTTTTCGGTACAAATCCCAGCGGGTGCGTGTAAAGCGTACTTCTTACAACTTGAAAACTAACAAGATATTTGAACCAAATTTTATATATAGCATCCATCTGTCCAGGGGTAGGTTTCCTTGGTGTCTGTTAGTTAGTTAGTTAGTTTGTTTGTTTGTTTCTTTGTTTGTTGGTCTGTTTGCCTTTCTCTAACTTGAAAACTACTGGATATATTTCCACCAAACTTCATATTTAGAATCCACCTGTCCTTTGGGGAGGTTTTAGGGCAAATATTGTTTCTAAATCCCTGAACTAATTGGGGGTTTATACGAAACCGAAACCGTGATTTTGCACTCCCTCTAAATACACACAACCAAACTTTATGGAAATCTACCTGCCTTAATGGAATGTAATTTCTAAACCTTTTCTTCTCATGTGCATAATTTCATTCACTTACAGGAAAGATAGTATGATCAAACTCTACACGAACATTGGCCCACCCAGTACCCATATGTGAGCCAAATGCTATGCCACATAATTATCCGAAAAGTAATGGAAATGTAAGATATTCTTACACAAATTTCAACCTATTCAACGTTTTTGATTCAATCTGACCCATGAATAGATTAGATGCGAGAAAATATCATAGGACCAGCCATTTAGATCGCTAAATACTGCGCCTTACGGTACAATCCTTTGTCGACATGACGTACCGTTTAGCAGCAGTTAATCTGTAAATGAAGGTCTGCAATATTGTAAACATTCATATACTTTCGTATGTCCATCTGTATATATATTCATTGATGTCGATTTGTAGAGATCGAGAAAGGATGTGTCTGCTATTGTAATCAGTACTCCCTACACCGACTTTGACTGCTGGCAGTAGGAATGGGGTCCTTCTCCAACTCCTGTGTAACTGGCATTAGTAAGGAGGGCCTACCATTTTAATGAATAATTCACTTTTCGATTTGTCTTGCAGAAGGCAAGGGATCATGCAGTTTTGTTCGAAAGTCCCCTACTCTATTGTGTTTGGATCTAGGCCAGGGTGCCCGCCATTATAAACAAATGTTCCAATCTAGAATTTGACTAGCATTAGGCATTGTGGCCTGCTATTTTCATGGAAACTCACTAATTCTGTGTGACTGGCAGTAAGCTGGCTAGCAGCAGTAAAAAGGGACTGTCATTATAATGATAACTGCACAACTCAATTTTGACTGGTGGTAGGGAAGTTGCCTGGTATTATAATAAAAACTCCTCAACTGTAACCTGTCTGAAAGTAGGAAATGGGTCTGCCATTGTAACTAAAACTCCCCAAATCGATTGTGACCGCGCAGTAGGCATTGGGGCCTGCAATTATAATGTAAACTTGCCAACTCGATTGTGAATGGCAGTAGGCAAGTGAGCCTGGCGTTATCATCACAACTCCGCAACCCTCACTTTACATTGGAAACAACGTATGTGGACCTCCCCATGCTAATTCTCGGATAAGGCTAAGAGACATGCAATTTTAAAACAATCTCATTTGCTGCACGCACAGTATTTACGTCGATATCCGTATACAATGTAGAATACCGTAGCGAAGCACGGGTACATTTGCTATTATAGTATTAAATTTCCAATCATTTATGACTTTTACATCTTAGCGTACCGGCTTTGATAACAGAGATATTCATGAATTTTATTATGTGTTCTAAGTCCATATCAGCGCCAAGTCACAAGAAAATGGGTAAACAGAATATAATGAAAATCGGAATGCAAAGTCGGGGAATAAGGAACTACAGTCTACGCTATAAATAATTTTGTAAGACGCCCTAATATAACAGAGTCGAAAGAAGATTGAATGCGAAGGCCTACTATAGAGAAAGCTCATAACATTGATCAACAATAACATTACACTGACCATTGTTTATTGGAATGTGGTTTGTGTCCCTCTTGTAACTCATCTCCGACAGATGGGATTACTGCTATACACCGAGAATTATTTTAAAATTTGCTTTACGTCGCACCGACAGAAATAGGTTTTATGGCGACGATGAGTTAGGAAAAGGGCTAGGAGTGAGAAGGAAGTGGCCCTGGTCTTAATTACGGTACAGCCCCAGCATTTGCCTGGTGTGAAAATGGGAGACCACGTAAAACCATTTTCAGGGCTGTCGACAGTGGGGCTCGAACCCACTACCTCCCGGATGCAATCTCACAGCACCGCGCCCCTAACCGCACGGCCAACTGGCCTGGTCGTGCCGAGTATAACAGCCTGCCTGAATATTGGCTGGAAGTATATCACGAGTTGGGCAACTTTCTTCTTTAGCATGCCATTCCTCTGGTTCATAAATTTCCTGGTATTACTGGAACGTAACACGCTGGTTCATCATAGCATTCGAGCTATTCATTCCCTACTCTGAAGCACTGATTGGAATAAGCAGTGTGCATATTTAACGGAATAATGGCAGAGGAATGTTCACGGCTGTCTGCGGTCTGGTCATTCCAGCACTGGAACTTTGGACTGTTGGATCGGCACCGTAGTACTGTTCGTTAAAGTGAGAAAATGTGCGGTTTCATTTGATCGAGTATTTTGTACGATAACATTACTTTTAATTACTACATTCCTACTGAAGTTTTTGTAATGGCCTAAGTTGACTTCAGTTAGGAAAACCACGAAGACAAGTCTTTCTGAGAATCCCGTAGCGAAGCACGGGTACATCAGCTAGTAACATATAAGGGAGAGAGATACAACAAAAAGTCCAAAGTTGTAGATCACTCCAAATTGAACGGAGATTGTGCAGTCCGTTTTGTGATACGACTTACCGTTTAGCCAACAAATACCCCGAAAGGAATGTCTGCACAGTCATTAAAATTGGGGGTAAAATTGAAAAATTTGTACATCTAGGGATTTTTCCGTCAGTTAGAGTCTAACAGCTATAATTTCACCAAATTTCAATTTTATATCCAGTCTGGCAGGTTGTGCTGCCATTTTGATTTGGGGGGACGGGGGATAAGAATTAGGAAATGACTGAAAATTTTTAAGTCCACGAAACCTATAGGTTGTCTCTTTGGATAAATTATACCACTGCGTTCTTATGCTGAGCCCAAAATGTGAGGCCCCCCAGCGTGCCCCCTTCAGGGAATTTTGAGAATTTTCGATTTTTCTAGGGGTCCTGGGGTTATCAGCTTCTCCCGTACCAAGTTTCAAATTTCTGATATTTCTGGAAGTGCGTCATTAATTCACGTCTATTTTCACTTTTACATATTTATATATACATTGCTCCAGACCGACTTGCTTTTATATATATAGATTAAACCGTGTTCAGTGTGATTATTCTCCTTTTACCTTTGATGTTTATCTCAGTCCTTACTAATATGACGACTGTGCGTAACATTTTACTGCTCTTAGCGAGTCATATCGTTATTTAATCCTAATAACATTCCATTACTGCTCTCGGATGTGTGAGTGAACGGCAGCTCCGACTTAAAACATTAAACCCTCACTTTAAAGCTGATATGACAAACTCTATCGTAAAAATTAGATGATTTTTGTATAGTATGTGCTGACGTAATTTAGGACATAAAATTAACTTTTCACCTGTGATTACTTTATAGCCGTGAGGTTAGAGGCGCACAGTTGTGAGCTTGCATTCGGGAAATAGTGGGTTCTATCCCCACTGTGGGCAACCTTGAAGATGGTTTTCCGCGGTTTCCCATTTTCACACCAGGTAAATGCGAGACGGTCACGGCCGCTTCCGTCCCACTCCTTTCCTGTCGTATCGTCGCCTTAAGACCTATCTGTGTCGGTGCGCAGTAAAGCCAGTTGTAAAAAAGATTACTTTATAAGAGAATATACACCAAAATATAATACATGATAACTATTGGTCATACGAAATAACAATTCGAGATTATTAAGGGTATGTTGAAGGTAATCTATCTAAAGGATGTCCGTTTGATGGAAGATCTTAACAGTGGGATGTGTCAGCAAGATAATTCCCTCCTTACACTACTTGTCTCTCCATGGAAGGATTTCACATCATAACTTTACAATTGCCTAACTAATCCCTATGACGGACAGACGACTGAGAAACTCTCTTCAATACTGAAGAAGCCAAGTGTAAAAGTCTGAACTATCATTGCACTTTATACTATGATAAGGTCCACGTAGTTCAGTGAGAAGTTCACTTGATGGCCAGTAGGCAGTGGTGACGTCTCGTATTAGCGTGAGACAACCGTCCACGCACAGAGGTGACTTCGACAGACGTAGCATTAACGCGTTGAAAGACTGCAACGCGTTCCACAATGCCATTACCAATGCGTTGAACGCAATGTGTTTATGTCAGTCAGAATCTGTAGGGAACAATACTACGAAGCGCACAACTCACAAAGAGAATGATCCGGCAGTCTTAAACCGACCACGCCGAGAGATTATAACGCTATCATGATGATGGCTTTGGCCATTAATGGATTTAGTGCAGCAATGGCAGGTCACCGTTATTACAGCCTGAAGTGAGCACACGTCGGTCTCTCCACAGGCTACAACTGACACCCCAGGACATGATAACTAGTCTAGTGAAGTAGCTAAGTACGTGACCTGAAAAATGGAAAAAAATGTCTTTCTTTTAAGAATAGGGTTCCTGTTAGACGAAAATGATGGCAACCGAGCGAGCTGGCAGTGCGAAGAGTCCAGCAGCTGTGAGATTGTATTCGGAGGATGAAGGGTTTGAACCCCAGTGTTGGCAGCCCTGAAGTTGGTTTTCCGTGGTTTCCCATTTTCACACCAGGCAAATATTGGAGCTGTACTTTAATTAAGGCCATGGCTTCTACCTCCCCTTTCCCACCCTTCCGTCGCTGAAAAATTTCGATGTGTTACTGCCACGTTAAACAACTATCAACAAATATGATGGCAGGATTTGTGTCCTCAGATGACAGGGTGGGAGGCTCTTGGTAGGGTGCATCAGCATCAGACATTATGTACTAACACGTGGTGCTCTACAGATGAACCGGTTACGGTAATAGACGCTTCCGTAATAATCATAGTGAGCGCCACTCACGTAAGACTATTTTGGTGCCGATTGTCGTACCATATCTTCATTATATCCCCGGCGCCACTTCAGCAGAATAATACAAGATTACATACTTCAGCCAACATGAGCCTACTTGCTGGAAAACTCCGTTACGCTACTGATATGACCTTCAACACCGCCCTATGTGTTACCCATTGAAAATTTCTGGGACATGATCAAACGATGAGTGCAGCAACACGGTCGTCCACCAGAAAATCTTAATCGTGTTGGCAACATAACACGACGCCATTCTAACAATATTTAATTTAATGCTTTGGCCTGTACTGCAAGTAATGGCTGCCAGCGGTGATCACACGGTTTACTAACCGTGAAGTATTCTATAAGGTTCGAAGTGCTGGGCTGCAAGGAAGGAGGACGAACAGGAACTCCATGTAGTTGAGATGAAGATGCTCCGGTGGGCCCATGGATTAAGTAACCAGGCTAGATAAAATTCCTAATATGACACCATTCGCTAATCTCTTGAGAGTAATAATAATAATAATAATAATAATGTTATTTGCTTTACGTCCCACTAACTACTTTTTAAGGTCTTCGGAGACGCCGAGGTGCCGGAATTTAGTCCCACAGGAGTTCTTTTACGTGCCAGTAAATCTACCGACACGGGGCTGCCGTATTTGAGCACCTTCAAATACCACCGGACTGAGCCAGGATCGAACCTGCCAAGTTGGGGTCAGAAGGCCAGCACCTTAACCGTTTGAGCCACACCAATCACCGATAAACTGATGGAAAATCGACTGATATGGTTCGGTCACCTTCAGCGAAGACCAGAAGATTATGTGGTGCAGTAAATGGAGAGGCAGGCCAGACAGCTCAGGGCAGACCTAAATGAAGATGGAAAACTTGCATCAGGAAGGACCTGAATAGTACCAATGCTGATGAAACTGGATTACAAGGTCGAAGTTAGTGGAGGAGAGTTACCAAGAAAGCTGACCCCACTTGAGTGGGATAAGGCAAAGAAGGAGAAGAAGAAGACTGAAATACCAGTAATTCATTGAGTACTGTCCAATTGATACACTCTCTGATAAATATTAAAACAGAAGATAATTTAGATGTTCTGATTTCAGCAAGCAGTACTGAATTATTATTATTATTATCATTATTATTATTAGCTGAATACAACCCGCTTCACTGGCCTTTCTTGTACATCCGTGCAGTTTTCTTTATTTAATAGAGAAGATGTGCATTGAAATGCCACTCTTTTTCCGTCTCTTGTTTTTATTTGTATCCTTACATTTACCTTATATTCTAATTCATTTCGTAAAAATATATTCGTATACAATACATTTGATGTCTTGTTGTCTGGCGCATGCACAATCAGATTTTCTGCTTGTCTGACACGGGAGAAAGCAACGTAAAGCTGACCATGTGTGTAACAGGAATCCTCCAAATTAACTCCGCTTAAGTGCGGCCAGTATCCAGTATTCGGGAGATAGTAGGTTCTAACCCCACTGTCGGCAGCCCTGAAAATGGTTTTCCGTGGTTTCCCATTTTCACACCAGGGAAATGCTGGGGCTGTACCTTAATTAAGGCCACGGCCGCTCCCTTCCCATTCCTAGTCCTTCCCTGTCCCATCGTCGCCATAAGACCTATCTGTGTCGGTGCGACGTAAAGCAACTAGCAACAAAAAAAATTAACTCCACAAATTGTGAGACGTTTTACCCTGAGCTATTTTGAACGTCGTATTATAAGCGAATCTCACTGGAAATTGTATCGCTAAACAAAGTGACAATTCATTTGAGATCAATGGAATTCTCAATATGAAAACCGATTTCCCTTTTTCTTTGCCTGTTAGGATTACTGCCTCAACGATATTGTTAAGGAGCTGTTTCAGTAAGTATCTGCTTTATATTCAAAATTTTCAGAAAATACTCACAGATGTACTCCAATCAGCAAACTCTTATGGTTCTGATGTCGCCATACTCCTGAGAGATGAATCAGAAATCAAGAAGTACACATAACCGCCTTATAGGGTACATTCTTGCTCCGATCCTCCCAGTGCATTCTCACTCAATGACGAAATCAGCCACATTCAAGTCCCACATCTCCCACACCACCACAAATACAGACACGCGACCACTATAGTGCACGATGGGAGACTCGAGGCTGCTACCGCACATAAACACCAGTGGTCTACGGTGAATAGTATACTTATGGCTGCAAGGTGAAATATACGGGCACCCACGTCTATATATTTACTTTTAGTTGGCCACTTTCAAACCATATATCCACCACACCACCACCACACCACCACTGCTACCAACATGCAGCCACCATAGTGCACGATGGGAAATTCGAAGTTACTACCACATACAAACACCAGTGGTCTGCGGTGAGTAGTATACTTATGGCTGCAAGGTGAAATATTATTATTATTGTCAGGCTCTTTGTTTGAATTTTATCCGTGTCTGAAAATTCTTCTAGGTCGGAAACGATTTGTGCTGAAATGAAATGAAATGAAATGAAATGGCGTATGGCTTTTAGTGCCGGGAGATCCCAGGACAGGTTCGGCTGGCCAGGTGCAGTTCTTTTGATTTGACTCCCGTAGGCGACCTGCCCGTCGTGATGAGGTTGAATGATGATGAAGACAACGCATACATCTAGCTCCCGTGCCAGGGAAATTAACCTATGATGGTTAAAATTCCCGACCCTGGGGGGAATCGAACCCGGGACCCCTGTGACCAAATGCCAGCACGCTAACCATTTAGTCATGGAGCCGGACACTATTTGTGTTTATTTTAATGCTTTCCCTCTGGGTGGGGTCGGTAGAATAACACCTACGGTAAGACATGCCTGTCGTAGGAGGTGACTAAGAGAGCCCCAGAGAGTCTTAACTTTGGAGCGCTTTTTGGTGACCACGATGCCCTTAGCTGAGTCATGGTATTGCCTCATCTTAATTGTGCCAGGCTCCTCACCCTCATCTATCCTATCCGATCTCCCTTGGCCAAATGTTGCTCTTTTCCGATCTCCGACGGTTTTAGGTTGCGAATACTAGGGAGTTTTTCATTTTCATAACCTTCGTGGCCTTTGACTTTCTTTGGCCGATACCTTCACGTTTACGCTCTGATTAATGTTGGTTGAGGATGGTTGCCGAGTTTCGCTTACTCTAAAAACAATAATCATTACCATCACCACCTGTTTTAATGCACGCCTCTTCATTTACAAGCAACACACCAGTCGCAATAAATTATTATTTTTGTTATTATTATTATTATTATTATTCTGCTACTACCGGGCGAGTTGGCTGTGAGATTAAGAGCGCGCCGCAGTGAGCTTGCATCCGGAAGTTAGCGGGTTCGAACCCCACTGTCGGCAGCCCTGTAGGTGGTTTCCAATGGTTTTCCGTGGTTTCCCATTTTCACACCAGTCAAATGCTGGGGCTGTACCTTAATTAAGTCCACGGCCGCTTCCTTCCCACTCCTAGGCCTTTCCTTTCCCGTCGTCGCCATAAGACCTATCTGTGTCGGTGCAACGTGAAATAAATTCAAAAAAATCTGCTACTTGTTTTACGCCACACTGGCTCACATAGGTCTTACGGCAACAGGACAGGCCTAGGACTGGTGTGAATGGGAAACCACGGAAACATCTTCAGGTCTGCCAACAGAGGGATTTGAACTCACCTTATCCCGAATGCAAACTCATGGCTACGTTACACAAGCTACGGAGCCACCTTGCTCGGTCATTATTATTATTATTATTATTATTATTATTATTATTATTATTATTATTATTATTGTTACTCGCACACTAACGGTGACTACAGGCGTTAGGTGACCGCCGTAATCAGACATTTATCTCTTAAATACGATATTACATGTAGTAGAAACAACCAAAGGTATCCGAATGAACAGTATAATAAAGTTAATATTGGAAAATAATTATCTTTCATTTCAGGCAACTGTGTCGAATTTCATACCTTTTAGGCAAACAATGATAGTGTGTTATTGAAATACAATAAACTATCCTATCTGCATGAGAAATAATTGAGTTATGGCACGACAAAGAATGTTTCATTTACATGAGTAATATTAATTATTACAATTACCAATACTGCAGCTACTACTACTGCACACTACATTTGGTTGTATATACGCTCGCGCATATTGAAAAAAGTCACACTATGAAGGACTTTGAGCCAGTGGCTGGAAATTGTCCATACAGGAAATATCAGCAGTATTAAATGAATTCGGTGATGCACGGAAATACAGTACGAGTAAAATATTCGCTACCTCTTGTCTATGATGGGTTCGTTAACTAGTCATCGTTCATTCCACGTGTTATGCGCAAAGAGAAAACGGACTTGTTGCTGAAATAAATTTTACAGTATTTATGAAAAATGAGGTAATACAAATTTTCTGTGTTTTGCCGATTTTGATCCATTATTTCAATCTCGATCCTATATCGAATAATTTATTCTTTCTTAATTTCAGAATGCCGTATTTCAATTTTTGGTATAGTAACGTCATTTTTACGTTAGGATATTTGCATAGGGCTATGTCTCTTTTTTCACAAGCTGAAACAACAATATTGGTATTTTCAGTATAATATATTAATATTTAATAGTTATTTAAGGCGAATTGGAATGTTAAAGTTAGAAAACATTGATATTGTTTTATTTCCCATCTCAAAAAATGATGTTAAATGCTCCTGATTAAAATGGTGTATTTCTTGTTTACACACTCGGAGCAGAAGCATGATTTCCTTTTCACGATTACTAAGTTCAGATTCCTCCACTTTGACTAGCTTGTTTTGAAACCTCTGCATGTCTAAACGTGTTTCGTAGAGAATGCTACAATTTACACTAATTTGTGGAATAACCTTCACTTCATAACCTGTTAGCATTTTTATAAGCATGGCTGTCTGGAGTTAAGTATTTGTATTGTGATTCAGGGTTTGGTTGTGAGTTTTCATGCTGAATCACTCGGACCTACATTAGAACCCTGATTGACGTAGTATGATGACCATAGGTTATAGAAATAGTCTGAATCCCGGCTATATTGGCAAACCACCAAACGATTTTGTGCAGCAGTGTTGTATATTAAAGGCGAGTAAGAAATGTCTGGCCTAGTCTGCTCATGTTCTGTGCTCCCTGTCTGTGTCAAATCTGTCCCTTCAGGTAACGCCTTTCCTTGACGTAGAATCGTACCACCACCAGCAACAATAGGAACATAGTTAAAATGGTGTTTCATTGTCTTCATTCCTATCATGAGTGGTGAGAAAACAATGTTGTTTCCATTTTTATACACTTGTCATTATTAAGTACAATTATTTGCGTTAACACAGTGAAAATACAATAAGTGCATTATTAAAATAATATATTTACTAAAGAATATTCCCCTCCCCCGGTTTTAACATTAATAATAACAGTAACGAGTAAAGAGCAGCAAAATCCTATGGACAAAGTCCATATTGTCGCTTAAGAACTATTACAACTTCAGGACGAAATTCAAATTCTACACTAAAAAAAGGAACAAGTAAAAATATAAAAGTATTACAAAGTTTAATAGCTCAATTAACTTGTAAGAGAAGAAACATAATTTATGTGATTATTGTCAATGTTAGTTGCGTGATATTGAACCACTGCTTTACGTCGGGTTCTTTCAGCGACTCACTCTTATTTCTTAAGTGATGGTACGCTCAGGGACAAGATCGACTCGCTACGAAATGTTTGGCAGAGAACAACCGTCGCATCATGTTCGCTGACCAGTAAAAGTCGATTTCAATCTAATCCAGTCCATGAAGGCCTTTAATCTCAATTTCTAGCATTTTGTATTTTCAATTTCATTTGCTACTATCTCTCAAAAACTGTTGAACCAGTATCATTTAAATTCTCACAGATGTTATACAGCAAAGAAAAGAAGCCACTGAACCAAAAACACAGAAGAATGTCACTTTCGTCTTGAATGATACATATTTAATCATTTTCAATTTGAAATGTGTGTAAAGTGATGCAAAAACATAAATCGTACAAAAACTATGCTTTGCATTTAGTTTTCGTTCAGTGAGTTTACAACAATATTATAAACACACTTCTAAGAATTGCCTAATATGACCATTGAAACTGAGAAGAGTTCCTGAGGAAGTTATCTCTCTAACTGCATGACATTCCAATATTTGACAGCAGATTTCTTGATTCTGGTCGGCATTGCCAGATTCATAAGTAATTTTGTGACAAGGCCGAGTGCGTGGCGGCCCGCTAGAATGCCAGTGAGAGATAGCAATCGTAGCGTAGCGGCGACAAAGTGAATAGGTTCTGCAGCGAACAAATAATAATAATAATAATAATAATAATAATAATAATAATAATAATAATAATAATAATAATAACAGCATTGGCGAATAGCTGAAAACGTGATGAGGGCGCTTCTAGAAAAATTTTGAATCTGATTAACAAACGACCAGGTGCCTAGAATAAACTGGAAGTAGAGGCTACTAGACTCTCCTGCTCGCCTTTATAAGAGCGCAACTGTGGGGGTGCGAAGTCAATCAGTCTGGAGTCTGTTTCGAGATAGTCAGTCTGGAGTGCGTCATTCGCAAGTGAAAGTAAGCAGTACGAGACGGTCACGAGTCCGTGACGAGTGGATCCATGAGACGGCTACGTGGAGTTCAACGAAGCTTTCTAGTTGTGAACTGTTCTGGTTGGACACTGCACTGCGAGCCGCCGTATGGAGAACAAGAGTTCGACACGCTAATCTTCATGTATGTGTTCGAGTATGTGTTAACGATCGTGAGTAAAAACTGTGATAAGTGAAAACCTCACACGCAGCCTGAGCTGGAAGTTAGTTGAAGTAGGTTGGCCAGCCCCCATTCCGCTCTTCCTATCGCTAACAGCACGTTTGGCACCCATTTAAATGGTGACCAGGCCCAATGCAACTCTCATGGGATCCGGGGTTTAAACATGACTACAACATTTCAAATCAAAAATGAAAGAGTTGAAACAATTCTATAGTTTAATTGAAACATAAATTAAACTGTGGTTATATAAAGTAAATCGAATTAAAATTAAATTGTTATTATACGATATAAGTAGTCTGGGCTTTGCAGGGTAATGTGTCAATCCATTTGCAAGAGTCCTTCTTATCAAAGCGCTTTTAAATGAGAACGAGCCATACCAGGAGTCGATCTCGAAACTTTTGAGATCAGCGGCAACTGCCTAAATAGTTATACTTCTCTGCCAGCCTTGATTAGCAGAATGTCAGTAAGTTTGTAAATTACTTTTAAAACAGCGCAACTTTCTTTTTCATCTCCCGCTCTAGGGTTTATTTTCAATTAGATTTTTCTGAGCTCTTTCATCAGAGATATGGTGACGTTATTGACAATATTAGCAACTGTAGAACATCTCAGGATTACAAAGTTGCTTAACTCTGAAGGCTAATATATTTACAAAGGATAAAATCCAACTCTGTGTTGTAGACGGAGCTCTCGTTAATTTGCGAAATTCCACCGCCGTTTGAAATGTAATCCGCATTACCAGTCTATTGTTTTAGCCTTTGGGAGATTAAAGTTTTTAACAGACTTTCTCCTCGCGAGTTCCACGGTATAATGAATATCGACAGAGTAAGGGACATCTAAACAAATCCTGCCTATCGACTGCACTCACTTCCAGATTATTCACAGCGATAAGATTATTTCAAAAAAGCAGCCAGTCGATCCATTTGCTTGTTTACACTGTCATGTACACTTGAAGCAAACATTTTAATGTATTTTAAAACATTTGTGCTTTATGCTACGAAACTTACGAGTACGTAACCTTTATCACAGATCGTAAGAGATGCTTCACGAAGTGTCTGTAAACTCAGCGTTGGCAGACTCGTTTCCATACTTTAACGATTTTCATCGGATGTCCTGACTTCCTTTTCAACACGTGGCAATTACAATGGATGGTTTCATGGTAACATTACTCCTGGTATTAATATTATATATAACTATACCCTACACACCAGTACAGGCAACATACAGTAGCA
The DNA here is from genome assembly GCF_040414725.1 of Anabrus simplex. Taxonomy (NCBI): domain Eukaryota; kingdom Metazoa; phylum Arthropoda; class Insecta; order Orthoptera; family Tettigoniidae; genus Anabrus; species Anabrus simplex. Next base: position 148,120,660 of record NC_090270.1, on the reverse strand, counting down.
ACAGAGGTTTGCAATTAAAACCTCACACACATTATGTAAGCCTACATAATTGTGTTCATCGGGGTATTCCCAGCTCATTACACAACAACAACAACAACACTTTTAATTATTATACTAAACAAATCTTCTGGTTGGTATACTGTTTCTAACCTTTCCACAGAAAGTTTAAGTGACATCTTCAAACATCTCCCCTATTCCGTTAATGACGCCAGTATCTCCCCTTTCCTTTAATAACACCAATAAAATTCCGAAAAATGTAAACGTTCCTTATTTGTTATTGCGATTTATGCAATTTATATCGTGATCAATCATTGAAATGGTGACTAGGCCCAATGTAGCTCTCATGAGATCCGGGGTTTAAACATGACTACAATATTTCAAATCAAAAGTGAAAGAGTTGAAACAATTTTATTGTTTAATTGAAACACAAAATAAATTGTGGTTATAAACCTCCTTACGGTTATAGGAGCATGATTGGATGATAGGTGAGTGGCATCGTCACAAGCAGACGTGGTTGGATCCCGGTCCAATGTAAGTGAGGTCACATTACCTTGAAGATATTTTCCGATATTAAGCCTAGAACTTCCAAACGTATACCTTGCGACGCAATATATCACTATGATGCCAACGTCGCATGCGCGACGCATAGTGCATGCATTCGCTTAATCAGCTGTAACATAATTTATGTTTCACTTACGTTATTATAACAATTAAGACATTGAAGACAAAGCTTCAATTCTTTCATCACATATTCCTCACTAGCCGCAAAACACTCAGTCAAGGTCAGGATAGGAATATAGTCAGCTGCCCTTTCCTCATCACCCCTGTTGTCTCAGTTACTGTGCAACTTCGCTTTCACTGTTGCTGCTAGTTTCTGTGGATTCCTTTCATCATCTTTCCACCGATGATTGAGTTTATTTTATATTCTCTCTTCTGAAGTGTAATTGTTGGGTGCAACATTTCTGGAGACCTATGAGGCCGGGCAGAAAAAGGAAACTCTCCGAGAATGACTCCGAGTAGTTCTCGGTGACTGACCGAACTGTATGCAGTTCGGAACTTTTCATTTCTTTTTGTTTTTGCTTCTGTGTTTAACTTTGAGAACTTAATATTTTTTTAACTAGAAGTAATTTTTCGTGTCTTTTATACCGTGATTTTTAAAAATGAGTACTATTTATTATTAATGATAAACTTGAAGATTTAGTGATTTTCAAAAATGAATACTATTTATTATTAATGATAAACTTGAAGATTTAGTGATTTTCAAAAATGAGTACTATTTATTATTAATGATAAACTTGAAGATTTAGTGATTTTTAAAAGTGAGTACTATTTATTATTAATGATAAACTTGAAGATTTAGTGATTTTTAAAAATGAGTACTATTTATTATTAATGATAAACTTGAAGATTTAGTGATTTTCAAAAATGAGTACTATTTATTATTAATGATAAACTTGAAGATTTAGTGATTTTCAAAAATGAGTACTATTCATCATTCCGTGTCCGGTCAGCATTTCCAAAATGTAGCAACTCCGATGGCCTTGTTGTTCGCCTCAATTAGGTCCTGTGTAGTGCAGGGATGTTCTAGTAGGGGACAAATGAGCAGGTGGTACGGATCTTGTGTTACACCACACTCGCAGGATGCGTCTCCATCAGCTGGAAGTATGGCCCATTTTTGCATGTTGGTCTTGCAAAGAGGTACGCCCACCCTAAGACGATTAAGTGATCTCCAAATAGGGTAGGGCAGGTCATTTCCTGGAGCTAGCTCTTCCTTTGCAGGAGTATCAGGCGGCAGCATGCTCTTCCACCTGGTGATGCGGTTATACTCAGGTGTTCCTACCAGTGGTTGAGTCCTGGTGATGAAGCTCTTTCTCGACTTCAGTCGACAGACTACAGCCTGGTGATCATGCAGTGGGTGGCGAGAATCATTAGTCTGCTTTGTCCTCTCTGCATCAGCAGCAACAGCCCTTCTGATAGCGGGGGGAGCTATTCCAACAATCGGGTAGAGTTTGTCAACTGGGGTTGGCTTCAGACATCCTGACAAGATACGTACGGTCTCGTTGATTGCAATGTCAACCTCCTTGGTGTGAGTGGATGCACTCCACACAGGTGAAGCGTACTCTGCAGCGGACACACACAAAGCAAGAGCAGAGGTTCTCAGGACGTGAGGGCTTGCTCCCCAGGTGGTGGCTGTGAGCTTTCTCAAAATACTGTTCCGTGAACTAACTTTCAGCCTGGTGTTGTGGCAATGTTTCTTGAAGGACAGTGTTCGGTCAAGAGTAACACCTATATACACAGGTGTTAGAGAATGTTCTAGTCGTTTGCCTTGCCATATAATGTCCAGTTCCCGCCGAGCTTCTCTATTCCTTAAGTGAAATGCGCACACCTGAGTCTTGTTGGGATTTGGCTTTAGATGATTGCCTTCATAGTAAGAGCCAAGAGTATCTAGTGCAGAAGTCAACTTTTCCTCCACCTCTTCAAATGTCTTTCCTTGGGCAGCCACTGCAGTATCGTCGGCATAGATGAAAAGCCTGGTATGTTCCATTATGGGTTGATCATTAGTATAAATGTTAAAGAGCACAGGAGCTAGCACACTGCCTTGAGGTAAACCGTTCTTTTGTACGCGCCATCTGCTCTTCTTACCATGGAGATAGACTTGGAATCTTCTATTCTGCAGGAGAATGCCAATAAGAGATGTTAGTTGATAATCATTAGTGAGCTGGTAAATTTTCCTCAGTAACTTCCTGTGGTTGATGGTGTCATAGGCAGCTGTTAAGTCAACAAAGGCAACTCCAGTTACCTTACGCTGTTCAAAACCATCCTCGATGTGTTGAGTAAGGTTCAGGATTTGACTGCAGCATGACTTTCCAGGTCGAAAACCAGCTTGTTGAGGAATGAACTTTCCTTCGAGGATGCCACTAATTCGGTTAAGGATAAGGCGCTCGAAGATCTTGAAACAATGGCATAACAATGATACTGGGCGAAAGTTTTTAGGATCGTTTGGCTCCTTACCAGGCTTAAGTAGTGCAACCACTCGAGCTTTCCTCCAGAGCTTGGGAATATAAAGCTTAGATACACACTCATTAACCATTGTAAGCAGCCAATGCAGAGTAGTCCTGCCGAATTTCTTGATCTGTTCTACTCTGATATCATCGATGCCAGCAGCCTTATTTAATTTCAAGGTGGAGATGACAGACTCTAGTTCATTCAAGGTGAAGGGTTCTTGGAGATTTTGGTTCTCACTTCCTGGGGTTCGTTCCAGTTGCTCCCGTGTATTCCGACCTTTAATCTTCCCGTTCATGAATAATTGGGTTGCAATCTGGTCAGCTGTAATTGTGGTGAAGTTTCTAGGTTTTGTTGGGTCACCGCTGAGGTTTTTCAGGAGATTCCAGGCTCGCCTACTGTTCAACTTCATGTCCAGATTCTCTACCAATGAGGTCCACTTAACTTTGCGATTTGCTGAGATAGTTTGCATCAATTCCTCACCAACCTGGATAGTTTCATCAGCAAATGGGTCAGCCTCAAAAAGATCTTTGTAATGGTTCATCAGCTGTTTGCTGTCATCAGTCATTCCTGGTATGTAATTTGTTCTACAACCTCTTGGAATGGTCCTTCTAGAGGCTGTCTGGACGCATTTGACAAATGCCTCATACATCTCAGGTTTCGGTGGGATCTTGGCAACTTCTATATCAAGCTCGTTGGTGAATCTTTCCCAACTGGCCTTCTGAAAATTAAACCTTCGCTTGAAAGGTACCTCCTCTGGCACTACCATGGCATTCACTTTGCAGATTACAGGTCTATGTTGGGTAGATGGGATAGGCTTACCCATCATCTTCACACAACTCCCAGCAACTTTTGATGACACGAAAATATTGTCAGGGTTGTAGCCTCTCTTCCACCGACCGCTATTGAAGGATGCTGGTAGTTTTGGATCATGAATTAGATGAAGATCATGATTCTCTGCCCAGGTTTCCAGTTTATCTCCATTGGTATCTGAATCTGGGTATCCCCAAGATGTGCTTCGGCAGTTGTAATCGCCAAGGATGAAATTTACGCCCTGGTACTTAAAGTTAGTAGGTTCTTCAAACGTGAAGTCAACATTAGGAGGCTTGTATACAGAAGTAACGCTAAAGTGTGGCGTACATACAGAAAGAATCTCAATGTCATCCCTTTCAGTTAGTGAGGTTGATGTGATATTTAGGTTTGGTCTGGTGAAAATGGCACTACCGTATTTATCATGGGGCCTTTCCCGAACAAGCTCCATGCCTGCGATTTTCGGTCGATGGCTGTTGTAGCCTCGGTGAGTCTCTTGCACTAGAAGAATGTCACCTTTACATTCCTTACACAAGTCAGCCAATAGGGTCTCTTTGGCACACGAAAAACCCTCAATGTTTATCGAGACTATAACAAGTGGTCTTAAAAAAGACCCTTTAGGAGGATTACTACTTCTGTGTTGACCGGTAGTGGAAGAATCCGCCGCTGCTAATTTGCAACGTTGCCCAGGGTGCGCCCGATTGTACTGATTTTTCATAGCGTAATTTATACAATCTTCGGGGAGGCTTCTTCCGTGCACCTCATGAGTACTATTTATTATTAATGATAAACTTGAAAATTTAGTGATTTTTAAAAATGAGTACTATTTATTATTAATGATAAACTTGAAGATTTAGTGATTTTTAAAAATGAGTACTATTTATTATTAATGATAAATTTGAAGATTAAGTGATTTTCAAAAATGAGTACTATTTATTATTAATGATAAACTTGAAGATTTAGTGATTTTTAAAAATGAGTACTATTTATTATTAATGATAAACTTGAAGATTTAGTGATTTTCAAAAATGAGTACTATTTATTATTAATGATAAACTTGAAGATTTAGTGATTTTCAAAAATGAGTACTATTTATTATTAATGATAAACTTGAAGATTTAGTTATTTTTAAAAATGAGTACTATTTATTATATGATAAACTTGAAGATTTAGTGATTTTTGAAAATGAGTACTATTTATTAGTAATGATAAACTTGAAGTTTTAGTGATTTTTAAAAATGAGTACTATTTATTATTAATGGTAAACTTGAAGATTTAGTGATTTTTAAAAATGAGTACTATTTATTATTAATGGTAAACTTGAAGATTTAGTGATTTTTAAAAATGAGTACTATTTATTATTAATGATAAACTTGAAGATTGAGTGTTTTTAAAACTGAGTACTATTTATTATTAATGATAAACTTGAAGATTTAAAAAAGAATATTTAGTTGCCCAAACTTTAGTTGTCCGATACTCACCAGATAAGTAAGAAAATTATCTAATACTTCTATGAGCATATTAAGTAACATTTTCTGAGTAATATGGTGTGCTACATGTCTAACTTTTCTCTATTTAAGCGTGCTCAAATTTGTTTAAAATATAAATGTGCTGGCGTTTAGGGAAAATCACTGCGCACTTCCAGATTTAACGCTAATGAGGTACTTTCACTACATCAAGATGACCTTTCTTCTCGGTGAAACATTCAACCTGATATTTACCCCGTTTACCATCATAACATTGTCTGCTGACCATCTCAAAACATTGTCTCGAGATCCTTTTGCGGTCGCTCACTATCCTATAGCAGTATAACATCTCCCGTGAAAATACTAGAAGAACTAAGCATGTAAAAATACTTGTCTACAGTTAATTAAAAATGTAAATGTAAACAGAACGCTTTGGGTCCCGTTACAACATCCGCAGGTTATGCATGTGAAAGAAGCCTCCGTGGCTCAGGCGGCAGCACGCCGGCCTCTAACCGCTGGATACCGTGGTTCAAGTCCAGGTCACTCCATGTGAGATTTGTGCTGGAGAAAGCGGAGGTGGAACAGGTTTTTCTCCGGGTACTCAGGTTTTCCCTGTCATCTTTCATTCCAGCAACACTCTCCATTAATGTTTCATCTCATCTGTCAGTCATTTATCATTGCCCCAGAGGAGTGAGACAGGCTTCGCTAGCCGGCACGATTCCTATCCTCGCCGCTAGATGGGGTCTTCATTCATTCTATTCCTGACCCGGTCGATTGACTGAAAACAGGCTGTGGATTTTCATTTCATGCATGCGAAAGGAATATTTCAGCACAAAAATGTGCAATATCAGCATGGTGCGATATGGCTCACTCCACCGTACTACTAGAGCTTTACAGGCCTACCTGAACACCCATCTATTTACCACTCACTCACTCTTGCGATTCATTAAGGTTGACTACTGTCGTTCGAGTGCTTCTCTCCATCATCTACCAGCCTATCGTCTGATTCTTGGCACCATCTGCCACCTTCCTCCTGTACAAGCATAAGCAGGTGGTATCCGACTGTTTCTATAGGAGTTCTTCATTATACGATGATTAATGTAACATGACACACTTCTCCAGAACGCGATTTCGAAGTGAGAATGTGCCCTTGTGGGTAAATGGTTCTATTGGCCACGATGTTAGGAGAGTCTTCATTGAAGCAATACCAAGAGCTATTTTAGTCTGAGATATTCATAAAACTTAAATATATCGATTTCGGTGCATAACAATATCTTATTAGATTTGTAAAATATTAGCAAATTTAGATACTTCTATGTTTCTACTCGGATCTACAATAATTGGAATAAATTATATTACATAATGAATAAATCACGTATCATCACTACAAATTCTCTTCAATATTAATAATAATAATAATAATAATAATATTATTAATAATAATAATAATGGTATCGGCTTCACGACCCACTAACTACAGTACTTTTACAGTTTTCGGAGACGCTGAGGTGCCGGAATTTTGTTCCACAGGAGTTCTTTTACGTGCCAGTAAATCTACCGACACGAGGGTGGCGTATTTGAGCACCTTCAAATACCATCGGACTGAGCCAGGATCGAACCTGCCAAGCTGGGGTGAGAAGACCAATGCCCCAACCGTCTGAGCTACTTAACCCGGCTCTTCAATAATATTGTAATCAACATGAAAATTAGAAAGCTGGACAATGTGTTCTATTTATGGAGGAGGGGAGAGGGAAATGAAGAAACGCAAGGACTAATCATAAAAGAGAAGAATTACAGTCAATTTATTATCGACGCGAAAAAAATAGAGCGCAGGGCAATAATGTTTCATTGAGTGGGGTTGGGGGAACACACGGAGACGCAAAACGAACAAGTCATAAAAGTAAAAAATTACTAACATTGCATTGTGTACAAATACAATGCATATGGCTGTGAATTGTTACACAGTGTGTTGGCCTGTAAAGCATTCACTAGAACTGAACTGTATATCGTTCACAATCCTTACTATGTTCCACTTGAATAGATCTTCACTGTCCACTTCCACCGCAGAGTATGCTGGTGGCTTCAGATAGCAACCAGAGAGTGAACCCAATCCAGTGACTAGCTGGCTGGCTTTGATAACTTCATTGCCGTTCCTGTCACATCCAATTTTCAAGAGACGTGCCCAATGAAAACTTCCCGTGAGCCAGAGGGCGAAGCAAAGAAATGTTTGTGTCTGTAGTTATTTAGCTTTTTGTCTCTTTTTCCTACCGAATAACTTTTCTAACTCAAGTATCGCTCCGGATAAATTGTCTTTATATTGATGTCCTTAAAGAGAAAAAGTATTTCAAATATCCAACTGGAAATTGAGCGTTATATTAATCTAAATTCGAAAGGCATATTTAAGTATCTTAATGATAATGCTTTCACGTTTTCCATAAAATAACGTTGCAGACACTTGTTGTGATAGGTTACCAGTATGTTAAATGCATGTAGTGAAAAAGTGGCAAAGGGGCAAAACGGTACTTAATTTTACAGGCTATTCGTCGCAGTTTTGGACTGAAAAGTTACAGGATTCAGAGTTCCATAGTTCGCTTTCTGCCTCGATCTGAAACTATACTCATTGCGATTTTATTAATACCACTATTGTGGAACAGTATTCTTAAGTTCTGTAGCCACCATCTCTGTCCTCGTTACATACATAAATTTCCTTCAAAAATAAGATGGACTTCAAATTCCGCCCCTCATATTGTGACAGAAATACTCGCTTCTACAGTACCACCCTCCTAGCCTCACCTGCCTGCAGATCTACTATGTTTCCCATTTTGACACCTTAATTAAGTCCATGGCCGCTACCTTCCCAATCTTAGTCCTTTCCCATCCTTCCGCTGCCGGAAATCTTCGATATGCTAGTGTGATTGAACAAGTAGAAAATCTACCATGTACAATAATTACCTGTTTCCATGCCACAGAAGTGGAATTGAATTGTCCGACTCATTGGCTGAATGGTCAGCGTTGAGGCTTGCGGTTCAGAGGGTCCCGGGTCCGATTCCCGGCCGGCTCGAGATTTTAAACGCGTCTAATTAATTCTTCCGGCCCTGGAACTGGGTGTTTGTGTTTCTCCCAACACTTTACTCTTCAGATTCAGACAACACACTATACTGCCAACCGCCACCGAAACACGCAATGGTAATTACATCCCTCATTACAGGGTTGGCGTCAGGATGGGCGTCCGGCCGTAAAACATGGCCAAATACACATGTGCGACACACTTCGCACCCGCGACCCATAGATATGGGAAAAGCGGAGGAAGAAGAAGAAGAAGAAGAAGAAGAAGAAGGGAGTGCAATTGAATTAACGTTAATTTTAGGGTGACACAGGTGTGTAGGATATTTTGTATGGTTAAATCTGAGTGAAATTATGAGTTGCTTTCATAACTCAAAACATTTGATTTAGTTTCCATTTCAGTTCTTTCCATTCCTAGTGACGTTCTTCTTTATCAGTCGTTACCTCACTTTACAAAAAATACCAGAAGGGCTCGTAATACTTGTTAGAATGTAACTGTAGTTAGTAAGGTGGTTGCAAACAAGATGACTTGTGACCCACAACATTGTTACATAGTTGTGAAAAGCCATTACACGCATTCGTAATGGAGTGCCAGCGTAATGAAGTTTACGAGGCCCGCTACGCGCCTTAATGCACAAACTTGGGTAGCACGGCTATATTATCCAATGCTTCACACAACTGCAGCAGTAATAGCACCGACGTCACTACCGACAAGCGTAGTATCTTAGGCTCGAGATATAGGTGGTTCCAACAATTTTGTCAGCCAACCTTGAACAGATTGATTTTCGTATTTGTTCCGATTGTGTTTTCACGTTTGTTTAAATAAGTTAGTTTCCGTCACACATACACAGATAGGTGTTATGGCGATGATGGGCTAGGAAACGCCCGTGGTCTTGCTTAAGGTACAGCCCCAGTATTTGCTTGCTTTGAAAATGGGAAACCACGGAAAACTACATTCAGGGCTGCCAACACAGGGGGTTCGAACCCACTATCTCCCGAATGCAAGCTCACAGCTGAGCGCCCCTAACCGCACGGTCAACTCACTCGGTATATTTTCATTTCAGTCCTGTCTTAAGTCCAATACAGTGGTGATTATGTCAATAATTGTAGTTGTTTTTATAATAATAATAATAATAATAATAATAATAATACACCTCTGGATTGAAGGATAAATGTGTTACTTTGCTAATATTAAATATATTCTGCAAAGATATATTTTAAAATATTTCCGATTATTAATGTTCCTGGTGTTTTAAAAAACTGCTCATAAACACATGGTAATAGAATAAAAAGCCAAACAGAGTTCGTTAATTTTGCTTAATTTTAATGTTGTTCTGTCCTTAATTAACCCCACTGTCGGCAGCCCTGAAGATGGTTCTCCGTGGTTTCCCATTTTCACACCAGGCAAATGTTGGGGCTGTACTTTAATTAAGGCCACGGCTGCTTTCTTTCCATTCCTATGCCATCGTCGCCATAAGTCCTATCTGTGTCGGTGCGACGTAAAGCAAATAGAAAAAACTTTCCTTAATTTATTTAGGATCACCGATAAAGGAAACTATCGGTATCGGGTCACAAAGGTAGCACTCTCAAACCAGGTAAAGGAAGCTCGATTTAAAAGCGCTTAAAGAAATCCCTATAGACGACTATGTCGTCACATAGGCTCATGGTAAAGACTAAGAGATCGCTAGTAACATACCAGGTATTTAGAATACATCATTCTTGTTAAGCCAGTAATAGAATTGCGATTTATTTGCCATTCGGTAGAATAAAACGAACCTCATGTTGGACTCAGTGATAACAATATTATTATTATTATTGGAATCCAATCTTCGTCCAAAACTGAAGCAAAATAATTGAACGGTTTTAATATTTTATAAAGTTTAAATAAATTGTGATTGCCAGTCAACATTTTATAAGATAATTGAAAACGATCAAATCATTAACTCACTTTTATTCTGATTCTAAAAATGTTCTCAGTTTTATTTTACCACGTACAGTTCTTCGATATGGTACAAAGTTCACTTCAAGGACTTATCACTGAGAGCGTTATAATGAGCAAGTAGATAATGAGCATTGTTGGAAGGAAATTTCGCAATACGAACATGGGTTCTTAGGTTGGAACAACAACTGCTGCTGCTGTTATTGTTGCTGGAAATGACCGTGGAGGTGTTTTGGATTTATTTCACTGTTGTGATATAGTAGTTATATTTCTTTTACTATATCCAGATGTAAATGTGTGGATAATCCTAATATATACGCGTGTGTGTGACTACATGGACCGTAATGATGGGCGGATGACGACCTTCCTTTATTTGTGTGCACTGTCCTTTCCTTGACAGAGTGAAGATTATTATGGTTTATACGTGTTTTTGTATCATCAAACTTCATGTTAAATAACATAAAGTAAACTCGTATTCTCGTCCTGAGGGGGTGCAGCTCTTTTCAGGTGCACCCCCAATGGAAATGAGCCGCATGTCGACACCCACGGGCTACCTGCACGTCTGTGAGGACAGGGTGCTGCTTAGGATGAGATCTAATGTTGAAGAGGCACAAACACCCAAAATCTGAGCCAGAGGATTTAACTATTGAAGGTTCGGGAATCAAACCAGATCCCCCTGAACTGAAAGTAAGCATGCTAACCAGTTAGCCAAGGAGCCGGACAGGGAGTGGGTGTAACTCAGTATATGTGTATCGCCTGTATTATTATTATTATTATTATTATTATTATTATTATTATTATTATTATTATTATTATATGAATAATAATTGAAATAAATTAATAAAATAATTGATATAAAATAAATGTATAAAAATAATTAATCGAAATATCCGTAGTATGGGCGCCAGTTTTCACCAGAAACGATCCCATGATAATTCTCTCTCCCAGGGCATCTACATAAAGCTGCGTACTGGTACATCTGCTTCAGGCCTTGTCTAACCTTCTGAAAACGACTAAATAGGTAAGAACTGCACTTAGGTCCATCAATAACTCCACTGATTCTAAAATAACTATATTATGAATAATATCCCTGCATGAGCATCTCATCAACGCACCAAAATATACATAGAATAGCAACGCAAAAAAGCAAAGTCACCTCCGTACAGGCCATGAAGGCCGTTGGAGGAGTGGAAGGTAAAGGCTTCCACCTTTGTTAACCTCGGCACGTGATGGGGTAGAGTGGTTAGCTCTACGTCCGGCCGCCTTTGCCCCCAGGAATTTACCTGGTACTCATTTTTGGTATAGGATGAGTGAACCTCAGAGCCATATGCACCTCCGGAAGTGGAAATCTCGTTTCTTAAATTTTACGACTTCCTGACGGGGATTCGAACCCACGTCCTTCCGGACGAACCGAGCACGCCTTTATACCGCCTCGGCCAGGCAGCCCATATATACATACAATACACTCACAAAATACTGCTGAAAGACTCCATATTTACACAATTCTCCAACAACAACAACAACAACAACAACAAAAAACTGTGGGAAACCAAAAGCGAGGACCAACCTACCATTTGTAGTTAACCCGATGAACACCTATTACAAAATATATATATATGTATAAGTACCCTTCACTGTCCCTATGTATCAACACCACTTGCAGATTGGCACTTGTTATATCACATTGATGCTGTACTCTTATAATTCTGTATTCACCACTGATTCTAACACTTTTTTAAGATACCTTCACTTCAGCAACACACACTTGCTGCTCCAGACCATAAAATATGGAAAGTCTGAAATACAGCACCCAATAGCTTTTGACCAAAGACACCAAGTCGCCACAAGTGATAAAAGACCAAGTGCCTAAGCACTGCACAGTTTGTAAGCCAGTACCACACTTCACATTCCACAAAAATCTCAAGTCAACCACGTTCCACAAAAGTTACATCTCCTCTTCTCATATGCCTATATAGACCTCAGCTTCCCCCTATTCTCTCACGGTACGTCTAGATTGGTCCTGGCCATCCAATCACCAGTGGAAGATCCTCTTGCCATACCAAAACCATGCTCCGAACCTTCTCCGGGTCCCAAGAAAATAACAACAAGACCACGTCATCGGAATCTGGCCTGTTCCACATGACTCACGGAAACTTTGCGAGTTGTAAATAGCACTGTTTTCCCATCCGCTTGTACAAAACAGATAACTTATATCACATATGGAGACCTTCCAGCTTAAAATATTACGAATAGGTACACAAGTGAAATAATAATGATAATAATACGAAAAAGACAATAATATATCCTAGTTTTGAATACAGAGCGAGGGTGTGATATATATACTATCACAAGCCTCCTTCTGTCGAATAACAGCAAGGGTTCTGTTCGATGATTAACGTCTCATCTGACGGGCGAATCACAACCAAGAGTGTCATATGCCCTCCCTCTATATGAGGACTTTAGAGTTCAGAATTGAACCAAGAATTAGGATTTGTATACCACTACCTTTACTTCCCTACTGTCCAACATTCTTATGATCGTTTTGTGTTTCCTCCAACGGGATTCGAAGCAACTAACCATGGTGTCAAACCACGAAGTCTTGATGGGTTCACGATTAGTTTGTAATGCATATTTGGAAAAGAAAATTGGAGACAGGATGCATTTTGTCTTTAGTTTTGTTGCAGAGTAGTCCCGAAATTATTACAACAGTTCTTAAAGTATGTTAAATATGTGATTGTAAGGGAGGCAGTCGTTGTGTGATATAATGCTTGAATATTTGAACTTAAGTTAATTAGTCTAATATATTTAGCTTAAGAATGCAGGCCATTTCAAGAATCACCATTACAATTGATTGAATGCTTATTTTAAAGAAGTTATCTGAGAAAAAAATAAAATGTAGACTAATGTAAGAATTGCATTGAGAAATACTGAAAAGTGAAAGAAATACGTGAGTTTAAATTTAAAATAACCATGCGTTATTCCTTCGAACAGCGTTTAAGAATATCAGACTAGACTGTCAAACAGAATTAATATTATTTTGTGATAATGGAATAATTCTAACTGGTCATAAATTGAAATAATATTGTATTTTCCGAAAGATACAAATTTTGGTGACAGTATATTCTTAACTCAACATTACTTTTCCCTCATAAATATTAATTGAGTACGGTATGAAGAAAATCACCACAAACAATAAATTGGTATCCAATTCAAGGCTGTGTGATATTTTGGACTGGAGTGAGCGTATTAGTAGTGTCAGCTCCCGGGAGAGCCCGTGTAGAACTCCATATATTTGCCTTTTCAGCTTTTAGCTTTTTAGTAGGTCCCTGAGAGAATTCTAGAGCAACCGGAGGCCAGGAAAAACACAGAATTGACGACCCTTCCCTGGGTTCAACAGACCATTTAAACTGGCTTGTGGGCCATACAAAACATACAAATCTGCATTACTTTACAAAAAGTAGCCGTTACCACTCTGACACAATAAAATAAGTTAAAGATATCAAGAACTGTTAAGACAGTTATCTTTATCCACAGTTTACTATATAACAAAAATCAAAACAGTGTTAATTAATCCAAAGGAAACGAGGTGTTGTTATATACTTTGTTTAACAAAATATTTTATGACTATTTTTAATATTTATAATTACCTGATACTTGGTTTTTATACCAGGAAAGACAAAGACTAGCCTATATCGAGATGGGTTTAACTTTTGTCTCTTTGTCTGTGTTTGTCTGTTACACATCACGCCAAAACGGATCGGGGGATTTTAGTGAATTTTAATATTTGAACATTGCAAGTAGAATCTGAGCTTTAGGCTTATGTTCTTCAAAATAATTTAGCAGTAGGGGAACTTCAAATGTGGATTAAAACATAAAACCCACTGGGTTTCTTCATAAAATCGTTCATGACAACATGTATTTTGAAACTTATTTTGAAACATTTTTTTCTATACTGTTACGTACCAGCCCTGTGATAGCTCAGTTCGGTACTTCCTAGAACGGGCTAATGAGTTAGACGACCGGGGATCTCCCAGTCAGCCTGGAGGTCGGAGCCGGGCTTTCTGATTATTGTTCTCACCGGCTCGTTCACCTGTGAGGTTCTGGGAGATACAACGAGAATGTTCCGTCTCCAGCCGCATCGCGAATATTCCAATACGCATCACCCGAGCTATAAAAGGGAGGCTAGCCACGGACAGTCATTCGGTGTGGGAAAGAGTGAAATGGCTTTTTAGTTAAACCCTTTAACCCACCTTGAAATGACACTACAGCCGGTTAAAACTGTTTATTGATGATATCTCCCTTGTTATCCTACTATCGAAAAAGTTCACATGAGGAAAATATTATTAGAAATAGATTTCTATTAAGGCTGGTAATTTTCCATTAAGGTTGGTCATGTATAATTTGTGGGAGGGTAAAATCGCTATTTCGACTTGCTATAAACCCTCAATTCAATCCGGGATTTAGAAATAATATTGGCCCTAATAAAACAATACATTTTCATTGTATAAATAATATAACTATATTTATAAATACTTAAAAGTTAATAAACTTCCTCAACATCTTCATTAGGACAGATATAAAGTTTGGTAGAAATATATGGTAGGGGCTGCCTGGCCGAGGCGGTAAAGGCCGGAAGGAAGTTGGTTCAAATCCCACCACGAAGTCATAAAATTTAAGAAACGAGATTTCCACTTCCGGAGGTGCATATGACCTTGACGTTCACTCAGCCTACACCAAAATGAGTACCAGGTTAATTCTTGGGGGCAAAGACGGCCGGGCGTAGAGCTAACCACCCTACCCCATCACGTGCCGAGGTTAAAATGGTGGAAGCCTTTACCTTCCACTCCTCCAAGGGCCTTCATGGCCTGTACGGAGGTGACTTTGCTTTTTTTAGAAATATATGGAGTAGTTTCCCAGTTATAAGAACTCAACAAATGGGCAAAGAAGACAAATTGACAGACACCAAAGCTAAACAATATGCAGATGGTCATTATTACATCTGAAACGGATAACTGAATTAAAATTTCACCAAAATAGTAATAGTACATACACACGGTCGTTACGATTTTATTCATATAGATAAGGAATCTACTCCATGTACAACACCTTTTGGCCTGTGTCCACTTGACTTAACCTGTAAAACCGTTCGTTAATGATATCTCCCTTATTAATAACCGTATGGAAAAGGTACACGTAAGAAAAAAGTTTTTAAATGGATTTCCATCAATAATGGTCGATTTCACTCCAGGTTCGTCTGGTATATTTTGTGGTTTGCTATAAACCCCCAGTCCACTCCGGGTATTTGAAATGCTATGAACGTTACAACCTATCTTTGGACAGGGGGATGTTAAATATGAAGTTAGGTTAAAATATTTCCCATAGTTTTGCAGTTATAAGAAATTTAGCAATAATTTTGGCCCTAATACCTCCCTTAGGGCAGATATAAAGCTTGGTAGAAATATATGGTAGGGGCTGCCTTGCCGAGGCGGTAAAGGCATCCGCTTTTAGGTTAAATTCTCTCGAACTTGGACTGAAAAATGGTCCTTTAATGATATCTTCCTTACTAATCCTCGTACCGAAGTGATACACATGAGAAATAAGTTTTAGAAAATTGAGTTGCATTAAGGCAGGTAGATGTCCATTAATTTTGGTTGTACATATTTTATGAGTGCAAAATCACGATTTCAGTTTCGTATAAAACCCCTGTCATTTCAGGGACTTAGAAACAATATTGGCCCTAAAACCTACCCAAGGACGAGTGGATTCTAAATATGACCCTTGATATAAATATACCCAGTAGTTTTCAAGTTAAAGGAACTCAGACAAACAAAGAATCAAACAGACACCAACGCTAAAAAATATGCAGACGGTCTTTATTACACCTGAAACGGATAACTGAAAGAAAATTGCGCCAAGGTAGTCAGTCTACAGACGCACGCTCTTCGCGATGTTATTCATATAGATAAATGAAGTTCAAACTGATAACGATTTACTTATTTGCCTCATTTCGCAAAGATTTTTACACACCTTGAGCCCTTGAATTTACCATTCCATCGTTGGTCGGCCACAGCTGCTACAGCAGAGCAATATTGAACTCTTAAATCTTGGGTCGTTGCGGGAAGAAATTCGGTCACGATCTTAACCAAACGACGGGGTTCAGAAGAGAACCTAACTACTTGAAATGAGGGGCATATATGTGCTTACTAACTTTTATTAAATTCAAAATTGCACGACAAAATTATTATTTTATATAAATCATTGAAGTAAAAAAAATATAAATTATTTATTATTAAATGTTTCAAACGCAGTCACATTGCATAGCGTTGATTTATTTCTCACAATATCGAAGAGTTGCTTCGGGGAAAGTAATAAATTAGTTGACAGCGAAACAAAAAAACTGAAAAAGGAAAAACCTGAAAACCGGGCACCTATTACTCCAAACGAGAACTGAGAATTAATCCACACGATCCGTGGAAAATCTGACTTCCAACAAGTAGAACGCCTTATTTCCTCTCAATTAAGGTTATCCACCAGTCGAATACCCTTGCGGATACGGAACACCCGCCGAATGGACCCTTAATCGAACCAAATTGACTATCAGTTACTTTGGATAGGTTGCGAAATATTATGGGAAATCATGGTGTTCAATACGAGTTAACAGCAGCATTCACAATTGAAATAAAATTCCACCATGTATTTGTCATTCATGACACCCTTAAGTGATAAAATAATCCCGATGCTAAAGGTGCATCACCCAAACAGCTATTCAGAAGGAACCAACAACACCATGATCCGCGAGGATCTTACGTTACGTTGTTCTGAAAGAACAAAACTGCGAAATGCAGCAAACACTTATTCATCACGCATTTAGAAGAAATGCCAAACACTGAAGTTAATTAAAAAGTGGTAAATCACGTGAAAAATGTAATTATCAAACCGATTTTCAGGTTAGAAATGGTTACGTTGCGCTTAATAAAATTACCAGTCCGCATTGAAAAATACAACGAACTTAAGGAATTCTTTCCTTCTTAAACAATGACTACCATTACAGATCCATCTACTTATCGTTTGTCCCAACACACTACCTACAAAGTTATCACTTGATCGAATTCAACTACGTATAAAAATGAAAAAACGAAAAAGATTGAAAATACACTGACTGACAGAGCAAATGCAACACCAAGAAGGAGTGGTTCGAAAGGGATGAAAGTTGAGAAAAACAGAGAAGGCACGGACGAATAATTGGTGTTTATTTCAAACCGATATGCAGGTTATACAATGCGCACGGCATCGACTCACGCAGAAACACGTCGAGGTACAGAGTCAATAAGAGTGCGGATGGTGTCCTGAGGGATGGTTCTCCATTCTCTGTCAACAATTTGCCACAGTTGGTCGTCCGTACGAGGCTGGGGCAGAGTTTGCAAACGGCGTCCAATGACATCCCACACGTGTTCGATTGGTGAGAGATCCGGAGAGTACGCTGGCCACGGAAGCATCTGTACACCTCGTAGAGCCTCTTGGGAGATGCGAGCAGTGTGTGGGCGGGCATTATCCTGCTGAAACAGAGCATTGGGCAGCCTCTGAAGGTACGGGAGTGCCGCCGGCCGCAGCACATGCTGCACGTAGCGGTGGGCATTTAACGTGCCTTGAATACGCACTAGAGGTGACGTGGAATCATACGCAATAGCGCCCCAAACCATGATGCCGCGTTGTCTAGCGGTAGGGCGCTCCACAGTTACTGCCGGATTTGACCTTTCTCCACGCCGACGCCACACTCGTCTGCGGTGACTATCACTGACAGAACAGAAGCGTGACTCATCGGAGAACACGACGTTCCGCCATTCCCTTATCCAAGTCTCTCCAGCCCGGCACCATGCCAGGCGTGCACGTCTATGCTGTGGAGTCAATGGTAGTCTTCTGAGCGGACGCCGGGAGTGCAGGCCTCCTTCAACCAATCGACGGGAAATTGTTCTGGTCGATACTGGAACAGCCAGGGTGTCTTGCACATGCTGAAGAATGGCGGTTGACGTGGCGTGCGGGGCTGCCACCGCTTGGCGGCGGATGCGCCGATCCTCGCGTGCTGACGTCACTCGGGCTGCGCCTGGACCCCTCGCACGTGCCACATGTCCCTGCGCCAACCATCTTCGCCACAGGCGCTGCACCGTGGACACATCCCTATGGGTATCGGCTGCGATTTGACGAAGCGACCAACCTGCCCTTCTCAACCCGATCACCATACCCCTCGTAAAGTCGTCTGTCTGCTGGAAATGCCTCCGTTGACGGCGGCCTGGCATTCTTAGCTATACACGTGTCCTGTGGCACACGACAACACGTTCTACAATGACTGTCGGCTGAAAAATCACGGTACGAAGTGGGCCATTCGCCAACGCCGTGTCCCATTTATCGTTCGCTACGTGCGCAGCACAGCGGCGCATTTAACATCATGAGCATACCACAGTGACGTCAGTCTACCCTGCAATTGGCATAAAGTTCTGACCACTCCTTCTTGGTGTTGCATTTGCTCTGTCAGTCAGTGTAAAATATATTACTGGCTGACGAATCGAATCCGTATTCGTAACTCAAGTCTCTCACTAATACATTGAGTGTCAATATGCACACTATCAAAGTGAAACGGACGTCAGAACGACAAAACAATTAACTCCGTAAAATAAAATAAAATATCGAAGTTATTTGAACTCAACACGCATGGAGAATTACAGTAAAATATTCAATCACCATTAGCTCGATATCCAACGTTGGGAAACCCTCATTTGCCGATAACGGTCCCATATCTTAGGGAGCACCTTCCAGCTGGTGGGAGCTGCGCACAATTTGGCCTCATTATTACCGATATAACCCTCTTCATATTTCGTATTTTACTGTAGATGCTACCATCACCCAAGTCACTTCGCAAAAACATCTAATCTGAGACTTGAGTATGTACAGCTGACATCCCAGACCTATCGTCGGACTTACTTAAAGTTTGTACACCCTAACACTTATCTCTATGTACACGATACTTTCCTAATTCTATCGTCGAGCGTGAACTAGGACGTCTCATCATCAGTATACTCCTAGGATAACATGTGATGTCCTAATTCTATTGTCGGGCGGAAACTGGGTCGTATTATGCTTCCCCTAGCACATCAGGCGAACTAACAATTTCAAACAAACCCTGGCATTTCTGTTGTAAACCTGGTCAGACTAATAACACACAGCGGAACAACGTCTCTTACTATTAAACGAACGCAAGTCGGAAAATGCAGTAAGTCTCTATCTCGTTACAAAACGTGAACTCGAAAATAAATATTGTGTGACGAACAAACCCCCAACTCAAACACGACCTCAGCATGCGCACGTCTACCATTTAATGGATGTTGTCCAAAATTAATAATCATCACCACCGCATTGGAAACCCTCAAATCGCCTACCGTTATTTCCAAACATTTATGTCCATGACTATCCAGTGAAACGAAATTCAATAAATTTACACGGTCAAACAACACCAACCGTGTATTCTAAATGCTCTTTTATCCTTGAGGTCACATTATCCTAATATTCATACTGACTTTACGTAACTAGTCGCTTGACTTTTACTACCAAGATTTTTAATCTTTACTAGAATCGTTTTTCACTTGGGACCTTACTAGAAATCTACTGTGCATCACACAGTAGTCGTCTCAATTTTCGGATTGTTAGCGGAATACACTACAGCTTGCCACATAAAATCTCACATTCAATATACAGCCTGTCTCACAAATTCTTCCTCGGCAAACATAGCCTGTCTCAAAACTCATTCTCCTCGCCTTATCCCGGCGGTATTACTTAAAATACAGGCTCCCTTTCACCTTCAATATTCCTACCACTCTCATCTCCACATGTATAAATTCTTCGCTCTCAATCCATTTTTCTTATATTTCAAGACCCTTTTCAAATTTCAATCCTCTTGTGGAAAACAATAACCAGTATAAAATACACCTCTTTATTTTACTGTTACTACAACTTTCGTACCTCGAGAATACAAGAACACACCGTGATTTTCCATATCATCGGCATACACGATGTCACAAAATTTTACTTCCCATGAATAAAACATAACTTTATCGGATTTCAATGGAAATTTCCTAAATGCCTGCGATCCTTGTAAAACATACTTGTTAAATGCATTTTTAACATAGGAAAATTTTTATTTATTTATTTATTTATTTATTGACTTGTGGCGTGGCTCAGGCTATGAAGCCTGCTGTTATGCCAAACCATCTCATATGTACTACATTGTACAAACTACAGAGTATAAGGATTTCTAGTTACATATAATGAATTATAAAATTAAGCTTAAATAATAGTTATAAACAAAAGGAAAATTTCTGAGAGTCACTTTAAAAAAAAACATTAAATGCTAATTTCTTAAGTCTATGTACCATTTATAACATGTTTTTAAATACATTTCTACTATGTATGTATTTTATGTATGTATGTATTTTATCCCGCGGTAGACATTATTATTATTATTATTATTATTATTATTATTATTATTATTATTATTATTATTATTATTATTATTATTATTAATTTTGACAAAAATTTCTGAATTCAAACGATATTTGAAATTAAGACATTCGCTACGACTACTTTATCATGATCACCTTCCTAATTTTTCTCATTTCGGACAATATCGCATAGAAAACCCCAGATTTAATCGTCGCATTTTATTGTTTCTTGATGTGAAATTTTACCAAACTAAAGATTTTCACACGCTGACCAAAATTATAACACTTTTTTCCTGATAATTACAAATATCAACCCGACATTCGCCTTGAAAATTTGGTTGAGACAAACAACAGTCTAACTACAACATAATACAAAATATAGACAGACCTGCATTGATGTCATCTTCAATATTCTGGCTACGTTTAGCCAGCTGCCCTCGTGCTTAGCCGCACATGGCTACAGGAACACCATCTTCTGATATATATCTATCTTACAAATACTGCCTTTTCACACGTTATTAAATGACAACACAAATCACGCACTTCCTTCGTTATGATTTTGTACAGCAAACCTCCTTCGTTCTGCAGTCGACCGCAACTGTCTCCCTTCTCCCCAGACTCGGCTTTCATTCACTCTAATACAACAGGTGTTCCACAGATAACGAAATCAGAACTACTCTGACTAGCTTCCCAACTCCCTTAACAATTTCCAACACACACAAGGTGATACAATAAAATCAGCTATGTATTTAAACAGACGCCTATGCTTTCACAGTTTTGTCGGCGAAAGTTCAGAAAAATGTCTATCACCTTCCCTTTCTAACAGTAGATGTGAACCATAGCCACAAACATGTACTTAGTTATTTGGAGATCAATCTTTTCTGCCGACGACGGGCGTGAGCTTCCGCTGCTTCACAAACCAGACAGACACTGCGAAATATGCAGAGGGGGTTTCTTTTATAGTCTTATGAGGTGACGCTACTCACACCACTAAGCTTGATTATGCAATCTGCTAATTTCTCGTCCAATAGACCGATTTTCATGAAACTTGTTCCAGAATTCCGGACAGACTTGCGATTTATTTAGATGTTACTCTCATAATTTTACCACACTCGCAACAGGTGAAATAAAATATTTCTGCCCGGGCGTTTCGCGGGTCTTCTTCATCCATTGACCTTGGCACGTGGAGCTAGTCCACTGGTCTGACGCTGATTTGTACCTAGGCTTAACTGCATTTATATTTAACCTGGGGGTTCTGTCTTCACGTAGAGTTTAAGAATAATTTAGATTATTTATTTCCGTATTTACTGTGTTGCCAAAATCTCTTGTTACGAAGAATTCCACGAATTTGAAGAATTGTTCAGTACTCGAAATCCACCGAGGTGTCACGATATTTCACGAGCTTGCGGCTCGGCCTGACACGGGGCGCTCGCTCCCACGAGACAGCCAGACTCACGAAATGGCCGCCCTCAAACAAGTAACTTTAATATATATATATATATATATTGAGAAAAATAAAAAAATATTTTCTCATCGTAGAATTATGGGTTCAACGTTCCACATGTCTCTCAGTCATGGCCATCCATTGACACTTCACATTACAACCTGCACGTTTGCTGGGTAACCTCGCGTCACAGATTTTCTGTCGCTCATTTTGTGACGCCAATTTTCAGCCATAAGAGGTTTTTGTGTCAAAATGCAGAATAGCATAAGGAAGACCTTTCTTACAAGAAGGAATTCGCTTCCTTTGCATATATAGGCCTCCAGTAGATATGCAAATTTTTGAAATATTTTTTGTTGATCATGGAGTTGTACAGGAGTGACATTCGAGCAGTAAACAGTGCAGAATGAAAGAATAGGAGTATTTGAAGCATTGCTTTGCAGAAAAATGTTGCAGGGTAGGTCGGTAAATCAGATCACGAATGAGGAGACACTGATTCGAATAGGTGATAACATGTTTTGGCGAAAGTAGACCCTAGGAAGTGATATAGAACAGATCTGGAAACACCTTGCTCTTGTTCGGGTAGTTTTTGCCATTATTTTACGTCACATCGCCACAGATAGGTTTTATCTTGACAATTGAATACGACAATATTAAGCCTGGGAAGCAAGTGACAGTGGCATTATTTAAGGTAAAGCCTCAGCATCTGCATGCTCTGAAAATGGGAAACTACCAAAAATCATATTAAGTGGGATTCGGACCGACTATCTCCCGTGTACAAGATCGGTGCTAAGTTACCCAAACCGTGCAGCCAACTTGCTTGGTTTTGAGGGATGGGTAGTGGTAAGAACAGTTGAGATAGAGAAAAGTATGAGTATGACGCATAAATCAGGGTATATGTAGAAGTCAGTACTAATACAGAAATTAAAGATCAGCACAGGATAATTCATGACAATGATTAATATTATTATTGTTGTACCGAGGGTACATATTCTCTGGCCAGTTAAACTGTGCGCCTTCTGTAAAGCCATCTAGATAATCTACCTTGAACTGATGTAGTACAAGATATCTTGATTTTCAACTATTAGATGTCTCTACTATTGGTCTAAGTGCCCCTCTGGCTGGATCAACGATAATTAATTGTGTATTTTCATATTTGGCTAACCTTAGTTTTTGAAGATTGTTTTGTTCATGTATCAAAGTTGTCAACACTATTAGAATTTTGTAAATATTTTCTCTAGACAATTAAAATCGTGGTTAAGTACAAGAATTCAACCTATCAGTAGAGAGTTCCGGAATCTTCCTCTCAAAAATACTATAAAAGCTGGGCGCTTTAGGGCCGTATTGTCTTCATCTTGCTCCAGTTATTCCAGTGCGGCATGTACAGTACTTACGGGGTAAAGGCCGCGGGCGGCGTTCAGAAGGCCCAGAAAGCAAGATAATGGCAGAGTTTTTATAAGTATGTGACACCTCCTGCAGATAACTTGACGGGAAGGTTTCAACCTCCTTTTCCCCGTAAATTTCTAAATTTGGTGATTTAAATATAGAAGTTTCGGGCCAGTCTGAGGACTCGTTTCTATTCCCTACTGGAAATATGTATTGTAAGGGAGCAAAGAGTGATTCCCCTCTGTTGACTCCCGTTCAAGCTGGCATGGGGTGACTAAAGTTTATAAAACCTCGAAAATACTTGACACTGTTTTGGTATTTTATGTTTCTCATTTAGTCACCCCGCTCTAGAATAGACTTAGCCTCTGTGTCTTTGGACCATAAGCCCCCTTAGTGTTTTAAGGATTTCTAGAAAGAGTGTAAGTGTTTTGCAAGGTTTGCATTTTGTTTAAGGTCGGTTTCAACCAATCATTCCTTTTTATATTAAGGACAGTTAGTATGGGCTCTCATTCCCCTCATTATTTGGTAACTGTTTCCGGTGTGAAGTTCCCTTGAGGAACAGAAAGTTATAAACTGTTGAGCAATAGTTAAGCCCGCCTCGGGGCTACATTGTGTAAATTGTCTAATTGAGCACAACCGAATAGTTTCTAAGTGCGCAGTTAGAAATTGATGCCTCTGCGAGGTTGGACTATAATATAGCTGGATTTTCCTGGAGCATTCTAGCTCTTACTAAATTGTGCTCCTGCCAAGATTAGCGCTTGTCATTTTCTCAAGTTTTGTACCTGAGTTTTGGACTTTATGTCATTGTTGTTGGAGCTGCAGAGCTCAGTATATGATTGTTATTGTTTATTCAGATCTTCTATTTATCGAATTTTAAATTCAAAAAAGGAAAGAAATAAAATGTCAATATATATTGTGTTAACTTATGCTGTGGATAATTCCTTGTCCACCCGTTCACCCCTCACGCTTCTTACAGCTGTGATATACGACATTTCCTTTATTATTATTATTATTATTATTATTATTATTATTATTATTATTATTATTATTATTATTATTATTATTATTATTATTATTATTATTATTATTATTATTACACGTATTGGATGGAGAAGAAGCGGAATAACCTTAGGGCTGGACGAGGTAATGAAAAGTAAGAACATCAAGGCAATAGAATATAGAGTATTATACCTTAATTCTGATTTTTGTGCATTTCTCTTCCTCTTTGGTTTTCAAAAAATTCACAACTTTAAATAGGATAATTAATTTGTAGATAGCTAACAGTAACAAAGAGCAGTTAACAATAGTCGTAATACTGTAGTGTTCTGAGAACATAAAGCCTATTCATTATTACAAATATTTACAAGGAACAATTTAAGTTTCCACTTTTAAAAAGAAAAACAAGATCGAAGATAGGCCTAAATAGGATAATTAATTTTTAAATAGCTAACAATAAAAAGAGCAGTTAACAATAGTCGTAATATTGTAGTGTTCTGAGAACATAAAGCCTATTAATTATTATAAATATTTACAAGGAGCAATTTAAGTTTCCACTTTTAAAATGAAAAGCAAGATCGAAGATCGGCCTTGATGTCTTCTGTTACAGATCGCGCGCAGTGCCCAAAGCTCATTACCTTTTCATCAGGGTAAGAAAGGTGAATTCAACTCTACTTTTAAGAGGAGAAGAGATTCTCGGAAAACAAACTTCAGTAGAACTTATACTACAAACAGACCATAAAAATTTAAATCCAAGAACGAAGCTGATTTTTAAATTTAGAAACGGCCAGCAACCCAAAGAGAATAGGGGTATTGAAAATATAACCCACGTTGCCCGAGAAACTGCATGTCAACAAAATATAATGGTGCACAAATTCTCTATGACGTGGAGAATAAGCTGCGACTAGGAGGGAGGGTTAGGGTGGGAGAAGGTTACAACTAAAAGGTGCTAGATAGGATTAAATTTAGCAAAACTACTCATCGCAGTGAAAAAAAAATGATAAAGAAAAACGAGGGTTCACACTCGCGCTTACTATAGCCATAATTTGGCACCTATAATTGTTTTGAAAAAGAGAAATTAACTAGAGAAAATCCCACGCTGCTACCACCCTGAAGTTTACATGACAAGTTCAATAGAAGGATCTCCATCCAACAGATTTTTAAGATTACCTTATGTGACGAGATCTTATTAGCCTATTTTATCGCCTAGTGGCCAGGCGCCCAACCTAGACAGGCCTGAACTCCAGGAGGCGAGGACCAATCAGACCTTAGAAGATGACTGGGAAATGCTTTTATTTGCTGCGAGCTGGTTGGTGATTGGGTGGAGGTGGTGACAATTTATGAAAAAGAGAAGGTTTACCAACCCCTAAAAGCATATCAATCTCCTAAAAGTTCGAGCACTGGCTCCTACGTGGTTCTGAGATCTGTGTACAAAGGGGTAGCGTATTACCAGACCGAAAAACAGAACCACGTAAAATGGTAGTAGATCGGAGCTCAGAGTTTCACCGCTAGATGGCAATGAATCAAAATGTTCAAAGTATCAACTAACTCTAGGGTATGTCTCTTCTACATGTAACAAAAACTACAGTAATAATAATAATAATAATAATAATAATAATAATAATAATAATAATAATAATAATAATAATAATAACCGGGCGAGTTGGCCGTGCGTTTAGAGGCGCGCGGCTGTGAGCTTGCATCCGGGAGATAGTGGGTTCGAATCCCACTTTCGGCAGCCCTGAAGATTTTTTCCGTGGTTTCCCATTTTCACACCAGGCAAATGTTGCGGCTGTACCTTAATGAAGGCCATGGCCGCTTCCTTCCTACTCCTAGGCCTTTCCTATCCCATCTTCGCCATAAGACCTATCTGTGTCGGTGCGACGTAAAGCCAATAGCAAAAATAAATAAATAATAATCTGTTTCACTATGCCAGGCGATAGAACGGGAATTCTATTGAATAAATGTTGCAGTGTTTTAATTAATTTTGTCTGGTGTACGAGAAATGTATCACCAGATAACTTTCAACATGCCATCATCTTACGGCATGATGTAACGAATGTAAATTTTCCATTCTTCAAACATACAAGGAACTCATCCTGGTTTGAACTCGCGTCCTTGAGATCCGGAGATAGACACCGTGCGACTGGAATTCAGAGGGACGTATCCGTACACTAATACGCTAAAGGGAAATTGATTTTAAAAAGGCAAAATAATATCTAAAGCCTCGTTAATAGTTACGATAAAAACTCTGTGGAGATGCTCAATAAAAAGGTGATAAACGAAGAGACACATGTAATCAGCGTTGGCGACAAAATTCTGACTGGCATTAAATGCTAAATATTTGAAAGTAAGTTTAATATTCTAGAGTGTTAATATTTTAGCATGTGTTTTAATTAGCCTCGCCACTTGGGAAGTGTGCGGTCCAGTCCCTGGGGAGTATTAAGTCTGTCACGCCTCCGCACGAACAAAGAGGTCATTTTTCAAGACCCCTATGTGTCTCCACGTCGGCATTTAATTGTATCACGTTCCTCCTTGCAGCAAGCAGGCACCGCACCGCTTTGAATATTAATTACAAGGTAAGACGAGAAGATGAACACTGTGCTCGCTCCACGACAGTTCTTTTGAAGTGCTTCTCAGAACAGTTCTGTAACAGGAATATAGACTTTGTGAAAACAAATACTACCGTGATGGGATAAAATTCGATACTTCAGCTGATTTTCTTATTGTTCGTAATTTACAATCTATGCGATTGTTCCTAGACATGCTGTATACGATATCTATGTCATATATCGTGTAAATCAAAACGAACAATAATACTTGTCTCGAACTAATCCTGAATATACAGGAAAACAGCCTTAAACTTTCTCTGCGATCCCGTGAAATTATCGCACTTCATACAGTCCAAATAAGAACATAACCCTAAGGTGGAATAGATCGATATTTCCACCCCCCGGTACAGAAGAACATCGAATACAACGAAAATCCATCCAAAGAAACTAAATAATTTAAAAATAGTGGACGAGAGTTTGTACCACACAGAAGTGGCGCACATAATAAAAGATTGCAAAGAAGTTAGAAATATCAGAAAAATATATGGATGGCAAGCATGTATGGGAACTTACGAATCAAATTGAATTGTAAACGCTTGGTTAGATATTAAACAGAGAATTGAAGAAATCAGGGAGAACTGCAAAACTTTACAATAATATCAGAGAAATGTCGGGAGAAAAACCTAAAAAAGGTGAAAACACACAAGATTCTCGTACGTTCTAGTAAGAATGTGCCTGAGGACAAAATCTAGACATTATAACGTAGTTAAAATCGAAGAATCACTTCTCAGCTTGAGTAATTTTGAAAGATGCTTCTAATAAGGGTTTATAGGATATATTTAAGTAAAATGAATTTGAATTATTTTGGTGAATTTTTTGGATTATCTTAATATTTAATGTTTCGAACAACCAACTGCTGAGCCCGGGAAATGTCTGGTAATGAGTGGTGATGTCCGTAAATAATTATGTAAAGGTTTTGTGATTGTTTGGAGATGCTCGATATTATCTTTACTTTTATGTAGGAGCATGGAGTAGGAGACATTTGGTTAAATCTGGAATTACTAGTATTAGCACCTCAGTATCGCTTGATCAACCGTACTTCTCTTCCGAACCCGACTATATTAGGTTTCAGAGGGCTAGGGATTCTGTCACTTTTACACACTTAGTAGACCTCTTTTTGCCTTTATATCATCATTGTTTGAAGAGTCGGATCTTTTATATTTTCCCGTGTCATTAGCGATAATAAGGGGTTGGATACCTCGTTATATTCCCCCTTAAACCACGTAATCTTCTTGTTCCAAACAACTAAACCAGCATGATACCAGGCACACTCGTCGTCATAAGACCTATCTGTGTCCGCATGACATAAAGAAAATTTCCAAAAAGAAAAAAATAAAGAGGCACATTGTGTTATGTCCATTTATATTATACTGTGAAAGCCTTCCCAAAAGGAAAGCTAAAGAAAAATAGAATAGTATTCATAAAATTCTAAAGTACTACATTCAATAAAGCAAACGCTGATTTAATTACTACTATATAAATTAGCAACTGCAGTTCTAATCTTGATCAACGTACGTAGAAGTAAAGAAATGAAAAATCACGGTTCTTGTGGTTACGATTACACATAAAACTGTAGGCCATTCGAGTCGTAACCGTAAGATTAATAGCCATGTAAAGTTTGATTGTTTCCTCAATTCCCGTCTTCATTGCTTACTTGCATGCTTCCAGTTTGGAAGCGCTCTCACCGGAATTCGGCAATAGTTCATAACGACGTTGCATTCTAGTTTGTGTTAATATCATCTGAATTATGGAAATGTTGACATTCAACGTAAATATGATGTTTAGTCTGTTGAGATGGAAATAACAGTTTTACTCCGGTAAAAATGAAGTGACCGAGCAAGTGGATGTGCGGTTTGTGTCACGTAGCTATCAGCTTGCATTCGGGAGATAGTAAGTTCGAACCCCACCGTCGACAGACCTGAAGATGGCTTTCCGTGATTTCCCATTTTCACACCAGGAAAATGCTGGGGATGTACCTTAATTAATGCCATGGTCGCTTCCATTCCACTCCTAGCCCTCTGCTATCCCGGCGTCCCTATAAGACCTATCTATATCGGTGCGACGTAAAGCATATTGTAAAGATGAAGTGGGATAAGTTCAAGGATATAGCACCTGATGGCAAGGAAATTAATTCCAAAGCTCCTGTACCAATTAATTATGTTAAGTGTTTCACTTCCAAAGGAATTCAGTTAGACCAGTTGAACTACGGTGACCTTGCCGTTTTCTCTCCGTTGGTTCGAATCTTAGCTGTAGGTCTGTCTCTATTCTCGGTAGGCTAGTCACCCGCGGTTAGCCATTGTAAGTGAGCATCTACTTGGCACGTATTATGTCTACTGGACTCGATCTGATAGCTGAAAGCCTATTTGAAATATACTGTGGTCGTAAAAGCTAAATTCTCAACAGGTTTTATGATTTTTCGAATCAAAAATACCTCATATGTGTCAATGATAACGAATCGAATACATACAATTCATAGAGGGCGTCGAATTAATGTACTCATCTTACATACCAACTGATTTAAATTTTCGCTCTATTTTCAATCTCGTTCTATTAAAATAACCGTTGATATTTTTGATATTTCATCGTCAGAGGGTAAGGAATTTGATCATCCTGATAAGATGGTAGTGTAAAATCAGTCAGTATTGAGGTTACACTTTTTGGATGAAAGATACATCGTCACTTTCCGTGTACTTCACTGTGGTTTGGGCGGAAAGAAGACGAGTGTTATAAATATATTTTATCACACTTCATATGATGTTAAAAGTTTCCTCCCAAGGAGAGATTTCATTCATTTTCCGGAAGAGGACGTAGTCAGTCGGTACCCGACATGGCGAGTTTGGTAGCAATCTTCAACTCAAAGCACGGAATCCTCTGTGAATTTCTATAGCGGATGTACATTATTTTCCAAAGAAGAACTCTGTATACGATTGACCATACCGTACACGAGATATCACACAACTAATTCTGTAGACGCCCGTATTACTCGTTACCTACGCCTGTCAATCATTGGCACTATGTGCCTCGATATGACCGAGCGAATTGGCCGTGCGGTTAAGGTCACGTAGCTGTGAGCTTGCATTTGAGAGACGGTGGGTTCAAATCCCCTGGTCGGCAGCCTTGAAGATGGTCTTTTTGTTTTTGCTAGTGGTTTTACGTCACACGACACATATAGGTCTTATGGCAACGATGGATGGGAAAGGCCTAGGAGTTGGAAATGGCCGTGGCTTTAATTAAGGTACAGCCCCAGCATTTTCCTGGTGTGAAAATGGGAAACCACGGAAACCATCTCCAGGGCTGCCGACAGTGGAATTCGAACTCACTATCTCCCGGATGCAAGCTCACAGCCGTGCGCCCCTAACCGCACGGCCTACTCGCTCGGTAAAGATGATTTTTCCATGGTTTTCCATTTCCACTCCAGACAAATGCTGGGTCTATACCTTAATTAAGGTCATGGCCACTTTCTTAAAAATCCTAGCCATTTTCCATCATTGTGTTGGCGAAAATATTCGATAAGTTAATGCGCCGTTAAATCAGTAGCAACAAAAATAAAAGTTAATTATTACGTAATATGATGCATATTAACTAACCCCTAACCCCATGTCACGACAGCCCTGCAGGGCCTTGGACTGCCAAGTGACCGCTGCTCAGCCCGGGGACCTACAGATTACGAGGTGTCGTTTGGTCAGCACGACGAATCCTCTCGGCCGTTATCCTTGGGTTCCGAGACCGGGGCCGCTATCTCACCGTTAGACACAATTCTAATCACGTAGGCTGAGTGGACCTCGAACCAGCCCTTAGATCCAGGTAAATATCCCAGACCTGGCCGGGGATCAAACCCGGAGCCTCCATGTAAGAGGCAGGCACGCTACCCCTACACCATGGGGCCGGCGCATGTTAACTACTGATACGAAATTGAAATTTTATTCCCCTTCCTTATTCCCATCAGATGTGCATTTGTAACTGATATTATTGGTTTTGTATCATTTTCTTAACACAAAGGAATCTAATAAAAGCAGAAATAACTATATTTTGATAAGAGGATCGCTTAAATAGTCGTGCTTCCCTCCTCCTCTCTCCGCCTTGTCCTCACTGTAGCTCGATACTTCCTACTCAGTTACCATTCCTTTCTCTTTTGGAAACTTCAAACATCAGACGGTGCACTCGCCATACTTCGCCCAAGTTTGCACCGTCAAAGTTTCTGCCATTCTCCGAGCTGAGCCCTTTCCACTATTTCTCATTCGAATTCCAATTACACGAATATCCCGGTACTGAGGAGAGGGGGAGAAGTACAGCCAGTGCTGGTTGATTGAGAGTTCCTGCCAATAGACAATCTTCAGAAAACACTTCGCAACAGAAAGGATAATATTCAAGAGATGTAATTCAACAAACTTTGAATCATAAAATAAATCTCACACAATGGGGATTTTTGTTGCAAAGACTCTGTGCCTCTCCACGTACCGTTTGCTTTAAAACTTCTATTTGAACAAAAATATAATAATGAGATAGAAAGCATTATTTTCAATTATTTGATTTGTTTCTCTTGGTTCAGAGTTTTCCCTGGGTCAGGAGGGGGTCAGTTTCCAAATCACACTATATATCAGTTTTATAATTTATTTGTAACCGTCATTGTTTGATTGTAGAGCTCATTAGAATACACAATGTTCCTTTCAAACTCAGGTTGCTGAGAATTAGACTCCGAAATTTTAGGCAGTAATAGGTTAGAAAGTGAGCTTATTGAAGCAGGTAACAAGTATAGTCTACTCTACGTAACGGTTAAATTATGAGCCTTGCATGAACTTTAGGGGCATGGCCCGTCAGAACCCCTAGAATTTATGTTACTCTCGCTACATAGTGGAAGAACGGGCTAGACGACAATTCCTAATAACCAAATTAGTTTGAATTCTAACATATTACTGCCTAAACATCCGACGTTTACTGAGAAAATACTCATATATATTCGCGTACTAAATATATATTAATAGTTATGTAGGAGAATAAATGAAAACGTGTGGTTTTTTATCCCTTTATGATCTATTATGACATTCAGCGTTCAGGCAGCCTTTGTGAATAAACTAACTAACGGAGTCCGCTAGTCTCTATTTACAATTATCATCGTCCACTCACGTTTAGCTTATTTATATTTCACTCTGTGTCTGACCACATTAGACCCCTAGCTAAAAGTATTCCCCTCCATACGCTTCACATGATCTCATTACAGGAGCTAGTTCAAGCGACCAAGTTTTTCCTCCAGTACGCTATGTGTTCATTCCAAAACTAACATGTTTCACTTCAGTGTCAATACTCATGGACTTTATACCATCAACATTCTCACTTCCTTCAAAATCAAACAAAAATAAATTAACATCTTCAATCAATATATTTTATACTTGCTTTGCTCAATGAAGGCTCCACCCACAAAATCCTCAGTGAGTTTTCTCTGTAAGGAGATGTAAAATAACGTCATTACAGCGTTTATTTGAACATGGCAACTTATAGTTACTGATATTGTATTGTATTTGCCGGTTAGTTCAGCATGGTTATCTAGTCTTGCCACGGTAAATAAAAGCAAAGCAAAGTCATCTCCGTACAGGCCATGAAGGCCCTTGGAGAGGTGGAAGGTAAAGGCTTCCACTATTCGTAACTTCGGCACGTGATGGGGTAGAGCGGTTAGCTCTACGCCCGGCCGCCTTTGCCCCCAGGAATTAACCTGGTACTCATTTTTGGTGTAGGCTGAGTGAACCTCAGGGCCATATGCACCTCCGGAAGTGGAAGTCTCGTTTCTTAAATTTTACGACTTCCTGATGAGGATTCGAACCCACGTACTTCCGGGCGAACCGAGCAGTCTTGCCATGTTGATGCCAGCAAACGTAGAGACCATAATTATTTTTCCAAGTATACATTGTCGTTGCGCCTACAAAACTCACTATGTGAAATACTTCAGCTTAGAACTTTGGCCGGTAAGGCTGTGCGAATATTGTCAAGGAAATCTCGCTCTTCATAATGTATGTGCTGCGGGTCAGTATTTCTCCAAAAATATTATCATAATGGTGGTTTTCGCAGGCGTAATGACAACATGTTCATATAAATGTGAGATACTTTTTTTTTTCTAATGCAAGTAGTAAAAGTTACAAACCTATCAAAATTTAAATAAGTAGCTCAGTTTATTTTAATTTGTAAACTAATATAATGTCGCCATTGAAGAATGATTTGAACGCATTAACTTATAGTTTCTGTATTGTGTCTGCCCGTTAGTTTACAAATGCTGTGGGGAATTTTGTTGAGGAGGTCCCCATAATGAAGTAAAATTTTACTTGATTCTTTTCTTTTTACTTGCCTCGCAATTCAATCTATGTATTTTATGCTCGGTTTGCTCGTTGGGGACTTCACCCCCAAACCTCCAGTGTGTTGTATTTACGTAATTTTTATTTAATTTACGATGTGACATTACTGGGACATCGGTGCTCATAACTCAGTCAAGTTAAGCACATAGCATTATTTAATTTTTTCGAGTAAATTTCAGTAAACACGGGCAATGTCTGAGTTTATTACGTAAGTAGTAAACGTCACTCACGAATGGATAGATAATTTTAAACTTATAAATCCTGTATCTACCCTAGAATATAGAAACTAGTGATGTAGGTAAACTCTATTTAATTTTGAGAGTAATAATAGTAGAGAAATGGAATTATAACTGCATTTAGTATACATTATCCATAATGTATTTTGTGTATTTCTCCCATCTAGCATTCTAGAATAAATCTAGGGCTTTGGCGCAGAAGAATTCATTAAGCTTCCGTTAAAAATTAGCTTTGTTACCACAGTGTATTCCTCGTAAACTGTTGTATAAGGAGCGGTAAAGATAGAAATTTGCTGAAACAGTATGTGGAGAATGGGGAACTGGTGGTGATTATTGCTTTAGCGGAAATACAACGATATTAGCGTCCCCTCCTTACATTAATCATAAACATTAATCAGAAAGAAGTTTGACGCTTCGATGAATGAGAAAATCAGCGAAAGAAAAGTAAAGGCATACAAACGAAATTCCCAAGCCAAGAATGAAAGTGAAGAATCTGCATAAGTAATGAAAGTAATAGGTATTGACCTCAGGTTTGCGCAGTCACCAATCCATGATCCAATGCTGAGAACCCTTGGGAAGATTTCCTGGACAAACAACAGTTTTTCTTATGTTAAAGCAAACACTCATCTGATAGCATCGTATACCGTGACTAGGCCTATATGTATGTAGAGACCTCATCCCGAGAGTTGATTGGGTCCCCAGCTTCTCCACCACCATTTGCCATGGATAACCAAGGAGTTACTGAAGAGGTGTCTCCGCTAGATAAATTAGGATTCCTGTTGTTTCCCGTTGCTTTCCTCAGCTGAGCCAGGTGTTGCTTTTATGTATGTCTGCCAAGATCACTGAAATGCACGCACCAACAGACTATATGAGTGGCACTCTCTCGCCATTCATAACGGGGACGGACTGCATAAGGAATACCACTGCTCATATCTTGGTCACTTTCATGCCGTCAAAACCAAGGATGAGGCTGAGACATGTGAGGGAAATTAAAACAACTGTTAAATCACATACTAGAAGACATGCCCTGTAAACACTAGACTCGCCAGAAATGGATCTTGGCCACGTACGCCATCTGGTATCTCTCTATGTTACAGAAAGACTAAACACTGCTACCTGAGCAAGTAGTGATATTAAATTTGTAAACAGCTCGTCCGTCTAGTCAGCCATATAATTATTTCTATTGAAAGCCCACTAATGACCTACGGACTGGAAAATATATGGATGCATCTAAAAAAGGCATAACTAAAAAATGGGTGGTAGATTGTCATTATTGTAACAGCCGCAGGTTTTTGAGGGTTTCGTACACTTACTGTGTAGAGATTAGAAGAATACAAGAATGAGGAATGTGGCCTGCAAGCACAAACTTCCTGTTCTGCCCAGACAGATCGGCTCTTATCTACTCTTATCTGCAACACGAAAACATTGGCTCACACTTGGCAGTTTGGTGGATTACAACTGTCAAGGGCGAAGAGCTGCCAGTAGAAGATAATATAAAGTCTCCTGGGTAGTAGTGGAGTTGCTATGGTAACCATTGCGTCACTGGCTCTGATGGTGAAAACCCCTTCGCCCCGTGCCTCACCGGGCATGTGCATTCTTCTGATCTTCCAACAGTACTTGATGTAGATGCACACTTCAGATTAGTTAGTAACTGTAAATTGTTTTCACTGTTTCAGTTCTATATAGTACAGTAGAATTCCATTAGTCCGGCATCCAACAGTCCGGAACGCCCGATGATCCGGCACCATTCCAGGATTTTTTTTATTTTATTTTTTTACGTTTGTGACATTTAAAGCGCACGGCGCGGTTCGAAACCACCCGGAAGTGTCCACTACGTGTCTGCTACTCTTACACACAATCGGCATTGTTGGCTGTCACCACACACAGCTTCAGCTCATTGTTTTGATTGCAAGTACATTTCGCTACAGTACTTTTTCTTGCGATCTAGACGCAGAGTCCCTAAATAAATTCATCATTTTCTGAATGTAATACTAACTATAATGCCACTGAACTTATTGATTTACATATCATCAGAAATAACTTTTATGCCAAGCGACACCGATCTCGAAAACAAAAAGATATTCGGGATTGTTTTTAAGTCACACTAAAATATTGTACAGTACTGTATATGTATGTAAACTGAATGTGATGAATAAAAATTTGGTGCTGCGATAGTTTTGAGCTAAAGTTATTAAACTAATGATTCTGCTGATCAACATTTTACTACAAAACGCCGTGATACAGCTGTACGCCTTAACCTATGTCGTAGTAAGGGGTACCGCCCGATACCGGGCGAGTTGGCCGTGCGTGTAGAGGCGCGCGGCTGTGAGCTTGCATCCGGGAGATAGTAGGTTCGAATCCCACTATCGGCAGCCCTGAAAATGGTTTTCCGTGGTTTCCCATTTTCACACCAGGCAAATGCTGGGGCTGTACCTTAATTAAGGCCACGGCCGCTTCCTTCCAACTCCTAGGCCTTTCCTATCCCATCGTCGCCATAAGACCTATCTGTGTCGGTGCGACGTAAAGCCCCTAGCAAAAAAAAAAAGGTACCGCCCGATGGTCCGGCATTTTCGGTAATCTGGCACTGGGCCGGTCCCGAACGTGCCGGACTATCGGACTTCTACTGTAACACTATTACGCTCTTTTCGTTTCATTGTCTTTTCTTCTTCATTCAATTTTCTCGTTTCAGCTTTTCCTTTTGCACGTTTTTCCGAATGCTAATCAAATGTTTCTTGGCCATTATTACATTTGTTATTCCATACAACTGACAATGATGTATTCACAGTGACAGATAGACTCAAACTGAGCACGCGAGTCGACACAGCGCCATCTTATAAGAGAGTATGTGTCTGACGTCACGCATTTAGCACACATTTTTGCCTTACATTGAAGAGCCATATCATGAAAATTACGTTTCATATTTTCAGTTTTTATTTTGTAACAGGTATCCTCCTACTTTATCTGTCAATTGAGACATTAAACATAATCGTTCTTGGCGATATACGTGTTATACCCAAACACTAAAAGAGTCTTAAAATTTGTCTCCATGTAATCCTTGTCGAGGAATGCAAGGCCACGTTAAAAATTATAGAGAATTTGAAATTATCCTTTCTAAAAAGGACGCTTTTTATATCTAAGTACACTCCGTCGTGTCTTGTTTTTGTGTTGGCGAGAGAGATATTATGTAAAAGAGTTATAGTTGGGGACAAATCATGACGACCTCGCCTCACACCACTACCTTCCAGCGGCAGCTCGGTGTCTATTAGCGACGTATGGGATTTACTACCACTACTGCAGCCGGAGTTGCCAAATCGTCTACTGCACTCTACACGAAGAAAGGGTAAATACTACAGAGAGTGAAGAAGAAAGTGGTTTGGCAGCCTGTCCAAAACAAAGAACGATCACTTACAACTCGTTAACGCAGCAGGGTGCAGGGTGTGATTGACTACTGGCTTCCAGCTGGCTTCTAGGAATGTAGGCCGTCATTTTTTGTCCCGAACTATACGTTTGAAATTTCTCCCTGCCACCTCATTGTATAAGGACCTTCTACAAGAATTGAAGCAGGAGAGAGACAACGTATATGTGTATTTCTACTTGAGCAACGCCATGACTAACCTAGAGTGGACACAAGGAGGTTATGAACTGTGACACTTAATGACTAGGTTTGCCGTTCATGGGTTTCATTATAAAATTGCGTAAAACGATGAGTTTTCCTGAACCTTGTATTGATTGTAAGTGCATGAGATATGGTGAACTGTGCGGGAGACATCTTGTACGAAGGTGCAAATTGAGGTCAGAATCACTAAGGTTTCTCTGTACATGTGTGTAGTACTTTGTATTCATGCATATTTATTATACCGGTGTGGAAAAATCACTGCAGTAGAATTAAATACGAAAAAAACTTAATTTTGTCCGCCTCTGTGGCGTAGTGGTTAGCGTGATTAGCTGCCACCCCCGGAGGCCCGGGTTCGATTCTCGGCTCTGCCACGAAATTTGAAAAGTGGTACGAGGGCTGGAACGGGGTCCACTCAGCCTCGGGAGGTCAACTGAGTAGAGGCGGGTTCGATTCCCACCGCAGCCATCCTGGAAGTGGTTTTCCGTGGTTTCCCACTTCTTCTCCAGGCGAATGCCGGGATGGTACCTAACTTAAGGCCACGGCCGCTTCCTTCCCTCTTCCTTGCCTATCCCTTCCAATCTTCCCATCCCTCCACAAGGCCCCTGTTCAGCATAGCAGGTGAGGTCGCCTGGGCGAGGTACTGGTCATACTCCCCAGTTGTATCCCCCGACCAAGAGTCTGAAGCTCCAGGACACTGCCCTTGAGGCGGTAGAGGTGGGATCCCTCGCTATGTCCGAGGGAAAAACCGAACCTGGAGGGTAAACAGATGATGATGAAAAACTTAATTTTTCTTCTGACAAAATGTCTTTTAAGCACATGGCACTTAAATTTCCAGAGTTTCGATAATTTAATATATATATATAAGGTTATGTTTCGTCTCAGGTGAGTGTAATTCGCATAAATATAGGATTTACACAGTCTATGGAAAAATGAAGAACATTGCCATTAATTTATTCTGATCATTTTCTATATCATGCCTCTGTGGATCCGTGGTAGAGTGTCGGCCTCCGGATCTCAAGATAGTGGGTTCAAACCCGGCAGAGGTAGTCGGATTTTTGAAGGGCGGAAGAAAGTCCATTCGACACTCCATGTCGTACGATGTCGGCATGTAAAAGATCTCTGGTGATACATTCGGTATTTACCCGACAAAATTAATTAAATCTCAGCCATAGACGCCCAAGAGAGATCCGGTTTACTCTGTCTGCCATCTAGTGGACCTAGAGTAAAACGGAACGTCGAAATTGACGAGCAGACAGCCAGATGGCGTCAAATCGAAATGTCTGCACACGGTAGCTGAGGCCATACGATTATTATTATTATTATTATTATTATTATTATTATTATTATTATTATTATTATTATTATTATATTCCATGACGTACGACTGTATGTGCGAAACGCTGATATTTGGCGTATTTTATTGCCCTCTTCTAGGAAGGATGGTTTATGTAGACAAGAATAGCAGTCGCATAATACCGCAACCAACCAAGCAAACAAGAAATCTTGCTTATTCTTAAATTCAAGTGTAAGAGAGGGCGATGCGCCCTAACTTCACCGCTTGAAAAAAGATAAATAAATAAATAAATAAATAAATAAATAAATAAATAAATAAATAAATAAATAAATAAATAAATAAATATATTCACTCATTCCAGTTCCTCAAAAGGCAATAATAATAATAATAATAATAATAATAATAATAATAATAATAATAATAATATTTGTTTTACGTCCCACTAACTTCTTTCGTGGTTTTTGCAGACGCTGAGGTGCCGGAATTTATTTTCGCAGGAGTTCTTTTACGTGCCAGTAAATCTACCGACACGAGGCTGACGTATTTGAGCACCTTCAAATATCACCGTACTGAGCCAGGATCGAACTTGCCAAGTTGGCGTCAGAAGGCCAGCGCCTCAACCGTCTGAGCCACTCAGCCCAGCCCTCAAAATGTAATATTTATTTTAACCGTCGGTATGTTCTATACTCCTTAACAAAATCACGGTCAGGTTGTATGTTCTAGCATAAACAGGGCGATAGTATTAATGCTAATGTTGAGAGTGAGAGAGAAGAATGACGGAAGCGTTCCAAATATGAACGGTCACCGCACTCACGCTTCGACGAAAAACAAAACACTAGCGCAAAGCGAAACATGGCGTGCCAATAGGCAGTATTCAGTGACCTTTTTGAATACAAGCATTGTTGAGCAGAGAGCTATGTGTATGTGTGCATGCATCCAATGAGATCAAAGAGCACGTGCGTATGGGCTTCACTCCATTCTCCTCAATACAGAACGAGCCTTCCTTTTTTTTGTTGCCTTCATTTAATATTTAGCACTTTTTTTTTTAGTACACACAAAAATTCAACGTTATGAATATAGGTTATATGACGATCACTTGGTACGTGATTATCAGGTAGGATCGGCTCAGAAAGGCACGTTGGTTGATTCCCCATTCAGATAGTGGACTGCTCATTTTTGCGACAAGTTCAAAATCCAGTGCTTATCCATTCGTTAGTGGCTCCTATTAATTTTACAATCAGGATACGGTGTTTTAATGATGACATTTTGGTTTTCTTGGCATTGCCTTTTTGTGTTAAATATCTTTGATTAATTGATAAGCTAGTTCCATTTTTATGACCTGTTTCATGTGCTTCCTTATCAAGATCATTAGGTCAAATTTCTGCACGGCAATTAAATTATTAATAATAAATCATATTATTTATTAGTTGTGAATAAGAACATTTAGGAATACACAACTTAGAGTCGTTTATTTTACTTCTATTGTGCCTATGTTTCCTTCATTATCATGCTATGCAATTTTCGTACAGTAATGTTCCAAATTTCAAGTTTTTAATATATCCTAGTATAAGGCGTGAGGAAATAGAAATACTGCTACTTGATTTTGCTTCAGTGGCTACTTTCCTCTTTGATCCACGCTCTTCCGATCATTTTAATGGGTGTGTGCTTATCGTCAACGTACCATTTGTGAATTTTCAATATCTTGTCATGTGATACCTTCCAATTTAGAGTACCTTTTTATTCCAGTGATCCATTTCATAGTATCCATCTTGGCTTTATTTTTTATTTTTTGAATTCATATTCGTAAGGGTTTATTCTTTTGATTTGTCAATAAATTTGAATCTATATTTTCTAATGCCACTCTGGAAGTCTGTGTATTGTTTGAATTCTTCTCTGTTTCTGAGTCTGTAAAGTTCGTGTGCGAGTTTTGGGCGTAGGGTGTCCTAATAATTTTGCATTCTGTTTTCTGAATGGTTGCAATGTCTGCTTCCTTGTTTGAAATTAACGTTTCCAATTCGTAGATACTTTCTGGCTTAGTAACCGCAAATGAATTTGGAAATGTATTTTTGTTGCAAATGTTCTTGGATGAGTCAATGTGCTGTGTCCATTTCATAGCATCTAATTTTGTTGGCTTTTACATCAGTTCCGTTTTCTTGTATTATTTCACCGAGGTATATATTGAAACTCGTTTGATTTTCTGGCATGTTGTTTCCATATATTTTGTTAGTTGTCTGTTTCGAATGATACTTAAATACTTAGAAACCAACTTTCTCTGCTGAGTTTGACCGGATATTCGACTATTGTGATGTCACGAGTTAAGACTGCTAATTCATCTGCAAATGCTAGGAAATTATTTATTTATTTATTTATTTATTTATTTATTTATTTATTTATTTATTTATTTAGATACACTCTAAACAAAAATTACTATCAACAACCATAAGCAAAAGTCTTACTTTCCAGTTCGCTTGTTCCATGTTCGAAGTAAGGCATTTGTGGGAGTAAGTTCTTAATTTGAGGGTAGTATTACGGCAAATCCTTTACAAGACCAAATAAAAAACAATTGGGTGGCGCTAACCTTTTTTTATTATAATCTGTAACATGTTGATTGGGCGTTAGATAGAAAAATGCCGGCATTACATTATGGAAGCAGTGTATATAATATGACAAGCTTTCAGGAGGAGGGGCTGGGAGATATAGTAGGGGGTCTACAGCCCACTTGATTACCGTGCCGGGTATCGTGTTATTGACAGGACCTAACTAATGAAGTATATAGAGCGAGTACAGTCTGTCCACAAGTATTGTGTATTGTTACTCGTATCTGCTGTGGCTTTAAGATCAGTGACGTACTTTCTTCATTAGGTGTCTGCTGTAACAAGCTCTCACTGTTCTGCTTGCTCCAAGCAATATCTACGGGATCAGAGAAACATGTATTGGATATTAATCAATTCTCAGATCTGCTAATTATTATTTGAGAATCTACCTAATATTATTATTAATATCATTTTATTAATAACAACAACAATATTATTAATAATAATAATAATAATAATATTAATAATAATAATAATAATAATCCGGCTTATCGGCTGAATAGTCAGCATACTGGTCTTTGGCTCAGACGTCCCGGAATTCGATTCCCGGCCGGACCAGATAATTTAACTACGTATGGTTAATACCTAGGGCTTAAAGAATGTGTGTTTGCCCCAACACATGCAAATTCACACAACAGACCACACTACCAGTTACAACAGAACGCCATCTGTGTAGGGTTGGCGTCAGAAAGGTCACCCGGGCGTAAAACGGGGCCATATCCTGATATGTGTGACACAGTTTGCACCCGCGACCCCCCAGTGTTGAAAAAGTGGTATAATAATAATAATAATAATAATAATAATAATAATAATAATAATAATAATAATAATAATAATAATAATAATAATAATAATAATAATAATAATATGATCAGGGGTAGGGGTTTACACGCCGAAAGAAAGGCTGTGGAATACGGTGATGAGGAGTGGAGGAGGGACGTGTGACACAGTACCGTCAGTCTGCCATTAATGTGTTGACATTTCATTTCCACTCACTCCCTTCTCACCCCTATGCGTGTCATCACCATGTTTTCATTCCTTACTGTAGTACTCGGCACGTAGACTACACACTACAAAAAAAAAAAAAAAGCAAATATCGCCGCCCTATTCACTTACTTTAATGGCTCATCAGTGTTACCAACTTGACTAGTTACATCGTGAAATCACGA
This sequence comes from Anabrus simplex, assembly GCF_040414725.1. Classification (NCBI taxonomy): domain Eukaryota; kingdom Metazoa; phylum Arthropoda; class Insecta; order Orthoptera; family Tettigoniidae; genus Anabrus; species Anabrus simplex. The sequence continues at coordinate 148,078,204 of NC_090270.1, read as the reverse complement.
GAGATGACCATCTACAAACTAAACTTAATATATCACTAATGGAGGTTCCCGTACCCAAGTAAATGATCAATCAAGATATTCATAATTAAGTCGGTTTTCAAGCGCAATGAGGAATTAAGGAAATACACACATACTCTTTCACCCTCACATAATTTAATTTTCTACCTTTATTTGGATATACGCATTAGTATAACCGTATTCTACGGCGTTTGCCTGGTGTAAATAATTCAGCTCCCTTCTTCAAATTTGCTATTACCTGTCGTACTTACACGAAACTACGCTGTAATAATACACACAAGCAAATACGAGGGTCGAGTCGTAAGTCATGGCAACTTTTTTTTCTCGCGAACAGGAGACAACGTGGAAAATCTGGGATATGCATTTGGAAATATAGGGCATGGCATAGTGCCTGAAGTCAAATTCTGACTTCAGGAGATTCCCGTAGGAATGTGACAGAACACAGGCCATTGGTAAACATTGTTTTATTATGGTATAGACAGCAAATACACAAGACTACGTACAAAGGACAGGTCTCCACTGGTTGCAATTCCGCTAGTGTCCAGCACCTGCCCTCATGTAAACAATGATCGATCATCGTTATCCCTACATCTTTGTCCATGGACACTGGACGACCTGGACGAGGCAAATCGACAGTTGATACTCTACCCCGTTTGAACGTCTCCACCCACCTCGCCACTGTTCCATAGGGCATGGCATCCACACGTACGGCTTCCCGCAGCTCTGCATGGCATTGGCGTGCATTTCTGCCGCGGAGAACTGCTGTTTTAATATACGATCGTTGCTCCTGCTTGTTGACTTCCATTTTGTGACGCTCTCACTCACACACTGAACTTGGGGGCACGTTTAGACCCACACTGATGTTTTCATACATCATCTAGTGGCATCATACGCAAGTACGTACCGTACGTTTCCAATCGCATATCTTAGATTTTCCGTGTTGTCTTCTGTTCGCGAGAAAAAAAAATAGTTAACATGACTTATGATTCGACCTACGTATATTAGATGCACATATGCCGTAAGTCAAGAGAAAAATACAAAGTCTAAGTCTGCGAACGGTACCATAGTCGTGATGAGACAAGAGGCTGATAACGAAATTTCCTTCCATTTCAACTGAACTGATCTTTATAGAGGAGGTAATGCACATTTTCCTTGCTTCTTATACATTCTAATTGCATTATATACATAAGAACTGGGCGATGTTAGACCATATTTTAAAATCCTGTGTTCGTCATTCAACATCAACTACGTTCTTAAATACACTACATGCCACAATTCTATTTAACTGGTATTACCCAAATAGATTTATAATCCTACGGGAAAAGAAAATATGCTTTACTTATACCGCAAATGTAACACTTGTGATTTTAAGAAAAAACGGCATTAGCAATACGTAAATCTTGCAAGTCACAAGAAAAACCGTGACTATATAATACCAACGTGCAGGATTAACAGTCACTGTAAAACGTCGTATCAGCAAGTAGGGTCCCTAAACTGTATGGTTACCGACACTGAGTCGAACCCAACAGTGAGAAAACAACTATAAATTACTACCTTCAGTATTAACAGGGAAGACAAAGCACGGATGTACCCTTAGTGTATGCGCATAAATGGGAGGAAGTACCTGTATAAAATGTAAGATGGGCCACACAGAAAGTAACGCCCTCTCCCTGTTGCTGATGTGGTGTCTATAGTCCTGTTGTCGTGCATTTGAATGTTCTGGCATATAGAACCCTAGCCATGATGATAATGATGATGATGATCGTCTCAAAGATATCCCCCCTACCGAGTTCGATAGCTGGAGTCGCTGAAGTGCAGCCAGTATCCAGTATTCGGGAGATAGTAGGTTCGAACCCAACTGAGGGCAGCCCTGAAAATGGTCTTCCGTGGTTTCCAATTTTCACACCAGGCAAATGCTGGGGCTGTACCTTAATTAAGGCCTCGGCCACTTCCTTCCCACTCCCAGCCCTTCCCTCTCCCATCGTCGCCATAAGACCTATCTGTGTCGGTGCGACGTGAAGCAACTAGCAAGGAGTGGAAGGCAAAACATTATATTTTCCTTAAACTCGGGACTGAGGGATATAGGCTGGTCTTTCACTCCAGGAATTAACCTCGTACTCATGTGTGGTAGAAACTGGGTGAACCCCATAGCCTTCTTCGTCAACAAAAGAGTAAGTCTTGTTTCTAAATGTTTCGATTTCCTGACAGGATATTATCAAATCCACGTTAGGGTGAACCGCACGAACCTTTACTACCTCGCTTAGAAACCGACTTAAAATAATAATAATAATAATAATAATAATAATAATAATAATAATAATAATAATAATAATAATAATAATAATCCAGCATCTTGGCTAGTTCAGAGAGTCTCAGATTCGATTTCCAGCCTGGGTCGCGTTTTAGCCCTGCCAGATTACTTTCTATAGCCCAGGAGCTAGGTGAATGCATTATTCTTAATGCACAGTTCTTCACCGCACTGCCAACCACCACAGAAATAAGCAGTAATTGAATAATAATCCATCCACATGCGTTTAGCGTGAGAAAAAGAACCCATCGTAATTCTGGGCCAAGTTTACGTTGTACAATTTATCCTACCAGGTTGGTTAGAATTAATAATAATAATAATAATAATAATAATAATAATAATAATAATAATAATAATAATAATAATAATAATAATAATAATTGAAATCCCTTTTTTGTCATGCCTGGAATGTGGATTAATAATATAGCAAGAATGTATCGTCACGGGTCTCACAGAAACTACTGTTCAATTGACAAATGAACGTGCCGGCAATCGATTCCACAACTTTGAGTACAGGAGTGAGAATGTATTACGTCAGAAAGCTGGCTAAACCTCCTATGTGTTCTTATACTCTAGCTATCAGGTAGCTGTAAAATTTCTCTTTAACTCTTTGATTATTAATATGAGTTCATTTCAAAGTATGGTGTGATAAACTACGTCGGTTTTGGAAGAAATAGCGTATATCCTTCAACTCTCAAACATCTCTTATAAGCTATATTTTACAACGGCACAGATTTCTTTGGATATTATTTACATTCCTGAAAAAAGAAGCCATTTCTAGATGACAAATTCCTTTCCCTCAAGAACTCTTTCCGCACAGCGATATGCAGAACGCCAACAAGATATAAAGAATTATAACAACACTCACTCCATTTCAAGTTTAGGTATAAATCCCTGAAAACCTATCTACCTTGCGTACACATCACATCAAAAGAGTTAAATAAGAAAATGTGAAGCTTGCCTGAGACCTTTTAGCAAACGTCAAAGGATGAAAAGAGCTATGACCATGATAAACGAATTCGACGTGCATACAGTAAATATAATAAGTAGACCTGTGTCGACAGCCTGTGAAGTTTTCAAAGGATGGAAATGAAGTAGAGATGGTAGTAAAACAGTATGTATCAAACGTTCCTTCTAGATTAGAGATTGTAATAAAAACCGACATTTGGCTGAAATATTTTGTTGTTATTATTATTATTTTTATTATTATTGTTGTTGTCGTTGATGTTATTGTTGTTGTACCTGTCTGACCGAGCAATGCTCGGAATCATTGTGAACTTTTATTTATACTTGATGAACAGTAATAAAGATTCATAAAAATACAGTAATAAATTTCGAACAAAATATATGGTAAATACTTTATTAGTTTGCATAAAGAAGTACTACCATTATTATAAAAATATGTTAATAAATTTAAAGCATCTTAATCTAACACTGATCGTTTCAGGTCCACGTTAACAAACTCGAAAATTTAGCCCTGCGCTTTGTGCACACTAATAGCAAAGGGAGGTCTTGTTGGAAGTGGTACATCCTAGATGACCTTTTTTCGAGTCAAATGTGATTTTAGAAATATGCATTTCTTTGCCGGATTGTTCACCAGTGATGAATTTTGCTTTAATTACATTGTCACTCAGCCTTGTTACAATTAGTCTAGTTCCGTTGCATAAACCTTCTGATGCATTCAAATTACGTAATTGCATTTTTTTTTCAATTTCAGTTCATGTGATGGTAAGTCTGAAATATTCACTGAGTTGAGGAATTCAGTTGTAAATTCAAATGCTCCTTCGGGTTGATATTTTACCTATGGTGGATTTTGTACTCTCCGGGAAGTTTGGCAGCGATATCATTTTTAATTCTATCGACGTCTTTGTTGAGAGGTGCGAGTATTGCTCTATCCTTCATTCCTTCGTAACCTCCAGTGGCAAAGTGGCAAACTTCATCAATAAGACCACCTGAAGTGATATCTTCTGGCATTTCAATTTTTCCATTCTATTCAGCGGCAATTCCCTGTTGCCTAGGTTTGGAAGATATTCAGCAAACTGTCGTTGCTCCGAATCAACACGCACGTTTTCTTCTAGCGTAAACATTTTGACTAGTGGCCATAGAGAACATCTTTTAATGAAAAGGTCTACTTATTCATTTCTGTTTGCTCGTGGACGTACAGGAAGACATTGACGAAAGTCTCCTCCCAGTAAAATCACTTTGCCATCAAAAGGGAGACTGCCAACTCTTCGTAAGAATTTATCCATGATATGCAATCCGTATTTTTGAAGCATCGGAGCTTCATCCATAAAGAAAAATATATGTTTATATTAACTTCCTGGCTTTGGACGATCCCGGTTTAATACTCGAAACTGACCCTGGTGTTAGTCGTATCGCGAGTCCCAAGGTTTTATTAAAAATACGAACATTAGGGAGTAGTATAAATGCGATGCCGGAAAATGACATACAGACGTTAAGATGCCTTCCAATAAGCATGTAGTAGAGAGCTTTATAGATAAGTGTCTTCCCAGCGCCACCTGGACCATCAACGAAGAACATATATATATATTTAACATTTGCATCATTCAATGCACGAATTATGGTACTGACGATTTCTGTTTTATCCCCTCTGAGAAGCCGATACATCTGCTCTCCCAGTACTCCTGATTGGTCAACATCCAGAAAATCCTGACTTATTTGATTCTCGTAATCGCCAACGTCCTCAAAGCTAAAAGTTTGTACCCGGTATTGGAAATTTCTGCCTTCTGTTCCTTCAGTGTTTAATTTATTGGCACCGGGCAAGTTAGCCGTGCGTCGGGGCGCACGGCTGTGAGCTTGCATCCGGGAGATAGTGGGTTCGAATCCCACTGTCGGCAGCACTGAAGATGGCTTACCGTGGTTTCCCATTTTCACACCACGTAAATGCTGGGGCTGTACCTTAATTAAGGCCAGGCCGCTTCTTTCCAGCTCCTAGGTCTTTCCTATCCCACCGTCTCCATAAGACCTATCTGCGACGTAAAGCCACTGACAAAAAAAATGTATTGGCAATAATCTGGTAAATGCGCTCAATTGCGCCTTCTGTAGACTGTATGTATAATATATTCTGCATCTTTTCCAGTCACTATAACCACTACACCACAAAAGCGGACTGAGTGGAATTCAGACGGCAAGGGTCTTATCTTCCGCCTCTGTGGTGTATTGGTTAGTGAGAATAGGTGCCAACCCCGGAGGCCCGGGTTCGATTCCCGGCTGTGAAATGAAATTTGAGAAATGGTACGAGGGCTTGACGGCGTCCACTCAGCCTCGGGAGGTCAAATGAGTAGAGGGAGTTTCGATTCCCACCTCAACAATCGTCGAGGCGGTTTCCCTCACCTCTACTGATATATTCGCGTCCATCAGAGACAATGAAACATCTATTGATATAAGCATTCATCAGAGACAATGAAACCTCTACTGTTATTCACCACCATAAATGATAATTAAAGCCTCTACTGATATTCGCAGTCGTCAATGACAATGAACACCTCTATTGATATTCGCAGATATCAGATACAGTGAACATCTCTACTGATATAGGCAGAAGGGAATGACAATGAGCACCTTTACTGGTTTTCACAGTCAACAATGACAATGAACACCTCTACTGATATTCGCAGCCATCTCTTCACTAACCGGCCACCTTCACTGTATTGTTTTTTAACCCACGCCAGATAATTTTTATTCCGATTATAAGAACTTGTCTTTCTTAATCCGTTTACCGTTCCGGGTTGGTTTTCCCCTCGGACTCGGCAAGGAATCCCACCAGTGTCCTGGAGCGTGAGACTTGAATTGGGGGATACAACTGGGTGGGAGAACCAGTAACTCGCCAGGCGGTCTCACCTGCAATGCTTAACAGGGGCTTGTGTGTGTGGGAGGGGGGAGATTGGAAGGGATAAATAAAGAAGAGGAAGGAAGCAGCCGAGGCCTTAAGTTCGGTGAGGGGTTGAACACCACTGAAAACCACTTCGAGGATGGCGGAGGTGGGAATCGAAGTCCCCTCTACTCGGCTGACCTCCCGAGGCTGAGTGGACCCTGTTCCAACCCTCGTACCACTTTTCAATTTTCGTAGTAGAGCCGAGAATCGAACCCGGCCTCCGGGGTTGGCAGCTAGTTACATTACCACTACACCACAGAGACGGTCGATAAGGCCCTTACTGTTCGATTTCTAGTCCCAAAAAACCTCTAGTCTGTGATTTTCATCGAAATCTGTACAGCCGTTTCCGAGAAAGCTAGATATACAAGAATTGATCGTTTAATAGTAGTCTATATATTATTAACCGAGCGAGTTGGCTACGTGGTTCGAGGCGTGTAACTGTTAGTTTGCATTCGAACCCCACTGTCGGCAACCTTGAAAATGGTTTTCCATAGTTTCCCATATTTACACCACTCAAATGCTTGGACCGTATCTTAATTATGGTCATAGTCACTTCCTTCTCGATCCTAGCCCTGTCCTATCCCATCGTTGCCGTAGGACCTGTCTGAGGCGACGCAACGCGAAAGAAACAACAAAATAATTAGAATAATATTGGTTTAATGTACCACTAATTAATTTACGTGTTTTTTGGAGACGGCGAGGTGCCAAAAATTTGTCCCGTTGGAGTTCTTTTACGTGCCGGTAAATCTACCGACACGAGGCTGACTTACTTGAGCACCTTCAAATACGACCGGACTGAGCCAGGATCGAATCTGGTAGGTCAGGGTCAGCGCCTCAGCCGTCCGAGTCACTCAGCCCACTCATTTCTTATTTAATATCTAAGATATAGAAGAGCAAAATTTGAATATCATTTGTCGAAACGTTTCGAGGAAATGGTTATGGTTCATATAGAGAGAGTGCATATGATGCTGTTGATGGTGATTCGTTTTGGCAGGTGTATGTATCTTTCTCCATATTACGCAGATTCATAGACGTCAATGTACAACTCCGAGCTACAACTGTACTCAATTTTGTTTGTAAGGAAATACTACAATACCTGTTTTGATTCTATTCGAATGCCATATTAAATCTGGAAGGTGTAACTTTTATTCATAAGATACATTAATAGTCCATTTAGACTTTCCAATTGCTTTCTAGATAGTAGTTTCGACTATCAAGCACAGGCTTATGCACTAGTTATACGGTATTTAAATAATTCCCGAATGTGTGATACTTTTCGAGTCATAATGTTTTGAAGTATTTCATTAAAAGCGTTTCATCGAATTTTCGCTTGAGACCCCCCAAAGCAAGTTGGAAAGACCGTTCAAGTCAAATCTGAACGTTGAACATAAACTTTTTTTTTTTTTTTGTTAAGGTGCTGGTCACTTTTGAGGTGTTAGAGGCATGACTGATCATTTTCGCCCCGTACTTGTATGTATTTTGTCTGTCTAACAACTTAAAATAAACTCCTTGGTGATAGTTGAGACGAACATCAATCTCACTGAATTTGATAGGGATAGGAATTGCAATGCACCTTTGGGCTTAAAGAGATGTAATAAATCACTGAAGCAAAATAGAATTTACATTGTTTAGCAAACCCCTCCCACCAGCGTCGCCACAGGAAAAAAGCCACAAGAACCACATTTATTTGTGAGCGGCCACCGCAATGATGTAAATTACCTGTCATTAGTAACCGCTGGTTATCACACTTTGTGTGAGCCTGTACTGGGCCTGTAACCACACGCTTGTCACATTATGATGACGCCAGCAATTAATATCCTATAGAAGCGAAGTTAGCGCCCATTTCGGACCAAAATAAAAGTGTATAATATTCAATCAACAACACGGTAGGCTATCAAAGAGCACAAGGCCATCATGAGGGACTTTAATATACATCATCATTCCCTTTATATACCCGTAGTGCTGTCCTCCCGTGTATGAAAAGAAAAGTTAATTGATACTGAGTGTTCACTTTTAGGTTGTTCTCAGTGCTGTTTACAACGATTATGGTGCTTAACACATCTGTTGAACCTGACCTAACTCATCTTTTGTAAGAATTTTTAAAGACCCTGCGGTATGACAAAAATACAACTCATGAATATTTACACGGGCCGTGAAAGTCTAAATGATAATAAAACAGCTGTAGTACAAATAATTCGCATGTAAATATTAGAGCGGCATGTAATCAGCGTGAAGACCTACTCAGTTAAATTGCTTATTCACAGCGGTATTCGCCACTTTACTTGCGTGAGCCTGTATTGAGCTTGTAACCACACGCTTGTCACATTATGATGACGCCAGCAATTAATATCCTATAGAAGTGAGGTTAGCGAACCTTCTCGGTTCTATTCATAAATCTCAGTGAACGCCCTTCTGAATCCACACAATACTTATTGGACGAGCCGGAAAACGAATCCAATGTCTCTACTTGTTAATAACAGCCTAGACGGGCTGAGAGCTCAGGCGGTTGGGACGCTGGCCTTCTGGCCCCAACTTGCCAGGTTCGATCCTGCCTCAGTCCAGTGGTATTTGAAGGTGCACAAATACGTCAGCCTCATCTCGGTAGATTTACTGGCATGAAAAACAACTTCTATGGGACTAAATTCCGGCACCTAGGCGTCTCGGAAAACCATAAAAATGTAGTTGGTGGGACTTAAAGTCGATATTATTATTATTATTATTATTATTATTATTATTATTATTATTATGATTATTATTATTATTATTATTATTAAACACTGGTTGGTCTTATGGCGAAGATTGAATAGGAAAGGGCTAGGACTGGGAAGGAAGTGACCATGGTCTAAAAGTACAGCTCCAGATTTTCTAAGTGTGAAGATGGGAAACAATTGAAAACCGTCAGTGATTTATTATCTCTCTTTAAGCCTAGCTGATAGCGGATTGCAATTCCTATCCATTGACCGCAAAGCCAGCTCTAACCTGTCTCTGTTCGTTACGGCTTCAGCCTGAAGACTGGTTGGATAGTCATACAGCATCTCCAAAGGTTACACGGTTATCGAGAAACGGCAAAAAACCATGAGAGTGCCATAACGTGGCGTAAAAATCATGATGAAGAATGAGGTAGTTTGTCAACGCTTTCCTGACTGGGCCACAAGGTGTTATAGCAGCGCACCTGACCAACAATCAATCAATCAATCAATCAATCAATCAATCAATCAATCAATCAATGGTTATTGATAACAATTTATCACTGTCGCCCAGGTGGTTGATTCCCTATTAATGATTTCAAAGGGCCGATGACCTTCGATGTTAGGCCCCTTAAAACAACAAGCAACAAGCAAGCAATAGTTTCAAAGAACTTACATTTTCCCTTCATAAATCATTCAATTTCCTAATTCCTCTTCCTGTAAATGAAGATTTCCTCTTGAATTCCAACTTTAAATTATGACCATACGCGTGACACCTTTTATAACAGCCAAGTGCACTGATCATGCTCTCAATGCCATTCCTCAGCACCACACACTGTTACAGCTACAAATGTGGCCTGTAGAAGCTACATTTTGTTCTGACTTTTTTTTTTTTTTTTTTGCTATTTTGCTTTACGTCGCACCGACACAGATATGTCTTATGACGACGATGGGATAGGAATAGAAAGGAATCGGCCGTGGCCTTAATTAAGGTATAGCCCCAGCATTTGCCTGGTGTGAAAATGGGAAACCACGGAAAACCATCTTCAGGGCTGCCGACAGTGGGGTTCGAACCCACTATCTCCCGATTACTGGATACTGGACGCACTTAAGCGACTGCAGCTATCGAGCTCGGTTTTCTGACTTGTACCAAGAGAAATACTTTTAAAATACTGCATCCATTAAGAAATAGCAATAGGCAAAGTCTGTCACTATAAGCCTTTGAATTTGTTTGTCGTCATCCATGCCGTCACCTCGAGAATTCCTCTGATCCACTTCACCATAAATTTCCTTAACGTCGCACTGACACATGTAGGTCTAATGGTGACGATGGGATATGAAAGGGCTATTATTGGGAAGGAAGTGACCATGGTCTAAATCAGGGCCTCTCAGGGCGCATGCACTGCGCTCGGTGCAAAAGACGTCTTCGCTTGGTTGCACAGAGTGCAGACCCCCACTCCTAGATTTGGAGCAATAGCGCTGTCTGTTTCTTTCCCCACGCTTGTCTCGCTCGCTCCTCCTGTCTCCCTCTTCCTCACTTGCTTCGTAGTGCTCCAAATCCGAGCCGAGTTGAGCCGAGCTTAGCCGAGTAGCCCAGAGACGAAGCGTTGGTCCGAGCCGAGCCGAGTGGAACCGATGCACAGTGCACGGAGCTCTTGCGCCTCGATTTGCACGCGTCAGATTTTGGGCTTTTGAGAGGCCCTGGTCTAAACTCAGAATTTTCCTGGTGTGAAAATGGGAAACAATGGAAACCTATCTTCAGGATTGCTGAAAGTTGGGCTCGAACCCACTACCTCCCTAATCCAAGCTGACAGCTATGTGACCCGAACCGCGTTGCCACTCGCTTGGTTTTAATGACAGTCTTAGCCTGTTTAAATTCCTCAATTTTATAATAAATCAATGTGTTTTCTTGTACATACTAAAACCTAAGAAATAAATGCCATGTAATTTGAATAGCATAATATGAGATTCCTTAATGAAACGGACAGTACTCTTAGCTGTGTTTTGGTAAGGAATTTCCTGAACACCCACCTTCAAACTCCGGCATTAGTTTCTGATTCGTCTTTCTATTTAGCTTTGTACCTTGAACATTATAAACGGCCAAAATCCGCCTGAATGCATTCATAACAATGTCAGAAAATTCAGGCAAGCCGTTTTCAAGATATTCGCTCTCAGACGGACAAGCTGGCGTTGTCTTATACGAAGACTGTTAAGATACCCATAACAAGTGCATCCGAACACGTCTCTATCTGACAACATCCTTAACTGAAATTTCAATATTATATTTTCAAAATATCGAAACGAAGGCAGTATACAGGTCGTAATACATGATCGAAGAAGAAGAAGAAATCCTGTAACACCTTATTATGAAAACGACTAAGAAAAAGAATCTTGACAGCAAAACAATGGGTTCCAACAGAAGCACCGTCGTCTGGGGAATGCAACAATGCCCATTAGACTGAAGCAGACACACCCTGAGTGAAATAATCATTTTCTCGAGATCGAAATAGTCATATTTATCATGGAAGAAGGAAGTTATAATAATAAATAATAATGTTATTAATTTTATGTCCAATAAATAATTTTCCAGATTTTGGAGACTCAAGGTACCGAAATTTTGACCCGCAGGAGTTCTTGTACGTGCCAGTACATCTACCGACACGCCGACGTATTTGGGCACCTTCAAATACCACCGAATTGAGCCAGGATCGAACCTGCAAAGTTGGGCTCACAAGGCCAGCGCTCTACCGTCTGAGCTACTCAGCCCGGTAAGGAAGTCCTTTCTTATACCAAATTTGTATAATTTCTACAAGTATAAGCGCGGGAAGAACCGAGAGCAGCTGATTTCTAATAGTTTGTGCTGCAAAGACTAGATGGCGATATGGGGAGTTAAGGCGCAAGCAATGCCAGAGCAATGTACCTGGCTGAGTGTATCATGTTTACGCAATACACTCGTACAGTTCCTTCGTCGTTCATTGTTTGTGCTGTCTTAAACAAGTATTTTTATGTTGGCCTACAATATTTATATGAAAACAGGTAGTAGTGAAAACAGTATTTAGTCATCACATGTCAAAATAATTTTGACCGAGCGAGTTGTCCGTGCGGCTAGGGTCTCGCAGCTCTTAGCTTGCATCCTGGAGGTAGTGGGTTCGAACCCCACTGTCGGCAGCCCTGAAGATGGTGTTCCGTGTTTTCCCATTTTCACACCAGCAAATGCTGGGGCTGTAACTTAATTAAGGCCACGGCTGCTTCCTTTCCACTCCTTAGCATTTCCTGTCCCATCGTTGCCATAAGACCTATCTGTGTCGGTGCGACGTAAAGCAAATAGGAAAAATAATTTTGTTACCTACGCATGACCTAATGAATGGAATATAATTAAACGTATTTACTTTGTACATGGCACTTGTATACAAAACTTAGTTTGTTTACTCACTATAATCTAACGTACTGAATAGACCGAGACATTAGACAAAATATTACTGTTCAAAGTTTAAATCTGTTAAGATACGCGCCCCTTCGCTAGTTGTAACTGAGAGCTGTGCAAGCACCTACTAGACTGTACCTTCACTCAAAGCGCATAGTCAGCTTCTTTTACCTGCCTGAGCTTGAGCAATTTGCCTCCCATGTGCCTCACATCGTAATTGAAACGTCGATATCTATTAACACCGCCATATGGCTCTACAGCCCTTGAAGGGCCTTGGCCTACCAAGCAACCACTGCTCAGCCCGAGTGCCTGCAGATTACGAGGTGTCGTGTGGTCAGCATGACGATTCCTCAGGGCAGTTATTCTTGGCTTTCTAGACTGGACCGCTATCTCACCGTCAGGTAGCTCCTCCATTCTAATCACGTAGGCTGATTGGACCTCAAACCAGCCCTCAGATATAGGTAAAATTTCCTGAACCGACCTCGATAGCTTCAGTCGCTTAAGTGCGGCCAGTAGCCTATCCAGTAATCGGAAGATAGTGGGTTCGAACCCTACTGTCGGCAGCCCTGAAAATGGTTTTCAGTGGTTTCCAATTTTCACACCAAGCAAATGCTAGGGCTGTACCTTAATTAAGGCCACGGCCGCTTCCTTCCCACTCCTGGGCCTTTCCTATCCCATAGTCGCCACAAAACCTATCTGTGTCGGTGCGACGTAAAACAAATAGCAAAATCATCCCTGACCTAGTCGGGAATAGAACCCGGGGCCTCCGGGTAAGAGGCAGGCACGCAAACATAAATGTACATTGTTATAAACATTTTGGGGAACGTTTTATGATCAGTATCCCTGCCATAGTTGGCTAAGTAGCTCAGACTGTCCTTCTGAGCTCAAGTTGGTGGATTCGATCCTAGCTCTGTCCAGTAAAATTTGAAGGACGTAAAGAAATTAACGGTACATTGTTGTAATATATCACTTACAGTTCAAGCCAAGACAGAACTCGGGGTGGCAGTTTTATTTCCATTGCTGTACAATCAACAGTAGCTTCTTTCTTCCTTTGGTCATTACATGAAAACATACTCCCCTTACCTTCCCCAATAATCAGTATGGTGATGAAAACCGCAAGAAAAATGTCTATTCCTTCTCAAGATATCGATAGACAGACGTCAGTGACAGCCTTCCCTATTTTTACTATTAAGGGGACCTGATAAATAGTCAAAATATGTCAAAATTGTCATCTTTTTAACCAATGTCTGAAGAGAACCTTCTTGAGAATGAAAATATACATTGCCTGATAAAAAATTGAGGCCCACAAAAGGGGAGGAGGATGCGAAATGAAACTTCATGTACTGAGAGGATATATGAATCCAAAATCGAGTCAAATTTACTAAGAACTTGGCAGTATGCAGTGATTCGGTTGGGAAATGTTTCATAAAGCCGTTGTGTCCTAACTTGAGGCAAGGTAGCCTACAACTGTTGTAAGTCGTCCTTGATATCGTGGATAATGGCAATGGGACTGAGTTGACATCCTAACTGGTCACACACATGTTCTCGGGGACAAATCTGGGGATCTTGCTGGCCACAGGGATATCTCAATATCAAAACGACAGTTCATAGAGACTCGTGCCGTGGGTGGGCGAGCATTGTGCTGTTGAAAAATGCCACCACGATACTGCCTTATAAGAGGTAACACATGAGGACATAGAATGTCCGTGACGTACCGTTGTGCCATCAGAATTTCCTCAAATCGCTACCAGAGGTGACCTAAAGTCACCTGATGGCTCCCCACATCATGACGCCAAGTGTAACACTGCTGTACCTCTCCAACACAGGGGAAAAATGGGACCTTTCTCAGGTCGTCGCGATACTCGCAAACGATGGTCATCCAGGGCAGTCCAGAACCGCGAGTCATCACTGAACATAACGCGACATCATTCATCAGCAGTCCATGTTTCCCGCTCACGGCCCACTCCAAACGCAGCCATATGTGACCGTCATTTGTTCTCGGATCGAAGGAGCAGATATACTCAGTGCACAACACGGCGATCCTCCCTTGTGATGGTCAGACGTGGTCGACTGAAACCTTGACGACAAATATGCCTGCCCTCATGTTCCCAAGCAGTCCACCATCAGACCACTCTCACATCCGAATGCCCCACAAATGTGGATATTGCACGATTCGACCAGTCGATCAAATTAAGACGCACAATGAGGCCACTTTCAAACACTGCCAGGTTGCTGATAACGTGATCGCATACGATTACACGGCATCTCCGTATCCTTCACAGTGATCACTCAACATCTGACGCTGTTCACGCCCCTTATACATCCTACCAGGCATGGTAACAATACTAAACGCGAACAACACTAATGCACTCTGGTGGCCGTTCTACCTGCCACAGAGAATTGCAAATCTAATCATTTACATCCCCGCCGATGTTCGTGCGCGCACGAAGTTACATTGACATCCGGCCATTTCTTTTGGGTCCTTCAGTTTTGTCAAGCATTGTATATAGTGTTCTTGTTAAGTCCGTTTAAACCGAGCTCGATAGCTGCAGTCGCTTAATTGCGGCCGGTATCCGGTATTCGGGAGTTAGTGGGTTCGAATCCCACTGTCGACAGCCCTGAAGATGGTTTTCCGTGGTTTCCCATTTTCACACCAGGCTTTACCTTAATTAAGGCCACGGCCGCTTCCTTCCGACTCCTAGGCCGCTCCTATCCCATCGTCGCCATAAGACGTATCACTGTCGGTGCGACGTAAAACAACTAGCCAAAAAAACTGAGGGTGTGAAATAACGCGTATATGATAGTATAAACTGTGAAGTTTGGTACTGCTTCATATACCTTCTCAAAAATACTTAGGCCTATCCAAAAGTACTTACAGTATGTTACGAGTATTTTTTTAAATGTGGCCTAAGTGCTTTGTATTCTTCGAATATGTAGACGGTGTTGACTCTTATTGTGAAGTTTGTAAACAGATGTTGTAGTAAGCATGAAAATCCCACTTGAAAATAATTAATTGTTGAGTGAATACTCACGTCAATGGTCCCCTTATTGAATGCACAGAACGAGAAGGGTTTAAAACTGTAGTTTACTTAAAGTTATTCGAGTTCGTACATATTGTTTGTAACAACCAGTTCTATAGTGAAAGTGTTCTACTGTACAAACCTCTCCCTCATGAATCACATTAGAATAATAACTTGTGTTCTATAATTTGAAGCGAGCAACTGGCGATTTTGGTCTGTGTACCTGCAGAGTTTGGTCTTAATTAACAGCAATCTCTAGGGGTCAGTGATAGATTGGACAAGCACACTGTAGAATGAGGTATGCAAGTTAATACCTCTATTAGAAGATATCAGCATCAACTGGAAGTCAGAACAGTTGGAGTAAGTCAACTCTGACACATATTTGGACTCAGTAATTTTCTAAGGATTAACATGGAACATGAAATCAATAACAGTGTTCAGAACTCTAATGGTGTCTATTACCAGTAGTGTAGGGTACTGAGTGAATGTTTCGATAGTGTATCGATTCATTCGGACAGCGAGCTCCGTGGCGCACTCGCACATCAGTGAATTAGGTACGGTGCGACACACGGCACGGTACGGCACACAACAATGAATATTGGTGGGAAGCCGGACTTCCACTGTGGGTGAGAAAAGCATGGCTTACTTGAAGAATAGTCCAATTAAATCTCCCAGCGGACTCTCGCTTGCAGTTCATTTAAATGTATTCATTCGTATTCATTCATATTCCATGTTCGCTATTTTGATAATAGGATACTTTTATTTGAATAGCTGAAACCACGGTCTGAATTTTATACCAGAGAATGGATATTAATTACATCATTTGAAATTCACAAAAATACATTTGTAGTATTTGAAGATAGATAAAACAAATACCTATTTTTGGAATCACGCAATAATGTCGAAGTGATTATTGGTTTTTCCCATCCAGAATATAATTGTTGTTGTGTGCTGGGTAAGCTTTATAACAATGATATTTTTGTGGAAATGTGACTGGAGGTGGAAAATGTAGATTAGCCAGACGTCTTGTATAAGGGAGCAGTTAATTGAATAAAGACCTGAATGCAATGGTATGCATTAAGTGCTATTTTTGTTTTTGTTGTTGTTGTTGTTGTTGTTTCCCCTACCTATACCAGTATGCTGATGTAACGAGAAAGGAGACTCTAGTGTATCGAATCCCCGTATTGAGCCGGTAATGTGACTGGAATGAAATTAATCGAATTAGTAAAATGAATCGGATTTCCCATCTCCAATTAGCAGCTACGTCAGAACTTAGTCATCAAAAAAGGAGTGTCGTAGGAAATGAAGTTTCGTGTTTCTGCCCACACTGTTGTATGGCGCAGATTCATAGACTAGAACAAAGAAGCATTACAACAGAATAAGTAGATCGAGATGTCAATCAGACGAGAAGAGATACAATACGGAACAAAGCCGAAAGAGAAGAGATTGGGTTGATATGTTCGGTGGTAAGAGATAACTGTAAAGGTTTGGTCACCTGGTCCACATCGATGCTGAAAGAAAACTTCAACAAGATTTTAAGAATCAGGCTTAGTGAAATTGCGAAGTGCAGAGGAAAGCACTGAAACGAACTAAAGAAACTAGTACGAAGTGGAACAGAGTCCCTGGGAGATGACTGAAAGGCCCGCCGCCGAGAGGTGAGGAAGGGTCTTACAATTTTCTGCAAAACACAAAATGTTCAATACTCATGATATAGGCTTTTGGGCAGTCAGACTCATTGACTGACTGGCCAGCGTACTGTCCTTCGGCTCAAAGGGTCCCAGGTTCAATTCCTGGCCGGGTCGGAGATTTTAAACGCTACTAATTAATTCTACTGGCTCGCGGACTCGGTGTTTGTGTCTGTCTCAACACCATCCTCTTCATATTCCGACAACATACTCCACTACCAACCACGACAGAAACATGAAATTGTGATTACTTTCCTCCATATAGGGTTGGGGTCAGGAACGGCATCCGGCTGTAAAATAGGGCCAAATCCACATGTGCGACGCAGTTCGAACCCGCGACCCCACAGGTGTGGGAAAAGCGATAGACGAATAAGATAGGCTTTTGAGCTTATGCCGTGTCGAGAAAACAAGGTGAAACTCTTCACATTTTGCAGAAACTTTGCTTCGCATTTTCAGAAGAAAATATCGACTGTTCACGAGGAAGGAGTTTCATCTTGTTTTCTTGACAAAAGCCTATATCATGTCTACGAGTACGGGGCGTAAAAGCATTAAGATTAACATCAAATCCGCTAATTCTTGTTACCCTTTCACTCATATTCCTTGTTTGTTTGTTTGTTTGTTTGTTTGTTTGTTTGTTTGTTTGTTTGTTTGTTTGTTTGTTTGTTTGTTTGTTTGTTTGTTTGTTTGTTTGTTTGTTTGTTTGATTGATTGATTCTTCGCCCTTTAGTCCGTTCTTAATACGAGATCGGAGATGAGGTGAGATGAATTTGTATGTCATGTTTTATTGCAGGATGCCTTTCCTGACGCCAACCTCATTTATAAAGAACTAATGAAGATGAAACGAATGACGCTGAATGAATTAGGGCAAGGAAGTTGAAGGAATCGGCTATGGTCTATTGATAGGAATTTTCACGGTAGTTGCCTGGAAATGAAAATGGGAAACCAAAGAAAACCATTTTCAGGACAGTCGACGGTGGGGTTCCCACCCACTTGTCTCCCGAATGCAGAGCTTGGTTCCATAGCGTTAACATGCGCGGCCACTCCTTTAGGTCACACACTCATATTTCTTACTTCTGTTAAATTTTGCTTATCTATTCATGTTATCCTTGGTGTACTGAAGCATGTGTGTGATTAAACTTATTTAAATGAGCTCTTCCCTTGTCGGATACATTATAAATTTTAAGAAAATATGGCAAGAACACCATGTTTAATCACAAACAACTCTCCGATCCATTAAGCATCCCGTCGTCAACTGTACAGTATAATATCCTGGCATGTTGTAAATTTAGCATTTACAATACTGAATACTGAAGTTTCACGACCGTATTGTAATCCGGATGGCCATTTTTGTTTTGCACTTAACGTATCTTCAAAACGTACTATATATACGGAACACGACCTAATAAGTTGAAAATTTCGATTTACAATATTATTTATTGCAATATTTCAATAAAAATTATAAAATAATTTCGGCATGTTTCATACCTGTTATACTGTACTTAATTGTCTGTCTTCCGCTTGATAAACTATTCGCACACGACCGTTTGGAAGTGCGATTTAATAACCTTATTGTTTTTACGTCCCACTAACCACTTCTGAAGGTTTTCAAAGTCGCTAAGTTGCCGGAATTTTGACCCACAGGAGTTCTTTCACGTGCCATTAAATCTACCAACACTTGGCTGACGTATTTGAGCACCTTCAAATACCACCGGACTGAGCCAGGATCGAACCTGCCAAGTTAAGGTCAGAAGGCCAGAGTTTCAACCCTCTGAGCCACTCAGCCCGGCGAAGTGCGATTTACCGGGCGTGTTACTAGATAAACAATCAGACCCATAGTCTAACGGAAAAGAACCTACCTCTTATTCAGAGGCCCCGGGTTTGATTCCCAGCCAAGTCAGGGAATTTACACCAGAAACTGACGGTTAGTTCGAGTTCCACGCAGCCTACGTAAGAATAACTAAGGATCAATCTGACGGTAAGGTAGGAGGCCCTGTCTAGAAAGCTAAGAATATCGGCCGAGAGGATTTGCCACGCTGGCCAGGCGTCACTTCATAATTTGCAGCCCTTCGGGTAGAAGTGTAGTCGCTTAGTGGGCCTAGGACCCTTAGTTCTGTAGACCCATGGGGGTTTGTTTTTGTTTGTACTGTATAAACGTCTATTGAAAAACGTCCCGACGTTTTTCAGTCAAAAGAAAAAAATAAATTCTCCTCAGCTCATTTTATCGTAAAAGGTTAACTATCAAAACATATCTTCTCGAAATATGTTTAGCGATGTATTAGGTGGAAGAAATATTCTTCAGTTTGGACCTTAACTTAAATTATTTGGGGACTTCCCTCTCTTAAAACTTAGTGTGTTCCAGTTTACAAAGTATCTGCTCCATTGTATTCACGAGTTTATAGATATCATCTCTGTATCAAATTTCCTCACACTGGTTGAACATTGACGACATTCCAGTAACTGCTATCATAGTTGTTGGCTTGAGGCCACGGCAGCAGCAACAACAACACTTATTAGTGTTGTAGAACTAATGGGCGACAAGTTCAGAGGTCTATGTACTAGCACCGTGTCGCCCCCTCCATGTTCAGCAGAAGCAAGCAATTTTATTCTTGTTCCGCTTGCACCCGGGGCTAACGATTCATTTCCGGCACCCTCCCCCTCCTGCGCTATCCACCCTCTGCACCCCCTCCTCACTAGAGGAAAAGGGTGGCTGCCTGCTGGAGATTTACTCCTGGAACGTTTCCCGTTCTTCCTTAGTTGCCTCTCTACCCGCTTTATCATCGTCTTCTTTCTATGTACCCCTACTTCCACCTTCGCAGCCCTTCCCCCCACGTGCTACCCTTGTAATCTAAGAGGTTAAGAAACAATTACTCCAACTGTAATTAATATGTTTTGTTCCATTTAGCGGTCGTGGATATCGCACTGTAATAGTTCG
Organism: Anabrus simplex; assembly: GCF_040414725.1. Classification (NCBI taxonomy): domain Eukaryota; kingdom Metazoa; phylum Arthropoda; class Insecta; order Orthoptera; family Tettigoniidae; genus Anabrus; species Anabrus simplex. Next base: position 148,058,235 of record NC_090270.1, on the reverse strand, counting down.
TGTGAAACATGCCTGCTACCCTGCGCTATAGTGGTGTCTGCAGCAGGAAGTAAATAGTAGTTGAAGACTGAGAATGTTAACTGGATAAAGACCATGATTTTATCAAATGGAAATTTCAGTATAAAATGTAACTATAACCCTTACTTCATCTCTTGGGGTGAAATGGTACTTATGATTATTATTATTATTATTATTATTATTATTATTATTATTATTATTATTATTATTATTATTATTATTATTATTATTATTATTATTATTATTCGCGAATTAGTCACCTACACCACGCGGAATGAGTATTTGTTGTTGGCTTTCTCTTTTAGCTCAGTATTCCTTCATACGTAGTAAATGGATGTGTTTTCGTTGCAGGGACCATACATGTCGGCTAGTCTTTCTCTCATCATTCTCAAAACCTCGTGTGAGTGTGATTTTTATGATTTTTTCTCGGTCTAGTACATTTCATGATCCTAATTCCTTCAGGTCCCCTCCGTTTGTACCAAATTAATCTAATTGTTTTATCTTTAAATTCTGTGAGTTAGTCTGAGTCCATTATTTCTGAATGTCACATGAACTGTGTTCTTTGCATGCGCATTGTGTCTGTAATTTTGGAGATTATATATTCCCGCCCTTAGTTTTGGAAAATGCACTACATTTTTGGACCTGTATCCTAGGATTTTCTCATTACTTTACGTTATTTCACTTATATACACTGACTGACAGAGCAAATGCAACACCAAGAAGGAGTGGTTCGAAAGGGATGAAAGTTGGGGAAAAAACAGAGACGGCACGGACGAATAATTGATAATTATTTCAAACCGATATGCAGGTTACACAATGCGCACGGCATCGACTCAGTAGGATGTAGGACTACCGCGAGCGGCGATGCACGCAGAAACACGTCGAGGTACAGAGTCAATAAGAGTGCGGATGGTGTCCTGAGGGATGGTTCTCCATTCTCTGTCAACCATTTGCCACAGTTGGTCGTTCGTACGAGGCTGGGGCAGAGTTTGCAAACGGCGTCCAATGAGATCCCACACGTGTTCGATTGGTGAGAGATCCGGAGAGTACGCTGGCCACGGAAGCATCTGTACACCTCGTAAAGCCTGTTGGGAGATGCGAGCAGTGTGTGGGCGGGCATTATCCTGCTGAAACAGAGCATTGGGCAGCCCCTGAAGGTACGGGAGTGCCACCGGCCGCAGCACATGCTGCACGTAGCGGTGGGCATTTAACATGCCTTGAATACGCACTAGAGGTGACGTGGAATCATACGCAATAGCGCCCCAAACCATGATGCCGCGTTGTCTAGCGGTAGGGCGCTCCGCAGTTACTGCCGGATTTGACCTTTCTCCACGCCGACGCCACACTCGTCTGCGGTGACTATCACTGACAGAACAGAAGCGTGACTCATCGGAGAACACGACGTTCCACCATTCCCTCATCCAAGTCGCTCTAGCCCGGCACCATGCCAGGCGTGCACGTCTATGCTGTGGAGTCAATGGTAGTCTTCTGAGCGGACGCCGGGAGTGCAGGCCTCCTTCAACCAATCGACGGGAAATTGTTCTGGTCGATATTGGAACAGCCAGGGTGTCTTGCACATGCTGAAGAATGGCGGTTGACGTGGCGTGCGGGGCTGCCACCGCTTGGCGGCGGATGCGCCGATCCTCGCGTGCTAACGTCACTCAGGCTGCGCCTGGACCCCTTGCACGTGCCACATGTCCCTGCGCCAACCATCTTCGCCACAGGCGCTGCACCGTGGACACATCCCTATGGGTATCGGCTGCGATTTGACGAAGCGACCAACCTGCCCTTCTCAGCCCGATCACCATACCCCTCGTAAAGTCGTCTGTCTGCTGGAAATGCCTCCGTTGACGGCGGCCTGGCATTCTTAGCTATACACGTGTCCTGTGGCACACGACAACACGTTCTACAATGACTGTCGGCTGAGAAATCACGGTACGAAGTGGGCCATTCGCCAACGCCGTGTCCCATTTATCGTTCGCTACGTGCGCAGCACAGCGGCGCATTTCACATCATGAGCATACCTCAGTGACGTCAGTCTACCCTGCAATTGGCATAAAGTTCTGACCACTCCTTCTTGGTGTTGCAATTGCTCTGTCAGTCAGTGTATTATACTTATATATATACTTTCTTAATTGACTACACACATTATTATTTTGGCAAATAACTTTTAGGTTTATATTATTTTGTATTCTTTGTTTGAGTGTGTGAGATAATGATGCGTTTATTGCATGTAATCGCTTAAAAATGATAATAAATAATTGAAGGAATTAATGTTATTGCAAAGGCGCAACATGATTCTTTGCTGCATGTTCAAATACATTTTAATTAAAAGTATTCAGATATACAGTACAGGAGTTCATATATTATCCATTCTGTACTGTAAGAAATTCAGAATATTTGATTGAGTGTGAGAACTGGATAACATCATTGACCTTTTTATTAATACTACAATGGAGTTTGGATGAATATTTACTTTAATGTTGTGAAAAGTTAAATGGTATGTGACTTTTCCTGTGACTGCTAAAACGTTTACTAAATGATGAAACAAGTTACGATAATTAGACGTCGGATTTTAGGCAAAAACCTATTTTGTTCCTGAAAAGATAACTTAAAATTAATTTGTATTTAAAAGTTTTATGTGTTTATAAGGTTAAAAACGGTGGTCCTATAGTGACTAAAAATGCCTAAATTGACGTTAGAACCTATATTTGTCTATATACCTATATATCATATTGTTTCCCTAAATTGATTAAAAATTCTTGTAATTATTCCTTGAAACTAAAATATTTTCCGACTCCTTTTCTGTATTATGAACGGTATATTTTTGAAATATTTTTCAAACAAAATCATAAAAATAAGAAGCTGTCAACCACACTCTCCAGAAATCCTTAAGAACCTTCCGTAGTAAACACGGCCGTAGTCTGTAGAAACGATGTTTAGCCGGTGTTTAGCTAGACGTCGTTTAAAGTTTCAATATTGTTTCGAAAATGGAAATAGAAGAATATCATCCATGCACCTCTTTGCTTGTCGCAACCAATAAAATTCTTCGGTGCGTGCGCCCAACGTCTTCCTACACATTATTCGGATATGGCTAAGCATGAGCATTACTTGCCCACATATAAGGATATCGCTTTCAGTGGAAATAAAATATCATAATATTATCAACACTAAAGCGACACGCCACCGTACGAGGAAGTGTAGCTTTGATTATAGTGTTGTTACGGTGAGTGTGATCTAAATAGTTTCTGCGAAAGGGAGATGAAACTATATCACTGTGTAACGAGTGAGTTGTGCGGGCCATATAGATGTAGCTCGCATTCTAGGGATCATAAGTTCGAAACGCACCGTCGGCAGCCGTGAAGATTGTTTTCCGAAGTTTCCCCATTTCTTACATCAGACAAGTACTCAAATACTGGGGCTGTTATTTTGGCCACAGCTCTTCCTTTCCAGTCCTTGCCTTTTCCTGTCTCATAGTTCCAAACAACTTACCTGAATTACGCGATGTTTATCCGCAAAATACCCACGTACACACAACTTACCTTTTAGTGTCACTATTATGTGTGCTTACATGGCGGTAAATTTAATGTAATAGAATCCCTCTCGGTTGATGTATATGACAGCTCACTCACGATCGGTATTCTGATATGGGTGTAGTCGAAGTGACCTATAATTCAGGAGAAATTATCCCAAATATAATAAAATGTGTCGGTTGCCAAGACTTGTAGCCAAGTTCATAGTTACCGGACTATCCCTTGTGTCATAGGCCTATGTTTCATGGCAGAGTCTACATAACACCTGATTGCGATTCACTCCTAAAATTTGAGGTTAAACAGTGTTTTCGGCAGTGTTTAAACATGGCTGGTTGAACATCGGTTTTAGACAGTGTCTAACAATGCGGCAACCATACTTAGGCATGGATTAACCATAAATATCACCTGAGTACCGTTTCTGCCTTCGTCCTTTGACCTGATGGAAATAAAATAATTTTATTTCGTGAGAATATTTCAGTGTGTCCATTTCTTCAGTGTTGCATTACGCCCAAAATGTGTCCGTTTCCAGATCGTCTTTAAATAACCAGTGGTTATGTAAGTTTCTTCATTTCACACAGGAGGATCAAATTATGTTCTGTGATGCTTGCAGCCCCACCTCAGCCATCCTGGAAGTGGTTTTCCGTGGTTTACCTAACTTAAGGCTACGGCTGCTTCCCTCCCACATCCTTGTATATCCCTTCCAATCTTCGCATCCCCCCACAAGGCCCCTGTTCAGCATAGCAGGTGAGGCCGCCTGGGCGAGGTACGGGTCATCCTCCCCAGTTGTATCCTCCGACCCAGAGTCTGAAGCTCCAGGACACTGCCCTTGAGACGGTAGAGGTGGGATCCCTCGCTGAGTCCGAGGGAAAAACCAACCCTGGTGTGTAAACAGATTACGATACGATACGACGATGTTGTGCCTTTGCTGGCAGGACCTAGTGTTTACAGTGCACTATGTCTTCTGGTATGGGCTAGAGCAATTATGTTACTTTCATTGATCTGTCTCAGCTTTATCCTTAGCTTTGACAAAATGAAAGTGACTGAGGTATGAGTAATGCTAGTAATGCCATTCCTTCTGCAGCCAATCCCTGCTATGAATGGTGTGAAAATGTTGCTCATAGGGTCAGTTGGTGCATGCATTTCAGTGGGCTTGGCAGACTGATGTGTAATAGCAACTTCTGGCTCGGTGAGGAAAGCAACGGGAAACTACCTCACTCCTCATTTCCCTAGTACGCCTCTTCAGTGATGCCTAGGCCATATATGACAGCTGATGGCGGAACTGTTGAGGATCCAACCAGTCTTCGGGCTGAGGACTAAACATACATACATACACGACGATGTTTGCAGCAAAGAGTTGAATGAAATATGTTTTGTATTTGAGAGTCTATTTTAGGCACCTAAAATAACATTATTACCACGTAAACATCCGAGGTCTGATGATAATAGATTTTCTCGATTACCTCAAAAGTTCTGTATTGGTCTTTATTCACTTACCATTATCAGGTGTTCAGTATTGAGCCTAGAATTTTCAAGGATTTCTAGGCTGGAACCAAATGAATGTCAAATTGGAAGAAGTATGACATTTCAGAAAAATAACTTTTGAAGTCATTTTTTAACTAGTCGTTTTACGTCATTGTGAACCTGCAGAAGAATAGGTTCCACAGGGACACAACTTCGTACTTCAAAAATTCAAAAATTCGACTCGAAGCAATTGGGATCCAGTTGATGAGTAGCCAGTGATGATATGAGTTAATGAATTGTATATTTTAAACCGCACTACTTTTATAAGTATGTCCGGATACTTGGATGAATTATTAGCGTAGCACGCTTGAGTTCAGAAGGCCCGGGGTTCGATTTCAGGCCTTCCCGAGTATTTTAACAGCGTATGGTTAATTGTTCTGCCTCGGGGACGGTAATTTTGTTCGTCTTAATACAATACGGATAACACATCACACTACCAGCTGCCACACAATTACCTAATAATGAATACATCTACATTGGGATAGCGTCATGAAGAACATCTGGACATAAAGAGGGGCAAAATCGACATTGATTGCCGATTACAATAACATTGGGAAAAGCCAAGAAGAATATAGTTTAACCTTTGTGTCGTTGACCGCGTGGCACTTCAATATAAACATACCATGTGATTGGCAAAGTTAGTAATGCCATAAAATTCATAATATTACAGGGTAAATCGACCATTGCACAGAACGGATATCTCTCTCTCTAATCATTAGCAGGTTGCCAACATCACTCTATTCTTCTCGTTTCTCTGCTTTCCTTTTCGGTTCGTACTAGGAATCACATCTCATGTCATCTGATATTTGTGTCCTGTACTCTAATCTTCGTCGTCCTCTAATTTTTTACCTCTACGGAACCATCCGTTATTTTCTTCAATAACTCATCATGTATGAGTATATGGCCTATTAGATGATCCCAGCATTTTGTTTGTGTGATGAAACATTTACTCTCTACTGCTCTTCTAAATACGCTTGACATATCTCTCCGACTAATTTTCAGTCATCTCTCATAGCACCAAGCTTCAAATACAAGTGGTCTCTTTCTTTTTTCCTTTCACCTAATGTCCAAGTTTTACTTTCGTATAAATCAATATTCCATACACAGGTCTTCAACAGTTGTATCCTTGCTGTAAACAGGTTTTCCTTCTTATTAAAATCATCCTTAGCTTGAGCATTCCTCCTCAATATCTCAAGACAACCTTTTCCATCAATCGTTATTGACTATACTTTCTTAAGGTTTTCGGAGACGCCGAGATGTCGGAATTTAGTTCCGCAGGAGTTCTTTTACGTACCAGTAAATATACAGACACGAGACTCACCTTCAAATACTACCAGACTGAGCCAGGATCGAACCTGCCAAGTTAGGGTCAACAGGCCACCGTCTCAACTGTCTGAGCCATTCAACCCACCCACTCCTGATTTTACTTCGTAACTATGTAAATTCGGACACTACTTGTAATGTTTCCATTCCCAATGTTATCTCTGTGCGTTTTATTTTTCGTCTACTGCATACTAAAAGTTTTGTTTAATCATTATTTATTTTAATATTATTATATTATTTTTCCAGTATTTTATTCATCATATGAAGAATCGTTTGTAAATATTCCTCAGTCTTTGCAATTAATGCTGTGTATCGGAAAATCTTAATGTCAATTTTAGTCTCGCGAACAGCGACTCTTCTTTAAAAAAGACCAATTTAGGAGCAACGATGAGAGTCCATGGTCTTTCATGAAATACTGATGATGGTTTGTGAACAGGACATTTCCATTCGCGAAGGGCATTAAGAATTTTTTAAACTTTTTAATGCTGTGGAGTTTTTGTTATTTTTCTTACAGAAAATGAAGTCATGTGAAGAATTTAAGGTAATTTATTTCCTACCAGAATCGATGGGGAAAACGTCATGACATGGTTAAAATAAACTGTTATTGAAACAGATTCACATTATGAAAGGTGTGTGACAAAGAGTATTGTGGAGAACACTATAACCGAGTGACGTAGTAACCGGTTACTCACCAAAGTAACCGTGGTGCAAAAACTGTTAATGCACGTGGCATTTTTAAGATTGAAAGTCACATCTCCACGGTTCAGTTTTTTATTAAACTGTATGTCCCGCGGCTATGGTCATGATACATATAATCAATTAAAATCGCCATCTTTATTAATTAAAACATTTCCTCGAAATAAAATATCCGACAATATATTTGCATTTCTTACACAAATGTTTGGAAAGTACAATATAAGCCATTGAAATTAGTATTATTTTGTATACTTATGAAAGTTTTACTATAGAATTTTTATGTGGAGGGCTGTATTCACTATTGCGTGTTCCTGTGGTGGTTGCAGTGTGGGTATTGCTTATGACAAGAAATGTTCACTAAGAATAACCCAAACACCCAGACCCCGAGTCACAGTAAATAATCATGGCCTGATCGAGAATCGAACCCAAGACCCTCTGTACTGAAGGCTGCCATGCTAATAATTCAGCTAAGTGGAAAAGGAAAATCCACAACCTGTTTCCAGTTTCAATCGGGTCAGTAATGGAATGAATGAAGCCCCATCTAGTGGCGAGGATTGGAACACTGCCGGCTGCCGAAGTCTGTCGTACTCCTCCGGGAATTCAGCTAAGTACCCTGTTCAAAATTTAGAATTAATGCCGTTCGGATCATCACTGGCTTCTCACCCAGATGGTTGTGGTTTGAATCCTAGTTGCTTCGAGTCGACGTTTTTAAAGGTAAATTCGAGTCCTTGTTGTTCCGATTCTACGTAACACAGCAGGTCCCTTGTCAATGATCACGATATTAACAAGCACGTAAAGCGACAAGGTTGCTTTCATGTTTCATTGACTTACAAATAAATTTCTCTCTACAGGCCACGATGGTAAACTTTTCTACTGTCTCTAACTTTGGGCCTGAATGGGATATAGTTGTTTGCTCCATGCCCGGCCGCCTTCAACTCCAACAAATTAACCCAGCAAGACACTAATTTTTGGTGTAAGCTGAGTGTATCTCAGGGCCATGCGCCTATCCAGGAGTAAAAATCTCGTTTCTAATTTTTTCGACTTCCCAAATTGGAATTGATGCAACGTCCTTTCGACTTAGACGAGCATGCCTTTGCCACTTCGACTCGGCAGCCCCTCGCTTTCTCTCTCTCTGGGTGTCTGGGTGTAGATAACCAACATTAATCCGGGTGTGAAGAATAATAGCGCCCCTTAGTTTTACACGCCGCAAAGATTACACGGAGGGTATCCGTTCTCTATCGATAGGTCACAAGCAATTCCTGTCACCGGAACGCTTAATTTTCTAAGATATATCTCTCCAGGCCTGTTACACTAGAGATGCATTCCACCAAAGAATGTATAGATTTAGTCAGATGAATTGCTTGACTTTGTAATTGCAAGACAGTTGATCTGGAAAATCCGTGTGTTTTTTTTTTAAATTCGTCAAGTAGATGTATTCAGAATTATTACTGCGATCGCTGATCTCCACACCTGTGCGTGCGTGTTCACGTATAACGAAATGATACAAAATACAAAATGATAGGATTCAGGAGCAACCAAACACTCACTACTATGCCCAATAGTGCCATAGGCGTACGCATCAGAGTAATGTAAATTGGAATTCTTTCCTTTTTGTCATCTGTTTACTGTCGCACTAACATAGTCAAGACTTATGATACTCTGGAAAGGAAAGAGCTAGGATTAGTGAAGTATCGGCCGTGGTCTTGATTAAGTTACACCACTCTCAGTGCTTGAGCAAACATATTCCAAATGTAGTCTTGGAGCTTCACGATACCTTCAATATTTCATTTCCTCTTATTATTGTAGCAAGCAGAGGAGCATCAACTTTATATTATTATTCCTTCGCTTCGGCAGGCTATGGACCACGGTACTTCAAATGTTTACTGTCTTGAGCATTAACACCCGCCCAGTACTCCCGCATTATTATTATTATTATTATTATTATTATTATTATTATTATTATTATTATTATTATTATTATTATTATTTATACTCCTTCATCTAAGTAAGAGCCTTCAAATGCCATGATTAACAACCTCGTGGAGTAAGTATTTAATATAATAATAATAATAATAATAATAATAATAATAATAATAATAATAATAATAATAATAATAATAATGCGGGAGTACGGTTTTCAGAGACTCCGAGGTGCCGGAATTTAGTCCAGAAGGAGTTATTTTACGAGCCAGTAAATCTTCCCACACGAGGCTGACGTATTTGAGCACCTTCAAATCACCTGACTGAGCCAGGATCGAATCTGCCAAGTTGGAGTCAGAAGGCCAGCACCTCAACCACCTGAGCCACTCTGTCCAGCTGTGTGTTAAATGACTCCATTTCTCCTTCACGTCATGTGAGATACGGTACAAAAATTTGGCTTCTGTTAAAATGGGATACAGCAGAAAATGATCTTCGGGGTTGCCGGTGAAGTAGTTGGAACTCACCGAGCAAGTAACGTACTAATTGGCAACATCCCTTAAAATAGCGTAGCCCATGGAAGAGCATCTGGCCGTACAACAGGGCTAAGTCCACATGTCCGACAGATCGCATCCGGAACCCCACCAGTGTGTGAAAAAATTATTATTAATGTTATTATTATTATTATTATTATTATTATTATTATTATTATTATTATTACTGAATTCCTAATATGTTTTAAAGCTGCAGTCGCTTAAGTGCGGACAGTATCCAGTATTCGGGATATAGTAGGTTCGAACCCCACTGTCGGCAGCCCTGAAAATGGTTTTCCGTGGTTTCCCATTTTCACACCAGGAAAATGCTGGGGCTGTACCTTAATTAAGGCCACGGCCGCTTCCTTCCCACTCCTAGCCCTTTCCTGTCCCATCGTCGCCATAAGACCTATCTGTGTCAGTGCAACGTAAAACAACTAGCAAAAAAAATATGTTTTCATGTAATAAGATATGAATTTACATTACTTTGCCATCATTTTTATTCAATGTGAGTAAATGTAATATAATATAACGTCTGCAAATGATATTATGGCAGTAAATACATTGCAAAAATTAGTTGAAGGTAGTCACATTAATATTTTCGCCATGAAAATGATCGTATATTGCGCGTTTCTCCTATTTTTAAGAATGTGTCCCACTGCTAGTCCAAGAAGCACAATTGATGGTTGCCTTTCCTCCATTTTAAAACAAAATGCTATCAAACCACGTCAAACCTTGTCAAACCTTCAACATGTTGAACAATCTTTGACAGGATTTGACAACTTTTCTTTTGAAGTATTGAATTGAAATAAGAATTTGATGGTGTACAACAGGCATTAGATCCTCTGTCCGAAGAGAACAAAGCAGTGTAGCGAACTGCCACTCCTCTCATGAGATAGAAGATCTCGAGGGTCGATATTTCGATTGCACTGTACTGGAGGCAGTGAAGACTTTATATCTCGTACGTAGTGGTTTGAGCGTCTGAGCGGTAATATATGTTCTGCATTTCCCCTGAGGCTGAATTAAGTGATAGTCGCGCAAGTCATCCCTCAGCGCGGCACGTACCAAACGTGAAGGAGGTTGACGAGAGCCCAGGGATTGTATCCTAGACATCTTGATGACGTACATCTCAAGGGAGTTGCATTGTGTTTCGCTAAAGATGTATGAGGGTGCCTGGGAACAAGAGAATCAGTGTTCATTTGAAATACAGAAAAAGAAGGTTTCTCTTTGCAGAACACACAAAGATTAAACGAGTAATAAATTTAGACGTATAGGTGTAAAATACTGTGTGCCATGTTTTCAAACTGCCAAAGTTTTCGCGGTTTTTCGAACATAAAATCGTAAGACAGTGAATGAGGGAGTAGAGCGACAGAGGCTGTTTATTACAAGTCGGGTGTGACAAATCATTCAAAATGATCGTGTGTGTGTATAGTATATATCGTTGATTTAACTGTGTTTACTATATATGATCGTCGCTTTTGATTTATTTAGAATGAACGTTTGTGATCAGTACAGGAACTTTTTACTCATCCCCTGCTCATATTTCAAATTATAGGTCTGCTTCAAGAATTCTAATAACTCTGAATGTGGCTACTTCATGGAAAGTAATCCTCGATGTTACCCTCTTTTTCAGAGGCAGATGCTTTTCGCACCGAGTGCCCCTACGGAAAAATTTATATCGTTCTCTTTGAGGCAAGTTCTTCCATTGCTAGGTAATATTGTGCGTGAGAAGTGGTGATATCATTGATAATAACATCGTGCATTCCCAACCAAAGTGCGATGGTTCCCCTGTCAGTGTTGTGCAGCATTCTCACCTAATTCACCAATTCACATGGTGAGGAAGTGCAGGAACAAGCTCAAATATTTTTTCAGTAAAATTCATTGTATAGGCTTAATACAAAATAATAAGAGAGAGAATATCATGAGTTTTCTCTGAGAAAGTAATGAAACGTCTCCGAGGAACTAGAAGCGGCGGAAGTTTTGCTAATATGAATCGTATTTATCCAGCATATTTGATTTCTTCACTCTGAAAACATCAATATTCCTCTGTCTGTGTTCATTTTCATTAGATACAAGGGAGCATTGCATTTCTTATATTACTCTACAGTATGAAATTTTGTTCCACTATCGGAGAAAATCCCTAAAGAAAAAGTCTTCATTGATCTTGTGATATGCCTGAAAGAAAGCTTATTTTATGGAATATTTGCAATACGATACTCAAAAATAAAATGTAATGAATTATCTATATTTTAAGTATACTCATCTGTCTGAAATCGCGTTTTGGTAGGAAGAACTATGGTGTCAAATTTGACAAAGTTTATGTAAAAACATACAAATCCTGTAGGACATAAAGGTCATGTAGTATCTTGGACTGCCAAGAGGACTGCTACCCAGCTAGATGACATACAGGTATTTGACATTCTGGCCTAACTGTTTGGATTTTTTTGACCAGATACCAGATACAGTCGAATATGATACACTGACTGACAGAGCAAATGCAACACCAAGAAGGAGTGGTTCGAAAGGGAAGAAAGTTGGGGGAAAAACAGAGACGGCACGGACGAATAATTGATGTTTATTTCAAACCGATATTCAGGTTACACAATGCGCACGACATCGACTCAGTAGGATGTAGGACCACCGCGAGCGGCGATGCGCGCAGAAACACGTCGAGGTACAGAGTCAATAAGAGTGCGGATGGTGTCCTGAGGGATGGTTCTCCATTCTCTGTCAACCATTTGCCACAGTTGGTCGTCCGTACGAGGCTGGGGCAGAGTTTGCAAACGGCGTCCAGTGAGATCCCACACGTGTTCGATTGGTGAGAGATCCGGAGAGTACGCTGGCCACGGAAGCATCTGTACACCTCGTAGAGCCTGTTGGGAGATGCGAGCAGTGTGTGGGTGGGCATTATCCTGCTGAAACAGAGCATTGGGCAGCCCCTGAAGGTACGGGAGTGCCACCGGCCGCAGCACATGCTGCACGTAGCGGTGGGCATTTAACGTGCCTTGAATACGCACTAGAGGTGACGTGGAATCATACGCAATAGCGCCCCAAACCATGATGCCGCGTTGTCTAGCGGTAGGGCGCTCCACAGTTACTGGCGGATTTGACCTTTCTCCACGCCGACGCCACACTCGTCTGCGGTGACTATCACTGACAGAACAGAAGCGTGACTCATCGGAGAACACGACGTTCCGCCATTCCCTCATCCAAGTCGCTCTAGCCCGGCACCATGCCAGGCGTGCACGTCTATGCTGTGGAGTCAATGGTAGTCTTCTGAGCGGACGCCGGGAGTGCAGGCCTCCTTCAACCAATCGACGGGAAATTGTTCTGGTCGATATTGGAACAGCCAGGGTGTCTTGCACATGCTGAAGAATGGCGGTTGACGTGGCGTGCGGGGCTGCCACCGCTTGGCGGCGGATGCGCCGATCCTCGCGTGCTGACGTCACTCGGGCTGCGCCTGGACCCCTCGCACGTGCCACATGTCCCTCCGCCAACCATCTTCGCCACAGGCGCTGCACCGTGGACACATCCCTATGGGTATCGGCTGCGATTTGACGAAGCGACCAACCTGCCCTTCTCAGCCCGATCACCATACCCCTCGTAAAGTCGTCTGTCTGCTGGAAATGCCTCCGTTGACGGCGGCCTGGCATTCTTAGCTATACACGTGTCCTGTGGCACACGACAACACGTTCTACAATGACTGTCGGCTGAGAAATCACGGTACGAAGTGGGTCATTCGCCAACGCCGTGTCCCATTTATCGTTCGCTACGTGCGCAGCACAGCGGCGCATTTCACATCATGAGCATACCTCAGTGATGTCAGTCTACCCTGCAATTGGCATAAAGTTCTGACCACTCCTTCTTGGTGTTGCATTTGCTCTTTCAGTCAGTCTACATTTTGATTATTGATGAATGCATTATACTGTATAGTAAAAGAAAGTAGTACTTTGCCTTTATTTCATGTTGAAACTCTAAACGAACGATTTACTCAGTCCCTGCTCACTGCCTTCCATTTTCCTTCGTATCACTCTCTTCATGTTATTCCATCATCACTTTTTCTTCATTTATTACCCAGCACTCCCATCCATTTATCAGAACCATGGCCCTGCTTTAGCGTTTCCTTTATATACATTATAAATCTGCCTCCTTTTATGTGCTCATAGATCTTTCTTTCTTTCTTTTGGCTGTTCTCTCTTTTTCTCTCTTTATTGTTTCGTTATGTACCAAGTTCTCTTTCCATGTTATCGCATCCTTCTTTATCAACGTCGCCAGTTCACGTTTGCTACTCTTCTCTACAGCACTACTGGAGCACTGTTTTTATATTCATGATAGACACTTTCCATCTTAATATCTGACACTCAAATTATAAAACACATAGACACACATATTCATATATATGAACTCTAGCTTTATAACATGGCTCATTTACGGCTGTAACGTTCCTGCAACAAAGGCGCACACAGCTGCCCCTGTCAGACTACATGCCCGCCGTGCGAAAATCATCACGGTATTGTCATGCACCCCTATATTTCTGCCGCCCGAGCTGTAAAACAGGTTTCATGGCAAACAATTCTCTCTTCTCTCACTTGCTCATTCCTTCCTTCTCTATTTACTTTTTTATTACATTTGAAACACACAACAGTGTGGAACATGATCTGCATTCTCGGGATGTTTTCCTCTTTACGTTTAACAAGTTCATTTCTCGTATATTATATTACTAGCAGTTGCTCGCAGCTTCGCTCGTGTGGATTTCGTAATTTGTTAAAAGTAATCGTTCCTCGGTACTGTACTAAGTACGCACTTTCCGCGACCAGGATGGGTCACGTAAAAGAAATCCCGACCAGTCTCTCAGGGTTCATGAATGTATTATTTTTATGTGGGATCAAAGACACATCGATACGCCAAGTAATATTTCATCTATCAGCTGAGATGATGGACGTCTCCATCCTAAGTATCATTGGATCGCAAGAATACTCGATAACTGAACGTCTTAATTTTAAGTTAGCTTACACCATTACAGAAAATTTTAAATAACACTTCATCTTGACTACTATTATTTATTCAAAAATAATAATATTGGTAAAGGAAAATGAAATCATGGAGTTAAAATGTAAAAAAATAACCTCGACCTGGTAGCTTAAAATATTTGTTAATGATCACTATTATCATTTATCGTCTTTTCATCACAATTGAAATGTGCTATTATCTTTATACAACCATCATAAAGAAAAATGGTAAAACATGCAAAATCTGCATGGGAAATCGATGGTTACATTGATGTATTACACTTATTTATTCATACAGTTTCTGTTAATGTTTATATTCTCAGCTGTCCTTAGGACAAGCTATTGAAATAAGATGTATTGATCTTCGGTTCGATTATCTCAAGATATGGTTAGAGTATCCCACTATACGCATCCGGAAAAGTGATAAGTTTTTTTTATTTATTAGCAACATTTTGCTTCTAATCAATTAATGTTACTATATTATCCAATGTCATGTCTTATATAAACTTCCCTTTGCAACATAAATCAATCATTGAGTATAACAAGTTATTCATATGCTTAAATGAACCTAAATATCAATATGAGACCTTGCGCGAATTAATTAAAATATATAGGGAACATCATTCTTGAAGACATTGTGCGATATCAACTCAGTTACATTCCTATACAAAGTATCAATCATCCATATTAACCTAGGTATGTCATAATTAATTTAAGAGAATGCAACTTTTCAGTAGAAATGATAAGTTAATATGCCCAAGTGAACGAATACTCAATCTTATAAAAATACCTTTTGATGATCTAATCCTATCACAATATTCGATCAAAGTCAAAACATGTCATCATTATCATAATATATGGATTTTCGACGAAGTATAGTGTCATTAAATCATAAACAATTTGCGTCAATC
Organism: Anabrus simplex; assembly: GCF_040414725.1. NCBI lineage: Eukaryota > Metazoa > Arthropoda > Insecta > Orthoptera > Tettigoniidae > Anabrus > Anabrus simplex. The sequence continues at coordinate 148,042,774 of NC_090270.1, read as the reverse complement.
ATCTCATCTCTGTATTCAAATATTTCATTGCAACCTATTAATTCATCGTAGCAACACATATTCCTTCAATTCGTCTTTCATTTCTTTCATATAACAACATTACATCTTCTTCATTACCCATTTCGAATCATATATCTTCTTCTTATTCCAAATATTTAACATATTTACCTCTCTTGAAACACAAATAACCTTATCCTCATATATTCGTATCATTGGATAACTGTCCTCGGACACTCCCGGCACTAAAAGCCATACGCCATTTCATTTCATTGGATAACTATATGCTTAAATAATATCAACATATCTTCTGTCTGCTCTTATTTCCGTATCTAGTGCTATCCTCATTGTGATAACGTATCACCTATATACACATTTACATATCACTTGGTATGTTAGTAAAATCTTAAAATTTCTCCTCATAAGAACTTCAAATACGAAATGGCATAATAAGTTTGGATTCTTTGCATTCACTGAAATACTATTATCACATTACCATATATATCGCGTTTCCTAACTGGGGTCAGTTATGTTTCTTACGAAGACTACCTATTCCCTTTGTATCGACATATTAAATAAATCACTCGCGAGAATCGAACACAATTTATGTTATTTTGAAGATAATAACGATAAAACATATTAGGCTTTAAGTACAAATAGTCAATTCATGTTAATATCTACCAATCTATATACAATTTATCTGAGAATCTCATCTCTTTATCCTTCGCTTCCGGAATGATATCATTGCCTGTTCATCTCCGCAGTCGTGGGTGGTGGTCATCTTGCGTAGCTGGTCATCTAGATATCACCTACGGTGTTCATCCAGCTCGTGTTTATCCAGGTAGCCTGCCTCATGTCTTCTTAAAGAGCCATGACGATCGTGACTTGCTCAATTACAAAGATAAAATATATTGATGAAATCAGCTGTAGCATATGAATGATATCTAAGCCTTCTAAAATACTTTAACAATTAGATTTCGTTTAAGATTGCTTTGCGTAATTCTAATTACTATCAGACCTCCAAGATGTCTGCAATTATCTCAGTTTATATGTCGTATAGTATTGCTTTATGAATTTATACAATGATGATATTGCGTTATATCGACCGTTTTATATAATTCTTATATATTTTGCGTTATTTTGTTGTTTTGTCGACGTCAATAACTTACTTTGCTTAAATTATATTCTTTCTTGATATTTTAAAAGATTCAGCTCGCTTCTTCCTAAGCTTGTCTTTTCATTTGTGTCTTTTGTACAGTGTTGGTTTTTTAACAATATACATTCATTGAAGTCGATGTGTAGCGATTTAGAAGGGGTGTGTCTGCCATTATAATTAATACTTTACAAATCGATAGTTATTGTCAGAAGGAGGTCGTTTGCTATTGTAATCTATACTCCCCACATCGACTTTGACTGACAGTAAGAAAGGGTTCCTTCTCCAACTCTTAATTGCGGCCAGTATCCAGTATTCGGGAGATAGTAGGTTCGAATCCCACTGTCGGCATCCCTGAAAATGGTTTTCCGTGGTTTCCCATTTTCACACCAGGCAAATGCTGGGGCTGTACCTTAATTAAGGCCACGGCCGCTTCCTTCCCACTCCTAGCCCTTCCTTGTCCCATCGTCGCCATAAGACCTATCTGTGTCGGTGCGGCGTTAAGCAACTAGCTTCTCCAACTCCTGCATAACTGGCATTAGTAAGGAGGGATACCATTATAATGAATAATTCCCTTCCCGATTTGAGTAGCAGAGGGCACGGGAGCATGCAATTTTCTCAAAACTCACCTACCCGATTGTGCCCGAAAGTAGTAAGGGGTGCCTGCCATTGTAACGAAAACTCCCCAAATCGATTGTCACCGCACAGTAGACAAGCGGGCCTTCTGCTATAATGAAAACTTCCCAAATCGATTGTGAATGACATGGGGACCTCCCCATGCTGTTTCCTGGATAAGGCTAAGGGACATGAAATTTAAAAAAATCTTATTCACTGCGTGAACAGCAAGTTTCTTCCATGCCCGTATGCAATGTAGAATACCCTAGCGAAGCACGGGTACATTTGGTAGTAATAATATAGTACATTATATATATGTATATTATATGTATTACATGAATGTATTGTATATATGTATATTATATTACTGGGATTCGGTTGAATGAGCTACTTCGAGAGGGTGATGGGCCGTCAACGAAGGAAATGCCAGTGAAATCCATCAGAAACCGTTATGTACTCCCTGTTAGGAGCGGTCACCAAAGGCGTCTGTTCCCTAGGTTAAAGGTGCCCTACATAGATACGCAGAAGGAAGTGGACCCCATCGCGTTTTGAATCTACCAAGGACAATTACGGACTATGGATATATGTATTAACGTGCAGCAAAATTGTCCTACTGACAATGGATGTTACTCTAATTCCGAGTATGTGAGTGTAAAACGGACTACAGGCCACGTTATGCAGGAAATCGAGAAATACTTGGAAGGAAAAAAAAGGTGACTGGAATGAGTACTTGGAGAAGCATTAAGATAGTTACATGGAATATTTGTGGCAGAAATGAAGCAGAAAAAGTTGCTGCCATTGAAATAGAAACATCTGAATATGTAATCGTAGGGATGTCAGAGACTCAGTGCATCCGGGATTTAGTACTACGGCGGGTTGTTACAAGTAACTTAGGACATTTTTAACATTTGATGTAAGAAAGAGTTTCATGTTGTACAGTACAGTATGTTGGTACGTTTGGATCCTGTATGTTTCCCATGATTACTAAGTAGATTTGTGGAAATGATTTGTAACGTGGAAATGAAGCGTTTCTGGACTTATGTCCATTTAACATCTTCTTTTAGGCGTGAATAATGTATCCTGAAAGTTTGACCTACCTTATTGTTATAATATTATACTCGTCGTTGATGGCACATTTAGCATTCGGAGGCACGTTGCTGGACGTGCGGCTGCCAGCGGCTTGCCGTGACGTACTCGCTCTTTGTGTCCCTTCGGAGCTTCATATCCTTTGCATTATTTCTGCACTTGACTTCATCTCTTTCTTCCAGTAAAAAAAGTTAAGTATTAGGTTAATTTTTGAAAGCTAGAGTACAAACCGATGTACAATGACTCTAAACTTTGCTAGGATGATTTCCATAGCAGCTCTCCATAGCATTATTTATCAGCACTTGGACGTAAACTTTCACCCGACCAGCACTAAATATTCCAGTATTTTATACTGATCAGAACAAAGTTAGTACATAAAAGTTTATAACTATTATTCTAATTTAATTTTTCATGAACAGTTTCCCTGTAAAGCTAACAGTAAGATTTATCTAGATATATCAAGTTTTATATTTTATCCACCGTCTACAGCAGCCCTCCTGCTGAATTTTTTAATAACTTAATAGCGAAGTTCCCACTCGCCCTTACCCTAAACGTAGATATCGAGTTTCGTGAAGATTCCTCTACTCGTTTACCCGAAATTCTATAATAGGCAGACAAACAGACAGACAGACTAACATACAGAAACAGAAAACAAAATAAACTGCCGGTCTGAGTAGCTCAGACTGTTAAGGCACTGGCTTTCTGAGCCCAAGGTAGCAGGCTCGAACCTGCCTCAGTCCTATGATATTTGAAGGTGCTCAGATACGTCAGCTCAGTGTCGGTAGATTTACTGGCACTGCGGGACAAACTTCCGGCACCTCGCCATTTCCGAAAACGCGAAAAGTATTTAGTAATAATTAAAAAATTATTATAATTAAACTGAACCAGACACAAGCTATTATTTGTCATGTCCGGTATAAAAAAACAAAGTATCAGGTTCATTTTCAAAATGTAGAGAGAGAAAGGCGATATTACGAGTATGTACCAGGCAAATCAGATTCCCGTACCAATATTTTGTTCTGCAGCCCAGCTAACGTATGAGATCGCCGTGAAGTCGATACTACTCTGCTAGCATCCTGTGTTGTACACTCGAAATCTTTAGTATCTCGTGGCCAAAAATATTCATTTCAGGCAAGAAATTAGTACAGCCTTCAGAACCACCCAGCACCTGCTTACACACTCTCTCTCATTGGTCACATACACTAGACGCGCTAACACATGCGCACATCTGAAGAGTGAGTGGAGGTGGAGAAAACGGAAGCACGAGGATATCTAGCATGAATGAAACACACGCGGAGGGGAAGGTACCAGTTTCCCCGCCTGCCCACACGCCCCACTGGCTTGACAATGAAGGCAGAGGGGAATGAAAGGAGCAACCGCATGCCTCTTTCAAGGCAACAGGCGTAATGTGTATGTCAACTCATTGAGGGTCAAATTCTCCAGTTTGTTTGTAATTCTTGTGTGCGAGGTCTGTCTCTTTGTCAGCGGTCTCGACTATGCCTTCATTATCAAATGGCTTCGCGCTCAACCACTGTAAGGAAGAATGACCCTTATTTTCGTCAATATAGGCCCTGTTAAACACAACTACTACTACAAATAATAATAATAATAATAATAATAATAATAATAATAATAATAATAATAATAATAATAATAATAATTGTTATTCTCAAAAACCAAAGTAAAAATAACCTGGCATTAAATAATTATGATTATCAGAGACGCTAAGGGGTTTGGAAAACCGCTCCTATGAACTTACTGTCAACACTGATCAAACAATTAAATGCCATATATTGGGGTGAGATTATATCGTGCTCATTTCATCGCAATTAAATTACAGTTAATTAATGGTTTTCCTTGAGTAGGAAAAGCTAGTAGAGTCAGAATGTTTAACCATAGGAACATCTTAATCAGTTCCCGAGAAAATGGAGTTGGGAGTAGCATCTGAGTGCGCAACGTCGCAAGCCACACCTCCGGGAAGACGAACACATGTGACGGTGCCTTGGTTACTTCTCTTTCATCCTGAGGGTTGGCCAAAATCTTCGCCCAAATGTTACCTGTTTCCTTTTCCACCCGGAATTCTTGTGATCGCGATTGTACTGGTTCACTGTAAGTACATCCTGCAAACTATTCTGAACACTATTATCGTTCCCGCCATGTCACTATAGACCGTTCGAAAAACTATGTCATCCTTCCATTCGTTTATCGTATGTCAGTCTAATTATCGTAAAATGTCGTACTCCTTATCTACAAGGAAGTAGGAGAGAATTCGTTGCAGGAATACCGTAACGTCTGGTGATGAAGAGGATGCCGTTCTGGAGACAGGTTGCAATAACCTACGGTCAAATGCACAGTAGGTGAACATCAGCCAGGTTTCAGTACCACGAACACGGCATGCTCATAAATATCACCCCTACCATCTACAACTAAACGAAGAGTTCCAAGGGCGAGATTTCCAGGCTCGAATGAGTTTGTGTCAGTGCTTGTTAGGGAATTTGGAAATTGATACAGCATTCTCGTCGAAATTCTTGTTCTCGGACGAATCACGATTCCACAATAATATTACCGTCAACCGCCACAGCATACACTATTGGAGTGTTGACAGTCACCACTGGATTCAACAGGCAGCCCTTCAAGTGCAATGGCGAGTGAATATATGGTCTGGATTCTTGGGTGATCGCCTCATGGGACGGTATTTACTTGAGGGCCATTTAACAGGCGTACGCTATCTGCACTCTCTACGCCATGAACTCCCATTTCTGCTGGAGAATGTTCTTCGAAAATGGGTAGGAAGAGGAGGATCTCTCTCTCTCTCTCTCTCTCTCTCTCTCTCTCTCTCTCTCTCTCTCTCTCTCTCTCTCTCTCTCTCTCTCTCTCTCTCTCTCTCTCTCTCTCTCTCTTGGCCCGCCAGTTCAACAACATTAGACTTTCTTGTGTAGGTATTTGAAACAAATACTTTACACCCAGAATCCAGAAGATCTCAAGCACCTTCGGCAGCTCATCGCCGAAACCTATGCAGATCAATAACAGCGACTATGCTACAGCGCAGTAGAATATCCATTCTGTGGTGTGCCCAGATTTGCATAAACAAAGCACCTGCTAACGTAAGTAAATATTGTTAGTACAGTTTGGTTCCTCTTCCCGCTACCTATCCTGTCTTCATCTGACCCTGACGACATATCGGCCCTTCTTTGGGCCTCATAGATTTTCATTCACTGAAAATCTGGCCTATGACCTAGATGTTAATTCCCTTAAAATGTGCATAAAAGGGGATATTTCACATGCATGAAGAGACAGTAAAAACTAAATGCACAAATAAAAAATTGTCGAGTATCCCTGCCCGGGACTCAAACCTGTCACGTGTAAGACTGGTGCACCGTACCGTTTGGCTTCCTCTTACCATATAACGCTAGCCTGTACCGCCGTACAATGCGTTTAGATTAATACTAATGTGATAGTTTTAACATGGCCGCAATGTCCATTCTTGTTTCACATACTTTTAATTTACATACCAAATAATTTAGACAGCGAATTCGTGGTTTTTATTATTTAATACTGTTATGGTATAACAGCTTCCTATTTTGGTGCAGGTCATAAATACAAATATACGCATTTTACTCTGTTTACTGTGCGTACCGGAAAGACAAGAACAACAGATGATTCCAGCATCTATACAAAACAGTGGTTTGCATAAAACAATATTGGTACGGGCAGCTGATTCGCTTGGTGTGTGTGTGTGTGTGTTTTTCTCAAAATCCGCACCATACATTCCGTTCATTGTTTTTATAAATTCTCTGTAACTTGGACATTATTTGAGTTAGAATCATGAAACTTTGTTCACTGATTTGAAATACATTTTTCTTAGCTATACACATTAATTGGTTAATTCTTATAAAATATTTGTGAAAACAAATATTTTTTCAAATTTGAAATTTGGTCATAATGATGTACCTTTTTCGTAGCAACGCCGAGATCCTGGACCTTGTACCTTTTCTTAGTGACATCTAAGACGTTGATGATTGAATGCATGGAGGCGTTTTCAATTTCATGGCTTTCTCGATTTTTTTTTTTTTTTTTTGCTAGTTGCTTAACGTCGCACCGACACAGATATGTCTTATGGCGACGATGGGATAGGAAAGGCCTAGGAAGTGGAAGGAAGCGGCCGTGGCCTTAATTAAGGTACAGCCCCGGCATTTGCCTGGTGAGAAAATGGGAAACCACGGAAAACCATCTTCAGGGCTGCCGACAGTGGGGCTAGAACCTGCTATCTCCCGATTACTGGATACTGGCCGCACTTAAGTATCTCTATTTTTAAAATAAATGTTTTCAATTTGAAAACTTTAGAAAAAGTGCATTATTTATTAAACTCTGAAGTCCATAAAGTGACATATTTTGTGATTTCCTTGTAGGAAAATGTGTGGAATTATTCATTCTGCCTGTCTATCAAGTTTAATATTGATACCTTTAGTAGTTCCAAAGTAAAAGGTACATTTGTCATGGAAAAAGGAAGTACAGGAAATGACGATTGAGTTTCACAACACGACACCTCGCACTGTATCTCTCAAATAAAAACAAACTCTCTACGGTTATCGCCGTGGTTGACCAACCTAAAATAACTCATCACAGCCTTCTTCAACCCTGTTAACCTAGATACCTTCAACTGTCTGAAAAAACAAAATAAAAGTGTTCAGTGTAGATGAAAAAAGCAATGCATTAAAAAGGACGCGTGGCACCTGATGCGCATGCGTCAGAAATTCAGTGCACTCAGGTAGTGAATTCAACTAAATCATTTTGGAACTAGATTCCTTTCATAATAAGCTAGCAATTTCATCATCATCAATAATAATAATAATAATAATAATAATAATAATAATAATAATAATAATAATAATAATAATAATAATAGCTTTGAAGGATTTCGTGCACATGTCTCCTTAAAAATAAAACAAACATGCACAACATGATGGCCAAAATTGGAGATATTGTAACTTAGTCGTCTTACACATAGACGTGTGCTGTTCTCTGCCCATGGATCATGTTTTTTACAACATGCGAATTAACTTCTGAGGTATTTTAAGCGTCAACTTGACATTACAATTACTAGGGATAGAATGAACGTATTGCCTTGTAACAAACGCCATTATTAGTCTCTATTTTACATTTAAAATGAGTTTGTGTTGAGAATTATACTGGGTGGGCAAAATAAGACTGTCCCCGAAAATATTTACAATAGAACTGACACGGGATTGGCCCTTCTTAATGAACATCATAAAAGATGCTGGAAATGGCCTCATCTGAGGAAATGAAAAACTGAGTATCAAAAAGTTCTGAATCCACTTCACTCAGAAACCAAAGGGCAGAACTCAACACACAAAAGTTCATGCACAACAGTAAATGTGTAGGAATGCAGATGCAGGTCCTCTTTGATAATGTTTCAACACGACGATCCCTTATTTTCCACTTGCACAGATAAAAGACGCTGAGATTTCCTCAGACCGTTCTTGGCTTTCCTTCATTCCAGCAATGTTTTATGGTGTTCGAAGTCTTTTCGGATAGTTACGGTTTTTATTCGCTACAAAGCCCGTCCAACGTCATTTTGCCACTAAATTTTGTATTGCATACTTTGCTAGAGGTTTTGCCAAAACACTTCACTCTTTAGCGAAGAGTTCGGCACAGGTTTCTCACAAATTATGCTACGAATAACACTGGGCAATGAACACGCGCTCTTTTATCGTGAGCACCAATGTCACTGGTCACTACACACGTCTGGTCTTCTCACGCACTCACACACAATAACAGAGTGACGTAGTCGGGAGATACGCTCGCACAGACATGTGTCAGCAACTAATTAGCGCATCGAAATTACGGTTTTCAGCATTTCCTGCGATCGGCAGTTCTCCTGTTCATTAATAAGGTTCATTTTTGCGTCAGTCTTATAAATACGAAGGCTGTACTATATTGTTTTACACTTTACTTTTTTCTACCCAAATGAAGTACATTACACATCAGTTGTTACGTCCACCTTCTCAACATAACCTCCTTGTAACTGTATGCACTTTTGCCATCGATGTGTCAGTCTCTCCAGGCCTTCCTGAAACCACTGTAGGAGTGCTGCGTACCTATACCTTGACAGCTGTGTCCAGTTCTGAAAAATCCGCAAAACGGTGACCACGCAGAGGCTTCTTCGTGTTCCCGAACAGGTGATCATCACTTGGTACCAAGTCGGGAGAATATGGTGGGTGTGGCAGCACCGTGAATCCCACTTGATCAATGGCAGCGATGGTTTCTCGGCTAGTTTGGAACCAGGCATGAAGTCGGCTGGATCTTGATCATGGCATTTCAAAAGTTCTCTGCACACGTCCACACGCCTCTGCTTTTCATCTGCAGACAAGAGTCTAGGCACCCAAGTGAATGACACCTTCCCCAAGTGTAAGTGGCCGTACACTATCCTCTGCAGGGTGTTTCGGATAATTCCCGTGGTTGCCTCCATTTTCGTAAATGTGATGCATTTGTTTCCTTAGATGGCATGTTCGGCCCGGGCAATTTTGGCTGGTGTTGACACTGTCACATTCCTTCCAGAACTGGTTCCCTTGTCCACCGATGTGCGCCCTGTTTTCCAACTTTTCACTCAGTTGCAAACTGTTTTCCGTGACGGCGCATGTTCTCCACAGACTGCCACCATGCGCCGATGAATTTCTGCAGTGATTACGCCTCCTTTTCATAGCGACCAAGTCGTATACCGCTGTCCTGACGGTTGCTTTCCATGTTGTCTGCTCCTACGCTGACAGTGTTGTTATGAAATGGCTACGACGAGTGCATTCGTTGGCCCCTATGCGTGTGCTGCTACCAAACGGTGGAACAAGACACTAATTACACGTCACCACCTTCAAAAGTGAAATGCGAACCATGCCCGGACGTACAAAAAATAAAGTGTAAATAAATTATAGTACGCCCCTCCAATTTTCCTGGCCGATTTATTTTGCCCCACACATTTTTAATTAATTGTATTTACTGGTATCATAAGCCCCTCTTCTAACGTTCTATGAATTAAAGTTTTTTTAAACTTTCTTGTTGTTTAATAAATATTGCCGGTGGTTGTGTTAGGTGACTCACCCTGAATGTAAATACAGTACTGTAAACAAATGAATATCACTTGATTGTGCACTCCTTTGTTAGGAAATACTGTCGTACAAGATCACCGCAACTTTGGCCGGCTCCAAGGCTAAATGGTTGACGTGCTGGCCTTTGGTCACGGGGGTCCCGGGTTCGATTCACAGCAAGGTCAGGAATTTTAACCATCATTGGTTAATTTCACTGGCACGGGGGCTGGGTGTAGGTGTCGTCTTCATCATCATTTCCTCCTCATCACGACGTGCAGGTCGCCTACGGGTGTCAAATTCAATGACCTGCACCTGACGAGCCGAACATGTCCTCGGACACTCACGCCACTAAAAGCCATACGCCTTTCATTTCATCAACAGAATATTATACCAGGAATTTCAGTGAACACAAGTCAATTGACTCGTTAATCGTTATAACTGTTTCTGACTAGAAATTAAATATTATTTTCATTGAACTGATACTCACAGTATTGGACAATGAGAACGACTCTTTCCGGAATATAAGGATATCGCCATTGCGAGCGCACTCAACCGTTGTGTAATTACACAGTTTTCTATTCGCAGCCGAACAGGACATTCGTATTCAATCCGTACCGTGCTTCAGGGAGAGGGGGCGAATGAATGGGAGGGTGAAATGGTGCTATAGAAGTATCCTGTAAGTGAATTCATATATCGTGAACAAAATGTGATACTGGATTTGTTTGAGGGAGGAAGCGCGGTAGATAGACCATTAGATAAAACGCAGGAGAGAACTATTTAGCTGGGTGTGAGCAAAAATATAGGGCATTTGCTTCTTTAATGCTGGACATTAACGGAAGTGAAATTTAAAGTTGTGGTTTTTCGAACTAAAAGGGAAAATGACTGCAGCACGCACGATAGAGGAAGTGTATTAAGGGAGCTTATACAGCAAGCAGTGCACATGGGGTAGAGAAATTATTTCTCTCTTCAGAAGAGTAATTCAGTTATTTATTCAGAACTACTTATACATGTCCGCCTCTGTGATGTAGTGGTTAGCGTGATTAGCTGCCATCCCCGGAGGTCCGGGTTCGATTCCCGGCTCTGCCACGAAAATTTGAAAAGTGGTACGAGGGCTGGAACGGGGTCCACTCAGCCTCGGGAGGTCAACTGAGTAGAGGTGGGTTCGATTCCCACCTCAGCCATCCTGGAAGTGGTTTTCCGTGGTTTCCCACTTCTCCTCGAGGCTAATGCCGGGATGGTACCTAACTTAAGGCCACGGCCGCTTCCTTCCCTCTTCCTTGTCTATCCCTTCCAATCTTCCCATCCCTCCACAAGGCCCCTGTTCAGCATAGAAGGTGAGACCGCCTGGGCGAGGTACTGGTCATTCACCCCAGTTGTATCCCCCGACCAAGAGTCTGAAGCTCCAGGACACTGCCCTTGAGGCGGTAGAGGTGGGATCCCTCGCCGAGTCCGAGGGAAAAGCCGAACCTGGAGGGTAAACAGATGATGATGATGATGATGATGATGATGACTACTTATACATAATAACTAATAAGTGATTAGAGATGGTTGAACTCTACCATTGCATACTTTTAATCGTATTTGAATCTTGCACATAACACGTGCTAGTGCGATGCTGTCCAGGACCCAAATGACTTGCTGATCTGCCCCCTACTTGATTACTCGTGCATAACCAGAGGTGTTTGACAAGCAACGGATAAGATCATCTGATCTGCTAGTTTTTAGTACTAGTATGGTCAGATGTGAAGAGTAAATAAAGATGTGAAACAGTTACGCCTACCCTTGTGTGATTCTTCGTCATATTTGTTGCTAACTCTTCAGTTTTTGAATCCAATTTTCTGTTTTAAGTAAGCTTTATCACCAGATCGTGATGTCATGTTTGAGATGTTCTGTTCCTCACTATTAGTTGACGGTTTACTCAGTGATCCTGTGTATACATTGGTATATTCAACTGTGGCTTATCATAATGTTGTACGCGAAACGTGCAAATGGGTTACTTTATTTGTCAACGTACTCATGTCTTTCTGCCATACCCCTTATATTATCAAGCTCGTCATCCTTTGTTTATGACCTCTCTGGACAAAATAGTTCTCTCACCGTCATCTATATTATTTTATCTCACGAAAACTAATTGACCATCATTATTTGACTGTCATTAGTTTTGTTTCATTTCTATTTTTTGTTTCTACATTTTCTCTTTCTAACTAGACTTACATTCTTGTTATTTCCTTTCAAGTATGACGTTATTCATATACCTACTTAACCAATGATGGGACACCAGGATTCCGTGCAACCTTTGACTATAATCACGATCCTAACAGTCCCGCAAAAACTACCTTCTGCATCCATAACATAATGGCATTGCCATGAACTTGACCGTATATAGTGTCACAATATTGATCAATGGCAGAGTTTCGGAATCTGATGACAAGTTCGCGGGTTACATCCCAGCTGAGATAGTCAATTTATGAGGGGTACTCAGGAACCTTGGCATTCCATATTATTGTTGTTTGCATGTTGAGGATCTCTAATGGCACATTCATTGTTAACCGACAAAATTAACTTAGCAGTAGTAGGCTAAGTGTTCAGTACTTTTCGAGCGCAATGAGTTGCCTAGAATCGAATAGACCTATTTCTTGATCAACGTAGTGACAGTAACATTCAGTCCGGATCACTGAGCAACTGGCTGTATGATTTGAGTCACGGGGCTTTGGAAAATGCATTCGGGAGATAGTGGGTTCGAACCCCACGGTCGGTAGCCCTGAAGGTGGTTTTACATGTTTTCTTATTTTCACACCAGGCCGCAGTCGATTCCTTCCTACCCCTAGCCCTTTCCTATCCCGTCGTCCCCATATGGTCTGTGTGTGTCTGTGCGACGTAAAGCAAATTTTAAAAAATAAACAGATATTCTGCGTTACTAGACATTTAGTAGTTTCTTCCGAGGAAGTGAAGACTAGATCTTCCCGAAACATAACGATTTTTATGTCGTTATATTGTTTCGTTTAGCAGAAACACAAAATACTATTTTTATTTTATTTTATTTTATTTTATTTTATTTTATTTTATTTTATTTTATTTTATTTTATTTTATTTTATTGCTAGTGGTTTTACGTCGCACTAACACATAGAATGTTTTCGGTGACGCAAAGGGCTGGAATTGCGAAGGTAGCGTCCGTAGTCTTAATTAAGATACATCCCCCGAATATCCCTGGTCTTTTTCTTCTTCTTCTTCTTCTTGTACCATATCCTCATTGGATGATATTGGCCGTCATCAGGGTGATGGTTCTTGTTCTCAGCAACTCGGAAAGGAATAGGGGTACTGATCCCATACCATTCCCGTAGATTCCGTAGCCAAGATATTCCCCTCCTCCTTCCTTCAATATTATCTTGAAAGATGAGCTGAAGGATTCTGTATTTATCGTTTCGAACGATACGGCCGAAGTACTCACGTTTCTTGTTTTTGATGTTCTGTATGACCTCTAGCTCTTTGTTTAGGTATGGGAGTACTTCAGTGTTACGTATTCTGTCAACCCATGATATTCTGAGCAGGCACCGGTAGCAGCACATCTCAAAAGATCGAAGTATTTTAGTGGTGTTCTCTGTTAGGGTCCAAGTCTCGGCACCATAAAGTAAGACAGAAAATACACAACACCGAATTAAATTGAGACTGAGATTTATCCTTAAGTCCCTGTCACAGAAACATTTGCTCATTCTCTTGATGCAGTCCTTGCCTGTTCAACCCGAGACTAATTTCAACAGCATTGTTCCAGCTGTGACCAAGTAAGCTGCCGAGATACTTAAAGCGTTGGACTTGTTCCAGTGATATACCAGCTACTGTCAAGTTAATAAGTTCAATGACTTGTTTGTTTAAGGCCATTACTTTGGTCTTTCTCGTGTTTAAACGCAGAACTGCTGCATCATTGTGTTCGACGACATAGTTTGGTAATGTCTGCAGGTCTTCAGCACATTTTGCATGCAGATTATTTATTTTGGTCCCATTAACAACGACGCTCTCCTGTTTTCCTTCTACACTCATGCTCATAAATTAAGGATAATTGCATATTGTGGGGCCACACAACGTGTCACTACACAAAACTGGCGCTAATATCATAGGCACATAGTGAACACAAACGAAACATATCTGTAAGTCCACGGTATCGGTGATAAGTTGAGAAAACCATCCCAAAACACATGTGCTACAAAACGCCACTGTTTCCTGCGCATGTACCCCGACATCAATATGGGATATGATCACCATGCACATGTACACAGGCCGCACAACGGGTTGGCATATTCTGGGTCAGATGGTCGAGCAGCTGCTGGGGTGTAGCCTCCCATTCTTGCACCATTGTCTGTCGGAGCTCCTGAAGCGTCCTAGGGGTTTGAAGGCGTGCAGCGATACGTTGACCGAGAGCATCCCAGATGTGCTCGATGGGGTTTAGGTCTGGAGAACCGGCAGGCCACTCCATTCGCCGGATATCTTCTGTTTCACGGTACTCCTCAACGATGGCAGCTCGGTGGGGCATCCATAAGGAAGAAGGTGGGACCCACTGCACCCCTGAAAAGGCGGACATACTGGTGACAAATGATGTCCCGATACACCTGACTTGTTACAGTTCCTCTGTCAAAGACATTCAGGGGTGTACGTGCACCAATCATAATCCCACCCCACACCATCAAACCACTACCTCCATACAGGTCCCTTTCAAGGACATTACGGGGTTGGTATCTGGTTCCTGGTTCACGCCAGATGAGAACCCGGCGAGAATCACTGTTCAGACTATACCTGAACTCGTCCGTGAACATAACCTGGGACTACTGTACTGTGTTCTTGACACCAGGCTTTACGGGCTCTCCTGTGAACAGGGATCAGTGGAATGCACCTTGCAGGTCTCCGGGCGAATAAACCATGTCTGTTCGGTCGTCTGTAGACTGTGTGTCTGGAGACAAGTGTTCCAGTGGCTGTGGCAAGGTCCCGAGCAAGGCTACCTGCAGTACTCCGTGGCCGTCTGCGGGCACTGATGGTGAGATATCGGTCTTCTTGTGGTGTTGTGCACTGCGGACGTCCCGTACTGTAGCGCCTGGACACGTTTCCTGTCTGCTGGAATCGTCGCCATAATCTTGAGATCACACTTTGTAGAACACGGAGGGCCCGTGCTACAACCTGCTGTGTTTGACCAGCCTCCAGTCACCCTATTATTCTACCCCTCATAACGTCATCAGTATGTGTTCGTTGAGCCATTTTCACCACACGGTCACCATTAGCACGTCTGAAAACATCTGCACACTTACTCGCTGCACCGTACTCTGACATGCACCAACAAACCTCTACCGGGCGAGTTGGCCGTGCGCGTAGAGGCGCGCGGCTGTGAGCTTGCATCCGGGAGATAGTAGGTTCGAATCCCACTATCGGCAGCCCTGAAGATGGTTTTCCGTGGTTTCCCATTTTCACACCAGGCAAATGCTGGGGCTGTACCTTAATTAAGGCCACGGCCGCTTCCTTCCAACTCCTAGGCCTTTCCTATCCCATCGTCGCCATAAGACCTATCTGTGTCGGTGCGACGTAAAGCCCCTAGCAAAAAAAAAAAAACCTCTGCGTATTTGGACTGCTGCCAGCTCCACCGTGCGACGACCGCAGGTCAAATGCACCACATGGTCATACCCCGAGGTGATTTAAAACCGCAAACCGCCCACCATAGCATTGTTTCACCATGTATCAGCATTATCCTTAATTTCAGAGCATGAGTGTAGTACCTCAGAAAATACCCTTTCAGAGTAAATATTGGAAAGAAATGGAGGTATAACACAGCCTTGCCTCTCTTCTTCCTTTGTTTCAATAGCATAGGTGTTTGTGTTGTCAACCTTAACTGATGCGGTCTGATTCCAATACATGTATGAAAATGGAAAACCACGGAAAACCGTCATCAGGGCTGCCAGCAAAATATTATTATGTGAAGTATTCTTTTCATTCGACTGAAGTACCTAGGAGCTCTCGTAACTGTGAGGACAATAAGGTCAGCGAACACATAAAGGCGAGGGTAGGAACAGGTGTGACTTCACGCGTAGAGAAGTTATTGAGGTCTGGAAAGCTCTCCAGAAGATTGAAACGCATCATATACCAGATTATAATCCGTCCAGTAGTGCTGCTGCTCCAGGAGAGTAGGTTTTAGGCAATCAAACGTCACTAAAAAGGGGGGTACTGCAGGATAAAGAAAAGAAGGAAGGAAAGCATGTCATATTACTGTTTATACAATCTGAAATTCTCTGATCTTATATTCTATCGTATAGTGTATATCTATGAGCACTTTGTTTTCACGCAACTTATTTCCTGATGCTGTGAAGGCTACTTTAATTCGGATCACCATTTTAGGCTCATAATATATAATGGTTATTAAAAACGTGTTCTTATATTATTTTTCTTGTTCTTAGATGCTGTTTGATACCTAGCAAACAGGAAAAGAATGGCAGTTAAATTTTTAATCATAAAGTTCATTATATGACTTTCAGTTGGTTCCGATTCGGTTCAATACGGCGCGAAGTTCGGTAATTCCAACCTCTCATTTCAACCTCTGATCCGTGGTTGAGGACTTTAGAAGTACGATAACACAATACTGTTGCAGTTTTATACTTTTTCGACCCCACAAAGTGAAGAATTTGATTTATAAAGCCCGTGTTGCAGCCTATTCAACCGCAACAATTATTCATTGCCTGTGTAATTGTTTCCTGCGGTACCAAGTTGGCTGCATTTAAATAGTTCCGTCACACAGTTCGTTACGCCCTAAACTCGCGTCATCGAACTTGACTCGATTTTATTCAGAGACCATTCAAATGATGCGGTCTTTCAAACAGGCTACAGTGACGGTTTATTTTAATCAAATTACACGTGACAGATACTTCGAATGCCAAATTAAAAAAAGTATTACTCTTGTTAAGTATTAAAACTTCTATTGTTCGAACCCCACTGTCGGCAGCCCTAAAGATGGTTTTGCGTAGTTTCCCATTTTCACACCAGGCAAATACTGGGGCTGTACCTGTATTAAGGCCACGGTCGCTTCCTTCCTACTCCTAGCCCTATCCCATCGTCGCCATAAGACGTAAAGGAGGTTGTAAGACATAAATCTTCAATTGATCGCTAAGATTGTCAATGTTACCTTTTACCTCCACTTGAGTATTTTATCTTTAATCTGCTTATGTTTTTCACGGCCTGATATCCTGTAAATATTCTTGCTTTAAGTTTTTCTCTCCAAAACTAAACAAGTACATTCTAGATGACCCACGTTTCGTCGAAATTATCTGTGCCCTCATCTTGCTCAACTCTCCTCCAGTGATCCATCACGAAATATGATCTGGTTAGATATTAATAATAATAATAATAATAATAATAATAATAATAATAATAATAATAATAATAATAATAATAATAATAATAATAATAATAATAATAATAATAATAATAATAATAATAACGTCTCCCCGTTATAGTCGGTTATGGCCCTCCGAGGCTCAGGCAGCTGTGCGCCGACCTCTCACCGCTGGGTTCCCTGGTTCGAATCCTGGTCACTCCATGTGAGATTTATGCTGGACAAAGCACAGATGGGACAAGTTTCTCTCCGGGCACTCCGGTTTTTCATGGCATCATTTGTTCCAGCAGCACTCTCCAATATCATTTCATTTCATCTATCAGTCATTAACCAATACCCCAGGGGAGTGTGACAGGCTTTGGCAGCTGGAAATATTCCTATCCTCGCCGCTAGATGGGAGCTTCATTCATTTCATCCTTCCTTGACCCGGTCGAATGACTGGAAACAGGCTGTGGGTTTTCATAGTCGGTTATGCCTTCGAGCATTCAGTCTGGAATTCGCTTCGAATGAACTAAACTCCTCCCCAAAAAGTGCTCTGGTGATGTCACACAACTCCAGTCCTGAAGCTAGTACAAGGTGTCTTCCATTAAGTTTATTCCTAACCTACTTATCTCCTCTTTTATCTCATCAATGCAAGTGCCCTTCTGCAATAATAATAATAATAATAAGAAGAAGAAGAAGAAGAAGAAGAAGAAGACGAAAAAGAAGAAGAAGAAGAAGGGGAAGATGAAGAGGATGAAGAAGAAGAAGAAGAAGGGGAAGATGAAGACGAAGAAAAAGGAGAATGATGATGATAAGAATATTGTAACATAGTAAATATAATTTTATAAGCACTGATTTATTTAATACTGAAATATCGCCTGAAAATTAAGTTTATATTATAATTTAGGTACCGGTAAGATGTAAATTCATGGTAATGTCGTTGTTTTCAGAGACAGCCCCAACGGAGATGAGATGTATATATATATTTTTTTAACCATATACTAGCCCTCCTGCCAATCTTAAATTTCTAGCAGTACCTGGAATCAAACCCAGACCTACGAGGACGCAGCTAACAGCCCCAACCGTTACACTACGGAGATGTCATTTTTTATTTTTTTTATTTTTACAATCTGCTTCACGTCGCACAAACAGAGATAGCTCTTATGGCGACGATGGGATGAGAAAGGGTTAGGAGTGGGGAAGAAGCAGTCCTGGCCTTAATTAAGGTACAGCCCCAGCATTTTCCTGGTGTGAAAATGGTAAACCATGGAAAACCATCTTCAGGGCTGCCGACAGTGGGGTTCGAACCCACTACCTCGCGGATGCAAGCTCACAGCTGCGCGCCCCTAACCGCACGGCCAACTCGCTCGGAACGTGGCAATGTTGGCAATGGTAATATGAAAGAAAGGAGGAAAAAGGGTTGATGAAGTAGAGCACACATCAGTAAAGACACCATAACAACACAAGTGATGAGATTTACTTGACATTGTCGAAAAACACGAAATATTTCCTGCCGGCCCTTATTCTCTTTACGTAAGCAGTAGTATTACCGCACATCTCAAACAGGTGTTGTCCTATTTTCCTAAGCTCTGTTCTAACATATCGCAATAAGCTTTAGAGCTTAGCCCTAAGTGATGTTGTTCTAATAATTTATGTGACTCGACTCTAGGTGGGCTGGTTTACGCTCCCGTAAAAAAGAGTAACCCGTATTGCTCATCTGTGGGTGGATTGTCATTGGCTGGTTGCAGGAACTGTGGAGACTCTCCATTGGCTAGCTCTGTAAAAGACGTGTTAACGGCTATCCCGGACGTGTAATGGCCTTACTGGGTTATAAAATGGTCCTCCGGGAGTTACAGGTTGCCTGGAACACAGGCCCGTTTAGTTTCTTTCTTTTAAATGGCAATCTAAATGAAGCACTCTCCCATGTTTATGGTCACAAGCAGTTTTCCGCTGAAGTAGAACAAGCAAAGGAAAATTAGCAGTAATTACTAGATTACACGTACTTAATAGCCTTAATGTGAATCCAAATTATTGGAAATTATTTTATGTAATCTACGGCGTGGCAACGAGTCATGTTATGTTCTAATATCTGTCTAGTACTGGCATCATGGGAACTTTGGGTTCGAATTCCAGTTAAACCAAGCATTTAATCCTAGTCTGAATAGGGTTCACTCAGACTCGTTGGTCAACCGAGCAACCGTCTGGTATTTTAGAAGAACGTTATGCTGACCCACGTTACCATCAAGATCGTTAACAGACTGTAAAGGCCACAAATAATATAGTGTATATTTTGTATTGCCACGGGTCTTCATGGCCGTGTGAAATAGGATATTTACTATGTGATGACCAGGTAGTTGAAACTGAATGGTTCGATTCTGCGTCTCGGTCGGATGTATTCTTCTAAACTGAACTTAGTTTCTCCCCCTTTTGTTCTCCAATACCATCTGGATATTGCTTACTTTAAATATTGGAGTATCTATCACAGTTGTACCAAACCACTTTCATGGCACTATAGGCCACATGGGCACAAATCCAACCGATTCACAAATTAATTCCTTGGAATGAAACTCATTCCCTTTAATTGCAATGCACTTCACCATAACCTCTGCATTTCGTGTGGGATAGCTTCGGTAGACAGCATTCAAGAAACACCATTTCTGAGCAGAAATGGTAAAAGAACCAAATTCCAAATCCGAATCCTTCCCGACAGCAATTTTAATTTGTAGTTGAATTTCAGTTTTAAATTCTAAACAAGATTTCAGTTGTTACTAAAATGGATAAAATAAAGCATCAACGCATCTACAGCCCTTTAATGACATTGACTCTTTAAAGGCGGCTACGCTCAGCCAGAAAGCCTGTAGATATTGAAGTTTCATATGATTAGCTTCATCACTCTTCAGTCGAATTGTCTGGATTGCATGACCTATATCATATAGCTCTTCATAATTATTATGTCACGTGTCTGAGTGAACCTATTACCAACTATTAAGAAGGTCTGAATTCCATGGACGAGCAAAGAATGGATTTCGAAACAACAGTATTAGAAATGAAAATGCTCCAGCTAAACAATGACCTTGGCATCTATCCTACTCATAGATTAACCCTTAAATGTACAGCATTATATATGTGCAAAGGGGAATTTACTCGCTTCCTATAGCTGATTTACGGTTTTACAAGTGTCTGTTTACTTTTACCTTGCGGACGAGCTCCCTAGGGATCGCTAATATGTTAAAAATGAACAGTTCTTTCATTCTATAATTTTTCTTGCCATTCACCTAGAGTGAAGTGTAAATTTTAAACAGTTAAGATGTAACAAATAAAATGTTGTTTAACACTGAGAATTCGTGAGCAAGGACATTCCTAAGTTTGAAGTGTGGCAGTAGCTATAATAATCATACAGCTTTGCATATACTGGTTAGTAAAACATTCAAATCTCTTAACATTTTGATTGATCCAAATAAATAAATCTACATAAATAAATTTCTTAGAGGATCCGCTGTCTGTAATTTCGTTTGTTCTGCCAATTTGTCATATACAGGGTGTTAGGTGTATACGTACAGATATTAAGCTAGTCGGCAAAGAAAAAGACATCTCACAATATATGCTATGTACTTTTTATCTTGTCCTATTAGTTTGCCCATAACTGAGCCAAATATTTCAGGACCTAATGTGTTTTGAACGGCTGTAGCAGGATATGCCGGTTACGTCATTCTGTCCACGCGTAGTGGAAGTACAGTAGCAGAGTCTAGGGCTTGTTGAACCTGTTTCTTATCGCAGGCCAACACATGTTGTTGTGCACTTCCCCTAAAGGCTTGGCAAGTAGCAGAGGATGACTCACGTGCCAGGCCACTTGCTGTACTCGTAAACCGGTCTAGGGTACTCTGTGTGAAATGTACACAGAATCCTTACAGTGACCTCGAAGATACGCACCAGCACATACGTGCGAATAAAGTATTGTGTAGTTGTGTGTGATTTATAAGACGTCAATGGCATTACTCAGTGATCCAACCTGACAAAATGAAAGGAAATAGTTAATAAGTAAATGAAAAATGAGCGCAACATTTCTGTGCTGTTATTGCGACAGTCTACGATGAATTTCTGACAATAAACAATGCGAGTTGTCTATGCTTATTCATAAACTTTTCAGGTCAATGAAAGAACGGTGGACACTGAAAGAAAAGGCTGTAAGCATTCAGTCATATTGTTATTAATGAGACAGATTTCAAAAACCGTAGTTGCAGCCATGCGTGAACATTGCTCGAAGGAACAATAGCTACTGTGGATTTCTTTTGCTAGATGCTTTACGTCGCACCGACACAAATAGGTCTTATGGCGACGATGGGACAGGAAAGGGCTAGGAGTGGGAAGGAAGCGGCCGTGGCCTTAATTAAGGTACAGCCCCAGCATTTGCCTGGTGTGAAAATGGGAAACCACGGAAAATCATCTTCACGGCCGCCGACAGTGGGGTTCGAACCTGCTATCTCCCGAATACTGGATACTGGCCGCAGTTAAGCAACTGCAGCTATCGAGCTCGGTCTACTATGGAATTGCCACCGGGCATTTCTAATAGAAGGCTTATTCTTCTTTTTCCTAATCTGTTTACATTCCAGGGTTGGTTTTCCCTCGGACTCAGCGAGGGATCCCACCTCTACCGCCTGAAGGGCAGTGTCCTGGAGCGTGAGACATTGGGTCGGGGATACAACTGGGGAGAATGACCAGTACCTCGCCCAGGCGGCCTCACCTTCTATGCTGAACAGGGGTCTTGTGTAGACCTTGCGGCGGAATGGGGAGATTGGAAGGGATAGACAAGGAAGAGGGAAGGAAGCGGCCGCGGCCTTAAGTTAGGTACCATCCCGGCATTTGCCTGGAGAAGTGCGAAACTACGGGAAACCACTTTCAGGATGGCTGAGGTGGGAATCGAACCACCTCTACCCACTTGACCTCCCGAGGCTTAGTGGACTCCGTTCCAGCCCTCGTACCACTTTTCAAATTTCGTGGCGGAGCTGGGAATGGAACACGGGCCTCCGGGGGTTGGCAGCTAATCACACTAACCACTATACCACAGAGGTGGACAGAAGGCTAATTACCGGGCAGTAAGTGCCGATAGGTAATGTAATGGACCCGTTTAATTAAAACGTTCGTAATAATAATGTTACTACTACTACTACTACTACTACTACTACTACTATCTTTACGTTCCACTAACTAATTTTCACGGTTTTCGAAGACACTGAAGTGCCAGAATTTTGTAAAGCAGTACGTTTTTAAATGCAAGTAAATCCACAGACACGAGACTGGCGTATTTCAGCACCTTCAAATACCACCGAACTCAGCCGCCATCGAACCTGCCAAGGTGGGATCAGAAGACCAGCGCTCTATCGTCCGAGCTACGCAGACCGGCATTGGGGCTTAGAGTAAGTTGATCGTGCGGTTAGGGGCGCGCAGCTGTGAGCTTGTATTCTGGTGATAGTGGGTTCGAACTCCACTGTCGGTAGCCGGGAAGATGGTTTTCCGTAGTTTCCCATTTTCACATCAGGGAAATGCTGGAACTGTACCTTTATTAGACTTCGAACGCTTCCTTCCCACTTGTATCCGTTTTCTCTCCCACTGTCGCCGTAAGACCTATTTGTGTCGGTGCGACGTAAAACAATTTGTAAGTACATGCTTCGGTAATTTCGGAGACATGTCTGCAATTATATTATTAATAATAATTCGGACATGTTAAAAGTTCACTATTTTCTTTAGTGTTTTCTGACAGATTACGAGCTACGAAGTTTGAGTGGGGCGATTAACTTTTATTTTCATAATAGTCAGTAATAATAGACTAACACAGTTTTTATAATAATATTGTTAGTGGCTTTTCGACGGATGCAAGCTAATCGCACGGCCAACTCGCCCAATAATAATAATAATAATAATAATAATAATAATAATAATAATAATAATAATAATAAATCTTCACGTGCCAATGGAGACGCGCGGTGTCGGAATTTAGCCCACTGGTATTCTTTAACGTGCCCGTAAATCTACCGATCAGAAGCGGTCGTATTTGAGCACCTTCAAATACCAGCGGACTGAGCCAGGATCGAGCCTGCTAAGTTCATGAAACCAGTGCTTGAACCGTCTGAGCCACTCAGCCTGGCAACGTTTATTTTGATACGTTGAATAGGCACTGCAAAATCAGCAGTAAGCTAGAAGGTTCTCATTTACATTTAAACATGTTCTCTTCGGTTGGAAGCACGAAAGGAAGGTACGTTTAATTAATTTATGTTTATAACATGTCCCTTACTGGTATGAAGTAAAACGTTCGATGTGTTTTGACATTTCAATTCCGATACTACTCACTTTGAAATTCTATCCCATGCATTCTTTCGTTGACGTAATAAACTTTATTTACGTACACGTCAACACGGGTTGTTTCTGCATACGGCGAGTAGGACTCCCAAAAGACCATGATATTGAAATCGCACTGTGGGAGAATATTCCACGTAAGCAGTTCGACAAAAGCACTAGACCTGTCACATGCTGGTTGTCTGCTGTTCTTAGCGACGGGGATGTCGCTGGACGGGTTCCCCACCCCTACATGAAACCGGTCTGTCTGACCTTGACCTGAATAACAGCTGTCAGAGATGCGAATTATCGTCCGTGCTTTGCGTTTTAAGGGCCGATGACATTAAGACAGCAATTATCATCATCATCATCATCATCATCGTCGTCACGAATAAATATTCAATAAAATAATAAAATAATCGTTTTATATTCATCATTACTGAAATAGGAACTATAAGTTAACATTTAACTTAAGAAGATTGCCTAGAGTGTTTTGTTAATTTATAAAGGAAAGTTTAACATTTCTTTTAATGCAATCTGTATGTTTTGTTTTCTAAACTGTTGTACTGTAATGTTTAACATAGGTATATTATGTTGTTCACAGGCGTTTTCGTGTACGTTCGTAAATCCGTACTTTTCTATTCGAGATAGTCTTGTTACCGTCCACCTGGAATTACGGAGCCCGTACTGTATGTTAGTTCATTATTTTTCTACAACAGAGTGTTACGAATGCGACTGTAGTACCCGCGACCACGCCACTCTTATGTCTGTGTCACTAATGTGCACTTTGTTCAGCTGTGTGCTGCTTGACTATGTGGCTCTCGTTACCTTCTTCTTCCTCTTCTTCTACTGCAGCCTTATGTCTTAACAGGTATACTGTATTCTACCGACATCATCTCAACACGCAGTAGCGTAATCTGCTGCGATTTACCGAGCTCGATAGCTGCAGTCGCTTAAGTCCGGCTCCATGGCTAAATGGTTAGCGTGCTGGCCTTTGGTCACAGGGGTACCGTGTTCGATTCCCGGGAGGGTCGGAAATTTAACCTTAATTGGTTAAATTTGCTGGCACGGGAACTGGGTGTATGTGCCATCTTCATCATCATTTCATCCTCATCACGACGCGCAGGTCGCCTACGGGAGTCAAATCAAAAGACCTGCATCTGGCGAGCCGAACTTATCCTCGGACACTCCCGGCACTAAAAGCCATACGACATTTCACTTCAGTGTGGCCAGTATCCATTATTCGGGAGATAGTGGGTTCGAACCCCACTCTCGGCAGCCCAGAAGATGGTTTTCCGTGGTTTCCCATTCTCACATCAGACAAATGCTGGTGCTGTACCATTAAGGCCACGGCCGCTTCCTTCCCTGTCCTAGCCCGTTCCAGTCCCATCGTCGCCATAATGCCTATCTGTGTAGGTGCGACGTAAAGCCAATTGCTGCTGCGATTTGTTATTAGCACCATCATAGTAAAATGTAATATAGTTGTGGCGGAATCTTCTTAGATAAGTTCGACATCTGTGGATTGTGTATAATTTGATAACTGAATGGGTGA
Organism: Anabrus simplex; assembly: GCF_040414725.1. NCBI lineage: Eukaryota > Metazoa > Arthropoda > Insecta > Orthoptera > Tettigoniidae > Anabrus > Anabrus simplex. The sequence continues at coordinate 148,017,598 of NC_090270.1, read as the reverse complement.
AAACCATAACGGTATAAGTAACATTTTGGTCATTCAGAGAAAAAGACATTTAAACATCTTCAACACTCATATAAAGCATGGTATTTGTAGTTACACCACCCATCACTAGAGCGCAGAATATTACCGCTATCACTTGTATCTCCTGGTTGGTGAAAGGATACATCCTCCTGGAGTTACATCCTGCACTTAACTCATTTTTTAAAGAAATGTCACTTATACCGTTATGGTTTTCACCCATTCAACTCATCTGTACTCATGAAAGCGACCGTCGGCCTGGCGTTCAGGTTAATAACTACATGTCTCTAACGTGTAACCTTGTTTATGTTTCTTATATTTGTTGATGTGTATGTTTGATGTTTATACACAATACGAGATTACGGCTGACTCATCCCCACGAGCTTGACCTGGTTCTCGCTTTACGCATAGTAATCTGTAGGTAACTACTGCGACCGATGCTAACTCACGTGACATACATTTCATCTTGTTTCCTCTTAAACCACGCATATTTTACTATTTTCTTCCACGTATTTCAGCTTTTAATGACCTAATAATAATAATAATAATAATAATAATAATAATAATAATAATAATAATAATAACGTTAAGTGCTTTACGTCCCACTAACTACTTCTACGGTTTTCTGAGACGCTGAGGCGCCCGAATTTAGTTCCGCACAGTTCTTTTTATGTACCAGTAAATCTGCCGACACGAGGCTGACCTACAGTATTTGAGCACCTTCAAATACCACCGGACTGGGCCAGGTTCGAACCTGTAAAGTTGGAATCAAAAGGCCTGCACCTCAACCGTCTGAGCAACTCAGCCCGGAAGGAGGCATGAAATGTAGGTACGTTTAATTTATTTAGTTGTATAACATGTCCAATATTCCTTTGAAACTAAACGTTCGATGTGTTTCGATAATTCAATTCCGATGCTACTCACTTGGGCATCCCATAACTGCTTTCGTTGGCGTAAGGACCTGCCATCTTTCTTGTACCTTTACGCAATGCACAACGGGGATCTACTGTATTTCACGTCCCGGCGCGCCTATACCAACCAATAATTATATCACACGCTCGTACAGGTCCCAAACGGATTCAGGTTTTCAGGTCATTTCCATACTCGCTAGACCACGGGGCTGATGACCACACATATCCCAATCCCGTAAAGGACATAACAGCAAATGAACCAGTATTAACGCTGAGAATTCGGAACATCCAGGGTCCGAAACCGATGACCAGGGTTGTCTGAAGCCCCTAAGACGGAAACTGAATACTGACAACTACGAAACCACTCTGGCGAGAATGTAACGTAACAAGGCATACGCTACTGTAGTAGCCACCTTCAGCTGTTATCGTAGCTCAGTTGCTCTTAAACATAAAACCAGTTTGACAAGTATGTTACGTAACATCTCGTGCACTGCATAGGAAGCGTTCAGCTGTTGTACGTAAACATAAACAGAAACCAGTTTGGCACGCATGGCGCGTGACTCGCCTGTTCTCAAAGGGAAGCTATTCATTCACAAGAACAAGGCATACTACCTATTCTAAAAACATCGTGTCTCTTTGCTCTCGAAAATAACTTCCGAGAATTTCTAAAAGTTTGATATATAGTGGTTCGTCACATCGTTCTCTATTGCTAGAAGAAATATCTGCAGGTATACACCTAACACCCTGTATTTATCCGTTTTAGGTCAACTCAAGCCAAATCGCTGGTTTTTATTTTTCGTGTCAGTATGTTTGCCTGTTCCACTCTCACGGCTAAACGGCTGGATAGAAATCGACCAATGTCTTATTTAGAGTATTCTCATCCCGGGTAAGGTTTCGATATGCATATTATTTTTAAGTCTTTGAACGGTTTTCCTCCATTTTGTCTTATACTACTGATTTTCTGTAAACTCCGTGGACTTTATGTCAAACGACTCTTCAATTTAAACAACTTTTGTTATGTTCGTTATTTACCTTCCCCTTCAAATGATGGAAAATTTAGTATTCTGCGGGTATCATGCTCTGCATTGAGTGACCGACAGACCGACAACGAACCTACAGGTTACAATGGCAACGTGTTTGACTGCTTGCCAGCAGGGAAGTAACGTGTTGCCATTTTTCATAATTCCTGTAAATTCATGGTTGTTCCTTGGGTACAAAGCAAGAGAGGCGTCAATCGGCCATTCTGGGGGATATTGGCGAAATATCATTGGAGGTTAATATCGTCCTCGAATAGCTTAAGTCATCTTCTTATCTGTTTACCTAAGAATCCCGGAGCCTAACTTTCTCCTCTGTTTCCGCTTCCTTATATCCGTTACTCATACTATCATAGTTTATTAGGGACATTTGATTTTCTAATACATCCACTTGGTATTTACATATTTGTCCTCATCCGGCTGTCCTCAGTTATAATCCTACTTTCTGTTAATTTCAACTTTCTCAACGGTATTGCTTCTATTCTTAATTACTCCGTATATATGCGAGTGCTAATCCCGAAACCTGGACACTTGTTTCTTTGAGTAAATATTCCAAGCTATGCAAATGTATAACTTTTGACTCCGGAAAATATCTGAGTATGGATGCAATTTTAACGACGGTGCAGACTTTCCTTTCAGAATAATTGGTGGCTAAACAGTAAGTCGTATCTCAAAAGAGGTAGCACAATCGCCTTTCAACTTGGAGAGATCTACGACTTTGGGCCTATGACTTTTTGTCGTATCTCTATCCCCTATACGTTAAATAGAACTGCATTTCTCGAGTTCAAGTTATTTTTTGTACTTTTTACTCGTATATGTTATCGTTTGGCACACTTATAGGAAAGATGCAATCATGACATTGGGCACGCACATTGACAAGACCAGGGGCCATATGTTCGCCAAATTTTATGATTCCAGTGTCATATGAGTATCAAAAAAAAAGTAGTATGTGAAAAAGTACCAAATTTCATCCCATTCAATGACCCTATCTCAATCTAACCAATAAAAATAGGAGATACGAGAAAATGCCATAGGACCAACCACGTAGAACACTGAACGAGGCGTCTGATAGTGAAGTCCGTTTGTAGATTCAATTTCATATAACCTTACTCACTGCCTTTACAGTAATTTACGGAGAAATCCGTATACAATGTAGAATACCGTAGCGAAGCACGGGTACATTTGCTTGTATAAACTGGAGTTCTGTTGGACGTTCTACAGATAATTATTTTTTTTCAGGTAATATCAAATTCATCACAAGTAGTAATCTTTTACATGTCGACATCGTACTCAATCTGAAGATCCTGTATATGAGCTGCGAGGTTCTGTAGTGAAAGGTCAGCCATCATTGTGAAGACAATGAGGAGCCTACGTCTTTGAGCTCACAACACTGACTACCTCCATTGAAGTCAGCCGTTGGAGACAGTAGGCTTGCGAGGTCGAGAAAGCACAGTATTGTTGGTATCGTTCAAAGTGCCACACAACATCTAGTTCTCGTGCAGAATAATATCTGCTAATGGGAAACGTTGTCCAAACGATGTCATGAAAAGTTTATCTTCGGACATGTGTCTGCGAATCGAAAGATGATCTATATAGGAGAGAGGTTTTCAGAATAGTTTTCAACAGATCTACATGTGCGGCATTGTCAGCTATGTCATCAACATTGTAGGCCTACTTTCCTGACTTCTTAATTGTATGGATTTCTCACCTTCGTAGAATAATGGCTAGCGCTATCAGCTGCCGTCCTCTCAGGCCCGAGTTTGATTCCCGCTACTGCCAGAAATTTAATTTTGACAGAAGTGCTGATATGTAGTTAAAGATGTATATAAAGCTCACCTCTCTGTGGCAGCATCTGAGTTCCTAAAAAGATCTGCATCACCTCGGGATGAAACAAATTTATATTTAGATTTTATGTTACCAAGTCGTACTATTCCTAGGACCGAAACTCCAACTGCCGAGCTGCTCTCAAGAATGTGGATTTCCCCAGCTATTAACGAATTAAATGATCAGAGTGGTAAGTGAGACTATGGATTTTTCAAAAATGTTTGTTACCAGGAATTATTCTTGTATACTGATAGCTCTGAGTCCCTTTTCTCATAAGAAGGAAAGTATGCAAAATATACATATATGAATAAACGCGTTGCCAAATATGACACTTTAGACCTGATATACTTCTATATGCAAAATGGTTGATGTTGAGCGCAAGAAGAATAGTCATGAAATATAGAAGAAGGTTATTTTAGTTAGCTTCTTGATTTAGAATTTTCCTCAGGGAGATGTATAAAGAATGCCGAGGAGTGAACCTAATGAATTTGATACTTTTGTTAATTTCATCCCGATTTGGCGAGACACTTAATAAAGTCTAAGTTAATAAAATTCAAATTTTGTTTTGAATTTAGCAATTAGGTTCATAATTACGGTTCGTTTTCCGTAAATCTGGTCCTTACCAAAATTATCCTTTTAGTACTATTTTTGTTATGAAAAAAAAAAATGAAAACCTACAACCTGCTTTCCAGTCATTGACCAGGTCAGGAATGTAATGAATGAATCAGATATAGGCTATTATTACGATGGGGTCGCCACTCCCAAAGTGATTTACATTAATGAGTGATAGATGCTGTGAAATGAGAATGGAGAGTGTTGCTGGAATGAAAGATGACAGGGAAAACCGGAGTACCCGGAGGAAAACCTGTCCCGCCTCCGCTTTGTCCAGCACAAATCTCACATGGAGTGACCGGGATTTGAACCACGGTATCCAGCGGTGAGAGGCCGACGCGCTGCCGTCTGAGCCACGGAGGCTCTTTTGTTATGAATTAAAGCTTATTTGTATGCATACCTTAAGGTATTTCCAAAAAATTTAAACCATTAGAAAAAATGTATAGTACAAATATGATTAACGTGTAGGTGCGAAGTTTGAATCTAATCGGAATAAAATTGATTTGTCTTTTGAGAAAAAGCAAAGCTGGAATTTTCGTGCCCAGTTAAAGGGACACGTATGATTTTAATGTTTCCATAGGACCTTTAAAAAACGGTTACTAAAAATGAAAATGTGTACTAATATCTGGAATATTAATTTTGATATTTGGCCACTTTTGGTGCAAAATGTCAGTAGGATGTCCCCTCAGTAACTTTCATACCTAACTGATGCCGCATGGGAATACACTACCAAGCAACCCGTATTACTCAGAGATTACTCAGGGACAAAGCAATTCGCATTACCATATAGAGATACGGTGCAATGCAATATCTTGCATATCTTTTACCCATTCCCTTGTATCTCCCGTAATCCTTATTCATTCGAATTCCTTTAAAGTGGTTCCAGGACAGATATGTGCCGGTAAATATACCAAGACGGGGAAGGCGTATTTCAGCACCATCACATACTACCGGTCATAACTAGCATCGAACCTACTAACTTGGGCTCAGAAATCCAACGTCTAAACAGTCTGAACCAATCAGCCCGGCACGGACTGAACGCGTCTATACCGTGTCGTTTTAATAGCCCTCTGTTTTCATAGATCATCATCATCATCATCATCTACTAAAGGCATTACGTTGTCGCTGTAGCCACATCTGACGATCTTCTGCTAGCCTCTTCATGTTGCTGTATGAACCAAATGCCAATTCGCTGACGAAATACCTGATTAATGACATCCTTGGTAAACTCACGAAAAATAACTGGAGAATTTATTTATTTATTTATTTATTTATCTATCTATCTATCTATCTATCTATCTATCTATCTATCTATCTATCTATCTATCTATCTATCTATCTATTTATTTATTTATTTATTTATTTATTTATTTATTTATTTTATTTATTTATTTATTTATTTATTTATTTATTTATTTATTTATTTATTTATTTATTTATTTATTTTCACTAATAGAGACGCCCTCTAACTGCATGTAACGTAAACAAATTACATTAATAAATAACAAACGAAAAAAAATCAAAACGAAATGAAAATTATACATAGTGGTCGGAAGCGACGTGAACCGAGTTTATGAACATGAGAGCGTTGTTCATACTGATAGGTGATTTGAAAAAAAATAATTGCTTCGATATTTCGCGCCGTTGTCACTTTATCAGTTGCTGAAGTTAGCCAATCAAATTGCTCAAATGGGCTTTAAGAGGTGGTGTTGCTAAATCTGCACGTAGCTAGGCCGGGCTGGAGAGCTATGCGAAGAATTGAGCATCAAGCACTAACACACCCTGGGTTTCAACCAATGCCACCGTAGCGTGCTTGCTTTGGGGCGAGCCTATCAACAGGGAGGTTCTTGTTTAAGTCCCTCCCCTGGAGAAGTTCATAAGCCACATGCAGATTTAGCAACACCGCTTCGCAAAGCCCAACTGAAGTCGCCTGTGAAGTGGTCTGATTCGCTAACTTCAACAGCTGATAAAATAACATTGGAGCGAGGTACCTGTATCAGTATGACCAACACTCTAACGCCCATATATCGGTTCACGTTAATCCGACCACTCTGTATATCAGTAAATTAGGCAGAGAAATAATAACAAAATATTGTTGGTCTTACGGCCCACCAACTACCTTCGCGGTTTTCGGAGATGCCGAGGTGCCGATATGTAGCCCCACTGGAGATCTTTTACGTGCCAGTAAATCTACCGACAAGAGGCTGACGTATTTGAGCATCTTCAAATACCACCGGACTGAGCCAGCGTTGAACGTGCCGAGCTGGCGTCAGAAGGCCAGCGCCTCAACCCTCTGAGCCACTCAGCCCGGCAAGATAGAGAAATAAAGAAATTGGAAATAAAGAAATACTGTCCGACTGCTTAATTTCTTCTCAAATTCCTGAATCAATACTCACTTTATGAAATTTTATTTAGTAAATGATTCCTGAATATTTATGTAGCCTTTTCATTCTTTAAAAAAAAAATTAATTTACCAATCACAATGCAACAAAACAATCAAGTAATTAGAATATGTATCTTACCTCAGTTTATTCTAGATTGATTTCCAGTAAATGCAGTATGTATTATATAAATGATAAGGTATCCATTATCTAGTGAACAAGTGATTTGCTGTAGGTTAGCCGTGTGCTTCAGGTGGTTGTTACTCGCCTGAGACCTCGGCTCGATTCCTAACCTTCCAAATATTTTAATTATGGACTGATGTCGGGAATAGTGTTCACTCAACCTCGTGTGAGTAAATGAGGAGCTGTTGATACGGAAGACAGCGGAGCCGGTCGCAGAAGCTAAGCAGTATGGCTGAGGATATTGTCATGCCAACCACGTGATACTTCAATATCTGGATAGACAAAGGTTGTTTTAGGAGGCTAAGATTCTATACGCACCACGGGTTTATTTTCAGAGGTCTATCACTTAAAAACAATTGAAAACTTTCCTACGGCGTTATTCATTTACCGTCAAAGACGATCGTGATATTGTTTAGAAATTATTTCTACTGTTAAGAGTCGAGTTCCTCTATATTACTAGAGATAGCCCTCACGGAGAACTGATATTAGATAAAATTTACACCAAATAATATTAAAGTAACTGTAGTATTAACCAGAATACTGATTACGCCAGCGCAGGGCTGCGATAAGAAATCAGTGGATTTATACATCCACTTAACAGGAAGTCTGTCTCCATTCGCTAACATTTCACGGCCGTGTAAGCAATAAGCTTTGGGAGAGACGTTAGTTCATTCGTTCGACTGTTGGTAGCGTGACCCTCGTAATCGCCCGGCTTTTAAGATTAGCTTCCGGAGATGGAGTGAAACCATTACCCGACACACAGCCGAGGCCAGGCTTCCTTCCTTCCTTTATTTGTGTCTTAGATCAGGATAGAGAGAACGAATGAAGTCCGAACAAGAAAGAAAAGAAGAAAAGTCATTCTTTTGTGGCGAATCACACACACACGGAAGGGGGGGGGGGGTGCTGATCTCCGCGAGACGGACAACTGTAGCATGAAAGATGGGATGAAAACACGTAGTAGAGTTCTGAATCAAACACACGCAGGTTTGAGAATATAAATCACAGTAAACTTAGTGGATATGTTTCAGAGAATTCTTCTTCTTAATCTTCTTCGTCTTTTCTTCATGGGGCCTCTAAATATTAGTTCCTAATTAGCGTCGACCCCTAGAATATTTTGCTACGATGTTTTTCCTTCATTCCCACCTAGATATACCTGCTCTCTTCACAAAGCTGCAGGTTGTTCTTATTGGATCTTCTTGGATATTTTCTCTCTCTTCACCCGGTAGTCCTAGAGTTGAGAGTCTGATTCTACCCAGCACTTCTTCGAAAAGTATGTGTTCAGCTGATTCCTCTGCTTCATTGCATTTCCTACATATATTATCTCTTATTACTCCTATTCTATGTAGGTGTTTTCTTCAAGTGGCAGTGTGCTGTCAGCAGTCGTACTACCCATCTTATGTTTTCTCTGCTGAGTTTCGACAGTTCTTTAGTATGCTTCTTGTTTGGTCCTTCTATCAGTTCCTTTGCAAGCCTGCATCCTGGAGTATTTTTCCAGTTCTCCATTTGTTTCTTTCGTACCCATTTTCCTACGCAGTGTCGGGCTTGTCCATAGGAAATCCCAAATATTGTACGCGCACTTTTTAGTGATAGATTCTTGTACTCGGTTGAGGAGTAAGAGAGCACTGTCGGTTCCGGCAATACTGCCAGCTGAATGGAAATGAAATCTGAATTGAATCGATAATATGATCGATCGGTATGAATTTTCTGAACCTTTATTATCTTACGCCAACAACTGTGTCACACACACAATATATAGTTCTATATAACATTTCCCGATGCGAAACGTGTTCCTAGCATGAATTCTATAGTTTGGCTTTGCTGTGTTAACAACAATAGTACGAGTACTTAAAGTGTACGCCAGATGTCGCACAGCAATGATAAGCGATTCTTAGTTTGTGTTTCAAAGGTTGCCAATACAAATCTCGAAGATAAGCGAAATCGACCGATTCAGCACTAGGGTGTAAATCTATCGCTGAAAAGTGCGCAGATAATGCAGGTACTGGGCCTACGAAATGTGTTTCTGCCCCTTTCCTGGCCAGCTTATTTGCCTTTTCATTTCCTTCTATGCCTGCATGCCCTGGTACCCATTTTATTTTAACAATGTTGTACTTTGAGAGCTTCAGGAGAAGTGAGTGGCAATACCAGACAATTCTGGATATTATCCGGACTACTTCTAGTGCCTTAATGACCGCTTGGCTGTCCGTAAAAATGAAAATGTTCTTATTCCTATAGTTGATTTTCATATTTATTTTCAAGACATGTTGTGATAGCTATCATTTCCGCTTGAAAGACTGTTGTGTGTTTGCCGTGGCTCATCTGGATTGATCTCTCAGGTATTCCCCTGTTTCAGAGTATTACTCTGGTGATATATCATTTAAAAAGTAAATTAATATCTATATTCAACAAAAATTGAAAATATTTTCGATTTTTCACTCGTAAAATAATCTTCAGTCCACCTCTGTGGTGTAGTGGTTAGCGTGATTAGCTGCCACCCCCGGAGGCCCGGGTTCGAATCCCGGCTCTGCCACGAAATTTGAAAAGTGATACGAGGGCTGGAACGGGGTCCACTCAGCCTCGGGAGGTCAACTGAGTAGAGATGGGTTCGATTCCCACCTCAGCCATCCTGGAAGTGGTTTTCCGTGGTTTCCCACTTCTCCTCCAGGCGAATGCCGGGATGGTACCTAACTTAAGGCCACGGCCGCTTCTTTCCCTCTTCCTTGCCTATCCCTTCCAATCTTCCCATCCCTCCACAAGGCCCCTGTTCAGCATAGCAGGTGAGGCCGCGTGGGCGAGGTACTGGTCATACTCCCCAGTTGTATCCCCCGACCAAGAGTCTGAAGCTCCAGGACACTGCCCTTGAGGCGGTAGAGGTGGGATCCCTCGCTAAGTCCGAGAGAAAAACCGAACCTGGAGGGTAAACAGATGATGATGATGATGATGATGATGATGATGATGATGATGATGATAAAAATAATCTGCAACAATGCTAGTGATTCCTTTCAAACAGCTCATTTTGTACTTCAGTGATATAAAACTTCGGAGTGTTCCCACGATAACGGACATAACATCACTCTAGAATTACCATTGTTGAACTTGTTTTATGACGTTCGATCTTCTTGAACTACAGTGACCATATCAAAATATCAGCACGATTGTTGATTTTCGTGTTCCCATTGCCAACAAAAATATTCTACTACTAAGATTCCTGTTTATACACGTTAATATGGTACAAACTGTGTTTTCAAGGTAATGATTCAACAATGAATTATTGCTAGTGTTACCGTTTTAAAACTTGGCATCTTCTAACTAATCATATCGTCGTTGAAGAAACAAATGCTTTTCCTATCACGATTTTCCTCCCAACCACATATGGACACGCAGTACCATCATAACAGTTTACGCTGTGTTCATTTTCCTTTGCATGAGTGTAAAGCAGGGCCTGGTTGTTAGTCTAGGCCAGGGCCTCTCAGGGTGCATGCGCCTGTGCACGGTGAAAAAGACGACTTCGCTTGGTTGATCAGAGTGCAGACCCCCACTCCTCGATTTGGAGCAATAGCGCTAACTCTCTCTTTCCTCACGCCTGTCTCGCTCGCTCCCCCTGTCTCCCTCTCCCCCACTTGCGCCGTAGCGCTCCAAATCCGGGCTGAGTTGAGCCGAGTATAGCCGAGTAGAGCCGAGCATAGCCGAGTAGCCCAGAGACGAAGCGTTGATCCGAGCCATACCGAGCGGCACCGATGCACAGTGCACGGAGCTCTTGCGCCTCGCTCTGCACGCGTGAGATTTTGGGCGTTTGAGAGGCCCTGGTGTAAAGGTAAATGAACCTTACCGTACCGCTCTGTAGGAATGTATGTTTACATGACGTATTAACGCCCTCGTACAGTGTACTGTATTTAAGGTTCATTTTCCTTTACACGTTAGCATACGAAAATGAACACTACGAACGTTGTTCTGATGGACTGCATATCTATATACGGTTGGGAGGCGCGGCCAGTCTTAAGGGAAATGGAAATGGAAGTGGCGTATGGCTTTTAGTGGCGGGATATCCCAGGACGGGTTCGGCTCACCAGGTACAGGTCTTTCTATTTGACTCCCGTAGGCGACCTGCGCGTCGTGATGAGGATGAAATGATGATGAAGACAACACATACACCCAGCCCCCGTGCCATTGAAATTAACCAATTAAGGTTAAAATCCCTGACCCGGCCGGGAATCGAACCCGGGACCCTCTGAACCGAAGGCCAGTACGCTGACCGTTCAGCCAACGAGTCGGACTTAAGGGAAGTAATAGATAGGAAGAGCGTTGTGACATACGATGTATTGTTAAATCACAGACGATATGTCAAAAATAATTTCAGAAACATGATGGGAATGTTACTTAACTGTATTTTTTTATATTTCTTGGTAAGGAAAGCGTATTACTTCGTTTCTCTTAAACAAAATACTTCCTAGTACAAATGTCAAGCGAATTTTATGGTCTTAGAAATTATGTGCAGATTCTATTATAAGTGCCTCCGTGACTCAAACGGCAGCGCGTCGGCCTCTCACCAGTTGATACCGTGGTTCAAATCCCGGTCCCTCCATGTGAGATTTGTGCTGGACAAAGCGAATCCGGGACAGGTTTTACTCCGGGTACTCTGGCTTTCCCGGTCATCTTTCATTCCAGCAACACTCCCCATGATCATCTCATAGCATTTATCACTCATTAAAAAATCACCTTGGGAGTGGCGACCCCATCGTAATAATAGCCTATATATGGTTCATTCATTACATCCCTGACCCGGTCAGAGACTGGATAACAGGTTCTAGGTTTTCATTTTCTATTATAAGTGATGAAATAGCCTATTTATATTTTTAAATAATTTCATAATTTCATGCGGCAAAGGCGTGTGGTGGTTTTCTGGGAATAGACGAGTCAGATCCTCTATCAGAAAGAAGAGAAATGTATAAACGAAATTTATTATTATTATTATTATTATTATTATTATTATTATTATTATTATTATTATTTTGTTGTTGTTGTTTTTGTTGTTGTTGTTGGTTTCACGTCCCACTAGCTAACTTTACGGGTGTTGGAGAAGTCAAGGTATCGGAATTTTGTCTCGCAGAAATTCTTCAACATGCCAGTAAATCTACCGACAAGAAACTGACGTATTTGAGCACCTTCAAATACCACCGCATTCAGCCAAGATCGAACGCGCAATACAACTGATGATCACTCACTCTTCAACAGAAACAAATACCAGATGCAATTCATGGGGGCGAAGGTGGTCAGATATAGTACTAACCACTCTGACTTACAAAGAGTCGAGGTTACGAATAATGAAAGCCTTAACATTTTACTCTTTAGGGAGCCTTGACTAGCGTTGGTTTGATTTCCTTTGTTTGCTCTGCTCTGTTTTATATTAAAGGAGACGTTTCCTCTTATAACTGACTGTAATGTGCGGATTTTTGTATGGCAGAGTGGCCATGTATTTCTATATTCACAGCAGATACATACTTAACTCGGTGCCTTATTATTCTCCCCAAATCTATATTGATGAGACGACTCTATCTAGGTGTATTTAACCATTAAATGTGCGGGGTTTACAAATTATTCAGTATCCTATACTCTGGCCGTCGTGATAACATTTTAATGTGGAACACAACTAGATAATCATCGATTAACTCCATACTTTGAAAAACATCGAAAGGTGTTAAATCAAATTGTAAAGTTTGTATTTTAAAAATGGAAATTTCTCTCGTTGAAGTTTAAAAAAAATTCTTGTACTAGAAATTCAACGACACTTAGAGAAATAAAACTCCCTCGCATCACAGGACAAGATAAAGTGTTACGTTAAGAACTGTGCGGGATAAAATTCCCACTGATATGTGAGGTGAACTTTTGAACAGCTAGTAGAGTGTTACACTCAAGTAACTCAGTGGGAAGGAGAAGGAAGGGAAGCAATGGGAAGCCATAGGACTGGCCTCTCGCCAGACCACCCACTGATCTCCAACATATATTAGAACTGTGGCTCCAGTAAGGTCGCGACTGCCCGTTAACTAGGAATATAACCTGCGACCCTTGGCTCACTAGCTTATCGACTGGCTGTATGTGCCACGGGAAACACATTTTGGCTAATCTCATCTTCAAGACTCTCAATACTAACAGGCGCTTTCGGAGACAATTACGATCGCTGAAAGTAACGATAACTGTGAGATAACATGAAGGATCACAATTCTAACTTTTATAGCCTAAGTCTTATTATCTCCGTTTCCTTTCTCTTTCATCCCTAAGAAACATTATCATTCCCCGTTCTAACACCTCACGACCAATATTAGAAGAAGAAATTTTAATACCGTACAATAATAATAATAATAATAATAATAATAATAATAATAATAATAATAATAATAATAATAATAATAATAATATTGTCCTGCCTCCTGCTCCTCTAATTTCTGGAAGTGAAATACCAAGGTTGTGCCTGGAGTTTTGCTTCTGATCGTAATGTATTGCACCGTTGTCGGGTGATTATTATTATTATTATTATTATTATTATTATTATTATTATTATTATTATTATTATTATTATTATGTGTTGCTACAATATTGATGAGTAGATATAACCAAAGAGCTAAACTGTTCATCCATATACCCAAAGGGATGGCTAAGCAGTTCGGGTCACGTAGTTGTAAGATTGTATTCGAGATATGGTGAGTTCAGGGTTTTACAAAGACTAAACTGACCTTGTAAACGCAACACTTAAAACCTTGGCCATTTAAAAGTAACATTATTTCCCAGTTGATTTAATTGTATCATTTTCATGTAGTTATTAACCTTGCTTTAGTGTAAGAGAAAGCTTTATAGCCTTAACTACCCCAAGCAAACTTAGAGAAATATAATAATATGTCTAGGCTCTTCCACAATAGGCCGTAATGTTCTTTCATCGGGGGCTTTCGGCTTTGTTTACTCCAGCTCTCTAAAGGTCGCACTCCTCTTGAACACTCCAGAAAATTCTTGGTCTACCCAAAGGTATTTCACCATCTGGCTGCCCTGGTGTATCAAACCACTGGATGGCAAATAATCCCAAACCAACTCAGCCACCGTCTTCAGATCATCGTTACAATGGCTGGTTTCTTGCTAGATGTTCATTATGTTCTGAATGATGCAGAATCTCCGGATGTTGTTTTCTTTCAAATGCTCTAAAATGTTTTGAAGGATTTAATTTTCGAACTAAATTATAAGACACTTTTCCTCACTCAAAATCCGATTTTCAGCATCAAAGGGAAATTACCTTTATGTTCTAAAACTTAAATGTTTATAATTTAATTCACAAGGTATTAATTTACGTCTGGAGTTCTCTTGCATGACCCAGTTTGCTACTTGTTTATCCGAGCTTCATCTTTCATTACGTCAAAACTGCAAGCAAATTCATCCTTGAGCTGTTTGACTGCTTTATAAATAAGCTTTGTATTATCTTGCAATTAGTTTATTTGTTTGCATACAACTGCATCTCATAGTGTTTTCATTTCTGTTCTATCAGGAACGTTCTAGTTTCTTTGTTTCAAAGATGTCTGCTTTCCTTCGAATATTACCTCCGTTTAGAACTCCCACATTTAACTTAGCTACATTTTTGTTGTTTACATAACCGTATTATGTATTATACACAATGACTTACTGATGGAATTAACAGCAAGCTTATAAGTGGCTTATATACAGTACATTACTTGTATTCCTTCAAACATAATCAAATTTCATTTACTTTAGGAAATGTAAATATTTACGAACTGAAATGTTTTCATTTTTTTATGTAAGATACTAATGCATTTGTATAAATTATTATTCTGTCACTTATATAGCCGACCATAGTGGTCCAGGGGCAATGGGCCTAACTCTTTCACGGAGCCCCTGGTTCCAGGCTGTATCTGAGGGTGGGTTCGAAGTCCACTCAGCCAACGTGAGAACAATTATGCAAGAGCTATCTGACGATGATATAGTGACTCCGGTCGATAAAGTATGGAATAATGGCGAGAAGATCCATATCGCTTACGGTGCGTCTCCTCGTAATATGCAGACCTTTGGACAGATCAGTGGTCGCATAGTAGGAAAAGATCTTTCAGAGCTGTATGGCCGTGGGGTTTGTGTTAGTTTGTAATTACAATATTATTTGTCTGGCCACGAGCAGTACGGCTGATGATGTCATCACTTTCATCACATGGACACCAATATTGCAGGGTCTGTGGGAGTAATAGTTGTCTTGGCAAGTCCGAGCCTCTAACGGGATCGTGCATTCGTCTGAACAGTAATACTGTGTACCTCAGAAACCTGGATGGCAAACAAATGCTATATTAAACACCTGGAGACTTTTGAAATGTGTTTTTTTCGAGAAGTGCATGAAGCTGCGATAAGATGGAAAAGCTCAGGTTGTGCGTAGTATCCAATAAAAGAGAACTCTGCTGAAGTTACCACGTAAATAGCACCTTTCCTGGTGGAGTCAGACTTTACACCGTTGTTCATTACTGACAGCCATTGGAGAAGAATGCGTTGTTGGTAAGATTCTTCGGAGAAGATTTAAGAATACCTTGGTAAAACAAATCTTATAAGACACTCGAACTGTAAGGTATGTAGCAAAGAAAATAACAGCCATCAGTCGGAGGGTAGGAAACCACCCCATGGAGTGAATACTTGTTGATGTTGTTGCTGATTATTATTGTACGAGAGAACCTCTCCGTTACAGGTAAAATTGTCGATGGTCCTACTCTACTGTTTCTACGCATCCTCCTCCCATACCAAGTGTTATATCACGAGGGAACTGCAACGGCATTATTTTAAATATCCAAATCTTCAGTCTGGCAGCCATTATTTCCCATACAAGGCTAAACACGACCTCATTTTATCAAGAATAAGAATCACATTTTCATTTGTAGGCTTACGTGGCCGATGCCATTATATGTAATTGAAAACACCTCATCATAGCAAGGGTGAAACGTCTGACAGGGTAAGTAAATTGACGTGGTTCATACCGAAGATAATGAATAAAACCAATATTTTCTTCATCAAGTAGAACTCATACGTATAAATGTTAAATATTTTCAGCTATGAATATGTAGACATTCAGCGTGACTCTAAGGCCCGGTTTTATAAAGACATCTGACTGGAGATCAATTAAGAACTTAGTTCTGAAAATGAACTGAGGTTACGACTTCATCGCGTTGTATAAAACTGAACTCGGTTTACACATGTGTAGTTCAAATGTAATCGGAGTTCAAAAAATTGGACGTGGCAACACCGCAAAACAAATGAAATACGAAATAGCTCGGCCCGTTGGATAATACTTAAATAGTGGGATTGACCTGGCCGTGACTGTCAACAACTGAAATACGAAATTGCCGTGACTGTCGAAGAAGGAGAAGAAGATAATATTGTAATCTCGCGAAGTAAACATGGAAGGAACTTCACACAGAAAGAAAAGGGCGATCTGGTGGATATTGTACTATCAAGGTACAAACATATAATAGAAAATAAAAGAACCTATATGGTGACATCAAAGTTGAAAGAGAAAGCCCTTGACTTGTCAATGTTAAAGAGCTCTCCAACAACCATTTGAAAACTTACTGTAGCATAAAACCTAAGAGTTGTTAGGAACATACACATGGGTGACAGGGGATAATTTATTTGACTAGGTTTTTGTAGTGTGTCCCTTAACTTTAGTTCCAGTCGTTCCACAACATCTTTCGATAAACGAAATCTTATTTTGAACATTTCACACAATTCAATAATCGGATTCCGTCTGTGCCGGAAGACGCGAGGAGCTCGTTGTAAAATCAACTCTTCATCAGACGAAAAGTCGGAATAATCTGACATCCCTGCTAAAGAAAATATATATGCTTTGTTTTGTAAACTTGAAACATAATAGAAAACTAAGTAAGAACATGTTGGTATAGCAGTAGGCTATTGTTTATATGATATTCACATAACCTCACTTCTGAAAAAATCGAGCGATCTTTAGCATTATTTAACTACTAGCATTCAATATATTTATAACGCACCTCGATATTATTAAGGTACGGTATTCTTACGCATATACGATACAAGGAAACACTTCTCAAGTCTTCAGGTCTAGTTCAATGTTTAATATGAATGATAATGATCTAAGTTCAAGGAGATTAACCGACGAATATTCGGCAGTCAAATCTGAACTTAGATCAAGACGAGATGATCTTAGGTTAGCGTTTATACAACGGAAAATCGAAGTTCAACTTGACTGGCAGCCATTTTTCTTCTTTAAACTCAGATCAAAAGTTTTATACAACCGGGCCTAAGTCCGAAAATAAGCTTTCCACTGGTAGAGCACAAACGTAGTTTCATTATCAAAATACTTCAGTATTATAAAAATAAATCTACCCCCTTGTTCCGTTTCCTGATACAGGGTTAACGATGAGGTGAGATGAAATTATATGACATGATTTTACGGCCGGATGCCCCTTCCTCCTGTTAACCTTAGTTGAGAAGCTAATGATGGTGAAATGAACGATGATGAATGGAACTGGGTAAAATGGTGCAAGTAATCGGCTGTGGCCTATAAATAATGTCGCGCCGTTTGCCTGGGAAACCACAGAAAATCATTTTCAGAATAGCCAACGGTGGGATTCGAACCCACTCTTCTCCCAAATGCAGAGCTTGGCTCCATAGCCACAGCGCCAGTCCGCTCGGCATTGTGAAACTAATAACTTATCATTTTACTTACCTTTAATTAGACAAGTTTGTGTTCTAGGAAAAAACATAGTAGCTCCCATTCAGTTATATTTAGTTCCATCTCTGCTTCCATCTTATTTTTCAATGTCTATTTAATAGACACTATTGCCAAATTTACGGTCTCGCTGGATTCACTCCTGTGATGTGACCATAGCAGGTATTCCCGTTTTGAATCGGATACGTACTCTTTCACCGTGTAAGATTATCCGTGGTTGTGCCGTCTTCTGTGCTTAATGTTTTCCTTGACTTGATACACAGTCTTTCCTAGTATTTTTGTCTGTTTCTTTCTTTCTTTCTTTCTTTCTTTCTTTCTTTCTTTCTTTCTTTACCCCAGTTTGTAGTTCTGGCCTTCCCTATTCAAAGGGGCTGCTTGGCCGAGGCTATAAAGGCGTGCTCAGTTCATCCGAAAGGGCGTGGGTTCCATTCCCCGTCTGAAGTCGAAAATTTAAGGAACGAGATTTCAACTTCTGGAGGTGCTCATGGTCCTGAGGTTCACTAAGACTGCATAAAAAATGAGTACCAGGTTAATTACTGCCGGTAAAGGCGGCCGGGCGTAGAGCCAATCACTCTGTCTTAGGAAGTGTTGAGGTTAAGGATAGTAGAAGATTTTACCTTTCACTCCCTCCCCCCAAGGGCTTTCATGGCCTTTACGGAAATGACTTCGCTTTTTGGTTTCCTATTCAACGCGAGGCATTTCACTGTATGAAGGACCTCTGGTTCGATGAGTGTACAGTAGTGTCTGAGCTGGAAGGATATTGATTTTTTTCTACACGTCTTTGATTAATAAAACCAATACACTCGCTTCAGGAACATAGTACCCATACATAAATATTTTAAATATTCTCAGCTATTCCTGTAGTTCTTTTAAAAGAGCCTTGTTACCGTTTGTCCAAAAAGAAGCTTCTCACTGATAGAGTACTACCGTAATGCTACGATAATAATATTACTGTTATTGGCTTTACGTGCGAATTACTACTTTGTACGGTTTTCAGAGACGCCAAGGTACCTGAACTTTTCACCGAAGTAAATCTACCGATACAAGGCTGAAGTACAGGGTCTTTTTTTGGCTCGCTCCGCAACACCACTCAGAGCACGTCACGGCTGGCGCAATGACACCCCGTCGCTAGCCGGTATATTGCGTGCTTTTCCTCCCCACTACTCACGGCAATTCACACTTATAGAAATATATTTCTAGTGAAACTATAAGTTTTAAACCTACCTGGAATTAGATTTGATGTTCAAAATGTTGTCCCTCAGCGGTCAAACACATCTGGCACCTCGTAGATAGGTTTGCAGACACTCGGTGAATCTCAACCCATGTGATGTTCGAAATAACTTGTGTAATGTTCTCTTGTAGCTCTTCTCTTGTGTGAGGGTTCTTCACATACACTTTTTCCTTAGCATCCCCCACAGGTAATAATCGCAGGGATTTAAATCAGGAGATATAGCGGGATAATTAACCACACGATCTTCGAAAACTTCCCGTATTACCTCCATAGACCGATTAGCAGTGTGTGCCGTCTCATTATATTGCATAAAGTAACCATTACTCCTTTCTTCTTCCGTCAGTTATTGAAAGAATGATCTGAGAATGAGGTATATATATGTACCAGAATTTACTGTTTACGGAAAAATATAGGTCCTATAATTTTGCGAGCACTTACTGCGCACCAAACTGCTATCTTTACATCATGAAGTGGATGAACATGCAACTGGTTGGGATTTTCTGCACACCAGTAGCGATTGTTTTGATTATTTACATAGCCGCTTAAGTGTAGCCATGCTTCATCCCTATTAAAATAACAATTCTGGGTCAACGTAGCCATCGTGGCAACCAGTTACAATACCGAACCCTAGCGAAACTGTCAGGTCCTCTTAAAAATTGGGCTGAAGTGGGTTTGTACGGTTTTGCTTTTAATAGTTTTGTTACTTTGTGGGCAGAAGATAATGACACATTAGCTTGTACGGCGAGACGCGACGGGGATTTTGTTGGAGTTCTTTCCAAGAGAGCTCCTATTTCGTCAAGCTTTTCCTCTGTTAAAACGGTTGGTCAACTGCGTGATTTCTTGTTAAGAAAGGACCCGGTGGTGCGGAACTTCTTTACTAATTTACGTACCGTACTCCTATGGGGAGGGAGGATGCCAGGAAATTTGCGAATGAATCGAAAGTGGCATTCTGTATAAGAAGAATGCTTCGCACAGCACAGCACAGCACAGCACAGCACTGTTCTACTGTATGCATCACTCGTTAAACACACGATTAGTATTCCTGCAAAAACTACACTATTTTAAGGCGAACACATTGAGCATGCTACCAGTATCACAGATGAATTAACCTTTGCTGTAAAGCAATGGTTATCGCTACCGTACTGCATTAGATCATCTTAGCCGGTCATGAAGCAATGAGTCACCCGGCCGCGCTATCGCCTTCCGTGCATGTTCCCTTGACACACGGAACCAGCAAAAAAAAAAAAAAAAAAAAAAAAAAAAAAAATCACTGCATTTGAGCACCTTCAAATAAGACCGGTCTGAGCCAGGATCGAACCTACCAAGTTGGGGTCAGAAAGCCAGCGTCTCAACGGTCTGAGCCATTCAACCCGGTAATTCTATGGTCAAAATACTTCACGAACATTTTAGTTTTTGTTTTTGTTTTCTTTTGCTCATGATACGGAGGCTTCTTTATCGGAGATGGTGGGTTCTATCCACTCTCCTAGGCATTTACAATTTTGATGATGCTTGACGATGCTCGTTGTTTAAAGGGGCCTAACATCTAGGTCATCGGCCCTTTACAATTTTCTACACTCTTGAATTTTCCCTGTCATTCTTCTAGCTTTCTGAGCACTGGCTTGACGTTCTTGTGGCCCAGACAAGTTTTTCACCTCATATACTGTATCTTCTTGCTAGTTGAAGATAGTGATAAGTGGTTTTCATCTAGGTGGATAAAAATAAGAAGGAGCTAAATGAACGTGGACTCTGCGTACCGTGCTTTAATAAGTACCGAGGTAGCGAAAACAACTTGCTGCTTTTTTATCTTTTTTTATTTATTTTTTCTTGTTGCTTTACGTCGCACCGACACAGATAGGTCTTATGGCGACGATGGGACAGGGAAGGTCTGGGAGTGGGAAGGAAGCGGCCGTGGCCTTAATTAAGGTACAGCCCCAGCATTTGCCTGGTGTGAACGGAAAACCATCTTCAGGGCTGCCGACAGTGGGGTTCGAACCTACTATCTCCCGAATACTGGATACTGGCCGCACTTAAGCGACTGCAGCTATCGAGCTCGGTGCTGCTTTTCTAATGCAACTCTACTCATTTCTGTCGCATAGGTAGCTGGCCATAGCCAATCATACTTTTACAATTGGTTTTATGTCTCACCGACACAGATAGGTCCTATGGCGACGATGCGACAGGAAAGGGCTGCATGTGGTTAGGAAGCGGCCGTGGCCTTAAGGTACAGCCCCAGCATTTGCCTGGTGTGGAAATGGGAAAGCATGGAAAACCATCTTCAGGGCTGCCGACGGTGGGGTTCGAGCCCACTAACTTCCGAATGCAAGCTCAGAGCTGCGCGCCCCTAACCGCACGGCCAACTCACTCAATACAGTCATATTTAGTGATGCAAGCATTTCCACTGTCAGGTTTGTAGCGCTTGTAAAAACCGGGTACTGAAGAACATACGTCTTGAAATGTGGTGTATACGCAATTTTCACAAAAACGAGATCTGGATGACTTTCTTTAGCGCTTGTTTTGTGATCTGGTTGATCTATTTTGTTATTTGGACTAGGCAATCAGAAAAGGAAAAGCATCTACGAAGCCAAGACAATCAATTTTCAGATTCATCCTCCTTCCAGTCTGGCCTCGTTTTCATCCTCTTCATAACTTGTTTCTTTTGGTCATTCACGATTACTTCCTCGAGATCATAGTTGAAAAATAGGAACAACAGCTAATCTCCGTGCGTGAATCCCTCTCTTGATTTTGAAGATATTTGAAAGCTTCCTCTGAATTTCTCTTTGGAACAGGTGTCGGTCAGGATCTGTATTATTATTATTATTATTATTATTATTCATCGTTAGGGTCACTAAGGACTGCGAGATCTCCTTTCCTTAACGGGCAGTTTTTCAAACAGGCTATGTGTTCGAAGTGTTAAAAATTCTGCTGCATACAATGCTTCGAGTCCAATTACAGCTTGATAATGTCAAATTTTTGGATTTCGAGAGATGGAAATTTTGTTATACATGTTTTGAGTGAGTTGGAAGGCTGTTTCAAACCGGTTGACACGAGTTCAGACGGCGAAGTTCTCAGAATTGTTGGATTCAACCCATTCACCAAGGTACTTGAATATTTCCGCTTTCAAGATTCTAACGTGGGTTGTCAGAAGATGTGGTGGGGCATGTATGATGTTAGAAATGAAGTGGTTTTGGGTATAGGCCAATCTTAACTGCGCATTCATGCAGGTAATTGATTTGGTGGGTAGCTAGTTGAGGGGAGGAAGTAAGAAGAGTGAGGTCATCTGCAAAAGCATGATATTCAATACTGATACCATACGAGTTCGGCCTATTTGAAGTCCATTAGGAATTCCTTTAGATTGGAGAACATGTCTCCATTCCCGGATGACCCTCTCGAGAACGCGGTTGGAAAGCAGTGGTGATAGTCCATCTCCTTGCCGAACTGCTGTTTGGATTTGAAAGGCTTCACAAATCTCAGATCTGAATTTCACTTTGAACGACGTACCAATGAGTGTATTTTAGATGATCTGCCGGGTCTTTTTGACTAGGCCAAATTATTGGAGAACTTGGAAAAGTTTAGTGCGGTCAATCGAGTCATACGCCTTCTGAAAATCTACAAAAATTATTATTATTATTATTATTATTATTATTATAATATAACCCTCTCTAGCAGTTGTCTTCTGAGAAAGGTGTTGTGATTCATATCCTAGTATATGCTGTGAACTTCATTGCACGTGAAATGTTAGATCTCATACCCTACAACACAAAATTGAGAATCTCTATCGGAATGTCTGTATTCTCGTTTCTGGAAGGTAGCTATCTGAAACCACTTGTTGTTTCCCATAAATGGCACAAGATTAACTAATCACCACTGTTCTCAATTGCAGCGGAATGGTATTGAAATGTCCCTAGACATCTGTAGACAGTGATGTAGTACAATGTTAATTGCAAGTATGGTTTGACATTTGTGCGTGTTCAGATTGCCTTTATGAGGCGCAATTACTATGCATGTTGTGTGACACAAGCAGTTCACATACAAGTCGCCAGGGGCGTTATAATAGAAACGACCTGTATAATGAACTGAACTGATGACATTGCATTAATACCCGTTGTTACAAACAAACTCGTTAGTGAAACAGGGTACAAAATGCCAGATATGTGGCAAAAGTCGTACAAATAGTATTCTAATCTAATTATGAACGAAGAAACAAATTTTAAAAATTAAACTTTGACCTTTTTTAACCGTGTTTCATCCGGTAAACTCAATTATGTAATTTGTGAAACAAGGAGAGAGAAAGCTAAATACAAACTCAACGAATGAAACAATAAATTGACAGGTGCATTCTATTCAGTGGTTATTTAAAACCACTGTGACATGACATTCACACCAATTTACAATTATAGAAATGATTTTGGAGCGAACACGGTTAGATGAAATGTCTTTCACGGATGCATCCCGGGATCAAATCTCAGTTATTTTCATTGTATTTTAACCTCTAGGTTCAGCCAATCCCCTCGGATTCAGCGGAGCATATCATCTCAATACCGCCTCATACAGTGACCCAAAGCTGTATATCCAAATGCTGAATCTTGGCTGGAACTGGGGAGAAAAGTAAGCCCTTCGCCCAAGCTGACACGTCCTTTAATTCGTAGGGGAATAGGAATTAGGAAGGGATAGGGTACAATTCTGAAGGGGGCACCTTTACGTTTGGCTTTCAGATAAAGGGGGTGGCTATTTATGCAGGGAGGGATGATTTTCGAAGATTGGGTTTTCGATGCACCCATACCCAATCACTCTAATGGCGATAAGCAAAGCCCGTTCCAGTTCTCGCAAAAAAAAGTTAAATAGCTGATGCAACAAGAATCGAACCCGGCACCCTCAGGATTGGAACTTACTCCAATAACACTCACTGTGAAATTTGAGCTGGGCAAAGCAGAGACGACGCAAGTTTTCTCTGCATTCTCCAGTTCCCTCTGACAAATTCATAAAACTAGCTCATCCCGCGTAGAAGATCTGCGCGCTAGGTATTGTAACGATTAGGAAATGAAGTTGTAAAGGGAGTAAAAGTAAAATGTTTATATGTTGGTACTTTCCTAGAAGAAATTTACTTTTCCTCCATAGCTTGGTGGTACAATATACAATGAGCTGAATGTAGATTTGATAGTAAGATTTTAGTATTTTCCCGTGTCAAGGAAACAAGGTGAAATTCTTTACGTCTCGCAGAGAATTTTGCCCCGTGTCTCTGAAAGAAAATAGGCTAACGTCTGTTCAGTTGAAGTACGCGATTGTTCTTTTCAGTTTAATCTTCCTTCGCAATAGTGGGAATTGCTCTTCCATCAAAAGAGCCTCCGTGGCTCAAACGGCAGCGCGCCGGCCTCTCACCTCTGGGTTCCGTGATTCAAATCCCGGTCACTCCATGTGAAATTTGTGCTGGACAGGTTTTTCTCCGGGTACTCCGGTATTCCCTGTTATATTTAATTCCAGCAATTCTCTTCAATATCATTTCATTTCATTTGTCATTCCTTAATCATTGACCCGCAGGAGTGCGACAGGCTTCGGCAGCAGGCACAAGTCCTATCCTCGCCGCTAGATGGGGCTTCATTCATTCCATCCCTGACCCGATCGAATGACTGGAAATAGGCTATGGATTTTCATTTTCTCTTCTATCAAACTGATTAGCGTTGTCGTTAGTGAAGTAGGTATCACCATCTAGTTATTCGAATGAATCTTACGTTTGTGGGTAGCACTTTGAAAGTTTCAAAATCTTCGTTCCGGACTTGCCTTCTGCTATTTCTATATACCTTATAAAAATACCCTCTCAAATTTAATATGCGTGTTATCAGGGCAAAGGTCAATACAATGAAATTTAAAAACCTATGCTGATCCAAACATCTGTCAACACTAAGAGAACGTGAACCTCTCTTTATCACATACTGTTTTCAACAGAAACCCCTACACATTAGGAAAGGTAGATTTTTGGTTAGATCCATGTGAAGTTCGTCTACTGCTCAAAGTGCATGAAGATGCGTTATTGGATCTTCATTCCTCACAACTAATTTTGTATATGGTGCGGTTCCATGGCTAAATGGTTAGCGTACTGGCCTTTGGTCACAGGGGTCCAGGGTTCGATTCCCGGCAGGGTTGGAAATTTCAACCATCATTGGTTAATTCCGCTGGCACAGGGGCTGGGTGTATATGTCGTCTTCATCATCATTTCATCCTCATCACGACGCGCAGGTAGCCTACGGCGTCGAATCCAAAAGACCTGCAGCTGGCGAGCCGAACTCTTCGGACACATGCCGGCACTAAAAAACCATACGCCATTCTATTTCGTTTTGTATATGAGAGAGTTCTTGCTTCAGATCTGTTTGGCTCTACGTTACAGGTAGAATAAGAATTCAGAGTCAACGGTATTTTTAAAACAAAGCGACCGGTTTCCTCCTCCAGATAAAAGTGTAGCTGCTGTTACGAAACACTGTACTGGAGTAAAGAATAACGTTTTACCTGTACCTGCTGATCTATCTAAAAAGAATCACTTCTGTTTTGATGTAGTCCTAAGTGTTAGTTTTTGGTATAGTATATCAAGGACTTCATCACTAACCATTATGTGTACTTCAATAGGTTTATGTCTATTGTTAGTATCAAAGAATGCGTTCTTAGAGTGTGTACCTGCAGATTTATGCGTGGTAAATTAAATTTTCTTCATACAAAATCTGTAACAATCACAAAGTTCTGCATAAGACCACATTCTTAAGTATATCTGTGTATAAAATCTTCAAATGCCGCATCTCTCTTCTGGTCCTTAAGTTTGGGAACATATTCTGGTTCTCAGAAACCACAGATAATTTGCAAATAACTTACTTAAGTAACGTGGTATACGTGTGTGAGTTTCATCAAATGAAGTATCATGAAGCATTTTACCTCTTTAATATACGACATGCTTCTATAAAAGTCTTGCGTACTTTCTTCATATGATGCGAAGCAATAAGTACCATAAGTAATACTCCAAGAAAAAATTAAATACGTGGTCCTGAACGGAGAAGAATGTCGTGGTTAATTTAAACCAATGGTTCAAATACAGTTTCCATGTTTAGGAGAGATACGGCTAGGTAACAGATCATGCTACTGATTGCCAACGATCCAAGAGGAAGAAGTACTTGAAGAAGAAGGAGAAGAAGGTTAGTATGTTTCCTTCTGCCACAATCACGTCTAAACTACTAGACCAGTTTAGCTGAAATTTGGTATCTGATCAAAACCAAATAAAGGCCACTATGTTTACTTAAAATTCATTTTTCTAAAAAGCGGTCAGATGCATTTTCTTTGTAACACTAATTTTCTCTAAGAAACACTACTTCTAAGTATTAGAGCACGCGCTCCCGTTGTTCTGTTATTTGACCGGCTGTAGAGAAGTCGTGCAAATTCAGACTGAACACCAGAATGTGCGAAGGTTGCTGTTTAAAACTTACACGTCAAAAAGGGTTTGAAGGGAAGTCAGTGCCATTGCCAACTATCGGCCCGTAAAGGATGGCTACGTTCTGATAATTTATACACAAAAATAAAATTACGTTTGTCTTTTCTACCTTTCAAAGCACTATCTCGTGTAAACTGCTGACCGGACTTTCATGAAATTTGGCACTAGCATTCCCATAGAGAGCTGCCGGACGGTTAACTACGTATTGTTTCAAAATATTGAGCTAAAAGGTATATTATTTGCGAAATTATTTGCCAAGAAAACCATGTAATCATTTTAAATGATACGGTGTATATTTTTTTCTTGCCTAATCACATCAAAGCTACTGAACTAATTTAGCTAAAAGTTTGTAGGTATATCTTGGACATTCATTTGAAGCATACGACGTCAAAAGGACTACGTTCAGTGGCATCAGGGTATAATATATGCATACTGAGTGGTTGTTGTGTTATTGATTCATTTGTCACGGACATCGGCGATCAGGTGGCGGTCCAGAGGCCTGTCTGTGCACACACTGTTTTGACCCTGAAGGCAATATTTGTGTTGAGGTTAGAGGTGAACAGCGTTTGAAACATGCATTGTAGGGCAAAACCATGCCCCGCCGACGAGTAGCCTACGTGTTCCTATTGAACAACTGCAGCCATTTGTACGGGATAGCATTGTGGGCCTGCGGGAAGCTGGATGGACGTATAGACGGATTGCTGCACATGTTGGGCACAGTTTATCGGTGGTGTTTCCCTGCTTTCAGCAGTAGTCTTTAGGACATTCCCACACCCATAGACCAGGCTCCGGACGTCCGTGTAGTACAGACGCACGTCAAGATCGATGCATTGTGGCAGTATTGGCGGCCGACCGGACATCATCCAGGAACACAGTCCGGTCACATGTTGCAACTACTGTGTCACCATTGAGAGCCGCCTGTTTGCAGCAGAATTAAGAACACATGTGGCTCTGTCCTGGTATTACTGGCACCACGACACCGCCAAGCACGGGTAATCTGCTGTCGTGAAAGAGTCGACTGGAGACGGAAATGGCGCTCTGTTGTCTTCAGTGATGAGACTAGGTTCTGTCTGTACGCAAGTGACGGACGTACACGCGTACGGCGTAGACCTAGTGAGCGGCCTATTTCAGAGTTCATTCGCCCACGATAACCCAGGTCGTACCCCGGGTCCATGGTTTGGAGAGGGGGGCTTTTTTAACAACTCGCGGTCTGTTGATGTTCCTGCAGAGTTACGTAAACCAGTGCCCTCTACATTGTACAGGTTGTTATCCCCGTGCTACTGCCATTTCTTTGACAGGAAGGTGATGTGCTTTCTCAGCAGAACAATGCACATCCAAATGCAGCTGTTGCGACACAACGTGCTCTACGCTGTGTGCAACAACTGCCATGGCCAGCTAGATGACCAGATCTCTCGCCATTTGAACACGCATGGGACATGATGAAGCGGGAGCCTACGCGTCCTCCAAAACCTGGGAGAACCATTGCCTAATTGCATCAAAAGTTGCAAATTGCTTGAAGAAATCTATCGCAGGATGCCATTCGGCACCTTAATGATCGTTTGCATGCGCGAATACACGCCGGCTGCGCCACCAGAGGGGGTACACTGTATATTGGTAAGAATGTTTGGGCAATCTTTACTTTGACATGTGTGTTTCATTTGGTCTGAATTTTTAGTCATATACTCCTGCAACTCCTGTCGCATCGCTTGTGAAGAAAATGACTTTTTGCTTGAGAATCCAGCACGTTTTATTTTCTGGGATTTTACAAGGCTATCCTGGTTTCCGAGTTCAGAGTTCAAGATTTCTGAATAATTAATCGTTTCAAGAGAATGCCATTAATGTGTAGGTATTTTACCCCCCCTCCTCTAAAACAAACATAAATGGCAAATGGTTAGTCTTACCACAAAATAAAATCCAGCATATGTACTGAAAGTTCAGTTTTTTAAAGAAGGGGTCACTTGCATTTTCTTTGTAACATTAATGGTTCTCCGGGTTATTACGCTTCTTGTTAAAACACACGTACCAGAGCCTCCAAAACTAATAAACAATAGCATTACAGTTATTGACAATTGTTACTGCAGTCACGCATCTCTACCAGAGATGGTAGATAACACCACTGCTTGTACAGCTGCTAGTCGTACATATTCTGGAGATTTCACAGACGTTTATAATGTTTCGTTACATAATCTTAGTTTCCTTCTTGTAATATCAATTTTAGTCCGTCAGGTGGCCATGATTGTTAAGTCTCTATGGTGAGACACCATGTTTAGCCGGTTCGAGTACTGTTGATGACAAAATGTTCAACATCGGAATTTAGGACGGCAGGGTGGGGGAAGTGGTGGTATTTAATTAATTTCGAATCACTAGATTGCGTGTCAAAAGACTGGATTCAGTTGGAAACCCCTCTCCGTAGTGTTTGCATGGAGTGATGGCATATGTCGCTGTTGATTGTGATTCATCCGTCGGAAGTTGACGTTAATCCTTGAGCGGACCCTTTAGTGTTATTCGACAGGAGTAGATTATGTGCCGACATCGGTTTCACCCCCTCCCTACCTTATCTCACACCCAC
Source organism: Anabrus simplex (assembly GCF_040414725.1). Classification (NCBI taxonomy): domain Eukaryota; kingdom Metazoa; phylum Arthropoda; class Insecta; order Orthoptera; family Tettigoniidae; genus Anabrus; species Anabrus simplex. The sequence goes on along the minus strand of NC_090270.1, from coordinate 147,988,644 downwards.
GCGTATGGGCGCCAAATCAAACGATCTGCACCAAGCGAGCCGAACATGTCCTCAGATAATCCCGACACTAAAATCCATTCTCTAAATGAATGAATAAATAAATAAATAAATAAATAAATAAATAAATAAATAAATAAATAAATAAATAAATAAATAAATAAATAAAAATGACTATTAGATATGAATCAAAACTTTAACGGAACATTAACTATTCTCCAACTACACAAGACAAGGTCTCAATATAAGCTGTATTTCTAGGGCCTTAGCTGTATACAGGTTCTCAGTATTATAGGACAGTACTTTTTTATTTCTGATGATGATGATGTTATTTGCTTTACGTCCCACTAACTACTTTTACGGTCTTCGGAGACGCCGAGGTGCCGGAATTTAGTCCCGCAGGAGTTCTTTTACGTGCCAGTAAGTCTACCGACACGAGGCTGTCGTATTTGAGCACCTTCAAATACCACCGGACTGAGCCAGGATCGAACCTGCCAAGTTGGGGTTAGAAGGCCAGCGCCTTAACCGTCTGAGCCACTCAGCCCGGCTTTTTTATTTCTATCCTGTATAAATACGCCCTACAACTTCTACACGTATTTTGGCACCACACAAAAAAAAAACAGCAAAATAGTCATGTGACTGATGTATATCAGACCATTTTGTACATGTTTTGAAGACTACGTGCGTTATTTATAAGTAACAATGCTAAAATAAAAATGTCTCTATCGTGGTGAAAGTGGAAAATCAATTTTATATAATTGTATAAAATAATCGACATTCCATACAGTATTTTTTCAAACCAGACGTGACAGTGAAGAAATAGCGGAATAATTTTAACAGCTCTCGAATCGTTTGTAGCTGCGAATATTTTACCAGAGATTCACTTATTCATAGGAGCAGAAGCTGGCTGGGGCTTACCTAATCATGACTGACAGTAGATTTATTCTGTGCCAGAAATTACAGCACGGCCCAAGAATAACATGATGCATCACACACAAACACGCTCCTGTTATTTTCCATCAGAGTGTTATCGTATTCCATGATTTGTACGTTTTAATTTCAATTTATTCCATTCCGCACTAATTCAGTTTTTAAAGCTTTGCTTTTTAATTACTGTATATAATTGAAGAAAGGAAAAACTGATGGAAATCTAATTTGGGCTGGTCCTTGTTATTATAAACAGTCATCAATGTCTCAGCAATCTATACTCGTAAACAATGCATGCAGTTAGTTTTCATAACTTATAGTACTAAAGCTATTCCAACTGGTATCATTTTACAAAAATAATTAAAATATGATGATCAAAATATATATAACCCATTTTTTCACAAGAACACCAACACAGGTACTGTGTGTGAAACAAGGATCCTAAATTTTACAAAAACCTCAGAAGACGTAAAGTAAAAACTTGGAAAAATGAGAGTAGAAAAGATCTTCTTGCTAGTAGCTTTACGTCGCACCGACACAGATAGATCTTATGGCGACGATGGGACAGGAAAGGCCTAGGAATGGTAAGGAAGGGGCCGTGGTCTTAATTAAGGTACAGCCCCAGCATTTGCCTGGTGTGAAAATGGGAAACTACGAAAAACCATCTTCAGGCTGCCGACAGTGGGGCTCGAACCCACTATCTCCCGGATGCGACCTCACGGCTGCGCGCTCCTAACCGCACGGCCAACTCGCCCGGTGAGTAGAGAACAGGAGGTCATCATGCGACAAACACCATGCCTTCCATTTGCTGAATATGGAAGAGTTAAATGTACTTACTGTCATCGATCCATCAAAACTTTAAAACTTATACCATTCTACACTCGTGTTCATAAAAAAACAGAACACCTCGAAAGGCTAGAGATAGGAAGTTTAAATTCACATAACATGTTCATTAGTATGTTCTGCAGAAACGGTTAGCATTTCAGTCACCTAGGTTCAGCATGTGTCCTGTTGCCTAGTAGGCACTGGGTCCTCCGTGGGCACTGATAACGTGTTCCATGCGTGATGGCATCGACGCGTATAAGGCGTGAATTGCGTCCTGGAGTAGAGCCATCCATGCTGCATTGACCTGGTTCCATAGTTAATCTTTGGTGGTTGGCATTGGGTCACAGCGCCACACCCGTCATTACACCATATCCCAAACATTTTCGACTGGTGACAAGTCCGGTGATCGGGCAGGCCAGGGCAACAGTCTGACATCCTGTGACAACAGGAAGGCACGTGCTCAAATATGGCGTCTGGAGTGTCGTCCAGAAAGGGTATGACTACGGGTCGCAGGTCAAACTGGTCACAGTGCTCTGGACACGCACCAACTGTGATTTGTGTTTGTACCCCATAGCGACCCATACCATAAGGCCTTGAGTTGGCTTTGTATGTCTTGTGCAAGTGGGGGGGGGGAGGTTGCCTGGGTGGTGCAACCAGACCCATCTCGTCGTTTTCTACGGCCTTCTGTGAACCATTCTGTACTCGCCCGTTGCACTGCTGACACACTTCGTCCCACACGAGCAGCAAATTCCCAGATGGATTCAACACGTTCTCACTCATTTGACGGCACGGTTCATGCATACGTCTGCGAGGCATCCTGCAGGTCTTCTCAAGTCACACTCATCCATTACCTACAGTTTATAGCAACGAAGAGAGCCACAGGCACATTTTACCAGTCGATGGTTGTGCGCCGAGATAGCGGTGTGGACCTTGAACCTGAGGGCCGACATGGTTCCAATGCCAATCATTTCTTCAGAACATACTAATGGACGTGTCCTGTGAATATGAACTTCCTATCTGTAGTCTTTCAATGTATTCTGTTTTTAACATGAGTGTATAATAATAATAATAATAATAATAATAATAATAATAATAATAATAATAATAATAATAATAATAATAATAACTATAGAGCCATCTCCCTGTTGCATGTAAGCTACAAGATCTTCTCTAGAGCCCTGATAACTAGAGTCACCGAACAGCTCAATTTCCAACTAGCTGTGAGCTTGCATCCGGGAGATAGTGGGTTCGAACCCCACTGTCGGCATTCCTGAAGATGGTTTTCCGTGGTTTCCCATTTTCACACCAGGCAAATGCTGGGGATGTACCTTACGGAAGGTCACGGCCGCTTCCCTCCCATTCCTAGGCCTTTTCTATCCCATCGTCGCCATAAGACCTATGTGTGTCGGTGCGACGTAAAGCAGATAGCAAAAAACTCCCAACTAGGTGAATACCAGGCTGGTTTCCGCATTAGTAGGTCCTTCACAGAGCAGATTAAAAACTTCAACATCCTTACATATAGGAGCCGAGGGGGATACCCCTGGGTAGCCATTATGGTGAGTTTCCGAAAGGCATACGATTCAATAGACATACAGACAGACAGACCCTATTCTCTAGCTTGCGGGAACTAGCCCTAGATGAGACGACCACCAGACTGGTCCAAGCTACCTCTATGAACACCACCTCCAAAATCAGTTTAGGGGTGATCTCTCTGAGAGCTTTCCCATCCAGACAGGAGTTAGAAAGGGAGATGGTCTCTCCTGCATCCTTTTCAACTGTGTAGTGGAGAAGATCATCAGGGAATGGATTGTCACATTGTCATTAGAAGCAGGACTGAAGCTTGGGTACAAGAAAGACAACCTCAGTGAATCCTGTATAGCCTTCGCTAATGATCTTACCCTACTGGGCAACAGCATGGAGGAGGCTACTCACCAACTACTGAGCCTCTACAGTATTGAAGCAAAAACCTGCTTGAGGGACTGAGTTTATCACTAATATAAAGCAAGCTCCTTCTACAATCGCACCAGGAAATAAAACCATAAGTAGAGTTCCTACAGTCATGTACTTAGGAGAATGGATCTCAACAAGCGAGAGCGAAATTTTGGCCACAGACGCTAGGTGCACCAACTTAGAAAGGTCCTATAATTCCTGTAAAAACATCTACACTTCCAAGTACCTCTTCAAGAATCTAAAGCTGAAGTGCAACTCAGTAGTAATACCCTCTACACTGTATGCTTCTGAGTGTCTCTTGATGAATAAAGGTCCCACTCAGGAAACTAGAACTTAAAGAGAGGAAGATCTTGAAGAGGATACTAGGACCAATAAGAGAGGAGGATGACCTACAGGATCAGTCATAGGAACGAGCTCTACGAACATCAGGAATACATAGTCACATGCATGAGGAAAAGGCGACTGGCCTTCTCCGGGTACATGAACCGTCTGAAACCTTACAGGTGCACCAACAGAATCCTCACAGTGACAAGTAGGGGAAAGGCTTCCAAGACCAAGTGGATCACCGCAGTAAAATCAGACCTAGAGGAAAAAGAGTACAGAGACCACCAGACCTAAGTGGACGGATGGAAGGAAGAAACGCAAAAGAGTTAAGACGAGCACCGTCGTACCTAATAGGCAAGAAAAAACATAAAATAACAATAAACATATGTTTTCTGGCCCTCTAACTTGAGCGCCTGCAAATCAAATTCGTTTAAATTACAAAACGTTTTAAAGCAAATTTAACCTTTATGAAAACGAGTTATGTGCCCAAGTAAGAAAAATGGGTATGCGGTAATGGTCTTGTACCTATGAAATTGTATAAAAGTCACGGTGGATTTCCCCTCCGCCCCCCCCCCCCACCATCAGCTGCTCTGAAGATATTTTTCTCTTGATTTCCCATTTCCACGCCAACTTAATTTCGGGTTATATTTTTATGCTGCAGATGTAATCTTCCCAGTCCTATGTCTTTGCTATTCCACCGTCGGTGAAAACATGTCTGTTTTAATGTGACATTAAACTGACAGAAAAGGAACTTACATTTCATAACCTAAAATTAGACAGTCTCATGTTCTATTCCCTATTTAGTCTACAGTAGCAACAAAATGCACTGGAAAGTCTGGAGGAGATCACAGATTTTCTCAAATCTCTCCTTCCTGAAACTTCATGCCGATGAAATAGGAATATACTAAAAATCCCTATTTTGAACGTCCTCACACTTTATACATAAATAAGTCCGTTCACCATTGTTCCTTCTGAGATGATTAACAACTGAATTGTTACCATACCAGCCACTGGAGTATGAAAGCAGTGTGTGGGAGGTATGTACGCTTCTGTATGGTTTATACTAGAGTATGCAAGGGAATAGATTATGTGGACGAGGTTGGTTGACTTTAGCTCCCGCTCCATAGTGGCATGTTGTAAAATATTGGAGAGCCAGCTTGCCAAATTGGTTCAAGAGTGCGAATCGATTAATGCCAGCTATTTAAACTCATTGCATACGGTACGATAGCCCGAGAGAACACAAGCATAGGGGTGACCAAAATGAAGCAGCCTCTATTCCAGTGGCAGTTCACAAAGAAAACTAAATCGAGAACACGCAGTCAACAAATCTTAGAACACATACACAAACGACGTCTCCTCTCCTATTAAAGACTGAAAGAGACACGTGCACGAAATCCTCCAAAACTATAACTTTTCGTTTTACTGAAATTGCTAGCTTATTATCTAGGGAATCTATTCCAAAAAGTATTTACTTGCATTCAGTACCTAAATGAACTAAGTTCCTAACATATTCGCGTCATGTCCGATGCCCCCTTTTCCATGCGTCGATTTTTTTCATTTTCGCTGAACTACTTATGTCTGTTTTGTCAGGCAGTTGACGGTATCAGACTTAGCCTGTGAAGCATCATGGCGATTACTGCGTAACGTTATTTTTTATTTGAGAGAGAGAGAGAGAGAGAGAGAGAGAGAGAGAGATTACGTGTTGTGAAATCCAATTGTCATTTCCTGGACTTTCTTTTTTCACGACAAGTGTACCTTTTACCCTCAAACTGCTAAACATATCAATCTGAAACTTGATAGACAGGCAGGCGAAACACTTTCACGCATTTTCCTTTAAGGGGATTACCAAATATAACATGTAACTTTATGGTTTTCAGAGTTAAATGTATATGTATTTTTGTGAATTTTTCAAATTGAAAACAGTTATTTTGGGTATGAAATTAAAAACGTCTGCAAGCATTAAATTATTAAGGTCTTAGAAATCAATTAAAGAATTACAATCATCAGGACCTGGGCGTTGCTGAGGAAAAGGTACATCAATATGGCCAAAATTCAAAGTTAAAAAATTCCTTTTTGCCAAACTAATTTATCTAAATTAGCTTATTAATGTTTATAACTCAGAGCAATGTATGTTAAATCAGTGATCAAAGCTTCATTATTTTAACTCAAATAGCGTCCAATTCAAGGAATGTAAACATTCTCCTGTAAATAAAAGCCTACAGGAAGACTTCATGGTCACCTTCATTTTCTGTTTCGTTTGCTGTACAGTAAATTGACGAATCTGAAATATTTTATTGTTGACGATAGTCTTAATGATTTCATTCAATACGCCAAACAGAGCCTATTGCTGCATCAAAACCTCGACGTTGATAATACAGTATATCCAGTACCCAGAGGGCAGTCTGAGCTGGATATTACTTTTAAATGGCTTGGATGGGAATTTGCTGGTTACATTTTTCATGTAGGTAATGTTATCCTGATGCAGTCTTTGGAAGGCAAACCCTCCTACAACGGTGGGTGGTATCGGCCATGAGCGGGAAAATGCGTGTTGGTGTGGTGAAGGATAGAGCTCTATGTAGTAAATGAGTTTCAGGGATGATGGGGACGGCGCAAAGATCCATTTGCCGAGCCAAGGGGATTACCCATTTAAAATCAAAAACCCCTCTCCATCTGGGGATCAAACACGAAGCCCTCTGAGCAGAAACCAACTACGCCGACCATCCATCCAAAAAGCCGGACATACACTGGTCACGAACTACAAGTGGTTACTGACACTTGCGCAGACTACAAGATATGGCACTGCGGGAAGTGAGTATTCATTCGTCCGCCACTCTTTCGTATTGAAAACCTGAATAACAGTCAGTGGTGCGCTGAGAGGAAGTTCCAATTGGAATGTTGTCAAAGCACATTCAAACTGTGGAAGAAACAAATACAAGAGGGTGTATCAGTCACTTGTATGAGAGCAGAGCATCAAGATGGATAGTAGCAAAGACGTGACAGACTGACAAAAGAGGACTATCGTGTCTCGACGTGCCCATGACCACACATCAAATGAAAGTTCCGATTTGTTAGTGTATCAACGCGGAATGTCCAACACGTTTACCGGGAGTGGTGTACCACTCGCTCCCATGAAACACTGTGGTCGTAAAAAGATCCTAACCGACAGGAACCAAGACGGGTGTCACTTCTTGCGAATGAAAGTCGGTTTCAAACCCGACAGGAATTGTTGCTGTCAGTGAAGAAGGATCCACCCTAACCAGTTTCCGAATGAACATTGCCCGAGAAACTGCATGCAATGAACATTTGGAGTAAAGTACCTCGTAAGAGGCAATCACTCACAGCGGCACATAAAGTTTTACGCCTTCGATGTCCCAAACAACAGCGAACGTGGACAGTAATTGCCCAGATGCGTTTACTGTGTGCCGGTCTCACTGGCTCAGACGATTGATCCCAACTTGGCAGGTTCGATGCTGGCACAGTCCGTTGGCATTTGACGGTGCTCAAATAAGTCACCCTCGTGTCGGTAGATTTACTGGCACGTAAAAGAACTACTGCGGGACTAAATCCCGGCACCTCGGCGTCTCCTAAAACAGTAAAAGTAGTTGGTGGGACGTAAAGCAAATAACATTATTATTATTATCGTTTAGTGTTGTCCGACGAGTTGCAATTTTGATTGCATTTAAATGACGCATGGCGTCGGGTGCATCGACGTTCCAATAAGGCGTTTCACCCACAGTATGTGTGGAGATGGTTCTGTGATATTTTGGGGGTGTTTTTCGTACTATGACTTGTGTCCACTCATTTAGATCACCATCAACATAACCAGGATATTTGTTTCAACATTCTCCTGACCAGGTGTTGCCTTTCATTCAACAACTTCATGATGAGTATGCTGTAGACACTCCAGTTCTCGAAGATGAAAACAGCCGTGATCATGGGGCTACACGCATACTTGCCTGACTTGGCGAATACACCAACACCCTGTCAAACCTCTACCGAACCAATAAATGCCCCGATCATAATCTCACAGAATATGTATATGACTATTTGGAGCATCGGGTGAAACTCAGACATCAGCATCGCCGCAATGAGGTGACTCTTGGGAGGTAATCAACGAGTGGCTACAACTGGATACGGCATACCTGCAGAAGTTCGTGAAATCCCTTTCCTCGCCGAATCTAGGCGATTATCAAAGCTGAAGGCAGTGTTATACGGTATTAGAACGATGCATACAGGTTTAACTAATGTTTTCCGGCGAGCTTGCATCGTTTTCCCTGTTTGCAAACCTTCCAAAACACAAATAAAAATAATGCGCAATCTCTTATTAGAAAATATAAAGACCATATCCTTAGAAAATCAATTAACTGATTTTAAAAGCTTGGAAAATTATTTCGACCTTCCTGTAAATCCTATGAACGTCTTACCTGCAAAATTAAATTGGATTTTCAGGTTGAATTAACTTCTCTGCAATATGATACGTCTTAAATCATGTGTGTCACCGGGTGAGTTAGCCGAGCAGTTAGGAGCGCGCAGCCATGAACTTGCATCCGGGAGATAGTGGGTTCGAACCCCACTGTCGGCAGTCCTGAAGATGGTTTTCCGTGGTTTCCCATTTACACACCAGGCAAATGCTGGGGCTGAACCTTAATTAAGACCATGGCCGCTTCCTTCCCATTCCTAGGCCTTTACAATTCCATCGTCGCCATGAGACCTATCTGTGTCGGTGCGACGTAAAACAAATAGCAAATTTTAAAAAATTACCATATATGGTCACGGCTTGCTGCGTGAAGCCAGCTCGAGACGGCTACGTCACGGCTGTGAACGTCAGCGATTTCGGCGGGCTTGCCTATCCACCACTACGCGCGAAGTTTAACACTAATGCATCAAACTTGCTTTCACGTAGCGGTGTTTCCGGTACAAATATAGATAATCATTGTTTGTCTAAGAATCAGCAACAGCCACTTCACCCATTGTCCATTTGTGCTTCCATGTACGCGTTCGTCTCTCAAAACGATATATTTATTAGCTTTGCGAGTTCCTTATTAAGTGGTTCGGGGTTTGCCCATGTAGCAATAAGGGGTTAGATATTTGCACTCCTTTCAAGTACGTACTACATGACTATACGCAAGGTTGTTTAACTTCAGAGTTATCGAAAGGTCGGATAGTTCAACAAGGCTACCCTTTTGCCTCAACATCTATGCAAAGTAGTATTAAAAACTGAGTTAGTAGTTACACAAACATTTGAGTAAGAGCGTATAATTTTATATGCTCTCTGAAAACAGTTGTCTTGTTACGTCAAAGTCATTTTGTTAGTCCTTTACTTACTGCCTAATGTGTTATACGTAAGAAAGAATATTATCTAAAAGGGCACGGTTTGAGGGATATCAAGAAACGGTAACTTAATATATGAAATATGTATCTTCAAAAACAACATTTTTTTAAAAAAATATTCAGTTTTCAATAAGATAATGCTATAGGTCTTATGTCTTACTAAATAATTTTATTTCCGTCGCCATAAGACCTATCAGTATCGGTGCGACGTAAAGCAAATTATAAGAAGAGAACTATTGTTGCGGTATTCAGAGATGCCGAGGTTCTGGAATTTTGTCCTGCAGAGGTACTTTTACGCGTCGGTAAATCTACTGACATAAAGCTGACGTATTTGTCGTTTTAGAGCACTTTAAATACCACAAGGATCAAACCACCAACTTGGGCTCTATAAACGAACATTCTAACGTCTGTGCCTCTCATTCAGGCTCAGCATCTAGTAACTTTGTTTCTCCTATTTTATCATTGTAATACAATTTATTACTTTATACTGTGAATAAATATGTGTAGTAGTACTGATTTTTAGGTATGATATAATCCATCTGCATTATTTCCCACGATTCAGATTTGTTTTATCCCTGACCCGGCAACGAACTGGAAACAATGACGTGAAAATGTATTTTAAAAACTGTAATTAATGAGAATGTGTTGAAAATAGATTGGCCCTGAAATATGCACTTGTGTAGTGTGTCAAGGGATGCGATTTTCCCACTGCATTGCACGCTGTATGTCACATGTCGATACTCATCGTAATAGCCAATGGAGACGAGGCTCGTCTCTCGTTGCGCGGGTTGCATCGCGAAGTAACACAGGCTGCAGGCACGAATAGGTCATGTCAAACTGTGAGCTGTACAACAGGCAGTCGTGTTCCGCACCGAGCTAAAACCTTGACAGCGCGCCTATCCAAAACAACTAGGAAAGAACAGAAGACTCCTTGTATTTTCAAATAAGGAGAAGGAATATTGCGGGATGAATGAATCACATTTCCTATTTATTCGTTCACTCCTCACTCAATGCTTCAAACTGAAGATACAGAGTGAGAAACAAAATAGGATATACACAAAACAGAAGAAAGACAGATGCAGTGTTAAAATTTAATATTAATTGTCTACAAAGGACAATAGTACGCTAGTGGATAACGTGGATATAGATGATTGACTCAATTTTTTAAAATATGTTTTATACATTTCCATCTATTCAATACTTAATCATAATGATTATATATTAAAAATCATCTTAAATATCTAGGACATGTTTCGGCCCTTTTATGGCCATCTTCAACTAAAATCGTAATTATTTGATGTCTCAGAAAAGTGATAGGCCTACGTTATGAATGAAAATTCACATTAAAAATACACATTAGAACACATACAATTATAAATTAAAATGTTGTGCCACTTTTAAGACGTTGCTTGAAACATCTGTTGGCTTAGAATGTTCTGAGGTAGTCTTTAGTTAAATAACATCGATTTTAAAACGCTACTATTTATTTGCGACATGTTGTGGTTGATGCTGAATAAAAGGTGTTAGGAGTAGTTCACCTGCTTCAAATGTTGTCTCCCTTGTGTATGTTACTGTATTCATGTTGAAAATATTACTTAGTAGATAAATAGGAGCCCTCATACTACGAAAAATGTAAAACTTTGCGGAAAGTTGAAGGGCTAAAGGGCCGGAAGGGTTTCAAATTGCGAGTTCTCAATAGCTCTGTCGGACTAAAAAGGAAAAATTCGAAAATCACTTCCGGATTAAATGCAGTTCCGGAGAAACAGTTTAAATAAGCTTATTTCTTTACTCGTTTTCTTTTTTAGTAAAATCCTAGCCAAATTAACTTCTTTACTTCTGTAATGTGTTCCTTAATTCAATTCCGTCAAGTGTTTTTGATTTTTTTAAGTGTACACAGCGAATACAGTTATAAGGGCTGAAGTGAAACAATGCATTGACTCACATTAGCGCTCGCAGGGGTAGAAAAGAAAACTGCTAATCTAATCGTTAAAAATGATTGTAATTTTTTGGGATAAATAAATAACCTATTTTCATACTTTATGAAATTTTATTTACCTGAAATTCGTAGCTCGTATCCCTAGGATGATTTCAACATTGAGTTGCTTGCCTGAAAGACTAGAACTGTGGATATTTTGTTTGGTTGTCAGTATGGAACCTGTGGAGGTTTATGCTACACTATTTGAGATAGTAAAAATCTTAGTTACAAAGTTTCCAAGGTCTAAAAAGAAAGCGAGAGAATACGGAAGGTAATAGTACGAATTACTGCGACAATGTCATGATAAAATACGGTGAATAATTGAAGATAAAGACTTCCGTCCTCAACCAAGTATACTACTTCCGGAACCTTTTGAGTGACATCCATCACAACATATGTCGCAAATTAACAGGGGCGTCTTCACATCAACGTTATTTCAAAATATTAAGCAGTAAACATCTCAAACAACGTTATTTTATTTTGTAATTATGTGTGTTTCAATGTGTATTTTCACTCATAACGTTTCATTCACAACTTGTCAATCTTCTAAGGGCTAAAATAATTCCAATTTTAGCTAAAGGTGGCCACAGAAAGGGCAGAAACCTGTCCCAGAATTTTAAGATTAAAAAAAGTATAATCAAGGTGGTTAAGTATTCAATAAGTATAACAGATAATAAATTACTTTCCAGAACTGAATTCATCAATGTTGTACGTCAAGACGGAACCCAAAATGAAATTTATAAGGTGCAATGTATACGGATGGTTGTAACTAATGCAGACGCCTTATACCGTGCCTGGGATGCACAGTGCTGCTATGAATAATGATAATATTCTTTTACGTCACATCAACCATATTTATGGTTTCTAGTGACGCCGAGGTTCTGAAATTTTGTCCCACAGGAGTTCTTTTACCTGACGAAAAATCTACCGACACGTGTAACAATGTTATTGGCTTTACGTCCCACTGAATACTTTTACGGTTTTCGGAGACACCGTGGTGCCGAAATTTAGTCCCGCATGCGTTCTTTTAAATGCCAGTAAATCTACTAGGCTGACTTATGTGAGCACCTTGAAATAACACCGGAATGAGCCAGAAACGAACCTGCCAATTTGGGGTTAGAGGGCCAAAGCTTCAACCGTCTGAGCCGCTTACCCCGGCTGCCGACACGAAGCTGACGTATCTGATTACCTTGAAATACGACTAGACTGAGCCGGGAATGAACCTGCCAACTTCAGCTCAGGCCAGCTTTTTTATCGTCTGACCATCTCAGCCTGGATGCTATTATTATTACTTTTAACAAAAAGTACTGGAACATTTCGGTCAGCATTCCCCTGTACTCATGGTGGTGGTGGTAGTAGTAAATACATTAATCAAATAAGAAAGAGTTTTGAATCGTCGATGAATGAATATACCTTAGAAAAGGAATGTAAACGAATTGAAAACTACCAAGTTTCTCAAAACCTAATAGCGACGGATTAGGAAAATAACAACAATTGAGGTAGGTAGATCGGACGCCACTCTCTCAAAGTACTTACAGCTTACGAATTTGGAGTGGTGACTGCAATGTCTCTACCTGAATTTTGGATTAGTTTTGTAGCGTAGTGGACTAGGTGTGCGTGTCTTATGGGATCGAATTGAAGCTTAGTTGCCTGACATTTGAGTGTACTTTAATATGAGAGACCCTTTCACTTTCGCACCCTTGTGTCGCCGAAAGCTTCCTCTGTGTTAGCGCGGCTTTAAACTACCACCAAGAAAAACAGACAATGTTTTGGCTCAGGATAATTAAAGTTGGGATAGGGTAAGAACAAACCCAGTAACTCCCAAATTTTATCCAGATTCAAATGAAAAAAGATATGTCGTTTTAGACGAGTTATACGGGCTAAACACCTCAAAAGGTGCCCCACAACCTCCAATTTTATCGCTATCTAGTGGTTTTGATACATGAAATTTCGTCAAAACCGGATGTCGAAATGTTCCACGAATCTAATCCTCCGGTTACACACACCATAGTTCAAAAACAAAATTTGAATTGAGATCATGCAGAACGACCACGGAGACTCCTGCGTAGTAAGAAGAAGAAGAAGAAGAAGAAGAAGAATAATTTCATGTGACTATTTTTAACCCGGTGCAGCTTTTGTGAAACAGACCCTCTGAAAAGGGTGGGCATTATCTGCCATGTATGGGAAACTGCGTGTTATTATAGTGACAATAATGCTGTATGCGGTGGGTGAGTTTCCTACCTCATACGTAATGGTTGCAAAGCTACATTATAGAATGACGCTTTTCATACACACGGTATTTGCTTATCTCATCTCCGTACAGGAGTGGTGGAAGGTAAAGACTTCCACTGTCCGTAACCTCGGCACTTGGTGGCGTAGAGTGGTTAGCTCTACGCCCGGCTGCCTTTGCCCCCAGGAATTAACCTAGTACTCATTTTTGGTGTAGGATGAATGAACCTAAGGGACACCTCCAGAAGTGGAAAAATTTCGTTTCTTAAATTTTACGTATTCCTGACGGGCATTCGAACCCACTTCCTTACGGTGAACCAAGTACGCCTTTACCACCTCGGCCAGGCAGCCTCTATTTGCTTACCTACTCTTGTATATAGTTGATAAATATTTTTATTTAACCCTATGGAAATGAAATATTGTTAGTTACACCATTAAATTCCCCTTCGTTAGAAACTCCACCTCTAAATTGTTTCTCGTTTGTTTTATCTGTTCCAGCTGGCGAAAAGGATATGCATTGTTTCAATATCGATTACTTTCCTCGCGAAGAATACAGCCCAGATCCGAACGACTCTACTATGGCCATTCCATGTAAGTAGCACTTCAGAATTGCATTACAGTGTATTGTATTGAAACTAAATTTTGTGATGAGAACAAGTAGTGTCCAGTAATTGTAAGATGTTTAAATGTACCTGTTTAATATTTCACTACGTATCTCCCATAACTTCGTACTTCTTCACATCTGATCGTTCAGTAACTCCTTGTCTACAGAAAAGATCGATTCCAAAGACCATGATAGACATGATATTAATCGAGAGTTGATGAAAGCTTAAATATTACCATTAACTGCACTGGTTTTAGAATATATATATAGGGCCGTGATCAAAAAGTTTTCGTTTCAGGGCGTAGCTGCAGAGGACATGTAAGGAGCGTGACACCAAGGCTCGGACATGTATCAAAACGGATTAGTGAGGCAGTCTTGTCATGCCGTGGTGCGTGCGTTAAGTATGGTCACGTGAACTATGGTGACGTCCAAACAGGACCAATGCGCTGTTATTCTCTTTTTGGATGCCGAAGGACAAACGCCGGTGGACATCAATCGCAGAATGAAGACTGTATATACGACAGCATGTCTGTCGAAAACCACTGCTATGGAATGGAGCGCCTCTTTCCGTGCAGCTCACGTTCCGACACAAGACAGTGGTCGATCCATTACGAGAAGAACAAGCGGACGGTGGACGAGGCGATTAATCCTAATCTCTTCACATGCGATTATCACGCCTTCGGTCCCCTTGTAGTGTCGACGGTTACTATCGGACGAGGATGTGCAGCAGGCGGTTAAGGACTTCTTCACCAGCAGCATGCGGTGTTTTACCACACGGGGATCTTCAACCTGGTGCGTCAGTGTGATGAATGCCTCGATGCTCACGGCGATTTTGCCTGATTGGCATCACGATTAAGGACTGCACGCCCAACGAACGGAAAATATTTGATCGCCTGTTCCACATAGACTACAGGCGACTCAGCTAAATCCTCAATATTAAGTCCAAATTGGACGCAAGACGATTTTCTTATTATTATCATAGGTAACATAACGAGAACTCCAGATTTTATAGATCATTTCTTTTTCCCTTTTCGTTCTTTCTTTACAATTTGCCTTACGTCGCACCGACACAGGTAGTTCTTACGGCGACAATGGAATAGGAAAGGCCTAGGAGTGTGAAGGAAGCGGCCGTGGCCTTAATTTAAGGTACGCCTGGGGTGAAAATAGGAAACTTCTGGAAACCATTTTCAGGGCTGCCGACAGTGGGGTTCGAACCCACTATCTCCCAGTGTCATGCTTACAGCTGCGCGCCCTAACTGCACAGCCAACTCGCCCGGTGTAGACCGTTTCGTGAACAAATTAGTTGAGATTGAAATTATCTAGTGAGTATCTGAAGCTCGAGTTTTATTTATTGTGATTATGTTCCTAATACTTACGAAATTAAGTAATGACATAAACAATCCATAAATATAGAAATAAAATATATAGTTATTCTAAATCTGTACAGAAAACAGAACATTCAGCATGTAAAACCTGCTCAAAGCGGAACTAGAATAAAGTGGAAACTTGTCCACTACGGAACATTTTCTTGATCCCGGCGAAGCTTATGGCGTTGTAATGTTTTTGCTTTTGTATAATGCGGAATGAGCATTATTTGTGCATTTCTGATGCTGCTATGATCAATGTCATTGTTTGAACAAACGGATGTACGTTTTTGGAGAGAGTGGTAATACAGACGCAGAGAACTTCATTCCACGTGATGAACACACCACATTTTAGAATCAGCTAAAGCCCTTTTAGCAGTGAGAAAGGCTGCGAAAGAGAGAAGACGAAAGAAGGACACGAGAAACGAGATGAAGATAAAAATTAGATCCGAACCCACGAACAGGTTCACAGTGCTTTATTGACGAAAATAAATTTGCCATTACATCTAACTCTCTTGAACTAATGTACTCAGCACAGTACTGCATTCAAAAAGACACGATTACAATTAAAAGGGACCAAGTTTCTTCGTTTGATCTGTGTAAGAAAGCTTAGTGTTGTGAAGTACTGTACAGGAATTTATGATGGAAATAAGTTGTTAAGGAGTGTATATCCAGTGTTCTGAAATAGTATAATATCGTGTTGTGATAGTGTCAAAATGATATACTGATGTGTCATTTGTATGTAACTAGCAAGATACCTGTGCTTCGCTGCGGTTTTATACTGAAAGTTATTATTCAAAGTTTTACATTTTGAAGAGTCCACTGTCAGCTGAGTCTGTAAAATACGCCCTCAGTTTGAACGTCAAATGGTTTTGGGGGAGTGATTTATTTTCTGATCTAACACTCATTCGAACCGCATATGGAAGAATTTGAATGTTTTAAACCCTATCTTATTTAAGGGGTGAATATTTTTAAGTATTTATTAACATCTAGGATATAGAAGACCAACCTTCATAAAAAGAATTATGTTCGTGCCTAAAAACAGTTTCGGAAGAATGGATATTGTGTTCATGAGAGTCAACCGCCATCTAAACCCCTCAGGCGAGAAATAATTTGAAGTATGTGACATTTTACACCTAAGACATAAAAGAGGACCGTTCTCGTGAAATTAAAACTTCGTACGTCAAACAGTTTTTGAAGGATGAATAATTTCGTTTACGGAGCTAACCTGATTTAACACTTTAGGGATGGAATGTTTAAAAATATTTCCTATTTGACACCTAGGATTTAAAATATTTTATCTTCCTCCGTTAAACCGTTTCGGGAGAAGGTATGAATATATCTGTTTTCGGATCTAAACCCCCATTTAACTTTCTTAGGGGTTAAATTTGTTCCAAACCTTCTTTTACTTAACACCTAGGATATCATTTGAAATTTTAACTTCATAATTCAAACGGTTACATATAAATGCATATTTTTGTCATCATTCCTCACCCCCTATTCAAAACACTTTAGGGGCATATTGTTTTAAGTCCACTTCGTATTTGTATCCTTATAAAAAGAAGACGACTCCTTTTACAGCCCCCCCCTTTAAATTGATCTCCCCTTGAGAATCCGTGTTTCTTTATTTTTAAAGGAGATTTCAAGTACAAATTTTCACCTCTTCACTTCTTTTCACCCACCCTACTGCCTTAAGTGGGTTTTTCGAAAACAAAAATTGCGTATCTCCTTATTTTTGAACAAGATTCTAAATACAAATTTTCATGTCTCTAACATCTTCAGTTTTTGAGATATAAGTATCCTCATAAAATAATTCAACCACTTTTTCAGTCCTTTTTACATCTCCCTTAATTCAATTTTCCTAAATCAAATATATACGTGTTTCTTTATTTTAAGGAGACATCAAATACCTATCTTCACGCCTGTAACATCTTCAGTTTTGGAAATTTCAGTATCCTAATAAAAATAATTCAACCCCTAAGTTTTCTCAGAGAGAAGTGTGTATTACTTTATTTTTAAAAGATTAAAAATATCAATTTTCATGGCTGTAATACGTTAAGTTTTTGAGATATACTGTAGATATGCTCATTTTAAAAATTCACCCCGTAATATACATCCCCTGAAGTGGATTTTCAGAAAACAATTTATGCATGTTCCTTTGCTTGTAAGGAAATTCCAAAAAAACAATGTTCACGTCTGTAACTTGTTGCGTTTTATGAGATGTACTGTAGATAGACTAATATTAAATATTCACCCCACTTTGTCACTGCTGTTCACGCCACCTTAAGTAGATTTTCCAAAAACAAAAACTACGTGTTTCTTTATTTTTAAAGGAGATTACAAATACCAATTTTCGTGACTGTAAAATTTTCATTTCTGAGATATAAGTATCCTCATAAAAGGTGTTCAAACACTTTTCACCCCTTTAAGGGGATTTCCCGAAAAGAAAAAGTATATGTTTCCTTATGTTTAAAGGAGATTCCAAATACCAATTGTCACGTCTTTAACCGATTAAGTTTTTGAGATATAGATCCACTCATTTTAAAAATTCAACCTCCTTTTCACGCTTTTAGTGACGGAATATCCAGAAACCCTCCCTTAGTGAGCACCTATATTGTAATATAAATATATACCGAAAATGTCATTTCTTTATGTGCAGTATTTTTGGCTGGGCGATGGTGAATCAGTCAGGACATGTTATTTTATCTATATAGAAAAATCGCAATAATAATAATAATAATAATAATTAACAAATCAGTGTACTACGGTACAATCTGGATAGCCGAGCATCATGCGTAGGCAGACACAGGCAAGCTCTAAATAATATTTAAAATTACGGTTTACTGTTTCCAGGCTAAAAAGTTCCGATGTTTTGTGTAATGCGGAAACTTGTCTAATTCGGAGTTTTTGGTCCCTTGCGATTCAATTTGGAGAAAGTTATACTGTACGTATATTATTTTTGCATTTAAACTCTTTGAACGACAATATACAAATATGTCAGCTGTTGGCTTCGTGAACATAACGCTGTTACGCGAATATAATTTTGAAGACAATAGAAGTACGCTAATATAACAAATAATTCATGCATTGTAAAGAAATTCGTGCAATATCAAGATTGAGCTATTTGGATTAATTTACACAAAAACAAATTCACGTAGATCTGATAATTCGAAATGTACAATTTTGTCGTGAGATATACTGTAGTTGTTGATTGGTTGAAATTCCTGATACTCTCATACCGGAGTAGTCACTGCAGGTATGAGCTAATTATTCAAAGTAATATTTATACTCTGGAACAATTATAACTTAACGCTATATTTACTTAGTAATTCAAAACAATATTATTAAATGTTTTCAATATACCATTGATTTCTGGAAAATTACATTTTGTTGTATAATTTTATGTAGAATGTAGAAGATCTCTATAGTATAATATCGTTCAGGATTCCAAAAACAACTTTTGAGGGCATTTAAATAATGCATTTTGCTGTAACCTTCAGCTGTGATAACACAGCAAGATTTAAAGTGTTCAAAGGGATGGTTCTAAATGCTGGTTATTATAAAGTGGTGTGGTTTATGATTGAGATGTACAAGAAACGTGTCAGGTCTACTGATATAGCAATCAAGAGGAAGGAAATGTTGCCAAGGAAGGAAAACAAGTACAAAGAGGAAATTGGAGAATTTTGCAAACGATGAAGATAACAGCTGCAATGTACTAAAAATAGTTTCTCAACCTGAGGAGCACGGCCTCCGTCCTGGGGAGGCCTGGTGAGAAATTAAAAACGCGAATTTCCTAAAGTTGTGACAAAGAAAACATCTACAACAAAATGTTATCTTCGTCACCGCTAAATCGTACAAGTAGAAGTACGTTTTTATTAATATTATCATTACTTATCATTACATAACGAGCTTCATGATGACACACAAAATCATCCATTAAATTTGAAAAGTGAATTGAAGAGTTTGATTTCAGAACATTTGTCATCCTTGAAAACCGAAGTTGGGCGCTACTTCCAGGCATTTCTTCAGGTATCTGGCGATATCAGTTGACACGAAATCCGTTCAAAATAGACCTGTATTTGATTACTGATTCCCTTCAGGAGCAGGCAATCAACCTAAAGTGTGATTCTGAAGCAAAAGCCGAGTTTTTACATTTGACTGTTTTGAGAATTTCGGTTAAACTATTTTTCAATATACCCACAATTTGCTATAGAAGATGCAAGGTTGTTGGTGCAGTTTTCATCAACATCGGAGTTTTCTACGCTGGCTTGCATCAAATCAAAGTACCGAGCACGGTTAGATGTTGGAAGTTATCTGCGGTGTGCTCTGTCACAGTTGAAACAAACATTAAAAAACGTGTGAAAGAGAAACAATGCCAGCCTTCCCATTAATCATTAATCCAGTTCTTACACAATCAAATCAAATGATGCGGTTTGAAATGTTAATTTCAGTGAGTCTAGAATTCTCTGTAATATACAGTAGGCCAATATACTGTAATATGTTTTATTCTCTTGTTGTATTATTATTATTTGTGTTATTCATTACTTTCTTTGTAAAGTGATTGCATTGTAATTATTACTTTGAAACATTTAATATTATAAATCAAGCCTTCATAATTCACAAGAATGTCCGGCTCCATGGCTAAAAGGTTAGCGTGCTGGCCTTTGGCCACAGGGGTCCCGGGTTCGATTCCTTTCAGGGTTGGGAATTTTAACCATCATTGTTTAATTTCGCTGGCAAGGGGGCTGGATTTATGTGTTGTCTTCATCATCATTTCATCCTCATCACGACGCGCAGGTTGCCTACGGGAGTCAAATCAAAAGACCTGCACCTGGCGAGCCGAACATGTCCTCGGACACTCCCAACACGAAAAAACAATGCGCCATTTCATTTCAATTCACAACAATAAAATCATTATAAAATATATATGAAATATTAACCTTAACACAAAAGTAGAACTTGTGTAAGTCAATAATTCATTGGGGGCGTGGGGGAACCTGAACAACTTTACGGAAGCAAAGGGGGCGCATGCCCACAAATGTTGAGAAGCACTGTACTAAAAGACACTTAAAGTTTCCTTTGATTACCAAAAGCGTATCGTTTGTTGTGTAAAGTGGACTTTTCCTTACGATTTCCTCAATGGATTTTTCAAATTTTAAGGTATGTTTATCATTATCTCCCGTTTTTATTTGAAAAGAATGGCAGTGTCAATGAAAACAGGAGATGATGACACACCGAAATTACTGAACAGAATTTTTCAGAAAAAATTCGCAAAAATTATCATTAAAAATGAAACACTTGTTTGAAGAAGTACATATTAAATATCATCCTTAGATTATGATAAGCTTACTATAACTATTACTATAAAAATTTCAGTTCTTCCGAATTCCTCACACTTCACGCGAAAATGTACACTATTGTTTTAACATTGTCAAGATAGAGCTTTCTGGACCCCTGAAAGGAAATATCCGTACAATATCTTCTTCCATTGAGAGGGCTGACCATAAACGCTCGCCGAGTAACTTCTGCAATAGTCCTGTTTCCTTCTGATGGCTATTGTACATAATCCGTCGCAAGATGCTGGCTAGCTATTGCCAAGTAGTGAGTTAATTAATGTTGTCATTAAGGAAAGCTTTCTCTCCAAACCAGGTCACCCGTGTCCTTAATGAGCCTCAGGGGGGAATTAAGTCCCATTTTGGCCACCTACAATCCCTTGACGGTCGTTAGAGCCCCTATCAGTGACTTCCTTGCTCGCCTGACGAAGCTCTTTGTGACCTTCCCTCCTTCTCCGGAAACTTTCTGCGGGGAATAACCGTCAAAGTCTACCAGCATGGCCTTCAATGACAGCTCTTCCTCGTGCAGTAAGTGGTCTGCCTCTTCTCCAGCAGCAATGACACGCGCCATCTCCCCCGCACCACGATAAGTGATGTGTTATGCCGAGGAGACGGGATGAGGTTGTATAAGACGCCATAACCGGGTTAGGATCAAGTAAATCACCGGAAGGTCAGTCAAGAGCTTCATAAAAGCACGTCACGAAGTAAGT
The DNA here is from genome assembly GCF_040414725.1 of Anabrus simplex. Taxonomy (NCBI): domain Eukaryota; kingdom Metazoa; phylum Arthropoda; class Insecta; order Orthoptera; family Tettigoniidae; genus Anabrus; species Anabrus simplex. Next base: position 147,967,075 of record NC_090270.1, on the reverse strand, counting down.
GATAATTTTATGGTACATTTTCAAAGGTATGCCAATAGAAAAGGCCTGAGTTCTAACAGCATTGGATATCTTCGTCACTTATTTGAGGTGACGTACAGAAGAATTTTGTCATCCTCCAGTTTATTCATTCCAGTAATTTGGAGGCCACAGATAATATCTATATTTTTCTACATTGTGTAAATGTGATTCTGGCTGACACAACCTATAAAGATGGGATCATCTTTTAAAAGATAGGCACTTGCTCTGCTACACATAAACAGTAGGAACAATAGGTTTACGAAACTACTGTTTATATTTTAAATATGCATATACTACACTTCACCTCGCGGTTTAAGAGTATCAAGCTTTCCTCTTACATAAAGCGAGTTGGCTACACGGTTTAGTCATATACAATCAGAAAAAGAATCTACATACACTTAAAATGTTATATAAATATAACAAAAACAGAACATTTTGCTTTTCTGCATTTACAGAATAAAATGATAGACTTGTAGACATTTTACGGCATAAATAACTAAGAACTAGTGTAGAACCACAGGCCATAATCGTTCATTTCTGAAACGAAACAAAATGTTCAAGATCAAAAGTGAACATACACTAACAACGTTTTCATTGTCGTAATAGGTTCAGTACATTTGTTTCCAGACGCAGGGACATCGATTCCAATGGGGTTTTGGTGACTTCTGGTGAAATGTTGTTCGGTTCTATTCTTATAGAAAGTTTCAAATAGTCCTTCTTCTTGATGGAATATTTCCTAATCTACCTACGGAATTATTCCCAAAGGTGTTCAATAGGGTTAATGTCGGAGGCCGGGAGCAGGGAACATTTTAAAGCAGCCATTATCTCATTGTTGCAAGGGTTTGTTTAGGCTCGTTGTCTAGTTGTATGACCATGTCATTTCTTAGTACCAGTTTTTAAACAGAAATATTCCTCCAATATCTACAGATACTTTCATCCAAGCGTTTTATTTTCAATAAACATTAAATTATCTACCCCAGCACCAGAAATGCAACACCAAACAAGAACTTTCCCATCTCATTAGGTTTTCTCCATGCGTTTTGCTTTCTATCACACTGAAATAAAGGGAAGAAGAGGATGAAGTATTTACTGTCCGGAAGGTCGTCTCAGGCGCAAGTCAAGACAATCAACATACCTACAAAATCATAGAATAAGCGGACTTTGTAGACTTTTGTTTCCGACTGTAGGTGTGAACTTGCATTTGGGAGATAGTGAGTTCGAAACCCACTGTCGGCAGCTCCAAAAAGGGTTTTCCAAGTATTTTTCCATATTCAAAATATTCACACCAGACCAACGTCACTTCCTTCCTATTCCCAGTTCTGTCCTATCTCATCCGTGTCGGTGAGGCGTAAAACTATTTTCCTCTTGCTGGCAGGACACAATTTCGATCCCCGTCCAGGTCAGGGATTCTACCTGGATCTGAGGGTGCTTCGGGGTCCACTCAGCCTACGTGAGAACAGTTAAGGAGCTACCTGACGATGAGGTAGCGGATCCAGTTACAGAGCCAAGAATGACAGCCGAGAGGATTCGTTACGCTGACCACATGCCAGTTCGTAATCTGCAGTCATTCAGGCTGAACAGGGAATACTTCATAAGCCAAAGGCATCAGTGCCAGAGGACTTGAATATTTCACACTTTTCTTTGTTATGTAATAGCAAGGAACGAAATGGACACGAGTGTTTATGTCTTATCAAGAAAAGCTTATTGGCAGATAAGAAACATATTCCTACGAAAAGGTTAAAAAAATATTTTAAATTGACGATTAGATCTCAATTTTATTACTTGTTTATTGAACACATGATAGTGATACTGCCGAAATAAATGTTTCGCTCATATGAAGTTCTATCAAAAGTGGTAAATTGTGGACAAATCAGTATAAGTATAGACTCACACGGACGCGGTAGGGTGAGGAGGGGAAGGGGTGGAAAGTTCATGTAAAACGACCAGAAATCCCTACGCAGTACTACGAAGAGGGGAGTAAGAATTGATTTGTCTCCAACTGAACCAAATACTGTGCAGAACTTCTAGGTTCACATAGATGAAACTAACAAGTCATTGCATAGAACTTCCCCCAATAGTGGTGAATAATTCATTTATTTATTTATTTATACGCAAAAGGCATAGAAAGGGTAAACAATTGGGATTTAATTGTCAGATTTTTTCTACCTGTAGTAGTTTTTGTGGTCAGAATCATCTAATGCCAATATGGGTGACAAACTTCATCCTATGTCCAACGGAAGGAAGGAAAGTAATGGAAACAAAATCACTGATACAGGATATGGCGCTCTACAGTGGATTGCAAGGTAAAGGGCTCCACTAACTGGGCACGATCTGAACTCCTGTAGACTGGTTGGACTTAGGCTATATCCAGCCACTTTTGTCCCCTGACGTTTATATCTGTAAAGGAGTGAACTACACAGCTACAAACCTCAGGTTTTCGATTTGGATTCGAATTCACATTCTCCAGGGTGAATCAAGTGGGCTTTCGCTACTTTGGTTCTTAACTTTCTTTTGGCCGATACTTTAATTTTTCGAAGTGTCAGAACCCTTTCATTTTTCTTCTAATTAATATAGAGGATGTTTGCCTAGCTGTACTTCCTCTTAAAGCAATAATCACCACCACCACTACCTTGGAACTTTAATAGTAGCAACTATTTAATTAAAACTGATACAAAAGAGGTTCATGTTGGCAAGTTTTACTGTCCTTCACAGTAGTCACCAGCACTATGTACAACCCGTTGCCAGCGAAGTGAATGTCATAGGACACCTGTATCCGCGCCTGTTATGTTCAAAGTTCGAATGGAGCGGTCTACTGCCCGACGAATCTCTGGAACAATTCTGAAGCGAATGCAATTGAATGTGCCAGAGGTCATACAACACAACAGTGTCATCAAGATCTCCAAGAGGCTTGCGAGGAATCTGCATTGCCTCACAGAACAGTGACGCGGTGGGTAAAAGCCTTCAGTGAGGGACTCCAAAATGTGGCAGACATGCATCTGCCAGGTCGTTCTAGTGTCAGTGAAGTAGTGCATGCTCTTGCCGCGTTACTAGACACTGATCGACGCCATACGGTTCGTGAGCTGGCCCGAGACATCGGATTAGAATCGTCTGGTCATGAGAAAAATCGTGCCAATGTTCTGTAAGGCAGTGCAATAATAATAATAATAATAATAATAATAATAATAATAATAATAATAATAATAATAATAATAATAATAATAATAATAATAATAATAATAATAATTTGCTAAAATATTATTAACCATATTCAATACAAAGAAGGTAAAGATCAACTGGTTGGAAGAAATTACCCAGGATTTACAAGAAACGCTACAGACGATACCATAAAAAATCGTAAAGCCTTTAGAATTCTGATTGCAAATCACAAATTCGTGGAAAAAGCTAAAAAGGTACTACCGGAAAACAGTGGTCGTAAGAACGGAAGAAACCACAGCGAATTCATGAAGAGATTTTGGAAGAAGAAGAAGAAGAAGAAACTGTCAGACCAAGCCAACAAGGTCAAAGCCCGCTTTAATTGGGAACAACGAAAAAAGGGAGGAAAGAAGGAAAGAAAGAAAGAAAGAAAGAAAGAAAGAAAGAAAGAAAGAAAGAAAGAAAGAAAGAAAGAAAGAAAGAGGGAAAGAAAGATTTTTACAACTACCTCACTCCTTATTTTCCTAGTATGCAACCTCCATGACACGTAGGCTATCTATGACAGCTGTTGGTGGAGCTGTGGAGGATCAAACCAGCCGTCGGGCTGAATACCCAACACACATACTTTACGTCGCACCGACATAGATAGGCCTTATAGCGACGATGGGTTAGGAAAGAGCTAGGAGTTGTAAGGAATCGGCCGTGGCCTTAATATTAAGGTACAGCCTAGTGTGAAAATGGGAATTGGAATCCACGGAAAACCATCTTCAGGGCTGCCGACAGTGCGGCTCGAACCCATTATCTCCCAGATGCAAGCTTACAGCTGCGCGCCCCTAACCGCATGGCCAACTCGCCCGGTAAAGAAATAATAATAATACTAATACTAATAATAATAATAATAATAATAATAATAATAATAATAATAATAATAATAATAATGTTATGTTTAACATATCTCCAACTGCAGTTGATTTTCAGAGATAATGGGGTAGTGGAACTCCTTCCTGATGAGGAGTTCGTCAACATACCAGTAAATCTAACGACATAGGTTCTTCACTTTTCAAGAACCATGATTTTTTATATATTTATACGCACGATTCAGTTACATATATTGTTATAAACTCAAAGATGCTCAAATTGGCACAAATATGTCAAGATAACGGAATTCAGAATTTTTCGTAAATGTATAAAATGTGTTACGTTTCCAACGTTCACCCAAAGAACTCGCCGAGCCACGCAATAGGTTCAGTAATGAGTGAGAACTTCTGAAGAAAAAACCCGTTATATTTTATACTGTAAACGATAATCAGCGGTACTAAAAAGAAATAACTACTTTTACGGTTTCCGGAGTCGCCGACGTGCCGAAATTTTGACCTGCAGGAGTTATTTTAGTTGCCAGTAAATGTACCGATACGGGGTCAAAATTCCAGTACAGCAAGCCAGCGCCTTAAGCGTCTGAGCCGCTCAGCCCGGCGTTGTCCACTATAAACTGGCCTGATATATATCCGTATGGTGGATTTCATACAATAGGGCTTTTAGCCTTGTTTGACAGTCAAACATGATAGGACACTTTTATAAATGAAATGATAAGCGAGTGCCTGAGTCTGGTTTCCATAGTTCAATGATTACTAATGTTACGACACAGTATTATAAAAATATGAAGCCATAATGATATCAAACAGTGGGATATATGACTTGCATATATCGTTCACACCCATGACTTTTATACAACAGCTGCCAATTTGTATGTTTTACTCTCACCTCTCTCATTTTTTCTCTAATTGATGAACACTGAAAATGTATCCATGCAAGCATGACAATGACCGAGATTCAATGAGCTCTGGAAACAGGTATGACAGTTATCACGCTCATGGGAGACACCAAAATTATTTATCATGATCACCGTCATCATTATTACAAGTCAGTGCTCTTTCTGACCCGCTATTTATGATTTTGAACGCGATGGGAAGTAACGTGCAACTGTAACGGCGTTACCATTCTGTTAACGTACTGCTACAATGAGTAGTTAACATTCAGTTCATTACGCAAGGATTCTTATTGATCTTCTATATAAATAAGACGAATGAGCTTGAGGTGAGCTTTACATTTAGGAAAGTTCATTCAAGAGAAAAAACGGGGCAAACCTATATAGCGTATATAAACCAAGAGTTTTATCAGCACATTCATCAGAATTTGAAAAGTATGGTATTTGTGTATCGATCATGTCCACAGTAACAAGGAAATACACTTGTTTCTTTTCGGTAATCTCTGTCTGTCTGTCAGTATGTCTCTCTATCTGTATACCGGTATATGTAATGTATGTATTGAACCCATGACCTTATGGACCAAAGGGTTCAGTATGTTTGTATGTATGTATGTATGTATGTATGTATGTATGTATGTATGTATGTACACGCGTCACGTGAAAACGGCTGAAGGCAATTTAATGAAAATCGGCATGTAAAGTCGGAAGATGAACAACTAAAATCTAGGCTATAAATCATTCTATTCACGTTGAGTGAAATGGTAGAGTAGGGGAAGGCCTAAAATGTAATTCTCAAATATTTATATTGTTAGTAGTAATATCGATAAAAAAACTACATACCGGTAACTAAACTTATATAGAATTAAATTTCCGATCATTTATGTCTTTTACATTGTATTCACCCTGGATAAAATTCAAGTTTAGGGGGAGGCGCCTAAAATAAAATTTTTAAATACCTGTCATTGGTCCTATCGAGAAATACTACATAACAAAAGTTATAGAGAAAACAATTTCCGACCATTTATGTTTTATTCAGTTTTACCGTACCGATTATGATAAGAGTGGTATTTCAGAATCGGAAGAAAACTAAATGTGAAGGCCTACAATATCGAAAGCGCATAACATTGATCAACAATAACATTACATTGACCATTGTGTGTTGTGATGTTCTTTGTCTCTTATGCTGCCACTCAACTCCTATAGATGGGATTACTGCTGCGTACCGAGTATAACAGCCTGCCTGAATAATAGCGGGAAATAGCTGGAGAGTTAGAAAACTTTCTTCTTTAGCATGCCATTCCTCTAGTTCATACATTTTTCTGATACTGAGGATAGGCCTACGTAACACACATAGTATTCCAGCTATTCGATCCCAATTCCGACGCGCTGTTTTGAATGAGCAGTGTGCACACTTATTCAAAAAATTAATTCCAAATTCAACCCTGAAAAAGTCATTTCTTCAGAAAAACTTCTTCCTTTCACTTTTATTAAATTTTTACATTTATTTTATTCCAAATTAGCAGTGAAGAGGGGTTTCTCCTCTGGCTTGGAGAAAAAATTTGCCTTCAAGTCGGATAGATTTTTCCGCCGCCAGTGTAGTGAATTGACATTTTCAGACTCATCGGGAACTCTTAGGAAACATTAGTAAAAGGGCATAGTTTTTGCCCTGGGACTCTCCACTATTCGACGCCCCCCCTTCCCCCGCCGAATAAAGACGAAGAGTGTTCACGGATCACGACTGTCTGCGGCTTGGTCATTCCAACACTAGAACTTCGGACTGTTAGATCGGCAGCGTAGTACTGCTCGTTAAAAGTGAGAAAAATGCGTGGTTTTTCATTTGATCGAGTATTTCATATGAAAGCCTTGCTTAAAATCGCGGTATTCCTACTGACGTAATTGTAATGACTTATGTTCATTTCAGATGGGAAAACCACTAAAACAGTCTTTCTGAGGATGAAAAAAGTCAGGTGGAGAGCGAGTGTCTGTCATTATAATGAAAACTCCCCAACTTGATTGTGACTGATGGTAGGCAAGCGGGCCTACCTTTGCAATGAAAATTCCCTAACCCAGCCTTCATATGAGAAAGGACGTTTGGTGACTTCACCGTTGCGTTTCTAGCGTAACGTCAAGTGTTATGCGGTTCAATATAATCTTGCTCGCAACGTGTACACTACCTAACCTAGAATTTTGTATACAAGGTAGAATTCTGTAGCGAAGTACGGGTATATCAGCTGGCTAATTTATAAGACTATGAATTAGAGAACAGAATAATTTATCAAGGGATATGTTTTTTTGAAATCGTTTAAGGTAGGACTGGGGAAGCAATTGATAGGGGATCTGGCACCTGGCCGACAGTCCTAAATCCATACCATTGATTGATTGATTGATTGATTGATTGATTGATTGATTGATTGATTGATTGATTGATTGATTGATTGATTGATTGATTGATTGATTGATTGATTGATTGATTGATTGATTGATTGATTGATTGATTGATTGATTGATTGATTGATTGATTGATTGATTGATTGATTGATTGATTGATTGATTGATTGATTGATTGATTGATTGATTGATTGATTGATTGATTGATTGATTGATTGATTGATTGATTGATTGATTGATTGATTGATTGATTGATTGATTGATTGATTGATTGATTGATTGATTGATTGATTGATTGATTGATTGATTGATTGATTGATTGATTGATTGATTGATTGATTGATTGATTGATTGATTGATTGATTGATTGATTGATTGATTGATTGATTGATTGATTGATTGATTGATTGATTGATTGATTGATTGATTGATTGATTGATTGATTGATTGATTGATTGATTGATTGATTGATTGATTGATTGATTGATTGATTGATTGATTGATTGATTGATTGATTGATTGATTGATTGATTGATTGATTGATTGATTGATTGATTGATTGATTGATTGATTGATTGATTGATTGATTGATTGATTGATTGATTGATTGATTGATTGATTGATTGATTGATTGATTGATTGATTGATTGATTGATTGATTGATTGATTGATTGATTGATTGATTGATTGATTGATTGATTGATTGATTGATTGATTGATTGTGAAATTGGTACTGTTTACAGAAGACATGAAGATGTACTTGTTAACTTGACAATAAATTGATGAAAGTATAAATTTGTAGATTCATTTCAAGTTTTTGTGCCATTCTTCGTATTTATCTTGGATGAGAAACACAAACGTTGGAAGGTTCAGTTTATTTTCTGCCTGTCTGTCTTTCTGTCTGTTACGTCACGGGAAAACAGTAGGAGAGAATCGGTATCTCAGTCGAGAAATAGCCAGTTTGCGCAATAGGCTATATGTTATTTGATTAGTATACAGTGACGTAGCAACAGTGGGCCAAAGTAGGAAATGAAACTTTTTGCTTTAATACTAGCTGCAAAAAACTAAGCATGATAAATATACAAAAATATCCGTTTCATGCCTTTTTATATTAAGAGGAATATTAACGTAAAGATTCGTGGTTATTATTATTACTTCTTTTCGTACGTACAAATATCACCAAATTAATAATTATATCTAACAAGTGCACATTGAAAAATTATAGTCAATTATATCTGAAAAAATATTGCCCAATGGGAAATTGTAAGGGAGGCTTGGCTCCATGCCTGAGTGATTAGTGTTGTAGCTTTCATTGCAGAGGTACCCAAGTGCGATTTCTGATTGGGCTGGGGATTTTAACTGCATCTAGTTAATTCCTCTGTTCTGGGGTCTGAGTGTTAATACACATCTTAATATACACTACCAGAAACACACAATAGGCTATATACTATTTAATTAGTATAGAGTGACGGAGCAATAGTGGACCAAAATAGTTAAGGTAAAACTGAATTATATATATTCACAATTTAGACCCCAGGTAATTGGGAAAAGGCCTGGAAGAACAAAATGGTATCAAATTTCCCTCCGGTGAAATCAGCTGGTCATAATCTCTCTCAATAAATTAAACTCAAATTAATAAAAATTAATTCTTTTGCACCTGACGAAACGTTCTCGAGGACTTTGGAGTCGACAAGTGTAGGATTTTACTGAACGAGTTGGCCGTGTGGTTAGGGTCGCGTAGCTGTGAGCTAGGATCCGCGAGATAGTAGGCTCGAACCTCACCGCCGACAACCCTGAAGATGGTTTTCCGTGGTTTCCCATTTTCACACCAGGCAAATGCTGGTCCTGTACCTTAATTAAGGCCACGGCCGCTTCCTTCCCACTCCTAGGCCTTTCCAATCCCATCATATCGAGCTCGATAGCTGCAGTTGCTTAAGTGCGGCCAGTATCCAGTATTCGGGAGATAGTAGGTTCGAACCCCACAATCGGCAGCCGTGAAGATGGTTTTTCCGTGGTTTCCCATTTTCACACCAGGCAAATGCTAGGGCTGTACCACAATTAAGACCACGGCTGCTTCCTTCCCACTCCCAGCCCTTTCCTATCCCATCGTCACCATAAGATCTATCCGTATCGGTGTGACATAATGCAACTTGTAAAACAAAAAACAAAAGACACCGAATTTGAAGAAAGTCTGTCAAGCTATTTTCCCGTGACAGACGGAGATTAATTGAATGTAGGTTCAACTTGTGTATACCTAATCCAAAATAAATAAAAAGTACGACACCAAAATTTGACGTGTAAGGACAAATGTATAATTTCATTTATGTATGTGTAGATGAGAGGCTCCGAGGCTCAGGCGGCAGCAGGCCGGCCTCTCACCGCTGGGTTCTGTGGTTCAAATCCCGTCACTCCATGTGAGATTTGAGCTGGACTAATCGAAGGCAGGACAGATTTTTCTCCGGGTACTCCGGTACTCTGCCATAGTCCATTCCAGCAACACTGTCCAATGTCATTTCACCTGTCATTCCATAATCATTGCCCCAGAGGAGTGCGACAGGCTTCGGCAGCCGACACAATTCCTATCCTCATTCATTCGATTCCTGACCCGGTCGAATGACTGGAAACAGGCTGTGGATTTTCATTTTTCATGTGTAGATCACAAGAGAAATACAAGTGTGGAAAGCCGCAGTGAGTGGCTCAGACGGTTAAGGCGCTGGCTTTCTGATCCCCACTTGGCAGGTTCGATCCTGGCTCAGTCCGGCGTTATTTGAATGTGCTCAAATACGTCAGTCCCGTGTCGGTAGATTTAGCTGCACGTAAAAGAACTCCCGCGGGACCAAATTTAGGCACCTTCACATCTCCAAAAATCGTAAATAGTGTGGGACGTAAAACCAATAACATTAATTAAGAGCGTGGAATCGAACAGGTAAACACCACATGTGAAAGTCTGACAACGGTGTGCAGTTGTCAGATGATCCTTTTAGTTTAGGTATTAGTGGAGATGTTGGTATGGCAACAACGTCATGTTGCAACGGAAAGGAGAAGGAGGTAGTCCGATGACCCGATCTTCCACTTCACCCAGCAATCACAATATTGTTAGCTAAGGACTATACCCATTTCACCTCGAATTTCTTTTGCAGTTCAACACACTTTAGAAGCTTAATTTCCTATCTTTTCTGCACTAACTATCGTCCTTATTTCTCCACTATGCAACTTTAGGGCTCATCAACAACGAATCACTACACCTGACATCACCCATGATCCCACCCTGAGCTGTAAAATGAGACGCGTTATCAAATGATAGCAATCATGACAAAGCACCGCACTTCACACTGAACTTGGTACCAAGCAACGTACCAACCCTAGCATCGCACCTGAAAACGGATCCTACATTTGCTTAGCCGAGCACCTACTACTTCATTCTGTTGAAAGCTTGGTAGAAGACTTGTTCAACTGTTGAATAACAATGAATAAAGAAATTAATTTTGTCCTGGATATAATGAAATTTAGTAATTGTTTTCCTCGTGTAACGAAAAAAATCTGTCTGGTTGCTATGTTATAAATCATTGTGCAACTGATAAAATTCTCCACACTGCATTGTTTCTTTTTGATTCAGTGGATGAACTTCGAATCAATTTTCTTTACGACGAACTTAATATGCACTTAAACTGGAATTGAATAGTATAAAATACTCGTCAGAGAATGATGAAATGGTCACCGAAACTCACGTGGGGCAACACATGTGGGCTTAGATCAATGCTTCACTGTCGCCACATTGGTACGGTGGATTGGTACCAAGTACTAGGCTGCTTTGGTCGATGGTAATGACTGTGCTACGGATAGCGCAAGTTCTGGTGCTCCGTTGTGCAAGAGACCTTACACTCCGCGCAAACATCCTCCCAATAAAAGTTCTATATGCTTGAGGTACGTGAATTTACTTTCTTCACACCAGCTCTCCTTATTTTATTGCCAAAATTTGATGTTCTTCTTCCTTCTCTCATTACTCATCATTTGACTACCGAAGTATCAATAATAATCATCTACTTCTCTTAGAAATGTAGTTTCTATTGTTTTTGTTTTCCCAGCACTCCCTGATCATTCGACTGCATTCCATAATGTTTGCATTCCTTCATAAAGATTATTATTACACCAGCTCCTTCAGCAACTCTTCCAGACCCTCTGCAGACAATATTAGAGTCAAATGTCACAGTTATAATTTCTTCCCTTTGAACTACGACTCCTTTCCCAAATTTCTCCGTGATTTTTAAAGTGTTGTTTTACATACGCATTTAATGGAAGTGGAGGTAAACTGCAAGTCTGACTCCTTGACTAAATGTCCAGCATCAAGGCTTCGGTTCAGAGGATTCCGGATTCGATTTCCAGCTTGATCCGGGATTTGAATCGGGTCTAGTTATTTCCTCCGGCTCGGCTAATGGGTGCTGGCGTTTGTTCCAACAAACTCCCCTTCATACACACACAATACACTGTACTGCTAACTAACACACAACCACGCAATAGTGAATAGAGTTGGCGTCAGGAATGCCACCCGGCCGTAAAACAGCACACGCTTGCTACGCAGTTCGCACCTGCAGTCTCACAAGCGGTGTGGGAGCAGTGTAGGAGGAAGATGAATTGTAATCGCTCCTCTTACCACGGCGGACGCTCGTTCCTCTATCACATCTCGTCTCTGATGACTGCAGTTTGGTTCTAGTACTCACTGGCATCATACTAGCATTTGTTTAAGCGACAATGATATAACCTATTCCCTATGTCACCCCACGAACGGAGGTAAAGAAGTAGTGAGAGAATATAGGGCGACAAAGCAATGGTACATCAAAGCTTCATCTAGCTGAGATCTTAACTCATAGCCTCATAATGTTGTTTTGTAATTTAGTCTTTTCATCTCGGAGAGCGTAGGCGTTTGTTCACCGTCTCTCTCACTGGATGAAATATCCCCAGGCAGAGCGAGGCGTTGCGCGTCTAGTCTTTGTGGGCTGGTGTGAAGTCTGGCTAGCCAGCATCATTTCTTTGAATGGCCACACTTTTATGAGCCCCTCCAGAAAGTAATAACGCTGGAGGAAGAGCACAAACGTTTGCTGTGCTTAGTTTGTAGATAATCGATGGAACTGGCTCACTATACAGCCCATAAGCTTTGTCGAAGTGTCACCATCTTACTGAGCGCAAACCAACAAATGTTGTCTTTAACAAAGTGATAAATATAAAACACAGAACTAATATAAAGCCTCCGCTAAAGTAATGAAATGACATAAACTTCATAAGACTCTGCTGATTCTTCAACCCGAGCTTGACGAACTAACTGAACAACGCTTTAAGCAAGGCGCCTACACCCCCTCCCCCCCATGGCACTACAGCCCTTGAAGGGCTTTGGCCTACCAAGCGACCGCTGATCAGCCCGAAGGCCTGCAGAATACGAGGTGTCGTGTAGTCAGCACGACGAATCCTCTCGGTCGTTATTCTTGGCTTTCTAGATTGGGGACGCTATCTCACCGTCAGATAGCTCCTCAATTCTAATCACGAAGACTGAGTGGACCTCGAACCAACCCAGGTAAAAATCCCTGACCTGGCCGGGAATCAAACCTGGGGCCTCCGGGTAAGAGGCAGGCACGCTACCCCTACACCACGGGGCCGGCTAAGGCACCTACATAGAAGTTAATAAAACCAAGAGATGCTAAGGTAACATAGTGTTTTATAAGATTTTGTATTGATTGAATGATTGAAAAGAATACTCTTCTCCCGCAGACAAGCGTCGGCAGCAACTAGGGAGAAAGTATTCATTTATTGTTTACATTATCAATACGTTTAGTTAGTTCTAAATATTTCAAGTTATTAACTGTTAAAATGTTAAATAAAATGTTACAGTCAAAACGTAACTTACCAATATACATACAGTGTGGTCGGAAACAATGTTAACCTCGTATAAGATCATTAGAGGGCTGCTTACAGTGATAAATAATTTGAAAAAAATAATTTGATATCTCGCGTCGTTGTCATTATATCAGCTGCTGAAGTTAGCCAATCAGACCACTTCGCGGGTGAATTGAAATGGGCTCTGCGAAGCGGTGTTGCCAAATCTGCTTGTGACATAATACAGGCTTGAGAGCCTTATCGAGAAATCAATGTCAAACACAAACACACCGTGGGCTTCAGCCGGTGTCATAGTAGCGTACTTGCTATTGCGCGATCCTGTCAGCTCGGAGGTTCGTGTTCAAATCCCTTCCCGGGCGAAGTCTTCGTCTGTCATCGATGCTCTCAAGCCGGTCTTAAATCACGCGCAGATTTAGCAACATCGGCTTGCAAAGCCCATTTCAATTTGCCCGCGAAGCTGTCTGATTGGCCAACTTCAGAAGCTGATAAATTGATAATGACGTGAGATAATTAATTATATTTTTCACATTATTTATCAGTATTGCCAACTCTTTAACGCTCATATACAAGGTCTCTCCTATAAACCCAGACCGTCCAGCGGGGCTCTCACTCTCCCAGACCTAAGCAGCTGTACGGGAGGCACGCGCATAGTTCTTGACCTTGCAACGAGCGTGCACGTCTGATTCTCAGCTGTTAACATGGTGACAGTTATCATTGCAACATCGTATTTTCGTATATACAAGTTATTGTAAGTCAGATCGACGGGCACTCGTTGCATTTGTTCAGCAATTTCCTGGTGAAGTGCCACTTTCATGAGCACAGATTAAAGTAATCCCAATACGACGGGTGAAAAGGGCGAAAAAGGGGTTGAATGCCTTTAATCAGGATACCGGTACTTATATCTCAGAAACTGAACATATTACAGACCTGAAAATTTGTACTTTTGATCTCTTTTAAAAATAAAGAAACACGTATTTTTCTGTTTTTGGAAAATCCAAATAGTGGGAGGGTGAAAAGGGGGTGAATTTTTAAAATGAGTGTATCTATATCTCAAAGCTTTGAAAGTTTACAGATGTAAAAATTGGTATTTAGAATCTTCATTAAAAATAAAGAAACACGTATTTTTTGTTTTCGGAAAATCCCAATAGGAGGGGTGGAAAGTGTTGAAAAGGGGGTTGAATGCATTTAATGAGGATACTTATATCTCAGAAAATGAAGATATTACAGACCTGAAAAATGGTACTTTTGATATTTTTAGAAAATCCAATTAATGGGAGGGTGAAAAGGAGGGTGAATTTTTAAAATGAGTTCTTCTATATCTCAAAACTTTTAAAGTTTGCAGATGTAAAAATTGGCATTTAGAACTTTAAAAATAAGGAAACACGTATTTTTTTGTTTTCAGAAAATCCCAATAGGACGGGTGAAAAGGGCAAAAAAGAGGTTGAATGCCTTTAATCAAGATACCGGTACTTATATCTCAGAAATTGAAGATATTACAGACCTGAAAATTTGTACTTTTCATCTCTTTTAAAACTAAGAAACACGTATTTATTTGTTTTCGGAAAATTCCAATAGGAAGGGTCGAAAAGGGTGAAAAATGTGTTGAATGCCTTTAATGAGGCTACTTATATTTCAGAACCTGAAGATATTTCAGACCTGAAAATTGGTGTTTGGGATCTCCTTTGAAAATAAAGGAACACGTATTTTTTGTTTTCTGTAAATCCCAATAGGAGGGGTGTAAAAGGGTTAAATGCCTTTAATGAGGATACATATATCTCAGAAACTGAAGATATTACAGAATTGAAAATTTGTATATGGGATCTCCCTTAAAAAAGAAACACGCATTTTGGTTTTTGGAAAATCCAATTAATGGCGGTCAAACAGAAGTGACAAATTGGGGTGAATTTTTCGAAAGACTATATCTACAGAACATCTGAGAAACGTAAAATGTTACAGACGTAAACAGTGGGTATTTGGAATTTCCTGTAAATGTAAAGAAACATAGGTGATTTGTTTTTGGAAACTCCCCTTAAGGGGAAATAAAAAGGGGTGAAATTTTAAAATGAAAATTTCTACAATATATATCAAAAAAATAAAATGTTACAGAAGTGAAAAATGGCAATTTTTATCTCTATTAAAAATAAAGAAACGTATATTTTTAGTTTTCGGAAATACCACTTGGGTGGAGGGGGCGTAAAAGTGACTGAAGATGGTGTTGATTTCTTTTAATTAGGCTACTGATATCTCAAAAATGAAGATGTTACAGACGTGAAATTTAATGTTTGGAGTCTGCTTTAAAAGTAAAGAAACACGTATTTTCGGAAAATACAATGAAGGGGTGGGGAATTGAAACATTAATTGACTTAATTGTATGAGAATACATACATCTAATAAGAATAAAGTTGTTACAGACGTGAAAATTGGTATTTGGGTTTTAAAAAAAGAAAAACGCGTTTGGGGGGGGGGGCGTTTTGCGGGGCGGGAGTGAAAGGGAGTTGAACTCCTTTCACGAGGTCACATAAATCAAAAACCGAAGAAGTTAGAGTAGTGATAATTGGTATTTAGACGATCCTTTAATTAAAGAAACAAGTAATTTTTTGCCGGAAAATTCACTTGGTGGGGGGGATGTGAAAGGAAGTGAAAAAAGTTAATTATTTTTATGGGGAAACTTATATCTCAAAACTGAAGGTAACAGACGTGAACATTTGTGTTTGGAATCTCCTTTAAACATAAAGAAACACGCCTTATTTTAATTCTTTTTTTTGGGGGGGGGGATAATATACTTAACGGGGGTGGGGTGTAAAGGGAGCAATTGATTTTACTGTTCATAATGTACTTATAAGGAGTCTCCGTTTCTCAGGCGGCAGCGCGCCGGCCTCTCACAGCTGGTTCCGTGGTTCAAATCCCGGTCACTCCATGTGACATTCGTGCTGGACAAAACGGAGGCGGGACAGGTTTTTCTCCGGATACTCCGCTTTTCCCTGTCATCATTCATTCCAGCAACACTGTCCAATATTTCATTTCATTTGCCATTCATCGATCACTGCCCCAGAGGACTGCTTCGGCAGCCGACACAATTCCAATTGCCGCCGCTAGATGGGGATTTATTCATTCCATTCCTGACCCAGTCGAATGACTGGAAACAGGCTGTAGATTTTCGATGTACTTATTCTGATCATAAACCGATCATTTTTAATCTTTCCTGGGTTCGTTTTGAACAGCCATCTTTTCCTTCGGAGAACGTTCTTAGATTACAGTAGATTCTCCTGGCATATAAATAAAAATTTAAACACATTTGAAATAAACGATAGGAATATGATTGACCGTCAAATTGTTCACCTCTATAATAAGGTCAGTAATGCACGGAAGTATGTCATTCGTATCGCCAGAAATCCCGCAAACTTGCGTGTGCGCGACAATGGTGCTGGTCACATTGTCAACAATGACAATGGCAGCAGATGTAATTCAGCGCCAAGTAGCGGTCTTGCATCTTTCTGTGGGATCCAGAATAGCTAATAATAATAATAATAATAATAATAATAATAATAATAATAATAATAATAATAATAATAATGTTCTGGACCGTCGTCAAATTGTGCGGACCGCGCTGGAAACGGGTCCAGGCCTGGTAATGACTACGAATACAGTCCGGCCGCGGGTTCAGTACCGCCAAGGCACCCAAGACAACACCACGCCGGATCTCCTTCAGGATTTGATCCATACTAAAAATGCTTATAGGAAAAGATGGCAAAGATATTAGGGATGCAACTGACCGCGTGGAATACCTGGACCTAGCCCGGGAAGTACGAAATCGATTGCTGGAAACAAAGATTTGAAAAATGTGAGGAACTTTGCCGTAATCTCTCAGAAAATGAGTCAGATTGCGAATTTTGGCGGATTCTCTCAGAAAACGAGTCAGATCGCGAATATTGGAGGATTATATATGAAACGTTAAGCATTCAATTCTAAATTTCAGTATAATACCGTAGCGAAGCACGGGTATCTTGCTAGTTGTAAATAAATTTGAAACTACTGCCTCAGTGATCAATAAAAGAAAACATGCGCGAACACGAACAGTTTTAACACAGGAAAAGCTAGATGAGATTGGTGCGATTCTTGAACGTTCACCGATTAAATCACTCACAAAATTTGCACAAAAAGTAGGGGTTTCTGTTTCTTCTGCACACAGAGCTACATAGCTGTTACACATCAAACCGTATGGGTTTACAGGGGTTCATTGTTTATAACCTGCTGATACAGCCACAAGAGTGAGATATCATGAATACTATTTTGCATCATTGAATGATCGTTTTTTTGACTCACAGTTTGTGCTCTCTTCGGATGAGGCCTGGCTTCATCTTAATTGTCGTGTGAACATTCATAACACTCGCTATTGGTGTGCAGAAAATCCTGATGGTATTTATGAAGTCCCTTATTATGAAGTGTTGACACTTCCAGCATCTTTTATAAGGTAGGATTTCATATAAGATTGTATACACGCTTAAAGAAGGGCGGCCGCATGCGACGTACGTTGTGCCGGGTCAGTTGCTATAGCGCATAGTGCAAACACCGTGCATTCGGTCTGAGTTTATATGAGAAACCCTGTGCTAGCTTCACGTTGTTTCCGACCACACAGTGTACTTCACATAACTTCGCGACTTGAAATAATTACCAGATGGAACAAGATATTGACGAAATTACTTCACAGGATTGTTTCCTCCTAAGGGACTCAAAAGTTGAGAGGATAGAAGTATTACACTAAGCTCATAAAATACCACAAAAGAGTTTTTCAACGGGAAGTTATATATTTTTTAATGGAAGGTTGAGAGTTTCTTCTCCGATTTACAAATTGGGCGCAAAATTATATGGATAACACGATTTGTATCATCTGTCTTCAGTTCTTTCGAAGATATTATTGTTAACAGTGGGCTATGGGCCAGGACGTGCACTCTCAAGCGCACAAAAATTGTTCGGCAAGAAATATTTAAATTCATAAATTCTCGGAAAGTGAAGATATTAGTAAACTGCAAATGGTCGGTGTCGTCTGTGGTCGTACAATACAGCTAATAGTTCTAGCAGACGCAATAATGTTCAGTGAACATTACAATATTAAGACTGAGACTTATAGTGGGGTACGCGGGTAGCTTTCAGGAAAAAAAGAAGAAAAATTGAAATATGAAAATTGCCTGTTGCAAGCGTATAATATGTAGCCACGCTTTGCTTGGAAGTTTCACGTGGACTACGACATATCAGAAAACCGTATCATGCCATAGTGGCACGCCCATCCCATTAATGGTTCGGAATGTCTGAATTCCAGAATTAAGATCGAATTTTTTCATTCACATTTACTAATTTGATACTGAGGCCAAAATCTAGCGTTTTGTGAAACTTTCGTACAAATAGGGTATGCTGTGTTACTTTGTTGTCATTTTATTGTACTTGATACAGATACAAACTCTTAAATTTCTTGTAATCTCAGCTCAGCTTTTAAACATGCCTGCGTCGAAATACTAGGTAAACATGCATGAATCATCAAATTATGACCTGAAAACACCTCCTCCTACCGCCTCTTCATCATTATTTCCCTCTTCCTTTCACAGATCTTCTTCTTCTTCTTCTTCTTCTTCTTCTTACTAATCCTTCTCTTCACCTCTCAATTGAAGGCGATATTTCGGTGTACTGTAGAAAAGTCTATATTTTCTAAACTTTCTCTTGAGTAGTAGGTATAGTACTCATTATTCATATATTTTAATGTAGGGCCTACTCTACGTACAATGTGCATTAATCAGATGATATTATTCCTTAAGTGTGGTTACTTTTATTGCCAGCCCCGTGGTGTAGGGGTAGCGTACCTGCCTCTTACCTGGAGGCCCCGGGTTCGATTTGCGGTCAGGTCAGGGATTTTTACCTGGACCTGAGGGGTGGTTCGAGGTCCACTCAGCCTACGTGATTAGAATTGAGGCGCTATCTGACGGTGAGATAGCAGCCCCGGTCTCGAAAGCCAAGAATAACGGCCGAGAGGATTCGTCGTGCTGACCACACGTCACCTCGTAATCTGCAGGCCTTCGGGCTGGGCAGCGGTCGCTTGGTAGACGAAGGCCCTTCAAGGGCTGTAGTGCCATGGGGTTTGGTTTGATTTTGGTTACTTTTATTAATACTATTACTGTTATTATTTTAATATTATAATTTTATGGTCATCAGTAATTATTGTTAAGTGTTCTAGGTTAAGACTGGTTAAGTGTAAGAAAGAGAGTACATCCCTAACTTTGCCAGAATAAATAAAACATATTATTATTATTATTATTATTATTATTATTATTATTATTATTATTATTATTATTATTATTATTATTATTATTATTACCCAATAAAATGAATTTCTTTTGTATGTCTCGAATGGACTCAAAACCTACTGGACCGATTTCGCTGAATTTTTTCCAATTTGTTCTCATTACTCCTGGGATTGTTTAGGAAGTCGTTTGAACGAAATCAGATTGGTAGTTACTTTATTATGACTATTTGTGTCATTAATTTTATTCCTAAACCAAGATAAGGTCGACTTGATGGACAGATTGTTGCTAGGCGACAGCAACTTACGCTATATCATTATAGTCCGGTAAGAAATGCTGTATATAGCAGGTTGGGAACACGCCGCCATGTTTTATAAAGTACTGTGAAAACTCTAGAATATCGACAGTGGAATGACACGGGTTATCACCCACTCCTAACAAAGAGCAAATAAGGATTCCCAACCAACAAAGGCGAGTCTACTTATATCTATCTATATAAATAAAGTTGTAGGGGATCCGCTGTCTGTAATATCGTTTGTTTTGCCAATTTTTCAGATACTTATCCGTTTTAGGTCAACTCAAGACCGTATCAGTGGTTTTTATTTTTCGTGCCTGTTTGTTTGTTCCACCATCACGGCAAAACGGCTAGATAGATCTCGACCAAACTTCATATTTAGAGTATACTCATCTAGGCGTAGGTTTCGATATGTATTTAACTTAAAAATCTCTGAATGGATGGGGGTTTAATAGGAAAACCAGAACAGCGGGTATGACCACAAATCACAGCTGGTGCGTGTCCAGGGCACTGTGCCCAGTTTGACCTACGTGAATGACATCCTGCGTCCCGTTTGCCATACCCTTTCTGTACAACTCCCCAGACGCCACATTTCAGCAGGACAATGCGCGACCACGTTTTGCTGCACGAACACGTGCGTTCTTGTCACAGGATGTCAGACTGTTGCCCTGTGAATGCAGCATGGATGGCTATATCCTAGGACGACATTGGTGCCTTATACGCGTCGATGCCATCACGCACGGAACAAGTTATCAGTGCCGAGAGAGGACCCAGTGCCTGCTAGGGAACAGGATACATGCTGAACCTAGGTGACTGAAATGCTAATTGTTTCTGCAGAACATACTAATGAATACATCCTGTGAATATGAACTTCCTATTTATAGCCTTTCAGGGTAATATGTTTGTTATGAACATGAGTGTATTACCTACTATCTCTGGAAAGTGTATGTGGAGGTAAGACATCCCTAGAAGCCCAAGATAAGGGGGAGAAATATAATTATGGCTAAAACCGACCGATATTAGTGTTGAATCTATACTTTTCGGGACTACGGAAATGATTTCAAACGAACTTGGTTACACTTAAGACGTATTATCAAGAGACAAACTGCGTGGAGGTATGAAAACCCTAGTACCCCTAGGAGTGGGTGAGATGTAGAAATAATCGAAAATAGTGTGGAATTCATTCTATTCGAGGTCGCTGATATGAATAGTGAAGCTCCGATTCTTTTAGAAGTCCAAGTTCAACCTCGTTTCGCGTAGCGTTGAGAAAAAGGGAAAAACAAAATTTCTAAAATGACCGAGGTAATGGAAGTATTTGTGTATGTTCCAGCATAGCTCTCAACCAAAATTGGACTTACTATCTGGCAAAAATACCTTAGGGGTAAGAGAGCCCTACTCCCTAAAAGCTGGGGCGTAATGTAAAAATAAACAGAAATAAACCGATGTTTGTGTCTAATCCATTGTTTTCGGGGTCGCTGAGATGAACTGTGACACTCTGGATGACGTTTAAAATAAATGTTAGTCCCAGTCGGTAGGGTGTTAGAACGGGTAGAGAAAAGAAAATGTCCAAAGGGATAGAGTTTAAGGACGTATGTGTGTGTGTTCTAGCATATCTGTCAACCAAACTTGGTACAGACATCACTTAGTATATAGAAAACTGTACTACGGGGGTGAGATAGGCTACCACTAGCTCGCTAGGGGTGGGGGTAAATTTAAAAAACACAGAAAAAGAGATGAAACATAAAAAATAGTAGATAACGACAAGTATTCATGTACAGTCCATAGTTTTCGGGTTTGCTGAGGTGCATAATGACAGTCCGGATGTCGTTCTTCAGCCCCCATCGGCACGGATATGAGAAAGTGTAAAAAATAAAATTAAAAAAAGACCGAACTTACGGATGTATGTGTGTTTCTTCCAGCATAGCGCTCATACAAAATTGGTACACACGTGACTTACTATCTAAAAAAATACTGTTGGGGTAAAACACCCCTAGCACTCTTAGGGCAGATGGTGAAATACACAAATAAACTAAAATGACTGATATGAATGTCGAATATATTGTTTACGATGCCACTGACTTGAACTGTGACACATTGGAGGGTTAAGTCATATTTCAGCCGCAGTCAGTATGGTGGTGAGAAGGGGTGAAAATGAATGTAAAAATAACATAGATTACGGATGTATGTGGGCTTTTTCCTGAATAACTCTCAACGAAACCTGGTACACATATGACTTACCATTTGAAAAATCACAGCCCCCGCTGGAGGGTGGTAGATGGAAGGAGATGACGTGTAGAAATAATGGAAAATAACAGGTCTTGATGTTGACTCCATTATTTATGTGTCGCTGATACGAACTGTGGTGCTCTGGATACCGTTCACGTTCAGCCTCCATTTAGACGGGGGGCTGAGTGGGGCTTAAATATAAATAGACTAAAATGACGAGATTAGTGTTTATTCCACTGCTTTTGGTTTCGGAAGGGTGATTTTGACATTCTCATTGACAGTTTAAATTGTGTACATCATACATTTGGTGTGACGGGGAAATACATGTTTTTTTTGAAAAGATGAAATATTTCCCAGTCATTTCGAGCTTCAACAATGACAAAGTTTTACTCAGAAATTAATCTTAAATTTGAAATCAAACACATTTAAATAACGCTAAAACTACATAATAGGTCTTAAAATCAACATCTCAAAAATAATTCTATAAAACTTCACTTTACATTTAATTAACTGGTAATACAAATATTAAAGGTAAACATTCAAAAACTATCCGGATAACGCCGGGTATTAGAGCTGGTGTATTTAATTTCACACTCTCGTCTTATTTACTATGTGTATTTAAAGCAAATGATTTATTATCAATTAAAATGCTTTTGGGAGTACATTGAACTTTTAGCCATGAGTGAGGAGTACTATCTCATATTAGTTTTAGAAAATCGGCAATATCCCATATTCTTCTTGGACGTATCTCAAATAGACAAATTTACACTTTGGAGATATTTCATAGATTTAAACCAAATACTTCACAACGCCAATATAGGACACTCAGTGCTGAAACAGCCGACAGCTTCAACTAGCGATCGAAACGGTCTAAGCTGATGCAACAACTTGATGCTTTCAAGAACGGTTGCTGCATGTGTTTTAATTTGTTATGCGTATTTATAAAGATATGAAAGTATGTTCGGTATATTTTTGCAAGGAACATCACTGCCAGTGTAGAAGCCCGTCATCTTTCACGTTTTCACGAGATACTTCGTATTATTGGCTTCCAGGACGTTAAAGAACTCTCATGAAAAACTTTGGGCAGGTCGGTGATGCTACAATTGCACTATCTCACTCAGTAAAGAGAACAATGGAGAACTGCTCAACTGTAATTCAAGGGCTGATTATATGTGATCTAAGGACTAAAACTATATATAACTCAGCGGAGTTATAAGAACTAGACTTACCTATACCTCGACTAGGATCTACGAACTCAACTTATTTATGATGTAGGGACTTTACGTGATCTATTCGTCATTTATGATTATCATATATACCTCAGTTGTAATATCATAAATAATTTATCTATACCTCATGTATTAATATTATTGCTTTACATGTTCCAATAACTACTTCTATGGTTTTCGTAGACACCGAGGTGGCGAAATTGTGTCCCGCAGGAGTTCTTTAACGTGCCTGTATATCTACCAATACGGGGTTGATTTATTTTAATACCTTCATACACCTCAAGTATAATGTTAGATGGGGACTTGTTACATTTACACGTCGAATTTGATATTTGGACTCGTTTGATTCACACATCAGCAGTGATCTAGGGACTCGGCTATACACACCACAGCAATGATTTACAAACTTAAGTTATCTGCACGCCATCTCCGGTTTAGATACCCAGTTTATCAGTCTCTCTATTCTACAGTAATTTTAAATATTTAATTTACCAACACTGTTTTGATCGATAGGTGTATATTTTTTCCTAGTCCACCGGAATTCTATGCTCCAAATATCCTTGCATTGTTACATTGATACTTGGGAGTCGGGAGGTTTTGGTATACCCCAACCATCATCATCGATGTTTTAGGTCTTTATGCATGCTCCACCTGGGATAGTAAGGGTACAATCTATGTTCAATCACAATGCAAACTAATCAATCTATCCTCCGAATTTCTACCAGAGATGGCGTAACAAAACGGCGAACTTCACCTTACCATATAAGCCTTAATAGTGGTCACTTCAACTAATAAGAAGGAAGAAATAACGATAAAAGGCTAGGAGCCAATGCGTACACATATAAATACGGCATATTTTCTCTCGTGGTTACTGCGTGATCCAGTCCTGAGAGTCTCTAAATGATACCACTGTGAACTTTAATCCCATTTCTCTTACGAATAGGACACCTGCCATCTATTCTGGCAAACAGTCAAGCGCATAAATATCTGCCCAAGTTGGTAATTGAAAAATATCACCGCACACCGTATCGTATTCTGTGGAGAGAGCGGGCTAGTAAAATGAATTATCTCATTAGGGTTAAGTATCGGCCGTTCTCAGCTTCACATATAAGAGCTCCTTTTTTCCGCATTTTGTCTCTCTAATTTATTAAGACCATTGATTTTTTATGTAAGCCTTTTAACGACTCCTCGGAACTGGATAGAATAATCCCAGTTAAGGCTTGCTTTAACATAATTATATCCTTCCACACAAACGCTAAGGATTACCGGCGTAAGAGACTGAATTCTATTTCCCTCCAGCTCTTTCTTATCTAAGTCGCTTATTTCCCTTTGTAGTTTATTAGAAGTATAATATACATTAATGTGTACACTATTATACACATACAGTGCCCTTTTTGAGAATATATTTGAATGTTCTTCCCCTTGTGCTGCTCTGCATATCTCTCATTACTGAGGAATTTGATACCCCTAAACACTCTTGATAAAATGTTCTTCACAACAATCTATTCTAGAGTCTGTACTTGTAAATAGCAAGTTATTCTGTCAGTTCCATAAGCTAAATTTTCTTCCTAATTGTGACTTGGATAAATAAATAAATAAATAAATAAATAAATAAATAAATAAATAAATAAATAAATAAATAAATAAATAAACGACACAAAAATGAAAATGTAAAATTTTACTTATAGTTTCTTTTTCATCTGACTTTACTCACTCCATCCGATGTGAAATGTAATTGAGGTCAAAAACATGATTTTCATGAAAGGTGAAAAGTTATTATAGCTCAAAAAGAATCACGTATACGGGAATGGTTTATACTGGGTGCTTGGGAGATAAGTAAATTACAAATAACTGCACTTCGTTAAATACCATCTATTATTTTAATTTAGCGAATGGTTTGTCCGAGGGAGGATCTTGAAGTAGAGTGCGACGCTTGTGAGGTAGGTAGTATCCTCGTTTGTCCGTCGGCTTTTACCACCCTTCGCACCATGCTTCAGTCAATTTTGCATGCGTAATGTGTAAGAAAATATTTCGAATAAACTCAGATTTTTTTTTACAATTGGCTTTACGTCACACAGACACAGATAGGTCTTGTTGCGACGATGGGACAGGAAAGGGCTAGGAGCAGGAAGGAAGTGGCCGTGGCCTCAATTAAGGTGCAGTCCCAGCGTTTGCCTGGTGTGAAAATGGGAAACTACGGAAATCCATTTTCAGATTTGCCGACAGTGGAGCTCGAAACCACTATTTGCCGTAATGCAATCTCACATCTGTGCGGCCCTAACCGCACGGTCAACTCGCTCGCTAAGAAAAACATCTTGAACTTTTGCCAGGTTCCTGAAGAAACAGCTCGTGGAAGAGCTCTATTGTGATAGTTAAGCGAGATCAAGATAAAATCGTTCAATCATCAATAGGCAGTTTTATTCGTGAAATTTCTAGCATTTCGCTCCAGTTTGACAATGAGCTTGTCGGTTGGATTGCCACATCTTAGGAAAGTTTAGAGATCAAGATAGTCAATGGTCATGGAACTGGTACTGCTTACAGGAGACACCTATATTTATTTGCTACGAGGATCAATGTGGTCGAAGAAATATAATGTTTCGCCTATAATTCCGCACTTGACCTTGATTTCTTTTGCATAATACTCCTATTTAACACCGTCAGACTCATGGTCATGTCTATAACATATTGCAAACGACCAATGAATTTGTTAAAACGTTCGAAAATGTTTAAGTTTATCGCTTAAATCTACTTGAAGTAAAATCGACGTTTGGTCGAATATTTTATTAAATAGGCCCTGTTCTGTTTGGTGAAACCAGTTGCGTCGAATAGCCAAACAAAGCAGGGCAAGGGCGCAAAGCTGCATTATAAACAAACATAGCTGGTGAATGTTGCTCCCAGGAAATCATTGATCAATTAATCATTGAATATTAAAATACAAGCAAACACTCTGTGTGAGTTTATTTTAAGTGAATTTCTCTTTTTTATGGCACTATTGTAGTTAAGAGACTCTTCCTGTTGCTAGTTCTTAATGGAAGCCATCGTTCTCTTTTCTGTCTCTTTGCACAGTCCAGTAAAATATAGCTTCCACCGAAGACGCAGTCTCATTTATGACTGTGACAATTCTGAAGCTGCTGAGGTATGGATGAAACTGAGTAATGACATTCGGAGGGTTATGAGAAGTGCTATTCACTGGGTCAGCCGTGCTGCAATAGCAGTTTCTAGACCAGTGAGGAAAACAATGGTGAACTGCCTCACTCCTCATCCTATCAAGTGCGCCTCATTTTAGGGTTGGTATTTGTGGTTTCCTTTTAACAGCATAACCTTCAGTGGCACTATATGAGAATCCAACACGCCTTAGGACTGTTGAACTAACAGACACATTACACGCCAATGTAAAAGACAAAATCGAAAATAGCGTCAATGTTTTGTGAGTTGAAACTAAATATAAGCCTAGCAGTGGGGGAATGTGCCATATCAAGATTAGCATATAAGTGGGAGTACAGCACAGAGCTTCTAATGCAGATGATCAAACATTTGTCAAACGTTTTATCAAATTATTTTACGATGTGTTTCAAAGTAAGCCGGGGTGGCTTATCAGTTGTATATTAGGAGAATAAACTGAAAGTAATATAATTTTTAATGATGCTAAATTATATTATTTGTCACCAAATATCTCCGTATGTATAATTAAATGTATGCCTGTCTGTCTATATATCAAAATATCACGCTAAACTGATCGGTGGATTTTCATGACTTTTGCACAGGAGTTCTCAGAGGGATCTGTCGCATATGTAACTAACTTTTATTCCAAATTAATAACCCGAAAATATATTATTCCCGAAACTATTTGCGCAAAATCGTCTAATATTTTCCTCCCGGACTAGCTGCCGTGGTTATGTGAGCACATCAATGACATAGCCTAAGTTTATAGGTATGAAGGTGATAAACCGAGCAAGGTGGCCATGCGGTTAGGGGACCGCAGCTGTGAGCTTGCATTCGGGAGATAGAGGGTTCGAACCCTACTGACGATAGTTCTGGAGATGGTTTTCCGCATTTTCCCATTTTCACACCAGACAAATTCTGGGACTGTACCTTAATTAAGGCTGCTTTCTTCCCACTCCTAGGTCTTCCCTATCACATCGTTGCCATAAGACCTATTTGTGTCAGTGCGATGTAAAACAAGTTGTAAGAAGATGAAGGTTATAACCGTTAATTGATAGTCTGTGGTTTGCCGACCTTGGTTGCAGTACTTCGGTCTATGTACAGGTTTCCTAAAACAGAAATCTTTCTTAGTAAATTATATTTCCTAATTGACCTAAAATTTCTAACGGGGCAACTTCAAGAGCCCTCATGCTACTCAATAGTCAGGAAGAAATGAAATTAAAATTTACGACATTACTTTTTGTTTTTTAGTTTTAAAATCAATAGGAATTTTAGATTCGAAACGTAGTACGTTTTACTTGGGTAAATTCGCAGAAACTGCATAATAGTTTACAATGAGATGGAAACTGTTTCTTTCTCATTAAATCACTTCTAAATTAATGGGCCGCGTTTGAACTGAAATTCGGTATGGGTAAATCTCAGATATTCCGTTCAAGTAAAAGTCTATTATAATTAAATAACATTTCATTTGAGATGAAGGTATTTGGTGAACTTAAGGTATTTACTGCATGTTTTACCCAGCAGAAACCAAAATAATGCACAAATAATTAGTCCTATCACAAATTAATTCCCCTCCAATTGTATTTAATATTATTAATACAAAAGGATAAGAAGCGTTTTTCTTAAGCCTTTAAGTAATAAAGTACGCGTTCCATAAGCTCTAAAAGATAATCAGTAGCATTGCACTGAGTTACTGATGTTAGCTGAAATATGCTCTGATCCTACTGCTGCCACTCATTTTCACCAGATGACAGTACTGCTCAAGCCGTACAAAACTAATCTGTCAGCAATCAGTCTCCTAATTTCATGTGATACTTCTATCGCGAAAATAAATAAAAATTACTGACGGATATATACAGTGTGATGTAAGAATCAGCATTTTCAGGAGCAAAAGTGACGTCAATCCGTAATTAAAAATCGAGTTACCCATAAGGACAGGAGTGGGAAATTTGAGCGAGTGAACCATTTCAAGTATTAACGTGTTTATTCTCCATGGATGATACCATACCAGCAGGAAATTGAACTAAGTTGTAAGTAGCTAATAGCAGTGAGTTCATTATCCTTATATCGGTCTTCTGTTTTTTGTATACACGTATGTATATGTGTGAAATTTTGCGGGCGTAGGTTGGATTGTTAATACAGTGGAGAATCTAGATTTAAAATAGTGGGAATCATACCTGCTACTATCTAGGAGGGAATATTGTCAGTGGACATTCGAATTGAAGGGATAAAGACTAAGGCTTTAGCTGTATGTTAGAAACGGGTACGGTAATGGAGTCATGTAAGCTGAATGAAGTTAAATGACCAAAGAAAACAATGGGCTTGGCTATGGCGGGTGAAAGAAGAAGAGAGAAACCTAGGACACGACTGTAAGACTCGATGTACAAGGACATTCAGATAAGAGGTTAGAAACAGAAGGGGTCACGATACTGTTTGCAAACGGGAGTGCATAGTTCATTCACAGAATTTTTCAGATTGAAGTTGAGATACACAACAATCTGCAATGAAGTGTATAATTACCGGGCGAGTTGGCCGTGGGGTTAGGGGCGCGCAGCTGTGAGCTCACATCCGGGAGATAGTAAATTCGAAACCCACTGTCGACAGCCCTGAAGATGGTTTTCCGTGGTTTCCCATTTTCACACCAGGCAAATGATGTATCTTAATTAAGGCCATGGCCGCTTCCTTCCCATCCCTAGGCCTTTCCTGTTCCATCGTCACCATAAGACGTATCTGTGTCGGTGCGACGTAAAGCAAATAGCAAAAAAGTGTATAATTAAAATAATATACACTGACTGACACAGCAAATGCAACACCAAGAAGGAGTGGTCAGAACTTTATGCCAATTGCAGGGTAGACTGACGTCACTGAGGTATGCTCATGATATGAAATGCGCCGCTGTGCTGCGCACGTAGCGAACGATAAATGGGACACGGCGTTGGCGAATGGCCCACTTCGTACCGTGATTTCTCAGCCGACAGTCATTGTAGAACGTGTTGTCGTGTGCCACAGGACACGTGTATAGCTAAGAATGCCAGGCCGCCGTCAACGGAGGCATTTCCAGCAGACAGACGACTTTACGAGGGGTATGGTGATCGGGCTGAGAAGGGCAGGTTGGTCGCTTCGTCAAATAGCAGCCGATACCCATAGGGATGTGTCCACGGTGCAGCGCCTGTGGCGAAGATGGTTGGCTCAGGGACATGTGGCACGTGCGAGGGGTCCAAGCGCAGCCCGAGTGACGTCAGCACGCGAGGATCGGCGCATCCGCCGCCAAGCGGTGGCAGCCCCGCACGCCACGTCAACCGCTATTCTTCAGCATGTGCAAGACACCCTGGCTGTTCCAATATCGACCAGAACAATTTCCCGTCGATTGGTTGAAGGAGGCCTGCACTCCCGGCGTCCGCTCAGAAGACTACCATTGACTCCACAGCATAGACGTGCACGCCTGGCATGGTGCCGGGCTAGAGCGACTTGGATGAGGGAATGGCGGAACGTCGTATTCTCCGATGAGTCACGCTTCTGTTCTGTCAGTGATAGTCACCGCAGACGAGTGTGGCGTCGGCGTGGAGAAAGGTCAAATCCGGCAGTAACTGTGGAGCGCCCTACCGCTAGACAACGCGGCATCATGGTTTGGGGCGCTATTGCGTATGATTCCACGTCACCTCTAGTGCGTATTCAAGGCACGTTAAATGCCCACCGCTACGTGCAGCATGTGCTGCGGCCGGTGGCACTCCCGTACCTTCAGGGGCTGCCCAATGCTCTGTTTCAGCAGGATAATGCCCGCCCACACACTGCTCGCATCTCCCAACAGGCTCTACAAGGTGTACAGATGCTTCCGTGGCCAGCGTACTCTCCGGATCTCTAACCAATCGAACACGTGTGGGATCTCATTGGACGCCGTTTGCAAACTCTGCCCCAGCCTCGTACGGACGACCAACTGTGGCAAATGGTTGACAGAAAATGGAGAACCATCCCTCAGGACACCATCCGCACTCTTATTGACTCTGTACCTCGACGTGTTTCTGCGTGCATCGCCGCTCGCGGTGGTCCTACATCCTACTGAGTCGATGCCGTGCGCATTGTGTAACCTGCATATCGGTTTGAAATAAACATCAATTATTCATCCGTGCCGTCTCTGTTTTTTCCCCAACTTTCATCCCTTTCGAACCACTCCTCCTTGGTGTTGCATTGTCACTGTCAGTCAGTGTACTTGTTGTGCTTCTTCTGACTTAACTTTCATTGGTTAATTCCGACGGCTTGGTGTCTAGGTGTGTGTGCCGCGTTTATAATTAGAATCCATCACAGTTTCTCTATAGTGCGTCAGCTCGAAAGGCCTGCTGCACTAGAGCTCTCCGGAGGCCACACAGAAGAAAACTTCTGACTGGAATAAATAAAAGAAAATATGGGTTTCCCGAAAATGTTGTTAATTGTAAACAAGAGAAAAATTAACGTTACTTATAAATTTGCATCGAAGTAAGACGATGTTGAAGTGCAAATACACTGATCAATTCTACTTTTTTTCTTTTTTGCTATTTGCTTTATATCGCACCGACACATATAAGTCTTATGGTGACGATGGAACAGGAAAGGCCTAGGGATGGGAAAGAAGTGGCCGTGGCCTTAATTAAGGTACAGCCCCAGCATTTGCCTGGAGTGAAAATGGGAAACCACGGAAAACCATCTTCAAGGCTGCCGACAATAGGGTTCGAACCCACTATCTCCCGAACACTGGATACTGGCCGCACTTAAGTGACTGCAGCTATCGAGCTCGGTAATTCTACTATTAAAGTACATGATTGTTACCTTGGCATGGGAAAAGCAGATTCATATCAAATCGCTCCAAATTCTTCAAAACAGGATGGTACCCTATGTATGCCATTCCCATTAAATTCATAGGTCTCATAAGAAAGGAATCAATAAAGAGAACATGACCCCACAAGTCTGATCCAAGCGCAATATCTACAAAGGAATGCAACTTTCGGCATTACGTTGTAGTGGTCAGTAAGAGAAAAGAAGTATGCATGAAATCGCTTGCAAGTTTGCATGGAATGACTCTAGAGTGTGTTCGTCACCTGTGTATATTAAAAAAAAAGTCTGATATAATTTCGAAGGACAGAAGGCGACGAGCTGTTTCAAGTCATCGAACACTGCCTGCAGAGACGCATATCAAAAAATAGAGAACATGTAGAGTATTTTCCAAACAAAAAGTATATTATGAAAATACACAGGTAATTATCTTGATTCTAGGCTACATGTTTATAAATGATGAAAAATCACTAACATTTTTATTTTCAATTCAAGAAAATTGCCTCTCATTTGGCTGACCTCAAGTAGACGTTTGCTTTAAATGTGAGAAATTGAAGCACACATTGTAAACCCTACTCCTGGGTCCATAGAGAAGATTGATGGCACAAACAGAATTTCAGATCCACAGGGAAAGAGGTCGCAAGTCTTCCAGACGTTCTTGTGTACGAAATATTTTACTACTGGCCTATGCATTCTATTTACATGATCTACGCACAGGTAAATCAGCTTTCTGCAACTAACATAAGGGGGAAGCTTGCAAATGTCCCAAGAAATTTGCACATTTCTGAAGGATTATCTTGAATACATCATGCTTCACATTATAAGAAAGCTTTATATTTGCTCTGGTCAAAATATAAATCACTCATTGGTTCCATTCTTCAGACATACTCCGCTTTTCTAACACAGAACTCTGTTTCAAATGACCAGGCCGCTCTTTTCATTTCTACAGTACCTTGTGATCGAGATTTCGGAAGAATAAAGAGGCATCTGAAGAAACACTATAGAATTTACATTCCAAATCAGTTCTACTATCTTATTCTTGGTGGCAGCCGAGAGCGTAAATTTCCTGTCAGGTTAATCAGTACCTATGAAATAATAGATTTCAAAAACTGGTGAAATAAATGGAGTAAAACAAATTCAATAGCAGAAGGTTTCATGGGGAAAATAATTCTACGATCTGAGAAGCAGTAATTGATGATTCCATTACTCCATCGCTTCAACTAGTCATCAAAGTATCCTGGAGTGATTAAAACCGTTGGAACTATTGGTGATGAATCAACGTTCCAATTCCAGCTGATACCATTTAGGTTTGTCCACCAGAATCCGGAAAATATTTCCAAGAACTGAAAATCTACACAAAAATTGTGCTCACAAAATTCTTATTAAAATGGAAATGATACTGGACTATTTGAATAGAGTCCCTTAGAAATTGCAAAATTATTTTCTTTGCTGTAAAAATGATCTGATTGCGTCATGAGTAAATTTAGACAGAGACCTTCTGACACCAAAGAACAATCATTTCATCCACCAGCTATGGAGTCAATTGTCACATAGCGAACTTAAGTAAAGGAGATATATGGCACATGTGTCACAGTATTTTCTTTATCGGGATGAAAGACTTGGCTTGAATCTCTCCCATTGTAAATTATAAGATCTTAAGATATTATTGTTTCTTTATTGGTTGTTGTTGATTATGTCAGCTCATCTTTTGTGGTCAATCTCAGAGACTTAATGGACCTCCTTTTGTACTCCCATTCATGTTGCCGAAGAAATTCAGCTCGGGGTCGATCAATTTTTATTAATCCATTATTGCCTTAAATTATCAATTAAAAATTGTTATGTTAGGAAGAAGTAGTTCCCCTTGCTGAAGAATGAAAACACGTATCCAAAGGTAACTGCAATCGAGGAGTGTCTGTTCAAAAGATGCTATTTCCACATCAAAAATGTTCAGAATTTCGTCCACATACATTGCAGTAGCTGAATACTGTCGAATGCTATGAGCAAATGAGCAATCCAGACCAAATTATTTTGTCTAATCCATTAGAAGTTGTACCATACGTATACGTTTCTTGAGTTTTCCTACAACGTTCTTATGGTGGAAATAGGACCATTCTAACAATTATAAACTTCGGAGATTCAAATTTCTCACATTTTAATTTGTTCTTCGATCAACATAAGTTAAAGAATAACTTAAAACATGTGGCCTGTTACGCGGAAAGGGTCCGAAAGTCGGAATTTTCATTTTTGAGATTGTTGTGGTTCTAAAACTGGCATAAGATAGTGAGTATTTTAAAAAAAGGAGTTCATGCTTTCAGTTGTAGTGCTTCAGAAGATATTAATTATTGACTGTTGCTATTAAGAAAACTGTACTAACGATCAGTTACCGACCTCGTTACCTACTCTTAGTTCAGAGTTCAACGACACAGCGATTCTGAAGATATTCTTCGAATACTAGAAGAACTGAGGAAGAAAGAAGAGGAAGTATCAGTGTTATTATTTTAACATAAAAAATGTTAAAATTGTAAATACATAGACTTATTTTTAATTTCATATGTGTTTTTTCTATAAATACCAATTCTTGGGGTAAAATAGTAAAGAAAAATTTAACTTGTAGCACTGAAAATGTGTTATTATCTTGAAAAAATGAAATGGCGTATGACTTTTAGTGCCAGGAGTGTCCGAGGAGATGTTCGGCTCGCCAGATGCAGGTCTTTTGATATGACCCTGTAGGCGACCTGCGCGTCGTGATGAGGATGGAATGATGATGAGGACAACACATACACCCAGCCCCCGTGCCAGCGAAATTAAGCAACGAAATTAACGAACCCGGGACCCCTGTCACCAAAGTCCAGCACTCTGACCATTTAGCCATGGAGCCGGACTGTTATTATCTTACTAACCAAGAACCGAATTTATTTTGAAGATGTCCGGCTACGTGGCTGAATAGTTAACGACCGAGCTCGATAGCTGCAGTCGCTTAAGTGCGGTCAGTATCCAGTATTCGGGATACTTGGCTGGCATGTGGGTGGGGGTATGTATCGTCTTCTTCTTCACCACTTCATCCACATCACGACGCGCACGTCGTCTACGGGTGTCAAATCGAAAGACTTTCCCCTGCTGAGCCGAACATGTCCTCGGACACTCCGAGCACTAGAAGGCATACGCCATTTAATTTCTTTTTTATTTTGAAGATTTCTGTTGTGTAGGTAATAAATATTTCTGTTACTTATTTAACAAATATTTTTGGTCAGAACTGTGCTTGTGGAGTATTCTCAGAATTGCAGTCCTGAATATTTTGAAGCGGCGCGCGTGAAGTGGAGAAAAGTTAGTGAAAATGATCAAACATGATGGGCGGCCAAGTTGTCATTCGCGCGAGCGGATGAAGGTTAATAAGAGGTATTTTAAAAGGCCTACATCAATAGAAGTTCCATATATATAGTTATCAGAGCGGCATATTTCTTGCATGGATTAATACGAACATCTGCTGTACGGCTGAGCTCTCTTTCCCACTCTCCTTCTTGCTGTAAATTGGAATATCGATACGCTCTAACTTCAAACAAATGACTTCCCAATTGATCCGTGGAGCAGCGCCATGTGATGGAAGAGTGCAGCTTTAATTGGTCTGCGAACGATGACTCGTATTTTGCTCCGCGCGTGAAACAGCAATCTATCACCGTACCGTCAAGGGTGACCAAAAATCTTCCGAATTCACCTCCACGATGTTTTCATGGTGAAAGTGAAAAAAAACTTTTATGACTTGAATTTGGGGTTCGAAAACACCATCTCCAGAATACAGTGTAATATACAGTATATGTGGCCGATGCCGCATAGCCTCCTCGCTTGATACCATAGTTTTAGGTGGAATTCTAACTATAAGGTTATGACATTACAAATTCCTCACATACCGAGCGAGTTGGCTAAGTGGTTTGGGTACGTAGCTGTAAGTTTACATTCACACTGTTTCCAGCCCTGAAGATGATTTTCCTTGATTTCTCATTTTAACACCTGGCAATTGCTGTTGCTTTGCCTTAATTAAGTGCCACGATAATTTTTCTTTCCAGTCGCAGCTTTGCTCTATTCCATCATCATTGTATAACCTATCAGTGTCAATGCGACTTAAAACAGTAAGCCAACAAATTCCACGTACATTGACCAAGATTCGAACCACAACTATCTTGGATCAAGCTAGTGGCTAAATCACTGGGTTACCATGCCCTTCATAGTAACTACCTTCATCATCAGTTTTGAGTAGCTATGAATGATGTGCGTCACGCAAACCTTGGTGGTGGTGGTGGTGGTGGTGGTGGTGGTGGTGGTGGTGGTGGTGGTGGTGGTGGTGGTGGTTATTGTTTAAAGAGGAAGTACAACTGGGCAACCATCCTCTCTTTACACTAACCAGAAAGGAAGGTCCGATACTTCAAAGGATGAAGGTATATAGTTAATGAAGAGAAAGTACCGCGAAGGGCGTGAAAATGCAAGATAACCTAAGTTTCGCAAACATATCGTCGCTGGAGTTGGAAAAGAACAAAACTTTACCAAGAGAAGTCAGGTAGACTAGATGAAAGTGAAGAGCCTGCACAACCGACTGGAACCAATGCCAGAACGTAGACTTGGGATGGTTAATGAAATCAAATTCGCTGACGATACGAAGAATGATATAAATAAATATAGTCATCTCTGATATATCTCTGTTATCTAGACTATGAAAAAATGAAATGGTGTACGGCTTTTAGTGCCGGGAGTGTCCGAGGACAAGTTCGACTCACCAGATGCAGGTCTTTTGATTTGACACCCGTAGGCGACCTGCGCGTCGTGATGAGGCTGAAATGATGATGAATACGACACATACACCTAGTCCCCGTGCCAGAGAAATTAGCCATTTATGGTTAAAATTCTCGACCCTGCCGGGAATCGAACCCGGGACCCTGCGACCAAAGGCCAGCACGCTAACTATTTAGTCATGGAGCCGGTCATCTAGACTATAATTTGTATGAAATTTGTCATCCTGAAAGGATGATGAAAAAACTAGTGACCGAACGGGTCGGCCGTGCGTTTAAGGTAGCGCAGCTGTGTGATTCCATTCGGGAAATAGTGCGTTCAAACTCCAGCGTCGACAGCCCTCAAGAGAGTTTTGCATGGTTTCCCATGTTTACATCAAGCAAATGATGGGGCTGTACCTTAAATAAGGCCACGGTTGCTGCCTTCCCAATCCTAGCCCTTTCTCGTCCCTCCGTCACCGAAAACCTTCGGTGTGTTAGTGCGACGTTAAACAGGTAGCAAAGAAATAATAATAATAATAATAATAATAATAATAATAATAATAATAATAATAATAATAATAATAATAATAATAATAATAATAAGAGAGAGAGAAACTAGTGACAAAATAACTCGTGTAACACACTCTACGTATATATTGCACAGAAATGTGTCGCTATATATTATTAAACACATAGAAGGTATATATTCTACAAAAGGTTAATTCTATGCTCTCCGAGATACGATACCCTTTGCGCTTCATCAATGAATGACAAATGAATTAATTAATCAATTTATCAACAGATCTGCATTAGCACTGTCACCATGACGACAGTTTCCTGCATCCGGGTGCTTGTGGGTTCGAACCCCACTGTTAGCAGCCCTGAAGGTGGTTTTTCATGGTTTCCCATTTTCACCCCAGGCAAATGCTGCGGCTGTACCTTAATTAAGGCCACGGCCGCTTCCTTCCCATTCCTAGGCCTGTCCTATCCTATCGTCGCCATAAGACACATCTGTGTCGGTGCGACGTAAAACAAACAGCAAAAAAAAAAAAAGTTTTCAACCTTCTCTTTTATTAAATATCTACTTTATAAAATTAAATGGATTTCTTTAACTTCATCTTTACCACGCTTCTGAAATAATTTAATAAAATATTACTATACTACTACTACTGATAATAATAATAATAATAATAATAATAATAATAATAATAATAATAAAAATAATAATAATAATTGAGTGAGTGAATTGGCCGTGCGATTAGATAGTGGGTCCGAACCCCATTGTCAGTAGCCCTGAAGATGGTCTTCCGTGGTTTCCTATTTTCACCACCAAGAAACTGCTGGATATGCACCTTAATTAAGGCAGTGACCGCTTCCTTCCCACTCCTAGCGCTCTCCTGTTCCATCGTCGCCATAAGACCTATCTGTGCCGGTGCGACGTAAACCCGATTGTAAGAAATGCTATTTTCGGAGACGCCGATGTGTCGGAATTTTGCTCCGTAGATGTTCTTTAACGTACCAGTAAATCTACTGACACAAGGCTGAGGTATCTGAGTACCTTCAAAGGTACTTCTGAGTACCTGACTAAGCTGGGATCGAATACGCCACCTTTAGCTTAGAAGGCCAGCATTTTAACACCTGAACTACTCAGCCCTGGTAATAAAAAAAAGCAGGTAAACTAGCGACAGGGAATTTGCCATAATGACTGTAGCCCTACATTCGATCATTGGGGATTGATTGATTCATTGGTCCATTGATAAAACACAAAGGGTATCCACTAGAGAACGCGATTGGATACGGTTTAAAAAAGTTAACAGAGGGAAAGAAGATTAAAATCACTACACACAAGATGACTGCAGTCAGATGGTTTGAAAATTTGTTCGAATCCATCCGTATTCTCCAGGAACCTGCTGGAAATGTACCTAATTTCAAGCCAAAGAGAATCTATAAGTAAAAGAGAATTCAGTGCCAGTCCATTGCATTCATTTAAGCGTTTGGTCTGCTAGATAGAGTTTTGATGTTCGTTGTCAGGTAGTTAGAATGACGACGCCCTCATCAGTATTGCTTTCCTTCATAATGGGATCACTGTCTTCCGCATTATAAAGCTTCTCGGTTGGTATCACGAGGCTTTGCGGTTTGGGTCACGTACCTATTAGCTTGCATTCGGATGATAGTGGATTCGAACCCATTGTCGGCAGCCCCGAAGATGGTTTTCCATGGTTTCCCCTTTTCACACCAGGTAAATGCTGGGGCTGTACCTTAATTAAGGCCACGGCCGCTTCCTTCCCGCTCCTAGCCCTTCCCCATCCCGTCGTCGCCATAAGACCTATCTGCCGCTTTGAATAGCTCAGACGGTTGAGGCGCTGGCCTTCTGACCCCAACTTGGGAGGTTTGATCCTGGTTCAGTCCGGAGGTATTTGAAGGTGCTCAAATACATCAGCTTCGTGTCGGTAGATTTACTGGCAGGTAAAATAACTCCTGCGGGACAAAATTCCGGCACCTCGGCGTCTCCAAAGATAGTAAAAGTAGTTAGTGGGACGTAAAGTCAAT
This sequence comes from Anabrus simplex, assembly GCF_040414725.1. Classification (NCBI taxonomy): domain Eukaryota; kingdom Metazoa; phylum Arthropoda; class Insecta; order Orthoptera; family Tettigoniidae; genus Anabrus; species Anabrus simplex. The sequence goes on along the minus strand of NC_090270.1, from coordinate 147,928,550 downwards.
AACATTATTATTATTATTATTATTATTATTATTATTATTATTATTATTATTATTATTATTAAGACCTATCAGTGTCGATTTGACGTAAAACAAACTGTAAAAAATAACAAATAAACAGAGGTTGATATGATAATTGTTGCAAAAACTCTAAGCCCATGATGAAAATTCTTGATCAAACAATAAATAGAACGCCACGCCTCCGGGTGAGGGACAGGGACACTACCTTAGAACTGAAGGTCATCTTTTAAACATAGAGGTGACCCAAAAGTCTGTTAACATTTGACCAGGCAATAATTCTCGGGATACTGGAGATAGAGAGGTAATAACTGACACACATGATTGACATGAAATGTGGTTTTACTGAAACCGAAATAAAGTACACAAAATGACCAATACATGGCGCTCCATACGATGCACAAGCAATAATTAGCATAACAATCGAGGTTTAGCAAAGTCGATGTTCTTCATAACACATGTTCAACAAGATGGCCGTCATTCATCAGCAATACCTGTAGTCGAGGGACAATATTGTGAACAGCACATCCGTAGGTATGGTGAGAAACTGCCGTCGATGTCATCTTTTAGCTTCCCTAATGAGGTCGGACGATCGCGGTTATCTTGCCACATATCAGATACCAAGAAAAAATTAAACTAATATATACGGTAGAAGCCTTGCCTCTTCATCCATATCTCCTTCAGTCTATAAACTCACTCTACCCTCAACTCCCACGACAATCTTATTAGTAACATATATTAATTTTGAAACCAAAAGTATTCTCTTATATTCTTTTTTCCACATTTATAAAATACATCTAAGTGAATTACTACTTTACCTAGTTAAGACATTAGTAATCAAATCTCTAGTTAAACAACTCTGGTACAAATACCGCGAACGTTTTCCCAAGAATGAGAGTGATGAAACTATAAATGTAAAGATGAGTCAAATATGCTATTAACATTTAATCTCACAGAAAGTTAAAAAACGCTTCACTTAATGAATTATGATAGTTAGAAGGAGACTTTATTTTTACTAAGAAAAAACACACATAATAATATATTAATTAAACTTCACTACAAAACTTTGTTAAAGATGTCTCTCTCAAAGTTTATACCACATACCGCAGTGGTTTCCACAAAGAATGCAAGAACACTGTAAGTGAGTATCATGGTCATTCTTGATGTTACACATTTTAATGTGAATGTCATGAATTGCAAACCTCGTTACAAGATGTCGCGATTTGTATGAACCTAACTTGTTTTCATCTACTATTGGTCGTAGCATCCGAGTAATAAAATTCGCTCCATATATCTTCTCCCTTTCGCCTCATAGTACGCTACTGATAGGCCTACCCTTGTGTAGATGGTAGCAATATTTGAAGTCTTAGTTCTTCGATGGTCCGCCTCTCTGGTGTAGTGGTTAGTGTGATACGCTGCCACCCTTGGAGGCCCGGGTTCGATTCCCGGCTCTGCCACCAAATTTGAAAAGTGGTATGAGGGCTGGAACGGGGTCCACTGAGACTCGGGAGGTCAACTGAGTAGAGGTAGGATCGATTCCCACCTCATTCATCCTGGAAGTGGTTTTCCGTGGTTTCCCACTTCTCCTCCAGGCAAAGGCCGGGATGTTCCCTAACTTAAGGCCACGGCCGCTTCTTTCCCTCTTCCTTGTCTATCCCTTCCAGTCTTCCCATCCCCCCGCAAGGCCCCTGTTCAGCATAGCAGGTGAGGCCACCTGGGCGAGGTACTGGTCATCCTCCCCAGTTGTATCCCCAGACCCAGAGTCTGAAGCTCCAGGACACTGCCCTTGAGGCGGTAGAGGTGGGATCCCTCGCTGAGTCCGAGGGAAAAGCCGACCCTGGAGTGTAAAACGATTAAGAAGGAAAGAAAGTAAGTTCTTCGATGAATAAAGCTTTATAATGAGAAGTCAGTTACCCAAATCAAAAGGTAGGTTATTAATTCCCAAAAAGAAGCCTATATGGAGAAATTGATCATTAACCTTGTTTCCTAGTTTCTCTAACAACTGTGCCACAAAACGTATTTCCGTGATGAACAGCATGGAAAAAAATAAATATTAATTAAATATTTGGTGTAACTGTAATTATTGTTCTTGTGTAGGTGTAGTCGCTTATCTGTTGCCTGTAGGCCATAGGTTCTACTACCGACTATAGCAAGGATTATGTCTTGACCTAAAAGTTGGAAATCGGTTGAGTCAAGTGGTCAGTGAAGAGAAACTGATGTACTATCTGTGTCTGACGAGAAGTCGCAGCAACTTGCAGGTACGGCACAATACTACACTCTAAGTTACAAACATGAATTGTGAAGACTGTGTGAGCTCTCTGAAACAGATTCGTGTTCATAATTAAACTGTTCAGTACGCAGTACTTACAGTAAATGTGTAACTAACGCACAAATGCACTACCACCTTGAAACTTCAGGAGCTGCCTGGCCAAGGCGGTAAAGGCGTGCTCAGCTCGCCCGGAAAGACGTGGGTTCGAATCCCCGTCAGGAAGTCGTAAAATTTAAGAAACGAGATTTCCACTTCCGGAGGTGCATATGGCCCTGAGGTTCACTCAGCCTACACCAAAAATGAGTCGCAGGTTAATTTCTGGGGCCAAAGGCGGCCGGGCGTAGAGCTAACCACTCTACCCCATCACGTGCCGAGGTTAACAATAGTGGAAGCCTTTACATTCCACTCCTCCAAGGGCCTTCATGGCTTTGACTTCCTGCCAGTATCTTCTGAGCCCAGCAACGAGTGCCTGTTTATGCTCTTCAGACAAAGGTCCTTTCCGTCTTCTGGAAGTTAATAGTTGTTCACCAACCTTCTGAATGCATTCCAGTCAGGAATTTCTTGGTCTGAAATACCAATCTGCCTCAGATCTTTTTGGCATTCCTGGAACCATCTTGGCCTTGTTGCCTTAGATTGAATAAATATCCATATTCTTTTTGTTAGTCGATCATCAGTCATCCTCAAGAGATGACCGTAAAATAACAGGTGTCTCTTCTTAATTAACGCTGTGAGAGGTTCTGTCTTGCTGTACAAATCCTCATTGGTCTCATTCGCCCCTGTCTATCAACCCACCTATTACCTAGGATTTGTTTGTATCCTGCGCTCTCTTTTTTCCAGCCGGACATCTTGACCTTTGCTAGTTAAGATCAAAGTTTCAGGCGCGTATAATCCCTCAGGTTTTACAACTGTGTTATAGTGTCGGAACTTGGTCCCTATACTCATAGACTTACAGATATTCTTTGTCATTTGGTATGACTGGTCTAACTTCCTCATCCTGACATTGACTGCTTCCTATTCTAAGCCATTCACTTCATTAGTACTCCATAGTCCTTAAAACAATCTGAACTTTATCATTCGTCTCGGATGGTTTAGGACCGGCTGGATAAAAGGGCTACCACTGGATATTTATCTGTGATCAGTATTGTTTCTGCAGACTTTTAAATAATACTCTCTACGAACTCTTCTGCCCTAGCGATTACCTCACTTAACCCTCCTCATAAACATCGACCTACTAAACGTAAAATACTTATTCATCAAGAAATTAGCTTCGTCAAGAAGCTGGAGACTAGATAAACTGCATGATAAACTGGAAAATAACTTAATCATACATTGTCATTACGGTCCGAATCGTTGGCTGAATGGTCAGCGTACTGACCTTCGCTTCAGAGAGTTCCGGGTTCGATTCCCGGCCGGATCGAGGATTTTAATCCATTCTGATTAATTCTTCTGGCTCGGGGGCTGGGTGTATGTGTCCGTCCCAACACTCTCCTCATCACATTCAGACAATATACTACTGTACACCACCAACCACCACAGAAACACGCGGTAGTGATTACATCCCTCCACATAGGGTTGGCGTCGGAAAGGCATCCGGTCGTAAAACAGGCCCAAATCCACATGTGCGACAAAGTTCGCACACGCGATCCCACAGGTGTAGAAAAAGCGGCAGGAAAAAGAAGAAAGAAGAAAAGACACATTGTCATTACAAGAAATGAATTTCGTTAAATTGTTCTGGGACATCAAAGTAAATTTAAACCAATCAGTTCATTGTAATCTAAATTTAGTGTTCTCAGTGTCTAAGTTCAAATTGTCAAACTCTTTGACTCAGCGCAGTGGCCTTCAGTTCGCAGGGTTCCAAGTTCGATTCCTGACCTGGATTGGTAATTTAACCTGTATAATTTATTCGTATAGCTTGGGGAACTGAGCTTTTGTGATTTCAATAGCAGACGACCGCAAACCACCATACAACTACACAAAACCCTTTACACAGTTTTGACGTCAGGAAGGACATTCCACCGTAAAACTGGGACCAGATCCCCATGAGCAACACAGGTTCCACCCGTTACCATCAACAAGGCATGCGAAAATGGGCAGAAAAAAGGTGAAGGAGAAGAGTGTGGAAGTTCGACCATGAGACTTCCAAGATACAGATCCCAAGTCACGTACTTCCACTGCGTCTTTCGTGAGAATAATTTATCATGTAATCTATCAAGATTTAAATAATATGCTGGGCACCAATGAGTTGCATACAGGAATTGTTGAAAACAAAATTAGAATTAATTCCATGAGATAACAGAGTTCCCATCACTAGGTTAACATCTTTCATGGAAGCAATATCTGACTACGTCACTTGTGTGGGCGCCGCTTCTTCCCCTGTTGCGCTCTCTCCACCCCTGGGCGCTCGCACAAATGACGTCTGACGTCGAGAGGCCGTCTATTTGATGGACAGCCGATAGATAAAGTGATGGGAATCAGATTAAAGAAGCCAGCCAGACAGACCAAGTGCACTGGAAACAAATGGTGCTGAGGGCTTGGGATGGCTCCGGGAAGAAATGACTTGAGAGGGAAAAAAATATGAATCAAGCATAAGAGTTCATAAGCGTTGGGAACAGAAATGTTTTGTGTACTTAACTAGTAGTTTAAAGAACATCCGATAATTAAATACATGTCCTAATTCAACAGTTATTGTGGAATATGCCACTGCGAAGACCAGTTGTATGAGCCGAAATGACTAGGCGTACATATTGCAAAATAACACAAATTAATTGTTTTGCTACCCCCTGTGGGTGGGGGACGCAGATGAAGAATACATCCACAATATCCTCTGCCTGTCATAAAAGGCGGAGAAGAAGGGGGCCGACCAAGGGATGATACTTTTGGAACCATGAGGCAATCTGTGATTAGTACCATTACGCGATGAACACCATGGGTCGACTTTACTTGCGATTAGTACTACATGTGCTTGGTTGTGGTCCCTCTTCTAGAGTAATAATCACTACTACCTGAGGAGCACGTACCGCTACTGTCTCCAGCTGGGTCTATGAGTAGTATTATCGGGGGAGGATTACTATGGGAGTAGTGCCATTATATGAAGAACACCATGGGTCTGTGTTGCCTGTGGGTGGTGCCATAACGCATGATACACTGTGAGTCTAAATTGCCTATGATTAGTACCAGTATGCGAGCAACACTATGAGTATACGTATCCTGTGATAAGTATCACTATGCGTGCAACACCATGAGTATACGTATCCTGTGATAAGTATCACTATGCGTGCAACACCATGAGTATACGTATCCTGTGATAAGTATCACTATGCGTGCAACACCATGAGTATACGTATCCTGTGATAAGTATCACTATGCGTGCAACACCATGAGTATACGTAGCCTGTGATTAGTACCACTATGCGTGCAACACCATGAGTATACGTATCCTGTGATAAGTATCACTATGCGTGCAACACCATGAGTATACGTAGCCTGTGATTAGTACCACTATGCGTGCAACACCATGAGTATACGTATCCTGTGATAAGTATCACTATGCGTGCAACACCATGAGTATACGTAGCCTGTGATTAGTACCACTATATGAGGAACAACGCGGATCTAGCCGGCGCCCGTAATCAGTACCTCTCTGCGAGGTACACCATGGGTCTACGTTCCTTGTGAATGGTACCCTTATGTGACGAACACCGTAGGTCTGTGTTGACTGTGATTAGTACAATCATGCGAGGAACACCATGATTCTTCGTTACCTGTGATTAGTATTACTATATGAGAAACATCATGGTTCTGCTTTACCAGTGATTAGTACTATTATAAGGGGCTGGTGACCTGGATTTTGAACCTCTTTGGACAACAAGCATCATCCCAGAAAATAAGACATTATGAATCGGATCCACTGATTGTTCGGATTCATCATCATCATTCGTTTTAGATTGGTGTCAGCGAATACATTGTGAAGTTTTAGTTGTTTCATTTCGTTGCAGCTCTTATCATTAGAGGCCGATGACCTAGCTGTTAGGCCCCTTTAAACAACAAATATCATCATCAGAATCTGGTATTTTTTCCTCTTTCTCTGGTAGGGTCGCGGTAGATAGTTGTGTTGTACGTGTGGACTTAGCCTAGTTTTACGGTCGGGTGCCTCTCCTGACACCAGTCCTATGTGCAGGGATGCATTCAGTTCTTTTGTGTTTCTGTGGTTGATGTTAGTGGAGTGTGTTCTGTATAATGAAGTAAGATGCATGTATAAAGACAAACACACACGTAGTCCCAGAGGCAGAGTAATTAAACAGACGCGACTCAGTTTGCCGGCTCGGCTGGGATTAAAATCCAGCACTTCCTGAACCGAAGCCCGCCTTGTTTACCATTTAGCTACGGAACCAGATAGTTTACACTTTATTAGCAAATTAAATATAAGCAATTTTGTCCAAGGAGTGTGTTAATAATTGAAGATTCAACAAAATAGTTCTGAAGAACGTACGCTTACATAGTATGTAAGAGATCTTGTTTTAGTGATATAAAACTGTACTAACGAGTGAGTTGGCCGTGCGGTTAGCGGCGCGACAAAAACGGCGTGCAGCTGTGAGCTTGCATTCGGGAGATAGTGGGTTCGAACCCCAGTGTCGGCATCCCTGAAGATGGTTTTCCGTGGTTTCCAGTTTTCACATTAGGTATTTGCTGGGGGTGTACCTTAATGAAGACCACGACCGCTTCCTTTTCATTCCTAGCCCTTTCCTGTCCCATCGTCTCCACAAGACATATCTGTGTTGGTGAAACATAAAGAAGATTGTGCAAAACTATACTATAAATCTCTACACAGTATAAAGTAAACTCGGTCCGTTTTCTTTGTTTCTTTGAATCGCTAATCTCAGGAAGTACTGGACGGATTTTATTCAAGTTTTCCCCAATAGATAAAGTGTTTTTTGAGGAACATTTATGTGTATAACTAGCTGATGTACCCGTGATTCGCAGTTATACGGATGGATATGGTTTGTACATTATATAACATTTCGTAAAACTACGAGAGAATTGGACTCCGCTCTACATAAAAGAGTACAGTGTTTTTGAGACGGGCTTCACTCACTGCCTCTTATACGGTTATTGTATTGAAAGGGGAAGCCTATATCACGCTATGTGTACATAAAATTGCTGTAAGATGTTACGTAAAATACGACAAAAAAAGCCATCTAATTCATAAAATGATGCATATGTTCAAGAAAAATAAGCCCGGTTGATCTAGTCGGTATATCACAAGATATCATACAGGTTTTATAATTTTTATTTTCACGTTACTAACAGAGTTCGGAAAAAGTCCCCGTTCTTCACTTTAAAACAAGTTGACTCTTGGTCCGTTTATTTGTTTGGCTGTCTTACTTCCGCCCTTCTTTCCTTCCTTCCTTCCTTCCTTCCACGCAAAATCTACTTGACCGATTAAGCTCAGATTTAGCAAACTTATAGCGGGTACTTTTGGTTAACATATACGTCGATTACCATCACGTTGCCTCGTAAGCAAAAGAAAATGTGAAGCAAAAGGAAAATGTACGACTGGGACCCATAGAAGTGAAGACGCTGCCTAAGAAACTGGAGCCAAGTGTGCTTGGAATTCCATTTCCTAGAAGAAATGCATTTTCTTCCAAATTCTAACAGTTTTCCAGGGTAAAAGATGCTTTTCTGTATTTTGACGCATACATCTATTATATATATATACTTTTACCTTTTACGAATCTGCGAGTAACCCTGACTACAAGAAATTTTAACAGTCCTCTCCATTCGCTGGATTCACGCACTTTGGCAAAATAACATAGGCTAATATAGGCGAAATATCGAATTTGTCGTACAAGGTCGAGGCAAAGTTCATGTTAAGCCTCATGACGCGAAGAACAAAAATCGGTGAGTCCTTACGGAACCATGTTTTAAGGCCCTAAAATGAATCGTTATGGAGATATTGTCATCACACTACCCAGGAATCAAATGAACAAATGAGTGTCCGTAACCATGGCAACGTCAGCTCAAGTATTCCACAATTGAATAAAGGCCTGATCTTCGAAATAGGCACGTGTGTGAGTGCAGGAAAGGCCAAGGAGAGATTCTTCTTGATATTTTTAAATCATATCTATCATTAATCTGCTGAGATACTTATTGTTTCTAGAACTACATTTCCATATTCTTATCAGAAGGAGTTAAAAATTCCAAAATGGGCGAGGTTATGGATGTATGTTCCAGCACAGCAGTCAACCAAAATTGGTACCCATATTACTTACTATCTGGAATAAAGTACGGTGTGAATAAGACACCCATAGCACCCCTTTGGTGGGGATGGAAAGGGGCTGAAGTATAAAAATAATAGAAAACGTTGAAGATCCATGTAGAATCCATAGCTTTTAGGAACGCTGAGGAGAACAGTGACACTCCAGATGTCGTTTGAATCGAAGTTCAGCCCCATCGGAACGGAGATCAGAAGGGGTGAAAAAGAAATGTCAAAAATGACCGATATTACCGGGTGAGTTAGCCGTGCGGTTAGGGGCGCGCAGCTGTGAGCTTGCATCCGGGAGATAGTGGGTTCGAACTCCACTGTCGGCAGCCCTGAAGATAGTTTTCCGTGGTTTCCCATTTTCACACCACGCAAATGCTGGGGCTCTACCTTAATTAAGGCCACGGCCGCTTCCTTTCCAGTCCTAGCTCTTTCCTTTCCCATCGTGGCCATAAGACCTATCTGTATCGGTGCGACGTAAAACAAATAGCAAAAAAATGAGCGATATTACGGATGAATATGTGTATGTTTCAACAAAGCTTTCAACCAAACTTGTTACACAGATGACTTACAACCTGAAAAATCGACTGCGGGAGCAAGACACCCTTAGGGGAGCGGGTGAATTGTACAAAATAACCAAAAAACGACCGTTATTAGGGCTGAATCCACGGTTTACGGGGTCATCGAAATGAACTGTGACATTCTGAATGCCGTTTAAATCATATTTCAGCCCCATTCGGAATCGGGGTTGAGAAGGGGTGAAAACGAATGTCCAAAATGACCGAGATTAATGTTGAAACCACAGTTTTCGTGGTCCGTACTCTGACCTTCTAGTATTCCTACCAGATCATCATCCACCTCAGTACTAAGCATTCCCATTCACCGCTCAATGGCTACAGTACATTATTTGTAGTCGCCGCCAGCCGAATTTGGAATTCCCTACCTGCTGAAATTAGGAGCGTCTCAAACCACCTCCGCTTTAAGAAACTCTGTCAAACCTGGTTAATAAATAATAATAATAATAATAATAATAATAATAATAATAATAATAATAATAATAATAATAATTACTCATAACATAGTAGGATTAGATCATAGCTAATTTACTAGGTTAATTAATACATTTAATTGATACCTTAAGATATTAAATTGTAGATAATTTATTTAGTGTATATTTAACTCTTCATATGGGAGTATGGTCGGACAGAATAGCAGGCTTCATAGCCTGAGTCCCGCCATCTAAATAAATAAATAAATTGTTGACAGTCCCAGTGGCAGCTGGAATCGCGTACATCTATGGCGCGACGCAAAAATGCATACACTTTTCACTCGTTTATTTTATTTATTTGAAAGGATTAGCTACTTCCCAGACAATCCGGGCTGCCACGAGAAATGAAAATGAAAATCCACAGCCTGTTTCCAGCCATTCGACCGGGTCAGGAATCGAATGAATGAAACCGCCATCTAGCGGCAAAGATAGGAATTGTGCCGGCTGCCGAAGCTTGTCGCACTCCTCTGGGGCAGTGATTAATGAATGACAGGTGAAATGAAATGATACTGGAGAGTGTTACTGGAATGAAATATGTCAGTGAAAACCGGAGTATCCGAAGAAAAACCTGTCCCGCCTCCACTTTGTCCACTACAAATCTCACATGAAGTAAGCAGGATTTGAACCACGGAACCCAACGGTGAGACTACCACGAGAACAAAGTTTAAATAATATGCAAAAATAATCTAAAATTAAAACTTGAAATTAAACACACAACAATAACTCTAAAACTACAAATTTGTTCGTAAAATATCAATCAGCGTCACAAAAAGGGAATTACAAAAATTCACTTCACACATAACTAACAGGTAATACAAATCTTAAAAGTAAACATTCAGTAAAATACCTGGGCAGCGCCGGATAATATATCCAATAATAATAATAATAATAATAATAATAATAATAATAATAATAGTAATAGTAATTGTTACCGTGATTTGGTGGAACAGCAAACTACCAAATCAAAGTTAATATAAAACTTTAACAAGGTTATATTTTCCAAGTGTTAACAAATAAGAATAACAAAACTTTAACAAAAATAACAACGGTATGGCGATTTAGAACCAAGACTTATAAGGATCCAAGATTTCAACCTTTAAACATTCTTGGGGTAGCAAGCCCTTTCTGAGCTCCTAGTTCAACTTCAACCAAGCAACAATTGTTCAAAAGGGCAGAAAACCCCTAATACATGGAGCACTTACTCACGATTAGAATATCAGGCCTCTCTGAGGCACTTTTACAACACATGAAAAGAGCTGACACGCTCTCAGTTTTCCACGCCCATTCAAGGCACACCAAAAATGTCTTATACTTTCTGGCCTTCCATGGCCTAGCTTACTAATAGAAAGAGGGGTATCTCGTACCCAACCTACAGGGCCTTCGAGTAAAAGAAATAACCGTTAAATAAATGGCCCAAACAAAAGGAAGGAGGCGGATACTTGCACTCCTCTATGTAGCTTCTTAAAACCTAAAAGGCACTAGGCCGATAAAACAGGTGCTATTCCCAAACCATGGAGGTGACTCGTATACGAGTTATTTAAGACATTAAGGAAGAGAAGAAAATCAGTTACCAAAACGTAGTGACCTCAAACCAAAATGAAGGGGAGCTCGAGATGGTAAATCAATCTCTATCCCCGAATTACAATTACAAATTTAATTAAGTTTTTACATAAGCCGGCAGAAAATTACATGTTCATAAAGATAGGTTACAAATTAAAGTTTCGGACCTTTCCCGCGGGTTAAACTGCTGAGCTAGCGAGAAATGAGGTGTCTCATGGCCATTACCTTACTGAAGACCTGCTGCCTGATGAAAGAGGCGCCTCCCGCCCCCTGCTTCACAACCACACACTTAGTTAGACGTAGATTAAGTGGCCAAGAGATGTGAAAATCAGCAGTTTATAAACCCTCGGGGAAGGTTCGAGACCTTTCATGAATAATTAAGCCATAACCTCTCAATTTTATTGGATACCTTACAGATACACACCAAATCAAAGAAGAAGCTGGCTGAAAATTAATTACAGAAATTCTGGATTGTCTAAATTCGAAACTGGCGGAAAGAAAGATAAATATTGCCAACCCACAAATGAATGAACGAAATTTAGTAAGGAACAACTTATGAATACATCATTTCTTCAAAGAAAGTTCCTTCACTTCGCACCAGGGTGCATGATCATACTTTTTTCGGCAGTGACATCTATGAGAGAATGTCCAAACTTCTTGATAAATAGTAAACAAAAACAAGTCGAAATTCACACAATGACATCTTCAGAGGAAAGGTTTATGTAGGTCCCGTTTAAGTTCAGTATTTCTCCAGTAGAGGAATTCCAATTGGCGGAAGGTTTAAACGTGCTGCGTAGAAGTGTACCTCCTCGTATAATAATAATAATAATAATAATAATAATAATAATAATAATAATAATAATAATAATAATAATAATGGCGTGCGGGGACGGGACCGTATCTAGGAGCAATTCTTATGTTGAGGACAGCACACACACACACACACACACACACACACACACACAAACACACACACACACACACACACACCCAGCCTCGAACCAGCAGGTGGGATGGGTGGACCTGACAGTTGAGGCGCTGGCCTTCTGACACCAACTTGGCAGAGTTCGATCCTGGCTCAGTCCTGTGGTATTTGAAGGTGCTCAAATACGTCGGCCTCATGTCGGTAGATTTGCTGGCATGTAAATGAACTCCTGCGGGACTAAATTCCGGCACCTCGGTGTCTACTAAAACCGTAAAAGCAGTTATTGGGACGTAAAGCAAATATTTATTATCACTACTATTAGTAGTAGTATTAGTAGTAGTATCGAACCAGCAGAATTAAGCAATAAAGTTAAAATCCCCGACCTGATCAGGAATCGAATCGGGGACCCCTTGTACAAAAAGCCAGCCTACTAACCTGTTAGCCACAGAGCCGAACTCAAAGTATAGTATGAGGTTTTAATACAATGGCTACACAGTATGGGATTTGCTACAAATGCTATACCGTTGCGGAGTAACGAAACGTTTATAAATATACCATGAACTCACTTCGGGATTCTCCTCCTTGAAATAAAGTGGCGTTATCCGTTATCCTAAAATTTTCTGAAATAATCCGGTGACATACCCTTAATCACGGGGACAATTATACTGTGTGTGTAGGGAAACATGAAATTGTGTGTGGTCATGCACAATATACAGTAGATATCTCAGATAAGACTCATTAATCATACAATGTCAGTGATATGTACATTCTCTTTAAATCAGAATGCTGCGTTGTCTGACGCCAAACCAGTATTTCACGAGTTTAGAAAACAAGTCTAGGAAGAGCAATCTTAAAGATTTAAACACGTAAAGTCCAAAGAAAGCAATAGAAGTAAGACGTTGTGTTTCAAGTACTCTCACGTGAAGGACAGCTGAGGGGTTTACAGGTCCTCGACAACATGGCTCGCAAGGAAGTGGACAGAAAATAATGGAGTTCTCTACCCTCTAGTAACCTTGTGTAGTACCGAATAATATTTCTTCCAAACTGTTCTGGAGAAACCATTCTGGCAGGAAATATTTATAGCACGTTTCTAAGTGACCTGCGACGTATTGCTGAGTTTCTGTCAATGCTATGCAATACTAAAAGTACACTGTAAAATGTAAAATATAATATTAATTTCCTGTTAACATTGGAAACATTTTAATAAACTTGACCATAAAATATAGTCTGTAGAAAAGATAAATATTTAAAATAAAAGTGGAAGGGCTAAATGCAAGAAATTCCTAAGGCCAACGCACAGTTGCCACCTCTCTCCCTTCACTAGGAACAACTTTGCTTTTAGCACTTACCATTACTTAACACACGGAGGTACTGTATTCTCGATAGGGTAAAATATTATATTCAAAGAAAGACGACAGCGAAAAATAAATATATCACTCAATACAGTGCAACACTCCGCGTGTTAGAGCAGGCAGCACTGAGATTTAGGCCTAGGCCTAGGCCGTGCACAATGACAGACAAAGCACGGAGCTACAGCACTTCAATGCTGGTTTAACGAAAACTTTCCCCGTGAGAGCTAGGCGAGAAATGACCTGTGGGCATATTCGGTAACATTGAGCTATCTTCACTTCGATTGGCTCATGAAGGGACACTCCCCGCTCCGGATTAGAAAGCTATTTGTTTTGCATGGCCAGGGTCAGGAGAAGTTAATTAGAAGTTTGTCGCAATGAGGATGAAATGATGATAAAAACGACACATACATCCAGCCCCCCGTGCCAGCGGAATTAATCAATTGCGGTTGAAATGCCCAACCCTACCGGGAATCAAACCTGGGACCCCTCTGACCAAGTCCAGCACGCTAACCGTTTAGCCATGGTGCCGGCATGATGAGCCGGATGAGCAGAAATGATAAAGAGGAGGAAGAATATCAAACTAAAACATGGAATTCAAAAAGAAAGGAAGTAAAAGCCATGGCACATCAGGGTAACGATGGATTAGTCTGCTTAAAATCAGTATAAAAATAAATTGAATCGGTAGGCCTACTGGATTACGATAGTAAATAAGAAATCAGCGCGAAGAGGAGCAAATTTGACCGAAAATGGCACATCCCTCTAAAATGATGAACTGGACATAAAGACAGTTAATCACATAATTTGCCTTTCCTGAAATCATTAGACAGTAAATTACTGGGGAGCTAAAAATGTCACAGAGAACTTCGATGATTCCATCGCCTCCAAGCCAGCCTAGATATCAGAATTTTAAACTGATGAATTCAATTAGAGCTGAAATCGTGGTAATACTTTAAGAAAGAGTTCCTATTAAATGTACAAGTTGAGCTTCATTTATTAATATCTATACAAATTAAGTTGTAGGGGATCCACTGTCTGTAATTTCCTTTGAATTTCCAATTTTTCGGATATGTATCCGTTGTAGGTCAACTCAAGACCATATCAGTACTTTTTAGCTTTCGTGTCTGTGTTTCTGTGCGCCTATTCCACCATCACGGCGAAACGGCTGGATAGATCTCGACCAAACTTCATATTTAGAGTATACTCATCCAGGGAAAGATTCAAATATGCATATTATTTTAAAATCACTGAAAACCAGAACGGCCCCCTTCAATTTTCTCTTATACTACTGACTTTCTGTAAAATCCGTGCACTATATTTGAAACACCCCCTCATTTTAAACAACTTTTGTTATGTACATAATTTCGCTTACTCTTCAAATGACGGAGAAAATAACTATTTTCTGGGGCTTTCATGCTCTGAACTGAGCGACCGACAGACCGACCACGAGCCTACTGGTTACCATAGCAACGTCTCTGGCTGCCTACCAGAAGAGAAATAATGTTATGCCATTGTTGTCGTCGTTTCTGTAAACTCGTGATTGTTCCTTGGGTAGAAGGCAAGAGAGATGTCAAGATGCTATTCTGCGGGATATATTTGCAGAATACCTTTGGAGGTTTCTTCGAATACCACTAAGGAGGTCTGTTAATATTCGAACGGTATCACGGAGTGTAGTCCATTATTTCACAACATAGGGTGTTTTCTGGCATTTGGAATAATTTTTAATGTATGTTTACTTATGTTTTCTGATTTATTTCATTGTCTCTGCCTTGCTTCTTTAGGCTTAAGTAATAATACCATAAGTCATCTTCTTCTCTGTTTACCTAAGAATCCCTGCACTTAAATGTCTCCTCTTTTAACGCTTTTTTAAATCTGTAACTAATATCATCACAATTTAGTGAATGACATTTCATTTTCCAATACATCCACTTGGTATTTACATATTTGTCCTATCAGGCTATCGACTTTCTTTACTACTTTTTTCCTTAATTTCTCCGAGTGCATATGAGTGATAATCCAGAAACCTAGGCAATCTTTCCTTTCGAGAAAAATTCCAATCTCTTGAAATGTATAACTTATTGGCTTCGAAAAATAGCGAAATATGGAGGCAATTTTAATGATGGTGCATACCTTCGTTTCGGTATGCTAAACGGTAAGTTGTATCACAAAACAGATAACACAATTTGGAGAGATCTACAACTTTGGTCCTATGACTTTTTGCGTATGCCGTCCCGTGTACGTTAAATAGAGCTGCATTTCTCGGTTTAAGTTCATTTTGTACTTTCTACACATTTATGTTATCGTTTGAAACATTTATAGGAAAGGTAGCACGACCATTGCCATATGTCAGTGGAATTTTATGATTCCAGCTGCCACATAAGTATCCTAAAAATAAAGTAATATGTGAAAACTGTACCCAAATTTTACCCTATTCAATGTTTCTAACTCAGTCTAACTCTTAAGTATAGGAGATAGGAGAAAAGGTCATAGGACCAACTAGGTAGAACACTTAAGGAGAGGTCTGATGGCAGAATCCATTTGTCGATATGTCGTACCGTTTAAAAGCAGTAATCTCCAAATAAAGGTATGCAGTTATAAACGTGCCCATGGTTAAATATGTAAATAAAGTTATAGGGAGTCCGCTGTCTGTAATTTCGTTTGTTTTGTCAGTTTTCAAATATTTATCCGTTTTAGGTAAACTCAAGACCGTATCATTGGTTATTAGCTTTCGGGCCTGTTTGTTTTGTAGTCTGTTTCATCTTCACGGTTACCATGGCAACGTCTCTGGCTTTTTGCCAGCAGGGAAGGAACGTAATGCCATTTTCGTCACCATTCCTGTAAAATTGTGGCTGTTCCTTGCTTGAGTCGAAGGCAATAAAGACGTCAAGCTACCATTATGCAGGATATTTGCGAAATATCGTTGGAGGTTACGATCGTCTTCGAATTGCACTAAAGGTTGCTGTTAATATTTGAAAAATACCGCGGATTGTAGCCTATTATTTCACACCGTAATATTTTTTCCGGTATTTGCTATAATGTTTAATGTATTTCTCTTCTACTTCAGTTTTCTGCTTTAATTTCTTGCCTCTGCCCCTCCTCTCTATACTTAAGTAATAACACCATAAGTCATCTTCTTATCTGTTTACATAAGGCTCCCTGCGCCCAAATATCTCTTAAGTTACCGCCTTCTTAAATCCGTAAGTCACATCAGCACAATTTCGTGAGGGACATTGCATGTTTCAATACATCCACTTCGTATTTACACATTTGTGCTATTCGCCCGTCCTCAGTTGTAATATTATTTTCTGTTAATGACAAGTTTCTTAACTGTATTACTTCCTTCTTTTGTTTCTTCTTATATATGCGAGTGCTAATTCCGAAACCTGGACACTCCTTCCTTTGCGGAAAAATTCCAAGATTTTCAAATGTATACCATTGTAGCCCCGCAAAGTATGGAAATATTGAGGCAATTTTAACGACTGTGCAGACCTCCGTTTCGGGGTAAGTGCTGGTTAAGCGGTAGGCAATATCACAAAACAGATTACACAACAGCCGCTCAATTTAGAGAGATCTTCAACTGTGGTAGCATTACCTTTTAAATTATGTCGATTCCTTATACGTTGTAACTGTTCCCTCTCTTCAATACGCTTGAGGAGATGAAAGTTATTATCTTGGGACACATGAATATTAAATAAACTATTTGTGGGTTGCCCGCAAATTGCCACGCAAATAGAAACAATTAACATTCCATGGTTCCCCATTTCTCTATGTAATGTTTGGGCGCCATCGTTACAGTTTTAAATAAAACTGTAAACCAAAATTTATATTTACTAGCATAGATACTTATATTGAAATCACAGGGGTAGGATTTTAAATAATTAACCGTTAAGTATCGCTTAAGAAAGAAAATTAACGCAATATAAAATACAAATGAATTTATTATACAAAAAATGAGATGAATCGGAAAAGTTTCCTTAAAGCGTGGAGGAATTTATAATTTCATTTACTGAATTTACTTATTGCTTGCTTTATCTAATTGAAGCTCACCAATTGCAGCTTTCGTTGACGTCATCTGGTTTCCGTGGTTACTCGTTCTCTTCTTCTCGATGTAGACTTTGCTCCATGGACATCCTTCCTTCCTTCTCTGATAGGGTACGGGCTATCTGGACTAACACTCCTTACTTGCCTAGTCTTTAAATTAGACATTGGCCCTATACTTGTAATAACTGATCAGCGTTGATCGTATGAGGAGAAAATTCAGAGATATGAATTTTTCCATATTAGTAGAAATCTCAAACCAACTGAGCTATACTATTTATACGGTACAGACTTGTACCAAAATTCCGTAGACTTGAACTAAACATAGTTCTTCGTCCACAATATTTACTGAATATCACACAAGCCATAAGCTTGTTTCGTTTCTCGTAGATCCGATAACCTTACCGCACCTAAGTACTGTATCGAAGCGACAACACATTGTACAAAAATAACTATGTCGCGGAGCGACCACACACTGTATCAAAAATCAAATCACGTCGTACAAAGTAGATGTTCACAGTAGAAGTACTAGTGATGGAGTATCCGTAGTTAGATTGTAAGGTTGTAAGGTCGTAAAGTTCCGTTCTCGTGTTGAGAATCAGTATATATCCGGGCTCACCCCCACTCTTAGTAACAGTTCAATCTCAAAACTCATATACAACGAAGTATCTGATTCGATAGATCGAAGCATCAACTCCCCTTCTCTTCTTCCTGGACAAGTCCAGAAGGCGTGGCGATGATATAGCTGACCAGCTTGCAAGCCTCGCGCACGGGTCGCTGTTTACTAGCCTTGGTCATAAAATAAACCCATGACTCACGCAAAATCCCAAGCTTCAAGAATAAGCCTCCGTATACACAAACATGAGATGAAATGAAAACAACTATGTCTCAACATATTGATCGTATTTACAACATAATGAATTCTTATCCTACATAATATAATAATTTAAATAATAAAACGAAGTTATCATATATACAATATGATTCCAAAATGCCTTGATTACAAATTATTGACGTTGAATAAATATGTTATTACAAATAATTGCCGATGGCGGATAAACTTGATATCAAATGATATCGCGTAAAATGATATTATATTAAATTAGTAGGGCTGGAGAAGCCTGGACGGTTACAACGTTAAATAGAGCTATTATTACTCGATTACAATCAAATTTCTAACTCAATTGTGACTGGCATTAGGAAAGGGGGTCTTTCTTTACAATGAAAACTCCTCATCTCTATTGTGAATTTTCATTGGCAAGTGATCCTTCCGTTATAGTAGGAACTCCCGAACTCGATTGTGATTGGCAGTGGGAAATGTGGCCTGTCATTATCATCAAAACTACCCGCCACGCATCTTACATCGGAAACAACGTATGCCCCCCTCCCGGTTTTGTTTCTCGGATTGCGCTAAGAGGCATGGAATTTAATAAAATCTTACTGTCTGCGTGTACAGTAATTTATATAAATGAAATGGCATATGGCTTTTAGTGCCGGGAGTGTCCGAGGACAAGTTCTGCTCGCCAGATGCAGGTCTTTTGATTTGACTGCCGTAAGCGACCTGCGCGTCGTGATGAGGATGAAATGATGATGAAGAGGACACATACCCCAGCCCCCGTGCAAGTGAAATTAACCGATTTTGGTTAAAATTCCCGAACCTGCCCGGAATCGAACCCGGGATCTCTGTGACCAAAGGCCAGCACGCTAACCAGTTAGCCATGGAGCCGGTCAGTAATTTATGTAGAAATCCGTATACAAGGTAGAATACAGTAGCGAAGCACGGGTACATTTGCTAGTATATATATATATATATATATATTAAACTTGCAAGAGATCGTCACACTCTTAAGAAAAGAAACATTTATTTCACTCAATCATTCTGAAAGAACAGTTAAGAATGCAAATGCTGAGCAATGGGCATCCTTATTTTCTAAATTAAACTGAGTAGGGCCTACACCTCGAATCATTCTATGAATTAGAACCAGATTCGGTTAGTTTGAAGCAAATTTGATGCTATGTATATTTCAGTTGATAGTGTATTCTCTCTAGAAACTTGGTTTACTGATACGCCGAGGTTCCGAAATTTAATCCCGCAGAGTTATATTACGTACCAGTAAATATATCGGCACGAGGCTGACGTATTTGATTACCTTCAAATACCACCGGTCTGAGTCAGGGTCGAACCTGCCAAATAAGGGTGAGAAGGCAAGTGCTAGATGAGGGCTTCATTCTACTCCTGACCCGATCGAATGGCTGAAAATAGGCTGTGCATTTTCAAGTAAAAAACCCTTAATGGACTGTATGGGCCACCAATTAGTTTGTTGTTGTCTTTTAGTATTATTTTAATTCTAACTAAGCAGCGCTGATGATTAGGGTTTCTAAACAAAACTTGGTTGACCTTAAGAAAGAAATATGATAAAATAAAAATAGAACGTAGAGCACACCGTGTGTACCGGGAGGTACACCTATACGCCGCACATTTAAATGTTGCGCCTAATAGAACTCCTCTACTGGAGAAACTCTGAACTTGGAACTACCCCTACTTAAACTTTTACTCAGAAGATGTCACTACCTTCATTTTGTGATTGTGAAGTGTCCAGTACTGTATAAAATTCTACGCGTTTTGTTTATCATTTATCAGGAAGTTTGGACTTTTTGCAACAGATGTCACTACAAAAGCTATGATCATGCACCCTGGTGCGAAGTGAAGGAACTTTATTTGAAGAAATGTTGTATTTATAAGTTTGTTCTTTACTAAATTATGCTCATTCATTTTCGGGTTGGCAATATTCACCTTTTCCTTCCACCAGTTTTGAATTCAGCCAATCCCTAATTTCTGTAATTAATGTCTAACCTATCACGGGTTTCTTCTTCGATTTTGTGTGTAACCTTGTATCCGCCAATAAAAGTGAGAGGGTGTGGCTTGATTATTCATGAAAGGTCTTGAACTTTCCCCGAGAGTTTATAAACTGCGGATTTTCACGTCTCTTGGCCACTTGATCAACATCTAAGTGTGTGTATATGAATCAGGAGGCGGGAGGTGCCTCTTTCATCAGGCAATAGTTCTTCAGCAAGGTAATGGCCGTTTAACAACTTTATTTCTTGCTATCTCAGCAGTTTAACCCGCGGGAAAGGTCCAAAACTTTTACCATGTAACCTACTTTTCTAAAAATGTAATTTTCTGCCGGCTTATGTAAAAACTTCATAAAATCTGCAAGTGTAATTCGGAGATAGAGGGTCCTTTTGGGAAGAATGGCACGCCAGAACCATGGCTTAAATCCCGCCAGCTGGAGGGTCTACGACCGCAAGGAGGAGAAGAGAGGTGTCCGCCTTGTGGTCAGCATGGACTCCAGGGATGTGGAGAAAGTGGTGGGGAAGAAGATCTTCTGCGGGGTGCATGTGGCTACCTTCACCTTAGTGGAGGGCAAGCGTGACAAGCAGAGGACCAACCCCACCACAGATAAAACCGAGACCAGCAGGGGCGAAGAGCTGGAGCCCGGACGGGAACCGGGGCCAGCCAAGCCCCAGGATCCATCGCGGGAGACGGAGCTGCAAGTTCCGGAGACCGCATAAGGTAAAGTATTTTATGAAAGTAAAGAATGATTACTTTCATACAAGCAAATATACAACATTGTATAGCGGCCTCTAGGGTACTTAATAGAAGTATCCAGAAAGGCGGGTTTTCGGTCGCCCTGATACAAGAACCCTGGCTTAGACAGGTACATATCATGGGACTAAAATGTGCAGGTTTCACTCTATTCAGTGGAATAGCAGAGGAGAAGCCTAGAGCATGTATACTAGTTAAGGATCATAACGCTTGGGCTATACCGGGTTTCATTACTAGAGACCTAGTAGCAGTCCTAATGAGATATGAAGAGGGCGGACAGCCAAGAGACTTGGTTGTCTGTTCTGCATATTTCCCAGGAGACTCTGAATCTCCACCCCCGCCGGAGGAGTTCAAGAGACTGGTGATATACTGTAGGAAACAAGGATTAAACCTCGTAGTAGGATGTGATGCCAATGCTCATCATAGCATTTGGGGAAGTAAAAATACAAACCGAAGGGGAGAGCACCTCATAGAATTTCTATGTACAACTGATCTTGAGATCATGAATATTGGTGATACCCCTACCTTCATTAATAATAGGAGCGAAGGGATCATAGATCTTACCTAGGGTTCCATGGGAATCATGCAGGAATTTAAAGACTGGAAGGTCTCTTTGGAACCTTCCTTGTCAGATCATAGACACATTGTGTTTTATATAGAGGGCTCCATCGAGATCCCGTCTTACAGAAACCCTAGACGAACCGATTGGATATCTTTTAGGGAGGACGTGAGGAGGGGACTGGAGGGAGGACCCTCAAATATAATTAAAAACAAAGAGGAGCTGGAGCTCAGTGTGAGTTTTCTCACACGGACACTGGTTACCTCTTATGAATTGAACTGCCCTATTGTTAAGGCAAAAAGAGTAACAGGAAGCTTCAAGTGGAATTTTTATCTTGAACACCTGAGGAGAAATACACGAAGGCTCTGGAATAAATACAGGGATTTCAGGATCATGAAAGCCTAGATTCTTACAAAGAATCACAAAGAAGGTACAAGTCAGAAGTCAAAAAGGCGTCTAGGAAATCTTGGAGACAATTTTGTGACTCCATTGAAAGTCAACATGAAGCGACAAGGCTTCATAAAATTTTAACCTTGGATAGAAGGGCAAGGCTGGGCTCACTGGAGATTCCTTCTGGTGGATACACATCCAGAGAGGGGGAGACCCTGAGCTTATTGCTTGATGCCCACTTTCCAGGTTCGCTAATCACGAATAGTGAGGTGGAATCGAGCGGATCCTTCAGACCCGATAAAAGTGGCTCGAGGGAAGCCGCAGAGATTGTTACCCCAAGAAGGGTTAAGTGGGCATTAGCATCCTTTGCCCCTTACAAAAGCTCAGGTGTGGATGGGATCTTCCCGGAGCTTCTTCAGGAGGCGGGGGGGTCCTTATACCATACCTGGTCAGAATCTTTAGAGCCTGTCTCACTATGGGGTACGTGTACTCCTTGTGGCGTCAGGCGAAGGTGGTATTTATACCTAAACCCGGAAGGTCTTCATATACTGGACCTAAGGATTATAGACCCATTAGTCTAACGTCTTTTCTACTTAAGACCTTGGAAAGACTGGTGGATAGACATATCAGGGAGAAAGTATTAAGAGACTTTCCCCTGCATTCTCATCAACATGCATATCAACCAGGGAAGTCGGTTTAGACGGCACTACACCAGCTGGTTTCTAGGCTGGAGAGTGCCTTGGATCAGCAACAACTTGCTATGGTTGTATTCCTAGATATAGAAGGGGCCTTTAACTATACATCTTTGGGCTCCATAGAACGTAGTCTAGAGAGAAGAGGAGTGAGCAGTATGCTCATAAAATGGATTATGGCCTCACTGCAGGGCCGTCAAGTTCTGTTTACTCTCAACGCTGTAATGTTGAGAGCTAATATAGACAGGGGGTGTCCACAGGGAGGAGTATTATCACCAACATTATGGTGTCTGGTAGTGGACGAACTACTTACCAGGTTAAATGTTGGAGGAATATACGCCCAAGGCTATGCAGATGACATAAGCCTGATGGCGGTAGGAAATTTCCCCAGTACGGTTTCCGAACTCGTACAGAGCTCTCTACGTAGGGTGGAAAGATGGTGTCACGAGACAGACTTGTCGGTTAATCCCGATAAGACGGAGCTCGTGGTATTTACCAGGAGGAGGAGGCTAGACGGACTGTCAGAGCCTTTCCTATTCGGAAAAAAATTAGTTAAGACAACCTCGGTTAAGTACCTAGGGGTAATCCTTGAGACAAGACTGAGTTGGAAGAAACATATACTGTAGATCATAAGGTGGATAAGGCTCGCAAGATTATGTGGGCCTGTCGCAGGGCCGTCGGGAAGACTTGGGGCCTAAGACCTAGGGTGGTCCAGTGGGTCTATATCTCCATTGTACGGCCCACGATCACCTATGCATCTATAGTCTGGTGGCCAGGCTCAGAGAGTAAAACTGTGAGCACCAAGTTAAACAGTGTCCAAAGACTTGCGTGTCTAGGAATAACAGGGGCACTGGATACTACACCATTATGTGCAATGGAGGCCATCCTAGGTTTTCCCCCCTTACATTTATATGTTAAGGTAATAGCGGGAATGAGTGCCTATCGCCTTTGGTCACTCGGAGGATGGTCCTTCAAAAACCCGAATAGAGGTCATGCCTCTATTCTTACAAGGCTTCACCAGACTTGCCCTATGACAATGATGATCGGGGATCTGATGAAGCCTAGCTTTAATTTGAATTATAAATTTACACTGGTGATACCCACAAGGGAGGAGTGGGCCGCGGACGCTGGGGCCCGTCTTAATTCTGGGGGCTGTACATGGTACACAAATGGCTCGCGGACGGAGACGGGCACAGGCGCCGGGGTCTGGGGGCCTAAGACAAGGCTCTCCCTTCCTGTGGGTAAATATGCTACTGTTTTCCAGGCTGAAGTATACGCAATACTAGCCTGTCCTGTAAATATATGGAATATGCCTGGACACAGAAGACACATCACTATATGTAGTGATAGCCAGGCAGCGTTAAAAGCACTATGTGCAGTTAAAACAACATCAAAACTGGTATGGGAATGCCAAAGGATGTTAGATCAGCTGTGTGAGCTTAGCTCAGTTACCCTATTATGGGTTCATGGGCACACAGGAATCAGTGGAAATGAAGAAGCTGACAAACTAGCGAAACAGGGCTCAATGGGTTCCTTCACAGGACCAGAGCCCTTCCTGGAAGTGTCACTCCGAAGTGTGAGACTGGCAATATCCCAATGGATAAACCAGTCTCACCTAGATATTTGGGAAAGGTTAACCATAGCAAGACATGCACGTGAACTTATCAAAGGGCCTAGTCAAAGCTATAAAAAGGTCCTAATGAATTTGAATAGGACCAGAATGAGAATGGTAGTTGGACTGTTAACAGGCCACAATACCTTACGGAGACACCTACACATCATGAAAATCACCCAGGATCCGATGTGTAGAAGATGCGGTAAGGAGGAGAAGACCTCCGCGCATGTGTTATGTCAGTGCGAGGCTTTTGCAAGCACTAGACATCGATACCTGGGATCACACTTTGTGAGCCTGGAGGACATCAGGAATGCCAAAATCCGGACACTGGTATCCTTTATAGGAGCACTAGGGCTGGACTAGGCAAACCCGTTCAAGGGGCACAAAGGGTCTTCATAGACCTACGTGTGGAGCTCTGCGAAAACAGGGCTCACCCATTTCTTATCTATCTATCTATCTATCTATCTATCTATCTATCTATCTATCTATCTATCGGGGATAGAGAGTGATTTAGCCTCTCGAACTCCCCTTCATATTGGTTTGAGGTGACTACGTTTTGTAACTGGTTTTCTTCCTTTCTGAAATGTCTTAAATTATTCTTATACGAGTCACCTCCATAGTTTGGGAATAGGCCCTGCTCCATCGGCCTAGTGCCTTTTAGGTTTTAAGAATGCGTATTTAGGAGTGCAAGTACACGCCTCCATTCAACTTGGTGTTTCGGGCCATTTATTTAACCTGTTCTTTTTTTGCTAATGCCCAGTAGGTTGGGTACGAGATACCCCCGTTTCATTTGTGTAAGTTGTGCCTTGATGGCAAGTAATTGTAAAGTCTGATATTGGCTTGAATAGGCTTGAAAAAATTGAGAGCTTGTCAGCTCTTTTCTAGTGTTGTAAGAATGCCTCTGGGAGGCTTGACATTGTAAAGTGGGAGCAAGTGTTCCATGTTATTAGGGGATTTCTGCCCTTGAACAAATTTGGGCGTTGAGCTAGGAGCTCGAAATTTTTAAACTAGGAGCTTGTAGCCCAAGAGAGTTAAAATTCTTGGATCCTTCTAAGTTTTGTTTTTAGATTACTATGTCTTTATTATTTCTCTAAAGTGAAAAGCTATCAAATTTCTATTGTTTTCTGGAAAATATAACCTTTGTTAAAATTTTAAATTAACTTTGACTCTGTAGTTAGACCCATTCATCCCCACACCTTCTTTCACCTCTGCTGTTCCACAGAAATCCCGGAACACCGTGTATTAAATAAAAGAAGCCGCTATAAAGAAATAAGGATCGAATTATGAAGGAAATGGCTCCAAAAACGAATATCTCCGTATCGTGTATTATTACGCCTTGTACTCACACGTCGCTCATCCTTCAAGTGTTAAACATCAGATGAGCTTACAAGGAGCCCATAGGTTTATACTATTCTCAGGTACTGTACATTGTGGACCCAGGTAAAGTTTTCGCTGCTTTAACATTACTGCAATATTTTTAAAGGGAAGAACATTTTATTTTCACGTGTAAGCCATCCCGCCGCCATTCTGTAGACGATGGCTGGCCGAGCCTGTCACGTCGTTGTAATGCTGCCGGCTACCAGAGAGCTAGGCGTATTATTTTGTTGGGAGCCTGGATCTGGAGTGCACGCACACATTATAGTGAGTAGAAATACGAATTTCCTTCCCTCTTCCTCTTCCGCCGCAACCACACTGAAAAGTGCTGCGGCTGGCAGGGGCGAATTAGGCCACACTCTCAACGCTCATATGAGAGGCCTGCTTAACACAGCATCGGGCGGCGTTCGCTGGGACGTGGATAATACAATACAAAACACCCTCCTTTCGGGGAAGGAGGCCACCTCTTTGAGTAAAATCTCAGCTTGTTTAGGTTAATATGAATCTTCTTAATCTATATAATCCATATTTCGTGCCATCTTCTAGTAGGTGGACCCTTTTTAACAGCCATAATGGCGAAGTACAGTACTTATATTCTAGGTTCGAAATTGTGGGTACTATTCCACCCCAGGAGGGAAAAAATGTCTTTCTAAGCGACAGTATCGGTCAACAGAGTGAATCCCGGGTACGAGTACTCAGACTTTCTCATCTTCCTGGCCGTGGCCGTAATTAAGGTACAGCCCCAGCATTTGCCTGGTGTGAAAATGGTAAACCACGGAAAACTATTTTCAGGGCTGCCGATAGTGGGACTCGAACCTACTATCTCCCGGATGCAAGCTCACAGCCGCGCGCCTCTACGCGCACGGCCAACTCGCCCGGTCCAGACACCCTTCCTGACGCCAACCCTATGTGGAAGGTTGCTATGTGTTTCTATAGTTGCAGGTATTGTGACGTGTTGTATGCAACTGAAATAAGTCCCCGAGAGGAGCCGGACAAGAGACCCTGTAGACCATTAGTAATATTTCTCAAATTGTATTTGTTTTCCGTCCACCAACACGGACGGGTCTTATGGTGAGGGTGACAGGGATAAGATTGGGAAGGTAGCAACTGAGGCTTTAATTAAGACACAGCGCGAAAATGGGAATACACGGAAAAAACATCTTCAGGGCTGCCGATATTTGAGTTTGAATCCACCATCTCCCGATTGCAATCCCACAGCTACATAACCCAAACACAGAGACAGCTCGCTCAGTTTTTCAAATACAGAACCTATGATGATGATGATGTCTAGTAATTTGACTACGTGATATAGTTGTAACCTCGCATTGGGAAGCTACGGTAACGGGATTAAATTATGCCGCCGACAACAATGAAGGTGGCAAATGCCAAGGCTGTAATTACGAGAGTATAATGCCACCGCCGCTACGTCTCCAGTCAAAGCCCTTTATTATCGCTGCTTCACAGAAAACCTACGTTAGTTAGTTCCAAGTTAAACAACTAAAGAATAATAATAATATGAAATGAGACAGTTTCTAAGTTTATATATTGAGGGTAATCGCAAGGACCACCAAATAAATTTCAGTCGTTAGAACGATGCGATTAAATATATTTTGAAGTAATTGAAGAAACATTTAGAATACCAAAAAGGAAGCTATATGCTGTTTTCATAGATTTTTCTAAAGCTTTTGACTCGATTAGCAGGAGACTGACATTGGATAAGTTAGAAAATATCATAGGAGATCATTATATCTCGCGGATAATCAGAAGTATTTTATCAGAGAATTATTGTCAGTGTGGACGATAATTTACGAGGGTTGGAACTTAAATAGCGGCAACACTGCTGTAGAGACGCTATGCAACAGAATCTAATATTGTCGCTGATAGCACACGTTGGTTAGATACCTACCTTACCTCAGAGCAAATGGACTCGCCCTTCCCACATCACCTGCGTGCGCACAAGCGAGAGAAACACAGTCACTTATGAGCTAGCGGTCTAACGTAACGTTGTCACTATGTTTTCCAAACAGGAACAACGGAGTTGGATCAAGATTGAATGTGCCAGAGGTCGTACAGCACGACAGTGTCATCAAGGTCTTCAAGAACCTTGCGGGGAATCTGCATTGCCTTATAAAACAGTAGCACGTTGGGTACAAGCCTTCAACGATGGTCGGCAAACTGTGGCGGACATTCATCGGGCAGGTCGTCCTACGAGCGTCAGTGCCGCGTTACTGAACAGTGATCGAAACCAGACGATTCGTGAGTTCAGAACTGTTGCAGAGATTCGACAGGCAGTAGACCGCTCCATTCTCATCATCAACAGAATAGGCTCTGCTAAATGTATACTACGACTTCCACATTGCTGGCAACGGGTTATACACAACACTGATGACTACATTGAAGGACAGTAAAGGTTTCTAACATCTAACTCTTTTATATCTGTTGTAAATAAATAGTTGCCACTATTTAAGTTCTAACCTTCGTATTAATATCAAAACCCATATTGCAGACTGTAGGAGTACTTGAAGGAGACCCTATCATACCTGTATTATTTACTATAGGAACACATGATGTAGTACAAGCCACTGCCTCAGAACAAGTCAAGATTTTAATCTACGCGGACGACATGGTCTTGTTATCACCGAATCTAGGATAATTACAGGAATCCCTGGACAAACTGACTAAGTGGTCTGAAGAGAATCAATTAACTATCAACAAAAATAATACTGTAGGTATGATATTCAGAAGGGGCGGCCGAACCTCAGGCAAGGAAACATAAATATGGGAGGACGCCAAAATTAACATAGTCAATAACTGTAAATATTTAGGCAGACCAGAGGGATAGTGTTTACGGAACACATCAGAGAGAGAACTATAGCTGGAATATTGGCTATAAATGCATCAAGCACTTAAACCAGATCTCCATTGAAACCGCAAGTATTTTGTTTAGGGTTAAAATAACACCTGTGATTACCTAAGGAATGGAATTCATTTGGGAGTATCTTAGCAAACAGGACATAAAAGAGTTGGAGAAGGTAAAAGCGATCTACCTAAAAAGATTTCTTTAGTGTATCAAAATTCACCCCATCTCGTTTAGTATATGAAATGACAAGCGAAAACTTCTTTATTAAAGATCTTCGGATTCAGATGAATCTGCCTTACACTACGAGGTATGGAGACCTCTTGGACGAACTGAAGAGGAAGAAAGAAGAAATATGGGAAGAATTCTACTCTACTGATGCGATGAGAACAAGATAGTGGACAGATAGCGGTTACGAAATGAGACATTCAGTGACCCGCTTGGCTATTCATGGATTTCATCATAAGTGCTGCCAACGCAAGACATGATAATGTACCAGATCTGCAATGTGTGTGCTTGTGGTCTGGCAAGCAATGTGAGCGATATCATATCTCTCATTGTCAAAAAAATAAATATGTCCTTGACTGAATTAAGTAAGGAATAATTCATTGGTATATACCTTGTAATTACTTTTGGCCGTTCGCCACATTAACTATTATTATTATATAAACGAGTAACCTTCTTGTAAAATTACAACTTCGTACGTCAAAAGGTTTGCAGGGATGAATCTTTTTTTCATCAGCCTTCACCCCCAATCAAAACTCTTTAGGGGTGTATTGCTTTGAAACCACATTTTGTTTAAAAAGTAGGAGAGGAGCAAGCATGTGAAATTTTAGCATCGTAAACGAAACATCCTTAAAGGGAACAGCATTTTATTTTCACGTGTAAGCCATCCCACCGCCATTCTGTAGACGATGGCTGGCCGAGTCGGTCACTTCGTTGTAATGCTGCCGGCTACCAGAGAGCTAGACGTATTATTTTGTTGGGAGCCTGGGTCTGGATCATCATCATCATCATCATCTGTTTACCATTCCGGGTTCGGTTTTTCCCTCGGACTTAGCGAGGGATCCCACCTCTACCGCCTCAAGGGCAGTGTCCTGAAGCTTCAGACTCTTGGTCGGGGGATACAACTGGGGAATATGACCAGTACCTCGCCCAGGCGGCCTCACCTGGTATGCTGAACAGGGGCCTTGTGGAGGGATGGGAAGATTGGAAGGGATAGGCAAGGAGGAGGGAAGGAAGCGGCCGTGGTCGTAAGTTAGGTACCATCCCGGCATTCGCCTGGAGGAGAAGTGGGAAACCACGGAAAACCACTTCCAGGATGGCTGAGGTGGGAATCGAACCCACCTCCACTCAGTTGACCTCCCGAGGCTGAGTGGACCCCGTTCCAGCCCTCGTACCACTTTTCAAATTTCGTGGCAGAGCCGGGAATCGAACCCGGGTCTCCGGGGGTGGCAGCTAATCACGCTAACTGGGTCTGGATACTGAAGAATATTTTTATCATCAGCCCTCACCCACCGGTCACCCTTTAGAAGTTTGTTTTAAGATCATTTCTTATTTAAAATCCAAGAATAAGGAGCATCAATCATGTGAAATGTTAACTTTGTAAGTAGAAAGGTGGTGAGAAACTTTTCAACAACTGAAGTTCGCACCAGTTATATAATGTTATCTCTTATTTACAAGGAAAATGTAAGGAACCTCTCACGACCACGAATTTTGTACTTTAAAAAAAATATACGTCTGAAGCTTCATTTACGTGGTTGCCAATGAGCACAGGATAACACAGAGATGCCGACAAGTATTGCAATGCATTCGCTCGCTGAGGCCGAGATTTGTGCCCGTCGCTATGCTAATAGCCAACGAGCATGGTAAGGTAAGGGTGTATTCTGCCCGAAGGCAGGTCCGAACCTCCGCAGAGGTGTGCCTGAGCCGGAGTTTACATACGGTAGAGTGGCCAGTTCCTTTCCGCTTCTCCATTCCCATACCCCCCACCAACAGCGCGTGGCAACCCATCGAAATCTTGATCACGCCCAATGTTGCTTAACTTCGGAGATCTCACAGGATTCCGTGTTGGCAACGACCATGGAATAAGATACAATAGAGCACCTCACCAACGTGCTGCTAGAAATGAAGCAAATGGGCACGCATTGACGCCATATTCTTTGAACCACAATATTATAGATCGGTTTCTGTCTATTACTGATCAAATTACGTCATTTAAAGTAAATGCAAGAATTCTGTATTATGATTTGAGTTTATTGAGATACTGAAAGGAGTTGAAACAAAAAGAAAGGCATGCACTTAGGAAATAAATCAGAAATCTACATACAGAGAGTATAATTTAAGGCTTCCCACTTCTCACATGCCGCTGGAATCCCCAATCTTGTGACTTGTGCCAAGCTTGCCGTGATAAGAAGTCTTAACAGCTGAGGAGTTCGCTAGTGACTATTAGACTTTTAAAGTGTGTTGTGAGGTTTATTATAACAATGGATAGATACAATACAACACAGAGAATAGTTTTGGTCGAGTGTTATTTGCACAAGAAGACAGTACCATCAAAACGTTACGTGAAACAACTCATTCGTAAGTGACATAGTACTGGTTCCTTATCTAATAAGATAAAACAGCGAAGGAGAACTGCTATCACACAGGAAAAATGAAAATATGCATACGCAAGACTGCAAGTCAGTCCACATAAGTCGCTTCGCAGAGTAGCTCAGGAAACTGTTTTTTTCGATCTCGGTTCAATATGGAGTGATCTACAACTTTGGTCCTATGACTTTTTAACGTATCTCCCTCCTTTATACGTTAGATTTGGCTGTATTTCTCGACTGTAAGTAAATTTTGCGCTCTTTGCTCGCATAATTCATACCTTGAACCACTTATAGGAAAGATATAATCATCATATTCTACACGATCACTGGCCCACACAGTAGCCAAATGTGAGTCAAATTCTATGTTTGTAGGTGTCACATAATTATCCGAAAAGTAATGCACTGTGAGACAATATTATCCAAATTTCACCTATTCAACGCTTCTAACTCAATCTGACCCGTGAAATGAAATGAAATGGCGTGTGGCTTTTAGAGCCGTGAGTGTCCGAGGAAAAGTTTGGCTCGCCACATGCAGGTCTTTTGATATGAAGTCCGTAGGTGACCTGCACGTCGTGATGAGGATGAAATGATGGTGAAGGCGACACATACACCCACCTCCGCGCCAGCGAAATCAACCAATTAAGGTTAAATTTCCCCTCCCTGCCGGGAATCGAACCCGGGACCCATGTGGTCAAAGGCCAGCGCGCTAACCATTTAATCATGGAGTCGGAGAATCTAACCCATGAATAGATGGAATAGAAAAATACCATAGGACCAGCTATTTAGACCGCTAAATATTGCGTCTTATGGTATTATCCGTTTATCGATATGACGTACCGTTTAGCAGCAGTTCATCTGTAAATGAAGGTCTGCAATATTTTAAACATGCATATACTTTTGTATTTCGATATATATTGATGTCGATTTGTAGGGATCAAGAAAGGGTGTGTCTGCTATTGTAATCAGTACTCCCTACATCGGCTGTGACTGGCAGTAGGCAGCTCCTGTGGAAGTGACATTAGTAAGGAGGGCCCACCATTGTAAAAATTTATTCCCTTCTCGACTTCACTTGAAGAAGGCAAGGGAGCTTGCCATTTTATCCAAAACTCCCCTACCCGATTGTGTTTGGCTGTAAACGACCGTGACCGCTGTTATGAACAAATGTACCCATCTAAAATGTGACTGGCTTTAGTCATAGTAGCCTGCTATTTTTGTGGAAACTCACCAACTTGGTGTGACTGGCAATAAGCTGGCTGGCATGAGGAAAGGGGGCCTGTTATTATAATAACAGTACAACTTAATTTTGACTGGCAGTAGGGAAGTTACCTGCCATTGTAATAAAAACTGTTCAACTGTAATCTGTCTGGAAGTAGGAAAGAGGGCCTGCGATTGTAACGAAGACTTTCCAAATCGATTGTGATCCTGCATTAGACAATGGGGCCTGCCATTATAATGTTAAGTTCCCAACTCAATTGTGAATGCCAGCAGGCAAGCAAGTGAGCCTGCCGTTTTCATCACAATTTCGCAATTCATACATTACATTGTAAACAACGTATGGGGATATGCTGTTCCTTGGATAATGCTAAGAGACATGCTGTTTTAAAAAATCTTATTCACTGCATGTGCAATAATTTACTTCTATACCCGTATACAATTTAGAATGCCGTAGCGAAGCACGGGTGCATGTGCTAGTTTCTGCATTCGAATAGTTTGTTTTCCCAAGTTGTAGCATTAAGTCTACTATCTTTTGTGTGTGTGTGTCTCTCTGTGTGTGTGTGTGTGTGTGTGTGTGTGTGTGTGTGTGTGTGTGTGTGTGTGTGTGTGTGTGTGTGTGTGTGTGTGTGTGTGTGTGTGTGTGTGTGTGTGTGTGTGTGTGTGTGTGTGTGTGTGTGTGTGTGTGTGTGTGTGTGTGTGTGTGTGTGTGTGTGTGTGTGTGTGTGTGTGTGTGTGTGTGTGTGTGTGTGTGTGTGTGTGTAAAAAATTCAGGATCCTTGTGGTCGCACACAGTACGTATGCTGATGTTCTTGTGAAAATATGTATACAGTACATGTTCACTTCAAATTTCCAATTACATTTCACATATTAATCTTGACTACCGAATTATACACTAGTTCATATATATTCATATTTTTTGAACAGTAAATGCCTTTCAGTTTCCTCCAACTAAAGGCCTCCCAACGGACAAATCATTCCAAACATACACGTCATTGTCATCATCATCATCTGACACGGTTTAGGCCTTCAAAGACTCGTGCATCTTCACATCTCCCATCTTTCACCTTAGGTTTCCTGCATAAATTATTTCTTTTAATTTGTACACCAAAGCAATTCTGGGTAGTCTAGAAGGCTCCGTCCGAAGAAAATCTGACTTCATTTGTCTATGCATTCAGAGTGTGAGTTGATTCCTAGATCGTGTCTGATATCATCATTATGAAGGCAGTCCGACTCGCTGGCTGAATAGTCAGCGTACTGGCCTTCGGTTCAGAGGGTCACGGGTTCAATTCCCGGCCGGGACGGGAATTTTTACCTTCATTAGTTAATTCCCATGGCTCCGGGTCTGGGTGTTTGTGCTGTCCCCAACATCCCTACAACTCACACAGAACACTAACCTCCACCACAAAAACACGCATTTACCTACAAATGGCAGATGCCGCCCACCCTGATCGGAGGGTCTGCCTTACGAGGGCTGCACCCGGCCAGAAATATCCACACGAAATTATTTATTATGAAGCCGATCAATTCTTGTAACTTTAAAAAACTTGAACTTTCTTTGTTCACATTGTGCAGTGTTCTTTTTAAAGTGCCGTATATAATCAGATAATCAAGATTGTGGAAGAATAGTGTGTACTATTACAAAAAGACCAGCTGTTTCATATGTCACGTGCTTTCAATCACATGCAGACATTTTATTGAAAGGTGAACGTCTGTTCAATTTACCTAATTACTCTTCAATAATGAGAAGTTGCTTGCCAATGGAAAGATTTTAAAATGTATTTTTCTTACTGGAGGTATATTTATATAAAAGGATATTCTGAAAAGTATCAAGTATTATCTTACTTTTTAATCTAAAAAGACTTTGCAAAAGACATGTTTTTTGTTGCTCCTCAGGTATATTTATTCTTGCCATTTATGTTAGCGAAATATAAGAAGTAAAAGTCTTTCGTAGTTGACTGTCAACTTTTCCAATTTATATCGAGGGTCTGCTTCTAAAGAGGTGCAGTAAGTACAAAGTCTTGTAAACTCTCTGAACGTTTTGAAATGCGCTTCAATTGCAACGATATTAAGGAGAAGTTCAAGTTTAAAACTTAGATAAGAGAAACACAATCATACAAGGTGCCCTTCCTGCATATAAGTGAAAAGTACCAGAACAATATTTGATTTTCTATAAAGAAAGTTGTGGTGGTAGTAGTTGCAGAAAGGGGAGTGCCGATGAAATCCAGGTGGGTTAATACATTTGAGGTTCTGAGCTACATCTGTGCGTTTTGAATTTTACCTAAAATATAGGCTGGCTGTACATCTCCAGAATACGTACGTACAGATGTGAATACATACATACATACATACATACAGGGATCATGATAGCTGAGCGGAATTATCCTTGGATTCTCAACAAAACGACCCAGTTTCGAATTCGGGCCAATACATATGGGAGTGTTTCAATGAAAAGTCATATTCCTATGAGTATCGTTCATCTAGATAACGCAATATAAAATTGTCCGTAAGTAACGATGGTACCTTTCGAATCATCTATTAATTCTTCTTCCTCTTCTTCTTCTTCCACCGCTTTTCGTATAACCTGTTGGGGTCGCGGGTGTGAACCTTGTTGCATAGACTTGGCCCTGTTTCATGGCCGGATGCCCTTCCAGACGCCGACCTTCTGTGGAGAGATGCATTCACGCTTGCGTGTTCCTGTAGTGGTTGGTATTGTGGAGTGTTGTGTGTTTCTGATGGGGTGTACAGTGGAACAAACACAATCACCGTATCCCCGAGTTACAGGAATTAAACAACCGCGCTTAAATTCAGCCATAAATCGAACCAAGGACCCTATGAACCGAAGACCTCGACGTTGATCATTCATCATTGGCTCCGTAAAATACACCAGGACAACGTCGTAAATAGTTCCCGTCTGTAGTTATATTTACAACGAAAGGGTTTAGCATTGAAAAGTTATTTTCGCTTTCAGAGCAGCCTTGAAAACAGTTCCGAAGAAACGAATATACAAGATACCAGTCACCAGTTATGTGCACGTTTACTTCGAAAAGCGAATAAAATAAGTGAGATTTCCGAAAATTTGAGTTTTGAGAATGTAGGTTTTTCATTTGATAACTTCAGGCTCTCAGGACTCATAATTAGGCAGACAGCTCGGCCACTGTATCATTTCTCTGGAAATGAAATGACGTGTGGCTTTTAGTGCCGGGAGTGTCCGGAGACATGTTTGTCTCGCCAGGCGCAGATCTTTAGATTTGACTCCCGTGAACGACCTGCGTTTCTTGATTAGGATGAAATGATGAAGACAACACATACACCCAGCCCCCGTGCCAGCGAAATTAACCAATAATGGTTCAAATTTCCAACCTTGCCGGGAATCGAACCCGGGACCCCTATAAACAAAGGCCAGCAATTGAACACGTAGCCATGGAGACGGACATTTCTGTAGAAATACAAACGGGAAAGTAAACGCACACGCCACCACCCAAATGAGATGTCAGTTCCAGTGGAGTGCCTGACTCTTGACAAGCAGAACTGTGACAGGCTATTAACATTATCACAGGATTTTCACCAAATCGGTGGGGTAGGAACCCGGTCAGATAATGTGGGATTTTTGAAATGGTTGTCTCATCGTTATGGTTTGGATTCCACGTAAAACTGTAAACTATGATCACAATATCAAGAGTGACGTAAGAAATAAAACGTTCCTTTCTTTGGGTTGATTTGTCTTGGCACGGCTTACTCTACGGTAGATAAAACGTGCTCCCTCGTTAGAAGGTAACGTGGTCCGAATACCCCGGAGGAAAAAAAATTTCATCGGTTTTTAGAAATATAAATTAATATTAATGCTGGGTTGTGACTGGAGCGATGTTACTGTTGTTATCTCCCTCTCCGATTCAATGGTAGGATGAGGGCCTCCAATCCCAAGGTCACAGATTCACACCCGGCAGGGTCAGTAGATTATTTGAAGAACAGAAAAATATTGTCAGTTTGACACTCCATGCCATACGATGTCAGCATCTCTGGGAATATATCTAGTGTTCACCCAACAAAATTTATTAAAACTCAGCCATAGATCACCCAAGAGAGAGGCAATTTTCTCTGCCATCTCGTAGAGTTAAAACGAAGCGCCGACAATGCTGCGCAACCAAGCACAATGACGTCAAATTAAAATACATGCACGTTATAGATGAGGCTATAGAATATTATTATTTTTATGTCATTTGTTTTACGTTCCACTAACTACTTTGACGGTTTTCGGAGACGAAGAGGTGCCGAAATTTAGTCCCGCAGGAGTTCTTTTACATGCCAGTAAATCTACAAACAGGAGGCTGGCGTATTTGAGCACTTTCAAATAATACCGGACTGAGCCGGGGTCGAGCCCGCCAACTTAAGCTCAGGAGGTCAGTGCTCCAACGCCTGAGCTACTCAGCCCGGCCCTATTTTTATTATTATTATTATTATTATTATTATTATTATTATTATTATTATTATTATTATTATTATTATTATTATTATGTCCGACTCGTTGATTGAATGGTCAGCGTACTTCGGTTCAGAGGGTCCCGGGTCGACTCCCGGCCGGGTAGGGGATTTTAACCTTAATTGGTTAATTCCAATGGCTTGGGGGCTGGGTGTGTGTGGCGTATTCAACATTAGAAATCATCCTAGGTAGGGCCCTCATCTTCACAGACATGCAGCTCGCCTACTAGACCGTCTACTGGAAAAAGACCTGCACCAGACCTCTCCGGAGGCCATACGCCATTATTATTATTATTATTATTATTATTATTATTATTATTATTATTATTATTATTATTATTATTATTATTATTTGTATAGACCGTTTATACTTTCAGCGTTCAGCCTTCTGCAAGCCTCTCGGAATTTACTAAACGCCTCCACAATACCTTTCAGCAAATTATCCATGTAAACTACGAACAACAAAGTGAATGATTACAGCCTTGTCTAACTCCTGTAAAGACCTGGAACAATGAACTCATTCTACCGTCAATTCCCACTGTAGCACAAATTTCAACATAAATTCCTTTGATTGCTTTGGATAATTTACAATTAATCCCATAAACCCACGCCCCCAATACGACCAACGTCTCTTCCCCGGGTACTCTGCCTTGTGTCTTCTCTAGATCAAGCAAACATAAACATAACTGTATATTCCACTCGTAGCATTTTTAATTACCTAGCGCATAGTATAAACCTGATCCTATCAGCCCCTCTCTGATCTGAAAACACACTGGTTTTCATCCAAAATACTCTCAACTACTGTTCCCTCCCTTCCGAAATGCCAGACAAACTTTCCTGCTATACTGATCAATGAAAGAACTCGATATATGTTGTAATCCTACCATTTCTCTTGCTTATAGATAGGTGGAATTACTATGTCATTTTTTAAATTTGTTTTACGACGCTCCGACATGGGTATAGTAGGTTTTATGGCGACGAGGGGGTAGGGAAATGCTAGGAGAGGGAATGAAGCTGTCGTGGCCTTAAATTAAGGTACATCCCCTAGCATTTACCTGATGTGAAAACGGGAAATCACGGAAAACGATCTTCAGGGATGCCAACAGTGGGGTTCGAACCCACTACTCCCGAACACAAGCTCACAGCTGCGCAATCCTAACTGTACGGCCAACTCGCTCGGTGGTGCAATTAATGCTTTCTTCCAATCAGGGGAGTACATTGCTAA
The DNA here is from genome assembly GCF_040414725.1 of Anabrus simplex. NCBI lineage: Eukaryota > Metazoa > Arthropoda > Insecta > Orthoptera > Tettigoniidae > Anabrus > Anabrus simplex. Next base: position 147,890,483 of record NC_090270.1, on the reverse strand, counting down.
CATTTCTTGCAAATCGTATTACTGTATGAAGCCATTTCATTCCTACCTTCCAGCTATATTTTACCATTTAGGCTAATTTCATTTAATCTTGCTGCTTCGTGACAATGGAGTTTATGCATAAAACAAGATTACGAATAAAGAGTGCCACGTTTTGGTTTGCATAGCCAAATAAAGCCAAAAAAGGCAGTCAATAATTATTTCATTTTTCGGTAAAGATATTGAGAACCAAAATGTATATCAGAAATATTTAGAAATTTCTTGAAGGACAAATCAGATAACTAAATGGATAAAACAACACCAAATGAATAAGGGGGTTGTCCAGTGCTACGCATAAACACTTACGAAATAATTGTGCAAGAAAAAGAATAGTTAGCACAAGACTGAAACTTCATTGAAATTCATGGCATTACATGATACACCAAAATATTTACAGTACTGGAGGAAGCTTAGACTGAGAAAAATATTTCCAATTTCTCCTTCGACCTGGTGTGAACTTAAAAATGTGCGAACGGTGCTGAGTCCGGGGCGCGACTGCAATTGTTGACGTAACATTCGTACTGTCATACGCATGGCCTAAACGAAGTACTGCGCCCGCCCCCTACCCATTAGGTTTCAGGCAATAAATCTACAGGGTCGTTAACTGGGTTATAAATCAAGTGGGCATAATAAATATATAAAAATAACTTAGCGGCATAAAGGGTAGGAGAATACGGGTATCATAAAAATAAAAGCAAATGAGAACAATATTTAAAATTTTTAAATCGAATGGTTTATTATTCTCCTGATGACTGTGGAAACTGATTTTAAATAACCATGTTGAATATACATGAATAATTACAAATTTCGCAGCTAACATTTTGAAGATTGTTTAGACACGTTTCAAGGAAGATACTGAGTACAACCGCGATATGATTTCTTTATCATGATCTCGCATATACGGAATAATAAGCAAATAAAATCACTCAAACTATCCCCATTAACACTGGGGTACATTTACATAACTTACACGCAAGTCTGAGTGAATCCTACCCTAACTCTAACTTGTTATCCTACGGAATAATAATATACACTGTCATATAAGACCGAACTACACTAACCACACGCTGGTGGAGACAGGTTGTTTTATACCCATACTTTGCAGCCATCTTCTATTGTATGATGATTCAACAAGGCCAAGACGGGCGCTTCAACCTTTTCTTTCGAACGGCACATAGCCCGTTCGGATTCCTCTGATACTTTCCGAGGTATAAAGAAATGTTTGGTATACACATTTCGTATTGTCACCACCAGTCCCCTTAAAAGCCTATTTATAAGACGTTTCATATTTTTTTTTAAAGTGTACGGAGATGTAATACAATGAAATAGATAAGAGAAACGGGTAAAATTGCGGTGATAGGTGGCTGGGATTGGTTGAAATTGCTGACATTCATTTACCGGATTGGTCACTAATTCGTGAGCGAAATGTATGTCAAACCCTTGTCCTGCTTCTCTACGATGTCGGTTATGGAGTGAGATTAATCTTCGAAATGAGATTTTATGACCGGAACCATTCCTGACGTCAGGTTCATAAGCTAAATAGTCAAAATAAATGGTTAATTCGCCTTAAAATGTACCCTTTACATTATGTAATTTTCATGACTATTTTAGGAGTTATCATTGTTTAAGTGAAAGCACAGGAATGGATTAAATATCTCATGGGGTGAAAATGATGAGCTAACAGGCCGGCCACCATAAATATAATCGCACTGACAAAACAAGAGAAATGGCATCTACAAGGAAATTGCTCCTTTACGAAGCAGGGGTGTGTCGCTAATCTATGAACAAAATCTTCCTATACATGTATTGGATATACCTACATTGTCAATGGTTTCGCTTTTGATTTGGCATGTCTCCTTTCATATGTATGAGTCATTGGCTGACATCAGCGTTTCTATGACACTGTCCACGCCAGCCACATCAAGCCTTCTATTTCAAGATGCAGCACGCCTTTATCGAAGTACACGTAGCTTGCTTGCTAATCAGTGTCAAGAGAGCTGATTGGTTTGCTGAGAAAGCTGTTTGTTCTGCCTCTACCTGATTCCTTTATTTCAGTGTCCGCAAGTCCATACAAACCCTGCTAATTGAATTACTGTGCGGTATAGATTACATCAAGTCAACAGTCAAGCTAGGTAGCAGAAAATCTATTCTTCCTTGGACATTAATATTCTCTTATACAATATCTCCATGCCCGAAATGAGCACGGTGTCAAATGAACGATTTTGGTAAAATCTTTCCGTCTTTGCAATCTTTTATGACTTATATGTTGAAATTCTAATGCATGTATGACTATCAGGCTCTCCCTCAAGCCTTTCACGGCCCTTTGTGCAACTATTGACAAATGCTGGGGCATTCTGCTACCTTGTATCGCTCAGGTCTTTTAAAATTTTACAGTTTTGTTCCTGTCTTTGGATGGCTTGATCTGTACTACGTTATAAGTGTCTGTTTATATTAATTCCGTTTACTACGTTTTATTAAGTACCACTTTACAAATTCCTTCCAGTTACAAATTTGAATATTCTGTATTTTATGAAGCAATGCCTTTAAAAGTACTTGTGTTGCAAATCTGGCATACTTTTTGTATTTTATTAAGTATTGATATTAAAAGTAACGTACATTTTATGTGTTTTATTAGATATTAACGTTACATTTTAATTACTTTACAAATTTTACATACTTTTATTTTATTAAAAACTACTTTTAAAAGTTCGATATATTCTGTACTTTCTCAATTACTTCATTTAACAGTTCACTACATTACAAATTCGATGTGCTTTCGCATTTTCGTTATTATTATTTACAAATTTATTTACGTTACAAATTTGTAATATTTTATTAAGTACCACTTAACAAAGTCTCTTACGTTACAATATTGAATTGTTGTATTTTGCAAAGAACTACTTTTTAATGTTCCTAACTTGCGAAATTCATGCTATCAAACGTAGTCTAGGTACGGTATATTTCAAGTATGTAAAAATTAAAACTTGGGTACTTGTGCTGTTATGTGATTTATATTTTATTTATATATATATATATATATATATATATATATTATTATATCATTATTATATTCTTTGTATTTTATGTCTTATTTATATTTTCCCCTAAGAAATGTTTGAACTAACCTATCATGTATAATTTATTTTATCCTAGATTGCACTGTAAGTCAATTTCTGTGTACAAAATTTCATACTAAAGTTCAATACGAATAAAAACGAAAAATCTTTCGATATGTTTCAAAAACAATCTCATCGAATTTCAAAAACTTCTGATAAGATTATTATTATTATTATTATTATTATATTATATTATATTATATTATATTATATTATATTATATTATATTATATTATATTATTATTTATTAATTTGTGCGTGTGAAAGTATTGGAAATCAGCAGATCTAAAATAATTTGTACCGGATTTTAAGAAAATGACACTGTACTTTTAAATTGCCATTAAAGGATGTGAAAATAGGAGAGTGGCTGAAGAAATATCATTCCCGATGATCCCATCCCTTTCAAAGATTGAAAAGGTACAAAGTGGAATTTCACAGCAGTAATATTTCGTCTTAAATTTGTTGAGCCTATGAAGAGGATGAGGATGTGCGCGATGCGATGTGAACGATGTACATTAGAGGACCATATTTGTAACAATGAACAGACTACGTGAGTCTACTGTATGTCAGTGATGGATATGCACTGGAGGGAAGAGATTCCTTGGAATTAAACTATATAGACACAGACGGGGAGATAGGAGACAATAGCAAGATTGTCTTTAATGATTTGGGAAGTCTATAGCAGAGGAGGGCGCTGTACCAGTTGTGAATAGAGATTTGTGGATCCACTTAGTTCACTGAAAGAGACTTACAGAATTACGCTGAATAACTAAGTGATGTTTAATGTTCGTGTGAGAGTGAATAAGCAGTAGTATAACACCTCAGACTAGGAATTATACTCGTCGCTGACGGATTGGACAGGTGAGAGATAAAACCCTTCATCTAAAGATATTAGTTCCTACTTTTTCTAAAAATTTTAACTAGCATCAATAGTTCTCTGAGAATGATGTCCATAGGGGTGACAGTACAATTTTTCAAACAAATTCAATTCAATTTTGAAAATTCTTAATCAGTAAGATAACAAAGTGATAGATAAAGAAACAGCGCCCTCTCTACTCCAGATCTCTCTTTTCATATCGATCCTTTATTGGCACATCATTCCCTCCTATCTCAGACCATTCTCAGCATAATATTGGCAAAGAAATATTTTATTGTCTAGAGAACTCAAAAAAGCATACGCTGATTGCAAAAAATCGTTTAAAATAAAGATTACTTGAGAAATATCACTGAAAGGGAAATTTATAAATATCTTCGTATTCTTTGTCGTACAAATTATTCCATGAGACAAAATATTATCTCCTTATCCTTTGTTGTACAAAATATTCCATGAGACAAAAAAATGGAAATTAAGTTTGTTTCTACCATTTTATATACATTGTTTGATGGGACTAATATTAGCGACTTCACCTTGACCTTCCCCTAAATACCGTTCTACCCCGCATTAATCAAATAATTTTGCCTATGTTACAGACCTTCAACTTAGGTACTACTTCCAAAAGGTTATATTCAGCTGCTTTCACTCATTGACTGTTTTTGAACTGTAAATTGAGCTTTGCTGTCTGTTGAAAACATTAATCGTAACACATATTAACATCAGGGCCCTACAGTAAGGTGTCGCCTCGCCGAACCGATGCGTGACGCCATGAACCAGACTACACTGGGCAGCGCTTCTGTAAACCAGGTACAATGCTTTCTGGTCTGGCTTAATTCGTGCTACTGCCACATCATACTACTAAATAGATAACGAATTATGATTTCGGACCCTTTATTCTAATAGCTGTTTAAAAAAATGTTGATAAAAGAACAGTGTATACTTTTGGTCCAACACGTTGTTTATTGTTCCCTTTTACAGTAAGAAAACAAGGATCAAGTTTGTGCCACAGTTTCATTTCACCCATTTCTTCCTTCAACCCATCGATAAATATTCCTCCATTTATCTCTGTACCATCTTCCAATACGATCCCTTCACCCAGAAAGTCGCCCCTTAAAACTTTGATATAGCAAGCCATATCCGCAAAAACCCATACCTTCCTTTCAGAGTCTGCAGGATTCATCAAATATGCGTTCTGTGTTGATATTTCGAGTTCCTTCCACAGTGTCCCGCAACCTTCTAAATCAGAAACAGTGGCTAATTTCTGAATTTTCTACAGCCGTGATGATCTTGAAAAGATTAATTATCTATTCAATGTCTTATCGAAATAAAAATATACAGGCTGTTTCCACAATCTGTTGAGCTCATAGTCCTCTTTATTAGCACTACCTAATTCTTCGAATAAGGACCAAGAATTTGATCCATTTCAACATCATAAACAACCTTCCCGTTGATGTTCACTACATCATAGCTCAAAAGCATAAAGTTTATCTGCCGCGGGTAAATTTTGACTACATTTTGACACCAACTTAGGTACGCAATCAAGAATACCGGGACAATAATTAAACTTCGGGCGACACCAGCTTAAAATTGTTGAAGAGGGCAAAGGGAATCCAAGCTTGCCCTTCCAGAAGTCATAGGCTTTACGAGATAATGGCCCTTATCATTACTGAATGGTAAATGCCCTCGCTTGTTGAGTAATTTTTCCTCCATGTGCCAGTGACCGAATCTGTGTAGATTTGAACAGTCGGGCGAGCCAGTCCGCCTTCGTTCTTGCATTTAACGATGTATAGTTCTGGTTTAAATTATTGTTCCTTACCAACATGCTTCCGAATGCGTTTGCAACGCCACATATATAGGCCGAACAAACCGTAATTTCAACACTAGATACAAAAAATACAACAATGCATTTAGATACAATTGGCATTCGGCCTTCGGTGAACATGTATACAACTCATATAATTTCACAGAAACATATCCAAAAATATTACATATCGAAAATAAAAGCACGTATGTAAAAAATCAGAACATTAAAAGAAGAAATAGAAATTCACCTCGGAAAAAAATTCAACCAAACCAACATCAACCTCAACAATCGCGAATTTTAAAATGTCCCCTGTCATCGCGTTAATGAATCAATTTTCTGACGCTAAACGTCTGGAATTTCGGTTACGATATTCTTACCAGTGCTAAATTATTTTAATATCGGCAGCGTTCTCGCCACTCGAGACCTTTTTGCTAGATTAATTTTTATCACCATAAATAATGTCACACAAAGTACTCTTTAATTCATTACTGCAATTTTTATTTCAACCAAAATAAGTTTCATATATTACAGGTTTGCTACAGTGTTATAATTAGGGTTTTCAACAGACTGAAAAGCTTAAAGTTACAATAAGTAAATCGAAACTGGGAACAATGGCTTCCTTCTTTAAAAAAATATATTTTGTGTAATTCTTTGTGGAATTAGATTTAGAGTGGAATTTTCTGATGCAGCCCTATCAAATTAAATGATTTTTTTTTTAAATATCAACATTGCTATATCAGTTTAAAATATATTAATTTAAGGGATGAGGTGCATTTTCACTTGCTTAAATAAATACAATCTCCTTAGCTCAGAAATTACAAACACAAATGTCATTTTTCATGCATAATATTATTACCATTCATGAAATAACGAAAGGATGTTTTAAAACTCAGCAATTGCTTTTAAAATTGTTACCAAACTTGTGTATTATTTTTATACCTAAATATGGTTTGAACAATAAAGACTACACACCGAGCTCGATAGCTGCAGTCGCTTAAGTGCGGCCAGTATCCAGTATTCCGGAGACAGTAGGTTCGAAACCCACTGTCGGCAGCTCTGAAAATGATTTTCCGTGGTTTCCCATTTTCACACCAGGGAAATGCTGGGGTTGTACCTTAATTAAGGCCACGGACACTTCCTTCCCACTCCTAGCACTTTCCTGCCCCATCGTCGCCAAAAGACCTATCTGTGTCGGTGCGACGCAAAGCAAATTGTAAAACATAAAGACGGCAATTTACTGAATACATACATTTCGCTAATAGTCTCTGATAGGCAGGAGTGAAGGCTGGTTCAGATGACGTTTGTATATGGAAAGTCTGGTTGTTTTCTACAACTTACTAAGTGATTGATTGATTGATTGATTGATTGATTGATTGATTGATTGATTGATTGATTGATTGATTGATTGATTGATTGATTGATTGATTGATTGATTGATTGATTGATTGATTGATTGATTGATTGATTGATTGATTGATTGATTGATTGATTGATTGATTGATTGATTGATTGATTGATTGATTGATTGATTGATTGATTGATTGATTGATTGATTGATTGATTGATTGATTGATTGATTGATTGATTGATTGATTGATTGATTGATTGATTGATTGATTGATTGATTGATTGATTGATTGATTGATTGATTGATTGATTGATTGATTGATTGATTGATTGATTGATTGATTGATTGATTGATTGATTGATTGATTGATTGATTGATTGATTGATTGATTGATTGATTGATTGATTGATTGATTGATTGATTGATTGATTGATTGATTGATTGATTGATTGATTGATTGATTGATTGATTGATTGATTGATTGATTGATTGATTGATTGATTGATTGATTGATTGATTGATTGATTGATTGATTGATTGATTGATTTACTGACATGAGGCGCAGTCTAATGGTCGTGAACGGAAGTAGTAATGTACTTGCTCGGGTTTGGTGAGATAGTGCAATGAAATAGAAGACTGTATATGTAAGAGGGCTTGCTGCATTGTGTATTGAACGGACTACGTATATTCGTAATGAAGCAACGTTACAAAGACGTTAGGAATGAACATGTTCAACAAGACTGTGAAAAGGAATCGTGTTAAATGTTGGGGTTACGTAGTTACAATAGAGGTGGGCATAGTATATAGGAGGCGTATTTACTTGGCTGTTGGTGCTAATAAAAGTCAGTGAAGGCCTACGAGTATATATGGTTATGGTTAGGTTACCTAAAACTTGATTTCAAGTGTTGGGTTGCGGGTGTAGTAAAGACATAAATATTCAGACTCTGAAAGCGCTCTATTCATTCACGGTCACTAACACACTGATCATGGAAGGCTTACCTGTCTAGAATGAATACGTGATTGTTTTAATAATGATAGTAATCCTTTGCTATTGGCTTTACGTCGCAACGACGCCGATAGGTTTTATGGCGATGATGGGATAGGAAAAGCCTAGGGGAGTTGGAAGGAAGCGGCCCTGGCCTTAATTAAGGTACAGCCCCAGCATTCGCCTGGCGTGAAAATGGGAAACCACGGAAAACCATCTTCAAAGCTGCGGACAGTGGGATTCGAACCCACTATCTCCCGGATGCAAGCTCACAGCCGCGCACCTCCAACTGCACGGCCAACTCGCCCGGTATAATAATAATAATAATAATAATAATAATAATAATAATAATAATAATAATAATAATAATAATAATAATAAGCAACTGCTAAATGGGTAGAAGAAACAAGAAAGGACATGGAGAAAGTTGGCAACAGTCCAAAATAAATCTTGAATACCGATATGTTCCGAGCTAAAATTAATAAGTTGAAGGGGTTCCAGGAGAAGCAAAATGACCGTGGTCCAAATTAGGCCAAAATCAAAGAAATAATATTAATAATAATAATAATAATAATAATAATAATAATAATAATAATAATAATAATAATAATAATAATAATAATAATGGATTGAGGGCAGTTCATAAAATGAATCTACTCTAAGTAGTGTTAAATTACCATAATTTATTTTTATTTACTTTTCTTAAAAATATGTCGTTGATTTTATTTGCAACCAAGTTGCTGTAAAGCAAAAAATTACACATTAAACTGAAAAAAGAATTTCAATACTATTACAATAATTACAAATAAAATACCGTTTTTGATATTTAAAAAATTCGAAACATTCATTACTGAGATTAAAAGAAAGCTTTATGCAGAATATTTGCGATGACGCTTTTGAGTTCCAGCTGATTATACTGGGCTACGGAAAAATTATTCACTCTTAATCCATTTAGTAGCCTATGTATCAATATAACTAGAACAAAATTGTATTTACGTTTTTCAAAGTTTAGAGTTATAGGTTCCTTTAGCTTCATGTCTTAATTTCGTTTATAACCATCAGTAAATATATGTCACATGATAAGCGCTATCGTGACTTTCAGAAACTATTTCTTGTGATTTTCTCCAGACTCATTCCACTCTCTTTTCTCGGTAAATACTGTGATAGTATCTTATTTCAAGTCATACAATGGATGCGTTTAGTAGGTAGTGCCTTTAGAAGTCACCGCCTTCTCTGCTCATCGTTGTTGAACTGAATTCCAGTACAGTAGCTTGACAAGTGGAGACCTGAGGGCACTGAAATGAGGAACGAGTTTCCATTTACTATTCACTAGGACTCTGTGGGACGAAAAGAAACAGTACTGTAAAAATCACTCGGGACGTTTGTTGCAGTTTTCAGGATTTGAACCACGGAAATCTCAAAACAATTCAGCTCATCGTTTGCTGTACATTGGCGTTTACTGAGAAGGGAATGGCAATAGAACGACTTGTTGGCTTGTGATGAAAATATTAACAGTATACGTTTCGATTGATTTTTGAAGTGCACAATTTATTTTACGTACTGAATTACTCTGTCGAGTTTAACTTCCCACTTTTTGTGTATGCAAACTAGCAACAGGTAGACGGTAAATTAACTATGCAAGTACAGAGGAAAAATGTTACATCAGTTCATAAAATTAATCAGAATCACTCATCGGTTAATTATGACCGGGATGAGCACCATCGGCTGAATTCACACTATGGTTTATTTGAGAGAAAATGCAATTTATTCTGGGAGAATTCCAGTAATGGACAACAAAATAATGAACTGTCCTATACAGATGTATGTGAATAAATGAGTAGGGTTTGTTAATAATCAAATTCACTCGGCGTTACTTAGAAATATATCGAATAACAACGAGAAGATGAAGAAGATATTTAATAACAGAATGTGACGTAGGATGCCAATGCGCAAAGATTAATTAAATGTGTGTATTTTTCTTTACTTTACAGCAACTTAGTTGCAAATAAAATCAATTACATGTTATTAAGAAGAGTAAAAAAGAAATTGTGGTTATTTAACACTACTTAGAGTAGATATTCGGAAGTGTGAACGTCTTGCTTCCATGTAGATTAGTAATTTCGTTTGACAGACAACTTTCATAAGTTAAAAGTTACATTTTTATTTTATCTCAAGGAGATAAACCCCAGACATATTTCAAATGAAACAAATAAATCTCTGTATTTTGAAACCTTCGTTTATTTGAAATTAAACAATTAGAGCTCTGTATGTTGCAAGAAGTGAGTTGTTTCAAACAGAAAAAAATGAGTCCTGTATGTTGCAAGCAATAGGTTGTTTCAGAGGAGTCAAATAAACTACTGTGCGTTTCAAGAAAATAGTACGTTTAAAAGAAATAATTAAAAACCTTCTACCGAACTACCAGTTGTGTGTGGCACAGTAGGCTGAATCAGAGAGCTCGGTACAGTTTACACACGTGTATCGTTGTGCCACTAGCACTAAGTTCGGTTGCATGTCGATACAGTGTTGTTGTTCCGTATTAGAGAGCTTGGGAACATACATGGAAATTATACAGAATCTGACATGACATTGAACTGTATTTGGAATGCAGAAACCCCCCGAAGAAGTCGCGCAAAGTGATCCGATATCAGAGCATGAAGTTATTATATAACGTTCTACAGTTTTTTAAAGAGGGAAAGAGGAGAGGTCTCACAATCCCTCTACAGAAAGCTGTGGAAAAGACTACTAAATCTATTGGTAGAAGTAAAAGGGTTGCTAGGTAGTATGAAAAAGCGACAGAAGATGGAACTTCGATTTGTATCCCAGGTAAAAGTCGCCCTTGTTAAAAGAAGACAGAGCTTGACGCCGGATGTTTATGAAATTCGCTAAGATAGGGAATTCCTGAGCGATTGAGTCGGCCGGTGACGAAATACAATACCGGATGTACTCAAGGCCGCGCTACCACGCCAGGTTTCAGTCTTTGTTAAACGTTTGCAAACGTGGCACGTGTTTCGTTGGTGACATTAGTACACTGTGTGAATTCAGTGAAATGGCTCAGGTGGCTCAAATCGGGTATCGGTATTCTGTCCCCCAAAGACTATTCATTTACGATCCATATATATCCGTATAGAAAGTGCGAAGGCCGTAAGGAGATTATTTCAAGAGAAGTTTCCTGATGTTCAAGTTCCAGGTCGGACTGCGATTCATAGATTAGTAAATAAATTACCTAAGAAACGTAATAAGTCACGTACAGTACTCACACAAGAAACTATAGGTAACATTGGTACCGCTCTGGAAAGGTCTCCTATAAAATCACTTTGATGAATTGCTCAGGAAATGAAAATTTCCTATGGTTCTGTTCGAACGACTACAGAGTTACTGAAGTTAAAGCCATATAAATTTATTGCACTGCACGATTTTAAACCTGGTGACCCTGCATACTACTACTACTACTACTACTACTACTACTACTACTACTACTACTACTACTACCACTACTACTACTACTACTAAAATGTTTTCATTCCTCCCCTGAAGGGGGAGGCGGGCCTTAGACGGTGACGCCGTCCCTCAGGCCGGAAGATTTGTGACAGTGAAGGAGATGCTCGGAGAAGGTGAGGGGGTTGGCGGCCGTGGCCTGTACTAGGAACTGTCCCGGCATTCGCCTCTGTGCAGGAGAATGGGAAACCACGGAAATCCATTCTCAGGACAGCTGACGGTTGGGGTCAGCCGTGAGGTCCAGCCCTGTCCCGTCTCCCGAATGCAGAGGCGTAGATCCACGCCAGAGATACGGTATCAGCCGTGGCCACTTGAGGGCCGAGACCCACTCTGCATCCACGGACCGACCCTGCATTACGAATGCGATTTTTAAAATTGGTTTTGAATGCTATCGATGACTGAGAAATTGGCCCTAATTTAACGCTCTTTATGGAAGAAAGGCCGTTTCAATATCTCCTGGCGTGATATAAGTGAGTATTCTTATTTTTTGTGTAGTTTTGTTTCCTTGTTTGTTAGAAATAGCTTACGCGGTGATGTATTTACTGCGGACGTCCCGTATGCAGGCTGCGCTGCCGGGCTGCGGGACTGGTTTCGCTTTACGTTGCTCACCCTGTACTGAGTGGCTGCAGAAGTGACTCGTCCCCAGCCTTCCGCCTGCCTGTACAATGCACGGTATCAAACCATTCAAGAGGACCAACTTCCTATACCTGCTGCACGCAAAGACATTTTAGTGTCGTGGTTGAAGAGTCCGAACCTTGGACCTCTTTTATTCTTAATATGTATTAATGACATATCTTCGCAATTGAATGACTGCAACTATCACCTTTATGCCGACGATCTTCTAATATATTCATATTTTAAAGTCTCCGACATTGACACTGCAATCCACCAAATGAACTCGAATTTAAGTTCAGTGAACTCTTATGCAAAAGAGAACTGCCTATTAATTAATCCGAAGAAAATGCAAGCAATTATAATAGGACAGACTAGGCTTTTAAATACGCTAAACATTAATAATCTGCTTCTAGGCATCGTCATGAATGACACATTAAACTGGAATGATCACGTAAGTGTCTACAGAAAGCTTATGCATCTCGTCACCCCCTAAAATTAAACACTTATTCAAACACTCATTTTTCCAATAATTTATTACTGTGATGTTGTACTAACCGATGCAGCTATAGAAAAATCAAGGAACTTCAGAGGGCAATGAACGCTTGCATAAGATTCATATTTTTTTTGAAGTTTAGGACACGTGTCTCCCCTTATTATGAGAATCTATCCTGGCTGAGAATCAGTAAACTAACAAACCTACATACTGCGACACTAATATTTCGACTTCTAAACGGATCTACACTGGAATACCTATCCTCAAATTTTAACTTCCTCTTCTGTTCATGGGCATAGTACCAGACCGACTTCTACCCTTATGACAAACCTTGAATCACTCATCTGTATACAGACGCTCCTTCAGTGTATCTGGAGCAAGGCTATGGAATACTTTCAATAGCCTCATTGAAACGCTCGTGTCGAGATTTCCTCTTAAATAATGAATGTTAGACTGAATGAGAGCAAGTATGATTTAGTGCCATTGTTAGGTAATGTAGATATATAATATTAACCATTAACAAAATAACTATAAAACTACTTTATTCCGTTAATTAAGGTGCTTTCTAGATACTGTATCTAGTCTTATTAAATTTAGAAATATGTGACTATCTACTGTATGTTGTGGTTAAGTGTAAAAAATGGCCGTAAACCCTAACATCGCCACATACAAAGCAAAAATGTTTTAAAATAATAAATAAATATATCCTACATACACCCTAATCTGTTTGTCATATTAATGCCTTCGTTTACCCTTACCGTTATATACCTCAGAACTAAGTGAACATCTGCTGGATGTCATAAGATATGTCTTATCATTCGATCTCTTCTTCAAATACTTCTCCTCTCACCAATTCGAGTCAGTATCCCTTCATTCGTAATTCAATCTACCCATCACATTTTTAACATTATTTTGTAATATAACTGTTAAAAACCTTCTATTATCTTTCTTTCTGAACTAGTTATTGTCCATGTGTGACCTCCAAAAACGAAATTCTTCAAAAACATATTTTTAAAATTTTTATATCAGTGTTTGAAATGACCAAATGTCTTTTAGTAAGGAAGACCTTCCTTGCTTGTTTTATTTTGATTTTTTACATCCGTACTTTTGCCGTCGTAATTTGCTATACTTCCCAACTAACAGTATTCATTTACTTACTTTAAGACTTAATTTACTTACTTAATATTTCCCGCATCATCTGATTTCAGGGACTGCCTGGCCGAGGCGGTAAAGGCCCGCTCCGTTCGCCCGGAAGGACGTGGGTTCGAAGCTCCTTCAGGAAGTTATAAAATTTAAGAAACTGTATTTCCACTTCCGGAGGTGCACACGGCCCTGAAGTTCACTCAGCCTACATCAAAATTGAGTACCAGATTAATTCCTGGGGGCAAAGGCGGCCAGGCGTAGAAATAATCACTCTACCCCATTAAGTGCCGACGTTACGAATAGTGGAACCTTCTACCCCTTCAAGGGCCTTCATGGCCTCTAAGGAGATGACTCATCTGACTTCGTTTGACTGCACCCCATTACTTTTATTTTAGATTTATTTATTTACACCCTCTTCCTTCTCCAAGACTCTGCCCATGCCACACATTAATGTCTCCAGATCCTCTGCGGACTCAGATAGAAGAACAATATCATCGAAAAATCTCAATTTTTTTATTTCCTCTCCTATTGTGATTTTCCCCAAATTTCGCTTTAATGATCTTTACCGCCTGTTCTATACAATAATATATAGAATTCATTATTGTATCCTAAAGACACGTGGGAAAATAAATCAAGTTGGGCTGGTAGAGAGAAGGGCAACTTACCTATCTTTCCTAACCTTTCTTCACCTGGCTAGGTCATCGGCGAGTGCGTGTATGCTTCGGTGTCTAGATTAAGTATAAATAAAGAGAATCTTAAGGATCTAACAGGACAGGAAACGCTGTTGTGTGAGGAAATGAGGAACGAGATAAAATTGAACTAGATTTAATGAAGGAAAGCATAAACGAAAAATGAAAAGACACACAGATAACACAAATACGTACAGTAAATAATTACAAACTCAAGTCGTTAGCCATGAATTGGCTACAAAACAAATAAACTTTACGAAGTCCGCGTAGCAATTGCTTTAGTGTTTAATTTAATTTGCGATAAGTTTAAACAGGTTTTTCGCGAAAACGCCTTGGCACAACGTTTGAAACTTATGATGTTAGGAACAGAAATACTTCGCAGATTTGTGAATGAAACCCAACATCAATTCCCTCACATACGGGATGTAACTACACATAAATATAAATGCAGGACCATTGGTTGCCCCCAAAATAACACAGAAGTTAAGTGTGAGCCCGAACTCACTGGCAAGGATGGGACTTGAACCCATGACCCTAAGTAGCGTACGTGCTACTGCACATTCTAACAAAAACACATGACAAGTCAACAAATAACAACATCATAAAATAGCACACGATAAAACCACAAACTCTGCAGAACCTGAAAATAAATACAAGCCAAAGGAAATAAAACACTTCTTTCATCTCGCAGTCTTCGTAAGGCATTGATCTCTTCCTCTTCATGGCGTGTTGGGCTGTGGCATTGATCGCTCGTGACTCCCAGCCATTCAAAACAAACGTCATCTGACACCTTCTCACCTCGGCCTGGTTCAGAACAAATTTTGAAATTTTATTTCTTTCCTCTTTTTTCTAGTTTAAGAATTGATAAATAGAAAAATCTGGATGAATAACAACAATATTAATGAGCTCGTCAGCTCTAGCAATACCAGGGACTTAGAAGTCCGAAAGTCAGGTACAAAAATGGACGATTGTTAACAGTTTCGTTGATTTACATAGAAAAGATCGTTATTACTTTTGAAAGGAACAATATTTTACAAGAGCATGCTTTGCTCCGATCATTTACACAACATAGGAGTCTGCGCTCCAAATACACTTCGCAAAGGCATTGGTTTCTCATGGCGCACTCCAATTCCGCCTTATAACTTATCGGTTGTCTGGCTTCATGGCTAAATATTTAGCATGGTGGCCTTTGGTCGAAGGGGCCCTGTGTTCGATTTCTGGCAGGGTCGGGAATTTTAACCATAATTATGTAATTCCTCTGGCTCGGGGGTGGGGTGTATGTGCCGTCTTTATCATAATTTCATCCTCATCACAACGCACAGGTCGCCTACGGGAGTCAAATCAAAAGACCTGCACCAGGCCTCTAAGGAAGCCACACGGAATTTCACTTTACCTATCGGCTGGCTTCAATTAGAGTATTTGTACACGGCTGCCCCGATGTGGGCTTATCTACTGCTCACATGGCGTTAGAGAAGTCGCACAATTTAATTTGCCGGAGAAGGTGCACCCCATACAATTATTATTATTATTATTATTATTATTATTATTATTATTATTATTATTATTATTATTATTGTGACTTCAAAAATACCCACACCCATTCTTAAGCGTAGTCCCATATAACTTAACCAAGTGCGCCCGTGTGCTTCACTTCTGTGCACGTACGCTACAAATCTCTATTAGTTTCATGAAAAACATTCAATTATGAATACACATCAGCTGTGGAGTTGACCGTGTTAAATAAAAATATTAAGAACAGGTGAACCAGGCCTTTTTCTTCTTGATATTATAGGGTCGAAACACATTCGATAAATATGCATATAAATTATTTATTTGCTGCAGCCTTAATCAACATTAGTTTAAAATGATACGTTTTGCTCCCAATCACATAGTTTCATTGTACCTTACACTTTTAGAAAAGACTTTTCCACCCGGTGAAAAATGCATACTCTTGCCTGCTTACCGAGATTTGCTTTTGAGTTCCAATTTCGAAGCCCCACTCCCCAGATCAGTCCCTCGGAGAACTTTCTGATTTTTCATTTTTATTTTTCTATTAGCCTTGGAGATAACGAATTCTATGGCATCCATTTTTAAATCACTAGAGTACCTGAAAATACCTCTTTATTAATGCCTGTTCTTATTCTGTAATAACTTTTATTGATCACCACACCTCATCTTCCATTTATTAGTACAGATTAATTTATTAATGCTATTATGTTTCATCTTCTGTCTAATTAGTACTCGTATTAAACGAAGCGCGAATTCCGCCCTGAATCATTGACATGCCAGTAAATCTACTTCCATTGATCCATTGCACTGGAATATTCCCAAATGCCAAAGAGTTGTATGGGGATCCCAGAACAGTAACCTTGGACATAGGAGACAAGTGCCAAACTAACAAAGTTACACAGGTGTTCTAGGACCTTAAATAGGACTCCATCGCAGGATTAGCCAGGAAAGGAAGTATGATAAATGTGCCGAAAATCACTTAAGAATTGCTCTGTTATTCGCACTGAACACCAAAGGACACAAATATTAATAAAGAAGATGAAAGCGATTATTTTATTTCTCACAAACTTCCAAATATCTTCGCTAATAGTTCTAAAAATTTTGCATCACAAGTTATAATGTTCAGTTTTTTATATCTGATATGTTTTCATCATACGAGCTTTGATAAGTCAGATATTTATAAATCTAGATGTTCCTTGCTAAGTCCATCAGGGATGAGCACCACTGACGTGAAGATACTTTTCGGTCGTCATAGTAACGAGTAAACCGGCTATGGTGCTGATTGTTGCCATGATTGTTTCCTAAAGTGCTCATATGTCCGCACCGATCAGGAAGATAATGAAGCTGACTATCGAAGCGAGAAGGAAACCGTGAAGGAACGATCATATGAAGAATGAGGGAGAAAGGGAGATGAAACTCTCACTTACCCTTCAATATCACCGAGCTGGAAGAAGTTCACTAAAGGAAGCCGGTAGGAGATATAACAGGAGAAAAAAGGCCTCTTGGGAGTCCTCCTAGTCAACAGTAGCTTTTCGGTGACTAACATCAATCCTATTCTTAAGTGATTATTTTAAAAATATTTTCTCTGTTAGTGAATAGTATATTAAACAGCTTATTCTAGACTTGTCTCCAAATTGAGTATGGTGTCTGTAACGGAACACAAACTCTGAAACTAAATTCTTCTCCTTAGGGTGAGATAATTCTAATAGGCCCTAAGTTGTCTTTCAAAGAAGAAGATTATAAATATTTTGATCAAACCCTTTGCAAATACAGGTGAGGTTGTAGTTCACAGAGAAGAAGAATTCAATTTAAAATGGTCTCCATCTCTGTGATCTGTCAGTTAGAAAATCTCCTGTTCAGGAGTCTCCAAATTCAATCGCAATTCAGTCACAATTAATTGAGGTAAGAATCCGTCTCTCCTGGTGCAACCATGTCCACAAGATGACAATAGGCTACTGCTGCAATTGTACAAACACCAACCCATCAACAACGGGTTCAACAGGAATTTTTAAAAGATAATTTAAAGTAGAATATTTCTTTTCGATCATTATTTTCAGTTATTTTGATGTACCCGCACCGAAACAAACATTTTCTATTACGTATTGGTTGTTCATGTCACGCATAAGTAGTTGCTGATGTAGCTAATGTCATGTAATTAAGTACAAACTCAAAACAAGAAAACAAATTTTCGGCAAGTTCTGCATTGGTGTAAGGATGTGATTACAATTAAAACTTTGTCAACGTGCATGGACAGATTAATATACCCTCATTCACATCGTAGATCTCAACTCAAGTTTATAAAGTAATCTATCACTGAACTTTGTGGCAAAATAGGGTCATGCATTAATCATATGGTGCAAGAAGATTGATACTTGTAATCTGAAATAGAGAAATGTGAGAGAAGAAAGTATTCGACACATGTTGGTAACTTTAAATTGCTTCACGAAATTAATCATCTTTCTTAGTGCTAGTTTTAATCTTTTCTCTGTCAGTGGATTCTGTAATATGTTATACAGCTTATTCTATACTATTTGTTCCTAACTGAATGGTGTCCGTAACGAAACACAAACTCTGAAACTCAACTCTTTTTCTTAGCGTGAGAGAATTCTAAGAAGTAGCCTTCCTCAGAAGAAAAAATATTTTGCTCAAACCATTTGCAAATGCATATAAGAGAGTAGCTCTCAGGGAAAAATAATTTTATGTAAAAATGTTCTCCATCTCAATGGTCTACCAGTTAGACCATTCTCTGTTCAATAGGCTTCAATTACAATCATCAGCTCCGATCTTAATTTAATATAGTAATTGCCGTTGTTTTGAAGGACAAAATCGTCATGTTATCATCCTTTAATAGCGTAAGGGGATGACTTGTAAGCCCTGAAATAAAATTAAGCTATTGATAGTAAAATACAGACTTCATATACCATGCAAACCTCATACTGTCTATATCAGAAAAGAATGAAAACCAGTCTGTTTTAAATTTAATTTCGTGTGACTATTTCTAGCCGAGTGCAGCCCTAGTAAGGCAGACCCTCCGATGAGGGTGTAGGTAACTGTCAGGGGAGGAGCCAGGTCAATTCATACGGGACAGGACGCCAGGGGATTACTTAAGCAGTACGCCGCCAACAACCATGCAGACCTAGTCAAATGTTCCACCTAAAAATTGAATGTTCCACGTGTTTGAACAACTCAATCCATCAACATCGATTGAGAGTTCACAAAACTTGACATCTTATAAAAATATAAATTTCCAGGAAAGATTTTTTTAATTAACTCACAAATGAAACACAGTATTTTTGCAGTCAATATAGTTTAAAAGAAAGGATGCAAATGAAATAGATAGTGGATATTTTACATGTTCTTATAACTAAATGCTGTCTCTAAATTAACCCTGAAAATGGCAAACGTTCACAAAAGTCAACATCTATACACTTCTATTTTCAGTTCCTAAACTTCTTAATTAAGATTTTCAAGAATAAACCTACTATCCTTAGACTTTTAAAGCATATTATGCAATGAAAGGAGGAATAATAAATCTCAGGCATTTACTGCATGTGCCTTTGTTCAGATGTATTATTGATTAATTGTCCAAAAATATTGTCAATTATAAAGTCCTAGAAATAACAAGGAACTTCACTGATAAACACAATATTATCAAGTCATGTGAAGTTTCATCAAAATACCCAGACGATGCTTTTATACTCACCATTCTCCTGGCAATCCGGACACACGTCTTCATAAAAAGTTAACGATTCTTATGAAGACACATCGAAGTACTTCAGTAACTTCTTTACGTCAACACTCCTTTTTATTTCACTAACGTGATTTATGAATGGAAATTTCAGAGCTGTATCAATGGTCTTTGCATTTCTTAATCTCGGATTTAAAAATTCAGCTTCAATACTGGACCCTGCGTATGTTATTTTCATGGACGTCAATAATTTGAATTGAAGCTTCTTCTTCAAACTTTCCTGAGATTTAGATTTAAAATCAAATATTTGCCAGTCTCTACCTACAATTAGACACATCCCATGTTTTCCTAATATTCAATGATATTCTGATTGTAAAATGATTGTGTCTACCGTTCGATACACCTTCTCAATATTTCCAGAGATGCAGTCTGGAAGAAGGTAACTGTGGCCTCGGATGAAAAAATATATATCGTCTTGTAAACAGTATAATTATCTACTATTTTCGTGAGAATGGACAAGGCTCTAGAAATTTTGTTCTGTAAGGTACATGAATCCGAGAAGAGCAGTAGGACAAGGTTCTTTTTTTCTCTTCCCTCTTCAAATTGTTTTCCAGTTCAGTTATGTACTGGTTCTGTCCAAATGCGATTTCGTCATAGATATCAAGTCTTAGTAAGGGCAGTGTAGATGTTCACTTTTGTAAAAACCACGTTGCCAGTAGATGTTAAGTTTTGCGAAAACTCCGTAACTTCACATTTTACGTCACCAGTTTAGCTTAATTTCGGCTACGCCAATGAATTCAGTTCGTGCTACAGGATACACCAATATCTCAAAATTGATAATTTTGTGGATATTAAATTTTGAGAAACCTCCCCTCAATTATGCTTATCCCCTGAAAATGGTTTTCCGTGGTTTCCCATTTTCACACCAGACAAATGCTGGGGCTGTACCTTAATTAAGGCCACGGCCGCTTCCTTCCCACTCCTAGCCCTTCCCTGTCCCATCGTCGCCATAAGACTTATCTGTGTCGGTGCGACGTAAAGCAACTAGCAAATATATATATATATATGCTTACCATACGAACAGACAAACTCCTCAAGATTTTTATCACAAAGTTGCACTCACATTTGATTTTTTTTTTTTTTTTTTTTTTTTGCTAGTTGTTTTACGTCGCACCGACACGGATAGGTCTTATGCCGACGATGGGACAGGAAAGGGCTAGGAGTGGGAAGGAAGCGGCCGTGGCCTTAATTAAGGTACAGTCCCAGCATTTGCCTGGTGTGAAAATGGGAAACCACGGAAAACCATCTTCAGGGCTGCCGACAGTGGGGTTCGAACCTACTATCTCCCGAATACTGGATACTGACCGCACTTTAGCGACTGCAGCTATCGAGCTCGGTCATTTGATTTTTAAGGACAGACTTCACACGTAGTTTTTGTCTATAAAGTGAACGTACTTTTTAACAGTGTATATGTACCAATATCCATGTGATAATTTTTATAAGGTCTGTTTTTCATGTGTCGACTGATGATGTCCCCGTAGGGATGAATCATACATCGATTTTAATGTAGTCTATCAATAAATACTCATACTTTATTGCAAAGGTGGAATATCTGATAAGGATTACTAAAGTGATCATTAACACATGCCATTAACTAAATATATTTCATCCACCTGTATTTCGATCCTTTCCATCCAAACTGTTCTCAACTGGTAACAGCAAGGATAATTTTCTCTCACATTGAAACACGAAATTTTACCAATGCGGCCAGACGTTATATGCATATGAGTGTGTTTAAAATGATGAGACCGCTACCACTTTAGAGTGATTTGTATTAACGACAGAACAACCGTGTGGCAGAGTTGTGGACAGAGTAACAGTGGCGCATGTAGCGGACAGATCTAATATTCATTATAATGTGTGTGTTGATGACGAGATAGGAACACATCTGATAGCGAGGGGCTTACTGCCGTCGTAGACCACAACATAACGACACACGTGGCATTTTGCCTGGGATTATGTGTACTTCCGACCATTAATATAGCTAATGGGTCTGACCTCTCCTCTCCTTTCCTCCAGGTCACACTCCAGAAAAATTTTATATTGTATTAAAGTCATTCATCCACGTTTGAATGAACAGTTATGTCTTTTAAATTGGATGAATTATGTACTGACCATATGTTATAGGAAATGGCGGTCAAGTCTGTGGGACTATTAATTGATTGACAATGCTGAAATAAAAATAATATTATTCAGTTGTACACGGCGAAAATGTGAGTCACTTTCAGTGCAGAAAAACTGTGATATAAACAAAAACATGCAAAATTTAAAATCAGCCCTTTTAATTAATTACCAAGCTGAGTGGCTCAGACGGTTGAGGCACTGACCTTCTCACCCTAACTTGACAGGTTCGATCCTGACTCAGTACGGTGGTATTTGAAGGTGCTCAAATACGTCAGCCTCGTTTCGACACATTTACTGGCACGCAAAAGGACTCCTGTGGGACTAAATTCCGGCACATAGGCGTCTTCGAAAACCGTAAAAGTAGTTAGTGGGATGTAGAGGAAATAACATTATTATTCTGAAGGAACGACTACCAACTGCTATGATAGGAAATATCTTCATTGGGGCAATCACATAAATGGGATTGTAATTAAAGGGTACAGATCTCTGCACATGACTATAAGGATATTTGGGGGTTGTGGTAAGGATGTAAAGGAGAGAGCATGTAAGTGTCTGGTAAGACCCCAACTAGAGTATGGTTCCAGAGTATAGGGCACTTACCAGAATTACTTGACCGAGCTCGATAGCTGCAGTCGCTTAAGTGCGGCCAGTATCCAGTATTCGGGAGATAGTAGGTTCGAACCCACTGTCGGCAGCCCTGAAGATGGTTTTCCGTGGTTTCCCATTTCCACACCAGGCAAATGCTGGGGCTGTACCTTAATTAAGGCCACGGCCGATTCCTTCCCATTCCTAGGCCTTTCCTGTCCCATCGTCGCCATAAGACCTATCTGTGTCGGCGCGACGTATAGCAACTAGCAAAAAAAAATAGAATTACTTGACTTAAAAACTGGAAATAAAATCCAAAGAAAAGCAGCTCAATTTGTACTGGGTTATTTCCGACCAAATGTTGCAAAGTTTGCTCTGAGAAGACTGGGTAGAAATGTGACGAGCTGCTCAACCAAGTGGTATGTTCCGATCTGACAGTGGAGAGATGGCATGGAATGACTTTATTAGACGAATCATTTTGAGTGGTGTCTTTAAAAGTAGGAAATAAAACAATACGAAGATGAAGTTGGAATTCAAGAGGACAAATGAAGACAAAAATTTGTTTATAGGAAGGGGAGTTACAGTAGGCAAATGTGCGCTTTGTAATCATTTAGGAAAACGCTAGGAAAACAACAGATAGGGAATCTGCCAGCTGGGCTACTGCCCTAAATGCAGATTGATGATGAACTTCTGGAAACTGTTTTCTTCTTCTGATACATTCGCCTCATTGAAGGTTTTGCGACAAACTTGGAGTAATTCTTCCTAATTTGAACTCCCACTACTAGAGTTACCATATTGCGGAAGTCAAACCAACATCGTACGTTCCTTTCTTTTTACAATTGGCTTTACGTGGCACCGACACAGTTAGGTATTATAGTAATGATAGGATTGGAAAGGGCTAGGAGTGGAAAAGAAGTGGCCGTGACCTTTATTATGGTACAGCCCCACCAGCATTTGCCTGGTGTGAAAATGAGGAACTACAGAAAACCATTTTCAGGGCTGCTGACAGTGGAGTTCGAACCCACTATCTACCGATTACAAGCTCACAGCTGCGCGACCCTAACCACACGACCAACGAGCTCGGTCGTTGTTGTTCTGTTCGATTGCAAGCTCACTTTCACCACTCATATGTTTAATATAATAACTGAGTCTCACAAAACACTTGTGAGTCCGAGACATAACAAATATGCTCATGCGCATTTAGAAGCATTTTGTAAATATATAAATGTACTGTCGCTAACTATTTAAGATACCATATATAATGAACATCGTGGGTTAACTAGTTACATTATAGGCATAGAAGAATAAATATGATATTCTTGTAAAATATATGTCAGCAGGAAATTCGACAATCCTTTCCTCAGATCAACATTAAGGTCTCACCCAACAATTTCAAACATGTTTTGTTTCAAATCAAAATGCCTCGGATAATCACTCACAAGCGCACACCTTTCTACGTTACATTCGGTGCGCTTAATTCTGCTCGCAGCAGAAATGTCGCTCAAGAACTTTGTGGCTCAACCAGCACTTTTTGTACCATATTCACTGGTTCCCAGCTGTGTTAAATGAAGAAAAATGAAAACCTACAACCTGTTTTCCAGCCATTGACCGGGTCAGGGATGTAATGAATGAAACAGATATAGGCTGTTAGTACGATGGGGTCGCCACTCCCAAAGTGATTTATTAATGAACTAGCGAATGTACCCGTGCTTCGCTACGGTATTCTACATTGTATTCGAATATCGAAGTAAATAGTGTACATGCAGTAAATAAGATAGTTTTAAAATTGCATGTCTCTTAGCGTTATCCGAGAAAGAGCATGGGGAGGTCCCCGTACGTTTCCAATGTAAAGTGTTTGTTACGGATTTGTGATATAACGGCAGGCTCACTTGCCTACTGGCATTCACAATCAGGTTGGGAAGTTTACATTATAATTGCAGGCCCCATTGCCTACTATGCGGACAGAATCGATTTGGGGAGTTTTCGTTAAAATGGCAGCCCCCCTTTCCTACCTCCAGACAGATTACAGTTTTTATTATAATGGCAGGCAATTACCCTACTATCACTCGAAATTGAGTTGTGCAGTTATCATTATAATGACAGGCCCCTTTTCCTACTGCCAGCCAGCGTACTGCCAGTCACACCAAGTTGGTGAGTTTCCATCAAAATAGCAGGCCACTATGCCTAATGCCAGTCACATTTTAGATGAGTACATTTCTTTATAATGGCGGGCACCCTTGCCTACTGCCAAACACAATCGGGTAGGGGAGTTTTAAACAAAACTGCATGCTCACTTACCTTCTGCAAGTCAAATCGAGAAGGGAACTATTCATTACAATTGTAGGCCTTCCTTACTAATGACAGTTACACAGGAGTTGGAGAAGGAACCCTTTCCTACTGCCAGTCAAAGTCGGTGTGGGGAGTACTGATTACAATAGCAGACCGACCCTTTCTCGATCGCTAAATCGACATCAGTGAATATATATAGATCGACATACGAAAGTATATGCGTGTTTACAATATTGAAGACCTTCATTTACAGATTAACTGCTACTAAACGTACGTCATATCGACAAAGGATTATACCATAAGACACGCCGGATTTAGTGGCCTAAATGGCTGGTCCAATGATATGTCATCTATTCTTGGGTCAGATTTAGAAACGTGGAACAGGGTAAAGGTTTTGTAAGATCATCTCACATTACATTACTTTTCGGATAATAATGTGACAGCTACATACGTAGCATTTGGCTCACATATGGCTACTGAGTGGGCCAATTTTCGTGAAGAGTTTGATGATTCTGTATTTCATATAAGTAATTGAAAGTATGAATAATGCATGTGAAAATTCCAAATTGACTTAACATCGATTAATAGAGAAAAATCAAACGTAAAAGGGATACAGATACGGCATAAAGTCATAAGACCAAGGTTGTAGATCATTCCAAATTGAACGGAGATTGTGCAATCCGTTACGTGATAGGAATTTCCGAAGGTCTGCACCATCATTAAAATTGCCTGCATATTTCGATATTCTTCGGGGATAAAAAATGAAAAATTTAATGATATAGGATTTTTCATTCGTTACAGGCTAAAACGTATAATTTTGTCAAATTTCAATTATCTTCTTATTCTTCTGGCAGATTATGCCACAATGTGGATTTTGGGCGAGGCGGGTAAAAATTAGGACTTTCAGGAAATCAAAAATTATGGAGATTGTTATTATTACCCCTTAAACGGAAAGCTGTACGAAAATTTCGCCAAAATAGTCAGTGTAGAGGTACACAGTCGTTACGATTTGATTTATATAGATAAGGAATCTGCTCCATGTAAAACACCTTTTGGGCTATGTCCGCTGGACTTAACCTGCAAAAGTGACCATTCATGATATCTCCCTTATTAATCCTCCTGACGAAAAAATGCACATGAAAAAAAAGGTTTAGAGGTGGAATTCCATCAGGTTTGGTCGATTTCCAGTCAGGTTGGTCTTGTTCTGTATATATTGTGGAAGAGTAAAATCACCATTTCGGTTCCTTATAAACCGCCAGTCCATTCCGGAACATGAAATGTTATTTACGTTTAAAACCTACCTTTGGACAGGTGGATGCTAAATATAAATTTTGTTTCGAATGTCTTCAGTAGTTTTCAAGTTGTAAGGAATACGCTTTACACGCACCCGCTCGTGAGTTAAGTCCGATGGGACTTGTACAGAAAAACGGTCCTTTAATGATATCTCCCTTATTGATCCTCGTATCGAAATGATGCACATGAGAAAAAAAGGTTTAGACATTAATTTCTACCAAGGTAGGTAGACTTCCATAAACTTTTGTTGTGTATATTTTTTGGAAGTGCAAAATCACTGTTTCGGTTTCGTATAAACCCCCAGTTAGTTCAGGGATTTAGAAACAATATTTGCCCTGAAACCTATCAAGGACAGGTGTATTCTAAATACGAATCTTGGTGGAAATGCATCCAGTAGTTTCTAGCATTCACGTACATACGGCGTAATTAAGGAAGAAAATAATACAGTTAAGAATGTTGAAACTAATAGAAAATGGATTATAACTGAGGACAGCCGGATAACGACAAAAAATAAATGCCGTGAGTTATGGATATAATAAAGCGCTAACAGAGGAGAAATTTAGGTTCAGTGATTCTTAGGTAAACAAATATGAAGATGACTAATGGTGTTATTACTTAATCTATTCGAGGGCGGTTATAACCTCCAACGATATTCCGCCAATATCCCGCAGATGAGCCGATTGATGCCTCTCTTGCCATCTACCCAAGGAACAACCACGAATTTAAAAGCATGATGAGGAAAATGGCAATACGTTACTTCCCTACTGGCATGCAGTCAGAGACGTTGCCATGGTAACCTGTAGGTTCGTTCTCGGTCTGTCGGTCACTAAATGCAGAGCATGATACCAGCAGAAAATTGTAAATTTCTCCGTCATGTGAAGAGTAAGGTAAATTATGAACATAACGAAAGTTGTTTATAATGAAGAGACGTTTCACGTACGGTAAACGAAGTTTACAGAAAATCAATAGTATAAGAGAAAATAGAGGAAAACCACTGTGGTTTTCCTATAAACACCCCGTCTATTCAAAGATTTTAAAATTATATGCATATCGGAACCTTTCCTGGGATGAGTATACTCTAAATATGAAGTTTGGCTGAGATCTATCCAGCCGTTTCGACGTGATGGTGGGAAAACCACTCTGGTTTTCCTATAAACCCCCCGTCTATTCAAGGATTTTAAAATGATATGCATATCTAAACCTTCCCCGGGATTAGTATACTCTAAATACAATGTTTGGTTGAGATCCATCCAGCCGTTTCGACGTGATGGTGGAAAAACCATTCTGATTTTCCTATAAACCCCCCATATATTCAAATATTTTAAAATGATATGCATATGGAAAACTTCCCCGCGATGAGTATCCTCTAAATATGAAGTTTGGTTGAGATCTATCCAGCCGTTTCGACGTGATGGTGGAAAAACCATTCTGGTTTTCCTATAAACCCCCTGTCTATTCAAGGATTTTAAAATGATATGCATATCAAAACCTTCTCCGGGATGAGTATACCCTAAATATGAAGTTTGGTTGAGATCTATCCAGCCGTTTCGACGTGATGGTGGAACAGACAAACAGACAGACAAACAGAAACAATTTTATTTATATAGATTTTTACACTCGTTCTTCACCCCCTTTCCATCCCCGCCCAAAGGAGTCCTACGAGTGCCTTACACAACAGTATATTTTTTTCCCAGATATTAAGTCTTATTTGTACCTATTTTGGTTGACAGCTATGCCCAAACGTACATGCATAATCTCACTGCTCTAGAATCCTGGAGCTGACGTTGCCATGGTTACGGCAGTTCATTTCTTTATCCGATTCCTAGAGCAGGGGTAGTGTGGTGCCAATATCTCCGTAACGGTTGGTTTTAGGGCCTTAAAACATGGTTTTCGGGCCCGTAGGGCTTACCGAGTTTTGTTCTTTGCGTCAAGAGGATTAAATTGAGCTTTGTCTCGTCCTTATACGACAAATTCGATATTTTGCCTATAATAGTATAAGAGAAAATGGAGGAAAACCGTTTTTCCTATAAAACCCCCGTCTTTTCAAAGATTTTAAAATGATATGCATATCGAAACCTTCCCCGGGGTCAGTATACTCTAAATATGAAGTTTGGTTGAGATCTATCCAGCCGTTTCGACGTGATGGTGGAACAGACAAACAGACAGACAAACAGACAAACAGAAACAATTTTATTTATATAGATATAGATGATAGATTCTATGAAATGAGAATGGAGAGTGTTGCTGGAATGAAAGATGACAGGGAAAACCGGAGTACCCGGAGAAAAACCTGTCCCGTCTCCGCTTTGTCCAGCACAAATCTCACATGGGGTGACCGGGATTTGAACCACGGTATCCAGCGGTGAGAGGCCGACGCGCTGCCGTCTGAGCCACGGAGGCTTGTTAAATGAAGAATAGCAATATAATGTGTGATAGCATATCACAGCCTAACATGACACCATTAATAATTCATGATTTTTAAGAAAATTGTCCAGCTCCTTGGCTGAATTGTCAGCGTACTGACCGTCGGTTTAGAGGGTCCTCGGTTCGATTCCCGAAGTTAAGTTCGTGCAGTTAATATTTCTGTCCTAGGGACTAGGTGGTTCTGTTAATGTTATTTGATTTACGTCCCACTAACTACTTGTACGGTTTTCGGAGACGCCGAGGTGCCGGAATTTGGTTCCGCAGGAGTTATTTTACGTACCAGTAAATCTACCGACACGAGGCTGACGTATTTGAGCACCTTCCAATACCACCGGAAACCAGGATCGAACTTGCCAAGTTGGGAACAGAAGGCCAGCGCCTCAACCGTCTGAGCCACTCAGCCCGGTGGGGTGTTTCTCTTCTGTTTTCTTTATCTACATACAACAGACCACACTACCAAGTGATGGTGGCGTTGATTATTGTTTTAAGTGGAAGTACAACTAGGCAACCATCCTCTATATAACATTAATGAGAGAAAAAAAGGAAAGAGATCCGACACTTCGAAAATGAAGGTATTAGCCAAAGAAAGACAAGGGCCACGTAGAGTGTGAAAATGAATGACTCCCTAGGCCTCGCAACCTAATACTGTTGATGTTGGAAATGAACTAGAGTTGACCAAGGAAGGTCGGATAGGATAGATGAAAAGGAGGAGCCTGTAGAAGAAATGTCAGGGCTCAGCTAAGGGAACCTTGGTCGCCAACACACGCTCCCAAGTTGAGAGCCCCTGGGGCCCCTTTTAGTCTCCTCCTAAGACAGGCACGGGATACCATGGGTGTTATTCTACCGCCTCTACCCACAGGGGAACACCATATTACCAACCACCATAGAAAGACACGATAGTGAATATATCCCTCAACATAGGATTGACGTCGGGAAGGGCCCCGTCCGTAGAACTGGGCCAAATTGGGGAGAAAGTCGAGGAAGAAGAGGAACATTTTAGACAGGATTAAGCATTAATTTAAATTGCATGCAATTCGCTGTAAGTTTTGATTTATTTTCCATTAGCATTAGAGGTTTTGTCCTAAATTACAATGACGTACGGCATTACGAAATGACTGCTGCCATGATTCGGTAATTTTTGTTACGGAGTTATCCGTGGTAGTTAGAGGTGAAAGAAGGTGCGGGCGGGAATAGGTCTCAACTTACGAAATTAAAGTTAATTTAAAACATTAACAAAGGTTATATTTTCTTTTCAAAATCAACAACTGACAACAAATAACAAAGATGTAACAGGTACCAAGTAGCAAGTTAACAATTTAAGAATTTACAGAGCCCCAAGATTAATTTCTGAGCTCTCAGCTCACCACCACAATAGCTAAAGGGCAGAAAAACCCCTAAGTACAAGGAGCACTTGCTCCTAATTACAATGTTAAGAAGAAAAGAGCAGACCCGCTCTCAATTTTACCAGCCTGTCAAAGGCTAAAACAACCTTTATTCCTAACTGCCCTTAAGGCACACATACCGTGAAACAGGGGTATCTTGTACCCAACCTACAGGGCCTTCACATGAAGAAAACAAACACTGGGTTAATTAAATGGCCCAAAAAAATTTGACTGGAGGCGTAGCTTGCACTCCTACATGAAACATCTTAAAACCTAGGCGGCACTCGGCCAGTTATACAGGGGCTAATCCCATACTCGGGAGGTGACTAGTTGGCAAATAAGTTTAAGACTTTAAGAAGGAAGAGAAAAATGGTTACGAAAACATAGTCACCTCAAAATCAAAATGAAGGGGAGTTCGAAAGGTTTAAGCACTCTCTATCCCAACTTGCGGCTAATTTACATGAATGCAGTAAGGTTTACATTAAAAAGGATTCGAACCTTCCCCCGCGGGTTAAAACTGCTGAGCTAGCAAGACATAAAGATGTTAACAGGCCATTACCTTGTAGATGAACCGCTGCTTGGAGAAAGAGGCGCTTCCCGCCCCCTGCTATATATGTTCACACACTGCGAAAGATGTTACTGAAGTGGCCCCGAGACCAAAAAATCAGCAGTTTATATACCCTCGTGAAACATTCGAGACCTTTCATGAATGATAACAACCCGCCCATAAATTTTTATTGGTTGGCTAAAGATTACAAGTCAAAACTGAAGAAGACATCTAGGATTGGTGGAAAATTAAATACAGAAATTACTCATTGGTCGAATTCAAAACTGGCGGAAAGAGAAGGGTTATACTGCCAACCCAAACAATGACTGAAAGAAATTTAACAAAGAACAAACTTATGAATACCAAATTTCTTCAAAAAAAATGTTCCTTCACTTCGCACTAGGGTGCACAATTGTAGTTCTTAAGTAGTGCCATCTAGAAGAGAATGTTCACACTTATTACTACAGAGCAAACAAATACAAATCGAATCCGACATAGTTCAGAACACTTCAAAATTTACAGTAGAGACATCTTCCGAGAAACTTTTTGATTTAATACAGATTGTTAAAGTTGAGGCTTCCTCCTGTAGAGGGATTTCAACTGGCGCAATATTTGAATTCGCGGCGTGGAGGTGTACCGCCCGGTACAATTTTCACTCAACCTTCTGCTAGGGTTTCAACATTGCACTAACTCTGAAAGGTTTTCGGCGTTGGCAGGAGAGTTAAGGGTTAGGATTCGAAAATGGGAAACCACAGAAAATATTCTCCAGGACTGCTGATGGTGGGGTTCCAACTTAGCTATACGGCACTGTACCGCGCTGGGAAGTCCGGCTCCATGGCTAAATGGTTAGCGTCTGGCATTTGGTAACAGGGGTCCCAGGTTCGATTCCTGACAGGGTGGGGAATTTTAACCATCATTGGATGAATTCGCTTACAGTGGGGCTGGGTGTATGTGTCGTCTTCATCATCATCATCATCATCATCACGACGCGCAGGTCGCCTACAGGAGTCAAATCAAAAGACCTGCACCTGGCAAGCCGAGCTTGTCCTCGGACACTCCCGGCACTAAAAGCCATACGCCATTTCAACTCGCTGGGATATTATTAATATTATTATTAGTCCATATATCAGTAGTATGTCATATGTCGTATACTACGCTGTAGCGGAGGGCAATTAGCTCTGCTATACGGCTGATCTCGGTAAATAAAAAATCTAACGGAGGTAAATGAAATTAAATGGCGTATGGCTTTTAGTGCCGGGAATGTCCGAGGACATGTTCGGCTCGCCAGGTACAGGTCTTCTGATTTGACATCCGTAGGCGACCTGCGCGTCTAACGGAGGTATAGACCCTATGAACAACTCTTAAATAACCAGTCGACAAAAATTATTATTCGATTTTTCTTTTTGTCCGCAGTGCCGAATATAAATCGATTAAGTGACGCCGAGGTAAAGTCCAGAAACTTGAGTGAAGACCACAAATTGATTATTTTTATTCTGGCTCATTGCGTCTCCGTTATGAGAGACGGTGAAAGTTGTTCACCTGAATGGAATATTTGTCTCAGGGTACAGCTGCTGTAAGCAGATTATCATCTTGGAGACAACTAAGTGTTAAATATCCATTTTCTCGTTTTCCGCTTTTCTACAACCAGATTGATGCTGCATGCCATACACAACATCTGTTTGGATATCGTTAGAGGGTCTTGGAAACAAAGCCATTCGCTCATGAATACCATTATGCAAAACAAGGCGATATTGAACGTCTTATGTCAGATGTATAAAATGCTACTTTCCTTGGGTGAGTGAAATTGAAGGCGTTGAAAACCTATATTTCAAAAAGAAATCATACAAAGTTTGATGAATAACAGAAACAAAAAATATAATACGTCATAATATGGAACAATATTCAAATTATAACAGAGCCCAGCTGGTGGTCATGATCTTTCAGGCATCAATTCTCTATGGTCTCACCCCACGGTTGGCCGGTTCGAGTCCTGTTGGTGAGAAAAGAAATTCATCATCAGAATATTGGCCAGCAAGGTAGGAGGGTTGTTGTAATAGAATTTGTAATCACTAGATTGCCTGCTAAGAACCCGGATTCAATTCCAAACCTCTCCGGAATCTTCATATGAAGTGGGGGCATACGACGCTGTTGATGGGGTTTAATTCACCGGATGGAAACGTTAAGCCTTGAGCGGACCCCTTGGTGCTATTCGACAGGAGTAGGCTATATGCCGGCACCGTGTTTCACCCTCTCCCTTCTCACTATGGTATATCACGTCATTCATTTCGTCTCATTTTACATTGTAAAATGTTGTAATTTTTAGAAATTCAATTTAGGTCTTCGCTCAGATTTAGCCACACAAGAACTTCCGTATTGCTGTTTCAAATGCATTTGCGTTTAGCATTGATATTATTGGGAATTCGATTGAATTTGTGAGATGTGAAGACGGTGCAGATAATTTATGGTAGGTCCTTGAGTGAGTAAGGTCTGTAATTTAAGTTAGAGTACTCCTGTCAAGAAATTAGAAAATATTTTTAAAGAGAACTATCACAAAATAATCATCTGTGAAGCGTATACTATTCTATGAAGGGCATTTAATTGCTGGTAGTCGCGTCGTACATTTAGAAGAGGCCATGAAAGAAGACTAAGTGGAGGCAGTATAATATACAGTAAAAATACAGGAAATCTAATAATTGCACACATGCACTTTGCACTAGTTCTAGTCGAACATGTATGCCATTTACGGCGTCCCTGTATGTCACAATAATCTAACGATGACACTTGACTTCGAACGCTCTGAACCGATCGAAATTATGCTTAGAATATAGATCGTTCATCACAAAAACAGTGATTTGTGAATTTTCCATGCAACACTCATCAGTTGCCTGCTAGTGCCATTAGACGGTCGCATGTTTTATCTGCACTGACAAGTATAGCTTCAGACTTAGTGCGTCTCTTGGAGTGTTGGGCTTCAGGTTATAGTGTAAACTATTTACATTGGAATCATGAGGAGAATTAAACAAAATACCAGACTAAGTTGCGACGTTCTGAATATGGAAACTCGGAGTTGAAGATACGGAGTTCGCGATTAGTATATATAGCATAATAATGCAGAAATGTAATGGGTGGGGGGAGGCAAAGAAATTCATGACGTTACACTGGACAGATATACTGATTTTGAAGGAGATGAGGAGCCTGCTTCTGAAGGTGGCTGTTTAAGCAGTACACGTCTTTCATCTCCAGAGCAACAGGAAACGTAGTAGTAGTAGTAGTAGTAGTAGTAGTAGTAGTAGTAGTATTTATTCATTCATCATGTCGTTTACATATTTACAGGACTCTGTTTTATATATACATAACTCTTCTAATAACATTATTACTTGAGAAATATTAATCTTATAACTAAACCACATATATTACAGAAGTAGTAGTATTATTATCAACATATTAATACTTAAAATAAATTGAATTTCTAACTATCTCTTGCACACATTAAATAAATTATTATTATTATTATTATTATTATTATTATTATTATTATTATTATTATTATTATTATTATTATTATTATTATTATTAATATTATACAAAATTACACCAACCTCAACAGAGTCGAGTAGATATCAGTAAAATACCACGTAAGGTGAAACCTTGTGTGTGGTAATTTAGAATATTAATTACATAGTGAGAAATATATTTTAAATGATGCCTGAAATACGAGTATGGGTATGAGTGAATGACGGATATGATCAACAGCACATGGTGGAGCATTGAATAGAAATTGGATATGGTGACGTGATATTCTCATTTAGTTATTTCTTCCATAACAGTTTTATTATCCCTGACAAAGGATTTAAGACACTTCATACTCATTTCCTGACCTAATAAAGTAGTTTGTAAAGAACCGGGAAGGACATTAAAGAATTTTGGAATGAAGTACAAGAAATTGCGCTTTGTTATGCTAAGTTTGGGTTTGTATAACATACAACGGTGGTTCATCTTACTGCGTGTTGAATATTCATGTTTAATGTTCTCAATTATATTTTTGTTTTTGTTAATATATTTGTATATTTCAAGGGCATAAAGCTGTTTTACATTAAATATATTTGCTTCAGCATATAATTGACTACTTGGGTATAATCTTCCTTTCTGGTACATTATTCGTAATATAAGGTTTTGAACAACCTGTATTTTATTGATTACATTTTTGTAGGCTCCTCCCCATGCCAAAATTCCGTAGCTAAGAATAGACTGAACTAAAGCGTAATAAACCTCTCTTAACAATTTTATACTGGATATGTATTTTAAATTATGAAATATATAAACAGTTCTTCTGATTTTCTTTCTTAAATCGGTAATGTGACTTTTCCATTTCATGTTCGAATCAATTAATAATCCCAAATACTTAACATTATTTACTTTATAAATTTTGTAGCAGTTACAATTAAATTTACAGTTGATGTTGTGTACAATTAATTCATTAAAATCGTTTCGTGTATCTGTTACAGAAAAATTCATAAATTTTGTCTTAATGTTTAGAAATAATTCATTATTATCTAACCATGCTTTAACTTTAAGCAGTGCTCGAGTTGCTCTCTGTCTGACGAGATTCCAGCTATCACCCTCAACATAAATGACTGTATCATCTGCATATGTTACGACGTGCGTATGTTCGGCATTTGCTATTGTTTTCTCTAGATCATTAATAAATAGAATAAACAATAAAGGACCTAATACTGTGCCTTGTGGGACACCCTTTATTATCCTCATTGGTGTGCTTAGATGTTGATTAATTTTGACATACTGTACTCGATCTGTCAAGTAACTCTCAAGCAAATCCAGCACATTACCCCTAAAGCCGTATTTTTCCAATTTCTGGAGGAGCAAGCGGTGTGACACACTATCGAATGCCTTTTCAAGGTCGAGAAATATCCCTGTGGAGAGCAGAGAAGAATTAAGATTTTCGTATATTCTGTTTGTTAAGGCGGATATAGCATCAGTCGTTCCGAGATTTTTAATGAATCCAAACTGTCTGGGCGAAAGTATTTGGTGTTTTTCTAAAAATTGGTCAATATTGTTCTTTAAGCATTTCTCGAATATTTTTGATATTGTTGTAGTTATCGAAATGGGTCTGTAATTTCTAATGTCACTAATATTTCCAGACTTGTGAAGAGGTTTTACTATTGTTGTTTTAAGCTGTTTTGGAAAGTAACCTAAGGTGAAGGAATCATTGATAATATTCAGCAACGGTTCCTTTAATGACTCTATATTTTCTTTAATAATTCGAGCCGAAATATTGTCTATTCCTACAGATTTGTTTTCATGTACTTCACTCAAACATCTCTTCAGATCGTATTCTGTTACCGGTGCAAGGAAGCAAGTATGAGGGTTGCGAGCGATATTTAATGTGGAGTCGGAAATCTGTCTGTGATGCTTTGCTTTCTCAGTGGTTTCGTTAATGAAATAATTGTTAAATTTATTAGAAATATTTATGTCATCTTTCCAGATTTCACCTTTATATCTGATTTCCTTGATCTCTTCTTTTCTAACTGACCTTTGTGTTATTTCATTGACTATGCCCCAGACCTTACCCCGGTTATTTGAATTGCGATTGATCAGATTCCTATAGTACTCAGTTTTCGTTTTCATAATTAGATCATTTAGTTTGTTCCTATATTTCCTGTACTCTTCTTTAATTTCCAAGTTATCCTTATTTTTTAAATATTGTTGATAAAGTCGGTCTCCTGTGTGAATAGATTTTACCAAACCGTAAGAAATCCATTCTGTTCTTTTGACTTCCTTTGATTTCAATTTAACAGTGGACAGGCTCATGCAGCTTTTAATTGTATTGACGAATTTATCAAGTTTGATATCTAAATCACTGCTGTTTAAGATGTCTCCCCAATTTATTTTACTTAAATGATTTTTAAGCTCAAAATGATCTATTTTAAAACAGTTACGTCGAAAATTTTGTATATTATTAGAGACCGAGGCATTTTGAATGTTGAGACTTACTATTGTAGGATAATGATCTGAAATTTTACTTTGAGAGATGATAGACAGAATGTCGTCATTTCTCAACCTACTTTTAATCAAAGCATGATCAATACAGGATTTACTTGTACCAGATACTCTAGGAGGATTGTTTATTAAGGACTGAAAATTTCTTTCTTGTACCATGTTGAGATATTCGTCACAGTCGTGTTCATTTAAAAGGTCTATATTTGTGTCCCCTATTATCAGTTCGGTTTCAACATGGCATCTATCTTGGATATAATGATCTAACGCACTGAGAAACCGCTGTTTGTGATATTCATGTGACCGATATACTCCTGTAATAGCTACTTTCTTGTTGTCATAATTAATTACTACTCTGAGAAATTTAAAGTCATCGTACTCAATAATTTCCATTTCGTGCTCCAAACCATTTTTTACCATTAATACAACACCATCACATTTGTTAACTGAACCCTCATTGTAATAAGATTTATACAAGGCATGGTTACTTATATTTACATTACTCAGTGACCAACTTTCTGTTAAAATTACGACATCAAACCTATGATCATATGCTTTCAAAACAACGTCTAAAATGTTCTTATTTTTCCTTATGCTTCTAATATTAGTATGAAAAATTTGTAATGTACTTTTCCCTTCCGCATGCTTCTGCAATCTACTCGTGCAATCTTTGATGCCCCTTATCGTCTCTGAAAGAGGTTGTTATGTTACATAATCATCTTCTAGACCTATTCTGACTATTTACAGGAAAAGGTTAAAGTCAGCTGTTAGTTATTACTAAGAAGGAAGTTACTGTAAGTACGGAGTTTGTACAGAGGGTTGTTTCTGATATATCAAGGGCACATGGATGTTCAGTTCACTGTTATCAACTGCAAATGTGGGCACTAGAAGTATCCAGAATGGTTGTTCTGGACAATTTCAAACCGCCGATTACCTTTTCGACAATCTTAAGGCTGAATATGGCATTTTATCCATGAATATTACTACACTCGTCACACGCGTAAGGACATAGGAGAAGATAATACCATACGTCGGAAGGGATTTAAGTTTCTGGAGAAAGTAAAAAGATATACAAAAGAGGGGATTGCTTGCCCTTGTTGTTTAAATGGGCCTAACATCGAAGGTCATCGGCCCAAAAGAGGGGATTCTGGTCATAGAATATGCTTGGAACAGTGTTCGAAGTTAGTTTCATTATGAAATTTGCAGTCTGTACATAGCTCTACACACAGCTACACACGGATGTGGCTTAATCAGTGAGTGTCAAATTAGCTAACAAGCTTTATATCTGTTTTCAAGAGACACAGGCACTTTCAGCATGAGTGTTTCAAAGAAACATGAAACAATGCATCCACAAAAAAATTAACGTGGTGGCAAGCAAAAGTGGAAACATGATGAAAGAGCATATGAAACTTTTTCTGGTGAACATATAAGTGAAAAGAGCCTGTTGCTGTGTGGTTATACCCTTTCAGATGCAATTTTTTCAAACAAAGATGGTATACTTAGGATAATGTCACCGAAAACAAAAATATTGCTAACCTCTTGATGTGTATTGTACTTCCTTCAGCAGTGTAAGCTTTGTTTAAGAAGGAGCGCTGATTGTGTAAGACTATAATGTGACAAACGCCAGTAAAGTTACATGATTGGTATTTCGCCATATACAACAGATTTTCTACAAGCCTATATTGCAATATCCTTGACAAAAGGCCCGTTATAACATTGGCATATCCATATCATCGTTTGAAAGCGTAAATTGTTTGGCGTTTGTTAGAGGAGTGCTTGAATGCGAAAGTTAAATGTAAAAATATGGCTTTAGTGAGATGTGCACATTATTCACTTCCACTTTGCTTTAACCACTGTCAGGTCAGTTGAACAAATGTGTTTTACGTATCGTAATTACTTTAAGCAGAAGGTTTGTAATGCTGTTGATGGAAAATGTAACAATATAGTAACGGCAATGAATTATGTATTTGGACATATAATATTGGTATTAGGTTTTCTTGCGTTACCCAGATTCCTCTCTTACAACTACAGAAGATGATTTTTCTGATACCCATTGCAGTAGAATGCACCGTTTTGCATGGGAATGACTGAGACCAGTGTTGTGATGACGATTTACAGTATATTCTTTTCCCAGTTTGCTTTACGTGGCACCGACATAGTTAGGTCTTATGGCGACGATGGGGTAGGAAAATCCTAGGAGTGGGAAGGAAGTGGCCGTGGCTTTAATTAAGATACAGCCTCAGCATTTGTCTGGTGTGAAAACGGGAAAACACGGAAAACCATCTTCAGGGCTGTCGACAGTGGGGTTCGAACCCACTAGCTCCCGGATGCAAGGTCGCAGCTGCGCGCTCCTAAGCGCACGGCCAACTCGCGCGGCACAGCGTATTCTGAGCGGGTTTTCGTTCGGTTCAGAGTGTTCGAGGTTAAGTATATTGCTTTGCAAGTGAGGAACATTTAACCTCTATTTAGCCTTATTGCTTCAACCATACTTCATTTTGGGTCACATAGCTTATTATTATTATTATTATTATTATTATTATTATTATTATTATTATTATTATTATTCATCTATATCGTATTACTTGAGTGTCATTGTGTATCATTCCGCAGTCTACCACTAAACTTTCCAGTTGGTCATACATCAACATTTTGCCTTGTGAAGAGCTGTTTTTGTTTCTTCAAATAATTCACCAGGTCATTCAACTTTGTGGGTGTGTATTTGCATTTAAGCGACGTCCTTGGCCTGGCATTTACCTGGAGTTAAGCTGGGGAAACTTCGGAAAATGTACTTCTATAGTCCTAATATTGAAAGATACGTTATGACAGTTCTTAGAGGGGGCGGGGTCTGTTTAATGCCTACCTGGGTGGGGAGAAAGGAGTAAGGAGTATGGTTGCCATGGAAACGAGGGCGGATCCACTGCGGTTGCCATGCTGTTGGCCGGCTCGTGTTGCTTGGAGTTGCCAAACCTCTCACTTCTGAGTTGCGTACAACAGAACACAGCGGTCTGAACGAACGAACGAACAGTGATCCGGAAGCGAAGGGAGGGAGAAAGAATGCAGGAATGCGGCATCACCATGCAATGGCATGTACAAATGCTCCTCCCTCCAGCGCTGTCAATCAAAACGCTTCTTTTAACATTACGGGTGTAGGTATGATAATGATGAAAGTTTTACCGATTTATTTTCTCGATTTTACCTAAAGTCGTGTGCACTCCGCTTCAGTCAAGGAAATAATCATTTATGGCAGATCCGAGATTTCAATCATTACTAACCGAGAATAAAACTCACACGACAATAGATTTGTTGAGAGAATATTCCCTTGAGACACCACGCAGTGCCACTACCCGTACTAAATAACAGCTGGTATACCTTTCTTGAAATTTAAAGCGTTATTCTTCATTTAAAGCAATTTATTAACAAAGTATCAAATGAAATACAAAACTTGGCTGGATCCACTCATATTGTCTGGTCGCTGCTCTTTGGAGACAGCACATAAAATGTTTATGTTATCTTCCTTCCTCGCTACACTTTACAACCTCAGTGACCCCGTTATTGAGACTAATTTAGCAGCTGATTAGCCGCCACACAATGCGAACGTTAAAGTTTGCCAGATGCCTCTTCATATTATGAAGGGTTATACATTTTAAGCAAGCGAGGCAGTGAATGTGTTGTGTATGTGGTTACAATTGTGAGATGGGGAAGGGGCTACAGGGGAGTGCGGTTGTGGTTTGTATCCATGTGTTACATACTGTGTGCGGTAAAAGGTAGGTGGGAGGAGGGGTGGTCCGTCCAGGCTTACAAAATATATTAACAATAGTTATTTTTCAACACTCGCGATGTTAATCATGGCGCAATACATTTGTACGTACATGGTTCACTAGTGTTGGCACATCTAGTTAGCAGCACCCTCGCTATTCTCTATTCCCTGTACAATTGTTGGTAGTTGCACAATGTGAATGCTAAACAGAATATTAGTTCACAGCAAAAGTATGTCACCTAGAAATACTACCACCATAATTAAGGACTACAAAGGAAACGAGGCAGTCCAATTGATTGTGGCAAATATTACAGTAGTCTGATGTTGGACAGTCCGACTAGGAACACTGTCAGACTTTCAACGGGCCGCACTAGACCGCAAACCTACAGAGCTTGAATAATTCAATGTTTGTTAATATTATATTCGCAACCGATAAAATTACATTATACTTCGCTACTGGGAACACAAGCCTTCGTGGCTCAAGCGGCAGCCCGCCGGCTTCTCGACGCTGGGTTTTCCTGGAAAATTACGGCAAACCATCTTCGGGGTTGCCAACAGTGTGGTTCGAACCCACTTATCTCCCGAATACAAGCTCACAGCGGCGCAACCCTAAACCGCACAGCCAACTCGCTCGGTTATTTCACGTTGAAGTGAATAAACAGTTAAATTTTATAAGGATTACGTGATTACTGTCGAAGGATGGTTTCTAACCTTAAGGTCGATATTTTACTGCAGACTCAAAAGTAGATTTTTGACTGCTACATGTTATAGATAGTTATATACCATTCCAGCCACGGCTCCCTTATGTCTTAGGTTATTGTCTAGTACACCTAAACCTTCGTCGATATACGTTCTGTACGACGGTGAAAATCGCCTCAAAATCCGTTCTGTGCCTCTAGAGATTACATACTAAAACTCAGATGGACATCTAACGAGAAATACTCTGCGCTGTTCGGGTACTTTATTGAATGTTAACTTTACGGATTTAATTATTTGTGAGATGAATATTTGTAGACCTTTATGCGACGTTGATTTGATATTTTACTAACTAATTTTTAGAGTTATTATCATGTGTACAATTTTAAGTTCTAGATTATTTTGCTTCGCGTTAATTGAGGTGTGTCTATTCAAAAGGTGCTATTTCCACTTCAAACATTTTTTTTCTTTAGTATTTCGTCCATATGCAATGCAGTACTTGAATACTATAACGCCATGAGTAATCCAGACCAGAAGGATGTAATTCCTTAAAAGAAGTTCCTTACCCGATCATGGGTACGCTCCATGTGGCTTGTATGATAGGTTTCCTTGCGTTTTTCTCACAACGTTCTTCGGGTGGAAATAGCGCCTTTTGAACAGATACTTCTCAATTACACTTTGATTTCGTGGCAGCCCGGATTGTCTGGGAAGTAGTTACACCTTTCAAATAAATAATAACAATAAGTGATAACTGTAGAGCATGTATTTGCACGTTGTGCTATAGATATTACGTACACGATTCCAACTGTCACTGGGACTCTCACCAATCAGCCTAGGGACCGCGAAAACTGTGTATTCAACACGTAAAATTATAGGCCTGTTTTTATCATTGCTCAGATGTACTTTGAAAATATCATAGCACTCCTGACTTGTTTATTATTTGAAAAGTCCTTCACCGAATTCTCAACAGCCAGGTGTCGATGATGAAGTGTACTAGGGAACGGAAGAGTGAGGTAGTTTCCCATAGCTTTCCTCACTGTATCAGATTTACTATTACATATCTATCTGCCAAGCTTGCTGAAAGCTCGGCTTTCATTGAATACTTGTTAATATATATAATTGACTTTAAACCAAAATTAATATTTATTTAATCAATGAAAATTAATCAAAAACACCTACATTGTTTAATTTATTAAGAAATGTCTGTTTATGTATCGTACTTATTTTAAGTCTGAAAATTTGATATCTTTTCACAAGAATAATATATATTTTTAACTACAGGGACTAATTGTTAGGGATATAAAACCAACAAATACTCTATTTATTCTGTTGTAGACGCTGTGACGAAATCAGCACTCTTCTTCATCCTCGCAACATTATTCCTGTTTGTGGGCGAATTCTGCTGTCTCTTCGGCCACTTCGCTCGCCAGCGAAGACTTTTCACCTTCATATCAGGCGTGGTCTTCATCATATCCGGTACGTATAATATGCTATGCCTTCTCATTTGCAACCTAGTATTTTGAAAAATGTGGATGAATGTTCATGTTTGTGAACACTTCGAACTCTAAAGTGCTTTGCTTGTGTGATGTTTGGAACATCACAGCATGTGATAAATTATTGAACTGTCTAATTAATTGATAAGATGTATATATTTAATCACTGATAGGTCATTTTTAAATTAATATGTATATATATATAGGGTAATCGGCCAGGAGGAAATCTCCATGAGCGACTAAAGGAGGGTTAAACAACAAACATCATCATCAACATCATCATCCTCATCATCTATCTCCATCGTCTGACGAGAAGCTTGTAGGTACGGCACGAGTAACAGATACTATTCTCTAAGCTGCAAACATTAGTCGTGACGGCTGTGCGAGCTCTGTAAAACAGATACATGTTCACCATTAAACTGTTCATTATGCAATACTTATAGCAAAGTTGTAACTAAAGCACAATTGCACTACTACTTTGAAACTTTACAACAGCACCTCGAGTCATCGTGGACGGAACAGATGTTTATTGTTAGGCCTTCAGAATTGAGGTAGGCGCATGCGCAGA
This sequence comes from Anabrus simplex, assembly GCF_040414725.1. Lineage (NCBI taxonomy): Eukaryota > Metazoa > Arthropoda > Insecta > Orthoptera > Tettigoniidae > Anabrus > Anabrus simplex. The sequence continues at coordinate 147,847,455 of NC_090270.1, read as the reverse complement.
ATACTTTCCCCTCGCAAACCTTACCCCGCATCCACGAGACTTCCCATCAGGCGAAAATAGCACCGGTATATCACGGGTCTTACAGAAAATTACAAACGAGATTATCTTGAAATACCGAACGTACTGACCTTCGGTTCAGAGGGTCCAGGGTTCGATTCCCGGCCGGGTCGGGGATTTTACTCGCTTCTGATTCATTCTTCCGTCCCTGAAGACCGAAAAAGTAGTTAGTGGGACGTAAAGCAAATAACATTATTATTATTATTATTATTATTATTATTATTATTATTATTATTATTATTATTATTATTCATTCTTCTGGCTCGGGGACTGGGTATGTTTGTCTGTCCTAACACTCTCCTCATCATATTCAGACAACATACCACACTACCAACCACTACAGAAACATGCAATAGTTGATTACATCCCTCCAAATAGGGCTGGCGGCAGGAAGAGCATCCAGCCGTAAAACAGGACCAAATCCACATGTGCAACGCCGTTTGCACCCACGACCCCACATGTGTGGGAAAAAGCGGTAGCAAAAGAAGAATAAGAAGAAGAAGATTATCTTGAAATACCGAAATGATGGAATAACAATCACACTTACGAATTTCTGGTCATTGGTTGGTGAAGATTGGATGCCCTTCCTGATTTTAAGTAAAAATTCTACCTATGGTTCCGCCGGGATTCGAACTTCGACCATCTCAGTTGAAAGTCAAACAAACTTCTTGCTAGAGGCTTTACGTCGCACCGACGGCTACGGTGGGGTAGGAAAGGCCTAGGAGTTGGAAGGAAGCGGCCGTGGCCTTAATTCTTCTTGACATGCTAACTCTCAAGGAGTCATGAATTTTCTTCTCAAGTCAGTTAAAATTGTTACTTAATTCCCATTTTATAATGTAATCCTGCACTTTCCCATGTGACAACGAAAGAAAATTATTAGTGACTTCCTTAACGGTGCACACAAAGCACCCATTACCGCTACTGTATCCCTATTGTTTAAATAATTACTCCTCTTGTGCTGGTGCCACTATCTCCATCGCACTAGTGAATAGCACGGACACGTCTGCTCGTATCCTTTACTGTGTAATGGTCTACGTAATCATGATCTCCTCATTAATTACCGCAATGCACTTTCAAAGTGAATACTTAGCCAGGATTATCGTTCCACTGTTGCCTTATCTCATCATCTTAATTAATAAGCTAATTGTTCACCACATGATCCTATTCAATCCTATGAGAATAACACTCTTACCGTTTCCTTGTATCTGAATCTGAGTTTGTTTATGCAGTAAACAGGGAGATTGTAGAATGGAAGATGAGACTCAGTATGGAGTTAAAAACAATGCTGATATTTCTCTATTTCAACAACAGTTTTCGAGAGAAATAAACATTTGTTGTACATTTGAAGATTGTCAGTATTTAAATAGTTCATTCGAATATGCATTTATATCTGTCAATGAAGAGAATTTAAAGATCAAATGAAATAACATAACAAAAAAATAATCGGGCGAGTTGGCCGTGCGGTTAGAGGCGCGCGGCTGTAAACTTACATCCATGAAATAGTGGGTTCGAATCCCACTGTCGGCAGCCCTGAAGAAATTTTTTCGTGGTTTCCCATTTTCACACCAGGAAAATGATGGGCCTGCACCTTATTTAAGGCCATGGCCGCTTCCTTCCAACTCCTAGGCCTTTCCTATTCCATCGTCGCCATAAGACTTATCTATGTCGGTGTGACGTAAAGCCACCAGCAAGAAAAAGAAACACGAAGTACGAGGGCCATTCAGACACTTCCCCTATTTAAAGAAAAAGCATAGTTTCATAAAAACGTTATTGGCAGTCGATAAATCAATGCTGGAGCTATTTTCCGACATAATCACCACCAGCTTTAAAACACTTGTCACATCGTGGGCTCAACTTTTGTATGCCGGTGTCATAGAAGTCTGCCGCCTGGGAAACAAGCCAGCGTGTGACATTCGTCTTCAGCTCTTCGTCCGTGTGAAAATGCTGACAGGAGGACAGGGATTTCTTGAGGTGCAAGAAAAGATGAAAATCACTGGGAGCAAGATCAGCAAGACCTCACCATGATCAAACAACTTTCAGCCCAACTCCTGCCGAACAATTGCTGAGCACCGAGCCGTATGTGGGTGAACATTGTGATGGATCATCACAACACTTGCGCTGAGCATTCCACGTCTCTTGTTTTGAATGGCCCGTCACAATTTCCGTAGAGACTTTATCATAGACCGAACTTCGCAAACGGTGGGAGAAAGAATAAGAGCCGCCATTTCGAGCCACTGTTGCTGCGCTGCTGACACCAGGCGGTACTTGTCCGGCCGGTATATGATTGATACGTCCTAGATCTGTCTTGCATGCTCATATTTACTGGCTATATACGTTTACTTTACAAGAAAATAAGTAGGGAAACTTAATTTCTGGATGGGCTACGTATTTGGTAAAGAAATGAAGCAAGAAACTTTCTCGATCTACCTACTCTCAAGAAAGCTGGTGTTGACAAGTGTGCATACTATCGCACCATTGGTTTAGTATCTCACGCCTGCAAAATTTTAAACGTATTATTTAAAGAAGAATGGAAAGACGAGTTGAAACTGAGTTTGGAGAGGATCAATTTCGCTTCAGAAGAATTGTCCGAATACGTTAAGCAATCCTGACTTTACGTCTGATCTTAGAGGATCGAATTAAAAAGGATAATCCCACGTACGTGGCGTTTCGTAGATCTAGAAAAGGCAATTGATAATGTTGATTGGACCAAGCTATGTGAGATTATGAAGGTGATTGGGATCAGATACCGAAAACAAAGGATTATCTACATTATGTATAAAAATCAGTCTGCGGTGTTACCGCGGTTTGGTGGATCAGCAGAGGTGAAAGAAGGTGCCGGGGTGAATGGGTCTAACTACCAAAATCAAAGTTAATTTAAAACTGTAACTAGGTTATATTTTTCTTTTGCTCTCCTTTTTTTTAACAACAAGAAACAATGCAATAGGTACAAGTAGCAAAAATTAACTCTAGGAAAGATAAGATTTGTGGTATAAACAGAACTTGGGCTTCAAGCCCTCCCTTTACATTTTCTGAGCTCTCAGCTCACAAACACATATTTACCAAAGGGAAGAAAACCCCTAATACTTGGAGCACTTGCTCTCAACTTTTAAGCTCAAGCTTCCCAGAGGCTTTTTTATACACTGGAAAAGAGCTAACACGCTCTCAGTTTTTCACGCCTATACAATGCAATATTGGACTTTACCATTGATTGCCATCAAGGCACAACTTACAACAATGACACGGGGGTATCTTGTACCCTATCTACTGGGCCTTAGCAGGAAAGGAACAGGTTAAGTAAATGGCCCGGAATACCAAAAAGAATGGAGGCGTATACTTGCACTCCTAAATACACATTTTAAAACCTAAAAGGCACTAGGCCGATGAAACAGGGGCTATTCCCAAACTATGGAGGTGACTCGTATAAGGAAAAAATTTAAAACATTAAGGAAAAGAAGAAAATAGTTACCAAAACGTAGTCACCTCATAACTATATGAAGGGGATCTCGAGAGGGTAAATCACTCTCTATCCCCGAATTACAGTTACAAATTTACTTAAGTTTTTACATAAACTGGTAGAAATTTACATATTTGTGAAGATAAGTTACATTGTAAAAGTTTCGGACCTTTCCCGCGGGTTAAACTGCTGAGCTAGCAAGATATAAAGATGTTAAGCGGCCATTACCTTACTGAAGAACTGCTGCCTGATGGAAGAGGCGCTTCCCGCCTCCTGCTTCACGTCCATACACTAGGTTAGATGTTGATGAAGTGGCCGAGAGACAAGAATATCAGCAGTTTCCCTCGGGGAAGGTTCGAGACCTTTCATGAATAATTAAGACACACCCACAGGCTTTTATTGGCTACATTACACAGTTACACACAACATCGAAGAAGAAATACGGGATTGGCTGAAAATTAATTACAGAAATTATTGATTGGTTAACTTCAAAACTGGCGGAAAGAAAAGATTAATATTGCCAACCCACAAATGAAAGAACGAAATTTAGTAAGGACAAAAACTTATGAGTACAAAATTTCTTCAAGAAAGTTCCCCACTTCGCACCAGGGTGCATGATCACAATTTCTAGGCAGTGACATCTATGAGAGAATGTCCAAACTTCTTGATAAATATTAAACAAAAACACGTCGAAATTAACACAGTGACATCTTCAGAGGAAAGGATTAAGTGGATCCAGTTTTAAGTTCACTGTTTCTCCTGTAGAGGAGTACTTTAAGGCGGAAAATTCGAATGTGCGGCGTAGAGGTGTACCACTCGGTACAGTAAGAATCGAGGGCTTTGAAAAAGAAGCAGCAATCCAGAAAGGAGTGAGGCAGGCTGGAGTTTGTCCCCCCTCACCCCTCCTTTTCATTGTTTATATAGAACAGGCGATAAAGCAAATCAAAGAGGAATTTGGAAAGGGAATCACAATTCAAGGAGAGGGATCAAAACCCTATGATTTTGCTGATGATATTGTTATTTTATCTGAGACTGCAGAAGATCTGGAGAAATTGCCGAATGGTATGAGCACAGTCTTGGGGAAGAGGTACAGGATGAAAATAAATAAGTCCAAAACAAAGGTAATGGAGTGCACTCGAACGAAGTAGGTGATGCAGGAAGTATTAGATTAGGAAATGAAGTCTTAAAGGAAGTAGATGAATGTTGTTACTTGGGTAGTAAAATAACTAATGATGGCAGAAGTACGGAGGACATACAGACTAGCACAAGCAAGGAAGTCCTTCCCTGAGAAAAGAAATGTGCTCACTTCGAACACTGATTTAGAAATTAGAAAGGTGTTTTTAAGACTTTCTTCTGGAGCATGGCATTATATAGAAGTGAAACATGGACAATAACTAGCTCAGAAATAAAAATAAAAGCTTCTGAAATGTGGTGTTACAGAAGAATGATGAAGGTGAGATGGATAGATCAAATCACGAATGGAGAGGTACTGAATCGAACTGGTAACAGGAAATCGATTTAGTTAGATTTGACGAGAGGAAGGTATAGAATGATAGGATACATCTTAAGACACACAGGACTAGTTCAATTTGTTTTTGAAGGAAGTGTGAGTGGTAAGAACGGTAGGGTAGACCAAGGTATGAATATGACAAGCAGATTAGAGCAGATGTACGATGCAGAAGTTAGGTAGCAATGAAAAACGCATCCGGGAGATAGTGGGTTCGAACCCCACTGTCGGCAGCCCTGAAGATGGTTTTCCGTGGTTTTCCATTTTCACACCAGGTAAATGCTGGGGCTGTACCTTAATTAAGGCCACGGTCGCTTCCTTCTCATTCCCAGGCCATTCCTCTCCCATCGTCGCCATAAGACCTATCCGTGTCGGTGCGACATAAAGCAACTAGCGAAACAGAAATGAAAAAGGTACAGGATAGGGTGGTACGGAGAAATGCATTAAACCAGTCTATGGACTGATGAGTCAAACAACAACAACAGCATGTCACAACTTTCTATCATGTTAGCCCAAAAGTAGGAAAATATAGGTAACGATCTATAAAAACAGTTATATTTCCCAGGGAAAAGTATAAAAGGAAAATAAAAAATGTTAATTATCTGCCAAAATACATCAAACCTACAGTATACATCAAATTTCTGCTGTCTCAGATGAAATAACAATTGCATCGGCAAATCTCCGGGTTTTGATTTCCTCTCCTTGGATTTTAACTACATTTGAACATAATTTTCTTTTCACTTGTATCGCGTTAGTCGCTGACTACTTCGTTTACTTACAAGAAGCTTGTACATGGCTGACTGTCAGAATAGATAACAGAACGGGGGGGGGGGGGAATATGTCCGCGCATGCGCGAACCAGCCTACGTTGAGGCCACTGTATGTGACGATTCAGTTGTGTGAGGACAGCGCCGACGACTGAGTGCTTTGGAGCACTGGAATGCTGCGTGTGAACTGACGGAACAGTGCAGCTGATCGACGTGAGACCGTGTGTGAGTGTGAACTCTTGACCACGTACAGACTTTGTGACTGTGTTGCGTGAGCGGAAACTGTTAAGTGTGCGGCCGCTAAAGTTGTTCAGTGAATTTATGCGCAAACTACCCTAGGGTACAAGCGTTAGTGTACAGTGCGTGTCTATATGAACAGTGCAGTGTTACTGAGACTGAAATACTCGTGTGCCTGTGTGTAAGTAATGAAATGAAGTGGCGTATGGCTTTTAGTGCCGGGAGTGTACGAGAACAATATCGCCTCGCCAGATGCAGGTCTTTGGATTTGACTCCCGTAGGCGACCTGCGCGTCGTGATGAGGATGAAATGATGATGAAGACGACACATACAATCACCCCGTGACAGCGCAATTAACCAATGATGAACAAGAATCGAACCCGGCCCTGGTGACCAAAGGACAGCACGCAAATCATTTAGCCATGGAGCCGGACCGTGTGCAAGTGATTATTACAGTTAATTAATAATTAGAGTAAATGCTGCCAACCGTGTATTTATTTACCTACCACCCCGTCATCACGTCACAATATTGTCACTCATTTCCACTAAACGATATTTCAGTTGCAATGGTACAAAAATTGACGCGCTAGCGCAGATACACCTGCTACTGTAAAATTACATGATAGTACTTTTTCAAACTGGAGTGAGACAAACTAAAAGAAAATATTACGTTCTATTTCCTCAGAAGTGGACCACAAATGTTCAAATAATGATGTTAATTTTTCCTTCATTTTCCAATGAACCCATAAACAGAAAGAAATATTGTCGCATAACTAGGAACATATAACAGTTACACGTAATAATTTTCATCATCGGTTCCATATTGAATAGAAGATATATAAAAATTCTTAAAATTAATTTACAAGTATATTGTCCACCTGTTCAATACAAAGTTGTTACCATTTTACTCAGTTCCGGAATTGAAACGACAACCAATACTAATTTTCGATCAAATCTGGACTTATTTCTGTTCAAATAAGCATTCATTATTACAAAAATACTCACGAACATTCTAAATATTAAGTATTATAACTGTAGAATGTCTTTTATCTCATTAATTTCTTTATGTAGCCTACTACATTCTTTCTTAATCTATTTGCCCTCCAGGGTTGGTTTTCCCCTCGGACTTAGCGACCGATCCCACCTCTACCGCCTCAAGGGCAGTGTCCTGGAGCGTAAGACTTTGGGATGGTAATACAACTGGGGAGAAGGACGAGAACATCGCGTGGGCCTTTCACTTGCTATGCTGAAGATGGGCCTTGTGGGGGAAATGGGAATATCAGAAGGGATGGACAAGGAAGAGGGAAAGAAGCGGCCGTGGCTTTAAGTTAGGTACCATCCCGGCATTTTCCTGGAGAAGAACCACGGAAAACCACTTCGAGGATGACTGAGGTGGGAATCGAACCCATCTCTACTCAGTTGACCTCCAGAGTATGAGTGGACCCCTTTCGAACCTTGGTACCACTTTCCAAATTTCGTGGCCGACCTCGAGCCTCCTGGGGGTGGCAGCTAATTACACTAACCACTACACCACACAGGCGGTCTTCTTTATGTATTACTGTTTTATACATATACATGTGTGTGTCTTTCTTCTTTGTACTCTCAAGCTGAAGATGACCTCAAGGTCGAAACATGTCCTTTCATATGTTTTAGACAGACCATTTTAAATGGTAACTTTTTAATGAACAGGTGGACAATATAATTGTAAATTCGTTTTAATTTTTATTTATACATCATATAATAGGATAAACGAAACACAATCAGTGTGGGGAAGAGGGCAACAGAAAGAGGGGACGCAGGTAAATACGAACATGCAAAAGGACAAAGACAGTCTCCATATCTTCATACACTACTGTCTTACATACAGGGTGTATCAGTGATAATGTTTCAAACTTTCAGGAATGATGCAGAATGGTAAGTGGATCAATTTGAGATAAAGAACGATATTCCAGAAAGGATTGAGTCAAATGTTAAGCAAAATTCTACTCATTTAAGTCCGTTTACCTGCAGAAGTTTCACAAGCTGCTTCATTTAGGACAAATGTTCGAAATGGCGTCTCCCTGCGTCAATGCAGGCATGCCATCGCCGCACAAAGTTATGCCATACCCGTTCAAATATCTTCTAATAGCGGCGCAAGCAACGAGAATTCTTGCCAATAGATCCTCTTCAGTCTCGACAGATGTCTCATACTCAAGGCTTTTCACATGGCCCCACAAGAAGAAATCAAGTGGGGTGAGTTCAGATAAACGAGCGGGCCACGAAACAGGACCTCCTCTTCCTATCCACTTTGCAGGGAATGTCTGATCCAGGAGTTCACAAACCCTCAGTCCAAAGTGAGGTGGGGCTCCATTATGTTGAACGAAAGACAAGTGGGATGTGTTCCAGGAATGTTGTGGGTAGTACATCTCTGAGAACCACTGTGTACACTGCTGCTGTTAAGAACGGATGGACGTTAAAGAAATTGGATTATTAATAACTTTTTACTCGAATGTTTCCGGACTACGGTTTCTTATCTAAAACTGATCCATTTGCCTTCCTCCATCATCCCTGACAGTTTGAAAAATAATCACGGATACACCTGTATTTTCTGGGGAAAAGAAAAGAAAACGCATATGGGCTCTCCACCGATTAATCTCAGTTCTTCTAAATTCATCCCACAGTCCCCCTACGAGCTTTCTTCACCTTCCCAGTTTCATCAAGTACGGTGAACACATTCCTGAGAATCGAAGCTGGGACCAAAAGGCTAACTATTGCAAGATCCTCTCGCTCCTCTCACTGCCATTCCTAACTACGGAAGTTACAGTCACACTGTTCAAGCTACAATGGTCTGATTTACTGCTAATTGTTGCCTAAAGAGCGAGTATTATCTTTAGGAGATACAATCACTGGGCTATTCACTTATCTCCATGGGCGCACTTCCCTACAGTTTGCATTTCACGAATTACACAATGTGGTACAGGCATCTAATTACTATCAATGTTCTGTTCATTTGGAAAGGTACGTCACTGAAGTGTAATATTGTTAGAATATCAGACATTAAATATGCTACTACACCAGTGAGCGAAGAGACTGATACGTGGAAAATAGAGAATATTCAACATATCATACTTCTTCATTCTAGATTGTAATTAATTTCAGTGCTGAGTCTGCAAGCATCGTAATATTCAGGTGAGTATAAAAACGCGGTTGCTCATATCAGCCATATTAAAATAGATCCTTTATGTGGTGAGCATCTACTCGTCCATGAAAACATCCACAGACACACAAATTAAGGAATAAACTCGCAAAGATGGAACACCTGTGTGATGAGCCCAATTTAGAAGCTATTGTGAACAATAAGGTATTTCAAACTCTCCTCACCTTTGTATGTTCATTTTCTGTAACCATGAAAGCAAATGACATTTTTTAAATGACAATACCACTCCAAGATCCTCACATCTTGGATACTCTCCTTTTGTTAGTGTTAGGGTCAGCTCTTCATTTCTATTTTGTGACTTTTCCTGGTCAACAGTAACTTTTCTACAAACCCTGACTATTAGAAATTTTCAAGTGAGATACGCTTTTATGAGCATGGAAATGCAGTTAATAATATGTTCGTAAGGCAGTATGATTGTAAATCGATGTAGGAACCCTAACTGAGTGAGTTCGTTGATGGTACCAAATATGTACTGTATAAGAACGAAGTCGTCTCCGTAAAAATCCATGAAGGTTCTTGGAGGACTGTAAAGCAAAGGTATCCACTATCCGTAACCTCGGCTCTAAGTGGTATGGAGAAGTTCTATGTCCGGCTAATTTTGTCAACCAGGGAGTAACCTGCTGCAAGCGACATGTCACTTACCTAAGCACAATTAAGTTATCTTTGTGGTGGTGGTGGTGGTGGTGGTGGTGGTGGTGGTGGTGGTGGCGGCGGCGGTAGCGGCGGTAGTGGCGGCGGCACTGGTTGCGGTGATTATGTAGGCCTTTGCCTTCCAATCCTCCAAGGGCCTAGTGGCCTCTATCGAGATGACCTTGTAATAATACTGGACTGCATAACTATTCGGAATTATTCCGCTCTTCTTATTTTTATTAAGATTTTCCCCACTTCTTTATGGAATCGATATTTCCATCCTTCTTTTTGCTCAATTTAAAGCTTTCTCTTTCATTCAGCCCCTTCCTCTCAGATACTTCAGCTATTTCAGCTGCTCACCTTATCTTGGGTCTGCCAATCATTCTTCTTCCTGGCACTTCCAGCCGAGGATACTCTCTTTCACCCGAACCACCTCAGTCTACCTTCAGGTTCTACAGAATCGTTCGGTAACGTGCAGTAATTCGTTCATTGTCACTGCCTCTCAGCTATAGAATTACCTTAAAAGTGCCTGGTGTATTCCTTTTTCGGTGAGAAAGATGTTGATCCAAACTATGGCATTTTCTATTTTGTATTACGGCGTTGTTATTTACAGCGCTATCTCAGAGAAATATAATACCCAAGTCCAGCGAGTCCAGAATGTCTGTGTTCGTATCGTCTTCAGTATTCGTAAAGACTGCTATGTAATATTTTACTGCAAAGCCGCAGAATGGTTGAAACTCAGGGATAGACGATCATACTCAGCTGCTTGCTTAGTGCTGAGAATTGTAAAATCTAATGCTCCCTCATATTTTACCAAGTCCTTTATTCAGATGAGTCAAGTGCATGATCGGGACAATACGTTTACAGCTGACACCCTTCAGGTTCCAGAGCATCGTACGATAAAGTGCAATAAGTCGTTCATTGTCACTGCCTCTCAATTGTACAATGACTTTAAATGATATGGAATACAGAAAAGTAGTGTTGAAACTCAGAAAAAATGTCTTAAATACCACTACCTTTCCAGTCATTAAGCCATATAAGTGAGTTTTCACCAAGTTAATTAAATAGTACGAAATATCATAATCTCCTAGACACATTTTAGATGTTCAGTTTTATTCTTAATTCATCCTCGGCATTAAAATGTATCTTAAGTTTTTCTTATGTATTCTCTTCCTTTTCTTTAATGGTAAAAGATATTGTAATCTCCTAGATGTTTAGTCTTTAATCTTGTTTTTTATCCTCAATAAGAAAATGTACATTACGCTATTTTATGTATTCTTTTATTAGATTTTGTATATTAACTGATACATTTACGTTAACGTGGCAGTTAGTTACAGCCAAAGGGACCTCTGGTCCTACTTGTAATTAACTTTAAATAAATATATTTCTATTCTATTTTTACTTTCCATAATTTTTCTTCCTAATGGCCCTATCTTACAGTTCCTCTATTAATCCCATTCGTTATTCTGCTCTTCGCATTTCACTCACTTCCAATTTCCTTTTCTGAATCTTGAGAAAAGTTAATATCTCAACGTTATTCTAGCATATCTTTAAAATTAACGTTGTTATAATGTAAAAAAGAACCTTCAGTATTCTTTATTTCTCATTATACTTAACGGGTACAACGTATTTATCGCATTTTGTAGAACGGAATGATGTAGGACAATTGTAAATAAGTAAGCTGGCTCCCTGGAAATCAATGTGTCGTTACAGTATTTGTCTGCCGGAAGAGCAAAGTAAGTGGAGTGGAAGAAATAAGCATTTCCAAGTTATCTCTCCCTCTGTTTAACTTCACACTAATATTGGTTGGTTTTGAATGTTATTGAGATTGGAAAGATTTATGAATGCGAATGGAGTGGCCATGGCCTTAAGTTACAGCCCTGGTATTTGCCTGGTGCCAAAATGCGAAACCATGCAAAATCATCGGCAAGACTGCCAATGGTATGTTCGAACCCACCATTTCTCGAATGTAAACGTACACCTAAACGATCCGTACCGTACAGTCAACTCAATCGCAAACGGATTTTACAAATCTGCAAATAAACATTAAAGTAATACAATAATTTAAATTACAGAGTATATAATGTCAGTTACAAAAATGAGTAACAGAAATTCGACTTAAGGAAAAAGAAATGACGCCATTCACTTATGAACTTTGACTATGAGGTAGCGAAAATTCAACTAACTGAAATGCACCTTTCTGATGTATTTACAGTGTTCCTTCATTCTTCAGTGTGAGCTTCGTGGCATAAATACATTGGAATTATAGAAAGTCAACTTGAAGGGAGATAAATATACGTAATTTAATACGACGTTTATTCAGGAAGTGTAACTATGAGTGTGGAGATTTGCAAGTTGAAGAAAACATTTACGTAGTTGGACTGTAGATAGCGATACTTCCATGGCTGGTGGTGAACATTAAAAAAATCACTTTTATTCTTGCACGTTGCAGAAGTAGCATCTTTGATACGCATTTGAATAAATGTGTTAGTAACAAAAGATATGTATTAGTGTTCCCTCGTATACTCCAACATAACGAGCAATCAAAAATTCAAGTAATGTAGGTGCGTCTTACGGAGGAATTATTGTGCCTCTTCATTCTGTATTTTGTTGTTAAAAGTCTAATCCGGTATTAAAGGTTATCTAATAAAGTACTGAATGGTGTCTAGAATACGTTACTTGTTAAGAAATTATTTGTGTAACGCTCTATGTCTGACTGTCAAGTATCATTACGCCTTTATTTTCTGCTTTCAGGTTTGCTGATGCTCATTGGCCTGGTGATGTATATCTCCATCTTCAAGGCGGAGATCGGCAGCAAGCTACGTCCGCGATCCCAGTTGCAGCCCCCTATGTTCATCTACCGCTATGGGTTCAGCTTCCTTTTGGTGGTGTCCGGATTCATGGCATCGGAAATTGCTGGCACTTGCGCAATCTTCCTCTACATCTACTGGCATCAAAAGGAGTGGATGCGGAAGAGGCACGAACAGCATCTACATCGACGGAAATTGTCCTCGCCATCCATCATTCTGACTGGAGACCACCCCGTGTTTCCGTGTCGTCGACACCCTTATTATGCTCAACAACATTATAGCAGACCTCCACCACCACATGTGGCAAGAACTTGTAGTTATATATCGCCCACGATACATCAGCGAAGGTTCTACCTCGACAGTGGTGGAGGAGGACCTTCAGGAATTGATAACGGTGAAGGCCACGAAATTTCCCCTTGCCATAGCCGTTCGCACCAAAATCTTCCAGCCGTATCCGGAATGTGTGTGAGTGATTCTATGAGAGATATTAGTGTTTCAGCGTCATATTACAGCTTCCCTCCCACGGCAGGACCAGGATATCATCATTACTATCATCATAGGGACGAAGAATGTCAAGCACCTCCACCCCCTCATCACCATCGGGAAATGTCGACGTCAAGGTCATCCTTCTTCCCACGAGACGCCACGACAAATACGGTGTCCACTACAGCAGACATCAATTCGTGTGAAGGAGGTGAACCTGAGGTAGAAGAGGAGGAAGATGATTATTCACCATCAATGCATCATGAACATGAGTTTGTAACGTTTGATCTTGATGAAAATTCGGAAGTTCCACCAGCACCTCCTGCAAGAGCAATGCCAGGCTCTGAAGAACAGCGACGTAAGGAATTCAACATAGAAACGCTTAGAAGAACAACTCCGGTATAATAGAATATTAACTACGAATTTTCTTCCCTTCGAAATGGAGTCACAAATTACTGTCTAATTTAGGTTGATAATGTAAAAATCAAGTCTGAAGGCCTCAAAATGTGAAGAATGTCTAAAGATCGCATTTTCATGATAGCCACTAAACTGGAAGGAAAATATAAATTTTATCTTGTTCAAAGTTGTACAAAATATATTTACAAGAGTCAAAGTTCAAATTCACAGCGTAAAGATGTTAAGGAATGATGTCAAATTTTATATTATACTCGATATGTGAATTTATTGTTCTACACATTATCATCCACAGTGAAAGGGGTAATATTGTGTTCTAATAGAGGTAGATTATAACATAAAAGACACGCTTCTTTACTTTACTGCAATCCACTCCTCAATTACTCCAGATAAATTATTAACAGCAAGGCATTGGAATCATTTTTCCAGCAGTGTCACAATACATTTAGGGCAGCTAGTATTTGGCATCGCATTGATTGGTAATGATCTTTCATCACACAAATACAAACATTATTATTTTTATTTAATATGTAACGTTGATTCAGAGTCAACATGTTTTTCTAATTATTTTGATTTTGTCGTAACTTCAATAATTTCCTCATATGCTCAGAATAATATCTATCATTTTAGAATATTTTTCATCTTTGAAGTAATTTAATTTTTGAATGTTTGAATATTATTTCCGAAATAGTCTTCGGTGTTTCTATGTAAATGTTATCTCAGGAAATGAGGATTGATATCATTAAAGTGGATTCAAGGATGAAATAACACCTGTGAACGACGAGATAGTGTTTCTCTCAAAAAGTGCTTTTACCTCAAATATTTCTTAATTCCATAGGTTATAAATACTTCAACAATGAAAGAAATCAATTATTTATTCACCATATGAATTATTAAAATTTGAAAATTGTAGTGGAAGTAACAAAAGTCAAGTCAATTACATTTTATTTGTAATTTAGCATACGGTAGTACAGAAATCATGCATATTAGATTATCTACATACGTTTTCAGTGAAAGCAGATCCCTATATATGCATTATCTTGCATAAAAATTCATCAATGATGATAGGCTCTGGCTCATATTTTTCAAAACTAACATCCAATCACCTAGTTCAATGACAAATATTGCCTTGTTACTCAGTTTTTCCTCGACTCTCCCGTACATTACCACACCTACAAGTCTAAAACAGGCAATATTTGCATTAATAAAATTAATCGTTTATGTTCTGTTCCCTATGTGATTATTAACTTTATAAAATCTAAATTTATTAATCAATACATCGCATTTATTATCAATAATAATCCGTAGGTTGCTGAGGCAGACACTGTCATAAAGTATTCGTTTTCCATTTCAATCCTCCTTATTCATCTTAAAACCTAAGGCGTATGCCGTTCTTTAAGCAGATAATTCGGTAGTTAATAAAAGCGATAAATAACATCCGAATGATCTCCATATATTTTAAATAATTTGAATGGTAAATAATTGAGTGACAGTCTTGATATAAATCAGGTTCTTGTATCTCCATTTACTTCATTCTATTCTCTTGTATGTTAAAACTAACTCCGGGTGATTTTAAGTTAATAAAAGTATATAAATAACACCCTATGTATAGAATGTAATTGACTTGGTAATAAACAATCAAAGTGGCTGTTTTAAAACATTGCAAAGACATCATAGTTGACAATCTCTAATTAAGAACCTAATTCAAAATCTGATGAAATGTCAAATTAATTGATCCGTAAGAACGTTAGAGCATATAATACTTCAAGTATATAGATACGATCTCTTAAATGCTGGGAAAGTTAACTTAATTACTTGATAAGAGCTACATACTGCCTGAAAAAATTTTGTACTCGAACATTGTTATGGCCATTAACAATGAAGATATGAAATAAACAAAATGTTCTAATTTCCCACAAAGTGAAACAAGTGTTAATTTTTGTATTAATCCACGGGGGAACTGTAGTGCACCTCAACTAATTTATGAAACATATCTAATACTAATTTCCCTTATTTTTACTGTAAAAATGTGTTTATTGAATTGTGAATCAGCAACATTCATGTGAAGAAATGGCTATTTCAGGGCACCACTTTTTGTTAATGCAGTACATCACATACCTCAATATATTGTCTCGAACGTTTACATTAAATAATATCAAAAGACATTTGTAGAGACTTAAAATACGTCGGTCTAAACTCATATATTGCCCTGAGTTTGTTATGAAGTGAACTGTTATACTGCTGATTAACTGAAATACTGTATATCAACTACGGCTCACAAACAAAATCATTCATTGTGAGAAAAAGATTTTCGGATGAATAAACTTGTAAATAATCAATTTTTGAAGGAGAAATGTTATTGTGAATTTATGTTTATCCTAAATAAAAATCATATAAATATCAATCAATATAATACAGAGGTTTAACCTTCAATAAAATAAAACTAATTTGTAGAAGTTTATCTTGTAATATCATAAAGATTTTCGTCTTTGTAATCAAAATTAGTCATGCTGCATGAAGAATTGCTCTACTGGCCATGCTGTTCGGTATTCATTTCCTGCCACGAAAATGAGCATTAATCCTTAGAGACTTGAGGTTTTGAAATATATATTGGAAACTAACAAAATGCTTCATATACGTATGTCAGAGAATAACTGATATCTAGTTAGCGTTTTTCCTCTATGTTATTGGAAACGGTCAAAAGTTAACTACGAAGTTTTGTCCTTACAGATGTGACGATTCGAAATGTCAATATATTGGATAACAAAAAAAAAAATACTTCCTATACGTATATCAAGGAAAACTCGCATCTAGACAGCGTTCAATTTATCCATACATATTTCTTTGTCTCTGTTAATGGAAAGTGCAAAATTTTATAAGTTTAACCTAGAAAATTGGACACTCCAAATCATTTAGTCTACCAATGTTTTAAATCCACCTGCTGTCATTTCTTGATGGATGTAGTACTATTACACCCGTCTCTTGACACAGGCCAGAGCAAAATGTAGTTTCCACCAAAGTCCCAGTCTCATCCATGGCTGTGACAGTATGGAAGCTGCTGGGGTATGGGAGGTGCTGAGTAATGACATTCAGTGCACGACTATTGTGCCTGAATATTACGAAAGTTGTTGGTCCTAGGGTTAGTCATGCTACATCAGTAATTTCTGGTCCAGTGAGGAAAGCAATGGCCAAATACCTCACTCTTCATCTTGCCCAGTACGTCTCATTTTAGCGCTACAATTGGTTTTTGTGGTTTCCCTACAACCGCAAAGCCTTTGACGGTGCTATTTGAGGATCTAAACAACCTCTGGACTGACGACCTAACAGACAGATAATATTTTCAAACCACTTTTCTTGCCATGTATCTGACTAGATTAACCTCAATTCTGTGTAAATTAATTTTATAATATTCCAGTCGCTCCACTAAATATTATTAATCAATGACTTGAACAAGTCATCTCTATTACTATCTATCTACAAGGTTAGAAATGGTGATGTCAATATTATTTTGCTCAACTTGCTTGCCAGACCTTCTGATGCTGAAAATGACAAGACGGCGTATATGATCATTGAAACTCAAGAGACTGCTGTAACAAAGGTAAGTAATTAAAATGTTTTCAAAATTGAATTTCTCAAAGTTTCTATTTTTACCTTTCAACTTTTCAAATGTCCGTACATCCCATTCAAAAAATTACTCAAGGTTTTAAGCTCTTCATTCTTTTATAATTCTAACAGTGTTTTCTGTCTGATTTTTGGCAGGTGCATTTATTAACTTAGACAGTGTGAGTAATGCAGATGGTTATGTACTTACCCCTGTGTTCAGGTTTGCAAGATCGAATCCAGTTTGGTTTCTAAGAATGCTTCAATGGATGAGATCCGTAAATCTGCATAGTTACTGTCAGAATAAATCTTTCGAGAGCAAACTCCGACATATCGGCATCCCTTAAAACCAATAACAGTTTAAGGGATTTAAAATATAAATTAGTAGTAGTAGTAGTAGTAGTAGTAGTAGTAGTAGTAGTAGTAGTAGTAGTAGTAGTAGTAGTAGTAGTAGTAGTAGTAGTAGTAGTAGTAGTTTGTTTTGATATTTACGGAAGAAGATAACGATTCCCATTCGTGAAGAAAGTGAAGAAGGGCTCGAATTTTTGAAAATGAGAATTTAATGGATTAAAACCATAACGGTATAAGTAGCATTTTGGTCATTCAGAGAAAAAGTCATTTAAACATCTTAACACCACCCATCACTAAATTGCAGAATATTACCACTATCACTTGTATCTCTTTGCTGGTGAAAGAATACATCCTCCAGGAATTACATCCTGCACTTAACTCATTTTTTTAAATGTCACTTATACCGTTATAGTTTTCAGCCATTCAATTTAGAATTAAATGTGTAAATCCATGAAGGACGAAAATATAAAACGCTATAGCGTAATTCATAGAAACCAAAGGTAAAATAATCACTGCAGCACTTACAAATGCTATGTTTCTCAACGGGAAATGAAATGGTCAAATACGTAACTGCGAGCTAAAAACCTAAATTTGGCATATTAGAGGATTAATACATTTCTGCCAGACCTGAGTACATCGATTTGTACTAATTACATATTAGGATATGTTGTGATGGTAGATATGAGTGGGAATACAATTATTTAGGGCTGAGACTGGAATAAGTGACCCGAGACTTGCTCGAGTTCTGGGATTCTAAGATCGTGGTGCACTCTTTCGAAACTCGCGGCATTATACTGGCAGACCAACCATTCCTAATGCCTTGAAGGGAAATGGATTCAACCTCCATGAAGAGGTTTATGGACTCTCTGTTATTGGAAGCAATCGACGGGCAGATATCATCGCATTTAAACCGAATTCCCCTCCTGGATTTATCATTAACCCTACTATCATAGAAGCTAGCCTGAAGAAGTCGAAGCGTCTACGAGCCAACTGTCGATATCTTTCGAGGAATGTACCATCTCGAGTCAATGACTGTGACTGATTTATTTAATGGAGGCAGAGGGATCATCCCTGAATGTTTTGCGGACTTTTAAAGCGATTTGGACTTACTAAAACCTCCATAAGCATTATTGTCATAACAATACTCTATTGTTCTATTTTCAAATTAGGATCTATACTTATGGGCCTTGAGACAAGTCATTATAGGTTTATTTCGTCGACAATTTTTTAAATATAATTTATAAATACCAATATACAACTATATATTGTTGCTAACTGTACTGTTTGTCATAATGAAACCTGAAAATGTTGTGGTATGCTTTTCAAATGTGTTTGAAATGTCTTCTGGCAGCAGATTTTCATTATTAGTGTATGAATAGATTAACACACCCAGTTATGAAACTCTGGAACTTCATAGAAACATAGAAAGGAAATATAACACTCAAACGTTAGTAATCGCTGGAATACTTACAATTGCTATGTTTTCAACAAGAAATGAAATGTTCAGATAAGTTGCCGCGGGCTAGAAATCTAAATTTTGTATGTTAGAGGATTAACACTTCTTTATTTCTTCAGACCTGGGTACATCGACTTGTATACATTATGTTTTAATATGTATTATGGTGGAATATTTGAGAGTAAATATTCCAATCTCAGACGCTTAGTAATTATAAGTGCCCTGAGATGTGCACGTGTTCCGGGATTCTGTAATCATGGTGCAGGTTCTGTAGATGATGAGTCGAGTTGTATACGTTACTTATGATACATAATATGTATACCAGTTTCGTCAAGTTCAGACATCTTTTTTATAATCACCGTATAGCAAAAGGGAGATGGAATTACACCATTTTAACACAAAGATACCCTCTCATTGCCCACCACTTTACCCAGCAGATTTTTGCTATTATAATGTCTTCTTTGTCTTTAATCCTCATTCAAGATATGGATAAGTATGTGTCGTAATTACTGTTCAAATTTTAGTTTCACAACTTGATTTACTCATTCTCCTCATTATAATAATTTATAGAAAGTGAATAATTTTTTTTTATGAGAACACGTTTGAAGCGATTATTTATTTATTTATTTATTTATTTATTTATTTATTTATTTATTTATTTATTTATTTACTTAACGGCTATAGGACTACAGACAACATCAGAAAAATGAATACAGCAGTGAAGTGTCAACATATTTGCCAACAAAAGGATAAAGACCACAGCTGAAGATTTGCACATCGAGTACATTCAGCCCCTTTAAACATCATTAGAAGTGATATTCCTCTGTAATTATGCGTGCGTTGCTCATCACCCTTTCTGTATATAGGTGCGATGATTCAATTCCTCCATTCTTCAGGAAAGACTTTCCGTTGCCAAGCTCCTCTTATTGCACATTTCACCGCTTGCTTCACGTTCTGTGTAGCGTTTAGAAAAGCGTCCTTTTTAATACCAACATCTCTTTGCGGATTTCTTTTTAAGCTTCTTTGTGCTGTTTTACGGCAGCTCTGGCATCTCGTCTGAGGCACGTTATGGTTTTCTTGTTCTGCTGTCCTAGTTTCTCCATAAGGAGCTGTTTTCACGTGTCCATAGTAATGTTGCTACTGGTTCTTGTTTTCTATTCCCTTCCTCTATACTTCAATATTTCTCATTTTAAAGCATCGTTCATTATTTATTCTTCCTATTCTTTTGTTTTGTTTTTATTTCCATTTACGTAACAAGTTGTATTCTTTGTATGGGTACCGAGGAAGTCACTGCGCTGTTTTCGCTACGTAGCTATCAGCTTGAATTCGGGAGACAGTGAGTTTGAACCACACTATCGGTAGCCCTGACAATAGTTTTCCGTTGTTTCCCATTTTCAGACCTTAATTAAGGCCACGGTCACTTTATTTCCACTCATATCCCTTCGCCGCCATAAGGCCCATCCTTGTGGGCGCGACGTAAAGCAAATTGTAAAAATAGTTCAGATAGTGTAATAGTGAGAGGCGGGCTCATTCCCCATTTTATAATGAAATCGAAGCTCGGCGACTATTGAAAAATTAGTACTACTAAAATGTTTTCTTTCCTCCCCTGAAGGGGTAGGCGGGCCTCCTAGGCAGTGACGCCGTCTCTCAGGCCAGGAGATTTGTTACGGTGAAGAAGATGCTCGGAGAAGGTGAGGGGGTTGGCGGCCGTGGTCTATACTAGGAACTGTCCCGGCATTCGACTCAATGCAGGAGAATGGAAAACCACGGAAAACCATTCTCAGGACAGCAGACGGTTGGAACCAACCCCTCTCCGTCTCCCAAATACAGAAGCGTAGAGCCATGATAGAGCCGTGCCCCCCCCCCCTCTGTTCGGTTAAACACGGTAATGTGATATGATAGGAAGTACCGCGTCGTCTATGTGAGATTTAAAGATATATGTAACAATATTTTTTCAGAATAATTTGACTATGTGCGTGAACAATAATTGTAAAATAGCTGATAATTTTATATAAATTTTTGAAATATCTCAATTTGAAGAATATCTAAGCTTATTTCAAATGAAAGCAGTTATATATAATGAGTCAAAGAGAACAACATGAGCGTAAGAAAACGTATGTACAACTTCAGAAAGACGAGGATGTCAAGCGCCGTGTGCCGCAACTGAGTAGGCCTTAATGTCCTGCTCCCGTCTAGATAAGTCCGAAAACACTCAAGAAAATATAATCGTGTTGCAGGAGATTGGAAATGGTGTGATTTCACAACATTTGCAAGAGAATAACAATGATATTGGTTTTACGTTCCACTTAACTACTTTTACGGTTTTCGGAGACGCCAAGGTGCCGTAATTTTGTCCAGAAGGAGCTCTTTTACGTGACAGCAAACCTACTGACAAAAGGCTGTCATATTGGAGCATACGCTAACTTGAGCTCAGAGAGCCAGCATTTTACCGTCTGAGCTACTCAGCCCGGTCTGCAAGAGGAGAATCCATCCAAAGCATCTCTCTCTAAACCTAAGCTCTGCACATTCATTTATTTGTAACACCCAAGTGACGTATTCTACAACTAGAAGACCTGCGGCCTATGCTTTGACACAGCCTCCACCTGTTTTTTATGGCTTTTAAGATGTCTAGGTGCCCGAATTTTACATAGTGAAAGTTCAGTCAATCAATCACTACTGATCTGCGTTTAAAGCAGTCGCCCAGGTGGCAGTTTACCTATCTGTTGCTTTCCTAGACTTTTCTTGAATGATATCAAGAAATTAGAAATTTACTTACCATCTCCCTTGGTAAGTTATTCGAATCCCTAACTCCACTTCCTATAAACGAATATTTGTCCAAATGTGTCCTCTTGAATTTCAACCTTATCTTCAAATCGTCATCTTCCCTACATTTAAAGACACCACTCAAATTTATTCGTCTACTAGTGTCATTCCACGCCATCTCTCCACTGACAGCTCGGAACATACCGCTTAGTCAAGCAGCTCGTCTCCTTTCTCCCAGGTCTTCCCAGCCCAAACTTTGCAACGTTTTTGTATCGCTACTCTTTTGTCAGAACAAATCGAGCTGCTTTTCATTAGATTTCTTCCAGTCCTGAATCAAATAATCCTGATGAGGGTCCCATACAATGGGGTCTTACCAGAGACTTATATGCCCTCTCCTTTACATCCTTTTTAAAACCCCTAAACACTTCCATAATCATGTACAGAAACCTGTACTCTTTATTTACAATCCCATTTATTCCCTTACATTAACACCTAGGTACTTACAATGAATACCATAAGGAACTCTTCATCCCATCAACGAAGTAATAAAAACTGAGAGGACTTTTCCTATTTGAGAAAATCACAACCTGACTTTTAACTCCGTTTATTATCATACCATTGCCTGCTGTCCATCAACATTATCGAGATCATTTTGCAGTTGCTCACTATTTTATAACTTATGTATTGCTCTGCACAGAATAACATCATCTGCAAAAAGCCTTATCTCTCATTCCACTTCTCTCCTCATATCATTTATATAGGTTTATATAAGAAAACATAAAGGTCCAATAATACTGCCTTGAGGAATTCCCCTCTTAATTATTACAGGAACAGATAAAGCTTCGCCTGCTCTAATTCTCTGAGCTCTCTTTTCTAGAAATGTAGCCACCCATTCAGTTACTCTTTTGTCTAGTCCATCTGCACTCATTTTTTCCAGTAGTCTCCCATAATCCACCCTATCAAATGCCTTAGACAGGTGAATAGCGATACAGTCCATTTGACCTCCTGGATCCAAGATATCTGCTATATCTTGCTGGAATCCTACTGTACAAATTGAACTTCAGTGGAATAACCTTTCCTAAACACGAACTGCCTTCTATCAAACCAGTTATAAATTTCAAAAACATGTCTAATATAATCGGAAAGAATGCTTTCCCAAAGCTTACATGCAATGCACGTCAAACTGACTGGCTTGTAATTTTCAGCTTCATGTATATCACCCTTTCTTTTATACACAGGGCCTACTATAGCAATTCTATATTCATTTCTTATATCTCCTTCATGCAAACAATAATCAAATAAGTACTTCACATACGGTACTATATCCCAATCCATTGTCTTTACTATATCCCCAAAAATCTTATCAATTCCAGCCGCTTTTCTAGTTTTCAACTTTCGTATGTTATTGTAAATGTCGCTGATATCATAGGTAAAGTTTAATACTGCTTTAGTGTTATTCACCTCTTCTATCTGGACATTATCCTTGTAACCAACAATCCTTACTGTTGACTGAACACTTCTGCCTTTTGAAGATCCTCGGATACACACTCCCCTTGTTCGTTAGGGATTATTTAACATGCTAGTAAATCTAATTATTTTGTTCATGGAGGAAGCAATACAAACCACAAAATACAAGCGGTATAGTAATTAATGGCGAAATAATACATTGTATCAGATTTGCTGACGATATTGTAATAGTAACAGATTCGGTAAAGGAAACTAACAAAATGGTACGAGTTCTATCTGAAACTCTCAAACAATTTAAATTAAAATAATAATGAAACTAAAGAAACGACTGTACGTGAGAACAATACAGACATCAAACAGAACATAAAGACTGATGGAATCAAAACTGGCCACGTTAAACAGTTCTCTTATCTCGGAAGCATGATCACAGAAGATAAGAGATACTTGGTGGATGTAAAGAATAGAGTATCCACGGTAAAACGTGTATTTATGGCAAAGAAATATATTCTAACTAGTAAATCTATCAATATAGAAGCTAGGAAATACGACGGTTGGGGCATAAGTCACTGCAACTACAGTCGAACTTCGATATCTTGAATAACCCCAGGAGCTGAATTTTATTCCGAGATATAGATAATTCCCGCCTTTGAAGATTGCACGTAATCTAATCACGTGTAACTCTCATAAGTGTTATTTAACCATATAAAAACAAACTCGAAAATTTTTATTTTAATTACAACACTTATTATAGCAAGTCGTTGATGACCGATTAAATACAGCAGAGGAACATGTATTTCACTCTCAAGCTTCTTTTCTTCCACGTAGTTTTCAACAACTGTTATTGCTGTAAAAACATTTACATTCGACTGACTCTATATGTAGGATCGAAGAATAGGCCGTGAACGTAACGCCTGGTCTAGTGATGATCCAGAGTTCAAGCGGCTCGAACTGCCTATGGTCAAAGCAGCAGGGGTGGACTGATAAGATATACTGTAGTACGTTAAGGAACAATAACACACAAACATTAAATGCCGTATTGCACAGTTAATGGTGAACAAAATTCGAGTTACAGAATATTTTCAGCATCCATGGTAGGAAACGTTTGCTTTGAGACATGGAGAATTTCGATTAATAGAGAACCAAGCTCGATAGCTGCAGTCGCTTAAGTGCGGCCAGTATGCAGTATTCGGGAGATAGTAGGTTCGAATCCCACTGTCGGCAGCCCTGAACATGGTTTTCCGTGGTTTCCCATTTTCACACCAGGCAAATGCTGGGGCTGTACCTTAATTAAGGCCACAGCCTCTTCCTTCCCAGTCCTAGCCCTTTCTTGTCCCATCGTCGTCATAAGACATATCTGTGTCGGTGCGACGTAAAGTCAATAGGAAAAAAAAAGATTCATAGAGAAGAAAAAAAGAAGAGATGGTAGTGAATTTGAAATTATTTCGAGGTACTGGAGGTTCGAGATATCGGCTGTATTTTTATTGGCACGGATGCACAATCGACCGAACAAATGGAAATATACAGTTACGAGTGGGGAGCGTAAGGTGCAAGGGGATGCACGAAAAATGCCGAGTAAGTTTACCAAGTGTAGGATACAAAGCGAGGAAACTTTCAGCCAGGAAATCGTGCTAAGTAATGTTCATTCTCAGAGAGTGCAGTAACTCAAAGTAATCCCCACGATGCGGAACACGTCGCCTCGCCATGTGTGCACTTTGCAGTCCCTATTTCACAGCGTAGTCAATGTCCTCTCGTATCCCAAACTGCCCCCCACGCAATGGTTCTTTGACTCCGGGGATGAGATCAAAATCGCACGGAGACTAGTCCGCTAAGCATGCCGGGTGTTCCAATATTTTCCACGCTGTTCTTGCCTCGTCACATCCATTCTGCATGGAGCCTGACTCATTACTGCAGCGATACCTGTCCAATACAACCCCATCTCGTGCTATGTTCATGTACTATGAATGTCATGCTTTATGAACATGCGATCATTGAGTGGTAGCACCGTGAAAATATGAGGGGGGAAAATAGTGGCTATGACTTATGCCCAAAACAATTGTATCTTGAAAAGTCATTTGTTTGGAGTACCCTGTTATATGGAAGTGAAAGTTGGACATTGGGAAAACAAGAAGAGACACCTCTTGAAGCAATTAGGATGTGGTGTTGCGATATTTTAATAATTGTGATTATAATGGATCGTAGTCTTACTAAATAATGCCAGGGAAGCGGGTGAAAGAAATCAGACGACCGTGGTAGGTACAAAACAAATAAAATATTCGTCTTTTTATAAATGAATATATTGTAGTATTGAAAAAATCATCTACAAAGAAGTAAGACCACAAAAAAAAAGACTGAAACACCAAAAAAAGGAGAAAATTTAGCACATTGTTTTCTTATGTTTTGAGCCACCAATTTTTCGTTTTGAACATGGATTTCAGAGGATAAATGCAAAATCGAAAACAAATAACACCAATGTAGAGATTAATACCAAAAAACCGAGAAAAAAAACGAACCTGAATGGTAAAAGGATAGGAATGAGAAAGGCAAAAAAGGGACGCGCAGCTCAACCGCCAAGAGGAAAGGGGAGAGAATGAAACGGGAATAAGCACCAAAAAACTAAGGGGGGAAAACTAAGGACGGATAGAACGTTCCACTGAGCCAGTCACTGCGTTTTCGGTCACTCAAAATCTTCACGATAAAACACTGTTGCCATGGCACAGGGGAAAGAATTCAAAGTTTTTAAATGGTCAGGCTAAAATACCAAAAGGGCCTGAAGGATCCCCGGAAAATATATTAAAATTTGGGTAGCATTCTGAGCTCACCATCTGCCTTGCAGAAAGAGTTCCAATTAAAACCAGCGTGACCAGCGCGCTGCGAAAAAAGGAAATAAAAGCCTCCACACACCAGCTCAGTAGAATCCCGGACTGAGTCGGGGCAAAATGCGAGTTTATATAGCATAGAGAGTTGGCGTGCGGAACATACTGGAAGTATCACGAGGTGTAGACTGGCAGGAGTGACGTGGCGATGTGACGTAACAGGCGGCCTGGAGCAAGTTGATGCTTGCCAGTACAGCAGCTGACGCCGAGAAGAGATGGCCGGAAGAACCAGTGAACAAGGTATATCCATATATGAACATGTCGTAGACAGTAATAGGACAGGAGAGGAAATCACAGTGAGTATGCAGGAAAATAGCACGAATGAGCTGGAGTGAAAGAGAAACAAATTTGGAAGTACTAACGAAGGAACACATACATGTGTTTCACTCGGATTCGGTTGAAATTTGGTAGGAATATTCGTGGGAGGCAGTAGAATGGTAAGGTGAAAACTGCATGTCCCCAGCGCAAGTTTAAACGCCAAAATAGAACAAATACATAGTCGTAAAATTAGAAGTGCCATGGGAGTATCGGGGTTTGGCGGAGAGGTAGGGAGGAGCGAAGTAGCGGACGTGAGCCACCCGGGTTGCGTCGAGCTGCGCCACCAGCCAGGCAGCGTATAGTTAGCGCGTTCTCCTTAACTTCCCGATTAGATGTGCAAAACGTAAATATGAAAACAGCACATGAAACAAGTGCACAAAGGACGATGTTTGACAACGATGCAAATAAGGTTTGAAGAATTCACGCGCGAGTTCTTGTTACTCGTTGTAATTAGTGCAATAGTGATTGTTTACAAACATGTTTATAAGGCACAGATACTGTGTGCACCATGCACATCTTACAGCGCTGTCGCATTCACAAGTATTACATTGATTATAGGAAAGCTCTTCTCTGAAACAATAATCGACTGGATTAACAAATTGTGAAGGTTTCTTGTTAATATAGCCAAGTTTGTACCAACTGTACTGCCACATGCTACGAAAACGCGGAGAGGAGAACTGGTTGTGCGTCAAAGATTGCACTTTTAAAATGTTGTTCCTTAAACGAACCTTGATGTCTAACGAGTTTAACAAAATTAAATCGTACAAAATACGTATAAATTGCTTCCAAATGCGGAAGCCCAAAACATCTAACGGCTGGAAGAGTCCAGTGGCCCCTTTCGGAATTGTTTGAACATTAATGATTTTCTTACTCCCAATTTTAGCATTTAAAATATTTTCTTCTTTCTGTCCGGTCCAGGAATCGAGAACTAAAACACTGTACTCTGGTACTAGCTCACAATAAATATCCCGTAACCATTTTTGTACAAGTTCTTTGGTCAGTTTTCCAGACTTTGAAGGCAAAGTGTATACGTTTGGTGCGGTAAATAGTTTTTTTCTATATTAGTACCAAATTTGCCATTTTTTCTTTCAACACCACTAGCAACTTCGGCAGGAGTTGTCCACCTGCCGAAATTATTGGCTGTATTGTGTAGCTATGAGTTAGTGAATTCATAGATTGTGCTTCAGCTAATACGACTTTTTCTCCTCGTTCATTATGGGTCCTGCCAGAATGGAACTCTTCATGAAAACCAGACTGATCTGTATTAAACACGCACTCTGGGCCGTGACTTTCTATTAATTGCGACACTTCTTCAACAAACAGTGGTGTCTTCTTGTTCAAATTGGTACTTTTTTAGATACGAAATTGCAAATTTTTCTTGTTCCAATTTTGAATTTCTTTTTAAAACTCATTACCCAGGAATGAGACGCCCGAAACGCGTCGTAGTTAACTATACGAGCGTACTTTAAGGCCCATTTTTTTATATATTTATATCGTGAACAATTTTGTTTCGTTGTCTACTTTCTTTGAACTTTTGATAAGTCTTCTTCGTAACAAATTTATTTTTTTCTCCCATTGTGCCACCGTTTTCCAGTTGTTGCTCTCACCTGTAAATCTCTTGCCGGAACTTTAATTTACAAAACCTGTGTTTCACTGATGCGAAGCTCCTCTGTTTCCCATCTTTGTTTCGCTAATATTCGACGACCTTCTTCTTATGAGTTATTGGGATTAGGCATCGTTCAGCCGTTGTTGTGGATGCAGGGTTAGGAGCAACATTTTTGGAGACGAGGTCAAATAACGGTGTTTCAATATTGTCTTCCTCGAAATCAAAGTCATCATCTGACATATCCAATGTGCCATCCTGTTCCACTGTCATATCGGTATCCAAAACCCTGTCGGCAATTAGACCTGTAAAACGGAGACAAGAACGCAATTCCTGTGAACGCTTGTTTTTCTCGTAAACGTAAATATATATAAATACATTGATCTACTTACGATATAATTCCAATCCCAAACTCCTTTCATCTTCAGAAAATGGGGTTTCTTTTTTGTCACACTCTGCAAAACAATTCTGAAGGCACACTACTACATTCCACCGATTGAATGACTTCTGTAGTGGGCGTTTTTTTGTATCTAGGTGTTAAAAAAGCCTATTATTACCATACATGGTTAAAGTAAATATACAGTCACCATTCATAAAAATGACTATAAGAACGTCAGATTTTACCTGTCATTGTAAGAACGTTGTCTCATCGGACGACTAATCAATGTGCACCTCTTGATCTGCTTTGACGTTCCTAATCGGGAAGATGCGAGGTATGTGCGAAGTGCGGTGTAGTAAATAAGAGTGGCCGGGAGGGTGGGGGGGGAGGGGGGGTGATCATTCATTCGACTCGAGCGAGCACCCCGACTATACGCTGCTCACGAACGCTGCTTCGCTCCTCCATCACTCTCCGCCACACCCAGATACTCCCGCGGCACTTCTAATTTTACTACTATTTATTTGTTCTATTTTGGCGTTTAAACTTGCGCTGGGGACATACAGTTTTCACCTTAGCATTCTACTGCCTCTCACAAATATCCCTACCAAATTAGAACCGAATCCGAGTGACACACATGTATGTGTTCCCTCGTAAGAAAAGTCAGAGAGGAGAGGAAGCTGTTAAAAGAAGGAAAGAATGACTATATATTTTTTCAATTTGCTTTACCTAACACCAACACATAGATAGGTCTTATAGCAATGATGGGATAGGAAAGGGCTAAGAGCGAGAAAGAAGCGGCCGTGGCCTTAATTAAGGTTCAGCCCCAGCATTTGTTTGGTGTAAAAATGGCAAACCACGGAAAACCCTAAGCAGGGCTTCCGACAGTGGGATTCGAACCTATCTCCCGAATGCAAGCTGACAGCTGCGTGCCCCAAACCACGCGGCCACTCACTCGGTAAAGGAATCAAATTTGCAGGACATACCATTAAACACAGCACCTTCATCACCAATATATTTGAAGGCAAAGTACTAGGGAAGAAAACAGAGGCCGGCCTAGGAAAATATACTTCGAAGAGATCAAGGCAAAAGTGAGATTCAGAAGTTACTTGATAATGAAAAGAGCGGTGCAAGATAGAGAAGAATGGTTGTATAAACAAAACATTGCATTTAGTAAAAGAATGCATGAAGTAAATCTACCGACACAAGACTGGTATAATTGAACAACTTTAAATACCACCAGAATGAGTAGAGATCGAACGCGCCACCTTGAACTCAGAAGATGAGCACTTTACCCTCTGAGCTACTCAGCCCACTTATAAATATGTAAGGCCTATACGTACGTATGTACAGATTGTATAAGACAAAGTAAAGGGCCATCTGTACACCCTGAAAAATTCCGAAAATTACTTTACATTAGATAAAGTAATAGTTTTATTTACCACTAAGGATAAACTCATTGTTTTGGTTGACAAGGACGACGAAATAAATAGAATTTTTCACACCAACGACGTATTAAGCTGAGAAAATTTTTACATGTTACAAAATGTCTCTTCTCATTAACTAAGAACTCCGTTGAAAGAGGACCAGTTTGCGTTAACCAGCTTGTAACCCGATGGGCTGTCTAATGCTAATCCTCTTGCCGCATGCACGTGATTCCCTAACGAGTGTTCGATCTGTAGACACGCGAAAGTGGTCCTGCATTGATTCCTCGTCAATGACTCATCCATCACCGGACCTATTACGGTGAGCAGATCTCTCTCGACGTCACGGTATGTGGATGGGCTTTTCTGACATATAGGTAAGTGGAGACAGCGAGACGAGTTTCTCCACAATCTTCGTTAGATTTCAGTGAAATTATATTATTCTGCTACAACCAGCAGAATTCGAAACATTGAATGTGAATCACATGAGGTTTAGCACATTTGAGAAGTGTCTGTTCAAAAGGTGCTATTTCCGCTTCAATTTTTCCTTTTTCTTTTTAGTATGTCGGTTATGGTGGTGCCTAATAGCGTCGGGGTCGGAAAAGAACAAGAGTTAACCAAGGAAGGTCGGATAGGATAGATGAAAGTGAAGAGTCTGGCGCAAGTAAGTGGAAGCAATGCCAGGAGCCAGCTAAGGGCCCCGTGGTCGCCAACCCATGCTTCCAAGTTAAGAGCCCCTGGGGCACTAGCCACCTCTTACGACAGGCAGGAAATATCGTGGGTGTTATTCTAGGGCCCCAACCCACAGAGGAATTTGGTATTTCGTCCACATGCAATGAAGTAGTTGTCATGAGCAGTCCAGATCAAAAAGATGTAAATAGTTACAAATAGCACCATGCCCGGTCATGGATACGTTCCACGTGCCTTTGTTTACACATTGACTTACTTATTCGTATAGATGACAGGACAAAGTATCTCACTTTTCACTGTTCAAAGGGGTATATTTTCCCCGAATGCGTTGAAACGGGTTTTTTTTGTTTCTTGTGTTTTGTTTTTGTTTCTGTTTTCAAAAATTACGTCCACCGAAGGAAACCACAATTAAATTTCATCGATTGAGGATTTGAAGGCATTCAAGCCGTTTAGACTTTTTCATTCGGGAAATTACCATCGTTTTGCCCGAAAGCGAAATGCAGGCATTTATACAATTAGAGGTACACGCCTCTCCTAGTACACCGTCACTGCATTGTCCTGCATAGGAGGCTTGTAAACAGTCTTGCTCGTACAGCCGGCCAAGCACGTTGTCTGGTCGGTCCGCTGCTAACTTCACGAGGACTGTAGTGTGAGTGTTTGTTCATTTGAAGTCGAAGTTATTGAACGAGAACAGTTAGGCAAAATGGCATGCAAAATTACACGGCAAAACACACTGAAGGTTGTATTAGGCAAGGAGCAACAGAGACCAACAGCCCACGAAATTCACCAGTAGATAGAAGCCGTTCGAAAGGTATGTGATGAACTACAAACAATTCAACTAGTTGGAGAATGCAGCCTATCTCAAATTTAATATTGACAGAAGCTACCAGAAGTACTTACATTCCTTTAGAGGTACAAATTCTCTTACGTTAATGAATAGAGATTCAGTGACAGTTACAGTCATGCCGGGTGAAATAGAAATTACACACTGTACGCTTAATAAATATACCGCCAGAATTACAGAACGAGCGGGTACAGTTCGTTCTGCAGAATTATGGCAAGGTATAACAGATAGAAAACGAGAAGTGGTCAAATATATACCGCTATGAAGTCGATACAGGAATAAGGGTAGTTCAGATGTCCATTGAAAAGCCTATTCCTTCAACCCTCAACATAGTGGGTTATGAGTTATAAGTAACCTATCCCGGACAGGAGCAACACTGTTTTTCATGTTGAAGTTCTTCTCATATTCGGACTAATTGTCACACTAGATATACTAACACAAAAACATCGACGGTATCTAGATCACGCTTCACATTGAGCGATCCATTCAAACCTCACTCTTTTGACAGCCCATGGTTGGATACAGAACCTGCTCTCGCGGATGTAAACAAACCAAAGTCCGTACAGAGCAGGATAGTGACCGGTGCTGTGGAAAGTAGCAAAGATAGCAACGTCAACCCTACAACACCTGGCACAAGTCATGACAATAAGTTACAACATATGGACATAGTAAACACACCAGTGTTAAACGCCGGTTCACAGGATATAGTTAACGCATCTGCAGGGCACCAACTTCCATTAGATTCAAATGACAGTTCAGACTCAGATACCATATCAGTAGATAACATTAGATATCAGGGACATACGCGTATCAGATCAAGAAACCATAGAAGAAAATAAAGTGATCACAAACACACTGAGACAGGAAGACCAACAACTTGACACAATGGCCATCACTCTTCAACCTTTGACAAGGTCTGAAGCTGAGAGCCAGCGCCCTCCGGAAACTACATTGTCTTCGTCTGATATGGATAGGTCTGTGATCACTGAACAGCATCGTCCCACTCTCGGATCGTGGAAGAGTCAGATGGACCTAGAGGAGGAAGTATTGCGGAAGGAGGACCCAGTAGTAGAGGCGAGAGCACTTTTACCGTCCTAACGGCCGCCCAGCCGTCTCACCGCGCACCCATAGTACGTCCAACGAAACGTCATCCATTAATGGCAGTACACCTTCACACCCACTCAAACTGGTTTTATTTCATGGCGAAGATGGGATAGGAAAGGGCTAGGACTACGAAGGCGGTGGCTATGGAATTAACTTAGGTACAGGCCCAGCATTTTGTCCGGTATGAAAGTGGGAGATTATGCACTGTTACGTCGAATGTTTCGTCTTGTACAGTACGTTCCCTTTCAGTCAGCAGGTCGTCGTAAAGTTCATGTTCACAGTTATTAGGTGTGGCAGAAGTATGTGAAAAATGGTTCTCAATATCCTCTATATCAGCCGTACAGTGAGCCGTTTGGTCGTTCAGAGCGTTTTTGATGGTTTTTCTTCGCTGGTTCTAAGAGAAATACTGCATTTCTTGATACCGGTACTTATTACGTCTCTTTTCTTTATCTCTATATGTTGCCCTCTGTGGATTTCAGAGTTGCTTGTAAGTTCTCTGTAGCTTTTCAACTCTCTTTGCTTGTCTAATAATAATAATAATATTTATAATAATAATAATAATAATAATAATAATAGTAATAACGCTACTTGCTTTACGTCTCACTAACTACTTATACGGTTTTCGGAGACACCGAGGTGCCGGAATTTTGTCCCGCAGGAGTTCTTTTTCGTGCCAGTAAATCTATCGACACGAGGCTGACATAGTTGACCACATTCAAATATCACCGGACTGAGCCAGGAAGGGGTCAGAAGGTCAGAGCCTCAACCATCTGAGCCACTGAGCCCGGCTCTTAGCTTTTCTTGCCTCAAAGTATTTTTTGCTGGCTGTTCAGAACCTGCTAGGAGATCTCTGGCTTCGGCTAAAAGAAACCGCGCGTTCTTCGACAGACTTGTTGAACTTACAGTTCCACTGATACAGGCTCTTTTCGGTGAGTCATTAATTTCCAACGATATTACTGAGATTGTGTATTCCCTTATTTTGAGAATTAGCATTTGTGAGCTATTATTAGCTATGTTTCGGAATATTTCGCACATCATACAACGGCTTGTTGGAAGGGAAGAACTTGTCGTCTAATAAGTAATACGGGATGCGTTTTACTTGTGTTATCGACGTATTGTGAGTGTACCGTTAACTTATCATTGAGTGTAATGCTTGTTGAAGTTACTCCTTGCCACGAATGTAAAGCTCATGCACCTTTTAAAATAAATTAAGCAAGTTGCTGTTTCGTTCCATATTGTCACGGTTGCCTAGTAAGTATTGTTACGCGTAGTCAAATGGATCATCAAAGTCAATGAATGCTGTGGCTTCGAATTTTGGGGAGATATGATAACCATAATTGGAGAGTACTTTAAGAACAACATGAGCCCGATGAAGAGTGCTTGTTTTGTGAAGGACGTAGGGTCAGTGGATGCAGAGTTGGTCTCGGTCCAACAGCTCTGTACTCCGACCGGCCAACCGAGCAGAGGAGGGGTGGCCACGGCTACAGCGTGGCTCCTCGCCTCTGCATTCGGGAGACGGGAAAGGGCTGAACCTCACTGCTGGCCCCAACCGTCGGATGTCCTGAGAATGGCTTTCCATGGTTTTGCATTCTCCTGCACTAAGGCGAATGCTGGGACAGTTCCTAGTATAGGCCACGGCCGCCAACCTCCTCACCTTCTCCCAGTATCTCCTTCATCGTTACAAATCTCCCAGCTTGAGAGACAACGTCACCGTCTAAGAGGCCCGCCTCCCCCTTCAGGGGAGGATTGAAAACATTTCAGTAGTAGTAGTAGTAGTAGTAGTAGTGGTAGTAGTAGTAGTAGTAGTAGTAGTAGTGAAAATCATACAGATGCCACACCGCAATAGTATTTGATACTTACAATCAACTTAATATTAATACCATTCATGTACTCTCACATGATTTTTATAGAACAAGATTATTACAATTTTACTTTACGTCACACCGATTCAGGTCTTATGGCGACGATGGGACATGAAAAGCCTAGGAGTGGGAAAGAATCGGTCGTGGCCTTAGTTAAGGTACAGCCCCAGCATTTGCCTGGTGTGAGAATGGGTAACCACGGAAAACCACCTTCAGGGGTGCCGACAGTAGGATTCGAACCCACTATCTCCCGGATGCAAACTCACAGCTGCGCGCCCCTAACCGCACGTCCAACTCGCCCGGCAGAATAAGATTGGACATAACATGAATGTTATTCATAGTTCAAATGTTTTATTGTATTGTTTTAACCAGTTTTATGTCAGGGCACAATTTTAAATACCACTTTTCCTGTGGGGTCGCACATGTGGATTTGGCCCTGTTTAAGGCCGGATGCTCTTCCTGACGCCAACTCTAGACGGTGGGTAGTAATCACTATTGCGTATTTCTGCGGTGGTTGGTAGTGTAGTGTGTTGTCTGAATATGAAGAGGAAAGTGTTGGGACAAACACAAACACCCAGTCCCCGGGCCAGAAGTATTAATCAAAGACGATTAAAACGGCCGACCCGGCCGGGAAGCAAACCCGGGACCCTCTGAACAGAGGGCATCAACGCTGTCCATTAAACCAATGAGTCGGACTAAGTCAGGTCAAAATGATGGATACTTCTCGGTTTGGTATGGTAGTCGAGTATATATATGAACATAGTGTTTCAAAGGAAGCGGCCGTGGCCTTAATTAAGGTACAGTCCCAGCATTTGCCTGGTGTGAAAATGGGAAACCACGGAAAACAATTTTCAGGGCTGCCGACAGTGGGATTCGAACCTACTATCTCCCGAATACTGGATACTGGCCGCACTTAAGCGACTGCAGCTATCGAGCTCGGTATAGTGCTCCTCTTATAGCACTGGGTTTGCAATGATGATACTTTGCATTTTGAGTGCTTGTACTGATCGAATATTCTGATTGTTTTAGTCAACGTTTTTAGGTGACGTTCTAGCGTTGTTTTCTTTGATTTTGTAACTGAGAGAAGTTGATTTATCGTTTGCTTATGCTAACGTCAAACTTATTTTACTTCTTCTTTGATCAACTCGTTCCGTAAAGATATATGCGAATGTAATTTCAAGGTGAAATTTAATAAGAAGGAATATATATTTTTGTGCACTCAACACTTTAAAAGTTAGGATAAAGCCAGCGTGTAGTAACAATTCCATTAGACATGCTGACACGGTAGCTGGTTGTGCCAGCTTGCTCCTTTATCTTCACGCTAACACTTATTCTGATTGATATGTAGCCTCAGTAATTCACGAGCATTATAACCTTATTATTATTTGCAGGAAGCTAGCAGCATGATACTTAATTGTATATCTTACATTTGGGCATGTGCGTTTTTATCACTATTCACGCATAGTAGGAGATAGTAAGGAGTGATGGGCAAGGGAGAACAGGGCATAACCGTAAGAGAACGGGGTGGGACGGGCCCACCCTAAATATGTAAAAGGGAGAAATGTGAGAGGCGGGATATGGGAGGAGAGCGGCTTCAGCTTCACGTGGCCGTCCACAATGGAAAGGGGAGGGAAACGCACTGTCATCTGGTAAGGTTGTTGGGGTCTTCCTTAGGGCCTCACGGATAGGGCCGGTCGTGTCATCAACGGGAGGGCGCCTTCTTCTCACCAGGGGTGATGCAGGGGTATGCAGGGACTGAGAATGACTGCTGTGGTGACCCATCCTTGGGAGTGTCACGTTTCCGGGGTATCCAATGAACCTCATGGCAAGCCCAGGAATGTTGTACTTCTCTTCTTTTGCTGTTAGTTGTCCTTGTGGAACATGTATCGGACTAATTCGCCTGTTATGTTCAATAAATACTAATACTAATATATTTTTGTGACTTCAAGATTTCAAGTCATGAGATTTAACGAGTGAAATTTACGACGTGTGACATGTACTCGTATTTAAAGTTCATTGGAGATTTATTGATTTTCTTTTAATTTTGAATTCATTACTTGAAATTTAAGAATCAAACATTTGAATAACTTTTATAAATAAATTTATAGACTGTAAAGGAGCATTTTGCCATTTACTGGAAGATTAGGGTTTAAAATTATATCACCCCGCTTTAAGTCATTCAGTATGATTGTTCATATATTTTTCCTAAAGTAGCGATCTTACATTGTAGGAATGGCTTAATCTATATATATAAAATAACTTGTCCTGACTGACTGACTGACTGACTGACTGACTGACTGACTGACTGACTGACTGACTGACTGACTGACTGACTGACTGACTGATTCATCATCGCCGAGCCAAAACTATTGGACATAAAGAAATGAAATTTTGGGGATATATTCATATTAAGATGTAGGTGCTCGCTAAGAGAGGATTTTTGGATATTCCTTCGCTAAGGGGGTTAAAAGGGGGGTGAAATTTTAAAATGAGTGTATCTATATCTCAAGACTTTAAACGTTTACAGATGTAAAAATTGGTATTTAGAATCTTATTTAAAAATAAGGAAACACGTATTTTTTTGTTTTCAGAAAATGTCAATAGGAGGGGTGAAAAAGGGTAAAAATGGGGAAAAATGGGTCGAATGCCTTTAATCAGGATACCGGTACTTATATCTCAGAAACTGAAGATATTACAGACCTGAAAATTAGTACTTTTGATCTCTTTTAAAAATAAAGAAACACGTATTTTTTGTTTTTGGAAAATCCAATTAATGGGAGGGTGAAAAGGGGGTGAATTTTTAAAATGATTGAATCTATATCTCCAAACTTTTAAGGTTTGCAGATGTAAAAATTGGTATTTAGAATCTTCATTAAAAACAAAGAAACACGTATTTTTTTGTTTTCGGAAAATCGCAATAGGAATCGTGAAAAGGGGTGAAAAAGGGGTTGAATGCCTTTAATGAGGCTACTTATATCTCAGAACCTGAAGATATTGCAGACCTGAAAATTGGTGTTTGGGATCTCTTTTAAAAATAAAGAAACACGTGTTTTTTTGTTTTTGGAAAATCCAATTAATGGGGGGTGAAAAGGGGGTGATTTTTTAAAATGAGTGTATCTATATCTCAAAACTTTTAAAGTGTATGGATGTAAAAATTGGTATTTAGAATCTCCTTTAAAAATAAAGAAACACGTATTCTTTTGTTTTCGGAAAATCCCAATAGGAAGGGTGTAAAAGGGTGAATAATGGGTTGAATGGCTTTAATGAGGCTACTTATATTTCAGAACGTGAAGATATTACAGACCTGAAAATTGGTATTTTGTATCTACTTTAAAAGTAAAGAAACACGTATTTTTTTCGTTTTTGTAAAATCCAAATATTGGGGGGTGAAATGGGGGGTGAATTTTTTAAAATGAGTGCGTCTACATCTTAAAACTTTAAAATTTACAGATGTAAAAATTGGTAGTTAGAATCTCCTCTAAAAATAAAGGAACACGTATTTTTTTGTTTCCTGTACATCCTAATAGGAGGGGTGTAAAAGGGGTGAAAAATGGGTTGAATGCCTTTAATGGGGATACATACATCTAAGAAACGAAAGATATTACAGAACTGAAAATTTGTATATGTGATCTCCTTTAAAAATAAAGAAACACGTAATTCTTAGTTTTTGGGAAATCCAATTAATGGCAGTTAAACAGGAGTGACAAATTGGGATGAATTTTTTGAAAGAATATATCTACAGAATATCTTGGAAACGTAAAATGTTTCAGACGTAAAAAGTGGGTGTTTGGAATCTCCTGTAAATGTAAATAAACATATGTGATTTGTTTTTGGAAACTCCACTTAAGGGGAACTCAAAAGGGGTGAAATTTTAAAATGAGAATTTTTACAGTATATCTAAAAAAAACTCAACATGTTACAGAAGTGAAGGTATTTCTTATCTCTATTAAACATAAAGAAACGTGTGTTTTTAGTTTTCGGAAATACCACTTGGGTGGAGGGGGGTGGTAAAAGTGACTGAAAATGGTGTTGAATTCTTTTAATTAGGCTACTGATATCACAAAAATGAAATTTGATATTTGCAATCTGCTTTAAAAGTAAAGAAACACGTATTCTCGGAAAATCCAATGAAGGGGATTGGCTTAATTGTATGAGAATACATACATCTAATAAAAACTAAAGTTGTTACAGACGTGAAAATTCGTATTTGGATCGCCTTTAAAAACAAAGAAAAGCGCGTTTTGGTGGGGAAACCATCTTGGAGGGCGGGAGTGTAAAGGAGTTGAATTCCTTTCATGAGGACACATAAATCAAAAACTGAAGAAATTAGAGTCGTGATCATTGGTATTTAAGAGGATCCTTTACTATTAAAGAAACAAGTATTTTTTGCGGGAAAATTCACTTGGGGGGGGGAGTATTGTGGTATGAAGTGCAGAAAGTAAATTATTTTTATTGTGATACTTATATCTCAAAACTGAAGGTAATAGACGTGAACATTGGTGTTTGGAATCTCCCTTAAACATAAAGGAACAAGCATTCTTGTAATTTTTTTTTTGGGGGGGGGGGGTGGCGGTAAATAAACTTAACGGCGGTGGGGTGTAGAAGTAGGTGTGACCAATTGATTTTAGCTGTTATTAATGTACCTATAAGGATCCTCCGTTGCTCAGGCGGCAGCGCGCCGGCCTCTCACAGCTGGGTTCCGTGGTTCAAATCCCGGTCACTCCATGTGACATTCGTGCTGGACAAAACGGTGGCGGGACAGGTTTTTCTCCGGATACTCCGGTTTTCCCTGTCATCAGCCATTCCAGCAACACATAATACTAATAATAATAATAATCCGGACCGTCGTCAAATGTGCGGACCGCGCTGGAAACGGCTCCTGGACGGGTAATGACTAAGAATGCAGTCCGGCCGCGGGTTCAGTGCCGCCAGGGCACCCAATATGACACCACGCCGGATCTCCTGAAGGATTTTATCCATATTCAAAATGATTATAGGAAAAGATGGCAAAGATTTACGGACCCATCTGACCGGGAGGAATACCTGAGCCTAGCCCGGGAAGTACGAAATCGATTGCTGGAAAGGAAGATTGAAAAATGGGAGGAAACGTGCCGTAAAATAATAGAAAACCAGTCAGATCGGGAATTTTGGTGGATTCTCGCAGAAAACGAGTCAGATCGCGAATTTCGTCGGATTATATATCTAAAACAATAAGCATTCAATTATAAATTTCAGTATAATACCGTAGCGAAGCACGGGTATCTTGCTAGTTTTCAATAAATTTGTAATACTGTACTAACGTATTACAATGTTATAATTTGTTCGTCCTGGCATCGCATATCCATTTCCTGGATCCTTAGTATGAGCACGAAGATTCACATCGAACCGTCCGAACATGAGATATCGTCGCTCACCGGCTTGAACTCGGCCACAAAAGGGCATTTGGTAATGCATTTACGTGTTGGTGTAATGTAGGGTAAACAAGAAAATAGGGCAGCGGGTGAGCTACAATAACCAGCACAGTGAACGTATTATTGTTGCTACGGTAGATAGCAAGCCAATGCCCACCCCAAGAGCACAAGCCTATACGTCTACTAGCCGGGCTGAGTGGCTCAGACGGTTAAGGCGCTGGCCTTCTGATCCCAACTTGGCAGGTTCGATCCTGGCACAGTTCGGTGGTATTTGAAGGTGCTCAAATACCTCATGTCGGTACCTCATGGCACGTAAAAGAACTCCTGCAGGACTAAATTCGGGCACCTCGGCGTCTCCGAAAACCGTAAAAGAGTAGTTAGTGGGACGTAAAACAAATAGCATTATTATATGTCTACTAGATCAGCATATTATGAAATCGAAAGAATATATGAAGAAATAGATGTGTAAAAGGAGACGAAAATCTTACTGTGATATGAGAGTGGAATGCAATGGTAGGACAAGGAAGAGAAGGTAATGCAGTAAGAGAATTCGTACCGGGACAAAGGAACGAAAGAGGTAACCGACTGATTGAATTCTGCACCCATCATAATTCAGTCCTTACTAACACCTGGTTCAAAAACAACAACAAACGACAACTGTATACGAGGACGAGACTTGAAGACATTTTTTTCAAGTTGCTGTACGTCGCACCGACACAGATAGGTCTTATGGCGACAATGAGACAGGAAAGGTATGGAAATGGATAGGAGTGGGAGGGAAGCGGCCGTGGTCTTAATTAAGGTACAGCCCCAGCATTTGCTTAGTGTGAAAATGGGAAACCACGGAAAATCATCTTCAGGGCTGCCGACAGTGGTATTCGAACCCATTATCTCCCGAATACTGGATACTCGCCGCACTTAAGCGACTGCAGCCATCGAGCTCGGTACTTGAAGACACTGGAAGGTGTGAAATTGAATTCAGTATGATTAGGTAGAGATTCATAAACCAGATGTTGGATTGCGAGACCCTCCCAGGAGCAGACACGGACGCTGACCACAGCTTGGTGGTCATGAAATGTCATATGAAGTTGAATAAAGAGAAGAAAGGAATGTAAGGAGATGGGATCTAGATAAGTAGAAAGAAAAGATTGTGAAGGATTGTTTCAAGGAACATGTTACACAAGGACTAAATGGAAAGCCTGAAGAAAATACAACAGTTGAAGAGTTGACAGTTGTGAAGAATGAGATCAGTAGGGCTCCTGAAGAAATGTTAGGAAGATGCGTACGATCAAGTAAGAATTAGTGGATAACTCGAAAGATACTAAACTTGACTGGCGAACAAGTAAAATGCAATAATTCAGCAAATGAGGACAGAAGAAAATACAGGCGATTAATGAATGAAGAGATAGAAGGCGCAAGAGAGCGAAGGAAGAATGGCTGAAAGGAAAGTGCAAGGATGTTGAAGTTTGTGTGGTTGTAGGAAAAGTAGATGCAGCGTACAGGAAAACCTAGGAATCCTTTGGAGAAAGGAAACCTATGTGTA
The DNA here is from genome assembly GCF_040414725.1 of Anabrus simplex. NCBI lineage: Eukaryota > Metazoa > Arthropoda > Insecta > Orthoptera > Tettigoniidae > Anabrus > Anabrus simplex. Next base: position 147,806,216 of record NC_090270.1, on the reverse strand, counting down.
TGAATATTAAGAGCTCAGATGGAAGACCATTTAGAGTAAGAAGACAAGGCAGAAGGACGGCAGGAACATTCCCAATAACTTTATCGAGGGAAAGAATTTTATAAGAGTCTGGAAAAAAAAGTGTGTGTTGATGCTTCCAAGGCCTCGCAACTTAATGCCATTGGGGTCGTAAAAAGACAAGAGATGACCAAAGAAGTTCGAATGGGGAAAGTGAACGTGAGGAGTTGAGCTCAATTTATAGCAATGCTAGACTCGGGTGGAGGCCCCATCATCGCTAACCTACACTCCCAAAGTGAGATCCCTAACGTCCCTTTTGGTCATTGTATTCTACCATCCTTCTGACGTATTGGCTTTCTTGCAAGGACTTTTGTGAAACTTGAAACTTCCACTTGTCACAGCGAACTTATTTTCGTAGTAGGATGAAATCTCGTATCGAGTATCGTCAAAAACTTCACTACGACCCTAACTTATTATAGTTATTTCACCAATCTCCTCCTCCTCCTCCTTCTTCTTCTGCTTCATCCTTGTCAGACACATTTCTCACACCCAGATGGGTTCGCAGATGCGATCCGTGTGACTCATTTTAACTTATCCCAGTTTTACGGCCAGATGACCTTCCTCACACCAAACCTCAGTCGAGGCGTGTATATTACTAATGCTTTTTAATAGTGTGATCTCTTGTTTGTGAATGAATGCCTGTCTAATAATACAAACGTAAACATCCAGTCACCGAACCGAGAAATTAATCCGTAGCGAATAAGATCACCGAGACGGCTGATTCGAACCCGAGACCTGTACAGTTGAAGACCGCTTCGCAGACCTTCAGCCAAGGAGCCTTGAATCATCATTTCACCAATGAAGATTGCCAATAAATAAATATAATTGTGCTCAGAAGATGGATTCTCTGACATAAAATGTAGCCTAACTATTAAGTTCAGATTTACCGATGGTCAACTTTGGAGCTGGAAATTGCAGATGGTGGAATATATACACATAATCTGGAAGTCGAAAAGAATAAAATACTCGGAAATAAAAGTGAAAGGAATATCGATCTGTATTCCAAAGGCATAAAACTAAGACCAGTCGGAAACCCTCCAAAATCCTGCTTAACGAAGCCACTTCCAGATAGGATGCGCCTCCTTCAGTCGCTACCTAGTGTTCGCTAATGAGAGGACGTACTTACTCGTCCGCGTGGTCTCCGTCTCTTATTAACGTAAAACTTTAGTCCTACAAAAATCAATCAAAACCTCTGCATAACAGAGAATTGTCCGTTCAATTCGTCCATTACCATTTCTCTCACGGGGTATAATAAGAACTGGAAGTGAGAAGAAGAAAAAGAAGAAGAAGACAACGGATGAAGATGTGCTGAAGTGTTGGAAATTGTCTCGTAGGAGTTCTTTTAGGTGCTAGTAAATCTATCTTATCGAAATTTATACAAGAGAGGACTGATTGAACTTGATATTAGAAGGCAAGCATTCTATTATAGTTTGAACCATTCGCCCCAGAAAGTGGAGGTTCTTCTGCCATACAGATCAAAGTAAAAATGAACAGTTTGTTTAACCTGATCCTATCAGAGTATGGCACTCACGTTAACCAGGAAGTATAAAAACGAACCAATAACAAGTGAAGAAATACAGGACTCGACTGGATTTTTTATTTTACAATTGGCTTTACGTCGCACCGACACAGATAGGTCTTATGGCGGCGATAGGAGACGAAAGGGCTAGAAGTGGGAAGAAAGCGACCGTGGCCTTAATTAAGGTACAGCCGCAGTATTTGCCTGGTGTGAAAGTAGGAAAACACGGAAAACCAACTTCAGGGCTGCTGACAGAGGCGTTCGAATCCACGTACTCCTGAATACAAGTTCTCTGCTGCGCGCCCCTAACAGCACGGTTAGACCATTCGGTCTACTGGAATTTAAGTGACAGCAGGAACCAAATTTTCCCAATTAAATCTATTCCGACACCCATTTGTCTAGAGTAAATGTCTCCTACATTCACCGATAGCGCTTATTTGAACATAAATTATACAGAGTAATTTTCTGAACCACAGAATAGTATTAGCATTTATGGTAATGACGTAAATGAACGCTTTTTTAAGATAATAATAATAATAATAATAGTAATAGTAATAATAATAATAATAATAATAATAATAATAATAATAATAATAATTGTTACCGGGGTTTGGTGGACCAGCAGAGGTGAAAGAAGGTGCCGGGGTGAATGGGTCTAACTACAAAATCAAAGTTAATTTAAAACTTTAACGAAGGTTATATATATTACAATTTTTAAAAATTTCAACAATCAACAAGATAACACTTTTACAATTTTTCAGTAGGTGAGATAATAATAACATACCAGGTACCATGACAAAGTTTATACAAGGGAAGTACATCCTAGATTTAGTGACAGTTTAGTAATCCACGCTTCCAGCCCCTCGCTTTACATTTCCTGAGCTCTCAGCTCGACCTTACAAATGATTACTATTTTACACAAGGGCAGAATACCGCTAGTCCCTGGAGCACTTGCTCCCAACTTCAAATATCAAGCCTCCCAGAGGCACAGTTACCACACTTGAAAAGAACTGACACGCTCTCAGTTTTTCAAGCCTATTCAAGGCAATATCAAACTTTACAATTACTTGCCAGCAAGGCACAACTTACAAAAATGAAACGGGGGTATGTTGTACCCAACCTACTGGGCCTTAGCAGAAAAAGAACAGCTTAAGTAAATGGCCCGAAACACCAAACTGGATGGCGGCGTGTACTTGCACTCCTAAATATGCATTCTTAAAACCTAAAAGGCTCTAGACAGATGAAACAGGGGCTATTCCCAAACTATGGAGGTGACTCGTATAAGAATAATTTAAGACATTACGGAAAGGAAGAAAACCAGTTACCAAAACGTAGTCACCTCAAACCAATATGAAGGGGAGCTCGAGAGAGTAAATCACTCTCTATCCCCGAATTACGGTTACAGATTTTATGAGATTTTCACAGTCGGCAGAACTTACATTCTAGAGACGTAGGTTACATATTAAAGTTTCGGACCCATCCCTCGGGTTAAACTGCGGAACTAGTAAGAAATAAAGATGTTAAACGGCCATTACCTTGCTGAAGAACTGCTGCCTGATGAAAGAGGCACCTCCCGCCTCCTGCTTCACATACACACACTTAGTTAGATGTTGATCAAATGGCCCAGAGACGTGAAAATCCGCAGTTTATAATCCCTCGGGGAAGATTCGAGACATTTCATGAATAATCAAGCCACACCCTTTCAATTTTATTGGACCATACAAATTTACACTCAAAGTCGAAGAAGAAATCCAGGATTGGTCGGAAAGTAATTACAAAAATTAGCGATTGGCTGGATTCAAAACTGGCGGAAAGAAAAGGTAAATATTGCCAACCCAAAAATAAATGAACGAGGAAAACTTATGAATACAAAATCTCTTGAAAAAAAGTACCTTCACTTCGCACCAGGGTGCATGATGATAGTTCTTTAGCAGTGACATCTATGAGAGAATGTCCACACTTTTTCATCAATGGAAAACGAAACAAGTTGATATTCACACGGTCCTGGAAACTTCACAATCACAAAATTAAGGTGGTGACATCTACTGAGTAGAAGTTTAAGGAGGTCGAGTTCCAAGTTCAGAGTTTCTCCTGTAGAGGAGTTGTAATTGGCGAAAGGTTGAAATGTGCGGCGTAGAGGTGTACCTCCCGGTGCAATAATAATAATAATAATAATAATAATAATAATAATAATAATAATAATAATAATAATGGTAAATAGTCGAACAAGTTAGTAGGATTATATAGGGCGATGGTCGATCTATGAAAGTTTACTATTTTCAAAACCACATTGGAAAGGCTCGTGAATCGATGAGTAGTCATCATATTTATTACTCGCTGGAAAATCATGTTCAAAGAATGCCTTCACTGTTTCGAGATGGAAACATAATGTTTGTCATCACATCATGACCTAAGCCACTTGGTAATATGCATTTATCGTAGAACCTATTTCTTAAAACCCATTGCATTTCGGTACGTCACGATGTGCACGTGTTCTGCCAGTATTGTGGTAATGGAGACATCTATAATCCAAGGCTTTAAAACGCAAGGATTTTTCTTTTACTGTCCGCTAACAACTCCTTACAGGACGGATTATTATGAAATGTGATTTAGTTGAAAGTTACTTACATGTGCCAACACTATCGTTTTCTTTATTTTCATGGCTAGACTGTTAGTGAGCTTGCCTTTGGTCCAAGAGTCGGAGTTCGATTCCTGGCTGGGTTAGGAATTTTAACATTTATTGGTTAATTCCGATTGCTTGGTGTCGGGTGCGTGGGTCGTCCTCATTATCAGAATTCATCATAAGTAGGGTCCCATTTTCACAGACACGCAAGTCACCTGTAAGGCGTCAGATCGAAAGATCTGCATCAGGTTGCTCCGGAGGCCACATTCCATTATGTGCATGCCCTGAATTCCATCTCTTTTGGAGGGAAAGTTATTGTTTTAGGTGGAGATTTTAGATATGTTTTCACTTTCAACGTGCTTCCAATCAAGTTGTTATTCAGAAATTATTAAATTTTCTCCTCTTTGGTCAGAATTTTAAAATATGTCATCTTTCAAACAATATGCGAGGAAGACCAGAAGAATTAGATTTAACTATTTTCTCCCGAAAATTAGTAATGGAGATTATCCTTCAGTGAATCATGAATCGCCAGAGATATCTGTTAGTGACTGACCACCCTCTACCGTCGCAAAGCAAGACATCGTCTCAGAAATTTAAGGGAATAAATTTGAATCGCCAGAAGATGCTATAAGTGTCTCCGATATTGACATTCTTGCCCCTATAAACGAGCAGTGTGATCAAATTACTTCTAAAGTTTTAGATCTTCTACCCGGAACGTCCAGGACGTACGTCACTGTAAATAACTTAAGTACTGGAGATGAAAATGAAACTCTACAATTTCCCATATAGTTTCTAAACAGCTTAGAAATAAGCGGCTTGCCTCTTCTCATGTCCTTCAATTAAACCTGGAGAATTTTTAAATTATTACGAAACTTAGTTGTTTCACAGGATCTTCTAAACGGATCAGCGTTAATTATATGAAAAATGCATGTCACTTGTTTGGATCTCGAAATCATTTCGGGGTTAAGTGTTGGAGAGAGAGTTTTGATTCCTAGGATGGATGTAACAACATCGACACTACTCTTCCATTTTATTTTAAAGAAGCCAGTTTCCTTTTCACCTTGCATTCAATATGACGATTAACAAAGTTCAAGAACAGACTTTAGGCCGTGTAGGTGTATATTTATCCCAGCCTGTATTTAGCCATGGCCACCTGTAGGTAGCAATATCTCGAGTTCGGTCATTTGACAGTTTGAAAGCAAATGGTGCCAGCGAGCCAGGGGACAATACATCGATACCTTAAAGCACACTAGTTCTATGTCCACTTTTGACAAGTTGTGGGAAATCGCAAAACAAAACTTGAGATTGATATTTCGTTATAATCCATTGTTCCTATATGCTATTACACTGATTTTTTTTGAAGCATAATGCATCTGAGCTGTAATTCTAAAGAATTTAAGTGAAAATTCTAAATATTTTCATATTTTAATGTGTTTTTTGCACTTAAGTCGGGACATAGCACAACTGAGCACTAACAAGTATACCATTTTTGGACATAGTACTAACAGTTTTATTATGTGTCAGAAAGGCGAAAGCAGGATATTTTCAACAAAAGAACAATATTTTAACCGCAAGGAAAACATTTATGACATTTTAGCACTTTGAATACAATACAATGTACAATGGAATATCAAATGTGAAAGAGACACAGAACAGAAAGGCCGCCACTGGAATATTCTTGGAACATTCTAATCATCCTTGCCCGCTGTCGGTGCCCATACAGCTTCATCACAGACATCCTTTGCAGAAGGCAAATTGTTGATGAAGCCCTTGTAATCAGATGGTATTACACCATTCTTCACCAGATTTAATAAATCTTTCTTTTTCTGAATGGATATGGGCAGCTGAGCACTGTATTTTACTTTCAGATAAATTTTTGCCCAATCAATTGTACACGGATTCACCACAAGCTCGTGGAAATCGTCCTTCACACCATACTTGAAGTGAATTGTCGAACAATTTTTTTTGGAAACGAAACCACTTTACGTGAAGCCAATTAACTTTCTCATTCATAGAATCTCTTGTTCGATTCTTGATGACTTGTTTCGTCAGCTGTTCTAAGTCGTACACGTTGTTGTAGCTCCGTAGAATGACAGTGCAAGGCCGAGGCTTCTTTCTGGCCATTTCGATTACAAGTTTATACTCGTGTGGAGTATAAATAGTTTTGTGTTTTCGACTTTTCTCTATTGCGGCATGAATTGAGTCAGCCTCAAGGTAGCTATGGCCACTCTCCATAAATTTCAAGTATATGGTTTTCAAGTTAGGGTGCATTTTGGTATTCATTGCGTAGAGCAAAGCAGAAACTACGTTTTGGTTCCTGTTCTGCCCACCACATGTATCAGCATACAGGACTAAATGCTCAACTTCCGGATGCAAGTGCTTAATGTAACTCATCAGGCAGCTGCCAATTTCTGCACTCCCTTTCCTACCATGGGTCTCATCCTACAAGTAGCAAGTTCCATTCTTGAATGAATCATAAACTGTAAAGTTAAAAACTGAGAGTTTTCTCTTATAGTAAATTCGGCAGTCATCTGCAAAGGGTATTTGTAGTATCGCTTGCAGGTCAAAACTTCCACACACAAACTTTGGATTGTCTGCCGCAGTTTTGGTGTCTTCTTCCTTCATTTCTCGTATTTGAAGCTTACGAGTGATGTGTTCCAAATAGTCCGAGCTGGTGGTAGTTGTCTTGGTGCGTTCTGCCTCGGTACACTTCGAGCATTGATCCTTCTTCGGGGTGAAAATGGCTAAGGGTGATTCGAACTTATTAAAAATCGCCCGGAATACCGATTCTGACACCTGAGGGCGATTCGCATCCTTGCTGTACAGGTAATGTAAGGTTCGTATGTTTATGTCCGGTGCCAAGTAGAGACGATTGCTCTTCTTTCTACAGTAGTGAGCAGGAACTTTCGGAAACGAGCTAATGAAGGCACGAACGTGGCGAACAACTCGTTCTGGAGTTGCATTTGGAGCTGGTCGTCCAGCCCTCCGATCTCTCCCTGAGTAGGATCCGTGTGGGCTCTTATACTGCAAAGCCGCGTTTACCACACTCTTCGAAATAGGAAAGGTATTCAGAAAAAATCTTTGACATACTCGAACTGCATTTCCAGATACATTTGGCAACGTATACTTCCTACTGACTTCTTTATTGAATTCCGAATCAGGTTGCCTTATTCTCTTCCGTTGAACAGGTTGTTCACTAACAAAGTTGCACAACGTATTCTTTTGGCGTTCGTTATTTTCGAAACCATAATATTCGTCGAACAGTGTTTGTTGGTGTTCTCGAGTAATGTTCGTTAGGCATCTGAATCTACATGCACAGTCATCCAGCTTCACAGCCTTGGGTGGAATAATTCGGCCATTGACGTCACTGTCACTCTTGCCAGCCAGCCGATTTACCTTTTTGACGTTTCTCTTCCAGTTTGCAGGGTCTGCAAAACGTCATCTTTTCCGCTTTGGTGTTGCCGATGCAATATAATTGGCAATACCAATCTCGGAAACTTCCTCAGGAACATTCTGATTAAGCACTGCCTCTTCGTTCTTGTTATTTAAGGTTTCTACAACAGCAAACACTAAAAATAATGACCTTTTGCAAATACAAAGACAGGAAGAGAGAGGCAAACGGGATATATTGGCAGATATTTGTACCAAGTATTCGTCATTGTTTATCTTTATGTATTTATAACTCGATCTTACCATCCATTGTATGTTGTGATTCATGATTGTCACTTCCAGCATCCTCTGGCGGTTCATAACCTTCACCTTTTTCTTCGCCTGCACACCTTTCAAGAATTGATATGTTGTAACTGTTGCTCTCCTCAAAAACTACTAATTGGTTTTTGGTGGAAATAGTAAGATCATCTTGTTCTATTGCATTTAGATCACCAGTAACCCAATTAATTGTATAATTAGAAAAACAGACCGAATGAGAAAAATAAAATTGACGTACTTGGTTGACCTTTTATGAAAGCCTTACTTGCTTCATCGGTGTGTCGGTTGTGATTTGATATCACTGTGCCATCAGCGTTTACTATTGCTATGACTTCTATTACCTCGTTACCAGTTACCAGTTCTGCAATGAATTATTAAACACAATAAAACAAAATAAGAACAGTTTTGTTGGACTAGATATGTAAGTACACTATGAGAAAAAAGAAAATGAATGGTCACCATTAATGTCAGTTGCGAAGTTTTGTACGTCGATCTCCATAAAATGGTCAGTGTCAAACTCTCGTTCCCCTTGTCCTAGTACATCCATAGCAGTGGCATTACTTTGAGAGTTAATTTGGACCTTATTAGAGGCGTTATATATTTTTTTGCTAGTTGCTTTACGTCGCACCGACACAGATAGGTCTTATGGCGACGATGGGATAGGAAAGGGCAAGGAATGGGAAGGAAGCGGCCGTGGCCTTAATTAAGGTACAGCCCCAGCATTTGCCTGGTGTGAAAATGGGAAACCACGGAAAACCATATTCAGGGCTGCCGACAGTGGGGTTCGAACCTACTATCTCCCGAATACTGGATACTGGCCGCACTTAAGCGACTGCAGCTATCGAGCTCGGTAGGCGTTATTTTCACGTTCCTCTTCTTCCAACTCATCCAACCACCTGCACAATTGATCTGCCTCTGCATTCATTTCTAATCATATGCAAAATAATTACATTAGTACAGCCTTCAGTACAAATACGAGGTTTTGATTGTTTTGATAAAGAATTTTAATAAGATGATAACTTACCGCTATAGTTTGTAGTATAACAATAACTATAAAAGCAGTCTTTTTACAATCGATATTGACACCATGTCACTCATTCACGATTAACACCTACAGCTATTATGTGAGCCAGAACAATTACAATATCTCTCACAAACTGCTGTACAAGACCGCCAAAACAACAAGTACCAAGGCCAATAATGAATCAAGAACGTGATCTACGTCCATTCTTGTTTCGTGAAGTAAATGCACACGGATACTATGTCCGGACATAGCACAACTGAGCACGTGAGACCTGACAACAAGGAAGATATCAGGACATAGTACTTGTGTGCTCTTGTAAAGAAGACAGGGTAGGACATAGTAATTTTAGTTTTCTCGATTTTTCTCGTATTTCCCACTTGGTATGGACAAAGAACAACTGTGCATTCAATGCCGTTTCTCATGACTAATCTGATGGTACCAATATGTCGATATCCCAAAAAAGTGGACATAGCACTTGTGTGCTTTAAGGTATCGACATATAGTATTTAAAGAAATGCTGTAACAGCACTACATTTCAGAGAAAATTGACCTAATATTCTCTGGAATTAGATACTTCACACTCCAGTCTATAAGTTAATTTTTGGAGTCCTTATTTAGCCATTGCAAACTAAATGTAGCAAATGCTGTCACTCAGAAGTTTGTAAGTGCCAGATAAATATACTTCATCGAATCAGTCTCTTAGTATTCCGTTGAATTTCAACGGGGTTCACCCTAGTGATTGATTTTATTTTACATTACATATTGTAGAATGAAATATTGTAGATGTATACAGTGTTTTATTCTATTCTTTTTTAAACAGTTTTAGCTAACAACGTTTCATTCTGGGAAATACATATTCTCTGGTGATCCTTTTCAACGAAAACCAAATAGGATATTGATAACTCACCCATACTACTCATATTTAATACTTCAGTCATATTTTCTTGAACATGTTCATTCAACGTATCGCATTATGTATTTATATTCACTGGTCAGCAGCAGTTTTCTGTAACCTGGAAATGTAGTGTTCTACGTAAAAGTTCTTTACACACTAAAGTGATATGCACAAAATAAAAAGGCGTTTGGTTAAGGTTATTAAGTGAACTTTATTGTCAGAATATTCAAGATGCTTACAATCTTCATTAGGTCTTCTTCTTTCTTCTCAATTCTCAATCCAAATATTGGTTGGCAGCAATTGGTCTTCTCCACTCTTCTCAGTAATCCGCTAATGACTTCATTTCCACATATGAGCCTGTTCGTACGTCATCTCTGATCTGTCTTGAATATTGCAGTCTAGGTCTTCCTCTTCCTCTTTTACCTTGAATCATTCCTTCCTATAGAGAACTTCTTCATTGGTGAGTTTTGCTGTTCATGAGATCTTTTCTTCCATCCTCCTCCTCCACCACCACATCTCCAATGCTGTTTCTTATCACATGCACTAATAGTCCACGTTTCTGAACCATACAAGGCCACATTCCAGACATATAACTTAATAAATCCCTTCTTGGCTTCCAAATTTAAATTCCTTGAAGTGGTATACTTTTCTTGTAAAAAGCAATCTTTGCTTGGGAAATTCTGCTCTTTATGTCGACTGAACTGTTGCCACCTTGTGTGATTTTACTTCCTAAGTAGGTAAAGACATTTACTAGCCTTAGTGATATATCACTAATTCTGATGTCGACTGCAAAATGCTGGCGGTTGCATAAAGTTCCAGGTTTCTTTGGTATAGGGATTATGAGAGACTTTTTAAAATCTTCTGGAATTTCTCCGGTTTCGTATATTTCCGTGATCAGTTTTAAAATATAGCCGTGTGTTTCATCATCCAGTCTCGGTATCATTTCTCTAGTTATTTCATCGCATCCTGGCGCTTTATTAGGTTTCGATCCTTTAACAGCCTTAAGATATGAGGGTCCCAGTTAATCACTTGTTATGTTTTCTTCATTTCCAAGGTCATTTATGTCAGTAGGATCTTCACATAATGTTTCTATGTATCGCTTCCCTCTTTCTCCCACGTATTAGCTCTCAGACAACATTTTCATCTAATATGCTGTTACTACGGCCAGTGACTGTTCTGAATTGTTTCTTAATCAATTCATAACCAGTTTCCATGTTTCCTTTCTCCATTCTTTCTTCTATTTATTTGCATTGTCTCATTATATATTCTTCTCTGGCTTTCTTTGCTTCTCTGCTGACTAGGTTTCGGAGCCTTTTATAGTTTCTGATGGTGGTAGTGATTCTTGTTTTAAGAGCAAGTACAAGTACGCAACCATATTCTATATAACACTAATCAGAGAAAAAATGGAAGGGGTCCGACACTTCGAAAAATGAAGGTATCGGCCAAAGGAAGACAAGGGCCTCGAAAGGCATGAAAGTGAAAGACTCCCTAGGCCTCCATACGTAATACCGTCGGGGTCTGAAAAGAACAAGTGTGACCAAGGGAGGTCGGATAGGATAGATAAACGTGAGGAGCCTGGCACAAGTAAGTGGAAGCAATGCCAGGACTCAGCTGAGGGTCCCGTGGTCGCCAATCCACTCTCCAAAGTTCAGAGCCCCTGAGGCCCCTTTTAGTCGCCTCTTACGACAGGCAGGGGATTCCGTGGGTGTTATTCTACCGCCCCCACCCACAGGGGGATTATAGTTTCTGATTCCTTCTTCACTCTTTGAGTTTTTAAATTCCCTCCTTTCCTCTATAAGTTCAAGCACATAATCTATAACCCATGGTTCTCGTGCTTGTTTGGTCGTTTTCCCTATTACCTGATTTGCAGCTTCTATGATAGAGTGTTTTAAGCCCATCCATTTCTCATTTATTGTACCATTGGGTATTTCTGCGACGTTCTGTTTTACCAGTGTTTGATAGTTTTCCTTGTTTCTGTCTTGTTTTAGTTTCCTGACATTATATCTGCAATATTTTTCCGCGTTCTCTTCTTTCTTAGTCTTAAACCAGATTTTAACAATACTAGGTTGTGGTCACTCGCCACATCAGCTCCTGGATAACTTTTGCATTGTTTGACTTGGTTACGGTATTTTTCCCTTACCATAATAAAATCTATTTGGTATTTCGCTTTATCTCCAGGTGCAATCTAGGTATACCTTCTTCTCTTGGGCTGTTTGAACAAGGTGTTTGTAATTATTAGTCCTTTTCCTTTACAAAAGTCTGTTAGTTGTTGTCCTTTGTCATTTCTTAAACCAAGAGCATACTTCTTTTCCATCAACAGAAACGTTCCAGTCTCCAAGAAAAAAGAGATTAGGTCTATCGTGAATAATACATTTGGCTTATGTCTTCGAAGATCTCTGTATTATTCGTAACTCCTCAAGCTGCCCGTAATGTCATACGAAGTAACATAACTACAATACTATAAATTAAATCTTTATAATTATTGAACCTTTAATTTAAAACACAAAAATAAAAGATAATGGAAACCGGAAACATCTCACAATTAAAACTCAGTCAAATGGCTCCATTTACTGCTAAATCATTCTACTCTATACCCACAGACCACACCTGCGAACTCCTTATTCGTACCACCTTCCATAGGAGACATAGTCCGCTCCTTTTCCCTTTCCCGTCTCACCACATTTCGGTATTACCGCACTCTATTTCACACCCACCTCCAGTCAGCCATCAATCAAGCACTCAACCTCCATGTTCAGACCACCTACTCGGGGTTATATACACATTTTCTATTTTAGACAGTGGAGACCCTTGTTTGATGGATAGTACAACCAACAGAAGACAACCCCCTCTACCCATCTCCATTTTCTTAATATCCAATCCTTTTCACCCAAACGCCTTCTCCGCCAGACCCTCCTAAAACAAAACCCTGACCAGCAGTTCTTCGCAATGAAACCATGCTTCGTGACACTCAGCCCGCCCATCTACATGCCTTCACCCTCCACAGAGTGGAAAATCCATATGGTATCGATCATGGAGGTGTAGCCTTGCCGTTCACCCTTCCCCCCTCATACGCGTCCACACACCACTACCTCTACACGTCTATCCTGAATCCATCATTGCTACCATATACTACCAATCACGAATCCTGCACCTCGCCACCATTTACATCCGAAACATCACCCCCTTCCCGTAGAGTTCATGGCCTATATTCACACCACATTCTGTCATTCCAAAACCCTTTCAGTTCATAACCTGCATAGCCATTCTTCTGAGGAGATCCAACGCCTCCACAACTTCCCCTAGCATATTGACTCCTCTTTAATCCCTCCCCGGGGCACTCCCGCCCTCCTTCCCAAACATCCAGTGACGCTGTCTTTTCTCAAAACTTCTTAATCCATCTTCTAAACGCTTCCCACCTTTTTATCCTCATCCAAATACACTCAAACTCACCACCTACCCATCCTCCTGCCCCACGTTTGTAACTGAACTTCGAAAAAGCCAATTGGACCGCCTACGTGAACATATTACCAAATCACTCGCACAATCACCTCTTATTCCTACTGATGCCCAGTCGTAGACAACATTTCAAAATACATCCATACCACCATAACTAATGCCTCGAAGACCTACATTACCACCTCACTCCACACCCCCTCCAAACCCTCCCTCCCACCCAACTTCCTGCATCCCCAGGAACTCTCCCAGTCTGACCTATACAATTCTCCCGTACACATGATCCCTACTTCTTTCGCCTCCACCGCCAGATCATGTGGAACGTTTCCAGCTTCCTCAACGCTCGCCGCCGGGTAACCTGGTCCAAAATCTGCAATTCCCTCAATTTCATCCATGTCTCCCCTTCTCAGTTCTGGCGCAACCTATCCTCCCTCTTCGGACAACACAGTACCCATTCATACCCCACCATCCAATACAGAACATCTCAATCGAGTATCAAGGAAAAGCTGTGTATATTCACCTCCCAATTCCACAATCGATTCACACCTTCTCCATACACAATATCACCCTCTACCAGAATCTCCTATCCTCCCCGTCCCTTCAACAATCTTCTACTTACACACTCGCACCCCACGTCCTCAACATCACGATAACTGCCTCCATTATTTCAAACCCCTTAGTCCACTCACGGGGCACCGCTCCAAGTCCCGACCGAATCCGATACGGCCATATATGCCAAGCCCATATTGAAATACTCACACTCCTAGCATCCCTCCATCCATTCACACACACCTCCGACTTCTACCCCCACCTCCTGGAAGAGATTCACATTGCTCCCTTTCACAAAACCCAGAAAGGACCGATCCAAACTAGACCCCTACTGCCCCATTCGTCACATAACAATCCTTGCTAAGATCCTAGATAATATCCCCATCCGCCGATAGCAACCCTCTCTGAAACCCCTTAATACACAACCTCCACAAACAATGCGGATTCCACAGAGGACTACTAATCATCTAATCTTTCACCTTATCCAATCCATTAAGCCATTACTTACCGGTCACCCCGCCCTGGCAGGTGTGGCCCAGAGCAAGCCCAATCTATTTCCTCCTCTCTTGTCGATGGAACGCCGAATAGTCCGCATTGCCCCCCTAATCCCTCTGATACTGCTTACTAAGGAACTCAACCACATCATCCCCTCCAGAAATTGACACCCACGTCTCCTTCCCCTTCAGGATATTCCAAGGCAAGGCACTAGATACCAAAAACCCTGTCCCCTCCCAGTTCCTCCATTCCACCCTACGTTCCCCACTATATAACCTATCCCCACATCATTATCAAAATATCCTCACGAACGAAGTACAGGCCGCCCCAACCAGACCAGGCTGCAATGGATTAATTTTATCCCAAATACCACCCGCCTTCAATATCTAAAGTATTTCATCTAAACGCCTACCCCTGCAGACCCTCCTACAAAAAACACCCTGCCCACAGGTTTCTGCGCAAGGAAACAATACTTCGTGACACTCAGCCCGCAGTTCTACCCGGATTCCCCACCCACAGGACGGAAAACCCACATGGTATATGTCGCGGTGGTATAGCCATTGCGGTACGCCCTTCCCTCCTCATACGCGTCCACACCCCGTACCTCCACACATCTATCCTGAATCCATCAATGCTACCATATACTTCCGTTCCCGAATCCTGCACATCGCCACCATTTACACCCAAAACATCGCCACTTCCCGTAGCATCCATGGCCTATATTCACACCACATTCCGTCGTTTCTTAATTTTTGCGGATCTTAACTTACATAGCCTCTTTTCTGGCGCGATCCAACGCCTCAACAACTTCCTCACCGCATTGACTGCTCTCAAATTCCACTCCAGGGTCTCTCCCGCCCTTCTTCGCAAACACATCCCGACGCCGTCGTTTCTCACAAACTCTTAATCCATTTCGAAATATTTCCCCCTTCCTATCGTATTCCAAATAGCCCCTTACTCGCCACGTCTTCATCCTCGTCCCCCCCGCGTCTGTTACCGAACTTAGCGAAAGCCAATTGGAAGCCGATCGTGAACATATTACCAAAGCACACGCACAGTTACCGCCCCTTCCTTGTGATGCCCAGTCGTAGACAATATTTCCAACTTCAACCATACCATCATAACTCATGTCTCGAAGACCATCTTCCCCACTTAACACCATATGCCCTACAATCCCTCTCATAGATAATTGGACCAACTATGTGAATAT
Organism: Anabrus simplex; assembly: GCF_040414725.1. Classification (NCBI taxonomy): domain Eukaryota; kingdom Metazoa; phylum Arthropoda; class Insecta; order Orthoptera; family Tettigoniidae; genus Anabrus; species Anabrus simplex. Next base: position 147,790,683 of record NC_090270.1, on the reverse strand, counting down.
ATTACATAATCACGCGCACAATCACCTAGATTCCTACTGATGCCCAGTCGTAGACAACATTTACAACTTCATCCATACCACCATAACTAATGCCTCGAAGACCTATATTTCCAACTCATCCCATACGGCCTCCATACCCTCTCTCCCACCTAACTTCCTGCACCCCCAGGAACTCTCAATTCTTGCCTATGCAGTCCCATACACGTGACCACTACTTCGTTCGCCTCCACTGCCAGATCATACGGACAGTTTCCAGGTACCTGAAAGATCACCACCAGATAACCAGGTCAAAATCTGCAATTCCCTTAATTTCATCCATGTCCCACCTTCTTAGTTCTGGCGAAACCTATCCTTCCGCTTCGGAAAACACAGTACCCATTCATACCACCACTATCCAATATGGCACATCTCCATCGAGTATCCAGGAAAAGCTCTTAGTATTCACCTCCCACTTCCAAAATCGGTCCACTCATTCTCCATAACATTACTCATCTCCGCCCGATGCAACCCTGTTCCAGAATCTACTTTTCCCCCGTCCCTTCAACACTATTCTACTTACACACACCCACCCCACGCCCCAAACATCCCGATAACAGCCTCCATTATTACGAATGCCCTAGTCCGCACACGGAGCACAGCTCTAGGTCCCGACCAAGTGCGATACTGCCATATCTCTCAAACCCTTATCGAATTCCTCACGCTCCTAGCATCCCTCTATCCATTCTTACACACCTCCGGTTTCCAACCCACATCCTGGATGAGATTCGATATGTTCCTTTTCACAAAACCTGGAAGGGACCAATACAAACTCACTCTTACCGCGCCATTTACCTCATCACAATTATTGGCAAGATCCTAGAAAAAATACTCATCCGCCGACTGCACCATTATCTCAAGTCCCTCAAAATCCTATGTCCCCCACAATGCGGATTCCACCGACGACAAATATTCACCAAATCTTCCACCTCATACAATCTATTATTAAGAAAATCAACATTGCGCGACAGCCCCTATCAACCAGCTTCGACTGTAACCAGGAATTCGCCTGACAACCTGACTTAATTTCAAGCTCCACTGCTAAACAGTCCCAGGCTCCTACATCCAATTCTACGCTGCTTACCATAAGAACAGTACAACCTGTATATCACTCATCGGCCACCTATCGCCAACCTTTCCCATGTCCTGGGATAAACAGCAGGGTATTGTCCCCTCTCCCCACTACTCCTCATTCTTTTCTTCACCGATATTCTCCAAATATCACCACCGATCCAATTCCTTCAATTCGCCAATCACAACGCCATCCTTTCGCCCAATCCCCTCCGTCCAGAACATCAATAAAAACCTGCGAAGATTCCAGTTATTCAAAGCAAACAACCTCACCTAATCTCCGAAATCATTATCCGCTAAACCGTTACTTACTTTCGCCTCATCCAATCTATGCCACCCTATTCGAGAATCTCATTTCCCCTTCGTCCCTTCAACACTACTCTACTTACACACACGCAACCCACGCCCCAAACATCCCGAAAAACTCCCTCCATTATTACTAACGCCATAGTCCGCACACGGAGCAGCGCTCCAGCTCCGAAACAAGTCCGATACTGCCACATCTGTCACACGCTTATCGAATTCCTCACGCTCCTAGCACGCCTCTATCCATTCATACACACCTCCGGTTTCCATCCCACCTTCTGAAAAGATTCAAAATGCTCCTTTTTCCCAAATCCAGAAGGGACCAATCAAAACTAGACTACTAACGCCCCATTTGTCTCATACCATCCTTGCCAACATTCTAGATAAAACACTCATCCCCTGATTGCACCGCTATCTGAAGTCCCTCAAAAAATACGTCCCCCATAATGCGGATTCCACCGAGGACTACTAAACACCAAATCTTTCACCTCACCCAATCTATAAATCAACAACTCAACATAGCCCGACCCTCCTAATAAATCACCTCCGATTTTAACCAGGAATTCACCTTCGTCTATCACCCTGCCCTTACCTTCAAGCTCCACTCCTAAACATTCCCAGCCTCCTACGTCCAATTCTACGCGGCTTACCGTAATAACAGTACAACCTGTATATCAGACAACGGCCACCTATCGCCAACCTTCCCCATGTCCGTGGATGTATAGCAAGGATTTATAACCTCTCACCACCGATCCTTTTACTTTTCGTCATCGACATACTCCATATATCACCACCCATCCAATTCCTTCAATTCGCCAATTTCACCTCCATCATTCCCCCCACACCCTTCGGTACACAACATCAATTGTAAAAATGCGAAGTTTCCTGGACACAGTTACCTCCCTTTGCGAAAAATGGGAACTCGGCCTCAATACCTCCAAAACAAAATCCATCCTAATCCTGTATCACAAACGGCACTTTTTCCTTGCTCGCGATCTCTGCAGGCTCAGATTCACCAGAATGACAACACCGTCACCCTCAACCTTCCCCCAAATACTTTGGCGTCACCATAGAGCACCGCCCTACATTCCGCCCCCAGTTCGAAAACCCACAAACAAATCATACATATGATCTCATCAAGTACGTCGGCTTGCCGGTACCAGTTAGGTATTTAACAGGAAACTACTTCACCTAAACGCCGAACCCTTCATCCACTAAGCCATTACTTACCGCTCACACCGCCCTGACAGCTGTGACCCACAAACAAATCATACATATGATCTCATCAAGTACGTCGGCTTGCCGGCACGAGTTACGTATTTAACAGGAAACTAATTAACCTAACCACCGAACCCTTCATCCACTAAGCCATTACTTACAGCTCACCCCGCCCTGACAGCTGTGACCGACAGCACGCCCAACATATTTCCTCCTCTCCTGTCGATGGAACGCCGAATATTCCGCATTGCCCTTCTAATCACTCCGTTATACCTTACTAAGGAACTACACCACATCATCCCCTCACCAAACTTTACACCCACATCTCTCTCCTCTTTTGGAGATTCCACGGCAGGGCCCTAGATCCCAACAAAAATGTCCCATACCAGTTCCTACATTCCACCACACGATCCCCACTATATAAGTTATCCCTACATCACTATCAAAATATCCTCACGAACCAGAGACGGGCCACCCCCACAAGACCAGTCCGCAATGGGTAAATGTTATCCCAAATCCCACCCACCTTCATTTATAACTTTCTCATCGAATCGCCTACTCCTCCAGACCCTCCTAAAACAAACCTGCCCACACAGTTCTGCGCGAAAAAACATTCTTCGTCATACTCAGCTTGCCATTCTACGCGGATTCCCCATCGAAATGGCGGACAACCCGCATGGTATAAGTCGTGGTGGTAAAGCCATTGTGGTACGCCCTTCCCTCCTCATTCGCGTCCACACCCCGTGCGTACACATATCTATCCCGATTCCATTAATGCTACCATTAATTCCGTTCCGAATCCTCCACCTCAACACCATTTACACCAGAAAAATCACCCCTTCCCGTAGCATTCATGGCCTATATAAACACCACATTCCGTCATTTCATATTTTTTGCAGTTCTTAATCTACATAGCCGGTCCTCTGGCTAAACCCAACGCCTCCACAACTCCCTCAACCACATTGACTCCTAATTCCACTCACGAGTCCTCCCCGTCCTTGTTCGCAAACACTCCCGGACGCCGTTATTTCTCACAGCTCCCTAATCCACCTTCTAAACATTCCGTTCCTCTCTATCTTCCTCCAAATGCCCAGACACACGCCACGTCCTCATACCCCTCCCGCGCGTCTGATGCCGAACTTCGCCAAAAGCAATTGGACGAGTACCGTGAACATATTACCAAAGCACTCGGACAGTCACCTCCCCTTCCTTCTGATGCCCAGTCGTAGACAAGATTTCCAACCTCAACTATACCAACATATGTAATGTCTCGATGATCCACATTCCCACCTCACTCCATACCCCCTCCAATCCCTGTCTCCCACCCAACGTCCTGCACCCCCTGCAACTCTCCCAGTCTTATCTAAAATAATTCTCCCGAACACGTTATCCCTACCCCTTCGCCTCCACCGCCAGTCCCTGCGGACAGTTTCCAGCCTCCTGAACGCTCTTCGGTGGATAATCTGGCCCAAAACTTGAAATTCCCTCAATTTCGTCCTTCTCTCGCCTTCTCAGTTCTGGCGCAAGCTATCCTCACCCCTCGGTCAACACAGCACCCATTCATACCCCACCATTCATAATGAAACAAACCCGACGAATATCCAGGTATACATGTTAATATTCACGACCCAATTCCGCAATCAGTTCACTCCTTTTCAATACCATTCCTCATCTCCGCCCTATGCCACCCTGTTCGAGAATCTACTTTCCCCTCCGTCCTTTAAACACTCCTCTACTTACACACGCGCACCCCACGTCCTAAACATCCCGAAAACTCCCTCCATTATTACTAACGCCATAGTCCGCACACGGAGCAGCTCACCAGCTCCCGACCAAGTCCGATGCTGCCGTATCTGTCAAACCCTTATCGAATTGCTCACGCTCCTAGCACCCCTCTACCCATTCATACACACCTCCGGTTCATCCCACCTTCTGAAAACATTCAAAATGCTCCTTTTTCCCAAATCAGGAAACGACCAATCCAAACTAGGTTACTAACGCCCCATCTGTCCCATTACCATCCTTGCCAACATTCTAGATAAAACACTCAACCCCTGATTGCACCGCTATCTGAAGTCCCTCAAACAACTACGTCCCCCATAATGCGGATTCCACCGAGGACTACTAAACACCAAATCTATCACCTCACCCAATCTATAAATAAACAACTCAACATAGCCCGACCGTCCTAATAATACACCTTCGACTTTAACCAGGAATTCACCTTCGTCTCCCTGTCCTTATTTTCAAGCTCCACTTCTAAACACTCCCAGCCTCCTACGTCCAAATCTACGCGGCTTACCGTAATAACAATTCAACCTGTATATGAGACAACGGCCACCTATCGCCAACCTAACCCATGTCCCTGGATGTATAGCAAGGATTTATCCCCTCTCCCCAGCGCTCCTTTTTCTTTTCGTCACCGATATACTCCAAATATCACCACCCATCATTTCCTTCAGTTCGCTAATATCACCGCCATCATTTCGCTCACTCCCTTCGGTACAGAACATCAATAAAAACTGCGACGTTTCCTGGACACAGTTACCTCCCTTTGCGACCAATGGGAATTCGCCCTCAATAATTCCAAAACAAAATCCATTCTAATCGGATATCACAAACTGCGCTTTTTCCTTCCTCGCAATCTTTGCAGCCTCAGATTCACCATAATGACAACACCGTCCCCCCTCAATCTTCCCCCAAATACCGTGGCGTCACCATAGAGCAGAGCCTCACATTCCGCCCCCAGTTCGAAAACCCACAAACAAATCATATGTATGTTCTCATCAAGTACGTCGGCTTGCCGGCACCTGTTAGGTATTTAACAAGAAACTACTTACCTAACCGCCGAACCCTTCATCCGCTAAGCCATTACTTACCGCTCTCCCCGCCCTGACAGCTGTGACCCACAGCAAGCCGAACATATTTCCTCCTCTCCTGTCGATGGAACGCCGAATATTCCACATTGCCCTACCACTCTCTCTGTTATTCCTTACTAAGGAAAAACAACACATCATCCCCTCCCCAAACTTGACACCCACGTCCCCATCCTCTTTCTGGATATTCCACGACAAGGCCCTAGATCCCAATAACTCTGTCCCACACATTTTCCTCCATTCCACACTGCGATCCCCTCTATATAAGTTATCCTCACATCACTATCAAAACATCCTCACGAACTAGAGACGGGCCACCCCCACAAGACCAGTCCGCAATGGGTAAATTTTATCCCAAATTTCACCCACCTTCATTTATAACTTTCTCATCTAATCGCCTACTCCTCCAGACCCTCCTACAACAACCCTGCCCACACAGTTCCGCGCGAAAGGAACCATTCTTCGCGATACTCACCTTTCCATTCTACCCGGATTCCCCATCCACATGGCGGACAACCCGCATGGTATAAGTCGTGGTGGTATAGCCATTGTGGTACGCCCTTCCCTCCACATACGGGTCCACACCCCGTACCTACACATATCTATCCTGATTCCATTAATGCTACCATATATTTCCGTTCCAGAATCCTGCACCTCAACACCATTTACACCAGAAAAATCACCCCTTCCCGTAGCATCATGGCATATATTAGCACCACATTCCGCCATTTCATATGTTTTGCAGATCTTAATCTACATAGCCGATCTTCTGGCGGGACCCAACGCCTCCACAAATCCGTCAACCACATTGACTCCGATTCCCACTCCCGAGTCCTTCCCGTCCCTGTTCGCAAACACTCCCCGACGTCGTCATTTCTCACAGCTCCCTAATCCGCCTTCTAAACTCCCCCTTCCTCTCTATCCTCCTCCAAATACCCAGACACCCGCCACGTCCTATTCCCCCTCGCCCGCGTCTGATACCGAAATTCGCCAAAACAAATTGGACACGTACCGTGAACATATTACCAAAGCACTCGGACAGTCACCACTCCTTCCTTCTAATGCCCAGTCGTAGACAAGATTTCCAACCTCGACAATACCAACATATCTAATGCCTCGATGATCCACATTCCCACCTCACTCCATACGACCTCCAAACCCCGTCTCCCACACAACATCCTGCACCCCCTCCAACTCTCCCAGTCTTATCTAAAAGAATTTTCCCGAACACGTTATCCCTACGTCATCGCCTCGACCGCCAGTCCCTGCGGACAGTTTCCATCCTCCTGAACGCTCTTCGGTGGATAACCTGGTCCAAAACTTGAAATTCCCTCAATTTAGTCCTTGTCTCGCCTTCTCAGTTCTCGCGAAAGCTCTCCTCACCCCTCGGTCTACACAGAACCCCTTCATACCCCACCATTCATAATTAAACATCTCCGACGAATATCCACGTAGACATGTTGATATTCACCTCCCACTTCCGCAATCGGTTCACTAATTCTCCATACCATTACTCATTGCCGCCCGATGCCACCCTCTTCGAGAATCTACTTTCCCCGCCGTCCCTTCAACACTTCTATATTTACACACACGCACCCCACGTCCTAAACATGCCGTAAACTCCCCTCATTATTACTAACGCCATAGACCGCACACTGAGCAGCGCTCCAGCTAACGACCAAGTCCGATACTGCCATATCTGTCAAACCCTTATCGAATTCCTCACGCTCCTAGCATCCCACTAACCATTCATACACACCTCCGGTTTCCATCTCATCTTCTGAAACGATTCAAAATGCTCCTTTTCCCCAAATCCGGAAACAACCAATCCTTACTAGAATCCTAACGCCCCATTTGTCTCATCACCATCCTTGCCAACATTCTAGATAAAACACTCATCCCCAGATTGCACCGCTATCTGAAGTCCCTCAAACAACTACGTCCCCCATAATGCGGATTCCAACGAGGACTACTAATCACCAAATCTTTCACCATACCCATCTATAAATAAACAACTCAACATAGCCCGACCGTTCATATAAATCGACTTTAACCAGGAATTCACCTTCGTCTGACACTCTGTCCCTAATTTCTAGCTGCACTCCTAAACATTCCCAGCCTCCTGCGTCCAATTCTACGCGGCTTACCGTAATAACAGTACAACCTGTATATCAGACAACGGCCACCTATCGCCAACTTTCCCCATATCCCTGGATGTATAGCAATGATTTATCCCCTCTCCTCATCGCTCCATTTTCTTTCCGACACCGATATTGTCCATATATCACCACCCATCCAATTCCTTCAGTTCGCTAATATCACCTCCATCATTTCGCCCACACCCTTCTGTACAGAACATCAATAAAAAAAATGCGAAGTTTCCCGGATACAGTTACCTCCCTTTGCGACCAATGGGAACTCGGCCTCATACTTCCAAAATAAAATCCATCCTAATGCTGTATCACAAACGGCGCTTTTTCCTTCCTCGCGATCCCTGCAGCCTCAGATTCACCAAAATGACAACACCGTCCCCCCTCAATCTTCCCTCAAATACAGTGGCGTCACCATAGAGCGGCGCATTACATTCCGCCCCCAGTACGAAAACCCACAAACAAATCATACATATCATCTCATCAAGTACGTAGGCTTGCCTGTACCAGTTAGGTATTTAACAGGAAACTACTTCCCCTAACCGCCAAGCCATTCACCCACTAAGCCATTACTTACCGCCCATCCCGCCCTGACAGCTGTGACCCACAGCAAGCCCAACATATTTCCTCCTCTCCCGTCGATGGAACGCCGAATATTCCGCATTGCCCTTCTAATCCCTCTGTTATTCCTTACTAAGTAACTACGCCATATCATCCCCTCCCCGATCTTACACACACGTCTCCCTCCTCTTATGGAGATTCCACGGCAAGGCCCTATATCCCAACAACCCCGTCCCATACAATTTCCTCCATTACACCCTACGATCACCACTATATAAGTTATCCCGACATCACTATCAAAACATCCTCACGAACCAGAGACGGGCCACCCCCACAAGACCAGTCCGCAATCGGTAAATTTTATCCCAAATCCCACCCACCTTCATTTATAAATTTTCTCATCGAATCGCCTCCTTCTCCAGACCGTCTTACAACCCTGGCCACACAGTTCTGCGCGAGAAAACATTCTTCGTCATACTCAACTTCCCATCCTACCTGGATTCCCCATCGACATGGCGGACAACCCGCATGGTATAAGTCGTGGTGGTGTAGCCATTGTGGTACGCCCTTCCCTCCTCGTACGCGTCCACACCCCGTACGTTCACATATCTATCCTGATTGATTAATGCTACCAAATAATTCCGTTCCCGAGTCTTGCACCTCAACACCATTTACACCAGAAAAATCACCCCTTCCCGTAGGATTATTTTCCTATATTAACACCACATTCCGTCATTTCTTAACGTTTGCAGATCTTAATCTACATAGCCGATCTTCTGGCGAGACCCTACGCCTCCACAATTACCTCAACAACATTGACTCCTAATTCCACTCCCGAGTCCTTCCCGTCCTTCTTCGCAAACGCTCCCCGACGCCGTCATTCCTCACAACTCAGTAATACACCTTCTAAACTTTCCCTTCATCCCTATCCTCCTCCAAATACCCTCACACACGCCACGTCCTCATCCCCCTCCCCCGCGTCTGATACAGAACTTCGCTAAAACCAATTGGACACGTACCGTGAACATATTACCGAAGCACTCCGACAGTCGCCTCCCCTTCCTTCTGATGCCCATTCGTAGAAAAGATTTCCAACCTCAACTATACCAACATATCTAATGTCTCGATGATCCACATTCCCACCTCTCTCCATAGGCCCACCAGAACCTGCCTCCCACCCAACTTCCTGCACCCCCAGCCACTCTCCCAGTCTTATGAAAAAGAACTCTCCCGAACACGTTATCCCAACTTCCTTCGCCTCCACCGCCAGTCCCTGCGGACAGTTTCCAGGCTCCTGAAAGCTCTTCGGTGCATAACCTGGTCCAAAATGTGAAAGTCGCTCAATTTCGTCCTTGTCTCGCCTTCTCAGTTCTGGCGCAAGCTATACTCACACCTCGGTCAACACAGCACCCCTTCATACCCCACCATTCATAATAAAACATCTCCGACGAATATCCAGGTAAACATGCTGATATTCACCTCCCACTTCCGCAATCGGTTCGCTCCTTCTCCATACCATTACTCATTTCCGCTCGATGCCGCCCTGTAACAGAATCTACTTTCCCCGCCGTCCCTTCAAACTTCTCTACTTACACACGCACCCAACGTCCTAAGCATCCCGAAAACTCCCTCCATTATTACTAACGCCATATTCCGCACACTGAGCAGCGCTCCAGCTCCCGACCAAGTCCGATACTGCCGTATCTGTCAAACCCTTATCGAATTCCTCACGTTCCTAGCATCCCTCTATCCAATCATACACACCTCCGGTTTCCATCCCACCTTCTGAAAAGATTCAAAATGCTCCTTTTTCCCAAATCCGGAAGCGAACAATCCAAACTAGACTCCTAACGCCCCATTTGTCTCATCACCATCCTTGCCAACATTCTTGATAAAACACTCAACCCCTGATTGCACAGCAATCTCAAGTCCCTCAAACAACAACGTCCCCCATAATGCGGATTCCACCGAGGACAAGTAGACACCAAATCTTTCACCTCACCTTATCTATAAATCAACAACTCAGCATAGCCCGACCGTGCTAATAAATCACCCTCGACTTTAACCAGGTATTCACCTTCGTCCGACACCCTGTCCTTAATTTCAAGCTCCTCTTCTAAACACTCCCAGCATCCTACGTCCAATTCTACGCGGCTTACTGTAATAACAGTACAACCTGTATATCAGACAACGGCCACTTATCGCCAACCTTCCCCATGTCCCTGGATGTATAGCAAGGATTTATCCCCCCGCCCCACCGCTCCTTTTTCTTTTAGTCACCGATATTCTCCAGATATCACCACCCATCCAATTCCTTCAATTCGCCAATATCACCGCCATCATTTCGCCCACACCCTTCGGTACAGAATATCAATTAGAAAAATGCGAAGTTTTCTGGACACAGTTACCTCCCTTTGCGACCAATGGGAACTCGGCCTCATACTTCCAAAATAAAATCCATCCTAATCCTGTACCACAAACGGCACTTTTTCCTTCCTCGCAATCTTTGCAGCCTCAGATTCACCATAATGACAAAACCGTCCCCCCTCAATCTTCCCTCAAATACCTTGGCGTCACCATAGAGCAGAACCTCACATTCCGTACCCAGTTCAAAAACCCACAAACAAATCATACATATGATCTCATCAAGTACGTAGGCTTGCCGGCACCAGATAGGTATTTAACAGGAAACTAATTCACCTAACCGCCGAACCCGTCATCCACTAAGCCATTACTTACCGCTCACCTCGCCCTGACACTGTGACCCACAGCAAGCCCAACATATCTCATCCTCTCCTGTCGATGGATAGCCGAATATTCCCCATTGCTCTTCTAAACCCTCCGTTATTCCTTACTAATGAACTACACTACATCATCCCCTCCCCAAACATGACACCCACGTATATATCCTCTTCTGGAGATTCCACCGCTAGGCCCTAGATCCAAAAAAAACCAGTCGCATATAAGACCCTCCATTCCACCCAACGATCCCCACTACATAAGTTATCCTCTCATCCCTATCAAAATATCCTCACGCACCAGAAACGGGCCACCCCCACAAGACCAGTCCGCAATGGGTAAAATTTATCCCAAATCCCACACACCTTCAATTGTAACTTTCTCATCCAATCGCCTACCCCTCCAGGCCTTCCTACAGCAACCCTGCCCACACAGTTCTGCCCGAAAGAAACCATTCTTCGTGATACTCAGCTTCCCATTCTACTCGGTCTCCCCATTCACATGGCAGACAACCGGCATGGTATAAGTCGTGGTGGTATAGCCATTGTGGTACGCCCTTCCCTAATCATTCGCGTCCACACCCCGTACGTTCACATATCTATCTGATTCCATTAATGCTACCAGATAATTCCGTTCCCGATTCCTGCACCTCAACACCATTTACACCAGAAAAATCACCCCTTCCCGTAGCATTCATGGCCTATATTAACACCACATTCCGTCATTTCATATGTTTTGCAGATCTTAATCTACATAGCCGGTCCTCTGGCTAGACCCAACGCCTCCACAACTCCCTCAACCACATTGACTCCTAATTCCACTCCCGAGTCCTTCCCGTCCTTCTTCGCAAACACTCCCCGACGCCGTCATTTCTCACAACTCCCTAATCCACATTCTAAACTTGAAATTCCCTCAATTTCGTCCTTGTCTCGCCTTCTCAGTTCTGGCGCAAGATATCCTCACCCTCCGTCAACACAGCACCCTTTAATACCCAACCATTCATAATGAAACATATCCGACGGATATCCAGGTAAACATGTTAATATTCAGCTCCCACTTCCGCAATCGGTTCACTCCTTCTCCATACCATGACTCATCTCAGCCCGGTGCCACCCTGTTCGAGAATCTACTTTCGCCTCCTTCCCTTCAACATTCCCCCACTCACACACACGCACCCCACGTCCTAAAATTCCCGAAGAGTCCCTCCATTATTACTAACGCCATAGTCCGCACAAGGCGCAGCGCTCCAGCTCCCGACCAAGTCCGATAATGCCGTATCTGTCAAACCCTTATCGAACTCCTCACGCTCCTAGCATCCCTCTATCCATCCATACACACCTCTGGTTTCCATCCCACCTTCTGAAAAGATTCAAAATGCTCCTTTTTCCAAAATCCGGAAACGACCAATCCAAACTAGGTTACTAAAGCCCCATCTGTACCATTACCATCCTTGCCAAAATTCTAGATAAAACACTCAACCCCTGATTGCACCGCTATCTGAAGTCCCTCAATAAATACGTCCCCCATAATGCGGATTCCACCGAGGACTACTAAACACCAAATCTATCACCTCACCCAATCTATAAATAAACAACTCAACATAGCCCGACCGTGCTAATAAATCACACTCGACTTTAACCAGGTATTCACCTTCGTCTGACACCCTGTCCTTAATTTCAAGCTCCTCTTCTAAACACTCCCAGCCTCCTACGTCCAATTCTACGCGGCTTACCGTAATAACAGTACAACCTGTACATCAGACAACTGCAACCTATCGCCAACCATTCCCATGCCCCTGGATGTTTAGCAAGCATTTATCCCTTCTCCCCACCGCTCCTTCTTTTTTCGTCACCGACATTCCCCAAATATCACAACCCATCCAATTCCTCCTACAATTCGCCAATATCCCCGCCATCATTTCGCCCACACCCATCGGTACAGAACATCAATACAAAACAGCGAAGTTTCCTGGACACAGTTACCTCCCTTTGCGACAAATGGGAACTCGGCCTCAATACTTCCAAAACAAAATCCATCCTAATACTGTATCGCAAACGGCCCTTTTTCCTTCCTCGCGATCCCTGCAGCCTCAGATTCACCAAAATGACAACACCGTCCCCCCTCAATCTTCCCTCAAATACCTCGGCGTCACCCTAGAGCAGCGCCTTACATTATGCCCCCAGTTCGAAAACCCACAAACAAATCATACATATGATCTCATCAAGTACGTCGGCTTGCCGGTACCAGTTAGGTATTTAACTGGAAACTACTTCACCTAACCGCCGAGCCATTCATCCACTAAGCCATTACTTACCGCTCACCCCGCCCAGAAATCTGTGACCCACAGCAAGCCCTACATATTTCCTACTCTCCTGTCGATGAAACGCCGAATAATCCGCATTGCCCTTCTAATCCGTCTGTTATTCCTTACTAAGGAACTACGCTATATCATCCCCTCCCCAAACTTACACACACGTCTCCCTCCTCTTCTGGAGATTCCACGGCAAGGCCCTAGATCCCAACAACACCGTCCCATACAATTTCCTCCATTACACCCTACGATCCCCACTATATAAGTTATCCCGACATCACTATCAAAACATCCTCACGAACCAGAGACGGGCCGCCCACACAAGACCAGTCCGCAATGGGTAAATTTTATCCCAAATCCCACCCACCTTCATTTATAACTTTCTCATCGAATCGCCTACTCCTCCAGACCCTCCTACAACAAACCTGCCCAAACAGTTCTGCGCGAAAAAACATTCTTCGTCATACTCAGCTTGCCATTCTACCCGGATTCCCCACCGAAATGGCGGACAACCCGCATGGTATAAGTAGAGGTGGTATAGCCATTGTGGTACACCCTTCCCTCCTCGTACGCGTCCACACCCCGTACGTTCACATATCTATCCTGATTGATTAATGCTACCAAATAATTCCGTTCCCGAGTCTTGCACCTCAACACCATTTACACCAGAAAAATCACCCCTTCCCCTAGCATAAATTTCCTATATTAACACCACATTCCGTCATTTCTTAATTTTTGCAGATCTTATCTACATAGCCGGTCTTCTGGCGAGACCCAACGCCTCCACAACTCCCTCAACAACATTGACTCCTAATTCCACTCCAGAGGCCTTCCCGTCCTTCTTCGCAAACAATCCCCGACGCCGTCATATCTCACAACTCCCTAATCCACCTTCTAAACTTTCCCTTCCTCCCCATCCTCCTCCATATACCCTCACACACGCCACGTCCTCATTCCCCTCCCCCGCGACTGATGCCGAAATTCGCCAAAACCAATTGGACACGTACCGAGACATATTACCAAAGGACGCGGACAGTCACCTCCCCTTCCTTTTGATGCCCATTCGTAGACAAGATTTCAATCCTCAACTATACCAACATATCTAATGTCTCGATGATCCACATTCCCACCTCACTCCATACGCCCTCCAAACCCTGTCCCCCACCCAACTTCCTGCACCCCCTGCGACTCTCCCAGTCTTACCAAAAAGAACTCTCCCGAACACGTTATCCCTACTTCCTTCGGTTCCACCGCCAGTCCCTGGGGACAGTTTCCATCCTCCTGAACGCTCTTCGGTGCATAACCTGGTCCAAAACTTGAAATTCCCTCAATTTCGTCCTTGTCTCGCTTTCTCAGTTCTGGCCCAAGATATACTCACCCCTCGGTCAACACAGAACCCCTTCATACCCCACCATTCATAATGAAACATCTCCGACGAGTATCCAGGTAAACATGTTAATATTCACCTCCCATTTCCGCAATCGGTTCGCTCCTTCTCCATACCATTACTCATTTCGCTCGATGCCACCCTGTTCGAGAATCTAGTTTCCCCGCCCTCCCTTCAAAACTTCTCTACTTACACACGCACCCCACGTCCTAAACATCCCAAAAACTCCCTCCATTATTACTATCGCCCTAGTCCGCACACTGAGCAGCGCTCCAGCTCCCGACCAAGTCCGATAATGCCGTATCTGTCAAACCCTTATCGAATTAATCACGCTACAAGCATCCCTCTATCCATTCATACACACCTCCGGTTTCCATCCCACCTGTGAAAAGATTCAAAATGCTCCTTTTTCCCAAATCCGGAAGCGACCAATCCAAACTAGACTCCTAACGCCCCATTTGTCTCATCACCATCCTTGCCAAGATTCTAGATAAAACACTCAACCCCTGATTGCACCGCAATCTCAAGTCCCTCAAACAACTACGTCCCCAATAATGCGGATTGCACCGAGGACAACTAGACACCAAATCTTTCACCTCACCCAATCTATAAATCAACAACTCAACATAGCCTGACCGTCCTAATAAATCACCTTCGACTTTGACCAGGAATTCACCTTCGTCTGACACCCTGTCCTTATTTTCAAGCTCCACTTCTACACACTCCCAGCCTCCTACTTCCAATTCTACTCGGCTTACCATAATAACAGTACAACCTGAATATCAGACAACGGCCATCTATCGCCAACCTTCCCCATGTCCATGGATGTATAGCAAGGAATTATCCCCTCTCCCAACCCCTCCTTCTCCTTTTCGTCACTGACATTCTCGAAATGTCACCACCCATCCAATTCCTTTAATTCGCCAATATCATCGCCATCATTTCGCCCACACCCTTCGGTACACAACGTCAATAAAAAACTGCGAAGTTTCCTGGACAGAGTTACCTCCCTTTGCGACCAATGGGAACTCGGCCTCAATATTTCCAAAACAAAATCCATCCTAATCCTGTATCACAAACGGCGCATTTCCCTACCTCGAATTCCCTGCAGCCTCAGATTCACTATATTGACAACACCGTCCCCCCTCAATCTTCCCTCAAATACCTTGGCGTCACTTTAGAAGAGCAACTCACTTTCAGCCCCTACTTCAAAAACCCACAAACAAATCATACGTATGATCTCATCAAGTACGTCCGCTTGCCGGCACCAGTTACGTATTTAACAGGAAATTACTTCACCTAACCGCCGAACCGTTCATCCACTAAGCCATTAATTACCGCTCACCCCGCCCTGACAGCTGTGACCCACAGCAAGCTCAACATATTTCCTCCTCTCCTGTCGATGGAACGCCGAATATTCCGCATTGCCCTTCTAATCCCTCTGTTATTCCTTACTAAGGAACTAGACCACATCATCCAATCCCAATAAACATTACACACACGTCTCTCTCCTCTTCAGGAGATTCCACGGCAAGGCCCTAGATCCCAACCACCCTGTCAAATACCATTCCTCCATCTCACTCTACGTTCCCTACTATATAAATTATCCCCACATCACTATCAAAACATCCTCATGGACCAGAGACGGGCCACCCAAAAAAGACCAGTGCGCAATGGGTAAATTTTATCCCAAAACCCACCCACCTTCATTTACAACTTTCTCATCTAATCGCCTACTCCTCCAGACCTACCTACAACAATCCTGCCCACCCACTTCTGCGCGAAAAAAACATTCTTCGTGATACTCAGCTTCCCATTCTACCCGGTTTCCCCATTCACATGACAGACAACCGGCATGGTATAAGTCGTGGTGGTATAGCCATTGTGGTACGCCCTTCCCTCCTCAATCGCGTCCACACCCCGTACGTTCACATATCTATCTGATTCCATTAATGCTACCATATAATTCCGTTCCCGATTCCTGCACCTCAACACAATTTACACCAGAAAAATCACCCCTTCCCGTAGCATTCATGGCCTATATTAACACCACATGCCGTCATTTCATATGTTTTGCAGATCTTAATCTACATAGCCGGTCCTCTGGCAAGACCCAACGCCTCAACAACTCCCTCAACCGCACTGACACATAATTCCACTCCCGAGTCCTTCCCGTCCTTGTTCGCAAACAATCCCCGACGCCGTCATTTCTCACAGCTCCCTAATCCACCTTCTAAACATTCCCTTCCTCTCTATCTTCCTCCAAATACCCAGACACACGCCACGTTCTCATCCCCCTCCCCCACGTCTGATACCGAACTTCGTCAAAACCAACTGGACACGTACCGTGAACATATTACCAAAGCACTCGGACAGTCACCTCCCCTTCCTCCTGATGCCCAGTCGTAGACAAGATTTCCAACTTCAACTATTCCAACATATCTAATGTCTCGATAAACCACATTAACACCTCTCTCCATACGCCCTCCTAAACCTGTCTCCCAGCCACCTTCTTGCACCCCCTGCATCTCTCTCAGTCTTATAAAAAGAACTCTCCCGAACACGTTATCCCAACTTCCTTCGCCTCCACCGCCAGTCCCTGCGGACAGTTTCCATCCTCCTGAACGGTCTTCGGTGCATAACCTGGTCCAAAACGTTAGAGTACCTCAATTTCGTCCTTGTCTCGCCTTCTCAGTTCTGGTGCAAGCTATACTCACACCTCGGTCAACACAGCACTCATTCATACCCCACTATTCATAATGAAACATCTCCCACGAATATCCAGGTAAACATATTAATATACACCTCCCAATTCCGCAATCGGTTCGCTCCTACTCCATACAAATACTCATTTCGCGATGCCACCCTGTTCGAGAATCTACTTTCCCCTCCGTCCCTTCAACACTCCTCTACATACACACACGCACCCCACGTCCTAGACATCCCGAAAACTCCCCCCCATTATTACTAACGCCATAGTCCGCACACGGAGCAGTGCTCCAGCTCCCGATCAAGTCCGATACTGCCGTATCTGTCAAACCCTTACCGAATTCCTCACGCTCCTAGCATCCCTCTATCCATTCATACCCACCTCCGGTTTCCATCCCACCTTCTGAAAAGATTCAAAATGCTCCTTTTTCCCAAATCCGGAAAGGACCATTCCAAACTAGACTCCTAACGCCCCATTTGTCTCATCACCATCCTTGCCAACATTCTACATAAATCACTCATCCCTTGATTGCACCGCTATCTAAAGTCCCTCAAACAACTACGTCCCCCATAATGCGGATTCCACCGAGGACTACTAATCACCAAATCTTTCACCATACAATCTATAAATAAACAACTCAACATAGCCCGACCGTCCATATAAATCACCTTCGACTCTAACCAGGTATTCACCTTCGTCTGACACTCTGTCCTTAATCTCAAGCTCGACTTCTAAACACTCCAGCCTCCTACGTCCAATTCTACGCGGCTTACCGTAATAACAGTACAATCTGTATATGAGACAACGGCCACCTATCGCCAACCTAACCCATGTCCCTGGATGTGTAGCAAGGATTTATCCCCTCTCCCCAGCGCTCCTTTTTCTTTTCGGCACCGATATACTCCAAATAGCACCACCCATCCAATTCCTTCAATTCGCTAATATCACCGCCATCATTTCGTCCACCCCCTTCGGTACAGAACATCAAAAAAACTGCGAAGTTTCCTGGACACAGTTACCTCACTTTGCGACCAATGGGAACTCGGCCTTAATACTTCCAAAACTAAATCCATCCTAAGACTGTATCACAAACGGCGCTTTTCCCTTCCTCGCAATCCCTGCAGCCTCAGATTCACCATAATGACAACACCGTTCCCCCTCAATCTTCTCCCAAATACCGTGGCGTCACCATAGACCAGAGCCTCACATTCCGCCCCCAGTTCGAAAAACCACAAACAAACCATACGTATGTTGTCATCAAGTACGTCGGCTTGACGGCACCTGTTAGATATTTAACAAGAAACTACTTACCTAACCGCCGAACCCTTCATCCGCTAAGCCATTACCTACCACTCACCCCGCCCTGACAGCTTTGACCCACAGCTTGCCCAACATATTTCCTCCTCTCCTGTCGATGGAACGACGCACTTTTGCCCTACCACTCCCTCTGTTATTCCTTACTAAGGAACTACAACACATCATCCCCTCCCCAAACTTGACACCCACGTGTCCCTCCTCTTCTGGATATTCCACGGCAAGGCCCTAGATCCTAATAACCCTGATCCATACCAGTTCCTCCATTCGACCCTACGATCCCCACTATATAAGTTATCCCCACATCACTATCAAAACATCCTCACGAACTAGAGACGGGCCACCCCCACAAGACCAGTCCGCAATGGGTAAATTTTATCCCAAATTTCACCCACCTTCATTTACAACACTCTCATCTAGTCGCCTACTCCTCCAGACCCTCCTACAACAACACTGCCCACAGAGTTCTGCGCGAAACGAACGACTCTTCGCCATACTCACCTTGCCATTCTACCCGGATTCCCCATCCACATGGCGGACAACCCGCATGGTATAAATCGTGGTGGTATAGCCATTGTGGTACGCCCTTCCCTCCACATACGAGTCCACACACCGTACCTACACATATCTATCCTCATTCCATCAATGCTACCATATATTTCCGTTCCCGAATCCTGCGCCTCAACACCATTTACACCAGAAAAATCACCCCTTCCCGTAGCATCATGGCATATATTAGCAGCACATTCCGTCATTTCATAATTTTTGCAGATCTTAATCTACATAGCCGGTACTCTGGCTAGACCCAACGCCTCCACAACTCCCTCAACCACATTGACTCCTAATTCCACTCCCGAGTCCTTCCCGTCCTTCTTCGCAAATATTCCCCGACGCCGTCATTTCTCACAACTCCCTAATCCACCTTCTAAACATTCCCTTCCTCCCTATCCTCCTCCAAATACCCCACACACGCCACAGCCTCATCCCCCTCACCCGCGTGTGATACCTAACTTCCTCAAAACCAATTGGACACGTACCGTGAACATATTACCAAAGCACTTGGACAGTCACCTCCCCTTCTTTCTGATGCCCAGTCGTAGACAAGATATCCAACCTCACCTATACCAACATATCTAATGTCTCGATGATCCACATTCCCACCTCACTCCATAGGCCCTCCAACCCTGTCTCCCACCCAACTTCCTGCACCCCCTGCAACTCTCCCAGTCTTATTTTAAAAAAAATTCTCCCGAACACGTTATCTCTACATCCTTCGCCTCCATCGCCATTCCCTGCGGACAGTTTCCATCCTCCTGAACGCTCTTCGGTGGATAACCTGGTCCAAAACTTGAAATTCCCTCAATTTCGTCCCTGTCTCGCCTTCTCAGTTCAGGCGAAAGCTATCCTCACCCCTCGGTCAACACAGCACCCCTTCATAACCCACCATTCATAATGAAACATCTCCGACGAATATCCAGGTAAACATGTTAATATTCATCTCCCACTTCCGCAATCGGTTCACTCCTTCTCCATACCATTACTCATCTCCGCCCGATGCCACCCTGTTCAAGAATCTACTTTCCCCTCCGTCCCTTCAACACTCCTCTACTTACACACACGCACCCCACGTTCTAAGCATCCCGAAAATTCCCACCATTATTACTAACGCCATAGTCCGCACACGGAGCAGCGCTCCAGCTCCCGACCAAGTCCGATACTGCCATATCTGTCAAACCCTTATGGAATTCCTCACGCTCCTAGCATCTCACTATCCATTCACACACACCTCCGGTTTCCATCCCACCTTCCTGAAAAGATTAAAAATGCTCCTTTATCCCAAATCCCGAAAGGACCAATCCAAACTAGACTCCTAAAGCCCCATTTGTCTCATCACCATCCTTGCCAACATTCTAGATAAAACACTCATCCCCTGATTGCACCGCTACCTGAAGTCCCTCAAATAACTACGTCCCCCATAATGCGGATTCCACCGAGGACAACTAGACACCAAATCTTTCACCTCACCCAATCTATAAATCAACAACTCAACATAGCCCGACCGTCCTAATAAATCACCTTCGACTTTAACCAGGAATTCACCTTCGTCTGACACCCTGTCCTTATTTTCAAGCTCCACTTCTAAACATTGCCAGCCTCCTACTTCCAATTCTACTCGGCTTACCAAAATAACAGTACAACCTGAATATCAGACAACGGCCACCTATCGCCCACCTTCACCATGTCTCCGGATGTATAGCAAGGATTTATCCCCTCTCCCCATCGCTCATTTTTCTTTTCGTCACCGACATTCTCCACATATCAACACCCATCCAATTCCGTCAATTCGCCAATATCACCGCAATCATTTCACCCACAACCTTCGGTACAGAACAACAATAAAAAACAGCGAAGTTTCCTTGACACAGTTACCTCCCTTTGCGACCAATGGGAACTCGGCCTCAATATTTCCAAAACAAAATCCATCCTAATCCTGTATCACAAACGGCGCTTTTTCCTTCCCCGCAATCCTTGCAGCCCCAGATTCACCATAATAACAACACCTCCCCCCCCTCACACTTCCCTCAAATACCTTGGCGTCACCATAAGCAGCACCTCACGTTCCGCCCCCAGTTCAAAAACCCACAAACGAATCATACATATGATCTCATCAAGTACGTAGGCTTGCCGGCACCAGTTACGTATTTAACAGGAAACTACTTCACCTAACCGCCAAACCCTCCATCCACTAAGCCATTACTTACCGCTCACCCCGCCCTGACAGCTGTGACCCACAGCAAGCCCGGCCATATTTCCTCCCCTTCTGTCGATGGAACGCCGAATATTCCGCATTGTCCTTCTAATCCCTCTGTTATTCCTTACTACGGAACTACACCAAATCATCCCCTCCACAAACTTTACACCCACGTCTCTCTCCTCTTCTGGAGATTCCACGGCAAGGCCCTACATCCCAATAACCCTGTTCCATACCAGTTCCTCCATTCCAGCCTACTATCCCCACTATATAAGTTGTCCCCACATCACTATCAATACATCCTCACGAACCCCCAAAAGACCAGTCCGCAATGGGTAAATTTTATCCCAAATCACACCCACCTTCATTTATAACTTTCTCATCTAATCGCCTACTCCTCCAGACCCTCCTACTACAACCCTGCCCACACAGTTGTGCGCGATAAAACCAATCTTCGTGATACTCAGCTTGCCATTCTATCCGGATTCCCCATCCACATGGCGGTCAACCCGCATGGTATAAGTCGTGGTGGTATAGACATTGTGGTACGCCCTTCCCTCCTCATACGCGTCCGCACCCCGTACCTCCACACGTCTATTCTGATTCCATCAATGCTACCATATACATACGTTCCCGAATCCTGCACCTCAACACCATTTACATCAGAAAAATCACCCCTTCCCGTAGCATTCATGGCCTATGTTAACACCACATTCCGCCATTTCTTAATTTTTGCAAATCTTAATCTACATAGCCGGTCTTCTGGCGAGACCCAACACCTCCACAACTCCCTCAACCACATTGATTCCTAATTCCATTCCCGAGTCCTTCCCGTCCTTCTTCGCAAGCACTCCCCGACGCCGTCATTTCTCACAACTCCCTAATCCATCTTCTAAACGTTCCCTTCTATGGTACCTCCGCTCTAAATCTTCCCATCAAATACCTTGGCGTTTCTATAGACCAGCACCTCACATTCCGCCCCCTATTTCCAGAACCTACAAACCAAATCATCAAATCGTCTAGTACTTCGATAGTGTTCGTAATCCTTCCTGTTACTTCTCTTGTAGATAGGTATTATCACTGCTTTCGTCATATCAGAATGTACCTTATTAACATTCCATATTAATCTTATTATTCTATGAAGCCATATCGTCCCTGCCTTCAACCTATATTTCATCTTTTCCGGCCGAATTTCATTTATTTTTGCTGCTTTTTGACAGCGGAGTTTACCATCCTTCTCACTTCGTCAACTGCCATTTCACCAGTGTCATTGTTCTCCTCCCCACTAGCTCGCTTGTTCGCGACGTCTTAGAAAAATGTCCTTTTATTTTGAGAAGATATTAAAAATATTCCTTCCACCTGTCCAGCGATCTCATGAGATGTATTATGGGTTCACCTGATTAACCCAAAACTTTATTCATTTCCTTTTTCCTTCCGTCCGAAGATTATTTATTACTGTCCAGATAGGCTCCCAGTTTAACTTCTTTGAGCGCAGTAGACACAAACGTCACATTTCCCTTCCTGTTTTCTCGATAAGTGTACTTGAATGGGTTTTGACAACTACCGTATATTCCTTTCGACAGCCCATTTTCCATTTAATTCAACACTCATCTTAAACTTATTTCTCACCGTTCGTTACCTACTCGTTTCCACTGCGAAATTATTGTGATCATTACTACTGCCCAACTCTACATTTCCTTTCTAACCCAGTCATCTGAGATATCTGATATATTTTACCTTTCTAGATAATTTTCTTTCAACACGTTACCTCCAACTCCAGCCGAAGTAAGTGTGCTCTTCCAGATGTATTCTTCTCTTTAAAGCTGCAGCTGGTGATTACAAAGTCTTCTGATGATGTCCAACTTCTTCAGTCATCTTGATTTCCATCCTGGTAACACATTCGGACGGATACAGTAGTCCTGCTACCAAAGGAGGTGGGTTGTAGGAAGGTAACCACTCACTGACCTGACCCTTCTTCTTAGAACACTAACTTCCGACGTGAAGAGTGGGAAAATCAATAACACACGAAACACAGCACACATTGTTGGTATGTTAGTTCGTACGACATTAAAGACATGCTGTTATTGGGGATCGCCCTCGTTATATAACCATTGTGCGGACCGCGCAGAGAAGAGCACCACACGGCAATAGCAAGTCTGATATTTACTTCGGATGTTGAGTGTTTCCAGAAAGTCATTATTTTAGGAGTAATTTCATTTTACAGATGCAACTTCTTGTTTTAATTCTAGACAAATTACTGTCACTGTAAATATGTATTACAGAATATGACGGATTTTCATTGAAACTGAGTGTAAATCTATTTGGCATATTTTTGTCTTTCACTGTGAAGTATATTCTTCCTTAAGAATAATTTCCAGAATGTACTTCTCATATAATCACGCTGTATCAAGCTTTCTATTTGGCTCCACGCAAGGCTATGTAAGTAACATTAGTTCAGAGTTTCCATTGTAGAAGAATAAACACGATATTAATAATCAAAATAATAACAACAGTTTCCTTGGAAACGTAACTAAAGTAGGACCATGTCCTTTCCAATGTATTAATGTTTGTTATTCTGCAAACTAGCTTGTACTCATATGTGTATGTGGGTTTCACGTTAACTGCTATTTCTTGTGAAAGGCGAACCACAGGAATGTGACGTTTGGTTCAAAGAATCCCACATACACTGCCTAGAATTCGATTGGCCGCCTTAGCGAGATATCATTGACGGCGATACTCAAATACTTGTACTTAATTGAAACCAATCTTTGCACAAAATACCCTAACAGATACAATGGTGTTTAAATTCAGGCAGGGATTCTTAACCTGGGTCCGTGGATCCACTTCGGTGTGCCCTGAAAGTGAAATAAAATTGACAGGAAAATTCTTAATTGTTGTTTTCCTGAATAGATATATATATACATAGAAATCCGTTTCCTGATGATAACTGACAATGGTAGAGTTCATGCAATACCTGACTATTGCGACATTGTCCTCGTCGATGCGACCTGTGAACAAACTGCGAAACTTCAAGGAGCGTTGAACTCTGGGGTTCCATTTAACTAGAGTAATGACGCTCACGTAACCCCCAGCTCTTTCCCGGCTGAGATTCAACAGGCGACGGTAGTTTCATACACTTACGTTGATATATCGAACTCTGATCTGGGCTTAGCGGGGCGTGTTAATTAAATATTATTATTATTATTATTATTATTATTATTATTATTATTATTATTATTATTATTATTATTATTATTATTATTATTATTATTATTATTATTATTATTATTATTGTACCGGGCGGTACACCTCCGCTCCGCTAATTCAAACTTTGCGCCAGTTGAAACTCCTCTACTGGAGGAAGCCTGAACTTTAACTACAGTGTTAATTCTCAAGTTTTTCAGAAGGTGTCACTACTTGTAAATTTTGAAGTGTTCTGAAATGTGTCGTTTTCGATGTATGTTTGTTTTGCCTGTAGTAAGAAGTGTGAACATTCTCTTCTAGATGGCACTACTGAAGGACTACAATTATGCACCCTAGTGCGAAGTGAAAGAAGTGTGTTGTTAGAGAAATTTTGTGTTCATAAATTTGTTCTTTGTTAAATTTCTTCCAGTCATCGTTTAGGTTGGCTGTATAACCCTTCACTTTCCGCCAGTTTTGAATTCGTCCAATGAGTAATTTTTGTAATTAATTTCCCACCAATCCTGGTTTTCTTCTTCTGTTCTGCCATGTAATCTTTTGGCCGTCCAATAAATGATTGTGGGCGGGTGTTATCATTCCTGAAAGGTCTCGAGTGTTCCGCGAGGGTATATAAACTGCTGATTTACGGGTCTCTACGCCACTTCAGTAACATCTATCAGTGTGTAAATTATGTAGCAGGGGGCGGGAAGCGCCTCTTTCTTCGGGCAGCGGTTCATCAATAAGGTAATGGCCTTTTAATAACTTCTTTTCTTGCTAGCTCAGCAGTTTAACTCTCGGGGCAGGTTCTATAATTTTTACCATGTAACCTCTCTCTAAAATGTAAAAGACTCTTGGTATAAATTCTGTCCTTTTAATCTACAAATTGGGATAGAGAGTGCCTACCCTCTCGAGCTCCCATTCATTTTGTTTTGAGGTGACTACGTTTTCATAACAGTTTCCCTTCTACTCCTCATGTCATAGAGTTTTCTATCGTGTCACTTCCGTAGAATGGGATTAGCCCTTGTATAAGTGGCCTAGGGCCAAATTAGGTTTAAATAAAGTATATTCGGAGTGCCAGTTTCGCCTCCACTCAAGTTTGTATTTTGGGGCCTTGTAATTTTCCTGTTTATTTACTAAATCGGCCTCAGTAGGTTGGGTATTTTTACCCCTGTGTTTATGTCCTTAGAGGACAACTTGAAGGTGGAGTTTGGTGTGGCCTTTGATAGGCTGGAACTTTGAGAGCGGGTTGCTCTTCCAAAGAAATTTGTTTCTGTGTGCCTCGAGGAGGCTTTTGCTATGTAATTGGGAGCAAGTGCTCTTGAGCATGATTGGGGTCTTCTGCCCCTTGGTTGAATCTTGTGTACGGGTAAAGTTGGGCTTACTGCTCAAGAATTGTGTGTCTGGCTCTCGGAGCCCAAATCCTGTAACACTGTAATTGTACATTCTCGATTTGTTGTTCGGCTACTGAGTACCTGTTATATTTGTTATTTCTTGATCTTGAAAAGAAAATATAACCTTGTTAAATTTTAAATTAACTTTAATTTCGTAGATTGAGACCTATTCATCCCAGCACCTTCTTTCACCTCTAACTACCACAGATAACTCCTTAACAAGTGGTAGCAGAGCGTGGTTGAATGGGTCTCAATTTAGCCCCTTTTGACGGCTAAACATTGCTTTGTTTTCGAACTCTAACATTTTACTCAGTTGCTGGAATTTTTTATTTTTCAGTTTGTTTTCAAAATTGCTTTGTCATCATGCCCGGCCCTCTCGAATTCCTCCATCTCAACTATTTGCGCAAGGAGGAGTTAATCTATGAATTTACAATTAAAAATGTGCAATATGGAGGCACGGTTGCGGTAGACACAAATAAGCTTAGAGAGTCCCTTGATTTGCCCATTTCCATCCCCACTTTGGGAGAGAAAGAAATTGACGACTCTCTTTCCACGATCACTGACAATACTACTGAGCTAGCATCTGTAGTTAGTTTTTTTTGAAGAAAATGATCCTTCTCCTAATCAAATTAAACGTGTGCAAGCCAGGTTATTTCATTTTTCTAATAGAGTTAACGATCTGTTGTCTCTGAAGTTGAATGACGTTCAGAGGAAGGAAGCTAGTGTGGTTCTTGAAAATCTTTCTGAATTGTCCAGTAAGGTTACCCAATTGTTAACCGGGGAAGTTCCTCCCAAAACTGATCAACCCGCTTCGGTAAACGTAGTTCAAGAGGAAGAGTCTTCCAAAGGAGAAGGAAATAGGAAAACCGTTGGAGCTCAACAAATCTCTGCCCCATTGGACAACGAGTCTGAACGCCGTACCTCGTTGAATAACGCACGTTCTGAATTAGCTTCCTCGCCACTTAAACCTCTACCTACTATGTCACCAGGGTTCAGTAGTTTGCCTCATCCATTAGCCATGCTGCTTAGAGGTATTTCGAAGTTTTCTGTTAACACTACCAGTGAAGTTATTACATTCTTAAGATTTTTATTTGAATTTCAGGATCATGCCCTGGTTTTTGCTCTTTCTCCGTGTCAAATTTTGCAAATCATTTATCCCTATGCAATTGGTGTTCTCTCAGACAAAATTGTTAGGGCAATAGCGGAACAGTCATCCATTGAAACTTTCATGCACACCTTCTTGCAAATTTCATTCCTGCTCGTGCGAGCTCATCCTTGATTCAGAAGTACTATTATCGTGTACAGCGGTTGGATGAAAACTTGGCAGATTTCATCCAAGATATTAAGTTCTATACTAGGGTATTTGCTCTTCATTTTCCCGAAGACCAAATCGTTCATGTTATTATGGAAGGTATTTCACCATCCTATAGGTCATATTTGTGTTTCGCGGCGTGCCCGCAAACCTTCTCTGAACTTGAAGCATTGGCTGTGTCAGCCGAAGGGGTTAGGTATGCGGACACATTACGTACTGCCAGGGAGCCCCCTCCGCCATCAAGTAGCTTTCGGCCTACACCCCGCTGAACCATCACGCCCCGTAAATGTCACGCTTGCGGGTCGCCTGACCATCTTCGCAATAAATGTCCATTAATAAAATGTAGTAGGACAAATAATGGAGGGAGTTTATCCCAAGGTTGTTTTAAATGCGGCGCGTTCTCCCATATTGCCAAGAACTGCCCTAATGCTAACAGCACCCCCTCCTGCTCAGCTTCGGGTGCAACCTCCAAGAACAATCATAAGTGACTAGTGGCGTCGGCTGAGTCGGCAAACCCTTCTTCTCGAGGCTCAGCCCTAAGTAAACATATTGAAATTTCAGGGAAAACTCAGACTTCAAACTTATCTTTGAAGGCCCTAAGGAATGTCTTAGGATTGCGGCGGATACCCCCGCACCTGTGCCTTATCTCAAAATTGATTTAAATAATGAGCCTATAACTGCTCTTTTAGATTCAGGCAGTGTTTGTTCTATTATTTCGGCTGAATGGTATTCGAAATTGAAATCTGTTTGTAAGCTTCCTGACTATTGTTCGTCTTCGGTTCAATATGTTTCGGCTAATTCATCCCCATTAGAAATTTTAGGCTCTTTAAATGTCAAAATTCGTATTTCTAAATTTACCTGGAAAGTTAAATTGTTTGTGGCTAAGCATTTGTCTTGCCCCATTATATTGGGAGCCGACTTCATGTCCCATACTGGTCTTGTGCTCGATCTTCAGAGTAGGTCGTGCACTTTCAAATTTGCTTCTAATTGTAAAATCCCCTTATTGAAATGCAATTCTGCACCATGTTCATCTTTTTCGCCTACCCAGGATGAGATGTTGTTAGATCTTAGACATCTACCTGAGGAGCAGGCTGACAGTATTCGTAAGTTGTGTCAGTCGTTTCCAGAGGTGTTCTCTGATACTCTTGGCGTTACTGACCTGATCGAATACAAAATTGAGGTCACGGATTCGATTCCTGTCCGTTTTCCACCTTATAGGCTATCTCCACCTAAAATGAAGGCATTGAAGGAAATCATCGATCAAATGTTAAAGGATGGTATTATTAGGCCCTCTAAGTCGGCGTATTCTTCGCCTATTTTTCTAGTCCCGAAACCCCAAGGTGGCTTCAATCCTGTCATTGATTATAAGGCTCTCAATCTGAAGGTGGTGTTACAATCTGTGCCCCTTCCTGACCTTCATTCTTGTTTTTCATGGTTTCGTAAAGCTAAATTCTTTACCATCTTGGACCTGAATCAGGCCTATAATCAAATTCCCCTAGCTGAAGAGTCTAAACATCTTACAGCGTTTGCCACGGATTGGAATTTGTATGAATACAACCGCGTGCCTTTCGGGCTCCACACGGGAGCAGCTGTACTAACTAGACTGCTAGAGAGGATCATCTCCGACATCAAATTTGAGTACTTGTACCACTATCTTGATGATGTCGTCGTATTTTCGGAGACTTTTGAAGAACATCTAGATCATCTAAAGTAAGTTCTCAATCGCCTTCGTAAGGCTGGGCTAACGGTGAAGCTGTCCAAGGTCGCCTTCGCTAAACCCTCTATGTCATTCCTAGGGCATATTGTCTCGCCCGATGGTGTCGCAGTCGATCACTCTAGAACGCAGGCCATCCGTGATTTCAAGCCTCACAAGGATATCAAAGGTATTGCCAGGTTCATTGGTATGGTGAATTTCTTCAGGAAATTTATTCCTAACTTCGCTAATAGAGCGGCGCCCTTGAATCTTCTTCGTAGGAAAGGCATAAAATTCGAGTGGGGGCCTTCGCAACAAGCCGCTTTTGAAGACCTGAAATTAGCTCTCTGTAATGCCCCTGTCCATGCTATGGCAGATTTCTCGAACAAATTCATCGTCCAAACCGACGCGTCGTCGTCGGCGGTAGCTGCAGTCCTTCTTCAAGAGACTGAACTAGGGAGGCGACCCATCGCCTATGCATCTAGGACTCTATCGGCTCAAGAAGCCAAGTATTCCATCTATGAGCTCAAAGGTTTGGCAGTCTTATTTGCCTTAGAAAAGTTTCGTCTCTATCTGGAACATGTCAAATTCGACCTGGAGACTGATAATCAAGCCTTAAGCTGGGTCTTAGGTAGGCCGCGTCGTACTGGTCGTATAGCCCGTTGGGCCATCCGAATTTCTGCCTTCCAATTTGACGTTAGGCATATCAGAGGTACTGAAAAGGTTGTCGCAGACGGACTCAGCCGTATATTTTCCAATGACGTCGCGACCCCTGAATCGGTCGATAGTTCATCACCTCCCGAGTCCATGCTATCTGAGGTTAATGCCATCTTAACAGATGCTCCCATGCTCTTTAGGGATATTGAAAAATATCAACGTTAAGATCCAACGCTGGCTCCGATCATGGAAACCCTTTCTTCTGGGGAACATGTTGTCCGTTATGTACTGAGGAATGGTGTTTTATGTTGCCCTTCGAGGCATGATCAGATGATGAAGGTTGTAGTTCCAGCTGTTCTTGTACCTATGATCTTCAAGTACTATCATGAAACCCCACTGGGGGTCATTTAGGCATCTTTAAAACCCGTGAAAAGATTCGTGAAATGTTCATCTGGAAAGGCATGGACGGTGAAATCCGTGAACTAGTAAAGGCTTGTAAATCTTGCTTGCTTAATAAACCCACCATGTCTACCAAGGTAAGCCTTTTGTCTTCTCATCAAGCGTCGCGCCCAATGGAACGCCTGTATATCGATTACGTAGGACCCTTCCCCCAGTCAAAGGGGAATGCCAACAAGTTCATCCTTGTATATGTAGATGGTTTTACAAGATTTTCTTGGTTATTCCCGACTAAGCTGGCCACCGCTCAGTACACCATTACTTGTTTATATTCTATCTTTGCTTCTTTTGGTCCGTGTCAATATATTGTGTCTACCATGCTAACGCTTTCACATCTAATCTATTTCGTAAATTCTGTTTTGACCTGTCCATCTCTCATGTGACAACTTCTGCTTATTATCCTCAACCATTTCTGGCTGAACGGGTTAATCGTAATCTGAGGTCCGCGTTGATTGCCTATCATCATGAAGATCATTCTAGGTGGGACACGTCCCTGCATTGGTTAGCTTTCGCTCTGAATTCGGCGGTTCATGAATCACATAAATTTACTCCAGCTTCTCTGATGTTCACATTTGTTCCCAACACGCCGCTCTCTAACCTCTGGTCTCTGAGTGATATTCTACCCGAGACAATAGATCCAGATAATATTAAAGATCTTTGGAAGAAGGCTAAAGCCAATCTTAAAAGTTCTCATGAAAAAGTTAGGGAAAGATATGATCGTGGACGGAGACCCACCAATTTGAAGGTAGGTGACCAGGTGATGGTCAAAAATTTTGTTCCCGCGGGCAAGCTTGCCCCCAGATTTCATGGGCCGTGTATTATTCTCGATTTCCTTACACCCGTTACCTTATTGCTAAGCAATCCAGCCACCGAGAGGATATTTAGGGTTCACCTGTCGCAGGTGAAACCTGTGTAACTTCCGCGCCAACGTAGCTGCATTTATAATTGTTTTAACATTTTGAAGGTATTCGGAAGGTTATATTTTGGGGGGGGGGTTTCATTGTGAGGCCTTCTGCCCTTGGAATCAAGTTCTTTGTAGTTAAGCATTTATTGTAAAACCTTCCCCGACCAGTTAAACTGCCATCCTGTCCTTACCATGGCCATTACTACGCTCCCGTCTCCTGCTCAACAACACACAGTAGGTATTTAAATGAAATAAATATCTCCGCGCCGCTGGCCCCTCAACCTCACCACAAGCTTGTACCCTAAAATAATTAAGGTCCAACAAATTCTGCCGCCGAGATCTTAATGTTTCAGTGCCCCCGCTGCAGCGCGGCGCCGTACCGCCACTGAGGTCGGGTATGGGCCCGCCCCTCTTCAGTGAGGCCAACCAGTGTACGACGAGCCGGAGCCCTCCTCCCGACCAAGGCTGATGTGCGGCGCACAACCTGCAACTTGCCCGCGACCTGAATGTTCGCCGCTGGCGCGGCGTGCTTCAACACCACTACTCCTCTCATAGTGCGTGCGAGCGGTATCTTAGGGTACTCGAGGGGTCCGAGCGGCTGCCTCTGGACACGAGCAGCAGCAGCCGCTCTGGCCGTCCAACTTAATCAACCTTGAATGTATTTAATCAGCTACATGGACATTTAATATCAACCATTATTACATTTTTGAATTCAACTGCAATATTTGGTGGACTTAGAAAATTTTTCTTCACTTTCAAGTATAAAAAGTTTTCCCCCTGAATTCAACTTCTACAAGCATAAAGACATTACATCAAAAATAACTACAATGAATTTTGAAACTGGATCCAATCATTTAAGAAAATTTGGTTGTAAATACTTCTGCAATTAACTTCTATATCAACATCATAACTTGGACCTTATTTTAAAACAAAGTTTATGTTCTTCTGTGTTACCCCTTGGAGGGACTTTTGGGGGAGGGGAGGTCTGTACCGGGCGGTACACCTCCGCTCCGCTAATTCAAACTTTGCACCAGTTGAAACTCCTCTACTGGAGGATGCCTGAACTTTAACTACAGTGTTAATTCTCAAGTTTTTCAGATGATGTCACTAATTGTAAATTTTGAAGTGTTCTGAAATGTGTCGTTTTCGATGTATGTTTGTTTTGCCTGTAGTAAGAAGTGTGAACATTCTCTTCTAGATGGCACTACTGAAGGACTACAATCATGCACCCTAGTGCGAAGTGGAAGAACTGTGTTGTTGGAGAAATTTTGTGTTCATAAATTTGTTCTTTGTTAAATTTCTTCCAGTCATCGTTTAGGTTGGCTGTATAACCCTTCACTTTCCGCCAGTTTTGAATTCGTCCAATGAGTAATTTTTGTAATTAATTTCCCACCAATCCTGGCTTTTCTTCTTCAGTTCTGACATGTAATCTTTTGGCCGTCCAATAAATGATTGTGGGCGGGTGTTATCATTCCTGAAAGGTCTCGAATGTTCCGCGAGGGTATATAAACTGCAGATTTTCGGGTCTCTGCGCCACTTCAGTAACATCTATCAGTGTGTAAATTATGTAGCAGGGGGCGAGAAGCGCCTCTTTCTTCGGGCAGCGGTTCATCAATAAGGTAATGGCCTTTTAATAACTTCTTTTCTTGCTAGCTCAGCAGTATAACTCTCGGGGCAGGTTCGATACCTTTTACCATGTAGCCTCCCTCTAAAATGTAAAAGACTCTTGGTATAAATTCTGTCCTTTTAATCTACAAATTGCGATAGAGAGTGCCTACCCTCTCGAGCTCCCATTCATTTTGTTTCGAGGTGACTACGTTTTCATAACAGTTTCCCTTCTACTCGTAATGTCATAAAGTTTTCTATCGTGTCACCTCCGTAGAATGTGATTAGCCCTTGCATAAGTGGCCTAGGGCCAAATTAGGTTTTAATAAAGTATATTCGGAGTGCCAGTTTCGCCTCCACTCAAGTTTGTATTTTGGGGCCTTGTAATTTTCCTGTTTATTTACTAAATCGGCCTCAGTAGGTTGGGTATTTTTACCCCTGTGTTTATGTCCTTAGAGGACAACTTGAAGGTGGAGTTTGGTGTGGCCTTTGATAGGCTGGAACTTTGAGAGCGGGTTGCTCTTCCAAAGAAATTTGTTTCTGTGTGCCTCGAGGAGGCTTTTGCTATGTAATTGGGAGCAAGTGCTCTTGAGCATGATTGGGGACTTCTGCCCCTTGGTTGAATCTTGTATACGGGTAAAGTTGGGCTTACTGCTCAAGAATTGTGTGTCTGGCTCTCGGAGCCCAAATCCTGTAACACTGTAATTGTACATTCTCGATTTGTTGTTCGGCTGCTGAGTACCTGTTATATTTGTTATTTCTTGATCTTGAAAAGAAAATATAACCTTGTTAAATTTTAAATTAACTTTAATTTCGTAGATTGAGACCTATTCATCCCAGCACCTTCTTTCAACAAAGTTATATTTTCCTTTCAAGATCAAGAACTAACAAGTACAACAGGAACTTGGTTATATAGCAACAAAATAAGAATGTACAATTACAGTTTATTAATGTATATTGGGCTTCGAGTTCCAAAACACAATCCCTGAGCAATTAGCCCAACTTTACTTATACACAAGGTTTAACAAAGGGGCAGAAAGCCCCAATCATGCCCAGGAGCACTCGCTCCCTATTACTCAGTAAAGCCTGCTCGAGGCACACAGAAACCGATTTAAGAAACAGCAACCCGCTATCAAAGTTCAAGCCTATCAAAGGCCACACCAAACTCCACCTTCAAGCTGACCTCCAAGCACATGAAAACAGGGGTAAAAATACCCAACCTACTGAGGCCTACTCAATAAAGAAACAGGACAATTACATGGCCTCCAAACTACCAACTTGAGAGGAGGCGAAACTGCACTCCTAATACATTTCTTTAAAACCTATTTGGCACTAGGCCGCTTAAGCAAGGGCTAATCTCATACTACGGAGGTGACACGATTGAAAAATGTTATGACATTACGAATAGAAGGGAAACTGTTATAAAAACGTAGTCACCTCAAAACAAATTGAATGGGAGCTCGAGAGGGTTAGGCACTCTCTATCCCAATTTGACGTTAAAGAGGCAGAATTTATACCAAGAGTCTTTTACATTTTAGAGGAAGGTTACATGGTGAAAAGTATCGAACCTGCCCCGAGAGTTAAACTGCTGAGCTAGCAAGAAAAGAAGTTATTAAAAGGCCATTACCTTATTGATGAACTGCTGCCCGACGAAAGAGGCGCTCCCCGCCCCCTGATACATAATTACACTTTGAGAGATGTTACTGAAGTGGCCCGGAGACCAGAAAATCAGCAGTTTATATACCCTCGTGGAACATTCGAGACCTTTCATGAATGATAACACCCGCCCACAAGCTTTTTATTGGACGGCCAAAAGATTACTAGTCAAAACTGGAGAAGAAAACCAGGATTGGTGGAAAATTAATTACAGAAATTTACGATTGGCCAATTTCGAAACTGGCGGAGAGATCGGATTAACATTGCCAACTTAAACAATGGCTGAAAGAAATTTAATAAAGAACAAACTTATGAATAGCTAATTTCTTAAAACATAAAGGTTCCTTCACTTCGCACTAGGGTGCACCCTTGTAATTCTTAAGTAGTGTCATCTAGAAGAGAATGTTCACACTTCTTGCTACAGAGAAAACAAAAATGAATCGAAACTGACACAGTTCAGAAAACTTCAAAATTTATAGTAATGACATCTTCTGATAAACTTTAAAATTAACATGGTTGTTAGAGTTCAGGCTTCTTCCAGTAGAGGAGTTTCAACTGGCGCAAAGTTTGAATTAGCTGAGCGGAGGTGTACCGCCCGGTACAATTATTATTATTATTATTATTATTATTATTATTATTATTATTATTATTAGTATTATTATTATTATTATTAGAGTGTAAATGTACATCATATTTAGCTTTCTACTCATGTACATAGATCACTGTTTAGTGTCATACTTGTATTTCCGTTACTTTATTACGAATTGTGTTCTGTTTATGAATTGGGTTATATTTTTCAGTTTGTTCGCTACTTGTTTTTCATTGTGCATTCTTCTGTACCTTTCTACTGTTATGCACCGGATTTCTTTTTATTTTATTTGTTGAACTTTGCTTTATTTCTTCATTATATGTGTTACGGAGATATACGTGGTAGTCCGAGGTGAAAGAAGGTGCGGGCTGGAATGGGTCTAACTACAAGTTCGAAAGATGAATGAAAATTTCAACAAGGTTATACTTTCAAAACTTAACAATGGTGACATAGAATTTTGAGCGTACAACAAATAACAAGTTAAATCAGGTACACAACCAAGAGAAAAATTTAAACAGTTTCCACTAGGGGGAAATAACAAAGAAAATCAGGTACAATACCGCTTTATAAGAAAGCACCAGTTAAGTGGTCTTTACGAATTCTGGGCTACGGGCCCAAATTCATCAACCTTGATCTCTCAGCTCACAATCACAAAACACCAAAGGGCATAAAACCCTTAATAACATGGAGCATTAGCTCCCAACCTTACATTTCAAGCCTCTCTAAGGCACTTTTACCACAACACCATAAGGAGCTGACCCGCTCTCGATCTTTCAAGCCTATAAAGGCAATAATAAACTTTTACGCAAACTGCCATCAAGGCATAACAAAGAAACAGTGGTATCTCGTACCCAATCTACTGGGCCTTAGTGTGCAAAAACCTGGTTAATTTAAATGGCCCAAAACAAAAGGATGGAGGCGTGAATTTGAACTCCTTTTTCTACATTTTAAAACCTAAGTGGCGCTAGGGCGATACACAGGGGCTAATCCCAAGCTAGGGAGATGACCCGTATGAGAAAACTTTAATACATTAAGGAAGAGAAGAAACCGTTATGAAAACGTAGTCACCTCAATTTCAAATGAGGGGGAGCTCGAGAGGGTAAAGCACTCTCTATCCCCGAATTAAAGTTCAAGAAAACTGAAGTTTACCAGAAAAAGGGGTCTACATGTTTAATGGTTTACATATGAAAGGTTTCGAACCCTCCCCGAGAGTTAACCTGCTGAGCTACCGCGAAATAAAGATGTTAAAAGGCCATTACCTTGTTGGAGATCTGGTGCCCGAAGAAAGAGGCGCTTCCCGCCCCCTGCTACATATCTACACACTAAGCTGGATGTTACTGAAGTGGCCTCGAGACAAGAAAATCAGCAGTTTTTATTCTTGAAAGGTCTCGAATTTTCAAGAATGAGTAGACACACACCCTCAATTTTTATTGGTAAACTATGCATTACACATGGAAATTTGAAGAAGAAAGCTATGATTGGAAGAAAATTAATTACAGGAATTGCTGATTGGTTAAATTCAAAACCGGCGGAAAGAAAGGGTTAATATTGCCAATCTACAAACCACGGAACAAAATTTAGTAAAGACAAAACTTATGAATACAAAATTTCTTCAAGAGAGTTCATTCCATTGCACCAGAGTGTATTACCATAGTTTTTGGTAGAGACCTCTGTTAGAGTCTGTTCACACTTCTTGATTAATAAAAAACAAAAGCCAATCAAAAAACACACAGTGACATCTTCTGATAAACAGTAGAGTTAGTTCAGATTTTAAAGTTCCGATCTTCTCCTGTAGAGGAGTTTTAATTGGCGCAAGATTTGAACTTGCGTCACGTAGAGGTGTACCGCCCGGTACAGACCCCCCCTCCCAAAAGTCCTTCCAAGGGGTGACACAGAAGTATTTTTTTTTTCAAAACAAAGTCCAAGTTGGTTGCTGATTGGTTGAAGAAGAATTTAGCAGAGAAAATACAATTTTTCAGTAGTAGAAGGTCTCTTAATTTGTTTTATATTGATGGGTGGGACTAGTTTAAATCCAGTTTTAGAATTTCTTTGTTGTTGTAGAATTGCGAAACAAAACATTAATTCCTGGAAGAATAATTTTTCTAAGTCCACCAAAGGTTGATTTGAATCAATTATTAATTACAGAATTAAAGTGTCCATGTAACTGTCGAAATACATTAGCTGCCGATTAATTTTGATGGCAAGACCTGCCACCGCTGCTTGTGTCCAGTGGAGGCCGCTCGGGCCCCTCAAGTACCCTGAGATACCTCTTTCCCGCTACTATGAGAGGGGTAGTCGTGGTGAAGCACGCCGCAGATGCGAAGTTTGTTTACAGTCCTCGAGTAGCTTGCGGGTGGTGCGCCGCACATCAGCCTAGGCCGGAAGGAGGACTCCGGCACGCCGTACACTGGTTGACCTCACTGGAGTGGAGTGGGCCCGTACCCCACTTCAGTGGCGGTACGGCGCAGCTCGGCTGCGGGGGCACTGAAACAGTAAGATCTCGGCGGCAGAATTTTTGTTGGACCATAATGGCTTTAGGGTACAATCTTTGTGGTGAGGCTGATGGGCCAGCGGCGTAGAAGTTTTTATTTTATTGTAATGCCACTGGTGTGGTTTAGCAGGAGACGGGAGCTTGGTAATGGCCATACGGAGAGGACAGCAGAGTACCCTCAGAGAAGGTTTTACAATATTTATAGAGAGCAGATTAAAAAAACCAAATGTAAAAATATAAGGGGCAGAAGGCCTAGGATTTAGAGAAAAATATAACCTTTGGGGTTCTTACAAGATGTTAAAGATCCAATGAGCAAGCACTTTACACAGGTTTCACCTGAGACAGATGAACCCTAAAGATTCTCTCGGTGGCTGGATTGATCACTAATAATGTGACCGGCGTAAGAAAATCCAAGACGGTGCATGGCCCTTGAAATCTGGAGGCAAGCTTGCCCGCGGGAACAAAATTCTTGACCATAACTTGGTCTCCTACTTGTAAATTGGTGGGCCTCAGTCCACGATCATATCTTTCCTTAACCTTTTCATGAGAAATTTTACGATTGGCCTTAGCCTTCTTCCAAAGATCTTTAATATTATCTGGATCTATTGTCTCAGGTAGAATATCACTAAGAGACCAAAGGTTAGAGAGCGGCGTGTTGGGTACAAACATAAACATCAAAGAAGCTGGAGTAAACTTATGGGATTCATGAACAGCCGAATTCAAAGCGAAAGCTAACCAATGCAAGGACGTGTCCCACCTAGAATGATCTTCATGGTGATAGGCAATCAGAGCCTACCCTAGATTACTATTGACCCGTTCAGCCAGAGATGGTTGAGGATAGTAAGCAGAAGTAGTCACATGAGAGATGGACAGATCAAAACAGAATTTACGGAAGAGATTGGAGGTGAAGGCTTTAGCATTGTCAGAAACAATATATTGACACGTACCAAAAGAAGCGAAGACGGAATTTAAACAAGAAATGGTGGAGTGAGCGGTAGCCAGCTTAGTCAGAAATAACCATGAGAATCTAGTGAAGCCATCTACAGACACAAGGATGAACTTGTTGGCATTCCCCTTTGACTGGGGTAAGGGTCCTACGTAGTCGATGTAAAGATGTTCCTTTGGGCGCGACGCTTGATGAGAAGACAAGAGCCCTTCCTTAGTGGACAAGGTGGGTTTACTAAGCCAACAAAATTTACAAGCTTTTACCAACTCCCGAATTTCCCCGTCCATACCTTTCCAAATGAACATTTCTCTGATCTTTTCTCTAGATTTGAAGATACCTAAATGCCCCCCTACTGGGGTCTCATGGTAATACTTGAAGATCATAGGTACAAGAACAGCTGGAACCACAACATTCATCTTTTGATCATGCCTCGACGGGCAACATAAAACACCATTACTCAATACATAAGGGACGACATGTTCCCCAGGAGAAAGGGTTTCCATGATAGGGGCCAGCGTCGGATCTTCACGTTGATATTTTTCAATGTCCCTAAAGAGCATGGGAGCATCAGTTAGAATGGCATTAACCTCAGGTAGAATGGACTCGGGAAGTGAAGAACTGTCTTCCTGTTCAGAGGTCTCTACATCATTAGAAAACATACGGCTAAGTCCGTCTGCCACAACATTTTCAGTACCTCTAATATGCCTAACGTCAAACTGGAAGGCAGAAATTCTGATGGCCCAGCGGGCTATACGACCCGTACGACGTGGCCTAGCTAAGACCCAGCTTTATGCTTGGTTATCTGTCTCCAAGTCGAACTTGACATGTTCCAGATAGAGACGGAACTTTTCTAGAGCAAACAAGACTGCTAAACCTTCAAGATCATAGATGGAATACTTGGCTTCTTGAGCCGAAAGAGTCCTAGAAGCATAGGCGATGGGTCGCCTCCCTAGTTCGGTCTCTTGAAGAAGGACTGCAGCTACCGCCGACGACGACGCGTCGGTTTGAACGATGAATTTCTTAGATAAATCCGGCATAGCAAAAACAGGGGCATTACAAAGCGCTAATTTCAGGTCTTCAAAAGCGGCTTGTTGAGAAGGCCCCCACTCAAATTTGATGCCTTTCCTACGAAGAAGGTTCAAGGGCGCCACTCTATTAGCGAAGTTAGGAATAAATTTCCTGAAGAAATTCACCATGCCTATGAACCTGGCGATACCTTTGATGTCCTTGGGAGGTTTGAAATCACAGATGGCCTGTGTTCTAGAATGATCTACAGCGACACCATCGGGCGACACAATATGCCCTAGAAATGACATGGAAGGCTTAGCGAAGGCAACCTTGGACAACTTCACCGTTAACCCTGCCTTACGAAGGCGACTCAGGACCCCATTCAGCTGATCTAGATGTTCTTCAAGGGTCTCAGAAAATACGACGACATCATCAAGATAATGGTATAAATACTCAAATTTGATGTCGGAGAAGACCCTATCTAGCAGTCTCGTAAGCACGGCTGCTCCCGTGGGGAGCCCGAAAGGCACGCGGTTGTATTCGTACAGGTTCCAATCAGTGGCAAATGCTGTCAGATGTTGAGATTCTTCAGCCAGAGGAATCTGGTTATAAGCGTGATTGAGATCTAAGATGGTAAAGAACTTAGCTGTACGAAACCATGAAAAGCAAGAATGAAGGTCAGGAAGGGGCACAGATTGTAACACCACCTTCAGATTGAGAGCCTTATAATCAATGACAGGCCTGAAGCCACCTTGGGGTTTCTGGACGAGAAAAATAGGCAATGAATACGCCGACTTAGAGGGCCGAATTATACCATCCTTCAACATCTGATCTATGATTTCCTTCAAAGCCTTCATTTTAGGTGGAGATAGCCTATAAGGTGGAAAACGGATTGGAATCGAATCCGTAACCTCAATCTTGTATTCGTGAAGGTCAGTGACACCAAGAGTATCAGAAAAACCTCTGGAAACGACTGACACAACTTGCGAATACTCTCAGCCTGGTCCTCAGGTAGATGTCTAAGATCTAACAACTTCTCATCCTGGGTAGGCGAAATAGATGAACATGACACAGAACTACATTTTAATAAAGGGATTTGAAAGTGCACGACTTGCTCTGAAGGTCGGGCACTAGACCAGTGTGAGACATGAAGTCCGCTCCCAATATAATGGGGCAAGACAAGTGCTTAGCCACCAACAGTTTTATTTTCCAAGTGAATTTCAAAATGCTGATTTTGGCATACAGAGAACCTAAAATTTCTAATGGAGATGAGTTAGCCGAAACATATTGAACCGAAGACGAACAAAAATCAGGAAGTTTACAAACAGATTTTAATTTGGAATACAATTCATCCTAAATAATGGAACAAACACTGCCTGAATCTAAAAG
Organism: Anabrus simplex; assembly: GCF_040414725.1. NCBI lineage: Eukaryota > Metazoa > Arthropoda > Insecta > Orthoptera > Tettigoniidae > Anabrus > Anabrus simplex. The sequence goes on along the minus strand of NC_090270.1, from coordinate 147,749,975 downwards.
AGCAGTTACGGGCTCATTATTCAATTCAATTTCGAGAAATGGGACCGGTGCGGGAATATCCGCCGCAATCCTACGACATTCCTTGGGACCTTTAAAAGATGAATTAGAGGAACAAAATTTCCCTGAGCTTTCGGCAGGTTTACTCGGGGCTGAGCCTCTCAAAGAAGAGTTAGTCGACTCAGCCGAAGCCACCAGTCACTTTTGATTGTTGGTGGAAGTTGCACCCGAAGTTGAGCAGGAGGGAGTGCTATTTGAATTCGGGCAATTTTTGGCAATATGGGAGAAAGCGCCGCATTTAAAGCAGCCTTGAGGTGACCCTGCTCCATTCCTTGTCCCGCTAGATTTAGTTAATGGACACTTGTTCCTAAGATGGTCAGGCGACCCGCAAGCGTAACATTTACGGGGTGTGACGGGTCGGCGAGGTGGAGGCCGAAAATAACTAGAGGATGGAGGGGGTTCTTTCGCGACACGTAATTGCCCTAACTGTTTTGTCAGATAGAACACCAATAGAATAGGGATAAATAATCTGCAGAATTTGACACGGGGAAAGAGAAAAAACAAGAGCATGAACCTGAAACTCAACAAAAAATCTTAGATAGGCTGGTGGAATTGAGGGAGAACTTTGAAATACCTCTGAGCAACATTGCTAAAGGATGGGGCAAACTGTTGAAGCCAGGTGACATAGTAGGTAGAGGCCTAAGTGGCGGAGAAGCTGATTCAGAAGGTGCTTTATTCAAAGAGTTACGACGTTCAAATTCATTGTCTAAGGGGGCAGAGGTTTGTTGAACTCCTACTGATTTCCTGTTTTCTTCTCCTTTAGAAGAGTCTTCCTCGCTAACTACGTTTACCGTAGCGGGTTGGTCGGTTTTGGGAGGGACTGCCCCAGTTAACAATAGACTAACCTTACTGGACAATGTGGAAAGGTTTTCGAGAAGAGCATTAGCATCCTTTCCTTGAATGTCCTTCAACATTAGAGACAACCGATCGTTAACTCCATTAGAAAAATGAAACAATCTAGCTAGCACACGTTTAAGTTGATTTGGAGAAGGATCATTTTCTTAAAAAAAAAAAACTAACTACGGATGCTAGCTCAGTAGTATTGTCAGTGATCGTGCAGAGAGAGTCGTCAATCTCTTTCTCTCCCAAAGTTGGGATGGAAATAGGCAAATCAAGGGACTCTTTAAGCTTGCTGGTATCTACCGCAACCGTGCCTCAAGATTGGACATTTCTAATTGTTAATTCATAGATTAATTCCTCCTTGCGCAAATAGCCGAGATGGAGGACATCGCGAGGGCCGGGCATGATGACCAACACTTTACAAAATTTAGAAAAATTGAAAAATTCCAGCGACGGAGAAAATTGTTAGAGTTCGAATCACAAGAAATGTTTGGCCGACAAAAGGGGCTAACTTGAGACCCATTCAACCACGCTCTGCTATCACTTGTTGCGGAGATAACGGTGGTAGTCCGAGGTGAAAGAAGGTGCGGGCTGGAATGGGTCTTAACTACAAGTTCGAAAGATGAATTAAAATTTCAACAAGGTTATATTTTCAAACCTTAGCAATGGTGACATAGAATTTTGAGCGTACAAGAAGGAACAACAAGTTAAATCAGGTACACAACCAAGAGAAAAATTTAAACAGTTTTCACTAGGGGGAAATAACAAAAAAAATCAGGTACAATACCGCTTTACAAGAAAGCACCAGTTAAGTGGTCTTTGCTCGGCGTTTTCTAGTTTCATCCGTAATTATGTTTATATTTTCATAGAGGTCATTCCGCGGTCTTTTCATCCAGATGCCATTTGTCTTGACTGTCCCATAAATCTTCCGAAGAACTTTTCGTTCCTGTATTTCTATGTCCTTAATTTTAAAATGACCGTCGATCAACTTCACAATAACACAATTACTTAATATTTTAGAAGTTACATCTTCCGATTAAAGTTCCAACTTCATGTGGTATCAGTTTCACCTTTTGATCGATAGAGGAGTGTATTAAGGCGCTTATTTGAATGTGCGGCGTTGAGGTGTACCTCCCGGTACAATTATTATTATTATTATTATTATTATTATTATTATTATTATTATTATTATTATTATTATTATTAAAACAGTTTAAAATATTTGTACACTCATATTCATAAAAACCAGAACACCTTGAAAGACTAGAGATAGGAAGTTCATATTCACAGGACATGTACACTAGTAGGTTCTGAAGAAATGCTTATGTTCAAGGTCCACATCGATATCTCGGCGCACAACCACCGACTGATAAAATGTGCCTGCGTCTCTCATTGTCGCTATAAACCGAAGGCAATGGATCAGTGTAACTTGAGTAGACGTGCAAGATGCCTCGCAGACGTATGCGAGAACCGTACCGTCAAATGAGTGAGTTTGAAAGAGGGCAAATGTTTGGCAAGAGAGAACGTGATGCATCCATCCGCGGAATTGCTGCTCGTGTGGGATGAAGTGTGTCGGCAGCGAAACAGGTGTGTACACAGTTGGTGTGTGTCCAGGGCACTGTAACCAGTTTGACCTATGTAAATGACATCCTGCGACTCGTAGCCATACCCTTTTCCCACGACACCCCAGACGCCATATTTCAGCAGGTCAATGTGCGACCACATATTGCTGCACGAATACGTGTCTTCTTGTTGCCACAGGATGTCAGACTGTTGCTCTGGCCCGCCCGATCACCGGACTTGTCGCCAATCGGAAATGTGTGTGATATGGTGAAACGACGCGTGCGGCTCTGTGACACAATACCAACCACCAACGATGAACTGTGGAACCAGGTGAATGCAGCATGGATGGTTCTACCCCAGGACGCCATTCGCGCTGTATACGCGTCGATACCATCAAGCATGGAAAAAGTCATCAGTGCCCACGGAGGACCCAGTGCCTACTAGGCAACAGGACACATGCTCAACTTAAGTGACGGAAATTCTAATCGTTTCTGTAGAACATACTAATGAACATGTCCTGTGAATATGAACTTCCTATCTCTAGTCTTTCAAGGTGTTCTGTCGTCTTTTATGAACACGAGTGTACAGTATGTAGGCCTAATTCTGTATGGTAGATAGTGTATTTAATTTATACGAATAATATGATCCAGACCTTTTTCTTTAACACGAATACTATAACTTTTAAGAATAGTTAGTTGAGCAAAATTGATATAGAAGGTAACGATTTGGAAATTTTATATTTCCGAAAGGATGCTAAGAGAGTCATGGACAGACCATGTCACAAATTCAGAGATCCTTTCGAATGATGAGAGAGGATAAGGAAGTACTGCCCATTGTAAAAAGGGAAAGCTTCAATACCTCGTTCACATCATGAAAAACAGAAATGGATATTATCTACTGCAAGAAATTCTGCAAGGTAAAATTCCCGGAAAGAAAAGTGTTGGTAGGAGACGAATGTCATGGCTAGAAAACATCAGAGACTCGATTCGGGCAGAGTTGTGCCAAGCACCGGGCGAGTTGGCCGTGCGGTTAGGAGCGCGCGGCTTTGAGTTTGCATCCAGGAGATAGTGGGTTCGAATCCCACTGTCGGCAGCCTTGAAGATGGCTTTCCGTGGTTGATCATTTTCACACCAGGCAAATACTGGGACTGTACCTTAATTAAGGCCACGGTCGCCTCCTTCCAACTCCTAGACCTTTTCCTATCCCATCGTCGCCATAAGACCTATCTGTGTCGGTGCGACGTAGAGCAGCTAGAAAAAAAGTTATGCCAAGCAGCTCACAACAGAAAAAGCACAGTCAAGATGATTGCCAACGTCCGGAACGGATAGGGTCTAGAAAAAAATAGGAAGTTGTAGAGTTTCTAGAGTATGTTATTGATAAAAATCTTTAAATAAATTCAACAAAATAACCATGTAAGTATCCAATTTAGCTGCAAAAATGAATATGGAGATTTGACTAAAAATCTAGGAAATTAAAGTGCACTTTTAAAAATAAGATGTTAATTCATGAATGCATGTTATGCATGCACAATTTTGTTTAAGTAACATTTATAGTTTCTGAGATATAAATTTCACGAAATTCAAACTACTGAAACCATGATGAATATTTCAAGAATGGCTAATGGTTGAACTCCAACCTCTCTCGTAGCCACATTGACGAGCGGTTTAGCACGTTGAGCTGTGTTATGTTCGAGGAGCTCGGTGACTTAACTACATCGATCTTGCCTTATGATGAACTTATGGAAGTCCAGCCGACCAGATTAATCACTGGTGGAAGTTCGGTTAATTTGGCTGACGTGAGCTCCTACAGGAGTTATCTATACCAGGAACGTTTACATCCTGGTGGCCTTGTCATGATTCTGTAGGTCCACCAAGGACATGCAGTGCATGTACATTAAGTACAAGTACTGCTGATAGGAAAAATATTTTGTGGTTTAGTACAACCAGAACTCCAGAAATTATGTTGAGAGAATCTGGAGCAGTAGTTGTATTTATTTTAACTATTTAGTGAATAGCTACAATATTACCGTACCGGGCGAGTTGGCCGTGCGGTTAGAGTCGCGCAGCTGTGATTTTGCATCCGGGAGATAGTGGGTTCGAATTCCACTGTCGGCAACCCATTTTCACACCAGGAAAATAATTAATTAAGGACACGGACGCTTCCTTTCCCTTTCTAGGGCTTCCCTATCCCATCATCGCCATAAGACATATCTGTGTCGGTGCGACGTAAAGCAAATAGCAATATTACCGTGAATAAGTAATTATAATAAAAATACATAAATATAAAAATTAATGTCCATAGCCTGTTTCGAGTTTCGATCGGATCAGAAATGGAATAAATGAAGCCCCAGTTAGCGGCGAGGACAGGAACTGTGCCGACTGCCGAAGCCTGTCTCACTTATCTGGGGCAATGATTAATGACTGGCAGATGAAATGATACTGGAAAGTGTTGCTGGAATGAAAGGGAAGACCGAAATATCCGGAAAAAATTTGTCCCGCCTTCGCTTTGTCCAGCACAAACTTCACGTGGCGTGACCGGAACTGAACCACAGAACCCAGCGGTGAGAGGCCGGCGTGCTGCCGCCTGAGCCACGGAGGCTACAATAATAATACATAAATATGAAAAAAATTACGTAGCCAGACTGAGTGGCTCAGACGGTTGAGGCGCTGGCATTCTGATCCCAACTTGGCAGGTTCGATCCTGGATCATTCCGGTGGTATTTAAAGGTGCTAAAATAAGTCAGCCTCGTGTCGATAGATTTACTGGCACGTTAAAGAATTCCTGAGGGTGATTTCTGGTACCTCAGTGTCTCCAAAAACCCTAAAAGTATTTAGTGGGAATACAACTGTAGGTATTCATAACGTATACGGATAGCTAAACTTCCGGCACGGAAATATACTCTTTTATTTTTGGATTAAAACCCTTTGGGCCGCAGTCCACAAATATGCTGGCTGTTGGCTTCATTAGAATAGCTCAGTTACGTATATATATCCAGGGCCGGATTAAAGGGGGGGCTAAAGGGGCTGCAGCCCCGGGCCCCACGTGCCAAGGGGCCCCGGCCCTTGGCCGAACCTAAAATTGTATAAAAAGGCCTGCTGCTCCACCTCCGTGCATGTATATGAATATTTACACTCGCAAAATATCGAACACGCACTCTTCCTTCCTTCCTTCCTTCCTTCCTTCCTTCCTTCCTTCCTTCCTTCCTTCCTTCCTTCCTTCCTTCTTATCAGCTGTCCGCGTTAGTATTCCATCACTGCAAGAATCAATCGTCCGGTGACACGAATTCTCGCTACTTACGCACTGTAATTATTGTAAAGGTTATTGTTGACGAAAATTTAAATCTGGCAGCTTGCGAGTACGAGCAGAGGGGGAAGGGGGGGGGGGGGAGAGGTCTAGGAAATGAGCGGGAGGGTACAAGGGAAGCACGGTGGAATGCGCATGCTATACTATATCTTTGTATCAGGAAGAGAACTTCCAGTTCCCCTCTAATTATTGAACCATTCGTAAATTACTACTATAATGTTCTTATAAAATGGATAGAAAATATCCTAGTGGTGCCAAAAAACGTAAATTCTGTTTTGTATGTGGATTTGATAGTGATGATGAGACAAATGTAAATTTTTTCGCATTATGAAATATTAACGTGAAAAATTGTAGTCTATTTCAACACTTCCCTATTCATCAATTTAAGTGGAAGTAGTTCTATAACGATTTTAATATGCTAGTTTTACGTGATGTTACGAAGAAGGGGCCCCACATTTTTAAATAGCCCAGGGCCCCCAAACACCTTAATCTGGCACTGAAATATATCATTGAAGACAACTGAAGCACGATATTACAGCAAAGAAGCTATCATGAAGTTTGAGTGCGCTATTCTGTTGATTAGTATTTGTGATAATCCGAAATCGATTATATTGTGAATTACAGCTGCAGATTGGTTGAGTTCCTGTTATTCTTATATCGAATTGATCACTGGAGCCATGAGCTAGATAGTCAAGGAGCTTTCTTGGTTAGATAATAAGTGGAAGTTCATCTACACTTCGCCAAAGCTTTTTAGAATGATTTCAAGCGGAGAGGTATAACTTTATAGGTCCTAAATTGCATTTTTCAAATAATTTCTTCTTTTATACACTGACTGACAGAGCAAATGCAACACCAAGTAGGAGTGGTTCGAAAGGGATGAAAGTTGGGGAAAAAACAGAGTCGGCACGGAAGAATAATTGATGTTTATTTCAAACCGATATGCAGGTTACACAATGCGCACGGCATCGACTCAGTAGGATGTAGGACCACCGCGAGCGGCGATGCACGCAGAAACACGTCGAGGTACAGACTCAATAAGAGTGCGGATGGTGTCCTGAGGGATGGTTCTCTATTCTCTGTCAACCATTTGCCACAGTTGGTCGTCCGTACGAGGCTGGGGCAGAGTTTGCAAACGGCGTCCAATGAGATCCCACACGTGTTCGATTGGTGAGAGATCCGGAGAGTACGCTGGCCACGGAAGCATCTGTACACCTCGTAGAGCCTGTTGGGAGATGCGAGCAGTGTGTGGGCGGGCATTATCCTGCTGAAACAGAGCATTGGGCAGCCCCTGAAGGTACGGGAGTGCCACCGGTCGCAGCACATGCTGCACGTAGCGGTGGGCATTTAACGTGCCTTGAATACGCACTAGAGGTGACGTGGAATCATACGCAATAGCGCCCCAAACCATGATGCCGCGTTGTCTAGCGGTAGGGCGCTCCACAGTTACTGCCGGATTTGACCTTTCTCCACGCCGACGCCACACTCGTCTGCAGTGACTATCACTGACAGAACAGAAGCGTGACTCATCGGAGAACACGACGTTCCGCCATTCCCTCATCCAAGTCGCTCTAGCCCGGCACCATGCCAGGCGTGCACGTCTATGCTGTGGAGTCAATGGTAGTCTTCTGAGCGGACGCCGGGAGTGCAGGCCTCCTTCAACCAATCGACGGGAAATTGTTCTGGTCGATATTGGAACAGCCTGAAGAATGGCGGTTGACGTGGCGTGCGGGGCTGCCACCGCTTGGCGGTGGATGCGCTGATCCTCGCGTGCTGACGTCACTCGGGCTGCGCCTGGACCCCTTGCACGTGCCACATGCCCCTGCGCCAACCATCTTCGCCACAGGCGCTGCACCGTGGACACATCCCTATGGGTATCGGCTGCGATTTGACGAAGCGACCAACCTGCCCTTCTCAGCCCGATCACCATACCCCTCGTAAAGTCGTCTGTCTGCTGGAAATGCCTCCGTTGACGGCGGCCTGGCATTCTTAGCTATACACGTGTCCTGTGGCACACGACAACACGTTCTACAATGACTGTCGGCTGAGAAATCACGGTACGAAGTGGGCCATTCGCCAACGCCGTGTCCCATTTATCGTTCGCTACGTGCGCAGCACAGCGGCGCATTTCACATCATGAGCATACCTCAGTGACGTCAGTCTACCCTGAAATTGGCATAAAGTTCTGACCACTCCTTCTTGGTGTTGCATTTGCTCTGTCAGTCAATGTAGATTATACTTTCCTCTTAAATCTAATCATCTTCTCTAATTCAGAATATATGTTGGTAAATGCTCATTTATGTTACTTGTTGCGTCCAACCCTGTCATATGCTTGTTGTTCATTTTCCTGAACTTCCACTTTTTTTTTTTTTTTTTTGCTATTTGTTTTACGTCGCACCGACACAGATAGGTCTTTGGCGACGATGGGATAGGAAAGGCCTAGGAAGTGGTAGGAAGCGGCCGTGGCCTTAATTAAGGTACAGCCCCAGCATTTGCCTGGTGTGAAAATGGGAAACCACGGAAAACCATCTTCAGGACTGCCGACAGTGGGGCTCGAACCCACTATCTCCCGATTACTGGATACTGGCCGCACTTAAGCGACTGCAGCTATCGAGCTCGGTGAACTTCCACTTTTAAACATGATTTTCGTTATAATTCATAACCTATTTTCCATGTAATTTTGCATGATAATTTTCGAAATACAAACTAAATGTGCTAGGCTTTCTTCCCTGACACAAGTATTTCTTTAAAATGTCGCTCAGAATGTTTGGCTCCTTGGCTGAATGATCAGAATCGAGGCTTGCGGTTCGGAGGATCGCGGGTTCGATTCCAGGCTGGTTCGAGGATTTTAATCTGATCTGTTTAGTTCCTCTGACTCAGGGACTGGATGTTTATGTTTGACCTAACAATCCCTCTTCATACAAACGCAACATACTACACAATGAATGACCACAGAAACACGCAATGGTGAGTACATGCCTCCACGGAGGAGTTAGCGTCAGGAAGGACATCCGGCCATAAAAAACCGCCAATTCTACGTGTGCGAAACAGTCCGCACCAGCGACCCCACTAGGGTGAGGGTAGAATGGTGTAAGAAGAAGAAATAGTACGAAAACTGAAAAGAACGATGGTATTCGAAATGTAATGATTAATAAAATTAGTCTCACCTTAAGGGATATCGGGACTTCTTTTCTCAAAACGTATATTAACCTAGTAGGCCTGCCATGAAAAAACTTCAGTAATTTGTTTACATTTTTATTATCGCAATTGCAAGTGCAGATGACTAAAGGTTACATTTAGTTATGAATTACAAGATATGGTCAACTTTTGGTCACTTTTCTTCAGTATTCATAAAATTGCTCAGTGATTTGCTCAAGAGAGTAGGTCAACGTTCAGATAAATTAAGTTAAAAATCAATATTATATTTCTCGGTAGCTAAACAATTTATGTAATTCAAAATTAGTATGACGAAGTATAAATATTTCCTAACTTTTTAAGCCATAACTAAAAAAGTAATGAAGATATCACGAAAATAAGATCACTGAAATGAAGAGAAAATGCGGATCTTAAGATGAACTCATTTATAGGCTCCTCCCAATGAGTTTTGAATATACAGAGTCCATCAAACTGTAAAATAATATTTTAAATGGGAAAACTATAGAAAATGGAAAACCAGTGCGACGAGTAGGATAACATAAAATAACGGGCCTGATGAGGAAAATATACGAAGTATGATCGCCCTGCAAAAAGAACTAAGTGAATATTCAATTAATTGTAGTATTTGTAGTTCAAACTCCCTTTAGATGCAAAATGCATACGGAAACTTAATAACACTTCTATTGTCATACTTGGCCTCTTAGAAATATCGATCGTTGTATCATAAATGGTAATAATTGAAATCAAGCGTTCAGAATTTTAGTTATATAGGATTTATAGTTTCTGGGCTATAATAAATTGAATTTTAGTCAACTCAAGGAAACAAAAGGCCTTTTCAGTTGTAAAATTATCGGCGTTTCACTCCAGTGTGGCGTCAGCAGCAATCTTGCCAACCATAAAGTACATAACGCACTGAAATTCCGCTACGTTCCACTCAAAAGTAGTTCTTTGGATTGCACGAATATAATCTAAAAACGCGCATCCAGTCTCGCTTTGAAGAACGACAATGCCGATGATGTGGAACAAATAAAGGTGGAAGACAATTTGGCCTTCAAAAATATTAAAATACCGAAGTTGACCAGGAAAAGTCAAACAGTGGGAATGAGATAAAGAAGCCTAGTACAAGTGGAATACTGTAGAGCTGCCAGAGATTTTCAGACAATCACAAATACTGCTAATAAGCATCCAGATTCGTCATTTTGCATCATCGTTGATCTCATGACCACAGTCAAGTTTCCTTCAGTTCTAGGTGAAATTCTAACCCTCAAGGACATGATTTCTCAAAGCATTCATAGTTGATTTGTCGATATACAAACAGGGACTATTTTAGTAAGAAGCCAGTGACGATCACCCGGTGATCGTGTTCCCTTTAATAATATTATCGCAGAACAAGTACATTGAATTGTACTTTTAAAACCCATAATCCTCATCTGAGGCATCTTCTCTAATTTCGCGTCAGATTTAAAACGGCACTCAAGTATTGTGTACCGTCCACTGGAGCTTGAAGTATATCTAACATCAGGATGCTGCCAAGTTAAGGAGCCAATTACTATTCTAAGTGAGCACTGAAGTAGTCTCGGGCCAAAGTACTCGAGATATTTCTCTCATTATATCGTGTAGCGTTACAAGTTCACGTTTCAACAATAATACGCATTTCAAGAAGGGAAGAGAGAGACTCTGCATTTACCTCAATTAGGCAGTAATTAATCATGGCTAGCGGTAAGTCGAACTCATATCCAACTTCGTAACGCTCACTCCATTTACTTTACATTTTCTCAACAAAGTAATTAGGCACTATTTAACAGCTACAAACCAATGATTCAGTTTAATAGGGATTAACTCTAAAGACGTTCGTCCCAGGAATCTACAGAGTAGTTTAATCCCATAGACGGTTATGGAAATGGAAGAAATGTAGCATTCCCAGGCCTCACCCTACCTGAATCGACAAAGCTGAACAGAACAAGAGGTGATCTAGAAATGTTGGAGAGAAGATATAAATAAAAAGGAGGAGGCTAGAAAGACTCAGGTAGAGCCTCGTCATCCACCATACACATCTCATGAGTATGAGAAAACAAAACAGTATTAAATCCAGATCAGCTTCAACAAAGTCAGCCTTATATGAAACTCGAAATATCCGTACTACCAAAGATTTGTTCTATTGGACTTGATTATGTATCATCTACAGAGTTATTATTACTCCATTCTCATTTACTAATCTGGCTCAAGGCGGGCTTGCTATTGAGACATAAAATAACAAATGTTTAAATTTTCAACCTATTACCTTTTTTTTTGTTACCTCTAGTTCGTTCGAATGCCGTATAAATGATTTCTCAGTATAGCTACTAAGTCCTTTATAATACCAATTACAATGTAATTTCCAATTCGCTCGTCATTTTGTAGAGTCCTCAAGAGTCCAAGGAAATTTAGCAATGTATCCTAGAAGACCAGTCACTCTAATGCTACGCAAGTTACATTATTTTATCCAAAGTGTTTGGCATTGTGGGCACATAAATAGCGTTATTATCCTAGAAAACCTCCATTGTTTGTACTTATGAAACTTCAGATCTCATTGTTGGGTCAATAATTTTCGCCTAAGCTTTAGTCTGGCTCTGTGGCTAAATGGTTATCGTGCCGAACTTTGGCCACAGGGGTCCCGGGTTCGATTTCCGGCAGGGTTGGGAATTTTAACCATAATTGCTTACCTTCTCTGGCACGGGGGCTGAATATATGTGACGTCTTCATCATTATTTCATCCTCATCACGACAGGCAGGTCGCCTAAGGGAGTCAAATCAAAAGTCCTACACCTGGCGAGCCGAAAATGTCCTCGGACACTCCCGGCACTAAAAGCCATACGCCTAGGGTCTACATCGATTAAAACTATAATGCCAATACAGTGACTGTTTCCTTTATCACCAAGGCAGTGGATCTCTTCACAAACTCCATTCCAATGGCTGGAGGAGCTCTGGATAGCATCTCGCGGACAGTATTATGTCGTTTAATTTGGATAAATTCTCCCGTCCGACTACTGCCCTCGACAGGAGGAAGGAATTTGCTACAGTAGTGTCTGCACTGGTTTGTACTGGAGGCGCACCCTTGCAGAGACCAAACTAGAGCGACCATGGCTGTCATCTTCAACGTACCCCGCCGTTCAGAGCTGGATATACCCGAGAGAGTTTTCTAGGTCATCACCTATGAGTTCACGGCTGTTAACACACAGAAGACCGGCTCCATGGCTACATGGTTAGCGTGCTGTCCTTTGGTCACAGGGTTCCCGGGTTCGCTTCCCGGCAGAGTCGGGAATTTTAACCATGATTGGTTCATTTCCTTGGCACGGGGGCTGGGTGTATGTGTTGTCTTCATCATCATTTCATCCTCATCACGACACGCAGGTCATCTACGGGGTCAAATCAAAAGACTTGCACCTGGCGAGCCGAACCCGTCCTGGGATTTCCCGGCACCAAAAGCCATACTCCATTTCATTCAACACACAGAACAGTCCCACCCCTTATTTTTTTGTGAGTAAGCACACCATCTGAAGAGCTATTCTTGTTTTCACATTTTTTTTAAAATTCTGGAACTGGTTTGCCTGTATCTGATATATACATAGACTATATACACTGAGTGACAGAGCAAATGCAACACCAAGAAGGAGTGGTTCGAAAGGGATGAAAGTTGGGGAAAAAACAGAGACGGCACGGACGAATAATTGATGTTTATTTCAACCCGATATGCAGGTTACACAATGCGCACGGCATCGACTCAGTAGGATGTAGGACCACCGCGAGCGGCGATGCACGCAGAAACACGTCGAGGTACAGAGTCAATAAGAGTGCGGATGGTGTCCTGAGGGATGGTTCTCCATTCTCTGTCAACCATTTGCCACAGTTGGTCGTCCGTACGAGGCTGGGGCAGAGTTTGCAAACGGCGTCCAATGAGATCCCACACGTGTTCGATTGGTGAGAGATCCGGAGAGTACGCTGGCCACGGAAGCATCTGTACACCTCGTAGAGCCTGTTGGGAGATGCGAGCAGTGTGTGGGCGGGCATTATCCTGCTGAAACAGAGCATTGGGCAGCCCCTGAAGGTACGGGTGTGCCACCGGCCGCAGCACATGCTGCACGTAGCGGTGGGCATTTAACGTGCCTTGAATACGCACTAGAGGTGACGTGGAATCATACGCAATAGCGCCTCAAACCATGATGCCGCGTTGTCTAGCGGTAGGGCGCTCCACAGTTACAGTTACTGCCGGATTTGACCTTTCTCCACGCCGACGCCACACCCGTCTGCGGTGACTATCACTGACAGAACAGAAGCGTGACTCATCGGAGAACACGACGTTCCGCCATTCCCTCATCCAAGTCGCTCTAGCCCGGCACCATGCCAGGCGTGCACGTCTATGCTGTGGAGTCAATGGTAGTCTTCTGAGTGGACGCCGGGAGTGCAGGCCTCCTTCAACCAGTCGACGGGAAATTGTTCTGGTCGATATTGGAACAGTCAGGGTGTCTTGCACATGCTGAAGAATGGCGGTTGACGTGGCGTGCGGGGCTGCCACCGCTTGGCGGCGGATGCGCCGATCCTCGCGTGCTGACGTCACTCGGGCTGCGCCTGGACCCCTCGCACGTGCCACATGTCCATGCGCCACAGGCGCTGCACCGTGAACACATCCCTATGGGTATCGGCTGCGATTTGACGAAGCGACCAACCTGCCCTTCTCAGCCCGATCACCATACCCCTCGTAAAGTCGTCTGTCTGCTGGAAATGCCTCCGTTGACGGCGGCCTGGCATTCTTAGCTATACACGTGTCCTGTGGCACACGACAACACGTTCTACAATGACTGTCGGCTGAGAAATCACGGTACGAAGTGGGCCATTCGCTAACGCCGTGTCCCATTTATCGTTCGCTACGTGCGCAGCACAGCGGCGCATTTCACATCATGAGCATACCTCAGTGACGTCAGTCTACCCTGCAATTGGCATAAAGTTCTGACCACTCCTTCTTGGTGTTGCATTTGCTCTGTCAGTCAGTGTATTTGCAGTTCCGTGATGCAGCTATTTTGAACGTACACATAATTTCTCACAATATTAATATTACGCTGGTTGAGGTTTTTGAATTTATTACTCATATTATCTGTCATAAGAAGGCTTCCCAAGAAGCGCCAAGAATTGCTAGGTCTTTATACAGATTAGATAAATTCTAGCGTTGACTGGCTGTTGCAAAACTTATAACAACAGGATTAGCAAGAGAAACTATTTAGTTATCACTCGAGTAGTATTATCAATAGGGTCTGATGATCATGTGATTCTCCACCTTATATAAACAAATATGACAACCACAAGAACCACAATTATCAGTTCGTAACCATAATGACCGAAGAACAGTTCCATGTCAGTGATGCTCAGCGCTGATGGATTTGCCAATAGAAACGTAAATTTCATTTCTATAACTCGTACATAGGCTAAATATGTAATGATCTATCTCAATCAATCAATCAATCAATCAATCAATCAATCAATCAATCAATAATGATCTGGATTTAGTACGGTTGCCCAGGTGGCAGATCACCTATCAGTTGTTTACCTCAGACTTCCATGTATTTGTAATTGTTTACCTAGCTTTTTCTTAAATATTATCGACGAGCTTGGAAATTTATCGATCATTTTCCTTGAGAGTTTATTGCAATCCCTAACTCCTCGTCCTATAAATGAATATTTGCCTCAGTCTCTCCTCTTGAATCCAACTTTATCTTCATATTGTGATCTTTCCTACCTTTAAAAGCTCTACTCAAGCGTATGCTTCTACTTATGTCATACCACGCCAACCTACCATTGACAGCTCGGAACATACCGCTTAGTCAAGCAGCTCGCCCTCCTTTCTCCCAAGTCTTCCAGCCCAAACTTTGCAACATTTTTGTATCGCTACTCTTTTGTCAGAACAAATCGAGCTGCTTTCTTTGGAATTTTTTTCAGTCCTGAATGAAGTAATCCTGGTGAGGGTCAGTAATACTGCCTTGAGGGATTCCCCTCTTAATTATTACAGGGACAGACAAAGCTTCGATTACTCTAATTCTCTGAGATCTCTTTTATAGAAATATAGCCACCCATTCAGTTACACTTTTGTCTAGTCCATCTGCACTCATTTTTTCCAGTAGTCTCCCATAATACACCATTTCAAATGCCTTAGACAGGTCAATCACGATACAGTCCATTTGACCTCCTGAATCCAAGATATCTGCTATATCATGCTGGAATCCTACTGTACAAATTGAACTTCAGTGGAATAACCTTTCCTAAACACGAACTGCCTTCTATCAAACCAGTTATAAGTTTCAAAAACCTGTAAAATATAATCGGAAAGAATGCTTTCCCAAAGCTTACATGCAATCCATGTCAAACTGACTGGTTTGTAATTTTCAGCTTTATGTCCACCCGTTCTTTTATACACAGGACCTACTATAGCAACTCTCCATTCATTTCGTATAGCTCCTTCATGCAAATAATAATCAAATAAGTACTTCACATACGGTACTATATCCCAACCCATTGTCTTTAGTTATCCCCACAAATCGTATCAGTTCCAGCCGCTTTTCTAGTTTTCTACTTTTGTATCTTATTGTAAATGTCGCTATTATCATAGGTAAAGTTTAGTATTTCTCTAGTGTTAGTCACCACTTATATCTGTACATTATCCTTGTAACCAACAGTCTTTACATACTGTTGACTGAATACTTCTGCCTTTTGAAGATCCTCGGATACACACTCACCTTGTTCATTAGGGATTATTTTACATGCTAGTAAATCTAATTATTTTGTTCATGGAGGAATCAATACAAACCATAAAAAACAAGCGGAATAACAAATAATGGTGAAAGAATACATTATATCAGATTTGCTGGCGATATTGTAATAGTAACAGATTTGGAAAATGTAGCTAACAAAATGGTACGAGTTCTATCTGAAACTCTCAAACAATTTAAATTAAAATAATAAGAAAGAAACGACTGTACGTAAGAACAATACGGACATCAAACCGAACATAAAGACTGATGGAATCAAAACTGGCCACGTTAAACAGTTCTCTTATCTCGGAAGTATGATCACAGAAGACAAGAGATCCTTGGTGGATGTAAAGAGTAGAGTATCCACGGCAAAACGTGTATTTATGGCACTCAGAAAAGATCAGATGGTAGTAAATTTGAAATTATTTCGAGGTAGTGGAGGTTCGAGATATCGGCTATTGTTTTATTGGCACTGATGCGGAATCGACCGAACAAATGGAAATATACAGTTACGAGTGGGGAGCGTAAGGTGCAAGGGGATGCACGAAAAATGCCGAGTAAGTTTACCAGGTGTAGGATACAAAGCGAGGAAACTTTCAGCCAGGAAATCGTGCTAAGTAATGTTCATTCTCAGAGAGTGGAGTAACCTCAAAGTAATCCCCACGATGCAGAACACGTCGCCCCGCCATGTGTGCACTTTGTAGTCCATATTTCACAGCGTAATCAATATCCTCTCGTATCCCAAACTGCCCCCCACGCAATGGTTCTTTGACTCTGGGGATGAGGTCAAAATCGCACGGAGTCAAGTCCGCTAAGCATGCCGGGTGTTCCAATACTTCCCACGCTGATCCTGCCTCGTCACATCCATTCTGCATGGAGCCTGACTCATTACTGCAGCGATAACTGTCCAATACACAGCCATCTCGTGCTATGTTCATGTACTATGAATGTCATGCTTTATGAAGATACGATCATTGAGTGGTAGCACCGTGAAAATATGAGGGGAAAAATAGTGGCTATGACATAAGCCCACATTTGTTTGGAGTACCCTGTTATATGGAAGTGAAAGTTGGACATTGGGAAAACAAGAAGAGACACCTCTTGAAGCAACTGGGATGTGGTGTTACGATATTTCAATAATTGTGATTATAAAGGATCCTAGTCTTACTAAACAATGCCAGGGAAGCGTGTGAAAGAAATCAGACGACCGTGGTAGGTACCAAGGTTAATAGAGAACAGTAAGGTTAGTCATTCCGCGTTACGGGCTGCCATTGGCTGTCGCTGTGACGTCACCATGGAACATCGCTGGTAGCCACTGACGGTAGACTGTATTAGCGCGCGGGTAATGTTTCACATTTTAATAATATACCGAAGTGATATTTTAGAATTTTTGAACGTCATACAATGTATTCTATAGATACATACATTCTGTACAAGATAAAGTACGTATAACATCGTAGCGCTACAAAATAAGAGGTACTTAGAAGTGAACGATATGTTAGGTTTAAAGCAACAGATTCGGGACAAATAAGACTATTTTTATTTACTGTTATTCACTCTTACCTCAGTGAAGATGATGTTGACGAAATGCATGGAATCTGCACCTCACTCTGACTGACAGATGGGTTTTGTTTTATATCGCAAACACTGTTAATTTGTTCAACACTTCACGGTGAAAACTTACAGGATACATTGCGATATGTAATAACTTCAAGTCTTGGAACACTAGCACCAAATAAACGGTTTGTCTTTCTTTCCGTTAACATAAGTCTAGAAGAGTATCACAGTCTAGTATATTCACTATATATCCGATTTTCATCAAAAGGGCTACAGTTCGAATCGTAGTCAATGTAAGCGAGACAGGGTATGAAATAAGTTCTTTTCCGAGTTCTGCGCATAAGGCAAAGGTCCCGTGGCTTTGCACACGAAGTTTAAAACAACAAATACAACGGTAACGAACATTTCTTGACATTTACTTTGTTGATAAATGCCACATTCTCGTTTTTCGCTTACGGGCAGCCTCTTTGCCGGCTGAGTGGCTCAGACGGTTGAGGCGCTGGCCTTCTGACCCCAACTTGGCAGGTTCGATCCTGGCTCAGTCCGGTGGTATTTGAAGGTGTTCAAATACGTCAGCCTCGTGTCGGCAGATTTACTGGCACGTAAAAGAACTCCTGCGGGACAAAATTCCGGCACCTCGGAGTCTCCGAAAACCATAAAAGTAGTTAGTGGGACGTAAAGCAAATAACATTAATTAATTATTACGGGAAGCCTATATTTTTTATTTCTGTTTTGCAGCCAACCTACGCAAATGGAGTAAGGTTCGGATCTTAGCACATGATTTCAAGACTTGTGGATGGACGTCAGGAAAACGGCTTCTCAACTTCACAAACATATTATTCACAACTTCTGGTTCCTTGTTCAAATCTGTTCGTCCGTGAACTTCAGCAAATATCAGTTCGAATTTAGTGATAATTTCCATAAAACTATCGGAAGGGACGAGCAAACCTCCCAGAAACAGCACGTGTACCCACCCTAGACTTGGGTCATCAGGTGGTATCAACAACTCTCCTGTAGGCGTGCCCAGGGACCTGTCAAATTTTCGGCAGCGATATGCCATGAACCCTGCAACGTATTTGAATCCCTCCACACTACAGTCAGTATTTTCCTGTACGGATAGATCATCACTATCAACAGCTGGCAATTCAATGCCATTAATATCCTTGTCACCCTGTCGTCGCCAAAGCTTGTCATATCCGGGAGGATGTTGCCAAGCCTAGCCGATGAATTAAATTCTCCTCCTTCGGCAGGAGCTACAGGTGACTCATAGGAATGAGGAATATCGCTGGAATAGGCTCCTAACAACAACAGCCTGATGCTATTTTTCACATCAGGTGGAGATTGATGATCGTAAAAATGCCCAAGACCTCTTAGGCGCGAAAAGAAATTTTCCAGGCAATCTTGATTCAAACTTGCTGTGAGATTGTATTTAATAATAATTAATGTTATTTGTTTTACGTCCCACTAACTACTCTTTTACGGTTTTCGGAGACGCCGAGGTGCCGGAATTTTGTCCCGCAGGAGTTCTTTTACGTGCCAGTAAATCTGCCGACACGAGGCTGACGTATTTGAACACCTTCAAATACCACCGGACTGAGCCAGGATCGAACCTGCCAAGTTGGGGGAGAATGTATTTAACGTCGAAAGATTCCATGTATTTGAACAGCACAAACGAAAAAAGAAAGTAGGTCATCTTACACTCTTTTAAACACCCACGCACTTTAAAGGTAAACAAATACATCCGATACATGTGATAACTGAAGAATTTGCCTCGATCTACCCTGGTCCCGCGTGGCTAGCTGTTCCACCGTGACGTCATGCGCTAAGCGAGGAAAATGCAACACCTTCTGCGCACGGCTGAGTGCACCCCCCTGGTAGGTACAAAACAAATAAAAATATTTGTCTTTTAATAAATGAATATAATGTAGTATTGAAAACATCATCTACAAAGAAGTAAGACCAAAAAAGGAAAGACCGAAACACCAAAAGAGGAGAATATTTAGCACATAACTAGTTATGTTTTCTTTTGTTTAGGGCCACCAATTTTTCGTTTTGAACATGGATTTCAGAGGATAAATCCAAAATCGAAAACAAATAACACCAATGTAGTGATTAATACAAAAAAAACCGAGAAAAAAGCGAACCTGAATGGTAAAAGGATATGAATGAGAAAGGCAGAAAAGGGACGCGCAGCTCAACCGGCAAGAGGAAAGGGGAGAGAATGAAACGGCAATAAGCACCAAAAAACTAAGGGGGAAAAACTAAGGACGGATAGAACGTTCCACTGAGCCAGTCACTCAGAATCTTCACGATAAAACACTGTTGCCATGGCACAGGGGAAAGTATTCAAAGTTTTTAAATGGTCAGACTAAAATACCAAAAGGGCCTGAAGGACCGCCGGAAAATATATTAAAATGTGGGTAGTATTCTTAGCCCACCATCTGCCTTGCAGACAGAATTCCAATTAAAACCAGCGTGACGAGCGCTCTGCGACAAAAGTTATTAAAAGCCTCCACACACCAGCACAGTAGAATCCCGGACTGATGAGTCCGGTTGTTTTATTAATTTTTTTTTACGGGGGGGGGGCCCGTAGTCCGCTCCCCCGCCGTGACCATCGACTCAATCTACATGGCCTCCGACATGCTATTAATTTCTAAGAAGAAAAGAGATAGCTGGGTGGAGTGGGAAGTGATACAAGGAGTATCTGCCGGTTTCCGAGTCAGACTCGCTACCACAGCAAGAGTTTGTGTTAGGTATATGGTGTTGAAGTATGGTATTGAAGGGTCAGGGAAAAACCACATAGGCAGAAAGAAGAAAGAGCCTACATGTAAAACCTGACATGATGAGTCGGGGCGAAATGCGAGTTTATATAGCACAGAGAGTTGGCGTGTGGAACATACTGGAAGTATCACGAGGTGTAGACTGGCAGGTGTGACGTGGCGATGTGACGTAACAGGCGGCCTGGAGCAAGTTGATGCTCGCCAGTACAGCGGCTGACGCCGAGAAGAGGTGGCCGGAAGAACCAGTGAACAAGGTATGTCCATATATGAGCGTGTCGTAGACAGTAATAGGACAAGAGGGGACATTACAGTGAGTATGGAGGAAAATGGCAAGAATGAGCTGGAGTGAAAGAGAAACAAATTTGGAAGTACTAAGAAAAGTTAGAGAGGAGAGGAAGCTGTTAAAAGAAGGAAAGAATGACAATATTATATTTTTTCAATTTGATTTACCTCACATCAACACATAGATAGGTCTTTTAGCGATGATGGGATAGGAAAGGGCTAAGAGCGAGAAAAAAGCGGCCGTGGCCTTAATTAACGTACAGCCCCAACATTTGCCTGGTGTAAAAATGGGAAACCATGGAAAAGCATCTTCAGGGCTTCCGACAGTGGGATTCGAAGCTACTATCTCCCGAATGCAAGCTGACAGCAACGTGCCCCAAACCACGCGACCACTCGTTCGGTAAAGGAATCAAATTTGCAGGACATACCATTAGATACAGCACCTTCATCACCAATATACACTGACTGACAGTGACAATGCAACACCAAGGAGGAGTGGTTCGAAAGGGATGAAAGTTGGGGAACAAACAGAGACGGCACGGATGAATAACTGATGTTTATTTCAAACCGATATGCAGGTTGCACAATGCGCACGGCATCGACTCAGTAGGATGTAGGACCACCGCGAGCGGCGATGCACGCAGAAACACGTCGAGGTACAGACTCAATAAGAGTGCGGATGGTGTCCTGAGGGATGGTTCTCCATTCTCTGTCAACCATTTGCCACAGTTGGTCGTCCGTACGAGGCTGGGGCAGAGTTTGCAAACGGCGTCCAATGAGATCCCACACGTGTTCGATTGGTGAGAGATCCGGAGAGTACGCTGGCCACGGAAGCATCTGTACACCTCGTAGATCCTGTTGGGAGATGCGAGCAGTGTGTGGGCGGGCATTATCCTGCTGAAACAGAGCATTGGGCAGCCCCTGAAGGTACGGGAGTGCCACCGGCCGCAGCACATGCTGCACGTAGCGGTGGGCATTTAACGTGCCTTGAATACGCACTAGAGGTGACGTGGAATCATACGCAATAGCGCCCCAAACCATGATGCCGCGTTGTCTAGCGGTAGGGCGCTCCACAGTTACTGCCGCATTTGACCTTTCTCCACGCCGACGCCACACTCGTCTGCGGTGACTATCACTGACAGAACAGAAGCGTGACTCATCGGAGAACACGACGTTCCGCCATTCCCTCATCCAAGTCGCTCTAGCCCGGCACCATGCCAGGCGTGCACGTCTATGCTGTGGAGTCAATGGTAGTCTTCTGAGTGGACGCCGGGAGTGCAGGCCTCCTTCAACCAGTCGACGGGAAATTGTTCTGGTCGATATTGGAACAGTCAGGGTGTCTTGCACATGCTGATGAATGGCGGTTGACGTGGCGTGCGGGGCTGCCACCGCTTGGCGGCGGATGCGCCGATCCTCGCGTGCTGACGTCACTCGGGCTGCGCCTGGACCCCTCGCACGTGCCACATGTCCCTGCGCCACAGGCGCTGCACCGTGGACACATCCCTATGGGTATCGGCTGCGATTTGATGAAGCGACCAACCTGCCCTTCTCAGCCCGATCACCACACCCCTCGTAAAGTCGTCTGTCTGCTGGAAATGCCTCCGTTGACGGCGCCCTGGCATTCTTAGCTATACACGTGTCCTGTGGCACACGACAACACGTTCTACAATGACTGTCGGCTGAGAAATCACGGTACGAAGTGGGCCATTCGCCAACGCCGTGTCCCATTTATCGTTCGCTACGTGCGCAGCACAGCGGCGCATTTCACATCATGAGCATACCTCAGTGACGTCAGTCTACCCTGCAATTGGCATAAAGTCTGACCACTCCTTCTTGGTGTTGCATTTGCTCTGTCAGTCAGTGTATTTGAAGGCAAAGTACTAGGGAAGAAAAAAGAGGCCAGCCTAGGAAAACATACTTCGAAGAGATCAAGGCAAAAAGTGAGATTCAGAAGTTACGTGATGATGAAAAGAGCGGTGCAAGATAGAGACGAATGTTTGTATAAACAAGACATTGCATTTAGTAAAAGAATGCATGAAGTAAATCTACCGACACGAGACTGATATAATTGAACAACTTTGAATACCACTAGAATAAGCCGAGATCGAACGCGCCACCTTGAACTCAGAAGATGAGCACCCTATCCTCTGAGTTACTGAGCCCACTGATAAATATGTAAGGCCTATACGTACGTATGTACAGGTTGTATAAGACAAAGGAAAGGGCCATCTGTACACCCTGAAAAATTCCTGAAATTACATTAGATAAAGAAATATTTTCAGTTACCACTAAGCTAAGGATAAACTATTTTGGTTGACAAGAACGACGAAATAAATAGCATTTTTGACACCAACAACGTATTAAGCTGAGAAAATATTTTTACTTACTTAATCTGTTAACCCTCTAGGGTTGGTTTTTCCCTCTGACTCAGCGAGGGATCCCACGTCTGTCGCCTCAAGGGCAGTGTCCTGGAGCGTGAGATACTGGGTCTGGGATACAACTGGAAAGGATGACCAGTACCTCGCCCAGGAGGCCTCAACAGCTATGCTGAACAGGGCCTTGGAAGGGGATGGGGAGATTGTAAAATATAGACAAGGAGGAGGGAAGGAAGTGGCCGTGGCCTTTAGTTAGGTACCATCCCGGCATTTGCCTGGAGGAGAAATGGGGAAACTACGGAAAACCACTTCCAGGATGGCTGAGGTGGGAATCGAACCCACCTCTATTCAGTTGACCTCCTGAGGCTGAGTAGACACTGTTCCAGCCCTCATACCACTTTTCAAATTTCGTGGCAGAGCCGGGAAACGAACCCGGACGTCCGGGGGTACCAGCAAATCACACTAACCACTACACCACAGAGGCGGACTAAGACTTTTACATGTTATAATACGTCTCTGCTCATTTACTATGAACTCCGTTGAAAGAGGACCATTTTACGTTAACCAGCTTGTACCCGATGAGCTGTCTAATGCTAATACTCTTGCCACATGCACGTGATTCCCTAACGAGTGTTCGATCTGTAGACACGCGAAAGTGGTCCTGCATTGATTCCTCGTCAATGACTCATCCATCACCGACCCTATTACGGTGAGCAGATCTCTTTCGACGTCACGGTATGTGGATGGGCTTTTCTGGCATATAGGTAAGTGGAGACAGCGAAACGAGTTTCTCCACAATTGTCGTTAGCTGTCAGTGAAATTATATTATTCTACTACAACCAGCAGAATTCGATACATTTAATGTGAATCGCGTGAGGTTTAGCACATTTGAGAAGTCTCTGTTCAAAAGGTGCTATTTCCGCTTCAATTTTTCTTTTTAGTATGTCGGTTATGGTGGTGCCTAATAGCGTCGGAGTCGGAAAAGAACAAGAGTTAACCAAGGAAGGTTGGATAGGGTAGATGGAAGTGAGGAGTCGGGCGCAAGTAAGTGGAAGCAATGCCAGGAGCCAGCTAAGGGCCCCGTGGTCGCCAACCCGCGCTTCAAGTTAAGAGCCCCTGGGGGCCCTAACCACCTCTTACGACAGGCAGGAAATACCGTGGGTGTTATTCTAGGGCCCCAACTCACAGAGGAATTTGGTATTTCGTCCACATGCAATGAAGTAGTTGTCATGAGCAGTCCAGATCAAAAAGATGAAAAATAGTTAAAAATAGCACCATACCCGGTCATGGATACGTTCCATGTGCCTTTTATTACACACTGACTTACTTATTCAAATAAATGACAGGACAAAGTATCTCACTTTTCACTGTTCAAAGGAGTATATTTTCCCCGAATGCGTTGAAACGGTTTCTTGTTTGTTTCTTGTGTTTTGTTCTTGTTCTTGTTTTCAAAAATTACGTCCACCGAAGGAAACCTAAGTTAAATTTCATCGATTGAGGATTTGAAGGCTTTCAAGCCGTTTACAGGCCTCCAGTTCAGAGGGTCCCGGGTTCGATTCCCGGCCGGCTCGGGGAATTTAACCTTAATTGGTTAATTCCAGTGGCACGGGGGCTGGGTGTTTGTGTTGTCTTCATCATCATTTCATCCTCATCACGACGCGCAGGTCGCCTACAGGAGTCAAATAGAAAGACCTGCACCTGGCCAGCCGAACCCGTCTTGGGATATCCCGGCACTAAAAGCCATACGACATTTCACTGCATTGTCCTGCATAGGAGGCTTGTAAACAGTCTTGCTCGTACAGCCGGCCAAGCACGTTGTCTGGTCGGTCCGCTGCTAACTTCACGAGGACTGTAGTGAGAGTGTTTGTTCATTTGAAGTCGAAGTTATTGAACGAGTACAGTTAGGCAAAATGGCATGCAAAATTACACGGCAAAACACACTGAAAGTTGTATTCGGCAAGGAGCAACAGAGACCAACAGCCCACGAAATTCACCAGTTGATAGAAGCCGTTCCAAAGGTATGTGATGAACTACAAACAATTCAACTAGTTGGAAAAAAAAAGAATGCAGCCTATCTCAAATTTAATATTGACAGAATCTACCAGAAGTACTTACATTCCTTTAGAGGTACAAATTCTCTTACATTAATGAATGGAGATTCAGTGACAGTTACAATCATGCCCGGTGAAATAGAAGTTACCACTGTACGCTTAATGAATATACCGCCGGAAGTACCGAACGAGCGGGTACAGTACGTTCTGCAGAATTATGGCAAGGTACAACAGATAGAAAACGAGAAGTGGTCAAATAGATACCGCTATGAAGTCGATACAGGAATAAGGGTAGTTCAGATGTCAATTGAAAAGCCTATTCCTTCAACCCTCAACATAGCGGGTTATGAGGTATAAGTAACCTATCCCGGACAGCAGCAGCACTGTTTTCCATGTAGAAGTTCTTCTCATATTCGGACTAATTGTCACACTAGATTTACTAACACAAAAACATCTACGGCACCTAGATCACGTTTAACATTGAGCGATCCATTCAAACCTCACTCTTTTGACAGCCCACGGTCGGATACAGAACCTGCTCTCACGGATGTAAACAAACCAACGTCCGTACAGAGCAGGATAGTGACCGGTGCAGTGGAAAGTAGCAAAGATAGCAACGTCAACCCTACAACACCTGGCACAAGTCATGACAACAAGTTAGAACATATGGACATAGTAAACACACCAGTGTTAAACGCCGGTTCACAGGATATAGCTAACGCATCTGCAGGGCACCAACTTCCATTAGATCCAAATGACAGTTCAGACTCAGACACCATATCAGTAGATAACATTAGATATCAGGGACATACGCGTATCAGATCAAGAAACCATAGAAGAAAATAAAGCGATCACAAACACACTGAGACAGGAAGACCAACAACTTGACACAATGGCCATCACTCTTCAACCTTTGACAAGGTCTGAAGCTGAGAGCCAGCGCCCTCCGGAAAGTACATTATCTTCGTCTGATATGGATAGGTCTGTGATCACTGAACAGCATCCTCCTACTCTCCGTGGAACAGACAGATGGACCTAGAGGAGGAAGTATTGCGGAAGGAGGACCCAGTAGTGCAGGCGAGAGCTCTTTTACCCTCCTAACGGCCGCCCAGTCGTCTCACCGCGCACCCATAGTACGTCCAACGAAATGTCATCCATTAATGGCAGTACACCTTCACAGCCACTCAAACTGGTTTTATTTCATGGCGAAGATGGGATAGGAAAGTGCTAGGACTACGAAGGCGGTGGTTATGGACTTAATTTAGGTACAGGCCCAGCATTTTGTCCAGTATGAAAGTGGGAGGTTATGCACTGTCACGTCGAATGTTTCGTCTTGTACAGTACGTTCCCTTTCAGTCAGCATGTCGTCGTAAAGTTCATGTTCACAGTTGTTAGGTGTGGCAGAAGTATGTGAAAAATTGTTCTCAATATCCTCTATATCAGCCGTACAGTGAGCCGTTTGGTCGTTCAGAGCGTTTTTGATGGTTTTTCTTAGCTGGTTCTAAGAGAAATACTGCATTTCTTGATACCGGTACTTATTACGTCTCTTTTCTTTATCTCTTTGTGTTGCCCTCTGTGGATTTCAGAGTTGCTTGTAAGTTCTCTGTAGCTTTTCAACTCTCTTTGCTTGTCTAATAATAATAATTATAACGCTACTTGCTTTACGTCTCACTAACTACGTATACGGTTTTCGGAAACGCCGGGGTGCCGGAATTTTGTCCCGCAGGAGTTCTTTTTCGTGCCAGTAAATCTATCGACACGAGGCTGACATAGTTTACCACATTCAAATATCACCGGACTGAGCCAGGAAGGGGTTAGAAGGTCAGAGGCTGAACCATCTGAGCCACTCAGCCCGGCTCTTAGCTTTTCTTGCCTCAAAGTACTTTTTTTGCCGGGTGTTCAGGACCTGCTAGGAGATCTCTAGCTTCGGCTAAAAGAAACCGCAAGTTCTTCGACAGACTTGTTGAACTGATCCGTGCTCATTTCATAGAAAACTTACAGTTCCACTGATACAGGTTCTTTTCGGTGAGTCATTAATTTCCAACGATATCACTGAGATTCTGTATTCCCTTATTTTGAGAATTAGCATTTGTGAGCTATTATTAGCTATGTTTGGGAATATTTCGCATATCATACAACGTCTTGTTGGAAGGGAAGAACTTGTCGTCTTATAAGTAATATGGGATGCGTTTTACTTGTGTTATCGACGTATTGTGAGTGTACCGTTAACTCATCATTGACTGTAATGCTTGTTGAAGTCACTCCTTGCCACGAATATAAAGCTCATGCACCTTTTAAAATAACTTAAACAAGTTGCTGTTTCGTTCCATCTTGTCACGGTTTCCTAGTAAGTCTTGTTACGTGTAGTCAAATGGATCATCAAAGTTAATGAATGCTGTGGCATATTTTTCCTTTCTTCGAAGTTTGGGGAGATATGATAACCATAATTAGAGAGTACTTTAAGAACAACATGAGCCCCATGAAGGGTGCTTGGTTTGTGAAGGACGTAGGGTCAGTGGATGCAGAGTTGGTCTCGGCCCAACAGCTCTGCACTCCGACCGGCCAACCGAGCAGAGGTGGGTTGGCCACGGCTCCAGCGTGGTTCCTCGCCTCTGCATTCGGGAGACGGGAAAGGGCTGAACCTCACGGCTGGCCCCAACCGTTGGATGTCCTGAGAATGGCTTTCCATGGTTTAGCATTCTCCTGCACTAAGGCGAATGCCGGGAAAGTTCCTAGTACAGGCCACGGCCGCCAACCTCCTCACCTTCTCCCAGTATCTCCTTCATCGTTACAAATCTCCCGGCCTGAGAGACAGCGTCACCGTCTAAGAGGCCCGCCTCCCACTTCAGATGAGGAATGAAAACTTTTTCAGTAGTAGTAGTAGTAGTAGTAGTAGTGAAAGTCATACGGATGCCACACCGCATTAGTATTTGATACTTACAATCAACTTAATATTAATGCCATTCATGAACTCTCACATGATTTTTATAGAACAAGATTATTACAATTTTGCTTTACGTCACACCGATTCAGGTCTTATGGCGACGATGGGACATGGAAAGCCTAGGAGTGGGAAAGAATCGGTCGTGGCACAGCCCCAGCATTTGCCTGGTGTGAGAATGGGTAACCACGGAAAACCACCTTCAGGGGAGCCGACAGTAGGATTCGAACCCACTATCTCCCGGATGCAAACTTACAGCTGCGCGCCCCTAACCGCACGGCCAACTCGCCCGGCAGAATAAGATTGGACATAACATGAATGTTATTCATAGTTCAAATGTTTTATTGTATTGTTTTAACCAGTTTTATGTCAGGGCACAATTTTAAATACCACTTTTCCTGTGGGGTCGCACATGTGGATTTGGCCCTGTTTTAAGGCCGGATGCTCTTCCTGACGCCAACTCTAGACGGTGGGTAGTAATCACTATTGCGTATTTCTGTGGTGGTTGGTAGTGTAGTGTGTTGTCTGAATATGAAGAGGAAAGTGTTGGGACAAACACAAACACCCAGTCCCCGGGCCAGAAGTATTAATCAAAGACGATTAAAACGGCCGACCCGGCCGGGAAGCAAACCCGGGACCCTCTGAACCGAGGGCATCAACGCTGACCATTCAACCAATGAGTCGGCCTAAGTCAGGTCAAAATGATGGATACTTCTGGGTTTGATATAGTAGTCGAGTATATACACTGACTGACAGAGCAAATGCAACACCAAGAAGGAGTGGTTCGAAAGGGATGAAAGTTGGGGAAAAAACAGAGGCGGCACGGACGAATCATTGATGTTTATTTCAAACCGATATGCAGGTTACACAATGCGCACGGCATCGACACAGTAGGATGTAGGACCACCGCGAGCGGCGATGCACGCAGAAACACGTCGAGGTACAGAGTCAATAAGAGTGCGGATGGTGTCCTGAGGGATGGTTCTCCATTCTCTGTCAACCATTTGCCACAGTTGGTCGTCCGTACGAGGCTGGGGCAGAGTTTGCAAACGGCGTCCAATGATATCCCACACGTGTTCGATTGGTGAGAGATCCGGAGAGTACGCTGGCCACGGAAGCATCTGTACACCTCGTAGAGCCTGTTGGGAGATGCGAGCAGTGTGTGGGCGGGCATTATCCTGACGAAACAGAGCATTGGGCAGCCCCTGAAGGTACGGGAGTGCCACCGGCCGCAGCACATGCTGCACGTAGCGGTGGGCATTTAACGTGCCTTGAATACGCACTAGAGGTGACGTGGAATCATACGCAATAGCGCCCCAAACCATGATGCCGCGTTGTCTAGCGGTAGGGCGCTCCACAGTTACGGCCGGATTTGACCTTTCTCCACGCCGACGCCACACGCGTCTGCGGTGACTATCACTGACAGAACAGAAGCGTGACTCATCAGAGAACACGACGTTCCGCCATTCCCTCATCCAAGTCGCTCTAGCCCGGCACCATGCCAGGCGTGCACGTCTATGCTGTGGAGTCAATGGTAGTCTTCTGAGCGGACGCCGGGAGTGCAGGCCTCCTTCATCCAATCGACGGGAAATTGTTCTGGTCGATATTGGAGCAGCCAGGGTGTCTTGCACATGCTGAAGAATGGCGGTTGACGTGGCGTGCGGGGCTGCCACCGCTTGGCGGCGGATGCGCCGATCCTCGCGTGCTGACGTCACTCGGTCTGCGCCTGGACCCCTCGCACGTGCCACATGTCCCTGCGCCAACCATCTTCGCCACAGGCGCTGCACCGTGGACACATCCCTATGGGTATCGGCTGCGATTTGACGAAGCGACCAACCTGCCCTTCTCAGCCCGATCACCATACCCCTCGTAAAGTCGTCTGTCTGCTGGAAATGCCTCCGTTGACGGCGGCCTGGCATTCTTAGCTATACACGTGTCCTGTGGCACACGACAACACGTTCTACAATGACTGTCGGCTGAGAAATCACGGTACGAAGTGGGCCATTCGCCAACGCCGTGTCCCATTTATCGTTCGCTACGTGCGCAGCACAGCGGCGCATTTCACATCATGAGCATACCTCAGTGACGTCAGTCTACCCTGCAATTGGCATAAAGTTCTGACCACTCCTTCTTGGTGTTGCATTTGCTCTGTCAGTCAGTGTATATGAACATAGTGTTTCAAAGGAAGCGGCCGTGGCCTTAATTAACGTACAGCCCCAGCATTTGCCTGGTGTGAAAATGGGAAACCACGGAAAACAATTTTCAGGCCTGCCAACAGTGGGATTCGAACCTACTATATCCCGAATACTGGATACTGGCCGCACGTAAGCGTCTGCAGCTATCGAGCTCGGTATAGTGTTCCTCTTATAGCACTGGGTTTGCAATGATGATACTTTGCATTTTGAGTGCTTGTACTATTCGAATATTTTGATTGTTTTAGTCAACGTTTTTAGATGACGTTCTAGCGTTGTTTTCTTTGATTTTGTAACTGAGAGAAGTTGATTTATCGTTTGCTTATGCTAACGTCAAACTTATTTTACTTCTTCTTTGATCAACTCGTTACGTAAAGGTATATGCGAATGTAATTTCAAGGTGTAATTTAATAAGAAGGAATATATATTTTTGTGCACTCAGCACTTTAAATGTTAGGATAACGCCAGCGTGTAGTAATAATTCCATTAGACATGCTGACAGGGTAGCTGGTTGCGACAGCTTGCTCCTTTATTATCTTTTGTCTTATCTTCATGCTAACACTTATTCTGATTGTTATGTAGCCTCAGTAATTCACGAGCATTATAACCTTATTATTATTATTATTTGCAGGAAGCTAGCTGCATGATACTTAATTGTATATCTTACATTTGGGCATGTGCGTTTTTATCACTATTCACGCATAGTAGGAAATGATAAGGAGTGATGGGCAAGGAAGAACAGGACATAACCGTAAGAGAACGGGGTGGGACGGGCCCACCCTAAATATGTAAAAGGGAGAAATGTGAGAGGCGGGATATAGGAGGAGAGCGGCTCCAGCTTCACGTGGCCGGCGGCGATGGAAAGGGGAGGGAAACGCATTGTCATCTGGTAAGGTTGTTGGGGTCTTCCTTAGGGCCTCACGGATAGGGCCGGTCGTGTCATCATCGGGAGGGCGCCTTCTTCTCACCAGGGGTGATGCAGGGGTATGCAGGGACTGAGAATGACTGGTGTGGTGACCCATCCTTGGGAGTGTCACGTTTCCGGGGTATCCAATGAATCTAATGACATGCCCAGGAATTTTGTACTTCTCTTCTCTTCTTTTGCTGTTAGTTGTCCTTGTGGAACATGTATCGGACTAATTCGCCTGTTATGTTCAATAAATACTAATACTAATATATTTTTGTGACTTCAAGATTTCAAGTCATGAGATTTAACGAGTGAAATTTACGACGTGTGACATGTACTCGTATTTAAAGTTCATTGGATGTTTATTGATTTTCTTTTAATTTTGAATTCATTACTTGAAATTTAAGAATCAAACATTTGAATAACTTTTATAAATAAATGTATAGACTGTAAAGGAGCATTTTGCCATTTACTGGAAGATTAGGGTTTAAAATTATATCACCCCGCTTTAAGTCATTCAGTATGATTGTTCATATATTTTTCCTAAAGTAGCGATCTTACATTGTAGGAATGGCTTAATTTTCAATAAATTTGTAATACTGTACTAACGTATTACAATGTTATAATTTGTTCGTCCTGGCATCGCATATCCATTTCCTGGATCCTTAGTATGAGCACGAAGATTCACATCGAACCGTCCGAACATGAGATATCGTCGCTCACCGGCTTGAACTCGGCCACAAAAGGGCATTCGGTAATACACATGCATTTACGTGTTGGTGTAATGTAGGGTAAACAAGAAAATAGGGCAGCGGGTGAGCTACAATAACCAGCACAGTGAACGTATTATTGTTGCTACGGTAGATAGCAAGCCAATGCCCACCCCAAGAGCAGAAGCCTATACGTCTACTAGCCGGGCTGAGTGGCTCAGACGGTTAAGGCGCTGGCCTTCTGATCCCAACTTGGCAGGTTCGATCCTGGCACAGTTCGGTGGTATTTGAAGGTGCTCAAATACCTCATGTCGGTATCTCATGGCACGTAAAAGAACTCCTGCAGGACTAAATTCGGGCACCTCGGCGTCTCCGAAAACCGTAAAAGAGTAGTTAGTGGGACGTAAAACAAATAGCATTATTATATGTCTACTAGATCAGCATATTATGAAATAGAAAGAATATATGAAGAAATAGATGTGTAAAAGGAGACGAAAATCTTACTGTGATATGAGAGTGGAATGCAATGGTAGGACAAGGAAGAGAAGGTAATGCAGTAAGAGAATTCGTACCGGGACAAAGGAACGAAAGAGGTAACCGACTGATTGAGTTCTGCACCCATCATAATTCAGTCCTTACTAACACCTGGTTCAAACACAACAAACGACAACTGTATACGAGGACGAGACTTGAAGACATTTTTTTCAAGTTGCTGTACGTCGCACCGACACAGATAGGTCTTATGGCGACAATGAGACAGGAAAGGTATGGAAATGGATAGGAGTGGGAGGGAAGCAGCCGTGGTCTTAATTAAGTTACAGCCCCAGCATTTGCTTAGTGTGAAAATGGGAAACCACGGAAAATCATCTTCAGGGCTGCCGACAGTGGTATTCGAACCCATTATCTCCCGAATACTGGATACTCGCCGCACTTAAGCGACTGCAGCTATCGAGCTCGGTACTTGAAGACATTGGAAGGTGTCAAATTGAATTCAGTATGATTAGGTAGAGATTCATAAACCAGATGTTGGATTGCGAGACCCTCCCAGGAGCAGACACGGACGCTGACCACAGCTTGGTGATCATGAAATGTCATATGAAGTTGAATAAAGAGAAGAAAGGAATGTAAGGAGATGGGATCTAGATAAGTAGAAAGAAAAGATTGTGAAGGATTGTTTCAAGGAACATGTTACACAAGGACTAAATGGAAAGCCTGAAGAAAATACAACAGTTGAAGAGTTGACAGTTGTGAAGAATGAGATCAGTAGGGCTCCTGAAGAAATGTTAGGAAGATGCGTACGATCAAGTAAGAATTAGTGGATAACTCGAAAGATACTAAACTTGACTGGCGAACAAGTAAAATGCAATAATTCAGCAAATGAGGACAGAAGAAAATACAGGCGATTAATGAATGA
The DNA here is from genome assembly GCF_040414725.1 of Anabrus simplex. Classification (NCBI taxonomy): domain Eukaryota; kingdom Metazoa; phylum Arthropoda; class Insecta; order Orthoptera; family Tettigoniidae; genus Anabrus; species Anabrus simplex. The sequence continues at coordinate 147,717,074 of NC_090270.1, read as the reverse complement.
AGAGATAGAAGGCGCAAGAGAGCGAAGGAAGAATGGCTGAAAGGAAAGTGCAAGGATGTTGAAGTTTGTGTGGTTGTAGGAAAAGTAGATGCAGCGTACAGGAAAACCTAGGAATCCTTTGGAGAAAGGAAACCTAGGTGTATGAATATTAAGAGGTCAGATGGAAGACCATTTAGAGTAAGAATACAAGGCAGAAGGACGGCAGGAACATTCCCAATAACTTTATCGAGGGAAAGAATTTTATAAGAGTCTGGAAAAAAAAAGAGTGTGTTGATGCTTCCAAGGCCTCGCAACTTAATGCCATTGGGGTCGCAAAAAGACAAGAGATGACCAAAGAAGTTCGAATGGGGAAAGTGAACGTGAGGAGTTGAGCTCAATTTATAGCAATGCTAGACTCGGGTGGAGGCCCCATCATCGCTAACCTACACTCCCAAAGTGAGATCCCTAACGTCCCTTGTGGTCATTGTATTCTACCATCCTTCTGACGTATTGGCTTTCTTGCAAGGATTTTTGTGAAACTTGAAACTTCCACTTGTCACAGCGAACTTATTTTCGTAGTAGGATGAAATCTCGTATCGAGTATCGTCAAAAACTTCACTACGACCCTAACTTATTATAGTTATTTCACCAATCTCCTTCTCCTCCTTCTTCTTCTGCTTCATCCTTGTCAGCCACATTTCTCACACCCAGATGGGTTCGCAGATGCGATCCGCGTGACTCATTTTAACTTATCCCAGTTTTACGGCCAGATGCCCTTCCTCACACCAAACCTCAGTCGAGGCGTGTATATTACTAATGCTTTTTAATAGTGTGATCTCTTGTTTGTGAATGAATGCCTGTCTAATAATACAAACGTAAACATCCAGTCACCGAACCGAGAAATTAATCCGTAGCGAATAAGATCACCGAGACGGCTGATTCGAACCCGAGACCTGTACAGTTGAAGACCGCTTCGCAGACCTTCAGCCAAGGAGCCTTGAATCATCATTTCACCAATGAAGATTGCCAATAAATAAATATAATTGTGCTCAGAAGATGGATTCTCTGACATAAAATGTATCCTAACTATTAAGTTCAGATTTACCGATGGTCAACTTTGGAGCTGGAAATTGCAGATGGTGGAATATATACACATAATCTGGAAGTCGAAAAGAATAAAATACTCGGAAATAAAAGTGAAAGGAATATCGATCTGTATTCCAAAGGCATAAAACTAAGACCAGTCGGAAACCCTCCAAAATCCTGCTTAACGAAGCCACTTCCAGATAGGATGCGCCTCCTTCAGTCGCTACCTAGTGTTCGCTAATGAGAGGACGTACTTACTCGTCCGCGTGGTCTCCGTCTCTTATTAATGTAAAATTTTAGTCCTATAAAAATCAATCAAAACCTCTGCATAACAGAGAATTGTCCGTTCAATTCGTCCATTACCATTTCTCTCACGGGGTATAATAAGAACAGGAAGTGAGAAGAAGAAAAAGAAGAAGAAGAAGACAACGGATGAAGATGTGCTGAAGTGTTGGAAATTGTCTCGTAGGAGTTCTTTTAGGTGCTAGTAAATCTATCTTATCGAAATTTATACAAGAGAGGACTGATTGAACTTGATATTAGAAGGCAAGCATTATATTATAGTTTGAACCATTCGCCCCAGAAAGTGGAGGTTCTTCTGCCATACAGATCAAAGTAAAAATGAACAGTTTGTTTAACCTGATCCTATCAGAGTATGGCACTCACGTTAACCAGGAAGTATAAAAACGAACCAATAACAAGTGAAGAAATACAGGACTCGACTGGATTTTTTTATTTTACAATTAGCTTTACGTCGCACCGACACAGATAGGTCTTATGGCGGCGATAGGAGACGAAAGGGCTAGAAGTGGGAAGAAAGCGACCGTGGCCTTAATTAAGGTACAGCCGCAGTATTTGCCTGGTGTGAAAGTAGGAAAACACGGAAAACCAACTTCAGGGCTGCCGACAGAGGCGTTCGAATCCACGTACTCCTGAATACAAGTTCTCTGCTGCGCGCCCCTAACCGCACGATTAGACCATTCGGTCTACTGGAATTTAAGTGACAGCAGGAACCAAATTTTCCCAATTAAATCTATTCCGACACCCATTTGTCTAGAGTAAATTTCTCCTACATTCACCGATAGCGCTTATTTGAACATAAATTATACAGAGTAATTTTCTGAACCACAGAATAGTATTAGCATTTATGGTAATGACGTAAATGAACGCTTTTGTAAGATAATAATAATAATAATAATAATAATAATAATAATAATAATAATAATAATAATAATTGTTACCGGGGTTTGGTGGACCAGCAGAGGTGAAAGAAGGTGCCGGGGTGAATGGGTCTAACTACAAAATCAAAGTTAATTTAAAACTTTAACGAAGGTTATATATATTACATTTTTTAAAATTTCAACAATCAACAAGATAAAACTTTTACAATTTTTCAGTAGGTGAGATAATAATAACATACCAGGTACCATGACAAAGTTTATACAAGGGAAGTACATCCTAGATTTAGTGACAGTTTAGTAATCCGCGCTTCCAGCCCCTCGCTTTACATTTCCTGAGCTCTCAGCTCGACCTTACAAATGATTACTATTTTACACAAGGGCAGCATACCGCTAGTCCCTGGAGCACTTGCTCCCAACTTCAAATATCAAGCCTCCCAGAGGCACAGTTACCACACTTGAAAAGAGCTGACACGCTCTCAGTTTTTCAAGCCTATTCAAGGCAATATCAAACTTTACAATTACTTGCCATCAAGGCACAACTTACAAAAATGAAACGGGGGTATGTTGTACCCAACCTACTGGGCCTTAGCAGAAAAAGAACAGCTTAAGTAAATGGCCCAAAACACCAAATTGGATGGCGGCGTGTACTTGCACTCCTAAATATGCATTCTTAAAACCTAAAAGGCTCTAGACAGATGAAACAGGGGCTATTCCCAAACTATGGAGGTGACTCGTATAAGAATAATTTAAGACATTACGGAAAGGAAGAAAACCAGTTACCAAAACGTAGTCACCTCAAACCAATATGAAGGGGAGCTCGAGAGAGTAAATCACTCTCTATCCCCGAATTACGGTTACAGATTTTATGAGATTTTCACAGTCGGCAGAACTTACATTCTAGAGAAGTAGGTTACATATTAAAGTTTCGGACCCATCCCTCGGGTTAAACTGCGGAACTAGTAAGAAATAAAGATGTTAAACGGCCATTACTTTGCTGAAGAACTGCTGCCTGATGAAAGAGGCACCTCCCGCCTCCTGCTTCACATACACACACTTAGTTAGATGTTGATCAAATGGCCCAGAGACGTGAAAATCCGCAGTTTATAATCCCTCGGGGAAGTTTCGAGACATTTCATGAATAATCAAGCCACACCCTTTCAATTTTATTGGACCATACAAATTTACACTCAAAGTCGAAGAAGAAATCCAGGATTGGTTGGAAAGTAATTACAAAAATTAGCGATTGGCTGGATTCAAAACTGGCGGAAAGAAAAGATAAATATTGCCAACCCAAAAATAAATGAACGAGGAAAACTTATGAATACAAAATCTCTTGAAAAAAAGTACCTTCACTTCGCACCAGGGTGCATGATGATAGTTCTTTAGCAGTGACATCTATGAGAGAATGTCCACACTTTTTCATCAATGGAAAACGAAACAAGTTGATATTCACACGGTCCTGGAAACTTCACAATCACAAAATTAAGGTGGTGACATCTACTGAGTAGAAGTTTAAGGAGGTCGAGTTCCAAGTTCAGAGTTTCTCCTGTAGAGGTGCAATAATAATAATAATAATAATAATAATAATAATAATAATAATAATAATAATAATAATAATAATAATAATAATAATAATGGTAAATAGTCGAACAAGTTAGTAGGATTATATAGGGCGATGGTCGATCTATGAAAGTTTACTATTTTCAAAACCACATTGGAAAGGCTCGTGAATCGATGAGTAGTCATCATATTTACTCGCTGGAAAATCATGTTCAAAGAATGCCTTCACTGTTTCGAGATGGAAACATAATGTTTGTCATCACATCATGACCTAAGCCACTTGGTAATATGCATTTATCGTAGAACCTATTTCTTAAAACCCATTGCATTTCGGTACGTCACGATGTGCACGTGTTCTGCCAGTATTGTGGTAATGGAGACATCTATAATCCAAGGCTTTAAAACGCAAGGATTTTTCTTTTACTGTCCGCTAACAACTCCTTACAGGACGGATTATTATGAAATGTGATTTAGTTGAAAGTTACTTACATGTGCCAACACTATCGTTTTCTTTATTTTCATGGCTAGACTGTTAGTGAGCTTGCCTTTGGTCCAAGAGTCGGAGTTCGATTCCTGGCTGGGTTAGGAATTTTAACATTTATTGGTTAATTCCGATTGCTTGGTGTCGGGTGCGTGGGTCGTCCTCATTATCAGAATTCATCATAAGTAGGGTCCCATTTTCACAGACACGCAAGTCACCTGTAAGGCGTCAGATCGAAAGATCTGCATCAGGTTGCTCCGGAGGCCACATTCCATTATGTGCATGCCCTGAATTCCATCTCTTTTGGAGGGAAAATTATTGTTTTAGGTGGAGATTTTAGATATGTTTTCACTTTCAACGTGCTTCCAATCAAGTTGTTATTCAGAAATTATTAAATTTTCTCCTCTTTGGTCAGAATTTCAAAATATGTCATCTTTCAAAAAATATGCGAGGAAGACCAGAACAATTAGATTTAACTATTTTCTCCCGAAAATTAGTAATGGAGATTATCCTTCAGTGAATCATGAATCGCCAGAGATATCTGTTAGTGATTGACCACCCTCTACCGTCGCAAAGCAAGACATCGTCTCAGAAATTTAAGGGAATAAATGTGAATCGCCAGAAGATGCTATAAGTGTCTCCAATATTGACATTCTTGCCCCTATAAACGAGCAGTGTGATCAAATTACTTCTAAAGTTTTAGATCTTCTACCCGGAACGTCCAGGACGTACGTCACTGTAAATAACTTAAGTACTGGAGATGAAAATGAAACTCTACAATTTCCCATATGGTTTCTAAACAGCTTAGAAATAAGCGGCTTGCCTCTTCTCACGTCCTTCAATTAAACCTGGAGAATTTTTAAATTATTACGAAATTTAGTTGTTTCACAGGATCTTCTAAACGGATCAGCGTTAATTATATGAAAAATGCATGTCAGTTGTTTGGATCTCGAAATCATTTCGGGGTTAAGTGTTGGAGAGGGAGTTTTGATTCCTAGGATGGATGTAACAACATCGACACTACTCTTCCATTTTATTTTAAAGAAGCCGTTTTCCTTTTCACCTTGCATTCAATATGACGATTAACAAAGTTCAAGAACAGACTTTAGGCCGTGTAGGTGTATATTTATCCCAGCCTGTATTTAGCCATGGCCACCTGTAGGTCGCAATATCTCGAGTTCGGTCATTTGACAGTTTGAAAGTAAATGGTGCCAGCGAGCCAGGGGACAATACATATAGTATTTAAAGAAATGCTTTAACAGCACTACATTTCAGAGAAAATTGACCTAATATTCTCTGGAATTAGATACTTCACACTACAGTCTATAAGTTAATTTTTGGAGTCCTTATTTAGCCATTGCAAACTAAATGTAGAAAATGCTGTCATTCAGAAGTTTGTAAGTGCCAGATAAATATACTTCACCGAATCAGTCTCTTAGTATTCCGTTGAATTTCAACGGGGTTCACCCTAGTGATTGATTTTATTTTACATTACATATTGTAGAATGAAATATTATAGATGTATACAGTGTTTTATTCTATTCTTTTTTTTAAACAGTTTTAGCTAACAACGTTTCATTCTGGGAAATACATATTCTCTGGTGATCCTTTTCAACGAAAACCAAATAGGATATTGATAACTCACCCATACTACTCATATTTAATACTTCAGTCATATTTTCTTGAACATGTTCATTCAACGTGTCGCATTATGTATTTATATTCACTGGTCAGCACCAGTTTTCTGGAACCTGGAAATGTAGTGTTCTACGTAAAAGTTCTTTACACACTAAAGTGATATGCACAAAATAAAAAGACGTTTGGTTAAGGTTATTAAGTGAACTTTATTGTCAGAATATTCAAGATGCTTACAATCTTCATTAGGTCTTCTTCTTTCTTCTCAATTCTCAATCCAAAAATTGGTTGGCAGCAATTGGTCTTCTCCACTCTTCTCAGTAATCCGCTAATGACTTCATTTCCACATATGAGCCTGTTCGTACGTCATCTCTGATCTGTCTTGAATATTGCAGTCTAGGTCTTCCTCTTCCTCTTTTACCTTGAATCATTCCTTCCTATAGAGAACTTCTTCATTGGTGAGTTTTGCTGTCCATGAGATCTTTTCTTCCATCGTTTCGTATATTTCCGTGATCAGTTTTAAAATATAGCCGTGTGTTTCATCATCCAGTCTCGGTATCATTTCTCTAGTTATTTCAGCGCATCCTGGCGCTTTATTAGGTTTCGATCCTTTAACAGCCTTAAGATATGAGGGTCCCCGTTAATCACTTGTTATGTTTTCTTCATTTCCAAGGTCATTTATGTCAGTAGGATCTTCACATAATGTTTCTATGTATCGCTTCCCTCTTTCTCCCACGTATTAGCTCTCAGACAACATTTTCATCTAATATGCTGTTACTACGGCCAGTGACTATTCTGAATTGTTTCTTAATCAATTCATAACCAGTTTCCATGTTTCCTTTCTCCATTCTTTCTTCTATTTATTTGCATTGTCTCATTATATACTCTTCTCCGGCTTTCTTTGCTTCTCTGCTGACTAGGTTTCGGAGCCTTTTATAGTTTCTGATGGTGGTAGTGATTATTGTTTTAAGAACAAGTACAAGTACGCAACCATATTCTATATAACACTAATCAGAGAAAAAATGGAAGGGGTCCGACACTTCGAAAAATGAAGGTATCGGCCAAAGGAAGACAAGGGCCTCGAAAGGCATGAAAGTGAAAGACTCCCTAGGCCTCCATACGTAATACCGTCGGGGTCTGAAAAGAACAAGTGTGACCAAGGGAGGTCGGATAGGATAGATAAAAGTGAGGAGCCTGGCACAAGTAAGTGGAAGCAATGCCAGGACTCAGCTGAGGGTCCCGTGGTCGCCAATCCACTCTCCAAAGTTCAGAGCCCCTGAGGCCCCTTTTAGTCGCCTCTTACGACAGGCAGGGGATTCCGTGGGTGTTATTCTACCACCCCCACCCACAGGGGGATTATAGTTTCTGATTCCTTCTTCACTCTTTGAGTTTTTAAATTCCCTCCTTTCCTCTATAAGTTCAAGCACATAATCTATAACCCATGGTTCTCGTGCTTGTTTGGTCGTTTTCCCTATTACCTGATTTGCAGCTTCTATGATAGAGTGTTTTAAGCCCATCCATTTCTCATTTATTGTACCATTGGGTATTTCTGCGACGTTCTGTTTTACCAGTGTTTGATAGTTTTCCTTGTTTCTGTCTTGTTTTAGTTTCCTGACATTATATCTGCAATATTTTTCAGCGTTCTCTTCTTTCTTAGTCTTAAACCAGATTTTAACAATACTAGGTTGTGGTCACTCGCCACATCAGCTCCTGGATAACTTTTGCATTGTTTGACTTGGTTACGGTATTTTTCCCTTACCATAATAAAATATATTTGGTATTTCGCTTTATCTCCAGGTGCAATCTAGGTATACCTTCTTCTCTTGGGCTGTTTGAACAAGGTGTTTGTAATTATTAGTCCTTTTCCTTTACAAAAGCCTGTTAGTTGTTGTCCTTTGTCATTTCTTAAACCAAGAGCATACTTCTTTTCCATCAACAGAAACGTTCCAGTCTCCAAGAAAAAAGAGATTAGGTCTGTCGTGAATAATACATTTGGCTTATGTCTTCGAAGATCTCTGTATTATTCGTAACTCCTCAAGCTTCACTCGAAGGTAGCAGCAAGTATTCTTCCACTATAAACTGACACAGAGAAAAGCACACAAAATATCTCTGAGGTGTTGTGTTGTTGGGGGAGCCCCACCCCGCTCCCCCAGAAAGCGTGGCGACCAACCAGAGTATTATGTCGCCTCCGCCTGCCCGTAATGTCATACGAAGTAACATAACTACAATACAATAAATTAAATCTTTATAATTAATGAACCTCTAATTTAAAACACAAAAATAAAAGATAATGGAAACCGGAAACATCTCACAATTAAAACTCAGTCAAATGGCTCCCATTACTGCTAAATCATTCTACTCTATACCCACAGACCACACCTGCGAACTCCTTATTCGTACCACCTTCCATAGGAGACATAGTCCGCTCCTTTTCCCTTTCCCGTCTCAAAACATTTCGGTATTACCGCACTCTATTTCACACCCACCTCCAGTCAGCCATCAATCAAGCACTCAACCTCCATGTTCAGACCACCTACTCGGGGTTATATACACATTTTCTATTTTAGACAGTGGAGACCCTTGTTTGATGGATAGTACAACCAACAGAAGACAACCCCCTCTACCCATCTCCATTTTCTTAATATCCAATCCTTTTCACCCAAACGCCTTCTCCGCCAGACCCTCCTAAAACAAAACCCTGACCAGCAGTTCTTCGCAATGAAACCATGCTTCGTGACACTCAGCCCGCCCATCTACCTGCCTTCACCCTCCACAGAGTGGAAAATCCATATGGTATCGATCATGGAGGTGTAGCCTTGCCGTTCACCCTTCCTCCCTCATACGCGTCCACACACCACTACCTCTACACGTCTATCCTGAATCCATCATTGCTACCATATACTGCCAATCACGAATCCTGCACCTCGCCACCATTTACATCCGAAACATCACCCCCTTCCCGTAGAGTTCATGGCCTATATTCACACCACATTCCGTCATTCCAAAACCCTTTCAGTTCATAACCTGCATAGCCATTCTTCTGAGGAGATCCAACGCCTCCACAACTTCGCCAAGCATATTGACTCCTCTTTAATCCCTCCCCGGGGCACTCCCGCCCTCCTTCCCAAACATCCAGTGACGCTGTATTTTCTCAAAACTTCTTAATCCACCTTCTAAACGCTTCCCACCTCTTTATCCTCATCCAAATACACTCAAACTCAGCACCTACCCATCCTCCTGCCCCACGTTTGTAACTGAACTTCGAAAAAGCCAATTGGACCGCCTACGTGAACATATTACCAAATCACTCGCACAATCACCTCTTATTCCTACTGATGCCCAGTCGTAGACAACATTTCCAAATACATCCATACCACCATAACTAATGCCTCGAAGACCTACATTACCACCTCACTCCATACCCCCTCCAAACCCTCCCTCCCACCCAACTTCCTGCATCCCCAGGAACTCTCCCAGTCTGACCTATACAATTCTCCCGTACACATGATCCCTACTTCTTTCGCCTCCACCGCCAGACCATGTGGAACGTTTCCAGCTACCTCAACGCTCGCCGCCGGGTAACCTGGTCCAAAATCTGCAATTCCCTCAATTTCATCCATGTCTCCCCTTCTCCGTTCTGGCGCAACCTATCCTCCCTCTTCGGACAACACAGTACCCATTCATACCCCACCATCTTATATGGAACATCTCAATCGAGTATCAAGGAAAAGCTGTGTATATTCACCTCCCAATTCCACAATCGATTCACACCTTCTCCATACACAATATCACCCTCTACCAGAATCTCCTATCCTCCCCGTCCCTTCAACAATCTTCTACTTACACACTCGCACCCCACGTCCTCAACATCACGATAACTGCCTCCATTATTTCAAACCCCTTAGTCCGCTCACGGGGCACCGCTCCAAGTCCCGACCGAATCCGATACGGCCATATATGCCAAGCCCATATTGAAATACTCACACTCCTTGCATCCCTCCATCCATTCGCACACACCTCCGACTTCTACCCCCACCTCCTGGAAGAGATTCACATTGCTCCCTTTCACAAAACCCAGAAAGGACCGATCCAAACTAGACCCCTACTGCCCCATTCGTCACATAACAATCCTTGCTAAGATCCTAGATAAAATCCCCATCCGCCGATAGCAACCCTCTCTGAAATCCCTTAATACACAACCTCCACAAACAATGCGGATTCCACAGAGGACTACTAATCATCTAATCTTTCACCTCATCCAATCCATTAAGCCATTACTTACCGGTCACCCCGCCCTGGCAGGTGTGGCCCAGAGCAAGCCCAACCTATTTCCTCCTCTCTTGTCGATGGAACGCCGAATAGTCCGCATTGCCCCCCTAATCTCTCTGATACTGCTTACTAAGGAACTCAACCACATCATCCCCTCCCCAAAATTGACACCCACGTCTCCTTCCCCTTCAGGATATTCCAAGGCAAGGCACTAGATACCAAAAACCCTGTCCCTTCCCAGTTCCTCCATTCCACCCTACGTTCCCCACTATATAACCTACCCCACATCATTATCAAAATATCCTCACGAACCAAGTACAGGCCGCCCCAACCAGACCAGGCTGCAATGGATTAATTTTATCCCAAATACCACCCACCTTCAATATCAAAAGTATTTCATCTAAACGCCTACACCTGCAGATCCTCCTATAAAAAACACCCTGCCCACAGGTTTCTGCGCAAAGAAACAATACTTCGTGACACTCAGCCCGCAGTTCTGCCCGGATTCCCCACCCACAGGGCGGAAAACCCACATGGTATATGTCGCGGTGGTATAGCCATTGCGGTACGCCCTTCCCTCCTCATACGCGTCCACACCCCGTACCTCCACACATCTATCCTGAATTCATCAATGCTACCATATACTTCCGTTCCCGAATCCTGCACATCGCCACCATTTACACCCAAAACATCGCCACTTCCCGTAGCATCCATGGCCTATATTCACACCACATTCCGTCATTTCTTAATTTTTGCGGATCTTAACTTACATAGCCGCTTTTCTGGCGCGATCCAACCCCTCAACAAATTCCTCATCGCATTGACTCCTCTCAAATTCCACTCCAGGGTCTCTCCCGCCCTTCTTCGCAAACACATCCCGACGCCGTCGTTTCTCACAAATTCTTAATCCATTTCTAAATATTTCCCCCTTCCTATCGTATTCCAAATAAAACCTTGCTCGCCACGTCTTCATCCTCCTCCCCCCGCGTCTGTTACCGAACTTAGCGAAAGCCAATTGGAAGCCGATCGTGAACATATTACCAAAGCACACGCACAGTTACCGCCCCTTCCTTGTGATGCCCAGTCGTAGACAATATTTCCAACTTCAACCATACCATCATAACTCATGTCTCGAAGACCATCTTCCCCACTTAACACCTTATGCCCTACAATCCCTCTCATAGACAATTGGACCACCTATGTGAATATATTACATAATCACGCGCACAATCACCTAGATTCCTACTGATGCCCAGTCGTAGACAACATTTACAACTTCATCCATACCACCAAAACTAATGCCTCGAAGACCTATATTCCCAACTCATCCCATACGGCCTCCATACCCTCTCTCCCACCTAACTTCCTGCACCCCCAGGAACTCTCAATTCTTGCCTATGCAGTCCCGTACACGTGACCACTACTTCGTTCGCCTCCACTGCCAGATCATACGGACAGTTTCCAGGTACCTGAAAGATCACCACCAGATAACCAGGTCAAAATCTGCAATTCCCTTAATTTCATCCATGTCCCACCTTCTTAGTTCTGGCGAAACCTATCCTTCCGCTTCGGAAAACACAGTACCCATTCATACCACCACTATCCAATATGGCACATCTCCATCGAGTATCCAGGAAAAGTTCTTAGTATTCACCTCCCACTTCCAAAATCCGTCCACTCATTCTCCATAACATTACTCATCTCCGCCCGATGCAACCCTGTTCCAGAATCTACTTTTCCCTCCGTCCCTTCAACACTATTCTACTTACACACACCCACCCCACGCCCCAAACATCCCGATAACAGCCTCCATTATTACGAATGCCCTAGTCCGCACACGGAGCACAGCTCTAGGTCCCGACCAAGTGCGATACTGCCATATCTCTCAAACCCTTATCGAATTCCTCACGCTCGTAGCATCCCTCTATCCATTCTTACACACCTCCGGTTTCCAACCCACATCCTGGATGAGATTCGATATGTTCCTTTTCACAAAACCTGGAAGGGACCAATACAAACTCACTCTTACCGCGCCATTTGCCTCATCACAATTATTGGCAAGATCCTAGAAAAAATACTCATCCGCCGACTGCACCACTATCTCAAGTCCCTCAAAATCCTATGTCCCCCGCAATGCGGATTCCACCGACGACAAATGATCACCAAATCTTCCACCTCATACAATCTATTATTAAGAAAATCAACATTGCGCGACAGCCCCTATCAACCACCTTCGACTGTAACCAGGAATTCGCCTGACACCCTGACTTAATTACAAGCTCCACTGCTAAACAGTCCCAGGCTCCTACATCCAATTCTACGCTGCTTACCATAAGAACAGTACAACCTGTATATCACTCATCGGCCACCTATCGCCAACCTTTCCCATGTCCTGGGATAAACAGCAGGGTATTGTCCCCTCTCCCCACTACTCCTCATTCTTTTCTTCACCGATATTCTCCAAATATCACCACCGATCCAATTCCTTCAATTCGCCAATCACAACGCCATCCTTTCGCCCGATCCCCTCCTTCCAGAACATCAATAAAAACCTGCGAAGATTAATGTTTTTAAAAGCAAACAACCTCACCTAATCTCCGAAACCATTATCCGCTAAACCGTTACTTACTTTCGCCTCATCCAATCTATGCCACCCTGTTCGAGAATCTCATTTTCCCTTCGTCCCTTCAACACTACTCTACATACACACACGCAACCCACGCCCCAAACATCCCGAAAAACTCCCTCCATTATTACTAACGCCATAGTCCGCACACGGAGCAGCGCTCCAGCTCCGAACCAAGTCCGATACTGCCACATCTGTCACACACTTATCGAATTCCTCACGCTCCTAGCACGCTTCTATCCATTCATACACACCTCCGGTTTCCATCCCACCTTCTGAAAAGATGCAAAATGCTCCTTTTTCCCAAATCCGGAAAGGACCATTCCAAACTAGACTCCTAACGCCCCATTTGTCTCATCACCATCCTTGCCAACATTCTAGATAAAACACTCAACCCCTGATTGCACCGCTATCTGAAGTCCCTCAAACAAATACGTCCCCCATAATGCGGATTCCACCGAGGACTACTAAACACCAAATCTATCACCTCACCCAATCTATAAATAAACAACTCAACATAGCCCGACCGTCCTAATAAAACACCTTCGACTTTAACCAGGAATTCACCTTCGTCTCCCTGTCCTTATTTTCAAGCTCCACTTCTAAACACTCCCAGCCTCCTACGTCCAATTCTACGCGGCTTACCGTAATAACAGTACAACCTGTATATGAGACAACGGCCACCTATCGCCAACCTAACCCATGTCCCTGGATGTATAGCAAGGATTTATCCCCTCTCTCCAGCGCTCCTTTTTCTTTTCGTCACCGATATACTCCAAATATCACCACCCATCATTTCCTTCAGTTCGCTAATATCACCGCCATCATTTCGCCCACTCCCTTCGGTACAGAACATCAATAAAAAATGCGAAGTTTCCTGGACACAGTTACCTCCCTTTGCGACCAATGGGAATTCGCCCTCAATAATTCCAAAACAAAATCCATTCTAATCGGGTATCACACAATGCGCTTTTTCCTTCCTCGCAATCTTTGCAGCCTCAGATTCACCATAATGACAACACCGTCCCCCCTCAATCATCCCCCAAATACCGTGGCGTCACCATAGAGCAGAGCCTCACATTCCGCCCCCAGTTCGAAAACACACAAACAAATCATATGTATGTTCTCATCAAGAACGTCGGCTTGCCGGCACCTGTTAGGTATTTAACAAGAAACTACTTACCTAACCGCCGAACCCTTAATCCGCTAAGCCATTACTTACCGCTCACCCCGCCCTGACAGCTGTGACCCACAGCAAGCCGAACATATTTCCTCCTCTCCTGTCGATGGAACGCTGAATATTCCACATTGCCCTACCACTCTCTCTGTTATTCCTTACTAAGGAACTACAACACATCATCCCCTCCCCAAACTTGACACCCACGTCTCCATCCTCTTCTGGATATTCCACGACAAGGCCCTAGATCCCAATAACTCTGTCCCACACCCGTTCCTCCATTCCACACTACGATCCCCACTATATAAGTTATCCTCACATCACTATCAAAACATCCTCACGAACTAGAGACGGGCCACCCCCACAAGACCAGTCCGCAATGGGTAAATTTTATCCCAAATTTCACCCACCTTCACTTATAACTTTCTCATCTAATCGCCTACTCCTACAGACCCTCCTACAACAACCCTGCCCACACAGTTCCGCGCGAAAGGAACCATTCTTCGCGATACTCACCTTTCCATTCTACCCGGATTCCCCATCCACATGGCGGACAACCCGCATGGTATAAGTCGTGGTGGTATAGCCATTGTGGTACGCCCTTCCCTCCACATACGAGTCCACACCGCATACCTACACATATCTATCCTGATTCCATTAATGCTACCATATAATTCCGTTCCAGAATCCTGCACCTCAACACCATTTAAACCAGAAAAATCACCCCTACCCGAAGCATCATGGCATATATTAGCACCACATTCCGCCATTTCATATGTTTTGCAGATCTTAATCTACATAGCCAGTCTTCTGTCGAGGCCCAACACATCCACAACACCCTCAAACTCATTGACTCCTAATTCCACTCCCGAGTCCTTCCCGTCCTTCTTCGCAAACAATCCCCGACGCCGTCATTTCTCACAACTCCCTAATCCACCTTCTAAACATTCCCATCCTCCCTATCCTCCTCCAAATAACCTCACACACGCCACGTCCACATACCCCTCCCCCGCGTCTGATACAGAACTTAGCCAAAACCAACTGGACACGTACCGTGAATATATTACCAAAACATTCGGACATTCACCTCCCCTTCCTTCTGGTGCCCAGTCGTAGACAAGATTTCCAACCTCAACTATACCAACATATCTAATGTCTCGATGATCCACATTCCCACCTCACTCCATACGCCCTACAAACCCTGTCTCCCACACAACTTCCTGCACCCCCTGCAACTCTCACAGCCTTATAAAAATAACTCTCCCGAACACGTTATCCCTACTTCCTTCGCCTCCACCGCCAGTCCCTGCGGAGAGTTTCCAGCCTCCTGAACGCTCTTCGGTGCATAACCTGGTCCAAAACTTGAAATTCCCTCAATTTCGTCCTTGTCTCGCCTTCTCAGTTCTGGCGCAAGCTATCCTCACCCCTCGGTCAACACAGCACCCCTTCATACCCCACCATTCATAATGAAACATCTCCGACGAATATCCAGCAAGCCGAACATATTTCCTCCTCTCCTGTCGATGGAACGCCGAATATTCCACATTGCCCTACCACTACATCTGTTATTCCTTACTAAGGAACTACAACACATCATCCCCTCCAAAATTCCGCAATCAGTTCATTCCTTCTCCATACCATTACTCATCTCCGCCCGATGCCACCCTGTTCGAGAATCTACTTTCCTCTCCGTCCTTTCAACACTCCTCTACTTACACACGCGCACCCCACGTCCTAAACATCCCGAAAACACCCTCCATTATTACTAACGCCATAGTCCGCACACGGAGCAGAGCTCCAGCACCCGACCAAGTCCGATACCGCCATATCTGTCAAACACTTATCGAATTCCTCACGCTCCTAGCACCCCTCTACCCATTCATACACACCTCCGGTTCATCCCACCTTCTGAAATGTTCAAAATGCTCCTTTTCCCCAAATCCGGAAACGATCAATCCAAACTAGACTCCTAACGCCCCATTTGTCTCATCACCACCCTTGCCAACATTCTAGATAAAACACTCAACCCCTGATTGCACCGCTATCTGAAGTCCCTCAAACAAATACGTCCCCCATAATGCGGATTCCACCGATGGCTACTAAACACCAAAATTATCACGTCACCCACTCTATAATTAAACACCCCAACATAGCCCGACCGTCCTAAGAAATCACCTTCGACTTTAACCAGGAATTCACCTTCGTCTAACACCCTGTCCTTATTTTCAAGCTCCACTTCTATACACTCCCAGCCTCCTACGTCCAATTCTACGCGGCCTACCGTAATAACAGTACAACCTGTATATGAGACAACGGCCACCTATCGCCAACCTAACCCAAGTCCCTGGATGTATAGCAAGGATTTATCCCCTCTCCCCAGCGCTCCTTTTTTTTTTTCGTCACCGATATACTCCAAATATCACCACCCATCATTTCCTTCAATTCGCTAATATCACCGCCATCATTCCGCCCACTCCCTTCGGTACAGAAAATCAATAAAAAATTGCAAAGAGTCCTGGACACAGTTACCTCCCTTTGCGACCAATGGGAACTCGGCCTCACTACTTCCAAAACAAATCCATCCTTATCCGGTATCACAAACGGCGCTGTTCCTTCCTCGCAATCCCTGCAGCCTCAGATTCACCATAATGACAAAACCGTCCCCCCTCAATCTTCCCTCAAATACCTTGGCGTCACCATAAAGCAGCACCCCACATTCTGCCCCCGGTTCAAAAACCCACAAACAATTCATACGTGTGATCTCATCAAGTACGTCGGCTTACCGGCACCAGTTAGGTATTTAACAGGAAACTACTTCACCTACCCGCCGAACCCTTCATTCGCTAAGCCATTTCTTACCGCTCACCCCGCCCTGACAGCTGTGACAGACAGCAAGCCCAACATACAGTATTTCCTCCTCTCCTGTCGATGGAACGCCGAATAATCCGCATTGCCCTTCTAATTCCTCCGTTATTCCTTACTACGGAACTATACCACATCATCCCCTCCCCAAACGTTACACCCACGTCTCTCTCCTCTTCTGGAGATTCCACGGCAAGCCCTAGATCCCAACAAGCCAGTCCCATACCAGTTCCTAATTTCACCACACGATCCCCACTATATAAGTTATCCCCACATCACTATCAAAACATCCACAAGAACCAGAGACGGGCCACCAAAACAAGACCATTCCCCAATGGGTAAATGTTATCCCAAATCCCACCCAGCTTCATTTATAACATTCTCATCTTAGGGCCTACTCCTCCAGACCCTCCTACAACAATACTGCCGTCACAAATCTGCGCGAAAAATCATTCTTCGTGATACTCAGCTTGCCATTCTACCCGGATTTCCCATCCAGTACGCGGACAACCCGCACGGTATAAGTCGTGGTGGTATAGACATTATGGTACGAACTTCCCTCCTCATACGCGTCCACACCCCGTCCGTCCACATATCTATCTGATTCCATTAATGCTACCATATAATTCCGTTCCCGAATCCTGCTACTCAACACCATTTACACCAGAAAAATCACCTCTTCCCCTAGCATTCATGGCCTATATTAACACCACATTCCGTCATTTCATAATTTTTGCAGATCTTAATCTACATAGCCGATCTTCTGGCGGGACCCAACGCCTCCACAAATCCGTCAACCACATTGACTCCGATTTCCACTCCCGAGTCCTTCCCGTCCTTGTTCGCAAACACTCACCGACGTCGTCATTTCTCACAGCTCCCTAATCCGCCTTCTAAACTCCCCCTTCCTCTCTATCCTCCTCCAAATACCCAGACACCCGCCACGACCTCTTCCCCCTCGCCCGCGTCTGATACCGAAATTCGCCAAAGCAAATTGGACACGTACCGTGAACATATTACCAAAGCACTCGGACAGTCACCTCTCCTTCCTTCTCATGCTCAGTCGTAGACAAGATTTCCAACCTCGACAATACCAACATATCTAATGCCTCGATGATCCACATTCCCACCTCACTCCATACGACCTCCAAACCCCGTCTCCCACACAACACCCTGCACCCCCTGCAACTCTCCCAGTCTTATCTAAAAGAATTCTCCCAAACACGTTATCCCTACGTCATCGCCTCCACCGCCAGTCCCTGCGGACAGTTTCCATTCTCCTAAACGCTCTTCGGTGCATGACCTGGTCCAAAACTTGAAATTCCCTCAATTTCGTCCTTGTCTCGCCTTCTCAGTTCTCGCGCAAGCTCTCCTCACCCCTCGGTCAACACAGAACCCCTTCATAACCCACCATTCATAATTAAACATCTCCGACGAATATCCACGTAGACATGTTGATATTCACCTCCCACTTCCGCAATCGGTTCACTAATTCTCCATACCATTACTCATTGCCGACCGATGCCACCCTCTTCGAGAATCTACTTTCCCCGCCGTCCCTTCAACACTTCTATATTTACACACACGCACCCCACGTCCTCAACATGCCGTAAACTCCCCTCATTATTACTAACGCCATAGACCGCACACTGAGCAGCGCTCCAGCTCCCGACCAAGTCCGATACTGCCATATCTGTCAAACCCTTATCGAATTCCTCACGCTCCTAGCATCCCACTAACCATTCATACACACCTCCGGTTTCCATCCCATCTTCTGAAACGATTCAAAATGCTCCTTTTTCCCAAATCCGGAAACAACCAATCCTTACTAGACTCCTAACGCCCCATTTGTCTCATCACCATCCTTGCCAACATTCTAGAAAAAACACTCATCCCCAGATTGCACCGCAATCTGAAGTCCCTCAAACAACTACGTCCCCCATCATGCGGATTCCAACGAGGACTACTAATCACCAAATCTTTCACCATACCCATCTATAAATAAACAAGTCAACATAGCCAGACCGTCCATATAAATCACCTTCGACTTTAACCAGGAATTCACCTTCGTCTGACACTCTGTCCCTAATTTCAAGCTCCTCTCCTAAACATTCCCAGCCTCCTCGTCCAATTCTACGCGGCTTACCGTAATAACACTACAACCTGTATATCAGACAACGGCCACCTATCGCCAACCTTCCCCATATCCCTGGATAATAGCAATGATTTATCACCTCTCCTCATCGCTCCATTTTCTTTTCGTCACCGACATTCTCCATATATCACCACCCATCCAATTCCTTCAATTCGAGAATATCACCGCCATCATTTCGCCCACACCCTTCTGTACAGAACATCAATTAGAAAAATGCGAAGTTTCCCGGATACAGTTACCTCCCTTTGCGACCAATGGGAACTCGGCCTCATACTTCCAAAATAAAATCCATCCTAATGCTGTATCACAAACGGCGCTTTTTCCTTCCTCGCGATCCCTGCAGCCTAAGATTCACCAAAATGACAACACCGTCCCCCCTCAATCTTCCCTCAAATACATTGGCGTCACCATAGAGCGGCGCCTTACATTCCGCCCCCAGTACGAAAACCCACAAACAAATCATACATATGATCTCATCAAGTACGTAGGCTTGCCTGTACCAGTTAGGTATTTAACAGGAAACTACATAACCTAACCGCCAAGCCATTCACCCACTAAGCCATTACTTACCGCTCACCCCGCCCTGACAGCTGTGACCCACAGCATGCCCAACATATTTCCTCCTCTCCTGTCGATGGAACGCCGAATATTCCGCATTGCCTTTCTAATCCCACTGTTATTCCTTACTAAGTAACTACGCCATATCATCCCCTCCCCAAACTTACACACACGTCTCCCTCCTCTTATGGAGATTCCACGGCAAGGCCCTATATCCCAACAACCCCGTCCCATACAATTTCCTCCATTACACCCTACGATCACCACTATATAAGTTATCCCGACATCACTATCAAAACATCCTCACGAACCAGAGACGGGCCAACCCCACAAGACCAGTCCGCAATCGGTAAATTTTATCCCTAATCCCACCCACCTTCATTTATAAATTTTCTCATCTAATCGCCTACTTCTCCAGACCCTCCTACAACAACCCTGGCCACACAATTCTGCGCGAGAAAACATTCTTCGTCATACTCAACTTCCCATCCTACCTGGATTCCCCATCGACATGGCGGACAACCCGCATGGTATAAGTCGTGGTGGTGTAGACATTGTGGTACGCCCTTCCCTCCTCGTACGCGTCCACACCCCGTACGTTCACATATCTATCCTGATTGATTAATGCTACCAAATAATTCCGTTCCGGAGTCTTGCACCTCAACACCATTTACACCAGAAAAATCACCCCTTCCCGTAGGATTATTTTCCTATATTAACACCACATTCCGTCATTTCTTAATGTTTGCAGATCTTAATCTACATAGCCGATCTTCTGGCGAGACCCTACGCCGCCACAACTACCTCAACAACATTGACTCCTAATTCCACTCCCGAGTCCTTCCCGTCCTTCTTAGCAAACGCTCCCCGACGCCGTCATTTCTCACAACTCCCTAATCCACCTTCTAAACTTTCCCTTCATCCCTATCCTCCTCCAAATACCCTCACACACGCCACGTCCTCATCCCCCTCCCCCGCGTCTGATACAGAACTTCGCTAAAACCAATTGGACACGTACCGTGAACATATTACCGAAGCACTCGGACAGTCGCCTCCCCTTCCTTCTGATGCCCATTCGTAGAAAAGATTTCCAACCTCAACTATACCAACATATCTAATGTCTCGATGATCCACATTCCCACCTCTCTCCATACGCCCACCAAAACCTGTCTCCCACCCAACTTCCTGCACCCCCAGCCACTCTCCCAGTCTTATGAAAAAGAACTCTCCCGAACACGTTATCCCAACCTCCTTCGCCTCCACCGCCAGACCCTGCGGACAGTTTCCAGGCTCCTGAATGCTCTTCGGTGTATAACCTGGTCCAAAATGTGAAAGTCGCTCAATTTCGTCCTTGTCTCGCCTTCTCAGTTCTGGCGCAAGCTATCCTCACACCTCGGTCAACACAGCACCCCTTCATACCCCACCATTCATAATAAAACATCTCCGACGAATATCCAGGTAAACATGTTGATATTCACCTCCCACTTCCGCAATCGGTTCGCTCATTCTCCATACCATTACTCATTTCCGCTCGATGCCGCCCTGTACCAGAATCTACTTTCCCCGCCGTCCCTTCAAACTTATCTACTTACACACGCACCCAACGTCCTAAGCATCCCGAAAACTCCCTCCATTATTACTAACGCCATAGTCCGCACACTGAGCAGCGCTCCAGCTCCCGACCAAGTCCGATACTGCCGTATCTGTCAAACCCTTATCGAATTCCTCACGTTCCTAGCATCCCTCTATCCAATCATACACACCTCCGGTTTCCATCCCACCTTCTGAAAAGATTCAAAATGCTCCTTTTTCCCAAATCCGGAAGCGAACAATCCAAACTAGACTCCTAACGCCCCATTTGTCTCATCACCATCCTTGCCAACATTCTTGATAAAACACTCAACCCCTGATTGCACAGCAATCTCAAGTCCCTCAAACAACAACGTCCCCCATAATGCGGATTCCACCGAGGACAAGTAGACACCAAATCTTTCACCTCACCTTATCTATAAATCAACAACTCAACATAGCCCGACCGTGCTAATAAATCACCCTCGAATTTAACCAGGTATTCACCTTCGTCTGACACCCTGTCCTTAATTTCAAGCTCCTCTTCTAAACACTCCCAGCCTCCTACGTCCATTTCTACGCGGCTTACCGTAATAACAGTACAACCTGTATATCAGACTACGGCCACTTATCGCCAAACTTCCCCATGTCCCTGGATGTATAGCAAGGATTTATCCCCCCGCCCCACCGCTCTTTTTTCTTTTAGTCACCGATATTCTCCAGATATCACCACCCATCCAATTCCTTCAATTCGCCAATATCACCGCCATCATTTCGCCCAAACCCTTCGGTACAGAATATCAATTAGAAAAATGCGAAGTTTTCTGGACACAGTTACCTCCCTTTGCGACCAATGGGAACTCGGCCTCAATACTTCCAAAAGAATATCCATCCTAATCCTGTATCACAAACGGCGCTTTTTCCTTCCTCGCAATCTTTGCAGCCTCAGATTCACCATAATGACAAAACCGTCCCCCCTCAATCTTCCCTCAAATACCTTGGAGTCACCATAGAGCAGAACCTCACATTCCGTACCCAGTTCAAAAACCCACAAACAAATCATACATATGATCTCATCAAGTACGTCGGCTTGCCGGCACCAGGTAGGTATTTAACAGGAAACTAATTCACCTAACCGCCGAACCCGTCATCCACTAAGCCATTACTTACCGCTCACCTCGCCCTGACACTGTGACCCACAGCAAGCCCAACATATCTCATCGTCTCCTGTCGATGGATAGCCGAATATTCCCCATTGCTCTTCTAAACCCTCCGTTATTCCTTACTAATGAACTACACTACATCATCCCCTCCCCAAACTTGACACCCACGTATATCTCCTCTTCTGGAGATTCCACCGCTAGGCCCTAGATCCAAAAAAAACCAGTCCCATATAACATCCTCCATTCCGCCCAACGATCCCCACTACATAAGTTATCCTCTCATCCCTATCAAAATATCCTCACGCACCAGAAACGGGCCGCCCCCACAAGACCAGTCCGCAATGGGTAAAATTTATCCAAAATCCCACACACCTTCATTTATATCTTCCTCATCTAATCGCCTACTCTTCCAGACCCTCCGACAACAAACCTGCCCACACAGTTCTGCGCGAAAAATCATTCTTCGTGATACTCAGCTTGCCATTCTACCCGGATTCCCCATCCACTTGGCAGAAAACCCGCACGGTATAAGTCGTGGTGGTATAGCTAATATGGTACTCCCTTCCCTCCTCATACGCGTCCACACCCCGTACGTTCACATATCTATGATTCTATTAATGCTACCATATAATTCCGTTCCCGAATCCTGCTACTCAACACCATTTACACCAGAAAAATCACCCTTCCCCTAGCATTCATGGCCTTTATTAACACCACATTTCGTCATTTCATAATTTTTGCAGATCTTAATCTACATAGCCGATCTTCTGGCGGGACCCAACGCCTCCACAAATCCGTCAACCACATTGACTCCGATTTCCACTCCCGAGTCCTTCCCGTCCTTGTTCGCAAACACGGTCAACACAGAACCCCTTCATTACCCACCACTCGTAATTAAACATCTCCGACGAATATCCACGTAGACATGTTGATATTCACCTCCCACTTCCGCAATCGTTTCATTCCTTCTCCATACCATTACTCATTGCCGCCCGATGACACCCTCTTCGAGAATCTACTTTCCCCGCCGTCCCTTCAACACTTCTATATTTACACACGCTCCCCACGTCCTCAACATCCCGAAAACTCCCTCCATTATTACTAACGCCAAAGTCCGCACTCGGAGCAGCGCTCCAGCTCCCGACCAAGTCCGATGCTGCCATATCTGTCAAACCCTTATCGAATTCCTTACGCTCCTAGCATCCCACTAACCATTCATACACACCTCCGGTTTCCATCCCATCTTCTGAAACGATTCAAAATGCTCCTTTTTCCCAAATCCGGAAAAAACCTATCCCTACTAGACTCCTAACGCCCCATTTGTCTCATCACCATCCTTGCCAACATTCTAGAAAAAACACTCATCCTTTGATTGCACCGCTATCTGAAGTCCCTCAAACAAATACGTCCCCCAAATGCGGATTCCAACGAGGACTACTAATCACCAAATCTTTCACCATACCCATCTATAAATAAACAACTCAACATAGCACGACCACCGCTATAAATCACCTTCGACTTTAACCAGGAATTCACGATTGTGTGACACTCTGTCCCTAATTTCAAGCTCCACTCCTAAACATTCCCAGCCTCCTGCGTCCAATTCTACGCGGCTTACCGTAATAACACTACAACCTGTATATCAGACAACGGCCACCTATGGCCAACACTCCCCATATCCCTGGATAATAGCAATGAATTATCCCCTCTCCCCATCGCTCCATTTTCTTTTCGTCACCGACATTCTTCATATATCACCACCCATCCAATTCTTTCATTTCGAGAATATCACCGCCATCATTTCGCCCACACCCTTCGGTACAGAACATCAATTAGAAAAATGCTATGTTTCCCGGATACAGTTACCTCCCTTTGCGACCAATGGGAACTCGCCCTCAATATTTCCAAAATAAAATCCATCCTAATGCTGTATCACAAACGGCGCTTTTTCCTTCCTCGCGATCCCTGCAGCCTCAGATTCACCAAAATGACAACACCGTCCCCCCTCAATCTTCCCTCAAATACCTCGGCGTCACCCTAGAGCAGCGCCTTACATTCCGCCCCCAGTTCAAAAACCCACAAACAAATCATACATATGATCTCATCAAGTACGTCGGCTTGCCGGTACCAGTTAGGTATTTAACAGGAAACTACTTCACCTAACCACCGAGCCATTCAACCAATAAGCCATTACTTACCGCTCACCCCGCCCAGAAAGCTGAGACCCACAGCAAGCCCTACATATTTCCTCCTCTCCTGTCGATGAAACGCCGAATAACCCGCATTGCCCTTCTAATCCCTCTGTTATTCCTTACTAAGGAACTACGCCATATCATCCCTTCCCCAAACTTACACACACGTCTCCCTCCTCTTCTGGAGTTTCCACGGCAAGGCCCTAGATCCCAACAACACCGTCCCATACAATTTCCTCCATTACACCCTACGATCCCCACTATATAAGTTATCCCGACATCACTATCAAAACATCCTCACGAACCAGAGACGGGCCGCCCACACAAGACCAGTCCGCAATGGGTAAATTTTATCCCAAATCCCACCCACGTTCATTTATAACTTTCTCATCGAATCGCCTACCCCTCCAGACCCCCCTACAACAAACCTGCCCACACAGTTCTGCGCGAGAAAACATTCTTCGTCATACCCAGCTTGCCATTCTACCCGGATTCCCCATCGAAATGGCGGAAAACCAGCATGGTATAAGTAGAGGTGGTAGAGCCATTGTGGTACGCCCTTCCCTCCTAGTACGCGTCCACACTCCGTACGTTCACATATCTATCCTGATTGATTAATGCTACCAAATAATTCCGTTCCCGAGTCTTGCAACTCAACACCATTTACACCAGAAAAATCACCCCTTCCCCTAGCATAAATTTCCTATATTAACACCACATTCCGTCATTTCTTAATTTTTGCAGATCTTATCTACATAGCCGGTCTTCTGGCGAGACCCAACGCCTCCACAACTACCTCAACAACATTGACTCCCAATTCCACTCCCGAGTCCTTCCCGTCCTTCTTCGCAAACGCTCCCCGACGCCGTCATTTCTCACAAATCCCTAATACATCTTCTAAACATTCCCTTCCTCCCCATCCTCCACCATATACCCTCACACACGCCACGTCCTCATTCCCCTCCCCCGCGACTGATGCCGAAATTCGCCGAAACAAATTGGACACGTACCGAGACATATTACAAAGGACGCGGACAGTCACCTCCCCTTCCTTTTGATGTCCATTCGTAGACAAGATTTCAATCCTCAACTATACCAACATATCTAATG
The DNA here is from genome assembly GCF_040414725.1 of Anabrus simplex. Lineage (NCBI taxonomy): Eukaryota > Metazoa > Arthropoda > Insecta > Orthoptera > Tettigoniidae > Anabrus > Anabrus simplex. Next base: position 147,691,471 of record NC_090270.1, on the reverse strand, counting down.
TCTCGATGATCCACATTCCCACCTCACTCCATACGCCCTCCAAACCCTGTCTCCCACCCAACTTCCTGCACCCCCTGCAACTCTCCCAGTCTTATCAAAAAGAACTCTCCCGAACACGTTATCCCTACTTCCTTCGGCTCCACCGCCAGTCCCTGGGGACAGTTTCCATCCTCCTGAACGCTCTTCGGTGCATAACCTGGTCCAAACCATGAAATTCCCTCAATTTCGTCCTTGTCTCGCTTTCTCAGTTCTGGCCCAAGTTATACTCACCCCTCGGTCAACTCCGAACCCCTTCATACCCCACCATTCATAATGAAACATCTCCGACGAATATCCAGGTAAACATGTTAATATTCACCTCCCACTTCCGCAATCGGTTCGCTCCTTCTCCATACCATTACTCATTTCGCTCGATGCCACCCTGTTTGAGAATCTAGTTTCCCCGCCCTCCCTTCAAAACTTCTCTACTTACACACGCACCCCTCGTCCTAAACATCCCGAAAACTCCCTCCATTGTTACTATCGCCCTAGTCCGCACACTGAGCAGCGCTCCAGCTCCCGACCAAGTCCGATAATGCCGTATCTGTCAAACCCTTATCGAATTAATCACGCTACTAGCATCCCTCTATCCATTCATACACACCTCCGGTTTCCATCCCACCTGTGAAAAGATTCAAAATGCTCCTTTTTCCCAAATCCGGAAGCGACCAATCCAAACGAGACTCCTAACGCCCCATTTGTCTCATCACCATCCTTGCCAAGATTCTAGATAAAACACTCAACCCCTGATTGCACCGCAATCTCAAGTCCCTCAAACAACTACGTCCCCCATAATGCGGATTCCACCGAGGACAACTAGACACCAAATCTTTCACCTCACCCAATCTATAAATCAACAACTCAACATAGCCCGACCGTCCTAATAAATCACCTTCGACTTTAACCAGGAATTCACCTTCGTATGACACCCTGTCCTTATTTTCAAGCTCCACTTCTACACACTCCCAGCCTCCTACTTCCAATTCTACTCGGCTTACCATAATAACAGTACAACCTGAATATCAGACAACGGCCATCTATCGCCAACCTTCCCCATGTCCATGGATGTATAGCAAGGAATTATCCCCTCTCCCAACCCCTCCTTCTCCTTTTCGTCACTGACATTCTCCAAATGTCACCACCCATCCAATTCCTAAAATTCGCCAATATCATCGCCATCATTTCGCCCACACCCTTCGGTACACAACGTCAATAAAAAACTGCAAAGTTTCCTGGACAGAGTTACCACCCTTTGCGACCAATGGGAACTCGGCCTCAATACTTCCAAAACAAAATCCATCCTAATCCTGTATCACAATCGGCGCATTTCCCTACCTCGAATTCCCTGCAGCCTCAGATTCACTATAATGACAAAACTGTCCCCCCACTATCTTCCCTCAAATACCTTGGCGTCACTATAGAAGAGCAACTCACTTTCAGCCCCTACTTCAAAAACCCACAAACAAGTCATAAGTATGATCTCATCAAGTACGTCCGCTTGCCGGCACCAGTTACGTATTTAACAGGAAATTACTTCACCTAACCGCCGAACCGTTCATCCACTAAGCCATTACTTACCGCTCACCCCGCCCTGACAGCTGTGACCCACAGCAAGCCCAACATATTTCCTCCTCTCCTGTCGATGGAACGCCGAATATTCCGCATTGCCCTTCTAATCCCTCTGTTATTCCTTACCAAGGAACTACACCACATCATCCCCTCCCCAAACATTACACACACGTCTCTCTCCTCTTCAGGAGATTCCACGGCAAGGCCCTAGAAAACAACAACCCTGTCAAATACCATTCCTCCATCTCACTCTACGATCCCTACTATATAAATTATCCCCACATCACTATCAAAACATCCTCATGGACCAGAGACGGGCCACCCAAACAAGACCAGTGCGCAATGGGTAAATTTTATCCCAAAACCCACCCACCTTCATTTACAACTTTCTCATCTAATCGCCTACTCCTCCAGACCATTCTACAACAACCCTGCCCACACAGTGTTGCGCGAAAAAAACATTCTTCGTTTTACTCAACTTCCCATCCTACCCGGATTCCCCATCGACATGGCGGACAACCCGCATGGTATAAGTCGTGGTGATATAGCCATTGTGGTACGCCCTCCCCCCCTCGTACGCGTCCACACCCCGTACGTTCACATATCTATCCTGATTGATTAATGCTACCAAATAATTCCGTTCCCGAGTCTTGCAACTCAACACCATTTACACCAGAAATGTCACCCCTTCCCCTTGCATTAATTTCCTATATTACCACCACATTCCGTCATTTCTTAATGTTTGCAGATCCCAATCTACATAGCCGACCTTCTGACGAGACCCTACGCCTCCACAACTACCTCAACAACATTGACTCCTAATTCCACTTCCGAGTCCTTCCCGTCCTTCTTCGCAAACGCTCCCCGACGCCGTCATTTCTCACAACTCCCTAATACACCTTCTATACTTTCCCTTTCTCCCTATCCTCCTCCAAATACCCTGACACAAGCCACGTCATCACCCCGTCCCCCGCGTCTGATACCGAACTTCGCCAAAACCAATTGGACACGTACCGTGAACATATTACCAAAGCACTCGGACAGTCGCCTCCCCTTCCTTCTGATGCCCATTCGTAGGCAAGATTTCCAACCTCAACTATACCAACATATCTAATGTCTCGATGATCCACATTCCCACCTCTCTCCATACGCCCACCAAAACCTGTCTCCCACCCAACTTCCTGCACCCCCAGCCACTCTCCCAGTCTTATCAAAAAGAACTCTCCCGAACACGTTATCCCAACTCCCTTCGCCTCCACCGCCAGTCCCTGCGGACAGTTCCCATCCTCCTGAACGCTCTTCGGTGCATAACCTGGTCCAAAACGTGAAAGTCCCTCAATTTCGTCCTTGTCTCGCCTTCTCAGTTCTGGCGCAAGCTATACTCACCCCTCGGTCAACACAGAACCCCTTCATACCCCACCATTCATAATGAAACATCTCCGACGAATATCCAGGTAAACATGTTAATATTCACCTCCCATTTCCGCAATCGGTTCACTCCTTCTCCATACCATTACTCATTTCGCTCGATGCCACCCTGTTCGAGAATATACTTTCCCCGCCGTCCCTTCAAACTTCTCTACTTACACACGCACCCCTCGTCCTAAACATCCAGAAAACTCCCTCCATTATTACTACCGCCATAGTCCGCACACTGAGCAGCGCTCCAGCTCCCGACCAAGTCAGATACTGCCGTATCTGTCAAACCCTTATCGAATTCCTCACGCTCCTACCATCCCTCTATTGATTCATACACTCCTCCGGTTTCCATCCCACCTTCTGAAAACATTCAAAATGCTCCTTTTTCCCCAAATCCGGAAACGACCAATCCAAACTAGACTCCTAACACCCCATTTGTCTCATCACCATCCTTGCCAAGATTCTAGTTAAAACACTCAACCCCTGATTGCACCGCAATCTTAAGTCCCTCAAACAACAACGTCCCCCATAATGCGGATTCCACCGAGGACAACTAGACACCAAATCTTTCACCTCACCTTATCTATAAATCAACAACTCATCATAGCCCGACCGTCCTAATAAATCAACCTCGACTTTAACCAGGAATTCACCTTCGTCTGACACTCTGTCCTTATTTTCAAGCTCCACTTCTAAACATTCCCAGCCTCCTACGTCCAATTCTACGCGGCGTACCGTAATAACAGTACAACCTGTATATCAGACAACGGCCACCTATCGCCAACCCTCCCCCATGTCCGTGGATGTATAGCAAGGATTTATAACATCTCCCCACCGATCCTTTTTCTATTCGTCACCGACATTCTCCATATATCACCACCCATCCAATTCCTTCAACTCGCCAATTTCAGCGCAATAATTTCGCCCACACCCTTCGGTACAGAACATCAGTAAAAAACAGCGAAGTATCCTGGACACGGCTACCTCCCTTTGCGACCAATGGGAACTCGGCCTCAATACTTCCAAAACTAAATCCATCCTAATACTGTATCACAAACGGCGCTTTTTCCTTCCTCGCGATACCTGCAGCCTCAGATTCACCATAATGACAACACCGTCCCCCTCGTTTTTCCCTCTAATACCTTGGCGTCGCCATAGAGCAGCGCCCTGCATTCCGCCCCCAGTTCGAAATCCCACAAACAAATCATACATATGATCTCACCAAGTACGTCGGCTTGCCGGTACCAGTTAAGTATTTAACAGGAAACAACTTCACCTAACCGCCGAACCCTTCATCCTCTAAGCCATTACTTACCGCTGACCCCGCCCTGACAGCTGTGACCCATAGCAAGCCCAACATACAGTATTACCTCCTCTCCTGTCGATGGAACGCCGAATAGTCCGCATTGCCCTTCTAATCCCTCTATTATTCCTTACTAAGGAATTACACCATATCATCCCCTCCCCAAACTTTACACCCACGTCTCTCTCCTCTTCTGGAGATTCCACGGCAAGCCCTAGATCCCAACAACCCTGTCCCATACCAGATCCTATATTCCACCACACGATCCCCACTATATTACTTATCCCCACATCACTATCTTAACATACTCACGAACCAGAGACGGGCCACCAAAACAAGACCATTCCCCAATCGGTAAATTTTATCCCAAATCCCACCCACCCTCATTTATAACATTCTCATCTGATCGCCTACTCCTCCAGACCCTCCTACAACAATCCTGCCCACCCAGTTCTGCGCGAAAAAACCATTCTTCGTGATACTCAGCTTCCCATTCTACCCGGTTTCCCCATTCACATGACAGACAACCGGCATGGTATAAGTCGTGGTGGTATAGCCATTGTGGTACGCCCTTCGCTCCTCATTCGCGTCCACACCCCGTACGTTCACATATCTATCTGATTCCATTAATGCTACCATATAATTCCGCTCCCGATTCCTGCACCTCAACACCATTTACACCAGAAAAATCACCCCTTCCCGTAGCATTCATGGCCTATATTAACACCACATGCCGTCATTTCGTTTGTTTTGCAGATCTTAATCTACATAGCCGGTCCTCTGGCAAGACCCAACGCCTCAACAACTCCCTCAACCGCACTGACACCTAATTCCACTCCCGAGTCCTTCCCGTCCTTGTTCGCAAACAATCCCCGACGCCGTCATTTCTCACAGCTCCCTAATCCACCTTCTAAACATTCCCTTCCTCTCTATCTTCCTCCAAATACCCAGACACACGCCACGTCCTCATCCCCCTCCCGCGCGTCTGATACCGAACTTCGTCAAAACCAACTGGACACGTACCGTGAACATATTACCAAAGCACTCGGACAGTCAACTCCCCTTCCTCCTGATGCCCAGTCGTAGACAAGATTTCCAACCTCAACTATTCCAACATATCTAATGTCTCGATGAACCACATTAACACCTCTCTCCATACGCCCTCCTAAACCTGTCTCCTAACCACCTTCTTGCACCCCCTGCAACTCTCTCAGTCTTATAAAAGGAACTCTCCCGAACACGTTATCCCAACTTCCTTCGCCTCCACCGCCAGTCCCTGCGGACAGTTTCCATCCTCCTGAACGGTCTTCGGTGCATAACCTGGTCCAAAACGTGAGAGTCCCTCAATTTCGTCCTTGTCTAGCCTTCTCAGTTCTGGTGCAAGCTATACTCACACCTCGGTCAACACAGCACTCCTTCATACCCCACCATTCATAATGAAACATCTCCGACGAATATCCAGGTAAACATATTACTGTAATATACACCTCCCAATTGCGCAATCGGTTCGCTCCTACTCCATACAAATACTCATTTCGCGATGCCACCCTGTTCGAGAATCTACTTTCCCCTCCGTCCCTTCAACACTCCTCTACCTACACACACGCTCCCCACGTCCTAGACATCCCGAAAACTCCCCCCATTATTACTAACGCCATAGTCCGCACACGGAGCAGCGCTCCAGCTCCCGATCAAGTCCGATACTGCCGTATCTGTCAAACCCTTACCGAATTCCTCACGCTCCTACCATCCCTCTATCCATTCATACACACCTCCGGTTTCCATCCCACCTTCTGAAAAGATTCAAAATGCTCCTTTTTCCCATATCCGGAAAGGACCATTCCAAACTAGACTCCTAACGCCCCATTTGTCTCATCACCATTCTTGCCAACATTCTACATAAAACACTCATCCCTTGATTGCACCGCTATCTGAATTCCCTCAAACAACTACGTCCCCCGTAATGCGGATTCCACCGAGGACTACTAATCACCAAATCTTTCACCATACAATCTATAAATAAACAACTCGACATAGCCCGACCGTCCATATAAATCACCTTCGACTCTAACCAGGAATTCACCTTCGTCTGACACTCTGTCCTTAATCTCAAGCTCGACTTCTAAACACTCCAGCCTCCTACGTCCAATTCTACGCGGCTTACCGTAATAACAGTACAACCTGTATATGAGAAAACGGCCACCTATCGCCAACATAACCCATATCCCTGGATGTATAGCAAGGATTTATCCCCTCTCCCCAGCGCTCATTTTTCTTTTCGGCACCGATATACTCCAAATATCACCACCCATCCAATTCCTTCAATTCGCTAATATCACCGCCATCATTTCGCCCACTCCCTTCGGTACAGAACATCAAAAAAAAACTGCGAAGTTTCCTGGACACAGTTACCTCACTTTGCGACCAATGAGAACTCGGCCTCAATACTTCCAAAACTAAATCCATCCTAATCCTGTATCACAAACGGCGCTTTTCCTTTCCTCGCAATCCCTGCAGCCTCAGATTCACCATAATGACAACACCGTCCCCCCTCAATCTTCTCCCAAATACCGTGGCGTCACCATAGACCAGAGCCTCACATTCCGCCCCCAGTTCGAAAAACCACAAACAAATCATACGTATGTTGTCATCAAGTACGTCGGCTTGCCGGCACCTGTTAGATATTTAACAAGAAACTACTTACCTAACCGCCGAACCCTTCATCCGCTAAGCCATTACTTACCGCTCACCCCGCCCTGACAGCTTTGACCCACAGCTTGCCCAACATATTTCCTCCTCTCCTGTCGATGGAACGCCGCACTTTTGCCCTACCACTCCCTCTGTTATTCCTTACTAAGGAACTACAACACATCATCCCCTCCCCAAACTTGACACCCACGTGTCCATCCTCTTCTGGACATTCCACGGCAAGGCCCTAGATCCCAATAACCCTGTACCATACCAGTTCCTCCATTCCACCCTACGATCCCCAGTATATAAGTTATCCCCACATCACTATCAAAACATCCTCACGAACTAGAGACGGGCCACCCCCACAAGACCAGTCCGCAATGGGTAAATTTTATCCCAAATTTCACCCACCTTCATTTACAACGCTCTCATCTAGTCGCCTACTCCTCCAGACCCTCCTACAACAACCCTGCCCACACAGTTCTGCGCGAAACGAACCATTCTTCGCGATACTCACCTTGCCATTCTACCCGGATTCCCCATCCACATGGCGGACAAGCCGCATGGTATAAATCGTGGTGGTATAGCCATTGTGGTACGCCCTTCCCTCCACATACGAGTCCACACACCGTACCTACACATATCTATCCTGATTCCATTAATGCTACCATATATTTCCGTTCCCGAATCCTGCGCCTCAACACCATTTACACCAGAAAAATAACCCCTTCCCGTAGCATCATGGCATATATTAGCACCACATTCCGCCATTTCATAATTTTTGCACATCTTAATCTACATAGCCGGTCTTCTGTCGAAGCCCAACGCCTCCACAACTCCCTCAACCACATTGACTCCTAATTCCACTCCCGAGTCCTTCCCGTCCTTCTTCTCAAACACTCCCCGACGCCGTCATTTCTCACTACTCCCTAATCCACCTTCTAAACATTCCCTTCCTCCCTATCCTCCTCCAAATACCCCCACACACGCCACGTCCTCATCCCCCTCACCCGCGTGTGATACCTAACTTCCCCAAAACCAATTGGACACGTACTGTGAACATATTACCAAAGCACTCGGACAGTCACCTCCCCCTTCTTTCTGATGCCCAGTCGTAGACAAGATATCCAACCTCAACTATACCAACATATCTAATGTCTCGATGATACACATTCCCACCTCACTCCATAGGCCCTCCAAACCCTGTCTCCCACCCAACTTCCTGCACCCCCTGCAACTCTCCCAGTCTTATTTAAAAAAATTCTCCCGAACACGTTATCCCTACATCCTTCGCCTCCATCGCCATTCCCTGCGGACAGTTTCCATCCTCCTGAACGCTCTTCGGTGGATAACCTGGTCCAAATCTTGAAATTCCCTGAATTTCGTCCCTGTCTCGCCTTCTCAGTTCAGGCGAAAGCTATCCTCACCCCTCGGTCAACACAGCACCCCTTCATAACCCACCATTCATAATGAAACATCTCCGACGAATATCCAGGTAAACATGTTAATATTCATCTCCCACTTCCGCAATTGGTTCACTCCTTCTCCATACCATTACTCATCTCCGCCCGATGCCACCCCGTTCAAGAATCTACTTTCCCCTCCGTCCCTTCAACACTCCTCTACTTACTCACACGCACCCCACGTCCTAAACATCCCGAAAATTCCCTCCATTATTACTAACGCCATAGTCCGCACACGGAGCAGCGCTCCAGCTCCCGACCAAGTCCGATACTGCCATATCTGTCAAACCCTTATCGAATTCCTCACGCTCCTAGAATCTCTCTGTCCATTCACACACACCTCCGGTTTCCATCCCACCTTCCTGAAAAGATTAAAAATGCTCCTTTCTCCCAAATCCCGAAAGGACCAATCCAAACTAGACTCCTAAAGCCCCATTTTTCTCATCACCATCCTTGCCAACATTCTAGATAAAACACTCATCCCCTGATTGCACCGCTACCTGAAGTCCCTCAAATAACTATGTCCCCCATAACGCGGATTCCACCAAGGACAACTAGACACCAAATCTTTCACCTCACCCACTCTATAAATCAACAACTCAACATAGCCCGACCGTCCTAATAAATCACCTTCGACTTTAACCAGGAATTCACCTTCGTCTGACACCCTGTCCTTATTTTCAAGCTCCACTTCTAAACACTCCCAGCCTCATACTTCCAATTCTACTCGGCTTACCAAAATAACAGTACAATCTGAATATCAGACAACGGCCACCTATCGCCCACCTTCACCATGTCCCTGGATGTATAGCAAGGATTTATCCCCTCTCCCCACCGCTCATTTTTCTTTTCGTCACCGACATTCTCCACATATCAACACCCATCCAATTCCTTCAATTCGCCAATATCACCGCCATCATTTCGCCCACAACCATCGGTACAGAACATTAATAAAAAACAGCGAAGTTTCCTTGACACAGTTACCTCCCTTTGCGACCAATGGGAACTCAGCCTCAATATTTCCAAAACAAAATCCATCCTAATCCTGTATCACAAACGGCGCTTTTTCCTTCCTCGCAATCCTTGCAGCCTCAGATTCACCATAATAACAACACCTCCCCACCTCAAAATTCCCTCAAATACCTTGGCGTCACCATAAGCAGCACCTCACGTTCCGCCCCCAGTTCAAAAACCCACAAACGAATCATACATATGATCTCATCAAGTACGTAGGCTTGCCGGCACCAGTTACGTATTTAACAGGAAACTACTTCACCTAACCGCCGAACCCTTCATCCACTAAGCCATTACTTTCCGCTCACCCCGCCCTGACAGCTGTGACCCACAGCAAGCCCGGCCATATTTCCTCCCCTTCTGTCGATGGAACGCCGAATATTCCGCATTGTCCTTCTAATCCCTCTGTTATTCCTTACTACGGAACGACACCACATCATCCCCTCCCCAAACTTTACACCCACGTCTCTCTCCTCTTCTGGAGATTCCACGGCAAGGCCCTACATCCCAACAACCCTGTTCCATACCAGTTCCTCCATTCCAGCCTACGATCCCCACTATATAAGTTATCCCCACATCACTATCAAAACATCCTCACGAACCCCCAAAAGACCAGTCCGCAATGGGTAAATTTTATCCCAAATCCCACCCACCTTCATTTATAACTTTCTCATCTAATCGCCTACTCCTCCAGACCCTCCTACAACAACCCTGCCCACACAGTTGTGCGCGATAAAACCAATCTTCGTGATACTCAACTTGCCATACTATCCGGATTCCCCATCCACATGGCGGTCAACCCGCATGGTATAAGTCGTGGTGGTATAGACATTGTGGTACGCCCTACCCTCCTCATACGCGTCCGCACCCCGTACCTCCACACGTCTATCCTGATTCCATCAATGCTACCATATACTTACGTTCCCGAATCCTGCACCTCAACACCGTTTACATCAGAAAAATCACCCCTTCCCGTAGCATTCATGGCCTATATTAACACCACATTCCGCCATTACTTAATTTTTGCAAATCTTAATCTACATAGCCGGTCTTCTGGCGAGACCCAACACCTCCACAACTCCCTCAACCACATTGATTCCTAATTCCATTCCCGAGTCCTTCCCGTCCTTCTTCGCAAGCACTCCCCGACGCCGTCATTTCTCACAAGTCCCTAATCCATCTTCTGAACGTTCCCTTCTATGGTACCTCCGCTCTAAATCTTCCCATCAAATACCTTGGCGTTTCTATAGACCAGCACCTCACATTCCGCCCCCTATTTCCAGAACCTACAAACCAAATCATCCAATGATCTAGTACCTCGATAATGTTCGTAATCCTTCCTGTTACTTTTCTTGTAGATAGGTATTATCACTGCTTTCGTCATATCAGAATGTACCTTATTAACATTCCATATTAATCTTATTACTCTATGAAGCCATATCGTCCCTGCCTTCAACCTATATTTCATCTTTTCCGGCCGAATTTCATTTATTTTTGCTGCTTTTTGACAGCGGAGTTTACCATCCTTCTCACTTCGTCAACTGCCATTTCACCAGTGTCATTGTTCTCCTCCCCTCTAGCTCGCTTGTTCGCGACGTCTTAGAAAAATGTCCTTTTATGTTGAGAAGATATTAAAAATATTCCTTCCACCTGTCCAGCGATCTCATGAGATGTATTATGGGTTCACCTGATTAACCCAAAACTTTATTCATTTCCTTTTTCCTTCCCTTCCGAAGATTATTTATTACTGTCCAGATAGGCTCCCAGTTTAACTTCTTTGAGCGCAGTAGACACAAACGTCACATTTCCCTTCCTGTTTTCTCGATAAGTGTACTTGAATGGGTTTTGACAACTACCGTATATTCCTTTCGACAGCCCATTTGCCATTTAATTCAACACTCATCTTAAACTTATTTCTCACCGTTCGTTACCTACTCGTTTCCACTGCGAAATTATTGTGATCATTACTACTGCCCAACTCTACATTTCCTTTCTAACCCAGTCATCTGAGATATCTGATATATTTTACCTTTCTAGATAATTTTCTTTCAACACGTTACCTCCAACTCCAGCCGAAGTAAGTGTGCTCTTCCAGATGTATTCTTCTCTTTAAAGCTGTAGCTGGTGATTACAAAGTCTTCTGATGATGTCCAACTTCTTCAGTCATCTTGATTTCCATCCTGGTAACACATTCGGACGGATACAGTAGTCCTGCTACCAAAGGAGGTGGGTTGTAGGAAGGTAACCACTCACTGACCTGACCCTTCTTCTTAGAACACTAACTTCCGACGTGAAGAGTGGGAAAATCAATAACACACGAAACACAGCACACATTGTTGGTATGTTAGTTCGTACGACATTAAAGACATGCTGTTATTGGGGATCGCCCTCGTTATATAACCATTGTGCGGACCGCGCAGAGAAGAGCACCACACGGCAATAGCAAGTCTGATATTTACTTCGGATGTTGAGTGTTTCCAGAAAATCATTATTTTAGGAATAATTTCATTTTGCAGATGCAACTTCTTGTTTTAATTCTAGACAAATTACTGTCACTGTAAATATGTATTACAGAATATGACGGATTTTCATTGAAACTGAGTGTAAATCTATTTGGCATATTTTTGTCTTTCACTGTGAAGTATATTCTTCCTTAAGAATAATTTCCAGAATGTACTTCTCATATAATCACGCTGTATCAAGCTTTTTATTTGGCTCCACGCAAGGCTATGTAACTAACATTAGTTCAGAGTTTCCATTGTAGAAGAATAAACACGATATTAATAATCAAAATAAAAACAACAGTTTCCTTGGAAACGTAACTAAAGTAGGTCCATGTCCTTTCCAATGTATTAATGTTTGTTATTCTGCAAACTAGCTTGTACTCATATGTGTATGTGGGTTTCACGTTAACTGCTATTTCTTGTGAAAGGCGAACCACAGGAATGTGACGTTTGGTTCAAAGAATCCCACATACACTGCCTAGAATTCGATTGGCCGCCTTAGCAAGATATCATTGACGGCGATACTCAATACTTGTACTTAATTGAAACCAATCTTTGCACAAAATACCCTAACAGATACAATGGTGTTTAACTTCAGGCAGGGATTCTTAACCTGGGTCCGTGGATCCACTTCGGTGTGCCCTGAAAGTGAAATAAAATTAACAGGAAAATTCTTAATTGTTGTTTTCCTGAATAGATATATATTTACATAGAAATCCGTTTCCTGATGATAACTGACAATGGTAGAGTTCATGCAATACCTGACTATTGCGACATTGTCCTCGTCGATGCGACCTGTGAACAAACTGCGAAACTTCAAGGAGCGTTGAACTCTGGGGTTCCATTTAACTTGAGTAATGACGCTCCCATAACCCCCAGCTCTTTCCCGGCTGAGATTCAACAGGCGACGGTAGTTTCATACACTTACGTTGATATATCGAACTCTGATCTGAGCTTAGCGGGGCGCGTAAATTAAATATTATTATTATTATTATTATTATTATTATTATTATTATTATTATTATTATTATTATTATTATTATTATTATTATTATGTAGAACTCTGAATGAAAACCTACTCAAATACATGTCTTCAAAATTCCATGTATTGTCCATATTCCATAATTGTAACACTACATGTGGCACTTCTCTCCCTGTTCCCATCAACCACTTTTCGATGTATAATAGATCGTTGGAATTCCAGCTGCTGTCAGGAACTCATTATTGAAACATAAGACTGTTTGCAGAGTTTACCTGTTGAATACCTCTGATTGTCTCGTGTGATTGGTGACACTTGATAGGTTGTGTGATTGTGATATGTAAGTTAGTAACATTCCCATTAGTTATTATTATTATTATTATTATTATTATTATTATTATTATTATTATTATTATTATTATTATTATTATTACGGCGATATCCGTGATAGTTAGAGGTGAAAGAATGTGCGGGGTGAAATAGGTCTCAACTACAGAATTAAAGTTAATTTAAAACTTTAACAAAGGTTATTTTTTCTTTTCAAAATCAACAAATAACAGAGTATTAACAGGTACCAAGTAGCAGATCAACAAATTAACAAATTATAGTTCGTTACAAGATTGGTCTTCGAGCCCCAAGTTTAATTTCTGAGCTCTCAGCTCACAACCACAATTGCTAAAGGGCAGAAAACCCTAAGTACGAGGAGCAAATGCTCCTAATTACAAAGTTAAGAAAAAGTGCAGACCCACTCTCAACTTTACAAGCCTGTCAAAGGCTACAACAAGCTTCATTTCTATCTGCCCTTAAGGCACACAAGGAAACAGGGGTAATTAATACCTAACCTACGGGGCCTTCGCATGAAGAAAACAAACATCAGGTTAAGTTACTGGCCCGAGGTACAGAAGAGATTGGAGGCGTAAACTTGCCCTCCTAAATACACTTTTAAAACCTAAGTGGCTCTAGGCCGAAACACCGGGGCTAATCCCAAGCTAAGGAGTTGACCCGTATGAGGAAGAGAAGAATCGGTTATGAAAACGTAGTCACCTCAATTTCCAAAATAAAGGGGAGTTCGAGAGGGAGAAGCACTCTCTAACCCCGAATTTCAGTTCAAGAAATAGTGTTTTTTACATAGACAGAAAAAGGGATTTACATTTCAAAAGATGGGTTACACATTAAAGGATTCGAACCTTCTCCGAGAGTTAAACTGCTGAGCTAGCAAGAAATAAAGATGTTAACAGGACATTACCTTGTTGGAGATCTGTTGCCCGAAGAAAGAGGCGCGTCCCGCCGCCTGTTACATATCCACACACTAAGAAAAATGTTACTGAAGTGGCACTGAGACAAGAAAATCAGCAGTTTTTATACCCTCGTGGAAAGTTCGAGGCCTTTCATGAATGACAACAACCTGCCCACAAACTTTTATTGGATAACAGCAGAAACTAATACACAAGACGAGGAAGAAACACCTTATTGGTGGAAAATTAATTATATAAATTATTGATTGGTTACATTAAAAACAGGCGGAAAGAAAGGATTTATATTGCCAACCCACAAACCACAGAACAATATTTAGTAAAAACAAAACTTAGGAATACAATATTTCGTCAAGAAAGTTCATTCCATTGCACCAGAGGGTATTACCATAGTTTTGGGTAGAGACATCTGTTAGAGATTGTCCACACTTTTTAATCGTTGAAAAACAAAGGCAGTTCGAAATAGACACAGTTCAGAACACTTCAAAATTACAAAATTTACAGGGGCGACATCTGCCGAGAAACCGTTGAGTTAATTCAGTTTGTTAAAGTTCAAGCTTTCTCCTGTAGAGGAGTTTCAACTGGCGCAATATTTGAATTAGCGGCGTGGAGATGTACCGTTCGGTACAATTATTATTATTATTATTATTATTATTATTAATATTATTATTATTATTATTATTATTATTATTGTTATTATTATTATTATTATTATTATTATTATTATTATTACCGTGTTTTAGTGGTAGGTAGAGGTGAAAGGAGGTGCGGGCGTGAACGGGTCTCAAACTACGGAAACAAAGTTAATGTAAAATTTAACAAGGTTATATTTTCTTTTCAAAAACAAAGAAATAACAAGCATGGCAGGTACAAAGTAGCAAGTCCAAAGGGTAGTTACAATATTTACAGGATTTGGGCTTCGCGCCCTGACTTCACAATGCTTGGGCAATCAGCTCAGTTTTACCCCAAACACAAGTTTCAACAGAGGGGCAGAAAACCCCATTCATGCCTAGGAGTCCTTGCTCCAAATTACACTGAAAAGCCTCCACGAGGCATACAACATTCAATTTTCAAAAGAGCCACACGCTCTCAACTTTAAGCCTCTCAAAGGCCACACCAAACTCCACCTTCGAGTTGTCCTCACTGGACATAGACACAGGGGTAAAATACCCAACCTACTGAGGTCTATTAAATGAAAAGGGGCAATTACATGACCTCTAAAATAACAATTTGAGAGGAGGCGATCTGCACTCCTAATACACTTGTTTTTAAAACCTAATCTGGCTCTAGGCCACTAATGCAAGGGCTAATCCCATACTACAGAGGTGACTTTAGAAAAGAGCAATTTGTTTTACGTTAACGAAGAATAGGTTGAAAAAATAAGTTCACCTCAAAACAATGTGAGTGGGAGCTCGAGAGGGTTAGCACTCTCTATCCCAATATGCAGCTTTAAAAGTGAATAGATGAAAAGATTGGTTACATTTTAGGAAAAGGTTACATGGTGGAAACGCTTCGAACCCGCTCCGAGAGTTAAACTGCCAACCTAGCAAGAAAATAAGTTATTAAGAGGCCATTACCTGGTGTTGAACAGCTGGAGAAGAAAGAGGCGCTTCCCGCCCCCTGCTATGTACTTTACACACTGAAAGATGGAACAGAAGTGGCCCGGAGACCCAAAAATCAGCAGTTTAAATACTCTCGCGGAAGGTTCTAGGCGTTTTAGGGAAGAGAACACCCGCCCACAATCACTTTATTGGCTAGGGTACAGAAACATATCCAAGTTGGGGGAAGATACATCGGATTGGTTGGAAATTACTAAAAGAAATTCGGGATTGGATAAATCTAAAACAAGGGGAAAAAGAGGGGTATACAGCCAACTTAAACAATAACAGAAAGAAATTTAACAAGAAACAAACTTTTGAAATAAGAACTTCTCCAAAACAAAATAGTTCTTTCACTCCGCACTAGGGTGCACTATTGTTGATCTTCAGTAGTGTCCTCTAGAAGAGAAAGTTCACACTTCTTACTACAAGCAAAACAAAAATACGTCGAAAATGACACAGTTCAAAAACTCCAAAATTTACAGGTAGAGACATCTTCTGAGAAACTTGAAAATTAATACTGTCCATAAAGTTCAGACTTCCTCCAGCAGAGGAGTTTCAACAGGCGCACATTTTAAATTAGCGGTGTGGAGGTGTACCGCCCGGTACAGACCTCCCCCCCCCCCAAAAGTTCCACTAGGGGTGACACATGAAATTGTTTGAAAACAAGGTCCAAGTTTTGATGTAGATATGGAGATTAATTGCCAAAAAAATTTATAAGATTTTCTTAATTTGGTTTGATTCAGTTTCAAAATTTTGTTTTGCAGGTGAAGTACAGTCTTTATGTTTGTAGAAGTTCAATTCTGAATATAAACTTTTAATACTTAAAAGTGATGAAAAATTTTGCAATGTCCACCAAATATTGCTGTTGAATTCCCAAGTGTAGTCATTGCTTATAGTAACTGTTCATGTAGTTGATGTTGATGAAGTTGGATGGCCAGACCGGCCGTTGCAGCTTGCGTCCAAAGGAGGCCGCTCGGACCCCTCAAGTACCCTGAGATACCACTCACCCGCACTATGAGGGGAGCAGAGGTGTTGAAGCACGCCGCGCCCGCGGTGAACATATACAGGCTGCGGGCAAGTAGCAGGTCGTGCGCCGCACATCAGCCTAGGCCGGGAGGAGAGCTCCGGCTCGCCGTGCACATGTCGTCCTCGCTGGGGCCGAGGGGGCCCTTCCTCAAACCCAGTCGCGGCACGGCGCCGCGCGGCTGCGGGGACACTGAAACATTAAAACTAGGCGGCAGAATTTTGTTGGACCATCATCATTTTTTTTGAGGGCACAGGCTCGTTGGAGAGGTAGAGGGGCCAGCGGCGTGCAAATATCCATGGCATTTAATCTAAGCAAGCCACAGTGTGTATAGCAGGAGACGGGAGCGTGGTAATGGCCATGGTAAGGACAGAATGGCAGTTTAACGGATCGGGGAAGGTTTTACAAAAAATGCTTACATATAAAACAAAATAGAAGGAGCAGAATGCCTTAAGAGTGGAAACTCAAAAAAAATATATAACCTTCATATTCCTATCAAATTATATGAAGCAAGTTGACACAAAATTTACACCGGTTTCACCTGGGACAGGTGAACCCTAAATATCCTCTCGGTGGCTGGATTGCTTACTAACAATGTAACCGGCGTAAGAAAATCGAGAATGATACAAGGCCCATGAAATCTGGGGGCAAGCTTGCCCGCAGGAACAAAGTTCTTGACCATAACTTGGTCACCTACCTTCAAAGGGGTGGGTCTCCGTCCACGATCATACCTCTCCCTAACCTTTTCATGAGACACTTTAAGATTGGCTTTAGCCTTCTTCCAAAGATCTTTAATGTTGTCCGGATCTATTGTCTCGGGTAGAATGTCACTCAGAGACCAGAGGTTAGAGAGCGGCGTGTTGGGAACAAACTTGAACATCAACGAGGCTGGAGTAAATTTATGTGATTCATGAACCGCCGAATTCAAAGCAAAAGCTAACCAATGCAGGGACGTGTCCCACCTGGAATGATCTTCATGATGATAGGCAATAAGTGCGGACCTGAGATTACGGTTAACTCGTTCAGCCAGAGATGGTTGAGGGTAATAAGCAGAAGTAGTTACATGAGAGATGGACAAGTCAAAACAGAATTTACGAAATAAATTAGATGTAAAAGCCTTAGCATTATCAGATACAATATATTGGCACGGATCAAAAGAAGCAAAAATAGAATTTAAGCAAGTAATGGTAGACTGAGCGGTAGCCAGCTTAGTCGGAAATAACCAGGAAAATCTAGTAAAGCCATCTACGCATACAAAGATGAACTTGTTAGCATTTCCCTTTGACTGGGGGAAGGGTCCTACATAATCAATATACAGGCGTTCCATGGGGCGCGACTCGTGATGCGAAGACAAAAGGCCTACCTTGGTGGACATGGTTGGTTTACTAAGCAAACAGGATTTGCAAGCCTTCACTAGTTCACGGATTTCACCGTCCATACCTTTCCAGATGAACATTTCACGAATCTTTTCACGAGTTTTAAAGATACCCAGATGCCCTCCTAATGGGGTCTCATGATAATACTTGAAGATCATAGGTACAAGAACAGCTGGAACGACAACTTTCATCATCTTATCATGCCTCGATGGGCAACATAGAACACCATTCCTCAGAACATAAGGGACAACATGTTCCCCAGAAGAAAGGGTTTCCATTATCGGAGCCAGCGTCGGATCTTCACGTTGGTATTTCTCAATATCCCTAAAAAGCATGGGAGCATCTGTTAAGATGGCATTAACGCCAGATAGTATGGACTCGGGAGGTGATGAACTGTCGACCGGTTCATGGGTCTCGACGTCGTTAGAAAACATACGACTGAGTCCATCAGCAACGACATTTTCGGTACCTCTGATATGCCTGACATCGAATTGGAAGGCAGAAATACGGATGGCCCAACGGGCTATACGACCAGTACGACGCGGCCTACCTAAGACCCAGCTTAAGGCTTGATTATCTTTCTCCAGGTCGAATTTGACGTGTTCCAGATAGAGACGGAACTTTTCTAAGGCGAATAAGACTGCCAAACCTTCGAGCTCATAGATGGAATACTTGGCTTCTTGAGCCGACAAGGTCCTAGATGCATAGGCGATGGGTCGCCTCCCTAGTTCAGTTTCTTGAAGAAGGACTGCAGCTACTGCTGACGACGACGCGTCAGTTTGGACGATGAATTTCTTCGAGAAATCAGGCATAGCAAGTACAGGGGCATTACAGAGAGCCAATTTAAGATCTTCAAAAGCGGCTTGTTGAGAAGGTCCCCACTCGAATTTGATGCCTTTCCTACGAAGAAGGTTTAAGGGCGCCGCTCTATTAGCAAAGTTAGTAATGAACTTTCTGAAGAAATTCACCATACCAATAAACCTAGCGATACCTTTAATGTCCTTGGTAGGTTTAAAATCACGGATGGCCTGTGTTCTCGAATGATCGACTGCAACACCATCAGGTGACACAATATGCCCTAGGAATGACATAGAGGGCTTAGCAAAGGCAACCTTGGACAACTTGACAGTTAACCCAGCCTTACGAAGGCGATTGAGAACTTCTCGCAGATGATCTAGATGTTCTTCGAAGGTTTCCGAAAATACGACGACATCATCCAAGTAGTGGTACAAGTATTCAAATTTGATGTCGGAGAAGACCCTATCTAGCAGCCTAGTGAGTACAGCTGCTCCCGTGGGGAGCCCGAAAGGCATGCGGTTGTATTCATATAAATTCCAGTCCGTGGCAAACGCTGTAAGGTGTTTAGACTCTTCGGCAAGGGGAATTTGATTATAGGCCTGATTCAAGTCCAAGATAGTAAAGAACTTGGCCTTAGGAAACCATGAAAAACAAGAATGAAGGTCGGGAAGGGGCACAGATTGTAACACCACCTTCCGATTGAGACCCTGTAATCAATGACAGGCCTGAAGCCTCCTTGGGGTTTAGGGACTAGAAAAATAGGCGAAGAATACGCCGATTTAGAGGGCCTAATAATACCATCCTTCAACATTTGATCGATAATTTCTTTCAGAGCCTTCATTTTAGGTGGAGATAGCCTATAAGGTGGAAAACGGACAGGAATCGAATCCGTGACCTCAATTTTGTATTCAATAAGGTCAGTAACACCAAGAGTATCAGAGAACACCTCCGGAAAGGACTGACACAATTTGCGAATACTATCAGCCTGCTCCTCAGGTAGATGTCTAAGGTCTAACAACATCTCATCCTGGGTAGGCGAAATAGATGAACATGATACAGAATTACACTTTAACAAAGGAATTTTACAATTGGACGCAAACTTGAATGTGCACGACTTACTCTGGAGATCGAGCACAAGACCAGTGTGAGAAATGAAGTCCGCTCCCAGTATGATGGGGCAAGACAAGTGCTTAGCCACAAACAGTTTGATTTTCCATGTAAATTTAAAAATACGAATTTTGACCCGTAAGGAACCTAGAATTTCTAATGGAGATGAATTAGCCGAAACATATAGAACAGGAGATGAGACATAGTCAGGTAGTTTACAAACAGATTTCAGTTTAGAATACCATTCAGCCGAAATAATCGAACAGACACTGCCTGAATCTAATAAAGCGGTTATAGGCTCATTGTTTAACTCAATCTTAAGAAAAGGAATAGGTGCGGGGGAATCCGCCGCAATCCTAAGACACTCTTTGGGGCATTCAAAAGATGCATTTGAAAATTGCTCGTTCCCTGAATTTACAACCTGTTTACTAGGGGCTGAGTCTCGGGAAGATGGATTAGTCGACTCAGCCGAAGCCACTAGTCACTTTTTATTATTGGCATAGGTGGAATTTGCACCAGAAGTTGAGCAGGAGGGGGTGCTATTCGAATTTGGGCAATTCTTGGCAATATGTGAGAAAGCCCCACATTTAAAACAGCCTTGTGATGAACCAGCCCCATTACTTGTCCCACTCGACTTGATCAGTGGACACTTATTGTGCAGGTGGTCAGGCGACCCACAAGCATAACATTTGCGAGGGGTGACTGATCGGCGAGGTGGAGGCCGAGTATTACTAAAGGAAGGCGGGGGTTCTTTCGCTACACGCAAAGAATCGGCGTATCTAACTTCTTCCGCTGAGACGGCCAATGCTTCAAGTTCCGAGAAAGTTTGCGGGCACGCCGCGAAACACAAATATGACCTGTAGGGTGGTGAAATCCCTTCCACAATAGCTTGTACAATCTGATCCTCAGGGAAATGAAGAGCAAACACCCTAGTATAAAACTTAATATCTTGGATGAAGTCTGCCAAGTTTTCATCCAAGCGCTGTACCCGATAATAGTACTTCTGAATAAGGGAGGACCTGGCCCTAGCAGGGATGAAGTTAGCTAGCAAGTGGGCATGGAAATCCTCAATAGATGATTGCTCGGCAATGGCTCTTACGATTTTATCAGAGAGAATACCAATAGCATACGGATAGATAATTTGCAAAATTTGACATGGAGAAAGAGAAAAAACAAGGGCATGATCCTGAAATTCAACTAGAAATCTTAAAAATGAAATTACGTCACTGGTGGTATTAACGGAAAACTTAGAGATACCTCTGAGCAACATTGCCAATGGATGAGGCAAGCTACTAAACCCGGGTGACATAGTAGGTAAAGGTTTCAATGGCAAGGTAGTTAATTCAGAACGTACATTATTTAATGAGTTACGGCGTTCAGACTCGTCCAATGGGGCAGAGGTTGTTTGAGCAGCAATGGTTTTCCTATTGACTTCTCCCTTATGAGGCTCTTCCTCGCTACCTACATTCACCGTGACGGGTTGATCAGTTTTGGGAGGAACCTCCCCAGTTAACAACTGAGTGACCTTGCTAGATAATTCAGAAATGTTTTCAAGCAGCGTACTAGCTTCCTTCCTCTGAACGTCATTCAACTTCAGAGACAACAGATCATTAACTCTATTTGAAAAGTGATATAGCCTGGCTTTCACACGCTTAATTTGATTAGGAGAAGGATCATTTTCATCAAAAAAACTAACTACAGATGCTAGCCCAGTAATATTCTCGACGATCGTGGAAAGAGAGTCGTCAACTTCTTTCTCTCCCAAGGTGGGGATTGAAATAGGCAATTCAAGGGACTCTCTAAGCTTGTTGGTGTCTACTGCAACCGTGCCTCCAGATTGCACATTTCTAATAGTTAACTCATATATCAACTCCTCTTTGCGCAAATAGTTAAGATGGAGAACATCGCGAGGTCCGGGCATGGTGACAGAACAATTCTGAAAAACTCAAAAAAAAATCCAGCAACTGAGAAAATTGTTAGAGTTCGGAATAAAACAATGTTTAACCGTCAAAAAGGGCTAATTTGAGACCCATTCAACCACGCTCTGCTACCACTTGTTACCGTGTTTTAGTGGTAGGTAGAGGTGAAAGGAGGTGCGGGCGTGAACGGGTCTCAAACTACGGAATCAAAGTTAATGTAAAATTTAACAAGGTTATATTTTCTTTTCAAAAACAAAGAAATAACAAGCATGGCAGGTACAAAGTAGCAAGTCCAAAGGGTAGTTACAATATTTACAGGATTTGGGCTTCGCGCCCTGACTTCACAATGCTTGGGCAATCAGCTCAGTTTTACCCCAAACACAAGTTTCAACAGAGGGGCAGAAAACCCCATTCATGCCGAGGAGTCCTTGCTCCAAATTACACTGTAAAGCCTCCACGAGGCATACAACATTCAATTTTCAAAAGAGCCACACGCTCTCAACTTTAAGCCTCTCAAAGGCCACACCAAACTCCACCTTCGAGTTGTCCTCACTGGACATAGACACAGGGGTAAAATACCCAACCTACTGAGGTCTATTAAATGAAAAGGGGCAATTACATGACCTCTAAAATAACAATTTGAGAGGAGGCGATCTGCACTCCTAATACACTTGTTTTTAAAACCTAATCTGGCTCTAGGCCACTAATGCAAGGGCTAATCCCATACTACAGAGGTGACTTTAGAAAAGAGCAATTTGTTTTACGTTAACGAAGAATAGGTTGAAAAAATAAGTTCACCTCAAAACAATGTGAGTGGGAGCTCGAGAGGGTTAGCACTCTCTATCCCAATATGCAGCTTTAAAAGAGAATAGATGAAAAGATTGGTTACATTTTAGGAAAAGGTTACATGGTGGAAACGCTTCGAAGCCGCTCCGAGAGTTAAACTGCCAACCTAGCAAGAAATGAAGTTATTAAGAGGCCATTACCTGGTGTTGAACAGCTGGAGAAGAAAGAGGCGCTTCCCGCCCACTGCTATGTACTTTACACACTGAAAGATGGAACAGAAGTGGCCCGGAGACCCAAAAATCAGCAGTTTAAATACTCTCGCGGAAGGTTCTAGGCGTTTTAGGGAAGAGAACACCCGCCCACAATCACTTTATTGGCTAAGGTACAGAAACATATCCAAGTTGGGGGAAGATACATCGGATTGGTCGGAAATTACTAAAAGAAATTCGGGATTGGATAAATCTAAAACAAGGGGAAAAAGAGGGGTATACAGCCAACTTAAACAATAACAGAAAGAAATTTAACAAGAAACAAACTTTTGAAATAAGAACTTCTCCAAAACAAAATAGTTCTTTCACTCCGCACTAGGGTGCACTATTGTTGATCTTCAGTAGTGTCCCCTAGAAGAGAAAGTTCACACTTCTTACTACAAGCAAAACAAAAATACGTCGAAAATGACACAGTTCAAAAACTCCAAAATTTACAGGTAGAGACATCTTCTGAGAAATTTGAAAATTAATACTGTCCATAAAGTTCAGACTTCCTCCAGCAGAGGAGTTTCAACAGGCGCACTTTTTAAATTAGCAGTGTGGAGGTGTACCGCCCGGTACAATTATTATTATTATTATTGTACCGGGCGGTACACCTCCGCTCCGCTAATTCAAACTTTGCGCCAGTTGAAACTCCTCTACTGGAGGAAGCCTGAACTTTAACTACACTGTTAATTCTCAAGTTTTTCAGAAGGTGTCACTACTTGTAAATTTTGAAGTGTTCTGAAATGTGTCGTTTTCGATGTATGTTTGTTTTGCCTGTAGTAAGAAGTGTGAACATTCTCTTCTAGATAGCACTACTGAAGGACTACAATTATGCACCCTAGTGCGAAGTGAAAGAACTGTGTTGTTAGAGAAATTTTGTGTTCATAACTTTGTTCTTTGTTAAATTTCTTCCAGTCATCGTTTAGGTTGGCTGTATAACCCTTCACTTTCCGCCAGTTTTGAATTCGTCCAATGAGTAATTTTTGTAATTAATTTCCCACCAATCCTGGTTTTCTTCTTCAGTTCTGACATGTAATCTTTTGGCCGTCCAATAAATGATTGTGGGCGGGTGTTATCATTCCTGAAAGGTCTCTAATGTTCAGCGAGGGTATATAAACTGCTGATTTACGGGTCTCTGCGCCACTTCAGTAACATCTATCAGTGTGTAAATTATGTAGCAGGGGGCGGGAAGCGCCTCTTTCTTCGGGCAGCGGTTCATCAATAAGGTAATGGCCTTTTAATAACTTCTTTTCTTGCTAGCTCAGCAGTTTAACTCTCGGGGCAGGTTCGATACCTTTTACCATGTAACCTCTCTCTAAAATGTTAAAGGCTCTTGGTATAAATTCTGTCCTTTTAATCTACAAATTGGGATAGAGAGTGCCTGCCCTCTCGAGCTCCCATTCATTTTGTTTTGAGGTGACTACGTTCTCATAACAGTTTCCCTTCTACTCGTAATGTCATAGAGTTTTCTATCGTGTCACATCCGTAGAATGGGATTAGCCCTTGCATAAGTGGCCTAGGGCCAAATTAGGTTTTAATAAAGTATATTCGGAGTGCCAGTTTCGCCTCCACTCAAGTTTGTATTTTGGGGCCTTGTAATTTTCCTGTTTATTTACTAAATCGGCCTCAGTAGGTTGGGTATTTTTACCCCTGTGTTTATGTCCTTAGAGGACAACTTTAAGGTGGAGTTTGGTGTGGCCTTTGATAGGCTGGAACTTTGAGAGCGGGTTGCTCTTCCAAAGAAATTTGTTTCTGTGTGCCTCGAGGAGGCTTTTGCTATGTAATTGGGAGCAAGTGCTCTTGAGCATGATTGGGGTCTTCTGCCCCTTGGTTGAATCTTGTGTACGGGTAAAGTTGGGCTTACTGCTCAAGAATTGTGTGTCTGGCTCTCGGAGCCCAAATCCTGTAACACTGTAATTGTACATTCTCGATTTGTTGTTCGGCTACTGAGTACCTGTTATATTTGTTATTTCTTGATCTTGAAAAGAAAATATAACCTTGTTAAATTTTAAATTAACTTTAATTTCATAGATTGAGACCTATTCATCCCAGCACCTTCTTTCACCTCAAACTACCACGGATAACTCCGTAACAAGTGGTAGCAGAGCGTGGTTGAATGGGTCTCAATTTAGCCCCTTTTGACGGCTAAACATTGCTTTGTTTTCGAACTCTAACAATTTTCTCAGTTGCTGGAATTTTTTATTTTTCCGTTTGTTTTTAAATTGCTTTGTCATCATGCCCGGCCCTCTCGATTTTCTCCATCTCAACTATTTGCGCAAGGAGGAGTTAATCTATGAATTAACAATTAAAAATGTGCAATATTGAGGCACGGTTGCGGTAGACACAAATAAGCTTAGAGAGTCCCTTGATTTGCCCATTTCCATCCCCACTTTGGGAGAGAAAGGAATTGACGACTCTCTTTCCACGATCACTGACAATACTACTGAGCTAGCATCTGTAGTTAGTTTTTTTGAAGAAAATGATCCTTCTCCTAATCAAATTAAACGTGTGCAAGCCAGGTTATTTCATTTTTCTAAAGAGTTAACGATCTGTTGTCTCTGAAGTTGAATGACGTTCAGAGGAAGGAAGCTAGTGTGGTTCTTGAAAATCTTTCTGAATTGTCCAGTAAGGTTACCCAATTGTTAACCGGGGAAGTTCCTCCCAAAACTGATCAACCCGCTTCGGTAAACGTAGTTCAAGAGGAAGAGTCTTCCAAAGGAGAAGGAAATAGGAAAACCGTTGGAGCTCAACAAATCTCTGCCCCATTGGTCAACGAGTCTGAACGCCGTACCTCGTTGAATAACGCATGTTCTGAATTAGCTTCCTCGCCACTTAAACCTCTACCTACTATGTCACCAGGGTTCAGTAGTTTGCCTCATCCATTAGCTATGCTGCTTAGAGGTATTTCGAAGTTTTCTGTTAACACTACCAGTGAAGTTATTTCATTCTTAAGATTTTTAGTTGAATTTCAGGATCATGCCCTGGTTTTTTCTCTTTCTCCGTGTCAAATTTTGCAAATCATTTATCCCTATGCAATTGGTGTTCTCTCAGAAAAAATTGTTAGGGCAATAGCGGAACAGTCATCTATTGAAACTTTCATGCACACCTCCTTGCAAATTTCATTCCTGCTCGTGCGAGGTCATCCCTGATTCAGAAGTACTATTATCGTGTACAGCGGTTGGATGAAAACTTGGCAGATTTCATCCAAGATATTAAGTTCTATACTAGGGTATTTGCTCTTCATTTTCCCGAAGACCAAATCGTTCATGTTATTGTGGAAGGTATTTCACCATCCTATAGGTCATATTTGTGTTTCGCGGCGTGCCCGCAAACCTTCTCTGAACTTGAAGCATTGGCTGTGTCAGCCGAAGGGGTTAGGTATGCGGACACATTACGTATTGCCAGGGAGCCCCCTCCGCCAAGTAGCTTTCGGCCTACACTCCGCCGAACCATCACACCCCGTAAATGTCACGCTTGCGGGTCGCCTGACCATCTTCGCAATAAATGTCCATTAATCAAATCTAGTAGGACAAATAATGGAGCGAGTTTATCCCAAGGTTGTTTTAAATTCGGCGCGTTCTCCAATATTGCCAAGAACTGCCCTAATGCTAACAGCACCCCCTCCTGCTCAGCTTCGGGTGCAACCTCCACCAACAATCATAAGTGACTAGTGGCGTCGGCTGAGTCGGCAAACCCTTCTTCTCGAGGCTCAGCCCTAAGTAAACATATTGAAATTTCAGGGAAAACTCAGACTTCAAACTTATCTTTGAAGGCCCTAAGGAATGTCTTAGGATTGCGGCGGATACCCCCGCACCTGTGCCTTTTCTCAAAATTGAGTTAAATAATGAGCCTATAACTGCTCTTTTAGATTCAGGCAGTGTTTGTTCTATTATTTCGGCTGAATGGTATTCGAAACTGAAATCTGTTTGTAAGCTTCCTGACTATTGTTCGTCTTCGGTTCAATATATTTCGGCTAATTCATCCCCATTAGAAATTTTAGGCTCTTTAAATGTCAAAATTCGTATTTCTAAATTTACCTGGAAAGTTAAATTGTTTGTGGCTAAGCATTTGTCTTGCCCCATTATATTGGGAGCCGACTTCATGTCCCATACTGGTCTTGTGCTTGATCTTCAGAGTAGGTCGTGCACTTTCAAATTTGCTTCTAATTGTAAAATCGCTTTATTGAAATGTAATTCTGCACCATGTTCATCTATTTCGCCTACCCAGGATGAGATGTTGTTAGATCTTAGACATCTACCTGAGGAGCAGGCTGATAGTATTCGTAAGTTGTGTCAGTCGTTTCCAGAGGTGTTCTCTGATACTCTTGGCGTTACTGACCTGATCGAATACAAAATTGAGGTCACGGATTCGATTCCTGTCCGTTTTCCACCTTATAGGCTATCTCCACCTAAAATGAAGGCATTGAAGGAAATCATCGATCAAATGTTAAAGGATGGTATTATTAGGCCCTCTAAGTCGGCGTATTCTTCGCCTATTTTTCTAGTCCCGAAACCCCAAGGTGGCTTCAGGCCTGTCATTGATTATAAGGCTCTCAATCTGAAGGTGGTGTTACAATCTGAGCCCCTTCCTGACCCTCATTCTTGTTTTTCATGGTTTCGTAAAGCTAAATTCTTTACCATCTTAGACCTGAATCAGGCCTATAATCAAATTCCCCTAGCTGAAGAGTCTAAACATCTTACAGCGTTTGCCACGGATTGGAATTTGTATGAATACAACCGCGTGCCGTTCGGGCTCCCCACGGGAGCAGCTGTACTCACTAGACTGCTAGAGAGGGTCTTCTCCGACATCCAATTTGAGTACTTGTACCACTATCTTGATGATGTCGTCGTATTTTCGGAGACTTTTGAAGAACATCTAGATCATCTAAAGGAAGTTCTCAATCGCCTTCGTAAGGCTGGGCTAACGGTGAAGCTGTCCAAGCTCGCCTTCGCTAAACCCTCTATGTCATTCCTAGGGCATATTGTCTCGCCCGATGGTGTCGCAGTCGATCACTCTAGAACGCAGGCCATCCGTGATTTCAAGCCTCCCAAGGACATCAAAGGTATTGCCAGGTTCATTGGTATGGTAAATTTCTTCAGGAAATTTATTCCTAACTTCGCTAATAGAGCGGCGCCCTTGAACCTTCTTCGTAGGAAAGGCATAAAATTCGAGTGGGGGCCTTCGCAACAAGCCGCTTTTGAAGACCTGAAATTAGCTCTCTGTAATGCCCCTGTCCTTGCTATGCCAGATTTCTCGAAGAAATTCATCGTCCAAACCGACGCGTCGTCGTCGGCGGTAGGTACAGTCCTTCTTCAAGAGACTTAACTAGGGAGGCGACCCATCGCCTATGCATCTAGGACTCTATCGGCTCAAGAAGCCAAGTATTCCATCTATGAGCTCGAAGGTTTGGCAGTCTTATTTGCCTTAGAAA
Organism: Anabrus simplex; assembly: GCF_040414725.1. Lineage (NCBI taxonomy): Eukaryota > Metazoa > Arthropoda > Insecta > Orthoptera > Tettigoniidae > Anabrus > Anabrus simplex. The sequence goes on along the minus strand of NC_090270.1, from coordinate 147,662,941 downwards.
AGTTCCGTCTCTATCTGGAACATGTCAAATTCGACCTGGAGACTGATAATCAAGCCTTAAGTTGGGTCTTAGGTAGGCCGCGTCGTACTGGTCGTATAGCCCGTTGGATCATCCGAATTTCTGCCTTCCAATTTGACGTTAGGCATATCAGAGGTACTGAAAATGTTGTCGCAGACGGACTCAGCCGTATACTTTCCAATGACGTCGCGACCCATGAATCGGTCGATAGTTCATCACCTCCCGAGTCCATGCTATCTGAGGTTAATGCCATCTTAACAGATGCTCCCATGCTCTTTAGCGATATTGAGAAATATCAGCGTTAAGATCCAACGCTGGCTCCGATCATGGAAACCCTTTCTTCTGGGGAACATGTTGTCCGTTATGTACTGAGGAATGGTGTTTTATGTTGCCCTTCGAGGCATGATCAGATGATGAAGGTTGTAGTTCCAGCTGTTCTTGTACCTATGATCTTCAAGTACTATCATGAAACCCCACTGGGGGTCATTTAGGCATCTTTAAAACCCGTGAAAAGATCGTGAATTGTTCATCTGGAAAGGCATGGACGGTGAAATCCGTGAACTAGTAAAGCCTTGTAAATCTTGCTTGCTTAGTAAACCCACCATGTCTACCAAGGTAAGCCTTTTGTCTTCTCATCACGCGTCGCGCCCAATGGAACGCCTGTATATCGATTACGTAGGACCCTTCCCCCAGTCAAAGGGGAATGCCAACAAGTTCATCCTTGTATGTGTAGATGGTTTTACAAGATTTTCTTGGTTATTCCCGACTAAGCTGGCTACCGCTCAGTACACCATTACTTGTTTATATTCTATCTTTGCTTCTTTTGGTCCGTGTCAATATATTGTGTCTGACCATGCTAAGGCTTTCACATCTAATCTATTTCGTAAATTCTGTTTTGACCTGTCCATCTCTCATGTGACAACTTCTGCTTATTATCCTCAACCATTTCTGGCTGAACGGGTTAATCGTAATCTGAGGTCCGCGTTGATTGCCTATCATCATGAAGATCATTCTAGGTGGGACACGTCCCTGCATTGGTTAGCTTTCGCTCTGAATTCGGCGGTTCATGAATCACATAAATTTACTCCAGCTTCTCTGATGTTCACATTTGTTCCCAACACGCCGCTCTCTAACCTCTGGTCTCTGAGTGATATTCTACCTGAGACAATAGATCCAGATAATATTAAAGATCTTTGGAAGAAGGCTAAAGCCAATCTTAAAGGTTCTCATGAAAAAGTTAGGGAAAGATATGATCGTGGACGGAGACCCACCAATTTGAAGGTAGGTGATCAGGTGATGGTCAAAAATTTTGTTCCCGCGGGCAAGCTTGCCCCCAGATTTCATGGGCCGTGTATCATTCTCGATTTCCTTACGCCGGTTACGTTGTTATTAAGTAATCCAGCCACCGAGAGGATATTTAGGGTGTGTAACTTCCGCGCCAACGTAGCTGCATTTATAATTGTTTTAACATTTTGAAGGTATTCGGAAGGTTATATTTTGGGGGGGGGTGTTTCATTGTGAGGCCTTCTGCCCTTGGAATCAAGTTCTTTGTAGTTAAGCATTTATTGTAAAACCTTCCCCGACCAGTTAAACTGCCATCCTGTCCTTACCATGGCCATTACTACGCTCCCGTCTCCTGCTCAACAACATACAGTAGGTATTTAAATGAAATAAATATATCCACGCCGCTGGCCCCTCAACCTCACCACAAGCTTGTCCCCTAAAATAATTAAGGTCCAACAAATTCTGCCGCCGAGATCTTAATGTTTCAGTGCCCCCGCAGCAGCGCGGCGCCGTACCGCCACTGAGGTCGGGTATGGACCCGCCCCTCTTCACTGAGGCCAACCAGTGTACGGCGAGCCGGAGCCCTCCTCCCGGCCAAGGCTGATATGCGGCGCACAACCTGCAACTTGCCCGCGACCTGTATGTTCGCCGCGGGCGCGGCGTGCTTCAACACCACTACTCCTCTCATAGTGCGTGCGAGCGGTATCTTAGGGTACACGAGGGGTCCGAGCGGCTGCCTCTGGACACGAGCAGCAGCAGCCGCTCTGGCCGTCCAACTTAATCAACCTTGAATGTATTTAATCAGCTACATGGACATTTAATATCAACCATTACTACATTTTTGAATTCATCTGCAATATTTGGTGGACTTAGAAAATTTTTCTTCACTTTCAAGTATAAAAAGTTTTCCTCCTGAATTCAACTTCTACAAGCATAAAGACATTACATCAAAAATAACTACAAAGAATTTTGAAACTGGATCCAATCATTTAAGAAAATTTGGTTGTAAATACTTCTGCAATTAACTTCTATATCAACATCATAACTTGGACCTTATTTTAAAACAAAGTTTATGTTCTTCTGTGTTACCCCTTGGAGGGACTTTTGGGGGGGGAGGTCTGTACCGGGCGGTACACCTCCGCTCCGCTAATTCAAACTTTGCGCCAGTTGAAACTCCTCTACTGGAGGAAGCCTGAACTTTAACTACACTGTTAATTCTCAAGTTTTTCAGAAGATGTAACTACTTGTAAATTTTGAAGTGTTCTGAACTGTGTCGTTTTCGATGTATGTTTGTTTTGCCTGTAGTAAGAAGTGTGAACATTCTCTTCTAGATGGCACTACTGAAGAACTACAATCATGCACCCTAGTGCGAAGTGAAAGAACTGTGTTGTTGGAGAAACTTTGTGTTCATAAGTTTGTTCTTTGTTAAATTTCTCCCAGTCATCGTTTAGGTTGGCTGTATAACCCTTCACTTTCCGCCAGTTTTGAATTCGTCCAATGAGTAATTTTTGTAATTAATTTCCCACCAATCCTGGTTTTCTTCTTCAGTTCTGACATGTAATCTTTTGGCCGTCCAATAAATGATTGTGGGCGGGTGTTATCATTCCTGAAAGGTCTCGAATGTTCCGCGAGGGTATATAAACTGCTGATTTTCGGGTCTCTGCGCCACTTCAGTAACATCTATCAGTGTGTAAATTATGTAGCAGGGGGCGGGAAGCGCCTCTTTCTTCGGGCAGCGGTTCATCAATAAGGTAATGGCCTTTTAATAACTTCTTTTCTTGCTAGCTCAGCAGTTTAACTCTCGGGGCAGGTTCGATACATTTTACCATGTAACCTCCCTCTAAAATGTAAAAGACTCTTGGTATAAATTCTGTCCTTTTAATCTACAAATTGGGATAGAGAGTGCCTACCCTCTCGAGCTCCCATTCATTTTGTTTCAAGGTGACCACGTTTTCATAACAGTTTCCCTTCTACTCGTAATGTCATAAAGTTTTCTATCGTGTCACCTCCGTAGAATGGGAATAGCCCTTGCATAAGTGGCCTAGGGCCCAATTAGGTTTTAATAAAGTATATTCGGAGTGCCAGTTTCGCCTCCACTCAATTTTGTATTTTGGGGCCTTGTAATTTTCCTGTTTATTTACTAAATCGGCCTCAGTAGGTTGGGTATTTTTACCCCTGTGTTTATGTCCTTAGAGGACAACTTTAAGGTGGAGTTTGGTGTGGCCTTTGATAGGCTGGAACTTTTGAGAGCGGGTTGCTCTTCCAAAGAAATTTGTTTCTGTGTGCCTCGAGGAGGCTTTTGCTATGTAATTGGGAGCAAGTGCTCTTGAGCATGATTGGGGACTTCTGCCCCTTGGTTGAATCTTGTATACGGGTAAAGTTGGGCTTACTGCTCAAGAATTGTGTGTCTGGCTCTCGGAGCCCAAATCCTGTAACACTGTAATTGTACATTCTCGATTTGTTGTTCGGCTGCTGAGTACCTATTATATTTGTTATTTCTTGATCTTGAAAAGAAAATATAACCTTGTTAAATTTTAAATTAACTTTAATTTCGTAGATTGAGACCTATTCATCCCAGCACCTTCTTTCAACAAGGTTATATTTTCCTTTCAAGATCAAGAACTAACAAGTACAACAGGAACTTGGTTATATAGCAACAAATTAAGAATATACAATTACAGTTTATTAATGTATATTGGGCTTCGAGTTCCAAAACACAATCCCTGAGCAATTAGCCCATCTTTACTTATACACAAGGTTTAACAAACGGGCAGAAAGTCCCAATCATGCCCAGGAGCACTCGCTCCCTATTACTCAGTAAAGCCTGCTCGAGGCACACAGAAACCGATTTAAGAAACAGCAACCCGCTCTCAAAGTTCAAGCCAATCAAAGGCCACACCAAACTCCACCTTCAAGCTGACCTCCAAGCACATGAAAACAGGGGTAAAAATACCCAACCTACTGAGGCCTACTCAATAAAGAAACAGGACAATTACATGGCCTCCAAACTACCAACTTGAGAGGAGGCGAAACTGCACTCCTAATACATTTCTTTAAAACCTATTTGGCACTAGGCCGCTTAAGCAAGGGCTAATCCCATACTACGGAGGTGACACGATTGAAAAATGTTATGACATTACGAGTAGAAGGGAAACTGTTATAAAAACGTAGTCACCTCAAAACAAAATGAATGGGAGCTCGAGAGGGTTAGGCACTCTCTATCCCAATTTGAAGTTAAAGAGGCAGAATTTATACCAAGAAACTTTTACATTTTAGAGGAAGGTTACATGGAAAAAGTATCGAACCTGCCCCGAGAGTTAAACTGCTGAGCTAGCAAGAAAATAAGTTATTAAAAGGCCATTACCTTATTGATGAACTGCTGCCCGACGAAAGAAGCGCTCCCCGCCCCCTGGTACATAATTACACTTTGAGAGATGTTACTGAAGTGGCCCGGAGACCAGAAAATCAGCAGTTTATATACCCTCGTAGAACATTCGAGACCTTTCATGAATGATAACACCCGCCCACAAGCTTTTTATTGGACGGCCAAAAGATTACATGTCAAAACTGGAGAAGAAAACCAGGATTGGTGGAAAATTTATTACAGAAATTTACGATTGGCCAATTTCGAAACTGGCGGAGAGAACGGATTAACATTGCCAACTTAAACAATGGCTGAAAGAAATTTAATAAAGAACAAACTTATGAATAGCTAATTTCTTAAAACATAAAGGTTCCTTCACTTCGCACTAGGGTGCACCCTTGTAGTTCTTAAGTAGTGTCATCTAGAAGAGAATGTTCACACTTCTTGCTACAGAGAAAACAAAAATGAATCGAAACTGACACAGTTCAGAAAACTTCAGAATTTATAGTAATGACATCTTCTGATAAACTTTAGAATTAACATGGTTGTTAGAGTTCAGGCTTCCTCCAGTAGAGGAGTTTCAACTGGCGCAAAGTTTGAATTAGCGGAGCGGAGGTGTAGCGCCCGGTACAATTATTATTATTATTATTATTATTATTATTATTATTATTATTATTATTATTATTATTATTATTATTATTATTATTATTAGAGTGTAAATGTACATCATATTTAGCTTTCTACTCATGTACATAGATCACTGTTTAGTGTCATACTTGTATTTCCGTTACTTTATTACGAATTGTGTTCTGTTTATGAATTGGGTTATATTTTTCAGTTTGTTCGCTACTTGTTTTTCATTGTGCATTCTTCTGTACCTTTCTACTGTTATGCACCGGATTTCTTTTTATTTTATTTGTTGAACTTTGCTTTATTTCTTCATTATATGTGTTACGGAGATATACGTGGTAGTCCGAGGTGAAAGAAGGTGCGGGCTGGAATGGGTCTAACTACAAGTTCGAAAGATGAATGAAAATTTCAACAAGGTTATATTTTCAAAACTTAACAATGGTGACATAGAATTTTGAGCATACAACAAATAACAAGTTAAATCAGGTACACAACCAAGAGAAAAATTTAAACAGTTTCCACTAGGGGGAAATAACAAAGAAAATCAGGTACAATACCGCTCTATAAGAAAGCACCAGTTAAGTGGTCTTTACGAATTCTGGGCTACGGGCCCAAATTCATCAACCTTGAGCTCTCAGCTCACAATCACAAAACACCAAAGGGCAGAAAACCCTTAATAACATGGAGCATTAGCTCCCAACCTTACATTTCAAGCCTCTCTAAGGCACTTTTACTACAACACCATAAGGAGCTGACCCGCTCTCGATCTTTCAAGCCTATATAGGCAATAATAAACTTTTACGCAAACTGCCATCAAGGCATAACAAAGAAACAGGGGTATCTCGTACCCAATCTACTGGGCCTTAGTGTGCAAAAACCTGGTTAATTTAAATAGCCCAAAATAAAAGGATAGAGGAGTGAATTTGAACTCCTAAATCTACACTTTTAAAACCTAAGTGGCGCTAGGCCGATACACAGGGGCTAATCCCAAGCTAGGGAGATGACCCGTATGAGAAAACTTTAATACATTAAGGAAGAGAAGAAACGGTTATGAAAACGTAGTCACCTCAATTTCAAATGAAGGGGAGCTCGAGAGGGTAAAGCACTCTCTATCCCCGAATTAAAGTTCAAGAAAACTGAAGTTTACCAGAAAAAGGGGTCTACATGTTTAATGGTTTACATATGAAAGGTTTCGAACCCTCCCCGAGAGTTAACCTGCTGAGCTACCGCGAAATAAAGATGTTAAAAGGCCATTACCTTGTTGGAGATCTGGTGCCCGAAGAAAGAGGCGCTTCCCGCCCCCTGCTACATATCTACACACTAAGCTGGATGTTACTGAAGTGGCCTCGAGACAAGAAAATCAGCAGTTTTTATTCTTGAAAGGTCTCGAATTTTCAAGAATGAGTAGACACACACCCTCAATTTTTATTTGTAAACTATGCATTACACATGGAAATTTGAGAAGAAAGCTATGATTGGAGGAAAATTAATTACAGAAATTGCTGATTGGTTAAATTCAAACCCGGCGGAAAGAAAGGGTTAATATTGCCAATCTACAAACCACGGAACAAAATTTAGTAAAGACAAAACTTATGAATACAAAATTTCTTCAAGAGAGTTCATTCCATTGCACCAGAGTGTATTACCATAGTTTTTGGTAGAGACCTCTGTTAGAGTCTGTTCACACTTCTTGATTAATAAAAAACAAAAGCCAATCAAAAAACACACAGTGACATCTTCTGATAAACAGTAGAGTTAGTTCAGATTTTAAAGTTCCGAGCTTCTCCTGTAGAGGAGTTTTAATTGGCGCAAGATTTGAACTTGCGTCGCGTAGAGATGTACCGCCCGGTACAGATCCCCCTCCCAAAAGTCCTTCCAAGGGGTGACACAGAAGATTTTTTTTTTCAAAACAAAGTCCAAGTTGGTTGCTGATTGGTTGAAGAAGAATTTAGCAGAGAAAATACAATTTTTCAGTAGTAGAAGGTCTCTTAATTTGTTTGATATTGATGGGTGGGACTAGTTTAAATCCAGTTTTAGAATTTCTTTGTTGTTGTAGAATTGCGAAACAAAACATTAATTCCTGGAAGAATAATTTTTCTAAGTCCACCAAAGGTTGATTTGAAGCAATTAGTAATTACAGAATTAAAGTGTCCATGTAACTGTTGAAATACATTAGCTGCCGATTAATTTTGATGGCAAGACCTGCCGCCGCTGCTTGTGACCAGTGGAGGCCACTCGGGCCCCTCAAGTACCCTGAGATACCTCTTTCCCGCTACTATGAGAGGGGTAGTCGTGGTGAAGCACGCCGCAGATGCGAAGTTTGTTTACAGTCCTCGAGTAGCTTGCGGGTGGTGCGCCGCACATCAGCCTAGGCCGGAAAGAGGACTCCGGCACGCCGTACACTGGTTGACCTCACTGGAGTGGAGTGGGCCTGTATCCCACTTCAGTGGCGGTACGGCGCCGCACGGCTGCGGGGGCACTGAAACAGTAAGATCTCGGCGGCAGAATTTTTGTTGGACCATTAATGGCTTTAGGGTACAATCTTTGTGGTGAGGCTGATGGGCCAGCGGCGTAGAAGTTTTTATTTTATTGTAATGCCACTGGTGTGGTTTAGCAGGAGACGGGAGCATGGTAATGGCCATACGGAGAGGACAGCAGAGTACCCTCAGAGAAGGTTTTACAATATTTATAGAGAGCAGATTAAAAATACCAAATGTAAAAATATAAGGGGCAGAAGGCCTAGGATTTAGAGAAAAATATAACCTTTGGGGTTCTTACAAGATGTTAAAGATCCAATGAGCAAGCACTTTACACAGGTTTCACCTGAGACAGATGAACCCTAAAGATTCTCTCGGTGGCTGGATTGATCACTAATAATGTGACCGGCGTAAGAAAATCCAAGACGGTGCACGGCCCTTGAAATCTGGAGGCAAGCTTGCCCGCGGGAACAAAATTCTTGACCATAACTTGGTCTCCTACTTGTAAATTGGTGGGCCTCAGTCCACGATCATATCTTTCCTTAACCTTTTCATGAGAAATTTTACGATTGGCCTTAGCCTTCTTCCAAAGATCTTTAATATTATCTGGATCTATTGTCTCAGGTAGAATATCACTAAAAGACCAAAGGTTAGAGAGCGGCGCGTTGGGTACAAACATAAACATCAAAGAAGCTGGAGTAAACTTATGGGATTCATGAACCGCTGAATTCAAAGCGAAATCTAACCAATGCAAGGACGTGTCCCACCTAGAATGATCTTCATGGTGATAGGCAATCAGAGCCGACCCTAGATTACTATTGACCCGTTCAGCCAGAGATGGTTGAGGATAGTAAGCAGAAGTAGTCACATGAGAGATGGACAGATCAAAACAGAATTTACGGAAGAGATTGGAGGTGAAGGCTTTAGCATTGTCAGAAACAATATACTGACACGTACCAAAAGAAGCGAAGACGGAATTTAAACAAGAAATGGTCGACTGAGCGGTAGCCAGCTTAGTCAGAAATAACCATGAGAATCTAGTGAAGCCATCTACAGACACAAGGATGAACTTGTTGGCATTCCCCTTTGACTGGGGGAAGGGTCCTACGTAGTCGATGTAAAGATGTTCCATTGGGCGCGACGCTTGATGAGAAGACAAGAGCCCTTCCTTAGTTGACAAGGTGGGTTTACTAAGCCAACAAGATTTACAAGCTTTTACCAACTCCCGAATTTCCCCGTCCATACCTTTCCAAATGAACATTTCTCTGATCTTTTCTCTAGATTTGAAGATACCTAAATGCCCCCCTACTGGGGTCTCATGGTAATACTTGAAGATCATAGGTACAAGAACAGCTGGAACCACAACATTCATCTTTTGATCATGCCTCGACGGGCAACATAAAACACCATTACTCAATACATAAGGGACGACATGTTCCCCAGGAGAAAGGGTTTCCATGATAGGGGCCAGCGTCGGATCTTCACGTTGATATTTTTCAATGTCCCTAAAGAGCATGGGAGCATCGGTTAGAATGGCATTAACCTCAGGTAGAATGGACTCGGGAAGTGAAGAACTGTCTTCCTGTTCAGAGGTCTCTACATCATTAGAAAACATACGGCTAAGTCCGTCTGCCACAACATTTTCAGTACCTCTAATATGCCTAACGTCAAACTGGAAGGCAGAAATTCTGATGGCCCAGCGGGCTATACGACCAGTACGACGTGGCCTAGCTAAGAACCAGCTTTAGACTTGGTTATCTGTCTCCAAGTCGAACTTGACATGTTCCAGATAGAGACGGAACTTTTCTAGAGCAAATAAGACTGCTAAACCTTCAAGTTCATAGAAGGAATACTTGGCTTCTTGAGCCGAAAGAGTCCTAGAAGCATAGGCGATGGGTCGCCTCCCTAGTTCGGTCTCTTGAAGAAGGACTGCAGCTACCGCCGACGACGACGCGTCGGTTTGAACGATGAACTTCTTAGAGAAATCCGGCATAGCAAGAACAGGGGCATTACAAAGCGCTAATTTCAGGTCTTCAAAAGCGGCTTGTTGAGAAGGCCCCCACTCAAATTTGATGCCTTTCCTACGAAGTAGGTTCAAGGGCGCCACTCTATTAGCGAAGTTAGGAATAAATTTCCTGAAGAAATTCACCATGCCTATGAACCTGGCGATACCTTTGATGTCCTTGGTAGGTTTGAAATCACAGATGGCCTGTGTTCTAGAATGATCTACAGCGACACCATCGGGCGACACAATATGCCCTAGAAATGACATGGAAGGCTTAGCGAAGGCAACCTTGGACAACTTCACCGTTAACCCTGCCTTACGAAGGCGACTCAGGACCTCGTTCAGATGATCTAGATGTTCTTCAAGGGTCTCAGAAAATACGACGACATCATCAAGATAACGGTATAAATACTCAAATTTGATGTCGGAGAAGACCCTATCTAGCAGTCTCGTAAGCACGGCTGCTCCCGTGGGGAGCACGAAAGGCACGCGGTTGTATTCGTACAGGTTCCAATCAGTGGCAAATGCTGTCAGATGTTTAGATTCTTCAGCCAGAGGAATCTGGTTATAAGCGTGATTGAGATTTAAGATGGTAAAGAACTTAGCTGTACGAAACCATGAAAAGCAAGAATGAGGGTCAGGAAGGGGCACAGATTGTAACACCACCTTCCGATTGAGCACCCTGTAATCAATTACAGGCCTGAAGCCACCTTGGAGTTTCGGGACAAGAAAAATAGGCAATGAATACGCCGACTTAGAGGGCCGAATTATACCATCCTTCAACATCTGATCTATGATTTCCTTCAAAGCCTTCATTTTAGGTGGAGATAGCCTATAAGGTGGAAAACGGACTGGAATCGAATCCGTAACCTCAATCTTGTATTCGTTAAGGTCAGTGACACCAAGAGTATCAGAAAAAACCTCTGGAAACGACTGACACAACTTGCGAATACTCTCAGCCTGGTCCTCAGGTAGATGTCTAAGATCTAACAACATCTCATCCTGGGTAGGCGAAATAGATGAACATGACACAGAACTACATTTTAATAAAGGGATTTGAAAGTGCACGACTTGCTCTGAAGGTCGAGCACTAGACCAGTGTGAGACATGAAGTCCGCTCCCAATATAATGGGGCAAGACAAGTGCTTAGCCACCAACAGTTTTATTTTCCAAGTGAATTTCAAAATGCTGATTTTGGCATACAGAGAACCTAAAATTTCTAATGGAGATGAGTTAGCCGAAACATATTGAACCGAAGACGAACAAAAATCAGGAAGTTTACAAACAGTTTTTAATTTGGAATACAATTCATCCTAAATAATGGAACAAACTCTGCCTGAATCTAAAAGAGCAGTTACGGGCTCATTATTCAATTCAATTTCGAGAAATGGGACCGGTGCGGGAGTATCCGTCGCAATCCTACGACATTCCTTGGGACCTTCAAAAGATGAATTAGAGGAACGAAATTTCCCTGAGCTTTCGGCAGGTTTACTCGGGGCTGAGCCTCTCAAAGAAGAGTTAGTCGACTCAGCCGAAGCCACCAGTCACTTTTGATTGTTGGTGGAAGTTGCACCCGAAGTTGAGCAGGAGGGAGTGCTATTTGAATTCGGGCAATTTTTGGCAATATGGGAGAAAGCGCCGCATTTAAAGCAGCCTTGAGGTGACCCTGCTCCATTCCTTGCCCCGCTAGATTTACTTAATGGACACTTGTTCCTAAGATGGTCAGGCGACCCGCAAGCGTAACATTTACGGGGTGTGACGGGTCGGCGAGGTGGAGGCCGAAAATAACTAGAGGATGGAGGGGGTTCTTTCGCGACACGTAAGATGTCGGCGTATCTAACCCCTTCGGCTGAAACAGCCATAGCTTCCAACTCGGCAAAAGTTTGCGGACTCGACGCAAAACACAAGTATGACTTGTAAGATGGTGAAATTCCTTCCACTATAGCCTGAACAATTTGATCTTCTGGAAAATGGAGGGCAAATACTCTGGTGTAGAATTTGATGTCTTGAATAAAGTCGGCAAGGTTTTCATCCAGACGCTGTACTCGGTAGTAGTACTTTTGAATTAGCGATGACCTAGCTCAAGCGGGGATAAAATTTGCCAGAAGGTGTGCATGAAACTCTTCAATAGTTGATTGTTCGGCAATTGCCCTAACTATTTTGTCAGATAGAACACCAATAGAATAGGGATAAATAATCTGCAGAATTTGACACGGGGAAAGAGAAAAAACAAGAGCATGAACCTGAAACTCAACAAAAAATCTTAGAAAGGCTGGTGGAATTGAGGGAGAACTTTGAAATACCTCTGAGCAACATTGCTAAAGGATGGGGCAAACTGCTCAAGCCAGGTGACATAGTAGGTAGAGGCCTAAGTGGCGGAGAAGCTGATTCAGAAAGTGCTTTATTCAAAGAGTTACGACGTTCAAATTCATTGTCTAAGGGGGCAGAGGTTTGTTGAACTCCTACTGATTTCCTATTTTCTTCTCCTTTAGAAGAGTCTTCCTCGCTAACTACGTTTACCGTAGCGGGTTGGTCAGTTTTGGGAGGGACTGCCCCAGTTAACAATAGGCTAACCTTACTGGACAATGTGGAAAGGTTTTCGAGAAGAGCACTAGCATCCTTTCCTTGAATGTCCTTCAACATTAGAGACAACCGATCGTTAACTCCATTAGAAAAATGAAACAATCTAGAGCTAGCACACGTTTAAGTTGATTTGGAGAAGGATCATTTTCTTCAAAAAAAAAAAACTAACTACGGATGCTAGCTCAGTAGTATTGTCAGTGATCGTGGAGAGAGAGTCGTCAATCTCTTTCTCTCCCAAAGTTGGGATGGAAATAGGCAAATCAAGGGACTCTTTAAGCTTGCTGGTATCTACCGCAACCGTGCCTCCAGATTGCACATTTCTAATTGTTAATTCATAGATTAATTCCTCCTTGCGCAAATAGCCGAGATGGAGGACATCGCGAGGGCCGGGCATGATGATCAACACTTAACAAAATTTAGAAAAATTGAAAAATTCCAGCGACGGAGAAAATTGTTAGAGTTCGAATCACAAGAAATGTTTGGCCGACAAAAGGGGCTAACTTGAGACCCATTCAACCACGCTCTGCTATCACTTGTTGCGGAGATAACGGTGGTAGTCCGAGGTGAAAGAAGGTGCGGGCTGGAATGGGTCTAACTACAAGTTCGAAAGATGAATGAAAATTTCAACAAGGTTATATTTTCAAAACTTAACAATGGTGACATAGAATTTTTAGCGTACAACAAATAACAAGTTAAATCAGGTACACAACCAAGAGAAAAATTTAAACAGTTTCCACTAGGGGGAAATAACAAAAAAAATCAGGTACAATACCGCTTTACAAGAAAGCACCAGTTAAGTGGTCTTTGCTCGGCGTTTTCTGGTTTCATCCGTAATTATGTTTATATTTTCATAGAGGTCATTCCGCGGTCTTTTCATCCAGATGCCATTTGTCTTGACTGTCCCATAAATCTTCCGAAGAAATTTTCGTTCCTGTATTTCTATGTCCTTAATTTTAAAATGACCGTCGATCAACTTCACAATAACACAATTACTTAATATTTTAGAAGTTACATCTTCCGATTAAAGTTCCAACTTCATGTGGTATCAGTTCCACCTTTTGATCGATAGAGGAGTGTATTAAGGCGCTTATTTGAATGTGCGGCGTTGAGGTGTACTTCCCGGTACAATTATTATTATTATTATTATTATTATTATTATTATTATTATTATTATTATTATTATTATTACCGTGTTTTGCGGTAGTTATGCGTGAAAGAAGGTGCGGGTTGATGAACAGGTCTCAAGCTACGAAAGTAAAATTAATTTAAAATTTAACAAGGTTATATTTTCTTTTCAAAAGAAATAACAAGCATGGCAGGTACAGAGTAGCAAGTCAAAAGGTAGTTACAATATTTACAGGATTTGGGCTTCGCGCCCCGACTTCACAATGCTTGGGCAATCAGCCCAACCTTACTTCAAAATAAGAATTAACAGAGGGGCAGAAAACCCCATTCATGCTCAGGAGCACTTGTTCCAATTTACACCAAAAAGCCTCCTCGAGGCATACAACACTCAATTTTCGAAAAAGAGCCACTCGCTCTCAACTTTAAGCCTCTCAAAGGCCACACCGAACTCCACCTTCAAGTTGTCCTCTCTGGACATAGACACAGGGGTAACATACCCAACCTACTGAGGTCTATTAAAAGGAAAAAGGGTAATTACATGACCTCTAAAGTAACAATTTGAGAGGAGGCGATCTGCACTCCTAATGTATTTGTTTCAAAACCTAATTTGGCTCTAGGCCACTGATGCAAGGGCTAATCCCATACTACGGAGGTGACTTTAGAAAAGAAACAAATTTACATAATGTTAAGGAAGAATAGGTTGAGAAAATAAGTTCACCTCAAAACAATATGAGTGGGAGCTCGAGAGGGTTAAGCACTCTCTGTCCCAATATGTAGTTTAAAAGATAGAATAGATACCAGTTTCTTTACATTTTAAGAAAGGTTACATAATGGAAAAACTTCGGACCCGCCCCGAGAGTTAAACTGCTGAGCAAGCAAGAAAAGAAGTAATTAATCGGCCATTACCTGGTTGTTGACTGTCGCCGAAGAAAGAGGCGCTTCCCGCCCCCTGCTATGTACTTTACACACTGAAAGATGGAACAGAAGTGGCCCGGAGACCCTAAAATCAGCAGTGTATATCCTCTCGCGGAAAGTTCGAGGCGTTAGGGGAATGAGAACACCCTCCCACAAACTCTTTATTGGGTAGGATACAGCAACATATTCAAGTTGGGGGAAGATACATCCGATTGGTCGGAAATTAATAAAAGAAATTCGGGATTGGCTAAATACAAAACAAGGGGAAAGAGAGGGGTATACAGCCAACTTAAACAATAACAGAAAGAAATTTAACAAGAAACAAACTTTTGAAATAAAAATTTCTCCAAAAAAACACAGTTCTTTCACTCCGCACTAGGGTGCACTATTGTTGATCTTCAGTAGTGTCCTCTAGAAGAGAAAGTTCACACTTCTTTCTACAAGCAAAACAAAATACGTCGAAAATGACACAGTTCAAAAACTCCAAATTTTCCACGTAGTGACATCTTCTGAGAAATTTGAAAATTAATACCGTCAATAAAGTTCAGACTTCCTCCAGCAGAGGAGTTTCAATTGGCGCACATTTTAAATTAGCGGCGTGGAGGTGTACCGCCCGGTACAATTATTATTATTATTATTATTATTATTATTATTATTATTATTATTATTATTATTATTATTATTAAAACAGTTTAAAATATTTGTACACTCATATTCATAAAAACCAGAACACCTTGAAAGACTAGAGATAGGAAGTTCATATTCACAGGACATGTACACTAGTAGGTTCTGAAGAAATGCTTATGTTCAAGGTCCACATCGATATCTCGGCGCACAACCACCGACTGATAAAATTTGCCTGCGGCTCTCATTGTCGCTATAAACCGAAGGCAATGGATCAGTGTAACTTGAGTAGACGTGCAGGATGCCTCGCAGACGTATGCGAGAACCGTACCGTCAAATGAGTGAGTTTGAAAGAGGGCAAATGTTTGGCAAGAGAGAACGTGATGCATCCATCCGCGGAATTGCTGCTCGTGTGGGATGAAGTGTGTCGGCAGCGCAACAGGTGTGTACACAGTTGGTGTATGTCCAGGGCACTGTAACCAGTTTGACCTATGTAAATGACAACCTGCGACTCGTAGCCATACCCTTTTCCCACGACACCCCAGACGCCATATTCCAGCAGGTCAATGTGCGACCACATATTGCTGCACGAATACGTGTCTTCTTGTTGCCACAGGATGTCAGACTGTTGCTCTGGCCCGCCCGATCACCGGACTTGTCGCCAATCGAAAATGTGTGTGATATGGTGAAACGACGCGTGTGGCGCTGTGACACAATACCAACCACCAACGATGAACTGTGGAACCAGGTGAATGCAGCATGGATGGTTGTACCCCAGGACGCCATTCGCGCTGTATACGCGTCGATACCATCAAGCATGGAAAAAGTCATCAGTGCCCACGGAGGACCCAGTGCCTACTAGGCAACAGGACACATGCTCAACTGAAGTGACGGAAATTCTAATCGTTTCTGTAGAACATACTAAGGAACATGTCCTGTGAATATGAACTTCCTATCTCTAGTCTTTCAAGGTGTTCTGTCGTCTTTTATGAACACGAGTGTACAGTATGTAGGCCTAATTCTGTGTGGTAGATGGTGTATTTAATTTATACGAACGATATGATCCAGACCTTTTTCTTTAACACGAATACTATAACTTTTAAGAATAGTTAGTTGAGCAAAAATTATATAGAAGGTAACGATTTGGAAATTTTATATTTCCGAAAGGATGCTAAGAGAGTCATGGACAGACCATGTCACAAATTCAGAGATCCTTTCGAATGATGAGAGAGGATAAGGAAGTACTGCCCATTGTATAAAAGGAAAGCTTCGATACCTCGTTCACATCATGAAAAACAGAAATGGATATTATCTACTGCAAGAAATTCTGCAAGGTAAGATTCCCGGAAAGAAAAGTGTTGGTAGGAGACGAATGTCATGGCTAGAAAACATCAGAGACTCGATTCGGGCAGAGTTGTGCCAAGCACCGGGCGAGTTGGCCGTGCGGTCAGGGGCGCGCGGCCATGAGCTTGCATCCGGGAGATAGTGGGTTCGAATCCCACTGTCGGCAGCCTTGAAGATGGTTTTCCGTGGTTTACCATTTTCACACCAGGCAAATGCTGGGACTGTACCTTAATTAAGGCCACGGCCGCCTCCTTCCAACTCCTAGACCTTTCCTATCCCATCGTCGCCATAAGACCTATCTGTGTCGGTGCGACGTAGAGCAACTAGAAAAAAAAGTTATGCCAAGCAGCTCACAACAGAAAAAGCACAGTCAAGATGATTGCCAACATCCGGAACGGATAGGGTCTAGAAAAATATAGGAAGTTGTAGAGTTTCTAGAGTATGTTATTGATAAAAATCTTTAAATAAATTCAACAAAATAACCATGTAAGTATCCAATTTAGCTGCAAAAATGAATATGGAGATTTGACTAAAAATCTAGGAAATTAAAGTGCACTTTTAAAAATAAGATATTAATTCATGAATGCATGTTAAGCATGCACAATTTTGTTTAAGTAACATTTATAGTTTCTGAGATATAAATTTCCCGAAATTCAAGCTACTGAAACCATGATGTATGTTTCAAGAATGGCTAATGGTTGAACTCCAACCTCACTCTTAGCCACATTGACGAGCGGTTTAGCATGTTGAGCTGTGTTACGTTCGAGGAGCTCGCTGACATAACTGCATCGATCTTGCCTTATGATGAACTTACGGAAATCCAGCCGACCAGAATAATCTCTGGTGGAAGTTCGGTTAATTTGGTTGACGTGAGCTCCTACAGGAGTTATCTATACCAGGAACGTTTACATCCTGGTGGCCTTGTCATGATTCTGTAGGTCCACTACGGACATGCAGTGCATGTACATTAAGTACAAGTACTGCTGATAGGAAAAATATTTTGTGGTTTAGTACAACCAGAACTCCAGAAATTATGTAGAGAGAATCTGGAGCAGTAGTTGTATTTATTTTAACTATTTAGTGAATATCTACAATATTACCGTACCGGGCGAGTTGGCCGTGCGGTTAGAGTCGCGCAGCTGTGATTTTGCATCCGGGAGATAGTGGGTTCGAATTCCACTGTCGGCAACCCATTTTCACACCAGGAAAATAATTAATTAAGGACACGGACGCTTCCTTTCCCTTTCTAGGGCTTCCCTATCCCATCATCGCCATAAGACATATCTGTGTCGGTGCGACGTAAAGCAAATAGCAATATTACCGTGAATAAGTAATTATAATAAAAATACATAAATATAAAAATTAATGTCCATAGCCTGTTTCGAGTTTCGATCGGATCAGAAATGGAATAAATGAAGCCCCAGTTAGCGGCGAGGACAGGAACTGTGCCGACTGCCGAAGCCTGTCTCACTTATCTGGGGCAATGATTAATGACTGGCAGATGAAATGATACTGGAAAGTGTTGCTGGAATGAAAGGGAAGACCGATATATCCGGAAAAAATTTGTCCCGCCTTCGCTTTGTCCAGCACAAACTTCACGTGGCGTGACCGGAACTGAACCACAGAACCCAGCGGTGAGAGGCCGGCGTGCTGCCGCCTGAGCCACGGAGGCTACAATAATAATACATAAATATGAAAGAAATTACGTAGCTAGACTGAGTGGCTCAGACGGTTGAGGCGCTGGCCTTCTGATCCCAACTTGGCAGGTTCGATCCTGGATCATTCCGGTGGTATTTAAAGGTGCTAAAATAAGTCAGCCTCGTGTCGATAGATTTACTGGCACGTTAAAGAATTCCTGAGGGTGAATTCTGGTACCTCAGTGTCTCCAAAAACCCTTAAAAGTATTTAGTGGGAATACAACTGTAGGTATTCATAACGTATACGGATAGCTAAACTTCCGGCACGGAAATATACTCTTTTATTTTTGGATTAAAACTCTTTGGGCCGCAGTCCACAAATATGCTGGCTGTTGGCTTCATTAGAATAGCTCAGTTACGTATAAATATATATATCATTGAAGACAACTGAAGCACGATATTACAGCAAACAAGTTATCAAGAGGTTTGAGTGCGCTATTCTGTTGAATAGTAGTTGTGATAATCTGAAATCGATTATATTGTGAATTACAGCTGCAGCAAGACCGACTCCAATCCTTAGACCTTAATGCTACTCTCGATCGTTCAAAGATGGCGAATCGAGTAGCCGAAATTGTTGGAAATGTTGGTTTGTTTTGGTTTGTTGTTATCATATGTAGTCAGTGTAATTTTATTAAAATTGACGATAAATGTTAGTTTCTTTGTAGAAGATAAGTGTGCGAGTGTATTTATATGAGTCGATAGGAACATAGGATCTGTAATTATACGCAGTAATGTGAGTGCACTAGGTGGACCAGTTTTTAGTCTAACTATGGCATTGCCTCTCATACAACTATTCTTAAGTTTCCTACGAAATAGAACATTAGAAGGGAAATCGATTAGGAATATACATCGTGATTTTTTTGAAGTCCATGGCAAAACCGTAGCGTGTATACATCATTTTGAGAATAAATATGAGGTTAGAGAAACCAGTTCTCTACTTCCAAACTATTCGTGTTCCTCGAAAAATATTAACTTAGATAGAATGTAATTCATATTGTGTTATTCCGTCAGTGTCTATGTGCTTCAAAGTGTCTAGTGATTTAGATGCAAGTGTATTTTACAATAATCTATGCTTTGCCTGCGGAAATGTTTGGCTGGATCTTGGAGTAAGGTATAACAAAACTTATAAGTGTGACAGATGGAGCAATCTGTATACTGTTACACAAAAGAAATAGTGACTTAGAGGGATTAGCTGGGTTTGTATCGTATGGTTTTACACTACCAACACCTTCCGATTCATGCTGTGGCTATCAGTTATCAAGCAGACTGTGCCGAACTGAAGCTCGTGCATGTTGTTAAATATCAATGTTTAGTCAATAGAGTTTTTCCATTTATGTTATTTAATGGGTAAAAACCTATTAGGCTATATCTTTAGTGTCTGAAAGTTTCATTACTAAGGTTACTATCATTGCGTGAAGTGCTGGTATGCCATATGTCAACATTATATTAACATCATGTTAACATAATCATTTCGGGTGTACTTGATCTGAATGACACCGAGCTCGAAAGCTGCAGTCGCTTAAGTGCGGCCAGTGTCCAGAATTTGGGAGATAGTAGGTTCGAACCCCACTGTCGGCAACCCTGAACATGGCTTTCCGTGGTTTCCCATTTTCACACCAGGCAAATGCTGGGGCTGTACCTTAATTAAGGCCACGGCCGCTTCCTTCCCACTCCTAGACCTTTCCTTCCCCATCGTCGGTGCGATGTAAAGCAATTAGCAAAAAACTAGCAATAATCTGAGTGACTCAGACGGTTAAGGCGCTGGCCTTCTGATCCCAAGTTGCTGGATTCGATCCTGACTCAGTCCGGCGGTATTTGATGGTGCTCAAATACGTCAGCCTCGAGTCGGTAGATTTACTGGCACGTAAAGAAACTATTGCAGGACTAAATGTCGGCATTTCGACGTTTCCGAAACCCGTAAAAAATGTACTTAGTAGGGCGTAAAAGGAATAACATTATGATTTCGGGTGTACTTCCCATTCATTGGGTGGTGAATTTAAGAAATTATCTACCATTTCAAAACTAAGACAACAGGTTATGTTTGTGTTTCACAGTTCTCATGAGAGCGAATAAATCGAGGAATTTTGCACCTTATTTTGAAATATTCAAAATGATGCTTGAAATATCATTTTAACAGTTTTATCACGTATTTTCATCTATCCAGCGAAGTGAAATCTAAGAGAAAACGTTATTTGGCGAATTGAAATGTCTAAATAATCAGCTTGTTGGTCTCTTTTCTAGTAGAATATATGTGATTCTAGTTGATTATATGTGGTGCGTACTTGTTAGCGAAGCGTTTTCATACGTGTAAAAGTGATTTTCCTTACGATGTTACATTTATCATATTAAATTACCGCCGTTTATATGAAATGCACGTGATATTTTCGTGTTAGCCAATACCAGTAATTCGGCTACTTCGGCCGCCATGTTTTTCTTATATTACGGTCTGAGGATTGGAGTCGGTCTTGGCTGCAGATTGGTTGAGTTCCTGTTATTCTTATATCGAATTTATCACTGGAGCCATGAGCTAGATAGTCAAGGAGCTTTCTTGGTTAGTTAATAAGTGGAAGTTTATCTACACTTCGCCAAAGCTTTTTAGAATGATTTCAAGCGGAGAGGTATAACTTTATAGGTCCTAAATTGAATTTTTCAAATAATTTCTTCTTTTATAGGCCTAGATTATACTTTCCACTTAAATCTAATCATCTACTCTAATTCAGAATGTATGTTGGTAAATGCTCATTTATGTTACTTGTTGCGTCCAACCCTGTCATATGCTTGTTGTTCATTTTCCTGAACTTCCACTTTTAAACATGATTTTCGTTATAATTCATAACCTATTTTCCATGTAATTTTGCATGATAATTTTCTAAATACAAACTAAATGTGCTAGGCTTTCTTCCCTGACACAAGTATTTCTTAAAAATGTCGCTCAGAATGTCTGGCTCCTTGGCTGAATGATTAGAATCGAGGCTTGCGGTTCGGAGGATCGCGGGTTCGATTCCAGGCTGGTTCGAGGATTTTAATCTGATCTGTTCAGTTCCTCTGACTCAGGGACTGGATGTTTATGTTTGACCTAACAATCCCTCTTCATACAAACGCAACATACTACACAATTAATGACCACAGAAACACGCGATAATGAGTACATGCCTCCACGGAGGAGTTAGCGTCAGGAAGGACATCTGGCCATAAAAAACCGCCAATTCTACATGTGCGAAACAGTCCACACCAGCGACCCCACTAGGGTGAGGGTAGAATGGTGTAAGAAGAAGAAATAGTACGAAAACTGAAAAGAACGATGGTATTCGAAATGTAATGATTAGTAAAATTAGTCTCACCTTAAGGGATATCGGGACTTCTTTTCTCAAAACGTATATTAACCTAGTAGGCCTGCCATGAAAAAACTTCAGTAATTTTTTTACATTTTTATTATCGCAATTGCAAGTGCAAATTACTAAAGGTTACATTTAGTTATGAATTACAAGATATGGTCAACTTTTGGTCACTTTTCTTCAGTATTCATAAAATGCATCAGTGATTTGCTCAAGAGAGTAGGTCAACGTTCAGATTATTTAAGTTAAAAATCAATATTATATTTCTCGGTAGCTAAACAATTTATATAATTCAAAATTAGTATGACGAAGTATAAATATTTCCTAACTTTTTAAGCCATAACTAAAAAAGTAATGAAGATATCACGAAAATAAGATCACTGAAATGAAGAGAAAATGCGGATCTTAAGATGAACTCATTTATAGGCTCCTCCCAATGAGTTTTGAATATACAGAGTCCATCAAACTGTAAAATAATATTTTAAATGGGAAAACTATAGAAAATGGAAAACCAGTGCGACGAGTAGGATAACATAAAATAACGGGCCTGATGAGGAAAATATACGAAGTATGATCGCCCTGCAAAAAGAACTAAGTGAATATTCAACTAATTGTAGTATCTGTAGTTCAAACTCCCTTTAGATGCAAAATGCATACGGAAACATAATAACAGTTCTATAGTCATACTTGGCCTCTTAGAAATATCGATCGTTGTATCATAAATGGTAATAATGTAAATCAAGCGTTCAGAATTTTAGTTATATAGGATTTATAGTTTCTGGGCTATAATCAATTGAATTTTAGTCAACTCAAGGAAACAAAAGGCCTTTTCAGTTGTAAAATTATCGGCGTTTCACTCCAGTGTGGCGTCAGCAGCAATCTTGCCAACCATAAAGTACATAACGCACTGAAATTCCGCTACGTTCCACTCAAAAGTAGTTCTTTGGATTGCACGAATATAATCTAAAAACGCGCATCCAGTCTCGCTTTGAAGAACGACAATGCCGATGATGTGGAACAAATAAAGGTGGAAGACAATTTGGCCTTCAAAAATATTAAAATACCGAAGTTGACCAGGAAAAGTCAAACAGTGGGAATGAGATAAAGAAGCCTAGTACAAGTGGAATACTGTAGAGCTGCCAGAGATTTTCAGACAATCACAAATACTGCTAATAAGCATCCAGATTCGTCATTTTGCATCATCGTTGATCTCATGACCACAGTCAAGTTTCCTTCAGTTCTAGGTGAAATTCTAACCCTCAAGGACATGATTTCTCAAAGCATTCATAGTTGATTTGTCGATATACAAACAGGGACTATTTTAGTAAGGAGCCAGCGGCGATCACCCGGTGATCGTGTTCCCTTTAATAATATTATCGCAGAACAAGTACATTGAATTGTACTTTTAAAACCCATAATCCTCATCTGAGGCATCTTCTCTAATTTCGCGTCAGATTTAAAACGGCACTCAAGTATTGTGTACCGTCCACTGGAGCTTGAAGTATATCTAACATCAGGATGCTGCCAAGTTAAGGAGCCAATTACTATTCTAAGTGAGCACTGAAGTAGTCTCGGGCCAAAGTACTCGAGATATTTCTCTCATTATATCGTGTAGCGTTACAAGTTCACGTTTCCACTATAATACGCATTTCAAGAAGGGAAGAGAGAGACTCTACAATTACCTCAATTAGGCAGTAATTAATCATTCTTTTTTTTTTTTTTGGCATTCGGGTCAAAGCCCACTTAGCCAGTGAATTATGAATGGGAGGGATTTTTAGGAACTTATGTTTTTATTTATTTACGGTATTTTATTTATTGCTCGGAGACAGGGGAGATGGATTCGTCTTATCATCATAAGGCCTTTGTAGTTCTGATATGGTAAGTTCGATGCTAGGTGAAGGTCTTAGATTCTTAGTCCAATGTCAGAAAGAAATGCATATAGCTCAAAGTAAGCAGATTGGTCACTTTTGTGGAGAATTGACGAAAGAATAGGGGGTAATTGGTAACCCAATGCCAATAAATTTTGTAGTAAGCAAGTAGTGCGAACAAAGTGGTGTGAACATCCAAAGAATATATGATTAAGATCGGCAACTGTATCAGCTGAACATGAACAGAAGGGAGATCGTAATACTTGAATTTTGTGCAGATGCTGAGGGAAACAACCATGATGAAACTTCATTCTTGCGATTGCTCTGACGAATTGACGCGAATAGGGACGCTGATGGTACCAAAGAACGTTCGGAATATCTGGATGGATAGTGGCATAGTGTTTTCCGCGTTGTTGGGAGGTATCATGCCACTCGTTGTTCCACGCCGTCAATTGCCGTCGACGAAGCAAGGAGGTGTAATCCGATGCTGGAACTGTCGTGTATGTCTGTTGGCCTTCAGTGGCAGCAGATCGTGCTGCTTTGTCTGCTAGCTCATTGCCTGGGATTCCTACATGGGCTTTTACCCACACAAATGAAACTTTCTTCCCCTGTGTCTCAAGTCGATGTACCTGTGCAATAATCTCGTGTACGAGAATCAAGGATGTTGACCGTGAGTTAATGGTTTGTAGACTCTGCAGTGCTGATCTAGAATCAGACAACACCACAATCAACCGCTCAGGAAGATTTGTAGCGTATTCGAGAGCCCCCAAAATGGCTGTAAGCTCAGCCGTAAATATAGATGCTGTCGGAGGTAGCTTGAATTTACCACAGCTGCCGGATTGAACATCAATATAGGCACTACCCACTGTATTACAGTCCTTTGATCCATCTGTGTAGATGTGTCGGGCGTGTGGCCATTCTGCCAGGTAACGTTTCAGGCTGACATCGTTACAGTTCACAGTGGTCTCAAATGATGTTTCTAGTCGAATATCCAGTTTCTTAATAGTAGTTTCAAAAGAACAGTTAAAACTGGGATGGGTATCTGTAGTGCTTATAATACGTCTGCAACCACTGAGATTGGTAAATTCATCCACTAGGATCGGTTGACGTTTCTTTCTCCAGTAGCGTGAAGTCAGTACTAGGGTAGTCAACTTGGATATCTTGTGAAGTATTGGAGACTTCCTGTATTGAAAAAGTTTGAATATATATTTCCCCGCTAGATACTGCCTTCGTAGATGGAGAGGAGGTTCAAGTGTTTCAAGTAGCAGAGCATTTGTAGGTGTAGACTGCATTGCTCCTATGCAGAGTCTAAGGGCCTTATACTGACATTTGTCTAGTTTAGTTAACAATGTTTTAGAAGCCGTAGCAAAACATCCATAATCCAGGAGAGGTCGAATCAAAGTTCTGTGCAGTTGCAGCGCAATTTTCGGGTCACATCCCCACCAAGAGCCGCTAATGGCTCGTAAAATATTGACTGAAATATCACACTTACGGAGCACATGATGAATATGTGGAGACCATGTCAATTTATGATCGATGAGAAGTCCTAGGTAAGGCACCACCACCTTGTAGGGAAATAAGTAGGTACCCAGATGAATCGTGTCCAGAGGGGGTCTCGAATGTCGAGTGTAGATAGAGACTGCTGATTTTCCTGCAGATATCGTTAAACCATGGTTATGAAGCCAAGGAGTGAAAGTCCTCATGGCAACCGTCATCTGTTCTTGACACTTGTCCAAGGTTTCAGCTTCTGTATAAATGCAAATATCATCAGCATACTGAAGAACTTGTATCTCAGGAGGAAATATAGATGTGAGGTCTGCTGTGTATATGTTAAAAAGCAACGGAGCCAAGATAGAGCCTTGTCGTAGTCCTTGGGATGTCATTCGAGGACCAATTGTCTTGCCATTGTGAAACATGATGAGATGTCTATCTTGTAGAAGGCAACGGAGGTTCCCAATAAAGTCCTCTGGGAGATGTAGGAAGCGTAATTTTTCTTCTAATACGGGAATAAGCACGCTATCATACGCAGAAGAAAGATCAGTGTACAATGCCACAACGTAATTGTTATTGCTCAGACCAAGTTGGATGTCTGTAATTAGATGTACAAGTGTATCTATTGTACCTTTCCCACGTCGAAAACCCATTTGTTGAGGTGGTAGCAACTTGTGATGTTCTACCCACCATTCTAATCGATGCTTAATCATCCTTTCCATAGTCTTGTACAAGCAGGATATCAAGGACAGTGAGCGATAGGATGAAGACAGTCGTGGATCTTTTCCATTCTTCAATAATGGTACCAGACGAATAAGTTTAAATGACGGAGGATGCACTCTTTGAAACCACATCCTGTTCATCAGCTTAAGAAGTTTCTTATGTCCATCACTAGACATGTTGAGTAGCATTGGGTAATGGATGTTATCTGGGCCTGGGGAAGTATTATTACTCGTTTTCAAGGCTTTAATAAGTTCTTGAAATTCAAATGGACGAAGTAGAGGATGGAAATTATCTTCATGGCCATTGCGTGGTAAATAACCTATATGAGCTGAAGGAGGGGCCATTTGTCTAAGGATGTCCTCTTTTATTGGTATCGTACATGTAGATATAAACTGAGGGCAGTTCTGTGAGTTTCGGAAACGACGAATATTCCGCCACATCGTAGCAGGAGAGATAGATGAGTTGAGAGAAGTACAATATTGGCGCCAACCCTGACGCTTTTTAAGCTTGAATAAGCGTTTTGCTTTCGCTTGAGTTTGTTGTACGGTGAGGAAGTTAGCTTCAGAAGCGTCCTGTTTATAATGATGGAGTGCCACACGCCTGTCATGCAGCGCAGCTTGACATTCATTATCCCACCATGGAGTTGGAGGTCGTTTGCTGTATGCATATGGTCTGTTTTGTGGAATTGTAAGGCAGGCTGCTCGATTAATGGAATCGCAGAATGTTTCGTAGTCTCTGACAATGTCATTCGTTTCGTGGTATTCTTCCAGGTTGAGATCTATTGCCTCCTTGTAACTTGCCCAATCAGCTTGTCGAATTTTCCAACGATATGTTGGGTAGATGGTATGAGGAATGGTTGATGTGTTAGTCGATGTTAATAATATTGGAAAGTGGTCAGATCCTAGAGTGTCCTGTAGAACCTGCCAGGAGAAGTCGAGTGCTATTGAAGGAGATGCAAAAGTAACATCTACTGCCGAAGGAGCTTGATTAGGTCGAGAAATTCTGGTAGGGGACCCATCATTCAGTAGCACTAAGTTTTCTTCTTCAGCTACACCCATGAGTTGTATTCCATGTGAGTCAGTAGAAGAACTTCCCCAATTCAAGTGGTGTGAGTTGAAGTCTCCGAAGATAAGTACAGGCTGTGAAAGTTGGGAAAAGAGGCGACGCAGTTCGTGTACAGATACCAGTTGGTTAGGTGATCGGTATACGGAAACAATAGTTAACGGTGAACCCCTGTAGTTGACCTTGATGGCACATGTTTCCAGTTTAGACCCTCGAAGATTAAGAGTTACTTGATCATAAATTATGTTCTTCTGGAGGAGGATTCCAACCCCTCCATAACCATCACCACGATCACTTCTTATAAAATTGTAGCCTGGAAGCTGAAAGGGGGTAGTATCCTTCAGCCAGGTCTCACTAACTACACACATTGAAACGGAGTAATCTCGCAGTAGAGTCTGAAGGCTAAGTTTATGCGCTCGTATTGAGTGACAGTTCCACTGTATTATTTTATTCAGTTGAGGTGCGACATCCATGGTCATTCTGATTCAAAAGTAATGAAATAACGTCACGTATATGAGAGGGATCAATTTCCGAGGAGGCCGTGTTTTTAAGCGTCAAAATAAACTGGACAATGTTTTCAAGCAGTGGAGTTGTAGGTACAGCCTGTGATGTTGTTTGAGGCTGTTGACTTGGTTGAAATTGTTGTGTAGGGTATATAGGTCCAGTGGAGTAGGCAGGAGTACGCTGTCCATTGTAGTATGTTTTCCACTGGTTGTGAACTGGAACTCTAGACTTTGAGGTGGAAGGACGTTTGGGTGTAAAACGAGAGGACACCTTAGAGGTACTAGGGAAAGAAGAGTTGGAAAGGTTATTGGTGGGAAGTGGCCCACGTGCAGGGAAAGGAAGGGATGGAAATTCCTTGTGATAAGATGTACTTGATGGAGGAGTGTTATTTTGCTTCACAGTATTAGCATATGTGCTTGTGGATTCCATTTCGAGTGCTTGCTCAATGGTGATATTTAAATGGGCCATATTATATTTAATCCTACGCTGTCGTTCGTATTCTGGACAGGATCGATCATCTGCACGATGAGGGCCAGAGCAGTAAATACATTTAGGCGGATCTGGAGTAAGGCAGTCTGCAGTGATGTGACTGTCGCCGCAGCATGCACAGCGTGCTTTGCTACGACACTGTTTATTTACGTGGCCGTATTTAAGACATTGGTAGCAAAGGGTTACATTCTGGACGTAAGGTTCTACACCACACCGAGTGTTAAATATATACACGTAAGGAGGTAAAGTGCGACCTTCAAATACAACACGCAACAGTTGCCGAGGCACTAGTACAGTCTGTCCATCTCGCACAAGTTTACGGTGAAAGCGATGTACTTCTAATATTTTCTTATCTGACTGAATTTCTGAAAGTAATTCTTCCTCCGAGAAGGACGTATCTACTGCACGAATAAGACCTGTCTTCACCGTTAGATGCCTTGGTATGTAAAGACTGAGTGAGGGGGATTGTAACTGAGCAAGCCTGTTTGCACAGGTAGCAGAAGAAAGTTCTATTTGAACCCTATTACGTCCCTTTGTAGTAATGTTCATTATAGAAGTACGCATGTCTGGAATTAAGGCCCTAATACACTTTCCCACAGACATTGGATGTAACCGGCCGATATGTTTAGATGCCGCACCTGCCTCATCGGGTTTATGTTCAGCGTACACTATGAACGGACCTTCATCATCTAACTTATAGAGGTATGACTCATGCTGAGCGCTGCTTCGTACCTGTTGACTTGGAGCAAGCTGGCTAGCTGTATGCTGGGACGTATTCAACTGCACAGGCTGCACAGATGGGGCTGGCGGAATTGGGCAGCTAGTTCGATGTCCATGAGAATGTTCACTGGCACTTACTGACACTGATAGCTTCTTCACACTTAGGCCCTCTTCATTCCAGTAATCAGGACGCTCGTCCGGGAGACCACGTTTACGTAGTGTAGATATTTGAGAAGGTATTTGGTCTACATCACTTAACGGGCCGTCGGAATAGCACAAATTTAATGCGGTACCTACAGCTGAGCTAACTAAATTATGGTTAGATAGAGTACCTAGACCACCATCTGATGATTCCTCCATCCTCACTAAGTCCCTGGGACCCTCGTCCCCACTCACAAGTAACACTAATCCCTTATGTTCACGTGTCTATATAATACTATTATTCAATACAGTCACACTGAAAGAACAGTTCTGTAAAACACAGTTCAACGGGCACGAGGTGATAGCGAGCTCTAGAAAGCGAAGCGACACACCTAGCACAGCGAGCACAGCACAACCATCTCCGACCGAAGCTCGGGCGGAACTGTAATTAATCATGGCTAGCGGTAAGTCGAACTCATATCCAACTTCGTAACGCTCACTCCATTTACTTTACATTTTCTCAACAAAGTAATTAGGCGTTATTTAACAGCTACAAGCCAATGATTCAGTTTAAGAGGGATTAACTCTAAAGACGTTCGTCCCAGGAATCTACAGAGTAGTTTAATCCCATAGACGGTTATGGAAATGGAAGAAATGTAGCATTCCCAGCCCTCACCCTACCTGAATCGACAAACCTGAACAGAACAAGAGGTGATCTAGAAATGTTGGACAGAAGAAATAAAAAAA
Organism: Anabrus simplex; assembly: GCF_040414725.1. NCBI lineage: Eukaryota > Metazoa > Arthropoda > Insecta > Orthoptera > Tettigoniidae > Anabrus > Anabrus simplex. The sequence goes on along the minus strand of NC_090270.1, from coordinate 147,633,795 downwards.
AAGGAGGAGGCTAGAAAGACTATGAGTATGAGAAAATAAAACAGTATTAAATCCAGATCAGCTTCAACAAAGTCAGCCTTATATTAAACTCAAAATATCCGTACTACCAAAGATTTGTTCTATTGGACTTGATTATGTATCATCTACAGAGTTATTATCACTCCATTCTCATTTACTAATCTGGCTCAAGGCGGGCTTGCTATTGAGACATAAAATAACAAAAGTTTAAATTTTCAACCTATTACAGCATTTTTTTTGTTACCTCTAGTTCGAATGCCGTATAAATGATTTCTCAGTATAGCTACTAAGTCCTTTATAATACCAATTACAATGTAATCGTCATTTTGTCGAGTCCTCAAGAGTCCAAGGAAATTTAGCAATGTATCCTAGAAGACTAGTCACTCTAATGCTACGCAAGTTAAATTATTTTATCCAAAGAGTTTGGCATTGTGGGCACATAAATAGCGTTATTATCCTAGAAAACCTCCATTGTTTGTACTTATGAAACTTCAGATCTCATTGTTGGGTCAATAATTTTCGCCTAAGCTTTAGTCTGGCTCTGTGGCTAAATGGTTATCGTGCCGACCTTTGGCCACAGTGGTCCCGGATTCGTCCGTCTCTACTACCTGTCTCTAAATGCCAACAAAGGACTCCTTGAAGAACTGGAGAAAAGAGAACGCAAAATTGTGAGAGGAATCTTGGGATCAAAGTACAGAAATGGAGTCCATCAAAAGAGATCCAAGAAGGAAGTCTACAGCAAAATAGAGAAAATTACTGACACAATCAGAAAAAGACAGGCACGATTTTACGGTCATCTGAAAAGATTGGACGGAAGAAAGTTAACTAAAGAAATATTTCACTTTTTTGATTCAAACCCCAAAATCACAATTCCCTGGTTTAGAAATACCAAAGAAGACCTTCAAATGCTACATATCTCAGCTGAAGACGCCCTTAACAGAGATCGCTTCCGCAAGAAAATATTGACGAACGGGCTAAACCGAGACCAGCAACCGAAGAGAATACACGGTGCCCCTTGGACAGAGGAGCGTAAGGAGGCCCACTCACAAAGAATGAGGGAAATTTGGGCTCTAAAGAAGGCCAAGTTCAGTGTCAAATGCAACAAGACTTAACGTGGTCCTTGATGGCCCCAGCGAATTATATATAATAATAATAATAATAATAATAATAATAATAATAATAATAATAATAATAATAATAATAATAATAATAATGTTATTTGCTTTACGTCCCACTAACTACTTTTACGGTTTTCGGAGATGCCTAGGTGCCGGAATTTAGTCCCGCAGGAGTTCTTTTAATTGTCAGTAAATCTACCGACACGGGGCTGACGTATTTGAGCACCTTCAAATACCACCGGACTGAGCCAGGATCGAACTGCCTAGTTGGGGTCTGAAGGCCAGCGCCTCAACCGTCTGAGCCATTCAGCCCGGCATAGAGTGAAAGAGAAACTAATTTGGAAGAACTAAGAAAAATCAGAGAGGAGAGGAAGCTGTTAAAAGAAATGGAAAGAACGACTTTTTTCTTTTTCTTTTTTTTTTTAGACTTTGCTCTACCTCACACCAACACAGATAGGTCTTATGGCGACGATGGGATAGGAAAGGGCTGACAGCGGGAAGGAAGTGGCCGTGGCCTCAATGAAGGTACAGCCCCAGCATTTGCCTGGTGTAAAAATGGCAAACCACGGAAAACCATCTTAAGGGCTGCCGACAGTGGGATTCGAACCTACTATCTCCCGAATGCAAGCTGACAGCTTTCTTCCTTTCTTTCTTAATCTGCTCACCCTGCAGGGTTGGTTTTTCCCTCGGACTCAGTGAGGGATCCCACCTCTACCGCCTCAAGGGCAGTGTCCTGCAGCGTGAGACATTGGGTTGGGGATACAACTGGGGAGAATGACCAGTACCTCGTCCAAGCGGCCTCAAATGCTATGCTAAGCAGGGGTCTTGGAGGGGATGGGAAGATTGAAAGGGATAGGCAAGGAAGAGGGAAGGAAGTGGCCGTAGCCTTAAGTTAGGTGTCATCCCGGCATTTTTCTGGAGGAGAAGTGGGAAACCACGGAAAATCTCTTCCAGGATGGCTGATGTGGGAATAAAACCCACCTCTACTCAGTTGACCTCCCGAGGCTGAGTGGACCCCGTTCCAGCCCTCGTACCACTTTTCAAATTTCGTGAATGAGCCAGGAATCGAACCCGGGCCTCCAAGGGTAGCAGCTAATCACACTAACCACTACACCATAGAGGCGGACAAGCTGACAGCTACGTGCCGCAAACTACGCGGCCACTCGCTCGGTAAAAGAATCAAATTTACCCGACATACCATTAAACACAACACCTTCATCACCAATATATTTGAAGGCAAAGTACTAGAGAAGAAAAAAGAGGCCGGCCTAGGAAAACATACTTCGAAGAGATCAAGAAAAAAATGGGATTCAGAAGTTGCGTGATGATGAAAAGAGCAGTGCAAGATAGAGACGAATGGTTGTATCAACAAGACATTGCCTTTAGGAAAAGAATGAATGAAGTAAATCTACCGACACGAGACTGGTATAATTGAACAACTTTAAATACCACCAGAATGAGCCGAGATCGAACGCGCCATCTTGAACTCAGAAGATGAGCACTTTACCCTCTGAGCTACTCTGCCCGCTGATATATAAGACATATATGTACGTATGTACAGATTGTATAAGACAAAGTAAAGGGCCATCTGTACACCCTGAAAAATTCCGAAAATTACATTAGATAAATGTTTACCACTAAGGTTAAACTAATTGTCTTGGTTGACAAGGACGACGAAATAAATACCATTTTTCACACCAACGACGTGTTAAGCTGACAAAAGATTTTTACATGTTACAAAATGTCTCTGCTCATTAACTATGAACTCCGGCGTTAACCAGCTTGTAACCCGATGGACTGTCTAATGCTAATCCTCTTGCCGCATGCACGTGATTTCCTAACGAGTGTTCGATCTGTAGACACGCGAAAGTGGTCCTGCATTGATTCCTCGTCAATGACTCATCCATCACCGGACCTATTACGGTGAGCAGATCTCTCTCGACATCACGGTATGTGGATGGGCTTGTCTGACATATAGGTAAGTGGAGACAGCGAGACGAGTTTCTCCACAATTGTCGTTAGCTATCAGTGAAATTATATTAGCTTATTCTACTACAACCAGCAGAATTCGACACATTTAGTGTGAATCACGTAAGGTTTAGCACATTTGAGGAGTGTCTGTTCAAAAGAAATGAAATAACCAAAAGTTCAAATTAATCCACTGAACAAAATAAAATAAAAAATGTCATGAAGAATGAATGGATGGATATGAACCCTACAAAAAAACAAAAAACAAACAAACAAAAACAGTAGATCAGACACACAAAAAGGTCGTGAATAATAGTATTACTGACCAAGGGACCATTTATAAAGCACAATGATGCTTGATGTCCTTGGTAGGCCAAGGCCCTTCAAGGGCTGTAGTGCCATGGGATTTGGTTTGATTTGATGCTTGATGTCTACAGGGTGCAAAATCCACGACTAAGGTCCCACAGAATGGTACATGTCGCGAGTAAAGTAGAACCATGGTATTTGTCATGTTGGGGTACTAATCAAAAGTAGCGAAGACTCACGGTGTTCCACACAAGATGGTACTACTCACAAGTATTGTACTTAGTACAGGGAACGCAGACCTATGGTGTTTCGCACACAATGGCGCAACTCGTAGCCAACGCAAACCGGTAAGGTTCCTCACCTAGGTGTACTAGTCATGGGCGCCGGTATTCCCGTGGTGTTCCTCACATAGTGGGTACCAATCACAGGCAACGCTGACCCACGGTGCCGCTCATATAGCGGTACAACTCACAGGCTACGCCCAGACCCGCGGTGTTGCTCACATGGGTACGACGCACGGGTACTGCAAACCACCAGGCCAGGCTTTTTACTGCAACTAATCACAAACATATTTCGTACCAATTTAGTGATACTACTCGCAAGTACATGCAACCCGTGGTGTTCCCCGCATGATGGTACGAATCAAGAGTAGCTTCATGGCTCTAATTCAATCATCCCTTGGTCGCCCCTTGTAGTCGCCTCTTACGAATGGCAGGGGATACCGCGGGTGTATTTTACATGTGCGTCCCCCACCCGAAGGGGGTAGTGTGTTTGGTTCGTGAGAGGTATTTTATTTCCCTCAAGTCCGCCGGCAAGCCGGTTAGGACCCCTCTATCCGCCACCTGGGACACGCCACGTGGGAGTATCACCACTCCCCCCGCTTCGCCTGCGTAGCAGGTTCGTGAACAGGACAAAGTATCTCACTTTTCAGTGTTCAAAGGAGTATATTTTCCCCGAATGCGTTGAAACGGTTTTTTTGTTTCTTTCTTATTTTTTGTTTTTGTTTTCATAAATTACGTCCACCGAAGGAAACCACAATTATATTTCATCGATTGAGGATTTGAAGGCCGTTTAGACTTTTTCCATCAGAAAATTACCATCGTTTCGCCCAAAAGCGAAAGGCAGGCATTTATACAATTAGAGGTACACGCCTCCCCTAGTACTCCGTCACTGCATTGTCCTGCATAGGAGGCCCCAATCAGTCTTGCTTGTACAGCCGGCCAAGCAGGTTGTCTGGCCGGTCCGCTGCTAACTTAACGAGGACGGTAGTGTTAGAGTTTGTTCATTTGAAGTCGAAGTTATTGAACGAGTACAGTTAGGCAAAATGGCATGCAAAATTACACGGCAAATACACTGAAAGTTGTATTCGGCAAGGAGCAACAGAGACCAACAGCCCACGAAATTCACCAGTTGATAGAAGCCGTTCCAAAGGTATGTGATGAACTACAAACAATTCAACTAGTTGAAAAAAAAGAATGCAGCCTATCTCAAATTTAATATTGACAGAAGCTACCAGAAGTACTTACATTCCTTTAGAGGTACAAATTCTCTTACATTAATGAATGGAGATTCAGTGACAGTTATAATCATGCCCGGTGAAATAGAAATTACGCACTGTACGCTTAATGAATATACCGCCGGAAGTACCGAACGAGCGGGTACAGTACGTTCTGCAGAATTATGGCAAGGTACAACAGATAGAAAAAGAGAAGTGGTCAAATAGATACCGCTATGAAGTCGATACAGGAATAACGGTAGTTCAGATGTCCATTGAAAAGCCTATTCCTTCAACCCTCAACATAGCGGGTTATGAGGCATAAGTAACCTATCCCGGACAGGAGCAACACTGTTTTTCATGTTGAAGTTCTTCTCATATTCGGACTAATTGTCACACTAGATTTACTAATACAAAAACATCTACGGCATCTAGATCACGCTTCACATTGAGCGATCCATTAAAACCTCACTCTTTTGATAGCCCACGGTCGGATACAGAACCTGCTCTCATGGATGTAAACAAATCAACGTCCGTACAGAGCAGGATAGTGACCGCTGCAGTGGAAAGTAGCAAAGATAGCAACGACAACCCTACAACACCTGGCACAAGTCATGACAATAAGTTAGAACATATGGACATAGTAAACACACCAGTGTTAAACGCCGGTTCACTGGATATAGCTAACGCACCTGCAGGGGACCAACTTCCATTAGATTCAAATGACAGTTCAGACTCAGATACCATATCAGTAGATAACATTAGATATCAGGGACATACGCGTATCAGATCAAGAAACCATAGAAGAAAATAAAGCGATCACAAACACACTGAGACAGGAAGACCAACAACTTGACACAATGGCCATCACTCTTCAACCTTTGACAAGGTCTGAAGCTGAGAGCCAGCGCCCTCCGGAAAGTACATTATCTTCGTCTGATATGGATAGGTCTGTGATCACTGAACAGCATCCTCCCACTCTCGGATCGTGGAACAGTCAGATGGACCTAGAGGAGGAAGTATTGCGGAAGGAGGACCCAGTAGTAGAGGCGAGAGCTCTTTTACCCTCCTAACGGCCGCCCAGTCGTCTCACCGCGCACCCATAGTACGTCCAACGAAATGTCATCCATTAATGGCAGTACACCTTCACACCCACTCAAACCGGTTTTATTTCATGGCGAAGATCGGATAGTTAAGGGCTAGGACTGCGAAGGCGGTGGCTATGAACTTAATTTAGGTACAGGCCCAGCATTTTGTCCAGTATGAAAGTGGGAGATTATGCACTGTTACGTCGAATGTTTCGTCTTGTACAGTACGTTCCCTCTCAGTCAGCAGGTCGTCGTAAAGTTCATGTTCACAGTTGTTAGGTGTGGCAGAAGTATATGAAAAATTGTTCTCAATATCCTCTATATCAGCCGTACAGTGAGCCGTTTGGTCGTTCTGTGCGTTTTTGATGGCTTTTCTTCGCTGGTTGTAAAAGAAATACTGCATTTTTTGATAACGGTACTAATTACGTCTCTTTTCTTTATCTCTATTTGTTGCCCTCTGTGGATTTCAGAGTTGCTTGTAAGTTCTCTGTAGCTTTGCAACTCTCTTTGCTTTTCTAATAATAATAATAATGCTACTTGCTTTACGTCTCACCAACTATTTATACGGTTTTCGGAGACGCCGAGGTGCCGGAATTTTGTCCCACAGGAGTTATTTTTCGTGCCAGTAAATCTATCGACACGAGGCTGACATATTTGAGCACATTCAAATGTCATCGGACTGAGCCAGGAAAGGGTCAGAAGGTCAGAGCCTCAACCGTCTGAGCCACTCAGCCCGGCTCTTAGCTTTACTTGCCTCAAAGTATTTTTTTCCGGGTGTTCAGGACCTGCTAGGAGATCTCTGGCTTCGGCTAAAAGAAACAGCGAGTTCTTCGACAGACTTGTCGAACTGATCTGTGCTCATTTCATAAGAAAACTTCCAGTTCCACTGATACAGGCTCTTTTCGGTGAGTCATTAATTTCCAACGATATAACTGAGATTGTGTATTCCCCTTATTTTGAGAATTAGCATTTGTGAGCTATTATTAGCTATGTTTCGGAATATTTCGCACATCATAAAACGTCTTGTTGGAAGGGAAGAGTTTGTCATCTTATAAGTAATACGGGATGCGTTTTATTTGTGTTATCGACGTATTGTGAGTGTACCGTTAACTCATCATTGACGGTAATGCTTGTTGAAGTCACTCCTTGCCACGAATATAAAGCTCATGCACCTTTTAAAATAACTTAAACAAGTTGCTGTTTCGTTACATATTGTCACGGTTTCCTAGTAAGTCTTGTTACGTGTAGTCAAATGGATCATCAAAGTTAATGAATGCTGTGGCATATTTTTGCTTTCTTCGAAGTTTGGGGAGATATGAAAACCATAATTAGAGAGTACTTTAACAACAACATGAGCCCCATGAAGAGTGCTTGTACCGAGCTCGATAGTTGCAGTCGCTTAAGTGCGGCCAGTATCCAGTATTCGGGAGATAACAGGTTCGAATCCCACTGTCGGCAGCCCTGAAAATGGTTTTCCGTGGTTTCCCACTTTCACACCAGGCAAATGCTGAGGCTGTACCTTAATTAAGGCCATGGCCGCTTCCTTCCCACTCCTAGCCCTTTCCTGTCCCATCGTCGCCGTAAGACCTATCTGTGTCGGTGCGACGTAAAAAAACTAGCAAAAAAAGGTGCTTGTTTTGAGAAGGACCTAGGGTCAGTGGATGCAGAGTTGGTCTCGGTCCAACAGCTCTGCACTCCGACCGGCCAACCGAGCAGAGGAGTGGTGGCCACGGCTCCAGTGTGGCTCCTCGCCTCTGCATTCGGGAGACGGGAAAGGGCTGAACCTCACGGCTGGCCCCAACCGTCGGATGTCCTGAGAATGGCTTTCCGTGGTTTTGCATTCTCCTGCACTAAGGCTCCTTTCACACTACACGGTTTCGACCGTACGGCAAAAAAACCGTACGGCTCTTTTGCCGTGGATGTTGCTTTCACACTGCAACGGTTTTTTTGCCGTACGGTTTTTTTGCCGTGGGAAGCTCAGTGCATGTCTTGATGCTAGTCATACAAGAGAGACATTTTAATAATAGGATGATTTCTTAATATTAGTAGTTTGTGGCTGAATATTAAACTGTGAAATTGTATCATAAGTATATATTTGTGAATCTGTATTATGTAATAATATACACTATATATACTGAAAATACACTTAAGTTACCAAAGACACTTTTTTCTTTGTCTTAAATTAGATCAAAATCTGGTTTTATTTCTAAGTAAACTTCACGCCAGGCTTTTCTTGTCGCATTCCGATCTTTATAAATGCAGCAGCGGCGATTAGGAGGCGAGGGGGTGCGATCGCCCCTGCCCCACTTTGTGGAGGAAAAAGACAGACACCTCCGTACAGGCCATGAAGGCCTTTGGAGGAGTGGAAGGTAAAGGCTTCCACCACTGTTAACCACGGCACGTGATGGGCTGGAGTGGTTAGCTCTACGCCCGGCCGCCTTTGCCCCCAGGGATTAACCTGGTACTCATTTTTGGAGTAGGCTGAGTGAACCTCGGGGCCATATGCACCTACGGAAGTTAAAATCTCGTTTCTTAAATTTTACGACTTCCTGACGTGGATTCGAACCCACGTCCTTCCGGGGGAACTGAGCACGACTTTACCGCCTCGGCCAGGCAGCCCCTTAATGGAGAAAACATTACATTATTATTCCATTTTAGGTGGCTGAAACTAGGACTTAATTTAATTATTTAAAAAAGCCATTTGTACAAGCCCTGTTGTCTTATCAGATAAATCTTTCCTTTATTTTCTTTAATTATCAATAAAATTATTAGCGGGAATACGCACAGAATGTAGTTTGTCGCGGCTAACCGATTTGTATGGAGACTTTGCATGTCCTGTGACGAAGGGTGGCAGGGGTATATTTTATTGCCAAGGTCATGGACGCTGAGGTATGATTCACTCGCTTGCCGCGCGTTTTCGTCTATCTGGCAATCTTGTTAGTGTGTTAGTTTCGTAGTGTGTAGTCAAATTCTAAACGAATTTTAATTGTATTATCACACCGTACTTCTGTTTAATTTTAGTGCATGTGTAAAATTGTTCCTTTGATGAAAGTTTTATTGTATGGTATTGAATCAAAATCCAAAAAAAAAAAACTATTAACGCACTTAAGTTCGTAGTCTGACAATCTTTACCTCTCTGTCGAAATTAGCCTACCACTTTGAGCTTTTCTTGAAAGTTTTGGTGTATATGCACACCCCCACACCCCCACTCTATACACCACAAACCCGGGTACGTTTTGTTGTTTGTACATTTCGCCCCCCCCCCCCCAACACACACGTCCAATACAATCGCCACTACTGTATAAATGTCTAGTGTTATGTCCCAGTATGGACCAGAGTAACACGAATTTCAGAATCTGCGTCAGCCATTTCACAAAACCAACGATAAATCCTACAAAGCAATGCACTGAACATTTTAATAACAAAGTAAAACAATAAAACACTACGATACCAATACGTATAACTTGTGTCTAGATACCCTCGCATTATCTCCTCTACAGCTGCTCGAGAGCTGCCGTACGATTAAAAAACCGTGCAGTGTGAAAGCATGCATTTGGCTGCGTGCGCCACTGAGTCAACGTCAGCCGTCCATTCCAGTTGCAAGACACGGCTGCTACACGGCACTTCAGCCGTGCCGTTGCCGTGCCGTGTAATGTGAAAGGTCTAATGCTCTTCTTCACGCCACTAAAGGAATGTCGCCGTACGGTTTTTTTTGCCGTACGATCGAAACCGTGTAGTGTGAAAGGAGCCTAAGGCGAAAACCGGGACAGTTCCTAGTATAGGCCACGGCCGCCAATCTCCTCACCTTCTCCTAGTATCTCCTTCATCGTAACAAATCTCCCGGCCTGAGAGACAGCGTCACCGTCTAGGAGGCCCGCCTCCCCCTTCAGGTGAGGAATGAAAACATTTCAGTAGTAGTAGTAGTAGTAGTACGGATGCCACACCGCAATAGTATTTGATGCTTAAAATCAACTTAATATTAATGCCATTCATGAACTCTCACATGATTTTTATAGAACAAGATTATTACAATTTTGCTTTACGTCACACCGATTCAGATCTTATGGCGACGATGGGACATGAAAAACCTAGGAGTGGGAAAGAATCGGTCGTAGCCTTAGTTAAGGTACAGCCCCAGCATTTGCCTGGTGTGAGAATGGGTAACCTCGGAAAACCACCTTCAGGGGTGCCGACAGTTGGATTCGAACCCACTATCTCCCAGATGCAAGCTCACAGATGCGCGCCCCTAACCGCACGTCCAACTCGCCCGGCAGAATAAGATTAGACATAACATGAATGTTATTCATGTTTGAAATAAATAGTTTTCTTGTATTGTTTTAACCAGTTTTATGTCAGGGCACAATTTTTAAATACCACTATTCGCACACCTGTGGGGTCGCGGGTGCGAACTGCGTCGCACATGTGGATTTGGCCCCGTTTTAAGGCCGGATGCTCTTCCTGACGCCAACTCTAGACGGTGGGTAGTAATCCCTATTGCGTATTTCTGTGGTGGTTGGTAGTGTAGTGTGTTGTCTGAATATGAAGAGGAAAGTGTTGGGACAAACACAAACACCCAGTCCCCGGGCCAGAAGTATTAATCAAAGACGATTAAAACGGCCGACCCGGCCGGGAAGCCAACCCGGGACCCTCTGATCCGAGGGCATCAACGCTGACCATTCAACCAATGAGTCGGACTAAGTCAGGTCAAAATGATGGATACTTCTGGGTTCGGTATAGTAGTTGAGTGTATATATATATATATGAACATAGTGTTTCAAAGGAAGCGGCCGTGGCCTTAATTAAGGTACAGCCCCAACATTTGCCTGGTGTGAAAATGGGAAACCACGGAAAACAATTTCAGGGTTGCCGACAGTGGGATTCGAACCTACTATATCCCGAATACTGGATACTGGCCGCACGTAAGCGTCTGCAGCTATCGAGCTCGGTATAGTGTTCCTCTTATAGCACTGGGTTTGCAATGATGATACTTTGCATTTTGAGTGCTTGTACTATTCGAATATTTTGATTGTTTTAGTCAACGTTTTTAGATGACGTTCTAGCGTTGTTTTCTTTGATTTTGTAACTGAGAGAAGTTGATTTATCGTTTGCTTATGCTAACGTCAAACTTATTTTACTTCTTCTTTGATCAACTCGTTACGTAAAGGTATATGCGAATGTAATTTCAAGGTGTAATTTAATAAGAAGGAATATATATTTTTGTGCACTCAGCACTTTAAATGTTAGGATAACGCCAGCGTGTAGTAATAATTCCATTAGACATGCTGACAGGGTAGCTGGTTGCGACAGCTTGCTCCTTTATTATCTTTTGTCTTATCTTCACGCTAACACTTATTCCGATTGATATGTAGCCTCAGTAATTCACGAGCTTTATAACCTTATTATTATTATTATTTGCAGGAAGCTAGCAGCATGATACTTAATTGTATATCTTACATTTGGGCATGTGCGTTTTTATCACTATTCACGCATAGTAGGAAATGATAAGGAGTGATGGGCAAGGGAGAACAGGACATAACCGTAAGAGAACGGGGTGGGACGGGCCCACCCTAAATATGTAAAAGGCAGAAATGTGAGAGGCGGGATATGGGAGGAGAGCGGCTCCAGCTTCACGTGGCCGGCCCCAATGGAAAGGGGAGGGAAACTCACTGTCATCTGGTAAGGTTGTTGGGGTCTTCCTTAGGGCCTCACGGATAGGGCCGGTCGTGTCATCAACGGGAGGGCGCCTTCTTCTCACCAGGGGTGATGCAGGGGTATGCAGGGACTGAGAATTACTGCTGTAGTGACCCATCCTTGGGAGTGTCACGTTTCCGGGGTATCCAATGAATCTAATGACATGCCCAGGAATTTTGTACTTCTCTTCCCTTCTTTTGCTGTTAGTTGTCATTGTGAACATGTATCGGGCTAATTCGCCTGTTATGTTCAATAAATACTAATACTAATATATTTTTGTGACTTCAAGATTTCAAATCATGAGATTTAACGAGTGAAATTTACGACGTGTGACATGTACTCGTATTTAAAGTTCATTGGAGTTTATTGATTTTCTTTTAATTTTGAATTCATTACTTGAAATTTAAGAATCAAACATTTGAATAACTTCTATAAATATAGACTGTAAAGGAGCATTTTGTCATTTACTGGAAGATTAGGGTTTAAAATTATATCACCCCGCTTTAAGTCATTCAATATGATTGTTCATATATTTTTCCTAGAGTACAATCTTACACTGTAGGAATGGCTTAATTTTCAATAAATTTGTAATACTGTACTAACGTATTACAATGTTGTTATTTGTTCGTCCTGGCATCGCATATCCATTTCCTGGATCCTTAGTTTGAGCACGAAGATTCACATCGAACCGTCCGAACATGAGATATCGTCGCTCACCGGCTTGAACTTCTGCCACAAAAGGGCATTCGGTAATACACATGCATTTACGTGTTGGTGTAATGTAGGGTAAACAAGAAAATAGGGAAGCGGGCGAGCTACAATAACCAGCACAGTGAACGTATTATTGTTGCTAAGGTAGATAGCAAGCCAATACCCACCCCAAGAGCACAATCCTATATGTCTACTAGCCGGGCTGAGTGGCTCAGACGGTTAAGGCGCTGGCCTTCTGACCCGAACTTGGCAGGTTCGATCCTGGCTCAGTCCGGTGGTATTTGAAGGTGCTCGAATACGTCAGCCTCATGTCGGTAGATTTACTGGCACGTAAAAGAACTCCTGCGGGACTACATTCCGGCATGTCGGCGTCTCCGAAAACCGTAAAAGAGTAGTTAGTGGGACGTAAAACAAATAGCATTATTATATGTCTACTAGATCAGCATATGATGAAATCGAAAGAACATATGAAGAAATAGATATGTAAAAGGAGACGAAAATGTACCTGTGATATGAGAGTGGAATGCAATGGTAGGACAAGGAAGAGAAGATAATGCAGTAGGAGAATTCGTACGGGGACAAAAAACGAAAGAGGAAACCGACTGATTGGATTCTGCACCCATCATAATTCAGTCCTTACTAACACTTGGTTCAAACACCACAAACGACAACTGTATACGAGGACGAGACTTGAAGAAATTTTTTTCAAGTTGCTTTACGTCGCACCGACACAGATAGGTCTTATGGCGACAATGAGACAGGAAAGGGATGGAAATGGTTAGGAGTTTGCGGGAAGCGGCCGTGGTCTTAATTAAGGTACAGCCCCAGCATTTGCTTAGTGTGAAAATGGGAAACCACGGAAAATCATCTTCAGGGCTGCCGACAGTGGTATTCGAACCCATTATCTCCCGAATACTGGATACTCGCCGCACTTAAGCGACTGCAGCTATCGAGCTCGGTACTTGAAGACACTGGAAGGTGTCAAATAGAATTCAGTACGATTGGACAGAGATTCATAAAACCAGATGTTGGATTGCGAGACCTTCCCAGGAGCAGACACAGACGCTGACCGCAGCTTGGTGGTCATGAAATGCCATATAAACTTGAATAAAGAGCCGAAAGGAATGTAAGGAGATGGGATCTAGCTACGTTGAAAGAAAAGATTGTGAAGAATTGTTTCAAGGAACATGTTGCACAAGGACTAAATGAAAAGGCTGAAGAAAATACAACAGTTGAAGAGTTGACAGTCGTAAAGAATGAGATCAGTTGGGCTCCTTATGAAATGTTAGGAAGATGCGTACGATCAAGTAAGAATTAGTGGATAACTCGAAAGGTACTAAACGTGACTGGCGAACAAGTAAAATGCAATAATTCAGCAAATGAGGACAGAAGAAAATACAGGCGATTAATGAATGAAGAGATAGAAAGCGCAAGAGAGCGAAGGAAGAATGGCTGAAAGAAAAGTGCAAGGATGTTGAAGGTTGTATGGTTGTAGGAAAAGTAGATGCAGCATACAGGAAAACCTAGGAATCCTTTGGAGAAATGAAATCTTGGTGTATGAATATTAAGAGCTCGGATGGAAGACCACTTAGAGTAAGAAGACAAGGCAGAAGGACGGCAGGAACATACCCAATAACTTTATCGAGGGAAAGAATTTTATAAGAATCTGGAAAAAATGAGTCTGATGATGCTCCCCAGATATCGCAACTTAATACCACTGGGGTCGTAAAAAGACAAGAGATGACCAAAGAAGTTCGAATGGGGAAATTGAACGTGAGGAGCTGAGCTTAATTATTAGCAATGCCAGACTCGGCTGGAGGCCCCATCATCGCAAACCTACACTCCCAAAGTGAGATCCCTCAAGTTCCTTTTGGTCATCTCTTACCGTGGATGTATTCTACCATCCTTCTGACGTATTGGCTTTCTTGCAAGGACGTTTGTGAAACTTGAAACTTCCACTTGTTACAGCTAACTTATTTTCGTAGTAGGATGAAATCTCGTATCGAGTATCGTTAAAACTTCACCACGACCCACATTTATTATAGTTATTTCACTAATCCCCACCTCCTCCTCCTTCTTCTTCTGATCCATCCTTGTCAGCCACATTTCTCACATCCAGATGGGTTCGCAGATGCGATCCGTGTGACACATTTTAACATATCCCAGTTTTACGGCCAGATGCCCTTCCTGACACCAAACCTCAGTCGAGGCGTGTATATTACTAATGCATATTACTTTCCTTTTTAATAGTGTGATCTCTTGTTTGCGAATGAATACCTGTCTAATAATGCAAACGTAAACATCCAGTCACCGAACCGAAAAATTAACCCGTAGTGAATAAGATCATCGAGCCGGCTGATTCGAACCCGAGACGTGAACAGTTGAAGACCGCTTCGCAGACCTTCAGCCAAGGAGCCGTGAATCATCATTTCACCAATAAAGATTGTCAATAAATAAATATAATTGTGCTCAGAAGATGAATTCTCTGACACAAAATGTAGCCTAACTATTAAGTTCAGATTTACCGATGGTCAACTTTGGAGCTGGAAATTGCAGATGGTGGAATATATACACATAATCTGGAAGCCTAAAAGAATAAAATACTCGGAAATAATAGTGAAAGGAATATCGAGCTGTATTCCAAAGGCATAAAACTAAGACCAGACAGAAACCCTCCAAAGTTCTGCTTAACGAAGCCACTTCCAGATAGGATGCGCATCCTTCAGTCGCTACTTAGTGCTCGCTAATGAGAGGACGTACTTACTCGCCCGCGTGGCCTCCGTCTGTTATTAATGTATTATTTTAGCCCTACAAAAATCCATCAAAACCTCTGCATAACAGAGAATTGTCCGTTCAATACGTCCATTACCATTTTTCTCACGGGGTATAATCAGAACTGGAAGTTAGAAGTAGAAGAAGAAGACAACGGATGAGGATGTGCTGAAATGCTGGAAATTGTCTCGTAGGAGTTCTTTTAGGTGCTAGTAAATCTATCATATCGAAATTTATACAAGAGAGGAGTGATTGAACTTGATATTAGAAGGCCAGCATTCTATTATAGTTTGAACCATTCGCCCCAGAAAGTGGAGGTTCTTCTGCCATACAGATCAAAGTAAAAATGAACAGATTGTTTGACCTGATCCCGTCAGAGTATGGCACTCAAGCTAGCCAGGAAGTATAAAAACGAAGCAATAACAAGTGAAGAAATACAGGACTCGACTGGATTTTTTTTAATATTTTTTTTACAATTGGCTTTACGTCGCACCGACACAGATAGGTCTTATGGCGGCGATAGGAGAGGAAAGGGCTAGAAGTGGGAAGAAAGCGACCGTGGCCTTAATTAAGGTACAGCCCCAGCATTCGCCTGGTGTGAAAGTAGGAAAACACGGAAACCAACTTCAGGGCTGCCGACAGAGGAGTTCGAATCCACGTACTCTCTACTGGAATTTAAGTGACAGCAGGAACCTAATTTTCCCAATTACATTTATTCCGACACCCATTTGTCTAGAGTAAATTTCTCCTACATTCACCGATAGCGCATATTTGAACATAAAATATACAGAGTAATTTTCTGAACCACGGAATAGTTTTAGAATTTATGGTAATGACGTAAATGAAGGCTTTTGTAAGATAATAATAATAATAATAATAATAATAATAATAATAATAATAATAGTAATAATAACAACAATAATAATTGTTACCGGGTTTGGTGGACCAGCAGAGGTGAAAGAAGGTGCCAGGGTGAATGGGTCTAACTACAAAATCAAAGTTAATTTAAAACTTTAACGAAGGTTATATAATTTATTTTTTGAATTTCAACAATCAACAAGAACAAAACTTGAACAACTTTTCACTATGTGAGATAACAATAACATACCAGGTACCATGACAAAGTTTATACAAGGCAAGTACATCCAAAATTTAATGACAGTTTAGTCATCCGTGCTTCCAGCCCCTCGCTTTACATTTCCTGAGCTCTCCGCTCGACATTACAAAAGATTACTATTTTACACAAGGGCAGAAAACCCCTAGTCCCTGCAGCACTTACTCCCAACTTCAAATATCAAGCCTCCCAGAGCCACAGTTACCAAACTTGAAAAGAGCTGACACGCTCTCAGTTTTTCAAGCCTATTCAAGGCAATATCAAACTTTACAATTACTTGCCATCAAGGCACAACTTACAAAAATGAAACGGGGGTATGTTGTACCCAACCTACTGGGCCTTAGCAGAAAAAGAACAGCTTAAGTAAATGGCCAGAAACACCAAACTGTATGGCTGCGTGTACTTGCACTCCTAAATATGCATTCTTATAACCTAAAAGGCACTAGACCGATGAACCAGGGGCTATTCCCAAACTATGGAGGTGACTCGTATAAGAATAATTTAAGACATTACGGAAAGGAAGAAAACAAGTTACCAAAACGTAGTCACCTCAAACCAATATGAAGGGGAGCTCGAGAGGGTAAATCACTCTCTATCCCCGAATTACGGTTACAGATTTTATGAGATTTTCACAGTCGGCAGAACTTACATTCTAGAGAAGTAGGTTACATATTAAAGTTTCGGACCCATCCCTCGGGTTAAACTGCGGAAATAGTAAGAAATAAAGATGTTAAACGACCACAACCTTGCTGAAGAACTGCTGCCTGATGAAAGAGGCACCTCCAGCCTCCTGCTTCACATACACACACTTAGTTAGATGTTGATCAAATGGCCAAGAGACGTGAAAATCCGCAGTTTATAAACCCTCGGGGAAGGTTCGAGACCTTTCATGAATAATCAAGCTACACCCTTTCAATTTTATTGGACCACACAACATTTACAAAAAATAATTACAAAAATTAGCGATTGGCTGGATTCAAAACTGGCGGAAAGAAAAGATAAATATTGCCAACCCAAAAATAAATGAACGAAATTTAGTAAAGAAAACACTTATGAATACAAAATCTCTTGAAAAAATGTACCTTCACTTCGCACCAGGGTGCATGTTGATAGTTTTTAGCAGTGACATCTATGAGAGGATGTCTACACTTTTTCATCAATGGAAAACAAAACAAGTTGAAATTCACACGGTCCTGGAAACTTCACAATCACAAAATTAATGTAGTGACATCTTCCGAGTAGAAGTTTGAGGAGGTCTAGTTCCAAGTTCAGAGTTTCTTCTGTAGAAGAGTTCTAATCTGCGCAAATTTTAAATGTGCGGCGTAGAGGTGTACCTCCCGGTACAATAATAATAATAATAATAATAATAATAATAATAATAATAATAATAATAATAATAATAATAATGTTAAATAGTCTAACAAGTTAGTAGGATTATATAGGGAGATGGTCGATCTATGAAAGTTTACTCTTTTCAAATCCACATTGGAAAGGATCGTGAATCCATGAGCAGTCATCATATTTACTCGCTGGAAAATTATGTTCAAAGAATGCCTTCACTGTTTCGAGATGGGAACATAATGTTTGTCATCACATCATGACCTAAGCCACTTGGTAATATGCATTTATCGTAGAACCTATTTCTTAAAACCCATTGCATTTCGGTACGTCACGATGTGCACGTGTTCTGCCAGCATTGTGGTAATGGAGACATCTATAATCCATAGCTTTAAAACGCAAGGATTTTTCTTTTGCTGTCCGCTTACAACTCCTTACAGGACAGATTATTATGAAATGTGATTTAGTTGAAAGTTACTTACATGTGCCAACACTATCGTTTTCTTTATTTTCATGGCTAGACTGTTAGCGAGCTCGCCTTTCGTCCAAGAGTCGGAGTTCGATTCCTGGCTGGGTTAGGAATTTTAACCTTTATTGGTTAATTCCGATTGCTTGGGGTCGGGTGTGTGGGTCGTCCTCATTATCAGAATTCATCATAAGTAGGGTCCCATTTTCACAGACACGCAAGTCACCTGTAAGACGTCAGATCGAAAGATCTGCATCAGGTTGCTCCGGAGGCCACATTCCATTATGTGCATGCCCTGAATTCCATCTCTTTTGGAGGGAAAGTTATTGTTTTAGGTGGAGATTTTAGATATGTTTTCACTTTCCACGTGCTTCCAATCAAGTTGTTATTCAGAACTTATTAAATTTTCTTCTCTTTGGTCAGAATTTTAAAATATTTCACCTTTATAAAATATGCGAAGAAGACCAGAAGAATTAGGTTTAACTATTTTTTCCCGAAAATTAGTAATGGAGATTATCCTTCAGTGAATCATGAATCGCCAGAGATATCTGTTAGTGACTAACCACCCCCTACCGTCGCAAAGCAAGACATCGTCTCAGAAATTTAAGGGAATAAATTTCAGTCGCCAGAAGATGCTATGAGTGTCCCCAAAATTGACATTCTTGCCCCTATAAACGAGCACTGTGATCAAATTACTTCTAAAGTTTTAGATCTTCTACCCGGAACGTCCAGGACGTACGTCACTGTAAATAACTTAAGTACTGGAGATGAAAATGAAACTCTACAATTTCCCGTGTAGTTTCTAAACAGCTTAGAAATAAGTGGCTTGCCTCCTCTCATGTCCTTCAATTAAACCTGGAGCAATTTTTAAATTATTACGAAACTTAAATGTTTCACAGGATCTTCTAAACGGATCAGCGTTCATTATATGAAAAATGCATGTCAGTTGTTTGGATCTCGAAATCATTTCGGGGTTAAGTGTTGGAGAGAGAGTTTTGATTCCTAGGATGGATGTAACAACATCGACACTACTCTTCCATTTTATTTTAAAGAAGCCAGTTTCCTTTTCACCTTGCATTCAATATGACGATTAACAAAGTTCAAGAACAGACTTTACGCCGTGTAGGTGTATATTTATCCCAGCCTGTATTTAGCCATGGCCACCTGTAGGTAGCAGTATCTTGAGTTCGGTCATTTGACAGTTTGAAAGTAAATGGTGCCAGCGTGCCAGGGAACAATACATATAGTATTTAAAGAAATGCTCTAACAGCACTACATTTCAGAGAAAATGGACCTAATATTCTCTGGAATTAGATACTTCACATTACAGTCTATAAGTTAATTTTTGGAGTCCTTATTTAGCCATTGCAAACTAAATGTAGCAAATGGTGTCACTCAGAAGTTTGTAAGTGCCAGATAAATATACTTCACCGAGACAGGGACTTAGTATTCCGTTGAATTTCAACGGGGTTCACCCTAGTGATTGATTTTATTTTACATTACATATTGTAGAATGAAATATTGTAGATGTATACAGTGTTTCATTCTATTCTTTTTTTAAACAGTTTTAGCTAACAACGTTTCATTCTGGGAAATACATTTTTTCTGGTGATCCTTTTCAACGAAAACCAAATAGGATATTGATAACTCACCCATACTACTCATATTTAATACTTCAGTAATATTTTCTTGAACATGTTCATTCAACGTGTCGCATTATGTATTTATATTCACTTGTCAGCACCAGTTTTCTGGAACTTGGAAATGTAGTGTTCTACGTAAAAGTTCTTTACACATTAAAGCGATATGCACTAAATAAAAAGACATTTGGTTAAGGTTATTAAGTGAACTTTATTGTCACAATATTCAAGATGCTTACAATCTTCATTAGGTCTTCTTCTTTCTTCTCAATTCTCAATCCAAAAATTGGTTGGCTGCAATGTTTCATCATCCAGTCTCGGTATCATTTCTCCAGTTATTTCATCGCATCCTGGCGCTTTATTAGGTTTCGATCCTTTAACAGCCTTAAGATATGAGGGTCCCAGTTAATCACTTGTTATGTTTTCTTCATTTCCAAGGTCATTTATGTCAGTAGGATCTTCATATAATGTTTCTATGTATCGCTTCCCTCTTTCTCCCACTTATTTGCTCTCAGGCAACATTTTCACCTAATATGCTGTTACTACGGCCAGTGACTGTTCTGAATTGTTTCTTAATCAATTTATAACCAGTTTCCATGTTTCCTTTCTCCATTCTTTCTTCTATTTATTTGCATTGTCTCATTATATGTTCTTCTCTGGCTTTCTTTGCTTCTCTGTTGACTAGGTTTCGGAGCCTTTTATAGTTTCTGATGGTGGTAGTGATTATTGTTTTAAGAGGAAGCACAAGTAGGCAACCATCCTCTATATAACACTAATCAGAGAAAAAATGGAAGGGGTCCGACACTTCGAAAAATGAAGGTATCGGCCAAAGGAAGACAAGGGCCTCGAAAGGCATGAAAATGAAAGACTCCCTAGGCCTCCATACGTAATACCGTCGGGGTCTGAAAAGAACAAGTGTTGACCAAGGGAGGTCGGATAGGATAGATAAAAGTGAGGAGCCTGGCACAAGTAAGTGGAAGCAATGCCAGGACTCAGCTGAGGGTCCCGTGGTCGCCAATCCACTCTCCAAAGTTCAGAGCCCCTGAGGCCCCTTTTAGTCGCCTCTTACGACAGGCAGGGGATTCCGTGGGTGTTATTCTACCGCCCCCACCCACAGGGGGATTATAGTTTCTGATTCCTTCTTCACTCTTTGAGTTTATTAATTTCCTCCTTTCCTCCATAAGTTCAAGCACATAATCTATAACCCATGGTTCTCGTGCTTGTTTGGTCGTTTTCCCTATTACCTGATTTGCAGCTTCTATGATAGAGTGTTTAAAGCCCATCCATTTCTCATTTATTGTACCATTGGGTATTTCTGCGACGTTCTGTTTTACCAGTGTTTGATAGTTTTCCTTGATTCTGTCGTGTTTTAGTTTCCTGACATTATATCTGCAATATTTTTCCGCGTTCTTCCTCTTCTTTCTTAGTCTTAAACCAGATTTTAACAATACTAGGTTGTGGTCACTCGCCACATCAGCTCCTGGATAACTTTTGCATTGTTTGACTTGGTTACGGTACTTTTCCCTTACCATTATAAAATATATTTGGTATTTCGCTTTTTCTCCAGGTGCAATCTAGGTATACCTTCTTCTCTTGGGCTGTTTGAACAAGGTGTTTGTAATTATTAGTCCTTTTCCTTTACAAAAGTCTGTTAGTTGTTGTCCTTTGTCATTTCTTACACCAAGACCATACTTGTTTTCCATCAACAGAAACGTTCCAGTCTCCAAGAAAAATGAGATTAGGTCTATCGTGAATAATACATTTGGCTTATGTCTTCGAAGATCTCTGTATTACTCCTCAAACTTCACTCGAAGGTAGCAGCAAGTATTCTTCCACTATAAACTGACAGAGAAAAGCACACAAAATATCTCTGAGGTGTTGTGTTGTTGGGGGAGCCCCACCCCGCTCCCCCAGAAAGCGTGGCGACCAACCAGAGTATTATGTCGCCTCCGCCTGCCCGTAATGTCATACGAAGTAACATAACTACAATACAATAAATTAAATCTTTATAATTATTGAACCTTTAATTTAAAACACAAAAATAAAAGATAATGGAAACCGGAAACATCTCACAATTAAAACTCAGTCAAATGGCTCCCATTACTGCTAAATCATTCTACTCTATACCCACAGACCACACCTGCGAACTCCTTATTCGTACCACCTTCCATAGGAGACATAGTCCGCTTATTTTCCCTTTCCCGTCTCAACATATTTCAGTATTACCGCACTCTATTTCACACCCACATCCAGTCAGCCATCAATCAAGCACTCAACCTCCATGTTCAGACCACCTACTCGGGGTTGTATACACATTTTCAATTTTAAACAGTGGAGACCCTTGTTTGATGGATAGTACAACCAACAGAAGACAACCTCCTCTACCCGTCTCCATTTTCTTAATATCCAATCCTTTTCACCCAAACGCCTACTCCTCCAGACCCTCCTAAAACAAAACCCTGACCACGCAGTTCTTCGCAATGAAACCATGCTTCGTGACACTCAGCCCGCCCATCTACCTGCCTTCACCCTCTACAGTGTGGAAAATCCATATGGTATCGGTCATGGAGGTGTAGCCTTGACGTTCACCCTCCCCCCCTCATACGCGTCCACACACCACTACCTCTACACGTCTATCCTGAATCCATCATTGCTACCATATACTACCACTCACGAATCCTGCACCTCGCCACCATTTACATCCGAAACATCACCCCCTTCCCGTAGAGTTCATGGCATATATTCCCATCACATTCCGTCATTCCAAAACCCTTTCAGTTCATAACCTGCATAGCCATTCTTCTGACGAGATCCAATGCCTCCAGAACTTTCCCAAGCATATTGACCCCTCTTTAATCCCTCCCCGGGTCACTCCCGCCCTCCTTCCCAAACAACCAGTGACGCTGTCTTTTCTCAAAACTTCTTAATCCATCTTCTAAACGCTTCCCACCTCTTTATCCTCCTCCAAATACCTTCAAACACACCACATCCCATCCTCCTGCCCCACGTTTGTAACTGAACTTCGAAAAAGCCAATTTTACTGCCTACGTGAACATATTACCAAATCACTCGCACAATCACCTCTTATTCCTACTGATGCCCAGTCGTAGACAACATTTCCAACTTCATCCATACCCCCATAACTAATGCCTCGAAGACCTACATTACCACCTCACTCCATACCCCCTCCAAACAATCTCTCCCACCCAACTTCCTGCAACCCCAGGAATTCTCCCAGTCTGACCTATACAATTCTCCCGTACACGTGATCCTACTTCTTTCGCCTCCACCGTCAGACCTTGTGGACCGTTTCCAGCTACCTGAAAGCTCGCCGCCGGGTAACCTGGTCCAAAATCTGCAATTCCCTCAATTTCATCCATGTCTCCCCTTCTCAGTTCTGGCGCAACCTATCCTCCCTCTTCGGACAACACAGTACCCATTCATACCCCACCATCCAATATGGAACATCTCAATCGAGTATCCAGGAAAAGCTGTTTATATTCACCTCCGAATTCCACAATCGATTCACACCTTCTCCCTACACAATATCACCCTCTACCAGAATCTACTATCCTCCCCGTCCCTTCAAGAATCTTCTACTTACACACTCGCACCCCACGTCCTCAACAACACGATAACTGCCTCCATTATTTCAAACCCCTTAGTCCGCACACGGGGCACCGCTCCACGTCCCGACTGAATCCGATACGGCCATATATGCCAAGCCCTTATTGAACTACTCACACTCCTAGCATCCCTCCATCCATTCACACACACCTCCGACTTCTAGCCCCTCCTCCTGGAAGAGATTCACATAGCTCCCTTTCACAGAATCCAGATAGGGCCGATCCAAACTAAACTCCTACTGCCCCATTCGTCTCATCACAATCCTTGCTAAGATCTTAGATAAAATCCCCATCCGCCGATTGCAACCCTCTCTGAAATCCCTTAACACACAACCTCCAAGAACAATGCGGATTCCACAGAGGACTACTAATCATCTAATCTTTCACCTCATCTAATCTCTTAAGCCATTACTTACCGGTCACCCCGCCCTGACAGGTGTGGCCCAGAGCAAGCCCAACCTATTTCCTCCTCTCTTGTCGATGGAACGCCGAATAGTCCGCATTGCCCTACTAATCCCTCTGTTACTGCTTACTAAAGAACTCAACCACATCATCCCCTCCCCAAAATTGACACCCACGTCTCCTTCCCCTTCTGGATATTCCAAGGCAAGACCCAAACGCCTACTCCTCCAGACCCTCCTAAAACAAAACTCTGACCACGCAGTTCTTCGCAATGAAACCATGCTTCGTGAAACTCAGCCCGCCCATCTACCTGCCTTCACCCTCCACAGAGTGGAAAATCCATATGGTATCGATCATGGAGGTGTAGCCTTGACGTTCACCCTCCCCCCCTCATACGCGTCCACACACCACTACCTCCACACATCTATCCTGAATCCATCAATGCTACCATATACTTCCGTTCCCGAATCCTGCACATCGCCACCATTTACACCCGAAACATCTCCACTTCCCGTAGCATCCATGGCCTATATTCACACCACATTCCGTCATTTCATAATTTTTGCGGATCTTAACCTACATAGCCGCTTTTCTGGCGCGAACCAACGCCTCAACAACATCCCCACCGCATTGACTCCTCTCAAATACCACTCCAGGGTCTCTCCCGCCCTTCTTCGCAAACACATCCCGACGCCGTCGTTTCTCACAAATTCTTAATCCATTTCTAAACATTTCCCCTTCCTATCCTATTCCAAATAGCCCCTTACTCGCCACGTCTTCATCCTCCTCCCCCACGTCTGTTACCGAACTTTCCTAAAGCCAATTGGAAGCCTATCGTGAACATATTACCAAAGCACACGCACAGTCACCGCCCCTTCCTTGTGATGCCCAGTCGTAGACAATATTTCCAACATCAACCGTACCATCATAACTCATGTCTCGAAGACCATCTTCCCCACATAACACCACATGCCCTACAATCCCTGTCATAGATAATTGGACCACCTATGTGAATATATTACATAATCACGCGCACAATCACCTAGATTCCTACTGATTCCCAGTCGTAGACAACATTTACAAATTCATCCATACCACCATAACTAATGCCTCGAAGACCTATATCCCCAACTCATCCCATATGGCCTCCATACCCTCTCTCCCACCTAACTCCTTGCACCCCCATGAACTCTCAATTCTTGCCTATGCAGTCCCGTACACGTGACCACTACTTCGTTCGCCTCCACTGCCAGATCATACGGACAGATTCCAGCTACCTGAAAGATCACCACCGGATAACCAGGTCAAAATCTGCAATTCCCTCAATTTCATCCATGTCCCACCTTCTTAGTTCCGGCGAAACCTATCCTCCTGCTCCGAAAAACACAGTACCCATTCAAACCACCACTATCCAATATGGCACATCTCAATCGAGTATCCAGGAAAAGCTCTTAATATTAACCTCCCACTTCCAAAATCGGTCCACTCATTCTCCATAACATTACTTATCTCCGCCCGATGCAACCCTGTTCCAGAATCTATTTTTCCCTCCGTTACTTCAACACTATTCTACTTACACACACCCACCCCACGCCCCAAACATCCCGATAACAGCCTCCATTATTACAAATCCCCTAGTCCGCACACGGAGCACAGCCCCAGGTCCCGACCAAGTGCGATACTGCCATACTTCTCAAACCCTTATTGAATTCCTCACGCTCCTAGCATCCCTCTATCCATTCTTACACACCTCCGGTTTCCAACCTACCTCCTGGAAGAGATTCGAAATGCTCCTTTTCACAAAACGTGGAAGGGACAAATACAAACTCACTCTTACAGCGCCATTTGCCTCATCACAATCCTTGCCAAGATCCTAGATAAAATAC
Organism: Anabrus simplex; assembly: GCF_040414725.1. NCBI lineage: Eukaryota > Metazoa > Arthropoda > Insecta > Orthoptera > Tettigoniidae > Anabrus > Anabrus simplex. The sequence goes on along the minus strand of NC_090270.1, from coordinate 147,608,156 downwards.
TCATCCGCCGACTGCACCACTATCTCAAGTCCTTCAAAATCCTATGTCCCCCTAAATGCGGATTCCACCGACGACAACTAATCACCAAATCTTCCACCTCATACAATCTATTAATAAGAAAATCAACATTGCGCGACAGTACCTATCAACCACCTTCGAATGTAACCAGGAATTCGCCTGACACCCTGTTCTTAATTTCAAGCTCCACTGCTAAACAGTCCCAGGCTCCTACATCCAATTCTACGCTGCTTACCTTAACAAAAGTACAACCTGTATATCACTCATCGGCCACATATCGCCAACCTTTCCCATGTCCAGGGATAAACAGCAGGGTATTGTCCCCACTCCCCACTACTCCTCATTCCTTTCGTCACCGATATCCTCCAAATATCACCACCAATCCAATTCCTCCAATTCGCCAATCAAACCGCCATCATTTCGCCCAATCCCTTCCGTCCAGAACATCAATAAAAACCTGCGAAGATTCCTGTTTTTAATAGTAAACTACCTCACCTAATCTCCGAAACCATTATCCGCTAAACCGTTACTTACTTTCAACTCATCCAATCTATTAAGCCATTACTTACCGCTCACCCGCCCTGACAGCTGTGACCCACAGCAAGCCCAACATATTTCCTCCTCTCCTGTAGATGGAACGCCGAATATTCCGCATTGCCTTTCTAATCCCTCTGTTATTCCTTACAAAGGAACTACACCATATCATCCCCTCCCCAAACTTGACACACACGTCTCCCTCCTCTTCTGGAGATTCCACGGCAAGAACCTAGATCCCAACAACCCGGTCCCATACCAGTTCCTCCTTTCCACCCTACGATCCCCACTATATAAATTATCCCCACATCAATATCAAAACATCCTCACGAACTAGAGACGGGCCACCCCCACAAGACCAGACCGCAATGGGTAAATTTTATCCCAAATTCCACCCACCTTCATTTATAACTTTCTCATCTAATCGCCTACACCTCCAGACCCTCCTACAACAACCCTGCCCACAGAGTTCTGCGCGAAAGAAACCATTCTTCGTGATACTCAGCTTGCCATTCTACCCGGATTCCCCATCCACATGGCGGACAACCCGCAAGGTATAAGTCGTGGTGGTATAGCCATTGTGGTACGCACTTCCCCTCACATACGCGTCCAGACCCCGTGCGTTTACATACCTACCCTGATTGATAAATGCTACCAAATAATTCCGTTCCCGAGTCATGCACCTCAACACCATTTACACCAGAAAAATCACCCCTTCCCATAGCATTAATTTCCTATATTAACACTACATTCCGTCATTTCTTAATTTTTACAGATCATAATCTACATAGCCGGTCTTCTGGCGAGACCCAACGCCTCCACAACTCCCTCAAACCACATTGGATCCTAATTCCACTCCCGAGTCCTTCCCGTTCTTCTTCGCAAACGCTCCCCGGCGCCGTCATTTCTCACAACTCCCTAATACACCTTCTAAACATTCCCTTCCTCCCTATCCACCTCCAAATACCCTCACACACGTCACGTCCTCATCCACCTACCCAGCGACTGATGCCGAACTTCGCCAAAACCAATTGGACACGTACCGTGAACATATTACCAAAGCACTCGGACAGTCACCTCCCCTTCCTTCTGATGCCCAGACGTAGACAAGATTTCCAACCTCAACTATTCCAACATATCTAACGTCTCGATGATCCACATTCCCACCTCACTCCATACGCCCTCCAAACTCTGTCTGCCACCCAACTTCCTGCACCCCCGCAATTCTCCCAGTCTTATCTAAAAGAATTCTCCAGAACACGTTTGCACAACTTCCTTCGCCTCCACCGCCAGTCCCTGCGGACAGATTCCATCCTCCTGAACACTCCTCGGTGGATAACCTGGTACAAAACTTGAAATTCCCTCATTTTCGTCCTTGTCTCGCCTTCTCAGTTCTGGCGCAAGCTATACTCACCCGTCTGTCAACACAGCAAGCCTTCATACCCCACCATTCATAATGAAACATCTTCGACGAACATCCAGGTAAACATCTTAATATTCACATCCCACATCCGCAATCGGTAACTCTTTCTCCATATCATTACTCATCTCCGCCCGATGCCACCCTGTTCCGGAATCTACTTCTCCCTCCGTCCCTTCAACAATCCTCTATTTAAACACACGCACCCCACGTCCTAAACATCCCGAAAACTCCCTCCATTATTACTAACGACATATTCCGCACGCGGAGCAGGGCACCAGCTCCCGACTTAGTCCGATACTGCCATATCTGTCAAACCCTTATCGAATTTCTACGCTCCTAGCATCCCTCTATTCGTTCATACACACCTCCGGTTTCCATCCCACCTTCTGAAAAGATTCAATATGCTCCTTTTTCCAAAATCCGGAAACGACCAATCCAAACTAGTCTCCTAACGCAACATTTGTCCCGTCACCATCCTTGCCATCATTCTAGATAAAACACTCATCCCCTGATTACACCGCTATCTGAAGTCCCTCAAACAACTACGTCCCCCATAATGGGGATTCCACCGAGGACTACTAATCACCAAATCTTTCACCTCACCCAATCTATAAATAAACAAATCAACATAGACCGACAGACCCTATAAATCACCTTCGACATTAACCAGGAATTCACCTTCGCCTGACACCCTGTCTTTAATTTCAAGCACCACTTCTAAACATTCCCAGCCTCCTACGTCCAATTCTACGTGGCTTCACGTAATAAGAGTACAACCTGTATATCAGACAACGGCCACCTATCGCCAAACATCCCCATGTCCATGGATGTATACCAAGGATTTATACCCTCTCCCCACCTATCATTTTTCTTTTCGTCACCGACATTCTCCAAATATCACCACCCATCCAATTCCTTCAATTCTCCAATATCACAGACATAATTTCGCCCACACCCTTCGGTACAGAACATCAAGTAGCAAACTGCGAAGTTTCCTGGACACATTTACCTCCCTTCGCGACCCTGTATCACAAACGGCGCTTTTTCCTTCCTCGCAATTCCTGCAGCCTCAGATACACCATAATGAAAACACCGTCCCCCTATCTTCCCTCAAATACTTGGCGTCACCATAGAGCAGCACCTCACGTTTCCGCCCCAAGCTCAAAAACCCACAAACAAATCATACATATAATTTCATCAAGTACGTCGGCTTGCCGGCACCTGTTGGGTATTTAACAGGAAACTACTTCCCCTAACCGCCGAACCCTTCATCCACTAAGCCATTACTTACCGCTCACCCCGCCCTGACAGCTGTGACCCACAGCAAGCCCAACATATTTCCTCCTCTCCTGTCGATGGAGCGCCGAAAATTCCGCATTGACCTACTAATATCCCTGTTATTCCTTACTAAGGAACTACACCACATCATCTCCACCACAAACTTGACACCCACGCCTCTCTCCTCTTCTGGAGATTCCACGGCAAGGCCTAGATCCCAAAAACCCCGTCCCAAACAAGTTCCTCCATTCCACCCTACGATCCCCACTATATGAGTTATCCCCACGTCACTATCAAATCATCCTCATGAACCAGAGACAGGCCACCCCCACAAGACCAGTCCGCAATGGGTAAATTTTATCGCAAATTCCACCCACCTTCATTTATAACTTTCTCATCTAATCGCCTACTCCTCCAGACCATCCTACAACTACCCTGCACACACAGTTCTGCCCGAAAGAAACCATGCTTCGTGATACTCAGCTTGCCATTCTACCCGGATTCCACATCCACATGGCGGACAACCCGCATGGTATAAGTCGTGGTGGTATAGCCATTCTGGTACGCCCTTTCCTCCTCGTAGGCGTCCACACCCCGTACGTACACATATCTATCCTGATTCCATTAATGCTACCATTTAATTCCGTTCCCGAATCCTGCACCTCAACACCATTTACACCAGAAAAATCACCCTTCCCGTAGTATCATGGCCTATATTAACACCGCATTCCGTAATTTCATAACTTTTGCAGATCATAATCTACATAGCCGGTCTTCTGGCGAGACCCAACGCCTCCACAACCACCTCAACCACATTGACACTTAATTCCACTCCCGAGTCCTTCCCATCATTCTCCACAGACATTCCCCGACGCGTCGTTCCTTACAACTCCCTAATCTACCTTCTAAACATTCCCTTCCTCCCTATCCTCCTCCAAATACCCTCACACGCGCCACGTCCCCATCCCCCTCCTCCGCGTCTGATAAAGAACTTCGCCAAAACCAATTAGACACGTACCGTGAACATACTACCAAAGCACTCGGACAGTCACCTCCGCTTCCTTCTGGTGCCCAGTCGTAGACAGGATATCCAACCTCAACTATACCAACATATGTAATGTCTCGATGACCCACATTCCCACCTCACTCCATACGCCCTACAAACCCCGTCTCCCATCCAACTTCCTGCAACCCCTGCAATTATCCCAGTTTTATCTAAAAGAATTCTCCCGAACACGTTATCCCTAATTCATCGCCTCCACCGCCAGTCCCTCCGGACAGTTTCCATCCTCCTGAACGCTCTTCGGTTGATAACCTGGTCCAAAACTTGAAATTCCTTCAATTTCGCCCTTGTCTCGCTTTCTCAGTTCTGGCGCAAGCTATCCTCACACCTCGGTCAACACAGCACCCCTTCATACCCCACAATACATAATCAAACATCTCCGACGAATACCCAGGTCAACATGTTAATATTCACCTCCCACTTCCGCAATCGGTTCACTCCTTCTCCATACCATTACTCACCTCCGCCTGATGCCACCCTGTTCGAGAATCTACTTTCCCCTCCATCACTTCAACACTCCTCCATTTACACACACGCACCCCAATCTAAACATCCCGACAACTCCCTCCATTATTACTAAAACCATAGTCGGCACACGGAGCAGCGCGCCAGTTCCTGACCATGTCCGATACTGCCATATCTGTCAAACCCTTACCAAATTCCTCACGCTCCTAGCATCCCCCTATCCAGCCATACACACCTCCGGTTTCCACGCCATCTTCTAAAAAGATTCAAATTGCTCCTTTTTACCAAATCCGGAAACGACCAATCCAAACTAGACTCCTAACGACCCATTTGTCTCATAACCATCCTTGCCAACATTCTACACTCATCCCCTGATTGCACCGCTATCTGAAGTCCCTCAAACAACTACATCCCCCATAATGCGGATTCCACCGAGGACTACTAATCACCAAATCTTTCACCTTACCCAATCTATAAATAAACAACTCAACATAGCCCGACCGTCCCTTTAAATCACCTTCGACTATAACCAGGAATTCAGCTTCGTCTGACACCCTGTCCCTAACTCCAAGCCCCAATTCTAAACACTCCCAGCCTCCTACGTTCAATTCTACGCGGCTTACCGTACTAAGAGTACAACCTGTATATCAGACAACTGCCACCTATCGCCAACATTCCCCATGTCCCTGGATGTATAGCAAGGATTTATCCCCTCTCCCCAACACTCATTTTTCTTTTCGTCACCGACATTCTCCAAATATCACCACCCATCCAATTCCTTCAATTCGCCAATATCACCGCCATCATTTCGCACACACACTTCGGTACAGAACATCAATTAGAAAAATGCGAAGTTTCCTGGACACAGTTACCTCCCTTTGCGACCAATGTGAACTCGGCCTCAATACTTCCAAAAGAAAATCCATCCCAATCCTGTATCACAAACGGCGCTTTTTCCTTCCTCCCAATCTTTGCAGCCTCAGATTCACCATAATGACAAAGCCGTCCCCCCTCAATCTTCCCTCAAATACCTCGGCGTCACCATAGAGCAGCACCTCACATTCCGCCCCCAGTTCAGAAACCCACAAACAAAACATACTTGTGATCTCATCAAGTACGTCGGCTTGCCGGCACCAGATACGTATTTAACAGGAAACTAATTCACCTAACCGCCGAACCCTTAATCCACTAAGCCATTACGTACCGCTCACCCCGCCCTGACAGCTGTGACCCACAGCAAGCCCAACATATTTCATCCTGTCCTGTCGATGGAACGCCGAATATTCCCCATTGCCTTTCTGATCCCTCAGTTATTCCTTACTAATGTACTACACCACATCATCCCCTCCCAAAACATGACACCCACGTCTCTCTCCTCTTCTGGAGATTCCAACGCAAGGCCTAGATCCAAAAAACCCGGTCCCATACAAGTTCCTCCATTCCAACCTACTATCCCCGCTATATGTTATCCCCACATCACTATCAAAATATCCTCACGCACCAGAAACGGGCCACCCCCACAAGACCAGTCTGCAATAGGTAAATTTTACCCCAAATCCCACCCACGTTCAATTATAACTTTCTCATCCAATCGCCAACTCTCCAGGCCTTCCTACAGCAACCCTGCCCACACAGTTCTGCCCGAAAGAAACCATGCTTCGTGATACTCAGCTTGCCATTCTACCCGGATTCCACATCCACATGGCGGTCAGCCCGCATGGTATAAATCGTGGTGGTTTAACGATTGTGGTACGCCCTTCCCTCCTCATTCGCGTCCACACCCCGTACGTTCACATATCAGTCCTGATTCCATTAATGCTACCATATAATTCCGTTCCCGAATCCGGCACCTCAACACCATTTACACCAGAAAAATCACCCCTTCCCGTAGCACCATGGCCTATATTAACACCACATATCGTCATTTCATAACCTTTGCAGATCTTAATCTACATAGCCGTTCTTCTGGCGAGACCCAACGCCTCCACAACTCCCTCAACCACACTGACTCCTAATTCCACCCACGAGTCCTTCCCGTCCTTCTTCGCAGACACTCCCCGACGCAGTCATTTCTCACAAATCCCCAATTTACCTTCTAAACTTTCCCTTCCTCCCTATCCTCCTCCTAATACCCTCACACACGCCACGTCTTCATCCCCCGCCCCCGCGTCTGCTACAGAACTTCGCCAAAACCAATTGGACACATACCGTGAACATATTATCAAAGCACTCGCACAGTCACCTCCGCTTCCTTCTGATGCCCAGTCGTAGACAAGATTTCCAACCACAACTATACCAACATATGTAATGTCTCGATGATCCACATTCCCACCTCACTCCATACGCCTTCCAAATCCTGTCTCCCACCCAAATTCCTGCACCCCCTGCAACTCTCCCAGTCTTATCAAAAAGAGCTCTCCCGAACACGTTATCCCAACTTCCTTCGCCTCCACCGCCAGTACCTGCGGACAGTTTCCAGCCTCCTGAACGCTCTTCGGTGCATAACCTGGGCCAAAACGTGAAAGTCCCTCAATTTCGTCCTTGTCTCGCCTTCTCAGTTCTGGCGCAAGCTATACTCACACATAGGTCAACACAGCACCCCTTCATACCCCACCATTCATAATGAAACATATCTGACGTATATCCAGGTAAACATATTAATATTCACCTTCATTTCCGCAATCGGTTCGCTCCTTCTCCATACCAATACTCACTTCCCGATGCTACCCTGTTCGAGAATATACTTTGTACCCCATCCCTCTAACACTCCTATACTTACTCACACGCGCCCCACGTCCTAAACATCTCGAAAACGCCCTCCATTATTACAAACGCCATAGTCCGCACACGGAGCAGCGCTCCAGCTCCCGACCAAGTCCGATACTGCCATATCTGTCAAACACGTATCCAATACCTCACGCTCCTAACAACCCTCTATTCATACACACCTCCAGTTTCCAGCCCACCTTCTGAATAGATTCAAAATGCTCCTTTTTCCCAAATCCGGAAACGACCAATCCAAACTAGACTGCTACCAACATATCTAATGTCTCGATGATCCACATTCCCACCTCACCCCATACGCCTTCCAAATCCTGTCTCCAACCCAACTTCCTGCACCCCCTGCGACTCTCCCAGTCTTATAAAAAGAGCTCTCCCGAACACGTAATCCCAACTTCCTTCGCCTCCACTGCCAGTCCCTGCGGACAGTTTCCAGCCTCCTGAACGCTCTTCGGTGCATAACCTGGGCCAAAACGTGAAAGTCCCTCAATTTCGTCCTTGTCTCGCCTTCTCAGTTCTGGCGCAAGCCATCCTCACCCCTCGGTCAACACAGCACTCCTTCATAACCCACTATTCATAATGAAACATCTCCGACGAATATCCAAATAAACATGTTAATATTCACCTCCCACTTCCGCAATCGATTCACTCCTTCTCCATACCATTACACATCTCCGCCCGATGCCACCCTGTTCGAGAATCTACTTTCCCCTCCGTCCCTTCAACACTCCTCTACTGACACACACGCACCCCACATCCTAAACATCTCGAAAACTCCCTCCATTATTACAAACGCCATAGTCCGCACACGGAGCAGTGCTCCGGTTCCCGACCAAGTCCGATACTGCCGTATCTGACAAACCCTTATCGATTTCCTCACACACCTACCATCCCACTATCCATTCATACACTCCTCCGATTTCCATCCCACCTTCTAAAAAAAGATTCAAAATGCTCCTTTTTTCCCAAATCCGGAAAGGACTAATCCAAACTAGACTCCTAACGCCCCATTTGTGTCATCACCATCCTTGCCAACATTCTAGATTCATCCCCTGATTGCACCGCTATCTGAAGTCTCTCAAACAAATACGTCCCCCATAATGCGGATTCCACCGAGGACTACTAAACACCAAATCTTTCACCTCACCCAATCTATAAATAAACAAGCGAACATAGCCCGACCGTCCTAATAAATCACCTTCGATGTTAACCAGGAATTCACCCTCGTCCGACACCCTGTCCTTATTTTCAAGCTCCAATTCTAAAATCTCCTAGCCTCCTACGTCCATTTCTACGCGGCTTACCGTAATAACAGTACAACATGTATATCAGACAACGGCCACCTATCGCCAAACCTCCCCATGTCCGTGCGTGTATAGCAAGGATTTATAACCGCTCCCCACAGATCCTTTTTCTTTTCGTCACCTATATCCTCCATATATCACCACCCATCCAATTCCTTCAATTTGAAAATATCACAGCCATCATTTCGCCAACACCCGTCGGTACAGAACATCAATTAGAAAAATACGAAGTTTCCTGGACAAAGTTACCTCCCTTTGCGACAAATGTGAACTCGGCCTCAATACTTCCAAAACAAAATCCATCCTAATCCCGTATCACAAACGGCGCTTTTTCCTTCATCGCGACCCCTACAGCCTCAGATTCACCATCATGACAACACCGTCCCCCCTCAATCTTCCCTCAAATACCTTGGCGTCACCATAGAACAGCGCCTTACATTCGGCCCACAGTTCGAAAACACACAAACAAATCATGCATATGATCTCATCCAGTACGTCGGCTTGCCGGTACCAGTTAGGTATTTAACAGGGAACTACTTCACCTAACCGCCGAATTCTTCATCCACTAAGCCATTATTTACCGCTCACCCAGCCCTGATAGCTATGACACACAGCAAGCCCAACATATTTCCTCCTCTCCTGTCGATGGAACGCAGAATATTCCGCATTGCCCTTCTAACCCCTCTGTTATTCCTTACTAAGGAAGTACACCAAATCATCCCCTCCCCAAACTTGACACCCACGTCTCCCTCCTCTTCTGGAGATTCCACGGCAAGGCCTAGATCACAAAAACCCCGTCCCAGAAAACTTCCTCCATTCCACCCTACTATCCCCGCTATATGTTATCCCCACATCACTATCAAAATATCCTCACGCACCAGAAAACGACCACCCCCACAAGACCAGTCCGCAATGGGTAAATTCTATCCCAAATCCCACACACCTTCAATTATAACTTTCTCATCGAATCGCCTACTCCTCCAGACCCTCCTACAACAACACTGCCCACACAGTTCCGCGCAAAAAAAACCATTCTTCGTGATACTCAGCTTCACATCCTACCCGGACTCCCCATCCACATGGCGGACAACCCGCATGGTATAAGTCGTGTTGGTATAGCAATTGTGGTACGCCCTTCCCTCCTCATACGCGTCCACAACCCGTACGTACACATATCTACCCTGATTCCATTAATGCTACCATATGATTCCGTTCCCGAATCCTGCACCTCAACACCAATTACACCAGAGAAATGACCCTTTCCCGTAGCATCATGGCCTATATTCACATTCCGTCATTTCATAACTTATGCATATCTTAATCTACATAGCCGGGCTTCTGGCGAGACCCAAAGTCTCCACAACTCCCTCAACCACATTCACTACTAATTCCACCCCCGAGTCCTTCCCGTCCTTCTTCGCAGACAATCCCCGACGCCGTCATTTCTCACAAATCCCTAATACACCTTCTAAACATTCCCTTCCTCCCTATCCTCCTCCAAATATCCTCACACCCTCCACGTCCTCATCCCCCTCCCCCGCGTCTGATACAAAAATTCGCCAAAACCAATTGGACACGTACCATGAACATATTACCAAAGCACTCGGACAGTCACCTTCCATTCCTTCTGATGCCCAGTCGTAGACAGGATTTCCAACCTCAACTATACCAACATATCTAATGTCTCGATGATCCACATTCCCACCTCACTCCATACGCCCTCCAAATCCTGTCTACCACCCAACTTCCTGCACCCCCTGCAATTCTCCCAGTATTATCTAAAAGAATTCTCCCGAACACGTTATTCCTACTTCATCGCCTCCACCGCCAGTCCCTGCGGACAGTTTCCATCCTCCTGAACGCTCTTCGGTGGATAACCTGGTCCAAAACTTGAAATTCCCTTAATTTAGCCCTTGTCTCGCCTTCTCAGCTCTGGCGCAAGCTATCCTAACACCTCGGTCAACACAGCACCCCTCCATACCCCACCATTCATAATGAAACATCTCCGACGAATATCCAGGTAAACATGTTAATATTCACCTCCCACTTCCGCAATCGGTTCACTCCTTCTCCATACCAATACTCAATTCCCGATGCTACCCTGTTCGAGAATATACATTCAACTCCGTCCCTTTAACACTCCTCTACTTACACACACGCACCCCAACCTAAACTTCCCGAAAACTCCCTCCGTTATTAGTAAGGCCATAGTCCGCACACGGAGCAGCGCTCCATCTCCCGACCAAGCCCGATACTGCCATATCTGTCAAACCCTTGTCAAATCCGCACGATCCTAGCATCCCACTATCCAGTCATACACACCTCCCGTTTCCATCCCACCTTCTGAAAATATTCAAAATGCTCCTTTTCCCCAAATCCGGAAACGACCAATCCAAGCTGGACTCCTAACGCCCCATTTGTCTCATCAACATCCTTGCCAACGTTCTACATAAAACACTCATCCCGTGATTGCACCGCTATCTGAAGTCCCTCAAAGAACTACGTCCCCCATAATGCGGATTCCACCGAGGACTAGTAATCACCAAATCTTTCACCTTACCCAATCTAAAAATAAACAACTCAACATAGCCCGACCGTCCCTATAAATAACCTTCGACTATAACCAGGAATTCACCTTCGTCTGACACGCTGTCCTTAATTTCAAGCCCCACTTCTAAACACTCCCAGCCTCCTACGTCCAATTCTACGCGGCTTACCGTAATAAGGGTACAACCTGTATATCAGACAACGGCCACGTATCGCCAACCTTCCCCATGTCAATGGATGTATAGCAAGGATTTATCCCCTCTCCCCACTGCTCCTTTTTCTTTTAGTCACCGACATTCTCCAAATATCACCACCCATCTAATTCCTTCAATTCGCCAATATCACCGCCATCATTTCGCACACTCCCTTCGGTACAGTACATCAATTAGAAAAATGCGAAGTTTCCTGGACACAGTTACATCCTTTTGCGACCAATGGGAACTCGGCCTCAATACTTCCAAGACAAAATCCATCCTAATCCTGTATCACAAACGGCGCTTTTTCCTTCCTCGCAATCTTTGCAGCCTCAGATTCACCATAATGACAAAAACGTCCCCCCTCAATCTTCCCTCAAATACCTTGGCGTCACTATAGAGCAGCACCTCACATTCCGCCCCCAGTTCAACAACCCACAAACAATACATACATACGATCTCATTAAGTACGTCGGCTTGCCGGGACCAGTTACGTATTAAACAGGAAACTAATTCACCTAACCGCCGAACCCTTCATACACTAAGCCATTACTTACCGCTCAACCCGCCCTTACAGCTGTGACCCACAGCAAGTCCAACATATTTCATCCTGACCTGTCGATGGAACGCCGAATATTCCCCATTGCCTTTCTAATCCCTCAGTTATTCCTTACTAATGTACTACACCACATCATCCCCTCCCCAAACTTGACACCCACGTCTCTCTCCTCTCCTGGAGATTCCACCGGAGGCCTAGATCCAAAAAACCCGTCCCATACAAGTTCCTCCATTCCACCCTACGATCCCCACTACATAAGTTATCCTCTCATCACTATCAAAACATCCTCACGCACCAGAAACGGGCCACCCCCACAAGACCAGTCCGCAATGGATACATTTTGTCCCAAATCCCACCCACCTTCAATTATAACTTTCTCATCCAATCGCCTACTCCTCCAGGCCTTCCTACAACAAACCTGCCCACAGAGTTCTGCCCGAAAGAAAACATTTTCGTGATACTCAGCTTGCCATTCTACCCGGATTCCACATCCACACGGCGGACTGCCCGCATGGTATAAGGCGTGGTGGTATAACGATTGTGGTACGCCCTTCCCTCCTCATACGCGTCGACACCCCGTACGTTCACATACCAATCCTGATTCCGTGAATGCTACCATATAATTCCGTTCCCGAAACCTGCACCTCAACACCATTTACACCAGAAAAATCACCCCTTCCCGTAGCATCATGGCCTATATAAACACCACATTTCGTCTTTTCATAACTTTTGCAGATCTTAATCTACATAGCCGGTCTTCTGGCGAGACCCAACGCCTCTACAACTCCCTCAACCACATTGACTCCTAATTCCACACCCGAGTCTTTCACGTACTTCTTCGCAAACACACCCCGACGCCGTCATTTCTCACAAATCACTAATCCACTTTCTAAACTTTCCCTTCCTCCCTATCCTATTCCAAATACCCTCACACACGCCATGTCCTCATCCCCCCCCCCGCGTCTGATACAGAAATTCGCCAAAACAAATTGGACACGTACCGTGAACATATAACCAAAGCACTCGGACAGTCACCTCCCCTTCCTTCTGATGCCCAGTCATAGACAAGATTTCCAACCTCAACTACACCAACATATCTAATGTCTCGATGACCCACATTCCCACCTCACTCCATACGCCCTCCAAACCCTATCTCCCACCCAACTTCGTGCATCTCCTGCTACTCTCCCAGTCTTATCTAAAAGAATTCTCCCGAACACGTTATCCCTACTTCATCGCATCCACCGCCAGGCCCTGCGGAGAGTTTCCATCCTCCTGAACGCTCTTCGGTGGATATCCTGGTCCAAAACTTGAAATTCCCTCAATTTAGCCCTTGTCTCGCCTTCTCAGTTCTCGCGCAAGCTATCCTCACACCTCGGTCAACACAGCACCCCTCCATACCCCACCATTCATAATGAAACATCTCCGACGAATGTCCAGGTAAACATGTTAATATTCACCTCCCACTTACGCAATCGGTTCACTCTTTCTCCATACCATTACTCACCTCCGCCCGATACCACCCTGTTCCAGAATCTACTTTCCCCTCCGTCCCTTCAACACTCCTCTACTTACACACACGCACCCCACGGCCTAAACATCCCGAAAACTCCCTCCATTATTACAAACGCCATAGTCCGCACACGGAGCACAGGTCCAGCTCCCGACCAAGTCCGATACTGCCATATCTGTCAAACCCTTATCGAATTCCTCACGCTCCTAGCAGCCCTCTACCCATTCATACACACCTACGGTTTCCATACCACCTTCTGAAAATATTCAAAATGCTCCTTTTTCCCAAATCCGGAAGCGACCAATCCAAACTAGACTCCTAACGCCCCATTTGTCTCATCACCATCCTTGACAAGATTCTAGACAAAACACTCAACCCCTGATTGCACCGCTATCGGAAGTCCCTCAAAGAACTACGTCCTCCATAATGCGAATTCCACCGAGGACTACTAATCACCAAATCTTTCTCCTCTTCCATTCTATTAATAAACAAATCAACATAGCCCGACAGCCCCTATAAATCACCTTCGAATTTAACCAGGAATTCACCTTCGTCTGACACCCTGTCCTTATTTTCAAGCTCCAATTCTAAACACTCCCAGCCTCCTACGTCCAATTCAACGCGACTTACCGTAATAACAGTACAACCTGTATATCAGACAACGACCACCTATCGCCAAACTTCCCCATGTCCCTGGATGTATAGCAAGGTTTTATCCCCTCTCCCCACCGCTCATTTTTCTTTTCGTCACCGATATACTCCAACCATCACCACCCACCCAATTCCTTCAATTCGCTAATATCACCGCCATCATTTCGCCCATTCCCGTTCGGTACACAACATCAATAAAAGCTGCGGAGTTTCCTGGAAACAGTTACCTCCCATTGCGACCAATGGGAACTCGGCTCGTATAATTCCAAAACAAATTCCATCCTAATCCTGTATCACAAACGGCGCTTATTCCTTCCTCGCGATCCCTGCAGCCTCAGATTCACCATAATGACAACACCGTCTCCCCTCATTCTTCCCTCAAATACCTTGGCGTCACAATAGGGCAGCGCCACCTCAACACCACTTACACAAGAAAAATCACCCCTTTCCGTAGAATTCATTGCCTACATTAACACCACATTCCGTCATTTCATAATTTTTACATATCTTAATCTATATAGCCTGTCTTCTGGCGAGACCCAACGCCGCCACAACTCCCTCAACCGCATTGACTCCTAACTCCACTCCCGGGTCCTTCCCGTCCTTCTTCGCAAACACTCCCCGACGCCGTCATTTCTAACAACTCCCTAATTCACCTTCTAAACATATTACCAAAGCACTCGGACAGTCACCTCCCATTCCTTCTGATGCCCAGTCGTAGACAGGATTTCCAACCTCAACTATTCCAACATATCTAATGTCTCGATGATCCACATTCACACCTAATCCACACGCCCTCCAAATCCTGTCCACCACCCAACTTCCTGCACCCCAGGCAATTCTCCCAGTCTTATCTATGAGAATTCTCCCGAACACGTTATCCCTAATTCATCGCCTCCGCCGCCAGTCCCTGCGGAGAGTTTCCATCCTCCTGAACAATCTTCGTTGGATAACCTGGCCCAAAACTTGAAATTCCCTCAATTTCGCCCTTGTCCCGCCTTCTCAGTTCTGGCGCAAGCTATCCTCACCCCTCGGTCAACACAGCACCCCTTCATACCCCACTAATCATAATGAAACATCTCCGACGAATATCAGGTAAACATGTTAATATTTACCTCCCACTTCCGCAGTCGGTGCACTCCCTCTCTATACCTTTACTCTTCTCCGCCCGATGCCACTATGTTCGAGAATCTACTCTCCCCTCCGACCCTTCAAACGCCTCTACTTATACACACGCGCCCCACGTCCTAGACATCCCGTAAACTCCCTCCATTATTACTAACGCCATAGTCCGCTCACAGAGTAGCGCTCGAGCTCCCGACCAAGTCCGATACTGCCATATCTGTCAAACCCTTATCGAATTCCTCACGCTCCTAGCATCCCACTATCCATGCATACACACCTCCGGTTTCAATCCCACCTTCTGAAAAGATTAAAAATGCTCTTTTCCCAAGTCCGGGAACGACCAATCCCAAATATATTAACGCACCACTTGTCTCTTAACCATCCTTGCCAACATTCTACATAAAACATTCATCCCCTGATTACACCGCTATCTGAAGTCCCTCAAACAAATACGTCCCCCATAATGCGGATACCACCGAGGACAACTAATCACCAGACCTTTCACCTTACCCAATCTATAAATAAACAACTCCTCATAGCCCGACCGTCCCTACAAATCACCTTCGCCTTTAACCAGGAATTCTCCTTCGTCTGACACCCTGTCCTTATTTTCAAGCTCCACTTCTAAACACTCCCAATTTCCTACGTCCAATTCTACGCGGCTTACCGTAATAAGAGTACAACCTGTATATCAGACAACGGCCACCTATCGCCGACCTTCCCCATGCCCCTGGATGTATAGCAAGGATTTATCCCCTCTCCCCATCGCTCCTTTTTCCTTTCGTCACCCACATTCTCCGAATATCACCACCTATACTATTCCTTCAATTCGCCAATATCACCGCCATCATTTCGCCCACAGCCTTCGTTACAGAACATCAGTTAGAAAACTGCGAAGTTTCCTGGACACAGTTACCTCCCTTGGCGACAAATGGGAACTCGGGCTCAATACTTCCATAAGAAAATCGATCCTAATCCTGTAACACAAACGGCGCTTTTTCCGTCCTCGCGATCCCTGCAGCCTCAGATTCACCATAATGACAACACCGTCCTCCCTCAATCTTCCCTCAAATACCTTGGCCTCACAATAGAGCAGCGCCCTACATTCCGCGCCCAGTTCGAATAATCACAAACATATCATACGCATGTTCTCATCAAGTACGTCCGCTTGCCGGCACCAGTTACGTATTTAACAGGAAACTACTTCACATAACCGCCGAACCCTACATCCGCTAAGCCACTACTTACAGCTCACCACGCCATGACAGCTGTGACCCACAGCAAGCACAACATATTTCCTCCTCTCCTGTCGATGGAACGTCGAATATTCCGCATTGCCCTTCTAATCCCTCTGTTATTCCTTGCTAAGGAACTACGTCACATCATCCCCTCCCCATACTTACACACACGTCTCCATCCTCTTCAGGAGATTCCACGGCATAGCCCTAGATCCCAACAACCCCGTCCCATACCAGTTCCTCCATTCCACCCTACGATCCCCACTATATAATTTATCACCACATCACTATCAAAACATCCACACGAACCAGAGACGGGCCACCCCCACAAGACCAGTCCGCAAAGGGAAAATTTTATCCCTAATCCTACCCACATTCATTTATAACTCTCTCATCTAATCGCCTACTCCTCCGGACCCTCCTACAACAATCCTTCCCACACAGTTCTGCGCGAAAAAAACATTCTTCGTGATACTCAGCTTGCCATTCGACCCGAATTCCCCATTCATATGGCGGACAAACCGCATGGTATAAGTCGTGGTGGTGTAACCATTGCGGTACGCCCTTCCCTCCTCATACGCGTCCACAACCCGTACGTACACATATCTACCCTGATTCCATTAATGCTACCATATAATTCCGTTTCCGAATCCTGCACCTCAACACCATATACACCTGAAAAATCACCCCTTCCCATAGCATTCATGGCCTATATTAACACCACATTCCGTCATTTCATAATTTTTACAGATCCTAATCTACATAGCCGGCCTTCTCGTGAGGCCCAACGCATCCACCAATCCCTCAACCATGTTGACTCCTAATTCCACACACGAGTAATTGCCGAATTTCTTCGCAAACACTCCCCGACGCCGTCATTTTTCGCAGCTCCCTAATCCAACCTTCTAAACTTGCCCTTCCCCCCTATCTTCCACCAAATACCCTCACACACGCCACGTCCTCATTCCCCTCCCCCGCGCCTGATACCGAACTTCGCCAAAACCAATTGGACACGTACCGTGTACATATTACCAAAGCACTCGGACAGTCACCTCCCCTTCCTTCTGATGCCCAGTCGTAGACAAGATTTCCAACCTCAACTATACCAACATATCTAATGTCTCGATGATCCACATTCCACCTCACTCCATACGCCCTCCAAACGCTGTCTCCCACCCAACTTCCTGCACCCCCTGCAACTCTCCCAGTCTCACCTGAAATTATTCTCCCGAACATGTTATCCCTACTTCATCGCCTCCACCGCATGTCCCTGCGGAAAGTTTCCATCCTCCTGAACGCTCTTCGGTGGATATCCTGGTCCAAAACTTGAAATTCCCTCAATTTAGCCCTTGTCTCGCCTTCTCAGTTCTCGCGCAAGCTATCCTCACACCTCGGTCAACACAGCACCCCTCCATACCCCACCATTCATAATGAAACATCTCCGACGAATATCCAGGTAAAAATATTAATATTCACCTCCCACTTCCGCAATCGGTTCACTCCTTCTCTATACCATTACGCATGTCCGCCCGATGCCAACATGTTCGAGAATCTAATTTCCCATCCGTCCCTTCAACACGCCCCTACATACACACACGCAACCCACGTCCCAAACATCCCGAAAACTCCCTCCATTTTTTCTAACGCCATACTCCGCACACGGAGCAGCGCTCTATCTCCCGACCAAGTCCGATACGGCCGTATCTGTCAAACCCTTATCGAATACCTCACGCTCCTAGCATCTTTCAATCCATTCATACACACCTCCGGCTTCCATCCCACCTTCTGAAAAGATTCAAAATGCTCCTTTTTCCCAAATCCCGAAACGACCAATCCATACTAGACTCCTAACGCCCCATTTGTCTCATCACCATCCTTGCCAACATTCTACATAAAGCACTCATCTCCTGATTGCACCGCTATCTGAAATCACTCAAACAACCACGTCCCCCATAATGCGGATTCCACCGATGACTACAAATCACCAATCCTCTCACCTTACCCAATCTATAAATAAACAACTCAACATAGCCCGACCGTCCCTATAAATCATCTTCGAATTTAACCAGGAATTCACCTTCGTCTGACACCCTGTCGTTATATTCAAGCTCCACTTCTAAACACTTCTAGCCTCCTACGTCCAATTCTACGCGGCTTACCGTAATAACAGTACAACCTGTATATCAGACAACGGCAACCTATCGCCAACATTCCCCATGTCCCTGGATGTACAGCAAGGATTCATCCCCTCTCCCCACCGTTCCTTTTTCTTTTAGTCAACGACATTCTCCACATATCAACACCCATCTAATTCCTTCAATTCGCCAATATCACCGCCATCATTTCGCACACACCTTTCGGTACAGAACATCAATTAGAAAAATGCGAAGTTTCCTGGACACAGTTACCTCCCTTTGCGACCAATGGGAACTCGGCCTCAATACTTCCAAAAGAAAATCCATCCTAATCCTGTATCACAAACGGCGCATTTTCCTTCCTCGCAATCTTTGCAGCCTCACATTCACTATAATGACGAAACCTTCCCCCCTCAATCCTCCCTCAAATACCTCGGCGTCACCATAGAGCAGCACCTCACATTCCGCCCCCAGTTCAACAACCCACAAACAAAACATCATTTGATCTCATCAAGTACGGTGGCTTGCCGGCACCAGTTACGTATTTAACAGCAAAAAACTTCACCTAACCGAAGAAACCTTCACCCACTAAGCCATTACTTACCGCTCACCCCGCCCTGACAGTTATGAAACACAGCAACCCCAAAATATTTCCTCCTCTCCTGTCCATGGAACGCCGAATATTCCGCATTGCCCTTCTAATCCCACTGTTATTCCTAACTAAGGAAGTACACCAAGTCATCCCCTCCCCAAACGTGACACCCACGTCTCTCTCCTCTTCTGGAGATTCCACGGCAAGGCCTAGATCCCAAAAACCCCGTCCCAAAAAAATTCCTCCATTCAACCCTACCTTCCTGCTATATAATTTATCCCCACATCACTATCAAAACATCCTCACGAACGAGAGACGGGCTAACCCCACAAGACCAGTCCGCAATGGGTAAATTCTATCCCAAATCCCACCCACCTTCAATTATAACTTTCTCATCTAACCACCTACTCCTCCGGACCCTCCTAAAACAATCCTTCCCACAGAGTTCTGCGCGAAAAAAACATTCTTCGTGATACTCAGCTTGCCATTCGACCCGAATTCCCCATTCATATGGCGGACAAACCGCATGGTATAAGTCGTGGTGGTGTAGCCATTGCGGTACGCCCTTCCCTCCTCATACGCGTCCACAACCCGTACGTACACATATCTACCCTGATTCCATTAATGCTATCATATAATTCCGTTTCCGAATCCTGCACGTCAACACCATTTACACCGGAAAAATCACCCCTTCCCGTAGCATTCATGTTCTATATTAACACCACATTCCTCCAAATACCCTCACACACGCCACGTCCTCATTCCCCTCCCCCGCGCCTGATACCGAACTTCGCCAAAACCAATTGGACACGTACCGTGTACATATTATCGAAGCACTCGGACAGTCACCTCCCCTTCCTTCTGATGCCCAGTCGTAGACAAGATTTCCAACCTCAACTATACCAACATATCTAATGTCTCGATGATCCACATTCCACCTCACTCCATACGCCCTCAAAACCCTGTCTCCCACCCAACTTCCTGCACCCCTGCAACTCTCCCAGTCTTACCTGAAATTATTCTCCAGAACACGTTATCCCTACTTCCTTCGCCTCCACCGCCAGTCCCTGCGGAAAGTTTCCATCCTCCTTAACGCTCTTCGGTGGATATCCTGGACCAAAACTTGAAATTCCCTCAATTTAGCCCTTGTCTCGCCTTCTCAGTTCTCGCGCAAGCTATCCTCACACCTCGGTCAACACAGCAGCCCTCCATACCCCACCATTCATAATGAAACATCTCCGACGAATATCCAGGTAAAAATGTTAATATTCACCTCCCACTTCCGCAATCGGTTCACTCCTTCTCTATACCATTACGCATCTCCGCCCGATGCCACCATGTTCGAGAATCTACTTTCCCATCCGTCCCTTCAACACGCCCCTACATACACACACGCAACCCACGTCCCAAACATCCCGAAAACTCCCTCCATTTTTACTAACGCCATACTCCGCACACGGAGCAGCGCTCTATCTCCCGACCAAGTCCAATACGGCCGTATCTGTCAAACCCTTATCGAATTCCTCACGCTCCTAGCATCCCTCAATCCATTCATACACACCTCCGGCTTCCATCCCACCTTCTGAAAAGATTCAAAATGCTCCTTTTTCCCAAATCCGGAAACGACAAATCCACACTAGACTCCTAACGACCCATTTGTCTCATCACCATCCTTGCCAACATTCTACATAAAGCACTCATCTCCTGATTGCTCCGCTATCTGAAATCACTCAAAAACCACGTCCCCCATAATGCGGATTCCACCGATGACTACAAATCACCAATCCTCTCACCTTACCCAATCTATAAATAAACAACTCAATATAGCCCGACCGTCCCTATAAATCACCTTCGACTATAACCAGGAATACACCTTCGTCTGACACCCTGTCCTTAATTTCAAGCCCCACTTCTAAACCCTCCCAGCCTCCTACGTCCAATACTACGCGGCTTAACGTAATAACAGTACAACCTGTATATCAGACAACGGCCACCTATCGCCAACGTTCCCCATGTCCCTGGATATATAGCAAGGATTTATCCCCTCTCCCCACCGCTCCTTTTTCTTTTAGTCACCGAGATTCTCCAAATATCACCACCCATCCAATTCCTTCAATTCGCCAATATCACCGCCATCATTTCGCACACACCCTTCGGTACAGAACATCAATTAGAAAAATGCGAAGTTTGTGGACACAGATACCTCTTTTTGCGACAAATGGGAACTCGGGCTCAATACTTCCATAACAAAATCGATCCTAATCCTGTAACAAAAACGGCGCTTTTTTCTTCCTCGAGATCCCTGCAGCCTCACATTCACCATAATGACAACACCGTCCCCCCTCAATCTTCCCTCAAATACCTTGGCGTCACAATAGAGCAGCGCCCTACATTCCGCGCCCAGTTCGAATACCCACAAACATATCATACGCATGTTCTCATCAACTACGTCCGCTTGCCGGCACTAGTTACGTATTTAACAGGAAACTGCTTCACCTAACCGCCGAATCCTGCATCCGCTACGCCACTACTTACAGCTCACCCCGCCATGACAGCTGTGACCCACAGCAAGCCCAACATATTTCCTCCTCTCCTGTCGATGGAACGCAGAATATTCCGCATTGGCCTTCTAATCCCTCTGTTATTCCTTACTAAGGAAGTACACCAAATCATCCCCTCCCCAAACTTGACACCCACGTCTCACTCCTCTTCTGGAGATTCCACGGCAAGGCCTAGATCAGAAAAACCCCGTCCCAGAAAACTTCCTCCATTCCACCCTACTATCCCCGCTATATGTTACCCCACATCACTATCAAAATATCCTCACGCACCAGAAAAAAGCCACCCCCACAAGACCAGTCCGCAATGGGTAAATTGTATCCCAAATCCCACCCACCTTTAATTATTTCTCATCGAATCGCCTAGTCCTCCAGACCCTCCTACAACAACACTGCCTACACAGTTCCGCGCGAAAGAAACCATTCTTCGTGACACTCAGCTTGCCCTTCTACCCGGATTACCCAACTACATGGCGGACAACCCGCATGGTATAAGTCGTGTTGGTATAGCAATTGTGGTACGCCCTTCCCTCCTCATACGCGTCCACAACCCGTACGTACACATATCTACCCTGATTCCATTAATGCTACCATATAATTCCGTTCCCGAATCCTGCACCTCAACACCATTTACCCCAGAAAAATCACCATTTCCCGTAGCATCATGGCCTATATTCACATTCCGTCATTTCATAACTTATGCATATCTTAATCTACATAGCCGGGCTTCTGGCGAGACCCAAAGTCTCCACTACTCCCTCAACCACATTCACTCCTAATTCCACCCCCGAGTCCTTCCCGTCCTTCTTCGCAGACACACCCCGACGCCGTCATTTCTCACAAATGCCTAATACACCTTCTAAACATTCCCTTCCTCCCTATCCTCCTCCTAAAACCCTCACACACGCCACGTCCTCATCCCCCTCCCCAGCGTCTGATACAGAAATTCGCCAAAACCAATTGGACACGTACCGTGAACATATTACCAAAGCACTCGGACAGTCACCTTCCATTCCTTCTGATGCCCAGTCGTAGACAGGATTTCCAACCTCAACTATACCAACATATCTAATGTCGCGTAGATCCACATTTCCACCTCACTCCATATGCCCTCCAAATCCTGTCTACCACCCAACTTCCTGCACCCCCTGCAATTCTCCCAGTATTATCTAAAAGAATTCTCCCGAACACGTTATTCCTACTTCATCGCCTCCACCGCCAGTCCCTGCGGACAGTTTCCATCCTCCTGAACGCTCTTCGGTGGATAACCTGGTCCAAAACTTGAAATTCCCTCAATTTAGCCCTTGTCTCGCCTTCTCCGTTCTGGCGCAAGCTATCCTCACACTTCGGTCAACACAGCACCCCTCCATACCCCACCATTCATAATGAAACATCTCCGACGAATATTCAGGTAAACATGTTAATATTAACCTCCCACTTCCGCAATCGGTTCACTCCTTCTCCATACCAATACTCAATTCCCGATGCTACCCTGTTCGAGAATATACATTCAACTCCGTCCCTATAACACTCCTCTACTTACACACACGCACCCCAACCCAAACTTCCCGAAAACTCCCTCCATTATTAGTAAGGCCATAGTCCGCAAACGGAGCAGCGCTCCATCTCCCGACCAAGTCCGATACTGCCATATCTGTCAAACCCTTGTCAAATCCGCACGATTCTAGCATCCCACTATCACGTCATACACACCTCCGGTTTCCATCCCACCTTCTGAAAATATTCAAAGTGCTCTTTTTCCCCAAATCCGGAAACGACCAATCCATACTAGACTCCTAACGCCCCATTTGTCTCATCACCATCCTTGCCAACGTTCTACATAAAACACTCATCCCGTGATTGCACCGCTATCTGAAGTCCCTCAAAGAACTACGTCCCCCATAATGCGGATTCCACCGAGGACTAGTAATCACCAAACCATTCGCCTTACCCAATCTATAAATAAACAACTCAACATAGCCCGACCGTCCCTATAAATCACCTTCGACTATAACCAGGAATCACCTTCGTCTGACACCCTGTCCTTAATTTCAAGCCCCACTTCTAAACCCTCCCAGCCTCCTACGTCCAATTCTACGCGGCTTACCGTAATAACAGTACAACCTGTATATCAGACAACGGCCACCTATCGCCAACGTTCCCCATGTCCCTGGATATATAGCAAGGATTTATCCCCTCTCCCCACCGCTCCTTTTTCTTTTAGGTCCGACATTCTCCAAATATCACCACCCATCCAATTCCTTCAATTCGCCAATATCACCGCCATCATTTCGCCCACACCCTTCGGTACAGAACATCAATTAGAAAAATGCGAAGTGTCCTGGACACAGTTACCTCCCTTTGCGACAAATGGGAACTCGGGCTCAATACTTCCATAACAAAATCGATCCTAATCCTGTAACACAAACGGCGCTTTTTCCTTCCTCGCGATCCCTGCAGCCTCAGATTCACCATAATGACAACACCGTCCCCCCTCAATCTTCCCTCAAATACCTTGGCGTCACAATAGAGCAGCGCCCTACATTCCGCGCCCAGTTCGAATACCCACAAACATATCATACGCATGTTCTCATCAACTACGTCCGCTTGCCGGCACCAGTTACGTATTTAACAGGAAACTGCTTCACCTAACCGCCGAATCCTGCATCCGCTAAACCACTACTTACAGCTCACCCCGCCATGACAGCTGTGACCCACAGCAAGCCCAACATATTTCCTCCTCTCCTGTCGATGGAACGTCGAATATTCCGCATTGCCCTTCTAATCCATCTGTTATTCCTTGCTAAGGAACTACGTCACATCATCCCCTCCCCAAACTTACACACACGTCTCCCTCCTCTTCAGGAGATTCCACGGCATAGCCCTAGATCCCAACAACCCCGTCCCATACCAGTTCCTCCATTCCACCCTACGATCCCACTATATAATTTATCCCCACATCATTATCAAAACATCCACACGAACCAGAGACGGGCCACCCTCACAAGACCAGTCCGCAAAGGTTAAATTTTATCCCTAATCCTACCCACATTCATTTATAACTCTCTCATCTAATCGCCTACTCCTCCGGACCCTCCTACAACAATCCTTCCCACACAGTTCTGCGCGAAAAAACCGTTCTTCGTGATACTCAGCTTGCCATTCGACCCGAATTCCCCATTCATATGGCGGACAAACCGCATGGTATAAGTCGTGGTGGTATAGCCATTGTGGTACGCCCTTCCCTCCTCATACGCGTCCACACCCCGTACGTTCACATATCTATTCTGATTCCATTAATGCTACCATATAATTCCGTTTCCGAATCCTGCACCTCAACACCATTTACACCGAAAAATCACCCCTTCCCGTAACATTCATGGCCTATATTAACACCACATTCCGTCATTTCATAATTTTTACAGATCCTAATCTACATAGCCGGCCTTCTCGCGAGGCCCAACGCCTCCACCAATCCCTCAACCATATTGACTCCTAATTCCACACACGAGTAATTGCCGTCTTTCTTCGCAAACACTCCCCGACGCCGTCATTTTTCGCAGCTCCCTAATCCACCTTCTAAATTTTCCCTTCCTCCCTATCTTCCTCCAAATACCCTCACACACGCCTCGTCCTCATTCCCCTCCCCCGCGCCTGATACCGAAATTCGCCAAACCAAATGGACACGTACCGTGAACATATTACCAAAGCACTCGGACAGTCACCTCCCCTTCTTTCTGATGCCCAGTCGTAAAAAAGATTTCCACCTCAACTATACCAACATATCTAATGTCTCGATGATCCACATTCCACCTCACTCCATACGCCCTCCAAACCCTGTCTCCCACCCAACTTCCTGCACCCCCTGCAACTCTCCCAGTCTTACCTGAAATTATTCTCCCGAACACGTTATCCCTACTTCCTTCGCCTCCACCGCCAGTCCCTGCGGAAAGTTTCCATCCTCCTGAACGCTCTTCGGTGGATATCCTGGTCCAAAACTTGAAATTCCCTCAATTTAGCCCTTGCCTCGCCTTCTCAGTTCTCGCGCAAGCTATCCTCACACCTCGGTCAACACAGCACCCCTCCATACCCCACCATTCATAATGAAACATCTCCGACGAATATCCAGGTAAACATGTTAATATTCACCTCCCACTTCCGCAATCGGTTCACTCATTCTCTATACCATTACTCATCTCCGTCCGATGCCACCATGTTCGAGAATCTACCTTCCCATCCGTCCCTTCAACACGCCTCTACTTACACACACGCACCCCACGTCCCAAACATCCCGAAAACTCCCTCCATTTTTACTAACGCCATACTCCGCACACGGAGCAGCGCTCCATCTCCCGACCAAGTCCGATACGGCCGTATCTGTCAAACCCTTATCGAATTCCTCACACTCCTAGCATCCCTCAATCCATTCATACACACATCCGGCTTCCATCCCACCTTCTGAAAAGATTCAAAATGCTCCTTTTTCCCAAATCTGGAAACGACCAATCCATACTAGACTCCTAACGCCCCATTTGTCTCATCACCATCCTTGCCAACATTCTACATACAGCACTCATCTCCTGATTGCACCGCTATCTGAAATCACTCAAACAACCACGTCCCCCATAATGCGGATTCCACCGATGACTACAAATCACCAATCCTCTCACCTTACCCAATCAATAAATAAACAACTCAACATAGCCCGACCGTCCCTATAAATCATCTTCGAATATAACCAGGAATTCACCTTCGTCTGACACCCTGTCATTATTTTCAAGCTCCACTTCTAAACACTCCTAGCCTCCTACGTCCAATTCTACGCGGCTTACCGTAATAACAGTACAACCTGTATATCAGATAACGGCAACCTATCACCAACCTTCCCCATGTCCCTGGATGTACAGCAAGGATTTATCCCCTCTCCTCACAGCTCCTTTTCCTCTTCGTCACCGATATTCTCCACATATCAACACCCATCCAATTCCTTCAATTCGCCAATATAACAACCATCATTTCGCCCACTCCCTTCGGTACAGAACAACAATAAAAAACTACGAAGTTTACTCGACACAGTTACATCGCTTTGCGACAAATGTGAACTCGGCCTCAATACTTCCAAAAAACATCCATCCTAATCCTGTATCACAAACGGCGCTTTTCCCTTCATCACGATCCCTACAGCCTCAGATTCACCATCATGACAACACCGACCCCCCTCATTCTTCCCTCAAATATCTTGGCGTCACCGTAGAACAACGCCTTACATTCGGCCCCCAGTTCGAAAACACACAAACAAATCATACATATGATCTCATCCAGTACGTCGGCTTGCCGGTACCAGTTAGGTATTTAACAGGAAACTACTTCACCTAACTGCCGAATCCTTCATCCACTAAGCCATTATTTACAGCTCACCCCGCCCTGATAGCTATGACACACAGCAAGCCCAACATATTTCCTCCTCTCCTGTCGATGGAACGCAGAATATTCCGCATTGCCCTTCTAATCCCTCTGTTATTCCTTACTAAGGAAGTACACCAAATCATCCCCTCCCCAAACTTGACACCCACGTCTCTCTCCTCTTCTGGAGATTCCACGGAGAGACCTAGATCCCAAAAACACCGTCCCAGAAAACTTCCTGCCATTCCACCCTACTATCCCCGCTATATGTTATCCCCACATCACTATCAAAATATCCTCACGCACCAGAAAAAAGCCACCCCCACAAGACCAGTCCGCAATGGGTAAATTCTATCCCAAATCCCACCCACCTTTAATTATAACTTTCTCATCGAATCACCTACTCCTCCAGACCCTCCTACAACAACACTGCCTACACAGTTCCGCGCGAAAGAAACCATTCTTCGTGATACTCAGCTTGCCCTTCTACCCGGATTACCCAACTACATGGCGGACAACCCGCATGGTATAAGTCGTGTTGGTATAGCAATTGTGGTACGCCCTTCCCTCCTCATACGCGTCCACAACCCGTACGTACACATATCTACCCTGATTCCATTTTTGCTACCACATAATTCCGTTCCCGATCCCTGCACCTCAACACCATTTACACAAGAAAAGTCACCCTTTCCCGTAGCATCATGGCCTATATTAACAACACATTCCGTCATTTCATAACTTATGCATATCTTAATCTACATAGCCGGGCTTCTGGCGAGACCCAAAGTCTCCACTACTCCCTCAACCACATTCACTACTAATTCCACCCCCGAGTCCTTCCCGTCCTTCTTCGCAGACACACCCCGACGCCGTCATTTCTCACAAATCCCTAATACACCTTCTAAACATTCCCTTCCTCCCTATCCTCAACTAAAACCCTCACACACGCCACGTCCTCATCCCCCTCCCCAGCGTCTGATACAGAAATTCGCCAAAACCAATTGGACACGTACCGTGAACATATTACCAAAGCACTCGGACAGTCACCTTCCATTCCTTCTGATGCCCAGTCGTAGACTGGATTTCCAACCTCAACTATACCAACATATCTAATGTAGCGTAGATCCACATTCCCACCTCACTCCATACGCCCTCCAAATCCTGTCTACCACCCAACTTCCTGCACCCCCTGCAATTCTCCCAGTATTATCTAAAAGAATTCTCCCGAACACGTTATTCCTACTTCATCGCCTCCACCGCCAGTCCCTGCGGACAGTCTCCATCCTCCTGAACGCTCTTCGGTGGATAACCTGGTCCAAAACTTGAAATTCCCTCAATTTAGCCCTTGTCTCGCCTTCTCCGTTCTGGCGCAAGCTATCCTCACACCTCGGTCAACACAGCACCCCTCCATACCCCACCATTAATAATGAAACATCTCCGACGAATATCCAGGTAAACATGTTAATATTCACCTCCCACTTCCGCAATCGGTTCACTCCTTCTCCATACCAATACTCAATTCCCGATGCTACCCTGTTCGAGAATATACTTTCCCCTCCGTCCCTTCAACACTCCTCTACTTATACACACGCACCCCAACATAAACATCCCGAAAAATCCCTCCAGTATCAGTAAGGCCATAGTCCGCACACGGAGCAGCGCTCCATATCCCGACCAAGTCCGTTACTACCATATCTGTCAAACCCTTGTCAAATACGCACGATCCTAGCATCCCACTATCCAGTCATACACACCTCCGGTTTCCATCCCACCTTCTTAAAATATTCAAAAAGGCTCCTTTTTCCCAAATCCGGAAACGACCAATCCAAACTAGACTCCTAACGCCCCATTTGTCTCATCACCATCCTTGCCAACGTTCTACATAAAACACTCATCCCGTGATTGCACCGTTATCTGAAGTCCCTCAAAGAACTACGTCCCCCATAATGCGGATTCCACCGAGGACTAGTAATCACCAAATCCTTCACCTTACCCAATCTATAAATAAACAACTCAACATAGCCCGACCGTCCCTATAAATCACCTTCGACTATAACCAGGAATTCACCTTCGTCTGACACCCTGTCCTTAATTTCAAGCCCCAATTCTAAACCCTGCCAGCCTCCTACGTCCAATTCTACGCGGCTTACCGTAATAACAGTACAACCTGTACATCAGACAACGTTCCTATCGCCAACGTTCCCCATGTCCCTGGATGTATAGCAAGGATTTATCCCCTCTCCCCACCGCTCCTTTTTCTTTTAGTCACCGACATTCTCCAAATATCACCACCCATCCAATTCCTTCAATTCGCCAATATCACCGCCATCATTTCGCCCACACCCTTCGGTACAGAACATCAATTAGAAAAATGCGAAGTTTCCTGGACACAGTTACCTCCCTTTGCGACCAATGGAAACTCGGCCTCAATAGTTCCAAAAGAAAATCCATCCTAATCCTGTATCACAAACGGCGCTTTCTCCTTCCTCGCAATCTTTGCAGCCTCAGATTCACCATAATGACAAAACCGTCCCCCCTCAACCTTCTCTCAAATACCTCGGCGCTACCATAGAGCAGCACCTCACATTCCGCCCCCAGTTCAACAACCCACAAACAAAACATATATATGATCTCATCAAGTACGTCGGCTTAACGGGACCAGTTACGTATTTAACAGGAAACTAATTCACCTAACCGCCAAACCCTTATCCACTAAGCCATTACTTACCGCTCACCGCGCCCTGACAGCTGTGACCCACAGCAAGCCCAACATATTTCATCCTCTCCTGTCGATGGAACGCCGAATATTCCCCATTGCCCGTCTAATCCCTCAGTTATTCCTTACTAATGTACTACACCACATCCTCCCCTCCCCAAATGTGACACCCACGTCTCTCTCCTCTTGTGGAGATTCCAACGCAAGGCCTAGATCCAAAAAAACCCGTCCCATACAAGTTCCTCCATTCCACCCTACGATCCCCACTACATAAGTTATCCTCTCATCACTATCAAAACATCCTCACGCACCAGAAACGGGCCACCCCCACAAGAACAGTCCGCAATGGATAAATTTTGTCCCAAATCCCACACATCTTCAATTATAACTTTCTCATCCAATCGCCTACTCCTCCAGGCCTTCCTACAGCAACCCTGCCCACACAGATCTGCCCGAAAGAAAACATTCTTCGTGATACTCAGCTTGCCATTCTACCCGGATTCCACATCCACACGGCGGACAGACCGCATGGTATAAGTTGTGGTGGTATAACGATTGTGGTACGCCCTTCCCTCCTCATACGCGTCCACACCCCGTACGTTCACATATCAATCCTGATTCCGTGAATGCTACCATATAATTCCGTTCCCGAATCCTGCACCTCAACACCATTTACACCAGAAAAATCACCCATTCCCGTAGCATCATGGCCTATATTAACACCACATTTCGTCTTTTCATAACTTTTGCAGATCTTAATCTACATAGCCGGTCTTCTGGCGAGACCCAACGCCTCCACAACTCCCTCAACCACATTGACTCCTAATTCCACTCCCGAGTCTTTCTCGTCATTCGCGAACACTCCCCGACGCCGTCATTTCTCACAAATCACTAATCCACCTTCAAAACTTTCCCTTCCTCCCTATCCTATTCCAAATACCCTTACACACGCCATGTTCTCATCCCCCTCCCACGCGTCTCATACAGAAATTCCCCAAAACAAATTGGACACGTACAGTGAACATATAACCAAAGCACTCGGACAGTCACCTCCCCTTCCTTCTGATGCCCAGTCGTAGACAAGATTTCCAAACTCAACTACACCAACATATCTAATGTCTCGATGACCCACGTTCCTACCTCACTCCATACGCCCTCCAAACCCTATCTCCCACCCAACTTCGTGCATCTCCTGCTACTCTCCCAGTCTTATCTAAAAGAATTCTCCCGAACACGTTATCCCTACTTCATCGCCTCCACCGCCAGGCCCTGCGGAGAGTTTCCATCCTCCTGAACGCTCTTCGGAGGATATCCTGGTCCAAAACTTGAAATTCCCTCAATTTAGCCCTTGCCTCGCCTTCTCAGTTCTCGCGCAAGCTATCCTCACACGTCGGTCAACACAGAACCCTTCCGTACCCGACCATTCATAATGAAACATCTCCGACGAATATCCAGGTAAACATGTTAATATTCACCTCCCACTTCCGCAATCGGTTCACTCCTTCTCCATACCACTACTCACCTCCGCCCGATGCCACCCTGTTCCAGAATCTACTTTCACCTCCGTCCCTTCAACACTCCTCTACTTACACACACGCACCCCACGGCCTGAACATCCCGAAAACTCCCTCCATTATTACAAACGCCATAGTCCGCACACGGAGCACAGGTCCAGCTCCGGACCAAGTTCGATACTGCCATATCTGTCACATCCATATCGAATTCCTGACGCTCCTAGCATCCCTCTATCCATTCATACACACCTCCGGTTTCCATCCCACCTTCTAAAAATTTCAAAATGCTCCTTTCTCCCAAATCCGGAAACGACCAATCCAAACTAGACTCCTAACGATCCATTTGTCTCTTCACCATCCTCGCCAACATTCTACATAAAACACTCATCCCCTGATTGCACCGCTACCTGAAGTCCCTCAAAGAACTTTTCCTCCATAATGCGAATTCCACCGAGGAGTACTAATCACCAAATCTTTCTCCACATCCATTCTATAAATAAACAAATCAACACAGCCCGACCGTCCCTATAAATCACCTTCGAATTTAACCAGGAATTCACCTTCGTCTGACAACCTGTCCTTATTTTCAAGCACCAATTCTAAACACTCCCAGCCTCCTACGTCCAATTCAACGCGGCTTACCGTAATAACAGTACAACCTGTATATCAGACAACGACCACCTATCGCCAAACTAACCCATACCCCTGGATGTATAGCAAGGTTTTATCCCCTCTCCCCACCGCTCATTTTTCTTTTCGTCACCGATATACTCCAACCATCACTACCCATCCAATTCCTTCAATTCGCTAATATCTCCGCCATCATTTCGCCCTTTCCCGTTTGGTACAAAACATCAATAAAAACTGCGCAGTTTCCTGGAAACAGTTACCTCCCTTTGCGACAAATGGGAGCTCGGCCCCCATAATTCCAAAACAAATTCCATCCAAATCCTGTATCACAAACGGCGCTTATTCCTTCCTCGCGATCCCTGCAGCCTCAGATTCACCATAATGACAACACCGTCCCCCCTCATTCTTCCCTCAAATACCTTGGCGTCACAATAGGGCAGCGCCACCTCAACACCACTTACACCAGAAAAATCACCCATTCCCGTAGAATTCATGGCCTACATTAACACCACATTCCGTCATTTCATAATTTTTACATATCGTAATCTACATAGCCGGTCTTCTGGCGAGACCCAACGCCTCCACAACTCTCTCCAACAAATTGACTCCTAATTCCACTCCCGACACCTCCCAGTCCTTCTTCGCAAACACTCCCCGACGCCGTCTTTTCTCACAACTCCCTAATCCACCTTCTAAACATTCCCTTCCTCCCTATCCTCCTCCAAATACCCTCACACACGCCACGTTCTCATTCCCCTCCCCCGCGACTGATACAAAACTTCGCCAAAACCAATTGGACACTTACCGTGAATATATTACCAAAGCACTAGGACAGTCACCTCCCCTTCCTTCTGATGCCCAGTCGTAGACAAGATTTCCAACCTCAACTATTCCAACATGTCTAATGTGTCGATGATCCACATTCCAACCTCACTCCATACGCCCTCCAAACCCCGTCTCCCACCCAACTTCCTGCATCACCTGCAATTCTCCCAGTCTTATCTAAAAGAATTCCCCCAAACACGCTATCCATACTTCATCGCCTCCACCGCCAATCCCTGCGGACAGTCTCCGCCCTCCTGTACGCTCTTCGGTGGATAACCTGGAACAAATTGAAATTCCCTCAATTTCGTCCTTGTCTCGCCTTCTCAGTTCTGGCGCAAGCTATCCTCACCCCTCGGTCAACACAGCACCCCGTCATACCCCCACCATTCATAATGAAACATCTCCGACGAAAATCCATGTAAACATGTTAATGTTAACCTCCCACTTCCGCAATCGGTTCGCTCCTTCTCCATACCATTACTCATTTCCGCCCGATGCCACCCTGTTCGAGAATCTACTTTCCCCTCCGTCCCTTCAACACTTCTCTACTTACACAAACGCACCCAACTTCCCAAACATCCCGAAAACTCCCTCCATTTTTACTAACGCCGTAGTCCGCACACTGAGCAGCGCTCCAGCTCCCGACCAAGTCCGATACTGCCGTATTTGTCAAACCTTTATCGAATTCCTCACGCTCCTAGCATCCCTCTCTCCATTCATACACACCTCCGGTTTCCATCCCACATTCTGAAAAGATTCAAACTGCTCCTTTTTCCCAAAAGTGGAAAGGACCAATGCAAACTACACTCCTAACGCCCCATTTGTCTCATTACCATCCTTGCCAACATTCTAGATAAAACACTCAACCCCTGATTGCACCGCTATCTGAAGTCCCTCAAACAACTACGTCAACCATAATGCGGATTTACTAATCACCAAATCTTTCAACTCACCCAATCTATAAATAAACAACTCAACATAGCCCGACCGTCCTTATAAATCACCTTAGACTTTAACCAGGAATTCACCTTCGACTGACACCCTGTCCTTATTTTCAAGCTCCACTTCTAAACATTCCCAGCCTCCTACGTCAAATTCTAATCGGCTTGCCGTAATAACAGTACAACCTGTATATCAGACAGCGGCCATCTATCGCCAACCTTCACCATGTCCGTGGATGTATAGCAAGGATTTATCCCCTCTCCCCCGGCTCTTTTTCTTTTCGTCACCGACATTCTCCAAATATCACCACCCATCCAATTCCTTCAATTCGCCAATATTACCGCCATCATTTCGCCCACACCCTTCGGTACAGAACATCAATTAGAAAAATGCGAAGTTTCCTGGACGCAGTTACCTCCATTTGCGACCAATGGGAACTCGGCCTCAATATTTTCAAAACAAAATCCATCCTAATTCTGTATCACAAACGGCGCTTTTTCCTTCCTCGCAATCTTTGCAGCCTCAGATTCACCATAATAACAAAACCGTCCCCCCTCAAACTTCCCTCAAATAACTTGGCGTCATCATAGAGCAGCACCTCACATTCCGCCCCAGTTCAAAACCCACAAACAAATTATACATATGACCTCATCAAGTACGTCGGATTGCCAGCACCAGTTACGTATTTAACCGTAAACTACTTCACCTAACCGCCGAACACTTCATCCACTAATCCATTACTTACCGCTCAGCCCCGCCCTGATAGCTATGACACACAGCAAGCCCAACATATTTCCTCCTCTCCTGTCGATGGAACGCAGAATATTCCTCATTGCCCTTCTAATCCCTGTGTTATTCCTTACTAAGGAAGTACACCATATCATCCCCTCCCCAAACATGACACACACGTCTCCCTCCTCTTCTGGAGATTCCACGGCAAGGCCCTAGATCCCAACAACCCTGTCCCATACCAGTTCCTCCATTCCACCCTACGATCCCCACTATGTAAGTCATCCCCACATCACTATCAAAACAGCCTCACGAACCATAGACGGGCCACCCCCACAAGACCAGTCCGCAATGGGTAAATTTTATCCCAAATCCTACCCAACTTCATTTATAACTTTCTCATCTAACCGCCTACTCCTCCAGACCCTCCTACAACAACCCTGCCCACACAGTTCTGCGCGAAAGAAAACATTCTTCGTGATACGCAGCTTGCCATTCCACCCGGATTCCCCATCCACATGGCGGATAACCCGCATGGTATAATTCGTGGTGGTATAACCATTGTGGTACACCCTTCCCTCCACATACGCGTCCACACCCCGTAAGTTTACATATCTATTCTGATTCCATTAATGCTACCATATAATTCCGTTCCCGAATCCTTCACCTCAACACCATTTACACCAGAAGAATCACCCTTCCCGTAGCATTCATGGCCTATATTACCACCACATTCCGTCATTTCATAACATTTGCAGATCTTAATATACATAGCCGGACTTCTGGCGAGTCCCCTACGCCTCCACAGCACCCTCAACCCCATTGACGCATAATTCCTCTCCCGCGTGCTTCCCGTCCTTCTTCGCAAACACTCCCCGACGCCGTCATTTCTCACAACTCCCTAATCCACCTTCTAAACTTTCCCTTCCTCCCTATCCTCCTCCAAATACCCTCACACACGCCACGTTCTCATTCCCCTCCCCCGCGACTGATACAGAACTTCGCCAAAACCAATTGGACACGTACCGTGAACATATTACCAAAGCACTCTGACAGTAACCTCCCCTTCCTTCCGATGCCCAGTCGCAAACAAGATTTCCAACCTCAATTATACCAACATATCTAATGTCCCGATGATCCACATTCCCACCTCACTACATATGCCCTCCAAACCCTGTCTCCCACCCAACTACCTGCACCCCCTGCAACTCACCCAGTCTTACCTAAAAGAATTCTCCCGAACACGTTATCCCTACTTCCTTCGCCTCCACCGCCAGTCCCTGCGGACAGTTTCCAGCCTCCTTAACGCTCTTCGGTGCATAACCTGGTCCAAAACTCGAAATTTCCTCAATTTCGTCCTTATCCCTCCTTCTCAGTTCTGGCGCAAGCTATCCTCACCCCTCGGTCAACACAGCACCCCGTCACACCCCACCATCCATAGTGAAACATCTCCGACGAATATCCAGGTAAACATATTAATATTCACCTCCCATTTCCGCAATCGGTTCACTCCTTCTCCATACCATAACTCATATCCGCCCGATGCCACCCTGTTCGATAATCTACTTCCCCCTCCGTCCATTCAACACTTCTCTACTTACACACACGCACCTCACGTCCTAAACAGCCCGAAAACTCCCTCCATTATTACAAACGCCATAGTCCGCACACGGAGCAGCGCTCCAGCTCCCGACTAAGTCCCATTCTGCCATATCTGTCAAACCCTTATCGAATTCCTCACGCTCCTAGCATCCCTCTATCCATTCATACACACCTCCGGTTTCCATCCCACCTTCTGAAAAGATTCAAAATGCTCCAAAGGACCAATCCAAACTAGACTCCTAACGCTACATTTGTCTCATCACCATCCTTGCCAACATTCTAGATAAAACACTCATTCGCTGATTGCACCGTTATCTGAAGTCCCTCAAACAACTACGTCTCCCATAATGCGGATCCCACCGAGGACTACTAATCACCAAATATTTCACCTCACCCAATCAATAAACAAAAAAATCAATATAGCCCGACCGTCCCTATAAATCACCTTCGACTTTAACCAGGAATTCACCTTCGTCTTACACCCTGTCCTTATTTTTAAGGTCCACTTCTAAACACTCCCTGCCTCTTACGTCCAATTCTACGCGGCTTACCGTAATAACAGTACAACCTGTATATCAGACAACGGCAACCTCTCGCCAACCTTCCCCATGTCCCTGGATGTATAGCAAGGATTTATCCCCTCTCCCCACCGCTCCTTTTTCTTTTCGTCACCGACATTCTCCAAATATCACCACCAATCCAATTCCTTCAATTCGAAAATATCACCGCCATCATTTCGCCCACTCCATTCGGTACAGAACATCAATAAAAAACTGCGAAGTTTCCTGGACACAGTTACCTCCCTTTGCGACCAATCGGAACTCGGCCTCAATACTTCCAAATCAAAATCAATCCTAATCCTGTATCATACACGGCTCT
This sequence comes from Anabrus simplex, assembly GCF_040414725.1. NCBI lineage: Eukaryota > Metazoa > Arthropoda > Insecta > Orthoptera > Tettigoniidae > Anabrus > Anabrus simplex. The sequence goes on along the minus strand of NC_090270.1, from coordinate 147,570,938 downwards.
TTTTCCTTCCTCGCAATCCCTGCAGCCTCAGATTCACCATAATGACAACACCGTCCCCACTCAATCTTCCCTCAAATACCTTGGCGTCACCATAGAGCAGCACCTCACATTCCGCCCCCTATTCAAAAACCCACAAACAAATCATACATATGATCTCATCGAGTACGTCGGCTTGCCGGCACCAGTTAGGTATTTAACAGGAAACTACTTCACCTAACAGCCGAACCCTTCATCCACTAAGCCATTACTTACCGCTCAACCCGCCCTGACAGCTGTGACCCACAGCAAGCCCAACATATTTCCTCCTGTCCTGTCGATTGAACGCCGAATATTCCGCATTGCCCTTCTAATCCCTATGTTTTTCCTTACTACGGAACTACACCACATCATCCCCTCCCCAAACTTGACACCCACGTCTCCGTTCTCTTCTGGAGATTCCACGGCAAGGTCCTAGATTCCAACAAATTTGTCCCATACCAGTTCCTCCATTCCACCCTACGATCCCACTATATAAGTTATCCCCACAATACTATCAAAAAACTTTCACGAACCAGAGACGGGCCACCGACTCAAGACCAGTCCGCAATGGGTAAATTTTATCCCAAATTCCACCCACCTTCATTTATAACTTTTTCATCTAATCGCCTACTCCTCCAGACCCTCCTACAAGAACCCTGCCCACGCAGTTCTGCGCGAAAAAGCCATTCTTCGTGATACTCAGCTTACCATTCTACCCGGATTCCCCATCCACATGGCGGACAACCCGCATGGTATAAGTCGTGGTGGTATAGCCATTTGGTACGCCCTTCCCTCCTCATACGCGTCCGCACCCCGTACCTCCACACGTCTATCCTGATTCCATTAATGCTACCATATACTTCCGTTCCCGAATCCTGCACCTCAACACCATTTACACCAGAAACATCACCCATTCCCGTAGCATTCATGGCCTACAATAACTCCACATTCCGTCATTTCATAATTTTTGCATATCTTAACCTACATAGCCGGATTTCTGGCGATATCCAACGCCTCCACTTCTCCCTGAACCACACGGACTCCTCTCTAATTCCACTCCCGAGTCCTTCCCGTCCTGCTTCGCAAACACTGCCTGACGCCGTCATTTATCACAACTCCCTAATCCATCTTCTAAACGTTCCCTTCGATGGTACCTCCGCGCTAAATCTTCCCATCAAATACCTCGGCGTTTCTATAGACCAGCACCTCACATCCTCCCCCTATTTCCAGAACCTACAAGCCAAATCATCCAATCGTCTAGTATCTCGATAGTGTTCGTAATCCTTCCTGTTACTTTTTTTGTTGATAGGTATTATTACTGCTTTCGTCATATCAGAATGTACCTTATTAACATTACATATTAATCTTATTAATCTCTGAAGCCATTTTGTCCCTGCCTTCAACCTATATTTCATCTTTTCCGGCCTAATTTAATTTATTTGTGCTGCTTTGTGACAGCGGAGTTTACCATCCTTCTCACTTCGTCAACTGCCATTTCACCAGTATCATTCTTCTCCTCCCCACGAGCTCGGTTGTTCGCGACGTCCATTCGACAGCCCATTTGCCATTTAATACTACACTCATCTTAAACCTATTTCTCACCGTTCGTTACCTACTCGTTTCCACTGCGAAATTATTGTGATTATTACTACTGCCCAACTCTACATTTCCTTTCTAACCCTGTCATCTGAGATATCTAATATATTTTACCTTTCTAGATAATTTTCTTTCAACACGTTACCTCCAACTCCAGCCGAAGTAAGTGTGCTCTTCCAGATGTATTCTTCTCTTTAAAGCTGCAGCTGGTGATTACAAAGTCTTCTGATGACGTCCAACTTCTTCAGTCATCTTGATTTCCATCCTGGTAACACATTCGGACGGATACAGTAGTCCTGCTACCAAAGGAGGTGGTTTGTAGGAAGGTAACCACTCACTGGCATGACCCTTCTTCTTAGAACACTAACTTCCGACATGAAGAGTGGGAAAATCAATAACACACGAAACACAGCACTCATTGTTGGTATGTTAGTTCGTACGACATTAAAGACATGCTGTTATTGGGGATCGCCCTCGTTATATAACCATTGTGCGGACCGTGCAGAGAAGAGCACCACACGGCTATAGCAAGTCTGTTATTTACTTCGGATGTTGAGCGTTTCCAGATAGTCATTATTTTAGGAGTAATTTCATTTTACAGATGCAACTTCTTGTTTCAGAACTAGACAAATTACTGTCACTGTAAATATGTATTACAGTATATGACGGATTTTCATTGAAACTGAGTGTAAATCTATTTGGCATATTTTTGCCTTTCACTGTGAAGTATTTTCTTCCTTAAGAATAATTTCCAGAATGTATTTCTCATATAATTACGCTGTATCAAGCTTTTTATTTGGCTCCACGCAAGGCTATGTAACTAACATTAGTTCAGAGTTTCCATTGTAGAAGAATAAACACGATATTAATAATCAAAATAATAGCAACAGTTTCCTTGGAAACGTAACTAAAGTAGGTCCATGTCCTTTCCAATGTATTAATGTTTGTTATTCTGCAAACTAGCTTGTACTCATATGTGTATGTGCGTTTCACGTTAACTGCTATTTCTTCTGAAAGGCGAACCGCAGGAATGTGACGTTCGGTTCAAAGAATCCCACATACACTGCCTAGAATTCGATTCGCCGCCTTAGCGAGATATCATTGACGGCGATACTCAAATACTTGGACTTAATTGAAACCAATTTTTGCACAAAATACCCTAACAGATAGAATGGTGTTTAACTTCAGGCAGGGATTCTTAATGTGGGTCCGTGGATCCACTTCGGTGTGCCCTGAAAGTGAAAAAAAACTGACAGGAAAATTATTAATTGTTGTTTTCCTGAATAGATACATATTTACATAGAAATCCGTTTCATGATGATAACTGACAATGGTAGAGTTCATGCAATACCTGACTATTGCGACATTGTCCTCGTCGATGCGACCTGTGAACAAACTGCGAAACATCAAAGAGCATTGAACTCTGGGGTCCATTTAACTTGAGTAATGACGCTCACATAACCCCCAGGTCTTTCCCGGCTGAGATTCAACAGGCGACGGTAGTTTCATATACTTACGTTGATATATCGATCTCTGATCTGCGCTTAGCGGGGCGCGTAAATTAAATATTAATATTATCATTATTATTATTATTATTATTATTATTATTATTATTATTATTATTATTATTATTATTATTATTGTTGTTGTACCGGGAGGTACACCCCAACGCCGCGCATTTAAATCTAGCGCCTATAAGAACTCCTCTACTGGTGAAACAGTGAAACTGAAACTAGACCAACTTATAAATTTACTCAAAGTTTGTCACCACTAAAATATGATATCATTTTGTATTGTGAAGTTTCCTGAACTTACTCTATTTCTACGTGTTTTGTTTGTCATTCGTCAAGAAGTTTGGACATTCTTCCATAGATATCACTGCCATGAACTATTATCATGCAGCCTGGTGTGAAGTGAAAGAACTTTCGATTTAAAGAAGTTTTGTATTCGTAAATTTTCCTTACTAATTGATGTTCATTTATTTTTGGGTTGGCAATATTTATCCTTTCTTTCCGCCAGTTTTGAATCAAGCCAATCCCTTATTTCTGTAATTAATTTTCTACCAATCACAGTCTTCTTCGATTTTGAGTGTAACTTTTAAATTACCCAATAAAATGAGAAGGGGTGGCTAGTTTAATCTTGAATGGTCTCGAACCTTCTCCGAGGGTTTGTAAACTGCGGATTTTCACGTCTTTTGGCCAATTGATCGTCATCTTACTCAGTGTGTGTCTCAAGCAGGAGGCGGAGGCCTCTTCGTCAGCTGTTAGAACTTTAATAAGGTAATGACCACTTAACATCTTTATTTCTTGCTAGCTTCGCAGTTTAACCCGAGGGAAAGGTCCGAAATCGTTAACCATGAAACCTTGTTTTCCAAAAATGTAACTTTATGCCGGCTAATGTAATAACTTCATAAAATCTTCAACTGTAAAACGGGGATAGAGAGTGATGTACCCTCTCGAGCTCCCCTTCATCTTGGTTTGAGGTGCCACGTTTTTGTAATCTTTCGTTTCTGCCAGGTATTAAAGATATTTCTATACGTGTCACCTCAGTAGTTCGGGAATAGCCCCTGTTTCAACAGCCTAGTGCCCTTTAGGTTTTAACAGTTCATATCTAGGAGTGCAAGTACACGCCTCCGTGTTTCGGGCCATTCACTTAAACTGTCCTTTTCCGCAAAGGCCCAATAAGTTGGGTACAAGAACCCCTGTTTCAAATTTATATGTTGTGCCTTGATGACGAGTGATTGTAATTTTCTGATATTGCCTTGAATAGGCTAGAAGAAACTGAAAGCCCGTTAGCTCTTTTTCAAAGTAAGATTTCTGAATGCCTCTGAAAGGCTAGATGGTGTAATTTTGGGAGCAATTTTTCCATGAATTAGTGGGATTTCTGCCCTTGGGTAAGTTTGTGACTTTTGTAAACTTGAGCGTGTAACTCAGGAAATGTAAAGCTAGGGGCTTAATCTTTGATTTTTTACAAATTTTATTTAACGTTTGCTACTTGGAAAAATTGTCAATTTTGATGTCTGAAAATATAAACTTCACTTTAAGTTTTAAATTCTATTCTTGATATTGTAGTTAGACACTTCTTTCACCTCTGCGATCCACAAATACCGCGGATAAATTTTTTATTATTATTATTATTATTATTATTATTATTATTATTAGAGTGTAAATGTACATCAAATTTAGCTTTCTACTCATGTACATAGATCACTGTTTAGTGTCATACTTGTATTTCCGTTACTTTATTATGAATTGTGTTCTGTTTATGCATTGGGTTATAATTTTTAAGTTTGTTCGCTACTTGTTTTTCATTGTGCATTCTTCTGTACCTTTCTACTGTTATGCTCCGGACTTCTTTTTATTTCATTTGTTGAACTTTGCTTTATTTCTTCATTATATGTTTTCCAAATCTGTTACTTAGCTTAGTTATCTTTGATTTTATAATAGAACAGTCAATTTAAGTGTTTAAGTGCATGATAGGGTCACGAACCCTAACTTCGCCACTGCTTAAGTCAAAAATAAATAAATAAATAAATAAATAAATAAATAAATAAATAAATAAATAAATGCAGTGTTATACAGCTGTCGAGTCCTTGGACATTCCCGGCACTGAACTTAAAACTGGACCAAATTATAAATTTTCTCAAAAGATGTCACTACCGTAAAAAAAAATTTGGTGAAGTTTCCTGAACTGTGTGAAATTCTACTTGTTTTGTTTTCTGTTCCTCAAGAAGTGTGGACACTCTGTCATAGATGTCTCTACTAAAAAACTATGATCATGCACCCTGGTGCGAAGTGAAGGAACTTTATTTGAAGAACTTTTGTATTCATAAGTTTGTTCTTTACTAAATTACGTTCATTCAGTTGTGGGTTGGCAATATTTATCTTTCCTTCCGCCAGTTTTGAATTAAACCAATCCAGAATTTCTGTAATTAATTTCCTACTAATCACAGGTTTCTTCTTCCATTTGATGTGTAACTTTAAGCGACCCAATAAACGTGAGAGGATGTGGCTGTTTTATTCATGAAAGGTCTCGAACTTTCCCCGAGGGTTTATAAACTGCTGATTTTCGCGTCGCTTAGTCACTTGATCAATATCTAACCTAGTGTGTGGACGTGTATCAGGAGGCGGGTGGTACCTCTTTCTTCAGCCAGTAGCTCTTCAGCAAGGTAATGGCCGTTTAACATCTTATTTCTTTCTAGCTCTGCAGTTTAACCCGCGGGAAAGGTCCGAAACTTTAATATGTAATCTACTTTTCCGAATATGTAATTTTCTGCCGGCTTATGTAAAGACTTCATAAAATCAGTAACTGTAATTCATGGATAGAGAGTGATTTACCCTCTCGAGCTCCCCTTCATATTGGTTTGAGGTGACTGCGTTTTGGTAACTGGTTTTCTTGCCTTCTGTAATGTTTTAAATTTCTTTCTTATACGGGTCACCGCCATAGTTTGGGAATAGCCCCTGTGTCATTGGCCTAGTGCCTTTTTAGGTTTTAAGAATGCATGTGTAGGAGCGCATATACATGCCTCCATTCCTTTTGGTATTCCGGGCCATTTACTTAACCTGTTCTTTTTCTGCTAAGGCCCAGTAGGTTGGGTACAAGCTACCCCCGTTTCATTTTGTAAGTGCTGCCTTAATGGCAAGTAATTGTAAAGTCTATTATTGCCTTGAAGAGGCTTGAAAAACTGAGAGCGTGTCAGCTCTTTTCTTGTGTTGTAAAAGTGCATCTGGGAGGCCTGATTTTGTAATTGGGAGCAAGTGCTCCATGTATCAGGGGTTTTCTGCCCTTCTGAACAAATTATTGCTTGGTTAAAGTTGAACTAGGAGTTCAAAAGTTGTAAGGCTAGGGGCTTGTAGCCAAAGTGTATTAAAGATTCGAAACCTTGCATTTTGTTCTTCAAAATCTTGTTTTTAAATTACTATGTTATTGTTATCTCACTATGTGAGAAATTGTTGCTTTTTGAAAATATAACCTTCCATTTCAATTTCAATTCTTTCTTGAAAAAGTAGTTAGACCCATTCACCCCGGCACCTTCTTTCACCTCTGCTGTTCCACCAAACAACGGTAACATTATGTAACAGTACTATTTTAAATCTAACGTTTCTTTTGGCTAATGAAGTAACTTCATAAAATCTTTAATTGTAAATCGGGGATAGAGAGTGTGTTACCCTCTCGAGCTCCCTTTCATCTTGGATTGAGGTGGCTACGGTTTCACAACCTTTCTTTTCTGTAATGTATTATGGTTATTTCCATGCGAGCCACCTCAGTAGAGTGGGAATAGCCCCGGTTTCATTGGCCTAGAGACCTATAGGTTTTAATATTTCATTATCTGGAGGACAGTCTTCGCCTCCATTCAATTTGTGTTCGGGCCGTTTATCCAACCTGTTCCCTTTCACAAAGGTTGGGTACTAGATACCCCTGTGTAAAATGATTTTCTGTTTGTAAATTGTGGCTTGAGAGGCCAGAGATTGTAAATTTTGATGTGATGTTGCCTTGAGTAGGCTAGAAGAAACTGAGGGCCTGTTAGCTCTTTTCAAGTCTTTGTAATAGTAACGAGTGCCTCTGGAAGGCTAGATATTGTATTTTGGGAGCAAGTGCTCTTGAATTAGAGGTTTTCTGCCCTGGACTAATGGATTCCTCATTTTTTAATGTCTTGTAAACTGGATCCGGTATCTCTGGAATTGTAAAACTAGAGGCTTGCAGCTCAGAATCTGTAAATTCACTAAGTTTTGGATTTTCCTAGACTTGTTTCAGGATTGTCATTGTACCCGATGCTTCATTGTTTTGAAAAATTGTTATGTTTGAAGTTCGAAAAGAAATATAACCTTCAGTTCAAGTTTTAAATTAAGTTTAATATTGTAGATAGACCCACTCACCCCGGCACCTTCTTTAACTTCTTTCTGCTCCACGGGTATCCCCGTAGCAATAACTACTGTGGGCGAATATAATACCAGATTTACGGTTTTCGGAGACGGTCCTGAAAGAGTTCCTTTGTAAATCTATGACACAAGGCTGGCGTATTTGAGCACCTTCAAATAGTACCGGACAGAGTTGGGATCGAACCTCATCCCGGCCATTCCGTGCAGAGTGTCTCAGACGGTTGAGACTCTGGCCTTCTGACTCCAACTTGGCAGGTTCGATCCTGGCTCAGCCCTGTGATATGAAGGTGCTCATATACGTCAGCCTCGTGTCGGTAGATTTACCGGCACGTAAAATAACTTCTGCGTGACTAAATTACGGCACCTCGGCGCCTCCGAAAACCGTGAAAGAGTAGTTAGTGGGACGTAAAGCCAATAACATTATTATTATTATTATTATTATTATTATTATTATTATTATTATTATTATTATTATCATCATCCCGGCCGAGAGTTAAATAATCCATTTCCAGGACATTTTCACGCTACCCGGTGACCTTGAAAGCAACAGTAGTTTTATCTGAAGGGACATTAAAATAGAGTATTATTACTTATAGCACTAGTTGGTCTAACGATACTTCATAGGTATTCAGTTGGGTTGGGTTCAAGTAAATTTGAAGTCAGAAAAGGCTCAAACTACCTTTGAATTATCCGTTCATAGACTCTTGTTATGCTAAAAGACGCCACCATTACCTGAATATTGTTGCTATGAAAATATGTAATTCTTAAAACGTGTCAAGTGCCTTCCATATAAATCGTATATCCTAATGATTCCAAGCGCGATGTTATCCAAACAAATAGGTCATACCTACCAATTTCTCGTATTTTTGATGCTATAATTTCTCCGTTAAGCGATGCACACATACCCAGATAACCATCTGAGACATATTCAACATTAAATATATCCTCCTTTCACAGACCCAAGGTACAAGGGCGCTATTCTGGGAACCTTTTGAGGATAAACCCACGCTTTAAATAAATTTAAAGACGTTCAGAATGGATATACTTGAATTAAGTTCGAGAAGTGTTTGTTCGCGGAGAAAAAGCATTGTTATATGTACACACCAAAACAAACATTTGGAATGGTACTGCAAATACGCTAAGCACTTCTCACATAAATTTGCCACTTCTATGGTTATTTTATTGGATGATGGTTGAATTTTATCTCCCTCTTTAAACATTAAAATGAACGCCACTATACGAGAAATGAGTTATTACAATCTGCTTTACGTCACACCGACTCAGATAGGTCTTACGACGACGATGGGATGGAAAAGTGTTGACAGTGGGAAGGAAGCGGCTGGTTTTAATTAAGGTACAGTCCCAGCATTTACATTGTGTGAACATGGGTATGGACGGCAAAACCATCGTCATTGCTGCCGACATTGGAGTTCGAACCCATTATCTGCCAAATGTAAACTCACAGCTGAGCGACCCTAAACACACGACCAACTCGCTCGGCAGGAAATTATTCTAGTTGGACTTAAGAAACATTATTCTTAAGTTGATATCCAGAAATATCCCTTTCTAGTGGTTTGATGCCTTGCACTAACTCAGGTCTTCGTTGATAATATAATAAGAAAGGACCATGACACAGAAAGAACTGAGCGTGGCCGTAATTGAGGTACAGCCCCAGCATTTGCCTTTGTGAAAATGGGAAACCATAGATGAGAACTCATCATCTACTGAATGCAGTTTGACAACCACGTGGCCCGTACCATGCAGTCGACTCGCTCGGATCCAAACATTTGTTGGAATGTACAATATATGTTAACCAACTGTGTGAACACATGATAGACATTAGTTGGCTTCTGTCTACTTAGTAACAAGTATGTGGAGTCATGGGGCCTGTTTTATGGCCGGATGCCCTTGCTGACACCAACCCTGTGTGGAGGGATGTTATCACTGTTGCGCGTTTCTGTGATGTTTGGTAGTGCGGTGTGTTGTCTGAATATGAAGAGGAACGTGTTGGGACAAACACCCATCCCCTATCCAGAAGAATTTATCAAACACGGTTAAAATCGCCGACCCAGCCTGGAATCGAAACTGAGACCCACTGACCCGAAGGCCTGAAATGCTGTGACCATTCAGCCAAGGAGTCGGACACCAGCTTTTATCCACTGCCATGTAAAATATCTATATATGTTGACTGCAGTTTGTTATTACAGTATAGACTGTGTGTCCATTTGTCCGACTCATTGGCTGAATGATCAGCGTTGAGGCCTTCGGTTCAGAGGTTCCCTGGTTTGATTCCCGGCCAGGTCGGCAATTTTAATAACATCTGATTAATTCTTCTGGTTTGGGGACTGGGTGTTTGTTTTCTCCATATTCGGACAACACACTACACTATCATCCATTCCAGAAACACGCAATAGTGATTAAAATCCCTCCATATAGGGTTGGCGTCTGGAAGGGTATCCGGCCATAAAACATTCATTTATTTATTTATTTATTTATTTATTTATTCATTCATTCATTCATTCATTCATTCAGTCAGTCAGTCATTTATTTATTTATTTATTTATTTATTTATTTATTTATTTATTTATTTATTTATTCATTCATTCATTCATTCATTCATTCATTCATTCATTCATTTATTTATTTATTTATTTATTTATAGCGATTGAACTTGAATATATTATGTCATCTTCGGGCGTTTTGCCTCCTTTCCTCCCAAAATCTCGTCATCCTGTCTGAATGCTTCGTATTCCGCTTCTCTGTTCACTTTTTTCCCAGGTTGTGATGTTCTTGACTCAAATTTTACATTTGTGATTTTATTTCGGCACTTGGTGCGGTCCTCGAGATTCGCTGTGTTGATCTGTTGTAGGTCCCTTTGAACCTCTTTTAGCCATTTCGTACCGCATTTACTCTTTGTTAGGATGTTGAGCAGTTCATTTGCCGTTCTGGAGTTGTCCATTCTGTAAATGTGCGTGTAAAACTTTGCTTGGCGTTTTCTGGTTTCATACGTAATTGCGTTTATCTTTTCATAGAGGTCATTCTGCGGTTTCTTCATCCAGATGTCATTTGTCTTGACTGCCCCATAAATCTTCGAAGCATGTCCCTTTCTTGTTTTTTATGTTCTTAATATGGGATAACTGTCGATCACCATTGTTTCAGCTGCATAGGTTTCCCCTGGAAGAATTACTGTTTTATAGTGCCGTAATTTTGCATCTATCGAAATGCTTTTCTTGTTGTAGCGATCCAACGTTAGCTTGTAGGCCTTCTGCAGATTGGTGATCCTTTGTTCATTGGCGATCCGGTTTAGTCCCGATAATGATCATTTCTAGGACAATACTGAAAAAGACAGGGGATAGTTCGTCGCCTGTCGGACTCCACTTTTTATTTCAAGGGGCTCCAATATTTCGCCCAAGAATTTCACTTTGAACACTGTTCCTGTAAGTGTCTCTTCAATGATGATTCGAGTTTTTCTTTCTATCCCGAATTCTTCTATGATTTTGAAGAGAGTTTCACTGTCTACTGAGTCATATGCCTCCCTGAAGTCGATAAATGTAATTCCTGTATTTCTGCGTTTCCTCATTTGTAGAATCGTTTTCAAGCACCAGATCTGTTCAGCACATGATCACCCCTTTTCTGAATGCGGCTTGGGTTCCGGTTCTATCCTGATCAAAAGTGATTTGGAGAGGATTTTGTAAGCAACCAGGAGCAAGGAGATACCTCTGTGATTGTTGATATCCACCTTATCACCCATATTTGTAAGGGACGAATTAGAGCACATTTCCAAATTTCGGGTACACGCTCTGTCGTCCATATGTCCGAAATTATGTTATGAAGTTTCTGCGTTAGTGTAGGCTCGTTTAGTTTCTTAAGTTCAGCAATGATCCCACCTTTTCCTGGTGCTTTGTTGATGTTAAACTGCATAAGATTATTATTATTATTATTATTATTATTATTATTATTATTATTATTATTATTATTATTATTGTTGCTGTTGTTGTTGTTGTTGTTGTACCGGTAGGTATACCTCTACGCCGCACATTTAAATCTTGCGCCTAATAGAACTCCTCTACTGGAGGTACAGTGAACGTGAAACTGGACCAACTTATAAATTTACTCTGACGATAGCACCACTAAAATTTGATGTAATTTTGTTATTGTGAAGTTTCCAGTACTGTGTGAATTTCTACTTGTTTTGTTTGCCCTTCATCAAGAAGTTTGGACTTTCTTCAACAGAGGTCACTGCTCATAAACTATGATCATGCACCCTGGTGCGAAGTTGAAGAACCTTGATTTGAAGAAATTTTGTATTCATAAGTGTTTTTTTTTTTTTTTTTTGTAAATTTCGTTCATTCCTTTTTTGGTTGTCAATATTTATCTTATCTTTCCGTCAGTTTTGAATTTAGCCAACCACGAATTTCTGTAATTAATTTTCCGCCTATCACAGGCTTCTTCCTCGATTTTGAGTGTAACTTTTAAATACTGTTGCTTCACGTCCGTAGGTTAAACCTTAAAAAGCCCTACACGTGACCTCTGGGTGGTGCTAAGGAAGCAACAACACTGGCTGCTGGACCTATCTTCTAAAGATCTCCCAGCAAATATGCAAACTGTACAAAGTAATCCACTCAACGGCTCTTTTAAGAGCCAATTGACTCGAAAGCTGGGACATGGTATTAAAATTTGCCAATTGAATATTGAAGGTATCAGTAGATCTAAGTGTGATATTTTGTCAAAAATGCTACGTAATAAAGACATTCACCTGGTACTCATTCAAGAAACACATGCTGCTACAGAAGATGAGCTAAGCAAGATAGGGAACATTTATGGTTATAGTATTATTGGTGCTACCTTTGACAATATATTTTTATGGTTTGCTACATATGCCCAAAACAACTTGGCGCAGGTCGCCTAAGGAAGTCAAATCAAAAGTCCTACACCTGGCGAGCCAAAAATGTCCTCGGACACTCCCAGCACTAAAAGCCATACGCCCAGGGTTTACATCGATTAAAACTATAATGCCAATACAGTGACTGTTTCCTTTATCACCAAGGCAGTGGATCTCTTCACAAACTCCATTCCAATAGCTGGAGGAGACCTGGATAGCATCTGGCGGACAGTATTATGGCGTTTAATTTCGATAAATTCTCCCGTCCGACTACTGCCCTAGACAGGAGGAAGGAATTTGCTACAACAGTGTCTGCACTGGTTTGTACTGGAGGCGCACCCTTACAGAGACCAAACTAGAGCGACCATGGCTGTCATCTTCAACGTACCCGCCGTTCAGAGCTGGATATACCCGAGAAAGTTTACTAGGTCATCACCTATGAGTTCACGGCTGTTAACACACAGAAGTCCGGCTCCATGGCTAAATGGTTAGCATGCTGGCCTTTGGTCACTGGGTTCCCAGGTTCGATTCCCGGCAGGGTCGGGAATTTTAACCAGCAATGGTTAATTTCCCTGGCACGAGGGCTGGGTGTATGTGTTGTCTTCATCATCATTTCATCCTCATCACGACACGCAGGTCACCTACTGGAGTCAAATCAAAAGACCTACACCTGGCGAGCCGAACCCGTCCTGGGATTTTCCCGGCACTAAAATCCATACTCCATTTCATTCCACACACAGAACAGTCCCACCCCTTTCTGTTTTTGTGAGTAAGCACACCATCTGAAGACCTATTCTTGTTTTCTCAAATGTTTTTTTTTTTAATTCCGGAACTGGTTTGCCTGTATCTAATATGTCCATATATATTTGCAGTTCCGTGATACTGTTATTTTGAACGTACTCATAATTTCTCACAATGTTAATATAACGCTGGTTGAGGTTTTTGAGTTTATTACTCATATTATCAGTCATAAGAAGGCTTCCCAAGAAGCGCCAAGAATTGCTAGATCATTATACAGATTAGATAAATACTAGCGTTGACTGGCTGTTGCAAAACTTATAATAACAGGGTTAGCAAGAGAATTAGTTATCACTCGAGTAGTATTATCAATAGGGTCTGATGATCATGTGATTCTCCACCTTATGTAAACAAATATGACAACCACAAGAACCACAATTATCAGTTCGTAACCATAATTGAATTTGCTTATGCTAACGTCAAACTTATTTTACTTCTTCTTTGATCAACTCGTTCCGTAAACGTATATACGAATGTAATTTCAAGGTGAAATTTAATAAGAAGGAATATATATTTTTGTGCACTCAGCACTTCAAATGTTAGGATAACGCCAGCGTGTAGTAATAATTCCATTAGACATGCTGACAGGGTAGCTGGTGGCGCCAGCTTGCTCCTTTCTTACCTTTTGTCTTACCTTCACGCTAACACTTATTCTGATTGTTATGTAGCCTCAGAAATTCACGAGCATTATAACCTTATCATTATTTATAGGAAGCTACCAGCATGATACTTAGTTGTATACATTTGGGCATGTGCGTTTTTATCACTATTCACGCATAGTAGGAGATGGTAAGGAGTTGCATTGTTGCATTGTTGCATTGTTGGATGCGCTTGAGAACGGTTGGCTGTTGAGAGAGCTCTTGCATTATTGTAGTGATAAAGTAGTGAAAACCTATTGAAATAGCTTAATTTTGTGTATATCTGATTCATTTAGTGCTGTTTATATAGTGGTGTTTAGTGCTTGTTGGTAGAAATTGGGAGTAGTAATAATTATTTAAATTTTGTAACAAGTAATTCAGTTGGTCTTCAGTAAATTACGTTTTCTAGGTTAAGTAGGCTAGCTAGGTGCACCTTGTTTCGAATTTAGGTTTAGGTAATACTTTAGGTAACAATATTAACTTTAAAAATATTTGTAAATACCGGTATCTGTAGGTTCGTTGGTTGTACTTACAAAGGCAGATTATCATAAGGAATAGTATCGTAACTTCTGCAGCAACTTCTCCGGTATTTCGTATAGATATACGTTCAAACTATCGCGAAGGTAATAATTTACTACATTAAAAACACGATACGCCTGTAAACTTCCATTTAAAAAGAAGTTAAAGAGATTACACGGTAATAGTTAACAGTCGTATTGTTATTGATTATTGTCGCTCCTCATATTCAAATATTGCATTGTTGGCTACAGTCGTGAACAAAGGGTGTAGTGTAGTCAAGTAAATATAAATAAAAATCAGCTGACCTTGTATTCCATTCATTTGTACTTCTGAGTAGGTAGTTAGTATCCGTAATTTATATTTCGCTCCCTCGATCTTTCAGTATTTATGAGTGGTTAGCTAATAATAATAAAGTTCATATATCCCAGTAATTGCAGTTCAAGTCCCTGGAGTAATAGTAGTAGTAGTTTTGACAGAAATATTTGAGAAATTATTGTAGACAACCTCGTATTTTTCAGTAGGCGTAATTAAGGACACATTTTTTTTTCCTCCGTCCCGTGGAGTAGGGAAAATAATAGTAATCCACCAGCTGTAATAATCACATAACCACATTTCAGTAGAATTGTAGTGAAGATAAGGTATAATATATTAGATAGTATCTTGCCAGTTATATTCGTGTTTTTCTTCGTGTACGGCAATCCTTTTGATACTTAAGCATTTAACCAAACCCAGTATAGTGTAGTGTAGATACATTGTAGTAGAGATACAGTACGGTACATTTAGATAGTGCCGTATCTTGCCTACTATATTCGTGTGTTATCTTTCGTGTGTATCTATTATACCCTAATACTAATAATAATTTGTCTAAGCATTTAGCTTCGTTGGTAATCTTTGAGTACAGTAGTTCTTGCAAATTTCATTTCTGTTGTGCTTAGTAGTGACATACGGTACGGTACCGGTATCGTAATTAGGATACGTCTGAAAGTAGTTTAAAAATTACTGTAGTGTACTGTACAGTAGTATACGAGTAATATCCTATTAGAATTTAGTGTGCTTATTTTATTATTGTAAAATATTTGTGTAGTACTGGTGTAGTAGAGGTATCCGTAGAAACTCTTACTAAAATATTGTTGAAATTAGGATAGGCTTAATTGCAGTTTGGAATTGTGTAGTTCTTGTGTATTACTTTCGATATTCAGTAATTAACAGCAGTTTTTATCCTGTTAGGGGTTGTAGGATTAAAAAAAATAGAGCACGACTAAGTAGTATTGTAGTGTAGTCGTATATTAATTACCTTATTGTTGTGTACTATCCCAGACAATATATCCCTCCGTTCATTTTTTTTTTTTTTTTTTTTTTGCAAATAAGTTACTTCATTTTTTTTAATTTATAATTTTCCCCCCGTAAAGAATGGCTAAGGAGCGCGAGTGTGCTTATTGTAGTTGTGGTGAGGCATTGAGGGGTATGAGGGAGGAGTTGGAAAGTTTGAGGAAGATAATTAGGATTCTCACAGAAGACAGGAAGGAAGATAGGACTCCCTCAAACAATGTACAGGTTACAGTAGGTGTACAAGAGGGAGGGGAAGGAAAGGGAGGAGTTGTAGAAGACAGGTGGTCTAATGTTCTAAGGGGAAGGAGATTGCAGGCCAAAGGCTCTATTCAGGATCAGAATTCAGGACAGGTGTCTGTGCGAAATCGGTACGAGTCACTCCAGGTAGAACAACAGAGGGAAGATGAGGGACAGGGAACTGTTGCTGAGATGCATGGAAGTAGGAGGAAGGGAAAAGGTAGGAAAGGGAAATGTAGAGTAGAGGATAGGAAAAGACAGGTGGAACAGGGTCATGGGAAGGAGAAAAGGGAGGAAGAAGTAGCTTCTGCAGCTATCAGGAAAGATAGGGCTGACCAGGAGGGGAGGGGATCAAATGAGGTGGGTAGGGTTGAGGCTCTGGTCATGGGGGATTCCATCGTTAGACACGTGGGGAAAGTGTGTGGAGGAAAGGGAACCAGGGTAGAATGTTATCCAGGATTTTTTTTTCTTCGGGGGGGCCCCCGAAGCCCGCTCCCCCCGCGTGACCAACGACTCAATCTACATGGCCTCCGACATGCTATTATTTCTAAGAAGAAGAAAGAGATAGCAGGGAAGAGTGGGAAGTGATACAAGGAGTATCTGCCTGTTTCCATGTCAGACACGCTACCAGGCGATATTGTATTAGGTATATGGTATTGGAGTTTGGTATTGAAGGGTCAGGGAAAAACCACATAGGCAGAAAGAAGAAAGAGCCTACATGTAAAACCTGACATCTTTTGATAGCACATGCAAGGATGTGGGCTGGAAAAAGACCAGAGGTTGTGTTAGTTAGGAACAGGTAACATGCACAAAACATAAACCAATTCCTTGCCGTTCCATCGTCTGGGGATCAGTCCGTCTGGGCACTGCTGTGGCTAGCACGGTCCTTGCCGGCTGCGGAGCCATGCGTCAAGTACCACTAGGGCCCGTCGCACGACTCCACCTCCTTGGGGTACCTCGTACCCAGTCTCCGATCCCGGAGAATGAGGCCAAGCCCGCCGAGGCGGGGGCCTCCTGGAAGTGGCTGGATCATGGCGCCGGGCCTCCCTCCTCTCTGCCCGCGCCATGGCCCTGTAGACTGGGCAACTGCGGTGGGAGGCCGGGTGGCCCCCCGCGCAGTTGGCGCACACCGGCGCCTCCTTAAGTGTTGCGCAGGCCGTGTAGTGGTGATCACCACCACAGCGGTTGCACTTCACTTGGAGTCCACAGCTAACCTGACGGTGGCCCCACCTCAGACAGCGGAAACACTGCAAAAGCTGCTGAGGGGGACGTTTTACTCTCACCTGACTGCCGCTACCCGCTAAGGTCCTCTCCTGATTGGCTCCTCGGTTGACTGCTGTCCTGGGAGCAGTCCTGGGTTGTGGCTTGGCGGTCCTCTCCTGGTGAGCCAGCGACGCCTTCTGCTTCCTGGTGCGGCGTCGTCGTCTTCTTCTTCTTCTTCCCGGGGGTTGCTTCTCGGCGGGGGAAGAGGCCTCGTCCTGGTGGCCCTCCTCCCGGCCTGGTGACCCCAGGGTAGCTGATGGCTCCGCTGCGTCGCCGTCTTCTTCCTTCTCCTGGCTGGCGGCGGCGGCGGCGTCGGTCGGTGCTAACGCCTGAGTGCATTCCCTGTCCTGTGGGGCGCACATCGAGGTCTGCAGCTCGACAGACGTGCTGGCAGGCTGGGCTTGGACAGCAGCCTCAGAACGCCAGGGGGCGTCCTCCTCCACTGAAGTCGCACAGTTGCGGCGCCAGAGGGCGTCATGCCCCACCTCCGTGATGGCGTCGCTGGTCGCCGGCTGGGTGGCCAGGATTAGGTCGGTGTTAACCGCCCTATTCCTTAGCCTCCTCGGCGTCTCCCTGGTCTCCGTCGCGGCCCTGACTGCGCCGGTGTTCATCCCTGGCACGCCGTCCCTCCCTGGTAGACGGATGACCTGGAACAGAGTAGAAAGCTCCTTCTCTGCGTCGCGCATCCGCTCCTGGTCTTGATGCCGGATAATGAGGCCTCCTGGTAGGAAGCTCTCGATGGCCATGGTTGTCGAGATGTTCCTGCCTCCTCGGCGAGGGCGCCGCATTCTGTCCAGGACGAGGCCCCGTTCAGAAGTTACAGGGCGCCCCGGCCTGTAGTATACGAGCAGCGCCTCGTACTCCGGATCGGTGTGGCCTTCGGAGAAGAAAAAGCCTTCAGGGGGGTCGCACCCGTCCCTGTACGGCTCCGTCTCCACCTCGGTCTCCGGCTCCGGCTCGGGTGCAGGCGACTCGTTGTCATCCGCTGCCCAGTAGTAGTCCGACGATCGCCACACGTCCGTCTTCTTCATCCTGCTCCTCCTGAAAGAGAATAAGAATAAGCGAGCACTGAGAAGTGCTCAGCTCAGACAAAAGCTCTTTCGAAGTCGTACTAATAAGTACAGCTGCCTGGTTAGCACTTGAAAGTACTGAGCGCCTGGCAAGGAGAGAGAAAGTGGAGCGACAGGCACGTACGACCTCTCGCTACGACAGTCAGCTGCTCCTTTTATCCAGGAATTAGGTTGAGGCAGATGTTGAGGAAAGTAGAAGAGAGGGAGGAGGGGAAGGAGAAGGTGGTAGTGTTTCACGTTGGTACCAACAACGTAAGGCAAGCTGATATAAGTACCAACATAGTTGGAGATGTGTGGGATCTGGTAAATGCAGCACGGGTGAAGTTTAAGAAAGCGGGGATTGTTATTAGTGGAATACTGTGTAGGAGGGATACTGACTGGAGGGTGATTGGGGATTTAAATCAGACTATGGAGTGGGTATGTGGGAAACTGGGAGTGAAATTTCTAGATCCTAATGGGTGGGTAGGAGATAGGGATCTGCGCTCGGATGGCCTTCATTTAAACCGCAGTGGTACGTATAAGTTAGGAAATTTGTTTGGAAGGGTAATAGGGAGGTACATTCAGGGAAACGGGATGGCCTAGGGAGCGGTGATAAGGGAACAGGGAACTGGAAATCAAGCAGGGATGACATAAAATTGTTAGTGCTCAACTGTAGAAGTATTGTAAAGAAAGGAATAGAATTAAGTAATTTAATAGATATATATTTACCAGATATTGTAATAGGAGTTGAATCATGGCTGAGAAATGATATAATGGATGCAGAAATTTTCTCACGGCACTGGAGTGTGTATCGTAGAGATAGGATAGGAAAGGTGGGAGGGGGAGTTTTCATTCTGGTGAAAGAAGAATTTGTAAGCTACGAAAAAGTTAAAGATGAGACACATGAAATTCTAGGTGTAAGGCTCATTTCTAAAGATAATAGGCAACTTGATATATTTGGAGTGTACAGATCGGGAAAGGGTATCACTGATGCGGATTCGGAATTATTTGATAGGATAGTCAGCTATGTGGGAAACGACATGGAAAGGAATGTGATTGTAGCGGGAGATCTGAATTTGCCAGATGTCAATTGGGAAGGAAATGCGAACGACAGGAAGCATGACCAACAAATGGCAAATAAGTTAATATGGGAAGGACAACTAATTCAGAAAGTGATGGAACCAACCAGAGGGAAAAATATCCTGGATGTGGTGCTGATAAAACCAGATGAGCTCTATAGGGAAACTGAAGTAATAGATGGTATTAGTGATCATGAAGCTGTTTTTGTGGTAGTTAAAAATAAATGCGATAGAAAGGAAGGTCTTAAAAGTAGGACTGTTAGGCAGTACCATATGGCTGATAAAGCAGGTATGAGGCAGTTTCTAAAAAGTAACTATGATCGGTGGAAAACGGTAAATAAAAATGTAAACAGACTCTGGGATGGGTTTAAAGAAATTGTTGAGGAATGCGAAAACAGGTTTGTACCTTTAAGGGTGGTAAGGAATGGTAAAGACCCACCTTATTATAATAGAGAAATAAAGAGACTAAGAAGGAGGTGCAGACTGGAAAGAAATAGAGTTAGAAATGGCTGTGGAAGTAAGGAGAAATTGAAGGAACTTACTAGAAAATTGAATCTAGCAAAGAAGACAGCTAAGGATAACATGATGGCAAGCATAATTGGCAGTCATACAAATTTTAGTGAAAAATGGAAGGGTATATTTAGGTATTTTAAGGCAGAAACAGGTTCCCAGAAGGACATTCCAGAAATAATTAATGAACAAGGGGAGTGTGTATGTGAGGATCTTCAAAAGGCAGAAGTATTCAGTCAGCAGTATGTAAAGATTGTTGGTTACAAGGATAATGTCAAGATAGAGGAAGAGACTAAGGCCAAAGAAGTAATAAAATTTACGTATGATAACAATGACATTTACAATAAGATACAAAAGTTGAAAACTAGAAAAGCGGCTGGAATTGATCAGATTTCTGGGGATATACTAAAGACAATGGGTTGGAATGTAGTACCATATCTGAAGTACTTATTTGATTATTGTTTGGTCGAAGGAGCTATACCAGATGAATGGAGAGTTGCTATAGTAGCCCCTGTGTATAAAGGAAAGGGTGATAGACATAAAGCTGAAAATTACAGGCCAGTAAGTTTGACATGCATTGTATGTAAGCTTTGGGAAGGCATTCTTTCTGATTATATTAGACATGTTTGTGAAATTAATAACTGGTTCGATAGAAGGAAATTCGGTTTTAGGAAAGGTTATTCCACTGAAGCTCAACTTGTAGGATTCCAGCAAGATATAGCAGATATCTTGGATTCTGGAGGTCAAATGGACTGTATCGTGATTGACCTGTCTAAAGCATTTGATAGGGTGGATCATGGGAGACTACTGGCAAAAATGAGTGCAATTGGACTAGACAAAAGAGTGACTGAATGGGTTTCTATATTTCTAGAAAATAGATCTCAGAGAGTTAGAGTAGGTGAAGCTCTGTCTGACCCTGTAATAGTTGAGAGGGGAGTTCCTCAGGGCAGCGTTATCGGACCTTTATGTTTTCTTATATATATAAATGATATGAGTAAAGGAGTGGAATCGGAGGTAAGGCTTTTTGCGGATGATGTTATTCTCTATAGAGTGATAAATAAGTTACAAGATTGTGAGCAACTGCAACGTGACCTCGAAAATGTTGTGAGATGGACAGCAGGCAATGGTATGTTAATAAACGGGGCTAAAAGTCAGTTTGTGAGTTTCACAAATAGGAAAAGTCCTCTCAGTTTTAATTACTGCGTTGATGGGGTGAAAGTTCCTTTTGGGGATCATTGTAAGTATCTAGGTGTTAATATAAGGAAAGATCTTCACTGGGGTAATCACATAAATGGGATTGTAAATAAAGGGTACCGATCTCTACACATGGTTATGAGGGTGTTTAGGGGTTGTAGTAAGGATGTAAAGGAGAGTGCATATAAGTCTCTGGCAAGACCCCAACTAGAGTATGGTTCCAGTGTATGGAACCCTCACCAGGATTACCTGATTCAAGAACTGGAAAAAATCCAAAGAAAAGCAGCTCGATTTGTTCTGGGTGATTTCCGACAAAAGAGTAGCGTTACAAAAATGTTGCAATGTTTGGGTTGGGAAGAATTGAGAGAAAGAAGAAGAGCTGCTCGACTAAGTGGTATGTTCCGAGCTGTCAGCGGAGAGATAGCGTGGAATGGCATTAGTAGACGAATAGGTTTGAATGGCGTTTATAAAAGTAGGAAAGATCACGATATGAAGATAAAGTTGGAATTCAAGAGGACAAACTGGGGCAAATATTCATTTATAGGAAGGGGAGTTAGGGATTGGAATAACTTACCAAGGGAGATGTTCAATACATTTCCAATTTCTTTGAAATCATTTCGGAAAAGGCTAGGAAAGCAACAGATAGGGAATCTGCCACCTGGGCGACTGCCCTAAATGCAGATCAGTATTGATTGATTGTGATGGGCAAGGGAGAACAGGACATAACCGTAAGAGAACGGGGTGGGACGGACCCACCCTAAATATGTAAAAGGCAGAAATGTGAGAGGCGGGATATGGGAGGAGTGCGGCTCCAGCTTCACGTGGCCGGCCGCAATAGAAAGTGGAGGCAAATGCACTGTCATCTGGTAAGGTTGTTGGGGTCTTCCTTAGGGCCTCACGGGTAGGGACGGTCGTGTCATCATCGGGAGGGCGGCTTCTTCTCACCAGGGGTGATGACACGGCCGGACAGTAGCAGTAGATTGTCATTCATATTATTTCTTGCTTTTATTTCATTATCCCTTATTGTTCAATTATTTTGTTTCTTAATATTAAGTGTAGACGATGGACGTGGCATGCAGGGACTGAGAATGACTGCTGTGGTGACCCATCCTTGGGAGTGTCACGTTTCCGGGGTATCCAATGAATCTAATGACATGCCCAGGAATTTTGTACTTCTCTTCCCTTCTTTTGCTGTTAGTTGTCCTTGTGAACATGTATCGGGCTAATTCGCCTGTTATGTTCAATAAACACTAATACTAATATATTTTTGTGACTTCAAGATTTCAAGTCATGAGATTTAACGAGTGAAATTTACGACGTGTGATATGTACTCGTATTTAAAGTTCATTGGAGATTTATTGATTTTCTTTAATTTTGAATTCATTACTTGAAATTTAAGAATCAAACACTTGAATAACTTCTATAAATTTATACTGTAAAGGAGCATTTTGTCATTTACTGGAAGATTAGGGTTTAAAATTATATCACCTCGCTTTACGTTATTCGATATGATTGTTCATATATTTTTCCTAAAGTAGCGGTCTTACATTGTAGGAATGGCTTAATTTTCAATAAATTTGTAATACTGTACTAACGTATTACAATGTTATTATCTGTTCGTCCTGGCATTGCATACCCATTTCTTGGATCCTTAGTTTGAGCACGAAGATTCACATCGAACCGTCTGAAAATGAGATATCGTCGCTCACCGGCTTGAACTCGGCCACAAAAGGGCAATCGGTAATACACATGCATTTACGTGTTTGTGTAATGTAGGGTAAACAAGAAAATAGGGCAGCGGGTGAGCTACAATAACCAGCACAGTGAACGTATTATTGTTGCTAAGGTAGATAGCAAGCCAATGCCCACCCCAAGAGCACAAGCCTATATGTCTACTAGATCAGCATATGATGAAATCGAAAGCATATATGAAGAAATAGATATGTAAAAGGAGACGAAAATCTGAGAGTGGAATGCAATGGTAGGACAAGGAAGAGAAGGTAATGCAGTAGGAGAATTCGTACCGGGGCAAAGGAACGAAAGAGGAAACCAACTGATTGAATTCTGCACCCATCATAATTCAGTCCTTACTAACACTTGGTTCAAACACCACAAACGACAACTATATACGAGGACGAGACTTGAAGACATTTTATTCAAGTTGCTTTACGTCGCACCGACACTGATAGGTCTTACCTCGACAGTGAGACAGGAAAGGGATGGAAATCGATAGGAGTGCGAGGGAAGCGGCCGTAGCATTAATTAAGGTACAGCCCCAGCATTTGCATAGTGTGAAAATGATAAACCGCGGAAAACCATCTTCAGGGCTGCCGACAGTCGTATTCGAACCCATTATCTCCCGAATACTGGATACTCGCCGCACTTAAGCAACTGCAGCTATCGAGCTCGGTACTTGAAGACACTGGAAGGTGTCAAATAGAATTCAGTATGATTAGGCAGAGATTCATAAACCAGATGTTGGTTTGCGAGACCTTCCCAGGAGCAGACACGGACGCTGACCACAGCTTGGTGGTCATGAAATGTCATATGAAGTTGAATAAAGAAAAGAAAGGAATGTAAGGAGATGGGATCTAGATAAGTTGAAAGAAAAGATTGTGAAGGATTGTTTCAAGGAATATGTTACACAAGGACTAAATGAAGAGGCTGAAGAAAATACAACAGTTGAAGAGTTGACAGTCGTGAAGAATGAGATCAGTAGGGCTCCTGAAGAAATGTTAGGGAGATGCGTACGGTCAAGTAAGAATTAGTGGATAACTCGAAAGATACTAACCGGACTGGCGAACAAGTAAAATGCAATAATTCAGCAGATGAGGACAGAAGAAAATACAGGCGATTAATCGATTAATGAATGAAGAGATAGAAAGCGCAAGAGAGCGAAGGAAGAATGGCTGAAAGAAAAGTGCAAGGATGTTGAAGGTTGTATGGTTATAGGAAAAGTAGATGCAACATACAGGAAAACCTAGGAATCCTTTGGAGAAAGGAAACCTAGGTGTATGAATATTAAGAGCTCAGATGGAAGACCATTTAGAGTAAGAAGACAAGGCAGAAGGACGGCAGGAACATACCCAACAACTTTATCGAGAGAAAGAATTTTTAAGAGTCTGGAAAAAAAAGAGTCTGATGATGCTCCCCAGGCCTCGCAACTTAATACCATTGGGGTCGTAAAAAGACAAGAGATGACCAAAGAAGTTCGAATGGGGAAAGTGAACGTGAGGAGGTGAGCTCAATTATTAGTAATGCTAGACTCGGCTGGAGGCCCCATCATCGCTATCCTACACTCCCAAAGTGAGATCCCTAAAGTCCCTTTTGGTCATCTCTTACCGTGGATGTATTCTACCATCCTTCTGACGTATTGGCTTTCTTGCAAGGACGTTTGTGAAACTTGAAACTTCTACTTGTTACAGCGAACTTATTTTCGTAGTAGGATGAAATCTCGTATCGAGTATCGTCAAAAACTTCACCACGACCCTCATTTATTATAGTTATTTCACCAATCTCCTCCTCCTTCTGCTTCATCCTTGTCAGCCACATTTTTCACACCCAGATGGGTTCGCA
The DNA here is from genome assembly GCF_040414725.1 of Anabrus simplex. Classification (NCBI taxonomy): domain Eukaryota; kingdom Metazoa; phylum Arthropoda; class Insecta; order Orthoptera; family Tettigoniidae; genus Anabrus; species Anabrus simplex. The sequence goes on along the minus strand of NC_090270.1, from coordinate 147,546,371 downwards.
GATGCGATCCGTGTAACTAATTTTAACTTATCCCAGTTTTACGGCCAGATGCCCTTCCTGACACCAAACCTCAGTCGAGGCGTGTATATTACTAATGCATATTACTTTCCTTTTTAATAGTGTGATCTCTTGTTTGTGAATGAATACCTGTCTAATAATACAAACGTAAACATCCAGTCACCGAACCGAGAAATTAACCCGCAGCGAATATCATCGAGCCGGCTGATTCGAACCCGCGACCTGTACAGTTGAAGACCGCTTCGCAGACCTTCAACCAAGGAGCCTTGAATCATCATTTCACCAATAAAGATTGCCAATAAATAAATAAATATTGTGCTCAGAAGATGAATTCTCTGACATAAAATGTTGCCTAACTATTAAGTTCAGATTTACCGATGGTCAACTTTGGAGCTGGAAATTGCAGATGGTGGAATATATACACATAATCTGGAAGTCGAAAAGAATAAAATACTCGGAAATAAAAGTGAAAGGAATATCGAGCTGTATTCCAAAGGCATAAAACTAAGACCAGACAGAAACCCTCCAAAATCCTGCTTAACGAAGCCACTTCCCGATGGGATGCGCCTCCTTCAGTCGCTACTTAGTGCTCGCTAATGAGAGGACGTACTTACTCGCCCGCGTGGTCTCCGTCTGCTATTAATGTATTATTTCAGCCCTACAAAGATCCATCAAAACCTCTGCATAACAGAGAATTGTCCGTTCAATACGTCCATTACCATTTTTCTCACGGGGTATAATCAGAACTGGAAGTGAGAAGAAGAAGAAGACAACGGATGAAGATGTGCTGAAATGCTGGAAATTGTCTCGTAGGAGTTCTTTTAGGTGCTAGTAAATCTATCATATCGAAATTTATACAAGAGAGGACTAATTGAACTTGATATTAGAAGGCCAGCATTTTATTATAGTTTGAACCATTCGCCCCAGAAAGTGGAGGTTCGTCTGCCATACAGATCAAAGTAAAAATGAACAGATTGTTTGACCTGATCCCGTCAGAGTATGGAGCTCAAGCTAGCCAGGAAGTATAAAAACGAAGCAATAGCAAGTGAAGAAATACAGGACTCGACTGGACTTTTTTTTTTTTTTTTTTTTTTTACAATTGGCTTTACGTCGCACCGACACAGATAGGTCTTATGGCGGCGATAGGAGAGGAAAGGGTTAGAAGTGGGAAGAAAGTGACCGTGGCCTTAATTTAGGTACAGCCTCAGCATTTGCCTGGTGCGAAAGTAGGAAAACACGGAACACCAACTTCAGGGCTGCCGACAGAGGCGTGCGAATCCACGTACTCCCGAATACAAGTTATCTGCTGCGCGCCCCCTAACCGCACGGTTAGACCACTCGGTCGACTGGAATATAAGTGACAGCAGGAACCAAATTTTCCCAATTAAATTTATTCCGACACCCATTTGTCTAGAGTAAATTTCTCCTACATTCACCGATAGCGCTTATTTGAACATAAAATATACAGAGTAATTTTCTGAACCACGGAATAGTTTTAGAATTTATGGTAATGACGTAAATGAAGGCTTTTGTAATATAATAATAATTATTATAATAATAATAATAATTATAATAACAATAATAATTGTTACCGGGGTTTGGTGGACCAGCAGAGGTGAAAGAAGGTGCCGGGGTGAATGGGTCTAACTACAAAGTCAAAGTTAATTTAAAACTTTAACGAAGGTTATATAATTTATTTTTTTGAATTTCAACAATCAACAAGAACAAAACTTGAACAACTTTTCACTATGCGAGATAACAATAACATACCAGGTACCATGACAAAGTTTATACAAGGCAAGTACATCCAAAATTTAATGACAGTTTAGTCATCCGTGCTTCCAGCCCCTCGCTTTACATTTCCTGAGCTCTCAGCTCGACATTACAAAAGATTACTATTTTACACAAGGGCAGAAAACCCCTAGTCCCTGCAGCACTTACTCCCAACTTCAAATATCAAGCCTCCCAGAGCCACAGTTACCAAACTTGAAAAGAGCTGACACGCTCTCAGTTTTTCAAGCTTATTCAAGGCAATATCAAACTTTACAATTACTTGCCATCAAGGCACAACTTACAAAAATGAAACGGGGGTATGTTCTACCCAACCTACTGGGCCTTAGCAGAAAAAGAACAGCTTAAGTAAATGGCCAGAAACACCAAACTGGATGGCGGAGTGTACTTGCACTCCTAAATATGCATTCTTAAAACCTAAAAGGCACTAGACCGATGAACCAGGGGCTATTCCCAAACTATGGAGGTGACTCGTATAAGAATAATTTAAGACATTACGGAAAGGAAGAAAACAAGTTACCAAAACGTAATCACCTCAAACCAATATGAAGGGGAGCTCGAGAGGGTAAATCACTTTCTATCCCCGAATTACGGTTACAGATTTTATGAGATTTTCACAGTCGGCAGAACTTACATTCTAGAGAAGTAGGTTACATATTAAAGTTTCGGACCCATCCCTCGGGTTAAACTGCGGAAATAGTAAGAAATAAAGATGTTAAACGACCACTACCTTGCTGAAGAACTGCTGCCTGATGAAGGAGGCACCTCCAGCCTCCTGCTTCACATACACACACTTAGTTAGATGTTGATCAAATGGCCAAGAGACGTAAAAATCCGCAGTTTATAAACCCTCGGGGAAGGTTCGAGACCTTTCATGAATAATCAAGCTACACCCTTTCAATTTTATTGGACCACACAACATTTACAAAAAAAAAATTACAAAAATTAGCGATTGGCTGGATTCAAAACTGGCGGAAAGAAAAGATAAATATTGCCAACCCAAAAATAAATGAACGAAATTTAGTAAAGAAAACACTTATGAATACAAAATCTCCTGAAAAAATGTACCTTCACTTCGCACCAGGGTGCATGATGATAGTTTTTAGCAGTGACATCTATGAGAGAATATCTACACTTTTTCTTCAATGGAAAACAAAACAAGTTGAAATTCACACGGTCCTGGAAACTTCACAATCACAAAATTAATGTAGTGACATCTTCCGAGTAGAAGTTTGAGGAGGTCTAGTTCCAAGTTCAGAGTTTCTTCTGTAGAAGAGTTCTAATTGGCGCAAATTTTAAATGTGCGGCGTAGAGGTGTACCTCCCGGTACAATAACAATAATAATAATAATAATAATAATAATAATAATAATAATAATAATAATAATAATAATAATAATAATGTTAAATAGTCTAACAAGTTAGTAGGATTATATAGGGAGATGGTCGATCTATGAAAGTTTACTCTTTTCAAAACCACATTGGAAAGGATCGTGAATCCATGAGCAGTCATCATATTTACTCGCTGGAAAATCATGTTCAAATAATGCCTTCACTGTTTCGAGATGGGAACATAATGTTTGTCATCACATCATGACCTAAGCCACTTGGTAATATGCATTTATCGTAGAACCTATTTCTTAAAACCCATTGCATTTCGGTACGTCACGATGTGCACGTGTTCTGCCAGCATTGTGGTAATGGAGACATCTATAATCCATAGCTTTAAAACGCAAGGATTTTTCTTTTGCTGTCCGCTAACAACTCCTTACAGGACAGATTATTATGAAATGTGATTTAGTTGAAAGTTACTTACATGTGCCAACACTATCGTTTTCTTTATTTTCATGGTTAGACTGTTAGCGAGCTCGCCTTTCGTCCAAGAGTCGGAGTTCGATTCCTGGCTGGGTTAGGAATTTTTAACCTTTATTGGTTAATTCCGATTGCTTGGGGTCGGGTGTGTGGGTCGTCCTCATTATCAGAATTCATCATAAGTAGGGTCCCATTTTCACAGACACGCAAGTCACCTGTAAGGCGTCTGATCGAAAGATCTGCATCAGGTTGCTCCGGAGGCCACATTCCATTATGTGCATGCCCTGAATTCCATCTATTTTGGAGGGATAGTTATTGTTTTAGGTACCGGGCGAGTTGGCCGTGCGCGTAGAGGCGCGCGGCTGTGAGCTTGCATCCGGGAGATAGTAGGTTCGAATCCCACTATCGGCAGCCCAAAAAATAGTTTTTCGTGGTTTCCCATTTTCACACCAGGCAAATGCTGGGGCTGTACCTTAATTAAGGCCACGGCCGCTTCCTTCCAACTCCTTGTCCTTTCCTATCCCATCGTCGCCATAAGACCTATCTGTGTCGGTGCGACGTAAAGCCCCTAGCAAAAAAAAATTGTTTTAGGTGGAGATTTTAGATATGTTTTCACTTTCCACGTGCTTCCAATCAAGTTGTTATTCAGAACTTATTAAATTCTCTCCTCTTTGGTCAGAATTTTAAAATATTTCACCTTTATAAAATATCTGAGGAAGACCAGAAGAATTAGATTTAACTATTTTTTCCCGAAAATTAGTAATGGAGATTATCCTTCAGTGAATCATGAATCGCCAGAGATATCTGTTAGTGACTGACCACCCTCTACCGTCTCAAAGCAAGACATCGTCTCAGAAATTTAAGGGAATAAATTTGAGTCGCCAGAAGATTCTATAAGTGTCTCCAAAATTGACATTCTTGCCCCTATAAACGAGCACTGTGATCAAATTACTTCTAAAGTTTTAGATCTTCTACCCGGAACGTCCAGGACGTACGTCACTGTAAATAACTTAAGTACTGGAGATGAAAATGAAACTCTACAATTTCCCATGTAGTTTCTAAACAGCTTAGAAATAAGTGGCTTGCCTCCTCTCATGTCCTTCAATTAAACCTGGAGCAATTTTTAAATTATTACGAAACTTAAATGTTTCACAGGATCTTCTAAACGGATCAGCGTTAATTATATGAAAAATGCATGTCAGTTGTTTGGATCTCGAAATCATTTCGGCGTTAAGTGTTGGAGAGGGAGTTTTGATTCCTAGGATGGATGTAACAACATCGACACTACTCTTCCATTTTATTTTAAAGAAGCCAGTTTCCTTTTCACCTTGCATTCAATATGACGATTAACAAAGTTCAAGAACAGACTTTAGGCCGTGTAGGTGTATATTTATCCCAGCCTGTATTTAGCCATGGCCACCTGTAGGTAGCAGTATCTTGAGTTCGGTCATTTGACAGTTTGAAAGTAAATGGTGCCAGCGAGCCAGGGAACAATACATATAGTATTTAAAGAAATGCTCTAACAGCACTACATTTCAGAGAGAATGGACCTAATATTCTCTGGAATTAGATACTTCACATTACAGTCTATAAGTTAATTTTTGGAGTCCTTGTTTAGCCATTGCAAACTAAATGTAGCAAATGGTGTCACTCAGAAGTTTGTAAGTGCCAGATAAATATACTTTACCGAGCCTGGGACTTAGTATTCCGTTGAATTTCAACGGGGTTCACCCTAGTGATTGATTTTATTTTACATTACATATTGTAGAATGAATTATTATAGATGTATACAGTGTTTCATTCTATACTTTTTTAAAGCAGTTTTAGCTAACAACATTTCATTCTGGGAAATACATTTTTTCTGGTGATCCTTTTCAACGAAAACCAAATAGGATATTGATAACTCACCCATACTACTCATATTTAATACTTCAGTAATATTTTCTTGAACATGTTCATTCAACGTGTCGCATTATGTATTTATATTCACTTGTCAGCACCAGTTTTCTGGAACTTGGAAATGTAGTGTTCTACGTAAAAGTTCTTTACACATTAAAGCGATATGCACAAAATAAAAAGACATTTGGTTAAGGTTATTAAGTGAACTTTATTGTCACAATATTCAAGATGCTTACAATCTTCATTAGGTCTTCTTCTTTCTTCTCAATTCTCAATCCAAAAATTGGTTGGCTGCAATGTTTCATCATCCAGTCTCGGTATCATTTCTCCAGTTATTTCATCGCATCCTGGCGCTTTATTAGGTTTCGATCCTTTAACAGCCTTAAGATATGAGGGTCCCAGTTAATCACTTGTTATGTTTTCTTCATTTCCAAGGTCATTTATGTCAGTAGGATCTTCATATAATGTTTCTATGTATCGCTTCCCTCTTTCTCCCACTTATTTGCTCTCAGACAACATTTTTACCTAACATGCTGTTACTACGGCCAGTGACTGTTCTGAATTGTTACTTAATCAATTTATAACCAGTTTCCATGTTTCCTTTCTCCATTCTTTCTTCTATTTATTTGCATTGTCTCATTATATATTCTTCTCTGGCTTTCTTTGCTTCTCTGTTGACTAGGTTTCGGAGCCTTTTATAGTTTCTGATGGTGGTAGTGATTATTGTTTTAAGAGGAAGCACAAGTAGGCAACCATCCTCTATATAACACTAATCAGAGAAAAAATGGAAGGGGTCCGACACTTCGAAAAATGAAGGTATCGGCCAAAGGAAGACAAGGGCCTCGAAAGGCATGAAAATGAAAGACTCCCTAGGCCTCCATACGTAATACCGTCGGGGTCTGAAAAGAACAAGTGTTGACCAAGGGAGGTCGGATAGGACAGATAAAAGTGAGGAGCCTGGCACAAGTAAGTGGAAGCAATGCCAGGACTCAGCTGAGGGTCCCGTGGTCGCCAATCCACTCTCCAAAGTTCAGAGCCCCTGAGGCCCCTTTTAGTCGCCTCTTACGACAGGCAGGGGATTCCGTGGGTGTTATTCTACCGCCCCCACCCACAGGGGGATTATAGTTTCTGATTCCTTCTTCACTCTTTGAGTTTTTTAATTTCCTCCTTTCCTCCATAAGTTCAAGCACATAATCTATAACCCATGGTTCTCGTGCTTGTTTGGTCGTTTTCCCTATTACCTGATTTGCAGCTTCTATGATAGAGTGTTTAAAGCCCATCCATTTCTCATTTATTGTACCATTGGGTATTTCTGCGACGTTCTGTTTTACCAGTGTTTGATAGTTTTCCTTGATTCTGTCTTGTTTTAGTTTCCTGACATTATATCTGCAATATTTTTCCGCGTTCTTCCTCTTCTTTCTTAGTCTTAAACCAGATTTTAACAATACTAGGTTATGGTCACTCGCCACATCAGCTCCTGGATAACTTTTGCATTGTTTGACTTGGTTACGGTATTTTTCCCTTACCATAATAAAATCTATTTGGTATTTCGCTTTATCTCCAGGTGCAATCTAGGTATACCTTCTTCTCTTGGGCTGTTTGAACAAGGTGTTTGTAATTATTAGTCCTTTTCCTTTACAAAAGTCTATTAGTTGTTGTCCTTTGTCATTTCTTACACCAAGACCATACTTCTTTTCCATCAACAGAAACGTTCCAGTCTCCAAGAAAAATGAGATTAGGTCTATCGTGAATAATACATTTGGCTTATGTCTTCGAAGATCACTGTATTATTCGTAACTCCTCAAGCTTAACTCGAAGGTAGCAGCAAGTATTCTTCCACTATAAACTGACACAGAGAAAAGCACGCAAAATATCTCTGAGGTGTTGTGTTGTTGGGGGAGCGCCACCCCGCTCCCCCAGAAAGCGTGGCGATCAACCAGAGTATTATGTCGCCTCAGTCTGCCCGTAATGTCATACGAAGTAAGATAACTACAATACAATAAATTAAATCTTTATAATTATTGAACCTTTAAATTAAAACACAAAAATAAAAGATAATGGAAACCGGAAACATCTCACAATTAAAACTCAGTCAAATGGCTCCCATTACTGCTAAATCATTCTACTCTATACCCACAGACCACACCTGCGAACTCCTTATTCGTACCACCTTCCATAGGAGACATAGTCCGCTTATTTTCCCTTTCCCGTCTTAACATATTTCAGTATTACCGCACTCTATTTCACACCCACCTACAGTCAGCCATCAATCAAGCACTCAACCTCCATGTTCAGACCACCTACTCGGGGTTGTATACACATTTCCAATTTTAAACAGTGGAGACCCTTGTTTGATGGATAGTACAACCAACAGAACACAACCCACTCTACCCGTCTCCATTTTCTTAATATCCAATCCTTTTCACCCAAACGCCTACTCCTCCAGACCCTCCTAAAACCCTGACCACGCAGTTCTTCGCAATGAAACCATGCTTCGTGACACTCAGCCCGCCCATCTACCTGCCTTCACCCTCCACAGAGTGGAAAATCCATATGGTATCGATCATGGAGGTGTAGCCTTGACGTTCACCCTCCCCCCCTCATACGCGTCCACACACCACTACCTCTACACGTCTATCCTGAATCCATCATTGCTACCATATACTACCACTCACGAATCCTGCACCTCGCCACCATTTACATCCGAAACATCACCCCCTTCCCGTAGAGTTCATGGCCTATATTCCCATCACATTCCGTCATTCCGAAACCCTTTCAGTTCATAACCTGCATAGCCATTCTTCTGACGAGATCCAATGCCTCCAGAACTTTCCTAAGCATATTGACTCCTCTTTAATCCCTCCCCGGGTCACTCCCGCCCTCCTTCCCAAACAGCCAGTGACGCTGTCTTTTCTCAAAACTTCTTAATCCATCTTCTAAACGCTTCCCACCTCTTTATCCTCCTCCAAATACCTTCAAACTCACCACATCCCATCCTCCTACACCACGTTTGTAACTGAACTTCGAAAAAGCCAATTGGACCGCCTACGTGAACATATTACCAAATCACTCGCACAATCACCTCTTATTCCTACTGATGCCCAGTCGTAGACAACATTTCCAACTTCATCCATACCACCATAACTAATGCCTCGAAGACCTACATTACCACCTCACTCCATACCCCCTCCAAACCCTCTCTCCCACCCAACTTCCTGCAACCCCAGGAATTCTCCCAGTCTGACCTATACAATTCTCCCGTACACGTGATCCCTACTTCTTTCGCCTCCACCGTCAGACCTTGTGGACCGTTTCCAGCTACCTGAAAGCTCGCCGCCGGGTAACCTGGTCCAAAATCTGCAATTCCCTCAATTTCATCCATGTCTCCCCTTCTCAGTTCTGGCGCAACCTATCCTCCCTCTTCGGACAACACAGTACCCATTCATACCCCACCAACCAATATGGAACATCTCAATCGAGTATCAAGGAAAAGCTGTGTATATTCACCTCCCAATTCCACAATCGATTCACACCTTCTCCCTACACAATATCACCCTCTACCAGAATCTTCTATCCTCCCCGTCCCTTCAACAATCTTCTACTTACACACTCGCACCCCACGTCCTCAACAACACGATAACTGCCTTCATTATTTCAAACCCCTTAGTCCGCACACGGGGCACCGCTCCAAGTCCCGACCGAATCCGATACGGCCATATATGCCAAGCCCTTATTGAACTACTCACACTCCTAGCATCCCTCCATCCATTCACACACACCTCCTAATTCTAGCCCCACTTCCTGGAAGAGATTCACATAGCTCCCTTTCACACAACCCAGATAGGGCCGATCCAAACTAGACTCCTACTGCCCCATTCGTCTCATCACTATCCTTGCTAAGATCCTAGATAAAATCCCCATCCGCCGATTGCAACCCTCTCTGAAATCCCTTAACACACAACCTCCAAGAAAATGCGGATTCCACAGAGGACTACTAATCATCTAATCTTTCACCTCATCCAATCTCTTAAGCCATTACTTACCGGTCACCCCGCCCTGAGAGGTGTGGCCCAGAGCAAGCCCAACCTATTTCCTCCTCTCTTGTCGATGGGACGCCGAATAGTCCGCATTGCCCTACTAATCCCTCTGTTACTGCTTACTAAGGAACTCAACCACATCATCCCCTCCCCAAAATTGACACCCACGTCTCCTTCCCCTTCTGGATATTCCAAGGCAAGACCCAAACGCCTACTCCTCCAGACCCTCGTAAAACAAATCCCTGACCACGCAGTTCTTAGCAATGAAACCATGCTTCGTGACACTCAGCCCGCCCATCTACCTGCCTTCACCCTCCACAGAGTGGAAAATCCATATGGTATCGATCATGGAGGTGTAGCCTTGACGTTCACCCTCCCCCCCCCCCCCTCATACGCGTCCACACACCACTACCTCCACACATCAATCTTGAATCCATCAATGCTACCATATACTTCCGATCCCGAATCCTGCACATCGCCACCATTTACACCCGAAACATCGCCACTTCCCGTAGCATCCATGGCCTATATTCACACCACATTCCGTCATTCCATAATTTTTGCGGATCTTAACCTACATAGCCGCTTTTCTGGCGCGATCCAACGCCTCAACAACTTCCCCACCACATTGACTCCTCTCAAATACCACTCCAGGGTCTCTCCCGCCCTTCTTCTCAAACACATCCCGACGCCGTCGTTTCTCACAAATTATTAATCCATTTCTAAACATTTCCCCTTCCTATCCTATTCCAAATAGCCCCTTACTCGCCACGTCTTCATCCTCCTCCCCCACGTCTGTTACCGAACTTTCCGAAAGCCAATTGGAAGCCTATCGTGAACATATTACCAAAGCACACGCACAGTTACGGCCCCTTCCTTGTGATGCCCAGTCGTAGACAATATTTCCAACATCAACCGTACCATCATAACTCATGTCTCGAAGACTATCTTCCCCACATAACACCACATGCCCTACAATCCCTGTCATAGATAATTGGACCACCTATGTGAATATATTACATAATCACGCGCACAATCACCTAGATTCCTACTGATTCCCAGTCGTAGACAACATTTACAACTTCATCCACACCACCATAACTAATGCTTCGAAGACCTATATATACAACCCACCCCATACGGCCACCAAACCCTCTCTCCCACCTAACTCCCTGCACCCCCATGAACTCTCAATTCTTGCCTATGCAGTCCAGTACACGTGACCACTACTTCGTTCGCCTCCACTGCCAGATCATACGGACAGTTTCCAGCTACCTGAAAGATCACCACCGGATAACCAGGTCAAAATCTGCAGTTCCCTCAATTTCATCCGTGTCACACATTCTTAGTTCCGGCGAAACCTATCCTCCCGCTCCGGAGAACACAGTACCCATTCAAACCACCACTATCCAATATGGCAAATCTCAATCGAGTATCCAGGAAAAGCTCTTAATATTAACCTCCCACTTCGAAAATCGGTACACTCATTCTCCATAACATCTTATCTCCGTCCGATGCAACCCTGCTCCAGAATCTATTTTTCCCTCCGTTACTTCAACACTATTCTACTTACACACACCCACCCCACACCCCAAACATCCCGATAACAGCCTCCATTATTACAAATGCCCTAGTCCGCACACGGAGCACAGCCCCAGGTCCCGACCAAGTGCGATACTGCCATATTTCTCAAACCCTTATTGAATTCCTCACGCTCCTAGCATCCCTCTGTCCATTCTTACACACCTCCGGTTTCCAACCCACCTCCTGGAAGAGATTCGAAATGCTCCTCTTCACAAAACCTGGAAGGGACCATTACAAACTCACTCTTACAGCGCCATTTACCTCATCACAATCCTTGCCAAGATCCTAGATAAAATACTCATCCGCCGACTGCACCACTATCCCTAGTCCCTCAAAATCCTATGTCCTCCACAATGCGGATTCCACCGACAACAACTAATCACCAAACCTTCCACCTCATACAATCTATTAATAAGAAAATAAACTTTGCGCGACAGTCCCTATCAACCACCTTCGACTGTAACCAGGAATTCGCCTGACACCCTGTACTTAATTTCAAGCTCCACTGCTAAACAGTCCCAGGCTCCTACATCCAATTCTACGCTGCTTACCTTAACTAAAGTACAACCTGTATATCACTCATCGGCCACCTATCGACAACCTTTCCCATGTCCCGGGATAAACAGCAGGGTATTGTCCCCACTCCCCACTACTCCTCATTCCTCTCGTCACCGATATCCTCCAAATATCACCACCAATCCAATTCCTCCAATTCGCCAATCACATCGCCATCCTTTCGCCCAATCCCTTCCGTCCAGAACATCAATAAAAACCTGCGAAGATTCCTGTTTTTAACAGTAAACTACCTCACCTAGTCTCCGAAACCTTTATCCGCTAAACCGTTACTTTCACCTCATCCAATCTATTAAGCCATTAATTACCGCTCACCCGCCCTGACAGCTGTGACCCACAGCAAGCCAAACATATTTCCTCCTCTCCTGTAGATGGAACGCCAAATATTCCGCATTGCCTTTCTAATCCCTCTGTTATTCCTTACAAAGGAACTACACCATATCATCCCCTCCCCAAACCTGACACACACGTCTCCCTCCTCTTCTGGAGATTCCACGGCAAGAACCTAGATCCCAACAACCCGGTCCCATACCAGTTCCTCCTTTCCACCCTACGATCCCCACTATATAAGTTAACCCCACATCAATATCAAAATATCCTCACGAACTAGAGACGAGCCACCCCCACAAGACCAGACCGCAATGGGTAAATTTTATCCCAAATCCCACCCACCTTCATTTATAACTTTCTCATCTAATCGCCTACTCCTCCAGACCCTCCTACAACAAACCTGCCCACAGAGTTCTGCGCGAAAGAAACCATTCTTCGTGATACTCAGCTTGCCATTCTACCGGATTCCCCATCCACATGGCGGACAACCCGCATGGTATAAGTCGTGGTGGTATAGCCATTGTGGTACGCCCTTCCCCTCACATACGCGTCCAGACCCCGTACGTTAACATACCTACCCTGATTGATAAATGCTACCAAATAATTCCGTTCCCGAGTCTTGCACCTCAACGCCATTTACACCAGAAAAATCACCCCTTCCCATAGCATTAATTTCCTATATTAACACCACATTCGGTCATTTCTTAATTTTTACAGATCATAATCTACATAGCCGGTCTTCTGGCGAGACCCAACGCCTCCACAACTCCCTCAACAACATTGGCTCCTAATTCCACTCCCGAGTCCTTCCCGTCCTTCTTCGCAAACGCTCCCCGGCGCCGTCATTTCTCACAACTCCCTAATCCACCTTCTAAACTTTCCCTTCCTCCCTATCCACCTCCAAATACCCTCACACACGTCACGTCCTCATCCCCTCCCCCACGTCTGATACAGAAATTCGCCAAAACCAATTGGACACGTACCGTGAACATATTACCAAAACACTCGGACAGTCACCTCCCCTTCCTTCTGATGCCACGTCGTAGACAGGATATCCAACCTCAACTATACCAACATTTGTAACGTCTCGATGATCCACATTCCCACCTCACTCCATACGCCCTACAAACCCCGTCTCCCACCCAACTTCCTGCAACCCCTGCAATTATCACAGTCTTATCTAAAATAATACTCCCGAACATGTTATCCCTAATTCATCACCTCCACCGCCAGTCCCTCCGGATATTTTCCGTCCTCCTGAACGCTCTTCGGTTGATAACCTGGTCCAAAACTTGAAATTCCTTCAATTTCGCCCTTGCCTCGCTTTCTCAGTTCTGGCGCAAGCTATCCTCACACCTCGGTCAACACAGCACCCCTTCATACCCCACAATACATAATCAAACATCTCCGACGAATACCCAGGTCAACATGTTAATATTCACCTCCCACTTCCGCAATCGGTTCACTCCTTCCCCATACCATTACTCATCTCCGCCCGATGCCACCCTGTTCGAGAATCTACTTTCCCCTCCATCACTTCAACACTCCTCTACTTACACACACGCACCCCAATCTAAACATCCCGAAAACTCCCTACGTTATTACCAAAGCCATAGTCGGCACACGGAGCAGCGCTCCAGCTCCCCACCATGTCCGATACTACCATATCTGTCAAACCCTTATCAAATTCCTCACGCTCCTAGCATCCCACTATCCATCCATACACACCTCCGGTTTCCACCCCATCTTCTGAAAAGATTCAAAATGCTCCTTTTTCCCAAATCCGGAAACGACCAATCCAAACTAGACTCCTAACGACCCATTTGTCTCATAACCATCCTTGCCAACATTCTACACTCATCCCCTGATTGCACCGCTATCTGAAGTCCCTCAAACAACTACATCCCCCATAATGCGGATTCCACCGAGGACTACTAATCACCAAATCTTTCACCTTACCCAATCTATAAATAAACAAGCGAACATAGCCCGACCGTCCCTATAAATCACCTTCGACTATAACCAGGAATTCACCTTCGTCTGACACCCTGTCCTTAATTCCAAGCCCCACTTCTAAACACTCCCAGCCTCCTACGTCCAATTCTACGCGGCTTACCGTAATAAGAGTACAACCTGTATATCAGACAACTGCCAATTATCGCCACCCTTCCCCATGTCCCTGGATGTATAGCAAGGATTTATCCCCTCTCCCCAACACTCATTTTTCTTTTCGTCACCGACATTTTCCAAATATCACCACCCATCCAATACCTTCAATTCGCCAATATCACCGCCATCATTTCGCACACACCCTTCGGTACAGAACATCAATTAGAAAAATGCGAAGTTTCCTGGACACAGTTACCTCCCTTTGCGACCAATGTGAACTCGGCCTCAATACTTCCAAAAGAAAATCCATCCTAATCCTGTACCACAAACGGCGCTTTTTCCTTCCTCGCAATCTTTGCAGCCTCAGATTCACCATAATGACAAAGCCGTCCCCCCTCAATCTTCCCTCAAATACCTCGGCGTCACCATAGAGCAACACCTCACATTCCGCCCCCAGTTCAAAAACCCACAAACAAAACATACATATGATCTCATCAAGTACGTCGGCTTGCCGGCACCAGATACGTATTTAACAGGAAACTAATTCACCTAACCGCCGAATCCTTCATCCACTAAGCCATTATTTACCGCTCACCCCGCCCTGATAGCTATGACACACAGCAAGCCCAACATATTTCCTCCTCTCCTGTCGATGGAACGCAGAATATTCCGCATTGCCCTTCTAACCCCTCTGTTATTCCTTACTAAGGAAGTACACCAAATGATCCCCTCCCCAAACTTGACACCCACGTCTCCCTCCTCTTCTGGAGATTCCACGGCAAGGCCTAGATCACAAAAAACCCGTCCCAGAAAACTTCCTCCATTCCACCCTACTATCCCCGCTATATGTTATCCCCACATCACTATCAAAATATCCTCACGCACCAGAAAACGGCCAGCCCCACAAGACCAGTCCGCAATGGGTAAATTCTATCCCAAATCCCACCCACCTTCAATTATAACTTCCTCATCGAATCGCCTACTCCTCCAGACCCTCCTACAACAACACTGCCCACACAGTTCCGCGCGAAAGAAAACATTCTTCGTGATACTCAGCTTGCCCTTCTACCCAGATACCCCAACTACATGGCGGACAACCCGCATGGTATTAGTCGTGTTGGTATAGCAATTGTGGTACGCCCTTCCCTAATCATACGCTTCCACAACCCGTACGTACACATATCTACCCTCATTCCATTAATGCTACCATATAATTCCGTTTCCGAATCTTGCACCTCAACAACATTTACACCAGAAAAATCACCCTTTCCCGTAGCATCATGGTATATATTCACATTCCATCACTTCATAACTTATGCATATCTTAATCTACATAGCCGGGCTTCTGGCGAGACCCAAAGTATCCACAACTCCCTCAAACACATTCACTCCCAATTCCACCCCCGAGTCCTTCCCGTCCTTCTTCGCAGACAATCCCCAACGCCGTTATCTCTCACAAATCCCTAATACACCTTCTAAACATTCCCACAAATCACTAATCCACCTTCTAAACTTTCCCTTCCTCCCGATCCTATTTAAAATACCCTCACACACGTCATGTCCTCATTCCCCCCCCCCCCCAGCGTCTGATACAGAAATTCGCCAAAACAAATTGGACACGTACCGTGAACATATAACCAAAGCACTCGGACAGTCACCTCACCTTCCTTCTGATGCCCAGTCGTAGACAAGATTTCCAACCTCAACTACACCAACATATCTAATGTCTCGATGATCCACATTCCACCTCACTCCATACGCCCTCCAAACCAAGTCTCCCACCCAACTTCGTGCATCTCCTGCTACTCTCCCAGTCTTATCTAAAATAATTCTCCCGAACACGTTATCCCTACTTCATCGCCTCCACGGCCAGTCCCTGGGAGAGTTTCCATCCTCCTGAATGCTCTTCGGTGGATATCCTGGTTCAAAACTTGAAATTCCCTCCATTTAGCCCTTGTCTCGCCTTCTCAGTTCTCGCGCAGGCTATCCTCACACCTCGGTCAACACAGCACCCCTCCATACCCCACCATTCATAACGAAACATCTCCGACGAATGTCCAGGTAAACATGTTAATATTCACCTCCCACTTCCGCAATCGGTTCACTCTTTCTCCATACCATTACTCACCTCCGCCCGATTCCACCCTGTTCCAGAATCTACTTTCCCCTCCGTCCCTTCAACACTCCTCTACTTACACACACGCACCCCACGGCCTAAACATCCCGAAAACTCCCTCCATTATTACAAACGCCATTGTCCGCACACGGAGCACAGGTCCAGCAACCCGACCAAGTCCGATACTGCAATATCTGTCAAACACTTATCGAATTCCTCACTCTCCTAGCAGCCCGCTATCCATTCATACACAACTCCGGTTTCCATCCCAACTTCTGAAAAGATTCAAAATGCTCCTTTTTCCCAAATCCGGAAACGACCAATCCAAAATATCCTAACGCACCATTTGTCTCTTCACCATCCTTGCCAACATTCTAGATAAAACACTCATCCCTTGATTGCACCGCTATCTGAAGTCCCGCAAACAACTACGTCCCCCATAATGCGGATTCCACCGAGGACTACTAATCACCAAATCTTTCACTATGCCCATTCTATAAATAAATAACTCAACATACCCCGATCGACCCTATAAAGCACCTTCGACTTTAAGCAGGAATTCACCTTCGTCTGACACCCTGTCCTTAATTTCAAGCTCCACTTCTAAACATTCCCAACTCCCTACGTCCAATTCTACGCGGTTTAACGTAATAAGAGTACAACCTGTATACCAGACAACGGCCACCTATCGCCAAACTTCCCCATGTCCCTGGATGTATAGCAAGGATTTATCCCCTCTCCCCATCGCTCCTTTTTCTTTTCGACACCGACATTCTCCAAATATCACCACCCATCCAATTCCTTCAATTCGCCAACATCATCGCCATCATTTCGCCCACACCCTTCGGTACAGAACATCAATTACAAAAATGCGAAGTTTCCTGGACACAGTTACGTCCCTTTGAGACAAATGGGAACTCGGCCTCAATATTCCAAAACAAAATCCATCCTAATCCTGTATCACAAACGGCGCTTTTTCCTTCCTCGCAATCTCTGCAGCCTCAGATTCACCATTAATGACAAAAGCGTCCCCCCCTCAATCTTCCCTCAAATACCTTTTCGTCATCATAGAGCAGCACCTCACATTCCGCCCCCAGTTCAAAAACCCACAAACAAATCATACATTTGACCTCATCAAGTACGTTGGCTTGCCGGCACCAGTTACGTATTTAACAGCAAACTACTTCACCTAACCGAAGAACCCTTCATCCACTAAGCCATTATTTACCGCTCACCCCGCCCTGACAGTTATGAAACACAGCAAGCCCAAAATATTTCCTCCTCTCCTGTCCATGGAACGCCGAATATTCCGCATTGTCCTTCTAATCCCTCTGTTATTCCTTACTAAGGAAGTACACCAAATCATCCCCTCCCCAAACGTGACACCCACGTCTCTCTCCTCTTCTGGAGATACCACGGCAAGGCCTAGATCCCAAAAACACCGTCCCAGAAAACTTCCTCCATTCCACCCTACGTCCCCGCTATATAAGTTATCACCACATCACTATCAAAACATCCTCACGAACGAGAGACATGCTAACCCCACAAGACCAGTCCGCAACGGGTAAATTCTATCCCAAATCCCACCCACCTTCAATTAACTTTCTCATCTAACCGCCTACTCCTCCAGACCCTCCTACAACAACACTGCCCACACAGTTCCGCGCGAAAGAAACCATTCTTCGTGATACAGCTTGCCCTTCTACCCGGATTCACCAACCACATGGCGGACAACCCGCATGGTGTAAGTCGTGGTGGTATAGCAATTGTGGTACGCCCTTCCCTCCTCATACGCGTCCACACACCGTACGTTCACATATCAATCCTGATTCCGTGAATGCTACCATATAATTCCGTTCCCGAATCCTGCACCTCAACACCATTTACACCAGAAAAATCACCCCTTCGCGTAGCATCATGGCCTATATTAACACCACATTTCGTCTTTTCATAACTTTTGCAGATCTTAATCTACATAGCCGGTCTTCTGGCGAGACCCAATGCCGCCACAACTCCCTCAACCGCATTGACTCCTAATTCCACTCCCGGGTCCTTCCCGTCCTTCTTAGCAAACACTCCCCGAGGCCGTCATTTCTAACAACTCCCCAATTCAACTTCTAAACATATTACCAAAGCACTCGGACAGTCACCTCCCCTTCCTTCTGATGACCAGTCGTAGACAGGATTTCCAACCTCAACTATACCAACATATCTAATGTCTCGATGATCCACATTCCACCTCACTCCATACGCCCTCCAAACCCAGTCTCCCACCCAACTTCCTGCACCCCCTGCAATTCTCCCAGTCTTATCTATGAGAATTCTCCCGAACACGTTATCCCTAATTCATCGCCTCCGCCGCCAGTCCCTGCGGATAGTTTCCATCCTCCTGAACGTTCTTCGTTGGATAACCTGGCCCAAAACATGAAATTCCCTCAATTTCGCCCTTGTCCCGCCATCTCAGTTCTGGCGCAAGCTATCCTCACCCCTCGGTCAACACAGCACCCCTTCACACCCCACTATTCATAATGAAACATCTCCGACGAATATCAGGTAAACATGTTAATATTCACCTCCCAATTCCGCAATCGGTGCACTCCCTCTCTATACCTTTTCTCTTCTCCGCCCGATGCCACTATGTTCGAGAATCTACTCTCCCCTCCGACCCTTCAAAAATTCCTCTACATATACACACGCGCCCCACATCCTAGACATCCCGAAAACTCTCTCCATTATTACTAACGCCATAGTCCGCTCACGGAGTAGCGCTCGAGCGCCCGACCAAGTCCGATACTGCCATATCTGTCAAACCCTTATCGAATTCCTCACGCTCCTAGCATCCCACTATCCATGCATACACACCTCCGGTTTCCATCCCACCTTCTGAAAAGATTCAAAATGCTCTTTTTTACAAATCCGGGAACGACCAATCCCAAATATATTAACGCACCATTTGTCTCTTCACCATCCTTGCCAACATTCTACATAAAACACTCATCCCCTGATTACACCGCTATCTGAAGTCCCTCAAACAAATACGTCCCCCATAATGCGGATACCACCGAGGACAACTAATCACCAGATCTTTCACCTTTCCCAATCTATAAATAAACAACTCATCATAGCCCGACCGTCCCTACAAATCACCTTCGACTTTAACCAGGAATTCTCCTTCGTCTGACACCCTGTCCTTATTTTCAAGCTCCACTTCTAAACACACCCAATTTCCTTCGTTCAATTCTACGCGGCTTACCGTAATAACGGTACAACCTGTATATCAGACAACGGCCACCTATCGCCCACCTTCCCCATGCCCCTTGATGTATAGCAAGGATTTATCCCCTCTCCCCACCGCTCCTTTTTCCTTTCGTCACCCACATTCTCCAAATATCACCACCTATACAATTCCTTCAATTCGCCAATATCACCGCCATCATTTCGCCCAAACCCTTCGTTACAGAACATCAGTTAGAAAACTGCGAAGTTTCCTGGACACAGTTACCTCCCTTTGCGACAAATGGGAACTTGGGCTCAATACTTCCATAACAAAATCTATCCTAATCCTGTAACACTAACGGCGCTTTTTCCTTCCTCGCGATCCCTGCAGCCTCAGATTCACCATAATGACAACACCGTCCCCCCTCAATCTTCCCTCAAATACCTTGGCGTCACAATCGAGCAGCGCCCTACATTCCGCGCCCAGTTCGAATACCAACAAACATATCATACGCATGTTCTCATAAACTACGTCCGCTTGCCGGCACCAGTTACGTATTTAACAGGAAACTACTTCACCTAACCGCCGAAACCTACGTCCGCTAAGCCACTACTTACAGCTCACCCCGCCATGACAGCTGTGACCCACAGCAAGCCCAACATATTTCCTCCTCTCCTGTCGATCGAACGTCGAATATTCCGCATTGCCCTCTAATCCCTCTGTTACTCCTTGCTAAGGAACTACGTCACATCATCCCCTCCCCAAACTTACACACACGTCTCCCTCCTCTTCAGGAGATTACACGGCATAGCCCTAGATCCCAACAACCCCGTCCCATACCAGTTCCTCCATTCCACCCTACGATCCCCACTATATAATTTATCCCCACATCACTATCAAAACATCCACACGAACCAGAGACGGGCCACCCCCACAAGACCAGTCCGCAAAGGGTACATTTTATCCCTAAACCTACCCACATTCATTTATAACTCTCTCATCTAATCGCCTACTCCTCCGGACCCTGCTACAACAATCCTGCCCACCCAGTTCTGCGCGAAAAAACCATTCTTCGTGATACTCAGCTTGCCATTCGACCCGAATTCCCCATTCATATGGCGGACAAACCGCATGGTATAAGTCGTGGTGGTATAGCCATTGCGGTACGCCCTTCCCTCCTCATACGCGTCCTCCACCCGTACGTACACATATCTACCCTGATTCCATTAATGCTACCATATAATTCCGTTTCCGAATCCTGCACCTCAACACCATTTACACCGGAAAAATCACCCCTTCCCGTAGCATTCATGGCCTATATTAACACCACATTCCGTCATTTCATAATTTTTACAGATCCTAATCTACATAGCCGGCCTCCTCGCGAGGCCCAACGCCTCCACCAATCTCTCAACCATATTGACTCCTAATTCCACACACGAGTAATACCGTCTTTCTTCGCAAACACTCCCCGACGCCGTCATTTTTCGCAGCTCCCTAATCCACCTTCTAAACTTTCCCTTCCTCCCTATCTTCCTCCAAATACCCTCATACACGCCACGTCCTCATTCCCCTCCCACGCGCCTGATACCGAACATCGCCAAAACCAATTGGACACGTACCGTGAACATATTACCAAAGCACTCGGACAGTCACCTCCCCTTCTTTCTGATGCCCAGTCGTAGAAAAGATTTCCAACCTCAACTATACCAACATATCTAATGTCTCGATGATCCACATTCCACCTCACTCCATACGCCCTCCAAACCCTGTCTCCCACCCAACTTCCTGCACCCCCTGCAATTCTCCCAGTCTTATGTATGAGAATTCTCCCGAACACGTTATCCCTAATTCATCGCCTCCGCAGTCAGTCCCTGCGGACAGTTTCCATCCTCCTGAACGCTCTTCGTTGGATAACCTGGCCCAAAACTTGAAATTCCCTTAATTTCGCCCTTGTCCCGCCATCTCAGTTCTGGCGCAAGCTATCCTCACCCATCGGTCAACACAGCACCCCTCCATACCCCACCATTCATAATGAAACATCTCCGACGAATATCCAGGTAAACATGTTAATATTCACCTCCCACTTCCGCAATCGGTTCACTCCTTCTCTATACCATTACTCATCTCCGCCCGATGCCACCATGTTCGAGAATCTACTTTCCCATCCGTCCCTTCAACACGCCTCTACTTACACACACGCACCCCACGTCCCAAACATCCCGAAAACTCCCTCCATTTTTACTAACGCCATACTCCGCACACGGAGCAGCGCTCCATCTCCCGACCAAGTCCGATACGGCCGTATCTGTCAAACCCTTATCGAATTCCTCACACTCCTAGCATCCCTCAATCCATCCATACACCCCTCCGGCTTCCATCGCACCTTCTGAAAAGATTCAAAATGCTCCTTTTTCCCAAATCCGGAAACGACCAATCCATACTAGACTCCTAACGCCCCATTTGTCTCATCACCATCCTTGCCAACATTCTACATAAAGCACTCATCTCCTGATTGCACCACTATCTGAAATCACTCAAACAACCACGTCCCCCATAATGCGGATTCCACCGATGACTACAAATCACCAATCCTCTCACCTTAACCAATCTATAAATAAACATCTCAACATAGCCCGACCGTCCCTATAAATCATCTTCGAATTTAAGCTGGAATTCACCTTCGTCAGACACCCTGTCATTTTTTTCAAGCTCTACTTCTAAACACTCCTAGC
Source organism: Anabrus simplex (assembly GCF_040414725.1). Classification (NCBI taxonomy): domain Eukaryota; kingdom Metazoa; phylum Arthropoda; class Insecta; order Orthoptera; family Tettigoniidae; genus Anabrus; species Anabrus simplex. The sequence continues at coordinate 147,524,151 of NC_090270.1, read as the reverse complement.
GTCCTACGTCCAATTCTACTCGGCTTACCGTAATAACAGTACAACCTGTATATCAGATAACGGCTACCTATCGCCAACCTTCCCCATGTCCCTGGATGTACAGCAAGGATTTATCCCCTCTCCTCACCGCTCCTTTTCCTCTTCGTCACCGATATTCTCCACATATCAACACCCATCCAATTCCTTCAATTCGCCAATATAATCACCATCATTTCGCCCACTCCCTTCCGTCCAGAACAACAATAAAAAACTGCGAAGTTTCCTCGACACAGTTACATCGCTTTGCGACAAATGTGAACTCGGCCTCAATACTTCCAAAAAAAATCCATCCTAATCCTGTATCACAAACGGCGCTTTTCCCTTCATCGCGATCCCTACAGCCTCAGATTCACCATCATGACAACACCGTCCCCCCTCATTCTTCACTCAAATACCTTGGCGTCAGCATAGAACAGCGCCTTACATTCGGCCGCCAGTTCGAAAACACACAAACAAATCATACATATGATCTCATCCAGTACGTCGGCTTGCCGGTACCAGTTAGGTATTTAACAGGAAACTACTTCACCTAACTGCCGAATCCTTCATCCACTAAGCCATTACTTACCGCTAACCCAGCCCTGATAGCTATGACACACAGCAAGCCCAACATATTTCCTCCTCTCCTGTCGATGGAACGCAGAATATTCAGCATTGCCCTTCTAATCCCTCTGTTATTCCTTACTAAGGAAGTACACCAAATCATCCCCTCCCCAAACTTGACACCCACGTCTCTCTCCTCTTCTGGAGATTCCACGGCAAGGCCTAGATCCCAAAAACCCCGTCCCAGAAAACTTCCTCCATTCCACCCTACTATCCCCGCTATATGTTATCCCCACATCACTATCAAAATATCCTCACGCACCAGAAAAGGGCCACCCCCACAAGACCAGTCCGCAATGAGTAAATTCTATCCCAAATCCCACCCACCTTTAATTATAACTTTCTCATCGAATCGCCTACTCCTCCAGACCCTCCTACAACAACACTACCTACACAGTTCCGCGCGAAAGAAACGATTCTTCGTGATACTCAGCTTGCCCTTCTACCCGGATTACCCAACTACATGGCGGACAACCCGCATGGTATAAGTCGTGTTGGTATAGCAATTGTGGTACGCCATTCCCTCCTCATACGCGTCCACAACCCGTACGTACACATATCTTCGCTGATTCCATTAATGCTACCATACAATTCCGTTCCCGAATCCTGCACCTCAACACCATTTACACCAGAAAAATCACCCTTTCCCGTAGCATCATGGCCTATATTCACACTCCGTCATTTCATAACTTATGCATATCTTAATCTACATAGCCGAGCTTCTGGGGAGACCCAAAGTCTCCACTACTCCCTCAACCACATTCACTCCTAATTCCACCCCCAAGACCTTCCCGTCCTTCTTCGCAGACACACCCCGACGCCGTCATTTCTAACAAATACCTAATACACCTTCTAAACATTCCCTTCCTCCCTATCCTCCTCCTAATACCCTCACACACGCCACGACCTCATCCCCCTCCCCCGCGTCTGATACAGAAATTCGCCAAAACCAATTGGACACGTACCGTGAACATATTACCAAAGCACTCGGACAGTCACCTCCCCTTCCTTCTGAAGTCCAGTCGTAGACAGGATTTCCAACCTCAACTACACCAACATATCTAATGTCTCGATGATCCACATTCCACCTCACTCCATACGCCCTCCAAACCCCGTCTCCCACCCAACTTCCTGAACCCCTGCAATTCTCCCAGTATTATCTAAAAGATTTCTCCCGAACACGTTATTCCTACTTCATCGCCTCCACCGCCAGTCCCTGCGGACTGTTTCCATCCTCCTGAACGCTCTCCGGTGGATAATCTGGTCCAAAATTTGAAATTCCCTCAATTTAGCCCTTGTCTCGCCTTCTCAGTTCTGGCGCAAGCTATCCTCACACCTCGGTCAACACAGCACCCCTCCATACCCTACCATTCATAATGAAACATCTCCGACGAATATTCAGGTAAACATGTTAATATTCACCTCCCACTTCCGCAATCGGTTCACTCCTTCTCCATGCCATTACTCACCTCCTCCCGATGCCACGCTGTTCGAGAATATACTTTCCCCTCCGTCCCTTTAACACTCCTCTACTTACACACACGCACCCTAACCTAAACATCCCGAAAAATCCCTCCATTATTAGTAAGGCCATCGTCCGCACACGGAGCAGCGCTCCATCTCCCGACCAAGTCCGATACTGCCATATCTGTCAAACCCTTGTCAAATCCGCACGATCCTAGCATCCCACTATCCAGTCATACACACCTCCGGTTTCCATCCCACCTTCTGAAAATATTCAAAATGCTCCTTTTCCCCAAATCCGGAAACGACCAATCCAAACTAGACTCCTGACGCCCCATTTGTCTCATCACCATCCTTGCCAACGTTCTACATAAAACACTCATCCCGTGATTGCACCGCTATCTGAAGTCCCTCAAAGAACTACGTCCCCCATAATGCGGATTCCACCGAGGACTAGTAATCACCAAATCTTTCACCTTACCCAATCTATAAATAAACAAATCAACATAGCCCGACCGTCCCTATAAATCACCTTCGACTATAACCAGGAATTCACCTTCGTCTGACATCCTGTCCTTAATTTCAAGCCCCACATCTAAACCCTCCCAGCCTCCTACGTCCAATTCTACGCGGCTTACCGTAATAACAGTACAACCTGTATATCAGACAACGGCAACCTATCGCCAACGTTCCCCATGTCCCTGGATGTATAGCAAGGATTTATCCCCTCTCCCCACCGCTCCTTTTTCTTTTCGTCACCGACATTCTCCAAATATCACCACCCATCCAATTCCTTCAATTCGCCAATATCACCGCCATCATTTTGCCCACACCCTTCGGTACAGAACATCAATTAGAAAAATGCGAATTTTCCTGGACACAGTTACCTCCCATTGCGACCAATGGGAACTCGGCCTCAATACTTCCAAAAGAAAATCCATCCTAATCCTGTATCACAAACGGCGCGTTTTCCTTCCTCGCAATCTTTGCAGCCTCACATTCACCATAATGACAAAACCGTCCCCCCTCAATCTTCCCTCAAATACCTCGGCGTCACCATAGAGCTGCACCTCACATTCCGCCCCCAGTTCAACAACCCACAAACAAAACATATATATATGATCTCATCAAGTACGTCGGCTTGCCGGGACCAGTTACGTATTTAACAGGAAACTAACTCACCTAACCGCCGAACCCTTCATCCACTACGCCATTACTTACCGCTCACCCCGCCCTGACAGCTGTGACCCACAGCAAGCCCAACATATTTCATCCTCTCCTGTCGATGGAACGCCGAATATTCCCCATTGCCCTTCTAATCCCTCAGTTATTCCTTACTAATGTACTACACCACATCATCCCCTCCCCAAACTTGACACCCACGTCTCTCTCCTCTTGTGGAGATTCCAACGCAAGGCCTAGATCCAAAAAAACCCGTCCCATACCAGTTCCTCCATTCCACCCTACGACCTCCACTACATAAGTTATCCTCTCATCACTATCAAAACATCCTCACGCACCAGAAACCGGCCACCCCCACAACACCACTCCGCAATGGATAAATTTTGTCCCAAATCCCACCCACCTTCAATTATAACTTTCTCATCCAATCGCCTACTCCTCCAGGCCTTCCTACAGCAACCCTGCCCAAACAGATCTGCCCGAAAGAAAACATTCTTCGTGATACTCAGCTTGCCATTCTACCCGAAATTCACATCCACACGGCGGACAGCCCGCATGGTATAAGTCTTGGTGGTATAACGATTGTGGTACGCCCTTCCCTCCTCATACGCGTCCACACCCCGTACGTTCACATATAAATCCTGATTCCGTGAATGCTACCATATAATTCCGTTCCCGAATCCTGCACCTCAACACCATTTACACCAGAAAAATCTCCCCTTCTCGTAGCATCATGGCCTATATTAACACAACATTTCGTCTTTTCATAACTTTTGCAGATCTTAATCTACATAGCCGGTCTTCTGGCGAGACCCAACGCCTCCACAACTCCCTCAACCACATTGACTCCTAATTCCACTCCCGAGTCTTTCTCGTCCTTATTCGCGAACACTCCCCGACGGCGTCATTTCTCACAAATCACTAATCCACCTTCTAAACGTTCCCTTCCTCCCTATCCTATTCCAAATACCCTCACACACGCCATGTTCTCATCCCCCTCCCCGGCGTCTCATACAGAAATTCGCCAAAACCAATTGGACACGTAACGTGAACATATAACCAAAGCACTCGGACAGTCACCTCCCCTTCCTTCTGATGCCCAGTCGTAGACAAGATTTCCAACCTCAACTACACCAACATATCTAATGTCTCGATGACCCACATTCCCACCTCACTCCATACGCCCTCCAAACCCTGTCTCCCACCCAACTTCCTGCATCTCCTTCTACTCTCCCAGTCTTATCTAAAAGATTTCTCCCGAACACGTTATTCCTACTTCATCGCCTCCACCGCCAGTCCCTGCGGACTGTTTCCATCCTCCTGAACGCTCTCCGGTGGATAATCTGGTCCAAAATTTGAAATTCCCTCAATTTAGCCCTTGTCTCGCCTTCTCAGTTCTGGCGCAAGCTATCCTCACACCTCGGTCAACACAGCACCCCTCCATACGCCACCATTCATAGTGAAACATCTCCGACGAATATCCAGGCAAACATGTTAACATTAACCTCACACTTCCGCAATCGGTTCGCTCCTTCTCCATACCATTACTCATTTCCGCCCGATGCCACCCTGTTCGAGAATCTACTTTCCCCTCCGTCCCTTCAACACTTCTCTACTTACACACACGCACCCCATGGCCTAAACATCCCGAAAACTCCCTCCATTATTACAAACGCCATAGTCCGCACACGGAGCACAGGTCCAGCTCCCGACCAAGTCCGATACTGCCGTATCTGTCAAACCCTTATCGAATTCCTCACGCTCCTAGCATCCCTCTATCCATTCATACACACCTCCGGTTTCCATCCCACATTCTGAAAAGATTCAAACTGCTCCTTTTCCCAAAAGTGGAAAGGACCAATGCAAACTACACTCCTAACGCCCCATTTGTCTCATCACCATCCTTGCCAACATTCTAGATAAAACACTCAACCCCTGATTGCACCGCTATAAGAAGTCCCTCAAACAACTACGTCAACCATAATGCGGATTTACGAATCACCAAATCTTTCAACTCACCCAATCTATAAATAAACATCTCAACATAGCCCGACCGTCCTTATAAATCACCTTAGACTTTAACCAGGAATTCACCTTCGACTGACACCCTGTCCTTATTTTCAAGCTCCATTTCTAAACACTCCCAGCCTCCTACGTCCAATTCTACTCGGCTTGCCGTAATAACAGTACAACCTGTATATCAGACAGCGGCGATCTATCGCCAACCTTCACTATGTCCGTGGATGTATAGCAAGGATTTATCCCCTCTCCCCCGGCTCTTTTTCTTTCGTCACCGACATTCTCCAAATATCACCACCCATCCAATTCCTTCAATTCGCCAATATTACCGCCATCATTTCGCCCACACCGTTCGGTACAGAACATCAATTAGAAAAATGCGAAGTTTCCTGTACGCAGTTACCTCCATTTGCGACCAATGGGAACTCGGCCTCAATACTTTCAAAACAAAATCCATCCTAATCCTGTATCACAAACGGCGCTTTTTCCTTCCTCGCAATTATTGCAGCCTCAGATTCACCATAATGACAAAACCGTCCCCCTTCAAACTTCCCTCAAATAACTTGGCGTCATCATAGAGCAGCACCTCACATTCCGCCCCAGTTAAAAAGCCCACAAACAAATTATACATATGACCTCATCAAGTACGTCGGATTGCCGGCACCAGTTACGTATTTAACCGGAAACTACTTCACCCAACCGCCGAACCCTTCATCCACTAATCCATTACTTACCGCTCACCCCGCCCTGATAGCTATGACACACAGCAAGCCCAACATATTTCCTCCTCGCCTGTCGATGGAACGCAGAATATTCCTCATTGCCCTTCTAATCCCTGTGTTATTCCTTACTAAGGAAGTACACCAAATCATCCCCTCCCCAAACTTGACACCCACGTCTCCCTCCTCTTCTGGAGATGCCACGGCAAGGCCCTAGATCCCAACAACCCTGTTCCATACCAGTTCCTCCATTCCACCCTACGATCCCACTATATAAGTTATCCCCACATCACTATCAAAACATCCTCACGAACCATAGACGGGCCACCCCCACAAGACCAGTCCGCAATGGGTAAATTTTATCCCAAATCCTACCCAACTTCATTTATAACTTTCTCATCTAACCGCCTACTCCTCCAGACCCTCCTACAACAACCCTGCCCACACAGTTCTGCGCGAAAAAAAAAACATTCTTCGTGATACTCAGCTTGCCATTCCACCCGGATTCCCCATCCACATGGCGGATAACCCGCAGGGTATAATTCGTGGTGGTATAACCATTGTGGTACACCCTTCCCTCCACATACGCGTCCACACCACGTAAGTTTACATATCTATTCTGATTCCATTAATGCTACCATATAATTCCGTTCCCGAATCCTTCACACCATTTGCACCAGAAGAATCACCCTTCCCGTAGCATTCATGGCCTATATTACCACCATATTCCGTCATTTGATAACATTTGCAGATCTTAATCTACATAGCCGGACTTCTGGCGAGTCCCCTACGCCTCCACAGCACCCTCAACCCCATTGACTCATAATTCCTCTCCCGCGTGCTTCCCGTCTTTCTTCGCAAACACTCCCCGACGCCGTCATTTCTCACAACTCCCTAATCCACCTTCTAAACTTTCCCTTCCTCCCTATCCTCCTCCAAATACCCTCACACACGCCACGTTCTCATTCCCCTCCCCCGCGACTGATACAGAACTTCGCCAAGACCAATTGGACACGTACCGTGAACATATTACCAAACCACTCTGACAGTTACCTCCCCTTCCTTCCGATGCCCAGTCGCAAACAAGATTTCCAACCTCAATTATACCAACATATCTAATGTCCCGATGATCCACATTCCCACCTCACTACATACGCCCTCCAAACCCTGTCTCCCACCCAACTACCTGCACCCCCTGCAAGTCTCCCAGTCTTACCTAAAAGAATTCTCCCGAACACGTTATCCCTACTTCCTTCGCCTCCACCGCCAGTCCCTGCGGACAGTTTCCAGCCTCCTTAACGCTCTTCGGTGCATAACGTGGTCCAAAACTTGAAATTCCCTCAATTTCGTCCTTATCCCGCCTTCTCAGTTCTGGCGCAAGCTATCCTCACCCCTCGGTCAACACAGCACCCCGTCACACCCCACCATTCATAGTGAAACATCTCCGACGAATATCCAGGTAAACATATTAATATTCACCTCCCACTTCCGCAATCGGTTCACTCCTTCTCCATACCATTACTCATATCCGCCCGATGCCACCCTGTTCGAGAATCTACTTCCCCCTCCGTCCATTCAACACTTCTGTACTTACACACACGCACCTCACGTCCTAAACATCCCGAAAACTCCCTCCATTATTACTAACGCCATAGTCCGCACACGGAGCAGCGCTCCATCTCCCGACTAAGTCCCATTCTGCCATATCTGTCAAACCCTTATCGAATTCCTCACGCTCCTAGCATCCCTCTATCCATTCATACACACCTCCGGTTTCCATCCCACCTTCTGAAAAGATTCAAAATGCTCCAAAGGACCAATCCAAACTAGACTCCTAACGCTCCATTTGTCTCATCACCATCCTTGCCAACATTCTAGATAAAACACTCATTCGCTGATTGCACCGTTATCTGAAGTCCCTCAAACAACTACGTCTCCCATAATGCGGATCCCACCGAGGACTAGTAATCACCAAATATTTCACCTCACCCAATCAATAAACAAAAAAATCAACATAGCCCGACCGTCCCTATAAATCACCTTCGATTTTAACCAGGAATTCACCTTCGTCTTACACCCTGTCCTTATTTTCAAGGTCCACTTCTAAACACTCCCTGCCTCTTACGTCCAATTCTTCGCGGCTTACCGTAATAACAGTACAACCTGTATATCAGACAACGGCAACCTCTCGCCAACCTTCCCCATGTCCCTGGATGTATAGCAAGGATTTATCCCCTCTCCCCACAGCTCCTTTTTCTTTTCGTCACCGACATTCTCCAAATATCACCACCAATCCAATTCCTTCAATTCGCCAATATCACCGCCATCATTTCGCCCACTCCTTTCGATACAGAACATCAAAAAAAAACTGCGAAGTTTCCTGGACACAGTTACCTCCCTTTGCGACCAATCGGAACTCGGCCTCAATACTTCCAAATCAAAATCAATCCTAATCCTGTATCACACACGGCTCTTTTTCCTTCCTCGCAATCCCTGCAGCCTCAGATTTACCATAATGACAACACCGTCCCCACTCAATCTTAACTCAAATACCTTGGCGTCACCATAGAGCAGCACCTCACATTCCGCCCCCAGTTCAAAAACCCACAAACAAATCATACATATGATCTCATCAAGTACGTCGGCTTGCCGGCACCAGTTAGGTATTTAACAGGAAACTACTTCACCTAACAGCCGAACCCTTCATCCACTAAGCCATTACTTACCGCTCAACCCGCCCTGACAGCTGTGAACCACAGCAAGCCCAACATATTTCCTCCTGTCCTGTCGATTGAACGCCGAATATTCCGCATTGCCCTTCTAATCCCTATGTTATTCCTTACTACGGAACTACACCACACCATCCCCTCCCCAAACTTGACACCCTCGTCTCCGTCCTCTTCTGGAGATTCCACGGCAAGGCCCTAGATTCCAACAACCTTGTCCCATACCAGTTCCTCCATTCCACCCTACGATCCCACTATATAAGTTATCCCCACAATACTATCAAAACACTTTCACGAACCAGAGACGGGCCACCGACACAAGACCAGTCTGCAATGGGTAAATTTTATCCCAAATTCCACCCACCTTCATTTATAACTTTTTCATCTAATCGCCTACTCCTCCAGACCCTCCTACAAGAACCCTGCCCACACAGTTCTGCGCGAAAAAGCCATTCTTCGTGATACTCAGCTTGCCATTCTACCCGGATTCCCCATCCACATGGCGGACAACCCGCATGGTATAAGTCGTGGTGGTATAGCCATTTGGTACGCCCTTCCCTCCTCATACGCGTCCGCACCCCGTACCTCCACACGTCTATCCTGATTCCATTAATGCTACCATATACTTTCGTTCCCGAATCCTGCACCTCAACACCATTTACACCAGAAAAATCACCCATTCCCGTAGCATTCATGGCCTACAATAACTCCACATTCCGTCATTTCATAATTTTTGCATATCTTAACCTACATAGCCGGATTTCTGGCGATATCCAACGCCTCCACTTCTCCCTCAACCACACGGACTCCTCTCTAATTCCACTCCCGAGTCCTTCCCGTCCTGCTTCGCAAACACTGCCTGACGCCGTCATTTATCACAACTCCCTAATCCATCTTCTAAACGTTCCCTTCGATGGTACCTCCGTGCTAAATCTTCCCATCAAATACCTCGGCGTTTCTATAGACCAGCACCTCACATTCCTCCCCCTATTTCCAGAACCTACAAGCCAAATCATCCAATCGTCTAGTATCTCGATAGTGTTCGTAATCCTTCCTGTTACTTTTTTGTTGATAGGTATTATTACTGCTTTCGTCATATCAGAATGTACCTTATTAACATTCCATATTAATCTTATTAATCTCTGAAGCAATTTTGTCCCTGCCTTCAACCTATATTTCATCTTTTCCGGCCTAATTTCATTTATTTGTGCTGCTTTTTGACAGCGGAGTTTACGATCCTTCTCACTTCGTCAACTGCCATTTCACCAGTATCATTCTTCTCCTTCCCACGAGCTCGGTTGTTCGCGACGTCCATTCGGCAGCCCATTTGCCATTTAATACTACACTCATCTTAAACCTATTTCTCACCGTTCGTACCTACTCGTTTCCACTGCGAAATTATTGTGATTATTACTACTGCCCAACTCTACATTTCCTTTCTAACCCTGTCATCTGAGATATCTAATATATTTTACCTTTCTAGATAATTTTCTTTCAACACGTTACCTCCAACTCCAGCCGAAGTAAGTGTGATCTTCCAGATGTATTCTTCTCTTTAAAGCTGCAGCTGGTGATTACAAAGTCTTCTGAGGATGTCCAACTTCTTCAGTCATCTTGATCTCCATCCTGGTAACACATTCGGACGGATACAGTAGTCCTGCTACCAAAGGAGGTGGGTTGTAGGAAGGTAACCACTCACTGGCATGACCCATCTTCTTAGAACACTAACTTCCGACATGAAGAGTGGGAAAATCAATAACACACGAAACACAGCACTCATTGTTGGTATGTTAGTTCGTACGACATTAAAGACATGCTGTTATTGGGGATCGCCCTCGTTGTATAACCATTGTGCGGACCGTGCAGAGAAGAGCACCACACGGCTATAGCAAGTCTGTTATTTACTTCGGATGTTGAGTGTTTCCAGATAGTCATTATTTTAGGAGTAATTTCATTTTACAGATGCAACTTCTTGTTTCAGAACTAGACAAATTACTGTCACTGTAAATATGTATTACAGAATATGACGGATTTTCATTGAAACTGAGTGTAAATCTATTTGGCATATTTTTGCCTTTCACTGTGAAGTATTTTCTTCCTTAAGAATAATCTCCAGAATGTATTTCTCATATAACTACGCTGTATCAAGCTTTTTATTTGGCTCCACGCAAGGCTATGTAACTAACATTAGTTCAGAGTTTCCATTGTAGAAGAATAAACACGATATTAATAATCAAAATAATAGCAACAGTTTCCTTGGAAACGTAACTAAAGTAGGTCCATGTCCTTTCCAATGTATTAATGTTTGTTATTCTGCAAACTAGCTTGTACTCATATGTGTATGTGGGTTTCACGTTAACTGCTATTTCTTGTGAAAGGCGAACCGCAGGAATGTGACGTTCGGTTCAAAGAATCCCACATACACTGCCTAGAATTCGATTGGCCGCCTTAGCGAGATATCATTGACGGCGATACTCAAATATACGCTACTTTCACTTGTACATAATTGAAACCAATTTTTGCACAAAATACCCTAACAGATAGAATGGTGTTTAACTTCAGGCAGGGATTCTTAATCTGGGTCCGTGGATCCACTTCGGTGTGCCCTGAAAGTGAAATAAAACTGACAGGAAAATTATTAATTGTTGTTTTCCTGAATAGATACATATTTACATAGAAATCCGTTTCCTGATGATAACTGACAATGGTAGAGTTCATGCAATACCTGACTATTGCGACATTGTCCTCGTCGATGCGACCTGTGAACAAACTGCGAAACTTCAGAGAGCATTGAACTCTGGGGTCCATTTAACTTGAGTAATGACGCTCACATAACCCCCAGGTCTTTCCCGGCTGAGATTCAACAGGCGACGGTAGTTTCATATACTTACGTTGATATATCGATCTCTGATCTGGGCGTAGCGGGGCGCGTAAATTAAATATTATTATTATCATTATTATTATTGTTGTTGTTGTTGTACCGGGAGGTACACCCCAACGCCGCGCATTTAAATCTAGCGCCTATAAGAACTCCTCTACTGGTGAAACAGTCAAACTGAAACTAGACCAACTTATAAATTTACTCAAAGGTTGTCACCACTAAAATATATCATTTTGTATTGTGAAGTTTCCTGAACTTACTCTATTTCTACGTGTTTTGTTTGTCATTCGTCAAGAAGTTTGGACATTCTTCCATAGATATCACTGCCATGAACTATTATCATGCAGCCTGGTGTGAAGTGAAAGAACTTTCGATTTAAAGAAGTTTTGTATTCGTAAATTTTCCTTACTAATTGATGTTCATTTATTTTTGGGTTGGCAATATTTATCCTTTCTTTCCGCCAGTTTTGAATCAAGCCAATCCCTTATTTCTGTAATTAATTTTCTACCAATCACAGTCTTCTTCTATTTTGAGTGTAACTTTTAAATTACCCAATAAAATGAGAAGGGGTGGCTAGTTTAATCTTGAATGGTCTCGAACCTTCTCCGAGGGTTTGTAAACTGCGGATTTTCACGTCTCTTGGCCAATTGATCGTCATCTTACTCAGTGTGTGTCTCAAGCAGTAGGCGGAGGCCTCTTCGTCAGCTGTTAGAACTTTAAAAAGGTAATGGCCACATAACATCTTTATTTCTTGCTAGCTTCGCAGTTTAACCCGAGGGAAAGGTCCGAAATCGTTAACCATGTAACCTTGTTTTCCAAAAATGTAACTTTCTGTCGGCTAATGTAATAACTTCATAAAATCTTCAACTGTAAAACGGGGATAGAGAGTGATGTACCCTCTCGAGCTCCCCTTCATCTTGGTTTGAGGTGCCACGTTTTTGTAATCTTTCGTTTCTGCCAGGTATTAAAGATATTTCTATACGTGTCACCTCAGTAGTTCGGGAATAGCCCCTGTTTCAACAGCCTAGTGCCCTTTAGGTTTTAACAGTTCATATCTAGGAGTGCAAGTACACGCCTCCGTGTTTCGGGCCATTCACTTAAACTGTTCTTTTCCGCAAAGGCCCAGTAAGATGGGTACAAGAACCCCTGTTTCAAATTTGTATGTTGTGCCTTGCTGACGAGTGATTGTAATTTTCTGATATTGCCTTGAATAGGCTAGAACAAACTGAGAGCCTTGTAGCTCTTTTTCAAAGTAAGATTTCTGAATTCCTCTGAAAGGCTAGATGGTGTAATTTTGGGAGCAAGTGCTCCATGAATTAGTGGGATTTCTGCCCTTGAGTAAGTTTGTGATTTTTGTTAACTTGAGCGTGTAACTCAGGAAATGTAAAGCTAGGGGCTTAATCTTGGATTTTTTACCAATTTTATTTAACGTTTGCTACTTGGAAAAATTGTCAATTTTGATGTCTGAAAACATAAACTTCACTTTAAGTTTTAAATTCTATTCTTGATATTGTAGTTAGACACTTCTTTCACCTCTGCGATCCACAAATACCGCGGATACATTTATTATTATTATTATTATTATTATTATTATTATTATTATTATTATTATTATTATTATTATTATTATTATTATTATTATTATTATTAGAGTGTAAATGTACATCAAATTTAGCTTTCTACTCATGTACATAGATCACTGCTTAGTGTCATACTTGTATTTCCGTTACTTTATTATGAATTGTGTTCTGTTTATGCATTGGGTTATATTTTTTAAGTTTGTTCGCTACTTGTTTTTCATTGTGCATTCTTCTGTACCTTTCTACTGTTATGCTCCGGATTTCTTTTTATTTCATTTGTTGAACTTTGCTTTATTTCTTCATTATATGTTTTCCAAATCTGTTACTTAGCTTACTTATCTTTGATTTTATAATAGAACAGTCAATTTAAGTGTTTAAGTGCAAGATAGGGTCACGAACCCTAACTTTGCCACTGCTTAAGTCAAAAATAAATAAATAAATAAAAAAATAAATGCAGTGTTATACAGCTGTCGAGTCCTTGGACATTCCCGGCACTGAACGTAAAACTGGACCAAATTATAAATTTTCTCAAAAGATGTCACTACCGTAAAAAAAAAAAATTTGGTGAAGTTTCCTGAACTGTGTGAAATTCTACTTGTTTTGTTTTCTGTTCCTCAAGAAGTGTGAACACTCTGTCATAGATGTCTCTACTAAAAAACTATGATCATGCACCCTGGTGCGAAGTGAAGGAACTTTATTTGAAGAACTTTTGTATTCATAAGTTTGTTCTTTACTAAATTACGTTCATTCAGTTGTGGGTTGGCAATATTTATCTTTCATTCCGCCAGTTTTGAATTAAACCAATCCAGAATTTCTGTAATTAATTTCCTACCAATCACAGGTTTCTTCTTCCATTTGATGTGTAACTTTAAGCGACCCAATAAACGTGAGAGGATGTGGCTGTTTTATTCATGAAAGGTCTCGAACTTTCCCCGAGGGTTTATAAACTGCTGATTTTCGCGTCGCTTAGTCACTTGATCAATATCTAACCTAGTGTGTGGACGTGTAGCAGGAGGCGGGTGGTACCTCTTTCTTCAGCCAGTAGCTCTTCAGCAAGGTAATGGCCGTTTAACATCTTATTTCTTGCTAGCTCTGCAGTTTAACCCGCGGGAAAGGTCCGAAACTTTAATATGTAATCTTCTTTTCTGAATATGTAATTTTCTGCCGGCTTATGTAAAGACTTCATAAAATCAGTAACTGTAATTCAGGGATAGAGAGTGATTTACCCTCTCGAGCTCCCCTTCATATTAGTTTGAGGTGACTGCGTTTTGGTAACTGGTTTTCTTGCCTTCTGTAATGTTTTAAATTTCTTTCTTATACGGGTCACCGCCATAGTTTGGGAATAGCCCCTGTGTCATTGGCCTAGTGCCTTTTTAGGTTTTAAGAATGCATGTGTAGGAGCTCATATACATGCCTCCATTCCTTTTGGTATTCCGGGCCATTTACTTAACCTGTTCTTTTTCTGCTAAGGCCCAGTAGGTTGGGTACAAGCTACCCCCGTTTCATTTTGTAAGTGGTGCCTTAATGGCAAGTAATTGTAAAGTCTATTATTGCCTTGAAGAGGCTTGAAAAACTGAGAGCGTGTCAGCTCTTTTCTTGTGTTGTAAAAGTGCCTCTGGGAGGCCTGATTTTGTAATTGGGAGCAAGTGCTCCATGTATCAGGGGTTTTCTGCCCTTCTGAACAAATTATTGCTTGGTTAAAGTTGAACTAGGAGCTCAAAAGTTCTAAGGCTAGGGGCTTGTAGCCGAAGTGTATTAAAGATTCGAAACCTTGCATTTTGTTCTTCAAAATCTTGTTTTTAAATTACTGTGTTATTGTTATCTCACTATGTGAGAAATTGTTGCTTTTTGAAAATATAACCTTCCATTTCAATTTCAATTCTTTCTTGACAAAGTAGTTAGACCCATTCACCCCGGCACCTTCTTTCACCTCTGCTGTTCCACCAAACCATGGTAACATTATGTAACAGTACTATTTTAAATGTAACGTTTCTTTTGGCTAATGAAATAACTTCATAAAATCTTTAATTGTAAATCGGGGATAGAGAGTGAGTTACCCTCTCGAGCTCCCCTTCATCTTGGTTTGAGGTGGCTACGTTTTCACAACCTTTCTTTTCTGTAATGTATTATGGTTATTTCCATGCGAGCCACCTCAGTAGAGTGGGGATAGCCCCGGTTTCATTGGCCTAGAGACCTATAGGTTTTAATATTTCATTATCTGGAGGACAGTCTTCGCCTCCATTCAATTTGTGTTCGGGCCGTTTATCTAACCTGTTCCTTTTCACAAAGGCCCTGTAGGTTGGGCACTAGATACCCCTGTGTAAATTTATTTTCTGTTTGTAAATTGTGGCTTGAGAGGCCAGAGATTGTAAATTTTGATGTGATGTTGCCTTGAGTAGGCTAGAAGAAACCGAGAGCCTGTTAGCTCTATTCAAGTCTTTGTAATAGTAACGAGTGCCTCTGGAAGGCTAGATATTGTATTTTGGGAGCAAGTGCTCTTGAATTAGAGGTTTTCTGCCCTGGACTAATGGATTCCTCATTGTTTAATGTCTTGTAAACTGGATCCGGTATCTCTGGAATTGTAAAACTAGAGGCTTGAAGCTCAGAATCTGTAAATTCACGAAGTTTTGGATTTTTCTAGACTTTTTTCAAGATTGTCATTGTACCCGATGCTTCATTGTTTTGAAAAATTGTTAAGTTTGAAGTTCGAAAAGAAATATAACCTTCAGTTCAAGTTTTAAATTAATTTTAATATTGTAGATAGACCCATTCACCCCGGCACCTTCTTTAACTTCTTTCTGCTCCACGGTTATCCCCGTAGCATTAACTATTGTGGGCGAATATAATACTAGATTTACGGTTTTCGGAGACGGTCCTGAAAGAGTTCCTTTGTAAATCTATGACACAAGCTGGCGTATTTGAGCACCTTCAAATAGTACCGGACAGTGTTGGGATCGAACCTCATCCCGGCCATTCCGTGCTGAGTGGCTCAGACGGTTGAGACTCTGGCCTTCTGACTCCAACTTGGCAGGTTCGATCCTGGCTCAGCCCTGTGATATGAAGGTGCTCATATACGTCAGCCTCGTGTCGGTAGATTTACCGGAACGTAAAATAACTTCTGCGGGACTAAATTACGGCACCTCGGCGCCTCCGAAAACCGTGAAAGAGTAGTTAGTGGGTCGTAAAGCCAATAACATTATTATTATTATTATTATTATTATTATTATTATTATTATTATTATTATTATTATTATTATTATTATTATTATTATCATCCCGGCCGAGAGTTAAATAATCCATTTCCAGGATATTTTCACGCTACCCGGTGACCTTGAAAGCAACAGTAGTTTTATCTGAAGGGACATTAAAATAGAGTATTATTACTTATAGCACTAGTTGGTCTAACGATACTTCATAGGTATTCAGTTGGGTTGGGTTCAAGTAAATTTGAAGTCAGAAAAGGCTCAAACTACCTTTGAATTATCCGTTCATAGACTCTTGTTATGCTAAAAGACGCCACCATTACCTGAATATTGTTGCTATGAAAATATGTAATTCTTAAAACGTGTCAAGTGCCTTCCATATAAATCGTATATCCTAATGATTCCAAGCGCGATGTTATCCAAACAAATATTTCATACCTACCAATTTCTCGTATTTTTGATGCTATAATTTCTCCGTTAAGCGATGCACACATACCCAGATAACCATCTGAGACATATTCAACATTAAATATATCCTCCTTTCACAGACCCAAGGTACAAGGGCGCTATTCTGGGAACCTTTTGAGGATAAACCCACGCTTTAAATAAATTTAAAGACGTTCAGAATGGATATACTTGAATTAAGTTCGAGAAGTGTTTGTTCGCGGAGAAAAAGCATTGTTATATGTACACACCAAAACAAACATTTGGAATGGTACTGCAAATACGCTAAGCACTTCTCACATAAATTTGCCACTTCTATGGTTATTTTATTGGATGATGGTTGAATTTTATCTCCCTCTTTAAACATTAAAATGAACGCCACTATACGAGAAATGAGTTATTACAATCTGCTTTACGTCACACCGACTCAGATAGGTCTTACGACGACGATGGGATGGAAAAGTGCTGACAGTGGGAAGGAAGCGGCTGGTTTTAATTAAGGTACAGTCCCAGCATTTACATTGCGTGAACATGGGTATGGACGGCAAAACCATCGTCATTGCTGCCGACATTGGAGTTCGAACCCATTATCTGCCAAATGTAAACTCACAGCTGAGCGACCCTAAACACACGACCAACTCGCTCGGCAGGAAATGATTCTAGTTGGACTTAAGAAACATTATTCTTAAGTTGATATCCAGAAATATCCCTTTCTAGTGGTTTGATGCCTTGCACTAACTCAGGTCTTCGTTGATAATATAATAAGAAAGGACCATGACACAGAAAGAACTGAGCGTGGCCGTAATTGAGGTACAGCCCCAGCATTTGCCTTTGTGAAAATGGGAAACCATAGATGAGAACTCATCATCTACTGAATGCAGTTTGACAACCACGTGGCCCGTACCATGCAGTCGACTCGCTCGGATCCAAACATTTGTTGGAATGTACAATATATGTTAACCAACTGTGTGAACACATGATAGACATTAGTTGGCTTCTGTCTACTTAGTAACAAGTATGTGGAGTCATGGGGCCTGTTTTATGGCCGGATGCCCTTGCTGACACTAACCCTGTGTGGAGGGATGTTATCACTGTTGCGCGTTTCTGTGGTGTTTGGTAGTGCGGTGTGTTGTCTTAATATGAAGAGGAACGTGTTGGGACAAACACCCATCCCCTATTCAGAAGAATTAATCAAACACGAATAAAATCGCCGACCCAGCCTGGAATCGAAACTGAGACCCTCTGACCCGAAGGCCTGAAATGCTGTGACCATTCAGCCAAGGAGTCGGACACCAGCTTTTATCCACTGCCATGTAAAAATATCTCTATATGTTGACTGCAGTTTGTTATTACTGTACAGTATAGACTGTGTGTCCATTTGTCCGACTCAGTGGCTGAATGATCAGCGTTGAGGACTTCGGTTCAGAGGGTCCCTGGTTTGATTCCCGGCCAGGTCGGCAATTTTAATAACATCTGATTAATTCTTCTGGTTTGGGGACTGGGTGTTTGTTTTCTCCATATTCGGACAACACACTACACTATCATCCATTCCAGAAACACGCAATAGTGATTAAAATCCCTCCATATAGGGTTGGCGTCTGGAAGGGTATCCGGCCATAAAACATTCATTTATTTATTTATTTATTTATTTATTTATTCATTCATTCATTCATTCATTCAGTCAGTCATTTATTTATTTATTTATTTATTTATTTATTTATTTATTTATTTATTTATTTATTTATTTATTTATTATTTATTTATTTATTCATTCATTCATTCATTCATTCATTCATTCATTCATTCATTCATTCATTCATTTATTTATTTATTTATTTATTTATAGCGATTGAACTTGTATATATTATGTCATCTTCGGGCGTTTTGCCTCCTTTCCTCCCAAAATCTCGTCATCCTGTCTGAATGCTTCGTATTCCGCTTCTCTGTTCACTTTTTTCCCAGGTTGTGATGTTCTTGACTCAAATTTTACATTTGTGATTTTATTTCGGCACTTGGTGCGGTCCTCGAGATTCGCTGTGTTGATCTGTTGTAGGTCCCTTTGAACCTCTTTTAGCCATTTCGTACCGCATTTACTCTTTGTTAGGATGTTGAGCAGTTCATTTGCCTTCTGGAGTTGTCCATTCTGTAAATGTGCGTGTAAAACTTTGCTTGGCGTTTTCTGGTTTCATATGTAATTGCGTTTATCTTTTCATAGAGGTCATTCTGCGGTTTCTTCATCCAGATGTCATTTGTCTTGACTGCCCCATAAATCTTCGAAGCATGTCCCTTTCTTGTTTTTTATGTCCTTAATATGGGATAACTGTCGATCACCATTGTTTCAGCTGCATAGGTTTCCCCTGGAAGAATTACTGTTTTATAGTGCCGTAATTTTGCATCTTTCTAAATGCTTTTCTTGTTGTAGCGATCCAACGTTAGCTTGTAGGCCTTCTGCAGATTGGTGATCCTTTGTTCATTGGCGATCCGGTTTAGTCCCGATAATGATCATTTCTAGGACAATACTGAAAAAGACAGGGGATAGTTCGTCGCCTGTCGGACTCCACTTTTTATTTCAAGGGGCTCCAATATTTCGCCCATGAATTTCACTTTGAACACTGTTCCTGTAAGTGTCTCTTCAATGATGATTCGAGTTTTTCTTTCTATCCCGAATTCTTCTATGATTTTGAAGAGAGTTTCACTGACTACTGAGTCATATGCCTCCCTGAAGTCGATAAATGTAATTCCTGTATTTCTGCGTTTCCTCATTTGTAGAATCGTTTTCAAGCTCCAGATCTGTTCAGCACATGATCACCCCTTTTCTGAATGCGGCTTGGGTTCCGGTTCTATCCTGATCAAAAGTGATTTGGAGAGGATTTTGTAAGCAACCAGGAGCAAGGAGATACCTCTGTGATTGTTGATATCCACCTTATCACCCATTTTTGTAAGGGACGAATTAGAGCACATTTCCAAATTTCGGGTACACGCTCTGTCGTCCATATGTCCGAAATTATGTTATGAAGTTTCTGCGTTAGTGTAGGCTCGTTTAGTTTCTTAAGTTCAGCAATGATCCCACCTTTTCCTGGTGCTTTGTTGATGTTAAACTGCATAAGATTATTATTATTATTATTATTATTATTATTATTATTATTATTATTATTATTATTGTTGCTGTTGTTGTTGTTGTTGTACCGGTAGGTATACCTCTACGCCGCACATTTAAATCTTGCGCCTAATAGAACTCCTCTACTGGAGGTACAGTGAACGTGAAACTGGACCAACTTATAAATTTACTCTGACGATAGCACCACTAAAATTTGATGTAATTTTGTTATTGTGAAGTTTCCAGTACTGTGTGAATTTCTACTTGTTTTGTTTGCCCTTCATCAAGAAGTTTGGACTTTCTTCAACAGAGGTCACTGCTCATAAACTATGATCATGCACCCTGGTGCGAAGTTGAAGAACCTTGATTTGAAGAAATTTTGTATTCATAAGTGTTTTTTTTTTTTTTTTTTTTTTTTTTGTAAATTTCCTTCATTCCTTTTTTGGTTGTCAATATTTATCTTATCTTTCCGTCAGTTTTGAATTTAGCCAACCACGAATTTCTGTAATTAATTTTCCGCCTATCACAGGCTTCTTCCTCGATTTTGAGTGTAACTTTTAAATACTGTTGCTTCACGTCCGTAGGTTAAACCTTAAAAAGCCCTACACGTGACCTCTGGGTGGTGCTAAGGAAGCAACAACACTGGCTGCTGGACCTATCTTCTAAAGATCTCCCAGCAAATATGCAAACTGTACAAAGTAATCCACTCAACGGCTCTTTTAAGAGCCAATTGACTCGAAAGCTGGGACATGGTATTAAAATTTGCCAATTGAATATTGAAGGTATCAGTAGATCTAAGTGTGATATTTTGTCAAAAATGCTACGTAATAAAGACATTCACCTGGTACTCATTCAAGAAACACATGCTGCTACAGAAGATGAGCTAAGCAAGAGAGGGAACATTTATGGTTATAGTATTATTGGTGCTACCTTTGACAATATATTTTTATGGTTTGCTACATATGCCCAAAACAACTTGGCACAGGTCGCCTAAGGAAGTCAAATCAAAAGTCCTACACCTGGCGAGCCAAAAATGTCCTCGGACACTCCCAGCACTAAAAGCCATACGCCCAGGGTTTACATCGATTAAAACTATAATGCCAATACAGTGACTGTTTCCTTTATCACCAAGGCAGTGGATCTCTTCACAAACTCCATTCCAATAGCTGGAGGAGACCTGGATAGCATCTGGCGAACAGTATTATGGCGTTTAATGTCGATAAATTCTCCCGTCCGACTACTGCCCTAGACAGGAGGAAGGAATTTGCTACAACAGTGTCTGCACTGGTTTGTACTGGAGGCGCACCCTTACAGAGACCAAACTAGAGCGACCATGGCTGTCATCTTCAACGTACCCGCCGTTCAGAGCTGGATATACCCGAGAAAGTTTACTAGGTCATCACCTATGAGTTCACGGCTGTTAACACACAGAAGTCCGGCTCCATGGCTAAATGGTTAGCATGCTGGCCTTTGGTCACTGGGTTCCCAGGTTCGATTCCCGGCAGGGTCGGGAATTTTAACCAGCAATGGTTAATTTCCCTGGCACGAGGGCTGGGTGTATGTGTTGTCTTCATCATCATTTCATCCTCATCACGACACGCAGGTCACCTACTGGAGTCAAATCAAAAGACCTACACCTGGCGAGCCGAACCCGTCCTGGGATTTTCCCGGCACTAAAAGTCATACTGCATTTCATTCCACACACAGAACAGTCCCACCCCTTTCTGTTTTTGTGAGTAAGCACACCATCTGAAGACCTATTCTTGTTTTCTCAAATGTTTTTTTTTTAAATTCCGGAACTGGTTTGCCTGTATCTAATATGTCCATATATATTTGCAGTTCCGTGATACTGTTATTTTGAACGTACTCATAATTTCTCACAATGTTAATATAACGCTGGTTGAGGTTTTTGAGTTTATTACTCATATTATCAGTCATAAGAAGGCTTCCCAAGAAGCGCCAAGAATTGCTAGATCATTATACAGATTAGATAAATACTAGCGTTGACTGGCTGTTGCAAAACTTATAATAACAGGGTTAGCAAGAGAATTAGTTATCACTCGAGTAGTATTATCAATAGGGTCTGATGATCATGTGATTCTCCACCTTATGTAAACAAATATGACAACCACAAGAACCACAATTATCAGTTCGTAACCATAATTGAATTTGCTTATGCTAACGTCAAACTTATTTTACTTCTTCTTTGATCAACTCGTTCCGTAAACGTATATACGAATGTAATTTCAAGGTGAAATTTAATAAGAAGGAATATATATTTTTGTGCACTCAGCACTTCAAATGTTAGGATAACGCCAGCGTGTAGTAATAATTCCATTAGACATGCTGACAGGGTAGCTGGTGGCGCCAACTTGCTCCTTTCTTACCTTTTGTCTTATCTTCACGCTAACACTTATTCTGATTGTTATGTAGCCTCAGAAATTCACGAGCATTATAACCTTATCATTATTTATAGGAAGCTACCAGCATGATACTTAGTTGTATACATTTGGGCATGTGCGTTTTTATCACTATTCACGCATAGTAGGAGATGGTAAGGAGTTGCATTGTTGCATTGTTGGATGCGCTTGAGAACGGTTGGCTGTTGAGAGAGCTCTTGCATTATTGTAGTGATAAAGTAGTGAAAACCTATTGAAATAGCTTAATTTTGTGTATATCTGATTCATTTAGTTCTGTTTATATAGTGGTGTTTAGTGCTTGTTGGTAGAAATTGGGAGTAGTAATAATTATTTAAATTTTGTAACAAGTAATTCAGTTGGTCTTCAGTAAATTACGTTTTCTAGGTTAAGTAGGCTAGCTAGGTGCACCTTGTTTCGAATTTAGGTTTAGGTAATACTTTAGGTAACAATATTAACTTTAAAAATATTTGTAAATACCGGTATCTGTAGGTTCGTTCTACTTACAAAGGCAGATTATCATAAGGAATAGTATCGTAACTTCTGCAGCAACTTCTCCGGTATTTCGTATAGATATACGTTCAAACTGTCGCGAAGGTAATAATTTACTACATTAAAAACACGATACGCCTGTAAACTTCCATTTAAAAAGAAGTTAAAGAGATTACACGGTAATAGTTAACAGTCGTATTGTTATTGATTATTGTCGCTCCTCATATTCAAATATTGCATTGTTGGCTACAGTCGTGAACAAAGGGTGTAGTGTAGTCAAGTAAATATAAATAAAAATCAGCTGACCTTGTATTCCATTCATTTGTACTTCTGAGTAGGTAGTTAGTATCCGTAATTTATATTTCGCTCCCTCGATCTTTCAGTATTTATGAGTGGTTAGCTAATAATAATAAAGTTCATATATCCCAGTAATTGCAGTTCAAGTCCCTGGAGTAATAGTAGTAGTAGTTTTGACAGAAATATTTGAGAAATTATTGTAGACAACCTCGTATTTTTCAGTAGGCGTAATTAAGGACACTTTTTTTTTCCTCCGTCCCGTGGAGTAGGGAAAATAATAGTAATCCACCAGCTGTAATAATCACATAACCACATTTCAGTAGAATTGTAGTGAAGATAAGGTATAATATTTTAGATAGTATCTTGCCAGTTATATTCGTGTTTTTCTTCGTGTACGGCAATCCTTTGGATACTTAAGCATTTAACCAAACCCAGTATAGTGTAGTGTAGATACATTGTAGTAGAGATACAGTACGGTACATTTAGATAGTGCCGTATCTTGCCTGCTATATTCGTGTGTTATCTTTCGTGTGTATCTATTATACCCTAATACTAATAATAATTTGTCTAAGCATTTAGCTTCGTTGGTAATCTTTGAGTACAGTAGTTCTTGCAAATTTCATTTCTGTTGTGCTTAGTAGTGACATACGGTACGGTACCGGTATCGTAATTAGGATACGTCTGAAAGTAGTTTAAAAATTACTGTAGTGTACTGTACAGTAGTATACGAGTAATATCCTATTAGAATTTAGTGTGCTTATTTTATTATTGTAAAATATTTGTGTAGTACTGGTGTAGTAGAGGTATCCGTAGAAACTCTTACTAAAATATTGTTGAAATTAGGATAGGCTTAATTGCAGTTTGGAATTGTGTAGTTCTTGTGTATTACTTTCGATATTCAGTAATTAACAGCAGTTTTTATCCTGTTAGGTGTTGTAGGATAAAAAAATAGAGCACGACTAAGTAGTATTGTAGTGTAGTCGTATATTAATTACCTTATTGTTGTGTACTATCCCAGACAATATATCCCTCCGTTCATTTATTTTTTTTTTGCAAATAAGTTACTTCATTTTTTTAATTTATAATTTTCCCCCCGTAAAGAATGGCTAAGGAGCGCGAGTGTGCTTATTGTAGTTGTGGTGAGGCATTGAGGGGTATGAGGGAGGAGTTGGAAAGTTTGAGGGAGATAATTAGGATTCTCACAGAAGACAGGAAGGAAGATAGGACTCCCTCAAACAATGTACAGGTTGCAGTAGGTGTACAAGAGGGAGGGGAAGGAAAGGGAGGAGTTGTAGAAGACAGGTGGTCTAATGTTCTAAGGGGAAGAAGATTGCAGGCCAAAGGCTCTATTCAGGATCAGAATTCAGGACAGGTGTCTGTGCGAAATCGGTACGAGTCACTCCAGGTAGAACAACAGAGGGAAGATGAGGGACAGGGAACTGTTGCTGAGATGCATGGAAGTAGGAGGAAGGGAAAAGGTAGGAAAGGGAAATGTAGAGTAGAGGATAGGAAAAGACAGGTGGAACAGGGTCATGGGAAGGAGAAAAGGGAGGAAGAAGTAGCTTCTGCAGCTATCAGGAAAGATAGGGCTGACCAGGAGGGGAGGGGATCAAATGAGGTGGGTAGGGTTGAGGCTCTGGTCATGGGGGATTCCATCGTTAGACACGTGGGGAAAGTGTGTGGAGGAAAGGGAACCAGGGTAGAATGTTATCCAGGAATTAGGTTGAGGCAGATGTTGAGGAAAGTAGAAGAGAGGGAGGAGGGGAAGGAGAAGGTGGTAGTGTTTCACGTTGGTACCAACAACGTAAGGCAAGCTGATATAAGTACCAACATAGTTGGAGATGTGTGGGATCTGGTAAATGCAGCACGGGTGAAGTTTAAGAAAGCGGGGATTGTTATTAGTGGAATACTGTGTAGGAGGGATACTGACTGGAGGGTGATTGGGGATTTAAATCAGACTATGGAGTGGGTATGTGGGAAACTGGGAGTGAAATTTCTAGATCCTAATGGGTGGGTAGGAGATAGGGATCTGCGCTCGGATGGCCTTCATTTAAACCGCAGTGGTACGTATAAGTTAGGAAATTTGTTTGGAAGGGTAATAGGGAGGTACATTCAGGGAAACGGGATGGCCTAGGGAGCGGTGATAAGGGAACAGGGAACTGGAAATCAAGCAGGGATGACATAAAATTGTTAGTGCTCAACTGTAGAAGTATTGTAAAGAAAGGAATAGAATTAAGTAATTTAATAGATATATATTTACCAGATATTGTAATAGGAGTTGAATCATGGCTGAGAAATGATATAATGGATGCAGGAATTTTCTCACGGCACTGGAGTGTGTATCGTAGAGATAGGATAGGAAAGGTGGGAGGGGGAGTTTTCATTCTGGTGAAAGAAGAATTTGTAAGCTACGAAAAAGTTAAAGATGAGACACATGAAATTCTAGGTGTAAGGCTCATTTCTAAAGATAATAGGCAACTTGATATATTTGGAGTGTACAGATCGGGAAAGGGTAGCACTGATGCGGATTCGGAATTATTTGATAGGATAGTCAGCTATGTGGGAAACGACATGGAAAGGAATGTGATTGTAGCGGGAGATCTGAATTTGCCAGATGTCAATTGGGAAGGAAATGCGAACGACAGGAAGCATGACCAACAAATGGCAAATAAGTTAATATGGGAAGGACAACTAATTCAGAAAGTGATGGAACCAACCAGAGGGAAAAATATCCTGGATGTGGTGCTGATAAAACCAGATGAGCTCTATAGGGAAACTGAAGTAATAGATGGTATTAGTGATCATGAAGCTGTTTTTGTGGTAGTTAAAAATAAATGCGATAGAAAGGAAGGTCTTAAAAGTAGGACTGTTAGGCAGTACCATATGGCTGATAAAGCAGGTATGAGGCAGTTTCTAAAAAGTAACTATGATCGGTGGAAAACGGTAAATAAAAATGTAAACAGACTCTGGGATGGGTTTAAAGAAATTGTTGAGGAATGCGAAAACAGGTTTGTACCTTTAAGGGTGGTAAGGAATGGTAAAGACCCACCTTATTATAATAGAGAAATAAAGAGACTAAGAAGGAGGTGCAGACTGGAAAGAAATAGAGTTAGAAATGGCTGTGGAAGTAAGGAGAAATTGAAGGAACTTACTAGAAAATTGAATCTAGCAAAGAAGACAGCTAAGGATAACATGATGGCAAGCATAATTGGCAGTCATACAAATTTTAGTGAAAAATGGAAGGGTATGTTTAGGTATTTTAAGGCAGAAACAGGTTCCAAGAAGGACATTCCAGAAATAATTAATGAACAAGGGGAGTGTGTATGTGAGGATCTTCAAAAGGCAGAAGTATTCAGTCAGCAGTATGTAAAGATTGTTGGTTACAAGGATAATGTCAAGATAGAGGAAGAGACTAAGGCCAAAGAAGTAATAAAATTTACGTATGATAACAATGACATTTACAATAGGATACAAAAGTTGAAAATTAGAAAAGCAGCTGGAATTGATCAGATTTCTGGGGATATACTAAAGACAATGGGTTGGAATGTAGTACCATATCTGAAGTACTTATTTGATTATTGTTTGGTCGAAGGAGCTATACCAGATGAATGGAGAGTTGCTATAGTAGCCCCTGTGTATAAAGGAAAGGGTGATAGACATAAAGCCGAAAATTACAGGCCAGTAAGTTTGACATGCATTGTATGTAAGCTTTGGGAAGGCATTCTTTCTGATTATATTAGACATGTTTGTGAAATTAATAACTGGTTCGATAGAAGGAAATTCGGTTTTAGGAAAGGTTATTCCACTGAAGCTCAACTTGTAGGATTCCAGCAAGATATAGCAGATATCTTGGATTCTGGAGGTCAAATGGACTGTATCGTGATTGACCTGTCTAAAGCATTTGAT
This sequence comes from Anabrus simplex, assembly GCF_040414725.1. Taxonomy (NCBI): domain Eukaryota; kingdom Metazoa; phylum Arthropoda; class Insecta; order Orthoptera; family Tettigoniidae; genus Anabrus; species Anabrus simplex. The sequence goes on along the minus strand of NC_090270.1, from coordinate 147,497,082 downwards.
AGGGTGGATCATGGGAGACTACTGGCAAAAATGAGTGCAATTGGACTAGACAAAAGAGTGACTGAATGGGTTGCTATATTTCTAGAAAATAGATCTCAGAGAGTTAGAGTAGGTGAAGCTCAGTCTGACCCTGTAATAGTTGAGAGGGGAGTTCCTCAGGGCAGCGTTATCGGACCTTTATGTTTTCTTATATATATAAATGATATGAGTAAAGGAGTGGAATCGGAGGTAAGGCTTTTTGCGGACGATGTTATTCTCTATAGAGTGATAAATAAGTTACAAGATTGTGAGCAACTGCAACGTGACCTCGAAAATGTTGTGAGATGGACAGCAGGCAATGGTATGTTGATAAACGGGGCTAAAAGTCAGGTTGTGAGTTTCACAAATAGGAAAAGTCCTCTCAGTTTTAATTACTGCGTTGATGGGGTGAAAGTTCCTTTTGGGGATCATTGTAAGTATCTAGGTGTTAATATAAGGAAAGATCTTCACTGGGGTAATCACATAAATGGGATTGTAAATAAAGGGTACCGATCTCTACACATGGTTATGAGGGTGTTTAGGGGTTGTAGTAAGGATGTAAAGGAGAGAGCATATAAGTCTCTGGTAAGACCCCAACTAGAGTATGGTTCCAGTGTATGGGACCCTCACCAGGATTACCTGATTCAAGAACTGGAAAAAATCCAAAGAAAAGCAGCTCGATTTGTTCTGGGTGATTTCCGACAAAAGAGTAGCGTTACTAAAATGTTGCAATGTTTGGGTTGGGAAGAATTGAGAGAAAGAAGAAGAGCTGCTCGACTAAGTGGTATGTTCCGAGCTGTCAGCGGAGAGATAGCGTGGAATGACATTAGTAGACGAATAGGTTTGAATGGCGTTTATAAAAGTAGGAAAGATCACGATATGAAGATAAAGTTGGAATTCAAGAGGAAAAACTGGGGCAAATATTCATTTATAGGAAGGAGAGTTAGGGATTGGAATAACTTACCAAGGGAGATGTTCAATACATTTCCAATTTCTTTGAAATCATTTCGGAAAAGGCTAGGAAAGCAACAGATAGGGAATCTGCCACCTGGGCGACTGCCCTAAATGCAGATCAGTATTGACTGATTGTGATGGGCAAGGGAGAACAGGACATAACCGTAAGAGAACGGGGTGGGACGGACCCACCCTAAATATGTAAAAGGCAGAAATGTGAGAGGCGGGATATGGGAAGAGTGCGGCTCCAGCTTCACGTGGCCGGCCGCAATAGAAAGTGGAGGCAAATGCACTGTCATCTGGTAAGGTTGTTGGGGTCTTCCTTAGGGCCTCACGGGTAGGGCCGGTCGTGTCATCATCGGGAGGGCGGCTTCTTCTCACCAGGGGTGATGACACGGCCGGACAGTAGCAGTAGATTGTCATTCATATTATTTCTTGCTTTTATTTCATTATCCCTTATTGTTCAATTATTTTGTTTCTTAATATTAAGTGTAGACGATGGACGTGGCATGCAGGGACTGAGAATGACTGCTGTGGTGACCCATCCTTGGGAGTGTCACGTTTCCGGGGTATCCAATGAATCTAATGACATGCCCAGGAATTTTGTACTTCTCTTCCCTTCTTTTGCTGTTAGTTGTCCTTGTGAACATGTATCGGGCTAATTCGCCTGTTATGTTCAATAAACACTAATACTAATATATTTTTGTGACTTCAAGATTTCAAGTCATGAGATTTAACGAGTGAAATTTACGACGTGTGATATGTACTCGTATTTAAAGTTCATTGGAGATTTATTGATTTTCTTTAATTTTGAATTCATTACTTGAAATTTAAGAATCAAACACTTGAATAACTTCTATAAATTTATACTGTAAAGGAGCATTTTGTCATTTACTGGAAGATTAGGGTTTAAAATTATATCACCCCGCTTTACGTTATTCGATATGATTGTTCATATATTTTTCCTAAAGTAGCGGTCTTACATTGTAGGAATGGCTTAATTTTCAATAAATTTGTAATACTGTACTAACGTATTACAATGTTATTATTTGTTCGTCCTGGCATTGCATACCCATTTCTTGGATCCTTAGTTTGAGCACGAAGATTCACATCGAACCGTCTGAAAATGAGATATCGTCGCTCACCGGCTTGAACTCGGCCACAAAAGGGCAATCGGTAATACACATGCATTTACGTGTTTGTGTAATGTAGGGTAAACAAGAAAATAGGGCAGCGGGTGAGCTACAATAACCAGCACAGTGAACGTATTATTGTTGCTAAGGTAGATAGCAAGCCAATGCCCACCCCAAGAGCACAAGCCTATATGTCTACTAGATCAGCATATGATGAAATCGAAAGCATATATGAAGAAATAGATATGTAAAAGGAGACGAAAATCTGAGAGTGGAATGCAATGGTAGGACAAGGAAGAGAAGGTAATGCAGTAGGAGAATTCGTACCGGGGCAAAGGAACGAAAGAGGAAACCAATTGATTGAATTCTGCACCCATCATAATTCAGTCCTTACTAACACTTGGTTCAAACACCACAAACGACAACTATATACGAGGACGAGACTTGAAGACATTTTATTCAAGTTGCTTTACGTCGCACCGACACTGATAGGTCTTACCTCGACAGTGAGACAGGAAAGGGATGGAAATCGATAGGAGTGCGAGGGAAGCGGCCGTAGCATTAATTAAGGTACAGCCCCAGCATTTGCATAGTGTGAAAATGATAAACCACGGAAAACCATCTTCAGGGCTGCCGACAGTCGTATTCGAACCCATTATCTCCCGAATACTGGATACTCGCCGCACTTAAGCAACTGCAGCTATCGAGCTCGGTACTTGAAGACACTGGAAGGTGTCAAATAGAATTCAGTATGATTAGGCAGAGATTCATAAACCAGATGTTGGATTGCGAGACCTTCCCAGGAGCAGACACGGACGCTGACCACAGCTTGGTAGTCATGAAATGTCATATGAAGTTGAATAAAGAAAAGAAAGAAATGTAAGGAGATGGGATCTAGATAAGTTGAAAGAAAAGATTGTGAAGGATTGTTTCAAGGAATATGTTACACAAGGACTAAATGAAGAGGCTGAAGAAAATACAACAGTTGAAGAGTTGACAGTCGTGAAGAATGAGATCAGTAGGGCTCCTGAAGAAATGTTAGGGAGATGCGTACGGTCAAGTAAGAATTAGTGGATAACTCGAAAGATACTAACCGGACTGGCGAACAAGTAAAATGCAATAATTCAGCAGATGAGGACAGAAGAAAATACAGGCGATTAATCGATTAATGAATGAAGAGATAGAAAGCGCAAGAGAGCGAAGGAAGAATGGCTGAAAGAAAAGTGCAAGGATGTTGAAGGTTGTATGGTTATAGGAAAAGTAGATGCAACATACAGGAAAACCTAGGAATCCTTTGGAGAAAGGAAACCTAGGTGTATGAATATTAAGAGCTCAGATGGAAGACCATTTAGAGTAAGAAGACAAGGCAGAAGGACGGCAGGAACATACCCAACAACTTTATCGAGAGAAAGAATTTTTAAGAGTCTGGAAAAAAAAGAGTCTGGTGATGCTCCCCAGGCCTCGCAACTTAATACCGTTGGGGTCGTAAAAAGACAAGAGATGACCAAAGAAGTTCGAATGGGGAAAGTTAACGTGAGGAGGTGAGCTCAATTATTAGTAATGCTAGACTCGGCTGGAGGCCCCATCATCGCTATCCTACACTCCCAAAGTGAGATCCCTAAAGTCCCTTTTGGTCATCTCTTACCGTGGATGTATTCTACCATCCTTCTGACGTATTGGCTTTCTTGCAAGGACGTTTGTGAAACTTGAAACTTCTACTTGTTACAGCGAACTTATTTTCGTAGTAGGATGAAATCTCGTATCGAGTATCGTCAAAAACTACACCACGACCCTCATTTATTATAGTTATTTCACCAATCTCCTCCTCCTTCTGCTTCATCCTTGTCAGCCACATTTTTCACACCCAGATGGGTTCGCAGATGCGATCCGTGTAACTAATTTTAACTTATCCCAGTTTTACGGCCAGATGCCCTTCCTGACACCAAACCTCAGTCGAGGCGTGTATATTACTAATGCATATTACTTTCCTTTTTAATAGTGTGATCTCTTGTTTGTGAATGAATACCTGTCTAATAATACAAACGTAAACATCCAGTCACCGAACCGAGAAATTAACCCGTAGCGAATATCATCGAGCCGGCTGATTCGAACCCGCGACCTGTACAGTTGAAGACCGCTTCGCAGACCTTCAACCAAGGAGCCTTGAATCATCATTTCACCAATAAAGATTGCCAATAAATAAATAAATATTGTGCTAAGAAGATGAATCCTCTGACATAAAATGATGCCTAACTATTAAGTTCAGATTTACCGATGGTCAACTTTGGAGCTGGAAATTGCAGTTGGTGGAATATATACACATAATCTGGAAGTCGAAAAGAATAAAATACTCGGAAATAAAAGTGAAAGGAATATCGAGCTGTATTCCAAAGGCATAAAACTAAGACCAGACAGAAACCCTCCAAAATCCTGCTTAACGAAGCCACTTCCCGATGGGATGCGCCTCCTTCAGTCGCTACTTAGTGCTCGCTAATGAGAGGACGTACTTACTCGCCCGCGTGGTCTCCGTCTGCTATTAATGTATTATTTCAGCCCTACAAAGATCCATCAAAACCTCTGCATAACAGAGAATTGTCCGTTCAATACGTCCATTACCATTTTTCTCACGGGGTATAATCAGAATTGGAAGTGAGAAGAAGAAGAAGACAACGGATGAAGATGTGCTGAAGTGCTGGAAATTGTCTCGTAGGAGTTCTTTTAGGTGCTAGTAAATCTATTATATCGAAATTTATACAAGAGAGGACTGATTGAACTTGATATTAGAAGGCCAGCATTTTATTATAGTTTGAACCATTCGCCCCAGAAAGTGGAGGTTCGTCTGCCATACAGATCAAAGTAAAAATGAACAGATTGTTTGACCTGATCCCGTCAGAGTATGGAGCTCAAGCTAGCCAGGAAGTATAAAAACGAAGCAATAGCAAGTGAAGAAATACAGGACTCGACTGGATTTTTTTTTTTTTTTTTTTACAATTGGCTTTACGTCGCACCGACACAGATAAGTCTTATGGCGGCGATAGGAGAGGAAAGGGTTAGAAGTGGGAAGAAAGCGACCGTGGCCTTAATTTAGGTACAGCCTCAGCATTTGCCTGGTGCGAAAGTAGGAAAACACGGAACACCAACTTCAGGGCTGCCGACAGAGGCGTTCGAATCCACGTACTCCCGAATACAAGTTATCTGCTGCGCGCCCCTAACCGCACGGTTAGACCACTCGGTCGACTGGAATATAAGTGACAGCAGGAACCAAATTTTCCCAATTAAATTTATTCCGACACCCATTTGTCTAGAGTAAATTTCTCCTACATTCACCGATAGCGCATATTTGAACATAAAATATACAGAGTAATTTTCTGAACCACGGAATAGTTTTAGAATTTATGGTAATGACGTAAATGAAGGCTTTTGTAAGATAATAATAATTATAATAATAATTATTATTATTATTATAATAATAATAATAATAATAACAATAATAATTGTTACCGGGGTTTGGTGGACCAGCAGAGGTGAAAGAAGGTGCCGGGGTGAATGGGTCTAACTACAAATCAAAGTTAATTTAAAACTTTAACGAAGGTTATATAATTTATTTTTTTGAATTTCAACAATCAACAAGAACAAAACTTGAACAACTTTTCACTATGCGAGATAACAATAACATACCAGGTACCATGACAAAGTTTATACAAGGCAAGTACATCCAAAATTTAGTGACAGTTTAGTCATCCGTGCTTCCAGCCCCTCGCTTTACATTTCCTGAGCTCTCAGCTCGACATTACAAAAGATTACTATTTTACACAAGGGCAGAAAACCCCTAGTCCCTGGAGCACTTACTCCCAACTTCAAATATCAAGCCTCCCAGAGGCACAGTTACCACACTTGAAAAGAGCTGACACGCTCTCAGTTTTTCAAGCCTATTCAAGGCAATATCAAACTTTACAATTACTTGCCATCAAGGCACAACTTACAAAAATGAAACGGGGGTATGTTGTACCCAACCTACTGGGCCTTAGCAGAAAAAGAACAGCTTAAGTAAATGGCCCGAAACACCAAACTGTATGGCGGCGTGTACTTGCACTCTTAAATATGCATTCTTAAAACCTAAAAGGCACTAGACCGATGAACCAGGGGCTATTCCCAAACTATGGAGGTGACTCGTATAAGAATAATTTAAGACATTACGGAAAGGAAGAAAACAAGTTACCGAAACGTAATCACCTCAAACCAATATGAAGGGGAGCTCGAGAGGGTAAATCACTTTCTATCCCCGAATTACGGTTACAGATTTTATGAGATTTTCACAGTCGGCAGAACTTACATTCTAGAGAAGTAGGTTACATATTAAAGTTTCGGACCCATCCCTCGGGTTAAACTGCGGAAATAGTAAGAAATAAAGATGTTAAACGACCACTACCTTGCTGAAGAACTGCTGCCTGATGAAAGAGGCACCTCCCGCCTCCTGCTTCACATTCACACACTTAGTTAGATGTTGATCAAATGGCCAAGAGACGTGAAAATCCGCAGTTTATAAACCCTCGGGGAAGGTTCGAGACCTTTCATGAATAATCAAGCTACACCCTTTCAATTTTATTGGACCACACAACATTTACAAAAAATAATTACAAAAATTAGCGATTGGCTGGATTCAAAACTGGCGGAAAGAAAAGATAAATATTGCCAACCCAAAAATAAATGAACGAAATTTAGTAAAGAAAACACTTATGAATACAAAATCTCTTGAAAAAATGTACCTTCACTTCGCACCAGGGTGCATGATGATAGTTTTTAGCAGTGACATCTATGAGAGGATGTCTACACTTTTTCATCAATGGAAAACAAAACAAGTTGAAATTCACACGGTCCTGGAAACTTCACAATCACAAAATTAATGTAGTGACATCTTCCGAGTAGAAGTTTGAGGAGGTCTAGTTCCAAGTTCAGAGTTTCTTCTGTAGAAGAGTTCTAATTGGCGCAAATTTTAAATGTGCGGCGTAGAGGTGTACCTCCCGGTACAATAATAATAATAATAATAATAATAATAATAATAATAATAATAATAATAATAATAATAATAATAATAATAATAATAATAATAATAATAGTAATAATAATAATGTTAAATAGTCTAACAAGTTAGTAGGATTATATAGGGAGATGGTCGATCTATGAAAGTTTACTCTTTCAAAACCACATTGGAAAGGATCGTGAATCCATGAGCAGTCATCATATTTACTCGCTGGAAAATTATGTTCAAAGAATGCCTTCACTGTTTCGAGACGGGAACATAATGTTTGTCATCACATCATGACCTAAGCCACTTGGTAATATGCATTTATCGTAGAACCTATTTCTTAAAACCCATTGCATTTCGGTACGTCACGATGTGCACGTGTTCTGCCAGCATTGTGGTAATGGAGACATCTATAATCCATAGCTTTAAAACGCAAGGATTTTTCTTTTGCTGTCCGCTAACAACTCCTTACAGGACAGATTATTATGAAATGTGATTTAGTTGAAAGTTACTTACATGTGCCAACACTATCGTTTTCTTTATTTTCATGGCTAGACTGTTAGCGAGCTCGCCTTTCGTCCAAGAGTCGGAGTTCGATTCCTGGCTGGGTTAGGAATGTTAACCTTTATTGGTTAATTCCGATTGCTTGGGGTCGGGTGTGTGGGTCGTCCTCATTATCAGAATTCATCATAAGTAGGGTCCCATTTTCACAGACACGCAAGTCACCTGTAAGGCGTCAGATCGAAAGACCTCCATCAGGTTGCTCCGGAGGCCACATTCCATTATGTGCATGCCCTGAATTCCATCTCTTTTGGAGGGAAAGTTATTGTTTTAGGTGGAAATTTTAGCTATGTTTTCACTTTCCACGTGCTTCCAATCAAGTTGTTATTCAGAACTTATTAAATTTTCTTCTCTTTGGTCAGAATTTTAAAATATTTCACCTTTATAAAATATGCGAAGAAGACCAGAAGAATTAGATTTAACTATTTTTTCCCGAAAATTAGTAATGGAGATTATCCTTCAGTGAATCATGAATCGCCAGAGATATTTGTTAGTGACTGACCACCCTCTACCGTCGCGAAGCAAGACATCGTCTCAGAAATTTAAGGGAATAAATTTGAGTCGCCAGAAGATGCTATAAGTGTCTCCAATATTGACATTCTTGCCCCTATAAACGAGCACTGTGATCAAATTACTTCTAAAGTTTTAGATCTTCTACCCGGAACGTCCAGGACGTACGTCACTGTAAATAACTTAAGTACTGGAGATGAAAATGAAACTCTAAAATTTCCCATGTAGTTTCTAAACAGCTTAGAAATAAGTGGCTTGCCTCCTCTCATGTCCTTCAATTAAACCTGGAGCAATTTTTAAATTATTACGAAACTTAAATGTTTCACAGGATCTTCTAAACGGATCAGCGTTCATTATATGAAAAATGCATGTCAGTTGTTTGGATCTCGAAATCATTTCGGGGTTAAGTGTTGGAGAGAGAGTTTTGATTCCTAGGATGGATGGAACAACATCGACACTGCTCTTCCATTTTATTTTAAAGAAGCCAGTTTCCTTTTCACCTTGCATTCAATATGACGATTAACAAAGTTCAAGAACAGACTTTAGGCCGTGTAGGTGTATATTTATCCCAGGCTGTATTTAGCCATGGCCACCTGTAGGTAGCAGTATCTTGAGTTCGGTCATTTGACAGTTTGAAAGTAAATGGTGCCAGCGTGCCAGGGAACAATACATATAGTATTTAAAGAAATGCTCTAACAGCACTACATTTCAGAGAAAATGGACCTAATATTCTCTGGAATTAGATACTTCACATTACAGCCTATAAGTTAATTTTTGGAGTCCTTATTTAGCCATTGCAAACTAAATGTAGCAAATGGTGTCACTCAGAAGTTTGTAAGTGCCAGATAAATATACTTCACCGAGACAGGGACTTAGTATTCCGTTGAATTTCAACGGGGCTCACCCTAGTGATTGATTTTATTTTACATTACATATTGTAGAATGAAATATTGTAGATGTATACAGTGATTCATTCTATTCTTTTTTAAAACAGTTTTAGCTAACAACGTTTCATTCTGGGAAATACATTTTTTCTGGTGATCCTTTTCAACGAAAACCAAATAGGATATTGATAACTCACCCATACTACTCATATTTAATACTTCAGTAATATTTTCTTGAACATGTCCATTCAACGTGTCGCATTATGTATTTATATTCACTTGTCAGCACCAGTTTCCTGGAACTTGGAAATGTAGTGTTCTACGTAAAAGTTCTTTACACATTAAAGCGATATGCACAAAATAAAAAGACATTTGGTTAAGGTTATTAAGTGAACTTTATTGTCACAATATTCAAGATGCTTACAATCTTCATTAGGTCTTCTTCTTTCTTCTCAATTCTCAATCCAAAAATTGGTTGGCTGCAATGTTTCATCATCCAGTCTCGGTATCATTTCTCCAGTTATTTCATCGCATCCTGGCGCTTTATTAGGTTTCGATCCTTTAACAGCCTTAAGATATGAGGGTCCCAGTTAATCACTTGTTATGTTTTCTTCATTTCCAAGGTCATTTATGTCAGTAGGATCTCCATATAATGTTTCTATGTATCGCTTCCCTCTTTCTCCCACTTATTTGCTCTCAGGCAACATTTTCACCTAATATGCTGTTACTACGGCCAGTGACTGTTCTGAATTGTTTCTTAATCAATTTATAACCAGTTTCCATGTTTCCTTTCTCCATTCTTTCTTCTATTTATTTGCATTGTCTCATTATATATTCTTCTCTGGCTTTCTTTGCTTCTCTGTTGACTAGGTTACGGAGCCTTTTATAGTTTCTGATGGTGGTAGTGATTATTGTTTTAAGAGGAAGCACAAGTAGGCAACCATCCTCTATATAACACTAATCAGAGAAAAAATGGAAGGGGTCCGACACTTCGAAAAATGAAGGTATCGGCCAAAGGAAGACAAGGGCCTCGAAAGGCATGAAAATGAAAGACTCCCTAGGCCTCCATACGTAATACCGTCGGGGTCTGAAAAGAACAAGTGTTGACCAAGGGAGGTCGGATAGGATAGATAAAAGTGAGGAGCCTGGCACAAGTAAGTGGAAGCAATGCCAGGACTCAGCTAAGGGTCCCGTGGTCGCCAATCCACTCTCCAAAGTTCAGAGCCCCTGAGGCCCCTTTTAGTCGCCTCTTACGACAGGCAGGGGATTCCGTGGGTGTTATTCTACCGCCCCCACCCACAGGGGGATTATAGTTTCTGATTCCTTCTTCACTCTTTGAGTTTATTAATTTCCTCCTTTCCTCCATAAGTTCAAGCACATAATCTATAACCCATGGTTCTCGTGCTTGTTTGGTCGTTTTCCCTATTACCTGATTTGCAGCTTCTATGATAGAGTGTTTAAAGCCCATCCATTTCTCATTTATTGTACCATTGGGTATTTCTGCGACGTTCTGTTTTACCAGTGTTTGATAGTTTTCCTTGATTCTGTCTTGTTTTAGTTTCCTGACATTATATCTGCAATATTTTTCCGCGTTCTTCCTCTTCTTTCTTAGTCTTAAACCAGATTTTAACAATACTAGGTTGTGGTCACTCGCCACATCAGCTCCTGGATAACTTTTGCATTGTTTGACTTGGTTACGGTACTTTTCCCTTACCATAATAAAATCTATTTGGTATTTCGCTTTTTCTCCAGGTGCAATCTAGGTATACCTTCTTCTCTTGGGCTGTTTGAACAAGGTGTTTGTAATTATTAGTCCTTTTCCTTTACAAAAGTCTGTTAGTTGTTGTCCTTTGTCATTTCTTACACCAAGACCATACTTCTTTTCCATCAACAGATACGTTCCAGTCTCCAAGAAAAATGAGATTAGGTCTATCGTGAATAATACATTTGGCTTATGTCTTCGAAGATCTCTGTATTATTCGTAACTCCTCAAGCTTAACTCGAAGGTAGCAGCAAGTATTCTTCCACTATAAACTGACACAGAGAAAAGCACGCAAAATATCTCTGAGGTGTTGTGTTGTTGGGGGAGCCCCACCCCGCTCCCCCAGAAAGCGTGGCGACCAACCAGAGTATTATGTCGCCTCCGCCTGCCCGTAATGTCATACGAAGTAACATAACTACAATACAATAAATTAAATCTTTATAATTATTGAACCTTTAATTTAAAACACAAAAATAAAAGATAATGGAAACCGGAAACATCTCACAATTAAAACTCAGTCAAATGGCTCCCATTACTGCTAAATCATTCTACTCTATACCCACAGACCACACCTGCGAACTCCTTATTCGTAGCACCTTCCATAGGAGACATAGTCCGCTTATTTTCCCTTACCCGTCTCAACATATTTCAGTATTACCGCACTCTATTTCACACCCACCTACAGTCAGCCATCAATCAAGCACTCAACCTCCATGTTCAGACCACCTACTCGGGGTTGTATACACATTTTCAATTTTAAACAGTGGAGACCCTCGTTTGATGGATAGTACAACCAACAGAAGACAACCCCCTCTACCCGTCTCCATTTTCTTAATATCCAATCCTTTTCACCCAAACGCCTACTCCTCCAGACCCTCCTAAAACAAAACCCTGACCACGCAGTTCTTCGCAATGAAACCATGCTTCGTGACACTCAGCCCGCCCATCTACCTGCCTTCACCCTCCACAGTGTGGAAAATCCATATGGTATCGGTCATGGAGGTGTAGCCTTGACGTTCACCCTCCCCCCCTCATACTCGTCCACACACCACTACCTCTACACGTCTATCCTGAATCCATCATTGCTACCATATACTACCACTCACGAATCCTGCACCTCGCCGCCATTTACATCCGAAACATCACCCCTTCCCGTAGAGTTCATGGCATATATTCACACCACATTCCGTCATTCCAAAACCCTTTCAGTTCATAACCTGCAAAGCCATTCTTCTGACGAGATCCAATGCCTCCAGAACTTTCCCAAGCATATTGACTCCTCTTTAATCCCTCCCCGGGTCACTCCCGCCCTCCTTCCCAAACAACCAGTGACGCTGTCTTTTCTCAAAACTTCTTAATCCATCTTCTAAACGCTTCCCACCTCTTTATCCTCCTCCAAATACCTTCAAACTCACCACATCCCATCCTCCTGCCCCAAGTTTGTAACTGTGCCAATTGGACCGCCTACGTGAACATATTACCAAATCACTCGCACAATCACCTCTTATTCCTACTGATGCCCAGTCGTAGACAACATTTCCAACTTCATCCATACCCCCATAACTAATGCCTCGAAGACCTACATTACCACCTCACTCCATACCCCCTCCAAACACTCTCTCCCACCCAACTTCCTGCAACCCCAGGAATTCTCCCAGTCTGACCTATACAATTCTCCCGTACACGTGATCCCTACTTCTTTCGCCTCCACCGTCAGACCTTGTGGACCGTTTCCAGCTACCTGAAAGCACGCCGCCGGGTAACCTGGTCCAAAATCTGCAATTCCCTCAATTTCATCCATGTCTCCCCTTCTCAGTTCTGGCGCAACCTATCCTCCCTCTTCGGACAACACAGTACCCATTCATATCCCACCATCCAATATGGAACATCTCAATCGAGTATCCAGGAAAAGCTGTTTATATTCACCTCCCAATTCCACAATCGATTCACACCTTCTCCCTGCACAATATCACCCTCTACCAGAATCTCCTATCCTCCCCGTCCCTTCAACAATCTTCTACTTACACACTCGCACCCCACGTCCTCAACAACACGATAACTGCCTCCATTATTTCAAACCCCTTAGTCCGCACACGGGGCACCGCTCCACGTCCCGACCGAATCCGATACGGGCATATATGCCAAGCCCTTATTGAACTACTCACACTCCTAGCATCCCTCCATCCATTCACAAACACCTCCGACTTCTAGCCCCTCCTCCTGGAAGAGATTCACATAGCTCCCTTTCACAGAACCCAGATAGGGCCGATCCAAACTAGACTCCTACTGCCCCATTCGTCTCATCACAATCCTTGCTAAGATCCTAGATAAAATCCCCATCCGCCGATTGCAACCCTCTCTGAAATCCCTTAACACACAAGCTCCAAGAACAATGCGGATTCCACAGAGGACTACTAATCATCTAATCTTTCACCTCATCTAATCTCTTAAGCCATTACTTACCGGTCACCCCGCCCTGACAGGTGTGGCCCAGAGCAAGCCCAACCTATTTCCTCCTCTCTTGTCGATGGAACGCCGAATAGTCCGCATTGCCCTATTAATCCCTCTGTTACTGCTTACTAAAGAACTCAACCACATCATCCCCTCCCCAAAATTGACACCCACGTCTCCTTCCCCTTCTGGATATTCCAAGGCAAGACCCAAACGCCTACTCCTCCAGACCCTCCTAAAACAAAACCCTGACCACGCAGTTCTTCGCAATGAAACCATGCTTCGTGAAACTCTGCCCGCCCATCTACCTGCCTTCACCCTCCACAGAGTGGAAAATCCATATGGTATCGATCATGGAGGTGTAGCCTTGACGTTCACCCTCCCCCCCTCATACGCGTCCACACACCACTACCTCCACACATCTATCCAGAATCCATCAATGCTACCATATACTTCCGTTCCCGAATCCTGCACATCGCCACCATTTACACCTGAAACATCGCCACTTCCCGTAGCATCCATGGCCTATATTCACACCACATTCCGTCATTTCATAATTTTTGCGGATCTTAACCTACATAGCCGCTTTTCTGGCGCGATCCAACGCCTCAACAACATCCCCACCGCATTGACTCCTCTCAAATACCACTCCAGGATCTCTCCCACCCTTCTTCGCAAACACATCCCGACGCCGTCGTTTCTCACAAATTATTAATCCATTTCTAAACATTTCCCCTTCCTATCCTATTCCAAATAGCCCCTTACTCGCCACGTCTTCATCCTCCTCCCCCACGTCTGTTACCGAACTTTCCGAAAGCCAATTGGAAGCCTATCGTGAACATATTACCAAAGCACACGCACAGTCACCGCCCCTTCCTTGTGATGCCCAGTCGTAGACAATATTTCCAACATCAACCGTACCATCATAACTCATGTCTCGAAGACCATCTTCCCCACATAACACCACATGCCCTACAATCCCTGTCATAGATAATTGGACCACCTATGTGAATATATTACATAATCACGCGCACAATCACCTAGATTCCTACCGATTCCCAGTCGTAGACAACATTTACAACTTCATCCATACCACCATAACTAATGCCTCGAAGACCTATATCCCCAACTCATCCCATATGGCCTCCATACCCTCTCTCCCACCTAACTCCCTGCACCCCCATGAACTCTCAATTCTTGCCTATGCAGTCCCGTACACGTGACCACTACTTCGTTCGCCTCCACTACCAGATCATACGGACAGATTCCAGCTACCTGAAAGATCACCACCGGATAACCAGGTCAAAATCTGCAATTCCCTCAATTTCATCCATGTCCCACCTTCTTAGTTCCGGCGAAACCTATCCTCCTGCTCCGAAAAACACAGTACCCATTCAAACCACCACTATCCAATATGGCACATCTCAATCGAGTATCCAGGAAAAGCTCTTAATATTAACCTCCCACTTCGAAAATCGGTCCACTCATTCTCCATAACATTACTTATCTCCGCCCGATACAACCCTGTTCCAGAATCTATTTTTCCCTCCGTTACTTCAACACTATTCTACTTACACACACCCACCCCACGCCCCAAACATCCCGATAACAGCCTCCATTATTACAAATGCCCTAGTCCGCACACGGAGCACAGCCCCAGGTACCGACCAAGTGCGATACTGCCATACTTCTCAAACCCTTATTGAATTCCTCACGCTCCTAGCATCCCTCTATCCATTCTTACACACCTCCGGTTTCCAACCTACCTCCTGGAAGAGATTCGAAATGCTCCTTTTCACAAAACGTGGAAGGGACAAATACAAACTCACTCTTACAGCGCCATTTGCCTCATCACAATCCTTGCCAAGGTCCTAGATAAAATACTCATCCGCCGACTGCACCACTATCTCAAGTCCCTCAAAATCCTATGTCCCCCTAAATGCGGATTCCACCGACGACAACTAATCACCAAATCTTCCACCTCATACAATCTATTAATAAGAAAATCAACATTGCGCGACAGTACCTATCAACCACCTTCGACTGTAACCAGGAATTCGCCTGACACCCTGTTCTTAATTTCAAGCTCCACTGCTAAACAGTCCCAGGCTCCTACATCCAATTCTACGCTGCTTACCTTAACAAAAGTACAACCTGTATATCACTCATCGGCCACCTATCGCCAACCTTTCCCATGTCCCGGGATAAACAGCAGGGTATTGTCCCCACTCCCCACTACTCCTCATTCCTTTCGTCACCGATATCCTCCAAATATCACCACCAATCCAATTCCTCCAATTCGCCAATCAAACCGCCATCATTTCGCCCAATCCCTTCCGTCCAGAACATCAATAAAAACCTGCGAAGATTCCTGTTTTTAACAGTAAACTACCTCACCTAATCTCCGAAACCATTATCCGCTAAACCGTTACTTACTTTCACCTCATCCAATCTATTAAGCCATTACTTACCGCTCACACGCCCTGACAGCTGTGACCCAAAGCAAGCCCAACATATTTCCTCCTCTCCTGTAGATGGAAAGCCGAATATTCCGCATTGCCTTTCTAATCCCTCTGTTATTCCTTACAAAGGAACTACACCATATCAGCCCCTCCCCAAACCTGACACACACGTCTCCCTCCTCTTCTGGAGATTCCACGGCAAGAACCTAGATCCCAACAACCCGGTCCCATACCAGTTCCTCCTTTCCACCCTACGATCCCCACTATATAAATTATCCCCACATCAATATCAAAACATCCTCACGAACTAGAGACGGGCCACCCCCACAAGACCAGACCGCAATGGGTAAATTTTATCCCAAATTCCACCCACCTTCATTTATAACTTTCTCATCTAATCGCCTACTCCTCCAGACCCTCCTACAACAACCCTGCCAACAGAGTTCTGCGCGAAAGAAACCATTCTTCGTGATACTCAGCTTGCCATTCTACCCGGATTCCCCATCCACATGGCGGACAACCCGCATGGTATAAGTCGTGGTGGTATAGCCATTGTGGTACGCACTTCCCCTCACATACGCGTCCAGACCCCGTACGTTAACATACCTACCCTGATTGATAAATGCTACCAAATAATTCCGTTCCCGAGTCTTGCACCTCAACACCATTTACACCAGAAAAATCACCCCTTCCCGTAGCATTAATTTCCTATATTAACACTACATTCCGTCATTTCTTAATTTTTACAGATCATAATCTACATAGCCGGTCTTCTGGCGAGACCCAACGCCTCCACAACTCCCTCAACCACAATGGCTCCTAATTCCACTCCCGAGTCCTTCCCGTCCTTCTTCGCAAACGCTCCCCGGCGCCGTCATTTCTCACAGCTCCCTAATCCACCTTCTAAACATTCCCTTCCTCCCTATCCACCTCCAAATACCCTCACACACGTCACGTCCTCATCCACCTACCCAGCGACTGATGCCGAACTTCGCCAAAACCAATTGGACACGTACCGTGAACATATTACCAAAGCACTCGGACAGTCACCTCCCCTTCCTTCTGATGCCCAGTCGTAGACAAGATTTCCAACCTCAACTATTCCAACATATCTAACGTCTCGATTATCCACATTCCCACCTCACTCCATACGCCCTCCAAACTCTGTCTGCCACCCAACTTCCTGCACCCCCGCGATTCTCCCAGTCTTATCTAAAAGAATTCTCCAGAACACGTTTGCACAACTTCCTTCGCCTCCACCGCCAGTCCCTGCGGACAGATTCCATCCTCCTGAACACTCCTCGGTGGATAACCTGGTACAAAACTTGAAATTCCCTCATTTTCGTCCTTGTCTCACCTTCTCAGTTCTGGCGCAAGCTATACTCACCCGTCTGTCAACACAGCACCCCTTCATACCACACCATTCATAATGAAACATCTTCGACGAATATCCAGGTAAACATGTTAATATTCACATCCCACATCCGCAATCGGTAACTCTTTCTCCATATCATTACTCATCTCCGCCCGATGCCACCCTGTTCTGGAATCTACTTCTCCCTCCGTCCCTTCAACAATCCTCTATTTAAACACACGCACCCCACGTCCTAAACATCCCGAAAACTCCCTCCATTATTACTAACGACATATTCCGCACGCCGAGCAGCGCACCAGCTCCCGACTTAGTCCGATACTGCCATATCTGTCAAACGCTTATCGAATTTCTACGCTCCTAGCATCCCTCTATTCGTTCATACACACCTCCCGTTTCCATCCCACCTTCTGAAAAGATTCAAAATGCTTCTTTTTCCCAAATCCGGAAACGACCAATCCAAACTAGTCTCCTAACGCAACATTTGTCCCGTCACCATCCTTGCCACCATTCTAGATAAAACACTCATCCCCTGATTACACCGCTATCTGAAGTCCCTCAAACAACTACGTCCCCCATAATGGGGATTCCACCGAGGACTACTAATCACCAAATCTTTCACCTCACCCAATCTATAAATAAACAAATCAACATAGCCCGACAGACCCTATAAATCACCTTCGACATTAACCAGGAATTCACCTTCGCCTGACACCCTGTCTTTAATTTCAAGCACCACTTCTAAACATTCCCAGCCTCCTACGTCCAATTCTACGTGGCTTCACGTAATAACAGTACAACCTGTATATCAGACAACGGCCACCTATCGCCAAACAACCCCATGTCCATGGATGTATACCAAGGATTTATCCCCTCTCCCCACCTCTCATTTTCCTTTTCGTCACCGACATTCTCCAAATATCACCACCCATCCAATTCCTTCAATTCGCCAATATCACAGACATCATTTCGCCCAAACCCTTCAGTACAGAACATCAAATAGCAGACTGCGAAGTATCCTGGACACATTTACCTCCCTTCGCGACCAATAGGAACCAGGCCTCAATATTTCCAAAACAAAATCTATCCTAATCCTGTATCAAAAACGGCGCTTTTTCCTTCCTCGCAATTCCTGCAGCCTCAGATACACCATAATGAAAACACCGTCCCCCTATCTTCCCTCAAATACTTGGCGTCACCATAGAGCAGCACCTCACGTTTCCGCCCCAAGCTCAAAAACCCACAAACAAATCATACATATAATTTCATCAAGTACGTCGGCTTGCCGGCACCTGTTGGGTATTTAACAGGAAACTACTTCCCCTAACCGCCGAACCCTTCATCCACTAAGCCATTATTTACCGCTCACCCCGCCCTAACAGCTGTGACCCACAGCAAGCCCAACATATTTCCTCCTCTCCTGTCGATGGAGCGCCGAACATTTCGCATTGACCTACTAATATCCCAGTTATTCCTTACTAAGGAACTACACCACATCATCTCCACCACAAACTTGACACCCACGCCTCTCTCCTCTTCTGGAGATTCCACGGCAAGGCCTAGATCCCAAAAACCCCGTCCCAAACAAATTCCTCAATTCCACCCTACGATCCCCACTATATGAGTTATCCCCACGTCACTATCAAATCATCCTCATGAACCAGAGACAGGCCACCCCCACAAGACCAGTCCGCAATGGGTACATTTTATCGCAAATTCCACCCACCTTCATTTATAACTTTCTCATCTAATCGCCTACTCCTCCAGACCATCCTACAACTACCCTGCACACACAATTCTGCGCGAAAAAACCATTCTTCGTGATACTCAGCTTCACATCCTACCCGGACTCCCCATCCACATGGCAGACAACCCGCATGGTATAAGTCGTGGTGGTATAGCCATTCTGGTACGCCCTTCCCTCCTCGTAGGCGTCCACACCCCGTACGTACACATATCTATTCTGATTCCATTAATGCTACCATTTAATTCCGTTCCCGAATCCTGCACCTCAACGCCATTTACACCAGAAAAATCACCCTTCCCGTAGCATCATGGCCTACATTAACACCACATATCGTCATTTCATAACTTTTGCAGATCATAATCTACATAGCCGGTCTTCTGGCGAGACCCAACGCCTCCACAATCCCCTCAACCACATTGACACTTAATTCCACTCCCGAGTCCTTCCCATCATTCTCCACAAACATTCCCCGACGCGTCGTTCCTTACAACTCCCTAATCTACCTTCTAAACATTCCCTTCCTCCCTATCCTCCTCCAAATACCCTCACACGCGCCACGTCCCCATCCCCCTCCTCCGCGTCTGATAAAGAACTTCGCCAAAACCAATTAGACACGTACCGTGAACATACTACCAAAGCACTCGGACAGACACCTCCGCTTCCTTCTGGTGCCCAGTCGTAGACAGGATATCCAACCTCAACTATAACAACATATGTAATGTCTCGATGATCCACATTCCACCTCACTCCATACGCCCTCCAAACCCTGTCTCCCACCTAACTTCCTGCACCCCCTGCAACTCTCCCAGTCTTACCTGAAATTATTCTCCCGAACACGTTATCCCTACTTCCTTCGCCTCCACCGCCAGTCCCTGCGGAAAGTTTCCATTCTCCTGAACGCTCTTCGGTGGATATATTGGTCCAAAACTTGAAATTCCCTCAATTTAGCCCTTGTCTCGCCTTCTCAGTTCTCGCGCAAACTATCCTCACACCTCGGTCAACACAGCACCCCTTCATACCCCACAATACATAATCAAACATCTCCGACGAATACCCAGGTCAACATGTTAATATTCACCTCCCACTTCCGCAATCGGTTCACTCCTTCTCCATACCATTACTCACCTCCGCCTGATGCCACCCTGTTCGAGAATCTACTTTCCCCTCCATCACTTCAACACTCCTCTACTTACACACACGCACCCCAATCTAAACATCCCGAAAACTCACTCCATTATTACTAAAGCCATAGTCGGCACACGGAGCAGCGCGCCAGCTCCAGACCATGTCCGATACTGCCATATCTGTCAAACCCTTATCAAATTCCTCACGCTCCTAGCATCCCACTATCCAGCCATACACACCTCCGGTTTCCACGCCATCTTCTGAAAAGATTCAAAATGCTCCTTTTTACCAAATCCGGAAACGACCAATCCAAACTAGACTCCTAACGACCCATTTGTCTCATAACCATCCTTGCCAACATTCTACACTCATCCCCTGATTGCACCGCTATCTGAAGTCCCTCAAACAACTACATCCCCCATAATGCGGATTCCACCGAGGACTACTAATCACCAAATCTTTCACCTTACCCAATCTATAAATAAACAACTCAACATAGCCCTACCGTCCCTATAAATCACCTTCGACTATAACCAGGAATTCAGCATCGTCCGACACCCTGTCCTTAATTCCAAGCCCCAATTCTAAACACTCCCAGCCTCCTACGTTCAATTCTACGTGGCTTACCGTAATAAGAGTACAACCTGTATATCAGACAACTGCCACCTATCGCCAACCTTCCCCATGTCCCTGGATGTATAGCAAGGATTTATCCCCTCTCCCCAACACTCATTTTTCTTTTCGTCACCGACATTCTCCAAATATCACCACCCATCCAATTCCTTCAATTCGCCAATATCACCGCCATCATTTCGCACACACACTTCGGTACAGAACATCAATTAGAAAAATGCGAAGTTTCCTGGACACAGTTGCCTCCCTTTGCGACCAATGGGAACTCGGCCTCAATACTTCCAAAAGAAAATCCATCCTAATCCTGTATCACAAACGGCGCTTTTTCCTTCCTACCAATCTTTGCAGCCTCAGATTCACCATAATGACAAAGCCGCCCCCCTCAATCTTCCCTCAAATACCTCGGCGTCACCATAGAGCAGCACCTCACATTCCGCCCCCCAGTTCAGAAACCCACAAACAAAACATACATGTGATCTCATTAAGTACGTCGGCTTGCCGGCACCAGATACGTATTTAACAGGAAACTAATTCACCTAACCGCCGAACCCTTCATCCACTAAGCCATTACGTACCGCTCACCCCGCCCTGACAGCTGTGACCCACAGCAAGCCCAACATATTTCATCCTGTCCTGTCGATGGAACGCCGAATATTCCCCATTGCCCTTCTAATCCCTCAGTTATTCCTTACTAATGAACTATACCACATCATCCCCTCCCAAAACTTGACACCCACGTCTCTCTCCTCTTCTGGAGATTCCAACGCAAGGCCTAGATCCAAAAAAACCCGTCCCATACAAGTTCCTCCATTCCACACTACTATCCCGGCTATATGTTATCCCCACATCACTATCAAAATATCCTCACGCACCAGAAACGGGCCACCCCCACAAGACCAGTCTGCAATAGGTAAATTTTACGCCAAATCCCACCCACCTTCAATTATAACTTTCTCATCCAATCGCCAACTCTCCAGGCCTTCCTACAGCAACCCTGCCCACACAGTTCTGCCCGAAAGAAACCATGCTTCGTGATACTCAGCTTGCCATTCTACCCGGATTCCACATCCACATGGCGGTCAGCCCGCATGGTATAAATCGTGGTGGTATAACGATTGTGGTACGCCCTTCCCTCCTCATTCGCGTCCACACCCCGTACGTTCACATATCAATCCTGATTCCATTAATGCTACCATATAATTCCGTTCCCGAATCCTGCACCTCAACACCATTTACACCAGAAAAATCACCCCTTCCCGTAGCACCATGGCCTATATTAACACCACATATCGTCATTTCATAACCTTTGCAGATCGTAATCTACATAGCCGTTCTTCTGGCGAGACCCAACGCCTCCACAACTCCCTCAACCACATTGTCTCCTAATTCCACCCCCGAGTCCTTCCCGTCCTTCTTCGCAGACACTCCCCGACGCAGTCATTTCTCACAAATCCCCAATATACCTTCTAAACTTTCCCTTCCTCCCTATCCTCCTCCTAATACCCTCACACACGCCACGTCCTCATCCCCCGCCCCCGCGTCTGCTACAGAACTTCGCCAAAACCAATTGGACACATACCGTGAACATATTATCAAAGCACTCGCACAGTCACCTCCGCTTCCTTCTGATGCCCAGTAAGACAAGATTTCCAACCACAACTATACCAAGATATGTAATGTCTCGATGATCCACATTCCCACCTCACTCCATACGCCTTCCAAATCCTGTCTCCCACCCAACTTCCTGCACCCCCTGCAACTCTCCCAGTCTTATCAAAAAGAGCTCTCCCGAACACGTTATCCCAACTTCCTTCGCCTCCACCGCCAGTACCTGCGGACAGTTTCCAGCCTCCTGAGCGCTCTTCGGTGCATAACCTGGACCAAAACGTGAAAGCCCCTCAATTTCGTCCTTGTCTCGCCTTCTCAGTTCTGGCGCAAGCTATACTCACACATAGGTCAACACAGCACCCCTTCATACCCCACCATTCATAATGAAACATATCTGACGTATATCCAGGTAAACATATTAATATTCACCTTCATTTCCGCAATCGGTTCGCTCCTTCTCCATACCAATACTCACTTCCCGATGCTACCCTGTTCGAGAATATACTTTGTACTCCATCCCTCTAACACTCCTATACTTACTCACACGCATCCCACGTCCTAAACATCTCGAAAACTCCCTCCATTATTACAAACGCCATAGTCCGCACACGGAGCAGCGCTCCAGCTCCCGACCAAATCCGATACTGCCATATCTGTCAAACACGTATCCAATACCTCACGCTCCTAACAACCCTCTATCCATTCATACACACCTCCAGTTTCCATCCCACCTTCTGAATAGATTCAAAATGCTCCTTTTTCCCAAATCCGGAAACGACCAATCCAAACTAGACTGCTACCAACATGTCTAATGTCTCGATGACCCACATTCCCACCTCACCCCATACGCCTTCCAAATCCTGTCTCCAACCCAACTTCCTGCACCCCCTGCGACTCTCCCAGTCTTATAAAAAGAGCTCTCCCGAACACGTTATCCCAACTTCCTTCGCGTCCACCGCCAGTCCCTGCGGACAGTTTCCAGCCTCCTGAACGCTCTCCGGTGCATAACCTGGGCCAAAACGTGAAAGTCCCTCAATTTCGTCCTTGTCTCGCCTTCTCAGTTCTGGCGCAAGCCATCCTCACCCCTCGGTCAACACAGCACTCCTTCATAACCCACTATTCATAATGAAACATCTCCGACGAATATCCACATAAACATGTTAATATTCACCTCCCACTTCCGCAATCGATTCACTCCTTCTCCATACCATTACACATCTCCGCCCGATGCCACCCTGTTCGAGAATCTACTTTCCCCTCAGTCCCTTCAACACTCCTCTACTTACACACACGCACCCCACATCTTAAACATCTCGAAAACTCCCTCCATTGTTACTAAAGCCATAGCCCGCACACGGAGCAGTGCTCCGGTTCCCGACCAAGTCCGATACTGCCGTGTCTGACAAACCCTTATCGAATTCCTCACGCACCTACCATCCCACTATCCATTCATACACTCCTCCGATTTCCATCCCACCTTCTAAAAAAAGATTCACAATGCTCCTTTTTCCCAAATCCGGAAAGGACTAATCCAAACTAGACTACTAACGCCCCATTTGTGTCATCACCATCCTTGCCAACATTCTAGATTCATCCCCTGATTGCACCGCTATCTGAAGTCTCTCAAACAAATACGTCCCCCATAATGCGGATTCCACCGAGGACTACTAAACACCAAATCTTTCACCTCACCCAATCTATAAATAAACAATTCAACATAGCCCGACCGTCCTAATAAATCACCTTCGATGTTAACCAGGAATTCACCCTCGTCCGACACCCTGTCCTTATTTTCAAGCTCCAATTCTAAAATCTCCTAGCCTCCTACGTCCATTTCTATGCGGCTTACCGTAATAATAGTACAACATGTATATCAGACAACGGCCACCTATCGCCAAACCTCCCCATGTCCGTGCATGTATAGCAAGGATTTATAACCTCTCCCCACATATCCTTTTGCTTTTCGTCACCTATACCCTCCATATATCACCACCCATCCAATTCCTATCACAGCCATCATTTCGCCCACACCCTTCGGTACAGAACATCAATTAGAAAAATACGAAGTTACCTGGACAAAGTTACCTCCCTTTGCGACAAATGTGAACTCGGCCTCAATACTTCCAAAACAAAATCCATCCTAATCCCGTATCACAAACGGCGCTTTTTCCTTCATCGCGACCCCTACAGCCTCAGATTCACCATCATGACAACACCGTCCCCCCTCAATCTTCCCTCAAATACCTTGGCGTCACCATAGAACAGCGCCTTACATTCGGCCCCCAGTTCGAAAACACACAAACAAATCATACATATTATCTCATCCAGTACGTCGGCTTGCCGGTACCAGTTAGGTATTTAACAGGAAACTACTTCACCTAACCGCCGAATCCTTCATCCACATAGCTATTATTTACCGCTCACCCAGCCCTGATAGCTATGACACACAGCAAGCCCAACATATTTCCTCCTCTCCTGTCGATGGAACGCAGAATATTCCGCATTGCCCTTCTAACCCCTCTGTTATTCCTCACTAAGGAAGTACACCAAATCATCCCCTCCCCAAACTTGACACCCACGTCTCCCTCCTCTTCTGGAGATTCCACGGCAAGGCCTAGATCACAAAAACCCCGTCCCAGAAAACTTCCTCCATTCCACCCTACTATCCCCGGTATATGTTATCCCCACATCACTATCAAAATATCCTCACGCACCAGAAAACGGCCACCCCAACTAGACCAGTCCGCAATGGGTAAATTCTATCCCAAATCCCACACACCTTCAATTATAACTTTCCCATCGAATCGCCTACTCCTCCAGACCCTCCTACAACAACACTGCCCACACAGTTCCGCGCGAAAGAAACCATTCTTCGTGATACTCAGCTTCACATTATACCCGGACTCCCCATCCACATGGCGGACAACCCGCATGGTATAAGTCGTGTTGGTATAGCAATTGTGGTACGCCCTTCCCTCCTCATACGCGTCCACAAACCGTACGTACACATATCTACCCTGATTCCATTAATGCTACCATATAATTCCGTTCCCGAATCCTGCACCTCAACACCAATTACACCAGAAAAATGACCCTTTCCCGTAGCATCATGGCCTATATTCACATTCCGTCATTTCA
Organism: Anabrus simplex; assembly: GCF_040414725.1. Lineage (NCBI taxonomy): Eukaryota > Metazoa > Arthropoda > Insecta > Orthoptera > Tettigoniidae > Anabrus > Anabrus simplex. The sequence goes on along the minus strand of NC_090270.1, from coordinate 147,471,698 downwards.
TAACTTATGCATATCTTAATCTACATAGCCGGGCTTCTGGCGAGACCCAAAGTCTCCACAACTCCCTCAACCACATTCACTACTAATTCCACCCCCGAGTCCTACCCGTCCTTCTTCGCAGACAATCCCCGACGCCGTCATTTCTCACAAATCCCTAATACACCATCTAAACATTCCCTTCCTTCCTATCCTCCTCCAAATATCCTCACACACTCCACGTCCTCATCCCCCTCCCCCGCGTCTGATACAAAAATTCGCCAAAACCAATTGGACACGTACCATGAACATATTACCAAAGCACTCGGACAGTCACCTTCCATTCCTTCTGATGCCCAGTCGTAGACAGGATATCCAACCTCAACTATACCAACATATCTAATGTCTCGATGATCCACATTCCCACCTCACTCCATACGCCCTCCAAATCCTGTCTACCACCCAACTTCCTGCACCCCCTGCAATTCTCCCAGTATTATCTAAAAGAATTCTCCCGAACACGTTATTCCTACTTCATCGCCTCCACCGCCAGTCCCTGCGGACAGTTTCCATCCTCCTGAACGCTCTTCGGTGGATAACCTGGTCCAAAACTTGAAATTCCCTCAATTTAGCCCTTGTCTCGCCTTATCACTTCTGGCGCAAGCTATCCTCACACCTCGGTCAACACAGCACCCCTCCATACCCCACCAATCATAATGAAACATCTCCGACGAATATCCAGGTAAACATGTTAATATTCATCTCCCACTTCCGCAATCGGTTCACTCCTTCTCCATACCAATACTCAATTCCCGATGCTACCCTGTTCGAGAATATACTTTCAACTCCGTCCCTTTAACACTCCTCTACTTACACACACGCACCCCAACCTAAACTTCCCGAAAACTCCCTCCATTATTAGTAAGGCCATAGTCCGCACACGGAGCAGCGCTCCATCTCCCGACCAAGCCCGATACTGCCATATCTGTCAAACCCTTGTCAAATCCGCACGATCCTAACATCCCACTATCCAGTCATACACACCTCCCGTTTCCATCCCACCTTCTGAAAATATTCAAAATGCTCCTTTTCCCCAAATCCGGAAACGACCAATCCAAACTAGACTCCTAACGCCCCATTTGTCTCATCAACATCCTTGCCAACGTTCTACATAAAACACTCATCCCGTGATTACACCGCCATCTGAAGTCCCTCAAAGAACTACGTCCCCCATAATGCGGATTCCACCGAGGACTAGTAATCACCAAATATTTCACCTTACCCAATCTATAAATAAACAACTCAACATAGCCCGACCGTCCCTATAAATCACCTTCGACTATAACCAGGAATTCACCTTCGTCTGACACGCTGTCCTTAATTTCAAGCCCCACTTCTAAACACTCCCAGCCTCCTACGTCCAATTCTACGCGGCTTACCGTAATAACAGTACAACCTGTATATCAGACAACGGCCACGTATCGCCAACCTTCCCCATGTCAATGGATGTATAGCAAGGATTTATCCCCTCTCCCCACTGCTCCTTTTTCTTTTAGTCACCGACATTCTCCAAATATCACCACCCATCTAATTCCTTCAATTCGCCAATATCACCGCCATCATTTCGCACACTCCCTTCGGTACAGAACATCAATTAGAAAAATGCGAAGTTTCCTGGACACAGTTACATTCCTTTGCGACCAGTGGGAACTCGGCCTCAATACTTCCAAAACAAAATCCATCCTAATCCTGTATCACAAACGGCTCTTTTTTCCTTCCTCGCAATCTTTGCAGCCTCAGATTCACCATAATGACAAAAACGTCCCCCCTCAATCTTCCCTCAAATACCTCGGCGTCACCATAGAGCAGCACCTCACATTCCGCCCCCAGTTCAACAACCCACAAACAATACATACATATGATCTCATCAAGTACGTCGGCTTGCCGGGACCAGTTACGTATTTAACAGGAAACTAATTCACCTAACCGCCGAACCCTTCATCCACTAAGCCATTACTTACCGCTCAACCCGCCCTTACAGCTGTGACCCACAGCAAGCCCAACATATTTCATCCTCTCCTGTCGATGGAACGCCGAATATTCCCCATTGCCTTTCTAATCCCTCAGTTATTCCTTACTAATGGACTACACCTCATCATCCCCTCCCCAAACTTGACACCCACGTCTCTCTCCTCTCCTGGCGATTCCACCGCAAGGCCTAGATCCAAAAAAACCCGTCCCATACAAGTTCCTCCATTCCACCCTACGATCCCCACTACATAATTTATCCTTTCATCACTATCAAAACATCCTCACGCACCAGAAACGGGCCACCCCCACAAGACCAGTCCGCAATGGATAAATTTTGCCCCAAATCCCACCCACCTTCAATTATAACTTTCTCATCCAATCGCCTACTCCTCCAGGCCTTCCTACAGCAACCCTGCCCACACAGTTCTGCCCGAAAGAAAACATTCTTCGTGATACTGAGCTCGCCATTCTACCCGGATTCCACATCCACACGGCGGACAGCCCGCATGGTATAGGGCGTGGTGGTATAACGATTGTGGTACGCCCTTCCCTCCTCATACGCGTCCACACCCCGTACGTTCACATATCAATCCTGATTCCGTGAATGCTACCATATAATTCCGTTCCCGAAACCTGCACCTCAACACCATTTACACCAGAAAAATCACCCTTTCCCGTAGCATCATGGCCTATATAAAGACCACATTTCGTCCTTTCATAACTTTTGCAGATCTTAATCTACATAGCCGGTCTTCTGGCGAGACCCAACGCCTCTACATCTCCCTCAACCACATTGACTCCTAATTCCACTCCCGAGTCTTTCACGTCCTTATTCGCAAACACACACCGACGCCGTCATTTCTCACAAATCACTAATCCACCTTCTAAACTTTCCCTTCCTCCCTATCCTATTCCAAATACCCTCACACACGACATGTCCTCATACCCCCCACCGCGTCTGATACAGAAATTCGCCAAAACAAATTGGACACGTACCGTGAACATATAACCAAAGCACTCGGACAGTCACCTCCCCTTCCTTCTGATGCCCAGTCATAGACAAGATTTCCAACCTCAACTACACCAACATATCTAATGTCTCGATGACCCACTTTCCCACCTCACTCCATACGCCCTCCAAACCCTATCTCCCACCCAACTTCGTGCATCTCCTGCTACTCTCCCAGTCTTATCTAAAAGAATTCTCCCGAACACGTTATCCCTACTTCATCGCCTCCACCGCCAGTCCCTGCGGAGACTTTCCATCCTCCTGAACGCTCTTCGGTGGATATCCTGGTCCAAAACATGAAATTCCCTCAATTTAGCCATTGTCTCGCCTTCTCAGTTCTCGCGCAAGCTATCCTCACACCTCGGTCAACACAGCACCCCTCCATACCCCACCATTCATAATGAAACATCTCCGACGAATGTCCAGGTAAACATGTTAATATTCACCTCCCACTTACGCAATCGGTTCACTCTTTCTCCATACCATTACTCACCTCCGCCCGATACAACCCTGTTCCAGAATCTACTTTCCCCTCCGTCCCTTCAACACTCCTCTACTTACACACACGCACCCCACGGCCTAAACATCCCGAAAACTCCCTCCATTATTACAAACGCCATAGTCCGCACACGGAGCACGGGTCCAGCTCCCGACCAAGTCCGATACTGCCATATCTGTCAAACCCTTATCGAATTCCTCACGCTCCTAGCAGCCCTCTACCCATTCATACACACCTCCGGTTTCCATCCCACCTTCTGAAAATATTCAAAATGCTCCTTTTTCTCAAATCCGGAAGCGACCAATCCAAACTAGACTCCTAACGCCCCATTTGTCTCATCACCATCCTTGACAAGATTCTAGACAAAACACTCAACCCCTGATTGCACCGCTATCTGAAGTCCCTCAAAGAACTACGTCCTCCATAATGCGAATTCCACCGAGGACTACTAATCACCAAATCTTTCTCCTCTTCCATTCTATTCATAAACAAATCAACATAGCCCGACAGCCCCTATAAATCACCTTCCAATTTAACCAGGAATTCACCTTCGTCTGACACCCTGTCCTTATTTTCAAGCTCCAATTCTAAACACTCCCAGCCCCCTACGTCCAATTGTACGCGGCTTACCGTAATAACAGTACAACCTGTATATCAGACAACGACCACCTATCGCCAAACTTCCCCATGTCCCTGGATGTATAGCAAGGTTTTATCCCCTCTCCCCACCGCTCATTTTTTTTTCGTCACCGATATACTCCAACCATCACCACCCATCCAATTCCTTCAATTCGCTAATATCACCGCCATCATTTCGCCCATTCCCGTTCGGTACACAACATCAATAAAAGCTGCGGAGTTTCCTGGAAACAGTTACCTCCCATTGCGACCAATGGGAACTCGGCTCCTATAATTCCAATACAAATTTCATCCTAATCCTGTATCACAAACGGCGCTTATTCCTTCCTCGCGATCCCTGCAGCCTCAGATTCACCATAATGACAACACCGTCTCCCCTCATTCTTCCCTCAAATACCTTGGCGTCACAATAGGGCAGCGCCACCTCAACACCACTTACACAAGAAAAATCACCCCTTTCCGTAGAATTCATTGCCTACATTAACACCACATTCCGTCATTTCATAATTTTTACATATCTTAATCTACATAGCCTGTCTTCTGGCGAGACCCAACGCCGCCACAACTCCCTCAACCGCATTGACTCCTAACTCCACTCCCGGGTCCTTCCCGTCCTTCTTCGCAAACACTCCCCGACGCCGTCATTTCTAACAACTCCCTAATTCACCTTCTAAACATATTACCAAAGCACTCGGACAGTCACCTCCCCTTCCTTCTGATGCCCAGTCGTAGACAGGATTTCCAACCTCAACTATACCAACATATCTAATGTCTCGATGATCCACATTCCCACCTCACTCCATACGCCCTCCAAATCCTGTCCACCACCCAACTTCCTGCACCCCCTGCAATTCTCCCAGTCTTATCTATGAGAATTCTCCCGAACACGTTATCCCTAATTCATCGCCTCCGCCGCCAGTCCATGCGGACAGTTTCCATCCTCCTGAACAATCTTCGTTGGATAACCTGGCCCAAAACTTGAAATTCCCTCAATTTCGCCCTTGTCCCGCCTTCTCAGTTCTGGCGCAAGCTATCCTCACCCCTCGGTCAACACAGCACCCCTTCATACCCCACTATTCATAATGAAACATCTCCGACGAATATCAGGTAAACATGTTAATATTCACCTCCCACTTCCGCAGTCGGTGCACTCCCTCTCTATACCTTTACTCTTCTCCGCCCGATGCCACTATGTTCGAGAATCTACTCTCCCCTCCGACCCTTCAAAACGCCTCTACTTATACACACGCGCCCCACGTCCTAGACATCCCGTAAACTCCCTCCATTATTACTAACGCCATAGTCCGCTCACGGAGTAGCGCTCGAGCTCCCGACCAAGTCCGATACTGCCATATCTGTCAAACCCTTATCGAATTCCTCACGCTCCTAGCATCCCACTATCCATGCATACACACCCCCTGTTTCCATCCCACCTTCTGAAAAGATTAAAAATGCTCTTTTCCCAAATCCGGGAACGACCAATCCCAAATATATTAACGCACCATTTGTCTCTTCACCATCCTTGCCAACATTCTACATAAAACATTCATCCCATGATTACACCGCTATCTGAAGTCCCTCAAACAAATACGTCCCCCATAATGCGGATACCACCGAGGACAACTAATCACCAGACCTTTCACCTTACCCAATCTATAAATAAACAACTCCTCATAGCCCGACCGTCCCTACAAATCACCTTCGACTTTAACCAGGAATTCTCCTTCGTCTGACACCCTGTCCTTATTTTCAAGCTCCACTTCTAAACACTCCCAATTTTCTACGTCCAATTCTACGCGGCTTACCGTAATAAGAGTACAACCTGTATATCAGACAACGGCCACTTATCGCCCACCTTCCCCATGCCCCTGGATGTATAGCAAGGATTTATCCCCTCTCCCCATCGCTCCTTTTTCCTTTCGTCACCCACATTCTCCGAATATCACCACCTATAGTATTCCTTCAATTCGCCAATATCACCGCCATCATTTCGCCCACACCCTTCGTTACAGAACATCAGTTAGAAAACTGCGAAGTTTCCTGGACACAGTTACCTCCCTTTGCGACAAATGGGAACTCGGGCTCAATACTTCCATAAGAAAATCGATCCTAATCCTGTAACACAAACGGCGCTTTTTCCGTACTCGCGATCCCTGCAGCCTCAGATTCACCATAATGACAACACCGTCCTCCCTCAATCTACCCTCAAATACCTTGGCCTCACAATAGAGCAGCGCCCTACATTCCGCGCCCAGTTCAACAACCCACAAACATATCATACGCATGTTCTCATCAACTACGTCCGCTTGCCGGCACCAGTTACGTATTTAACAGGAAACTACTTCACCTAACCGCCGAACCCTACATCCGCTAAGCCACTACTTACAGCTCACCCCGCCATGACAGCTGTGACCCACAACAAGCCCAACATATTTCCTCCTCTCCTGTCGATGGAACGTCGAATATTCCGCATTGCCCTTCTAATCCCTCTGTTATTCCTTGCTAAGGAACTACGTCACATCATCCCCTCCCCAAACTTACACACACGTCTCCATCCTCTTCAGGAGATTCCACGGCATAGCCCTAGATCCCAACAAGCCCGTCCCATACCAGTTCCTCCATTCCACCCTACGATGCCCACTATATAATTTATCCCCACATCACTATCAAAACATCCACACGAACCAGAGACGGGCCACCCCCACAAGACCAGTCCGCAAAGGGAAAATTTTATCCCTAATCCTACCCACATTCATTTATAACTCTCTCATCTAATCGCCTACTCCTCCGGACCCTCCTACAACAATCCTTCCCACACAGTTCTGCGCGAAAAAACCATTCTTCGTGATACTCAGCTTGCCATTCGACACGAATTCCTCATTCATATGGCGGACAAACCGCATGTTATAAGTCGTGGTGGTGTAACCATTGCGGTACGCCCTTCCCTCCTCATACGCGTACACAACCCGTACGTACACATATCTACCCTGATTCCATTAATGCTACCATATAATTCCGTTTCCGAATTCTGCACCTCAACACCATATACACCTGAAAAATCACCCCTTCCCATAGCATTCATGGCCTATATTAACACCACATTCCGTCATTTCATAATTTTTACAGATCCTAATCTACATAGCCGGCCTTCTCGTGAGGCCCAACGCATCCACCAATCCCTCAACCATATTGACTCCATCACCAATCCCCTCACCTTACCCAATCTATAAATAAACAACTCAACATAGCCCGACCGTCCCTATAAATCATCTTCGAATTTAACCAGGAATTCACCTTCGTCTGACACCCTGTCATTATATTCAAGCTCCACTTCTAAACACTCCTAGCCTCCTACGTCCAATTCTACGCGGCTTACCGTAATAACAGTACAACCTGTATATCAGACAACGGCAACCTATCGCCAACATTCCCCATGTCCCTGGATGTACAGCAAGGATTCATCCCCTCTCCCCACCGCTCCTTTTTCTTTTAGTCACCGACATTCTCCACATATCAACACCCATCTAATTCCTTCAATTCGCCAATATCACCGCCATCATTTCGCACACACCTTTCGGTACAGAACATCAATTAGAAAAATGCGAAGTTTCCTGGACACAGTTACCTCACTTTGCGACCAATGGGAACTCGGCCTCAACACTTCCAAAAGAAAATCCATCCTAATCCTGTATCACAAACGGGGCTTTTTCCGTCCTCGCGATCCCTGCAGCCTCAGATTCACCATAATGACAAAACCGTCCCCCCTCAATCTTCCCTCAAATACCTCGGCGTCACCATAGAGCAGCACCTCACATTCCGCCCCCAGTTCAACAACCCACAAACAAAACATACATATGATCTCATCAAGCACGTCGGCTTGCCGGGACCAGTTACGTATTTAACAGGAAACTAATTCACCTAACCGCCGAACCCTTCATCCACTAAGCCATTACTTACCGCTCACCCCGCCCTGACAGCTGTGCCCCACAGCAAGCCCAACATATTTCATCCTCTCCTGTCGATGGAACGCCGAATATTCCCCATTGCCCTTCTAATCCCTCAGTTATTCCTTACTAATGTACTACACCACATCATCCCCTCCCCAAACTTGACACCCACGTCTCTCTCCTCTTCTGGAGATTCCACCGCAAGGCCTAGATCCAAAAACTCCCGTCCCATACAAGTTCTTCCATTCCACCCTACGATTCCCACTACATAAGTTATCCTCTCATCACTATCAAAACATCCTCACGCACCAGAAACGGGCCACCCCCACAAGACAAGTGCGCAATGGATAAATTTTGTCCCAAATTACACCCACCTTCAATTATAACTTTCTCATCCATTCGCCTACTCCTCCAGGCCTTCCTACAGCAACCCTGCCCACACAGTTCTGCCCGAAAGAAAACATTCTTCGTGATACTCAGCTCGCCATTCTACCCGGATTCCACATCCACACGGCGGACAGCCCGCATGGTATAAGGCGTGGTGGTATAACGATTGTGGTACGCCCTTCCCTCCTCATACGCGTCCACGCCCCGTACGTTCACATATCAATCCTGATTCCGTGAATGCTACCATATAATTCCGTTCCCGAAACCTGCACCTCAACACCATTTACACCAGAAAAATCACCCCTTCCCGTAGCATCATGGCCTATATTAACACCACATTTCGTCTTTTCATAACTTTTGCAGAACTTAATCTACATAGCCGTTCTTCTGGCGAGACCCAACGCCTCCACAACTCCCTCAACCACATTGACTCCTAATTCCACTCCCGAGTTTTTCTCGTCCTTATTCGCAAACACTCCTCGACGCCGTCATTTCTCACAAATCACTAATCCACCTTCTAAACTTTCCCTTCCTCCCTATCCTATTACAAATACCCTCACACACGCCATGTCCTCATCCCCCCCCCGCGTCAGATACAGAAATCGCCAAAACAAATTGGACACGAACCGTGAACATATTATCAAAGCACTCGCACAGTCACCTCCCCTTCCTTCTGATGCCCAGTCATAGACAAGATTTCCAACCTCAACTACACCAACATATCTAATGTCTCGATGACCCACTTTCCCACCTCACTCCATACGCCCTCCAAACCCTATCTCCCACCCAACTTCGTGCATCTCCTGCTACTCTCCCAGTCTTATCTAAAAGAATTCTCCCGAACACGTTATCCCTACTTCATCGCCTCCACCGCCAGTCCCTGCGGAGACTTTCCATCCTCCTGAACGCTCTTCGGTGGATATCCCGGTCCAAAACTTGAAATTCCCTCAATTTAGCCCTTGTCTCGCCTTCTCAGGTCTCGCGCAATCTATCCTCACACCTCGGTCAACACAGCACCCCTCCATACCCCACCATTCATAATGAAACATCTCCAACGAATGTCCAGGTAAACATGTTAATATTCACCTCCCACTTCCGCAATCGGTTCACTCTTTCTCCATACCATTACTCACTTCCGCCCGATTCCACCCTGTTCCAGAATCTACTTTCCCCCCCGTCCCTTCAACACTCATCTACTTACACACACGCACCCCACGGCCTAAACATCCCGAAAACTCCCTCCATTATTACAAACGCCATAGTCCGCACACGGAGCACAAGTCCAGCTCCCGACCAAGTCCGATACTGCCATATCTGTCAAACCCTTATCGAATTCCTCACGCTCCTAGCATCCCTCTATCCATTCATACACACCTCCGGTTTCCATCCCAACTTCTGAATAGATCTAAATGCTCCTCTTTCCCAAATCCGGAAACGACCAATCCAAAATATCCTAACGCACCTTTTGTCTCTTCACCATCCTTGCCAACATTCTAGATAAAACACTCATGCCTTGATTGCACCGCTATCTGAAGTCCCGCAAACAACTACGTCCCCCATAAAGCGGATTCCACCGAGGACTACTAATCACCAAATATTTCACCATACCCATTCTATAAATAAATAACTCAACATACCCCGACCGACCCTATAAAGCACCTTCGACTTTAAGCAGGAATTCACCTTCGTCGGACACACTGTCCTTAATTTCAATGTCCACTTCTAAACATTCCCAGCTCCCTACGTCCAATTCTACGCGGTTTAACGTAATAACAGTACAACCTGTATATCAGACAACGGCCGCCTATCGCCAAACTTCCCCATGTCCCTGGATGTATAGCAAGGATTTCTCCCCTCTCCCCATCGCTCCTTTTTCTTTTCGACACCGACATTCTCCAAATATCACCACCCATCCAATTCCATCAATTCGCCAATATCATCGCCATCATTTCTCCCACACCCTTCGGTACTGAACATCAATTAGAAAAATGCGAAGATCGTGGACACAGTTACTTCCCTTTGAGACAAATGGGAACTCGGCCTCAATTTTCCAAAACAAAATCCATCCTAATCCTGTATCACAAACGGCGCTTTTCCCTTCCTCGCAATCTCTGCAGCCTCAGATTCACCATTAATGACAAAACCGTCCCCCCTCAATCTTCCCTCAAATACCTTGGCCTCACAATAGAGCAGCACCTAACATTCCGCCCCCAGTTCTAAAACCCACAAACAAATCATACATTTGATCTCATCAAGTACGTTGGCTTGCCGGCACCAGTTACGTATTTAACAGCAAAAAACTTCACCTAACCGAAGAAACCTTCACCCACTAAGCCATTACTTACCGCTCACCCCGCCCTGACAGTTATGAAACACAGCAAGCCCAAAATATTTCCTCCTCTCCTGTCCATGGAACGCCGAATATTCCGCATTGCCCTTCTAATCCCTCTGTTATTCCTTACTAAGGAAGTACACCAAATCATCCCCTCCCCAAACGTGACACCCACGTCTCTCTCCTCTTCTGGAGATTCCACGGCAAGGCCTAGATCCCAAAAACTCCGTCCCAAAAAACTTCCTCCATTCCACCCTACGTTCCTGCTATATAAGTTATCCCCACATCACTATCAAAACATCCTCACGAACGAGAGACGTGCTAACCCCACAAGACCAGTCCGCAATGGGTAAATTCTATCCCAAATCCCACCCACCTTCCACTGTAACTTTCTCATCTAACCACCTACTCCTCCGGACCCTCCTACAACAATCCTTCCCACACAGTTCTGCGCGAAAAAAACATTCCTCGTGATACTCAGCTTGCCATTCGACCCGAATTCCCCATTCATATGGCGGACAAACCGCATGGTATAAGTCGTGGTGGTGTACCCATTGCGGTACGCCCTTCCCTCCTCATACGCGTCCACAACCCGTATGTACACATATCTACCCTGATTCCATTAATGCTATCATATAATTCCGTTTCCGAATCCTGCACCTCAACACCATTTACACCTGAAAATCACCCCTTCCCGTAGAATTCATGGCCTATATTAACACCACATTCCGTCATTTCATAACTTATGCATATCTTAATCTACATAGCCGGGCTTCTGGCGAGACCCAAAGTCTCCACTACTCCCTCAACCACATTCACTACATTCACTACTAATTCCACCCCCGAGTCTTTCCCGTCCTTCTTCGCAGACACACCCCGACGCCGTCATTTCTCACAAATCCCTAATACACCTTCTAAACATTCCCTTCCACCCTATCCTCCTCCTAAAACCCACCACCAATCCCTCAACCATATTGACTCCTAATTCCACACACGAGTAATTGCCGAATTTTTTCGCAAACACTCCCCGACGCCGTCATTTTTCGCAGCTCCCTAATCCAACCTTCTAAACTGCCCTTCCTCCCTATCTTCCTCCAAATACCCTCACACACGCCACGTCCTCAATCCCCTCCCCCGCGCCTGATACCGAACTTCGCCAAAACCAATTGGACACGTACCGTGTACATATTATCAAAGCACTCGGACAGTCACCTCCCCTTCCTTCTGATGCCCAGTCGTAGACAAGATTTCCAACCTCAACTATACCAACATATGTAATGTCTCGATGATCCACATTCCACCTCACTCCATACGCCCTCAAAACCCTGTCTCCCACCCAACTTCCTGCACCCCCTGCAACTCTCCCAGTCTTACCTGAAATTATTCTCCAGAACACGTTATCCCTACTTCCTTCGCCTCCACCGCCAGTCCCTGCGGAAAGTTTCCATCCTCCTTAACGCTCTTCGGTGGATATCCTGGTCCAAAACTTGAAATTCCCTCAATTTAGCCCTTGTCTCGCATTCTCAGTTCTCGCGCAAGCTATCCTCACACCTCGGTCAACACAGCAGCCCTCCATACCCCACCATTCATAATGAAACATCTCCGACGAATATCCAGGTAAAAATGTTAATATTCACCTCCCACTTCCGCAATCGGTTCACTCCTTCTCTATACCATTACGCATCTCCACCCGATGCCACCATGTTCGAGAATCTACTTTCCCATCCGTCCCTTCGACACGCCCCTACATACAAACACGCAACCCACGTCCCAAACATCCCGAAAACTCCCTCCATTTTTACTAACGCCATACTCCGCACACGGAGCAGCGCTCTATCTCCCGACCAAGTCCGATACGGCCGTATATGTCAAACCCTTATCGAATTCCTCACGCTCCTAGCATCCCTCAATCCATTCATACACACCTCCGGCTTCCATCCCACCTTCTGAAAAGATTCAAAATGCTCCTTTTTCCCAAATCCGGAAACGACTAATCCATACTAGACTCCTAACGACCCATTTGTCTCATCACCATCCTTGCCAACATTCTACATAAAGCACTCATCTCCTGATTGCACCGCTATCTGAAATCACTCAAAAACCACGTCCCCATTAATGCGGATTCCACCGATGACTACAAATCACCAATCCTCTCACCTTACCCAATCTATAAATAAACAACTCAATATAGCCCGACCGTCCCTATAAATCACCTTCGAATATAACCAGGTATACACATTCGTCTGACACCCTGTCCTTAATTTCAAGCCCCACTTCTAAACCCTCCCAGCCTCCTACGTCCAATACTACGCGGCTTAACGTAATAACAGTACAACCTGTATATCAGACAACGGCCACCTATCGCCAACGTTCCCCATGTCCCTGGATATATAGCAAGGATTTATCACCTCTCCCCACCGCTCCTTTTTCTTTTAGTCACCGACATTCTCCAAATATCACCACCCATCCAATTCCTTCAATTCGCCAATATCACCGCCATCATTTCGCCCACACCCTTCGGTACAGAACATCAATTAGAAAAATGCGAAGTTTCCTGGACACAGATACCTCTTTTTGCGACAAATGGGAACTCGGGCTCAATACTTCCATAAGAAAATCGATCCTAATCCTGTAACACAAACGGCGCTTTTTCCTTCCTCGCGATCCCTGCAGCCTCACATTCACCATAATGACAAAACCGTCCCCCCTCAATCTTCCCTCAAATACCTTGGCGTCACAATAGAGCAGCGCCCTACATTCCGCGCCCAGTTCGAATACCCACAAACATATCATACGCATGTTCTCATCAACTACGTCCGCTTGCCGGCACTAGTTACGTATTTAACAGGAAACTGCTTCACCTAACCGCCGAATCCTACATCCGCTAAGCCACTACTTACAGCTCACCCCGCCATGACAGCTGTGACCCACAGCAAGCCCAACATATTTCCTCCTCTCCTGTCGATGGAACGCAGAATATTCCGCATTGCCCTTCTAATCCCTCTGTTATTCCTTACTAAGGAAGTACACCAAATCATCCCCTCCCCAAACTTGACACCCACGTCTCACTCCTCTTCTGGAGATTCCACGGCAAGGCCTAGATCACAAAAACCCCGTCCCAGAAAACTTCCTCCATTCCACCCTACTATCCCCGCTATATGTTATCCCCACATCACTATCAAAATATCCTCACGCACCAGAAAAAAGCCACCCCCACAAGACCAGTCCGCAATGGGTAAATTCTATCCCAAATCCCACACACCTTCAATTATAACTTTCCCATCGAATCGCCTACTCCTCCAGACCCTCCTACAACAACACTGCCTACACAGTTCCGCGCGAAAGAAACCATTCTTCGTGATACTCAGCTTGCCCTTCTACCCGGATTACCCAACTACATGGCGGACAACCCGCATGGTATAAGTCGTGTTGGTATAGCAATTGTGGTACGCCGTTCCCTCCTCATACGCGTCCACAACCCGTACGTACACATATCTACCCTGATTCCATTAATGCTACCATATAATTCCGTTCCCGAATCCTGCACCTCAACACCATTTACCCCAGAAAAATCACCATTTCCCGTAGCATCATGGCCTATATTCACATTCCGTCATTTCATAACTTATGCATATCTTAATCTACATAGCCGGGCTTCTGGCGAGACCCAAAGTCTCCACTACTCCCTCAACCACATTCACTACTAATTCCACCCCCGAGTCCTTCCCGTCCTTCTCCGCAGACACACCCCGACGCCGTCATTTCTCACAAATCCCTAATACACCTTCTAAACATTCCCTTCCTCCCTATCCTCCTCCTAAAACCCTCACACACGCCACGTACTCATCCCCCTCCCCAGCGTCTGATACAGAAATTCTCCAAAACCAATTGGACACGTACCGTGAACATATTACCAAAGCACTCGGACAGTCACCTTCCATTCCTTCTGATGCCCAGTCGTAGACAGGATTTCCATCCTCAACTATACCAACATATCTAATGTCGCGTAGATCCACATTCCCACCTCACTCCATACGCCCTCCAAATCCTGTCTACCACCCAACTTCCTGCACCCCCTGCAATTCTCCCAGTATTATCTAAAAGAATTCTCCCGAACACGTTATTCCTACTTCATCGCCTCCACCGCTAGTCCCTGCGGACAGTTTCCATCCTCCTGAACGCTCTTCGGTGGATAACCTGGTCCAAAACTTGAAATTCCCTCAATTTAGCCCTTGTCTCGCCTTCTCCGTTCTGGCGCAAGCTATCCTCACACCTCGGTCAACACAGCACCCCTCCATACCCCACCATTCATAATGAAACATCTCCGACGAATATCCAGGTAAATATGTTAATATTCACCTCCCACTTCCGCAGTCGGTTCACTCCTTCTCCATACCAATACTCAATTCCCGATGCTACCCTGTTCGAGAATATACATTCAACTCTGTCCCTTTAACACTCCTCTACTTACACACACGCACCCCAACCTAAACTTCCCGAAAACTCCCTCCATTATTAGTAAGGCCATAGTCCGCACACGGAGCAGCGCTCCATCTCCCGACCAAGTCCGATACTGCCATATCTGTCAAACACTTGTCAAATCCGCACGATTCTAGCATCCCACTATCCAGTCATACACACCTCCGGTTTCCATCCCACCTTCTGAAAATATTCAAAATGCTCCTTTTCCCCAAATCCGGAAACGACCAATCCATACTAGACTCCTAACGCCCCATTTGTCTCATCAACATCCTTGCCAACGTTCTACATAAAACACTCATCCCGTGATTGCACCGCTATCTGAAGTCCCTCAAAGAACTACGTCCCCCATAATGCGGATTCCACCGAGGACTAGTAATCACCAAACCATTCACCTTACCCAATCTATAAATAAACAACTCAACATAGCCCTACCGTCCCTATAAATCACCTTCGACTATAACCAGGACTTCACCTTCGTCTGACACCCTGTCCTTAATTTCAAGCCCCAATTCTAAACCCTCCCAGCCTCCTACGTCCAATTCTACGCGGCTTACCGTAATAACAGTACAACCTCTATATCAGACGACAGCCACCTATCGCCAACGTTCCCCATGTCCCTGGATATATAGCAAGGATTTATCCCCTCTCCACACCGCTCCTTTTTCTTTTAGTCACCGACATTCTCCAAATATCACCACCCATCCAATTCCTTCAATTCTCCAATATCACCGCCATCATTTCGCCCACACCCTTCGGTACAGAACATCAATTAGAAAAATGCGAAGTTTCCTGGACACAGTTACCTCCCTTTGCGACAAATGGGAACTCGGGCTCAATACTTCCATAACAAAATCGATCCTAATTCTGTAACACAAACGGCGCTTTTTCCTTCCTCGCGATCCCTGCAGTCTCAGATTCACCATAATGACAACACCGTCCCCCCTCAATCTTCCCTCAAATACCTTGGCGTCACAATAGAGCAGCGCCCTACATTCCGCGCCCAGTTCGAATACCCACAAACATATCATACGCATGTTCTCATCAACTACGTCCGCTTGCCGGCACCAGTTACGTATTTAACAGGAGACCGCTTCACCTAACCGCCGAATCCTATATCCGCTAAGCCACTACTTACAGCTCACCCCGCCATGACAGCTGTGACCCACAGCAAGCCCAACATATTTCCTCCTCTCCTGTCGATGGAACGTCGAATATTCCGCATTGCCCTTCTAATCCCTCTGTTATTCCTTGCTAAGGAACTACGTCACATCATCCCCTCCCCAAACTTACACACACGACTCCCTCCTCTTCAGGAGATTCCACGGCATAGCCCTAGATCCCAACAACCCCGTCCCATACCAGTTCCTCCATTCCACCCTACGATCCCACTATATAATTTATCCCCACATAATTATCAAAACATCCACACGAACCAGAATCGGGCCACCCCCACAAGACCAGTCCGCAAAGGGTAAATTTTATCCCTAATCCTACCCACATTCATTTATAACTCTCTCATCTAATCGCCTACTCCTCCGGACCCTCCTACAACAATCCTTCCCACACAGTTCTGCGCGAAAAAAACATTCTTCGTGATAGTCAGCTTGCCATTCGACCCGAATTCCCCATTCATATGGCGGACAAACCGCATGGTATAACTCGTGGTGGTATAGCCATTGTGGTACGCCCTTCCCTCCTCATACGCGTCCACAACCCGTACGTACACATATCTACCCTGATTCCATTTTTGCTACCATATAATTCCGTTCCCGAATCCTGCACCTCAACACCATTTACACAAGAAAAATCACCCTTTCCCGTAATATCATGGCCTATATTAACAACACATTCCGTCATTTCATAACTTATGCATATCTTAATCTACATAGCCGGGCTTCTGGCGAGACCCAAAGTCTCCACTACTCCCTCAACCACATTCACTACTAATTCCACCCCCGAGTCTTTCCCGTCCTTCTTCGCAGACACACCCCGACGCCGTCATTTCTCACAAATCCCTAATACACCTTCTAAACATTCCCTTCCACCCTATCCTCAACTAAAACCCTCACACACGCCACGTCCTCATCCCCCTCCCCAGCGTCTGATACAGAAATTCTCCAAAACCAATTGGACACGTACCGTGAACATATTACCAAAGCACTCGGACAGTCACCTTCCATTCCTTCTGATGCCCAGTCGTAGACAGGATTTCCAACCTCAACTATACCAACATATCTAATTGTGCGTAGATCCACATTCCCACCTCACTCCATACGCCCTCCAAATCCTGTCTACCACCCAACTTCCTGCACCCCCTGCAATTCTCCCAGTATTATCTAAAAGAATTCTCCCGAACACGTTATTCCTACTTCATCGCCTCCACCGCCAGTCCCTGCGGACAGTTTCCATCCTCCTGAACGCTCTTCGGTGGATAACCTGGTCCAAAACTTGAAATTCCCTCCATTTAGCCCTTGTCTCGCCTTCTCCGTTCTTGCGCAAGCTATCCTCACACCTCGGTCAACACAGCACCCCTCCATACCCCACCATTCATAATGAAACATCTCCGACGAATATCCAGGTAAACATGTTAATATTCACCTCCCACTTCCGCAATCGGTTCACTCCTTCTCCATACCAATACTCAATTCCCGATGCTACCCTGTTCGAGAATATACTTTCCCCTCCGTCCCTTCAACACTCCTCCACTTATACACACGCACCCCAACATAAACATCCCGAAAAATCCCTCCAGTATTAGTAAGGCCATAGTCCGCACACGGAGCAGCGCTCCATCTCCCGACCAAGTCCGATACTGCCATATCTGTCAAACCCTTGTCAAATCCGCACGATCCTAGCATCCCATATCCAGTCATACACACCTCCGGTCTCCATCCCACCTTCTGAAAATATTCAAAATGCTCCTTTTCCCCAAATCCGGAAACGACCAATCCAAACTAGACTCCTAACGCCCCATTTGTCTCATCACCATCCTTGCCAACGTTCTACATAAAACACTCATCCCGTGATTGCACCGCTATCTGAAGTCCCTCAAAGAACTACGTCCCCCATAATGCGGATTCCACCGAGGACTAGTAATCACCAAATCCTTCACCTTACCCAATCTATAAATAAACAACTCAACATAGCCCGACCGTCCCTCTAAATCACCTTCGACTATAACCAGGAATTCACCTTCGTCTGACACCCTGTCCTTAATTTCAAGCCCCACTTCTAAACCCTCCCAGCCTCCTACGTCCAATTCTACGCGGCTTACCGTAATAACAGTACAACCTGTATATCAGACAACGGCCACTTATCGCCAACGTTCCCCATGTCCCTGGATGTATAGCAAGGATTTATCCCCTCTCCCCACCGCTCCTTTTTCTTTTAGTCACCGACATTCTCCAAATATCACCACCCATCTAATTCCTTCAATTCGCAAATATCACCGCCATCATTTCGCCCACACCCTTCGGTACAGAACATCAATTAGAAAAATGCGAAGTTTCCTGGACGCAGTTACCTCCCTTTGCGACCAATGGAAACTCGGCCTCAATAGTTCCAAAAGAAAATCCATCCTAATCCTGTATCACAAACGGCGTTTTTTCCTTCCTCGCAATCTTTGCAGGCTCAGATTCACCATAATGACAAAACCGTCCCCCCTCAACCTTCCCTCAAATACCTCGGCGTTACCATAGAGCAGCACCTCACATTCCGCCCCCAGTTCAACAACCCACAAACAAAACATATATATGATCTCATCAAGTACGTCGGCTTGCCGGGACCAGTTACGTATTTAACAGGAAACTAATTCACCTAACCGCCAAACCCTTCATCCACTAAGCCATTACTTACCGCTCACCCCGCCCTGACAGCTGTGACCCACAGCAAGCCCAACATATTTCCTCCTGTCCTGTCGATGGAACGCCGAATATTCCCCATTGCCCGTCTAATCCCTCAGTTATTCCTTACTAATGTACTACACCATATCCTCCCCTCCCCAAACGTGACACCCACGTCTCTCTCCTCTTGTGGAGATTCCAACGCAAGGCCTAGATCCAAAAAAACCCGTCCCATACAAGTTCCTCCATTCCACCCTACGATCCCCACTACATAAGTTATCCTCTCATCACTATCAAAACATCCTCACGCACCAGAAACGGGCCACCCCCACAAGAACAGTCCGCAATGGATAAATTTTGTCCCAAATCCCACACATCTTCAATTATAACTTTCTCATCCAATCGCCTACTCCTCCAGGCCTTCCTACAGCAACCCTGCCCACACAGTTCTGCCCGAAAGAAAACATTCTTCGTGATACTCAGCTTGCCATTCTACCCGGATTCCACATCCACACGGCGGACAGACCGCATGGTATAAGTCGTGGTGGTATAACGATCGTGGTACGCCCTTCCCTCCTCATAGGCGTCCACACCCCGTACGTTCACATATCAATCCTGATTCCGTGAATGCTACCATATAATTCCGTTCCCGAAACCTGCACCTCAACACCATTTACACCAGAAAAATCACCCCTTCCCGTAGCATCATGGCCTATATTAACACCACATTTCGTCTTTTCATAACTTTTGCAGATCTTAATCTACATAGCCGGTCTTCTGGCGAGACCCAACGCCTCCACAACTCCCTCAACCACATTGACTCCTAATTCCACTCCCGAGTCTTTCTCGTCATTCGCGAACACTCCCCGACGCCGTCATTTCTCACAAATCACTAATCCACCTTCTAAACTTTCCCTTCCTCCCTATCCTATTCCAAATACCCTTACACACGCCATGTTCTCATCCCCCTCCCCCGCGTCTCATACAGAAATTCCCCAAAACCAATTGGACACGTACCGTGAACATATAACAAAAGCACTCGGACAGTCACCTCCCCTTCCTTCTGATGCCCAGACGTAGACAAGATTTCCAACCTCAACTACACCAACATATCTAATGTCTCGATGACCCACGTTCCTACCTCACTCCATACGCCCTCCAAACCCTATCTCCCACCCAACTTCGTGCATCTCCTGCTACTCTCCCAGTCTTATCTAAAAGAATTCTCCCGAACACATTATCCCCACTTCATCGCCTCCACCGCCAGGCCCTGCGGAGAGTTTCCACCCTCCTGAACGCTCTTCGGAGGATATCCTGGTCCAAAACTTGAAATTCCCTCAATTTAGCCCTTGCCTCGCCTTCTCAGATCTCGCGCAAGCTATCCTCACACGTCGGTCAACACAGCACCCCTCCGTACCCCACCATTCATAATGAAACATCTCCGACGAATATCCAGGTAGACATGTTAATATTCACCTCCCACTTCCGCAATCGGTTCACTCCTTCTCCATACCACTACTCACCTCCGCCCGATGCCACCCTGTTCCAGAATCTACTTTCACCTCCGTCCCTTCAACACTCCTCTACTTACACACACGCACCCCACGGCCTGAACATCCCGAAAACTCCCTCCATTATTACAAACGCCATAGTCCGCACACGGAGCACAGGTCCAGCTCCCGACCAAGTCCGATACTGCCGCATCTGTCAAACACTTATCGTATTCCTCACACTCCTAGCATCCCTCTATTCATTCATACACACCTCCGGTTTCCATCCCACCTTCTAAAAAATTCAAAATGCTCCTTTCTCCCAAATCCGGAAACGACCAATCCATACTAGAGTCCTAACGATCCATTTGTCTCTTCACCATCCTTGTCAACATTCTACATAAAACACTCATCCCCTGATTGCACCGCTACCTGAAGTCCCTCAAAGAACTTTTCCTCCATAATGCGAATTCCACCGAGGACTACTAATCACCAAATATTTCTCCACATCCATTCTATAAATAAACAAATCAACACAGCCCGACCGTCCCTATAAATCACCTTCGAATTTAACCAGGAATTCACCTTCGTCTGAAAACCTGTCCTTATTTTCAAGCTCCAATTCTAAACACTCCCAGCTTCCTACGTCCAATTCAACGCGGCTTACCGTAATAACAGTACAACCTGTATATCAGACAGCGACCACCTATCGCCAAACTAACCCATACCCCAGGATGTATAGCAAGGTTTTATCCCCTCTCCCCACCGCTCATTTTTCTTTTCGTCACCGATATACTCCAACCATCACTACCCATCCAATTCCTTCAATTCGCTAATATCTCCGCCATCATTTCGCCCTTTCCCGTTCGGTACACAACATCAATAAAAACTGCGCAGTTTCCTGGAAACAGTTACCTCCCTTTGCGACCAATGGGAACTCGGCCCCCATAATTCCAAAACAAATTCCATCCTAATCCTGTATCACAAACGGCGCTTATTCCTTCCTCGCGATCCCTGCAGCCTCAGATTCACCATAATGACAACACGGTCCCCCCTCATTCTTCCCTCAAATACCTTGGCGTCACAATAGGGCAGCGCCACCTCAACACCACTTACACCAGAAAAATCACCCATTCCCTTAGAGTTCATGGCCTACATTAACACCACATTCCGTCATTTCATAATTTTTACATATCGTAATCTACATAGCCGGTCTTCTGGCGAGACCCAACGCCTCCACAACTCTCTCCAACAAATTGACTCCTAATTCCACTCCCGACACCTCCCAGTCCTTCTTCGCAAACACTCCCCGATGCCGTCTTTTCTCACAACTCCCTAATCCACCTTCTAAACATTCCCTTCCTCCCTATCCTCCTCCAAATACCCTCACACACGCCACGTTCTCATTCCCCTCCCCTGCGACTGATACAAAACTTCGCCAAAACCAATTGGACACTTACCGTGAATATATTACCAAAGCACTCGGACAGTCACCTCCCCTTCCTTCTGATGCCCAGTCGTAGACAAGATTTCCAACCTCAACTATTCCAACATGTCTAATGTGTCGATGATCCACATTCCAACCTCACTCCATACGCCCTCCAAACCCCGTCTCCCACCCAACTTCCTGCATCCCCTGCAATTCTCCCAGTCTTATCTAAAAGAATTCCCCCGAACACGTTATCCCTTCTTCATCGCCTCCACCGCCAATCCCTGCGGACAGTCTCCGTCCTCCTGAACGCTCTTCGGTGGATAACCTGGAACAAATTGAAATTCCCTCAATTTCGTCCTTGTCTCGCCTTCTCAGTTCTGGCGCAAGCTATCCTCACCCCTCGGTCAACACAGCACCCCGTCATACCCCACCATTCATAATGAAACATCTCCGACGAATATCCAGGTAAACATGTTAATGTTAACCTCCCACTTCCGCAATCGGTTCGCTCCTTCTCTATACCATTACTCATTTCCGCCCGATGCCACCCTGTTCGAGAATCTACTTTCCCCTCCGTCCCTTCAACACTTCTCTACTTACACAAACGCACCCAACTTCCCAAACATCCCGAAAACTCCCTCCATTTTTACTAACGCCGTAGTCCGCACACTGAGCAGCGCTCCAGCTCCCGACCAAGTCCGATACTGCCGTATCTGTCAAACCCTTATCGAATTCCTCACGCTCCTAGCATCCCTCTATCCATTCATACACACCTCGGGTTTCCATCCCACATTCTGAAAAGATTCAAACTGCTCCTTTTTCCCAAAAGTGGAAAGGACCAATGCAAACTACACTCCTAACGCCCCATTTGTCTCATCACCATCCTTGCCAACATTCTAGATAAAACATTCAACCCCTGATTGCACCGCTATCTGAAGTCCCTCAAACAACTACGTCAACCATAATGCGGATTTACTAATCACCAAATCTTTCAACTCACCCAATCTATAAATAAACAACTCAACATAGCCCGACCGTCCTTATAAATCACCTTAGACTTTAACCAGGAATTCACCTTCGACTGACACCCTGTCCTTATTTTCAAGCTCCACTTCTAAACACTCCCAGCCTCCTACGTCAAATTATAATCGGCTTGCCGTAATAACAGTACAACCTGTATATCAGACTGCGGCCATCTATCGCCAACCTTCACCATGTCCGTGGATGTATAGCAAGGATTTATCCCCTCTCCCCCGGCTCTTTTTCTTTTCGTCACCGACATTCTCCAAATATCACCACCCATCCAATTCCTTCAATTCGCCAATATTACCGCCATCATTTCGCCCACACCCTTCGGTACAGAACATCAATTAGAAAAATGCGAAGATTCCTGGACGCAGTTACCTCCATTTGCGACCAATGGGAACTCGGCCTCAATACTTTCAAGACAAAATCCATCCTAATTCTGTATCACAAACGGCGCTTTTTCCTTCCTCGAAATATTTGCAGCCTCAGATTCACCATAACAACAAAACCGTCCCCCTTCAAACTTCCCTCAAATAACTTGGCGTCATCATAGAGCAGCACCTCACATTCCGCCCCAGTTCAAAAACCCACAAACAAATTATACATATGACCTCATCAAGTACGTCGAATTGCCGGCACCAGTTACGTATTTAACTGGAAACTACTTCACCTAACCGCCGAACCCTTCATCCACTAATCCATTACTTACCGCTCACCCCGCCCTGATAGCTATGACACACAGCAAGCCCAACATATTTCCTCCTCTCCTGTCGATGGAACGCAGAATATTCCTCATTGCCCTTCTAACCCCTGTGTTATTCCTTACTAAGGAAGTACACCATATCATCCCCTCCCCAAACTTGACACACACGTCTCCCTCCTCTTCTGGAGATTCCACGGCAAGGCCCTAGATCCCAACAACCCTGTCCCATACCAGTTCCTCCATTCCACCCTACGATCCCCACTATATAAGTCATCCCCACATCACTATCAAAACATCCTCACGAACCATAGACGGGCCACCCCCACAAGACCAGTCCGCAATGGGTAAATTTTATCCCAAATCCTACCCAACTTCATTTATAACTTTCTCATCTAACCGCCTACTCCTCCAGACCCTCCTACAACAACCCTGCCCACACAGTTCTGCGCGAAAGAAAACATTCTTCGTGATACGCAGCTTGCCATTCCACCCGGATTCCCGATCCACATTGCGGATAACCCGCATGGTATAATTCGTGGTGGTATAACCATTGTGGTACACCCTTCCCTCCACATACGCGTCCACACCCCGTAAGTTTACATATCTATTCTGATTCCATTAATGCTACCATATAATTGCGTTCCCGAATCCTTCACCTCAACACCATTTACACCAGAAGAATCACCCCTCCCCGTAGCATTCATGGCCTATATTACCACCACATTCCGTCATTTCATAACTTTTGCAGATCTTAAACTACATAGCCGGATTTCTGGCGAGTCCCCTACGCTCCCACAGCACCCTCAACCCCATTGACGCATAATTCCTCTCCCGCGTCCTTCCCGTCCTTCTTCGCAAACACTCCCCGACGCCGTCATTTCTCACAACTCCCTAATCCACCTTCTAAACTTTCCCTTCCTCCCTATCCTCCTCCAAATACCCTCACACACGCCACGTTCTCATTCCCCTCCCCCGCGACTGATACAGAACTTCGCCAAAACCAATTGGACACGTACCGTGAACATATTACCAAAGCACTCTGACAGGAACCTCCCCTTCCTTCCGATGCCCAGTCGCAAACAAGATTTCCAACCTCAATTATACCAACATATCTAATGTCCCGATGATCCATATTCCCACCTCACTACATATGCCCTCCAAACCCTGTCTCCCACCCAACTACCTGCACCCCCTGCGACTCTCCCAGTCTTACCTAAAAGAATTCTCCCGAACACGTTATCCCTACTTCCTTCGCCTCCACCGCCAGTCCCTGCGGACAGTTTCCAGCCTCCTTAACGCTCTTCGGTGCATAACCTGGTCCAAAACTCGAAATTCCCTCAATTTCGTCCTTATCCCGCCTTCTCAGTTCTGGCGCAAGCTATCCTCACCCCTCGGTCAACACAGCACCCCGTCACACCCCACCATCCATAGTGAAACATCTCCGACGAATATCCAGGTAAACATATTAATATTCACCTCCCATTTCCGCAATCGGTTCACTCCTTCTCGATACCATAACTCATATCCGCCCGATGCCACCCTGTTCGAGAATCTACTTCCCCCTCCGTCCATTCAACACTTCTCTACTTACACACACGCACCTCACGTCCTAAACTGCCCGAAAACTCCCTCCATTATTACAAACGCCATAGTCCGCACACGGAGCAGCGCTCCAGCTCCCGACTAAGTCCCATTCTGCCATATCTGTCAAACCCTTATCGAATTCCTCACGCTCCTAGCATCCCTCTATCCATTCATACACACCTCCGGTTTCCATCCCACCTTCTGAAAAGATTCAAAATGCTCCAAAGGACCAATCCAAACTAGACTCCTAACGCTACATTTGTCTCATCACCATCCTTGCCAACATTCTAGATAAAACACTCATTCGCTGATTGCACCGTTATCTGAAGTCCCTCAAACAACTACGTCTCCCATAATGCGGATCCCACCGAGGACTACTAATCACCAAATATTTCACCTCACCCAATCAATAAACAAAAAATCAACATAGCCCGACCGTCCCTATAAATCACCTTCGACTTTAACCAGGAATTCACCTTCGTCTTACACCCTGTCCTTATTTTCAAGGTCCGCTTCTAAACACTCCCTGCCTCTTACGTCCAATTCTACGCGGCTTACCGTAATAACAGTACAACCTGTATATCAGACAACGGCAACCTCTCGCCAACCTTCCCCATGTCCCTGGATGTATAGCAAGGATTTATCCCCTCTCCCCACCGCTCCTTTTTCTTTTCGTCACCGACATTCTCCAAATATCACCACCAATCCAATTCCTTCAATTCGAAAATATCACCGCCATCATTTCGCCCACTCCTTTCGGTACAGAACATCAATAAAAAACTGCGAAGTTTCCTGGACACAGTTACCTCCATTTGCGACCAATCGGAACTCGGCCTCAATACTTCAAAATCAAAATCAATCCTAATCCTGTATCATACACGGCTCTTTTTCCTTCCTCGCAATCCCTGCAGCCTCAGATTCACCATAATGACAACACCGTCCCCACTCAATCTTCCCTCAAATACCTTGGCGTCACCATAGAGCAGCACCTCACATTCCGCCCCCAATTCAAAAACCCACAAACAAATCATACATATGATCTCATCAAGTACGTCGGCTTGCCGGCACCAGTTAGGTATTTAACAGGAAACTACTTCACCTAACAGCCGAACCCTTCATCCACTAAGCCATTACTTACCGCTCAACCCGCCCTGACAGCTGTGACCCACAGCAAGCCCAACATATTTCCTCCTGTCCTGTCGATTGAACGCCGAATATTCCGCATTGCCCTTCTAATCCCTATGTTATTCCTTACCACGGAACTACACCACATCATCCCCTCCCCATACTTGACACCCACGTCTCCGTCCTCTTCTGGAGATTCCACGGCAAGGCCCTAGATTCCAACAAACTTGTCCCATACCAGTTCCTCCATTCCACCCTACGATCCCACTATATAAGTTATCCCCACAATACTATCAAAACACTTTCACGAACCAGAGACGGGGCACCGACTCAAGACCAGTCCGCAATGGGTAAATTTTATCCCAAATTCCACCCACCTTCATTTATAACTTTTTCATCTAATCGCCTACTCCTCCAGACCCTCCTACAAGAACCCTGCCCACGCAGTTCTGCGCGAAAAAACCATTCTTCGTGATACTCAGCTTGCCATTCTACCCGGATTCCCCATCCACATGGCGGACAACCCGCATGGTATAAGTCGTGGTGGTATAGCCATTTGGTACGCCCTTCCCTCTTCATACGCGTCCGCACCCCGTACCTCCACACGTCTATCCTGATTCCATTAATGCTACCATATACTTCCGTTCCCGAATCCTGCACCTCAACACCATTTACACCAGAAACATCACCCATTCCCGTAGCATTCATGGCCTACAATAACTCCACATTCCGTCATTTCATAATTTTTGCATATCTTAACCTACATAGCCGGATTTCTGGCGATATCCAACGCCTCCACTTCTCCCTGAACCACACGGACTCCTCTCTAATTCCACTCCCGAGTCCTTCCCGTCCTGCTTCGCAAACACTGCCTGACGCCGTCATTTATCACAACTCCCTAATCCATCTCCTAAACGTTCCCTTCGATGGTACCTCCGCGCTAAATCTTCCCATCAAATACCTCGGCGTTTCTATAGACCAGCACCTCACATCCTCCCCCTATTTCCAGAACCTACAAGCCAAATCATCCAATCGTCTAGTATCTCGATAGTGTTCGTAATACTTCCTGTTACTTTTTTTGTTGATAGGTATTATTACTGCTTTCGTCATATCAGAATGTACCTTATTAACATTCCATATTAATCTTATTAATCTCTGAAGCCATTTTGTCCCTGCCTTCAACCTATATTTCATCTTTTCCGGCCTAATTTCATTTATTTGTGCTGCTTTGTGACAGCGGAGTTTACCATCCTTCTCACTTCGTCAACTGCCATTTCACCAGTATCATTCTTCTCCTCCCCACGAGCTCGGTTGTTCGCGACGTCCATTCGACAGCCCATTTGCCATTTAATACTACACTCATCTTAAACCTATTTCTCACCGTTCGTTACCTACTCGTTTCCACTGCGAAATTATTGTGATTATTACTACTGCCCAACTCTACATTTCCTTTCTAACCCTGTCGTCTGAGATATCTAATATATTTTACCTTTCTAGATAATTTTCTTTCAACACGTTACCTCCAACTCCAGCCGAAGTAAGTGTGCTCTTCCAGATTTATTCTTCTTTTTAAAGCTGCAGCTGGTGATTACAAAGTCTTCTGATGACGTCCAACTTCTTCAGTCATCTTGATTTCCATCCTGGTAACACATTCGGACGGATACAGTAGTCCTGCTACCAAAGGAGGTGGTTTGTAGGAAGGTAACCACTCACTGGCATGACCCTTCTTCTTAGAACACTAACTTCCGACATGAAGAGTGGGAAAATCAATAACACACGAAACACAGCACTCATTGTTGGTATGTTAGTTCGTACGACATTAAAGACATGCTGTTATTGGGGATCGCCCTCGTTATATAACCATTGTGCGGACCGTGTTGAGAAGAGCACCACACGGCTATAGCAAGTCTGTTATTTACTTCGGATGTTGAGTGTTTCCAGATAGTCATTATTTTAGGAGTAATTTCATTTTACAGATGCAACTTCTTGTTTCAGAACTAGACAAATTACTGTCACTGTAAATATGTATTACAGAATATGACGGATTTTCATTGAAACTGAGTGTAAATCTATTTGGCATATTTTTGCCTTTCACTGTGAAGTATTTTCTTCCTTAAGAATAATTTCCAGAATGTATTTCTCATATAATTACGCTGTATCAAGCTTTTTATTTGGCTCCACGCAAGGCTATGTAACTAACATTAGTTCAGAGTTTCCATTGTAGAAGAATAAACACGATATTAATAATCAAAATAATAACAACAGTTTCCTTGGAAACGTAACTAAAGTAGGTCCATGTCCTTTCCAATGTATTAATGTTTGTTATTCTGCAAACTAGCTTGTACTCATATGTGTATGTGCGTTTCACGTTAACTGCTATTTCTTCTGAAAGGCGAACCGCAGGAATGTGACGTTCGGTTCAAAGAATCCCACATACACTGCCTAGAATTCGATTGGCCGCCTTAGCGAGATATCATTGACGGCGATACTCAAATACTTGGACTTAACTGAAACCAATTTTTGCACAAAATACCCTAACAGATAGAATGGTGTTTAACTTCAGGCAGGGATTCTTAATCTGGGTCCGTGGATCCACTTCGGTGTGCCCTGAAAGTGAAAAAAAAACTGACAGGAAAATTATTAATTGTTGTTTTCCTGAATAGATACATATTTACATAGAAATCCGTTTCATGATGATAACTGACAATGGTAGAGTTCATGCAATACCTGACTATTGCGACATTGTCCTCGTCGATGCGACCTGTGAACAAACTGCGAAACATCAAAGAGCATTGAACTCTGGGGTCCATTTAACTTGAGTAATGACGCTCACATAACCCCCAGGTCTTTCCCGGCTGAGATTCAACAGGCGACGGTAGTTTCATATACTTACGTTGATATATCGATCTCTGATCTGCGCTTAGCGGGGCGCGTAAATTAAATATTATTATTATCATTATTATTATTATTATTGTTGTTGTTGTTGTTGTTGTTGTTGTTGTACCGGGAGGTACACCCCAACGCCGCGCATTTAAATCTAGCGCCTATAAGAACTCCTCTACTGGTGAAACAGTGAAACTGAAACTAGACCAACTTATAAATTTACTCAAAGTTTGTCACCACTAAAATATGATATCATTTTGTATTGTGAAGTTTCCTGAACTTACTCTATTTCTACGTGTTGTGTTTGTCATTCGTCAAGAAGTTTGGACATTCCTCCATAGATATCACTGCCATGAACTACTATCATGCAGCCTGGTGTGAAGAGAAAGAACTTTCGATTTAAAGAAGTTTTGTATTCGTAAATTTTCCTTACTAATTGATGTTCATTTATTTTTGGGTTGGCAATATTTATCCTTTCTTTCCGCCAGTTTTGAATCAAGCCAATCCCTTATTTCTGTAATTAATTTTCTACCAATCACAGTCTTCTTCGATTTTGAGTGTAACTTTTAAATTACCCAATAAAATGAGAAGGGGTGGCTAGTTTAATCTTGAATGGTCTCGAACCTTCTCCGAGGGTTTGTAAACTGCGGATTTTCACGTCTCTTGGCCAATTGATCGTCATCTTACTCAGTGTGTGTCTCAAGCAGGAGGCGGAGGCCTCTTCGTCAGCTGTTAGAACTTTAATAAGGTAATGGCCACATAACATCTTTATTTCTTGCTAGCTTCGCAGTTTAACCCGAGGGAAAGGTCCGAAATCGTTAACCATGAAACCTTGTTTTCCAAAAATGTAACTTTCTGCCGGCTAATGTAATAACTTCATAAAATCTTCAACTGTAAAACGGGGATAGAGAGTGATGTACCCTCTCGAGCTCCCCTTCATCTTGGTTTGAGGTGCCACGTTTTTGTAATCTTTCGTTTCTGCCAGGTATTAAAGATATTTCTATACGTGTCACCTCAGTAGTTCGGGAATAGCCCCTGTTTCAACAGCCTAGTGCCCTTTAGGTTTTAACAGTTCATATCTAGGAGTGCAAGTACACGCCTCCGTGTTTCGGGCCATTCACTTAAACTGTCCTTTTCCGCAAAGGCCCAATAAGTTGGGTACAAGAACCCCTGTTTCAAATTTATATGTTGTGCCTTGATGACGAGTGATTGTAATTTTCTGATATTGCCTTGAATAGGCTAGAAGAAACTGAGAGCCCGTTAGCTCTTTTTCAAAGTAAGATTTCTGAATGCCTCTGAAAGGCTAGATGGTGTAATTTTGGGAGCAATTTTTCCATGAATTAGTGGGATTTCTGCCCTTGAGTAAGTTTGTGATTTTTGTAAACTTGAGCGTGTAACTCAGGAAATGTAAAGCTAGGGGCTTAATCTTTGATTTTTTACAAATTTTATTTAACGTTTGCTACTTGAAAAAATTGTCAATTTTGATGTCTGAAAATATAAACTTCACTTTAAGTTTTAAATTCTATTCTTGATATTGTAGTTAGACACTTATTTCACCTCTGCGATCCACAAATACCGCGGATACATTTATTATTATTATTATTATAATAATAATTATTATTATTATTATTAGAGTGTAAATGTACATCAAATTTAGCTTTCTACTCATGTACATAGATCACTGTTTAGTGTCATACTTGTATTTCCGTTACTTTATTATGAATTGTGTTCTGTTTATGCATTGGGTTATAATTTTTAAGTTTGTTCGCTACTTGTTTTTCATTGTGCATTCTTCTGTACCTTTCTACTGTTATGCTCCGGACTTCTTTTTATTTCATTTGTTGAACTTTGCTTTATTTCTTCATTATATGTTTTCCAAATCTGTTACTTAGCTTAGTTATCTTTGATTTTATAATAGAACAGTCAATTTAAGTGTTTAAGTGCATGATAGGGTCACGAACCCTAACTTCGCCACTGCTTAAGTCAAAAATAAATAAATAAATAAATAAATAAATAAATAAATAAATGCAGTGTTATACGGCTGTCGAGTCCTTGGACATTCCCGGCACTGAAATTAAAACTGGACCAAATTATAAATTTTCTCAAAAGATGTCACTACCGTAAAAAAAAATTTGGTGAAGTTTCCTGAACTGTGTGAAATTCTACTTGTTTTGTTTTCTGTTCCTCAAGAAGTGTGGACACTCTGTCATAGATGTCTCTACTAAAAAACTATGATCATGCACCCTGGTGCGAAGTGAAGGAACTTTATTTGAAGAACTTTTGTATTCATAAGTTTGTTCTTTACTAAATTACGTTCATTCAGTTGTGGGTTGGCAATATTTATCTTTCCTTCCGCCAGTTTTGAATTAAACCAATCCAGAATTTCTGTAATTAATTTCCTACCAATCACAGGTTTCTTCTTCCATTTGATGTGTAACTTTAAGCGACCCAATAAACGTGAGAGGATGTGGCTGTTTTATTCATGAATGGTCTCGAACTTTCCCCGAGGGTTTATAAACTGCTGATTTTCGCGTCGCTTAGTCACTTGATCAATATCTAACCTAGTGTGTGGACGTGTATCAGGAGGCGGGTGGTACCTCTTTCTTCAGCCAGTAGCTCTTCAGCAAGGTAATGGCCGTTTAACATCTTATTCCTTTCTAGCTCTGCAGTTTAACCCGCGGGAAAGGTCCGAAACTTTAATATGTAATCTACTTTTCTGAATATGTAATTTTCTGCCGGCTTATGTAAAGACTTCATAAAATCAGTAACTGTAATTCATGGATAGAGAGTGATTTACCCTCTCGAGCTCCCCTTCATATTGGTTTGAGGTGACTGCGTTTTGGTAACTGGTTTTCTTGCCTTCTGTAATGTTTTAAATTTCTTTCTTATACGGGTCACCGCCATAGTTTGGGAATAGCCCCTGTGTCATTGGCCTAGTGCCTTTTTAGGTTTTAAGAATGCATGTGTAGGAGCGCATATACATGCCTCCATTCCTTTTGGTATTCCGGGCCATTTACTTAACCTGTTCTTTTTCTGCTAAGGCCCAGTAGGTTGGGTACAAGCTACCCCCGTTTCATTTTGTAAGTGGTGCCTTAATGGCAAGTAATTGTAAAGTCTATTATTGCCTTGAAGAGGCTTGAAAAACTGAGAGCGTGTCAGCTATTTTCTTGTGTTGTAAAAGTGCATCTGGGAGGCCTGATTTTGTAATTGGGAGCAAGTGCTCCATGTATCAGGGGTTTTCTGCCCTTCTGAACAAATTATTGCTTGGTTAAAGTTGAACTAGGAGCTCAAAAGTTGTAAGGCTAGGGGCTTGTAGCCGAAGTGTATTAAAGATTCGAAACCTTGCATTTTGTTCTTCAAAATCTTGTTTTTAAATTACTATGTTATTGTTATCTCACTATGTGAGAAATTGTTGCTTTTTGAAAATATAACCTTCCATTTCAATTTCAATACTTTCTTGACAAAGTAGTTAGACCCATTCAGCCAGGCACCTTCTTTCACCTCTGCTGATCCACCAAACCACGGTAACATTATGTAACAGTACTCTTTTAAATGTAACGTTTCTTTGCCTAATGAAATAACTTCATAAAATCTTTAATTGTAAATCGGGGATAGAGAGTGAGTTACCCTCTCGAGCTCCCTTTCATCTTGGTTTGAGGTGGCTACGTTTTCACAACCTTTTCTTTTCTGTAATGTATTGTGGTTATTTCCTTGCGAGCCACCTCAGTAGAGTGGGAATAGCCCCGGTTTCATTGGCCTAGAGACCTATAGGTTTTAATATTTCATTATCTGGAGGACAGTCTTCGCCTCCATTCAATTTGTGTTCGGGCCGTTTCTAACCTGTTCCTTTTCACAAAGGCCCTGTAGGTTGGGCACTAGATACCCCTGTGTAAAATGATTTTCTGTTTGTAAATTGTGGCTTGAGAGGCCAGAGATTGTAAATTTTGATGTGATGTTGCCTTGAGTAGGCTAGAAGAAACCGAGAGCCTGTTAGCTCTATTCAAGTCTTTGTAATAGTAACGAGTGCCTCTGGAAGGCTAGATATTGTATTTTGGGAGCAAGTGCTCTTGAATTAGAGGATTTCTGCCCTGGACTAATGGATTCCTCATTTTTTAATGTCTTGTAAACTGGATCCGGTATCTCTGGAATTGTAAAACTAGAGGCTTGAAGCTCAGAGTCTGTAAATTCACTAAGTTTTGGATTTTCCTAGACTTGTTTCAGGATTGTCATTGTACCCGATGCTTCATTGTTTTGAAAAATTGTTAAGTTTGAAGTTCGAAAAGAAATATAACCTTCAGTTCAAGTTTTAAATTAATTTTAATATTGTAGATGGATGGTTCATGTTTGTGGGTTACTGTAGTCACGTCCTAGTTCGTGAACCATGGGCAACGGCTGAGTGGCCTAGTAAGTGGTCCTGAGAGTCGGGATACCAGTGGCTATGGAATGGGAGTGGGCATCTCGGACATATTCTGAGTCGTGGCCCTCCTTGTGCTCAGGCGGCCAGGACTACACAATTCACCGGTGGTCCATAACCCGTTAGAGGAGAGATCCTCACTTGGACTATGTGCAAGTAGGGCAGCATCCTGCTTCATGAATTTACCGAGCTCAGAACACTTTAAGCAAGCCTCGGACCTATGGGAGTAATGGAGTCCCACTCCCATTTGACAGGCGAGGGACTCCTTGGAAACAACTTGGCGAACGAAATGGAATTCGATGGGGAGCTATCAATATTAATGGGGCTTATGGAAGAAAGAAGGTAGAACTTGCTGAGTCAGCAAAGAGGATGCATCTGGATGTGCTAGGAGTAAGTGATATTCGGGTAAGGGGAGATAAGGAGGAAGAGATAGGAGATTATAAAGTGTACTTGACGGGTGTTAGAAAGGGAAGGGCAGAGTCTGGGGTAGGGCTCTTTATCAGGAATACCATTGCACGCAACATAGTTTCTGTTAGGCACGTAAATGAGCGAATGATGTGGGTAGATTTGTCAATGGGAGGAATTAGGACAAGAATTGTGTCCGTGTATTCACCATGTGAGGGTGCAGATGAGGATGAAGTTGACAAGTTTTATGAAGCATTGAGTGACATCGTGGTCAGGGTCAACAGCAAGGATAGAATAGTGCTAATGGGCGATTTCAATGCGAGAGTTGGGAATAGAACTGAAGGATACGAAAGGGTGATTGGTAAATGTGGGGAAGATATGGAAGCTAATGGGAATGGGAAGCGTTTGCTGGACTTCTGTGCTAGTATGGGTTTAGCTGTTACAAATACATTCTTCAAGCATAAGGCTATTCACCGCTACACATGGGAGGCTAGGGGTACCAGATCCATAATAGACTATATCTTAACAGACTTTGAATTCAGGAAATCTTTTAGGAATGTACGAGTTTTTCGGGGATTTTTCGATGATACAGACCATTATCTGATCTGTAGTGAACTAAGTATCTCTAGGCCTAGGGTAGAGAAAGTGAAATCTGTCTGCAAACGAATAAGGGTAGAAAATCTCCAGGATGATGAAATTAGACAGAAGTACATGGATATGATTAGTGAGAAGTTTCGAACAGTAGACAGTAAGCAGGTTCAGGATATAGAAAGTGAATGGGTGGCATACAGGGATGCTGTAGTAGAAACAGCAAGGGAATGCCTAGGAACAACTGTGTGTAAAGATGGGAAAAGGCGAACATCTTGGTGGAATGATGAAGTGAGAGCAGCCTGTAAACGTAAAAAGAAGGCTTATCAGAAATGGCTCCAAACAAGGGCCGAGACAGACAGGGATTTGTACGTAGATGAAAGAAACAGAGCGAAAGAAATACTTGCTGAATCCAAAAAGAAGTCATGGGAAGATTTTGGTAATAACCTGGAAAGGCTAGGTCAAGCAGCAGGGAAACCATTCTGGACAGTAATAAAGAATCTTAGGAAGGGGGGGGAAAAAGGAAATGAACAGTGTTTTGAGTAATTCAGGTGTACTCATAACAGATCCCAGGGAATCACTGGAGAGGTGGAGGGAATATTTTGAACATCTTCTCAATGTAAAAGGAAATCGTCATGGTGGTGTTGCAAACAGTCAAGGTCATGGGGAGGAGGAAAATGATGTTGGTGAAATTATGCTTGAGGAAGTGGAAAGGATAGTAAATAAACTCCATTGTCATAAAGCAGCAGGAATAGATGAAATTAGACCTGAAATGGTGAAGTATAGTGGGAAGGCAGGGATGAAATGGCTTCATAGAGTAGTAAAATTAGCGTGGAGTGTTGGTAAGGTACCTTCAGATTGGACAAAAGCAGTAATTGCACCTATCTATAAGCAAGGGAACAGGAAGGATTGCAACAACTATCGAGGTATTTCATTGATTAGTATACCAGGCAAAGTATTCACAGGCATCTTGGAAGGGAGGGTGCGATCAGTCGTTGAGAGGAAGTTGGATGAAAACCAGTGTGGTTTCAGACCACAGAGAGGCTGTCAGGATCAGATTTTCAGTATGCGCCAGGTAATTGAAAAATGCTACGAGAGGAATAGGCAGTTGTGTTTATGTTTCGTAGATCTAGAGAAAGCATATGATAGGGTACCGAGGGAAAAGATGTTCGCTATACTGGGGGACTATGGAATTAGAGTTAGATTATTAAAATCAATCAAAGGCATTTATGTTGACAATTGGGCTTCAGTGAGAATTGATGGTAGAATGAGTTCTTGGTTCAGGGTACTTACAGGAGTTAGACAAGGCTGTAATCTTTCACCTTTGCTGTTCGTAGTTTACATGGATCATATGCTGAAAGGTATAAAATGGCAGGGAGGGATTCAGTTAGGTGGAAATGTAGTAAGCAGCCTGGCCTATGCTGACGACTTGGTCTTAATGGCAGACTGTGCCGAAAGCCTGCAGTCTAACATCTTGGAACTTGAAAATAGGTGCAATGAGTATGGTATGAAAATTAGCCTCTCGAAGACTAAATTGATGTCAGTAGGTAAGAAATCCAACAGAATTGAATGTCAGATTGGTGATACAAAGCTAGAACAGGTCGATAATTTCAAGTATTTAGGTTGTGTGTTTTCCCAGGATGGTAATATAGTAAGTGAGATTGAATCAAGGTGTAGTAAAGCTAATGCAGTGAGCTCGCAGTTGCGATCAACAGTATTCTGTAAGAAGGAAGTCAGCTCCCAGACGAAACTATCTTTACATCGGTCTGTTTTCAGACCAACTTTGCTTTATGGGAGCGAAAGCTGGGTGGACTCAGGATATCTTATTCATAAGTTAGAAGTAACAGACATGAAAGTAGCAAGAATGATTGCTGGTACAAACAGGTGGGAACAATGGCAGGATGGTACTCGGAATGAGGAGATAAAGGCTAATTTAGGAATGAACTCGATGGATGAAGCTGTACGCATAAACCGGCTTCGGTGGTGGGGTCATGTGAGGCGAATGGAGGAGGATAGGTTACCTAGGAGAATAATGGACTCTGTTATGGAGGGTAAGAGAAGTAGAGGGAGACCAAGACGACGATGGTTAGACTCTGTTTCTAACGATTTAAAGATAAGAGGTATAGAACTAAATGAGGCCACAACACTAGTTGCAAATCGAGGATTGTGGCGACGTTTAGTAAATTCTCAGAGGCTTGCAGACTGAACGCTGAAAGGCATAACAGTCTATAATGATAATGTATGTATGTATGTTGTAGATAGACCCATTGACCCCGGCACCTACTTTAACTTCTTTCTGTCC
Source organism: Anabrus simplex (assembly GCF_040414725.1). Taxonomy (NCBI): domain Eukaryota; kingdom Metazoa; phylum Arthropoda; class Insecta; order Orthoptera; family Tettigoniidae; genus Anabrus; species Anabrus simplex. The sequence continues at coordinate 147,434,602 of NC_090270.1, read as the reverse complement.
ACGGGTATCCCCGTAGCATTAACTATTGTGGGCGAATATAATACTAGATTTACGGTTTTCGGAGACGGTCCTGAAAGAGTTCCTTTGTAAATCTATGACACAAGCTGGCGTATTTGAGCACCTTCAAATAGTACCGGACAGAGTTGGGTTCGAACCTCATCCCAGCCATTCCATGCTGAGTGGCTCAGACGGTTGAGACTCTGGCCTTCTGACTCCAACTTGGCAGGTTCGATCCTGACTCAGCCCTGTGGTATGAAGGTGCTCATATACGTCAGCCTCGTGTCGGTAGATTTACCGGAACGTAAAATAACTTCTGCGGGACTAAATTCCGGCACCTCGACGCCTCCGAAAACCGTAAAAGTGTACTTAGTGGGACGTAAAGCAAATAACATTAGTATTATTATTATTATTATTATTATTATTATTATTATTATTATTATTATTATTATTATTATTATTATTATTATTATTATTATTATCCCGGCCGAGAGTTAAATAATCCATTTCCAGGACATTTTCACGCTACTCGGTGACCTTGAAAGCAACAGTAGTTTTATCTGAAGGGACATTAAAATAGAGTATTATTACTTATAGCACAAGTTGGTCTAACGATACTTCATAGGTATTCAATTGGTTTGGGTTCAAGTAAATTTAAAGTCAGAAAAGGCTCAAACTACCTCTGAATAATCCGTTCATAGACTCTTGTTATGCTAAAAGACGCCACCATCACCTGAATATTGTTGCTATGAAAATATGTAATTCTTAAAACGTGTCCATATAAAACGTATATCCTAATGATTCCAAGCGCGATGTTATCCAAACAAATAGGTCATACCTACCAATTTCTCGTATTTTTGATGCTATAATTTCTCCTTTAAGCGATGCACACATACCCAGATAACCATCTGAGACATGTTCAACATTAAATAGGTCCTCCTTTCACAGACCCAAGGTCAATGGTCGCTATTCTGGGAACCTTTTGAGTATAAACCCACGCTTTAAATAAATTTAAAGACGTTCAGAATATATATATTTGAATTAAGTTCGAGAAGTGTTTGTTCGCGGAGAGAAAGCATTGTTACATGTACACACCAAAACAAACATTTGGAATGGTACTGCAAATACGCTAAGCACTTCTCACATAAATATGCCACTTCTATGGTTATTTTACTGGATGATGGTTGAATTTTATCTCCCCCTTTAAATATTAAAGTGAACGCCACTGTACGAGAAATGATTTTTTACAATTTGCTTTACGTCACACCGACTCAGATAGGTCTTACGACGACGATGGGATGGAAAAGTGCTGAGACTGGGAAGGAAGCGGCTGGTTTTAATTAAAGTACAGTCCCATCATTTACATTGTGTGAATATGGGAATCCACGGAATAATCATCGCCAGTGCTGCTGACATTGGAGTTCGAACCCATTATCTGCCAAATGTAAGCTCTCAGTTGAGCGAACCCAACCACACGACTTAAACATTATTCTTAAGTTGACATCTCGAAATATCCCTTTCTAGTGGTTTGATGCCTTGCACTAACTCAGGTCTTCGTTGATAATATGATAAGGAAGGACTATGACACGGAAAGAACTGAGCGTGGCCGTAATTGAGGTACAGCCCCAGCATTTGCCTTTGTAAAAATGGGAACCCATAGATGAGAATGATGGGGTTCGAACTCACCATCTACTGAATGCAGTTTGACAACCACGTGGCCCGTACCATGCAGTCAGCTCGCTCTGTTCCAAACCTTTGTTGGGATGTACAGTGTATGTTAACCAACTGTGTGAACACATGATAGACATTAGTTGGCTTGTGTCTACTTAGTAACAAGTATGTGGAGTCGTGGGGCCTGTTTTACGGCCGGATGCCCTTGATGACACCAACCCCGTGTGGAGGGATGTTATCACTGTTGCGCGTTTCTGTGGTGTTTGGTAGTGCGGTGTGTTGTCTGAATATGAAGAGGAACGTGTTGGGACAAACACCCATCCCCTATTCAGAAGAATTTATCAAACACTATTAAAATCGCTGACCCAGCCTGGAATCGAAACTGAGACCCACTGACCCGAAGGGCTGAAATGCTGTGACCATTCAGCCAAGGAGTCGGACGCCCGCTTTTATCCACTATCATGTCAACATATCTATATATGTTGACTGCAGTTTGTTATTGCAGTATAGACTGTGTGTCCATTTGTCCGACTCAGTGGCTGAATGATCAGCGTTGAGGACTTCGGTTCAGAGGGTCCCTGGTTTGATTCCCGGGTGGGTCGGCAATTTTAATCACATCTGATTTATTCTTCTGGCTTTGAGACTGGGTGTTTATTTTCCCCATATTCGGACAACACACTACACTATCATCCACTCCAGAAACAAGCAATAGTGGTTATATCCCTCCAGATAGGGTTGGCGTCGGGAAGGCTATCCGGCCATTAAACAGGGCCAAATCAACATGCCTGACACAGTTCGCACCGCGACCCCACAGATGTGGGAAATTTGGAGAAGAAGAAGAAGAAGAAGAAGAAGAAGAAGAAGAAGAAGAAGAAGCAGGATTCATTAATGCCGCCACATTATTTTCGTGATATATTACGCAATTACTACGTAATATTAATAGCATATGGCCTCCGAAGAGGCCTGGTGCAGGTCTTTCGCGTTAACGCCGTATATGCGACCTGCGCGTCTATAAGGATGAGGCCCAACCTATGATGTATTCTAATGATGAAGACGGCACACACACCCAGCCCCCGAACCAACGGAATTAACGAATGAAAGTTAAAATTCCCTGTCCGGCCGGGAATCGAACCGAGACTTTCTGGACCAAAGGCCAGCACTGTAACCATTTAGCCACGGAGCCGGACTCCGCTGTTACTAAGGGAATAGAGAAGAAAGATCAGTGGCGCGGTGGTTCGACGAGTGAAGCCAGCACGCGGCGCAGTCCTGCGTAGCCAAGTGCGCCAATTCAAACAATGCGAACTTCACGTTTTTGAAGGTCGTTTAAGTTAATTTACGAAATAAATATTTTGGCAATTTTGTTATTCATGGCTCATTTAAGGTGTGTGCCAAATTTACGTAAGATCCATGATTCCCGGCACGCGCCCTTCCTTTGTAAGTTAGTTGTGACAGTATGGGAGCTGCTGAGGTATGGATGGTGCTGAGTAATGATATTCGGAACACGATAAGTGCGACTTTATGGTCTTTTCTACTATTTTCATAAAACTGGAATTAATCTTATCTGAAGATATAGCAGTTTATCACAACGTGGTCTTTATCCTCCTTCATCAATTTACCGAGCTCAGAACATTTTAAGGGGAGTAATGGAGTCCCACTCCCATTTGACAGGCGAGGGACTCCTTGGAAACAACTTGGCGAACGAAATGGAATTCGATGGGGAGCTGTCAATATTAATGGGGTTATGGAAGAAAGAAAGTAGAACTGGCTGAGTCAGCAAAGAGGATGCATTTGGATGTGCTAGGAATAAGTGATATTCGGGTAAGGGGAGATAACGAGGAAGGGATAGGAGATTATAAAGTGTACTTGACGGGTGTTAGAAAGGGAAGGGCAGAGTCTGGGGTAGGGCTCTTTATCAGGAATACCATTGCACGCAACATAGTTTCTGTTAGGCACGTAAATGAGCGAATGATGTGGGTAGATTTGTCAGTTGGAGGAATTAGGACTAGAAATGTGTCTGTGTATTCACCATGTGAGGGTGCAGATGAGGATGAAGTTGACAAGTTTTATGAAGCATTCAGTGACATCGTGCTTAGGGTCAACAGCAAGGATGGAATAGTGCTAATGGGCGATGTCAATGCGAGAGTTGGGAATAGAACTGAGGGATACAAAAGGGTGATTGGTAAATGAGGGGGAAGATATGGAAGCTAATGGGGATGGGAAGCGTTTGCCGGCCTTCTGTGCTAGTATGGCTTTAGCTGTTACTAATACATTCTTCAATCATAAGGCTATTCACCGCTACACATGGGAGACTAGGGGTACCCGATCCATAATAGACTATATCTTAACAGACTTTGAATTCAGGAAATCTGTTAGGAATTTAAGAGTTTTCCGCGGATTTTTCGATGATACAGACCACTATATGATCTGTAGTGAACTAAGTATCTCTAGACCTAGGGTAGAGAAAGTGAAATCTGTCTGCAAACGAATAAGGGTAGAATATCTCCAGGACGAGGGAATTGGACAGAAGTACATGGATATGATTAGTGAGAAGTTTCGAACAGTAGACAGTAAGCAGGTTCAGGATATGGAGAGTGAATGGGTGGCATACAGGGATGCTGTAGTAGAAACAGCAAGGGAATGCCTAGGAACAACTGTGTGTAAAGATGGGAAAAGGCGAACATCTTGGTGGAATGATGAAGTGAGAGATGAAAGAAACAGAGTGAAACAAATAGTTGTTGAATCCATCAGAAGTCATGGGAAGATTTTGGTAATAACCTGGAAAGGATAGGTCAAGCAGCAGGGAAACCTTTCTGGACAGTAATAAAGAATCTTAGGTAGGGAGGTAAAAAGGAAATAAACAGTGTTTTGAGAAATTCAGGTGAACTCATAATAGATCCCAGGGAATCACTGGAGAGGTGGATGGAATATTTTGAACATCTTCTCAATGTAAAAGGAAATCATCCTGGTGGTGTTGCAAACAGCCAAGCTCATGGAGAGGAGGAAAATGATGTTGGTGAAATTATGCTTGAGGAAGTGCAAAGGATGGTAAATAAACTCCATTGTCATAAAGCAGCAGGAATAGATGAAATTAGACCCGAAATGGTGAAGTATATTGCGAAGGCAGGGATGAAATGGCTTCGTAGAGTAGTAAAATTAGCGTGGAGTGTTGGTAAGGTACCTTCAGATTGGACAAAAGCAGTAATTGCACCTATCTATAAGCAAGGGAACAGGAAGGATTGCTACAACTACCGAGGTATCTCATTGATTAATATACCCGGCAAAGTATTCACTGGCATCTTGGAACGGATGGTGCGATCAGTCGTTGAGAGGGATGAAAACCAGTGTGGTTTCAGACCACAGAGAGGCTGTCAGGATCAGATTTTCAGTATGCTCCAGGTGATTGAAAAATGCTACGAGAGGAATAGGCAGTTGTGTTTATGTTTCGTAGATCTAGAGAAAGCATATGACAGGGTACCGAGGGAAAAGATGTTCACATTACTGGTGGACTATGGAATTAAACGTAGATTATTAAAATCAATCCAAGGCATTTATGTTGACAATTGGGCTTCAGTGAGAATGAATGGTAGAATGAGTTCTTGGTTCAGGGTACTTACAGGGGTTAGACAAGGCTGTAATCTTTCACCTTTGCTGTTTGTAGTTTACATGGATCATCTGCTGAAAGGTATGAAGTGGTAGGGAGGGATTTAGTTACGTGGAAATGTAGTAAGCAGTCTGGCCTATGCTGACGACTTGGTCTTAATGGCAGATTGTGCCGAAAGCCTGCAGTCTAATATCTTGGAACTTGAAAATAGGTGCAATGACTATGGTATGAAAATGACCTTTTGGAAGACTAAACTGATGTCAGTAGGTAAGAAATTCAACAGAATTGAGTGTCAGATTGATAATACAAAGCTAGAACAGGTCGATAATTTCAAGTATTTAGGTTGTGTGTTCTCCAAGGATGGTAATATACTAAGTGAGATTGAATCAAGTTGTAGTAAAGCTAATGCAGTGAGCTCGCAGTTGCGATCAACAGTATTCTGTAAGAAGGAAGTCACCTCCCAGACGAAACTATCTTTTACATCGGTCTGTTTACAGACCAACTTTGCTTTACGGGAGGGAAAGCTGGGTGGACTCAGGATATCTTATTTATAAGTTAGAAGTAACAGACATGAAAGTAGCAAGAATGATTGCTGGCACAAAGAGGTGGGAACAACGGGAGGATGGTACTCGGAATGAGGAGGTAAAGGCTAATTTAGGAATGAACTCGATGGATGAAGCTGTACGCATAAACCGGCTTCGGTGGTGGGGTCATGTGAAGCGAATGGAAGAAGATAGGTTACCTAGGAGAATAATGGACTCTGCTATGGAGGGTAAGAGAATTAGAGGTAGACAAAGACGACGATGGTTAGACTCGGTTTCTAATGATTTAAAGATAAGAGGTATAGAAATAAATGAGGCCACAACACTAGTTGCAAATCGAGGATGGTGGCTACGTTTAGTAAATTCACAGAGGCTTGCAGACTGAACGCTGAAAGGCACAACAGTCTATAATGATACTGTATGTATGAATAATAATAATAATAATAATATTAATGTTAATAATAATAATAATAATAATAATAATAATAATAATAATAATAATAATAATAATAATAATAATAATTGTACCGATTGGTACACCTATACGCCGCACATTTGAATTTTCCGCCTTAAAGTACTCCTCCACAGCTGAAATTGTGAACTTTGAAACTGAATTAATTCAACCGTTTATCAGAAGATGTCACTGTGTTAATCTCGAATTGTTTTTGTTTACAGTTACCAAGAAGTGTGGACATTCTCTCACAGATGTCTCTACCAAAAAAACTATGATCATGCACCCTGGTGCGAAGTGATGGAACTTTTCTTGAAGATATTTTCAACTCATAAGTTTTCCTATAACTAAATTTCGTTCTTTCATTTGTGGGTTGGCAATATAAATCTTTTCTTTCCTCCAGTTTTGAAGTTAGCCAATCAATAATTTCTGTCATTAATTTTCTGCCAATGGTATCCTTCTTTCCCAATTTTTGATGTGTAAATTTTAGTTAGCCAATCAACGACTGTGGGTGTGTCTTAATCATTCATGAAAGGTCTCGAATCTTCCCCGAGAGTATAAAAACTGCTGATTTTCCTGGCTCTCCGCCACTCGTACAACATCTAGCTTAGTGTATGGAAGTGTAGCAGGAGGCGGGAAGGGACTCTTTCATCCGCCAGCAGCTCTTCTACAAGGTAATGGCATTTTAACATCTTTATTTCTTGCTAGCTCAGCAGTTTAGCCCTCGGGAAAGGTCCGAATCCTTTTCAATGTAACCTACCTTTCTAAAAACGTAACTTAGTGCCGGCTTATGTAAAAGTTTCTTATTACTTTAACTGTAAATCGGGGGATAGAGAGTGCTTTACCCTCTCGAGTTCCCCTTCATATTTTGTTTAGGTGACTACGTTTTCATATCCGATTTTCTACTCTTAATGTCTTAAAATTTTCTTATACGTGTCACCTCCCTAGATTGGGAATAGCCCCTGTGTCAGCGGCCTAGTGCCCCGTAGGTTTTATAAGGTTTTATGTAGGAGCGCAAGCCACGCCTCCATTCATATTGGTATTTTGGGCCATTTAATTAACCTATTATTTTTCTTTTAAGGCCCTGTTGGCTGGGTACGAGATACCCCTGTTTAATTCTTGTAAGATGTGTCTCGATGGCAAGTTACTGTAAAGCATTGTATTGCCTTCAATAGGCTTGAAAGATTGAGAGCGGGTCAGCTCTTTACGGTGTTTTGAAAGGTGCCTCTAGAAGGCTTGACATTACTAGGTGGGAGCAAGTGCCCCATGTAATTAGGGGTTTTTTGCCCTTTGGTAATTTGTGGTTGTGCGCTGAGAGCTCAAGGATTGTGAAATTAGGGCTCGAAGCCCTGGTTTTGTAAGGACCCCTTAACTTTTGCTTTCGTTTGTAAAGTTATAATTGTATCTGATATTTTTTTGTTATTTCACCTAGTGAAAATTTGTTAAATCTTGTTGTCTATTGAAAATATAACCTTTATTTAAATTTCTCATTCGTCTTTCGGACTTGTAGTTAGACCCATGCCAGTCCGCACCTTCTTTCACCTCTGCTGATCCACGGGTAACCCGTAACAATAATAATAATTGTTACCGGGGTTTGGTGGACCAGCAGAGGTGAAAGAAGGTGCCAGGGTGAATGGGTCTAACTACAAAATCAAAGTTAATTTAAAACTTTAACAAAGGTTATTTTTTTCAATTTCAACAATCAACAAGAACAAAACTTTAACAACTTTTAACTAGGTGAGATAACAATAGCATACCAGGTACCATGACAAAGTTTATACAAGGCAAGTACATCCAAAATTTAGTGACAGTTTTGTAATCCGGGCTTCCAGCCCCTCGCTTTACATTTCCTGAGCTCTCAGCTCGACCTTACAAAAGATTACTATTTTACACAACGGCAAAAAACCCCTAGTCCCTGGGGCACTTGCTCCCAACTTCAAATATCAAGCCTCCCAGAGGCACAGTTACCACACTTGAAAAGAGCTGACACCACTCTCAGTTTTTCAAGCCTATTCAAGGCAATATCAGACTTCACAATTACTTGCCATCAAGGCACAACTTACAAAAATGAATCGGGGGTATGTTGTACCCAACCTACTGGGCCTTAGCAGAAAAAGAACAGCTTAAGTAAATGGCCCGAAACAACAAATTGAATGGCGGCGTGTACTTGCACTCCTAAATATGCATTCTTAAAACCTAAAAGGAACTAGGCCGATGAAACAGGGGCTATTCCCAAACTATGGAGGTGACTCGTATAAGAATAATTTAAGACATTACGGAAAGGAAGAAAACCAGTTACCAAAACGTAGTCACCTCAAACCAACATGAAGGGGATCTCAAGAGGGTAAATCACTTTCTATCACCGAATTACGGGTTCAGATTTTATGAGATTTTCACATTAGCCGGCAGAACTTACATTTTAGAGAAGTAGGTTACATATTATAGTATCGGACCTATCCCTCGGGTTAAACTGCGGAGCTAGTAAGAAATAAAGATGTTAAATGGCCATTATCTTGCTGAAGAACTGCTGCCTGATGAAAGAGGCACCTCCCGCCTCCTGCTTCACATTCACACACTTAGTTAGATGTTGATCAAATGGCCAAGAGACGTGAAAATCCGCAGTTTATAAACCCTCGGGGAAGGTTCGAGACCTTTCATGAATAATCAAGCCACACCATCTCAATTTAATTGGACCATACAAAATTTACACTCAAAGTCGAAGAAGAAATCCAGGATTGGTCGGAAATTAATTACAAAAATTAGCGATTGGCTGGATTCAAAACTGGCGGAAAGAAAAGATAAATATTGCCAACCCAAAAATAAATGAACGAAATTAAGTAAAGAAAAAACTTATGAATACAAAATCTTTTCGAAAATAAAGGACCTTCACTTCGCACCAGGGCGCATGATGATAGTTTTTTAGCAGTGACATCTATGAGAGAATATCCACACTTCTTGATCAATGAAAAACAAAACAGTTTGAAATTACACGGTCCTGGAAACTTCACAATCACAAAATTAAGGTAGTGACATCTTCGGAGTAGAAGTTTAAAGAGGTCTAGTTCCAAGGTCAGAGTTTCTCCTGAAGGGGAGTTGTAATTGGCGCAAGTTTTAAATGTGCGGCGTAGAGGTGTACCTTCCGGTACAATAATAATAATAATAATAATAATAATAATAATAATAATAATAATAATAATAATAATAATACCCGTGTGGGGATTTACCGGTTACCTCCATCGGGCGCGTCCCATTGGAATTGGGGAAGCTAGCTGGCTCTGCCGCCAGCAGAGTCAGAGGGTAGTAGGGAAATAAAAGACCACCGTGAAAAAGAAAACTGGTCCCTTGCCAGGGTTACGGCGAAGACTGATAAATGACCAGAAGCCAGAAAACATCTTGAGGCAACCTCTAGGGCTAACAACCCTAGTTGTAAAAGGATGGGTACCCGTCCAAAGCAAAAGCAAAGTCAAGTCAGAAAGCATGATGGCACAACATTTGAAGAAATATATCCCAGGGGGTAAATCTTCGGATAAATCCCTCGTCGTGGACGCCACGGCGCACGAGTCTCCTTCGGATTCTGGGGGAGACTCGACATCATGCAAGAGACGAGTCGGAGCGTCTCGGTGTACCCCGAAGAGTCAAAAACTCAGGCCAAAATCTAAAACCTTTCTAGCAACTTTCAACATAAATTCACTTACACAAACTGGCAAGCTGAAAACCCTCACCAAAGCTCTTCACGAAAATCAGATATCCATAGTGGCCCTACAGGAAACAAGGTACCCAGATGAAGAGATTTTTGAATCTGAAGGCTACCGATTTTTGAAGAGCAAAGCGCAAAGAGGAATCCTTAATGGAGCTGTGATGCTTGGAACCGCGTTTGCTGTTAGAACCAAGATCCTTAAATCGGTTGCAAATTTCGAACCTGTGAATGACAGATTGTCTATACTCACAATTAAATGCGCGAACAAAACCTACGCCCTAGTTAACGCACATGCTCCTACAAACGATAAGAACAAGTCTGATCCAGACGAAGTTGATAATTTCTGGGACCTACTGGATGAAAAATTGAACAAAATCTCCAAACACCATGTCAAGCTTCTTTTGGGTGACTTCATTGCCCAACTAGGTCGTGAACAGAAGTACAAGAAAGTTATAGGAAATTACCCTGCTCACAAAAGAACCAATCCCAACGGCAAAAGACTGGTGACCATTTGCGAAAATCACAACCTGCAGGTCATGTCGACCCACTTTCGCCATCTACCCAGAAAGCAAATGACATGGCGTTCTCCCGTCAAAGCTCTCGGAGAGTTCCAAATTGATCATGTTGCGATCTCCAGGAGAAACAGCCCTGAGATTATGAATGTCAAGGTAAAGAAAGGCATCAATGTGGCCTCAGATCATTATATGTCTCTTATCAAATTCAAACCAATTCCCGCAAACACAAGGAAGACAACCAAACAGATCACACGCTTCGAAAATGATAAACTTCGGCAAAGGGTCTAGGAGCTCCAGGAGAAGGCTAGACCAAATGACTGTGACTTTAACAACGCCAAAAGTCTCCTTGTTGAGGCCGCCAAAGACGTTGCAGAAATCAAGAGAAGCAAAACGCTTGCCTGGTGGAATAGTACCTGCGAATCAGTCCTCCAAGAAAGACTCAATGCGTGGAAACAGTACAACTCTACGAAATCAGAAAATGATTGGGAAACCTACAAAACCCAACGTGCCCAAGCAGCTAGGGTGTTCAGAACTGAGAAACGTAAATACGAAAAATCTCTCATTGAAAAGATAGAAGAAAACTTTAGGAAGAATGAAAGCAGAGAGTACTACAGAGCCTTCAAACGCAAACTCACTGGCTATAAACCACCATCTCTATGCTTTGAGCGAACGGACGGCACACTGGCGACGTCAAATGAAGAAAATTGCAGCATTCTGGCAGATTACTTCAAGAATTTACTTAATTGCTCTAAACCGCAAAGCGCCATTGAGACCAAGGAACCCTTATTCAGGTACCCAGATTCCAGACCACCCGACAGAGATGAAATCAAGCGCCACTTTGCCCGTCTCAAAAATAACAAAGCGCCGGGAGAAGACTCAGTAGTAGCAGAACTATGGAAATATGCCCCAGAAGAATCACTTGATATCTTGCAAAAGCAAATAGAAGAAATTTGGAACAAGGAGACCCAACACGAATATTGGAAAATAGCTTTGATCCATCCATTACACAAAAAAGGCAGCATGAAGAACATCAACAACTACAGAGGAATATCTTTGCTACCCGTGACTTATAAAATTCTATCACTTGCCATCCTGGAGCGTTTGGAAGCACAAGTCGAACATCAAATAGGTGAATACCAAGGAGGGTTCAGAAAAGGTCGCTCAACAGCTGAACAGATCCAAAATCTCAAAACGATCATCAGATATTGTACAGTAAGGTCCAAGCAGTATGTGTCTGTCTTTGTGGACTTTAAGAAAGCGTACGACTCCATTGACCGGGAAGTCCTGCTAAACATCTTAAATGAATTTGGAGTTGATTTGAAACTGCTGGCAATAATTAGAGCCACCCTGACCGATACAAAATCCAAGGTGAAGTTCCACGGATGTCTCTCGCATTCCTTTGACATCAAAACAGGAGTTCGACAAGGTGATGGGCTATCCCCGATACTCTTCAACTGTGTTCTTGAAAAGATCATCAGAACCTGGCGGGTGAGATTACAGGAAACCAACTACAGTCCATTGAGAATAGGAACCAAATCCAAGGGGATCGCAACAGACTGCTTAGCATTTGCCGATGATATTGCTGTTCTCTCAACCAACATAGAAACCGCTAGAACTCAAGTTGAAATTTTAAAGGAAATTGCCGAACAAACTGGTTTGCAGATATCGTTTGAGAAAACAGAAGTAATGACTAACATCAAAGAGGCTCCACCAAAACTCCATACAAAATACGGGGACATCACCCGAGTAGACAAATTCAAATACCTGGGTGAGATCATCATGAAAAATGGACTGGACAAAGAAGCACTTCAGGAGCGAGTACGCAAACTGGAAATAGCCTACCAAACATCCCACACAATCTACAACAAAAAATGCCTTTCCCAAAACACCAAGATACGTCACTATGAAACAGTTCTGAAGCCAGTAGTTCTATATGCAGCCGAAACCCTGTCTCTAAATGCCAACAAAGGACTCCTTGAAGAACTGGAGAAAAGAGAACGCAAAATTGTGAGAGGAATCCTGGGATCAAAGTACAGAAATGGAATCCTTCAAAGAAGATCCAACAAGGAAGTCTACAGCAAAATAGAGAAAATTACCGACACAATCAGAAAAAGAAGGGCACGATTTTACGGTCATCTGAAAAGAATGGACAGAAGAAAGTTAAGTAAAGAAATATTTTTGATTCAAACCCCAAAACCACAATTCCCTGGTTTAGAAATACCAAAGAAGACCTGCAAATGCTACATATCTCAGCTGAAGACGCTTTTAACAGAGATCTCTTCCGCAAGAAAATATTGACGAACGGGCTAAACCGAGACGAGCAACCGAAGAGACGACACGGTGCCCCTTGGACAGAGGAGCGTAAGCAGGCCCACTCACAAAGAATGAGGGAAATTTGGGCTCTAAAGAAGGCCAAGTTCAGTGTCAAATGCAACAAGACTTAACTTGGTCTTTGATGGTCCAAGCGAATTATATATAATCTACATAAATAAAATTGTTCGTGTCTGTTTGTTTGTCTGTCTGTTTGTTCCACCATCACGTCGAAACGGATGGATAGATCTCAACCAAACTTCATATTTAGAGTATACTCATCCCGAGGAAGGTTTCGATATGAATATCATTTTAAAATCTTTGAATACACGGGGGGTTTATAGGAAAACCTGAATGGTTTTTCCACCATCACGTCGAAACGGCTGGATAGATCTCAACCAAACTTCATATTTAGAGTATACTCCTCCCGGGGAAGGTTTCGATATGCATATCATTTTAAAATCTTTGAATACACGGGGGGTTTTGTAGGAAAACCAGAATGGTTTTTCCACCATCACGTCGAAACGGCTGGATAGATCTCAACCAAATTTCATATTTAGAGTATACTCATCCCGGGGAAGGTTTCGATATGCATATCATTTTAAAATCTTTGAATACACGGGGGTTTATAGGAAAACCAGAATGGTTTTTCCACCATCACGTCGAAACGGCTGGATAGATCTCAACCAAACTTCATATTTAGAGTATACTCCTCCCGGGGAAGGTTTCGATATGCATATCATTTTAAAATCTTTGAATACACGGGGGTTCATAGGAAAACCAGAATGGTTTTTCCACCATCACGTCGAAACGGCTGGATAGATCTCAACCAAACTTCATATTTAGAGTATACTCCTCCCGGGGAAGGTTTCGATATGCATATCATTTTAAAATCTTTGAATACACGGGGGTTTATAGGAAAACCAGAATGCCACCATCACGTCGAAACGGCTGGATAGATCTCAACCAAATTTCATATTTAGAGTATACTCATCCCGGGGAAGGTTTCGATAGGCATATCATTTTAAAATCTTTGAATAGACGGGCGTTTATAGGAAAACCAGAATGGTTTTTCCACCATCACGTCGAAACGGCTCGATAGATCTCAACTAAACTTCATATTTAGAGTATACTCATCCCGGGGAAGGTTTTGATATGCATATCATTTTAAAATCTTTGAATACACGGGGGGTTTATAGGAAAACCAGAATGGTTTTCCTCCATTTTCTCTTATACTATTGATTTTTTGTAAACTTCGTTTACCGTACGTGAAACGTCTCTTCATTATAAACAACTTTCGTTATGTTCATAATTTACCTTACTCTTTACATGACGGAGAAATTTACAATTTTCTGCTGGTACCATGCTCTGCATTGAGTGACCGACAGACCGACAACGAACCTACAGGTTACCATGGCAACGTCTCTGACTGCATGCCAACAGGGAAGTAACGTATTGCCATTTTCCTCATCATGCTTTTAAATTCGTGGTTGTTCCTTGGGTAGAAGGCAAGAGAGGCGTCAATCGGCCTATCTGCGGGATATTGGCGGAATATCGTTGGATGTTATAACCGCCTTCGAATAGATTAAGTAATAACACCATTAGTCATCTTCTTATTATTTGTTTACCTAGGAATCAATGGACTTAAATTTCTCCTCTGTTACCGCTTTATTATATCCATAACTCACACTAGCATAATTTATTGAGGGGCATTTGATTTTCCAATACATTAACTTGGCATTTACATATTTGTCGTTATCCGGCTGTCCTCAGTTATAATCCATTTTCTATTACTTTCAACTTTCTTAACTGTATTATTTTCTTCCTTAATTACGCCGTATGTACGCGAGTGCTACAAACTACTGGATGTATTTCCACCAATACTCATATTTAGAATACACCTGTCCTTGATAGGTTTTAGGGCAAATATTGTTCCTAAATCCCAGAACTGACTGGGGGTTTATACGAAACCGAAACAGTGATTTTGCACTTCCACAAAATATACACAACCATCGTTAATTTAAATCTACCTGCCTTGGTAGAAATTAATTTCTAAACCTTTTTTCTCATGTGCATCATTTCGATACGAGGATTAATAAGGGAGATATCATTAACGGACCGTTTTCTTGTACAAGTCCCATCGCACTTAACTCTCGAGCGGGTGCGTTTAAAGCGTATTCCTTACAACTTGAAAACTACTGAAGACATTCGAACCAAAATTCATATTTAGCATCCACCTGTCCAAAGGTAGGTTTTAAACGTAAATAACATTTCATGTTCCGGAATGGACTGGCGGTTTATAGGGAACCGAAATGGTGATTTTACTCTTCCACAATATATACAGAACAAGACCAACCTGACTGGAAATCGACCAAACGTGATGGAATTCCACCCTCTAAACCTTTTTTTCATGTGCATTTTTTCGTCAGGAGGATTAATAAGGGAGATATCATGAATGGTCAGTTTTGCAGGTTAAGTCCAGCGGACATAGCCAAAAAGGTGTTTTACATGGAGCAGATTCCTTATCTATATAAATCAAATCGTAACGACTGTGTGCCTCTATAATGACTATTTTGGCGAAATTTTCGTACAGCTTTCCGTTTAAGGGGTAATAATGACCATCTGCATAATTTTTGGTTTAGTTTCCTGAAAGTCCTAATTTTTACCCGCCTCGCCCAAAATCCAGATTGCGGCATAATCTGCCAGAAGAAAAATAAGATAATTGAAATTTGACAAAATTGCACGTTTTAGCCAGTAACGAACGGAAAACATCCAAGATCATTAAATTTTTCACTTTTTATCACCGAAGAATATCGAAATATGCAGGCAATTTTAATGATGGTGCAGACCTTCGGAAATTCCTATCACATAACAGATTGCACAATCTCCGTTCAATTTGGAATGATCTACAACCTTGGTCTTATGACTTTTTGCCGTATCTGTATCCTTTTTACGTTTGATTTTCCTCTATTAATGGATGTTAAGTCAATTTGGAATTTTCACATGCATAATTCATACCTTCGATTACTTATATGAAATACAGAATCATCAAACTCTTCAAGAAAATTGGCCCACCCAGTAGCCATATATGAGCCAAATGCTATGTATGTAGCTGTCACATAATTATCCGAAAAGTAATGTTATGTGAGATAATCTTACAAGAACGTTACCCTGTTCCACGTTTCTAACTCAGTCTGACCCAAGAATAGATGACATATCATAGGACCAGCCATTTAGGCCACTAAATCCGGCGTGTCTTATGGTATAATCCTTTGTCGATATGACGTACGTTTAGTAGCAGTTAATCTGTAAATGAAGGTCTTCAATATTGTAAACACGCATATACTTTCGTATGTCGATCTCCAACTCCTGTGTAACGGTCATTAGTAAGGAAGGTCTACAATTGTAATGAATAGTTCACTTCTCGATTTGACTTGCAGAAGGCAAGTGAGCATGCAGTTTTGTTTAAAACTCCCCTACCCGATTGTGTTTGGCAGTAGGCAAGGGTGCCCGCCATTATAAAGAAATGTCCTCATCTAAAATGAGACTGGCATTAGGCATAGTGGCCTGCTATTTTGATGGAAACTCACCAACTTGGTGTGACTGGCAGTAAGCTGGCTGGAAGTAGGAAAATGGGCCTGGGCTGGAAGTAGGAAAATGGGCCTGGCATTATAATGATAACTGCACAACTCAATTTCGAGTGATAGTAGAGTAATTACCTGCCATTATGATAGAAACTCCTCAACTGTAATCTGTCTGGAAGTAGGAAACGGGGGCTGCCATTTTAACGAAAACTCCCCAAATCGATTCTGTCCGCATAGTAGGCAATGGGGCCTGCAATTATAATGTAAACTTCCCAACTCGATTGTGAATGGCAGTAGGCAAGTGAGCCTGCCGTTATATCACAAATCCATAACAAACACTTTACACTGGAAACAACGTACGGGGACCTCCCCATGCTCTTTCTCGGATAACGCTAAGAGACATGCAATTTTAAAACAATCTTATTTACTGCATGCACACTATTTACTTCGATATTCGAATACAATGTAGAATACCGTAGCGAAGCACGGGTACATTCGCTAGTAATAATAATAATAATAATAATAATAATAATAATAATAATAATAATAATAATAATAATAATAATAATAGTAATAATAATAATAATTGTACCGGGCGGTGCACCTCCACGCCGCTAATTCAAATATTGCACCAGTTGAAACCTCTCTACAAGAGAAACTCTGAACTTTAAAATCTGTATTAAATCAAAGGTTTCACGGAAGATGTCTCTACTGTAAATTTTGAAGTGTTTTGAACTATGTCTATTTCGATTTGTATTTGTTTGCTCTGCAGCAAGAAGTGTGGACATTCTCTTCTAGATGGCTCTACTTAAGAACTATAATCGTGCACCCTAGTGCGAAGTGAAGGAACTGTTTTTTTTTTTTTTTTTAGAAATTAGGTATTCATAAGTTTGTTCTTTGTTAAATTTCTTTCATTCATTTTTGGGTTGGCAGTATAACCCTTCTCTTTCCGCCAGTTTTGAATTTGACCAATCAGTAATTTTTGTAATTAATTTTCCACCAATCCTAGATGTCTTCTTCAGTTTTGACTTGTAATCTTTAGCCGACCAGTAAAAGTTTATGGGCGGGTTGTTATCATTCATGAAAGGTCTCGAATGTTCCACGAGGGTATATAAACTGCTGATTTTCTTGTCTCCGGGCCACTTCAGTAACATCTTTCGCAGTGTGTGAACATATATAGCAGGGGGCGGGAAGCGCCACTTTCTTCGGGCAGCAGTTCATCCACAAGGTAATGGCCGTTTAATAACCTTATTTCTTGCTAGCTCAGCAGTTTATCCCTCGGAGCAGGTTCGAAACTTTCCTCATGTAACCTATCTTTAAAATGTAATAGACATTTGGTAAAATTTGGTAACCCTCTCGAGCTCCCACTCATATTGCTTTGAGGTGACTACGTTTTCATAACCGTTTTTCTTCTCTTCGTAATGTAATCAAGTTTTCTTATCGTGTCACCTCCATAGTATGGGATTAGCCCCTGTATAACTGGCCGAGTGCCACCTAGGTTTTAAGACGTTTCATGTAGGAGTGCAAGCTACGCCTCCAGTCAAGTTGGTTTGTTGGGCCTTTTAATTAACCCAGTGTTTGTTTTCTTCATGTGAAGGCCCTGTAGGTTGGGTACAAGATACCCCCGTTTCACTCTATGTGTGCTTTAAGGGCAGTTAGTAATGAAGGTTGTTGTAGCCTTTGATAGGCTTGTAATATTGAGAGCGGGTCTGCTCTTTTCCTCTTAACTTGGTAATTAGGAGCAAATGCTCCTCGTACTTAGAGGTTTTTCTGCACTATAGCTATTGTGGTGGTGAGCTGAGAGCTCAGAAATTAATCTTGGGGCTCTGTAAATTCTTAAATTGTTAACCTGCTACTTGGTACCTGTTACATCTTTGTTATTTGTTGTCATTTGTTGATTTTGAAAAGAAAATATAACTTTTGTTAAAGTTTTAAACTAACTTTAATTTCGTAAATTGAGACCTATTTCCGCCCGCACCTTCTTTCACCTCTAACTACCACGGATAACTCCGTAACAATAATAATAATAATAATAATAATAATAATAATAATAATAATAATAATAATAATAATAATAATAATAATAATAATAATAATAATGTTAAATAGTCGAACAAGTTAGTAGGATTATATAGGAAGATGGTCGATTCTATGAAAGTTTACTCTTTTCAAAACCACATTGGAAAGGATCGTGAATCCATGAGCAGTCATCATATTTACTCGCTGGAAAATCATGTTCAAGTAATGCCTTCACTGTTTCGAGATGGGAACATAATGTTTGTCATCACATCATGACCTAAGCCACTTGGTAATATGCATTTATCGTAGAACCTATTTCTTAAAACCCATTGCATTTCGGTACGTCACGATGTGCACGTGTTCTGCCAGCATTGTGGTAATGGAGACATCTATAATCCATAGCTTTAAAACGCAAGGAGTTATCTTTTGCTGTCCGCTAACAACTCCTTACAGGACAGATTATTATGAAATGTGATTTAGTTGAAAGTTACTTACATGTAGGTCTATATGTGCCAACACTATCGTTTTCTTTATTTTCATGGCTAGACTGTTAGCGAGCTTGCCTTTGGTCCAAGAGTCGGAGTTCGATTCCTGGCTGGGTTAGGAATTTTAACCTTTATTGGTTAATTCCAATTGCTTGGGGTCGGGTGTGTGGGTCGTCCTCATTATCAGAATTCATCATAAGTAGGGTCCCATTTTCACAGACACGCAAGTCACCTGTAAGGCGTCAGATCGAAAGACCTGCATCAGGTTGCTCCGGAGGCCACATTCCATTATGTGCATGCCCTGAATTCCATCTCTTTTGGAGGGAAAGTTATTGTTTTAGGTGGAGATTTTAGATATGTTTTCACTTTCCGCGTGCTTCCAATCAAGTTGTTATTCAAAACATTAAATTTTAAAATACTTCATCTTTTAAAAAATATGCGAGGAAGACCAGAAGAATTAGATTTAACTGTTTTTTCCCGAAAATTAGTAATGGAGATTATCCTTCAGTGAATCATGAGTCGCCAGAGATATCTGTTAGTGATTGACCACCCTCTACCGTCGCAAAGCAAGACATCGTCTCAGAAATTTAAGGGAATAAATTTGAGTCGCCAGAAGATGCTACAAGTGTCTCCAAAATTGACATTCTAGCCCCTATAAACGAGCACTGTGATCAAATTACTTCTAAAGTTTTAGATCTTCTACCCGGAACGTCCAGGACGTAAGTCACTGCAAATAACTTAAGTACTGGAGATGAAAATGAAACTCTACAATTTCCCATATAGTTTCTAAACAGCTTAGAAATAAGTGGCTTGCCTCCTCTCATGTCCTTCAATTAAACCTGGAGCAATTTTTAAATTATGACGAAACTTAAATGTTTCACAGGATCTTCTAAACGGATCAGCGTTAATTATATGAAAAATGCATGTCAGTTGTTTGGATCTCGAAATCATTTCGGGGTTAAGTGTTGGAGAGAGAGTTTTGATTCCTAGGATGGATGGAACAACATCGACACTACTCTTCCATTTTATTTTAAAGAAGCCGTTTTCCTTTTCACCTTGCATTCAATATGACGATTAACAGAGTTCAAGAACAGACTTTAGGCCGTGTATGTATATATTTATCCCAGCCTGTATTTAGCCATGGCCACCTGTAGGTAGCAGTATCTTGAGTTCGGTCATTCGACAGTTTGAAAGTAAATGGTGCCAGGGAGCCATGGGACAATACATACAGTATTTAAAGAATTGCTCTAACAGCACTACATTTCAGAGAAAATTGACCTAATATTCTCTGGAATTAGATACTTCACACTACAGTCTATAAGTTAATTTTTGGAGTCCTTATTTAGCCATTGCAAACTAAATGTGGCAAATGCTGTCACTCAGAAGTTTGTAAGTGCCAGATAAATATACTTCACCGAACCAGTCTCTTAGTATTCCGTTGAAATTCAACGGGGTTCACCCTAGTGATTGATTTTATTTTACATTACATATTGTAGAATGAAATATTATAGATGTATACAGTGTTTCATTCTATTCTTTTCTTTAAACATTTTTAGCTAACAGCGTTTCATTCTGGGAAGTACGTTTTTTCTGGTGATCGTTTTCAACGAAAACCAAATAGGATATTTATAACTCACCCATACTACCCATATTTAATACTTCTGTAATATTTTCTCGAACATGTTCATTCAACGTGTCGCATTATGTATTTATATTCACTGGTCAGCACCAGTTTTCTGGAACGTGGAAATGTAGTGTTCTACGTAAAAGTTCTTTACACACTAAAGCGATATGCACAAAATTAAAAGACATTTGGTTAAGGTTATTAAGTGAACTTTATTGTCAGAATATTCAAGATGCTTACAATCTTCATTAGGTCTTCTTCTTTCTTCTCACTTCTCAATCCAAAGATTGGTTGGCAGCAATTCGTCTTCTCCACTCTTCTCAGTAATCCGCTAATGACTTCATGTCCACATATGAGCCTGTTCGTACGTCATCTCTGATCTGTCTTGAATATTGCATTCTAGGTCTTCCTCTTCCTCTTTTACCTTGAATCATTCCTTCCTATAGAGAACTTCTTCATTGGTGAGTTTTGCTGTCCATGAGATCTTTTCTTCCATCCTCCTCATCCACCACCACATCTCAAAACCTGTTTCTTATCACATGCACTAATAGTCCACGTTTCTGAACCATACAAGGCCACATTCCAGACATATCACTTAATAAATCCCTTCTTGGCTTCCAAATTTAAATTCCTTGAAGTGATATACTTTTCCTTTAAAAAGCAATCTTTGCTTGGGAAATTCTGCTCTTTATGTCGACTGAACTGTTGCCACCTTGTGTGATTTTACTTCCTAAGTAGGTAAAGACATTTACTAGCCTTAGTGGTATATCACTAATTCTGATGTCGACTGCAAAATGCTGGCGGTTGCATACCATAATTTCGGTCTTTTTAAAATTAATTTTCATGTTATACTTACTCCTCAATATCTCATTCATTCTTATTAATGCAATTTGTAATTTGTCTTCGTTCTCCTCCATGACAGCTATGTCACCAGCATATCTTATCATTTTGATTTCTACTCCATTTACCTTTATACCTTCCATAACGTCTTTACATTCCTCAATGCCATTCTCAATGTACATGTTGTACAGCACTGGTGAAAAATTACATCCCTGACGTACTCCTTTCTTAATATAAGTCTCCCATACTTCACCATTTATGTTTATGATGCCTATTTCGTTGTTATAGAATTCATATACACTACTATTCGTCTGTCTCTAAAATCTAGACCAACACTAGTCATAATCTTCATTAATATATTCCAGTTCACATTATCAAAAGCTTTTCTAAATCCACGAACGCAATAGAAAAAGGTTTTCTAGCATTTTGTCTATAACCTGTCGTAACGTTAGAATAGCTTCTCGTGTGCCTCTATTTCGTCTTAATCCAAACTGATCTTGGGCCAAATGTGGTTCAATTTTATTGCTTATTCGGTTATATAATATTCTTGTCAATATTTTTGACATGTGCAACAACAGACTCAAGATGAGATGTTCTTCACATTTTAGAGTTCCAGGTTTTTTTGGTATAGGGATTATGAGAGACTTTTTAAAATCTTCTGGAATTTCTCCGGTTTCGTATATTTCCGTGATCAGTTTTAAAATATAGCCGTGTGTTTCATCATCCAGTCTCGGTATCATTTCTCCAGTTATTTCATCGAATCCTGGCGCTTTATTAGGTTTCAATCCTTTAACAGCCTTGATATGAGGGTCCCAGTTAATCACTTGTTATGTTTTCTTCATTTCCAAGGTCATTTATATCAGTTTGATCTTCATATAATGTTTCTATGTATCGCTTCCCTCTTTATCCCACGTATTTGCTCTCAGACAACATTTTCCCATTTTCACCTAATGTGCTGTTACGGCCAGTGACTGTTCTGAATTGTTTCTTAATCAATTCATAACCAGTTTCCATGTTTCCTTACTCCATTCTTTCTTCTATTTATTTGCATTGTCTCATTATATATTCTTCTCTGGCTTTCTTTGCTTCTCTGTTGACTAAGTTCCGGAGCCTTTTATAGTTTCTGATGGTGGTAGTGATTATTGTTTTAAGAGGAAGTACAAGTAGGCAATCATCCTCTATATAACACTAATCAGAGAAAAAATGGAAGGGGTCCGACACTTCGAAAATTGAAGGTATCGGCCAAAGGAAGACAAGGGCCTCGAAAGGCATGAAAGTGAAAGACTCCCTAGGCCTCCATACGTAATACCGTCGGGGTCTGAAAAGAACAAGTGTTGACCAAGGGAGGTCGGATAGGATAGATAAAAGTGAGGAGCCTGGCACAAGTAAGTGGAAGCAATGCCAGGACTCAGCTGAGGGTCCCGTGGTCGCCAATCCACTCTCCAAAGTTCAGAGCCCCTGAGGCCCCTTTTAGTCGCCTCTTACGACAGGCAGGGGATTCCGTGGGTGTTATTCTACCGCCCCCACCCACAGGGGGATTATAGTTTCTGATTCCTTCTTCACTCTTTGAGATTTTTAATTTCCTCCTTTCCTCTATAAGTTCAAGCACATAATCTATAACCCATGGTTCTCGTGCTTGTTTGGTCGTTTTCCCTATTACCTGATTTGCAGCTTCTATGATAGAGTGTTTAAAGCCCATCCATTTCTCATTTATTGTACCATTGGGTATTTCTGCGACGTTCTGTTTTACCCGTGTTTGATAGTTTTCCTTGATTCTGTCTTGTTTTAGTTTCCTGACATTCTATCTGCAATATTTTTCCGCGTTCTTCCTCTTCTTTCTTAGTCTTAAACCAGATTTTAACAATACTAGGTTGTGGTCACCCGCCACATTAGCTCCTGGATAACTTTTGCATTGTTTGACTTGGTTACGGTATTTTTCCCTTATCATAATAATATCTATTTGGTATTTCGCTTTATCTCCAGGTGCAATCTACGTATACCTTCTTTTCTTGGGCTGTTTGAACAAGGTGTTTGTAATTATTAGTCATTTTCCTTTACAAAAGTCTATTAGTTCTTGTCCTTTGTCATTTCTTACACCAAGACCATACTTCTTTTCCATCAACAGAAACGTTCCAGTCTCCAAGAAAAATGAGATTAGGTCTATCGTGAATAACACATTTGGCTTATGTCTTCGAAGATCTCTGTATTATTCGTAACTCCTCAAGCTTCACTCGAAGGTAGCAGCAAGTATTCTTCCACTGTAAACTGACACAGAGAAAAGCACACAAAATATCTCTGAGGTGTTGTGTTGTTGGGGGAGCCCCACCCCGCTCCCCAGAAAGCGTGGCGACCAACCAGAGTATTATGTCGCCTCCGCCTGCCCGTAATGTCATACGAAGTAACATAACTACAATTCAATAAATTAAATATTTATAATTATTGAACCTTTAATTTGAAACACAAAAATAAAAGATAATGGAAACCGGAAACATCTCACAATTAAAACTCAGTCAAATGGCTCCCATTACTGCGAAATCATTCTACTCAATACCCACAGACCACACCTTCGAACCCCTTATTCGTACCACCTTCCATAGGAGACATAGACCGCTTCTTTTCCCTTCCCCGTCTCAACACATTTCGGTATTACCGCACTCTATTTCACACCCACCTCCAGTCAGCCATCAATCAAGCACTCAACCTCCATGTTCAGAAAACCTACTCGGGGTTATATACACATTTTCATTTTTAGACAGTGGAGACCCTTGTTTGATGGATAGTACAACCAACAGAAGAAAACCCCCTCTAACCGTCTCCATTTTCTTAATATCCAATCCTTTTCATCCAAACGCCTACTCCTCCAGACCCTCCCAAAACAAAACCCTGACCACGCAGTTCTTCGCAATGAAACCATGCTTCGTGACACTCAGCCCGCCCATCTACCTGCCTTCACACTCCACAGAGTGGAAAATCCTTATGGTATCGATCATGGAGGTGTAGCCTTGCCGTTCACCCTTCTCCCCTCATACTCGTCCACACACCACTACCTCTACACGTCTATCCTGAATCCATCATTGCTACCATATACTACCACTCACGAATCTTGCACCTCGCCACCATTTACATCCGAAACATCACCCCCTTCCCGTAGAGTTCATGGCCTATATTCACACCACATTCCGTCATTCCAAAACTCTTTCAGTTCATAACCTGCATAGCCATCCTTCTGACGAGATCCAACGCCTCCACAACTTCCTCAAGCATATTGACTCCTCTTTAATCCCTCCCCGGGTCACTCCCGCCCTCCTTCCCAAACAACCAGTGACGCTGTCTTTTCTCAAAACTTCTTAATCCACCTTCAAAAAGCTTCCCACCTCTTTATCCTCCTCCAAATACCCTAAAACTCACCACCTCCCCATCCTCCTGCCCCACGTTTGTAACTGAACTTCGAAAAAGCCAATTGGACCGCCTACGTGAACATATTACCAAATCACTCGCACAATCACCTCTTATTCCTACTCATGCCCAGTCGTAGACAACATTTCCAACTTCATCCATACCACCATAACTAATGCCTCGAAGACTTACATTACCACCTCACTCCATACCCCCTCCAAACCCTCTCTCCCACCCAACTTCCTGCATCCCCAGGAACTCTCCCAGTCTGACCTATGCAATTCTCCCGTACACGTGATCCCTACTTCTTTCGCCTCCACCGCCAGACCATGTGGACCGTTTCCAGCTACCTGAAAGCTCGCCGCCGGGTAACCTGGTCCAAAATCTGCAATTCCCTCAATTTCATCCATGTCTCCCCTTCTCAGTTCTGGCGCAACCTATCCTCCCTCTTGGGACAACACAGTACCTATTCGTACCCCACCATCCAATATGGAACATCTCAATCTGGTATCCAGGAAAAGCTGTTTATATTCACCTCCCAATTCCACAATCGATTCACACATTCTCCATACACAATATCACCCTCTACCAGAATATCCTATCCTCCCCGTCACTTCAACAATCTTCTACTTACACACTCGCACCCCACGTCCTCAACAACACGATAACTGCCTCCATTATTTCAAACCCCTTAGTCCGCACACGGGGCACCGCTCCAAGTCCCGACCGAATCAGATACGGCCATATATGCCAAGCCCTTATTGAACTACTCACACTCCTAGCATCACTCCATCCATTCACACACACATCCGACTTCTACCCCCACCTCCTGGAAGAGATTCACATTGCTCCCTTTCACAAAACCCAGAAAGGACCGATCCAAACTAGACTCCTACTGCCCCATTCGTCTCATCACAATCCTTGCTATGAACCTAGATAAAATCCCCATCCGCGATTGCAACCCTCTCTGAAATCCCTTAACACACAACCTCCACAAACAATGCTGATTCCACAGAGGACTACTAATCATCTAATCTTTCACCTCATCCAATCTATTAAGCCATTACTTACCGGTCACCCCGCTCTGACAGGTGTGGCCCAGAGCAAGCCCAACGTATTTCCTCCTCTCTTGTCGATGGAACGCCGAATAGTCCGCATTGCCCTCCTAATCCCTCTGTTACCGCATACTAAGGAACTCAACCACATCATCCCCTCCCCAAAATTGACACCCACGTCTCCTTCCACTTCTGGATATTCCAAGGCAAGGCCCCAGATACCAACAACCCTTTCCCTTCCCAGTTCCTCCATTCCACCCAACGTTCCCCACTATATAAATTATCCCCACATCATTATCAAAATATCCTCACGAACCAAGTACAGGCCGCCCCCACCAGACCAAGCTGCAATGGATAAATTTTATCCCAAATACCACCCACCTTCAATATCAAAACTATTTCATCTAAACGCCTACCCCTGCAGACCCTCCTACAACAACACCCTGCCGACAGGTTTGTGCGCAAAGACACAATACTTCGTGACACTCAGCCCGCCATTCTACCCGGATTCCCCACCCACAGGGCGGAAAACGCACATGGTATATGTCGCGGTGGTATAGCCATTGCGGTACGCCCTTCCCTCCTCATACGCGTCCACACCCCGTACCTCCACACATCTATCCTGAATCCATCAACGCTACCATATACTTCCGTTCCCGAATCCTGCACAACGCCACCATTTACACCCAAAACATCGCCACTTCCCGTAGCATCCATGGCCTATATTCACAACACATTCCGTCATTTCATAATTTTTGCGGATCTTAACCTACATAGCCGCTTTTCTGGCGCGATCCAACGCCTCAACAACTTCCTCACCGCATTGACTCCTCTCAAATTCCACTCCAGGGTCTCTCCCGCCCTTCTTCGCAAACACATCCCGACGCCGTCGTTTCTCACAAATTCTTAATCCATTTCTAAATATTTCCCCATTCCTATCCTATTCCAAATAGACACTTACTCGCCACGTCTTCATCCTCCTCCCCCGCGTCTGTTACCGAACTTACCGAAAGCCAATTGGAAGCCTATCGCGAACATATTACCAAAGCACACGCACAGTTACCGCCCCTTCCTTGTGATGCCCAGTCGTAGACAATATTTCCAACATCAACCGTACCATCATAACTCATGTCTCGAAGACCATCTTCCCCACATAACACCATATGCCCTACAATCCCTGTCATAGATAATTGGACAAACTATGTGAATATATTACATAACCATGCGCACAATCACCTGGATTCCTACGGATGCCCAGTCGTAGACAACATTTACAACTTCATCCATACCACCATAACTAATGCCTCGAAGACCTATATTCCCAACTCACCACATACGGCCTCCAAACCCTCTCTCCCACCTAAATTCCTGCACCCCCATGAATTCTCAATTCTTGCGTATGCAGTCCCGTACACGTGACTACTACTTCGTTCGCCTCCACTGCCAGATCGTACGGAAAGTTTCCAGCTACCTGAAAGACCATCACCGGATAACCAGGTCAAAATCTGCAATTCCCTCAATTTCATCCATGTCCCACCTTCTAAGTCCTGGCGAAAACTATCTTCCCGCTTCGTAAAACACAGTACCCATTCATACCACCACTATCCAATATGGCACATCTCCATCGAGTATCAAGGAAAAGCTGTTAATATTCACCTCCCACTTCCAAAATCGGTCCACTCATTCTCCATAACATTACTCATCTCCGCCCGATGCAACCCTGTTCCAGAATCTACTTTTCCCTCCGTCCCTTCAACACTATTCTACTTACACACACCCTCCCCACGCCCCAAACATCCCGATAACAACCTCCATTATTACGAATGCCCTAGTCCGCACACGGAGCACAGCCCCAGGTCCCGACCAACTGCGATACTGCCATATTTGTCAAACCTTTATCGAATTCCTCACGCTCCTAGCATCCCTCTATCCTTTCTTACACACCTCCGGTTTCCAACCAACCTCCTGGAAGAGATTCGATATACTCCTTTACACAAAACCTGGAAGGGACCAATACAAACTCACTCTTACCGCGCCATTTGCCTCATCACAATCCTTGCCAAGATCCTAGATAAAATACTCATCCGCCGACTGCACCACTATCTCAAGTCCCTCAAAATCCTATGTCCTCCAAAATGCGGATTCCACCGACGACAACTAATCACCAAATCTTCCACCTCATACAATCTATTAATAAGAAAATCAACATTGCGCGACAGTACCTATCAACCACCTTCGACTGTAACCAGGAATTCGCCTGACACCCTGTTCTTAATTTCAAGCTCCACTGCTAAACAGTCCCAGGCTCCTACATCCAATTCTACGCTGCTTACCTTAACAACAGTACAACCTGTATATTACTCATCGGCCACCTATCGCCAACCTTGCCCATGTCCCGGATAAACAGCAGGCTATTGTCCCCTCTCCCCACTACTCTTCATTCTTTTCGTCACCGATATTCTCCAAATATCACCACCAATCCAATTCCTTCAATTCGCCTATCACACCGCCATCCTTTCGCCCAATCCCTTCCGTCCAGAACATCAATAAAAACCTGCGAAGATTCCTGTTTTTAACAGCAAACTACCTCACCTAATCTCCAAAACCATTATATGATATACCGTTACTTACTTTCACCTCATCCAATCCATTAAGCCATTATTTAGCAGTCACCCGCCCTGACAGCTGTGACCCACAGCAAGCCCAACATATTTCCCCCTCTCGTGTGGATGGAACGCCCAATATTCCGCATTGCCTTTCTAAACCCTCTGTTATTCCTTACAAAGGAACTACACCAAATCATCCCCTCCCCAAACCTGACACACACGTCTCCCTCCTCTTCTGGAGATTCCACGGCAAGGCCCTAGATCCCAACAACCCTGCCCCATACCAGTTCCTCCATTCCACCCTACGATCCCCACTATATAAGTTATCCCCACATCACTATCAAAACATCCTCACAAACTAGAGACGGGCCACCCCAAAAAGACCAGTCAGCAATGGGTAAATTTTATCCCAAATTCCACCCACCTTCATTTATAACTTTCTCATCTAACCGCCTACTCCTCCAGACACTCCTAAAACAACCCTGCCCACACAGTTCTGCGCGAAGAAAACCATTCTTCATGATACTCAGTTTGCCATTCTACCCGGATTCCGCATCCACATGGCGGACAACCCGCATGGTATAAGTCGTGGTGGTATAGCCATTGTGGTACGCCCTTGCCCCCACAAACGCGCCCACACCCCGTACGTTCACATATCTATCCTGATTCCATTAATGCTACCATATAATTCCGTTCCCGAATCCTGCACCTCAACACCATTTACACCAGATAAATCACCACTTCCCGTATTCATGGCCTATATTAACACCACATTCAGTCATTCCATAGTTTATGCTGATCTTAATCTACATAGCCGGTCTTCTCGCGAGACCCAACGCAACCACAACTCCCTCAACCACATTGATTCCTAATTCCACTCCCGAGTCCTTCCCGTCCTTCTTAGCAAACACTCCCCGACGCCGTCATTTCTCACAACTCCCTAATCCACCTTCTAATACTTTCCCTTCCTCCCTATCCTCCTCCAAATGCCCTCACACACGCCACGTCCTAATAACCCTCCAGCGCGTCTGATGCCGAACTTCGCCAAACCAATTGGACACGTACCGTGAACATATTACCAAAGCACACGGAGAGTCACCTCCCCTTCCTTCTGATGCCCAGTCGCAGACAAGATTTCCAACCTCAACTATACCAACATATCTAATGTCTCGATGATCCACATTCCCTGCTCACTTCATACGCCCTCCAAACCCTGTCTCCCACCCAACTTCCTGCATCCCATGCAACTATCCCAGTCTTATCTAAAAGAATTCTCCCGAACATGTTATCCCTACTTCCTTCGCCTCCACCGCCAGTCCCTGCGGACAGTTCCAAGCCTCCTCAACGCTCTTCGGTGGACAACCTGGTCCAAAACTTGAAATTCCCACAATTTCGTCCTTGTCTCGCATTCTGAGTTCTGGCGCAAAATATACTCACCCCTCGGTCAACACAGCACACATTCATACCCCACCATTCATAATGAAACATCTCCGACGAATATCCAGGTAAACATGTTAATATTCACCTCCGACTTCCGCAATCGGTTGTCCCCTTCCCCATACCATTACTCATCTCCGACCGAGGCCACCCTGTTCGAGAATCTACTTTCCCCTCCGTCCCTTCAACACTCCTCTACTTACACACACGCAACACACGCCCCAAACTTCCCGAAAACTCCCTCCATTATTACGAACGCCATAGACCGCACACGGAGCAGCGCTCCAGCTTCGGACCAAGTCCGATACTGCCATATCTGTCACACCCTTATCGAATTCCTCACGCTCCTAGCATCCCTCTATCCATTCATACACACCTCCGGTTTCCATCCCACCTTCTGAAAAGATTCAAAATGCTCCTTTTTCCCAAATCCGGAAACGACCAATCCAAACTAGACTCCTAACGCCCCATTTGTCTCATCACCATCCTTGCCAACATTCTAGATAAAACACTCATCCCCTGATTGCACCGCTATCTGAAGTCCCTCAAACAACTACGTCCCCCATAATGCGGATTCCACCGAGGACCACTAATCACCAAATCTTTCACCTCATCCAATCTATAAATAAACAACTCAACATAGCCCGACCATCCCTATAAATCACCTTCGAATTTAACAAGGAATTCACCTTCGTCTGACATCCTGTCCTTATTTTCAAGCCCCACTTCTAAACACTCCCAGCCCCCTAAGTCCAATTCTACGCGGCTTAACGTAATAACAGTACAACCTGTATATGAGACAACGGCCACCTATCGAAAACCTTCCCCATGTCCGTGGATGTATAGCAAGGATTTATCCCCCCGCCCCACCACTCCTTTTTCACCATATATCACCACCCATCCAATTCCTTCAATTCGCCAATATTACCGCCATCATTTCACCCACACCCTTCGGTACAGAACATCAATTAGAAAAATCTGAAGTTTCCTGGACACAGTTACCTCCCGTTGCGACCAATGGGAACTCGGCCTCAATACTTCCAAAAAAAATCCATCCTAATCCTGTATCACAAACGGCGCTTTTTCCTTCTTCGCAATCGCTGCAGCCTCTGATTCACCATAATGACAACACCGTCACCCTCTATCTTCCCTCAAATACCTTGGCGTCACCATAGAGCAGCACCTTACGTTCCGCCCCCAGTTCAAAGCCCACAAACATATCATACATAAGATCTCATAAAGTACGTCGGCTTGCCGGCACCATTTAGGTATTTAACAGCAGCTACTTCACCTAACCGCCGAAACCTTATCCACTAAGCCATTACTTACCGCTCACCCCGCCCTGACAGCTGGGACCCACAGCAAGCCCAACACATTTCCTCCTCTCCTGTCGATGGAACGCTGAATATTCCGTATTGCCCTTCTAATCCCTGTGTTATTCCTTACTAAGGAACTACACAATATCATCCCCTCCCCAAACTTTACACCCACGTCTGTCTCCTCATCTGGAGAGTCCACGGCAAACCCTAGATCACAACAACCCTGTCCCATACCAGTTCCTACATTCCACCACACGATGCCCACTATATAAGTTTTCCCCACATCACTATCAAAACATCCTCACGAACCAGAGACAGGCCACCACAACAATACCAGTCCCCAATGGGTAAATTTTATCCCAAATCCCACCCACCTTCATTTATAACTTCTCACCTTATCGCCTACTCCTCCAGACCCTCCTACAAC
The DNA here is from genome assembly GCF_040414725.1 of Anabrus simplex. NCBI lineage: Eukaryota > Metazoa > Arthropoda > Insecta > Orthoptera > Tettigoniidae > Anabrus > Anabrus simplex. Next base: position 147,403,026 of record NC_090270.1, on the reverse strand, counting down.
AATCCTGCCCACCCAGTTCTGCGCGAAAAAGACTATTCATCGTGATACTCAGCTTGCCACTCTACCCGTATTCCCCATCTACATGGCGGACAAACCGCATGGTATAAGTCGTGGTGTTATAGCCATTGTGGTACACCCCTCCCTCCTCATTTGCGATCCACACCCCGTACGTACACATATCTATCCCGATTCCAATAACGCTATCATTAATTCCGTTCGCGAATCCTCCACCTCAACACAATTTACACCACAAAAATCACCCCTTTCCGTAGCATCCATGGCCTATATTAACAACACATTCCGTCATTTCAAAATTTTTGCAGAACTTAATCTACATAGCCGATCATCTGGCGAGACCCAACGTCTCTACAACTCCCTCAACCACATTGACTCCTAATTCCACTCCCGAGTCATTCCCGTCCTTCTTCGCAAACGCTCCCAGACGCCGTCATTTCTCACAACTCCCTAATTCACTTTCTAAACTTTCCCTTCCCCCTTATCCTCTTCCAAATACCCTAACACATGCCACGTACTCATCCCCTTCCCCGCGTCTGATAACGAACTTCGCCAAAAACCAATTGGACACGTACCGTGAACATATTACCAAAGCACTCGGAGAGTCACCTCCGCTTCCTTCTGATGCCCAGTCGTAGACAAGATTTCCCACCTCAACTATACCAACATATCTAATGTCTCGATGATCTACATTCCCTGCTCACTTCATACGCCCTCCAAACCCTGTCTGTCACCCAACTTCCTGCACCCCCTGCAACACTCCCAGTCTTATCTAAAAGAATTCTCCCGAACACGTTATCCCTACTTCCTTCGCCTCCACCACCAGTCCATGCGGACAGCTTCCATCCTCCCGAACACTCTTCGGTGCATAACCTGGTCCAAAACTTGAAATTCCCTCAATTTCGTCCTTGTCTCGCCTTCTCAGTTCTGGCACAAGCTATACCCACCCGTAGGTCAGCACAGCACCCCTTCATACCCCACCATTCATAATAAAACATCTTCGACGAATATCCAGGTTAACATGTTAATATTCACCTCCCAGTTCCGCAATCGGTAAGTCTTTCTCCATATCACTACTCATCTCCGCCCGATGCCACCCTGTTCTAGAATCTACTTTCCCCTCCGTCCATTCAACACTCCTAAATTTAAACACACGCACCCCACGTCCTAAACATCCCGAAAACTCCCTCCATTACCACTAACGCCATAGTCCACACACGGAGCAGCGCTCCAGCTCCCGACCAAGTCCGATACTGCCATATCTGTCAAACCCTTATCGAATTCCTCAAACTCCTAGCATCCCTCTATCCATTCATACACACCTCCGGTTACCATCCTACTTTCTGAAAAGATTCAAAAAGCTCCTTTTACCCAAATCCGGAAAGGACCAATCCAAACTAGACGCCTAACGCCCCATTTGTCCCATCACCATCCTTGCCAAACTTCTAGATAAAACACTCATCCCCTGATTGCACTGCTATCTGAAGTCCCTCAAAAAACTACGTCCCTAATATTGCGGATTCAACCGAGGACTACTAATCACCAAATCTTCCACCTCACCCAATCTATAAATAAACAAATCAACATAGCCCAAATGTCCCTATAAATCACCTTCGACATTAACCAGGAATTCACTTTCGTCTGTCGCCCTGTCCTTAATTTCTCCAAAAATCACCACCCATCAAATTCCTTCAATTCGCCAATATCACCGCCATCATTTCGCCCACACCCTTCGGTACAGAACATCAGTTAGAAAACTACGAAGTCTCCTGGAAACAGCTACCTCCCTTTGCGACCAATGGGAACTCGGCCTCAATACTTCCAAAACAAAATCCATTCTAATCCTGTATCACAAACGGCGCTTTCTCCTTCCTCGGAATCCCTGGAGCCTCAGATTCACCATAATGACAAAACCGTCCCCCCTCAATCTTCCCTCGGATACCTTGGCGTCACCACAGAGCAGCACCTCACATTCCGCCCCAGTTCAAAAACCCACAAACAAATCATACATATGATATCATCATGTACGTCGGCTTGCCGGTACCAGTTGGGTATTTAACTGGAAACTACTTCACCTAACCGCCGAACCCTTCAACAACTAAGCCATTACTTACCGCTCACGCCGCCCTGACAGCTGTGACCCACAGCAAGCCCAACATATTTCCTCCTCTCCTGTCGATGGAACGCCGAATATTCCGCATTGCCCTTCTAATCCCTCTGTTATTCCTTACTAATGAAGTACACCACATCATCCCCTCCCCAAACTCGACACCCACGTCTCTCTCCTCTTCTGGAGATTCCACGGCAAGGTCTAGATACCAAAAACCCCGTCCCATACCAGTTCCTCCATTCCACCCTACGATCCCCACTATGTGAGTTATCCCACATCACTATCAAAACATCCTCAACACCGGAGACGGCCCACCCCCACAAGAGCAGTCCGCATGGGTAAATTTTATTCCAAATCCCACCCACCTACATTTATAACTACCTCATCTAGTCGCCTACTCCTCCACATCCTCCTACAACAAACCCACACACACAGCATTGCGCAAAAAAACATTTTTCGTGATACTCAGCTTGCCATTCTACCCTGACTCCCCATCCACATGGCGGACAACCCGCATGGTATGGTTCGTTGTGGTATAGCCATTGTGGTACGCCCTTCCCTCCTCATACGCGTCTACACCCCGTACGTTCACATATCTATCTGATTCCATTAATGATACCATATAATTCCGTTCCCGAATCCTGCGCCTCAGCACCATATACACCAGGAAAATCACCCCTTCCCGTAGCATTCATGGCCTATATTAACACCACATCCCGTCATTTCATAATTTTTGCAGATCATAAAATACATAGCAGGTTTTCTGGCGAGACCCAACGCCTCCACAACTCCCTCAACTACATTGACTCCTAATTCCACTCCCAGGTCCTTCCCGTCCTTCTTCGCACACAATCCCCCACGCCGCCATTTCTCACAACTCCCTACTCCACCTTCTACACAATCCCTTCCTAGCTATCATTCTCCAAATACCCTCACACACGCCACGTCCTCATTCCCCTCCCCCGCGTCTCATAACGAACTTCGCCAAGACAAATTCGACACGTACCTTGAACATACTACCAAAGCACTCGGACTGTCACCTCCCGTTCCTTCTGATGCCCAGTCGTAGACAAGATTTCCAACCTCAACTATACCAACATATCTAATCTCTCGATGTCCCACATTCCCACCTCACAATATATGCCCTCCAATCCCTGTCTGCCACCCAACTTCCTGCACCCCCTGCAACTCTCCCTGTCTTATCTAAAAGAATTCTCCCGAACACGTTATCCCTACTTCCTTCGCCTCCACCGACAGTCCCTGCGGACAGTTTCCAGCCTCCTGAACGCTCTTCGATGGGTAACCTCAATTTCGTCCTTCTCTCGCCTTCTCAGTTCTGGCGCAAGCTATCTTCACCCCTCCGTCAACACAGCACCCCTTCATACCCCACCATTCATAATGAAACATCTCCGACGAATATCCAGGTAAACATGTTAATATCCACCTCCCACTTCCGCAATCGGTTCTCTCCTTCCCCATACCAATACTCATCTCCGCCCGATGCTACCCTGTTCGAGAATCTATTTTCCCATCCGTCCCTTCAACACTCCTCTACTCACACGAACGCATCCCACGCGTTAAACATCTCGAAAACTCGCCCCACTATTTCGAGCGCCATAGTCCGCACACGGAGCAGCGCTAAAGCTCCCGACCAAGTCCGATTCTGCCATAGCTGTCAAACTCTTATTGAATTCCTCACGCTTCCAGCATCCCTCAATCCATTCATACGCACCTCCGGTTTCGATACCACCATCTGAAAAGATTCAAAATGCTCCTTTTTCCCAAATCCGGAAAGGACCCATCCAAACTAGACTCCTAACGCCCCATTTGTCTCATCACCATCCTTGCATACATTCTAGATAAAACACTCATCCCCTGATTGCACCGCTATGCGAAGTCCCTCAAACAACTACGTCCCCCATAATGCGGATTCCACCGAGGACAACTTATCACCAAATATTTCACCTCACCCAATCTATAATAAACAACTCAACATAGCCCGACAATCGCTATAAATCACCTTCGACCTTAACCAGGAATTCACCTTCATCTGACACCCTGTCCTTATTTTCAAGCTCCACTTCTAAACACTCCCAGCCTCCTACAACCTATTCTACGCGGCTCACCGTAATAACAGTACAACCTGTATATCAGACAATGGCCACCTATCGCCAAACCTCCCCATGTCCCCGGATGTATAGCAAGGATTTATCCCCTCTCCCCACCACTCCTTTTTCTTTTCGTCACCGATATACTCCAAATATTACCACCCATCCAATTCCTTCAATTCCTCAATATCACCGCCATCATTTCGCCCACTCCCTTCGGTACAGAACATCAATAAAAACTGCGAAGTTTCCTGGACACAGTTACCTCCCTTTGCGACCAATGGGAACTCGGCCTCAATACTTCCAAAACAAAATCCATCCTAATCCTGCATCACAAACGGCGCTTTTTCCTTCCTCGCAATCCCTTCAGGCTCAGATTCACCATAATGACAACACCGTCCCCCCTCAATCTTCCCTCAAATACCTTGGCGTCACTATACAGCAGCAACTCACATTCCGACCCAGTTTAAAAAACCCACAAACAAGTCATAAATATGATCTCATCAAGTACGTCGCCTTGCCGGCACCAGTGAGGTATTTAACAGGAAACTACTGCACCTAACCATCGAACCCACCATCCGCTAAGCCATTACTTACCGCTCACCCCGCCCTGACAGCTGTTCCCACAGCAAGCCCAACATATTTCCTCCTCTCCTGTCGATGGAACCCCGAATATAACGCATTGCCCTCCTAATACCTCTGTTATTTCTTACTAAGGAACTACACCAAATCTTCCACTCCCCAAACTTGACACCCACGTCTCCCTCCTCTTCTTGAAATTCCACGGCAAGCCCCTAGATCGCAACAACCCTGTCCCATACCAGGTCCTCCATTCCACCCTACGATCCCCACTATATAAGTTATCCCCACATCACTATCAAAACATCCTCACGAACCTGAGAAGGGCCACCCCCACAAGACTAGTCCGCAATGGGTAAATTTTATCCCAAATCCCACCCACCTTCATTTATAACTTTCTCATCTAATGGCCAACACCTCCAGACCCTCCTACAACAACCCTGCCCGCACAGTTCTGCGCGAAAAAAAACTTTCTTCGTGATACTCAGCTTGCCATTCTACCCGGATACCCCATCCACATGGCGGAAAACCCGCATCGTATAAGTCGTGGTTGTATAGCAATTGTGGTACGCCCTTCCCTCCACATACGCGTCCACAACACGTACGTTCACATACCTATCCTGATTCCATTAAGGCTTCCATATAATTCCGTGCCCGAATCCTGCAACTCACCATTTACACCAGACAAATCACCCCTTCCCGTAGCATTCATGGCCTATATTAACACCACATTCCGTCATTTCATAATTTTTGCAGACCCTAATCTACATAGCCGGTATTCTGGTGAGACCCAAAGCCTCCAAAGCTCCCTCAACCGCATTGACTCCTAATTCCACTCCCGAGTGCTACCCGACCTTCTTCGCAAACAATCCCCGACGCCGCCATTTCTCACAACTCCGTAATCCGCCGCCTAAACTTTCCCTTCCTCCCTATCATTCCAAAAATACCCTCTCATACGCCTCGTCCTCATTCCCCTCCCCCGCGTCTGATACCGAACTTCGCCAAAACCAATTGGACACGTACCGTGAACATATTACCAAAGCACTCGGACAGTCACCTCCCCTTCCTTCTCATGCCCAGACGTAGACAAGATTTCCAACCTCAACTATTCCAACATATCTAATGTCTCGATGATCCACATTCCCACCTCACTCCATGCGCCCCCAATCCCTGTCTCCCACACAACTTCCTCCACCCCCTGCAACTTTCCCAGTCGTATCTAAAAGAATTCTCCCGAACACGTTATCCCTACCTCCTTCGCCTCCACCGCCGGTCCCTGCGGACAGATTCGAGCCTCCTGGACGCTCTTCGGTGGATAACCTGGTCCAAAACTTGAAATTCCCTCAATTTCTTCCTTGTCTCGCCTTCTCAGTTCTGGCGCGAGCTATCCTCACCCTTCTGTCAACACTGCACACCTTCATACCCCACCAATCATAATGAGACATCTCCGACGAATATCCAGGTATACATGTTAACATTCCCCTTCCCGTTCCGCAATCGGTTCAATCCTTCTCCATACCATTACCCAGCTCCGCCCGATGCCACCCTGTTCGAGAATCAACTTTCCCCTGCGTCACTTCAACACTCCTCTAATTACACACTCGCACCCCACGTCCCAAACATCCAGTAATACCCTCCATTAACTAACGCCATAGTCCGCACAAGGAGCAGCGCTCCACCTCCCGACAAAGTCCGATACTGCCATATCTGTCAAACACTTACCGAACTCCTCACGCTCCTAGCATCCCTACATCCATTCATACACACATCCTGTTTCCATCCCACCTTCTGAAAATATTCAAAATGCTTTTTTTCCCAAATCCGGAAAAGATCAATCCAAACAAGACTCCTAACGCCCCATTAGTCTCATCACCATCCTTGCAAACATTCTAGATAAAACACTCGTCCCCTGATTGCACCGCAGTCTGAAGCCCTCAAACAACTACGTCCCCCATAATGCGGATTCCACCGAGGACTACTAATCACCAAACCTTTCACCCCACCCAACCTATAAATAAACAACTCAACATAGCCCGACCGTCCCTATAAATCACCTTCGACTATAACCAGGAATTCCCCTTCGTCAGAGACCTTGTCCTTATTTTCAAGCTCCACTTCTAAACACTCCCAGCACCCTACGTCCCATTCTACGCGGCTTACCGTAATAACAGTACAACCTGTGTATCAGACAACGGCCACCTATCGCCAAACTTCCCCATGTCCCTGGACGTATAGCAAGGATTTATCACCTCTCCCCACCGCTCCTTTTTCTTTTCGTCACCGACATTCTCCAAATATCACCACCCATCCAATTCCTTCAATTCGCTAATATCACCGCCATCATTCACCCATTCCCTTCGGTACACAACATCAATAAAAACTGCGAAGTTTCCTCGACACAGTTACCTCCCTTTGCGACCAATGTGAACTCGGCCTCAATACTTCCAAAACAAAATCCATCCTAATGCTGTATCACAAACGGCGCTTTCCCTTCCTCGCAATCCCTGCAGCCTCCGATTCACCATAATGACAACACCGTCCCCCCTCAATCTTCCCTCAAATACCTTTTCGTCACCATAGAGCAGCAACTCACATTCAGCCCCTACTTTAAAAATCCACAGACAAATCATACGTATGATCTCATCAAGCACGTCCACTTGCCGGCACCTGTTAGGCATTTAACAGGAAACTAATTCACCTAACCACCGAACCCTTCATCCACTAAGCCATTACTTACCGCTCATCCCGCCCGGACAGCTGTGACCCACAGCAAGCCCAACATATTTCCTCCTCTCCTGACATTGGAACGCCGAATAGTCCGCATTGCCCTCCTAATTCCTTTGTTATTCCTTACTAAGGAACTACAACACATCATCCCCTCCGCAAACTTGACATCCACGTCTCTCTCCTCTTCTGGAGATTCCACGGCAAGGCCCTAGATCGCAACAACCCTGCCCCATACCAGTTCCTCCATTCCACCCTAGATCCCCACTATAAAATTTATCCCCACATCACTAACAAAACACCCTCACGAACCACAGACGGGCCACCCCCACAAGAGCACACCGCAATGGGTAAATTTTATCCCAAATCCCACCCACCTACATTTATAACTTTCTCATCCAATCGCCTACTCCTCCACATCCTCCTACAACAACACTGCCCACACAGTTTTGAGCGAAAAAACATTCTTCGTGATACTCAGCTTGCCATTCTACCCTGATTCCCCATCCATATGGCGGAAAACCCGCACGGTATAGTTCGTGGTGGTATAGCCATTGTGGTACGTGCTTCCCTCCTCATACGCGTCTACACCCCGTACGTTCACATATCTATCTGATTCCATTAATGATACCATATAATACCGTTCCCAAATCCTGCACCTCAACACCATTTACATCAGAAAAATCACCCCTTCCCGTAGCATTCATGGCCTATATTAACACCACATTCCGTCATTTCATAATGTTTGCAGATTATAATCTACTTAGCCGGGCTTCTGGCGAGACCCAACGCCTCCACAACACCCTCAACCACATTGACCCCTAATTCCACCCCCGAGTCCTTCCCGTCCTTCTTCGCACACAATCCCCGATGCCGTCACTTCTCACAACTCCCTACTCCACCTTCTAAACAATCCCTTCCTCCCTATCATTCTCCAAATACCCTCACACACGCCACGTCCTCAACCCCCTCCCCCGCGACTGATGCCGAACTTCGCCAAAACCAATTGGACACGTACCGTGAACATATTACCAAAGCACTCGGACAGTCACCTCCCCTTCCTTCTGATGCCCAGTCGTAGACAAGATTTCCAACCTCAACTATTCCAACATATCTAACGTCTCGATGATCCACATTCCCACCTCACTCCATACGCCCTCCAAACTCTGTCTGCCACCCAACTTCCTGCACCCCCGCGATTCTCCCAGTCTTATCTAAAAGAATTCTCCCGAACACGTTATCCCTACTTCCTTCGCCTCCACCGACAGTCCCTGCAGACAGTTTCCAGCCTCCTGAACGCTCTTCGATGGATAACCTCAATTTCGTCCTTGTCTCGCCTTCTCACTTCTGGCGCAAGCTATCTTCACCCCTCGGTCAACACAGCACCCCTTCATACCCCACCATTCATAATGAAACATCGCCGACGAATATCCAGGTAAACATGTTAATATTCACCTCCCACTTCCGCAATCGGTTCTCTCCTTCTCCGTACCATTACTCATCTCCGCCCGATGCCACCCTGTTCGAGAATCTACATTCCCCTCCGTCCCTTCACACTCCTCTACTTACACGAAATAACCCCACGCGCTAAACATCCCGAAAACTCCCTCTACTGTTACTAGCGCCATAGTCCGCACACGGAGCAGCGCTCCAGCTCCCGACCAAGTCCGATTCTGCCTTAGCTGTCAAACCCTTATCGAAATCCTCACGCTTCTAGCATCCCTCTATCCATTCATACGCACCTCCGGTTTCGATCCCACCTTCTGAAAAGATTCAAAACGCTCCTTTTTCCCAAATCCGGAAAGGACCCATCCAAACTAGACTCCTAAAGCCCCATTTGTCTCATCACCATCCTTGCCAACATTCTAGATAAAACACTCATCCCCTGAATGCACAGCTATCTGAAGTCCCTCAGACAACTACGTCCCCCATAATGCGGATTCCACCGAGGACTACTAACCACCAAATATTTCACCTCACCCGATCTATAAATAAACAACTCAACATAGACCGAAATCCCTATAAATCACCTTCGACCTTAACGAGGAATTCACCTTCGTCTGACACCCTGTGCTTATTTTCAAGCTCCACTTCTAAACACTCCCAGCTTCCTACGTCCTATTCTACGCGGCTTACCGTGATAAGAGCACAACCTGTATATCAGACAATGGCCACCTATCGCCAACCTTCCCATGTCCCCGGATATATAGCAAGGAATTATCCCCTCTCCCCACCACTCCTTTTTCTTTTCGTCACCGACATACTCCAAATATCACCACCCATTCAATTCCTTCAATTCCTCAATATCACCGCCATCATTTCGCCCACTCCCTCCGGTACAGAACATCAATAAAAACTGCGAAGTTTCCTGGACACAGTTACCTCTCTTTGCGACCAATGGGAACTCAGCCTCAATACTTCCAAAAGAAAGTCCATCCTAATCATGTATCACAAACGGCGCTTATTCCTCCCTCGCAATCCGTGCAGTTTCACATTCACCATAATGTCACCACCGTCTCCCATCAATCTTCCCTCAAATACATTGGCGTCACCATAGAGCAGCACCTCACATTCCGCCCCCAGTCCCAAAACCCACAAACAAATCATACAAATGATCTCATCAAGTACGTCGGCTTGCCGGAACCTGTTAGGCATTTAACAGGAAACTACTTCACCTAACCACCGAACCCTTCATCCACTAAGCCATTACTTTCCGCTCACCCCGCACTGACAGCTGTGACCCACAGCAAGCCCAACATATTTCTTCCTCTCCTGACAATGCAAATCCGAATATTCCGCATTGCCCTCCTAATTCCTTTGTTATTCCTTACTAAGGAACTACACCACATCATCCCCTCCGCAAACTTAACACCCACGTCTATCTCCTCTTCTGGAGATTCCACGGCAAGGCCCTAGATCACAACAACACTGCCCCTTACCAGTTCCTCCATTCTACCCTACGATCCCCACTATATAAGTTATCCCCACATCACTATCAAAACATCCTCACGAACCAGAGACGGGATACCCCCACAAGAGCAGACCGCAATGGGAAAATTTTATCCCAAATCTCACCCACCTACATTTATAACTTTCTCATCTAATCGCCTACTCCTCCACATCCTCCTACAACAACCCTGCCCACACAGTTTTGAGCGAAAAAAACATTCTTCGTGATACTCAGCTTGCCATTCTACCCTGATTTCCTAACCACATGGCGGACAACCCGCACGGTACAGTTCGTGGTGGTATAGCCATTGTGGTACGCCCTTCCCTCCTCATTCGCGTCTACACCCGGTACGTTCACATACCTCTCTGATTCCATTAATGATACCATATAATTCCGTTCCCAAATCCTGCACCTCAACACCATTTACACCAGAAAAATCACCCCTTCCCGTAGAATTCATGGCCTATATTAACACCACATTCCGTCATTTCATAATTTTTGCAGATCATAATCTACATAGCCGGTCTTCTGGCGAGACCCAACGCCTCCACAACACCCTCAAACACATTGACTCCTAATTCCACACCCGAGTCCTTCCCGTCCTTCTTCGCACACAATCCCCGAGGCCGTCATTTCTCACAACTCCCTACTCCACCTTCTAAACAATCCCTTCCTCCCTATCATTCTCCAAATACCCTCACACACGCCACGTCATCATGCCCCTCCCCCGCGTGTCAAAACGAACTTCGCCAAAACCAATTGGACACGTACCTTGAACATACTACCAAAGCACTCGGACAGTCACCTCCCCTTCCTTCTGATGCCCAGTCGTAGACAAGATTTCCAACCTCAACTATACCAACACATCTAATCTCTCGATGTTCCACATTCCCACCTCACTCCATACGCCCTCCAATCCCTGTCTCCCACACAACTTCCTGCTCCCACTGCAACTCTCCCAGTCTTATCTAAAAGAATTCCCCCGAACACGTTATCCCTACTTCCTTCGCCTCCACCGACAGTCTCTGCGGACAGTTTCCAGCCTAATGAACGCTCTTCGATGGATAACCTCAATTTCGTCCTTGTCTCGCCTTCTCACTTCTGGCGCAAGCTATCTTCACCCCTCGGTCAACACAGCACCCCTTCATACCCCACCATTGATAATGAAACATCTCCGACGAATATCCAGGTAAACATGTTAATATTCACCTCCCACTTCCGCAATCGGTTGTCCCCTTCCCCATACCATTACTCATCTCCGCCCGATGCCACCCTGTTCGAGAATCCACTTTCCCCTCCGTCCCTTCAACACTCCTCTACTTACACGAACGCACCCCACGCCCTAAACATCCCGAAAACTCCGTCCACTATTACTAACGCAATAGTCCGCACACGGAGCAGCGCTCCAGCTCCCGACCAAGTCCGATTCTGCCATAGCTGTCAAACCCACATCGTATTCCTCATGCTCCTAGCATCCGTCTATCCATTCATACGCACCTCAGGTTTCGATCCCACCTTCTAAAAAGATTCAAAATGCTCCTTTTTCCCAAGTCCGGAAAGGACCAATCCAAACTAGACTCCTAACGCCCCATTTGTCTCATCACCATCCTTGCCAATATTCTAAATAAAACACTCATCCCCTGATTGCACCGCTATCTGAAGTCCCTCAAACAACTACGTCCCCCATAATGCGGACTCCACCGAGGACTACTAATCACCAAATCTTTCTCCACACCCAATCTATAAATAAACAACTCAACATAGCCCTACCGTCCCTATAAATCACCTTCGACCTTAACCAGGAATTCACCTTCGTCTGACACCCTGTCCTTATTTTCAAGCTCCACTTCTAAACACTCCCAGCCTCCTACGTCCTATTCTACGCGGCTTACCGTAATAACAGTACAACCTGTATATCAGACAATGGCCACCTATCGCCAACCTTCCCCATGTCCCCGGATGTATAGCAAGGATTTATCCCCTCTCCCCAACATTCCTTTTTCTATTCGTCACCGACATACTCCAAATATCACCACCCATCCAATTCCTTCAATTCCCCAATATCACCGCCGTCATTTCGCCCACTCCCTTCGGTACAGAACATCAATAAAAACTGCGAAGTTTCCTGGACACAGTTACCTCCCTTTGCGACCAATGGGAACTCGGCCTCAATACTTCCAAAACAAAATCCATCCTAATCCTGTTTCACAAACGGCGCTTTTTCCTCCCTCGATATCCCTGCAGCCTCAGATTCTCCATAATGACAACACCGTACCCCCTCAATCTTCCCTCAAATACCTTGGCGTCACCATAGAGCAGCAACTCACATTCCGCCCCCAGTTCAAGAACCCACAAACAAATCATACATATGATCTCATCAAGTACGTCGGCTTGCCGGCACCAGTTAGGTTTTTAACAGGAAACTACTTCACCTAACCACCGAACCCACCATCCGCTAAGCCATTACTTACAGCTCACCCCGCCCGGACAGCTGTGACTCACAGCAAGCCCAACATATTTCCTCCTCTCCTGTCGATGGAACACCGAATATTCCGCATTGCCCTCCTATTACCTCTGGTATTCCTTACTAAGGTACTACACCAAATCTTCCCCTCCCCAAACTTGACATCGACGTCTCCCTCCTCTTCTGAAATTTCGACAACAAGGCCCTAGATCCCAAAAAAACCATGTCCCATACCAGTTACTCCATTCCACCCTTCGATTAACACTATATAAGTTATCCCCACATCACTATCAAAACATCCTCAGGAACCAGAGAGGGGCCACCCCCACAAGACTAGTCCGCAATGGGTAAATTTAATCCCAAATCCCACCCACCTGCATTTATAACTTTCCCATCTAATCGCCTACTCCTCCAGACCCTCCTACAACAACCCTGCCGGCACAGTTCTGCGCGAAAAAAACCTTTCTTCGTGATAATCAGCTTGCCATTCTACCCGGAATCCCCATCCACACGGCGGAAAACCCGCATGGTATTAAGTCGTGGTTGTATAGCAATTGTGGTACGCCCTTCCCTCCTCATACGCGTCCACAACCCGTACGTTCACATATCTATCCTGATTCCATTAATGCTACCATATAATTCCGTTCCCGAATCATGCAACTCAACACCATTTACACCAGACAAATACCCCTTCCCGTAGCATTCAGGGCCTATATTAACACCACATTCCGTCATTTCATAATTTTTGCAGACCTTAAAATACATAGCCGGTCTTCTGGTGGGACCCAACGCTTCCACAATTCCCTCAACCACATTGACTCCTAATTCCACACCCGAGACCTTCCCGTCCTTCTTCGCAAACAATTCCCGACGCCGTCATTTCTCACAACTCCCTAATCCACCTTCTAAAACTTTCCCTTCTTCCCTATCATTAAAAAATACCCTCACATAAGCCACGTCCTCATTCCAGTCCCCGGCGTCTCATAACGAACTTCGCCAAAACCAACTGGACACGTACCGTGAACATATTACCAAAGCACTCGGACAGTCATCTCCCCTTCCTTCTGATGCCCAGTCATAGACAAGATTTCCAACCTCAACTATACCAACATATCTCATGTCTCGATGATCCACATTCCCACCTCACACCATACGCCCTCCAATCCCTGGCTCCCACCCAACTTCCTGCACCCCCTGCAACTCTCCCAGTCTTATCTAAAATAATTCTCCCGAACACGTTATCCCCACCCCCTTTGCTTCCACCGCCAGTACCTGTGGAAAGTTTCCAGCCTCCTGAACGCTCTTCGGTGGATAACCCGGTCCAAAACTTGAAATTCCCTCAATTTCGCCCCTGCCTCGCCTTCTCAGTTCTGGCGCAAGCTATCCTCACCCCTCGGTAAACACAGCACCCCTTCATACCCCACCTTTCATAATGAAACATCTCCGGCGAATATCTATGTATACATGTTAATATTCACCTACCAATTCCGCAAGCGGTTCACTCCTTCTCCATACCATTACTCATCTCCGCCCGATGCCACCCTGTTCGAGAATCTACTTTCCAATCCGTCCCTTCAACAATCCTCCACTTACACAAGCGCACCCCACGCCCTTAACATCCCGAAAACTCTCTCCATTATTACTAACGCCATAGTCCGCACACGGAGCAGCGCTCCAGCTCCCGACCAACTCCGATGCTGCCGTATCTGTCAAACCCTTATCGAATTCCTCACGTTCCTAGCATCCCTATATCCATTCATACACACCTCCGGTATCCATCCCACCGTCTGAAAAGGTTCAAAAAGATCCTTTTACCCAAATCCGGAAAGGACCAATCAAAACTAGACTCCTAACGCCCCATTTGTCTCATCACCATACTTGCCAACATTCTAGATAAAACACTCGTCCTCTGATTGCACCGCTATCTGAAGTCCCTCAAACAACTACGTCCCCCATAATGCGGATTCCACCGAGGACTACTAAACACTAAACCCTTCACCTTACCCAATCTATAAATAAACAACTCAACATAGCCCGAACATCCCTATAAATCACCTTCGAATTAACCAGTAATTCACCGTCGTCTGACACCCTGTCCTTATACTCAAGCTCCACTTCTAAACTCTCCCAGCCTCCTACGTCCAATTCTACACGGCTTACCGTAATAACAGTACAACCCGTGTATCAGACAACGGCCACCAATCGCCAATCTTCCCCATGTCCCTGGACGTATAGCAAGGATCTATCCCCTCTCCCCACCACTCCTTTTTCATTTCGTCACCGACATTCTCCAAATATCACCAACCATCCAATTCCTTCAATTCGCCAATATCACCGTCATCATTTCGCCCACTCCCTCCGGTACAGAACATTCAATAAAAACTGCAAAGTTCCTGGACACAGTTACCTCCCTTTGCGACCAATGGGAACTCGGCCTCAATACTTCCAAAAGAAAGTCCATCCTAATCATGTACCACAAACGGCGCTTATTCCTCCCTCGCAATCCCTGCAACCTCAGATTCACCATAATGACAACACCGTCCCCCCTCAATCTTCCCTCAAATACCTTGGCGTCACCATAGAGCAGCAACTCACATTCCGCCCCCAGTTCAAAAACCCACAAACAAATCATCAAGTACGTCGGCTTGCCGGCACCAGTTAGGCATTTAACAGGAAACTACTTCACCTAACCGCCGAAATATTCATCCACTAAGTCATTACTTACCGCTCACCCCGCCCTGACAGCTGTGACCCACAGCAAGCCCAACATACAGTATTTCCTCCTCTCCTGTCGATGGAACGCCGAATATTCCGCATTGCCCTTCTAATCCCTCTGTAATTCCTTACTAAGGAAGTACACCACATCATCCCCTCCCCAAACTTGACACCTACGTCTCTCTCCTCTTCTGGAGATTCCACGGCAAGGCCCTACATCCCAACAACCCTGCCCCATACCAGTTCTTCCATTCCACCGTACGATCCCCACTATAAAATTTATCCCACATCACCGTCAAAACATCCTCACGAACCAGAGACGGGCCACCCCCACAAGACCAGTCCGCAATGGGTAAATGTTATCCCAAATCCCACCCACCATCATTTATAACTTTCTCATCGAAACGCCTACTCCTCCAGACCCTCCTACAACAAACCTGCCCACACAGTTTTGCGCGAAAAAAAACATTCTTCGTAATACTCAGCTTGCCATTCTTCCCGGATTCCCCATCCACATGGCGGACAACCCGCATGGTATAGTTCGTGGTGGTGTAGCCATTGTGGTACGCCGTTCCCTCCCCATACGCGTCTACACCCCGTACCTTCACATATCTATCTGATTCCATTAATGATACCATATAATTCCGTTCCCGAATCCTGCACCACAACACAATTTACCACAGAGAAATCACCCCTTCCCGTAGCATTCATGGCCTATATTAACACCACATTACGTCATTTCATAATTTTTGCAGACCTTAATCTACATAGCCGGTCTTCTGGTGAGACCAAACGCCTCCACAACTCCCACAACCACATTGACTCCTATATCAACTCCCGAGTCCTTCCCGTCCTTCTTCGCAAACAATCTCCGACGCCGTCTTTTCTCACAACTCCCTACTCCACCTTCTAAACAATCCCCTCCTCCCTATCATTCTCGAAATACCTCACACACGCCACGTCTTCATTCCCCTCCCCCGGGTCTGATACCGAACTTCGTCAAAACCAATTGGACACGTACCTTGAACATACTACCAAAGCACTCGGACAGTCACCACCCCATCCTTCTGATGCCCAGTGGTAGACAAGATTTCCAACCTCAACTATACCAACATTTCTAATCTCTCGATGTTCCACACTCCCACCTCACTCCATACGCCCTCCAATCCCTGTCTCCCACCCAACTTCCTGCACCCCCTGCAACTCTCCCAGATTTATTCAGAAGAATTCTCCCGAACACGTTATCCCTATTTCCTTCGCCTCCACCGACAGTCCCTGCGGACAGTTTCCAGCCTAATGAACGCTCTTCGATGGATAACCTCAATTTCGTCCTTGTCTCGCCTTCTCAGTTCTGGCGCAAACTATCTTCACCTCTCGGTCAACACAGCACCCATTCATACCCCTCCATTCATAATGAAACATCTCCGACGAATATCCAGATAAACATGTTAATATTCACCTCAACTTCCGCAATCGCTTCTCTGCTTCCCCATACCATTACTCATCTCCGCCCGATGCTACCCTGTTCGGGAATCTACTTTACCCTCCGTCCCTTCAACACTCCTCAACTTACACGAACGCACCCCACGCCCTAAACATCCCGAAAATTCCCTCCACTATTACTAACGCCATAGCCCGCACACGGATCAGCGCTCCAGCTCCCGACCAAGTCCGATACTGCCATAGCTGTCATACCCTTATCGAATTCCTCACGCTCCTAGCATCCCTCTACCCATTCATACACACCTCCGGTTTCGATCCCACCTTCTGAAAAGATTCAAAATGCTCCTTTTTCCCAAATCCGGAAAGGACCCATCCAAACTAGACTCCTAACGCCCCATTTGTCTCATCACCATCCTTGCCAACATTCTAGATAAAACACTCATCCCCTGATTGCACCGCTATCTGAAGTCCCTCAAACAACTACGTCCCCCATAATGCGGATTCCACCGAGGACTATTAATCACCAAATCTTTCTCCTAACCCAATCTATAAATAAACAATTCAACATAGCCCGGCCGTCCTTATATATCACCTTCGACTATAATCAGGAATTCACCTTCGTCTGACACCCTGTCCTTATTTTCAAGCTCCACTTCTAAACACTCCCAGCCTTCTACGTCCAATTCTACGCGGCTTACCGTAATAACAGTACAACCTGTATATCAGAAAACGGCCACCTATTGCCAAACTTCGCCATGTCCCTGGATGTATAGCAAGGGCTTATCCCCTCTCCCCACCGCTCCTTTTTCTTTTCGTCACCGACATACTCCAAATATCACCACCCATCCAATTCCTTCAATTCGCCAATTACACCGCCATCATTTAGCTCACTCCCCTCGGTACAGAACATCAATAAAAAACTGCGAAGTTTCCATTACACAGTTACTTCGCTTTGCGACCAATGGGAACTCGGCCTCAATATTTCCAAAACAAAATCCATCCTAATCCTGTATCACAAACGGCGCTTTTTCCTTCCTCGCAATCCCTGCAGCCTCACATTCACCATAACGACAACACCGTCCCCCCTCAATCTTCCCTCAAATACCTTGGCGTCACCATAGAGCAGTACCTCACATTCCGCCCCCAGTTCAAAAACCCACAAACAAACATACATATGATCTCATCAAGTACGGCGGCTTGCCGGCACTAGTTAGGTATTTAACAGGAAACTACTTAACCTAAACGCCGAACCCTTCATCCGCTAAGCCATTACTTACCGCTCACCCCGCGCTGACAGCTATGACCCACAGCAAGCCCTACATATTTCCTCCTCTTCTGTCGATGGAACGCCGAATATTCCGCATTGCCCTTCTTATCCCTCTGTTATTCCTTACTAAGGAACTACACCACATCATCCCCTCCCCAAACTTTACACACACGTCTCCCTCCTCTTCTGGAGATTCCACGGCAAGGCCCCAGATCCCAACAACCCTGTCCCATACCAGTTCTTCCATTCCACCCTACGATCCCCACTATATAAGTTATCCCCACATCACTATCAAAACATCCTCACGAACCAGAGACGGGCCACCCCCTCAAGACTAGTCCGCAATGGGTAAATGTTTTCCCAAATCCCACCCACCTTCATTTATAACTTTCTCATCTAATCGCCTACTCCCCCAGACCCTCCTACAACTACTCTGTCCACACAGTTCTGCGCAAAAAAAAATTCTTCGTGTTACTCAGCTTGCCATTGTACCCGGATTCCCCATCCACATGGCGGACAACCCGCATGGTATAAGTCGTGGTGGTCTAGCCATTGTGGTACGCCCTTCCCTCCACATACGCGTCCGCACCCCGTACCTCCACACGTCTATCCTGATTCCATCAATGCTACCATATACTTCCGTTCCCGAATCCTGCATCTCAACACCATTTACACCAGAAAAATCACCCCTTCCCGTAGCATTCATGGCCTATATTAACACCACATTCCGTCATTTCATAATTTTTGCAGATCTTAACCTACATAGCCGGTTATCTGGCGAGATCCAACGCCTCCAATACTCCCTCGACCACATGGACTCCTCTCTAATTCCACTCCCGAGTCCTTCCCGTCCTTCTTCGCAAACACTCCCTGTCGCCGTCATTTCACACAACTCCCTAATCCATCTTCTAAACGTTCCCTTCGATGGTACCTCCGCCCTAAATCTTCCCATCATATACCTTGGCGTTTCTATAGACCAGCACCTCACATTCCGCCCCCTATTTCCAGAACCTACAAAGCAAATCATCCAATCGTCTAGTACCTCGATAGTGTTCGTAATCCTTCCTGTTACTTTTCTTGTAGATAGGTATTATTACTGCTTTCGTCATATCAGAATGTTACTTATTAACATTCCATATTAATCTTATTACTCTATGAAGCCATATCGTCCCTGCCTTCAACCTATATTTCACCTTTTCCGGCCTAAATTCATTTATATTTGCTGCTTTTTGACAGCGGAGTTTACCATCCTCCTCACTTCGTCAACTGCCATTTCACCAGTGTCTATGTTCTCCTCCCCACTAGCTCGCTTGTTCGCGACGTCATAGAAAAATGTCCTTTTATGTTGAGAAGATATTAAAAATATTCCTTCCGCCTGTCCAGCGATCTCATGAGATCTATTATCGGTTCACCTGATTAACCCAAATCTATATTCATTTCCTTTTTCCTTCCCTTCCTAAGATTATTTATTACTGTCCAGACAGGCTCCCAGTTTAACTTCTTTGAGCGCAGTAGACAAAAACGTCACGTTTCCCCTCCTGTTTTCTCGTTAAATGTACTTTAATGGGTTTTGACAACTACCGTATATTTCTTTCGACAGCCCATTTGCCATTTAATACTACACTCATCTTAAACCTATTTCTCACCGTTCGTTACCTACTCGTTTCCACTGCGAAATTATTGTGATTATTACTACTGCCCAACTCTACATTTCCTTACTAACCCAGTCATCTGAGTTATCTAATATATTTTACCTTTCTAGATAATTTTCTTTCACCACGTTACCTCCAACTCCAGCCGAAGTAAGTGTGCTCTTCCAGATGTATTCTTCTCTTTAATGCTGCAGCTGGTGATTACAAAGTCTTCTGATGATGTCCAACTTCTTCAGTCATCTTGGTTTCCATCCTGGTAACACATTCGGACGGATACAGTAGGCCTGCTACTAAAGGAGGTGGGTTGTAGGAAGGTAACCACTCACTGACATGACCCTTCTTCTTAGAACACTAACTTCCGACGTGAAGAGTGGGAAAATCAATAACACACGAAACACAGCACTCATTGTTGGTATGTTAGTTCGTACGACATTAAAGACATGCTGTTATTGGGGATCGCCCTCGTTATATAACCATTGTGCGGACCGTGCAGAGAAGAGCACCACACGGCAATAGCAAGTCTGTTATTTACTTCGGATGTTGAGTGTTTCCAGAAAATCATTATTTTAGGAGTAATTTCATTTTACAGATGCAACTTCTTGTTTTATTTCTAGACAAATTACTGTCACTGTAAATATGTATTACAGAATATGACGGATTTTCATTGAAACTGAGTGTAAATCTATTTGGCATATTTTTGTCTTTCGCTGTGCAGTATTTTCTTCCTTAAGAATAATTTCCAGAATGTATTTCTCATATAATCACGCTGTATCAAGCTTTTTATTTGGCTCCACGCAAGGCTATGTAACTAACATTAGTTCAAAGTTTCCATTGTAGAAGAATAAGCACGATATTAATAATCAAAATAATAACAACAGTTTCCTTGGAAACGTAACTAAAGTAGGCCTATGTCCTTTCCAATGTATTAATGTTTGTTATTCTGCAAACTAGCTTGTACTCATATGTGTATGTGGGTTTCACGTTAACTGCTATTTCTTGTGAAAGGCGAAGCGCAGGAATTGACGTTCGGTTCAAGGAATCCCACATACACTGCCTAGAATTCGATTGGCCGCCTTAGCGAGATATCATTGACGGCGATACTCAAATACTTGTACTTAATTGAAACCAATTTTTGCACAAAATACCCTAACAGATACAATGGTGTTTAACTTCAGGCAGGGATTCTTAACCTGGGTCCGTGGATCCACTTCGGTGTACCCTGAAAGTGAAATAAAATTGACAGGAAAATTATTAATTGTTGTTTTCCTGAATAAATATATATATTTACATAGAAATCCGTTTCCTGATGATAACTGACAATGGTAGAGTTCATGCAATACCTGACTATTGCGACATTGTCCTCGTCGATGCGACCTGTGAACAAACTGCGAAACTTCAAGGAGCGTTGAACTCTGGGGTTCCATTTAACTTGAGTAATGACGCTCACATAACCCCCAGCTCTTTCCCGGCTGAGATACAACAGGCGACGGTAGTTTCATGTACTTACGTTGATATATCGAACTCTGATCTGGGCTTAGCGGGGCGCGTAAATTAAATATTATTATTACTAGTAGTAGTAGTAGTAGTATTACTATTATTATTATTATTATTATTAATATTATTATTATTATTATTATTATTATATCGAACTCTGAATGAAAATCTACTCAAATACATGTCTTCAAAATTCCATGTATTCCATTATTGTAACACTACATCTGGCACTTCTCTCATTGATCCCATCAACCACTTTTCAATGTATACCGGTAATAGATCGTTAGAATTCCAGCTGCTGTCAGGAACTCATTATTGAAACAGAAGACTGTTTGCAGAGATTACCTGTTGAATACCGCTGATTGTCTCGTGTGATTGGTGACGCTTGATAGGTTGTGTGATTGTGATATGTACAGTAAGTTAGTAACATTCCCCCTAATTATTATTATTATTATTATTATTATTATTATTATTATTATTATTATTATTATTATTATACACCCCAACGCCGCGCATTTAAATCTAGCGCCTATAAGAACTCTTCTACTGGTGAAACAGTGAAACTGAAACTAGACCAACTTATAAATTTACTCAGAAGATATCACCACTAAAATATGATATAATTTTGTATTGTGAAGTTTCCTGAACTTACTGTATTTCTACTTGTTTTGATTGTCATTCGTCAAGAATTTTGGACATTCTTCCATAGATATCACTGCTGAAACTATTATCATGCACCCTGCTGTGAAGTGAAAGAACTTTTGATTTAAAGAAGTTTTGTATTCATAAGTTTTTTATTAATTGATGTTCATTTATTTTTGGGTTGGCAATATTTATCCTTTCTTTCCGCCAGTTTTGAATCCAGCCAATCCCTAATTTCTGTAATTAATTTTCAACCAATCACAGTCTTCTTCGATTTTGAGTGTAACTTTTGAATTACGCAATAAAATGAGAAGGGGTGGCTAGTTTAATCTTGAATGGTCTCGAACTTTCTCCGAGGGTTTATAAACTGCGGATTTTCACGTCTCTTGGCCAATTGATCGTCATCTTACTCAGTGTGTATCTCAAGCAGGAGGCGGGAGGCCTCTTCGTCAGCTGCTAGAACTTCTATAAGGTAATGGCCACATAACATCTTTATTTCTTGCTAGCTTCGCAGTTTAACCCGAGGGAAAGGTCCAAAATCGTTAACCATGTAAACTTCTTTTCCAAAAATGTAACTTTCTGCCGGCTAATGTAATAACTTCATAAAATCTTCAACTGTAAAACGGGGATAGAGAGTGATATACCCTCTCGAGCGCCCCTTTATCTTGGTTTGAGGTGCCACGTTTTTCTGATCTTTCGTTTCTGCCATGTATTAAAGATATTTCTATACGAGTCTCCTCAGTAGTTTGGGAATAGCCCCTGTTTCATCGGCCTAGTGCCCTTTAGGTTTTAAGAGTTCATATCTAGGAGTGCAAGTACACGCCTCCGTGTTTCGGGCCATTCACTTAACCTGTTCTTTTCCGCAAAGGCCGAATAAGTTGGGTACAAGATACCCCTGTTTCAAATTTGTATGTTGTGCCTTGATGAAGAGTGATTGTAATTTTCTGATATTGCCTTGAATAGGCTAGAAGAAACTGAGAGCCTGTTAGCTCTTTTTTCAAAGTAAGATTTCTGAATGCCTCTGGAAGGCTAGATGGTGTAATTTTGGGAGCAAATGCTCCATGAATTAGTGGGATTTCTGCCCTTGAGTAAGTTTGTGATTTTTGTAAACTTGAGCGTGTAACTCAGGAAATTCAAAGCTAGGGGCTTAATCTTGGATTTTTTTACCAATTTTATTTAACGTTTGCTACTTGAAAAAATTGTCAATTTTGATGTGTGAAAATATAAACTTCACTTTAAGTTTTAAATTCTATTCTTGATATTGTAGTTAGACCCATTCACTCCAGCACCTTCTTTCACCTCTGCGATCCACAAATACCGCGGACACAATTATTATTATTATTATTATTATTATTATTATTATTATTATTATTATTATTATTATTATTAGCGTGTAAATGTACATCATATTTAGCTTTCTACTCATGTACATAGATCACTGTTTAGTGTCATACTTGTATTTCCGTTACTTTATTATGAATTGTGTTCTGTTTATGCATTGGGTTATATTTGTCAGTTTGATCGCTAATTGTTGTTCATTGTGCATTCTTCTGTACCTTTCTACTGTTATGCTCCGGATTCCTTTTTATTTTCTTTGTTGAATTTTGCTTTATTTTTTCATTATATGTTTTCCAAATCTGTTACTTAGCTTAGTTATCTTTGATTTTAAATGGAACAGTCAATTTAAGTGTTTAAGTGCAAGATAGGGTCACGCACCCTAACTTCGCCACTGCTTAAGTCAAAAATATTTAAATAAATAAATAAATAAATATATAAATAAATAAATAAATAAATAAATAAATGCAGTGTCATACGGCTGTCGAGTCCTTGAACTTAAAACTGGACCAACTTATAAATTTTCTCAGAAGATGTCACTACCGTATTTTTTTTTTGTGAAGTTTCCTGAACTGTGTGAAATTCTACTTGTTTTGTTTTCTGTTCCTCAAGAAGTGTGGACACTCTGTCATAGATGTCTCTACTAAAAAACTATGATCATGCACCCTGGTGCGAAGTGAAGGAACTTTATTTGAAGAACTTTTGTATTCATAAGTTTGTTCTTTACTAAATTTCATTCATTCCGTTGTGGGTTGGCAATATTTATCTTTCCTTCCGCCAGTTTTGAATTTAGCCAATCCAGAATTTCTGTAATTAATTTCCTACCAATCACAGGTTTCATCTTCCATTTGATGTGTAACTTTAAGCCGCCCAATAAACGTGAGAGGGTGTGGCTGTTTTATTCATGAAAGGTCTCGAACTTTCCCCGAGGGTTTATAAACTGCTGATATTCGCGTCGCTTAGCCATTTGATCAACATCTATCCTAGTGTGTGGACGTGTAGCTGGAGGCGGGTGGTGCCTCTTTCTTCAGCCAGCAGCTCTTCAGCAAGGTAATGGCCGATTAACACCTTATTTCTTGCTAGCTCTGCAGTTTAACCCGCGGAAAAGGTCCGAAACTTTAATATGTAACCTACTTTTCTGAATATGTAATTTTCTGCCGGCTTATGTAGAGACTTCATAAAATCTGCAACTGTAATTCAATGATAGAGAGTGATTACCTTCTCGAGCTCCCCTTCATATTGGTTTGAGGTGACTGCGTTTTGGTAACTGTTTTTCTTGCCTTCTGTAATGTTTTAAATTTCTTTCTTATACGGGTCACCTCCATAGTTTGGGAATAGCCCCTGTGTCATTGGCCTAGTGCCTTTTTAGGTTTTAAGAATGCATGTGTAGGAGCGCATATACGTGCCTCCATTCCTTTTGGTATTCCGGGTCATTTACTTAACCTGTTCTTTTTCTGCTAAGCCCCAGTAGGTTGGGTACAAGCTACCCCCGTTTCATTTTGTAAGTGGTGCTTTAATGGCAAGTAATTGTAAAGTCTATTATTGCCTTGAAGAAGCTTGAAAAACTGAGAGCGTGTCAGCTCTTTTCTTGTGTTGTAAAAGTGCCTCTGAGAGGCCTGATTTTGTAATTGGGAGCAAGTGCTCCATGTATCAGGAGTTTTCTGCCCTTCTGAACAAATTGTTGCTTGGTTAAAGTTGAACTAGGAGCTCAAAAGTTGTAAGGCTAGGGGCTTGTAGCCGAAGTGTGTTTAAGATTCGAAACTTTGCATTTTGTTCTTCTAAATCTTGTTTTTAAATTACTATGTTATTGTTATCTCACTAAGTGAGAAATTGTTGCTTTTTGAAAATATAACCTTCCATTTCAATTTCAATTCTTTCTTGACAAAGTAGTTAGACCCATTCAGCCAGGCACCTTCTTTCACCTCTGCTGATCCACCAAACCACGGTAACATTATGTAACAGTACTCTTTTAAATGTAACGTTTCTTTGGCTAATGAAATAACTTCATAAAATCTTTAATTGTAAATCGGGGATAGAGAGTGAGTTACCCTCTCGAGCTCCCTTTCATCTTGGTTTGAGGTGGCTACGTTTTCACAACCTTTCTTTTCTGTAATGTATTGTGGTTATTTCCTTGCGAGCCACCTCAGTAGAGTGGGAATAGCCCCGGTTTCATTGGCCTAGAGACCTATAGGTTTTAATATTTCATTATCTGGAGGACAGTCTTCGCCTCCATTCAATTTGTGTTCGGGCCGTTTCTAACCTGTTCCTTTTCACAAAGGCCCTGTAGGTTGGGTACTAGTACCCCTGTGTAAAATGATTTTCTGTTTGTAAATTGTGGCTTGAGAGGCCAGAGATTGTAAATTTTGATGTGATGTTGCCTTGAGTAGGCTAGAAGAAACCGAGGGCCTGTTAGCTCTTTTCAAGTCTTTGTAATAGTAACGAGTGCCTCTGGAAGGCTAGATATTGTATTTTGGGAGCAAGTGCTCTTGAATTAGAGGATTTTTGCCCTGGACTAATGGATTCCTCATTTTTAATGTCTTGTAAACTGGATCCGGTATCTCTGGAATTGTAAAACTAGAGGCTTGAAGCTCAGAATCTGTAAATTCACTAAGTTTTGGATCTTCCTAGACTTGTTTCAAGATTGTCATTGTAACTGATGCTTCATTGTTTTGAAAAATTGTTAAGTTTGAAGTTCGGAAAGAAATATAACCTTCAGTTCAAGTTTTAAATTAATTTTAGTATTGTAAATAGACCCACTCACCCCGGCACCTTCTTTAACTTCTTTCTGCTCCACGGGTATCCCCGTAGCGTTAACTATTGTGGGCGAATATAATACTAGATTTACGGTTTTCGGAGACGGTCCTGAAAGAGTTCCTTTGTAAATCTATGACACATGGCTGGCGTATTTGAGCATCTTCAAATAGTACCGGACCGAGTTGGGATCGAACCTCATCCCGGCCATTCCGTGCTGAGTGGCTCAGACGGTTGAGACTCTGGCCTTCTGACTCCAACTTGGCAGGTTCGATCATGGCTCAGCCCTGTGATATGAAGGTGCTCATATACGTCAGCCTCGTGTCGGTAGATTTACCGGCACGTAAAATAACTTCTCCGTGACTAAATTACGGCACCTCGGCGCCTCCGAAAACCGTGAAAGAGTAGTTAGTAGGACGTAAAGCCAATAACATTATTATTATTATTATTATTATTATTATTATTATTATTATTATCATCCCGGCCGAGAGTTAAATAATCCATTTCCAGGACATTTTCACGCTACCCGATGACCTTGAAAGCAACAGTAGTTTTATCTGAAGGGACATTCAAATAGAGTATTATAGCACTAGTTGGTCTAACGATACTTCATAGGTATTCAATTGGTTTGGGTTCAAGTAAATTTAAAGTCAGAAAAGGCTCAAACTACCTTTGAATTATCCGTTCATAGACTCTTGTTATGCTAAAAGACGCCACCATTACCTGAATATTGTTGCTATGAAAATATGTAATTCTTAAAATGTGTCAAGTGCCTTCCATATAAATCGTATATCCTAATGATTCCAAGCGCGATGTTATCCAAACAAATAGGTCATACCTACCAATTTCTCGTATTTTTGATGCTATAATAGCTACAATTTGCTATAATACGTCCTCCTTTCACAGACCCAAGGTCAATGGTCGCTATTCTGGGAACCTTTTGAGGATAAACCCACGCTTTAAATAAATTTAAAGACGTTCAGAATGGATATACTTGAATTAAGTTCGAGAAGTGTTTGTTCGCGGAGAAAAAGCATTGTTGTATGTACACACCAAAACAAACATTTGGAATGGTACTGCAAATACGCTAAGCACTTCTCACATAAATTTGCCACTTCTATGGTTATTTTACTGGATGATGGTTGAATTTTATCTCCCTCTTTAAATATTAAAATGAACGCCACTGTACGAGAAATGATTTTTTACAATTTGCTTTACGTCACACCGACTCAGATAGGTCTTACGGCGACGATGGGATGGAAAAGTGCTGGGAGTGGGTAGGAAGCGGCTGGTTTTAATTAAGGTACAGTCCCAGCATTTACATTGTGTGAACATGGGAATCCACGGAAAAACCATCGTCATTGCTTCCGACATTGGAGTTCGAACCCATTATCTGCCAAATGTAAGCTCACAGCTGAGCGACCCTAAACACACGACCAACTCGCTCGGCGGGAAATGATTCTAGTTGGACTTAAACATTATTCTTAAGTTGATATCCCAAAATATCCCTTTCTAGTGGTTTGATGCCTTGCACTAACTCAGGTCTTCGTTGATAATATGATAAGAAAGGACTATGACACGGAAAGAACTGATCGTGGCCGTAATTGAGGTACAGCCCCAGCATTTGCCTTTGTGAAAATGGGAACCCATAGATGAGAATGATGGGGTTCGTACTCACCATCTACTGAATGCAGTTTATCAACCACGTGGCCCGTACCATGCAGTCAACTCGCTCGGTTCCCAACATTTGTTGGGATGTACAGTGTATGTTAACCAACTGTGTGTACACATGATAGACATTAGTTGGCTTGTGACTACTTAGTAACAAGTATGTGGAGTCGTGGGGCCTATTTTACGGCCGGATGCCCTTGCTGACACCAACCCTGTGTGGAGGGATATTATCACTGTTGCGCGTTTCTGTGGTGTTTGGTAGTGCGGTGTGTTGTCTGAATATGAAGAGAACGTTTTGGGACAAACACCCATCCCCTGTTCAGAAGAATTTATCAAACACGATTAAAATCGCCGACCCAGCCTGGAATCGAAACTGAGACCCACTGACCCGAAGGCCTGAAATGCTGTGACCATTCAGCCCGCTTTTATCCACTGCCATGTAAACATATTTATATATGTTGACTGCAGTTTGTTATTACAGTATAGACTGTGTGTCCATTTGTCCGACTCAGTGGCTGAACGATCAGCGTTGAGGACTTCGGTTCAGAGGGTCCCTGGTTTGATTCCCGGACGGGTCGGCAATTTTAATCACATCTGATTAATTCTTCTGGCTTTGAGACTGGGTGTTTATTTTCCCCATATTCGGACAACACACTACACTATCATCCACTCCAGAAACAATCCGTAGTGATTATATCCCTCCATATAGGGTTGGCGTCGGGAAGGCTATCCGGCCATTAAACAGGGCCAAATCAACATGCCTGACACAGTTCGCACCGCGACCCCACAGATGTGGGGAATTTGAAGAAGAAGAAGAAGAAGAAGAAGAAGAAGAACAAGAAGAAGCAGGATTCATTAATGCCGCCACATTATTTTCGTGATATGCTACGCAATTACTACATAATACTAATGACATATGGCCTCCGAAGAGGCCTAGTGCAGGTCTTTCACGTTGACGCCGTATATGGGACCTGCGCGTCTATAAGGATGAGGCCCTACCTATGATATATTCTAATGATGAGGACGGCACACACACCCAGCCCCCGAACCATCGGAATTAACGAATGAAGGTTGAAATTCCCTGTCCGGCCGGGAATCGAACCGAGACTTTCTGGACCAAAGGCCGGCACTCTAACCATTTAGCCACGGAGCCGGACTCCGCTGTTACTTAGGGAATAGAGAAGAAAGATTAGTGGCGCGGTCGTTCGACGAGTGAAGCCAGCACGCACCGCAGTCCTGCGTTGCCAAGTGCGCCAATTCAAACAATGCGAACTTTACGTTTTTGAAGGTCGTTTAAGTTAATTTACGAAAGAAATATTTTGGCAATTATGTTATTCATTGCTCATTTAAGGTGTGTGCCAAATTTACGTAAGATCCATGATTCCCGGCACGCGCCCTTCCTTTGTAAGTTAGTTGTGACAGTATGGGAGCTGCTGAGGTATGGATGGTGCTGAGTAATGATATTCGGAACAGGATAAGTGCGACTTCATGGTCTTTTCTACTATTTTCATAAAACTGGAATTAATCTTATATGAAGATATAGCAGTTTATCACAACGTGGTCTTTATCCTCCTTCATAAATTTACCGAGCTCAGAACGTTTTAAGGGGAGTAATGGAGTCCCACTCCCATTTGACGGGCGAGAGACTCCTTGGAAACAACTTGGCGAACGAAATGGAATTCGATGGGGAGCTGTCAATATTAATGGGGCTTGTGGAAGAAAGAAAGTAGAACTGGCTGAGTCAGCAAAGAGGATGCATTTGGATGTGCTAGGTGTAAGTGATATTCGGGTAAGGGGAGATAACGAGGAAGGGATAGGAGATTATAAAGTGTACTTGACGGGTGTTAGAAAGGGAAGGGCAGAGTCTGGGGTAGGGCTCTTTATCAAGAATACCATTGCACGCAACATAGTTTCTGTTAGGCACGTAAATGAGCGAATAATGTGGGTAGATTTGTCAGTTGGAGGAATTAGGACTAGAATTGTGTCTGTGTATTCACCATGTGAGGGTGCAGATGAGGATGAAGTTGACAAGTTTTATGAAGCATTCAGTGACATCGTGCTCAGGGTCAACAGCAAGGATAGAATAGTGCTAATGGGCGTTGTCAATGCGAGAGTTAGGAATAGAACTGAAGGATACAAAAGGGTGATTGGTAAATGAGGGGGAAGATGTGGAAGCTAATGGGAATGGGAAGCGTTTGCCGGCCTTCTGTGCTAGTACGGCTTTAGCTGTTACTAATACATTCTTCAATCATAAGGCTA
Source organism: Anabrus simplex (assembly GCF_040414725.1). Lineage (NCBI taxonomy): Eukaryota > Metazoa > Arthropoda > Insecta > Orthoptera > Tettigoniidae > Anabrus > Anabrus simplex. Next base: position 147,372,847 of record NC_090270.1, on the reverse strand, counting down.
TTCACCGCTACACATTGAAGACTAGGGGTACCAGATCCATAATATACTATATCCTAACAGACTTTGAATTCAGGAAATCTGTTAGGAATGTAAGAGTTTTCCGCGGATTTTCCGATGATACAGACCACTATCTGATCTGTAGTGAACTAAGTATCTCTAAACCTAGGGTAGAGAAAGTGAAATCTGTCTGCAAACGAATAAGGGTAGAAAATCTCCAGGACGAGGGAATTGGACAGAAGTACATGGATATGATTAGTGAGAAGTTTCGAACAGTAGACAGTAAGCAGGTTCAGGATATAGAGAGTGAATGGGTGGCATACAGGGATGCTGTAGTAGAAACAGCAAGGGAATGCCTAGGAACAACTGTGTGTAAAGATGGGAAAAGGCGAACATCTTGGTGGAATGATGAAGTGAGAGATGAAAGAAACAGAGTGAAACAAATAGTTGTTGAATCCATAAGAAGTCATGGGAAGATTTTGGTAATAACCTGGAAAGGCTAGGTCAAGCAGCAGGGAAATCTTTCTGGTCAGTAATAAAGAATCTTAGGAAGGGAGGGAAAAAGGAAATAAACAGTGTTTTGAGAAATTCAGGTGAACTCATAATAGATCCCAGGGAATCACTGGAGAGGTGGAGGGAATATTTTGAACATCTTCTCAATGTAAAAGGAAATCACCCTGGTGCTGTTGCAAACAGCCAAGCTCATGGAGAGGAGGAAAATGATGTTGGTGAAATTATGCTTGAGGAAGTGGAAAGGATGGTAAATAAACTCCATTGTCATAAAGCAGCAGGAATAGATGAAATTAGACCCGAAATGGTGAAGTATATTGGGAAGGCAGGGATGAAATGGCTTCATAGAGTAGTAAAATTAGCGTGGAGTTTGGTAAGGTACCTTCATATTGGACAAAAGCAGTAATTTCACCTACCTATAAGCATGGGAACAGGAAGGATTGCAACAACTACCGAGGTATCTCATTGATTAGTATACCCGGCAAAGTATTCACTGGCATCTTGGAACGGATGGTGCGATCAGTCGTTGAGAGGAAGTTGGATGAAAACCAGTGTGGTTTCAGACCACAGAGAGGCTGTCAGGATCAGATTTTCAGTATGCGCCAGGTGATTGAAAAATGCTACGAGAGGAATAGGCAGTTGTGTTTATGTTTCGTAGATCTAGAGAAAGCATATGACAGAGTACCGAGGGAAAAGATGTTCACATTACTGGTGGACTATGGAATTAAACGTAGATTATTAAAATCAATCCAAGGCATTTATGTTGACAATTGGGCTTCAGTGAGAATTGATGGTAGAATGAGTTCTTGGTTCAGGGTACTTACAGGGGTTAGACAAGGCTGTAATCTTTCACCTTTGCTGTTTGTAGTTTACATGGATCATCTGCTGAAAGGTATGAAGTGGCAGGGAGGGATTTAGTTAGGTGGAAATGCAGTAAGCAGTCTGGCCTATGCTGACGACTTGGTCTTAATGGCAGATTGTGCCGAAAGCCTGCAGTCGAATATCTTGGAACTTGAAAATAGGTGCAAAAACTATGGTATGAAAATGACCTTTTCGAAGACTAAATTGATGTCAGTAGGTAAGAAATTCAACAGAATTGAGTGTCAGATTGATAATACAAAGCTAGAACAGGTCGATAATTTCAAGTATTTAGGTTGTGTGTTCTCTCAGGATGGTAATATAGTAAGTGAGATTGAATCAAGTTGTAGTAAAGCTAATGCAGTGAGCTCGCAGTTGCGATCAACAGTATTCTGTAAGAAGGAAGTCAGCTCCCAGACGAAACTATCTTTACATCGGTCTGTTTACAGACCAACTTTGCTTTACTGGAGGGAAAGCTGGGTGGACTCAGGATATCTTATTCATAAGTTAGAAGTAACAGACATGAAAGTAGCAAGAATGATTGCTGGCACAAAGAGGTGGGAACAACGGGAGGATGGTACTCGGAATGAGGAGATAAAGGCTAATTTAGGAATGAACACGATGGATGAAGCTGTACGCATAAACCGGCTTCGGTGGTGGGGTCATGTGAGGCGAATGGAAGAAGATAGGTTACCTAGGAGAATAATGGATTCTGCTATGGAGGGTAAGAGAATTAGAGGTAGACCAAGACGTCGATGGTTAGGCTCGGTTTTTAATGATTTAAAGATAAGAGGTATAGAAATAAATGAGGCCACAACACTAGTTGCAAATCGAGGATTGTGGCGACGTTTAGTAAATTCACAGAGGCTTGCAGACTGAACGCTGAAAGGCACAACAGTCTATAATGATACTGTATGTATGAATAATAATAATAATAATAATAATAATAATAATAATAATAATAATAATAATAATAATAATAATAATAATAATAATCATTGTACCGGTTTGTACACCTATACGCCGCACATTTGAATTTTCCGCCTTAAAGTACTCCTCCACAGCTGAAATTCTGAACTTTGAAACTGCATTAATTCAACCGTTTATCAGAAGATGTCACTGTGTTAATTTCGAATTGTTTTTGTTTACAGTTACCAAGAAGTGTGGACATTCTCTCACAGATGTCTCTACCAAAAAACTATGATCATGCATCCTGGTGCGAAGTGATGGAACTTTTCTTGAAGATATTTTCTACTCATAAGTTTTCCTATAACTAAATTTCGTTCTTTCAAGTGTGGGTTGGCAATATAAATCTTTTCTTTCCGCCAGTTTTGAAGTTAACCAATCAATAATTTCTGTCATTAATTTTCTGCCAATGGTATCCTTCTTTCCCAATTTTTGATTTGTAAATTTTAGTTAGCCAATCAACGACAGTGGGTGTGTCTTAATCATTCATGAAAGGTCTCGAATCTTCCCCGAGAGTATAAAAACTGCTGATTTTCCTGGCTCTCCGCCACTCGTACATCATCTAGCTTACCGAGCGAGTTGGCCGTGCGCGTAGAGGCGCGCGGCTGTGAGCTTGCATCCGGGAGATAGTAGGTTCGAATCCCACTATCGGCAGCCCTGAAAATGGTTTTCCGTGGTTTCCCATTTTTACACCAGGCAAATGCTGGGGCTGTACCTTAATTAAGGCCACGGCCGCTTCCTTCCAACTCCTAGGCCTTTCCTATCCCATCGTCGCCATAAGACCTTTCTGTGTCGGTGCGACGTAAAGCCCATAGCAAAAAAAAAACATCTAGCTTAGTGTATGGAAGTTTAGCAGGAGGCGGGAAGGTACTCTTTCATCCGCCAGCAGCTCTTCTACAAGGTAATGGCATTTCAACATCTTTATTTCTTGCTAGCTCAGCAGTTTAGCCCTCGGGAAAGGTCCGAATCCGTTTCAGTGTAACCTACCTTTCTAAAAACGTAACTTAGTGCCGGCTTATGCAAAAGTTTCTTATTACTTTAACTGTAAATCGGGGGATAGAGAGTGCTTTACCCTCTCGAGTTCCCCTTCATATTTTGTTTAGGTGACTACGTTTTCATATCCGATTTTCTACTCTTAATGTCTTAAAATTTTCTTATACGTGTCACTTCCCTAGATTGGGAATAGCCCCTGTGTCAGCAGCCTAGTGCCCCGTGGGTTTTATAAGGTTTCATGTAGGAGCGCAAGCCACGCCTCCATTCATATTGGTATTTTGGGCCATTTAATTAACCTATTATTTTTCTTTTAAGGCCCTGTAGGCTGGGTACGAGATACCCCTGTTTAATTCTTGTAAGTTGTGCCTCGATGGCAGTTACTGTAAAGCATTGTATTGCCTTCAATAGGCTTGAAAGATTGAGAGCGGGTCAGCTCTTAACGGTGTTTTGAAAGGTGCCTCTAGGAGGCTTGACATTACTAGGTGGGAGCAAGTGCTCCATGTAATTAGGGGTTTTCTGCCCTTTGGTAATTTGTGGTTGTGAGCTGAGAGCTCAAGGATTGTGAAATTGGGGCTCGAAGCCCTGGTTTTGTAAGGACCCCTTAACTTCTGCTCAGCTCTTTACGGTGTTTTGAAAGGTGCCTCTAGGAGGCTTGACATTACTAGGTGGGAGCAAGTGCTCCATGTAATTAGGGGTTTTCTGCCCTTTGGTAATTTGTGGTTGTGAGCTGAGAGCGCAAGGATTGTGAAATTGGGGCTCGAAGCCCTGGTTTTGTAAAGACTCCTTAACTTCTCCTTTCGTTTGTAAAGTTATAACTGTACCTGATTTTTTATTGTTATTTCACCTAGTGAAAATTTGTTATATCTTGTTGTCTATTGAAAATATAAACTTTATTTAAATTTCTCATTCGTCTTTCGGACTTGTAGTTAGACCCATGCCAGTCCGCACCTTCTTTCACCTCTGCTGATCCACGGGTAACCCGTAACAATAATAATAATTGTTACCGGGGTTTGGTGGACCAGCAGAGGTGAAAGAAGGTGCCAGGGTGAATGGGTCTAACTACAAAATCAAAGTTAATTTAAAACTTTAACGAAGGTTATATTTTTTTTCAATTTCAACAATCAACAAGAACAAAATTTTAACAACTTTTCACTAGGTGAGATAACAATAACATACCAGGTACCATGACAAAGTTTATACAAGGCAAGTACATCCAAAATTTACTGACAGTTTAGTAATCCGGGCTTCCAGCCCCTCGCTTTACATTTCCTGAGCTCTCAGCTCGACCTTATAAAAGATTACTATTTTACACAACGGCAAAAAAACCCTAGTCATATGATACTTTATTATTTTTCTCTAGATCTACAGTAATAATTCCCATTTGATCCTTTAAATGAGAAAAATAACATGTTCAGCCCATGCCAAAATTCACTCTTTCAAACTCTACATACTGTACAGAAAAAAGAAAAGAAAAATAAAACACGCAGAGAACAAAAATGAGCAAACAAAACAATAAAAAAATCAAACGTACTCCATGGACATGCCATGAAATTCCTCAGATACTCCGGAAACGTAACCCCCAAAGTGAGGGTCACCAAGGTAGTCATCCTTGGCCCTTTCATGCCACGTCCAACGTCTTTGCTGAATATTCCTGTTGTCTTCCCAGAATGTGTAGTTTAAATAAACATAATTAAAGGACATAATAAAGTTGAAATAAAATCAGCAGTATTAAGAATGTCAAAGACCTTCATGCCTCTCTTAACTAGATACGCAAACCCTTGCACATTCCCTTCCTCCTACCTTATTTTACTTGACCCACTCAAGGTTGCTGAGTCCAGACTTAAGTTACATTCTGCCATTGCGTATTCATGCTCACGTATGCTCACGTTGCAACTTTATCCTTGTCAGCCATGCTTAATCAATGTAAATACCAAGCCATACTCCACTTGAAATTTGTCATCACGTCTACCAAACCAAAGTTTACAAACAAACACCAATTCTCTATTCACCTCAACACTTAAACAAACACCACTTCTCAGTTCTCGTCCCTCTCAACACTTAAAATCTGCCATTGAAAAGTACCACTACTTCTCCATCTCCAAATTTCATATCACATTGAATACCAAATCACCTTCATTTACAACTTACTCATGAGTGCACCACTACTTCTCATACCTTTCCAACTCCACATTTCAACATATACCACCTCTATTTCCAACACCACCTTTCATCTCTAGCACACACTCATCTACCATACTCAATTTACCATACACTCATACTCATCCTATTACCCATCATAATTACCTACCGAAAACTCCATCTTCCTCCAAACCAAAATTTACAAATAGCCAAATTACATTACTACATCTTCATACATTTCCAACACCACATTTCAACATCTACAAATACCACCCACTCATATACCATCACATTAAATACAACTTACTCATGAGTGCACCACCACTTCTCCATACCTTTCCAACACCACATTTCAACATATACCAACTCTACTTCCAACACCACATTTCAGCCCTAGCACACACTCGTCTACCATCAAATAAATCTCCATCTACAAATACCACACACTCATACACCATCACAACCTTCAAAATATCACTTCATCTTCACCTACAAATACCAAACACTCATTCCTAAACACTACATTCTTACATCTAACAATCTTTATTTTCACTACTCCCTATACTATTGTTCTTTTTACTTCTAGTAACTACACCCTTCCCATTTCTACCTGAATCCCACATGTCTGTCAGTTTTCTATACTTTCCTGTTTCTCTGCCACCTCTTTTGGCCGCCACTTCATCACCATCTTCACTCTGTTGTGTTCTTTTGCCTCCACCTTCAGCTCCCATCATCTCCGTTAATCTTCTGCCCTTGCCTCTTTCCCAACTCCTATTGAGACATCCTCCGGTTGCCTCTGACGTCACCGTTTTACCCGTCACTTCCCTTACTTCACTGCTTTCACTCCTCTGCCTTTCTTCTTCACTGCTTATGGTCACCCTTTCACTTGTCGCCTCTTCCTGAACTTCTTTACTGTTAATGGTTACATTTTCACTTAACGCCTCTCTCTGACCCTCTTCACACATTACACTGTTACTGTTATCTCTCCTCACTTCCCCACCTCTCGTTGCACTGCTCATTTTTTCTTCGTCTTTTTTAATCTTCATTTCTAAGTCCAGCAGTCTATTCACAGACCAGTTCCTCTTCCAATTTCTGCCTGATACCACTAGCTCTTGTCCTTTAATAGTAGCTCTCAGTCCTTGATTTATCGCACGTATCTTGTGTTTTCTGAGTATTTTCTCATTCCTAATAGCCTCCCATCCCACGTCTCTCTTGACCCATATTTTTTTTCTCTGCATGTTACTCGCATTGCCTATCACAGCATCAGCCATCAACGTAGAAAACAGTTCTACTTTGATAGGCCTGTTGCCCCTAGTTCTTCCCACTCTCTGTACGTCATCTATGTCCACTTCGCTAAATTTCCCCTGTATTAAGTCGACTACTTTGTAAATAGTACGTACTTTGTCTTCTCTCACCTCCTCAGGCACCCCATAAATAAATAAATAAGCACTTCTTCCTGCGATTCAATGTATTGGCATTCACTTCCGCTTTCAATTTCAACGTCTCCTCTTCCAGTCGTCCTATTCTTTCTCTTAATATTGCCACTTCCTCGTCGTTCCTTCTCACTTGTGATGTTATATCGTCCGTCATTTCTCGCAGCCATAACTTCATTTTTCCAAACTCCCTGGTTTGTTCTTGGATCATATTCTTAATTTGCTCAAAGGGGCACACTTCTACCACCGTCTCTTTTACCCATTTTTTGAATTCTTCTATGTCTTCCCATCCCTCATTTCCACTAGATGTCGGTCCTGGGTTCGGCTCTACACCTCCAGTCAGTAGCAACATTATAACCACCGCCGCTGTTAACACTACTTCTCCTTTGATTACCAAATCCACTTTACACCCACCTGATTTTACTTCTTTCTTGATTCTCCTCTGCCATTCTCCAATAGCCGCCCTGTATTGATCAACTCCAATCATTGTTGTCAAACTCCTCACAAGCTTCCTGCACTCAGCACTCACTCCTTACTCCCACTCCCGAGCTCTCTACTCATGCGTCCGCTCTCCTTCGTGGCTTAAGCTGAACTGAAAAACCCCTAGTCCCTGGAGCACTTGCTCCCTACTTCAAATATCAAGCCTCCCAGAGGCACAGTTACCACACTTGAAAAGAGCTGACACCCTCTCAGTTTTTCAAGCCTATTCAAGGCAATATCAGACTTCACAATTACTTGCCATCAAGGCACAACTTACAAAAATGAATCGGGGGTATGTTGTACCCAACCTACTAGGCCTTAGCAGAAAAAGAACAGCTTAAATAAAGGGCACGAAACACAAAATTGAATGGCGGCGTGTACTTGCACTCCTAAATATGCATTCTTAAAACCTAAAATGAACTAGGCCAATGAAACAGGGGCAATACCCAAACTATGGAGCTGACTCGTATAAGAATAATTTAAGACATTACGGAAAGGAAGAAAACCAGTTACCGAAACGTAGTCACCTCAAACCTATATGTAGGGGATCTCGAGAGGGTAAATCACTCTCTATCCCGGAATTACGGTTACAGGTTTTATGAGATTTTCACATTAGCCGGCAGAAATTACATTTTAGAGAAGTAGGTTACATATTATAGTTTCGGACCTATCCCTCGGGTTAAACTGCGGAGCTAGTAAGAAATAAAGATGTCAAATGGCCATTATCTTGCTGAAGAACTGCTGCCTGATGAAAGAGGCACCTCCCGCCTCCTGCTTCACATTCACACACTTAGTTAGATGTTGATCAAATGGCCAAGAGACGTGAAAATCCGCAGTTTATAAACACTCGGGGAAGGTTCGAGAACTTTCATGAATAATCAAGCCACACCCTCTCAATTTTATTGGACCATACAAAATTTTACACTCAAAGTCGAAGAATAAATCCAGGATTGGTCGGAAATTAATTTTAAAAATTAGCGATTGGCTGGATTCAAAACTGGCGGAAAGAAAAGATAAATATTGCCAACCCAAAATTAAATGAACGGATTTTAGTAAAGAAAAAAACTTATGAATAGAAAATCTCTTCGAAAATAAAGGAACTTCACTTCGCACCAGGGTGCATGATGATAGTTTTTTAGCAGTGACGGCTATGAGGGAATGTCCACACATCTTGATCAATGCAAAACAAAACAATTTGAAATTCACACGGTCCTGGAAACTTCACAATCACAAAATTAAGGTAGTGACATCTTCTGAGTAGAAGTTTAAAGAGGTCTAGTTCCAAGTTCAGAGTTTCTCCTAAAGAGGAGTTGTATTGGCAAGTGTTTTGAACAATGTCTATTTCGATTTGTATTTGTTTGCTCTGTAGCAAGAAGTGTGGACATTCTCTTTTAGATGACACTACTTAAGAACTATAATCGTGCACCCTAGTGCGAAGTGAAGGAACTGATTTTTTTTGTTTTTTTTGTTTTTGAAGAAATTAGGCATTCATAAGTTTGTTCTTTGTTAAATTTATTTCATTCATTTTTTGGGTTGGCAGTATAACCCTTCTCTTTCCGCCAGTTTTGAATTTGACCAATCAGTAATTTCTGTAATTAATTTTCCACCAATCCTAGATGTCTTCTTCAGTTTTGACTTGTAATCTTTAGCCGACCAATAAAAGTTTATGGGCGGGTTGTTATCATTCATGAAAGGTCTCGAATGTTCCACGAGGGTATATAAACTGCTGATTTTCTTGTCTCGGGGCCATTTCAGTAACATCTTTCGCAGTGTGTGAACATATATAGCAGGGGGCGGGAAGCGCCTCTTTCTTCGGGCAGCAGTTCATCCACAAGGTAATGGCCGTTTAATAACCTTATTTCTTGCTAGCTCAGCAGTTTAACCCTCGCGGCAGGTTCGAAACTTTTCTCATGTAACCTATCTTTAAAATGTAATAGACATTTGGTAAAATTTCGTCTCTTTAACTACAAATTGGGATAGAGAGTGCCTAACCCTCTCGAACTCCCACTCATATTGTTTTGAGGTGACTACGTTTTCATAACCGTTTTTCTTCTCTTCGTAATGTAATAAAGTTTTCTTATCGTGTCACCTCCATAGTATGGGATTAGCCCCTGTATAACTGGCCGAGTGCCACATAGGTTTTAAGAAGTTTCCTGTGGGAGTGCAAGCTACGCCTCCAGTCAAGTTGGTTTGTTGGGCCATTTAATTAACCCAGTGTTTGTTTTCTTCATGTGAAGGCGCTGTAGGTTGGGTACAAGATACCCCCGTTTCACTGTATGTGTGCCTTAAGGGCAGTTAGTAATGAAGGTTGTTGTAGCCTTTGATAGGCTAGCAATATTGAGAGCGAGTCTGCTCTTTTCCTCTTAACTTGGTAATTAGGAGCAAACGCTCCTCGTACTTAGGGGTTTTTCTGCCCTTTAGCTATTGTGGTGGTGAGCTGAGAGCTCAGAAATTAATCTTGGGGCTCTGTAAATTCGTAAATTGTTAACCTGCTACTTGGTACCTGTTACATCTTTGTTATTTGTTGTCATTTGTTGATTTTGAAAAGAAAATATAACCTTTGTTAAAGTTTTAAATTAACTTTAATTTCGTAAGTTGAGACCTATTCCCGCCCGCACCTTCTTTCACATCTAACTACCACGGATAACTCCGTAACAATAATCATAATAATAATAATAAGGAGAAGAAGAATAAGAATAAGAATAAGAATAAGAATAATATTAAATAGTCTAACAATTTAGTAGGATTATATAGGAAGATGGTCGTTTCTATGAAAGTTTACTCTTTTCAAAACCACATTGGAAAGGATCGTGAATCCATGAGCAGTCATCATATTTACTCGCTGGAAAATCATGTTCAAATAATGCCTTCACTGTTTCGAGATGGGAACATAATGTTTTTCATCACATCATGACCTAAGCCACTTGGTAATATGCAGTTATCGTACAACCTATTTCTTAAAACCCATTGCAGTTCGGTACGTCACGATGTGCACGTTTTCTGCCAGTATTGTGGTAATGGAGACATCTATAATCCATAGCTTTAAAATGCAAGGATTTTTCTTTTACTGTCCGCTAACAACTCCTTACAGGACAGATTATTATGAAATGTGATTTAGTTGAAAGTTACTTACATGTGCCAACACTATCGTTTTCTTCATTTTCATGGCTAGACTGTTAGCGAGCTCGCCTTTCGTCCAAAAGTCGGAGATCGATTCCTGGCTGGGTTAGGAATTTTAACCTTTATTGGTTAATTCCGATGGCTTGCGGTCGGGTGTGTGGATCGTCCTCATTATCAGAATTCATCATAAGTAGGGTCCCATTTTCACAGACACGCAAGTCACCTGTAAGGCGTCAGATCGAAAGACCTGCATCAGGTTGCTCCGGAGGCCACATTCCATTATGTGCATGCCCTGAATTCCATCTCTTTTGAAGGCAAAGTTATTGTTTTAGGTGGAGATTTAGATATGTTTTCACTTTCCACGTGCTCCCAATCAAGTTGTTATTCAAAACTTATTAAATTTTCTCCTCTTTAGTCAGAATTTTAAAATATTTCATCTTTTAAAAAATATGCGAGGAAGACCAGAAGAATTAGATTTAACTATTTTTTCCCGAAAATTAGTAATGGAGATTATCCTTCAGTGAATCATGAATCGCCAGAGACATCTGTTAGTGACTGACAACCCTCTACCGTCGCAAAGCAAGACATCGTCTCAGAAATTTAAGGGAATAAATTTGAGTCTCCAGAAGATGCTATAAGTGTCTCCAAAATTGACATTCTTGCCCCTATAAACGAGCACTGTGATCAAATTACTTCTAAAGTTTTAGATCTTCTACCCGGAACGTCCAGGACGTACGTCACTGTAAATAAGTACTGGAGATGAAAATGAAACTCTACAATTTCCCATGTAGTTTCTAAACAGCTTAGAAATAAGTGGCTTGCCTCCTCTCATGTCCTTCAATTAAACCTGGAGCAATTTTTAAATTATTACGAAACTTAAATGTTTCACAGAATCTTCTAAACGGATCAGCGTTAATTATATGAAAAATGCATGTCAGTTGTTTGGATCTCGAAATCATTTCGGGGTTAAGTGTTGGAGAGAGAGTTTTGATTCCTAGGATGGATGTAACAACATCGACACTACTCTTCCATTTTATTTTAAAGAAGCCGTTTTCCTTTTCACCTTGCATTCAATATGACGATTAACAAAGTTCAAGAACAGACTTTAGGCCGTGTAGGTGTATATTTATCCCAGCCTGTATTTAGCCATGGCCACCTGTAGGTAGCAGTATCTTGAGTTCGGTCATTTGACAGTTTGAAAGTAAATGGTGCCAGCGAGCCATGGGTCAATACATATAGTATTTAAAGAAATGCTTTAACAGCACTACATTTCTCAGAAAATGGACCTAATAATCTCTGGAATTAGATACTTCACACTACAGTCTATAAGTTAATTTTTGGAGTCCTTATTCAGCCATTGCAAACTAAATGTAGCAAATGCTGTCACTCAGAAGTTTGTAAGTGCCAGATAAATATACTTTACCGAGCCAGGGACTTAGTATTCCGTTGAATTTCAACGGGTCTCACCCTAGTGATTGATTTTATTCTACATTACATATTGTAGAATGAAATATTATAGATGCATACAGTGTTTCATTCTATTCTTTTTTTTAAACAGTTTTAGCTAACAACGTTTCATTCTGGGAAATACATTTTTTCTGGTGATCCTTTTCAACGAAAACCAAATAGCATATTGATAAACTCACCCATACTACTCATATTTAATACTTCAGTAATATTTTCTTGAACATGTTCATTCAACGTGTCGCATTATGTATTTATATTCACTTGTCAGCACCAGATTTCTGGAACTTGGAAATGTAGTGTTCTTCGTAAAAGTTCTTTACACACTAAAGCGATATGCACAAAATAAAAAGACATTTGGTTAAGGTTATTAAGTGAACTTTATTGTCAGAATATTCAAGATGCTTACAATCTTCATTAGGTCTTCTCCATTCTTCTCAATTCTCAATCCAAAAATTGGTTGGCAGCCATGTTTCATCATCCAGTCTCGGTATCATTTCTCCAGTTATTTCATCGCATCCTGGCGCTTTATTAGGTTTCGATCCTTTAACAGCCTTAAGATATGAGGGTCCCAGTTAATCACTTGTTATGTTTTCTTCATTTCCAAGGTCATTTATGTCAGTAGGACCTTCATATAATGTTTCTATGTATCGCTTCCCTCTTTCTCCCACTTATTTGCTCTCAGACAACATTTTCACCTAATATGCTGTTACTACGGCCAGTGACTGTTCTGAATTGTTACTTAATCAATTTATAACCAGTTTCCATGTTTCCTTTCTTCATTCTTTCTTCTATTTATTTGCATTGTCTCATTATATATTCTTCTCTGGCTTTCTTTGCTTCTCTGTTGACTAGGTTTCGGAGCCTTTTATAGTTTCTGATGGTGGTAGTGATTATTGTTTTAAGAGGAAGCACAAGTAGGCAACCATCCTCTATATAACACTAATCAGAGAAAAATGGAAGGGGTCCGACACTTCGAAAAATGAAGGTATCGGCCAAAGTAAGACAAGGGCCTCGAAAGGCATGAAAATGAAAGACTCCCTAGGCCTCCATACGTAATACCGTCGGGGTCTGAAAAGAACAAGTGTTGACCAAGGGAGGTCGGATAGGACAGATAAAAGTGAGGAGCCTGGCACAAGTAAGTGGAAGCAATGCCAGGACTCAGCTGAGGGTCCCGTGGTCGCCAATCCACTCTCCAAAGTTCAGAGCCCCTGAGGCCCCTTTTAGTCGCCTCTTACGACAGGCAGGGGATTCCGTGGGTGTTATTCTACCGCCCCCACCCACAGGGGGATTATAGTTTCTGATTCCTTCTTCACTCTTTGAGTTTTTTAATTTCCTCCTTTCCTCCATAAGTTCAAGCACATAATCTATAACCCATGGTTCTCGTGCTTGTTTTGTCGTTTTCCCTATTACCTGATTTGCAGCTTCTATGATAGAGTGTTTAAAGCCCATCCATTTCTCATTTATTGTACCATTGGGTATTTCTGCGACGTTCTGTTTTACCAGTGTTTGATAGTTTTCCTTGATTCTGTCTTGTTTTAGTTCCTGACATTATATCTGCAATATTTTTCCGCGTTCTTCCTCTTCTTTCTTAGTCTTAAGCCAGATTTTAACAATACTAGGTTGTGGTCACTCGCCACATCAGCTCCTGGATAACTTTTGCATTGTTTGACTTGGTTACGGTATTTTTCCCTTACCATAATAAAATCTATTAGGTATTTCGCTTTATCTCCAGGTGCAATCTAGGTATACCTTCTTCTCTTGGGCTGTTTGAACAAGGTGTTTGTAATTATTAGTCCTTTTCCTTTACAAAAGTCTATTAGTTGTTGTCCTTTGTCATTTCTTACACCAAGACCATACTTCTTTTCCATCAACAGAAACGTTCCAGTCTCCAAGAAAAATGAGATTAGGTCTATCGTGAATAATACATTTGGCTTATGTCTTCGAAGATCTCTGTATTATTCGTAACTCCTCAAGCTTAACTCGAAGGTAGCAGCAAGTATTCTTCCACTATAAACTGACACAGAGAAAAGCACGCAAAATATCTCTGAGGTGTTGTGTTGTTGGGGGAGCCCCACCCCGCTCCCCCAGAAAGCGTGGCGATCAACCAGAGTATTACGTCGCCTCCGCCTGCCCGTAATGTCATACGAAGTAACATAACTACAATACAATAAATTAAATCTTTATAATTATTGAACCTTTAATTTAAAACACAAAAATAAAAGATAATGGAAACCGGAAACATCTCACAATTAAAACTCAGTCAAATGGCTCCCATTACTGCTAAATCATTCTACTCTATACCCACAGACCACACCTGCGAACTCCTTATTCGTACCACCTTCCATAGGAGACATAGTCCGCTTATTTTCCCTTTCCCGTCTCAACATATTTCAGTATTACCGCACTCTATTTCACACCCACCTACAGTCAGCCATCAATCAAGCACTCAACCTCCATGTTCAGACCACCTACTCGGGGTTGTATACATATTGTATTTTAAACAGTGGAGACCCTTGTTTGATGGATAGTACAACCAACAGAACACAACGCACTCTACCCGTCTCCATTTTCTTAATATCCAATCCTTTTCACCCAAACGCCTACTCCTCCAGACCCTCCTAAAACAAAACCCTGACCACGCAGTTCTTCGCAATGAAACCATGCTTCGTGACACTCAGCCCGCCCATCTACCTGCCTTCACCCTCCACAGAGTGGAAAATCCATATGGTATCGATCATGGAGGTGTAGCCTTGACGTTCACCCTCCCCCCCTCATACGCGTCCACACACCACTACCTCTACACGTCTATCCTAAATCCATCATTGCTACCATATACTACCACTCACGAATCCTGAACCTCGCCACCATTTACATCCGAAACATCACCCCCTTCCCGTAGAGTTCATGGCCTATATTCCCATCACATTCCGTCATTCCGAAACCCTTTCAATTCATAACCTGCATAGCCATTCTTCTGACGAGATCCAATGCCCTCAGAACTTTCCTAAGCATATTGACTCCTCTTTAATCCCTCCCAGGGTCACTCCCGCCCTCCTTCCCAAACAGCCAGTGACGCTGTCTTTTCTCAAAACTTCTTAATCCATCTTCTAAACGCTTCCCACCTCTTTATCCTCCTCCAAATACCTTCAAACTCACCACATCCCATCCTCCTGCACCACGTTTGTAACTGAACTTCGAAAAAGCCAATTGGACCGCCTACGTGAACATATTACCAAATCACTCGCACAATCACCTCTTATTCCTACTGATGTCCAGTCGTAGACAACATTTCCAACTTCATCCATACCACCATAACTAATGCCTCGAAGACCTACATTACCACCTCACTCCATACCCCCTCCAAACCCTCTCTCCCACCCAACTTCCTGCAACCCCAGGAATTCTCCCAGTCTGACCTATACAATTCTCCCGTACACGTGATCCCTACTTCTTTCGCCTCCACCGTCAGACCTTGTGGACCGTTTCCAGCTACCTGAAAGCTCGCCGCCGGGTAACCTGGTCCAAAATCTGCAATTCCCTCAATTTCATCCATCTCTCCCCTTCTCAGTTCTGGCGCAACCTATCCTCCCTCTTCGGACAACACAGTACCCATTCATACTCCACCAACCAATATGGAACATCTCAATCGAGTATCAAGGAAAAGCTGTGTATATTCACCTCCCAATTCCACAATCGATTCACACCTTCTCCCTACACAATATCACCCTCTACCAGAATCTTCTATCCTCCCCGTCCCTTCAACAATCTTCTACTTACACACTCGCACCCCACGTCCTCAACAACACGATAACTGCCTTCATTATTTCAAACCCCTTAGTCCGCACACGGGGCACCGCTCCAAGTCCCGACCGAATCCGATACGGCCATATATGCCAACCCCTTATTGAACTACTCACACTCCTAGCATCCCTCCACCCATTCACACACACCTCCTACTTCTAGCCCCACTTCCTGGAAGAGATTCACATAGCTCCCTTTCACACAACCCAGATAGGGCCGATCCAAACTAGACTCCTACTGCCCCATTCGTCTCATCACTATCCTTGCTAAGATCCTAGATAAAATCCCCATCTGCCGATTGCAACCCTCTCTGAAATCCCTTAACACACAACCTCCAAGAAAATGCGGATTCCACAGAGGACTACTAATCATCTAATCTTTCACCTCATCCAATCTCTTAAGCCATTACTTACCGGTCACCCCGCCCTGAGAGGTGTGGCCCAGAGCAAGCCCAACCTATTCCTCCTCTCTTGTCGATGGAACGCCGAATAGTCCGCATTGCCCTACTAATCCCTCTGTTACTGCTTACTAAGGAACTCAACCACATCATCCCTTCCCCAAAATTGACACCCACGTCTCCTTCCCCTTCTGGATATTCCAAGGCAAGACCCAAACGCCTACTCCTCCAGACCCTCGTAAAACAAAACCCTGACCACGCAGTTCTTAGCAATGAAACCATGCTTCGTGACACTCAGCCCGCCCATCTACCTGCCTTCACCCTCCACAGAGTGGAAAATCCATATGGTATCGATCATGGAGGTGTAGCCTTGACGTTCACCCTCCCCCCCCCTCATACGCGTCCACACACCACTACCTCCACACATCTATCCTGAATCCATCAATGCTACCATATACTTCCGTTCCCGAATCCTGCACATCGCCACCATTTGCACCCGAAACATCGCCACTTCCCGTAGCATCCATGGCCTATATTCACACCACATTCCGTCATTCCATAATTTTTGCGGATCTTAACCTACATAGCCGCTTTTCTGGCGCGATCCAACACCTCAACAACTTCCCCACCGCATTGACTCCTCTCAAATACCACTCCAGGGTCTCTCCCGCCCTTCTTCTCAAACACATCCCGACGCCGTCGTTTCTCACAAATTATTAATCCATTTCTAAACATTTCCCCTTCCTATCCTATTCCAAATAGCCCCTTACTCGCCACGTCTTCATCCTCCTCCCCCACGTCTGTTACCGAACTTTCCGAAAGCCAATTGGAAGCCTATCGTGAACATATTACCAAAGCACACGCACAGTTACCGCCCCTTCCTTGTGATGCCCAGTCGTAGACAATATTTCCAACATCAACCGTACCATCATAACTCATGTCTCGAAGACCATCTTCCCCACAAAACACCACATGCCCTACAATCCCTGTCATAGATAATTGGACCACCTATGTGAATATATTACATAATCACGCGCACAATCACCTAGATTCCTACTGATTCCCAGTCGTAGACAACATTTACAACTTCATCCACCCCACCATAACTAATGCCTCGAAGACCTATATATACAACCCACCCCATACGGCCACCAAACCCTCTCTCCCACCTAACTCCCTGCACCCCCATGAACTCTCAATTCTTGCCTATGCAGTCCCGTACACGTGACCACTACTTCGTTCGCCTCCACTGCCAGATCATACGGACAGTTTCCAGCTACCTGAAAGATCACCACCGGATAACCAGGTCAAAATCTGCAGTTCCCTCAATTTCATCCGTGTCACACCTTCTTAGTTCCGGCGAAACCTATCCTCCCGCTCCGGAAAACACAGTACCCATTCAAACCACCACTATCCAATATGGCACATCTCAATCGAGTATCCAGGAAAAGCTCTTAATATTAACCTCCCACTTCGAAAATCGGTCCACTAATTCTCCATAACATTACTTGTCTCCGCCCGATGCAACGCTGCTCCAGAATCTATTTTTCCCTCCGTTACTTCAACACTATTCTACTTACACACACCCACCCCACACCCCAAACATCCCGATAACAGCCTCCATTATTACAAATGCCCTAGTCCGCACACGGAGCACAGCCCCAGGTCCCGACCAAGTGCGATACTGCCATATTTCTCAAACCCTTATTGAATTCCTCACGCTCCTAGCATCCCTCTGTCCATTCTTACACACCTCCGGTTTCCAACCCACCTCCTGGAAGAGATTCGAAATGCTCCTCTTCACAAAACCTGGAAGGGACCATTACAAACTCACTCTTACAGCGCCATTTACCTCATCACAATCCTTGCCAAGATCCTAGATAAAATACTCATCCGCCGACTGCACCACTATCCCTAGTCCCTCAAAATCCTATGTCCTCCACAATGCGGATTCCACCGACAACAACTAATCACCAAACCTTCCACCTCATACAATCTATTAATAAGAAAATCAACTTTGCGCGACAGTCCCTATCAACCACCTTCGACTGTAACCCGAATTCGCCTGACACCCTGTACTTAATTTCAAGCTCCACTGCTAAACAGTCCCAGGCTCCTACATCCAATTCTACGCTGCTTACCTTAACAAAAGTACAACCTGTATATCACTCATCGGCCACCTATCGCCAACCTTTCCCATGTCCCGGGATAAACAGCAGGGTATTGTCCCCACTCCCCACTACTCCTCATTCCTCTCGTCACCGATATCCTCCAAATATCACCACCAATCCAATTCCTCCAATTCGCCAATCACACCCCCATCCTTTCGCCCAATCCCTTCCGTCCAGAACATCAATAAAAACCTGCGAAGATTCCTGTTTTTAACAGTAAACTACCTCACCTAGTCTCCGAAACTTTTATCCGCTAAACCGTTACTTACTTTCACCTCATCCAATCTATTAAGCCATTAATTACCGCTCACCCGCCCTGACAGCTGTGACCCACAGCAAGCCCAACATATTTCCTCCTCTCCTGTAGATGGAACGCCGAATATTCCGCATTGCCTTTCTAATCCCTCTGTTATTCCTTACAAAGGAACTACACCATATCATCCCCTCCCCAAACCTGACACGCACGTCTCCCTCCTCTTCTGGAGATTCCACGCCAAGGCCCTAGATCCAAACAACCCTGTCCCATACCAGTTCCTCCATTCCACCCTACGATCCCCACTATATAAGTTAACCCCACATCAATATCAAAACATCCTCACGAAACAGAGACGAGCCACCCCCACAAGACCAGACCGCAATGGGTAAATTTTATCCCAAATCCCATCCACCTTCATTTATAACTTTCTCATCTAATCGCCTACTCCTCCAGACCCTCCTACAACAAACCTGCCCACAGAGTTCTGCGCGAAAGAAACCATTCTTCGTGATACTCAGCTTGCCATTCTACCCGGATTCCCCATCCACATGGCGGACAACCCGCATGGTATAAGTCGTGGTGGTATAGCCATTGTGGTACGCCCTTCCCCTCACATACGCGTCCAGACCCCGTACGTTAACATACCTACCCTGATTGATAAATGCTACCAAATAATTCCGTTCCCGAGTCTGCACCTCAACGCCATTTACACCAGAAAAATCACCCCTTCCCATAGCATTAATTTCCTATATTAACACCACATTCGGTCATTTCTTAATTTTTACAGATCATAATCTACATAGCCGGTCTTCTGGCGAGACCCAACGCCTCCACAACTCCCTCAACAACATTGGCTCCTAATTCCACTCCCGAGTCCTTCCCGTCCTTCTTCGCAAACGCTCCCCGGCGCCGTCATTTCTCACAACTCCCTAATCCACCTCCTAAACTTTCCCTTCCTCCCTATCCACCTCCAAATACCCTCACACACGTCACGTCCTCATCCACCTCACCAGCGACTGATGCCGAACATCGCCAAAACCAATTGGACACGTACCGTGAACATACTACCAAAGCACTCGGACAGTCACCTCCGCTTCCTTCTGGTGCCCAGTCGTAGACAGGATATCCAACCTCAACTATACCAACATTTGTAATGTCTCGATGATCCACATTCCCACCTCACTCCATACGCCCTACAAACCCTGTCTCCCACCCAACTTCCTGCAACCCCTGCAATTATCCCAGTCTTATCTAAAATAATTCTCCCGAACATGTTATCCCTAATTCATCACCTCCACCGCCAGTCCCTCCGGATATTTTCCGTCCTCCTGAACGCTCTTCGGTTGATAACCTGGTCCAAAACTTGAAATTCCTTCAATTTCGCCCTTGCCTCGCTTTCTCAGTTCTGGCGCAAGCTATCCTCACACCTCGGTCAACACAGCACCCCTTCATACCCCACAATACATAATCAAACATCTCCGACGAATACCCAGGTCAACATGTTAATATTCACCTCCCACTTCCGCAATCGGTTCACTCCTTCTCCATACCATTACTCATCTCCGCCCGATGCCACCCTGTTCGAGAATCTACTTTCCCCTCCATCACTTCAACACTCCTCTACTTACAAACACGCACCCCAATCTACACATCCCGAAAACTCCCTCCATTATTACCAAAGCCATAGTCGGCACACGGAGCAGCGCTCCAGCTCCCGACCATGTCCGATACTACCATATCTGTCAAACCCTTATCAAATTCCTCACGCTCCTAACATCCCACTATCCATCCATACAAACCTCCGGTTTCCACCCCATCTTCTGAAAAGATCCAAAATGCTCCTTTTTCCCAAATTCGGAAACGACCAATCCAAACTAGACTCCTAACGACCCATTTGTCTCATAACCATCCTTGCCAACATTCTACACTCATCCCCTGATTGCACCGCTATCTGAAGTCCCTCAAACAACTACATCCCCCATAATGCGGATTCCACCGAGGACTACTAATCACCAAATCTTTCACCTTACCCAATCTATAAATAAACAAGCGAACATAGCCCGACCGTCCCTATAAATCACCTTCGACTATAACCAGGAATTCACCTTCGTCTGACACCCTGTCCTTAATTCCAAGCCCCACTTCTAAACACTCCCAGCCTCCTACGTCCAATTCTACGCGGCTTACCGTAATAAGAGTACAACCTGTATATCAGACAACTGCCAATTATCGCCACCCTTCCCCATGTCCCTGGATGTATAGCAAGGATTTATCCCCTCTCCCCAACACTCATTTTTCTTTTCGTCACCGACATTTTCCAAATATCACCACCCATCCAATACCTTCAATTCGCCAATATCACCGCCATCATTTCGCACACACCCTTCGGTACAGAACATCAATTAGAAAAATGCGAAGTTTCCTGGACACAGTTACCTCCCTTTGCGACCAATGTGAACGCGGCCTCAATACTTCCAAAAGAAAATCCATCCTAATCCTGTATCACAAACGGCGCATTTTCCTTCCTCGCAATCTTTGCAGCCTCTGATTCACCATAATTACAAAGCCATCCCCCCTCAATCTTCCCTCAAATACCTCGGCGTCACCATAGAGCAACACCTCACATTCCGCCCCCAGTTCAAAAACAAACAAACAAAACATACATATGATCTCATCAAGTACGTCGGCTTGCCGGCACCAGATACGTATTTAACAGGAAACTAATTCACCTAACCGCCGAACACTTCATCCACTAAGCCATTACTTAACGCTCACCCCGCCCTGACAGCTGTGACCCACAGCAAGCCCAACATATTTCATCCTCTCCTGTCGATGGAACGCCGAATATTCCCCATTGCCCTTCTAATCCCTCAGTTATTCCTTACTAATGAACTACACCACATCATCCCCTCCCAAAACTTGACACCCACGTCTCTCTCCTCTTCTGGAGATTCCAACGCAAGGCCTAGATCCAAAAAACCCCGTCCCATACAAGTTCCTCCATTCCACCCTACGATCCCCACTACATACGTTATCCTCTCATCACTATCAAAACATCCTCACGCACCAGAAACGGGCCACCCCCACAAGACCAGTCTGCAATGGGTAAATTTGACCCCAAATCCCACCCACCGTCAATTATAACTTTCTCATCCAATCGCCAACTCTCCAACCCTTCCTACAGCAACACTGCCCACACAGTTCTGCCCGAAAGAAACCATTCTTCGTGATACTCAGCTTGCCATTCTACCCGGATTCCCCATCCACACGGCGGTCAGCCCGCATGGTATAAGTCGTGGTGGTATAACGATTGTGGTACGCCCTTCCCTCCTCATACGCGTCCACACCCCGTACGTTCACATATCAATCCTGATTCCATTAATGCTACCATATAATTCCCTTCCCGAATCCTACACCTCAACACCATTTACACCAGAAAAACCACCCCGTCCCGTAGCATCATGGCCTATATTAACACCACATATCGTCATTTCATAACTTTTGCAGGTCTTAATCTACATAGCCGTTCTTCTGGCGAGACCCAACGCCTCCACAACTCCCTCAACCACATTGACTCCTAATTCCACTCCCGAGTCCTTCCCGTCCTTCTTCGCAAACACTCCCCGACGCCGTCATTTCTAACAACTCACTAATCCACCTTCTAAACTTTCCCTTCCTCACTATCCTCCTCCAAATACCCTCACACACGCCACGTCCTCATCCCCCTCCCCGCGTCTGATACAGAATTTCGCCAAAACCAATTGGAACATACCGTGAACATATTATCAAAGCACTCGCACAGTCACCTCCGCTTCCTTCTGATGCCCAGTCGTAGACAAGATTTCCAACCACAACTATAGCAACATATGTAATGTCTCGATGATCCACATTCCCACCTCACTCCATACGCCTTCCAAATCCTGTCTCCCACCCAACTTCCTGCACCCCCTGCAACTCTCCCAGTCTTATCAAAAAGAGCTCTCCCGAACACGTTATCCCAACTTCCTTCGCCTCCACCGCCAGTACCTGCGGACAGTTTCCAGCCTCCTGAACGCTCTTCGGTGCATAACCTGGGCCAAAACGTGAAAGTCGCTCAATTTAGTCCTTGTCACGCCTTCTCAGTTCTGGCGCAAGCTATCCTCACACATAGGTCAACACAGCACCCGTTCATACCCCACCATTCATAATGAAACATATCTGACGAATATCCAGGTAAACATATTAATATTCACCTTCATTTCCGCAATCGGTTCGCTCCTTCTCCATACCAATACTCACTTCCCGATGCTACCCTGTTCGAGAATATACTTTGTACTCCGTCCCTCTAACACTCCTATACATACACACACGCACCCCACGTCCTAAACATCTCGAAAACTCCCTCCATTATTACAAACGCCATAGTCCGCACACGGAGCAGCGCTCCAGCTCCCGACCAAGTCCGATACTGCCATATCTGTCAAACACGTATCCAATACCTCACGCTCCTAACAACCCTCTATCCATTCATACACACCTCCAGTTTCCATCCCACCTTCTGAATAGATTCAAAATGCTCCTTTTTCCCAAATCCGGAAACGACCAATCCAAACTAGACTGCTACCAACATATCTAATGTCTCGATGATCCACATTCCCACCTCACCCCATACGCCTTCCAAATCCTGTCTCCCACCCAACTTCCTGCACCCCCTGCGACTCTCCCAGTCTTATCAAAAAGAGCTCTCCCGAACACGTTATCCCAACTTCCTTCGCCTCCACCGCCAGTCCCTGCGGACAGTTTCCAGCCTCCTGAACGCTCATCGGTGCATAACCTGGTCCAAAACTTCAAAGTCCCTCAATTTCGTCCTTGTCTCGCCTTCTCAGTTCTGGCGCAAGCCATCCTCACCCCTCGGTCAACACAGCACTCCTTCATAACCCACTATTCATAATGAAACATCTCCGACGAATATCCACATAAACATGTTAATATTCACCTCCCACTTCCGCAATCGATTCACTCCTTCTCCATACCATTACACATCTCCGCCCGATGCCACCCTGTTCGAGAATCTACTTTCCCCTCCGTCCCTTCAACACTCCTCTACTTACACACACGCACCCCACGTCCTAAACATCTCGAAAACTCCCTCCATTATTACTAAAGCCATAGTCCGCACACGGAGCAGCGCTCCGGCTCCCGACCAAGTCTGATACTGCCGTATCTGTCAAACCCTTATCGAATTCCTCACGCACCTACCATCCCTCTATCCATTCATAAACTCCTCCGATTTCGATCCCACCTTCTAAAAAAAGATTCAAAATGCTCCTTTTTCCCAAATCCGGAAAGGATAAATCCAAACTAGACTCCTAACGCCCCATTTGTGTCATCACCATCCTTGCCAACATTGTAGATTCATCCCCTGATTGCACCGCTATCTGAAGTCTCTCAAACAAATACGTCCCCCATAATGCGGATTCACCGAGGACTACTAAACACCAAAGCTTTCACCTCACCCAATCTATAAATAAACAAGCGAACATACCCCGACCTTCCTAATAAATCACCTTCGATGTTAACCAGGAATTCACCCTCGTCCGACACCCTGTCCTTATTTTCAAATCCCACTTCCAAAATCTCCTAGCCTCCTACGTCCATTTCTACGCGGCTTACCCTAATAACAGTACAATATGTATATCAGACAACGGCCACCTATCGCCAAACCTCCCCATGTCCGTGCATTTGTAGCAAGGATTTATAACCTCTCCCCACCGACCCTTTTTCATTTCGTCATCTATATCCTCCATATATCACCACCCCTCCAATTCCTTCAATTTTAAAATATCACAGCCATCATTTCGCCCACACCCTTCGGTACAGAACATCAATTAGAAAAATGCGAAGTTTCCTGGACACAGTTACCTTCATTTGCGACAAATGTGATCTCGGCCTCAATACTTCCAAAACAAAATCCATCCTAATCCTGTATCACAAACGGCGCTTTTTCCTTCATCGCGACCCCTACAGCCTCAGATTCACCATCATGACAACACCGTCCCCCCTCAATCCTCCCTCAAACACCTTGGCGTCACCAGAGAACAGCGGCTTGCCGGTACCAGTTAGGTATTTAACAGGAAACTACTTCACCTAACCGCCGAATCCTTCATCCACTAAGCCATTATTTACCGCTCACCCCGCCCTGATAGCTATGACACACAGCAAGCCCAACATATTTCCTCCTCTCCTGTCGATGGAACGCAGAATATTCCGCATTGCCCTTCTAACCCCTCTGTTATTCCTTACTAAGGAAGTACACCAAATGATCCCCTCCCCAAACTTGACACCCGCGTGTCCCTCCTCTTCTGGAGATTCCACGGCAAGGCCTAGATCACAAAAAACCCGTCCCAGAAAACTTCCTCCATTCCACCCTACTATCCCCGCTATATGTTATCCCCACATCACTATCAAAATATCCTCACGCACCAGAAAACGGCCACCCCCACAAGACCAGTCCGCAATGGGTAAATTCTATCCCAAATCCCACCCACCTTCAATTATAACTTCCTCATCGAATCGCCTACTCCTCCAGACCCTCCTACAACAACAGTGCCCACACAGTTCCGCGCGAAAGAAATCATTCTTCGTGATACTCAGCTTGCCCTTCTACCCGGATTCCCCAACTACATGGCGGACAACCCGCATGGTATAAGTCGTGTTGGTATAGCAATTGTGGTGCGCCCTTCCCTAATCATACGCGTCCACAACCCGTACGTACACATATCTACCCTGATTCCATTAATGCTACCATATAATTCCGTTTCCGAATCTTGCACCTCAACAACATTTACACCAGAAAAATCACCCTTTCCCGTAGCATCATGGCCTATATTCACATTCCGTCATTTCATAACTTATGCATATCTTAATCTACATAGCCGGGCTTCTGGCGAGACCCAAAGTATCCACAACTCCCTCAAACATATTCACTCCCAATTCCACCCCCGAGTCCTTCCCGTCTTACTTCGCAGACAATCCCCGACGCCGTTATTTCTCACAAATCCCTAATACACCTTCTAAACATTCCCACAAATCACTAATCCACCTTCTAAACTTTCCCTTCCTCCCTATCCTATTCCAAATACCCTCACACACGCCATGTCCTCATTCCCCCCCCCCCGCGTCTGATACAGAAATTCGCCAAAACAAATTGGACACGTACCGTGAACATATAACCAAAGCACTCGGACAGTCACCTCACCTTCCTTCTGATGCCGAGCCGTAGACAAGATTTCCAACCTCAACTACACCAACATATCTAATGTCTCGATGACCCACATTCCCACCTCACTCCATACGCCCTCCAAACCCTATCTCCCACCCAACTTCGTGCATCTCCTGCTACTCTCCCAGTCTTATCTAAAATAATTCTCCCGAACACGTTATCCCTACTTCATCGCCTCCACGGCCAGGCCCTGCGGAGAGTTTCCATCCTCCTGAACGCTCTTCGGTGGATATCCTGGTCCAAAACTTGAAATTCCCTCAATTTAGCCCTTGTCTCGCCTTCTCAGTTCTCGCGCAGGCTATCCTCACACCTCGGTCAACACAACAACCCTCCATACCCCACCATTCATAATGAAACATCTCCGACGAATGTCCAGGTAAACATGTTAATATTCACCTCCCACTTCCGCAATCGGTTCACTCTTTCTCCATACCATTACTCACCTCCGCCCGATTCCACCCTGTTCCAGAATCTACTTTCCCCTCCGTCCCTTCAACACTCCTCTACTTACACACACGCACCCCACGGCCTAAACATCCAGAAAACTCCCTCCATTATCATCCGCCGACTGCACCACTATCCCTAGTCCCTCAAAATCCTATGTCCTCCACAATGCGGATTCCACCGACAACAACTAATCACCAAACCTTCCACCTCATACAATCTATTAATAAGAAAATCAACTTTGCGCGACAGTCCCTATCAACCACCTTCGACTGTAACCCGAATTCGCCTGACACCCTGTACTTAATTTCAAGCTCCACTGCTAAACAGTCCCAGGCTCCTACATCCAATTCTACGCTGCTTACCTTAACAAAAGTACAACCTGTATATCACTCATCGGCCACCTATCGCCAACCTTTCCCATGTCCCGGGATAAACAGCAGGGTATTGTCCCCACTCCCCACTACTCCTCATTCCTCTCGTCACCGATATCCTCCAAATATCACCACCAATCCAATTCCTCCAATTCGCCAATCACACCCCCATCCTTTCGCCCAATCCCTTCCGTCCAGAACATCAATAAAAACCTGCGAAGATTCCTGTTTTTAACAGTAAACTACCTCACCTAGTCTCCGAAACTTTTATCCGCTAAACCGTTACTTACTTTCACCTCATCCAATCTATTAAGCCATTAATTACCGCTCACCCGCCCTGACAGCTGTGACCCACAGCAAGCCCAACATATTTCCTCCTCTCCTGTAGATGGAACGCCGAATATTCCCCATTGCCTTTCTAATCCCTCTGTTATTCCTTACAAAGGAACTACACCATATCATCCCCTCCCCAAACCTGACACGCACGTCTCCCTCCTCTTCTGGAGATTCCACGGCAAGGCCCTAGATCCAAACAACCCTGTCCCATACCAGTTCCTCCATTCCACCCTACGATCCCCACTATATAAGTTAACCCCACATCAATATCAAAACATCCTCACGAAACAGAGACGAGCCACCCCCACAAGACCAGACCGCAATGGGTAAATTTTATCCCAAATCCCACCCACCTTCATTTATAACTTTCTCATCTAATCGCCTACTCCTCCAGACCCTCCTACAACAAACCTGCCCACAGAGTTCTGCGCGAAAGAAACCATTCTTCGTGATACTCAGCTTGCCATTCTACCCGGATTCCCCATCCACATGGCGGACAACCCGCATGGTATAAGTCGTGGTGGTATAGCCATTGTGGTACGCCCTTCCCCTCACATACGCGTCCAGACCCCGTACGTTAACATACCTACCCTGATTGATAAATGCTACCAAATAATTCCGTTCCCGAGTCTTGCACCTCAACGCCATTTACACCAGAAAAATCACCCCTTCCCATAGCATTAATTTCCTATATTAACACCACATTCGGTCATTTCTTAATTTTTACAGATCATAATCTACATAGCCGGTCTTCTGGCGAGACCCAACGCCTCCACAACTCCCTCAACAACATTGGCTCCTAATTCCACTCCCGAGTCCTTCCCGTCCTTCTTCGCAAACGCTCCCCGGCGCCGTCATTTCTCACAACTCCCTAATCCACCTCCTAAACTTTCCCTTCCTCCCTATCCACCTCCAAATACCCTCACACACGTCACGTCCTCATCCACCTCACCAGCGACTGATGCCGAACATCGCCAAAACCAATTGGACACGTACCGTGAACATACTACCAAAGCACTCGGACAGTCACCTCCGCTTCCTTCTGGTGCCCAGTCGTAGACAGGATATCCAACCTCAACTATACCAACATTTGTAATGTCTCGATGATCCACATTCCCACCTCACTCCATACGCCCTACAAACCCTGTCTCCCACCCAACTTCCTGCAACCCCTGCAATTATCCCAGTCTTATCTAAAATAATTCTCCCGAACATGTTATCCCTAATTCATCACCTCCACCGCCAGTCCCTCCGGATATTTTCCGTCCTCCTGAACGCTCTTCGGTTGATAACCTGGTCCAAAACTTGAAATTCCTTCAATTTCGCCCTTGCCTCGCTTTCTCAGTTCTGGCGCAAGCTATCCTCACACCTCGGTCAACACAGCACCCCTTCATACCCCACAATACATAATCAAACATCTCCGACGAATACCCAGGTCAACATGTTAATATTCACCTCCCACTTCCGCAATCGGTTCACTCCTTCTCCATACCATTACTCATCTCCGCCCGATGCCACCCTGTTCGAGAATCTACTTTCCCCTCCATCACTTCAACACTCCTCTACTTACAAACACGCACCCCAATCTACACATCCCGAAAACTCCCTCCATTATTACCAAAGCCATAGTCGGCACACGGAGCAGCGCTCCAGCTCCCGACCATGTCCGATACTACCATATCTGTCAAACCCTTATCAAATTCCTCACGCTCCTAACATCCCACTATCCATCCATACACACCTCCGGTTTCCACCCCATCTTCTGAAAAGATCCAAAATGCTCCTTTTTCCCAAATTCGGAAACGACCAATCCAAACTAGACTCCTAAGATAGATAGATAGATAGATAGATAATGCCTTTATTGGTGGCGAAGTTAGGGCTCAAGGCCCTCTCTTACACTTAACCACTAGACGAGTATACATGTACATAACTTATACAGTACTTACAAATACAAATAAAACAAATAATATTAATAGCAAAAACAATAGTAATAATATTAAAAATGACAACAAAAGAATCCTTAATTTTAAAATACACAAAGTAAAATCCACTGCAATAATCCGTTCATTCATCCCATTCATTCTTTCATTCACTCAACAATTATCCAGCAAGTCAGCAGGATCTACTCAACAAATACTCGCGGCACGCCACTTTAAACTTTCGATGAGAGGGATTGTCCCTAATGTTCGCAGGTAGCAAATTCCATGCCCTGGACGCAGAGATTATAAAGGAGCGGTTGTAAGCAGCAGTACGATTTACAGGTATGGTAAGAGAGGAGCCAGATCTCGTATTGTGGTCATGATATGAAGAGAGGTAAGAAAAAGGCGAAGAAAGATAGTTGGGAGTATTAGTGGAAAGTATTTTGTGCAAAAGTGATAACATGTGAAATTCACGGCGCTGGTGCACTCGAAGCCACGACAATTCCTTATAATATGGTGATATGTGAGCATCATATCGCAGATTAAATATATATCTTACGCAGCTGTTGAGGCTCCGGTCGAGTTTCTTGTTACTGTCGCAGGTAATTTCAGTCAACACAGTGTCACAATAGTCAAGTATAGGTAGTATAAGAGAGTGAATTAGTTGTACTTTAAGTCGAACCGAGAATGCATTGCAGAATCGCTTCAGAGGATATAAGCATTTGTGTACTTTATTACATGTGCTTATCACCTGTTGAGTCCAATTTAGGGTCTCAGTCATAATAATTCCTAAGTTAGTCACTGAAGTAGAGTAGGGTATGATTTCATTGTTTAAAATTATTGGAGAGATGTCCCGTTGCTTAAGGGAATATAGGTTTTTACTGGTACCAATAATAATAACTTGAGTTTTATTCGGGTTTATTAGTAAACTGTTTTCATTTGCATAGTCACTAAGATGTTTTAGGTCGGAATTTATTTTAGTAATTGCAGTATCTATATCACTCGGTTTTGAATGACAGTAAATTTGTACATCATCGTCATTTCTAACAACTCACTAATCCACCTTCTAAACTTTCCCTTCCTCACTATCCTCCTCCAAATACCCTCACACACGCCACGTCCTCATCCCCCTCCCCGCGTCTGATACAGAATTTCGCCAAAACCAATTGGAACATACCGTGAACATATTATCAAAGCACTCGCACAGTCACCTCCGCTTCCTTCTGATGCCCAGTCGTAGACAAGATTTCCAACCACAACTATAGCAACATATGTAATGTCTCGATGATCCACATTCCCACCTCACTCCATACGCCTTCCAAATCCTGTCTCCCACCCAACTTCCTGCACCCCCTGCAACTCTCCCAGTCTTATCAAAAAGAGCTCTCCCGAACACGTTATCCCAACTTCCTTCGCCTCCACCGCCAGTACCTGCGGACAGTTTCCAGCCTCCTGAACGCTCTTCGGTGCATAACCTGGGCCAAAACGTGAAAGTCGCTCAATTTAGTCCTTGTCACGCCTTCTCAGTTCTGGCGCAAGCTATCCTCACACATAGGTCAACACAGCACCCGTTCATACCCCACCATTCATAATGAAACATATCTGACGAATATCCAGGTAAACATATTAATATTCACCTTCACTTCCGCAATCGGTTCGCTCCTTCTCCATACCAATACTCACTTCCCGATGCTACCCTGTTCGAGAATATACTTTGTACTCCGTCCCTCTAACACTCCTATACATACACACACGCACCCCACGTCCTAAACATCTCGAAAACTCCCTCCATTATTACAAACGCCATAGTCCGCACACGGAGCAGCGCTCCAGCTCCCGACCAAGTCCGATACTGCCATATCTGTCAAACACGTATCCAATACCTCACGCTCCTAACAACCCTCTATCCATTCATACACACCTCCAGTTTCCATCAAACCTTCTGAATAGATTCAAAATGCTCCTTTTTCCCAAATCCGGAAACGACCAATCCAAACTAGACTGCTACCAACATATCTAATGTCTCGATGATCCACATTCCCACCTCACCCCATACGCCTTCCAAATCCTGTCTCCCACCCAACTTCCTGCACCCCCTGCGACTCTCCCAGTCTTATCAAAAAGAGCTCTCCCGAACACGTTATCCCAACTTCCTTCGCCTCCACCGCCAGTCCCTGCGGACAGTTTCCAGCCTCCTGAACGCTCATCGGTGCATAACCTGGTCCAAAACTTCAAAGTCCCTCAATTTCGTCCTTGTCTCGCCTTCTCAGTTCTGGCGCAAGCCATCCTCACCCCTCGGTCAACACAGCACTCCTTCATAACCCACTATTCATAATGAAACATCTCCGACGAATATCCACATAAACATGTTAATATTCACCTCCCACTTCCGCAATCGATTCACTCCTTCTCCATACCATTACACATCTCCGCCCGATGCCACCCTGTTCGAGAATCTACTTTCCCCTCCGTCCCTTCAACACTCCTCTACTTACACACACGCACCCCACGTCCTAAACATCTCGAAAACTCCCTCCATTATTACTAAAGCCATAGTCCGCACACGGAGCAGCGCTCCGGCTCCCGACCAAGTCTGATACTGCCGTATCTGTCAAACCCTTATCGAATTCCTCACGCACCTACCATCCCTCTATCCATTCATAAACTCCTCCGATTTCGATCCCACCTTCTAAAAAAAAGATTCAAAATGCTCCTTTTTCCCAAATCCGGAAAGGATAAATCCAAACTAGACTCCTAACGCCCCATTTGTGTCATCACCATCCTTGCCAACATTGTAGATTCATC
Source organism: Anabrus simplex (assembly GCF_040414725.1). Classification (NCBI taxonomy): domain Eukaryota; kingdom Metazoa; phylum Arthropoda; class Insecta; order Orthoptera; family Tettigoniidae; genus Anabrus; species Anabrus simplex. The sequence goes on along the minus strand of NC_090270.1, from coordinate 147,341,120 downwards.
CCCTGATTGCACCGCTATCTGAAGTCTCTCAAACAAATACGTCCCCCATAATGCGGATTCACCGAGGACTACTAAACACCAAAGCTTTCACCTCACCCAATCTATAAATAAACAAGCGAACATACCCCGACCTTCCTAATAAATCACCTTCGATGTTAACCAGGAATTCACCCTCGTCCGACACCCTGTCCTTATTTTCAAATCCCACTTCCAAAATCTCCTAGCCTCCTACGTCCATTTCTACGCGGCTTACCCTAATAACAGTACAATATGTATATCAGACAACGGCCACCTATCGCCAAACCTCCCCATGTCCGTGCATTTGTAGCAAGGATTTATAACCTCTCCCCACCGACACTTTTTCATTTCGTCATCTATATCCTCCATATATCACCACCCCTCCAATTCCTTCAATTTTAAAATATCACAGCCATCATTTCGCCCACACCCTTCGGTACAGAACATCAATTAGAAAAATGCGAAGTTTCCTGGACACAGTTACCTTCATTTGCGACAAATGTGATCTCGGCCTCAATACTTCCAAAACAAAATCCATCCTAATCCTGTATCACAAACGGCGCTTTTTCCTTCATCGCGACCCCTACAGCCTCAGATTCACCATCATGACAACACCGTCCCCCCTCAATCCTCCCTCAAACACCTTGGCGTCACCATAGAACAGCGGCTTGCCGGTACCAGTTAGGTATTTAACAGGAAACTACTTCACCTAACCGCCGAATCCTTCATCCACTAAGCCATTATTTACCGCTCACCCCGCCCTGATAGCTATGACACACAGCAAGCCCAACATATTTCCTCCTCTCCTGTCGATGGAACGCAGAATATTCCGGATTGCCCTTCTAACCCCTCTGTTATTCCTTACTAAGGAAGTACACCAAATGATCCACTCCCCAAACTTGACACCCGCGTCTCCGTCCTCTTCTGGAGATTCCACGGCAAGGCCTAGATCACAAAAAACCCGTCCCAGAAAACTTCCTCCATTCCACCCTACTATCCCCGCTATATGTTATCCCCACATCACTATCAAAATATCCTCACGCACCAGAAAACGGCCACCCCCACAAGACCAGTCCGCAATGGGTAAATTCTATCCCAAATCCCACCCACCTTCAATTATAACTTCCTCATCGAATCGCCTACTCCTCCAGACCCTCCTACAACAACAGTGCCCACACAGTTCCGCGCGAAAGAAACCATTCTTCGTGATACTCAGCTTGCCCTTCTACCCGGATTCCCCAACTACATGGCGGACAACCCGCATGGTATAAGTCGTGTTGGTATAGCAATTGTGGTGCGCCCTTCCCTAATCATACGCGTCCACAACCCGTACGTACACATATCTACCCTGATTCCATTAATGCTACCATATAATTCCGTTTCCGAATCTTGCACCTCAACAACATTTACACCAGAAAAATCACCCTTTCCCGTAGCATCATGGCCTATATTCACATTCCGTCATTTCATAACTTATGCATATCTTAATCTACATAGCCGGGCTTCTGGCGAGACCCAAAGTATCCACAACTCCCTCAAACATATTCACTCCCAATTCCACCCCCGAGTCCTTCCCGTCCTACTTCGCAGACAATCCCCGACGCCGTTATTTCTCACAAATCCCTAATACACCTTCTAAACATTCCCACAAATCACTAATCCACCTTCTAAACTTTCCCTTCCTCCCTATCCTATTCCAAATACCCTCACACACGCCATGTCCTCATTCCCCCCCCCCCGCGTCTGATACAGAAATTCGCCAAAACAAATTGGACACGTACCGTGAACATATAACCAAAGCACTCGGACAGTCACCTCACCTTCCTTCTGATGCCGAGTCGTAGACAAGATTTCCAACCTCAACTACACCAACATATCTAATGTCTCGATGACCCACATTCCCACCTCACTCCATACGCCCTCCAAACCCTATCTCCCAACTTCGTGCATCTCCTGCTACTCTCCCAGTCTTATCTAAAATAATTCTCCCGAACACGTTATCCTTACTTCATCGCCTCCACGGCCAGTCCCTGCGGAGAGTTTCCATCCTCCTGAACGCTCTTCGGTGGATAACCTGGTCCAAAACTTGAAATTCCCTCAATTTAGCCCTTGTCTCGCCTTCTCAGTTCTCGCGCAGGCTATCCTCACACCTCGGTCAACACAACAACCCTCCATACCCCACCATTCATAATGAAACATCTCCGACGAATGTCCAGGTAAACATGTTAATATTCAACTCCCACTTCCGCAATCGGTTCACTCTTTCTCCATACCATTACTCACCTCCGCCCGATTCCACCCTGTTCCAGAATCTACTTTCCCCTCCGTCCCTTCAACACTCCTCTACTTACACACACGCACCCCACGGCCTAAACATCCAGAAAACTCCCTCCATTATTACAAACGCCATAGTCCGCACACGGAGCACAGGTCCAGCAACCCGACCAAGTCCGATACTGCCATATCTGTCAAACCCTTATCGAATTCCTCACGCTCCTAGCAGCCCTCTATCCATTCATAAACACCTCCGGTTTCCATCCCAACTTCTGAAAAGATTCAAAATGCTCCCTTTTCCCAAATCCGGAAACGGCCAATCCAAAATATCCTAACGCACCATTTGTCTCTTCACCATCCTTGCCAACATTCTAGATAAAACACTCATCCCTTGATTGCACCGCTATCTGAAGTCCCGCAAACAACTACGTCCCCCATAATGCGGATTCCACCGAGGACTACTAATCACCAAATTTTTCACCATGCCCATTCTATAAATAAATAACTCAACATAACCCGATCGACCCTATAAAGAACCTTCGACTTTAAGCAGGAATTCACCTTCGTCTGACACCCTGTCCTTAATTTCAAGCTCCACTTCAAAACATTCCCAACTCCCTACGTCCAATTCTACGCGGTTTAACGTAATAAGAGTACAACCTGTATATCAGACAACGGCCACCTATCGCCAAACTTCCCCATGTCCCTGGATGTATAGCAAGGATTTATCCCCTCTCCCCATCGCTCCTTTTTCTTTTCGACACCGACATTCTCCAAATATCACCACCCATCCAATTCCTTCAATTCGCCAATATCATCGCCATCATTTCGCCCACACCCTTCGGTACAGAACATCAATTAGAAAAATGCGAAGTTTCCTGGACACAGTTACGTCCCTTTGAGACAAATGGGAACTCGGCCTCAATATTCCAAAACAAAATCCATCCTAATCCTGTATAACAAACGGCGCTTTTTCCTTCCTCGCAATCTCTGCAGCCTCAGATTCACCATTAATGACAAAAGCGTCCCCCCCTCAATCTTCCCTCAAATACCTTGGCGTCATCATAGAGCAGCACCTCACATTCCGCCCCCAGTTCAAAAACCCACAAACAAATCATACATTTGACCTCATCAAGTACGTTGGCTTGCCGGCACCAGTTACGTATTTAACAGCAAACTACTTCACCTAACCGAAGAACCCTTCACCCACTAAGCCATTACTTACCGCTCACCCCGCCCTGACAGTTATGAAACACAGCAAGCCCAAAATATTTCCTCCTCTCCTGTCCATGGAACGCCGAATATTTCGCATTGCCCTTCTAATCCCTCTGTTATTCCTTACTAAGGAAGTACACCAAATCATCCCCTCCCCAAACGTGACACCCACGTCTCTCTCCTCTTCTGGAGATACCACGGCAAGGCCTAGATCCCAAAAACACCGTCCCAGAAAACTTCCTCCATTCCACCCTACGTCCCCGCAATATAAGTTATCACCACATCACTATCAAAACATCCTCACGAACGAGAGACGGGCTAACCCCACAAGACCAGTCCGCAACGGGTAAATTCTATCCCTAATCCAACCCACCTTCAATTATATCTTTCTCATCTAACCGCCTACTCCTCCAGACCCTCCTACAACACTGCCCACACAGTTCCGCGCGAAAGAAACCATTCTTCGTGATACAGCTTGCCCTTCTACCCGGATTCACCAACCACATGGCGGACAACCCGCAAGGTGTAAGTCGTGGTGGTATAGCAATTGTGGTACGCCCTTCCCTCCTCATACGCGTCCACGCCCCGTACGTACACATATCTACCCTGATTCCATTAATGCTACCATATAATTCCGTTCCCGAATCTTGCACCTCAACACCATTTACACCAGAAAAATCACCCCTTCCCGTAGCATCATGGCCTATATTAACACCACATACCGTCATTTCAAAACTTTTGCATAGCTTAATCTACATAGCCGGTCTTCTGGCGAGACCCAAAACCTCCACAACTCCCTCAACCACATTCACTCCTATTTCCACCCCCGAGTCCTTCCCGTCCTTCTTCGCAGACATTCCCTGACGCCGTAATTTCTCACAAATCCCCAATATACCTTCTAAACTTTCCCTTCCTCCCTATCCTCCTCCAAATACCCTCACACACGCCACGTCCTCATCCCCCTCCCACGCGTCTGATACAAAACTTCGCAAAAAACAATTGGACACATACCGTGAACATATTACCAACGCACTCGGACTGTCACCTCCCCTTCCTTCTGATGCCCAGTCGACACAAGATTTCCAACCTCAACGATACCAACATACCTAATGTCTCGATGATCAACATTCCCACCTCACTCCATACGCCCTAAAAACCCTGTCTCCCACCCAGTTTTCTGCACCCCCTGCAACTCTCCCAGTATTATCTAAAAGAATTCTCCCGAACACGTTATCCCAACTTCCTTCGCCTCCACCGCCAGTCCCTAAGGACATTTTCCAGCCTCAAGAACGCTCTTCGGTGCATAACCTGGTCCAAAATGTGGGAGTCATTCAATTTCGTCCTTGCCTCGCCTTCTCAGTTCTGGCGCAAGCTATACTCACTCCTCGGTCAACATAGCACTCCTTCATACCCCACCATTCATAACAAAACTTCCTCGACGAATATCCAGGTAAACATGTTAATATTCACCTCCCACTTCCGCAATCGGTTCGCTCCATCTCCATACCAATACTCATATCCCGATGCCACCCTGTTCGAGAATATTCTTTCTCCTCCGTCCCTTCAACACTCCTCTACTCTTACACACGCACCCCACGCCCTAAACATCCCGAAAACACCCTCCATTATTTCTAACGCCATAGTCCGCACACGCAGCAGCGCTCCAGCTCCCGACCAAGTCCGATACTGCCGTATCTGTCAAACACTTATCGTATTCCTCACACTCCTAGCATCCCTCTATTCATTCATACACACCTCCGGTTTCCATCCCACCTTCTGAAAAAATTCAAAATGCTCATTTCTCCCAAATCCGGAAACGACCAATCCAAACTAGACTCCTAACGCCCCATTTGTCTCATAACCATCCTTGCCAACATTCTACACTCATCCCCTGATTGCACCGCCATCTGAAGTCCCTCAAAGAACTACGTCCTCCATTATGCGAATTCCACCGAGGACTACTAATCACCAGATCTTTCTCCTCATCCATTCTATTAATAAACAAATCAACATAGCCCGACAGTCCCTATAAAACACCTTCGAATTTAACCAGGAATTCACCTTCGTCTGACACCCTGTCCTTATTTTCAAGCTCCAATTCCAAACACTCCCAGCCTCCTACGTCCAATTCAACGCGGCTTACCGTAATAACAGTACAACCTGTATATCAGTCAACGACCACCTATCGCCAAACTTCCCCATGTCCCTGGATGTATAGCAAGGTTTTATCCCCTCTCCCCACCGCTCATTTTTCTTTTCGTCACCGATATACTCCAACCATCACCACCCATCCAATTCCTTCAATTCGCTAATATCACCGCCATCATTTCGCCCATTCCCGTTCGGTACACAACATCAAAAAAAGCTGCGAAGTTTCCTGGAAACAGTTACCTCCCTTTGCGACCAATGGGAACTCGGCTCCTATAATTCAAAAACAAATTCCATCCTAATCCTGTATCACACACGGCGCTTATTCGTTCCTCGCGATCCCTGCAGCCTCAGATTCACCATAATGACAACACCGTCTCCTCTCATTCTTCCCTCAAATACCTTGGCGTCACAATAGGGCAGCGCCACCTCAACACCACTTACACCAGAAAAATCACCCCTTCCCGTAGAATTCATTGCCTACATTAACACCACATTCCGTCATTTCATAATTTTTACATATCTTAATCTACATAGCCGGTCTTCTGGCGAGACCCAATGCCGCCACAACTCCCTCAACCGCATTGACTCCTAATTCCACTCCCGGGTCCTTCCCGTCCTTCTTCGCAAACACTCCCCGACGCCGTCATTTCTAACAACTCCCTAATTCACCTTCTAAACATATTACCAAAGCACTCGGTCAGTCACCTCCCCTTCCTTCTGATGACCAGTCGTAGACAGGATTTCCAACCTCAACTATACCAACATATCTAATGTCTCGATGATCCACATTCCCACCTCACTCCATACGCCCTCCAAATCCTGTCTATCACCCAACTTCCTGCACCCCCTGCAATTCTCCCAGTCTTATCTATGAGAATTCTCCCGAACACGTTATCCCTAATTCATCGCCTCCGCCGCCAGTCCCTGCGGATAGTTTCCATCCTCCTGAACGTTCTTCGTTGGATAACCTGACCCAAAACTTGAAATTCCCTCAAATTCGCCCTTGTCCCGCCATCTCAGTTCTGGCGCAAGCTATCCTCACCCCTCGGTCAACACAGCACCCCTTCATACCCCACTATTCATAATGAAACATCTCCGACAAATATCAGGTAAACATGTTAATATTCACCTCCCAATTCCGCAATAGGTGCACTCCCTCTCTATACCTTTTCACTTCTCCGCCCGATGCCACTATGTTCGAGAATCTACTCTCCCCTCCGACCCTTCAAAACTCCTCTACATATACACACGCGCCCCACATCCTAGACATCCCGAAAACTCTCTCCATTATTACTAACGCCATAGTCCGCTCACGGAGTAGCGCTCGAGCGCCCGACCAAGTCCGATACTGCCATATCTGTCAAACCCTTATCGAATTCCTCACGCTCCTAGCATCCCACTATCCATGCACACACACCTCCGGTTTCCATCCCACCTTCTGAAAAGATTCAAAATGCTCTTTTTTACAAATCCGAGAACGACCAATCCCAAATATATTTACGCACCACTTGTCTCTTCACCATCCTTGCCAACATTCTACATAAAACACTCATCTCCTGATTACACCGCTATCTGAAGTCCCTCAAACAAATACGTCCCCCATAATGCGGATACCACCGAGGACAACTAATCACCAGACCTTTCACCTTACCCAATCTATAAATAAACAACTCATCATAGCCCGACCGTCCCTACAAATCACCTTCGACTTTAACCAGGAATTCTCCTTCGTCTGACACCCTGACCTTATTTTCAAGCTCCACTTCTAAACACACCCAATTTCCTACGTCCAATTCTACGCGGCTTACCGTAATAAGAGTACAACCTGTATATCAGACAACGGCCACCTATCGCCCACCTTCCCCATGCCCCTGGATGTATAGCAAGGATTTATCCCCTCTCCCCATCGCTCCTTTTTCTTTTAGTCACCGACATTCTCCAAATATCACACCCATCCAATTCCTTCAATTCGCCAATATCATCGCACATCATTTCGCCCACACCCTTCGGTACAGAACATCAATTAGAAAAATGCGAAGTTTCCTGGACACATTTACCTCCCTTTGCGACAAATGGGAACTCGGGCTCAATACTTCCATAACAAAATCGATCCTAATCCTGTAACACAAACGGCGCTTTTTCCTTCCTCGCGATCCCTGCAGCCTCAGATTCACCATAATGACAACACCGTCCCCCCTCAATCTTCCCTCAAATACCTTGAAGTCACAATAGAGCAGCGCCCTAGATTCCGCGCCCAGTTCGAATACCCACAAACATATCGTACGCATGTTCTCATCAACTACGTCCGCTTGCCGGCACCAGTTACGTATTAAACAGGAAACTACTTCACCTAACCGCCGAACCCTGCATCCGCTAAGCAACTACTTACAGCTCACCCCGCAATGACAGCTGTGACCCACAGCAAGCCCAACATATTTCCTCCTCTCCTGTCGATGGAACACCGAATATTCCGCATTGCCCTTCTAATCCCTCTGTTATTCCTTGCTAAGGAACTACGTCACATCATCCCCTCCCCAAACTTACACACACGTCTCCCTCCTCTTCAGGAGATTCCACGGCATAGCCCTAGATCCCAACAACCCCGTCCCATACCAGTTCCTCCATTCCACCCTACGATCCCCACTATATAATTTATCCCCAAATCACTATCAAAACATCCACACGAACCAGAGACGGGCCACCCCCACAAGACCAGTTCGCAAAGGGTAAATTTTATCCCTAATCCTACCCACATTCATTTATAACTCACTCATCTAATCGCCTACTCCTCGGGACCCTCCTACAACAATCCTGCCCACCCAGTTCTGCGCGAAAAAACCATTCTTCGTGATACTCAGCTTGCCATTCGACCCGAATTCCCCATTCATATGGCGGAAAAACCGCATGGTATAAGTCGTGGTGGTATAGCCATTGTGATACGCCCTTCCCTCCACATACGCGTCCACACCCCGTACGTTCACATATCTATTCTGATTCCATTAATGCTACCATATAATTCCGTTTCCGAATCCTGCACCTCAACACCATTTACACCGGGAAAATCACCCCTTCCCGTAGCATTCATGGCCTATATTAACACCACATTCCGTCATTTCGTAAATTTTACAGATCCTAATCTACATAGCCGGCCTTCTCGCGAGGCCCAACGCCTCCACCAATCCCTCAACCATATTGACTCCTAATTCCACACACGAGTAATTGCCGTCTTTCTTCGCAAACACTCCCCGACGCCGTCACTTTTCGCAGCTCCCTAATCCACCTTCTAAAGTTTCTCTTCCTCCCTATCTTCCTCCAAATACCCTCACACACGCCACGTCCTCATTCCCCTCCCCCGCACCTGATACCGAACTTCGCCAAAACCAATTGGGCACGTACCGTGAACATATTACCAAAGCACTCGGACAGTCACCTCCCTTTCTTTCTGATGCCCAGTCGTAGACAAGATTTCCAACCTCAAATATACCAACATATCTAATGTCTAGATGATCCACATTCCACCTCACTCCATACGCCCTCCAAACCCTGTCTCCCACCCAACTGCCTGCACCCCCTGCAACTCTCCCAGTCTTACCTGAAATTATTCTCCCGAAAACGTTATCCCTACTTCCTTCGCCTCCACCGCCAGTCCCTGCGGAAAGTTTCCATCCTCCTGAACGCTCTTCGGTGGATATCCTGGTCCAAAACATGAAATTCCCTCAATTTAGCCCTTGCCTCGCCTTCTCAGTTCTCACGCAAGCTATCCGCACACCTCGGTCAACACAGCACCCCTCCATACCCCACCATTCATAATGAAACATCTCCGACGAATATCCAGGTAAACATGTTAATATTCACCTCCCACTTCCGCAATCGGTTCACTCCTTCTCTATACCATTACTCATCTCCGCCCGATGCCACCATGTTCGAGAATCTACTTTCCCGTCCGTCCCTTCAATACGCCTCTACTTACACACACGCACCCCACGTCCCAAACATCCCGAAAACTCCCTCCATTTTTACTAACGCAATACTCCGCACACGGAGCAGCGCTCCATCTCCCGACCAAGTCCGATACGGCCGTATCTGTCAAACCCTTATCGAATTCCTCACATTCCTAGCATCCCTCAATCCATCCACACAACCCTCCGGCTTCCATCCGACCTTCTGAAAAGATTCAAAATGCTCCTTTTTCCCAAATCCGGAAACGACCAATCCATACTAGACTCCTAACGCCCCATTTGTCTCATCACCAACCTTGCCAACATTCTACATAAAGCACTCATCTCCTGATTGCACCGCTATCTGAAATCACTCAAACAACCACGTCCCCCATAATGCGGATTCCACCGATGACTACAAATCACCAATCCTCTCACCTTACCCAATCTATAAATAAACAACTCAACATAGCCCGACCGTCCCTATAAATCATCTTCGAATTTAAGCAGGAATTCTCCTTCGTCTGACACCCTGTCATTTTTTTCAAGCTCTACTTCTAAACACTCCTAGCGTCCTACGTCCAATTCTACTCGGCTTAACGTAATAACAGTACAACCTGTATATCAGATAACGGCTACCTATCGCCAACCTTCCCCATGTCCCTGGATGTACAGCAAGGATTTATCCCCTCTCCTCACCGCTCCTTTTCCTCTTCGTCACCGATATTCTCCACATATCAACACCCATCCAATTCCTTCAATTCGCCAATATAATCACCATCATTTCGCCCACTCCCTTCTGTCCAGAACAACAATAACAAACTGCGAAGTTTCCTCGACACAGTTACATCGCTTTGCGACAAATGTGAACTCGGCCTCAATACTTCCAAAAAAAATCCATCCTAATCCTGTATCACAAACGGCGCTTTTCCCTTCATCGCGATCCCTACAGCCTCAGATTCACCATCATGACAACACCGTCCCCCCTCATTCTTCACTCAAATACCTTGGCGTCACCATAGAACAGCGCCTTACATTCGGCCCCCAGTTCGAAAACACACAAACAAATCATACATATGATCTCATCCAGTACGTCGGCTTGCCGGTACCAGTTAGGTATTTAACAGGAAACTACTTCACCTAACTGCCGAATCCTTCATCCACTAAGCCATTATTTACCGCTCACCCAGCCCTGATAGCTATGACACACAGCAAGCCCAACATATTTCCTCCTCTCCTGTCGATGGAACGCAGAATATTCAGCATTGCTCTTCTAATCCCCATGTTATTCCTTACTAAGGAAGTACACCAAATCATCCCCTCCCCAAACTTGACACCCACGTCTCTCTCCTCTTCTGGAGATTCCACGGCAAGGCCTAGATCCCAAAAATCCCGTCCCAGAAAACTTCCTCCATTCCACCCTACTATCCCCGCTATATGTTATCCCCACATCACTATCAAAATATCCTCACGCACCAGAAAACGGCCACCCCCACAAGACCAGTCCGCAATGGGTAAATTCTATCCCAAATCCCACCCACCTTTAATTATAACTTTCTCATCGAATCGCCTACTCCTCCAGACCCTCCTACAACAACACTACCTACACAGTTCCGCGCGAAAGAAACCATTCGTCGTGATACTCAGCTTGCCCTTCTACCCGGATTACCCAACTACATGGCGGACAACCCGCATGGTATAAGTCGTGTTGGTATAGCAATTGTGGTACGCCCTTCCCTCCTCATACGCGTCCACAACCCGTACGTACACATATCTACGCTGATTCCATTAATGCTACCATACTATTCCGTTCCCGAATCCTGCACCTCAACACCATTTACACCAGAAAAATCACCCTTTCCCGTAGCATCATGGCCTATATTCACATTCCGTCATTTCATAACTTATGCATATCTTAATCTACATAGCCGGGCTTCTGGGGAGACCCAAAGTCTCCACTACTCCCTCAACCACATTCACTCCTAATTCCACCCCCAAGACCTTCCCGTCCTTCTTCGCAGACACCACCCGACGCCGTCATTTCTCACAAATCCCTAATACACCTTCTAAACATTCCCTTCCTCCCTATCCTCCTCCTAATACCCTCACACACGCCACGTCCTCATCCCCCTCCCCCGCGTCTGATACAGAAATTCGCCAAAACCAATTGGACACGTACCGTGAACATATTACCAAAGCACTCGGACAGTCACCTCCCCTCCCTTCTGAAGTCCAGTCGTAGACAGGATTTCCAACCTCAACTACACCAACATATCTAATGTCTCGATGATCCACATTCCACCTCACTCCATACGCCCTCCAAACCCTGTCTCCCACCCAACTTCCTGCATCTCCTTCTACTCTCCCAGTCTTATCTAAAAGAATTCTCCCGAACACGTTATTCCTACTTCATCGCCACCACCGCCAGTCCCTGCGGACTGTTTCCATCCTCCTGAACGCTCTTCGGTGGATAATCTGGTCCAAAATTTGAAATTCCCTCAATTTAGCCCTTGTCTCGCCTTCTCAGTTCTGGCGCAAGCTATCCTCACACCTCGGTCAACACAGCACCCCTCCATACCCCACCATTCATAATGAAACATCTCCGACGAATATCCAGGTAAACATGTTAATAGTCACCTCCCACTTCCGCAATCGGTTCACTCCTTCTCCATGCCATTACTCACCTCCTCCCGATGCCACGCTGTTCGAGAATATACTTTCCCCTCCGTCCCTTTAACACTCCTCTACTTACACACACGCACCCTAAACTAAACTTCCCGAAAAATCCCTCCATTATTAGTAAGGCCATCGTCCGCACACGGAGCAGCGCTCCATCTCCCGACCAAGTCCGATACTGCCATATCTGTCAAGCCCTTGTCAAATCCGCACGATCCTAGCATCCCACTATCCAGTCATACACACCTCCGGTTTCCATCCCACCTTCTGAAAATATTCAAAATGCTCCTTTTCCCCAAATCCGGAAACGACCAATCCAAACTAGACTCCTAACGCCCCATTTGTTTCATCACCATCCTTGCCAACGTTCTACATAAAACACTCATCCCGTGATTGCACCGCTATCTGAAGTCCCTCAAAGAACTACGTCCCCCATAATGCGGATTCCACCGAGGACTAGTAATCACCAAATCTTTCACCTTACCCAATCTATAAATAAACAAATAACATAGCCCGACCGTCCCTATAAATCACCTTCGATTATAACCAGGAATTCACCTTCGTCCGACACCCTGTCCTTAATTTCAAGCCCCACTTCTAAACCCTCCCAGCCTCCTACCCACCCATCCAATTCCTTCAATTCGCCAATATCACCGCCATCATTTTGCCCACACCCTTCGGTACAGAACATCAATTAGAAAAATGCGAAGTTTCCTGGACACAGTTACCTCCCTTTGCGACCAATGGGAACTCGGCCTCAATACTTCCAAAAGAAAATCCATCCTAATCCTGTATCACAAACGGCGCTTTTCCCTTCCTCGCAATCTTTGCAGCCTCACATTCACCATAATGACAACACCGTCCCCACTCAATCTTCCCTCAAATACCTTGGCGTCACCATAGAGCAGCACCTCACATGCCGCCCCCAATTCAAAAACCCACAAACAAATCATACATATGATCTCATCAAGTACGTCGGCTTGCCGGCACCAGTTAGGTATTTAACAGGAAACTACTTCACCTAACAGCCGAACCCTTCATCCACTAAGCCATTACTTACCGCTCAACCCGCCCTGACAGCTGTGACCCACAGCAAGCCCAACATATTTCCTCCTGTCCTGTCGATTGAACGCCGAATATTCCGCATTGCCCTTCTAATCCCTATGTTATTCCTTACTACGGAACTACACCACACCATCCCCTCCCCAAACTTGACACCCTCGTCTCCGTCCTCTTCTGGAGATTCCACGGCAAGGCCCTAGATTCCAACAACCTTGTCCCATACCAGTTCCTCCATTCCACCCTACGATCCACACTATATAAGTTATCCCCACATCACTATCAAAACATCCTCACGAACCATAGACGGGCCACCCCCACAAGACCAGTCCGCAATGGGTAAATTTTATCCCAAATTCCACCCACCTTCATTTATAACTTTTTCATCTAATCGCCTACTCCTCCAGACCCTCCTACAAGAACCCTGCCCACGCAGTTCTGCGCGAAAAAGCCATTCTTCGTGATACTCAGCTTGCCATTCTACCCGGATTCCCCATCCACATGGCGGACAACCCGCATGGTATAAGTCGTGGTGGTATAGCCATTTGGTACGCCCTTCCCTCCTCATACGCGTCCGCACCCCGTACCTCCACACGTCTATCCTGATTCCATTAATGCTACCATATACTTCCGTTCCCGAATCCTGCACCTCAACACCATTTACACCAGAAAAATCACGCATTCCCGTAGCATTCATGGCCTACAATAACTCCACATTCCGTCATTTCCTAATTTTTGCATATCTTAACCTACATAGCCGGATTTCTGGCGATATCCAACGCCTCCACTTCTCCCTGAACCACACGGACTCCTCTCTAATTCCACTCCCGAGTCCTTCCCGTCCTGCTTCGCAAACACTGCCTGACGCCGTCATTTATCACAACTCCCTAATCCGTCTTCTAAACGTTCCCTTCGATGGTACCTCCGCGCTAAATCTTCCCATCAAATACCTCGGCGTTTCTATAGACCAGCACCTCACATTCCTCCCCCTATTTCCAGAACCTACAAGCCAAATCATCCAATCGTCTAGTATCTCGATAGTGGTCGTAATCCTTCCTGTTACTTTTTTTGTTGATAGGTATTATTACTGCTTTCGTCATATCAGAATGTACCTTATTAACATTCCATATTAATCTTATTAATCTCTGAAGCCATTTTGTCCCCGCCTTCAACCTATATTTCATCTTTTCCGGCCTAATTTCATTTATTTGTGCTGCTTTTTGACAGCGGAGTTTACGATCCTTCTCACTTCGTCAACTGCCATTTCACCAGTATCATTCTTCTCCTCCCCACGAGCTCGGTTGTTCGCGACGTCGCGACGGCAGCCCATTTGCCATTTAATACTACACTCATCTTAAACCTATTTCTCACCGTTCGTTACCTACTCGTTTCCACTGCGAAATTATTGTGATTATTACTACTGCCCAACTCTACATTTCCTTTCTAACCCTGTCATCTGAGATATCTAATATATTTTACCTTTCTAGATAATTTTCTTTCAACACGTTACCTCCAACTCCAGCCGAAGTAAGTGTGCTCTTCCAGATGTATTCTTCTCTTTAAAGCTGCAGCTGGTGATTACAAAGTCTTCTGATGACGTCCAACTTCTTCAGTCATCTTGATTTCCATCCTGGTAACACATTCGGACGGATACAGTAGTCCTGCTACCAAAGGAGGTGGGTTGTAGGAAGGTAACCACTCACTGGCATGACCCTTCTTCTTAGAACACTAACTTCCGACATGAAGAGTGGGAAAATCAATAACACACGAAACACAGCACTCATTGTTGGTATGTTAGTTCGTACGACATTAAAGACATGCTGTTATTGGGGATCGCCCTCGTTGTATAACCATTGTGCGGACCGTGCAGAGAAGAGCACCACACGGCTATAGCAAGTCTGTTATTTACTTCGGATGTTGAGTGTTTCCAGATAGTCATTATTTTAGGAGTAATTTCATTTTACAGATGCCACTTCTTGTTTCAGAACTAGACAAATTACTGTCACTGTAAATATGTATTACAGAATATGACGGATTTTCATTGAAACTGAGTGTAAATCTATTTGGCATATTTTTGCCTTTCACTGTGAAGTATTTTCTTCCTTAAGAATAATCTCCAGAATGTATTTCTCATATAATTACGCTGTATCAAGCTTTTTATTTGGCTCCACGCAAGGCTATGTAACTAACATTAGTTCAGAGTTTCCATTGTAGAAGAATAAACACGATATTAATAATCAAAATAATAGCAACAGTTTCCTTGGAAACGTAACTAAAGTAGGTCCATGTCCTTTCCAATGTATTAATGTTTGTTATTCTGCAAACTAGCTTGTACTCATATGTGTATGTGCGTTTCACGTTAACTGCTATTTCTTCTGAAAGGCGAACCGCAGGAATGTGACGTTCGGTTCAAAGAATCCCACATACACTGCCTAGAATTCGATTGGCCGCCTTAGCGAGATATCATTGACGGCGATACTCAAATACTTGTACTTAATTGAAACCAATTTTTGCACAAAATACCCTAACAGATAGAATGGTGTTTTACTTCAGGCAGGGATTCTTAATCTGGGTCCGTGGATCCACTTCGGTGTGCCCTGAAAGTGAAATAAAACTGACAGGAAAATTATTAATTGTTGTTTTCCTGAATAGATACATATTTACATAGAAATCCGTTTCCTGATGATAACTGACAATGGTAGAGTTCATGCAATACCTGACTATTGCGACATTGTCCTCGTCGATGCGACCTGTGAACAAACTGCGAAACTTCAGAGAGCATTGAACTCTGGGGTCCATTTAACTTGAGTAATGACGCTCACATAACCCCCAGGTCTTTCCCGGCTGAGATTCAACAGGCGACGGTAGTTTCATATACTTACGTTGATATATCGATCTCTGATCTGGGCGTAGCGGGGCGCGTAAATTAAATATTATTATTATCATTATTATTATTGTTGTTGTTGTTGTACCGGGAGGTACACCCCAACGCCGCGCATTTAAATCTAGCGCCTATAAGAACTCCTCTACCGGTGAAACAGTGAAACTGAAACTAGACCAACTTATAAATTTACTCAAAGGTTGTCACCCCTAAAATATGATATCATTTTGTATTGTGAAGTTTCCTGAACTTACTCTATTTCTACGTGTTTTGTTTGTCATTCGTCAAGAAGTTTGGACATTCTTCCATAGATATCACTGCCATGAACTATTATCATGCAGCCTGGTGTGAAGTGAAAGAACTTTCGATTTAAGGAAGTTTTGTATTCGTAAATTTTCCTTACTAATTGATGTTCATTTATTTTTGGGTTGGCAATATTTATCCTTTCTTTCCGCCAGTTTTGAATCAAGCCAATCCCTTATTTCTGTAATTAATTTTCTACCAATCACAGTCTTCTTCTATTTTGAGTGTAACTTTTAAATTACCCAATAAAATGAGAAGGGGTGGCTAGTTTAATCTTGAATGGTCTCGAACCTTCTCCGAGGGTTTGTAAACTGCGGATTTTCACGTCTCTTGGCCAATTGATCGTCATCTTACTCAGTGTGTGTCTCAAGCAGTAGGCGGAGGCCTCTTCGTCAGCTGTCAGAACTTTAATAAGGTAATGGCCACATAACATCTTTATTTCTTGCTAGCTTCGCAGTTTAACCCGAGGGAAAGGTCCGAAATCGTTAACCATGTAACCTTGTTTTCCAAAAATGTAACTTTCTGTCGGCTAATGTAATAACTTCATAAAATCTTCAACTGTAAAACGGGGATAGAGAGTGATGTACCCTCTCGAGCTCCCCTTCATCTTGGTTTGAGGTGCCACGTTTTTGTAATCTTTCGTTTCTGCCAGGTATTGAAGATATTTCTATACGTGTCACCTCAGTAGTTCGGGAATAGCCCCTGTTTCAACAGCCTAGTGCCCTTTAGGTTTTAACAGTTCATATCTAGGAGTGCAAGTACACGCCTCCGTGTTTCGGGCCATTCACTTAAACTGTTCTTTTCCGCAAAGGCCCAGTAAGATGGGTACAAGAACCCCTGTTTCAAATTTGTATGTTGTGCCTTGCTGACGAGTGATTGTAATTTTCTGATATTGCCTTGAATAGGCTAGAACAAACTGAGAGCCTTGTAGCTCTTTTTCAAAGTAAGATTTCTGAATGCCTCTGAAAGGCTAGATGGTGTAATTTTGGGAGCAAGTGCTCCATGAATTAGTGGGATTTCTGCCCTTGAGTAAGTTTGTGATTTTTGTTAACTTGAGCGTGTAACTCAGGAAATGTAAAGCTAGGGGCTTAATCTTGGATTTTTTACCAATTTTGTTTAACGTTTGCTACTTGGAAAAATTGTCAATTTTGATGTCTGAAGACATAAACTTCACTTTAAGTTTTAAATTCTATTCTTGATATTGTAGTTAGACCCTTCTTTCACCTCTGTGATCCACAAATACCGCGGATACAATTTGTATTATTATTATTATTATTATTATTATTATTATTATTATTATTATTATTATTATTATTATTATTATTATTATTATTATTATTATTATTATTAGAGTGTAAATGTACATCAAATTTAGCTTTCTACTCATGTACATAGATCACTGCTTAGTGTCATACTTGTATTTCCGTTACTTTATTATGAATTGTGTTCTGTTTATGCATTGGGTTATATTTTTTAAGCTTGTTCGCTACTTGTTTTTCGTTGTGCATTCTTCTGTACCTTTCTACTGTTATGCTCCGGATTTCTTTTTATTTCATTTGTTGAACTTTGCTTTATTTCTTCATTATATGTTTTCCAAATCTGTTACTTAGCTTAGTTATCTTTGATTTTATAATAGAACAGTCAATTTAAGTGTTTAAGTGCAAGATAGGGTCACGAACCCTAACTTTGCCACTGCTTAAGTCAAAAATAAATAAAAAAATAAAAAAATAAATGCAGTGTTATACAGCTGTCGAGTCCTTGGACATTCCCGGCACTGAACGTAAAACTGGAACAAATTATAAATTTTCTCAAAAGATGTCACTACCGTAAAAAAAAATTTGGTGAAGTTTCCTGAACTGTGTGAAATTCTACTTGTTTTGTTTTCTGTTCCTCAAGAAGTGTGGACACTCTGTCATAGATGTCTCTACTAAAAAACTATGATCATGCACCCTGGTGCGAAGTGAAGGAACTTTATTTGAAGAACTTTTGTATTCATAAGTTTGTTCTTTACTAAATTACGTTCATTCAGTTGTGGGTTGGCAATATTTATCTTTCATTCCGCCAGTTTTGAATTAAACCAATCCAGAATTTCTGTAATTAATTTCCTACCAATCACAGGTTTCTTCTTCCATTTGATGTGTAACTTTAAGCGACCCAATAAACGTGAGAGGATGTGGCTGTTTTATTCATGAAAGGTCTCGAACTTTCCCCGAGGGTTTATAAACTGCTGATTTTCGCGTCGCTTAGTCACTTGATCAATATCTAACCTAGTGTGTGGACGTGTAGCAGGAGGCGGGTGGTACCTCTTTCTTCAGCCAGTAGCTCTTCAGCAAGGTAATGGCCGTTTAACATCTTATTTCTTGCTAGCTCTGCAGTTTAACACGCGGGAAAGGTCCGAAACTTTAATATGTAATCTTCTTTTCTGAATATGTAATTTTCTGCCGGCTTATGTAAAGACTTCATAAAATCAGTAACTGTAATTCAGGGATAGAGAGTGATTTACCCTCTCGAGCTCCCCTTCATATTGGTTTGAGGTGACTGCGTTTTGGTAACTGGTTTTCTTGCCTTCTGTAATGTTTTAAATTTCTTTCTTATACGGGTCACCGCCATAGTTTGGGAATAGCCCCTGTGTCATTGGCCTAGTGCCTTTTTAGGTTTTAAGAATGCATGTCTAGGAGCGCATATACATGCCTCCATTCCTTTTGGTATTCCGGGCCATTTACTTAACCTGTTCTTTTTCTGCTAAGGCCCAGTAGGTTGGGTACAAGCTACCCCCGTTTCATTTTGTAAGTGGTGCCTTAATGGCAAGTAATTGTAAAGTCTATTATTGCCTTGAAGAGGCTTGAAAAACTGAGAGCGTGTCAGCTCTTTTCTTGTGTTATAAAAGTGCCTCTGGGAGGCCTGATTTTGTAATTGGGAGCAAGTGCTCCATGTATCAGGGGTTTTCTGCCCTTCTGAACAAATTGTTGCTTGGTTAAAGTTGAACTAGAAGCTCAAAAGTTGTAAGGCTAGGGGCTTGTAGCCGAAGTGTGTTAAAGATTCGAAACCTTGCATTTTGTTCTTCTAAATCTTATTTTTAAATTACTATGTTATTGTTATCTCACTAAGTGAGAAATTGTTGCTTTTTGAAAATATAACCTTCCATTTCAATTTCAATTCTTTCTTGACAAAGTAGTTAGACCCATTCAGCCAGGCACCTTCTTTCACCTCTGCTGTTCCACAGATACCTCGGAACAGAAATAACTTCATAAAATCTTTAATTGTAAATCGGGTATAGAGAGTGAGTTACCCTCTCGAGCTCCCCTTCATCTTGGTTTGAGGTAGCTACGTTTTCACAACCTTCCTTTTCTGTAATGTATTGTGGTTATTTCCATGCGAGCCACCTCAGTAGAGTGGGAATAGCCCCGGTTTCATTGGCCTAGAGACCTATAGGTTTTAATATCTCATTATCTGGAGGACAGTCTTCGCCTCCATTCAATTTGTGTTCGGGCCGTTTCTAACCTGTTATTTTTCACAAAGGCCCTGTAGGTTGGGTACTAGTACCCCTGTGTAAAATGATTTTCTGTTTGTGAATTGTGGCTTGAGAGGCCAGAGATTGTAAATTTTGATGTGATGTTGCCTTGAGTAGGCTAGAAGAAACTGAGGGCCTGTTAGCTCTTTTCAAGTCTTTGTAATAGTAACGAGTGCCTCTGGAAGGCTAGATATTGTATTTTGGGAGCAAGTGCTCTTGAATTAGAGGTTTTCTGCCCTGGACTAATGGATTCCTCATTTTTAATGTCTTGTAAACTGGATCCGGTATCTCTGGAATTGTAAAACTAGAGGCTTGAAGCTCAGAATCTGTAAATTCACTAAGTTTTGGATTTTCCTAGACTTGTTTCAAGATTGTCATTGTACCTAATGCTTCATTGTTTTGAAAAATTGTTACTTTGAAGTTCGAAAAGAAATATAACCTTCAGTTCAAGTTTTAAATTAATTTTAATATTGTAGATAGACCCATTCACCCCGGCACCTTCTTTAACTTCTTTCTGCTCCACGGTTATCCCCGTAGCAATAACTACTGTGGGCGAATATAATACTAGATTTACGGTTTTCGGAGACGGTCCTGAAAGAGTTCCTTTGTAAATCTATGACACAAGGCTGGCGTATTTGAGCACCTTCAAATAGTACCGGACAGAGCTGGGATCGAACCTCATCCCGGCCATTCCGTGCTGAGTGGCTCAGACGGTTGAGACTCTGGCCTTCTGACTCCAACTTGGCAGGTTCGATCCTGGCTCAGCCCTGTGGTATGAAGTTGCTCATATACGTCAGCCTCGTGTCGGTAGATTTACCGGAACGTAAAATAACTTCTGCGGGACTAAATTCCGGCACCTCGGCGCCTCTAAAAACCGTGAAAGTGTAGTTAGTGGGACGTAAAGCCAATAACATTATTATTATTATTATTATTATTATTATTATTATTATTATCCCGGCCGAGAGTTAAATAATCCATTTCCAGGACATTTTCACGCTACCCGATGACATTGAAAGCAACAGTAGTTTTATCTGAAGGGACATTAAAATAGAGTATTATTACTTATAGCACTAGTTGGTCTAACGGTACTTCATAGGTATTCAACTGGTTTGGGTTCAAGTAAATTTAAAGTCAGAAAAGGCTCAAACTACCTTTGAATAATCCGTTCATAGACTCTTGTTATGCTAAAAGACGCCACCATAACCTGAATATTGTTGCTATGAAAATATGTAATTCTTAAAACGTGTCAAATGCCTTCCATATAAATCGTATATCCTAATGATTCCAAGCGCGATGTTATCCAAACAAATAGGTCATACCTACCAATTTCTCGTATTTTTGAT
Organism: Anabrus simplex; assembly: GCF_040414725.1. Taxonomy (NCBI): domain Eukaryota; kingdom Metazoa; phylum Arthropoda; class Insecta; order Orthoptera; family Tettigoniidae; genus Anabrus; species Anabrus simplex. The sequence continues at coordinate 147,319,751 of NC_090270.1, read as the reverse complement.
GCTATAATTTCTCCATTAAGCGATGCACACATACCCAGATAACCATCTGAGACATATTCAACATTAAATATGTCCTCCTTTCACAGACCCAAGGTCAATAGTCGCTATTCTAGGAACCTTTTGAGGATAAACCCACGCTTTAAATAAATTTAAAGATGTTCAGAATGGATATACTTGAATTAAGTTCGAGAAGTGTTTGTTCGCGGAGAAAAAGCATTGTTATATGTACACACCAAAACAAACATTTGGAATGGTGCTGCAAATACGCTAAGCACTTCTCACATAAATTTGCCACTTCTATCGTTATTTTACTGGATGATGGTTGAATTTTATCTCCCTCTTTAAATATTAAAATGAACGCCACTATACGAGAAATGATTTTTTACAATTTGCTTTACGTCACACCGACTCAGATAGGTCTTACGGCGACGATGGGATGGAAAAGTGCTGGGAGTGGGTAGGAAGCGGCTGGTTTTAATTAAGGTACAGTCCCAGCATTTACATTGTGTGAACATGGGAATCCACGGAAAAACCATCGTCATTGCTTCCGACATTGGAGTTCGAACCCATTATCTGCCAAATGTAAGCTCACAGCTGAGCGACCCTAAACACACGACCAACTCGCTCGGCGGGAAATGATTCTAGTTGGACTTAAACATTATTCTTAAGTTGATATCCCAAAATATCCCTTTCTAGTGGTTTGATGCCTGGCACTAACTCAGGTCTTCGTTGATAATATGATAAGAAAGGACTATGACACGGAAAGAACTGATCGTGGCCGTAATTGAGGTACAGCCCCAGCATTTGCCTTTGTGAAAGTGGGAACCCATAGATGAGAATGATGGGGTTCGAACTCACCATCTACTGAATGCAGTTTGACAACCTCGTGGCCCGTACCATGCAGTCAACTCGCTCGGTTCCCAACATTTGTTGGGATGTACAGTGTATGTTAACCAATTGTGTGAACACATGATAGACATTAGTTGGCTTGTGACTACTTAGTAACAAGTATGTGGAGTCGTGACGCCTGTTTTACGGCCGGATGCCCTTGCTGACACCAACCCTGTGTGGAGGGATATTATCACTGTTGCGCGTTTCTGTGGTGTTTGGTAGTGCGGTGTGTTGTCTGAATATGAAGAGAACGTGTTGGGACAAACACCCATCCCCTATTCAGAATAATTTATCAAACACGGTTAAAATCGCCGACCCAGCCTGGAATCGAAACTGAGACCCACTGACCCGAAGGCCTGAAATGCTGTGACCATTCAGCCCGCTTTTATCCACTATCATGTAAACATATTTATATATGTTGGCTGCACTTTGTTATTGCAGTATTGACTGTGTGTCCATTTGTCCGACTCAGTGGCTGAATGATCAGCGTTGAGGACTTCGGTTCAGAGGGTCCCTGGTTTGATTCCCGGGCGTGTCGGCAATTTTAATCACATCTGATTAATTCTTCTGGCTTTGAGACTGGGTGTTTATTTTCCCCATATTCGGACAACACACTACACTATCATCCACTCCAGAAACAAGCAATAGTGATTATATCCCTCCATATAGGGTTGGCGTCGGGAAGGCTATCCGGCCATTAAACAGGGCCAAATCAACATGCCTGACACAGTTCGCACCGCGACCCCACAGATGTGGGGAATTTGAAGAAGAAGAAGAAGAAGACGAAGAAGAAGAAGAAGAAGAAGAAGAAGAAGAAGAAGAAGAAGCAGGATTCATTAATGCCGCCACATTATTTTCGTGATATGCTATGCAATTACTACATAAAATTAAAGGCATATGGCCTCCGAAGAGGCCTGGTGCAGGTCTTTCGCGTTGACGCCGTATATGCGACCTGCGCGTCTATGAGGATGAGGCCCTACCTATGATGTATTCTAATGATGAACACGCCACACACACCCGGCCCCCGAACCATCGGAATTAACGAATGAAAGTTGAAATTCCCTGTCCGGCCGGGAATCGAACCGAGACTTTCTGGACCAAAGGCCAGCACTCTAACCATTTAGCCACGGAGCCGGACTCCGCTGTTACTAAGGGAATAGAGAAGAAAGAACAGTGGCGCGGTCGTTCGACGAGTGAAGCCAGCACGCGCCGCAGTCCTGCGTAGCCAAGTGCGCCAATTCAAACAATGCGAACTTCACGTTTTTGAAGGTCGTTTAAGTTAATTTACGAAATAAATATTTTGGCAATTATGTTATTCATGGCTCATTTAAGGTGTGTGCCAAATTTACGTAAGATCTATGATTCCCGGCACGCGCCCCTATATTTGTTAGTTGTGACAGTATGGGAGCTGCTGAGGTATGGATGGTGCTGAGTAATGATATTCGGAACACGATAAGTGCGACTTCATGGTCTTTTCTACTATTTTCATAAAACTGGAATTAATCTTATATGAAGATATAGCAGTTTATCACAACGTGGTCTTTATCCTCCTTCATGAATTTACCGAGCTCAGAACATTTTAAGGGGAGTAATGGTGTCCCACTCCCATTTGACAGGCGAGAGACTCCTTGGAAACTACCGGGCGGTACACCTCCACGCCGCTAATTCAAACCTTGCGCCAGTTGAAACTCCCCTACGGGAGGAAGTCTGAACTTTATCTAATGTGTTAATTTTCAAGTTTCTCAGAAGATGTCACTACTTGGAAATTTTGAAGTTTCTGAACTGGGTCGTTTTCAGTGTATTTTTGTTTTACCTGTAGCAAGAAGTGTGAACTTTCTCTTCTAGAGGAAACTACTGAAGAACTACAATGGTGCTCCCTAGTGCGAAGTGAAAGAACTGTTTTTTGGAGAAAATTTGAATTCATAAGTTTGTTCTTTGTTAAATTTCTTGCAGTCATGGTTTAAGTTGGCAATATTAACCCTTTCTTTCCCCTGGTTTTGAATTTAGCCAATCCCGAATTTCTTTAATTAATTTATGACCATTCAGGTGTATCTTCTCCAACTTGAATATCTTGCTTAACCCTAGCCAATAAAGTTTTTGTGGGCGGGTGTTCTCATTCCTGAAACGCCTCGAACTTTCCGCGAGAGTATATAAACTGCTGACTTTCGGGTCTCCGGGCCACTTCAGTAACATCTTTCTGTGTGTAAAGTACATAGCAGGGGGCGGGAAGCGCCTCTTTCTTCGGGCAGCAGTTCAACAACAAGGTAATGGCCGTTTAATAACTTCTTTTCTTGCTAGCTCAGCAGTTTAACTCTCGGGGCGGGTCCGAAGCTTTTCCACCATGTAACCTTTCCCTAAAATGTAAAGACACTTAGTATCTATTCTATCTTTTAAACTGCATATCGGGATAGAGAGTGCTTAACCCTCTCGAGCTCCCACTCATATTGCATTGAGGTGAACTTATTTTCACTACTTTTCTTCCTTAACGTAATGTAAATTGTTTCTTTCTAAAGTCACCTCTTTAGTATGGGATTAGCCCTTGCATTAACGGCCTAGTGCCAAATAGGTTTTAAACAAATGTATTAGGAGTGCAGATCGCCTCCTCTCAAGTTGGTATTTTAGAGGCCATGTAATTAACCTTTTCTCACTTAATAGGCCTCCGTAGGTTGGGTATTTTACCCCTGTGTTTATGTCCTTAGAGGACAGCTTGAAGGTGGAATTTGGTGTGGCCTTTGACAGGCTTAAATTTTGAGAGCGAGTTGCTCTTTCTTGAAAATTTTGTTTTCTGCGCGCCTCAAGGAGGCTATACTGTGTAATTTGGAGCAAGTGCTCCTGGGTATGAATGGGGTTTTCTGCCCCTCTGTTGAAACTTGTGTTGGGGTAAAACTGGGCTAATTGCTCAAGAATTCTGAGTTCGGGGCTCGAAGCCCAAATCCTGTAAATACTGTGATTGTAACTTTGTTGTCTTGCTACTCTGTACCTGCCATGCTTGTTATTTCTTGATTTTGTAAAGAAAATATAACCTGGTTAAATTTTAAATTAACTTTAATTTCGTAGCCTGAGACCTGTTCCCCCTCGCACCTTCTTTCATCTCTGCTGTTCCACAGATACCTCGGAACAGAAACAACTTGGCGAACGAAAAGGAATTCGATGGGGAGCTGTCAATATTAATGGGGTTTATGGAAGAAAGAAAGTAAAACTGGCTGAGTCAGCAAAGAGGATGCATTTGGATGTGCTAGGAGTAAGTGATATTCGGGTAAGGGGAGATAACAAGGAAGGGATAGGAGATTATAAAGTGTACTTGACGGGTGTTAGAAAGGGAAGGGCAGAGTCTGGGGTAGGGCTCATTATCAGGAATACCATTGCACGCAACATAGTTTCTGTTAGGCACGTAAATGAGCGAATGATGTGGGTAGATTCGTCAGTTGGAGGAATTAGGACTAGAATTGTGTCTGCGTATTCACCATGTGAGGGTGCACATGAGGATGAAGTTAACAAGTTTTATGAAGCATTCAGTGACATCGTGCTCAGGGTCAACAGCAAGGATAGAATAGTGCTAATGGGCGATGTCAATGCGAGAGTTGGGAATAGAACTGAAGGATACAAAAGGGTGATTGGTAAATGAGGGGGAAGATATGGAAGCTAATGGGAATGGGAAGCGTTTGCCGGCCTTCTGTGCTAGTATGGCTTTAGCTGTTACTAATACATTCTTCAATCATAAGGCTATTCACCGCTACACATGGGAGACTAGAGGTACCAAATCCATAATAGACTATATCTTAACAGAATTTGAATTCAGGAAATCTGTTAGGAATGTTAGAGATTTCCGCGGATTTTCCGATGATACAGACCACTATCTGATCTGTAGTGAACTAAGTATCTCTAGACTTAGGGTAGAGAAAGTGAAATCTGTCTGCAAACGAATAAGGGTAGAAAATCTCCAGGACGAGGGAATTGGACAGAAGTACATGGATATGATTAGTGAGAAATTTCGAACAGTAGACAGTAAGCAGGTTCAGGATATAGAGAGTGAATGGGTGGCATACAGGGATGCTGTAGTAGAAACAGCAAGGGAATGCCTAGGAACAACTGTGTGTAAAGATGGGAAAAGGCGAACATCTTGGTGGAATGATGAAGTGAGAGATGAAAGAAACAGAGTGAAACAAATAGTTGCTGAATCCATAAGAAGTCATGGGAAGATTTTGGTAATAACCTGGAAAGGCTAGGTCAAGCAGCAGGGAAACCTTTCTGGACAGTAATAAAGATTCTTAGGAAGGGAGGGAAAAAGGAAATAAACAGTGTTTTGAGAAATTCAGGTGAACTCATAATAGATCCCAGGGAATCACTGGAGAGGTGGAGGGAATATTTTGAACATCTTCTCAATGTGAAAGGAAATCATCCTGGTGCTGTTGCAAACAGCCAAGCTCATGGGGAGGAGGAAAATGATGTTGGTGAAATTATGCTTGAGGAAGTGGAAAGGATGGTAAATAAACTCCATTGTCATAAAGCAGCAGGAATAGATGAAATTAGACCCGAAATGGTGAAGTATATTGGGAAGGCAGAGATGAAATGGCTTCATAGAGTAGTAAAATTAGCGTGGAGTGTTGGTAAGGTACCTTCAGATTGGACAAAAGCAGTAATTGCACCTATCTATAAGCAAGGGAACAGGAAGGATTGCAACAACTACCGAGGTATCTCATTGATTAGTATACCCGGCAAAGTATTCACTGGCATCTTGGAACGGATGGTGCGATCAGTCGTTGAGAGGAAGTTGGATGAAAACCACTGTGGTTTCAGACCACAGAGAGGCTGTCAGGATCAGATTTTCAGTATGCGCCAGGTGATTGAAAAATGCTACGAGAGGAATAGGCAGTTGTGTTTATGTTTCGTAGATCTAGAGAAAGCATATGACAAAGTACCGAGGGAAAAGATGTTCACATTACTGGTGGACTATGGAATTAAACGTAGATTATTAAAATCAATCCAAGGCATTTATGTTGACAATTGGGCTTCAGTGAGAATGGATGGGAGAATGAGTTCCTGGTTCAGGGTACTTACAGGGGTTAGACAAGGCTGTAATCTTTCACCTTTGCTGCTTGTAGTTTACATGGATCATCTGCTGAAAGGTATGAAGTGGCAGGGAGGGATTTAGTTAGGTGGAAATGCAGCAAGCAGTCTGGCCTATGCTGACGACTTGGTCTTAATGGCAGATAGTGCCGAAAGCCTGCAGTCTAATACGTTGGAACTTGAAAATAGGTGCAATGACTATGGTATGAAAATGACCTTTTCGAAGACTAAATTGATGTCAGTAGGTAAGAAATTCAACAGAATTGAGTGTCAGATTGATAATACACTGACTGACAGAGCAAATGCAACACCAAGAAGGAGTGGTCAGAACTTTATGCCAATTGCAGGGTAGACTGACGTCACTGAGGTATGCTCATGATACGAAATGCGCCGCTGAGCTGCGCACGTAGCGAACGATAAATGGGACACGGCGTTGGCGAATGGCCCACTTCGTACCGTGATTTCTCAGCCGACAGTCATTGTAGAACGTGTTGTCGTGTGCCACAGGACACGTGTATAGCTAAGAATGCCAGGCCGCCGTCAACGGAGGCATTTCCAGCAGACAGACGACTTTACGAGGGGTATGGTGATCGGGCTGAGAAGGGCAGGTTGGTCGCTTCGTCAAATCGCAGCCGATACCCATAGGGATGTGTCCACGGTGCAGCGCCTGTGGCGAAGATGGTTGGCGCAGCGACATGTGGCACGTGCGAGGGGTCCAGGTGCAGCCCGAGTGACGTCAGCACGCGAGGATCGGCGCATCTGCCGCCAAGCGGTGGCAGCCCCGCACGCCACGTCAACCGCCATTCTTCAGCATGTGCAAGACACCCTGGTTGTTCCAATATCGACCAGAACAATTTCCCGTCGATTGGTTGAAGGAGACCTGCACTCCCGGCGTCCGCTCAGAAGACAACCATTAACTCCACAGCATAGACGTGCACGCCTGGCATGGTGCCGGGCTAGAGCGACTTGGATGAGGGAATGGCGGAACGTCGTATTTTCCGATGAGTCACGCATCTGTTCTGTCAGTGATAGTCACCGCAGACGAGTGTGGCGTCGGCGTGGAGAAAGGTCAAATCCGGCAGTAACTGTGGAGCGCCCTACCGCCAGACAACGCGGCATCATGGTTTGGGGCGCTATTGCGTATGATTCCACGTCACCTCTAGTGCGTATTCAAGGCACGTTAAATGCCCACCGCTACGTGCAGCATGTGCTGCGGCCGGTGGCACTCCCGTACCTTCAGGGGCTGCCCAATGCTCTGTTTCAGCAGGATAATGCCCGCCCACACACTGCTCGCATCTCCCAACAGGCTCTACGAGGTGTACAGATGCTTCCGTGGCCAGCGTACTCTCCGGATCTCTCACCAATCGAACACATGTGGGATCTCATTGGACGCCGTTCGCAAACTCTGCCCCAGCCTCGTACGGACGACCAACTGTGGCAAATGGTTGACAGAGAATGGAGAACCATCCCTCAGGACACCATCCGCACTCTTATTGACTCTGTACCTCGACGTGTTTCTGCGTGCATCGCCGCTCGCGGTGGTCCTACATCCTACTGAGTCGATGCCGTGCGCATTGTGTAACCTGCATATCGGTTTGAAATAAACATCAATTATTCGTCCGTGCCGTCTCTGTTTTTTTCCCAACTTTCATCCCTTTCGAACCACTCATTCTTGGTGTTTCATTTGCTCTGTCAGTCAGTGTACAAAGCTAGAACATGTCGATAAATTCAAGTATTTAGGTTCTGTGTTCTCCCAGGATGGTAATGTAGTAAGTGAGATTGAATCAAGTTGTAGTAAAGCTAATGCAGTGAGCTCGCAGTTGCGATCAACAGTATTCTGTAAGAAGAAAGTCAGCTCCCAGACGAAACTATCTTTACATCGGTCTGTTTACAGACCAACTTTGCTTTACTGGAGGGAAAGCTGGGTGGACTCAGGATATCTTATTCATAAGTTAGAAGTAACAGACATGAAAGTAGCAAGAATGATTGCTGGCACAAAGAAGTGGGAACAACGGGAGGATGGTACTCGGAATGAGGAGATAAAGGCTAATTTAGGAATGAATAGGAGAATAATGGATTCTGCTATGGAGGGTAAGAGAATTAGAGGTAGACCAACACGACGATGGTTAGACTCGGTTTCTAATGATTTAAAGATAAGAAGTATAGAAATAAATGAGGCCACAATACTAGTTGCAAATCGAGGATTGTGGCGACGTTTAGTAAATTCACAGGGGCTTGCAGACTGAACGCTGAAAGGCACAACAGTCTATAATGATACTGTATGTATGAATAATAATAATAATAATAATAATAATAATAATAATAATAATAATAATAATTGTACCGGTTTGTAAACCTATACGCCGCACATTTGAATTTTCCGCCTTTAAAGTACTCCTCCACAGCTGAAATTCTGAACTTTGAAACTGCATTAATTCAACCGTTTATCAGAAGATGTCACTGTGTTAATTTCGAATTGTTTTTGTTTACAGTTAGCAAGAAGTGTGGACATTCTCTCACAGATGTCTCTACCAAAAAACTATGATCATGCACCCTGGTGCGAAGTGATGGAACTTTTCTTGAAGATATTTTCTACTCATAAGTTTTCCTATAACTAAATTTCGTTCTTTCATTTGTGGGTTGGCAATATAAATATTTTCTTTCCGCCAGTTTTGAAGTTAGCCAATCAATAATTTCTGTTATTAATTTTCTGCCAGTGGTATCCTTCTTTCCCAATTTTTGATGTGTAAATTTTAGTTAGCCAATCAACGACTGTGGGTGTGTCTTAATCATTCATGAAAGGTCTCGAATCTTCCCCGAGTGTATAAAAACTGCTGATTTTCCTGGCTCTCCGCCACTCGTACAACATCTAGCTTAGTGTATGGAAGTGTAGCAGGAGGCGGGAAGGGACTCTTTCATCCGCCAGCAGCTCTTCTACAAGGTAATGGCATTTTAACATCTTTATTTCTTGCTAGCTCAGCAGTTTAGCCCTCGGGAAAGGTCCGAATCCTTTTCAACGTAACCTACCTTTCTAAAAACGTAACTTAGTGCCGGCTTATGCAAAAGTTTCTTATTACTTTAACTGTAAATCTGGGGATAGAGAGTGCTTTACCCTCTCGAGTTCCCCTTCATATTTTGTTTAGGTGACTACGTTTCCATATCCGATTTTCTACTCTTAATGTCTTAAAATTTTCTTATACGAGTCACCTCCGTAGATTGGGAATAGCCCCTGTGTCAGCGGCCTAGTGCCCCGTGGGTTTTATAAGGTTTCATGTAGGAGCGCAAGCCACGCCTCCATTCATATTGGTATTTTGGGCCATTTAATTAACCTATTATTTTTCTTTCAAGGCCCTGTAGGCTGGGTACGAGATACCCCTGTTTAATTCTTGTAAGTTGTGCCTCGATGGCATGTTACTGTAAAGCATTGTATTGCCTTCAATAGGATTGAAAGATTGAGAGCGGGTCAGCTCTTTACTGTGTTTTGAAAGGTGCCTCTAGGAGCCTTGACATTACTAGGTGGGAGCAAGTGCTCCATGTAATTAGGGGTTTTCTGCCCTTTGGTAATTTGTGGTTGTGAGCTGAGAGCTCAAGGATTGTGAAATTGGGACTCGAAGCCCTGGTTTTGTAAGGACCCCTTAACTTCTGCTTTTGTTTGTAAAGTTATAACTGTACCTGCTTTTTTATTGTTATTTCAACCTAGTGAAAATTTGTTAAATTTTGTTGTCTATTGAAAATATAAACTTTATTTAAATTTCTCATTCGTCTTTCGGACTTGTAGTTAGACCCATGCCAGTCCGCACCTTCTTTCACCTCTGCTGATCCACGGGTAATCCGTAACAATAATAATAATTGTTACCGGGGTTTGGTGGACCAGCAGAGGTGAAAGAAGGTGCCAGGGTGAATGGGTCTAACTACAAAATCAAAGTTAATTTAAAACTTTACCGAAGGTTATATTTTTTTTTCAATTTCAACTATCAACAAGAACAAACTTTAACAACTTTTCACTAGGTGAGATAACAATAACATACCAGATACCATGACAAAGTTTATACAAGGCAAGTACATCCAAAATTTAGTGACAGTTTAGTAATCCGGGCTTCCAGCCCCTCGCTTTACATTTCCTGAGCTCTCAGCTCGACCTTACAAAAGATTACTATTTTACACAACGGCAAAAAATCCTTAGTCCCTGGAGCATTTGCTCCCAACTTCAAATATCAAGCCTCCCAGAGGCACAGTTACCACACTTGAAAAGAGCTGACACGCTCTCAGTTTTTCAAGCCTATTCAAGGCAATATCAGACTTCACAATTACTTGCCATCAAGGCACAACTTACAAAAATGAATCGGGGGTATGTTGTACCCAACCTACTAGGCCTTAGCAGAAAAAGAACAGCTTAATTAAATGGCCCGAAACACCAAATTGAATGGCGGCGTGTACTTGCACTCCTAAATATGCATTCCTAAAACCTAAAAGGAACTAGGCCGATGAAACAGGGGCTATTCCCAAACTATGGAGGTGACTCGTATAAGAATAATTTAAGACATTACGGAAAGGAAGAAAACCAGTTACCAAAACGTAGTCACCTCAAACCAATATGAAGGGGATCTTGAGAGGGTAAATCACTCTCTATCCCGGAATTACGGTTATAGATTTTATGAGATTTTCACATTAGCCGGCAGAACTTACAATTTAGAGAAGTAGGTTACATATTATAGTTTCGGACCTATCCCTCGGGTTAAACTGCGGAGCTAGTAAGAAATAAAGATGTTAAATGGCCATTATCTTGCTGAAGAACTGCTGCCTGATGAAAGAGGCACCTCCCGCCTCCTGCTTCACATTCACACACTTAGTTAGATGTTGATCAAATGGCCAAGAGACGTGAAAATCCGCAGTTTATAAACCCTCGGGGAAGGTTCGAGACCTTTCATGAATAATCAAGCCACACCCTCTCAATTTTATTGGACCATACAAAATTTACACTCAAAGTCGAAGAAGAAATCCAGGATTGGTCGGAAATTAATTACAAAAATTAGCGATTGGCTGGATTCAAAACCGGCGGAAAGAAAAGATAAATACTGCCAACCCAAAAATAAATGAACAAAATTTAGTAAAGAAAAAACTTATGAATACAAAATCTCTTCGAAAATAAAGGAACTTCACTTCGCACCAGGGTGCATGATGATAGTTTTTTAGCAGTGACGGCTATGAGGGAATGTCCACACATCTTGATCAATGCAAAACAAAACAATTTGAAATTCACACGGTCCTGGAAACTTCACAATCACAAAATTAAGGTAGTGACATCTTCTGAGTAGAAGTTTAAAGAGGTCTAGTTCCAAGTTCAGAGTTTCTCCTAAAGAGGAGTTGTAATTGGCGCAAGTTTTAAATGTGCGGCGTAGAGATGTACCTCCCGGTACAATAATAATAGCAATAATAATAATAATAATAATAATAATAATAATAATAATAATAATAGTACCGGGCGGTAAACCTCCACGCCGCTAATTCAAATAAAGCGCCAGTTGAAACCTCTCTACAGGAGAAACTCTGAACTTTAAAATCTGTATTAAATCAAAGGTTTCACGGAAGATGTCTCTACTGTAAATTTTGAAGTGTTTTGAACTATGTCTATTTCGATTTGTATTTGTTTGCTCTGTAGCAAGAAGTGTGGACATTCTCTTCTAGATGGCACTACTTAAGAACTATAATCGTGCACCCTAGTGTGAAGTGAAGGAACTGTTTTTTTTTTTAAGAAATTAGCCATTCATAAGTTTGTTCTTTGATAAATTTATTTCATTCATTTTTTGGGTTGGCAATATAACCCTTCTCTTTCCGCCAGTTTTGAATTTGACCAATCAGTAATTTCTGTAATTAATTTTCCACCAATCCTAGATGTCTTCTTCATATTTTACTTGTAATCTTTAGCCGACCAATAAAAGTTTATGGGCGGGTTGTTATCATTCATGAAAGGTTCGAATGTTCCACGAGGGTATATAAACTGCTGATTTTCTTGTCTCGGGGCCACTTCAGTAACATCTTTCGCAGTGTGTGAACATATACAGCAGGGGGCGGGAAGCGCCTCTTTCTTCGGGCAGCAGTTCATCCACAAGGTAATGGCCGTTTAATAACCTTATTTCTTGCTAGCTCAGCAGTTTAACCCTCGGGGCAGGTTCGAAACTTTTCTCATGTAACCTATCTTTAAAATGTAATAGACATTTGGTAAAATTTTGTCTCTTTAACTACAAATTGGGATAGAGAGTGCCTAACCCTCTCGAGCTCCCACTCATATTGTTTTGAGGTGACTACGTTTTCATAACCGTTTTTCTTCTCTTCGTAATGTAATAAAGTTTTCTTATCGTGTCACCTCCATAGTATGAGATTAGCCCCTGTATAACTGGCCGAGTGCCACCTAGGTTTTAAGAAGTTTCATGTAGGAGTGCAAGCTACGCCTTCAGTCAAGTTGGTTTGTTGGGCCATTTAATTAACCCAGTGTTTGTTTTCTTCATGTGAAGGCCCTGTAGGTTGGGTACAAGATACCCCCGTTTCACTGTATGTGTGCCTTAAGGGCAGTTAGTAATGAAGGTTGTTGTAGCCTTTGATAGGCTTGTAATATTGAGAGCGGGTCTGCTCTTTTCCTCTTAACTTGGTAATTAGGAGCAAATGCTCCTCGTACTTAGGGGTTTTTCTGCCCTTTAGCTATTGTGGTGGTGAGCTGAGAGCTCAGAAATTAATTTTGGGGCTCTGTAAATTCTTAAATTGTTAACCTGCTACTTGGTACCTGTTACATCTTTGTTATTTGTTGTCATTTGTTGATTTTGAAAAGAAAATATAACCTTTGTTAAAGTTTTAAATTAACTTTAATTTCGTAAGTTGAGACCTATACCCGCCCGCACCTTCCTTCACCTCTAACTACCACGGATAACTCCGTAACAATAATAATAATAATAATAATAATAATAATAATAATAATAATAATAATAATAATAATAATAATAATAATAAGAAGAAGAAGAAGAAGAAGAATGTTAAATAGTCGAACAAGTTAGTAGGATTATATAGGAAGATGGTCGATCTATGAAAGGTTACTCTTTTCAAAACCACGTTGGAAAGGATCGTGAATCGATGAGCAGTCATCATATTTACTCGCTGGAAAATAATGTGCAAATAATGCCTTCACTGTTTCGAGATGGGAACATAATGTTTGTCATCACATCATGACCTAAGCCACTTGGTAATATGCATTTATCGTAGAAACTATTTCTTAAAACCCATTGCATTTCGGTACGTCACGATGTGCACGTGTTCTGCCAGTACTGTGGTAATGGAGACATCTATAATCCATGGCTATAAAACGCAAGGATTTTTCTTTAGCTGTCCGCTAACAACTCCTTACAGGACAGATTATTATGAAATGTGATTTAGTTGAAAGTTACTTACATGTGCCAACACTATCGTTTTCTTTATTTACATGGCTAGACTGTTAGCGAGCTCGCCTTTCGTCCAAGAGTCGGAGTTCGATTCCTGGCTGGGTTAGGAATTTTAACCTTTATTGGTTAATTCCGATTGCTTGCGGTCGGGTGTGTGGGTCGTCCTCATTATCAGAATTCATCATAAGTAGGGTCCCATTTTCACAGACACGCAAGTCAGCTGTAAGGCGTCAGATCGAAAGACCTCCATCAGGTTGCTCCGGAGGCCACATTCCATTATGTGCATGCCCTGAATTCCATCTCTTTTTTGTAGGCAAAGTTACTGTTTTAGGTGGAGATTTTAGATACGTTTTCACTTTCCACGTGCTTCCAATCAAGTTGTTATTCAAAACTTATTAAATTTTCTCCACTTTAGTCAGAATTTTAAATTATTTCTTCTTTTAAAAAATATGCTAGGAAGACCAGAAGAATTAGATTTAACTGTATTTTTCCCGAAAATTAGTAATGGAGATTATCCTTCAGTGAATCATGAATCGCCAGAGATATCTGTTAGTGATTGACCACCCTCTACCGTCGCAAATCAGGACATCGTCTCAGAAATTTAAGGGAATAAATTTGTGTCGCCAGAAGATGCTATGAGTGTCCCCAAAATTGACATTCTTGCCCCTATAAACGAGCACTGTGATCAAATTACTTCTAAAGTTTTAGATCTTCTACCCGGAACGTCCAGGACGTACGTCACTGTAAATAACTTAAGTACTGGAGATGAAAATGAAACTCTACAATTTCCCATGTAGTTTCTAAACAGCTTAGAAATAAGTGGCTTGCCTCCTCTCATGTCCTTCAATTAAACCTGGAGCAATTTTTAAATTATTACGAAACTTAAATGTTTCACAGGATCTTCTAAACGGATCAGCGTTAATTATATGAAAAATGCATATCAGTTGTTTGGATCTCGAAATCATTTCGGGGTTAAGTGTTGGAGAGAGAGTTTTGATTCCTAGGATGGATGTAACAACATCGACACTACTCTTCCATTTTATTTTAAAGAAGCCAGTTTCCTTTTCACCTTGCATTCAATATGACTATTAACAAAGTTCAAGAACAGACTTTAGGCCGTGTAGGTGTATATTTATCCCAGCCTGTATTTAGCCATGACCACCTGTAGGTAGCAGTATCTTGAGTTCGGTCATTTGACAGTTTGAAAGTAAATGGTGCCAGCGAGCCATGGGACGATACATATAGTATTTAAAGAAATGCTCTAAGAGCACTACATTTCAGAGAAAATGGACCTAATATTCTCTGGAATTAGATACTTCACACTACAGTCTATAAGTTAATTTTTGGAGTCCTTATTTAGCCAATGCAAACTAAATGTAGCAAATGCTGTCACTCAGAAGTTTGTAAGTGCCAGATAAATATACTTTACCGAGCCAGGGACTTAGTATTCCGTTGAATTTCAACGGGGTTCACCCTAGTGATTGATTTTATTCTACATTACATATTGTAGAATGAAATATTATAGATGTATACAGTGTTTCATATTTAATACTTCAGTAATATTTTCTTGAACATGTTCATTCAACGTGTCGCATTATGTATTTATATTCACTTGTCAGCACCAGTTTTCTGGAACTTGGAAATGTAGTGTTCTACGTAAAAGTTCTTTACACACTAAAGCGATATGCACAAAATAAAAAGACATTTAGTTAAGGTTATTAAGTGAACTTTATTGTCAGAATATTCAAGATGCTTACAATCTTCATTAGGTCTTCTTCTTTCTTCTCAATTCTCAGTCCAAAAATTGGTTGGCAGCCATGTTTCATCATCCAGTCTCGGTATCATTTCTCCAGTTATTTCATCGCATCCTGGCGCTTTATTAAGTTTCAATCCTTTAACAGCCTTAAGATATGAGGGTCCCAGTTAATCACTTGTTATGTTTCCTTCATTTCCAAGGTCACTTATGTCAATAGGATCTTCATATAATGTTTCTATGTATCGCTTCCCTCTTTCTCCCACGTATTTGCTCTCAGACTACATTTTCCCATTTTCACCTAATATGCTGTTACTACGGCCAGTGACTGTTCTGAATTGTTTCTTAATCAATTCATAACCAGTTTCCATGTTTCCTTTCTCCATTCTTTCTTCTATTTATTTGCATTGTCTCATTACATACTCTTCTCTGGCTTTCTTTGCTTCTCTGTTGACTAGGTTTCAGAGTCTTTTACAGTTTCTGATGGTGGTAGTGATTATTGTTTTTAGAGGAAGTACAAGTAGGCAACCATCCTCTATATAACACTAATCAGAGAAAAAATGGAAGGGGTCCGACACTTCAAAAAATGAATGTATCGGCCAAAGGAAGACAAGGGCCTCGAAAGGCATGAAAATGAAAGACTCCCTAGGCCTCCATACGTAATACCGTCGGGGTCTGAAAAGAACAAGTGTTGACCAAGGGAGGTCGGATAGGATAGATAAAAGTGAGGAGCCTGGCACAAGTAAGTGGAAGAAATGCCAGGACTCAGCTGAGGGTCCCGTGGTCGCCAATCCACTCTCCAAAGTTCAGAGCCCCTGAGGCCCCTTTTAGTCGCCTCTTACGACAGGCAGGGGATTCCGTGGGTGTTATTCTACCGCCCCCACCCACAGGGGGATTATAGTTTCTGACTCCTTCTTCACTCTTTGAGTTTTTTAATTTCCTCCTTTCCTCTATAAGTTCAAGCACATAATCTATAACCCATGGTTCTCGTGCTTGTTTGGTCGTTTTCCCTATTACCTGATTTGCAGCTTCTATGATAGAGTGTTTAAAGCCCATCCATTTCTCATTTATTGTACCATTGGGTATTTCTGCGACGTTCTGTTTTACCAGTGTTTGATAGTTTTCCTTGATTCTGTCTTGTTTTAGTTTCCTGACATTATATCTGCAATATTTTTCCGCGTTCTTCCTCTTCTTTCTTAGTCTTAAACCAGATTTTAACAATACTAGGTTGTAGTCACTCGCCACATCAGCTCCTGGATAACTTTTGCATTGTTTGACTTGGTTACGGTATTTTTCCCATACCATAATAAAATCTATTTGGCATTTCGCTTTATCTCCAGGTGCAATCTAGGTATACCTTCTTCTCTTGGGCTGTTTGAACAAGGTGTTTGTAATTATTAGTCCTTTTCCTTTACAAAAGTCTATTACTTGTTGTCCTTTGTCATTTCTTACACCAAGACAATACTTCTTTTTCATCAACAGAAACGTTCCAGTCTCCAAGAAAAATGAGATTAGGTCTATCGTGAATAATACATTTGGCTTATGTCTTCGAAGATCTCTGTATTATTCGTAACTCCTCAAGCTTCACTCGAAGGTAGCAGCAAGTATTCTTCCACTATAAACTGACACAGAGAAAAGCACACAAAATATCTCTGAGGTGTTGTGTTGTCGGGGGAGCCCCACCCCGCTCCCCAGAAAGCGTGGCGACCAACCAGAATATTATGTCGCCTCCGCCTGCCCGTAATGTCATACGAAGTAACATAACTACAATACAATAAATTAAATCTTTATAATAATTGAACCTTTAATTTAAAACACAAAAATAAAAGATAACGGAAACCGGAAACATCTCACAATTAAAACTCAGTCAAATGGCTCCCATTACTGCTAAATCATTCTACTCTATACCCACAGACCACACCTGCGAACTCCTTATTCGTACCACCTTCCATAGGAGACATAGTCCGCTTCTTTTCCCTTTCCCGTCTCAAGACATTTCGGTATTACCGCACCCTATTTCACACCCACCTCCAGTCAGCCATCAATCAAGCACTCAACCTCCATGTTCAGACCACCTACTCGGGGTTATATACACATTTTCAATTTTAGACAGTGGAGACCCTTGTTTGATGGATAGTACAACCAACAGAAGACAACCCCCTCTACCCGTCTCCATTTTCTTAATATCCAATCCTTTTCACCCAAACGCCTACTCCTCCAGACCCTCCTAAAACAAAACCCTGACCACGCAGTTCTTCGCAATGAAACCATGCTTCGTGACACTCAGCCCGCCAATCTACCTGCCTTCACCCTCCACAGAGTGCAAAATCCATATGTATCGATCATGGAGGTGTAGCCTTGCCGTTCACCCTTCCCCCCTCATACGCGTCCACACGCCACTACCTCTACACGTCTATCCTGAATCCATCATTGCTACCATATACTACTACTCACGAATCCTGCATCTCGCCATCATTTACATCCGAAACATCACCCCATTCCCGTAGAGTTCATGGCCTATATTCACACCACATTCCCTCATTCCCAAACCCTTTCAGTTCATAACCTGCATAGCCATTTTTCTGACGAGATCCAACGCCTCCACAACTTCCCCAAGCATATTGACTCCTTTTTAATTCCTCCCCGGGTCACTCCCGCCCTCCTTCCCAAACAACCAGTGACGCTGTCTTTTCTGAAAACTTCTTAATCCATCTTCTAAACGCTTCCCACCTCTTTATCCTCCTCTAAATACCCTCAAACTCACCACCTCCCCATCCTCCTGCCCCACGTTTGTAACTGAACTTCGAAAAAGCCAATTGGACCGCCTACGTGAACATATTACCAAACCACTCGCACAATCACCTCTTATTCCTACTGATGTCCAGTCGTAGAAAACATTTCCAACTTCATCCATACCACCATAACTAATGCCTCGAAGACCTACATTACCACCTCACTCCATACCCCCTCCAAACCCTCTCTCCCACCCAACTTCCTGCATCCCCAGGAACTCTCCCAGTCTGACCTATACAATTCTCCCGTACACGTGATCCCTACAACCTTCGCCTCCACCGCAAGACCTTGTGGACCGTTTCCAGCTACCTGAAAGCTCACCGCCAGGTAACCTTGTCCAAAATCTGCAATTCTCTCAATTTCATCCATGTCTCCCCCTCTCAATTCTGGCGCAATCTATCCTCCCTCTTCGGACAACACAGTACCCATTCATACCCCACCATCCAATATGGAACATCTCAATTGAGTATCCAGGAAAAGCTGTATATATTCACCTCCCAATTCCACAATCGATTCACATCTTCTCCATACACAATATCACCCTCTACCAGAATCACCTATCCTCCCCGTCCCTTCAACAATCTTCTACTTACACACTCGCACCACACGTCCTCAACAACACGATAACTGCCTCCATTATTTCAAACCCCTTAGTCCGCACACGGGGCACCGCTCCAAGTCACGACCGAATCCGATACGGCCATATATGTCAAGCCCTAATTGAACTACTCACACTCCTAGCATCCCTCCATACATTTCACACACCTGCGACTTCTACCCCCACCTCCTGCAAGAGATTCACATTGCTCACTTTCACAAAACCCAGAAAGGACCGATCAAAACTAGACACCTACTGCCCCATTCGTCTCATCACAATCCTTGTTAAGATCCTAGATAAAATCCCCATCCGCCGATTGCAACCCTCTCTGAAATCCCTTAACACATAACCTCCACAAACAATGCGGATTCCACAGAGGACTATTAATCATCTAAACTTTTACATCATCCAATCTATTAAGCCATTACTTAACGGTAACCCCGCCCTGACAGGTGTGGCCCAGAGCAAGCACAACCTATTTCCTCCACTCTTGTCGATGGAACGCCGAATTGTCCGCAATGCCCTCCTAATTCCTCTGTTACTGCTTACTAAGGAACTCAACCACATCATCCCCTCCCCAAAATTGACACCCACGTCTCCTTCCCCTTCTGGATATTCCAAGGCAAGGCCCTATATACCAACAACCCTCTCCTTTCCCAGTTCCTCCATTCCACCCAACGTTCCCCACTATATAACCTATCCCCACATCATTATCAAAATATCCTCACGAACCAAGTACAGGCCGCCCCCACCAGACCAGGCTGCAATGGATAAATTTTATCCCAAATACCACCCACCTTCAGTATCAAAACTATTTCATCTAAACGCCTACCCCTGCAGACCCTCATACAACAACACCCTGCCCAAAGGTTTCTGCGCAAAGAAACAATACTTCGTGACACTCAGCCCGCCATTCTACCCAGATTCCCCACCCACAATGCGGAAAACCCACATGGTATATGTCGCGGTGGTACAGCCATTGCGGTACGCCCTTCCCTCGTCATACGCGTCCACACCCCGTACCTCCACACATCTATCCTGAATCCATCAATGCTACCATATACTTCCGTTCCCGAATCCTGCACATCGCCACCATTTACACCCGAAACATCGCCACTTCTCGTAGTATCCATGGACTATATCCACACCACATTCCGTCATTTCATAATTTTTGCGGATCTTAACCTACATAGCCGCTTTTCTGGCGCATTCCAATGCCTCAACAAATTCCTCACCGCATTGACTCCTCTCAAATTCCACTCCAGGGTCTCTCCCGCCCTTCTTCGCAAACACATCCCGACGCCGTCGTTTCTCACAAATTCTTAATTCATTTCTAAATATTTCCCCCCTTCCTATCCTATTCCAAATAGCCCCTTACTCGCCACGTCTATATCCTCCTCCCCCGCGTCTGTTAACGTACTTTCCGAAAGCCGATTGGAAGCCTATCGTGAACATATTACCAAAGCACACGCACAGTCACCGCCCCTTCCTTGTGATGCCCAGTCGTAGACAATATTTCCAACATCAACCGTACCATCATAACGCATGTCTCGAAGGCCATCTTCCCCACATAACACCATATGCCCTACAATCCCTGTCATAGATAATTGGACCACCTATGTGAATATATTACATAACCACGCGCACAATCACCTAGATTCCTACTGATGCCCAGTCGTAGACAACATTTACAACTTCATCCATACCACCATAACTAATGCCTTGAAGACCTATATTCCCAACTCACCCCATACGACCTCCAAACCCTCTCTCCCACCTAACATCCTCCACCCCCATGAACTCTCAATTCTTGCCTATGCAGTCCCGTACACGTGACCACTAATTCGTTCGCCTCCGCTGCCAGATCATACCGACAGTTTCCAGCTACCTGAAAGATCACCACCGGATAACCAGGTCAAAATCTACAATACCCTCAATTTCATCCATGTCCCACCTTCTTAGTTCTGGCGAAACATATCCTCCCGCTTCGGAAAACACAGTACCCATTCATACCACCACTATCCAATATGGCACATCTCCGTCGAGTATCCAGGAAAAACTCTTAATATTCACCTCCCACTTCCAAAATCGGTCCACTCATTTTCCATAACATTACTCATCTCCGCCCGATACAACCCTGTTCCATAAATCTACTTTTCCATCCGTCCCTTCAACACTATTCTACTTACACACACACACACCCCACGCCCCAAAAATCCCGATAACAGCCTCCATTATTACGAATGCCCTAGTCCGCACACGGAGCACAGCCTCAGCTCCCGACCAAGTGCGATACTGCCATATTTGTCAAACCCTTATCGAATTCCTCACGCTCCTAGCATCCCTCTATCCATTCTTAAATATCTCCGGTTTCCAACCCACCTCCTAGAAGAGATTCGATATGCTCCTTTTCACAAAACCTGAAGGGACAAATAAAAAACTCAAACTTACCGCGCCATTTGCCTCATCACAATCTTTGCCAAGATCCTAGATAAAAATACTCATCCGCCGACTGCACCACTATCTCAAGTCCCTCAAAATACTATGTCCCCAAAAATGCGGATTCCACCGACGACAACTAATCACCAAATCTTCCACCTCATACAATCTATTAATAAGAAAATAAACATTGCGCGACAGTCCCTATCAACCACCTTCGACTGTAACCAGGAATTCGCCTGACACCCTGTAATTAATTCAAGCTCCACTGCTAAACAGTCCCAGGCTCCTACATCCAATTCTACGCTACTTACTTACTTTCACCCCATCCAACATATTAAGCCATTACTTACCGCACACCCGCCCTGAGAGCTGTGACCCACAGCAAGCCCAACATATTTCCTCCTCTCCTGTCGATGGAACGCCGTATATTCCGCATTGCCTTTCTAATCCCTCTGTTATTCCTTACAAAGGAACTATACCACATCATCCCCTCCCCAAACCTGACACACACGTCTCCATCTTCTTCTGGAGATTCCACGGCAAGACCCTAGATCCCAACAACCCTGTCCTATACCAGTTCCTCCATTCCACCCTACGATCCCCACTATATAAATTATCCCCACATCACTATCAAAACATCCTCACGAACTAGAGACGGGCCACACCCACAAGACCAGTCCGCAATGGATAAATTTTATCCCAAATCCCACCCACCTTCCTTTATAACTTTCTCATCTAATCGCCTACTCCTCCAGACCCTCCTACAACAAACCTGCCCACACAGTTCAGCGGGAAAATATCCATTCTTCGTGATACTCAGCTTGCCATTCTACCCTGATTCCCATCCACATGGAGGAAAACCCGTATGGTATAAGTCGTGGTGGTATAGCCATTGTGGTACGCCCTTCCCCCCACATACGCGTCCACACCCCCTGCGTTCACAAATCTATCCTGATTCCATTAATGATACCATATAATTGCGTTCCCGAATCCTGCACCTCAACACGATTTACACCAGATAAATCACCCCTTCCCGTAGCATTCCTGGCCTATATTAACACCACATCCCTCATTTCATAGTTTATGCAGATCTTAATCTACATAGCCGGTCTTCTGGCGAGACCCAACGCCTCCACAACTCCCTCAACCACATTGACACCTAATTCCCCTCCCGAGTCCTTCCCGTCCTTCCTAGCAAACGCTCCCCGACGCCGTCATTTCTCACAACCCCCTAATCCATCTTCTAAACTTTCCCTTCCTGCATATCCTCCTCCAAATACCCCCACACACGCCACGTCCTCAACCCCTCCCCGCGTCTGATACAGAACTTCGCCAAAACCAATTGGACACGTACCGTGAACATATTACCAAAACACTCAGACAGTCACCTCCCCTTCCTTCTGATGCCCAGTCGTAGACAAGATTCCAATCCTCGACTATACCTATATATATAATGTCCCGATGATCCACATTCCCACCTCACTCCATACGACCTCCAAACCCTGCCTCCCACACAACTTCCTGCACACCCTGCAACTCTCCCAGTCTTATCAAAAAGAACTCTCCCGAACACGTTATCCCTACTTCCTTCGGCTCCACAGCCAGTCCCTGCGGACAGTTTCCAGCCTCCTGAACACTCCTCGGTTCATAACCTGGTCCAAAAATTGAAATTCCCACAATTTCGTCCTTGTCTCGCCTGCTCAGTTCTGGCGCAAGCTATCCTCACCCCTCGGTACACACAGCACCCCTTCATACCCCACCATTCATAATGAAACATCTCCGACGAATATCCCGGTAAACATGTTAATATTCACCTCCCACTTCTGCAATCGGTTCGCTCCTTCTCCATACCATTACTCATTTCCGCCCGATGCCACCCTGTTCAAGAATCTACTTTCCCCTTCGTCTCTTCAACACTTCTCCACAAACACACACGCACCCCACGTCCTAAACATCCCAAAAAATCCCTCCATTATTACTAACGCCATAGTCCGCACACTGAGCAGCGCTCCAGCTCCCGACCAAGTCCGATATTGCCATATCTGTCAAAACCTTACCGAATTCCTCACGCACCTAGCATCCCTCTATCCATTCTTAGACACCTCCGGTTTGCATCCCACCTCCCGAAAAGATTCAAAATGCTCTTTTTTCCCAAATCCGGAAACGACCAATCCAAACTAGACTCCAAAAGCCCCATTTGTCTCATCACCATCCTTGCCAACATTCTACATAAAACACTCATCCCCTGATTGCACCGCTATCTGAAGTACCTCAGAGAACTACGTCCCCCACAATGCGGATTCCACCGAGGATTAATAATCACCAAAACGTTCACCTTACCCAATCTATAAATAAACAACTCGACATAGCCCGACCATCCCTATAAATCACCTTCGACTATAACCAGGAATTCACCTTCATCTGACACCCTGTCCTTAATTTCAAGCTCCACTTCTAAACATTCCCAGCCTCCTACGTCCAATTCTACGCGACTTACCGTAATAACAGCACAACCTGTATATCAGACAACGGCCACCTATCGCCAATCTTCCCCATGTCCCTGGATGTATAGCAAGTATTTATCCCCTCTCCCCACCGCTCCTCTTTCTTTTCGTCTCCGACATACTCCAAATATCACCACCCATACAATTCCCTCAATTCGCCAATATCACCGCCATCATTTCGCCCACACCCTTCAGTACAGAACATCAGTTAGAAAAATGCGAAGTTTCCTGGACACAGTTACCTCCCTTCGCGACCAATGGGAACTCGGCCTCAAAACTTCCAAAACAAAATCCATCCTAATCCTGTATCACAAACGGCGCTTTTTCCTTCCTCTCAATCTTTGCAGCCTCAGATTCACCATAATGACAAAACCGTCCCCCCTCAATCTTCCCTCAAATACCTTGGCGTCACCATAGAGCAGCACCTCACATACCGCCCCACTTCAAAAACCCACAAACAAATCATACATATGATCTCATCAATTACGTCGGCTTGCCGGCACCGGTTACGTATTTAACAGGACACTAATTCACCTAACCGCCGAACCCTTCATCCACTAAGCCATTACTTACCGCTCAACCCGCCCTGACAGCTGTGACCCACAGCAAGCCCAATATATTTCATCCTCTCCTGTCGATGGAACGCCGAATATTCCCCATTGCCCTTCTAATAACTCAGTTATTCCTTACTAATGAACTACACCACATCATCCCCTCCCCAAACTTGACACCCACGTCTCTCTCCTCTTCTGGAGATTCCACGGCAAGGCCTAGATCCAAAAAAAAACCGTCCCATACATGTTGCTCCATTCCACCATACGATCCCCACTACATAAGTTATCCTCTCATCACTATCAAAACATCCTCATGCACAAGAAACGGGCCACCCCCAAATTCCACCCACCTTCAATTATAACTTTCTCATCCAATCGCCTAGAACTCCAGGACTTCCTACAGCAACCCAGCCCACACACTTCTGCCCGAAAGAAACCATTCTTCGTGATACTCAGCTTGCCATTTTACCCGGATTCCCCATCCACATGGCGGACAACCCACATGGTATAGGTCGTGGTGGTGTAGCAATTGTTGTACGCCCTTCCCTCCTCATACGCGTCCACGCCCCGTACGTTCACATATCAATCCTGATTCCACTAATGCTACCATATAATTCCGTTCCCGAATCCTTCACCTCAACACCATTTACACCAGAAAAATCACCCCTTCCCGTAGCATCATGGCCTATATTAATACCACATTTCGTCATTTCATAACTTTTGCAGATCGTAATCTACATAGCCGGTCTTCTGGCGAGACCCACCGCCTCCACAAGTCCCTCAACCACATTGACTCCTAATTCCACTCCCGAGTCCCTCGCGTCCTTCTTCGCAAACACTCTCCGACGCCGTAATTTCTCACAACTACCTAATCCACCTTCTAAACTTTCCCTTCCTCCCTATCCTCCTCCAAATACCCTCACACACGCCACGTCCTCATCCCCCTCCCCCGCGTCTGATACAGAACTTCGCCAAAACCAATTGCACACGTAAACCAAAGCACTCGGACAGTCACCTCCACTTCCTTCTGACGCCCAGTCGTAGACAAGATTTCCAACCTCAACTATACCAACATATGTAATGTCTCGATGATCCACATTCCCACTTCACTCCATACGACTTCCGAATCCTGTCTCCCATCAAACTTCCTGCACCCCCTGCAACTCTCCCAGTCTTATCAAAAAGAACTCTCCCGAACACGTTATCCCAAGTTCCTTCGCTTCCACCGCCAGTCCCTGCGGACAGTTTCCAGCCTCCTGAACGCTCTTCGGTGCATAACCTGGTCCAAAACGTGAAAGACCCTCAAATTCGTCCTTGTCTCGCCTTCTTAGTTCTGGCGCAAGCCATACTCACACCTCGGTCAATACAGCACCCCTTCATACCCCACCATTCATAATGAAACATATCTGACGAATATCCAGGTAAACGTATTAATATTCACCTCGCATTTACGCAATCGGTTCGCTCATTCTCCAGACCAGTACTCATTTCCCGATGCTACCCTGTTCGAGAATATACTTTCAACTCCGTCCCTTTAACACTCCTGTACTTACACGCACGCACCCCACGTCCTAAACAACTCGAAAACTCCCTCCATTTTTATTAACGCCATAGTCCGAACACGGAGCAGCGCTCCAGCTCCCGACCAAGTCCGACACTGCCGTATCTGACAAACACTTATCGAATTCCTTACGCATCTAGCATCCCTCTATCCACTCATACACTCCTCCGATTTCCATCCCACCTTCTGCAAAGATTCAAAATACTCCTTTTTCCCAAATCCGGAAAGGACCAATCCAAACTAAACTCCTAACGCCCCATTTGTGTCATCACCATCCTTGCCAACATTCTAGATAAAACACTCATCCCCTGATTGCACCGCTATCTAAAGTCCCTCAAACAAATACGTCCCCCATAATGCGGATTCCACCGAGGACTACTAAACACCAAATCTTTCACCTCACCCAATCTATAAATAAACAAGCCAACATAGCCTGACCGTCCTAATAAATCACCTTCGACGTTAACCAGGAATTCACCCTCGTCTGACACCCTGTCCTTATTTTCAAGCTCCACTTTTAAACACTCCTAGCCTCCTACGTCCATTTCTACGCGGCTTGCCCAAACAACAGTACAACCTGTATATCAGACAACGGCCACCTATCGCCAACTCTCCCCAGGTCCGTGGATGTGTAGCAAGGATTTATAACCTCTCCCCTCCTATCCCCTTTCCTTTCGTCACCGATATCCTCCATATATCACCACCCATCCAAATCCTTCAATTCGCCAATTTCACCGCCATCATTTCGCCCACACCCTTCGGTACAGAAAACCAATTAGAAAAATGCGAAGTTTCTTGGACACAGTTACCTCCCTTTGCGACAAATGGGATCTCGGCCTCAATACTTCCAAAACAAAATCCATCCTAATCCTGTATCACAAACGGCGCTTTTTCCTTCCTCGCGATCTCTGCAGCCTCACATTCTCCATAATGACAACACCGTCCCCCCAAAATCTTCCCTCAAATACCTTGGCGTCACCATAGAGCAAAGCCTTACATTCGGCCCCCAGTTCGAAAACCCACAAACAAATTATACATATGATCTCATCCAGTACGTCGGCTTGCCGGTACAAGTTAGGTATTTAACAGGAAACTACTTCACCTAATTGCCGAATCCTTCATCCACTAAGCCAGTATTTACCGCTCACCCCGCCCTGACAGCTGTGACCCACAGCAAGCCCAACATATCTCCTCCTCTCCTGTCGATGGAACACCGAATATTCCGCATTGCCCTTCTAATCCCACTTTTATTCCTTACTAAGGAACTACGCCACATCATCCCCTCCCCAAACTTACACACACGTCTCCCTCCTCTTCTAGAGATTCCACGGCAAGACCCTACATCCAAACAACCCCGTCCCATACAAGTTCCCCCATTACACCCAACGATCCCCACTATATAAGTTATCCCGACATCACTATCAAAACGTCCTCACGAACTAGAGACGGGCCACCCCCAAAAGACCAGTCCGGAATGGATAAATTTTTTCCCAAATCCCACCCACCTTCATTTATTACTTTCTTATCGAATCGCCACCTCCTCCAGACCCTCCTACAACAAACCTGCCCACACAGTTCTGCGCGAAAAAACATTCTTCGTGATACTCAGCTTGTCATTCTACCCGGATTCCCCATCCACATCGCGCACAACACGCCTGGCATTAGTCGAGGTGGTATAGCCATTGTGGTACGCCCTTCCCTCCTCATACGGGTCCACACCCCGTACGTTCACATATCTATCTGATTCCATTATGCTACCATACAATACCCTTCCTGATTCCTGCTCCTCAACACCATTTACACCAGAAAATTCACCCTTTCCCGCAGCATTCATGGCCTACATTAAGACCGCATTACTTCATTTCATAATTTTTGCAGATCTTAATTTTCATAGCCCGTCCTCTGGCTAGACCCAACGCCTCCACAACTCCCTCAACCACATTGACTCCTAATTCCACTCCCGAGTCCTTCCACGTTAACACGATGATATTCACCTACCACTTCCGCAATCGGTTCACTCCTTCTCCATACCATTACACATCTCCACCCGATGCCACCCTGTCCGAGAATCTACTTTCCCCACCGTCCCTTCAACACTCCTCTACTTACACACACGCACCCCACGGCCTAAACATCCCGAAAACTCCCTCCATTATTACAAACGCCATAGTCCGCACACGGACCAGCATTCCAGCTCCCGACCAAGTCCGATACTGCCATATCTGTCAAACCCTTATCGAATTCCTCACGCTCCTAGCATCCCTCTATCCATTCATACACACCTCCGGTTTCCATCCCACATTCCGAATGGATTCAAAATGCTCCTTTCTCTCAAATCCGGAAACGACCAATCCAATATATCCTAACGCACCATTTGTCTCATCACCATCCTTGCCAACATTCTAGATAAAACACTCATCCCTTGATTGCACCGCTATCTGAAGTCCCTCAAACAACTGCGTCCCCCATAATGCGGATTCCACCGAGGACTACTAATCACCAAATCTTTCACCATACCCAATCTATAAATAAACAACTCAACATAGCCCGACGTTCCCTATAAAACACCTTCGACTTTAACCAGGAATTCACCTTCGTCTGACACCCTGTCCTTAATTTCAAGCTCCACTTCTAAACATTCCGAGCTTTATACGTCCAATTCTACGCGGCTTACCGTTATAACAGTACAACCTGTATATCAGACAACGGCCACCTATCGCCCACCTTCCCCATGTCCCTGGATGTATAGCAAGGATTTATCCCCTCTCCCCACCACTCCTTTTTCCTTTCGTCACCGACATTCTCCAAATATCACCACCCATACAATTCCTTCAATTCGCCAATATCACCGCCATCATTTCGCCCACACCCTTCGGTACAGAACATCAATTAGAAAAATGCGAAGTTTCCTGGACACAGTTACCTCCCTTTGCGACAAATAGGAACTCGGCCTCCATACTTTCATAACAAAATCCATCCTAATCCTGTATCACAACGGCGCTTTTTCCTTTCTCGTGATCCCTGCAGCCTCAAATTCACCATAAGAACAAAACCGTCCCCCCTCAATCTTCCCTCAAATACCTTGGCGTCACAATAGAGCAGCGCCTTACATTCCGCCCCCAGTTCGAAAACCCACAAACGAATCATACGCATGTTCACATCAATTACGTCCGCTTGCCGGCACCAGTTACGTGTTTAACAGGAAACTACTTCACCTAACCAGTGAACGCTTCATCCGCTAAGCCATTACTTACAGCTCACCCCGCCTTGACAGCTGTGACCCACAGCAAGCCCAACATATTTACTCCTCTCCTGTCGATGGAACGCCGAATATTCCGCATTGCCCTTCTAATCCCTCTGTTATTCCCTGCTAAGGAACTACGTCACATCATCCCCTCCGCAAACTTACACACACGTCTCCTTCCTCTTCAGGAGTTTCCACGGCATAGCCCTAGATCCCAACAACCCTGTCCCATACACGTTCCTTCATTCCACCCTACGATCCCCACTATATAATTTATCCCCACATCACTATCAAAAGATCCTCACGAACCTGAGACTTGCCACCCCCGCAAGACCAGTCCGCAATGGGTAAATTTTATCCCAAATCCTACACACCTTCATTTATAACTCTCTCATCTTATCGCCTACTCCTCCAGACCATCCTACAACAATCCTGCCCACTCAGTTCTGCGCGAAAAAACCATTCTTCGTGATACTCAGCTTGCAATTCGACCCGGATTCCCCATTCACATGGCGGACAACCCGCATGGTATAAGTCGTGGTGGTATAGCCATTGTGGTACGCCCTTTCCTCCTCATACGCGTCCACACCCCATACATTCACATATCTATCCTGATTCCATTAATGCTACCATATAATTCCGTTTCCGAATCCTGCACCTCAACACAATTTACACCGGAAAAATCACACCTTCCCGTAGCATTCCTGGTCTATATTAACACAACATTCCGTCATTTCATACTTTTTTAGATCCTAATCTACATAGCCGGTCTTCTCGCGAGGCCCAACGCCTCCACATCTCCCTCAACCACATTGACTCCTAATTCCACTCCCGAGCCCTTCCAGTCCTTCTTCGCAAACACTCCCCGATGCCGTCTTTTCTCACAACTACCTAATCCACCTTCTAAACATTCCCATCCTCCCTATCTTCCTCCAAATACCCTCACACACGCCAAGTCCTCATCCCCCTCCCCCGCGCCTGATACCGAAATTCCCCAAAACCAATTGGACACGTACCGTGAACATAATACCAAAGCACTCGGAGAGTCACCTCCCCTACTTTCTGATGCCCAGTCGTAGACAAGATTTCCAACCTCAACTATACCAACATATCTAATGTCACGATGATTCACATTCCACCTCACTCCATACGCCCTCCAAACCCTGTCTCCCACCCAACATCCTGCACCCCCTGCAACTCTCCCAGTCTTATCAAAAAGAACTCTCCCGAACACGTTATCCCAACTTCCTTCGCCTCCACCACCAGTCCCTGCGGACAGTTTCCAGCCTCAAGAACGCTCTTCGGTGCATAACCTGGTCCAAAACGTGAGAGTCCCTCCATTTCGTCCTTGCCATGCCTTCTCTGTTCTGACGCAAGCTGTCCTCACCCCTCGGTCAACACAGCACCCTTTCATACTCCACTATTCATAATGAAATATCTGCGACGAATATCCAGGTAAACATGTTAATAGTCACCTCCCACTTCCACAATCGGTTCACTCCTTCCCTATACCATTACTCATCTCCGCCCGATGCCACCCTGTTCGAGAATCTACTTTCCCCTCCGTCCCTTCAACACTCCACTACTTACACACACGCACCCCACGTCCCAAACATCCCGAAAACTCCCTCCATTTTTATTAACGCCATACTCCGCACACGGAGCAGCGCTCCAGCCCCCGACCAAGTCCGATACTGCCGTATCTGTCAAACCCTTATCGAATTCCTCACGCTCCGAGCATCCCTCTATCCATTCATACACACCTCCGGCTTCCATCCCACCTTCTGAAAAGATCAAAAAGCTCCTTCTTCCCAAATCCGGAAAGGACCAATCCAAAATAGACTCCTAACGCCCCATTTGTCTCATCACCATCCTTGCCAACATTCTACATAAAGCACTCATCCCCTGATTACACCGCTATCTAAAGACTCTCAAACAACTACGTCCCCCATAATGCGGATTCCACCGATGACTACAAATCACCAATCCTCTCCTCTTACCCAATCTATAAATAAACAACTCATCATAGCCTAACCGTCCCTATAAATCACCTTCGACTTTAACCAGGAATTCACCTTCGTCTGATACCCTGTCCTTATTTTCAAGCTCCACTTCTAAACACTCCCACCCTCCTACGTCCAATTCTACGCGGCTTACCGTAATAACAGTACAACCTGTATATCAGACAACGGCAAACTATCGCCAACCTTCCCCATGTCCCTGGATGTATAGCAAGGATTTATCCCCACTCCTCACCGCTGGTTTTCCTTTTCGTCACCGACATTCTCCACATATCAACACCCATCGAATTCCTTCAATTCGCCAATATAACCACCATCATTTCGCCCGCTCCCTTTGTGTCCAGAACAACAATAAAAACCTGCGAAGTTTCCTGGACACAGTTACATCGCTTTGCGACCAATTGGAACTCGGCCTCAATACTTCCATAACAAAATCCATCCTAATCCTGTATCACGAACGACGCTTTTTCCTTCCTCACAATCCCCGACGCCTCGTATTCACCATAATGACAACACCGTCCCCCCTCTATCTTCCCTTAAAAACCTTGGCGTCGCCATATAGCAGCACCTTACATTCCGCCCCCATTTCAGAAACCCACAAACAAATCATACATATGATCCCATCAAATACGTCGGCTTGCCGGCAGCACTTAGGTATTTAACAGCAAACTACTTCACCTAGCCGAACCCTTCATTGGCTAAGCCATTATTACCGCTCACCCCGCCCTGACAGCTGTGACCCACAGCAAGCCCAACATATTTCCTCCTCTCCTGTCGATGGAACGCCGATTATGCCGCATTGCCCTTCTAATCCCTCTGTTATTCCTTACTAAGGAACTACACCACACCATCCCCTCCCCAAACTTGACACACACGTCTCCCTCCTCTTCTGGAGATTCCAGGGCAAAGCCCTAGATCTCAACAACCCTGTCCCATACCAGTTCCTAAATTCCACCCTACGATCCCCACTATATAAGTCACCTCCACATCACAATCAAAACATCCTCAAGAACCCCCAAAAGACCAGTCCGCAATGGGTAAATTTTATCCCATATCCCACCCACCTTCATTTATAACTTTCTCATCTAATCGCCTACTCCTCCAGACCCTCCTACAACAACCCTGCCCACAGAGTTCTGCGCGAAAAAATCATTCTCCGTGATACTCAGCTTGCCATTCTACATGGATTCCCCATCCACATGGCGGACAACCCGCATGCTATAAGTCGTGGTGGTATAGCCATTGTGGTACACCCTTCCCTCCTCATACGCGTCCACACCCCGTACGTTCGCATATCTGCATGATTCCATTAACGCTACCATATAATTCCGTTCCCGAATCCTGCATTTCAACACCATTTACACCAGAAAAATCACCCCTTCCCGTAGCATTCATGGCCTGTATTAACACCACATCCCGCCATTTCATAATTGTTGCAGATCTTAATCTTCATAGCCGGTCTTCTGGCGAGACCCAACGCCTCCACATCTCCCTCAACCACATTGACTCCTAATTCCACTCCCGAGCCCTTCCAGTCCTTCTTCGCAAACACTCCCCGATGCCGTCTTTTCTCACAACTTCCTAATCCACTTTCTAAACATTCCCTTTCTCCCTATCCTCCTCCAAATACCCTCACACACGCCACGTTCCCATTCCCCACCCCCGCGACTGATACAGAACTTCGCCAAAACCAATTGGACACGTACCATGAACATATCACCAAAGCACTCGGACAGTCACCTCCCCTTCTCTCTGATGCCCAGTCGTAGACAAGATTTCCAACCTCAACTATACCAACATGTCTAATGTGTCGATGATCCACATTCCAACCTCACTCAATACGCCCTCCAAACCCTGTCTCCCACCCAAATTCCTGCACCCCCTGCAATTCACCCAGTCTTATCTAAAAGAATTCTCCCGAACACGTTATCCCTTCTTCATCGCCTCCACCGCCAGTCCCTGCGGACAGTCTCCATCCTCCTGAACGCTCTTCGGTGGATAACCTGGTCCAGAATTGAAAATCCCTCAATTTCGTCCTTGCCTCGCCTTCTCAGTTCTGGCGCAAGCGATCCTCACCCCTCGGTCAACACAGCACCCCGTCATACCCCACCATTCATAATGAAACATCTCCGACGAATATCCAGGTAAACATGTTAATATAAACCTACCACTTCCGCAATCGGTTCACTCCTTCTCTATACCATTACTCATTTCCGCCCGATGCCACCATGTTCGAGAATCTACTTTCCCCTCCGTCCCTTCAACACTCCACTACTTACACACACGCACCCCACGTCCCAAACATCCCGAAAACTCCCTCCATTTTTATTAACGCCATACTCCGCACACGGAGCAGCGCTCCAGCTCCCGACCAAGTCCGATACTGCCGTATCTGTCAAACCCTTATCGAATTCCTCACGCTCCTAGCATCCCTCTATCCATTCATACACACCTCCGGCTTCCATCCCACCTTCTAAAAAGATCAAAAAGCTCCTTTTTCCCAAATCCGGAAAGGACCAATCCAAACTAGACTCTAACGCCCCATTTGTCTCATCACCATCCTTGCCAACATTCTAGATAAAACACTCAACCCCTGATTGCACCGCAATCTGAAGTCCCTCAAACAACTACGTCACCCATAATGCGGATTCCACCGATGACTACAAATCACCAATCCTCTCACCTTACCCAATCTATAAATAAACATCTCATCATAGCCTGACATCCCTATAAAACACCTTCGACTTTAACCAGGAATTCACCTTCGTCTGACACCCTGTCCTTATTTTCAAGCTCCACTTCTAAACACTCCCAGCCTCCTACGTCCAATTCTACTCGGCTTATCGTAATAACAGTACAACCTGTATATCTGACAACGGCCATCTAGCGCCAACCTTCTCTATGTCCGTGGATGTATAGCAAGGATTTATCCCCTCACCCCCCGGCTCCTTTTTCTTTTCGTCACCGACATTTTCCAAATATCACCACCCATCCAATTCCTTCAATTCGCCAAGATCACCGCCATCATTTCGCCCACTCCCTTCGGTACACAACATCAAAAAGAAAACTGCGAAGTTTCCTTGACACAGTTACCTCCCTGTGCGACCAATGGGAACTCGGCCTCAATACTTCCAAATCAAAATCCATCCTAATCCTGTATCACAAACGGCGCTTTTCCCTTCCTCGCAGTCCCTACAGCCTCAGATTCATCATAATGACAACACCGTCCCTCTTCAATTTTCCCTCAAATACCTTGGCGTCACAATAGAGCAGCAACTCACATTCAGCCCCTTCTTCAAAAACCCACAAACACATCATACGTATGATCTCATCAAGTACGTCCGCTTGCCGGCACCAGTTAGGTATTTAACAGGAAACTACTTCACCTAAACGCCGAACCCTTCATTGGCTAAGCCATTATTACCGCTCACCCTGCCCTGACAGCTGTGACCCACAGCAAGCCCAACATATTTCCTCCTCTCCTGTCGATGGAACGCCGATTATGCCGCATTGCCCTTCTAATTCCTCTGTTATTCCTTTCTATGGAACTACACCACATCATCCCCTCCCCAAACTTGACACACACGTCTCCCTCCTCTTCTGGAGATTCCACAGCAAGTCCCTAGATCCCAACAACCCTGTCCCATACCAGTTCCTCCATTCCACCCTACGATCCCCACTATATGTTACCTCCACATCACAATCAAAACATCCTCAAGAACCCCCAAAAGACCAGTCCGCAATGGGTAAATTTTATCCCAAATCCCACCCACCTTCATTTATAACTTTCTCATCTAATCGCCTACTCCTCCAGACCCCCCTACAACAACCCTGCCCACACAGTTCTGCGCGAATAAAACATTCTCCGTGATACTCAGCTTTCCATTCTACATGGATTCCCCATCCACATGGCGGACAACCCGCATGGTATAAGTCGTGGTGGTATAGCTAGTGTGGTACGCCCATCCCTCCTCATACGCGTCCACACCCCGTACGTTCGCATATCTGTCTGATTCCATTAATGCTACCATATAATTCCGTTCCCGAATCCTGCATTTCAACACCATTTACACCAGAAAAATCACCCCTTCCCGTAGCATTCATGGCCTGTATTAACACC
Source organism: Anabrus simplex (assembly GCF_040414725.1). NCBI lineage: Eukaryota > Metazoa > Arthropoda > Insecta > Orthoptera > Tettigoniidae > Anabrus > Anabrus simplex. Next base: position 147,284,776 of record NC_090270.1, on the reverse strand, counting down.
ACATTCCGCCATTTCATAATTGTTGCAGATCTTAATCTTCATAGCCGGTCTTCTGGCGAGACCCAACGCCTCCACATCTCCTTCAACCACATTGACTCCTACTTCCACTCCCGAGTCCTTCCCGTCCTTCTTCGCAAACACTCCCCGACGCCGTCATTTCTCACGACTCCCTAATCCATTTTCTAAACGTTCCCTTCGATGGTACCTCCGCCCTAAATCTTCCCATCAAATACCTTGGCGTTTCTTTAGACCAGCACCTCACATTCCGCCCCCTATTTCCAGAACCTACAAACCAAATCATCCAATCGTCTAGTACTTCGATAGTGTTCGTAATCCTTCCTGTTACTTTTCTTGTAGATAGGTATTATTACTGCTTTCGTCATATCAGAATGTACCTTATTAACATTCCATATTAATCTTATTACTCTATGAAGCCATTTCGTCCCTGCCTTCAACCTATATTTCATCTTTTCCGGCCTAATTTCATTTATTTTTGCTGCTTTTTGACAGCGGAGTTTACCATCCTTCTCACTTCATCAACTGCCATTTCACCAGTGTCATTGTTCTCCTCCCCACTAGCTCGGTTGTTCGCGACGTCATAGAAAAATGTCCTTTTATGTTGAGAAGATATTAAAAATATTCCTTCCACCTGTCCAGCGATCTCATGAGATGTATTATGGGTTCACCTGATTAACCCAAATCTCTATTCATTTCCTTTTCGCTTCCCTTCCTAAGATTATTTATTACTGTCCAGATAGGCTCCCAGTTTAACTTCTTTGAGCGCAGTAGACACAAATGTCACATTTCCCCTCCTGTTTTCTGGATAAATGTACTTGAATGGGTTTTGACAACTACCGTATATTCCTTTCGACAGCCCATTTGCCATTTAATACTACACTCATCTTAAACTTATTTCTCACCATTCGTTACCTACTCGTTTCCACTGCGAAATTATTGTGATTATTACTACTGCCCAACTCTACATTTCCTTTCTAACCCAGTCATCTGAGATATCTAATATATTTTACCTTTCTAGATAATTTTCTTTCAACACGTTACCTCCAACTCCAGCCGAAGTAAGTGTGCTCTTCCAGATGTATTCTCCTCTTTAAAGCTGCACCTGGTGATTACAGAGTCTTCTGATGATGTCCAACTTGTTCAGTCATCTTGATTTCCATCCTGGTAACACATTCGGGCGGATACAGTAGTCCTGCTACCAAAGGAGGTGGGTTGTAGGAAGGTAACCACTCACTGACATGACCCTTCTTCTTAGAACACTAACTTCCGACATGAAGAGTGGGAAAATCAATAACACACGAAGCACAGCACTCATTGTTGGTATGTTAGTTCGTACGACATTAAAGACATGCTGTTATTGGGGATCGCCCAAGTTATATAACCATTGTGCGGACCGTGCAGAGAAGAGCACCACACGGCTATAGCAAGTCTGTTATTTACTTCGGATGTTGAGTGTTTGCAGAAAATCATTATTTTAGGAGTAATTTCATTTTACAGATGCAAGTTCTTGTTTTAATTCTAGACAAATTACTGTCACTGTAAATATGTATTACAGAATATGACGGATTTTCATTGAAACTGAGTGTACATCTATTTGGCATATTTTTGTCTTTCATTGTGAAGTATTTTCTTCCTTAAGAATAATTTCCAGAATGTATTTCTCATATAATCACGCTGTAACAAGCTTTTCATTTGGCTCCACGCAAGGCTATGTAACTAACATTAGTTCAGAGTTTCCATTGTAGAAGAATAAACACGATATTAATAATCAATAACAGTTTCCTTGGAAACGTAACTAAAGTAGGCCTATATCCTTTCCAATCTATTAATGTTTGTTATTCTGCAAACTAGCTTGTACTCATATGTGTATGTGCGTTTCACGTTAACTGCTATTTCTTGTGAAAGGCGAACCACAGGAATGTGACGTTTGGTTCAAAGAATCCCACATGCACTGCCTAGCATTCGATTGGCCGCCTTAGCGAGATATCATTGACGGCGATACTCGAATACTTGTACTTAATTGAAACCATTTTTTCCACAAAATACCCTAACAGATAGAATGGTGTTTAACTTCAGGCAGGGATTCTTAATCTCGGTCCGTGGATCCACTTCGGTGTGCCCTGAAAGTGAAATAAAGTTGACAGGAAAATTATTAATTGTTGTTTTCCTGAATAGATATATATTTACATAGAAATCCGTTTCCTGATGATAACTGACAATGGTAGAGTTCATGCAAAACCTGACTATTGCGACATTGTCCTCGTCGATGCGACCTGCTAACAAACTGCGAAACTTCAAGGAGCATTGAACTCTGGGGTCCATTTAACTTGAGTAATGACGCTCACATAAACCCCAGCTCTTTCCCGGCTGAGATTCAACAGGCGACGGTAGTTTCATATACTTACGTTGATATATCGAACTCTGATCTGGGCTTAGCGGGGCGCGTAAATTAAATATTATTATTATTATTATTATTATTATTATTATTATTATTATTATTATTATTATTATTATTATTATTATTATTATTATTATTATTATATCGAACTCTGAATGAAAATTTACTCAAATACATGTCTTCAAAATTCCATGTATTGTCCTCATTCCATAATTGAAACACTACATCTGGCACTTCTCTCGCTGTTCCCATCAACCACTTTTCGATATATAATAGATCGCTGGAATTCCAGCTGCTGTCAGGAACTCATTATTGAAACATAAGACTGTTTGCAGAGATTACCTGTTGAATACCGCTGATTGTCTCGTGTGATTGGTGACACTTGATAGGTTGTGTGATTGTGGTATGTAAGTTAGTAACATTCCCATTAATTATTATTATTATTATTATTATTATTATTATTATTATTATTATTATTATTATTATATTATTGTTGTTGTTGTACCGGGAGGAACACCCCAACGCCGCGCATTTAAATCTAGCGCCTATAAGAACTCCTCTACTGGTGAAAGAGTGAAATTGAAACTAGACCAACTTATAAATTTACTGAGAAGATGTCACCTCTAAAATATAATATAATTTTGTATTGTGAAGTTTCCTGAACTTACTGTATTTCTACTTGTTTTGTTTGCCATTCGTCAAGAATTTTGGACATTCTTCCATAGATATCACTGCTAAAAACTATAATCATGCACCCTGGTGTGAAGTGAAAGAACTTTTGATTTAAAGAAGTATTGTATTCATAAGCTTTCTTTACTAATTGATGTTCATTTATTTTTGGGTTGGAAATATTTATCCTTTTTTCCGCCAGTTTTGAATCCAGCCAATCCCTAATTTCTGAAATTAATTTTCTACCAATCACAGTCTTCTTCGATTTTGAATGTAACTTTTAAATAACCCAAAAAATGAGAAGGGGTGGCTAGTTTAATCTTGAATGGTCTCGAACTTTCTCCGAGAGTTTATAAACTGCAGATTTTCACGTCTCTTGGCCAATTGATCGTCATCTTACTCAGTGTGTGTCACGAGCAGGAGGCGGGAGGCCTTTTCGTCAGCTGCTAGAACTTCTATAAGGTAATGGCCACATAACAACTTTATTTCTTGCTAGAATCGCAGTTTAACCCGAGGGAAAGCTCCGAAATCGTTAACCATGTAACCATCTTTTCCAAAAATGTAACTTTCTGCCGGCTAATGTATAACTTTATAAAATCTTCAACTGTAAAACGGGGATAAAGAGTGATGTACCCTCTCGAGCTCCCCTTCGTCTTGGTTTGAGGTGCCACGTTTTTGTAATCTTTCGTTTCTGCCATGTATTAAAGATATTTCTATACGAGTCACCTCAGTAGTTTGGGAATAGCCCCTGTTTCATCGGCCTAGTGCCCTCTAGGTTTTAAGAGTTCATATCTAGGGGAGCAAGAACACGCCTCCGTGTTTCGGGCCATTCACTTAACCTGTTCTTTTCCGCAAAGGCCCAGTAAGTTGGGTACAAGATGCCCCTGTTTCATATTTGTATGTTGTGCCTTGAAGACGAGTGATTGTAATTTTCTGATATTGCCTTGAATAGGCTAGAAGAAACTGAGAGCCTGTTAGCTATTTTTCAAAGTAAGATTTCTGAATGCCTCTGAAAGGCTAGATGGTGTAATTTTGGGAGCAAGTGCTCCATGAATTAGTGGAATATCTGCCCTTGAGTAAGTTTGTGATTTTTCTAAACTTGAGCGTGTAACTCAGGAAATGTAAAGCTAGGGGCTTAATTTTGGATTTTATACCAGTTTTATTTGACGTTTGCTACTTGGAAAAATTGTCAATTTTGATGTCTGAAAATATCAACTTCACTTTAAGTTTTAAATTCTATTCTTGATATTGTAGTTAGACCCATTCACCCAGCACATTCTTTCACCTCTGCGATCCACAAATACCACGGATACAATTATTATTATTATTATTATTATTATTATTATTATTATTATTATTATTATTATTATTATTATTATTATTATTATTATTATTATTATTATTATTATTATTGTACCGGGCGGTACACCTCTACTCTGTTTATTTAAAAGTTGCGCCAGTTGAAACTCCTCTTCTGGAGGAAGGTTGAACTTTATCTATTCTATTAATTCTCTACTTTCTCAGAAGATGTCACCACGTGGAAAATTTTTGAGTTTTTGAACTGTGTCACTTTTGATGTGTTTTGTTTCGCTTGAAGTAAGAAGTGTGAACTTTCTCTTCTAGAGGACACTACTGAAGATCAACAATAGTGCGACCTAGTGCGGAGTTAAAGAACTATTTTGTTGGAGAAATTTTTATTTCAAGAGTTTGTTCTTTGTTAAATTTCTTTCTGTCATGGTTTAAGTTGGCTGTATACCCCTCTTTTTCCCCTTATTTTGGATCTAGCCAATCCCGAATTTCTTTAATTAATTTTCCACCAATAATGTGTTTCTTCTTCCTCTATGTAGGGGTTTCTTTTCCCGAACCAATAAAGATTTTGTGGGAGGGTGTTTTCTTTCCCCTAACGCCTAGAATCTTCCGCGAGAGGATATAAACTGCTGATTTTGGGGTCTCCGGGCCACTTCTGTTCCATCTTTCAGTGTATTAAGTGCATAGCAGGAGGCGGGAAGCGCCTCTTTCTTCTTCAGCCGTTCAACACCAGGTAATGGCCTTTTAATAACTTCTTTTCTTGCTAGGTCGGCAGTTTAACACTCGCGGCGGGTTCGAAGCATTTCCATCATGTAACCTTTTCCTAAAATGTAATTACTCTTTTCATCGTTTTCTTGTAAAGCTACATATTGGGATAGAGAGTGCTAACCCTCTCGAGCTCCCACTCACATTTGTTTTGAGGTGAACTTATTTTCTCAAACTATTCTTCGTTTATGTAATGTAAAGTGTTCTTCTCTAAGTCACCTCTGTAGTATGGGATTAGCCCTTGCATTAGCGGCCCAGAGCCAGATTAGGTTTTAAAAAAAACAAAAAAAACAAAGTGTATTAGGAGTGCAAGATCGCCTCCTCTCAAATTGTTATTTTAGAGGTCATGTAATCAACCTTCTTGTCATGTAATAGACCTCTGTAGGTTGGGTATTTTACCCCTGTGAATACGTCCCTAGAGGACAGCTTGAAGGTAGAGTTTGGTGTGGCCCTTTGAGAGGCTTAAATTTTAAGAGCGGATCGCTCTTTTGAAAATGGAGGGTCATATGCCTCGTGGAGGCTTTTCTGTGTAATTCGGAGCCAGGGGCTCCTAGGGATGAATGGGGTTTTCTGCCCCGTTGTTAAAATTTGTATATCGGAAAGTTGGGCTAGTTGCTCAAAAATTGTGAACTCAGGGCTCGAAGCCCAAACTCTGTAATCCCTGTAATTGTACATTTCAAATTGTGTTTCGGCTACTAAGTACCTGTTCTTTGTTATTACTTAATTTTGAAAAGAAAATATAACCTGGTTAAATTTTACTTAGTTTCTCTTCCGTAGCTTGAGACCCGTTCACGCCCGCACCTTCTTTCTCCTCTACCTACCACTAAAACACGGTAACAAGTGGTAGCAGAGCGTGGTTGAATGGGTCTCAATTTAGCCCCTTTTGACGGCTAAACATTGCTTTGATTCGAACTCTAACAATTGTCTCAGTTGCTGGAATTTTTTTGAGTTTTTCAAAATTGTTCTGTCATCATGCCCGGCCCTCGCGATGTTCTCCTCCTTAACTACTTGCGCAAAGAGGAGTTGATATATGAGTTAACTATCAGAAACGTTCAATCTGGAGGCACGGTTGCAATAGATACTAACAAGCTTAGAGAGTCCCTTGATTTGCCCATTTCCATCCCCAATTTGGGAGAGAAAGAAATTGATGACTCTCTTTCCACGATTGTCGAGAATATTACTGGGCTAGCATCGGTAGTCAGCTTTTTTGATGAAAACGATCCATCTCCTAATCAAATTAAGCGTGTGCAAGGCAGGCTGTATCACTTTGCAAATAGAGTTAATGATCTGTTGTCTCTAAAGGTGAATGACGTTCAGAGGAAGCAAGCTAATACGCTCCTTGAAACTATTTCTGAATTGTCTAATAAGGTCACTCAATTGCTAACCGGCGAAGCTCCTCCCAAAACTGATCAACCCGCCACGGTGAATGTAGGTAACGAGGAAGAGCCTCCTCAGGGAGAAGTCAATAGGATAACCGTTGCTGCTCAAACTATCTCTGCCCCATCGAACAACGAATCTGAACGCCGTGCGTCATTGAGTAACATCCGCTCTGAATTAACTTCCTTGCCATTGAAACCTTTAACGACTATGTCACCTGGGTTCAGCAGCTTGCCTCATCCATTGGCAATGTTGCTTAGAGGTATCTCTAAGTTTTCCGTCAACACCACCAGTGACGTAATTTCATTTTTAAGATTTCTAGTGGAATTTCAGGATCATGCCCTTGTGTTTTCTCTTTCCCCATGTCAAATTTTGCAAATTATCTATCCTTATGCTATTGGTGTCCTATCTGACAAAATAGTTAGAGCCATTGCCGAGCAATCTTCCATTGAGGATTTCCATGCCCATTTGCTAGCTAACTTCATCCCGGCTAGGGCCAGGTCCTCCCTTATTCAGAAGTACTATTATCGTGTACAGCGTTTGGATGAAAACTTGGCTGATTTCATACAGGACATTAAGTTTTATACTAGGGTGTTTGCTCTCCACTTCCCTGAGGATCAGATCGTGCAAGCTATTGTCGAAGGGATTTCACCACCCTACAGGTCATATTTGTGTTTCGCGGCGTGCCCGCAAACCTTCTCTGAACTGGAAGCATTAGCCGTCTCTGCGGAAGGAGTTAGGTATGCCGATTCCTTGCGTGTGGCGAAAGAACCCCCGCCTTCCTTTAGTAACACTCGGCCTCCACCTCGCCGACCAGTCAATCCCCGTAAATGTTATGCTTGCGGGTCGCCTGACCATCTGCGGAATAAGTGTCCTCTGATCAAGTCAAGTGGGACAAGGAATGGAGCAGGGTCATCACAAGGCTGTTTTAAGTGTGGGGCCTTCTCACATATCGCCAAGAATTGCCCAAACTCAAATAGCACCCCCTCCTGCTCAACTTCTGGTGCAAATTCCAGCTATGCCAATAATAAAAAGTGACTAGTGGCGTCGGCTGAGCCGACTAATCCATCTTCCCGAGACTCAGCCCCTAGTAAACAGGTTGTAAATGCAGAGAACGACCAGCCTTCAAATTCATCTTTTGAATGCCCTAAAGAGTGTCTTAGGATTGCGGCGGATACCCCCGCACCTGTTCCTTTTCTTAAGATTGAGTTAAATAACGAGCCTATAACAGCTCTCTTAGATTCAGGCAGTGTTTGTTCCATTATTTCGGCTGATTGGTATTCTAAATTGAAATCTGTTTGTAAACTCCCTGACTATGTCTCTTCTCCTGTTCAATACGTTTCGGCTAATTCATCTCCATTAGAAATTCTAGGTTCCTTACTGGTCAAAATTCGTGTTTTTAAGTTTACATGGAAAGTTAAATTGTTTGTGGCCAAGCAATTGTCTTGCCCCATTATATTGGGAGCTGACTTCATTTCTCACACTGGTCTGGTGCTCGATCTTCAGAGTAGGTCGTGCACATTCAAATTTGCGTCCAATTGTAGAATTCCCTTGTTAAAGTGTAATTCTGTATCATGTTCATCTATTTCACCTACCCAGGATGAGATGTTGTTAGACCTTAGACATCTACCTGAGGAGCAGGCTGATAGTATTCGGAAACTGTGTCAGTCGTTTCCCGAGGTGTTCTCTGATACTCTTGGTGTTACTGACCTTATTGAATACAAAATTGAGGTTACGGATTCTATTCCTGTCCGTTTTCCACCGTATAGGCTATCTCCACCTAAAATGAAGGCTCTGAAAGAAATCATCGATCAGATGTTGAAGGATGGTATTATTAGGCCCTCGAAGTCAGCGTATTCATCGCCTATTTTTCTAGTCCCGAAACCCCAAGGAGGCTTCAGGCCTGTCATTGATTACAGGGCTCTCAATCGGAAGGTGGTGTTGCAATCTGTGCCCCTTCCCGACCTTCATTCTTGCTTTTCATGGTTTCGTAAGGCCAAGTGCTTCACCATCTTGGACTTGAATCAGGCCTATAATCAAATTCCCCTTGCCGAAGAGTCTAAACATCTTACAGCGTTTGCCACGGACTGGAATTTATATGAATACAACCGCGTGCCTTTCGGGCTCCCCACGGGGGCAGCTGTGCTCACTAGGCTACTAGATAGGGTCTTTTCCGACATCAAATTTGAGTACTTATATCACTACTTGGATGATGTCGTCGTATTTTCCGAGACCTTTGAAGAACATCTAGATCATCTGCGAGAAGTTCTCGATCGCCTTCGTAAGGCTGGGTTAACTGTTAAGTTCTCCAAGGTTGCCTTTGCTAAGCCCTCTATGTCATTCCTAGGGCATATTGTGTCACCTGATGTGTAGCAGTCGATCATTCTAGGACACAGGCCATCCGTGATTTTAAACCTCCCAAGGACATTAAAGGGATCGCCAGGTTCATTGGCATGGTGAATTTCTTCAGGAAGTTCATTCCTAATTTTGCTAATAGAGCGGCGCCCTTAAACCTTCTTCGTAGGAAAGGCATCAAATTCGAGTGGGGACCTTCTCAACAAGCCGCTTTCGAAGATCTTAAATTAGCTCTCTGTAATGCCCCTGTACTTGCTATGCCTGATTTCTCGAAGAAATTCATCGTCCAAACGGACGCGTCGTCGTCAGCTGTAGCTGCAGTCCTTCTTCAAGAGACTGAACTAGGGAGGCGACCCATCGCCTATGCGTCTAGGACATTGTCAGCTCAAGAAGCAAAGTACTCCATATATGAGCTTGAAGGTTTGGCAGTCTTATTCGCCTTAGAAAAGTTCCGTCTCTATCTGGAACACGTCAAATTCGATCTGGAGACAGATAATCAAGCCTTAAGCTGGGTCTTAGGTAGGCCGCGTCGTACTGGTCGTATAGCCCGCTGGGCTATTCGTATTTCCGCCTTCCAGTTTGATGTTAGACATATCAGAGGTACCGAAAATGTTGTTGCTGATGGACTCAGCCGTATGTTTTCTAACGACGTCGAGACCCATGAACCTGTCGACAGTTCATCACCTTCCGAGTCCATACTATCTGAGGTTAATGCCATCTTAACAGATGCTCCCATGCTCTTTAGGGATATTGAGAAATACCAACGTGAAGATCCGACGCTGGGTCCGATAATGGAAACCCTTTCTTTTGGGGAACATGTCGTCCCTTATGTTCTGAGGAATGGTGTTTTATGTTGCCCATCGAGGCATGATAAGATGATGAAGGTTGTCGTCCCAGCGGTTCTTGTACCTATGATCTTCAAGTATTATCATGAGACCCCATTAGGAGGGCATCTGGGTATCTTTAAAACTCGTGAAAAGATTCGTGAAATGTTCATATGGAAAGGTATGGACGGTGAAATTCGAGAACTTGTAAAAGCTTGTAAATCTTGTTTGATCAGTAAACCCACCATGTCCACTAAAGTAGGCCTTTTGTCTTCTCATCAAGCGTCGCGCCCCATGGAACGCCTGTATATCGATTATGTGGGACCCTTCCCCCAGTCAAAGGGTAATGCCAACAAGTTCATCTTTGTGTGTGTAGATGGTTTTACAAGATTTTCTTGATTATTTCCGACTAAGCTGGCTACCGCTCAGTCCACCATTACTTGCCTAAATTCTATTTTTGCTTCTTTTGGTCCGTGCCAATATATTGTATCTGATAATGCTAAAGCTTTTACATCAAATCTGTTTCGTAAATTCTGTTTTGACTTGTCCATCTCTCATATAACTACATCTGCTTATTACCCTCAACCCTCTCTGGCTGAACGGGTTAACCGTAATCTCAGGTCCGCACTTATTGCCTATCATCATGAAGATCATTCTAGGTGGGACACGTCCCTGCATTGGTTAGCTTTTGCTTTGAATTCGGCGGTCCATGAATCACACAAATTTACTCCAGCTTCTTTGATGTTTAAGTTCGTTCCCAACACGCCGCTCTCTAACCTCTGGTCTCTGAATGACATTCTGCCCGAGACAATAGATCCGGACAACATTAAAGATCTTTGGAAGAAGGCTAAAGCCAATCTTAAAGTGTCTCATGAAAAGGTTAGGGAAAGGTATGATCGTGGACGGTGACCCACCCCTTTGAAGGTAGGTGACCAGGTTATGGTCAAAAATTTTGTTCCCGCGGGCAAGCTTGCCCCCAGATTTCATGGGCCTTGTATCATTCTCGACTTTCTTACGCCGGTTACTTTATTGTTAAGTAATCCAGCCACCGAGAGGATATTTAGAGTTCACCTGTCCCAGGTGAAACCGGTGTAATTTCTGTGTTAACTTGCTTCATATTATTTTGAAAGGATATGAAGGTTATATTTTTTTTTTGAGTTTTACTTTTAAGGCATTCTGCACTACCTATAATATTTTGTTTCAGATGTAAGCTTTTTGTAAAACCTGTCCCGACCCGTTAAACTGCCATTCTGTCCTTGCCACGGCCATTACCACGCTCCCGTCTCCTGCTCCACCTTACACTGTGGCTTCATAATGTTTAATGCAATGGGTATCTACACGCCGCTGGCCCCTCAACCTCTCCATAAAGCCTGTACCCTCAAAGAAAATGATTGTCCAACACAATTCTGCCGCCTAGCTTTAATGTTTCAGCGCCCCCGCAGCCGCGCAGCGCCGTGCAGCGACTGGGGAGGGGGATGGGCCCCCTCCTCTCCAGCGAGGACGACATGTGCACGGCGAGCCGGAGCTCACCTCCCGGCCAAGGCTGATGTGCGGCGCACGACCTGCTACATGCCCGCAGCCTGTATCTGTTCACCGCGGGCGCGGCGTACTTCCACACCTCTGCTCCCCTCATAGTGCGGGCGAGCGGTATCTCAGGGTACTTAAGGGGTCCGAGCGGCCTCCGTTGGACGCAAGCTGCAACGGCCGGTCTGGCCATCCGACTCAATCTACATCAACTACATGGACAGTCACCATAAGCAATAATTACATTTGGGAATTTAACAACAATATTTGGTGGACATTGCAAACTTTTCTTCACTTTTAAGCATTAAAGGTTTATCTTCAGAAATTCAACTACTACAACAGAAAAACTTTACTGCACCGGCAACAACAAAATTTTGAAATTGCAACCAACCAAATTACTAAAATCTTATAAATGCTTCCGCAATTAATCTTAATATCAACATCAAAACTTGGACCTTATTTTGGAAACAAAGCTTATGTTCTTCTGTGTTACCCCTTGGAGGAACTTTTGGGGGGGGAGGTCTGTACCGGGCGGTACACCTCTACTCTGTTTATTTAAAAGTTGCGCCAGTTGAAACTCCTCTTCTGGAGGAAGGTTGAACTTTATCTATTCTATTAATTCTCTACTTTCTCAGAAGATGTCACCACGTGGAAAATTTTTGAGTTTTTGAACTGTGTCACTTTTGATGTGTTTTGTTTCGCTTGAAGTAAGAAGTGTGAACTTTCTCTTTTAGAGGACACTACTGAAGATCAACAATAGTGCGACCTAGTGCGGAGTTAAAGAACTATTTTGTTGGAGAAATTTTTATTTCAAGAGTTTGTTCTTTGTTAAATTTCTTTCTGTCATGGTTTAAGTTGGCTGTATACCCCTCTTTTTCCCCTTATTTTGGATCTAGCCAATCCCGAATTTCTTTAATTAATTTTCCACCAATAATGTGTTTCTTCTTCCTCTATGTAGGGGTTTCTTTTCCCGAACCAATAAAGATTTTGTGGGAGGGTGTTTTCTTTCCCCTAACGCCTAGAATCTTCCGCGAGAGGATATAAACTGCTGATTTTGGGGTCTCCGGGCCACTTCTGTTCCATCTTTCAGTGTATTAAGTGCATAGCAGGAGGCGGGAAGCGCCTCTTTCTTCTTCAGCCGTTCAACACCAGGTAATGGCCTTTTAATAACTTCTTTTCTTGCTAGGTCGGCAGTTTAACACTCGCGGCGGGTTCGAAGCATTTCCATCATGTAACCTTTTCCTAAAATGTAATTACTCTTTTCATCGTTTTCTTGTAAAGCTACATATTGGGATAGAGAGTGCTAACCCTCTCGAGCTCCCACTCACATTTGTTTTGAGGTGAACTTATTTTCTCAAACTATTCTTCGTTTATGTAATGTAAAGTGTTCTTCTCTAAGTCACCTCTGTAGTATGGGATTAGCCCTTGCATTAGCGGCCCAGAGCCAGATTAGGTTTTAAAAAAAACAAAAAAAACAAAGTGTATTAGGAGTGCAAGATCGCCTCCTCTCAAATTGTTATTTTAGAGGTCATGTAATCAACCTTCTTGTCATGTAATAGACCTCTGTAGGTTGGGTATTTTACCCCTGTGAATACGTCCCTAGAGGACAGCTTGAAGGTAGAGTTTGGTGTGGCCCTTTGAGAGGCTTAAATTTTAAGAGCGGATCGCTCTTTTGAAAATGGAGGGTCATATGCCTCGTGGAGGCTTTTCTGTGTAATTCGGAGCCAGGGGCTCCTAGGGATGAATGGGGTTTTCTGCCCCGTTGTTAAAATTTGTATATCGGAAAGTTGGGCTAGTTGCTCAAAAATTGTGAACTCAGGGCTCGAAGCCCAAACTCTGTAATCCCTGTAATTGTACATTTCAAATTGTGTTTCGGCTACTAAGTACCTGTTCTTTGTTATTACTTAATTTTGAAAAGAAAATATAACCTGGTTAAATTTTACTTAGTTTCTCTTCCGTAGCTTGAGACCCGTTCACGCCCGCACCTTCTTTCTCCTCTACCTACCACTAAAACACGGTAACAAGTGGTAGCAGAGCGTGGTTGAATGGGTCTCAATTTAGCCCCTTTTGACGGCTAAACATTGCTTTGATTCGAACTCTAACAATTGTCTCAGTTGCTGGAATTTTTTTGAGTTTTTCAAAATTGTTCTGTCATCATGCCCGGCCCTCGCGATGTTCTCCTCCTTAACTACTTGCGCAAAGAGGAGTTGATATATGAGTTAACTATCAGAAACGTTCAATCTGGAGGCACGGTTGCAATAGATACTAACAAGCTTAGAGAGTCCCTTGATTTGCCCATTTCCATCCCCAATTTGGGAGAGAAAGAAATTGATGACTCTCTTTCCACGATTGTCGAGAATATTACTGGGCTAGCATCGGTAGTCAGCTTTTTTGATGAAAACGATCCATCTCCTAATCAAATTAAGCGTGTGCAAGGCAGGCTGTATCACTTTGCAAATAGAGTTAATGATCTGTTGTCTCTAAAGGTGAATGACGTTCAGAGGAAGCAAGCTAATACGCTCCTTGAAACTATTTCTGAATTGTCTAATAAGGTCACTCAATTGCTAACCGGCGAAGCTCCTCCCAAAACTGATCAACCCGCCACGGTGAATGTAGGTAACGAGGAAGAGCCTCCTCAGGGAGAAGTCAATAGGATAACCGTTGCTGCTCAAACTATCTCTGCCCCATCGAACAACGAATCTGAACGCCGTGCGTCATTGAGTAACATCCGCTCTGAATTAACTTCCTTGCCATTGAAACCTTTAACGACTATGTCACCTGGGTTCAGCAGCTTGCCTCATCCATTGGCAATGTTGCTTAGAGGTATCTCTAAGTTTTCCGTCAACACCACCAGTGACGTAATTTCATTTTTAAGATTTCTAGTGGAATTTCAGGATCATGCCCTTGTGTTTTCTCTTTCCCCATGTCAAATTTTGCAAATTATCTATCCTTATGCTATTGGTGTCCTATCTGACAAAATAGTTAGAGCCATTGCCGAGCAATCTTCCATTGAGGATTTCCATGCCCATTTGCTAGCTAACTTCATCCCGGCTAGGGCCAGGTCCTCCCTTATTCAGAAGTACTATTATCGTGTACAGCGTTTGGATGAAAACTTGGCTGATTTCATACAGGACATTAAGTTTTATACTAGGGTGTTTGCTCTCCACTTCCCTGAGGATCAGATCGTGCAAGCTATTGTCGAAGGGATTTCACCACCCTACAGGTCATATTTGTGTTTCGCGGCGTGCCCGCAAACCTTCTCTGAACTGGAAGCATTAGCCGTCTCTGCGGAAGGAGTTAGGTATGCCGATTCCTTGCGTGTGGCGAAAGAACCCCCGCCTTCCTTTAGTAACACTCGGCCTCCACCTCGCCGACCAGTCAATCCCCGTAAATGTTATGCTTGCGGGTCGCCTGACCATCTGCGGAATAAGTGTCCTCTGATCAAGTCAAGTGGGACAAGGAATGGAGCAGGGTCATCACAAGGCTGTTTTAAGTGTGGGGCCTTCTCACATATCGCCAAGAATTGCCCAAACTCAAATAGCACCCCCTCCTGCTCAACTTCTGGTGCAAATTCCAGCTATGCCAATAATAAAAAGTGACTAGTGGCGTCGGCTGAGCCGACTAATCCATCTTCCCGAGACTCAGCCCCTAGTAAACAGGTTGTAAATGCAGAGAACGACCAGCCTTCAAATTCATCTTTTGAATGCCCTAAAGAGTGTCTTAGGATTGCGGCGGATACCCCCGCACCTGTTCCTTTTCTTAAGATTGAGTTAAATAACGAGCCTATAACAGCTCTCTTAGATTCAGGCAGTGTTTGTTCCATTATTTCGGCTGATTGGTATTCTAAATTGAAATCTGTTTGTAAACTCCCTGACTATGTCTCTTCTCCTGTTCAATACGTTTCGGCTAATTCATCTCCATTAGAAATTCTAGGTTCCTTACTGGTCAAAATTCGTGTTTTTAAGTTTACATGGAAAGTTAAATTGTTTGTGGCCAAGCAATTGTCTTGCCCCATTATATTGGGAGCTGACTTCATTTCTCACACTGGTCTGGTGCTCGATCTTCAGAGTAGGTCGTGCACATTCAAATTTGCGTCCAATTGTAGAATTCCCTTGTTAAAGTGTAATTCTGTATCATGTTCATCTATTTCACCTACCCAGGATGAGATGTTGTTAGACCTTAGACATCTACCTGAGGAGCAGGCTGATAGTATTCGGAAACTGTGTCAGTCGTTTCCCGAGGTGTTCTCTGATACTCTTGGTGTTACTGACCTTATTGAATACAAAATTGAGGTTACGGATTCTATTCCTGTCCGTTTTCCACCGTATAGGCTATCTCCACCTAAAATGAAGGCTCTGAAAGAAATCATCGATCAGATGTTGAAGGATGGTATTATTAGGCCCTCGAAGTCAGCGTATTCATCGCCTATTTTTCTAGTCCCGAAACCCCAAGGAGGCTTCAGGCCTGTCATTGATTACAGGGCTCTCAATCGGAAGGTGGTGTTGCAATCTGTGCCCCTTCCCGACCTTCATTCTTGCTTTTCATGGTTTCGTAAGGCCAAGTGCTTCACCATCTTGGACTTGAATCAGGCCTATAATCAAATTCCCCTTGCCGAAGAGTCTAAACATCTTACAGCGTTTGCCACGGACTGGAATTTATATGAATACAACCGCGTGCCTTTCGGGCTCCCCACGGGGGCAGCTGTGCTCACTAGGCTACTAGATAGGGTCTTTTCCGACATCAAATTTGAGTACTTATATCACTACTTGGATGATGTCGTCGTATTTTCCGAGACCTTTGAAGAACATCTAGATCATCTGCGAGAAGTTCTCGATCGCCTTCGTAAGGCTGGGTTAACTGTTAAGTTCTCCAAGGTTGCCTTTGCTAAGCCCTCTATGTCATTCCTAGGGCATATTGTGTCACCTGATGGTGTAGCAGTCGATCATTCTAGGACACAGGCCATCCGTGATTTTAAACCTCCCAAGGACATTAAAGGGATCGCCAGGTTCATTGGCATGGTGAATTTCTTCAGGAAGTTCATTCCTAATTTTGCTAATAGAGCGGCGCCCTTAAACCTTCTTCGTAGGAAAGGCATCAAATTCGAGTGGGGACCTTCTCAACAAGCCGCTTTCGAAGATCTTAAATTAGCTCTCTGTAATGCCCCTGTACTTGCTATGCCTGATTTCTCGAAGAAATTCATCGTCCAAACGGACGCGTCGTCGTCAGCTGTAGCTGCAGTCCTTCTTCAAGAGACTGAACTAGGGAGGCGACCCATCGCCTATGCGTCTAGGACATTGTCAGCTCAAGAAGCAAAGTACTCCATATATGAGCTTGAAGGTTTGGCAGTCTTATTCGCCTTAGAAAAGTTCCGTCTCTATCTGGAACACGTCAAATTCGATCTGGAGACAGATAATCAAGCCTTAAGCTGGGTCTTAGGTAGGCCGCGTCGTACTGGTCGTATAGCCCGCTGGGCTATTCGTATTTCCGCCTTCCAGTTTGATGTTAGACATATCAGAGGTACCGAAAATGTTGTTGCTGATGGACTCAGCCGTATGTTTTCTAACGACGTCGAGACCCATGAACCTGTCGACAGTTCATCACCTTCCGAGTCCATACTATCTGAGGTTAATGCCATCTTAACAGATGCTCCCATGCTCTTTAGGGATATTGAGAAATACCAACGTGAAGATCCGACGCTGGGTCCGATAATGGAAACCCTTTCTTTTGGGGAACATGTCGTCCCTTATGTTCTGAGGAATGGTGTTTTATGTTGCCCATCGAGGCATGATAAGATGATGAAGGTTGTCGTCCCAGCGGTTCTTGTACCTATGATCTTCAAGTATTATCATGAGACCCCATTAGGAGGGCATCTGGGTATCTTTAAAACTCGTGAAAAGATTCGTGAAATGTTCATATGGAAAGGTATGGACGGTGAAATTCGAGAACTTGTAAAAGCTTGTAAATCTTGTTTGATCAGTAAACCCACCATGTCCACTAAAGTAGGCCTTTTGTCTTCTCATCAAGCGTCGCGCCCCATGGAACGCCTGTATATCGATTATGTGGGACCCTTCCCCCAGTCAAAGGGTAATGCCAACAAGTTCATCTTTGTGTGTGTAGATGGTTTTACAAGATTTTCTTGATTATTTCCGACTAAGCTGGCTACCGCTCAGTCCACCATTACTTGCCTAAATTCTATTTTTGCTTCTTTTGGTCCGTGCCAATATATTGTATCTGATAATGCTAAAGCTTTTACATCAAATCTGTTTCGTAAATTCTGTTTTGACTTGTCCATCTCTCATATAACTACATCTGCTTATTACCCTCAACCCTCTCTGGCTGAACGGGTTAACCGTAATCTCAGGTCCGCACTTATTGCCTATCATCATGAAGATCATTCTAGGTGGGACACGTCCCTGCATTGGTTAGCTTTTGCTTTGAATTCGGCGGTCCATGAATCACACAAATTTACTCCAGCTTCTTTGATGTTTAAGTTCGTTCCCAACACGCCGCTCTCTAACCTCTGGTCTCTGAATGACATTCTGCCCGAGACAATAGATCCGGACAACATTAAAGATCTTTGGAAGAAGGCTAAAGCCAATCTTAAAGTGTCTCATGAAAAGGTTAGGGAAAGGTATGATCGTGGACGGTGACCCACCCCTTTGAAGGTAGGTGACCAGGTTATGGTCAAAAATTTTGTTCCCGCGGGCAAGCTTGCCCCCAGATTTCATGGGCCTTGTATCATTCTCGACTTTCTTACGCCGGTTACTTTATTGTTAAGTAATCCAGCCACCGAGAGGATATTTAGAGTTCACCTGTCCCAGGTGAAACCGGTGTAATTTCTGTGTTAACTTGCTTCATATTATTTTGAAAGGATATGAAGGTTATATTTTTTTTTTGAGTTTTACTTTTAAGGCATTCTGCACTACCTATAATATTTTGTTTCAGATGTAAGCTTTTTGTAAAACCTGTCCCGACCCGTTAAACTGCCATTCTGTCCTTGCCACGGCCATTACCACGCTCCCGTCTCCTGCTCCACCTTACACTGTGGCTTCATAATGTTTAATGCAATGGGTATCTACACGCCGCTGGCCCCTCAACCTCTCCATAAAGCCTGTACCCTCAAAGAAAATGATTGTCCAACACAATTCTGCCGCCTAGCTTTAATGTTTCAGCGCCCCCGCAGCCGCGCAGCGCCGTGCAGCGACTGGGGAGGGGGATGGGCCCCCTCCTCTCCAGCGAGGACGACATGTGCACGGCGAGCCGGAGCTCACCTCCCGGCCAAGGCTGATGTGCGGCGCACGACCTGCTACATGCCCGCAGCCTGTATCTGTTCACCGCGGGCGCGGCGTACTTCCACACCTCTGCTCCCCTCATAGTGCGGGCGAGCGGTATCTCAGGGTACTTAAGGGGTCCGAGCGGCCTCCGTTGGACGCAAGCTGCAACGGCCGGTCTGGCCATCCGACTCAATCTACATCAACTACATGGACAGTCACCATAAGCAATAATTACATTTGGGAATTTAACAACAATATTTGGTGGACATTGCAAACTTTTCTTCACTTTTAAGCATTAAAGGTTTATCTTCAGAAATTCAACTACTACAACAGAAAAACTTTACTGCACCGGCAACAACAAAATTTTGAAATTGCAACCAACCAAATTACTAAAATCTTATAAATGCTTCCGCAATTAATCTTAATATCAACATCAAAACTTGGACCTTATTTTGGAAACAAAGCTTATGTTCTTCTGTGTTACCCCTTGGAGGAACTTTTGGGGGGGGAGGTCTGTACCGGGCGGTACACCTCTACTCTGTTTATTTAAAAGTTGCGCCAGTTGAAACTCCTCTTCTGGAGGAAGGTTGAACTTTATCTATTCTATTAATTCTCTACTTTCTCAGAAGATGTCACCACGTGGAAAATTTTTGAGTTTTTGAACTGTGTCACTTTTGATGTGTTTTGTTTCGCTTGAAGTAAGAAGTGTGAACTTTCTCTTTTAGAGGACACTACTGAAGATCAACAATAGTGCGACCTAGTGCGGAGTTAAAGAACTATTTTGTTGGAGAAATTTTTATTTCAAGAGTTTGTTCTTTGTTAAATTTCTTTCTGTCATGGTTTAAGTTGGCTGTATACCCCTCTTTTTCCCCTTATTTTGGATCTAGCCAATCCCGAATTTCTTTAATTAATTTTCCACCAATAATGTGTTTCTTCTTCCTCTATGTAGGGGTTTCTTTTCCCGAACCAATAAAGATTTTGTGGGAGGGTGTTTTCTTTCCCCTAACGCCTAGAATCTTCCGCGAGAGGATATAAACTGCTGATTTTGGGGTCTCCGGGCCACTTCTGTTCCATCTTTCAGTGTATTAAGTGCATAGCAGGAGGCGGGAAGCGCCTCTTTCTTCTTCAGCCGTTCAACACCAGGTAATGGCCTTTTAATAACTTCTTTTCTTGCTAGGTCGGCAGTTTAACACTCGCGGCGGGTTCGAAGCATTTCCATCATGTAACCTTTTCCTAAAATGTAATTACTCTTTTCATCGTTTTCTTGTAAAGCTACATATTGGGATAGAGAGTGCTAACCCTCTCGAGCTCCCACTCACATTTGTTTTGAGGTGAACTTATTTTCTCAAACTATTCTTCGTTTATGTAATGTAAAGTGTTCTTCTCTAAGTCACCTCTGTAGTATGGGATTAGCCCTTGCATTAGCGGCCCAGAGCCAGATTAGGTTTTAAAAAAAACAAAAAAAACAAAGTGTATTAGGAGTGCAAGATCGCCTCCTCTCAAATTGTTATTTTAGAGGTCATGTAATCAACCTTCTTGTCATGTAAT
The DNA here is from genome assembly GCF_040414725.1 of Anabrus simplex. Classification (NCBI taxonomy): domain Eukaryota; kingdom Metazoa; phylum Arthropoda; class Insecta; order Orthoptera; family Tettigoniidae; genus Anabrus; species Anabrus simplex. Next base: position 147,264,716 of record NC_090270.1, on the reverse strand, counting down.
AGACCTCTGTAGGTTGGGTATTTTACCCCTGTGAATACGTCCCTAGAGGACAGCTTGAAGGTAGAGTTTGGTGTGGCCCTTTGAGAGGCTTAAATTTTAAGAGCGGATCGCTCTTTTGAAAATGGAGGGTCATATGCCTCGTGGAGGCTTTTCTGTGTAATTCGGAGCCAGGGGCTCCTAGGGATGAATGGGGTTTTCTGCCCCGTTGTTAAAATTTGTATATCGGAAAGTTGGGCTAGTTGCTCAAAAATTGTGAACTCAGGGCTCGAAGCCCAAACTCTGTAATCCCTGTAATTGTACATTTCAAATTGTGTTTCGGCTACTAAGTACCTGTTCTTTGTTATTACTTAATTTTGAAAAGAAAATATAACCTGGTTAAATTTTACTTAGTTTCTCTTCCGTAGCTTGAGACCCGTTCACGCCCGCACCTTCTTTCTCCTCTACCTACCACTAAAACACGGTAACAATTATTATTATTATTATTATTATTATTATTAGAGTGTAAATGTACATCATATATTTAGCTTTCTACTCATGTACATAGATCACTGTTCAGTGTCATACTTGTATTTCCGTTACTTTATTATGAATTGTCTTCTGTTTATGCATTGAGTTATATTTATCAGTTTGTTCGCTACTCGTTTTTCATTGTGCATTTTTCTGTACCTTTCTACTGTTATGCTCCGGATTCCATTTTATTTTATTTGTTGAACTTTGCTTTATTTCTTCATTATATGTTTTCCAAACATGTTACTTAGCTTAGTTATCTTTGATTTTATAATAGAACAGTCAATTTAAGTGTCGAAGTGCAAGATAGGGTTTACGAACCCTAACTTCGCCACTGCTTAAGTAAAAAATAAGTAAATAAATAAATAAGTAAATAAATAAATAAATAAATAAATGCAGTGTTATACAGCTGTCGAGTCCTTGGACATTCCCGGCACTGAACTTAAAACTGGACCAACTTATAAATTTTCTCAGAAAATGTCACTACCGAAAAATATTCTTTTTGGTGAAGTTTCCTGAACTGTGTGAAATTCTACTTGTTTTGTTTTATGTTCCTCAAGAAGTGTGGACACTCTGGCATAAATGTCTCTACTAAAAACCTATGATCGTGCACCCTGGTGCGAAGTGAAGGAACTTTATTTGAAGAAATTTGTATTCATAAGTTTGTTCTTTACTAAATTTCGTTCATTCAGTTGTGGGTTGGCAATATTTATCTTTCCTTCCGCCAGTTTTGAATTTAGCCAATCCAGAATGTCTGTAATTAATTTCCTACCAATCACAGGTTTCTTCTTCCATTTGATGTGTAACTTTAAGCGACCCAATAAACGTGAGAGGGTGTGGCTGTTTTATTCATGAAAGGTCTCGGACTTTCCCCGAGGGTTTATAAAATGCTGATTTTCGCGTCGTTTAGCCACTTGATCAACATCTAACCTAGTGTGTGGACGTGTAGCAGGAGGCGGGTGGTGCCTCTTTCTTCATCCAGCAGCTTTTCAGCAAGGTAATGGCCGTTTAACATCTTATTTCTTGCTATCTCTGCAGTTTAGCCCGCGGGAAAGGTCCGAAACATTAATATGTAACCTACTTTTCTGAATATGTAATTTTCTGCCGGCTTATGTAGAGACTTCATAAAATCTGCAACTGTAATTCGGGGATAGAGAGTGATTTACCCTCTCGAGCTCCCCTTCATATTGGTTTGAGGTGACTGCGTTTAGGTAACTGGTTTTCTTGCCTTCTGTAATGTTTTAAATTTCTTTCTTATACGGGTCACCTCCATAGATTGCGAATAGCCCCTGTGTCATTGGCCTAGTGCCGTTTTAGATTTTAGGAATGCACGTGTAGGAGCGCATATACATGCCTCCATTCCTTTTGGTATTCCGGGCCATTTACTTAACCTGTTCTTTTTCTGCTAAGGCGCAGTAGGTTGGGTACAAGCTACCCCCGTATCATTTTGTAAGTGCTGCCTTAATGGCAAGTAATTGTAAAGTCTATTATTGCCTTGAAGAGGCTTGAAAAACTGAGAGCGTGTCAGCTCTTTTCTTGTGTTGTAAAAGTGCCTCTGGGAGGCCTGATTTTGTAATTGGGAGCAAGTGCTCCATGTATCAGGGGTTTTCTGCCCTTCTGAACAAATTATTGCTTGGTTAAAGTTGAACTAGGAGCTCAAAAGTTGTAAGGCTAAGGGGCTTGTAGCCGAAGTGTGTTAAAGATTCGAAACCTTGCATTTTGTTCTTCTAAATCTTATTTTTAAATTACTATGTTATTGTTATCTCACTAAGAGAGAAGTTGTTGCTTTTTGAAAATATAACCTTTCATTTCAATTTCTATTCTTTCTTGACAAAGTAGTTAGACCATTCAGCCCGGCACCTTCTTTCACCCCTGCTGATCCATCAAACCACGGTAACATTATGTAACAGTACTCTTTTAAATGTAACGTTTCTTTTGGCTAATGAAATTGTACCGGGCGGTACACCTCCACGCCGCTAATTCAAACATTGCGCCAGTTGAAACTCCCCTACTGGAGGAAGTCTGAACCTTATCTAATGTGTTAATTTTCAAGTTTCTCAGATGTCACTACTTGGAAATTTTGAAGTTTATGAACTGGGTCGTTTTCGATGTACTTTTGTTTACCTGTAGCAAGAAGTGTGAACTTTCTCTTCTAGAGGACACTACTGAAGAACTACAATGGTGCACCCTAGTGCGAAGTGAAAGAACTGTTTTTTGGAGAAATTTTTATTTCATAAGTTTGTTCCTTTCTGTTATTGTTTAAGTTGGCTGTATTACCCTTTCTTTCCCCTTGTTTTGAATTTAGCCAATCCCGAATTTCTTTAATTAATTTATGACCAATCAGGTGTATCCCCCTCCCCGGGGATATATTGCTTAACCCTAGCCAATAAAGTTTTTGTGGGAGGGTGTTCTTATTCCTGAAACGCCTCGAACTTTCCGCGAGAGTATATAAACTGCTGATTTTAGGGTCTCTGCGCCACTTCAGTAACATCTTTTGGTGTGTAAAGTACATAGCAGGGGGCGGGAAGCGCCTCTTTATTCGGGCAGCAGTTCAACAACAAGGTAATGGCCGTTTAATAACTTCTTTTCTTGCTAGCTCAGCAGTTTAACTCTCGGGGCAGGTCCGAAGCTTTTCCAACATGTAACTTTTCCTTAAATGTAAAGACACTTAGTATCTATTCTATCTTTTAAACTACATATTGGGATAGAGAGTGCTTAACCCTCTCGAGCTCCCACTCATATTGTTTTGAGGTGAACTTATTTTTCACAACCAATTCTTCCTTAACGTAATGTAAATGGTTTCTTTCTAAAGTCACCTCTTTAGTATGGGATTAGCCCTTGCATTAGCGGCCTAGAGCCAGATTAGGTTTTAAACAAAATGTATTAGGAGTGCAGATCGCCTCCTCTCAAATTGGTATTTTAGAGGCCATGTAATTAACATTTTCTCTCTTAATAGGCCTCAGTAGGTTGGGTATTTTACCCCTGTTTTCGTGTCCGTGGAGGACAACTTGAAAGTGGAATTTGGTGTGGCCTTTGATAGGCTTAAGTTTTGAGAGCGAGTGGCTCTTTCTTGAAAATTGAGTGTTGTATGCCTCGAGGAGGCTTTTCTGTGTAATTTGGAGCAAGTGCTCCTGGGCATGAATGGGGTTTTCTGTCCCTCTGTTGAAACTTGTTTTGGGGTAAAGCTGGGCTAATTGCTCAAGAATTGTGAGTTCGGGGCTCGAAGCCCAAATCCTGTAAATACTGTAGTTGTACTTTTGTTGCCTTGCTACTCTGTACCAGCCATGCTTGTTATTTCTTGATTTTGCAAAGGAAATATAACCTTGTTAAATTTTAAATTAACTTTAATTTCGTAGCCTGAGACCTGTTCACCCCCGCACCTTCTTTCACCTTTGCTGTTCCACAGACACCTCGGAACAAGTGGTAGCAGAGTGTGGTTGAATGGGTCTCAATTTAGCCCCTTTTGACGGCTAAACATTGCTTTGATTACAACTCTAACTATTTTCTCACTTGCTGGAATTTTTACTTTTTCCTTTTTCAAAATTGTTCTGTCATCATGCCCGGCCCTCGCGATGTTCTCCATCTTAACTATTTGCGCAAGGAGGAGTTGATCTATGAGTTAACTATTAGAAATGTGCAATCTGGAGGCACGGTTGCGTAGACACAAACAAGCTTAGAGAGTCCCTTGATTTGCCCATTTCCATCCCCACTTTGGGAGAGAAAGAAATTGACGACTCTCTTTCCACGATCACTGACAATACTATTGAGCTAGCATCTGTAGTTAGTATTTTTGAAGAAAATGATCCTTCTCCTAACCAAATTAAGCGTGTGCAAGCCAGGTTATTTCATTTTTCAAATAGAGTTAACGATCTGTTGTCTCTGAAGTTGAATGACGTTCAGAGGAAGGAAGCTAGTATGGTTCTTGAAAATCTTTCTGAATTGTCCAGTAAAGTTACCCAATTGTTAACTGGGGAAGTTCCTCCCAAAACTGATCAACCCGCCACGGTGAATGTAGGTAGCGAGGAAGAGCCTCCTAAGGGAGAAGTCAATAGGAAAACCGTTGGAGCTCAAACAACCTCTGCCCCATTGGACAACGAGTCTGAACGCCGTAACTCATTGAATAATGTACGTTCTGAATTAACGTCTTTGCCACTTAAACCTTTACCTACTATGTCACCTGGGTTCAGCAGCTTGCCTCATCCATTCGCAATGTTGCTCAGAGGTATCTCGAAGATTTCTGTTAACACTACCAGTGAAGTTATTTCTTTCTTAAGGTTTTTAGTTGAATTTCAGGATCATGCCCTTGTTTTTTCTCTTTCTCCATGTCAGATTTTGCAAATCATCTATCCCTATGCAATTGGTATTCTCTCAGACAAAATAGTAAGAGCCATTGCCGAGCAATCATCTATTGAAGACTTCCACGCCCACTTGCTAGCTAACTTCATCCCGGCTAGGGCAAGGTCCTCACTTATTCAGAAGTACTATTATCGTGTACAGCGCTTGGATGAAAACTTGGCAGACTTCATCCAAGATATTAAGTTCTATACTAGGGTGTTTGCTCTTCATTTTCCTGAGGATCAGATTGTACAAGCTATTGTGGAAGGTATCTCACCATCCTATTGGTCATATTCGTGCTTCGCGGCGTGCCCGCAAACTTTCTCTGAACTTGAAGCATTGGCCGTCTCAGCGGAAGGAGTTAGATACGCCGATTCCCCGCGTGTCGCGAAAGAACCCCCTCCTTCTTTTAGTAATCCTCGGCCTCCACCTCGCCGACCAGTCACACCCCGTAAATGCTATGCTTTCGGGTCGCCTGACCATCTTCGCAATAAGTGTCCATTGATAAAATCTAGTAGGGCAAATAATGGAGCTGGCTCATCACAAGGCTGTTTTAAATGTGGGGCTTTCTCACATATCGCCAAGAATTGCCCAAATTCAAATAGCACCCCTCCTGCTCAACTTCTTGTGCAACTTCCACCAATGTCAATAATAATAAGTGACTAGCGGCTTCGGCTGAGTCGATTAATCCATCTTCCCGAGGCTCAGCCCCTGGTAAACAGGTCGAAAATTCAGGGAAAATTCAGTCCTCAAATTCATCTTTTGAATGCCCCAATTAATGTCTTAGGATTGCGGCGGATACCCCCGCACCCGTACCTTTTCTCAAAATTGAGGTAAATAATGAGCCTATAACAGCTCTATTAGATTCAGGCAGTGTTTGTTCCATTATTTCGGCTGATTGGTATGCAAAATTGAAATCTGTTTGTTAACTACCTGACTATTGTTTGTCTGCGATCCAATATGTTTCGGCTAATTCATCTCCATTAGAAATTCTAGGTTCCTTACAGGTCAAAATTTGTATTTTTAAATTTACATGGAAAATCAAATTGTTTGTGGCTAAGCACTTGTCTTGCCCCATTATATTGGGAGCTGACTTCATTTCTCACACTGGTCTTGTGCTCGATCTTCAGAGTAAGTCGTGCACATTCAAATTTGCTTCCAATTGTAAAATCCCATTATTGAAATGTAAGTCTGCATCATGTTCATCTATTTCGCCTACCCAGGATGAGATGTTGTTAGACCTTAGACATCTACCTGAGGAGCAGGCTGATAGTATTCGTAAATTGTGTCAGTCATTTCCAGAGGTGTTCTCTGATACTCTTGGTGTTACTGACCTTATTGAATACAAAATTGAGGTCACGGATTCGATTCCGGTCCGTTTTCCACCATATAGGCTGTCTCCACCTAAAATGAAGGCGCTGAAAGAAATTATTGATCAAATGTTGAAGGATGGTATTATTCGGCCCTCTAAGTCGGCGTATTCTTCACCTATTTTTCTAGTCCCGAAACCCCAAGGTGGCTTCAGGCCTGTCATTGATTATAGGGCTCTCTATCGGAAGGTGGTGTTACAATCTGTGCCCCTTCCTGACCTTCATTCTTGCTTTTCATGGTTTCGTAAGGCCAAGTTCTTTACTATCTTGGACCTGAATCAGGCCTATAATCAAATTCCCCTAGCGGAAGAGTCTAAACATCTTACAGCGTTTGCCACGGATTGGAATTTGTATGAATACAACCGCGTGCCTTTCGGGCTCCCCACGGGAGCAGCTGTACTCACTAGATTGCTAGATAGGGTCTTCTCCGACATCAAATTTGAGTACTTGTATCACTACCTGGATGAAGTCGTCGTATTTTCGGCGACCTTTAAAGAACATCTAGATCATCTGCGAGAAGTTCTCAATCGCCTTCGCAAGGCTGGGTTAACTGTCAAGTTGTCCAAGGTTGCCTTTGCTAAGCCCTCTATGTCATTCCTAGGGCATATTGTCTCACCTGATGGTGTTGCAGTCGATCATTCTAGAACACAGGCCATCCGCGATTTTAAACCTCCCAAGGACATCAAAGGTATCGCCAGGTTCATTGGCATGGTGAATTTCTTCAGGAAGTTTATTCCTAACTTTGCTAATAGAGCGGCGCCCTTAAACCTTCTTCGGAGGAAAGGCATAAAATTCGAGTGGGGACCTTCTCAACAAGCCGCTTTTGAAGATCTTAAATTAGCTCTATGTAATGCCCCTGTCCTTGCTATGCCTGATTTCTCAAAGAAATTAATCGTCCAAACCGACGCGTCGTCGTCGGCGGTAGCTGCAGTCCTTCTTCAAGAGACTGAACTAGGGAGGCGACCCATCGCCTATGCATCTAGGACTCTATCGGCTCAAGAAGCCAAGTATTCTATCTATGAGCTCGAAGGGTTGGCAGTCTTATTTGCCTTAGAAAAGTTCCGTCTCTATCTGGAACATGTCAAATTCGACCTGGAGACAGATAATCAAGCCTTAAGCTGGGTCTTAGGTAGGCCGCGTCGTACTGGTCGTATAGCCCGTTGGGCCATCCGTATTTCTGCCTTCCAATTCGATGTCAGGCATATCAGAGGTACCGAAAATGTTGTTGCTGATGGACTCAGCCGTATGTTTTCCAACGACGTTGAGACCCATGAACCGGTCGACTGTTCATCACCTCCCGAGTCCATACTATTTGATGTTAATGCCATCTTAACAGATGCTCCCATGCTCTTTAGGGATATCGAGAAATACCAACGTGAAGATCCGACGCTGGCTCCGATAATGGAAACCCTTTCTTCTGGGGAACATGTCGTCCCTTATGTACTGAGGAATGGTGTTTTATGTTGCCCTTCGAGGCATGATAAGATGATGAAGGTTGTCGTTCCAGCTGTTCTTGTACCTATGATCTTCAAGTACTATCATGAGACCCCATTAGGGGGGCATCTTGGAATCTTTAAAACTCGTGAAAAGATTCGTGAAAGGTTCATCTGGAAAGGTATGGACGGTGAAATCCGTGAACTAGTAAAAGCTTGTAAATCCTGCTTGCTTAGTAAACCCACCATGTCCACCAACGTAGGCCTGTTGTCTTCTCATCAGGCTTCGCGCCCCATGGAACGCCTGTATATTGATTATATAGGACCCTTCCCCCAGTCGAAGGGAAATGCCAACAAGTTCATCTTTGTATGTGTAGATGGTTTTACAAGATTTTCCTGGTTATTTCCGACTAAGCTGGCTACCGCTCAGACCACCATTACTTGTCTAAATTCTATCTTTGCTTCTTTTGGTCCGTGTCAATATATTGTATCTGATAATGCTAAGGCTTTTACATCTAATCTATTTCGTAAATTCTGCTTTGACCTGTCCATCTCTCATGTGACTACTTCTGCTTATTACCCTCAACCATCTCTGGCTGAACGGGTTAATCGTAATCTCAGGTCCGCGCTTATTGCCTATCATCATGAAGATCATTCCAGGTGGGACACGTCCCTGCATTGGTTAGCTTTTGCTTTGAACTCGGCGGTTCATGAATCTCATAAGTTTACGCCAGCTTCGCTGATGTTCAAGTTTGTTCCCAACACGCCGCTCTGTAACCTCTGGTCTCTGAGTGAAATTCTACCTGAGACAATAGACCCAGATAACATTAAAGATCTTTGGAAGAAGGCTAAAGCCAATCTTAAGGTGTCTCATGAAAAGGTTAGGGAAAGATATGATCGTGGACGGAGACCCACCCATTTGAAGGTAGGTGACCAGGTGATGGTCAAGAATTTTGTTCCCGCGGGCAAGCTTGCCCCCAGATTTCATGGGCCGTGTATCATTCTCGATTTCCTTACTCCTGTTACCTTCTTGTTAAGTAATCCAGCCACCGAGAGGATATTTAGGGTTCACCTGTCACAGGTGAAACCGGTGTTATTTCTGTGTTAACTTGCTTCATATAATTTTGAAAGAAATAGGAAGGTTATATTTTTTTGAGGGGTTTCACATTTAAGGCCTTCTGCTCTTGGAATCTGTTTCCTTTGTGTGTAATTATTTATTGTAAACCTTCCCCGCGCAGTTAAACTGCCATCCTGTCCTTGCCACGGCCATTACCACGCTCCCGTCTCCTGCTATCATAACACTCAGTGGCTTATACATGCCATGAATATCTTCACGCCGCTGGCCCCTCAACCTCTCCACAAGCCTGTGCCCTCAAAAAAGATGATAGTCCAAAAACATTCTGCCGCCGAGCTTCAATGTTTCAGTGCCCCCGCAGCAGCGCGGCGCCGTACCGCTCCAGAGGCAGGGTACGGGCCCGCCCTTCTCCAGTGAGGCCAACCTGTGTACGGCGAGCCGGAGTCCTCCTCCCGGCCAAGGCTGATGTGCGGCGCACAACCTGTAACTGGCCCGCGACCTGCATGTTTAACGCGGGCGCGGCGTGCTTCAACTCCACTACTCCTCTCATAGTGCGGGCGAGCGGTATCTCAGGGTACTTGACGGGACCGAGCTGCCTCCTCTGGACTCAAGCAGCGGCGGCTGGCCTGGCCGTCAAAGTCATCGGCAACTGACATATTTAGTCAGTTACATGGACGTTTCACATCAACATTTATTACCCTTTTGGATTTTAATGCAATATTTGGTGGACTTCGAAAATTTTCTTCTCTTTCAAGAATTTAAAGTTTTCCTTCTGAATTCAACTTCTACAAACATAAAGACATTACTTCAACAGTTACTACAAGAAATTTGAAACTGGATCTAATTATTCTAAGAAAATTTGTTGGTAAATACTTCTGCAATTAACTTCCATATCAACATCATAACTTGGACCTTGTTTTCAAACAAATTTCATGTGTCACCCCTGGAGGGATGTTTGGGGGGGGGAGGTCTGTACCGGGCGGTACACCTCCACGCCGCTAAATCAAACCTTGCGCCAGTTGAAACTCCCCTACTGGAGGAAGTCTGAACCTTATCTAATGTGTTAATTTTCAAGTTTCTCAGAAGATGTCACTACTTGGAAATTTTGAAGTTTATGAACTGGGTCGTTTTCGATGTACTTTTGTTTACCTGTAGCAAGAAGTGTGAACTTTCTCTTCTAGAGGACACTACTGAAGAACTACAATGGTGCACCCTAGTGCGAAGTGAAAGAACTGTTTTTTGGAGAAATTTTTATTTCAAAAGTTTGTTCCTTTCTGTTATTGTTTAAGTTGGCTGTATAACCCTTTCTTTCCCCTTGTTTTGAATTTAGCCAATCCCGAATTTCTTTAATTAATTTATGACCAATCAGGTGTATCCCCCTCCCCGGGGATATATTGCCTAACCCTAGCCAATAAAGTTGTTGTGGGAGGGTGTTCTTATTCCTGAAACGCCTCGAACTTTCCGCGAGAGTATATAAACTGCTGATTTTAGGGTCTCTGCGCCACTTCAGTAACATCTTTTGGTGTGTAAAGTTCATAGCAGGGGGCGGGAAGCGCCTCTTTATTCGGGCAGCAGTTCAACAACAAGGTAATGGCCGTTTAATAACTTCTTTTCTTGCTAGCTCAGCAGTTTAACTCTCGGGGCAGGTCCGAAGCTTTTCCAACATGTAACTTTTCCCTAAATGTAAATACACTTAGTATCTATTCTATCTTTTAAACTACATATTGGGATAGAGAGTGCTTAACCCTCTCGAGCTCCCACTCATATTGTTTTGAGGTGAACTTATTTTTCACAACCAATTCTTCCTTAACGTAATGTAAATTGTTTCTTTCTAAAGTCACCTCTTTAGTATGGGATTAGCCCATGCATTAGCGGCCTAGAGCCAGATTAGGTTTTAAACAAAATGTATTAGGAGTGCAGATCGCCTCCTCTCAAATTGGTATTTTAGAGGCCATGTAATTAACCTTTTCTCTCTTAATAGGCCTCAGTAGGTTGGGTATTTTACCCCTGTTTTCGTGTCCGTGGAAGACAACTTGAAAGCGGAATTTGGTGTGGCCTTTGATAGGCTTAAGGTTTGAGAGCGAGTGGCTCTTTCTTGAAAATTCAGTGTTGTATGCCTCGAGGAGGCTTTTCTGTGTAATTTGGAGCAAGTGCTCCTGGGCATGAATGGGGTTTTCTGCCCCTCTGTTGAAACTTGTTTTGGGGTAAAGCTGGGCTAATTGCTCAAGAATTGTGAATTCGGGGCTCGAAGCCCAAATCCTGTAAATACTGTAGTTGTACTTTTGTTGCCTTGCTACTCTGTACCAGCCATGCTTGTTATTTCTTGATTTTGCAAAGGAAATATAATCTTGTTAAATTTTAAATTAACTTTAATTTCGTAGCCTGAGACCTGTTCACCCCCGCACCTTCTTTCACCTCTGCTGTTCCACAGATACCTCGGAACAGAAATAACTTCATAAAATCTTTAATTGTAAATCGGGGATAGAGAGTGAGTTACCCTCTCGAGCTCCCCTTCATCTTGGTTTGAGGTAGCTACGTTTTCACAACCTTCCTTTTCTGTAATGTATTGTGGTTATTTCCATGCGAGCCACCTCAGTAGAGTGGGAATAGCCCCGGTTTCATTGGCCTAGAGACCTATAGGTTTTAATATCTCATTATCTGGAGGACAGTCTTCGCCTCCATTCAATTTGTGTTCGGGCCGTTTATCTAACCTGTTATTTTTCACAAAGGCCCTGTAGTTTGGGTACTAGTACCCCTGTGTAAAATGATTTTCTGTTTGTAAATTGTGGCTTGAGAGGCTAGAGATTGTAAATTTTGATGTGATGTTGCCTTGAGTAGGCTAGAAGAAACTGAGGGCCTGTTAGCTCTTTTCAAGTCTTTGTAATAGTAACGAGTGCCTCTGGAAGGCTAGATATTGTATTTTGGGAGCAAGTGCTCTTGAATTAGAGGTTTTCTGCCCTGGACTAATGGATTCCTCATTTTTTAATGTCTTGTAAACTGGATCTGGTATCCCTGGAATTGTAAAACTAGAGGCTTGAAGCTCAGAATCTGTAAATTCACTAAGTTTTGGATTTTCCTAGACTTGTTTCAAGATTGTCATTGTACCTAATGCTTCATTGTTTTGAAAAATTGTTAGTTTGAAGTTCGAAAAGAAATATAACCTTCAGTTCAAGTTTTAAATTAAGTTTAATATTGTAGATAGACCCATTCACCCCGGCACCTTCTTTAACTTCTTTCTGCTCCACGGTTATCCCCGTAGCAATAACTACTGTGGGCGAATATAATACTAGATTTACGGTTTTCGGAGACGGTCCTGAAAGAGTTCCTTTGTAAATCTATGACACAAGGCTGGCGTATTTGAGCATCTTCAAATAGTACCGGACAGAGCTGGGATCGAACCTCATCCCGGCCATTCCGTGCTGAGTGGCTCAGACGGTTGAGACTCTGGCCTTCTGACTCCAACTTGGCAGGTTCGATCCTGGCTCAGCCCTGTGGTATGAAGTTGCTCATATACGTCAGCCTCGTGTCGCTAGATTTACCGGCACGTAAAATAACTTCTGCGGGACTAAATTCCGGCACCTCGGCGCCTCTAAAAACCGTGAAAGTGTAGTTAGTGGGACGTAAAGCCAATAACATTATTATTATTATTATTATTATTATTATTATTATCCCGGCCGAGAGTTAAATAATCCATTTCCAGGACATTTTCACGCTACCCGATGACATTGAAAGCAACAGTAGTTTTATCTGAAGGGACATTAAAATAGAGTATTATTACTTATAGCACTAGTTGGTCTAACGGTACTTCATAGGTATTCAACTGGTTTGGGTTCAAGTAAATTTAAAGTCAGAAAAGGCTCAAACTACCTTTGAATAATCCGTTCATAGACTCTTGTTATGCTAAAAGACGCCACCATAACCTGAATATTGTTGCTATGAAAATATGTAATTCTTAAAACGTGTCAAATGCCTTCCATATAAATCGTATATCCTAATGATTCCAAGCGCGATGTTATCCAAACAAATAGGTCATACCTACCAATTTCTCGTATTTTTGATGCTATAATTTCTCCATTAAGCGATGCACACATACCCAGATAACCATCTGAGACATATTCAACATTAAATATGTCCTCCTTTCACAGACCCAAGGTCAAAAGTCGCTATTCTAGGAACCTTTTGAGGATAAACCCACGCTTTAAATAAATTTAAAGATGTTCAGAATGGATATACTTGAATTAAGTTCGAGAAGTGTTTGTTCGCGGAGAAAAAGCATTGTTATATGTACACACCAAAACAAACATTTGGAATGGTACTGCAAATACGCTAAGCACTTCTCACATAAATTTGCCACTTCTATCGTTATTTTACTGGATGATGGTTGAATTTTATCTCCCTCTTTAAATATTAAAATGAACGCCACTATACGAGAAATGATTTTTTACAATTTGCTTTACGTCACACCGACTCAGATAGGTCTTACGGCGACGATGGGATGGAAAAGTGCTGGGAGTGGGTAGGAAGCGGCTGGTTTTAATTAAGGTACAGTCCCAGCATTTACATTGTGTGAACATGGGAATCCACGGAAAAACCATCGTCATTGCTTCCGACATTGGAGTTCGAACCCATTATCTGCCAAATGTAAGCTCACAGCTGAGCGACCCTAAACACACGACCAACTCGCTCGGCGGGAAATGATTCTAGTTGGACTTAAACATTATTCTTAAGTTGATATCCCAAAATATCCCTTTCTAGTGGTTTGATGCCTGGCACTAACTCAGGTCTTCGTTGATAATATGATAAGAAAGGACTATGACACGGAAAGAACTGATCGTGGCCGTAATTGAGGTACAGCCCCAGCATTTGCCTTTGTGAAAGTGGGAACCCATAGATGAGAATGATGGGGTTCGAACTCACCATCTACTGAATGCAGTTTGACAACCTCGTGGCCCGTACCATGCAGTCAACTCGCTCGGTTCCCAACATTTGTTGGGATGTACAGTGTATGTTAACCAATTGTGTGAACACATGATAGACATTAGTTGGCTTGTGACTACTTAGTAACAAGTATGTGGAGTCGTGACGCCTGTTTTACGGCCGGATGCCCTTGCTGACACCAACCCTGTGTGGAGGGATATTATCACTGTTGCGCGTTTCTGTGGTGTTTGGTAGTGCGGTGTGTTGTCTGAATATGAAGAGAACGTGTTGGGACAAACACCCATCCCCTATTCAGAATAATTTATCAAACACGATTAAAATCGCCGACCCAGCCTGGAATCGAAACTGAGACCCACTGACCCGAAGGCCTGAAATGCTGTGACCATTCAGCCCGCTTTTATCCACTATCATGTAAACATATTTATATATGTTGGCTGCACTTTGTTATTGCAGTATAGACTGTGTGTCCATTTGTCCGACTCAGTGGCTGAATGATCAGCGTTGAGGACTTCGGTTCAGAGGGTCCCTGGTTTGATTCCCGGGCGTGTCGGCAATTTTAATCACATCTGATTAATTCTTCTGGCTTTGAGACTGGGTGTTTATTTTCCCCATATTCGGACAACACACTACACTATCATCCACTCCAGAAACAAGCAATAGTGATTATATCCCTCCATATAGGGTTGGCGTCGGGAAGGCTATCCGGCCATTAAACAGGGCCAAATCAACATGCCTGACACAGTTCGCACCGCGACCCCACAGATATGGGGAATTTGAAGAAGAAGAAGAAGAAGAAGAAGAAGAAGAAGAAGCAGGATTCATTAATGCCGCCACATTATTTTCGTGATATGCTATGCAATTACTACATAAAATTAAAGGCATATGGCCTCCGAAGAGGCCTGGTGCAGGTCTTTCGCGTTGACGCCGTATATGCGACCTGCGCGTCTATGAGGATGAGGCCCTACCTATGATGTATTCTAATGATGAACACGCCACACACACCCGGCCCCCGAACCATCGGAATTAACGAATGAAAGTTGAAATTCCCTGTCCGGCCGGGAATCGAACCGAGACTTTCTGGACCAAAGGCCAGCACTCTAACCATTTAGCCACGGAGCCGGACTCCGCTGTTACTAAGGGAATAGAGAAGAAAGAACAGTGGCGCGGTCGTTCGACGAGTGAAGCCAGCACGCGCCGCAGTCCTGCGTAGCCAAGTGCGCCAATTCAAACAATGCGAACTTCACGTTTTTGAAGGTCGTTTAAGTTAATTTACGAAATAAATATTTTGGCAATTATGTTATTCATGGCTCATTTAAGGTGTGTGCCAAATTTACGTAAGATCTATGATTCCCGGCACGCGCCCCTATATTTGTTAGTTGTGACAGTATGGGAGCTGCTGAGGTATGGATGGTGCTGAGTAATGATATTCGGAACACGATAAGTGCGACTTCATGGTCTTTTCTACTATTTTCATAAAACTGGAATTAATCTTATATGAAGATATAGCAGTTTTTCACAACGTGGTCTTTATCCTCCTTCATGAATTTACCGAGCTCAGAACATTTTAAGGGGAGTAATGGTGTCCCACTCCCATTTGACAGGCGAGAGACTCCTTGGAAACTACCGGGCGGTACACCTCCACGCCGCTAATTCAAACCTTGCGCCAGTTGAAACTCCCCTACGGGAGGAAGTCTGAACTTTATCTAATGTGTTAATTTTCAAGTTTCTCAGAAGATGTCACTACTTGGAAATTTTGAAGTTTCTGAACTGGGTCGTTTTCAGTGTATTTTTGTTTTACCTGTAGCAAGAAGTGTGAACTTTCTCTTCTAGAGGAAACTACTGAAGAACTACAATGGTGCTCCCTAGTGCGAAGTGAAAGAACTGTTTTTTGGAGAAAATTTGAATTCATAAGTTTGTTCTTTGTTAAATTTCTTGCAGTCATGGTTTAAGTTGGCAATATTAACCCTTTCTTTCCCCTGGTTTTGAATTTAGCCAATCCCGAATTTCTTTAATTAATTTATGACCATTCAGGTGTATCTTCTCCAACTTGAATATCTTGCTTAACCCTAGCCAATAAAGTTTTTGTGGGCGGGTGTTCTCATTCCTGAAACGCCTCGAACTTTCCGCGAGAGTATATAAACTGCTGACTTTCGGGTCTCCGGGCCACTTCAGTAACATCTTTCTGTGTGTAAAGTACATAGCAGGGGGCGGGAAGCGCCTCTTTCTTCGGGCAGCAGTTCAACAACAAGGTAATGGCCGTTTAATAACTTCTTTTCTTGCTAGCTCAGCAGTTTAACTCTCGGGGCGGGTCCGAAGCTTTTCCACCATGTAACCTTTCCCTAAAATGTAAAGACACTTAGTATCTATTCTATCTTTTAAACTGCATATCGGGATAGAGAGTGCTTAACCCTCTCGAGCTCCCACTCATATTGCATTGAGGTGAACTTATTTTCACTACTTTTCTTCCTTAACGTAATGTAAATTGTTTCTTTCTAAAGTCACCTCTTTAGTATGGGATTAGCCCTTGCATTAACGGCCTAGTGCCAAATAGGTTTTAAACAAATGTATTAGGAGTGCAGATCGCCTCCTCTCAAGTTGGTATTTTAGAGGCCATGTAATTAACCTTTTCTCACTTAATAGGCCTCCGTAGGTTGGGTATTTTACCCCTGTGTTTATGTCCTTAGAGGACAGCTTGAAGGTGGAATTTGGTGTGGCCTTTGACAGGCTTAAAGTTTGAGAGCGAGTTGCTCTTTCTTGAAAATTTTGTTTTCTGCGCGCCTCAAGGAGGCTATACTGTGTAATTTGGAGCAAGTGCTCCTGGGTATGAATGGGGTTTTCTGCCCCTCTGTTGAAACTTGTGTTGGGGTAAAACTGGGCTAATTGCTCAAGAATTCTGAGTTCGGGGCTCGAAGCCCAAATCCTGTAAATACTGTGATTGTAACTTTGTTGTCTTGCTACTCTGTACCTGCCATGCTTGTTATTTCTTGATTTTGTAAAGAAAATATAACCTGGTTAAATTTTAAATTAACTTTAATTTCGTAGCCTGAGACCTGTTCCCCCCCGCACCTTCTTTCATCTCTGCTGTTCCACAGATACCTCGGAACAGAAACAACTTGGCGAACGAAAAGGAATTCGATGGGGAGCTGTCAATATTAATGGGGTTTATGGAAGAAAGAAAGTAAAACTGGCTGAGTCAGCAAAGAGGATGCATTTGGATGTGCTAGGAGTAAGTGATATTCGGGTAAGGGGAGATAACAAGGAAGGGATAGGAGATTATAAAGTGTACTTGACGGGTGTTAGAAAGGGAAGGGCAGAGTCTGGGGTAGGGCTCATTATCAGGAATACCATTGCACGCAACATAGTTTCTGTTAGGCACGTAAATGAGCGAATGATGTGGGTAGATTCGTCAGTTGGAGGAATTAGGACTAGAATTGTGTCTGCGTATTCACCATGTGAGGGTGCACATGAGGATGAAGTTAACAAGTTTTATGAAGCATTCAGTGACATCGTGCTCAGGGTCAACAGCAAGGATAGAATAGTGCTAATGGGCGATGTCAATGCGAGAGTTGGGAATAGAACTGAAGGATACAAAAGGGTGATTGGTAAATGAGGGGGAAGATATGGAAGCTAATGGGAATGGGAAGCGTTTGCCGGCCTTCTGTGCTAGTATGGCTTTAGCTGTTACTAATACATTCTTCAATCATAAGGCTATTCACCGCTACACATGGGAGACTAGAGGTACCAAATCCATAATAGACTATATCTTAACAGAATTTGAATTCAGGAAATCTGTTAGGAATGTTAGAGATTTCCGCGGATTTTCCGATGATACAGACCACTATCTGATCTGTAGTGAACTAAGTATCTCTAGACTTAGGGTAGAGAAAGTGAAATCTGTCTGCAAACGAATAAGGGTAGAAAATCTCCAGGACGAGGGAATTGGACAGAAGTACATGGATATGATTAGTGAGAAATTTCGAACAGTAGACAGTAAGCAGGTTCAGGATATAGAGAGTGAATGGGTGGCATACAGGGATGCTGTAGTAGAAACAGCAAGGGAATGCCTAGGAACAACTGTGTGTAAAGATGGGAAAAGGCGAACATCTTGGTGGAATGATGAAGTGAGAGATGAAAGAAACAGAGTGAAACAAATAGTTGCTGAATCCATAAGAAGTCATGGGAAGATTTTGGTAATAACCTGGAAAGGCTAGGTCAAGCAGCAGGGAAACCTTTCTGGACAGTAATAAAGATTCTTAGGAAGGGAGGGAAAAAGGAAATAAACAGTGTTTTGAGAAATTCAGGTGAACTCATAATAGATCCCAGGGAATCACTGGAGAGGTGGAGGGAATATTTTGAACATCTTCTCAATGTGAAAGGAAATCATCCTGGTGCTGTTGCAAACAGCCAAGCTCATGGGGAGGAGGAAAATGATGTTGGTGAAATTATGCTTGAGGAAGTGGAAAGGATGGTAAATAAACTCCATTGTCATAAAGCAGCAGGAATAGATGAAATTAGACCCGAAATGGTGAAGTATATTGGGAAGGCAGAGATGAAATGGCTTCATAGAGTAGTAAAATTAGCGTGGAGTGTTGGTAAGGTACCTTCAGATTGGACAAAAGCAGTAATTGCACCTATCTATAAGCAAGGGAACAGGAAGGATTGCAACAACTACCGAGGTATCTCATTGATTAGTATACCCGGCAAAGTATTCACTGGCATCTTGGAACGGATGGTGCGATCAGTCGTTGAGAGGAAGTTGGATGAAAACCACTGTGGTTTCAGACCACAGAGAGGCTGTCAGGATCAGATTTTCAGTATGCGCCAGGTGATTGAAAAATGCTACGAGAGGAATAGGCAGTTGTGTTTATGTTTCGTAGATCTAGAGAAAGCATATGACAGAGTACCGAGGGAAAAGATGTTCACATTACTGGTGGACTATGGAATTAAACGTAGATTATTAAAATCAATCCAAGGCATTTATGTTGACAATTGGGCTTCAGTGAGAATGGATGGGAGAATGAGTTCCTGGTTCAGGGTACTTACAGGGGTTAGACAAGGCTGTAATCTTTCACCTTTGCTGCTTGTAGTTTACATGGATCATCTGCTGAAAGGTATGAAGTGGCAGGGAGGGATTTAGTTAGGTGGAAATGCAGCAAGCAGTCTGGCCTATGCTGACGACTTGGTCTTAATGGCAGATAGTGCCGAAAGCCTGCAGTCTAATACGTTGGAACTTGAAAATAGGTGCAATGACTATGGTATGAAAATGACCTTTTCGAAGACTAAATTGATGTCAGTAGGTAAGAAATTCAACAGAATTGAGTGTCAGATTGATAATACACTGACTGACAGAGCAAATGCAACACCAAGAAGGAGTGGTCAGAACTTTATGCCAATTGCAGGGTAGACTGACGTCACTGAGGTATGCTCATGATACGAAATGCGCCGCTGAGCTGCGCACGTAGCGAACGATAAATGGGGCACGGCGTTGGCGAATGGCCCACTTCGTACCGTGATTTCTCAGCCGACAGTCATTGTAGAACGTGTTGTCGTGTGCCACAGGACACGTGTATAGCTAAGAATGCCAGGCCGCCGTCAACGGAGGCATTTCCAGCAGACAGACGACTTTACGAGGGGTATGGTGATCGGGCTGAGAAGGGCAGGTTGGTCGCTTCGTCAAATCGCAGCCGATACCCATAGGGATGTGTCCACGGTGCAGCGCCTGTGGCGAAGATGGTTGGCGCAGCGACATGTGGCACGTGCGAGGGGTCCAGGTGCAGCCCGAGTGACGTCAGCACGCGAGGATCGGCGCATCTGCCGCCAAGCGGTGGCAGCCCCGCACGCCACGTCAACCGCCATTCTTCAGCATGTGCAAGACACCCTGGTTGTTCCAATATCGACCAGAACAATTTCCCGTCGATTGGTTGAAGGAGGCCTGCACTCCCGGCGTCCGCTCAGAAGACTACCATTAACTCCACAGCATAGACGTGCACGCCTGGCATGGTGCCGGGCTAGAGCGACTTGGATGAGGGAATGGCGGAACGTCGTATTTTCCGATGAGTCACGCATCTGTTCTGTCAGTGATAGTCACCGCAGACGAGTGTGGCGTCGGCGTGGAGAAAGGTCAAATCCGGCAGTAAATGTGGAGCGCCCTACCGCCAGACAACGCGGCATCATGGTTTGGGGCGCTATTGCGTATGATTCCACGTCACCTCTAGTGCGTATTCAAGGCACGTTAAATGCCCACCGCTACGTGCAGCATGTGCTGCGGCCGGTGGCACTCCCGTACCTTCAGGGGCTGCCCAATGCTCTGTTTCAGCAGGATAATGCCCGCCCACACACTGCTCGCATCTCCCAACAGGCTCTACGAGGTGTACAGATGCTTCCGTGGCCAGCGTACTCTCCGGATCTCTCACCAATCGAACACATGTGGGATCTCATTGGACGCCGTTCGCAAACTCTGCCCCAGCCTCGTACGGACGACCAACTGTGGCAAATGGTTGACAGAGAATGGAGAACCATCCCTCAGGACACCATCCGCACTCTTATTGACTCTGTACCTCGACGTGTTTCTGCGTGCATCGCCGCTCGCGGTGGTCCTACATCCTACTGAGTCGATGCCGTGCGCATTGTGTAACCTGCATATCGGTTTGAAATAAACATCAATTATTCGTCCGTGCCGTCTCTGTTTTTTTCCCAACTTTCATCCCTTTCGAACCACTCATTCTTGGTGTTTCATTTGCTCTGTCAGTCAGTGTACAAAGCTAGAACATGTCGATAAATTCAAGTATTTAGGTTCTGTGTTCTCCCAGGATGGTAATGTAGTAAGTGAGATTGAATCAAGTTGTAGTAAAGCTAATGCAGTGAGCTCGCAGTTGCGATCAACAGTATTCTGTAAGAAGAAAGTCAGCTCCCAGACGAAACTATCTTTACATCGGTCTGTTTACAGACCAACTTTGCTTTACTGGAGGGAAAGCTGGGTGGACTCAGGATATCTTATTCATAAGTTAGAAGTAACAGACATGAAAGTAGCAAGAATGATTGCTGGCACAAAGAAGTGGGAACAACGGGAGGATGGTACTCGGAATGAGGAGATAAAGGCTAATTTAGGAATGAATAGGAGAATAATGGATTCTGCTATGGAGGGTAAGAGAATTAGAGGTAGACCAACACGACGATGGTTAGACTCGGTTTCTAATGATTTAAAGATAAGAAGTATAGAAATAAATGAGGCCACAATACTAGTTGCAAATCGAGGATTGTGGCGACGTTTAGTAAATTCACAGGGGCTTGCAGACTGAACGCTGAAAGGCACAACAGTCTATAATGATACTGTATGTATGAATAATAATAATAATAATAATAATAATAATAATAATAATAATAATAATAATAATAATAATAATAATAATAATTGTACCGGTTGGTAAACCTATACGCCGCACATTTGAATTTTCCGCCTTTAAAGTACTCCTCCACAGCTGAAATTCTGAACTTTGAAACTGCATTAATTCAACCGTTTATCAGAAGATGTCACTGTGTTAATTTCGAATTGTTTTTGTTTACAGTTACCAAGAAGTGTGGACATTCTCTCACAGATGTCTCTACCAAAAAACTATGATCATGCACCCTGGTGCGAAGTGATGGAACTTTTCTTGAAGATATTTTCTACTCATAAGTTTTCCTATAACTAAATTTCGTTCTTTCATTTGTGGGTTGGCAATATAAATATTTTCTTTCCGCCAGTTTTGAAGTTAGCCAATCAATAATTTCTGTTATTAATTTTCTGCCAATGGTATCCTTCTTTCCCAATTTTTGATGTGTAAATTTTAGTTAGCCAATCAACGACTGTGGGTGTGTCTTAATCATTCATGAAAGGTCTCGAATCTTCCCCGAGTGTATAAAAACTGCTGATTTTCCTGGCTCTCCGCCACTCGTACAACATCTAGCTTAGTGTATGGAAGTGTAGCAGGAGGCGGGAAGGGACTCTTTCATCCGCCAGCAGCTCTTCTACAAGGTAATGGCATTTTAACATCTTTATTTCTTGCTAGCTCAGCAGTTTAGCCCTCGGGAAAGTTCCGAATCCTTTTCAACGTAACCTACCTTTCTAAAAACGTAACTTAGTGCCGGCTTATGCAAAAGTTTCTTATTACTTTAACTGTAAATCTGGGGATAGAGAGTGCTTTACCCTCTCGAGTTCCCCTTCATATTTTGTTTAGGTGACTACGTTTCCATATCCGATTTTCTACTCTTAATGTCTTAAAATTTTCTTATACGAGTCACCTCCGTAGATTGGGAATAGCCCCTGTGTCAGCGGGCTAGTGCCCCGTGGGTTTTATAAGGTTTCATGTAGGAGCGCAAGCCACGCCTCCATTCATATTGGTATTTTGGGCCATTTAATTAACCTATTATTTTTCTTTTAAGGCCCTGTAGGCTGGGTACGAGATACCCCTGTTTAATTCTTGTAAGTTGTGCCTCGATGGCATGTTACTGTAAAGCATTGTATTGCCTTCAATAGGATTGAAAGATTGAGAGCGGGTCAGCTCTTTACTGTGTTTTGAAAGGTGCCTCTAGGAGCCTTGACATTACTAGGTGGGAGCAAGTGCTCCATGTAATTAGGGGTTTTCTGCCCTTTGGTAATTTGTGGTTGTGAGCTGAGAGCTCAAGGATTGTGAAATTGGGACTCGAAGCCCTGGTTTTGTAAGGACCCCTTAACTTCTGCTTTTGTTTGTAAAGTTATAACTGTACCTGCTTTTTTATTGTTATTTCAACCTAGTGAAAATTTGTTAAATTTTGTTGTCTATTGAAAATATAAACTTTATTTAAATTTCTCATTCGTTTTTCGGACTTGTAGTTAGACCCATGCCAGTCCGCACCTTCTTTCACCTCTGCTGATCCACGGGTAACCCGTAACAATAATAATAATTGTTACCGGGGTTTGGTGGACCAGCAGAGGTGAAAGAAGGTGCCAGGGTGAATGGGTCTAACTACAAAATCAAAGTTAATTTAAAACTTTACCGAAGGTTATATTTTTTTTTCAATTTCAACTATCAACAAGAACAAACTTTAACAACTTTTCACTAGGTGAGATAACAATAACATACCAGATACCATGACAAAGTTTATACAAGGCAAGTACATCCAAAATTTAGTGACAGTTTAGTAATCCGGGCTTCCAGCCCCTCGCTTTACATTTCCTGAGCTCTCAGCTCGACCTTACAAAAGATTACTATTTTACACAACGGCAAAAAATCCTTAGTCCCTGGAGCATTTGCTCCCAACTTCAAATATCAAGCCTCCCAGAGGCACAGTTATCACACTTGAAAAGAGCTGACACGCTCTCAGTTTTTCAAGCCTATTCAAGGCAATATCAGACTTCACAATTACTTGCCATCAAGGCACAACTTACAAAAATGAATCGGGGGTATGTTGTACCCAACCTACTAGGCCTTAGCAGAAAAAGAACAGCTTAAGTAAATGGCCCGAAACACCAAATTGAATGGCGGCGTGTACTTGCACTCCTAAATATGCATTCCTAAAACCTAAAAGGAACTAGGCCGATGAAACAGGGGCTATTCCCAAACTATGGAGGTGACTCGTATAAGAATAATTTAAGACATTACGGAAAGGAAGAAAACCAGTTACCAAAACGTAGTCACCTCAAACCAATATGAAGGGGATCTTGAGAGGGTAAATCACTCTCTATCCCGGAATTACGGTTATAGATTTTATGAGATTTTCACATTAGCCGGCAGAACTTACAATTTAGAGAAGTAGGTTACATATTATAGTTTCGGACCTATCCCTCGGGTTAAACTGCGGAGCTAGTAAGAAATAAAGATGTTAAATGGCCATTATCTTGCTGAAGAACTGCTGCCTGATGAAAGAGGCACCTCCCGCCTCCTGCTTCACATTCACACACTTAGTTAGATGTTGATCAAATGGCCAAGAGACGTGAAAATCCGCAGTTTATAAACCCTCGGGGAAGGTTCGAGACCTTTCATGAATAATCAAGCCACACCCTCTCAATTTTATTGGACCATACAAAATTTACACTCAAAGTCGAAGAAGAAATCCAGGATTGGTCGGAAATTAATTACAAAAATTAGCGATTGGCTGGATTCAAAACCGGCGGAAAGAAAAGATAAATACTGCCAACCCAAAAATAAATGAACAAAATTTAGTAAAGAAAAAACTTATGAATACAAAATCTCTTCGAAAATAAAGGAACTTCACTTCGCACCAGGGTGCATGATGATAGTTTTTTAGCAGTGACGGCTATGAGGGAATGTCCACACATCTTGATCAATGCAAAACAAAACAATTTGAAATTCACACGGTCCTGGAAACTTCACAATCACAAAATTAAGGTAGTGACATCTTCTGAGTAGAAGTTTAAAGAGGTCTAGTTCCAAGTTCAGAGTTTCTCCTAAAGAGGAGTTGTAATTGGCGCAAGTTTTAAATGTGCGGCGTAGAGATGTACCTCCCGGTACAATAATAATAGCAATAATAATAATAATAATAATAATAATAATAATAATAGTAATAGTAATAATAATAATAATAATAATAATAATAATAGTACCGGGCGGTAAACCTCCACGCCGCTAATTCAAATAAAGCGCCAGTTGAAACCTCTCTACAGGAGAAACTCTGAACTTTAAAATCTGTATTAAATCAAAGGTTTCACGGAAGATGTCTCTACTGTAAATTTTGAAGTGTTTTGAACTATGTCTATTTCGATTTGTATTTGTTTGCTCTGTAGCAAGAAGTGTGGACATTCTCTTCTAGATGGCACTACTTAAGAATTATAATCGTGCACCCTAGTGCGAAGTGAAGGAACTGTTTTTTGTTTTTTAAGAAATTAGCCATTCATAAGTTGGTTCTTTGATAAATTTATTTCATTCATTTTTTGGGTTGGCAATATAACCCTTCTCTTTCCGCCAGTTTTGAATTTGACCAATCAGTAATTTCTGTAATTATTTTTCCACCAATCCTAGATGTCTTCTTCAGATTTTACTTGTAATCTTTAGCCGACCAATAAAAGTTTATGGGCGGGTTGTTATCATTCATGAAAGGTTCGAATGTTCCACGAGGGTATATAAACTGCTGATTTTCTTGTCTCGGGGCCACTTCAGTAACATCTTTCGCAGTGTGTGAACATATACAGCAGGGGGCGGGAAGCGCCTCTTTCTTCGGGCAGCAGTTCATCCACAAGGTAATGGCCGTTTAATAACCTTATTTCTTGCTAGCTCAGCAGTTTAACCCTCGGGGCAGGTTCGAAACTTTTCTCATGTAACCTATCTTTAAAATGTAATAGACATTTGGTAAAATTTTGTCTCTTTAACTACAAATTGGGATAGAGAGTGCCTAACCCTCTCGAGCTCCCACTCATATTGTTTTGAGGTGACTACGTTTTCATAACCGTTTTTCTTCTCTTCGTAATGTAATAAAGTTTTCTTATCGTGTCACCTCCATAGTATGAGATTAGCCCCTGTAAAACTGGCCGAGTGCCACCTAGGTTTTAAGAAGTTTCATGTAGGAGTGCAAGCTACGCCTTCAGTCAAGTTGGTTTGTTGGGCCATTTAATTAACCCAGTGTTTGTTTTCTTCATGTGAAGGCCCTGTAGGTTGGGTACAAGATACCCCCGTTTCACTGTATGTGTGCCTTAAGGGCAGTTAGTAATGAAGGTTGTTGTAGCCTTTGGTAGGCTTGTAATATTGAGAGCGGGTCTGCTCTTTTCCTCTTAACTTGGTAATTAGGAGCAAATGCTCCTCGTACTTAGGGGTTTTTCTGCCCTTTAGCTATTGTGGTGGTGAGCTGAGAGCTCAGAAATTAATTTTGGGGCTCTGTAAATTCTTAAATTGTTAACCTGCTACTTGGTACCTGTTACATCTTTGTTATTTGTTGTCATTTGTTGATTTTGAAAAGAAAATATAACCTTTGTTAAAGTTTTAAATTAACTTTAATTTCGTAAGTTGAGACCTATACCCGCCCGCACCTTCCTTCACCTCTAACTACCACGGATAACTCCGTAACAATAATAATAATAATAATAATAATAATAATAATAATAATAATAATAATATTAATGTTAAATAGTCGAACAAGTTAGTAGGATTATATAGGAAGATGGTCGATCTATGAAAGGTTACTCTTTTCAAAACCACGTTGGAAAGGATCGTGAATCCATGAGCAGTCATCATATTTACTCGCTGGAAAATAATGTGCAAATAATGCCTTCACTGTTTCGAGATGGGAACATAATGTTTGTCATCACATCATGACCTAAGCCACTTGGTAATATGCATTTATCGTAGAAACTATTTCTTAAAACCCATTGCATTTCGGTACGTCACGATGTGCACGTGTTCTGCCAGTACTGTGGTAATGGAGACATCTATAATCCATGGCTATAAAACGCAAGGATTTTTCTTTAGCTGTCCGCTAACAACTCCTAACAGGACAGATTATTATGAAATGTGATTTAGTTGAAAGTTACTTACATGTGCCAACACTATCGTTTTCTTTATTTACATGGCTAGACTGTTAGCGAGCTCGCCTTTCGTCCAAGAGTCGGAGTTCGATTCCTGGCTGGGTTAGGAATTTTAACCTTTATTGGTTAATTCCGATTGCTTGCGGTCGGGTGTGTGGGTCGTCCTCATTATCAGAATTCATCATAAGTAGGGTCCCATTTTCACACACACGCAAGTCAGCTGTAAGGCGTCAGATCGAAAGACCTCCATCAGGTTGCTCCGGAGGCCACATTCCATTATGTGCATGCCCTGAATTCCATCTCTTTTTTGTAGGCAAAGTTACTGTTTTAGGTGGAGATTTTAGATACGTTTTCACTTTCCACGTGCTTCCAATCAAGTTGTTATTCAAAACTTATTAAATTTTCTCCTCTTTAGTCAGAATTTTAAAATATTTCATCTTTTAAAAAATATGCGAGGAAGACCAGAAGAATTAGATTTAACTATTTTTTCCCGAAAATTAGTAATGGAGGTTATCCTTCAGTGAATCATGAATCGCCAGAGATATCTGTTAGTGATTGACCACCCTCTACCGTCGCAAGGGCGTCTCCGAAGACCTTAAAAAGTAGTTAGTGGGACGTAAAACAAATAACATTATTTATTATTACTACCGTCGCAAATCAGGACATCGTCTCAGAAATTTAAGGGAATAAATTTGTGTCGCCAGAAGATGCTATGAGTGTCCCCAAAATTGACATTCTTGCCCCTATAAACGAGCACTGTGATCAAATTACTTCTAAAGTTTTAGATCTTCTACCCGGAACGTCCAGGACGTACGTCACTGTAAATAACTTAAGTACTGGAGATGAAAATGAAACTCTACAATTTCCCATGTAGTTTCTAAACAGCTTAGAAATAAGTGGCTTGCCTCCTCTCATGTCCTTCAATTAAACCTGGAGCAATTTTTAAATTATTACGAAACTTAAATGTTTCACAGGATCTTCTAAACGGATCAGCGTTAATTATATGAAAAATGCATATCAGTTGTTTGGATCTCGAAATCATTTCGGGGTTAAGTGTTGGAGAGAGAGTTTTGATTCCTAGGATGGATGTAACAACATCGACACTACTCTTCCATTTTATTTTAAAGAAGCCAGTTTCCTTTTCACCTTGCATTCAATATGACTATTAACAAAGTTCAAGAACAGACTTTAGGCCGTGTAGGTGTATATTTATCCCAGCCTGTATTTAGCCATGGCCACCTGTAGGTAGCAGTATCTTGAGTTCGGTCATTTGACAGTTTGAAAGTAAATGGTGCCAGCGAGCCATGGGACGATACATATAGTATTTAAAGAAATGCTCTAAGAGCACTACATTTCAGAGAAAATGGACCTAATATTCTCTGGAATTAGATACTTCACACTACAGTCTATAAGTTAATTTTTGGAGTCCTTATTTAGCCAATGCAAACTAAATGTAGCAAATGCTGTCACTCAGAAGTTTGTAAGTGCCAGATAAATATACTTTACCGAGCCAGGGACTTAGTATTCCGTTGAATTTCAACGGGGTTCACCCTAGTGATTGATTTTATTCTACATTACATATTGTAGAATGAAATATTATAGATGTATACAGTGTTTCATATTTAATACTTCAGTAATATTTTCTTGAACATGTTCATTCAACGTGTCGCATTATGTATTTATATTCACTTGTCAGCACCAGTTTTCTGGAACTTGGAAATGTAGTGTTCTACGTAAAAGTTCTTTACACACTAAAGCGATATGCACAAAATAAAAAGACATTTAGTTAAGGTTATTAAGTGAACTTTATTGTCAGAATATTCAAGATGCTTACAATCTTCATTAGGTCTTCTTCTTTCTTCTCAATTCTCAGTCCAAAAATTGGTTGGCAGCCATGTTTCATCATCCAGTCTCGGTATCATTTCTCCAGTTATTTCATCGCATCCTGGCGCTTTATTAAGTTTCAATCCTTTAACAGCCTTAAGATATGAGGGTCCCAGTTAATCACTTGTTATGTTTCCTTCATTTCCAAGGTCACTTATGTCAATAGGATCTTCATATAATGTTTCTATGTATCGCTTCCCTCTTTCTCCCACGTATTTGCTCTCAGACAACATTTTCCCATTTTCACCTAATATGCTGTTACTACGGCCAGTGACTGTTCTGAATTGTTTCTTAATCAATTCATAACCAGTTTCCGTGTTTCCTTTCTCCATTCTTTCTTCTATTTATTTGCATTGTCTCATTACATACTCTTCTCTGGCTTTCTTTGCTTCTCTGTTGACTAGGTTTCAGAGTCTTTTACAGTTTCTGATGGTGGTAGTGATTATTGTTTTTAGAGGAAGTACAAGTAGGCAACCATCCTCTATATAACACTAATCAGAGAAAAAATGGAAGGGGTCCGACACTTCAAAAAATGAATGTATCGGCCAAAGGAAGACAAGGGCCTCGAAAGGCATGAAAATGAAAGACTCCCTAGGCCTCCATACGTAATACCGTCGGGGTCTGAAAAGAACAAGTGTTGACCAAGGGAGGTCGGATAGGATAGATAAAAGTGAGGAGCCTGGCACAAGTAAGTGGAAGCAATGCCAGGACTCAGCTGAGGGTCCCGTGGTCGCCAATCCACTCTCCAAAGTTCAGAGCCCCTGAGGCCCCTTTTAGTCGCCTCTTACGACAGGCAGGGGATTCCGTGAATGTTATTCTACCGCCCCCACCCACAGGGGGATTATAGTTTCTGATTCCTTCTTCACTCTTTGAGTTTTATAATTTCCTCCTTTCCTCTATAAGTTCAAGCACATAATCTATAACCCATGGTTCTCGTGCTTGTTTGGTCGTTTTCCCTATTACCTGATTTGCAGCTTCTATGATAGAGTGTTTAAAGCCCATCCATTTCTCATTTATTGTACCATTGGGTATTTCTGCGACGTTCTGTTTTACCAGTGTTTGATAGTTTTCCTTGATTCTGTCTTGTTTTAGTTTCCTGACATTATATCTGCAATATTTTTCCGCGTTCTTCCTCTTCTTTCTTAGTCTTAAACCAGATTTTAACAATACTAGGTTGTAGTCACTCGCCACATCAGCTCCTGGATAACTTTTGCATTGTTTGACTTGGTTACGGTATTTTTCCCATACCATAATAAAATCTATTTGGCATTTCGCTTTATCTCCAGGTGCAATCTAGGTATACCTTCTTCTCTTGGGCTGTTTGAACAAGGTGTTTGTAATTATTAGTCCTTTTCCTTTACAAAAGTCTATTACTTGTTGTCCTTTGTCATTTCTTACACCAAGACAATACTTCTTTTTCATCAACAGAAACGTTCCAGTCTCCAAGAAAAATGAGATTAGGTCTATCGTGAATAATACATTTGGCTTATGTCTTCGAAGATCTCTGTATTATTCGTAACTCCTCAAGCTTCACTCGAAGGTAGCAGCAAGTATTCTTCCACTATAAACTAACACAGAGAAAAGCACACAAAATATCTCTGAGGTGTTGTGTTGTCGGGGGAGCCCCACCCCGCTCCCCAGAAAGCGTGGCGACCAACCAGAATATTATGTCGCCTCCGCCTGCCCGTAATGTCATACGAAGTAACATAACTACAATACAATAAATTAAATCTTTATAATAATTGAACCTTTAATTTAAAACACAAAAATAAAAGATAACGGAAACCGGAAACATCTCACAATTAAAACTCAGTCAAATGGCTCCCATTACTGCTAAATCATTCTACTCTATACCCACAGACCACACCTGCGAACTCCTTATTCGTACCACCTTCCATAGGAGACATAGTCCGCTTCTTTTCCCTTTCCCGTCTCAAGACATTTCGGTATTACCGCACCATATTTCACACCCACCTCCAGTCAGCCATCAATCAAGCACTCAACCTCCATGTTCAGACCACCTACTCGGGGTTATATACACATTTTCAATTTTAGACAGTGGAGACCCTTGTTTGATGGATAGTACAACCAACAGAAGACAACCCCCTCTACCCGTCTCCATTTTCTTAATATCCAATCCTTTTCACCCAAACGCCTACTCCTCCAGACCCTCCTAAAACAAAACCCTGACCACGCAGTTCTTCGCAATGAAACCATGCTTCGTGACACTCAGCCCGCCAATCTACCTGCCTTCACCTTCCACAGAGTGCAAAATCCATATGTATCGATCATGGAGGTGTAGCCTTGCCGTTCACCCTTCCCCCTCATACGCGTCCACACGCCACTACCTCTACACGTCTATCCTGAATCCATCATTGCTACCATATACTACTACTCACGAATCCCGCATCTCGCCATCATTTACATCCGAAACATCACCCCATTCCCGTAGAGTTCATGGCCTATATTCACACCACATTCCCTCATTCCCAAACCCTTTCAGTTCATAACCTGCATAGCCATTTTTCTGACGAGATCCAACGCCTCCACAACTTCCCCAAGCATATTGACTCCTTTTTAATTCCTCCCCGGGTCACTCCCGCCCTCCTTCCCAAACAACCAGTGACGCTGTCTTTTCTGAAAACTTCTTAATCCATCTTCTAAACGCTTCCCACCTCTTTATCCTCCTCTAAATACCCTCAAACTCACCACCTCCCCATCCTCCTGCCCCACGTTTGTAACTGAACTTCGAAAAAGCCAATTGGACCGCCTACGTGAACATATTACCAAACCACTCGCACAATCACCTCTTATTCCTACTGATGTCCAGTCGTAGAAAACATTTCCAACTGCATCCATACCACCATAACTAATGCCTCGAAGACCTACATTACCACCTCACTCCATACCCCCTCCAAACCCTCTCTCCCACCCAACTTCCTGCATCCCCAGGAACTCTCCCAGTCTGACCTATACAATTCTCCCGTACACGTGATCCCTACAACCTTCGCCTCCACCGCAAGACCTTGTGGACCGTTTCCAGCTACCTGAAAGCTCACCGCCGGGTAACCTTGTCCAAAATCTGCAATTCCCTCAATTTCATCCATGTCTCCCCCTCTCAGTTCTGGCGCAATCTATCCTCCCTCTTCGGACAACACAGTACCCATTCATACCCCACCATCCAATATGGAACATCTCAATCGAGTATCCAGGAAAAGCTGTATATATTCACCTCCCAATTCCACAATCGATTCACATCTTCTCCATACACAATATCACCCTCTACCAGAATCACCTATCCTCCCCGTCCCTTCAACAATCTTCTACTTACACACTCGCACCACACGTCCTCAACAACACGATAACTGCCTCCATTATTTCAAACCCCTTAGTCCGCACACGGGGCACCGCTCCAATTCCCGACCGAATCCGATACGGCCATATATGTCAAGCCCTAATTGAACTACAAACACTCCTAGCATCCCTCCATACATTTCACACCTCTGCGACTTCTACCCCCACCTCCTGCAAGAGATTCACATTGCTCACTTTCACAAAACCCAGAAAGGACCGATCCAAACTAGACACCTACTGCCCCATTCGTCTCATCACAATCCTTGTTAAGATCCTAGATAAAATCCCCATCCGCCGATTGCAACCCTCTCTGAAATCCCTTAACACATAACCTCCACAAACAATGCGGATTCCACAGAGGACTACTAATCATCTAAACTTTTACATCATCCAATCTATTAAGCCATTACTTAACGGTAACCCCGCCCTGACAGGTGTGGCCCAGAGCAAGCACAACCTATTTCCTCCACTCTTGTCGATGGAACGCCGAATTGTCCGCAATGCCCTCCTAATTCCTCTGTTACTGCTTACGAAGGAACTCAACCACATCATCCCCTCCCCAAAATTGACACCCACGTCTCCTTCCCCTTCTGGATATTCCAAGGCAAGGCCTATATACCAACAACCCTCTCCTTTCCCAGTTCCTCCATTCCACCCAACGTTCCCCACTATATAACCTATCCCCACATCATTATCAAAATATCCTCACGAACCAAGTACAGGCCGCCCCCACCAGACCAGGCTGCAATGGATAAATTTTATCCCAAATACCACCCACCTTCAGTATCAAAACTATTTCATCTAAACGCCTACCCCTGCAGACCCTCATACAACAACACCCTGCCCAAAGGTTTCTGCGCAAAGAAACAATACTTCGTGACACTCAGCCCGCCATTCTACCCAGATTCCCCACCCACAATGCGGAAAACCCACATGGTATATGTCGCGGTGGTACAGCCATTGCGGTACGCCCTTCCCTCCTCATACGCGTCCACACCCCGTACCTCCACACATCTATCCTGAATCCATCAATGCTACCATATACTTCCGTTCCCGAATCCTGCACATCGCCACCATTTACACCCGAAACATCGCCACTTCCCCTAGTATCCATGGACTATATCCACACCACATTCCGTCATTTCATCATTTTTGCGGATCTTAACCTACATAGCCGCTTTTCTGGCGCGATCCAATGCCTCAACAAATTCCTCACCGCATTGACTCCTCTCAAATTCCACTCCAGGGTCTCTCCCGCCCTTCTTCGCAAACACATCCCGACGCCGTCGTTTCTCACAAATTCTTAATTCATTTCTAAATATTTCCCCCCTTCCTATCCTATTCCAAATAGCCCCTTACTCGCCACGTCTATATCCTCCTCCCCCGCGTCTGTTAACGTACTTTCCGAAAGCCGATTGGAAGCCTATCGTGAACATATTACCAAAGCACACGCACAGTCACCGCCCCTTCCTTGTGATGCCCAGTCGTAGACAATATTTCCAACATCAACCGTACCATCATAACGCATGTCTCGAAGACCATCTTCCCCACATAACACCATATGCCCTACAATCCCTGTCATAGATAATTGGACCACCTATGTGAATATATTACATAACCACGCGCACAATCACCTAGATTCCTACTGATGCCCAGTCGTAGACAACATTTACAACTTCATCCATACCACCATAACTAATGCCTTGAAGACCTATATTCCCAACTCACCCCATACGACCTCCAAACCCTCTCTCCCACCTAACATCCTCCACCCCCATGAACTCTCAATTCTTGCCTATGCAGTCCCGTACACGTGACCACTAATTCGTTCGCCTCCACTGCCAGATCATACCGACAGTTTCCAGCTACCTGAAAGATCACCACCGGATAACCAGGTCAAAATCTACAATACCCTCAATTTCATCCATGTCCCACCTTCTTAGTTCTGGCGAAACATATCCTCCCGCTTCGGAAAACACAGTACCCATTCATACCACCACTATCCAATATGGCACATCTCCGTCGAGTATCCAGGAAAAACTCTTAATATTCACCTCCCACTTCCAAAATCGGTCCACTCATTTTCCATAACATTACTCATCTCCGCCCGATGCAACCCTGTTCCAGAATCTACTTTTCCCTCCGTCCCTTCAACACTATTCTACTTACACACACACACCCCACGCCCCAAAAATCCCGATAACAGCCTCCATTATTACGAATGCCCTAGTCCGCACACGGAGCACAGCCTCAGCTCCCGACCAAGTGCGATACTGCCATATTTGTCAAACCCTTATCGAATTCCTCACGCTCCTAGCATCCCTCTATCCATTCTTAAATATCTCCGGTTTCCAACCCACCTCCTAGAAGAGATTCGATATGCTCCTTTTCACAAAACCTGGAAGGGACAAATAAAAAACTCAAACTTACCGCGCCATTTGCCTCATCACAATCTTTGCCAAGATCCTAGATAAAATACTCATCCGCCGACTGCACCACTATCTCAAGTCCCTCAAAAAACTATGTCCCCAACAATGCGGATTCCACCGACGACAACTAATCACCAAATCTTCCACCTCATACAATCTATTAATAAGAAAATAAACATTGCGCGACAGTCCCTATCAACCACCTTCGACTGTAACCAGGAATTCGCCTGACACCCTGTACTTAATTCAAGCTCCACTGCTAAACAGTCCCAGGCTCCTACATCCAATTCTACGCTACTTACTTACTTTCACCCCATCCAACCTATTAAGCCATTACTTACCGCACACCCGCCCTGAGAGCTGTGACCCACAGCAAGCCCAACATATTTCCTCTTCTCCTGTCGATGGAACGCCGTATATTCCGCATTGCCTTTCTGATCCCTCTGTTATTCCTTACAAAGGAACTATACCACATCATCCCCTCCCCAAACCTGACACACACGTCTCCATGTTCTTCTGGAGATTCCACGGCAAGACCCTAGATACCAACAACCCTGTCCTATACCAGTTCCTCCATTCCACCCTACGATCCCCACTATATAAATTATCCCCACATCACTATCAAAACATCCTCACGAACTAGAGACGGGCCACACCCACAAGACCAGTCCGCAATGGATAAATTTTATCCCAAACCCCACTCACCTTCCTTTATAACTTTCTCATCTAATCGCCTACTCCTCCAGACCCTCCTACAACAAACCTGCCCACACAGTTCAGCGGGAAAATATCCATTCTTCGTGATACTCAGCTTGCCATTCTACCCTGATTCCCATCCACATGGAGGAAAACCCGTATGGTATAAGTCGTGGTGGTATAGCCATTGTGGTACGCCCGTCCCCCCACATACGCGTCCACACCCCCTGCGTTCACAAATCTATCCTGATTCCATTAATGATACCATATAATTGCGTTCCCGAATCCTGCACCTCAACACGATTTACACCAGATAAATAACCCCTTCCCGTAGCATTCCTGGCCTATATTAACACCACATCCCTCATTTCATAGTTTATGCAGATCTTAATCTACATAGCCGGTCTTCTGGCGAGACCCAACGCCTCCACAACTCCCTCAACCACATTGACACCTAATTCCCCTCCCGAGTCCTTCCCGTCCTTCCTAGCAAACGCTCCCCGACGCCGTCATTTCTCACAACTCCCTAATCCATCTTCTAAACTTTCCCTTCCTGCATATCCTCCTCCAAATACCCCCACACACGCCACGTCCTCAACCCCTCCCCGCGTCTGATACAGAACTTCGCCAAAACCAATTGGACACGTACCGTGAACATATTACCAAAACACTCAGACAGTCACCTCCCCTTCCTTCTGATGCCCAGTCGTAGACAAGATTCCAATCCTCGACTATACCTATATATATAATGTCCCGATGATCCACATTCCCACCTCACTCCATACGACCTCCAAACCCTGCCTCCCACACAACTTCCTGCACACCCTGCAACTCTCCCAGTCTTATCAAAAAGAACTCTCCCGAACACGTTATCCCTACTTCCTTCGGCTCCACAGCCAGTCCCTGCGGACAGTTTCCAGCCTCCTGAACACTCCTCGGTTCATAACCTGGTCCAAAACTTGAAATTCCCTCAATTTCGTCCTTGTCTGGCCTTCTGAGTTCTGGCGCAAGCTATCCTCACCCCTCGGTCAACACAGCACCCCTTCATACCCCACCATTCATAATGAAACATCTCCGACGAATATCCCGGTAAACATGTTAATATTCACCTCCCACTTCTGCAATCGGTTCGCTCCTTCTCCATACCATTACTCATTTCCGCCCGATGACACCCTGTTCAAGAATCTACTTTCCCCTTCGTCTCTTCAACACTTCTCCACATACACACACGCACCCCACGTCCTAAACATCCCAAAAAATCCCTCCATTATTACTAACGCCATAGTCCGCACACTGAGCAGCGCTCCAGCTCCCGACCAAGTCCGATATTGCCATATCTGTCAAAACCTTACCGAATTCCTCACGCATCTAGCATCCCTCTATCCATTCTTAGACACCTCCGGTTTGCATCCCACCTTCCGAAAAGGTTCAAAATGCTCCTTTTTCCCAAATCCGGAAACGACCAATCCAAACTAGACTCCCAAAGCCCCATTTGTCTCATCACCATCCTTGCCAACATTCTACATAAAACACTCATCCCCTGATTGCACCGCTATCTAAAGTACCTCAGAGAACTACGTCCCCCACAATGCGGATTCCACCGAGGATTAATAATCACCAAAACGTTCACCTTACCCAATCTATAAATAAACAACTCGACATAGCCCGACCATCCCTATAAATCACCTTCGACTATAACCAGGAATTCACCTTCATCTGACACCCTGTCCTTAATTTCAAGCTCCACTTCTAAACATTCCCAACCTCCTACGTCCAATTCTACGCGACTTACCGTAATAACAGCACAACCTGTATATCAGACAACGGCCACCTATCGCCAATCTTCCCCATGTCCCTGGATGTATAGCAAGTATTTATCCCCTCTCCCCACCGCTCCTCTTTCTTTTCGTCTCCGACATACTCCAAATATCACCACCCATACAATTCCCTCAATTCGCCAATATCACCGCCATCATTTCGCCCACACCCTTCAGTACAGAACATCAGTTAGAAAAATGCGAAGTTTCCTGGACACAGTTACCTCCCTTCGCGACCAATGGGAACTCGGCCTCAAAACTTCCAAAACAAAATCCATCCTAATCCTGTATCACAAACGGCGCTTTTTCCTTCCTCTCAATCTTTGCAGCCTCAGATTCACCATAATGACAAAACCGTCCCCACTCAATCTTCCCTCAAATACCTTGGCGTCACCATAGAGCAGCACCTCACATTCCGCCCCACTTCAAAAACCCACAAACAAATCATACATATGATCTCATCAATTACGTCGGCTTGCCGGCACCGGTTACGTATTCAACAGGACACTAATTCACCTAACCGCCGAACCCTTCATCCACTAAGCCATTACTTACCGCTCACCCCGCCCTGACAGCTGTGACCCACAGCAAGCCCAATATATTTCATCCTCTCCTGTCGATGGAACGCCGAATATTCCCCATTGCCCTTCTAATAACTCAGTTATGCCTTACTAATGAACTACACCACATCATCCCCTCCCCAAACTTGACACCCACGTCTCTCTCCTCTTCTGGAGATTCCACGGCAAGGCCTAGATCCAAAAAAAACCCGTCCCATACATGTTGCTCCATTCCACCATACGATCCCCACTACATAAGTTATCCTCTCATCACTATCAAAACATCCTCATGCACAAGAAACGGGCCACCCCCAAATTCCACCCACCTTCAATTATAACTTTCTCATCCAATCGCCGAGAACTCCAGGACTTCCTACAGCAACCCAGCCCACACAGTTCTGCCCGAAAGAAACCATTCTTCGTGATACTCAGCTTGCCATTTTACCCGGATTCCCCATCCACATGGCGGACAACCCACATGGTATAGGTCGTGGTGGTATAGCAATTGTGGTACGCCCTTCCCTCCTCATACGCGTCCACGCCCCGTACGTTCACATATCAATCCTGATTCCATTAATGCTACCATATAATTCCGTTCCCGAATCCTGCACCTCAACACCATTTACACCAGAAAAATCACCCCTTCCCGTAGCATCATGGCCTATATTAATACCACATTTCGTCATTTCATAACTTTTGCAGATCGTAATCTACATAGCCGATCTTCTGGCGAGACCCACCGCCTCCACAAGTCCCTCAACCACATTGACTCCTAATTCCACTCCCGAGTCCCTCGCGTCCTTCTTCGCAAACACTCTCCGACGCCGTAATTTCTCACAACTACCTAATCCACCTTCTAAACTTTCCCTTCCTCCCTATCCTCCTCCAAATACCCTCACACACGCCACGTCCTCATCCCCCTCCCCCGCGTCTGATACAGAACTTCGCCAAAACCAATTGCACACGTAAACCAAAGCACTCGGACAGTCACCTCCACTTCCTTCTGATGCCCAGTCGTAGAAAAGATTTCCAACCTCAACTATACCAACATATCTAATGTCTCGATGATCCACATTCCCACTTCACTCCATACGACTTCCGAATCCTGTCTCCCATCAAACTTCCTGCACCCCCTGCAACTCTCCCAGTCTTATCAAAAAGAACTCTCCCGAACACGTTATCCCAACTTCCTTCGCTTCCACCGCCAGTCCCTGCGGACAGTTTCCAGCCTCCTGAACGCTCTTCGGTGCATAACCTGGTCCAAAACGTGAAAGACCCTCAAATTCGTCCTTGTCTCGCCTTCTGAGTTCTGGCGCAAGCCATACTCACACCTCGTCAACACAGCACCCCTTCATACCCCACCATTCATAATGAAACATATCTGACGAATATCCAGGTAAACATATTAATATTCACCTCGCATTTACGCAATCGGTTCGCTCATTCTCCAGACCAATACTCATTTCCCGATGCTACCCTGTTCGAGAATATACTTTCAACTCCGTCCCTTTAACACTCCTGTACCTACACGCACGCACCCCACGTCCTAAACAACTCGAAAACTCCCTCCATTTTTATTAACGCCATAGTCCGAACACGGAGCAGCGCTCCAGCTCCCGACCAAGTCCGACACTGCCGTATCTGTCAAACACTTATCGAATTCCTTACGCATCTAGCATCCCTCTATCCACTCATACACTCCTCCGATTTCCATCCCACCTTCTGCAAAGATTCAAAATACTCCTTTTTCCCAAATCCGGAAAGGACCAATCCAAACTAAACTCCTAACGCCCCATTTGTGTCATCACCATCCTTGCCAACATTCTAGATAAAACACTCATCCCCTGATTGCACCGCTATCTGAAGTCCCTCAAACAAATACGTCCCCCATAATGCGGATTCCACCGAGGACTACTAAACACCAAATCTTTCACCTCACCCAATCTATAAATAAACAAGCCAACATAGCACGACCGTCCTAATAAATCACCTTCGACGTTAACCAGGAATTCACCCTCGTCTGACACCCTGTCCTTATTTTCAAGCTCCACTTTTAAACACTCCTAGCCTCCTACGTCCATTTCTACGCGGCTTGCCCTAACAACAGTACAACCAGTATATCAGACAACGGCCACCTATCGCCAACTCTCCCCAGGTCCGTGGATGTGTAGCAAGGATTTATAACCTCTCCCCACCTATCCCCTTTCCTTTCGTCACCGATATCCTCCATATATCACCACCCATCCAAATCCTTCAATTCGCCAATTTTCACCGCCATCATTTCGCCCACACCCTTCGGTACAGAAAACCAATTAGAAAAATGCGAAGTTTCTTGGACACAATTACCTCCCTTTGCGACAAATGGGAACTCGGCCTCATACTTCCAAAACAAAATCCATCCTAATCCTGTATCACAACGGCGCTTTTTCCTTCCTCGCGATCTCTGCAGCCTCACATTCTCCATAATGACAACACCGTCCCCCCAAAATCTTCCCTCAAATACCTTGGCGTCACCATAGAGCAAAGCCTTACATTCGGCCCCCAGTTCGAAAACCCACAAACAAATCATACATATGATCTCATCCAGTACGTCGGCTTGCCGGTACCAGTTAGGTATTTAACAGGAAACTACTTCACCTAATTGCCGAATCCTTCATCCACTAAGCCAGTATTTACCGCTCACCCCGCCCTGACAGCTGTGACCCACAGCAAGCCCAACATATCTCCTCCTCTCCTGTCGATGGAACACCGAATATTCCGCATTGCCCTTCTAATCCCACTTTTATTCCTTACTAAGGAACTACGCCACATCATCCCCTCCCCAAACTTACACACACGTCTCCCTCCTCTTCTAGAGATTCCACGGCAAGACCCTACATCCAAGCAACCCCGTCCCATACAAGTTCCCCCATTACACCCAACGATCCCCACTATATAAGTTATCCCGACATCACTATCAAAACGTCCTCACGAACTAGAGACGGGCAACCCCCACAAGACCAGTCCGCAATGGATAAATTTTTTCCCAAATCCCACCCACCTTCATTTATTACTTCCTTGTCGAATCGCCACCTCCTCCAGACCCTCCTACAACAAACCTGCCCACACATTTCTGCGCGAAAAAACATTCTTCGTGATACTCAGCTTGCCATTCTACCCGGATTCCCCATCCACATCGCGCACAACACGCCTGGCATTAGTCGAGGTGGTATAGCCATTGTGGTACGACCTTCCCTCCTCATACGGGTCCACACCCCGTACGTTCACATATCTATCTGATTCCATTATGCTACCATACAATACCCTTCCTGATTCCTGCTCCTCAACACCATTTACACCAGAAAATTCACCCTTTCCCGCAGCATTCATGGCCTACATTAAGACCGCATTACTTCATTTCATAATTTTTGCAGATCTTAATTTTCATAGCCCGTCCTCTGGCTAGACCAAACGCCTCCACAACTCCCTCAACCACATTGACTCCTAAATCCACTCCCGAGTCCTTCCACGTTAACACGATGATATTCACCTACCACTTCCGCAATCGGTTCACTCCTTCTCCATACCATTACACATCTCCACCCGATGCCACCCTGTCCGAGAATCTACTTTCCCCACCGTCCCTTCAACACTCCTCTACTTACACACACGCACCCCACGGCCTAAACATCCCGAAAACTCCCTCCATTATTACAAACGCCATAGCCCGCACACGGACCAGCATTCCAGCTCCCGACCAAGTCCGATACTGCCATATCTGTCAAACACTTATCGAATTCCTCACGCTCCTAGCATCCCTCTATCCATTCATACACACCTCCGGTTTCCATCCCACATTCCGAATGGATTCAAAATGCTCCTTTCTCTCAAATCCGGAAACGACCAATCCAATATAACCTAACGCACCATTTGTCTCATCACCATCCTTGCCAACATTCTAGATAAAACACTCATCCCTTGATTGCACCGGTATCTGAAGTCCCTCAAACAACTGCGTCCCCCATAATGCGGATTCCACCGAGGACTACTAATCACCAAATCTTTCACCATACCCAATCTATAAATAAACAACTCAACATAGCCCGACGTTCCCTATAAAACACCTTCGACTTTAACCACAAATTCACCTTCGTCTGACACCCTGTCCTTAATTTCAAGCTCCACTTCTAAACATTCCGAGCTTTATACGTCCAATTCTACGCGGCTTACCGTAATAACAGTTCAACCTGTATATCAGACAACGGCCACCTATCGCCAAACTTCCCCATGTCCTTGGATGTATAGCAAGGATTTATCCCCTCTCCCCATCGCTCCTTTTTCTTTTCGACACCGACATTCTCCAAATATCACCACCCATCCAATTCCTTCAATTCGCCAATATCACCGCCATCATTTCGCCCACACCCTTCGGTAAAGAACATCAATTAGAAAAATGCGATGTTTCCTGGACATAGTTACCTCCCTTTGCGACAAATGGGAACTCGGCCTCAATATTCCAAAACAAAATCCATCCTAATCCTGTATCACAAACGGCGCTTTTTCCTTCCTCGCGATCCCTGCAGCCTCACATTCACCTCCGGTTTCCATCCCAACTTCTGAAAAGATTCAAAATGCTCCTTTTTCCAAAATCCGGAAAGGACCAATCCAAACTACACTCTAACGCCCCATTTGTCTCATCACCATCCTTGCCAACATTCTACATAAAACACTCATCCCCTGATTGCACCGCTATCTGAAGTCCCTCAAACAAATACGTCCCCCATAATGCGAATTCCACCGAGGACTACTAAACACCAAATCTTTCACCTCACCCAATCTATAAATAAACAATTCGACATAGCCCGACCGTCCTAATAAATCACCTTCGACGTTAACCAGGAATTCACCCTCGTCTGACACCCTGTCCTTAATTTCAAGCTCCACTTCTGAACATTCCCAGCCTCCTACGTCCAATTCTACGCGACTTACCGCAATAACAGTACAACCCGTATATCAGACAACGGCCACCTATCGCCAATCTTCCCCATGTCCCTGGATGTATAGCAAGTATTTATCCCCTCTCCCCACCGCTCCTTTTTCTTTTCGTCTCCGACATACTCCAAATATCACCACCCATCCAATTCCTTCAATTCGCCAATTTCACCGCCATCATTTCGCCCACACCCTTCGGTACAGAAAACCAATTAAAAAAATGCGAAGTTTCCTGGACACAGTTACCTCCCTTTGCGACAAATGCGAACTCGGCCTCAATACTTCCAAAACAAAATCCTTCCCAATTCTGTATCACAAACGGCGGTTTTTCCTTCCTCGCGATCCCTGCAGTCTCACATTCTCCATAATGACAACACCGTCCCCCCCACAATATTCCCTCAAATACCTTGGCGTCACCATAGAGCAAAGCCTTACATTCGGCCTCCAGTTCGAAAACCCACAAACAAATCATACATATGATCTCATCCAGTACGTCGGCTTGCCGGTACCAGTTAGGTATTTAACAGGAAACAACTTCACCTAATTGCCGAATCCTTCATCCACTAAGCCAGTATTTACCGCTCACCCCGCCCTGACAGCTGTGACCCACAGCAAGCCCAACATATCTCCTCCTCTCCTGTCGATGGAACACCGAATATTCCGCATTGCCCTTCTAATCCCACTTTTATTCCTTACTAAGGAACTACGCCACATCGTCCCCTCCCCAAACTTACACACACGTCTCCCTCCTCTTCTAGAGATTCCACGGCAAGACCCTACATCCAAACAACCCCGTCCCATACAAGTTCCCCCTTTACACCCAACGATCCCCACTATATAAGTTATCCCGACATCACTATCAAAACGTCCTCACGAACTAGAGACGGGCCAGCCCCACAAGACCAGTCCGCAATGGGTAAATTTTATCCCAAATCCCACCCCACCTTCATTTATTACTTTCTTATCGAATCGCCACCTCCTCCAGTCCCTCCTACAACAAACCTGCCCACACAGTTCTGCTCGAAAAAACATTCTTCGTGATACTCAGCTTGCCATTCTACCCGGATTCTCCATCTACATCGCGCACAACACGCCTGGCATTAGTCGTGGTGGTATAGCCATTGTGGTACGCCCTTCCCTCCTCATACGGGTCCACACCCCGTACGTTCACATATCTATCTGATTCCATAATGCTACCATACAATACCCTTCCTGATTCCTGTACCTCAACACCATTTACACCAGAAAATTCACCCCTTTCCGCAGCATTCACGGCCTACATTAAGACCACATTACTTCATTTCATAATTTTTTGCAGATCTTAATTTTCATAGCCGGTCCTCTGGCTAGACCCAACGCCTCCACAACTCCCTCAACCACATTGACTCCTAATTCCACTCCCGAGTCCTTCCACGTTAACATGATGATATTCACCTACCACTTCCGCAATCGACTCACTCTTTCTCCATACCATTACACATCTCCGCCCGATGCCACCCTGTTCGAGAATCTACTTTCCCCACCGTCCCTTCAACACTCCTCTACTTACACACACGCACCCCACGGCTTAAACTTCCCGAAGACTCCCTCCATTATTACAAACGCCATAGTCCGCACACGGAGCAGCGTTCCAGCTCCCGACCAAGTCCGATACTGCCATATCTGTCAAACCCTTATCGAATTCCTCACGCTCCTAGCATCCCTCTATCCAGACATACACACCGCCGGTTTCCATCCCACATTCTGAATGGATTCAAAATGCTCCTTTTTCTCAAATCCGGAAACGACCAATCCAAACTAGACTCCTAACGACCCATTTGTCTCATCACCATAGATAAAACACTCATCCCTTGATTGCACCGGTATCTGAAGTCCCTCAAACAACTGCGTCCCCCATAATGCCGCTTCCACCGAGGACTACTAATCACCAAATCTTTCACCATACCCAATCTATAAATAAACAACTCAACATAGCCCGACGTTCCCTATAAAACACCTTCGACTTTAACCCGGAATTCACCTTCGTCTGACACCCTGTCCTTAATTTCAAGCTCCACTTCTAAACATTCCGAGCTTTATACGTCCAATTCTACGCGGCTTTCCGTAATAACAGTTCAACCTGTATATCAGACAACGGCCACCTATCGCCAAACTTCCCCATGTCCTTGGATGTATAGCAAGGATTTATCCCCTCTCCCCATCGCTCCTTTTTCTTTTCGACACCGACATTCTCCAAATATCACCACCCATCCAATTCCTTCAATTCGCCAATATCACCGCCATCATTTCGCCCACACCCTTCGGTAAAGAACATCAATTAGAAAAATGCGAAGTTTCCTGGACACAGTTACCTCCCTTTGCGACAAATGGGAACTCGGCCTTAATATTCCAAAACAAAATCCATCCTAATCCTGTATCACAAACGGCGCT
The DNA here is from genome assembly GCF_040414725.1 of Anabrus simplex. NCBI lineage: Eukaryota > Metazoa > Arthropoda > Insecta > Orthoptera > Tettigoniidae > Anabrus > Anabrus simplex. The sequence continues at coordinate 147,220,424 of NC_090270.1, read as the reverse complement.
TTCCCCTTCCTCGCAATCCTTGCAGCCTCAGATTCACCATTAATGAGAAAACCGTCCCCCCTCAATCTTCCCTCAAATACCTTGGCGTCATAATGGAGCAGCTCCTCACATTCCGTCCCACTTCAAAAACCCACAAACAAATCATACAATGACCTCATCAAGTACGTCGGCTTGCCGGCACCAGTTACGTATCTAACAGGAAACTACTTCACCTAACCGCCGAACCCTTCATCCACTAAGCCATTACTTACCGATCACCCCGCCCTGATAGCTATGACACACAGCAAGCTCAACATATTTCCTCCTCTCCTGTCGATGGAACGCAGAATACTCCGCATTGCCCTTCTAATCCCTCTGTTATTCCTTACTAAGGAAGTACACCAAATCATCCCCTCCCCAAACTTGACACCCACGTCTCTCTCCTCTTCTGGAGATTCCACGGCAAGGCCAAGATCCCAAAAACCCCGTCCCATAAAAGTTCCTCCATTCCACCCTACGATCCCCGCTATATAAGTTATCCCCACATCACTATCAAAACATCCTCACGCACCAGAAAAGGGCCAACCCCACAAGACCATTCCGCAATGGGTAAATTCTATCCCAAATCCCACCCACCTTCAATTATAACTTTCTCATCGAATCGCCTACTCCTCCAGACCCTCCTAAAACAACACTGCCCACACAGTTCCGCACGGAATAAACCATTCTTCGCGATACTCAGCTTGCCCTTCTACCCGGATTCCCCAACCACATGGCGGAAAACCCGCATGGGATAAGTCGTGTTGGTATAGCCATTGTGGTACGCCCTTCCCTCCACATACGCGTCCACAGCCCGTACGTACACATATCTATCCTGATTCCATTAATGCTACCATATAATTCCGTTCCCGAATCCTGCACCTCAAAACCATTTACACCAGAAAAAACATCCTTTTCGCGTAGCATCATGGCCTATATTAACACCACATTCCGTCATTTCATAACTTATGCATATCTTAATCTACATAGCCGTACTTCTGGCGAGACCCAAAGTCTCCACAACTCCCTCAACCACATTCACTCCTAATTCCACCCCCGAGTCCTTCCCGTGCTTATTCACACACATTCCCCGACGCCGTCATTTCTCACAAATCACTAATACACCTTCTAAACTTTCCCTTCCTCCCTATCCTCCTCCAAATACCCCACACACTCCACGTCCTCATCCCCCTCCCCAGCGTCTGATACAGAACTTCGCCAGAACCAATTGGACACGTACCGAGAACATATTACCAAATCACTCGGACAGTCACCTCGCCTTCCTTCTGATGCCCAGTCGTAGACAGGATTTCCAACCTCAGCTATACCAACATATCTAATGTCTCGATGATCCACATTCAAACCTCACTCCATACGCCCTCCAAACCCCGTCTCCCACCCAACTTCCTGCACCCCGTGCAATTCTCAAAGTCTTATCTAAAAGAATCCTCCCGAACACGTTATCCCTACTTCATCGCCTCCACGGCCAGTCCCTGCGGACAGTTTCCATCCTCCTGAACGCTCTTCGGTGGATAACCTGGTCCAAAACTTGAAATTCCCTCAATTCCGCCCTTGTCTCGCCTGCTCAGTTCTGGCGCAAGCTATCCTCACACCTCGGTCAACACAGCACCCCTTCATACCCCACCATTCATAATGAAACATCTCCGACGAATATCCAGGTAAACATGTTAATATTCACCTCCCACTTCCGCAATCGGTTCACTCCTCCATACCAATAATCACCTCCGCCCGATGCCACCCTGTTCGAGAATCTACTTTTCCATCCGTCCCTTCAACACTCCTCTACTTACACACACGCACCCCAACCTAAACATCCCGAAAACTCCCTCCATTCCTACTAAAGCCTTCCTTCTGATGCCCAGTCGTAGACAGGATTTCCAACCTCAACTATACCAACATATCTAATGTCTCGATGATCCACATTCAAACCTCACTCCATACGCCCTCCAAACCCCGTCTCCACCCAACTTCCTGCACCCCGTGCAATTCTCAAAGTCTTATCTAAAAGAATCCTCCCGCACACGAAGCAGCGCTCCAGCTCCCGACCAAGTCCGATACAGCCATATCTTTCAAACCCTTATCAAATTCCTCGCGCTCCTAGCATCCCACTATCCAGTCATACACATCTGCGGTTTTCATCCCACCTTCTGAAAAGATTCAAAATGCTCCTTTTTCCCAAATCCGGAAACGACCAATCCAAACTAGACTCCAAAAGCCCCATTTGTCTCATCACCATCCTTGCCAATATTGTACATAAAACACTCATTCCCTGATTGCACCGCTATCTGAAGTACCTCAGAGAACTACGTCCCCCACAATGCGGATTCCACCGAGGACTAATAATCACCAAAACGTTCACCTTACCCAATCTATAAATAAACAACTCGACATAGCCCGACCGTCCCTATAAATCACCTTCGACTATAACCAGGAATTCACCTTCGTCTGACACCCTGTCCTTAATTTCAAGCTCCACTTCTAAACATTCCCAGCCTCCTACGTCCAAATCTACGCGACTTGCCGTAATAACAGCACAACCTGTATATCAGACAACGGCCACCTATCGCCAATCTTCCCCATGTCCCTGGATGTATAGCAAGTATTTATCCCCTCTCCCCACCGCTCCTTTTTCTTTTCGTCTCCGACATACTCCAAATATCACCACCCATCCAACTCCTTCAATTCGCCAATATCACCGCCATCATTTAGCCCACACCCTTCGGTACAGAACATCAATTAGAAAAATGCGAAGTTTCCTGGACACAGTTACCTCCCTTTGCGACCAATGGGAACTTGGCCTCAAAACGTTAAAAACATAATCCATCTTAATCCTCTATCACAATCGGCGCTTTTTCCTTCCTCGCAATCTTTGCAGCCTCAGATTCTCCATAATGACAAAACCGTCCCCCCTCAATCTTCCCTCAAATACCTTGGCGTCACCATAGAGCAGCACCTCACATTCCGCCCCAGTACAAGAACCCACAAACAAATCATACATATGATCTCATCAATTACGTCGGCTTGCCGGCACCAGTTACGTATTTAACAGGACACTAATTCACCTAACCGCCGAACACTTCATCCACTAAGCCATTACTTACCGCTCACCCCGCCCTGATAGCTGTGACCCACAGCAAGCCCAACATATTTCATCCTCTCCTGTCGATGGAACGCCGAATATTCCACATTGCCCTTCTAATCCCGCAGTTATTCCTTACTAATGAACTATACCACATCATCCCCTCCCCCAAACTTGACACCCACGTCTCTCTCCTCTTCTGGAAATTCCACGGCAAGGCCTAGATCCAAAAAAAACCGTCACGTACATGTTGCTCCATTCCACCCTACGATCCCCACTACATAAGTTATCTTCTCATCACTATCAAAACATCCTCACGCACCAGAAACGGGCCACCCCCAAATTCCACCCACTTTCAATTATAACTTTCTCATCCAATCGCCTAGACCTCCAGGCCTTCCTACAGCAAGCCTGCCACACAGTTCTGCCCGAAAGAAACCATTCTTCGTGATACTCAGCTTGCCATTCTACCCGGATTCCCCATCCACATGGCGGACAACCCACATGATATAGGTCGTGGTGGTATAGCAATTGTGCTACGCCCTTCCCTCCTCATACGCGTCCAGGCCCCGTACGTTCACATATCAATCCTGATTCCATTTATGCTACCATATAATTCCGTTACCGAATCCTGCACCTCCTGCACCCGTAGAATCATGGCCTATATTAACACCACATTTCGTCATTTCATAACTTTTGCAGATCGTAATCTACATAGCCGGTCTTCTGGCGAGACCCACCGCCTCCACAACTCCCTCAAACACATTGACTCCTAATTCCAATCCCGAGTCCTTCCCGTCCTTCTTCGCAAACACTCTCCGACGCCGTAATTTCTCACAACTACCTAATCCACCTTCTAAACTTTCCCTTCATCCCTATCCTCCTAAAAATACCCTCACACACGCCTCGTCCTCATCCCCCTCCCCCGCGTCTGATACAGAACTTCGCTAAAACCAATTGGACACGTACCGTGAACATATTACCAAAGCACTCGGACAGTCACCTCCGCTTCCTTCTGATGCCCAGTCGTAGACAAGATTTCCAACCTCAACTATACCAACATATCTAATGTCTTGATGATCCACATTCCCACTTCACTCCATACGACTTCCGAATCCTGTCTCCCACCCAACTTCCTGCACCCCCTGCAACTCTCCCAGTCTTATCAAAAAGACTCTCCTGAACACGTTATCCCAACTTCCTTCGCCTCCACCGCCAGTCCCTGCGGACAGTTTCCAGCCTCCTGAACGCTCTTCGGTGCATAACCTGGTCCAAAACGTGAAAGACCCTCAATTTCGTCCTTGTCTCGCCTGATCAGTTCTGGCGCAAGCTATACTCACACCTCGGTCAACACAGCACCCCTTCACACCCTACCATTAATAATGAAACATATCTGACGAATATCCAGGTAAAAATATTAATATTCACCTGGCATTTACGCAATCGGTTCGCTCCTTCTCCAGACAAATACTCATTTCCCGATGCTACCCTGTTCGAGAATATACTTTCAACTCCGTCCCCTTAACACTCCTGTACTTACACGCACGCACCCCACGTCCTAACCATCTCGAAAACTACCTCCATTATTACTAACGCCATAGTCCGCACACGGAGCAGCGCTCCAGCTCCCGACCAAGTACGACACTGCCGTATCTGTCAAACACTTATCGAATTCCTTACGCACCTAGCATCCCTCTATCCAGTCATAAACTCCTCCGATTTCCACCCCACCTTCTGAAAAGATTCAAAATACTCCTTTTTCCCAAATCCGGAAAGGACCAATTCAAACTAGAATCCTAACGCCCCATTTGTGTCATCACCATCCTTGCCAACATTCTAGATAAAACACTCATCCCCTGATTGCACCGCTATCTGAAGTCCCTCAAACAAATACGTCCCCCATAATGCGGATTCCACCGAGGACTACTAAACACCAAACCTTTCACCTCACCCAATCTATAAATAAACAAGCCAACATAGCCCGACCGTCCTAATAAATCACCTTCGACGTTAACCAGGAACTCACCCTCGTCTGACACCCTGTCCTTAATTTCAAGCTCCACTTCTAAACATCCCCAGCTTCCTACGTCCAATTCTACGCGGCTTACCGTAATAACAGTTCAACCTGTATATCAGACAACGGCCACCTATCGCCAAACTTCCCCATGTCCCTGGATGTATAGCAAGGATTTAACCCCTCTCCCCATCGCTCCTTTTTATTTTCGACACCGATATTCTCCAAATATCACCACCCATCCAATTCCTTCAATTCGCCAATATCACCGCCATCATTTCGCCCACACCCTTCGGTACAGAACATCAATTAGAAAAATGCGAAGTTTCCTGGACACAGTTACCTCCCTTTGCGACAAATGCGAACTCGGCCTCAATACTTCCAAAACAAAATCCATCCTAATCCTGTATCACAAACGGCGTTTTTTCCTTCCTCGCGATCCCTGCAGCCTAACATTCACCATAATGACAACACCGTCCCCCGACAATCTTCCCTCAAATACCTTGGAGTCACCATAGAGCAACGCCTTACATTCGGCCCCCAGTTCGAAAACCCACAAACAAATCATACATATGATCTCATCCAGTACGTCGGCTTGCCGGTACCAGTTAGGTATTTAACAGGAAACTACTTCACCTAATTGCCGAATCCTTCATCCACTAAGCCACTATTTACCGCTCACCCCACCCTGACAGCTGTGACCCACAGCAAGCCCAACATATCTCCTCCTTTCCTGTCGATAGAACACCGAATATTCCGCGTTGCCCTTCTAATCCCTCTTTTATTCCTTACTAAGGAACTACGCCATATCATCCCCTCCCCAAACTTACACACACGTCTCCCTCCTCTTCTAGAGATTCCACGGCAAGTCCCTACATCCAAACAACCCCGTCCCATACGAGTTCCCCCATTACACCCAACGATCCCCACTATATAAGTTATCCCGACATCACTATCAAAACATCCTCACGAACTAGAGACGGGCCACCCCCAGAAGACCAGTCCGCAATGGGTAAATTTTATCCCAAATCCCACCCCACCTTCATATATTACATTTTCATCGAATCGCCACCTCCTCCAGACCCTCCTACAACAAACCTGCCCACACAGTTCTGCGCGAAAAATTATTCTTCGTGATACTCACCTTGCCCTTCTACCCGAATTCCCCACCCACATCGCGCACAACACGCATGGCATAAGTCGTGGTGGTATAGCCATTGTGGTACGCCCTTCCCTCCTCATACGCGTCCACACCCCGTACGTTCACATATCTATCTGATTCCATTATGCTAACATACAACACCCTTCCTGATTCCTGCACCTCAACACCATTTACACCAGAAAATTCACCCCTTCCCGTAGCAATCACGGCCTACATTAACACCACATTCCTTCATTTCATAATTTTTGCAGATCTTAATCTTCATAGCCGGTCCTCTGGCTAGACCCAACGCCCCCACAACTCCCTCAACCACATTGACTCCTAACTCCACTCCCGAGTCCTTCCCGTCCTTGTTCGAAAACACTCCCCGACGCCGTCATTTCTCACAAATCCCTAATACACCTTCTAAACTTTCCCTTCCTATCTATCTTCCTCCAAATACCAAGACACGCGCCACGCCCTCATCCTCCTCACCCGCGTCTGATACAGAACTTCGCCAAAACCAATTGCACACGTACCGTGAACATATTACCAAAGCACTCAGACAGTCACCTCCCCTTCCTTCTGATGCCCAGTCGTAGACAGGATTTCCAACCTCAACTATACCAGCATATCTAATGTTTCGATGATCCACATTCCCATCTCACTCCATACTCCGCCAAACCCTGTCTCCCACCCAACTTCTTGCACCCCCTGCCACTCTCCCAGTCTTACCTAAAAGAATTCTCCCGAACACATTATCCCTACTTCCTTCGCCTCCACCGCCAGACCCTGTGGACAGTTTCTATCCTCCTGAACGCTCTTCGGCGGATAACCTGGTCCGAAACTTGAAATTACCTCCATGTCGTCCTTGTCTCGCCTTCTCAGTTCTGGCGCAAGCTATCCTCATCCCTCGGTCAACACAGCACTCCTTCATACCCCACTATTCATAATGAAACATCTCCGACGAATATCCAGGTAAACATGTTGATATTCACCTCCCACTTCCGCAATCGGTTCACTCCTTCTCCATACCATTACACATCTCCGCCCGATGCCACCCTGTTCGAGAATCTACTTTCCCCACCGTCCCTTCAACACTCCTCTACTTACACACACGCACCCCATGGCCTAAACATCCCGAAAACACCATCCATTATTACAGACGTCATAGTCCGCACACTGAGCAGCGCTCCAGCTCCCGACCAAGTCCAGTACTGCCATATCTGTCAAACCCTTATCGAATACCTCACGCTCCTAGCATCCCTCTATCCATTCATACACACCTCCGGTTTCCATCCCACATACTGAATAGATTCAAAATGCTCCTTTTTCTCAAATCCGGAAACGACCAATCCAAAATATCCTAACGCACCATTTGTCTCATCACCATCCTTGCCAACATTCTAGATAAAACACTCATCCCTTGATTGCACCGCTATCTGAAGTCCCTCAAACAACTACGTCCCCCATAATGCGGATTCCACCGAGAACTACTAATCACCAAATCTTTCACCATACCCAATCTATAAATAAACAATTCAACATAGCCCGACGGTCCCTATAAAACACCTTCGACTTTAACCAGGAATTCACCTTCGTCTGACACCCTGTCCTTAATTTCAAGCTCCACTTCTAAACATCCCCAGCTTCCTACGTCCAATTCTACGCGGCTTACCGTAATAACAGTTCAACCTGTATATCAGACAACGGCCACCTATCGCCAAACTTCCCCATGTCCCTGGATGTATAGCAAGGATTTAACCCCTCTCCCCATCGCTCCTTTTTCTTTTCGACACCGATATTCTCCAAATATCACCACCCATCCAATTCCTTCAATTCGCCAATATCACCGCCATCATTTCGCCCACACCCTTCGGTACAGAACATCAATTAGAAAAATGCGAAGTTTCCTGGACACAGTTACCTCCCTTTGCGACAAATGGGAACTCGGCCTCAATACTTCCAAAACAAAATCCATCCTAATCCTGTATCACAAACGGCGTTTTTTTCTTCCTCGCGATCCCTGCAGCCTCACATTCACCTCCGGTTTCCATCCCACCTTCTGAAAAGATTCAAAATGCTCCTTTTTCCAAAATCCGGAAAGGACCAATCCAAACTACACTCTAACGCCCCATTTGTCTCATCACCATCCTTGCCAACATTCTACATAAAACACTCATCCCCTGATTGCACCGCTATCTGAAGTCCCTCAAACAAATACGTCCCCCACAATGCGAATTCCACCGAGGACTACTAAACACCAAATCTTACACCTCACCCAATCTATAAATAAACAATTCGACATAGCCCGACCGTCCTAATAAATCATCTTCGACGTTAATCAGGAATTCACCCTCGTCTGACACCCTGTCCTTAATTTCAAGCTCCACTTCTGAACATTCCCAGCCTCCTACGTCCAATTCTACGCGACTTACCGCAATAACAGTACAACCCGTATATCAGACAACGGCCACCTATCGCCAATCTTCCCCATGTCCCTGGATGTATAGCAAGTATTTATCCCCTCTCCCCACCGCTCCTTTTTCTTTTCGTCTCCGACATACTCCAAATATCACCACCCATCCAATTCCTTCAATTCGCCAATTTCACCGCCATCATTTCGCCCACACCCTTCGGTACAGAAAACCAATTAGAAAAATGCGGAGTTTCCTGGACACGGTTACCTCCCTTTGAGACAAATGCGAACTCGGCCTCAACACTTCCAAAACAAAATCCATCCCAATTCTGTATCACAAACGGCGTTTTTTCCTTCCTCGCGATCCCTGCAGTCTCACATTCTCCATAATGACAACACCGTCCCCCCCACAATATTCCCTCAAATACCTTGGCGTCACCATAGAGCAAAGCCTTACATTCGGCCTCCAGTTCGAAAACCCACAAACAAATCATACATATGATCTCATCCAGTACGTCGGCTTGCCGGTACCAGTTAGGTATTTAACAGGAAACAACTTCACCTAATTGCCGAATCCTTCATCCACTAAGCCAGTATTTACCGCTCACCCCGCCCTGACAGCTGTGACCCACAGCAAGCCCAACATATCTCCTCCTCTCCTGTCAATGGAACACCGAATATTCCGCATTGCCCTTCTAATCCCACTTTTATTCCTTACTAAGGAACTACGCCACATCGTCCCCTCCCCAAACTTACACACACGTCTCCCTCCTCTTCTAGAGATTCCACGGCAAGACCCTACATCCAAACAACCCCGTCCCATACAAGTTCCCCCTTTACACCCAACGATCCCCACTATATAAGTTATCCCGACATCACTATCAAAACGTCCTCACGAACTAGAGACGGGCCACCCCCACAAGACCAGTCCGCAATGGGTAAATTTTATCCCAAATCCCACCCCACCTTCATTTATTACTTTCTTATCGAAACGCCACCTCCACCAGACCCTCCTACAACAAACCTGCCCACACACTTCTGCGCGAAAAAACATTCTTCGTGATACTCAGCTTGCCATTCTACCCGGATTCTCCATCTACATCGCGCACAACACGCCTGGCATAAGTCGTGGTGGTATAGCCATTGTGGTACGCCCTTCCCTCCTCATACGGGTCCACACCCCGTACGTTCACATATCTATCTGATTCCATAATGCTACCATACAATACCCTTCCTGATTCCTGTACCTCAACACCATTTACACCAGAAAATTCACCCCTTTCCGCAGCATTCACGGCCTACATTAAGACCACATTCCTTCATTTCATAATTTTTGCAGATCTTAATTTTCATAGCCGGTCCTCTGGCTAGACCCAACGCCTCCACAACTCCCTCAACCACATTGACTCCTAATTCCACTCCCGAGTCCTTCCACGTTAACATGATGATATTCACCTACCACTTCCGCAATCGACTCACTCTTTCTCCATACCATTACACATCTCCGCCCGATGCCACCCTGTTCGAGAATCTACTTTCCCCACCGTCCCTTCAAAACTCCTCTACTTACACACATGCACCCCACGGCCTAAACATCCCGAAAACTCCCTCCATTACTACAAACGCCATAGTCCGCACACGGAGCAGCGTTCCAGCTCCCGACTAAGTCCGATACTGCCATATCTGTCAAACCCTTATCGAATTCCTCACGCTCCTAGCATCCATCTATCCAGACATACACACCGCCGGTTTCCATCCCACATTCTGAATGGATTCAAAATGCTCCTTTTTCTCAAATCCGGAAACGACCAATCCAAACTAGACTCCTAACGACCCATTTGTCTCATCACCATAGATAAAACACTCATCCCTTGATTGCACCGGTATCTGAAGTCCCTCAAACAACTGCGTCCCCCATAATGCGGATTCCACCGAGGACTACTAATCACCAAATCTTTCACCATACCCAATCTATAAATAAACAACTCAACATAGCCCGACGTTCCCTATAAAACACCTTCGACATTAACCCGGAATTCACCTTCGTCTGACACCCTGTCCTTAATTTCAAGCTCCACTTCTAAACATTCCGAGCTTTATACGTCCAATTCTACGCGGCTTTCCGTAATAACAGTTCAACCTGTAAATCAGACAACGGCCACCTATCGCCAAACTTCCCCATGTCCTTGGATGTATAGCAAGGATTTATCCCCTCTCCCCATCGCTCCTTTTTCTTTTCGACACCGACATTCTCCAAATATCACCACCCATCCAATTCCTTCAATTCGCCAATATCACCGCCATCATTTCGCCCACACCCTTCGGTAAAGAACATCAATTAGAAAAATGCGAAGTTTCCTGGACACAGTTACCTCCCTTTGCGACAAATGGGAACTCGGTCTCAATATTCCAAAACAAAATCCATCCTAATCCTGTATCACAAACGGCGCTTTCCCCTTCCTCGCAATCCTTGCAGCCTCAGATTCACCATTAATGAGAAAACCGTCCCCCCTCAATCTTCCCTCAAATACCTTGGCGTCATAATGGAGCAGCTCCTCACATTCCGCCCCACTTCAAAAACCCACAAACAAATCATACAATGACCTCATCAAGTACGTCGGCTTGCCGGCACCAGTTACGTATCTAACAGGAAACTACTTCACCTAACCGCCGAACCCTTCATCCACTAAGCCATTACTTACCGCCCACCCCGCCCTGATAGCTATGACACACAGCAAGCCCAACATATTTCCTCCTCTCCTGTCGACGGAACGCAGAATACTCCGCATTGCCCTTCTAATCCCTCTGTTATTCCTTACTAAGGAAGTACACCAAATCATCCCCTCCCCAAACTTGACACCCACGTCTCTCTCCTCTTCTGGAGATTCCACGGCAAGGCCAAGATCCCAAAAACCCCGTCCCATAAAAGTTCCTCCATTCCACCCTACGATCCCCGCTATATAAGTTATCCCCACATCACTATCAAAATATCCTCACGCACCAGAAAAGGGCCAACCCCAAAAGACCATTCCGCAATGGGTAAATTCTATCCCAAATCCCACCCACCTTCAATTATAACTTTCTCATCGAATCGCCTACTCCTCCAGACCCTCCTAAAACAACACTGCCCACACACTTCCGCACGGAATAAACCATTCTTCGCGATACTCAGCTTGCCCTTCTACCCGGATTCCCCAACCACATGGCGGAAAACCCGCATGGTATAAGTCGTGTTGGTATAGCCATTGTGGTACGCCCTTCCCTCCACATACGCGTCCACAGCCCGTACGTACACATATCTATCCTGATTCCATTAATGCTACCATATAATTCCGTTCCCGAATCCTGCACCTCAAAACCATTTACACCAGAAAAAACATCCTTTTCGCGTAGCATCATGGCCTATATTAACACCACATTCCGTCATTTCATAACTTATGCATATCTTAATCTACATAGCCGTACTTCTGGCGAGACCCAAAGTCTCCACAACTCCCTCAACCACATTCACTCCTAATTCCACCCCCGAGTCCTTCCCGTGCTTATTCGCACACATTCCCAGACGCCGTCATTTCTCACAAATCACTAATACACCTTCTAAACTTTCCCTTCCTCCCTATCCTCCTCCAAATACCCCACACACTCCACGTCCTCATCCCCCTCCCCAGCGTCTGATACAGAACTTCGCCAGAACCAATTGGACACGTACCGAGAACATATTACCAAATCACTCGGACAGTCACCTCGCCTTCCTTCTGATGCCCAGTCGTAGACAGGATTTCCAACCTCAGCTATACCAACATATCTAATGTCTCGATGATCCACATTCAAACCTCACTCCATACGCCCTCCAAACCCCGTCTCCCACCCAACTTCCTGCACCCCGTGCAATTCTCAAAGTCTTATCTAAAAGAATCCTCCCGAACACGTTATCCCTACTTCATCGCCTCCACGGCCAGTCCCTGCGGACAGTTTCCATCCTCCTGAACGCTCTTCGGTGGATAACCTGGTCCAAAACTTGAAATTCCCTCAATTCCGCCCTTGTCTCGCCTGCTCAGTTCTGGCGCAAGCTAACCTCACACCTCGGTCAACACAGCACCCCTTCATACCCCACCATTCATAATGAAACATCTCCGACGAATATCCAGGTAAACATGTTAATATTCACCTGCCACTTCCGCAATCGGTTCACCCCTCCATACCAATAATCACCTCCGCCCGATGCCACCCTGTTCGAGAATCTACTTTTCCATCCGTCCCTTCAACACTCCTCTACTTACACACACGCACCCCAACCTAAACATCCCGAAAACTCCCTCCATTCCTACTAAAGCCTTCCTTCTGATGCCCAGTCGTAGACAGGATTTCCAACCTCAACTATACCAACATATCTAATGTCTCGATGATCCACATTCAAACCTCACTCCATACGACCTCCAAACCCCGTCTCCACCCAACTTCCTGCACCCCGTGCAATTCTCAAAGTCTTATCTAAAAGAATCCTCCCGCACACGAAGCAGCGCTCCAGCTCCCGACCAAGTCCGATACAGCCATATCTGTCAAACCCTTATCAAATTCCTCGCGCTCCTAGCATCCCACTATCCAGCCATACACATCTGCGGTTTTCATCCCACCTTCTGAAAAGATTCAAAATGCTCCTTTTTCCCAAATCCGGAAACGACCAATCCAAACTAGACTCCAAAAGCCCCATTTGTCTCATCACCATCCTTGCCAATATTCTACATAAAACACTCATCCCCTGATTGCACCGCTATCTGAAGTACCTCAGAGAACTACGTCCCCCACAATGCGGATTCCACCGAGGACTAATAATCACCAAAACGTTCACCTTACCCAATCTATAAATAAACAACTCGACATAGCCCGACCGTCCCTATAAATCACCTTCGACTATAACCAGGAATTCACCTTCGTCTGACACCCTGTCCTTAATTTCAAGCTCCACTTCTAAACATTCCCAGCCTCCTACGTCCAAATCTACGCGACTTGCCGTAATAACAGCACAACCTGTATACCAGACAACGGCCACCTATCGCCAATCTTCCCCATGTCCCTGGATGTATAGCAAGTATTTATCCCCTCTCCCCACCGCTCCTTTTTCTTTTCGTCTCCGACATACTCCAAATATCACCACCCATCCAATTCCTTCAATTCGCCAATATCACCGCCATTATTTCGCCCACACCCTTCGGTACAGAACATCAATTAGAAAAATGCGAAGTTTCCTGGACACAGTTACCTCCCTTTGCGACCAATGGGAACTCGGCCTCAAAACGTTAAAAACAAAATCCATCCTAATCCTCTATCACAACCGGCGCTTTTTCCTTCCTCGCAATCTTTGCAGCCTCAGATTCTCCATAATGACAAAACCGTCCCCCCTCAATCTTCCCTCAAATACCTTGGCGTCACCATAGAGCAGCACCTCACATTCCGCCCCAGTACAAAAACCCACAAACAAATCATACATATGATCTCATCAATTACGTCGGCTTGCCGGCACCAGTTACGTATTTAACAGGACACTAATTCACCTAACCGCCGAACACTTCATCCACTAAGCCATTACTTACCGCTCACCCCGCCCTGATAGCTGTGACTCACAGCAAGCCCAACATATTTCATCCTCTCCTGTCGATGGAACGCCGAATATTCCACATTGCCCTTCTAATCCCGCAGTTATTCCTTACTAATGAACTATACCACATCATCCCCTCCCCAAACTTGACACCCACGTCTCTCTCCTCTTCTGGAAATTCCACGGCAAGGCCTAGATCCAAAAAAAAACCGTCACGTACATGTTGCTCCATTCCACCCTACGATCCCCACTACATAAGTTATCTTCTCATCACTATCAAAACATCCTCACGCACCAGAAACGGGCCACCCCCAAATTCCACCCACTTTCAATTATAACTTTCTCATCCAATCGCCTAGACCTCCAGGCCTTCCTACAGCAAGCCTGCCACACAGTTCTGCCCGAAAGAAACCATTCTTCGTGATACTCAGCTTGCCATTCTACCCGGATTCCCCATCCACATGGCGGACAACCCACATGATATAGGTCGTGGTGGTATAGCAATTGTGCTACGCCCTTCCCTCCTCATACGCGTCCAGGCCCCGTACGTTCACATATCAATCCTGATTCCATTTATGCTACCATATAATTCCGTTACCGAATCCTGCACCTCCTGCACCCGTAGCATCATGGCCTATATTAACACCACATTTCGTCATTTCATAACTTTTGCAGATCGTAATCTACATAGCCGGTCTTCTGGCGAGACCCACCGCCTCCACAACTCCCTCAAACACATTGACTCCTAATTCCAATCCCGAGTCCTTCCCGTCCTTCTTCGCAAACACTCTCCGACGCCGTAATTTCTCACAACTACCTAATCCACCTTCTAAACTTTCCCTTCATCCCTATCCTCCTAAAAATACCCTCACACACGCCTCGTCCTCATCCCCCTCCCCCGCGTCTGATACAGAACTTCGCTAAAACCAATAGGACACGTACCGTGAACATATTACCAAAGCACTCGGACAGTCACCTCCGCTTCCTTCTGATGCCCAGTCGTAGACAAGATTTCCAACCTCAACTATACCAACATATCTAATGTCTTGATGATCCACATTCCCACTTCACTCCATACGACTTCCGAATCCTGTCTCCCACCCAACTTCCTGCACCCCCTGCAACTCTCCCAGTCTTATCAAAAAGACTCTCCCGAACACGTTATCCAAACTTCCTTCGCCTCCACCGCCAGTCCCTGCGGACAGTTTCCAGCCTCCTGAACGCTCTTCGGTGCATAACCTGGTCCAAAACGTGAAAGACCCTCAATTTCGTCCTTGTCTCGCCTGATCAGTTCTGGCGCAAACTATCCTCACCCCTCGGTCAACACAGCACCCCTTCATACCCCACTATTCATAATGAAATAACTCCGACGAATATCCAGGTAATCATGTTAATATTCACCTCCCACTTCCGCAATCTGTTCACTCCCTCTCTCTACCTTTACTCATCTCCGCCCGATGCCACCATGATCGAGAATCTACTTTCCCCTCCGTCCCTTCAAAACTCCTATACTTACACACACGCGCCCCACGTCCTAAACATCCCGAAAACTCCCTCATTTATTACTAACGCCATAGTCCGCACACGGAGCAGCGCTCGAGATACCGACCAAGTCCGATACTGCCATATCTGTCAAAACCTTATCGAATTCCTAACGCTCCTAGCATCCCACTATCCATACATACACACCTCCGGTTTCCATCCCACCTTCTGAAAAGATTCAAAATGCTCTTTTCCCAAATCCGGAAACGACCAATCCGAACTAGACCCCTAACGCCCCATTTGTCTCAACACCATCCTTGCCAACATTCTACATAAAACACTCATCCCCTGATTGCACCGCTATCTGAAGTCCCTCAAACAACTACGTCCCCCATAATGCGGATTTCACCGAGGACTACTAATCACCAAATTTTTCTCCTCATCCATTCTATAAATAAACAAATCAACATAGCCCGACAGTCCCGATAAATCACCTCCGAATTTAACCAGGAATTCACCGTCGTCTGACACCCTGTCCTAATTTCCAAGCTACAAATCTAAACACTCCCAGCCTCCTACGTCCAATTCTACGCGGCTTATCGTTATAACAGTACAAACTGTATATCAGACAACGGCCACCTATCGCCCACCTTCCCCATGTCCCTGGATGTATAGCAAGGATTTATCCCCTCTCCCCACCGCTCCTTTTTCCTTTCGTCACCGACATTCTACAAATATCACCATCCATACAATTCCTTCAATTCGCCAATATCACCGCCATCATTTCGCCCACACCCTTCGGTACAGAACATCAATTAGAAAAATGCGAAGTTTCCTGGACACAGTTACCTCCCTTTGCGACAAATAGGAACTCGGCCTCCATACTTTCATAACAAAATCCATCCTAATCCTGTATCACAACGGCGCTTTTTTCCTTTCTCGTGATCCCTGCAGCCTCAAATTCACCATAAGAACAAAACCGTCCCCCCTCAATCTTCCCTCAAATACCTTGGCGTCACAATAGAGCAGCGCCTTACATTCCGCCCCCAGTTCGAAAACCCACAAACGAATCATACGCATGTTCTCATCAATTACGTCCGCTTGCCGGCACCAGTTACGTGTTTAACAGGAAACTACTTCACCTAACCAGTGAACCCTTCATCCGCTAAGCCATTACTTACAGCTCACCCCGCCTTGGCAGCTGTGACCCACAGCAAGCCCAACATATTTCCTCCTCTCCTGTCGATGGAACGCCGAATATTCCGCATTGCCCTTCTAATCCCTCTGTTATTCCCTGCTAAGGAACTACGTCACATCATCCCCTCCGCAAACTTACACACACGTCTCCTTCCTCTTCAGGAGTTTCCACGGCATAGCCCTAGATCCCAACAACCCTGTCCCATACACGTTCCTTCATTCCACCCTACGATCCCCACTATATAATTTATCCCCACATCACTATCAAAAGATCCTCACGAACCTGAGACTTGCCACCCCCGCAAGACCAGTCCGCAATGGGTAAATTTTATCCCAAATCCTACACACCTTCATTTATAACTCTCTCATCTTATCGCCTACTCCTCCAGACCCTCCTACAACAATCCTGCCCACTCAGTTCTGAGCGATTGCCATTGTGGTACGCCCTTTCCTCCTCATACGCGTCCACACCCCATACATTCACATATCTATCCTGATTCCATTAATGCTACCATATAATTCCGTTTCCGAATCCTGCACCTCAACACAATTTACACCGGAAAAATCACACCTTCCCGTAGCATTCCTGGTCTATATTAACACAACATTCCGTCATTTCATACTTTTTTAGATCCCGATCTACATAGCCGGTCTTCTCGCGAGGCCCAACGCCTCCACATCTCCCTCAACCACATTGACTCCTAATTCCACTCCCGAGCCCTTCCAGTCCTTCTTCGCAAACACTCCCCGATGCCGTCTTTTCTCACAACTACCTAATCCACCTTCTAAACATTCCCATCCTCCCTATCTTCCTCCAAATACCCTCACACACGCCAAGTCCTCATCCCCCTCCCCCGCGCCTGATAGCGAAATTCCCCAAAACCAATTGGACACGTACCGTGAACATAATACCAAAGCACTCGGAGAGTCACCTCCCCTACTTTCTGATGCCCAGTCGTAGACAAGATTTCCAACCTCAACTATACCAACATATCTAATGTCACGATGATTCACATTCCACCTCACTCCATACGCCCACCAAACACTGTCTCCCACCCAACATCCTGCACCCCCTGCAACTCTCCCAGTCTTATCAAAAAGAACTCTCCCGAACACGTTATCCCAACTTCCTTCGCCTCCACCACCAGTCCCTGCGGACAGTTTCCAGCCTCAAGAACGCTCTTCGGTGCATAACCTGGTCCAAAACGTGAGAGTCCCTCCATTTCGTCCTTGCCATGCCTTCTCTGTTCTGACGCAAGCTGTCCTCACCCCTCGGTCAACACAGCACCCTTTCATACTCCACTATTCATAATGAAATATCTCCGACGAATATCCAGGTAAACATGTTAATAGTCACCTCCCACTTCCACAATCGGTTCACTCCTTCCCTATACCATTACTCATCTCCGCCCGATGCCACCCTGTTCGAGAATCTACTTTCCCCTCCGTCCCTTCAACACTCCACTACTTACACACACGCACCCCACGTCCCAAACATCCCGAAAACTCCCTCCATTTTTATTAACGCCATACTCCGCACACGGAGCAGCGCTCCAGCCCCCGACCAAGTCCGATACTGCCGTATCTGTCAAACCCTTATCGAATTCCTCACGCTCCGAGCATCCCTCTATCCATTCATACACACCTCCGGCTTCCATCCCACCTTCTGAAAAGATCAAAAAGCTCCTTCTTCCCAAATCCGGAAAGGACCAATCCAAACTAGACTCCTAACGCCCCATTTGTCTCATCACCATCCTTGCCAACATTCTACATAAAGAGCTCATCCCCTGATTACACCGCTATCTAAAGACTCTCAAACAACTACGTCCCCCATAATGCGGATTCCACCGATGACTACAAATCACCAATCCTCTCCTCTTACCCAATCTATAAATAAACAACTCATCATAGCCTAACCGTCCCTATAAATCACCTTCGACTTTAACCAGGAATTCACCTTCGTCTGATACCCTGTCCTTATTTTCAAGCTCCACTTCTAAACACTCCCACCCTCCTACGTCCAATTCTACGCGGCTTACCGTAATAACAGTACAACCTGTATATCAGACAACGGCAAACTATCGCCAACCTTCCCCATGTCCCTGGATGTATAGCAAGGATTTATCCCCACTCCTCACCGCTGCTTTTCCTTTTCGTCACCGACATTCTCCACATATCAACACCCATCGAATTCCTTCAATTCGCCAATATAACCACCATCATTTCGCCCGCTCCCTTTGTGTCCAGAACAACAATAAAAACTTGCGAAGTTTCCTGGACACAGTTACATCGCTTTGCGACCAATTGGAACTCGGCCTCAATACTTCCATAACAAAATCCATCCTCATCCTGTATCACGAACGACGCTTTTTCCTTCCTCACAATCCCCGACGCCTCGTATTCACCATAATGACAACACCGTCCCCCCTCTATCTTCCCTTAAATACCTTGGCGTCGCCATATAGCAGCACCTTACATTCCGCCCCCATTTCAGAAACCCACAAACAAATCATACATATGATCCCATCAAATACGTCGGCTTGCCGGCAGCACTTAGGTATTTAACAGCAAACTACTTCACCTAGCCGAACCCTTCATTGGCTAAGCCATTATTACCGCTCACCCCGCCCTGACAGCTGTGACCCACAGCAAGCCCAACATATTTCCTCCTCTCCTGTCGATGGAACGCCGATTATGCCGCATTGCCCTTCTAATCCCTCTGTTATTCCTTACTAAGGAACTACACCACACCATCCCCTCCCCAAACTTGACACACACGTCTCCCTCCTCTTCTGGAGATTCCACGGCAAAGCCCTAGATCTCAACAACCCTGTCCCATACCAGTTCCTAAACTCCACCCTACGATCCCCACTATATAAGTCACCTCCACATCACAATCAAAACATCCTCAAGAACCCCCAAAAGACCAGTCCGCAATGGGTAAATTTTATCCCATATCCCACCCACCTTCATTTATAACTTTCTCATCTAATCGCCTACTCCTCCAGACCCTCCTACAACAACCCTGCCCACAGAGTTCTGCGCGAAAAAATCATTCTCCGTGATACTCAGCTTGCCATTCTACATGGATTCCCCATCCACATGGCGGACAACCCGCATGCTATAAGTCGTGGTGGTATAGCCATTGTGGTACACCCTCCCTCCTCATACGCGTCCACACCCCGTACGTTCGCATATCTGCATGATTCCATTAACGCTACCATATAATTCCGTTACCGAATCCTGCATTTCAACACCATTTACACCAGAAAAATCACCCCTTCCCGTAGCATTCATGGCCTGTATTAACACCACATCCCGCCATTTCATAATTGTTGCTGATCTTAATCTTCATAGCCGGTCTTCTGGCGAGACCCAACGCCTCCACATCTCCCTCAAACACATTGACTCCTAATTCCACTCCCGAGCCCTTCCAGTCCTTCTTCGCAAACACTCCCCTATGCCGTCTTTTCTCACAACTTCCTAATCCACTTTCTAAACATTCCCTTCCTCCCTGTCCTCCTCCAAATACCCTCACACACGCCACGTTCCCATTCCCCACCCCCGCGACTGATACAGAACTTCGCCAAAACCAATTGGACACGTACCATGAACATATTACCAAAGCACTCGGACAGTCACCTCCCCTTCTTTCTGATGCCCAGTCGTAGACAAGATTTCCAACCTCAACTATACCAACATGTCTAATGTGTCGATGATCCACATTCCAACCTCACTCAATACGCCCTCCAAACCCTGTCTCCCACCCAAATTCCTGCACCCCCTGCAATTCACCCAGTCTTATCTAAAAGAATTCTCCCGAACACGTTATCCCTTCTTCATCGCCTCCACCGCCAGTCCCTGCGGACAGTCTCCATCCTCCTGAACGCTCTTCGGTGGATAACCTGGTCCAAAATTGAAAATCCCTCAATTTCGTCCTTGCCTCGCCTTCTCAGTTCTGGCGCAAGCGATCCTCACCCCTCGGTCAACACAGCATCCCGTCATACCCCACCATTCATAATGAAACATCTCCGACGAATATCCAGGTAAACATGTTAATATAAACCTACCACTTCCGCAATCGGTTCGCTCCTTCTCCATACCATTAATCACCTCCGCCCGATGCCACCATGTTCGAGAATCTACTTTCCGCTCCGTCCCTTCAACACTTCTCTACTTTCACAAACGCACCCCACGTCCCAAACATCCCGAAAACTCCCTCCATTTTTATTAACGCCATACTCCGCACACGGAGCAGCGCTCCAGCTCCCGACCAAGTCCGATACTGCCGTATCTGTCAAACCCTTATCGAATTCCTCACGCTCCTAGCATCCCTCTATCCATTCATACACACCTCCGGCTTCCATCCCACCTTCTAAAAAGATCAAAAAGCTCCTTTTTCCCAAATCCGGAAAGGACCAATCCAAACTAGACTCTAACGCCCCATTTGTCTCATCACCATCCTTGCCAACATTCTAGATAAAACACTCAACCCCTGATTGCACCGCAATCTGAAGTCCCTCAAACAACTACGTCCCCCATAATGCGGATTCCACCGATGACTACAAATCACCAATCCTCTCACCTTACCCAATCTATAAATAAACATCTCATCATAGCCTGACATCCCTATAAAACACCTTCGACTTTAACCAGGAATTCACCTTCGTCTGACACCCTGTCCTTATTTTCAAGCTCCACTTCTAAACACTCCCAGCCTCCTACGTCCAATTCTACTCGGCTTACCGTAATAACAGTACAACCTGTATATCTGACAACGGCCATCTAGCGCCAACCTTCTCTATGTCCGTGGATGTATAGCAAGGATTTATCCCCTCACCCCCCGGCTCCTTTTTCTTTTCGTCACCGACATTTTCCAAATATCACCACCCATCCAATTCCTTCAATTCGCCAATATCACCGCCATCATTTCGCCCACTCCCTTCGGTACACAACATCAATAAGAAAACTGCGAAGTTTCCTGGACACAGTTACCTCCCTGTGCGACCAATGGGAACTCGGCCTCAATACTTCCAAATCAAAATCCATCCTAATCCTGTATCACAAACGGCGCTTTTCCCTTCCTCGCAGTCCCTGCAGCCTCAGATTCATCATAATGACAACACCGTCCCTCCTCAATTTTCCCTCAAATACCTTGGCGTCACAATAGAGCAGCAACTCACATTCAGCCCCTTCTTCAAAAACCCACAAACACATCATACGTATGATCTCATCAAGTACGTCCGCTTACCGGCACCAGTTAGGTATTTAACAGGAAACTACTTCACCTAAACGCCGAACCCTTCATTGGCTAAGCCATTATTACCGCTCACCCTGCCCTGACAGCTGTGACCCACAGCAAGCCCAACATATTTCCTCCTCTCCTGTCGATGGAACGCCGATTATGCCGCATTGCCCTTCTAATTCCTCTGTTATTCCTTTCTATGGAACTACACCACATCATCCCCTCCCCAAACTTGACACACACGTCTCCCTCCTCTTCTGGAGATTCCACAGCAAGTCCCTAGATCCCAACAACCCTGTCCCATACCAGTTCCTCCATTCCACCCTACGATCCCCACTATATGTTACCTCCACATCACAATCAAAACATCCTCAAGAACCCCCAAAAGACCAGTCCGCAATGGGTAAATTTTATCCCAAATCCCACCCACCTTCATTTATAACTTTCTCATCTAATCGCCTACTCCTCCAGACCCTCCTACAACAACCCTGCCCACACAGTTCTGCGCGAAAAAAACATTCTCCGTGATACTCAGCTTTCCATTCTACATGGATTCCCCATCCACATGGCGGACAGCCCGCATGGTATAAGTCGTGGTGGTATAGCTAGTATGGTACGCCCATCCCTCCTCATACGCGTCCACACCCCGTACGTTCGCATATCTGTCTGATTCCATTAATGCTACCATATAATTCCGTTCCCGAATCCTGCATTTCAACACCATTTACACCAGAAAAATCACCCCTTCCCGTAGCATTCATGGCCTGTATTAACACCACATTCCGCCATTTCATAATTGTTGCAGATCTTAATCTTCATAGCCGGTCTTCTGGCGAGACCCAACGCCTCCACATCTCCTTCAACCACATTGACTCCTACTTCCACTCCCGAGTCCTTCCCGTCCTTCTTCGCAAACACTCCCCGACGCCGTCATTTCTCACGACTCCCTAATCCATTTTCTAAACGTTCCCTTCGATGGTACCTCCGCCCTAAATCTTCCCATCAAATACCTTGGCGTTTCTTTAGACCAGCACCTCACATTCCGCCCCCTATTTCCAGAACCTACAAACCAAATCATCCAATCGTCTAGTACTTCGATAGTGTTCGTAATCCTTCCTGTTACTTTTCTTGTAGATAGGTATTATTACTGCTTTCGTCATATCAGAATGTACCTTATTAACATTCGATATTAATCTTATTACTCTATGAAGCCATTTCGTCCCTGCCTTCAACCTATATTTCATCTTTTCCGGCCTAATTTCATTTATTTTTGCTGCTTTTTGACAGCGGAGTTTACCATCCTTCTCACTTCATCAACTGCCATTTCACCAGTGTCATTGTTCTCCTCCCCACTAGCTCGGTTGTTCGCGACGTCATAGAAAAATGTCCTTTTATGTTGAGAAGATATTAAAAATATTCCTTCCACCTGTCCAGCCATCTCATGAGATGTATTATGGGTTCACCTGATTAACCCAAATCTCTATTCATTTCCTTTTCGCTTCCCTTCCTAAGATTATTTATTACTGTCCAGATAGGCTCCCAGTTTAACTTCTTTGAGCGCAGTAGACACAAATGTCACATTTCTCCTCCTGTTTTCTCGATAAATGTACTTGAATGGGTTTTGACAACTACCGTATATTCCTTTCGACAGCCCATTTGCCATTTAATACTACACTCATCTTAAACTTATTTCTCACCATTCGTTACCTACTCGTTTCCACTGCGAAATTATTGTGATTATTACTACTGCCCAACTATACATTTCCTTTCTAACCCAGTCATCTGAGATATCTAATATATTTTACCTTTCTAGATAATTTTCTTTCAACACGTTACCTCCAACTCCAGCCGAAGTAAGTGTGCTCTTCCAGATGTATTCTCCTCTTTAAAGCTGCACCTGGTGATTACAGAGTCTTCTGATGATGTCCAACTTGTTCAGTCATCTTGATTTCCATCCTGGTAACACATTCGGGCGGATACAGTAGTCCTGCTACCAAAGGAGGTGGGTTGTAGGAAGGTAACCACTCACTGACATGACCCTTCTTCTTAGAACACTAACTTCCGACATGAAGAGTGGGAAAATCAATAACACACGAAGCACAGCACTCATTGTTGGTATGTTAGTTCGTACGACATTAAAGACATGCTGTTATTGGGGATCGCCCAAGTTATATAACCATTGTGCGGACCGTGCAGAGAAGAGCACCACACGGCTATAGCAAGTCTGTTATTTACTACGGATGTTGAGTGTTTGCAGAAAATCATTATTTTAGGAGTAATTTCATTTTACAGATGCAAGTTCTTGTTTTAATTCTAGACAAATTACTGTCACTGTAAATATGTATTACAGAATATGACGGATTTTCATTGAAACTGAGTGTACATCTATTTGGCATATTTTTGTCTTTCATTGTGAAGTATTTTCTTCCTTAAGAATAATTTCCAGAATGTATTTCTCATATAATCACGCTGTAACAAGCTTTTCATTTGGCTCCACGCAAGGCTATGTAACTAACATTAGTTCAGAGTTTCCATTGTAGAAGAATAAACACGATATTAATAATCAATAACAGTTTCCTTGGAAACGTAACTAAAGTAGGCCTATATCCTTTCCAATCTATTAATGTTTGTTATTCTGCAAACTAGCTTGTACTCATATGTGTATGTGCGTTTCACGTTAACTGCTATTTCTTGTGAAAGGCGAACCACAGGAATGTGACGTTTGGTTCAAAGAATCCCACATGCACTGCCTAGAATTCGATTGGCCGCCTTAGCGAGATATCATTGACGGCGATACTCGAATACTTGTACTTAATTGAAACCATTTTTTCCACAAAATACCCTAACAGATAGAATGGTGTTTAACTTCAGGCAGGGATTCTTAATCTCGGTCCGTGGATCCACTTCGGTGTGCCCTGAAAGTGAAATAAAGTTGACAGGAAAATTATTAATTGTTGTTTTCCTGAATAGATATATATTTACATAGAAATCCGTTTCCTGATGATAACTGACAATGGTAGAGTTCATGCAAAACCTGACTATTGCGACATTGTCCTCGTCGATGCGACCTGCAAACAAACTGCGAAACTTCAAGGAGCATTGAACTCTGGGGTCCATTTAACTTGAGTAATGACGCTCACATAAACCCCAGCTCTTTCCCGGCTGAGATTCAACAGGCGACGGTAGTTTCATATACTTACGTTGATATATCGAACTCTGATCTGGGCTTAGCGGGGCGCGTAAATTAAATATTATTATTATTATTATTATTATTATTATTATTATTATTATTATTATTATTATTAGTCTATTATTATTATTATTATATCGAACTCTGAATGAAAATTTACTCAAATACATGTCTTCAAAATTCCATGTATTGTCCTCATTCCATAATTGAAACACTACATCTGGCACTTCTCTCGCTGTTCCCATCAACCACTTTTCGATGTATAATAGATCGTTGGAATTCCAGCTGCTGTCAGGAACTCATTATTGAAACATAAGACTGTTTGCAGAGTTTACCTGTTGAATACCGCTGATTGTCTCGTGTGATTGGTGACACTTGATAGGTTGTGTGATTGTGATATGTAAGTTAGTAACATTCCCATTCATTATTATTATTATTATTATTATTATTATTATTATTATTATTATTATTATTGTTGTTGTACCGGGAGGTACACCCCAACGCCGCGCATTTAAATCTAGCGCCTATAAGAACTCCTCTACTGGTGAAAGAGTGAAATTGAAACTAGACCAACTTATAAATTTACTCAGAAGATGTCACCTCTAAAATATAATATAATTTTGTATTGTGAAGTTTCCTGAACTTACTGTATTTCTACTTGTTTTGTTTGCCATTCGTCAAGAATTTTGGACATTCTTCCATAGATATCACTGCTAAAAACTATAATCATGCACCCTGGTGTGAAGTGAAAGAACTTTTGATTTAAAGAAGTATTGTATTCATAAGCTTTCTTTACTAATTGATGTTCATTTATTTTTGGGTTGGAAATATTTATCCTTTTTTCCGCCAGTTTTGAATCCAGCCAATCCCTAATTTCTGTAATTAATTTTCTACCAATCACAGTCTTCTTCGATTTTGAATGAAACTTTTAAATAACACAAAAAAATGAGAAGGGGTGGCTAGTTTAATCTTGAATGGTCTCGAACTTTCTCCGAGAGTTTATAAACTGCAGATTTTCACGTCTCTTGGCCAATTGATCGTCATCTTACTCAGTGTGTGTCACGAGCAGGAGGCGGGAGGCCTTTCCGTCAGCTGCTAGAACTTCTATAAGGTAATGGCCACATAACAACTTTATTTCTTGCTAGAATCGCAGTTTAACCCGAGGGAAAGCTCCGAAATCGTTAACCATGTAACCATCTTTTCCAAAAATGTAACTTTCTGCCGGCTAATGTATAACTTTATAAAATCTTCAACTGTAAAACGGGGATAGAGAGTGATGTACCCTCTCGAGCTCCCCTTCGTCTTGGTTTGAGGTGCCACGTTTTTGTAATCTTTCGTTTCTGCCATGTATTAAAGATATTTCTATACGAGTCACCTCAGTAGTTTGGGAATAGCCCCTGTTTCATCGGCCTAGTGCCCTCTAGGTTTTAAGAGTTCATATCTAGGGGAGCAAGAACACGCCTCCGTGTTTCGGGCCATTCACTTAACCTGTTCTTTTCCGCAAAGGCCCAGTAAGTTGGGTACAAGATGCCCCTGTTTCATATTTGTATGTTGTGCCTTGAAGACGAGTGATTGTAATTTTCTGATATTTCCTTGAATAGGCTAGAAGAAACTGAGAGCCTGTTAGCTATTTTTCAAAGTAAGATTTCTGAATGCCTCTGAAAGGCTAGATGGTGTAATTTTGGGAGCAAGTGCTCCATGAATTAGTGGAATATCTGCCCTTGAGTAAGTTTGTGATTTTTGTAAACTTGAGCGTGTAACTCAGGAAATGTAAAGCTAGGGGCTTAATTTTGGATTTTATACCAGTTTTATTTGACGTTTGCTACTTGGAAAAATTGTCAATTTTGATGTCTGAAAATATCAACTTCACTTTAAGTTTTAAATTCTATTCTTGATATTGTAGTTAGACCCATTCACCCAGCACATTCTTTCACCTCTGCGATCCACAAATACCACGGATACAATTATTATTATTATTATTATTATTATTATTATTATTATTATTATTATTATTATTATTATTATTATTATTATTAGAGTGTAAATGTACATCATATATTTAGCTTTCTACTCATGTACATAGATCACTGTTCAGTGTCATACTTGTATTTCCGTTACTTTATTATGAATTGTCTTCTGTTTATGCATTGAGTTATATTTATCAGTTTGTTCGCTACTCGTTTTTCATTGTGCATTTTTCTGTACCTTTCTACTGTTATGCTCCGGATTCCATTTTATTTTATTTGTTGAACTTTGCTTTATTTCTTCATTATATGTTTTCCAAACATGTTACTTAGCTTAGTTATCTTTGATTTTATAATAGAACAGTCAATTTAAGTGTCTAAGTGCAAGATAGGGTTTACGAACCCTAACTTCGCCACTGCTTAAGTAAAAAATAAGTAAATAAATAAATAAGTAAATAAATAAATAAATAAATAAATGCAGTGTTATACAGCTGTCGAGTCCTTGGACATTCCCGGCACTGAACTTAAAACTGGACCAACTTATAAATTTTCTCAGAAAATGTCACTACCGAAAAATATTCTTTTTGGTGAAGTTTCCTGAACTGTGTGAAATTCTACTTGTTTTGTTTTATGTTCCTCAAGAAGTGTGGACACTCTGGCATAAATGTCTCTACTAAAAACCTATGATCGTGCACCCTGGTGCGAAGTGAAGGAACTTTATTTGAAGAAATTTTGTATTCATAAGTTTGTTCTTTACTAAATTTCGTTCATTCAGTTGTGGGTTGGCAATATTTATCTTTCCTTCCGCCAGTTTTGAATTTAGCCAATCCAGAATGTCTGTAATTAATTTCCTACCAATCACAGGTTTCTTCTTCCATTTGATGTGTAACTTTAAGCGACCCAATAAACGTGAGAGGGTGTGGCTGTTTTATTCATGAAAGGTCTCGGACTTTCCCCGAGGGTTTATAAAATGCTGATTTTCGCGTCGTTTAGCCACTTGATCAACATCTAACCTAGTGTGTGGACGTGTAGCTGAAGGCGGGTGGTGCCTCTTTCTTCATCCAGCAGCTTTTCAGCAAGGTAATGGCCGTTTAACATCTTATTTCTTGCTATCTCTGCAGTTTAGCCCGCGGGAAAGGTCCGAAACTTTAATATGTAACCTACTTTTCTGAATATGTAATTTTCTGCCGGCTTATGTAGAGACTTCATAAAATCTGCAACTGTAATTCGGGGATAGAGAGTGATTTACCCTCTCGAGCTCCCCTTCATATTGGTTTGAGGTGACTGCGTTTAGGTAACTGGTTTTCTTGCCTTCTGTAATGTTTTAAATTTCTTTCTTATACGGGTCACCTCCATAGATTGCGAATAGCCCCTGTGTCATTGGCCTAGTGCCGTTTTAGATTTTAGGAATGCATGTGTAGGAGCGCATATACATGCCTCCATTCCTTTTGGTATTCCGGGCCATTTACTTAACCTGTTCTTTTTCTGCTAAGGCAGAGTAGGTTGGGTACAAGCTACCCCCGTATCATTTTGTAAGTGGTGCCTTAATGGCAAGTAATTGTAAAGTCTATTATTGCCTTGAAGAGGCTTGAAAAACTGAGAGCGTGTCAGCTCTTTTCTTGTGTTGTAAAAGTGCCTCTGGGAGGCCTGATTTTGTAATTGGGAGCAAGTGCTCCATGTATCAGGGGTTTTCTGCCCTTCTGAACAAATTATTGCTTGGTTAAAGTTGAACTAGGAGCTCAAAAGTTGTAAGGCTAAGGGGCTTGTAGCCGAAGTGTGTTAAAGATTCGAAACCTTGCATTTTGTTCTTCTAAATCTTATTTTTAAATTACTATGTTATTGTTATCTCACTAAGAGAGAAGTTGTTGCTTTTTGAAAATATAACCTTTCATTTCAATTTCGATTCTTTCTTGACAAAGTAGTTAGACCATTCAGCCCGGCACCTTCTTTCACCCCTGCTGATCCATCAAACCACGGTAACATTATGTAACAGTACTCTTTTAAATGTAACGTTTCTTTTGGCTAATGAAATTGTACCGGGCGGTACACCTCCACGCCGCTAATTCAAACATTGCGCCAGTTGAAACTCCCCTACTGGAGGAAGTCTGAACCTTATCTAATGTGTTAATTTTCAAGTTTCTCAGATGTCACTACTTGGAAATTTTGAAGTTTATGAACTGGGTCGTTTTCGATGTACTTTTGTTTACCTGTAGCAAGAAGTGTGAACTTTCTCTTCTAGAGGACACTACTGAAGAACTACAATGGTGCACCCTAGTGCGAAGTGAAAGAACTGTTTTTTGGAGAAATTTTTATTTCATAAGTTTGTTCCTTTCTGTTATTGTTTAAGTTGGCTGTATTACCCTTTCTTTCCCCTTGTTTTGAATTTAGCCAATCCCGAATTTCTTTAATTAATTTATGACCAATCAGGTGTATCCCCCTCCCCGGGGATATATTGCTTAACCCTAGCCAATAAAGTTTTTGTGGGAGGGTGTTCTTATTCCTGAAACGCCTCGAACTTTCCGCGAGAGTATATAAACTGCTGATTTTAGGGTCTCTGCGCCACTTCAGTAACATCTTTTGGTGTGTAAAGTACATAGCAGGGGGCGGGAAGCGCCTCTTTATTCGGGCAGCAGTTCAACAACAAGGTAATGGCCGTTTAATAACTTCTTTTCTTGCTAGTTCAGCAGTTTAACTCTCGCGGCAGGTCCGAAGCTTTTCCAACATGTAACTTTTCCTTAAATGTAAAGACACTTAGTATCTATTCTATCTTTTAAACTACATATTGGGATAGAGAGTGCTTAACCCTCTCGAGCTCCCACTCATATTGTTTTGAGGTGAACTTATTTTTCACAACCAATTCTTCCTTAACGTAATGTAAATGGTTTCTTTCTAAAGTCACCTCTTTAGTATGGGATTAGCCCTTGCATTAGCGGCCTAGAGCCAGATTAGGTTTTAAACAAAATGTATTAGGAGTGCAGATCGCCTCCTCTCAAATTGGTATTTTAGAGGCCATGTAATTAACATTTTCTCTCTTAATAGGCCTCAGTAGGTTGGGTATTTTACCCCTGTTTTCGTGTCCGTGGAGGACAACTTGAAAGTGGAATTTGGTGTGGCCTTTGATAGGCTTAAGTTTTGAGAGCGAGTGGCTCTTTCTTGAAAATTGAGTGTTGTATGCCTCGAGGAGGCTTTTCTGTGTAATTTGGAGCAAGTGCTCCTGGGCATGAATGGGGTTTTCTGCCCCTCTGTTGAAACTTGTTTTGGGGTAAAGCTGGGCTAATTGCTCAAGAATTGTGAGTTCGGGGCTCGAAGCCCAAATCCTGTAAATACTGTAGTTGTACTTTTGTTGCCTTGCTACTCTGTACCAGCCATGCTTGTTATTTCTTGATTTTGCAAAGGAAATATAACCTTGTTAAATTTTAAATTAACTTTAATTTCGTAGCCTGAGACCTGTTCACCCCCGCACCTTCTTTCACCTTTGCTGTTCCACAGACACCTCGGAACAAGTGGTAGCAGAGTGTGGTTGAATGGGTCTCAATTTAGCCCCTTTTGACGGCTAAACATTGCTTTGATTACAACTCTAACTATTTTCTCACTTGCTGGAATTTTTACTTTTTCCTTTTTCAAAATTGTTCTGTCATCATGCCCGGCCCTCGCGATGTTCTCCATCTTAACTATTTGCGCAAGGAGGAGTTGATCTATGAGTTAACTATTAGAAATGTGCAATCTGGAGGCACGGTTGCGTAGACACAAACAAGCTTAGAGAGTCCCTTGATTTGCCCATTTCCATCCCCACTTTGGGAGAGAAAGAAATTGACGACTCTCTTTCCACGATCACTGACAATACTACTGAGCTAGCATCTGTAGTTAGTTTTTTTGAAGAAAATGATCCTTCTCCTAACCAAATTAAGCGTGTGCAAGCCAGGCTATTTCATTTTTCAAATAGAGTTAACGATCTGTTGTCTCTGAAGTTGAATGACGTTCAGAGGAAGGAAGCTAGTATGGTTCTTGAAAATCTTTCTGAATTGTCCAGTAAAGTTACCCAATTGTTAACTGGGGAAGTTCCTCCCAAAACTGATCAACCCGCCACGGTGAATGTAGGTAGCGAGGAAGAGCCTCCTAAGGGAGAAGTCAATAGGAAAACCGTTGGAGCTCAAACAACCTCTGCCCCATTGGACAACGAGTCTGAACGCCGTAACTCATTGAATAATGTACGTTCTGAATTAACGTCTTTGCCACTTAAACCTTTACCTACTATGTCACCTGGGTTCAGCAGCTTGCCTCATCCATTCGCAATGTTGCTCAGAGGTATCTCGAAGATTTCTGTTAACACTACCAGTGAAGTTATTTCTTTCTTAAGGTTTTTAGTTGAATTTCAGAATCATGCCCTTGTTTTTTCTCTTTCTCCATGTCAGATTTTGCAAATCATCTATCCCTATGCAATTGGTATTCTCTCAGACAAAATAGTAAGAGCCATTGCCGAGCAATCATCTATTGAAGACTTCCACGCCCACTTGCTAGCTAACTTCATCCCGGCTAGGGCAAGGTCCTCACTTATTCAGAAGTACTATTATCGTGTACAGCGCTTGATGAAAACTTGGCAGACTTCATCCAAGATATTAAGTTCTATACTAGGGTGTTTGCTCTTCATTTTCCTGAGGATCAGATTGTACAAGCTATTGTGGAAGGTATCTCACCATCCTATTGGTCATATTCGTGCTTCGCGGCGTGCCCGCAAACTTTCTCGGAACTTGAAGCATTGGCCGTCTCAGCGGAAGGAGTTAGATACGCCGATTCCCCGCGTGTCGCGAAAGAACCCCCTCCTTCTTTTAGTAATACTCGGCCTCCACCACGCCGACCAGTCACACCCCGTAAATGCTATGCTTTCGGGTCGCCTGACCATCTTCGCAATAAGTGTCCATTGATAAAATCTAGTAGGGCAAATAATGGAGCTGGCTCATCACAAGGCTGTTTTAAATGTGGGGCTTTCTCACATATCGCCAAGAATTGCCCAAATTCAAATAGCACCCCTCCTGCTCAACTTCTTGTGCAACTTCCACCAATGTCAATAATAATAAGTGACTAGCGGCTTCGGCTGAGTCGATTAATCCATCTTCCCGAGGCTCAGCCCCTGGTAAACAGGTCGAAAATTCAGGGAAAATTCAGTCCTCAAATTCATCTTTTGAATGCTCCAATTAATGTCTTAGGATTGCGGCGGATACCCCCGCACCCGTACCTTTTCTCAAAATTGAGGTAAATAATGAGCCTATAACAGCTCTATTAGATTCAGGCAGTGTTTGTTCCATTATTTCGGCTGATTGGTATGCAAAATTGAAATCTGTTTGTTAACTACCTGACTATTGTTTGTCTGCGATCCAATATGTTTCGGCTAATTCATCTCCATTAGAAATTCTAGGTTCCTTACAGGTCAAAATTTGTATTTTTAAATTTACATGGAAAATCAAATTGTTTGTGGCTAAGCACTTGTCTTGCCCCATTATATTGGGAGCTGACTTCATTTCTCACACTGGTCTTGTGCTCGATCTTCAGAGTAAGTCGTGCACATTCAAATTTGCTTCCAATTGTAAAATCCCATTATTGAAATGTAAGTCTGCATCATGTTCATCTATTTCGCCTACCCAGGATGAGATGTTGTTAAACCTTAGACATCTACCTGAGGAGCAGGCTGATAGTATTCGTAAATTGTGTCAGTCATTTCCAGAGGTGTTCTCTGATACTCTTGGTGTTACTGACCTTATTGAATACAAAATTGAGGTCACGGATTCGATTCCGGTCCGTTTTCCACCATATAGGCTGTCTCCACCTAAAATGAAGGCGCTGAAAGAAATTATTGATCAAATGTTGAAGGATGGT
Source organism: Anabrus simplex (assembly GCF_040414725.1). Taxonomy (NCBI): domain Eukaryota; kingdom Metazoa; phylum Arthropoda; class Insecta; order Orthoptera; family Tettigoniidae; genus Anabrus; species Anabrus simplex. The sequence goes on along the minus strand of NC_090270.1, from coordinate 147,187,187 downwards.
ATTATTCGGCCCTCTAAGTCGGCGTATTCTTCACCTATTTTTCTAGTCCCGAAACCCCAAGGTGGCTTCAGGCCTGTCATTGATTATAGGGCTCTCTATCGGAAGGTGGTGTTACAATCTGTGCCCCTTCCTGACCTTCATTCTTGCTTTTCATGGTTTCGTAAGGCCAAGTTCTTTACTATCTTGGACCTGAATCAGGCCTATAATCAAATTCCCCTAGCGGAAGAGTCTAAACATCTTACAGCGTTTGCCACGGATTGGAATTTGTATGAATACAACCGCGTGCCTTTCGGGCTCCCCACGGGAGCAGCTGTACTCACTAGATTGCTAGATAGGGTCTTCTCCGACATCAAATTTGAGTACTTGTATCACTACCTGGATGATGTCGTCGTATTTTCGGAGACCATTAAAGAACATCTAGATCATCTGCAAGAAGTTCTCAATCGCCTTCGCAAGGCTGGGTTAACTGTCAAGTTGTCCAAGGTTGCCTTTGCTAAGCCCTCTATGTCATTCCTAGGGCATATTGTCTCACCCGATGGTGTTGCAGTCGATCATTCTAGAACACAGGCCATCCGCGATTTTAAACCTCCAAAGGACATCAAAGGTATCGCCAGGTTCATTGGCATGGTGAATTTCTTCAGGAAGTTTATTCCTAACTTTGCTAATAGAGCGGCGCCCTTAAACCTTCTTCGGAGGAAAGGCATAAAATTCGAGTGGGGACCTTCTCAACAAGCCGCTTTTGAAGATCTTAAATTAGCTCTATGTAATGCCCCTGTCCTTGCTATGCCTGATTTCTCAAAGAAATTCATCGTCCAAACCGACGCGTCGTCGTCGGCTGTAGCTGCAGTCCTTCTTCAAGAGACTGAACTAGGGAGGCGACCCATCGCCTATGCATCTAGGACTCTATCGGCTCAAGAAGCCAAGTATTCTATCTATGAGCTCGAAGGGTTGGCAGTCTTATTTGCCTTAGAAAAGTTCCGTCTCTATCTGGAACATGTCAAATTCGACCTGGAGACAGATAATCAAGCCTTAAGCTGGGTCTTAGGTAGGCCGCGTCGTACTGGTCGTATAGCCCGTTGGGCCATCCGTATTTCTGCCTTCCAATTCGATGTCAGGCATATCAGAGGTACCGAAAATGTTGTTGCTGATGGACTCAGCCGTATGTTTTCCAACGACGTTGAGACCCATGAACCGGTCGACTGTTCATCACCTCCCGAGTCCATACTATTTGATGTTAATGCCATCTTAACAGATGCTCCCATGCTCTTTAGGGATATCGAGAAATACCAACGTGAAGATCCGACGCTGGCTCCGATAATGGAAACCCTTTCTTCTGGGGAACATGTCGTCCCTTATGTACTGAGGAATGGTGTTTTATGTTGCCCTTCGAGGCATGATAAGATGATGAAGGTTGTCGTTCCAGCTGTTCTTGTACCTATGATCTTCAAGTACTATCATGAGACCCCATTAGGGGGGCATCTTGGAATCTTTAAAACTCGTGAAAAGATTCGTGAAAGGTTCATCTGGAAAGGTATGGACGGTGAAATCCGTGAACTAGTAAAAGCTTGTAAATCCTGCTTGCTTAGTAAACCCACCATGTCCACCAACGTAGGCCTGTTGTCTTCTCATCAGGCTTCGCGCCCCATGGAACGCCTGTATATTGATTATGTAGGACCCTTCCCCCAGTCGAAGGGAAATGCCAACAAGTTCATCTTTGTATGTGTAGATGGTTTTACAAGATTTTCCTGGTTATTTCCGACTAAGCTGGCTACCGCTCAGACCACCATTACTTGTCTAAATTCTATCTTTGCTTCTTTTGGTCCGTGTCAATATATTGTATCTGATAATGCTAAGGCTTTTACATCTAATCTATTTCGTAAATTCTGCTTTGACCTGTCCATCTCTCATGTGACTACTTCTGCTTATTACCCTCAACCATCTCTGGCTGAACGGGTTAATCGTAATCTCAGGTCCGCGCTTATTGCCTATCATCATGAAGATCATTCCAGGTGGGACACGTCCCTGCATTGGTTAGCTTTTGCTTTGAACTCGGCGGTTCATGAATCTCATAAGTTTACGCCAGCTTCGCTGATGTTCAAGTTTGTTCCCAACACGCCGCTCTGCAACCTCTGGTCTCTGAGTGAAATTCTACCTGAGACAATAGACCCAGATAACATTAAAGATCTTTGGAAGAAGGCTAAAGCCAATCTTAAGGTGTCTCATGAAAAGGTTAGGGAAAGATATGATCGTGGACGGAGACCCACCCATTTGAAGGTAGGTGACCAGGTGATGGTCAAGAATTTTGTTCCCGCGGGCAAGCTTGCCCCCAGATTTCATGGGCCGTGTATCATTCTCGATTTCCTTACTCCTGTTACCTTCTTGTTAAGTAATCCAGCCACCGAGAGGATATTTAGGGTTCACCTGTCACAGGTGAAACCGGTGTTATTTCTGTGTTAACTTGCTTCATATAATTTTGAAAGAAATAGGAAGGTTATATTTTTTTTGAGGGGTTTCACATTTAAGGCCTTCTGCTCTTGGAATCTGTTTCCTTTGTGTGTAATTATTTATTGTAAACCTTCCCCGCGCAGTTAAACTGCCATCCTGTCCTTGCCACGGCCATTACCACGCTCCCGTCTCCTGCTATCATAACACTCAGTGGCTTATACATGCCATGAATATCTTCACGCCGCTGGCCCCTCAACCTCTCCACAAGCCTGTGCCCTCAAAAAAGATGATAGTCCAAAAACATTCTGCCGCCGAGCTTCAATGTTTCAGTGCCCCCGCAGCAGCGCGGCGCCGTACCGCTCCAGAGGCAGGGTATGGGCCCGCCCTTCTCCAGTGAGGCCAACCTGTGTACGGCGAGCCGGAGTCCTCCTCCCGGCCAAGGCTGATGTGCGGCGCACAACCTGTAACTGGCCCGCGACCTGCATGTTTAACGCGGGCGCGGCGTGCTTCAACTCCACTACTCCTCTCATAGTGCGGGCGAGCGGTATCTCAGGGTACTTGAGGGGTCCGAGCTGCCTCCTCTGGACTCAAGCAGCGGCGGCTGGCCTGGCCGTCAAAGTCATCGGCAACTGACATATTTAGTCAGTTACATGGACGTTTCACATCAACATTTATTACCCTTTTGGATTTTAATGCAATATTTGGTGGACTTCGAAAATTTTCTTCTCTTTCAAGAATTTAAAGTTTTCCTTCTGAATTCAACTTCTACAAACATAAAGACATTACTTCAACAGTTACTACAAGAAATTTGAAACTGGATCTAATTATTCTAAGAAAATTTGTTGGTAAATACTTCTGCAATTAACTTCCATATCAACATCATAACTTGGACCTTGTTTTCAAACAAATTTCATGTGTCACCCCTGGAGGGACTCTTGGGGGGGGGAGGTCTGTACCGGGCGGTACACCTCCACGCCGCTAATTCAAACCTTGCGCCAGTTGAAACTCCCCTACTGGAGGAAGTCTGAACCTTATCTAATGTGTTAATTTTCAAGTTTCTCAGAAGATGTCACTACTTGGAAATTTTGAAGTTTATGAACTGGGTCGTTTTCGATGTACTTTTGTTTACCTGTAGCAAGAAGTGTGAACTTTCTCTTCTAGAGGACACTACTGAAGAACTACAATGGTGCACCCTAGTGCGAAGTGAAAGAACTGTTTTTTGGAGAAATTTTTATTTCAAAAGTTTGTCCCTTTCTGTTATTGTTTAAGTTGGCTGTATAACCCTTTCTTTCCCCTTGTTTTGAATTTAGCCAATCCCTAATTTCTTTAATTAATTTATGACCAATCAGGTGTATCCCCCTCCCCGGGGATATATTGCCTAACCCTAGCCAATAAAGTTGTTGTGGGAGGGTGTTCTTATTCCTGAAACGCCTCGAACTTTCCGCGAGAGTATATAAACTGCTGATTTTAGGGTCTCTGCGCCACTTCAGTAACATCTTTTGGTGTGTAAAGTACATAGCAGGGGGCGGGAAGCGCCTCTTTATTCGGGCAGCAGTTCAACAACAAGGTAATGGCCGTTTAATAACTTCTTTTCTTGCTAGCTCAGCAGTTTAACTCTCGGGGCAGGTCCGAAGCTTTTCCAACATGTAACTTTTCCCTAAATGTAAATACACTTAGTATCTATTCTATCTTTTAAACTACATATTGGGATAGAGAGTGCTTAACCCTCTCGAGCTCCCACTCATATTGTTTTGAGGTGAACTTATTTTTCACAACCAATTCTTCCTTAACGTAATGTAAATTGTTTCTTTCTAAAGTCACCTCTTTAGTATGGGATTAGCCCATGCATTAGCGGCCTAGAGCCAGATTAGGTTTTAAACAAAATGTATTAGGAGTGCAGATCGCCTCCTCTCAAATTGGTATTTTAGAGGCCATGTAATTAACCTTTTCTCTCTTAATAGGCCTCAGTAGGTTGGGTATTTTACCCCTGTTTTCGTGTCCGTGGAAGACAACTTGAAAGCGGAATTTGGTGTGGCCTTTGATAGGCTTAAGGTTTGAGAGCGAGTGGCTCTTTCTTGAAAATTGAGTGTTGTATGCCTCGAGGAGGCTTTTCTGTGTAATTTGGAGCAAGTGCTCCTGGGCATGAATGGGGTTTTCTGCCCCTCTGTTGAAACTTGTTTTGGGGTAAAGCTGGGCTAATTGCTCAAGAATTGTGAATTCGGGGCTCGAAGCCCAAATCCTGTAAATACTGTAGTTGTACTTTTGTTGCCTTGCTACTCTGTACCAGCCATGCTTGTTATTTCTTGATTTTGCAAAGGAAATATAATCTTGTTAAATTTTAAATTAACTTTAATTTCGTAGCCTGAGACCTGTTCACCCCCCGCACATTCTTTCACCTCTGCTGTTCCACAGATACCTCGGAACAGAAATAACTTCATAAAATCTTTAATTGTAAATCGGGGATAGAGAGTGAGTTACCCTCTCGAGCTCCCCTTCATCTTGGTTTGAGGTAGCTACGTTTTCACAACCTTCCTTTTCTGTAATGTATTGTGGTTATTTCCATGCGAGCCACCTCAGTAGAGTGGGAATAGCCCCGGTTTCATTGGCCTAGAGACCTATAGGTTTTAATATCTCATTATCTGGAGGACAGTCTTCGCCTCCATTCAATTTGTGTTCGGGCCGTTTCTAACCTGTTATTTTTCACAAAGGCCCTGTAGGTTGGGTACTAGTACCCCTGTGTAAAATGATTTTCTGTTTGTAAATTGTGGCTTGAGAGGCCAGAGATTGTAAATTTTGATGTGATGTTGCCTTGAGTAGGCTAGAAGAAACTGAGGGCCTGTTAGCTCTTTTCAAGTCTTTGTAATAGTAACGAGTGCCTCTGGAAGGCTAGATATTGTATTTTGGGAGCAAGTGCTCTTGAATTAGAGGTTTTCTGCCCTGGACTAATGGATTCCTCATTTTTTAATGTCTTGTAAACTGGATCTGGTATCTCTGGAATTGTAAAACTAGAGGCTTGAAGCTCAGAATCTGTAAATTCACTAAGTTTTGGATTTTCCTAGACTTGTTTCAAGATTGTCATTGTAACTGATGCTTCATTGTTTTGAAAAATTGTTAGTTTGAAGTTCGAAAAGAAATATAACCTTCAGTTCAAGTTTTAAATTAATTTTAATATTGTAGATAGACCCATTGACCCCGGCACCTACTTTAACTTCTTTCTGCTCCACGGTTATCCCCGTAGCAATAACTACTGTGGGCGAATATAATACTAGATTTACGGTTTTCGGAGACGGTCCTGAAAGAGTTCCTTTGTAAATCTATGACACAAGGCTGGCGTATTTGAGCATCTTCAAATAGTACCGGACAGAGCTGGGATCGAACCTCATCCCGGCCATTCCGTGCTGAGTGGCTCAGACGGTTGAGACTCTGGCCTTCTGACTCCAACTTGGCAGGTTCGATCCTGGCTCAGCCCTGTGGTATGAAGTTGCTCATATACGTCAGCCTCGTGTCGCTAGATTTACCGGCACGTAAAATAACTTCTGCGGGACTAAATTCCGGCACCTCGGCGCCTCTAAAAACCGTGAAAGTGTAGTTAGTGGGACGTAAAGCCAATAACATTATTATTATTATTATTATTATTATTATTATTATCCCGGCCGAGAGTTAAATAATCCATTTCCAGGACATTTTCACGCTACCCGATGACATTGAAAGCAACAGTAGTTTTATCTGAAGGGACATTAAAATAGAGTATTATTACTTATAGCACTAGTTGGTCTAACGATACTTCATAGGTATTCAGTTGGGTTGGGTTCAAGTAAATTTAAAGTCAGAAAAGGCTCAAACTACCTTTGAATAATCCGTTCATAGACTCTTGTTATGCTAAAAGACGCCACCATAACCTGAATATTGTTGCTATGAAAATATGTAATTCTTAAAACGTGTCAAATGCCTTCCATATAAATCGTATATCCTAATGATTCCAAGCGCGATGTTATCCAAACAAATAGGTCATACCTACCAATTTCTCGTATTTTTGATGCTATAATTTCTCCATTAAGCGATGCACACATACCCAGATAACCATCTGAGACATATTCAACATTAAATATGTCCTCCTTTCACAGACCCAAGGTCAATAGTCGCTATTCTAGGAACCTTTTGAGGATAAACCCACGCTTTAAATAAATTTAAAGATGTTCAGAATGGATATACTTGAATTAAGTTCGAGAAGTGTTTGTTCGCGGAGAAAAAGCATTGTTATATGTACACACCAAAACAAACATTTGGAATGGTGCTGCAAATACGCTAAGCACTTCTCACATAAATTTGCCACTTCTATCGTTATTTTACTGGATAATGGTTGAATTTTATCTCCCTCTTTAAATATTAAAATGAACGCCACTATACGAGAAATGATTTTTTACAATTTGCTTTACGTCACACCGACTCAGATAGGTCTTACGGCGACGATGGGATGGAAAAGTGCTGGGAGTGGGTAGGAAGCGGCTGGTTTTAATTAAGGTACAGTCCCAGCATTTACATTGTGTGAACATGGGAATCCACGGAAAAACCATCGTCATTGCTTCCGACATTGGAGTTCGAACCCATTATCTGCCAAATGTAAGCTCACAGCTGAGCGACCCTAAACACACGACCAACTCGCTCGGCGGGAAATGATTCTAGTTGGACTTAAACATTATTCTTAAGTTGATATCCCAAAATATCCCTTTCTAGTGGTTTGATGCCTGGCACTAACTCAGGTCTTCGTTGATAATATGATAAGAAAGGACTATGACACGGAAAGAACTGATCGTGGCCGTAATTGAGGTACAGCCCCAGCATTTGCCTTTGTGAAAGTGGGAACCCATAGATGAGAATGATGGGGTTCGAACTCACCATCTACTGAATGCAGTTTGACAACCTCGTGGCCCGTACCATGCAGTCAACTCGCTCGGTTCCCAACATTTGTTGGGATGTACAGTGTATGTTAACCAATTGTGTGAACACATGATAGACATTAGTTGGCTTGTGACTACTTAGTAACAAGTATGTGGAGTCGTGACGCCTGTTTTACGGCCGGATGCCCTTGCTGACACCAACCCTGTGTGGAGGGATATTATCACTGTTGCGCGTTTCTGTGGTGTTTGGTAGTGCGGTGTGTTGTCTGAATATGAAGAGAACGTGTTGGGACAAACACCCATCCCCTATTCAGAATAATTTATCAAACACGATTAAAATCGCCGACCCAGCCTGGAATCGAAACTGAGACCCACTGACCCGAAGGCCTGAAATGCTGTGACCATTCAGCCCGCTTTTATCCACTATCATGTAAACATATTTATATACGTTGACTGCAGTTTGTTATTGCAGTATTGACTGTGTGTCCATTTGTCCGACTCAGTGGCTGAATGATCAGCGTTGAGGCCTTCGGTTCAGAGGGTCCCTGGTTTGATTCCCGGCCAGGTCGGCAATTTTAATAACATCTGATTAATTCTTCTGGCTTGGAGACTGGGTGTTTGTTTTCCCCATATTCGAACAACACACTACACTATCATCCACTCCAGAAACAAGCAATAGTGATTACATCCCTCCATATAGGGTTGGCGTCGGGAAGGGTATCCGGCCATTAAACAGGGCCAAGTCCACATGTCTGACACAGTTCGCACCGCGACCGCACAGATGTTGGAAATTTGAAGAAGAAGAAGAAGAAGAAGAACAAGCAGGATTCATTAATGCCGCCACATTATTTTCGTGATATGCTACGCAATTACTACATAATAATAATGGCATATGGCCTCCGAAGAGGTCTGGTGCAGGTCTTTCGAGTTGACGCCGTATAGGCGACCTGCGCGTCTATAAGGATAATGCCCTACCTATGATGTATTCTAATGATGAAGACGGCACACACACCCAGACCCCGAACCATCGGAATTAACGAATGAAATTTGAAATTCCCTGTCCGGTCGGGAATCGAACTGAGACTTTCTGGACCAAAGGCCATCACGCTAACCATTTAGCTACGGAGCCGGACTCCGCTGTTACTCGGCGTTCGTGGAGGTTACACCAGAATTTGGAGGGGGTGCTACTGACATTAGGGCAATTTTTGGCGAGGTGAGTAAACGAGCCATATTTGAAACAACCTTGTGATAACCCTGCTCCATTCTTTGTCCCATCCGATTTGACCAATGGGCACTTGTTACGCAGATGTTCCGTAGACCCACAAGCATAGCATTTGCGGGTGGCGATAGTTCGGCGAGGTGGAGGCCGAAAACTATTAGAAGACGGAGGGGCTCCTTCGCGACTCTTAAGGTGTCGGCATATCTCACTCCTTCAGCTGAGACAGCCATAGCCTCTAACTCTGTCGCAAAACATAAATAAGATCTATAAGGTGGAGAGGTACCTTCAACAATATTTTGCACTATTTGTTCCTCAGAAAAATGCAGAGCGAACACTCGGGTATAAAATTTGATATCTTGGATGAAATCTGCAAGATTTTCGTCCACACGTTGTACCCTAAAATAGAACTTCTGTATTAAAGATGACATTGCCCTAGCCGGAATGAAATTTGCCAAAAGCTGGGCGTGGAAGTCTTCTATGGATGATCGATCGGCAATAGCGTTATTAACTGTTTTGTCCGAGAGGACACCTACTGAATATGGATACATGATTTGAAGAATTTGGGAATGAGAGAGAGAGAGAGAGAGAATACTAGGGCGTAACTTTGAAATTCAACAAGGAACCTGAGAAATGAAATGACATCATTAGTGGAGTTTACTGAAAATTTAGAAATTCCCCTAAGCAACATAGCCAATGGATGGGGCAGACTACTGAAACAGGGTGACATAATTGGTGACGGCCTAGAAGGTTGAGAGGCTTCAAACACAGCATTATTCAGAACAAAAGGTGGAATTTGTTTCGGTTGACCAGACTCAGTTTCCAATGGGGCTGGTGTTTGTTCAGTTGCCCCAGATTTTCTACTTTCTACTATTTGGGAAGAATCCTCCTCACTCGCTGTGTTTATCACAGGGGCTTGGTCGGGTTTGGGAACAGCTGTCCCAGTCAACAATTGATTGACTCTACTAGACATTTCTGATAGATGGTCAACTAAATTACTAGCCTCTTTAGCATGATCTTCTTTCAACTTTAGAGACAATAGGTCCCTAGCCCTGTGGTAAAAATGGAACAGTCTAGCCTGTACTCTTTTAAGTTGTTTAGGAGATGGATTGCTTACTTCAGAAACATACTACAGATGCTAATTCGGTGGTATTGTCAGTGTTAGTGGATAGAGCCTCATCAATTTCCTTCTCGCCCAAAATTGGGATACAAATTGGCAATACTAATGACTCTTTAAGTTTGGCAGTATCTGCCACAACCGTGCCTCCAGATTGAATATTTCTAATGAGTAACTCATAGATCAATTCCTCCTTGCGCAAGTAACCGGGAGCGAGGACTTCGCGAGGGCCAGACATGATGATAGAAAACTTACAAATTTAGAAAAACTCCCAGCGACCGAGAAAATTCTTAGAGTTCGGCGCGGATCCTATGTTTAGCCGTCAAAAGAGGCGTAATTTAGACCCATTCATCCACGCTCTGCTACTACTAGGTACAGGGTTACCCGTGGAGCAGAAAGAGGTTAAAGAAGGTGCTGGGGTGAATGAGTCTGTCTACAATATCAAAATTAATTTAAAACTTGAACTAAAGATTGTATTTCTTCAAAATAACAAATTTAACAATTTTTACTTGGTTAAAATACCAATGATATCTCAGGTACAATGACAATTTCAAAAATTGGAAAATTCAAGATTCACAACTTTAACAATTTTAGGCTTCAAGCCCCTAGGTTACAAATTTACAATTTCAATGTGGTACAATTTAGGCAAGGAAAGAAATCTCCCAATTGAAGAGCACTTACTCCAAACTTTACAATTTTTAGCTTTCCATAGACACCTCACACCATAACAAATCTTTGAAAAAAGCTTACATGCTCTCGATTTCTTACAGCACCCTCAAGGCAACATTACATCAAAATACTACACTCTCTGGTCACACAAGGCACGAATTACAAATGGAAATAGTTTTACACAGGGGTATCTGATACTCAACCTACCGGGCCTTTGCGGAAAATAGCAGGTTAAATAAATGGCTTGAACACAAACTGAATGGAGGCGTACACTGCGCTCCCAGATAATGATAAAATTAAACCCTACAAGGCTCCCGGCCGATGAAACTGGGACTAGTCCCAAACTACTGAGGTGGCTCGCATGGAAATCATTTTAATATATTATAGGAAAGAAAGGTTGCGAAAACGTAGTCACCTCAAACCAAGATGAAGGGGAGCTCGAGAGGGTAACTCACTCTCTATCCCCGATTTACATTTAAAGACTTTATGAAATTTTACATTAGCCAAAAGAAGATTTACATTTTAGAAAAGTTTGTTACATAGTTAAAGATTCGGACCTTCCTCTCGGATAAAGCTGCGGAGGTAGCTACAACAAGAAAGATATAATTTATGTAGCCATTACCTGGTAGATGTTCTGCCGGCCGAAGAAAGAGGCGCCTCGCGTCCTGCCTTAACACACACACTCAGAAAGACGATGATCAGTTGACCACGAAACGCGAAAGGCCGCAGTTTATATACCCTCAGGGAAGGTTCGAGAGAATTCAAAACTAATCCGGACACACCCTCTAAATTTTTATTGGTAAATTCAAAGTGAACAAGAAATGCGGGATTGGTTGAAAATTAATTACAAAAATTCGTGATTGGCTAGATTCAAAACTGGCGGAAAGAAAAGAAGTGTTGCCAACCCAAAAATAAATGAACATATATTCAGTTATGAAAACCTAGAAATACGCAACTTCTTTAAGTTATAAGTTCTTTCACCTTGCACCAGAGTGCATGATCAGAGTTTTTGGTAGTGTCATCTGTGGAAAAATGACCAAAATTCTTGATGTATAGCAAAACAAAATAAGGAGAAATTCAATCAGTTTAGAAATTTCAGAATAACACAGTTACTTAATATTTTTGTTGTGACATCTTCCGATTAAAGTTCCAACTTCATGTGGTATCAGTTTCACCTTTTGATCGATAGAGGAGATTATTAACCTATTAATGCCTAGAAAATATTTTTTTCGAGTATTCTTGTACTTTTTTCAACATTACAACTATAACCGATCCTTGAAGCAAGAATACTTAAAAAATCTGAATATTTAAATTTTAAGGACCATTTTTTTGGCGTATGACATATCATACGTTGGGCAGTAGGGGGTAACATATTACATCAAATATAGTTATGATTTACTAAGAACAAAAATAATTTATTGCAACATAAATTAGAACTAAAAACAGAATACTGATCTTATAGATGGAATTTAAATAATTCAGAACCCTCTGGGGCAAGGAATACTCTTGGGGAAAGTCCCTACTTCCCACCTATCATATGATGTGTTAGCATGATATGAAGCGAATTTTGAAGCCTACTGTTGTTTTTGTAATACAACATAAATTTATTAGTAACAGTAACCACAGAAAACATCGTATTGTTTGTTTTCACGATTCTCTCCATCACCATTTAGTAATCACTTCATCATATGGAACTGAACAAAGCACTGGAGTGAACTTACTGATACTCCACTCTTGAACTCATGATGGTTCTGGCACATCTCTCTCTGTAAACTTCACTGAATTCTTAAGCTCCTTGTTACCCAATTTCTTACTTTCCTTACTTTCTTTTGTGGATTCCTGGATTTATTCCATTCGGAAGATACTTCAACGGATTCTGTATTTGTAGGAGCCTACTGTAGTCGTACTTGATTATCATCAGCTGCATTAAACTCTCTCTCTGAATTTTCAAAAATGCATACATCGAGTCACTCTTCTAAGCCACAGGGAGTTTTCTTTACCCTCTGACCTTGATTTCCTATCTAAGTACACCCTTCCCTACATCCCAAGCTGTAGCACAATCATCATCACTAGGCACATCGTCTTGATCACTGTCATTGACATCAACAGCACCTCACGCCATAATGTAGTCAGATCAATGATAGCTAACGCTCTTAGAGGACAAGGTTATAATGTCTATGAAGAAGTACACGGTCTCTCCAACAGAGGAAGCAACCGACGCATTGACATTATTGCTTTTAAGCCATCCTGTTCTGAAGGTTTCATCATTGATCCAACAATTAGATTTGAGACCAACGAAAACCAGCCGGAAGAAGTCGATGCAGAAAAAAGAAGAATTTATGAAGAAACGGCGGACTTCTACAAGCAAAAATATAAGCTCTCATCCATTTCTGTAATCGGCTTGATGTTAGGTGCTCGAGGAACAATACCTGCATTTTTTGTCAACTTCTGCAATACCTTTGGGCTAAATAGAGATTTTATCTATAACATCGCCATTACCACACTCAAGAAGTCCATCATGATCTTCAAGAACCATGCTTGCGGACCTCAAATAAATGTTTGACATGCCTCACTCGACTGCCTACATTTAACATCATACGAACACATTATCTATTGTATCCACATCTATTATTGTTGTGAAGGTACTCTTTGTCTTTGGGCAACCTGCAGCTGTTGCAGGAAGATTGTATAATAAAAACTAATCATATTTCATCTGCTTCTAAAAATGGGTCATTATCACAATCACCATTTTCTAAGCTGTCCAGAATGTTCAGAATGGCCTCCCCATCTGTTATTGTATTTTACCTGAAATTGAAATTGCTTTACAAATTGCGTTATATCTAAGTCACCGTGACTGTTTTGCAATTTTTAAAGGTATCATTTAGCGCATCAGGGACGCAAATAATGTTTCCTAGCTAATGGCATTGTTGTTTTCCTTCTGTTACGATGATAGTTGGCAAGAAAGTGCGGGTAGCGCCGCAGGCTGACAAAAATAGCGCACTGGTGAGTATTTATAATTATTGTGGAATTGAGCTATGGAAAATTAATCATATATCAGTATATTTGTTACGGGAATAGTATGAGGATTTGACCTCGTATGATAGTTACTATCTTCACTGATCGAAATGACATTCAAACACAAATATCTTTTAACGTATGAAATATCATACGCTGGGCATTCGAAAGATGATATTCGCAGACTTCAACCCCTCTCCCAAATGTCCTTCTTTGTGGTGAAAGTAGGTTTGTAGAAAAATACGTAAATCCAGATTGAAGGTGCCCTTGTTGTCGTAGAAGATTAAATACATGCTGATAGATTTGACGGCAAGACCTACCGCCGCTGACGATACCCAGGTGAGGTCTCCCGGATCCCCCCAGTACCCTCAGATACACCTCTCCCGCTACTATGAGAGGGTTAGTCGTGGTGATGGTCGCCGCAGATTAGATGTGCAGTCCCCAGATGAATTGGCGGTATAGATACCGCACTTCAGCCCTTGGCGGGATGATGGACTCCGGCGCGCCGTTCAGGAGGAGGCCTCACAAGAGTGGAGTGGACCCAGTCCCCGCTCCGGTATCTCTCTCTAGATGTGGATATACGGCCGCCGGCCGCTGAGGGGGCATTGAAACAATAATGACTGGGCGACAGAGAAGTGTTGTTGAAACCTTGAGGTTACGATGTTTATTAGAGAGGCAGAGGGGCGGGCGGCGTTGGTGGTAATGTGTGTGTCAATAATCTGAGACATAGAAAGGTTGGACAATGTCAGTATCAATATATGTATTATGTATACATCTATCTATATATATATAAAAGTCATTGTATGTATGTGGGTGGGTGGGTTTGTACCACATCTCCTCCCAAACCATTGGAGCGATTTCAACCAAATTTGATACACTTATGGCTTGGTATCAGGAGACAAACCGCGTGGGGGTAAGACATCCCAAACACCCCTGGGGGCGGGGGGGCGAGGGGGGTCATATATAAAAATAAATGAAAATAGTGTCGAATCCATACTTTTCGGGGTCGCTGAGATGAATAGTGACACTCCAATTTTTTTAAAGTCAAAGTTCAGCCCCCCTTTGGGGTAGGGGCGAGGGGGGGAGTGATATATACAAATAATCGAAAATAATGTCGAATACATTGTTTTCGGGGTCGCCAAAGTGAATAGCGACACTCCGGATTTTCAGTATCAGGAGACAAACCACGTGGGGGTAAGACACGCCAGGAACCCTTAGGGGCGGGGGGCGAGGGGGGTCATAAATAAAAAACGAAAATAGTGTCGAATCCACACTTTTCGGGGTCACTGAGATGAATAGTGACACTCCAATTTTTTTAAAGTCCAAGTTCAGCCCCCTTTGAGGTGGGGGCGAGGGGGGAGTGATATATACAAATAATCGAAAATAGTGTCAAATACATAGTTTTCGGGGTCGCCAAAGTGAATAGCGGCACTCCGGATTTTTGGTATCAGGAGACAAATCACGTGGGGGTAAGACACCCCAGGAACCCTTAGCGGCGGGGGGCGAGGGGGGTCATATATAAAAGTAAATGAAAATAGTGTCGAATCCATACTTTTCGGGGTCGCTGAGATGAATAGTGACACTCCAATTTTTTAAAAGTCCAAGTTCAGCCCCCTTTGGGGTGGGGGCGAGGGGGGAGTGATATATACAAATAATCGAAAATAGTGTCAAATACATAGTTTTCGGGGTCGCCAAAGTGAATAGCGACACTCCGGATTTTTGGTATCAGGAGACAAATCACGTGGGGGTAAGACACCCCAGGAACCCTTAGCGGCGGGGGGCGAGGGGGGTCATATATAAAAGTAAATGAAAATAGTGTCGAATCCATACTTTTCGGGGTCACTGAGATGAATAGTGACACTCCAATTTTTTTAAAGTCCAAGTTCAGCCCCCTTTGAGGTGGGGGCGAGGGGGGAGTGATATATACAAATAATCGAAAATAATGTTGAATACATAGTTTTCGGGGTCGCCAAAGTGAATAGCGACACTCCGGATTTTCAGTATCAGGAGACAAAGCACGTGGGGGTAAGACACCCCAGGAACCCTTAGGGGTGAGGGGCGAGGGGGGTCATATATAAAAATAAACGAAAATAGTGTCGAATCCACACTTTTCGGGGTCGCTGAGATGAATAGTGACACTCCGATTTTTTTAAAGGTCCAAGTTCAGCCCCCTTTGGGTGGGGGCGAGGGGGGAGTGATATATACAAATAATAGAAAATAGTGTCAAATACATAGTTTTTGGGGTCGCCAAAGTGAATAGCGACACTCTGGATTTTTGTTATCAGGAGACAAACCACGTGGGGGTAAGACACCCCAGGAACCCTAGGGGCGGGGAGCGAGGGGGGTCATATATAAAAATAAACGAAAATAGTGTCGAATCCATACTTTTCGGGGTCGCTGAGATGAATAGTGACACTCCAAATTTTTTAAAGTCCAAGTTCAACCCCCTTTGGTGTGGGGGCGAGGGGGGAGTGATATATATAAATAATCGAAAATAATGTCGAATACATATTTTTCGGGGTCGCCAAAGTAAATAGCGACACTCCGGATTTTTGGTATCAGGAGACAAACCACGTGGGGGTAAGACACCCCAGGAACCCTTAGGGGCGTGGGGCGAGGGGGTCATATATAAAAATAAACGAAAATAGTGTCGAATCCATACTTTTCTGGGTCGCTGAGATGAATAGTGACACTCCAATTTTTAATGTCCAAGTTCAGAACCCTCTGGGGCGGGGGCGAGGGGGGAGTGATATATACAAATAATCGAAAATAATGTCGAATACATAGTTTTCGGGGTCGCCAAAGTGAATAGCGACACTCCGGATTTTCAGTATCAGGAGACAAACCACGTGGGGGTAAGACACCCCAGGAACCCTTAGGGGCGGGGGCGAGGGCGGTCACAAATAAAAATAAACGAAAATAGTGTAGAATCCACACTTTTCGGGGTCGCTGAGATTAATAGTGACACTCAAATTTTTTAAAAGTCCAAGTTCAGCCCCCTTTGGGGTGGGGGCGAGGGGGGAGTGATATATACAAATAATCGAAAATAATGTTGAATACATAGTTTTCGGGGTCGCCAAAGTGAATAGCGACACTCCGGATTTTTGGTATCAGGAGACAAACCACGTGGGAGTAAGACACCCCAGGAACCCTTAGGGGCGGGGGGCGAGGGGGTCATATATAAAAATAAACGAAAATAGTGTCGAATCCACACTTTTTGGGGTCGCTGAGATGAATAGTTACACTCCGAATTTTTTAAAAGTCCAAGTTCAGCCCCCTTTGGGGTGGGGCGAGGAGGGAGTGATATATATACAAATAATGGAAAATAGTGTCGAATACATAGTTTTCGGGGTCGCCAAAGTGAATAGCGACACTCCGGATTTTTAGTATCAAGATACAAAACACGTGGAGGTAAGACACCCCATAAAAATAACGAAAATAGTGTCTAATCCAAACTTTTCTGGGTCACTGAGATGGATAGTGACATTCGGAATTTTTTAAAGTCCAAAATCAGCCCCCTTTAGGGTGGGGGACAAGGGGGGAGTGATACATAAAAATAATCGAAAAGAATGTCGAGTACTCTTCGGGGTCGCTGAGATGAATACTGACACACCGGATTTTTACTATCAGGAGACAAACCACGTGGGGGTAGGGCACCCCAGGAACCCATAGGGGCGGGGGGCGAAGGGGTGAGATATAAAAATCATCGAAAGTAGTGTCGAATGCATACTTTCGGGGTCCCTTAGATGAATAGTGACACCCCGGGATTATTTAAGTCCAAGTTCATCCCCCTTTGGGGCGGGGAGCAAGGGGGGTGAGATATAAAAATAATCGTATTTAGTGTCAGATATACTTTTTTCGCGGTCGCCGAGGTGAATAGTAACACTCCGGAATTTTATTATCGGGAGACAAACCACGTGGGGGTAGGGCACCCCAGGAACCATTAGTGGTCATATATAAAAATAACCGAAAATAGTGTCGAATTCATACTTTTCGGGGTCGCTTAGATGAACAGTGACATCCCCGGAAATTTTTTAATTCCAAGTTCAGCCCCCTTTAGGGTGGGGGCAAGGGGGAGCTATATATAAAATTAATCGTAATTAGTGTCGAATCCACAGTTTTTGGGGTCGCTGAGATGAATAGCGGCAGTCCGGAATTTTAGTATCATGAGACAAACCACGTGAGGGTAAGACACCCCAGGCGCCCTTCGGAGCGGGGGAGGGGGCGAGGGGCTGATATACAAAAATCATCGAATGTGTTGTCCAGTCCATACTTTTCGGGGCCACTGAAATGAACAGTGTAACTCCGGAATCTTTTAAACCAAGTTCAGCCCCCAGCGGGGAATGGGGGAAGGTATATAAAATTATCGAAAATAGTGTCGAATACATAGTTTTCGGGGTCGCTGAGATGAATAGTGGCACTCTGGACTTTTAAAGTCCAAATTAAGGCCCCTTTTGTGGTGGGTGGTTAGGAAGGGAGTTAGATATAAAATAATCGAAAATAATGTCACATCCATGGTTTTAGGGGTCGCTTAAATGAGGAGTGACACTCCGGTTGTCGTTTAAGTCCAAGCTGATCCCCAATTGCCAGGCGGGTGAGAAGGAGTCATGAACAGAAAATATCCAAATGACCGAGATTAAGGATGTTTTTTGTACGTTCCAGTATAACTGCCAGCAGAACTTAATACAAATATTACCTACTACCTTAAAAAAAATACTAAGGGGGAAAGATACCCCTAGAAGCCTTAGATAAGGGAACGAAACGTAACTAAGACTGAAAATGACCGATATTAGTGTTGAATCCATACGTTTCGGGACTACGGGAACAATTTCAAAAAACTTGGTCACTTATGACTTATTTTCAGGAGACAAACTGCGTGGAGGTATGACAATCCTAGCACGCCTACGACGGGATGAGATGTAGAAATAATCGAAAATAGTGTCGAATCCATTCTTTTTGGGGTCGCTGAGATGAATAGTAACGCTCCAATTTTTTTAGAAGTCCAATTTCTGCCTCCTTTCGCATAGCGGTGAGAAAAAGTGAAAAACAAAATTTCGAAAATGACCGAGAGAATGGACGCATGTGTGTATACTGGACCTACTGTCTGGAAAAATATACCTTAGGGGTAACAGACTCCTAGCCTCTAAAGTAGGGGCGAAATGTAAAAATTAACCGAAAACGACCGAAATTTGTGTCTAATCCATAGTTTTCGGGGTCGCTGAGATGAACTGTAACACTCTGGATGCCGTTTAAGATGTAGAAAACATTACTGTGAGGTCAGATACACCTAGCCCCCGCTGGTGTTGGGGAATGAGAGAGGCTGACGTGCAAAAATAAGGAAAATAACCAATATTAATGTCGAAATCCATTGTTTATGTGTCGCTGATACGAACTGTGACTCTGTGGATAGCGTTTAAGTCCACGTTCAGCCTCCATCGAGGCAGGAGCTGAGAAGGGCTTAAAAGTAAATAGTATAAAATGACTGAGATTAGTGTTTACTCGATAATTAAATAATCTAAAACTTGAAGTCAGATACATCCAAATAACTCTAAAACTACATGATAAGTCGTAAAATCAACATCTCAAAAAGAATTCTATATGCATTCACCTCACACTTAACTAACTGGTAATACAAATATTAAAGGTAAACATTCAAAAACTATCCGGGCAACGCCGGGTACTACAGCTAGATTTAAATAAAACTAATATATCCGGAGATACTTGGATGCTTGTAAAACGTAAAAATTACGAACTTACTATTCCCCGTTCGCTAAAAACAGATAGATAGTAGTAGATTGACAATAATACTAGTATTTTGCAGATGTTTTAGCCTACTATGTAGTCTACAGTATTTCGATACAGCTAATATTAACTGAGAAGTTTCGCATTTCCTGTTTGAGCCTGCTTAATGTTTCCAAGCGACCGTCTAGGGTACTAATCATAGTCTGGGACACAACCAGTATATCTCTAAACGTATATACGGAGTCACTAAAAATTTTGTTTAGCCACTTTCCTGTGACGCTGAAACAAGCAAACAACTGAATCTCGTCTCAAATTTGATGTAACTAATCCGAGATACAGACGAAGTAAGCGGCAAAACGTTGAAGTGTATAGATACAAGTATATATATATTTGCTAGTGGCTTTACGTCGTCGCACCGACACAGATAGGTCTTATGGCGACGATGGGACAGGAAAGAGTTTGGAGTGGGAAGAAAGCGACCGTGGCCTTAATTAAGGTACAGCCGGCATTTGCCTGGAGTGAAAATGGGAAACAACGGAAAACCATCTTCAGGGCTACCGAGAGTGGGGTCGAACCCACTATCACCCGAATACTGGATACTGGCCGCACTTAAGCGACTGCAGCTATAGAGTTCGGTATATAATTTTATTTAACGGTGACAGGGAGTATAGTTGGGGATAAATCATGACGACCTCGCCTCA
This sequence comes from Anabrus simplex, assembly GCF_040414725.1. NCBI lineage: Eukaryota > Metazoa > Arthropoda > Insecta > Orthoptera > Tettigoniidae > Anabrus > Anabrus simplex. Next base: position 147,167,384 of record NC_090270.1, on the reverse strand, counting down.
CACCACTACTTTCCAGCGGCAGCTCGGTGTCTATTAGCGACTTATAGGATTTACTACCTTTACTACAGCCAGAGTTGCCAAATCGGCTACTGCACTCTACTCGAAGAAAGGGTAAATACTACAGATAGTGAGGAAGAAAGTGGTTTGGCAACCTCTCCAAAACAAAGAAGGATCACTTAGAACTCGTTAACTCAGCAGGGTGCCGGGTGTGATTGACTACTGGCCTCCAGCTCGCTTCTAGGAACTGAGGCTGCCATGTTTTGTCCCCGACTTTAACTTGAAGGCCCATTTAACAAAACTAGTAGTGAATCTAAGAAGTGAGCTAAGTTTGACAATATATTGAAATTAGAGTTAAACCACTGTTCAAATCAAGGCAAAAGAACTATATGAATACAACAACGCAAGCTACGATGAAATAAATTCCTTTTAGATTAATATTAAATAACGAATACAATAAAAGGTCCATGTTAAAAGGAAACGTACAGGAAAACAATGTAAATTTGAAAATGTTAAAACTCGCAGAAAAAGTCCTTCTCTTAATTAGATTTAAATAAAAGGTTAATGAAATAATTAAAATAAAAGAAACTGAATGTAATTTAGGGTTTCCTCAAATATAAATGCAGAAAATTTATATATCATTAAGGTAAACACAATTATTTTCATATACACACACAATTCTTTCTTGCCTAAAGCTTAACACCCTCTCACTATCCAGGAAATTGGAATTTGTTGAGAGTGGGTGTTGTTTTCGTAGATGGAAAAGGGGATGCGATTTGATTGGAGATGGAGCGGGATGAGCCTTTAGGGCTAAGCTACTTATTTCGGTTTTCTTTCAGGATACATAGCTTGACTCTCTAGGAATTTTTATATTGTAGATTTATGAATATTACATAGGCCGGACAAAACGAATATGTTTAAATTCGTGCTTCAATTACCAGTATATTTACACAAAAATAGAAATATTAAAATTGGCATATTTCTTGCAGAAAATCAATCAATAGATTTTACATAAAAACAAAGCATAATGTTGGCATATTTACCTCTTGCCTTGAATAAACAATACATTTAACAAAAAATAAAAAACTAACATTACCTTAATTTACCTCTTGCCTCAAACCAAACAATGAATCTTACACAAGAACAAAGAATATTACTGGCATAGTTACCTCCTGCCTCTAACCGGTTAATTGATTTTACTTAAAACAAGATTTAAATTGGCATAGATAGTATACACATATAATTTCGTGCGGCTATGTCCAGCCGAGTGCAGCCCTTGTAAGGCAGACCCTTCGATGAGGGTAGGCGGCATCTGCCATATATAGGTAACTGCGTGTTAATGTGGTGGAGGATAATGTTACGTGTGGTGTGTGAGTTGCAGGGATGTTGGGGACAGTAAAAACACCCAGCCCCAGGGCCACTGGAATTAACCAATGAAGGTTAAAATCCCCTACCCCACCGGGAATCGAACCCAGGACCCTCTGAACCGAAGGCCAGTAGGCTGACCATTCAGTCAAGGAGTAGGACAAAGTAAACTCGTGTCCTCGTACCGATGGAGGTGAGTTGCATGTACCATTTTAACCACATACCAGCCCTCCTGTCATTCTTAAATTGCTGGTAGTACCGGGAATCGAACCCGGGCCCCCGAGGACGGCAGCTAATAACACTAATCGTTACGCTGCGGAGGCGGACATAGTTAATATGAAACCCAACAATAGATTTAACACAAAAAAAATGTTTAAATTGACATATTCACCTTTTGCCTCACACTGAACAACTGATCTTACACAAAAATAAGGATAAATTACTAATGTTTAACACTGACAACCTGGACATATATCAGGCTTCCACATTAACTATTGTTGCAACTCAAATTTTGATAGTGTAGAGTTTTCAGACTGATTTTGTCCAGAAGAGTACGCATTTTCCTTGTTGTGTCCAGCGCACGGCACGAATGCTGAACCGTACGCAAAATGTACTGATTTTCAAAATATACAGCATCAGCATTTCAATTCATGAATTCAGTCTTCAAATATGGTGCGAACTCAGAGTTTCTATTGCTAGTTGCTTTACGTCGCACCGACACAGATAGGTCTTAAGGCGACGATGGGACAGGGAAGGGCTAGGAGTGGGAGGGAAGCGGCCGTGGCCTTAATTAAGGTACAGCCCCAGCATTTGCCTGGTGTGAAAATGGGAAACCACGGAAAACCATCTTCAGGGCTGCCGACAGTTTGAGAGTTTCTATTTTGTTGTAGGCAATGGTTATAGAATAGATTGTTGACATGCCGTATTTTTTTGTCTTATACTTTAGAGCGAGAATGTGGTCATAGTAATGACGTCAGAAATACGTTTCATGAAAAGAAGTACGACGACTCTGAAGCCATTAATTTGTGTTGGAAATTCGAGAGTGACTACTGTTTACGGTTTGAGTACAATGAAAAGCCGTGTTAATAAGCAAACATTTAATGAGAAAAATGAAAATTCAAAGGAAGAGAGATTGCAACAATATCGGCTAACCTGGGAAAAAGACTTTTGTGAGTTGCGACCAGTATCAGAAGATACACGCAAAGTTAAGTGCATTTTTTGTGTCGATAAAGCAAAATAAGGTGGCACCACTTGTCGTTACAGGTGAACCTAATAAAATCTATCTTCAAGCAGGATTCTATTGAATCAGATAAGGTAAGCGCAGCATTCCAAATCCAACTTTTGGACAAATCTTCCTGTAATTAAAAGCTGAAAGTTGAGCACTTCTTTACAGCTCACTTCTTTTCGTTCCAGATAACTGCTTTCGAGCTCACACTCGTGCACGATGCGGTAAAGCATAACGTAAACTATGCTAGTGTAGACTGGAAATTCAAGATACTGTCGCAGATACAGTAGTATCCGATTCGGTCCTTGTAAACAAACTAACTTGTGGAAAGACAAAGGGCCAGGCAATAGTAAAAGGAGTGTTACGTTCGAGAAATATGAATAATTGAATTGAAAAGCAGAAGGAAACTATTTTTGGCATTGGTATTGGGTTTGATGCGACCCATTGATGAACAAGTAGGTGTGTGTCATGGGGTTCTATATCTCTACGAGGACTCTGATGAATCTGCACCAGCAATATCCGAACATATTTTAAGTACAATCACAAACCATGATTTGAAATAATCTCACGCAAACTTCGAAAAGAAAAACTATGTATTTATTCGTTTGAGAAAAGAAAAATCCTAGTTTAGTAAAAGTAAACTGCATTTCCCGTACTGTCCATAATTGTTGTAAATCTCGTATGAATGCTACCTATTTATATTGATATTTTAAATGTCAATAATGAAGTTATTCAATTATTTCTCGAATTCAGCAAAGAGTATCTCAGTTAAAATGATCTGTACGATCTTAGTAATTTAGAATGTACTAATTTGTTGAGATATATACCAACAAGGTATATCAAGTCTAAAACCTGCTAGAGAGAGACTACTGAACACTCTCCTAGCAATAAAACTGAACTTATGTTTTGCCTGACAATGTGTGTGAAATCTGGAATGTGATTGAAAAAATACAACTGGAATTACAGCACAGTATAAATGGCATGTTTTCGGCTAACTAATGTGCAAACTGTTAAATGCATCTGAAGAATTGTTTCAAGCTAGAAAACAAAAACAGTTGGCAGAATATAGGCATAAATATAAAGTATCTTAATAATTTGTTTGAATTTAATCATGGAATTTTGTTTTTGTCTCCGATGAATTGAATGTCTCTTGAAGAAAATCCCCGCTTCCAGAAATTTTTAAACCTAATTGAGTAGCCTTTTGTTGTAAATCATATTAATGTAGATTCAGAGATAACTTAATTTCTGATATGTTTCATGAAACTGAAAATTAAAGTTTAGTGGCTTGTAAATCCCTGAGAAATTGTTGTATGAAATTAAAATGATTGGTGCAGAAGAATTACCTAATAATTGAGTATTAGTTAAATTCGTATTGAGTATGTTTCCCTCAAATAGTTTCACAGGAAGAGTTTGTCTGCAATTATGAAATGGGAGATGATCAAAACAGAAGCTACATTAATCTGTTAAAAATGAATTTTACACTTATATTAATTACAGTGATAACTCTAATGAGTTTTGTAAGGAAATCTAATGAAAACTTATTGAGCATGGCGCACAAAAGTGACAAGATTTATAAAAGAGAACATTAATGTTACCTTTTAAAAATATTCAAATGGTTTTTGGATAATAAGCACCGCTAAAAATGATGCGTTTAAATGCACTTTTATTATAAATACCCCCATGGCGCAACATCCCCGAAGGGCCTTGGCCTACCAAGCGACCGCTGCTCAGTCTGAAGGTCTGCAGATTACGAGGTGCCGTGTGGTCAGCACGATGAATCCTCATGGCCATTGTTCTTGGTTCTCTAGACCGGAGCCGTCATATCACCGTCAGATAGCTCCTCAATTCTAATCACGCAGGCTGAGTGGACCTCAAACCAGCCCTCAGATCCAGGTAAAAATCCCTGAACTGACTGGGAATCGAACCCGGGGCCCCCGGGTAAGAGGCAGGCATGCTACCCCTATACCGCGGGGCCGGCTATATTATAAATAGACAGGTAAAATATTCAGCAGCAATTAAATACAATAAGCTTAAATATATTTTCTATATCCTTACGAGTTAATTAAAACAACTGTTATTGTACATGCCTTCCTTATTGGCAGACTGATTACTGTATAAAAAATGTTCAACGTCGATGCGTGAGTACTGATTTCCGTTTCCTGAAATCTGGCAACCTTAACAATACCTAAGCAATCAATAGGACGTTACGCAATGAGTCGGTGCAGCAGTTTACGATTACGTACAATGACTGGCTGAATGTGAATGGACAAGTAATAATGTGTATATGAATTGGCGTGAGTATGTGAGATGTACATTGACTGTGATTTTACAATGACGTCTTCATGCTCAGAATAGGACGTATATTTAAGTATCTGGCAATACTCTGTGGCCGTGTTAGGGTGCGCTCGCGTTGTTGTGAACTACAGTATATTAGACGAGCATTGGTGTGGTGTTATATCTCAAGATGATGTGTGAACGGGGAGGAAGTTGATTTTTAACAGTTGGAAGAATATTGGGATCCTGTCAAAGGTCTCCTGTGGTCACTATGTTAGGGTGGAAAGGGGAACCTGTGGAGAGGACTGCATGGAAAATGGAAATAGAGGTGTTGAGTCACGAAGGAGTTTGGGTAGGAAGTAATGGTCTCGGTTTAGGGCACGGCTCATTGAAGTGGATGGAGATGTAGGAATCTAGTTTGGGGAAGAGGACAATACCATACAGGTCTCCTGTGTAGTAGGTGAAGGGGAGGTGGAGTGCATGTCGGAGAGAGGAGAGGAGTGGTCGGTAGAGAATAGGACGGGTGACGGCTACCCAGGCGGTGAGGCTGTAGGTGACAGGACGACGGACAAAGGATTTGTATGTGTGAAGGAGTAGGGAATAGTAGTGATAAGAAGCTAAGAGCCAGTTTATGTTGCAAGTCAGGCAGAATGGCCAACCTTTTATTCAGGTTTACAATATTTCATAACACATACCGATCCTTATGTTCACCACTGCAGACTACCCAACAACTGGCAGCAAGAAAACCCAAGGAAAGAAGACATAAAGGCATGACATGATATGGAATAAATTACATGTGGTAACTTTTAAGTATTAACAAGCAATGTCGGTGTTTTTTGTTTCTGTTTTTTTTTTCTTTTCAAATATACATTTTCACATTATTGAATTCATTCAAAACTTAAATAACAACTACTGCAGTCTGCCCAACATTTGATAATTAACAGTTAATTAACTATAAAACAAAGCACGGTTAGTCTTCAAAGTTTGATGACCGAGCTCGATAGCTGCAGTCGCTTAATTGCGGCCAGTATCCAGTATTCGGGAGATAGTAGGTTCGAGCCCCACTGTCGGCAGCCCTGAAGATGGTTTTCCGTGGTTTCCCATTTTCACGCCAGGCAAATGCTGGGGCTGTACCTTAATTAAGGCCACGGCCGCTTCCTTCCCACTCCTAGCCCCTTCCCGTCCCATCGTCGCAATAAGACCTATCTGTGTCGGTGCGACGTAAAGCAACTAGCAAAGTTTGATGCAACGATCTTGAGCCATCTTTCAGCCAGTGCCACGATTCAATGACAGTATCAACTTCAATTTTTCATGCGAAGAATTCACGGATAACACCTTCGATTTCTTTGATGTTCTGGAAGATTCTTCCCAGAAAATAATAAGCAATGGATCTAAACAATCGTAATCAAAAGGTACAAGATCTGGATAAGTTCGTTGGATGTGGTAGCAGTTCTGTTCCGTTCGGTTTGTGGATTTTGTCTGCGGTAGTTCGAGCTGTGTGTGGTCTTGAGTTGTCCTCCTAAAACAGTACTCTCTAGCGATTCATCAATATGCTGGGTATGTTCCAGCCAAAACAGCATGAACTCGTGCCAGCTGTTGAGATAACAACTTAGTATTGATAGCTTGTCCATTTGGAATGAGTTTAAAGTCCATTTTCCTTTCATAATTCCACCAGACTCACAACATTTTTCCTTTCAAATCTACTTCGTTTAAAAGATTGTTTCAGCTGGCTGGTCAAGGTCAAGCCACTGTTTCCCGATGTCAGGATTACGGAAGTATACCCAATTTTCATCACATGTGACTATTCTCTTAATTAACCTCACGTCCATAAGGTTACTCAGAAATGAAATGAAAATCCACAGCCTGTTTCCAGGCATTCGACTGGGTTAGGAATGGAATGAATGAAGCCCCATCTAGCGGCGAGGATAGGAATTGTGCCGGCTGCCGAAGCCTCCCGCACTCCTCTGGGGCAATGACAGATGAAATGAAATGATATTGGAGAGTGTTGCTGGAATGAAATATGACAGAGGAAACCGGAATACCCGGAGAAAAACCTGTCTCTCCTCCGCTTTGTCCAGCACAAATCTCACATGGAGTGACCGGGATTTGAACCACGGAACCCAGCGGTGAGAGGCCGGCGCGCTGCCGCTTGAGCCACGGAGGCTCAGGTTATTCAGAAGCTGGTGGTAAGTATCCAATCGACACTGAACGTGTTGTGAATTCAATTCATGAGATGCAAGTCGGCAAATTTTATGTGACTTTTTGAGACTTTTGAAATGACGGTATATTGTGTGCTTTGAAGGACCAAGTTTTTCTGACAATCTCCTTGTGCTGGTAGATGGAAGTTCACCCAAAGCTCTGCGGGTGCTCTCAATAATCCATATAGCGGGCGTTCCGAACCGTGGCAGCGTGGCAAATCTTTAATGTTCATACTCCATTACTTAATCATTAGAACCATCCCTGGCCTATCCGCTATTTGACGACCCCTTCGCTTTCAACTATATTTTCCAAGCCTCTTCTGTATGGCTTTCTTTCCAGTAGTGTCTCAAGAGAACACACATTTCGATTTTTCGCAATTTTGAACTCTTTCTACTGTTAACAAAACATCCGTTGTCATGGCAACTTTTACTATACGCTTATATGGAACTTTTTTGTTTATCCTAAAAAATAAGTCATTGTAAATGTTAAAACCGAAATAATAGGGAAAACGGCATTACGTGGAGAGCAACCTAATTTTACAAACATTACGAAATTAAAGGTTAATGAACGACAGAAAATAATAAGGGAACACGATGAAAAGAAAGAGGATAATAAAAGGAAGAATAAGTACTGTATTAATATGCGTTCCGAGGTATCTGTGGAACGGCAGAGGTGAAAGAAGGTGCTGGGATGAATAGGTTTCAACTTACGAAATCAAAGTTAATTTAAAATTTAACAAAGGTTATATTTTCTTTTCAAGATCAAGAAATAACAAGTATGACAGGTACTCAGTAGTATATCAACAAATTAAGAATATACAATTGCAATTTGTTAATGGATTTGGGCTTCGAGCCCCAGACTCACAATCCTTGAGCTATAAGCCCAACTTTACCTATATACAAGGTTCAACAAAGGGGCAGAAAACCCCAATCATGCCAAGGAGCACTTGCTCCCAATTACCCAGTAAAGCCTCCTCGAGGCACACAGAAAATCCACTTTTAAGAAAGAGCAACCCGCTCTCAAAGTTCAAGCCTAATCAAAGGCCACACCAAACTCCACCTTTAAGCTGCCCTCCAGGCACACAAGAACAGGGGTAAAAATACCCAACCTACTGAAGCCTATTCAGTAAAGAAACAGGACAATTACATGGCCCCAAAATACCAACTTGAGTGGAGGCGTAACTTGCACTCCTAATACACCTTTTTAAAACCTATTTGGCTCTTAGGCCGCTTATGCAAGGGCTAATCCCATACTACGGAGGTGACACGATAGGAAAACTTTATTACATTATGAAGAGAAGAAAAACGGTTATGAAAACGTAGTCACCTCAAAACAATATGAGTGGGAGCTCGAGAGGGTTAGGCACTCTCTATCCCGATTTGTAGTTAAAGAGACGGAATTTACACCAAGTGTCTTTTACATTTTAAAGGAAGGTTACATGATGAAAGTTTCGAACCTGCCCCGAGGGTTAAACTGCTGAGCTAGCAAGAAATGAAGTTATTAAAAGGCCATTACCTTATGGAAGAACTGCTGCCCGAAGGAAGAGGCGCTTCCCGCCCCCTGCTACATAATCACACACGGATAGATGTTACTGAAGTGGCCCGGAGACCAGAAAATCAGCAGTTTAAATACCCTCGTGGAACATTCGAGACCTTTCAAGAATGAGAACCCACACCCCGCTCAATTTAATTGGCTAGGATCAAGCAACATCTCCATATCGGACAAGACATACGTTATTGGTCAAAAATTAATTACAGAAATTCGGGATTGGCTAAATTCAAAACAAGCGGAAAGAGAAGGGTTATACTGCCAACCCAAAAAATGACTGAAAGAAATTTAACAAAGAACAAACTTATGAACACAAAATTTCTTCAAAAAAAGGTTCCTTCACTTCGCACTAGGGTGCACAATTGTAGTTCTTAAGTAGTGCCATCTAGAAGAGAATGTTCACACTTCTTACTACAGAGAAAACAAAGACGAATCGAAATTGACATAGTTCAGAACACTTCAAAATTTGCAGTAAGGACATCTTCTGAGAAATCTGAGAATTAATGTTGTTGCTTAAGTTCAGGCTTCCTCCAGTAGAGGAGTTTCAATTGGCGCAATGTTTGAATTAGCGGCGAGGAGGTGTACCGCCCGGTACAATATGAAAACCACAAAAGAGGAAGGTGTAGAAGAAATCCATTTAGCTACAAAGAAGCAGAACGTGAAGGTGAATTGATTAGCATTCGCTGATGACATGGCATTGCTAGGAGAAGATAAAGAAGCCCAAATAATGCTTGAAAAATGACATGAAAATCAAAAAAAGCAGACTTAGGACCTCATATGAAAAGACAGAGTACATAGAATACAAACACAATAAAGAAAAGCGTCTGATAACAAAGTATAAGAAAGTCAAGAGGTCAGATCAATTTAAATATCTGAGTGAATTGTTCCAGCCGAGGGGACTCGATAAAAAATAGCAAGTAAGGTAAGGGCCATAGAGATGGAGTTAGCCTATAGATTATTACATAATAGATACAACAAGAGAACGATATCTTACAGGACACTATACCACGGTTATCAAGCTAGAGGGACTTTAGAGATCAGAATGTCTGATACTGAACAAGAAAGGAGAAATTGGATGAGTAGAGAATAAAGGAAGAAAAGTCTTGAGAAAGATCTTACGACCCGAAAAATTAATGGCACATGGAGGGAGAACAGAAATGAAGATATATACAGACAGACAGACAGACAGACAGAGAATATCACAGACACCATACGTAAGAAGAGACTGAAGTTTTATGGACACCTCAAAAGAAGGAACGAGAGTCGACTAACAAAGAAAATATTTAACTATATCAGCAAACTAAAAGCAGCTACTAAATGGGTATGAAATGAAATTCCGTATGGCTGTTAGTACCGGGAGTGTCCGAGGACATGTTCGGATCGCCAGGTGCAGGTCTTTTCATTTGACACCCGTAGGTGACCTGCGCGTCGTGATGACGAAGAAATGTCGATGAAGACGACACATACACCCAGCTCCCGTGCTGACGGAATTAACCAGCGATGGTTAAAATTTCCGACCTTGCTGGGAATTGGACCCGGAGCCCCTGTTAGCCAGCACACCAACCACTCAGCCACGGAGCCATACACTAAGAGGACAGTAGAAACAAGAAAGAACAAGGAGGAAGCTAGTATCAATCCAAAAGAAATCTTCAATAGAGATATGTTATGATCTAAAATTGATAATGTTACGGGGTTACCCGTGGAGCAGAAAGAGGTTAAAGAAGGTGCCAGGGTGAATGGGTCTATCTACAACATCAAAATTAATTTAAAACTTAAACTGAAGGTTATATTTTTAACACTTCAAACTTAACAATTTTTTCATAACAATGAAACATCAGGTACAATGACAATCTTGAAACAAGTCAAGGAAAATACAAGATTAGAGAACTTTGCAGATTCTGGGCTTCAAGCCCCTCGCTTTACAACTCCTGAGCTACCAGCTCAAATTTACCAATGAGCACAAATTTATTCAATGGCAGAAATCCTCTAATTCACAGAGCATACGCTCCCAAAACACAATTTCTAGCCTTCCAGAGGTACTCGTTAATCTTACAAAACTTTGAAAAAGAGCAAACAGGCTCTCGGTTCCTTACTGCCTACTCAAGGCAACATTACATCAATCTCTGGTCTCTCAAACCACCATTTACAAATGGAACTTATTTTTACAGGGGTATTTAATACCCAACCTACTGGGCCTTCAGGGAAAAAGACCAGGTTAGATAACTGGCCCAAACACAAGGTGAATGGTGGCACACTGCGCTCCAAGATAATGAACACTTAAATACCTAAAGGGCTCTAGGCCGATGAAACAGGGACTATTCCCAAACTACTGAGGTGACTCGTATAGAAATTACTTTAATACCTTACAGAAGAAAAAAATTACAAAACCTAGTCACCTCAAACCAAGATGAAGGGGAGCTCGAGAGGGTAATTCACTCTCTATCCCCGATTTAAGTTTAAAGCTTTATGAAGTTTTTACATTAGCCGGAAGAAGATTTATATTTTAGAAAAGTTTGTGACATAACTAAAGATTCGTACCTTTCCCTCGGATCAAACTGCGGGGGTAGCAAGAAAGAATGAAGTTATGTGGCCATTGCCTTATAGATGTTCTGGCTGCCGAAGAAAGAGGCCGCCCGCCTCCTGCTTAAACACACGCGCTCTCAGAAAGACGACAATCAATTGGCCAAGAAACGTGAAAAGCCGCAGTTATAAACCCTCAGGGAAGGTTCGAGATCATTCAAGACTAAACCAGCCACACCCTCTCAATTTAATTGGTTAATTTCAAAGTTACACTCAGAATCGAACAAGAAGCTTGTGATAAGTTGAAAATTAATTACAGAAATTAGTGATTGGCTAGATTCAAACCTGGCGAAAAGAAAAGGAAGTGTTGCCAATCCAAAAATAAATCAACATAAATCAGTTATGGAAAACCTAGAAATAACAAACTTCTTTAAATTATAATTTCTTACACCTCGCACCAGGGTGCATGATCATAGTTTTTTGGTAGTGTAATCAATGAAAGAATGTCCAAACTTCTTGATGAATGGCAAACAAAACAAGGAGAAATTCAGTTAGTTTAGGAAACTTTACACTAAAACAATTACTTAATATTTCAGTGGTAACATCTTCTGATTAAAGTTCCAAGTTCCTGTTGTAGTAGTTTCCACTTTAGTTCGATAGAGGAGTTCATTTAGGCGCAAATTTTGAATGCGCGGCGTTGAGGTGTACCTCCCGGTGCAGATAAATTCATGGAGTTCCTGAAAAAACAAAATGAAAAGTCCAAGAACATATGGTCAGAGAAAGGAACCACAACGGAATGATGATGAAATTCTGGGAGAAGAAAAAAAGGATTAATCGGTAAGTCAATTGTTTACCGCGGTTCAAAGTAGGCCAAAATCGAAGAAGAAGAAGAAGAAGAAGAAGAAGAAGAAAAAGAAGAAGCTTTATGCATAAAAAGGAAATAGCATTGTCTGTCTGTCTGTCTGTCTGTCTGTCTGTCTGTCTGTCTGTCTGTCTGTCTGTCTGTCTGTCTGTCTGTCTGTCTGTCTGTCTGTCTGTCTGTCTGTCTGTCTGTCTTCGAAAACGATATCACATCTAAACTGCCGGGTGTAATTTAATGAAATGTTGTACATTCACAGAGGAATCTATCTTAAGACTATCTGTGTCTTATTTCAAAATGTAGGCCAGAAAAAATATAATATTTGAGAAATAATTTGCGAACCAGGTACCATGGCTATGTGAGCATAGCAATAACGTAAGTTCATTGATACGAAGGTGATAGCCGACATACTGAATTCATAGTCCGTAATTGGTACACTAACGTGATAACCTTGGTGTACGGTAACACCTTAATGGAACAAGGGCATAATATTCGTAGTAGAATATAACTACACTACGTATAGAAATTTGGAATGCGCGGCGTTGAGGTGTACCTCCCGGTACAGATAAATTCAAGGAGTTCCAGGAAAAACAAAATGAAAAGTCCAAGAACATGTGGTCAGAGAAAGGAACCACAACGGAATGATGATGAAATTCTGGGAGAAAAAAGGATTAATCAGTAATTCAAATGTTCGGAATGCTTTGTCTACTGGGCAACCTCTATCTGGGGGAAGCTGAATACCATTTGCTGTTAATAATAATATAAATATTTTCAACTGCTGGAAACGAAAAGCGAATAAGTCACACGTGTGTAAGGAATGGAATAGTATAGTAATAATTAACACTGATGGTGTTAATTGTTTTTTAAGGGTCAAACAACCTGATTATCAACTCTTCTTAACAAATTAAATAAACATAAAATTAAAATAAAAGTTAAAGTTTCAATGGAAGAAAATATAAAATACCAGTGGAATTACTTGTTTTACGCATATTTTCTTCGTCAAAAATGTTTTTATTTTGCACAACAGAAAATAACATCGTTGCGCCTGCGAAATTCGCCATGTGATAATATTTCGGGGAAAATACTGACCCGCAGCACATGTATAAACAAGAGCGAGAATCCTCCGACATTAGTCGCACAATACTGATCCTTAAATGACAGACCCTTAACAGCCAAAGAACTAAGCTAAAATATTTCACACAGAGTGAGTTGGCCGTATGATTAGAGGCACGCAGCTGTGAGCTTGTAATCGGGAGATAGTGGGTTCGAATCCCACAGTCGGCAGCCCTGAAGATAGCTGCCCACGGTTTCCCATTTTCACAACAGGCAAAATGCTGGGGCTGTACCTTAATTAAGGCCACGGACGCTTCCTTCCTACTCCTAGCCCTTTCCTATCCCATCGTCGCCATAACATCTATCTGTGTCGATGTGATATAAGAAAACTTGTAAAAAAAAATAAAAAATAATCACACAGTGGTTTTCTCGGGCACAACGACGAATATTCTTTCGTTGTTCGGATGTCCAGAGAAACACGATGATGAAATGTTCATTATTTACTCCCCTTCTCAAGTTTTCTTTGCTTCCCACGCTACTAATCGGAATAACAGTTATCTCTTATAGCAGCCAAGTAGCATTAAATGTAACTAACATAGCAGTACCAGACATATCTCTCCGAAACATTGCCCAGTTTTGGTTTCTTTCCCATTCATTTTTATCCTTTAGGCCCATATTACTTTTTCTGTAATCCTAGATTTACAAAACTCGGACAATGTCATTATCTCGCATAACGCTCGCCTGCGTATTCACCACAGAATTTATTATTTCGGCTTTTTCCAAAAATAAGTTTTCATTTCATTCTGAATTTGAACTTTACATTTTTCAAACTGACACACTGAAAACAAATGAATACGTGCTGCCGCAATTACCGAAAAATAAACAAGTTTTCAATTACTTTCGGTGTTTGCAAACAATTTATTAAAATTATGTCCGCTATTGATCAGAAACGACGAAATGCGGATAGCTATTTCAGTGTGTTGAAATCTAAGAGCTGGGGACCAGGCAATGATTAATACCAGACATTTTCTTTATCTCACTACTTTCTCCGTCTGTTCGCGTTCAATCGCTAACAATAAGGTGGAACTCTGTGGCTCCGAGCTTACGTTCTTGTTTAAATGAATATTCAATTCTGTGAGTGGCTTGTTCATAATTCGGATATGCGAACCCCTCCTACCCCCTAGAACTGATTTGTTTGGCACAAGGTTATCGGTCTTCGTTTACCTCGCCTATCAGTTGTGAAATGCGGAGTGTGGATACTGTTTAAAGGAATCTTTTTCTGCTCCCAGCGTTGACCTAATTAGTGTCTTTAATTCAATTGTTAAAGTTGTCTGAGACAATTGTCCAGAGCAAACCTCTATGCAAATATTATATTTTTATACTTGGCTATTTACTTAATCGGGCAACTGTAAAATACCTTGCCCCTTTCGGCACATCTTGCATTTGTAAATTGATTGAGGAATTGTAAAATAACTGTGTCTTTTGAAGCATTTTACGAATTCATTGAACATAAATTTGAGGTAATCCTCACCCTTAATTCATGAGGGTCATTCTGAAATGTAAATACTTTCCATGGTGGCCATGTTGATATGAATGTAAAAATTATTTGTAACTCTTTGGGGACTGGTTTAAATTAATTCAAATTGTCTTGTAAATATTTAAACTTCTTCCGAATTTCATGAGGCGTGTACCTTAAAGTGTACCTGAGTTAGCTTCTATGGGTTATAAAGAAAGCAAATGCCTTCTATCATTTTCCTTTTCAACGAAATGAATCTAACTATTTTGGCATGAATTTGGTTAGATGTAACCTCGAGAAGGATTATTAGGTGGATCATTTTTCCTGCGAATTTTGGAAGACTTCGGAATTAAGAATTATATGACAACATATATGCTTCCTGGCCTTTGTATCCGCCACATCCACCACTCTTCCTTTTCTCCGCCATTGTTCATCCCGGAAATACCTCTGCTTAGCCCAGTCACTGCACATTTGTGATCCTTATATTACTTTACTGCGTACATTACTACTCTGCTAAATTGTCGGTCACCTCGCAATTAATTGGACACTTAATTGTGAGAAAACCGGGAGAGTTGGCCGTGCGGTTAAGGGCGCGTGGCTGTGAGCTCACATCCGGGAGATAGTGGGTTCGAATCCCACTGTCGGCAGCCATGAAGATGGTTCTCCGTGGTTTCCCATTTTCACACCAGGTAAATGCTGGGGCTGTACCTTAATTAAGGCCACGGCCACTTCCAACTACTAGGCCTTTCCTATCCCACTGTCGCCATAAGACCTATCTGTGTCGGTGCGACGTAAAGCCACTAGCAAGAACTGTGAGAAAGACCAGGAAGTGTTTTCGTTTGAGTAAATTATATTCCAACTTTATTACTGGAAATGTGTTTCTTGGGTTTGATAGTTACATTTGAAATCAATACACCATATACATTTTTCAAGTTTACAAAAAACAGCTTTGGCAGGTCCGTCAGTCCGTCCGTTCTACTGGACCAATTTACTTCATGTTTGTTTTATTCTCTCTGGAATTACCTGCCCGTGAATCATCACGCATTGATAGGTATCTAACTTCAGCCAACTTTGAGTAAT
The DNA here is from genome assembly GCF_040414725.1 of Anabrus simplex. Lineage (NCBI taxonomy): Eukaryota > Metazoa > Arthropoda > Insecta > Orthoptera > Tettigoniidae > Anabrus > Anabrus simplex. Next base: position 147,151,748 of record NC_090270.1, on the reverse strand, counting down.
CTTAAAATAAAATCACTAAAAGACCACTCCAATAATTGCAGACGAAGGCTTAACCTAGCCCGCAATACATTCCGTACATAGCGGGTTGCATATAGCTGAGGAGCGGTGTATCTACGTAAGGATATCAGCGAAGGTATACAATATTAAACATGACGACGAATATAGGCAAACCTGAAATTTCAGCCAAATTTGGTTCACATGTGAATGAAAGAAACTCTGCTGGAGTAAAACAAACCTAGCACCCCTAGGAGTGGAATGAGAAAGGAGTAACATGTAAAAATAATCGAAATCGACCTATATTAGTGTTTAATCCATGGTTTTCGGAGTCACTGGGATGAATAGTGACAATCCGGATGCCACCGTCACCATGCGGGATGAGAAGAGGTGAAAAAGATAATGTCCAAAACGACAGAGAATATAAAGCCTATTTATGTATGTTCCAACATAGCTCTTACCCCCCCCCCCCCCAAGCTAGATAGCTGCAGTCGCTTAAGTACAGCCAGTATACAGTAATCGGGAGATAGTGGGTTCAAGCCTCACTGTTGGCAGCCCTGAAGATGGTTGTCCGTGGTTTCCCATTTTCACACCAGGCAAATGCCAGGGCTGTACCTTAATTAAGGCCACGGCCGCTTCCTTCCACTTCCTAGGCCTTTCCTATCCCATCGTCGCCATAAGACCTATCTGTGTCCGTGCGACGTAAAGAAAAAAAAAAGCTCTTACCGCAGTTTGGTACACATAGGGTTTACTATCTAGAGCAAAATACTCTAAGGGGTAAGACACCCCTACGACCCCTATGGTTGGGAGTTGGTGGGGACTGACACGTAAAAATCGCCGAAAAGAACAATATTATTGTCGAATCCATGCTTTTCGGGTTCGCTGAAATGAATTGTGACACTCTCGATGCCGTTTAAATCCAAGTTCAACCTCCATCGGCATGGGGAGGACGATCAAAAAGGTCGAAAAATAAAATTTTCGAAGTGATCGAGATTAGTGAATCCACAGTTTTCGGGTTCGCTAAGCTGATGGTGACAGTCTCATTGTCAGTTGAAATCGTGAACATCACATCTATAGGGCGACGCGTAAATATCTATATACAGTTATAAGTTTTTAGTATTCATTTGAAGGGATCAACTACTTTCCAGACAAAACGGGCTGCAACAACGATAAAGCTCTACGTGAAGAAACTTTTAATTAAACACACAGCAATAACTCTAAAACTACAAAATACTTCGTAAGATATCAATCAACGTCATAATTTTAAAAATCTACAAAATTCACTGGACACATAATTAAGGGGAAATAAAACTGCTAAAAATAGACATTCAAAAGTACCCGATTAACGGACAAAGCAACTTCATATCAAGACATGTTATCTGACCTATTTATAAAGAATGCCTCGGAGCAGCGCGGGTCCTCTAGTATACAGGGTTATTCACCTAACATGTTACACAGAAATAACTTCTAAACCATTAAAGATATCAGCATTCTGTTTTCATATTCGTAAATGGTATCCAGGGTCTTGTAAAATAACGTGCTACTTAGTCTCATGGGGTGATTAATAACTGATATTGATACTAACTCCATATTTTTAAATGGAACGGCACAAATTAATACAGCTGGCCTATAAGTTCAACTGCGTGCAAGTTAAAATATGTTAGTATTTTCAAAATCGGACAATTACTTTTTGAGATATAAATAAGAACAGCATGCGCGGTTTTGCATGCCGCATCAGGCGGCGTGAAGTCGGGCAAGGACATACTGAGGCGCAAGCAGTTTCCTGGGAGTGAGTTCAGCCACAGAATGGATACCAGGCATGTGAGCACCTCGTACCCATGCGATGGGTTTGAAAAAGTGTGTAAGACAGGCGAACACATGACAAGACAATGACTTCTTGAAATAGTGACAGATGTAGCATTTATACATAAATAACAGTTTGTCACACCTCTAATATAAAAATTATCTTTATATAAATGAAAAATTAAAATGTTTAAAGTAAGTAAATATCAGTCCTAAATTATACAAAATTCTGTTATTTATTTAATGAATGCAGTATTATGTTCTTTGCCTAATGGGCCCCTGGACATGCTCAGGGGGCCTCAGAGAAAAAAAGTTTGGGAAACCCTGCCTTAAGGCATTAGCAATCGAGATCCGAATATGGTGATAACGGGAATTTCTAAGGACTTCAGCATACCTCCTTTGAAAGGTAGCAAAAGGAACAGTAAAATAATCAGCAAATTCAATGCTCAAGGAACTGAATATATACAGGGAGACAGCGTTGATAACACTCCTTTGCTCTTACCTAAATATTCTTCCCTTTGCTAACGACTACATTAGAGTGAAACGATTGCGATAAGAAAATTAAAATGAACCAGGCTTCCTAATTTCTTCTGAGACTAGAGACACGCTATTTGTTTGTTTGTGAGTAAGGCGGGTAAGTGAGAGAAATGCGACAGATATGAATGGGCGTGTTGTGAAGGAAACGCACAAAGCAGCTCCACCAGAGATAGGAACGGATATGCATGTTTCAAGCTTGACGGATGGAGGCTGTACAAATTGAAAAATAGCTCTGAAGTGCCAACATGTGTACTGTAGGGAGAAACTGGAGATTAGTTACAACACAACAAACCGAATGCCACAATCTAAGGAGCAAGTGCTGTAAAATATGAATGTTTAATATGTAGTAAAGAACGCTACTCTTCTTGGCTGAGTGAGTTTCTTCTGAGTCTTCGAGTGAAATAAGGTACGAGCTAAGACCTAAGGCGTTTGAAAACTACGATATTCTATATTAACAAATGCAAGAAGAATTGAAGCGATGTACGAAGGTAGGTATAAAGATGAATATATGCACGAATTAATGAGGAACTTTGAGACACCCTTAAAGCATAAAACTTGGTACCACAGAACCTGTCACCCGCAAGATTCCAGGAAAAACGAAAAATTCCCAGAACTTCCCGAGGGTAAGAACCAAAGTTTTCAAATGGAGGGCTCAGAAGTAAAATAGCATAAGTACGCAAACGTTAGTATTTTTTCACCCTATGTGGAACGCTTTTTCCAAAGAGATGACTTGTAGTTTCCTGAAAGTCTAAATTAATTTGTACCTTCAAACCTCGAGAAAGTGTTGATGTAAATTTTCGAGATATCAAGGAGCTAAGAATATATTATTTAACAATAAAGAAAGCTCCATTCACGTGACCCCGTTGGTTTCAATAGGCGAGGAGGGTTGATAAAAGTATAGTATAGAGGGAAACACAATTAATCTGGATTAATTGGGGATTACTGCTGTCCGGATCACTAAACGTTAGGATTAATTCGAATAACCTAGGTATAAAGTACTTTGAAACCCTGTGCTTAGGAAGAAAATACTTGCATAAACTTAAACTAATACAAAAGTGAAATAATTCTACAGGAAAGAAATATTGCATATACTGTACATATCTTACTGAATGTATTTTGGTCCGTACGAACCTAATTGACCTTTTTAACATGTCCATTCCACTGGTAACATAATAATTATACCGTTGACTTTTTCTTAAAATTGTCAATGATTTGTGAATGTAGTGAAGCGCCCGGGGACCTCTAGTATACTCCTCACTACAAGAGTGGAGTAGTTATATGTAAACAAAAACTTTCATCAACAAATGGTTAAGTGAATATTCCGTTTTGTTATACAGTGAATAGTCTGATGATACAAATATGACTTTTAAAAAACGTTTGGGATAGTAATTATTTATCAAGAGAGATATTCGATTAAATTCCAACTTCTTTGAAATGATTTAAGGAAAGACTGGGTAAACAACTCGTATGGAATCTGTCACGTGAAGAAATATCTAAAGATAAACTGAAATTAATAACGCGGTCAAAACAAAACTGAAAGAAGGACAACAATGATGTGAGGGCTCCTCTTCCGCCGAAGTTTGGATTTATTAAATAAAAATAATCTATTCAGATCAAGTGAACACTTAAAACAAGAAATAATATTAAAGGACGAATTAGTTCTGACTTGAGTCTATAAAAGGTATAAAAATTTATATATTTTTGAACTAGCTATGAAATATATTTTGTAAATTTTCTTCACATTTCTTGAAATATTTTTAAAGACCTCGCGGGCCGCAAAATATGTCTTCGTGGGCCGCCATTTGGAAACCCCTACTATAGACCAACGGATTCTTAACGCATTGTTAAATTCGAACCTTTATTATTAGGGAAGTCTTGCTCGTGAACAGGCGAGATTTTCTTCTGGAGACCCAGAGCAAAGTTCTCTGCGAAACGTAAAAAATTTCACCTTGTTTTCCTACAGGGCATAAGCCCAGAAACTTATTGTCGTGTTTACAATTACGAGCAGTGAAAGAATCAATTTAAATTTAAAGAGATTAATCTTCCTGAAATCTTGTAAAATTTTCCCTCACTTCGTTGAGTGGGACCTTAATTTTCCTCTTTTCAGATTGCGTAATTGCATTTTTATTTCGTTCAACTGCCATTTGATCTATTTTTTTGTTACATTTATTTCATACTAATCTGCTTACTAAATCCCCTCCCCTACCCACTGAAGGGAGGATGGCAGTGTTTCTGCTGAGAATGGCTTTATTCTGTCTTTCAGCATTATGTTCGCCCCTTCTTATATGTTAGCAAAGGTGATTAAAATGCTTTAGAATGTTTATACGACAAAGTTGAATGAGTGCCAGTGTGGCTTGTACGTAATACAGGAGATATCATCGGTTATTGTTCAGTGAGTGTATATAGAGGCCGGGTGACCTGGCACAGAATTTGCATAACAAACATCCGTAAATGCAGTGCGAGCGGATGTAGAGAAGTGGATGGGCTGGTAATGAAGCACTGCTACTTGGCCACACTTTGATAGGAGCCGTGGGAGGTAAGCAAGTCTCAACATTCATCATAGCTTCTCTCCTTCCAATTTCCTCCTCCGAGAGTACCAGCGTCTTCTTCCTCTTCATTTCCTGTCCTCAGACACGCCTCAGGTCGCTTACTCGTCAAGACATTCAGCACTGAAGTGTTTCGCCTGTCTCTCGTCTCATTCCATGGCTTATGCTCTCTCAAAGAAAAGGATTTTTCTTACAAGTAAAATATAATATTTTTCTTGTTTTTCATTTTAGGGTATAGGGACACATTTTTTGTAATTACAGAGATTATTTCTTATTTGACATTAGGTCTTGGGAGATAATGTAGCCTTCAGTACACAAAATGATGATGCAGTAAGTAGGCTACATAATGCCGTCCTATAACCCCTAGTGGTGATGAAAGATGTTAGAGCAGTTAAAATGAGGATAGAAATCAACTCTCTAACTCGCAATTTTCATTAGGAATCAACTTGGGGGAAAGGAATGCTATGTTCAGTTTACGATCTAAAATCCCACTTTCGAGGCTTCTTAAAAAATAGATTCAACAGATCTCTTGGTTCTACAAGTATGTCTCTGAATGTTTATTTAGTTTATCGTTTATAGTTAGTTTCATTTTGTAAAATTCCCATTTTGGGAGTACTAGGGATTAGAACCCCAGCAACCCCCCCCCCCCCGCCTCCTGCTTACGCCCCTGGCTGCGACCACAATATATCAGGTCAGATCTGCGCGGTCTTAGTCTCAATCAACGGTGTTAGCGAAGGGGGTATTGCTTTCATGTGATATCACGCTTTTGACGGATCATGAATCCTAGACACTGGAAATACGGGTTTAGCAGTATAACTGTGTTGTGCGACAACGTGGGAGAGGGGGGATTACTTTCGAGGGATCTTGGTCACAGACATCCTCTAAAAAGTGGCCGTGGCCTTAATTAAGGTACAGCCCCAGCATTTGCCTGGTGTGAAAATGGCAAACCACAGAAAACCATCTTCAGACCGGTATTTAAAATATTCAGAATATTAGCAAGATAACTTATCTGGTTCTTACCGGTGACTGTTTTGTATTCTTGAATAATCTTAAAGTAAAATTAGGCCATTTCTTCAGCATTATGACGAAATGACTTATCTTGTTAGTGTCAAAGGATCAGTAGGTTACTGCAAAAATTGAACAAACTGAGAAAAAGAACTTACCTGATTTTTCCCCGATTGAGTGATGTATGACATGTGATGGTGGATATGTTGAGTATTTAACCAGCCCTCGGACTGAGGACTGTACAAACCTTGAACAGCTTCTGACGTGGTTGCTTCTAAGAACGTAGGAAATGCTAGCATACAAATAATTGCCAGTTTCAGGGATGATTGAAGACTCTGCCCGATGTCCTATTAACCAGAATGATTTAACGAATGGTACGCTTCCCTTCGTGCTAGTAATCAAAACAAACAAACTCCATGGCGCTACAGCCCTGATGAATCTAGGCCAAAGTTCTACTGGTTACGAAATGATGCGTGGTCAGCTCGACGAATCATCTGGGCCGTTATTCTTTGTTTTCTATTAGACCGGGCCCACTATCTAACCATCAGGTAGCACCTCTACTGTTTTCGCTTAGGCTGAATGGACCACAAACTAACCCTCAGGTTCAGGTAAAATAATCCCCGATCTGGCCGAGAAATGAACCCAGGTCTTGCGGGCAAGAGGCAGGCTCGTTTCCGCTAGACCATGGAGCCGGCCTTCATGCTTGTAACGTTTCAGATCAATGCATAAATGTTTGTTATCATTTGCAGATTGTTGGGAGCGAATAACAAGTAACTTACGATGCAAAAAAATGTTCGGCGTTAGAAATTTCTTTTAAATTTTTTGCACTGTTGAAATTTCAGATTTAACTTTAAAGTAGACTAACATGAACCAACAACTTCTACATGCTGTTCACTGCCCATAATATTCTTAGTGATAGAGTGTTCTCCCTTACAGACTCTAAGACATCGATCCATGTGGCGACAGCATAACACGACAGCGCAGCACAATCGCATACCTCTCCCAGTCCTTTGTGATAAAGTCGCGCATTTTGCTCCCATGCAACTTGAATTTTGATGAAGTTGTGTTTTTCTTGCCTGGTGAACATCTTTTATAGAATGTAGACCTCTTAAGAGAGAACCGGAATTGTCACTCGTTAGCAAACGAATCACATGCAACGGAAGTCTGTCACATGAAAATGAAAATCTGTTTTCCAGTCAAAGGCCGGGTCAGAGATGGGATGAATGAAGCCCCCAACTTGCGGCGAGGATAGGAATTGTGCCGGCTGTCGAAGCCTGTCGCACTCCTCTGGAGCAATGATTAATGACTGATAGATGAAATGAAATGATAGGGGAGAGTGTTGCTGGAATGAAAGATGACAGGAAAAACCGGAGTACCCGAAGAAAAACCAGCCCCGCCTCCGCTTTGTCCAGCACAAATCTCACATGGAGTAACCGGGATTTGAACCACGGTATCCAGCGGTGAGAGGCCAGTGCAATGCCGCCTGAGCCACGGAGGCTCCGGAAGTCTGTCACATATCCGCTTCAAATATTAGCAAGACTTTGACATATTGTTGACCTAGTTAATGATACAACACGCTTGTAGAATACTCTTTGTGTTTATAAAATGTTTAAACACCAGTAATGAAATGGCGTACGGCTTTCAGTGCCGGGAGTGCCCGAGGACAAGTTCGACTCGCCAGATGCAGGTTTTTTTATTTGACACCCGTAGGCGACCTGCGCCAGCGAAATCGTGGTTAAAATTCCCGACCCTGCCGGGAATCGAGGCCGGGACCCCTGTGACCGAAGGCCAGCACGCTAACCATTTAGCCATGGAGCCGGAATAAACACCAGTTATTTAATTTTATTTCACCAATTTCTGCAGCACTTGGTAAATGCATAATATGCAGCCACTGAAGGAGTCATTAGGATATAATTATTTTAGGAAGTGGGATAAGATGCATTGTGAGTGCCCATATATTGATAGTAATATGAATTCTAGGGGCGCGGGGCCTAGTAGTTCAGATGAAAGAGAACTGCCATTCTGAGCCCAAAATTACCAGTTCGGTCTTGGTACGGATTAGTCTTATTTGAAGGGCGCACATATGCCAACCTCATCTCGGTAGATTTACCAGCAAGTGTAAGAATTCCTGTGGGACAAACTTTTCCGGCACTTCGGCGTCTCTGAAAGCTGTAGAAGTATAGTGTGTCGTGTGAAATCAATAGCATTATTACATATTATGCACCTTAATCACATGAAATACGTGTCAGTATCCCTGAGTATGGTAGTAGTAACACTGAAACAGCAGTTGCATATCGCTGGCGACTTCCTCGCACATTGCAACACCACATCCAGAGCGTAATGATGAAGTTTACATCCAGCACATTCTTTTTTTTTTTTTTTTTGCTAGGGACTTTACTTCGCACCGACACAGATAGGTCTTATGGCGACGATGGGATGGGAAAGGCGTAGGAGTTGGAAGGAAGCGGCCGTGGCCTTAATTAAGGTACAGCCCCAGCATTTGCCTGGTGTGAAAATGGGAAACCACGGAAAACCATCTTCAGGGCTGCCGATAGTGGGATTCGAACCTACTATCTCCCGGATGCAAGCTCACAGCCGCGCGCCTCTACGCGCACGCCAACTCGCCCGGTAGCACATTCTTTATATGGATGCTGTTCTCTTGTGCCCAGTACTTACGGTAGAGTAAATTGGCAGAACCTTAGAACAAACATCAGTATCTTGGAACAGGCCAATACCATGAACATTGAGGTAATGATTATATAAGGCGTGATCAAAACGTTTCCGTTTGAGGGCGTTGCTGCAGCGGACATGCAACGTAGCGCGACTCCGATGCGGGTATATAAGCACGGTCAGGGAAAGGGATTAGTGTAGTGATGGGCAGTCTGAGACGAGGTCTCGAGATTTCTCGGGATTTCTCGAGATTAGCACAGGCATTATTTCTCGCGAGAAATTTCGAGAAATCTCGAGAGCGTTGTCCCCACAATGTGCGGCGAGCAGCGTGTCGTAGGCCTGCAGGTAGTCGGAGCTGAATGTTGTTTGTTCCGAATATGCGAATAGCCAACCACGGGCCTTCTCATTTTCGTAAATACGTGTCAGCAAGCGACTAGGGTGTTCGTTTATACCGAGGTCTATTTTGACGAAGTATAACATAATTATAAAGGATACGCATTCGGGCATTGTATGCACTGGTAGGTACACGAATGAGTGGTTTAAGTACAGAACCTGACGGCTACTGTAAATACACGTAACTGGATACTAGAGGCGTGCATTATTCGAACTCGAGACGAGGCAAGATGCGCCTTGCTGCATATGCAACCACCATTACGCATGAGTGGAATGTGCAATCTAAATTGCTATAGAGTATTCACGTCATAATTAGGTAGGTACTACGATATATGACGGTGCAATGTGAACTGTGTCGAATTGTACGCGACAACTTGAAGACGATGCACGAAACGCAACGTAAGTCGTGGATGTCGGTTATTTTGAAGAGATGTCACATAGCACAGCCCACTGTGTTACTTATTCAAAAGAAGTAAAATACATCGGCAGAAATACTTCTGGGATGATCCGGCACTTACAAACGCATAATATCAATGAAGAGGAATCGTCACAGAACACCTCCGGCCCGGTCTGAATCACAAGAAACTACCCTGCCGACAACGATTGTGAGGCATCCAGGTAGGATTACATCCTAATAAAATTTATTAACAAATTATACGGGTTATTCAGCTAAGAAGTCCACCTGACATAACTCGTGAACAGTTTAAGATACTGGCATTCTGTATTCACTTTCGTTAATGGTAAGGAGGTCATAGTTCAACATGCAGTGCTTTCATAGGATTTTGACAAAATGTATCGTCACACACGTTTCCATGTGAGAACTGCTGATGATAACTATCAAGCTTACACTCGTAGGGTAGTTACTGGGACGTCGCACAGCTCGCAGCACACGAAAATCGGTCTCCCTGTTACACGTTCCACTTATGTGTAATGGGGGTTGCGTATGTAGCAAAGCACATCTTCCCCGTCTCAGGTTCGAATAATGCACGCCTCTAGTATCCAAGTAGGTGTACATCCTATCTACAGTTATTCACAAATTATGCATTGTTATTCACCTAAGATATCCACCCCAAATAAGTCGTGAACAGTTTAAGATACTGACATTCTGTTTCTACTTTAGTTAATGGTATTAAGGGGTTCATAGTTGAACATGCAGTACTTATCCAAGCTTTTGACAAAATGTATTGGCTCACACGTTTTCATAAGAGAACGTTATTTCACGCAATAACTGCCAATGATATACTGTCAAGTTTACAGTCGTAGTTACTGGTACGTCGCACAGCTTGCGCTACAGGAGGATCGGTCTCGGGATTCTCGCGAGAGTCTCGAGATCTGCGACGTCAGTCTCGAGAGTCTCGAGCGAGAGCGTTGCCCATCACTAGATTAGTGTGGTAGTCGTGTCGTGCCGAGGTGCGTGCGTTAAATGCGACCACGTGAATAATAGCGACGTTATTACCAAATACGAGCGACGTGTTGGCTGCCGGAGGACAAACACAGGTGGGCATCTATCGAAGAATGAAGACTGTAAATAGGGCAGCATGTCTGTCTAAAACCACCATTGTGGAATGGTGCACCAAGTTCCGTGAGGGTCGCGTTTCGACACAAGCCGCCGGTCGATCTGGGAGGCAAGGGCGCCCATACCCGGGGGCAAGATGGGGCCGCGGCCCTCCCCCCCCCCTTAGCTCTCAGGGAAAGGCAAAAATCTAGTCTAGTCAGGTGTTTTCCTTTCAAGAAAATGATTTAAAAGTCAGTATGACGTAGAAACGGCAGTACCGTTCCCCACCAACAGGCAGGAAACACCGTGGGTTATTCTACCACAGAATACAAGTCGCCATTTATCTTTCAAAATATTAAAAATACTACGTACCCCCAGGTCTGCCCTCCTTCCCCCCCCCCCCCCCCGCACCTACAAACTGTCATATGGGCGCTGATGCTGGGAGGCCAGCCTCATCCTTTACGGACAATAACAAGCGAGTGGTGGATGGGGTAATTAGGGAGGACCAGCGCATAATAGTCCTGATCTCTCCGCATGCGATTATCACCCCTTCGGTCCCCTCCAAAAAGGCCTTGAATGGTCGACGTTGCCTGTCAGACGAGGATGTGCAACAGGCGGTTACGGACTTCTTCACGCGACAGGAGACGGTGTTTTATCACACAGGGGTCTTCAACCTGGTGCGTAGGTGGGATAAGTGCCTCAATGCTCACGGGGATTTTGCGTGATTGGCCTCCCCATTCAGGACTGTACGGCCATCGAACGGAAACTTTTTGATCGCTCCGTGTATCAAACATCAACATCAGTGGGTCTGGTGTCATACACACGCCTTCCAAAGCAAATAATGTGTTCTCTGTTGAATGATGAACAGTAATCACGGAGGAGAGAAAAGAAATACTGGCGGAAAATGAAATCCCAACACCAAGAAGACATCAGCTGAGATGAATGCAATTTAGGCTAAGCAATTTTCTAGGTAACATATTTATGTAATTAAAGTTTTCAGGTGACAGGTTTAAGTATTTGCGAGAACACATTTTACATGGTTGTACATTAACAACCGCTGTAGTCGCCACGATTTTGAATACAAGTATGCAAACTTGCATGCATTGTATCGTACAGGTGCTGATGTCATTATGTGGGATGGAGTTCCACACCTGTTGCACTTCACCAGTCAAATCAACAACCGTTGGTGTTGGATGACACTGGACTTGTGATCCCAAGTGTCCCATATGTTCTCAATGAGCGAAAGGTGTGCTGATCTTGCAGGCCAAGGTAACTGGTCGGCATTCCATAGAGCAAGTTGGGTGACAACAGCGACATGAGAGCAAGCATTATCCTGTTAAAAACACCCTCTTGAATGCTATGAATGAATGGTAGCACAACCGGTTCAGTCATCAGTCTGATGTACAAATCTGCTTTCGAGGTTCTTGGATAGTGAAGAGAGTGCTCCTGCTATCAAAGGAAATCACTCTCCGACTCCTGGTGTAGGTCCAGTATGTGAAAGCCACAGACAGCTTCGCTCCAAGTGCTAACCTGGCCTCCTCCTTACTAAACTAAGGCCATCACTGGCATGAAGACAGAAACAGCTCTCATCTGAAAAAATAATAGATCTCCACTCCACCCTCCAATGAACTCTAGCTTCACAGCACTGAATTTGCTGATAGCAGCGATTCAGAGTTAGTGGCATGAACTCTACAGGACGTCTGGCTCGGGGCTGTCCCTCAGGTAACTGATATGTTACAGTCTACTGTGTCACTCTGGTGCCAACTGAAGCTCTAATGGCTGCTGCAGGTGCAGTAAAATCAAGCAGAGCCATACGGCTAATACTGTGGTCTTCCCTCTCCGTAGGTAGTGATCCATGTGCAGCCTGGGGCCTGTCTTCTTGAGACAGTGCCTTTTCTTGACCATTGTTGCCAACACATTCCTGCCAATTCTTTCTTCAGTATCGTGGAAAGAACATCCACCTTCTCAAAGCCCTATTTCACGGCCTCATCCAAACTAAGTAAGCTGCTGATAATGCCTTCTTAGTCTCCTTAAGGGCATGTTTGACTCACACCTACCTCCCAACTTCAATACTGGATGATGCCTAACGCTTACAAAGTGCAGAGCGTGTATTAACAACAAACTTGCTTTCCAAGGTTATAGTGGCGCTACTAGCACCACTCTTCATTGACTAGCCTGCAAATTTGAATAGGCATCATCTTTCAGATGTTCAAACACTCCTCCCAAATTTCTTTTACCTAGCACAACTCCTTCTTGGTGCTGCAATTTCATTTCCCACTGGTGTATACAGGATCAGACTAAAAAGTCTTTCACTTCACTTCCATATTTCTTCAGTTCAATTTTGGTTACTAGTATTAAACTTCATGTTTGATGTTGTAGATGAACATGTTGACTAGGTGTGATCAGTCCTTGTAGTTAGCCAACTAAGAAATGTCTCCACTTCCATCCTAGCACTGTCCATTTTAGCTTTATATTGTCCCACTTCATAATCCTCATCAGTTTAGCCATCAGAATCTAACAGTTTGTAACAGGGTTCCTCATCAAAATTGGATAATTCCCTGTATAACCTCTCTAAAGTAGCTTTGTTCTTATTTCATTTTCCGTACATTGATCTGTCAAAAGGTTCATCACTAAATTTGAGCACTTTGAAAATGATGATCTCAATGGCTTACATTCTGCTAGAAGCGTATGTATTATTTCACTCAAGTAATCAGTAATTATAAACCTTGCCTTTACACTTATTTTCATCTCAGATCATGTCATGGGTCACCAAAGTGTCAAGTAAGAGAATTTCACCAAATTTCATATCTTGCTTTGCTTGAAGAAAACACTGACATAATCATACTGGGAAATACAACACAACAAGATTTTCTACTATAATGTATTTCTAAAACTTAGACGATTCATTATTGTCTTTCTATAAAAAATACTACGGTAACAGTACCAACCTAAGAGGTGCCAGTTGTTTCAAACCAGTCATCTGGAGTCTGTACATAGAAGAAGTGAATGTGATAAGATGCGGCAGACCTGATCACGAAGCAAACATCAGTACTCTTCAATGGGTACGGTACATCCAGAAAGCTCTAGATGAGATAAGAGAGAAACTAAAGTAAAGAGGAGGGATTAAGATCCACAGAGAGAAAACAGATGTGCTTAGGTTGGCTGATGACATTGCTGTAAAACCAGAGAGTGGGGAGGAGTTGAACACAATGTTGAAAATAATGGATAGTGGATTGTACCTTTCTAATTGGGTACAACATAAAAATTAATATGGACAAGACAAGGATACTTGTGGTAAGTAGACACCTATACCAAATTTAAATAAATCTCCATTGAGAAAATGCCAAAAATGTGAAAGAATTCATTTACTTAGAAAGTAAAATAACAGCTGATAACAGAAGTAAAAGAGCAGAATTAACCAAGCAAAGACAGCCTTCAATAAGAAAGTTAAACTGTTCATGTCTAACAACACCATTGACAGACTAAGAAAACAACTGGTCAAGACATATGTATGGACCATGTTCCTCTATGAAAGTGAGACCTGGACACTAGGCGTGACAGAAGAAGGGTCGAAGCATTCGAGTTATGGTGTTACGGAAGAATGCTCAAGATATCTTGGACAGAGTTAACAACCAAGAAGTACTGAGAATAGGAGAGACACCATGCTTGGTTAAGTGCATGAGGAAAAGAAGGAGCATCTGGTTTGGATATACACAATCTGACATGGAAGTCTACTGGCCATAATTTTGGAGCACTCTGTTGAGGGAAGAATTATAGAGGCAAGCCTAGACTGAACTACATGGAGAAGCTGGGCTGCCAGTTCTACATGGAGCTAAAGAGACTGTCACAAGACTGTGACTCTTGGAGAACTGCCAACCAGCTTTTGAGTTGACAGCCTCAGGAGGAGTCATTTATGTGGCAGTAAATGTACCAACACAAGGCTGATGTACTTGAACCCCTTCAAATACCACTGTACTAAACCGGGATTGAACGCAACAACTTAATTTCAGAAGGCAATCACTGTGCAGTTTTAGCTATAATGGTGGCTTGTTTAAAGGTATAGCCCCTTGTTGGGCCTGCAGTATTCTTTTATAATGCTTGGGCCTGGGAATGTTTTTTTCCTAGACAAGTAGTTTCTGTAACAGTTTTGCTTCTTTCAGTTTCCGCTGCATAAAGAAATTCAGGTTTAGTTTTGTATTGATTAACCCACCATCGGTCAACATGTGAGCGCAATGATCACTCCCAATTTCATTTCCTCCTCCTTCATGTATGAATTAAGTGTGCACGTTCAGCGTCCCTTTAGCTTCCTAAAATAATGTTAGGAGTAGGATGGATACAGTAATAATGCGCAGCATGGCCTTAAGTTGGAGCTGTGACATCATTGTTACTACAGCGGTGTGAGAGTGAGTCCTACGCTCACATATTGACCAGCAGTGTGAATAAATTTTCCTTGACATTGGTATTTTATTTCCTGATGGATTTTACATTTTGATGTGAAAAGTACATTTCAACCGTGGATAGAGACAGTGTTATCAGGGAGTGAATGGAAGAGAGTGACAATGTAGTAAACATTGAGTTCGACACAGAATTAGAAGTATATGAAGATTCTGATATTAATAAGCCATGTACTGTAATAGGGATCATGACAGTAACAGTGAAATTTTGGGTGACGGCCTTCCTCTTACTATACCGGTTGTCCCTGATGTTTCCATTATTGTAAGTATTCCCAATCCTCAGTATGTAGGTATATTAATTCACTATCACAGTGCACGAGAAGGAGGAGAAGAAACAGTGTGATTCATCCATTAGGAGTAAAGTCCATGTTAAAAAATGCTTCTACTATCTATAATCCTTTGACTATATTTTCCTGATCCTTTTATTGAAAAAAATAACAAGTTTCACAAAATGTACATCTATAAAACTTGAAAGCACACGACTCCCAAGATAGGTACCGGTAGTGACATTGCAGACACAAATGCTGTTAAAATAAGAGCTGTTACAGGCTTGTTGTACCTCACCACTGTACTCAAATCTTCTCATCAGAATGTAGAAGATTTATGAGCTACAGATGGGATTGTACCTGAATTTTTTTGACTTTGTATGACATACAGGAGGTTTTTGTTGCTGCTGAGAGCCGTTTTGATCATGTGCCAACTAAAGTTTAGGAATGTAGCTTACAAAGCCCCATACAATTGCAAGGGCATTAACACACGGTATTCATGCTTATTTATGTAATTTGATTTACCCAGAGGATGTTTTCTCTTGTGTGTTGACCTGTCATACTTGCTGTGCTCAAATGGTTTGGAAGTAAACTGTGTGTAAAAGTATCTCCATGGGTAAATATATGTTAAGGTAAATTCATTTCTTTCTTTAAATTAATTTTGCTGTAGTTTTTTTTTTAAAAGATGGATATTGTAAAATTGTGATATGGGTCAAAGGGTAAACTCTTGAATTTCTTTTCTTATGATCCCTTTTTCTTCATAAATGTTTGCTTACAAGAATACTTTATTTGCAAATGAGGTATCTACCTCAGTGGCAAATGATACACAAATATACAATGTTCTCAACAACTAAATTTTAAATTAAAGAAGACATTTTTCCTAAAATACAGTATTATGTTATTCACATTAATAATTTTTCTTTTAAAAACACAGCTCATTCTTAATAAATTTATATCATTTACAAAATTCTAGTCATATCTCCTGTACTTACACACATAATCAACTCATATACAGTATGTGGAATCACTTCAAAAAATACTACATAATTGCTATAAGATATAAATGTATATTGCCTTTTTTTTTTTTAGCATTTTGGTACCTAACATGCAAAACGACCTGCTGCGTCTTAAAGCGAGCTCCTTCTGTCATTGCTTTTAAAAGCTCCTGAAGGGCCTTCACAGCTACCATAGTGGTCCCAGGGCCCTCGAAGACCCCACTGTACTTCACCCCTACAGGCAGTCCCCTACTTCAGCTGTCCAGTCTCCATAGACAAGAGGATGGAATTAATTTATTCACAAGAATACTTTATTTACAATAACCTACACAGGTCGAATGCCCTCTAACATTTCTTTTATCTGTTACTGTTTATTCTTTTCTTCAATATCTGTACAGATTTTGGAAAAAGGTCAAACACTTTCCCAGGTAAACTGTTCCACTCCTTCACACCCTTCCCAATCAATGAAAATTTACCCTAATCGTTTCTGTTAAAATCCCATCTAATTTTATACTTGTGTTCAGCCCTGCCAATATAATTATTTTCCAACTGAAGCCTCTCACAGATTTCCCCCTATGCTTCCTCTGCTATATAGGCTCTATATAATCCTAGAAGTCTAGTTTTCTCCCTTCTCTTACTTAAAGCTTCCCACCCGAGTTTCTCTAAAATATCTGATACACTACTTTTTCTCCTAAAATCCCCTATCACAAATCTTGCTGCTTTCCTCTGCACATCATCTATTCTTTTATTAGGTGTTCTTGTTTGCATATTTCAATAATAGATGAACCATACTTAAGTAACTTTTCTCTTTTAATTCTTTGTTGTAGCCTTATTATGACATGTAATGATATGTATGCTTTCCCAACAAAGTCATCAACATGACCCTTCTAGTGCAAATTGCCTTCATCTCACACCTAAGTATTTGAACTTGCCATCTTTTGGGACAATTACCTCATCCAAAGTATATTTAAATTCAGTTTTTAAGCTCCTGTTTGTAAATGTTGTACTGGTAACAGTTGATTTCCCTCCATTAGTCTTCATAAAACTCTCCTCAACCCATTGTTGGACACTGTCAAGTTCCCTTTATAATTCTTTACAATCCTCTATGTTATGTATTTTCTTATAAACAATTATATCATCTGAATATAATCTATTTTTGATGTTATATTGTTCTCTAAATCATTTGCATATATTAAGAATAGTAATGGGCCGATTATACTACCCTGTGGAATTCCATTCCAAACCTTCTCTTCCTGTGATACATGATTTTCTACTTTGACTTTTTGAACCCTTGAATTTAGAAATGTTCTTATCCAATCTATAACCCTTATGTCCAATCCTATTCCCTCCAGTTTCTTTAATAAAATTCCATATTCCACTCTGTCGAAAGCTTTGGAAAGGTCTATGACTACACAATCCAACTGGCCTCTTGAATACAACTGATCTGATATGTCCTGCTGAAATCCCACCAGTTGTGCCTCACAAGATAATTTCTTCCTAAATCCATACTGGCTCCTCATGAACCAATTTTTATCTTCACATACTGTACCCCTGATTTGCTATTAAATTCTCCAGTATTTTACAAACTATACCAGTCAGGTTGACTGCTCTGTAGTTCTCAGGTTTCCTTTTATCACCCTTTCCTTTATAAATTAGTGTTATTATAGATTAACCCCATTCCTTTGGTATTATTATTTATAATATAGTCAAAGAGAAATTTTAAATAAAAATACGGCACTAGGTACCATCCCATTGTCTTTAATACAGCCCCAGTAATTTGATCACTCTCTGCTGCTTTTCCTTCCTTAAGCAGTTGGATTTCTCTGAAAATATCCTCATTTGTGAATGTGAAGCTTCTTGTTTCCATATGTGTCTCTCCTTCTCTATCTTCTGTTTCGGTTTCCAGCTCCTGACAATCTTCTACTGAATCTATGAATTCCCTACTAAATAGATTTGCTTTCTCATTATCTGTTTAAAAAAGTTCACCCCCTTCTCCCACCATTGTAGGAATTTGGATTACCCCAGGGGTTGCTGGACTCCTCAGTGAGAAAAGGATGTATTACCTCAGAGGAGCTAGAGATATCAGTAAAGTTTAAGTCTCCTTGGACATGTACATAACTAGTTACTTCAAGTTCTATATATTTTAAGTTTTTAAATTATATTTTAGTAGGAAGTATCAAGTGACCTCTCTTCAAGTCATATTATTCATAACATCGCTTCTTCATCCAAACCATTTTGAGCGCTGGTGTAGCCTTGTGTGGAGACTTTCTTCTGCTGGTTGTGTGTTATGTTCCAGCTTACTGCAGTTCATCCATCACCCGCGCATGATGCCTCACTGTCTGTTTCCAGTCAGTTCACTAGGTGGGTGAGCTGGACTTAGAGTTACCAGATTGCCATGGTTAGACTGTAAGGCGGTGTTAGGTGGTGTTGGCAGTGGACGGTATCAAAGGCCCTACATCTGTACCAGCAAAACCAGAAGTCAACAAGGTATTATAAATTTACTCATTCAGGACAAATATTTTAACTTCCCTATGGGAATCAACATCTATATCAACAAGGAATACTTCGATGCACAATGGACGTTGGAGTTGAGAACAGCATCAAGATGTCAGTGTTGTGTTGTTTACTCATTCCTCCCCAAAATGTAAAGTTTTTTTATTGAGCCCTCGCTCAATTTTAAGTGGGGCAGGATGTGACATGTGCTGCAAGTGTTTCTATATTTGACCTACTTCAAGTAAAATGTGGATCTTTTTTTTTTTTTTTTAATATCTAAATTTTATCATCGAAATTTGTGAAGCACACTGTACATGTCAATTTTTCTGTGACTTGCACAAGACACAAGCTTTGATAAATGTCCAAGGACAAGATAAGCAGCATCAAATTAAACATTTAAATTTCATTGGCTTAAATAAAATCGAAAGTTAACTCCTGTGTCCTCCTCTGTGAACCATGTGACCTTGCCGCGGTGGGGAGGCTTGCGTGTCCCAATAATGCAGATAGCCGAGCCACAAGTGCAACCATATTGGATGGGTATCTGTTGAGAGACCAGACTAACGAATGGTTCATCGAAAGGGGGGTAGCAGCCTTTCGGAAGTTGCAAGGGCGGCAGTCTAGATGATTGACTGATATGGCCTTGTAATAATACTCAACAAGGCTTAGCTGTGTTGATACTGCTACACGGCTGAAAGCAATGGGAAACTACAGCTGTAACTTACTCCCGAGGACATGCAGCTCACTCTGTATGAATGATGTACTGATGATGGCTTCCTCCCGGGTAAAATATTCCGGAGGTAAACTAGTCCCCCGTTCGGATCTCCGGGTGGGGACTACACGAGAGGGGGCGATCATCAGGAAGATGGATACTGACATTCTGCGAGTCAGAGCGTGGAATGCTAGAAGTTTGAATCGTTGTAGTAGGTTAGAGAATCTGAAAAGGGAGATGGATAGGCTAAAGTTAGATGTAGTTGGTATAAGTGAAGTACGTTGGCAGGAAGAACAAGATTTTTGGTCAGGCGACTACCGAATTATCAACACAAAATCAAATGGGAAATGCAGGAGTTGGTTTAATAATGAATAAGAAAATAGGGCAGCGGGTAGGCTACTATGACCAGCGTAGTGAAAGAATTATTGTCGTCAAGATAGACACCAAACCAATGCCCACCACAATAGTGCAGATCTATATGCCTACTACTTCAGCGGATGATGAAGAAATCGAAAGAATATATGAGGAGATAGAAGATTTAATACAATATGTAAGAGGTGACGAGAATCTAATTGTGATGGGAGACTGGAATGCAGTGGTAGGCCAAGGAAGAGAAGGTAGTACAGTAGGAGAATTTGGATTGGGACAAAGGAACGAAAGAGGAAGTTGGCTGGTTGAATTCTGCACTGATCATAATTTTGTCCTTGCCAATACTTGGTTCAAACACCACAAACAACGGCTGTATACGTGGACGAGACCTGGAGACACTGGAAGGTATCAAATAGACTTCATTATGATTAGGCAGAGATTCAGAAACCAGGTGTTGGATTGCAAAACTTTCCCAGGAGCAGACGTGGACTCTGACCACAACTTGTTGGTCATGAAATGCCATCTGAAGTTGAAGAAATTGAAGAAAGGAAAGAATGCAAAAAGATGGGATCTAGACAAGTTAAAAGAAAAGAGTGTAAGGGATTGTTTCAAGGAACATGTTGCACAAGGACTAAATGAAAAGGCTGAAGGAAACACTATAGAGGAAGAGTGGAGAGTCATGAGAAATGAAGTCAGTAGGGCTGCTAAAGAAATGTTAGGAAGGAAGAAAAGATCAATTAAGAATCAGTGGATAACTCAGGAGATACTAGACCTGATTGATGAACGACGAAAATACAAGAATGCTAGAAATGAAGAGGACAGAAAAGAATACAGGCGATTAAAGAATCAAGTGGATAGAAAGTGCAAGGTAGCTAAGGAAGAATGGCTGAAGGAGAAGTGCAAGGATGTCGAAGGCTGTATGGTCCTGGGAAAGGTAGATGCTGCATACAGGAAAATCAAGGAAACTTTTGGAGAAAGGAAATCTAGGTGTATGAATATTAAGAGCTCAGATGAAAAGCCACTTCTAGGGAAAGAAGACAAAGCAGAAAGATGGCAGGAGCATATCCAACAGTTGTATCAAGGTAAAGATGTAGATAATTTGGTTCTGGAACATGAAGAGCCTGTTGATGTTGATGAAATGGGAGACCCAATTTTGAGGTCAGAGTTTGACAGAGCTGTGAGTGACCTCAATAGGATCAAGGCACCTGGAATTGATGACATTCCCTCTGAATTACTGACTGCCTTAGGAGAAACCAGCATGGCAAGGTTATTTCATTTAGTGTGCAAGATGTATGAGACAGGAGAAGTCCCATCCGATTTTCGGAAGAATGTTGTTATACCTATTCCCAAGAAAGCCGGTGCTGACAGGTGTGAAAACTACCGCACTATTAGTTTAGTATCTCATACCTGCAAAATTTCAGAATGTATTATTTACAGAAGAATGGAAAAACAAGTGGAATCTGAGTTGGGAGAAGATCAATTTGGCTTCAAAAGAAATGTAGGCACATGTGAAGCAATCCTGACTTTATGTCTGATCTTAAAAGATCGAATCAAGAAGGACAAGCCCACGTACATGGAATTTGTAGATCTAGAAAAGGCATTCGATAATGTTGATTGGACCAAGCTATTTATGATTCTGAAGATGATAGGGATCAGATACCGAGAACGAAGAATTATCTGCAATCTGTATAAAAATCAGTCTGCAGTGATAAGAATCGAGGGCTTTGAAAAAGAAGCAGCAATCCAGAAAGGAGTGAGGCAAGGCTGAAGTTTGTCCCCTCTCCTTTTCAATGTTTACATAAAACAGGCAGTAAAGGAAATCAAAGAAAAATTTGGAAAGGGAATCACAATCCAAGGAGAAGAAATCAAAACCTTGAGATTTGCCGATGATATTGTTATTTTATCTGAGACTGCAGAAGATCTTGAGAAGTTGCTGAATGGTATGGATGAAGTCTTGGGTAAGGAGTACAAGATGAAAATAAATAAGTCCAAAACAAAAGTAATGGAGTGCAGTCAAACGAAGGCAGGTGATGTAGGAAATATTAGATTAGGAAATGAATTCTTAAAGGAAGTAGATGAATATTGTTACTTGGGTAGTAAAATAACTAATGATGGCAGAAGTAAGGAGGACATAAAATGCAGACTAGCACAAGCCAGGAAGAGCTTTCTTAAGAAAAGAAATCTGCTCACTTCAAACATTGATATCGGAATTAGAAAGATGTTTTTGAAGACTTTTGTGTGGAGCGTGGCATTGTATGGAAGTGAAACATGGATGATAACTAGCTCAGAAAGAAAGAGAATAGGAGCTTTTGAAATGTGGTGTTACAGAAGAATGTTGAAGGTGAGATGGATAGATCGAATCACGAATGAAGAGATACTGAATCGAATTGGTGAGAGGAGATCGATTTGGCTAAATTTGATGAGAAGAAGAGATAGAATGATAGGACACATCTTAAGACACCCAGGACTTGTTCAGTAGGTTTTTGAAAGAAGTGTAGATGGTAAGAACGGTAGGGGTAGACCAAGGTATGAATACGACAAGCAGATTAGAGCAGATGTAGGATGCAATAGTTACGTAGAAATGAAAAGGTTAGCACAGGATAGGGTGGCATGGAGGGCTGCATCAAACCAGTCTATGGACTGATGGCTCAAATAACAACAACTCCTGTGTGGAACTATTTATGTACTAATATTTACACATGTTTATGATGTATTCTAGCAAATGAATATAGCGTTGGAATATTTGTCTTCACTCTTTTCTGTAAACCACTGAGGTCTCCTGACATCACTGCGGCTCCATCGTAACATTGAGCGACTAGTTTAGAACCACAGTTGAACTCGTCCATTATATGGAACACGTGATCTGCAAGAGCAGGAGCACTGCGATCGGCGCTTACGTCGGTAAATCCAAGAAATCGCTCCTGTACTTCTCCATCAGCAGATGTGAACCTAACAAAAGTTGAAAGTTGGGAATGGGCAGAAATATCAGTAGTTTCATCAATAATAATCGCCGCGAATATTGACTGTGATATTTCTTTCTTTATTTCGGTCAATAACACACTGGCTACTCTATCAATTAAATCGTTTTGTATTTGATGTGAAAGACCTGTGAACACCGTTGCTTTCTGCAGATGATTTGCCAGTGTGTCGTCATACTTGCTCAGCAGCGTTATGAGTTCTATACAATTTCCATGATTTAAGGAACTTTTATCTTCCGCATGCGCTCTGAAAGGAAGTTCTTGTCTTGCAAGATACATTACAATGTCAATCAGTCGTTGGATCACCTTTCTATTCCGTTTTACCAACTCGTTATGTTTTATTGTCTCCAGTTTACGCTGCTGATTGAGTTGCAAATCTATTCTGGTCGTTCCAAAAGTTGTTAACAGAATTTCAGCTCGGATATTTGTTTGTGATTGCTGATGACGCTGGGATGCTTTAAGCAAGTTATTCATATCATCGAAGCCTACACTGTTCCACACCCCATTTTTATTTGAAAATAGAATGCAAGGCCAACAGTAGAGTTTTGATGTTTTTTGACAACCACATAACCAGCCTATTTTACCATACTGCTCTGTATTAAAGTGTCGAACACAGCGTTTTGTTTTAGTTTTTACTCCCGGTAAATCAGGCATTGGTCTGCCACCAGAAATTATATTACTCTTCTCTTGAAAAGCCCTCCAACTCATGCCCTGGATTAAGAGAGATTCTAATACGCATCCACATTCCTCTCCGCTCTCCTCACTTGCGTCGACAGTTGCCATGCTTCAGAGACTCAACGCAGGAAATGAGCACAGTCAATGCATTCCCTTCTAAGCCGGCAGAATATCACAGTAGTTCCTTTCATTTATATCTGTGCACGTAAACTTAGTGTAATTTTCACAATTAACACAGAGTAAATTAAATGGTACAACTCACAGTAGGATATTTCACTTCAGTTGGAAACACAAGCACAATTAAACCTTTTTCTCACAAGTTTTATCACAATTATCACATACAAATACTCTCAAACGGAATGAGTAGTCAGATGCATTCCCTTGGCTCACCCCTCAAAGCTTGCTGAACCCAAACGAATAATTACGAAGGTGACCAGAGTGAAGCCACTTGCTGACGAGCAGCCGTGATGTGAGTATCATGTGAGCTCATGGAGACAGACGTATGTTTGCAACTCTCAACTGTCCATGCATCACTGTCACGTTAAAATAAAGTTAATTATATATTATATAAAATGACACAAAACTTAAAATAAGTACTGGCTGCAATAACATGCTTAAATATATTTTTTCTTTGTGTAATAATTTTTTAAGGGAATGACTCATTCCCTTCATTCCATGGAATAACCGCCCCTACTATAACCCTTGTAAACAAACTTCCTAACTTACATGTACCACTGTAGTTCAAGTGAAGGCCATCTGAGCATAGATCCCTATCGCCTACCCACCCATTACGATTTACAAATCTCACTCCCAATTTTCCACGTACCCATTCCATAGTCTCACTTAAATCTCCAATCACCGTTCATTCAGTATCCCTCCTACACAGTATCCCACCGATAACAATCTCTGCTTCCTTAAACTTCTTCCATGCTGCTGTAACCAGATCTCACATATCCTCAACTATGTTAGTACCTATTCCTGCTTGCCTTATATTATTGGTGCCAACATGGAAGATTACCATCTTCTCCTTAACCTCATCCCTCCCTCCCTTCTATTTTTCTCAACATCTGCCTTAACCTGATTCCTGGATATCACTCAACTCAGGTTCCCTTTTCTCCACACACTTTTTCGACATGCCTAACAATTGAGTTACTCATGACCAGAGTTACAACCCCACCCTCCTCATTTGATCCCCTCTTCTCCTGATCTTCCTTAACTTCTCTGATGCCTGCAAAACCCACTCCCTTCTCCCCTTTCTCCCTCTCACTACCCTGTTCCACCTCCTTCTTCCTATCCTCTACTCTACATTTCCCATTCCTAGTGGTCCCTTTCCTCTTGCCCTCCTACCCCTGTAACACTTCCCTGAACTCCAACTTCCCTCTGCTGATCTACCTCCAGTGGCTCATACCGATTCCTCACTGATACCTCTCCTGGAGCCACTGCCTGAGGGAAACCCTTAGCTCTCATCTACAACTTCTCCCCTTCCTTTCTTACCTTTCCTGTTGCCTACCTACCGTATCCTGTACATTGATTGAGAAAGACCTACCTTCATTCCTGTCCTCCATTACAAGTCTAATTTTATCCCTCAAACTCTCTTCCCTCATCTTCCTCAGTTCCCACTCACACCACAATCCTTAAACATGCCTCTCTTAGCCATTTTTTTTTCTCTTCAAAGAAATGTGAAATATGTCAACAGAAATAAATAGTGTATTCTATGAATAGAAGTCTTTGTATAAATGTTCAACTTGCAATTGTAATTGATTATCTTTTCTTTGAATATCAACCCACTCTGGGCAGTGGACCAGTTCACTTTGATATCTTAACTTCAGTTTTATTTTATGTCTATAGTAATTCAAATTACTTCTCTTGGAGACTAGTAGCTGTAAGATCATTGCAAGACTGCAATTAAACCTTTTTCTCACAAGTTTTATCACAATTATCACATACAAATACTCTCAAACGGAATGAGTAGTCAGATGCATTCCCTTGGCTCGCCCCTCATCTTGGTTCACTTTTCTGCTTTAGTGTTTATGCTAGTGTTCTATATTTCCTTTTCTTTGTGTGTTAACTAAATTATCTTATTTGAAGTTTTGGCCACAAAATTCTACATTTCCTCACCTCATAAGGGTCCATTCCTCTTGCACATCCCTGCCCTTAGTTGTCATGTATCTTCTACCTTATCAAATATGGATTTAAAATTGATTTTACAAGTGCTGTAACTATTTTAAATTTGTCTCAAGTTTTTAAATTTTAATTCTGTTAACCTTATGCATGTACAGGTTACAACATTTGAAATCAAGACAACTCCACACAATATTTGCTGAATTATATGAATTGACATTACTTCCTTTGACCATATTAAGCACATCTGCATCGGCTGAATGGACATTTTCTGCACTTAAACGGATCAAATCATTCCAAAGGTCAACACAGGGACAGCTAAGATTGAGCAGTCTTGCACTGATGTCGATTGAGAAGAAGTTAAAAGAAATCCAAAATCACCAATGTTCCACAGCGATGACACTGAGACGTCTGCCAAAAAAGAATGCAGAATGGAGTATTCCTTCAAGTAAAGAAGGTAATTGTGGGATATGTTGTTTAAGCCTTTCATCCTGGTGCACACAATTAGAATGAATAACACTTTTATCATGCTTATGCACTACTGCTCATTAATTTCAGTACACCATGACTTATCTGGTATTTCTGATATTTCAGGCATCAATATGTATTTCTCCAAAAATATAATTATACAAACATAAACATATATATGCCTTTGTTGGCAGGACCTAGTGTTTATAGTACACTATGTCTTCTGGTATAGGCTAGAGCAATTTTTTACTTTCATAGATCTGTCTCTGTCTTATCCTTGGCTTTGACAATATGAAAGTGACTGAGGTATGAGCAATGCCAGTAATGCCAATCCTTATACAGCCAGTCCCTGGTATGAAAGGTCTGAAAATGTTGCTCATAGGGTCGGTTGGTGTATGCATTTCAGTGGGCTTGGCAGACTGATATGTAATACCAACTCTGGCTTGGTGAGGAAAGCAACGGGAAACTACCTCACTCCTCATTTCCCTAGGATGCCTGTTCAGTGATGCCTAGGTCATCTATGACAGCTGATGGCAGAGCTGTTGAGGATCCCACCAGCATTAGCGCTGACAGACTGAACATACATACAAACATATAATACAAACAGGATAAGTATATTTTACTTTTATCGAAGAATCCTTCCTTGGATTTAATGACTGCCTCACAAACTTAAGATGCGGTCAATCAGTTTTTATAGGTATTTTGAGTCTATTGATTCCACACATCCTTAGCAACATTCCAGAGATGTTCCTTGCTGTATATATGAACCTCACTGACATGTCTGTTCACTTCATCCCATTCTTTGGGACGGCCAGACCATATCTTTCATCACTTTCTGTTTTTCCTTTGATGCAATACACTGAGTGGACAAAAGTCATCGAAAAGCACTGAATGTGATGTTAATAACGAGTTGCTCCTCCGCAAGCCCTCAAAATGGCAGCAATACAGTGAGGCATCAATTCTACAAAGTGTTGGAATCATTCTGGAGGGATCTGGACCCATGCATCTTGCACTGCTACCCACAATTGGTCTTGTGTAGTAGGTGCGGGACTCGTGGAGCATACACCAGCATCGACAGCATCCCATAAATGATCGATTGGATTGTGACTGGGGGATCTGGAGGGCCAATCCATGGTTGTAACTTCACTGGAGTGCTCCTCCAACCACCTGTGTGCTACAACAGAGCGGTGACATGGTGCAGTGTCCTGTTGAAACTTGGCATCTCCATCAGGGTCTAGGGCCCGAAAGGGATGCAAATGGTCTGAAAGAATGTCCATATAACATGCACTTGTCAGCACTCCCCGCAGCTGGACAATGCGGCATAATTGCGACCATAAGAATGCCGCCCAGACCAGAACTGAGCTACCTTCCCTGAGCTACCTGAGCCTGGACACAACCTTGTTGACACGCAGGATCCATAGCTTCATGGGGCATACGCCACACTCTCACGCGCCCATCAGCTTGATACAACTGGAACTGGGATTCATCAGACCATACCACATGCCACCACTGTTCCATGGTCCATTGCCAATATTCGCAGACCTATACCCGTCGTTCAGCTCTATGTCGAGGTGTCAGCAAAGGGACACGAGTTGGATGTCGGCTGGTGAAGCCTATGCGGTGCAGTTGCCTCCTTACAGTCCTGGTAGAAATGGATTCTTGACTCCCAACATTCAAATGGATGGTAATCTGACTCACAGAAGCCTGCTGAGCGCACAGTATGGTTCTGCACAGGTCACGTGATGTCCATTTGTTAAACACCTGTGGTCTTCCCATGCGTCAATTTACGCAGGTGGTAACATTCTCTCTGCGATATTGAAAATCCACCCTCAACACTGTTGACCTCAGAAACCCAAATTCGCATGTAATCTCTGCAATGCTATGACCCATGTGCCGTGCACCGATGATCATCCCACATTCAAAGTCAGTTAACTCGCGACATATTGCCATCTTCATGACGCTGATGACTGTGACAGACTGCACAGCTACACTGCAGCTAGCCGCAATGGTCAGGGGTCATACGCGGCACATTCTCTAATGGGACACCTCTTCCCGTGACTTTTGGCCACTCAGTGTATAATTTTTACAGAATGCTGATCGATGTTTTGGGTTATTAACATGTTGTAAGGTGAAACTTTACCCTATTAATTGCAATCCACATAGTATTGTATGATATTGAAGTATGTGGTTGTAGTGCTTCTGATCCATACATCCTTCTATTTTCACAGTATCTCCAACTATATCTCCTGCAAAATATCCCTAAACCATAATAGAACTCCCATGTTTAACTGTAGATAGAATGCTGACCCACCTTTTCTCCTTCACATCAGCGAACAAATATCCTCCTTCTTGTTCCAAAAATCTCAAACTTTGATTTATCTGTGAATAACACTTTCTTTCACTCTTCATGTATCTAATTACTATTTTTTTCTAGCCAATTCGAGTATCTTCTTTTTATTTATGGGCTTCAGAAGGGGATTTCCTTGCAGCCACATATCCTTTCAAGCCAGCTTCCAGTCTCTTTTTTACTGTTGCAACAAATATTTGTTTCTTGTTCATTTCTACCAATTCTGCACAAATTTGTGGTGCTGTTTTGAGCCTATTTCTCCTACTAGTAATAGTGAGGAATCTATCATCACTTTTAATTCTTCTATGATGTTCTCCTAGACATGGTCTGTCCTTATTGCAACCTGTTGTCATCTAGCAGTGAAGGGTCTATTGCACTCCCCTTATAGACACGCTACATTGTCTTGCAATTTGGTGAATTGAAAATCTGCTTGTCTGAGTGCTACAATTGCAGCACATATTTCCATGGATATCTCCACTCTTGAAGCCATAATAACTATGTACACACTGTCAACTGTCATTAAGGAACTGAAATGCAGGAACCAAATAGTATGTATCTCAGCAATGCTGGAAGTTCACTGCAGGCATCACAACACTACAGGGAACAACAGAGGTGTATCGAATGGGCCTTCAGTTATCAATACAATCAATCATGACCGATCTGCATTTAGGGCAGTCGCCCAGGTGGCAGATTCCCTATCTGTTGTTTTCTTTGCCATTTCTTAAATGATCACAAAGAAATTGGAAATTTATTGGACATCTCCCTTGGTAAGTTATTCCAATCCCTAACTCCTCTACCTATAAATGAATATTTGCCCCAATTTGTCCTCTTGAATTCTAGCTTTATCTTCATATTGTGATCTTTCCTACTTTTAAAGACATCACTCAAACACATTCGTCTACTGATGTCATTCCATGCCATCTCTCCACTGACAGCCTAGAACATACCATTCAGTCGAGCAGCTTGTCTCCTTTCTCCCAAGTCTTCCCAGCCCAAACTTTGCAACTTTTTTGTAACGCTACTCTTTTGCCGGAAATCACCCACAACAAATCGAGCTGCTTTTCTTTGGATTTTTTCCAGTTCTTGAATCAAGTAATCCTGGTGAGGGTCCTATACACTAGAACAATAATCTAGTTGGGGTCTTACCAGAGACTTATATGCCCTCACCTTTACATCCTTACTAAAACCTCTAAATACCCTCTTAACCATGTGCAGAGATCTATACCCTTTATTAACAATAATATTTATGTGATCACCCCAATGAAGATCTTTCCTTATATTAACACCTGTATGGACTGGTTTGATGCAGCTCTCCATGCCACCCTATCCTGTGCTAAACTTTTCATTTCTACGTAACTATTGCATCCTACATCTGCTCTAATCTGCTTGTCATATTCATACCTTAGTCTATCCCTACCGTTCCTACCACCTACACTTCCTTCAAAAACCAACTGAACAAGTCCTGGGTGTCTCAAGATGTGTCCAATCATTCTATCTCTTCTTCTCGTCAAATTTAGCCAAATCGATCTCCTCTCACCAATTCGATTCAGTATCTCTTCATTTGTGATTCGATCTATCCATCTCACCTTCAGCATTCTTCTGTAACACTACATTTCAAAAGCTTCTATTCTCTTTCTTTCTGAGCTAGTTATCGTCCATGTTTCACTTCCATACAATGCCACGCTCCACATGAAAGTCTTCAAAAACGTCTTTCTAATTCTGATATGAATGTTTCAAGTGAGCAAATTTCTTTTCTTAAGAAAGCTCTTCCTGGCTAGTGCTAGTCTGCATTTTATGTCCTCCTTACTTCTGCCATCATTAGTTATTTTACTACCCAAGTAACAATATTCATCTACTTCCTTTAAGACTTCATTTCCTAATCTAATATTTCCTACATCACCTGCCTTTGTTCGACTGCACTCCATTACTTTTGTTTTGGACTTATTTATTTTCATCTTGTACTCCTTACCCGAGACTTCGTCCATACCACTCAGCAGCTTCTCGAGATCTTCTGCAGTCTCAGATAAAATAACAATATCATCGGCTTATCTCAAGGTATTGATTTCCTCTCCTTGGACTGTGATTCCCTTTCCAAATTTCTCTTTGATTTCCTTTACTGCCTGTTCTATGTAAACATTGAAAAGGAGGGGGGGACAAACTGCAGCCTTGCCTCACTCCTTTCTGGATTGCTGCTTCTTTATCAAAGCCTTCGATTCTTATCACTGCAGACTGATTTTTATACAGATTGTAGATAATTCTTCGTTCTCGGTATCTGATCCCTATCATCTTCAGAATCATAAATAGCTTGGTCCAATCAACATTATCGAATACCCTTTCTAGACCTACGAATGCCATGTACGTGGGCTTGTCCTTCTTGATTCGATCCTCTAAGATCAGACGTAAAGTCAGGATTGCTTCCCGTGTTCCTACATTTCTTCTGAAGCCAAATTAATCTTCTCCCAACTCAGCTTCAACTTGTTTTTCCATTCTTCTGTAAATAATACATTCTGAAATTTTGCAGGCATGAGATACTAAACTAATGGTGCGGTAGGTTTCACACCTGTCAGCACCGGCTTTCTTGGGAATAGGTATAAAAACATTCTGCCAAAAATCGGATGGGACTTCTCCTTTCTCATACATCTTGCACACTAAATGAAATAACCTTGCCATGCTGGTTTTTCCTAAGGCAGTCAGTAATTCAGAGGGAATGTCATCAATTCCAGGTGCCTTGTTCCTATTTAGGTCACTCACAGCTCTGTCAAACTCTGACCTCAAAATTGGGTCTCCCATTTCATCAGCATCAACAGCCTCTTCTTGTTCCAGAACCAAATTATCTACATCTTTACCTTGATACAACTGTTGGATATGTTTCTGCCATCTTTCTGCTTTGTCTTCTTTCCCTAGAAGTGGATTTCCATCTGAGCTCTTAATATTCATACACCTAGATTTCCTTTCTCCAAAGGTTTCCTTGATTTTCCTGTATGCAGCATCAACCTTTCCCAGGACCATACAGCCTCCGACATCCTTGCACTTCTCCTTCAGCCATTCTTCCTTAGCTATATTGCACTTTCTATCCACTTGATTCTTTAATCGCCTGTATTCTTTTCTGCCCTCTTCATTTCTAGCATTCTTGTATTTTCGTCATTCATCAATCAGGTCTAGTATTTCCTGTGTTATCCACTGATTCATAGTTGATCTTTTCTTCCTTCCTAACATTTCTTCAGCAGCCCTACTGACTTCATTTTTCATGACTCCCCACTCTTCTTCTATAGTGTTTCCTTCAGCCTTTTCATTTAGTCCTTGTGCAACATGTTCCTTAAAACAATCCCTCACACTCTTTTCTTTCAACTTGTCTAGATCCCATTTTTTGCATTCTTTCCTTTCTTCAATTTCTTCAACTTCAGATGGCATTTCATGACCAACAAGTTGTGGTCAGAGTCCATGTCTGCTCCTGGGAAAGTTTTGCAATACAAACACCTGGTTTCCGAATCTCTGCCTAATCATAATGAAGTCTATTTGATACCTTCCAGTGTCTCCAGGTCTCGTCCACGTATACAGCCGTTGTTTGTGGTGTTTGAACCAAGTATTGGCAAGGACTAAATTATGATCAGTGCAGAATTCAACCAGCCGACTTCCTCTTTCATTCCTTTGTCCCAATCCGAATTCTCCTACTGTACTACCTTCTCTCCCTTGGCCTACCACTGCATTCCAGTCTCCCATCACAATTAGATTCTCGTCACCTCTTACATATTGTATTAAATCTTCTATCTCCTCATATATTCTTTCGATTTCTTCATCATCCTCTGAACTAGTAGGCATATAGATCTGCACTATTGTGGTGGGCATTGGTTTCGTGTCTATCTTGACGACAATAATTCTTTCACTACGCTGATCGTAGTAGCTTATGCCTGTTGCTCACGGTAAAATTTTCTGTCAAATTTATTGTACAATAATTTAATTTTATAAAATTCCTGTTGCTCACGGTCAAATTCAAGTTTTATAAAACCTTTGATCAATTTTTTATAAAATAGGACATGTTCTATTCCGTAAAATTAATTTTACGAAACGAACCAATCAGCGAAGCTGACATCACGATGATGCTGGCGCTACGTCGTGAGAAGATTGCGAAGCTCGATTGTAAACAAACAAAATGGCAGGATCCGGGTGGACTAAGGAAGCTGTTAGTGTTTCACTGGACGAATACCACAAATATCCTTGTTTGTACGAAGTAAAAACGCCACTTTACCACAACAGAAATGGAAGAAGAGAGGAAGAAAAACAATCGCCTAATTCTTATATGAATGCTGGTCATCTAACCTCAACTAATTTTCAACCAAGGACAGCAATCCTCTACCTTCTTCTCTTCTTTTGATTCAATCCCGAGTCCAGCGTTTCCTGGCATTTCTTTTCTTCCTTTCTACCACTGTAGGCCTACAACATATAATTGCAGGTAAAGCAGCAAGTTTTGCTTTGTTTGTTGGAGCCATACTCTCAAACACACTGTAAGTTGAACAGCTGATTCTTGGTTTGAAAGTTTATCGATAGATGGCAACACATACACGTCTCAATTTAGAAGTGAGTTCATAGATGGCCATCCTGATGCTTCCACCGCTTCCACGGATGTTATAAAATAATTTTACCTTGAGCAACACAACTTGCTTTCACCAAATTTTTATAAAATTAATTGTACAACAAATTTTACGAAACATTTTACCGTGAGCAACAGGCATTACCCGCTGCCCTATTTACTTATTCATTATTAAACCATCTCCTGCATTTCCCCTGTTTGATTTTGTGTTGATAATTCGGTAGTCGCCTGACCAAAAATCTTGTTCTTCCTGCCAACGTACTTCACTTATACCAACTACATCTAACTTTAGCCAATCCATCTCCCTTTTCAGATTCTCTAACCTACCACAATGATTCAAACTTCTAACATTCCACGCTCTGACTCGCAGAATATCAGTATCCATCTTCCTGATGATCTCCCCCTCTCATGTAGTACCCAGCCGGAGATCCGAATGGGGGAATAGTTTACCTCCGGAATATTTTACCCGGAAGGAAGCCATCATCAGTACATCATTCATACAGAGAGAGCTGCATGTCCTCGGGAGGTAGGTACGGCTGTAGTTTCCCGTTGCTTTCAGCCGTGTAGCAGTATCAACACAGCTAAGCCATGTTGAATATTATTACAAGGCCGTATCAGTCAATCATCTAGACTGCCACCCTTGCACCTACCGAAAGGCTGCTACCCCCCTTTTGATGAACCATTCGTTAGTCTGGTCTCTCAACAGATACCCATCCGATATGGTTGCACCTGCGGCTCGGCTATCTGCATCATTGGGACACGCAAGCCTCCCCATCGAGGCAAGGTCACATGGGTAATTACAATGATCCCAAAAAGGAACTTTCACCCCATCAATGCAGTAATTAAAATTGAGAGGTCTTTTCCTATTTGTGAAACTCACAACCTGACTTTTAACCCCATTCATCATCATATCATTGCTTCCTGTGCATCTCACAACATTATCGAGGTCATTTTGCAGTTGCTCGCAATCTTGCAACTTATTTATTACTCTTTACAGTATAACATCATCAGCAAACAGCCTTATCTCTGATTCCACTTCTTTACACATATCATTGATATATATAAGAAAACATAAAGGTCCAATAATACTGCCTTGAGGAATTCCCTTCTTAATTATTACAGGGTCAGATAAAGCTTTGCCTACTCTAATTCTCTTGGTTCTATTTTCTAGAAATATAGCCACCCATTCAGTCACTCTTTTTTCTAGTCCAATAGCACTCATTTTTGCTAGTAGTCTCCCATGGTCTACCCTATCAAATGCCTTAGATAGGTCAATCGCAATACAGTCCATTTGACCTCCTGAATCCAGGATATCTGCTATATCTTTCTGGAATCCTACAAGTTGAGCTTTAGTCGAATAAACTTTCCTAAACCCAAAGTGCCTTCTGTCAAACCAGTTCTTAATTTTGCAAACTTGTCTAATATAATCAGAAAGAATGCTTTCCCAAAGCTTACATGCAATGCATGTCAAACTGACTGACCTGTAATTTTCAGCTTTATGTCTATCACCCTTTCCTTTATACACAGGTGCTACTATAGCAACTCTCCATTCATTTGGTATAGCTCATTCATGCAAACAATAATCAAATAAGTACTTCAGTTACGGTACTATATCCCAAGCCATTTGCCTTTAGTATATCCCCCGAAACCTTATCAATTCCAGCCTGTTTTCTAGTTTTCAACTTTTGTATCTTACTGTAAATGTCATTTTTATCATAGGTAAATTTTAATACTTCTTTAGTATTAGTCACCTCCTCTATCTGGACATTATCCTTGTAACAAACAATCTTTACATACTGCTGACTGAATACTTCTGCCTTTTGAAGATCCTTGCATACACACTCCCCTTATTAATTAATGATTCCTGTAATGTCCTTCTTGGAACCTGTTTCTACCTTAAAGTACCTGTACATACCCTTCCATTTTTCCATAAAATTTGTATGACCACCAGTTATGCTTGCCATCATGTTATCCTCAGCTGACTTCTTTGCTAGATTCAATTTCCTGGGAAGTTCCTTCAATTTCTCCTTACTTCCACAGCCATTTCTAACTCTATTTCTTTCCAACCTGCACCTCCTACTTAGTCTCTTTTCTTCTCTGTTATAATATAGTGGATCTTTACCATTCCTTACCACCTTTAATGGTACAAACCTATTTTCACATTCCTCAACAATTGCTTTAAACCCATCCCAGAGTCTGTTTACATTTTTATTTACTAGTACACAAACATACCAGTTCAGGTATCTATTGTTTATGTACACTGCATTCTTTTGGGGTAATATTGCATCTGGATGAAAACAAACACATAAACCTGACATGTTTACAAGTGTTGTACTATTCCTTTGCTTACTCAAGTGTAAGCATGGTATTATACCATATCTACAGGGAATTAAATGTAAATTATTAGGTGTATTGAAATTAGTGAGTGGTAGGGTGAAATGGCGTATGGCTTTTAGTGCCGGGATATCCCAGGATGGGTTCGGCTCGCCAGGTGCAGGTCTTTCTATTTGACTCCCGTAGGCGACCTGCGTGTCATGATGAGGATGAAATGATGATGAAGACAACACATACACCCAGCCCCTGAGCCATTGGAATTAACCAATTAAGGTTAAAATCCCCGACCCAGCCGGGAATCGAACCCATGACCCTCAGAACCGAAGGCCAGTACGCTGACTGTTCAGCTAATGAGTCGGACAGTGGTAGGGTGTTATGCTAGACAAACCACCTCAAGTCCTAACATAACAAAAGAGGAAATATTGTATGCAATCAAGCTCTTTCCTCTTGTTGGAAAATTAAAGTCCTCAGCAGAGGACCACGTTTCCTTCAACTATTTATATTTTTTCTCGTCAGAAGAACATGCAGATGAATAGAGACATATATCATAGCGAGAAGTACAAACAAGTTTTGGGGGATCCTCTTCAGAAATAGAAGTACAAGTCTTATCAGGTCAAGATAACACATCTCTAGAAGATGCTTCACATGCATCGTCTTTATTTTGATTCTATTTCTTCGGAAAAAAGTAATTGTCTAATTTCTTCATTATATTGTGAAAAAATAAATACGTCACTATAACCACATGCACTCACCCATCACGTCAGCAACAAATACATCTTTCCGCAGAAACCGACATCACTAGTTCACTTCAAAAGGCATACTGCCTTGTGTCCCACCCTCTCCGTCTGAAGTTCTGAATTCGTCACATCACAAATATTTTACTTGTTCATGTCACCCATTGTTCACAAAACCCTGTGTTGTTGGTCATTCAACTTATGGGTTAACTGTACCCCTTCTCCATAGGTACACTTCCTCTCACTCAAGTCTTTGGCAGTAAAGGTAAGGGTAAAACGCATTCATTTAACCCGCGAGTGGTCGCTAGCCGAAATGTAACGTGAGTGGTCGCACGTGACACTTTCTCTCGCTTTAAAATAAATATGACATTTTTCACAGTTTTGTGGGGTATATGGTTGAAATTTACTGCTGAAATGAAACATAAGTTCTACCTTATATATTTTAGATAAAAACGAAATTATTAGCTGTGAGAGAGAGAGAGATGGCGTATGACTTTTAGCGCCGGGAGTGTCCGAGGAAAAGTTCGGCTCGCCAGATGTAGGGCTTTTTATTTGACACCCGTAGGCAACCTGCGTGTCACGATGAGGATGAAGACGACACATAAACCCAGCCCCTGTGTCAGCGAAATTAACCAATTAAGGTTTAAATTCCCGACCCCGCCAGGAATCGAACCCACGACTTCTGTGACCAAAGGCCAGCACGCTAACCATTCAGCCATGGAGCTGGACATGATTAGCTGTTTATTAAAGACACAAATTAGTACTTAAAATAACATATGCAATGTACATAAAAATAACTTCTGTCTTGAAGTTGTAAAAAATAAAATCTCACACATGCATTATATCTAGTAATATTTACATACAAAGCAAGGTTTCTGAACACAATAACATTTTCAAAAAGAAGAAGTGCTCATAATACAAATACTAACGCGTACAACAGGAGTAAGTTTCCCGCTCCACTTCAAAATAACACCAACGTCATTGGTCGTGCGATGAGAGAAACTCTCACAAACAGCGCGCGTGGACACATAGGAACCTTTGTTCTGACTAGGGGAGGGGGTGCTTACCCTTCAAATGTGAATCGCTTTACTCACAACAGTTATAAACTCAGCTAGAAGAGGGAACAGCCACCTCCCTTTCATCACTGTGCAGTAATCTATATACACTGACTGACAGAGCAAATGCAACACCAAGAAGGAGTGGTTCGAAAGGGATGAAAGTTGGGGAAAAAACAGAGACGGCACGGACGAATAATTGATGTTTATTTCAAACCGATATGCAGGTTACACAATGCGCACGGCATCGACTCAGTAGGATGTAGGACCACCGTGAGCGGCGATGCAGGCAGAAACACGTCAAGGTACAGAGTCAATAAGAGTGCGGATGGTGTCCTGAGGGATGGTTCTCCATTCTCTGTCAACCATTTGCCACAGTTGGTCGACCGTACGAGGCTGGGGCAGAGTTTGCAAACGGCGTCCAATGAGATCCCACACGTGTTCGATTGGTGAGAGATCTGGAGAGTACGCTGGCCATGGAAGCATCTGTACACCTCGTAGAGCCTGTTGGGAGATGCGAGCAGTGTGTGGGCGGGCATTATCCTGCTGAAACAGAGCATTGGGCAGCCCCTGAAGGTACGGGAGTGCCACCGGCCGCAGCACATGCTGCACGTAGCAATGGGCATTTAACGTGCCTTGAATACGCACTAGAGGTGACGTGGAATCATACGCAATAGTGCCCCAAACCATGCCGCCGCGTTGTCTAGCGGTAGGGCACTCCACAGTTACTGCCGGATTTGACCTTTCTCCACGCCGACGCCACACTCGTCTGCGGTGACTATCACTGACAGAACAGAAGCGTGACTCATCGGAGAACACGACGTTCCGCCATTCCCTCATCCAAGTCGCTCTAGCCCGGCACCATGCCAGGCGTGCACGTTTATGCTGTGGAGTCAATGGTAGTCTTCTGAGCGGACGCCGGGAGTGCAGGCCTCCTTCAACCAATCGAAGGGAAATTGTTCTGGTCGATATTGGAACAGCCAGGGTGTCTTGCACATGCTGAAGAATGGCGGTTGACGTGGCGTGCGGGGCTGCCACCGCTTGGCGGCGGATGCGCCGATCCTCGCGTGCTGACGTCACTCGGGCTGCGCCTGGACCCCTCGCACGTGCCACATGTCCCTGCGCCAACCATCTTCGCCACAGGCGCTGCACCGTGGACACATCCCTATGGGTAACGGCTGCGATTTGACGAAGCGACCAACCTGCCCTTCTCAGCCCGATCACCATACCCCTCGTAAAGTCGTCTGTCTGCTGGAAATGCCTCCGTTGACGGCGGCCTGGCATTCTTAGCTATACACGTGTCCTGTGGCACACGACAACACGTTCTACAATGACTGTCGGCTGAGAAATCACAGGACGAAGTGGGCCATTTGCCAACGCCGTGTCCCATTTATCGTTCGCTACGTGCGCAGCACAGCGGCGCATTTCACATCATGAGCATACCTCAGTGACGTCAGTCTACCCTGCAATTGGCATAAAGTTCTGACCACTCCTTCTTGATGTTGCATTTGCTCTGTCAGTCAGTGTATATATAAATGTCATTGTATGTATGTGGGTGAGTGGGTGGGTTTGTACCACATCTCCTCCCAAACCATTGGAGCGATTTCAACCAAATTTGATACACTTATGACTTGGTATCAGGAGACAAACTGCGTGGGGGTAAGACATCCCAAACACCTCTGGGGGTGGGGGGCGAGGGGGGTCACATATAAAAATAAATGAAAATAGTGTCGAATCCATACTTTTCGGGGTTGCTGAGATGAATAGTGACACTCCAATTTTTTTAAAGTCCAAATTCAGCCCCATTTGGGGTGGGGGCGAGGGGGGAGTGATATATAAAAATAACCGAAAATAATGTCGAATACATAGTTTTCAGGGTCGCCAAAGTGAATAGCGACACTCCGGACTTTCAGTATCAGGAGACAAACCACGTTGGGGTAAGACATCCCAGAAAAAAATAAAAATAAATGAAAATAGTGTCGAATCCACACTTTTCGGGGTCGCTGAGATGAATAGTGACACTCCGATTTTTTTAAAAGTCCAAGTTCAGCCCCCTTCTGGGTGGGGGCGAGGGGGGAGTGATTTACACAAATAATCGAAAATAGTGTCAAATACATAGTTTTCGGGGTCGCCAAAGTGAATAGCGACACTCCGGCTTTTTGGTATCAGGAGACAAACCACGTGGGGGTAAGACACCGCAGGAACCCTTAGGGGTGGGGGGCTGGGGGGTCATATATAAAAATAAACGAAAATAGTGTCGAATCCATACTTTTCGGGGTCGCTGAGATGAATAGTGACACTCCAAATTTTTAAAGTCCAAGTTCAGGCCCCTTTGTGGTGAGGGCGAGGGGGGAGTGATATATATATAAATAATCGAAAATAAAGTTGAATACATACTTTTCGGGGTCGCCAAAGTGAATAGCGACACTCCGGATTTTTAGTATCAGGAGACAAACCACGTGGGGGTAAGACACTCCAGGAACCCTTAGGGGCGGGGGGCGAGGGGGGTCATATATAAAAATAAACGAAAATAGTGTCGAATCCATACTTTTCGGGATCGCTGAGATGAATAGCGACACTCCGATTTTTTTAAAAGTCCAAGTTCAGCCCCCTTTGGGATGGGGGCGAGGGGGAGTGATATATACAAATAATCGAAAATAATGTTGAATACATACTTTTCGGGGTCGCCAAAGTGAATAGCGACACTCCGGATTTTTATTATCAGGAGACAAACCACGTGGGGGTAAGACACTCCAGGAACCCTTAGGGGCGGGGGGCGAGGGGGGTCATATATAAAAATAAACGAAAATAGTGTCGAATCCATACTTTTCGGGGTCGCTGAGATGAATAGTGACAGTCCAGTTTTTTTAAAGTCCAAGTTCAGCCCCCTTTGGGGTGGGGGCGAGAGGGTAGTGATATATACACATAATCGGAGCAAATAAGGTCACGCGACCACGTGCTCTCCCAATAAACAGGACTATTATTCACAGGAGGATACAGGTTTTAAGCTACTCCAAAACTGCGAAATTTGGTTTGAGGTTAGAGCGTAAAATCGTATATATCTGCTCCCGGTGACAACCCCCATGTGACCGTAGAACAGGCGTTTAAAGTATTGTGCACGGTTTCCAAACGTTGCCGCTGGCTGTCTTTCTTGGGGAAGTGGCCAACAGTATTGAGAGAGCCTTGGTCACAAGCAAACTGTGACCAGATAGTTCTCTGGAAAAAAAAAAAAAAAAAAGGGAGAACTACACAGTTCACTGACTTGTATTTCCAAATTTGCTATTACTGAAAATAATGCTATTACGTTAGATAAAATAAAGACATTCCTGAAAAGTACAAAGGCAACTGAGTGGTAAAAATGCGTAGGCTATTAACGAGAGATTTGATGAAGACAAAGAAAGAAGGGTGGGGAGGATCTGACATAAGAATTCATGAAAATGAAATGGCGCATGGCTTTCAGTGCCGGGAGTGTCCGAGGACAAGTTCGGCTCGCCAGACGCAGGTCTTTTTTATTTGACACCCGTAGGCGACCTGCGCGTCGTGATGAGGATGAAATGATGATGAAGACGACACATACACCCAACCCCGATGCCAGTGAAATTAACCTTTTTGCTAGCGGCTTTACGTCGCACCGACACAGATAGGTCTTATGGCGACGATGAGATAGGAAAGGGCTAGGCGTTGTAAAGAAGCGACCGTGGCCTTAATTAAGGTACAATCCTAGCATTTGCCTGGTGTGAAAATGGGAAACCACGGAAAACCATCTTCAGGGCTGCCGACAGTGGGATTCGAACCCACTATCTCCCGGATGCAAGTTCACAGCCGCGCGCCCCTAACCGCGCGGCCAACTCGCCCGGTGTGAGATTAACCAATTATGGTTAAAATTCCCGACCCTGCCGAAAATCGAACTAAAGCCCAGCACGCTAATCATTTAGCCATGGAGCCGGACATAAGGTTTAACAATAATGGAAAATCTAGGTGTGTTTTGACACATTGTCTTTAAATGTTTATACTGGCATGTGTAAATGTGTATGCGTATATATATATTTCTTTTTTTAGGTTTATATTATCCATGCACGGAGCAAGTGGCTGTGCGGTTTAGGTCACGTAGCTATCAGCTTGCATTCGGGAGATAGTGGGCTCGGAAACTAATGTCGGTAGCCCTGAAGATGATTTTCCGTGCTTTCCTATTTTCACACCATGCAAATATGGGAGTTGCACCTTAATTAAGGTCAGGTCGCTTCTTTCCCACTCCCAGCCCTTTCCTATCCCATCGTCGCGATAAGATCTGTCTGTGTCGGTGCGAAGTAAAGAAGACTATATTTATCCGTGCCTGTAATATGACCCACCTATACGAAGCTTCACGAACAGCCACTGCATTAAGGTATGTTAACAAACTCATTTTTACTACTGGCCGTCTGCGTACCGGTAACGCTCATCTTTACGCAAGATTTTGGAATTGAATACTAGCACAGTCGGTCGGTATTTAAGAATATTCTGTAGTATTAAAAAACTCCTCTCAGTTCGTCCTTG
Source organism: Anabrus simplex (assembly GCF_040414725.1). Classification (NCBI taxonomy): domain Eukaryota; kingdom Metazoa; phylum Arthropoda; class Insecta; order Orthoptera; family Tettigoniidae; genus Anabrus; species Anabrus simplex. Next base: position 147,110,186 of record NC_090270.1, on the reverse strand, counting down.
TATGATATTTATGTTGTGTGTGTTTTTTTCCATTCTTCCCTCTGATCGGGTAAAGCGGGCTTTCAGTATTATTGAGGTTTGAATAAATTAAAATATTCCCTACAAGATATGTTTTTAAACATTAATATGGTACCTATATCTAGAACATTTATTTTAGTGGGCGGATAAAAAGTCATAATTTTTACTTGTGTTACCTGTACATACGGTACTTACAATTCAGAGGATATTTCGAAATACTGAGTTATCAGTAACTATTTCTTTCTAATTTTGAAAAACGTTGGTTATCAATTTGTGAGGGAATGAATGTGAGAAGTGGGTGTTCGACTTTTGCAACACATAAGCCCTATATAGCCCATGCTACTATCGTAAGCGGTTCTAGAATCATACGTTGAATCCGCTGGTTGGTTGGCTTCGTTCTGAACTACTATTCGTCGTTACGTCATGATGTGAGGTGGGGGATGATCAACAGGTCAGGTGATTTGGTTCAGTTTCGGTCAGTACTGGACGGCAGAAACAGGCACACTTCATCAGAGCCAGAGCCGCTTTCACTAACGCATGTGTTCGAGGTAAGATAGTTTAATGTAGTAGAGTTAAATAAAATTCAAGAGTGTCTGTCATCACGGTTTTCGTCTTCGTCTTGATGTGATGTCTTGCACATGTAAACGGCTTGTGTACTCGTTTTCTTCTATTCCCTTATTTTCAGTCCAGGGTATTCATTGCGTGATAACAATGAACCTATCTCGTGGACATCTTTTCCCTGAACTAGTAGCTACATTCGACCGTTTGTGTGTGGATTTCAGTTAATTTAAGCTACCGGTACGTATTCGCTTTCCTATCAACTCATCACTTTTACTGGCATCTAAACTTTAGAATGTGCCTGGGCACTAATTTAGTCAGACGACTTTGCAGTTCTCGTTACTTCGTATTGTGTATTACCGGTACTCTAGATGTAGCCCTAATTTATTCTTTTTATCCCTTAAGTGACTTACTTCCTGTCCTATTAGCGATTTTCATCGCTTTACGCAATCGTGTTGGCCATCTCTGATGTGGACGACTGACTCAAATCTCTAATCCGCATTTTACCTTCAACGTCTGCTGTAGAAAACGTTCGGTCTGCTTGTAGCATCGAGTGAAATGTTTAGACGTCCAAGTAAGGCAATGGGTAACATTCAATTTCACGAAGATTAAACTTTTCATAACTTAGTCGCACTATATAAATAGTCGTGCCCCGAATGTCATTACTCAGCACCACTCGTGTCTCGGCAGTTTCCATATTGTCACAACCATTGATGAGACTGGGACTTCGGTGGAAGCTACACTTTGCTCTGGCCTGTGCCAAAAGTCAGATACAAAAATATTACATCAATCAAGAAAAGGCAACGTGCTGAGATGGTGGTACGTTACTGTAATTTATGCAACTTATTGCATTTAATGTTCTAGGTAAACAGGCTAATTAATACTGAACAGAAATGGGTTGCATGCAACGACGGCCGGTCCAAATGGGGCACGGAGGGCTCGTGGCAGGTATCTACATTTCTACAACATTGAAGACTCACATTGGCATTCTCTTAGCAATACATACCTCGAGGAAAATCCAGTCGAATTATTTAGTATCATTATTACCCAGACTCGCAGGCCTCCCCGTCTGATAGCGAGCAGCCACCACTGGTTACTTGGCATCCATATTGAACGAATTTATTGGGACTGAGGATGCAATGATCTAATAAAAAACATAACTCTGTTGTGAGTACGAATAGTTTTACCAACCATTCAGTTGGCAAACTTCTGTGGACAATGTTTCTTTTGAATACATGTGAAGGATAATGTTGGCCTTGCTTAGACATGTTTCCTGTGACAATTTAGCGGGGTTCGTATTTGAATGTGCTCAAATACGATAGACGTGTCGGTAGAGTTATTTGGGAGGCGGGGGTGTTGAGTACGCAATTGAGGCTGCCCATTGAAAGAACTTTTAAATCTGTTGGCTGTTACACGAGGTTTAGCTGGAAGTAAGGTACTCAATTTCTAATAGGCTTGGGGTTTTAAAACTATGCCTCGAGTACCCCTAATAACGCAGATTTAAAGACAGTTTCCTCAGTGTGGAGGTTTTAACAAATACAGTAGAAGTCCGATAGTCCGGCACGCTCGGGACCGGCCCGGTGCCGGATTACCGAAAATGCCGGACTATCGGACGGTACCTCTTACTAAGATATAGGATAAGGCGTACAGCGAAAACAACTGTAACACGGCGTTTTGCAGTAAAATGTTGATCAGCAGAATCATTAGTTTAATAACGTACTCTTTTCAAACGTGTTGTTTCTTATTGCCATTCTATAATAATGCCGCAGTTCATCGATGTTTTTATCTGTAACTCTTCCTTCAACATTTAGTCTTTCCATCTACAGTACAACTTCTCTTTTCCTTCTGTCCGCCTCAATTTTTCAAGGCATGTTCCCAAGCGTTTTTGAACGTGGCCCATACATTCAATTTTTGAAATCTGTTTTATCATATGGTTGGCTTTCCAGTACTCGGTATAACACAGCCTTCTAGGCTAAATATTTCCAGATATACTGTAGAGATATTTAAGTCAATGCATAATGGATTGTATCAGATACATTTGCACTATTAACTTTGAAATAATAAAAAATACACTTGGATTGGTTTCGACAAATAATGCATCAAATTGATCACGAGAGATCATTATTAAGAGATAATAACATTTTAAAAAATCCTGGAATGGTGCCGGACCATCGGGCGTTCCGGACTCTTGGATCCCGGCCGTTTATCCTATTCTTCACGTGTATTTCTCTATTACTCTAAATTCAGTTACACGAATTTGATTTCTCGAAGCAAACATTTCCTCCCTTGAAGCAAAATATACTCTAACTCGAATTTTATTAAACATTAACTGTGCAATACGGCAATTGTGGTTTGTGAGGAACAGTTAACCAGTAAAAAAGGGGTTACAGTGATGCTGGGAGCTAATATGACTGGAACCGAAAAACAAACTTCTAGTGATCGGAAAATCGGCAAAGCCTCACTGTTTCGCGGGTTACTGGTCACGTACGAAAGCAACCCCCGAAGTCACGGATAAGCTCCATTTACGAATATCGTCTGCGTAGTATTCACGTGAAGTTTCGACGTTAAGGAAGGAAAGGTTAACAGTAACAAGAGACTAAAGGATTTTTTTTCCAAAGGTGTTAACGGAGGTATGTTTCTTCTGTTTCTTCTTTCACAATTGGTAGTACTGTATCCTGTCTTCTAAAAGGTTACTATAATAAAGGTTATAGATTAATGCCGTAAAATATTCAGTATATTTTTAAATACTGTTCAAAATAATGTATTCAGTATAAACTCGGAGACGCATCTGATTCAATTATGTTGCTATACATGCTCAAGAACGGTGTTCTCTGTATCTCGAAATATCTATAACTCGAAATAAAATTTAGCTCCCGAGGTGGTTCGAGATATGGAGGTTCCACTGTATTTGTAAAAGGAAATTAAGCCAAGTAGGCCTATTCCCATCCCGCACAGACGAATAGGGTCCATGCTTGGCAGGGACCAGGCGCGAGCCTGGACTGGAATTGATACAGCTACACTTGTTACAAAAAATATTCGCATACCCCATGTTCTACTATTGGGAGCAATGAACAACAATGTAATATGAAAGATATACACGTAGACAGATACGGTAGATCCACAATATTACGTTTGACACTATGCAGGGATACGAGCAACGAGCGATTTCGAAAGGAAAATACAGTATTAGAACCGCCAAATTATTGGCGCAATGGAGCCCTCGTACGCCTCTGGTATGTATCTCCGTCACTAAGGCTTGTTTACCAGTCAGTCTGACGGTAGATGGGTAGTGCTCAGTACTGTCAACATGGGACCAAAAAAAAAAAAAAAAAAAAAAAAAAAACATTCAACTGCGTTGGAGAGAACATTGTTACTGCACTAACAAGGCAGAAGTTAGAGATATCGGTAGAATGCCTACTATCAGCTCCTCCACTGTGCGATCTATTATACATAATATAAGGAGCATGGCTCTACAAAAAGCAAAGTCAGATCAGGTCGCCCACAAATACTCGCACGAGACGGCACATCGTACGTTTAGTCCAAAAAGATTCGACAAGAAATGCTGCCTCGTTAGCTGCGGACGTCGCCGCAACATCTAACAAGACGGTAAGTTCAGACAGTATGGGATATCTTGCATAGCGCCGATATACATGACACATCCCCACGAAAGAAACCACATGTCTCAGAGGTAAATGGGAAGAAACGTCTTGCGTTTGCCAAGGAATATTGTGGGAAACCGCTGGAATTCTGGGACAGTCGTATTCTGAGACGAGTCGAAGTTCAACCTGTTTTGTTCTGACGGACGAAAGAAAATGTGGCGAAAACCTAACACCGAATTAAACCAACACAGTGCCAACAGTAAAGCATCGTGCTGGACATGTTAGGGTTTTGGGGGGGTGCATGGCATCCTCGGGAATTTGAAAGTTGGCCTTTTATTGAAGGACATACGGATCAGTACAAATACATTGGTGTGTTGCGGGTTAATTTATCCAACAGTATACACGTGCTCGGCCTTGATAGGGTCTTCCATTTCCAACATGAAAATCGACCCCAAATACACTGCTTTAAAAACTCGACAGTAGTTAATGTATAATGCCCCCAGGCGACGACTTCTTACTTCACCACAGAGCCCCGATCTGAATCCCATAGAGTATTTGTGGAATCATCTCGGAAGAGGAAAGGTCAAGCGCCGCCCGTCTGGTAAAGAATTGAAGAGGGTCCTACAAGATGGATGGTCGGCAATTGCACCCGAAACGACGAGGAAATTGGTGCATTCATAGCTGAAACGTACGCACGAACACCTACAGTGTTTAGTACTGCATACTGTGCCAATACTTGTTTTGCAGTGTTAAAGTGGATGTCCATGTGTAACTACATACTATTGTTATTGTGATGGCAGTGTATTGTAGTTTGGTTGTACGTTATATTAAGGGCTACACATGTTTTCTTCCAAGCTTGCTGTATATCGATACACATATTTTGGGGAAACATAGGGTGTGCCAATGCTTTTTGTAGCAAGTGTATATAGACCTACTGCACATTTTGATGTAGAAAAAATGCGGAAGGCTACGTCCATAGTTTCGTTCCAGACAACCTTCAATATTTTCAAAACTATAGGAGCTAGCAAATCTATACAAATAAAATCGTAACGACCGTGTCTGTACATTGATTTTGGCGAAATTTTCAGTTAATCTGGTTCAGGTGTAATAACGACCATCTGCATATTTTTTTAGCTTTGGTGTCTGAGTTCTTATAACTTAAAAACTACCGGAGATATTTCAACCAAACTTAATATTTAGCATCCACCTGTCCAAAGATGCGTTTTCAGGTTCATACCATGTCGAATTCCCGGAGTAGGCTGGGGGTTTATACGGAACCGAAAGTGATTTTACTCTTCCACAATACATACCAGACCTACCGGACTGAAAATCGACCAACGTTAAAGAAAATCCGTTTCTAAAACATATTTCTCATGTGCATTTTTTCGATAGGATTAACAAGGGAGGTGTCATGCACGGTCGGTTTTGTAGGCTATGGCCAGTGGACATAGCCCAAAAGGTGTTGTACGCGGAACAGATTCCTTATCTAGATAAATAAAATTGTAACAGTGTCTGTACATTGACTATTATGGCGAAATTTTTGTTTTCCGTTCTAGGTGAAATGACCAGCTGCATATTTGTTAGCTTCAGTTTACTGAAAGTAATCAGTTTAGCGCCTCCTCCGCTCAAAGCAAGATTGCGGCACAATCTGCCAGACAAGTTCGCCTGTAAACGACGGAAAGCTTCCAAGATCTTTAAATATTTAACTTTTTACCCCCGAAAAACATCGAAATATTGAGGCAATTTTAAATTCGGTACAGACCTTTGTTTCGAAGTATTTCTTGGATAAACGGCAAGTCTTATCACAAAACGAATGGCACAATCTCCGTTCAATTTGTAGTGATCCACAACTTCGGTCCTGTGACGTTTTGTCGTATCTTTATTCCTTATACGTTGTCCGGCTGCATGGCTAAATGGTTAGCGTGCTGGCCTTTGGTCATAGGGGTCCCGGATTCGATTCCCAGCAGGGCCGGGAATTTTAACCGTCATTGGTTAATTTCACTGGCACGGGGGCTGGGTGTAAGTATCATCATTTAATCATATGTTAGATTCGTCTATTTTTCGATTGTACGTTCATTTTGTGCTTTGTTCATGTATAATTCATAATTTGAATCGCTTATATGAAAGATAGAATCATCTAATTCTGCACGAATATTGGTCAACCCAGTATCCATATGTGACCCAAATTCTATGTTTGTGGCTGTCACATAAATATCAAAATGTAATGCAGTGTGAGAAAACCTTACCCAAATTTCACCCTATTCAACGTTACTAACTCAATCTTGTATATAAATAGATGAGATAGGAGAAAGTGTCATAAGACCAGCCATTTAGATCTCTAAATGAGACATCTTATGGTACAAGTTTGTCGATAGGGCATATCGTTTATCAGCAGTAGATCTGTAAATGAAGGTTTGCAATATTAGTAAGGAATCACTACCATTGTAATGAATAATTCCCTTCTTGATCTGACTGTCAGAAGTCAAGGGAGCATGCAATTTTGTTCAAAACTCCCCTAACCAATTGTTTGGGAGTAGGAAAGTGTGCCTGTCATCATAAACAAATTTACCCATCTAAAATGTGACTGCCATTAGGTATAGTTGCCTGCTATGACAATGGAAACTCAACAACTCGGTGTGACTGAAATTAAGAAAAGGGGCCTCTCTTTGACAACTCAATTTTGACTGGCAGTAGGGAAGGTGACTGCCGTTATAATAAACTCAACTGTAATCTGTCTGGAAGTAGGAATGGGGCCTGCCATTGTAATGAAAACTCCCCAAATCGACTGACCATGCAGTAGGTAATGGGCCTGGTATTATAATGAAAACTTCCCTACCCAATTGTGAATGGCAGTAGGCAAGCGAGCCTGCCATTATCATCCCAATTCCACAACTCTCGCTTAACACTGGAAACAACTTATGGGAACCTCCCCCTGCTGTTTCTGGATAACGCTAAGAGACGTGCAATTTAAAAAAAAAACCTTATTACTGCACGTACAGTAATTTACTTAGATATCCATATACAATGTACAATACCGTAGCAAAGCACGGGTACATTAATAAATTAATTTCAAAGAATCTACCTAAATAGCTTTAAAGGTCAGGTGGCATAGTGAGCTGATGTGCTGATTTTGAGGTGAAATCTGAGCATGTGGTAAAATTAGTTTAACTCGAGATTGCAGTGTGACGGCTATCTGTATCTGTAACATACTGATGTACAATTGAATTAGAGATGCCTACCAGTTTCAGCGATAGAGGGAGCAGTAGCCCTCGCCACCACTTTGTGGAGAAAAAAATTTATTCAAGTGTAGCTGCCTGATACTAGAAATTATAAAAAAAAATTATATAATCGCTGTTTCTTTATCACCTAATTCTTTCCTTTCATTTCTTTAATTATTAAAAAGTACTTAACAGAAATAGAAAATGTAATTCGTCGTGGCTAACCAATTTCTACAGTGCCACAGCAAGTGGTGGAGACTCTCACAGCAACCTGTAGCATGCACTGTGAGGGACGGTTGCAGGAGAATATTTTTCTGCCAAGATCATGGACACAAGTATGATCAACCTGCTTGTTGTGTGCTTTTGTCAGTCTGGCAGTCTTCACTTAATGTGTCAGTGCAGTGCTATCTCGTGTTACATTGTTAATGTGTTAAATACCATACTAAATGACTTAATTGTATAATCCTGCCATCCTTCTATTCAATTCTAATACAAGTGCAATTCTATAGTATTGAATCAAAATATCAAAAAACCATTACTGCAGTTAAGTTGGTAGACTGTCATTTACATAGAGAATCAAAAACTTGCTAATTATTTCAATTTTAATGTATACCTCCTCCTCCCATGCATGCTATGTCCCCACACAGCACACCAAAGTAGTTTTGCTGTCTATTATTTTTTTGCTCCTTGCTTCTAATTTCAAATTGCCACCACTGATGCAAAACTAGTTGTGTAACACAATGTTTTGCCCTGATGACTGTGGCGACTGCATGACATGGAGTGAGACACCATGTTGATCCTTAACCATTGCACTGCTTCCCATAATGCACAAAGATTGGTCAGAGCTAGGTCCAGGACATGCAATCCCTCTAGACATTATCCCAGATGTAGTCATTAGGATTGAGTTCAGTTGACCTTGTGGTCCACCAGTCCAGGCAAGCATTCTCATGTCCATGGAGTGTTAATATAAGAATAAATTGGCCACAGTTCAGAAGCAACGTTCAGATAATTCTCTTGCTGTGTGCACAGGTCACTCGCAGAGTGTTGGAGGTGAATAAATGTGTGGAGATGAGACAACGGGTTCCTGTTTCACTGGTCAAGAATGTGTATTATGGGTCCCATTTCATCCCACCTGAACAGTCCCTGTACAAGGATAAAACTGTTGCTGATCTGATCTGATCTGATCTGAACTGTATCGTACCCTGTTCGTAAGAGATTACCTCATGTTTGTATGCATACCTTACTATTGGCTGTACCATCTGGTACTTATTCCTTTGCCCAAATGACATTTTTCCATGTTTAAACAGTCCAATTGCAGTAGTGCTCCTGTGTCCTTGGGACCTGTCAGTCTTTGTGCCTTGTGATATATGGTAACGGTGTCAAAATACAAGACTTGTTTTTAAGTACCATTTTGATATAGAAAACAGTAATGCAATTTAACTACTTCTCAACATAAATTCCAGGCATATTAAGGCACTTGTCATATGGTGAAACCAGCTTCTGAATTCCATCCGCATAGTAATCTGCTGCCTGATGCTCCAGCCACTGCCGCGCGGTCCTTTTTAGGTCATCATCGTGGCGTTTACTTCCTAAATGCTTTTTCAGGTGCAGGAATAAGTGGTAGTCACTAGACACTAGCTCGTAACTGTACGGAGTATGATCAGATTGTCCCCAGCCAAATGCAGCGAAGAGATCTCGGGTTTGATTACATAGATGTGCGAGGTTGTGCATTGTGATGAAGCAAAAGAATCCCCTTTGTGGCAGTTTGTTTAGGCTTGTGAGTCCTGACACAAATACATAAAGAACATTCCTTGAAATTTCAGGCAACTCATAACATTATGACAAAATTGTAAAGCATCTGTTTTGTCGAACCTTTGCATCAACTTTTTGCTCCAAGTCTTCAGTACTGACGGTCACCCACTACACTTCTCATCTTAGACATTCGTACGACCTTCTTTAAATGCTCTAACCCATTTTCTTACCATTCCTTTGCTCATAGTGTGTTCTCCATACACTTCACTAATTTGCCAATGAATTTCAACAGCCTTCACGTCTTTTCCATTTAAAATTTGAATCACAGCACGTACTTATCACTCAGCGGGACCATTGTCGGAGGCATTTTCAATACGCACAAATGTAAATACGGGTGAATGCTTCTGTAATGGCATTTGTGGCTAGCCTACAGATGTACGTACTGAGCGCGCATGCTCTGAACTACGATCGAAGCGCTGCAGTGGCCATATGTAAAAATGGTACTGACTTTAAAAACATTCTTCGTACATACAATAGTGGCTTCCTTACCTGATTCGAAAGAATGGTTCAAGATGGTAAGGCTACTCACATTATACCATTCTCCAGTATTGAATTAACAAGTGATCTGATTTGCTGTGGAACATGTATCCACTCTTACCTTCAGAGCTAGCTGATGGTGAACCCTCTAATGTTGTACTCCTTCGCAGTTGACCCTGATGGCAGTGTTTTTTCTGAAACCAGATGCTCACAGTACGCTCAACACGGTGACATGTGGAAAGCCAGTAATGCCACTTTATGAAAGACTTAGGAGATGGAATGACCTATAGACCTGGCACACACAAGCAGCTATGAAATGTGCTGAGATCTTACTCGCCCTGTGCTAAATTGTTACATGGCTAGTAAGAGGTCTGACGTTGTAGTTACGTGCAACATCATGCTACTACATTCACTGGCTAGCCACATCATTTTCATCAAAATGACAGCTATCTCTTCATTTGCTCATTGATTTCATTTTTGAATTCAGATACGCATACCTCAGCAGAAGTGAGCTCTCTTTTGTAACTTTCACAAAGTTTGCAAATATTTTATTTGAAATGTCCTTGCGTCTGAGTGTTTTAATTTCTTACCAATCTATTAATGTTTGTATCTGAGATATTATGTGATTTATTCTAGCTGATCTTCCTTAGGGGTAGAAACATGTACAGTACTATATTTAATAAATTATATGTATTGAATAGGCAGACTGATTAAATATTTAAGTTATTAAGTATTAATTACTTGAACATTTTAGGAGTTCATTCAGTAATATAAAGATAGCAGGTAGACAGGCATGCAGAATTCACTGTGCAGGTTTGACCTTAGTGGGTGTCAAAAACAGAGTAGAAATTGTGCTTCCAAACCAGCTTGAAATCAATATGGCTTTTATCCCAGTGGCAGGTGTCCCATTTCATGAAGAAAGTGTTGCAGATCACCAATGTCTTTTAACCCGTGAGTGGTCGCTATGAGATTTTCTCACATTATTTTTTATTGTGCTATTACTTCACAGTAATGAAAGGGAGGTGACTGTTCCCTCTTCTAGCTGAGTTTATAACTGTCGTGAGTAGAGCGATTCACATTTGAAGGGTAAGCACCCCCTCCCCTAGTCAGAACAAAGGTTCCTATGTGTCCGTGCGCGCTACGTGAGAGTTTCTCTCATCATGCGACTAATGACGTTGGTGTTATTTTGAAGTGGACCGGAAAACTTACTTTTGTTGTACGCGTTAGTATTTGTATTATGAGCACTTATTGTTTTTCAAAATATTCTTGTGTTCAGAAACCTTGCTTTGTACGTAAATATTACTAGATATAATGCATGTGTGAGATTTTATTTTTTACAACTTCAGGACAGAAGTTATTTTTATGTACATGGTATGTTATTTTAGGTAGTAATTTGTGTCCTTAATAAACAGCTAATCATATCCGGATCCATGGCTAAATGGTTAGCGTGCTGGCCTTTGGTCACAGAAGTCCCGGGTTCGATTCCTGGCGGGGTCGGGAATTTTAACCTTAATTGGTTAATTTCGCTTACACGGGGGCTAGGTATATGTGTCGTCATCATTTCATACTCATGATGTGCAGGTTGTCTACGGGACTCAAATCAAAAGACCTGCATCTGGCGAGCCGAACTTGTCCTCGGACACTCCCGGCGCTAAAAGCCATACGCAATCTCTCTCTCTCTCTCTCTCTCTCTCTCTCTCTCTCTCTCTCTCTCATACACAGCTAATCATTTCATTTTTATCTAAAATATATAAGGTAGAACTTGCGTTTCATTTTAGTAAATTTCAGCCTTACGCCCCACAAAACTGAAAAATGTCATCTTTATTTTCATGTAAGAGAAAAGTCTCACGTGCGACCGCTCGCGTTACATTTCGGCTAGCGACCGCTCGCAGGTTAAATTAGGAGTTCGAGGACTTTCTTGGTTCTATAACTGACAGACATCCCAGGTAAAAATGCTTATCTCCTTCCAGTGTGGTCAGACACCTGTGGCCTGGTCACAGAAGCCAAGCACTATGGCAAAGGATGTTGTCATGTTGACCACATTGCGATCTAGTCCTTGTCAGCCATCATGTTGGGCAGCAGCTATTTTGGCAGGCAAAGTACCTTAATGGTTCTGTTATTGGTTTAACTCCACAATGAAGTCTTTATAAGTTTGGCTTTAGATCGATCCTTCCCCATCTGATCATATCCTACTAGAGAATGGATGGAAAATGTGTGTAGCCATCGGGTTAGGTGTTGATGCCCAGCAACATCAAGCAGCCGGAATATCTATGTACTACTGCAATATTATCACGAAGGTGTATGATCGCACCACAATCCTCCCTAGGTCTTGGTGATATTGTGGTAGATGTTAATCGTTTTCTCTTTGTGGAGGTTTGACCTTTCAATAATGTGTTAGAGATAGTCAGTTCACACGACATTGAAGATCTGAGAGTCTTCCACTTTGTGTAGTTAATATTCCAAAGTTTAACATGGCAAATCTTAATAGTTTGTTCTGGACTTTCCTTCTTTAACCAACCCTGTGTTCAAGCTGATAGTACTTGCTCTCTTAATATTCTGGTCAGGCCAGTCCTAAAACTGTCCAATGAAATTGTGGCACCGTAAAGTGGGGTAACTTCGACCATACAGGGTAACTTCGGCCACTGACGAAGAGCAACTTATTTTCTCCTGCCTCCTATATTGAAAAAGATAAGCCACTTGAAACAACTAAAATACATGTATAAAATAATGCTCTATCAACACTCGGTAGTCCAAAGAACATTGGTGGGCTCATTTTTAGTCAATTTTTTTTTTGCAGCCCCGACTATTGTCTTGTCTGGTAACAGCAGAAAACACTGTTCTCTAGCTCCAGCATTCGATTCTCCATTCCAGTGGTTTATGGGGGGTAAAAATGTAAGTATGTCTGGTAACTGATCAACCCAATTTGATGCATTTTATTCAAATACGTTTTTCAGGGAATAGTTTTGTAATAAAAGTTGTCTTCTTCTGGGGTAACTTGGCCATGCCAAGAACATACAGGAAAACTTTATGGAAAATGTGAATTTGATCACTATACATTTGTTTCACCACAAATTGTTTTAATTTGTTTGCAATTGTTGATACTAGGCATTTTTCAGGTTTTTAAAAACATTCACAGTGGCTGAAGTAGCACTACATCGAAGAAAACTTAATTTCTTAAGTTATTTTTATGGCGGGGCGAAGTTACCCCAAAACATGGGGTAACTCCGGCCACTCTTTTGATAATCATAATTCGTTAATGAATAACAATTCGAATTATGTTCATATTTAGAAATGAAGAACATGACAGGACTTATATTCTTCAGAAAATTAGAAGGAATATTTCAAATTTTAATTTAAAATTTATACGAAAAAGTGGCCGAAGTTAGCCAGTTTTAAGACATTTGATCTAAGAAATGGGATATTTACAGTAAATCAGCCTGTTGCTCATTCCCAGCACTAAGTGTCCCAGGAATTGAACTACTTGTTCGTCCAATTGTTCTTGTTCTATTTGAGGGCATTTGAATCAACCTTAACTGCAAGGCCTTTCCTCCACTCAACCTGTGGTCATACTGTATTCTTAGGGTTAAGGGTCTGTTATATAGTGATGAAATGTATTTCATAAAGAATTTAAAGCAATTGTTAAAGCTGTTCCAAAATTGTATATTAACTTGAACTCAACATGGATAAAAATGGATAACAAATTTTCAAAAGAAATGCAAGTATTAACTGCATTGACAGAGGCATTACTGGTTACATGTTTACGACGGGATCCTCAGTGGATGGATATCTAGTAGTAGTAATTAAAATGGTGTATGGAGAATTTAATTTGGGGAGGAGTTAATACTACTAGGAATTCAAGCATTCATAAAATAAAAATAGAATTTAACCTATGAAAATTGTGCTGTCTTTAAATATTCATCTATGAAAGCAGTCTGCTTTTCTTCCAGTAGATGACTCCAGTAAATGAGTATGTCCTTTCTTTGACAACAGTTCAACCCTCCCTTTCTGTTTTTTTAATTGTTTACTAGCCAATTTGGTGCATTTCAAACTGAATGAAATAGCAAGTGACTGTGGTTGTGTAGTAGACAAAGCTTCAGATGAGTGAAATTAATACAGATTCTATTAGTTTGGAGCAGTGTGTACCCATTGATACTCAAATAGGACGGAAGGGGTACAAATTTTTCCTATGGTATTACTACTGATGTAAGTATATACGATTCTAGACAGAACTGAAAACCTATTTTAAAATCAATCGGTTGGCAGCAATACTAAGAGTATAATAATAGTACTCTTGCACCTCCTGTAAGGGTACAAACTCCTTCCTCAAGAAGCTGGGATTAACATTCAACTGTCAAAAACAGAGGTGCTCAGCTGGGCACCCATTTAGGCTAGTCCAGTGCGGCCGGGCTGGCCTGACGTAAATGTGGGCAGCTTACGTAACAAGCATACGTTACAGTGAAGCGAGAGCAAACACTTTGCAGGAGAGCAAGGGAGCATTGACATTCGATTGTGATTACAAAGCTGAGTGGGTTACATTAATAAAACTATAATTGCAACAAAAAACCTACCTTTTCAAGATATTCTGGTTTGATTTATACTGTGCTTGATATAAAGTCAGTTTTATTTTCTCATATTTATTTATTCAAAGAAAACTGACATGTTATGATTGTTATAATCTACAAAAGGACAGGGTTTAAGCATACAAGCTATGATTTAAAATTCCTTGGATGGAAATGAGAGAATTTTCCTTTTAAAAAAAGTAAAATTCCTGTTGTTCATTAAGCAAAAAGTAATATAATTATGCAGTGCAACAGTGATTTTGCACAGTGTTGTAGTGTTGTGTAACTTTCCCTGTTCATTGAATTTCTAAAAATTGTATTTAAGATTGAACAGGCGTCTGGTGATAATGGCTAGCCTCTAAATGGCGAGAGGGAGTTCCATCATGAGTGAGGACATTGATATTTACTATCAAAGTACATCAACAAGAGGTACAGAATGTCTTCAAATGACCTCATTGATTTTATTCCCAGTAAGCATGATTGGATTGTTGGTGATTTTAACAGATAATTTAATCCCAAACAACCACAAGCCCCATCTTAACTCTGTATTATATTAAAACAGTTTCTAAAGCACCCCTTAAAATATAACAGTGAAAATTGTAATTTATTACACTATAAAAATGATTGGGTTGTAGGTCTATCTCTTTATTATATCCGGTCAAAATACGTAAACTACAATGAATAGAAATAACTTATTTCTTACAATGTAAATTGAAAACGACTTGGATTTTTGCCCTGTTCCTTTCATTATTTTCTGCCTCCATTTCAAACTTGGATATCGCTGCAGTGATAGTGACTGGGAGAACTTCACCCAACCTTCACGGCCTGTGACATAGCTATGTCATTGCGGTGGAACAGCATACGCGCGCCCACTTACAGCCCTGGAAGCCCATGGGACAGAATGCCCAGCATGAGCACCTCTGGTCTAGAACATCTATCCTTTATGGTTCTGTAGGATTCTCTCTACATTTTGTCTGCACATTAATATTCTTGTTAGTTGTATTTAAACTTTTATTTTTAATAGTTTGTAATGTTTAAATTCAGGTTTGGGATCTTATTGTTTCATAACTTTTTATTCCATGAAAATTAGTATTTGTTTCATCTTAAAGATCCATTTGGTCATCTGCAACTCCAGTTGGACATTTCTGAGAAATATAAACGGTGAATTTTAAGTCCACTGACAAATTTCATGGGGTGATTTTCAACTGAAAATGGAACACAAAAGTAATTGCAATATAATAGCCCAATTCAAAAATATTTTTAAATCAGACTTTAGATTGATCCTTAATAAGCATCTTAGGTAGGCCTACTTACTAAACAATGAAGCATGATATGATAGGCTATCACTCGCTGACAAGTATGATAGTCTTTCTCAGATGTTACTGGTAAGTCTGTGACTTCTTAACTCTGGACAGGTGCAACATGAGGTGGCATGAGGTACTTTCTGACCACTAAGATTGAACTAGCTCTAATAACAAAATTACTAATTTTTATTCATCATATATTGATGTATTGGATTTATTAATTCAATAGCATATTTTATCAAAAATAAATGTATATATCCAATACTAATTAGCTTCTCAGCATATAGAAATAAAAACTTGTCATGCATGGGAGTAACCTTTATTAAACACATTATCTTGCATAATTTAGCTGACAGGCTTAGATTCTGCTAACTATGTAATGCTATTTCTACAGTACAACCCTGGGTGGTGCAAAATAATTATCCTCTTCATGACAATCCATATCATAAGTTACTTGTTTACAACTATTTCTTCACACTTTTTCAGTTTACAGGTTCATACAGTTCACAAGGAGTTGAAGCATATTGACCGTACTTTGCCACAAGGCCAAAGAGACAAATTTTTGCGATTTTTCACTTTATGCAATTTCTAATATTGGTAGGTTGAAATGCATCTACTAGCACAAGGGAGAACGTCTAGTATTGGAAATAACGGTGGGAAAGGACCCTTAGAAGTTATAAGGGTGAATGTGATAAATGTTTTTCATCAAAAAGGCAAATCTCGCATCTAGAAAGGTGAATGTGAGAAGTGCTTGCCACCAGAAGGGTGAATGTCCACAGAATTCTATAGAAATAGGAGTTTAAAGTTATTGTTTTAGTTCTTACTGCATCTGTTTTCTTGGACACACACATTATCTGCAATGTTGATGAGTGGGAAACTGGAATAAATACACTGTCGAAAATTCAACAGATTTAATTGTTGCTAAGCCAGATATGCATGGTCCCCATGAGCCACATAACAAAAGCAAGAATAACAGTGTAAAAGGAGTAAAGGAATTCAATATGGAGTTGCCAGCAGTACCTTCATATTATTGCAGAAACAGTACAGTATGAAAGTACCTTCCAGCTGGCAATGAAAAATATTTCAAATGTGTACACAGTTCAAGCAACAGGCAACTGATCCTGTGAATATCAAAGTGTTTAAGATGATATTCAATACTTCCTTCAATATCTGCTATCAGTCGAAAGAAAAACAAATGTGCCAGGAAAAAGTGTAACTGCAGAACAAAGATCAGATTTGGATATCCACCTTAAAGAAAAGCAACATGTAGAAGAGAGGTTCCTAAAGGATCATAAGGTACATACAGAAGACTCCAGTATTCTCACTACTTCATTTGACCTACAGAAGGTACTCAGTACACTGATTGGAGAAAGCATGTTGTATTACAGTAGGAGGTACACTGTACACAATTTGTTTTTATGAAAGTTCAACTAGAAGTGGCTTTTCGTATCTCTGGGGAGAATGCCATGGAAAACGAGGTGTTAAGGAAGTTTGCACCATTCATAAGGAATACATTCATGATGTTGAGAGAAATGAAATAAGTATCTTAAATTTATATTGTGATTCTTGTCTGGGACAGAATAAGCAGGTGATATACATCCTCAGCCAAGTGTTGCAGAAATGCACAACATTACAGGTGATCAAACTGACGTATCTTGTTCCAAGCCACACATACATGCCAGTGGATTGAATGCATGCCTCTATTGAAGCAGCTTGCCATAAAATATCAATATGGGCTCAGAGTGAATAGTCAACAATAATGAGGAATTCCAGAACTAATCCTTGAACATATGTATGTCACGTGTTGAACCATAATGAGTTTGAAGACTGGAAGAGCAAATCTGCTGATACTGAAATGACGGTTAATAAGGAGCGAATTTCCTTTAAGGACATCTGTTCAGTCAGAATTTTGAAGGGAGAAGAGTGGCTTTATATCACCCATACATTTTTTGAAAACGGTAAGACAATTGCAGAAATGCTGCCAGTGAGAAGGAAGATACAAGAAAAAGCAGCAGATGCTCCAAAGGCCTACAAGACTTCCTCTGCCTATGAAAAAATTCAAGGATCTAGAGAAGATATGCTTAATGAACATTATCCTTCCAATTTACCATCAGGAATACCTACAGCTGGTGAATTCTGGAAATGTTCAAGACAAGTTGGAGGAAACTGATAAGATGAATACCCAAAGGAACTTGAAATCAATTTCAATGTTCTCCTTCCCATTATCATGCAGCCATTAGAGCACTTGTACACATTTAAGTAATGGAATAAATTAAAGTTGATTATTGATTTGGGATTCAATAAATCATACCCATTTATCATTCCTTCATTTGATATACTCGTATTCTTGAAACCGGTACAAATGTATCAAAATAAACACAGATCTAGCTAAAGCAGTACAAGTGGAAAGTTGCATATAACTTTCAGATGCCGCCAAAAAGGCAACCGTAGTGGCGAATAGGATAAGTATGGAAACTTTACTTTACCAAAAGGGCAAATATGCCAAAAATTCATTTTTTACATTTAGGTGACAAATGAAAGGGTTCAGTGGTAAATCTTTATTAGAAAATGAATAATAAATAAGGCTTCATAAATTTGTATAGAACATTAATTCTACTTTACTGACATAAGTAAAAATCAGTTTTTTGTTGATACTGAAAAATTTTGTAAATGACACATTTGCCCTTGTGGCAAAATAGTTATCATTCGTGAAAAAAAGAGCTCAATGCTGCTTCAGTCAATGATGCACTTCTTGCTATGAGTTTCACTTGCAGCAAATGAGGGACATTGTTGTGGGTTCGAGTATGCGAGTTTTAGGAGGAGGAATGTTTGTCCATTTTGTAACATCCCTTCCTTCTGTGGTCCAAAACCATTCAGAAATAAGTAAACCATCATCACTAATATTTAATTCTTTGTTAGTGCTCTGTCGAGCATCACTGTTAGTCTATTACTTCTAATTCATTTTCACTCGCTAAAACTTCCTCTTCCACAGGCTCTAAAAGACATATACCCTTGCATCATACTCTTCACAAATCATTTCAGGAACAAGGGATTGACTAAATTTCTAACATGATTACAGAAGTCAATAGGTTCACTCAACACTTCCGACCAACGGGACTGGTGGCGCAGGGTCTAACAAGACACTTTATTGCACTGCTAGAAATCCCTTTTTCTAAGACTGAACACCCTTCACTACAATGCCTCTGACCTCAGACAAAAGGCAAGGAATGTGGGGAGAGGTATGTGGCAGCCAAAGTCTCTTAAAAATAAATGCCATCAAACAAACTAAATTTGCGCGCAAGGTCACAAAATACCCAGCGCTACCACTCCTGGGTTAATGAAGCATACACAAATCTGAAAATATCAAATGATTAGTAGAAATGTAAAATTGAAGAAAATGTCATTTAAATCAAATCTGTTTATAACATCATAGATTGCAATATTTTTTACACCCTGAATTGAATGGGAGATGTTTGAAATGAAGTTCTTCTCATGGTTTGAATGCTGAAGTAGTTACCTGATCAAGCCATGTAAAAATAAGGACAGTATTTGGTTAAAAGCTCAAAATTGCATGACAATTGATAGAATAGCTCAAATAGGGTTGCTGAAACTGGTTGAAGGTTCTTTTCTGTGTAAAATTACATATTTGCCAAAAACGAGCAACTTATTAAAGCAGTTCTGGTTATGCTATATTTGGTTGCAGACCCACTGGTGCTATTCAGCAGTAGTAGTCTGTGCCAGCACCAGGTTTCACCCTCTCCCTACTATCATATCACATCGTTTCCTCTGAGGTTTACATCAGGATGGGCATCCAGTCATAAAAACTAGCCATGACAGATTCATTTCACCTCATTTCCAACCCTGTAGAGAAATGGGACAAGGGTTGGATGAACAAACAACTTGTTTTCATAATATAATTTTTGTAGGGTGTTATTCTCATGTTCAACTTTGCAACTTGTTCATATGGGCAAAATATTTTATCTCCATACATCTTTAGTCTATATTGAAATTATTGCATTTTTTGAGTTAAGTGTTTGATGCCCAATGCAGTGTAACAGTGAGCACATTTGACAAGAAACAAAGTTAGAGGCAGTGAAACAAGACAGCATGGAAAACGTGAGCAGATTATTCTTCCTCAAATGACTGGGGTTTCCATACCGACAAAGAATATCATACAATATAAATTTAGTACCATAATCTAAACAGTATAGAATAAAAAGTTATTCTAATAATGTAGAGAAAATAATCCTTAGTGGCAAAGAAGCAGATAAAATATAAAATCAATACTGAGGCTTTCAAGCTATATATGCCCCAGCTCACAATGGTGTCGTTCAGCACACTAGTCATAAGTAGGTGATCAGAGTTTAGGAATAGTACCGTTTACATCCATGAACCCTATGTCCTAAAGATTGTACTCATTGAGGTAATAGCGATTGATTGGTGAATATCCTCTTTTTTCCTTCTCGTCTACTTCAGTGGGCTGTTGTGCATGCGATTCAAATCTGATTGTTGGATCAAGAAACCTTTTTTGCTTCCAGGTTTGAAGGTGATTGTGTCGATTAGTCTTGTTCCATTGTCAACTACGAAGCCACGGACCTCTTCATATACTGGATACTGTTTTCCACGAAGTGTATCGGCCAAGGACGACTGGATGTGGTGGTGGTGGTGTCAGGTGTTTCGTACTTGTGTGACAAAGCTTCAATTGCACTGCATAATCTGCAGTGGTTAGTTTCTGGATCTGCCTGGTATGGTGCTGTCATTCTGAGAGAATCTTTCCACTCGGTTGTGAGCCTGTCCTGATTTCTTATCCACAAGTTGGAAACCCTTGATATATGACTTTGCCTTTCTGGTTTAATAGGCACAATTTTTATATTTCTCATCTCTGAGAAATCTAAGTTTCATGTTGTCCTACTGGCAAGTCACTTGTCTGTAACTTAGCAGCATTTTTGGCGAGACATTGAATGTTAAGCATGGATGCGCAATGTGTAGATCAGACGTAGAGGTTTCTCGTTGCTGTAATGTTCTTTTTGCCAGCTTTGTGGGGGATGTTACAGCTATTGACCTGTTGTAAAGCTGTTTCCTACCTTGTGCGAAAAAGGCCCAGGCCTTTAACTAACCACTTTTGTGGAAATGATCATTGCATTCAATGTGTCAGCTGGAAGTGATAAAATCTCATTACTCTATCATTTGGTCAATGGGTAGTGACGGAAGAGAAACAAATGTTTGGAGAACTGAGGGAGAAATGGAAAATGTGAGAAATAAAAAGGAACTTCATTGAGGAAGGGGGTGGGGGGGGGGGGGAGAGAGAGAGAGAGAGAGAGAGAGAGAGAGAGAGAGAGAGAGAGAGAGAGAGATAATGAATTTAGAAATGCTTCTGAATGGATGGAAGAGGCAAAGGATGTGATAAAACATACATGATTTGACGGACTGAGGTAAGAGATCTTTGAAAGAAGCTGAACAGGCAATCAGAGTAGCTTTGAGAGATAAAGTGTGTGATGAATGGGAAAGTACCAGTATTTAAGAACAGGTGAGAAGTATGCAGCAAACATTAAGGAGCCTCCTTAATTCCCCATATAACTTGCAAGTTTTTCACTCTATAGAACACTGATAAGTTGAGCCATGATCAACCCTTTTGACACTGTCACTGAATGCAAACATGTGTTGGTTTAAGGTGGTTTATTTTGTTCAATAAATTGTTGCATTTGAGATTTTTCTGTAATTCTGACTCTTGTATTGTTACATTGTGCATCTTGATATTGTCAAAGGATAACATTCTTGTGCTTGGTTATTTTAGCTTATTTAGTGACTAGCTGATGTACCGGTACCCATGCTTTGCTATGAAATTCTACATTGTAAATGGCCTACAGATTTCTAGGTTAAGTAGTGCACACATTGTGGGTAAAATTGTATTAAATTGCTTAGCTCTTAACATTACTCCAGAAACACGACAGGGAAGTCACTGTCTTTTCTCATGTGAAGACTGGGTTGGGGAATTTTCATTGTAGTGGCAGGCCCTCATGCCTCAGTCACAATCAAGTTCGGCAGTTTTTACTGTAATGGCAGGCACACTCCACCTGACTTTCTACATCCTCCCACCTGAAATCAGCATAGGTCATTACAATTACATCAGTAGGAATGCTGGGATTAAAATTAATATTACCAAATGAAATACTCAAGTAAATAAAATTCCACACATTTTTCCACTTTTAACGAACAGTACTACGCCGCAGATCTAACAGTCCAAAGTTCCAGAACTGGAATGACCAGGCTGCGGACAGCTGTGAACATTCCGCTGCCATTATTCCATTAAGTGTGCACACTGCTCATTCCGATCAACACCTCAGAGCTGGTATCGAATGAACGCTATGTATCAGTAGTATTAGAATTTTTAAACCAGAACAATGGCATGCTAAAGGTTACATAATTCCCCACCAACTTCCCTCTGATGTTCAGGCAGGCTGTTATACTCGGTACACAGCAGTAATTCAATCGGAGATGAGTGGCAGCAGAAGAGAGGAGAAACATCACACAAAAATAATGGTCAGTGTAATATTATTGATCAGTTTTGAGCTTTCGATACTGTAGGCCTTCACATTTTCGTCACGTTATGATATTAAGGCATCTAATATAAAGGGAGTCCTTTGTTTTAAGAATAAAACCTTTTAAAAAATCTTCCCTTTCGATAAGTTTCTAATTTTCCTTGTCAATATGGACCAACGACCATGCGTTTTTGCACCTTAAGACAATCATGACAATCACTAGTTAACACTATTGAACAATATTTCCAAGTCAGTGTTGATAAGGACTAAGCAACAAACGTCTAAATTAATGAATTCCTTTATAGTTGTCCCTCTGTAGGTGGGGGTTGTAGAATAATATCCACAGTATCCCCTGCCTGTTATAAGAGGCAACTAAAATGGGCCCCAGCGAGCTCTGAACTTGGGAGAGTGGGTTGGCGACCACGGGGCCCTTAAGAGAGTTGTGGCATTGCTTCCACTTGTGCCAGGCTCCTCACTTTCATCAATCCTATTCTATCATATCCAACCTCCCTTGGTCAACTCTTGTTCTTTTCTGATCCCAAACAGTATTATGTATGGAGGTCTAGGGAGTATTTAATTTTCACACCCTTTGTGGCCCTTGTCTTTCTTGGGCTGATACCTTCATTTTTTGAAGTGTCGGACCTCTTCCATTGTTCTTGCTGATTAGTGTTATATAGACGATGGTTGCGTAGTTGTACTTCCTCTTTAAAAAATCATAATCATCACTCTTATCATGGTCAGTATGGTAAAACTGAATATCAAGAATATTACAAGAATATTTAATAAGACCACCTATTCAATACACACCAAGATTCTTATTTTTAAACTTTCACATAATATTGTCTTACTAGGTACATGTTCCACCCTCCAATAGGGGCATCATCAGCCTTAACTCAACCTTAGTCATTGGCCTTGGACCTTAACAATCCTTGTAAGATTTTGTTTACAATTCACAACCTTTTTAACATGACTTCTTAAAATTCACACTCTAGAAAACATCTAAAATATATGGACAGAATACGTTATGGTTAAGGGAGGAAATTATTGATAAACACTTCTTAAAAAATTTAGAACATGATCAATCCTAACTTGTGTGGAGTGTAGAATGTTTAAAACAAAAATGGATCTTCTACAATTTACGCTATCATTGTAACATTAAGATGTGGGTCCAATGACACCTTCTAGGGGAACAATGTTAAATTTTAGGCCTTCCCCTATACTACCACTTCAATCGGCTTGAATAAAATTATTTACAGCCTAGATCATAGTGGCTCATTTCCCAAATTTACATATACTGATTTTCATTAAATTCTCTTAAGCCATTTTCTTGTGATGTGCGTTTTGGTTATTCTGGTGGGGCAGTGCTTTCTGTCTTGTGAGAATGTCTGTTTTCTTGATGGCTTGCTTTCTCTAAAAAAATTTTTGGTCACATTGTAACTCCTGAATTCCATTTTTGCTGAATTTTTCTCTCCATACTAAAGTCTTTTTCCAATATGGCTGTTGTATTCCATTTATCTGCTTTTTGAGACTATCAGGTTGTAGTTTCTTATGTTATTAAGTTTATAATGCAGAATACTGAGTTGTGCAATTTGATTGTTTAACAGAATTTGAATGTATAATTATTTTTAGGGCTTCACTGATGACCAGTTTTCTATTGTTTCCTTTTTTGGTACAGATGTTTCCGCAAACAATTTCTACATCGGTGATTTGTTTTTTGAGTGAGACGTCCATAGCAGTTGAACGTGAAACCTTTTTTCTAGCAAGTTTCCTTGTTAGAAAAGGTTGTTTGATCTATTAATTATTCTAGGGTGGAAGTTAGTTTGTTGTAATAGTGGTTCTTCTGGTTTAGTTTGTTTTTTGCCTAGGTTACAGATTTTGTCAATGATATGTTGCTTTTTACAGCTTGTTTTAATGGAATAGTGCAAAAAGTGTTGGATATCCATTGAGTGGGGGTGCCAAAAGCTGCATAAGCTTAAACAGATGTCTGAAATTTGTTGATTGTTTCTTAACTATAACAGCTGTGATTGAGACATTGAGCTGATGTGGGTTTAGTTTTTATGGGTGTGTGCTTTGAAATTAACTTCAATTCTAGATTTATGAAATTCAGTTGATTTGTCAATGTTCATGATTTTGATTTTTAGTGATTTGAGAAGTTCGGCCTCAAAACTTGCCAAAATACATGAGCAGGTCTTGGAAGATGGGTTGATGAAATTAATAGAACTGGAATAGTAGCTTAGTTTCTGAAGGGCTATATTGACAATAGGTTTGATGTTGACAAGAAGAGAGTTGGTGGAAAGTTGAGTGCAAGGATGTAGCGACAACTTTAGGCAAATACAGTAGAGACAATACGCGATACTGAGAGAGATATCGAGGGACAGCTATTGGAGCTCTCTCTAGCGAGTAGACCTGAAAACTTGTCATAAGAGCACGTGTTTTTTATGTGAAGTTTTTGGTGTTATTTATGCATTTTCAGTGAGTTGACATAATTAAATAGTAGCGTGTGTCATTCCTTGATATCTCCTCAACATGAGGGGAAAGGTATGTGCAGTGTTTGGCTGCAGTAACTATGAAGTAGAGAAGAATGCGCGGTCATTCTTCACGTTCCCTCATGACAATAAAATGTAAGTAATATTGTGTTTGCATATATATTCTTCCAGTGACGAGATTTTTATAGTACTTCATAATCTTCTGACCCGCTCGACCCATATTTTAACTGGCTTAAAATATAATGCACATATTTTATTGTATAGTGCAGCAGTTAACCTTCAATACCGATGTGTTGTTGTACACCTAGGGTTTTGAAATGTCACAAAAGTGATTTGGATAAGGTGTACAAGAAAGAAGGGACGTTACGCTTATATAAGAATTATAAGATCTGTTCAGAACATTTCCAGGCCAGCGACTTTAAAAATCCTAGACTATACAGCCAAGGGTATGTTACATTTTTACTCTAATTGTACGTAAACATTCCTCAAAGCATCACTATCGACAACATTTTCATACTTTTCTTTCTTTTATCCCTCTTCTCAGATTAAAGCCGGGATTTTATAGATTGTCCAGCTATTAAATGTTAATTCATTGCATCATGTGTGTAAGGAATGTGCCGATATTTTTGACAAGTATCTTAATGTGATTATACAATGTTTTTAAATGAGAAAGACAAATCCAACCGTAAGAGTTCAGGCAGGAATGCTAAAGCTAAAAAAAGTAATGCATAAATGAAAGGTCAAGCCATTTCACAGCAGTCCATTTCACACCTTGTTTATGTCTAATTTCAGTCTTTGAATAATAACCTTTTAAATAATTCTTCATTCATTTATCCAGAATTGCTTTAGCAACTTCGAAGTTAATATCTCAATAACACTTTCTTTCTAGACGTAATTTACTTATCCATTTCCGTATAATTTCCATTGATATTTGAATTTAACGCAATTTTTTTCAGGTCAAATCACTAGAAGCGCCACCGTCGAATTGTCTCCCATTTTAGCAAGGCTAAATCCGTAAGTGTCGCGTATTGTCTCCACTGTATTTGCTTTAGGTATCCAGAAGGTATACAAAGGGACCCCAAAGAAAGAGCATTGAGAAATAAACAAGTTGCAGAGATGATAGTATAAATGATCCAGGCATTGTACAGGAAATGCAAAAGCAGAGGAGGATTTGGATGACAGATTGGTTTTGAAGTGAAGTATTCTCTTGCTCTAATACTAGAGCTTGTGTGTTACTGATTGATATGGGGTGAGTGATCATACAGTACAAGTTCAGTTAAATGGCTAGTGAATTTACCCTTAATCACTAACCTCTCCTCCCATGACCAATATTATCACTTAATCATTCGTGTATGGGACTTTATGCACGTAATAAAGGTAAACCATAACTTAGAAATACACATGTACAAGCACACTTTTCCATTCTTGAAGTCCTAAGTCATTATACTACATGGAAAGCATTTGTTAGATTGTTGGTCACCACATTCCTCCATTGTAACCAATACACTAAGAAAACATCAATTTCAATACGTTCACTCTGTTCTGGGTTCAGTCTATCACTGCATTTTCTCCAAAAAGTCAATCAGCATCAAACTCAGTGATGTTTTATCAGCTCGGTTGACAAGTGCATTTGTATCCTACTTTTAAGTGTGTCTTTGCTTTTAAGTTCGGTACCTAAATTTCTTAAACACTACTCAGGTATTTGATCGTGGTGACACTGCGAGCAGTGCAAAAGATCTGAACATGCAACTTTGAAGGAGAAAAGACATATTTTCTTCCCATGAGGTTGCTCTTGTTCAGACTTGCATATTTTTGCATTTATTTGGAGTATTTTACCTAGCATTGCTCGTCATGGCTGTAATAAAGTTGTCTGCATAAACTGACACTGAAGGTGAAGTGAAATCAAATCACTCGTCTGCTATGCATAGGTCACTTGTGAGACTGGTTTTTCTCCTTTCCTCAGAATATTGTGGCAGTATATTATGTAACCAATGACAAGGGACAAGCTGATATAGAAAGAAATGCATAGAAGGAAGTGTTGGGTCTTCCTTTTACAGTCCATACTGTAATGTTATTACTAACCATTCGTTCCTCAGACGACAGCAGCTCCGTAACACGAAAATTAAATCTATATAAAGTTGTAGGGGTCCACCATCTGTAATTTACTCTATTTTGTCAATTTTTCAGACATTTATCAGTTTTAAGTTGATTCAAGACCGTATCAGTTTTAGCTTTTGTCTGTTTGCATGTCCATCCCCATCACTGTCCCATCACAGCAAAATGGCTGGATAGCTCTTGACCAAACTTCATATTTAGAGTATACTCATCCAGGAGCAGGTTTAGATATGCAAATAATTTTAAAAAACCACTGAATAGACTTGGGTTTTATCCAAAAACCAGAACAGGTTTTTTCAGTTTTGTCTCATACTATTTATTCTCTAAAATCTGAAGACAGTATGTGAAACTTCCCTTATTTTAAACAACTTATGTACATAATTTTGCTTAATCTTCAAATGATGGAGAAAATTTCTATTTTCTGTGTGTTTCATACTCTGCATTGAGTAACAGACAATAATTTATTTATATTTCTTGATACTTCCTGCCAGCAGGGAAGTAACATAATGCCATTTTTGTCATGGCTGTAAACTCATGGCTGTTTCTTGGATAGAAGACAAGATGTCAAGCTGCCATTCTGCGAGATATTTGTGGAATACCGTTGGAGGTTATAATCTTATTTGAATATCTCTAAGGGTGGTTGTTAATATTTCAACAGTACGTAGTGTAGCCCATTATTTCACACCATAAGGTTTTTTCTTGAATTTACTATAATTTTCACTGTACTTCTCTTCTACTTCTTTTCTGCTTCAATTTCTTGCCTCTGCCTTGCCTTTTCAGGCTTAAGTAATAACACCATAAGTCATCTTGTGCAAGAATTGCACGTAAATTTCTCCTGTTACCACTTTCTTAAAT
Organism: Anabrus simplex; assembly: GCF_040414725.1. Lineage (NCBI taxonomy): Eukaryota > Metazoa > Arthropoda > Insecta > Orthoptera > Tettigoniidae > Anabrus > Anabrus simplex. The sequence continues at coordinate 147,082,646 of NC_090270.1, read as the reverse complement.
CTGTAACACATAATCTTAATTTGAGGAACATTTCATTTTTACAATACATCCACTTCATTTTTATCTTTAGAGCTGCATTTCTCAATTATAATCAGAACCCCTGATCAAAACACCAACTTGATCCTCACTGGCATTAGGAAAAGGGGCCTGTCGATGGCGATGAGTTTTCATTACAAATGGCAGTAGGCAAGTGAATCTGCCATTATGGTATAAACTCCCATACTAGATTGTGAATTACAGTAGGAAACATTGCCTGTCATTTTCATCAACTTCCCAAAGAGCACCTTACATCGCAAGCAACATATGCGGTCTTCCCAGTGGTGTTTCATGGATAACACTAAGAGAGATGCAATTTAATATAATCTTACTCACTGCATGTACAGCAATTTACATAGAAATCTGTATACAATGTGGAATATTGTAGCGAAGCACTGGTACATATGCTAGTTAGACATAAAAGGTTAAGATGCAGGGAAGGTCCCACAGACAAATTGTTAATGGTGCAGGGTTAATAGAAGACCAGGTCATGAAAATAAGACAACAGTAAACAATAGTGGTGACAAGGAGACAGAGGACTGGAAGAGTCTTAATAAAGTTAAAGGAGCCTCTGAAAGTAGCTCTCACCCTTGAGTCCTTGGGATATGTAGTATCTCAAGGTGGGCTATAACAAAAGATATCAGTAGCAGGGTGCAAATGGCAGGAAGATTTTACCACAGCATAAGAGGTATAGTATGAAATTAAAAAACTCCATGAGCAAAGAGGTGTTATAAAGACCTATTTCGTACTGTAAAATGGGGTAACTTCGGCTATACAGGATAGATTTGGCCACTGACAAATAGAAACTTTCTCCTGCCTCCTATACTGAAAAAGATGAATAACTTCCAACAACTAAAATGCACACAAAATAGAATGCTCTATCAACACTCGATAGTCCAGAAAACATTGGCAGGCTAATGTTGAGTCAATTGATTTCTTTCTCAGCCCTGACTATTGTTTTGTCTGGTAACAGAAAAAAAATGCTGTTCCTTAGCCCCAGCATTCAATTCTCCATTCCAATCGTTTATGGGGTAAAAATGTAAGTCTGGTAACTGATCAACACAATTTGATGCATTTTGTTCAAATGTTTTTCAGGGAATGTTTTGTGATAAAGATGTCTTCTTCCAGAGCAACTTTGGCTATACCAAGAACATACACGATAACATTACGTGACCGTGAGTATTGTAATTAGTCCTTTTTACTTCAAGAACACTTCAGAAGAGATTAATAAAGGCACAACAATTAACAGGCACGTTTATCCAGAAAGTGAGGGCAAAGACAGTTCCAATTGTCAATTATAAATGTGCCTATAGACACTGTTTCTGAATAGACATCAATCTTGTGTTTTTGGGTGGTGGATTCCTTGCTTGATTGCATTGCTCTAATTTGTCAGAGTTGGGACGTAAGGATGCTTTTAGGAATCGCTGATGTTGTCATGTGTGTTAGGATTATCATGAAATAGTTTTCTCAAAATGTCCTTGCATGCCTAATCAAATTTGGCTCTAAGATCTTGTCTGTGTACTGTTGAGCAGTTAAGGATCCATTGTAAATTAGCAGTGGTTTTAATGTTAAGACTTTTGCCCGCCCACACCATAAGATCCACCTCCATGATAGTACAGCAAGTACACCAAATAAAGCTGCACTTTTTGATTGGTATATGCCACTTTCTGTGGATATAGTTGATGCCAAAAGGCATCTTTCCAGATAGGGAGCCACTTGAAAATCCGTGTAGAACACAAAATGGCAAACATTAAAGATGGCATCATTAGCTGCAGTATTGGCACATTGAATTTTGTATCTTGGCTCCTAAGGGTCAGAATTTAGGTTTTTTTAAAGCTCTTGTGAAAAGGAAACATTTTTTTTTAAATTCAGGTTTTCTTTTTTGTAATTTGATGATTTTTGCCCTTCTCCTAAATTTTTCATTCCATTATGAAGGTTTGCTCATTTTAAACAATGAACCTTCTTCATTTCAAATTGAACATTCCTGAACTTAATAAAAATGGCTTCAAGGTGTCTGCAAATGACACATTAATTCTCCTAGTGCCACAGACTGGATAATGTTATGTCAAAATTCTAGTGATGAAGACTTGATTTGCCCTGCCACACACACTGCTGAATTACTTGTTGGTGTTGGCTACAGAATGCTTTTAGAACATCTAATGGAATTTCAGAATCTAGGTGGAGTGCCCTATGGTTTGGATTTTAAAAAATTAAATGAGAGAGGGAATAGAAGAAACATTTCAGAAAAAAAGAAAGCCAAGTGGCACAAAAAGTTCACCCTTAAGTTAAATGAAACAAAACTTGACAGGGCAAAGAAACTCGAAACATTCATCATCCTTGCGCAATGTCATCTGAAGGCGGTCTAGACTTCAACAGAACCAAATGAAAAAATGGTCTGGGGAATGTACAACATAATATATTCAAATGAAAGATGAAATAAGTTTTATATGCAATAAGAAAAGCAACTGCTCAAAAACCTTTATTGTAAGGTTACTTCTCTGAAAGACTTAAGTCTAAAGAGATGCCAAAATTACTGATGAAGCACTCCTTGAGGGTGGCAATTTAGTTGCCCAAGAAGCAAAATACCACTCGGTGCCATAGAGATCTGACAAATTGAGAGCATTGAACGGAGTAAAAGAGGAAGATGTCTGCTCTATCTGCAAAAGTATGGGCTTTGCTTCCGTTGCTTCACGAGAGAAAATCTAAGCCTCTGAATCTGGAAACGCTGAGAATGTGTTCCAAATGCCTCATCTTAAAACTATACAGTCTAGCAAATCATCTAGGCATGGGTGAAAACTTCCAAATACACTCACTACCCATCTAGGTGAGAGAATTTGTAATCACTTCCCACAACTCAGAGCTCAACCTTCAGGCAGAGCTTTCTTCCTGTGCTGAAATAATGGTAATATTTTTCAAAATGTTCATTCTGAAAACTTTGCTGTTGCATGCAAAAGTTTCATTAAACAAATTAGAAAGGTAATATTGCAGAAAAAACCACTTTCATGGTCACCTGAATGATCAACAAACTGCAAGCATTCCTTCAGAACTACTTCTGGCACTAGTGTTATTTACTTCGTGGTTTCACTTCAGCGGAGACTACAGCCAGAGCAACTCAGCCTGCTTTGACTATCAGTGAATTAATAATTTTAAACCATAGTGAAAGCATTCTGAAAGGCAACATTGTTCATCACAAAAGTCATGAACCACCTGTTCCATTATACCTGGGTCTGTCTGTATTTGGAAGAACACAAAATAAGACAATAATTGAAGGCATGCATGAAAGAGGCCATCTCATCACCAAACAGAATTAAGGAGATAACAGCAACTCTTGCTTACTTGGAGATTCTGAGCTTGAGGTGTCATTTGCCCCTCAAACTTGCTTAATGGTCATTTCGTGAACGGTGCATACAACAATACTGATAATTACAGCAACACAACTTCAGAATAATCTTTCTTTGGAGCAGAAATTTGTCTTCCAAATTCCTGTATAAAGAGAGGTCAGTGAACCTCGTAAAATTGTCACAAGCATTTGTGGTAGATAGCGGCTTCAATCCCGACAGAGGTAGTCAGATTTTTGAAGGGTGGATAAGTCCATTCGACCCTCCATGTCGTACGATATTTGCATGTAACAGATCTCTGGTGACACATTTGGTGTCAACCCAACAAAATTCATTCGGTCTCAGCCTTAGACGCTCAAGAGTCTCGGTTTACTCTGCTACAGAGTAGGCCTAGAGTAAAACGGAACATCAAAATTGATGAGCAGACAGCCAGATGGCATCAAATTGAAATGTCTGCACATAGTAGCTGAGGCCATAATTATTGATCACGGTAATAAAGTGCCAGAGCTTCCTGATAGCTACTGTTGTCAAGCCTGTAACATTGCCCTCAAATGAGCAACCTGTGCCAAAAGCAAACAAAACCACATCTTTTGAAATGTCTTTCAAAATTTGGATCTGAGTGGAAAATGGAGCAAGAATGGCTAGACCACATCTGTACTGACAGAAAAGATGTAAGAAAGCTTATTTTCACTTCAAAAACTGTCTATCAAGTCTTCTCCCCCTCCCTAACAAGAGGCAGTAAGGCAGCATTATCCTTGTTCAGCACACCAGGCATACAATTTTGTGTTGTGGGTGTTCAATGATGGACAACATTTCAGAACCAGAAGGGTGGGGATGGACCATGGTTGCTGGGGACTGGACACTGGTCTAGTCTTTTCTTTCTATTATGGCAGCCTGTAGAGAATTGGTTGAGCGTAGTAGCTATGGATGCTGTACAAAATGCTCCTGTTCAAAGTCCAAGGTTCCATGCATGCTACTTTGTATGAACTACACTGTGGGTCAAAAATGCAGCAATAAATACAAGATGTGTTTATTTGATTCTTAAATTTGTTTCACAATTTCAAGATCATATTTTATTGATTCAATGCCATAATACAGTAATTTTATTCCAGGAATGAACTGAATGATTGTGTGATCTACAGTCTTAAGAGCTGTATAGAATTGTTTAATTTACCGGTACATGAATATTTCTTAGTATTAAATTTTTTTTTTATTGTAAATGTTTCCGTAAGTAATGTTTTCAAAATAATTAACATTGCTGTTTATGAAAGTAAGTATTGTGTAACATATATGGCACCCCCATATACATAAGCCTTTTTTGTGGGGAAAGAAAGGGGTACTGAGCACAATTAAAAGCTTACGTGTGAAATTTGTGAGGAAAGTGAAATTTTCAGCTTTTTGAAAATTGTAAAGAACCATTAAGGTGTAGAGATAAATGTATAGGGACAAGAAGTTTTCTCTACACAAGAGCTTTTAAATGAAAAAGAAAATTTAAGTCTGATTAGGAGCAGAGATACAAAAAATTTAGTGTGCCATCTTTAATGGCCACCATTTTGGTGTTCTATGTGGATTTTCAAGTGGCTCCCTATCTCGAAAGTTGCCTTAAGGCATCAACCGAAGAAAATGGCACATTCCAATCAAACAGTGCAGCATTTTGGCTCTTTTAGCAATGTATCCACTGTACTATAAGCAATGGTAAATTGTACAGCCGGTGGATGATCTCTCCCAAGTCTTCTCCAGATTCAGATGACAATCTGAACAATAAAATGAATACCGGATTCATCCAAGAATAGCACAAGACCCCAGTGTTTAAGTTGCCAGTGCAGGTAATTGTAACAGACTGAACATTCAAATCCAGTATAGCCTTCTGTTATATCAACAGGATATGTTATTGCCATGATAGTACAATCCCCATCCCACTATGTATTTGTACGATGCAGTTAAGAACGTTCAGAGAAGTCACAAATTTATTTTAAAGCAGTGGATAATTTTCTTAATTTATAGATTTGTTTTGACAATGTTTTGTTGTAAGGTATGGTTGTTCTCCAGAAACATACACCACTGCTTTTTTTTTTATGCTTAAACTACTGGGCCAGATATAGATTTAAAGTGTAGTACTTAAAACTTACTTTTAAACATTATCATGCATGCAATTTTAAGATTGTAAAGAAAAAATTAATTATATCCGTAGATCCAGCAAATACTTCTACTGCAGAAACCAAAGTGGTGAAAATGTCTCGCCCTCTTTCACTGTAATCAACAAATTGTTTCCTGTTTGAATTATTAAGTTCGGTTTTTCCACAGCCTTAAAATTTTGCTATCTGCAGGGTATGGGATACCACTGTTCCCTTTACACAGGTATTTCCCACATTTTAACCATTTTAATTTAGCAATGTTGACTAAAATAAAGCACCACAAGACAAGCTGATCTGGAGTTACTCAAACCTGCAGGGATGAGTTTCAACAAATTGGAAGAATCACGTCAACAGAATGGGAAGGGTGAGAATCAGTAAATCATAAGATACCAGCCCAGAGGAAGTGCATACCAGATGTCCAGCTAAAAAATGGACAGAGGATGTAACCTGCCACGATTGTTCTTTTAAAGACATTTGAAATTTTGCAAGATCTATAGTATGTTTAGGGGCTGCCTGGCCGAGGCAGTAAAGGCGTGCTCTGTTCGCCCGGAAGGACGTGGGTTTGAATCCCCGTCAGGAAGTCGTAAAATTTAAGAAACGAGATTTCCACTTCCGGAGGTGCATATGGCTCTGAGCTTCACTCAGCCTTTACCTTCCACTCCTCCAAGGGCCTTCATGGCCTGTACGGAGGTGACTTTGCTTTGCTTTTGCTTTATAGTATGTTTATCAAAACATTTGTTTTTTACTCTGTCTAATTAAAAGGCCTCACGTTATTTGTGAGATTGCTAGAATGATTTGTACTGGGCGAGTTGGCCGTGCGGACAGCGGTGTGCGGCTATGAGATTGCATCCGGGAGATAGGGGGTTCAAATCCCACTGTCGGCAGCCCTGAAGATGGTTTTCCATGGTTTTCCATTTTCACACTAGGCAAATGCTGGGGCTGTATCTTAAGGCCACAGCTGCTTCCATCGAACTCCTAGGCCTTTCCTATCCCATTGTTGCCATAAGACCTATCTGTGTAGGTGCGACGTAAAGCCACTAGCAAAAATAATAAAAGAATGATTAGTTTGAATAGTATTGGTGACAAGTATTTGTATTTTTTGTCTACAGATGCTGTTAAATCTCGCAGTTGGTGTTCATGCATACCCTTCAGTCCACATAAATAACGAGTTGGCTGCTTTGTACTGGCCACAAAACTGAACCTGCATTTGGAAAGTGGTGGGTTTGAACCTCTCTGACAGCTCTGAAGATGGTTTCCTGTGATTTCCCATTTTCTTACAGGGACAAGTGCTCTACCTTAAGGCCACAGCTGCTTCCTTGTTTTCATTACCGAAAACCTACAAGACTTAGTGCATCATTAAACCACAAGCAAAAGATCATAAACATAACCATGTTCTGTTTAGGACTTGTCTGTGACCAAATTCTTTATTTAATGAAAGTCGGTCTGCATCATTGTAATGGGATGTATCTTTAATTAGAGTAGAATTAGATTTTTATGACTTTCTAGTTTTTCTGGTCTGCTGAAAAACAAAATATAACTGAGAACATGACATACCAGTAAAATAATACATTAGTAACAGGATGATAGGTGTAGTATATGTTCAGACTGGAAAATCTTGGAATTTATTTTAGCAGAGTTGGCTCTGAAAAAGAATGGCTTCCTTAAAAAAAGGGAATTAGGTTTGTCCTGCTGTAAAAGCAAGATTATGATAACTGATTAAAATTTGTTTTAATTTGTTTGCTGGAATTTCCTATAATGTTGGTTAATCTTAAAGGAGTTCTAAATTCAAGATCTAATATACAATACACATTGTAATTGTGGAGAATATTAGACAAATGGAAAGAACCAAAACATTTCAATATATATAGATTGAGCTTAACAAACCTGTCTTTGGATGGTATTTCACTCTGAGTGACTTCACGCTGCTCGGACTGGAACATCACAGCGCAACTTTTGAAGCAAACATGAGGCCACTGCAAAGGTCAGCTCTGCAATAAATTATCACTCTTTGCTTCAAGAATATTCAATTTTAATTTCTTAAATTAAACACAAATTATGGTTGGCTGAGACTTGTATCAGAGTATTCAAATCTCTCCTGAGATTCCTGCAACATTTAAATTCAGGGTTGCAGATGCCTTTGATGGCATTGTACTGGAGCCTGGTGTTATGCCTTTTGACATTTTGTTTACTTCCTCTCTGTACATGCTCAAATTGTGCAACAGTAGCTGCAATAGTTGGGTGGCCTTATACAATGATACACCAAGTATTTAGATTGTCAGTGCTCCTGAAGGTCTTCTTAATCTGATCTTCATAGTGCTTCAGAGGGGAAATATGGGGTTTCCTGCTTGTACTGATTTTACTATACAGAATTTTTTGAGTGTCCTTTTTTTTGTGCTGTATATGCCCAGTATAAGAGTTGTGACCCATGATGGTGGCTTCTACACTGTTTATCTTTGCCCTTTGTAGAACTGTTGTTAGGAATGTAGTTACCAGTGGTGTATACTGAGGGCTACCAAGGCTATCGGGGAAGCCCAAACCTCAAATGAGAATGATGGGAATCTGAAGCACATTATAATGTAAGAATCCGACACATTGTTCAATTTACAAAATTTAAAGCAGTGAGAAAATCTCTCGCCTTTCCGAGTGCAAGGCATCGGAGACTGATATTGCAGCCCAAGCACGCTGTCAAGTCGCCCCTAGACTTGCCCTGCTCAGCTTGTTGCTGAATGTCTGATAAATATGGGGACCAAGGGGATAGATGTGAAAGGCTTCGTTCTGTCGGTTCACCATAACAGAGATAGCTCAAAGACTCAGTTCTCTGAAAGCCTCGGAATGGACACTATTGACAACCATGCATTCTCCATCGTATAGACTTTCTGACCTCATACTTCTGAGTTATAGACAAGTGCTGGTATTTCACTCCTGTCTACTTCTGCATCCTTCTAGTGAGACACTGCAGGGCTGCTGTTATAGGTGTAATAACTTTTTCATAGGTAAATCTGCTACAATGAAATGCAATCTTTCAGGTTGTTTAGAATCAAACCCATGATCATTGGTCAGACACCACCATAAATCTACCGAGAAAGCTAATAAACGTGTGAATGATGGGTACGACTGCTGGTAATGCTGCAAAATTCTACATTTTAATGTAGTAATAATAATATTAATGATGATGATGATATTATAATAATAATATAGTGCTTAGCTTCTGGAAAGGTTTGGAGACTTAATGAGGATGAAATGAATTGTGAAGATGTCATACATATCCAGTCCCCAAGCCAGGGGAATTAAGAGTACAAGGTAGATAGTTCCAAGAATTGAACTGTGGTCATTGGACCAAAGGCAAGCATTATATCTATTTAGCCACAAAGCTGGGTTTTAATTTGCTAAACCTTGGACTACCATTTCCACTGATCAGGTGTTGAGCAGAAGCAGAGTCCAGGGCAGTAGCTTGTGAAACAGCCTTGACAACACCAGGCTACTCCAGTGACTTCTAACTCATAAGACTTGATGTTCACTAAACTATCAGAACGGGGTAACCCACGACTTGATCCCAGCATATGCCACTGGTAATTATACCTTTTGATGTTTAAAATTTATCTGACAAGGGGAGGTCATGACGTCTGAATCACTGATTTTGTTCAAACTTCATAGGTTGGTAGTAGTAATCACAAAAACACACTGGCATAGTAGTAGCGCGCAACTCTTAAAAATTTTAAAAACTCTTTTGAAAATGTCGAAAAAAGTTACAAGAGGTTTAGCATACCCGGTACCATCAAGCGAGCGACTGTGGTGGGGTGGCTGATTGGTTAAAGTTCTCCATTTCAGTTATGAAGATGGACATCCATAGAGTAGAGTGGAGATGACAACTGCTGGATACACAATCAATTTTGTACATATTCTCTTAGATCTTTATTCAGGAAGACCTGACGTGTAGTACATCCAAAAGCTATACGGACAGCACGTATTTTCAATGACCTTGATTGCAATTTAAGAATCTCACAATATTGATTTTACAGTACAGAAATATGTAAATTTAAAATCCAACTTAGTCAATACATAAATGTTAATTACGAAAAATGTTTTGGCACTTTTGGGCCTACTTCAGTCTTGAAAAGTATATAAAGTTTGTAGAAAAGGATTTAGAGAAAATATCACATTTAGTCTATTAAAAAGAATCTTGATTGTAAGAAATAAAACATGACAAAAATCAAATATATAAAATACTTATTTTTGAAGTCTTATAGAAATATCAATTGTATCAGAATATTGTGTAGCAGAAAAGTAATGAAGGTGACAATTAGAAAAATAAAATGTAGTCAATATGAAAAAAGAAACATAGCATAAAACAAACTGATAACACTTCCAAGCAGGCTCCTGTTTCGTATCTCATCTTCACCATAAGACCTGTCAGTGTCCCATAAAGTAAATCATTAAAATCTTTCAGGTGTGGTTTCAGAGGCAGTCTGAGATCAGTTCTAGAGTGGTCTAGTCACTGAATCTGAAAATCTCAATGTATGGGTGACAAAATGAAGGATAGTTGTGGGATAAAGTTCTTGAAGTCTAGGAAGATCTCTCTCAATTGACTGTTTCTGCAAATTGGACTCCATGCTGTAAAGAATCAAGAATTCTGGAAGCCCTGGAGCATGTGGATAAAGTATTAGAATTGCATGCCTGTTTGTTATGCCTTGTTAGTTTCCTCTTCATTTTGTGGAAGGAAAATGGGTCTTTTCTAAATATTCTTTTCTTGTGTTGCTTTCCTGCCTCCCTTAGTCCAGATTAGTCTAACATTAGCCCATGGGTTGTTAAGTACAAATACTTGCCCTTGCTACATTGCTATAAGGACAGCCATGACTGCAACCACATTGCCTGTAACAGTACTAAACTGGGAGTTTGGTTAGAACCTATATACAATGTAAAAGGCACTTCTGACACCTGAGCTGCTGAGGCACATTGGATACAGTTATATGTATTCCTCTTAAGTGCCCAGCCCAGTCCAATATTAACCTTGAAATGTTGGGTAGCATGAACTGACTGCTATAATGCCTCTAATAACAGGCTGTGTACAACTTTCACTTTTACAACTACAGAGGTTGTTTGGTAGAGTGCACAAAAATTGGTAAGTGCAGAATATTGCTTTCCTTCAAAATCCTCATTTTTTGAAACAGAATGAACATATTCTGCAGGTGGCATGATTTAAAGTATCATCTCTTTGGCCAGTGGCTGCCCACTCTTTATGGATATCCTTTTTTGACAATGTGTAAAATTATTCTGCAGCTGGTCAATTTTTTGTACACTGGTATACACATTCATATTCCCCTGCATATTATCTCACTGGGACCCCTTTCTCCTCGTGTTTGTCCTGTGTTCATATTCTTTTAATACCTGTATTTCTTTCTAATGTTTCTTCTCTTTTTTCTGTACTTAGTTCCACATGAAGACTAAAAGATCTGTCGATGGCCCCTCGAGTGTTGATACCTACCCTCCTGATGAAGCTGAAAAGCAGAAACTAGCTTGTCAAGGGCTGAGAAGAACTGGGATTGATGAGGAGAGCCTATCTATATGAAGATAGCAGTGCATGAAATTGAGATTCTTTTTGCTTGTCCTTGTCTTATTTCTGTTGCTCCTTCCCATACTGACCTCTCATTTGCTTGCCTTTGTGTTAGAGAGAGAGAGAGAGAGAGAGAGAGAGAGAGAGTGTGTGTGTGTGTGTGTTTTGTATAAATATTCTTTATATTTATAATGCCTATGCTGTAACATACAATTAAAATTGTTTTTTTTCTCTTTGTAGGAAAAACTGACATGGGTTTTCTTTCTGCATCAAATCACCACTATTGAACAGAAGTGCTTAACTGGAAGACTCTTTACTGCAGTGTATTAAATAGCCAAGAAATGTTTGTTCTTTTTGCTTGTCTTCAGGCTTTTAACAGATTTTCAGCCAATATCTTTGTGTTGAGTGCTTCAGTAATTGCCCTGACTGTTCTTGGGCAAGATTATGAACTGGTTCTAAAAGTTCCTTTTGCTGAAGTGTTCTTATTGAAGATATTTGTAGGAAATTCTAAAAATGTTTTTGTATCTTGATTTAACATGAAGTTGTGCTTTTATTTTTTCTTACTGCAGTTTCAATCTTGGTATATAATTGAATATTACATTTGCAAGTGTGTATCTGTCAAGAGATAGTTCAGCTGGGAAGTTGTAGCATTTCTTGCATGGACTTTGTCTTGGTCTTTCTGAAGGGTGTTAGTTTCAATTTGTCCAGCTAGTAACTTAACTGTAGCACTACTTTTTTGCTAGCCTGAGTCATTGTGGTCTCATTTTTGTGTCATATTCTGCCTCAGCTCTTGTTTGAGACCTTTGATTTAAATACCTTTTATTTTCTGAATATTGTAATTAAAACTGAAAGATTATATTGGATAGGAAATAAACATGGTTACATATCTTGGTGGTTAATTATGTCAAATGTAGGTTAATTAGTTTGTTAATGATTTGTGTGATTAATTAGTTAAATGTTTTGAAGCTTTGTGCTAATTTTCTTATGTCTCATTGATCTAAAACTGCTGTCAAAAACATAGAATTATTGTACAAAATATATCTGTATAGTGTAAAAACCTGATTAAAATAAATTGAACTCCTTCACAACACACTGCCGTTTATGTAATAATTGCACCTTCCAATAATCCTGAATATTCAATCCTCTTAAATAATTTTTATTTAAGTAAAAATTCTTAAGCCTTGTATCAAAACTTTATTCACATTTTGGACTTAGTTTTTTTTTGTTTTTTTTATACAGTTCAATTAATCAAACAAAAATACCACAATTATAAAAGATCAATTAAAAAATACATAAAACCTGCAAAAATTCCACAATTTTCTGGAAAGTAATGGCCAAATTATGATTTTTCCTTGATTTTGGTGGAAAAATTGCTTTAAAAATATCACCTAAGTCCAACACCTCATTTCATGTGTCCAGCCCCAGCGTTGAAACTCCTATGAATCACAGACTTTCCTGTTCAAAAAGAAAAAAATATTACAAAAGCGATTATGTAAGTACCCACTTCTAATGTAGGAAAGGGAACAAGAAGCAACTATAATGCAATAGATAAAATATAACATTGCTGATCAGCCAAAAGTGCAAAAAACCTTGTTTACAATTTGGACTTAGTTTATTTTGGCTATCAAGCCCATCTTCACCCACTGCTTAAAATTGCATTATATAAGCTCCATGTTCTCTTCCCTACATCAATCATGAAACATCACTACTGCCACACAATATAAAATAAATTTAGATGGTGTTGAAAAAAGAAAACCATTTTACATTACTGAATATATGCCTGCACATTAATAACTTGTACGTAGGGATGGGAAGTGAGAGTGCATCTTCCGAAACTCTCGAGAACAGGTAAGTACGCTTCTGCCATTACAAGATATACTGATAACAAAAGCATACACTGATGTCTCTGCCAACAAAATTAATTGGGTGGAATGGTCTTTCATTCAAAGCAAATTAGTAAACCTCATACACATATGCATGGGAGAAGAAAAGCAGTAGGAGGACTGATTAACCTCAGTCAGCCCTTGAGGCAGCTCACAGAACCAGTCACTCTGTTTTTGCTTTAACATTTGATTTATGGTGGATGAGAAAGACCATAATATTTTTAGTGCACACTGATGGCTTCCAAAAGAAAATCATGAGCCTAGGAATATTTTAAAAATTTACCTAAAAATAAAAGTGTATTGTAGTAGTTTTTTCCAGTGTATTAGTATCATAAGCTATGAAACATTTTAAGGCAATCATGCTTCAGTTAGCAGCCTTTGTGCTTTGGACACTGGATTTGTATTTTAAACAATATTCTGTTCTACTTCATTATTCTAATAATCATGTTATTGTTTTTACGTCCCACTAACTACTTTTGGCGGTTTTCCGAAGTGTCGGAATTCTGTCCCGCACGAGTTCCTTTACGTGCCAGTAAATCTATCGGCACGAGGCTGACCTATTTGAGCACCTTCAAATACCACCGGACTGAGCCAGGATCGAACCTGCTAAGTTGGGGTCAGAAGGCCAGCACCTCAAACGTCTGAGCCACTCGGCCTGGCTTCATTCCTTTGTTTGGAAACAAACTGGAAAATTATGAGTTGTTATAACAAAACAAGAGCAAACTAATTCAAGAGAATGCCAACACTCAATTTTTATTTAATTGCAGATAATATTTTGTCTGTTTTTTGAAGATTTCCTAAATCGGGCTTTGTTATATTTTATTTCGGTTTGCAAGTAAGTAGTACAATGAATGATTGTCAAATGATTGTCATAAAGTGTTTGATCATGCTGTGATTTGCGCACTCGCACAGAGAGCACAGCACTATTCAATTTTACTCAATATTTTGACTGCCAGCCTCGAGACTCTCAAGTAAAAAGAATTCCCATCCCTACTTGCCAGTGTTACAAGGAAAGCGAGTTTGAATTCCAAGTTATATGGAAAATATCAAGAATGACTGGAACTACTGGAATTGTATTTTGCTTAAAATGTTCACCTGTTTCATTTCTCATCCCATCCCTAATAAGTCTGAAGTATGTACATTAAAACAGACACCATGGTAACACACAAAGCAACATTGTCATTAGTTTCTCATTCAAGTAACCATAGTTCAAATCCTGGCCAATGTATGTGGAATTTTAAAACATGTAAGAAATTTACATTTTTATGGTTCAGAATCCACATAGAGCAAGAGGTGCTATGATCATGATATTAAGTCATGTAAAAAAAAAAAAAGTTTTCTTTCAACAGAATTCACATGGACAATTAAAATCTGTACCAATTGAAGAAATATTAATGTATTATAATTTTGTGTGGAAAGGCAGCTGCTTGACATGCCACTAAATCTACTGTATGGTATTTATCCACTTTTAAATACCAACCTATAAAGACAGAATTATAGACGTGATACTGTATAGGCTTTGGGCTTATGCCGTGTTGAGAAAATAAGGTGAAATTCTTTACGTTTTGCAGAGAACTGTGCTCTGCGTCGTCAGAAGAAATCTCGACTGTCCACGAGAAAGGCTTGTGTCTACATCATACACCTGTCAATGTCACATGTTACATACACACGTTTATGTGAACTGCTTCGACTGATTCTATGGTTCGGTCAGCTTCCACTTCGAATGCTAGCGTTGTGCCACGTCCTGGGAGCCATCTGGTGGCAAATGAATGTACCATTTCCACTTCTATTATAACGTCTAAATTTTAAAGAGTCATTGTTTAAGTCGAAATTTCTTTTGAGGACGCAGAGCACAGTTCTCTGCGAAACGTAAAGAATTTCACCTTATTTTCTCAACACGGCATAAGCCCAAAGCCTATACAGTATCATGTCTATAAGTACGGGCCGTGAAAGCATCAATGGCAACAAGAAAGAATTACTTTCACAACATTAACCTATGCAGTTGATCCTGCATGAGACATGCATGGAAATGCTGACAACTATGTACTAAACCTCACAATGAAACATTCTTTCCAAAGGAATAAAGTCCTACAGGTATTGGAGTTGAGAGAAAGGAAGTAAGCTCCATTCTAAAGAACTAATTTCAGAAAATTTCTGACGTGAAAGGGATTGAAAGCACTTCCTTACTGGCCAATGCTCCAGACTTAATGTTCTATATTAATGAAGCTTGTACTTCTAATTAACATTTTTCCCTGTGTGTTAGCGATGCTGATTCCATGGAAGCCACTTCACATGACAAAGCAAGACCATCACATTGTTTACAGTTTACAGCATCATTATATTTAAATTTTGACAGTAGTCTACTATATAGTATTGTGCTGTACAGAGCATATTCCAAAAAATTATAAGTCATAACTAGCAAATTAACATCAAATAAGCTGAAACTAGCCTCCGTGGCTCAGGCAGTAACGCACCGGCCTCTCACCGCTGGTTCCGTGGTTCAAATCCTGGTCACTCCATGTGAGATTTGTGCTGGACAAAGTGGAGGCGGGACAGGTTTTCCTCCAGGTACTCCGGTTTTCCCTGTCATAATTCATTCCAGCAACACTCTCCAATATCATTTCATTTCATCTATCATTCATTAATCAATGCCCCAGAGGATTGTGACAGGCTTCGGCAGCTGGCACAATTTCCTTCCTCATTCCATTCCTGACCTGGTCGAATGACTAGAAACAGGCTGTGGATTTTCATTTTCAAGCTGAAACAATTCTCATATATAGGGTGGATTTTCTTTTGTCAAATAGAATGTCTTTCAAGTCATGTAAGACTAATTGCTTCACAAGTCTTTACCATATGCAGAGATCTATAGTCTCTTGAGATATAGCTATGTTACAGAAATACAGTATATAGAATACAATACTTCAAAGTGGAATGTTCTTAGAGTCAAATCTGTTCTAAATGTCAAGTTCTAATACTTCATGCTCCTATCTGTATGGTATCGGATACAGATGATGGATTATCTACCCAAACCAAATCACAGTGAAAGGTATACCTTTTAAGAGATTTAAAGGTCTATATGATTTCTCATATGTTTGTACAAAAGCCGTTATTTCCATTTTCCAATCCATACTGACAACACAAAAATAATGAAAATAATTTCACCTGTCTGGCAGATAAAATAATAATATTTTGAGATTATTGGTAGTATATCCTCACCAGGCCTTAATGACAGTCAGATGTTTCCAGACCTTTACAACTATTAGCATTATAACTGTAAAATGCTTACTGACTTTTATTATTATTCTTATTATTATTTATTTTGCACACTTTCGTGGTAATGATATTCAAGCAATTGTAGAGTTTTAGAAAATCAAAGCACAATAAACCTTAATTTACACTACATTTTTATGCAGAAGATGAATCCATACATTTCCGAACAATTCCAGTCATGGCAATGACCACCGCCTTCTGCACTGTATTGTAGAACTTCTTCAGTCCTTCCACCAGAGTGTTAGGTATAACAGCTGTACATGAAAGGATGATTGGTACAATTATCACTTTTTTTTTTGCTTTACGTCGCACCGACACAGATAGGTCTTATGGCGACGATATCACCTCTTCAGAGTGCCACGGTCTTTGAGTATGCTCCACCAGTGGTGTATACTTGTTGATTTTCTTGGTATACTTTTCATGGAGGTTCCCAATGTTCGAAACTGCTATGTCAATCAGAGAGACATGTTTTGTTTTCTTCTCTAACACCACTATATCCGTTCTGTTGTGGGTAGTGATCTCATCTGTGATAATTGTTCGGTCCCAGTACATTATGATCATGTCATTTTTTAGTAAAGTTTAAGGGCTGTACTTATTGCCCTGCATTTAGCCAAAAGTTTGATGCTTCTAAATCAACACTATTTTGTCTAACTAAGAAGGGATGCTTCCCATGTAGTGGTTTTGCTAGCCATGCTTCCAACTTCTGCAAATCAGTTCTTACTTCTCGCTCTAAGTCTTGGTGGTTAAGCAGTAATGGAGTTATATCATCCACTTCACATATCATTCGGTGCATACTCGTTGGCTGAATGGTCAGCGTACTGCCCTTCGGTTCAGAGGGTCCCGGGTTTGATTCCCGGCCGGGTCGGGGATTTTAACCTTAATTGGTTAATTTCAATGGCCTGGGGGCTGGGTGTTTGTACAGTCCCCAACATCTCTGCAACTTACACACCACACATAACGCAGTTACCTACACATGGCAGATGCCGCCCACACTCATTAGCGGGTCTGCCTTACAAGGGCTGCACTCGGCTAGAAATAGCCACACGAAATTATTATTATTATTCGGTGCATATCTGAGTATTCAGCTGAAGTATGAAAATACTCCCCCGTGATTATTATTATTATTATTATTATTATTATTATTATTATTATTATTATTATTATTATTATTAATGTCCTGCTCCATTTCTATATGGTTAGCCTGCTGGTCTTTGTTCCAAGGGGTCCTGGGTTCAATTTCTGACTGGGTTGGGGATTTTTACTTTTGTACCATCTTTAGCATTAGAATTCATCATAGTTACGGCCCCATCCTCACAGTGTCAACTCAAAAGACCTGCACCAGGCCTCTCCGGAGGCCACAGGCCATTATCATTAATATAACTGTATGGCCTCAAGTACTATGTACAGGTATTTTGATTTGATGCCATCGACATTGCCTGTGTATCAATTTTGATGTTTGGTTTACTCAACGAGACGGTAGAAAAACAGATCTCCACTGGGTAATTTATGACTTAATTTTAATTAATTTTGTTTAGTAAACAAGGATATTTTAGATGCTGACATCAAATGGCATGGAGGGTCAAATGTACCTTTTACTGCCCTTCAAACATTTGACTACCTCTGCCGGTTCTCCTGTAATCATGGGGTCCAGAAGAAGACACTCCACCATCGATCCACAGTGCTTGCAAAACTGTGCCTCAATAATGAAAGACAAAACACCATGCCGAAGATAGTACAGTTCAGTCGCAATGTTACTTAGGCCATTGTTCTTCAGGGGAAAGAAGAAGTCAATATAGCTTATCATGAGCTTTGGCCTACTAAAATTACTGCTGTTCAGTCAAATAGCCACTAGATTTGGAGTTTTGTGTAATAACTTCCTCAGCCACATTATTTGGCCTTCCTCACCTCTTTTATCAGACAGTTCCTCTACTACCTCAATTGAAAAGCTATTCCAACCCTCAGACCAAAATTGAAATCTGTGGATGAGCTAGGATTAGAATCTGAGGCCTCTAAGAGGCAAAGGCACTATTCCAATACCAGGGATCTGGTGAAAATGGAAAATGTAAAAGTATAACTTTATAGTCAAACTGTCTTTCCAACTGGGGTCAGTACCCTGCTAACATAGTTGTTGTACATTGTTTGCACCATTTCTAACATTTTCTTTCAAGTCACTTTTTAACCATGGTTTCCTAAACCTTCTCTCTGGGGACACTATCACATGTCTTTTCTATGTCTATGCAAGTCATGACCAGATCCTTTCCATATTCCCAGTTCTTTTCCATCAGCTGTCTCATGCTAAAGATTGGGTCCACTGTATATCTTCCACCCCTGAAGCCATACTGTTCCTCTTGTAACTCGCCTTCAATCTTTCTTCTCATTCTTCTTTCTAATATCCTTTCCAGTATTTTAACTACCTGCAATATAAGTGTGATTCCTCTATAGTTACCACAAACTTTCTTGTCCCCTTTCTAAAACACTGGTATTATTAGCCCTTTTTTCCAGTCTTCTGGTACACATTTGTGTTTCCACATACACTTTAATAGTCGGTACAACCATTGCACACCAACAGGTCCACCAGCCTTTAGCATTTCCACACTGATTTCACCCATCCCTGTTGCTTTTCCAATCTTCGTCTTTTGTACAACTAACTCCACCTCTAGCATTGTTATATCACCTCTGTTGTTGAGTCCTCGCACTGTATTGCTTCTATCTCCCCTGTACAGTTGTTCACATTCAATAGCTTATCAAAATACTCCTTCCATCTTCTATTTATCTCTGCTGCATGTGTTAACAATTTCCCATTTTCTTTTTCACCAGCTTTGTGATAACTCTTTCTGTCCTCTTACTTCTTATAAGTCCATACAGCATCCTTTTACTGCCACTTACATCCACTTCCATTTTTATTTTTTATTTTCATTTTTTAAATTCTTCCCACATCTTTTCTTCTTCTCCTACCACCTTCTTACATCTCCGTTTGCTGTTGAGATACTTCCTTTTGCTTTCTTCTGTTTGATCTCGGTTTCATTCTTGCCAGGCTGTCTTTCTTTCTTTCACCACTTTCCTCACTTCCTCATTCCACCACAGTCTCTCCTTTTCTTTCACTCTTGTAGATGCCCTGCCACAAACACTCTCTGCTGCACTAACAAATGCCTTTCTAAAATTGGCCCATGCCTCTTCTATATTTTACAATACAGTAACTGGGATTTGTTGCTTCAATCTCTCCTGAAAATCTCCCTGTACATTTTTGTCTTTCAATTTCCATACTTTTATTTTACTTTCTCTTATCTCTTTTATCTCCATTTTTTCCCAACCGTAATTTTGCCACCTCAACTCTATGGTACCCATCAAATGCTTCTCCTGGTAAAGTTGTCACATCCATTAAATTCCTGCGATTTGTCCTTTCCACCAAAAAGTAGTCAATTACTGATTTTGTTCTCCTACTGCCCCACCCATATCTCGTAATTTTCCTGCTCTTTTTCTTTTGGTACAATGTATTCCCCACTATCAGTCAGCAGGGAAGTAAAGAATGCCATTTTCATCATAATTCCTGTAAATCCTGGTCACGCTGCTATTCTGCGGGATATTTGTAGTATACCATTGGAGGTTACAATCATCCTCGAATAGCAATAAGGGGAGCTGTTAATATTTGAACAGTACTGCAGAGTGTAGCCCATTATTTCACACCGTAAAGCGTTTTCTGGCATTTGCTATCATTTTTACTGTATTTCTCTTCTACTTCTGTTTTCCACTTTAATTTCTTGGTTCTGCCTTGCCTCTTTAGGCTTAAGTAATAACACCACAAGTCATCTTTTCATCTGTTTACCTAAAATCCCTGTGCCTAAATTTCTCCTCTGTTACCGTGTTCTTATATCCGTAACGCATATCTTCACAATTTAATAACGGACATTTCATTTTCCAATACATCCACTTCATATTTACATATTTTTCCTATCTAACTGTCCTCACTTATAATCCTATTTTCAATTATTTTCAACTTTCTTAACTGTATTAACTTCTCAGTCACGAGCGAGACATCGGGAAGTGCAGACGTGTGAGTAAGACGAGGTGCGCAATATGGGAATAACGCTACAGCAATACAGGATGAGAATTGGAAGATGGCATGGTGCAAGAGGGAGTTGGAAGGAAGGTGGACCTGAGAGAGGGAGAGAAATTAGTGGTTATAAAGGACGGTTGGAGATTATGTTGTGTGCGGCGGTGATTGCGACAATGCTGGTGGTAGGAGGTATAGAAATGAACCCGGGGCCAAACCAGGGACCGTTCGGATGGGAGGAACTTGAAGAGATCAAGAGAGTGGTGAAGGAAGCGAGTAAAGGAGATGAAATAAAGGAAATGATGCAGGAACACCAGGCAAACCAAACGCAGGAGATGAAGGGCTTAAAAAATTTTATAAAAGAAGAAATTGGTGGGCTAAATGGTAAGGTAGTGGAGATAGAAGATGAGTTGGGGAGCTTGAAAAAGAAGGTGGTGGTACTGGAAGAGGAATTGACAGCAATGAAGAGAGAAGTGAGGTTAGCGAGGAGCGAATCAGCAAGAAAAAATGTGTTTGTGTATGGTGTACCTGAGGAAGGAACAGAATCAAAAGTGGAATTAGTATTGAAAGTGGTGGACATAGTTTCGAACAAAATGAAGATAAACTTTTCTGAAGTTGATATAGATGATATATATAGAGTAGGAAGAAACAAGGGTCATAGGCTGGTGAAGTTAAGGCTAATTTCAACCCTGATATCAGATATAATTCTTAGGAATGCTGGAAATCTAAAAGGATCGAACATTTATTTGAAAGCTGAGACAGAGAAAGAAGACAGGATGCGGTTGGATGTCTATAAGCGGCATATTTGGCGGGCTAGAGCTCAGGGATTGCGAACCAAGATTGTGGGGAGGTGTCTGGTAATTTCAGGCAGAAATTGGTCGCGATCGTGGACTCAGGAGGAACTGCTGAGGATGGAGAAATGTGAGGAGGAAATGAGTTGCAGAAATCGAGAGCAGGGCGACATCAGTATGGAGAAGGAAGAGAGAAGACGGGACTGCGGTGTCAGCGGTCAGGTGGCGGAGACAGCAGAGTCCTTGGTGAGTCGGAACAACCCAGGAAGGAGTGAATCAACAAGTAGGACACTAGACCGAAGTGAAGTGGATACAGGTAGTGAAGAGGTGACGGGAAGGGAAAGCAGTCAGGGTAGTGACTCAACCTCCCCGAATAAGAGAAATGCAGAAAGAAACCTGGAGAGAAAACAGGCGTTGAATAAGGCGAGATCGTTAAGTTTAAAAGATCTATGGGGTGGGAAAAAAGGCTCTGGCACGGAAAAGGGGAAGATTGGGGGGGAGAAGAAAGGGAGGGAAGGGGAGAGTGACGTGGTGGAGCCAAAAGGAAGAATTACGAGAAGTAAGGGGGGAAGTGGTGAAACGCAGAAGGATAGAGAGGGAGGGGGAGGAAATAAATAACTAGAGATGGCGATAGGGGTGCTGAATATTGAGGGGTTGATGGGGAAGTTAGGGAATAGGGAAATTGTGGATCTAGTGAAAGATTTTTAGATAATTGCGCTAGTAGAGACGTAGTTAGGGAAAGGGGTTGAAATTACATGAGACGGTTATAGAGTAGTTAACGTATTAAGAAAAAAAATAGGGAAGAGAGGCCGAAACCCAGGGGGCATAGTAGTTTTAATAAGAAATGAGGTAGCGGAATGGGTGGAGACGTTACAGACTGGAGTAGAAGGGGTAGTGTGGCTGAGAGTAAAAATGGGGAAGGGGGCAACGGAAGCAATTTGTCTGGCACTGCTGTATAACCATCCGAGCGATTCAGTTTATGCTAATAAATATTTTTTTGACGAATTGATTGAAGAAATAAATACAATTAAAGGGATATATGTAGAAGATGGGATGATCTTATTGGGGGATTGGAATGCGAGAGTGAGCAATAGGGTACCGGTGTACGGGAAAGAAGTAAAAGTAGAAGGGGAACTGCAAAGGAAGGGTAAGGATAATGTTGTAAATAGTTATGGAGAAAGGTTATTAGAGCTGTGTGCTATAGAACATTTATTTATTTTAAATGGGTGGATGAAGGGGGATAGTGTGGGAGAGTTGACGTATATTACAACAAATGGAGGAAGTGTAGTGGATATAGGAATAAGCTCAGAGATAGCGTTAAGGAGAATAATAAGTTTTGAGGTGTTAGAATGTGGGTTAACGGAACATATGCCTATCAAAATAAAATTGAGAACTTTGGTTGCGGATGAGAAGGGAAAGATGGAGGAAAGTAGGGAGAGATATAGGAATGGAGGATGGAAGTATCTATAGGATGACAATACTAAAGAGAAATTGGGACGGCATTTGAAAGAGGAGGGAGATATATTAAGGGTAGGAATTGAAAGGGCGGCAGAAGAGAACGACATGGATAGCGTGGTAAAATTAATAGAACTCCCTGTATGGAGGGTGGGAAAGAAAGTAAGGAGGAGAGTAGAGGGAAAAAAGAATAAAATGAATGGATGGTTTGATGAAGAATGCAGGAGAAAACGTGAGGTTGTAATGAGAGCCCTAGCGGAGTTTAGGAAGGAGGGTGAGCAAGAAAAGAGGAAGGAATATTGTAAATTGAGAAGGGAATATAAGGAGGTATTGAATGAGAAGAAAAGAGGATGGAAGGAGGCGGAAGCTAATAAAATAAATAGATATTGTAGAGAGAAGAAATTTGAGAGGATATGGGAGGTAATAAACAAGATCAGAAGAACGAAACCGGTGGGGAAGGGGGATAAAATAGAAGAAAACGAGTGGCTTAGGCATTTTAAAAGGCTTTTAGAAGGGGAGGGGAAATTGGGTAGAGAATTAGACAAGTCATATATAGGAAGTGAATTGGAGGTAGGCATTACAATTTTGGATGGGGAGATAACAAGCCAGGAGGTAATTAGAGTATTAAAAAATGCTAGACCCAAGACTGCAGGAGGTGTGAACGATATTCCCAATATTATTTGGAAGGAGGTTAGGGCAAATGAATCGATGTTGAGGGGGATCGTGAAGTTCTTTAATAGGTTGCTGGAAAAGGGGAAATTTCCTAGAGAATGGAGAAAGGGGGTATTATGCCCTATTTATAAAAATAAAGGAGCTAGGAGCGATCCTAACAACTATAGAGGAATTACACTCCTAGACTCGTTGTCGAAGGTGTACACAGGGGTTTTGGCGAATAGGATAACAAGTTGGGCGGAACAGTGCGGTAGGATATCTGAGTTCCAAAATGGATTTAGGAAAGGAAGGTACACAGTCGATAATGTTTGGATTCTGGACACTTTGATTACAAAGTATGTGAGGATAGCAGGGCGTAAATTATATGTAGCAGCGATTGATTTAGAAAAAGCCTTCGATACGGTCAGTAAGGAGGCGCTATTTTTGAGACTAAGGGAGGTTGGAATGTCAAAAAAAATGAGGGTGGCAATACAGACAATTTATGAGGAAGTGTTTGTGATGATTAAATTCCAGGATGGAAAGTTGAGTAAGTATTTTGAATCGAAGAGTGGGGTGAGACAGGGGTGTAAACTATCTCCGATATTATTTATATTATTTATAAATAATATTTTAGAGGGTCATGGTGGAGAGGCTTGGCAGTGCCCTTGGATAGGAAAAATGGAGGTTCCGGGGTTGTTATTTGCGGATGACCTATTGATTTTGGTGTTGACAGAAAGTGGATTGCAAAAAGGGTTGGACAAGGTAGTTGAGTATACTAGGAAGTGGTCTCTCAAAGTAAATGCAAGGAAGACTCAGATAATGGTATGTAGGAAAAGGGGTGGGAGAAAGAATAAGGAAGTTTGGAGGCTAGACCAGGAAAATATTAGACCAGGAGGAAAAATGGAGTATCTAGGTGTAATAATTAGTAAGAATGGTTCTTGGAAAAATCAGTGTAGGAACGCAAAATTCAAAGGTAGAGGAGCACTTGCGGTAGTGGGGGTTTTAGAGAAGAAATCCCAGATGTTAAATACGAAATTCAGAAAACGGTGTTCAAATCACTGGTAATGGGCAAAGTGCTATTTGGGGTCGAAGTATGGGGAATGGAGGAGGGCAGGGGTGAACTAAACCAGGTGGTGGCGAAATTTAGTAAGATTATGATGGACCTACCGAACTGTACAGCCAATGCCGGTGCCAGATTAGTCTGTAAAGAATCGATAGAGGTTGAAATAGCTAAGAGGGTGTTTAAGTATTGGATTAGATTGGAGGAAGGGAAGGGCGGGGCATTAGTACAAGAACCTTTAATTTTCAGAAAGGTATGACGAATGAAGGTTACTGGGTGAATAAGTGCAAAAAATGGTTACAACAGGTTGGTTTGGGGGAATATGGAGAGGCCTGGGGGGGGGGGGGGGAGGAATAAATGGGTATGGGAAAGGATAAAGGGAAGACTACTAGATATTGAAAGACAGAGCTTAATAAGGGAATGTAGAGAGAGAGTCTCTTTATCAGTATTAAATAAATTGGTGGAAGTAATAAATCCGAAAACAGAGTTTGAGGGTAGAAGGGATAAGAGAGGTTTGTATTGGTGGATATTGGGGGTTCCGAGGAACAGGGGATGGATAGGCAGTGAGAATAGTGATAGATGTGTGTTATGTGGAGGGATGTGGGAGGATCTGCATATTTTTAATCAATGCCAAGCTTTGGAGGAGATAAAGATTAAACTACTAAGTAAGAAGGAGCTGGATTTGATAGGGGAAAGTTATAAGATGACATCTTGGTTATGTAGAGAGTGGGAGAAAGGAACGAATATAGCGAAATTCTTAAATGTGGCCAGAGCTAGATTTATAAAGAAATTGAGGGAGTAACAGGGGATGTGCAGATAATGTGGTTCTTGCTGAGGGAGGAAGGGGGAGGGCATTCTGCTCAGAGGAATGGATATCCGCCCTGAGCAGATGCGGGAAGGGGATGATATCAGAAAACGGGGCTGTAGTGTTAGGGGAAATGGGGTGAGCACCTTGCCCTGTGGAAAAGGTGATCCGCCTGGGGCAGGGTGTTGGGAAGTAGATAGGGAAGTAGTAGGATGGGAGGAGGTGATAGATTAATGACTTGAGGAATATGACAGCAGAGGTGTTTAAGAGAAGAGTTGGTAACAAGGGAAAGACTGAGAAAATTAGGTAAGAGTTGAGAATAGGGGAGGTTGAGTTGGCTTGAGGGTAGTGTAAATTTAAGAAGCTGTTATATAGTTTAAGTTTACCGTGGATGGTTGTAATGAAGCTTAGGTATAAAATTTTTTTTTAAAAAAGTAGTGAGATGGCTGAGCGAACTAATGAACTTGGAATGGAGTACTATTTGTTTGTGTGTATATGAGGTGTAAAAAAAAAAAAAAAAAAAAAAAAAAGTATTTGTGTGAGGAGGGAGGATTAAGATGGTGTGTGTAATAGTAATTTAGATAGATTAAGGGGGACTGTAGTTAAGGAGAAAATGTTGGAAGTATAAACATTAAGTCTAACAGTTTGAGGCAAGTGTGGTGTTGTAGATTGTGAAGACTGAGTGAACTGATGGACTTGGAATAGAAACTGTCTGTTTCTGTGTAAGTGAAAAAAAAAGAATTGTTGATGTTTAAGTCTTAAGTTCAAGAAGGTGAGATGTAGTGGGCGGGAATAGTGCGAGAGAGGAGAAGGTGGCGTATCAAGGGAAGAGGGAGGGGTTGGGGCTTGACCCAACCCAAAGAAGCTAGGCTTTAGCATGTCTGCACGGCAAGAAAAGAAAAAGAAGAGGGAAGGTAGTGAGCTGACAATGAACAGAGAAGGTGTGACGTATATAGCGGAAGTGTGTGACAAGCCATGTGATGGGTCTGGTTTCCGCCAAGCTGGCTTGTCACACATGGTAGGTAAGGAATACATTGTCAGCAGGTGTAGGTGAGAAATAAGATCAGTTCTCACGTGGCGAGGCTGGTCCCTGCGATCAACGGGTTGGTGGGCATGTATTCCATACCAGGGCTGACGCAGAGACCAGTCTACTATTCTTTTTTTTTTTCTAGGTGGTTGGTAGGAATAGGGGAATAGGGAAATAGGGTAATTTGTAGTGCAGTGCTTCCTGCATGTTTGCCGGCTATCCGTGTGCGTGTGGGAGGACACTGAGTAGATTTAGAGGTAAATAATTTAGCTAAGTAGTTTTAGGAGAGATGTAGTGCCTAGTGTTTGTTTGTTTGTTCTTTTTGTTTTTGGGTTTCGCTCTGTCTGTCTTTATTACCTGTAAAGCCGATGGTGTATTCTAGTGTGGGTAATAAAGATATGTATGATGTATTAACTTCTTGCCATCCATATGTATGTAAGTGCTAATCCCAAAACCTGGACACTCTTTCTTATGAGGAAAAATTCCAAGCTGTTCAAATGTAGGCTACAACTTTTTGGCCCCAGAAAATATCAAAATACGGATGCAATTTAATGACGGTGCTGACCTTCATTTCAGATTAATTGGTGGCTAAACAGTAAGTAAAATCACAAAACAGATTACACAATCACTGCCCAATTTTTAGAGATCTCCAACTTTGGGCCTATGACTTTCTGTCATACCTCGATTCTTTATCATTTAGATAGCGCTGCATTTCTCAATTATAATCAAAACTCTCCAACTCAACTGTGATTGTCTGTAGGAAAAGGGGCCTTTATTTGTAATGAAAACTCTCCATCTCTACTGTGAATGACAGTTGGCAAGTGGGCCTGCCATTTTTGTAGAAACTCACAAACTCAATTGTGAATGGCAGAAGGAAATGTGGCCTGCCATTATCATCAAACTTCCAGAATGCCCACCTTACATCAGAAACAAAGTATGGCGTCCTCCCTGTTTCTTTTCTCAGATAGCCATGAAATTTAACATATCTTACTCACTGCGCGTACAGTAATTTATGTAGAAATCCGTATACATGGTAGAATACTGTAGCGAAGCACAGATACATTTGCTGGTATGGAATTATGTATTGGTTTTATGCCCCATTAACTAACAAACTTATGTATTGGTTTTATGCCCCATTAACTAACAAACTAACTATTCTTAAAGTTTTTGGAGATGCTAAGGTGTCAGAATTTTGTCCTGCAAACGTTCTCTTATGTGCTGGTATATCTACTAACATAAGGCTGGCATATTTGAGCATCTTCAACCAGCTATCTTGAGTTCAGAAGGTTAGTGCTCTACTGTCTGAGACACCCAGCCCAGACAAAGGGAGAAGGAATCTGAAGCAAGTTAAAGTTGGGCAGTATGTTTCATATGTAGAGAACTGACTACGTTTTTCACAGAAAAGGACTATCCTTCCTATTTTATATCACTCCTAATTATACTGGAATTCTCTAAGACATGCCAGACAGCGTGGTAGTAAATGCTACTGGTGCTCTGTCGATGACTGGAGAAATATTCTAACAAACTCACTCATTGTTTCACAGCAGCAGGAAAGTGACCACAGAAGCTGTCTAACACCAACATAGACTGCTTTTCAGTTTTCATGCACGACTCCTGGCCATCATTCCCCCACTCGTTATGATTACTATTAGTTGGGGAGCTATTGAATAACACTACTTTCCTAGACCAGTTTTTTAATTTTGTGTGGCTGTTTCTAACCAAGTGCAGCCCTTGTAAGGCAGACCCTCCGATGAGGGTGGGCGGCATCTGCCACGTACAGGTAACTGCGTGTTATTTGTCCTTCTCTATATACGATTTTCTATTTTACGCAATAAAAATATCACACGAGAACACTTTTACGTATTCTAAAAAAACAACTTTATTATCGCTACGAACTTATCCTGTCAGAAGAAGAAAACATTCAGTGCCTCTCTCAGAATACAAAACGAACAATCGCTCTCTAAAACAATCTACATAGAGAATTTATACATGTTTTACATCAGAGATCTAATGGTGCTGTTCCCTGACGCCATATTGGAAGTCTGTGTGTCCATACGTCCGCACGTTATACGTCCATGGACACGAAACATAAATATAATAACATAATACTTTCGGTTCATCATAAAACTTCAAAATACGAGTATTGAAGGTTTTATCATAATTAGGATACCTGTCCTACGACAATTATCCCCCCCTAAAATCTTCAATACTGATTCCGGACCTTTCTGTTTCTAGGTCTTAAATTATACCTAGAGATTCCGATCTCCATGTCTTCAGTTCTCTCATCCTCCAAGGTCGGTACCGACACATGTTGATCCTCTCTGGAGTTCGTGTCCTTCTGGGGTCCTTTAGAGAGTTCCCGCTCGCCGGTCCCTCCGCCTTCTGTTAGGGTTTGAGGCAATACCTTTAATTCTGACGTATGCACCTTCGTCGGCGGCATAGTTTTCAGAAGATACACACCATTTCCCAACTTTTTCTCCACCTCAAAAGGTCCGAGCCATTTTGGGGCCATCCCAGCGTGGAACTTTTGAGGCTTGTTGCTGAGGGGATGGTTTCGACGAAGAACTAGTGTTCCCGGTCTGAGCTCCGTTTCTTCCGGTGTATCGTTGTTCTCGGCTTCTCTCCTGGAACGCTGTTCGGCTTGGCTATGTGCCTGTTGTATTCGCTGCTGGTTATGTACATACCATGTATCAAGACCCTCCGGTTCCTCCTCTCGTCTATGTATGAAGTCCCAGTCACCGGTTCTCTTAATTGGACGTCCAAGAAAAAGTTCTGCGGGCGAGAAACCTGTGACGCGATTAATCCACTGTCTGATGGCCAAAAGGGACTCATGTAGCTGTTGGTCCCACTTGGTATGTTCTTTGTCAACCAAGTGAATTCGGAACATCTTCTTCAGCTCCTGATTTCTCCGTTCGGTTGGATTCGCTTGTGGGTGGTAGACTGGTGTCGTCCAGTGTTCGATTCCCCATTTTAACAAAGTTTGCAACCACTGTCTCGAAGTGAATTGACTACCATTGTCTGTGAGTATACACCGAGGATATCCATAATGACTGAAGACTTCTGTCCTTAAGAGGTGTATGATTCGTCCCGATGTAGCTTCGGGGATGGCGAATGCTTCCACCCATCTGGTGAATAGGTCAGTCACCATGACTATTCCCGTTTTTCCCCGAGATGTCCTAGGGTAGGGTCCCATAAGGTCAATAGCGAGTACCTCCCAAGGTTGATGGGGTCGTCGTCCTCTCATGCTGGTACTCGCCTTCTGATTGTTCGCCTTAGTGCGAGCACAGATAACACATGCTTGGACGTAGCTCTTAATTTCTTGACGCATGTGTATCCAGAAGAAACGTCGCCGAATCGAAGAATATGTTTCCTCTTGACCAGGAAGCCCTGCTTCTGGATCATCATGATATTTATTCAGAATCCTCGTGGTTTGCGACTTCGGGATGACGATGACCGGGGAAGATCCAGGCAGATGTGAAATGTATTTGAGTATGCCGTCTTCGAGTCGGAAGTTCTTATAGCACATCTTAAACTGGACTGGGACAGATTGACGATTAGTGCTGCGTTTGCTGATCCAGGATTTCATTCGGTTACAGGACATGTCCTCAGTTTGCCATTTCCTTATTAATTCCAAATCGATCTCATTATTCCTTCGATGGATAGCAAGAAGCACATGATCGGTTTGAGGCCTCTTAGTTGGCAGAGGGATCTCTCTCTCTAATAAATTCGTCGCTGATACCTGCCCGTCCTCAGGATTTCTTGATAGGCTATCCGCCGCTTGATTGGTCACCCCAGGCACGTGACAAATCTCGAAGTCAAAGTCGGCAAGGATCAAGGCCCATCGCATGAGTTTGGACTTCGATCCAGATACTTGGTTCAACCACTGAAGTGAAGAGTTATCCGTAAATAGCCTGAACTTCCTTCCCTCTAGGTAACCTCTAAACTTCCCGACAGCCCACACCACTGCTAATGCTTCCTTCTCGGCTGTACAATAGTTTCTTTCGGAAGCAGAAAGTTTCCTACTGGCATACTCAATTATATCCTTGCTTCCTCCTTCTTTCTCATGAAACAGTACAGCCCCAAGACCGACGTCACTCGCATCCGTCTGTAAGCAGACTTCCCGGTTTGTATCCAGATAGGCTAGATTTGGAGCATCACAAATAGCTCTTTTTATCTCCTGGAAGGCTGTTTCTTCCCTCTGAGTCCATTTAAATAGTATGTTCTTGTTGAGGAGGTCAGTTAACGGAGCAGCTTTCGTCTCAAAGTGCGGTACAAAACTACTGTACCACCCGCAGAGGCCTAAAAATTGACGTACTTGGCGTTTCGTTCGAGGTCTTTCTTGTTCTTGAATGGCCCTATTCTTCTCAATTTGTCTCTCTGATCCCCTGTCCGTCACTACATGACCTAAGTACTCAACCGAGTTTGATGCGAATTGACACTTCTTGACTTGACAAGTAAGTCCGTGGATCTTCAGTCTTTCTAATATTCTAGCTAGGTGTTCCAAATGGTCCGAAAATGTCTTGCTATATACGAGGATGTCATCCAAATAGACCTGACAGAATTCCCCTGTGTATCCTGATAAGACTTCGTCCATCAGACACATAAAGGTGGCCGGACATTCTTAAGACCAAATGGCATGACTCTGAATTGATAAAGTCCTCTTGGGGTAGAAAAAGCAGTCATCGGTCGAGATTCTTCTTCGACTTCGACTTGCCAGTAGCCAGAGTTCAAATCGAGGGTACTGAAGACTTTTGCCCCACTAACTTGCTTTATCAGGTGGCGTAGATCCGGCATGGGGTAAGCATCTGATATAGTCTTGTTATTAACTTGACGTAAATCTACACACAGTCGGTAATCCCCACTTTTTTCTTAGGTAATACTATCGGAGAAGCCCATCTTGATACCGAAGGCTCAATTAAACCTTGGTTCTCCATTTCCTTGACCTTCCTTATTACAAATTTTCGCTTATCTGGGTTCAGTGGGTAGGGCCTTTGTTTGACTGGTGTATTATCCTTGCATGTTATTTTATGTTTTACCGTTGTAGTAAACCCGATTTTATCAGTGATGACCTCCGGGAACTTATTCAGTAATTTCTCAAGATATTCCTTCTCCTCCACCTTCAACGGTCCTGTTTTCAGTTCCGCCCATACCTTGGGTTCTACTGTTTGTGACTCGAGAGCTTTATTTTCAACCCATGCCAGTCTACATCTTTTCCTATTACCAAGGAATATTTCATTAGCTGTGTAATCTATCACTACCCCATATTTAGTTAAGAAGTCATGTCCTAAGATTATGTCAGGTATCAAATCCTTGATAACCTTTACTGGTATGTCTATGACTTCAGGGGAGCATTTGGCTCGAAGGAAAGTACAACCATCAATCTGATAATGTGTGTGACGAACTGCCCCTCTGACTGTTTCCACCTTATCAGGACGCATAGGTTCTAAAAATTTAGCCACATTCATGCTCACAAACGAGTGTGAAGCTTGAGTGTCAAGGATAGCGATTACCGGCTTATCATCAATCGTCAAATTAATAGCCGGGTGGGGTGAACTAGGCTCATCACTACAAATTTGACCAATATATTTACCTTCCAGCCAGGTGTCATGTATCTGGGGCTGCTTCATTCCGGAACCCTCCTTCCCCCAGCTCGGACGGTTTTCCGGACATTGTCCCTTAAAATGTCCGATCTGCCCGCAACGGTAACATTTCTTGGGTGTCTCCGCTGTTGAGATTTTCGTTCTCGAGGAATGGTAACTGGTTTCCTCGTCCAGTTTTGCTACGATGTGACGGAGCTCTTCAAAAGTTCTTGGTTGTGCCACTTTAACAAGTGATCGTACCTTATCATGTAGCAGCTCGATTATATAAGGAACGCTCGTGTCAATATTTTCTTTTTCATGGACTCGTTTAAACAGTTGGAGTTTTTGAATTATGAAAGCTCCTGCTCTCATCCCACTGGGTTGTGTTTCAGTAAGGAACTTCTTTTGGACCGACGCTTGAACAAACTCTGAGTCAAATCTCTGGACGAATTCCTTCTTAAATTCCTCCCAGTCGAGGCTGAGCCCTTTTATATTCTGCCACCAAGTCCCTGCTGATGCTTTTAGTTGTTGACTGACAAGCTGTAAGTATATCTCCGTAGGTATATTCGTCCTACCCAGTAGAGATTCTGATGTCTTTAAGAATACTTTAGGACACTCTTCCAATCTCCCATGAAATTCTGGTAGGCTATCTCTGATTACCCTGGGATCGACCGGTATCCTAAGGGAAAGGTCCTTACCTCTGTTAGGTTGACCATTGCCTACGGAAATGTTTTCTTCCAGGGTTGAAATTTTTCTCTTAACCTCAGATTCAAACTTCGTAAGTTTCTGGCCTACTTCGGTTTTAAACTGGTTGGATTCCCGCTCGATTTCGCCAATCTTTTCTTCGACTTTGTTTTCCAAGGTATGCATTTCATTTACTACTTTGTTTACATCTAATTCTACGTTGTTGATTTTAACATTAATTTTTGTAATATCTTCTTTCAGATCTCTTACCAAGGAATCGATTCGGCCTTTTATCTCTTGAGCCTGAGTCTCGATTTTCCCTTCGAGTTTTTCAGATTGTGTCCCGATCAAAGTAGTTAGTTGTGTAAGCATCCGGTCGTTGGCTTCCTTCTCCGAAATGACTTCAAAATCGAAGCTACCTGGGTCTTCTTCATTTTCTATCAGATCCTGGCGTAGTCTCTCTTGTAGTTCCGACTTGCTCCCAGCCGTCGGTAACCCTCGGGATATCAGCGCCTTTCGTAAAATCACGATGGTCATTTGATCAATCTTCATCATTAAACTTCGAAAGTCCTGTCACGGTCGCCAATTTGTCGTTCTCTATATACGATTTTCTATTTTACGCAATAAAAATATCACACGAGAACACTTTTACGTATTCTAAAAAAACAACTTTATTATCGCTACGAACTTATCCTGTCAGAAGAAGAAAACATTCAGTGCCTCTCTCAGAATACAAAACGAACAATCGCTCTCTAAAACAATCTACATAGAGAATTTATACATGTTTTACATCAGAGATCTAATGGTGCTGTTCCCTGATGCCATATTGGAAGTCTGTGTGTCCGTACGTCCGCACGTTATACGTCCATGGACACGAAACATAAATATAATAACATAAAACTTTCGGCTCATCATAAAACTTCAAAATACGAGTATTGAAGGTTTTATCATAATTAGGATACCTGTCCTACGACATATTGTAGTGGAGGATAGTGTTATATGTGGTGTGCGAGTTGCAGGGATGTTGGGGACAGCACAAACACCCAGCCCTCGAGTCACTGGAATTAACCAATGAAGGTTAAAATCCCCAACCCAGCCGGGAATCGAACCCGGGACCCTCTGAACCGAAGACCAGTACACTGATCATTCAGCCAACGAGTTCCTTGACCAGTGTGGTCCATGGATCAAAAGATCTGTCTTCTGCCTGCAATTCAAAGAGATTACCCATACCTCCTTCATTATGGAAATGCACCTTATGGTATTCCAAAAACTATCATGTGATAAGTACATTATATTATAAATGTAACTCTTCAGAGTTGGAATGAAGCACAACTGAATCCAAACTAAGCATGTCAGTTTTTCATTTAACATTAACCTTCAATTATTAAATAAACACTCCAATCAAAGATGGTGTGAAATGGTTGTTGTTCTTTTACAATTGACACAGATAAGTCTTACGGCAACGGCGGGATAGGAAAGGTCTAGAAGTGGGGAGAAAACAGCCATGGCTGGTTTGAAAATGGGAAACCACAGAAAACCATCTCTAGGGCTGCTGACAGTGGAGTTCAAATCCACTATCTCCCGAATGCAAGCTCACAGCTGCGCGCCCCTATCCGCACGGCCAACTCGCTCGGTGGTGTGAAATGTCACAGCAGTATTAATTAAATGCACACCACAGAATATCACAAAGGTATGGTATGTCATAGTCTAAGAAAGACTTTGAGAGAGAGAGAGAGAGAGAGAGAGAGAGGGGGAAGGGGGCATGACAACTGAGTGAAAGTATGCCAGACTTAATTAATGAAGTCATGTCTCCATGTTTCAGATACCATATAAATATGGGGGTCTTGAGATTAGGACAACAATAGCAATAGTCATGTATAACTCTAGCATGCTAATTCCTTATTCACCATGCGAGTTGTCCATGCAGTTAGGGGCACGCAGCTGTGAGCCTACACCCGAGAGATAGTGAGTTTGAACCTCACTGTTGGCAGCCCTGAAGAAGGTTTTCTATTTCACACCAGGCAAATATTGGGGCTGTACCTTAATTTAAGCCACAGCCGCTTCCTTCCCACTCCTAGGCCTTTCCTATCCCATCGTCACCATAAGACCTATCTGTGTCAGTGCAACGTAAAGCAAATTGTAAAAATAAAAATAAAAAAAGAAAGAAAGAAAGAAAGAAAAAAGAAAGAAAAGAAATCATAAATACTTGTTCACTCATCAAGATGTCAAAAATGTCTAAATATGTATCATCATCATCATCATCATCATCATCATCATCATCATCATCATACGTTAAAAGCAATTCCTGGCATATATATAGAACACTTACCTTAACAGACAATATACACAGCAGTTGTGTGAGCATGTTCTTGGATGTTGACTTCACGAGAAGTGAGCAACTGGCAATAAAACATTCCTGGCAGCATACTTCATTGATTCCAGAAGTAGTCAGAAAAGCTATGTAAAGAATATATTTCTATCAGATACACATCAATCTATGAAGAGCAACTGTTCAAGACACATGTAATTTTAATGATGGAATTATTAGAATTTTGTTATGCATATAAACATAATGTAAAAAAAAAAATTAATATATCAACACACTTGAGATTAGCCATCTAATAGTACCTACTCAGTCTGGCGATGTTTGAGCATAGATTTTCTGGTATATCAAATAATTCCTTTATGGTGCAAAAATTCAGCAGTCTGACACAGAATGAATTGGAATTGAGGATTTCCATTTTTCATATTACAAAGACACTGGCAATGCACTACTACTTCCAGTCTTATATTGTCTTACTTGTACAGTTTGTCAGCTGACTAATAATGCACCACTAGTGGCTTATTTTGAGATCAAACCGCATTGCACTTCAGCTTCAGTATGCCCTTATACAGACGACTGCTTGGAATATATGCAAACAATTGTGACTTTTTACAAGTGTAAGGCATATATATGTCTTTCTTTCATACGATCCAGAGTGAAACTTGTACTGTATATCAGTATTGAAATTTGATTGGTACACCATGACTGTTTTCCAAGTACAGTTCAGTTATGAAAGAATTGTAAAACAGAATTGAGGCAATGGATTAACAGCTGGAAAGACATACAGTATGTGCATATTAGTGTGACATGTCATACACAATAAAGGTCCCTGGTTAAACAGTAATCAACGAAATGTATTTGGAACAGGATACCACTGAAAGTGAGAATTCTGTGCTGTGCAGCATATGTTGGATAACTGTCCAATAGAGATAAGAAACCAGCTCCCTGTACCTGCTGAAAACTCGCCAGGCAGAGCGATACTCATTTCTCCAAACCTGTTCAAACCCCTACCCGCACAGATTCAACTTGCCTGTCTCCGTGTTCGTTCTGTGCTTATATACTTGCCTTATGTCAAATGGTTTGTGCTGGCATTGTAGTCGTGTGCTCATCAAGTGGGTAAAACGAGTCATGAACAGCGTGAAGAGGAAAGCAAGTACAAGGGTTGACCAGTGTACTTATGAACTCATTGCACACGTAAATGTGTTCCAACTGACAATCTTTGTTTATAACTGAGATTTGGAAGTAACTCCAAAGAATGAGCCCTTGAATATTATTACTCATGTAGATACAGTATTTAAGTTCTCTTTTTAAAAATACACTGACTGACAGAGCAAATGCAACACCAAGAAGGAGTGGTTCGAAAGGGATGAAAGTTGGGGAAAAAACAGAGACGGCACGGACGAATAATTGATGTTTATTTCAAACCGATATGCAGGTTACACAATGCACACGGCATCGACTCAGTAGGATGTAGGACCACCGCGAGCGGCGATGCACGCAGAAACACGTCAAGGTACAGAGTCAATAAGAGTGCGGATGGTGTCCTGAGGGATGGTTCTCCATTCTCTGTCAACCATTTGCCACAGTTGGTCGTCCGTACGAGGCTGGGGCAGAGTTTGCAAACGGCGTCCAATGAGATTCCACACGTGTTCGATTGGTAAGAGATCCAGAAGAGTACGCTGGCCACGGAAGCATCTGTACACCTCGTAGAGCCTGTTGGGAGATGCGAGCAGTGTGTGGGCGGGCATTATCCTGCTGAAACAGAGCATTGGGCAGCCACTGAAGGTACGGGAGTGCCACCGGCCGCAGCACATGCTGCACGTAGCGGTGGGCATTTAACGTGCCTTGAATACGCACTAGAGGTGACGTGGAATCATACGCAATAGCGCCCCAAACCATGATGCCGCGTTGTCTAGCGGTAGGGCGCTCCACAGTTACTGCCGGATTTGACCTTTCTCCACGCCGACGCCACACTCGTCTGCGGTGACTATCACTGACAGAACAGAAGCGTGAGTCATTGGAGAACACGACGTTCCGCCATTCCCTCATCCAAGTCGCTCTAGCCCGGCACCATGCCAGGCGTGCACGTCTATGCTGTGGAGTCAATGGTAGTCTTCTGAGCGGACGCCGGGAGTGCAGGCCTCCTTCAACCAATCGACAGGAAATTGTTCTGGTCGATATTGGAACAGCCAGGGTGTCTTGCACATGCTGAAGAATGGCGGTTGACGTGGCGTGCGGGGCTGCCACAGCTTGGCGGCGGATGCGCTGATCCTCGTGTGCTGATGTCACTCGGGCTGCGCCTGGACCCCTCGCACGTGCCACATGTCCCTGCGCCAACCATCTTCGCCACAGGCGCTGCACCGTGGACACATCCCTATGGGTATCGGCTGCGATTTGACGAAGCGACCAACCTGCCCTTCTCAGCCCGATCACCATACCCCTCGTAAAGTCGTCTGTCTGCTGGAAATGCCTCCGTTGACGGCGGCCTGGCATTCTTAGCTATACACGTGTCCTGTGGCACACGACAACACGTTCTACAATGACTGTCGGCTGAGAAATCACGGTACGAAGTGGGCCATTCGCCAACGCCGTGTCCCATTTATCGTTCGCTACGTGCGCAGCACAGCGGCGCATTTCACATCATGAGCATACCTCAGTGACGTCAGTCTACCCTGCAATTGGCATAAAGTTCTGACCACTCCTTCTTGGTGTTGCATTTGCTCTGTCAGTCAGTGTATATTTTCCTTGTCACTGAAAAATATGTGGATATTTGAAGCATATACTACGCAGATAAGACGCCCTTAGCACCCCTAGGTGAAAATAAAATACAAGCTCAATGTTATATTGTGCTGGATTTACTGAATGCTTTGGAAATTTCCCTTCACTGTGTTGGTCTTGCATTGTCAAATCACCCAGCCCTCTGAGAATTTTAAACGCATGCCCGTGAAGCAGACGTTTTGTTTTGCAAAAATATTTTCTGTGTAGGTTTGCTTTTTTCTATTTGTTATTTTGTAATGCACTTAAAGTTTCCAAAGCATTCAACAACTGACTAGGCATACATAATTATTTCATAATGAAAAGGATAGACTGCTAAATGAAGAAATAGTGAATTATTAGCTATATAGATGACTAGCAAATGTACCCGTGCTTCGCTACGGTATTCTGCATTGTATACGAATATTGAAGTAAATACTGTACATGCAGTAAATAAGATTGTTTTAAAATAGCATGTCTCTTAGCGTTATCCGAGAAACAATATGCAGAGGTCCCCATACGTTGTTTCCAGTGTAAAGTGCTTGTTACGGATTTGTGATGATAACGACAGGCTCACTTCCCTACTGCGATTCACAATCGAGTTGGGAAGTTTACATTATAATTGCAGGCCCCATTGCCTACTGCGCGGTCACAATCTATTTGGGGAGTTTCCGTTACAATTGCAGGCCCCCTTTCCTACCTCCAGACATATTACAAATTGAAGAGTTTTTATTATAATGGCAGGAAACTTCCCTACAACCAGGCAAAATTGAGTTGTGCAGTTATCATTATAATGATAGGCCCCTTTTCCAACTGCCAGCCAGCTTCCTGCCAGTCACACCAAGTTGATGAGTTTCCATCAAAATAGCAGGCCAGTATGCCTAATGCCAGTCACATTTTAGATGGGTACATCTGTTTATAACTGCGGGAACGCTTGCCTACAGCCAAAGACTGTATGCTGCATGCTCCCTTGCCTTCTGAAAGTCAAATCGAGAAGTGAATTATTCATTCCAATGGTAGGCCTGCCTCATTAATGCCAGTTACACAGGAATTGGAGAAGGACTCCATTCCTACTGCCAGTCATAGTCGGTGTGCGGAGTACTGATTACAATAGCAGACACACCCTTTCTCGATCGCTACAAAATCGACATCAGTGAATATATATAGTTCGACATACGAAAGTATGTGCTTGTTTACAATATTGCAGACCTTCATTTACAGATTAACTGCTTCTAAACGGTACATCATATCGAGAAAAGATTGTACCATAAGACGCCGGATTTAGCGGCCTAAATTGCTGGTCATATGATATCTCATCTATTCATGGGTCAGATTGAGTTAGAAACTTGGGTAAAATTTGTGTAAGATTATCTCACATTGCATTGCTTTTCGGATAATTAAGTGACAGCTACATACATAGCATTTGGCTCACATATGGCTACGGGGTGGACCAATTTTCGTGTAGAGTATGATGATTCTATCTTTCCTCTAAGTGATGGAAGGTATGAATTATGTATGTGAAAAGTACTACTTTACTTAAGATCGAGAAATAGAGAAAAGTCAAACGTAAAATGGATATAAATACGACAAAAAGTCGTACGACCAAGGTTGTAGATCACTCCAAATTGAACGGGGATTGTGCCATCCGTTATGTGATGATACTTCCCCAAGGTCTGCACCATCATTAAAATTGCCTCCATATTTCGATATTCTTCGGGATAGAAAGGGAAAAATTTAAAGCTCTTGGAAGTTTTCCGCCCGTTACAGGCTAAGTCGTAAAATTTTGCCAAATTTCAGTTTTCTTTCTCGACTGGCAGATTATGCCGCAATCTGGGTTTTCAGTGAGAAGTGTAAAAAGTAGAACTTTCAAGATACTAAACCAAAAAATATGCAGATGATCATTATTACCCCTTAAGCGTGTAGCTGTACGAAAATTTCGACAAAATAGTCTATGTACAGGCACACAGTAGTTACGATTTTATTTACATAGATAAATAAGGAACCTGCTCCACGTACAACACCTTTTGGGCTATATCCGATGGACTTAACCGGAAAAACGGACCGTTTATGATATCTCCCTTATTAATCCTCCTGTCGAAAAAATGCACATGAAAAAAAGTTTTAGAGATGGAATTCCATCATGTTTGGTCGATTTCCAGTCAGGTTGGTCTTGTACTGTATATATTCTGGAAGAGTAAAATCACCATTTCGGTTCCCTATAAACCGCCAGTCCATTCCGGGAACATGAAATGTTATTGACGATTAACACCTACCGTTGGACAGGTGGATGTTAATATAAAGTTTGACTCAAATATCTTCAGTAGTTTTCAAGTTGTAAAACATACGCTTTACACGCACCCGCTCTTGAGTTAAGTCCGGTGGGACTTGTACCGGAAAACGGTCCGTTAATGATATCTCCCTTATTAATCCTCGTATTGAAATGATGCACATGAGGAAAAAGGCCTAGAAATGAATTTCCATTACGGCAGCTAAATTTACATTAAGTTTGGTTGCAAAATGACGGTTTCGGTTTCGTATAATCCCCCAGTCAATTCAGGGATTCAGAAACAATACTTGCCCTAAAACCTACCAAAGGACAGATGGATTCTAAATATCAAGTTTGGTGGAAATATATCCAGTAGTTTCCAAGTTTTAGACAAACAGACAAACAAACAAACATACAGACACAAAAAGAGAATATATGCAGATGGTCATTATTACACCTGAAACGGATAACTGTACGGAAATTTCGCCAAAATTGTCAATGTACAGACATACTCTAGAAGTGTAGACCTTTATTTCGATAGTTACTGCTTTGCAACTGTACGACGTATCTACAAACGGACTTCACCATCAGACGCCCCTTTCAGTGCTCTACATGGTTGGTCCTATGACATCTTCTCCTATCTCCTTTATTTATGGGTTAGATTGAGTTAGAGTCATTGAATGGGGTGAAATCTTGTACAGTTTTTGAATGCTACTTTATATTTTTGATTCTCATGTGACAGCTAGAATCATAAAATTTGGCTATAACATTGCCAATGGTCATGTCAATGTGCGTGCCGAATGTCATGATTCTACCTTTCCTATAAGTGTGCCAAATGATAACATATACGTGTAAAAGTACAAAATCAACTTGTGTTTAATGTATTAGGGATAGAAATACGACGAAAAGTCACAGGACAAAAGTTGTAGATCTCTCCAAAATGAAACGCAATTTGCTTTGTGACTTTTGATACGACTTACTGATTAGCCACCAATTACCCCGAAACGAAGGTCTGCACCGCCGTTAAAATTGCATCCATATTTCGGAATTTTCCTGGGCCAGAAGTTATACATTTGCATAGCTTAGAATATTTCCTCAAAGGAAAGAGTGTACAGCATTCGGGATTAGCACTCGCATACATACGTGGTAATTAAGGAAGAAAGTAATACAGTTTAGTAAGTTGAAATTAATAGAAAATAGATTATAACAGAGGACATCCGGATGACGACAAATATATAAATACCAAGTGAATGTATTGGAAAATCAAATGCTCCTCAATAAATTATGCCGGAGTGAGTTATGGATATAAGAAAGCGGTAATCGGAGAGAAATTTAGGCGCAGGGATTCTTAGGTAATCAGATAA
This sequence comes from Anabrus simplex, assembly GCF_040414725.1. NCBI lineage: Eukaryota > Metazoa > Arthropoda > Insecta > Orthoptera > Tettigoniidae > Anabrus > Anabrus simplex. The sequence goes on along the minus strand of NC_090270.1, from coordinate 147,041,623 downwards.
GAAGATGAATATTTGTGTTATTACTTATGCTATTCGAGGACGGTTATAACCTCCAATGATATTCCGCCAATATCCCGCAGAATGGCCGATTGACGACTCTCTTGCTTTCTACCCAAGGAACAACCACGAATTTAAAGGAATGATGAGGAAAATGACAATACGTTACTTCCCTGCTGGCAAGCAGTCAGAGACGTTGCCATGGTAACCCATATATTCGTTATCGCTCTGTCGGTCCCTCAATGCCGAGCATGGTATCGGCAGAAAATAGTAAATTTCTCCGTCATTTGAAGAGTAAGGTAAATTATGAACACAACGAAAGTTGTTTGTGATGAAGAGACCTTTCACATACGGTCCACAGAGTTTGCAGAAAATCAATAGTATAAGAGAAAATGGAGGAAGACCGTTGTGGTTTTCCTATAGACCCCCGTCTTTTCAAAGATTTTAAAATGATATGCATATCGAAACCTTCCCCGGGGTGAGTATACTCTAAATATGAAGTTTGGTTGAGATCTATCCAGCCCTTTCGACGTGATGGTGGAACAAACAAACATTTTTATTCTTTTTATTTTGCTAGTTGCTTTACGTCGCACCGACACAGATAGGTCTTATGGCGACGATGGGACAGGGAAGGGATAGGAGTTGGAAGGAATCGGCCGTGGCCTTAATTAAGGTACAGCCCCAGCATTTGCCTGGTGTGAAAATGGGAAACCACGGAAAACCATTTTCAGAGCTGCCGACAGTGGGGTTCGAACCTACTATCTATGGATTCGAAACTGTTTATTTTTTATTTTTTATTATTTCTATATCTCACCCCCACCCTTTGCTCCCCACCTAAAAGGGGGCTCTACCGGGCGAGTTGGCCGTGCGCGTAGAGGCGTAGAGGCGCGGCTGTGAGCTTGCATCCTGGAGATAGTAGGTTCGAATCCCACTATCGGCAGCACTGAAGATGGTTTTCCGTGGTTTCCCATTTTCACACCAGGCAAATGCTGGGGCTGTACATTAATTAGGCCACGGCCGCTTCCTTCCAACTCCTAGGCCTTTCCTATCCCATCGTCGCCATAAGACCTATCTGTGTCGGTGCGACGTAAAGCCCCTAGCAAAAAAAAAAGGGGGGCTGGACTTTAAAAAATTCTAGAGTATTACTTTTCAACTCAGCGACCCCGAAAACTATGAATTCGACACTATTCTCGATTATTATTGTAACTACCCCCCCTGACCCTCTCCCTTAAGGGCGCTATGGATGGCTTAACCCCCACAGTGCTCGTCTCCCGATAGTAAGTGATACGTGTACCAAGTTTGGTTGAAATTGCTCCGGTGGTTTAGTTGGAGATGTGTCATTTACACACACACTTCCATTTCTATATATAGTAAGATTTTTACACTCGTTCTTCACCCCCTTTCCATCCCCGCCCAAAGGAGTCCTATGAGTGCCTTACACAACAGTATATTTTTTTCCCAGATATTAAGTCTTATTTGTACCTATTTTGGTTGACAGCTATGCCCAAACGTACATGCATAATCTCACTGCTCTAGAATCCTGGAGCTGACGTTGCCATGGTTACGGCAGTTCATTTCTTTATCCGATTCCTAGAGCAGGGGTAGTGTGGTGCCAATATCTCCGTAACGGTTGGTTTTAGGGCCTTAAAACATGGTTTTCGGGCCCGTAGGGCTTACCGAGTTTTGTTCTTTGCGTCAAGAGGATTAAATTGAGCTTTGTCTCGTCCTTATACGACAAATTCGATATTTTGCCTATAATAGTATAAGAGAAAATGGAGGAAAACCGTTTTTCCTATAAAACCCCCGTCTTTTCAAAGATTTTAAAATGATATGCATATCGAAACCTTCCCCGGGGTCAGTATACTCTAAATATGAAGTTTGGTTGAGATCTATCCAGCAGTTTCGACGTGATGGTGGAACAGACAAACAGACAGACAAACAGACAAACAGAAACAATTTTATTTATATAGATGCTTGTTGTTTAAAGGTGCCTAACATCTAAGGTCATCAGCCCATTTGCTATATAAACAACACATGAATGTACTTGAGCTGCTAAATGAGGTAATAATTTTAAATGATTGCATACACTATTAAAATTATCCTTCTCATTTCTGATGATTTTTCAATCACCTGGGATCGACACATATGGATTGTGCTCATGTCATGAACCGAACGTGGAGATATGTATTCACTACTGTGTGTTTCTGTGGAGGTTGATACTGTAATGTGCTGTATGAAAGTGTGCATTAAGACAAATGCAACCACACAGCCCTGGGCTAGAGGAATCAACCAAATGAGACTAAAATCCTCGATCTGGTTGGGAATCAAACCAAAGTCATCTTAAGCGAAGGTCACTATGCTGATAATTCGGTCAAGGAGGCAGGCTCATAATTAAGTAACTAAACTAAAAGTATAATGAACAAATAAAAGAAAACTTCTCAAATGATTGAAACATTAGTCAGTGAGTTACTTTACGGAGGACTGATAATAAAAGTCACTTTAATTAGTAAGGTGGAAAGAATACACGCAATAGGTAGTCATACAAGAACTTTCAGACATGCTTTAAAAAAGTTTAATTTCCTAACAAGTCATTTACTGTCGCCTATTAATTATTTTTTTTTTTTTTTTTAGTTTTTAAGGGGTGACAAATTTAGTGAAATGTGATAAAATCATGATATTAAAGGAAAGGCTACTGTGAAAAAATACTTGAAAACAGAAAGCAAATTTTAACTCAGGTGTGCTCCCATACTTCCTTTCACTCTACCAATCATTCAATCATTCACCCACACACTCACAGACACGTGAAGCAGTTCCATTAAATTATATTTTTCTTTATATACATTTGAATGTTGGAAGAGGCAAGTTCTTGACATCCTCTAACTGCAAGTTCCATAGCTTTGCAGAAGGCGGATGAAGGTTAACTCCTTTGCCTCTCTGAACTGAGCAAAAATTAAGCCATAGCCATTGGAAGGGATCAATTTCTTAGAGGCAGAGAGGGATTTCTGGAGAAAAATAAGGTCAATTTGTTTGGATATTGTCTTAGTGGAAGGTAACCTTACTGGATAGGAGGAGGAGTAACGATTAATTAACCTTTCGATGCAGCGTTGTACTTTCTGCAGCTTATTCATGTTCTCTGCTGTTGAGGGATGCCAAGCAGGTAGACCATACTGCCAGAGTTTTGCTGGACTGCTACATATCCTACCTACATTGTAGAAGCTTACAGCAAATACACTTTCTATTCTCTTCAGTATTACAGAAGGCTGATCAGGATGTATGAATGACTAGCAAACGTACCCGTGCTTCGCCATGGCATTCTACCTTGTATACGGATTTCTACGTAAGTTACTCTACACACAGTGAATAAAATTATATTAAATTGCATGCCTCTTAGCACTATCTGAGAAACAAAATGGGGAGAACGCCCATATATTGTTTCTGATGAAAGTCGCACGTTGGGGAAGTTTTGATGATAACGGCAGGCCACATTTCCTACTGCCATTCACAATCGAGTTTCGGAGTTTCTACTTTAATGGCAGGCTCACTTGCCAACTGCCATTCATAACAGCAATGGAGAGTTTTCATTATGATGACAGGTCCCTTTTCCTAATAAGTCACAAACGAGTTGGAGAGATTTGATTATAATTGAGAAATGCAGCGCAATCTAACATATAAAGAAGAGAGATAGGACCAAAGTTGAAGATCTCTCCAAATTGAGCATTGATTGTGTAATGTGCTTTGTGAAATGACACCATTTAGAAAGCAGTTAACCTGAAACAAAGGTCTACACCGTCATTGAAACTGCCTCCATATTTCAATATTTTCCAGGGCTTAAAAGTTATGCATTTGAACAGCCTAGAATTTTCCCTCAAAGGAAAGAGTGTCCAGTGACAAAGCAAAATTATGTACATAACAAAAGTTGTTTAATACGAAGGGACGTTTCACATACAGTCCATGGATTTTACACAAAATTAGTAGTATCCCTTAATGATGGACATGCAGTCAATATGACCACAATGGAAAAATAAACACATGCCACACCTCGCTTATCCTCCTCCCAGTATATTTGCTTACAGTACCTTTCTATTTTAAGAAGACCTTTCCACTGTATTTCTCTTGACTCTCATACGTAACCATGCAGCCGCGATAACAAGCTGATGAGTTTTGTAACGGCCTGGGTGACTGCATGTCCATGGTTTGAAACAGTCATCAGTTGACAGTGCTGTGTGCAGCAATGATTCAGCATGGAGGTACTTTGGCAAGTGTCCGAACATGTGATGTAAATTACGAAGAAACAATTACTGAGTGGTTTGAAGAAGACATGAGTGATGTGGATGATGGTGATAACGAAACAGAGAGTGATCACAATACCGATACTGAGACAAACAGAGAGGTAGAAGAAGATGAAAGGTCTGCGCTACTGCCTAATGATTCACATTCTAAGTGTTTTTATGGTAGAAATAGACACAAATGGTCATCTTTGGAACCTCGACAGACTGTGCGTACCCCTCGTCACAATATCGAGATTAACCTTTCCGGTTTGTGACCTTCAGCTCAAGTTGGAAACAGTGCGGATCCTGTTAGGACATGGACACTAATATTTAGGGAAGAAATGGTGAACTTATTAGTGCGATGGACAAAAGTGAAACTCAGTCCAATGAAAAGTAATTACCAAAAGTCTACCAGACCAAAATTGCAAAATGTTGACACGATTGAAATGAAAGCTTTTCTAAGCCTCCTTATTTATTCGGCGCTTTTCAAATGTAACAAAGAGGACATAATTTCAGTCTTTGCAGGTGACGTTATGGGTCGAGAAATATTTCGTGTTGTGATGTCAGATACGAGGTTTTCCATTCTTCTGTGTAGCCTGCGTTTGACAACCCTGAAGACGGAATGCAGCAGAGAGAGAGACAGATCCTACTGCACCCATATCTGAGCTTCTGAATATGTTGGTGTAAGTTCAGAATATATGCTGAACAAGCCTGTGAAATATGGAGTGAAACTGATGTGCCTAACTGATGCGAGACACGGTTATCTGCAGAATGCATATATTTATGCAGGGAAGGACAGTGATGGAATAGGTTTTTCAAAGGAAGATAGGAAATTTTCAAAGCCAACTCAGGCAGTTCTTCGTTTATCGGAACCAATAGGAATATAACAACTGACAATTGGTTCACCTCAATACAGCTTGTTCAGGAGCTCAGGAAAAGGGGACTCACTTATATTGGGACAGTAAGGAAGAACAAGAAGGAAATTCCAACTAACTTCTTGCCTTCCAAGCAGAGAAAGGTCAGTTCCTCTGTGTATAGGTTCAAGAAAGTCTCTTCTCTCACAGGTTCTAAAAAGAAACAAGGCTGTTTTGTTAGTATCCTCTATGCACCACGGGAAAGGAATTGATGCGGATATGGGGAAGGAAGAGATGATTTAGTTTTATAATTCTATGAAGTCTGGAGCAGATACTTTGGATCAGATGTTAGCCAACTACTGCACAAGTAGAAGAACTAGAAGGTGACCGATGGCAGTCTTCTTCAATATCATCAATATCACGGCTGTGAATACGAATATCTTGCATCAATCCTATCGTGAGAGCACCCAAATGACCAGGCAACATTTTCTGAAAGAACTTGCTGCTCAACTCACTAGGCCACACATGATAAGAAGATTATCAAACCCCAGGATCCCAAGAGATATACGAGGCGCTATCTCTAGAATTATGAGCATCCCTGAGGAGCATATCATCATTGCCGAGAAGAAGCTTGAAAAATGGGTAACTAGTTATCTGTGCTCACCAGCAAAGAAGAGGAAAACATATAACAAGTTTCTTACAAAACTGTATAAAATTACTGATATCCTCCTAGTCAATACTAACATGAGATTCATTGAGCTTTGTCTGTGCATTTTTAGAATTTCAAAAGAATGTTTTTTCTGTATCAGTCATGTCTACAGTAACAAGGAAATACACTTTTCACTTTTCCGTAATTTCCGTCTGTATGTATGTATGTATGTATGTATGTATGTATGTATGTATGTATGTATGTATGTACACACATCACAAGAAAACGGCTGAAGAGAATTTAATAAAAATCAGTATGTAAAGACGGGGGATGAGCCCCTAAAATCTAGGCAATAAATTATTTTATTCACACTGAGTGAAATGGTAGTTTAAGGGAAGACCTGAAATTTAATTCTCAGATATTTATATTATTAGTGATCCTATCGATAAAATACTACATAACTACAGTTATATAGAATTAAATTTCTGATCATTTATGTCTTATAGGAACCTCCGCGGCTCAGGCGGCAGCGCGCCGGCCTCTCACCGCTGAGTTCCGTGGTTCAGATCCCGGTCACTCCATGTGAGATTTGTGCTGGACAAAGCGGAGGCGGGGCAGGTTTTTCTCCGGGTACTCCGGTTTTCCCTGTCATATTTCATTCCAGCAACACTCTCCAATTCCTATCCTCGCTGCTAGATGGGGGCTTCATTCATTCCATTCCTGACCCGGTCGAATGATTGGAAACAGGCTCTGGATTTTCATTATGTCTTATACCACTATGATTACAAAGATATTCATGAATTTGTATTTTTGTTGCTAAGTCCATATCAACGCCGAGCTACGAGAAAATGGGTAAACAGAAGTTAATGAAAATCAGTACATACAGTTGGGGAATAAGAAACAACAGTCTAATCTCTAAACAATTTTATTCACCCTGGATGAAATTGCAGTTTAGGGGAAGGCACCTAAAATTTAATTTTTAAATACCTATGTTATTGGTCCTATCGAAAAGTACTACTGTACATAACAAAAGTTATAGAGAATACAATTTTCGATCATCTTTTTATTCAGTTTTACCGTACCGACTATGATAAGAATGTTATTTCAGAGTCAGAAGAAAACTAAATGTGAAGGCCTACAATATCGAAAGCGCATAACATTTATCAACAATAACATTACATTGACCACTGTTTGTTGTGATGATCTTTGTCTCTTATGCTGCCACTCAACTCCTTAAGATGGGATTACTGCTGCGTACCGAGTATAACAGCCTGACTGAATATCAGCAGGAAATAGCTGGGGAGTTAGAAAACTTTCTTCTTTAGCATGCCATTCCTCTGGTTCATACATTTCCTGATACTGCTGGTACATAACACACTGGTTCATCATAGTATTTCAGCTATTTGATCTCTACTCTGACGTTTTGAATGAGCAGAGGCTCACTTAGTAGTAATAGTATGACCTGGTCTAGAATTACAATTTAGGCCAATTCCAAATTATAGCACCACAATTCACTAAGTATCTCAAAACTCAACCCTAAAAAGAGCCGTTTCTTAAGGAAAGCTTCTACCTCTTCACTTTTATTAAATTCTACAATCGTTTTATTCCAAATTAGCAGTGAAGAGGGGGTATCTCCTCTGGCTTGGAGGAAAAATTTGCCTCCAAGTCAGATAGCTTTTTCCGCCACCAGTGTAGTGAACTAAGATTTTCTGACTCATCGGATACTCCTAGGAAACAGATTAGTAAAAGGGCATAGTTTTTGCCCTGGGACTCTCCCCCACCCCCACTGAAAAAAGATGAAGAGTGTTCACAGACCACGGCTGTCTGCGAATTGGTCATTCCAGCTCTGGAACTTTGAACTGTTAGATCGGCAGCATAGTACTGTTCGTTAAAATTGAGAAAATGTGTGGTTTTTCATTTGATTCATATGAAAGCATTGCTTTTAATCGCGCCATTTCTACTGATGTCATTATAATGACCTGTGTTCATTTCAGTTGGGAAAACTACTAAGACAGTCTTTCTGAGGATGTAAAAAGGCAGGTGGAGAGTGAGTGTCTGCCATTAAAGTGAAAACTCCCCAACCTGATTGTGTCTGATGGTATGATGTCTTCATATGAGAAAAGACATTTGGTGACTTCCCCGTCGCGTTTCTACGGTAACGTTAAGAGCTATGCTATTTAGTACAATCTTGCTCACAACTGTGTACACTACCTAACCTAGAATTCCGTATACAATGTAGAATTCCATAATGAAGCACGGGTACATCAGCTAGTAGTCCTTATTACAAGTGCTACAGAAGTGAAAAACCAGTGTGCTTGGAGTGTACAAGAAAGATCTGCTTTGAATGTGATGAGTGAGAGTAACATTGAGGGCCCAAGTTCAGTGCTTGCAATTTCCATCCCAACAAGAGATTAGTCCCATGTGTGGTTAATTTTCAGTGAAGTGGTTATCAAAACATCTTTAGGTGTAATACCCAAGTTAGGGTCCTTTTTTTGGCTATACGTCGCACTGACACAGATAGGTCTTATGGAGATTATGGGATAGGAAAGGCCTAGAAGTTGGAAGGAAGCAACCGTGCCTTAATTAAGGTACAGCCCCAGCATTTGCCTGGTATGAAAATGGGAAACCATGCAAAACCATCTTCAGGGCTGCCGACAGTGGGATTTGAACCCACTATCTCCCGAATGCAAGCTCACCCACGTGCCCCTGACCGCACGGCCAACTCGTCCAGTCCATTTTTTTTGTTTGATAGTGTAAAGGATATGTGTGTTTAAATGGAACAGTGCATTCTGAGTAATGTAAATTGCTGTGACTGTAATCTGAAGGTAGATAGATAAATAGATCATTTATTTATCCTAGCAAAGTTAGGGCCAGCTGCAACAAATGGAAAATGTTCTTGTGGTTTTGGGTTGAATAAAGTGTAGTTAATCAAATGAAAACAGCTGGAAATTTCTCTCATTAACCGTCAATTCTGTAGTCACATCAATTTTGATGTGGTCTCTGTGACCTCACGTCCATGTTAATGTCACAGAAAATGTACGCCCATAGTTAAGGGGTATAAGAGAAAATGGAAGAAAACTGTTGTGGTTTTCCTACAACCCCTCCAGTCTATTCAGTGATTGTTAAATCATTTTCATTTTTCATCTAAACCTTCCCCTGGATGAGTATATTTTAAATGTGAAGTTTGGTCGAGATCGATCCAGCTGTTTCGCAGTGATGATGGAACAGATGGAAAAACAGACATGAAACCTAAAAGATAAATATCCGAAAAATTGACAAAACAAATTAAATTACAGACAGCAGACTCTCTACAACTTTATTTACTGTATATACATAAGCATGGGCACGTTTATAAGTGCAGACATTCATTTTGAGATTTACTGCTCTTAAACAGTGCACCATATCAACATATGGATTCTGCCATGAGGCGCCTTTTTTAGTGTTCTACATAGTTGGTTCTATGACATTTTCTCCTATCTCCTATATTTATGGGTTAGATTGAGTTAGAAACATTGAATAAGGTAACATTCGGGTACAGTTTTCACACATTACCTTATTTTTCAGATACTTATGCGGCAGCTGGAATCATAACATTTGGCTAATATATATGACCACTGGTTGTGTTCAATGTGCGTATCAAATTCGATGATTCTATCTTTCCTATAAGTGTGTCAAAACATAAGTTATACATGTAAAAAGTACAAAATTAATTTAAAATTGAGAAACGCAGCTCTATCTAATATACAGTATAAGGGATGGAGGAGATATGACAAAATGTCATAGGACAAAATTATAGATCTTTCTAAATTGAACAGTTATTGTTCTATCTGTTTTGTGATACGACTTACTGTTCAGCCACAAATTACCCCAAAACGAAGGTCTGCGCAGTCACTTAATTGCCTCCAAATTTCGATATTTTTTGGGGCCAAAAAGTTAAACATTTGAACAGCCTGGAATTTTTCCTCAAAGGAAAGAGTGTCCAGGTTTCAAGATTAGCACTCGCATACATACGGAGTAATTAAGGAAGAAAGTAATACAGTTAAGAAAGTTGATTAATAGAAAGTAGGATTATAACTGAGGACAGCTAGATAGGACAAATATGTAAATACAAAGTGGATGTACTAAATTGCAATGATATGAGTTATGGATATAAGAAGGCGGTAACAGAGGAGAAATTTAGGCGCAGGGATTCTTAGGTAAACAAATAAGAAGATGACTTATGCTGTTATTACTTAAGCCTAAAGAGACACGGCAGAGGCAAAGAAATTAAAGTGGAAAACAGTAGTAGAAGGCAGTGCTCAAGGCGATTCTCAAGGACCTGACAAAGAATGGTCTGCAGCATGTGTTCAAGGACTGACAGAGATGCTATAAAAAGTGCATTGAAGTAGGAGGGGACTACTTTGAAAAAGATCAAGTAAACATTGAAGTGGAGTAATAAACATCTGTGGAAAAAAATCAGTCTCAGTCTTTGTTGATAAGCTTTCATACTTTTGCCATTCATTAATCACATATAATTTACAAAGTTTGTTCCACCTACTCAATACTGTACAATAATTGAGGAGCTAGATGCAATAACAGCGTAAGTCTACTTACGCTGTTATTGCATGAATACTGTTTTCAGATTTCCTGGTCTCTTCACTACAACCCAGTCCAGGTCTTAGTTCGCTAGGATGCCGCTAGAGGTCAGGAGCTCACTAAAACTGGTACCATGCGCTACGCTGTTATTGCATGATGCATGCTTCACGAGTGGCACGTTCAGTTGCCGCCAGTTCTCTGGCTGGAGAAGATGTCACCGAGTGGAAGAGAAGGTTTTGTGGCGTCACATTTAATAAAAGACTGGGTATCAGCACTTTGACCTATGTTTCTAAGAATGCCCTCTGCTAAAAGCAACAATTTCATGATACAGAAGTTTGTGTGACTTTATTACCAAAATGGTGTTGTATCAGAGTCATAGGCCTACACTCCTATGTGCCATTTATCTTCTTAAAGAGGAATGATAGCTTTCTCACTTTTAATGATTTGAGGCTACATGATGTAAGAAAGTGTAGTGTAAAAGCAGACAAAAGGGTTGATGTTATTTCACTGATGAAATACTTAAAAACTGAATACTGAGGGGTATGTGAAAGTCATATCTGTGTGTAATGATTCCCTAGAGTCTGCTAATGCAGCATGTGAAGATGAATCATCCTGATTTTGATCAATGATGCATTTGAGTATTTCAAACAAGTAAGACTCACAATGTCTAAATACCAATTATATACTTTGTGATCTGTTTTTTATTCCTTTTCTTTTCTTTTAGGTTTAGAGAATCATTTTGTAAATGAATATAGGAATAAAAGTTGTTCAGAAAGGAATGTTACTAATTTTATAACATTTCAACTATTTGTTGGGGGTGGGGGGGGGGGCAATTACCGTAGCCTAATACCATAGTTGGAGAGAGTGCTGTAACAAAATCCTCTCGACCCTTCACGCAAAAGAACGAAAAAGGTGAATATTAAATAAAGAATAAACTTAATGGTTTTACATTTCTTAGTTAATTTTTTTTTTTAGGAATCTGTTCTTAATTTTGGTAAGTTTAGACATTTTGGAGAACTGAGGTGGGATAAACTGCCACTTCTGTTCCTCTATAGTGGTCGATCATGCTTTCCTAACTCCCTGATCAATACCGGTGTATGGCAAAATATAATATTCCTGCTCTTCATGCAATAACAGCGTATAAAATGAAACTTTAAATAACTCTGTCTTTCTTATTAGCTAACAGATCAATAAAATTCTTTGGGAAATACATTTCCTGGCTCTTTTAAATGTCCCTAAATGAAATTCATGTTGATTCTTAATATTACTTTTAACTCAGAACATTTATAAACTTCAAGCTTCTGTTTGTCAAAATAACGTAAGTCTACTTACGCTGTTATTGCATCCAACTCCTCAATTGCAATGTCTATAAATACATTTCAATATGACATAGGGTCAAAACTAGTACCTTGATAACATATTGTAATGTACGTTGGTGGATCAAAAGGTTAGTTGCACTAACACACAGCAGCAGCGCGCTGTGTGTCGCAAACGTGGGCACAGCGGAGAAAGGGACAGACACTGCCCACATGTCTGTTAGGCAGGTCGCTGTGGTGTCTCGTCTAGTATTGTGTGAGTAGCGGCCAAATGCAATGGCGCGTCAACTGGACGTTCACTTCAAATATGATGTGTGTGCAACAATCCGATTCCTATGGGCCAAAAGGAAGAATTGCACGGAAATTCATCGTGAAATTACTGCTGTGTATGGGGAGCGGGCCATTTCCCGGCAAGGTATCGTAAAGTGGTGTCAGCAATTCGAAGCCGGACGCACGGATATCACGGACAACCATCATAAAGGCAGGCCCGCAACGTCCAGGACCTGTGCAAAGGTCAACAGTGTGAATGCGATCATTAGACAGAACCGGTGCATTAAAGTGAGAGAAATCACGATGCAGCTGAACATGTTGTATGGCAGTGTGTTCGCCATTGCTCACGAGGATCTTGGATATCGTAGGCTGTGTCAAAGATGGGTCCCACATCTTCTCACCAATGAGCACAAGGGACGTTTCCAATCCTGCCTGGCACTTTTGCAACGCTATGCCGCAGACAGCAACGGGTTTCTGCAGCGAATCGTCACAGGCAACGAAACGAAGGTCCACCACTTCACCCCTGAAACAAAGCGAACATCAATGGAATGGGTGCACCCCTCATCACCACAACGAAAGAAGACCAAGGTTCAACCTTCAGCTGGTAAGGTTATAGCAACAGTGTTCTTTGACATGGAGGGTTTGCTGCACGTGGAATTCATGCCAAAATGAACGACGATCAAGGCGGCGTCGTATTGTCAAACGTTGTACCGGTTGCATAAAGTGATTAAAGAGAAGCGCCGGGGGAAATTGAGCGCTGGTGTGATTTTGTTGCACGATAACGCAACACCTCACAAGACCCGCCGTACGAGAGAACTGCTGCAGCATTTCAAGTGGGAGGTCTGGCAACGTCCACCCTACAGTCCCGACCTAGCGCCATGTGACTTTCATCTGTTCAGTAAGCTCAAAACGGAGCTCGGTGGTCGACATTTCCAGATCGATGAGGAGGTGAAGGCCGCTGTCTCCGAGTGGTTGCAGAACGCTGGAGGAAATTTCTATGCATCCGGCATCGACAAGTTGGTTGTGTGTTCGCAGAAATGTTTGGAGTCTCTTGGAAACTATGTGGAAGAGTGATGTTACAGTGTATGTCGTTATAGTCGTGTTGCTGTTGTATAGGTGGTGTAATAAATGGCCATAACTGGGAAGTGCAACTTATTTTCTGATCTGCTCTCATATTTATAGACATTACAATTATTGTACAGTATTGAGTAGGTGGAGTAAACTTTGTAAATTATATGTAATCTTAATTCAATATGGAACCAATGATGAAATTTATAACCTTGAATTCATTAATCAGGTTTAGCATCACCTAATTTATCCCCTGATTCTTACTTGATCTTATCTTTCTTCCCAACCTTCCTTCAGCAACCCTACTGATCTCATTCTTCACGACTGCCCACCCTTCATATGTTGCATTTACTTCATCCTCTTCATTTAGTACTTGTGCAACATGATGTGTGAAATAAACCCACACTCTCTTTTCCTTCAACTTATCTAGATCACATCTTCTTGAATTCCTTCCTTTCTCCAATATCTTTAGATGGCATTTCATGACCATCAACTTGTGGTCAGAGTCCACGTCTGCTCCTGTCTCTTCCAGTCCAACAGTAATAGAATAATTCTGTGGCTTGGTTCTAAAAGGGCCACTGTCAAAAAACCTGTTTTTGAGCTATGAGCATTTTAAGTTTTGCTTATAGTTTTCAAATTATTTTTTTTTTTAACAACTATAAATGACTTTATACTTTCTTTGTGGAAGTCAACTTATTAAACGCTAATCTTTTCTATCATATTCTTTAAAAACTGCCAGGTCTCTAATCTTTATTGGTAAGGGCTTATTTAATTAAACATTAACTGTTCATTTAGTACTTAACAGAGACATTGGCCCTTTGAACATGTTGCAAGCCAGGATAAAATGCATTTGTATCAGTTAATATCTCAATTTTGATAAAAAATAACATTGGCCCTTTTAGAATCAAGCCACAGAATTAAGGAATATAGCATATTAGCTAAAGTATCCATTCTTCATACAGATTTATGAGCAAGGATAAAAGTGGTTAAATTAAGGTGGCTCGCAAGTATGTGCGTGTCTTACAACACACTCTTAAAGACAATATTTACAACCTTCTCGTTTGTTGTTTTCAATTGGCTTTATGTTGCACCAACAGAGATAGGTCTTATGGCGACGATAGGATAGGAACAGCCTAGAAGTGGGAAGGAAGCGGCCATGGCCTTAATTAAGGTACAGCCCCAGCATTTGCCTGGTGTGAAAATGGGAAATCATGGAAAATCATCTTCAGGCTGCCGACGGTGGGGTTCGAACCCACTATCTCCCGGATGCAAGCTCGCAGCTGCGCAGCCCTAACCGCACAGCTAGCTCGCCCGATTACAACCTTCACATTGGGTACATAAATATACAGGTTATGCCCACTCAACACTCTAATAATTAAACAACTTTAAGGAGGGAAAAAGAAGGTACAAACTTTGGACAAATTAAGGTATCAGGAAAGAAAAGGGAAGAGATGAGAAAGGCAGAAAAATTATAGCCTCTTTAAGCTTTGAATGTCAACCTTTGACAAATGAAGGTATTGGCAAAGAAAGTGGAAGAGCTGTGAAAGGCAGGAAAATGAAAGCCTCCTTAGACCTTGCATACTGCACTACCATTGAGGTCAGAAAATAACAAGAGCTGGTGAAGGAAGTTCACACAGGAAGGATTACAGGAGGAGCCTGGGACAAGGAAGTGACACCAATGCCGGGCTCAGCCCGGATGTGGTGATCATCACACCACATCTCACAATAAAATATTAGATAGGATTTGACTATAAATAAAAATGGGAGACTGTAAACACATAATAACTGAATAAGAGATGTGACTACACAAAGTGAAATGTGAGATCTACACCTACTAAATATAAAAACTGAACCTACTCAATATTAACAAGATAGAAACACTGCTGAATATAAATATCATAGGATGATGATGATAATTAAAATGACTGAATAAATAAACTACTAAATTATTAAATTAAATTAACTAAATCAAGGGATTGGATTTGAAAATGCCCATCAAATCATCTGAAAACTCAAACAACACCTATAGAAGCATGTCAAAACAAATATACCTATGACAATCCAAAAAATTAGTGAACCCTCTAGATTACATGGACATAACAAGAAAGTTGATAATAGATGACACCAAAATGAAAAGAACTCCAGAAATGATTTTGAAAGCAACTACAATTAACATGATAATTAAAAAAAACTAAGAACCAAAGTGGGTCACGCATCTATGATATCTCTGGATAAGAATCGAGGGCTATGAAAAATAAACAGCAATCCAGAAAGCAGTGAGGCAAGGCTGCAGACTGTCCCATCTCCTTTTCAATGTTTGTATTAAACAGGCAGTGAAGGAAATCAAAACTCTGAAATTTGCTGATGACATTGTTATTTAATCTTAGTCTGCAGAATGTTACTGTCAATGTTTTTGAGCAGTGCAAGATAAAATAAATCCAAAACAAAAGTAATGGAGTGCAGTAAGGGAAAGTCAGGTGATGCAGGAAATATTAGATCACGTAATGAAGTCTTAGAGATGGTAGATGAATACTGCTACTTTGATAGTAGAATAAGTAACAATGACAGAAGTAAGGAAGATGTAAAATGCAGACTGGCACAAGTAAACAATGCATGTCTTATGAAAAAATTCTCTCTTCAAACAATGATATGAGAATTAAAGATGTTTTTGAATAGTTTCATCTGGAGTTTGGCATTGTATCGAAGTGAAACATAGATGATAACTAGCTCAGAAGAAAGCGAATACAAGTTTTTAAAATGTAGTGTTTACAGAAAAATGCTGAGGGTGATATGGGTAGATTGAATTACGAATGAAGTGATACTGAATCGAATTAGAGAGGAGAATGATTTGACAAAATTTGACCACAAGAGACAGAAGGATAGGCCACATAGAGTGGCATGGAGAGAGCTACATCGAACCAGTCTATGAACTTAATTCCTTAATTTCTACCATCAGTGGCGTTAATTCATCCTCAGGTTTAGCAAAGAGGACAATGCTGCCAACAAACTATTATATATAGCTGCTTTCCATCTACATTCATAATTTTGCTAAGAGAACAAGGCTGTCCATAAATAGATTATACAGAGTTATTCACCTAAGACGTTACACGGAAATAATGTCTAAATCATTAAAGATATCGGTATTCCATTTTCATATTCGTAAATAATACTCAGGGGGTAGTAAAATAATGTGCTACTTATTCTAATGGGGTGATTAATAACTGAGATATTGATACTAACTTCATATTTTTAAATGGAATGGCACGAATACATACAGCTGGCCCAAAAGTTCAACTGCGTACAAGTTCAAATATGTATTTTCAAAATCGAACAGTTACTTTTTGAGATATCAATAAAAACCGCATTTGGACTTTTGCGTGCCGCATCAGACAGCGTTCAGTCAGCCAAGGACGTATTGGCACGCAAGCTGTTTCCTGGCATTGATTCCAGCCACAGAACAGATACCAGGCACATACTGTAAACTATCATATACATAATGTGATGTACCATAACATACCCTGGACGTGCAACGTTATTGTATGACTGGCGAACACACAACGGGGAAGGGAGATTAAAGGATTTTTTTTGTTTCATTTTGAAATCCATTTGTAATAGGTTGCGCTCATTTTGGCGTCTTTCCCAACGGATGGGAAGGATTTGGAAGCCGTGGCCTATCTCCTAATGTCTAACCTATCCCAATCCAAATAATCCAGCATTGGAGATGTTTTGTTCCCATGCCCACACCCTTAGGATCATTTCCAATGAAGTCTACCTCGGACATTATTCATTTGCTTTTCTAAAAGGAGCTCTTCAGGTGGCCTGCGTTATGTTTATTTCTCAATTCATACAGTAGTATGTACTGTACACTCAAACCAATGACAATTATAGCTTTCATTATGTTCCTTTGAAGTCAAAGTAATTATTTTATTCCTTTTAAAAATATCAATCCTCCCTGTCCTGGTATGAGTTCGCCTGTCATACACACTTTGCAAACCCATCACGTGTGTACGATATGCTTACATGCCTGGTATCCATTCTGTGGCTGGAATCACACCCAAAAAACTGCTTGCACGTCAATAAGTCATTGCCCGACTGCACACTGTCTGATGCAGCATGCTGTTCTTATTGGTATCTCAAAAGTAACTGTCCGATTTTGAAAATACTTATATACTTGAACTTGTACACAGTTGAAGTTTTACACTAGCTGTATGAATTTGTGCGGTTCCATTTTAAAATATGGAGTTAGTATCAATATCTCGGTTATTAATCACCCCATGAGAATACGTAGCACATTATTTTACAAGCTCCTGGGTACAATTTATGAATATAAAAACAGAATACCGATATCTTTAATGGTTTAGACGTTATTTCTGGGCAACATCTTAGGCGAATAACCCTGTATAGCTTCTTTTCATTTAAGTTAAAGTCATAGTTAGCGTACAGTTTATTTTTCTAAATTTTTCAAGGGAAATGACAATGAGTTTCAGTTATATGGATTACCCTGTCTAACATTGCTTTCTAACGTGAACTCCCTCCCCTCTTTGTCTATCCACATTAATTCTGATATTTGACTCATGTTTGGAAGGGATTATTATGTTGTAACGTACCTGTTCATAACCGTGCAAGGGAAATAAAAACAAGGAGTCAGGTTCTGCTTCTACCCTTATAAACTTGTTTCAGCTTATCTCAGGTATTTCTGGGCTCAATGAAGTCACCCTCGCTTATTTTGCATTCTGACCAGAAGACCTTTTTGATACCATGCGACAAGTGAAGATTTCAACTCGTGAGCCACTGGGATTCGAACCTCGGCTGTTTAGGTAGAAGGACACTGGTTATGTCGGTGTTCATCTTACCTCAGTTATTTATGAGTTGAAGAAGCCACCCTCATTCTATTTGGTTTTAGACCATAAGGCCAGCTACCCTTCTTGCCATTATGTGACTTTTCAGGTGTAAATTCCATCCTAGGATTCATCAGAATCCAAACCTCAACTGTATGAGGGGGAATACCAGCAATTAAACCAGTTTATGTCACTATGGTCAGCAGAAATATACAAATCAAAGAGCCTTCATCAAATGCCACTTCTCTGTTCAAAGACAGAGCCATAGATGGAATGTTTCTGTTTCGGGAGGATAGAGAAGTGCAAACTTATAGACCACATTACAATCTCTTAACGATTCTACACACACCTACCAATATACAGTACACTGGCACCATCTGGCATTTTTTTAAAATAAGAGAATCCTTAAACCTAGTTCATCATAAAGAACAAGATCATAATTACCATCCTTTTTCAATTTCGATCTGAAAGGAACTTGCAGTTATCTACCAGTGCAACATAACAAAGCAGTATTAATATACACAGTACCTAGTGTTTTAGATACGGGCCCAATACTGTTTGTCTACAAATGTACTTGTTTTTCTGCTAATAGTTTAACATCACATTAACACATCAAAAAGTGTTCCGCAATGCAAGGATACAAAGGGCCGATTGCACAAACAGTGTTTAGACAATGCCTACAGTTATTAAACAATGCCTAAATATGGCTGCCGCGTTGCAGAGACGTTATTTATCACTTAGACAATTCATTTGAAATGTACAGGGAGGTAGAGCTTAAAATAAGATTTCACTTTTCAAGAGACTTGTTTCATGAGACTGACAAAGGGACAGTCCAGTAACTGTCAACTTGAATACAATTCTCGGCAACCAATATATTTTATTATACATGGGGTAATTTCCATGGAATTATAGGTCACTTCGACTAAATACATGTCAGAATTACTTGTCCCAATCATCAGAGGACTGTCACATAGATCAACCAGGAGGGATTCACTTATATTTACTGCCAAGTAAGCACACATAATAGTGAAAACTAAAAAGTACGTTGTATATGGTTTATATATATATATATATACACATAATCGTCGCACTAATTCAGATAAGTTTTCGGCAACTATGAGATAGGAAAAGGAGGACTGGGGAAGAAGAGCCATGGCCACAATAAAAGCCCTAGTATTTGCCTGGTGTAAAAATAGGGAAACTACGGAAAACAATCTTCAGGGCTGCTGATGATGCATTTCGAACCTACAATCTCCAGAATGCAAGCTACATCTATATGGCCTGTACAACACATTCGGTTACACATTACTATTGTTTCGCCTTCCCTTCGTCGAAGCTATTTATGAGTATATTACACTCACCGTAACAAAGCTATAATCAAAGCTACACTTCCCCATACAGTGGCGTGTCGCTTTAGTGTCTATAATACTATGAGATTGAATTTCCACCAAAAGCGATAGTCTTATCTGTGGACAAGTCATGCTCATGCTTAGCCATTTTTCAGTAATGTTTAGGAAGACAAACGGCTAACTGGTGTTCGGCGCGTGCACCGACAAATTTTATTCTTTGCGACAAGCAAACAGTTAAATGAAAGATACTTCTATCTCCATTTTCAAACAAATATTGATACTTTAAACGATATCTAGTTAAACACTAGCTGAGCATTGTTTATACAATGGAAGATCATGCTCGATTTAGACATTGTTTAGGTAGACATTGTCTAAGGCTCAAAACTAGTCATCGTTTCTGCAATCGGCCCAAAATGTCTAGGATTGGAAAGGTAGCAGCCATGGCCTTAATTAAAGTACAACCTAAGCATTTATCTATCATGAAAATGGGAAACCACAGAAAATCATATTAAGGGTTGTGCCTTGAGCATTATATACCTTGGTTTCAATCCACCATAGCCCAAATGCAAGCTCACAGCTGAGCAGCCCTAATTTTGAAATATCCTCTTATTCTAAACACTGTAAGGTAGAAAAAAAAAGTAGTAATTTTGGGAAAATGAGTGATGTAATGTCTTACCCAGATGACTTGGAAAGTTGTATGGTTTGAATTCTCTCCACAATGAATTTGTTCGAATCACGAAGGACTGGTTCACCCATTCTGGTTTGTTGCACTCAGAGGCTGTAAATCTTGCAGTTATTCACCTTAAAAATGAGAATTACCAGAATTACCATCTAGCTGCACTCACTACAAGCAAAGTTATAGGTACGAGAGAGCGTTGTGCCTTGAGCATTATATACCTTGGACCATGTTTGTTCCATTTGGATCTATCTAGCAAATAAAACTCAACTACCATAAATTGTAAAAAATGCCAGTAGGTAGCACAGACAGTAGTTCTGATTTTTTATGTTTACACTTGCGGATGTTGTAGATAAAACAAACTGTTTAGCATCTCAAATAAAGTAAGACTTTCATTATTTATTATAACCTCTAATTTAGAGAATCAAATTTGTTGAAATCTGCATCCTATTGTATCTTGGAGAAAAAACATCATGTAACACAGAACTTTTTCCATGGCACAGGATGCTATCGTTTCTTGTATGCCGAGAAGTAAGGTGGGCGTCCATAGGGTACTGGATGATCTGGATGTCATAAAGAAAATTGCTGAAACAGCTATGGCTCCTCCAGAAACCAAAATCTGTATGAGAGAACTTGCAAAGTATACAGTGTGAAGTTAGCTAAACTCTGATAAGAAATTTGCTAAAATTTCAAAACTGAAACTTTCTGATAAAACTTAACTCAAGATTAGATAGCAGAAAAGTACAATATTTTCTGACAACAAAGAAAATTGTTCGCTTTAATACATGGAAACGACTGCAAAAATGAATTATGTTTTAACCAGAAGGGGTGTTAGGGAACTAGCTCGTAAGTTTGTCCTTGCCAGCAATTAGAATTACCCTCAGTTAGGGAATAAACAAGAAATAGCTGGAGAGGAATGAAATGCCATCCTGACCTATCCATAAAAGCTCAAGATTCACAAGTTTAACCAGGGTGACCAGTTTGAACTAAATAAATAAAGCATTGTTCTTTGACAAATGTTCAAAGCACTCATAGTCACCATGAAACCATCCCACCAGAACAAAATAATATGGAAATGTGGCAAGCCTGGAGTGTCTAAAGTTCAAAAACAAGGAAAGACAGTGGCTCCAAAAAGAACAAGGCAGATTCGGGGTTCCTCTGGGTGGTCAAACGAAGAAACCTTCCAATATGAACATTTAATTTTCAAAACCGAATTGTATTCAAAATAAACTTTCAACATATCAGGTAATGTTCAGTATACAGTATATAGTACATATTGAAAAGACGTCAAGTACAGAACAAAATTGGCCAATTGGACACCAGTGGGATTGGAAGTTTGGTTGTTCGGATCCCATTGGTGTCTAGTTGGCCATTTTTGTTCAGTATTCAACATCTTTTCGATAAGTAATATATGTACTGAACATGACCTAATACATTATAAGTTTATATTTAAATTTTTGAGGAATTCTATTAATTTGTAAAGAGAACCTATTCTGTTATTGGTGGACTACGAGACTCATCTCAGTATAACATAACCTTTAGAACTCCTTCTTAACAAATCACCTGAGTATGCAAGCTCTTGCTATAGCATTTGATTCAGGAATCATAATAGTCGATTTCCCCCACCATCTCTCATAAACTACAGCCTCTTAATTGACTGTTTATTCATCTCTGAAGTCTTCCTACCATCAATGAGAAGATTTGCGAATTCTCAAAGAACCTGACATATTTCAGGAGTGGGAGAGTGGGGGAAGTTTTGGCTATGGGAATAAAAATAAAAAAAGGATTTCCGAAAATAAACTTGATTTCAAATATTTATTTATATCTACTTCCCATCTATATTTCCTGTGTTCCAAAACACAAGAGGGTACGTTCCATGGTACATGATCACACCTTGCTACAATTCTTTTAACCCTCCCAAAAACAGTGAAATAGAAAAATATAATCAGGAAACTATAGAGGAAGACTTATTGTCAGAACTTATGGGATTTAGAAAGGTCATCATCATCATCATCATCATCGACCATCTCCAGTTGCCAGATTGTGAGGTACGAGCCCACTCCATCTTTGTCTAGCCATAAAGCACTGTTCTCTCATAACCTTCTCCCAGTTTTGTCCTTTCTCCTTGACATTTTTCTTTACTAGATTCGGCCATTTTTTTCTGGGTTTGCCCACCAGTCTTTTCCCTTTTACTTCTCTTTCATATTCCCTACTTGCAGTCATCCTTTTTTATATGGCCAAACCACTTCAGTCTTGCCTTCTGGATCCTTTGTTGTAGGGAGTCCCCTATTCCCACCACCTCTCGGACAATTTTTTGTTCCTGATCATCTGTATCATGCTGCATAAGACTTCATTTCTGTAGCTTGGAGTTGACTTGTCTCGTTAACGTTTCCAGTCTCCAGACTGTACATGAGGATAGGTGTATAATAGGATTTATATGTCACCTTAGCTTTCAATTGTACTTGTTTATCCCACAACAGTTGTCTTACTTGGAGGTAAAATTGAGTTGGCTAGCTAATTCGATTGTCCACCTCATATTCTGCAAGGTTGTCTTTTGATATTATTCTACCCAAGTAATTAAACTTTGGGACACTGTCCAGTTTGGTGTCATTTAGTCTGATTTGTGGTTCGTCATCTCCAATCTGTATTTTCACCACCGTCTTAGCCTTGCTCATATTTAAATCACGTCTCAAACTCTTGACTCCATTTCTGTAGCCTTTCCTCCACATCCTTTTCGGGTTTGCCCTAAATCACTAAATGTCTGGTCCTTCCTTTTTAGTGCCTTTATTATGGCAGCCTTGATGGTGATGAACAGGAAGGGTGACAAAGCACTGCCTTACTGTATTTGTCTCTTTGTTTCAAACCATTTGGACAGCCTGTAACCCCCTTGCACACAACTTCTCGTTTTATCATACAGCATCTTCACTTCTGCAATTAGACTGTCACGAACCCCCAGCACTTTTAGGCATTCCCACAAATCCTCGCTTGGTATGCTATACCATAAGGAAATTCATAACTTATGATCATAAGCCTTTTCGATGTCCAGGAATAGTAGAAAAAGTGGTTTCTCTTTTTCCCAGTGCTTTTCCATTAACATCCTGACAGCAGAGATAAGGTCTGCAGTTGTTCTTCTGGGCCTAGAACCATATTGTTCCTCTTCCGAAAAAATTTCTACAGTTTCTCTTAATTTACTCTCCATGATTTTTTCCACAAGTTTTAGACAGAGACAGCAGCATAATTCCATGGTAGATGACGCATTTGAATCTACTCCCCTTCTTGAAAAGAGGTAAAATTATACCCTTTTTCCAGTATTCTGGGATAATGTTTTCCTGAGATACTGTGTTACAGAGTCTATATAACCACTGGACTGCAGGAGTTCCTGCTGCTCACAACATGTCTACACTTAACTCAACCACTCTAACTGCTTTCCCTTTCCTCATTCTTTTCAGAGACTTATCTCCAGCCATGTAACTAGTGGTTCTATGCTTCTACTTTCCTCGTTGCAAATATAGGGTTGCTCACTGTCTGATGTGGTGCTTGCTCCTCCATGTAGGTGCTTATCAAAAATGGTCTTAAATTCACTCCTGATTTACTTTTTTTATTTTTTATGGAGGTTTCATTGTCCCTTTCTATTGCCTTATATATCCTCTTGCTCACACCGTTTGTTCTTGGCTTACTTTGTTTTGGATAAGGTTTTTTTTTTTCCTGTCTGGCTTCATGGCTAAATGGTTAGCATGCTGGCCTTTGGTCACAGGGGTCCTGGATTCGATTCCTGGCATGGTTGGGAATTTTAACTATCATTAGTTAATATCTCTGGCATGGGGACTGGGTGTATGTGTTGTCTTCATCATCATTTCATCCTCATCATGATGCACATGTCGCCTAAGGGTGTCAAATCAAAAGACCTGCCCTGGCAAGCCGAACCCCTCCTGGGATCTCCCGACACTAAAAGACATATGCCATTTCATTTTTTCTTTTTGGTTGATACTGTTTACCACACCTGGGAAACTGGAGACGGTTAACTGATGATGATGACGGTTGATCCTGTAATCCCACCCAGTTTCTCCCATGGGTGGGGTCCGTAGAATAACACCCATGGTATCCCCTGCCTGTTGTAAGAAGTGACCAAAAGGGACCCCAAGGGCTCTTAACTTGGGAGTGTGGGTTGGCGACCACAGGGCCCTCAGCTGAGTCCTGGCATTGTTTCCACTTACTTGGGTCAGGCTCCCCGCTTTCATCTATCCTATACAACCTCCCCTGGTCAACGCTTGTTCTTTTCCAACTCCGATGGTATTACAGCACTCAAGGCCTAGGGAGTCTTTAATTTTCATACCCTTCATGGAGCTTGTCTTTTTCTGACCGATACCTTCGTTTTTTTGAAGTATCGAATCCCTTCAATTTTTTCTCTCTGATTAGTGTTATATAGATGGTTGCCTAATAGTACTTCCTCTTTAAACAATAATCACCACCACTTTCACCCAGTTTTTTAGCTTCTCCCATAAATCTATCCTTAAAATGTTTCCACTCTTCCTCTACAGTTGTTGTTTCTCCCATTAGTAGGTTTTGTTGTATTCTACTCCAATATTCTTCCTGAAACTGTGTGTTTTCTCATTTCCATATCTTTACTTTTCATTTCTTCCTTCTTTTCTCCTGTCTTACATTTCTCATATGGTTCAAATCCATGATCAGCAATCTATGGTCACTGTCCATACTTTTGTTAAATGAACTTGACATCAGTCAACCATTTCCCACCACCTTTGTTTGTGATAACATACCGTAATCAATCAAAGTTTTATGTTTGCAATCCCAGCTATAGCTTGTTATTTCATGGTTCCCTCCCTCTTTTTTGAAGAAGGTGTTCTTGATGATCATGCCATTTGTTCTGCATAGATGAATCAGTTGTTCACCTTCTGTATTCCTGTTTCCAAACCCACATGGCCCAACAATATCCTCACAGCCTTGCCTGTCTACTCCACCTTGTGCATTTAGGTCTCCAATAATGATAACACTTTCTTCATCGATTACATTATTTAAGCCTTCAAGAAATTGTTCTTTTGTCAGCACTTCATCCAGTCTGCGGGGAATACAATCGTGTAATCTGTTGACTCTAAATGTAGGTAGGGTATAGATAATTTTATGATCCTGTCATTCTTGTAGGAAACATCTGACATAGCATCCATATCTTTTATCAGTAAAATTTCTACACCATTTCTGGCTTCTTTTCTAGTCCACACCAATATAATTTGTAGCCACCTCTGAGAAACTTGCTACCTGTCTTTCTCCATTTCCATTTTGCTCAGACCCAATATAAATAACTTCCGTTTCTTCTTTTCATCATATCTATGAGTTCTGTCTTACCAGACAGGGTCAATATTGTTATGTGTCAGGCTTCCTGGAAGGGTCTACAGTACATAGTGAATCAGCCAACCGGGGAGCTCCCAGTCGGCCTGGAGAGCATGGCTGGTATTTCCGTGTATTGTTCTCATCGGTTGGCTTACCTGGGAGTTTCTTGGAGATTCAACGGGAATGTTCCACCTCTAGCCACCTCATGGATTTTCTGGTTCGCATCACCCAAACTATAAAAAGGGAAGCTAGCCGCGGACAGTCAGTGTTGGCCTCCGTGGTGGGGCCAGCGTTAGTGCCGGACTCAGACTGAATGTTGGACTTTGTGGTGGAGTCAGTATGAGATTCAGTGTGTTGGGGTTCAGTGGCTGGGCTGAGGGCGATAGAGGTGTTGGCTGTCGCTAGTGTCCAACTAAGGTCTGAACAAGGAGGGTGTTGTAGTGGTGCAGTGAGTAGCTGGACTGAGGACGACGTGCAGAACAAAAGACTGTGTACTACCTGAGAGTGCTGTGTGTTTGTGTATTTCTGTGAACTGAGAATCACCGTGAGTCAGCGAGAGATGCCACTATCGTGTGTGTGAGGGTAAATGGACCTGTGTTAATATTCACAGTTGTGAGGATCATCCTGCTGTTGAGCTATTCCTGTTTGGTTGTTCACTGCATGTGACTGTGTGAATTACTGGACTGTCTCTGGAGTCGAACCAATGGACAGTCACTGTGTGATAAGTGGCCCATAGCCCTGTGTTCAGATCCAGCGGTTTACACACAGCTGCTCTTTGAGGTGACTGGACTCATGGAAGTGAAAGTAAGGATTAGTCGTCCCATAAATAGCAACAACCTGGACCACCTACTGTGCCATCAGGAAGAGAGACTTGTAAATAGACATTAATTAGTAACCATGGGCATTCATAGCTGCATAGACATGTGTGTGTATTTACTGTGTATGTGTGTGTGCATTTATTAGGTCATCCTGAAATAAATTAGAGTAATAGAACAGACAGGGTTTCTTTCATAACAATATATTCATGGTCCCAATTCGTAGTTTTCTCTTCTTGCAAATCTATCATCAGAACCATGTTGGCCATCATACCTGATAGATCTGCTTAAAGGCTGTGTCACATTACGTAATAACTGAGATCAGAAGCTCATTTTGCATCTGAAAGCAATACAAGATGCTAACCACTGGCATGCTCAGTCTATCGTGGGTCATCGCATAAGTGTTTGGTGTTTCACTAGATGGTCAGTACCTGACAAGTATTTCCTCATCTCCGTTAGATCTATGATTAACCTGCCAATATGCGGGAGGCTGATTGCAGTGAATGCTCATTGGGTGATGAGACATGGAGTCCCTATGTCTCATTTAAAAAATTACAACCCAATCTTATAAAATTTTAAAATATAAAAGTGTTCTATGGTACAACAGTCTCCTCTACCGTTCCAAATCCTGCACCAGTAAAACTTACCTACAACAAAACATACGGGCAATTTCTTGAACTGTTCATCCAATGTACTGTAGGTCAACGTGTACAAAAATGATAATGTTATAGTAGGGAACTAACAAACCATTAAAATAGAGCACCTAAAAATACAGAAAATGGACTGGGAGAACAGATTCATAAATTATTTTCAAATTTAAAATTTGCCTACTGTATTTATGTGATGTACAAGTACTCCTGCAAGATAGTCTTCTTGGATTCTGACATCCTATAATAGTATTTTCAAGCCACTAAACTTAGGCTTACATTATGAATTATAAGCTTATAAGTTAGATAACATAAACATTTTCCTCTGACAAGTGAACCATTAAACCTATAGCCTAATATGAAACAAAAAAGCCAAGCTGAGTGGCTTGGACAGTTGAGACACTAACTTTCTGGCCCCAACTTGGCAAGTTCGATCCTGGCTTAGTTCGGTGGTATTTGAAGGTGCTCAAATACGTCAGCCTCATGTTGGTAGATTTACAGGCACGTAAAAGAACTCCTGCGGGACTAAATTCCTGCGCCTCGGTGTCTCCGAAAACCATAAAAAAGTAGTTAGTGGGACATAAAGCCAATAACGTTATTATTTATGAAATGAAAAATATGAAAATATAGAATTCATGAAAAACAATAATCAAGAAGTGGAACGCTCTGATAAAGGCTTAAAAGGAAAATACTGTCAAGTTTCATCCTAACTACACATAATGATTCAATGGTAGGGGCCTAAATAAAATATTTCCCTAATTAAACATAACCTTATTACATTTTTAGTTAGGTCTATATGAAATTAGAGTTTTTATAACTTATTATTTTCAACACTCACAGAAAAGAATTACGATTCTCATCATATTTCCGAATTTATGAAGCTTCATTCTCTTGCAAAGCTGCTAAAATGTTCGTAGATAAATTAACCAAAACAGGCAAACATTAGAAAACTGAATAAACAAACTCTGCTTTGTTTCTGTAAATGAGATACAATATCTATATTATACACAGCCATTAACAATTAAAGACAGAAACTACTAACTCGAAATATTTTGGTATGTTCCACTATTTATCTCATCCCCATAATATAAACATAAACATTGACACACTCCACTGTTTACACTGGAACAGAAAACATAACGGCATCAGGAATGTTCAGTACAGCCAACAGTAAGCCAACATTCGAAGTTAAATCCCTACCGAAATGACCGAAATTCCCTAGGTAGAACGTGAAAATACAGGCTTCTTACCGTTTCCCAGTTTATTGGAAACTATTCTTTTCAAGGACTTAAAGTAGTGAGATTAGTCCAGATTTCGAGATACAGTTATTCTCATATACCGGTACGTACCGTACTAAAACAATACCGCAAAAAGGTGCCGGGGAGACATGCAAACCAGAAATTACGACGTGTGGTGACCAGGACGGTGCTGCACGGGTTTCATACCAAATTGTGCATAAATAAAAAGTATAACATCCCTAGCAGTGATTGTGTGTGTGAACATTGTAATGAACGCTGTGAACGCTACCATATTCTAAGTTGTAAATTACGATCAAAAAGTATCTGTGAAAATTCGAGTTTGTAATGCAAAATGTTTGCGCACTTAATAAATATAAGGGGTACGATGCGCAAAGGTATCACCGAGATATCACTATAAAATTTGTCACAAATGGAACCTAGCAATTGCTTTTACACATATCAAGTGAAAAATTCCTGGCACATTAGGAAATATTTCATTTTTGGAGTATATTATGTATGCGTACTTTACCACTTTACAAGTACATTTGGTGTTACGCTCACAGTGACACACGTATGTCTTTTGTCTCACACGTTGAACATTTTCGTGTGTAATGTCTTTGTTCGCTGAAGTTCTTTGATCACGACGAGTTGTGGACTTGTGCCCTAACTGATTCATTAAGTTATTTATTGGTCCAGGGATCATGCTACTTCGGCAATAGCTTAAGGTCTTGTAATTTGACAATAACCTGTTCATTTGCCTCATCGAAAAATGAATACTGTTCACCTCCATTTTGCTTTTTGAACTAGCCGCTCTACTCATAATGGACAAAGATAATGAGAATCCACAGACATAGCACTCGCATTCCTCGGTGCTAGCCCTGGACCTCAAGAAAAGAACAAAAGACGGCATCAGCAGCGGAATACGACATAAACCAGTCCTGTCTACAAGCCTTAAGTATGTTTTCATATTTCTCAAATAACGACGGTATTTCTTAATGTGCCAGGAATTTTTCACTTGATATGTGTAAAAGCAATTGTTATGTTCCATTTGTGACAAATTTTATAGTGATATCTCGGTGATACCTTTGCGCATCATACCCAATATAAGAAGGAGCCGGTGGGACATCGGATGGAACTCCACGGTCATTGACATGGAGAAGGATGCAAATGCCATGTAGGCCTATGTTAAAGGTTTTGTCCACTCAATTAACACCTAAACGCCAACTGGAAATATGGTGTGACAACTTTATTGGATAAAATAATAACGGAATGGTACTGCTGATAAAAATGTATCTGGTGGTTAGAGGATACTTCTATTCCATTGAACTGAAATTTCTGGTCTCCGGACATTCATATACACCTTCTGATCGCGACTTTGACGTTACTGAGAAACGAAGATGGGTTTGCAAGGGCATATTACCTGAAGAAATTCAGAACGTAGTGAGAACAACACGACTTCAACATCCATTTTGGCTGGCGACAATGGAAAATACATTCTGAATTCTTCGTAGCAGCTGATGAATTTATAAACACACTGCAGATCACTAACAAATCGTGGATCAAAGCAACAGTGAGATTTACCAAAAATTAAAACGAAGAAATCCTTCAGTGAAATGGAAGAATGAGAGGATCATGCTACCTTCAAGAAGGGAAAATGGCAGAATTCAGGAGCATAGAGGCCTTCAGAAACGACACACAGATAATATTCATAAGCGACTGCAAGAAAAAAGACTTATTGGCGATGCCGGATTACACGGATGCACAATATCATGTCTTCTACAAGGAAATCTATTCTTCCTAATTTTGTAATGTTGAGGATAATAATTATCCTTATTACGTTTAATACAAATTATTGATACTATTATTATTACTAGTTCTAAACACAAAACAACACTGATTCGCGCATGCAAAATACACAAATAAAGCATTTTTGAGATCCCAACTACGTTTTTCCTTTCTCCTGAAAATTTAATTTTTGGCACTTGCACCCTTTTTCGTGTCAAGTCTTCAATTATAGTTTGCAATGTGGTTTGGAAGTTTGTACTTCTCTGCCATGACTGTCTCTGAACAGAAAAGTTGCTTGTGATGAGAATGGGGTATTTTTTTCATAATTGTCGTCAATCTGCACAGTAGCTAGATATTGTTGAGGCTCTAAAATATATCTCGAAAAGGAATCGTCAGCTAAGGAAAATGATGGTGACTGGTGATGTGGAGTATGTATTATTCTCTATTTCTTCTAGAAATGTGGTAAAGTCATCAAAGATGATAAGTACTCCATCCATTTACATGAAATGCAGTTGAAAATATAAGTTAAGCGGTGTAGAATCGTCCTTCAAACATGACAAAGCGTGAAGTCATGTGTCACAAGAATCCATGCAAATAAGCTTCTTACACTACGACCTCTTAAAACAGTAATCACCATCACCAATTCACCATGTCCATCAATCTTACATTATGAGACTCTTCCTTATCCATCATACCAACTAGACCTCTTGTCTAACAAACTACCACTTTCTAAAACATTTAGATCTTCGCTGACGGAGTAACAGTTCAACAACAACAACAACAACGCAGCTGTCAAAAATATTTTCGAGGAATTTCTTACATCCAGACAGAGGGACTTATACAAAACGGGCGTGAATGAACATAATTGCTTCGTAGGGAGAAACGTATTGGATACAGGCCAATTATGATTAATAAAGTTCAGGGTAGGTACGGTACCCGTCATTTGAAATTTCAACAACAATTCCAACGTGCTAATGCATGGTAGAATGTATGTTGGGATTTCGTGAACAACCACCTCATGTACTGTGCTTTCTGTACGCTTATTGTAGAATCTTTGAGTCTACGCGACCATCATGTCCGAAATGGAGTGATGTGTGTAACTGGGGCTGAAGGGTCACGTTTAATTCAACGATCAACGATGGCGATGATGTATTAGGAGAGGGCTAGGAGGAATAAGAAAGCGACCGCGGCCTTAATTAAGGCACAGCACCAGCATTTACTAGTGTGAAAATGGGAAACCACAGAAAGCCGTCTTCAGGGCTGCTGACAGTAGGATTCGAACCCACCATCTCCCGAATGCAAGCCGACAACTACGTTACCCAAACCTTACAGCCACTCACTCGCTAGTTGAAAATTATCTTGAAACACGTGAACTTCGGTGACTACAAACTTCCCTTTCAACCGGTCACGCTACGTATGTTTAGTGCTTGTGTTCTGTTTTTAGATATAAAATATCGTACCTTTTAAAAATACTTTTTTTAAGGAGCGTGGAACATGGTTTAAGTAACATCATAGTTTTTTTTTTTTTAATTATATCATTAGGTAATATAGACTTCTGTTAATTAATTAATGTCCTCCTAGGAATATTAAATTCTTCTGTTGCTTTTCGCTAAGACATCCCTTTGTTCCTAATGGCTGCTAGGCCAAAGACTCCAGGCTATAATCACAGCATCCCAAACTTCCTGCAATTCCACTATATTTCTGGGTCATTTCTACAAAGCTGAAACAGATTGTATACTCTGTTTACACCACATTGTGGTGCCTAACTAGAACTAACATGCGTAAAACATCCAAAAATGGTGCAAAGTATCCCTAAGATAATGACATTTGTAGCATAGGAAACTATGAATGTGTCAAAAATTAATTATTCCGCCTCTGTGGGTTACTGTGATTAGCTGCCACCCCCGAAGGGCCGGATTCGATTCCCAGCTCTGCCACGAAATTTGACAAGTAGTACGAGGTCCATTCAGTCTCGGGAGGTCAACTGAGTAGAGGGGGATTCGATTCCCACCTCAGCCATCCTCGAAGTGGTTTTCAGTGGTTTTCTAATTCTAACCCTACTTAAGGCCACGGCCGCTTCCTTCTCTGTTGTTATAGAGGATGGTTACCTAGTTTTACTTCATCTTAAAACAATCATCACCACCACTCTCTTCCTTGTCTATCTCTTCCAGTCTTCCAATCCCCCATCGCATAGCAGGTGAGACCGCCTGAGCGAGGTACTGGTCCTCCTCCCCAGTTCATACCCCGACCCAAAGTCTCACGCTCCAGGACACTGCCCTTGAAGCGGTAGAGGTGGGATATAGTTGGGGACAAAACATGACGGCCTCCGTTCCTAGAAGCCAGCTGGAAGCCAGTAGTCAATCAGACCATGCACCCTGCTGAGTTAACGAGTTTTAAGTGACCTTGTTTGTTTTGGAGAGGCTGTCAAACCACTTTCTTCCTCACTCTCTGTAGTATTTACCCTTTCTTCGTGTAGAGTGCAGTAGCCGATTTGGCAACTCTGGCTGCAGTAGAGGTAGTAAATCCTATAAGTCGCTAATAGACACCGAGCTGCCGCTGGAAAGTAGTGGTGTGAGGCGAGGTCGTCATGATTTGTCCCCAACTATACCTCGCTGAGTCCGAGGGAAAAACCAACCCTGGTGGGCAATGGCGTAGCCAAGAGGAGACCCTGGGGGAGGGGGGGCGGCCCACCCCAAAATGTTTCCAGAAACTAGAGCGAGGATCAGCCGTTGTTTAACGTACGATAGAAACAACTTAAAAACTTACGCCGAAATGTTAAATTAACGTAGCGACGAAGAATCTACTAGCAAGGCTCAGTAGGGCCATACATAATACTCAATTTTTGTACTGCTTGAATGAAAGGAAAACCACTTAGGATGTGATGCGCGGAGATATTTCTCTGTAGAGGCCTCAGTATTGGGAATATACCCGTGTGTTGACAAATGTCAAGAGATGAGGAAAAGGGCAATTAGCAAGGGATTACTCAATAGGGGGCCGGAACGTGACCACCGAGATAACGGGGGCCACGGCCATAAACAGTTGCAAGCTTACTACATCGTATCAGCTTTTTCACATAGGTTCCAGGAAATAACAATATCCTAGGAATCCTGGAGTTGTACCGTGGTTAAAAGATGTTCTGTGTTTAAGTTGCAGCGTTGGGAAGACTGTGACAGGATTGTGAGCTGCAAGTTAGTTCCTCATTTTGTGCCATATAAGTAAGTTTTTTTGAAGAGGGACCGTTTTGTCACTGAGAAGCCAAAACTATGTACATCCTCGGTAAGTTATGAAAAAGTTTTTTTTATTCTCACAGTAGCAAGACAATCGCGGATGCGTGCCTAAGTGCGATAGCTAGGCCTATATATTTTGTCAAATGCCCGGGGACTAATTGGAACCTCAAATGACACCATCAAAAGTGCGGGTAACTATTCTGTATTTGGCAGGCGTGAAAACTCTGTTCCAATGGTACTATCTTCTCATCAGGACGGCTCAGGCTTGAATCGCAGTCGATGCATGGAACATTTTTAAAATGGAAAGTCACGTTCTATTGATTCGGATTCTACTTAAAACACTAGATCCCGTGCCTTACCTTTCTTTAGTACTTTTGAGCCATAACCGCATCATTTATGGTGATGTATTTTGAGTATCCGACCATTCTTCGGGCTTACCTTGTACCTTAAATGGTGAGTGGATGCAGTGGCATTACAACAAAATAATAATACAATTTTTCTTTGGAAGGGGTTTGACGATGGGAAAGGAAAGGACTATGAGGAGGAAGGAAGCGGTCGTGGTCTTAAGGCGACACTACGGAGATAAAAATATATTTTTACCTAAAGCATGGATTTTCACGAAACTTTGTGGGATTGTCACCTACATAAAAGTAGAAGAATAGCAATAGCTAGACCTATAAGTAACGCAATAACACCCCCATCTTATTAGAAACTGAGCATAAAATAGCATAAGTAAAGAGAAAATACAATTCTGGTTGAATGTGTACTGGTGTTATCACGAACGTTTTTTCATGTACAATTAAATTTTTTCCAAAATATTTTTTCTTTAGAAATATTTAATTCCATTTTCTTCATGAAATTTAATTAAAATGTTAATGTAAATTCGTAATTAGTTAGATAATACTTCTTTTAAAAGCACTACATATCGATTTTTCTGTACATAATTTATATAAGAAGATATATCGTACTAAATATTGTGTAATTTTTACGTTCTAAAATTTTGGACTTAAAAATCCCTACTACTTGAAAAATTCTGCAATAAAAAATTCCGTACACAAGTTAGTGTCGGGAATCGAATGCAGGATGCCTTCAGTCCAATTCTAAAATAAGGAGACCTAAAAATAAACAGCCGGCCCCGCGGTGAAGGGGTAGCGTGCCTGCCTCTTAACGGAGGCCCCGGGTTCGATCCCCGGCCAGGTCAGGGATTTTTACCTGGATCTGAGGGCTGGTTCGAAGTACACCCAGCCCACGTGCTTATAACTGAGGAGCTATCTGACGGTGAGATGGCGGCCCCGGTCTAGAAAGCCAAGAATAACGGCGGAGAGGATTCGTCGCGCTGACCACACGACAACTCGTAATCTGCAGGCCCTCGGGCTGTTACAACATGGAGTTTGGTTATAAAAGTAAACAGAGAAGGAAGCGACATCCCTAGTTCTTCCGTCCGGTCTCGTGCATTTAGGGCAGTTGGAAAACGTACGTCTTAATAAATGCTCCTCATAAAACCTTTGCAAAAATACTAACTGCATCTATTTATAACGATAATCACAAACGCCTCCTTTTCATGTGGTTCAGTTGGTTGAGTCGCTGTCCTTCTGAGTCCGAGTTCTCAGGTTCAAATCCAGGCTTGGGTCGGTGGTCCTTAAAACGGTGTTTATTTGTACACTGACTGACAGAGCAAATGCAACACCAAGAAGGAGTGGTTCGAAAGAGATGAAAGTTGGGGAAAAAAACAGAGACGGCACGGACGAATAATTGATAATTATTTCAAACCGATATGCAGGTTACACAATGCGCACGGCATCGACTCAGTAGGATGTAGGACCACCGCGAGCGGCGATGCTCGCAGAAACACGTCGAGGTACAGAGTCAACAAGAGTGCGGATGGTGTCCTGAGGGATGGTTCTCCATTCTCTGTCAACCATTTGCCACAGTTGGTCGTCCGTACGAGGCTGGGGCAGAGTTTGCGAACGGCGTCCAATGAGATCCCACACGTGTTCGATTGGTGAGAGATCCGGAGAGTACGCTGGCCACGGAAGCATCTGTACACCTCGTAGAGCCTGTTGGGAGATGCAAGCAGTGTGTGGGCGGGCATTATCCTGCTGAAACAGAGCATTGGGCAGCCCCTGAAGGTACGGGAGTGCCACCGGCCACAGCACATGCTGCACGTAGCGGTGGGCATTTAACGTGCCTTGAATACGCACTAGAGGTGACGTGGAATCATATGCAATAGCGCCCCAAACCATGATGCCGCGTTGTCTAGCGGTAGGGCGCTCCACAGTTACTGCCGGATTTGACCTTTCTCCACGCCGACGCCACACTCGTCTGCGGTGACTATCACTGACAGAACAGAAGCGTGACTCATCGGAGAACACGACGTTCCGCCATTCCCTCATCCAAGTCGCTCTAGCCCGGCACCATGCCAGGCGTGCACGTCTATGCTGTGGAGTCAATGGTAGTCTTCTGAGCGGACGCCGGGAGTGCAGGCCTCCTCCAACCAATCGACGGGAAATTGTTCTGGTCGATATTGGAACAGCCAGGGTGTCTTGCACATGCTGAAGAATGGCGGTTGACGTGGCGTGCGGGGCTGCCACCGCTTGGCGGCGGATGCGCCGATCCTCGCGTGCTGACGTCACTCGGGCTGCGCCTGGAACCCTCGCACGTGCCACATGTCCCTGCGCCAACCATCTTCGCCACAGGCGCTGCACCGTGGACACATCCCTATGGGTATCGGCTGCGATTTGACGAAGCGACCAACCTGCCCTTCTCAGCCCGATCACCATACCCCTCGTAAAGTCGTCTGTCTGCTGGAAATGCCTCCGTTGACGGCGGCCTGGCATTCTTAGCTATACACGTGTCCTGTGGCACACGACAACACGTTCTACAATGACTGTCGGCTGAGAAATCACGGTACGAAGTGGGGCATTCGCCAACGCCGTGTCCCATTTATCGTTCGCTACGTGCGCAGCACAGCGGCGCATTTCACATCATGAGCATACCTCAGTGACGTCAGTCTACCCTGCAATTGGCATAAAGTTCTGACCACTCCTTCTTGGTGTTGCATTTGCTCTGTCAGTCAGTGTATAAAAAGTCACTTCTTTATAGCTTATCACATGACCATTATTGTAATAAAATGACCGTATTTATTGAATGGTCAGCGTGCTGGCCTTCGGTTCAGAGGGTCCCGGGTTCGATTCCCGACCGGGTCGGAAATTTTAACCTTCATTGGTTAATACCAATAGCCCGGGGGCTGGGTGTTTGTGCTGTCCCCAATATTCCTACAACTCACACACCACACATAACACTATCCTCCACCACAATAACACGCAGTTACCTACACATGGCCGATGCCGCCCACCCTCATCGAAGGGTATGCCTTACAAGGGTTGTACTCGGCTATAAACAGCCACACGAAATGATTATTACCATATTTATTCTCAACCATAATATTGCATCTTTACTCAAACTACTTATTCTTGCATTCATTCCACCTATACTCGGAATAAAAATTCTGCGTTATGTTGGGATTGGAATAACAGAGGCTGGCGGAAGAGGGGTGGGGGGGGTGGATGGCTGTTGTCCAAGGAATCAAGACATCCCAGGAGTTTTAACTAACGTACTTTTATTAAGCCATTTATATATAATGTATATTATTATTAGCTTCTGGAATCCACACGAATCCACCGCTCTTACTTGGATCCAAGGACACTCATTTCCTTTTTAGGTATTCTATACCACCTAAACTTTGGAAGTCTGAAAAACCTATCAAAATAAAATTCTGGATGAAGAACTATCTTAATGATCCCCCATCCCCCCCCTTACACCCACTCCAAACTGAAATCCTGCCTGCGCTACTGATTTGGTGTGCTGTTAGTGCAAGGCGAATAATTGGGGCTACTTTTTCGAGATGACAGAAAATGCAGAGAGTTACCAAGATGGTATTTTTACGCCGTTCTTTTATCAGTTAACGGAAGAAGCACGTGGGTGGTTTCAACAAGATTCAGCCCCTGCTCATACAGCAGAAGATTCCTTTCTTACAATCTCGGAAGTGTTTGCAGAAAGAGTGATGAGCAATGAGTGTGTGCCCGAATGCGCACAACTGTGTTGCCAAATATCGGGAAGTTGTTGGGGACCGTTGGCAAGGCGTTCTCTGTTGATGACGGTGACGGAGCACCCTACTGCAAACAATACAGATGCCATGTCAGGAAATTGGCGGCCTCGGAGGGGTTCCTTCAACTTCAGAAACAGATCGAAGTCACAAGGACTCATGTCTGGTGAGTACGGAGGGTGTTCCAAGACCCATTATGACCCACACGAAACCTCTTGACCCATTGTGCAACCATCCTATACGGTAAAGCACTCTCGCCACAAGCTTCACGTAATTCTTGATAACATTCTGATGCATTTTTGCCACGGACAACCTCGATTTTAATCTACGAACACTGATCACATTTTGAAAACACGCTTTAGAGCGGTGTAATCGACACTCTTCACTTCAACGCCACACAGCAACGACACTGCCAACTGGTTACTCTTTAAATCCACACTACACATCGACAAGAGTGTCACCTGACCGCTCCCATATCCTATTTGTGCATGTCCAATCTCCTGCACGTGTCTCGACTACGTTGCCACTACTTTATATACAGCCCTCGTACATCAGCCTCGTGTCCGTAGATTTACTGATACATAAACTAACTCTTGTAGGACAAAACCACAGTACCTCAGTGTCTCCAAAAACAGTAAAAATATTCAGTGGGATGTACAACAAAGAAAATTATTATTATTTTTATTAATAAAAAATAGATGTCCTATACTTCTACCAATGAAGGTACTAGTAAAGGTTATGAAATAAAAACACTCCGCAAGTCCCACAAGCCTAACACCGTCTAGGTCGTAAGAAAGCAACAGTTGGCCAAGAGAGATCGGATAGGAAAAATTAAATGGGTGGAGCTATCACAAATAAATGGAAACAATGGGTCCTGAGGTCACCAACTCTCGCCTTAAAGTAGAAATACCCTGAGGGGTTATCCTTTTTGTTCATCTATTCTAAAAGGAGATACGGTGGATTTTTTTCCACCAGCCCCAACCACAGGGGAAAGTTATTCCTTGGGAAACATCTAAATAGCATAATAGCTATCATAAATGACCTATATATAGATCATTCCATGTTAAGAAAACAGTAATATTCTTATGGACCTACAATAAGTCGAACATACGCCCCCTTCCTTAGATACTCATAATTCCTTGCGATTAAGGACTATTATAATGTAATTTATTTTGTATATGAAAGAAAGAAAGAGGAGGAGGCATTTTTGTGAACGTGAGTTATTAAAATGACTACTTAACATCCTCCGTTGTAATAAATAACTTACATTCGCAGGGAGGAAGACAATGGCGGCAACAACCATCGCTTTGTTGCTTTCATTTTCCGTCTGAGTTGCTCTGGTACATGTAACGCGTTATCCGTTACGCTTTGAATCGTCGGCGAGTTGTGTTAGGTGAGCAGATAAATACCTGCAATCTGGACAAAATTATTGTCCAGTCAGTGGTAATGATGTTCAGTACTGGAGGTAACTTGCCTTTAGATGTCTCACACCCAATGGCATTTAGGCTAGTGAGTTATGACAAAAAGCAATCCTTGTATAGCGCATGGAAACTCTTCTAGTGTTACGAGAAAAACTGAACAAACACATCAGTTTTAGCCATGTGTAAATATGGGCTGAATGGCATCACTTTTTTGTTCACCACCTGTACAGCATGCATGATGTATAGAGTATCCCAGAGGTTCTAAAACTCAATGAGTAACTCGGTGCCAGTATCCTTATTTAATGCAGTAGTATGAATTGTTTGCGTCAATCAGCAGGGCCTAACTTTACCCTGAAATTCCTGCGCTGTGCTACACATTACGAACCATTCTCCTCCTCCCTCCCCCACCACCCCCACCCCATTATGAGTCGAAGAATGTTGAATGTTGTAAAATGTATATTTGATTGTGAAGTTGTGTACTGTGTGTGTATTGATACATATTGTATATATACACTGCCCTTGACCTGATAATAAATATAGTTCAAAGACTGATTACAATGTATTTTCAATTGACCATCATACCCAGATATTTCCCGTCTAAGATCACTAACCTACTTATTACTTTTTATGCATAATATGTGTTTTTCTCGAAGCATGTACACTTGTTGTTTGTATGGCGTGTATTTTATTGCTTATCTAGGATGGTATACCCATTTACTCTCTGATCTCCTAAAGAAAAAATGTTGAAGAAGAATCAGGCCTAAAAATATTGCATTTTAATTTTGTCCAATATCCCTATGCAATTTTCAGTTTCAAATTGGTATTAAATTTCTGAAATGTATATTTCACCACAAATCACGTGAAGTTTGCAAGAGATCTTTTGCTCAACTGTTTAAAATTAGCTAAATTACTTGTATCTTGTCGTATGAACATGTACTGTACGTCAGTCATGCCTCTATGCTGTACAGTTAGTCGCACTTACATTCTGGTATTAAACCTCTAGTTCAATTGTTTGACCACACCATTGGCAGATGGTTTCCCTTCTATGCCTGGGCTACAGCTGTGTAAGTCCTAACATTTCCCCATCTCAATGTCACCAAAAATATATAGGCTATGTGTTAGTACTACGTTAAATCACTACCAGCAGTGGAAGGAATTGCCATCCCCTTCAAATGAAAAATATTGAGGAAGGGTAAATAATGGTGCAACAGTAGAGAATTATAATTATAAAAATAAATAAATATGTGAACTGGATTAAAGCCACTTATATATATTTAACAAAGCCAAGCCAAATTACATTGAATATCAGCATGTTTGCAGATGATGTTATCATTTGGACAACAACTCGTAACGGCCCAAATCAGTAAATGCTTCTTGAACACAGCATGAACCAGGCACTTATATAACTTAAAAACTACAGTAGACTGAAAATAACAATATAGAAATCAATACTACTAAAACGGTATATCAGTTTTTCTCCCTGAGACAATCATAATCCCACTTTCAGTCTAAAATTCAGTGATCAAGTACTACCTAAAAAAGTGAAAACACCAAGTACTTACGTATCATCATGGACAAGAAGCTGAACTGGACCAAACACATACAACATATGGAGGAGAAAGTAAACAAATGGATGAAATTGCTGAAGAGACTAACAGGAGCTACATGGGGGAGCACTCAAGAAACACTCATCAGAACTTAGAACACTTACATCAAACCTATTATAAAATATGGCAGTGAAGTACTTACTACAGCACCCCAATCAAACATTGATCGCCTTGAGAGGTGTCAGAATCATGCCCTATGAATCATAACAGGTGCAATAAAAACCACGCCTGTAACCGCCTTATAGTTGTATATCCACAACTTACCAACAGAAGAAGAGATGAAACAAGAAACAGCCGACACACATCGCAGCTTACAAAGACTACCCCGAATGACCTGGGCCAAAAAACCAGTTAGTAGCCCCAATCTTAAAACCCCAAAAAGATCCTTTGAGTCTTGCCAAAGAATATATTAATAAGAGCAATCTACAAATAAAACTTGAACCACTCTGTATGCCAGTCAACCCCATTGAATATATGCAAGTGACTTTCCTTGCTAGAAGAGGCCTGCAAGAAAGACTGTTCACCATATGATCTAAAACAACTGGCCCTCTGTACAATAGAAGAAAGATATCTGTCTAATCAATGGCTAAAAATATATACATATGGCTCACAGGACAAGGAAAACAGAACTGGGGCAGGAGTACCTTCATCTCTCTTCTCACTCCAAATAAAACAAATTTTGATGTCGAGATAAACGTAATTTCCCATGCACTACAACAGTTATTAGGCAGAAATTTTTTACCAAAAATTTGTTATCCTTACAGATTCAAAAGCAGCCATCCAAGCAGTCTCATCAAATAATAAGTCTCAAAATAAAGAACTGAAAGAAATTCTATGTATGATAAAAACCCTCCAAAGACTCCACAAACAGATCTCATTTTAGTGGATTTCTTCTCATGTTGGAATAACAGGTAATAAAGAGGCAGACAGATTAGCCAAAAAAGGTACCACACTACAACAACCTGCCAGTCAGACTGGTCAGCAAAAAGGATTCTGTAAAATACTATTAAAAACAGGCGATGGTGGTGTTATGCATGTATTTCTGGAGTACAGGTCTCCATGTATTTGAAAATTTGAAGCCGTCTGCCCAGTTGATGTTATTTGGGTGCAGCTCTATCTCTACATCAGTTGACAGAGGGTAGTGAATCAGTAACTTCCCTCCCAACCACCACAGCACAGTGCGACGATCCCTGAGTCCAGCTAGTGGGGGGGACCTTTGATAGTATCGTTGTGACCTCCATGTTCCTTTGAAGAATTTCTTGGCTCACTGTCCGAGGCAGGCCTTCACATGCTCCGATGAAGGCCAATGTAAGTTGGCGGAAAGCTCAGCTTTGTTTAAGTGGCTTTAACCCAGTTAGCATTTTTATTTATTTTGATACAATGAGCCACAAGAAACCTACATTCATGAATTATAATTACTAGCAAATACAGTAGAGACAATACACGACACTGAGCGAGATATCGAGGGACAGCTATTGGAGCTCACTCTAGCGGATAGACCTGAACGGTACTGATTCTGTCATAAGAGCACGTGTATTTTTGTGTGAAGTTTTTGGTGTTATTTATGCGTTTTCAGTGAGTTGACATAATTAAATAGTAGCGTGTGTCATTCCTTGATATCTCCTCTCAACATGAGGGGAAAGATATGTGCTGTGTTTGGCTGCAGTAATTACGAAGTAGAGAAAAATGCGCGCTCGTTCTTCAGGTTCCCTCGTGACAAGAACATGTACCGTAAGTAATATTGTGTTTGCATATATATTCTTCCAGTGACAGAGATTTTTATAGTAGGGCCTACTTCATAATCTTCTGACCTGCTCGACCCATGTTTTAACGGGCTTAAAATATAATACGCATATTCTATTGTATAGTGCAGCAGTTAACCTTCAATACCGATGTGTTGTTGTAGGTGTGATCTGTGGGTTTTGAAATGTCACAGAAGCGATTTGGATAAAGTGTACAAGAAAGAAGGGACGTTACGCTTGTATAAGAATTATAAGATCTGTTCAGATCATTTCCAGGCCAGCGACTTTAAAAATCCTCGACTATACAGCCAAGGGTATGTTACATTTTTACTCTAATTGTACGTAAATATTCCTCAAAGCATCACTATCGACAACATTTTCAAACTTTTCTTTCTTTTATCCCTCTTCTCAGATTAAAGCCGGGATTTTATAGATTTTCTTTCTGTTAGTAGGCTTCATGTTAAGAGGAAAATTGTCCAGCTATTAAATGTTAATTCATTGCATCATATGTGTAAGAAATGTGCCGATATTTTTATTGACAAATGTCTTAATGTGATGATACATTATTTTTAAATGAGGATAAAAGACAAATCCAACCGTAAGATTTCAGGCAGGTATGTTAAAGCTAAAAAAGTAATGCATAAATGAAAGATCAAGCCATTTCACAGCAGTCCATTTCACACCTTGTTTATATGTCTAATTTCAGTCTTTGAATAATAACCTTTTAAATAATTCTTCATTCATTTATCCAGAATTGCTTTAGCAACTTCGAAGTTAATATCTCAATACCACTTTCTTTCTAGACGTAATTGATTTATCCATTTCCGTATATACATTTCCATTGATATTTGAATTTAGCGCGATTTGTTCAGGTCAAGTCACTAGGAGCGCCACCGTCGAATTGTCTCCCATTTTAGCACGGCGAAATCCGTAAGTGTCGTGTATTGTCTCTACTGTATTTGTTACTAGTTATTCTACTTCTATAACAACTGCTGAAGACCAGTAAGAGGCAACACAAAATAAATAACATCTAATAGTAGTCTAACGGGCTTTGATGGCTGGGCAAAAGTAAAACTCTCAAACGGCATGTCTAACCTCTTTTGACGAAGGAATGGTGAAAAATTATTCACCATCTGATTGAAGTCTACCCTGGTGCTATAAACAGACACCTAAAGGTACTCTAACATCTTATGCTTCACTTCACTCAGAATATATACTGAAAAGGAGACAATAATTGAGCATTTCGCATAAATTAACCGTCATGGTTTTGATCGGTATTAAAGACAGCATTCATCACGACTCTGAATTGGCACCCACCTTCCGAGAGTTTTACCGAGTCAATAGTTTTAGAATCCAAGTAGTGTCCAACAGTACATCGAATACAGACCAAAAAAACCCACATATTTTCCCTATATGAGAGGTTTTTATGTATATATTGGCAGGGAGGACTAGAATTGATTTGGTTCTGATCGGTACAGTATGGTTCCCTGTATAATCAAATTTAGACAAAATATAACCACAATGCTATTTCCAGCTAAAAAGAGGAATTGTTAATACAAGGCTGTAAGAGAATATGAATTCATTAATTACAACTATGTCAGTTGTTTGCCTTTGCTGGCAAGATGTAGTGTTTACAGTGCACTATGTCTTCTGGTATGGGCTAGAATAAATTTGTTACTTTCATTGACCTGCCTCAGTCTTATCCTTGGCTTTGACAATATGAAAGTGGCTGAGGTGTGAGTGATGCTAGTAATGCCATTGCTTATGCAGCCAGTCCCTGTTATGAATGGTGTGAAAATATCGCTCATAGGGTC
The DNA here is from genome assembly GCF_040414725.1 of Anabrus simplex. NCBI lineage: Eukaryota > Metazoa > Arthropoda > Insecta > Orthoptera > Tettigoniidae > Anabrus > Anabrus simplex. The sequence continues at coordinate 146,998,019 of NC_090270.1, read as the reverse complement.
GGTTGGTGCACGCATTTCAGTGGGCTTGGCAGACTGATATGCATTCCTCATTTCCCTAGTATGCTTCTTCAGTGACACCTAGGCCATCTATGACAGCTAATGGTGGTCCTGATGAGGATCCAACCATCCTTCGGGCTGAATACCCAACAAACATGTCAGTTGTGGTATAGGCTAGTACGGTAATACTAATTTTATTTCACTGGTATAATTACTGGCTAATAGTTAAGTTCCTTGGTATTGGTAAACTGTTGATTTGGCGCGCAAAACATATATCTTTTTGGAATAATTATGCTTCATTTATTCTTTCAGGGAAGTGATTCTGACATTGTTTTGGATTATAATTGCATGTTAGTATTGTCTGGTGAATCTATGGATCCTTAATCAATATTGGGATCATATTTTGTTATAAATTTTGTGCCCTAAGTGGGAACCATCTTGTTTTGACTATAATTGTCCATAGATAATACTAAAAAGAAAGGTACTTGATTTATTTGTTTACAATCTAGCCCTAAGTGCCCGTAGTCTTATTTCAATTTACCGATTAAGGTCTGAGATATTGTAGTCGGTCTGGGTTTGTATCATCTGTAACTATTAAGATACTATTGTCAGACAGATTTATAGTGCTGTAACTGAAAGTAAAGAGTAAGTGAATAGGAAAGTTTACAATAATATCGGGTAAACATCAGTTACTCATCTAGGCATCTATAAAATGACTGGAAACAGAGAGCATGATGACCACTATCAGTGCAACATCTGTAGCAAGGAAGTTGGAGGTATTGAGAACACAGTGCAATGCGAAACTTGTGACAAATGGCAACACGTGGATTGCTGCGGCATATCTAAAGGTGAATGGGATATTATCAAACGAAGACACTGCAAACTAATATGGTTGTGCACAGAATGCAAGCCAGCTGTCTTGAGAAAAACACGCAACAAAGACAAACTAGAAAAGAGAACTGCAAGGTTGCAGGACATGCTACATAACATGGAAAAAACCATGGAAAATAAATTGGAGGAAATTAAAACCATGATACCAACGGAGATAAAAAGGCATATGGAAAATAAAAGGACATCATCTAGACAAATGACAATCAAACAGAAAGCTCCTCAGCCCCCCCGCCTCAGAGCAAGGAAGAGGAATAACACACAACCAGGAACGTCCCACAATGATAACCAATGAGCTTACACCATTGAAGGAGGCGATGCATGGCAAAGAAGAATTTCCAAATGACAACCAGAAATTAGCGGTTAAAGAATCAAGATATTTTATCATGAACAAAGAAGGAAGGGAACAAGAATCCGGAGACTACCGAATAGAAAATGAGAGTAACTGGAATATATACAAGAGGAAAAGGAGAGATAAAAGAGGAGAGAGGAAAACTGGGAGCGATCTTGAAAATATTCATGATGCAACCACCCAATGAAGCAGACCAATAACAGGAGCGAGAGAAGGCGATACCAAGATAAGGGCAGCAGAGTCAAACGCATGGTTATATGTAGGAAGACTGGAACCAAATACAACCACGGAAGACATATGCGAATATCTCAAGGAAAACGGTATAGATGGCAAGGTGTCCTGTGATACAGTTAGTGAGAGGCCAACCAGCACAGCATTTAAAATTGGAATTCCGTACAAAGACCTAGAACGAGTGCATGATAGTTCATTCTGGCCCGCCCGTGTAGTATGCCGGCATTTTCGGAAACCTTGTAAATTTTGTAGTACATAGCAATGACAGGGTTAGAGCCATGACTTGGAATGTAGAAGGACTGAGAGGTGCAAAGTAACATACTAGAGGAATTTGACATATGTGTACTAACATAAGTAACAAATGTACCAGGTTTCTACAACTATCATGTGTACACCAAACAACTCAAGGAAAGGGGATGGCCATCAGGAGGGGGATCAGTACTCGTTAAACCTCATCTAACCCCATGTAAACAACTGTTGAGAGATGAAAACATATTGATTTTACGAATGAAAATTTTAGTGATCATGGCAGTATACTTCAGCCCTGAATGCACTGCAGCAGACATAGTTGATATGCTTGGAAATGCATTGAATATGATAAATGATGAAGAAAAGGTGTGAATTGCCGGTGACTTGAACTGTCCAGTACATAAACACAGCTGGAAAACTGAACAAGTTATGGACTACCTGAGACACAGTGGATTCGTGCTGTTAAACAAGAAACAGGAATGGACATATGTAGCAACAAATGGTGGCAGCACAATAAATTTAATGCTTTCAAGGGGTCTCATAACATCGGGAACAACAAAGCTGGTCCTCAAAGGAGGCTCCATTGTAAGAAAGCACTTACCAGTGAGCATAGACATCATCACGAAGAAAGAAGAGGCGGCTGACCCAAGAAAAGGAGTCAAAATCAGAAAGAATATAGACATAAACAAAGTGAAAGCAAAGACAAGCTAGATTGACCAAGTGAAGAAAATGATAGATGAAGGTGAAATAGATTCTGCAGCATGGTGGATAGCAAGTTGCTATGAAGAAGAGGCTCCTCTAAGCCTGGGGACAAGAAAGTCAAAACCTTGGTTCGACAAACAATGTTATGAGGCAAGGAGAAGAGCCTTAGAAAAATTGAACAGAGCAAGAGAAAGAAGGAACATGGAAAACCTGGAAGAGTACCGGCAACAGAGAGCTCAGTACAAAGAGCTCCTGAAGAGGAAAAAGATTCAGTACATAGAAGAACAACAGAAAAGGATCATAGAAAAAGCTAAATTGGACCCATACAAGGCTCTACGACCAAAAACGAGCAAAATACATTCTAATATCGATATGGAAACTTGGAAATCACACCTCAACAAAACAATTGCTTTGAGAGACACGAGACAAACACTCAGGTGTCCAGAACACAGCGAACAATCAGATGTCATAACGGAAGATGAAATCGTTCAGGCCATCAACGAAGGAAGAAGCAATAGAACACCAGGATCAGATGGAGTCAGAAATGAGCATCTAAAAGAGACAGTAAGGGAAATGTTACCAGTACGGAGTGCCTTATTGAACAAATGCCTCGAAACTGGAAGGGTCCCAACAGACTGGAGGAAGGCAACAATCCAAATGCTATATAAGGGGAAAGGAGACGCAGAAGACCCAAATTCCTACAGAGGGATCACTATGGAACAAACAGGTTTGAAACTTCTGACGAGGATCTTAACAAAGAGAGTGATGAATAAACTGGATCCACTGTTACCAGAGGAGCAATTTGGGTTCAGACGGAAAAGATCTACAATGATGGCACTGGAGAATTCACTGAACCACATTAGTCTTACGCTAGAAATGCCACGAGGCATATTATTTGTGGCATTCATTGACTACTCCAAGGCATTTGATTGGGTAAACAGAAGGTTACTCATAGATAAGCTGGAGAAGTTAATCGGAACATCTAATGTCACAACACTCATATCAAACCTGTTGGCTGAGAATTATATACAGGTGGACGATGGCATTGGGTCATCAAATTGGATGCCACAGACTATAGGAGTTCTTCAAGGTGATCCACTTAGCTCTATATTATTTAACGCTTTTACCTCTGATGTAGTGTCAGAGATAAAGGGAAAGACAGACACAGAAATGTACCTGTATGCTGATGACATGGCAATTGCGGCTGAAGACATAACAGAACTAGAACGTGCGATGAACTTGCTAGTGGACTGGGCAAACAGGAATGAAATGAAAATAAATGAGGAGAAGACTGAATTAGTCATATTCAGGAAAGGAGACAAACTAAAGGGAACAGAGCACATATGGTGTAATAACATCTGCCTTTGCAGAGTTAACAGTTTCAGATACCTAGGTGTAACCTTACAGTGCAGCAGTTTCAGGATCCATATCCCTTTCAGACCGTGTATGCACAATTGTGCGGGTTCATATTTTATTTATGTCTGAGCTTATTTGACGTTTTCTTGGTGATAGACCAGACTGCAGTGCTTGTGCGGAACACATACCATGTACTTCAGCTGTTTTTGTTTAGTATTTGACCAGCAGGGGGAAGGAAGAAGAGTTTAAAAATACAGTTCATTAGCAATATGGCAGGAAGCAGTAATGCCTAAAGTAAGTATTTATTTATTGCATTCATATTAATCTAGAAGCGTTACTGAATATCAGAATATAATCTATGAAGTGTGTAGATTGTGTAGCAAACGTAAATTGTGTACTTTCAACATCGTACGTAATACCATGAGGTTTTGAATATTGATACGCACATATGTGCGGGCTAGGTTTCCTTACATGAAGGAGTGCTGGGTGCTGTTGCAAAAAGGACCGAGAAAGAAATCTCGTACTCTACATGAGAAATGTAATGTATAAGATTTTAACTGTTTAAAATCATTCCACACTGTAAAATAGAACATTTGATCATGTACATGTGCATATTCACATGCACTGAGTTGAAATTTTTTATTTTTTTTATTTTTTGCAAGCAGTGAATGAAGTTCTGACACGCACAATTATGTGGGCTCTGTTTTTCAGCCGATAGTTCTTATTTTGTAAAATAAACTGTAAAAACATGTATTTGAGAGCATTTTAGTAAGTTTTTGATGTTTTGACACCTCCAGATTTCTTTCAGGTCTGACGACAAGCTGCTGCTGCCAAAAGGGCAGTAATAGCAAAACTCCTCATCAATGTAGAAAATGTAACGTTTACTTGTGTTTGAACGAAGATTTAATTGTTTTAAATTGTTCCCCACTGTAAAATAGAACATTTGATCATGTACATATGTATATTCACATGCTTTGAGGTAATTTTTCTTTTTTTGTAAGTAGTGAAGTAAGTCCTGACACGCACACTTGTGCGGGTGCTTTTTTTCAGATGTTAATTTTTATTTTGTAGAATAAACTAAAAATATATGTATTTAAGAGCATTTTAGTCAGTTTTTGACGTACACCAGTTTCCTTTCAGGTCTGAAAGGGATATACGAGCTAGAATGATTGCAGCTCTGAAAGCGATGAATGACATTGAGAATATCACACAAATTGCAGTAGATACAGCCATGGTGCGTTTGCTACTACTTTTTTTTTTGCTAGGAGCTTTACGTCGCACCGACGCAGATAGGTCTTATGGCGACGATGGGATAGGAAAGGCCTAGGAGTTGGAAGGAAGCAGCCGTGGCCTTAATTAAGGTACAGCCCCAGCATTTGCCTGGTGTGAAAATTGGAAACCATGGAAAACCATCTTCAGGGCTGCCGATAGTGGGATTCGAACCTACTATCTCCCGGATGCAAGCTCACAGCCACGCGCCTCTACGCACACGGCCAACTCGCCCGGTCATGGTGCTTTTTTCGAGTAAAAGTGCTACCAGTGTTAACCTATTGGCTTGAGATCATAGGGGAATTTCTGAGTGTGAAGCAATTAGAAGACCTGGAAAAAATAAAATCCAGATATCTGAAGCGAGTCCTGAGTGTATCAAAGACTACAAGATCTCGACTTGAATATGAACTCGCGAGAGAAACTTTCCTGATTGAGGACCTGAGATACAATCTTGTTTTACCAGGAGGTGCAGCATACGATAACTTGTATAAACTAAGAGAAAAAAAGAGGGACATTTGGGAAGACTTCCACTCAACGGAGGCCATGACGGATCGGAAATGGATGGAAACGGGCTACCAACTGAGACACATAGTTACGAGATTGGATGTGCATGGATACCACTTCAAGATGTGTAAAAACAAAGTATTTCACGAACCGAACATAAACTGTGTGTGTAGGCTATGTGACCAAGTATGTGAAAAATATCATATCTAGATGTGTTCCTCGAGGTCCTGTTCGATTAGTGAATTTATTAAGGACTAACACTTATGCAGAGCACATTAGACACCACGCTGTTTTATCTAATTGTGATACTCTATGCACATTGTGTGCAATAAATTTATTATTGTTATTATTATTATTATTATTATTATTATTATTATTATTATTATTACTATTACTATAATTACTTACCAGACATCCAACAACTCATGCTAGCCAACAACCACCGACTTCGTTTCATTCCAGTTAGGTAATTACACACACTGAATGTAATGTTCACTGGTTTTAAACTATCGCATCGTGGGTTCGAGCCCCACTGTCGGCAGCCCTGAAAATGGTTTTCCGTGGTTTCCCATTTTCACACCAGGCAAATGCTGGGGCTGTACCTTAATTAAGGCCACGGCTGCTTCCTTCCAACTCCTAGGCCTTTCCCATCCCTTCGTCGCCATAAGACCTATCTGTGTCGGTGCGACGTAAAGCAAGTAGCAAAAAAAAAAAAAAAAAAAAAAAAAACTATCGCATCACTTCTGTTATATAAATCTACTAATTTCACGCAAAAGATACAGCTTTTTCTGCATCGTTGGTTCACTACTGTTTCAATTCTCGCAGTCGGGAGAAGTCATTTGTTATTTCAATCACATGACCAAATGCCAAACAATTGATACAGAATCTGACACCTGGGAGACCATCCTATAATACAGATCAATGACGACTAAACACTTCTATTCTATGAATATTGAATTTTCATGACCACATTGTAATCAAAACCGACTTTCAACCTATTTTAGGTTGTGGGTTCGGATCCCACTGGTGTCTGGTTGGCCATTTTTGTTCTGTACTTAACATCTCTTCAACACGTACTAAATGTACGTAACACGACCTAATAGGTTGAAAGTCGGTTTCGATTACTTCTATTCTATCCTCTTTGCTAAACACCTTACTTGGTGTCATGTAGTGCTCTTTGATATACTTTTCTGACAACTACACTACCCAAAATTTCCCACCATTCATTTTGGTACATGAAGCTCATATCCTTAACTATCGCTAAGGTTGCGCATTGTTCCGGAAAAATGTTTCGGTTTCTTTGGTTTACAGAAAGCTACCTATATACTAATGTTTGCTGTAACATGGCATACCTTTAGTATGCCTATAGGCACTGTACCCAAAAATTATGTGCTACAAAACATTTTTAGTGAAATCACCTACTTTGCTTTCTTTTGCTTCTGTTATTTACGCTTAACGGTTAACTAGGAAATAACAGATCTGCTGGCTTTGAGAGAGAGAGTGAAAATGACATACGGTAATTAAGTTAGACTTTGATGATCACTGATGAAGAGAATGTTTATTGCTCTCGAAACATGTTCGATGAATCAATAGTTTCATTAACAGAAAGAATATTGACAAGGCAGTGGCGTAGGTGAGTCCAAGACATGGGCTATCACTAGATTTACGTTACCCCTTTTCGATGGTTAGTTTAGTGAATGTCAAGCCTTTTAACAGTTTTGAGCTGCAGCCAATAGCCAATGCAGAAGCCTGCTGTGTTGTCAAGGCTGCTTCACAAGGTACTGCACTGGCCTCTGCTACTGTCAATACACAACACCTGATCAGTGGAGATGGTAGCCCAAGGTTTAGCAAATTAAAGTCCGGCTTCGTGGCTAAATGGATGGAATGCTTGCCTTTGGTCCAATGGCCCCAGTTCAGTTATCAGAATCAACCCCCTTTTACCATTAATTGCCCTGGATTGAGGACTGGGGTTTATGACGTCTTCGCCATTCATTTCATCCTCATTAGGTCACAACTAAACCCATACACATGCCATGTACCATTATTATTAATATTATTATTAATAATAAATACAAATTTGTATGTTACAGCATTACCAGAGGTCATAGGCAATGTTCATTGATTTATTAGCTTCCTTGGGAGATCAGTGGTGGTGTCCGACCCATGATTAAGGGTTTGATTCAACCAACAAAAGAGAACACAAAACCTGAAAGAGTGCATTTCATTTTAGCAGATCTACCAATACAAAAAGACCTATCTACCCATAACCGCAGCCCTGCAGTGTCTTCCTACAAGGATGTTGAAGTAACGGGAGTGAAATATCACCACTCTGTTATGTATGAGTATGAGGTGAGGAAGTATATACGATAAGGAACGCATGGCTGTTACCAAGCAGTGGCGATCTGATGGACCGAAGCCTAGCACACCTATCCCCCCCCCGGTCCCACACCAATCAGGCATACATCAGCAAGTCGTACAATGTTGGTCGAGGGGAGAGGAACGTAGAGCCAGGGCTACAAGATGTCTCCGATGCCTTGCTCTCAGAAATACGTGCGGCATGTTTTCTCATTGCTTTCAAGTTTTGTAAATGGAACAATGTGTCAAATGCTTACATTATAATGTGCTTTAGATTTCCATCGTTCTCATTTGAGGTTTGGGCTTCACCGATAGCCTTGGTAGCCCTCAGAATACGCCACTGTGGCAAGGCGGATTCAACCATAATCTATATAGGCCTAAGGTATTAAAAGAGTTTACTAAAAACTGCTTTGGCAAATCCGTCCATCTGTTTTTATTTTATTCTCTCTGGAGTTACCTACCGGTACGGGTGAATCATGAGACATTAATAGGTCTCTAAGTCAGCCAACTTTGAGTAGTCATAAAATCTAATCAAAATGATCACTCCAATAATAACAGGCATTCTGTACGTTCTGTACTTAGCAGGTTGCTAAGCGACTAACACTTTCATTAATATTCTGATTCTTAGTAATGTCATTGCACGCAGCCATGTTTGATTACTACCTGTCAGTCTGGAGAGTATATTATACAGTACACTTCCTTTGATTCCGGAAGAATACTACTCCCTGCTAGATACTCTTTGATTCTCTAACCTTTCCCAGCTTCCAGACATATTCAACAGATGGCAGAGTGTTCCTAATAACATACCAAGGTCTGTCTAGGGAGGTCAAGTCACGAATGCTACTTATGGAGCCTCCATATTGGGTCTTTAAGCGAGCATAACCAAAGGCAAGTGTGTTCTAATTTAGAGGATTTTGGTACCGTACACACAAATAAAAACAAAATAATGACTATTTTTCATAAAGGATTTAATTGGGTATCTTCTGTTCATGTATAAACAACTGTATAACACTTAAATGTCCCGAGCCTTGTGATGGGTATTTCTATCGGGCATACTAGCAAACTTAGAAGACAAAATACTGTGTAGTTGATATACTTTGTCGTTGTGGAGCGATTAGAATAGGAAGATAATTAACAGAACCTTTTTTTTTTTTTGAGAAACAAGAATCAACAGAAAAGCTCATGTCCTACTCTTTTACTTCCTTACAACTTGGTCTTACTGTGTTTCTTATTAATATCATCTGTCAAATACGTAATCTTATTAACAGAAACATAGAAATCTGTACAGTACCTGTGTCATATTATGATTACTGGCACACGAAATACTGAACTTGAAGTAATGTACTTAAAGTACTAAAAGACAGTTGTACCTTCAGCATTTTCTTCATTAAGAAAGTAATTACCGATACTGCGTTTCTAAATGGTTACCCCAGTATGTTGACAAACACTGAATGCATCTTGAGTTGAGTGCATTAAATTATGTATGGTAACTGTTGTTATCCATTCATGTGGTATTTCTTTGGGTTCTAAAGCAAAAATACTCTGCACATATGCAACAAGAGTGATGTTCTTAGCTACTCTTAACTAGTTTATTGATAACCCAGGCAGCTATATAGTACAAAGTGGTGGTGGTGGTGATTATTGTTTTAAGAGGAAGTACAACCTCTATAAACATAAATCAGAAGAAAACAAATGGAAGGAGTCCAACACTTGCAAAAATGAAGGTATCAGCAAAAGAAAGATGAAGGCCACAAAGTGCGTGGAAATGAAAAACTTCCTAGGCCTCGAATGCGTTAATGCCGTCGCGGTCGGAGAAGAAAAAGTGTTGACCAGGGGAGGTCGGATGGACTAGAATAGGTCAGAGTCTGACACAAGTAAGTGAAAGCAATGTCAAGACTCAACTAAGGGTCTCGTAGTCACAACCCAAAATAGATTTCTCCTTGTGGGTGGTGGCAATAGAACAACACCACGGTATCCCCTGCCTGTCATAAGAGGCGACTGAAAGGGGCGTCAGGAGCTCCTAACTAGGGAGCGTGGGTTGGCGACCATGGGGTTCTTAGCTGAGTCCTAACATTCATGCAAATAATAATAATAATAATAATAATAATAATAATAATAATAATAATAATAATAATAATAATAATGGTTAAGAAAATTAAATCAATCAATCAATCAATCAATCAATCAATCAATCAATCAATCAATCAATCAATCAATCAATCAATCAATCACTACTGATTTGCATTTAGGGCAGTCGCCCAGGTGGCAGATTTCCTCCTGTTGTTTTCCTAGCCTTTTCTTAAATGATTGCAAAGAAATTGGAAATTTATTGAACATCTCCCTTGGTAAGTTATTTCAATCCTTAACTCCCCTTCCCATAAACAAATATTTGCCCCAATTTGTCCTCTTGAATTCCAACTTTATCTTCATATTGTGATCTTTCCTACTTTTAAAGACACCATCCAAACTTATTCGTCTAATGATGTCCTCCCACACCATCTCTCCACTGACAGCTCGGAACATACCACTTAGTTGAGCAGCTCGCCTCCTTTCTCCCAAGTCTTCCCAGCCCAAACTTTGCAACATTTTTGTAACACTACTCTTTTGTTGGAAATCACCCAGAACAAATCGAGCTGCTTTTCTTTGGATTTTTTCCAGTTCCTGAATCAAGTAATCCTGGTAAGGGTCCCATACACTGGAACCATACTCTAGTTGGGGTCTCATCAGAGACAAATAAGCTCTCTCCTTTACATTTACAATCATATTTATGTGATTACTCCAATGAAGATCTTTCCTTATATTAATACCTAGGTATTTACAATGATCCCCAAAGGGAACTTTCACCCCATCAACGCAGTAATTAAAACTGAGAGGACTTTTCCTATTTGTGAAACTCACAGCCTGACATTTATCCCCGTTTATCATCATACCATTGCCTACCGTCCATCTCACTACATTATCGAGGTCATTTTGCAGTTGCTCACAATCTTGTAACTTATTTATTACTCTGTACAGAATAACATCATCAGCGAAAAGCCTTATCTCTGATTCCACTTCTTTACACATATCATTGATATATATAAGGAAACATAAAGGTCCAATAATACTGCCTTAAGGAATTCCCCTCTTAATGCAGTATTATTGGACCTTTATGTTTTCTTATATATATATATATATATATCAATGATATTGGTAGACACGTTTCCATAAGAAATAAAAATTCAGTCACTATTAAGTTGAGTTAACCTAGGTTAAGCTACCGTATGTTAGGGATTACATTAGGATATTATGTTAGGCTACGGTGGTACACTAAATTCCAGTAGTTGGTTAGTGCGAGTAAAGCACGTGTTGTGATCTTTAAGTATTTGTCCAGCCATATATTGTACTCTAGTGAGCATTTAAGATGAATGAAATTTAACTATAAGTAATAACTACAGGTACTGTTTAAGACTGCTATTAACAACTGTGGTAATGATGCCAGGCTGGACACAAATTGTTGGTTTGAAGTGATAGCCTATTGTTTGTTGTGACTGGTAAATTGGTAAATGAACGGGAACAAGCATTTCAAATATATGTGAAACATTTCTACATTGCATGTAGGGTTAGAAAGATACTGCCTGTAGTTTACATGAAAAAGATTGGAATGAAATGGTGTATGGCTTTTAGTGCCGGGAGCGTCCGAGTACAAGTTCGGCTCACCAGATGCAGATCTTTTGATTTGACCCCGTAAGCGACCTGCGCGTCGTGATGAGGATGACATGATAATGAACACGACACATACACCCAGCCCCCGTGCCAGCGAAATTAACCAATTATGGTTAAAATTCCTGACCCTGTTGGGAATCGAACCCGGAACCCCCGTGACCAAAGTCCAGCACGCTAACCATTTAGCCATGGAGCCGGACACATGAAAAGGAAATTTTCGTAAACATCAATACTAGTATGACACATTTTCCTGTTATTTTTCTTGCTTGTTTTGAAAGACAATTCTCTTTCTTTGGGAGTTTTTCCGTTATATGTCAAAGACTTGGGTGGATTAGGGACGTTGAAAATTGTTGGGATGGAATTCTACTTGAGTAGTTTCCGTCCATCTGCCGTCTTTAGTTCAAATTGCGATTCTTCAAAATGATGCTAGAAGAAAATACAAAATGAGACCTATAAATATAAAACATCGTTCATATAAACATATTATTCAGGAATAATCATCATCATCATCATCTGTTTACCCTCCAGGTTCGGCTTTTCCCTAGGACTGAGCGAGGGATCCCACCTCTACCGCCTCAAGGGCAGTGTCCTGGAGCTTCAGACTCTTGGTCGGGGGATACAACTGGGGAGTATGACCAGTACCTCGCCCAGGCGGCCTCACCTGCTATAGTGAACAGGGGCCTAGTAGGGGGATGGGAAGATTGGAAGGGATAGGCAAGGATGAGGGAAGGAAGCGGCCGTGGCCTTAAGATAGGTACCATCCCGGCATTTGCCTGGAGGTGAAGTGGGAAACCACGGAAAACCACTTCGAGGATGGCTGAGGTGGGAATCGAACCCGCCTCTACTCAGTTGACCTCCCGAGGCTGAGTGGACCCCGTTCCAGCCCACGTACCAGTTTTCAAATTTCGTGGCAGAGCCGGGAATCGAACCCGGACCTCCGGGGGTGGCAGCTAATCACGCTAACCACTACACCACAGAGGCGGCTTATTCAGGAATAATACGAATGTATAACTTCACTAATCTCGCACAAGACGGAATTATCTGTAGGTTGCCATTTGTCACACCTACAGTTTTGTACCCACTGAGCTCTCCTTTGCTTATCTCTCGGGACGCGAAACACTCTAATTCCATCAGTTGCCTTATTTTGACAATTTAGTGCGGCACAGTATCCCATTTTCCTACAAAATACAAGTAATAACTCACATCATTCCATCGGGCACGCCCACATAACAACGACATTCAAGACCCAATATGGCCGCCACCGCAAAGGATTGTGGTAGCGTGACCAGACCTCCCTAGACAGATCTTCTAACCACCGCCGTCTCGATGGCTTCGCCAGCCGGCACAATTCCTATCCTCCCTGCTAGATGGGGGCTTTATTCATTCCATTCCTGGCCGGGTCGAATGACTGGAAAAAGGCTGCGGATTTTTTTTTCCAGAAGGTGATTAAAGCCGTGGAGGATAGTGGAATCCCTGTGATAAAAATTGTGACGGACAATCACAAAACGCCTTCATGTTTAGACATTTTGGACAACCTCAGATATCCAGACGATAATATTCCAATCAAACTAGAAACAGGAAATCAAATCCTAACTTGCGGGTACTAGGTTCGTGTTGTTGAAGAGAGGATGGAGTGTGACATTTATGTCAGCAACATTTCACTGCCTAGAGCTTCGACACCTATTAATGGAACTGATTATATATCAGGACAGAGAAGGAGTTCGATACCCAAAACCTAGTTTTGTTGCTCTGAAGAAGCATCTCCAGGAGTTCGTTTAAACTGATGTGCCCTATTGTCGAAGTCCTTCAAGCGTATGAGCGTAATACGAGGACTTGCGACGTCTTCCCTTTCAGAATACCGGGCGAGTTGGCCGTGCGGTTAGGAGCGCGCAGCTATGAGCTTGCATCCGGGAGATAGTGGGTTCGAACCCCACAGTCGGCAGCCCTGAAGTTGGTTTTCCGTGGTTTCCCATTTTCACACCAGGCAAATTCTGGGCTGTACCTTAATTAAGGCCACGGCCGCTTCCTTCCCATTCCTAGGCCTTTCCTATCCCATCATCGCCATAAGACCTATCTGTATCGGTGCGACGTAAAACAAAAACAAAAAAAAAAACTTTCAGAATGTGTTTTGTTATAGTGTGAGGTCAAGGAACATCAGCAAAATGTTAGTGATATTATCCTAACCAAGTTCGTAAGACCTCTATTATTTGATATTGCGTTGGCAAGAATACAAAAAGTACGGTACCACTCCAAGCCTTCGTCCAGGAAATTCTTTAAATTGTGCATGAAGAGACCAACTGCGACTTCGTGCAGGTAATATTGCCGATATTTAATATTACTGATGTAATTTACGAGCTTCAGTGAACATATGACCATACTGCATACTATTTTGTAGGCTGTCGTCATTAGAATACGTTTAGACCATTATGCGTCTATGTCTGCCATCTAGCGGAGAAATTTTGTCGCAACGTAGTCGCAAAAAGGCTCGCATAGAGCAGGCAGTATAGGAGGATCGAGACGGCGGTGCTTCTAACATACATGTTGCTAAGAGAGAGAGAGAAAAAAAAAAAAAAAAGAAAAAAAGAAAAAAAGAGACCTATCGAAGGATAACCTAGCTCCACTAGAAAGAGCGAATGCCATTTATTTCAAAAAGTTCTCTGCCTGGCAAAAAACGCTCCTTCGAGACTAACCTCTGAGCTCACAAGACAAACGTTTTATATAGAACTGCGATTTAAATACCACTACCTTCTACGACACAATACCAAACTTTACATCAAGAATTGCAGATTAAAACAAGTAAATATATGGAAAGACTTTTACCAAACGTTAGAATGGTTGAATGACTACGAACTACGGCATACCATAACGCGCTTCTTATTAAGTGTTCATACGCCATTGAAAAGGGCAGGCAAAACAATATGATTTTGACAGGCATATCATGACGAGTTATGCGACCTATTTATAACGATGCTGCGGAACAGCACGGGTCCTGTAGTAATATTTTAAATAGGCTTTAATAAGAGAGAATAGATTCAATACAAAGCTCCTGTACATACAGTACACACTCCTCGATCTTGTCACATACTTCAGCACGGTCGACTCTAGTAACATGTCGATCGAGCTTGGCAACACTGCTTGCCACTGTGGGAGGCGGGAACACAAAGTGAATTTTCAGACTCCAAAGTGTTCTCGTTTATTTCACAGCATTTTTCACCTTATATTATGCTTTTTAATGCTTGTCACGTTTAAAGAAAGTCTACAATATCGTATATACTCCTCCCACAGGTGAGTTTAAGTAACAGGTGTTCGAGTCTTGGCAACATTGCTTATCACTGTGCTAGGCGGGCGGGAACACGAAAAGAATTTTCAGACTCCAAAGTGTTCTCGTTTATTTCACAGCATTATTCAACTTCTGCTGTACTTAGCACGCTTAAACTAAGTCTACAGTAGCGTGTATATTCCTCTTACAGGTGAGTTTAAGTTGTAAGTGATATAAAATACAAACTTGTTCCCTAATCGAGGCCACATTGAGGAGTGTGCTTTAGTGTAGGCTAAATATTAATTTTTACATTCATAAATTTTTACAGTCATTAAGATTGAAATGTCTTAGGCATAAAATCTGCCGAATATGGTATTCTAAAATATATTTTTTAAACTTTAAAGTTGATTCTTCCTACCTTTTGTACTAGGCGATGCTTCATTTCCTCAAAGCTAGAATGTTCACTTTTTGACCACAGAACAAATCAATTAATCAGTCGCTCGCACAGATGGCAGATTCCCTGTTAATTATTTACATAGTGTTTTCTTAAATGTTTACAATGAACTTCAAAATTCATCGAACATTTCCATTGATCATTTTTTCCCATCCCTAATTAATTCCCCTTCGTATAAATGAATATTTGCCCCAATTTGTTCTTGAATTCAAACTTCATAATATGATCTTTCCTACTTTTAAAAATTCCTCTCCAGTTTATTCGTCTACGAACGCCATTCCATGCCATCTCAGAACATACCACTTAGTCAAGCATTTTGTCTCCATACTCTCAAGTCTTTCCAGTTCAAAGTTTGCAACATTTTTGTAAGACGACTCGTTTGTCAGAAATCACCCAGAACAAATCGTGCTGCTTTCCTTTGGATCTTCCCCAGTTCTCGTATTGAGTAGTTCTGGTGTGGGTCCCATACATTGGAACTATACTCCAACTGGGGGTCTTACCAGAAACTTATACTCCCTATCTTTTTCATCATTACTACAATCTAAAATACCCTCATAACCTTGAGAAGAGATCTGTAACATTTCTTTACAACCTCGTTAATATGATTACCCCAATGTGTAGATAGTTTAGTAGGAAAAAAAGCATCTACTAATGACACTTACTTTGACATTTAACAGAGGTGGTTTCAATGTTTCATTGGACATGGTGTCCGCCTGATGGTCAAGATCGTTAAGGCATCAAGACTGTACGGTCCGATACCGTGGTTAGCCAGTTTGAGTTAAAAAAATTTCTATTATCAGAATGTTGGCTGCCAGGTTAGAAGAGGTGATGGTATGTAATTTCAAATCACTAGATTTGCAAGGCCAAAGTCTGGATTCAATTCGAAACCTCCCCACAGTGTTCAAATGGAGTGAGGGCATATGACACTGGTGATGGTGATTTGGGATGTAAATCTTTGAGCTGACCTCTTGATGTTATTCGACAGGAGTAGGCTATGTGCCGATGCCAGGTTTTACCCTCTCCCTACATCATCATCATATTCTAAAGGCTAAGCCTTGTCGCTGCAGCCATAGATGTCTATCTTGAGCCAGTCTTTTCAACTCAGCGTAGGTCTTGCAGTTCATTCTCAGAAGCAGGTTTTTGAAATAAGACACTCTGTGTTGTCCTCTTCCTCTTTTCCTTGCAGTTCTTTCTTCAATGATGTTACAAAGGAACTCCTCATGCCACAGAATGTGAACAGTAAATTTTACTTTCAATTTTTCAATTTCAGTTATTAGATTCCATTTTCCTTCTATCTTTCTAAGGACTTCAGTATTGCTCTTAATTTCGGTCCAACTTACCCCCTGCGTTCCCTCCATATCCACATTTCAATTATCTCTAGTCTTTTTTTTTTTCCTTGCATTCCTAATGCCCAGCATTCACAACCATACAGAAACACGTTCCATACAAAGGTTTTTGCAAAAGCCTTCCGACTTTGAATATCTATATGTTTGTTGGCCAGCAGATGCTTTTTATCTTGGAAAGCTCTCTTTGCCATTGCTATCCTTTTCATGACTTCTGACAGTAGCGGCGATTAGGAGGTGCGAGAGATGGCAGTTCTCACCCACCCCCACCCCTACTTTATTCCATTTTAGCCTCCTAAAACTAGGAATTATTCTAAAAAACATTTACCGTATTCAGACCCTGTTGTCTATCAGCTAATTATTTCCTCTAATATCTTTAAATATTACTGAGCGTAAATATGCACAAAATGACATTTGACGCAGGTAACGGATTGGTACAGTGTCACAGCAAATAGCGGGGACTCGTGCAGCAACGTGTAGAAGAGCGATTACTAGCCAATGGCACAAAACCTTAATTGCAAGTATATATGCCGCAGTGGGAGTGAGAGGGGAGAATGTTCACATTGGCACCTGGCAACTGCATTAGGGTGACAAGTCTTTATTTCGCTCCAAATAGCTCAGCAGAAGTTAACCCTCCATTACCTTCCTTTCCCTACTTTCCCCTCCAAACTCGGGGCTTCGTGCAGGTTTGTGTCAATTTAAGAATTACCAGAATTTATTAGGATCAACCTATTCAAATTCTGGTAATTCTTAAATTGATGTACATTTCAGTACGGACCAAATATGAAATTTATAACATGTAGGTTTGTGTCATCAGATAGAAATCACACTTTTAGCACATGCTGTGAGAAAGTGAAACAGGGGTAGATTTTTGCCAAAGTCATGGACAATGAGATATGATTCCCCCACTTGCTACGCGCATTTGTCAATCTTGCAGTCTCACCCAGTTAATGTGGCTGTGTAGTTCCTTTTTGTTGTATAATAATGCTGCGCTTGTATTTAATTGTAATGTAATTGCTCTTTTGGTGCAAGTTTTTTTGTCTGGTATTGAATCAATACCACAAAAACTTTTATAACCAGCAGTTAGGTTGGTAAACTTCTAAGCCTTACTTCTTTGTTGAAATTTGCTCAGAGAACATCCATATTTTTCAATTTTGTTTCTCCCTCTACCCACCCAATATATCCTGCAGATTCCTGGTACTTTTTATTGTCTATACATTGACTTTTGATATGCTCCAAAAATAACTTGTGGTTAGGGTTCCTAGGTAGCAAAACTGTTTCACTTGCTCAATTTTATCAGAGCTAATTTTGAAATATGTTATAGGCGTTTTCTTGCATTTACATAATATCATGGTTCTTGTTTTCCTTGTATTCATTTTGAGGTTCCATTTGCCTAAAGTTTCTGCTAGTATGTTGATCATTCTCTACAAGCCATTGGAAAAATAAATAAATTCAGACCTGGTATACTTTATTATTGATACTGCTAGCTGTGTCCAAAGTGCATTGATTTCCAGTACAGTAATGTTAATGAAGACTGTCTGAAGAGGGTATTAACCCACGAGTGGTCGCTAGCCGAAATGTAACGTGAGTGGTCGCGCGTGAGACTTTTTCTCACATTAAAATAAATATGACATTTTTCACAGTTTTGTGCGGCGTAAGGCTGAAATTTACTAATGAAATGAATCGCCAGTTGTACCTTATATATTTTAGATAAAAATGAAATGATTAGCTGTTTATTAAAGACACAAATTGCTACTTAAAATAACATATGCAATGTACATAAAAATAACTTATGTCCTGAAGTTGTAAAAAATCTCACACATGCATTATATCTAGTAATATTTACATACAAAGCAAGGTTTCTGAACACAATATAATGACAAGAAGTGCTCATAATACAGGGTCTCGTTGCGTAATGACGTCTGTGGTTTTACTCTTGAGCACTTTCCACGCAGTCGGGACAAGTGTACACAGAATGCTTGGGACAGATCGGTTTTTCACAAGTATTACACACTTTCTTTGTTTTCCTGTTCTTTCTGCGAGGACAAAACTCACAAAACTTTCCCTTTTGTTCAGTTGTTGAACCCCTGTAATTCTTTTTATAGCATCGCGTGAAGTCTGCGGCAGGTTTGTGATGGAAGAACGGCTTATGAGGTGTGGCTTCATGAGATCAAGAGCCATTGTCTTCAAAAATACCTGCCTTGCTGCTGATTCGTTGGTATTTTCCACCAATATTCAGAAGTGAAAAGAATATCGTCAGAAGCCACCTGCAACTTACTCTGGACTCGGAATATTGACCTTTCAGCTCATCCACGACATCTACGCCTCCCTTTGTCAAGTTATAAAACGTCATTATTTCCGATTTCTGTTGTTCACCCGTGTGCTCATCAATTTTGTCGTCAGAATGAAGGGTGGACAAAAGTAACACAGTCTTGCCCTTCCTAGGAACGTACGACATCAATACGCCAGTTTTTGAAAATCCAAACATACTGCTGTACTGTGGCCTATCTTTCACATTGAGAAATGAAGGTGGAATTTCTTATTTTTTCCCAGTGTTTTAACAATAGTGGTCCTCTTTTCAAGAAGATCCTTTGCCAGCGGCAAAGATGTGAAGTAGTTATCCATAGTAAGGTTTCTTCCTGTGTTCAGTATGGGAGCAACAATATGCTTTACAACGCTACTTGCACTATTGTCAACTTTGTAAGGGCCTTCAGGCTGCCGACCTGCATATATTTGTAAGTTGGCGGTATAGAATATGCATGCATCTACTAGGGCATAATCTTTTATGCCATATTTAGCTGGATTATTTGCAATGTATTGTTGAAACTTACACTGACCACGGAAAGCTTCCAGCATTTCATCCACAGTTGTATATTCCCCAACCTGATAATTTGCTTTACATCGACGGACGAAATCATCAAAAACTTTTCGTATAGGTGCTAAATTATCACTCGTCTTTCGCAGATTTCTGTCATTTACGTCGTCAAACCTGACTGCTCGAAGCAACAAGTAAAACCTTCTCATGGTCATGGTAGCCCTGAAGCATTCCGGTGCAGTCACCTCATCACTCCATAATTCTTTGATACTCACGTGCTGAGCTTTTTTACTCCAGCTAGATAAAGAAGACCGAATAAGGCACTAATTTCTTCAAAGTTTGTGTCCTTACAGTCTCTTTCACGGTTATAATTTTCGCGAAGTTTTCTGAGATAAATATTGGTATTCTGAACTATATCACTTATGGTTGTGTCAGGGAAAAACAATTTCCAGCAATCCAGAATTGTTTTCGCATCTTTTGTTACCTGCTTTACACCTAGAAGGTGAGTAACTATATTATGTCTTGCAGTGCGTACATTAGGAGGGGGAGGATGCACCAACCACTCAGTTACTTTGTCTTTTCCTAAATAACTAGGCCCATAAGTACGAAGCTCGCCACACTCCAATTCACTGGATGCAGACTAATCTATGTCCGTAAAATGATTGCTTTGTTCACTTTCATTATCACTCTCATTCGTTTGGTCATCATCGTCTCCTAAGTCTTCTGGAAGGTGAGATTCCTGTCGCCATACATTAATGTCTGAAAATAACAATATTGGAAATTAGACTTAAATTCAATCACATGTCAGTACATAATATTCGTAATATTGAAAATATAAGACTTTATGACAGTCGCAATACAAAACGAAGAATGAAGTACATTAGGTCTTCTCTCAACATGTGAGTTACGTGGATTTTGTAACAGCGCTAATTCAACTAACATTCTTCCTCGACTCAACATTTTTGAAGACACATTTATCAGCAACTGCAGATGGAAAACGTTCCGCGCACGACCTAAGTCAAATACTAATGTGTACAACAGGAGTAAGTTTCCCGCTCCACTTCAACATAACACCAACGTCATTAGTCGCGCGATGAGAGAAACTCTCACACAGTGTGCACAGACATATTCAAACCTTTGTTCTGACTAGGGGAGGGGGCGCTTACCCTTCAAATGTTATAAACTCAGCTAGAAGAGGGAACAGTCATCTCCCTTTCATCACTGTGAAGTAATATCACAATAAAAAATTATGTGAGAGGAAATCTCATATAGCGACCACTCGCAGGTTAACTGTTGTCTCTAAAGCTATTGTTTGGTGATCCAGGTTTCCAAATTATCTGTGCCTGTGTGGAGTGGATATAAGTAGACTGCGTGAAATAATATTTTCAGTTATGCCAATGTTTTTTAAAGTAATTTCTAAGTAATTGTTCAGTGTCAATGAACGATGCTGTTGATACCAGCAAACTTATGTATGGGAAGAGAAAGTTATAGATGATATAGATGTTGATTCACATAGGGAATCTGAGAAAGTTAGTCACTTTAAATACGTAAACTTGCTGTCAATTATTTATGTACTGCCCATGTGTGAGATTTTGAGGGTTTATAGGCCTACATTTCTTTATGACATAACCCTCTTTGATTGCACCCAATCACATTACATAATTAATAGATTAATATACTGCTCATCTTTATTACTTGCCATTTGCGATATACGTAACTGAAAAAACATAGGTTATATATTACGATATCTTGAACGTGTGTGTACAATATTAATTCCGTAATATTACTGTTCCTAGTTCAGTTTACAATCAGGTGTATATATAAGTTAAGTCAGGTTGTGAGTTTCACAAATAGGAAAAATCCTCTCAGTTTTAATTACTGCATTGATGGGGTGAAAGTTCCTTATGGGGATCACTGTAAGTACCTAGGTGTTAATATAAGGAAAGATCTTCATTGGGGTAATCACATAAATGGGATTGTAAATAGAAGGTACAGATCTCTGCACATGGTTATGAGGGTGTTTAGGGGTTGTAGTAAGGTTGTAAAGGAGAGGGCATATGTCTGGTAAGACCCCAAATAGAGTATGGTTCCAGTGTATGGGACCCTCACCAGGATTACTTGATTCAAGAACTGGAAGAAATCCAAAGAAAAGCAGCTTGATTTGTTCTGGGTGATTTCCGACAAAAATATTGCAAAGTTTGGGCTGGGAAGACTTAACCCTCCAAGTGATATGAGTCGTTATTAACGACTCATTTTTTTAGAGCCGTGTTGCTGGGCAACCATTTAGTGAATATCGTCGAGCTTTGTACTAATCGATAGTTCAGTTCATTGGCTATTTCGTGTTGATAAGGTTCTGGATTTTAATTCATTCAACAGTGACTAAAGCATTTATCATCTGTCCTGTAGCTGAACCAAAAAAAAAAAAAAAAAATATTGGAAAAGAATATTTTTCAATCTTATCGACATTGCTGTATTTGATGCATTTGTTTCATATTCTAAGAATACAGACAAGCCTATAGACTGAGATGAGTTTGTGGACTGCATTGTATTAGATTTAGCAGATGGAGTTCAGCCTGAACATCCAAGACTCAGCCAACTAAAAGAAAGATTATGCATAGTATGTTCGGAAGATCCTGCCATAAAAAGAAAGCGAAGCAACTTCTGGTGCCCTAAGTGTAATTGTTGCGTTCATCCTACTTGCTACCATAAGTTGAAACACTTCTACAGGCCCGTTGTAAAGGGGAGGAAAATAAAAACTCTTGCAAATGACTCGAAGTAAAGAATTATGCCTGAAGAGATGTACATAGTTTTGTTTTTTTGTACATAACTTTCTGTCCTTTAGTTTTATGGTGAATATGTACTCTAAGTCTTTTGTTGCTAACAAAATGATGAACATTTTATACATCTACCTTTTGTTTTGGTCTTTTATAGTTTTGAAGCTACATAAAGTGAAAGTTGAAACATTGTTTTCTCAAAAGTGAAAAATTGTAATTCACCACCCCCAATAAAATGGAACCAAGGTATGTACCCAATATCATTACATAATCACATTCTCTAGTTTATACTGAACAAAAATATATGTAATATGATATATTTTACTGTCATTTTGTATTTTTTATGAACTTGTTAAAAAAACTCGTACGAAGACGTTACAGTTGCTTATCACTTAAGAGGTTTTTACGTATCACTAGGAGGGTTAAGAGAAAGAAGACAAACTGCTCGACTATGAGATATGTTACAAGTTATTATCCTCATGATTTTTCCATATTGAAAGTTTGTTGCCAACAGACAAGCAAACACTGCTGTAATGGGAGGACGTGTATAACATCTAGATTTACATAGAAATGATGTTCCATTCAACTACCAAGTATTCTCTACTAAGGGCCTTACATCCAATGTGACTACATTGTTTATCTACAGTTCACCTTTATGATATTCTCAGCAAGAATTCCAGCTAACGTTTTATTTTATAACTGTCTCTAATGACAAACTTTGCATACTCACCCGTTATATTTTGTGACGCACCAGCTACGTATTTCACAATTCACTCAAAATTCATATTCTTGTACAAATGCTATCATTTTTATCAGTTTGAACACACAGACTTTAACTTTGGGCAAGATCTTTTGTGACTATCTTGGAATTACATATTCGAGAATACACAAGTTTCACATGTTCTAGAAAGATGAAGATCTAGTTTTAGTTTCCAGTGGCGGTTCGTGACAAAATTTGTAGGGGGTTCACAACATTTTTGTTCATGTCTCAAATCAGCAAAAAAGTAACATAGGTACATAAATCATTTTACTAACAGTTCCTTGTACGGTTCCTTCTTCACAAATACTTTGGTAGAACCCCTGTAACCGAGGATAAATTTTATACGAGAGTAATTTGTTAGTGTAGAACAAAAGTAAAATTCACAATAACTTTACTACACTGAGATTATTGAAGGAAGCGAGTACTATTCTTGGTTTTCAAACAGCACGAATTTCACCTGGGTGTTAGAGTACAATCAAACCAAACCTCATGGCCTACCAAGCGACTGCTGCTCAGCCCGGTGGTCTGCAGATTACGAGGTGTCGTGTGGTTAGCACGACGAATCCTCTCGGCCGTTATTCTTGGCTTTTTTGACTGCCATCTCACCGTCAGATAGCTCCTCAATTGTAATCACGTAGACTGAGTGGACCTCGAACCAGCCCTCAGATCCAGGTTAAAATCCCTGGCCTGGCCGGGAATTGAACCCGGGGCCTCCGGGTAAGAGGAAGGCACGCTACCCCTACACCGCGGGCAGGCTGTCTTAGTGTAGAACAGTAGCAAAATTCATAATAGCTTTACTGCACTGCGAACACTGAAGGATGCGAGCACTATTCCTGGTTTTTAAACAGCATGAAGTTCACCTGGATATGACGAGAAGCATAGAAGGAATGTGTACCGCATTTACCGGTAAATTTTTTAAAATAATTATTTCCGAATTGACCCCAATAGTCTCCACATTATCTCGGTTAGTCGGGTTCTACTGTTTCACATGGTAATTATTCTCATTTTGCAAATTATAGCCACTACTCTAAACAATTTAGCATGCAGTACAACCAACAATACTAGATCATGCTTATTTAAATGATAGGATTTAGTTTAGCAACTCACGTAAATGCTGATTATTTGTACAGGAAAGCAATCCTTCTGTCCTTCAATCGCGCAAATTTCTCAATCACTTTACGATTGAAGTCACTGATGATGTTGACAAATCTCTTCTCAATAGCAAGCATAGCCAGTGCTGACAGTCGTTCTCCAGTCATGGTGTTCCTCAGAAACGTTTTAATTCGTATTCAAAGTAGAAAAACACCTCTCGGGCTCCGCTGTCGTAATTGGGGTTGTGACAACAATTCGGAGTAATTCGCATACTTGTGGAAATGTGTCCCTATCTAGTTCATTGTCAAGCAGAAACTGCAACATGAAAATGGCCCCATCATCTTTCTGAAAGCCATTTCTCATATACAATACTTCTAGTTCTGTCTTCAGCTGTGTCTTATTTAGGCAGGGATACATATGCGCCACTGTATTCAGTTCTCTTTCTGGAAAAGAGTCTGAATAGACACCAAAATGCCTATTCAGAATTAGGGTACTAGCGAAATCTGCCGGTAATGTAATGCAATAGTAGCTGCTGGGAGGCTGTGGCTAACCATAATAGGGGAGGTGGCGGACCCTTGTGGTCAACTGTAATACTGCCACTGGGTTGAGGGTGGCTCTAGACGACAAGGCACGTACCTTACCGTGCTCCTCGCTAATGGGAATATCAGTGCAGAAAACCATGACGTCATCTGCTTTGCGCATGCGTATAGTCTTCAGCACAATAGCGCATTATCCAGTGTGCTCGCTGCACTGTCAGTCAAAACGAACAACTGTCGGTGTAACGAAGCTTCGATATAAGTCGATTGTCAAATGCTTTCGATCGATTGTCGAAATCAGGTCAAAAGAAAAGAATGAATGCATAAATATGTAATAAAACTGGGTGTTCACGTGCTCCTGTGCTCCTGAGAGTCCACCGCCACTGTTAGTTTCAGATGCACAGTTTTAGATTGACGTTGAGATAGTTTTTGATCTCTTATGGTATTACAGTTTTAATGTAGTGTTGTCCATATTTTAAATGACTTTGTACACTAGTTTTAGCTTTACAATGTTAATTGTCTAGCTTCCTGTTTCATATTTTTTATTTAATACGTAAATTTAACATTTTAAGATTGACTAAAGGCTGAAGATGCCCTGTACAAAGGGCAAAACATGTACCGTGAAACTCTATAGCTGTTTAGAAGTGTAACCACATAACAGTGGATAGTATTGAATAGGTATACCAATAAAATACCTTTGTTATTTCTTGTGTGTGGTATGTTCCGAGCTGTCGGTGGGGAGATGGTGTGGAATGACATTAGTAGATGAATAAGTTTGATTGGTTCTTTAAAAGTAGGAAAGATCACAATATGAAGATAAAGTTGGAATTCAAGAGGACAAATTAGGGCAAATATTCGTTTATAGGAAGGGGAGTTAGGGATTGGAATAACTTACCAAGGGAGATGTTCAATAAATTTCCAATTTCTTTGAAATCTTTCAAGAAAAGGCTAGGAAAACAACAGATAGGAAATCTGCCACCTGGGTGACTGCCCTAAATGCAGATCAGGATTGATTGGTTGATTGATTGATTGATTGATTGATTGGATTGACTGACTGACTGGCTGGCTGACTGGCTGATTGATTGATTGATTGATTGATTGATTGATTGATTGATTGATTGATTGATTGATTGATTGATTGATTGATTGATTGATTGATTGATTGATTGATTGATTGATTGATTGTGTCCTGGTATATTATTTATTTAACCACCAATTTTTTTTTACTTGAGTAGTAAAGTATGAAAAGAAACCTAAGATTTTTTCCTTATTTTGCTAAAACTTTCTTTTTCCGTGGGCACTCCTACAGTCTGCTTTTATTACATAATTTTCTCACAGTCACATGCGTGTTTTTCACAGATTGGCTATGGTAAGAACTTGACATATGTACAAAAGGAAATGAACAGTGATTTTCTATTTTTGCTAAAAATGAATTGTATATATGTTCGTCTAGTATTCATTCAGTAGAATCATTTGCCCCTTTAGATGTTCAGCTCTCAGGGTAAAGTATGACAGACAACAGCAATAGCTGCAGTGTTGTCTAACCTTCCGACCTTCTACTAGTCAACTGGGGCTTCATTTGGCAATGTCTGAACAAAAGATACAGTAGCAGGTGCTGCTAATGGCTCGCTCTTTGCAATTTTTCCCTCAGATCAATTGCCATTCATCTCTTTACACTTTCTTGGTACTTCCTTTGTTCCAGACAAGGTTTCCTACAATCTGGTAGAAGGCATTGCCCTGTTGTACCCTCTTGGTAATCTCCATGTCCAGCCTTGTATTCTGCATTAATTCACTTCCTAGCTATTTGAAACTGTCAACAATTTCAAGGCTTTGACTACCAATTTCCACAATGCCTTCCCCTTGTCTTTCTCCTCTCGATATGACCATGATCTTGCTTTTCTTTGCCCTGATTTTCATACCGTACTTTTCAATTTTCTTGTTCAGTACATTAAGTTTTTCCTGTGCTTCTCTGCTTTTCGTTCCCCAGACCACAATATAGTCTGCAAATTGTAATAACTTCCTCTTCCCATACATTTCCTTTGTCTCCTTTACAATTTTGTCCATAACCTTTATACAAAAAAGTGGTGGCAGCACACTCCCCTGACTTGGTCCAGTTTCATTTCTAAACATCCTGTCTTTTCAAACAGAGTCTGTATGATGCTGACATAGTTTTGTACATTGCTTGTACCATTTCTATAGTTTGTGTACTCTGTCTCTTTATGACCATGGTTTCCCACACCTTTTCCCTGGGAACACTATCATATGTCTTTGTTAGACTATCAAGGGTGAGGAAGAGCCACCTATTCAATACCATGCAGATACAAACTCTGTGCATAGCTACAACAAACATATCTATAGGTTCATATTAAATGCAAGGAGAATACAATACGGTACTCAGTGCTATTTATTTTTATTGACTGTACCTCAATATCTAATATGTACTCTCATTGAAGGTTATCTCACAACATTATCGAGGTCATGTTGCAGTTGCTCACAATCTTGTAACGTATTTATTACTCTATAAAGAATAACATCATCCACAAAAAGCCTTACCTCTGATTCCACTTCTTTACTCATATCATTTATATATATAAGTAAACATAAAGGTCCAATAATACTGCCTTGAGGAATTCCACTCTTAATTATTACAGGGTCAGATAAAGCTTCGCCTACTCTAATTCTCTCGAGATCTAATTTCTAGAAATATTGCAACCCATTCAGTCACTCTTTTGTCAAGTCCAATTGCACTCATTTTTGCCAGTAAAACAATGAAATAGCATATGGCTTTTAGTGCTGGGAGTGTCCGAGGACATCTTCGGCTCGCTAGGTGCAGGTCTTTCGATTCGACACCCGTAGGCGACCTGCGCATCGTGATGAGGATGAAATGATGATGAGGGCAACACATACACCCAGCCCCCATGCCAGCGAAATTAACCAATGATGGTTAAAATTCCCGACCCTACCAGGAATCGAACCCGGGACCCCGGTGACCAAAGGCCAGCACGCTAACCATTTAGCCATGGAGCCGGACATTTTTGCCAGTAGTCTCCCATGGTCCACTCTATCAAATGCTTTAGACAGGTCAATCGCGATAGAGTAAATTTGACGTCCTGAATCCAAGATATCTGCTATATCTTGCTGAAATCCTACAAGTTGAGCTTCAGTGGAATTTAGGACAGTCGCCCAGAAGGGAGATTCCCTATTTGTTATCCTAGCCTTTCCTTAAACGATTGCAAAGAATTCTGAAATTTATTGAACATCTCCCTTGGTAAATCGAAAAAGAGGAACAGACATGTTTAGAAAAACGTATTGTTATTCCTCAGAATATGAAAGACAATATCCTAAATAAGCTTCATGAAGGTGGCCTAGAATTTCAGCTCAGTAGTTAACCTTAATTCAAAGTTATGCTAGATGTTTTCGTTCTGAGCCACTTCACCATTTCCTCAATGACCTTAGCAAAATGTAGAGGCCGTTGGTATCTACTAATTGCTGCCTACTCTTCCCAATATGCAGAGCTGGCAGGTCAATCAAATCACTGTTCTGTGATCTGCATGTCGCAGATTCCCTACAATTTATTGTACCTAGAATTTTTTAACAATTTTTTAACATGCCCCTTGATAAATTATTCCATTTCTTAACTCCCCTTCGTATAAATGAATATTTGCCCCCAATTCACCCTCTTGTCTTCCAACTTTATCTTCATTTCTATGATCCCTCCTGCCTTTAAAACCTCCACTCAAGCTTACTCTTCTACTGAAGTCATTACACGCCATCTCTGCACTGACATCTCGGAGCATACCAGTCAGTACAATTAAATTAAAAATTAAGAGTATAATATTTCCACCTTTTGAATACAAAATCAAGTAATATGCGAATCTTCTCCACCATTTTTACAAATTTAAAAAACTTTTTTAACTTTCAAGTGCTACTTACACTTTCAGTTTTTTAAGGAATCTCTTTGAATTACTTCTATTTACCATCTTTTTACATTGTTCACTGCGTGTACATGGATTGTTTTCTCAGCACTACTATTACCGTTGATGATTTGCAACTTTTAGAACTCCGTATCGTGTGATACGTATTTCTCAAGAATATTCGTTATCCTTCAACGACAACTATATGCACTGATGTATGCATTTTTAAACATAATCTAAAACTTTGATCACCAATGAGACCTTACCTGCAATACATCCTACACATCGCAGCTCAACTATCAAAACTTCATAAGGAGTGATATATACAAACCTCAACAATCTTCAACGCTCAAATTCTTCTTCTTGAATTCTTCCTTCAACAGCTAAGTGCATTAATTTAAACATTTTATGCATTATCCAAAACTATTACAACAATTTTGACCTTTTCACATTTATAGTGTCAAACCACTGTATTTTCACGACTTTTTTACAATTTCTATGAACTATCAGATACATTGTGCAACTTGCGATTTGACTGATGATGACCTTAAAAAGTAGGTTAAAACTAGTACCAATAAATGTTCCTTCCATAATGTAACCCACATTACTTTGTATTGAAAAGGTGGAAATAGTTTACTCTTTAATTTTTAATTGAATTGTAATCACAGTTCAATACAGACCATTCGAAATGAAATTCATATCTCTTAATGAAACAGAAATGAAAAATAATTCATGTAGTAGAGGGTTATGTAACTAGCACACTATGATAGTCTTGCAGGCATTCTTTTATGGGCCAGTAAATCTACGAACATGAGTCTGGAAAATTTGAGCATTTTTTAATGCCATCCAACTGACCGAGATCGAATTTATCACCTTGGGTTCAGAAAGTATCGTACAGATAGACCAGGACTACTTGAAGCAAGAAATGGAAAAGATCCGTAGACCGGGCAAATTAGCCATGCGGTTAGGCGCGTGCAGCTGTGAGCTCACATCCGGGAGATAGTGGGTTCGAATCCCACTGTCGACAGCCCTAAAGATGGTTTTCCGTGGTTTCCCATTTTCACACCAGGCAAATGCTGTACCTTAATTAAACCCATGGCCGCTTCCTTCCCACTCCTAGGCCTTCCCCCTCCCATCGTCGCCATCTGTGTCAGTGCGATGTAAAGCGAAATAGCAAAAAAAAATGATCCAAAGGAGAGCAGGACGATACATTGTGGGCAATTGCCGACAAAAGAGTAGCGTTATGAATATGTTGCAGATTTTGGGCTGGGAAGACTTGGCAGTAAGGAGATGGGCTGCTTGACTAAGTGGTATGTTCTGGACTGTCAGTGGAGAGTTGGCGTGGAGACGAATAAACTTGAATGGAGATTTTAAAATTACAAAAGATCATACCCGTCAGTCCAGTAGCTCGTCTTCTTACTCCAAAATCTTCCCAGCTCAACACTGCTCCCTTGCTGGAAACTTCCTCTGGATCTTAATATATTATCAGTCTCAATTTTAATTAATATTGATGCATAATTCATCTCTCATGGTATATAAAAACCCTACGCACAAAAAACATATCTGTAGGTTCAATTGTTTCTGAAAAATGTATTTGCGAGGAACTTTTATAACACCATGCACTTCGTTTTTTAATGACTTGACAAAGATACAGGGTTGAAGTGTGCAAGCTACGATTTTCAATTTCTTGGATGTGAATGACAGAATTTCCATTAAGAAATTCCTTATTATCCTTTCAACAAAATGTAATACATAATTCAAAACGTTTTGTGATTGATTTTGCCCAGTATTTTAGTGTTTTGCGACTTTCCCTGTTCATTGAGTTTCTGAAAATAGTACTTAAAAATCTATAATTTTTGCATGGAAATATGAGCATTAGTGAGACAAAATTTCCTGCTGCACTCGTTGCACAGACCACAGCAACATTTTTTTTCCTCTTTTCCAACTGATTGCAGTACCTGTGTTTCTGAACATTAGGACTGAAAATTTTTAACTGCCAGTGGAAATCCGTGTTTTTCCTTATATGTTTGTGATGCAAAAATGCAAATTTTATCATCACACTATCTGGTTTGTGAGAAATAACTGTGCCTTATGTCATTAAAGGATGAAATCCTCTTCAGGCTAGTTGCTTCAGGTTTTTGAAGACTAACTCCTGGATTTCTCTTTGAAAACCATAAACCCAATCTGAACCAACTAGCTTTGTCCATCTGATTGAAATTGTAAGCAATCCCATTTGCCTCTGTCAGATCAAGTTCTACAATGGAAGAGAAATAAAACATATTTGATAAGAGCAACTGGTGATCACAAATTTCTTTCTCTTGCTTTTCAAAAATGAAAGGTTTTTTGCCCCAATGCTGGATTTTCTAACTTATTGTCTTAGTCTATCTCGTAATGTTTTATTTTGGTATGTTGAACATCTTAGACGCAGTTTCTACAGATTGACACCACTGACTGGTTCAGCAGCTTTCTGCAAATCTTGTGCAGTCTGCTTAGCCTTTTCTGTCCATCACAATCAATTTCAAAACAATTACCCACATTGAAAAGTTGCATGGGAGAATACTGCCATCCGTAGCAGCATTAGCCCGTTAGCACATGGCTAGCTTTGGTTTCAAATGTTGCATAACTGATAAATCAAACAACACAAAAGTCATCATCATCTTCATTTCCCGTTTACAGCTTCCCGGGTCGGGTTATGAATCAAGAACCTCCATCGCTGCCTGTCTCTCTACCACTCTTCTCCTTTTTTAAGTACATCTTCTGGTTTTCCTCCCCTCTTCTCTATGCACTCCCACACTGAATCTGTCCACTTAATGTTGATCGTACTTTCATAAAATATCATCATGAATTGGTGGTCAGTAATTTAAACTACCCTTACCTCAGTTTATTTGATAAAGGAAGTTTTAATTTTTTAATCTGAGTAGAAACATTTTCGCCTCCAGGAACCTGACATACTTTGCACTTTTGATAGTCATCTGCTAGAGATCATGCTTACGCATGTACACTTTTGATGTGTGGTTGTTTAGATTTAACTGGTGGGAGAATTTCCCATAGTGGTGGAATTTCTCCACCTTTCCTTACTCTTTTCTCAGAAATATCTGAACCTATAGATATGTCTATTGTAGCTATCCATAGGGTTTTTATCGACATGGGAGATAAATGATCTTTTGATATTAAAATTAAGTCTGATAAAATATTTGTTTATTATACTTGATTATCTATATATTAAAAGATTTTACTCAAACCAGCTTTGGTAAATCCGTCCATCTGCTCTACTGGACCGATTTGCTTCATTTTTGTTTTATTCTCTCCGGAATTACCTGCCGGTGAATCATGAGACATTAATGGATCTTTAAGTTCAGCCAACTTTGAGTAATCATAAAATCAAATAATTACATGATCACTCCAATAATTGCAGGTGAAGGCTTACCCTAACCCACAATACATTCTGTACTTGTTGCTGAGCGACTAACACTTTCAGTAATATTCTGATCTAATTATGCGATTTTTATCTTCAGTACTGCCATTGCATGCAGCCATGTTTGATTAACACGTGTCAAGCCAGAGATTATACACTTCCTCTGACAATGAAAATCTACAACCTGTTTTCAAGTCACTGACCAGGTCAGGATAGCAATTGAGCCGGCTGCCAAAGCCTGTCACATTCCTCTGGGGCAATGATTAATGGTTGATGGATGAAATGAAATGATAGTGGAGAGTGTTGCCGGAGTGAAATATGACAGGAAAAACCGGAGTACCTGGAGAAAAACCTGTCCCGCCTTCACTTTGTCCAGCACAAATCTCACATGGAGTGACCGGGATGTGAACCATGGAACCCAGCAGTGAGAGGCCGACGCTCTGCCGCCTGAGCCATGGAGCCTTCACTTCCTCTGATTATGGACGAATATTATTCCTTAATCCTTGATTCCCTGACCTTCTCCAGCTTCTTAATATATTCAACAGTTGGCAGAACTTTTCTAATAACTTACATGGTGATAATAAATACATCGATGCACGCACAGACGCGAAGGTATCAACCCCTTGAAAATGTTATTGTCTACTTACCCGAACCAGTATCCAGTCACGGCCAATTACTATCTCGTGCAAGATCGCTTGAAACCGTTAAGATCCAGATAACCCAAATGGTCAAAGCACGGTGAATACTGTATGGAAACAGGTGTTAAAAACTATATTACGAATGAATCAGTTATTACGTCTTCTTTTTTTCAGATATGTTTCTGTTTGTGCAGGTTGTTCAAGTTATTATGTACTGGTATTAAATGTTCATTAAACTATTGAACACAGCAGGCAAAACAATATGACTACGACAGGCTTATCAAGATGAGTTATCTTACCTGTTTATAACAAATGCTGGGTGTTTGTGTCGTCCTTAATGTTCCTTTCTAAATTTTATTGCCATAACATTAGTGATAGGATAGTTATATACATTCTCCGACATCAAAACAACATGGTCGTCAGGATATTGATAAAGTCGAGTTTGTATAGCCACTAGTTTAATTGGTAGGAAAGTTATACATTTGCTCCCAAATCAAGAGAACATCGTCCCCCTGATGTTGACAGAGTCTAGTTTGTATAGCCACTAGGTTTAGTGGTAGGATATTTGCATACCTGCTCACACATCAAGAGAACATCGTCCTCCTGATATTGCTAGAGGCTGGTTTGTATAGCCATAGCATTAGTGGTAGATAGTTATATACCTGCTCCGACATCAAAATACATCGTCGTCCATATATTGCTAAAGTCTAGTTTGTATAGCCTCTAGCTTAAGATCTGGATGGTTATATAGTTGCTCCCACATCAAGAGAATATCGTCCTCCTGATGTTCATAGAGTCTAACTTGTATAGCCATAGATTTAGGCGTAGGGTAGTAATATAACTGCTCCAACATCAAGAGAACATCAACATCCTGATACACATTGTGTCTATTTTGTATAGCCGTAACTTTAGTACAGGATAGTTGAATAACTGTTCCCACAACGAGAGAATTCCTATTGATATTGCTAGAGTTCAGTTTGTATAGTCATAGGTATAGTGGTAGGATAGTTATATACCTGCTCTCACACAAGGAGAGTATCATCGTAAAGTTGATAATTTCTAGTTTGTATAGCAATAGTTTTAGTCGTAGGAATGTTATATAACTGCTCCCGCATCAACAGTACTATATCCTCGATGTACTGATAGACTCTAGTGTGTATAGCTATAAGCCTTAGTGGTAGGATAGTTTAATAACAGCTCCCACATCAAGAGGACACCCTCCTCCTGTTACTAACACAGACTAGGTTACATAGCTACTAGCTTTAGTAGTAGGATAGTTGTATAACCGCTTTCACATCAAGAGAACATTCGTCCTACTGGTCCCGGTAGAATCTAGTTTGTATAGCCATAGCTTATGTGGTAGGATAGTTATATAAGTGCTGCATATCAAGAGAATGTACTCCATATAATGATAGAGTTTAGTTTGCATAACCATAACCTTTAGTGGTAGGATAGTTATATAACTGCTCCCACATCAAGAGGACATCGTCCTCCTGATACTGATACAGTCAAGTCTGTATAGCTACTAGCTTTTGTGGCAGGATAGTTATATAGCTGCTCCCGCATCAAGAGAATATTGTCCTCCTGATACTGATAGAGTTTAGTTTGTACAACCATTAGATATAGTGGTAGGATAGATATATAACTGCTGCTGAAGCAGGAGAACATCGTCCACCTGGTACTAATAGAATTTAGTTTGTATAGCCATTAACTTTAAGGGCAGGATTGTTATATAACTGCTCCCACATCAAGAAAACATCTTCCTCCTGATACCACTAGATTTTAGATTGTACATCCATTAGCTCTAGTGGTAGGGTTGATAGATAACAACTCCCACATCAAGAGAACTCGTCCTCCTAGAATCTAGTATTCATAGCCATAACTTCAGTGCGGGATAGTTATATACCTGTTCCTACATCAAGAAACATCGTCCTTCTTATACTGATAGATTTTAGTCTGTATAGCCATAGCTTTAGTAGTAGGATAGTTATATAACTGCTCCCACATCAGGAGAACATCGCCCTCCTGATATTGCTAGAGTCAAATATGTATAGCCATAACATTAGTGGTAGGATAGTTATATACATTCTCCGACATCAAAACAACGTGTTCATCCGGATAATGCTAAAGTCTAGTTTGCATAGCCACTAGTTTCATTGGTATGAAAGTTATATATTTGCTCCCACATCAAGAGAACATCGTCCCCCTGATGTTGAGAGAGTCTAGTTTGTATAGCCACTGGGTTTAGTGGTAGGATATTTGCATAAATGCTTACACATCAAGAGAACATCGTCCTCCTGATGTTGCTCGAGGCTGGTTTGTATAGCCATAGCATTAGTGGTAGATAGTTTTATACCTGCTCCGACATCGAAATATATCGTCGTCTAGATATTGCTAGTCTAGTTTGTATAGCCTCTAGCTTAAGTGGTAGGATGGTTATATAGTTGCTCCCACATCAAGAGAATATTGTCCTCCTGATGTTGACAGTGTCTAGCTTGTATAGACATAGCTTTAGGGGTAGGGTAGTAATATAATTGCTCCAACATCAAGAGAAAATCGACCTCCTGATACAGATTGTGTCTAGCCTGCATAGCCATAGCTTTAGTACAGGATAGTTGTATACCTGCTCCCACAACGGGAGAATTCCTCCTGATATTGCTAGAGTTTAGTTTGTATAGCCATAGGTATAAAGGTAGGATAGTTATATAACTGTTCCCACACAAGGAGAGTATCATCGTAAAGTTGATAATTTCTAGTTTGTATAGCCAAAGAATTAGTCGTAGGAATGTTATATAACTGCTCCAGCATCAAGAGTACTATTTCCACGACGTACTGATAGAGCCTTAGTAGTAGGATGGTTATATAACTGCTCCCACATCAACAGGACACCCTCCTCCTGTTACAAATAGAGACTAGGTTACATAGCTACTAGCTTTAGTAGTAGGATAGTTGTATAACCGCTCTTACATCAAGAGAACATCGTCCTCCTGGTACCGGTAGAATGTAGTTTGTATAGCCATAGCTTTAGTGGTAGGATAGTTATATACGTGCTACATATCAAGAGAATGTACTCCATATACTGATAGAAATAAGTTGGAATGACCATAACCTTTAGTGGTAGGATAGTTATATAACTGCTCCCACATCATGAGGACATCGTCCTCCTGATACTGATACAGTCAAGTTTGTATAGCTACTAGCTTTTGTGGCAGGATAGTTATATAGCTTCTCCCGCATCAAGAGAACATTGTCCTCCTGATACTGATAGAGTTTAGTTTGTATAGCCATTAGATATAGTGGTAGGATAGATATATAACTGCTGCCGAAGCAGGAGAACATCGTTCACCTGGTACTAATAGAATTTAGTTTGTATAGCCATGAGCTTTAAGGGCAGCATAGTTATATAACTGCTCCCACACCACGAGAACATCTTCCTCCTGATACCGCTAGAGTTTAGATTGTACAGTCATTGGATCTTATGGCAGGATTGATAGATAACAACTCCCACATCAAGAGAACTCGTCCTCCTAAAGCCTAGTATTCATAGCCATAACTTAAGTGCGGGATAGTTATATACCTGTTCCTACATCAAGATAACAAAGTCCTTCTGATACTGATAGATTCTACTCTGTATAGCCATAGCTTTAGTAGTAGGATAGTTACATATCTGCTCCCACATCAAGAGTATATCGTCCTCCCGATGTTGACAGAGTCTACCTTGTATAGCCATAGCCTTAGGGGTAGGGTAGTACTATAACTGCTTCACATCAAGAGAACATCGACCTCCTAAGTATAGCCATTAGCTTTAGTGGTGGGATAGTTATATAACTGCTCCCACATCAAGAGAACATCGTCCTCGTGATAATGATAGAGTTTAGTTTGTATAGCCATTAGCTTTAGCGGTAGGATAGTTATATAACTGCTCCCACATCAAGAGAACATCGTCCTCGTGATACTGATAGAGTTTAGTTTGTATAGACATTAGCCATAGTGGTAAGATAGTTATATAACTGCTCCCACATCAAGAGAACATCGTCCTCGTGATATTGATAGAGTTTAGTTTGTATAGACACTAGATTTACTGGTAGGATAGTTATATAACTGCTCCCACATCAAGAGAAGATCGTCCTCGTGATACTGGTAGAGTTTAGTTTGTATAGCCATTAGCTTTATGGTAGGATAGTTATATAACTGCTCCCACATCAGAACATCGTCCTCGTGATACCGATATAGTTTAGTTTGTATAGCCATTACGCTTAGTGGTAGGATAGTTATATAACTGCTCCCACATCTAGAGAACATCGTTCTGATGATACTGATAGTTTACTTTGTATTTCCATTAGCCCTAGTGGTATGATAGTTATATAACTGCTCCCACATCTAGAGACAATCGTCCTCGTGATAATGATAGAGTTTAGTTTGTATAGCCATTAGCTTTTTTTTGCTAGGGGCTTTACGTCGCACCGACACAGATAGGTCTTATGGCGACGAACCATTAGCTTTAGAGGTAAGATAGTTATATAACTGCTCCCACATCAAGAGAACATCGTACTCGTGATACTGATAGAGTTTAGTTTGTATAGCCATTATCTTTAGTGGTAGGGTAGTAATATAACTCCTCCCACATCAAGAGAACACCGTCCTCGTGATACTGATAGAGTTTACTTTGTATAGCCGTTAGCTTTATGGTCCTGATGATACTGATATAGTTCAGTTTGTATAGCCATTAGCTTTAGTGGTAGGATTGTTATACAACTGCTCCCACATCAAGAGAACAACCTCCTCGTGATACCGATAGATTCTAGTTTATATAGCCCTTAGCCTTAGTGGTAGGATAGATATATAACTGATCCCACATCAAGAGAACATCTTCCTGGTGATACTGATAGATTTTAGTGTGTATACCTATTAGCTTTAGAGGTAGATTAGTTATATAACTGCTCCCACATCAAGAGAGAACTTCGTCCTCGTGATACTGATAGAGTTTACTTATTATAGCCATTAGCCCTAGTGGTAGGATAGTTATATAACTGCTCCCACATCAGGATAGAATCGTCCTCGTGATACTGATAGAATTTAGTTTGTATAGACATTAGCCTTAGTGGTAGGATAGTTATATAACTGCACCCACTTCAAGAGAACATCGTCCTCGTGATACAGATAGTTGTAAGTTTGTATAGCCATTAGCGTTAGTTGTAGGATAGTTATATAACTGCTCCCACATCAACAGGACATCGTACTCGTGATATGATAGAATTTAGTTTGTATAGCCATTTGCTTTAGTGGTAGGATAGTTAAATAACTGCTCCCACATCAAGAGAATATCGTCCTCGTGATACTGATAGAGTTTAGCTTGTATAGCAATTATCTTTAGTGGTAGGATACTTATAAAACTGCTCCAACATCAAAGAGAATATCGTCCTCGTGATACTGATAGTTTTAAGTTTGTATAGCCATTAGCTTTAGTTGTAGGATAGTTATATAACTGCTCCCACATCAACAGGACATCGTACTCGTGATATGATAGAGTTTAGTTTGTATAGCCGTTAGCTTTAGTGGTAGGATAGTTATATAACTGCTCCCACATCAAGAGAACATCGTCCTCGTGATACGGATAGAGTTTAGTGTGTATAGCTATTACCTTTAGAGGTAGGATAGTTATATAACTGCTCCCACATCAAGAGAGAACTTCGTCCTCGTGATACTGATAGAGTTTATTTTTATAGCCAATAGCCCTAGTGGTAGGATACTTATATAACTGCTCCCACATCAGGATAGAATCGTCCTCGTGATACTGATAGAATTTAGTTTGTATAGGCATTAGCCTTAGTGGTAGGATAGTTATATAACTGGTCCCACATAAAGGGAACATCGTCCTCGTGATACTGATAGAGTCTAGTTTGTATAGCCATTAGCTTTAGAGGTAAGATAGTTATATAACTGCTCCCACTTCAAGAGAACATCGTCCTCGTGATACGGATAGATTCTAATTTGTATAGCCATTTGCCTTAGTGGTACTATAGTTATATAACTGCTCCCACATCAAGAGAACGTTATATAATTGCTCCCGCATCAAGAGAACATCGTCCTCGTGATACTGATAGAGTTTAGTTTGTATAGCCATTAGGTTTAGTGGTAGGATAGTTATATAACTGCTCCCGCATCAAGAGAACACCGTCCTCGTAATACTGATAGTAGTTTGTATAGCCATTAGCCTTAGTGGTATGATAGTTATATAACTCCTCCCACATCAAGAGAACATCGTCCCCGTGATACAGATAGATTCTAATTTATATAGCCGTTAGCTTTAGATGTAGGATAGTTATATATCTGCTCCCACATCAAGAGAACTTCGTCCTCGTGATACGGAGAGTGTTTACTTTGTATAGCCATTAGCCCTAGTGGTAGGATTATTATATAACTGCTCCCACATCAAGAGAGAATCGTCCTCGTGATACTGATAGAGTTTAGTTTGTATAGCCATTAGCTTTAGAGGTAGGATAGTTATATAACTGCTCCCACATTAAGAGAACTTCGTCCTAGTGATAGTGATAGAGTTACCTTTTTATAGCCATTAGCCCTAGTGGTAGGATAGTCATATAACTGCTCCCACATCAACAGAGAATCGTCCTCGTGATACTGATAGATTTTATTTTGTATAGCCATTATGCTTAGTGGTAGGATAGTTTTACAACTGCTCCCACATCAGGAGAACATCGTCCTCGTGATACAGATAGAGTTTAGTTTGTATAGCCATTAGCCTTAGTGGTAAGATAGTTATATAACTGCTCCCACATCAAGGGAAATTTGTCCTCGTAATACGGATAGATTCTAATTTATATAGCCGTTAGCTTTAGATGTAGGATAGTTATATATCTGCTCCCACATCAAGAGAACTTCGTCCTCGTGATACGGAGAGTGTTTACTTTGTATGGCCATTAGCCCTAGTGGTAGGATAGTTATATAACTGCTCGCACATCAAGAGAGAATCGTCCTCGTGATACTGATAGATTTTTGTTTGTATAGACATTAGCCTTAGTGGTAGGATAGTTATATAACTGCTCCCACATCAAGAGAATATCGTCCTCGTGATACTGATAGAGTTTAGCTGGTGTAGCCATTAGCCTTATTGGTAGGATAGTTATATAACTTCTCCAACATCAAGAGAACTTCGTCCTCGTGATACTGATAGAGTTTAGTTTGTATAGCCATTAGCCTTAGTGCTAGGATAGTTATATAAGTGCTCCCACATCAAGTTAACATCGTCCTCGTGATACTGATAGTGTTTGGTTTGTATAGCCATTAGCTTTAGAGGTAGGATAGTTATATAACTGCTCCCACATCAAGAGAACTTCGTCCTCGTGATACTGATAGACTTTAGTTTGTATAGCCATTATCCTTAGTGGTAGGGTAGTAGTATAATTGCTCCCACATCAAGAGAACATCGTCCTGATGATAGTGACAGTTTAGTTTGTATAGCCATTTGCCCTAGTGGTAGGATAGTTATATAACTGCTCCCAAATCAAGAGAATATCGTCCTCGTGATACTGATAGAGTTTAGTTTGTATAGCCATTAGCCTTAGTGGTGGGATAGTTATATAAGTGCTCCCACATCAAGTGAACAACGTCCTCGTGATACTGATAGAGTTTAGTTTGTATAGGCATTATCCTTAGTGGTAGGGTAGTAGTATAACTGCTCCCACATCAAGAGAACACCGTCCTCATGATACTGATAGAGTTTACTTTGTATAGCCGTTAGATTTATGGCCCTGATGATACTGATATAGTTTAGTTTGTATAGCCATAAGCTTTAGTGGTAGGATTGTTATGTAACTGCTCCCACATCAAGAGAACAACCTCCTCGTGATACTGATAGATTCTAGTTTATATAGCCCTTAGCCTTAGTGGTAGGATAGTTATTAACTGCTCCCACATCAAGAGAACATCGTCCTGGTGATACTGATAGAGTTTAGTTTGTATAGCGATTATCTTTAGTGGTAGCATACTTTTAAAACTGCTCCCACATCAAGAAAATATCGTCCTCGTGATACTGATAGTTTTAAGTTTGTATAGCCATTAGCTTTAGTTGTAGGCTAGTTATATAACTGCTCCCACATCAACAGGACATCGTACTCGTGATATGATAGAGTTTAGTTTGTATAGCCATTAGCTTTAGTGGTAGGATAGTTATATAACTGCTCCCACATCAAGAGAGCATCGTCCTCGTGACACTGATAGAATTTAGTTTGTATAGCCATTAGCTTTAGAGGTAGGATAGTTATATAACTGCTCCCACATCAAGAGAACTTCGTCCTAGTGATACTGATAGAGTTTCCTTTCTATAGCCATTAGCCCTAGTGGTAGGATAGTCATATAACTGCTCCCACATCAACAGAGAAGCGTCCTTGTGATACTGATAGATTTTATTTTGTATAACCATTATGCTTAGTGGTAGGATAGTTTTACAACTGCTCCCACATCTAGGGAATATCGTCCTGATGATACTGATAGTTTAGTTTGTATAGCCATTAGCCTTAATGGTAGGATAGTTATATAACTGTACCCACATCAAGAGAACATCGTCCTCGTGATACGGATAGAGTTTAGTGTGTATAGCTATTACCTTTAGAGGTAGGATAGTTATATAACTGCTCCCACATCAAGAGAGAACTTCGTCCTCGTGATACTGATAGAGTTTATTTTTATAGCCAATAGCCCTAGTGGTAGGATAGTTATATAACTGCT
Source organism: Anabrus simplex (assembly GCF_040414725.1). Classification (NCBI taxonomy): domain Eukaryota; kingdom Metazoa; phylum Arthropoda; class Insecta; order Orthoptera; family Tettigoniidae; genus Anabrus; species Anabrus simplex. Next base: position 146,956,666 of record NC_090270.1, on the reverse strand, counting down.
CCCACATCAGGATAGAATCGTCCTCGTGATACTGATAGAATTTAGTTTGTATAGGCATTAGCCTTAGTGGTAGGATAGTTATATAACTGGTCCCACTTAAAGGGAACATCGTCCTCGTGATACTGATAGAGTTTAGTTTGTATAGCCATTAGCTTTAGAGGTAAGATAGTTATATAACTGCTCCCACTTCAAGAGAACATCGTCCTCGTGATACGGATAGATTCTAATTTGTATGGCCATTTGCCTTAGTGGTACTATAGTTATATAACTGCTCCCACATCAAGAGAACGTTATATAATTGCTCCCGCATCAAGAGAACATCGTCCTCGTGATACTGATAGAGTTTAGTTTGTATAGCCATTAGGTTTAGTGGTAGGATAGTTATATAACTGCTCCCGCATCAAGAGAACACCGTCCTCGTAATACTGATAGATTTTAGTTTGTATAGCCATTAGCCTTAGTGGTATGATAGTTATATAACTCCTCCCACATCAAGAGAACATCGTCCCCGTGACACAGATAGATTCTAATTTATATAGCCGTTAGCTTTAGATGTAGGATAGTTATATATCTGCTCCCACATCAAGAGAACTTCGTCCTCGTGATACGGAGAGTGTTTACTTTGTATAGCCATTAGCCCTAGTGGTAGGATTATTATATAACTGCTCCACATCAAGAGAGAATCGTCCTCGTGATACTGATAGAGTTTAGTTTGTATAGCCATTAGCTTTAGAGGTAGGATAGTTATATAACTGCTACCACATTAAGAGAACTTCGTCCTAGTGATAGTGATAGAGTTACCTTTTTATAGCCATTAGCCCTAGTGGTAGGATAGTCATATAACTGCTCCCACATCAACAGAGAATCGTCCTCGTGATACTGATAGATTTTATTTTGTATAGCCATTATGCTTAGTGGTAGGATAGTTTTACAACTGCTCCCACATCTAGAGAACATCGTCCTTATGATACTGATAGTTTACTTTGTATAGCCATTAGCCTTAGTGGTAGGATAGTTATATAACTGTACCCACATCAAGAGAACGTCGTCCTCGTGATACTGATAGAGTTTAGTTTGTATAGCCATTAGCCTTAGTGGTAAGATAGTTATATAACTGCTCCCACATCAAGGGAAATTTGTCCTCGTAATACGGATAGATTCTAATTTATATAGCCGTTAGCTTTAGATGTAGGATAGTTATATATCTGCTCCCACATCAAGAGAACTTCGTCCTCGTGATACGGAGAGTGTTTACTTTGTATGGCCATTAGCCCTAGTGGTAGGATAGTTATATAGTTATATAACTGCTCGCACATCAAGAGAGAATCGTCCTCGTGATACTGATAGAATTTTGTTTGTATAGACATTAGCCTTAGTGGTAGGATAGTTATATAACTGCTCCCACATCAAGAGAATATCGTCCTCGTGATACTGATAGAGTTTAGCTGGTGTAGCCATTAGCCTTATTGGTAGGATAGTTATATAACTTCTCCCACATCAAGAGAACTTCGTCCTCGTGATACTGATAGAGTTTAGTTTGTATAGCCATTAGCCTTAGTGCTAGGATAGTTATATAAGTGCTCCCACATCAAGTTAACATCGTCCTCGTGATACTGATAGTGTTTGGTTTGTATAGCCATTAGCTTTAGAGGTAGGATAGTTATATAACTGCTCCCACATCAAGAGAACTTCGCCCTCGTGATACTGATAGACTTTAGTTTGTATAGCCATTATCCTTAGTGGTAGGGTAGTAGTATAATTGCTCCCACATCAAGAGAACATCGTCCTGATGATAGTGATAATTTAGTTTGTATAGCCATTTGCCCTAGTGGTAGGATAGTTATATAACTGTTCCCAAATCAAGAGAATATCGTCCTCGTGATACTGATAGAGTTTAGTTTGTATAGCCATTAGCCTTAGTGGTGGGATAGTTATATAAGTGCTCCCACATCAAGTGAACATCGTCCTCGTGATACTGATAGAGTTTAGTTTGTATAGGCATTATCCTTAGTGGTAGGGTAGTAGTATAACTGCTCCCACATCAAGAGAACACCGTCCTCATGATACTGATAGAGTTTACTTTGTATAGCCGTTAGATTTATGGCCCTGATGATACTGATATAGTTTAGTTTGTATAGCCATAAGCTTTAGTGGTAGGATTGTTATATAACTGCTCCCACATCAAGAGAACAACCTCCTCGTGATACTGATAGATTCTAGTTTATATAGCCCTTAGCCTTAGTGGTAGGATAGTTATTAACTGCTCCCACATCAAGAGAACATCGTCCTGGTGATACTGATAGAGTTTAGTTTGTATAGCGATTATCTTTAGTGGTAGCATACTTTTAAAACTGCTCCCACATCAAGAGAATATCGTCCTCGTGATACTGATAGTTTTAAGTTTGTATAGCCATTAGCTTTAGTTGTAGGCTAGTTATATAACTGCTCCCATATCAACAGGACATCGTACTCGTGATATGATAGAGTTTAGTTTGTATAGCCATTAGCTTTAGTGGTAGGATAGTTATATAACTGCTCCCACATCAACAGAGAATCGTCCTTGTGATACTGATAGATTTTATTTTGTATAGCCATTATGGTTAGTGGTAGGATAGTTTTACAACTGCTCCCACATCTAGAGAACATCGTCCTGATGATACTGATAGTTTAGTTTTTATAGCCATTAGCCTTAATGGTAGGATAGTTATATAACTGTACCCACATCAAGAAAACGTCGTCCTCGTGATACTGATAGAGTTAAGTTTGTATAGCCATTAGCCTTAGTGGTAAGATAGTTATATAGCTGCTCCCACATCAAGAGAACATCGTCTTCGTAATACGGATAGAGTTTACTTTGTATGGCGATTAGCCCTAGTGGTAGGATAGTCATATAACTGCTCCAACATCAACAGGACATCGTACTCGTGATATGATAGAAATTAGTTTCTATAGCCATTAGCTTTGGTGGTAGGATAGTTATATAACTGCTCCCACATCAAGAGAAATTCGTCCTCGTAATACGGATAGAGTTTACTTTGTATGGCGATTAGCCCTAGTGGTAGGATAGTCATATAACTGCTCCAACATCAACAGGACATCGTACTCGTGATATGATAGAAATTAGTTTGTATAGCCATTAGCTTTAGTGGTAGGATAGTTATATAACTGCTCCCACATCAAGAGAATATCTACCTCGTGATTCTGATAGAGTTTAGTTTGTATAGCCATTATCTTTAGTGGTAGGATACTTATAAAACTGCTCCCACATCAAAGAGAATATCGTCCTCGTGATACTGATAGTTTTAAGTTTGTATAGCCATTAGCTTTAGTTGTATGATAGTTATATAATTGCTCTCACATCAACAGGACATCGTACTCGTGATATGATAGAGTTTAGTTTGTATAGCCATTAGCTTTAGTGGTAGGATAGTTATACAACTGCCCCCACATCAGGATAGAATCGTCCTCGTGATACTGATAGAATTTAGTTTGTATAGGCATTAGCCTTAGTGGTAGGATAGTTATATAACTGCTCCCACATGAAGTGGATATCGTCCTCGTGAATCTGATAGAGTTTAGTTTGTATGGCCATTAGGTTTAGTGGTAGGATAGTTATATAACTGCACCCACTTCAAGAGAACATCGTCCTCGTGATAATGATAGAGTTTAGTTTGTATAGCCATTAGCTTTAGAGGTAGGATAGTTATATAACTGCTCCCACATTAAGAGAACTTCGTCCTAGTGATAGTGATAGAGTTACCTTTTTATAGCCATTAGCCCTAGTGGTAGGATAGTCATATAACTGCTCCCACATCAACAGAGAATCGTCCTCGTGATACTGATAGATTTTATTTTGTATAGCCATTATGCTTAGTGGTAGGATAGTTTTACAACTGCTCCCACATCTAGAGAACATTGTCCTGATGATAGTGATAGTTTAGTTTGTATAGCCATTAGCCTTAGTGGTAGGATAGTTATATAACTGTACCCACATCAGGAGAACATCGTCCTCGTGATACTGATAGAGTTTAGTTTGTGTAGCCATTAGCCTTAGTGGTAAGATAGTTATATAACTGCTCCCACATCAAGGGAAATTTGTCCTCGTGTTACGGATAGATTCTAATTTATATAGCCGTTAGCTTTAGATGTAGGATAGTTATATATCTGCTCCCACATCAAGAGAACTTCGTCCTCGTGATACGGAGAGTGTTTACTTTGTATGGCCATTAGCCCTAGTGGTAGGATAGTTATATAGTTATATAACTGCTCGCACATCAAGAGAGAATCGTCCTCGTGATACTGATAGAATTTTGTTTGTATAGACATTAGCCTTAGTGGTAGGATAGTTATATAACTGCTCCCACATCAAGAGAATATCGTCCTCGTGATACTGATAGAGTTTAGCTGGTGTAGCCATTAGCCTTATTGGTAGGATAGTTATATAACTTCTCCCACATCAAGAGAACTTCGTCCTCGTGATACTGATAGAGTTTAGTTTTTATAGCCATTAGCCTTAGTGCTAGGATAGTTATATAACTGCTCCCACATCATGTTAACATCGTCCTCGTGATACTGATAGTGTTTGGTTTGTATAGCCATTAGCTTTAGAGGTAGGATAGTTATATAACTGCTCCCACATCAAGAGAACTTCGTCCTCGTGATACTGATGGACTTTAGTTTGTATAGCCATTATCCTTAGTGGTAGGGTAGTAGTATAACTGCTCCCACATCAAGAGAACATCGTCCTGATGATAGTGATAGTTTAGTTTGTATAGCCATTAGCCCTAGTGGTAGGATAGTTATATAACTGCTCCCAAATCAAGAGAATATCGTCCTCGTGATACTGATAGAATTTAGTTTGTATAGCCATTAGCCTTAGTGGTGGGATAGTTATATAAGTGCTCCCACATCAAGTGAACATCGTCCTCGTGATACTGATAGAGTTTAGTTTGTATAGTCATTATCCTTAGTGGTAGGGTAGTAGTATAACTGCTCCCACATCAAGAGAACACCGTCCTCATGATACTGATAGAGTTTACTTTGTATAGCCGTTAGATTTATGGCCCTGATGATACTCATATAGTTTAGTTTGTATAGCCATAAGCTTTAGTGGTAGGATTGTTATATAACTGCTCCCACATCAAGAGAACAACCTCCTCGTGATACTGATAGATTCTAGTTTATATAGCCCTTAGCCTTAGTGGTAGGATAGTTATTAACTGCTCCCACATCAAGAGAACATCGTCCTGGTGATACTGATAGAGTTTAGTTTGTATAGCGATTATCTTTAGTGGTAGCATACTTTTAAAACTGCTCCCACATCAAGAGAATATCGTCCTCGTGATACTGATAGTTTTAAGTTTGTATAGCCATTAGCTTTAGTTGTAGGCTAGTTATATAACTGCTCCCACATCAACAGGACATCGTACTCGTGATATGATAGAGTTTAGTTTGTATAGCCATTAGCTTTAGTGGTAGGATAGTTATATAACTGCTCCCACATCAAAAGAGCATCGTCCTCGTGATACTGATAGAATTTAGTTTGTATAGCCATTAGCTTTAGAGGTAGGATAGTTATATAACTGCTCCCACTTCAAGAGAACTTCGTCCTGGTGATACTGATAGAGTTTCCTTTCTATAGCCATTAGCCCTAGTGGTAGGATAGTCATATAACTGCTCCCACATCAACAGAGAATCGTCCTTGTGATACTGATAGATTTTATTTTGTATAGCCATTATGCTTAGTGGTAGGATAGTTTTACAACTGCTCCCACATCTAGGGAACATCGTCCTGATGATACTGATAGTTTAGTTTGTATAGCCATTAGCCTTAATGGTAGGATAGTTATATAACTGTACCCACATCAAGAGAACGTCGTCCTCGTGATACTGATAGAGTTTACTTTGTATAGCCGTTAGATTTATGGCCCTGATGATACTGATATAGTTTAGTTTGTATAGCCATAAGCTTTAGTGGTAGGATTGTTATATAACTGCTCCCACATCAAGAGAACAACCTCCTCGTGATACTGATAGATTCTAGTTTATATAGCCGTTAGCCTTAGTGCTAGGATAGTTATTAACTGCTCCCACATCAAGAGAACATCGTCCTGGTGATACTGATAGAGTTTAGTTTGTATAGCCATTATCTTTAGTGGTAGCATACTTATAAAACTGCTCCCACATCAAGAGCGTCCTCGTGATACTGATAGTTTTAAGTTTGTATAGCCATTAGCTTTAGTTGTAGGCTAGTTATATAACTGCTCCCACATCAACAGGACATCGTACTCGTGATATGATAGAGTTTCCTTTCTGTAGCCATTAGCCCTAGTGGTAGGCTAGTCATATAACTGCTCCCACATCAACAGAGAATCGTCCTTGTGATACTGATAGATTTTATTTTGTATAGCCATTATGGTTAGTGGTAGGATAGTTTTACAACTGCTCCCACATCTAGAGAACATCGTCCTGATGATACTGATAGTTTAGTTTTTATAGCCATTAGCCTTAATGGTAGGATAGTTATATAACTGTACCCACATCAAGAGAACGTCGTCCTCGTGATACTGATAGAGTTAAGTTTGTATAGCCATTAGCCTTAGTGGTAAGATAGTTATATAGCTGCTCCCACATCAAGAGAACATCGTCCTCGTAATACGGATAGAGTTTACTTTGTATGGCGATTAGCCCTAGTGGTAGGATAGTCATATAACTGCTCCAACATCAACAGGACATCGTACTCGTGATATGATAGAAATTAGTTTGTATAGCCATTAGCTTTGGTGGTAGGATAGTTATATAACTGCTCCCACATCAAGAGAAATTCGTCCTCGTAGTACGGATAGAGTTTACTTTGTATGGCGATTAGCCCTAGTGGTAGGATAGTCATATAACTGCTCCAACATCAACAGGACATCGTACTCGTGATATGATAGAAATTAGTTTGTATAGCCATTAGCTTTAGTGGTAGGATAGTTATATAACTGCTCCCACATCAAGAGAATATCTACCTCGTGATTCTGATAGATTTTAGTTTGTATAGCCATTATCTGTAGTGGTAGGATACTTATAAAACTACTCCCACATCAAAGAGAATATCGTCCTCGTGATACTGATAGTTTTAAGTTTGTATAGCCATTAGCTTTAGTTGTATGATAGCTATATAACTGCTCTCACATCAACAGGACATCGTACGCGTGATATGATAGAGTTTAGTTTGTATAGCCATTAGCTTTAGTGGTAGGATAGTTATATAACTGCCGCCACATCAGGATAGAATCGTCCTCGTGATACTGATAGAATTTAGTTTGTATAGGCATTAGCCTTAGCGGTAGGATAGTTATATAACTGGTCCCACATAGAGGGAACATCGTCCTCGTGATACTGATAGAGTTTAGTTTGTATAGCCATTAGCTTTAGAGGTAGGATAGTTATATAACTGCTCCCACTTCAAGAGAAAATCGTCCTCGTGATACTGGTAGATTTTATTTTGTATAGCCATTAGGTTTAGTGGTAGGATAGTTATATAACTGCACCCACTTCAAGAGAACATCGTCCTCGTGATACGGATAGTTGTAAGTTTGTATAGCCATTAGCGTTAGTTGTAGGATAGTTATATAACTGCTCCCACATCAACAGGACATCGTACTCGTGATATGATAGAATTTAGTTTGTATAGCCATTAGATATAGTGGTAGGATAGATATATAACTGCTGCCGAAGCAGGAGAACATCGTTCACCTGGTACTAATAGAATTTAGTTTGTATAGCCATGAGCTTTAAGGGCAGCATAGTTATATAACTGCTCCCAAACCACGAGAACATCTTCCTCCTGATACCTCTAGAGTTTAGATTGTACAGTCATTGGATCTTATGGCAGGATTGATAGATAACAACTCCCACATCAAGAGAACTCGTCCTCCTAAGTATAGCCATTAGCTTTAGTGGTGGGATAGTTATATAACTGCTCCCACATCAAGAGAACATCGTCCTCGTGATAATGATAGAGTTTAGTTTGTATAGCCATTAGCTTTAGCGGTAGGATAGTTATATAACTGCTCCCACATCAAGAGAACATCGTCCTCGTGATAATGATAGAGTTTAGTTTGTATAGACATTAGCCATAGTGGTAAGATAGTTATATAACTGCTCCCACATCAAGAGAACCTCGTCCTCGTGATATTGATAGAGTTTAGTTTGTATAGACACTAGATTTACTGGTAGGATAGTTATATAACTGCTCCCACATCAAGAGAAGATCGTCCTCGTGATACTGGTAGAGTTTAGTTTGTATAGCCATTAGCTTTAGTGGTAGGATAGTTATATAACTGCTCCCGCATCAAGAGAACACCGTCCTCGTAATACTGATAGATTTTAGTTTGTATAGCCATTAGCCTTAGTGGTATGATAGTTATATAACTCCTCCCACATCAAGAGAACATCGTCCCCGTGATACAGATAGATTCTAATTTATATAGCCGTTAGCTTTAGATGTAGGATAGTTATATATCTGCTCCCACATCAAGAGAACTTCGTCCTCGTGATACGGAGAGTGTTTACTTTGTATAGCCATTAGCCCTAGTGGTAGGATTATTACATAACTGCTCCCACATCAAGAGAGAATCGTCCTCGTGATACTGATAGAGTTTAGTTTGTATAGCCATTAGCTTTAGAGGTAGGATAGTTATATAACTGCTCCCACATTAAGAGAACTTCGTCCTAGTGATAGTGATAGAGTTACCTTTTTATAGCCATTAGCCCTAGTGGTAGGATGGTCATATAACTGCTCCCACATCAACAGAGAATCGTCCTCTTGATACTGATAGATTTTATTTTGTATAGCCATTATGCTTAGTGGTAGGATAGTTTTACAACTGCTCCCACATCTAGAGAACATCGTCCTGATGATAGTGATAGTTTAGTTTGTATAGCCATTAGCCTTAGTGGTAGGATAGTTATATAACTGTACCCACATCAGGAGAACATCGTCCTCGTGATACTGATAGAGTTTAGTTTGTATAGCCATTAGCCTTAGTGGTAAGATAGTTATATAACTGCTCCCACATCAAGGGAAATTTGTCCTCGTAATACGGATAGATTCTAATTTATATAGCCGTTAGCTTTAGATGTAGGATAGTTATATATCTGCTCCCACATCAAGAGAACTTCGTCCTCGTGATACGGAGAGTGTTTACTTTGTATGGCCATTAGCCCTAGTGGTAGGATAGTTATATAACTGCTCGCACATCAAGAGAGAATCGTCCTCGTGATACTGATAGAATTTTGTTTGTATAGACATTAGCCTTAGTGGTAGGATAGTTATATAACTGCTCCCACATCAAGAGAATATCGTCCTCGTTATACTGATAGAGTTTAGCTGGTGTAGCCATTAGCCTTATTGGTAGGATAGTTATATAACTTCTCCCACATCAAGAGAACTTCGTCCTCGTGATACTGATAGAGTTTAGTTTTTATAGCCATTAGCCTTAGTGCTAGGATAGTTATATAACTGCTCCCACATCAAGTTAACATCGTCCTCGTGATACTGATAGTGTTTGGTTTGTGTAGCCATTAGCTTTAGAGGTAGGATAGTTATATAACTGCTCCCACATCAAGAGAACTTCGTCCTCGTGATACTGATAGACTTTAGTTTGTATAGCCATTATCGTTAGTGGTAGGGTAGTAGTATAACTGCTCCCACATCAAGAGAACATCGTCCTGATGATAGTGATAGTTTAGTTTGTATAGCCATTTGCCCTAGTGGTAGGATAGTTATATAACTGCTCCCAAATCAAGAGAATATCGTCCTCGTGATACTGATAGAATTTAGTTTGTATAGCCATTAGCCTTAGTGGTGGGATAGTTATATAAGTGCTCCCACATCAAGTGAACATCGTCCTCGTGATACTGATAGAGTTTAGTTTGTATAGGCATTATCCTTAGTGGTAGGGTAGTAGTGTAACTGCTCCCACATCAAGAGAACACCGTCCTCATGATACTGATAGAGTTTACTTAGTATAGCCGTTAGATTTATGGCCCTGATGATACTGATATAGTTTAGTTTGTATAGCCATAAGCTTTAGTGGTAGGATTGTTATATAACTGCTCCCACATCAAGAGAACAACCTCCTCGTGATACTGATAGATTCTAGTTTATATAGCCCTTAGCCTTGGTGGTAGGATAGTTATTAACTGCTCCCACATCAAGAGAACATCGTCCTGGTGATACTGATAGAGTTTAGTTTGTATAGCGATTATCTTTAGTGGTAGCATACTTTTAAAACTGCTCCCACATCAAGAGAATATCGTCCTCGTGATACTGATAGTTTTAAGTTTGTATAGCCATTAGCTTTAGTTGTAGGCTAGTTATATAACTGCTCCCACATCAACAGGACATCGTACTCGTGATATGATAGAGTTTAGTTTGTATAGCCATTAGCTTTAGTGGTAGGATAATTATATAACTGCTCCCACATCAAGAGAGCATCGTCCTCGTGATACTGATAGAATTTAGTTTGTATAGCCATTAGCTTTAGAGGTAGGATAGTTATATAACTGCTCCCACATCAAGAGAACTTCGTCCTAGTGATACTGATAGTTTTTCCTTTCTATAGCCATTAGCCCTAGTGGTAGGATAGTCATATAACTGCTCCCACATCAACAGAGAATCGTCCTTGTGATACTGATAGATTTTATTTTGTATAGCCATTATGCTTAGTGGTAGGATAGTTTTACAACTGCTCCCACATCTAGGGAACATCGTCCTGATGATACTGATAGTTTAGTTTGTATAGCCATTAGCCTTAATGGTAGGATAGTTATATAACTGTACCCACATCAAGAGAACGTCGTCCTCGTGATACTGATAGAGTTTACTTTGTATAGCCGTTAGATTTATGGCCCTGATGATACTGATATAGTTTAGTTTGTATAGCCATAAGCTTTAGTGGTAGGATTGTTATATAACTGCTCCCACATCAAGAGAACAACCTCCTCGTGATGCTGATAGATTCTAGTTTATATAGCCGTTAGCCTTAGTGGTAGGATAGTTATTAACTGCTCCCACATCAAGAGAACATCGTCCTGGTGATACTGATAGAGTTTAGTTTGTATAGCCATTATCTTTAGTGGTAGCATACTTATAAAACTGCTCCCACATCAAGAGCGTCCTCGTGATACTGATAGTTTTAAGTTTGTATAGCCATTAGCTTTAGTTGTAGGCTAGTTATATAACTGCTCCCACATCAACAGGACATCGTACTCGTGATATGATAGAGTTTAGTTTGTATAGCCATTAGCTTTAGTGGTAGGATAGTTATATAACTGCTCCCACATCAAGAGAGCATCGTCCTGGTGATACTGATAGAATTTAGTTTGTATAGCCATTAGCTTTAGAGGTAGGATAGTTATATAACTGCTCCCACATCAAGAGAACTTCGTCCTAGTGATACTGATAGAGTTTCCTTTCTGTAGCCATTAGCCCTAGTGGTAGGATAGTCATATAACTGCTCCCACATCAACAGAGAATCGTCCTTGTGATACTGATAGAATTTAGTTTGTATAGGCATTAGCCTTAGTGGTAGGATAGTTGTATAACTGGTCCCACATAAAGGGAACATCGTCCTCGTGATACTGATAGAGTTTAGTTTGTATAGCCATTAGCTTTAGAGGTAGGATAGTTATATAACTGCTCCCACATCAAGAGAACTTCGTCCTCGTGATACTGATAGAGTTTACTTATTATAGCCGTTAGCCCTAGTGGTAGGATAGTTATATAACTGCTCCCACATCAGGATAGAATCGTCCTCGTGATACTGATAGAATTTAGTTTGTATAGGCATTAGCCTTAGTGGTAGGATAGTTGTATAACTGGTCCCACATAAAGGGAACATCGTCCTCGTGATACTGATAGAGTTTAGTTTGTATAGCCATTAGCTTTAGAGGTAAGATAGTTATATAACTGCCCCCACTTCAAGAGAACATCGTCCTCGTGATACGGATAGATTCTAATTTGTATAGCCATTTGCCTTAGTGGTACTATAGTTATATAACTGCTCCCACATCAGGAGAACGTTATATGATTGCTCCCGCATCAAGAGAACATCGTCCTCGTGATACTGGTAGATTTTAGTTTGTATAGCCATTAGCCCTAGTGGTAGGATAGTTATATAACTGCTCCCACATGAAGAGGATATCGTCCTCGTGAAACTGATAGAGTGTAGTTTGTATAGCCATTAGGTTTAGTGGTAGGATAGTTATATAACTGCTCCCGCATCAAGAGAACGCCGTCCTCGTAATACTGATAGATTTTAGTTTGTATAGCCATTAGCCTTAGTGATATGATAGTTATATAACTCCTTCCACATCAAGAGAACATCGTCCCCGTGATACAGATAGATTCTAATTTATATAGCCGTTAGCTTTAGATGTAGGATAGTTATATATCTGCTCCCACATCAAGAGAACTTCGTCCTCGTGATACGGAGAGTGTTTACTTTGTATAGCCATTAGCCCTAGTTGTAGGATTATTATATAACTGCTCCCACATCAAGAGAGAATCGTCCTAGTGATACTGATAGAGATTAGTTTGTATAGCCATTAGCTTTAGCGGTAGGATAGTTTTACAACTGCTCCCACATCTAGAGAACATCGTCCTCATGATAGTGATAGTTTAGTTTGTATAGCCATTAGCCTTAGTGGTAGGATAGTTATATAACTGTACCCACATCAGGAGAACATCGTCCTCGTGATACTGATAGAGTTTAGTTTGTATAGCCATTAGCCTTAGTGGTAAGATAGTTATATAACTGCTCCCACATCAAGGGAAATTCGTCCTCGTAATACGGATAGATTTTACTTTGTATGGCCATTAGCCTTAGTGGTAGTATAGTTATATAACTGCTCGGACATCAAGAGAGAATCGTCCTCGTGATACTGATAGAATTTTGTTTGTATAGACATTAGCCTTAGTGCTAGGATAGTTATATAAGTGCTACCACATTAAGTGAACATCGTCCTCGTGATACAGATAGTGTTCGGTTTGTATAGCCATTAGCTTTAGAGGTAGGATAGTTATATAACTGCTCCCACATCAAGAAAACTTCGTCCTCGTAATACGGATAGAGTTTACTTTGTATGGCGATTAGCCCTAGTGGTAGGATAGTCATATAACTGCTCCAACATCAACAGGACATCGTACTCGTGATATGATAGAAATTAGTTTGTATAGCCATTAGCTTTAGTGGTAGGATAGTTATATAACTGCTCCCACATCAAGAGAATATCTACCTCGTGATACTGATAGAGTTTAGTTTGTATAGCCAGTATCTTTAGTGGTAGGATACTTATAAAACTGCTCCCACATCAAAGAGAATATCGTCCTCGTGATACTGATAGTTTTAAGTTTGTATAGCCATTAGCTTTAGTTGTATGATAGTTACATAACTGCTCTCACATCAACAGGACATCGTACTCCTGATATGATAGAGTTTAGTTTGTATAGCCATTAGCTTTAGTGGTAGGATAGTTATATAACTGCTCCCACATCAAGAGAACACCGTCCTCGTGATACCGATAGATTTTAGTGGGTATAGCTATTAGCTTTAGAGGTAGGATAGTTATATAACTGCTCCCACATCAAGAGAGAACTTCATCATCGTGATACTGATAGAGCTTACTTTTTATAGCCATTAGCCCTAGTGGTAGGATAGTTGTATAACTGCCCCCACATCAGGATAGAATCGTCCTCGTGATACTGATAGAATTTAGTTTGTATAGGCATTAGCCTTAGTGGTAGGATATTTATATAACTTGTCCCACATAAAGGGAAATCGTCCTCGTGATACTGATAGAGTTTAGTTTGTATAGCCATTAGCTTTAGAGGTAGGATAGTTATATAACTGCTCCCACTTCAAGAGAACATCGTCCTCGTGATGCGGATAGATTCTAATTTGTATAGCCATTTGCCCTAGTAGTACTATAGTTATATAACTGCTCCCACATCAAGAGAACGTTATATAATAGCTCCCGCATCAAGAGAACATCGTACTCGTGATACTGGTCGATTTTAGTTTGTATAGCCATTAGCCCTAGTGGTAGGATAGTTATATAACGTCTCCCACATGAAGAGGATATCGTCCTCGTGAAACTGATAGAGTTTAGTTTGTATAGCCATTAGTTTTAGTGGTAGGTTAGTTATATAACTGCTCCCGCACCAAGAGAACATCGTCCTCGTAATACTGATAGATTTTGGTTTGTATAGCCATTAGCCTTAGTGGTATGATAGTTATATAACTCATCCCACATCAAGAGAACATCGTCCCCGTGATACAGATAGATTCTAATTTATATAGCCTTTAGCTTTAGATGTAGGATAGTTATATATCTGCTCCCACATCAAGAGAACTTCGTCCTCGTGATACGGAGAGAGCTTACTTTGTATAGCCATTAGCCCTAGTGGCAGGATAATTATATAACTGCTCCCACATCAAGAGAGAATCGTCCTCGTGATACTGATAGAGTTTGCTTTTTATAGCTATTAGCCCTAGTGGTAGGATAGTCATATAACTGCTCGCAAATCAACAGAGAATCGTCCTCGTGATACTGATAGATTTTATTTTGTATAGCCATTATGCTTAGTGGTAGGATAGTTTTACAACTGCTCCCACATCTAGAGAACATCGTCCTGATAATACTGATAGTTTAGTTTGTATAGCCATTAGCCTTAGTGGTAGGATAATTATGTATCTGTACCCACATCAGGAGAACATCATCCTCGTGATACTGATAGAGTTTAGCTTGTATAGGTATTAGCCTTAGTGGTGAGATAGTTATATAACTTCTCCCACATCAAGAGAACATCGTCCTCGTGAAAGAGATAGATACTAATTTGTATAGCTATTAGCTTTAGAGGTAGGATAGTTATATAACTGCTCCCACATCAAGGGAAATTCGTCCTCGTAATACGGATAGAGTTTACTTTGTATGGCCATTAGCCCTAGTGGTAGGATAGTTATATAACTGCTCGCACATCAAGAGAAAATCGTCCTCGTGATACTGATAGAATTTTGTTTGTATAGACATTAGCCTTAGTGGTAGGATAGTTATATAACTGCTCCCACATCAAGAGAATATCGTCCTCGTGATACTGATAGAATTTAGTTTGTATAGCTCTTAGCATTAGTGGTAGGATTTTTATATAACTGCTCCCACATCAACAGAACATCGTACTCGTGTTATGATAGAGTTTAGTTTGTATAGCTATTAGCTTCAGTGGTAGGATAGTTATATAACTGCTCCCACATCAAGAGAACCTCGTCCATGTGATACTGGTAGGGATTAGTTTGTATAGCCATTAGCTTTAGTGTTGGGATAGTTATATAACTGCTCCCACATCGACAGAATATCGTCCTCGTGATACTGATAGAGTTTAGCTTGTGTAACCAATAGCCTTATTGGTAGGATAGTTATATAACTTCTCCCAAATCAAGAGAACTTCGTCCTCGTGATACGGATAGAGTTTAGTTTGTACAGCCATTAGCCTAGTGGTAGGATCGTTATATAAGTGCTCCCACATCAAGTGAACATCGTCCTCGTGATACTGATAGAGTTTAGTTTGTATAGCCATTAGCTTTAGAGGTAGGATAGTTATATAACTGCTCCCACATCAAGAGAACTTCGTCCTAGTGATACTGATAGACTTTAGTTTGTATAGCCATTTGCCCTAGTGGTAGGATAGTTATATAACAGCTCCCAAATCAAGAGAATATCGTCCTCGTGATACTGATAGAGTTTAGTTTGTATAGCCATTAACCTTAGTGGTAGGATAGATATATAAGTGCTCCCACATCAAGTGAACATCGTCCTCGTGATACTGATAGAGTTTAGTTTGTATAGCCATTATCTTTAGTGGTAGCATACTTATAAAACTGCTCCCACATCAAGAGAATATCGTCCTCGTGATACTGATAGTTTAAGTTTGTATAGCAATTACCTTTAGTTGTAGGCTAGTAATATAACTGCTCCCACATCAACAGGATATCGTACTCGTGATATGATAGAGTTTACTTTGTATAGCCATTAGCTTTAGTGGTAGGATAGTTATATAACTGGTCCCACATCAAGAGAGCATCGTCCTCGTGATACTGATAGAATTTAGTTTGTATAGCCATTAGCTTTAGAGGTAGGATATTTATATAACTACTCCCACATCAAGAGAACTTCGTCCTAGTGATACTGATAGAGTTTCCTTTCTATAACCATTAGCCCTAGTGGTAGGATAGTCATATAACTGCTCGCACGTCAACAGAGAATCGTCCTCGTGATACTGTTAGATTTTATTTTGTATAGCCATTATCCTTTGTGGTAGGATAGTTTTACAACTGCTCCCACATCTAGAGAACATCGTCCTTATGATACTGATAGTTTAGTTTGTATAGCCATTAGCCTTAGTGGTAGGATAGTTATATAACTGTACCCACATCAAGAGAACGTCGTCCTCGTGATACTGATAGAGTTTAGTTTGTATAGCCATTAGCCTTAGTGGTAAGATAGTTATACAGCTGCTCCCACATCAAGAGAACATCGTCCTCGTGAAACAGATAGATTCTAATTTGTATAGCTATTAGCTTTAGAGGTAGGATAGTTATATAACTGCTCCCACATCAAGAGAAATTCGTCCTCGTAATACGGATAGATTTTACTTTGTATGGCGATTAGCCCTAGTGGTAGGATAGTTATATAACTGCTCCCACATCAGGATAGAATCATCTTCGTGATACTGATAGAATTTAGTTTGTATAGGCATTAGCCTTAGTGGTAGGATAGTTATATAACTGGTCCCACTGGGGGAACATCGTCCTCGTGATACTGATAGAGTTTAGTTTGTATAGCCATTATCTTTAGAGGTAGGATAGTTATATAACTGCTCCCACATCAAGAGAAATTTGTCCTCGTGATACTGATAGACTTTAGTTTGTATAGCCATTATGCTTAGTGGTAGGGTAGTAGTATAACTGCTCCCACATCAAGAGAACATCGTCCTGATGATAGCGATAGTTTAGTTTGTATAGCCATTTGCCCTAGTGGTGGGATAGTTATATAACTGCTCCCAAATCAAGAGAATATCGTCCTCGTGATACTGAGAGAGTATAGTTTATATAGCCCTTAGCCTTAGTGGTAGGATTGTTATATAACTGCTCCCACATCAAGAGAACAACCTCCTCGTGATACGGATAGAGTTTAGTTTGTATAGCCATTATCCTTAGTGGTAGGGTAGTAGTATAACTGCTCCCACATCAAGAGAACACCGTCCTCATGATACTGATAGAGTTTACTTTGTATAGCCGTTAGATTTATGGCCCTGATGATACTGATATAGTTTAGTTTGTATAGACATAAGCTTTATTGGTAGGATAGTTATATAACTGTACCCACATCAAGAGAACGTCGTCCTCGTGATACTTATAGAGTTTAGTTTGTATAGCCATTAGCCATAGTGGTAAGATAGTTACATAGCTGCTCCCACATCAAGAGAACATCGTCCTAGTGAAACAGATATATTCTAATTTGTATAGCTATTAGCTTTAGAGGTAGGATAGTTATATAACTGCTCCCACATCAAGAGAAATTCTTCCTCGTAATACGGATAGAGTTTACTTTGTATGGCGATTAGCCCTAGTGGTAGGATAGTCATATAACTGCTCCAACATCAACAGGACATCGTACTCGTGATATGATAGAAATTAGTTTGTATAGCCATTAGCTTTAGTGGTAGGATAGTTATATAACTGCTCCCACGTCAAGAGAATATCTACCTCGTGATACTGATAGAGTTTAGTTTTATAGCCATTATCTTTAGTGGTAGGATACTTATAAAACTGCTCCCACATCAAAGAGAATATCGTCCTCGTGATACGGATAGTTTTAAGTTTGTATAGCCATTAGCTTTAGTTGTATGATAGTTATATAACTGCTCCCACATCAACAGGACATCGTACTCGTGATATGATAGAGTTTAGTTTGTATAGCCATTAGCTTTAGTGGTAGGATAGTTATATAACTGCTCCCACATCAAGAGAACACCGTCCTCGTGATACTGATAGAGTTTAGTTTGTATAGTCATTAGCCTTAGTGGTAAGATAGTTATATAGCTACTCCCACATCAAGAGAACATCGTCCTCGTGAAACAGATAGATTCTAATTTGTATAGCTATTAGCTTTAGAGGTAGGATAGTTATATAACTGCTCCCACATCAAGAGAAATTCGTCCTCGTAATACGGATAGAGTTTACTTTGTATGGCGATCAGCCCTAGTGGTAGGATAGTTATATAACTGCTCCCACATCAGGATAGAATCATCTTCGTGATACTGATAGAATTTAGTTTGTATAGGCATTAGCCTTAGTGGTAGGATAGTTATATAACTGGTCCCACAGAGGGAACATCGTCCTCGTGATACTGATAGAGTTTAGTTTGTATAGCCATTATCTTTAGAGGTAGGATAGTTATATAACTGCTCCCACTTCAAGAGAACATCGTCCTCGTGATACGGATAGATTCTAATTTGTATAGCCATTTGCCTTATTGGTACTATAGTTATATAACTGCTCCCACATCAAGAGAACCTTATATATATGCTCCCGAATCAAGGGAACATCGTCCTCGTGATACTGGTAGATTTTAGTTTGTATAGCCATTAGCCCTAGTGGTAGGATAGTTATTTAACTGCTCCCACATGAAGAGGATATCGTCCTCGTGAAACTGATAGAGTTTAGTTTGTATAGCCATTAGGTTTTGTGGTAGGATAGTTATATAACTGCTCCCGCATCAAGAGAACTCCGTCCTCGTAATACTGATAGATTTTAGTTTGTATAGCCATTAGCCTTAGTGGTATGATAGTTATATAACTCCTCCCACATCAAGGGAACATCGTCCCCGTGATACAGATAGATTCTAATTTATATAGCCGTTAGCTTTAGATGTAGGATAGTTATATAACTGCTCCCAAATCAAGAGAATATCGTCCTCGTGACACTGATAGAGTTTAGTTTGTATAGCCATTAGCCTTAGTGGTAGGATAGTTATATAAGTGCTCCCACATCAAATGAACGTCGTCCTCGTGGTACTGATAGAGTTTAGTTTGTATAGCCATTATCCTTAGTGGTAGGGTAGTAGTATAACTCTCCCACATCAAGAGAACACCGTTCTCATGATACTGATAGAGTTTACTTTGTATAGCCGTTAGATTTATGGCCCTGATGATACTGATATAGTTTAGTTTGTATAGCCATAAACTTTAGTGGTAGGATTGTTATATAACTGCTCCCACATCAAGAGAACAACCTCCTCGTGATACTGATAGATTCTAGTTTATATGGCCCTTAGCCTTAGTGGTAGGATAGTTATTATCTGCTCCCACATCAAGAGAACATCGTCCTGGTGATACTGATAGAGTTTAGTTTGTATAGCCACTATCGTTAGTGGTAGCATACTTATAAAACCGCTCCCACTTCAAGAGAATATCTTCCTCGTGATACTGATAGTTTTAAGTTTGTATAGCCATTAGCTTTAGTTGTAGGCTAGTTATATAACTGCTCCCACATCAACAGGACATCGTACTCGTGATCTGATAGAGTTTAGTTTGTATAGCCATTAGCTTTAGTGGTAGGATAGTTATATAACTGCTCCCAAATCAAGAGAATATCGTCCTCGTGATACTGATAGAGTTTAGTTTGTATAGCCATTAGCCTTAGTGGTAGGATAGTTATATAACTGCTCCCAGATCAAGAGAGAACTTCGTCCTCGTGATACTGATAGAGTTTAGCTTGTATAGCTATTAGCCTTAGTGGTAAGATAGTTATATAACTTCTCCCACATCAAGAGAACATCGTCCTCGTGAAACAGATAGATTCTAATTTGTATAGCTATTAGCTTTAGAGGTAGGATAGTTATATAACTGCTCCCACATCAAGGGAAATTCGTCCTCGTAATACGGATAGAGTTTACTTTGTATGGCCATTAGCCCTAGTGGTAGGATTGTTATATAACTGCTCCCACATCAAGAGAATATCGTCCTCGTGATACTGATAGAATTTAGTTTGTATAGCTCTTAGCATTAGTGGCAGGATTTTTATATAACTGCTCCCACATCAACAGAACATCGTACTCGTGATATGATAGAGTTTAGTTTGTATAGCTATTAGCTTCAGTGGTAGGATAGTTATATAACTGCTCCCACATCAAGAGAATCTCGTCCATGTGATAGTGGTAGGGATTAGTTTGTATAGCCATTAGCTTTAGTGGTAGGATAGTTATATAACTGCTCCCACATCGACAGAATATCGTCCTCGTGATACTGATAGAGTTTAGCTTGTGTAGCCGTTAGCCTTATTGGTAGGGTATTTATATAACCTCTCCCACATCAAGAGAACTTCCTTCTCGTGATACGGATAGAGTTTAGTTTGTATAGCCATTATCCTAGTGGTAGGATCGTTATATAAGTGCTCCCACATCTAGTGAACATCGTCCTCGTGATACTGATAGAGTTTTGTTTGTATAGCCATTAGCTTTAGAGGCAGTATAGTTATATAACTGCTCCCTATCAAGAGAACTTCGTCGTAGTGATACTGACAGACTTTAATTTGTATAGCCATTTGCCCTAGTGGTAGGATAGTTATATAACTGCTCCCAAATCAAGAGAATATCGTCCTCATGATACTGATAGAGTTTAGTTTGTATAGCCATTAGCCTCAGTGGTAGGATAGTTATATAAGTGCTCCCACATCAACAGGACATCGTACTCGTGATGTGATGTAGTTTAGTTTGTATAGCCATTAGCTATAGTGGTAGGATAGTTATATAACTGGTCCCACATCAAGAGAGCATCGTCCTCGTGATACTGATAGAATTTAGTTTGTATAGCCATTAGCTTTAGAGGTAAGATTGTTATATAACTGCTCCCACATCAAGAGAACTTCGTCCTAGTGATACGGATAGAGTTTGCTTTCTATAGCCATTAGCCCTAGTGGTAGGATAGTCATATAACTGCTCCCACATCAACAGAGAATCGTGCTGGTTATACTGATAGATTTTATTTTGTATAGCCATTATGCTTAGTGGTAGGATAGTTTTACAACTGCTCCCACATCTAGAGAACATCGTCCTGATGACACTGATAGTTTAGTTTGTATAGCCATTAGCCTTAATGGTAGGATAGTTATATAACTGTACCCACATCAAGAGAACGTCGTCCTCGTGATACTGATAGAGTTTACTTTGCATAGCCGTTAGATTTATGGCCCTGAAGATACTGATATAGTTTAGTTTGTATAGCCATAAGCTTTAGTGGTAGGATTGTTATATAACTGCTCCCACATCAAGAGAACAACCTCCTCGTGATACTGATAGATTCTAGTTTATATAGCCCTTAGCCTTAGTGGTAGGATA
This sequence comes from Anabrus simplex, assembly GCF_040414725.1. Classification (NCBI taxonomy): domain Eukaryota; kingdom Metazoa; phylum Arthropoda; class Insecta; order Orthoptera; family Tettigoniidae; genus Anabrus; species Anabrus simplex. Next base: position 146,935,222 of record NC_090270.1, on the reverse strand, counting down.
GTTATTAACTGCTCCCACATCAAGAGAACATCGTCCCGGTGATACTGATAGATGTTAGTTTGTATAGGCATTATCTTTAGTGGTAGCATACTTATAAAACTCCTCCCACATCAAGAGAATATCGTCCTCGTGATACTGATAGTTTTAAGTTTGTATAGCCATTAGCTTTAGTTGTAGGCTAGTTATATAACTGCTCCCACATCAACAGGACATCGTACTCGTGATATGATAGAGTTTAGTTTGTATAGCCATTAGCTTTAGAGGTAGGATAGTTATATAACTGCTCCCACTTCAAGAGAAAATCGTCCTCGTGATACTGGTAGATTTTAGTTTGTATAGCCATTAGGTTTAGTGGTAGGATAGTTATATAACTGCACCCACTTCAAGAGAACATCGTCCTCGTGATACGGATAGTTGTAAGTTTGTATAGCCATTAGCGTTAGTTGTAGGATAGTTATATAACTGCTCCCACATCAATAGGACATCGTACTCGTGATATCATAGAATTTAGTTTGTATAGCCATTAGATATAGTGGTAGGATAGATATATAACTGCTGCCGAAGCTGGAGAACATCGTTCACCTGGTACTAATGGAATTTAGTTTGTATAGCCATGAGCTTTAAGGGCAGCATAGTTATATAACTGCTCCCACACCACGAGAACATCTTCCTCCTGATACCTCTAGAGTTTAGATTGTACAGTCATTGGATCTTATGGCAGGATTGATAGATAACAACTCCCACATCAAGAGAACTCGTCCTCCTGAAGCCTAGTATTCATAGTCATAACTTAAGTGCGGGATAGTTATATACCTGTTCCTACATCAAGATAACAAAGTCCTTCTGAGACTGATAGATTCTACTCTGTATAGCCATAGCTTTAGTAGTAGGATAGTTACATATCTGCCCCCACATCAAGAGTATATCGTCCTCCTGATGTTGTCAGAGTCTACCTTGTATAGCCATAGCCTTAGGGGTAGGGTAGTAATATAACTGCTTCACATCAAGAGAACATCGACCTAAGTATAGCCATTAGCTTTAGTGGTGGGATAGTTATATAACTGCTCCCACATCAAGAGAACATCGTCCTCGTGATAATGATAGAGTTTAGTTTGTATAGCCATTAGCTTTAGCGGTAGGATAGTTATATAACTGCTCCCACATCAAGAGAACATCGTCCTCGTGATACTGATAGAGTTTAGTTTGTATAGACATTAGCCATAGTGGTAAGATAGTTATATAACTGCTCCCACATCAAGAGAACATCGTCCTCGTGATATTGATAGAGTTTAGATTGTATAGACACTAGATTTACTGGTAGGATAGTTATATAACTGCTCCCACATCAAGAGAAGATCGTCCTCGTGATACTGGTAGAGTTTAGTTTGTATAGCCATTAGCTTTAGTGGAAGGATAGTTATCTAACTCCTCCCACATCAGAACATCGTCCTCGTGATACCGAAATATTTTAGCTTGTATAGCCATTACGCTTAGTGGTAGGATAGTTATATAACTCCTCCCACATCTAGAGAACATCGTTCTGATGATACTGATAGTTTACTTTGTATTTCCATTAGCCCTAGTGGTATGATAGTTATATAACTGCTCCCACATCAAGAGACAATCGTCCTCGTGATAATGATAGAGTTTAGTTTGTATAGCCATTAGCTTTTTTTTTTGCTAGGGGCTTTACGTCGCACCGACACAGATAGGTCTTATGGCGGCGAACCATTAGCTTTAGAGGTAAGATAGTTATATAACTGCTCCCACATCAAGAGAACGTCGTACTCGTGATACTGATAGAGTTTAGTTTGTATAGCCATTATCTTTAGTGGTAGGCTAGTAATATAACTGCTCCCACATCAAGAGAACACCGTCCTGGTGATACTGATAGAGTTTACTTTGTATTGCCGTTAGCTTTATGGTCCTGATGATACTGATATAGTTCAATTTGTATAGCCATTAGCTTTAGTGGTAGGATTGTTATATAACTGCTCCCACATCAAGAGAACAACCGCCTCGTGATACCGATAGATTCTAGTTTATATAGCCCTTAGCCTTAGTGGTAGGATAGATATATAACTGCTCCCACATCAAGAGAACATCTTCCTGGTGATACTGATAGAGTTTAGTGTGTATAGCTATTAGCTTTAGAGGTAGGATAGTTATATAACTGCTCCCACATCAAGAGAGAACTTCGTCCTCGTGATACTGATAGAGTTTACTTATTATAGCCGTTAGCCCTAGTGGTAGGATAGTTATATAACTGCTCCCACATCAGGATAGAATCGTCCTCGTGATACTGATAGAATTTAGTTTGTATAGGCATTAGCCTTAGTGGTAGGATAGTTGTATAACTGGTCCCACATAAAGGGAACATCGTCCTCGTGATACTGATAGAGTTTAGTTTGTATAGCCATTAGCTTTAGAGGTAAGATAGTTATATAACTGCCCCCACTTCAAGAGAACATCGTCCTCGTGATACGGATAGATTCTAATTTGTATAGCCATTTGCCTTAGTGGTACTATAGTTATATAACTGCTCCCACATCAGGAGAACGTTATATGATTGCTCCCGCATCAAGAGAACATTGTCCTCGTGATACTGGTAGATTTTAGTTTGTATAGCCATTAGCCCTAGTGGTAGGATAGTTATATAACTGCTCCCACATGAAGAGGATATCGTCCTCGTGAAACTGATAGAGTGTAGTTTGTATAGCCATTAGGTTTAGTGGTAGGATAGTTATATAACTGCTCCCGCATCAAGAGAACGCCGTCCTCGTAATACTGATAGATTTTAGTTTGTATAGCCATTAGCCTTAGTGATATGATAGTTATATAACTCCTTCCACATCAAGAGAACATCGTCCCCGTGATACAGATAGATTCTAATTTATATAGCCGTTAGCTTTAGATGTAGGATAGTTATATATCTGCTCCCACATCAAGAGAACTTCGTCCTCGTGATACGGAGAGTGTTTACTTTGTATAGCCATTAGCCCTAGTTGTAGGATTATTATATAACTGCTCCCACATCAAGAGAGAATCGTCCTAGTGATACTGATAGAGATTAGTTTGTATAGCCATTAGCTTTAGAGGTAGGATAGTTTTACAACTGCTCCCACTTCTAGAGAACATCGTCCTAATGATAGTGATAGTTTAGTTTGTATAGCCATTAGCCTTAGTGGTAGGATAGTTATATAACTGTACCCACATCAGGAGAACATCGTCCTCGTGATACTGATAGAGTTTAGTTTGTATAGCCATTAGCCTTAGTGGTAAGATAGTTATATAACTGCTCGCACATCAAGGGAAATTCGTCCTCGTAATACGGATAGATTTTACTTTGTATGGCCATTAGCCTTAGTGGTAGTATAGTTATATAACTGCTCGGACATCAAGAGAGAATCGTCCTCGTGATACTGATAGAATTTTGTTTGTATAGACATTAGCCTTAGTGCTAGGATAGTTATATAAGTGCTACCACATTAAGTGAACATCGTCCTCGTGATACAGATAGTGTTCGGTTTGTATAGCCATTAGCTTTAGAGGTAGGATAGTTATATAACTGCTCCCACATCAAGAAAACTTCGTCCTCGTAATACGGATAGAGTTTACTTTGTATGGCGATTAGCCCTAGTGGTAGGATAGTCATATAACTGCTCCAACATCAACAGGACATCGTACTCGTGATATGATAGAAATTAGTTTGTATAGCCATTAGCTTTAGTGGTAGGATAGTTATATAACTGCTCCCACATCAAGAGAATATCTACCTCGTGATACTGATAGAGTTTAGTTTGTATAGCCAGTATCTTTAGTGGCAGGATACTTATAAAACTGCTCCCACATCAAAGAGAATATCGTCCTCGTGATACTGATAGTTTTAAGTTTGTATAGCCATTAGCTTTAGTTGTATGATAGTTACATAACTGCTCTCACATCAACAGGACATCGTACTCCTGGTATGATAGAGTTTAGTTTGTATAGCCATTAGCTTTAGTGGTAGCATAGTTATATAACTGCTCCCACATCAAGAGAACACCGTCCTCGTGATACCGATAGATTTTAGTGGGTATAGCTATTAGCTTTAGAGGTAGGATAGTTATATAACTGCTCCCACATCAAGAGAGAACTTCATCATCGTGATACTGATAGAGCTTACTTTTTATAGCCATTAGCCCTAGTGGTAGGATAGTTGTATAACTGCCCCCACATCAGGATAGAATCGTCCTCGTGATACTGATAGAATTTAGTTTGTATAGGCATTAGCCTTAGTGGTAGGATAGTTATATAACTGGTCCCACATAAAGGGAAATCGTCCTCGTGATACTGATAGAGTTTAGTTTGTATAGCCATTAGCTTTAGAGGTAGGATAGTTATATAACTGCTCCCACTTCAAGAGAACATCGTCCTCGTGATGCGGATAGATTCTAATTTGTATAGCCATTTGCCTTAGTGGTACTATAGTTATATAACTGCTCCCACATCAAGAGAACGTTATATAATAGCTCCCGCATCAAGAGAACATCGTACTCGTGATACTGGTCGATTTTAGTTTGTATAGCCATTAGCCCTAGTGGTAGGATAGTTATATAACGTCTCCCACATGAAGAGGATATCGTGCTCGTGAAACTGATAGAGTTTAGTTTGTATAGCCATTAGTTTTAGTGGTAGGATAGTCATATAACTGATCGCAAATCAACAGAGAATCGTCCTCGTGATACTGATAGATTTTATTTTGTATAGCCATTATGCTTAGTGGTAGGATAGTTTTACAACTGCTCCCACATCTAGAGAACATTGTCCTGATGATAGTGATAGTTTAGTTTGTATAGCCATTAGCCTTAGTGGTAGGATAGTTATATAACTGTACCCACATCAGGAGAACATCGTCCTCGTGATACTGATAGAGTTTAGTTTGTGTAGCCATTAGCCTTAGTGGTAAGATAGTTATATAACTGCTCCCACATCAAGGGAAATTTGTCCTCGTAATACGGATAGATTCTAATTTATATAGCCGTTAGCTTTAGATGTAGGATAGTTATATATCTGCTCCCACATCAAGAGAACTTCGTCCTCGTGATACGGAGAGTGTTTACTTTGTATGGCCATTAGCCCTAGTGGTAGGATAGTTATATAGTTATATAACTGCTCGCACATCAAGAGAGAATCGTCCTCGTGATACTGATAGAATTTTGTTTGTATAGACATTAGCCTTAGTGGTAGGATAGTTATATAACTGCTCCCACATCAAGAGAATATCGTCCTCGTGATACTGATAGAGTTTAGCTGGTGTAGCCATTAGCCTTATTGGTAGGATAGTTATATAACTTCTCCCACATCAAGAGAACTTCGTCCTCGTGATACTGATAGAGTTTAGTTTTTATAGCCATTAGCCTTAGTGCTAGGATAGTTATATAACTGCTCCCACATCATGTTAACATCGTCCTCGTGATACTGATAGTGTTTGGTTTGTATAGCCATTAGCTTTAGAGGTAGGATAGTTATATAACTGCTCCCACATCAAGAGAACTTCGTCCTCGTGATACTGATGGACTTTAGTTTGTATAGCCATTATCCTTAGTGGTAGGGTAGTAGTATAACTGCTCCCACATCAAGAGAACATCGTCCTGATGATAGTGATAGTTTAGTTTGTATAGCCATTAGCCCTAGTGGTAGGATAGTTATATAACTGCTCCCAAATCAAGAGAATATCGTCCTCGTGATACTGATAGAATTTAGTTTGTATAGCCATTAGCCTTAGTGGTGGGATAGTTATATAAGTGCTCCCACATCAAGTGAACATCGTCCTCGTGATACTGATAGAGTTTAGTTTGTATAGTCATTATCCTTAGTGGTAGGGTAGTAGTATAACTGCTCCCACATCAAGAGAACACCGTCCTCATGATACTGATAGAGTTTACTTTGTATAGCCGTTAGATTTATGGCCCTGATGATACTCATATAGTTTAGTTTGTATAGCCATAAGCTTTAGTGGTAGGATTGTTATATAACTGCTCCCACATCAAGAGAACAACCTCCTCGTGATACTGATAGATTCTAGTTTATATAGCCCTTAGCCTTAGTGGTAGGATAGTTATTAACTGCTCCCACATCAAGAGAACATCGTCCTGGTGATACTGATAGAGTTTAGTTTGTATAGCGATTATCTTTAGTGGTAGCATACTTTTAAAACTGCTCCCACATCAAGAGAATATCGTCCTCGTGATACTGATAGTTTTAAGTTTGTATAGCCATTAGCTTTAGTTGTAGGCTAGTTATATAACTGCTCCCACATCAACAGGACATCGTACTCGTGATATGATAGAGTTTAGTTTGTATAGCCATTAGCTTTAGTGGTAGGATAGTTATATAACTGCTCCCACATCAAAAGAGCATCGTCCTCGTGATACTGATAGAATTTAGTTTGTATTGCCATTAGCTTTAGAGGTAGGATAGTTATATAACTGCTCCCACTTCAAGAGAACTTCGTCCTGGTGATACTGATAGAGTTTCCTTTCTATAGCCATTAGCCCTAGTGGTAGGATAGTCATATAACTGCTCCCACATCAACAGAGAATCGTCCTTGTGATACTGATAGATTTTATTTTGTATAGCCATTATGCTTAGTGGTAGGATAGTTTTACAACTGCTCCCACATCTAGGGAACATCGTCCTGATGATACTGATATTTTAGTTTGTATAGCCATTAGCCTTAATGGTAGGATAGTTATATAACTGTACCCACATCAAGAGAACGTCGTCCTCGTGATACTGATAGAGTTTACTTTGTATAGCCGTTAGATTTATGGCCCTGATGATACTGATATAGTTTAGTTTGTATAGCCATAAGCTTTAGTGGTAGGATTGTTATATAACTGCTCCCACATCAAGAGAACAACCTCCTCGTGATACTGATAGATTCTAGTTTATATAGCCGTTAGCCTTAGTGGTAGGATAGTTATTAACTGCTCCCACATCAAGAGAACATCGTCCTGGTGATACTGATAGAGTTTAGTTTGTATAGCCATTATCTTTAGTGGTAGCATACTTATAAAACTGCTCCCACATCAAGAGCGTCCTCGTGATACTGATAGTTTTAAGTTTGTATAGCCATTAGCTTTAGTTGTAGGCTAGTTATATAACTGCTCCCACATCAACAGGACATCGTACTCGTGATATGATAGAGTTTAGTTTGTATAGCCGTTAGCTTTAGTGGTAGGATAGTTATATAACTGCTCCCACGTCAAGAGAGCATCGTCCTGGTGATACTGATAGAATTTAGTTTGTATAGCCATTAGATTTAGAGGTAGGATAGTTATATAACTGCTCCCACATCAAGAGAACTTCGTCCTAGTGATACTGATAGAGTTTCCTTTCTGTAGCCATTAGCCCTAGTGGTAGGATAGTCATATAACTGCTCCCACATCAACAGAGAATCGTCCTTGTGATACTGATAGATTTTATTTTGTATAGCCATTATGGTTAGTGGTAGGATAGTTTTATAACTGCTCCCACATCTAGAGAACATCGTCCTGATGATACTGATAGTTTAGTTTTTATAGCCATTAGCCTTAATGGTAGGATAGTTATATAACTGTACCCACATCAAGAGAACGTCGTCCTCGTGATACTGGTAGAGTTAAGTTTGTATAGCCATTAGCCTTAGTGGTAAGATAGTTATATAGCTGCTCCCACATCAAGAGAACATCGTCCTCGTAATACGGATAGAGTTTACTTTGTATGGCGATTAGCCCTAGTGGTAGGATAGTCATATAACTGCTCCAACATCAACAGGACATCGTACTCGTGATATGATAGAAATTAGTTTGTATAGCCATTAGCTTTGGTGGTAGGATAGTTATATAACTGCTCCCACATCAAGAGAAATTCGTCCTCGTAGTACGGATAGAGTTTACTTTGTATGGCGATTAGCCCTAGTGGTAGGATAGTCATATAACTGCTCCAACATCAACAGGACATCGTACTCGTGATATGATAGAAATTAGTTTGTATAGCCATTAGCTTTAGTGGTAGGATAGTTATATAACTGCTCCCACATCAAGAGAATATCTACCTCCTGATTCTGATAGATTTTAGTTTGTATAGCCATTATCTGTAGTGGTAGGATACTTATAAAACTACTCCCACCTCAAAGAGAATATCGTCCTCGTGATACTGATAGTTTTAAGTTTGTATAGCCATTAGCTTTAGTTGTTTGATAGTTATATAACTGCTCTCACATCAACAGGACATCGTACTCGTGATATGATAGAGTTTAGTTTGTATAGCCATTAGCTTTAGTGGTAGGATAGTTATATAACTGCCGCCACATCAGGATAGAATCGTCCTCGTGATACTGATAGAATTTAGTTTGTATAGGCATTAGCCTTAGTGGTAGGATAGTTATATAACTGGTCCCACATAGAGGGAACATCGTCCTCGTGATACTGATAGAGTTTAGTTTGTATAGCCATTAGCTTTAGAGGTAGGATAGTTATATAACTGCTCCCACTTCAAGAGAAAATCGTCCTCGTGATACTGGTAGATTTTAGTTTGTATAGCCATTAGGTTTAGTGGTAGGATAGTTATATAACTGCACCCACTTCAAGAGAACATCGTCCTCGTGATACGGATAGTTGTAAGTTTGTATAGCCATTAGCGTTAGTTGTAGGATAGTTATATAACTGCTCCCACATCAACAGGACATCGTACTCGTGATACTGATAGAGTTTAGTTTTTATAGCCATTAGCCTTAGTGCTAGGATAGTTATATAACTGCTCCCACATCAAGTTAACATCGTCCTCGTGATACTGATAGTGTTTGGTTTGTATAGCCATTAGCTTTAGAGGTAGGATAGTTATATAACTGCTCCCACATCAAGAGAACTTCGTCCTCGTGATACTGATAGACTTTAGTTTGTATAGCCATTAGATATAGTGGTAGGATAGATATATAACTGCTGCCGAAGCAGGAGAACATCGTTCACCTGGTACTAATAGAATTTAGTTTGTATAGCCATGAGCTTTAAGGGCAGCATAGTTATATAACTGCTCCCACACCACGAGAACATCTTCCTCCTGATACCTCTAGAGTTTAGATTGTACAGTCATTGGATCTTATGGCAGGATTGATAGATAACAACTCCCACATCAAGAGAACTCGTCCTCCTTTAGCCTAGTATTCATAGTCATAACTTAAGTGCGGGATACTTATATACCTGTTCCTACATCAAGATAACAAAGTCCTTCTGATACTGATAGATTCTACTCTGTATAGCCATAGCTTTAGTAGTAGGATAGTTACATATCTGCCCCCACATCAAGAGTATATCGTCCTCCTGATGTTGTCAGAGTCTACCTTGTATAGCCATAGCCTTAGGGGTAGGGTAGTAATATAACTGCTTCACATCAAGAGAACATCGACCTCCTAAGTATAGCCATTAGCTTTAGTGGTGGGATAGTTATATAACTGCTCCCACATCAAGAGAACATCGTCCTCGTGATAATGATAGAGTTTAGTTTGTATAGCCATTAGCTTTAGCGGTAGGATAGTTATATAACTGCTCCCACATCAAGAGAACATCGTCCTCGTGATAATGATAGAGTTTAGTTTGTATAGACATTAGCCATAGTGGTAAGATAGTTATATAACTGCTCCCACATCAAGAGAACTTCGTCCTCGTGATATTGATAGAGTTTAGTTTTTATAGACACTAGATTTACTGGTAGGATAGTTATATAACTGCTCCCACATCAAGAGAAGATCGTCCTCGTGATACTGGTAGAGTTTAGTTTGTATAGCCATTAGCTTTAGTGGTAGGATAGTTATATAACTGCTCCCGCATCAAGAGAACACCGTCCTCGTAATACTGATAGATTTTAGTTTGTATAGCCATTAGCCTTAGTGGTATGATAGTTATATAACTCCTCCCACATCAAGAGAACATCGTCCCCGTGATACAGATAGATTCTAATTTATATAGCCGTTAGCTTTAGATGTAGGATAGTTATATATCTGCTCCCACATCAAGAGAACTTCGTCCTCGTGATACGGAGAGTGTTTACTTTGTATAGCCATTAGCCCTAGTGGTAGGATTATTATATAACTGCTCCCACATCAAGAGAGAATCGTCCTCGTGATACTGATAGAGTTTAGTTTGTATAGCCATTAGCTTTAGAGGTAGGATAGTTATATAACTGCTCCCACATTAAGAGAACTTCGTCCTAGTGATAGTGATAGAGTTTCCTTTTTATAGCCATTAGCCCTAGTGGTAGGATGGTCATATAACTGCTCCCACATCAACAGAGAATCGTCCTCTTGATACTGATAGATTTTATTTTGTATAGCCGTTATGCTTAGTGGTAGGATAGTTTTACAACTGCTCCCACATCTAGAGAACATCGTCCTGATGATAGTGATAGTTTAGTTTGTATAGCCATTAGCCTTAGTGGTAGGGTAGTTATATAACTGTACCCACATCAGGAGAACATCGTCCTCGTGATACTGATAGAGTTTAGTTTGTATAGCCATTAGCCTTAGTGGTAAGATAGTTATATAACTGCTCCCACATCAAGGGAAATTTGTCCTCGTAATACGGATAGATTCTAATTTATATAGCCGTTAGCTTTAGATGTAGGATAGTTATATATCTGCTCCCACATCAAGAGAACTTCGTCCTCGTGATACGGAGAGTGTTTACTTTGTATGGCCATTAGCCCTAGTGGTAGGATAGTTATATAACTGCTCGCACATCAAGAGAGAATCGTCCTCGTGATACTGATAGAATTTTGTTTGTATAGACATTAGCCTTAGTGGTAGGATAGTTATATAACTGCTCCCACATCAAGAGAATATCGTCCTCGTGATACTGATAGAGTTTAGCTGGTGTAGCCATTAGCCTTATTGGTAGGATAGTTATATAACTTCTCCCACATCAAGCGAACTTCGTCCTCGTGATACTGATAGAGTTTAGTTTTTATAGCCATTAGCCTTAGTGCTAGGATAGTTATATAACTGCTCCCACATCAAGTTAACATCGTCCTCGTGATACTGATAGTGTTTGGTTTGTATAGCCATTAGCTTTAGAGGTAGGATAGTTATATAACTGCTCCCACATCAAGAGAACTTCGTCCTCGTGATACTGATAGACTTTAGTTTGTATAGCCATTATCGTTAGTGGTAGGGTAGTAGTATAACTGCTCCCACATCAAGAGAACATCGTCCTGATGATAGTGATAGTTTAGTTTGTATAGCCATTTGCCCTAGTGGTAGGATAGTTATATAACTGCTCCCAAATCAAGAGAATATCGTCCTCGTGATACTGATAGAATTTAGTTTGTATAGCCATTAGCCTTAGTGGTGGGATAGTTATATAAGTGCTCCCACATCAAGTGAACATCGTCCTCGTGATACTGATAGAGTTTAGTTTGTATAGGCATTATCCTTAGTGGTAGGGTAGTAGTGTAACTGCTCCCACATCAAGAGAACACCGTCCTCATGATACTGATAGAGTTTACTTTGTATAGCCGTTAGATTTATGGCCCTGATGATACTGATATAGTTTAGTTTGTATAGCCATAAGCTTTAGTGGTAGGATTGTTATATAACTGCTCCCACATCAAGAGAACAACCTCCTCGTGATACTGATAGATTCTAGTTTATATAGCCCTTAGCCTTGGTGGTAGGATAGTTATTAACTGCTCCCACATCAAGAGAACATCGTCCTGGTGATACTGATAGATTTTAGTTTGTATAGCGATTATCTTTAGTGGTAGCATACTTTTAAAACTGCTCCCACATCAAGAGAATATCGTCCTCGTGATACTGATAGTTTTAAGTTTGTATAGCCATTAGCTTTAGTTGTAGGCTAGTTATATAACTGCTCCCACATCAACAGGACATCGTACTCGTGATATGATAGAGTTTAGTTTGTATAGCCATTAGCTTTAGTGGTAGGATAGTTATATAACTGCTCCCACATCAAGAGAGCATCGTCCTCGTGATACTGATAGAATTTAGTTTGTATAGCCATTAGCTTTAGAGGTAGGATAGTTATATAACTGCTCCCACATCAAGAGAACTTCGTCCTAGTGATACTGATAGAGTTTCCTTTCTATAGCCATTAGCCCTAGTGGTAGGATAGTCATATAACTGCTCCCACATCAACAGAGAATCGTCCTTGTGATACTGATAGATTTTATTTTGTATAGCCATTATGCTTAGTGGTAGGATAGTTTTACAACTGCTCCCACATCTAGGGAACACCGTCCTGATGATACTGATAGTTTAGTTTGTATAGCCATTAGCCTTAATGGTAGGATAGTTATATAACTGTACCCACATCAAGAGAACGTCGTCCTCGTGATACTGATAGAGTTTACTTTGTATAGCCGTTAGATTTATGGCCCTGATGATACTGATATAGTTTAGTTTGTATAGCCATAAGCTTTAGTGGTAGGATTGTTATATAACTGCTCCCACATCAAGAGAACAACCTCCTCGTGATGCTGATAGATTCTAGTTTACATAGCCGTTAGCCTTAGTGGTAGGATAGTTATTAACTGCTCCCACATCAAGAGAACATCGTCCTGGTGATACTGATAGAGTTTAGTTTGTATAGCCATTATCTTTAGTGGTAGCATACTTATAAAACTGCTCCCACATCAAGAGCGTCCTCGTGATACTGATAGTTTTAAGTTTGTATAGCCATTAGCTTTAGTTGTAGGCTAGTTATATAACTGCTCCCACATCAACAGGACATCGTACTCGTGATATGATAGAGTTTAGTTTGTATAGCCATTAGCTTTAGTGGTAGGATAGTTATATAACTGCTCCCACATCAAGAGAGCATCGTCCTGGTGATACTGATAGAATTTAGTTTGTATAGCCATTAGCTTTAGAGGTAGGATAGTTATATAACTGCTCCCACATCAAGAGAACTTCGTCCTAGTGATACTGATAGAGTTTCCTTTCTGTAGCCATTAGCCCTAGTGGTAGGATAGTCATATAACTGCTCCCACATCAACAGAGAATCGTCCTTGTGATACTGATAGAATTTAGTTTGTATAGGCATTAGCCTTAGTGGTAGGATAGTTGTATAACTGGTCCCACATAAAGGGAACATCGTCCTCGTGATACTGATAGAGTTTAGTTTGTATAGCCATTAGCTTTAGAGGTAGGATAGTTATATAACTGCTCCCACATCAAGAGAACTTCGTCCTCGTGATACTGATAGAGTTTACTTATTATAGCCGTTAGCCCTAGTGGTAGGATAGTTATATAACTGCTCCCACATCAGGATAGAATCGTCCTCGTGATACTGATAGAATTTAGTTTGTATAGGCATTAGCCTTAGTGGTAGGATAGTTGTATAACTGGTCCCACATAAAGGGAACATCGTCCTCGTGATACTGATAGGGTTTAGTTTGTATAGCCATTAGCTTTAGAGGTAAGATAGTTATATAACTGCCCCCACTTCAAGAGAACATCGTCCTCGTGATACGGATAGATTCTAATTTGTATAGCCATTTGCCTTAGTGGTACTATAGTTATATAACTGCTCCCACATCAGGAGAACGTTATATGATTGCTCCCGCATCAAGAGAACATCGTCCTCGTGATACTGGTAGATTTTAGTTTGTATAGCCATTAGCCCTAGTGGTAGGATAGTTATATAACTGCTCCCACATGAAGAGGATATCGTCCTCGTGAAACTGATAGAGTGTAGTTTGTATAGCCATTAGGTTTAGTGGTAGGATAGTTATATAGCTGCTCCCGCATCAAGAGAACGCCGTCCTCGTAATACTGATAGATTTTAGTTTGTATAGCCATTAGCCTTAGTGATATGATAGTTATATAACTCCTTCCACATCAAGAGAACATCGTCCCCGTGATACAGATAGATTCTAATTTATATAGCCGTTAGCTTTAGATGTAGGATAGTTATATATCTGCTCCCACATCAAGAGAACTTCGTCCTCGTGATACGGAGAGTGTTTACTTTGTATAGCCATTAGCCCTAGTTGTAGGATTATTATATAACTGCTCCCACATCAAGAGAGAATCGTCCTAGTGATACTGATAGAAATTAGTTTGTATAGCCATTAGCTTTAGCGGTAGGATAGTTTTACAACTGCTCCCACATCTAGAGAACATCGTCCTGATGATAGTGATAGTTTAGTTTGTATAGCCATTAGCCTTAGTGGTAGGATAGTTATATAACTGTACCCACATCAGGAGAACATCGTCCTCGTGATACTGATAGAGTTTAGTTTGTATAGCCATTAGCCTTAGTGGTAAGATAGTTATATAACTGCTCCCACATCAAGGGAAATTCGTCCTCGTAATACGGATAGATTTTACTTTGTATGGCCATTAGCCTTAGTGGTAGTATAGTTATATAACTGCTCGGACATCAAGAGAGAATCGTCCTCGTGATACTGATAGAATTTTGTTTGTATAGACATTAGCCTTAGTGCTAGGATAGTTATATAAGTGCTACCACATTAAGTGAACATCGTCCTCGTGATACAGATAGTGTTCGGTTTGTATAGCCATTAGCTTTAGAGGTAGGATAGTTATATAACTGCTCCCACATCAAGAAAACTTCGTCCTCGTAATACGGATAGAGTTTACTTTGTATGGCGATTAGCCCTAGTGGTAGGATAGTCATATAACTGCTCCAACATCAACAGGACATCGTACTCGTGATATGATAGAAATTAGTTTGTATAGCCATTAGCTTTAGTGGTAGGATAGTTATATAACTGCTCCCACATCAAGAGAATATCTACCTCGTGATACTGATAGAGTTTAGTTTGTATAGCCAGTATCTTTAGTGGTAGGATACTTATAAAACTGCTCCCACATCAAAGAGAATATCGTCCTCGTGATACTGATAGTTTTAAGTTTGTATAGCCATTAGCTTTAGTTGTATGATAGTTACATAACTGCTCTCACATCAACAGGACATCGTACTCCTGATATGATAGAGTTTAGTTTGTATAGCCATTAGCTTTAGTGGTAGGATAGTTATATAACTGCTCCCACATCAAGAGAACACCGTCCTCGTGATACCGATAGATTTTAGTGGGTATAGCTATTAGCTTTAGAGGTAGGATAGTTATATAACTGCTCCCACATCAAGAGAGAACTTCATCATCGTGATACTGATAGAGCTTACTTTTTATAGCCATTAGCCCTAGTGGTAGGATAGTTGTATAACTGCCCCCACATCAGGATAGAATCGTCCTCGTGATACTGATAGAATTTAGTTTGTATAGGCACTAGCCTTAGTGGTAGGATATTTATATAACTGGTCCCACATAAAGGGAAATCGTCCTCGTGATACTGATAGAGTTTAGTTTGTATAGCCATTAGCTTTAGAGGTAGGATAGTTATATAACTGCTCCCACTTCAAGAGAACATCGTCCTCGTGATGCGGATAGATTCTAATTTGTATAGCCATTTGCCCTAGTAGTACTATAGTTATATAACTGCTCCCACATCAAGAGAACGTTATATAATAGCTCCCGCATCAAGAGAACATCGTACTCGTGATACTGGTCGATTTTAGTTTGTATAGCCATTAGCCCTAGTGGTAGGATAGTTATATAACGTCTCCCACATGAAGAGGATATCGTCCTCGTGAAACTGATAGAGTTTAGTTTGTATAGCCATTAGTTTTAGTGGTAGGTTAGTTATATAACTGCTCCCGCACCAAGAGAACATCGTCCTCGTAATACTGATAGATTTTGGTTTGTATAGCCATTAGCCTTAGTGGTATGATAGTTATATAACTCATCCCACATCAAGAGAACATCGTCCCCGTGATACAGATAGATTCTAATTTATATAGCCTTTAGCTTTAGATGTAGGATAGTTATATATCTGCTCCCACATCAAGAGAACTTCGTCCTCGTGATACGGAGAGAGCTTACTTTGTATAGCCATTAGCCCTAGTGGCAGGATAATTATATAACTGCTCCCACATCAAGAGAGAATCGTCCTCGTGATACTGATAGAGTTTGCTTTTTATAGCTATTAGCCCTAGTGGTAGGATAGTCATATAACTGCTCGCAAATCAACAGAGAATCGTCCTCGTGATACTGATAGATTTTATTTTGTATAGCCATTATGCTTAGTGGTAGGATAGTTTTACAACTGCTCCCACATCTAGAGAACATCGTCCTGATAATACTGATAGTTTAGTTTGTATAGCCATTAGCCTTAGTGGTAGGATAATTATGTAACTGTACCCACATCAGGAGAACATCATCCTCGTGATACTGATAGAGTTTAGCTTGTATAGGTATTAGCCTTAGTGGTGAGATAGTTATATAACTTCTCCCACATCAAGAGAACATCGTCCTCGTGAAACAGATAGATTCTAATTTGTATAGCTATTAGCTTTAGAGGTAGGATAGTTATATAACTGCTCCCACATCAAGGGAAATTCGTCCTCGTAATACGGATAGAGTTTACTTTGTATGGCCATTAGCCCTAGTGGTAGGATAGTTATATAACTGCTCGCACATCAAGAGAAAATCGTCCTCGTGATACTGATAGAATTTTGTTTGTATAGACATTACCCTTAGTGGTAGGATAGTTATATAACTGCTCCCACATCAAGAGAATATCGTCCTCGTGATACTGATAGAATTTAGTTTGTATAGCTCTTAGCATTAGTGGTAGGATTTTTATATAACTGCTCCCACATCAACAGAACATCGTACTCGTGTTATGATAGAGTTTAGTTTGTATAGCTATTAGCTTCAGTGGTAGGATAGTTATATAACTGCTCCCACATCAAGAGAACCTCGTCCATGTGATACTGGTAGGGATTAGTTTGTATAGCCATTAGCTTTAGTGTTGGGATAGTTATATAACTGCTCCCACATCGACAGAATATCGTCCTCGTGATACTGATAGAGTTTAGCTTGTGTAACCAATAGCCTTATTGGTAGGATAGTTATATAACTTCTCCCAAATCAAGAGAACTTCGTCCTCGTGATACGGATAGAGTTTAGTTTGTACAGCCATTAGCCTAGTGGTAGGATCGTTATATTAGTGCTCCCACATCAAGTGAACATCGTCCTCGTGATACTGATAGAGTTTAGTTTGTATAGCCATTAGCTTTAGAGGTAGGATAGTTATATAACTGCTCCCACATCAAGAGAACTTCGTCCTAGTGATACTGATAGACTTTAGTTTGTATAGCCATTTGCCCTAGTGGTAGGATAGTTATATAACAGCTCCCAAATCAAGAGAATATCGTCCTCGTGATACTGATAGAGTTTAGTTTGTATAGCCATTAACCTTAGTGGTAGGATAGATATATAAGTGCTCCCACATCAAGTGAACATCGTCCTCGTGATACTGATAGAGTTTAGTTTGTATAGCCATTATCTTTAGTGGTAGCATACTTATAAAACTGCTCCCACATCAAGAGAATATCGTCCTCGTGATACTGATAGTTTAAGTTTGTATAGCAATTACCTTTAGTTGTAGGCTAGTAATATAACTGCTCCCACATCAACAGGATATCGTACTCGTGATATGATAGAGTTTACTTTGTATAGCCATTAGCTTTAGTGGTAGGATAGTTATATAACTGGTCCCACATCAAGAGAGCATCGTCCTCGTGATACTGATAGAATTTAGTTTGTATAGCCATTAGCTTTAGAGGTAGGATAGTTATATAACTACTCCCACATCAAGAGAACTTCGTCCTAGTGATACTGATAGAGTTTCCTTTCTATAACCATTAGCCCTAGTGGTAGGATAGTCATATAACTGCTCGCACGTCAACAGAGAATCGTCCTCGTGATACTGTTAGATTTTATTTTGTATAGCCATTATCCTTTGTGGTAGGATAGTTTTACAACTGCTCCCACATCTAGAGAACATCGTCCTTATGATACTGATAGTTTAGTTTGTATAGCCATTAGCCTTAGTGGTAGGATAGTTATATAACTGTACCCACATCAAGAGAACGTCGTCCTCGTGATACTGATAGAGTTTAGTTTGTATAGCCATTAGCCTTAGTGGTAAGATAGTTATACAGCTGCTCCCACATCAAGAGAACATCGTCCTCGTGAAACAGATAGATTCTAATTTGTATAGCTATTAGCTTTAGAGGTAGGATAGTTATATAACTGCTCCCACATCAAGAGAAATTCGTCCTCGTAATACGGATAGATTTTACTTTGTATGGCGATTAGCCCTAGTGGTAGGATAGTTATATAACTGCTCCCACATCAGGATAGAATCATCTTCGTGTTACTGATAGAATTTAGTTTGTATAGGCATTAGCCTTAGTGGTAGGATAGTTATATAACTGGTCCCACTGGGGGAACATCGTCCTCGTGATACTGATAGAGTTTAGTTTGTATAGCCATTATCTTTAGAGGTAGGATAGTTATATAACTGCTCCCACATCAAGAGAAATTTGTCCTTGTGATACTGATAGACTTTAGTTTGTATAGCCATTATGCTTAGTGGTAGGGTAGTAGTATAACTGCTCCCACATCAAGAGAACATCGTCCTGATGATAGCGATAGTTTAGTTTGTATAGCCATTTGCCCTAGTGGTGGGATAGTTATATAACTGCTCCCAAATCAAGAGAATATCGTCCTCGTGATACTGAGAGAGTATAGTTTATATAGCCCTTAGCCTTAGTGGTAGGATTGTTATATAACTGCTCCCACATCAAGAGAACAACCTCCTCGTGATACGGATAGAGTTTAGTTTGTATAGCCATTATCCTTAGTGGTAGGGTAGTAGTATAACTGCTCCCACATCAAGAGAACACCGTCCTCATGATACTGATAGAGTTTACTTTGTATAGCCGTTAGATTTATGGCCCTGATGATACTGATATAGTTTAGTTTGTATAGCCATAAGCTTTAGTGGTAGGATAGTTATATAACTGTACCCACATCAAGAGAACGTCGTCCTCGTGATACTTATAGAGTTTAGTTTGTATAGCCATTAGCCATAGTGGTAAGATAGTTATATAGCTGCTCCCACATCAAGAGAACATCGTCCTAGTGAAACAGATATATTCTAATTTGTATAGCTATTAGCTTTAGAGGTAGGATAGTTATATAACAGCTCCCACATCAAGAGAAATTCTTCCTCGTAATACGGATAGAGTTTACTTTGTATGGCGATTAGCCCTAGTGGTAGGATAGTCATATAACTGCTCCAACATCAACAGGACATCGTACTCGTGATATGATAGAAATTAGTTTGTATAGCCATTAGCTTTAGTGGTAGGATAGTTATATAACTGCTCCCACGTCAAGAGAATATCTACCTCGTGATACTGATAGAGTTTAGTTTTATAGCCATTATCTTTAGTGGTAGGATACTTATAAAACTGCTCCCACATCAAAGAGAATATCGTCCTCGTGATACTGATAGTTTTAAGTTTGTATAGCCATTAGCTTTAGTTGTATGATAGTTATATAACTGCTCTCACATCAACAGGACATCGTACTCGTGATATGATAGAGTTTAGTTTGTATAGCCATTAGCTTTAGTGGTAGGATAGTTATATAACTGCTCCCACATCAAGAGAACACCGTCCTCGTGATACTGATAGAGTTTAGTTTGTATAGTCATTAGCCTTAGTGGTAAGATAGTTATATAGCTACTCCCACATCAAGAGAACATCGTCCTCGTGAAACAGATAGATTCTAATTTGTATAGCTATTAGCTTTAGAGGTAGGATAGTTATATAACTGCTCCCACATCAAGAGAAATTCGTCCTCGTAATACGGATAGAGTTTACTTTGTATGGCGATCAGCCCTAGTGGTAGGATAGTTATATAACTGCTCCCACATCAGGATAGAATCATCTTCGTGATACTGATAGAATTTAGTTTGTATAGGCATTAGCCTTAGTGGTAGGATAGTTACATAACTGGTCCCACAGAGAGAACATCGTCCTCGTGATACTGATAGAGTTTAGTTTGTATAGCCATTATCTTTTGAGGTAGGATAGTTATATAACTGCTCCCACTTCAAGAGAACATCGTCCTCGTGATACGGATAGATTCTAATTTGTATAGCCATTTGCCTTATTGGTACTATAGTTATATAACTGCTCCCACATCAAGAGAACCTTATATATATGCTCCCGAATCAAGGGAACATCGTCCTCGTGATACTGGTAGATTTTAGTTTGTATAGCCATTAGCCCTAGTGGTAGGATAGTTATATAACTGCTCCCGCATCAAGAGAACTCCGTCCTCGTAATACTGATAGATTTTAGTTTGTATAGCCATTAGCCTTAGTGGTATGATAGTTATATAACTCCTCCCACATCAAGGGAACATCGTCCCCGTGATACAGATAGATTCTAATTTATATAGCCGTTAGCTTTAGAGGTAGGATAGTTATATAACTGCTCCCAAATCAAGAGAATATCGTCCTCGTGATACTGATAGAGTTTAGTTTGTATAGCCATTAGCCTTAGTGGTAGGATAGTTATATAACTGCTCCCAGATCAAGAGAGAACTTCGTCCTCGTGATACTGATAGAGCTTACTTTTTATAGCCATTAGCCCTAGCGGTAGGATAGTTGTATAACTGCCCCCACATCAGGATAGAATCGTCCTCGTGATACTGATAGAATATAGTTTGTATAGGCATTAGCCTTAGTGGTAGGATAGTTATATAACTGGTCCCACATAGAGGGAACATCGTCCTCGTGATACTGATAGAGTTTAGTTTGTATAGCCATTAGCTTTAGAGGTAGGATAGTTATATAACTGTTCCCACTTCAAGAGAACATCGTCCTCGTGATACTGGTAGATTTTAGTTTGTATAGCCATTAGCCCCAGTGGTAGGATAGTTATATAACTGCTCCCACATGAAGAGGATATCGTCCTCGTGAATTTGATAGAGTTTAGTTTGAATAGCCATGAGGTTTAGTGGTAGGTTAGTTATATAACTGCTCCCGCATCAAGAGAACATCGTCCTCGTAATACTGATAGATTTTAGTTTGTATAGCCATTAGCCTTAGTGGTATGATAGTTATATAACTCCTCCCACATCAAGAGAACATCGTCCCCGTGATACAGATAGATTCTAATTTATATAGCCGGTAGCTTTAGATGTAGGATAGTTATATATCTGCTCCCACATCAAGAGAACTTCGCCCTCGTGATACGGAGAGAGTTTACTTTGTATAGCCATTAGCCCTAGTG
Organism: Anabrus simplex; assembly: GCF_040414725.1. Lineage (NCBI taxonomy): Eukaryota > Metazoa > Arthropoda > Insecta > Orthoptera > Tettigoniidae > Anabrus > Anabrus simplex. Next base: position 146,914,001 of record NC_090270.1, on the reverse strand, counting down.
GTAGGATAATTATATAACTGCTCCCACATCAAGAGAGAATCGTCCTCGTGATACTGATAGAGTTTCCTTTTTATAGCTATTAGCCCTAGTGGTAGGATAGTCATATAACTGCTCGCAAATCAACAGAGAATCGTCCTCGTGATACTGATAGATTTTATTTTGTATAGCCATTATGCTTAGTGGTAAGATAGTTTTACAACTGCTCCCACATCTAGAGAACATCGTCCTGATAATACTGATAGTTTAGTTTGTATAGCCATTAGCCTTAGTGGTAGGATAATTATGTAACTGTACCCACATCAGGAGAACATCGTCCTCGTGATACTGATAGAGTTTAGCTTGTATAGCTATTAGCCTTAGTGGTAAGATAGTTATATAACTTCTCCCACATCAAGAGAACATCGTCCTCGTGAAACAGATAGATTCTAATTTGTATAGCTATTAGCTTTAGAGGTAGGATAGTTATATAACTGCTCCCACATCAAGGGAAATTCGTCCTCGTAATACGGATAGAGTTTACTTTGTATGGCCATTAGCCCTAGTGGTAGGATTGTTATATAACTGCTCCCACATCAAGAGAATATCGTCCTCGTGATACTGATAGAGTTTAGTTTGTATAGCTCTTAGCATTAGTGGCAGGATTTTTATATAACTGCTCCCACATCAACAGAACATCGTACTCGTGATATGATAGAGTTTAGTTTGTATAGCTATTAGCTTCAGTGGTAGGATAGTTATATAACTGCTCCCACATCAAGAGAATCTCGTCCATGTGATAGTGGTAGGGATTAGTTTGTATAGCCATTAGCTTTAGTGGTAGGATAGTTATATAACTGCTCCCACATCGACAGAATGTCGTCCTCGTGATACTGATAGAGTTTAGCTTGTGTAGCCGTTAGCCTTATTGGTAGGGTATTTATATAACCTCTCCCACATCAAGAGAACTTCCTTCTCGTGATACGGATAGAGTTTAGTTTGTATAGCCATTATCCTAGTGGTAGGATCGTTATATAAGTGCTCCCACATCTAGTGAACATCGTCCTCGTGATACTGATAGAGTTTTGTTTGTATAGCCATTAGCTTTAGAGGCAGTATAGTTATATAACTGCTCCCTATCAAGAGAACTTCGTCCTAGTGATACTGACAGACTTTAATTTGTATAGCCATTTGCCCTAGTGGTAGGATAGTTATATAACTGCTCCCAAATCAAGAGAATATCGTCCTCATGATACTGATAGAGTTTAGTTTGTATAGCCATTAGCCTCAGTGGTAGGATAGTTATATAAGTGCTCCCACATCAAGTGAACTTCGTCCTCGTGATACTGATAGATTTTAGTTTGTATAGCCATTATCTTTAGTGGTAGCATACTTATAAAACTGCTCCCACATCAAGAGAATATCGTCCTCGTGATACTGATAGTTTTAAATTTGTATAGCAAGTAGCTTTAGTTGTAGGCTAGTAATATAACTGCTCCCACATCAACAGGACATCGTACTCGTGATGTGATGTAGTTTAGTTTGTATAGCCATTAGCTATAGTGGTAGGATAGTTATATAACTGGTCCCACATCAAGAGAGCATCGTCCTCGTGATACTGATAGAATTTAGTTTGTATAGCCATTAGCTTTAGAGGTAAGATTGTTATATAACTGCTCCCACATCAAGAGAACTTCGTCCTAGTGATACGGATAGAGTTTGCTTTCTATAGCCATTAGCCCTAGTGGTAGGATAGTCATATAACTGCTCCCACATCAACAGAGAATCGTGCTGGTTATACTGATAGATTTTATTTTGTATAGCCATTATGCTTAGTGGTAGGATAGTTTTACAACTGCTCCCACATCTAGAGAACATCGTCCTGATGACACTGATAGTTTAGTTTGTGTAGCCATTAGCCTTAATGGTAGGATAGTTATATAACTGTACCCACATCAAGAGCACGTCGTCCTCGTGATACTGATAGAGTTTACTTTGCATAGCCGTTAGATTTATGGCCCTGAAGATACTGATATAGTTTAGTTTGTATAGCCATAAGCTTTAGTGGTAGGATTGTTATATAACTGCTCCCACATCAAGAGAACAACCTCCTCGTGATACTGATAGATTCTAGTTTATATAGCCCTTAGCCTTAGTGGTAGGATAGTTATTAACTGCTCCCACATCAAGAGAACATCGTCCCGGTGATACTGATAGATGTTAGTTTGTATAGGCATTATCTTTAGTGGTAGCATACTTATAAAACTCCTCCCACATCAAGAGAATATCGTCCTCGTGATACTGATAGTTTTAAGTTTGTATAGCCATTAGCTTTAGTTGTAGGCTAGTTATATAACTGCTCCCACATCAACAGGACATCGTACTCGTGATATGATAGAGTTTAGTTTGTATAGCCATTAGCTTTAGAGGTAGGATAGTTATATAACTGCTCCCACTTCAAGAGAAAATCGTCCTCGTGATACTGGTAGATTTTAGTTTGTATAGCCATTAGGTTTAGTGGTAGGATAGTTATATAACTGCACCCACTTCAAGAGAACATCATCCTCGTGATACGGATAGTTGTAAGTTTGTATAGCCATTAGCGTTAGTTGTAGGATAGTTATATAACTGCTCCCACATCAACAGGACATCGTACTCGTGATATGATAGAATTTAGTTTGTATAGCCATTAGATATAGTGGTAGGATAGATATATAACTGCTGCCGAAGCAGGAGAACATCGTTCACCTGGTACTAATGGAATTTAGTTTGTATAGCCATGAGCTTTAAGGGCAGCATAGTTATATAACTGCTCCCACACCACGAGAACATCTTCCTCCTGATACCTCTAGAGTTTAGATTGTACAGTCATTGGATCTTATGGCAGGATTGATAGATAACAACTCCCACATCAAGAGAACTCGTCCTCCTGAAGCCTAGTATTCATAGTCATAACTTAAGTGCGGGATAGTTATATACCTGTTCCTACATCAAGATAACAAAGTCCTTCTGAGACTGATAGATTCTACTCTGTATAGCCATAGCTTTAGTAGTAGGATAGTTACATATCTGCCCCCACATCAAGAGTATATCGTCCTCCTGATGTTGTCAGAGTCTACCTTGTATAGCCATAGCCTTAGGGGTAGGGTAGTAATATAACTGCTTCACATCAAGAGAACATCGACCTAAGTATAGCCATTAGATTTAGTGGTGGGATAGTTATATAACTGCTCCCACATCAAGAGAACATCGTCCTCGTGATAATGATAGAGTTTAGTTTGTATAGCCATTAGCTTTAGCGGTAGGATAGTTATATAACTGCTCCCACATCAAGAGAACATCGTCCTCGTGATACTGATAGAGTTTAGTTTGTATAGACATTAGCCATAGTGGTAAGATAGTTATATAACTGCTCCCACATCAAGAGAACATCGTCCTCGTGATATTGATAGAGTTTAGATTGTATAGACACTAGATTTACTGGTAGGATAGTTATATAACTGCTCCCACATCAAGAGAAGATCGTCCTCGTGATACTGGTAGAGTTTAGTTTGTATAGCCATTAGCTTTAGTGGAAGGATAGTTATCTAACTGCTCCCACATCAGAACATCGTCCTCGTGATACCGAAATATTTTAGCTTGTATAGCCATTACGCTTAGTGGTAGGATAGTTATATAACTCCTCCCACATCTAGAGAACATCGTTCTGATGATACTGATAGTTTACTTTGTATTTCCATTAGCCCTAGTGGTATGATAGTTATATAACTGCTCCCACATCAAGAGACAATCGTCCTCGTGATAATGATAGAGTTTAGTTTGTATAGCCATTAGCTTTTTTTTTTGCTAGGGGCTTTACGTCGCACCGACACAGATAGGTCTTATGGCGACGAACCATTAGCTTTAGAGGTAAGATAGTTATATAACTGCTCCCACATCAAGAGAACGTCGTACTCGTGATACTGATAGAGTTTAGTTTGTATAGCCATTAGCCCTAGTGGTAGGATAGTTATAAAACTGCTCCCACATGAAGAGGATATCGTCCTCGTGAAACTGATAGAGTGTAGTTTGTATAGCCATTAGGTTTAGTGGTAGGATAGTTATATAACTGCTCCCGCATCAAGAGAACGCCGTCCTCGTAATACTGATAGATTTTAGTTTGTATAGCCATTAGCCTTAGTGATATGATAGTTATATAACTCCTTCCACATCAAGAGAACATCGTCCCCGTGATACAGATAGATTCTAATTTATATAGCCGTTAGCTTTAGATGTAGGATAGTTATATATCTGCTCCCACATCAAGAGAACTTCGTCCTCGTGATACGGAGAGTGTTTACTTTGTATAGCCATTAGCCCTAGTTGTAGGATTATTATATAACTGCTCCCACATCAAGAGAGAATCGTCCTAGTGATACTGATAGAGATTAGTTTGTATAGCCATTAGCTTTAGAGGTAGGATAGTTTTACAACTGCTCCCACTTCTAGAGAACATCGTCCTAATGATAGTGATAGTTTAGTTTGTATAGCCATTAGCCTTAGTGGTAGGATAGTTATATAACTGTACCCACATCAGGAGAACATCGTCCTCGTGATACTGATAGAGTTTAGTTTGTATAGCCATTAGCCTTAGTGGTAAGATAGTTATATAACTGCTCACACATCAAGGGAAATTCGTCCTCGTAATACGGATAGATTTTACTATGTATGGCCATTAGCCTTAGTGGTAGTATAGTTATATAACTGCTCGGACATCAAGAGAGAATCGTCCTCGTGATACTGATAGAATTTTGTTTGTATAGACATTAGCCTTAGTGCTAGGATAGTTATATAAGTGCTACCACATTAAGTGAACATCGTCCTCGTGATACAGATAGTGTTCGGTTTGTATAGCCATTAGCTTTAGAGGTAGGATAGTTATATAACTGCTCCCACATCAAGAAAACTTCGTCCTCGTAATACGGATAGAGTTTACTTTGTATGGCGATTAGCCCTAGTGGTAGGATAGTCATATAACTGCTCCAACATCAACAGGACATCGTACTCGTGATATGATAGAAATTAGTTTGTATAGCCATTAGCTTTAGTGGTAGGATAGTTATATAACTGCTCCCACATCAAGAGAATATCTACCTCGTGATACTGATAGAGTTTCGTTTGTATAGCCAGTATCTTTAGTGGTAGGATACTTATAAAACTGCTCCCACATCAAAGAGAATATCGTCCTCGTGATACTGATAGTTTTAAGTTTGTATAGCCATTAGCTTTAGTTGTATGATAGTTACATAACTGCTCTCACATCAACAGGACATCGTACTCCTGGTATGATAGAGTTTAGTTTGTATAGCCATTAGCTTTAGTGGTAGCATAGTTATATAACTGCTCCCACATCAAGAGAACACCGTCCTCGTGATACCGATAGATTTTAGTGGGTATAGCTATTAGCTTTAGAGGTAGGATAGTTATATAACTGCTCCCACATCAAGAGAGAACTTCATCATCGTGATACTGATAGAGCTTACTTTTTATAGCCATTAGCCCTAGTGGTAGGATAGTTGTATAACTGCCCCCACATCAGGATAGAATCGTCCTCGTGATACTGATAGAATTTAGTTTGTATAGGCATTAGCCTTAGTGGTAGGATAGTTATATAACTGGTCCCACATAAAGGGAAATCGTCCTCGTGATACTGATAGAGTTTAGTTTGTATAGCCATTAGCTTTAGAGGTAGGATAGTTATATAACTGCTCCCACTTCAAGAGAACATCGTCCTCGTGATGCGGATAGATTCTAATTTGTATAGCCATTTGCCTTAGTGGTACTGTAGTTATATAACTGCTCCCACATCAAGAGAACGTTATATAATAGCTCCCGCATCAAGAGAACATCGTACTCGTGATACTGGTCGATTTTAGTTTGTATAGCCATTAGCCCTAGTGGTAGGATAGTTATATAACGTCTCCCACATGAAGAGGATATCGTCCTCGTGAAACTGATAGAGTTTAGTTTGTATAGCCATTAGTTTTAGTGGTAGGATAGTCATATAACTGCTCGCAAATCAACAGAGAATCGTCCTCGTGATACTGATAGATTTTATTTTGTATAGCCATTATGCTTAGTGGTAGGATAGTTTTACAACTGCTCCCACATCTAGAGAACATCGTCCTGATAATACTGATAGTTTAGTTTGTATAGCCATTAGCCTTAGTGGTAGGATAATTATGTAACTGTACCCACATCAGGAGAACATCATCCTCGTGATACTGATAGAGTTTAGCTTGTATAGGTATTAGCCTTAGTGGTGAGATAGTTATATAACTTCTCCCACATCAAGAGAACATCGTCCTCGTGAAACAGATAGATTCTAATTTGTATAGCTATTAGCTTTAGAGGTAGGATAGTTATATAACTGCTCCCACATCAAGGGAAATTCGTCCTCGTAATACGGATAGAGTTTACTTTGTATGGCCATTAGCCCTAGTGGTAGGATAGTTATATAACTGCTCGCACATCAAGAGAAAATCGTCCTGGTGATACTGATAGAATTTTGTTTGTATAGACATTAGCCTTAGTGGTAGGGTAGTTATATAACTGCTCCCACATCAAGAGAATATCGTCCTCGTGATACTGATAGAATTTAGTTTGTATAGCTCTTAGCATTAGTGGTAGGATTTTTATATAACTGCTCCCACATCAACAGAACATCGTACTCGTGTTATGATAGAGTTTAGTTTGTATAGCTATTAGCTTCAGTGGTAGGATAGTTATATAACTGCTCCCACATCAAGAGAACCTCGTCCATGTGATACTGGTAGGGATTAGTTTGTATAGCCATTAGCTTTAGTGTTGGGATAGTTATATAACTGCTCCCACATCGACAGAATATCGTCCTCGTTATACTGATAGAGTTTAGCTTGTGTAACCAATAGCCTTATTGGTAGGATAGTTATATAACTTCTCCCAAATCAAGAGAACTTCGTCCTCGTGATACGGATAGAGTTTAGTTTGTACAGCCATTAGCCTAGTGGTAGGATCGTTATATAAGTGCTCCCACATCAAGTGAACATCGTCCTCGTGATACTGATAGAGTTTAGTTTGTATAGCCATTAGCTTTAGAGGTAGGATAGTTATATAACTGCTCCCACATCAAGAGAACTTCGTCCTAGTGATACTGATAGACTTTAGTTTGTATAGCCATTTGCCCTAGTGGTAGGATAGTTATATAACAGCTCCCAAATCAAGAGAATATCGTCCTCGTGATACTGATAGAGTTTAGTTTGTATAGCCATTAACCTTAGTGGTAGGATAGATATATAAGTGCTCACACATCAAGTGAACATCGTCCTCGTGATACTGATAGAGTTTAGTTTGTATAGCCATTATCTTTAGTGGTAGCATACTTATAAAACTGCTCCCACATCAAGAGAATATCGTCCTCGTGATACTGATAGTTTAAGTTTGTATAGCAATTACCTTTAGTTGTAGGCTAGTAATATAACTGCTCCCACATCAACAGGATATCGTACTCGTGATATGATAGAGTTTACTTTGTATAGCCATTAGCTTTAGTGGTAGGATAGTTATATAACTGGTCCCACATCAAGAGAGCATCGTCCTCGTGATACTGATAGAATTTAGTTTGTATAGCCATTAGCTTTAGAGGTAGGATAGTTATATAACTGCTCCCACATCAAGAGAACTTCGTCCTAGTGATACTGATAGAGTTTCCTTTCTATAACCATTAGCCCTAGTGGTAGGATAGTCATATAACTGCTCGCACGTCAACAGAGAATCGTCCTCGTGATACTGTTAGATTTTATTTTGTATAGCCATTATCCTTTGTGGTAGGATAGTTTTACAACTGCTCCCACATCTAGAGAACATCGTCCTTATGATACTGATAGTTTAGTTTGTATAGCCATTAGCCTTAGTGGTAAGATAGTTATACAGCTGCTCCCACATCAAGAGAACATCGTCCTCGTGAAACAGATAGATTCTAATTTGTATAGCTATTAGCTTTAGAGGTAGGATAGTTATATAACTGCTCCCACATCAAGAGAAATTCATCCTCGTAATACGGATAGATTTTACTTTGTATGGCGATTAGCCCTAGTGGTAGGATAGTTATATAACTGCTCCCACATCAGGATAGAATCATCTTCGTGATACTGATAGAATTTAGTTTGTATAGGCATTAGCCTTAGTGGTAGGATAGTTATATAACTGGTCCCACTGAGGGAACATCGTCCTCGTGATACTGATAGAGTTTAGTTTGTATAGCCATTATCTTTAGAGGTAGGATAGTTATATAACTGCTCCCACATCAAGAGAAATTTGTCCTCGTAATACGGATAGAGTTTACTTTGTATGGCCATTAGCCCTAGAGGTAGGATAGTTATATAACTGCTCCCACATCAAGAGAACTTCGTTCTCGTGATACTGATAGACTTTAGTTTGTATAGCCATTATGCTTAGTGGTAGGGTAGTAGTATAACTGCTCCCACATCAAGAGAACATCGTCCTGATGATAGCGATAGTTTAGTTTGTATAGCCATTTGCCCTAGTGGTGGGATAGTTATATAACTGCTCCCAAATCAAGAGAATATCGTCCTCGTGATACTGAGAGAGTATAGTTTATATAGCCCTTAGCCTTAGTGGTAGGATTGTTATATAACTGCTCCCACATCAAGAGAACAACCTCCTCGTGATACGGATAGAGTTTAGTTTGTATAGCCATTATCCTTAGTGGTAGGGTAGTAGTATAACTGCTCCCACATCAAGAGAACACCGTCCTCATGATACTGATAGAGTTTACTTTGTATAGCCGTTAGATTTATGGCCCTGATGATACTGATATAGTTTAGTTTGTATAGCCATAAGCTTTAGTGGTAGGATAGTTGTATAACTGTACCCACATCAAGAGAACGTCGTCCTCGTGATACGGATAGATTCTAATTTGTATAGCCATTTGCCTTATTGGTACTATAGTTATATAACTGCTCCCGCATCAAGAGAACCTTATATATATGCTCCCGAATCAAGGGAACATCGTCCTCGTGATACTGGTAGATTTTAGTTTGTATAGCCATTAGCCCTAGTGGTAGGATAGTTATTTAACTGCTCCCACATGAAGAGGATATCGTCCTCGTGAAACTGATAGAGTTTAGTTTGTATAGCCATTAGGTTTAGTGGTAGGATAGTTATATAACTGCTCCCGCATCAAGAGAACTCCGTCCTCGTAATACTGATAGATTTTAGTTTGTATAGCCATTAGCCTTAGTGGTATGATAGTTATATAACTCCTCCCACATCAAGGGAACATCGTCCCCGTGATACAGATAGATTCTAATTTATATAGCCGTTAGCTTTAGATGTAGGATAGTTATATAACTGCTCCCAAATCAAGAGAATATCGTCCTCGTGACACTGATAGAGTTTAGTTTGTATAGCCATTAGCCTTAGTGGTAGGATAGTTATATAAGTGCTCCCACATCAAATGAACGTCGTCCTCGTGGTACTGATAGAGTTTAGTTTGTATAGCCATTATCCTTAGTGGTAGGGTAGTAGTATAACTCTCCCACATCAAGAGAACACCGTTCTCATGATACTGATAGAGTTTACTTTGTATAGCCGTTAGATTTATGGCCCTGATGATACTGATATAGTTTAGTTTGTATAGCCATAAACTTTAGTGGTAGGATTGTTATATAACTGCTCCCACATCAAGAGAACAACCTCCTCGTGATACTGATAGATTCTAGTTTATATGGCCCTTAGCCTTAGTGGTAGGATAGTTATTATCTGCTCCCACATCAAGAGAACATCGTCCTGGTGATACTGATAGAGTTTAGTTTGTATAGCCATTATCGTTAGTGGTAGCATACTTATAAAACCGCTCCCACTTCAAGAGAATATCTTCCTCGTGATACTGATAGTTTTAAGTTTGTATAGCCATTAGCTTTAGTTGTAGGCTAGTTATATAACTGCTCCCACATGAACAGGACATCGTACTCGTGATCTGATAGAGTTTAGTTTGTATAGCCATTAGCTTTAGTGGTAGGATAGTTATATAACTGCTCCCAAATCAAGAGAATATCGTCCTCGTGATACTGATAGAGTTTAGTTTGTATAGCCATTAGCCTTAGTGGTAGGATAGTTATATAACTGCTCCCAGATCAAGAGAGAACTTCGTCCTCGTGATACTGATAGAGCTTACTTTTTATAGCCATTAGCCCTAGCGGTAGGATAGTTGTATAACTGCCCCCACATCAGGATAGAATCGTCCTCGTGATACTGATAGAATATAGTTTGTATAGGCATTAGCCTTAGTGGTAGGATAGTTATATAACTGGTCCCACATAGAGGGAACATCGTCCTCGTGATACTGATAGAGTTTAGTTTGTATAGCCATTAGCTTTAGAGGTAGGATAGTTATATAACTGTTCCCACTTCAAGAGAACATCGTCCTCGTGATACTGGTAGATTTTAGTTTGTATAGCCATTAGCCCCAGTGGTAGGATAGTTATATAACTGCTCCCACATGAAGAGGATATCGTCCTCGTGAATCTGATAGAGTTTAGTTTGAATAGCCATTAGGTTTAGTGGTAGGTTAGTTATATAACTGCTCCCGCATCAAGAGAACATCGTCCTCGTAATACTGATAGATTTTAGTTTGTATAGCCATTAGCCTTAGTGGTATGATAGTTATATAACTCCTCCCACATCAAGAGAACATCGTCCCCGTGATACAGATAGATTCTAATTTATATAGCCGGTAGCTTTAGATGTAGGATAGTTATATATCTGCTCCCACATCAAGAGAACTTCGCCCTCGTGATACGGAGAGAGTTTACTTTGTATAGCCATTAGCCCTAGTGGTAGGATAATTATATAACTGCTCCCACATCAAGAGAGAATCGTCCTCGTGATACTGATAGAGTTTCCTTTTTATAGCTATTAGCCCTAGTGGTAGGATAGTCATATAACTGCTCGCAAATCAACAGAGAATCGTCCTCGTGATACTGATAGATTTTATTTTGTATAGCCATTATGCTTAGTGGTAGGATAGTTTTACAACTGCTCCCACATCTAGAGAACATCGTCCTGATAATACTGATAGTTTAGTTTGTATAGCCATTAGCCTTAGTGGTAGGATAATTATGTAACTGTACCCACATCAGGAGAACATCGTCCTCGTGATACTGATAGAGTTTAGCTTGTATAGCTATTAGCCTTAGTGGTAAGATAGTTATATAACTTCTCCCACATCAAGAGAACATCGTCCTCGTGAAACAGATAGATTCTAATTTGTATAGCTATTAGCTTTAGAGGTAGGATAGTTATATAACTGCTCCCACATCAAGGGAAATTCGTCCTCGTAATACGGATAGAGTTTACTTTGTATGGCCATTAGCCCTAGTGGTAGGATTGTTATATAACTGCTCCCACATCAAGAGAATATCGTCCTCGTGATACTGATAGAATTTAGTTTGTATAGCTCTTAGGATTAGTGGCAGGATTTTTATATAACTGCTCCCACATCAACAGAACATCGTACTCGTGATATGATAGAGTTTAGTTTGTATAGCTATTAGCTTCAGTGGTAGGATAGTTATATAACTGCTCCCACATCAAGAGAATCTCGTCCATGTGATAGTGGTAGGGATTAGTTTGTATAGCCATTAGCTTTAGTGGTAGGATAGTTATATAACTGCTCCCACATCGACAGAATGTCGTCCTCGTGATACTGATAGAGTTTAGCTTGTGTAGCCGTTAGCCTTATTGGTAGGGTATTTATATAACCTCTCCCACATCAAGAGAACTTCCTTCTCGTGATACGGATAGAGTTTAGTTTGTATAGCCATTATCCTAGTGGTAGGATCGTTATATAAGTGCTCCCACATCTAGTGAACATCGTCCTCGTGATACTGATAGAGTTTTGTTTGTATAGCCATTAGCTTTAGAGGCAGCATAGTTATATAACTGCTCCCTATCAAGAGAACTTCGTCCTAGTGATACTGACAGACTTTAATTTGTATAGCCATTTGCCCTAGTGGTAGGATAGTTATATAACTGCTCCCAAATCAAGAGAATATCGTCCTCATGATACTGATAGAGTTTAGTTTGTATAGCCATTAGCCTCAGTGGTAGGATAGTTATATAAGTGCTCCCACATCAAGTGAACATCGTCCTCGTGATACTGATAGATTTTAGTTTGTATAGCCATTATCTTTAGTGGTAGCATACATATAAAACTGCTCCCACATCAAGAGAATATCGTCCTCGTGATACTGATAGTTTTAAATTTGTATAGCAAGTAGCTTTAGTTGTAGGCTAGTAATATAACTGCTCCCACATCAACAGGACATCGTACTCGTGATGTGATGTAGTTTAGTTTGTATAGCCATTAGCTATAGTGGTAGGATAGTTATATAACTGGTCCCACATCAAGAGAGCATCGTCCTCGTGATACTGATAGAATTTAGTTTGTATAGCCATTAGCTTTAGAGGTAAGATTGTTATATAACTGCTCCCACATCAAGAGAACTTCGTCCTAGTGATACGGATAGAGTTTGCTTTCTATAGCCATTAGCCCTAGTGGTAGGATAGTCATATAACTGCTCCCACATCAACAGAGAATCGTGCTGGTTATACTGATAGATTTTATTTTGTATAGCCATTATGCTTAGTGGTAGGATAGTTTTACAACTGCTCCCACATCTAGAGAACATCGTCCTGATGACACTGATAGTTTAGTTTGTATAGCCATTAGCCTTAATGGTAGGATAGTTATATAACTGTACCCACATCAAGAGAACGTCGTCCTCGTGATACTGATAGAGTTTACTTTGCATAGCCGTTAGATTTATGGCCCTGAAGATACTGATATAGTTTAGTTTGTATAGCCATAAGCTTTAGTGGTAGGATTGTTATATAACTGCTCCCACATCAAGAGAACAACCTCCTCGTGATACTGATAGATTCTAGTTTATATAGCCCTTAGCCTTAGTGGTAGGATAGTTATTAACTGCTCCCATATCAAGAGAACATCGTCCCGGTGATACTGATAGATGTTAGTTTGTATAGGCATTATCTTTAGTGGTAGCATACTTATAAAACTGCTCCCACATCAAGAGAATATCGTCCTCGTGATACTGATAGTTTTAAGTTTGTATAGCCATTCGCTTTAGTTGTAGGCTAGTTATATAACTGCTCCCACATCAACAGGACATCGTACTCGTGATATGATAGAGTTTAGTTTGTATAGCCATTAGCTTTAGTGGTAGGATAGTTATATAACTGCTCCCACATCAGGAGAGCATCGTCCTCGTGATACTGATAGAATTTAGTTTGTATAGCCATTAGCTTTATATGTAGGGTAGTTATATAACTGCTCCCACATCAAGAGAACACCGTCCTCATGATACTGATAGAGTTTACTTTGTATAGCCGTTAGATTTATGGCCCTGATGATACTGATATAGTTTAGTTTGTATAGCCATAAGCTTTAGTGGTAGGATTGTTATATAACTGCTCCCACATCAAGAGAACAACCTCCTCGTGATACGGATAGATTCTAGTTTATATAGCCCTTAGCCTTAGTGGTAGGATAGTTATTAACTGCTCCCACATCAAGAGAACATCGTCCTGGTGATACTGATAGAGTTTAGTTTGTATAGCCATTATCTTTAGTGGTAGCATACTTATAAAACTGCTCCCACATCAAGAGAATATCGTCCTCGTGATACTGATAGTTTTAAGTTTGTATAGCCATTAGCTTTAGTTGTAGGCTAGTTATATAACTGCTCCCACATCAACAGGACATCGTACTCGTGATATGATAGAGTTTAGTTTGTATAGCCATTAGCTTTAGTGGTAGGATAGTTATATAACTGCTCCCACATCAAGAGAGCATCGTCCCCGTGATACTGATAGAATTTAGTTTGTATAGCCATTAGCTTTATATGTAGGATAGTTATATAACTGCTCCCACATCAAGAGAACTTCGTCCTAGTGATACTGATAGAGTTTCCTTTCTATAGCCATTAGCCCTAGTGGTAGGATAGTCATATAACTGCTCCCACATCAACAGAGAATCGTCCTGGTTATACTGATAGATTTTATTTTGTATAGCCATTATGCTTAGTGGTAGGATAGTTTTACAACTGCTCCCACATCTAGAGAACATCGTCCTGATGACACTGATAGTTTAGTTTGTATAGCCATTAGCCTTAATGGTAGGATAGTTATATAACTGTACCCACATCAAGAGAAAGTCGTCCTCGTGATACTGATAGAGTTTACTTTGTATAGCCGTTAGATTTATGGCCCTGAAGATACTGATATCGTTTAGTTTGTATAGCCATAAGCTTTAGTGGTAGGATTGTTATATAACTGCTCCCACATCAAGAGAACAACCTCCTCGTGATACTGATAGATTCTAGTTGATATAGCCCTTAGCCTTAGTGGTAGGATAGTTATTAACTGCTCCCACATCAAGAGAACATCGTCCTGGTGATACTGATAGAGTTTAGTTTGTATAGGCATTATCTTTAGTGGTAGCATACTTATAAAACTGCTCCCACATCAAGAGAATATCGTGCTCGTGATACTGATAGTTTTAAGTTTGTATAGCCATTAGCTTTAGTTGTAGGCTAGTTATATAACTGCTCCCACATCAACAGGACATCGTACTCGTGATATGATAGAGTTTAGTTTGAATAGCCATTAGCCTTAGTGGTAAGAGAGTTATATAACTGCTCCCACATCAAGGGAAATTCGTCCTCGTAATACGGATAGATTTTACTTTGTATGGCCATTAGCCCTAGTGGTAGGATAGTTATATAACTGCTCGCACATCAAGAGAGAATCGTCCTCGTGATACTGATAGAAATTTGTTTTATAGACATTAGCCTTAGTGGTAGGATAGTTATATAACTGCTCCCACATCAAGAGAATATCGTCCTCGTGATACTGATAGAGTTTAGCTGGTGTAGCCATTAGCCTTATTGGTAGGATAATTATGTAACTTCTCCCACATCAAGAGAACTTCATCCTCGTGATGCGGATAGAGTTTAGTTTGTATAGCCATTAGCCTTAGTGCTAGGATAGTTATATAAGTGCTCCCACATCAAGTGAACATCGTCCTCGTGATACTGATAGAATTTAGTTTGTATAGCCATTAGCTTTAGGGGTAGGATAGTTATATAACTGCTCGAACATCAAGAGAACTTCGTCCTCGTGATACTGATAGACTTTATTTTGTATAGCCATTTGCCCTAGTGGTAGGATAGTTATATAACTGCTCCCAAATCAAGAGAATATCGTCCTCGTGATACTGATAGAGTTTAGTTTGTATAGCCATTAGCTTTTGTGGTAGGATAGTTATATAAGTGCTCCCACATCAAGTGAACGTCGTCCTCGTGATACTGATAGAGTTTAGTTTGTATAGCCATTATCCTTAATGGTAGGATAGTTATATAACTGTACCCACATCAAGAGAACCTCGTCCTCGTGATGCTGATAGAATTTAGTTTGTAAAGCCATTAGCCATAGTGGTAAGATAGTTATATAGCTGCTCCCACATCAAGAGAACATCGTCCTCGTGAAACAGATATATTTTAATTTGTATAGCTATTATCCTTAGTGGTAGGGTAGTAGTATAACTGCTCCCACATCAAGAGAACACCGTCCTCATGATACTGATAGAGTTTACTTTGTATAGCCGTGAGATTTATGGCCCTGATGATACTGATATAGTTTAGTTTGTATAGCCATTAGCTTTAGAGGTAGGATAGTTATATAACTGCTCCCACTTCAAGAGAACATCGTCCTCGTGATACGGATAGATTCTAATTTGTATAGCCATTTGCCTTAGTGGTACTATAGTTATATAACTGCTCCCACATCAAGAGAACGTTATATAATTACTCCCGCATCAAGAGAACATCGTCCTCGTGATACTGATAGATTTTAGTTTGTATAGCCATTAGCCCTAGTGGTAGGATAGTTATATAACTGCTCCCACATGAAGAGGATATCGTCCTCGTGAAACTCATAGAGCTTAGTTTGTATAGCCATTAGGTTTAGTGGTAGGTTAGTTATATAACTGCTCCCACATCAAGAGAACATCGTCCTCGTAATACTGATAGATTTTAGTTTGTATAGCCATTAGCCTTAGTGGTATGATAGTTATATAACTCCTCCCACATCAAGAGAACATCGTCCCCGTGATACAGATAGATTCTAATTTATATAGCCGTTAGCTTTAGATGTAGGATAGTTATATATCTGCTCCCACATCAAGAGAACTTCGTCCTCGTGATACGGAGAGAGTTTACTTTGTATAGCCATTAGCCCTAGTGGTAGGATAATTATATAACTGCTCCCACATCAAGAGAGAATCGTCCTCGTGATACTGATAGAGTTTACTTTGTATAGCCATTAGATTTATGGCCCTGATGATACTGACATAGTTTAGTTTGTATAGCCATAAGCTTTAGTGGTAGGATTGTTATATAACTGCTCCCACATCAAGAGAACAACCTCCTCGTGATACTGATGGATTCTAGTTTATATAGCCCTTAGCCTTAGTGATAGGATAGTTATGAACTGCTCCCACATCAAGAGAACATCGTCCTGGCGATACTGATAGAGTTTAGTTTGTATAGCCATTATCTTTAGTGGTAGCATACTTATAAAACCGCTCCCACTTCAAGAGAATATCGTCCTCGTGATACTGATAGTTTTAAGTTTGTATAGCCATTAGCTTTAGTTGTAGGCTAGTTATATAACTGCTCCCACATCAAGAGAACATCGTCCTCGTGATACTGATAGAGTTTAGTGTGTATAGCTATTAGCTTTAGAGGTAGGATAGTTATATAACTGCTCCTAGATCAAGAGAGAACTTCGTCCTCGTGATACTGATAGAGCTTACTTTTTATAGCCATTAGCCCTAGTGGTAGGATAGTTGTATAACTGCCCCCACATCAGGATAGAATCGTCCTCGTGATACTGATAGAATATAGTTTGTATAGGCATTAGCCTTAGTGGTAGGATAGTTATATAACTGGTCCCACATAGAGGGAACATCGTCCTCGTGATACTGATAGAGTTTAGTTTGTATAGCCATTAGCTTTAGAGGTAGGATAGTTATATAACTGCTCCCACTTCAAGAGAACATCGTCCTCGTGATACTGGTAGATTTTAGTTTGTATAGCCATTAGCCCCAGTGGTAGGATAGTTATGTAACTGCTCCCACATGAAGAGGATATCGTCCTCGTGAATCTGATAGAGTTTAGTTTGTATAGCCATTAGGTTTAGTGGTAGGTTAGTTATATAACTGCTACCGCATCAAGAGAACATCGTCCTCGTAATACTGATAGATTTTAGTTTGTATAGCCATTAGCCTTAGTGGTATGATAGTTATATAACTCCTCCCACATCAAGAGAACATCGTCCCCGTGATACAGATAGATTCTAATTTATATAGCCGTTAGCTTTAGATGTAGGATAGTTATATATCTGCTCCCACATCAAGAGAACTTCGTCCTCGTGATACGGAGAGAGTTTACTTTGTATAGCCATTAGCCCTAGTGGTAGGATAATGATATAACTGCTCCCACATCAAGAGAGAATCGTCCTCGTGATACTGATAGAGTTTCCTTTTTATGGCTATTAGCCCTAGTGGTAGGATAGTCATATAACTGCTCGCAAATCAACAGAGAATCGTTCTCGTGATACTGATAGATTTTATTTTGTATAGCCATTATGCTTAGTGGTAGGATGGTTTTACAACTGCTCCCACATCTAGAGAACATCGTCCTGATAATACTGATAGTTTAGTTTGTATAGCCATTAGCCTTAGTGGTAGGATAATTATGTAACTGTACCCACATCAGGAGAACATCGTCCTCGTGATACTGATAGAGTTTAGCTTGTATAGCTATTAGCCTTAGTGGTAAGATAGTTATATAACTTCTCCCACATCAAGAGAACATCGTCCTCGTGAAACAGATAGATTCTAATTTGTATAGCTATTAGCTTTAGAGGTAGGATAGTTATATAACTGCTCCCACATCAAGGGAAATTCGTGCTCGTAATACGGATAGAGTTTACTTTGTATGGCCATTAGCCCTAGTGGTAGGATTGTTATATAACTGCTCCCACATCAAGAGAATATCGTCCCCGTGATACTGATAGAATTTAGTTTGTATAGCTCTTAGCATTTGTGGTAGGATTTTTATATAACTGCTCCCACATCAACAGAACATCGTACTCGTTATATGATAGAGTTTAGTTTGTATAGCTATTAGCTTTAGTGGTAGGATAGTTATATAACTGCCCCCACATCAAGAGAATCTCGTCCATGTGATAGTGGTAGGGATTAGTTTGTATACCCATTAGCTTTAGTGGTAGGATAGTTTTATAACTGCTCCCACATCGACAGAATGTCTTCATCGTGATACTGATAGAGTTTAGCTTGTGTAGCCGTTAGCCTTATTGGTAGG
Organism: Anabrus simplex; assembly: GCF_040414725.1. Taxonomy (NCBI): domain Eukaryota; kingdom Metazoa; phylum Arthropoda; class Insecta; order Orthoptera; family Tettigoniidae; genus Anabrus; species Anabrus simplex. The sequence continues at coordinate 146,895,516 of NC_090270.1, read as the reverse complement.
GTAGTTATATAACTTCTCCCACATCAAGAGAACTTCCTTCTCGTGATACGGATAGAGCTTAGTTTGTATAGCCATTATCCTTAGTGGTAGGGTAGTAGTATAACTGCTCCCACATCGAGAGAACACCGTCCTCATGATACTGATAGAGTTTACTTTGTATAGCCGTTAGATTTGTGGCCCTGATGATATTGATATAGTTTCGTTTGTATAGCCATAAGCTTTAGAGGTAGGATTGTTATATAACTGCTCCCACATCAAGAGAACAACCTCCTCGTGATACTGATAGATTCTAGTTGATATAGCCCTTAGCCTTAGTGGTAGGATAGTTATTAACTGCTCCCTCATCAAGAGAACATCGTCCTGGTGATACTGATAGAGTTTAGTTTGTGTAGCCATTATCTTTAGTGGTAAAATACTTATAAAACTGCTCCCACATCAAGAGAATATCGTCCTCGTGATACTGATAGTTTTAAGTTTGTATAGCCATTAGCTTTAGTTGTAGGCTAGTTATATAACTGCTCCCACATCAACAGGACATCGTACTCGTGATATGATAGAGTTTAGTTTGTATAGCCATTAGCCTTAGTGGTAAGATAGTTATATAACTGCTCCCACATCAAGGGAAATTCGTCCTCGTAATACGGATAGATTTTACTTTGTATGGCCATTAGCCCTAGTGGTAGGATAGTTATATAACTGCACGCACATCAAGAGAGAATCGTCCTCGTGATACTGATAGAATTTTGTTTTATAGACATTAGCGTTAGTGGTAGGATAGTTATATAACTGCTCCCACATCAAGAGAATATCGTCCTCGTGATACTGATAGAGTTTAGCTGGTGTAGCCATTAGCCTTATTGGTAGGATAATTATGTAACTTCTCCCACATCAAGAGAACTTCGTCCTCGTGATGCGGATAGAGTTTAGTTTGTATAGCCATTAGCCTTAGTGGTAGGATAGTTATATAACTGCTCCCACATCAAGAGAGCATCATCCTTGTGATACTGATAGAATTTAGTTTGTATAGCCATTAGCTTTAGAGGTAGGATAGTTATATAACTGCTCCCACATCAAGAGAAGTTCGTCCTAGTGATACTGATAGAGTTTCCTTTCTATAGCCATTAGCCCTAGTGGTAGGATAGTCATATAACTGCTCCCACATCAACAGAGAATCGTCCTTGTGATACTGATAGATTTTATTTTGTATAGCCATTATGCTTAGTGGTAGGATTGTTTTACAACTGCTCCCACATCTAGAGAACATCGTGCTGATGATACTGATAGTTTAGTTTGTATAGCCATTAGCCTTAATGGTAGGATAGTTATATAACTGTACCCACATCAAGAGAACGTCGTCCTCGTGATACTGATAGAATTTAGTTTGTAAAGCCATTAGCCATAGTGGTAAGATAGTTATATAGCTGCTCCCACATCAAGAGAACATCGTCCTCGTGAAACAGATATATTCTAATTTGTATAGCTATTAGCTTTAGAGGTAGGATAGTTATATAACTGCTCCCACATCAAGAGAAATTCGTCCTCGTAATACGGATAGATTTTACTTTGTATGGCGATTAGCCCTAGTGGTAGGATAGTCATATAACTGCTCCAAAATCAACAGGATATCGTACTCGTGATATGATAGAAATTAGTTTGTATAGCCATTAGCTTTAGTGGTAGTTTAGTTATATAAGTGCTTCCACAACATGTGAACATCGTCCTCGTGATACTGATAGAGTTTAGTTTGTATAGCCATTATCCTTAGTGGTAGGATAGTTATATAACTGCTCCCACATCAAGAGAACATCGTCCTCGTGATACTGATAAAGTTTAGTTTGTATAGCCATTAGCTTTAGAGGTAGGATAGTTATATAACTGCTCCCACTTCAAGAGAACATCGTCCTCGTGATACGGATAGATTCTAATTTGTATAGCCTTTTGCCTTAGTGGTACTATAGTTATATAACTGCTCCCACATCAAGAGAACGTTATATAATTGCTCCCGCATCAAGAGAACATCGTCCTCGTGATACTGGTCGATTTTAGTTTGTATAGCCATTAGCCCTAGTGGAAGGATAGTTATATAACTGCTCCCACATGAAGAGGATATCGTCCTCGTGAAACTGATAGAGTTTAGTTTGTATAGCCATTAGTTTTAGTGGTAGTTTAGTTATATAAGTGCTTCCACAACATGTGAACATCGTCCTCGTGATACTGATAGAGTTTAGTTTGTATAGCCATTATCCTTAGTGGTAGGGTAGTAGTATAACTGCTCCCACATTAACAGAACACCGTCCTCATGATACTGATAGAGTTTACTTTGTATAGCCGTGAGATTTATGGCCCTGATGATACTGATATAATTTAGTTTGTATAGCCATAAGCTTTAGTGGTAGGATTGTTATATAACTGCTCCCACATCAAGAGAACAACCTCCTCGTGATACTGATAGATTCTAGTTTATATAGCCGTTAGCCTTAGTGGTAGGATATTTATTTACTGCTCCCACATCAAGAGAACATCGTCCTGGTGATACTGATAGAGTTTAGTTTGTATAGAAATTATCTTTAGTGGTAGCATACTTATAAAACCGCTCCCACATCAAGAGAATATCGTCCTCTTGATACTGATAGTTTTAAGTTTGTATAGCCATTAGCTTTAGTTGTAGGCTAGTTATATAACTGCTCCCACATCAACAGGACATCGTACTCGTGATATGATAGAGTTTAGTTTGTACAGCCATTAGCTGTTTCGTAGGATAGTTATATAACTGCTCCCACATCAAGAGGGCATCGTCCTCGTGATACTGATAGAATTTAGTTTGTATAGCCTTTAGGTTTAGAGGTAGGATAGTTATATAACTGCTCCCACATCAAGAGAACTTCGTCCTAGTGATACTGATAGTGTTTCCTTTCTATAGCCATTAGCCCTAGTGGTAGGATAGTCATATAACTGCTCCCACATCAACAGAGAATCGTCCTTGTGATACTGATAGATTTTATTTTGTATAGCCATTATGCTTAGTGGTAGGATAGTTTTACAACTGCTCCCACATCTAGAGAACATCGTCCTGATGATACTGATAGTTTAGTTTGTATAGCCATTAGCCTTAATGGTAGGATAGTTATATAACTGTACCCACATCAAGAGAACGTCGTCCTCGTGATGCTGATAGGGTTTAGTTTGTACAGCCATTAGCTTTAGAGGTAGGATAGTTATATAACTGCTCCCACTTCAAGAGAACATCGTCCTCGTGATACGGATAGATTCTAATTTGTATAGCCATTTGCCTTAGTGGTACTATAGTTATATAACTGCTCCCACATCAAGAGAACGTTATATAATTGCTCCCGCATCAAGAGAACATCGTCCTCGTGATACTGATAGATTTTAGTTTGTATAGCCATTAGCCCTAGTGGTAGGATAGTTATATAACTGCTCCCACATGAAGAGGATATCGTCCTCGTGAAACTCATAGAGTTTAGTTTGTATAGCCATTAGGTTTAGTGGTAGGTTAGTTATATAACTGCTCCCACATCAAGAGAACATCGTCCTCGTAATACTGATAGATTTTAGTTTGTATAGCCATTAGCCTTAGTGGTATGATAGTTATATAACTCCTCCCACATCAAGAGAACATCGTCCCCGTGATACAGATAGATTCTAATTTATATAGCCGTTAGCTTTAGATGTAGGATAGTTATATATCTGCTCCCACATCAAGAGAACTTCGTCCTCGTGATACGGAGAGAGTTTACTTTGTATAGCCATTAGCCCTAGTGGTAGGATAATTATATAACTGCTCCCACATCAAGAGAATCGTCCTCGTGATACTGATAGAGTTTACTTTGTATAGCCGTTAGATTTATGGCCCTGATGATACTGACATAGTTTAGTTTGTATAGCCATAAGCTTTAGTGGTAGGATTGTTATATAACTGCTCCCACATCAAGAGAACAACCTCCTCGTGATACTGATGGATTCTAGTTTATATAGCCCTTAGCCTTAGTGATAGGATAGTTATTAACTGCTCCCACATCAAGAGAACATCGTCCTGGCGATACTGATAGAGTTTAGTTTGTATAGCCATTATCTTTAGTGGTAGCATACTTATAAAACCGCTCCCACTTCAAGAGAATATCGTCCTCGTGATACTGATAGTTTTAAGTTTGTATAGCCATTAGCTTTAGTTGTAGGCTAGTTATATAACTGCTCCCACATCAACAGGACATCGTACTCGTGATATGATAGAGTTTAGTTTGTATAGCCATTAGCTTTAGTGGTAGGATAGTTATATAACTGCTCCCACATCAAGAGAACATCGTCCTCGTGATACTGATAGAGTTTAGTGTGTATAGCTATTAGCTTTAGAGGTAGGATAGTTATATAACTGCTCCCAGATCAAGAGAGAACTTCGTCCTCGTGATACTGATAGAGCTTACTTTTTATAGCCATTAGCCCTAGAGGTAGGATAGTTGTATAACTGCCCCCACATCAGGATAGAATCGTCCTCGTGATACTGATAGAATATAGTTTGTATAGGCATTAGCCTTAGTGGTAGGATAGTTATATAACTGGTCCCACATAGAGGGAACATCGTCCTCGTGATACTGATAGTTTGTATAGCCATTAGCTTTAGAGGTAGGATAGTTATATAACTGCTCCCACTTCAAGAGAACATCGTCCTCGTGATACTGGTAGATTTTAGTTTGCATAGCCATTAGCCCCAGTGGTAGGATAGTTATGTAACTGCTCCCACATGAAGAGGATATCGTCCTCGTGAATCTGATAGAGTTTAGTTTGTATAGCCATTAGGTTTAGTGGTAGGTTAGTTATATAACTGCTACCGCATCAAGAGAACATCGTCCTCGTAATACTGATAGATTTTAGTTTGTATAGCCATTAGCCTTAGTGGTATGATAGTTATATAACTCCTCCCACATCAAGAGAACATCGTCCCCGTGATACAGATAGATTCTAATTTATATAGCCGTTAGCTTTAGATGTAGGATAGTTATATATCTGCTCCCACATCAAGAGAACTTCGTCCTCGTGATACGGAGAGAGTTTACTTTGTATAGCCATTAGCCCTAGTGGTAGGATAATGATATAACTGCTCCCACATCAAGAGAGAATCGTCCTCGTGATACTGATAGAGTTTCCTTTTTATAGCTATTAGCCCTAGTGGTAGGATAGTCATATAACTGCTCGCAAATCAACAGAGAATCGTTCTCGTGATACTGATAGATTTTATTTTGTATAGCCATTATGCTTAGTGGTAGGATGGTTTTACAACTGCTCCCACATCTAGAGAACATCGTCCTGATAATACTGATAGTTTAGTTTGTATAGCCATTAGCCTTAGTGGTAGGATAATTATGTAACTGTACCCACATCAGGAGAACATCGTCCTCGTGATACTGATAGAGTTTAGCTTGTATAGCTATTAGCCTTAGTGGTAAGATAGTTATATAACTTCTCCCACATCAAGAGAACATCGTCCTCGTGAAACAGATAGATTCTAATTTGTATAGCTATTAGCTTTAGAGGTAGGATAGTTATATAACTGCTCCCACATCATGGGAAATTCGTGCTCGTAATACGGATAGAGTTTACTTTGTATGGCCATTAGCCCTAGTGGTAGGATTGTTATATAACTGCTCCCACATCAAGAGAATATCGTCCTCGTGATACTGATAGAATTTAGTTTGTATAGCTCTTAGCATTTGTGGTAGGATTTTTATATAACTGCTCCCACATCAACAGAACATCGTACTCGTTATATGATAGAGTTTAGTTTGTATAGCTATTAGCTTTAGTGGTAGGATAGTTATATAACTGCTCCCACATCAAGAGAATCTCGTCCATGTGATAGTGGTAGGGATTAGTTTGTATACCCATTAGCTTTAGTGGTAGGATAGTTTTATAACTGCTCCCACATCGACAGAATGTCTTCCTCGTGATACTGATAGAGTTTAGCTTGTGTAGCCGTTAGCCTTATTGGTAGGGTAGTTATATAACTTCTCCCACATCAAGAGAACTTCCTTCTCGTGATACGGATAGAGCTTAGTTTGTATAGCCATTATCCTTAGTGGTAGGGTAGTAGTATAACTGCTCCCACATCAAGAGAACACCGTCCTCATGATACTGATAGAGTTTACTTTGTATAGCCGTTAGATTTGTGGCCCTGATGATACTGATATAGTTTCGTTTGTATAGCCATAAGCTTTAGTGGTAGGATTGTTATATAACTGCTCCCACATCAAGAGAACAACCTCCTCGTGATACTGATAGATTCTAGTTGATATAGCCCTTAGCCTTAGTGGTAGGATAGTTATTAACTGCTCCCACATCAAGAGAACATCGTCCTGGTGATACTGATAGTGTTTAGTTTGTGTAGCCATTATCTTTAGTGGTAACATACTTATAAAACTGCTCCCACATCAAGAGAATATCGTCCTCGTGATACTGATAGTTTTAAGTTTGTATAGCCATTAGCTTTAGTTGTAGGCTAGTTATATAACTGCTCCCACATCAAGAGGACATCGTACTCGTGATATGATAGAGTTTAGTTTGTATAGCCATTAGCCTTAGTGGTAAGATAGTTATATAACTGCTCCCACATCAAGGGAAATTCGTCCTCGTAATACGGATAGATTTTACTTTGTATGGCCATTAGCCCTAGTGGTAGGATAGTTATATAACTGCACGCACATCAAGAGAGAATCGTCCTCGTGATACTGATAGAATTTAGCTGGTGTAGCCATTAGCCTTATTGGTAGGATAATTATGTAACTTCTCCCACATCAAGAGAACTTCGTCCTCATGATGCGGATAGAGTTTAGTTTGTATAGCCATTAGCCTTAGTGCTAGGATAGTTATATAAGTGCTCCCACATCAAGTGAACATCGTCCTCGTGATACTGATAGAATTTAGTTTGTATAGCCATTAGCTTTAGGGGTAGGATAGTTATATAACTGCTCGAACATCAAGAGAACTTCGTCCTCGTGATACTGATAGACTTTAGTTTGTATAGCCATTTGCCCTAGTGGTAGGATAGTTATATAATTGCTCCCAAATCAAGAGAATATCGTCCTCGTGATACTGATAGAGTTTAGTTTGTATAGCCATTAGCCTTAGTGGTAGGATAGTTATATAAGTGCTCCCACATCAAGTGAACGTCGTCCTCGTGATACTGATAGAGTTTAGTTTGTATAGCCATTATCCTTAGTGGTAGGGTAGTAGTATAACTGCTCCCACATCAATAGAACACCGTCCTCATGATACTGATAGAGTTTACTTTGTATAGCCGTTAGATTTATGGCCCTGATGATACTGATATAGTTTCGTTTGTATAGCCATAAGCTTTAGTGGTAGGATTGTTATATAACTGCTCCCACTTCAAGAGAACAACCTCCTCGTGATAGTGATAGATTCTAGTTTATATAGCCCTTAGCCTTAGTGGCAGGATAGTTATTAACTGCTCCCACATCAAGAGAACATCGTCCTGGTGATACTGATAGAGTTTAGTTTTTATAGCCATTATCTTTAGGGGTAGCATACTTATAAAACCGCTCCCACATCAAGAGAATATGGTACTCGTGATACTGATAGTTTTAAGCTTGTATAGCCATTAGCTTTAGTTGTAGGCTAGTTATATAACTGCTCCCACATCAACAGGACATCGTACTCGTTATATGATAGAGTTTAGTTTGTATAGCCATTAGCTTTAGTGGTAGGATAGTTATATAACTGCTCCCACATCAAGAGAGCATCGTCCTCGTGATACTGATAGAATTTAGTTTGTATAGCCATTAGCTTTAGAGGTAGGATAGTTATATAACTGCTCCCACATTAAGAGAACTTCGTCCTAGTGATACTGATAGAGTTTCCTTTCTATAGCCATTAGCCCTAGTGGTAGGACAGTCATATAACTGCTCCCACATCAACGGAGATTCGTCCTTGTGATACTGGTAGATTTTATTTTGTATAGCCATTATGCTTAGTGGTAGGATAGTTATACAACTGCTCCCACATCTAGAGAACATCGTCCTGATGATACTGATAGTTTAGTTTGTATAGCCATTAGCCTTAGTGGTAGGATAGTTATATAACTGTACCCACATCAAGGGAACGTCGTCCTCGTGATACTGATAGAGTTCAGTTTGTATAGCCATTAGCCTTAGTGGTAAGATAGTTATATAGCTGCTCCCACATCAAGAGAACATCGTCCTCGTGAAACAGATATATTCTAATTTGTATAGCTATTAGCTTTAGAGGTAGGATAGTTATATAACTGCTCCCACATCAAGAGAAATTCGTCCTCGTAATACGGATAGAGTTTACTTTGTATGGCCATTAGCCCTAGAGGTAGGATAGTTATATAACTGCTCCCACATCAAGAGAACTTCGTCCTCGTGATACTGATAGACTTTAGTTTGTATAGCCATTATGCTTAGTGGTAGGGTAGTAGTATAACTGCTCCCACATCAAGAGAACACCGTCCTCATGATACTGATAGAGTTTACTTTGTATAGCCGTTAGATTTATGGCCCTGATGATACTGATATAGTTTAGTTTGTATAGCCATAAGCTTTAGTGGTAGGATTGTTATATAACTGCTCCCACATCAAGAGAACAACCTCCTCGTGATACTGATAGATTCTAGTTTATATAGCCCTTAGCCTTAGTGGTAGGATAGTTATTAACTGCTCCCACATCAAGAGAACATCGTCCTGGTGATACTGATAGAGTTTAGTTTGTATAGCCATTATCTTTAGTGGTAGCATACTTATAAAACTGCTCCCACATCAAGAGAATATCGTCCTCGTGATACTGATAGTTTTAAGTTTGTATAGCCATTAGCTTTTGTTGTAGGCTAGTTATATAACTGCTCCCACATCAACAGGACATCGTACTCGTGATATGATAGAGTTTAGTTTGTATAGCCATTAGCTTTAGTGGTAGGATAGTTATATAACTGCTCCCACATCAAGAGAGCATCGACCTCGTGATACTGATAGAATTTAGTTTGTATAGCCATTAGCTTTAGAGGTAGTATAGTTATATAACTGCTCCCACATCAAGAGAACTTCGTCCTAGTGATACTGATAGAGTTTCCTTTCTATAGCCATTAGCCCTAGTGGTAGGATAGTCATATAACTGCTCCCACATCAACAGAGAATCGTCCTGGTTATACTGATAGATTTTATTTTGTATAGCCATTATGCTTAGTGGTAGGATAGTTTTGCAACTGCTCCCACATCTAGAGAACATCGTCCTGATGACACTGATAGTTTAGTTTGTATAGCCATTAGCCTTAATGGTAGGATAGTTATCTAACTGTACCCACATCAAGAGAACGTCGTCCTCGTGATACTGATAGAGTTTATTTTGTATAGCCGTTAGATTTATGGCCCTGAAGATACTGATATAGTTTAGTTTGTATAGCCATAAGCTTTAGTGGTAGGATTGTTATATAACTGCTCCCACATCAAGAGAACAACCTCCTCGTGATACTGATAGATTCTAGTTTATATAGCCCTTAGCCTTAGTGGTAGGATAGTTATTAACTGCTCCCACATCAAGAGAACATCGTCCCGGTGGTTCTGATAGAGTTTAGTTTGTATAGCCATTATCTTTAGTGGTAGCATACTTATAAAACTGCTCCCACATCAAGAGAATTAGTCCTCGTGATACTGATAGTTTTAAGTTTGTATAGCCATTAGCTTTAGTTGTAGGCTAGTTATATAACTGCTCCCACATCAACAGGACATCGTACCCGTGATATGATAGAGTTTAGTTTGTATAGCCATTAGCCTTAGTGGTAAGATAGTTATATAACTGCTCCCACATCAAGGGAAATTCGTCCTCGTAATACGGATAGATTTTACTTTGTATGGCCATTAGCCCTAGTGGTAGGATAGTTATATAACTGCTCGCACATCAAGAGAGAATCGTCCTCGTGATACTGATAGAATTTTGTTTTATAGACATTAGCCTTAGTGGTAGGATAGTTATATAACTGCTCCCACATCAAGAGAATATCGTCCTCGTGATACTGATAGAGTTTAGCTGGTATAGCCATTAGCCTTATTGGTAGGATAATTATGTAACTTCTCCCACATCCAGAGAACTTCGTCCTCGTGATGCGGATAGAGTTTAGTTTGTATAGCCATTAGCCTTAGTGCTAGGATAGTTATATAACTGCTCCCACATCAAGTGAACATCGTCCTCGTGATACTGATAGAATTTAGTTTGTATAGCCATTAGCTTTAGAGGTAGGATAGTTATATAACTTCTCGAACATCAAGAGAACTTCGTCCTCGTGATACTGATAGACTTTAGTTTGTATAGCCATTTGCCCTAGTGGTAGGATAGTTATATAATTGCTCCCAAATCAAGAGAATATCGTCCTCGTGATACTGATAGAGTTTAGTTTGTATAGCCATTAGCCTTATTGGTAGGATAGTTATATAAGTGTTTCCACATCAAGTGAACGTCGTCCTCGTGATACTGATAGAGTTTAGTTTGTATAGCCATTATCCTTAGTGGTAGGGTAGTAGTATAACTATTCCCACATCAAGAGAACACCGTCCTCATGATACTGATAGAGTTTACTTTGTATAGCCGTTAGATTTATGGCCCTGATGATACTGATATAGTTTAGTTTGTATAGCCATAAGCTTTTGTGGTAGGATTGTTATATAACTGCTCCCACATCAAGAGAACAACCTCCTCGTGATACTGATAGATTCTAGTTTATATAGCCCTTAGCCTTAGTGGTAGGATAGTTATTAACTGCTCCCACATCAAGAGAACATCGTCCTGGTGATACCGATAGAGTTTAGTTTGTATAGCCATTATGTTTAGTGGTAGCATACTTATAAAACTGCTCCCACATCAAGAGAATATCGTCCTCGTGGTACTTATAGTTTTAAGTTTGTATAGCCATTAGCTTTAGTTGTAGGCTAGTTATATAACTGCTCCCACATCAACAGGACATCGTACTCGTGATATGATAGAGTTTAGTTTGTATAGCCATTAGCTTTAGTGGTAGGATAGTTATATAACTGCTCCCACATCAAGAGAGCATCGTCCTTGTGATACTGATAGAATTTAGTTTGTGTAGCCATTAGCTTTAGAGGTAGGATAGTTATATAACTGCTCCCACATCAAGAGAAGTTCGTCCTAGTGATACTGATAGAGTTTCCTTTCTATAGCCATTAGCCCTAGTGGTAGGATAGTCATATAACTGCTCCCACATCAACAGAGAATCGTCCTTGTGATACTGATAGATTTGATTTTGTATAGCCATTATGCTTAGTGGTAGGATAGTTATACAACTGCTCCCACATCTAGAGAACATCGTCCTGATGATACTGATAGTTTAGTTTGTATAGCCATTAGCCTTAGTGGTAGGATAGTTATATAACTGTACCCACATCAAGGGAACGTCGTCATCGTGATACTGATAGATTTTAGTTTGTATAGCCATTAGCCTTAGTGGTAAGATAGTTATATAGCTGCTCCCTCATCAAGAGAACATCGTCCTCGTGAAACAGATATATTCTAATTTGTATAGCTATTAGCTTTAGAGGTAGGATAGTTATATAACTGCTCCCACATCAAGAGAAATTCGTCCTCGTAATACGGATAGAGTTTATTTGTATGGCCATTAGCCCTAGAGGTAGGATAGTTATATAACTGCTCCCACATCAAGAGAACTTCGTCCTCGTGATGAAGATAGACTTTAGTTTTATAGCCATTATGCTTAGTGGTAGGGTAGTAGTATAACTGCTCCCACATCAAGAGAACATCGTCCTGATGATAGTGATAGTTTAGTTTGTATAGCCATTTGCCCTAGTGGTAGGATAGTTATATAACTGCTCCCAAATCAAGAGAATATCGTCCTCGTGATACTGATAGAGTATAGTTTGTATAGCCATTAGCCTTAGTGGTAGGATAGTTATATAAGTGCTCCCACATCAAGTGAACATCGTCCTCGTGATACTGATAGAGTTTAGTTTGTATAGCCATTATCCTTAGTGGTAGGGTAGTAGTATAACTGCTCCCACATCAAGAGAACACCGTCCTCATGATACTGATAGAGTTTACTTTGTATAGCCGTTAGATTTATGGCCCTGATGATACTGATATAGTTTATTTTGTATAGCCATAAGCTTTAGTGGTAGGATTGTTATATAACTGCTCCCACATCAAGAGAACAACCTCCTCGTGATACTGATAGATTCTAGTTTATATAGCCCTTAGCCTTAGTGGTAGGATAGTTATTAACTGCTCCCACATCAAGAGAACATCGTCCTGGTGATACTGATAGAGTTTAGTTTGTGTAGCCATTATCTTTAGTGGTAGCATACTTATAAAACTGCTCCCACATCAAGAGAATATCGTTCTCGTGATACTGATAGTTTTAAGTTTGTATAGCCATTAGCCTTACTTGTAGGCTAGTTATATAACTGCTCCCACATCAACAGGACATCGTACTCGTGATATGATAGAGTTTAGTTTGTATAGCCATTAGCTTTAGCGGTAGGATAGTTATATAACTGCTCCCACATCAAGAGAGTATCGTCCTCGTGATACTGATAGAATTTAGTTTGTATAGCCATTAGCTTTAGATGTAGAATAGTTATATAACTGCTCCCACATCAAGAGAACTTCGTCCTAGTTATAGTGATAGAGTTTTCTTTCTATAGCCATTAGCCCTTGTGGTAGGATAGTCATATAACTGCTCCCACACCAACAGAGAATCTTCCTGTTTATACTGATAGATTTTATTTTGTATAGCCATTATGCTGAGTGGTAGGATAGTTTTACAACTGCTCCCACATCTAGAGAACATCGTCCTGATGACACTGATAGTTTAGTTTGTATAGCCATTAGCTTTAATGGTAGGATAGTTATATAACTGTACCCACATCAAGAGAGGGTCGTCCTCGTGATACTTATAGAGTTTACTTTGTATAACCGTTAGATTTATGGCCCTGAAGATACTGATATAGTTTAGTTTGTATAGCCATAAGCTTTAGTGGTAGGATTGTTATATAACTGCTCCCACATCAAGAGAACAACCTCCTAGTGATACTGATAGATTCTAGTTTATATAGCCCTTAGCCTTAGTGGTAGGATAGTTATTAACTGCTCCCACATTAAGAGAACATCGTCCTGGTGATACTGATAGAGTTTAGTTTGTATAGCCATTATCTTTAGTGGTAGCATACTTATAAAACTGCTCCCACATCAAGAGAATATCGTCCTCGTGATACTGACAGTTTTAAGTTTGTATAGCCATTAGCTTTAGTTGTAGGCTAGTTATATAACTGCTCCCACATCAACAGGACATCGTACTCGTGATATGATAGAGTTTAGTTTGTATAGCCATTAGCTTTAGTGGTAGGATAGTTATATAACTGCTCCCACATCAAGAGAGCATCATCCTTGTGATACTGATAGAATTTTTTTGTATATCCATTAGCTTTAGAGGTAGGATAGTTATATAACTGCTCCCACATCAAGAGAATATCTACCTCGTGATGCTGATAGAGTTTACTTTGTATAGCCGTTAGATTTATGGCCCTGAAGATACTGATATAGTTTAGTTTGTATAGCCGTAAGCTTTAGTGGTAGGATTGTTATATGACTGCTCCCACATCAAGAGAACAACCTCCTCGTGATACTGATAGATTCTAGTTTATATAGCCCTTAGCCTTAGTGGTAGGATAGTTATTAACTGCTCCCACATCAAGAGAACATCGTCCTGGTGATACCGATAGAGTTTAGTTTGTATAGCCATTATGCTTAGTGGTAGGGTAGTAGTATAACTGCTCCCACATCAAGAGAACATCGTCCTGATGATAGTGATAGTTTAGTCGGTATAGCCATTTGCCCTAGTGGTAGGGTAGTTATATAACTGCTCCCAAATCAAGAGAATATCGTCCTCGTGATACTGATAGAATTTAGTTTGTAAAGCCATTAGCCATAGTGGTAAGATAGTTATATAGCTGCTCCCACATCAAGAGAACGTCGTCCTCGTGAAACAGATATATTTTAATTTGTATAGCTATTAGCTTTAGAGGTAGGATAGTTATATAACTGCTCCCACATCAAGAGAAATTCGTCCTCGTGATACTGATAGACTTTAGTTTGTATAGCCATTATGCTTAGTGGTAGGGTAGTAGTATAACTGCTCCCACATCAAGAGGAAATCGTCCTGATTATAGTGATAGTTTAGTCGGTATAGCCATTTGCCCTAGTGGTAGGGTAGTTATATAACTGCTCCCAAATCAAGAGAATATCGTCCTCGTGATACTGATAGAGTATAGTTTATATAGCCCTTAGCCTTAGTGGTAGGGTAGTAGTATAACTGCTCCCACATCAAGAGAACACCGTTCTCATGACACTGATAGAGTTTACTTTGTATAGCCATTATCCTTAGTGGTAGGGTAGTAGTATAACTGCTCCCACATCAAGAGAACACCGTTCTCATGATACTGATAGAGTTTACTTTGTATAGCCGTTAGATTTATGGCCCTGATAATACTGATATAGTTTAGTTTGTATAGCCATAAACTTTAGTGGTAGGATTGTTATATAACTGCTCCCACATCAAGAGGACAACCTCCTCGTGATACTGATAGATTCTAGTTTATATGGCCCTTAGCCTTAGTGGTAGGATAGTTATTATCTGCTCCCACATCAAGAGAACATCGTCCTGGTGATACTGATAGAGTTTAGTTTGTATAGCCATTATCCTTAGTGGTAGCATACTTATAAAACCGCTCCCACTTCAAGAGAATATCTTCCTCGTGATACTGATAGTTTTAAGTTTGTATAGCCATTAGCTTTAGTTGTAGGCTAGTTATATAACTGCTCCCACATCAACAGGACATCGTACTCGTGATCTGTTAGAGTTTAGTTTGTATAGCCATTAGCTTTAGTGGTAGGATAGTTATATAACTGCTCCCACATCAAGAGAACATCGTCCTCGTGATACTGATAGAGTTTAGTGTGTATAGCTATTAGCTTTAGAGGTAGGATAGTTATATAACTGCTCCCAGATCAAGAGAGAAATTCGTCCTCGTGATACTGATAGAGCTTACTTTTTATAGCCATTAGCCCTAGTGGTAGGATAGTTGTATAACTGCCCCCACATCAGGATATAATCGTCCTCGTGATACTGATAGAATATAGTTTGTATAGGCATTAGCCTTAGTGGTAGGATAGTTATATAACTGCTCCCACATCAAGAGAACATCGTCCGCGTGATACTGATAGAGTTTAGTTTGTATAGCCATTAGCTTTAGAGGTAGGATAGTTATATAACTGCTCCCACTTCAAGAGAACATCGTCCTCGTGATACTGGTAGATTTTAGTTTGTATAGCCATTAGCCCCAGTGGTAGGATAGTTATATAACTGCTCCGACATGAAGAGGACATCGTCCTCGTGAATCTGATAGAGTTTAGTTTGAATAGCCATTAGGTTTAGTGGTACGTTAGTTATATAACTGCTCCCGCATCAAGAGAACATCGTCCTCGTAATACTGATATATTTTAGTTTGTATAGCCATTAGCCTTAGTGGTATGATAGTTATATAACTCCTCCCACATCAAGAGAACATCGTCCCCGTGATACAGATAGATTCTAATTTATATAGCCGTTAGCTTTAGATGTAGGATAGTTATATATCTGCTCCCACATCAAGAGAACTTCGTCCTCGTGATACGGAGAGAGTTTACTTTGTATAGCCATTAGCCCTAGTGGTAGGATAATTATATAACTGTTCCCACATCAAGAGAGAATCGTCCTCGTGATACTGATAGAGTTTCCTTTTTATAGCTATTAGCCTTGGTGGTAGGATAGTCATATAACTGCTCGCAAATCAACAGAGAATCGTCCTCGTGATACTGATAGATTTTATTTTGTATAGCCATTATGCTTAGTGGTAGGATAGTTTTACAACTGCTTCCACATCTAGAGAACATCGTCCTGATAATACTGATAGTTTAGTTTGTATAGCCATTAGCCTTAGTGGTAGGATAATTATGTAACTGTACCCACATCAGGAAAACATCGTCCTCGTGATACTGATAGAGTTTAGCTTGTATAGCTATTAGCCTTAGTGGTAAGATAGTTATATAACTTCTCCCACATCAAGAGAACATCGTCCTCGTGAAACAGATAGATTCTAATTTGTATAGCTATTAGCTTTAGAGGTAGGATAGTTATATAACTGCTCCCACATCAAGGGAAATTCGTGCTCGTAATACGGATAGAGTTTACTTTGTATGGCCATTAGCCCTAGTGGTAGGATTGTTATATAACTGCTCCCACATCAAGAGAATATCGTCCTCGTGATACTGATAGAATTTAGTTTGTATAGCTCTTAGCTTTAGTGGTAGGATTTTTATATAACTGCTCCCACATCAACAGAACCTCGTACTCGTGATATGATAGAGTTTAGTTTGTATAGCTATTAGCTTCAGTGGTAGGATAGTTATATAACTGCTCCCACATCAAGAGAATCTCGTCCATGTGATAGTGGTAGGGATTAGTTTGTATAGCCATTAGCTTTAGTGGTAGGATAGTTATATAACTGCTCCCACATCGACAGAATGTCGTCCTCGTGATACTGATAGAGTTTAGCTTGTGTAGCCGTTAGCCTTATTGGTAGGGTAGTTATATAACTTCTCCCACATCAAGAGAACTTCCTTCTCGTGATACGGATAGAGTTTAGTTTGTATAGCCATTAGCCTAGTGGTAGGATCGTTATATATATGTGCTCCCACATCAAGTGAACATCGTCCTCGTGATACTGATAGAGTTTAGTTTGTATAGCCATTAGCTTTAGAGGCAGGATAGTTATATAACTGCTCCCTATCAAGAGAACTTCGTCCTAGTGATACTGATAGACTTTAGTTTGTATAGCCATATGCCGTAGTGGTAGGATAGTTATATAACTGCTCCCAAATCAAGAGAATATCGTCCTCATGATACTGATAGATTTTAGTTTGTATAGCCATTATCTTTATTGGTAGCATACTTATAAAACTGCTACCACATCAAGAGAATATCGTCCTCGTGATACTGATAGTTTTAAATTTGTATAGCAAGTAGCTTTAGTTGTAGGCTAGTTATATAACTGCTCCCACATCAACAGGACATCGTACTCGTGATATGATAGAGTTTAGTTTGTATAGCCATTAGCTATAGTGGTAGGATAGTTATATAACAGGTCCCACATCAAGAGAGCATCGTCCTCGTGATACTGATAGAATTTAGTTTGTATAGCCATTAGCTTTAGAGGTAGGATTGTTATATAACTGCTCCCACATCAAGAGAACTTCGTCCTAGTGATACGGATAGAGTTTGCTTTCTATAGCCATTAGCCCTAGTGGTAGGATAGTCATATAACTGCTCCCACATCAACAGAGAATCGTGCTGGTTATACTGATAGATTTTATTTTGTATAGCCATTAAGCTTAGTGGTAGGATAGTTTTACAACTGCTCCCACATCTAGAGAACATCGTCCTGATGACACTGATAGTTTAGTTTGTATAGCCATTAGCCTTAATGGTAGGATAGTTATATAACTGTACCCACATCAAGAGAACGTCGTCCTCGTGATACTGATAGAGTTTACTTTGTATAGCCGTTAGATTTATGGCCCTGAAGATACTGATATAGTTTAGTTTGTATAGCCATAGGCTTTAGTGGTAGGATTGTTATATAACTGCTCCCACATCAAGAGAACAACCTCCTCGTGATACTGATAGATTCTAGTTTATATAGCCCTTAGCCTTAGTGGTAGGATAGTTATTAACTGCTCCCACATCAAGAGAACATCGTCCCGGTGATACTGATAGAGTTTAGTTTGTATAGCCATTATCTTTAGTGGTAGCATACTTATAAAACTGCTCCCACATCAAGAGAATGTCGTCCTCGTGATACTGATAGTTTTAAGTTTGTATAGCCATTAGCTTTAGTTGTAGGCTAGTTATATAACTGCTCCCACATCAACAGGACATCGTACTCGTGATATGATAGAGTTTAGTTTGTATAGCCATTAGCCTTAGTGGTAAGATAGTTATATAACTGCTCCCACATCGAGGGAAATTCGTCCTCGTAATACGGATAGATTTTACTTTCTATGGCCATTAGCCCTAGTGGTAGGATAGTTATATAACTGCTCGCACATCAAGAGAGAATCGTCCTCGTGATACTGATAGAATTTTGTTTTATAGACATTAGCCTTAGTGGTAGGATAGTTATATAACTGCTCCCACATCAAGAGAATATCGTCCTCGTGATACTGATAGAGTTTAGCTGGTATAGCCATTAGCCTTATTGGTAGGATAATTATGTAACTTCTCCCACATCAAGAGAACTTCGTCCTCGTGATGCGGATAGAGTTTAGTTTGTATAGCCATTAGCCTTAGTGCTAGGATAGTTATATAACTGCTCCCACATCAAGTGAACATCGTCCTCGTGATACTGATAGAATTTAGTTTGCATAGCCATTAGCTTTAGAGGTAGGATAGTTATATAACTGCTCGAACATCAAGAGAACTTCGTCCTCGTGATACTGATAGACTTTAGTTTGTATAGCCATTTGCCCTAGTGGTAGGATAGTTATATAACTGATCCCAAATCAAGAGAATATCGTCCTCGTGATACTGATAGAGTTTGGTTTGTATAGCCATTAGCCTTAGTGGTAGGATTGTTATATAAGTGCTCCCACATCAAGTGAACGTCGTCCTCGTGATACTGATAGAGTTTAGTTTGTATAGCCATTATCCTTAGTGGTAGGGTAGTAGTATAACTGCTCCAACATCAAGAGAACACCGTCCTCATGATAATGATAGAGTTTACTTTGTATAGCCGTTAGATTTATGGCCCTGATGATACTGATATTGTTTAGTTTGTATAGCCATTAGCTTTAGTGGTAGGAATGTTATATAATTGCTCCCACATCAAGAGAACAACCTCCTCGTGATACTGATAGATTCTACTTTATATAGCCCTTAGCCTTAGTGGTAGGATAGTTATTAACTGCTCCCACATCAAGAGAACATCGTCCTGGTGATACTGATAGAGTTTAGTTTCTATAGCCATTATCTTTAGTGGTAGCATACTTATAAAACCGCTCCCACATCAAGAGAATATCGTCCTCGTGATACTGATAGTTTTAAGTTTGTATAGCCATTAGCTTTAGTTGTAGGCTAGTTATACAACTGCTCCCACATCAACAGGACGTCGTACTCGTGATATGATAGAGTTTAGTTTGTATAGCCATTAGCTTTAGTGGTAGGATAGTTATATAACTGCTCCCACATCAAGAGAACAACCTCCTCGTGATAATGATAGATTCTAGTTTATATAGCCCTTAGCCTTAGTGGTAGGATAGTTATTAACTGCTCCCACATCAACAGAGAATCGTCCTTGTGATACTGATAGATTTTATTTTGTATAGGCATTATGCTTAGTGGTAGGATAGTTATACAACTGCTTCCACATCTAGAGAACATCGTCCTGATGATACTGATAGTTTAGTTTGTATAGCCATTAGCCTTAGTGGTAGGATAGTTATATAACTGTACCCACATCAAGGGAGCGTCGTCCTCGTGATACTGATAGATTTTAGTTTGTATAGCCATTAGCTTTAGTGGTAGGATAGTTATATAACTGTACCCACATCAAGGGAGCGTCGTCCTCGTGATACTGATAGATTTTAGTTTGTATAGCCATTAGCCTTAGTGGTAAGATAGTTATATAGCTGCTCCCACATCAAGAGAACATCGTCCTCGTGAAACAGATATATTCTAATTTGTATAGCTATTAGCTTTAGAGGTAGGATAGTTATATAACTGCTCCCACATCAAGAGAAATTCGTCCTCGTAATACGGATAGAGTTTACTTTGTATGGCCATTAGCCCTAGTGGTAGGATAGTTATATAACTGCTCCCACATCAAGAGAACTTCGTCCTCGTGATACTGATAGACTTTAGTTTGTATAGCCATTATGCTTAGTGGTAGGGTAGTAGTATAACTGCTCCCACATCAAGAGAACATCGTCCTGATGATAGTGATAGTTTAGTTTGTATAGCCATTTGCCCTAGTGGTAGGATAGTTATATAACTGCTCCGAAATCAAGAGTATCGTCCTCGTGATACTGATAGGGTATAGTTTGTATAGCCATTAGCCTTAGTGGTAGGATAGTTATATAACTGCTCCGAAATCAAGAGAATATCGTCCTCGTGATACTGATAGGGTATAGTTTGTATAGCCATTTGCCCTAGTGGTAGGATAGTTATATAACTGCTCCGAAATCAAGAGTATCGTCCTCGTGATACTGATAGGGTATAGTTTGTATAGCCATTAGCCTTAGTGGTAGGATAGTTATATAACTGCTCCGAAATCAAGAGAATATCGTCCTCGTGATACTGATAGGGTATAGTTTGTATAGCCATTTGCCCTAGTGGTAGGATAGTTATATAACTGCTCCGAAATCAAGAGAATATCGTCCTCGTGATACTGATAGGGTATAGTTTGTATAGCCATTAGCCTTAGTGGTAGGATAGTTATATAACTGCTCCGAAATCAAGAGAATATCGTCCTCGTGATACTGATAGGGTATAGTTTGTATAGCCATTTGCCCTAGTGGTAGGATAGTTATATAACTGCTCCGAAATCAAGAGAATATCGTCCTCGTGATACTGATAGGGTATAGTTTGAATAGCCATTAGCCTTAGTGGTAGGATAGTTATATAAGTGCTCCCACATCAAGTGAACATCGTCCTCGTGATACTGATAGAGTTTAGCTTGTATAGCCATTATCATTAGTGGTAGGGTAGTAGTATAACTGCTCCCACATCAAGAGAACACCGTCCGCATGATACTGATAGAGTTTACTTTGTATAGCCGTTAGATTTATGGCCCTGATGATACTGATATAGTTTAGTTTGTATAGCCATAAGCTTTAGTGGTAGGATTGTTATATAACTGCTCCCACATCAAGAGAACAACCTCCTCGTGATACTGATAGATTCTAGTTTATATAGCCCTTAGCCTTAGTGGTAGGATAGTTATTAACTGCTCCCACATCAAGAGAACATCGTCCTGGTGATACTGATAGAGTTTAGTTTGTATAGCCATTATCTTTAGTGGTAGCATACTTATAAAACTGCTCCCACATCACGAGAATATCGTCCTCGTGATACTGATAGTTTTAAGTTTGTATAGCCATTAGCTTTAGTTGTAGGCTAGTTATATAACTGCTCCCACATCAACAGGACGTCGTACTCGTGATATGATAGAGTTTAGTTTGTATAGCCATTAGCCTTAGTGGTAAGATAGTTATATAACTGCTCCCACATCAAGGGAAATTCGTCCTCGTAATACGGATAGATTTTACTTTGTATGGCCATTAGCCCTAGTGGCAGGATAGTTATATAACTGCTCGCACATCAAGAGAGAATCGTCCTCGTGATACTGATAGAATTTTGTTTTATAGACATTAGCCTTAGTGGTAGGATAGTTATATAACTGCTCCCACATCAAGAGAATATCGTCCTCGTGATACTGATAGCGTTTAGCTGGTATAGCCATTAGCCTTATTGGTAGGATAATTATGTAACTTCTCCCACATCAAGAGAACTTCGTCCTCGTGATGCGGATAGAGTTTAGTTTGTATAGCCATTAGCCTTAGTGCTAGGATAGTTATATAACTGCTCCCACATCAAGTGATCATCGTCCTCGTGATACTGATAGAATTTAGTTTGTATAGCCATTAGCTTTAGAGGTAGGATAGTTATATAACTTCTCGAACATCAAGAGAACTTCGTCCTCGTGATACTGATAGACTTTAGTTTGTATAGCCATTTGCCCTAGTGGTAGGATAGTTATATAATTGCTCCCAAATCAAGAGAATATCGTCCTCGTGATACTGATAGAGTTTAGTTTGTATAGCCATTAGCCTTAGTGGTAGGATAGTTATATAAGTGCTCCCACATCAATTGAACGTCGTCCTCGTGATACTGATAGAGTTTAGTTTGTATAGCCATTATCCTTAGTGGTAGGGTAGTAGTATAACTGCTCCCACATCAAGAGAACACCGTCCTCATGATACTGATAGAGTTTACTTTGTATAGCCGTTAGATTTATGGCCCTGATGATACTGATATAGTTTAGTTTGTATAGCCATAAGCTTTAGTGGTAGGATAGTTATATAACTGCTCCCACATCAAGAGAACAACCTCCTCGTGATACTGATAGATTCTAGTTTATATAGCCCTTAGCCTTAGTGGTAGGATAGTTATTAACTGCTCCCACATCAAGAGAACATCGTCCTGGTGATACTGATAGAGTTTAGTTTGTATAGCCATTATCTTTAGTGGTAGCATGCTTATAAAACTGCTCCCACATCAAGAGAATATCGTCCTCGTGATAGCGATAGTTTTAAGTTTGTATAGCCATTAGCTTTAGTGGTAGGATAGTTATATAACTGCTCCCACATCAAGAGAGCATCATCCTTGTGATACGGATAGAATTTAGTTTGTATAGCCATTAGCTTTAGAGGTAGGATAGTTATATAACTGCTCCCACATCAAGAGAAGTTCGTCCTAGTGATACTGATAGAGTTTCCTTTCTATAGCCATTAGCCCTAGTGGTAGGATAGTCATATAACTGCTCCCACATCAACAGAGAATCGTCCTTGTGATACTGATAGATTTTATTTTGTATAGCCATTATGCTTAGTGGTAGGATAGTTTTACAACTGCTCCCACATCTAGAGAACACGTCCTGATGATACTGATAGTTTAGTTCGTATAGCCATTAGCCTTAATGGTAGGATAGTTATATAACTGTACCCACATCAAGAGAACGTCGTCCTCGTGATACTGATAGAATTTAGTTTGTAAAGCCATTAGCCATAGTGGTAAGATAGTTATATAGCTGCTCCCACATCAAGAGAACATCGTCCTCGTGAAACAGATATATTCTAATTTGTATAGCTATTAGCTTTAGAGGTAGGATAGTTATATAACTGCTCCCACATCAAGAGAAATTCGTCCTCGTAATACGGATAGAGTTTACTTTGTATGGCCATTAGCCCTAGAGGTAGGATAGTTATATAACTGCTCCCACATCAAGAGAACTTCGTCCTCGTGATGAAGATAGACTTCAGTTTGTATAGCCATTATGCTTAGTGGTAGGGTTGTAGTATAACTGCTCCCACATCAAGAGAACATCGTTCTGATGATAGTGATAGTTTAGTTTGTATAGCCATTTGCCCTAGTGGTAGGATAGTTATATAACTGCTCCGAAATCAAGAGAATATCGTCCTCGTGATACTGATAGGGTATAGTTTGTATAGCCATTAGCCTTAGTGGTAGGATAGTTATATAAGTGCTCCCACATCAAGTGAACATCGTCCTCGTGATACTGATAGAGTTTAGCTTGTATAGCCATTATCATTAGTGGTAGGGTAGTAGTATAACTGCTCCCACATCAAGAGAACACCGTCCTCATGATACTGATAGAGTTTACTTTGGATAGCCGTTAGATTTATGGCCCTGATGATACTGATATAGTTTAGTTTGTATAGCCATAAGCTTTAGTGGTAGGATTGTTATATAACTGCTCCCACATCAAGGGAACAACCTCCTCGTGATACTGATAGATTCTAGTTTATATAGTCCTTAGCCTTAGTGGTAGGATAGTTATTAACTGCTCCCACATCAAGAGAACATCGTCCTGGTGATACTGATAGAGTTTAGTTTGTATAGCCATTATCTTTAGTGGTAGCATACTTATAAAACTGCTCCCACATCAAGAGAATATCGTCCTCGTGATACTGATAGTTTTAAGTTTGTATAGCCATTAGCTTTAGTTGTAGGCTAGTTATATACCTGCTCCCACATCAACAGGACATCGTACTCGTGATATGATAGAGTTTAGTTTGTATAGCCATTAGCTTTAGTGGTAGGATAGTTATATAACTGCTCCCACATCAGGAGAGCATCGTCCTCGTGATACTGATAGAATTTAGTTTGTATAGCCATTAGCTTTAGAGGTAGGATAGTTATATAACTGCTCCCACATCAAGAGAACTTCGTCCTAGTGATACTGATAGAGTTTCCTTTCTATAGCCATTAGCCCTAGTGGTAGGATAGTCATATAACTGCACCCACATCAACAGAGAATCGTCCTGGTTATACTGATAGATTTTATTTTGTATAGCCATTATGCTTAGTGGTAGGATAGTTTTACAACTGCTCCCTCATCTAGAGAACATCGTCCTGATGACACTGATAGTTTAGTTTGTATAGCCATTAGCCTTAATAGTAGGATAGCTATATAACTGTACCCACATCAAGAGAACGTCGTCCTCGTGATACTGATAGAGTTTACTTTGTATAGCCGTTAGATTTATGGCCCTGAAGATACTGATATAGTTTAGTTTGTATAGCCATAAGCTTTAGTGGTAGGATTGTTATATAACTGCTCCCACATCAAGAGAACAACCTCCTCGTGATACTGATAGATTCTAGTTTATATAGCCCTTAGCCTTAGTGGTAGGATAGTTATTAACTGCTCCCACATCAAGAGAACATCGTCCCGGTGGTACTGATAGAGTTTAGTTTGTATAGCCATTATCTTTAGTGGTAGCATACTTATAAAACTGCTCCCACATCAAGAGAATATCGTCCTCGTGATACTGATAGTTTTAAGTTTGTATAGCCATTAGCCTTAGTTGTAGGCTAGTTATATAACTGCTCCCACATCAACAGGACATCGTACTCGTGATATGATAGAGTTTAGTTTGTATAGCCATTAGCCTTAGTGGTAAGATAGTTATATAACTGCTCCCACATCAAGGGAAATTCGTCCTCGTAATACGGATAGATTTTACTTTGTATGGCCATTAGCCCTAGTGGCAGGATAGTTATATAACTGCTCGCACATCAAGAGAGAATCGTCCTCGTGATACTGATAGAATTTTGTTTTATAGACATTAGCCTTAGTGGTAGGATAGTTATATCACTGCTCCCACATCAAGAGAATATCGTCCTCGTGATACTGATAGCGTTTAGCTGGTATAGCCATTAGCCATATTGGTAGGATAATTATGTAACTTCTCCCACATCAAGAGAACTTCGTCCTCGTGATGCGGATAGAGTTTAGTTTGTATAGACATTAGCCTTAGTGCTAGGATAATTATATAACTGCTCCCACATCAAGAGAACTTCGTCCTCGTGATACTGATAGACTTTAGTTTGTATAGCCATTTGCCCTAGTGGTAGAATAGTTATAAAACTGCTCCCAAATCAAGAGAATATCGTCCTCGTGATACTGATAGAGTTTAGTTTGTATAGCCATTAGCCTTAGTGGTAGGATAGTTATATAAGTGCTCCCACATCAAGTGAACGTCGTCCTCGTGATACTGATAGACTTTAGTTTGTATAGCCATTATCCTTAGTGGTAGGGTAGTAGTATAACTGCTCCCACATCAAGAGAACACCGTCCTCATGATACTGATAGAGTTTACTTTGTATAGCCGTTAGATTTATGGCCCTGATGATACTGATATAGTTTAGTTTGTATAGCCATAAGCTTTAGTGGTATGATTGTTATATAACTGCTCCCACATCAAGAGAACAACCTCCTCGTGATACTGATAGATTCTAGTTTATATAGCCCTTAGCCTTAGTGGTAGGATAGTTATTAACTGCTCCCACATCAAGAGAACTTCGTCCTAGTGATACTGATAGAGTTTCCTTTCTATAGCCATTAGCCCTAGTGGTAGGACAGTCATATAACTGCTCCCACATCAACAGAGAATCGTCCTTGTGATACTGATAGATTTTATTTTGTATAGCCATTATGCTTAGTGGTAGGATAGTTATACAACTGCTTCCACATCTAGAGAACATCGTCCTGATGTTACTGATAGTTTAGTTTGTATAGCCATTAGCCTTAGTGGTAGGATAGTTATATAACTGTACCCACATCAAGAGAAAGTCATCCTCGTGATACTGATAGAGTTTACTTTGTATAACCGTTAGATTTATGGCCCTGAAGATACTGATATAGTTTAGTTTGTATAGCCATAAGCTTTAGTGGTAGGATTGTTATATAACTGCTCCCACATCAAGAGAACAACCTCCTCGTGATACTGATAGATTCTAGTTTATATAGCCCTTAGCCTTAGTGGTAGGATAGCTATTAACTGCTCCCACATCAAGAGAACCTCATCCTGGTGATACTGATAGAGTTTAGTTTGTATAGCCATTATCTTTAGTGGTAGCATGCTTATAAAACTGCTCCCACATCAAGAGAATATCGTCCTCGTGATAGCGATAGTTTTAAGTTTGTATAGCCATTAGCTTTAGTTGTAGGCTAGTTATATAACTGCTCCCACATCAACAGGACATCGTACTCGTGATATGATAGAGTTTAGTTTGTATAGCCATTAGCTTTAGTGGTAGGATAGTTATATATCTGCTCCCACATCAAGAGAGCATCATCCTTGTGATGCGGATAGAATTTAGTTTGTATAGCCATTAGCTTTAGAGGTAGGATAGTTATATAACTGCTCCCACATCAAGAGAAGTTCGTCCTAGTGATACTGATAGAGTTTCCTTTCTATAGCCATTAGCCCTAGTGGCAGGATAGTCATATAACTGCTCCCACATCAACAAAGAATCGTCCTTGTGATACTGATAGATTTTATTTTGTATAGCCATTATGCTTAGTGGTAGGATAGTTTTACAACTGCTCCCACATCTAGAGAACACGTCCTGATGATACTGATAGTTTAGTTTGTATAGCCATTAGCCTTAATGGTAGGATAGTTATATAACTGTACCCACATCAAGAGAACGTCGTCCTCGTGATACTGATAGAATTTAGTTTGTAAAGCCATTAGCCATAGTGGTAAGATAGTTATATAGCTGCTCCCACATCAAGAGAACATCGTCCTCGTGAAACAGATATATTTTAATTTGTATAGCTATTAGCTTTAGAGGTAGGATAGTTATATAACTGCTCCCACATCAAGAGATATTCGTCCTCGTAATACGGATAGAGTTTACTTTGTATGGCCATTAGCCCTAGAGGTAGGATACTTATATAACTGCTCCCACATCAAGAGAACTTCGTCCTCGTGATGAAGATATACTTTAGTTTGTATACCCATTATGCTTAGTGGTAGGGTAGTAGTATAACTGCTCCCACATCAAGAGAACATCGTTCTGATGATAGTGATAATTTAGTTTGTATAGCCATTTGCCCTAGTGGTAGGTTAGTTATATAACTGCTCCCAAATCAAGAGAATATCGTCCTCGTGATACTGATAGATTATAGTTTGTATAGCCATTAGCCTTAGTGGTAGGATAGTTATATAAGTACTCCCACATCAAGTGAACATCGTCCTCGTGATACTGATAGAGTTTAGTTTGTGTAGCCATTATCCTTAGTGGTAGGGTAGTAGTATAACTGCTCCCACATCAAGAGAACACCGTCCTCATGATACTGATAGAGTTTACTTTGTATAGCCGTTAGATTCATGGCCCTGATGATACTGATATAGTTTAGTTTGTATAGCCATAAACTTTAGTGGTAGGATTGTTATACAACTGCTCCCACATCAAGAGAACAACCTCCTCGTGATACGGATAGATTCTAGTTTATATAGCCCTTAGCCTTAGTGGTAGGATAGTTATTAACTGCTCCCACATCAAGAGAACATCGTCCTGGTGATACTGATAGAGTTTAGTTTGTATAGCCATTATCTTTAGTGGTAGCATACTTATAAAACTGCTCCCACATCAAGAGAATATCGTCCTCGTGATACTGATAGTTTTAAGTTTGTATAGCCATTAGCTTTAGTTGTAGTCTAGTTATATAACTGCTCCCACATCAAGAGAACTTCGTCCTAGTGATACTGATAGAGGTTCCTTTCTATAGCCATTAGCCCTAGTGGTAGGATGGTCATATAACTGCTCCCACATCAACAGAGAATCGTCCTGGTTATACTGATAGATTTTATTTTGTATAGCCATTCTGCTTAGTGGTAGGATAGTTTTACAACTGCTCCCACATCTAGAGAACATCGTCCTGATGACACTGATGGTTTAGTTTGTATAGCCATTAGCCTTAATGGTAGGATAGTTATATAACTGTACCCACATCAAGAGAAAGTCGTCCTCGTGATACTGATAGAGTTTACTTTGTATAGCCGTTAGATTTATGGCCCTGAAGATACTGATGTAGTTTAGTTTGTATAGCCATAAGCTTTAGTGGTAGGATTGTTATATAACTGCTCCCACATCAAGAGAACAACCTCCTCGTGATACTGATAGATTCTAGTTTATATAGCCCTTAGCCTTAGTGGTAGGATAGTTATTAACTGCTCCCACATCAAGAGAACATCGTCCTGGTGATACCGATAGAGTTTAGTTTGTATAGCTATTATCTTTAGTGGTAGCATACTTATAAAACTGCTCCCACATCAAGAGAATATCGTCCTCGTGATACTGATAGTTTTAAGTTTGTATAGCCATTAGCTTTAGTTGTAGGCTAGTTATATAACTGCTCCCACATCAATAGGACATCGTACTCGTGATATGATAGAGTTTAGTTTGTATAGCCATTAGCTTTAGTGGTAGGATAGTTATATAACTGCTCCCACATCAAGAGAGCATCGTCCTTGTGATACAGATAGAATTTAGTTTGTATAGCCATTAGCGTTAGAGGTAGGATAGTTATATAACTGCTCCCACATCAAGAGAAGTTCGTCCTAGTGATACTGATAGAGTTTCCTTTCTATAGCCATTAGCCCTAGTGGTAGGATAGTCATATAACTGCTCCCACATCAACAGAGAATCGTCCTTGTGATACTGATAGATTTTATTTTGTATAGCCATTATGCTTAGTGGTAGGATAGTTATACAACTGCTCCCACATCTAGAGAACATCGTCCTGATGATATTGATAGTTTAGTTTGTATAGCCATTAGCCTTAGTGGTAGGATAGTTATATAACTGTACCCACATCAAGGGAACGTCGTCCTCGTGATACTGATAGATTTTAGTTCGTATAGCCATTAGCCTTAGTGGTAAGATAGTTATATAGCTGCTCCCACATCAAGAGAACATCGTCCTCGTGAAACAGATATATTCTAATTTGTATAGCTATTAGCTTTAGAGGTAGGATAGTTATATAACTGCTCCTACATCAAGAGAAATTCGTCCTCGTAATACGGATAGAGTTTACTTTGTATGGCCATTAGCCCTAGAGGTAGGATACTTATATAACTGCTCCCACATCAAGAGAACTTCGTCCTCGTGATGAAGATAGACTTTAGTTTGTATAGCCATTATGCTTAGTGGTAGGGTAGTAGTATAACTGCTCCCACATCAAGAGAACGTCGTCCTGATGATAGTGATAGTTTAGTTTGTATAGCCATTTGCCCTAGTGGTAGGATAGTTATATAACTGCTCCCAAATCAAGAGAATATAGTCCTCGTGATACTGATAGAGTATAGTTTGTATAGCCATTAGCCTTAGTGGTAGGATAGTTATATAAGTGCTCCCACATCAAGTGAACATCGTCCTCGTGATACTGATAGAGTTTAGTTTGTATAGCCATTATCCTTAGTGGTAGGGTAGTAGTATAACTGCTCCCACATCAAGAGAACACCGTCCTCATGATACTGATAGAGTTTACTTTGTATAGCCGTTAGATTTATGGCCCTGATGATACTGATATAATTTTGTTTGTATAGCCATAAGCTTTAGTGTTAGGATTGTTATATAACTGCTCCCACATCGAGAGAACAACCTCCTCGTGATACTGATAGATTCTAGTTCATATAGCCCTTAGCCGTAGTGGTAGGATAGTTATTAACTGCTCCCACATCAAGAGAACATCGTCCTGGTTATACTGATAGAGTTTAGTTTGTATAGCCATTATCTTTAGTGGTAGCATACTTATAAAACTGCTCCCACATCAAGAGAACTTCGTCCTAGTGATACTGATAGAGTTTCCTTTCTATAGCCATTAGCCCTTGTGGTAGGATAGTCATATAACTGCTCCCACACCAACAGAGAATCGTCCTGGTTATGCTGATAGATTTTATTTTATATAGCCATTATGCTTAGTGGTAGGATAGTTTTACCACTGCTCCCACATCTAGAGAACATCGTCCTGATGACACTGATAGTTTAGTTTGTATAGCCATTAGCTTTAATGGTAGGATAGTTATATAACTGTACCCACATCACGAGAAAGTCGTCCTCGTGATACTGATAGAGTTTACTTGGTATAACCGTTAGATTTATGGCCCTGAAGATACTGATATAGTTTAGTTTGTATAGCCATAAGCTTTAGTGGTAGGATTGTTATATAACTGCTCCCACATCAAGAGAACAACCTCCTCGTGATACTGATAGATGCTAGTTTATATAGCCCTTAGCCTTAGTGGTAGGATAGTTATTAACTGCTCCCACATCAAGGGAACATCGTCCTGGTGATACTGATAGAGTATAGTTTGTATAGCCATTATCTTTAGTGGTAGCATACTTATAAAACTGCTCCCACATCAAGAGAATATCGTCCTCGTGATACCGATAGTTTTAAGTTTGTATAGCCATTATCTTTAGTTGTAGGCTAGTTATATAACTGCTCCCACATCAACAGGACATCGTACTCGTGATATGATAGAGTTTAGTTTGTATAGCCATTAGCTTTAGTGGTAGGATAGTTATATAACTGCTCCCACATCAAGAGAGCATCATCTTTGTGATACTGATAGAATTAACTTTGTATAGCCATTAGCTTTAGAGGTAGGATAGTTATATAACTGCTCCCACATCAAGAGAAGTTCGTCCTAGTGATACTGATAGAGTTTCCTTTCTATAGCCATTAGCCCTAGTGGTAGGATAGTCATATAACTGCTCCCAAATCAACAGAGAATCGTCCTTGTGATACTGATAGATTTTATTTTGTATAGCCATTATGCTTAGTGGCAGGATAGTTTTACAACTGCTCCCACATCTAGAGAACATCGTCCTGATGATACTGATAGCTTAGTTTGTATAGCCATTAGCCTTAATGGTAGGATAGTTATATAACTGTACCCACATCAAGAGAACGTCGTCCTCATGATACTGATAGAATTTAGTTTGTAAAGCCATTAGCGATAGTGGTAAGATAGTTATATAGCTGCTCCCACATCAAGAGAACATCGTCCTCGTGAAAGAGATATATTTTAATTTGTATTGCTATTAGCTTTAGAGGTAGGATAGTTATATAACTGCTCCCACATCAAGAGAAATTCGTCCTCGTAATACGGATAGATTTTACTTTGTATGGCGATTAGCCCTAGTGGTAGGATACTTATATAACTGCTCCAACATCAACAGGACATCGTACTCGTTATATGATAGAAATTAGTTTGTATAGCCATTAGCTTTAGTGGTAGGATAGTTATATAACTGCTCCCACATCAACAGAATATCTACCTCGTGATACTGATAGAGTTTAGTTTGTATAGCCATTATCTTTAGTGGCAGGATACTTATAAAACTGCTCCCACATCAAAGAGAATATCGTCCTCGTGATACTGATAGTTTTAAGTTTGTATAGCCATTAGCTTTAGTTGTATGATAGTTATATAACTGCTCTCACATCAACAGGACATCGTACTCGTGATATGATAGAGTTTAGTTTGTATAGCCATTAGCTTTAGTTGTATGATAGTTATATAACTGCTCCCACTTCAAGAGAACATCGTCCTTGTGATACGGATAGATTCTAATTTGTATAGCCTTTTGCCTTAGTGGTACTATAGTTATATAATTGCTCCCACATCAAGAGAACGTTATATAATTGCTCCCGGATCAAGAGAACATCGTTCTCGTGATACTGGTCGATTTTAGTTTGTATAGCCATTAGCCCTAGTGGAAGGATAGTTATATAACTGCTCCCACATGAAGAGGACTTCGTCCTCGTGAAACTGATAGAGTTTAGTTTGTATAGCCAATAGTTTTAGTGGTAGTTTAGTTATATAAGTGCTTCCACAACATGTGAACATCGTCCTCGTGATACTGATAGAGTTTAGTTTGTATAGCCATTATCCTTAGTGGTAGGGTAGTAGTATAACTGCTCCCACATCAAGAGAACACCGTCCTCATGATACTGATAGAGTTTACTTTGTATAGCCGTGAGATTTATGGCGCTGATGATACTGATATAGTTTAGTTTGTATAGCCATAAGCTTTAGTGGTAGGATTGTTATATAACTGCTCCCACATCAAGAGAACAACCTCCTCGTGATACTGATAGATTCTAGTTTATATAGCCGTTAGCCTTAGTGGTAGGATATTTATTTACTGCTCCCACATCAAGAGAACATCGTCCTGGTGATACTGATAGAGTTTAGTTTGTATAGAAATTATGTTTAGTGGTAGCATACTTATAAAACCGCTCCCACATCAAGAGAATATCGTCCTCTTGATACTGATAGTTTTAAGTTTGTATAGCCATTAGCTTTAGTTGTAAGCTAGTTATATAACTGCTCCCACATCAACAGGACATCGTACTCGTGATATGATAAAGTTTAGTTTGTATAGCCATTAGCTGTAGTGGTAGGATAGTTATATAACTGCTCCCACATCAAGAGGGCATCGTCCTCGTGATACTGATAGAATTTAGTTGTATAGCCTTTAGCTTTAGAGGTAGGATAGTTATATAACTGCTCCCACATCAAGAGAACATCGTCCTCGTGAAACAGATATATTCTAATTTGTATAGCTATTAGCTTTAGAGGTAGGATAGTTATATAACTGCTCCCACATCAAGAGAACTTCGTCCTCGTGATGAAGATAGACTTTAGTTTGTATAGCCATTAGCCTTAGTGGTAAGATAGTTATATAGCTGCTCCCACATCAAGAGAACATCGTCCTCGTGAAACAGATATATTCTAATTTGTATAGCTATTAGCTTTAGAGGTAGGATAGTTATATAACTGCTCCTACATCAAGAGAAATTCGTCCTCGTAATACGGATAGAGTTTACTTTGTATGGCCATTAGCCCTAGAGGTAGGATAGTTATATAACTGCTCCCACATCAAGAGAACTTCGTCCTCGTGATGAAGATAGACTTTAGTTTGTATAGCCATTATGCTTAGTGGTAGGGTAGTAGTATAACTGCTCCCACATCAAGAGAACATCGTCCTGATGATAGTGATAGTTTAGTTTGTATAGCCATTTGCCCTAGTGGTAGGATAGTTATATAGCTGCTCCCAAATCAAGAGAATATAGTCCTCGTGATACTGATAGAGTATAGTTTGTATAGCCATTAGCCGTAGTGGTAGGATAGTTATATAAGTGCTCCCACATCAAGTGAACATCGTCCTCGTGATACTGATAGAGTTTAGTTTGTATAGCCATTATCCTTAGTGGTAGGGTAGTAGTATAACTGCTCCCACATCAAGAGAACACCGTCCTCATGATACTGATAGAGTTTACTTTGTATAGCCGTTAGATTTATGGCCCTGATGATACTGATATAGTTTTGTTTGTATAGCCATAAGCTTTAGTGGTAGGATTGTTATATAACTGCTCCCACATCGAGAGAACAACCTCCTCGTGATACTGATAGATTCTAGTTCATATAGCCCTTAGCCGTAGTGGTGGGATAGTTATTAACTGCTCCCACATCAAGAGAACATCGTCCTGGTTATACTGATAGAGTTTAGTTTGTATAGCCATTATCTTTAGTGGTAGCATACTTATAAAACTGCTCCCACATCAAGAGAATATCGTCCTCGTGATACTGATAGTTTTAAGTTTGTATAGCCATTAGCTTTATTTGTAGGCTATTTATATAACTGCTCCCGTATCAACAGGACATCGTACTCGTGATATGATAGAGTTTAGTTTGTATAGCCATTAGCTTTAGTGGTAGGATAGTTATATAACTGCTCCCACATCAAGAGAGCATCGTCCTCGTGATACTGATAGAATTTAGTTTGTATAGCCATTAGCTTTAGATGTAGGATAGTTATATAACTGCTCCCACATCAAGAGAACTTCGTCCTAGTGATACCGATAGAGTTTCCTTTCTATAGCCATTAGCCCTTGTGGTAGGATAGTCATATAACTGCTCCCACACCAACAGAGAATCGTCCTGGTTATACTGATAGATTTTATTTTGTATAGCCATTATGCTTAGTGGTAGGATAGTTTTACAACTGCTCCCACATCTAGAGAACATCGTCCTGATTACACTGATAGTTTAGTTTGTATAGCCATTAGCTTTAATGGTAGGATAGTTATATAACTGAACCCACATCAAGAGAAAGTCGTCCTCGTGATACTGATAGAGTTTACTTGGTATAACCGTTAGATTTATGGCCCTGAAGATACTGATATAGTTTAGTTTGTATAGCCATAAGCTTTAGTGGTAGGATTGTTATATAACTGCTCCCACATCAAGAGAACAACCTCCTCGTGATACTGATAGATTCTAGTTTATATAGCCCTTAGCCTTAGTGGTGGGATAGTTATTAACTGTTCCCACATCAAGGGAACATCGTCCTGGTGATACTGATAGAGTTTAGTTTGTATAGCCATTATCTTTAGTGGTAGCATACTTATAAAACTGCTCCCACATCAAGAGAATATCGTCCTCGTGATACCGATAGTTTTAAGTTTGTATAGCCATTATCTTTAGTTGTAGGCTAGTTATATAACTGCTCCCACATCAACAGGACATCGTGCTCGTGATATGTTAGAGTTTAGTTTGTATAGCCATTAGCTTTAGTGGTAGGATAGTTATATAACTGCTCCCACATCGAGAGAGCATCATCTTTGTGATACTGATAGAATTTACTTTGTATAGCCATTAGCTTTAGAGGTAGGATAGTTATATAACTGCTCCCACATCAAGAGAAGTTCGTCCTAGTGATACTGATAGAGTTTCCTTTCTATAGCCATTAGCCCTACTGGTAGGATAGTCATATAACTGCTCCCAAATCAACAGAGAATCGTCCTTGTGATACTGATAGATTTTATTTTGTATAGCCATTATGCTTAGTGGTAGGATAGTTTTACAACTGCTCCCACATCTAGAGAACATCGTCCTGATGATACTGATAGCTTAGTTTGTATAGCCATTAGCCTTAATGGTAGGATAGTTATATAACTGTACCCACATCAAGAGAACGTCGTCCTCGTGATACTGATAGAATTTCGTTTGTAAAGCCATTAGCGATAGTGGTAAGATAGTTATATAGCTGCTCCCACATCAAGAGAACATCGTCCTCGTGAAAGAGATATATTTTAATTTGTATAGCTATTAGCTTTAGAGGTAGGATAGTTATATAACTGCTCCCACATCAAGAGAAATTCGTCCTCGTAATACGGATAGATTTTACTTTGTATGGCGATTAGCCCTAGTGGTAGGATAGTCATATAACTGCTCCAACATCAACAGGACATCGTACTCGTTATATGATAGAAACTAGTTTGTATAGCCATTAGCTTTAGTGGTAGGATAGTTATATAACTGCTCCCACATCAACAGAATATCTACCTCGTGATACTGATAGAGTTTAGTTTGTATAGCCATTATCTTTATTGGTAGGATACTTATAAAACTGCTCCCACATCAAAGAGAATATCGTCCTCGTGATACTGATAGTTTTAAGTTTGTATAGCCATTAGCTTTAGTTGTATGATAGTTATATAACTGCTCTCACATCAACAGGACATCGTACTCGTGATATGATGAGTTTAGTTTGTATAGCCATTAGCCTTAGTGGTAGGATAGTTATATAACTGCTCCCACATCAAGAGAACATCGTCCTCGTGATACTGATTAAGTTTAGTTTGTATAGCCATTAGCTTTAGAGGTAGGATAGTTATATAACTGCTCCCACTTCAAGAGAACATCGTCCATGTGATGCGGATAGATTCTAATTTGTATAGCCTTTTGCCTTAGTGGTACTATAGTTATATAATTGCTCCCACATCAAGAGAACGTTATATAATTGCTGCCGGATCAAGAGAACATCGTCCTCGAGATACTGGTCGATTTTAGTTTGTATAGCCATTAGCCCTAGTGGAAGGATAGTTATATAACTGCTCCCACATCAAGAGAAGTTCGTCCTAGTGATACTGATAGAGTTTCCTTTCTATAGCCATTAGCCCTAGTGGTAGGATAGTCATATAACTGCTCCCACATCAACAGAGAATCGTCCTTGTGATACTGATAGATTTTATTTTGTATAGCCATTATGCTTTGTGGTAGGATAGTTTTACAACTGCTCCCACATCTAGAGAACATCGTCCTGATGATACTGATAGTTTAGTTTGTATAGCCATTAGCCTTAATGGTAGGATAGTTATATAACTGTACCCACATCAAGAGAACGTCGTACTCGTGATATGATAGAGTTTAGTTTGTATAGCCATTAGCCTTAGTGGTAGGATAGTTATATAACTGCTCCCACATCAAGAGAACATCGTCCTCGTGATACTGATAAAGTTTAGTTTGTATAGCCATTAGCTTTAGTTGTAGTCTAGTTATATAACTGCTCCCACATCAACAGGACATCGTACTCGTGATATGATAGAATTTAGTTTGTATAGCCATTAGCTTTATTGGTAGGATAGTTATATAACTGCTCCCACATCAAGAGAGCATCGTCCTCGTGATACTGATAGAATTTAGTTTGTAAAGCCATTAGCCATAGTGGTAAGATTGTTATATAGCTGCTCCCACATCAAGAGAACATCGTCCTCGTGAAACAGATATATTTTAATTTGTATAGCTATTAGCTTTAGAGGTAGGATAGTTATATAACTGCTCCCACATCAAGAGATATTCGTCCTCGTAATACAGATAGAGTTTACTTTGTGTGGCCATTAGCCCTAGAGGTAGGATACTTATATAACTTCTCCCACATCAAGAGAACTTCGTCCTCGTGATGAAGATAGACTTTAGTTTGTATACCCATTATGCTTAGTGGTAGGGTAGTAGTATAACTGCTCCCACATCAAGAGAACATCGTTCTGATGATAGTGATAGTTTAGTTTGTATAGCCATTTGCCCTAGTGGTAGGATAGTTATATAACTGCTCCCAAATCAAGAGAATATCGTCCTCGTGTTACTGATAGATTATAGTTTGTATAGCCATTAGCCTTAGTGGTAGGATAGTTATATAAGTACTCCCACATCAAGTGAACATCGTCCTCGTGATACTGATAGAGTTTAGTTTGTATAGCCATTATCCTTAGTGGTAGGGTAGTAGTATAACTGCTCCCACATCAAGAGAACACCGTCCTCATGATACTGATAGAGTTTACTTTGTATAGCCGTTAGATTTATGGCCCTGATGATACTGATATAGTTTAGTTTGTATAGCCATAAGCTTTAGTGGTAGGATTGTTATATAACTGCTCCCACATCAAGAGAACAACCTCCTCGTGATACGGATAGATTCTAGTTTATATAGCCCTTAGCCTTAGTGGTAGGATAGTTATTAACTGCTCCCACATCAAGAGAACATCGTCCTGGTGATACTGATAGAGTTTAGTTTGTATAGCCATTATCTTTAGTGGTAGCATACTTATAAAACTGCTCCCACATCAAGAGAATATCGTCCTCGTGATACTGATAGTTTTAAGTTTGTATAGCCATTAGCTTTAGTTGTAGTCTAGTTATATAACTGCTCCCACATCAACAGGACATCGTACTCGTGATATGATAGAATTTAGTTTGTATAGCCATTAGCTTTATTGGTAGGATAGTTATATAACTGCTCCCACATCAAGAGAGCATCGTCCTCGTGATACTGATAGAATTTAGTTTGTATAGCCATTAGCTTTAGATGTAGGATAGTTATATAACTGCTCCCACATCAAGAGAAGTTCGTCCTAGTGATACTGATAGAGTTTCCTTTCTATAGCCATTAGCCCTAGTGGTAGGATAGTCATATAACTGCTCCAACATCAACAGGACATCGTACTCGTGATATGATAGAAATTAGTTTGTATAGCCATTATCTTTAGTGGTAGGATAGTTATATAACTGCTCCCACATCAAGAGAATATCTACCTCGTGATACTGATGGAGTTTAGTTTGTATAGCCATTATCTTTAGTGGTAGGATACTTATAAAACTGCTCCCACATCAAAGAGAATATCGTCCTCGTGATACTGATAGTTTTAAGTTTGTATAGCCATTAGCTTTAGTTGTATGATAGTTATATAACTGCTCTCACATCAAGAGGACATCGTACTCGTGATATGATAGAGTTTAGTTTGTATAGCCATTAGCCTTAGTGGTAGGATAGTTATATAACTGCTCCCACATCAAGAGAACATCGTCCTCGTGATACTGATAAAGTTTAGTTTGTATAGCCATTAGCTTTAGAGGTAGGATAGTTATATAACTGCTCCCACTTCAAGAGAACATCGTCCTCGTGATACGGATAGATTCTAATTTGTATAGCCTTTTGCCTTAGTGGTACTATAGTTATATAACTGCACCCACATCAAGAGAACGTTATATAATTGCTCCCGCATCAA
Organism: Anabrus simplex; assembly: GCF_040414725.1. Taxonomy (NCBI): domain Eukaryota; kingdom Metazoa; phylum Arthropoda; class Insecta; order Orthoptera; family Tettigoniidae; genus Anabrus; species Anabrus simplex. The sequence continues at coordinate 146,856,892 of NC_090270.1, read as the reverse complement.
GAGAACATCGTCCTCGTGATACTGGTCGATTTTAGTTTGTATAGCCATTAGCCCTAGTGGAAGGATAGTTATATAACTGCTCCCACATGAAGAGGATATCGTCCTCGTGAAACTGATAGAGTTTAGTTTGTATAGCCATTAGTTTTAGTGGTAGTTTAGTTATATAAGTGCTTCCACAACATGTGAACATCGTCCTCGTGATACTGATAGAGTTTAGTTTGTATGGCCATTATCCTTAGTGGTAGGGTAGTAGTATAACTGCTCCCACATCAAGAGAACACCGTCCTCATGATACTGAGAGAGTTTACTTTGTATAGCCGTGAGATTTATGTCCCTGATGATACTGATATAGTTTAGTTCGTATAGCCATAAGCTTTAGTGGTAGGATTGTTATATAACTGCTCCCACATCAAGAGAACAACCTCCTCGTGATACTGATAGATTCTAGTTTATATAGCCGTTAGCCTTAGTGGTAGGATATTTACTTACTGCTCCCACATCAAGAGAACATCGTCCTGGTGATACTGATAGAGTTTAGTTTGTATAGAAATTATCTTTAGTGGTAGCATACTTATAAAACCGCTCCCACATCAAGAGAATATCGTCCTCTTGATACTGATAGTTTTAAGTTTGTATAGCCATTAGCTTTAGTTGTAGGCTAGTTATATAACTGCTCCCACATCAACAGGACATCGTACTCGTGATATGATAGAGCTTAGTTTGTATAGCCATTAGCTGTAGTGGTAGGATAGTTATATAACTGCTCCCACATCAAGAGGGCATCGTCCTCGTGATACTGATAGGATTTAGTTTGTATAGCCTTTAGCTTTAGAGGTAGGATAGTTATATAACTGCTCCCACATCAAGAGAACTTCGTCCTAGTGATACTGATAGAGTTTCCTTTCTATAGCCATTAGCCCTAGTGGTAGGATAGTCATATAACTGCTCCCAGATCAACAGAGAATCGTCCTTGTGATACTCATAGATTTTATCTTGTATAGCCATTATGCTTAGTGGTAGGATAGTTTTACAACTGCTCCCACATCTAGAGAACATCGTCCTGATGATACTGATAGTTTAGTTTGTATAGCCATTAGCCTTAATGGTAGGATAGTTATATAACTGTACCCACATCAAGAGAACGTCGTCCTCGTGATGCTGATAGAGTTTAGTTTGTATAGCCATTAGCTTTAGAGGTAGGATAGTTATATAACTGCTCCCACTTCAAGAGAACATCGTCCTCGTGATACGGATAGATTCTAATTTGTATAGCCATTTGCCTTAGTGGTACTATAGTTATATAACTGCTCCCACATCAAGAGAACGTTATATAATTGCTCCCGCATCAAGAGAACATCGTCCTCGTGATACTGGTAGATTTTAGTTTGTATAGCCATTAGCCCTAGTGGTAGGATAGTTATATAACTGCTCCCACATGAAGAGGATATCGTCCTCGTGAAACTGATAGAGTTTAGTTTGTATAGCCATTAGGTTTAGTGGTAGGTTAGTTATATAACTGCTCCCGCATCAAGAGAACATCGTCCTCGTAATACTGATAGATTTTAGTTTGTATAGCCATTAGCCTTAGTGGTATGATAGTTATATAACTCCTCCCACATGAAGAGAACATCGTCCCCGTGTTACAGGTAGATTCTAATTTATATAGCCGTTAGCTTTAGATGTAGGATAGTTATATATCTGCTCCCACATAGGGAGAACTTCGTCCTCGTGATACGGAGAGAGTTTACTTTGTATAGCCATTAGCCCTAGTGGTAGGATAATTATATAACTGCTCCCACATCAAGAGAGAATCGTCCTCGTGATACTGATAGAGTTTCCTTTTTATAGCTATTAGCCCTAGTGGTAGGATAGTCATATAACTTCTCGCAAATCAACCGAGAATCGTCCTCGTGATACTGATAGATTTTATTTTGTATAGCCATTATGCTTAGTGTTAGGATAGTTTTACAACTGCTCCCACATCTAGAGAACATCGTCCTGATAATACTGATAGTTTAGTTTGTATAGCCATTAGCCTTAGTGGTAGGATAATTATATAACTGCTCCCACATGAAGAGGATATCGTCCTCGTAATACTGATAGATTTTAATTTGTATAGCCATTAGCCTTAGTGGTATGATAGTTATATAACTCCTCCCACACCAGGAGAACATCGTCCTCGTGATACTGATAGAGTTTAGCTTGTATAGCTATTAGCCTTAGTGGTAAGATAGTTATATAACTTCTCCCACATCAAGAGAACATATTCCTCGTGAAACAGATAGATTCTAATTTGTATAGCTATTAGCTTTAGAGGTAGGATAGTTATATAACTGCTCCCACTTCAAGGGAAATTCGTCCTCGTAATGCGGATAGAGTTTACTTTGTATGGCCATTAGCCCTAGTGGTAGGATAGTTATATAACTGCTCGCACATCAAGAGAGAATCGTCCTCGTGATACTGATAGAATTTTGTTTGTATAGACATTAGCCTTAGTGGTAGGATAGTTATATAACTGCTCCCACATCAAGAGAATATCGTCCTCGTGATACTGATAGAATTTAGTTTGTATAGCTCTTAGCATTAGTGGTAGGATTTTTTTATAACTGCTCCCACATCAACAGAACATCGTACTCGTGATGTGATAGAGTTTAGTTTGTATAGCTATTAGCTTCAGTGGTAGGATAGTTATATAACTGCTCCCACATCAAGAGAACCTCGTCCATGTGATAGTGGTAGGGATTAGTTTGTATAGCCATTAGCTTTAGTGGTAGGATAGTTATATAACTGCTCCCACATCGACAGAATATCGCCTCGGGATACTGATAGAGTTTAGCTTGTGTAGCCATTAGCCTTATTGGTGGGATAGTTATATAACTTCTCCCACATCAAGAGAACTTCGTCCTCGTTATACGGATAGAGTTTAGTTTGTATAGCCATTAGCCTAGTGGTAGGATCGTTATATAAGTGCTCCCACATCAAGCGAACATCGTCGTCGTGATACTGATAGAGTTTAGTTTGTATAGCCATTAGCTTTAGAGGTAGGATAGTTATATAACTGCTCCCACATCAAGAGAACTTCGTCCTAGTGATACTGCTAGATTTTAGTTTGTATAGCCATTTGCCCTAGTGGTAGGATAGTTATATAACTGCTCCCAAATCAAGAGAATATCGTCCTCGTGATACTGATAGAGTTTAGTTTGTATAGCCATTAGCCTTAGTGGTAGGATAGATATATAAGTGCTCCCACATCAAGTGAATATCGTCCTCGTGATACTGATAGAGTTTAGTTTGTATAGCCATTATCTTTAGTGGTAGCATACTTATAAAACCGCTCCCACTTCAAGAGAATATCGTCCTCGTGATACTGATAGTTTTAAGTTTGTATAGCCATTAGCTTTAGTTGTAGGCTAGTTATATAACTGCTCCCACATCAACAGGACATCGTACTCGTAATATGATAGAGTTTAGTTTGTATAGCCATTAGCTTTAGTGGTAGGATAGTTATATAACTGCTCCCACATCAAGAGAACATCGTCCTCGTGATACTGATAGAGTTTAGTGTGTATAGCCATTATCCTTAGTGGTAGGGTAGTAGTATAACTGCTCCCACATCAAGAGAACACCGTCCTCATGATACTGATAGCGTTTACTTTGTATAGCCGTTAGATTTATGGCCCTGATGATACTGATATAGTTTAGTTTGTATAGCCATAAACTTTAGTGGTAGGATTGTTATATAACTGCTCCCACATCAAGAGAACAACCTCCTCGTGATACTGATAGTTTCTAGTTTATATCGCCCTTAGCCTTAGTGGTAGGATAGTTATTAACTGCTCCCACATCAAGGGAACATCGTCCTGGTGATACTGATAGAGTTTAGTTTGTATAGCCATTATCTTTAGTGGTAGCATACTTATAAAACCGCTCCCACTTCAAGAGAATATCGTCCTCGTGATACTGATAGTTTTAAGTTTGTATAGCCATTAGCTTTAGTTGTAGGCTAGTTATATAACTGCTCCCACATCAACAGGACATCGTACTCGTAATATGATAGTGTTTAGTTTGTATAACCATTAGCTTTAGTGGTAGGATAGTTATATAACTGCTCCCACATCAAGAGAACATCGTCCTCGTGATACTGATAGAGTTTAGTGTGTATAGCTATTAGCTTTAGAGGTAGGATAGTTATATAACTGCTCCCAGATCAAGAGAGAACTTCGTCCTCGTGATACTGATAGAGCTTACTTTTTATAGCCATTAGCCCTAGTGGTAGGATAGTTGTATAACTGCCCCCACATCAGGATAGAATCGTCCTCGTGATATTGATAGAATATAGTTTGTATAGGCATTAGCCTTAGTGGTAGGATAGTTATATAACTGGTCCCACATAGAGGGAACATCGTCCTCGTGATACTGATAGAGTTTAGTTTGTATAGCCATTAGCTTTAGAGGTAGGATAGTTATATAACTGCTCCCACTTCAAGAGAACATCGTCCTCGTGATACTGGTAGATTTTAGTTTGTATAGCCATTAGCCCCAGTGGTAGGATAGTTATATAACTGCTCCCACATGAAGAGGATATCGTCCTCGTGAATCTGATAGAGTTTAGTTTGTATAGCCATTAGGTTTAGTGGTAGGTTATTTATATAACTGCTCCCGCATCAAGAGAACATCGTCCTCGTAATACTGATAGATTTTAGTTTGTATAGCCATTAGCCTTAGTGGTATGATAGTTATATAACTCCTCCCACATCAAGAGAACATCGTCCCCGTGATACAGATAGATTCTAATTTATATAGCCGTTAGCTTTAGATGTAGGATAGTTATATATCTGCTCCCACATCAAGAGAACTTCGTCCTCGTGATACGGAGAGAGTTTACTTTGTATAGCCATTAGCCCTAGTGGTAGGATAATTATATAACTGCTCCCACATCAAGAGAGAATCATCCTCGTGATACTGATAGAGTTTCCTTTTTATAGCTATTAGCCCTAGTGGTAGGATAGTCATATAACTGCTCGCAAATCAACAGAGAATCGTCCTCGTGATACTGATAGATTTTATTTTGTATAGCCATTATGCTGAGTGGTAGGATAGTTTTACAACTGCTCCCACATCTAGAGAACATCGTCCTGATAATACTGATAGTTTAGTTTGTATATCAACTAGCCTTAGTGGTAGGATAATTATGTAACTGTACCCACATCAGGAGAACATCGTCCTCGTGATACTGATAGAGTTTAGCTTGTATAGCCATTAGCCTTAGTGGTAAGATAGTTATATAACTTCTCCCACATCAAGAGAACATCGTCCTCGTGAAACAGATAGATTCTAATTTGTATAGCTATTAGCTTTAGAGGTAGGATAGTTATATAACTGCTCCCACATCAAGGGAAATTCGTCCTCGTAATACTGATAGAGTTTACATTGTATGGCCATTAGCCCTAGTGGTAGGATTGTTATATAACTGCTCCCACATCAAGAGATTATCGTCCTCGTGATACTGATAGAATTTAGTTTGTGTAGCTCTTAGCATTAGTGGTAGGATTTTTATATAACTGCTCCCACATCAACAGAACATCGTACTCGTGATATGATAGAGTTTAGTTTGTATAGCTATTAGCTTCAGTGGTAGGATAGTTATATAACTGCTCCCACATCAAGAGAATCTCGTCCATGTGATAGTGGTAGGGATTAGTTTGTATAGCCATTAGCTTTAGTGGTAGGATAGTTATATAACTGCTCCCACATCGACAGAATGTCGTCCTCGTGATACTGATAGAGTTTACTTTGTATAGCCGTTAGATTTATGGGCCTGATGATACTGATATAGTTTCGTTTGTATAGCCATAAGCTTTAGTGGTAGGATTGTTATATAACTGCTCCCACATCAAGAGAACAACCTCCTCGTGATACTGATAGATTCTAGTTGATATAGCCCTTAGCCTTAGTGGTAGGATAGTTATTAACTGCTCCCACATTAGGAGAACTTCGTCCTAGTGATACTGATAGAGTTTCCTTTCTATAGCCATTAGCCCTAGTGGTAGGACAGTTATATAACTGCTCCCACATCAACAGAGAATCGTCCTTGTGATACTGGTAGATTTTATTTTGTATAGCCATTATGCTTAGTGGTAGGATAGTTATACAACTGCTCCCACATCTAGAGAACATCGTCCTGATGATACTGATAGTTTAGTTTGTATAGCCATTAGCCTTAGTGGTAGGATAGTTATATAACTGTACCCACATCAAGGGAACGTCGTCCTCGTGATACTGATAGAGTTTAGTTTGTATAGCCATTAGCCTTAGTGGTAAGATAGTTATATAGCTGCTCCCACATCAAGAGAACATCGTCCTCGTGAAACAGATATATTCTAACTTGTATAGCTATTAGCTTCAGAGGTAGGATAGTTATATAACTGCTCCCACATCAAGAGAAATTCGTCCTCGTAATACGGAAAGAGTTTACGTTGTATGGCCATTAGCCCTAGAGGTAGGATAGTTATATAACTGCTCCCACATCAAGAGAACTTTGTCCTCGTGATACTGATAGACTTTAGTTTGTATAGCCATTATCCTTAGTGGTAGGGTAGTAGTATAACTGCTCCCACATCAAGAGAGCATCGTCCTGATGATAGTGATAGTTTAGTTTGTATAGCCATTTGCCCTAGTGGTAGGATAGTTATATAACTGCTCCCAAATCAAGAGAATATCGTCCTCGTGATACTGATAGGGTATAGTTTGTATAGCCATTAGCCTTAGTGGTAGGATAGTTATATAAGTGCTCCCACATCAAGTGAACATCGTCCTCGTGATACTTATAGAGTTTAGCTTGTATAGCCATTTCCTTAGTGGTAGGGTAGTAGTATAACTGCTCCCACATCAAGAGAACACCGTCCTCATAATACTGATAGCGTTTACTTTGTATAGCCGTTAGATTTATGGCCCTGATGATACTGATATAGTTTAGTTTGTATAGCCATAAGCTTTAGTGGTAGGATTGTTATATAACTGCTCCCACATCAAGAGAACAACCTCCTCGTGATACTGATAGATTCTAGTTTATATAGCCCTTAGCCTTAGTGGTAGGATAGTTATTAACTGCTCCCACATCAAGAGAACATCGTCCTGGTGATACAGATAGATTTTAGTTTGTATAGCCATTATCTTTAGTGGTAGCATACTTATAAAACTGCTCCCACATCAAGAGAATATCGTCCTCGTGATACTGATAGTTTTAAGTTTGTATAGCCATTAGCTTTTGTTGTAGGCTAGTTATATAACTGCTCCCACATCAACAGGACATCGTACTCGTGATATGATAGAGTTTAGTTTGTATAGCCATTAGCTTTAGTGGTAGGATAGTTATATAACTGCTCCCACATCAGGAGAGCATCGTCCTCGTGATACTGATAGAATTTAGTTTGTGTAGCCATTAGCTTTAGAGGTAGGATAGTTATATAACTGCTCCCACATAAGAGAACTTCGTCCTAGTGATACTGATAGAGTTTCCTTTCTATAGCCATTAGCCCTAGTGGTAGTGCTCCCACATCAACAGAGAATCGTCCTGGTTATACTGATAGATTTTATTTTGTATAGCCATTATGCTTAGTGGTAGGATAGTTTTGCAACTGCTCCCACATCTAGAGAACATCGTCCTGATGACACTGATAGTTTAGTTTGTATAGCCATTAGCCTTAATGGTAGGATAGTTATATAACTGTACCCACATAAAGAGAACGTCGTCCTCGTGATACTGATAGAGTTTACTTTGTATAGCCGTTAGATTTATGGCCCTGAAGATACTGATATAGTTTAGTTTGTATAGCCATAAGCTTTAGTGGCGGGATTGTTATATAACTGCTCCCACATCAAGAGAACAACCTCCTCGTGATACTGATAGATTCTAGTTTATATAGCCCTTAGCCTTAGTGGTAGGATAGTTATTAACTGCTCCCACATCAAGAGAACATCGTCCCGGTGGTACTGATAGAGTTTAGTTTGTATAGCCATTATCTTTAGTGGTAGCATACTTATAAAACTGCTCCCACATCAAGAGAATATCGTCCTCGTGATACTGATAGTTTTAAGTTTGTATAGCCATTAGCTTTAGTTGTAGGCTAGTTATATAACTGCTCCCACATCAACAGGACATCGTACTCGTGATATGATAGAGTTTAGTTTGTATAGCCATTAGCCTTAGTGGTAAGATAGTTATATAACTGCTCCCACATCAAGGGAAATTCGTCCTCGTAATACGGATAGATTTTACTTTATATGGCCATTAGCCCTAGTGGTAGGATAGTTATATAACTGCTCGCACAACAAGAGAGAATCGTCCTCGTGATACTGATAGAATTTTGTTTTATAGACATTAGCCTTAGTGGTAGGATAGTTATATAACTGCTCCCACATCAAGAGAATATCGTCCTCGTGATACTGATAGAGTTTAGCTGGTGTAGCCATTAGCCTTATTGGTAGGATAATTATGTAACTTCTCCCACATCAAGAGAACTTCGTCCTCGTGATGCGGATAGAGTTTAGTTTGTATAGCCATTAGTCTTAGTGCTAGGATAGTTATATAAGTGCTCCCACATCAAGTGAACATCGTCCTCGTGATACTGATAGAATTTAGTTTGTATAGCCATTAGCTTTAGGGGTAGGATAGTTATATAACTGCTCGAACATCAAGAGAACTTCGTCCTCGTGATACTGATAGACTTTAGTTTGTATAGCCATTTGCCCTAGTGGTAGGATAGTTATATAACTGCTCCCAAATCAAGAGAATATCGTCCTCGTGATACTGATAGTGTTTAGTTTGTATAGCCATTAGCCTTAGTGGTAGGATAGTTATATAAGTGCTCCCACATCAGTTGGACGTCGTCCTCGTGATACTGATAGAGTTTAGTTTGTATAGCCATTATCCTTAGTGGTAGGGTAGTAGTATATCTGCTCCCACATCAAGAGAACACCGTCCTCATGATACTGATAGAGTTTACTTTGTATAGCCGTTAGATTTATGGCCCTGATGATACTGATATTGTTTCGTTTGTATAGCCATAAACTTTAGTGGTAGGATTGTTATATAACTGCTCCCAAATCAAGAGAATATCGTCCTCGTGATACTGATAGAGTTTAGCTGGTGTACCCATTAGCCTTATTGGTAGGATAGTTATATAACTGTACCCACATAAGGAGAACATCGTCCTCGTGATACTGATAGAGTTTAGTTTGTATAGCCATTAGCCTAAGTGGTAAGATAGTTATATAACTGTACCCACATCAAGAGAACATCGTCCTCGTGATACTGATAGAGTATAGTTTGTATAGCCATTAGCCTTAGTGGTGGGATAGTTATATAAGTGCTCGCACATCAAGTGAACATCGTCCTCGTGATACTGATAGACTTTAGTTTGTATAGCCATTATCCTTAGTGGTAGGGTAGTAGTATAACTGCCCCCACATCAAGAGATCCCCGTCCTCATGTTACTGATAGAGTTTACTTTGTATAGCCGTTAGATTTATGGCCCTGATGATACTGATATAGTTTAGTTTGTATAGCCATAAGCTTTAGTGGTAGGATTGTTATATAACTGCTCCCACATCACGAGAACAACCTCCTCGTGATACTGATAGATTCTAGTTTATATAGCCCTTAGCCTTAGTGGTAGGATAGTTATTAATTGCTCCCACATCAAGAGAACATCGTCCTGGTGATACTGATAGAGTTTAGTTTGTATAGCCATTATATTTAGTGGTAGCATACTTTTAAAACTGCTCCCACATCAAGAGAATATCGTCCTCGTGATACTGATAGTTTTAAGTTTGTATAGCCATTAGCTTTAGTTGTAGGCTAGTTATATATCTGCTCCCACATCAACAGGACATCGTACTCGTGATATGATAGAGTTTAGTTTGTATAGCCATTAGCTTTAGTGGTAGGCTAGTTATATAACTGCTCCCACATCAACAGGACATCGTACTCGTGATATTGTAGAGTTTAGTTTGTATAGCCATTAGCTTTAGAGGCAGGATAGTTATATAACTGCTCCCACATCAACAGGACATCGTACTCGTGATATGATAGAGTTTAGTTTGTATAACCATTAGCTTTAGTGGTAGGATAGTTATATAACTGCTCCCACATCAAGAGAGCATCGTCCCCGTGATACTGATAGAATTTAGTTTGTATAGCCATTAGCTTTAGAGGTAGGATAGTTATATAACTGCTCCCACATCAAGAGAACTTCGTCCTAGTGATACTGATAGAGTTTCCTTTTTATAGCCATTAGCCCTAGTGGTAGGATAGTCATATAAGTGCTCCCTCATCAACAGAGAATCGTCCTTGTGATACTGATAGATTTTAGTTTGTATAGCCATTAGCCTTAGTGGTAGGATAGTTATATAACTGTACCCACATCAAGAGAACGTCGTACTCGTGATACTGATAGAGTTTAGTTTGTATAGCCATTAGCCTTAGTGGTAAGATAGTTATATAGCTGCTCCCATATCAAGAGAACATCGTCCTCGTGAAACAGATAGATTCTAATTTGTATAGCCATTTGCCTTAGTGGTACTGTAGTTATATAACTGCTCCCACATCAAGAGAACGTTATATAATTGCTCCCGCATCAAGAGAACATCGTCCTCGTGATACTGGTAGATTTTGGTTTGTATAGTCATTAGCCCTAGTGGTAGGATAGTTATATAACTGCTCCCACATGAAGAGGATATCGTCCTCGTGAAACTGATAGAGTTTAGTTTGTATAGCCATTAGGTTTTGTGGTAGGATAGTTATATAACTGCTCCCGCATCAAGAGAACACCGTCCTCGTAATACTGATAGATTTTAGTTTGTATAGCCATTAGCCTTAGTGGTATGATAGTTATCTAACTCTTCCCACATGAAGAGAACATCGTCCCCGTGATACAGATAGATTCTAATTTATATAGCCGTTAGCTTTAGATGTAGGATAGTTATATATCTGCTCCCACATCAAGAGAACTTCGTCCTCGTGATACGGAGAGTGTTTACTTTGTATAGCCATTAGCCCTAGTGGTGGGATTATTATATAACTGCTCCCACATCAAGAGAGAATCGTCCTCGTGATACTGATAGAGTTTAGTTGGTATAGCCATTAGCTTTAGAGGTAGGATAGTTATATAAGTGCTCCCAAATCAAGAGAATATCGTCCTCGTGATACTGACACAGTTTAGCTGGTGTAGCCATTAGCCTTATTGGTAGGATAGTTATATAACTGTACCCACATAAGGAGAACATCGTCCTCGTGATACTGATAGAGTTTAGTTTGTATAGATATTAGCCTTAGTGGTAAGATAGTTATATAACTGCTCCCACATCAAGGGAAATTCGTCCTCGTAATACGGATAGATTTTACTTTGTATGGCCATTAGCCCTATTGGTAGGATAGTTATATAACTGCTCGCACATCAAGAGAGAATCGTCCTCGTGATACTGATAGAATTTTGTTTGTATAGACATTAGCCTTAGTGGTAGGATACTTATATAACTGCTCCCACATCAAGAGAATATCGTCCTCGTGATACTGATAGACTTTAGCTGGTGTAGCCATTAGCCTTATTGGTAGGATTGTTATATAACTTCTCCCACATCAAGAGAACTTCGTCCTCGTGATAGTGATAGAGTTTAGTTTGTATAGCCATTAGCCTTAGCGCTAGGATAGTTATATAAGTGCTCCCACATCAAGTGAACATCGTCCTCGTGATACGGATAGTGTTTGGTTTGTATAGCCATTAGCTTTAGAGGTAGGATAGTTATATAACTGCTCCCACATCAAGAGAACTTCGTCCTCGTGATACTGATAGACTTTAGTTTGTATAGCCATTATCCTTAGTGGTAGGGTAGTAGTATAACTGCTCCCACATCAAGAGAACATCGTCCTGATGATAGTGATAGTTTAGTTTGTATAGCCATTTGCCCTAGTGGTAGGATAGTTTATATAACTGCTCCCAAATCAAGAGAATATCGTCCTCGTGATACTGATAGAGTTTAGTTTGTATAGCCATTAGCCTTAGTGGTGGGATAGTTATATAGGTGCTCCCACATCAAGTGAACATCGTCCTCGTGATACTGATAGAGTTTAGTTTGTATAGCCATTATCCTTAGTGGTAGGGTAGTAGTATAACCGCTCCCACATCAAGAGAACCCCGTCGTCATGATACTGATAGAGTTTACTTTGTATAGCCGTTCGATTTATGGCCCTGATGATACTGATATAGTTTAGTATGTATAGCCATAAGCTTTAGTGGTAGGATTGTTATATAACTGCTCCCACATCAAGAGAACAACCTCCTCGTGATACTGATAGATTCTATTTTATATAGCCCTTAGCCTTAGTGGTAGGATAGTTATTAACTGCTCCCACATCAAGAGAACATCGTCCTGGTGATACTGATAGAGTTTAGTTTGTATAGCCATTATCTTTAGTGGTAGCATACCTTTAAAACTCCTCCCACATCAAGAGAATATAGTCCTCGTGATACTGATAGTTTTAAGTTTGTATAGCCATTAGCTTTAGTTGTAGGCTAGTTATGTAACTGCTCCCACATCAACAGGACATCGTACTCGTGATATGATAGAGTTTAGTTTGTATAGCCATTAGCTTTAGTGGTAGGATAGTTATATAACTGCTCCCACATCAAGAGAGCATCGTCCTCGTGATACTGATAGAATTTAGTTTGTATAGCCATTAGCTTTAGAGGTAGGATAGTTATATAACTGCTCCCACATCAAGAGAACTTCGTCCTAGTGATACTGATAGCGTTTCCTTTCTATAGCAATTAGCCCTAGTGGTAGGATAGTCATATAACTGCTCCCTCATCTACAGACAATCGTCCTTGTGATACTGATAGATTTTATTTTGTATAGCCATTATGATTAGTGGTAGGATAGTTTTACAACTGCTCCCACATCTAGAGAACATCGTCCTGATGATACTGATAGTTTAGTTTGTCTAGCCATTAGCCTTAATGGTAGGATAGTTATATAACTGTACCCACATCAAGAGAACGTCGTCCTCGTGATACTGATAGAGCTAAGTTTGTATAGCCATTAGCCTTAGTGGTAAGATAGTTATATAGCTGCTCCCACATCAAGAGAACATCGTCCTCGTAATACGGATAGAGTTTACTTTGTATGGCGATTACCCCTAGTGGTAGGATAGTCATATAACTGCTCCAACATCAACAGGATATCGTACTCGTGATTTGATAGAAATTAGTTTGTATAGCCATTAGCTTTAGTGGTAGGATAGTTATATAACTGCTACCACATCAAGAGAAATTCGTCCTCGTAATACGGATAGATGTTACTTTGTATGGCGATTAGCCCTAGTGGTAGGATAGTCATATAACGGCTCCAACATCAACAGGACATCGTACTCGTGATATGATATAAATTAGTTTGTATAGCCATTAGCATTTTTGGTAGGATAGTTATATAACTGCTCCCACATCAAGAGAATATCTACCTCGTGATACTGATAGAGTTTAGTTTGTATAGCCATTATCTTTAGTGGTAGGATACTTATAAAACTGCTCCCACATCAAAGAGAATATCGTCCTCGTGATACTGATAGATTTTAGTTTGTATAGCCATTAGCCTTAGTGGTAAGATAGTTATATCTGCTCCCACATCAAGGGAAATTCGTCCTCGTAATACGGATAGATTTTACTTTGTATGGCCATTAGCCCTAGTGGTAGGATAGTTATATAACTGCTCGCACATCAAGAGAGAATCGTCCTCGTGATTCTGATAGAATTTTGTTTTATAGACATTAGCCTTAGTGGTAGGATAGTTATATAACTGCTCCCACATCAAGGGAATATCGTCCTCGTGATACTGATAGAGTTTAGCTGGTGTAGCCATTAGCCTTATTGGTAGGATCGTTATGTAACTTCTCCCACATCAAGAGAACTTCGTCCTCGTGATACGGATAGAGTTTAGTTTGTATAGCCATTAGCCTTAGTGCTAGGATAGTTATATAAGTGATCCCACATCAAGTGAACATCGTCCTCGTGATACTGATAGAGTTTAGTTTGTGTAGCCATTAACTTTAGAGGTAGGATAGTTATATAACTGCTCCCACATCAAGAGAACGTCGTCCTAGTGATACTGACAGAGTTTCCTTTCTATAGCCATTAGCCCTAGTGGTAGGATAGTCATATAACTGCTCCCACATCAACAGAGAATCGTCCTTGTGATACTGATAGATTTTATTTTGTATAGCCATTATGCTTAGTGGTAGGATAGTTTTACAACTGCTCCCACATCTAGAGAACATCGTCCTGATGATACTGATAGAAATTAGTTTGTATAGCCATTAGCTTTAGAGGTAGGATAGTTATATAACTGCTCCCACATCAATAGAACTTCGTCCTAGTGATACTGACAGAGTTTCCTTTCTATAGCCATTAGCCCTAGTGGTAGGATAGTCATATAACTGCTCCCACGTCAACAGGACATCGTACTCGTGATATGATAGAGTTTAGTTTGTATAGCCATTAGCTGTAGTGGTAGGATAGTTATATAACTGCTCCCTCATCAGGGGGGCATCGTCCTCGTGATACTGATAGAATTTAGTTTGTATAGCCATTAGCTTTAGAGGTAGGATAGTTATATAACTGCTCCCACATGAGGAGTACTTCGTCCTAGTGATACTGATAGAGCTTCCTTTCTATAGCCATTAGCCCTAGTGGTAGGACAGTCATATAACTGCTCCCACATCAACAGAGAATCGTCCTTGTGATACTGATAGATTTTATTTTGTATAGCCATTATGCTTAGTTGTAGGATAGTTTTACAACTGCTCCCACATCTAGAGAACATCGTACTGATGATACTGATAGTTTAGTTTGTATAGCCATTAGCCTTAATGGTAGGATAGTTATATAACTGTACCCACATCAAGAGATCGTCGTTTTCGTGATACTGATAGAGTTTACTTTGTATAGCCGTTAGATTTATGGTCCTGATGATACTGATATAGTTTAGTTTGTATAGCCATAAGCTTTAGTGGTAGGATTGTTATATAACTGCTCCCACATCAAGAGAACAACCTCCTCGTGATACTGATAGATTCTAGTTTATATAGCCCTTAGCCCTAGTGGTAGGATAGTTATTAACTGCTCCCACATCAAGAGAACATCGTCCTGGTGATACTGATAGAGTTTAGTTTGTATAGCCATTATCTTTAGTGGTAGCATACTTATAAAACTGCTCCCACATCAAGAGAATATCGTCCTTGTGATACTGATAGTTTTATGTTTGTATAGCCATTAGCTTTAGTTGTAGGCTAGTTATATAACTGCTCCCACATCAACAGGACATCGTACTCGTGATATGATAGAGTTTAGTTTGTATAGCCATTAGCTTTAGTGGTAGGATAGTTATATAACTGCTCCCACATCAAGAGAGCATCGTCCTCGTGATACTGATAGAATTTATTTTGTATAGCCATTAGCTTTAGAGGTAGGATTGTTATATAACTGCTCCCACATCAAGAGAACTTCGTCCTAGTGATACTGATAGAGTTTCCTTTCTATAGCCATTATGCCCTAGTGGTAGGATAGTTGTATAACTGACCCCACATCAGGATAGAATCGTCCTCGTGATACTGATAGAATTTAGTTTGTATAGGCATTAGCCTTAGTGGTAGGATAGTTATATAACTGGTCCCACATAGAGGGAACATCGTCCTCGTGATACTGATGGAGTTTAGTTTGTATAGCCATTAGCTTTAGAGGTAGGATAGTTATATAAGTGCTCCCAAATCAAGAGAATATCGTCCTCGTGATACTGATACAGTTTAGCTGGTGTAGCCATTAGCCTTATTGGTAGGATAGTTATATAACTGTACCCACATCAAGAGAACGTCGACCTCGTGATGCTGATAGAGTTTAGTGTGTATAGCTATTAGCTTTAGAGGTAGGATTGTTATATAACTGCTCCCACATCAAGAGAGAACTTCGTCCTCGTGATACTGATAGAGTTTACTTTTTATAGCCATTAGCCCTAGTGGTAGGATAGTTGTATAACTGCCTCCACATCAGGATAGAATCGTCCTCGTGATACTGATAGAATTTAGTTTGTATAGGCATTAGCCTTAGTGGTAGGATAGTTATATAACTGGTCCCACATAGAGGGAACATCGTCCTCGTGATACTGATGGAGTTTAGTTTGTATAGCCATTAGCTTTAGAGGTAGGATAGTTATATAACTGCTCCCACTTCAAGAGAACATCGTCCTCGTGATACGGATAGATTCTAATTTGTATAGCCATTTGCCTTAGTGGTACTATAGTTATATAACTGCTCCCACATCAAGAGAACGTTATATAATTTCTCCCGCATCAAGAGAACATCGTCTTCGTGATACTGGTAGATTTTAGTTTGTATAGCCATTAGCCCTAGTGGTAGGATAGTTATATAACTGCTCCCACATGAAGAGGATACCGTCCTCGTGAAACTGATAACGTTTAGTTTGTATAGCCATTAGGTTTAGTGGTAGGTTAGTTATATAACTGCTCCCGCATCAAGAGAACATCGTCCTCGTAATACTGATAGATTTTAGTTTGTATAGCCATTAGCCTTAGTGGTATGATAGTTATATAACCCCTCCCACATCATGAGAACATCGTCCCCGTGATACAGATAGATTCTAATTTATATAGCCGTTAGCTTTAGATGTAGGCTAGTTATATATCTGCTCCCACATCAAGAGAACTTCGTCCTCGTGATACGGAGAGAGTTTACTTTGTATAGCCATTAGCCCTAGTGGTAGGATAATTATATAACTGCTCCCACATCAAGAGAGGATCGTCCTCGTGATACTGATAGAGTTTAGCTTGTATAGCTATTATCTTTAGTGGTAAGATAGTTATATAACTTCTCCCACATCAAGAGAACATCGTCCTCGTGAAACAGATAGATTCTAATTTGTATAGCTATTAGCTTTAGAGGTAGGATAGTTATATAACTGCTCCCACTTCAAGGGAAATTCGTCCTCGTAATGCGGATAGAGTTTACTTTGTATGGCCATTAGCCCTAGTGGTAGGATAGTTATATAACTGCTCGCACATCAAGAGAGAATCGTCCTCGTGATACTGATAGAATTTTGTTTGTATAGACATTAGCCTTAGTAGTAGGATAGTTATATAACTGCTCCCACATCAAGAGAATATCGTCCTCGTGATACTGATAGAATTTAGTTTGTATAGCTCTTAGCATTAGTGGTAGGATTTTTTTATAACTGCTCCCACATCAACAGAACATCGTACTCGTGATATGATAGAGTTTAGTTTGTATAGCTATTAGCTTCAGTGGTAGGATAGTTATATAACTGCTCCCACATCAAGAGAACCTCGTCCATGTGATAGTGGTAGGGATCAGTTTGTATAGCCATTAGCTTTAGTGGTAGGATAGTTATATAACTGCTCCCACATCAGGAGAACTTCGTCCTAGTGATACTGATAGACTTTAGTTTGTATAGCCATTTGCCCTAGTGGTAGGATAGTTATATAACTGCTCCCAAATCAAGAGAATATCGTCCTCGTGATACTGATAGAATTTAGTTTGTATAGCCATTAGGCTTAGTGGTAGGATAGATATATAAGTGCTCCCCCATCAAGTGAACATCGTCCTCGTGATACTGATAGAGTTTAGTGTGTATAGCCATTATCTTTAGTGGTAGCATACTTATAAAACTGCTCCCACATCAAGAGAATATTGTCCTCGTGATACTGATAGTTTTTAGTTTGTATAGCAATTAGCTTTAGTTGTAGGCTAGTTATATAACTGCTCCCACATCAACAGGACATCGTACTCGTGATATGATAGAGTTCAGTTTGTATAGCCATTAGCTTTAGTGGTAGGATAGTTATATAACTGGTCCCACATCAAGAGAGCATCGTCCTCGTGAAACTGATAGAATTTAGTTTGTATAGCCATTAGCTTTAGAGGTAGGATAGTTATATAACTGCTCCCACATCAAGAGAACTTCGTCCTAGTGATACTGATAGAGTTTCCTTTCTATAACCATTAGCCCTAGTGGTAGGATAGTCATATAACTGCTCGCACATCAACAGAGAATCGTCCTCGTGATACTGTTAGATTTTATTTTGTATAGCCATTATCCTTAGTGGTAGGAGAGTTTTACAACTGCTCCCACATCTAGAGAACATCGTCCTTATGATACTGATAGTTTAGTTTGTATAGCCATTAGCCTTAGTGGTAGGATAGTTATATAAATGTACCCACATCAAGAGAACGTCGTCCTCGTGATACTGATAGAGTTTAGTTTGTATAGCCATTAGCCTTAGTGGTAGGATAGTTATATAGCTGCTCCCACATCAAGCGAACATCGTCCTCGTGAAACAGATAGATTCTAATTTGTATAGCTAATAGCTTTAGAGGTAGGATAGTTATATAACTGCTCCCACATCAAGAGAAATTCGTCCTCGTGAAACTGATAGAGTTTAGTTTGTATAGCCATTATGTTTAGTGGTAGGATAGTTATATAACTGCTCCCACTTCAAGAGAACATCGTCCTCGTGATACGGATAGATTCTAATTTGTATAGCCATTTGCCTTAGTGGTACTATAGTTATATAACTGCTCCCACGTCAAGAGAACGTTATATATATGCTCCCGAATCAAGAGAACATCGTCCTCGTGATACTGGTAGATTTTAGTTTGTATAGCCATTAGCCCTAGTGGTAGGATAGTTATATAACTGCTCCCACATGAAGAGGATATCGTCCTCGTGAAACTGATAGATTCAAATTTGTATAGCTAATAGCTTTAGAGGTAGGATAGTTATATAACTGCTCCCACATCAAGAGAAATTCGTCCTCGTGAAACTGATAGAGTTTAGTTTGTATAGCCATTAGGTTTAGTGGTAGGATAGTTATATAACTGCTCCCACTTCAAGAGAACATCGTCCTCGTGATACGGATAGATTCTAATTTGTATAGCCATTTGCCTTAGTGGTACTATAGTTATATAACTGCTCCCACGTCAAGAGAACGTTATATATATGCTCCCGAATCAAGAGAACATCGTCCTCGTGATACTGGTAGATTTTAGTTTGTATAGCCATTAGCCCTAGTGGTAGGATAGTTATATAACTCCCCCCACATCAAGGGAACATCGTCCCCGTGATACAGATAGATTTTAATATATATAGCCGTTAGCTTTAGATGTAGGATAGTTATATATCTGCTCCCACATCAAGAGAACTTCGTCCTCGTGATACGGAGAGTGTTTACTTTGTATAGCCATTAGCCCTAGTGGTAGGATTATTATATAACTGCTCCCACATCAAGAGAGAATCATCCTCGTGATATTGATAGAGTTTAGTTTGTATAGCCATTAGCTTTAGAGGTAGGATAGTTATACAACTGCTCCTACATTAAGAGAACTTCGTCCTAGTGATAGTGATAGAGTTTCCTTTTTATAGCCATTAGCCCTAGTGGTAGGATAGTCATATAACTACTCCCACATCAACAGAGAATCGTCCTCGTTATACTGATAGATCTTATTTTGTATAGCCATTATGCTTAGTGGTAGGATAGTTTTACAACTGCTCCCACATCTAGAGAACATCGTCCTGATGATAGTGATAGTTTAGTTTGTATAGCCATTAGCCTTAGTGGTAGGATAGTTATATAACTGTACCCACATCAGGAGAACATCGTCCTCGTGATACTGATAGAGTTTAGTTTCTATAGCCATTAGCCTTAGTGGTAAGATAGTTATATAACTGCTCCCACATCAAGGGAAATTCGTCCTCGTAATACGGATAGATTTTACTTTGTATGGCCATTAGCCCTAGTGGTAGGATAGTTATATAACTGCTCGCACATCAAGAGAGAATCGTCCTCGTGATACTGATAGAATTTTGTTTTATAGACATTAGCCTTAGTGGTAGGATAGTTATATAACTGGTCCCACATCAAGAGAATATCGTCCTCGGGATACTGATAGAGTTTAGCTGGTGTAGCCATTAGCCTTATTGGTAGGATAATTATGTAACTTCTCCCACATCAAGAGTACTTCGTCCTCGTGATACGGATAGAGTTTTGTTTGTATAGCCATTAGCCCCAGTGGTAGGATAGTTATATATAACTGCTCCCACATGAAGAGGATATCGTCCTCGTGAATCTGATAGAGTTTAGTTTGTATAGCCATTAGGTTTAGTGGTAGGTTAGTTATATAACTGCTCCCGCATCAAAAGAACATCGTCCTCGTAATACTGATAGATTTTAGTTTGTATAGCCATTAGCCTTAGTGGTATGATAGTTATATAACTCCTCCCACATCAAGAGAACATCGTCCCCGTGATACAGATAGATTCTAATTTATATAGCCGTTAGCTTTACATGTAGGATAGTTATATATCTGCTCCGACATCAAGAGAACTTCGTCCTCGTGATACGGAGAGACTTTACTTTGTATAGCCATTAGCCCTAGTGGTAGGATAATTATATAACTGCTCCCACATCAAGAGAGAATCGTCCTCGTGATACTGATAGATTTTCCTTTTTATAGCTATTAGCCCTAGTGGTAGGATAGTCATATAACTTCTCGCAAATCAACAGAGAATCGTCCTCGTGATACTGATAGATTTTATTTTGTATAGCCATTATGCTTAGTGGTAGGATAGTTTTACAACTGCTCCCACATCTAGAGAACATCGTCCTGATAATACTGATAGTTTAGTTTGTATAGCCATTAGCCTTAGTGGTAGGATAATTATGTAACTGTACCCACATCAGGAGAACATCGTCCTCGTGATACTGATAGGGTTTAGCTTGTATAGCTATTAGCCTTAGTGGTAAGATAGTTATATAACTTCTCCCACATCAAGTGAACATCGTCCTCGTGAAACAGATAGATTCTAATTTGTATAGCTATTAGCTTTAGAGGTAGGATAGTTATATAACTGCTCCCACATCAAGGGAAATTCGTCCTCGTAATACGGATAGAGTTTACTTTGTATGGCCATTAGCCCTAGTGGTAGGATAGTTATATAACTGCTCCCACATCAAGAGAATATCGTCCAGGTGATACTGATAGAATTTAGTTTGTATAGCTCTTAGCATTAGCGGTAGGATTTTTATATAACTGCTCCCACATCAACAGAACATCGTACTCGTGATATGATAGAGTTTAGTTTGTATAGCTATTAGCTTCAGTGGTAGGATAGTTATATAACTGCTCCCACATGAAGAGAATCTCGTCCATGTGATAGTGGTAGGGATTAGTTTGTATAGCCATTAGCTTTATTGGTAGGATAGTTATATAACTGCTCCCACATCGACAGAATGTCGTCCTCGTGATACTGATAGAGTTTAGCTTTTGTAGCCATTAGCTTATTGGTAGGGTAGTTATATAACTTCTCCCACATCAAGAGAGCTTCGTCCTCGTGATACGGATAGAGTTTAGTTTGTATAGCCATTAGCCTAGTGGTAGGATCGTTATATAAGTGCTCCCACATCAAGTGAACATCGTCCTCGTGATACTGATAGAGTTTAGTTTGTATAGCCATTAGCTTTAGAGGCAGGATAGTTATATAACTGCTCCCACATCAAGAGAAATTCGTCCTAGTGATACTGATAGACTTTAGTTTGTATAGCCATTTGCCCTAGTGGTAGGATAGTTATATAGCTGCTCCCAAATCAAGAGAATATCGTCCTCATGATACTGATAGAGTTTAGTTTGTATAGCCATTAGCCTCAGTGGTAGGATAGTTATATAAGTGCTCCCACATCAAGTGAATATCGTCCTCGTGATACTGATAGATTTTAGTATGTATAGCCATTATCTTTAGTGGTAGCATACTTATAAAACTGCTCCCACATCAAGAGAATATCGTCCTCGTGATACTGATAGTTTTAAGTTTGTATAGCCATTAGCTTTAGTTGTAGGCTAGTTATATAACTGCTCCCACATCAAGAGAATATCGTCCTCGTGATACTGATAGTTTTAAGTTTGTATAGCCATTAGCTTTAGTTGTAGGCTAGATATATAACTGCTCCCACATCAACAGGACATCGTACTCGTGATACTGATAGAATTTAGTTTGTATAGCCATTAGCTTTAGAGGAAGGATAGTTATATAACTGCTCCCACATCAAGAGAACTTCTTCCTAGTGATACTGATAGAGTTTCCTTTCTATAGCCATTAGCCCTAGTGGTAGGATAGTCTATAACTGCTCCCACATCAACAGAGAATAGTCCTGGTTATACTGATAGATTTTATTTTGTATAGGCATTATGCTTAGTGGTAGGATAGTTTTACAACTGCTCCCACATCTAGAGAACATCGTCCTGATGACACTGATAGCTTAGTTTGTATAGCCATTAGCCTTAATGGTAGGATAGTTATATAACTGTACCCACATCAAGAGAACGTCGTCCTCGTGATACTGATAGAGTTTACTTTGTATAGCCGTTAGATTTATGGCCCTGAAGATACTGATATTGTTTAGTTTGTATAGCCATAAGCTTTAGTGGTAGGATTGTTATATAACTGCTCCCACATCAAGAGAACAACCCCCTCGTGATACTGATAGATTCTAGTTTATATAGCCCTTAGCCTTAGTGGTAGGATAGTTATTAACTGCTCCCACATCAAGAGAACATCGTCCTGGTGATACTGATAGAGTTTAGTTTGTGTAGCCATTATCTTTAGTGGTAGCATACTTATAAAACTGCTCCCACATCAAGAGAATATCGTCCTCGTGATACTGATAGTTTTAAGTTTGTATAGCCATTAGCTTTAGTTGTAGGCTAGTTATATAACTGCTCCCACATCAAGAGAATATCGTCCTCGTGATACTGATAGAGTTTAGCTGGTGTAGCCATTAGCCTTATTGGTAGGATAATTATGTAACTTCTCCCACATCAAGAGAACTTCGTCCTCGTGATGCGGATAGAGTTTAGTTTGTATAGCCATTAGCCTTAGTGCTAGGATAGTTATATAACTGCTCCCACGTCAAGTGAACATCGTCCTCGTGATACTGATAGAATTTAGTTTGTATAGCCATTAGCTTTAGGGGTAGGATAGTTATATAACTGCTCGAACATCAAGAGAACTTCGTCCTCGTGATACTGATAGACTTTAGTTTGTATAGCCATTTGCCCTAGTGGTAGGATAGTTATATAACTGCTCCCAAATCAAGAGAATATCGTCCTCGTGATACTGATAGAGTTTAGTTTGTATAGCCATTAGCCTTAGTGGTAGGATAGTTATATAAGTGCTCCCACATCAAGTGAACGTCGTCCTCGTGATACTGATAGAGTTTAGTTTGTATAGCCATTATCCTTAGTGGTAGGGTAGTAGTATAACTGCTCCCACATCAAGAGAACACCGTCCTCATGATACTGATAGAGTTTACTTTGTATAGCCGTTAGATTTATGGCCCTGATGATACTGATATAGTTTAGTTTGTATAGCCATAAGCTTTAGTGGGAGGATTGTTATATAACTGCTCCCACATCAAGAGAACAACCTCCTCGTGATACTGATAGATTCTAGTTTATATAGCCCTTAGCCTTAGTGGTAGGATAGTTATTAACTGCTCCCACATCAAGAGAATATCGTCCTGGTGATACTGATAGAGTTTAGTTTGTATAGCCTTTATCTTTAGTGGTAGCATACTTATAAAACCGCTCCCACATCAAGAGAATTTCGTCCTCGTGATACTGATAGTTTTAAGTTTGTATAGCCATTAGCTTTAGTTGTAGGCTAGTTATATAACTGCTCCCACATCATCAGGACATCGTACTCGTGATATGATAGAGTTTAGTTTGTATAGCCATTAGCCCTAGTGGTAGGACAGTCATATAACTGCTCCCACATCAACAGATAATCGTCCTTGTGTTACTGGTAGATTTTATTTTGTATAGCCATTATGCTTAGTGGTAGGATAGTTATACAACTGCTCCCACATCTAGAGAACATCGTCCTGATGATACTGATAGTTTAGTTTGTATAGCCATTAGCCTTAGTGGTAGGATAGTTATATACTTGTACGCACATCAAGGGAACGTCGTCCTCGTGATACTGATAGAGTTTAGTTTGTATAGCCATTAGCCTTAGTGGTAAGATAGTTATATAGCTGCTCCCACATCAAGAGAACATCGTCCTCGTGAAACAGATATATTCTAATTTGTATAGCTATTAGCTTTAGAGGTAGGATAGTTATATAACTGCTCCCACATCAAGAGAACTTCGTCCTCGTGATACTGATAGACTTTAGTTTGTATAGCCATTATGCTTAGTGGTAGGGTAGTAGTATAACTGCTCCCACATCAAGAGAACATCGTCCTGATGATAGTGATAGTTTAGTTTGTATAGCCATTTGCCCTAGTGGTAGGATAGTTATATAAATGCTCCCAAATCAAGAGAATATCGACCTCGTGATACTGATAGAGTATAGTTTGTATAGGCATTAGCCTTATTGGTAGGAATATACGTGCTCCCACATCAAGTGAACATCGTCCTCGTGATACTGATAGCGTTTAGTTTGTATAGCCATTATCCTTAGTGGTAGGGTAGTAGTATAACTGCTCCCACATCAAGAGAACACCGTCCTCATGATACTGATAGAGTTTACTTTGTATAGCCGTTAGATTTATGGCCCTGATGATACTGATATAGTTTAGTTTGTATAGCCATAAGCTTTAGTGGTAGGATTGTTATATAACTGCTCCCACATCAAGAGAATATCGTCCTCGTGATACTGATAGAGTTTAGCTGGTATAGCCATTAGCCTTATTGGTAGGATAATTATGTAACTTCTCCCACATCAAGAGAACTTCGTCCTCGTGATGCGGATAGAGTTTAGTTTGTATAGCCATTAGCCTTAGTGCTAGGATAGTTATATAACTGCTCCCGCATCAAGTGAACATCGTCCTCGTGATACTGATAGAATTTAGTTTGTATAGCCATTAACTTTAGAGGTAGGATAGTTATATAACTGCTCGACCATCAAGAGAACTTCGTCCTCGTGATACTGATAGACTTTAGTTTGTATAGCCATTTGCCCTAGTGGTAGGATAGTTATATAACTGCTCCCAAATCAAGAGAATATCGTCCTCGTGATACTGATAGAGTTTAGTTTGTATAGCCATTAGCCTTAGTGGTAGAATAGTTATAAAACTGCTCCCACATCAAGAGAATATCGTCCTCGTGATACTGATAGTTTTAAGTTTGTATAGCCATTAGATTTAGTTGTAGGCTAGTTATATAACGGCTCCCACATCAACAGGACATCCTACTCGTGATATGATAGAGTTTAGTTTGTATAGCCATTAGCTTTAATGGTAGGATAGTTATATAACTGCTCCCAAATCAAGAGAATATCGTCCTCGTGATACTGATAGAGTTTAGTTTGTATAGCCATTAGCCTTAGTGGTAGGATAGTTATATAAGTGCTCCCATATCAAGTGAACGCCGTCCTCGTGATACTGATAGAGTTTAGTTTTTATAGCCATTAGCCTTAGTGGTAGGATAGTTATATAAGTGCTCCCACATCAAGTGAACATCGTCCTCGTGATACTGATAGACTTTAGTTTGTATAGCCATTTGCCCTAGTGGTAGGATAGTTATATAACTGCTCCCAAATCAAGAGAATATCGTCCTCGTGATACTGATAGAGTTTAGTTTGTATAGCCATTAGCCTTAGTGGTAAGATAGTTATATAGCTGCTCCCACATCAAGAGAAGATCGTCCTCGTGAAACAGATATATCCTAATTTGTATAGCTATTAGCTTTAGAGGTAGGATAGTTATATAACTGCTCCCACATCAAGAGAACTTCGTCCTCGTGATGAAGATAGACTTTAGTTTGTATAGCCATTATGCTTAGTGGTAGGGTAGTAGTATAACTGTTCCCACATCTAGAGAACATCGTCCTGATGATAGTGATAGTTTAGTTTGTATAGCCATTTGCCCTAGTGGTAGGATAGTTATATAACTGCTCCCAAATCAAGAAATGTCGTCCTCGTGATACTGATAGTGCATAGTTTGTATAGCCATTAGCCTTAGTGGTAGGATAGTTATATAAGTGCTCCCACATCAAGTGAACATCGTCCTCGTGATACTGATAGAGTTTAGTTTGTATAGCCATTATCCTTAGTGGTAGGGTAGTAGTATAACTGCTCCCACATCAAGAGAACACCGTCCTCATGATACTGATAGAGTTTACTTTGTATAGCCTTTAGATTTATGGCCCTGATGATACTGATATAGTTTAGTTTGTATAGCCATAAGCTTTAGTGGTAGGATAGTTATATAACTGCTCCCACATCAAGAGAACAACCTCCTCGTGATACTGATAGATTCTAGTTTATATAGCCCTTAGCCTTAGTGGTAGGATAGTTATTAACTGCTCCCACATCAAGAGAACATCGTCCTGGTGATACTGATAGAGTTTAGTTTGTATAGCCATTATCTTTAGTGGTAGCATACTTATAAAACTGCTCCCACATCAAGAGAATATCGTCCTCGTGATACTGATAGTTTTAAGTTTGTATAGCCATTAGCTTTAGTTGTAGGCTAGTTATATAACTGCTCCCACATCAACAGGACATCGTACTCGTGATATGGTAGAGTTTAGTTTGTATAGCCATTAGCTTTAGTGGTAGGATAGTTATATAACTGCTCCCACATCAAGAGAGCATCGTCCTCGTGATACTGATAGAGTTTCCTTTCTATAGCCATTAGCCCTAGTGGTAGGAGTGTCATATAACTGCTCCCACATCAACAGAGAATCGTCCTGGATATACTGATAGATTTTATTTTGTATAGCCATTATGCTTAGTGGTAGGATAATTTTACAACTGCTCCCACATCTAGAGAACATCGTCCTGATGACACTGATAGTTTAGTTTGTATAGCCATTAGCCTTAATGGTAGGATAGTTATATAACTGTACCCACATCAAGAGAAAGTCGTCTTGGTGATACTGATAGAGTTTACTTTGTATAGCCGTTAGATTTATGGCCCTGAAGATACTGATATAGTTTAGTTTGTATAGCCATAAGCTTTAGTGGTAGGATTGTTAAATAACTGCTCCCACATCAAGAGAACAACCTCCTCGTGATACTGATAGATTCTAGTTTATATAGCCCTTAGCCTTAGTGGTAGGATAGTTATTAACTGCTCCCACATCAAGAGAACATCGTCCTGGTGATACTGATAGAGTTTAGTTTGTATAGCCATTATCTTTAGTGGTAGCATACTTATAAAACTGCTGCCACATCAAGAGAATATCGTCCTCGTGATACTGATAGTTTTAAGTTTGTATAGCCATTAGCTTTAGCTGTGGGCTAGTTATATAACTGCTCCCACATCAACAGGACATCGTACTCGTGATATGATAGAGTTTAGTTTGAATAGCCATTAGCTTTAGTGGTAGGATAGTTATATAACTGCTCCCACATCAAGAGAGCATCGTCCTCGTAATACTGATAGAATTTAGTTTGTATAGCCATTAGCTTTAGACGTAGGATAGTTATATAACTGCTCCCACATCAAGAGAACTTCGTCCTAGTGATACTGATAGAGTTTCCTTTCTATAGCCATTAGCCCTAGTGGTAGGATAGTCATATAACTGCTCCCACATCAACAGAGAATCGTCCTGGTTATACTGATAGATTTTATTTTGTATAGCCATTATGCTTAGTGGTAGGATAGTTTTACAACTGCTCCCACATCTAGAGAACATCGTCCTGATGACACTGATAGTTTAGTTTGTATATCCATTAGCCTTAATGGTAGGATAGTTATATAACTGCTCCCAAATCAAGAGAGCATCGTCCTTGTGATACTGATAGAATTTACTTTGTATAGCCATTAGCTTTAGAGGTAGGATAGTTATATAACTGCTCCCATATCAAGTAAGTTCGTCCTAGTGATACTGATAGAGTTTCCTTTCTATAGCCATTAGCCCTAGTGGTAGGATAGTCATATAACTACTCCCACATCAACAGAGTATCGTCCTTGTGATACTGATAGATTTTATTTTGTATAGCCATTATGCTTAGTGGTAGGATAGTTATATAACTGCTCCCACATCTAGAGAACATCGTCCTGATGATACTGATAGTTTAGTTTGTATAGCCATTAGCCTTAGTGGTAGGATAGTTATATAACTGTACCCACATCAAGGGAACGTCGTCCTCGTGATACTGATAGATTTTAGTTTGTATAGCCATTAGCCTTAGTGGTAAGATATATATATAGCTGCTCCCACATCAAGAGAACATCGTCCTCGTGAAACAGATATATTCTAATTTGTGTAGCTATTAGCTTTAGAGGTAGGATAGTTATATAACTGCTCCCACATCAAGAGAAATTCGTCCTCGTAATACGGATAGAGTTTACTTTGTATGGCCATTAGCCCTAGAGGTAGGATAGTTATATAACTGCTCCCACATCAAGAGAACTTCGTCCTCGTCTGAAGATAGACTTTAGTTTGTATAGCCATTATGCTTAGTGGTAGGGTAGTAGTATAACTGCTCCCACATCAAGAGAACTTCGTCCTAGTGATACTGATAGAGTTTAGTTTGTATAGCCATTAGCTGTAGTGGTAGGATAGTCATATAACTGCTCCCACTTCAACAGAGAATCGTCCTTGTGATACTGATAGATTTTATTTTGTATAGCCATTATGCTTAGTGGTAGGATAGTTTTACAACTGCTCCCACATCTAGAGAACATCGTCCTGATGATACTGATAGTTTAGTTTGTATAGCCATTAGCCTTAATGGTAGGATAGTTATATAACTGTACCCACATCAAGAGAACGTCGTTCTCGTGATACTGATTGAGTTTACTCTGTATAGCCGTTAGATTTATTGCCCTGATGATACTGATATAGTTTAGTTTGTATAGCCATAAGCTTTAGTGGTAGGATTTTTATATAACTGCTCCCACATCAAGAGAACAACCTCCTCGTGATACTGATAGATTCTAGTTTGTATAGCCCTTAGCCTTAGTGGTAGGATAGTTATTAACTGCTCCCACGTCAAGAGAACATCGTCCTGGTGATACTGGTAGAGTTTAGTTTGTATAGCCATTATCTTTAGTGGTAGCATACTTATAAAACTGCTCCCACATCAAGAGAATATCGTCCTCGTGATACTGATAGTTTTAAGTTTGTATAGCAATTAGCGTTAGTTGTAGGCTAGTTAAATAACTGCTCCCACATCAACAGGACATCGTATTCGTGATATGATAGAGTTTAGTTTGTATAGCCATTAGCTTTAGTGGTTGGATAGTTATATAACTGGTCCCACATCAAGAGAGCATCGTCCTCGTGATACTGATAGAATTTAGTTTGTATAGCCATTAGCTTTAGAGGTAGGATAGTTATATAACTGCTCCCACATCAAGAGAACTTCGTCCTAGTGATACTGCTAGATTTTCCTTTCTATAACCATTAGCCCTAGTGGTAGGTTGTCATATAACTGCTCGCACATCAACAGAGAATCGTCCTCATGATACTGATAGATTTTATTTTGTATAGCCATTATCCTTAGTGGTAGGATAGTTTTACAACTGCTCCCACATCTAGAGAACATCGTCCTTATGATACTGATAGTTTACTTTGTATAGCCATTAGCCTTAGTGGTAGGATAGTTATATAACTGTACCCACATCAAGAGAACGTCGTCCTCGTGATACTGATAGAGTTTAGTTTGTATAGCCATTAGCCTTAGTGGTAAGATAGTTATATAGCTGCTCCCACATCAAGAGAACATCGTCCTCGTGAAACAGATATATTCTTATTTGTATAGCTATTAGCTTTAGGGGTAGGATAGTTATATAACTGCTCCCACATCAAGAGAAATTCGTCCTCGTAATACGGATAGAGTTTACTTTTTATGGCGACTAGCCCTAGTGGTAGGATAGTTATATAACTGCTCCCACATCAGGATAGAATCATCTTCGTGATACTGATAGAATTTAGTTTGTATAGGCATTAGCCTTAGTGGTAGGATAGTTATATAACTGATCCCACAGAGGGAACATCGTCCTCGTGATACTGATAGAGTTTAGTTTGTATAGCCATTATCTTTAGAGGTAGGATAGTTATATAACTGCTCCCACTTCAAGAGAACATCGTCCTCGTGATACGGATATATTTTAATTTGTATAGCCATTTGCCTTAGTGGTACTATAGTTATATAACTGCTCCCACATCAAGAGAACGTTATATATATGCTCCCGCATCAAGAGAACATCGTCCTCGTGATACTGGTAAATTTTAGTTTGTATAGCCATTAGCCCTAGTGGTAGGATAGTTATATAACTGCGCCCACATGAAGAGGATATCGTCCTCGTGAAACTGATAGAATTTACTTTGTATAGCCATTAGGTTTAGTGGTGGGATAGTTATATAACTGCTCCCGCATGAAGAGAACACCGTCCTCGTAATACTGATAGATTTTAGTTTGTATAGCCATTAGCCTTAGTGGTATGATAGTTATATAACTCCTCCCACATCAAGAGAACATCGTCCCCGTGATACAGATAGATTCTAATTTATATAGCCGTTAGCTTTAGATGTAGGATAGTTATATATCTGCTCCCACATCAAGAGAAATTCGTCCTCGTGATACGGAGAGTGTTTACTTTGTATAGCCATTAGCCCTAGTGGTAGGATTATTATATAACTGCTCCCACATCAAGAGAGAATCGTCCTCGTGATACTGATAGAGTTTAGTTCGTATAGCCATTAGCTTTAGAGGTAGGATAGTTATATAACTGCTCCCACATTAAGAGAACTTCGTCCTAGTGATAGTGATAGAGTTTCCTTTTTATAGCCATTAGCCCTAGTGGTAGGATAGTCATATAACTGCTCCCACTTCAACAGAGAATCGTCCTCGTGATACTGATAGATTTTATTTTGTATAGCCATTATGCTTAGTGGTAGGATACTTTTACAGCTGCTCCCACATCTAGTGAACATCGTTCTGATGATAGTGATAGTTTAGTTTGTATAGCCATTAGCCTTAGTGGTAGGATAGTTATATAACTGTACCCACATCAGGAGAACATCGTCTTCGTGATACTGATAGATTTTAGTTTGTATGGCCATTAGCCCTAGTGGTAGGATAGTTATATAACTGCTCCCACATCAAGAGAATATCGTCCTCGTGATACTGATAGAGTTTAGCTGGTGTAGCCATTAGCCTTATTGGTAGGATAGTTATGTAACTTTTCCCACATCAAGAGAACTTCGTCCTCGTGATACGAATAGAGTTTAGTTTGTATAGCCATTAGCCTTAGTGCTGGGATAGTTATATAAGTGCTCCCACATCAAGTGAACATCGTCCTCGTGATACTGATAGAGTTTTGTTTGTATAGCCATTAACTTTAGAGGTAGGATAGTTATATATCTGCTCCCACATCAAGAGAACTTCGTCCTAGTGATACTGATAGAATTTCCTTTCTATAGCCATTAGCCCTAGTGGTAGGATAGTCATATAACTGCTCCCACATCAACAGAGAATCGTCCTTGTGATACTGATAGATTTTATTTTGTATAGCCATTATGCTTAGTGGTAGGATAGTTTTACAACTGCTCCCACATCTAGAGAACATCGTCCTGATGATACTGATAGAATTTAGTTTGTATAGCCATTAGCTTTAGAGGTAGGATAGTTAAATAACTGCTTCCACATCAAGAGAACTTCGTCCTAGTCATACTGATAGAGTTTCCTCTCTATAGCCATTAGCCCTAGTGGTAGGATAGTCATATAACTGCTCCCACATCAACAGAGAATCGTCCTTGTGATACTGATAGATTTTATTTTGTATAGCCATTATGCTTAGTGGTAGGATAGTTTTACAACTGCTCCCACATCTAGAGAACATCGTCCTGATGATACTGATAGTTTAGTTTGTATAGCCATTAGCCTTAATTGTAGGATAGTTATATAACTGTACCCACATCAAGAGAACGTCGTTCTCGTGATACTGAAAGAGTTTACTTTGTATAGCCGTTAGATTTATGGCCCTGATGATACTGATATAATTTAGTTTGTATAGCCATAAGCTTTAGTGGCAGGATTGTTATATAACTGCTCTCACATCAAGAGAACTACCTCCTCGTGATACTGATAGATTCTAGTTTATATAGCCCTTAGCCTTAGTGGTAGGATAGTTATTAACTGCTCCCACATCAAGAGAACATCGTCCTGGTGATACTGATAGAGTTTAGATGGTATAGCCATTATCTTTAGTGGTAGCATACTTATAAAACTGCTCCCACATCAAGAGAATATCGTCCTCGTGATACTGATAGTTTTAAGTTTGTATAGCAATTAGCTTTTGTTGTAGGCTAGTTATATAACTGCTCCCACATGAACAG
This sequence comes from Anabrus simplex, assembly GCF_040414725.1. Taxonomy (NCBI): domain Eukaryota; kingdom Metazoa; phylum Arthropoda; class Insecta; order Orthoptera; family Tettigoniidae; genus Anabrus; species Anabrus simplex. The sequence continues at coordinate 146,824,459 of NC_090270.1, read as the reverse complement.
GACATCGTACTCGTGATACGGATAGAATTTAGTTTGTATAGCCATTAGCTTTAGAGGTAGGATAGTTATATAACTGCTCCCACATCAAGAGAACTTCGTCCTAGTGATACTGATAAAGTTTCCTTTCTATAACCATTAGCCCTAGTGGTAGGATAGTCATATAACTGCTCGCACATCAACAGAGAATCGTCCTCGTGATACTGATAGATTTTATTTTGTATAGCCATTATGTTTAGTGGTAGGATAGTTTTACAACTGCTCCCACATCTAGAGAACATCGTCCTGATGATAGTGATAGCTTAGTTTGTATAGCCATTATGCTTAGTGGTAGGATAGTTATATAACTGCTCGCACATCAAGAGAGAATCGTCCTCGTGATACTGATAGAATTTTGTTTGTATTGACATTAGCCTTAGTGGTAGGATAGTTATATAACTGCTCCCACATCAAGAGAATATCGTCCTCGTGATACTGATAGAGTTTAGCTGGTGCAGCCATTAGCCTTATTGGTAGGATAGTTATATAACTTCACCCACATCAAGAGAACTTCGTCCTCGTGATACGGAGAGTGTTTACTTTGTATAGCCATTAGCCCTAGTGGTAGGATTATTATACAACTGCTCCCACATCAAGAGAGAATCGTCCTCGTGATACTGATAGAGTGTAGTTTGTATAGCCATTATCTTTAGTGGTAGGGTAGTAGTATGACTGCTCCCACATCAAGGGAACACCGTCCTCATGATACTGATAGAGTTTACTTTGTATAGCCGTTAGATTTATGGCCCTGATGATACTGATATAGTTTGGTTTGTATAGCCATAAGCTTTAGTGTTAGGATTGTTATATAACTGCTCCCACATCAAGAGAACAACCTCCTCGTGATACTGATAGATTCTAGTTTATATAGCCCTTAGCCTTAGTGGTAAGATAGATAACTGCACCCACATCAAGAGAACTTCGTCCTCGTGATACCGATAGATTGTAGATTGTATAGCCATTAGCTTAATTGGTAGAATTGTTATATAAGTGCTCTCACATCAACAGGACGTCGTACTCGTGATATGATATATTTTAGTTTGTATAGCCATTAGCCTTATCGGTAGTATAGTTATATAACTGCTCCCACAAAGGGAGAACATCGTCCTCATGATACTGATACAGTTTAGTTTGTATAGCCATTAGCCTTAGTGGTAAGATAGTTATATAACTGCTCCCACATCAACAGAACATCGTCCTCATGATACAGATAGATTCTAATTTGTATAGCTATTAGCTTTAGAGGTATGATAGTTATATAACTGCTCTCACATCAAGAGAACCTCGTCCTCGTGATACGGATAGAGTTTACTTTCTATGGCCATTAGCCCTAGTGGTAGGATAGTTATATAACTGCTCGCACATCAAGAGAGAATCGTCCTCGTGATACTGATAGAATTTAGTTTGTATAGACATTAGCCTTAGTGATAGGATAGTTATATAACTGCTCCCACATCAAGAGCATATATTCCTCGTGATACTGATAGAATTTAGTTTGTATAGCCATTAGCTTTAGTGGTAGGAATTTTATATAACTGCTCCCACATCAACAGAACATTGTACTCGTGATATGATAGAGTTTAGTTTGTATAGCTATTAGCTTTAGTGGTAGGATAGTTATATAACTGCTCCCACATCAAGAGAACCTCGTCCATGTGATAGTGGTAGGTATTAGTTTGTATAGCCATTGGCTTTAGTGGTAGGATAGTTATATAACTCCCCCCACATCAAGGGAACATCGTCCCCGTGATACAGATAGATTCTAATTTATATAGCCGTTAGCTTTAGATGTAGGATAGTTATATATCTGCTCCCACATCAAGAGAACTTCGTCCTCGTGATACGGAGAGTGTTTACTTTGTATAGCCATTAGCCCTAGTGGTAGGATTATTATATAACTGCTCCCACATCAAGAGAGAATCATCCTCGTGATATTGATAGAGTTTAGTTTGTATAGCCATTAGCTTTAGAGGTAGGATAGTTATACAACTGCTCCTACATTAAGAGAACTTCGTCCTAGTGATAGTGATAGAGTTTCCTTTTTATAGCCATTAGCCCTAGTGGTAGGATAGTCATATAACTACTCCCACATCAACAGAGAATCGTCCTCGTTATACTGATAGATCTTATTTTGTATAGCCATTATGCTTAGTGGTAGGATAGTTTTACAACTGCTCCCACATCTAGAGAACATCGTCCTGATGATAGTGATAGTTTAGTTTGTATAGCCATTAGCCTTAGTGGTAGGATAGTTATATAACTGTACCCACATCAGGAGAACATCGTCCTCGTGATACTGATAGAGTTTAGTTTCTATAGCCATTAGCCTTAGTGGTAAGATAGTTATATAACTGCTCCCACATCAAGGGAAATTCGTCCTCGTAATACGGATAGATTTTACTTTGTATGGCCATTAGCCCTAGTGGTAGGATAGTTATATAACTGCTCGCACATCAAGAGAGAATCGTCCTCGTGATACTGATAGAATTTTGTTTTATAGACATTAGCCTTAGTGGTAGGATAGTTATATAACTGGTCCCACATCAAGAGAATATCGTCCTCGGGATACTGATAGAGTTTAGCTGGTGTAGCCATTAGCCTTATTGGTAGGATAATTATGTAACTTCTCCCACATCAAGAGTACTTCGTCCTCGTGATACGGATAGAGTTTTGTTTGTATAGCCATTAGCCCCAGTGGTAGGATAGTTATATATAACTGCTCCCACATGAAGAGGATATCGTCCTCGTGAATCTGATAGAGTTTAGTTTGTATAGCCATTAGGTTTAGTGGTAGGTTAGTTATATAACTGCTCCCGCATCAAAAGAACATCGTCCTCGTAATACTGATAGATTTTAGTTTGTATAGCCATTAGCCTTAGTGGTATGATAGTTATATAACTCCTCCCACATCAAGAGAACATCGTCCCCGTGATACAGATAGATTCTAATTTATATAGCCGTTAGCTTTACATGTAGGATAGTTATATATCTGCTCCGACATCAAGAGAACTTCGTCCTCGTGATACGGAGAGACTTTACTTTGTATAGCCATTAGCCCTAGTGGTAGGATAATTATATAACTGCTCCCACATCAAGAGAGAATCGTCCTCGTGATACTGATAGATTTTCCTTTTTATAGCTATTAGCCCTAGTGGTAGGATAGTCATATAACTTCTCGCAAATCAACAGAGAATCGTCCTCGTGATACTGATAGATTTTATTTTGTATAGCCATTATGCTTAGTGGTAGGATAGTTTTACAACTGCTCCCACATCTAGAGAACATCGTCCTGATAATACTGATAGTTTAGTTTGTATAGCCATTAGCCTTAGTGGTAGGATAATTATGTAACTGTACCCACATCAGGAGAACATCGTCCTCGTGATACTGATAGGGTTTAGCTTGTATAGCTATTAGCCTTAGTGGTAAGATAGTTATATAACTTCTCCCACATCAAGTGAACATCGTCCTCGTGAAACAGATAGATTCTAATATGTATAGCTATTAGCTTTAGAGGTAGGATAGTTATATAACTGCTCCCACATCAAGGGAAATTCGTCCTCGTAATACGGATAGAGTTTACTTTGTATGGCCATTAGCCCTAGTGGTAGGATAGTTATATAACTGCTCCCACATCAAGAGAATATCGTCCAGGTGATACTGATAGAATTTAGTTTGTATAGCTCTTAGCATTAGCGGTAGGATTTTTATATAACTGCTCCCACATCAACAGAACATCGTACTCGTGATATGATAGAGTTTAGTTTGTATAGCTATTAGCTTCAGTGGTAGGATAGTTATATAACTGCTCCCACATGAAGAGAATCTCGTCCATGTGATAGTGGTAGGGATTAGTTTGTATAGCCATTAGCTTTATTGGTAGGATAGTTATATAACTGCTCCCACATCGACAGAATGTCGTCCTCGTGATACTGATAGAGTTTAGCTTTTGTAGCCATTAGCTTATTGGTAGGGTAGTTATATAACTTCTCCCACATCAAGAGAGCTTCGTCCTCGTGATACGGATAGAGTTTAGTTTGTATAGCCATTAGCCTAGTGGTAGGATCGTTATATAAGTGCTCCCACATCAAGTGAACATCGTCCTCGTGATACTGATAGAGTTTAGTTTGTATAGCCATTAGCTTTAGAGGCAGGATAGTTATATAACTGCTCCCACATCAAGAGAAATTCGTCCTAGTGATACTGATAGACTTTAGTTTGTATAGCCATTTGCCCTAGTGGTAGGATAGTTATATAGCTGCTCCCAAATCAAGAGAATATCGTCCTCATGATACTGATAGAGTTTAGTTTGTATAGCCATTAGCCTCAGTGGTAGGATAGTTATATAAGTGCTCCCACATCAAGTGAATATCGTCCTCGTGATACTGATAGATTTTAGTATGTATAGCCATTATCTTTAGTGGTAGCATACTTATAAAACTGCTCCCACATCAAGAGAATATCGTCATCGTGATACTGATAGTTTTAAGTTTGTATAGCCATTAGCTTTAGTTGTAGGCTAGTTATATAACTGCTCCCACATCAAGAGAATATCGTCCTCGTGATACTGATAGTTTTAAGTTTGTATAGCCATTAGCTTTAGTTGTAGGCTAGATATATAACTGCTCCCACATCAACAGGACATCGTACTCGTGATACTGATAGAATTTAGTTTGTATAGCCATTAGCTTTAGAGGAAGGATAGTTATATAACTGCTCCCACATCAAGAGAACTTCGTCCTAGTGATACTGATAGAGTTTCCTTTCTATAGCCATTAGCCCTAGTGGTAGGATAGTCTATAACTGCTCCCACATCAACAGAGAATAGTCCTGGTTATACTGATAGAGTTTAGTTTGTGTAGCCATTATCTTTAGTGGTAGCATACTTATAAAACTGCTCCCACATCAAGAGAATATCGTCCTCGTGATACTGATAGTTTTAAGTTTGTATAGCCATTAGCTTTAGTTGTAGGCTAGTTATATAACTGCTCCCACATCAAGAGAATATCGTCCTCGTGATACTGATAGAGTTTAGCTGGTGTAGCCATTAGCCTTATTGGTAGGATAATTATGTAACTTCTCCCACATCAAGAGAACTTCGTCCTCGTGATGCGGATAGAGTTTAGTTTGTATAGCCATTAGCCTTAGTGCTAGGATAGTTATATAACTGCTCCCACGTCAAGTGAACATCGTCCTCGTGATACTGATAGAATTTAGTTTGTATAGCCATTAGCTTTAGGGGTAGGATAGTTATATAACTGCTCGAACATCAAGAGAACTTCGTCCTCGTGATACTGATAGACTTTAGTTTGTATAGCCATTTGCCCTAGTGGTAGGATAGTTATATAACTGCTCCCAAATCAAGAGAATATCGTCCTCGTGATACTGATAGAGTTTAGTTTGTATAGCCATTAGCCTTAGTGGTAGGATAGTTATATAAGTGCTCCCACATCAAGTGAACGTCGTCCTCGTGATACTGATAGTGTTTAGTTTGTATAGCCATTATCCTTAGTGTTAGGGTAGTAGTATAACTGCTCCCACATCAAGAGAACACCGTCTTCATGATACTGATAGAGTTTACTTTGTATAGCCGTTAGATTTATGGCCCTGATGATACTGATATAGTTTAGTTTGTATAGCCATAAGCTTTAGTGGGAGGATTGTTATATAACTGCTCCCACATCAAGAGAACAACCTCCTCGTGATACTGATAGATTCTAGTTTATATAGCCCTTAGCCTTAGTGGTAGGATAGTTATTAACTGCTCCCACATCAAGAGAACATCGTCCTGGTGATACTGATAGAGTTTAGTTTGTATAGCCTTTATCTTTAGTGGTAGCATACTTATAAAACCGCTCCCACATCAAGAGAATTTCGTCCTCGTGATACTGATAGTTTTAAGTTTGTATAGCCATTAGCTTTAGTTGTAGGCTAGTTATATAACTGCTCCCACATCATCAGGACATCGTACTCGTGATATGATAGAGTTTAGTTTGTATAGCCATTAGCCCTAGTGGTAGGACAGTCATATAACTGCTCCCACATCAACAGATAATCGTCCTTGTGTTACTGGTAGATTTTATTTTGTATAGCCATTATGCTTAGTGGTAGGATAGTTATACAACTGCTCCCACATCTAGAGAACATCGTCCTGATGATACTGATAGTTTAGTTTGTATAGCCATTAGCCTTAGTGGTAGGATAGTTATATACTTGTACGCACATCAAGGGAACGTCGTCCTCGTGATACTGATAGAGTTTAGTTTGTATAGCCATTAGCCTTAGTGGTAAGATAGTTATATAGCTGCTCCCACATCAAGAGAACATCGTCCTCGTGAAACAGATATATTCTAATTTGTATAGCTATTAGCTTTAGAGGTAGGATAGTTATATAACTGCTCCCACATCAAGAGAACTTCGTCCTCGTGATACTGATAGACTTTAGTTTGTATAGCCATTATGCTTAGTGGTAGGGTAGTAGTATAACTGCTCCCACATCAAGAGAACATCGTCCTGATGATAGTGATAGTTTAGTTTGTATAGCCATTTGCCCTAGTGGTAGGATAGTTATATAAATGCTCCCAAATCAAGAGAATATCGACCTCGTGATACTGATAGAGTATAGTTTGTATAGGCATTAGCCTTATTGGTAGGAATATACGTGCTCCCACATCAAGTGAACATCGTCCTCGTGATACTGATAGCGTTTAGTTTGTATAGCCATTATCCTTAGTGGTAGGGTAGTAGTATAACTGCTCCCACATCAAGAGAACACCGTCCTCATGATACTGATAGAGTTTACTTTGTATAGCCGTTAGATTTATGGCCCTGATGATACTGATATAGTTTAGTTTGTATAGCCATAAGCTTTAGTGGTAGGATTGTTATATAACTGCTCCCACATCAAGAGAATATCGTCCTCGTGATACTGATAGAGTTTAGCTGGTATAGCCATTAGCCTTATTGGTAGGATAATTATGTAACTTCTCCCACATCAAGAGAACTTCGTCCTCGTGATGCGGATAGAGTTTAGTTTGTATAGCCATTAGCCTTAGTGCTAGGATAGTTATATAACTGCTCCCGCATCAAGTGAACATCGTCCTCGTGATACTGATAGAATTTAGTTTGTATAGCCATTAACTTTAGAGGTAGGATAGTTATATAACTGCTCGAACATCAAGAGAACTTCGTCCTCGTGATACTGATAGACTTTAGTTTGTATAGCCATTTGCCCTAGTGGTAGGATAGTTATATAACTGCTCCCAAATCAAGAGAATATCGTCCTCGTGATACTGATAGAGTTTAGTTTGTATAGCCATTAGCCTTAGTGGTAGGATAGTTATAAAACTGCTCCCACATCAAGAGAATATCGTCCTCGTGATACTGATAGTTTTAAGTTTGTATAGCCATTAGATTTAGTTGTAGGCTAGTTATATAACGGCTCCCACATCAACAGGACATCCTACTCGTGATATGATAGAGTTTAGTTTGTATAGCCATTAGCTTTAATGGTAGGATAGTTATATAACTGCTCCCAAATCAAGAGAATATCGTCCTCGTGATACTGATAGAGTTTAGTTTGTATAGCCATTAGCCTTAGTGGTAGGATAGTTATATAAGTGCTCCCATATCAAGTGAACGCCGTCCTCGTGATACTGATAGAGTTTAGTTTTTATAGCCATTAGCCTTAGTGGTAGGATAGTTATATAAGTGCTCCCACATCAAGTGAACATCGTCCTCGTGATACTGATAGATTTTAGTTTGTATAGCCATTTGCCCTAGTGGTAGGATAGTTATATAACTGCTCCCAAATCAAGAGAATATCGTCCTCGTGATACTGATAGAGTTTAGTTTGTATAGCCATTAGCCTTAGTGGTAAGATAGTTATATAGCTGCTCCCACATCAAGAGAAGATCGTCCTCGTGAAACAGATATATCCTAATTTGTATAGCTATTAGCTTTAGAGGTAGGATAGTTATATAACTGCTCCCACATCAAGAGAAATTCGTCCTCGTAATACGGATAGAGTTTACTTTGTATGGCCATTAGCCCTAGAGGTAGGATAGTTATATAACTGCTCCCACATCAAGAGAACTTCGTCCTCGTGATGAAGATAGACTTTAGTTTGTATAGCCATTATGCTTAGTGGTAGGGTAGTAGTATAACTGTTCCCACATCTAGAGAACATCGTCCTGATGATAGTGATAGTTTAGTTTGTATAGCCATTTGCCCTAGTGGTAGGATAGTTATATAACTGCTCCCAAATCAAGAAATGTCGTCCTCGTGATACTGATAGTGCATAGTTTGTATAGCCATTAGCCTTAGTGGTAGGATAGTTATATAAGTGCTCCCACATCAAGTGAACATCGTCCTCGTGATACTGATAGAGTTTAGTTTGTATAGCCATTATCCTTAGTGGTAGGGTAGTAGTATAACTGCTCCCACATCAAGAGAACACCGTCCTCATGATACTGATAGAGTTTACTTTGTATAGCCTTTAGATTTATGGCCCTGATGATACTGATATAGTTTAGTTTGTATAGCCATAAGCTTTAGTGGTAGGATAGTTATATAACTGCTCCCACATCAAGAGAACAACCTCCTCGTGATACTGATAGATTCTAGTTTATATAGCCCTTAGCCTTAGTGGTAGGATAGTTATTAACTGCTCCCACATCAAGAGAACATCGTCCTGGTGATACTGATAGAGTTTAGTTTGTATAGCCATTATCTTTAGTGGTAGCATACTTATAAAACTGCTCCCACATCAAGAGAATATCGTCCTCGTGATACTGATAGTTTTAAGTTTGTATAGCCATTAGCTTTAGTTGTAGGCTAGTTATATAACTGCTCCCACATCAACAGGACATCGTACTCGTGATATGATAGAGTTTAGTTTGTATAGCCATTAGCTTTAGTGGTAGGATAGTTATATAACTGCTCCCACATCAAGAGAGCATCGTCCTCGTGATACTGATAGAGTTTCCTTTCTATAGCCATTAGCCCTAGTGGTAGGAGTGTCATATAACTGCTCCCACATCAACAGAGAATCGTCCTGGATATACTGATAGATTTTATTTTGTATAGCCATTATGCTTAGTGGTAGGATAATTTTACAACTGCTCCCACATCTAGAGAACATCGTCCTGATGACACTGATAGTTTAGTTTGTATAGCCATTAGCCTTAATGGTAGGATAGTTATATAACTGTACCCACATCAAGAGAAAGTCGTCTTGGTGATACTGATAGAGTTTACTTTGTATAGCCGTTAGATTTATGGCCCTGAAGATACTGATATAGTTTAGTTTGTATAGCCATAAGCTTTAGTGGTAGGATTGTTATATAACTGCTCCCACATCAAGAGAACAACCTCCTCGTGATACTGATAGATTCTAGTTTATATAGCCCTTAGCCTTAGTGGTAGGATAGTTATTAACTGCTCCCACATCAAGAGAACATCGTCCTGGTGATACTGATAGAGTTTAGTTTGTATAGCCATTATCTTTAGTGGTAGCATACTTATAAAACTGCTGCCACATCAAGAGAATATCGTCCTCGTGATACTGATAGTTTTAAGTTTGTATAGCCATTAGCTTTAGCTGTGGGCTAGTTATATAACTGCTCCCACATCAACAGGACATCGTACTCGTGATATGATAGAGTTTAGTTTGTATAGCCATTAGCTTTAGTGGTAGGATAGTTATATAACTGCTCCCACATCAAGAGAGCATCGTCCTCGTAATACTGATAGAATTTAGTTTGTATAGCCATTAGCTTTAGACGTAGGATAGTTATATAACTGCTCCCACATCAAGAGAACTTCGTCCTAGTGATACTGATAGAGTTTCCTTTCTATAGCCATTAGCCCTAGTGGTAGGATAGTCATATAACTGCTCCCACATCAACAGAGAATCGTCCTGGTTATACTGATAGATTTTATTTTGTATAGCCATTATGCTTAGTGGTAGGATAGTTTTACAACTGCTCCCACATCTAGAGAACATCGTCCTGATGACACTGATAGTTTAGTTTGTATATCCATTAGCCTTAATGGTAGGATAGTTATATAACTGCTCCCAAATCAAGAGAGCATCGTCCTTGTGATACTGATAGAATTTACTTTGTATAGCCATTAGCTTTAGAGGTAGGATAGTTATATAACTGCTCCCATATCAAGTAAGTTCGTCCTAGTGATACTGATAGAGTTTCCTTTCTATAGCCATTAGCCCTAGTGGTAGGATAGTCATATAACTACTCCCACATCAACAGAGTATCGTCCTTGTGATACTGATAGATTTTATTTTGTATAGCCATTATGCTTAGTGGTAGGATAGTTATATAACTGCTCCCACATCTAGAGAACATCGTCCTGATGATACTGATAGTTTAGTTTGTATAGCCATTAGCCTTAGTGGTAGGATAGTTATATAACTGTACCCACATCAAGGGAACGTCGTCCTCGTGATACTGATAGATTTTAGTTTGTATAGCCATTAGCCTTAGTGGTAAGATATATATATAGCTGCTCCCACATCAAGAGAACATCGTCCTCGTGAAACAGATATATTCTAATTTGTGTAGCTATTAGCTTTAGAGGTAGGATAGTTATATAACTGCTCCCACATCAAGAGAAATTCGTCCTCGTAATACGGATAGAGTTTACTTTGTATGGCCATTAGCCCTAGAGGTAGGATAGTTATATAACTGCTCCCACATCAAGAGAACTTCGTCCTCGTCTGAAGATAGACTTTAGTTTGTATAGCCATTATGCTTAGTGGTAGGGTAGTAGTATAACTGCTCCCACATCAAGAGAACTTCGTCCTAGTGATACTGATAGAGTTTAGTTTGTATAGCCATTAGCTGTAGTGGTAGGATAGTCATATAACTGCTCCCACTTCAACAGAGAATCGTCCTTGTGATACTGATAGATTTTATTTTGTATAGCCATTATGCTTAGTGGTAGGATAGTTTTACAACTGCTCCCACATCTAGAGAACATCGTCCTGATGATACTGATAGTTTAGTTTGTATAGCCATTAGCCTTAATGGTAGGATAGTTATATAACTGTACCCACATCAAGAGAACGTCGTTCTCGTGATACTGATTGAGTTTACTCTGTATAGCCGTTAGATTTATTGCCCTGATGATACTGATATAGTTTAGTTTGTATAGCCATAAGCTTTAGTGGTAGGATTTTTATATAACTGCTCCCACATCAAGAGAACAACCTCCTCGTGATACTGATAGATTCTAGTTTGTATAGCCCTTAGCCTTAGTGGTAGGATAGTTATTAACTGCTCCCACGTCAAGAGAACATCGTCCTGGTGATACTGGTAGAGTTTAGTTTGTATAGCCATTATCTTTAGTGGTAGCATACTTATAAAACTGCTCCCACATCAAGAGAATATCGTCCTCGTGATACTGATAGTTTTAAGTTTGTATAGCAATTAGCGTTAGTTGTAGGCTAGTTAAATAACTGCTCCCACATCAACAGGACATCGTATTCGTGATATGATAGAGTTTAGTTTGTATAGCCATTAGCTTTAGTGGTTGGATAGTTATATAACTGGTCCCACATCAAGAGAGCATCGTCCTCGTGATACTGATAGAATTTAGTTTGTATAGCCATTAGCTTTAGAGGTAGGATAGTTATATAACTGCTCCCACATCAAGAGAACTTCGTCCTAGTGATACTGCTAGATTTTCCTTTCTATAACCATTAGCCCTAGTGGTAGGTTGTCATATAACTGCTCGCACATCAACAGAGAATCGTCCTCATGATACTGATAGATTTTATTTTGTATAGCCATTATCCTTAGTGGTAGGATAGTTTTACAACTGCTCCCACATCTAGAGAACATCGTCCTTATGATACTGATAGTTTACTTTGTATAGCCATTAGCCTTAGTGGTAGGATAGTTATATAACTGTACCCACATCAAGAGAACGTCGTCCTCGTGATACTGATAGAGTTTAGTTTGTATAGCCATTAGCCTTAGTGGTAAGATAGTTATATAGCTGCTCCCACATCAAGAGAACATCGTCCTCGTGAAACAGATATATTCTTATTTGTATAGCTATTAGCTTTAGGGGTAGGATAGTTATATAACTGCTCCCACATCAAGAGAAATTCGTCCTCGTAATACGGATAGAGTTTACTTTTTATGGCGACTAGCCCTAGTGGTAGGATAGTTATATAACTGCTCCCACATCAGGATAGAATCATCTTCGTGATACTGATAGAATTTAGTTTGTATAGGCATTAGCCTTAGTGGTAGGATAGTTATATAACTGATCCCACAGAGGGAACATCGTCCTCGTGATACTGATAGAGTTTAGTTTGTATAGCCATTATCTTTAGAGGTAGGATAGTTATATAACTGCTCCCACTTCAAGAGAACATCGTCCTCGTGATACGGATATATTTTAATTTGTATAGCCATTTGCCTTAGTGGTACTATAGTTATATAACTGCTCCCACATCAAGAGAACGTTATATATATGCTCCCGCATCAAGAGAACATCGTCCTCGTGATACTGGTAAATTTTAGTTTGTATAGCCATTAGCCCTAGTGGTAGGATAGTTATATAACTGCGCCCACATGAAGAGGATATCGTCCTCGTGAAACTGATAGAATTTACTTTGTATAGCCATTAGGTTTAGTGGTGGGATAGTTATATAACTGCTCCCGCATGAAGAGAACACCGTCCTCGTAATACTGATAGATTTTAGTTTGTATAGCCATTAGCCTTAGTGGTATGATAGTTATATAACTCCTCCCACATCAAGAGAACATCGTCCCCGTGATACAGATAGATTCTAATTTATATAGCCGTTAGCTTTAGATGTAGGATAGTTATATATCTGCTCCCACATCAAGAGAAATTCGTCCTCGTGATACGGAGAGTGTTTACTTTGTATAGCCATTAGCCCTAGTGGTAGGATTATTATATAACTGCTCCCACATCAAGAGAGAATCGTCCTCGTGATACTGATAGAGTTTAGTTCGTATAGCCATTAGCTTTAGAGGTAGGATAGTTATATAACTGCTCCCACATTAAGAGAACTTCGTCCTAGTGATAGTGATAGAGTTTCCTTTTTATAGCCATTAGCCCTAGTGGTAGGATAGTCATATAACTGCTCCCACTTCAAGAGAGAATCGTCCTCGTGATACTGATAGATTTTATTTTGTATAGCCATTATGCTTAGTGGTAGGATACTTTTACAGCTGCTCCCACATCTAGTGAACATCGTTCTGATGATAGTGATAGTTTAGTTTGTATAGCCATTAGCCTTAGTGGTAGGATAGTTATATAACTGTACCCACATCAGGAGAACATCGTCTTCGTGATACTGATAGATTTTAGTTTGTATGGCCATTAGCCCTAGTGGTAGGATAGTTATATAACTGCTTGCACACCAAGAGAGAATCGTCCTCGTGATTCTGATAGAATTTTGTTTTATAGACATTAGCCTTAGTGGTAGGATAGTTATATAACTGCTCCCACATCAAGAGAATATCGTCCTCGTGATACTGATAGAGTTTAGCTGGTGTAGCCATTAGCCTTATTGGTAGGATAGTTATGTAACTTTTCCCACATCAAGAGAACTTCGTCCTCGTGATACGAATAGAGTTTAGTTTGTATAGCCATTAGCCTTAGTGCTGGGATAGTTATATAAGTGCTCCCACATCAAGTGAACATCGTCCTCGTGATACTGATAGAGTTTTGTTTGTATAGCCATTAACTTTAGAGGTAGGATAGTTATATATCTGCTCCCACATCAAGAGAACTTCGTCCTAGTGATACTGATAGAGTTTCCTTTCTATAGCCATTAGCCCTAGTGGTAGGATAGTCATATAACTGCTCCCACATCAACAGAGAATCGTCCTTGTGATACTGATAGATTTTATTTTGTATAGCCATTATGCTTAGTGGTAGGATAGTTTTACAACTGCTCCCACATCTAGAGAACATCGTCCTGATGATACTGATAGAATTTAGTTTGTATAGCCATTAGCTTTAGAGGTAGGATAGTTAAATAACTGCTTCCACATCAAGAGAACTTCGTCCTAGTCATACTGATAGAGTTTCCTCTCTATAGCCATTAGCCCTAGTGGTAGGATAGTCATATAACTGCTCCCACATCAACAGAGAATCGTCCTTGTGATACTGATAGATTTTATTTTGTATAGCCATTATGCTTAGTGGTAGGATAGTTTTACAACTGCTCCCACATCTAGAGAACATCGTCCTGATGATACTGATAGTTTAGTTTGTATAGCCATTAGCCTTAATTGTAGGATAGTTATATAACTGTACCCACATCAAGAGAACGTCGTTCTCGTGATACTGAAAGAGTTTACTTTGTATAGCCGTTAGATTTATGGCCCTGATGATACTGATATAATTTAGTTTGTATAGCCATAAGCTTTAGTGGCAGGATTGTTATATAACTGCTCTCACATCAAGAGAACTACCTCCTCGTGATACTGATAGATTCTAGTTTATATAGCCCTTAGCCTTAGTGGTAGGATAGTTATTAACTGCTCCCACATCAAGAGAACATCGTCCTGGTGATACTGATAGAGTTTAGATGGTATAGCCATTATCTTTAGTGGTAGCATACTTATAAAACTGCTCCCACATCAAGAGAATATCGTCCTCGTGATACTGATAGTTTTAAGTTTGTATAGCAATTAGCTTTTGTTGTAGGCTAGTTATATAACTGCTCCCACATGAACAGGACATCGTACTCGTGATACGGATAGAATTTAGTTTGTATAGCCATTAGCTTTAGAGGTAGGATAGTTATATAACTGCTCCCACATCAAGAGAACTTCGTCCTAGTGATACTGATAAAGTTTCCTTTCTATAACCATTAGCCCTAGTGGTAGGATAGTCATATAACTGCTCGCACATCAACAGAGAATCGTCCTCGTGATACTGATAGATTTTATTTTGTATAGCCAATATGTTTAGTGGTAGGATAGTTTTACAACTGCTCCCACATCTAGAGAACATCGTCCTGATGATAGTGATAGCTTAGTTTGTATAGCCATTATGCTTAGTGGTAGGATAGTTATATAACTGCTCGCACATCAAGAGAGAATCGTCCTCGTGATACTGATAGAATTTTGTTTGTATTGACATTAGCCTTAGTGGTAGGATAGTTATATAACTGCTCCCACATCAAGAGAATATCGTCCTCGTGATACTGATAGAGTTTAGCTGGTGCAGCCATTAGCCTTATTGGTAGGATAGTTATATAACTTCACCCACATCAAGAGAACTTCGTCCTCGTGATACGGAGAGTGTTTACTTTGTATAGCCATTAGCCCTAGTGGTAGGATTATTATACAACTGCTCCCACATCAAGAGAGAATCGTCCTCGTGATACTGATAGAGTGTAGTTTGTATAGCCATTATCTTTAGTGGTAGGGTAGTAGTATGACTGCTCCCACATCAAGGGAACACCGTCCTCATGATACTGATAGAGTTTACTTTGTATAGCCGTTAGATTTATGGCCCTGATGATACTGATATAGTTTGGTTTGTATAGCCATAAGCTTTAGTGTTAGGATTGTTATATAACTGCTCCCACATCAAGAGAACAACCTCCTCGTGATACTGATAGATTCTAGTTTATATAGCCCTTAGCCTTAGTGGTAAGATAGATAACTGCACCCACATCAAGAGAACTTCGTCCTCGTGATACCGATAGATTGTAGATTGTATAGCCATTAGCTTAATTGGTAGAATTGTTATATAAGTGCTCTCACATCAACAGGACGTCGTACTCGTGATATGATATATTTTAGTTTGTATAGCCATTAGCCTTATCGGTAGTATAGTTATATAACTGCTCCCACAAAGGGAGAACATCGTCCTCATGATACTGATACAGTTTAGTTTGTATAGCCATTAGCCTTAGTGGTAAGATAGTTATATAACTGCTCCCACATCAACAGAACATCGTCCTCATGATACAGATAGATTCTAATTTGTATAGCTATTAGCTTTAGAGGTATGATAGTTATATAACTGCTCTCACATCAAGAGAACCTCGTCCTCGTGATACGGATAGAGTTTACTTTCTATGGCCATTAGCCCTAGTGGTAGGATAGTTATATAACTGCTCGCACATCAAGAGAGAATCGTCCTCGTGATACTGATAGAATTTAGTTTGTATAGACATTAGCCTTAGTGATAGGATAGTTATATAACTGCTCCCACATCAAGAGCATATATTCCTCGTGATACTGATAGAATTTAGTTTGTATAGCCATTAGCTTTAGTGGTAGGAATTTTATATAACTGCTCCCACATCAACAGAACATTGTACTCGTGATATGATAGAGTTTAGTTTGTATAGCTATTAGCTTTAGTGGTAGGATAGTTATATAACTGCTCCCACATCAAGAGAACCTCGTCCATGTGATAGTGGTAGGTATTAGTTTGTATAGCCATTGGCTTTAGTGGTAGGATAGTTATATAACTGGTCCCACGTCAAGAGAATATCGTCCTCGTAATACTGATAGAGTTTTGTGTGTTTAGCCATTAGCCTTAGTGATAATATAGTTATATAACTGCTCCCACATCAACAGAATGTCGTCCTCGTGATACTGATAGATTGTTAGTTTGTATAGCCATTGGGTTTAGTGATATGATAGTTATGTAACTGCTCCCGCATCAAGAGAACATCGTCCTCGTAATACTGATAGATTTTAGTTGATATAGCCATTAGCCTTAGTGGTATGATAGTTATATAACTGCTCCCACATCAAGAGAACATCTTCCTCGTGATACAGGTAGATTCTAATTCATATAGCCATTAGCGTTAGAGGTAGGATAGTTATATAACTGCTCCCACATCAAGAAAACTTCGTTCTCGTGATACGGATAGAGTGTAGTTTGTATAGCCATTAGCTTAATTGGTAGAATTGTTATATAAATGCTACCACATAAACAGGACTTCGTACTCGTGATATGATAGATTTTAGTTTGTATAGCCATTAGCCTTATGGGTAGTATAGTTATAAAACTGCTCTCACATCAAGAGAACATCGTCCTCGTGATACTGATACAGTTTAGTTTGTATAGCCATTAGCCTTAGTGGTAAGATAGTTATATAACTGCTCCCACATCAAGAGAACTTCGTCCTCGTGATACTGATAGAGTTTACTTTTTATAGCCATTAGCCCTAGTGGTAGGATAGTCATATAACTGCTCCCACATCAACAGAGAATCGTCCTCGCGATACTGATAGATTTTATTTTGTATAGCCATTAGCTTAGTGGTAGGATAGTTTTACAACTGCTCCCACATCTAGAGAACATCGTCCTGATGATACTGATATTTCGTTTGTATAGCCATTAGCCTTAGTGGTAGGATAGTTATATAACTGCTCTCACATCAAGAGAACATCGTCCTCGTGATACTGATACAGTTTAGTTTGTATAGCCATTAGCCTTAGTGGTAAGATAGTTATATAACTGCTCCCACATCAAGAGAACATCGTCCTCGTGTTACTGATAGAGTTTAGTTTGTATAGCCAGTAGCCTTCGTGGTAAGATAATCATATAACGGCTCCCACATCAAGAGAACATCGTCCTCGTGAAACAGATAGATTCTAATTTGTATAGCTATTAGTTTTAGAGGTAGGATAGTTATATAACTGCTCCCACATCAAGAGAACTTCGTCCTCGTGATACGGATAGAGTTTAGTTTGTATAGCCATTAGCTTAATTGGTAATATTTTTATATAACTGCTCCCACATCAACAGGACGTCGTACTCGTGATATGATAGATATTAGTTTGTATAGCCATTAGCCTTATCGGTAATATAGTTATATAAATGCTCCCACAACAAGAGGACATCGTCCTCGTGATACTGATAGATTTTAGTTTCTATACCATTAGCCTTAGTGGTAAGATAGTTATATAACTGCTCCCACATTAAGAGAACATCGTCCTCGTGATACTGATAGAATTTTGTTAGTACAGCCATTAGCATTAGTGGTAGGATTTTTATATAACTGCTCCCACATCAAGAGAACATCGTACTCGTGATCCTGATAGACTTTAATTTGTATAGCCATTAGTTTTAGTGGTGGGATAGTTATAATACTGCACCCACATCAAAAGAACGTCGTCCTCGTGATACTGAAAGACTTTAGTTTGTATAGCCATTAGTTTTAGTGGTGGGATAGTTATAATACTGCTCCCACATCAAAAGAACGTCGTCCTCGTGATACTGATAGAGTTTAGTTTGTATAGCCGTTAGCTTTAATGTGGGATAGTAATATACCTTCTCCCGCATCAAGAGAACATCGTCCTCGTGTACTGATAGAGTTTTCTTTCTATAGACAGTATGTTTAGCGGTAGGATAGTTATATAACTGCTCCCAAATCAAGAGAACTTCGTCCTCGTGATACTGATAGAGTTTAGTTTGTATAGCCGTTAGCTTTAAGGTGGGATAGTAATATACCTGCTCCCACATCAAGAGAACTTCGTCCTCGTGATACGGATAGAGTTTAGCTTGTTTAGCCATTAGCCTTATAGGTAGGATAGTTATATAACTGCTCCCACATCAAGAGAACATCGTCCTCTTTAAACGGATAGATTCTAATTTGTATAGCCATTAGCTTTAGAGGTAGGATAGTTATATAACTGCTCCCACATCAGGAGAACATCGTACTCGTCATACTGATAGTGTTTAGTTTTTATTGCCATTAGCTTTAGTGTTAGGATAGTTTTAATACTGCTCCCACATCAAGAGGACATCGTCCTCGTGATACAGATAGAGTTTAGTTTGTATAGCCATTAGCGTTAAGGTAGGATATTTATATAACTGCTCCAACATCAAGAGAACTTCGTCCTCGTGATGCTGATAGAGTTTATTTTTTATAGCCATTAGCCTTAGTGGTAGGATAGTTATATAACTGCTCTCACATCAAGAGAACATCGTCCTCGTGATACTGATACAGTTTAGTTTGTATAGCCATTAGCCTTAGTGGTAAGATAGTTATATAACTGCTCCCACATCAAGAGAACATCGTCCTCGTGTTACTGATAGAGTTTAGTTTGTATAGCCAGTAGCCTTCGTGGTAAGATAATCATATAACGGCTCCCACATCAAGAGAACATCGTCCTCGTGAAACAGATAGATTCTAATTTGTATAGCTATTAGTTTTAGAGGTAGGATAGTTATATAACTGCTCCCAAATCAAGAGAACTTCGTCTTCGTGTTACTGATAGAGTTTACTTTTTATAGCCAGTAGGTTTAGTGGTAGGATAGTTATATAAGTGCTCCCACATCAAGAGAGAATCGTCCTCATGATACTGATAGATTTTAGTTTGTATAGCCATTAGACTAGTGGTAGGAAAGTTACATAAGTGCTCCCACATGAAGAGAACAACGTCCTCGTGATACTGATAGACTTTTGTGTGTATAGCCATTAGCCTTAGAGGTAGGATTTTTATATAACTGTTCCCACATCAACAGAACGTCGTACTCGTGATATGATAGAGTTTAGTTTGTATAGCTATTAGCTTTAGTGGTAGGATAGTTATATATTTGCTCCCACATCAAGAGAACCTCGTCCATGTGATGATGATAGGGATTAGTTTGTATAGCCAATAGCTTTATTGGTAGGATAGTTATATAACTGGTCCCACGTCAAGAGAATATTGTCCTCGTGATACTGATAGTTTTTAGTATGTATAGCCAGTAGCACTAGTGGTAATATAGTTATATAACTGGTCCCACGTCAAGAGAGAATCGTCTTCGTGATACTGATAATTTAGTTTGTATAGCCATTAGCCTTAGTGGTAATATAGTTATTTAACTGCTCCCACATCAACAGAATATCGTGCTCGTGATACGGATAGAGTTTAGCTTGTTTAGCCATTAGCCTTATAGGTAGGATAGTTATATAACTGCTCCCACATCAAGAGAACATCGTCCTCTTTAAACGGATAGATTCTAATTTGTATAGCCATTAGCTTTAGAGGTAGGATAGTTATATAACTGCTCCCACATCAGGAGAACATCGTACTCGTCATACTGATAGTGTTTAGTTTTTATTGCCATTAGCTTTAGTGTTAGGATAGTTTTAATACTGCTCCCACATCAAGAGGACATCGTCCTCGTGATACAGATAGAGTTTAGTTTGTATAGCCATTAGCGTTAAGGTAGGATATTTATATAACTGCTCCAACATCAAGAGAACTTCGTCCTCGTGATGCTGATAGAGTTTATTTTTTATAGCCATTAGCCCTAGTGGTAGGATAGTTACATAAGTGCTCCCACATCAAGAGAGAATCGCCCGCATGATACTGATAGATTTTAGTTTGTATAGCCATTAGACTAGTGGTAGGAAAGTTATATAACTGGTCCCACATCAAGAGAACATCGACCTCGTGATAGTGATAGAGTTTTGTGTGTATAGCCATTAGCCTTAGTGGTAAGATAGTCATATAACTGCTCCCACATCAAGAGAACATCGTCCTCGTTAAACGGATAGATTCTAATTTGTATAGCTATTAGCTTTGTGAGGTAGGATAGTTATATAACTGCTCCCACATCAAGAGAACTTCGTCCTCGTGATACGGATAGAGTGTAGCTTGTATAGCCATTAGCTTAATTGGTAGAATTGTTATATAACTGCTCCCACATAAACAGGACGTCGTACTCGTGATATGATAGATTTTAGTTTGTATAGCCATTAGCCTTAGTGGTATGATTGTTATATAAATGCTCCCACATCAAGAGAACATCGTCCTCGTGATACAGGGAGATTCTAATTTATATAGCCATTAGCGTTAGAGATAAGATAGTTATATGACTGCTCCCACATCAAGAAAACTTCGTCCTCGTGATACGGACACAGTTTACATTTTTATAGCCATTAGCCCTAGTGGTAGGATAATTATATAAGTGCTCCCACATCAAGAGAGAATCGTCCTCGTGATACTGATAGAGTTTAGTATGTATAGCCATTAGCGTTAGACGTAGGATTGTTATATAACTGCTCCCACATTAAGAGAACTTCGTCCTCGTGATACTGATGGAGTTTACTTTTTATAGCCATTAGCCCTAGTGGTAGGATAGTCATATAACTGCTGCCACATCAACAGAGGATCGTCCTCGTGATACTGATAGATTTTATTTTGTATAGCCATTAGCTTAGTGGTAGGATAGTTTTACAACTGCTCCCATATCAGGAGAACATCGTCCTGATGATACTGATAGTTTAGTTTGTATAGCCATTAGCCTTAGTGGTAGGATAGTTATGTAACTGTACCCACATCAAGAGAACATCGTCCTCGTGATACTGATAGGGTTTAGCTTGTATAGCCAGTAGCCTTAGTGGTAGGATAGTCATATAACTGCTCCCACATCAAGAGAACATCGTCCTCGTGAAACAGATAGATTCTAATTTGTATAGCTATTAGCTTTAGAGGTAGGATAGTTATATAACTGCTCCCACATCAAGAGAACTTCGTCCTCGTGATACTGACAGACTCTAGTTTGTATAGCCATTTGCCGTAGTGGTAGGATAGTTATATAACTGCTCTCACATCTAGAGAACATCGTCCTGATGATACTGATAGTTTAGTTTGTATAGCCATTAGCCTTAGTGGTAGGATAGTTATATAAGTGCTCCCACATCAAGTGAACATCGTCCTCGTGATACTGATAGAGTTTAGTTTGTATAGCCATTATCCTTACTGGTAGGATAGTTATATAACTTCTCCCACATCAAGAGAACTTCGTCCTCGTGATACGGATAGGGTTTAGTTTGTATAGCCATTATCCTTAGTGGTAGAATAGTTATATAATTGCTCCCACATCAAGTGAACATCGTCCTCGTGATACTGATAGATGTTATTTTGTATAGCCATTAGCTTTAGAGGTAGGATAGTTATATAACTGCTCCCACATCAAGAGAACTTCGTCCTCGTGATACTGATAGACTTTAGTAGTATAGCCATTTGCCCTAGTGGTAGGATAGTTATATAACTGCTCCCAAATCAAGAGAATATCATCCTCGTGATACTGATAGAGTTTAGTTTGTATAGCCATTAGCCTTAGTGGTAGGATAGTTATATAAGTGCTCCCACATCAAGTGAACATCGTCCTCGTGATACTGATAGAGTTTAGTTTGTATAGCCATTATCCTTAGTGGTAGGATAGTAGTATAACTGCTCCCACATCAAGAGAACACCGTCCTCATGATACTGATAGAGTTTACTTTGTATACCCGTTAGATTTATGGCCCTGTTGATACTGATATAGTTTAGTTTGTATAGCCATAAGCTTTAGTGGTAGGATTGTTATATAACTGCTCCCACATCAAGAGAACAACCTCCTCGTGATACTGATAGATTCTAGTTAATATATATCCCTTAGCCTTGGTGGTAGGATAGTTATATAACTGTTCCCACATCAACAGGACATCGTACTCGTGATATGATAGAGTTTAGTTTGTATAGCCATTAGCTTTAGTGGTAGGATAGTTATATAACTGCTCCCACATCAAGAGAGCATCGTTCTCGTGATACTGATAGAATTTAGTTTGTATAGCCATTAGCTTTAGAGGTAGGAGAGTTATATAACTGCTCCCACATCAAGGGAAATTCATTCTAGTGATACTGATAGAGTTTCCTTTCTATAGCCATTAGCCCTAGTGGTAGGATAGTCATATAACTGCTCCCACATAAACAGAGAATTGTCCTCGTTATACTGATAGAGTTTATTTTGTATAGCCATTATCCTTAGTGGTAGGATAGTTTTACAACTGCTCCCACATCTAGAGAACATCGTCCTGATGATACTGATAGTTTAGTTTGTATAGCCATTAGCTTTAGTGGTAGGATAGTTATATAACTGTCCCCACATCAAGAGAACGTCGTCCTCGAAATACGGATAGAGTTTAGTTTGTATAGCCATTAGCCTTAGTGGTAAAATAGTTATATAGCTGCTCCCACATCAAGAGAACATCGTCCTCGTGAAACAGATAGATTCTAATTTGTATAGCTATTAGCTGTAGAGGTAGGATAGTTATATAACTGCTCCCACATCAAGAGAAGTTCGTCCTCGTAATACGGATAGAGTTTACTTTGTATGGCGATTAGCCCTAGTGGGAGGATAGTTATATAACTGCTCGCACATCAAGAGCGAATCGTCCTCGTGATACTGATAGAATTTTGTTTGTATAGACTTTAGCCTTAGTGGTAGGATAGTTATATAACTGCTCCAACATCAAGAGAATATCGTCCTCGTGATACTGATAGAATTTAGTTTGTTCAGCCATTAGCATTAGTGGTAGGATTTTTATATAACTGCTCCCACATCAAGAGAACATCGTACTCGTGATATGATAGACTTTAGTTTGTATAGCTATTAGCTTCAGTGGTAGGATAGATATATATCTGCTCCCACATCAAGAGAACCTCTTCCATGTGATAGTGGTAGGGATTAGTTTGTATAGCCATTAGCTTTAGTGGTAGGATGTTTATATAACTTCTCCCACATCGACAGAATATCGTCCTCGTGATACTGATAGAGTTTAGCTTGTGTAGCGATTAGCCTTATTGGTAGGATAGTTATATAACCTCTCCTACATCCAGAGAACTTCGTCCTCGTGATACGGATAGAGTTTACCTTGTGTAGGCATTAGCCTTATTGGTAGGATAGTTTTATAACTGCTCCCACATCAAGAGGACATCGTCCTCGTGATACTGATAGAGTTTATTTCTTATAGCCATTAGCCCTAGTGGTAGGATAGTTATATAAGTGCTCCCACATCAAGAGAACATCGTCCTCTTTAAACGGATAGATTCTAATTTGTATAGCCATTAGCTTTAGAGGTAGGATAGTTATATAACTGCTCCCACATCAGGAGAACATCGTACTCGTCATACTGATAGTGTTTAGTTTTTATTGCCATTAGCTTTAGTGTTAGGATAGTTTTAATACTGCTCCCACATCAAGAGGACATCGTCCTCGTGATACAGATAGAGTTTAGTTTGTATAGCCATTAGCGTTAAGGTAGGATATTTATATAACTGCTCCAACATCAAGAGAACTTCGTCCTCGTGATGCTGATAGAGTTTATTTTTTATAGCCATTAGCCCTAGTGGTAGGATAGTTACATAAGTGCTCCCACATCAAGAGAGAATCGCCCGCATGATACTGATAGATTTTAGTTTGTATAGCCATTAGACTAGTGGTAGGAAAGTTATATAACTGGTCCCACATCAAGAGAACATCGACCTCGTGATAGTGATATAGTTTTGTGTGTATAGCCATTAGCCTTAGTGGTAAGATAGTCATATAACTGCTCCCACATCAAGAGAACATCGTCCTCGTTAAACGGATAGATTCTAATTTGTATAGCTATTAGCTTTGTGAGGTAGGATAGTTATATAACTGCTCCCACATCAAGAGAACTTCGTCCTCGTGATACGGATAGAGTGTAGCTTGTATAGCCATTAGCTTAATTGGTAGAATTGTTATATAACTGCTCCCACATAAACAGGACGTCGTACTCGTGATATGATAGATTTTAGTTTGTATAGCCATTAGCCTTAGTGGTATGATTGTTATATAAATGCTCCCACATCAAGAGAACATCGTCCTCGTGATACAGGGAGATTCTAATTTATATAGCCATTAGCGTTAGAGATAGGATAGTTATATGACTGCTCCCACATCAAGAAAACTTCGTCCTCGTGATACGGACACAGTTTACATTTTTATAGCCATTAGCCCTAGTGGTAGGATAATTATATAAGTGCTCCCACATCAAGAGAGAATCGTCCTCGTGATACTGATAGAGTTTAGTATGTATAGCCATTAGCGTTAGACGTAGGATTGTTATAAAACTGCTCCCACATTAAGAGAACTTCGTCCTCGTGATACTGATGGAGTTTACTTTTTATAGCCATTAGCCCTAGTGGTAGGATAGTCATATAACTGCTGCCACATCAACAGAGGATCGTCCTCGTGATACTGATAGATTTTATTTTGTATAGCCATTAGCTTAGTGGTAGGATAGTTTTACAACTGCTCCCATATCAGGAGAACATCGTCCTGATGATACTGATAGTTTAGTTTGTATAGCCATTAGCCTTAGTGGTAGGATAGTTATGTAACTGTACCCACATCAAGAGAACATCGTCCTCGTGATACTGATAGGGTTTAGCTTGTATAGCCAGTAGCCTTAGTGGTAGGATAGTCATATAACTGCTCCCACATCAAGAGAACATCGTCCTCGTGAAACAGATAGATTCTAATTTGTATAGCTATTAGCTTTAGAGGTAGGATAGTTATATAACTGCTCCCACATCAAGAGAACTTCGTCCTCGTGATACTGACAGACTCTAGTTTGTATAGCCATTTGCCGTAGTGGTAGGATAGTTATATAACTGCTCTCACATCTAGAGAACATCGTCCTGATGATACTGATAGTTTAGTTTGTATAGCCATTAGCCTTAGTGGTAGGATAGTTATATAAGTGCTCCCACATCAAGTGAACATCGTCCTCGTGATACTGATAGAGTTTAGTTTGTATAGCCATTATCCTTACTGGTAGGATAGTTATATAACTTCTCCCACATCAAGAGAACTTCGTCCTCGTGATACGGATAGGGTTTAGTTTGTATAGCCATTATCCTTAGTGGTAGAATAGTTATATAATTGCTCCCACATCAAGTGAACATCGTCCTCGTGATACTGATAGATGTTATTTTGTATAGCCATTAGCTTTAGAGGTAGGATAGTTATATAACTGCTCCCACATCAAGAGAACTTCGTCCTCGTGATACTGATAGACTTTAGTAGTATAGCCATTTGCCCTAGTGGTAGGATAGTTATATAACTGCTCCCAAATCAAGAGAATATCATCCTCGTGATACTGATAGAGTTTAGTTTGTATAGCCATTAGCCTTAGTGGTAGGATAGTTATATAAGTGCTCCCACATCAAGTGAACATCGTCCTCGTGATACTGATAGAGTTTAGTTTGTATAGCCATTATCCTTAGTGGTAGGATAGTAGTATAACTGCTCCCACATCAAGAGAACACCGTCCTCATGATACTGATAGAGTTTACTTTGTATACCCGTTAGATTTATGGCCCTGTTGATACTGATATAGTTTAGTTTGTATAGCCATAAGCTTTAGTGGTAGGATTGTTATATAACTGCTCCCACATCAAGAGAACAACCTCCTCGTGATACTGATAGATTCCAGTTTATATATCCCTTAGCCTTGGTGGTAGGATAGTTATATAACTGTTCCCACATCAACAGGACATCGTACTCGTGATATGATAGAGTTTAGTTTGTATAGCCATTAGCATTAGTGGTAGGATAGTTATATAACTGCTCCCACATCAAGAGAGCATCGTTCTCGTGATACTGATAGAATTTAGTTTGTATAGCCATTAGCTTTAGAGGTAGGAGAGTTATATAACTGCTCCCACATCAAGGGAAATTCATTCTAGTGATACTGATAGAGTTTCCTTTCTATAGCCATTAGCCCTAGTGGTAGGATAGTCATATAACTGCTCCCACATAAACAGAGAATTGTCCTCGTTATACTGATAGAGTTTATTTTGTATAGCCATTATCCTTAGTGGTAGGATAGTTTTACAACTGCTCCCACATCTAGAGAACATCGTCCTGATGATACTGATAGTTTAGTTTGTATAGCCATTAGCTTTAGTGGTAGGATAGTTATATAACTGTCCCCACATCAAGAGAACGTCGTCCTCGTGATACGGATAGAGTTTAGTTTGTATAGCCATTAGCCTTAGTGGTAAAATAGTTATATAGCTGCTCCCACATCAAGAGAACATCGTCCTCGTGAAACAGATAGATTCTAATTTGTATAGCTATTAGCTGTAGAGGTAGGATAGTTATATAACTGCTCCCACATCAAGAGAAGTTCGTCCTCGTAATACGGATAGAGTTTACTTTGTATGGCGATTAGCCCTAGTGGGAGGATAGTTATATAACTGCTCGCACATCAAGAGCGAATCGTCCTCGTGATACTGATAGAATTTTGTTTGTATAGACTTTAGCCTTAGTGGTAGGATAGTTATATAACTGCTCCAACATCAAGAGAATATCGTCCTCGTGATACTGATAGAATTTAGTTTGTTCAGCCATTAGCATTAGTGGTAGGATTTTTATATAACTGCTCCCACATCAAGAGAACATCGTACTCGTGATATGATAGACTTTAGTTTGTATAGCTATTAGCTTCAGTGGTAGGATAGATATATATCTGCTCCCACATCAAGAGAACCTCTTCCATGTGATAGTGGAAGGGATTAGTTTGTATAGCCATTAGCTTTAGTGGTAGGATGTTTATATAACTGCTCCCACATCGACAGAATATCGTCCTCGTGATACTGATAGAGTTTAGCTTGTGTAGCGATTAGCCTTATTGGTAGGATAGTTATATAACCTCTCCTACATCCAGAGAACTTCGTCCTCGTGATACGGATAGAGTTTAGCTTGTGTAGGCATTAGCCTTATTGGTAGGATAGTTTTATAACTGCTCCCACATCAAGAGGACATCGTCCTCGTGATACTGATAGAGTTTATTTCTTATAGCCATTAGCCCTAGTGGTAGGATAGTTATATAAGTGCTCCCACATCAAGAGAGAATCGCCCGCATGACACTGACATATTTTAGTTTTTATAGCCATTAGACTAGTGGTATGAAAGTTATATAACTGGTCCCACATCAAGAGAACATCGACCTCGTGATAGTGATAGAGTTTTGTGTGTATAGCCATTAGCCTTAGTGGTAAGATGGTCATATAACTGCTCCCACATCAAGAGAACATCTTCCGCGTTAAACGGATAGATTCTAATTTGTATAGCTATTAGCTTTAGAGGTAGGATAGTTATATAACTGCTCCCACATGAAGAGAACTTCGTCCTCGTGATACGGATAGAGTGTAGTTTGTATATACATTAGCTTAATTGGTAGAATTGTTATATAACTGCTCCCACATAAGCAGGACGTCGTACTCGTGATATGATAGATTTTAGTTTGTATAGCCATTAGCCTTATCGGTAGTATAGTTATATAACTGCTCTCACATCAAGAGAACATCGTCCTCGTGATACTGATACAGTTTAGTTTGTATAGCCATTAGCCTTATTGGTAAGATAGTTATATAACTGCTCCCACATCAAGAGAACATCGTCCTCGTGATACTGATAGAGTTTACTTTTTATAGCCATTAGCCCTAGTGGTAGGATAGTCATATAACTACTCCCCCATCAACAGAGAATCGTCCTCGCGATACTGATAGATTTTATTTTGTATAGCCATTAGCTTAGTGGTAGGATAGTTATATAACTGCTCCCGCACCAAGAGAACATCGTCCTCGTAATACTGATAGATTTTAGTTTGTATAGCCATTAGCCTTAGTGGTATGATTGTTACATAATTGCTCCCACACCAAGAGAACTTCGTCCTCGTGATACTGATAAAGTTTCCTTTCTATAGCCATTAGCCCTAGTGGTAGGATAGTCATATAACTGCTCCCACGTCAACAAAGAATTGTCCTCGTTATACTGATAGATTTTAGTTTGTATAGCCACTATCCTTAGCGGTAGGGTAGGAGTATAACTGCTCCCACATCAAGAGAACACCGTCCTCATGATACTGATAGAGTTTACTTTGTATAGCCGTTAGATTTATGGCCCTGATGATACTGATATAGTTTACTTTGTATAGCCATAAGCTTTAGTGGTAGGATTGTTATATAACTGCTCCCACATCAAGAGAACAACCTCCTCGTGATACTGATAGATTCTAGTTTATATATCCCTTAGCCTTAGTGGTAGGATAGTTATATAACTGCTCCCACATCAAGAGAACATCGTCGTGGTGATACTGATAGATTTTAGTTTGTATAGCCATTAGCTTTAGTGGTAGGATAGTTATATAACTGCTCCCACATCAAGAGAACATCGTCTCGTGATACAGGTAGATTCTAATTTATATAGCCATTAGCGTTAGAGGTAGGATAGTTATATAACTGCTCCCACATCAAGAAAACTTCGTCCTCGTGATACGGACAGAGTTTACTTTGTATAGCCATTAGCCCTAGTCGTAGGATAATTATATAACTGCTCCCACATCAAGAGAAATTCGTCCTCGTGATACTGATAGAGTTTAGTTTGTATAGCCATTAGCGTTAGAGGTAGGATAGTTAAATAACAGCTCCCACATCAAGATAACTTCGTCCTCGTGATACTGATAGAGTTTACTTTTTATAGCCATTAGCCCTAGTGGTAGGATAGTCATATAACTGCTACCACATCAACAGAGGATCGTCCTCGTGATACTGATAGATTTTATTTTGTATAGCCGTTAGCTTAGTGGTAGGATAGTTTTACAACTGCTCCCATATCTAGAGAACATCGTCCTGATGATACTGACAGTTTAGTTTGTATAGCCATTAGCCTTAGTGGTAGGATAGTTATTAAATTGTACCCACATCAAGAGGACATCGTCCTCGCGATACTGATAGAGCTTAACTTGTATAGCCAGTAGCCTTCGTGGTAGGATAGTCATATAACTGCTCCCACATCAAGAGAACATCGTCCTCGTGAAACAGATAGATTCTAATTTGTATAGCTATTAGCCCTTATAGGTAGGACAGCTATATATCTGCTCCCACATCAACAGAACTTCGTCCTCGTGATACGGATAGAATTTAGTTTGTATAGCCATTAGCTTATTTGGTAGAATTGTTATATAACTGCTCCCACATCAACAGGACGTCGTACTCGTGATATGATAGATATTAGTTTGTATAGGCATTAGCTTTAGAGGTAGGATATTTATATAACTGCTCCCACATCAAGGGACATTCGTCCTCGTAATACGGATAGAGTTTACTTTGTATGGCCATTAGCCCTAGTGGTAGGATATATTATATAACTGCTCGCACATCAAGAGAGAATCGTCCTCGTGATACTGATAGAATTTTCTTTGTATAGACATTAGCCTTAGTGGTAGGATAGTTATATGACTGCTCCCACATCAAGAGAATATCGTCCTCGTTAT
This sequence comes from Anabrus simplex, assembly GCF_040414725.1. Lineage (NCBI taxonomy): Eukaryota > Metazoa > Arthropoda > Insecta > Orthoptera > Tettigoniidae > Anabrus > Anabrus simplex. Next base: position 146,794,312 of record NC_090270.1, on the reverse strand, counting down.
ACTGAGAGATTTTAGTTTGTATAGCCATTAGCCTCAGTGCTAGGATAGTTACATAAGTGCGCCCACATCAAGTGAACATCGTCCTCGTGATACTGATAGAGTTTAGTTTGTATAGCCATTAGCTTTAGAGGTAGGATAGTTATATAACTGCTCCCACATCAAGAGAACTTCGTCCTCGTGATACTGATAGACTTTAGTTTGTATAGCCATTTGCCCTAGTGGTAGGATAGTTATATAACTGCTCCCAAATCAAGAGAATATCGTCCTCGTGATACTGATAGAGTTTAGTTTGTATAGCCATTGCCTTAGTGGTAGGATAGTTATATAAGTGCTCCCACATCAAGTGAACATCGTCCTCGTGATACTGATAGAGTTTAGTTTGTATAGCCATTATCCTTATTGGTAGGCTAGTAGTATAACTGCTCCCACATCAAGAGAACACCGTCCTCATGATACTGATAGAGTTTACTTTGTATAGCCGTTAGATTTATGGCCCTGATGATACATATATAGTTTAGTTTGTGTAGCCATAAGCTTTAGTGTTAGGATTGATATATAACTTCTCCCACATCAAGAGAACAACCTCCTCGTGATACTGATAGATTCTAGTTTATATAGCCATTAGCATTAGTTGTACGCTAGTTATATAACTGCTCCCACATCAACAGGACATCGTACTCGTGATATGATAGAGTGTAGTTTGTATAGCCATTAGCTTTAGTGGTAGGATAGTTATATAACTGCTCCCACATCAAGAGAGCTTCGTCCTCGTGATACTGATAGAATTTAGTTTGTATAGCCATTAGCTTTAGAGGTAGGATAGTTATATAACTGCTCCCACATCAAGAGAGCTTCGTCCTAGTGATACTGATAGAGTTTCCTTTCTATAGCCAATAGCCCTAGTGGTAGGATAGTCATATAACTGCTCCCACATCAACAGAGAATCGTCCTTGTGATACTGATAGATTTTATTTTGTATAGCCATTATGCTTAGTGGTAGAATAGTTTTACAACTGCTCCCACATCTAGAGAACATCGTCCTGATGATACTGATAGTTTAGTTTGTATAGCCATTAGCCTTAGTGGTAGGATAGTTATATAACTGTACCCACATCAAGAGAACGTCGTCCTCGTGATACTGATAGATTTTAGTTTGTATAGCCATTAGCCTTAGTGGTAAGATAGTTATATAGCTGCTCGCACATGAAGAGAACATCGTCCTCGTGAAACAGATAGATTCTAATTTGTATAGCTATTAGCATTAGAGGTAAGAAAGTTATATAACTGCTCCCACATCAAGAGAAATTCGTCCTCGTGATACGGATAGAGTTTACTTTGTATGGCGATTAGCCCTAGTGGTAGGATAGTCATATAACTGCTCCAACATCAACAGGACATCGTACTCGTAATATGATAGAATTTAGTTTGTATAGCCATTAGCTTTAGTGGTAGGATAGTTATATAACTGCTCCCACATCAAGAGAATATCGTCCTCGTGATACTGATAGAGTTTACTTTGTATAGCCACTATCTTTAGTTGTAGGATACTTATAAAACTGCTCCCACATCAAAGAGAAAATATCGTCCTCGTGATACTGATAGCTTTAAGTTTGTTTAGCCATTAGCTTTAGTTGTAGGATAGTTATATAACTGCTCCCACATGAAGAGGATATCGTCCTCGTGATACTGATAGAGTTTAGTGTGTATAGCTATTAGCTTTAGAGGTAGGATAGTTATATAACTGCTCCCACATCAAGAGAGAACTTCGTCCTCGTGATACTGATAGAGTTTACTTTTTACAGCCATTAGCCCTAGTGGTAGGATAGTTATATAACAGCTACCACATCGGGATAGAATCGTCCTCGTGATACTGATAGAATTTAGTTTGTATAGGCATTAGCCTTAGTGGTAGGATAGTTATATAACTGGTCCCACATAGAGGGAACATCGTCCTCGTGATACTGATAGAGTTTAGTTTGTATAGCCATTAGCTTTAGAGGGAGGATAGTTATATAACTGCTCCCATTTCAAGAGAACATCGTCCTCGTGATACGGATAGATTGTAATTTGTATAGCCTTTTGCCTTAGTGGTACTATAGTTATATAACTGCTCCCACATCAAGAGAACGTTATATAATTGCTCCCGCATCAAGAGAACATCGTCCTCGTGATACTGGTAGATTTTAGTTTGTATAGCCATTAGCCCTTGTGGTAGGATAGTTATATAACTGCTCCCACATGAAGAGGATATCGTCCTCGTGAAACTGATAGAGTTTAGTTTGTATAGCCATTAGGTTTAGTGGTAGGTTAGTTATATAACTGCTCCGCATCAAGAGAACATCGTCCTCGTAATACTGATAGATTTTAGTTTGTATAGCTATTAGCCTTAGTGGTATGATAGTTATATAACTCCTCCCACATCAGGAGAAAATCGTCCCCGTGATACAGATAGATTCTAATTTATATAGCCGTTAGGTTTAGATGTGGGGTAGTTATATATCTGCTCCCACATCAAGAGAACTTCGTCCTCGTGATACGGAGAGAGTTTACTTTGTATGGCCATTAGCCCTAGTGGTGGGATAATTATATAACTGCTCCCACATCAAGAGAATATCGTCCTCGTGATACTGATAGAATTGAGTTTGTATAGCCCTTAGCATTAGTGGTAGGATTTTATATAACTGCTCCCACATCAACAGAACATCGTACTCGTGATATGATAGAGTTTAGTTTGTATAGCTATTACCTTCAGTGGTAGGATAGTTATATAACTGCTCCACATCAAGAGAACCTCGTCCATGTGATAGTGGTAGGGATTAGTTTGTATAGCCGTTAGCTTTAGTGGTAGGATAGTTATATAACTGCCCCCACATCGGCAGAATATCGTCCTCGTGATACTGATAGAATTTAGCTTGTGTAGCCATTAGCCTTATTGGTAGGATAGTTATATAACTTCTCCCACATCAAGAGAACTTCGTCCTCGTGATACGGATAGAGTTTAGTTTGTATAGCCATTAGCCTTAGTGGTAGGATTGTTATATAAGTGCTCCCCCACCAAGAGAACTTCGTCCTCGTGATAGGGATAGAGTTTAGTTTGTATAGCCATTAGCCTTAGTGGTAGGATAGTTATATAAGTGCTCCCACATCAAGTGAACATCGTCCTCGTGATACTGATAGAGTTTACTTTGTATAGCCGTTAGATTTATGGCCCTGATGATACTGATATATTTTAGTTTGTATAGCCATAACCTTTAGTGGTAGGATTGTTATATAACTGCTCCCACATCAAGAGAACAGCCTCCTCGTGATACTGATAGATTCTAGTTTATATAGCAGTTAGCCTTAGTGGTAGGATAGTTATATAACTGCTCCCGCATAAAGAGAACATCGTCCTGGTGATACTGATGGAGTTTAGTTTGTATAGCCATTATCATTAGTGGTAGCATACTTATAAAACTGCTCTCACATCAAGAGAACATCGTCCTCGTGATACTGATAGTTTTAAGTTTGTATAGCAATTAGCTTTAGTTGTAGGCTAGTTATATAACTGTTCCCACATCAACAGGACATCGTACTCGTGATATCATAGAGTTTAGTTTGTATAGCCATTAGCTTTAGTGGTAGGATAGAAATATAACTGCCCCCTCATCAAGGGAGCATCGTCCTCGTGATACTGATAGAATTTAGTTTGTATAGCCATTAGCTTTAGAGGTAGGATAGTTATATAACTGCTCCCACATCAAGAGAACATCGTCTCGTGATACAGGTAGATTCTAATTTATATAGCCATTAGCGTTAGAGGTAGGATAGTTATATAACTGCTCCCACATCAAGAAAACTTTGTCCTCGTGATACGGACAGAGTTTACTTTGTATAGCCATTAGCCCTAGTCGTAGGATAATTATATAACTGCTCCCACATCAAGAGAAATTCGTCCTCGTGATACTGATAGAGTTTAGTTTGTATAGCCATTAGCGTTAGAGGTAGGATAGTTAAATAACAGCTCCCACATCAAGATAACTTCGTCCTCGTGATACTGATAGAGTTTACTTTTTATAGCCATTAGCCCTAGTGGTAGGATAGTCATATAACTGCTACCACATCAACAGAGGATCGTCCTCGTGATACTGATAGATTTTATTTTGTATAGCCGTTAGCTTAGTGGTAGGATAGTTTTACAACTGCTCCCATATCTAGAGAACATCGTCCTGATGATACTGACAGTTTAGTTTGTATAGCCATTAGCCTTAGTGGTAGGATAGTTATTAAATTGTACCCACATCAAGAGGACATCGTCCTCGCGATACTGATAGAGCTTAACTTGTATAGCCAGTAGCCTTCGTGGTAGGATAGTCATATAACTGCTCCCACATCAAGAGAACATCGTCCTCGTGAAACAGATAGATTCTAATTTGTATAGCTATTAGCCCTTATAGGTAGGACAGCTATATATCTGCTCCCACATCAACAGAACTTCGTCCTCGTGATACGGATAGAATTTAGTTTGTATAGCCATTAGCTTATTTGGTAGAATTGTTATATAACTGCTCCCACATCAACAGGACGTCGTACTCGTGATATGATAGATATTAGTTTGTATAGGCATTAGCTTTAGAGGTAGGATATTTATATAACTGCTCCCACATCAAGGGACATTCGTCCTCGTAATACGGATAGAGTTTACTTTGTATGGCCATTAGCCCTAGTGGTAGGATATATTATATAACTGCTCGCACATCAAGAGAGAATCGTCCTCGTGATACTGATAGAATTTTCTTTGTATAGACATTAGCCTTAGTGGTAGGATAGTTATATGACTGCTCCCACATCAAGAGAATATCGTCCTCGTTATACTGAGAGATTTTAGTTTGTATAGCCATTAGCCTCAGTGCTAGGATAGTTACATAAGTGCGCCCACATCAAGTGAACATCGTCCTCGTGATACTGATAGAGTTTAGTTTGTATAGCCATTAGCTTTAGAGGTAGGATAGTTATATAACTGCTCCCACATCAAGAGAACTTCGTCCTCGTGATACTGATAGACTTTAGTTTGTATAGCCATTTGCCCTAGTGGTAGGATAGTTATATAACTGCTCCCAAATCAAGAGAATATCGTCCTCGTGATACTGATAGAGTTTAGTTTGTATAGCCATTGCCTTAGTGGTAGGATAGTTATATAAGTGCTCCCACATCAAGTGAACATCGTCCTCGTGATACTGATAGAGTTTAGTTTGTATAGCCATTATCCTTATTGGTAGGCTAGTAGTATAACTGCTCCCACATCAAGAGAACACCGTCCTCATGATACTGATAGAGTTTACTTTGTATAGCCGTTAGATTTATGGCCCTGATGATACATATATAGTTTAGTTTGTGTAGCCATAAGCTTTAGTGTTAGGATTGATATATAACTTCTCCCACATCAAGAGAACAACCTCCTCGTGATACTGATAGATTCTAGTTTATATAGCCATTAGCATTAGTTGTACGCTAGTTATATAACTGCTCCCACATCAACAGGACATCGTACTCGTGATATGATAGAGTGTAGTTTGTATAGCCATTAGCTTTAGTGGTAGGATAGTTATATAACTGCTCCCACATCAAGAGAGCTTCGTCCTCGTGATACTGATAGAATTTAGTTTGTATAGCCATTAGCTTTAGAGGTAGGATAGTTATATAACTGCTCCCACATCAAGAGAGCTTCGTCCTAGTGATACTGATAGAGTTTCCTTTCTATAGCCAATAGCCCTAGTGGTAGGATAGTCATATAACTGCTCCCACATCAACAGAGAATCGTCCTTGTGATACTGATAGATTTTATTTTGTATAGCCATTATGCTTAGTGGTAGAATAGTTTTACAACTGCTCCCACATCTAGAGAACATCGTCCTGATGATACTGATAGTTTAGTTTGTATAGCCATTAGCCTTAGTGGTAGGATAGTTATATAACTGTACCCACATCAAGAGAACGTCGTCCTCGTGATACTGATAGATTTTAGTTTGTATAGCCATTAGCCTTAGTGGTAAGATAGTTATATAGCTGCTCGCACATGAAGAGAACATCGTCCTCGTGAAACAGATAGATTCTAATTTGTATAGCTATTAGCATTAGAGGTAAGAAAGTTATATAACTGCTCCCACATCAAGAGAAATTCGTCCTCGTGATACGGATAGAGTTTACTTTGTATGGCGATTAGCCCTAGTGGTAGGATAGTCATATAACTGCTCCAACATCAACAGGACATCGTACTCGTAATATGATAGAATTTAGTTTGTATAGCCATTAGCTTTAGTGGTAGGATAGTTATATAACTGCTCCCACATCAAGAGAATATCGTCCTCGTGATACTGATAGAGTTTACTTTGTATAGCCACTATCTTTAGTTGTAGGATACTTATAAAACTGCTCCCACATCAAAGAGAAAATATCGTCCTCGTGATACTGATAGCTTTAAGTTTGTTTAGCCATTAGCTTTAGTTGTAGGATAGTTATATAACTGCTCCCACATGAAGAGGATATCGTCCTCGTGATACTGATAGAGTTTAGTGTGTATAGCTATTAGCTTTAGAGGTAGGATAGTTATATAACTGCTCCCACATCAAGAGAGAACTTCGTCCTCGTGATACTGATAGAGTTTACTTTTTACAGCCATTAGCCCTAGTGGTAGGATAGTTATATAACAGCTACCACATCGGGATAGAATCGTCCTCGTGATACTGATAGAATTTAGTTTGTATAGGCATTAGCCTTAGTGGTAGGATAGTTATATAACTGGTCCCACATAGAGGGAACATCGTCCTCGTGATACTGATAGAGTTTAGTTTGTATAGCCATTAGCTTTAGAGGGAGGATAGTTATATAACTGCTCCCATTTCAAGAGAACATCGTCCTCGTGATACGGATAGATTGTAATTTGTATAGCCTTTTGCCTTAGTGGTACTATAGTTATATAACTGCTCCCACATCAAGAGAACGTTATATAATTGCTCCCGCATCAAGAGAACATCGTCCTCGTGATACTGGTAGATTTTAGTTTGTATAGCCATTAGCCCTTGTGGTAGGATAGTTATATAACTGCTCCCACATGAAGAGGATATCGTCCTCGTGAAACTGATAGAGTTTAGTTTGTATAGCCATTAGGTTTAGTGGTAGGTTAGTTATATAACTGCTCCGCATCAAGAGAACATCGTCCTCGTAATACTGATAGATTTTAGTTTGTATAGCTATTAGCCTTAGTGGTATGATAGTTATATAACTCCTCCCACATCAGGAGAAAATCGTCCCCGTGATACAGATAGATTCTAATTTATATAGCCGTTAGGTTTAGATGTGGGGTAGTTATATATCTGCTCCCACATCAAGAGAACTTCGTCCTCGTGATACGGAGAGAGTTTACTTTGTATGGCCATTAGCCCTAGTGGTGGGATAATTATATAACTGCTCCCACATCAAGAGAATATCGTCCTCGTGATACTGATAGAATTGAGTTTGTATAGCCCTTAGCATTAGTGGTAGGATTTTATATAACTGCTCCCACATCAACAGAACATCGTACTCGTGATATGATAGAGTTTAGTTTGTATAGCTATTACCTTCAGTGGTAGGATAGTTATATAACTGCTCCACATCAAGAGAACCTCGTCCATGTGATAGTGGTAGGGATTAGTTTGTATAGCCGTTAGCTTTAGTGGTAGGATAGTTATATAACTGCCCCCACATCGGCAGAATATCGTCCTCGTGATACTGATAGAATTTAGCTTGTGTAGCCATTAGCCTTATTGGTAGGATAGTTATATAACTTCTCCCACATCAAGAGAACTTCGTCCTCGTGATACGGATAGAGTTTAGTTTGTATAGCCATTAGCCTTAGTGGTAGGATTGTTATATAAGTGCTCCCCCACCAAGAGAACTTCGTCCTCGTGATAGGGATAGAGTTTAGTTTGTATAGCCATTAGCCTTAGTGGTAGGATAGTTATATAAGTGCTCCCACATCAAGTGAACATCGTCCTCGTGATACTGATAGAGTTTACTTTGTATAGCCGTTAGATTTATGGCCCTGATGATACTGATATATTTTAGTTTGTATAGCCATAACCTTTAGTGGTAGGATTGTTATATAACTGCTCCCACATCAAGAGAACAGCCTCCTCGTGATACTGATAGATTCTAGTTTATATAGCCCTTAGCCTTAGTGGTAGGATAGTTATATAACTGCTCCCGCATAAAGAGAACATCGTCCTGGTGATACTGATGGAGTTTAGTTTGTATAGCCATTATCATTAGTGGTAGCATACTTATAAAACTGCTCTCACATCAAGAGAACATCGTCCTCGTGATACTGATAGTTTTAAGTTTGTATAGCAATTAGCTTTAGTTGTAGGCTAGTTATATAACTGTTCCCACATCAACAGGACATCGTACTCGTGATATCATAGAGTTTAGTTTGTATAGCCATTAGCTTTAGTGGTAGGATAGAAATATAACTGCCCCCTCATCAAGGGAGCATCGTCCTCGTGATACTGATAGAATTTAGTTTGTATAGCCATTAGCTTTAGAGGTAGGATAGTTATATAACTGCTCCCACATCAAGAGAACTTCGTCCTAGTGATACGGATAGAATTTCCTTTCTATATCCTTTAGCCCTAGTGGTAGGATAGTCATATAACTGCTCCCACAGCAACAGAGAATCGTCCTCGTGATACTGATAGATTTTATTTTGTATAGACATTATCCTTAGTGGTAGGATAGTTTTACAACTGCTCCCACATCTAGAGAACATCGTCCTTATGATACTGATAGTTTAATTTGTATAGCCATTAGCCTTAGTGGTAGGATAGTTATATAGCTGCTCCCACATCAAGAGAATATCGTCCTCGTGTTACTGATAGAGTTTAGCTTGTGTAGCGATTAGCCTTTATGGTAGGATAGTTATATAACTTCTCCTACATCAGGAGAAGTTCGTCCTCGTGATACTGATAGAGTTTAGTTTCTATAGCCAGTAGCCTTAGTGGTAAGATAGATAACTGCACCCACATCAAGAGAACTTCGTCCTCGTGATACGGATAGAATGTAGATTGTATAGCCATTAGCTTAATTGGTAGAATTGTTATATAAGTGCTCCCACATCAACAGGACGTCGTCCTCGTGATACAGATAGATTCTAATTTGAATAGCTATTAGCTTTAGAGGTATGATAGTTATATAACTGCTCTCACATCAAGAGAACTTCGTCCTCGTGATACGGATAGAGTTTACTTTGTATGGCCATTAGCCCTAGTGGTAGGATAGTTATATAACTGCTCGCACATCAAGAGAGAATCGTCCTCGTGATACTGATAGAATTTAGTTTGTATAGACTATAGCCTTAGTGATAGGATAGTTATATAACTGCTCCCACATCAAGAGCATATCGTCCTCGTGACACTGATAGAATTTAGTCTGTATAGCCATTAGCTTTAGTGGTAGGAATTTTATATAACTGCTCCCACATCAACAGAACATCGTACTCGTGATGTGATAGAGTTTAGTTTGTATAGCTATTAGCTTTAGTGGTAGGATAGTTATATAACTACTCCCACATCAAGAGAACCTCGTCCATGTGATAGTGGTAGGTATTAGTTTGTATAGCCATTGGCCTTAGTGGTAGGATAGTTATATAACTGGTCCCACGTCAAGAGAATATCGTCCTCGTAATACTGATAGAGTTTTGTGTGTATAGCCATTAGCCTTAGTGATAATATAGTTATATAACTGCTCCCACATCAACAGAATGTCGTCCTCGTGATACTGATAGATTTTTAGTTTGTATAGCCATTGGGTTTAGTGGTAGGATATTTATGTAACTGCTCCCGCATCAAGAGAACATCGTCCTCGTAATACTGATAGATTTTAGTTGATATAGCCATTAGCGTTAGAGGTAGGATAGTTATATAACTGCTCCCACATCAAGAAAACTTCGTCCTCGTGATACGGACAGAGTTTACTTTGTATAGCCATTAGCCGTAGTCGTAGGATAATTATATAACTGCTCCCACATCAAGAGAAATTCGTCCTCCTGATACTGATAGAGTTTAGTTTGTATAGCCATTAGCGTTAAGAGGTAGGATGGTTAAATAACAGCTCCCACATCAAGATAACTTCGTCCTCGTGATACTGATAGAGTTTTCTTTTTATAGCCATTAGCCCTAGTGGTAGGATAGTCATATAACTGCTACCACATCAAGAGAACATCGTCCTCGTGATACTGATATATTTCAGCATGTATAGCCAGTAGCCTTCGTGGTAGGATAGTCATATAACTGCTCCCACATCAAGAGAACATCGTCCTCGTGAAACAGATAGATTCTAATTTGTATAGCTATTAGCCCTTAGAGGTAGGATAGTTATATAACTGCTCCCACATCAAGAGAACTTCGTCCTCGTGATACGGATAGAGTTTAGTTTGTATAGCCATTAGCTTATTTGGTAGAATTGTTATATAACTGCTCCCACTTCAACAGGACGTCGTACTCGTGATATGATAGATATTAGTTTGTATAGCCATTAGCCTTAGTGGTAAGATAGTTATATAACTGCTCCCAAATCAAGAGAATATCGTCCTCGTGATACTGATAGAGTTTAGTTTGCATAGCCATTAGCCTTAGTGGTAGAATAGTTATATAAGTGCTCCCACATCAAGAGAACATCGTCCTCGTGATACTGATAGATTTTAGTTTGTATAGCCATTATCCTTAGTGGTAGGCTAGTAGTATAACTGCTCCCACATCAAGAGAACACCGTCCTCATGATACTGATAGAGTTTACTTTGTATAGCTATTAGCTTTAGAGGTAGGATAGTTATATAACTGCTCCCACATCAAGAGAACATCGTCCTCGTGATACTGATAGTGTTTAGTTTGTATAGCCATTAGCCTTAGTGGTAAGATAGTCATATAACTGCTCCCACATCAAGAGAACCTCGTCCTCGTGATACGGATAGAGTTTACGTTGTATAGCCATTAGCCCTAGTGGTAGTATAGTTATATAACTTCTCGCACATCAAGAGAGAATCGTCCTCGAGATACTGATAGAATTTAGTTTGTATAGACATTAGCCTTGGTGGTAGGATAGTTATATAACTGCTCCCACATCAAGAGAACATCGTCCTCGTGATACAGATAGATCCTAATTTGTATAGCCATTTGCCTTAGTGGTACCATAGTTATATAACTGCTCCCACATCAAGAAGACGTTACATAATTGCTCCCGCATCTAGAGAACATCGTCCTCGTGATACTGATAGATTTTAGTTTGTATAGCCATTAGCCCTAGTGGTAGGATAGTTATATGACTGCTCCCAAATCAAGAGAATATCGTCCTCGTGATACTGATAGAGTTTAGTTTGCATAGCCATTAGCCTTAGTGGTAGGATAGTTATATAAGTGCTCCCACATCAAGTGAACATCGTCCTCGTGATACTGATAGAGATTAGTTTGTATAGCCATTATCCTTAGTGGTAGGCTAGTAGTATAACTGCTCCCACATCAAGAGAACACCGTCCTCATGATACTGATAGAGTTTACTTTGTATAACCGTTATAATTTATGGCCCTGATGATACTGATGTTGTTTAGTTTGTATAGCCATAAGCTTTAGTGTTAGGATTGATATATAACTTCTCCCACATCAAGAGAACAAACTCCTCGTGATACTGATAGATTCTAGTTTATATAGCCCTTAGCCTTAGTGGTAGGATTGTTATTAACTGCTCCCACATCAAGAGAACATCGTCCTGGTGATATTGATAGAGTTTAGTTTGTATAGCCATTATCCTTAGTGGTAGCATACTTATAAAACTGCTCCCACATCAAGAGAATATCGTCCTCGTGATACTGATAGTTTTAAGCTTGTATAGCCATTAGCTTTAGTTGTAGGCTAGTTATATAACTGCTCCCACATCAACAGGACATCGTACTCGTGATATGATAGAGTGTAGTTTGTATAGCCATTAGCTTTAGTGGTAGGATAGTTATATAACTGCTCCCACGTCAAGAAGGCTTCGTCCTCGTGATACTGATAGAATTTAGTTTGTATAGCCATTAGCTTTAGAGGTTGGACAGTTATATAACTGCTCCCACATCAAGAGAACTTCGTCCTAGTGATACTGATAGAGTTTCCTTTCTATAGCCAATAGCCCTAGTGGTAGAATAGTCATATAACTGCTCCCACATCAACAGAGAATCGTCCTTGTGATACTGATAGATTTTATTCTGTATAGCCATTATGCTTAGTGGTAGAATAGTTTTACAACTGCTCCCACATCTAGAGAACATCGTCCTGATGATACTGATAGCTTAGTTTGTATAGCCATTAGCCTTAGTGGTAGGATAGTTATATAACTGTACCCACATCAAGAGAACGTCGTTCTCGTGATACTGATAGATTTTAGTTTGTTAGCCATTAGCCTTAGTGGTAAGATAGTTATATAGCTGCTCGCACATCAAGAGAACATCGTCCTCGTGAAACAGATAGATACTAATTTGTATAGCTATTAGCATTGGAGGTAGGAAAATTATATAACTGCTCCCACATCAAGAGAAATTCGTCCTCGTGATACGGATAGAGTTTACTTTGTATGGCGATTAGCCCTAGTGGTAGGGTAGTCATATAACTGCTCCAACATCAACAGGACATCGTACTCGTGATATGATAGAATTTAGTTTGTATAGCCATTAGCTTTAGTGGTAGGATTGTTATATAACTGCTCCCACATCAAGAGAATATCGTCCTCGTGATACTGATAGAGTTTACTTTGTATAGCCATTATCTTTAGTGGTAGGATACTTATAAAACTGCTCCCACATCAAAGAGAAAATATCGTCCTCGTGATACTGATAGTTTTAAGTTTGTATAGCCATTAGCTTTAGTTGTAGGATAGTAATATAACTGCTCCCACATCAACAGGACATCGTTCTCGTGATATGATAGAGTTTAGTTTGTATAGCCATTAGCTTTAGTGGTAGGATAGTTATATAACTGCTCCCACATCAACAGAACATCGTCCTCGTGATACTGATAGAGTTTAGTGTGTATAGCTATTAGCTTTAGAGGTAGGATAGTTATATAACTGCTCCCACATCAAGAGAGAACTTCGTCCTCGTGATACTGACAGAGTTTACTTTTTACAGCCATTAGCCCTAGTGGTAAGATAGTTATATAACAGCTCCCACATCAGGATAGAATCATCCTCGTGATACTGATAGAATTTAGTTTGTATAGGCATTAGCCTTAATGGTAGGATAGTTATATAACTGGTCCCACATAGAGGGAACATCGTCCTCGTGATAGTGATAGAGTTTAGTTTGTATAGCCATTATCTTTAGAGGGAGGATAGTTATATAACTGCTCCCACTTCAAGAGAACATCGTCCTCGTGATACGGATAGATTCAAATTTGTATAGCCTTTTGCCTTAGTGGTACTATAGTTATATAACTGCTCCCACATCAAGAAAACGTTATATAATTGCTCCCGCATGAAGAGAACATCGTCCTCGTGATACAGATAGATTCTAATATATAAAGCCGTTAGGTTTAGATGTAGGGTAGTTATATATCTGCTCCCACATCAAGAGAGAATCGTCCTCGTGATACTGATAGAGTTTCCTTGTTATAGCTATTAGTCCTAGTGGTAGGATAGTCATATAACTGCTCGCACATCAACAGAGAATCGTCCTCGTGATACTGATAGATTTTATTTTGTATAGACATTATCCTTAGTGGTAGGATAGTTTTGCCACTGCTCCCACATCTAGAGAACATCGTCCTTATGATACTGATAGTTTAATTTGTATAGCCATTAGCCTTAGTGGTAGGATAGTTATATAGCTGCTCCCACATCAAGAGAATATCGTCCTCGTGATACTGATAGAGTTTAGCTTGTGTAGCGATTAGCCTTTATGGTAGGATAGTTATATAACTTCTCCTGCATCAAGAGAGCTTCGTCCTCGTGATACTGATAGAGTTTAGTTTCTATAGTCAGTAGCCTTAGTGGTAAGGTAGATAACTGCACCCACATCAAGAGAACTTCGTCCTCGTGATACGGATAGATTGTAGATTGTATAGCCATTAGCTTAATTGGTAGAATTGTTATATAAGTGCTCCCACATCAACAGGACGTCGTACTCGTGATATGATATATTTTAGTTTGTATAGCCATTAGCCTTATCGGTAGTATAGTTATATAACTGCTCCCACAAAGGGAGAACATCGTCCTCATGATACTGATACAGTTTAGTTTGTATAGCCATTAGCCTTAGTGGTAAGATAGTTATATAACTGCTCCCACATCAAGAGAACATCGTCCTCATGATACAGATAGATTCTAATTTGTATAGCTATTAGCTTTAGAGGTATGATAGTTATATAACTGCTCTCACATCAAGAGAACTTCGTCCTCGTGATACGGATAGAGTTTACTTTCTATGGCCATTAGCCCTAGTGGTAGGATAGTTATATAACTGCTCGTACATCAAGAGAGAAAGAATCGTCCTCGTGATACTGATAGAATTTAGTTTGTATAGACATTAGCCTTAGTGATAGGATAGTTATATAACTGCTCCCACATCAAGAGCATATATTCCTCGTGATACTGATAGAATTTAGTTTGTATGGCCATTAGCTTTAGTGGTAGGAATTTTATATAACTGCTCCCACATCAACAGAACATCGTACTCGTGATATGATAGAGTTTAGTTTGTATAGCTATTAGCTTTAGTGGTAGGATAGTTATATAACTGCTCCCACATCAAGAGAACCTCGTCCATGTGATAGTGGTAGGTATTAGTTTGTATAGCCATTGGCTTTAGTGGTAGGATAGTTATATAACTGGTCCCACGTCAAGAGAATATCGTCCTCGTAATACTGATAGAGTTTTGTCTGTATAGCCATTAGCCTTAGTGATAATATAGTTATATAACGGCTCCCACATCAACAGAATGTCGTCCTCGTGATACTGATAGATTGTTAGTTTGTATAGCCATTGGGTTTAGTGGTATGATAGTTATGTAACTGCAACCGCATCAAGAGGACATCGTCCTCGTAATACTGATAGATTTTAGTTGATATAGCCATTAGCCTTAGTGGTATGATAGTTATACAACTGCTCCCACATCAAGAGAACATCGTCCTCGTGACACAGGTAGATTCTAATTCATATAGCCATTAGCGTTAGAGGTAGGATAGTTATATAACTGCTCCCACATCAAGAAAACTTCGTTCTCGTGATACGGATAGAGTGTAGTTTGTATAGCCATTAGCTTAATTGGTAGAATTGTTATATAAATGCTCCCACATAAACAGGACGTCGTACTCGTGATATGATAGATTTTAGTTTGTATAGCCATTAGCCTTATGGGTAGTATAGTTATATAACTGCTCTCACATCAAGAGAACATCGTCCTCGTGATACTGATACAGTTTAGTTTGTATAGCCATTAGCCTTAGTGGTAAGATAGTTATATAACTGCTCCCACATCAAGAGAACTTCGTCCTCGTGATACTGATAGAGTTTACTTTTTATAGCCATTAGCCCTAGTGGTAGGATAGTCATATAACTGCTCCCACATCAACAGAGAATCGTCCTCGCGATACTGATAGATTTTATTTTGTATAGCCATTAGCTTAGTGGTAGGATAGTTTTACAACTGCTCCCACATCTAGAGAACATCGTCCTGATGATACTGATATTTCGTTTGTATAGCCATTAGCCTTAGTGGTAGGATAGTTATATAACTGCTCTCACATCAAGAGAACATCGTCCTCGTGATACTGATACAGTTTAGTTTGTATAGCCATTAGCCTTAGTGGTAAGATAGTTATATAACTGCTCCCACACCAAGAGAACATCGTCCTCGTGTTACTGATAGAGTTTAGTTTGTATAGCCAGTAGCCTTCGTGGTAAGATAGTCATATAACGGCTCCCACATCAAGAGAACATCGTCCTCGTGAAACAGATAGATTCTAATTTGTATAGCTATTAGTTTTAGAGGTAGGATAGTTATATAACTGCTCCCACATCAAGAGAACTTCGTCCTCGTGATACGGATAGAGTTTAGTTTGTCTAGCCATTAGCTTAATTGGTAAAATTTTTATATAACTGCTCCCACATCAACAGGACGTCGTACTCGTGATATGATAGATATTAGTTTGTATAGCCATTAGCCTTATCGGTAATATAGTTATATAAATGCTCCCACAACAATAGGACATCGTCCTCGTGATACTGATAGATTTTAGTTTCTATAGCCATTAGCCTTAGTGGTAAGATAGTTATATAACTGCTCCCACATCAAGAGAACATCGTCCTCGTGATACTGATAGAGTTTAGTTTTTATAGCCATTAGCCTTAGTGGTATGATAGTTATATAACTGCTCCCACATCAAGAGAACATCGTCCTCGTGACACAGATATAGTCTAATTTGTATAGCTATTAGCCTTAGAGGTATGATAGTTAAATAACTGCTCCCACATCAAGAGAACTTCGTCCTCGCGATACGGATAGAGTTTACTATGTATGGCGATTAGCCCTAGTGGTAGGATAGTTATATAACTGCTCGCAAATGAAGAGCGAATCGTCCTCGTGATACTGATAGAATTTTGTTTGTGTAGACTTTAGCCTTAGTGGTAGGATAGTTATTTAACTGCTCCAACATCAAGAGAATATCGTCCTCGTGATACTGATAGAATTTTGTTAGTACACCCATTAGCATTAGTGGTAGGATTTTTATATAACTGCTCCCACATCAAGAGAACATCGTACTCGTGATACTGATAGACTTTAGTTTGTATAGCCATTAGTTTTAGTGGTGGGATAGTTATAATACTGCACCCACATCAAAAGAACGTCGTCCTCGTGATACTGAAAGACTTTAGTTTGTATAGCCATTAGTTTTAGTGGTGGGATAGTTATAATACTGCTCCCACATCAAAAGAACGTCGTCCTCGTGATACTGATAGAGTTTAGTTTGTATAACCGTTAGCTTTAATGTGGGATAGTAATATACCTTCTCCCGCATCAAGAGAACATCGTCCTCGTGTACTGATAGAGTTTACTTTCTATAGACAGTATGTTTAGCGGTAGGATAGTTATATAACTTCTCTCAAATCAAGAGAACTTCGTCCTCGTGATACTGATAGAGTTTAGTTAGTATAGCCGTTAGCTTTAAGGTGGGATAGTAATATACCTGCTCCCGCATCAAGAGAACTTCGTCTTCGTGTTACTGATAGAGTTTACTTTTTATAGCCAGTAGGTTTAGTGGTAGGATAGTTATATAAGTGCTCCCACATCAAGAGAGAATCGTCCTCATGATACTGATAGATTTTAGTTTGTATAGCCATTAGACTAGTGGTAGGAAAGTTATATAAGTGCTCCCACATCAAGAGAACATCGTCCTCGTGATACTGATAGACTTTTGTGTGTATAGCCATTAGCCTTAGAGGTAGGATTTTTATATAACTGTTCCCACATCAACAGAACATCGTACTCGTGATATGATAGAGTTTAGTTTGTATAGCTATTAGCTTTAGTGGTAGGATAGTTATATATTTGCTCCCACATCAAGAGAACCTCGTCCATGTGATGATGGTAGGGATTAGTTTGTATAGCCAATAGCTTTATTGGTAGGATAGTTATATAACTGGTCCCACGTCAAGAGAATATTGTCCTCGTGATACTGATAGTTTTTAGTATGTATAGCCAGTAGCACTAGTGGTAATATAGTTATATAACTGGTCCCACGTCAAGAGAGAATCGTCTTCGTGATACTGATAATTTAGTTTGTATAGCCATTAGCCTTAGTGGTAATATAGTTATTTAACTGCTCCCACATCAACAGAATATCGTGCTCGTGATACTGATAGAGTTTATTTTGTATAGCCATTAGCCCTAGTGGTAGGATAGTTATATAACTTCTCGCACATCAAGAGAGAATCGTCCTCGTAATACTGATAGAATTTAGTTTGTATAGCCATTAGCTTTAGAGGTAGGATAGTTATATAATTGCTCCCACATCAAGAAAACTTCGTCCTCGTGGTACGAATAGAGTTTACTTTGTACAGCCATTAGCCCTAGTGGAAGGATAGTCATATAACTGCTCCCACAACAACAGTGAATCGTCCTCATTATACTGATAGATTTTAGTTTGTATAGCCATTAGACTAGTGGTAGGAAAGTTATATAACTGGTCCCACATCAAGAGAACATCGACCTCGGGATAGTGATAGAGTTTTGTGTGTATAGCCATTAGCCTTAGTGGTAAGATAGTCATATAACTGCTCCCACATCAAGAGAACATCGTCCTCGTTAAACGGATAGATTCTAATTTGTATAGCTATTACCTTTGTGAGGTAGGATAGTTATATAACTGCTCCCACATCAAGAGAACTTCGTCCTCGTGATACGGATAGAGTGTAGCTTGTCTAGCCATTAGCTTAATTGGTAGAATTGTTATATAACTGCTCCCACATAAAGAGGACGTCGTACTCGTGATATGATAGATTTTAGTTTGTATAGCCATTAGCCTTAGTGGTATGATTGTTATATAAATGCTCCCACATCAAGAGAACATCGTCCTCGTGATACAGGGAGATTCTAATTTATATAGCCATTAGCGTTAGAGATAGGATAGTTATATAACTGCTCCCACATCAAGAAAACTTCGTCCTCGTGATACGGACACAGTTTACTTTTTTATAGCCATTAGCCCTACTGGTAGGATAATTATATAAGTGCTCCCACATCAAGAGAGAATCGTCCTCGTGATACTGATAGAGTTTAGTATGTATAGCCACTAGCGTTAGACGTAGGATTGTTATATAACTGCTCCCACATTAAGAGAACTTCGTCCTAGTGATACTGATAGATTTTACTTTTTATAGCCATTAGCCCTAGTGGTAGGATAGTCATATAACTGCTGCCACATCAACAGAGGATCGTCCTCGTGATACTGATAGATTTTATTTTGTATAGCCATTAGCTTAGTGGTAGGATAGTTTTACAACTGCTCCCATATCAGGAGAACATCGTCCTGATGATACTGATAGTTTAGTTTGTATAGCCATTAGCCTTAGTGGTAGGATAGTTATGTAACTGTACCCACATCAAGAGAACATCGTCCTCGTGATACTGATAGAGTTTAGCTTGTATAGCCAGTAGCCTTAGTGGTAGGATAGTCATATAGCTGCTCCCACATCAAGAGAACATCGTCCTCGTGTAACAGATAGATTCTAATTTGTATAGCTATTAGCTTTAGAGGTAGGATAGTTATATAACTGCTCCCACATCAAGAGAACTTCGTCCTCGTGATACTGACAGACTCTAGTTTGTATAGCCATTTGCCCTAGTGGTAGGATAATTATATAACTGCTCTCACATCAAGAGAACATCGTCCTGATGACACTGATAGTTTAGTTTGTATAGCCATTAGCCTTAGTGGTAGGATAGTTATATAAGTGCTCCCACATCAAGTGAACATCGTCCTCGTGATACTGATAGAGTTTAGTTTGTATAGCCATTATCCTTACTGGTAGGATAGTTATATAACTTCTCCCACATCAAGAGAACTTCGTCCTTGTGATACGGATAGGGTTTAGTTTGTATAGCCATTATCCTTAGTGGTAGAATAGTTATATAATTGCTCCCACATCAAGTGAACATCGTCCTCGTGATACTGATAGATGTTATTTTGTATAGCCATTAGCTTTAGAGGTAGGTTAGTTATATAATTGCTCCCACATCAATAGAACTTCGTCCTCGTGATACTGATAGACTTTAGTAGTATAGCCATTTGCCCTAGTGGTAGGATAGTTATATAACTGCTCCCAAATCAAGAGAATATCATCCTCGTGGTACTGATAGAGTTTAGTTTGTATAGCCATTAGCCTTAGTGGTAGGATAGTTATATAAGTGCTCCCACATCAAGTGAACATCGTCCTCGTGATACTGATAGAGTTTAGTTTGTATAGCCATTATCCTTAGTGGTAGGATAGTAGTATAACTGCTCCCACATCAAGAGAACACCGTCCTCATGATACTGATAGAGTTTACTTTGTATACCCGTTAGATTTATGGCCCTGTTGATACTGATATAGTTTAGTTTGTATAGCCATAAGCTTTAGTGGTAGGATTGTTATATAACTGCTCCCACATCAAGAGAACAAAATCCTCGTGATACTGATAGATTCTAGTTTATATATCCCTTAGCCTTGGTGGTAGGAAAGTTATATAACTGCTCCCACATCAAGAGAACATCGTCGTGGTGACACTGATAGAGTTTAGTTTGTGTAGCCATTATCTTTAGCGGTAGCATACTTATAAAACTGATCCCACATCAAGAGAATATCGTCCTCGTGATACTGATAGTTTTAAGTTTGTATAGCCATTAGCTTTAGTTGTAGGCTAGTTATATAACTGCTCCCACATCAACAGGACATCGTACTCGTGATATGACAGAGTTTAGTTTGTATAGCCATTAGCTTTAGTGGTAGGATAGTTATATAACTGCTCCCACATCAAGAGAGCATTGTTCTCGTGATACTGATAGAATTTAATTTGTATAGCCATTAGCTTTAGAGGTAGGAGAGTTATATAACTGCTCCCACATCAAGGGAAATTCATCCTAGTGATACTGATAGAGTTTCCTTTCTATAGCCATTAGCCCTAGTGGTAGGATAGTCATATAACTGCTCCCACATAAACAGAGAATTGTCCTCGTTATACTGATAGAGTTTATTTTGTATAGCCATTATCCTTAGTGGTAGGATAGTTTTACAACTGCTCCCACATCTAGAGAACATCGTCCTGATGATACTGATAGTTTAGTTTGTATAGCCATTAGCTTTAGTGGTAGGATAGTTATATAACTGTACCCACATCAAGAGAACGTCGTCCTCGTGATACGGATAGAGTTTAGTTTTTATAGCCATTAGCCTTAGTGGTAAGATAGTTATATAGCTGCTCCCACATCAAGAGAACATCGTCCTCGTGAAACAGATAGATTCTAATTTGTATAGCTATTAGCTGTAGAGGTAGGATAGTTATATAACTGCTCCCACATCAAGAGAAGTTCGTCCTCGTAATACGGATAGAGTTTACTTTGTATGGCGATTAGCCCTAGTGGGAGGATAGTTATATAACTGCTCGCACATCAAGAGCGAATCGTCCTCGTGATACTGATAGAATTTTGTTTGTATAGACTTTAGCCTTAGTGGTAGGATAGTTATATAACTGCTCCAACATCAAGAGAATATCGTCCTCGTGATACTGATAGAATTTAGTTTGTACAGCCATTAGCATTAGTGGTAGGATGTTTATATAACTGCTCCCACATCGACAGAATATCGTCCTCGTGATACTGATAGAGTTTAGCTTGTGTAGCGATTAGCCTTATTGGTAGGATAGTTATATAACCTCTCCTACATCCAGAGAACTTCGTCCTCGTGATACGGATGGAGTTTAGCTTGTGTAGGCATTAGCCTTATTGGTAGGATAGTCTTATAACTGCTCCCACATCAAGAGGACATCGTCCTCGTGATACTGATAGAGTTTATTTCTTATAGCCATTAGCCCTAGTGGTAGGATAGTTATATAAGTGCTCCCACATCAAGAGAGAATCGTCCACGTGATACTGATAGATTTTATTTTGTATAGCCGTTAGCTTAGTGGTAGGATAGTTTTACAACTGCTCCCATATCTAGAGAACATCGTCCTGATGATACTGATAGTTTAGTTTGTATAGCCATTAGCCTTAGTGGTAGGGTAGTTGTATAACTGCTCCCACATGATGAGAACTTCGTCCTCGTGATACGGATAGAGTTTAGTTTGTATAGCCATTAGCTTAATTGGTAGAATTGTTATATAACTGCTCCCACATAAGCAGGACGTCGTACTCGTGATATGATAGATTTTAGTTTGTATAGCCATTAGCCTTATCGGTAGTATAGTTATATAACTGCTCTCACATCAAGAGAACATCGTCCTCGTGATACTGATACAGTTTAGTTTGTATAGCCAGTAGCCTTAGTGGTAAGATAGTTATATAACTGCTCCCACATCAAGAGAACATCGTCCTCGTGATACTGATAGAGTTTACTTTTTAAGGGCCATTAGCCCTAGTGGTAGGATAGTCATATAACTACTCCCCCATCAACAGAGAATCGTCCTCGCGATACTGATAGATTTTATTTTGTATAGCCATTAGCTTAGTGGTAGGATAGTTTTACAACTGCTCTCACATCTAGAGAACATCGTCCTGATGATACTGATAGTTTAGTTTGTATAGCCATTAGCCTTAGTCGTAGGATAGTTATATAACTGTACCCACATCAAGAGAACATCGTCCTCGTGTTACTGATAGAGTTTAGTTTTTATAGCCATTAGGTTTAGTGGTAGGATAGTTATATAACTGCTCCCGCACCAAGAGAACATCGTCCTCGTAATACTGATAGATTTTAGTTTGTATAGCCATTAGCCTTAGTGGTATGATTGTTATATAATTGCTCCCACACCAAGAGAACTTCGTCCTCGTGATACTGATAAAGTTTCCTTTCTATAGCCATTAGCCCTAGTGGTAGGATAGTCATATAACTGCTCCCACATCAACAAAGAATTGTCCTCGTTATACTGATAGATTTTAGTTTGTATAGCCACTATCCTTAGCGGTAGGGTAGGAGTATAACTGCTCCCACATCAAGAGAACACCGTCCTCATGATACTGATAGAGTTTACTTTGTATAGCCGTTAGATTTATGGCCCTGATGATACTGATATAGTTTACTTTGTATAGCCATAAGCTTTAGTGGTAGGATTGTTATATAACTGCTCCCACATCAAGAGAACAACCTCTTCGTGATACTGATAGATTCTAGTTTATATATCCCTTAGCCTTAGTGGTAGGATAGTTATATAACTGCTCCCACATCAAGAGAACATCGTCGTGGTGATACTGATAGATTTTAGTTTGTATAGCCATTAGCTTTAGTGGTAGGATAGTTATATAACTGCTCCCACATCAAGAGAGCATCGTCCTCGTGATACTCGTAGTTTTAAGCTTGTATAGCAATTAGCTTTAGTTGTAGGCTAGTTATATAACTGCTCCCACATCAACAGGACATCGTACTCGTGATATGATAGAGTTTAGTTTGTGTAGCCATTAGCTTTAGAGGTAGGAGAGTTATATAACTGCTCCCACATCAAGAGAACTTCGTCCTAGTGATACTGATAGAGTTTCCTTTCTATAGCCATTAGCCCTAGTGGTAGGATAGTCATATAACTGCTCCCACATCAACAGAGAATTGTCCTCGTTATACTGATAGGTTTTATTTTGTATAGCCATTATCCTTAGTGGTAGGATAGTTTTTCAACTGCTCCCACATCTAGAGAACATCGTCCTGATGATACTGATAGTTTAGTTTGTATAGCCATTAGCCTTAGGGGTAGGATAGTTATATAACTGTACCCACATCAAGAGAACGTCGTCCTCGTGATACTGATACATTTTAGTTTGTATAGCCATTAGCCTTAGTGGTAAGATAGTTATATAGCTGCTCCCACATCAAGAGAACATCGTCCTCGTGAAACAGATAGATTCTAATTTGTATAGCTATTAGCTTTAGAGGTAGGATAGTTATATAACTGCTCCCACATCAAGAGAAATTCGTCCTCGTAATACGGATAGAGTTTACATTGTATGGCGATTAGCCCTAGTGGTAGGATAGTTATATAACTGCTCGCACATCAAGAGCGAATCGTCCGCGTGATACTGATAGAATTTTGTTTGTATAGACTTTAGCCTTAGTGGTAGGATAGTTATATAACTGCTCCAACATCAAGAGAATATCGTCCTCGTGATACTGATAGAATTTAGTTTGTACAGCCATTAGCATTAGTGGTAGGATTTTTATATTACTGCTCCCACATCAATAGAACATCGTACTCGTGATATGATAGACTTTAGTTTGTATAGCTATTAGCTTCAGTGGTGGAATAGATATATATCTGCTCCCACATCAAGAGAACTTCGTCCTCGTGATACGGATAGAGTGTAGTTTGTATAGCCATTAGCTTAATTGGCAGAATTGTTGTGTAAGTGCTCCCACATCAAGAGAACTTCGTTCTCGTGACACGGATAAATTTTACATTGTATGGCCATTAGCCCTAGTGGTAGGATAGTTATATAACTGCTCCCACATCAAGAGAACGTCGTCCTCGTGATACTGATAGAGTATAGTTTGTATAGCCATTAGCCTTAGTGGTAGGAATATAAGTGCTCCCACATCAAGTGAACATCGTCCTCGTGATACTGATAGCGTTTAGTTTGTATAGCCATTATCCTTAGTGGTAGGGTAGTAGTATAACTGCTCCCACATCAAGAGAACACCGTCCTCATGATACTGATAGAGTTTACTTTGTATAGCCATTAGCTTAATTGGCAGAATTGTTGTGTAAGTGCTCCCACATCAACAGGATGTC
Source organism: Anabrus simplex (assembly GCF_040414725.1). Classification (NCBI taxonomy): domain Eukaryota; kingdom Metazoa; phylum Arthropoda; class Insecta; order Orthoptera; family Tettigoniidae; genus Anabrus; species Anabrus simplex. The sequence goes on along the minus strand of NC_090270.1, from coordinate 146,769,804 downwards.
GTACTCGTAATATGATAGATGTTAGTTTGTACAGCCATTAGCCTTATCGGTAGTATAGTTATATAACTGCTCCCACATCAAGAGAAAATCGTCCTCGTGATACTGATACAGTTTAGTTTGTATAGCCATTAGCCTTAGTGGTAAGATATTTATCTAACTGCTCCCACATCAAGAGAACATCGTCCTCGTGATACTGATAGATTTTAGTTTGTATAGTCATTAGCCTTAGTGGTATGAGAGTTATATAACAGCTCCCACATCAAAAGAACATCGTCCTCGTGATACTGATAGAGTTTAGTTTGTATAGCCATTAGCCTTAGTGGTATGATAGTCATATAACTGCTCCCACATCAAGAGAACATTGTCCTCGTGATACAGATATAGTCTAATTTGTATAGCTATTAGCTTTAGAGGTATGATAGTTATATAACTGCTCCCACATCAAGAGAACTTCGTTCTCGTGACACGGATAAATTTTACATTGTATGGCCATTAGCCCTAGTGGTAGGATAGTTATATAACTGCTCCCACATCAAGAGAACGTCGTCCTCGTGATACTGATAGAGTATAGTTTGTATAGCCATTAGCCTTAGTGGTACGATAGTTATATAACTGCTCCCACATCGAGAGAACATCGTCCTCGTGATACAGATATAGTTTAATTTTTATAGCTATTAGCTTTAGAGGTATGATAGTTATAAAACTGCTCCCACATCAAGAGAACTTCGTCCTCGTGATACTGTTACAGTTTCCTTTTTATTGCCGTTAGCCCTAGTGGTAGGATAGTCATATAACTGCTCCCTCATCAACAGAGAATCGTCCTCGTGATACTGATAGAGTTTAGTTTGTATAGCCATTAGCCTTAGTGAAAGGATAGTTATATAACTGCTCCCACATCAAGAGCATATCGTCCTCGTGATACTGAGAGAATTTAGTTTGTATAGCCATTAGCTTTAGTGGTAGGATTTTAATTTAACTGCTCCCACATCAACAGAACATCGTACTCGTCATATGATAGAGATTAGTTTGTATAGCTATTAGCTTTAGTGGTAAGATAGTTATATAACTGCTCCTACATCAAGAGAACCTCGTCCATGTGATAGTGGTAGGGATTAGTTTGTACAGCCATTAGCTTTAGTGGTAGGATAGTTATATAACTGGTCCCACGTCAAGAGAATATCGTCCTCGTAATACTGATAGAGTTTTGTGTGTGTAGCCATTAGCCTTAGTGGTAGGATAGTTATTTAACTGCTCCCACATCAACAGAATATCGTCCTCGTGATACTGATATTTTTTAGTTTGTATAGCCATTGGGTTTAGTGGTAGGATAGTTATGTATCTGCTCCCGCATCAAGAGAACATCGTCTTCGTGATACTGATAGATTTTAGTTTGTATAGCCATTAGCCGTAGTGGTAGGATAGTTATATAACTGCTCCCACATAAAGAGGATATCGTCCTCGTGATACTGATAGAGTTTAGTTTTTGTAGCCATTAAGTTTAGTCGTAGGATAGTTATATAACTGCTCCCGCATCAAGAGAACATCGCCCCCGTAATACTGATAGATTTTAGTTTGTATAGCCATTAGCCTTAGTGGTATGATAGTTATATAACTGCTCCCACATCAAGAGAACATCGTCCTCGTGATACAGGCAGGTTCTAATTTATATAGCCATTAGCGTTAGAGGTAGGATAGTTATATAGCTGCTCCCACATCAAGAAAACTTCGTCCTCGTGATTCGGACAGAGTTTACTTTGTATAGCCATTAGCCCTAGTGGTAGGATAATTATATAACTGCTGCCACATCAAGAGAGAATCGTCCTCGTGATACTGATAGACTTTAGTTTGTATAGCCATTAGCGTTAGAGGTGGGACAGTTATATAACTGCTCCCACATCAAGAGAACTTCGTCCTCGTGATACTGATAGAGTTTAATTTTTATAGCCATTAGCCCTAGTGGTAGGATAGTCATATAACTGCTCCCACATCAACAGAGGATCGTCCACGTCATACTGATAGATTTTATTTTGTATAGCCGTTAGCTTAGTGGTAGGATAGTTTTACAACTGCTCCCATATCTAGAGAACATCGTCCTGATGATACTGATAGTTTAGTTTGTATAGCCATTAGCCTTAGTGGTAGGATAGTTGTATAACTGTACCCACATCAAGAGAACATCGTCCTCGTGATACTGATAGATTTCAGCATGTATAGCCAGTAGCCTTATTGGTAGGATAGTCATATAACTGCTCCCACATCAAGAGAACTTCGTCCTCGTGATACGGATAGAGTTTAGTTTGTATAGCCATTAGCTTAATTGGTAGAATTGTTATATAACTGCTCCCACATCAACAGGACGTCGTACTCGTGATATGATAGATATTAGTTTGTATAGCCACTAGCCTTATCGGTAGTATAGTTATATAAATGCTCCCACATCAAGAGAACGTCGTCCTCGTGATACGGAGAGATTTTAGTTTGTATAGCCATTAGCCTTAGTGGTAAGATAGTTATATAGCTGCTCCCACATCAAGAGAACATCGTCCTCGTGAAACAGATAGATTCTAATTTGTATAGCTATTAGCTTTAGAGGTAGGATAGTTATATAACTGCTCCCACATCAAGAGAAGTTCGTCCTCGTAATACGGATAGAGTTTACTTTGTATGGCGATTAGCCCTAGTGGTAGGATAGTTATATAACTGCTCGCACATCAAGAGCGAATCGTCCTCGTGATACTGATAGAATTTTGTTTGTATAGACTTTAGCCTTAGTGGTAGGATAGTTATATGACTGCTCCAACATCAAGAGAATATCGTCCTCGTGATTCTGATAGAATTTAGTTTGTACAGCCATTAGCGTTAGTGGTAGGATTTTGATATAACTGCTCCCACATCAAGAGAACATCGTACTCGTGATATGATAGACTTGAGTTTGTATAGCTATTAGCTTCAGTGGTAGGATAGATATATATCTGCTCCCACATCAAGAGAACCTCTTCCATGTGATAGTGGTAGGGATTAGTTTGTATAGCCATTAGCTTTAGTGGTAGGATATTTATATAACTGCTCCCACATCGACAGAATATCGTCCTCGTGATACTGATAGAGTTTAGCTTGTGTAGCGATTAGCCTTACTGGTAGGATAGTTATATAACCTCTCCTACATCCAGAGAACTTCGTCCTCGTGATACGGATAGAGTTTAGCTTGTGTAGGCATTAGCCTTATTGGTAGGATAGTGTTATAACTGCTCCCACATCAAGAGGACATCGTCCTCGTGATACTGATAGAGTTTAGTTTGTATAGCCATTAGCTTAATTGGTAGAATTGTTATATAACTGCTCCCACATCAACAGGACGTCGTACTCGTGATATGATAGATATTAGTTTGTATAGCCATTAGCCTTATCGGTAGTATAGTTATATAAATGCTCCCACATCAAGAGAACATCGTCCTCGTGATACTGATAGATTTTATTTTGTATAGCCATTAGCTTAGTGGTAGGATAGTTTTACAACTGCTCTCACATCTAGAGAACATCGTTCTGATGATACTGATAGTTTACTTTGTATGGCCATTAGCCCTAGTGGTAGGATAGTTATATAACTGCTCCCACACCAAGAGAACATAGTCCTCGTGATACTGATAGAGTTTAGTTTGTATAGCCATTAGCCATAGTGGTAGGATAGTTATATAACTGCTCCCACATTAGGAGAACATCGTCCTCGTGATACCGATATATTTTAGCTTGTATAGCCATTACGCTTAGTGGTAGGATAGATATATAACTGCTCCCACATCTAGAGAACATCGTTCTGATGATACTGATAGTTTACTTTGTATGGCCATTAGCCCTAGTGGTAGGATAGTTATATAACTGCTCCCACATCAAGAGAACATAGTCCTCGTGATACTGATAGAGTTTAGTTTGTATAGCCATTAGCCATAGTGGTAGGATAGTTATATAACTGCTCCCACATCAAAAGACAATCGTTCTCGTGATACTGGTAGAGTTTAGTTTGTATAGCCATTAGCTTTTTTTTGCTACGGGCTTTACGTCGCACTGACACAGATAGGTCTTATGGCGAAGAACCATTAGATTTAGAGATAAGATAGTTATATAACTGCTCCCACATCAAGAGAACATCGTACTTGTGATACTGATAGAGTTTAGTTTGTATATCCATTAGCTTTAGTGGTGGGATAGTTATAATACTGCTCCCACATCAAGAGAGAATCATCCTCGTGATACTGATAGAGTTTAGTTTGTATAGCCATTAGCTTTAGAGGTAAGATAGTTATATAACTGCCCCCACATCAAGAGAACTTCCTCCTCCTGATACTGATAGATTTTACTTTTTATAGCCATTAGCCCTAGTGGTAGTATAGTCATATAACTGCTCCCACATCAACAGAGATTCGTCCTCGCGATACTGATAGATTTTACTTTGTATAGCCATATGCTTAGTGGTAGGATAGTTTTACAACTGCTCCCACATCTAGAGAACATCGTCCTGATGATACTGATAGTTTAGTTTGTATAGCCATTAGCCTTAGTGGTAGGATAGTTATATAACTGCTCGCACATCAAGAGCGAATCATCCTCGTAATACTGATAGATTTTAGTTTGTATAGCCATTAGCCTTAGCTGTATGATAGTTATATAACTGCTCCCACATCAAGAGAACAGCATCCTCGTGATACAGGTAGATTCTAATTTATATAGCCGTTAGCTTTAGAGGTAGGATAGTTATATAACTGCTCCCACATCAAGAGAACTTTGTCCTCGTGAAACAGATAGATTCTAATTTGTATAGCTATTAGCTTTAGAGGTAGGATAGTTATATAACTGCTACCACTTCAAGAGAACATCGTCCTCGTGATACGGATAGATTCTAATTTGTATAGCCATTTGCCTTAGTGGTACCATAGATATATAACTGCTCCCACATCAAGAGAACGTTATATAATTGCTCCCGCATCAAGAACAATTCGTCCTCGTGATACTGGTAGATTTTAGTTTGTATAGCCATTATGCTTTGTGGTAGGATAGTTATATAAGTGCTCCCACATCAAGAGAACATCGTCCTCGTGATACTGATAGGTTTTAGTTTGTATAGGCATTAGGTTTAGTGGTAGAATTGTTATATAACTGCTCCCACATCAAGAGAATATCGTCCTCGTGATACTGATAGAATTTAGTTTGAATAGCCATTAGCTTTAGTGGTAGGATAGTTATATAACTGCTCCCACATCAAGAGAATATCGTCCTCGTGATACAGGTAGATTCTAATTTAAATAGCCATTAGCGTTAGACGTAGGATAGTTATATAACTGCTCCCACATCAAGAAAACTTCGTCCTCGTGATACGGACAGAGTTTACTTTGTATAGCCATTAGCGCTAGTGGTAGGATAATTATATAACTGCTCCCACATCAAGAGAGAATCGTCCTCGTGATACTGATAGAGTTTAGTTTGTATAGCTATTAGCTTTAGTGGTAGGATAGTTATATAACTGCTCCCGCATCAAGAGAACATCGTCTTCGTAATACTGATAGATTTTAGTTTGTATAGCCATAAGCCCCAGTGGTAGGATAGTTCTTTAACTGCTCCCACATGAAGAGGATATCGTCCTCGTGATACTGATAGAGTTTAGTTTTTAAAGCCATTAGGTTTAGTGGTAGGATAATTATATAACTGCTCCCACATCAAGAGAGAATCGTCCTCGTGATACTGATAGAATTTAGTTTGTATAGCTATTAGCTTTAGTGGTAGGATAGTTATATAACTGCTCCCGCATCAAGAGAACATCGTCCTCGTAATACTGATAGATTTTAGTTTGTATAGCATTAGCCTTAGTGGTATGATAGTTATATAACTGCTCCCACGTCAAGAGAACATCGTCCTCGTGATACTGATAGGTTTTAGTTTGTATAGCCATTAGCTTTAGTGGTAGGATTGTTATATAACTGCTCCCACATCAAGAGAGAATCGTCCTCGTGATACTGATTGAGTTTATTTTGTATAGCCATTAGCTTTAGAGGTAGGATAGTTATATAACTGCTACCACTTCAACAGAACATCGTCCTCGTGATACGGATAGATTCTAATTTGTATAGCCATTTGCCTTAGTGGTACCATAGTCATGTGACTGCTCCCACATCAAGAGACCGTTATATAATTGCTCCCGCATCAAGACAAAATCGTCCTCGTGATACTGGTAGATTTTAGTTTGTATAGCCATTAGGCTTTGTAGTAGGATAGTTATATAACTGCTCCCACATCAAGAGAACATCGTCCTTGTGAAACAGATAGATTCTAATTTGTATAGGTATTAGCTTTAGAGGTAGGATAGTTATATAACTGCTCCCACATCAAGAGAACTTCGTCCTCGTGATACGGATAGAGTGTAGTTTGTATAGCAATTAGCCGTAGTGGTAGGATAGTTATATAACTGCTCCCACATGAAGAGGATATCGTCCTCGTGATACTGATAGAGTATAGTTTTTATAGCCATTAAGTTTAGTGGTAGGATAGTTATATAACTGCTCCCGCATCAAGAGAACATCGTCCTCGTAATACTGATAGATTTTAGTTTGTATAGCCATTAGCCTTAGTGGTATGATTCTTATATAACTGCTCCCACATCAAGAGAACATCGTCCTCGCGATACAGGTAGATTATAATTTATATAGCCATTAGCGTTAGAGGTAGGATAGTTATATAACTGCTCTCACATCAAGAAAACTTCGTCCTCGTGATAGGACAGAGTTTACTTTGTATAGCCATTAGCCCTAGTGGTAGGATAATTATATAACTGCTCCCACATCAAGAGAGAATAGTCCTCGTGATACTGATAGAGTTTATTTTGTATAGCCATTAGATTTAGAGGTAGGATAGTTATATATCTGCTCCCACATCAAGAGAACTTCCTCCTCGTGATACTGATAGAGTTTACTTTTTATAGCCATTAGCCCTAGTGGTAGGATAGCCATATAACTGCTCCCACATCAACAGAGATTCGTCCTCGCGATACTGATAGATTTTATTTTGTATAGCCATTAGCTTAGTGGTAGGATAGTTTTACAACTGCTCCCACATCTAGAGAACATCGTCCTGAAGATACTGATAGTTTAGTTTGTATAGCCAGTAGCCTTAGTGGTAAGATAGTCATATAACTGCTCCCACATCAAGGGAACATCGTCCTCGTGAAACAGATACATTCTAATTTGTATAGCTATTAGCCTTAGAGGTAGGATAGTTATATAAATCCTCCCACATCAAGAGAACTTCGTTCTCGTGATACGGATAGAGTTTAGTTTGTATAGCCATTAGCTTAATTGGTAGAATTGTTATATAACTGCCCCCACATCAACAGGACGTCGTACTCGTGATATGATAGATATTAGTTTGTATAGCCATTAGCCTTATCGGTAGTATAGTTATATAAATTCTCTCACATCAAGAGAACATCGTCCTCGTGATACTGATAGATTTTAGTTTGTATAGCCATTAGCCTTAGTGGTAAGATAGTTATATAACTGCTCCCACATCAACAGAACATCGTACTCGCGATATGATAGAGTTTAGTTTGTATAGCTATTAGCTTTAGAGGTAGGATAGTTATATAACTGCTCCCACATCAAGAGAACGTCGTCCATGTGATAGTGGTAGGGATTAGTTTGTATAGCCTTTAGCTTTAGTGGTAGGATAGTTATATAACTGGTCCCACGTCAAGAGAATATCTTCCTCGTAATACTGATAGAGTTTTGTGCGTATAGCCATTAGCCTTAGTGGTAGGATAGTTATATAACTGCTCCCAAATCAACAGAATATCGTCCTCGTGACACTGATAGTGTTTAGTTTGTATAGCCATTAGCTTAATTGGTAGAATTGTTATATAACTGCTCCCACATCAACAGGACGTCGTACTCGTGATATGATAGATATTAGTTTGTATAGCCATTAGCCTTATCGGTAGTATAGTTATATAAATGCTCCCACATCAAGAGAACATCGTCCTCGTGATACTGATAGATTTTAGTTTGTATAGCCATTAGCCTTAGTGGTAGGATAGTTATATAACTGCTGCCACATCAAGAAAACGTCGTCCTCGTGAAACAGATAGATTCTAATTTGTGTAGCTATTATCTTTAGAGGTAAGATAGTTATATAACTGCTCCCACATCAACAGAACTTCGTCCTCGTGATACGGATAGAGTTTAGTTTGTATAGCCATTAGCTTAATTGGTAGAATTGTTATATAACTGCTCCCACATCAACAGGACGTCGTACTCGTGATATGATAGATATTAGTTTGTATAGCCATTAGCCTTATCGGTAGTATAGTTATATAAATGCTCCCACATCAAGAGAACATCGTCCTCGTGATACTGATAGATTTTAGTTTGTATAGCCATTAGCCTTAGTGGTAGGATAGTTATATAACTGCTCCCACATCAAGAGAACATCGTCTTCGTGATACTGATAGAATTTAGTTTGTATAGCCATTAGCCTTAGTGGTGTGATAGTTATATAACTGCTCCCACATCAAGAGAACTTCGTCCTCGTGATACGGATAGAGTTTACTTGGTATGGCCATTAGCCCTAGTGGTAGGATAGTTATATAACTGCTCGCACATCAAGAGAGATTCGTCCTCGTGATACTGATAGAATTTAGTTTGTATAGACATTAGCCTTAGTGATAGGATAGTTATATAACTTCTCCCACATCAAGAGCATATCGTCCTCGTGATACTGATAGAATTTAGTTTGTATAGCCATTAGCTTTTGTGGTAGGATTTTTATATAACTGCTCCCCCATCAACAGAATATCGTACTCGTGATATGATAGAGTTTAGTTTGTATAGCTATTATCTTTAGTTGTAGGACAGTTATATAACTGCTCGCACATCAAGAGAACCTCGTCCATGTGATAGTGGTAGGGATTAGTTTTTATAGCCATTAGCTTTAGTTGTAGGATAGTTATATAACTGGTCCCACGTCAAGAGAATATCTTCCTCGTAATACTGATAGAGTTTTGTTTGTATAGCCATTAGCCTTAGTGGTAGGATAGTTATATAACTGCTCCCACATCAAGAGAATATCGTCCTCGTGATACTGATAGATTTTAGTTTGTATAGCCATTAGCCCTAGTGGTAGGGTAGTTACATAACTGCTCCCACATCAACAGGACGTCGGACCCGAGATATGATAGAATTTTGTTCGTATAGGCATCAGCTTTAGTGGTATGATAGTTATATAAATTCTCCCACATCAGGAGAACATCGTACTCGTCATACTGATAGAGTTTAGTTTGTATAGCTATTATCTTTAGTGGTTGGATAGTTATATAACTGCTCCCGCATCAAGAGAGAATCGTCCTCGTGATACTGATAGAGTTTAGTTAGTATAGCCATTAGCTTCAGTGGTAGGATAGTTATAATACTGCTCCCACATCAAGAGAACGTCGTCCTTGTGATAATGATAGTGTTTAGTTTGTATAGCCATTAGCTTTAAGTTAGGATATTTATATAACTGCTCCCTAATCAAGAGAACTTCGTCCTCGTGATACTGATAGAGTTTAGCTTGTGTAGCCATTAGCCTTATTGGTAGGAGAGTTATATAACTGCTCCCACATCTAGAGAATTTCGTCCTCGTGATACGGATAGAGTTTACTTTGTATAGCCATTAGCCCTAGTGGTAGGATAGTCATATAATTGCTCCCACAACAACAGTGAATCGTCCTCATTATACTGATAGAGTTTAGTTTGTATAGCCATTAGCCCTAGTGTAGGATAGTTATATAACTGCTCCCACATGAAGAGAGAATCGTCCTCGTAATACTGATAGATTTTAGTTTGTATAGCCATTAGCTTTAGAGGTAGGATAGTTATATAACTGCTACCACTTTAAGAGAACATCGTCCTCGTGATATGGATAGATTCTAATTTGTATAGCCATTTTCCTTAGTGGTACCATAGTTATATAACTGCTCCCACATCAAGAGAACGTTATATAATTGCTCCCGCATCAAGACAAAATCGTCCTCGTGATACTGGTAGATTTTAGTTTGTATAGCCATTAGGCTTTGTGGTAGGATAGTTATATAACTGCTCCCACATCAAGAGAGCATCGTCCTCGTGATACTGATAGAATTTAGTTTGAATAGCCATTAGCTTTAGTGGTAGGATAGTTACGTAACTGCTCCCACATAAACAGAATATCGTCCTCGTGATACTGATAGGGTTTAGTTTGTATAGCCATTAGCCTTATTGGTAAGATAGTTATATAACTGCTCCCACGTCAAGAGAACATCGTCCTCGTGATACTGATAGGTTTTAGTTTGTATAGCCATTAGCTTTAGTGGTAGGATTGTTATATAACTGCTCCCACATCAAGAGAATATCGTCCTCGTGATATGATAGAGTTTAGTTTGTATAGGTATTGGCTTTAGTGGTAGGATAGTTATATAACTGCTCCCACATCAAGAGAACATCGTCCTGGTGATACTGATAGAGTTTAGTTTGTATAGCCATTATCTTTAGTGGTAGCATACTTATAAAACTGATCCTAAATCAAGAGAATATCGTCCTCGTGATACTGATAGTTTTAAGTTTGTATAGCCATTAGCTTTAGTTGTAGGCTAGTTATATAACTGCTCCCACATCAACAGGACATCGTACTCGTGATATGATAGAGTTTAGTTTTTATAGCCATTAGCTTTAGTGGTAGGATAGTTATATAACTGCTCGCACTTCAAGAGCGAATCGTCCCCGTGATACTGATAGAATTTTGTTTGTATAGACTTTAGCCTTAGTGGTAGGATGTTTATATAAGTGCTCCAACATCAAGAGAATATCGTCCTCGTGATACCGATAGTGTTTAGTTTGTACAGCCATTAGCATTAGTGGTAGGATGTTTATATAACTGCTCCCACATCAAGAGAACTTCGTCCTCGTGATACGGATAGAGTGTAGTTTGTATAGCAATTAGCCGTAGTGGTAGGATAGTTATATAACTGCTCCCACATGAAGAGGATATCGTCCTCGTGATACTGATAGAGTTTAGTTTTTATAGCCATTAAGTTTAGTGGTAGGATAGTTATATAACTGCTCCCGCATCAAGAGAACATCGTCCTCGTAATACTGATAGATTTTAGTTTGTATAGCCATTAGCCTTAGTGGTATGATTCTTATATAACTGCTCCCACATCAAGAGAACATCGTCCTCGTGATACAGGTAGATTATAATTTATATAGCCATTAGCGTTAGAGGTAGGATAGTTATATAACTGCTCTCACATCAAGAAAACTTCGTCCTCGTGATACGGACAGAGTTTACTTTGTATAGCCATTAGCCCTAGTGGTAGGATAATTATATAACTGCTCCCACATCAAGAGAGAATAGTCCTCGTGGTACTGATAGAGTTTATTTTGTATAGCCATTAGATTTAGAGATAGGATAGTTATATATCTGCTCCCACATCAAGAGAACTTCCTCCTCGTGATACTGATAGAGTTTACTTTTTATAGCCATTAGCCCTAGTGGTAGGATAGCCATATAACTGCTCCCACATCAACAGAGATTCGTCCTCGCGATACTGATAGATTTTATTTTGTATAGCCATTAGCTTAGTGGTAGGATAGTTTTACAACTGCTCCCCCATCTAGAGAACATCGTCCTGAAGATACTGATAGTTTAGTTTGTATAGCCATTAGCCTTAGTGGTAGGATAGTTATATAACTGTACCCACATCAAGAGAACATCGTCCTCGTGATACTGATAGAGTTAGGTTTGTATAGCCAGTAGCCTTAGTGGTAAGATAGTCATATAACTGCTCCCACGTCAAGAGAACATCGTCCTCGTGAAACAGATACATTCTAATTTGTATAGCTATTAGCCTTAGAGGTAGGATAGTTATATAACTGCTCCCACATCAAGAGAACTTCGTTCTCGTGATACGGATAGAGTTTAGTTTGTATAGCCATTAGCTTAATTGGTAGAATTGTTATATAACTGCCCCCACATCAACAGGACGTCGTACTCGTGATATGATAGATATTAGTTTGTATAGCCATTAGCCTTATCGGTAGTATAGTTATATAAATTCTCCCACATCAAGAGAACATCGTCCTCGTGATACTGATAGATTTTAGTTTGTATAGCCATTAGCCTTAGTGGTAAGATAGTTATATAACTGCTCCCACATCAACAGAACATCGTACTCGTGATATGATAGAGTTTAGTTTGTATAGCTATTAGCTTTAGTGGTAGGATAGTTATATAACTGCTCCCACATCAAGAGAAGGTCGTCCATGTGATAGTGGTAGGGATTAGTTTGTATAGCCATTAGCTTTAGTGGTAGGATAGTTATATTACTGGTCCCACGTCAAGAGAATATCTTCCTCGTAATACTGATAGAGTTTTGTGTGTATAGCCATTAGCCTTAGCGGTAGGATAGTTATATAACTGCTCCCACATCAACAGAATATCGTCCTCGTGATACTGATAGTGTTTAGTTTGTATAGCCATTAGCTTAATTGGTAGAATTGTTATGTAACTGCTCCCACATCAACAGGACGTCGTACTCGTGATATGATAGATGTTAGTTTGTATAGCCATTAGCCTTATCGGTAGTATAGTTATATAAATGCTCCCACATCAAGAGAACATCGTCCTCGTGATACTGATAGATTTTAGTTTGTATAGCCATTAGCCTTAGTGGTAGGATAGTTATATAACTGCTGCGACATCAAGAAAACGTCGTCCTCGTGAAACAGATAGATTCTAATTTGTGTAGCTATTAGCTTTAGAGGTAGGATAGTTATATAACTGCTCCCACATCAACAGAACTTCGTCCTCGTGATACTGATAGAATTTAGTGTGTATAGCCATTAGCATTAGTGGTATGATAGTTATATAACTGCTCCCACATCAAGAGAACATCGTCCTCGTGATACAGATATAGTCTAATTTGTATAGCTATTAGCCTTAGAGGTATGATAGTTATATAACTGCTCCCACATCAAGAGAACTTCGTCCTCGTGATACGGATAGAGTTTACTTTGTATGGCCATTAGCCCTAGTGGTAGGATAGTTATATAACTGCTCGCACATCAAGGGAGATTCGTCCTCGTGATACTGATAGAATTTAGTTTGTATAGACATTAGCCTTAGTGATAGGATAGTTATATAACTTCTCCCACATCAAGAGCATATCGTCCTCGTGATACTGATAGAATTTAGTTTGTATAGCCATTAGCTTTTGTGGTAGGATTTTTATATAACTGCTCCCACATCAACAGAATATCGTACTCGTGATATGATAGAGTTTAGTTTGTATAGCTATTAGCTTTAGTGGTAGGACAGTTATATAACTGCTCGCACATCAAGAGAACCTCGTCCATGTGATAGTGGTAGGGATTAGTTTTTATAGCCATTAGCTTTAGTTGTAGGATGGTTATGTAACTGGTCCCACGTCAAGAGAATATCTTCCTCGTAATACTGATAGAGTTTGGTTGTATAGCCATTAGCCTAAGTGCTAGGATAGTTATATAACTGCTCCCACATCAAGAGAATATCGTCCTCGTGATACTGATAGATTTTAGTTTGTATAGCCATTAGCCCTAGTGGTAGGGTAGTTACATAACTGCTCCCACATCAACAGGACGTCGGACCCGAGATATGATAGAATTTTGTTTGTATAGGCATCAGCTTTAGTGGTATGATAGTTATATAAATTCTCCCACATCAGGAGAACATCGTACTCGTCATACTGATAGAGTTTAGTTTGTATAGCTATTATCTTTAGTGGTTGGATAATTATATAACTGCTCCCGCATCAAGAGAGAATCGTCCTCGTGATACTGATAGAGTTTAGTTTGTATAGCCATTAGCTTTAAGTTAGGATATTTATATAACTGCTCCCTAATCAAGAGAACTTCGCCTCGTGATACTGATAGAGTTTAGCTTGTGTAGCCATTAGCCTTATTGGTAGGAGAGTTATATAACTGCTCCCACATCTAGAGAACTTCGTCCTCGTGATACGGATAGAGTTTACTTTGTATAGCCATTAGCCCTAGTGGTAGGATAGTCATATAATTGCTCCCACAACAACAGTGAATCGTCCTCATTATACTGATAGAGTTTAGTTTGTATAGCCATTAGCCCTAGTGGTAGGATAGTTATATAACTGCTCCCACATGAAGAGAGAATCGTCCTCGTAATACTGATAGAGTTTAGTTTGTATAGCCATTAGCTTTAGAGGTAGGATAGTTATATAACTGCTACCACTTTAAGAGAACATCGTCCTCGTGATATGGATAGATTCTAATTTGTATAGCCATTTGCCTTAGTGGTACCATAGTTATATAACTGCTCCCACATCAAGAGAACGTTATATAATTGCTCCCGCATCAAGACAAAATCGTCCTCGTGAATCTGGTAGATTTTAGTTTGTATAGCCATTAGGCTTTGTGGTAGGATAGTTATATAACTGCTCCCACATCAAGAGAACATCGTCCTCGTGATACTGATAGAATTTAGTTTGAATAGCCATTAGCTTTAGTGGTAGGATAGTTACGTAACTGCTCCCACATAAACAGAATATCGTCCTCGTGATACTGATAGGGTTTAGTTTGTATAGCCATTAGCCTTATTGGTAAGATAGTTATATAACTGCTCCCACGTCAAGAGAACATCGTCCTCGTGATACTGATAGGTTTTAGTTTGTATAGCCATTACTTTAGTGGTAGGATTGTTATATAACTGCTCCCACATCAAGAGAATATCGTCCTCGTGATATGATAGAGTTTAGTTTGTATAGGTATTGGCTTTAGTGGTAGGATAGTTATATAACTGCTCCCACATCAAGAGAACATCGTCCTGGTGGTACTGATAGAGTTTAGATTGTATAGCCATTATCTTTAGTGGTAGCATACTTATAAAACTGATCCTACATCAAGAGAATATCGTCCTCGTGATACTGATAGTTTTAAGTTTGTATAGCCATTAGCTTTAGTTGTAGGCTAGTTATATAACTGCTCCCACATCAACAGGACATCGTACTCGTGATATGATAGAGTTTAGTTTTTATAGCCATTAGCTTTAGTGGTAGGATAGTTATATAACTGCTCGCACATCAAGAGCGAATCGTCCTCGTGATACTGATAGAATTTTGTTTGTATAGACTTTAGCCTTAGTGGTAGGATGTTTATATAACTGCTCCAACATCAAGAGAATATCGTCCTCGTGATACCGATAGAGTTTAGTTTGTACAGCCATTAGCATTAGTGGTAGGATGTTTATATAACTGCTTCCACATCAAGAGAACATCGTCCTCGTGATACTGATAGGTTTTAGTTTGTATAGCCATTAGCCCTAGTGGTAGGATAGTTATATAACTGCTCCCACGTCTAGAGAGAATCGTCATCGTAATACTGATAGAGTTTAGTTTGTATAGCCATTAGCTTTAGAGGTATGATAGTTATATAACTACTCCCACATCAAGGGAACATCGTCCTCGTGATACCGATAGAGTTTACTTTGTACGGCCATTAGCCCTAGTGGTATGATAGTTATATAACTGCTCCCACATCAAGAGAACATCGTCCTCGTGATACTGGTAGAGTTTAGTTTGTATAGCCATTAGCCTTTGTGGTATGATAGTTATATAACTGCTCCCTCATGAAGAGAACATCGTCCTCGTGATACAGATATATTCTAATTTGTATAGCTATTAGCTTTAGAGGTATGATAGTTATAAAACTGCACCCACATCAAGAGAACATTGTCCTCGTGATACTGATGCATTTTAGTTTGTATAGCCATTAGCCTTAGTGGTAAGATAGTTATATAACTGCTCCCACATCAAGAGAACATCGTCCTCGTGATACTGATAGAGTTTAGTTTGTATAGCCATTAGCCTTAGTGGTATGATAGTTATATAACTGCTCCCACATCAAGAGAACATCGTCCTCGTGATACTGATAGAGTTTAGTTTGTATAGCCATTAGCCTTTGTGGTATGATAGTTATATAACTGCTCCCACATCAAGAGAACATCGTCCTCGTGATACAGATATAGTCTAATTTGTATAGCTATTAGCTTTAGAGGTATGATAGTTATATAACTGCTCCCACATCAAGAGAACTTCGTCCTCGTGATACGGATAGAGTTTACTTTGTATGGCCATTAGCCCTAGTGGTAGGATAGTTATATAACTGCTCGCACATCAAGAGAGAATCGTCCTCGTGATTCTGATAGAATTTAGTGTGTATAGACATTAGCCTTAGTGATAGGATAGTTATACTGATAGAATTTATTTTGTATTGCCATTAGCTTTTGTGGTAGGATTTTTATATAACCGCTCCCACACCAACAGGTAGATTCTAATTTATATAGCCATTAGCTTTAGAGGTAGGATAGTTATATAACTGCTCCCACATCAAGAGAACTTCGTCCTCGTGATACGGACCGAGTTTACTTTGTATAGCCATTAGCCCTAGTGGTAGGATAATTATATAACTGCTCCCACATCAAGAGAGAATCGTCCTCGTGATACTGATAGAGTTTAGTTTTTATAGCTATTATCTTTAGAGGTAAAATAGTTATATAACTGCTCCCACATCAAGAGAACTTCCTCCTCGTGATACTGATAGAGTTTACATTTTATAGCCATTAGCCCTAGTGGTTGGATAGTCATATAACTGCTCCCACATCAACAGAGATTCGTCCTCGCCATACTGATAGATTTTATTTTGTATAGCCATTAGCTTAGTGGTAGGATAGTTTTACAACTGCTCCCACATCTAGAGAACATCGTCCTGGTGATACTGATAGTTTAGTTTGTATAGCCATTAGCCTTAGTGGTAGGATAGTTATATAACTGTACCCACATGAAGAGAACATCGTCCTCGTGATACTGATCGAGTTTAGTTTGTACAGCCATTACCCTTAGTGGTAAGATAGTTATATAACTGCTCCCACATCAAGAGAACATCGTCCTCGTGATACCGATAGAGTTTAGTTTGTATAGCCATTAGCCTTAGTGGTAAGATAGTTATATAACTGCTCCCACATCAAGAGAACATCGTCCTCGTGATGCTACTAGAGTTTAGTTTGTATAGCCATTAGCCTTTCTTTGCTAGGGGCTTTACGTCGCACCGACACAGATAGGTCTTATGGCGACGAACCATTAGCCTTAGAGGTAAGATAGTTATATAACTGCTCCCACATCAACAGAATATCGACCTCGTGATACTGATAGAGTTTAGTTTGTATAGCCATTAGCTTTAGTGGTAGAATTGTTATATAACTGCTCCCACATCAAGAGAATATCGTCCTCGTGATACTGATAGATTTTAGTTTGTATAGCCATTAGCCTTAGTGGTAGGATAGTTATATAACTGTACCCACATGAAGAGAACATCGTCCTCGTGATACTTATAGAGTTTAGTTTTTAAAGCCATTAGGTTTAGTGGTAGGATAGTTATACAACTGCTCCCGCATCAAGAGAACATCATCCTCGTAATACTGATAGATTTTAGTTTGTATAGCCATTAGCCTTAGCTGTATGATAGTTATATAACTGCTCCCACATCAAGAGAACAGCGTCCTCGTGATACAGGTAGATTCTAATTTATATAGCCGTTAGCTTTAGAGGTAAGATAGTTATATAACTGCTCCCACATCAAGAGAACTTTGTCCTCGTGAAACAGATAGATTCTAATTTGTATAGCTATTAGCTTTAGAGGTAGGATAGTTATATAACTGCTACCACTTCAAGAGAACATCGTCCTCGTGATACGGATAGATTCTAATTTGTATAGCCATTTGCCTTTATGGTACCATAGTTATATAACTGCTCCCACATCAAGAGAACGTTATATAATTGGTCCCGCATCAAGAAAAATTCGTCCTCGTGATACTGGTAGATTTTAGTTTGTATAGCCATTATGCTTTGTGGTAGGATAGTTACATAACTGCTCCCACATCAAGAGAACATCGTCCTCGTGATACTGATAGATTTTAGTTTGAATAGCCATTAGCTTTAATGGTAGGATAGTTATATAACTGCTCCCACATGAAGAGGATATCGTCCTTCTGATACTGATAGAGTTTATTTTTTATAGCCATTAGGTTTAGTGGTAGGATAGTTATATAACTGCTCCCGCATCAAGAGAACATCGTCCTCGTAATACTGATAGATTTTAGTTTGTATAGCCATTAGCCTTAGTGGTATGATTCTTATAAAACTGCTCCCACATCAAGAGAACATCGTCCTCGTGATACAGGAAGATTCTAATTTAAATAGCCATTAGCGTTAGAGGTAATATAGTTATATAACTGCTCCCACATCAAGAAAAATTTGTCCTCGTGATACGGACAGAGTTTACTTTGTATAGCCATTAGCCCTAGTGGTAGGATAATTATATAACTGCTCCCACATCAAGAGAGAATCGTCCTCGTGATACTGATAGAGTTTAGTTTGTATAGCCATTAGCGTTAGATGTAGGATTGTTATATAACTGCTCCCGCATCAAGAGAACATCGTCTTCGTGATACTGATAGATTTTAGTTTGTATAGCCATTAGCCCCAGTGGTAGGATAGTTCTTTAACTGCTCCCACATGAAGAGCATATCGTCCTCGTGATACTGATAGAGTTTAGTTTTTAAAGCCATTAGGTTTAGTGGTATTATAATTATATAACTGCTCCCACATCAAGAGAGAATCGTCCTCGTGATACTGATAGAATTTAGTTTGTATAGCTATTAGCTTTAGTGGTAGGATAGTTATATAACTGCTCCCGCATCAAGAGAACATCGTCTTCGTGATACTGATAGATTTTAGTTTGTATAGCCATTAGCCCCAGTGGTAGGATAGTTCTTTAACTGCTCCCACATGAAGAGGATATCGTCCTCGTGATACTGATAGAGTTTAGTTTTTAAAGCCATTAGGTTTAGTGGTAGGATAGTTATACAACTGCTCCCGCATCAAGAGAACATCATCCTCGTAATACTGATAGATTTTAGTTTGTATAGCCATTAGCCTTAGCTGTATGATAGTTATATAACTGCTGCCACATCAAGAGAACAGCGTCCTCGTGATACAGGTAGATTCTAATTTATATAGCCGTTAGCTTTAGAGGTAAGATAGTTATATAACTGCTCCCACATCAAGAGAACTTTGTCCTCGTGAAACAGATAGATTCTAATTTGTATAGCTATTAGCTTTAGAGGTATGATAGTTATATAACTGCTCCCACATCAAGAGAACTTCGTCCTCGTGATACGGATAGAGTTTACTTTGTATAGCCATTAGCCCTAGTGGTAGGATAGTTATATAACTGCTCGCACATCAAGAGAGGATCGTCCTCGTGATACTGATAGAGTTTACTTTGTATAGCCGTGAGATTTATGGCCCTGATGATACTGATATAGTTTAGTTTGTATAGCCATTAGCTTTAGAGGTAGGATAGTTATATAACTGCTACCACTTCAAGAGAACATCGTCCTCGTGATACGGATAGATTCTAATTTGTATAGCCATTTGCCTTTATGGTACCATAGTTATATAACTGCTCCCACATCAAGAGAACGTTATATAATTGGTCCCGCATCAAGAAAAATTCGTCCTCGTGATACTGGTAGATTTTAATTTGTATAGCCATTATGCTTTGTGGTAGGATAGTTACATAACTGCTCCCACATCAAGAGAACATCGTCCTCGTGATACAGATAGATTCTAATTTGTATAGCTATTAGCTTTAGAGGTATGATAGTTATATAACTGCTCCCACATCAAGAGAACTTCGTCCTCGTGATACGGATAGAGTTTACTTTGTATAGCCATTAGCCCTAGTGGTAGGATAGTTATATAACTGCTCGCACATCAAGAGAGGATCGTCCTCGTGATACTGATAGATTTTTAGTTTGTATAGCCATTGGGTTTAGTGGTAGGATAGTTATGTAACTGCCCCCGCATCAAGAGAACATCGTCTACGTGATTCTGATAGATTTTAGTTTGTATAGCAATTAGCCGTAGTGGTAGGATAGTTATATAACTGCACCCACATGAAGAGGATATCGTTCTCGTGATACTGATAGAGTTTAGTTTTGATAGCCATTAGGTTTAGTGGTAGGATAGTTATATAACTGCTCCCGCATCAAGAGAACATCGTCCTCGTAATACTGATAGATTTTAGTTTGTATAGCCATTAGCCCTAGTGGTAGGATAATTATATAACTGCTCCCACATCAAGAGAGAATAGTCCTCGTGATACTGATAGAGTTTATTTTGTATAGCCATTAGATTTAGAGGTAGGATAGTTATATATCTGCTCCCACATCAAGAGAACTTCCTCCTCGTGATACTGATAGATTTTACTTTTTATAGCCATTAGCCCTAGTGGTAGGATAGCCATATAACTGCTCCCACATCAACAGAGATTCGTCCTCGCGATACTGATAGATATTATTTTGTATAGCCATTAGCTTAGTGGTAGGATAGTTTTACAACTGCTCCCACATCTAGAGAACATCGTCCTGAAGATACTGATAGTTTAGTTTGTATAGCCATTAGCCTTAGTGGTAGGATAGTTATATAACTGTACCCACATCAAGAGAACATCGTCCTCGTGATACTGATAGAGTTAAGTTTGTATAGCCAGTAGCCTTAGTGGTAAGATAGTCATATAACTGCTCCCACATCAAGAGAGCATCGTCCTCGTGATACTGATAGAATTTAGTTTGTATAGCCATTAGCTTTAGAGGTAGGATTGTTATATAACTGCTCCCACATTAAGAGAACTTCGTCCTAGTGATACTGATAGAGTTTCCTTTCTATAGCCATTAGCCCTAGTGGTAGGACTGTCATATAACTGCTCCCACATAAACAGAGAATCGTCCTTGTGTTACTGGTAGATTTTATTTTGTATAGCCATTATGCTTAGTGGTAGGATAGTTATACAACTGCTCCCACATCTAGAGAACATCGTCCTGATGATACTGATAGTTTAGTTTGTATAGCCATTAGCCTTAGTGGTAGGATAGTTATATACTTGTACGCACATCAAGGGAACGTCGTCCTCGTGATACTGATAGAGTTTAGTTTGTATAGCCATTAGCCTTAGTGGTAAGATAGTTATATACCTGCTCCCACATCAAGAGAACATCGTCCTCGTGAAACAGATATATTCTAATTTGTATAGCTATTAGCTTTAGAGGTAGGATAGTTATATAACTGCTCCCACATCAAGAGAACTTCGTCCTCGTGATACTGATAGACTTTAGTTTGTATAGCCATTATGCTTAGTGGTAGGGTAGTAGTATTACTGCTCCCACATCAAGAGAACATCGTCCTGATGATAGTGATAGTTTAGTTTGTATAGCCATTTGCCCTAGTGGTAGGATAGTTATATAAATGCTCCCAAATCAAGAGAATATCGTCCTCGTGATACTGATAGAGTATAGTTTGTATAGCCATTAGCCTTATTGGTAGGAATATAAGTGCTCCCACATCAAGTGAACATCGTCCTCGTGATACTGATAGCGTTTAGTTTGTATAGCCATTATCCTTAGTGGTAGGGTAGTAGTATAACTGCTCCCACATCAAGAGAACACCGTCCTCATGATACTGATAGAGTTTACTTTGTATAGCCGTTAGATTTATGGCCCTGATGATACTGATATAGTTTAGTTTGTATAGCCATAAGCTTTAGTGGTAGGATTGTTATATAACTGCTCCCACATCCAGAGAACAACCTCCTCGTGATACTGATAGATTCTAGTTTATATAGCCCTTAGCCTTAGTGGTAGGATAGTTATAGAACTGCTCTCACATCAAGGGAAATTCGTCCTCGTAATACGGATAGATTTTACTTTGTATGGCCATTAGCCCTAGTGGTAGGATAGTTATATAACTGCTCGCACATCAAGAGAGAATCGTCCTCGTGATACTGATAGAATTTTGTTTTATAGACATTAGCCTTAGTGGTAGGATAGTTATATAACTGCTCCCACATCAAGAGAATATCGTCCTCGTGATACTGATAGAGTTTAGCTGGTATAGCCATTAGCCTTATTGGTAGGATAATTATGTAACTTCTCCCACATCAAGAGAACTTCGTCCTCGTGATGCGGATAGAGTTTAGTTTGTATAGCCATTAGCCTTAGTGCTAGGATAGTTATATAACTGCTCCCGCATCAAGTGAACATCGTCCTCGTGATACTGATAGAATTTAGTTTGTATAGCCATTAACTTTAGAGGTAGGATAGTTATATAACTGCTCGAACATCAAGAGAACTTCGTCCTCGTGATACTGATAGACTTTAGTTTGTATAGCCATTTGCCCTAGTGGTAGGATAGTTATATAACTGCTCCCAAATCAAGAGAATATCGTCCTCGTGATACTGATAGAGTTTAGTTTGTATAGCCATTAGCCTTAGTGGTAGGATAGTTATAAAACTGCTCCCACATCAAGAGAATATCGTCCTCGTGATACTGATAGTTTTAAGTTTGTATAGCCATTAGATTTAGTTGTAGGCTAGTTATATAACGGCTCCCACATCAACAGGACATCCTACTCGTGATATGATAGAGTTTAGTTTGTATAGCCATTAGCTTTAATGGTAGGATAGTTATATAACTGCTCCCAAATCAAGAGAATATCGTCCTCGTGATACTGATAGAGTTTAGTTTGTATAGCCATTAGCCTTAGTGGTAGGATAGTTATATAAGTGCTCCCATATCAAGTGAACGCCGTCCTCGTGATACTGATAGAGTTTAGTTTTTATAGCCATTAGCCTTAGTGGTAGGATAGTTATATAAGTGCTCCCACATCAAGTGAACTTCGTCCTCGTGATACTGGTAGACTTTAGTTTGTATAGCCATTTGCCCTAGTGGTAGGATAGTTATATAACTGCTCCCAAATCAAGAGAATATCGTCCTCGTGATACTGATAGAGTTTAGTTTGTATAGCCATTAGCCTTAGTGGTAAGATAGTTATATAGCTGCTCCCACATCAAGAGAAGATCGTCCTCGTGAAACAGATATATCCTAATTTGTATAGCTATTAGCTTTAGAGGTAGGATAGTTATATAACTGCTCCCACATCAAGAGAAATTCGTCCTCGTAATACGGATAGAGTTTACTTGGTATGGCCATTAGCCCTACAAGTAGGATAGTTATATAACTGCTCCCACATCAAGAGAACTTCGTCCTCGTGATGAAGATAGACTTTAGTTTGTATAGCCATTATGCTTAGTGGTAGGGTAGTAGTATAACTGCTCCCACATCTAGAGAACATCGTCCTGATGATAGTGATAGTTTAGTTTGTATAGCCATTTGCCCTAGTGGTAGGATAGTTATATAACTGCTCCCAAATCAAGAGAATATCGTCCTCGTGATACTGATAGAGTATAGTTTGTATAGCCATTAGCCTTAGTGGTAGGATAGTTATATAAGTGCTCCCACATCAAGTGAACTTCGTCCTCGTGATACTGATAGAGTTTAGTTTGTATAGCCATTATCCTTAGTGGTAGGTTAGAAGTATAACTGCTCCCACATCAAGAGAACACCGTCCTCATGATACTGATAGAGTTTACTTTGTATAGCCGTTAGATTTATGGCCCTGATGATACTGATATATTTTAGTTTGTATAGCCATAAGCTTTAGTGGTAGGATTGTTATATAACTGCTCCCACATCAAGAGAACAACCTCCTCGTGATACAGATAGATTCTAGTTTATATAGCCCTTAGCCTTAGTGGTAGGATAGTTATTAACTGCTCCCACATCAAGAGAACATCGTCCTGGAGATACTGATAGAGTTTAGTTTGTATAGCCATTATCTTTAGTGGTAGCATACTTATAAAACTGCTGCCACATCAAGAGAATATCGTCCTCGTGATACTGATAGTTTTAAGTTTGTATAGCCATTAGCTTTAGCTGTGGGCTAGTTATATAACTGCTCCCACATCAACAGGACATCGTACTCGTGATATGATAGAATTTAGTTTGTATAGCCATTAGCTTTAGTGGTAGGATAGTTATATAACTGCTCCCACATCAAGAGAGCATCGTCCTCGTAATACTGATAGAATTTAGTTTGTATAGCCATTAGCTTTAGACGTAGGATAGTTATATAACTGCTCCCACATCAAGAGAACTTCGTCCTAGTGATACTGATAGAGTTTCCTTTCTATAGCCATTAGCCCTAGTGGTTGGATAGTCATATAACTGCTCCCACATCAACAGAGCATCGTCCTGGTTATACTGATAGATTTTATTTTGTATAGCCATTATGCTTAGTGGTAGGATAGTTTTACAACTGCTCCCACATCTAGAGAACATCGTCCTGATGACACTGATAGTTTAGTTTGTATATCCATTAGCCTTAATGGTAGGATAGTTATATAACTGTACCCACATCAAGAGAAAGTCGTCCTTGTGATACTGATAGAATTTACTTTGTATAGCCATTAGCTTTAGAGGTAGGATAGTTATATAACTGCTCCCATATCAAGTAAGTTCGTCCTAGTGATACTGATAGAGTTTCCTTTCTATAGCCATTAGCCCTAGTGGTAGGATAGTCATATAACTACTCCCACATCAACAGAGTATCGTCCTTGTGATACTGATAGATTTTATTTCGTATAGCCATTATGCTTAGTGGTAGGATATTTATATAACTGCTCCTACATCTAGAGAACATCGTCCTGATGATACTGATAGTTTAGTTTGTATAGCCATTAGCCTTAGTGGTAGGATAGTTATATAACTGTACCCACATCAAGGGAACGTCGTCCTCGTGATACTGATATATTTTAGTTTGTATAGCCATTAGCCTTAGTGGTAAGATATATATATAGCTGCTCCCACATCAAGAGAACATCGTCCTCGTGAAACAGATATATTCTAATTTGTATAGCTATTAGCTTTAGAGGTAGGATAGTTATATAACTGCTCCCACATCAAGAGAAATTCGTCCTCGTAATACGGATAGAGTTTACTTTGTATGGCCATTAGCCCTAGAGGTAGGATAGTTATATAACTGCTCCCACATCAAGAGAACTTCGTCCTCGTGATGAAGATAGACTTTAGTTTGTATAGCCATTATGCTTAGTGGTAGGGTAGTAGTATAACTGCTCCCACATCAAGAGAACTTCGTCCTAGTGATACTGATAGAGTTTAGTTTGTATAGCCATTAGCTGTAGTGGTAGGATAGTCATATAACTGCTCCCACTTCAACAGAGAATCGTCCTTGTGATACTGATAGATTTTATTTTGTATAGCCATTATGCTTAGTGGTAGGATAGTTTTACAACTGCTCCCACATCTAGAGAACATCGTCCTGATGATACTGATAGTTTAGTTTGTATAGCCATTAGCCTTAATGGTAGAATAGTTATATAACTGTACCCACATCAAGAGAACGTCGTTCTCGTGATACTGATTGAGTTTACTCTGTATAGCCGTTAGATTTATGGCCCTGATGATACTGATATAGTTTAGTTTGTATAGCCATAAGCTTTAGTGGTAGGATTTTTATATAACTGCGCCCACATGAAGAGGATATCGTCCTCGTGAAACTGATAGAATTTACTTTGTATAGCCATTAGGTTTAGTGGTGGGATTGTTATATAACTGCTCCCGCATCAAGAGAACACCGTCCTCGTAATACTGATAGATTTTAGTTTGTATAGCCATTAGCCTTAGTGGTATGATAGTTATATAACTCCTCCCACATCAAGAGAACATCGTCCCCGTGATACAGATAGATTCTAATTTATATAGCCGTTAGCCTTAGATGTAGGATAGTTATATATCTGCTCCCACATCAAGAGAAATTCGTCCTCGTGATACGGAGAGTGTTTACTTTGTATAGCCATTAGCCCTAGTGGTAGGATTATTATATAACTGCTCCCACATCAAGAGAGAATCGTCCTCGTGATACTGATAGAGTTTAGTTCGTATAGCCATTAGCTTTAGAGGTAGGATATTTATATAACTGCTCCCACATTAAGAGAACTTCGTCCTAGTGATAGTGATAGAGTTTCCTTTTTATAGCCATTAGCCCTAGTGGTAGGATAGTCATATAACTGCTCCCACTTCAACAGAGAATCGTCCTCGTGATACTGATAGATTTTATTTTGTATAGCCATTATGCTTAGCGGTAGGATAGTTTTACAGCTGCTCCCACATCTAGTGAACATCGTTCTGATGATAGTGATAGTTTAGTTTGTATAGCCATTAGCCTTAGTGGTAGGATAGTTATATAACTGTACCCACATCAGGAGAACATCGTCCTCGTGATACTGATAGATTTTAGTTTGTATGGCCATTAGCCCTAGTGGTAGGATAGTTATATAACTGCTCGCACACCAAGAGAGAATCGTCCTCGTGATTCTGATAGAATTTTGTTTTATAGACATTAGCCTTAGTGGTAGGATAGTTATATAACTGCTCCCACATCAAGAGAATATCGTCCTCGTGATACTGATAGAGTTTAGCTGGTGTAGCCATTAGCCTTATTGGTAGGATAGTTATGTAACTTTTCCCACATCAAGAGAACTTCGTCCTCGTGATACGAATAGAGTTTAGTTTGTATAGCCATTAGCCTTAGTGCTGGGATAGATATATAAGTGCTCCCACATCAAGTGAACATCGTCCTCGTGATACTGATAGAGTTTTGTTTGTATAGCCATTAACTTTAGAGGTAGGATAGTTATATATCTGCTCCCACATCAAGAGAACTTCGTCCTAGTGATACTGATAGAGTTTCCTTTCTATAGCCATTAGCCCTAGTGGTAGGATAGTCATATAACTGCTCACACATCAACAGAGAATCGTCCTTGTGATACTGATAGATTTTATTTTGTATAGCCATTATGCTTAGTGGTAGGATAGTTTTACAACTGCTCCCACATCTAGAGAACATCGTCCTGATGATACTGATAGAATTTAGTTTGTATAGCCATTAGCTTTAGAGGTAGGATAGTTAAATAACTGCTTCCACATCAAGAGAACTTCGTCCTAGTGATACTGATAGAGTTTCCTCTCTATAGCCATTAGCCCTAGTGGTAGGATAGTCATATAACTGCTCCCACATCAAGAGAACATCGTCCTGGTGATACTGATAGACTTTAGATGGTATAGCCATTATCTTTAGTGGTAGCATACTTATAAAACTGCTCCCACATCAAGAGAATATCGTCCTCGTGATACTGATAGTTTTAAGTTTGTATAGCAATTAGCTTTAGTTGTAGGATAGTTATATATCTGCTCCCACATGAAGAGGATATCGTCCTCGTGATACTGATAGAGTTTAGTGTGTATAGCTATTAGCTTTAGAGGTAGGATAGTTATATAACTGCTCCCACATCAAGAGAGAACTTCGTCCTCGTGATACTGATAGAGTTTACTTTTTACAGCCATTAGCCCTAGTGGTAGGATAGTTATATAACAGCTACCACATCGGGATAGAATCGTCCTCGTGATACTGATAGAATTTAGTTTGTATAGGCATTAGCCTTAGTGGTAGGATAGTTATATAACTGGTCCCACATAGAGGGAACATCGTCCTTGTGATACTGATAGAGTTTAGTTTGTATAGCCATTAGCTTTAGAGGGAGGATAGTTATATAACTGCTCCCATTTCAAGAGAACATCGTCCTCGTGATACGGATAGATTGTAATTTGTATAGCCTTTTGCCTTAGTGGTACTATAGTTATATAACTGCTCCCACATCAAGAGAACGTTATATAATTGCTCCCGCATCAAGAGAACATCGTCCTCGTGATACTGGTAGATTTTAGTTTGTATAGCCATTAGCCCTAGTGGTAGGATAGTTATATAACTGCTCCCACATGAAGAGGATATCGTCCTCGTGAAACTGATAGAGTTTAGTTTGTATAGCCATTAGGTTTAGTGGTAGGTTAGTTATGTAACTGCTCCGCATCAAGAGAACATCGTCCTCGTAATACTGATAGATTTTAGTTTGTATAGCTATTAGCCTTAGTGGTATGATAGTTATATGACTACTCCCACATCAGGAGAAAATCGTCCCCGTGATACAGATAGATTCTAATTTATATAGCCGTTAGGTTTAGATGTGTGGTAGTTATATATCTGCTCCCACATCAAGAGAACTTCGTCCTCGTGATACGGAGAGAGTTTACTTTGTATGGCCATTAGCCCTAGTGGTGGGATAATTATATAACTGCTCCCACATCAAGAGAGAAACGTCCTCGTGATACTGATAGAGTTTCCTTGTTATAGCTATTAGTCCTAGTGGTAGGATAGTCATATAACTGCTCGCACATCAACAGAGAATCGTCCTCGTGACACTGATAGATTTTATTTTGTATAGCCATTATGCTTAGTGGTAGGATAGTTTTACAACAGCTCCACATCTAGAGAACATCATCCTGATAATACTGATAGTTTAGTTTGTATACCCATTAGCCTTAGTGGTAGGATAATTATGTAACTCTACCCACATCAGGAGAACATCGTCCTCGTGATACTGATAGAGTTTAGCTTTTATAGCTATTAGCCTTAGTGGTAAGATAGTTATATAACTTCTCCCACATCAAGAGAACATCGTCCTCGTGAAAGAAATAGATTCTAATTTGTATAGCTATTAGCTTATAGGTAGGATAGTTATATAACTGCTCCCACATCAAGGGAAATTCGTCCTCGTAATACGGATAGAGTTTATTTTGTATGGCCATTAGCCCTAGTGGTAGGATAGTTATATAACTGCTTGCACATCAAGCGAGAATCGTCCTCGTGATACTGATAGAATTTTGCTTGTATAGACATTAGCCTTAGTGGTAGGATAGTTATATAACTGCTCCCACATCAAGAGAATATCGTCCTCGTGATACTGATAGAATTGAGTTTGTATAGCCCTTAGCATTAGTGGTAGGATTTTTATATAACTGCTCCCACATCAACAGAACATCGTACTCGTGATATGATAGAGTTTAGTTTGTATAGCTATTACCTTCAGTGGTAGGATAGTTATATAACTGCTCCACATCAAGAGAACCTCGTCCATGTGATAGTGGTAGGGCTTAGTTTGTATAGCCGTTAGCTTTAGTGGTAGGATAGTTATATAACTGCCCCCACATCGGCAGAATATCGTCCTCGTGATACTGATAGAGTTTAGCTTGTGTAGCCATTAGCCTTATTGGTAGGATAGTTATATAACTTCTCCCACATCAAGAGAACTTCGTCCTCGTGATACGGATAGAGTTTAGTTTGTATAGCCATTAGCCTTAGTGGTAGGATTGTTATATAAGTGCTCCCACACCAAGAGAACTTCGTCCTCGTGATACTGATAGAGTTTAGTTTGTATAGGCATTAGCCTTAGTGGTAGGATAGTTATATAAGTGCTCCCACATCAAGTGAACATCGTCCTCGTGATACTGATAGAGTTTAGTTTGTATAGCCGTTATCCTTAGTGGCAGGGTAGTAGTATAACTGCTCCCACATCAAGAGAACACCGTCCTCATGATACTGATAGAGTTTACTTTGTATAGCCGTTAGATTTATGGCCCTGATGATACTGATATATTTTAGTTTGTATAGCCATAAGCTTTAGTTGTAGGCTAGTTATATAACTGTTCCCACATCAAGAGAACTTCGTCCTTATGATACTGATAGTTTAATTTGTATAGCCATTAGCCTTAGTGGTTGGATAGTTATATAGCTGCTCCCACATCAAGAGAATATCGTCCTCGTGTTACTGATAGAGTTTAGCTTGTGTAGCGATTAGCCTTTATGGTAGGATAGTTATATAACTTCTCCTACATCAGGAGAAGTTCGTCCTCGTGATGAAGGTAGACTTTAGTTTGTATAGCCATTATGCTTAGTGGTAGGGTAGTAGTATTACTGCTCCCACATCAAGAGAAAATCGTCCTCGTGATACTGATACAGTTTAGTTTGTATAGCCATTAGCCTTAGTGGTAAGATAGTTATATAGCTGCTCCCACATCAAGAGAACATCGTCTCGTGAAACAGTAAGATTCTAATTTGTATAGCTATAAGCTTTAGAGGTAGGATAGTTATATAACTGCTCCCACATCAAGAGAAGTTCGTCCTCGTAATACGGATAGAGTTTACTTTGTATGGCGATTAGCCCTAGTGGTAGGATAGTTACATAACTGCTCGCACATCAAGAGCGAATCGTCCTCGTGATACTGATAGAATTTTGTTTGTATAGACTTTAGCCTTAGTGGTAGGATAGTTATATGACTGCTCCAACATCAAGAGAATATCGTCCTCGTGATTCTGATAGAATTTAGTTTGTACAGCCATTAGCGTTAGTGGTAGGATTTTTATATAACTGCTCCCACATCAAGAGAACATCGTACTCGTGATACGATAGACTTGAGTTTGTATAGCTATTAGCTTCAGTGGTAGGATAGATATATATCTGCTCCCACATCAAGAGAACCTCTTCCATGTGATAGTGGTAGGGATTAGTTTGTATAGCCATTAGCTTTAGTGGTAGGATATTTATATAACTGCTCCCACATCGACAGAATATCGTCCTCGTGATACTGATAGAGTTTAGCTTGTGTAGCGATTAGCCTTACTGGTAGGATAGTTATATAACCTCTCCTACATCCAGAGAACTTCGTCCTCGTGATACGGATAGAGTTTAGCTTGTGTAGGCATTAGCCATATTGGTAGGATAGTGTTATAACTGCTCCCACATCAAGAGGACATCGTCCTCGTGATACTGATAGAGTTTAGTTTGTATAGGCATTAGCTTTAGTGGTATGATAGTTATATAAATGCTCCCACATCAGGAGAACATCGTACTCGTCACACTGATAGAGTTTAGTTTGTATAGCCATTAGCTTTAGTGGTACGATAGTTTTAATACTGCTACCACATCATGAGGACATCGTCCTCGTGATACTGATAGAGTTTAGTTTGTATAGCCATTAGCGTTAAGGTACGATATTTATATATCTGCTCCCACATCAAGAGAACTTCGTCCTCGTGATGCTGATAGAGTTTATTTCTTATAGCCATTAGCCCTAGTGGTAGGATAGTTATATAAGTGCTCCCACATCAAGAGAGAATCGCCCGCATGATACTGACAGATTTTAGTTTGTATAGCCATTAGACTAGTGGTAGGAAAGTTATATAACTGGTCCCACATCAAGAGAACATCGACCTCGTGATAGTGATAGAGTTTTGTGTGTATAGCCATTAGCCTTAGTGGTAAGATAGTCATATAACTTCTCCCACATCAAGAGAACATCGTCCGCGTTAAACGGATAGATTCTAATTTGTATAGCTATTAGCTTTAGAGGTAGGATAGTTATATAACTGCTCCCACATGAAGAGAACTTCGTCCTCGTGATACGGATATAGTGTACTTTGTATAGCCATTAGCTTAATTGGTAGAATTGTTATATAACTGCTCCCACATAAGCAGGACGTCGTACTCGTGATATGATAGATTTAAGTTTGTATAGCCATTAGCCTTATCGGTAGTATAGTTATATAACTGCTCTCACATCAAGAGAACATCGTCCTCGTGATACTGATACAGTTTAGTTTGTATAGCCATTAGCCTTAGTGGTAAAATAGTTATATAACTGCTCCCACATCAAGAGAACATCGTCCTCGTGATACTGATAGAGTTTACTTTTTATAGCCATTAGCCCTAGTGGTAGGATAGTCATATAACTACTCCCACATCAACAGAGAATCGTCCTCGCGATACTGATAGATTTTATTTTGTATAGCCATTAGCTTAGTGGTAGGATAGTTTTACAACTGCTCTCACATCTAGAGAACATCGTTCTGATGATACTGATGGTTTACTTTGTATGGCCATTAGCCCTAGTGGTAGGATAGTTATATAACTGCTCCCACATCAAGAGAACATAGTCCTCGTGATACTGATAGAGTTTAGTTTGTATAGCCATTAGCCATAGTGGTAGGATAGTTATATAACTGCTCCCACATTAGGAGAACATCGTCCTCGTGATACCGATATATTTTAGCTTGTATAGCCATTACGCTTAGTGGTAGGATAGATATATAACTGCTCCCACATCTATAGAACATCGTTCTGATGATACTGATAGTTTACTTTGTATGGCCATTAGCCCTAGTGGTAGGATAGTTATATAACTGCTCCCACATCAAGAGAACATAGTCCTCGTGATACTGATAGAGTTTAGTTTGTATAGCCATTAGCCATAGTGGTAGGATAGTTATATAACTGCTCCCACATCAAAAGACAATCGTTCTCGTGATACTGGTAGAGTTTAGTTTGTATAGCCATTAGCTTTTTTTTGCTACGGGCTTTACGTCGCACTGACACAGATAGGTCTTATGGCGAAGAACCATTAGATTTAGAGATAAGATAGTTATATAACTGCTCCCACATCAAGAGAACATCGTACTTGTGATACTGATAGAGTTTAGTTTGTATATCCATTAGCTTTAGTGGTGGGATAGTTATAATACTGCTCCCACATCAAGAGAGAATCGTCCTCGTGATACTGATAGAGTTTAGTTTGTATAGCCATTAGCTTTAGAGGTAAGATAGTTATATAACTGCCCCCACATCAAGAGAACTTCCTCCTCCTGATACTGATAGATTTTACTTTTTATAGCCGTTAGCCCTAGTGGTAGTATAGTCATATAACTGCTCCCACATCAACAGAGATTCGTCCTCGCGATACTGATAGATTTTACTTTGTATAGCCATATGCTTAGTGGTAGGATAGTTTTACAACTGCTCCCACATCTAGAGAACATCGTCCTGATGATACTGATAGTTTAGTTTGTATAGCCATTAGCCTTAGTGGTAGGATAGTTATATAACTGCTCGCACATCAAGAGCGAATCATCCTCGTAATACTGATAGATTTTAGTTTGTATAGCCATTAGCCTTAGCTGTATGATAGTTATATAACTGCTCCCACATCAAGAGAACAGCGTCCTCGTGATACAGGTAGATTCTAATTTATATAGCCGTTAGCTTTAGAGGTAGGATAGTTATATAACTGCTCCCACATCAAGAGAACTTTGTCCTCGTGAAACAGATAGATTCTAATTTGTATAGCTATTAGCTTTAGAGGTAGGATAGTTATATAACTGCTACCACTTCAAGAGAACATCGTCCTCGTGATACGGATAGATTCTAATTTGTATAGCCATTTGCCTTAGTGGTACCATAGATATATAACTGCTCCCACATCAAGAGAACGTTATATAATTGCTCCCGCATCAAGAACAATTCGTCCTCGTGATACTGGTAGATTTTAGTTTGTATAGCCATTATGCTTTGTGGTAGGATAGTTATATAAGTGCTCCCACATCAAGAGAACATCGTCCTCGTGATACTGATAGGTTTTAGTTTGTATAGGCATTAGCTTTTGTGGTAGAATTGTTATATAACTGCTCCCACATCAAGAGAATATCGTCCTCGTGATACTGATAGAATTTAGTTTGAATAGCCATTAGCTTTAGTGGTAGGATAGTTATATAACTGCTCCCACATCAAGAGAATATCGTCCTCGTGATACAGGTAGATTCTAATTTAAATAGCCATTAGCGTTAGACGTAGGATAGTTATATAACTGCTCCCACATCAAGAAAACTTCGTCCTCGTGATACGGACAGAGTTTACTTTGTATAGCCATTAGCGCTAGTGGTAGGATAATTATATAACTGCTCCCACATCAAGAGAGAATCGTCCTCGTGATACTGATAGAGTTTAGTTTGTATAGCTATTAGCTTTAGTGGTAGGATAGTTATATAACTGCTCCCGCATCAAGAGAACATCGTCTTCGTAATACTGATAGATTTTAGTTTGTATAGCCATAAGCCCCAGTGGTAGGATAGTTCTTTAACTGCTCCCACATGAAGAGGATATCGTCCTCGTGATACTGATAGAGTTTAGTTTTTAAAGCCATTAGGTTTAGTGGTAGGATAATTATATAACTGCTCCCACATCAAGAGAGAAACGTCCTCGTGATACTGATAGAATTTAGTTTGTATAGCTATTAGCTTTAGTGGTAGGATAGTTATATAACTGCTGCCGCATCAAGAGAACATCGTCTTCGTAATACTGATAGATTTTAGTTTGTATAGCCATAAGCCCCAGTGGTAGGATAGTTCTTTAACTGCTCCCACATGAAGAGGATATCGTCCTCGTGATACTGATAGAGTTTAGTTTTTAAAGCCATTAGGTTTAGTGGTAGGATAGTTATATAACTGCTCCCGCATCAAGAGAACATCGTCCTCGTAATACTGATAGATTTTAGTTTGTATAGCATTAGCCTTAGTGGTATGATAGTTATATAACTGCTCCCACGTCAAGAGAACATCGTCCTCGTGATACTGATAGGTTTTAGTTTGTATAGCCATTAGCTTTAGTGGTAGGATTGTTACATAACTGCTCCCACATCAAGAGAGAATCGTCCTCGTGGTACTGATTGAGTTTAGTTTGTATAGCCATTAGCTTTAGAGGTAGGATAGTTATATAACTGCTACCACTTCAACAGAACATCGTCCTCGTGATACGGATAGATTCTAATTTGTATAGCCATTTGCCTTAGTGGTACCATAGTCATGTAACTGCTCCCACATCAAGAGACCGTTATATAATTGCTCCCGCATCAAGACAAAATCGTCCTCGTGATACTGGTAGATTTTAGTTTGTATAGCCACTAGGCTTTGTAGTAGGATAGTTATATAACTGCTCCCACATCAAGAGAACATCGTCCTTGTGAAACAGATAGATTCTAATTTGTATAGCTATTAGCTTTAGAGGTAGGATAGTTATATAACTGCTCCCACATCAAGAGAACTTCGTCCTCGTGATACGGATAGAGTGTAGTTTGTATAGCAATTAGCCGTAGTGGTAGGATAGTTATATAACTGCTCCCACATGAAGAGGATATCGTCCTCGTGATACTGATAGAGTTTAGTTTTTATAGCCATTAAGTTTAGTGGTAGGAGAGTTATATAACTGCTCCCGCATCAAGAGAACATCGTCCTCGTAATACTGATAGATTTTAGTTTGTATAGCCATTAGCCTTAGTGGTATGATTCTTATATAACTGCTCCCACATCAAGAGAACATCGTCCTCGTGATACAGGTAGATTATAATTTATATAGCCATTAGCGTTGGAGGTAGGATAGTTATATAACTGCTCTCACATCAAGAAAACTTCGTCCTCGTGATAGGACAGAGTTTACTTTGTATAGCCATTAGCCCTAGTGGTAGGATAATTATATAACTGCTCCCACATCAAGAGAGAATAGTCCTCGTGATACTGATAGAGTTTATTTTGTATAGCCATTAGATTTAGAGGTAGGATAGTTATATATCTGCTCCCACATCAAGAGAACTTCCTCCTCGTGATACTGATAGAGTTTACTTTTTATAGCCATTAGCCCTAGTGGTAGGATAGCCATATAACTGCTCCCACATCAACAGAGATTCGTCCTCGCGATACTGATAGATTTTATTTTGTATAGCCATTAGCTTAGTGGTAGGATAGTTTTACAACTGCTCCCACATCTAGAGAACATCGTCCTGAAGATACTGATAGTTTAGTTTGTATAGCCATTAGCTTAATTGGTAGAATTGTTATATAACTGCCCCCACATCAACAGGACGTCGTACTCGTGATATGATAGATATTAGTTTGTATAGCCATTAGCCTTATCGGTAGTATAGTTATATAAATTCTCCCACATCAAGAGAACATCGTCCCTGTGATACTGATAGATTTATGTTTGTATAGCCATTAGCCTTAGTGGTAAGATAGTTATATAACTGCTCCCACATCAACAGAACATCGTACTCGCGATATGATAGAGTTTAGTTTGTATAGCTATTAGCTTTAGAGGTAGGATAGTTATATAACTGCTCCCACATCAAGAGAACGTCGTCCATGTGATAGTGGTAGGGATTAGTTTGTATAGCCATTAGCTTTAGTGGTAGGATAGTTATATAACTGGTCCCACGTCAAGAGAATATCTTCCTCGTAATACTGATAGAGTTTTGTGTGTATAGCCATTAGCCTTAGTGGTAGGATAGTTATATAACTGCTCCCAAATCAACAGAATATCGTCCTCGTGACACTGATAGTGTTTAGTTTGTATAGCCATTAGCTTAATTGGTAGAATTGTTATATAACTGCTCCCACATCAACAGGACGTCGTACTCGTGATATGATAGATATTAGTTTGTATAGCCATTAGCCTTATCGGTAGTATAGTTATATAAATGCTCCCACATGAAGAGAACATCGTCCTCGTGATACTGATAGATTTTAGTTTGTATAGCCATTAGCCTTAGTGGTAGGATAGTTATATAACTGCTGCCACATCAAGAAAACGTCGTCCTCGTGAAACAGATAGATTCTAATTTGTGTAGCTATTAGCTTTAGAGGTATGATAGTTATATAACTGCTCCCACATCAAGAGAACTTCGTCCTCGTGATACGGATAGAGTTTACTTTGTATGGCCATTAGCCCTAGTGGTAGGATAGTTATATAACTGCTCGCACATCAAGAGAGATTCGTCCTCGTGATACTGATAGAATTTAGTTTGTATAGCCATTAGCTTTTGTGGTAGGATTTTTATATAACTGCTCCCACATCAACAGAATATCGTACTCGTGATATGATAGAATTTAGTTTGTATAGCTATTATCTTTAGTTGTAGGACAGTTATATAACTGCTCGCACATCAAGAGAACCTCGTCCATGTGATAGTGGTAGGGATTAGTTTTTATAGCCATTAGCTTTAGTTGTAGGATAGTTATATAACTGGTCCCACGTCAAGAGAATATCTTCCTCGTAATACTGATAGAGTTTTGTTTGTATAGCCATTAGCCTTAGTGGTAGGATAGTTACATAACTGCTCCCACATCAAGAGAATATCGTCCTCGTGATACTGATAGATTTTAGTTTGTATAGTCATTAGCCCTAGTGGTAGGGTAGTTACATAACTGCTCCCACATCAACAGGACGTCGGACCCGAGATATGATAGAATTTTGTTTGTATAGGCATCAGGTTTAGTGGTATGATAGTTATATAAATTCTCCCACATCAGGAGAAAATCGTACTCGTCATACTGATAGAGTTTAGTTTGTATAGCTATTATCTTTAGTGGTTGGATAGTTATATAACTGCTCCCGCATCAAGAGAGAATCGTCCTCGTGATACTGATAGAGTTTAGTTAGTATAGCCATTAGCTTCAGTGGTAGGATAGTTATAATACTGCTCCCACATCAAGAGAACGTCGTCCTTGTGATAATGATAGAGTTTAGTTTGTATAGCCATTAGCTTTAAGTTAGGATATTTATATAACTGCTCCCTAATCAAGAGAACTTCGTCCTCGTGATACTGATAGAGTTTAACTTGGCTAGCCATTAGCCTTATTGGTAGGAGAGTTATATAACTGCTCCCACATCTAGAGAATTTCGTCCTCGTGATACGGATAGAGTTTACTTTGTATAGCCATTAGCCCTAGTGGTAGGATAGTCATATAATTGCTCCCACAACAACAGTGAATCGTCCTCATTATACTGATAGAGTTTAGTTTGTATAGCCATTAGCCCTAGTGGTAGGATAGTTATATAACTGCTCCCACATGAAGAGAGAATCGTCCTCGTAATACTGATAGAGTTTAGTTTGTATAGCCATTAGCTTTAGAGGTAGGATAGTTATATAACTGATACCACTTTAAGAGAACATCGTCCTCGTGATATGGATAGATTCTAATTTGTATAGCCATTTGCCTTAGTGGTACCATAGTTATATAACTGCTCCCACATCAAGAGAACGTTATATAATTGCTCCCGCATCAAGACAAAATCGTCCTCGTGATACTGGTAGATTTTAGTTTGTATAGCCATTAGGCTTTGTGGTAGGATAGTTATATAACTGCTCCCACATCAAGAGAACATCGTCCTCGTGATACTGATAGAATTTAGTTTGAATAGCCATTAGCTTTAGTGGTAGGATAGTTACGTAACTGCTCCCACATAAACAGAATATCGTCCTCGTGATACTGATAGGGTTTAGTTTGTATAGCCATTAGCCTTATTGGTAAGATAGTTATATAACTGCTCCCACGTCAAGAGAACATCGTCCTCGTGATACTGATAGGTTTTAGTTTGTATAGCCATTAGCTTTAGTGGTAGGATTGTTATATAACTGCTCCCACATCAAGAGAATATCGTCCTCGTGATATGATAGAGTTTAGTTTGTATAGGTATTGGCTTTAGTGGTAGGATAGTTATATAACTGCTCCCACATCAAGAGAACATCGTCCTGGTGATACTGATAGAGTTTAGTTTGTATAGCCATTATCTTTAGTGGTAGCATACTTATAAAACTGATCCTACATCAAGAGAATATCGTCCTCGTGATACTGATAGTTTTAAGTTTGTATAGCCATTGGCTTTAGTTGTAGGCTAGTTATATAACTGCTCCCACATCAACAGGACATCGTACTCGTGATATGATAGAATTTAGTTTTTATAGCCATTAGCTTTAGTGGTAGGATAGTTATATAACTGCTCGCACATCAAGAGCGAATCGTCCTCGTGATACTGATAGAATTTTGTTTGTATAGACTTTAGCCTTAGTGGTAGGATGTTTATATAAGTGCTCCAACATCAAGAGAATATCGTCCTCGTGATACCGATAGTGTTTAGTTTGTACAGCCATTAGCATTAGTGGTAGGATGTTTATATAACTGCTCCCACATCAAGAGAACTTCGTCCTCGTGATACGGATAGAGTGTAGTTTGTATAGCAATTAGCCGTAGTGGTAGGATAGTTATATAACTGCTCCCACATGAAGAGGATATCGTCCTCGTGATACTGATAGAGTTTAGTTTTTATAGCCATTAAGTTTAGTGGTAGGATAGTTATATAACTGCTCCCGCATCAAGAGAACATCGTCCTCGTAATACTGATAGATTTTAGTTTGTATAGCCATTAGCCTTAGTGGTATGATTCTTATATAACTGCTCCCACATCAAGAGAACATCGTCCTCGTGATACAGGTAGATTATAATTTATATAGCCATTAGCGTTAGAGGTAGGATAGTTATATAACTGCTCCCACATCAAGAAAACTTCGTCCTCGTGATACGGACAGAGTTTACTTTGTATAGCCATTAGCCCTAGTGGTAGGATAATTATATAACTGCTCCCACATCAAGAGAGAATAGTCCTCGTGATACTGATAGAATTTATTTTGTATAGCCATTAGATTTAGAGATAGGATAGTTATATATCTGCTCCCACATCAAGAGAACTTCCTCCTCGTGATACTGATAGAGTTTACTTTTTATAGCCATTAGCCCTAGTGGTAGTATAGCCATATAACTGCTCCCACATCAACAGAGATTCGCCCTCGCGATACTGATAGATTTTATTTTGTATAGCCATTAGCTTAGTGGTAGTATAGTTTTACAACTGCTCCCCCATCTAGAGAACATCGTCCTGAAGATACTGATAGTTTAGTTTGTATAGCCATTAGCCTTAGTGGTAGGATAGTTATATAACTGTACCCACATCAAGAGAACATCGTCCTCGTGATACTGATAGAGTTAAGTTTGTATAGCCAGTAGCCTTAGTGGTAAGATAGTCATATAACTGCTCCCACATCAAGAGAACATCGTCCTCGTGAAACAGATACATTCTAATTTGTATAGCTATTAGCCTTAGAGGTAGGATAGTTATATAACTGCTCCCACATCAAGAGAACTTCGTTCTCGTGATACGGATAGAGTTTAGTTTGTATAGCCATTAGCTTAATAGGTAGAATTGTTATATAACTGCCCCCACATCAACAGGACGACGTACTCGTGATATGATAGATATTAGTTTGTATAGCCATTAGCCTTATCGGTAGTATAGTTATATAAATTCTCCCACATCAAGAGAACATCGTCCTCGTGATACTGATAGATTTTAGTTTGTATAGCCATTAGCCTTAGTGGTAAGATAGTTATATAACTGCTCCCACATCAACAGAACATCGTACTCGTGATATGATAGAGTTTAGTTTGTATAGCTATTAGCTTTAGTGGTAGGATAGTTATATAACTGCTCCCACATCAAGAGAACGTCGTCCATGTGATAGTGGTAGGGATTAGTTTGTATAGCCATTAGCTTTAGTGGTAGGATAGTTATATAACTGGTCCCACGTCAAGAGAATATCTTCCTCGTAATACTGATAGAGTTTTGTGTGTATAGCCATTAGCCTTAGCGGTAGGATAGTTATATAACTGCTCCCACATCAACAGAACTTCGTCCTCGTGATACGGATAGAGTTTAGTTTTTATAGCCATTAGCTTAATTGGTAGAATTGTTATATAACTGCTCCCACATCAACAGGACGTCGTACTCGTGATATGATAGATATTAGTTTGTATAGCCAATTGCCTTATCGGTGGTATAGTTATATAAATGCTCCCACATCAAGAGAACATCGTCCTCGTGATACTGATAGAATTTAGTTTGTATAGCCATTAGCCTTAGTGGTATGATAGTTATATAACTGCTCCCACATCAAGAGAACATCGTCCTCGTGATACAGATATAGTCTAATTTGTATAGCTATTAGCTTTAGAGGTATGATAGTTATATAACTGCTCTCACATCAAGAGAACTTCGTCCTCGTGATACGGATAGAGTTTACTTTGTATGGCCATTAGCCCTAGTGGTAGGATAGTTATATAACTGCTCGCACATCAAGAGAGATTCGTCCTCGTGATACTGATAGAATTTAGTTTGTATAGACATTAGCCTTAGTGATAGGATAGTTATATAACTTCTCCCACATCAAGAGCATATCGTCCTCGTGATACTGATAGAATTTAGTTTATATAGCCATTAGCTTTTGTGGTAGGATTTTTATATAACTGCTCCCACATCAACAGAATATCGTACTCGTGATATGATAGAGTTTAGTTTGTATAGCTATTAGCTTTAGTGGTAGGACAGTTATATAACTGCTCGCACGTCAAGAGAACCTCGTCGATGTGATAGTGGTAGGGATTAGTTTTTATAGCCATTAGCTTTAGTTGTAGGATGGTTATATAACTGGTCCCACGTCAAGAGAATATCTTCCTCGTAATACTGATAGAGTTTAGTTTGTATAGCTATTATCTTTAGTGGTTGGATAATTATATAACTGCTCCCGCATCAAGAGAGAATCGTCCTCGTGATACTGATAGAGTTTAGTTTGTATAGCCATTTGCTTTAAGTTAGGATATTTATATAACTGCTCCCTAATCAAGAGAACTTCGCCTCGTGATACTGATAGAGTTTAGCTTGTGTAGCCATTAGCCTTATTGGTAGGAGAGTTATATAACTGCTCCCACATCTAGAGAACTTCGTCCTCGTGATACGGATAGAGTTTACTTTGTATAGCCATTAGCCCTAGTGGTAGGATAGTCATATAATTGCTCCCACAACAACAGTGAATCGTCCTCATTATACTGATAGAGTTTAGTTTGTATAGCCATTAGCCCTAGTGGTAGGATAGTTATATAACTGCTCCCACATGAAGAGAGAATCGTCCTCGTAATACTGATAGAGTTTAGATTGTATAGCCATTAGCTTTAGAGGTAGGATAGTTATATAACTGCTACCACTTTAAGAGAACATCGTCCTCGTGATATGGATAGATTCTAATTTGTATAGCCATTTGCCTTAGTGGTACCATAGTTATATAACTGCTCCCACATCAAGAGAACGTTATATAATTGCTCCCGCATCAAGACAAAATCGTCCTCGTGATACTGGTAGATTTTAGTTTGTATAGCCATTAGGCTTTGTGGTAGGATAGCTATATAACTGCTCCCACATCAAGAGAACATCGTCCTCGTGATACTGATAGAATTTAGTTTGAATAGCCATTAGCTTTAGTGGTAGGATAGTTACGTAACTGCTCCCACATAAACAGAATATCGTCCTCGTGATACTGATAGGGTTTAGTTTGTATAGCCATTAGCCTTATTGGTAAGATAGTTATATAACTGCTCCCACGTCAAGAGAACATCGTCCTCGTGATACTGATAGAGTTTAGTTTGTATAGCCATTATCTTTAGTGGTAGCATACTTATAAAACTGATCCTACATCAAGAGAATATCGTCCTCGTGATACTGATAGATTTTAGTTTGTATAGCCATTAGCCTTAGTGGTAGGATAGTTATATAACTGCTGCCACATCAAGAGAACTTCCTCCTCGTGATACTGATAGAGTTTACTTTTTATAGCCATTAGCCCTAGTGGTAGGATAGTCATATAACTGCTCCCACATCAACAGAGATTCGTCCTCGCGATACTGATAGATTTTATTTTGATAGCCATTAGCTTAGCGGTAGGATAGTTTTACAACTGCTCCCACATCTAGAGAACATCGTCCTGATGATACTGATAGTTTAGTTTGTATAGCCATTAGCCTTAGTGGTAGGATTGTTATATAACTGTACCCACATCAAGAGAACATCGTCCTCGTGATACTGATAGAGTTTAGTTTGTATAGCCAGTAGCCTAAGTGGTAAGATAGTCATATAACTGC
This sequence comes from Anabrus simplex, assembly GCF_040414725.1. Lineage (NCBI taxonomy): Eukaryota > Metazoa > Arthropoda > Insecta > Orthoptera > Tettigoniidae > Anabrus > Anabrus simplex. The sequence goes on along the minus strand of NC_090270.1, from coordinate 146,727,193 downwards.
TCCCACATCAAGAGAACGTCGTCCTCGCGAAACAGATACTTTCTAATTTGTATAGCTATTAGCCTTAGAGGTAGGATAGTTGTATAACTGCTCCCACATCAAGAGAACTTCGTTCCCGTGATACGGATAGATTTTAGTTTCTATAGCCATTAGCTTAATTGGTACAATTGTTATATAACTGCTCCCACATCTACAGGACGTCGTACTCGTGATATGATAGATATTAGTTTGTATAGCCATTAGCCTTATCGGTAGTATAGTTATATAAATGCTCCCACATCAAGAGAACATCGTCCTCGCGATACTGATAGATTTTAGTTTGTATAGCCATTAGCCTTAGTGGTAAGATAGTTATATAACTGCTCCCACATCAACAGAACATCGTACTCGTGATATGATAGAGTTTAGTTTGTGTAGCTTTTAGCTTTAGTGGTAGGATAGTTATATATCTGCTCCCACATCAAGAGAACTTCCTCCTCGTGATACTGATAGAGTTTACTTTTTATAGCCATTAGCCCTAGTGGTAGGATAGCCATATAACTGCTCCCACATCAACAGAGATTCGTCCTCGCGATACTGATAGATTTTATTTTGTATAGCCATTAGCTTAGTGGTAGGATAGTTTTACAACTGCTCCCACATCTAGAGAACATCGTCCTGAAGATACTGATAGTTTAATTTGTATAGCCAGTAGCCTTAGTGGTAAGATAGTCTTATAACTGCTCCCACATCAAGAGAACATCGTCCTCGTGAAACAGATACATTCTAATTTGTATAGCTATTAGCCTTAGAGGTAGGATAGTTATATAACTGCTCCCACATCAAGAGAACTTCGTTCTCGTGATACGGAGAGAGTTTAGTTTGTATAGCCATTAGCTTAATTGGTAGAATTGTTATATAACTGCCCCCACATCAACAGGACGTCGTACTCGTGATATAATAGATATTAGTTTGTATAGCCATTAGCCTTATCGGTAGTATAGTTATATAAATTCTCCCACATCAAGAGAACATCGTCCTCGTGATACTGATAGATTTTAGTTTGTATAGCCATTAGCCTTAGTGGTAAGATAGTTATATAACTGCTCCCACATCAACAGAACATCGTACTCGCGATATGATAGAGTTTAGTTTGTATAGCTATTAGCTTTAGAGGTAGGATAGTTATATAACTGCTCCCACATCAAGAGAACGTCGTCAATGTGATAGTGGTAGGGATTAGTTTGTATAGCCATTAGCTTTAGTGGTAGGATAGTTATATAACTGGTCCCACGTCAAGAGAATATCTTCCTCGTAATACTGATAGAGTTTTGTGTGTATAGCCATTAGCCTTAGTGGTAGGATAGTTATATAACTGCTCCCAAATCAACAGAATATCGTCCTCGTGACACTGATAGTGTTTAGTTTGTATAGCCATTAGCTTAATTGGTAGAATTGTTATATAACTGCTCCCACATCAACAGGACGTCGTGCTCGTGATATGATAGATATTAGTTTGTATAGCCATTAGCCTTATCGGTAGTATAGTTATATAAATGCTCCCACATCAAGAGAACATCGTCCTCGTGATACTGATAGATTTTAGTTTGTATAGCCATTAGCCTTAGTGGTAGGATAGTTATATAACTGCTGCCACATCAAGAAAACTTCGTCCTCGTGAAACAGATAGATTCTAATTTGTGTAGCTATTAGCTTTAGAGGTAGGATATTTATATAACTGCTCCCACATCAACAGAACTTCGTCCTCGTGATACGGATAGATTTTAGTTTGTATAGCCATTAGCTTAATTGGTAGAATTGTTATATAACTGCTCCCACATCAACAGGACGTCGTACTCGTGATATGATAGATATTAGTTTGTATAGCCATTAGCCTTATCGGTAGTATAGTTATATAAATGCTCCCACATCAAGAGAACATCTTCCTCGTGATACTGATAGATTTTAGTTTGTATAGCCATTAGCCTTAGTGGTAGGATAGTTATATAACTGCTCCCACATCAAGAGAACATCGTCTTCGTGATACTGATAGAATTTAGTTTGTATAGCCATTAGCCTTAGTGGTATGATAGTTATATAACTGCTCCCACATCAAGAGAACATCGTCCTCGTGATACAGATATAGTCTAATTTGTATAGCTATTAGCTTTAGAGGTATGATAGTTATATAACTGCTCCCACATCAAGAGAACTTCGTCCTCGTGATACGGATAGAGTTTACTTTGTATGGCCATTAGCCCTAGTGGTAGGATAGTTATATAACTGCTCGCACATCAAGAGAGATTCGTCCTCGTGATACTGATAGAATTTAGTTTGTATAGACATTAGCCTTAGTGATAGGATAGTTATATAACTTCTCCCACATCAAGAGCATATCGTCCTCGTGATACTGATAGAATTTAGTTTGTATAGCCATTAGCTTTTGTGGTAGGATTTTTATATAACTGCTCCCACATCAACAGAATATCGTACTCGTGATATGATAGAGTTTAGTTTGTATAGCTATTAGCTTTAGTTGTAGGACAGTTATATAACTGCTCGCACATCAAGAGAACCTCGTCCATGTGATAGTGGTAGGGATTAGTTTTTATAGCCATTAGCTTTAGTTGTAGGATAGTTATATAACTGGTCCCACGTCAAGAGAATATCTTCCTCGTAATACTGATAGAGTTTTGTTTGTATAGCCATTAGCCTTAGTGGTAGGATAGTTATATAACTGCTCCCACATCAAGAGAATATCGTCCTCGTGATACTGATAGATTTTAGTTTGTATAGCCATTAGCCCTAGTGGTAGGGTAGTTACATAACTGCTCCCACATCAACAGGACGTCGGACCCGCGATATGATGGAATTTTGTTTGTATAGGCATCAGCTTTAGTGGTATGATAGTTATATAAATTCTCCCACATCAGGAGAACATCGTACTCGTCATACTGATAGAGTTTATTTTGTATAGCTATTATCTTTAGTGGTTGGATAGTTATATAACTGCTCCCGCATCAAGAGAGAATCGTCCTCGTGATACTGATAGAGTTTAGTTAGTATAGCCATTAGCTTCAGTGGTAGGATAGTTATAATACTGCTCCCACATCAAGAGAACGTCGTCCTTGTGATAATGATAGAGTTTAGTTTGTATAGCCATTAGCTTTAAGTTAGGATATTTATATAACTGCTCCCTAATCAAGAGAACTTCGTCCTCGTGATACTGATAGAGTTTAGCTTGTGTAGCCATTAGCCTTATTGGTAGGAGAGTTATATAACTGCTCCCACATCTAGAGAATTTCGTCCTCGTGATACGGATAGAGTTTACTTTGTATAGCCATTAGCCCTAGTGGTAGGATAGTCATATAATTGCTCCCACAACAACAGTGAATCGTCCTCATTATACTGATAGAGTTTAGTTTGTATAGCCATTAGCCCTAGTGGTAGGATAGTTATATAACTGCTCCCACATGAAGAGGATATCGTCCTCGTGATACTGATAGATTTTAGTTTTTATAGCCATTAAGTTTAGTGGTAGGATAGTTATATAACTGCTCCCGCATCAAGAGAACATCGTCCTCGTAATACTGATAGATTTTAGTTTGTATAGCCATTAGCATTAGTGGAATGATTCTTATATAACTGCTCCCACATCAAGAGAACATCGTCCTCGTGATACAGGTAGATTATAATTTATATAGCCATTAGCGTTAGAGGTAGGATAGTTATATAACTGCTCTCACATCAAGAAAACTTCGTCCTCGTGATACGGTCAGAGTTTACTTTGTATAGCCATTAGCCCTAGTGGTAGGATAATTATATAACTGCTCCCACATCAAGAGAGAATAGTCCTCGTGATACTGATAGAGTTTATTTTGTATAGCCATTAGATTTAGAGGTAGGATAGTTATATATCTGCTCCCACATCAAGAGAACTTCCTCCTCGTGATACTGATAGATTTTACTTTTTATAGCCATTAGCCCTAGTGGTAGGATAGCCATATAACTGCTCCCACATCAACAGAGATTCGTCCTCGCGATACTGATAAATTTTATTTTGTATAGCCATTAGCTTAGTGGTAGGATAGTTTTACAACTGCTCCCCCATCTAGAGAACATCGTCCTGAAGATACTGATAGTTTAGTTTGTATAGCCATTAGCCTTAGTGGTAGGATAGTTATATAACTGTACCCACATCAAGAGAACATCGTCCTCGTGATACTGATAGAGTTAAGTTTGTATAGCCAGTAGCCTTAGTGGGAAGATAGTCATATAACTGCTCCCACATCAAGAGAACATCGTCCTCGTGAAACAGATACATTCTAATTTGTATAGCTATTAGCCTTAGAGGTAGGATAGTTATATAACTGCTCCCACATCAAGAGAACTTCGTTCTCGTGATACGGATAGAGTTTAGTTTCTATAGCCATTAGCTTAATTGGTAGAATTGTTATATAACTGCCCCCACATCAACAGGACGTCGTACTCGTGATATGATAGATATTAGTTTGTATAGCCATTAGCCTTATCGGTAGTATAGTTATATAAATTCTCCCACATCAAGAGAACATCGTCCTCGTGATACTGATAGATTTTAGTTTGTATAGCCATTAGCCTTAGTGGTAAGATAGTTATATAACTGCTCCCACATCAACAGAACATCGTACTCGTGATATGATAGAGTTTAGTTTGTATAGCTATTACCTTTAGTGGTAGGATAGTTATATAACTGCTCCCACATCAAGAGAACGTCGTCCATGTGATAGTGGTAGGGATTAGTTTGTATAGCCATTAGCTTTAGTGGTAGGATAGTTATATAACTGGTCCCACGTCAAGAGAATATCTTCCTCGTAATACTGATAGAGTTTTGTGTGTATAGCCATTAGCCTTAGTGGTAGGATAGTTATATAACTGCTCCCACATCAACAGAATATCGTCCTCGTGATACTGATAGTGTTTAGTTTGTATAGCCATTAGCTTAATTGGTAGAATTGTTATATAACTGCTCCCACATCAACAGGACGTCGTACTCGTGATATGATAGATGTTAGTTTGTATAGCCATTAGCCTTATCGGTAGTATAGTTATATAAATGCTCCCACATCAAGAGAACATCGTCCTCGTGATACTGATAGATTTTAGTTTGTATAGCCATTAGCCTTAGTGGTAGGATAGTTATATAACAGCTGCCACATCAAGAAAACGTCGTCCTCGTGAAACAGATAGATTCTAATTTGTGTAGCTATTAGCTTTAGAGGTAGGATAGTTATATAACTGCTCCCACATCAACAGAACTTCGTCCTCGTGATACGGATAGAGTTTAGTTTGTATAGCCATTAGCTTAATTGGTAGAATTGTTATATAACTGCTCCCACATCAACAGGACGTCGTACTCGTGATATGATAGATATTAGTTTGTATAGCCACTAGCCTTATCGGTAGTATAGTTATATAAATGCTCCCACATCAAGAGAACTTCGTCCTCGTGATACGGATAGAGTTTACTTTGTATGGCCATTAGCCCTAGTGGTAGGATAGTTATATAACTGCTCGCACATCAAGAGAGATTCGTCCTCGTGATACTGATAGAATTTAGTTTGTATAGACATTAGCCTTAGTGATAGGATAGTTATATAACTTCTCCCACATCAAGAGAATATCGTCCTCGTGATACTGATAGAATTTAGTTTGTATAGCCATTAGCTTTTGTGGTAGGATTTTTATATAACTGCTCCCACATCAACAGAATATCGTACTCGTGATATGATAGAGTTTAGTTTGTATAGCTATTAGCTTTAGTGGTAGGACAGTTATATAACTGCTCGCACATCAAGAGAACCTCGTCCATGTGATAGTGGTAGGGATTAGTTTTTATAGCCATTAGCTTTAGTTGTAGGATAGTTATATAACTGGTCCCACGTCAAGAGAATATCTTCCTCGTAATACTGATAGAGTTTGGTTGTATAGCCATTAGCCTTAGTGGTAGGATAGTTATATAACTGCTCCCACATCAAGAGAATATCGTCCTCGTGATACTGATAGATTTTAGTTTGTATAGCCATTAGCCCTAGTGGTAGGGTAGTTACATAACTGCTCCCACATCAACAGGACGTCGGACCCGAGATATGATAGAATTTTGTTTGTATAGGCATCAGCTTTAGTGGTATGATAGTTATATAAATTCTCCCACATCAGGAGAACATCGTACTCGTCATACTGATAGAGTTTAGTTTGTATAGCTATTATCTTTAGTGGTTGGATAGTTATATAACTGCTCCCGCATCAAGAGAGAATCGTCCTCGTGATACTGATAGAGTTTAGTTTGTATAGCCATTAGCTTTAAGTTAGGATATTTATATAACTGCTCCCTAATCAAGAGAACTTCGTCCTCGTGATACTGATAGAGTTTAGCTTGTGTAGCCATTAGCCTTATTGGTAGGAGAGTTATATAACTGCTCCCACATCTAGGGAACTTCGTCCTCGTGATACGGATAGAGTTTACTTTGTATAGCCATTAGCCCTAGTGGTAGGATAGTCATATAATTGCTCCCACAACAACAGTGAATCGTCCTCATTATACTGATAGAGTTTAGTTTGTATAGCCATTAGCCCTAGTGGTAGGATAGTTATATAACTGCTCCCACATGAAGAGAGAATCGTCCTCGTAATACTGATAGAGTTTAGTTTGTATAGCCATTAGCTTTAGAGGTAGGATAGTTATATAACTGCTACCACTTTAAGAGAACATCGTCCTCGTGATATGGATAGATTCTAATTTGTATAGCCATTTGCCTTAGTGGTACCATAGTTATATAACTGCTCCCACATCAAGAGAACGTTATATAATTGCTCCCGCATCAAGACAAAATCGTCCTCGTGATACTGGTAGATTTTAGTTTGTATAGCCATTAGGCTTTGTGGTAGGATAGTTATATAACTGCTCCCACGTCAAGAGAACATCGTCCTCGTGATACTGATAGGTTTTAGTTTGTATAGCCATTAGCTTTAGTGGTAGGATTGTTATATAACTGCTCCCACATCAAGAGAATATCGTCCTCGTGATATGATAGAGTTTAGTTTGTATAGGTATTGGCTTTAGTTGTAGGATAGTTATATAACTGCTCCCATATCAAGAGAACATCGTCCTGGTGATACTGATAGAGTTTAGTTTGTATAGCCATTATCTTTAGTGGTAGCATACTTATAAAACTGATCCTACATCAAGAGAATATCGTCCTCGTGATACTGATAGTTTTAAGTTTGTATAGCCATTAGCTTTAGTTGTAGGCTAGTTATATAACTGCTCCCACATCAACAGGACATCATACTCGTGATATGATAGAGTTTAGTTTTTATAGCCATTAGCTTTAGTGGTAGGATAGTTATATAACTGCTCGCACATCAAGGGCGAATCGTCCTCGTGATACTGATAGAATTTTGTTTGTATAGACTTTAGCCTTAGTGGTAGGATGTTTATATAACTGCTCCAACATCAAGAGAATATCGTCCTCGTGATACCGATAGAGTTTAGTATGTACAGCCATTAGCATTAGTGGTAGGATGTTTATATAACTGCTCCCACATCAAGAGAACATCGTCCTCGTGATACTGATAGGTTTTAGTTTGTATCGCCATTAGCCCTAGTGGTAGGATAGTTATATAACTGCTCCCACGTCTAGAGAGAATCGTCATCGTAATACTGATAGAGTTTAGTTTGTATAGCCATTAGCTTTAGAGGTATGATAGTTATATAACTGCTCCCACATCAAGGGAACATCGTCCTCGTGATACGGATAGAGTTTACTTTGCATGGCCATTAGCCCTAGTGGTATGATAGTTATATAACTGCTCCCACATCAAGAGAACATCGTCCTCGTGATACTGGTAGAGTTTAGTTTGTATAGCCATTAGCCTTTGTGGTATGATAGTTATATAACTGCTCCCTCATGAAGAGAACATCGTCCTCGTGATACAGATATATTCTAATTTGTATAGCTATTAGCTTTAGAGGTATGATAGTTATAAAACTGCTCCCACATCAAGAGAACATTGTCCTCGTGATACTGATGCAGTTTAGTTTGTATAGCCATTAGCCTTAGTGGTAAGATAGTTATATAACTGCTCCCACATCAAGAGAACATCGTCCTCGTGATACTGATAGAGTTTAGTTTGTATAGCCATTAGCCTTAGTGGTATGATAGTTATATAACTGCTCCCACATCAAGAGAACATCGTCCTCGTGATACTGATAGAGTTTAGTTTGTATAGCCATTAGCCTTTGTGGTATGATAGTTATATAACTGCTCCCACATCAAGAGAACATCGTCCTCGTGATACAGATATAGTCTAATTTGTATAGCTATTAGATTTAGAGGTATGATAGTTATATAACTGCTCCCACATCAAGAGAACTTCGTCCTCGTGATACGGATAGAATTTACTTTGTATGGCCATTAGCCCTAGTGGTAGGATAGTTATATAACTGCTCGCACATCAAGAGAGAATCGTCCTCGTGATTCTGATAGAATTTAGTGTGTATAGACATTAGCCTTAGTGATAGGATAGTTATACTGATAGAATTTATTTTGTATTGCCATTAGCTTTTGTGGTAGGATTTTTATATAACCGCTCCCACACCAACAGGTAGATTCTAATTTATATAGCCATTAGCTTTAGAGGTAGGATAGTTATATAACTGCTCCCACATCAAGAGAACTTCGTCCTCGTGATACGGACCGAGTTTACTTTGTATAGCCATTAGCCTTAGTGGTAGGATAATTATATAACTGCTCCCACATCAAGAGAGAATCGTCCTCGTGATACTGATAGAGTTTAGTTTTTATAGCCATTATCTTTAGAGGTAAAATATTTATATAACTGCTCCCACATCAAGAGAACTTCCTCCTCGTGATACTGATAGAGTTTACATTTTATAGCCATTAGCCCTAGTGGTTGGATGGTCATATAACTGCTCCCACATCAACAGAGATTCGTCCTCGCCATACTGATAGATTTTATTTTGTATAGCCATTAGCTTAGTGGTAGGATAGTTTTACAACTGCTCCCACATCTAGAGAACATCGTCCTGATTATACTGATAGTTTAGTTTGTATAGCCATTAGCCTTAGTGGTAGGATAGTTATATAACTGTACCCACATGAAGAGAACATCGTCCTCGTGATACTGATCGAGTTTAGTTTGTACAGCCATTAGCCTTAGTGGTAAGATAGTTATATAACTGCTCCCACATCAAGAGAACATCGTCCTCGTGATACCGATAGAGTTTAGTTTGTATAGCCATTAGCCTTAGTGGTAAGATAGTTATATAACTGCTCCCACATCAAGAGAACATCGTCCTCGTGATGCTAATAGAGTTTAGTTTGTATAGCCATTAGCCTTTCTTTGCTAGGGGCTTTACGTCGCACCGACACAGATAGGTCTTATGGCGACGAACCATTAGCGTTAGGGGTAAGATAGTTATATAACTGCTCCCACATCAACAGAATATCGACCTCGTGATACTGATAGAGTTTAGTTTGTATAGCCATTAGCATTAGTGGTAGAATTGTTATATAACTGCTCCCACATCAAGAGAATATCGTCCTCGTGATACTGATAGATTTTATTTTGTATAGCCATTAGCCTTAGTGGTAGGATAGTTATATAACTGTACCCACATGAAGAGAACATCGTCCTCGTGATACTTATAGAGTTTAGTTTTTAAAGCCATTAGGTTTAGTGGTAGGATAGTTATACAACTGCTCCCGCATCAAGAGAACATCATCCTCGTAATACTGATAGATTTTAGTTTGTATAGCCATTAGCCTTAGCTGTATGATAGTTATATAACTGCTCCCACATCAAGAGAATAGCGTCCTCGTGATACAGGTAGATTCTAATTTATATAGCCGTTAGCTTTAGAGGTAAGATAGTTATATAACTGCTCCCACATCAAGAGAACTTTGTCCTCGTGAAACAGATAGATTCTAATTTGTATAGCTATTAGCTTTAGAGGTAGGATAGTTATATAACTGCTACCACTTCAAGAGAACATCGTCCTCGTGATACGGATAGATTCTAATTTGTATAGCCATTTGCCTTTATGGTACCATAGTTATATAACTGCTCCCACATCAAGAGAACGTTATATAATTGGTCCCGCATCAAGAAAAATTCGTCCTCGTGATACTGGTAGATTTTAGTTTGTATAGCCATTATGCTTTGTGGTAGGATAGTTACATAACTGCTCCCACATCAAGAGAACATCGTCCTCGTGATACTGATAGGTTTTAGTTTGTATAGCCATTAGCTTTAGAGGTAGAATTGTTATATAACTGCTCCCACATCAAGAGAATATCGTCCTCGTGATACTGATAGATTTTAGTTTGAATAGCCATTAGCTTTAATGGTAGGATAGTTATATAACTGCTCCCACATGAAGAGGATATCGTCCTTCTGATACTGATAGAGTTTATTTTTTATAGCCATTAGGTTTAGTGGTAGGATAGTTATATAACTGCTCCCGCATGAAGAGAACATCGTCCTCGTAATACTGATAGACTTTAGTTTGTATAGCCATTAGCCTTAGTGGTATGATTCTTATAAAACTGCTCCCACATCAAGAGAACATCGTCCTCGTGATACAGGAAGATTCTAATTTAAATAGCCATTAGCGTTAGAGGTAATATAGTTATATAACTGCTCCCACATCAAGAAACATTTGTCCTCGTGATACGGACAGAGTTTACTTTGTATAGCCATTAGCCCTAGTGGTAGGATAATTATATAACTGCTCCCACATCAAGAGAGAATCGTCCTCGTGATACTGATAGAGTTTAGTTTGTATAGCCATTAGCGTTAGAGGTAGGATTGTTATATAACTGCTCCCGCATCAAGAGAACATCGTCTTCGTGATACTGATAGATTTTAGTTTGTATAGCCATTAGACCCAGTGGTAGGATAGTTCTTTAACTGCTCCCACATGAAGAGCATATCGTCCTCGTGATACTGATAGAGTTTAGTTTTTAAAGCCATTAGGTTTAGTGGTATTATAATTATATAACTGCTCCCACATCAAGAGAGAATCGTCCTCGTGATACTGATAGAATTTAGTTTGTATAGCTATTAGCTTTAGTGGTAGGATAGTTATATAACTGCTCCCGCATCAAGAGAACATCGTCTTCGTGTTACTGATAGATTTTAGTTTGTATAGCCATTAGCCCCAGTGGTAGGATAGTTCTTTAACTGCTCCCACATGAAGAGGATATCGTCCTCGTGATACTGATAGAGTTTAGTTTTTAAAGCCATTAGGTTTAGTGGTAGGATAGTTATATAACTGCTCCCGCATCAAGAGAACATCGTCCTCGTAATACTGATAGATTTTAGTTTGTATAGCATTAGCCTTAGTGGTATGATAGTTATATAACTGCTCCCACGTCAAGAGAACATCGTCCTCGTGATACGGATAGAGTGTAGTTTGTATAGCCATTAGCCTTAGTGGTAAGATAGTTATATAAATGCTCCCACATCAAGAGAACATCGTCCTCGTGATACAGATAGATTCTAATTTGTATAGCTATTAGCTTTAGAGGTATGATAGTTATATAACTGCTCCCACATCAAGAGAACTTCGTCCTCGTGATACGGATAGAGTTTAATTTGTATAGCCATTAGCCCTAGTGGTAGGATAGTTATATAACTGCTCGCACGTCAAGAGAGGATCGTCCTCGTGATACTGATAGATTTTTAGTTTGTATAGCCATTGGGTTTAGTGGTAGGATAGTTATGTAACTGCCCCCGCATCAAGAGAACATCGTCTTCGTGATTCTGATAGATTTTAGTTTGTATAGCAATTAGCCGTAGTGGTAGGATAGTTATATAACTGCACTCACATGAAGAGGATATCGTTCTCGTGATACTGATAGATTTTAGTTTTGATAGCCATAAGGTTTAGTGGTAGGATAGTTATATAACTGCTCCCGCATCAAGAGAACATCGTCCTCGTAATACTGACAGATTTTAGTTTGAATAGCCATTAGCCCTAGTGGTAGGATAGCCATATAACTGCTCCCACATCAACAGAGATTCGTCCTCGCGATACTGATAGATTTTATTTTGTATAGCCATTAGCTTAGTGGTAGGATAGTTTTACAACTGCTCCCACATCTAGAGAACATCGTCCTGAAGATACTGATAGTTTAGTTTTTATAGCCATTAGCCTTAGTGGTAGGATAGTTATATAACTGTACCCACATCAAGAGAACATCGTCCTCGTGATACTGATTGAGTTAAGTTTGTATAGCCAGTAGCCTTAGTGGTAAGATAGTCATATATCTGCTCCCACATCAAGAGAACATCGTCCTCGTGAAACAGGTACATTCTAATTTGTATAGCTATTAGCCTTAGAGGTAGGATAGTTATATAAATGCTCCCACATCAAGAGAACATCGTCCTCGTGATACTGATAGATTTTAGTTTGTATAGCCATTAGCCTTAGTGGTAGGATAGTTATATAACTGCTCCCACATCAAGAGAACATCGTCTTCGTGATACTGATAGAATTTAGTTTGTATAGCCATTAGCCTTAGTGGTATGATAGTTATATAACTGCTCCCACATCAAGAGAACATCGTCCTCGTGATGCAGATATATTCTAATTTGTATAGCTATTAGCTTTAGAGGTATGATAGTTATATAACTGCTCCCACATCAAGAGAACTTCGTCCTCGTGATACGGATAGAGTTTACTTTGTATGGCCATTAGCCCTAGTGGTAGGATAGTTATATAACTGCTCGCACATCAAGAGAGGATCGTCCTCGTGATACTGATAGATTTTTAGTTTGTATAGCCATTGGGTTTAGTGGTAGGATAGCTATGTAACTGCTCCCACATCAAGAGGACATCGTCCTCGTGATACAGGTAGATTATATTTTATATAGCCATTAGCGTTAGAGGTAGGATAGTTATATAACTGCTCTCACATCAAGAAAACTTCGTCCTCCTGATACGGACAGAGTTCACTTTGTATAGCCATTAGCCCTAGTGGTAGGATAATTATATAACTGCTCCCACATCAAGAGAGAATAGTCCTCGTGATACTGATAGAGTTTATTTTGTATAGCCATTAGATTTAGAGGTAGGATAGTTATATATCTGCTCCCACATCAAGAGAACTTCCTCCTCGTGATACTGATAGAGTTTACTTTTTATAGCCATTAGCCCTAGTGGTAGGATTGTCATATAACTGCTCCCACATCAACAGAGATTCGTCCTCGCGATACTGATAGATTTTATTTTGATAGCCATTAGCTTAGCGGTAGGATAGTTTTACAACTGCTCCCACATCTAGAGAACATCGTCCTGATGATACTGATAGTTTAGTTTGTATAGCCATTAGCCTTAGTGGTAGGATTGTTATATAACTGTACCCACATCAAGAGAACATCGTCCTCGTGATACTGATAGAGTTTAGTTTGTATAGCCAGTAGCCTAAGTGGTAAGATAGTCATATAACTGCTCCCACATCAAGAGAACGTCGTCCTCGTGAAACAGATACTTTCTAATTTGTATAGCTATTAGCCATAGAGGTAGGATAGTTGTATAACTGCTCCCACATCAAGAGAACTTCGTTCTCGTGATACGGATAGAGTTTAGTTTCTATAGCCATTAGCTTAATTGGTACAATTGTTATATAACTGCTCCCACATCAACAGGACGTCGTACTCGTGATATGATAGATATTAGTTTGTATAGCCATTAGCCTTATCGGTAGTATAGTTATATAAATGCTCCCGCATCGAGAGATCATCGTCCTCGCGATACTGAGAGATTTTAGTTTGTATAGCCATTAGCCTTAGTGGTAAGATAGTTATATAACTGCTCCCACATCAACAGAACATCGTACTCGTGATATGATAGAGTTTAGTTTGTGTAGCTATTAGCTTTAGTGGTAGGATAGTTATATAACTGCTCCCACATCAAGAGAACGTCGTCCATGTGATAGTGGTAGGGATTAGTTTGTATAGCCATTAGCTTTAGTGGTAGGATAGTTACATAACTGGTCCCACGTCAAGAGAATATCTTCCGCGTAATACTGATAGAATTTTGTGCGCATAGCCATTAGCCTTAGTGGTATGATAGTTATATAACTGCTCCCACATCAAGAGAACATCGTCCTCGTGATACAGATATAGTCTAATTTGTATAGCTATTAGCTTTAGAGGTATGATAGTTATATAACTGCTCCCACATCAAGAGAACTTCGTCCTCGTGATACGGATAGAGTTTACTTTGTATGGCCATTAGCCCTAGTGGTAGGATAGTTATATAACTGCTCGCACATCAAGAGAGATTCGTCCTCGTGATACTGATAGAATTTAGTTTGTATAGACATTAGCCTTAGTGCTAGGATAGTTATATAACTTCTCCCACATCAAGAGCATATCGTCCTCGTGATACTGATAGAATTTAGTTTGTATAGCCATTAGCTTTAGAGGTAGGAGAGTTATATAACTGCTCCCACATCAAGAGAACTTCGTCCTCGTGATACTGATAGAGTTTAATTTTTATAGCCATTAGCCCTAGTGGTAGGATAGTCATATAACTGCTCCCACATCAACAGAGGATCGTCCTCGTGATACTGATAGATTTTATTTTGTATAGCCGTTAGCTTAGTGGTAGGCTAGTTTTACAACTGCTCCCATATCTAGGGAACATCGTCCTGATGATACTGATAGTTTAGTTTGTATAGCCATTAGCCTTAGTGGTAGGATAGTTGTATAACTGTACCCACATCAAGAGAACATCGTCCTCGTGATACTGATAGATTTCATCATGTATAGCCAGTAGCCTTAGTGGTAGGATAGTCATACAACTGCTCCCACATCAAGAGAACTTCGTCCTCGTGATACGGATAGAGTTTAGTTTGTATAGCCATTAGCTTAATTGGTAGAATTGTTATATAACTGCTCCCACATCAACAGGACGTCGTACTCGTGATATGATAGATATTAGTTTGTATAGCCATTAGCCTTATCGGTAGTATAGTTATATAAATTCTCCCACATCAAGAGAACATCGTCCTCGTGATACTGATAGATTTTAGTTTGTATAGCCATTAGCCTTAGTGGTAAGATAGTTATATAACTGCTCCCACATCAACAGAACATCGTACTCGTGATATGATAGAGTTTAGTTTGTATAGCTATTAGCTTTAGTGGTAGGATAGTTATATAACTGCTCCCACATCAAGAGAACGTCGTCCATGTGATAGTGGTAGGGATTAGTTTGTATAGCCATTAGCTTTAGTGGTAGGATAGTTATATAACTGGTCCCACGTCAAGAGAATATCTTCCTCGTAATACTGATAGAGTTTTGTGTGTATAGCCATTAGCCTTAGCGGTAGGATAGTTATATAACTGCTCCCACATCAACAGAATATCGTCCTCGTGATACTGATAGTGTTTAGTTTGTATAGCCAATGGCTTAATTGGTAGAATTGTTATATAACTGCTCCCACATCAACAGGACGTCGTACTCGTGATATGATAGATGTTAGTTTGTATAGCCATTAGCCTTATCGGTAGTATAGTTATATAAATGCTCCCACATCAAGAGAACATCGTCCTCGTGATACTGATAGATTTTAGTTTGTATAGCCATTAGCCTTAGTGGTAGGATAGTTATATAACTGCTGCCACATCAAGAAAACGTCGTCCTCGTGAAACAGATAGATTCTAATTTGTGTAGCTATTAGCTTTAGAGGTAGGATAGTTATATAACTGCTCCCACATCAACAGAACTTCGTCCTCGTGATACGGATAGAGTTTAGTTTGTATAGCCATTAGCTTAATTGGTAGAATTGTTATATAACTGCTCCCACATCAACAGGACGTCGTACTCGTGATATGATAGATATTAGTTTGTATAGCCATTAGCCTTATCGGTAGTATAGTTATATAAATGCTCCCACATCAAGAGAACATCGTCCTCGTGATACTGATAGAATTTAGTTTGTATAGCCATTTGCTTTAAGTTAGGATATTTATATAACTGCTCCCACATCAAGAGAACATCGTCCTCGTGATACAGATATAGTCTAATTTGTATAGCTATTAGATTTAGAGGTATGATAGTTATATAACTGCTCCCACATCAAGAGAACTTCGTCCTCGTGATACGGATAGAGTTTACTTTGTATGGCCATTAGCCCTAGTGGTAGGATAGTTATATAACTGCTCGCACATCAAGAGAGATTCGTCCTCGTGATACTGATAGACTTTAGTTTGTATAGACATTAGCCTTAGTGATAGGATAGTTATATAACTTCTCCCACATCAAGAGCATATCGTCCTCGTGATACTGATAGAATTTAGTTTGTATAGCCATTAGCTTTTGTGGTAGGATTTTTATATAACTGCTCCCACATCAACAGAATATCGTACTCGTGATATGATAGAGTTTAGTTAGTATAGCTATTAGCTTTAGTGGTAGGACAGTTATATAACTGCTCGCACATCAAGAGAACCTCGTCCATGTGATAGTGGTAGGGATTAGTTTTTATAGCCATTAGCTTTAGTTGTAGGATGGTTATATAACTGGTCCCACGTCAAGAGAATATCTTCCTCGTAATACTGATAGAGTTTGGTTGTATAGCCATTAGCCTTAGTGGTAGGATAGTTATATAACTGCTCCCACATCAAGAGAATATCGTCCTCGTGATACTGATAGATCTTAGTTTGTATAGCCATTAGCCCTAGTGGTAGGGTAGTTACATAACTGCTCCCACATCAACAGGACGTCGGACCCGAGATATGATAGAATTTTGTTTGTATAGGCATCAGCTTTAGTGGTATGATAGTTATATAAATTCTCCCACATCAGGAGAACATCGTACTCGTCATACTGATAGAGTTTAGTTTGTATAGCTATTATCTTTAGTGGTTGGATAATTATATAACTGCTCCCGCATCAAGAGAGAATCGTCCTCGTGATACTGATAGAGTTTAGTTTGTATAGCCATTTGCTTTAAGTTAGGATATTTATATAACTGCTCCCTAATCAAGAGAACTTCGCCTCGTGATACTGATAGAGTTTAGCTTGTGTAGCCATTAGCTTTATTGGTAGGAGAGTTATATAACTGCTCCCACATCTAGAGAACTTCGTCCTCGTGATACGGATAGAGTTTACTTTGTATAGCCATTAGCCCTAGTGGTAGGATAGTCATATAATTGCTCCCACAACAACAGTGAATCGTCCTCATTATACTGATAGAGTTTAGTTTGTATAGCCATTAGCCCTAGTGGTAGGATAGTTATATAACTGCTCCCACATGAAGAGAGAATCGTCCTCGTAATACTGATAGAGTTTAGTTTGTATAGCCATTAGCTTTAGAGGTAGGATAGTTATATAACTGCTACCACTTTAAGAGAACATCGTCCTCGTGATATGGATAGATTCTAATTTGTATAGCCATTTGCCTTAGTGGTACCATAGTTATATAACTGCTCCCACATCAAGAGAACGTTATATAATTGCTCCCGCATCAAGACAAAATCGTCCTTGTGATACTGGTAGATTTTAGTTTGTATAGCCATTAGGCTTTGTGGTAGGATAGTTATATAACTGCTCCCACATCAAGAGAACATCGTCCTCGTGATACTGATAGAATTTAGTTTGAATAGCCATTAGCTTTAGTGGTAGGATAGTTACGTAACTGCTCCCACATAAACAGAATATCGTCCTCGTGATACTGATAGGGTTTAGTTTGTATAGCCATTAGCCTTATTGGTAAGATAGTTATATAAGTGCTCCCACGTCAAGAGAACATCGTCCTCGTGATACTGATAGAGTTTAGTTTGTATAGCCATTATCTTTAGTGGTAGCATACTTATAAAACTGATCCTACATCAAGAGAATATCGTCCTCGTGATACTGATAGTTTTAAGTTTGTATAGCCATTAGCTTTAGTTGTAGGCTAGTTACATAACTGCTCCCACATCAACAGGACATCGTACTCGTGATATGATAGAGTTTAGTTTTTATAGCCATTAGCTTTAGTGGTAGGATAGTTATATAACTGCTCGCACATCAAGAGCGAATCGTCCTCGTGATACTGATAGAATTTTGTTTGTATAGACTTTAGCCTTAGTGGTAGGATGTTTATATAACTGCTCCAACATCAAGAGAATATCGTCCTCGTGATACCGATAGAGTTTAGTTTGTACAGCCATTAGCATTAGTGGTAGGATGTTTATATAACTGCTCCCACATCAAGAGAACATCGTCCTCGTGATACTGATAGGTTTTAGTTTGTATAGCCATTAGCCCTATTGGTAGGATAGTTATATAACTGCTCCCACGTCTAGAGAGAATCGTCATCGTAATACTGATAGAGTTTAGTTTGTATAGCCATTAGCTTTAGAGGTATGATAGTTATATAACTGCTCCCACATCAAGGGAACATCGTCCTCGTGATACGGATAGAGTTTACTTTGTATGGCCATTAGCCCTAGTGGTATGATAGTTATATAACTGCTCCCACATCAAGAGAACATCGTCCTCGTGATACTGGTAGAGTTTAGTTTGTATAGCCATTAGCCTTTGTGGTATGATAGTTATATAACTGCTCCCTCATGAAGAGAACATCGTCCTCGTGACACAGATATATTCTAATTTGTATAGCTATTAGCTTTAGAGGTATGATAGTTATAAAACTGCTCCCACATCAAGAGAACATTGTCCTCGTGATACTGATGCAGTTTAGTTTGTATAGCCATTAGCCTTAGTGGTAAGATAGTTATATAACTGCTCCCACATCAAGAGAACATCATCCTCGTGATACTGATAGAGTTTAGTTTGTATAGCCATTAGCCTTAGTGGTATGATAGTTATATAACTGCTCCCACATCAAGAGAACATCGTCCTCGTGATACTGATAGAGTTTAGTTTGTATAGCCATTAGCCTTTGTGGTATGATAGTTATATAACTGCTCCCACATCAAGAGAACATCGTCCTCGTGATACAGATATAGTCTAATTTGTATAGCTATTAGCTTTAGAGGTATGATAGTTATATAACTGCTCCCACATCAAGAGAACTTCGTCCTCGTGATACGGATAGAGTTTACTTTGTATGGCCATTAGCCCTAGTGGTAGGATAGTTATATAACTGCTCGCACATCAAGAGAGAATCGTCCTCGTGATTCTGATAGAATTTAGTGTGTATAGACATTAGCCTTAGTGATAGGATAGTTATACTGATAGAATTTATTTTGTATTGCCATTAGCTTTTGTGGTAGGATTTTTATATAACCGCTCCCACACCAACAGGTAGATTCTAATTTATATAGCCATTAGCTTTAGAGGTAGGATAGTTATATAACTGCTCCCACATCAAGAGAACTTCGTCCTCGTGATACGGACCGAGTTTACTTTGTATAGCCATTAGCCTTAGTGGTAGGATAATTATATAACTGCTCCCACATCAAGAGAGAATCGTCCTCGTGATACTGATAGAGTTTAGTTTTTATAGCCATTATCTTTAGAGGTAAAATAGTTATATAACTTCTCCCACATCAAGAGAACTTCCTCCTCGTGATACTGATAGAGTTTACATTTTATAGCCATTAGCCCTAGTGGTTGGATAGTCATATAACTGCTCCCACATCAACAGAGATTCGTCCTCGCCATACTGATAGATTTTATTTTGTATAGCCATTAGCTTAGTGGTAGGATAGTTTTACAACTGCTCCCACATCTAGAGAACATCGTCCTGATGATACTGATAGTTTAGTTTGTATAGCCATTAGCCTTAGTGGTAGGATAGTTATATAACTGTACCCACATGAAGAGAACATCGTCCTCGTGATACTGATCGAGTTTAGTTTGTACAGCCATTAGCCTTAGTGGTAAGATAGTTATATAACTGCTCCCACATCAAGAGAACATCGTCCTCGTGATACCGATAGAGTTTAGTTTGTATAGCCATTAGCCTTAGTGGTAAGATAGTTATATAACTGCTCCCACATCAAGAGAACTTCGTCCTCGTGATGCTAATAGAGTTTAGTTTGTATAGCCATTAGCCTTTCTTTGCTAGGGGCTTTACGTCGCACCGACACAGATAGGTCTTATGGCGACGAACCATTAGCCTTAGAGGTAAGATAGTTATATAACTGCTCCCACATCAACAGAATATCGACCTCGTGATACTGATAGAGTTTAGTTTGTATAGCCATTAGCTTTAGTGGTAGAATTGTTATATAACTGCTCCCACATCAAGAGAATATCGTCCTCGTGATACTGATAGATTTTAGTTTGTATAGCCATTAGCCTTAGTGGTAGGATAGTTATATAACTGTACCCACATGAAGAGAACATCGTCCTCGTGATACTTATAGAGTTTAGTTTTTAAAGCCATTAGGTTTAGTGGTAGGATAGTTATACAACTGCTCCCGCATCAAGAGAACATCATCCTCGTAATACTGATAGATTTTAGTTTGTATAGCCATTAGCCTTAGCTGTATGATAGTTATATAACTGCTCCCACATCAAGAGAATAGCGTCCTCGTGATACAGGTAGATTCTAATTTATATAGCCGTTAGCTTTAGAGGTAAGATAGTTATATAACTGCTCCCACATCAAGAGAACTTTGTCCTCGTGAAACAGATAGATTCTAATTTGTATAGCTATTAGCTTTAGAGGTAGGATAGTTATATAACTGCTACCACTTCAAGAGAACATCGTCCTCGTGATACGGATAGATTCTAATTTGTATAGCCATTTGCCTTTATGGTACCATAGTTATATAACTGCTCCCACATCAAGAGAACGTTATATAATTGGTCCCGCATCAAGAAAAATTCGTCCTCGTGATACTGGTAGATTTTAGTTTGTATAGCCATTATGCTTTGTGGTAGGATAGTTACATAACTGCTCCCACATCAAGAGAACATCGTCCTCGTGATACTGATAGGTTTTAGTTTGTATAGCCATTAGCTTTAGAGGTAGAATTGTTATATAACTGCTCCCACATCAAGAGAATATCGTCCTCGTGATACTGATAGATTTTAGTTTGAATAGCCATTAGCTTTAATGGTAGGATAGTTATATAACTGCTCCCACATGAAGAGGATATCGTCCTTCTGATACTGATAGAGTTTATTTTTTATAGCCATTAGGTTTAGTGGTAGGATAGTTATATAACTGCTCCCGCATGAAGAGAACATCGTCCTCGTAATACTGATAGACTTTAGTTTGTATAGCCATTAGCCTTAGTGGTATGATTCTTATAAAACTGCTCCCACATCAAGAGAACATCGTCCTCGTGATACAGGAAGATTCTAATTTAAATAGCCATTAGCGTTAGAGGTAATATAGTTATATAACTGCTCCCACATCAAGAAACATTTGTCCTCGTGATACGGACAGAGTTTACTTTGTATAGCCATTAGCCCTAGTGGTAGGATAATTATATAACTGCTCCCACATCAAGAGAGAATCGTCCTCGTGATACTGATAGAGTTTAGTTTGTATAGCCATTAGCGTTAGAGGTAGGATTGTTATATAACTGCTCCCGCATCAAGAGAACATCGTCTTCGTGATACTGATAGATTTTAGTTTGTATAGCCATTAGACCCAGTGGTAGGATAGTTCTTTAACTGCTCCCACATGAAGAGCATATCGTCCTCGTGATACTGATAGAGTTTAGTTTTTAAAGCCATTAGGTTTAGTGGTATTATAATTATATAACTGCTCCCACATCAAGAGAGAATCGTCCTCGTGATACTGATAGAATTTAGTTTGTATAGCTATTAGCTTTAGTGGTAGGATAGTTATATAACTGCTCCCGCATCAAGAGAACATCGTCTTAGTGTTACTGATAGATTTTAGTTTGTATAGCCATTAGCCCCAGTGGTAGGATAGTTCTTTAACTGCTCCCACATGAAGAGGATATCGTCCTCGTGATACTGATAGAGTTTAGTTTTTAAAGCCATTAGGTTTAGTGGTAGGATAGTTATATAACTGCTCCCGCATCAAGAGAACATCGTCCTCGTAATACTGATAGATTTTAGTTTGTATAGCATTAGCCTTAGTGGTATGATAGTTATATAACTGCTCCCACGTCAAGAGAACATCGTCCTCGTGATACGGATAGAGTGTAGTTTGTATAGCCATTAGCCTTAGTGGTAAGATAGTTATATAAATGCTCCCACATCAAGAGAACATCGTCCTCGTGATACAGATAGATTCTAATTTGTATAGCTATTAGCTTTAGAGGTATGATAGTTATATAACTGCTCCCACATCAAGAGAACTTCGTCCTCGTGATACGGATAGAGTTTACTTTGTATAGCCATTAGCCCTAGTGGTAGGATAGTTATATAACTGCTCGCACGTCAAGAGAGGATCGTCCTCGTGATACTGATAGATTTTTAGTTTGTATAGCCATTGGGTTTAGTGGTAGGATAGTTATGTAACTGCCCCCGCATCAAGAGAACATCGTCTTCGTGATTCTGATAGATTTTAGTTTGTATAGCAATTAGCCGTAGTGGTAGGATAGTTATATAACTGCACTCACATGAAGAGGATATCGTTCTCGTGATACTGATAGATTTTAGTTTTGATAGCCATAAGGTTTAGTGGTAGGATAGTTATATAACTGCTCCCGCATCAAGAGAACATCGTCCTCGTAATACTGACAGATTTTAGTTTGAATAGCCATTAGCCCTAGTGGTAGGATAGCCATATAACTGCTCCCACATCAACAGAGATTCGTCCTCGCGATACTGATAGATTTTATTTTGTATAGCCATTAGCTTAGTGGTAGGATAGTTTTACAACTGCTCCCACATCTAGAGAACATCGTCCTGAAGATACTGATAGTTTAGTTTTTATAGCCATTAGCCTTAGTGGTAGGATAGTTATATAACTGTACCCACATCAAGAGAACATCGTCCTCGTGATACTGATTGAGTTAAGTTTGTATAGCCAGTAGCCTTAGTGGTAAGATAGTCATATATCTGCTCCCACATCAAGAGAACATCGTCCTCGTGAAACAGGTACATTCTAATTTGTATAGCTATTAGCCTTAGAGGTAGGATAGTTATATAAATGCTCCCACATCAAGAGAACATCGTCCTCGTGATACTGATAGATTTTAGTTTGTATAGCCATTAGCCTTAGTGGTAGGATAGTTATATAACTGCTCCCACATCAAGAGAACATCGTCTTCGTGATACTGATAGAATTTAGTTTGTATAGCCATTAGCCTTAGTGGTATGATAGTTATATAACTGCTCCCACATCAAGAGAACATCGTCCTCGTGATGCAGATATATTCTAATTTGTATAGCTATTAGCTTTAGAGGTATGATAGTTATATAACTGCTCCCACATCAAGAGAACTTCGTCCTCGTGATACGGATAGAGTTTACTTTGTATGGCCATTAGCCCTAGTGGTAGGATAGTTATATAACTGCTCGCACATCAAGAGAGGATCGTCCTCGTGATACTGATAGATTTTTAGTTTGTATAGCCATTGGGTTTAGTGGTAGGATAGCTATGTAACTGCTCCCACATCAAGAGGACATCGTCCTCGTGATACAGGTAGATTATATTTTATATAGCCATTAGCGTTAGAGGTAGGATAGTTATATAACTGCTCTCACATCAAGAAAACTTCGTCCTCCTGATACGGACAGAGTTCACTTTGTATAGCCATTAGCCCTAGTGGTAGGATAATTATATAACTGCTCCCACATCAAGAGAGAATAGTCCTCGTGATACTGATAGAGTTTATTTTGTATAGCCATTAGATTTAGAGGTAGGATAGTTATATATCTGCTCCCACATCAAGAGAACTTCCTCCTCGTGATACTGATAGAGTTTACTTTTTATAGCCATTAGCCCTAGTGGTAGGATTGTCATATAACTGCTCCCACATCAACAGAGATTCGTCCTCGCGATACTGATAGATTTTATTTTGATAGCCATTAGCTTAGCGGTAGGATAGTTTTACAACTGCTCCCACATCTAGAGAACATCGTCCTGATGATACTGATAGTTTAGTTTGTATAGCCATTAGCCTTAGTGGTAGGATTGTTATATAACTGTACCCACATCAAGAGAACATCGTCCTCGTGATACTGATAGAGTTTAGTTTGTATAGCCAGTAGCCTAAGTGGTAAGATAGTCATATAACTGCTCCCACATCAAGAGAACGTCGTCCTCGTGAAACAGATACTTTCTAATTTGTATAGCTATTAGCCATAGAGGTAGGATAGTTGTATAACTGCTCCCACATCAAGAGAACTTCGTTCTCGTGATACGGATAGAGTTTAGTTTCTATAGCCATTAGCTTAATTGGTACAATTGTTATATAACTGCTCCCACATCAACAGGACGTCGTACTCGTGATATGATAGATATTAGTTTGTATAGCCATTAGCCTTATCGGTAGTATAGTTATATAAATGCTCCCGCATCGAGAGAACATCGTCCTCGCGATACTGATAGATTTTAGTTTGTATAGCCATTAGCCTTAGTGGTAAGATAGTTATATAACTGCTCCCACATCAACAGAACATCGTACTCGTGATATGATAGAGTTTAGTTTGTGTAGCTATTAGCTTTAGTGGTAGGATAGTTATATAACTGCTCCCACATCAAGAGAACGTCGTCCATGTGATAGTGGTAGGGATTAGTTTGTATAGCCATTAGCTTTAGTGGTAGGATAGTTACATAACTGGTCCCACGTCAAGAGAATATCTTCCGCGTAATACTGATAGAATTTTGTGCGCATAGCCATTAGCCTTAGTGGTATGATAGTTATATAACTGCTCCCACATCAAGAGAACATCGTCCTCGTGATACAGATATAGTCTAATTTGTATAGCTATTAGCTTTAGAGGTATGATAGTTATATAACTGCTCCCACATCAAGAGAACTTCGTCCTCGTGATACGGATAGAGTTTACTTTGTATGGCCATTAGCCCTAGTGGTAGGATAGTTATATAACTGCTCGCACATCAAGAGAGATTCGTCCTCGTGATACTGATAGAATTTAGTTTGTATAGACATTAGCCTTAGTGATAGGATAGTTATATAACTTCTCCCACATCAAGAGCATATCGTCCTCGTGATACTGATAGAATTTAGTTTGTATAGCCATTAGCTTTAGAGGTAGGAGAGTTATATAACTGCTCCCACATCAAGAGAACTTCGTCCTCGTGATACTGATAGAGTTTAATTTTTATAGCCATTAGCCCTAGTGGTAGGATAGTCATATAACTGCTCCCACATCAACAGAGGATCGTCCTCGTGATACTGATAGATTTTATTTTGTATAGCCGTTAGCTTAGTGGTAGGCTAGTTTTACAACTGCTCCCATATCTAGGGAACATCGTCCTGATGATACTGATAGTTTAGTTTGTATAGCCATTAGCCTTAGTGGTAGGATAGTTGTATAACTGTACCCACATCAAGAGAACATCGTCCTCGTGATACTGATAGATTTCATCATGTATAGCCAGTAGCCTTAGTGGTAGGATAGTCATACAACTGCTCCCACATCAAGAGAACTTCGTCCTCGTGATACGGATAGAGTTTAGTTTGTATAGCCATTAGCTTAATTGGTAGAATTGTTATATAACTGCTCCCACATCAACAGGACGTCGTACTCGTGATATGATAGATATTAGTTTGTATAGCCATTAGCCTTATCGGTAGTATAGTTATATAAATTCTCCCACATCAAGAGAACATCGTCCTCGTGATACTGATAGATTTTAGTTTGTATAGCCATTAGCCTTAGTGGTAAGATAGTTATATAACTGCTCCCACATCAACAGAACATCGTACTCGTGATATGATAGAGTTTAGTTTGTATAGCTATTAGCTTTAGTGGTAGGATAGTTATATAACTGCTCCCACATCAAGAGAACGTCGTCCATGTGATAGTGGTAGGGATTAGTTTGTATAGCCATTAGCTTTAGTGGTAGGATAGTTATATAACTGGTCCCACGTCAAGAGAATATCTTCCTCGTAATACTGATAGAGTTTTGTGTGTATAGCCATTAGCCTTAGCGGTAGGATAGTTATATAACTGCTCCCACATCAACAGAATATCGTCCTCGTGATACTGATAGTGTTTAGTTTGTATAGCCAATGGCTTAATTGGTAGAATTGTTATATAACTGCTCCCACATCAACAGGACGTCGTACTCGTGATATGATAGATGTTAGTTTGTATAGCCATTAGCCTTATCGGTAGTATAGTTATATAAATGCTCCCACATCAAGAGAACATCGTCCTCGTGATACTGATAGATTTTAGTTTGTATAGCCATTAGCCTTAGTGGTAGGATAGTTATATAACTGCTGCCACATCAAGAAAACGTCGTCCTCGTGAAACAGATAGATTCTAATTTGTGTAGCTATTAGCTTTAGAGGTAGGATAGTTATATAACTGCTCCCACATCAACAGAACTTCGTCCTCGTGATACGGATAGAGTTTAGTTTGTATAGCCATTAGCTTAATTGGTAGAATTGTTATATAACTGCTCCCACATCAACAGGACGTCGTACTCGTGATATGATAGATATTAGTTTGTATAGCCATTAGCCTTATCGGTAGTATAGTTATATAAATGCTCCCACATCAAGAGAACATCGTCCTCGTGATACTGATAGAATTTAGTTTGTATAGCCATTTGCTTTAAGTTAGGATATTTATATAACTGCTCCCACATCAAGAGAACATCGTCCTCGTGATACAGATATAGTCTAATTTGTATAGCTATTAGATTTAGAGGTATGATAGTTATATAACTGCTCCCACATCAAGAGAACTTCGTCCTCGTGATACGGATAGAGTTTACTTTGTATGGCCATTAGCCCTAGTGGTAGGATAGTTATATAACTGCTCGCACATCAAGAGAGATTCGTCCTCGTGATACTGATAGACTTTAGTTTGTATAGACATTAGCCTTAGTGATAGGATAGTTATATAACTTCTCCCACATCAAGAGCATATCGTCCTCGTGATACTGATAGAATTTAGTTTGTATAGCCATTAGCTTTTGTGGTAGGATTTTTATATAACTGCTCCCACATCAACAGAATATCGTACTCGTGATATGATAGAGTTTAGTTAGTATAGCTATTAGCTTTAGTGGTAGGACAGTTATATAACTGCTCGCACATCAAGAGAACCTCGTCCATGTGATAGTGGTAGGGATTAGTTTTTATAGCCATTAGCTTTAGTTGTAGGATGGTTATATAACTGGTCCCACGTCAAGAGAATATCTTCCTCGTAATACTGATAGAGTTTGGTTGTATAGCCATTAGCCTTAGTGGTAGGATAGTTATATAACTGCTCCCACATCAAGAGAATATCGTCCTCGTGATACTGATAGATCTTAGTTTGTATAGCCATTAGCCCTAGTGGTAGGGTAGTTACATAACTGCTCCCACATCAACAGGACGTCGGACCCGAGATATGATAGAATTTTGTTTGTATAGGCATCAGCTTTAGTGGTATGATAGTTATATAAATTCTCCCACATCAGGAGAACATCGTACTCGTCATACTGATAGAGTTTAGTTTGTATAGCTATTATCTTTAGTGGTTGGATAATTATATAACTGCTCCCGCATCAAGAGAGAATCGTCCTCGTGATACTGATAGAGTTTAGTTTGTATAGCCATTTGCTTTAAGTTAGGATATTTATATAACTGCTCCCTAATCAAGAGAACTTCGCCTCGTGATACTGATAGAGTTTAGCTTGTGTAGCCATTAGCTTTATTGGTAGGAGAGTTATATAACTGCTCCCACATCTAGAGAACTTCGTCCTCGTGATACGGATAGAGTTTACTTTGTATAGCCATTAGCCCTAGTGGTAGGATAGTCATATAATTGCTCCCACAACAACAGTGAATCGTCCTCATTATACTGATAGAGTTTAGTTTGTATAGCCATTAGCCCTAGTGGTAGGATAGTTATATAACTGCTCCCACATGAAGAGAGAATCGTCCTCGTAATACTGATAGAGTTTAGTTTGTATAGCCATTAGCTTTAGAGGTAGGATAGTTATATAACTGCTACCACTTTAAGAGAACATCGTCCTCGTGATATGGATAGATTCTAATTTGTATAGCCATTTGCCTTAGTGGTACCATAGTTATATAACTGCTCCCACATCAAGAGAACGTTATATAATTGCTCCCGCATCAAGACAAAATCGTCCTTGTGATACTGGTAGATTTTAGTTTGTATAGCCATTAGGCTTTGTGGTAGGATAGTTATATAACTGCTCCCACATCAAGAGAACATCGTCCTCGTGATACTGATAGAATTTAGTTTGAATAGCCATTAGCTTTAGTGGTAGGATAGTTACGTAACTGCTCCCACATAAACAGAATATCGTCCTCGTGATACTGATAGGGTTTAGTTTGTATAGCCATTAGCCTTATTGGTAAGATAGTTATATAAGTGCTCCCACGTCAAGAGAACATCGTCCTCGTGATACTGATAGAGTTTAGTTTGTATAGCCATTATCTTTAGTGGTAGCATACTTATAAAACTGATCCTACATCAAGAGAATATCGTCCTCGTGATACTGATAGTTTTAAGTTTGTATAGCCATTAGCTTTAGTTGTAGGCTAGTTACATAACTGCTCCCACATCAACAGGACATCGTACTCGTGATATGATAGAGTTTAGTTTTTATAGCCATTAGCTTTAGTGGTAGGATAGTTATATAACTGCTCGCACATCAAGAGCGAATCGTCCTCGTGATACTGATAGAATTTTGTTTGTATAGACTTTAGCCTTAGTGGTAGGATGTTTATATAACTGCTCCAACATCAAGAGAATATCGTCCTCGTGATACCGATAGAGTTTAGTTTGTACAGCCATTAGCATTAGTGGTAGGATGTTTATATAACTGCTCCCACATCAAGAGAACATCGTCCTCGTGATACTGATAGGTTTTAGTTTGTATAGCCATTAGCCCTATTGGTAGGATAGTTATATAACTGCTCCCACGTCTAGAGAGAATCGTCATCGTAATACTGATAGAGTTTAGTTTGTATAGCCATTAGCTTTAGAGGTATGATAGTTATATAACTGCTCCCACATCAAGGGAACATCGTCCTCGTGATACGGATAGAGTTTACTTTGTATGGCCATTAGCCCTAGTGGTATGATAGTTATATAACTGCTCCCACATCAAGAGAACATCGTCCTCGTGATACTGGTAGAGTTTAGTTTGTATAGCCATTAGCCTTTGTGGTATGATAGTTATATAACTGCTCCCTCATGAAGAGAACATCGTCCTCGTGACACAGATATATTCTAATTTGTATAGCTATTAGCTTTAGAGGTATGATAGTTATAAAACTGCTCCCACATCAAGAGAACATTGTCCTCGTGATACTGATGCAGTTTAGTTTGTATAGCCATTAGCCTTAGTGGTAAGATAGTTATATAACTGCTCCCACATCAAGAGAACATCATCCTCGTGATACTGATAGAGTTTAGTTTGTATAGCCATTAGCCTTAGTGGTATGATAGTTATATAACTGCTCCCACATCAAGAGAACATCGTCCTCGTGATACTGATAGAGTTTAGTTTGTATAGCCATTAGCCTTTGTGGTATGATAGTTATATAACTGCTCCCACATCAAGAGAACATCGTCCTCGTGATACAGATATAGTCTAATTTGTATAGCTATTAGCTTTAGAGGTATGATAGTTATATAACTGCTCCCACATCAAGAGAACTTCGTCCTCGTGATACGGATAGAGTTTACTTTGTATGGCCATTAGCCCTAGTGGTAGGATAGTTATATAACTGCTCGCACATCAAGAGAGAATCGTCCTCGTGATTCTGATAGAATTTAGTGTGTATAGACATTAGCCTTAGTGATAGGATAGTTATACTGATAGAATTTATTTTGTATTGCCATTAGCTTTTGTGGTGGGATTTTTATATAACCGCTCCCACACCAACAGGTAGATTCTAATTTATATAGCCATTAGCTTTAGAGGTAGGATAGTTATATAACTGCTCCCACATCAAGAGAACTTCGTCCTCGTGATACGGACCGAGTTTACTTTGTATAGCCATTAGCCTTAGTGGTAGGATAATTATATAACTGCTCCCACATCAAGAGAGAATCGTCCTCGTGATACTGATAGAGTTTAGTTTTTATAGCCATTATCTTTAGAGGTAAAATAGTTATATAACTTCTCCCACATCAAGAGAACTTCCTCCTCGTGATACTGATAGAGTTTACATTTTATAGCCATTAGCCCTAGTGGTTGGATAGTCATATAACTGCTCCCACATCAACAGAGATTCGTCCTCGCCATACTGATAGATTTTATTTTGTATAGCCATTAGCTTAGTGGTAGGATAGTTTTACAACTGCTCCCACATCTAGAGAACATCGTCCTGATGATACTGATAGTTTAGTTTGTATAGCCATTAGCCTTAGTGGTAGGATAGTTATATAACTGTACCCACATGAAGAGAACATCGTCCTCGTGATACTGATCGAGTTTAGTTTGTACAGCCATTAGCCTTAGTGGTAAGATAGTTATATAACTGCTCCCACATCAAGAGAACATCGTCCTCGTGATACCGATAGAGTTTAGTTTGTATAGCCATTAGCCTTAGTGGTAAGATAGTTATATAACTGCTCCCACATCAAGAAAACTTCGTCCTCGTGATGCTAATAGAGTTTAGTTTGTATAGCCATTAGCCTTTCTTTGCTAGGGGCTTTACGTCGCACCGACACAGATAGGTCTTATGGCGACGAACCATTAGCCTTAGAGGTAAGATAGTTATATAACTGCTCCCACATCAACAGAATATCGACCTCGTGATACTGATAGAGTTTAGTTTGTATAGCCATTAGCTTTAGTGGTAGAATTGTTATATAACTGCTCCCACATCAAGAGAATATCGTCCTCGTGATACTGATAGATTTTAGTTTGTATAGCCATTAGCCTTAGTGGTAGGATAGTTATATAACTGTACCCACATGAAGAGAACATCGTCCTCGTGATACTTATAGAGTTTAGTTTTTAAAGCCATTAGGTTTAGTGGTAGGATAGTTATACAACTGCTCCCGCATCAAGAGAACATCATCCTCGTAATACTGATAGATTTTAGTTTGTATAGCCATTAGCCTTAGCTGTATGATAGTTATATAACTGCTCCCACATCAAGAGAACAGCGTCCTCGTGATACAGGTAGATTCTAATTTATATAGCCGTTAGCTTTAGAGGTAAGATAGTTATATAACTGCTCCCACATCAAGAGAACTTTGCCCTCGTGAAACAGATAGATTCTAATTTGTATAGCTATTAGCTTTAGAGGTAGGATAGTTATATAACTGCTACCACTTCAAGAGAACATCGTCCTCGTGATACGGATAGATTCTAATTTGTATAGCCATTTGCCTTTATGGTACCATAGTTATATAACTGCTCCCACATCAAGAGAACGTTATATAATTGGTCCCGCATCAAGAAAAATTCGTCCTCGTGATACTGGTAGATTTTAGTTTGTATAGCCATTATGCTTTGTGGTAGGATAGTTACATAACTGCTCCCACATCAAGAGAACATCGTCCTCGTGATACTGATAGGTTTTAGTTTGTATAGCCATTAGCTTTAGAGGTAGAATTGTTATATAACTGCTCCCACATCAAGAGAATATCGTCCTCGTGATACTGATAGATTTTAGTTTGAATAGCCATTAGTTTTAATGGTAGGATAGTTATATAACTGCTCCCACATGAAGAGGATATCGTCCTTCTGATACTGATAGAGTTTATTTTTTATAGCCATTAGGTTTAGTGGTAGGATAGTTATATAACTGCTCCCGCATCAAGAGAACATCGTCCTCGTAATACTGATAGATTTTAGTTTGTATAGCCATTAGCCTTAGTGGTATGATTCTTATAAAACTGCTCCCACATCAAGAGAACATCGTCCTCGTGATACAGGAAGATTCTAATTTAAATAGCCATTAGCGTTAGAGGTAATATAGTTATATAACTGCTCCCACATCAAGAAAAATTTGTCCTCGTGATACGGACAGAGTTTACTTTGTATAGCCATTAGCCCTAGTGGTAGGATAATTATATAACTGCTCCCACATCAAGAGAGAATCGTCCTCGTGATACTGATAGAGTTTAGTTTGTATAGCCATTAGCGTTAGAGGTAGGATTGTTATATAACTGCTCCCGCATCAAGAGAACATCGTCTTCGTGATACTGATAGATTTTAGTTTGTATAGCCATTAGCCCCAGTGGTAGGATAGTTCTTTAACTGCTCCCACATGAAGAGCATATCGTCCTCGTGATACTGATAGAGTTTAGTTTTTAAAGCCATTAGGTTTAGTGGTATTATAATTATATAACTGCTCCCACATCAAGAGAGAATCGTCCTCGTGATACTGATAGAATTTAGTTTGTATAGCTATTAGCTTTAGTGGTAGGATAGTTATATAACTGCTCCCGCATCAAGAGAACATCGTCTTGGTGATACTGATAGGTTTTAGTTTGTATAGCCATTAGCCCCAGTGGTAGGATAGTTCTTTAACTGCTCCCACATGAAGAGGATATCGTCCTCGTGATACTGATAGAGTTTAGTTTTTAAAGCCATTAGGTTTAGTGGTAGGATAGTTATATAACTGCTCCCGCATCAAGAGAACATCGTCCTCGTAATACTAATAGATTTTAGTTTGTATAGCATTAGCCTTAGTGGTATGATAGTTATATAACTGCTCCCACGTCAAGAGAACATCGTCCTCGTGATACGGATAGAGTGTAGTTTGTATAGCCATTAGCCTTAGTGGTAAGATAGTTATATAAATGCTCCCACATCAAGAGAACATCGTCCTCGTGATACAGATAGATTCTAATTTGTATAGCTATTAGCTTTAGAGGTATGATAGTTATATAACTGCTCCCACATCAAGAGAACTTCGTCCTC
This sequence comes from Anabrus simplex, assembly GCF_040414725.1. Taxonomy (NCBI): domain Eukaryota; kingdom Metazoa; phylum Arthropoda; class Insecta; order Orthoptera; family Tettigoniidae; genus Anabrus; species Anabrus simplex. Next base: position 146,694,200 of record NC_090270.1, on the reverse strand, counting down.
GTGATACGGATAGAGTTTACTTTGTATAGCCATTAGCCCTAGTGGTAGGATAGTTATATAACTGCTCGCACATCAAGAGAGGATCGTCCTCGTGATACTGATAGATTTTTAGTTTATATAGCCATTGGGTTTAGTGGTAGGATAGTTATGCAACTGCCCCCGCATCAAGAGAACATCGTCTTCGTGATTCTGATAGATTTTAGTTTGTATAGCAATTAGCCGTAGTTGTAGGATAGTTATATAACTGCACCCACATGAAGAGGATATCGTTCTCGTGATACTGATAGAGTTTAGTTTTGATAGCCATTAGGTTTAGTGGTAGGATAGTTATATAACTGCTCCCGCATCAAGAGAACATCGTCCTCGTAATACTGATAGATTTTAGTTTGTATAGCCATTAGCCCTAGTGGTAGGATAATTATATAACTGCTCCCACATCAAGAGAGAATAGTCCTCGTGATACTGATAGAGTTTATTTTGTATAGCCATTAGATTTAGAGGTAGGATAGTTATATATCTGCTCCCACATCAAGAGAACTTCCTCCTCGTGATACTGATAGAGTTTACTTTTTATAGCCATTAGCCCTAGTGGTAGGATAGCCATATAACTGCTCCCACATCAACAGAGATTCGTCCTCGCGATACTGATAGATTTTATTTTCTATAGCCATTAGCTTAGTGGTAGGATAGTTTTACAACTGCTCCCACATCTAGAGAACATCGTCCTGAAGATACTGATAGTTTAGTTTGTATAGCCATTAGCCTTAGTGGTAGGATAGTTATATAACTGTACCCACATCAAGAGAACATCGTCCTCGTGATACTGATTGAGTTAAGTTTGTATAGCCAGTAGCCTTAGTGGTAAGATAGTCATATAACTGCTCCCACATCAAGAGAACATCGTCCTCGTGAAACAGGTACATTCTAATTTGTATAGCTATTAGCCTTAGAGGTAGGATAGTTATATAAATGCTCCCACATCAATAGAACATCGTCCTCGTGATACTGATAGATTTTAGTTTGTATAGCCATTAGCCTTAGTGGTAGGATAGTTATATAACTGCTCCCACATCAAGAGAACATCGTCTTCGTGATACTGATAGAATTTAGTTTGTATAGCCATTAGCCTTAGTGGTATGATAGTTATATAACTGCTCCCACATCAAGAGAACATCGTCCTCGTGATGCAGATATATTCTAATTTGTATAGCTATTAGCTTTAGAGGTATGATAGTTATATAACTGCTCCCACATCAAGAGAACTTCGTCCTCGTGATACGGATAGAGTTTAATTTGTATGGCCATTAGCCCTAGTGGTAGGATATATATATAACTGCTCGCACATCAAGAGAGGATCGTCCTCGTGATACTGATAGATTTTTAGTTTGTATAGCCATTGGGTTTAGTGGTAGGATAGCTATGTAACTGCTCCCACATCAAGAGAACATCGTCCTCGTGATACAGGTAGATTATATTTTATATAGCCATTAGCGTTAGAGGTAGGATAGTTATATAACTGCTCTCACATCAAGAAAACTTCGTCCTCCTGATACGGACAGAGTTCACTTTGTATAGCCATTAGCCCTAGTGGTAGGATAATTATATAACTGCTCCCACATCAAGAGAGAATAGTCCTCGTGATACTGATAGAGTTTATTTTGTATAGCCATTAGATTTAGAGGTAGGATAGTTATATATCTGCTCCCACATCAAGAGAACTTCCTCCTCGTGATACTGATAGAGTTTACTTTTTATAGCCATTAGCCCTAGTGGTAGGATTGTCATATAACTGCTCCCACATCAACAGAGATTCGTCCTCGCGATACTGATAGATTTTATTTTGATAGCCATTAGCTTAGCGGTAGGATAGTTTTACAACTGCTCCCACATCTAGAGAACATCGTCCTGATGATACTGATAGTTTAGTTTGTATAGCCATTAGCCTTAGTGGTAGGATTGTTATATAACTGTACCCACATCAAGAGAACATCGTCCTCGTGATACTGATAGAGTTTAGTTTGTATAGCCAGTAGCCTAAGTGGTAAGATAGTCATATAACTGCTCCCACATCAAGAGAACGTCGTCCTCGTGAAACAGATACTTTCTAATTTGTATAGCTATTAGCCATAGAGGTAGGATAGTTGTATAACTGCTCCCACATCAAGAGAACTTCGTTCTCGTGATACGGATAGAGTTTACTTTCTATAGCCATTAGCTTAATTGGTACAATTGTTATATAACTGCTCCCACATCAACAGGACGTCGTACTCGTGATATGATAGATATTAGTTTGTATAGCCATTAGCCTTATCGGTAGTATAGTTATATAAATGCTCCCACATCAAGAGAACATCGTCCTCGCGATACTGATAGATTTTAGTTTGTATAGCCATTAGCCTTAGTGGTAAGATAGTTATATAACTGCTCCCACATCAACAGAACATCGTACTCGTGATATGATAGAGTTTAGTTTGTGTAGCTATTAGCTTTAGTGGTAGGATAGTTATATAACTGCTCCCACATCAAGAGAACGTCGTCCATGTGATAGTGGTAGGGATTAGTTTGTATAGCCATTAGCTTTAGTGGTAGGATAGTTACATAACTGGTCCCACGTCAAGAGAATATCTTCCGCGTAATACTGATAGAATTTTGTGCGCATAGCCATTAGCCTTAGTGGTATGATAGTTATATAACTGCTCCCACATCAAGAGAACATCGTCCTCGTGATACAGATATAGTCTAATTTGTATAGCTATTAGCTTTAGAGGTATGATTGTTATATAACTGCTCCCACATCAAGAGAACTTCGTCCTCGTGATACGGATAGACTTTACTTTGTATGGCCATTAGCCCTAGTGGTAGGATAGTTATATAACTGCTCGCACATCAAGAGAGATTCGTCCTCGTGATACTGATAGAATTTAGTTTGTATAGACATTAGCCTTAGTGATAGGATAGTTATATAACTTCTCCCACATCAAGAGCATATCGTCCTCGTGATACTGATAGAATTTAGTTTGTATAGCCATTAGCTTTAGAGGTAGGATAGTTATATAACTGCTCCCACAGCAAGAGAACTTCGTCCTCGTGATACTGATAGAGTTTAATTTTTATAGCCATTAGCCCTAGTGGTAGGATAGTCATATAACTGCTCCCACATCAACAGAGGATCGTCCTCGTGATACTGATAGATTTTATTTTGTATAGCCGTTAGCTTAGTGGTAGGCTAGTTTTACAACTGCTCCCATATCTAGGGAACATCGTCCTGATGATACTGATAGTTTAGTTTGTATAGCCATTAGCCTTAGTGGTAGGATAGTTGTATAACTGTACCCACATCAAGAGGACATCGTCCACGTGATACTGATAGATTTCATCATGTATAGCCAGTAGCCTTAGTGGTAGGATAGTCATACAACTGCTCCCATATCAAGAGAACTTCGTCCTCGTGATACGGATAGAGTTTAGTTTGTATAGCCATTAGCTTAATTGGTAGAATTGTTATATAACTGCTCCCACATCAACAGGACGTCGTACTCGTGATATGATAGATATTAGTTTGTATAGCCATTAGCCTTATCGGTAGCATAGTTATATAACTGCTCCCACATCAAGAGAACATCGTCCTCGTGATACTGATAGATTTTAGTTTGTATAGCCATTAGCCTTATACCACCAGCGCAGTAAGTCACTACACTAGTGATTAGCAAACATGCACCGGCTGGTACTACCTATAAACCGGTGTTAAATAAACAAAGTTTATTAAACAAATTAAGGAAATCAGTCACAAGAATAGGAAAATAACATCCAACAGATACTTACCCAGCAAGGCCCAAATAAAACACCCAGAGGAAATGGATAAAAATTCCTTGTTTCGGCGCTGAACCACACAGATAATAAAAGGAGACACTGGTTTCAATCAAATAAACTTTTAATTAAAGAATGAAAACTTAACAGGAAACCCAAAAAAAACATCGTCCTATCTGAGGGAATAAAAATATTTTAAGTAGTTCAAAAAACAATTAGTGAATAATAGAAAATACACAGATGAAACTGAAAAACGTAGTCCTCTTCAGAAAATGATACTGATGGAAATCATTAGCTTAAAACAGAAGGTTGTACTAATTAAAGGCACTAAATCCATCACTAGAAATAGTACACCTTGGTAATATTACCATAATAACAGAAAATGATTCGAATTAAAACTTAAATTGTTCACAGAAGGTTAAAACGGGGCCCGTTTGTTAGACTTACTAAAATGAAATTAAAACTAACGTATTAAACCTAGGGAAAGCCACTCAATTAACGAGTTTCATTGCACCTTCTTAATAAGAGGAGGCTTCGCAGGAGCATAGAACTCTAGCCCAATTAATAAACTACGAGGGGTCAAATAAGATTAGCGCACGGAAAACACACACAGTAAACAAGGGGAAAAGGAAGAAAACCGTAAGAGATCAAGTGAGGAGCAAATAAATCTTCCACCGAAAGCGGAAATTCTTAAGCAAACTCAGGCTCCACAATAAAACACGCAAAACCAACAAGCAACAATCACCATCATCTCCCGAAAACAAATCGTTACCATAGCAACAAAAAACATCCGCCCGCCAAACCAAACATAGTACAAGCACAACAAAGGCCAGAACCAAAATAAAATCAGGAAACACCAAAGTTTAAAATACCAGAAAATAGAAGCAAGGTTATTCTTTTTTTTTTTTAAACCCAGGAAACCAGAATTATATGCTTCTGCGGAACCTCACGCAGTATAAAGGGCATTAAGTGCCTGACACATATTGAATTTACATGATCAATGAAAATCATTAACGGGAGAAAATGATAGTTAATTTAAAAAGGATTTCCTTATTTACGTAGTCACTACATCCCAATAATTTTGAAATATTATTAGAATAAAGCACACGTGCGTCCTTTTAGTAATTTCCAAAAAAATTATTTTCACGAAATTCCACCTTGAAGGAGTTAATTTTCAATACACGAATCACACGAATTTCCTTGCCGTTTCATATTCACAGGATATAACTTGCCAAATGATGAACCCACTTACTTGGGTGAAGCTGACGCTCAGCCATGATGAGCTAGTTCCTCACATACTTACAGATGCTTCCTGATGAGTTTGCTTTTCCCTGGTCAGAATTAGTTGAAAAGTATCATAATAGGACGATGCAGGAAACAAAGTAATTTGGGTTTAAAACCCACATCTCAAGACTCTCAGCCGGGGTCTTCACACCAACACGACGCCAACATCTTAAGGATCCAATAAACACAACCGCACGCCAAGACTTCTCAATGCGTACTGTCGGGGACAAAATGGCGAGGTTTGCTCCATGAGGAAGTAGCCGCGCTCTGATAGGAGAAGAGCGCTAGGGGAGGGGAAACTCATTGTGGGTGTCTGGCAGAAGATTGCAGCACTTATTGTAAGAGAAATGAAACAGTCCGTACAATTCAGAAATGCGATAATCCAAGGACGTTGCCATCAGTCCACAATAAGAATTATAAATAAGTTCGATGAGTATCACCAAAGCACGTAGTAGTACGAGGGAATCCGTCCGCTTAGACATATAGAAAGATTAAGATTTTCTACGGCGATATTGCCAGTTCAAAATAGGTTCACAGGGTAGGATAAATTGAGTTACACCGTAACAGCCCTCTCCCCCCGAAGCTTAGTGTATTCACTGATATAGCTTCCAGCTCAGTTTAGTGGTCAAGAAGTAAGCTAAATTTCCAATCGTGTCCACATTAGATAGAGACCACAACTGACTTCATGTATGTATAACAATAACACACCGACCTTGAGTCATTTTAATATCACAATCCTCACTTCAGTTCAAGTTGGTGGTGGCAAGAGTTTAGTAAAGAGATCACGCTTCCCTCAAACAGGGTTCCATTTATCTAACGTCTAAAACAGCTAGCTTTAGCTGAATTTACACTCTTTAGGCCGTGCGCTTCCAGTAAAGCCTGTTACATATTACAATTCACCCGTTTAAAGAATATTAAGATTAAGTACTTTATTACAGGTTAGGAAATAAATATTCTCTAGATTATCAAGAAATGCAGCCTCTTGTTTCATAAACAAAATTAAATTTACCATAACCGCAAAATCCAGTCCGCGAAAGAGCAAGGAAAGGAAACAGAGGAAAGATGGCTAAATTGGTGACTACATTCCGACGGATACTAAGATCCAACTGTCAACTACATTTAAAATCTCAACTACAATCGACTGAGTCAGGGCCAGAGCATACCACATAAGAGCATAGGTTTGCCTACGGAGTAGTACAAGAGTAAACCGCACAAACATGAGCAATTCGACAAATACCACCCATACAGAATGAACAACACTTTAAGTGCACACGTCCGAATTTTAGAAAATAGAAATTTCGACACCAATTTCAATAAGCAGCGCAATAGTCAATTTCCGCTTCTCCACACGGCGGAAGTCCGTTACCAGTTAACATCATCACAATATCAAAAATTCAATACGCCAAGTTAAATAACAGTACCACCACTGAACACTTAACTAGATAACACACAAATTTAAGGCATACATCGCATGTACTTACCAAACCAGGTCACGACCAACCACATCACAGTGGACATTAAATAACCCCCGGTATTTTCAGAGGTACAAATTCCTAACCATAACACATTACAGGAGCGGACATTCCGAAGGTACACTTAATTTCAAATTATTAGAACAAAACCACCTCCATATAGCGGCTCGGTGAGGAATTAATGCATATTAAAATTTCTCAAGACATTATCACAGACATCAAGTAAAATTTGCACCTATTTCAGGTTCAACATTCCCCATCACAGCACATTACCTGATTGAATAACAGAACTGAGAGGAAACATAACTTCAATTCAAGATTATGACACACCTACGGCAAGTTTAGGAAAATGAAAATATCCTAGGGTTAGAGGAAAAATCTTCGAGTCAAGACAACGTTGGCAGTACGGAAGGAGACTTCTGATACTATAAGATGGTGAGGAGCGCTAAATGTTTGTCATCAACAACCGAACAAGCAACAACAATACCCAGCCCAAAATAATATTAGGATGGAAAATAACAAACACATAATGGTTCCTTCGATAACACCAAGGAATAACGGAATAGAAAATGGATGAAAGAAAGTCAGGAGGGAAAACCAAACCGAAGTCACATATCCTCAAACCTCATTGAATTCACAACAACATGCTTTCACGCAGGACACCTGATCAAGTAAGAAAAGATGGTGTAATCCACCTCAAACCAAGTGACCATCAGGAAATTAGAGCAATGACCTACGCAACCTAAACTACCGGTTGTCTTTTACAAGACCTCGGAGCTAGCCGGACTAATAATATATGACATCCGCAGATTCATACTACCGCATCACCGCTAAGCAGGTACCCTTCCATACAACCAGGAAACAAGGTAAAATAAAATATACATGGCAGAAAAGATGGCAGGACGTTAGCAAATGCTCAATGATAATGAAGAATAAAGGAACTCAACACATAGACCCCATAATCTAACAGTTGGGCGACTTCGGTACCGCCTAAAGACCATTAACGAGTCCCATACCAAGTTAATGACTCCACAGAACGGTAAGATGACCAAACAACCTTGTCAAAAGACAAATTAGATCCACTGAAGAGAAAAAATGTCAAAGAGAGACAGGTAAACATTAACTGAGCTTTAACAAGAAGTACCAATAGAACACAAGATAACGTCGGGTCAACAGGAAACGCAGTGAGATCAAAAGTGAAGAAATCAGGACACACAAAACCAACAAGTTACATAACGCAAGTTAAAATCTTTCCATCAGAGCAATAGACCCACACCGAAGGGCATTTCCAAATCTACGAAGACACAAGGTACAATAATAAGACGAACAACCAGTCCATACCTGACATGTCATAAAGAGCCAACAAGACAACACAGAAACCATAAAATAACCATGACTAGCTCCAACATGCATGCGCCAGACCCCAATAGGGAAAAGGGGACACTTACAGCCCTCAACGACATGCTGCGAAACTATCATGCCCACCCCGAAATATAAACCCCAAACAACAAATACTTGGTACCAATATCATCACCCAACACCGATCTGCACCCAATCCTATTAGGTTAAGAGGCTTTTCCATCCTCAGGTTACAGATCACATTAGCTCAACAGCAATCCAACACAGTAGAAATGGTAGGGAGGCCGATGGAATCCACAACTCAAAAATGGAATACAATTAAATAAGAAGAGGTTTTAAATTTTCACAACATAGGAATTCCATTAACACAATGACCAAGGCACAGTACCACAAACCATACAGGAAACCACAAGTCACCTAAGAATATCCACACATGAACCAGACCTAACCGCAAGGAGGTTAACAGGACAACCTTTTTCAGAAATCATAAGTTAACTAAAGCAAGACCAAAATGTATGAGCCAGAAACTTGAGGAAAGCCACACACTAACCGACCACACTACAACAAGGGAACAGGTTAAATTAATAGGAGAGCACGGTACCCGTTAGAAATAGAAGACTACCAGCCACCAATAACCAGCACGGATGAACTAGTAAAGACCCGAATAGGTCCAGACACATGGTCCACAAGGCATCCACACAGTTACGACCTGCCAGAATTCAACAACAACGAACGCCTACACTATAACCCCATACAAACAGAATCCTTGGTGAAATGAATCGAGTGACCCCTGACCAACTCACCAGCCCACACCAACAGCGAGACAGGGTAAGAATAATACATATTCACGCCATAGGCGAACACCAGTCCCACAATCAGCCTAGGCCAGGAATCGCCCAGCAGGTACACGAACACATCACCAACGACAGCCCCAGATTACCAAAATAAATCATACAGGAGATATAATTTCAAAATCAAGTTAAGATGACACTACTAGAAGGTATGACCGGTCCCCAAGTAGCCCAGAAAGGTTACCAATTTTAAACTTTTCAGAAATAATTATAAGTCAAAAGTCACTAATACATAGCAGCTCATACCAAATATAAGGTTAATTCAACAATTTTCAACCGTAGATCACAATAAATTTTCAAAGGAAGCAAGGCGAGCATAAGAATGATATCAATTCGGCCAAAGGTAGTTTCCAACAGTACATTATCACATACATCGCAGGTAAAAGGTTCACAAGTTAACCGTATACAACCGTAACCAATGCCTTCCCCATAACACATAATATTAAGGACGAGGTGGGTGAATGACTCAAACCTCTGCCCAGCAGTTCGCCAATCCATACCAACCGAGAAACAGGGTAAAAATGAAATACTTCATTCATGCAATTTTGCAAACACCAACCTCACAGCTACCACAGATCAGCAAACACGCAACAAAAGCAGAGCCATCACATCAACAGGCCATAAATAATCAAAACAGATGCTACACAGGTTAATATAGTCATAACAGGCTTGCCAAGCTATCACACCAGTAAATAACGTAACTGGCCACAAGACACTGCATGTAATAATAATGGTTAAATAAGGTTGCCAGGCCCAGGTTACTGATACACAATAGAGCGTGTTAAATTCAAAACCAGCATAAATAATTCACCACCGGTTAGGTTTCACTTAAATTAGAAAAATCAGAGCTAGCATGAAAACCGTACGAGCAAGCCCAAGGTCGATTTAATACATAAATATGCACAAAGGGCACGGGAGGCATATGCAACAGGTCTGCGTCCATCCTCGTACTCTTGTAGGAGAACACCAGCAATAGCCTTTCCAGATGCGTCGGTCTGAACAATAAAGCGTTTAGAAAAATCAGGTATGGCCAAAACAGGGGCGTTTGACAGAGCAAGTTTCAATTTTTCAAATGCTTCTTGTTGAAGAGGACCCCAGAAGAACTTCACATCCTTCCGCCTTAAATGATTGAGAGGAGCAGCTACCTCAGCGAAATTGGGAATAAATTTTCTGAAAAAGTTAACCATTCCCACAAAACGAGCAATGCCTTTGACATCTTTAGGAGGCTGGAACTCACGAATGGCCTGTGTCCTGGATTGATCAACGGAAACTCCGTCTGAAGACACAACGTGCCCAAGAAAGGACATACTCGGTTGGGCAAAGGCTACCTTAGATAGCTTAACGGTGAGTCCAGCTTTCCTCAAGCGCTCAAGAACTTCCCGAACATGGGTCACATGTTCCTCAAAGGTTTTAGAATATATAAGGACATCATCAAGATAGTTAAAAACGCATTTAAATTTGATATCAGAAAAGATAGAATCAAGCAAACGAGTGAGAACACCAGCCCCAGAATTTAAACCGAACGGGAGCCGGAGAAATTCATACAAATTCCAGTCAGTAATGAAGGCAGTAAGAGGTATCGACCGCTTAGATAAGGGAATCTGATAGTAGGCCTGGTTAAGGTCCAGTACTGTGAAAAACTTTGCCCCAGAAAACCACCCAAAGCAGGTGTGCAGGTCAGGTAACGGAATAGACTGAAGAACCACTTTCTGGTTTAATTTCCTATAGTCCAAAACAGCACGGAAGCCACCAGAGGGCTTGGGTACAAGGAAAACAGGAGAGGCATATGGAGAGGTAGAAGGACGGATAACCCCTTCCGCGAGCATTTTCTCAATAATCTTTTTTAATTCCAACATACGTGGAGGAGAGAGTCTATACGGGGGAGACCTCACAGGTTTGGTATCAGTTAGTTCGATATCATATTCAAGAACATTAGTTAGCCCTAATTTACTGGTGAAAACTTCAGGAAATTCACTGCAGAGAACACGGATTACCTCAGCCTTTTCTTTACTTAAATGATCAAGTTTTAAGTTTTCAATACCACAACTTTCATCTGGTTCAGACCCAGATACACAAGAGACATTAAGGGTACCCCTAGAACTCTCAATCAATTTAAATTTACAGGAGGGGGAAAATTTAAAAAAGAACATTTTGTCCTGAAGATCAAGGACTAATCCCGTTTTTGACAAGAATCCAGATCCTAAAATTACATTGCAGGGTAGTTGGGATGCCACTAGGAAGGTAACTTTCCAAGTGAAATTTCCTATTCTTAGTTTTACTCTCACAGTTCCTAAAATATCCAATTTGTTACCATTAGCTGCAACACATTTAATGCCAACGGGTTGCAATTCAGAAAATTTACAGGCACTCTTCAGGCGATTATACCAATCAAAATCAATCAAATTCACCATACTACCCGAATCCACCAATGCAAGAACAGCTTCATTATTTATTTCCACCTTAGTGAAAGCACCATGGGAAGAAACGAGCCCATATATTTTATTACATTCGGGGGGACAGAGAACTTCATTCACATTGTTTGAATTCACAGAATTTTGAAATGCAAATAGTTTACCATTACCCTTTTGTCATTTGCTACGTCTATGGAAGGAGTTAGGGCAGGAATTCTTGGAATGTTGCCGAGAACCACACAAATAGCAACAAATATCCAGTTTCCTGTTCTTGGAAGGGCAAGAATTCCTGAGATGCTCGACAGAACCACATACAAAACATGCTTTAAGATTAGAACCATTACCAGTTTTAGGACCCACTGGATGACTGGGATAAATAGGGGGGGGTAGGTGTACCGATCTGGACGCGTCTCCATGCTTTACATCTTCTGCAAAGGAACACGCGGCCTCAAGTTCACTAAAATTAGTAGGACACCTCGTGAGGGAAAGGTAAGACCGATAGGCAGGAGATATCCCTTTTATTATTCGAGTCACCATTTCTTCTTCAGGGACCGTAATTCGGAACACCTTACAAAAGAATTTCACATCAACAATGTATGTTAGTAAGTTTTCATGAAAGTACTGAGTCCTGAAGCAATGCTGTGGAATGAGACTCTGAAGGGCTAAGGAGGGAATAAATTTATCAAGAATTAATTCATGAAAATTATCAATTTTACACCTCTGAGAAATAGCCTCAGAAATTTCTCTCTTTAAAATACCTTCGCAATGGGAAAATAAGGCTCTATACATACCCAGATCGTCAACAGAGTATACACAAGCGGATTCCTTGATTTCTACAAGGAATCTTAGGAATCTTAAGGTTTCTTCGATCGAATTCACAGTAAAATTCTTAACTCCGTTAAACAGTTCCTTAAGGGAATTATGAGAAGGGTTAACGTTTAACCTAGAGATAAGGCTCTCTAACACAGAAGTAGGAACACAGGTAGACTCTTGTTCATTAGTATTGGAAGCAACTCGGTTAGGATGGTTATTAGGGTTAGTACACAAAGGACCTTGCCTGTCAACCACAGATAACTTTTCTACCTCTCTACACGCTAACATCAAGTCTAACTCAGTTGAGATACTAGAGGCGAGACATAACAAACGTGTTAACTCACTAACATTTTCTGCAGCAGGTTTAATGGTTAAAAGGTCTTGAATCCGCCCACAATAGTGGAATGATCTAGCCTTGAGCCGATCTACTTGGGCCTTGGTAGGCGTCACCTCAATAAATTCATTTCTGAAGGATTGAATCTCCTCTACGTTACTTTTAATCTCAAGAATGGACTCACCGGAGTTGTTAACTTCTACCTTAGATAGATCAATCGGAACCTGGAGATGGGATGACAAACGAGCTGCACATTCAGTAGCAGTGCCGTCAGTCTCCAAGCCACGAACCTGGAGCTCATACAGGAGTTCAGCTTTCCGCAAATGATATGGAAACAACACCGCTCGGGACATGATGAATTAACATGAAACAGAATTCAAAAGAATTAGGAAAGATACTTGCACTTCTTTTCACAATTATGCATATAATTATCATACATAGTCAACCTTCATAATCCAGTGCTTCAACGCCATCACAAGTACAATAACCCAGGGGAAAAAGGGGAAAGAATGACAATGGTTAGCAGCGCCCTCAAGAAAAAGACAACCAGAGCTTTCTGCTACCACTTTACTATACCACCAGCGCAGTAAGTCACTACACTAGTGATTAGCAAACATGCACCGGCTGGTACTACCTATAAACCGGTGTTAAATAAACAAAGTTTATTAAACAAATTAAGGAAATCAGTCACAAGAATAGGAAAATAACATCCAACAGATACTTACCCAGCAAGGCCCAAATAAAACACCCAGAGGAAATGGATAAAAATTCCTTGTTTCGGCGCTGAACCACACAGATAATAAAAGGAGACACTGGTTTCAATCAAATAAACTTTTAATTAAAGAATGAAAACTTAACAGGAAACCCAAAAAAAACATCGTCCTATCTGAGGGAATAAAAATATTTTAAGTAGTTCAAAAAACAATTAGTGAATAATAGAAAATACACAGATGAAACTGAAAAACGTAGTCCTCTTCAGAAAATGATACTGATGGAAATCATTAGCTTAAAACAGAAGGTTGTACTAATTAAAGGCACTAAATCCATCACTAGAAATAGTACACCTTGGTAATATTACCATAATAACAGAAAATGATTCGAATTAAAACTTAAATTGTTCACAGAAGGTTAAAACGGGGCCCGTTTGTTAGACTTACTAAAATGAAATTAAAACTAACGTATTAAACCTAGGGAAAGCCACTCAATTAACGAGTTTCATTGCACCTTCTTAATAAGAGGAGGCTTCGCAGGAGCATAGAACTCTAGCCCAATTAATAAACTACGAGGGGTCAAATAAGATTAGCGCACGGAAAACACACACAGTAAACAAGGGGAAAAGGAAGAAAACCGTAAGAGATCAAGTGAGGAGCAAATAAATCTTCCACCGAAAGCGGAAATTCTTAAGCAAACTCAGGCTCCACAATAAAACACGCAAAACCAACAAGCAACAATCACCATCATCTCCCGAAAACAAATCGTTACCATAGCAACAAAAAACATCCGCCCGCCAAACCAAACATAGTACAAGCACAACAAAGGCCAGAACCAAAATAAAATCAGGAAACACCAAAGTTTAAAATACCAGAAAATAGAAGCAAGGTTATTCTTTTTTTTTTTTAACCCAGGAAACCAGAATTATATGCTTCTGCGGAACCTCACGCAGTATAAAGGGCATTAAGTGCCTGACACATATTGAATTTACATGATCAATGAAAATCATTAACGGGAGAAAATGATAGTTAATTTAAAAAGGATTTCCTTATTTACGTAGTCACTACATCCCAATAATTTTGAAATATTATTAGAATAAAGCACACGTGCGTCCTTTTAGTAATTTCCAAAAAAATTATTTTCACGAAATTCCACCTTGAAGGAGTTAATTTTCAATACACGAATCACACGAATTTCCTTGCCGTTTCATATTCACAGGATATAACTTGCCAAATGATGAACCCACTTACTTGGGTGAAGCTGACGCTCAGCCATGATGAGCTAGTTCCTCACATACTTACAGATGCTTCCTGATGAGTTTGCTTTTCCCTGGTCAGAATTAGTTGAAAAGTATCATAATAGGACGATGCAGGAAACAAAGTAATTTGGGTTTAAAACCCACATCTCAAGACTCTCAGCCGGGGTCTTCACACCAACACGACGCCAACATCTTAAGGATCCAATAAACACAACCGCACGCCAAGACTTCTCAATGCGTACTGTCGGGGACAAAATGGCGAGGTTTGCTCCATGAGGAAGTAGCCGCGCTCTGATAGGAGAAGAGCGCTAGGGGAGGGGAAACTCATTGTGGGTGTCTGGCAGAAGATTGCAGCACTTATTGTAAGAGAAATGAAACAGTCCGTACAATTCAGAAATGCGATAATCCAAGGACGTTGCCATCAGTCCACAATAAGAATTATAAATAAGTTCGATGAGTATCACCAAAGCACGTAGTAGTACGAGGGAATCCGTCCGCTTAGACATATAGAAAGATTAAGATTTTCTACGGCGATATTGCCAGTTCAAAATAGGTTCACAGGGTAGGATAAATGGAGTTACACCGTAACAGCCTTAGTGGTAAGATAGTTATATAGCTGCTCCCACATCAAGAGAACATCGTCCTCGTGATACTGATAGAATTTATTGTGTATAGACATTAGCCTTAGTGATAGGATAGTTATATAACTGCTCCCACATCAAGAGCATATCGTCCTCGTGATACTCATAGAATTTAGTTTGTATAGCCATTAGCTTTTGTGGTAGGATTTTTATATAACTGCTCCCACATCAACAGAACATCGTACTCGTGATATGATAGTGTTTAGTTTGTATAGCTATTAGCTTTAGTGGTAGGAAAGTTATATAACTGCTCCCACATCAAGAGAAGCTCGTCCATGTGATAGTGGTAAGGATTAGATTGTCTAGCCATTAGCTTTAGTGGTAGGATAGTTATATAACTGGTCCCACGTCAAGAGAATATCTTCCTCGTAATACTGATAGAATTTTGTGTGTATAGCCATTAGCCTTTGTGGTAGGATAGTTATATAACTGCTCCCACATCAACAGAATATCGTCCTCGTGATACTGATAGAGTTTAGTTTGTATAGCCATTGCGTTTAGTGGTAGGATAGTTATATAACTGCTCCCGCATCAAGAGAACATCGTCTTCGTGATACTGATAGATTTTAGTTTGTATAGCCTTTAGCCCTAGTGGTAGGATAGTTATATAACTGCTCCCACATGAAGAGGATATCGTCCTCGTGATAGTGAGAGAGTTTAGTTTTTATAGCCATGAGGTTTAGTGGTAGGATAGTTATATAACTGCTCCCACATCAAGAGAACATCGTCCTCGTAATACTGATAGATTTTAGTTTGTATAGCCATTAGCCTTAGTGGTATGATAGTTATATAACTGCTCCCACATCAAGAGAACATCGTCCTTGTGATACAGGTAGATTCTAATTTATATAGCCATTAGCGTAAGAGGTAGGATATATATATATATGTGCCACATCAAGAAAACTTCGTCCTCGTGATACGGAGAGCGTTTATTTTGTATAGCCATTAGCTTAGTGGTAGGATAGTTTTACAACTGCTCCCACATCTAGAGGACATCGTCCTTTTGATACTGATAGTTTAGTTTGTATAGCCATTAGCCTTAGTGGTAAGATAGTCATATAACTGCTCCCACATCAAGAGAAATTCGTCCTGGTGATACGGATAGAGTTTAGTTTGTATAGCCATTAGCTTAATTGGTTGAACAGTTATATAACTGCTCCCACATTAACAGGACGTCGTACTCGTGATATGATAGATATTACTTTGTATAGCCATTAGCCTTGTCGGTAGTATAGTTATATAACTGCTCCCAGATCAAGAGAACATCGTCCTCGTGATACTGATAGAGTTTAGTTTGTATAGCCATTAGCCTTAGTGGTAAGATAGTTATATAACTGCTCCCACATCAGGAGAACGTCGTCCTCGTGATGCTAATAGAGTTTAGTTTGTATAGCCAGTAGCCTTAGTGGTATGATAGTCATATAACAGCTCCAACATCAAGAGAACATCGTCCTCGTGATACAGATATTGTCTAATTTGTATAGCTATTAGCTTTAGAGGTAGGAGAGTTATATAACTGCTCGCACATCGAGAGTGTATCGTCCTCGTGATACAGATATATTCTAATTTGTATAGCTATTAGCTTTAGAGGTAGCATAGTTATATAACTGCTCCCACATCAAGTGAACATCGTCCTCGTGATACTGATAGAGTTTCGTTTGTATAGCCATTAGCCTTAGTGGTACTATAGTTATATAACTGCACCCACATCAAGGGAACTTTATATAATTGCTCCCGCATCAAGAGAACATCGTCCTCGTGATACTGATAGATTTATTTTGTATAGCCATTTGCGTTTGTGGTAGGATAGTTATATAACTGCTCCTACGTCAACAGAACATCATCCCCGTGATACTGATAGAGCTTAGTTTGTATAGCCATTAGGTTTAGTGGTAGGATAGTTATATTACTGCTCCCGCATCAAGAGAACATCGTCCTCGTGATATTGATAGATTCTAATTTGTATAGCTATTAGCTTCAGACGTAGGATAGTTATATAACTGCTCCCACATCAAGAGAACATCGTACTCGTGATACAGATACATTGTAATTTGCATATCTATTAGGTTTAGAGGTAGGATAGTTATATAACTGCTCCCACATCAAGAGAACTTCGTCCTCGTGATACGAAGGAGTTTACTTTGTATAGCCATTAGCCCTAGTGGTAGGATAGTTATATAACTGCTCTCATATAAAGAGAACATCGTGCTCGTGATACTGATAGAGCATAGTATTTATAGCCATTAGCCTTAGCGGTAGTATAGTTATATAACTGCTCCCACATCAAGAGAACATCGTCCTCGTGATACTGATAGAGTTTAGTTTGTATAGCCATCATCCTTAGTGGTAGGATAGATATATAACTGCTCCCACATCAAGACAACATCGTCCTCGTGATACGGATAGATTCTAATTTATATAGCCATATGCCTTAGTGGTACTATAGTTATATAACTGCTCCCACATCAAGAGAGCTTTATATAATTGCTCCCGCATCAAGAGAACATCGTCCTCGCGATACTGATAGATTTTAGTTTGTATAGCCATTACTTTAGTGGTAGGATAGTTATATAACAGCTCCTACGTCAACAGAACAACATCCCCGTGGTACTGATAGAGCTTAGTTTGTATAGCCATTAGGTTTAGTGGTAGGATAGTTATATTACTGCTCCCGCATCAAGAGAACATCGTCCTCGTGATATTGATAGACTTTAGTTTGTATAGCTATTATGGTTAGTGGTCGGATAGTTATATAACTGTTACCTCATCAAGAAAACATCGTCCTGATGATACTGATAGAGTTTAGTTTGTATAGCCATTTGCTTTAGTGGTAGGATAGTTATATTACTGCTCCCACATCAACAGAACATCGTGCTCGTGATATGAGAGAGTTTAGTTTGTATAGCTGTGAGCTTTAGTGGTAGGATAGTTATATAACTGCCCCCACATCAAGAGAACTTCGTCCTCGTAATACTGATAGAGTTTACTTTGTATAGCTCTAATGGTTAGTGGTCGGATAGTTATATAACTGTTACCTCATCGAGAGAACATCGTCGTGATGATATAGATAGATTCTAATTTGTATAGCCATATGCCTTAGTGGTACTATAGTTATATAACTGCTCCCACATCAAGAGAACTTTATATAATTGCTCCCGCATCAAGAGAACATCGTCCTCGTGATACTGATAGATTTTAGTTTGTATAGCCATTACTTTAGTGGTAGGATAGTTATATAACTGCTTCCACATCAAGAGAACATCGTGCTCGTGGTACTGTTAGAGTTTTGTTTGTATAGCCGTTAGCTTTAGTGGTAGCAGAGGTATATAACTGCTCCCACATGAAGAGAACTTCGTCCTCGTAATACTGATAGAGTTTACTTTGTATAGCCATTAGCCCCAGTTGTAGGATAGTGATGTAACTGCTCCCTCATCAAGAGAACATCGTCCTCGTGATACAGATATAGTCTAATTTGTATAGCTATTAGCTTTAGAGGTATGATAGTTATAAAACTGCTCCCACATAAAGAGAACATCGTCCTCGTGATACTGATAGAGTTTCGTTTGTATAGCCATTAGCTTAGTGGTAGGATAGTTTTACAACTGCTCCCACATCTAGAGGACATCGTCCTGTTGATACTGATAGTTTAGTTTGTATAGCCATTAGCCTTAGTGGTAGGATAGTTATATAACTGTACCCACATCAAGAGAACATCGTCCTTGTTATACTGATAGAATTTAGTTTGTATAGCCAGTAGCCTTAGTGGTAAGATAGTCATATAACAGCTCCAACATCAACAGAACATCGTCCTCGTGATACAGATATTGTCTAATTTGTATAGCTATTAGCTTTAGAGGTAGGAGAGTTATATAACTGCTCGCACATCGAGAGAGTATCGTTCTCGAGACACTGATAGAATTTAGTTTGTATAGACATTAGCCTTAGTGGTAGGATGGTTCTATAACTGCTCCCACATCTAGAGGACATCGTCCTGTTGATACTGATAGTTTAGTTTGTATAGCCATTAGCCTTAGTGGTAGGATAGTTCTATAACTGCTCCCACATCAAGAGAACATCGTCCTCGTGATACATATATATTCTAATTTGTATAGCTATTAGCTTTAGAGGTAGGATAGTTATATAACTGCTCCTACATCAAGAGAACATCGTCCTCGTGATACTGATAGAGTTTCGTTTGTATAGCCATTAGCCTTAGTGGTAGGATAGTTATATAACTGCTCCCTCATCAAGAGAACATCGTCCTCGTGATACAGATATAGTCTAATTTGTATAGCTATTAGCTTTAGAGGTATGATAGTTATAAAACTGCTCCCACATCAAGAGAAGATTGTCCTCGTGGAGCTGATACAGTTTATAGTTTGTATAGCCATTAGCCTTAGTGGTAAGATAGTTATATAACTGCTCCCACATCAAGAGAACATCGTCCTCGTGATACTGATAGAGTTTAGTTTGTATAGCCATTAGCCTTAGTGGTATGAGAGTTATATAACTGCTCCCACATCAAGAGAACATCGTCCTCGTGATACTGATAGAGTTTAGTTTGTATAGCCATTAGCCTTTGTGGTATGATAGTTATATAACTGCTCCCACATCAAGAGAACATCGTCCTCGTGATACAGATATAGTCTAATTTGTATAGCTATTAGCTTTAGAGGTATGATAGTTATATAACTGCTCCCACATCAAGAGAACTTCGTCCTCGTGATACGGATAGAGTTTACTTTGTATGGCCATTAGCCCTAGTAGTAGGATAGTTATATAACTGCTCGCACATCAAGAGAGAATCGTCCTCGTGATACTGATAGAATTTAGTGTGTATAGACATTAGCCTTAGTGATAAGATAGTTATACTGATAGAATTTATTTTGTATAGCCATTAGGTTTTGTGGTAGGATTTTTATATAACTGCTCCCACACCAACAGGTAGATTCTAATTTATATAGCCATTAGCTTTAGAGGTAGGATAGTAATATAACTGCTCCCACATCAAGAGAACTTCGTCCTCGTGATACGGACCGAGTTTACTTTGTATAGCCATTAGCCCTAGTGGTAGGATAATTACATATCAGCTCCCACATCAAGAGAGAATCGTCCTCGTGATACTGAGAGAGTTTAGTTTTTATAGCCATTATCTTTAGAGGTAAAATAGTTATATATATGCTCCCACATCAAGAGAACTTCCTCCTCGTGATACTGATAGAGTTTACATTTTATAGCCATTAGCCCTAGTGGTAGGATAGTCATATAACTGCTCCCACATCAACAGAGATTCGCCCTCGCCATACTGATAGATTTTATTTTGTATAGCCATTAGCTTAGTGGTAGGATAGTTTTACAACTGCTCCCACATCTAGAGGACATCGTCCTGATGATACTGATAGTTTAGTTTGTATAGCCACTAGCCTTAGTGGTAGGATAGTTATATAACTGTACCCACATGAAGAGAACATCGTCCTCGTGATACTGATCGAGTTTAGTTTGTATAGCCATTAGCCTTAGTGGTAAGATAGTTATATAACTGCTCCCACATCAAGAGAACATCATCCTCGTGATACCGATAGATTTTAGTTTGTATAGCCATTAACCTTAGTGGTAAGATAGTTATATAACTGCTCCCACATCAAGAGAACATCGTCCTCGTGATGCTAATAGAGTTTAGTTTGTATAGCCATTAGCCTTATTGGTAAGATAGTTATATAACTGCTCCCACATCAAGAGAACATCGTCCTCGTGATGCTAATAGAGTTTAGTTTGTATAGCCATTAGCCTTTCTTTGCTAGGGGCTTTAGGTCGCACCGACACAGATAGGTCTTATGGCGACGAACCATTAGCCTTAGATGTAAGATAGTTATATAACTGCTCCCACATCAAGAGAACATCGTACTCGTGATACTGATGGAGTTTACTTTGTATACCCATTAGCTTTAGTGGTGGGATAGTTATATAACTGCACCCACATCAACGGGACGTCGTATCCGAGATATGATAGAGTTTTGTTTGTATAGGCATCAGCTTTAGTGGTATGATCGTTATATAAATGCTCCCACATCAGGAGAACATCGTACTCGTCATACTGATAGAGTTTAGTTTGTATAGCCATTAGCTTTAGTGGTAGGATAGTTATAATAATGCTCCCACATCAAGAGGACATCATCCTCGTGATACTGATAGAGTTTAGTTTATATAGCCATTAGCGTTAAGGTAGGACATTTATATAACTGCTCCCACATCAAGAAAACTTCGTCCTCGTGATGCTGATCGAGTTTAGCTTGTGTAGCCATTAGCCTTATTGGTAGGATAGTTATATAACTGCTCCCACATAAAGAGAACGTCGTACTCGTGATATGATAGAGTTTAGTTTGTAAAGCTACTAGCTTTAGTGGTAGGATAGTTATATATTTGCTCCCACATCAAGAGAACCTCGTCCATGTGATAGTGGTAGGGATTAGTTTGTATAGGCAATAGCTTTAGTGGTAGGATAGTTATATAACTGGTCCCACGTCAAGAGAATATTGTCCTCGTGATACTGATAGTTTTTAGTATGTGTAGCCAGTAGCCCTAGTGGTAGGATAGTTATATAACTGGTCCCACGTCAAGAGAGAATCGTCTTCGGGATACTGATAGTTTAGTTTGTATAGCCATTTGCCTTAGTGGTAGGATAGTTATTTAACTGCTCCCACATCAACAAAATGTCGTCCTCGTGATACTGATAGAGTTTAGCCTGTGTAGCCATTAGCCTTATTGGTAGGATAGTTATATAACTGCTCCCACATAAAGAGAACTTCGTCCTCGTGATACGGATAGAGTTTAGCTTGTGTAGCCATTAGCCTTATAGGTAGGATAGTTATATAACTGCTCCCGCATCAAGAGAACTTCGACCTCGTGATACGGATAGAGTTTACATTGTATAGCCATTAGCCTTAGTGGTAGGATAGTTATATAACTGCTCCCACATCAAGAGAGAATCGTCCTCGTAATACTGATAGAATTTTGTTTGTATATCCATTAGCTTTTTTTTTTTTTTTTTGCTAGTTGCTTTACGTCGCGCCGACTCAGATAGGTCTTATGGCGACGAGCCATTAGCTTTAGAGGTAGGATAGTTATATAACTGCTCCCCCATCAAGAGAACTTCGTCCTCGTGATACTGATAGAGTTTACTTTTTAAAGCCGTTTGCCCTAGTATAACTGCTCCCACAACGACAGAGAATCGTCCTCGTGATACTCATAGAGTTTAGTTTGTATAGCCATTAGCCGTAGTGGTAGGATAGTTATATAACTGCTCCCACATCAAGAGAGAAAATCGTCCCTGTGATACTGATAGATTTTAGTTTGTATAGCCATTAGCATTAGAGGTAGGATAATTATATAACTGCTCCCACGTCAAGAGAGAACATCGTACTCG
Source organism: Anabrus simplex (assembly GCF_040414725.1). Lineage (NCBI taxonomy): Eukaryota > Metazoa > Arthropoda > Insecta > Orthoptera > Tettigoniidae > Anabrus > Anabrus simplex. Next base: position 146,671,836 of record NC_090270.1, on the reverse strand, counting down.
TGATACTGATAGAGTTTAGTTTGTATAGCCATTAGCCCTAGTGGTAGGATAGTTATATAACTGCTCTCACATCAAGAGAGAATCGTCCCCGTGATACTGATAGATTTTAGTTTGTATAGCCATTAGCTTTAGAGGTAAGATAATTATATAACTGCTCCCACGTCAAGAGAACATCGTACTCGTTATACTGATAAAAGTTTAGTTTGTATAGCCATTAGCTTCAGTGGTAGGATAGTCATAATACTGCTCCACATCAAGAGAACTTCGTCCTTGTGATAATGATAGAGTTTAGTTTGTATAGCCATTAGCTTTAAGGTAGCATATTTATATAACTGCTCCCTAATCAAGAGAACTTCGTCCTCGTGATACTGATAAAGTTTAGCATGTGTAGCCATTAGCCTTATTGGTAGGATAGTTATATAACTGCTCCCACATCAAGAGAACTTCCTCCTCGTGATACTGATAGAGTTTACTTTTTATAGCCATTAGCCCTAGTGGTAGGATAGTCATATAACTGCTCCCACATCAACAGAGATTCGTCCTCGCGATACTGATAGATTTTATTTTGTATAGCCATTAGCTTAGTGGTAGGTTAGTTTTACATCTGCTCCCACATCTAGAGAACATCGTCCTGATGATACTGATAGTTTAGTTTGTATAGCCATTAGCCTTAGTGGTAGGATAGTTATATAACTGTACCCACATGAAGAGAACATCGTCCTCGTGATACTGATCGAGTTTAGTTTGTATAGCCATTAGCCTTAGTGGTAAGATAGTTATATAACTGCTCCCACATCAAGAGAACATCGTCCTCGTGATACCGATAGAGCTTAGTTTGTATAGCCATTAGCCTTAGTGGTAAGATAGTTATATAACTGCTCCCACATCAAGAGAACATCGTCCTCGTGATGCTAATAGAGTTTAGTTTGTATAGCCATTAGCCTTTCTTTGCTAGGGGCTTTACGTCGCACCGACACAGATAGGTCTTATGGCGACGAACCATTAGCTTTAGTGGTAAGATAGTTATATAACTGCTCCCACATCAAGAGAACATCGTACTCGTGATACTGATAGAGTTTACTTTGTATACCCATTAGCTTTAGTGGTGGGATTGTTATATAACTGCTCCCACATCAACAGGACGTCGTATCCGAGATATGATAGAGTTTTGTTTGTATAGGCATCAGCTTTAGTGGTATGATCGTTATATAAATGCTCCCACATCAGGAGAACATCGTACTCGTCATACTGATAGATTTTAGTTCGTATAGCCATTAGCTTTAGTGGTAGGATAGTTATAATAATGCTCCCCATCAAGAGGACATCATCCTCGTGATACTGATAGAGTTTAGTTTATATAGCCATTAGCGTTAAGGTAGGACATTTATATAACTGCTCCCACATCAAGAAAACTTCGTCCTCGTGATGCTGATCGAGTTTATTTTTTATAGCCATTAGCCCTAGTGGTAGGATAGTTATATAAGTGCTCCCACATCAAGAGAGAATCGTCCTCATGATACTGATAGATTTTACTTTGTATAGCCATGAGACTAGTGGTACGAAACTAATATAACTGGTCCCACATCAAGAGAACATCGTCCTCCTGATACTGATAGACTTTTGTGTGTATAGCCATTAGCCTTAGTGGTAGGATTTTTATATAACTGTTCCCACATCAACAGAACATCGTACTCGTGATATGATAGAGTTTAGTTTGTATAGCTATTAGCTTTAGTGGTAGGATAGTTATATATTTGCTCCCACATCAAGAGAACCTCGTCCATGTGATAGTGGTAGGGATTAGTTTGTATAGCCAATAGCTTTAGTGGTAGGATAGTTATATAACTGGTCCCACGCCAAGAGAATATTGTCCTCGTGATACTGATAGTTTTTAGTATGTATAGCCAGTAGCCCTAGTGGTAGGATAGTTATATAACTGGTCCCACGTCAAGAGAGAATCGTCTTCGTGATACTGATAGTTTAGTTTGTATAGCCATTAGCCTTAGTGGTAGGATAGTTATTTAACTGCTCCCACATCAACAGAATATCGTCCTCGTGATACTGATAGAGTTTAGCATGTGTAGCCATTAGCCTTATTGGTAGGATAGTTATATAACTGCTCCCACATAAAGAGAACTTCGTCCTCGTGATACGGATAGAGTTTAGCTTGTGTAGCCATTAGCCTTATAGGTAGGATAGTTATATAACTGCTCCCGCATCAAGAGAACTTCGTACTCGTGATACGGATAGAGTTTACTTTGTATAGCCATTAGCCCTAGTGGTAGAATAGTTATATAACTGCTCCCACATCAAGAGAGAATCGTTCTCGTAATACTGATAGTGTTTAGTTTGTATAGCCGTTAGCTTTAAGGTATGATATTAATATACCTGCTCCCACATCAAGAGAATTTCGTCCTCGGGTTACTGATAGAGTTTACTTTTTATAGCCAGTAGGTTTAGTGGTAGGATAGTTATATAACTGCTCCCAAATCAAGAGAACATCGTTGTCGTGATACTGGTAGAGTTTAGTTTGTATAGCCATTAGCTTAAGTGGTAGGATTGTTATATAACTGCTCCCACATCAACAGGACATCGTACCCGAGATATGATACAGTTTTGTTTTTATAGGCATCAGCTTTAGTGGTATGATAGTTATATAAATTCTCCCACATCAGGAGAACATCGTACTCGTCATACTGATAGAGTTTAGTTTGTATAGCTATTATCTTTAGTGGTTGGATAGTTATATAACTGCTCCCGCATCAAGAGAACATCGTCCTCGTGATACTGATAGACTTTTGTGTGTATAGCCATTAGCCTTAGTGGTAATATTTTTTTATAACTGTTCCCACATCAACAGAACATCGTACTCGTTATATGATAGAGTTTAGTTTGTATAGCTATTATCTTTAGTGGTAGGATAGTTATATAACTGCTCCCACATCAAGAGAGAATCGTCCTCGTGATACTGATAGAGTTTAGTTAGTATAGCCATTAGCTTCAGTGGTAGGATAGTTATAATACTGCTCCCACATCAAGAGAACGCCGTCCTTGTGATAATGATAGAGTTTACTTTGTATAGCCATTAGCTTTAAGTTAGGATATTTATATAACTGCTCCCTAATCAAGAGAACTTCGTCCTCGTGATACTGACAGAGTTTAGCTTGTGTAGCCATTAGCCTTATTGGTAGGATAGTTATATAACTGCTCCCACATCTAGAGAACTTCGTCCTCGTGATACGGATAGAGTTTACATTGTATAGCCATTAGCCCTAGTGGTAGGATAGTCATATAATTGCTCCCACAACAACAGTGAATCGTCCTCATTATACTGATAGAGTTTAGTTTGTATAGCCATTAGCCCTAGTGGTAGGATAGTTATATAACTGCTCCCACATCAAGAGAGAATCGTCCTGGTGATACTGATAGAGTTTAGTTTGTATAGCCATTAGCTTTAGAGGTAGGATAGTTATATAACTGCTACCACTTAAAGAGAACATCGTCCTCGTGATACGGATGGATTCTAATTTGTATAGCCATTTGCCTTAGTGGTACCATAGTTATATAACTGCTCCCACATCAAGAGAACGTTATATAATTGCTCCCGCATCAAGACAAAATCGTCCTCGTGATACTGGTAGATTTTAGTTTGTATAGCCATTAGGCTTTGTGGTAGCATAGTTATATAACTGCCCCCACATCAAGAGAACATCGTCCTCGTGATACTGATAGAATTTAGTTTGAATAGCCATTAGCTTTAGTGGTAGGATAGTTACGTAACTTCTCCCACATCAACAGAATATCGTCCTCGTGATACTGATAGGGTTTAGTTTGTATAGCCATTAGCCTTATTGGTAAGATAGTTATATAACTGCTCCCACGTCAAGAGAACATCGTCCTCGTGATACTGATAGGTTTTAGTTTGTATAGCCATTAGCTTTAGTGGTAGGATTGTTATATAACTGCTCCCACATCAAGAGAATATCGTCCTCGTGATACTGATAGAATTTAGTTTGAATAGCCATTAGCTTTCGTGGTAGGGTAGTTATATAACTGCTCCCACATCAACAGAACATCGTACTAGTGATATGATAGAGTTTAGTTTGTATAGGTATTGGCTTTACTGGTAGGATAGTTATATAACTGCTCCCACATCAAGAGAACATCGTCCTGGTGATACTGATAGAATTTAGTTTGTATAGCCATTATCTTTAGTGGTAGGATACTTATAAAACTGCTCCCACATCAAGAGAATATCGTCCTCGTGATAATGATAGAGTTAAGTTTGTATAGTCATTAGCTTTATTTGTAGGATAGTTATATAACTGCTCCCACATCAACAGGACATAGTACTCGTGATATGATAGATTTTAGTTTGTATAGCCATTAGCTTAAGTGGTAGCATTGTTATATTACTGCTCCCACATCAAGAGGACCTCGTCCATGTGATAGTGGTAGGGATTAGTTTGTATAGCCATTAGCGTTCGTGGTAGGATAGTTATATATTTGCTCCCACATCGACAGAATATCGTCCTCGTGATACTGATAGAATTTAGCTTGTGTAGCCATTAGCCTTATTGGTAGGATAGATATATAACTTCTCCCACATCAAGAGAACTTCGTCCTCGTGATACGGATAGAGTTTAGTTTGTATAGCCATTAGCCTTAATGGTAGGATAGTTATATAAGTGATCCCACATCAAGTGAACATCGTCCTCGTGTTAGAGTGTAGTTTGTATAGCCATTAGCTTTAGAGGTAGGATAGTTATATATCTGCTCCCACATCAAGAGAACTTCGTCCTCGTGATACGGATAGAGTTTAGTTTGTATAGCCATTAGCTTAATTGGTAGAATTGTTATATAATTGCTCCCACATCAACAGGACGTCGTACTCGTGATATAATAGATATTAGTTTGTATAGCCATTAGCCTTAACGGTAGTATTGTTATATAAATGCTCCCACATCAAGAGAACATCGTCCTCGTGATACTGATAGATTTTAGTTTGTATAGCCATTAGCCTTAGTGGAATGATAGTTATATAACTGCTCCCACATCAAGCGAACATCGTCCTCGTGATACAGATATAGTCTAATTTGTATAGCTAGTAGCTTTAGAGGTATGATAGTTATATAACTGCTCCCATATCAAGAGAACATCGTCCTCGTGATACGGATAGAGTTTACTTTGTATGGCCATTAGCCCTAGTGGTAGGATAGTTATATAACTGCTCCCACATCAAGAGAACATCGTCCTCGTGATACTGATAGATTTTAGTTTGTATAGCCATTAGCCTTAGTGGAATGATAGTTATATAACTGCTCCCACATCAAGCGAACATCGTCCTCGTGATACAGATATAGTCTAATTTGTATAGCTAGTAGCTTTAGAGGTATGATAGTTATATAAATGCTCCCACATCAAGAGCATATCGTTTTCGTGATACTGATAGAATTCAGTTTGTATAGCTATTAGCTTTAGTGGTAGGATTTTTATATAACTGCTCCCACAACAACAGAATATCGTACTCGTGATATGATAGAGCTTAGTTTGTATAGCTATTAGCTTTAGTGGTAGGATAGTTATATAACTGCCCCCACATCAAGAGAGCCTCGTCCATGTGATAGTGGTAGGGATTAGCTTGTATAGCCATTAGCTTTAGTGGTAGGATAGTTATATAACTGGTCCCACGTCAAGAGAATATCTTCCTCGTAATACTGATTGAGTTTTGTGTGTATAGCCATTAGCCTTGGTGGTAGGAATTTTATATAACTGCTCCCACATCAACAGAATATCGTCCTCATGATACTGATAGAGTTTAGTTTGTATAGCCATTGGGTTTAGTGGTAGGATAGTTTTATATAACTGCTCCCGCATCAAGAGAACATCGTCTTCGTGATACTGATAGATTTTAGTTTGTATAGCCATTAGCCCCAGTGGTAGGATAGTTATATAACTGCTCCCACATCAAGAGCATATCGTCCTCGTGATACTTATAATTTTAAGTTAGTATAGCCATTAGCTTTTGTTGTAGGCTAGTTATATACTGCTCCCACATCAACAGGACATCGTCCTCGTGATACTGATAGATTTTAGTTTGTATAGCCATTAGCCCTAGTGGTAGGGTAGTTATATAACTGCTCCCGCATCAAAAGACAATCGTTCTAGTGATACTGGTAGAGATTAGTTTGTATAGCCATTAGCTTTTTTTTGCTAGGGGCTTTACGTCGCACCGACACAGATAGGTCTTATGGCGTCGAACCATTAGCTTTAGAGGTAAACTAACTATATAAGTGCTCCCACATCAAGAGAACATCGTACTCGTGATACTGATAGAGTTTAGTTTGTATAGCCGTTAGCTTTAAGGTATGATAGTAATATACCTGCTCCCACATCAAGAGAATTTCGTCCTCGGGCTACTGATAGAATTTACTTTTTACAGCCAGTAGGTTTAGTGGTAGGATAGTTATATAACTGCTCCCAAATCAAGAGAACATCGTCGTCGTGATACTGATAGAGTTTAGTTTGTATAGCCATTAGCTTAAGTGGTAGGATTGTTATATAACTGCTCCCACATCAGGAGAACATCGTACTCGTCATACTGATAGAGTTTAGTTTGTATAGCCATTAGCTTTAGTATTAGGATAGTTATAATAATGCTCCCACATCAAGAGGACATCGTCCTCGTTATACTGATAGAGTTTAGTTTTTGTAGCCATTAGCGTTAAGGTAGGATGTTTATATAACTGCTCCCACATCAAGAAAACTTCGTCCTCGTGATGCTGATCGAGTTTATTTTTTATAGCCATTAGCCCTAGTGGTAGGATAGTTATATAAGTGCTCCCACATCAAGAGAGAATCGTCCTCATGATACTGAGAGATTTTAGTTTGTATAGCCATTAGACTAGTGGTAGCAAAGTTATATAACTGGTCCCACATCAAGAGAACATCGTCCTCGTGATACTGATAGACTTTTGTGTGTATAGCCATTAGCCTTAGTGGTAGGATTTTTATATAACTGTTCCCACATCAACAGAACATCGTACTCGTTATATGATAGAATTTAGTTTGTATAGCTATTATCTTTAGTGGTAGGATCGTTATATAACTGCTCCCACATCAAGAGAACTTCGTCCTCGTGATACTGATAGAGTTTACTTTTTAAAGCCATTTGCCCTAGTATAACTGCACCCACATCAAGAGAGGATCGTCCTCGTGATACTGATAGAGTTTAGTTAGTATAGCCATTAGCTTTAGAGGTAAGATAATTATATAACTGCTCCCACGTCAAGAGAACATCGTACTCGTGATACTGATAAAAGTATAGTTTGTATAGCCATTAGCTTCAGTGGTAGGATAGTTATAATACTGCTCCCGCATCAAGACAAAATTGTCCTCGTGATACTGGTAGATTTTAGTTTGTATAGCCATTAGGCTTTGTGGTAGGATAGTTATATAACTGCTCCCACATCAAGAGAACATCGTCCTCGTGATACTGATAGGTTTTAGTTTGTATAGCCATTAGCTTTAGTGGTAGGATTGTTATACAACTGCTCCCACATCAAGAGAATATCGTCCTCGTGATACTTATAATATTTAGTTTGAATAGCCATTACCTTTAGTGGTAGGATAGTTACATAACTGCTCCCACATCAACAGAATGTCGTCCTCGTGATACTGATAGAGTTTAGTTTGTATAGCCATTAGCTTTCTATGTAGGATAGTTATATAACTGCTCCCACATCCACAGGACATAGTACTCGTGATATGATAGAGTTTAGTTTGTATAGCCATTAGCTTAAGTGGTAGGATAGTTATATAACTGCTCCCACTTCAAGAGAACCTCGTCCATGTGATAGTGGTAGGGATTAGTTTGTACAACCATTAGCTTTAGTGGTAGGATAGTTATATGACTGCTCCCACATCGACAGAATATCGTCCTCGTGATACTGATAGAATTTAGCTTGTGTAGCCATTAGCCTTATTGGTAGGATAGTTATATAACTTCTCCCACATCAAGAGAACTTCGTCCTCGTGATACGGATAGAGTTTATTTTGTATAGCCATTAGCCTTAATGGTACGATATTTATATAAGTGCTCCCACATCAAGTGAACATCGTCCTCGTGTTAGAGTGTAGTTTGTATAGCCATTGGCTTTTGAGGCAGGATAGTTATATAACTGCTCCCACATCAAGAGAACTTCGTCCTCGTGATGCTGATATACTTTAGTTTGTATAGCCGTTTGCCCTAGTGGTAGGATAGTTATATAACTGCTCCCAAATCAAGAGAATTTCGTCCTCGTGGTACTGATAGACCTTAGTTTGTATAGCCATTAGCCTTAGTGGTAGGATATATATATATAAGTGTTCCCACATCAAGTGAACATCGTCCTCGTGATACTGATAGAGTTTAGTTTGTATAGCCATTATCCTTAGTGGTAGGGTAGTAGTATAACTGCTCCCACATCAAGAGAACACCGTCCTCATGATACTGATAGAGTTTACTTTGTATAGCCGTTAGAATTGTGGCCCTGATGATACTGATATAGTTTACTTTGTATCGCCATAAGCTTTAGTGGTAGGATTGTTATATAACTGCTCCCACATCAAGAGAACAACCTCGTCGTGATACCGATAGATTCTAGTTTATATAGCCCTTAGCCTTAGTGGTAGGGTAGTTATATAACTGCTCCCACATCAAGAGAACATCGTCCTGGTGATACTGATAGAGTTTAGTTTGTATAGCCATTATCTTTAGTGGTAGCATACTTATAAAACTGCTCCATCATCAAGAGAATATCGTCCTCGTGATACTTATAATTTTAAGTTTGTATAGCCATTAGCTTTAGTTGTAGGCTAGTTATATAACTGCTCCCACATCAACAGGACATCGTACTCGGGATATGATAGAGTTTAGTTTGTATAGCCATTAGCTTTAGTGGTTGGATAGTTATATAACTGCTCCCACATCAAGAAAGCATCGTCCTCGTGATACTGATAGAATTTAGTTTGTATAGCCATTAGCTTTAGAGGTAGGATAGTTATATAACTGCTCCCACATCAAGAGATCTTCGTCCTAGTGATACTGATAGAGTTTCCGTTCTATAGCCATTAGCCCTAGTGGTAGGATACTCATATAAATGCAGGACATATTACTCGTGATATGATAGATTTTAGTTTGTATAGCCATTGGCTTAAGTGGTAGCATAGTTATATTACTGCTCCCACATCAAGGGGACCTCGTCCATGTGATAGTGGTAGGGATTAGTTTGTATAGCCATTAGCTTTAGTGGTAGGATAGTTATATATTTGCTCCCACATCGACAGAATATCGTCCTCGTGATACTGATAGAATTTAGCTTGTGTAGCCATTAGCCTTATTGGTAGGATAGATATATAACTTCTCCCACATCAAGTGAACATCGTCCTCGTGATACTGATAGAGTTTAGTTTGTATAGCCATTATCCTTAGTGGTAGGGTAGCAGTATAACTGCTCCCACGTCAAGAGAACACCGTCCTCATGATACTGATAGAATTTAGTTTGAATAGCCATTAGCTTTAGTGGTAGGGTAGTTATGTAACTGCTCCCACATCAACAGAACATCGTACTAGTGATACAGATATAGTCTAATTTGTATAGCTAGTAGCTTTAGAGGTATGATAGTTATATAACTTCTCCCACATCAAGTGAACATCGTCCTCGTGATACTGATAGAGTTTAGTTTGTATAGCCATTATCCTTAGTGGTAGGGTAGTAGTATAACTGCTCCCACATCAAGAGAACATCGTCCTCATGATACTGATAGAGTTTACTTTGTATAGCCGTTAGATTTGTGGCCCTGATGATACTGATATAGTTTACTTTGTATCGCCATAAGCTTTAGTGGTAGGATAGTTTTACAACTGCTCCAACATCTAGAGAACATCGTCCTGATGATACTGATAGTTTAGTTTGTATAGCTATTAGGTTTAGTGGTAGGATAGTTATATAACTGCTCCCACATCAAGAGAACCTCGTCCATGTGATAGTTGTAGGGATTAGTTTGTATAGCCATTAGCTTTAATGGTAGGATAGTTATATAACTGGTCCCACGTCAAGAGAATATCTTCCTCGTAATACTGATAGAGTTTTGTGTGTATAGCCATTAGCCTTGGTGGTAGGATAGTTATATAACTGCTCCCACATCAACAGAATATCGTCCTCGTGATACTGATAGAGTTTAGTTTGTATAGCCATTGGGTTTAGTGGTAGGATAGTTTCATATAACTGCTCCCGCATCAAGAGAACATCGTCTTCGTGATACTGTTAGATTTTAGTTTGTATAGCCATTAGCCCCAGTGGTAGGATAGTTCTTAACTGCTTCCTCATGAAGAGGATATCGTCCTCGTCATACTGATACAGTTTAGTTTTTAAAGCTATTAGGTTTAGTGGTACGATAGTTATATAACTGCTCTCGCATCGACAGAATATCGTCCTCGTAAAACAGATAGATTTTAGTTTGTATAGACATTAGCCATAGTGATAGGATAGTTATATAACTGCTCCCACATCAAGAGTATATCGTCCTCGTGATACTGGTTGAATTTAGTTTGTATAGCCATTACCTTTAGTGGTAGGATTTTTATATAACTGCTCCCACATCAACAGAACATCGTACTCGTGATATGATAGAGTTTAGTTTGTATAGCTATTAGCTTTAGTGGTAGGATAGTTATATAACTGCTCCCACATCAACAGAACCTCGTCGATGTGATAGTGGTAGGGATTAGTATGTATAGCCATTAGCTTTAGTGGTAGGATAGTTATATAACTGGTCCCACGTCAAGAGAATATCGTGCTCGTAATACTGATAGAGGTTTCTGTGTATAGCCTTTAGCCTTAGTGGTAGGATAGTTATATAACTGCTCCCACATCTACAGAATATCGTCCTCGTGATACTGATAGATTTTTAGTTTGTATAACCATTGGGTTTAGTGGTAGGATAGTTATGTAACTGCTCCCGCATCAAGAGAACGTCGTCTTCGTAATACTGATAGAGTTTTGTGTGTATAGCAATTAGCCCTAGTGGTATGATAGTTATATAACTGCTCCCACATCAAGAGAACATCGTCCTCGTGATACAGGTAGATTCTAATTTATATAGCCATTAGCGTTAGAGGTAGGATAGTTATATAACTGCCCCCACATCAAGAAAACTTCGTCCTCGTGATACGGACAGAGTTTACTTTGTATAGCCATTTGCCTTAGTGGTACTATAGTTATATAACTGCTCCCACATCAAGAAGACGTTATATAATTGCTCCCACATCAAGAGAACATCGTCCTCGTGATACTGATAGATTTTAGTTTGTATAGCCATTAGCCCTAGTGGTAGGATAGTTATATAACTGCTCCCACATGAAGAGAACGTCGTCCGCGTGATACTGATAGAGTTTAGTTTGTATAGCCATTAGCTTTAGTGGTAGGATAGTTATATAACTGCTCCCACATCAGGAGAACATCGTCCTCGTGATACCGTTACTGGTAGGATACTTATATAACTGCTCCCACATCTAGAGAACATCGTTCTGATGCTATTGATAGTTTACTTTGTATGGCCATTAGCCCTAGTGGTAGGATAGTTATATAACTGCTCCCACATCTAGAGAATATCGTCCTCGTGATACTGATATAATTTAGTTTGTATAGCCAATAGCCCTAGTGGTAGGATAGTTATATAACTGCTCCCACATAAAAAGACAATCGTTCTCGTGATACTGGTAGAGTTTAGTTTGTATAGCCATTAGCTTTTTTTTGTTAGGGGGTTTACTTCGCACCGACACAGATAGGTCTTATGGCGACGAACCATTAGCTTTAGAGGTAAGATAGTTATATAACTGCTCCCACATCAAGAGAACATCTTACTCGTGATACAGATAGATTCTAATTTGTATAGCCATTTGCCTTAGTGGTACTATAGTTATATAACTGCTCCCACATCAAGAAGACGTTATATAATTGCTCCCGCATCAAGAGAACATCGTCCTCGTGATACTGATAGATTTTAGTTTGTATAGCCATTAGCCCTAGTGGTAGGATAGTTATATAACTGCTCCCACATGAAGAGAACGTCGTCCGCGTGATACTGATAGAGTTTAGTTTGTATAGCCATTAGCTTTAGTGGTAGGATAGTTATATAACTGCTCCCACATCAGGAGAACATCGTCCTCGTGATACCGTTACTGGTAGGATACTTATATAACTGCTCCCACATCTAGAGAACATCGTTCTGATGCTATTGATAGTTTACTTTGTATGGCCATTAGCCCTAGTGGTAGGATAGTTATATAACTGCTCCCACATCTAGAGAATATCGTCCTCGTGATACTGATATAATTTAGTTTGTATAGCCAATAGCCCTTGTGGTAGGATAGTTATATAACTGCTCCCACATAAAAAGACAATCGTTCTCGTGATACTGGTAGAGTTTAGTTTGTATAGCCATTAGCTTTTTTTTGTTAGGGGGTTTACTTCGCACCGACACAGATAGGTCTTATGGCGACGAACCATTAGCTTTAGAGGTAAGATAGTTATATAACTGCTCCCACATCAAGAGAACATCTTACTCGTGATACTGATAGAGTTTAGTTTAATAGCCTTTAGCTTTTTTTTTGCTAGGGGCTTTACGTCGCACCGACACAGATAGGTCTTATGGCGACGAAGCCTTTAGCTTTAGTGGTGGGATAGTTATATAACTGCTCCCACATGAAGGGAACATCGTCCTCGTGATACTGATAGAGTTGAGCTTGTATAGCCGGTAGTCTTAGTGGTAGGATAGTCATATAACTGCTCCCACATCAAGAGAACATCGTCCTCGTGAAACAGATAGATTATAATTTGTATAGCTATTAGCTTTAAAGGTAGGATAGTTATATAACTGCTCCCACATCAAGAGAACTTCGTCCTCGTGATACGGATAGAGTTTTGTTTGTATAGCCATTAGCTTAATTGGTAGAATTGTTATATAACTGCTCCCACATCAACAGGACGTCGTACTCGTGATATGATAGATATTAGTTTGTATAGCCATTAGCCTTTTCGGTAGTATAGTTATATAACTGCTCCCACATCAAGAGAACATCGTCCTCGTGATACTGATAGATTTTAGTTTGTATAGCCATTAGCCTTAGTGGTAAGATAGTTATATAACTGCTCCCACTTCAAGAGAACATCGTCCTCGTGATACTGATAGATTTTAGTTTGTATAGCCATTAGCTTTTGTGGTAGGATAGTTATATAACTGCTCCTACGTCAACAGAACATCATCCCCGTGATACTGATAGAGCTTAGTTTGTATAGCCATTAGGTTTAGTGGTAGGATAGTTATATACCTTCTCCCACATCAAGAGAACCTCGTCCATGTGCTTTTGGTAGGTTTTAGTTTGTACAGCCATTAGCTGTAGTGGTAGGAGTTATATAACTGGTCCCACGTCAAGAGAGCATCGTCCTCGTAATACTGATAGAGTTTAGTGGGTATAGCCATTAGCGTTAGTGATAGGATAGTTATATAACTGCTTCCACATCAAGAGAACATCGTGCTCGTGGTACTGATAGAGTTTTGTTTGTATAGCCGTTAGCTTTAGGGGTAGGATAGTTATATAACTGCTCCCACATCAAGAGAACATCGTCCTCGTGAAACAGATAGATTCTAATTTGTATAGCTATTAGCTTTAGAGGTAGGATAGTTATATAACTGCTCCCACATCAAGAGAACTTCATCCGCGTGATACTGATAGACGTTAGTTTGTATAGCCATTATGCTTAGTGGTAGGATAGTTATATAACTGCTCCCACATCAAGAGAAATTCGTCCTCGTGACACTGATAGCGTTTGGTTTGTATAGCCATTAGCCATAGTGGTAAGATAGTTTTATAACTGCTCCCACATCAAGAGAACATCGTCCTCGTGATACAGATAGATGTTATTTGTATATCTATAGCGTTAGAGGTAGGATAGTTATATAACTGCTCCCACATCAAGAGAACATCTTCCGCGTGATACTTATAGACTTTAGTTTGTACAGCCATCATCCTTAGTGGTAGGATAGTTATATAACTGCTCCCACGTCAAGAGAACATCGTCCTCATGATACGGCTAGATTCTAATTTGTATAGCCATTTGCCTTAGTGGTACTATAGTTATATAACTGCTCCCACATCAAGAGAACTTTATATAATTGCTCCCGCATCAAGAGAACATCGTCCTCGTGATACTGATAGATTTTAGTTTTTATAGCCATTAGCTTTAGTGGTAGGACTGTTATATAACTGCTCCTACGTCAACAGAACATCATCCCCGTGATACTGATAGAGTTTAGTTTGTATAGCCATTAGGTTTAGTGGTAGGATAGTTATATAACTGCTCCCGCATCAAGAGAACATCGTGCTCGTGGTACTGATAGAGTTTTGTTTGTATAGCCGTTAGCTTTAGTGGTAGGATAGTTATATAACTGCTCCCACATCAAGAGAACATCGTCCTCGTGAAACAGATAGATTCTAATTTGTATAGCTATTAGCCTTAGCGGTAGTATAGTTATTGAACTGCTCCCACATCAAGAGAACATCGTCCTCGTGATACTGGCAGAGTTTAGTTTGTATAGCCAGTAGCCTTAATGGTAAGATAGTTATATAACTGCTCCCACATCAAGAGAACATCGTCCTCGTGATACAGATAGATTGTAATTTGTATATCTATTAGCTTTAGGGGTAGGATAGTAATATAACTGCTCCCACATCAAGAAACTTTGTCCTCGTGATACGAATAGAGTTTACTCTGAATAGCTATTAGTCCTAGTGGTAGGATAGTTATATAACTGCTCCCACATCAATAGAACATCGTCCTCGTGATACTGATAGAGTTTAGTTTGTTTGGCAATTAGCCCTAGTGGTAGCATCGTTATATAACTGCTCCCACATAAAGAGAACATCGTGCTCGTGATACTGATAGATTTTAGTTTTTATAGCCATTAGCTTTAGTGGTAGGACAGTTATATAACTGCTCCTACGTCAACAGAATATCATCCCCGTGATACTGATGGAGCTTAGTTTCTATAGCCATTAGGTTTAGTGGTAGGATAGATATATTACTGCTCCCGCATCAAGAGAACATCGTCCTCGTGATACTGATAGATTCTAATTTGTATAGCTATTAGCTTCAGACGTAGGATAGCTATATATCTGCTCCCGCATCAAGAGAACATCGTCCTCGTGATACTGCTAGCGTTTACTTTGTATATCCATTAGCCTTAGTGGTAAGATAGTTATATTACTGCTCCCACATCAAGAGAACTTCGTCCTCGTGATACGAAGGAGTTTGCTTTGTATAGCCATTAGCCCTAGTGGTAGGATAGTTATATAACTGCTCCCACATAAAGAGAACATCGTGCTCGTGACACTGATAGAGCATAGTATGTATAGCCATTAACCTTAGCGGTAGTATAGTTATATAACTGCTCCCACATCAAGAGAACGTCGTCCTCGTGATACAGATAAATGCTCATTTGTATAGCTATTTGCCTAGTGGTACTATAGTTATATACCTGCTCCCATATCAAGAGAACGTTATATAATTGCTCCCGTATCAAGAGAACATCGTCTTCGTGATACTGATAGATTTTAGTTTGTATAGCCATTAGCCTTAGTGGTAGGATAGTTATATAACTGCTCCCACATCAAGAGAACATCGTCCTGATGATACAGATAGAGTATAGTTTGTATAGCCATTAGCTTTAGTGGTAGGATAGTTATATAACTGCTCGCACATCAAGAGAACCTCGTCCTCGTGATACTGATAGATTTTAGTTTGTATTGCCATTATCCTTAGTGGTAGGATAGTTATATAACTGCTCTCACATCAAGAGAAGATCATCCTCGTGATACTGATAGAGTTTAGTTTGTACAGCCATTAGATTTAGTAGTAGAATAGTTAGATAACTGCTCCCTCATCAGGCGAATATCGTCCTCGTGATACTGATAGAGTTTACTTTGTATAGCCATTACCCTTAGTGCTAGGATAGTTATATAACTGCTCTCGTATCAAGAGGAGATCATCCTCGTGATGCTGATAGAGTTTAATTTGTATAGCCATTAGCTTTAATGGTATTGTAATAATATAACTGCTCCCACATAACAGAACATCGTGCTCGTGATACTGATAGAGCTAAGAATGTATATCCATTAGCCTTAGCGGTAGTATAGTTATATAACTGCTCCCACATCAGGAGAACATCGTCCTCATGATACTGATAGAGTTTAGTTTGTATACCCATTGGCCTTAGTGGTAAGGTAGTTATATAACTGCTCCCACATCAAGAGAACAACGTCCTCGTGAGATGATACATTGTAATTTGTATATCTATTAGCTTTAGAGGTAGTATAGTTATATAACTGCTCCCACATCAAGAGAACTTTATATAATTGCTGCCGTATCAAAAGAACATCGTCCTCGTGATACTGATAGTTTTTAGTTTATATAGCCATTTGACTTAGTGGCAGGATAGTTATATAACTGCTCCCACATCAAGAGAACACCGTCCTCATGATACTGATAGAGTTTACTTTGTATAGCCGTTAGATTTGTGGCCCTGATGATACTGATATAGTTTACTTTGTATCGCCATAAGCTTTAGTGGTAGGATAGATTTACAACTGCTCCAACATCTAGAGAACATCGTCCTGATGATACTGATAGTTTAGTTTGTATAGCTATTAGGTTTAGTGGTAGGATAGTTATATAACTGCTCCCACATCAAGAGAACCTCGTCCATGTGATAGTGGTAGGGATTAGTTTGTATAGCCATTAGCTTTAATGGTAGGATAGTTATATAACTGGTCCCACGTCAAGAGAATATCTTCCTCGTAATACTGATAGAGTTTTGTGTGTATAGCCATTAGCCTTGGTGGTAGGATAGTTATATAACTGCTCCCACATCAACAGAATATCGTCCTCGTGATACTGATAGAGTTTAGTTTGTATAGCCATTGGGTTTAGTGGTAGGATAGTTTCAAATAACTGCTCCCGCATCAAGAGAACATCGTCTTCGTGATACTGTTAGATTTTAGTTTGTATAGCCATTAGCCCCAGTGGTAGGATAGTTCTTAACTGCTTCCTCATGAAGAGGATATCGTCCTCGTCATACTGATACAGTTTAGTTTTTAAAGCCATTAGGTTTAGTGGTACGATAGTTATATAACTGCTCTCGCATCGACAGAACATCGTCCTCGTATAACAGATAGATTTTAGTTTGTATAGACATTAGCCATAGTGATAGGATAGTTATATAACTGCTCCCACATCAAGAGTATATCGTCCTCGTGATACTGGTTGAATTTAGTTTGTATAGCCATTACCTTTAGTGGTAGGATTTTTATATAACTGCTCCCACATCAACAGAACATCGTACTCGTGATATGATAGAGTTTAGTTTGTATAGCTATTAGCTTTAGTGGTAGGATAGTTATATAACTGCTCCCACATCAACAGAACCTCGTCGATGAGATAGTGGTAGGGATTAGTATGTATAGCCATTAGCTTTAGTGGTAGGATAGTTATATAACTGGTCCCACGTCAAGAGAATATCGTGCTCGTAATACTGATAGAGGTTTCTGTGTATAGCCTTTAGCCTTAGTGGTAGGATAGTTATATAAATGCTCCCACATCTACAGAATATCGTCCTCGTGATACTGATAGATTTTTAGTTTGTATAACCATTGGGTTTAGTGGTAGGATAGTTATGTAACTGCTCCCGCATCAAGAGAACGTCGTCTTCGTAATACTGATAGAGTTTTGTGTGTATAGCAATTAGCCTTAGTGGTATGATAGTTATATAACTGCTCCCACATCAAGAGAACATCGTCCTCGTGATACAGGTAGATTCTAATTTATATAGCCATTAGCGTTAGAGGTAGGATAGTTATATAACTGCCCCCACATCAAGAAAACTTCGTCCTCGTGATACGGACAGAGTTTACTTTGTATAGCCATTAGCCTTAGTGGTTAGATAGTTATTTAACTGCTCCCACGTCAAGAGAACTAGTCCTCGTGATACGGATAGAGTTTACTTTGTATAGCCATTAGCCCTAGTGGTAGGATAGTTATATAACTGCTCGCACATCAAGAGAGAATCGTCCTCGAAATACTGATAGAATTTAGTTTGCATAGACATTAGCCTTAGTGGTAGGATAATTATATAACTGCTCCCACATCAAGAGAGAATCGTCCTCGTGATACTGATAGAGTTTAGTTTTTATAGCCATTAGCCTTAGTGCTAAGATAGTTATATAACTGCTCCCACATCAAGAGAACATCGTCCTCGTGATACTGATAGAGTTTAGTTTGTATAGCCATTAGCCTTAGTGGTTAGATAGTTATTTAACTGCTCCCACGTCAAGAGAACTAGTCCTCGTGATACGGATAGAGTTTACTTTGTATAGCCATTAGCCCTAGTGGTAGGATAGTTATATAACTGCTCGCACATCAAGAGAGAATCGTCCTCGAAATACTGATAGAATTTAGTTTGCATAGACATTAGCCTTAGTGGTAGGATATATATATAACTGCTCCAACATCAAGAGAACATCGTCCTCGCGATACAGATAGATTCTAATTTGTATAGCCATTTGCCTTAGTGGTACTATAGTTATATAACTGCTCCCACATCAAGAAGACGTTATATAATTGCTCCCGCATCAAGAGAACATCGTCCTCGTGATACTGATAGATTTTAGTTTGTATAGCCATTAGCCCTAGTGGTAGGATAGTTATATAACTGCTCCCACATGAAGAGAACGTCGTCCGCGTGATACTGATAGAGTTTAGTTTGTATAGCCATTAGCTTTAGTGGTAGGATAGTTATATAACTGCTCCCACATCAGGAGAACATCGTCCTCGTGATACCGTTACTGGTAGGATACTTATATAACTGCTCCCACATCTAGAGAACATCGTTCTGATGCTATTGATAGTTTACTTTGTATGGCCATTAGCCCTAGTGGTAGGATAGTTATATAACTGCTCCCACATCTAGAGAATATCGTCCTCGTGATACTGATATAATTTAGTTTGTATAGCCAATAGCCCTAGTGGTAGGATAGTTATATAACTGCTCCCACATAAAAAGACAATCGTTCTCGTGATACTGGTAGAGTTTAGTTTGTATAGCCATTAGCTATTTTTTGTTAGGGGGTTTACTTCGCACCGACACAGATAGGTCTTATGGCGACGAACCATTAGCTTTAGAGGTAAGATAGTTATATAACTGCTCCCACATCAAGAGAACATCTTACTCGTGATACTGATAGAGTTTAGTTTAATAGCCTTTAGCTTTTTTTTTTTGCTAGGGGCTTTACGTCGCACCGACACAGATAGGTCTTATGGCGACGAAGCCTTTAGCTTTAGTGGTGGGATAGTTATATAACTGCTCCCACATGAAGGGAACATCGTCCTCGTGATACTGATAGAGTTGAGCTTGTATAGCCGGTAGTCTTAGTGGTAGGATAGTCATATAACTGCTCCCACATCAAGAGAACATCGTCCTCGTGAAACAGATAGATTCTAATTTGTATAGCTATTAGCTTTAAAGGTAGGATAGTTATATAACTGCTCCCACATCAAGAGAACTTCGTCCTCGTGATACGGATAGAGTTTTGTTTGTATAGCCATTAGCTTAATTGGTAGAATTGTTATATAACTGCTCCCACATCAAGAGAACATCGTCCTCGTGAAACAGATAGATTCTAATTTGTATAGCTATTAGCCTTAGCGGTAGTATAGTTATTGAACTGCTCCCACATCAGGAGAACATCGTCCTCGTGATACTGGCAGAGTTTAGTTTGTATAGCCAGTAGCCTTAATGGTAAGATAGTTATATAACTGCTCCCACATCAAGAGAACATCGTCCTCGTGATACAGATAGATTGTAATTTGTATATCTATTAGCTTTAGGGGTAGGATAGTAATATAACTGCTCCCACATCAAGAAACTTTGTCCTCGTGATACGAATAGAGTTTACTCTGAATAGCCATTAGTCCTAGTGGTAGGATAGTTATATAACTGCTCCCACATCAATAGAACATCGTCCTCGTGATACTGATAGAGTTTAGTTTGTTTGGCAATTAGCCCTAGTGGTAGGATCGTTATATAACTGCTCCCACATAAAGAGAACATCGTGCTCGTGATACTGATAGAGCTTAGTATGTATAGCCATTAGCCTTAGGGGTAGTATAGTTATATAACTGCTCCCACATCAAGTGAACATCGTCCTCGTGATAGTGATAGATTCTAATTTGTATAGCCATTTGCCTTAGTGGTACTATAGTTATATAACTGCTCCCACATCAAGAGAACGTTATATAATTGCTGCCGTATCAAAAGAACATCGTCCTCGTGATGCTGATAGATTTTAGTTTGTATAGCCATTGGCCTTAGTGGCAGGATAGTTATATAACTGCTCCCACATCAAGAGAACATCGTCCTCGTGATACGGATAAGGTTTAGTATGTATAGCCATCAGCTTTAGTGGTAGGATAGTTATATACCTGCTCCCACATCAGGAGAACATCGTCCTCGTGATATTGATAGATTTTATTTTGTATAGCCTTTACGCTTAGTGGTAGGATAGTTATATACCTGCTCCCACATCTAGAGAACATCGTCCTGATGATACTGATAGAGTTTAGTTTTTATAGCCATTAGCTTTAGTGGTAGGATAGTTATATAACTGCTCCCACATCAAGAGAACATCGTCCTCGTGATACTGATATAGTTTAGTTTCTATAGCCATTAGCTTTAGTGGTAGGATTGTTATATAACTGCTCCCACATCAAGAGAATATCGTCCTCGTAATACAGATAGATTGTAATTTGTATATCTATTAGCTTTAGAAGTAGGGTAGTTATATAACTGCACCCACATCAAGAAACTTCGTCCTCGTGATACGAATAGATTTTACTTCGTATAGCCATTAGTCCTCGTAGTAGGATAGTTATATAACTGCTCCCACATCAACAGAACATCGTCCTCGTGATACTGATAGAGTTTAGTTTGTATAGCAATTAGCTTTAGTATTCGGATAGTTATATATCTGCTCCCACATCAAGAGAACATCCACCTCGTGATACTGATCGTATATAGCTTGTATACCCATTAGGTTTAGTGGTAGTATAGTTATATATCTGCTCCCGCATCAAGAGAACATCGTCCTCGTGCTACGGATAGATTCTAATTTGTATAGCTATTAGCTTTAGTGGTACTATAGTTATATAACTCCTCCCACATCAAGAGAACTTTATATAATTGCTCCCGCATCAAGAGAACATCGTCCTCGTGATACTGATAGATTTTAGTTTTTATAGCCATTAGCTTTAGTGGTAGGACAGTTATATAACTGCTCCTACGTCAACAGAATATCATCCCCGTGATACTGATGGAGCTTAGTTTCTATAGCCATTAGGTTTAGTGGTAGGATAGATATATTACTGCTCCCGCATCAAGAGAACATCGTCCTCGTGATACTGATAGATTCTAATTTGTATAGCTATTAGCTTCAGACGTAGGATAGCTATATATCTGCTCCCGCATCAAGAGAACATCGTCCTCGTGATACTGCTAGCGTTTAATTTGTATATCCATTAGCCTTAGTGGTAAGATAGTTATATTAATGCTCCCACATCAAGAGAACTTCGTCCTCGTGATACGAAGGAGTTTGCTTTGTATAGCCATTAGCCCTAGTGGTAGGATAGTTATATAACTGCTCCCACATAAAGAGAACATCGTGCTCGTGACACTGATAGAGCATAGTATGTATAGCCATTAACCTTAGCGGTAGTAGAGTTATATAACTGCTCCCACATCAAGAGAACGTCGTCCTCGTGATACAGATAAATGCTCATTTGTATAGCTATTTGCCTAGTGGTACTATAGTTATATACCTGCTCCCATATCAAGAGAACGTTATATAATTGCTCCCGTATCAAGAGAACATCGTCTTCGTGATACTGATAGATTTTAGTTTGTATAGCCATTAGCCTTAGTGGTAGGATAGTTATATAACTGCTCCCACATCAAGAGAACATCGTCCTGATGATACAGATAGAGTATAGTTTGTATAGCCATTAGCTTTAGTGGTAGGATAGTTATATAACTGCTCGCACATCAAGAGAACCTCGTCCTCGTGATACTGATAGATTTTAGTTTGTATTGCCATTATCCTTAGTGGTAGGATAGTTATATAACTGCTCTCACATCAAGAGAAGATCATCCTCGTGATACTGATAGATTTTAGTTTGTACAGCCATTAGATTTAGTAGTAGAATAGTTAGATAACTGCTCCCTCATCAGGCGAATATCGTCCTCGTGATACTGATAGAGTTTACTTTGTATAGCCATTACCCTTAGTGCTAGGATAGTTATATAACTGCTCTCGTATCAATAGGAGATCATCCTCGTGATGCTGATAGAGTTTAATTTGTCTAGCCATTAGCTTTAATGGTATTGTAATAATATAACTGCTCCCACATAACAGAACATCGTGCTCGTGATACTGATAGAGCTAAGAATGTATATCCATTAGCCTTAGCGGTAGTATAGTTATATAACTGCTCCCACATCAGGAGAACATCGTCCTCATGATACTGATAGAGTTTAGTTTGTATACCCATTGGCCTTAGTGGTAAGGTAGTTATATAACTGCTCCCACATCAAGAGAACAACGTCCTCGTGAGATGATACATTGTAATTTGTATATCTATTAGCTTTAGAGGTAGTATAGTTATATAACTGCTCCCACATCAAGAGAACTTTATATAATTGCTGCCGTATCAAAAGAACATCGTCCTCGTGATACTGATAGTTTTTAGTTTATATAGCCATTGGCCTTAGTGGCAGGATAGTTATATAACTGCTCCCACATCAAGAGAACATCATCCTCGTGATACTGTTAAGGTTTAGTATGTATAGCCATTAGCGTTAGTGGTAGGATAGTTATATAACTGCTCCCACATCAGGAGAACATCGTCCTCGTGATATTGATAGATTTTATTTTGTATAGCCATTACGCTTAGTGGTAGGATAGTTATATACCTGCTCCCACATCTAGAGAACATCGTCCTGATGATACTGATAGAGTTTAGTTTTTATAGCCATTAGCTTTAGTGGTAGGATAGTTATATAACTGCTCCCACATCAAGAGAATATCGTCCTGGTAACACAGATAGATTGTAATTTGTATATCTATTACCTTTAGAGGTAGGATGGTTATATAACTGCTCCCACATCAAGATAAATTCGACCTCGTGACACTGATAGGGTTTAGTTTGTATAGCCATTAGCCATAGTGGTAAGATAGTTATATAACTGCTCCCACATCAAGAGAACTTCGTCCTCGTGATACAGATAGATTGTAATTTGTATATCTATTAGCTTTAGAGATAGGATAGTTATATAACTGCTCCCACATCAAGAGAACATCCTCCGCGTGATACTGATAGGCTTTAGTTTCTATAGCCATTGCTTTAGTGGCAGGATAGTTATATAACTTCTCCCACAGCAAGAGAACATCTTCCGCCTGATACTGATATATTTTAGTTTGTATAGCCATCATCCTTAGTGGTAGGATAGTTATATAACTGCTCCCACATCAAGAGAACATCGTCCTCGTGATACGGATAGATTCTAATTTGTATAGCCATTTGCCTTAGTGGTACTATAGTTATATAACTGCACCCACATCAAGGGAACTTTATATAATTGCTCCCGCATCAAGAGAACATCGTCCTCGTGATACTGATAGATTTATTTTGTATAGCCATTTGCGTTTGTGGTAGGATAGTTATATAACTGCTCCTACGTCAACAGAACATCATCCCCGTGATACTGATAGAGCTTAGTTTGTATAGCCATTAGGTTTAGTGGTAGGATAGTTATATTACTGCTCCCGCATCAAGAGAACATCGTCCTCGTGATATTGATAGATTCTAATTTGTATAGCTATTAGCTTCAGACGTAGGATAGTTATATAACTGCTCCCACATCAAGAGAACATCGTACTCGTGATACAGATACATTGTAATTTGCATATCTATTAGGTTTAGAGGTAGGATAGTTATATAACTGCTCCCACATCAAGAGAACTTCGTCCTCGTGATACGAAGGAGTTTACTTTGTATAGCCATTAGCCCTAGTGGTAGGATAGTTATATAACTGCTCTCATATAAAGAGAACATCGTGCTCGTGATACTGATAGAGCATAGTATTTATAGCCATTAGCCTTAGCGGTAGTATAGTTATATAACTGCTCCCACATCAAGAGAACATCGTCCTCGTGATACTGATAGAGTTTAGTTTGTATAGCCATCATCCTTAGTGGTAGGATAGATATATAACTGCTCCCACATCAAGACAACATCGTCCTCGTGATACGGATAGATTCTAATTTATATAGCCATATGCCTTAGTGGTACTATAGTTATATAACTGCTCCCACATCAAGAGAGCTTTATATAATTGCTCCCGCATCAAGAGAACATCGTCCTCGCGATACTGATAGATTTTAGTTTGTATAGCCATTACTTTAGTGGTAGGATAGTTATATAACAGCTCCTACGTCAACAGAACAACATCCCCGTGGTACTGATAGAGCTTAGTTTGTATAGCCATTAGGTTTAGTGGTAGGATAGTTATATTACTGCTCCCGCATCAAGAGAACATCGTCCTCGTGATATTGATAGACTTTAGTTTGTATAGCTATTATGGTTAGTGGTCGGATAGTTATATAACTGTTACCTCATCAAGAAAACATCGTCCTGATGATACTGATAGAGTTTAGTTTGTATAGCCATTAGCTTTAGTGGTAGGATAGTTATATTACTGCTCCCACATCAACAGAACATCGTGCTCGTGATATGAGAGAGTTTAGTTTGTATAGCTGTGAGCTTTAGTGGTAGGATAGTTATATAACTGCCCCCACATCAAGAGAACTTCGTCCTCGTAATACTGATAGAGTTTACTTTGTATAGCTCTAATGGTTAGTGGTCGGATAGTTATATAACTGTTACCTCATCGAGAGAACATCGTCGTGATGATATAGATAGATTCTAATTTGTATAGCCATATGCCTTAGTGGTACTATAGTTATATAACTGCTCCCACATCAAGAGAACTTTATATAATTGCTCCCGCATCAAGAGAACATCGTCCTCGTGATACTGATAGATTTTAGTTTGTATAGCCATTACTTTAGTGGTAGGATAGTTATATAACTGCTTCCACATCAAGAGAATATCGTACTCGTGGTACTGTTAGAGTTTTGTTTGTATAGCCGTTAGCTTTAGTGGTAGCAGAGGTATATAACTGCTCCCACATGAAGAGAACTTCGTCCTCGTAATACTGATAGAGTTTACTTTGTATAGCCATTAGCCCCAGTTGTAGGATAGTGATGTAACTGCTCCCACATCAAGAGAACATCGTCCTCGTGATACGGATAGAGTTTAGCTTGTGTAGCCATTAGCCTTATTGGTAGGATAGTTATATATTGCTCTTACATCAAGAGAACATCGTCCTCGTGATACTGATAGTGTTTCGTTTGTATAGCCATTAGCCTTAGTTGTTGGATAGTTGTATAACTGCTCCCACATACAGAGAACATCGTCCTCATGATACTGATAGAATTTAGTTTGTATAGCCATTAGCTTTAGTGGTAGGATACTTATATAACTGCTCCCACTTCAAGAGAACATCGTCCGCGTGATACTGATAGACTTTAGTTTGTATAGCCATTATGCTTAGTGGTAGGATAGTTAAATAACTGCTCCCACATCAAGAGAAATTCGTCCTCGTGACACTGACAGCGTTTAGTTTGTATAGCCATTAGCCATAGTGGTTGGTTAGTTATATAACTGCTCCCACATCAAGAGAACATCGTCCTCGTGATACAGATAGATTGTAATTTGTATATCTATTAGCTTTAGAGGTAGGATAGTTATATAACTGCTCCCACATCAAGAGAACATCTTCCGCGTGATACTGATAGACTTTAGTTTGTATAGCCATTAGCCTTAGTGGTAGGATATTTATATAACTGCTCCCACATCAAGAGAACATCTTCCGCGTGATACGGATAGACTTTAGTTTGTATAGCCATCATCCTTAGTGGTACTATAGTTATATAACTGCTCCCACATCAAGAGAACTTTATATAATTGCTCCCGCATCAAGAGAATATCGTCCTCGTGATACTGATAGATTTTAGTTTTTATAGCCATTAGCTTTAGTGGCAGGACAGTTATATAACTGCTCCTACGTCAACAGAACATCACCCCCGTGATACTGATAGAGCTTAGTTTGTATAGCCATTAGCTTTAGTGGTAAGATAGTTATATTACTGCTTCCACATCAAGAGAACATCGTACTCGTGATACAGATACATTGTAATTTGTATATCTATTAGCTTTAGAGGTAGGATAGTTATATAACTGCTCCCACATCAAGAGAACTTCGTCCTCGTGATACGAAGAAGTTTGCTTTGTGTAGCCATTAGCCCTAGTGGTAGGATAGTTATATAACTGCTCCCACATAAAGAGAACATCGTGCTCGTGACACTGATAGAGCATAGTATGTATAGCTATTAGCCTTAGCGGTAGTATAGTTATATAACAGCTCCCACATCATGAGAACATCGTCCTCGTGATACAGATAGATTCTCATTTGTATAGCTATTTGCCTTAGTGGTACTATAGTTATATACCTCCTCCCATATCAAGAGAACGTTATATATATGCTCCCGTATCAAGAGAACATCGTCTTCGTGATACTAATTGATTTTAGTTTGTATAGCCATTAGCCTTAGTGGTAGGATAGTTATATAACTGCTCCTACACCAAGAGAACATCATCCTGATGATACTGATAGTTTAGTTTGTATAGCCATTAGTCTTAGTGGTAGGATAGTAATATAACTGTGCCCACATCAACAGAACATCCCCCTCGTGATACAGATAGAGTATAGTTTGTATAGCCATTAGCTTTAGTGGTAGGATAGTTATATAACTGCTCCCACATCAGGAGAACATCGTCCTCGTGATGCTGATAGATTTTAGTTTGTATAGCCATTACGCTATGTGGTAGGATATATATATATAACTGCTCCCACATCTAGAGAACATCGTCCTGATAATACTGATAGTTTAGTTTGTATAGCCATTAGCCTTAGTGGTAGGATAGTAATATAACTGTAGCCACATCAAGAGAACATCGTCCTCGTGATACTGATAGAGTATAGTTTGTATAGCCATTAGCTTTAGTGCTAGGATTGTTATATAACTGCTCCCAAATCAAGAGAATAGCGTCCTCGTGATACTGATAGAGTTTAGATTTTAATAGCCATTACCTTTAGTGGTAGGATTGTTATATAGCTGCTCCCACATCACGAGAACTTCGTCCTCGTGATTCAGATAGAGTATACTTTGTATAGCCATTAGCCCTAGTTTTAGGATAGTGATATAACTGCTCCCACATCAAGAGAACATCGTCCTGGTGATACTGATAGAGATTAGTTTCCATAGCCATTAGCTTTAGTGGTAGGATTGTTATATAACTGCTGCCACATCAAGAGAATATCGTCCTCGTGATACTGATAGATTTTAGTTTCTATAGCCATTAGCTTTAGTGGTAGGATATTTATATATCTGCTCCCATATCAACAGAATTTCGTGCTTGTGATATGATAGAGTTTAGTTTGTATAGCGATTACCCTTAGTGGTAGGATAGTTATACACCTTCTCCCAAATCAAGAGAACCACGTCCATGTCATTTTGGATGGTTTTCGTTTGTATAGCCATCAGCTGTAGTTGCAGGAGTTATATAACGGCTCTCACATCAAGAGAACATCGTCCTCGTGATACTAATAGAGTTTAGTTTCCATAGCCATTAGCTTTAGTGGTAGGATTGTTATATAACTGCTGACACATCAAGAGAATATCGTCCTCGTGATACTGATAGATTTTAGTTTCTATAGCCATTAGCTTTAGTGGTAGGATAGTTATATATCTGCTCCTGTATCAACAGAACTTCGTGCTCGTGATATGGTAGAGTTTAGTTTGTATAGCGATTACCTTTAGTGGTAGGATAGTTACACACCTTCTCCCACATCAAGAGAACCACGTCCATGTCATTTTGGATGGTTTTCGTTTGTATAGCCATTAGCTGTAGTTGTAAGAGTTATATAACTGCTCCCACATCAACAGAACATCGTCCTCGTGATACTGATAGAGTTTAGTTTGTATAGCCATTAGCTTTTGTGGTAAGATCGTTATATAACTGCTCCCACATCAAGAGAACATTGTCCTCGTGATACAGATAGATTGTAATTTGTATATCCATTAAATTTAGAGGAAGGATACTTATATAACTGCTCCCACATCAACAGAACATCGGCCTCGTGATACGGATATATTCTAATTTGTATAGCCATTTGCCTTAATGGTACTATAGTTGTGTAACTGCACCCACATCAAGAGAACGTTATATGACTGTTCCCACATCAAGAGAACATCGTCCTCGCAATACTGATAGTGCTTAGCGTGTATGGGCATTAGCCTTAGTGGTAGGATAGTTATATATCTGCTCCCACATCAATAGAACATCGTCCTCGTGTTGCTGATAGAGTTTAGTTTGTATAGCCATTAGCCTTAGTGGTAGGATAGTTATATAACTGCTCGCACATCAAGAGAACCTCGCCCTCGTGATACTGATAGAGTTTAGTTTGTATAGCCATTATCCTTAGTGGTAGGATAGTTATATAACTGCTCCCATATAAAGAGAAAATCGTGCCCGTGATAGTGATAGAGCATAGTATGTATAGCTATTAGCCTTAGCGGTAGTATAGTTATTTAACTGCTCCCACATCAATAGAACATCGTCCTCGTGATACTGATAGAGTTTAGTTTGTTTAGCAATTAGCCCTAGTGGTAGGATAGTTATATAACTGCTCCCACATAAAGAGAACATCGTGCTCGTGATACTGATAGAGCTTAGTATGTATAGGCATTAGCCTTAGCGGTAGTATAGTTATATAACTGCTCCTACATCAAGAGAACATCGTCCTCGTGATACAGATATATTCTAATTTGTACAGCCATTTGCCTTAGTGGTACTATAGTTATATAACTGCTCCCACATCAAGAGAACGTTATATAATTGCTGCCGTATCAAAAGAACATCGTCCTCGTGATACTGATAGATTTTAGTTTGTATAGCCAATGGCCTTAGGGGCAGGATAGTTATATAACTGCTCCCACATCAAGAGAACATCGTCCTCGTGATACTGATAAGGTTTAGTATGTATAGCCATTAGCTTTAGTGGTACGATAGTTATATAACTGCTCCCACATCAGGAGAACATCGTCCTCGTGATATTGATAGATTTTATTTTGCATAGCCATTACGCTTAGTGGTAGGATAGTTATATACCTGCTCCCACATCTAGAGAACATCGTCCTGCTGATACTGATAGAGTTTAGTTTTTATAGCCATTAGCTTTAGTGGTAGGATAGTTATATAACTGCTCCCACATCAAGAGAATATCGTCCTCGTAATACAGATAGATTGTAATTTGTATATCTATTAGCTTTAGAGGTAGGATAGTTATATAACTGCACCCACATCAAGAAACTTCGACCTCGTGATACGAATAGATTTTACTTCGTATAGCCATTAGTCCTCGTAGTAGGATAGTTATATAACTGCTCCCACATCAACAGAACATCGTCCTCGTGCTACGGATAGATTCTAATTTGTATAGCTATTAGCTTTAGAGGTAGTATAGTTATATAACTGCTCCCACATCAAGAGAAATTCGTCCTCGTGACACTGATAGCGTTTAGTTTGTATAGCCATTAGCCATAGTGGTAAGATAGTTATATAACTGCTCCCACATCAAGAGAACATCGTCCTCGAGATACAGATACATTGTAATTTGTATATCTATTAGCTTTAGAGGTAGGATAGTTATATAACTGCTCCCAAATCAAGTGAAAATCTTCCGCGTGATACTGATAGGCTTTAGTTTGTATAGCCATTAGCTTTAGTGGTAGCATAGTTATATAACTGCTCCCACATCAAGAGAACATCTTCCGCGTGATACTGATAGACTTTAGTTTGTATAGCCATCATCCTTAGTGGTAGGATAGTTATATAACTGCTCCCACATCAGGAGAACATCGTCCTCGTGATACGGATAGATTCTAATTTGTATAGCCATTTGCCTTGGTAGTACTATAGTTATATAACTGCTCCCACATCAAGAGAACATCGTCCTGATGATACTGATAGTTTAGTTTGTATAGCCATTAGCCTTAGTGGTAGGATAGTAATATAACTGTACCCGCATCAAGAGAATATCGTCCTCGCGATACAGATAGATTATAGTTTGTATAGCCATTAGCTTTAGTGGTAGGATAGTTATATAACTGCTCCCACATCAGGAGAACATCGTCGTCGTGATGCTGAGAGATTTTAGTTTGTATAGCCATTACGATTAGTGGTAGGATATATATAAAACTGCTTCCACATCTAGAGAACATCGTTCTGATGATGCTGATAGTTTAGTTTGTATAGCCATTAGCCTTAGTGGTAGGATAGTAATATAACTGTACCCACATCAAGAGAACATCGTCCTCGTGATACTGATAGAGTTTAGTTTGTATAACCATTAGCTTTAGTATTAGGATATTTATATAACTGCTCCCACATCAAGAGAACATCGTCCTCGTGATACTGATAGATTTTACTTTGTATAGCCATTAGCCTTAGTGGTTGGATATTTGTATAACTACTCCCACACACAGAGAATATCGTCTTCATGATACTGATAGTATTTACTTTGTATAGCCATTAGCTTTAGTGGTAGGATAGTTATATAACTGCTCCCACATCAAGAGAACATCGTCCGCGTGACACTGATAGACTTTAGTTTGTATAGCCATTATGCTTAGTGGTAGGATAGTTATATAACTGCTCCCATATCAAGAGAACATCGTCCTCGTGATACGGATTGATTCTGATTTGTACAGCCGTTTGTCTTAGTGGTACTAAAGTTATATAACTGCTACCCCATCAAGAGAGCGTTATATAATTGCTCCCGCATCAAGAGAACATCGTCCTCGTGATACTGATAGATTTTAGTTTGTATAGCCATTAGCCTTTGTGGTAGGATAGTTATATAACTCCTCCCACATCAAGAGAACATCGTCCTCGTGATACTGATCGAGTATAGTTTGTATAGCCAGTAGCTTTAGTGGTAGGATAGTTATATAACTGCTCCCAAATCAAGAGAACATCGTCCTCGTGATACTGATAGAGTTTAGTTTGTATAACCATTAGCTATAGTATTAGGATATTTATATAACTGCTCCCACATCAAGAGAACATCGTCCTCGTGATACTGATAGAGTTGAGTTTCTATAGCCATTAGCTTTAGTGGTTGGATTGTTATATAACTGCCCCACATCAAGAGAATATCGTCCTCGTAATCCAGATAGATTGTAATTTGTATATCTATTAGCTTTAGAGATAGGATAGTTATATAACTGCTCCCACATCAAGAGAACATCCTCCGCGTGATACTGATAGGCTTTAGTTTCTATAGCCATTGCTTTAGTGGCAGGATAGTTATATAACTTCTCCCACAGCAAGAGAACATCTTCCGCCTGATACTGATATATTTTAGTTTGTATAGCCATCATCCTTAGTGGTAGGATAGTTATATAACTGCTCCCACATCAAGAGAACATCGTCCTCGTGATACGGATAGATTCTAATTTGTATAGCCATTTGCCTTAGTGGTACTATAGTTATATAACTGCTCCCACATCAAGAGAACTTTATATAATTGCTCCCGCATCAAGAGAACATCGTCCTCGTGATACTGATAGATTTATTTTGTATAGCCATTTGCGTTTGTGGTAGGATAGTTATATAACTGCTCCTACGTCAACAGAACATCATCCCCGTGATACTGATAGAGCTTAGTTTGTATAGCCATTAGGTTTAGTGGTAGGATAGTTATATTACTGCTCCCGCATCAAGAGAACATCGTCCTCGTGATATTGATAGATTCTAATTTGTATAGCTATAAGCTTCAGACGTAGGATAGTTATATAACTGCTCCCGCATCAAGGGAACATCGTCCTCGTGATACTGCTATTGTTTACTTTGTATATCCAATAGCCTTAGTGGTAAGATAGTTATATTACTGCTCCCACATCAAGAGAACATCGTACTCGTGATACAGATACATTGTAATTTGCATATCTATTAGCTTTAGAGGTAGGATAGTTATATAACTGCTCCCACATCAAGAGAACTTCGTCCTCGTGATACGAAGGAGTTTACTTTGTATAGCCATTAGCCCTAGTGGTAGGATAGTTATATAACTGCTCTCATATAAAGAGAACATCGTGCTCGTGATACTGATAGAGCATAGTATTTACAGCCATTAGCCTTAGCGGTAGTATAGTTATATAACTGCTCCCACATCAAGAGAACATCGTCCTCGTGATACTGATAGAGTTTAGTTTGTATAGCCATCATCCTTAGTGGTAGGATAGATATATAACTGCTCCCACATCAAGACAACATCGTCCTCGTGATACGGATAGATTCTAACTTATATAGCCATATGCCTTAGTGGTACTATATTTATATAACTGCTCCCACATCAAGAGAACTTTATATAATTGCTCCCGCATCAAGAGAACATCGTCCTCGTGATACTGATAGATTTTAGTTTGTATAGCCATTAGCCCCAGTGGTAGGATAGTTATATAACTGCTCCCACATCAAGAGCATATCGTCCTCGTGATACTTATAATTTTAAGTTTGTATAGCCATTAGCTTTTTTTGTAGGCTAGTTATATACTGCTCCCACATCAACAGGACATCGTCCTCGTGATACTGATAGATTTTAGTTTGTATAGCCATTAGCCCTAGTGGTAGGGTAGTTATATAACTGCTCCCGCATCAAAAGACAATCGTTCTAGTGATACTGGTAGAGTTTAGTTTGTATAGCCATTAGCTTTTTTTGCTAGGGGCTTTACGTCGTACCGACACAGATAGGTCTTATGGCGTCGAACCATTAGCTTTAGAGGTAAACTAACTATATAAGTGCTCCCACATCAAGAGAACATCGTACTCGTGATACTGATAGAGTTTAGTTTGTATAGCCGTTAGCTTTAAGGTATGATAGTAATATACCTGCTCCCACATCAAGAGAATTTCGTCCTCGGGCTACTGATAGATTTTACTTTTTACAGCCAGTAGGTTTAGTGGTAGGATAGTTATATAACTGCTCCCAAATCAAGAGAACATCGTCGTCGTGATACTGATAGAGCTTAGTTTGTATAGCCATTAGCTTAAGTGGTAGGATTGTTATATAACTGCTCCCACATCAGGAGAACATCGTACTCGTCATACTGATAGAGTTTAGTTTGTATAGCCATTAGCTTTAGTATTAGGATAGTTATAATAATGCTCCCACATCAAGAGGACATCGTCCTCGTTATACTGATAGAGTTTAGTTTGTGTAGCCATTAGCGTTAAGGTAGGATGTTTATATAACTGCTCCCACATCAAGAAAACTTCGTCCTCGTGATGCTGATCGAGTTTATTTTTTATAGCCATTAGCCCTAGTGGTAGGATAGTTATATAAGTGCTCCCACATCAAGAGAGAATCGTCCTCATGATACTGATAGATTTTAGTTTGTATAGCTATTAGACTAGTGGTAGGAAAGTTATATAACTGGTCCCACATCAAGAGAACATCGTCCTCGTGATACTGATAGACTTTTGTGTGTATAGCCATTAGCCGTAGTGGTAGGATTTTTATATAACTGTTCCCACATCAACAGAACATCGTACTCGTTAAATGATAGAGTTTAGTTTGTATAGCTATTATCTTTAGTGGTAGGATCGTTATATAACTGCTCCCACATCAAGAGAACTTCGTCCTCGTGATACTGATAGAGTTTACTTTTTAAAGCCATTTGCCCTAGTATAACTGCTCCCACGACGACAGAGAATCGTCCTCGTGATACTCATAGAGTTTAGTTTGTATAGCCATTAGCCCTAGTGGTAGGATAGTTATATAACTGCACCCACATCAAGAGAGGATCGTCCTCGTGATACTGATAGAGTTTAGTTAGTATAGCCATTAGCTTTAGAGGTAAGATAATTATATAACTGCTCCCACGTCAAGAGAACATCGTACTCGTGATACTGATAAAAGTATAGTTTGTATAGCCATTAGCTTCAGTGGTAGGATAGTTATAATACCGCTCCCGCATCAAGACAAAATCGTCCTCGTGACACTGGTAGATTTTAGTTTGTATAGCCATTAGGCTTTGTGGTAGGATAGTTATATAACTGCTCCCACATCAAGAGAACATCGTCCTCGTGATACTGATAGGTTTTAGTTTGTATAGCCATTAGCTTTAGTGGTAGGATTGTTATACAACTGCTCCCACATCAAGAGAATATCGTCCTCGTGATACTTATAATATTTAGTTTGAATAGCCATTAGCTTTAGTGGTAGGATAGTTACATAACTGCTCCCACATCAACAGAATGTCGTCCTCGTGATACTGATAGAGTTTAGTTTGTATAGCCATTAGCCTTATTGGTAAGATAGTTATATAACTGCTCCCACGTCAAGAGAACATCGTCCTCGTGATACTGATAGGTTTTAGTTTGTATAGCCATTAGCTTTAGTGGTAGGATTGTTATATAACTGCTCCCACATCTAGAGAATATCGTCCTCGTGATACTGATAGAATTTAGTTTGAATAGCCATTAGCTTTAGTGGTAGGGTAGTTATGTAACTGCTCCCACATAAACAGAACATCGTACTAGTGATATGATAGAGTTTAGTTTGTATAGCTATTGGCTTTAGTGGTAGGATAGTTATATAACTGCTCCCACATCAAGAGAACATCGTCCTGGTGATACTGATAGAATTTAGTTTTTATAGCCATTATCTTTAGTGGTAGGATACTTATAAAACTGCTCCCACATCAAGAGAATATCGTCCTCGTGATACTGATAGAGTTAAGTATGTATAGTCATTAGCTTTCTTTGTAGGATAGTTATATAACTGCTCCCACATCCACAGGACATAGTACTCGTGATATGATAGAGTTTAGTTTGTATAGCCACTAGCTTAAGTGGTAGGATAGTTATATAACTGCTCCCACTTCAAGAGAACCTCGTCCATGTGATAGTGGTAGGGATTAGTTTGTACAACCATTAGCTTTAGTGGTAGGATAGTTATATGACTGCTCCCACATCGACAGAATATCGTCCTCGTGATACTGATAGAATTTAGCTTGTGTAGCCATTAGCCTTATTGGTAGGATAGTTATATAACTTCTCCCACATCAAGAGAACTTCGTCCTCGTGATACGGATAGAGTTTATTTTGTATAGCCATTAGCCTTAATGGTACGATATTTATATAAGTGCTCCCACATCAAGTGAACATCGTCCTCGTGTTAGAGTGTAGTTTGTATAGCCATTGGCTTTTGAGGCAGGATAGTTATATAACTGCTCCCACATCAAGAGAACTTCGTCCTCGTGATGCTGATATACTTTAGTTTGTATAGCCATTTGCCCTAGTGGTAGGATAGTTATATAACTGCTCCCAAATCAAGAGCATTTCGTCCTCGTGGTACTGATAGACCTTAGTTTGTATAGCCATTAGCCTTAGTGGTAGGATATATATATATAAGTGTTCCCACATCAAGTGAACATCGTCCTCGTGATACTGATAGAGTTTAGTTTGTATAGCCATTATCCTTAGTGGTAGGGTAGTAGTATAACTGCTCCCACATCAAGAGAACACCGTCCTCATGATACTGATAGAGTTTACTTTGTATAGCCGTTAGATTTGGGGCCCTGATGATACTGATATAGTTTACTTTGTATCGCCATAAGCTTTAGTGGTAGGATTGTTATATAACTGCTCCCACATCAAGAGAACAACCTCGTCGTGATACCGATAGATTCTAGTTTATATAGCCCTTAGCCTTAGTGGTAGGGTAGTTATATAACTGCTCCCACATGAAGAGAACATCGTCCTAGTGATACTGATAGAGTTTAGTTTGTATAGCCATTATCTTTAGTGGTAGCATACTTATAAAACTGCTCCATCATCAAGAGAATATCGTCCTCGTGATACTTATAATTTTAAGTTTGTATAGCCATTAGCTTTAGTTGTAGGCTAGTTATATAACTGCTCCCACATCAACAGGACATCGTACTCGGGATATGATAGAGTTTAGTTTGTATAGCCATTAGTTTTGTGGTTGGATAGTTATATAACTGCTCCCACATCAAGAAAGCATCGTCCTCGTGATACTGATAGAATTTAGTTTGTATAGCCATTAGCCTTAGAGGTAGGATAGTTATATAACTGCTCCCACATCAAGAGATCTTCGTCCTAGTGATACTGATAGAGTTTCCGTTCTATAGCCATTAGCCCTAGTGGTAGGATACTCATATAAATGCAGGACATATTACTCGTGATATGATAGATTTTAGTTTGTATAGCCATTGGCTTAAGTGGTAGCATAGTTATATTACTGCTCCCACATCAAGAGGACCTCGTCCATGTGATAGTGGTAGGGATTAGTTTGTATAGCCATTAGCTTTAGTGGTAGGATAGTTATATATTTGCTCCCACATCGACAGAATATCGTCCTCGTGATACTGATAGAATTTAGCTTGTGTAGCCATTAGCCTTATTGGTAGGATAGATATATAACTTCTCCCACATCAAGTGAACATCGTCCTCGTGATACTGATAGAGTTTAGTTTGTATAGCCATTATCCTTAGTGGTAGGGTAGTAGTATAACTGCTCCCACATCAAGAGAACACCGTCCTCATGATACTGATAGAGTTTACTTTGTATAGCCGTTAGATTTGTGGCCCTGATGATACTGATATAGCTTACTTTGTATCGCCATAAGCTTTAGTGGTAGGATAGTTTTACAACTGCTCCAACATCTAGAGAACATCGTCCTGATGATAGTGATAGTTTAGTTTGTATAGCTATTAGGTTTAGTGGTAGGATAGTTATATAACTGCTCCCACATCAAGAGAACCCCGTCCATGTGATAGTGGTAGGGATTAGTTTGTATAGCCATTAACTTTAATGGTAGGATAGTTATATAACTGGTCCCACGTCAAGAGAATATCTTCCTCGTAATACTGATAGAGTTTTGTGTGTATAGCCATTAGCCTTGGTGGTAGGATAGTTATATAACTGCTCCCACATCAACAGAATATCGTCCTCGTGATACTGATAGAGTTTATTTTGTATAGCCATTGGGTTTAGTGGTAGGATAGTTTCATATAACTGCTCCCGCATCAAGAGAACATCGTCTTCGTGATACTGTTAGATTTTAGTTTGTATAGCCATTAGCCCCAGTGGTAGGATAGTTCTTAACTGCTTCCTCATGAAGAGGATATCGTCCTCGTCATACTGATACAGTTTAGTTTTTAAAGCCATTAGGTTTAGTGGTACGATAGTTATATAACTGCTCTCGCATCGACAGAACATCGTCCTCGTAAAACAGATAGATTTTAGTTTGTATAGACATTAGCCATAGTGATAGGATAGTTATATAACTGGTCCCACGTCAAGAGAATATCGTGCTCGTAATACTGATAGAGGTTTCTGTGTATAGCCTTTAGCCTTAGTGGTAGGATAGTTATATAACTGCTCCCACATCTACAGAATATCGTCCTCGTGATACTGATAGATTTTTCGTTTGTATAACCATTGGGTTTAGTGGTAGGATAGTTATGTAACTGCTCCCGCATCAAGAGAACGTCGTCTTCGTAATACTGATAGAGTTTTGTGTGTATAGCAATTAGCCTTAGTGGTATGATAGTTATATAACTGCTCCCACATCAAGAGAACATCGTCCTCGTGATACAGGTAGATTCTAATTTATATAGCCATTAGCGTTAGAGGTAGGATAGTTATATAACTGCCCCCACATCAAGAAAACTTCGTCCTCGTGATACGGACAGAGTTTACTTTGTATAGCCATTAGCCCTAGTGGTAGGATAATTATATAACTGCTCCCACATCAAGAGAGAATCGTCCTCGTGATACTGATAGAGTTTAGTTTTTATAGCCATTAGCCTTAGTGGTAAGATAGTTATATAACTGCTCCCACATCAAGAGAACATCGTCCTCGTGATACTGATAGAGTTTAGTTTGTATAGCCATTAGCCTTAGTGGTTAGATAGTTATTTAACTGCTCCCACGTCAAGAGAACTAGTCCTCGTGATACGGATAGAGTTTACTTTGTATAGCCATTAGCCCTAGTGGTAGGATAGTTATATAACTGCTCGCACATCAAGAGAGAATCGTCCTCGAAGTACTGATAGAATTTAGTTTGCATAGACATTAGCCTTAGTGGTAGGATATATATATAACTGCTCCAACATCAAGAGAACATCGTCCTCGTGATACAGATAGATTCTAATTTGTATAGCCATTTGCCTTAGTGGTACTATAGTTATATAACTGCTCCCACATCAAGAAGACGTTATATAATTGCTCCCGCATCAAGAGAACATCGTCCTCGTGATACTGATAGATTTTAGTTTGTATAGCCATTAGCCCTAGTGGTAGGATAGTTATATAACTGCTCCCACATGAAGAGAACGTCGTCCGCGTGATACTGATAGAGTTTAGTTTGTATAGCCATTAGCTTTAGTGGTAGGATAGTTATATAACTGCTCCCACATCAGGAGAACATCGTCCTCGTGATACCGTTACTGGTAGGATACTTATATAACTGCTCCCACATCTAGAGAACATCGTTCTGATGCTATTGATAGTTTACTTTGTATGGCCATTAGCCCTAGTGGTAGGATAGTTATATAACTGCTCCCACATCTAGAGAATATCGTCCTCGTGATACTGATATAGTTTAGTTTGTATAGCCAATAGCCCTAGTGGTAGGATAGTTATATAACTGCTCCCACATAAAAAGACAATCGTTCTCGTGATACTGGTAGAGTTTAGTTTGTATAGCCTTTAGCTTTTTTTTTTGCTAGGGGCTTTACGTCGCACCGCCACAGATAGGTCTTATGGCGACGAAGCCTTTAGCTTTAGTGGTGGGATAGTTATATAACTGCTCCCACATGAAGGGAACATCGTCCTCGTGATACTGATAGAGTTGAGCTTGTATAGCCGGTAGTCCTAGTGGTAGGATAGTCATATAACTGCTCCCACATCAAGAGAACATCGTCCTCGTGAAACAGATAGATTCTAATTTGTATAGCTATTAGCTTTAAAGGTAGGATAGTTATATAACTGCTCCCACATCAAGAGAACTTCGTCCTCGTGATACGGATAGAGTTTAGTTTGTATAGCCATTAGCTTAATTGGTAGAATTGTTATATAACTGCTCCCACATCAACAGGACGTCGTACTCGTGATATGATAGATATTAGTTTGTATAGCCATTAGCCTTTTCGGTAGTATAGTTATATAACTGCTCCCACATCAAGAGAACATCGTCCTCGTGATACTGATAGATTTTAGTTTGTATAGCCATTAGCCTTAGTGGTAAGATAGTTATATAACTGCTCCCACTTCAAGAGAACATCGTCCTCGTGATACTGATAGATTTTAGTTTGTATAGCCATTAGCTTTTGTGGTAGGATAGTTATATAACTGCTCCTACGTCAACAGAACATCATCCCCGTGATACTGATAGAGCTTAGTTTGTATAGCCATTAGGTTTAGTGGTAGGATAGTTATATACCTTCTCCCACATCAAGAGAACCTCGTCCATGTGCTTTTGGTAGGTTTTAGTTTGTACAGCCATTAGCTGTAGTGGTAGGAGTTATATAACTGGTCCCACGTCAAGAGAGCATCGTCCTCGTAATACTGATAGAGTTTAGTGGGTATAGCCATTAGCGATAGTGATAGGATAGTTGTATAACTGCTTCCACATCAAGAGAACATCGTGCTCGTGGTACTGATAGAGTTTTGTTTGTATAGCCGTTAGCTTTAGGGGTAGGATAGTTATATAACTGCTCCCACATCAAGAGAACATCGTCCTCGTGAAACAGATAGATTCTAATTTGTATAGCTATTAGCTTTAGAGGTAGGATAGTTATATAACTGCTCCCACATCAAGAGAACTTCATCCGCGTGATACTGATAGACGTTAGTTTGTATAGCCATTATGCTTAGTGGTAGGATAGTTATATAACTGCTCCCACATCAAGAGAAATTCGTCCTCGTGACACTGATAGGGTTTGGTTTGTATAGCCATTAGCCATAGTGGTAAGATAGTTTTATAACTGCTCCCACATCAAGAGAACATCGTCCTCGTGATACAGATAGATTGTAATTTGTATATCTATAGCTTTAGAGGTAGGATAGTTATATAACTGCTCCCACATCAAGAGAACATCTTCCGCGTGATACTTATAGACTTTAGTTTGTACAGCCATCATCCTTAGTGGTAGGATAGTTATATAACTGCTCCCACGTCAAGAGAACATCGTCCTCATGATACGGATAGATTCTAATTTGTATAGCCATTTGCCTTAGTGGTACTATAGTTATATAACTGCTCCCACATCAAGAGAACTTTATATAATTGCTCCCGCATCAAGAGAACATCGTCCTCGTGATACTGATAGATTTTAGTTTTTATAGCCATTAGCTTTAGTGGTAGGACAGTTATATAACTGCTCCTACGTCAACAGAACATCATCCCCGTGATACTGATAGAGTTTAGTTTGTATAGCCATTAGGTTTAGTGGTAGGATAGTTATATAACTGCTCCCGCATCAAGAGAACATCGTGCTCGTGGTACTGATAGAGTTTTGTTTGTATAGCCGTTAGCTTTAGTGGTAGGATAGTTATATAACTGCTCCCACATCAAGAGAACATCGTCCTCGTGAAACAGATAGATTCTAATTTGTATAGCTATTAGCCTTAGCGGTAGTATAGTTATTGAACTGCTCCCACATCAAGAGAACATCGTCCTCGTGATACTGGCAGAGTTTAGTTTGTATAGCCAGTAGCCTTAATGGTAAGATAGTTATATAACTGCTCCCACATCAAGAGAACATCGTCCTCGTGATACAGATAGATTGTAATTTGTATATCTATTAGCTTTAGGGGTAGGATAGTAATATAACTGCTCCCACATCAAGAAACTTTGTCCTCGTGATACGAATAGAGTTTACTCTGAATAGCCATTAGTCCTAGTGGTAGGATAGTTATATAACTGCTCCCACATCAATAGAACATCGTCCTCGTGATACTGATAGAGTTTAGTTTGTTTGGCAATTAGCCCTAGTGGTAGGATCGTTATATAACTGCTCCCACATAAAGAGAACATCGTGCTCGTGATACTGATAGAGCTTAGTATGTATAGCCATTAGCCTTAGGGGTAGTATAGTTATATAACTGCTCCCACATCAAGAGAACATCGTCCTCGTGATACTGATAGATTCTAATTTGTATAGCCATTTGCCTTAGTGGTACTATAGTTATATAACTGCTCCCACATCAAGAGAACGTTATATAATTGCTGCCGTATCAAAAGAACATCGTCCTCGTGATGCTGATAGATTTTAGTTTGTATAGCCATTGGCCTTAGTGGCAGGATAGTTATATAACTGCTCCCACATCAAGAGAACATCGTCCTCGTGATACGGATAAGGTTTAGTATGTATAGCCATTAGCTTTAGTGGTAGGATAGTTATATACCTGCTCCCACATCAGGAGAACATCGTCCTCGTGATATTGATAGATTTTATTTTGTATAGCCTTTACGCTTAGTGGTAGGATAGTTATATACCTGCTTCCACATCTAGAGAACATCGTCCTGATGATACTGATAGAGTTTAGTTTTTATAGCCATTAGCTTTAGTGGTAGGATAGTTATATAACTGCTCCCACATCAAGAGAACATCGTCCTCGTGATACTGATATAGTTTAGTTTCTATAGCCATTAGCTTTAGTGGTAGGATTGTTATATAACTGCTCCCACATCAAGAGAATATCGTCCTCGTAATACAGATAGATTGTAATTTGTATATCTATTAGCTTTAGAGGTAGGGTAGTTATATAACTGCACCCACATCAAGAAACTTCGTCCTCGTGATACGAATAGATTTTACTTCGTATAGCCATTAGTCCTCGTAGTAGGATAGTTATATAACTGCTCCCACATCAACAGAACATCGTCCTCGTGATACTGATAGAGTTTAGTTTGTATAGCAATTAGCTTTAGTATTCGGATAGTTATATATCTGCTCCCACATCAAGAGAACATCCACCTCGTGATACTGATCGTATATAGCTTGTATACCCATTAGGTTTAATGGTAGTATAGTTATATATCTGCTCCCGAATCAAGAGAACATCGTCCTCGTGCTACGGATAGATTCTAATTTGTATAGCTATTAGCTTTAGTGGTACTATAGTTATATAACTCCTCCCACATCAAGAGAACTTTATATAATTGCTCCCGCATCAAGAGAACATCGTCCTCGTGATACTGATAGATTTTAGTTTTTATAGCCATTAGCTTTAGTGGTAGGACAGTTATATAACTGCTCCTACGTCAACAGAATATCATCCCCGTGATACTGATGGAGCTTAGTTTCTATAGCCATTAGGTTTAGTGGTAGGATAGATATATTACTGCTCCCGCATCAAGAGAACATCGTCCTCGTGATACTGATAGATTCTAATTTGTATAGCTATTAGCTTCAGACGTAGGATAGCTATATATCTGCTCCCGCATCAAGAGAACATCGTCCTCGTGATACTGCTAGCGTTTACTTTGTATATCCATTAGCCTTAGTGGTAAGATAGTTATATTACTGCTCCCACATCAAGAGAACTTCGTCCTCGTGATACGAAGGAGTTTGCTTTGTATAGCCATTAGCCCTAGTGGTAGGATAGTTATATAACTGCTCCCACATAAAGAGAACATCGTGCTCGTGACACTGATAGAGCATAGTATGTATAGCCATTAACCTTAGCGGTAGTATAGTTATATAACTGCTCCCACATCAAGAGAACGTCGTCCTCGTGATACAGATAAATTCTCATTTGTATAGCTATTTGCCTAGTGGTACTATAGTTATATACCTGCTCCCATATCAAGAGAACGTTATATAATTGCTCCCGTATCAAGAGAACATCGTCTTCGTGATACTGATAGATTTTAGTTTGTATAGCCATTAGCCTTAGTGGTAGGATAGTTATATAACTGCTCCCACATCAAGAGAACATCGTCCTGATGATACAGATAGAGTATAGTTTGTATAGCCATTAGCTTTAGTGGTAGGATAGTTATATAACTGCTCGCACATCAAGAGAACCTCGTCCTCGTGATACTGATAGATTTTAGTTTGTATTGCCATTATCCTTAGTGGTAGGATAGTTATATAACTGCTCTCACATCAAGAGAAGATCATCCTCGTGATACTGATAGGGTTTAGTTTGTACAGCCATTAGATTTAGTAGTAGAATAGTTAGATAACTGCTCCCTCATCAGGCGAATATCGTCCTCGTGATACTGATAGAGTTTACTTTGTATAGCCATTACCCTTAGTGCTAGGATAGTTATATAACTGCTCTCGTATCAAGAGGAGATCATCCTCGTGATGCTGATAGAGTTTAATTTGTATAGCCATTAGCTTTAATGGTATTGTAATAATATAACTGCTCCCACATAACAGAACATCGTGCTCGTGATACTGATAGAGCTAAGAATGTATATCCATTAGCCTTAGCGGTAGTATAGTTATATAACTGCTCCCACATCAGGAGAACATCGTCCTCATGATACTGATAGAGTTTAGTTTGTATACCCATTGGCCTTAGTGGTAAGGTAGTTATATAACTGCTCCCACATCAAGAGAACAACGTCCTCGTGAGATGATACATTGTAATTTGTATATCTATTAGCTTTAGAGGTAGTATAGTTATATAACTGCTCCCATATCGAGAGAACATCGTCCTCGTGATACGACTAAAGTTTACTTTGTATAGCCATTAGCCCTAGTGGTAGGAT
Organism: Anabrus simplex; assembly: GCF_040414725.1. NCBI lineage: Eukaryota > Metazoa > Arthropoda > Insecta > Orthoptera > Tettigoniidae > Anabrus > Anabrus simplex. Next base: position 146,627,678 of record NC_090270.1, on the reverse strand, counting down.
AGTTATATAACTGTTCCCAAGTCAACAGAACATCATCTCCGTGATACTGATAGAGCTTAGTTTGTATAGCCATTAGGTTTAGTGGTAGGATAGTTATATCACTGCTCCCGCATCAAGAGTACATCGTCCTCGTGATACTGATAGAATCTAATTTGTACAGCTATTAGCTTCAGAGGTAGGACAATTATGTAACTGCTCCCGTATCAAGAGAACATCGTCCTCGTGAAACGAATAGATTATACTTTGTATAGCCCTTAGCGCTAGTGGTGGGATAGTTATATAACTGCTCCCATATAAAGAGAACATCGTGCCCGTGATAGTGATAGAGCTTAGTATGTATAGCCATTAGCCTTAGCGGTAGTATAGTTATATAACTGCTCCCACATCAGGAGAACATCGTCCTCATGATACTGATAGAGTTTAGTTTGTTTAGCAATTGGCCCTAGTGGTAGGATAGTTATATAACTGCTCCCACATGAAGAGAACATCGTGCTCGTGATACTGATAGAGCTTAGTATGTATAGCCATTAGCCTTTGCGGTAGTATAGTTATATAACTGCTCCCATCTCAAGAGAACATCGTCCTCTTGATACAGATAGATTCTAATTTGTATAGCCATTTGCCTTAGTGGTACTATAGTTATATAACTCCTCCCACATCAAGAGAACTTTATATAATTGCTGCCGTATCAAAAGAACATCGTCCTCGTGATACTGATAGTTTTTAGTTTATATAGCCATTGGCCTTAGTGGCAGGATAGTTATATAACTGCTCCCACATCAAGAGAACATCGTCCTCGTGATACTGATAAGGTTTAGTATGTATAGCCATTAGCGTTAGTGGTAGGATAGTTATATAACTGCTCCCACATCAGGAGAACATCGTCCTCGTGATATTGATAGATTTTATTTTGTATAGCCATTACGCTTAGTGGTAGGATAGTTACATACCTGCTCCCACATCTAGAGAACATCGTCCTGATGATACTGATAGAGTTTAGTTTTTATAGCCATTAGCTTTAGTGGTAGGATAGTTATATAACTGCTCCCACATCAAGAGAATATCGTCCTGGTAACACAGATAGATTGTAATTTGTATATCTATTACCTTTAGAGGTAGGATAGTTATATAACTGCTCCCGCATCAAGAGAACATCGTCCTCGTGATACGGATAGATTCTAATTTTTATAGCTATTAGCTATAGAGGTAGGATAGTTATATAACTGCTCCCACATCAAGAGAAATTCGACCTCGTGACACTGATAGCGTTTAGTTTGTATAGCCATTAGCCATAGTGGTAAAATGAAATGTCGTATGGCGTTTAGTGCCGGGATATCCCAGGACGGGTTCGGCTCGCCAGGTGCAGGTCTTTCTATTTGACACCCGTAGGTGACCTGCGCGTCGTGATGAGGATGAAACGATGATGAAGACAACACATACACCCAGCCCCCGTGCCATTGGAATTAACCAATTAAGGTTAAAATCCCCGACCCGGCCGGGAATCGAACCCGGGACCCTCTGAACCGAAGGACAGTACGCTGACCATTCAGCCAACGAGTCGGACGCCATAGTGGTAAGATAGTTATATAACTGCTCCCACATCAAGAGAACTTCGTCCTCGTGATACAGATAGATTGTAATTTGTATATCTATTAGCTTTAGAGATAGGATAGTTATATAACTTCTCCCACATCAAGAGAACATCCTCCGCGTGATACTGATAGGCTTTAGTTTCTATAGCCATTGCTTTAGTGGCAGGATAGTTATATAACTTCTCCCACAGCAAGAGAACATCTTCCGCCTGATACTGATATATTTTAGTTTGTATAGCCATCATCCTTAGTGGTAGGATAGTTATATAACTGCTCCCACATCAAGAGAACATCGTCCTCGTGATACGGATAGATTCTAATTTGTATAGGCATTTGCCTTAGTGGTACTATAGTTATATAACTGCACCCACATCAAGGGAACTTTATATAATTGCTCCCGCATCAAGAGAACATCGTCCTCGTGATACTGATAGATTTATTTTGTATAGCCATTTGCGTTTGTGGTAGGATAGTTATAAAACTGCTCCTACGTCAACAGAACATCATCCCCGTGATACTGATAGAGCTTAGTTTGTATAGCCATTAGGTTTAGTGGTAGGATAGTTATATTACTGCTCCCGCATCAAGAGAACATCGTCCTCGTGATATTGATAGATTCTAATTTGTATAGCTATTAGCTTCAGACGTATGATAGTTATATAACTGCTCCCACATCAAGAGAACATCGTACTCGTGATACAGATACATTGTAATTTGCATATCTATTAGGTTTAGAGGTAGGATAATTATATAACTGCTCCCACATCAAGAGAACTTCGTCCTCGTGATACGAAGGAGTTTGCTTTGTTTAGCCATTAGCCCTAGTGGTAGGATAGTTATATAACTGCTCTCATATAAAGAGAACATCGTGCTCGTGATACTGATAGAGCATAGTATTTATAGCCATTAGCCTTAGCGGTAGTATAGTTATATAACTGCTCCCACATCAAGAGAACATCGTCCTCGTGATACTGATAGAGTTTAGTTTGTATAGCCATCATCCTTAGTGGTAGGATAGATATATAACTGCTCCCACATCAAGACAACGTCGTCCTCGTGATACGGATAGATTCTAATTTATATAGCCATATGCCTTAGTGGTACTATAGTTATATAACTGCTCCCACATCAAGAGAACTTTATATAATTGCTCCCGCATCAAGAGAACATCGTCCTCGCGATACTGATAGATTTTAGTTTGTATAGCCATTACTTTAGTGGTAGGATAGTTATATAACAGCTCCTACGTCAACAGAACAACATCCCCGTGGTACTGATAGAGCTTAGTTTGTATAGCCATTAGGTTTAGTGGTAGGATAGTTATATTACTGCTCCCGCATCAAGAGAACATCGTCCTCGTGATATTGATAGACTTTAGTTTGTATAGCTATTATGGTTAGTGGTCGGATAGTTATATAACTGTTACCTCATCAAGAGAACATCGTCCTGATGATACTGATAGAGTCTAGTTTGTATAGCCATTAGCTTTAGTGGTAGGATAGTTATATTACTGCTCCCACATCAACAGAACATCGTGCTCGTGATATGAGAGAGTTTAGTTTGTATAGCTATTAGCTTTAGTGGTAGGATAGTTATATAACTGCCCCCACATCAAGAGAACTTCGTCCTCGTAATACTGATAGAGTTTACTTTGTATAGCTATAATGGTTAGTGGTCGGATAGTTATATAACTGTTACCTCATCGAGAGAACATCGTCGTGATGATATAGATAGATTCTAATTTGTATAGCCATATGCCTTAGTGGTACTATAGTTATATAACTGCTCCCACATCAAGAGAACTTTATATAATTGCTCCCGCATCAAGAGAACATCGTCCTCGTGATACTGATAGATTTTAGTTTGTATAGCCATTACTTTAGTGGTAGGATAGTTATATAACAGCTCCTACGTCAACAGAACATCATCTCCGTGGTACTGATAGAGCTTAGTTTGTATAGCCATTAGGTTTAGTGGTAGGATAGTTATATTACTGCTCCCACATCAACAGAACATCGTGCTCGTGATATGAGAGAGTTTAGTTTGTATAGCTATTAGCTTTAGTGGTAGGATAGTTATATACATTCTCCCACATCAAGAGAACCTCGTCCATGTGCTTTGGTAGGTTTTAGTTTGTATAGCCATTAGCTGTAGTGGTAGGAGTTATATAACTGGTCCCACGTCAAGGGAGCATCGTCCTCGTGATACTGATAGATTTTAGTTTGTATAGCCATTAGCTTTAGTGGTAGGATAGTTATATAACTGCTTCCACATCAAGAGAACATCGTGCTCGTGGTACTGTTAGAGTTTTGTTTGTATAGCCGTTAGCTTTAGTGGTAGCAGAGGTATATAACTGCTCCCACATGAAGAGAACTTCGTCCTCGTAATACTGATAGAGTTTACTTTGTATAGCCATTAGCCCCAGTTGTAGGATAGTGATGTAACTGCTCCCACATCAAGAGAACATCGTCCTCGTGATACGGATAGAGTTTAGCTTGTGTAGCCATTAGCCTTATTGGTAGGATAGTTATATATTGCTCTTACATCAAGAGAACATCGTCCTCGTGGTACTGATAGTGTTTCGTTTGTATAGCCATTAGCCTTAGTTGTTGGATAGTTGTATAACTGCTCCCACATACAGAGAACATCATCCTCATGATACTGATAGAATTTAGTTTGTATAGCCATTAGCTTTAGTGGTAGGATACTTATATAACTGCTCCCACTTCAAGAGAACATCGTCCGCGTGATACTGATAGACTTTAGTTTGTATAGCCATTATGCTTAGTGGTAGGATAGTTAAATAACTGCTCCCACATCAAGAGAAATTCGTCCTCGTGACACTGATAGCGTTTAGTTTGTATAGCCATTAGCCATAGTGGTTGGTTAGTTATATAACTGCTCCCACATCAAGAGAACAGCGTCCTCGTGATACAGATAGATTGTAATTTGTATATCTATTAGCTTTAGAGGTAGGATAGTTATATAACTGCTCCCACATCAAGAGAACATCTTCCGCGTGATACTGATAGACTTTAGTTTGTATAGCCATTAGCCTTAGTGGTAGGATATTTATATAACTGCTCCCACATCAAGAGAACATCTTCCGCGTGATACGGATAGACTTTAGTTTGTATAGCCATCATGCTTAGTGGTAGGATAGTTATATAACTGCTCCCACATCAAGAGAACATCGTCCTCATGATACGGATAGATTCTAATTTGTATAGCCATTTGCCTTAGTGGTACTATAGTTATATAACTGCTCCCACATCAAGAGAACTTTATATAATTGCTCCCGCATCAAGAGAATATCGTCCTCGTGATACTGATAGATTTTAGTTTTTATAGCCATTAGCTTTAGTGGCAGGACAGTTATATAACTGCTCCTACGTCAACAGAACATCATCCCCGTGATACTGAGAGAGCTTAGTTTGTATAGCCATTAGCTTTAGTGGTAAGATAGTTATATTACTGCTTCCACATCAAGAGGACATCGTACTCGTGATACAGATAAATTGTAATTTGTATATCTATTAGCTTTAGAGGTAGGATAGTTATATAACTGCTCCCACAGCAAGAGAACTTCGTCCTCGTGATACGAAGAAGTTTGCTTTGTATTGCCATTAGCCCTAGTGGTAGGATAGTTATATAACTGCTCCCACATAAAGAGAATATCGTGCTCGTGACACTGATAGAGCATAGTATGCATAGCCATTAGCCTTAGCGGTAGTGTAGTTATATAACAGCTCCCACATCATGAGAACATCGTCCTCGTGATACAGATAGATTCTCATTTGTATAGCTATTTGCCTTAGTGGTACTATAGTTATATACCTCCTCCCATATCAAGAGAACGTTATATAATTGCTCCCGTATCAAGAGAACATCGTCTTCGTGATACTAATTGATTTTAGTTTGTATAGCCATTAGCCTTAGTGGTAGGATAGTTATATAACTGCTCCTACACCAAGAGAACATCATCCTGATGATACTGATAGTTTAGATTGTATAGCCATTAGTCTTAGTGGTAGGATAGTAATATAACTGTGCCCACATCAACAGAACATCCCCCTCGTGATACAGATAGAGTATAGTTTGTATAGCCATTAGCTTTAGTGGTAGGATAGTTATATAACTGCTCCCACATCAGGAGAACATCGTCCTCGTGATGCTGATAGATTTTAGTTTGTATAGCCATTACGCTTAGTGGTAGGATATATATATATAACTGCTCCCACATCTAGAGAACATCGTCCTGATAATACTGATAGTTTAGTTTGTATAGCCATTAGCCTTAGTGGTAGGATAGTAATATAACTGTAGCCACATCAAGAGAACATCGTCCTCGTGATACTGATAGAGTATAGTTTGTATAGCCATTAGCTTTAGTGCTAGGATTGTTATATAACTGCTCCCAAATCAAGAGAACAGCGTCCTCGTGATACTGATAGAGTTTAGATTGTATAGCCATTACCTTTAGTGGTAGGATTGTTATATAGCTGCTCCCACATCAAGAGAACTTCGTCCTCGTGATACAGATAGAGTATACTTTGTATAGCCATTAGCCCTAGTTTTAGGATAGTGATATAACTGCTCCCACATCAAGAGAACATCGTCCTGGTGATACTGATAGAGTTTAGTTTCCATAGCCATTAGCTTTAGTGGTAGGATTGTTATATAACTGCTGCCACATCAAGAGAATATCGTCCTCGTGATACTGATAGATTTTAGTTTCTATAGCCATTAGCTTTAGTGGTAGGATAGTTATATAACTGCTCCCATATCAACAGAATTTCGTGCTTGTGATATGATAGAGTTTAGTTTGTATAGCGATTACCCTTAGTGGTAGGATAGTTGTACACCTTCTCCCAAATCAAGAGAACCACGTCCATGTCATTTTGGATGGTTTTCGTTTGTATAGCCATCAGCTGTAGTTGCAGGAGTTATATAACGGCTCTCACATCAAGAGAACATCGTCCTCGTGATACTAATAGAGTTTAGTTTCCATAGCCATTAGCTTTAGTGGTAGGATTGTTATATAACTGCTGACACATCAAGAGAATATCGTCCTCGTGATACTGATAGATTTTAGTTTCTATAGCCATTAGCTTTAGTGGTAGGATAGTTATATAACTGCTCCCGTATCAACAGAACTTCGTGCTCGTGATATGGTAGAGTTTAGTTTGTATAGCGATTACCTTTAGTGGTAGGATAGTTATACACCTTCTCCCACATCAAGAGAACCACGTCCATGTCATTTTGGATGGTTTTCGTTTGTATAGCCATTAGCTGTAGTTGTAAGAGTTATATAACTGCTCCCACATCAACAGAACATCGTCCTCGTGATACTGATAGAGTTTAGTTTGTATAGCCATTAGCTTTTGTGGTAAGATCGTTATATAACTGCTCCCACATCAAGAGAACATTGTCCTCGTGATACAGATAGATTGTAATTTGTATATCCATTAAATTTAGAGGTAGGATACTTATATAACTGCTCCCAATCAACAGAACATCGGCCTCGTGATACGGATATATTCTAATTTGTATAGCCATTTGCCTTAATGGTACTATAGTTGTGTAACTGCACCCACATCAAGAGAACGTTATATGACTGTTCCCACATCAAGAGAACATCGTCCTCGCAATACTGATAGTGCTTAGCGTGTATGGGCATTAGCCTTAGTGGTAGCATAGTTATATATCTGCTCCCACATCAATAGAACATCGTCCTCGTGTTGCTGATAGAGTTTAGTTTGTATAGCCATTAGCCTTAGTGGTAGGATAGTTATATAACTGCTCGCACATCAAGAGAACCTCGTCCTCGTGATACTGATAGAGTTTAGTTTGTATAGCCATTTTCCTTAGTGGTAGGATAGTTATATACCTGCTTCCAAATAAAGAGAACATTGTCCTCCTGATACTAATACAGTCTTGTTTGTAAAGCCATAACTTTAATGGTAGGATAGTTGTATAACTGCTCTCACTCGACCTGAAAAATTAATTTATATGGCAATAGTATTAGTTGCAGGATAGTATATGACATGCTCCCACATCATGAGAATATCGTCCACCTGATACTGGTATGATCTAGTTTGTATAGACATAATTTTAATGGTAGGACAGTTATATGACTGCTCCCACATCAATAGTACATCGTCCTCGTGATACTGCTAAAGTCTAGTTTGTATAGCCATAGCTTTAGTGATAGGAGAATTGTATATATCCCACATCAGGAGAACATCTTCCTCCTGATACTGAGAGAGTCTAATTTCTATACCCATAGCCTTAGTGGTAGGATATTTATATAACTCCTCTCACATAAAGAGACCATCGTCCTCCTGATACTGATAGTTTAGTTTGTTTAGACATAGTCTTAGTGGTGGGATAGTTATGTATTTTCTCTCATCAAGAGAGCATCGTGGTCCTGATGTTGATAGGCTAGTTTGTGTAGGTACTAGCTTTACTGTAAGATATTTATATAACTGTTCCACATCAAGGGAACATCCTCCTCCTCAAACTGATAGAGTCTAGTGTGTATATCTACTAGCTTTAGTGGTAGTATTACTAAATGACTGCTCCCACATCAAGAGAACGTCGTCCTTCTGATAATGATAGAGTCAGGTTTTACAGGTAATATTTTTATTAGGAGGATACTTTAATTAGTTCTCCGTATCAAGAGAAAATCGTCCTCTTGATACAGGTAGAGTCTAGTATGTGTAACCGTAGCCTTAGTGGTAGGATACTTATATATCCGCTCTCACATTAAGAGAATATCTTCGTCCTGATACTCATGGAGTCTCGTTTGTATAGCCATACCTTTAGCTGTAGGATAGTTATACAACTCATGCCAAATCAAGGTAATGCTCTCCTCCTGATATAGAAAGTATTTAGTTTGTATAGCAATAGCCTTAGTTGTAGGATAGTTATATAACTTCTCCCACATCAAAAGAACATCTTCCTCCTGACACTTATAGATTCCAGTTTGTATAGCTTCTGGCCTCAGTGTAGGATAATTATAGAGGAGTACATCATCCTCGTCATACTGATAGATTATAGTGTGTATAGCTAATAATCTTAGTGGTAGGATAGGTTAAATACTGCTCCCGCATAAGGAGAACATCATCCTCCTCGTACTGATAGAGTATAGTTTGTATAGCTACTAGCGTACATAATTCTCCTCATAATGATAGGCTCTAGTGTTTAACGCTACTAGCTTTAGTGCATGATAGTTAAATATCTGCTTACATCCTCCTACTGCTACTGATAGGGTCTAGTTTTAATAGCCGTAACATTAGTGCCAGGATAGTTGTATGCCTGCTTTCACCTCCAGTGATCATCGTCGTCTGATACTGACAGGGTCTTGTTTACTTAATTACTAGCTTTAGTGGTAGGATATTTGTATAACTTCTCCCACTTAAAAATGATATCCTCCTCCTCATACTGAAAGAGAATAATTTGTATAAGTACTAGCTTTAGTTGTAAGAAAGTTGTATGACTCCATCCACGGCCCGATACCATGGTCCTCCTGATACTGATAGAGTCTAGTTTGTATAGCTTCTAGCTTTAGTGGTAGGATGGTTGTACCACAGCTCCCACTTCAAGAGAATATCGTCTTCCTGATACTGGTGGTGTCTAGTTTGTATAGCTAATAGCTTTAGTGGTAGGATAGTTGTATACCTGCCCTCACATCAAGAGTGCAACGTGGACCTGAAACAGGTAGAATCTTGTTTCTCTAGCTACTACCTTTAGTGGTAGGATAGTGGTATAACTGCTACCCCATCGAGAGAACATCGTCGTCCTGGTACTGATAGAGTCTAGTTTGTATAACTACAAGCTTTATTGCAGGATAGTTATATAACTGCTCCCACATCAAGGGTACATCCTCCTCATAGTGATAGAGTCTGGTATATATAGCTACTAGCCCTAGTTTTAGGAGTGTTAATTAACTGCTCCCCAGTCAACAGAACATCCAGCTTTAGTGGTAAGATAAGATAATGGTATACTGCTCCGCCATCGAGAGAACATCGTCCTCCCGGTACTGATAGAGTCTAGTTTTACAGCTACTATTTTTGATGTAGGATAGCTGAATAACGTCTCCCACATCAGGAGAACATCGTCCTCCTGATACTGATGGAGTCTGGTTTGTATAGCCATTAGCTTTAGCTGTGGGATAGTTGTATAACACATCTCACATCAAAGAAATGCACTCCCCCTGAAAACATTTAGTTTGTATAGCAATAGCTTTAGTTGCAGGATAGTTATATAACTGCTCCCACATCAAGAGAACGTCATTCTCCTGATACTGGTGGATTCTAGTTTGTACAGCCATAGCTTTAGTGACACTGCTGACACTGCTAGGGTCTTCTATGTATAGCCATAATTGTAATGTTGGATAGTTATATGACTGCTCCCACATCAAAAGTACATCGTCCTCCTGATACTGCTATGGTCTAGTATGTGTAGCTATAACTTTAACGGTTGGATTTTTGTATAACTGCTCCTACATGAGCAGAACATCGTCCTCTTGATACTGATAGAGTCTAGTTTGTGTAGCCATAGGCTTAGAGTCACATTAAGAAAGCGTCGTCTATCTGATAGAGTCTACATTGTATAGCCACTGGCTTTAGTGGTAGGATAGTTGTATAACTGCTCCCACATCAAGAGAACATCTTCCTCCTGATGCTGTTAGAGTGTAGTCTGTATAGCTAACACCTTTAGTGGTAGGATGGTTGTATAACTGCTCCCACATCAAGAGAACATCGCCCTCCTGATAAACCTTGTGAAGTTTCTAGATTATCTAACTGCTAGCATAAATAATAGGGATGTTGTATAACTGATCCCACCTAGATTATCTAACTGCTAGCATAAATAATAGGGTTGTTGTATAACTGATCCCACATCAAGAGATCATGGTTATCCTGATACCGATAGATTCTAGTTTTACAGCTTCTATTTTAAGTTGTGGGACTGTTGGATAGCTTCTCCTATATCAGGACAACATTGTCCTCCTGATACTGATAGAGTCCAGCTTGTACTGCCATTGCTTTAGTGGTAGGATAGTTATATAACTGCTCCTACGTCAACAGAACATCATCCCCGTGATACTGAGAGAGCTTAGTTTGTATAGCCATTAGCTTTAGTGGTAAGATAGTTATATTACTGCTTCCACATCAAGAGGACATCGTACTCGTGATACAGATAAATTGTAATTTGTATATCTATTAGCTTTAGAGGTAGGATAGTTATATAACTGCTCCCACATCAAGAGAACTTCGTCCTCGTGATACGAAGAAGTTTGCTTTGTATAGCCATTAGCCCTAGTGGTAGGATAGTTATATAACTGCTCCCACATAAAGAGAACATCGTGCTCGTGACACTGATAGAGCATAGTATGTATAGCCATTAGCCTTAGCGGTAGTATAGTTATATAACAGCTCCCACATCATGAGAACATCGTCCTCGTGATACAGATAGATTCTCATTTGTATAGCTATTTGCCTTAGTGGTACTATAGTTATATACCTCCTCCCATATCAAGAGAACGTTATATAATTGCTCCCGTATCAAGAGAACATCGTCTTCGTGATACTAATTGATTTTAGTTTGTATAGCCATTAGCCTTAGTGGTAGGATAGTTATATAACTGCTCCTACACCAAGAGAACATCATCCTGATCATACTGATAGTTTAGTTTGTATAGCCATTAGTCTTAGTGGTAGGATAGTAATATAACTGTGCCCACATCAACAGAACATCCCCCTCGTGATACAGATAGAGTATAGTTTGTATAGCCATTAGCTTTAGTGGTAGGATAGTTATATAACTGCTCCCACATCAGGAGAACATCGTCCTCGTGATGCTGATAGATTTTAGTTTGTATAGCCATTACGCTTAGTGGTAGGATATATATATATAACTGCTCCCACATCTAGAGAACATCGTCCTGATAATACTGATAGTTTAGTTTGTATAGCCATTAGCCTTAGTGGTAGGATAGTAATATAACTGTAGCCACATCAAGAGAACATCGTCCTCGTGATACTGATAGAGTATAGTTTGTATAGCCATTAGCTTTAGTGCTAGGATTGTTATATAACTGCTCCCAAATCAAGAGAACAGCGTCCTCGTGATACTGATAGAGTTTAGATTGTATAGCCATTACCTTTAGTGGTAGGATTGTTATATAGCTGCTCCCACATCAAGAGAACTTCGTCCTCGTGATACAGATAGAGTATACTTTGTATAGCCATTAGCCCTAGTTTTAGGATAGTGATATAACTGCTCCCACATCAAGAGAACATCGTCCTGGTGATACTGATAGAGTTTAGTTTCCATAGCCATTAGCTTTAGTGGTAGGATTGTTATATAACTGCTGCCACATCAAGAGAATATCGTCCTCGTGATACTGATAGATTTTAGTTTCTATAGCCATTAGCTTTAGTGGTAGGATAGTTATATAACTGCTCCCATATCAACAGAATTTCGTGCTTGTGATATGATAGAGTTTAGTTTGTATAGCGATTACCCTTAGTGGTAGGATAGTTATACACCTTCTCCCAAATCAAGAGAACCACGTCCATGTCATTTTGGATGGTTTTCGTTTTTATAGCCATCAGCTGTAGTTGCAGGAGTTATATAACGGCTCTCACATCAAGAGAACATCGTCCTCGTGATACTAATAGAGTTTAGTTTCCATAGCCATTAGCTTTAGTGGTAGGATTGTTATATAACTGCTGACACATCAAGAGAATATCGTCCTCGTGATACTGATAGATTTTAGTTTCTATAGCCATTAGCTTTAGTGGTAGGATAGTTATATAACTGCTCCCGTATCAACAGAACTTCGTGCTCGTGATATGGTAGAGTTTAGTTTGTATAGCGATTACCTTTAGTGGTAGGATAGTTATACACCTTCTCCCACATCAAGAGAACCACGTCCATGTCATTTTGGATGGTTTTCGTTTGTATAGCCATTAGCTGTAGTTGTAAGAGTTATATAACTGCTCCCACATCAACAGAACATCGTCCTCGTGATACTGATAGAGTTTAGTTTGTATAGCCATTAGCTTTTGTGGTAAGATCGTTATATAACTGCTCCCACATCAAGAGAACATTGTCCTCGTGATACAGATAGATTGTAATTTGTATATCCATTAAATTTAGAGGTAGGATACTTATATAACTGCTCCCAATCAACAGAACATCGGCCTCGTGATACGGATATATTCTAATTTGTATAGCCATTTGCCTTAATGGTACTATAGTTGTGTAACTGCACCCTCATCAAGAGAACGTTATATGACTGTTCCCACATCAAGAGAACATCGTCCTCGCAATACTGATAGTGCTTAGCGTGTATGGGCATTAGCCTTAGTGGTAGGATAGTTATATATCTGCTCCCACATCAATAGAACATCGTCCTCGTGTTGCTGATAGAGTTTAGTTTGTATAGCCATTAGCCTTAGTGGTAGGATAGTTATATAACTGCTCGCACATCAAGAGAACCTCGTCCTCGTGATACTGATAGAGTTTAGTTTGTATAGCCATTTTCCTTAGTGGTAGGATAGTTATATAACTGCTCCCATATAAAGAGAAAATCGTGCCCGTGATAGTGATAGAGCATAGTATGTATAGCTATTAGCCTTAGCGGTAGTATAGTTATTTAACTGCTCCCACATCAATAGAACATCGTCCTCGTGATACTGATAGAGTTTAGTTTGTTTAGCAATTAGCCCTAGTGGTAGGATAGTTATATAACTGCTCCCACATAAAGAGAACATCGTGCTCGTGATACTGATAGAGCTTAGTATGTATAGCCATTAGCCTTAGCGGTAGTAACGTTATATATCTGCTCCTACATCAAGAGAACATCGTCCTCGTGATACAGATAGATTCTAATTTGTACAGCCATTTGCCTTAGTGGTACTATAGTTATATAACTGCTCCCACATCAAGAGAACTTTATATAATTGCTGCCGTATCAAAAGAACATCGTCCTCGTGATACTGATAGATTTTAGTTTGTATAGCCAATGGCCTTAGTGGCAGGATAGTTATATAACTGCTCCCACATCAAGAGAACATCGTCCTCGTGATACTGATAAGGTTTAGTATGTATAGCCATTAGCTTTAGTGGTACGATAGTTATATAACTGCTCCCACATCAGGAGAACATCGTCCTCGTGATATTGATAGATTTTATTTTGCATAGCCATTACGCTTAGTGGTAGGATAGTTATATACCTGCTCCCACATCTAGAGAACATCGTCCTGCTGATACTGATAGAGTTTAGTTTTTATAGCCATTAGCTTTAGTGGTAGGATAGTTATATAACTGCTCCCACATCAAGAGAATATCGTCCTCGTAATACAGATAGATTGTAATTTGTATATCTATTAGCTTTAGAGGTAGGATAGTTATATAACTGCACCCACATCAAGAAACTTCGACCTCGTGATACGAATAGATTTTACTTCGTATAGCCATTAGTCCTCGTAGTAGGATAGTTATATAACTGCTCCCACATCAACAGAACATCGTCCTCGTGCTACGGATAGATTCTGATTTGTATAGCTATTAGCTTTAGAGGTAGGATAGTTATATAACTGCTCCCACATCAAGAGAAATTCGTCCTCGTGACACTGATAGCGTTTAGTTTGTATAGCCATTAGCCATAGTGGTAAGATAGTTATATAACTGCTCCCACATCAAGAGAACATCGTCCTCGAGATACAGATACATTGTAATTTGTATATCTATTAGCTTTAGAGGTAGGATAGTTATATAACTGCTCCCAAATCAAGTGAAAATCTTCCGCGTGATACTGATAGGCTTTAGTTTGTATAGCCATTAGCTTTAGTGGTAGCATAGTTATATAACTGCTCCCACATCAAGAGAACATCTTCCGCGTGATACTGATAGACTTTAGTTTGTATAGCCATCATCCTTAGTGGTAGGATAGTTATATAACTGCTCCCACATCAGGAGAACATCGTCCTCGTGATACGGATAGATTCTAATTTGTATAGCCATTTGCCTTAGTAGTACTATAGTTATATAACTGCTCCCACATCAAGAGAACATCGTCCTGATGATACTGATAGTTTAGTTTGTATAGCCATTAGCCTCAGTGGTAGGATAGTAATATAACTGTACCCGCATCAAGAGAATATCGTCCTCGCGATACAGATAGATTATAGTTTGTATAGCCATTAGCTTTAGTGGTAGGATAGTTATATAACTGCTCCCACATCAGGAGAACATCGTCGTCGTGATGCTGAGAGATTTTGGTTTGTATAGCCATTACGATTAGTGGTAGGATATATATAAAACTGCTTCCACATCTAGAGAACATCGTTCTGATGATGCTGATAATTTAGTTTGTATAGCCATTAGCCTTAGTGGTAGGATAGTAATATAACTGTACCCACATCAAGAGAACATCGTCCTCGTGATACTGATAGAGTATAGTTTGTATAACCATTAGCCTTAGTGGTTGGATAGTTTTATAACTGCTCCCACACACAGAGAACATCGTCCTCATGTTACTGATAGATTTTACTTTGTATAGCCATTAGCCTTAGTGGTTGGATATTTGTATAACTACTCCCACACACAGAGAATATCGTCTTCATGATACTGATAGTATTTACTTTGTATAGCCATTAGCTTTAGTGGTAGGATGGTTATATAACTGCTCCCACATCAAGAGAACATCGTCCGCGTGACACTGATAGACTTTAGTTTGTATAGCCATTATGCTTAGTGGTAGGATAGTTATATAACTGCTCCCATATCAAGAGAACATCGTCCTCGTGATACGGATTGATTCTGATTTGTACAGCCGTTTGTCTTAGTGGTACTAAAGTTATATAACTGCTACCCCATCAAGAGAGCGTTATATAATTGCTCCCGCATCAAGAGAACATCGTCCTCGTGATACTGATAGATTTTAATTTGTATAGCCATTAGCCTTTGTGGTAGGATAGATATATAACTGCTCCCACATCAAGACAACATCGTCCTCGTGATACGGATAGATTCTAATTTATATAGCCATATGCCTTAGTGGTACTATATTTATATAACTGCTCCCACATCAAGAGAACTTTATATAATTGCTCCCGCATCAAGAGAACATCGTCCTCGTGATACTGATAGATTTTAGTTTGTATAGCCATTACTTTATTGGTAGGATAGTTATATAACAGCTCCTACGTCAACAGAACATCATCCCCGTGGTACTGATAGAGCTTAGTTTGTATAGCCATTAGGTTTAGTGGTAGGATAGTTATATTACTGCTCCCGCATCAAGAGAACATCGTCCTCGTGATATTGATAGACTTTAGTTTGTATAGCTATTATGGTTAGTGGTCGGATAGTTATATAACTGTTACCTCATCAAGAGAACATCGTCCTGATGATACTGATAGAGTTTAGTTTGTATAGCCATTAGCTTTAGTGGTAGGATAGTTATATTACTGCTCCCACATCAACAGAACATCGTGCTCGTGATATGAGAGAGTTTAGTTTGTATAGCTATTAGCTTTAGTGGTAGGATAGTTATATAACTGCCCCCACATCAAGAGAACTTCGTCCTCGTAATACTGATAGAGTTTACTTTGTATAGCTCTAATGGTTAGTGGTCGGATAGTTATATAACTGTTACCTCATCGAGAGAACATCGTCGTGATGATATAGATAGATTCTAATTTGTATAGCCATATGCCTTAGTGGTACTATAGTTATATAACTGCTCCCACATCAAGAGAACTTTATATAATTGCTCCCGCATCAAGAGAACATCGTCCTCGTGATACTGATAGATTTTAGTTTGTATAGCCATTACTTTAGTGGTAGGATAGTTATATAACAGCTCCTACGTCAACAGAACATCATCTCCGTGGTACTGATAGAGCTTAGTTTGTATAGCCATTAGGTTTAGTGGTAGGATAGTTATATTACTGCTCCCACATCAACAGAACATCGTGCTCGTGATATGAGAGAGTTTAGTTTGTATAGCTATTAGCTTTAGTGGTAGGATAGTTATATACATTCTCCCACATCAAGAGAACCTCGTCCATGTGCTTTGGTAGGTTTTAGTTTGTATAGCCATTAGCTGTAGTGGTAGGAGTTATATAACTGGTCCCACGTCAAGGGAGCATCGTCCTCGTGATACTGATAGAGTTTAGTTTGTATAGCCATTAGCTTTAGTGGTAGGATAGTTATATAACTGCTTCCACATCAAGAGAACATCGTGCTCGTGGTACTGTTAGAGTTTTGTTTGTATAGCCGTTAGCTTTAGTGGTAGCAGAGGTATATAACTGCTCCCACATGAAGAGAACTTCGTCCTCGTAATACTGATAGAGTTTACTTTGTATAGCCATTAGCCCCAGTTGTAGGATAGTGATGTAACTGCTCCCACATCAAGAGAACATCGTCCTCGTGATACGGATAGAGTTTAGCTTGTGTAGCCATTAGCCTTATTGGTAGGATAGTTATATATTGCTCTTACATCAAGAGAACATCGTCCTCGTGATACTGATAGTGTTTCGTTTGTATAGCCATTAGCCTTAGTTGTTGGATAGTTGTATAACTGCTCCCACATACAGAGAACACCGTCCTCATGATACTGATAGAATTTAGTTTGTATAGCCATTAGCTTTAGTGGTAGGATACTTATATAACTGCTCCCACTTCAAGAGAACATCGTCCGCGTGATACTGATAGACTTTAGTTTGTATAGCCATTATGCTTAGTGGTAGGATAGTTAAATAACTACTCCCACATCAAGAGAAATTCGTCCTCGTGACACTGATAGCGTTTAGTTTGTATAGCCATTAGCCATAGTAGTTGGTTAGTTATATAACTGCTCCCTCATCAAGAGAACAGCGTCCTCGTGATACAGATAGATTGTAATTTGTATATCTATTAGCTTTAGAGGTAGGATAGTTATATAACTGCTCCCACATCAAGAGAACATCTTCCGCGTGATACTGATACACTTTAGTTTGTATAGCCATTAGCCTTAGTGGTAGGATATTTATATAACTGCTCCCACATCAAGAGAACTTCTTCCGCGTGATACGGATAGACTTTAGTTTGTATAGCCATCATCCTTAGTGGTAGGATAGTTATATAACTGCTCCCACATCAAGAGAACATCGTCCTCATGATACGGATAGATTCTAATTTGTATAGCCATTTGCCTTAGTGGTATTATGGTTATATAACTGCTCCCACATCAATAGAACTTTATATAATTGCTCCCGCATCAAGAGAATATCGTCCTCGTGATACTGATAGATTTTAGTTTTTATAGCCATTAGCTTTAGTGGTAGGACAGTTATATAACTGCTCCTACGTAAACAGAACATCATCCCCGTGATACTGATAGAGCTTAGTTTGTATAGCCATTAGCTTTAGTGGTAAGATAGTTATATTACTTCTTCCACATCAAGAGAACATCGTACTCGTGATACAGATACATTGTAATTTGTATATCTATTAGCTTTAGAGGTAGGATAGTTATATAACTGCTCCCACATCAAGAGAACTTCGTCCTCGTGATACGAAGGAGTTTGCTTTGTATAGCCATTAGCCCTAGTGGTAGGATAGTTATATAACTGCTCCCACATAAAGAGAACATCGTGCTCGTGACACTGATAGAGCATAGTATGTATAGCCATTAGCCTTAGCGGTAGTATAGTTATATAACAGCTCCCACATCATGAGAACATCGTCCTCGTGATACAGATAGATTCTCATTTGTATAGCTATTTGCCTTAGTGGTACTATAGTTATATACCTCCTCCGATATCAAGAGAACGTTATATAATTGCTCCCGTATCAAGAGAACATCGTCTTCGTGATACTAATTGATTTTAGGTTGTATAGCCATTAGCCTTAGTGGTAGGATAGTTATATAACTGCTCCTACATCAAGAGAACATCATCCTGATGATACTGATAGTTTAGTTTGTATAGCCATTAGTCTTAGTGGTAGGATAGTAATATAACTGTGCCCACATCAACAGAACATCCCCCTCGTGATACAGATAGAGTATAGTTTGTATAGCCATTAGCTTTAGTGGTAGGATAGTTATATAACTGCTCCCACATCAGGAGAACATCGTCCTCGTGATGCTGATAGATTTTAGTTTGTATAGCCATTACGCTTAGTGGTAGGATATATATATATAACTGCTCCCACATCTAGAGAACATCGTCCTGATAATACTGATAGTTTAGTTTGTATAGCCATTAGCCTTAGTGGTAGGATAGTAATATAACTGTAGCCACATCAAGAGAACATCGTCCTCGTGATACTGATAGAGTATAGTTTGTATAGCCATTAGCTTTAGTGCTAGGATTGTTATATAACGCTCCCAAATCAAGAGAACAGAGTCCTCGTGATACTGATAGATTTTAGATTGTATAGCCATTACCTTTAGTGGTAGGATTGTTATATAGCTGCTCCCACATCAAGAGAACTTCGTCCTCGTGATACAGATAGAGTATACTTTGTATAGCCATTAGCCCTAGTTTTAGGATAGTGATATAACTGCTCCCACATCAAGAGAACATCGTCCTCGTGATACTGATAGATTTTAGTTTCCATAGCCATTAGCTTTAGTGGTAGGATTGTTATATAACTGCTGCCACATCAAGAGAATATCGTCCTCGTGATACTGATAGATTTTAGTTTCTATAGCCATTAGCTTTAGTGGTAGGATAGTTATATAACTGCTCCCATATCAACAGAATTTCGTGCTTGTGATATGATAGAGTTTAGTTTGTATACCGATTACCCTTAGTGGTAGGATAGTTATACACCTTCTCCCAAATCAAGAGAACCACGTCCATGTCATTTTGGATGGTTTTCGTTTGTATAGCCATCAGCTGTAGTTGCAGGAGTTATATAACGGCTCTCACATCAAGAGAACATCGTCCTCGTGATACTAATAGAGCTTAGTTTCCATAGCCATTAGCTTTAGTGGTAGGATTGTTATATAACTGCTGACACATCAAGAGAATATCGTCCTCGAGATACTGATAGATTTTAGTTTCTATAGCCATTAGCTTTAGTGGTAGGATAGTTATATAACTGCTCCCGTATCAACAGAACTTCGTGCTCGTGATATGGTAGAGTTTAGTTTGTATAGCGATTACCTTTAGTGGTAGGATAGTTATACACCTTCTCCCACATCAAGATAACCACGTCCATGTCATTTTGGATGGTTTTCGTTTGTATAGCCATTAGCTGTAGTTGTAAGAGTTATATAAGTGCTCCCACATCAACAGAACATCGTCCTCGTGATACTGATAGAGTTTAGTTTGTATAGCCATTAGCTTTTGTGGTAAGATCGTTATATAACTGCTCCCACATCAAGAGAACATCGTCCTCGTGATACAGATAGATTGTAATTTGTATATCCATTAAATTTAGAGGTAGGATACTTATATAACTGCTCCCACATCAACAGAACATCGGCCTCGTGATACGGATATATTCTAATTTGTATAGCCATTTGCCTTAATGGTACTATAGTTGTGTAACTGCACCCACATCAAGAGAACGTTATATGACTGTTCCCACATCAAGAGAACATCGTCCTCGCAATACTGATAGTGCTTAGCGTGTATGGGCATTAGCCTTAGTGGTAGGATAGTTATATATCTGCTCCCACATCAATAGAACATCGTCCTCGTGTTGCTGATAGAGTTTAGTTTGTATAGCCATTAGCTTTAGTTGTAGGATAGTTATATAACTGCTCCCACATCTAGAGAACATCGTCCTGATGATACTGATAGAATTTAGTTTGTATAGCCAGTAGCCTTAGTGGTATGATAGTTATATAACTGCTCGCACATCAAGAGAACCTCGTCCTCGTGATACTGATAGAGTTTAGATTGTATAGCCATTATCCTTAGTGGTAGGATAGTTATATAACTGCTCCCATATAAAGAGAAAATCGTGCCCGTGATAGTGATAGAGCATAGTATGTATAGCTATTAGCCTTAGCGGTAGTATAGTTATTTAACTGCTCCCACATCAATAGAACATCGTCCTCGTGATACTGATAGAGTTTAGTTTGTTTAGCAATTAGCCCTAGTGGTAGGATAGTTATATAACTGCTCCCACATAAAGAGAACATCGTGCTCGTGATACTGATAGAGCTTAGTATGTATAGCCATTAGCCTTAGCGGTAGTATAGTTATATAACTGCTCCTACATCAAGAGAACATCGTCCTCGTGATACAGATAGATTCTAATTTGTACAGCCATTTGCCTTAGTGGTACTATAGTTATATAACTGCTCCCACATCAAGAGAACGTTATATAATTGCTGCCGTATCAAAAGAACATCGTCCTCGTGATACTGATAGATTTTAGTTTGTATAGCCATTGGCCTTAGTGGCAGGATAGTTATATAACTGCTCCCACATCAAGAGAACATCGTCCTCGTGACTCTGATAAGGTTTAGTATGTATAGCCATTAGCTTTAGTGGTACGATAGTTATATAACTGCTCCCACATCAGGAGAACATCGTCCTCGTGATATTGATAGATTTTATTTTGTATAGCCATTACGCTTAGTGGTAGGATAGTTATATTCCTGCTCCCACATCTAGAGAACATCGTCCTGCTGATACTGATAGAGTTTAGTTTTTATAGCCATTAGCTTTAGTGGTAGGATAGTTATATAACTGCTCCCACATCAAGAGAATATCGTCCTCGTAATACAGATAGATTGTAATTTGTATATCTATTAGCTTTAGAGGTAGGATAGTTATATAACTGCACCCACATCAAGAAACTTCGACCTCGTGATACGAATAGATTTTACTTCGTATAGCCATTAGTCCTCGTAGTAGGATAGTTATATAACTGCTCCCACATCAACAGAACATCGTCCTCGTGCTACGGATAGATTCTAATTTGTATAGCTATTAGCTTTAGAGGTAGGATAGTTATATAACTGCTCCCACATCAAGAGAAATTCGTCCTCGTGACACTGATAGCGTTTAGTTTGTATAGCCATTAGCCATAGTGGTAAGATAGTTATATAACTGCTCCCACATCAAGAGAACATCGTCCTCGAGATACAGATACATTGTAATTTGTATATCTATTAGCTTTAGAGGTAGGATAGTTATATAACTGCTCTCAAATCAAGTGAAAACTTCCGCGTGATACTGATAGGCTTTAGTTTGTATAGCCATTAGCTTTAGTGGTAGCATAGTTATATAACTGCTCCCACATCAAGAGAACATCTTCCGCGTGATACTGATAGACTTTAGTTTGTATAGCCATCATCCTTAGTGGTAGGATAGTTATATAACTGCTCCCACATCAGGAGAACATCGTCCTCGTGATACGGATAGATTCTAATTTGTATAGCCATTTGTCTTAGTAGTACTATAGTTATATAACTGCTCCCACATCAAGAGAACATCGTCCTGATGTTACTGATAGTTTAGTTTGTATAGCCATTAGCCTTAGTGGTAGGATAGTAATATAACTGTACCCGCATCAAGAGAATATCGTCCTCGTGATACAGATAGATTATAGTTTGTATAGCCATTAGCTTTAGTGGTAGGATAGTTATATAACTGCTCCCACATCAGGAGAACATCGTCCTCGTGATGCTGAGAGATTTTAGTTTGTATCGCCATTACGCTTAGTGGTAGGATATATATAAAACTGCTTCCACATCTAGAGAACATCGTTCTGATGATGCTGATAGTTTAGTTTGTATAGCCATTAGCCTTAGTGGTAGGATAGTAATATAACTGTAGCCACATCAAGAGAACATCGTCCTCGTGATACTGATAGAGTTTAGTTTGTATAACCATTAGCCTTAGTGGTTGGATAGTTTTATAACTGCTCCCACACACAGAGAACATCGTCCTCATGTTACTGATAGATTTTACATTGTATAGCCATTAGCCTTAGTGGTTGGATATTTGTATAACTACTCCCACACACAGAGAATATCGTCTTCATGATACTGATAGTATTTACTTTGTATAGCCATTAGCTTTAGTGGTAGGATAGTTATATAACTGCTCCCACATCAAGAGAACATCGTCCGCGTGACACTGATAGACTTTAGTTTGTATAGCCATTATGCTTAGTGGTAGGATAGTTATATAACTGCTCCCATATCAAGAGAACCTCGTCCTCGTGATACGGATTGATTCTGATTTGTACAGCCGTTTGTCTTAGTGGTACTAAAGTTATATAACTGCTACCCCATCAAGAGAGCGTTATATAATTGCTCCCGCATCAAGATAACATCGTCCTCGTGATACTGATAGATTTTAGTTTGTATAGCCATTAGCCTTTGTGGCAGGATAGTTATATAACTCCTCCCACATCAAGAGAACATCGTCCTCGTGATACTGATCGAGTATAGTTTGTATAGCCAGTAGCTTTAGTGGTAGGATAGTTATATAACTGCTCCCAAATCAAGAGAACATCGTCCTCGTGATACTGATAGAGTTTAGTTTGTATAACCATTAGCTTTAGTATTAGGATATTTATATAACTGCTCCCACATCAAGAGAACATCGTCCTCGTGATACTGATAGAGTTGAGTTTCTATAGCCATTAGCTTTAGTGGTTGGATTGTTATATAACTGCCCCACATCAAGAGAATATCGTCCTCGTAATCCAGATAGATTGTAATTTGTATATCTATTAGCTTTAGAGGTAGGATAGTTATACAACTGCTCCCACATCAAGAAACTTCGTCCTCGAGATACGAATAGATTTTGCTTTGTATAGCCATTAGTCCTCGTAGTAGGATGGTTATATAATTGCTCCCGCATGAAGAGAAATTCTTCCTCGTGATACGAAGGAGTTTACTTTGTATAGCCATTAGCCCTAGTGGTAGGATAGTTATATTACTGCTCCCACTTCAACAGAACATCGTCCTCTTGATACTGATAGAGTTGAGTTTGTATAGCCATTAGCTTTAGTGGTAGAAGAGATATATAACTGCTCCCGCATCAAGAGAACATCTTCCGCGTGATACTGATAGACTTTAGTTTGTATAGCCATCATCCTTAGTGGTAGGATAGTTATATAACTGCTCCCACATCAAGAGAACATCGTCCTCGTGATACGGATAGATTCTAATTTGTATAGCCATTTGCCTTAGTGGTACTATAGTTATATAACTGCTCCCACATCAAGAGAACATCTTCCGCGTGATACTGATAGGCTTTAGTTTGTATAGCCATTAGCCATAGTGGTAAGATAGTTATATAACTGCTCCCACATCAAGAGAACATCGTCCTCGTGATACAGATAGATTGTAATTTGTATATCTATTAGCTTTAGAAGTAGGATAGTTATATAACTGCTCCCACATCAAGAGAACATCCTCCGCGTGATACTGATAGGCTTTAGTTTGTATAGCCATTAGCTTTAGTGGTAGGATAGTTATATAACTGCTCCCACATCAAGAGAACTTCTTCCTCGTGATACGAAGGAGTTTACTTTGTATAGCCATTAGCCCTAGTGGTAGGATAGTTATATTACTGCTCCCATATAAAGAGAACATCGTGCTCGTGATACTGATAGAGCATAGTATGTATAGCCATTAGCCTTAGCGGTAGTATAGTTATATAACTGCTCCCACATCCAGAGAACATCGTCCTCGTGATACTGATAGAGTTTAGTTTGTATAGCTATTAGCTTTAGAGGTATGATAGTTATAAAACTGCTCCCACATCAAGAGAACTTCGTCCTCGTGATACTGATACAGTTTCCTTTTTATAGCCGTTAGCCCTAGTGGTAGGATAGTCATATAACTGCTCCCTCATCAACAGAGAGTCGTCCTCGTGATACTGATAGAATTTAGTTTGTATAGCCATTAGCCTTAGTGAAAGGATAGTTATATAACTGCTCCCACATCAAGAGCATATCGTCCTCGTGATACTGATAGAATTTAGTTTGTATAGCCATTAGCTTTTGTGGTAGGATAGTTATATAACTGCTCCCACGTCAACAGAACATCATCCCCGTCATACTGCTAGAGCTTAGTTTTTATAGCCATTAGGTTTAGTGGTAGGATAGCTATATAACTGCTCCCGCATCAAGAGAACATCGTCCTCATGATACGGATAGATTCTAAATTTGTATAGCTATTAGATTTAGAGGTAGGATAGTTATATAACTGCTCCCACATCAAGAGAAATTCGTCCTCGTGACGCTGATAGCGTTTAGTTTGTATAGCCATTAGCCATAGTGGTTAGATAGTTATATAACTGCTCCCACATCAAGAGAACATCGTCCTCGTGATACAGATAGATTATAATTTGTATATCTATTAGCTTTAGAGGTAGGATAGTTATATAACTGCTCCCACATAAAGAGAACATCTTCCGCGTGATACTGATAGACTTTAGTTTGTATATCTATTAGCTTTAGAGGTAGGATAGTTATATAACTGCTCCCACATCAAGCCAACATCTTCCGCACGATACTGATAGAATTTAGTTTGTATAGACATCATCCTTAGTGGTAGGATAGTTATATAACTGCTCCCACTCCAAGAGAGCATCGTCCTCGTAATACTGATAGAGTTTAGTTTGTATAGCCATTAGCTTTAGTGCTAGGATAGTTTAACTGCTTCCACATCAAGAGAACATCGTGCTCGTGGTACTGATAGAGTTTTGTTTGTATAGCCGTTAGCTTTAGGGGTAGGATAGGTATATGTAACTGCTCCCACATCAAGAGAACTTCGTCCTCTTAATAGTGATAGAGTTTACTTTGTATAGCCATTAGCCCCAGTTGTAGGATAGTGATGTAACTGCTCCCACATCAAGAGAACATCGTCCTCGTGATACTGATAGAGTTTAGCTTGTGTAGCCATTAGCCTTATTGGTAGGATAGTTATATATTGCTTTCACATCAAGAGAACATCGTGCTCGTGATATTGATATACTTTAGTTTGTATAGCTATTATGGTTAGTGGTCGGATAGTTATATAACTGTTACCTCATCAAGAGAACATCGTCCTGATGATACTGATAGTATAGTTTGCATAGCCATTAGCTTTAGTAGTAGGATAGTTATATAACTGCTCCCACATCAACAGAACACCGTGCTCGTGATATGAGAGAGTTTAGTTTGTATAGCTATTAGCTTTAGTGGTAGGATAGTTATATACCTTCTCCCACATCAAGAGAACCTCGTCCATGTGCTTTTGGTAGGTTTTAGTTTGTACGGCCATTAGCTGTAGTGGTAGGAGTTATATAACTGGTCCCACGTCAAGAGAGCATCGTCCTCGTAATACTGATAGAGTTTAGTTTGTATAGCCAATAGCCCCAGTTTTAGGATAGTGATGCAACTGCTCCCACATCAACAGAACATCGTCCTAGTGAAACAGATAGATTCTAATTTGTATAGCTATTAGCTTTAGAGGTAGGATAGTTATATAACTCCTCCCACATTAAGAGAACTTCGTCCGCGTGATACTGATAGACGTAAGTTTGTATAGCCATTATGCTTAGTGGTGGGATAGTTATATAACTGCTCCCACATCAAGAGAAATTCGTCCTCGTGACACTGATAGCGTTTAGTTTGTATAGCCATTAGCCATAGTGGTAAGATAGTTATATAACTGCTCCCACATCAACAGAACATCGTCCTCGTGATACTGATAGAGTTTAGTTTGTATAGCCATTAGCTTTAGTGGTAAGATAGTTATATAACTGCTCCCACATCAAGAGAACATCGTCCTCGTGATACAGATAGATTGTAATTTGTATATCCATTAGATTTAGAGGTAGGATAGTTATATAACTGCTCCCACATCAACAGAACATCGGCCTCGTGATACGGATATATTCTAATTTGTATAGCCATTTGCCTTAATGGTACTATAGTTGTGTAACTGCACCCACATCAAGAGAACGTTATATAACTCTTCCCACATCAAGAGAACATCGTCCTCGCCATACTGATAGTGCTTTGCGTGTATAGGCATTAGCCTTAGTGGTAGGATAGTTATATATCTGCTCCCACATCAACAGAACATCGTCCTCGTGTTGCTGATGGAGTTTAGTTTGTATGGCCATTAGGTTTAGTGGTATGATAGTTATATAACTGCTCGCACATCAAGAGAACCTCGTCCTCGTGATACTGATAGAGTTTAGTTTGTATGGCCATTAGCTTTAGTGGTATGATAGTTATATAACTGCTCTCACATCAAGAGAAGTTCATCCTCGTGACACTGATAGAGTTTAGTTTGTATAGCCATTAGCTTCAGTGGTAGAATAGTTAGATAACTGCTCCCACATCAGGCGAATATCGTCCTCGTGATACTGATAGAGTTTAGCTTGTATAGCCATTAGCCCTAGTGGTAGGATAGTTATATAACTGCTCCCACATACTCAGAACTTCGTGCTCATGATACTGATAGAGCTTAGTATGTATAGCCATTACCCTTAGTGCTAGCATAGTTATATAACTGCTCTCGCATCAAGAGGAGATCATCCTCGTGATGCTGATAGAGTTTAATTTGTATAGCCATTAGCTTTAATTGTATTGTAATAATATAACTGCTCCCACATAAGAGAACATCGTCCTCGCGATACTGATAGAGTTTAGTTTGTATAGCCATTAGCCCTAGTGCTAGGATAGTTATATAAGTGCTCCCAAATCAAGAAAATATCGTCCCCGTGATACTGATAGACTTTAGTTTGTATAGCCATTAGCCTTAGTGGTAGGATAGTTATATATCTGCTCCCGCATCAAGAGAACATCGTCCTCGTGATACTGATAGATTTTATTTTGAATAGCCATTAGCTTTAAGGGTAGGATACTTGTATAACTGCTCCCACATCTACAGACCATCGTACTCTTTATATGATAGAGTATAGTTTGTATAGCCATCATCCTTAGTGGTAGGATAGTTATATAACTGCTCCCACATCAGGAGAACATCGTCCTCGTGATACGGATAGATTCTAATTTGTATAGCCATTTGTCTTAGTAGTACTATAGTTATATAACTGCTCCCACATCAAGAGAACATCGTCCTGATGATACTGATAGTTTAGTTTGTATAGCCAATAGCCCTAGTGGTAGGATAGTTATATAACTGCTCCCACATAAAAAGACAATCGTTCTCGTGATACTGGTAGAGTTTAGTTTGTATAGCCATTAGCTTTTTTTGCTAGGGGGTTTACTTCGCACCGACACAGATAGGTCTTATGGCGACGAACCATTAGCTTTAGAGGTAAGATAGTTATATAACTGCTCCCACATCAAGAGAACATCGTACTCGTGATACTGATAGAGTTTAGTTTAATAGCCTTTAGCTTTTTTTTTTGCTAGGGGCTTTACGTCGCACCGACACAGATAGGTCTTATGGCGACGAAGCCTTTAGCTTTAGTGGTGGGATAGTTATATAACTGCTCCCACATGAAGGGAACATCGTCCTCGTGATACTGATAGAGTTGAGCTTGTATAGCCGGTAGTCTTAGTGGTAGGATAGTCATATAACTGCTCCCACATCAAGAGAACATCGTCCTCGTGAAACAGATAGATTCTAATTTGTATAGCTATTAGCTTTAAAGGTAGGATAGTTATATAACTGCTCCCACATCAAGAGAACTTCGTCCTCGTGATACTGATAGATTTTAGTTTGTATAGCCATTAGCCTTAGTGGTAGGATAGTTATATACCTTCTCCCACATCAAGAGAACCTCGTCCATGTGCTTTTGGTAGGTTTTAGTTTGTACAGCCATTAGCTGTAGTGGTAGGAGTTATATAACTGGTCCCACGTCAAGAGAGCATCGTCCTCGTAATACTGATAGAGTTTAGTGGGTATAGCCATTAGCGATAGTGATAGGATAGTTGTATAACTGCTTCCACATCAAGAGAACATCGTGCTCGTGGTACTGATAGAGTTTTGTTTGTATAGCCGTTAGCTTTAGGGGTAGGATAGTTATATAACTGCTCCCACATCAAGAGAACATCGTCCTCGTGAAACAGATAGATTCTAATTTGTATAGCTATTAGCTTTAGAGGTAGGATAGTTATATAACTGCTCCCACATCAAGAGAACTTCATCCGCGTGATACTGATAGACGTTAGTTTGTATAGCCATTATGCTTAGTGGTAGGATAGTTATATAACTGCTCCCACATCAAGAGAAATTCGTCCTCGTGACACTGATAGCGTTTGGTTTGTATAGCCATTAGCCATAGTGGTAAGATAGTTTTATAACTGCTCCCACATCAAGAGAACATCGTCCTCGTGATACAGATAGATTGTAATTTGTATATCTATAGCTTTAGAGGTAGGATAGTTATATAACTGCTCCCACATCAAGAGAACATCTTCCGCGTGATACTTATAGACTTTAGTTTGTACAGCCATCATCCTTAGTGGTAGGATAGTTATATAACTGCTCCCACGTCAAGAGAACATCGTCCTCATGATACGGATAGATTCTAATTTGTATAGCCATTGGCCTTAGTGGTACTATAGTTATATAACTGCTCCCACATCAAGAGAACTTTATATAATTGCTCCCGCATCAAGAGAACATCGTCCTCGTGATACTGATAGATTTTAGTTTTTATAGCCATTAGCTTTAGTGGTAGGACAGTTATATAACTGCTCCTACGTCAACAGAACATCATCCCCGTGATACTGATAGAGTTTAGTTTGTATAGCCATTAGGTTTAGTGGTAGGATAGTTATATAACTGCTCCCGCATCAAGAGAACATCGTGCTCGTGGTACTGATAGAGTTTTGTTTGTATAGCCGTTAGCTTTAGTGGTAGGATAGTTATATAACTGCTCCCACATCAAGAGAACATCGTCCTCGTGAAACAGATAGATTCTAATTTGTATAGCTATTAGCCTTAGCGGTAGTATAGTTATTGAACTGCTCCCACATCAAGAGAACATCGTCCTCGTGATACTGGCAGAGTTTAGTTTGTATAGCCAGTAGCCTTAATGGTAAGATAGTTATATAACTGCTCCCACATCAAGAGAACATCGTCCTCGTGATACAGATAGATTGTAATTTGTATATCTATTAGCTTTAGGGGTAGGATAGTAATATAACTGCTCCCACATCAAGAAACTTTGTCCTCGTGATACGAATAGAGTTTACTCTGAATAGCCATTAGTCCTAGTGGTAGGATAGTTATATAACTGCTCCCACATCAATAGAACATCGTCCTCGTGATACTGATAGAGTTTAGTTTGTTTCGCAATTAGCCCTAGTGGTAGGATCGTTATATAACTGCTCCCACATAAAGAGAACATCGTGCTCGTGATACTGATAGAGCTTAGTATGTATAGCCATTAGCCTTAGGGGTAGTATAGTTATATAACTGCTCCCACATCAAGAGAACATCGTCCTCGTGATACTGATAGATTCTAATTTGTATAGCCATTTGCCTTAGTGGTACTATAGTTATATAACTGCTCCCACATCAAGAGAACGTTATATAATTGCTGCCGTATCAAAAGAACATCGTCCTCGTGATGCTGATAGATTTTAGTTTGTATAGCCATTGGCCTTAGTGGCAGGATAGTTATATAACTGCTCCCACATCAAGAGAACATCGTCCTCGTGATACGGATAAGGTTTAGTATGTATAGCCATTAGCTTTAGTGGTAGGATAGTTATATACCTGCTCCCACATCAGGAGAACATCGTCCTCGTGATATTGATAGATTTTATTTTGTATAGCCTTTACGCTTAGTGGTAGGATAGTTATATACCTGCTCCCACATCTAGAGAACATCGTCCTGATGATACTGATAGAGTTGAGTTTTTATAGCCATTAGCTTTAGTGGTAGGATAGTTATATAACTGCTCCCACATCAAGAGAACATCGTCCTCGTGATACTGATATAGTTTAGTTTCTATAGCCATTAGCTTTAGTGGTAGGATTGTTATATAACTGCTCCCACATCAAGAGAATATCGTCCTCGTAATACAGATAGATTGTAATTTGTATATCTATTAGCTTTAGAGGTAGGGTAGTTATATAACTGCACCCACATCAAGAAACTTCGTCCTCGTGATACGAATAGATTTTACTTCGTATAGCCATTAGTCCTCGTAGTAGGATAGTTATATAACTGCTCCCACATCAACAGAACATCGTCCTCGTGATACTGATAGAGTTTAGTTTGTATAGCAATTAGCTTTAGTATTCGGATAGTTATATATCTGCTCCCACATCAAGAGAACATCCACCTCGTGATACTGATCGTATATAGCTTGTATACCCATTAGGTTTAATGGTAGTATAGTTATATATCTGCTCCCGCATCAAGAGAACATCGTCCTCGTGCTACGGATAGATTCTAATTTGTATAGCTATTAGCTTTAGTGGTACTATAGTTATATAACTCCTCCCACATCAAGAGAACTATATATAATTGCTCCCGCATCAAGAGAACATCGTCCTCGTGATACTGATAAATTTTAGTTTTTATAGCCATTAGCTTTAGTGGTAGGACAGTTATATAACTGCTCCTACGTCAACAGAATATCATCCCCGTGATACTGATGGAGCTTAGTTTCTATAGCCATTAGGTTTAGTGGTAGGATAGATATATTACTGCTCCCGCATCAAGAGAACATCGTCCTCGTGATACTGATAGATTCTAATTTGTATAGCTATTAGCTTCAGACGTAGGATAGCTATATATCTGCTCCCGCATCAAGAGAACATCGTCCTCGTGATACTGCTAGCGTTTACTTTGTATATCCATTAGCCTTAGTGGTAAGATAGTTATATTACTGCTCCCACATCAAGAGAACTTCGTCCTCGTGATACGAAGGAGTTTGCTTTGTATAGCCATTAGCCCTAGTGGTAGGATAGTTATATAACTGCTCCCACATAAAGAGAACATCGTGCTCGTGACACTGATAGAGCATAGTATGTATAGCCATTAACCTTAGCGGTAGTATAGTTATATAACTGCTCCCACATCAAGAGAACGTCGTCCTCGTGATACAGATAAATTCTCATTTGTATAGCTATTTGCCTAGTGGTACTATAGTTATATACCTGCTCCCATATCAAGAGAACGTTATATAATTGCTCCCGTATCAAGAGAACATCGTCTTCGTGATACTGATAGATTTTAGTTTGTATAGCCATTAGCCTTAGTGGTAGGATAGTTATATAACTGCTCCCACATCAAGAGAACATCGTCCTGATGATACAGATAGAGTATAGTTTGTATAGCCATTAGCTTTAGTGGTAGGATAGTTATATAACTGCTCGCACATCAAGAGAACCTCGTCCTCGTGATACTGATAGATTTTAGTTTGTATTGCCATTATCCTTAGTGGTAGGATAGTTATATAACTGCTCTCACATCAAGAGAAGATCATCCTCGTGATACTGATAGAGTTTAGTTTGTACAGCCATTAGATTTAGTAGTAGAATAGTTAGATAACTGCTCCCTCATCAGGCGAATATCGTCCTCGTGATACTGATAGAGTTTACTTTGTATAGCCATTACCCTTAGTGCTAGGATAGTTATATAACTGCTCTCGTATCAAGAGGAGATCATCCTCGTGATGCTGATAGAGTTTAATTTGTATAGCCATTAGCTTTAATGGTATTGTAATAATATAACTGCTCCCACATAACAGAACATCGTGCTCGTGATACTGATAGAGCTAAGAATGTATATCCATTAGCCTTAGCGGTAGTATAGTTATATAACTGCTCCCACATCAGGAGAACATCGTCCTCATGATACTGATAGAGTTTAGTTTGTATACCCATTGGCCTTAGTGGTAAGGTAGTTATATAACTGCTCCCACATCAAGAGAACAACGTCCTCGTGAGATGATACATTGTAATTTGTATATCTATTAGCTTTAGAGGTAGTATAGTTATATAACTGCTCCCATATCGAGAGAACATCGTCCTCGTGATACGACTAAAGTTTACTTTGTATAGCCATTAGCCCTAGTGGTAGGATAGTTATATAACTGTTCCCAAGTCAACAGAACATCATCTCCGTGATACTGATAGAGCTTAGTTTGTATAGCCATTAGGTTTAGTGGTAGGATAGTTATATCACTGCTCCCGCATCAAGAGTACATCGTCCTCGTGATACTGATAGAATCTAATTTGTACAGCTATTAGCTTCAGAGGTAGGATAATTATATAACTGCTCCCGTATCAAGAGAACATCGTCCTCGTGAAACGAATAGATTATACTTTGTATAGCCCTTAGCGCTAGTGGTGGGATAGTTATATAACTGCTCCCATATAAAGAGAACATCGTGCCCGTGATAGTGATAGAGCTTAGTATGTATAGCCATTAGCCTTAGCGGTAGTATAGTTATATAACTGCTCCCACATCAGGAGAACATCGTCCTCATGATACTGATAGAGTTTAGTTTGTTTAGCAATTGGCCCTAGTGGTAGGATAGTTATATAACTGCTCCCACATGAAGAGAACATCGTGCTCGTGATACTGATAGAGCTTAGTATGTATAGCCATTAGCCTTTGCGGTAGTATAGTTATATAACTGCTCCCATCTCAAGAGAACATCGTCCTCTTGATACAGATAGATTCTAATTTGTATAGCCATTTGCCTTAGTGGTACTATAGTTATATAACTCCTCCCACATCAAGAGAACTTTATATAATTGCTGCCGTATCAAAAGAACATCGTCCTCGTGATACTGATAGTTTTTAGTTTATATAGCCATTGGCCTTAGTGGCAGGATAGTTATATAACTGCTCCCACATCAAGAGAACATCGTCCTCGTGATACTGATAAGGTTTAGTATGTATAGCCATTAGCGTTAGTGGTAGGATAGTTATATAACTGCTCCCACATCAGGAGAACATCGTCCTCGTGATATTGATAGATTTTATTTTGTATAGCCATTACACTTAGTGGTAGGATAGTTACATACCTGCTCCCACATCTAGAGAACATCGTCCTGATGATACTGATAGAGTTTAGTTTTTATAGCCATTAGCTTTAGTGGTAGGATAGTTATATAACTGCTCCCACATCAAGAGAATATCGTCCTGGTAACACAGATAGATTGTAATTTGTATATCTATTACCTTTAGAGGTAGGATAGTTATATAACTGCTCCCGCATCAAGAGAACATCGTCCTCGTGATACGGATAGATTCTAATTTTTATAGCTATTAGCTATAGAGGTAGGATAGTTATATAACTGCTCCCACATCAAGAGAAATTCGACCTCGTGACACTGATAGCGTTTAGTTTGTATAGCCATTAGCCATAGTGGTAAGATAGTTATATAACTGCTCCCACATCAAGAGAACTTCGTCCTCGTGATACAGATAGATTGTAATTTGTATATCTATTAGCTTTAGAGATAGGATAGTTATATAACTGCTCCCACATCAAGAGAACATCCTCCGCGTGATACTGATAGGCTTTAGTTTCTATAGCCATTGCTTTAGTGGCAGGATAGTTATATAACTTCTCCCACAGCAAGAGAACATCTTCCGCCTGATACTGATATATTTTAGTTTGTATAGCCATCATCCTTAGTGGTAGGATAGTTATATAACTGCTCCCACATCAAGAGAACATCGTCCTCGTGATACGGATAGATTCTAATTTGTATAGCCATTTGCCTTAGTGGTACTATAGTTATATAACTGCACCCACATCAAGGGAACTTTATATAATTGCTCCCGCATCAAGAGAACATCGTCCTCGTGATACTGATAGATTTATTTTGTATAGCCATTTGCGTTTGTGGTAGGATAGTTATATAACTGCTCCTACGTCAACAGAACATCATCCCCGTGATACTGATAGAGCTTAGTTTGTATAGCCATTAGCTTCAGACGTAGGATAGTTATATAACTGCTCCCACATCAAGAGAACATCGTACTCGTGATACAGATACATTGTAATTTGCATATCTATTAGGTTTAGAGGTAGGATAGTTATATAACTGCTCCCACATCAAGAGAACTTCGTCCTCGTGATACGAAGGAGTTTACTTTGTTTAGCCATTAGCCCTAGTGGTAGGATAGTTATATAACTGCTCTCATATAAAGAGAACATCGTGCTCGTGATACTGATAGAGCATAGTATTTATAGCCATTAGCCTTAGCGGTAGTATAGTTATATAACTGCTCCCACATCAAGAGAACATCGTCCTCGTGATACTGATAGAGTTTAGTTTGTATAGCCATCATCCTTAGTGGTAGGATAGATATATAACTGCTCCCACATCAAGACAACATCGTCCTCGTGATACGGATAGATTCTAATTTATATAGCCATATGCCTTAGTGGTACTATAGTTATATAACTGCTCCCACATCAAGAGAACTTTATATAATTGCTCCCGCATCAAGAGAACATCGTCCTCGCGATACTGATAGATTTTAGTTTGTATAGCCATTACTTTAGTGGTAGGATAGTTATATAACAGCTCCTACGTCAACAGAACAACATCCCCGTGGTAATGATAGAGCTTAGTTTGTATAGCCATTAGGTTTAGTGGTAGGATAGTTATATTACTGCTCCCGCATCAAGAGAACATCGTCCTCGTGATATTGATAGACTTTAGTTTGTATAGCTATTATGGTTAGTGGTCGGATAGTTATATAACTGTTACCTCATCAAGAGAACATCGTCCTGATGATACTGATAGAGTCTAGTTTGTATAGCCATTAGCTTTAGTGGTAGGATAGTTATATTACTGCTCCCACATCAACAGAACATCGTGCTCGTGATATGAGAGAGTTTAGTTTGTATAGCTATTAGCTTTAGTGGTAGGATAGTTATATAACTGCCCCCACATCAAGAGAACTTCGTCCTCGTAATACTGATAGAGTTTACTTTGTATAGCTATAATGGTTAGTGGTCGGATAGTTATATAACTGTTACCTCATCGAGAGAACATCGTCGTGATGATATAGATAGATTCTAATTTGTATAGCCATATGCCTTAGTGGTACTATAGTTATATAACTGCTCCCACATCAAGAGAACTTTATATAATTGCTCCCGCATCAAGAGAACATCGTCCTCGTGATACTGATAGATTTTAGTTTGTATAGCCATTACTTTAGTGGTAGGATAGTTATATAACAGCTCCAACGTCAACACAACATCATCTCCGTGGTACTGATAGAGCTTAGTTTGTATAGCCATTAGGTTTAGTGGTAGGATAGTTATATTACTGCTCCCACATCAACAGAACATCGTGCTCGTGATATGAGAGAGTTTAGTTTGTATAGCTATTAGCTTTAGTGGTAGGATAGTTATATACATTCTCCCACATCAAGAGAACCTCGTCCATGTGCTTTGGTAGGTTTTAGTTTGTATAGCCATTAGCTGTAGTGGTAGGAGTTATATAACTGGTCCCACGTCAAGGGAGCATCGTCCTCGTGATACTGATAGATTTTAGTTTGTATAGCCATTAGCTTTAGTGGTAGGATAGTTATATAACTGCTTCCACATCAAGAGAACATCGTGCTCGTGGTACTGTTAGAGTTTTGTTTGTATAGCCGTTAGCTTTAGTGGTAGCAGAGGTATATAACTGCTCCCACATGAAGAGAACTTCGTCCTCGTAATACTGATAGAGTTTACTTTGTATAGCCATTAGCCCCAGTTGTAGGATAGTGATGTAACTGCTCCCACATCAAGAGAACATCGTCCTCGTGATACGGATAGCGTTTAGCTTGTGTAGCCATTAGCCTTATTGGTAGGATAGTTATATATTGCTCTTACATCAAGAGAACATCGTCCTCGTGGTACTGATAGTGTTTCGTTTGTATAGCCATTAGCCTTAGTTGTTGGATAGTTGTATAACTGCTCCCACATACAGAGAACATCATCCTCATGATACTGATAGAATTTAGTTTGTATAGCCATTAGCTTTAGTGGTAGGATACTTATATAACTGCTCCCACTTCAAGAGAACATCGTCCGCGTGATACTGATAGACTTTAGTTTGTATAGCCATTATGCTTAGTGGTAGGATAGTTAAAATACTGCTCCCACATCAAGAGAAATTCGTCCTCGTGACACTGATAGCGTTTAGTTTGTATAGCCATTAGCCATAGTGGTTGGTTAGTTATATAACTGCTCCCACATCAAGAGAACAGCGTCCTCGTGATACAGATAGATTGTAATTTGTATATCTATTAGCTTTAGAGGTAGGATAGTTATATAACTGCTCCCACATCAAGAGAACATCTTCCGCGTGATACTGATAGACTTTAGTTTGTATAGCCATTAGCCTTAGTGGTAGGATATTTATATAACTGCTCCCACATCAAGAGAACATCTTCCGCGTGATACGGATAGACTTTAGTTTGTATAGCCATCATCCTTAGTGGTAGGATAGTTATATAACTGCTCCCACATCAAGAGAACATCGTCCTCATGATACGGATAGATTCTAATTTGTATAGCCATTTGCCTTAGTGGTACTATAGTTATATAACTGCTCCCACATCAAGAGAACTTTATATAATTGCTCCCGCATCAAGAGAATATCGTCCTCGTGATACTGATAGATTTTAGTTTTTATAGCCATTAGCTTTAGTGGCAGGACAGTTATATAACTGCTCCTACATCAACAGAACATCATCCCCGTGATACTGAGAGAGCTTAGTTTGTATAGCCATTAGCTTTAGTGGTAAGATAGTTATATTACTGCTTCCACATCAAGAGGACATCGTACTCGTGATACAGATAAATTGTAATTTGTATATCTATTAGCTTTAGAGGTAGGATAGTTATATAACTGCTCCCACAGCAAGAGAACTTCGTCCTCGTGATACGAAGAAGTTTGCTTTGTATAGCCATTAGCCCTAGTGGTAGGATAGTTATATAACTGCTCCCACATAAAGAGAACATCGTGCTCGTGACACTGATAGAGCATAG
The DNA here is from genome assembly GCF_040414725.1 of Anabrus simplex. Classification (NCBI taxonomy): domain Eukaryota; kingdom Metazoa; phylum Arthropoda; class Insecta; order Orthoptera; family Tettigoniidae; genus Anabrus; species Anabrus simplex. The sequence goes on along the minus strand of NC_090270.1, from coordinate 146,590,158 downwards.
TATGTATAGCCATTAGCCTTAGCGGTAGTGTAGTTATATAACAGCTCCCACATCATGAGAACATCGTCCTCGTGATACAGATAGATTCTCATTTGTATAGCTATTTGCCTTAGTGGTACTATAGTTATATACCTCCTCCCATATCAAGAGAACGTTATATAATTGCTCCCGTATCAAGAGAACATCGTCTTCGTGATACTAATTGATTTTAGTTTGTATAGCCATTAGCCTTAGTTGTAGGATAGTTATATAACTGCTCCCACATCAAGAGAACATCCTCCGCGTGATACTGATAGGCTTTAGCTTCTATAGCCATTGCTTTAGTGGCAGGATAGTTATATAACTTCTCCCACAGCAAGAGAACATCTTCCGCCTGATACTGATATATTTTAGTTTGTATAGCCATCATCCTTAGTGGTAGGATAGTTATATAACTGCTCCCACATCAAGAGAACATCGTCCTCGTGATACGGATAGATTCTAATTTGTATAGCCATTTGCCTTAGTGGTACTATAGTTATATAACTGCACCCACATCAAGGGAACTTTATATAATTGCTCCCGCATCAAGAGAACATCGTCCTCGTGATACTGATAGATTTATTTTGTATAGCCATTTGCGTTTGTGGTAGGATAGTTATATAACTGCTCCTACGTCAACAGAACATCATCCCCGTGATACTGATAGAGCTTAGTTTGTATAGCCATTAGGTTTAGTGGTAGGATAGTTATATTACTGCTCCCGCATCAAGAGAACATCGTCCTCGTGATATTGATAGATTCTAATTTGTATAGCTATTAGCTTCAGACGTAGGATAGTTATATAACTGCTCCCACATCAAGAGAACATCGTACTCGTGATACAGATACATTGTAATTTGCATATCTATTAGGTTTAGAGGTAGGATAGTTATATAACTGCTCCCACATCAAGAGAACTTCGTCCTCGTGATACGAAGGAGTTTACTTTGTTTAGCCATTAGCCCTAGTGGTAGGATAGTTATATAACTGCTCTCATATAAAGAGAACATCGTGCTCGTGATACTGATAGAGCATAGTATTTATAGCCATTAGCCTTAGCGGTAGTATAGTTATATAACTGCTCCCACATCAAGAGAACATCGTCCTCGTGATACTGATAGAGTTTAGTTTGTATAGCCATCATCCTTAGTGGTAGGATAGATATATAACTGCTCCCACATCAAGACAACATCGTCCTCGTGATACGGATAGATTCTAATTTATATAGCCATATGCCTTAGTGGTACTATAGTTATATAACTGCTCCCACATCAAGAGAACTTTATATAATTGCTCCCGCATCAAGAGAACATCGTCCTCGCGATACTGATAGATTTTAGTTTGTATAGCCATTACTTTAGTGGTAGGATAGTTATATAACAGCTCCTACGTCAACAGAACAACATCCCCGTGGTAATGATAGAGCTTAGTTTGTATAGCCATTAGGTTTAGTGGTAGGATAGTTATATTACTGCTCCCGCATCAAGAGAACATCGTCCTCGTGATATTGATAGACTTTAGTTTGTATAGCTATTATGGTTAGTGGTCGGATAGTTATATAACTGTTACCTCATCAAGAGAACATCGTCCTGATGATACTGATAGAGTCTAGTTTGTATAGCCATTAGCTTTAGTGGTAGGATAGTTATATTACTGCTCCCACATCAACAGAACATCGTGCTCGTGATATGAGAGAGTTTAGTTTGTATAGCTATTAGCTTTAGTGGTAGGATAGTTATATAACTGCCCCCACATCAAGAGAACTTCGTCCTCGTAATACTGATAGAGTTTACTTTGTATAGCTATAATGGTTAGTGGTCGGATAGTTATATAACTGTTACCTCATCGAGAGAACATCGTCGTGATGATATAGATAGATTCTAATTTGTATAGCCATATGCCTTAGTGGTACTATAGTTATATAACTGCTCCCACATCAAGAGAACTTTATATAATTGCTCCCGCATCAAGAGAACATCGTCCTCGTGATACTGATAGATTTTAGTTTGTATAGCCATTACTTTAGTGGTAGGATAGTTATATAACAGCTCCAACGTCAACACAACATCATCTCCGTGGTACTGATAGAGCTTAGTTTGTATAGCCATTAGGTTTAGTGGTAGGATAGTTATATTACTGCTCCCACATCAACAGAACATCGTGCTCGTGATATGAGAGAGTTTAGTTTGTATAGCTATTAGCTTTAGTGGTAGGATAGTTATATACATTCTCCCACATCAAGAGAACCTCGTCCATGTGCTTTGGTAGGTTTTAGTTTGTATAGCCATTAGCTGTAGTGGTAGGAGTTATATAACTGGTCCCACGTCAAGGGAGCATCGTCCTCGTGATACTGATAGATTTTAGTTTGTATAGCCATTAGCTTTAGTGGTAGGATAGTTATATAACTGCTTCCACATCAAGAGAACATCGTGCTCGTGGTACTGTTAGAGTTTTGTTTGTATAGCCGTTAGCTTTAGTGGTAGCAGAGGTATATAACTGCTCCCACATGAAGAGAACTTCGTCCTCGTAATACTGATAGAGTTTACTTTGTATAGCCATTAGCCCCAGTTGTAGGATAGTGATGTAACTGCTCCCACATCAAGAGAACATCGTCCTCGTGATACGGATAGCGTTTAGCTTGTGTAGCCATTAGCCTTATTGGTAGGATAGTTATATATTGCTCTTACATCAAGAGAACATCGTCCTCGTGGTACTGATAGTGTTTCGTTTGTATAGCCATTAGCCTTAGTTGTTGGATAGTTGTATAACTGCTCCCACATACAGAGAACATCATCCTCATGATACTGATAGAATTTAGTTTGTATAGCCATTAGCTTTAGTGGTAGGATACTTATATAACTGCTCCCACTTCAAGAGAACATCGTCCGCGTGATACTGATAGACTTTAGTTTGTATAGCCATTATGCTTAGTGGTAGGATAGTTAAAATACTGCTCCCACATCAAGAGAAATTCGTCCTCGTGACACTGATAGCGTTTAGTTTGTATAGCCATTAGCCATAGTGGTTGGTTAGTTATATAACTGCTCCCACATCAAGAGAACAGCGTCCTCGTGATACAGATAGATTGTAATTTGTATATCTATTAGCTTTAGAGGTAGGATAGTTATATAACTGCTCCCACATCAAGAGAACATCTTCCGCGTGATACTGATAGACTTTAGTTTGTATAGCCATTAGCCTTAGTGGTAGGATATTTATATAACTGCTCCCACATCAAGAGAACATCTTCCGCGTGATACGGATAGACTTTAGTTTGTATAGCCATCATCCTTAGTGGTAGGATAGTTATATAACTGCTCCCACATCAAGAGAACATCGTCCTCATGATACGGATAGATTCTAATTTGTATAGCCATTTGCCTTAGTGGTACTATAGTTATATAACTGCTCCCACATCAAGAGAACTTTATATAATTGCTCCCGCATCAAGAGAATATCGTCCTCGTGATACTGATAGATTTTAGTTTTTATAGCCATTAGCTTTAGTGGCAGGACAGTTATATAACTGCTCCTACATCAACAGAACATCATCCCCGTGATACTGAGAGAGCTTAGTTTGTATAGCCATTAGCTTTAGTGGTAAGATAGTTATATTACTGCTTCCACATCAAGAGGACATCGTACTCGTGATACAGATAAATTGTAATTTGTATATCTATTAGCTTTAGAGGTAGGATAGTTATATAACTGCTCCCACAGCAAGAGAACTTCGTCCTCGTGATACGAAGAAGTTTGCTTTGTATAGCCATTAGCCCTAGTGGTAGGATAGTTATATAACTGCTCCCACATAAAGAGAACATCGTGCTCGTGACACTGATAGAGCATAGTATGTATAGCCATTAGCCTTAGCGGTAGTGTAGTTATATAACAGCTCCCACATCATGAGAACATCGTCCTCGTGATACAGATAGATTCTCATTTGTATAGCTATTTGCCTTAGTGGTACTATAGTTATATACCTCCTCCCATATCAAGAGAACGTTATATAATTGCTCCCGTATCAAGAGAACATCGTCTTCGTGATACTAATTGATTTTAGTTTGTATAGCCATTAGCCTTAGTTGTAGGATAGTTATATAACTGCTCCTACACCAAGAGAACATCATCCTGATGATACTGATAGTTTAGTTTGTATAGCCATTAGTCTTAGTGGTAGGATAGTAATATAACTGTGCCCACATCAACAGAACATCCCCCTCGTGATACAGATAGAGTATAGTTTGTATAGCCATTAGCTTTAGTGGTAGGATAGTTATATAACTGCTCCCACATCAGGAGAACATCGTCCTCGTGATGCTGATAGATTTTAGTTTGTATAGCCATTACGCTTAGTGGTAGGATATATATATATAACTGCTCCCACATCTAGAGAGCATCGTCCTGATAATACTGATAGTTTAGTTTGTATAGCCATTAGCCTTAGTGGTAGGATAGTAATATAACTGTAGCCACATCAAGAGAACATCGTCCTCGTGATACTGATAGAGTATAGTTTGTATAGCCATTAGCTTTAGTGCTAGGATTGTTATATAACTGCTCCCAAATCAAGAGAACAGCGTCCTCGTGATACTGATAGAGTTTAGATTGTATAGCCATTACCTTTAGTGGTAGGATTGTTATATAGCTGCTCCCACATCAAGAGAACTTCGTCCTCGTGATACAGATAGAGTATACTTTGTATAGCCATTAGCCCTAGTTTTAGGATAGTGATATAACTGCTCCCACATCAAGAGAACATCGTCCTGGTGATACTGATAGAGTTTAGTTTCCATAGCCATTAGCTTTAGTGGTAGGATTGTTATATAACTGGTGCCACATCAAGAGAATATCGTCCTCGTGATACTGATAGATTTTAGTTTCTATAGCCATTAGCTTTAGTGGTAGGATAGTTATATAACTGCTCCCATATCAACAGAATTTCGTGCTTGTGATATGATAGAGTTTAGTTTGTATAGCGATTACCCTTAGTGGTAGGATAGTTATACACCTTCTCCCAAATCAAGAGAACCACGTCCATGTCATTTTGGATGGTTTTCGTTTGTATAGCCATCAGCTGTAGTTGCAGGAGTTATATAACGGCTCTCACATCAAGAGAACATCGTCCTCGTGATACTAATAGAGTTTAGTTTCCATAGCCATTAGCTTTAGTGGTAGGATTGTTATATAACTGCTGACACATCAAGAGAATATCGTCCTCGTGATACTGATAGATTTTAGTTTCTATAGCCATTAGCTTTAGTGGTAGGATAGTTATATAACTGCTCCCGTATCAACAGAACTTCGTGCTCGTGATATGGTAGAGTTTAGTTTGTATAGCGATTACCTTTAGTGGTAGGATAGTTATACACCTTCTCCCACATCAAGAGAACCACGTCCATGTCATTTTGGATGGTTTTCGTTTGTATAGCCATTAGCTGTAGTTGTAAGAGTTATATAACTGCTCCCACATCAACAGAACATCGTCCTCGTCATACTGATAGAGTTTAGTTTGTATAGCCATTAGCTTTTGTGGTAAGATCGTTATATAACTGCTCCCACATCAAGAGAACATTGTCCTCGTGATACAGATAGATTGTAATTTGTATATCCATTAAATTTAGAGGTAGGATACTTATATAACTGCTCCCAATCAACAGAACATCGGCCTCGTGATACGGATATATTCTAATTTGTATAGCCATTTGCCTTAATGGTACTATAGTTGTGTAACTGCACCCACATCAAGAGAACGTTATATGACTGTTCCCACATCAAGAGAACATCGTCCTCGCAATACTGATAGTGCTTAGCGTGTATGGGCATTAGCCTTAGTGGTAGCATAGTTATATATCTGCTCCCACATCAATAGAACATCGTCCTCGTGTTGCTGATAGAGTTTAGTTTGTATAGCCATTAGCCTTAGTGGTAGGATAGTTATATAACTGCTCGCACATCAAGAGAACCTCGTCCTCCTGATACTGATAGAGTTTAGTTTGTATAGCCATTTTCCTTAGTGGTAGGATAGTTATATACCTGCTTCCAAATAAAGAGAACATTGTCCTCCTGATACTAATACAGTCTTGTTTGTAAAGCCATAACTTTAATGGTAGGATAGTTGTATAACTGCTCTCACTCGACCTGAAAAATTAATTTATATGGCAATAGTATTAGTTGCAGGATAGTATATGACATGCTCCCACATCATGAGAATATCGTCCACCTGATACTGGTATGATCTAGTTTGTATAGACATAATTTTAATGGTAGGACAGTTATATGACTGCTCCCACATCAATAGTACATCGTCCTCGTGATACTGCTAAAGTCTAGTTTGTATAGCCATAGCTTTAGTGATAGGAGAATTGTATATATCCCACATCAGGAGAACATCTTCCTCCTGATACTGAGAGAGTCTAATTTCTATACCCATAGCCTTAGTGGTAGGATATTTATATAACTCCTCTCACATAAAGAGACCATCGTCCTCCTGATACTGATAGTTTAGTTTGTTTAGACATAGTCTTAGTGGTGGGATAGTTATGTATTTTCTCTCATCAAGAGAGCATCGTGGTCCTGATGTTGATAGGCTAGTTTGTGTAGGTACTAGCTTTACTGTAAGATATTTATATAACTGTTCCACATCAAGGGAACATCCTCCTCCTCAAACTGATAGAGTCTAGTGTGTATATCTACTAGCTTTAGTGGTAGTATTACTAAATGACTGCTCCCACATCAAGAGAACGTCGTCCTTCTGATAATGATAGAGTCAGGTTTTACAGGTAATATTTTTATTAGGAGGATACTTTAATTAGTTCTCCGTATCAAGAGAAAATCGTCCTCTTGATACAGGTAGAGTCTAGTATGTGTAACCGTAGCCTTAGTGGTAGGATACTTATATATCCGCTCTCACATTAAGAGAACATCTTCGTCCTGATACTCATGGAGTCTCGTTTGTATAGCCATACCTTTAGCTGTAGGATAGTTATACAACTCATGCCAAATCAAGGTAATGCTCTCCTCCTGATATAGAAAGTATTTAGTTTGTATAGCAATAGCCTTAGTTGTAGGATAGTTATATAACTTCTCCCACATCAAAAGAACATCTTCCTCCTGACACTTATAGATTCCAGTTTGTATAGCTTCTGGCCTCAGTGTAGGATAATTATAGAGGAGTACATCATCCTCGTCATACTGATAGATTATAGTGTGTATAGCTAATAATCTTAGTGGTAGGATAGGTTAAATACTGCTCCCGCATAAGGAGAACATCATCCTCCTCGTACTGATAGAGTATAGTTTGTATAGCTACTAGCGTACATAATTCTCCTCATAATGATAGGCTCTAGTGTTTAACGCTACTAGCTTTAGTGCATGATAGTTAAATATCTGCTTACATCCTCCTACTGCTACTGATAATGTCTAGTTTTAATAGCCGTAACATTAGTGCCAGGATAGTTGTATGCCTGCTTTCACCTCCAGTGATCATCGTCGTCTGATACTGACAGGGTCTTGTTTACTTAATTACTAGCTTTAGTGGTAGGATATTTGTATAACTTCTCCCACTTAAAAATGATATCCTCCTCCTCATACTGAAAGAGAATAATTTGTATAAGTACTAGCTTTAGTTGTAAGAAAGTTGTATGACTCCATCCACGGCCCGATACCATGGTCCTCCTGATACTGATAGAGTCTAGTTTGTATAGCTTCTAGCTTTAGTGGTAGGATGGTTGTACCACAGCTCCCACTTCAAGAGAATATCGTCTTCCTGATACTGGTGGTGTCTAGTTTGTATAGCTAATAGCTTTAGTGGTAGGATAGTTGTATACCTGCCCTCACATCAAGAGTACAACGTGGACCTGAAACAGGTAGAATCTTGTTTCTCTAGCTACTACCTTTAGTGGTAGGATAGTGGTATAACTGCTACCCCATCGAGAGAACATCGTCGTCCTGGTACTGATAGAGTCTAGTTTGTATAACTACAAGCTTTATTGCAGGATAGTTATATAACTGCTCCCACATCAAGGGTACATCCTCCTCATAGTGATAGAGTCTGGTATATATAGCTACTAGCCCTAGTTTTAGGAGTGTTAATTAACTGCTCCCCAGTCAACAGAACATCCAGCTTTAGTGGTAAGATAAGATAATGGTATACTGCTCCGCCATCGAGAGAACATCGTCCTCCCGGTACTGATAGAGTCTAGTTTTACAGCTACTATTTTTGATGTAGGATAGCTGAATAACGTCTCCCACATCAGGAGAACATCGTCCTCCTGATACTGATGGAGTCTGGTTTGTATAGCCATTAGCTTTAGCTGTGGGATAGTTGTATAACACATCTCACATCAAAGAAATGCACTCCCCCTGAAAACATTTAGTTTGTATAGCAATAGCTTTAGTTGCAGGATAGTTATATAACTGCTCCCACATCAAGAGAACGTCATTCTCCTGATACTGGTGGATTCTAGTTTGTACAGCCATAGCTTTAGTGACACTGCTGACACTGCTAGGGTCTTCTATGTATAGCCATAATTGTAATGTTGGATAGTTATATGACTGCTCCCACATCAAAAGTACATCGTCCTCCTGATACTGCTATGGTCTAGTATGTGTAGCTATAACTTTAACGGTTGGATTTTTGTATAACTGCTCCTACATGAGCAGAACATCGTCCTCTTGATACTGATAGAGTCTAGTTTGTGTAGCCATAGGCTTAGAGTCACATTAAGAAAGCGTCGTCTATCTGATAGAGTCTACATTGTATAGCCACTGGCTTTAGTGGTAGGATAGTTGTATAACTGCTCCCACATCAAGAGAACATCTTCCTCCTGATGCTGTTAGAGTGTAGTCTGTATAGCTAACACCTTTAGTGGTAGGATGGTTGTATAACTGCTCCCACATCAAGAGAACATCGCCCTCCTGATAAACCTTGTGAAGTTTCTAGATTATCTAACTGCTAGCATAAATAATAGGGATGTTGTATAACTGATCCCACCTAGATTATCTAACTGCTAGCATAAATAATAGGGTTGTTGTATAACTGATCCCACATCAAGAGATCATGGTTATCCTGATACCGATAGATTCTAGTTTTACAGCTTCTATTTTAAGTTGTGGGACTGTTGGATAGCTTCTCCTATATCAGGACAACATTGTCCTCCTGATACTGATAGAGTCCAGCTTGTACTGCCATTGCTTTAGTGGTAGGATAGTTATATAACTGCTCCTACGTCAACAGAACATCATCCCCGTGATACTGAGAGAGCTTAGTTTGTATAGCCATTAGCTTTAGTGGTAAGATAGTTATATTACTGCTTCCACATCAAGAGGACATCGTCCTCGTGATACGAAGAAGTTTGCTTTGTATAGCCATTAGCCCTAGTGGTAGGATAGTTATATAACTGCTCCCACATAAAGAGAACATCGTGCTCGTGACACTGATAGAGCATAGTATGTATAGCCATTAGCCTTAGCGGTAGTATAGTTATATAACAGCTCCCACATCATGAGAACATCGTCCTCGTGATACAGATAGATTCTCATTTGTATAGCTATTTGCCTTAGTGGTACTATAGTTATATACCTCCTCCCATATCAAGAGAACGTTATATAATTGCTCCCGTATCAAGAGAACATCGTCTTCGTGATACTAATTGATTTTAGTTTGTATAGCCATTAGCCTTAGTGGTAGGATAGTTATATAACTGCTCCTACACCAAGAGAACATCATCCTGATGATACTGATAGTTTAGTTTGTATAGCCATTAGTCTTAGTGGTAGGATAGTAATATGACTGTGCCCACATCAACAGAACATCCCCCTCGTGATACAGATAGAGTATAGTTTGTATAGCCATTAGCTTTAGTGGTAGGATAGTTATATAACTGCTCCCACATCAGGAGAACATCGTCCTCGTGATGCTGATAGATTTTAGTTTGTATAGCCATTACGCTTAGTGGTAGGATATATATATATAACTGCTCCCACATCTAGAGAACATCGTCCTGATAATACTGATAGTTTAGTTTGTATAGCCATTAGCCTTAGTGGTAGGATAGTAATATAACTGTAGCCACATCAAGAGAACATTGTCCTCGTGATACTGATAGAGTATAGTTTGTATAGCCATTAGCTTTAGTGCTAGGATTGTTATATAACTGCTCCCAAATCAAGAGAACAGCGTCCTCGTGATACTGATAGAGTTTAGATTGTATAGCCATTACCTTTAGTGGTAGGATTGTTATATAGCTGCTCCCACATCAAGAGAACTTCGTCCTCGTGATACAGATAGAGTATACTTTGTATAGCCATTAGCCCTAGTTTTAGGATAGTGATATAACTGCTCCCACATCAAGAGAACATCGTCCTGGTGATACTGATAGAGTTTAGTTTCCATAGCCATTAGCTTTAGTGGTAGGATTGTTATATAACTGCTGCCACATCAAGAGAATATCGTCCTCGTGATACTGATAGATTTTAGTTTCTATAGCCATTAGCTTTAGTGGTAGGATAGTTATATAACTGCTCCCATATCAACAGAATTTCGTGCTTGTGATATGATAGAGTTTAGTTTGTATAGCGATTACCCTTAGTGGTAGGATAGTTATACACCTTCTCCCAAATCAAGAGAACCACGTCCATGTCATTTTGGATGGTTTTCGTTTGTATAGCCATCAGCTGTAGTTGCAGGAGTTATATAACGGCTCCCACATCAAGAGAACATCGTCCTCGTGATACTAATAGAGTTTAGTTTCCATAGCCATTAGCTTTAGTGGTAGGATTGTTATATAACTGCTGACACATCAAGAGAATATCGTCCTCGTGATACTGATAGATTTTAGTTTCTATAGCCATTAGCTTTAGTGGTAGGATAGTTATATAACTGCTCCCGTATCAACAGAACTTCGTGCTCGTGATATGGTAGAGTTTAGTTTGTATAGCGATTACCTTCAGTGGTAGGATAGTTATACACCTTCTCCCACATCAAGAGAACCACGTCCATGTCATTTTGGATGGTTTTCGTTTGTATAGCCATTAGCTGTAGTTGTAAGAGTTATATAACTGCTCCCACATCAACAGAACATCGTCCTCGTGATACTGATAGAGTTTAGTTTGTATAGCCATTAGCTTTTGTGGTAAGATCGTTATATAACTGCTCCCACATCAAGAGAACATTGTCCTCGTGATACAGATAGATTGTAATTTGTATATCCATTAAATTTAGAGGTAGGATACTTATATAACTGCTCCCAATCAACAGAACATCGGCCTCGTGATACGGATATATTCTAATTTGTATAGCCATTTGCCTTAATGGTACTATAGTTGTGTAACTGCACCCACATCAAGAGAACGTTATATGACTGTTCCCACATCAAGAGAACATCGTCCTCGCAATACTGATAGTGCTTAGCGTGTATGGGCATTAGCCTTAGTGGTAGGATAGTTATATATCTGCTCCCACATCAATAGAACATCGTCCTCGTGTTGCTGATAGAGTTTAGTTTGTATAGCCATTAGCCTTAGTGGTAGGATAGTTATATAACTGCTCGCACATCAAGAGAACCTCGTCCTCGTGATACTGATAGAGTTTAGTTTGTATAGCCATTTTCCTTAGTGGTAGGATAGTTATATAACTGCTCCCATATAAAGAGAAAATCGTGCCCGTGATAGTGATAGAGCATAGTATGTATAGCTATTAGCCTTAGCGGTAGTATAGTTATTTAACTGCTCCCACATCAATAGAACATCGTCCTCGTGATACTGATAGAGTTTAGTTTGTTTAGCAATTAGCCCTAGTGGTAGGATAGTTATATAACTGCTCCCACATAAAGAGAACATCGTGCTCGTGATACTGATAGAGCTTAGTATGTATAGCCATTAGCCTTAGCGGTAGTAACGTTATATAACTGCTCCTACATCAAGAGAACATCGTCCTCGTGATACAGATAGATTCTAATTTGTACAGCCATTTGCCTTAGTGGTACTATAGTTATATAACTGCTCCCACATCAAGAGAACTTTATATAATTGCTGCCGTATCAAAAGAACATCGTCCTCGTGATACTGATAGATTTTAGTTTGTATAGCCAATGGCCTTAGTGGCAGGATAGTTATATAACTGCTCCCACATCAAGAGAACATCGTCCTCGTGATACTGATAAGGTTTAGTATGTATAGCCATTAGCTTTAGTGGTACGATAGTTATATAACTGCTCCCACATCAGGAGAACATCGTCCTCGTGATATTGATAGATTTTATTTTGCATAGCCATTACGCTTAGTGGTAGGATAGTTATATACCTGCTCCCACATCTAGAGAACATCGTCCTGCTGATACTGATAGAGTTTAGTTTTCATAGCCATTAGCTTTAGTGGTAGGATAGTTATATAACTGCTCCCACATCAAGAGAATATCGTCCTCGTAATACAGATAGATTGTAATTTGTATATCTATTAGCTTTAGAGGTAGGATAGTTATATAACTGCACCCACATCAAGAAACTTCGACCTCGTGATACGAATAGATTTTACTTCGTATAGCCATTAGTCCTCGTAGTAGGATAGTTATATAACTGCTCCCACATCAACAGAACATCGTCCTCGTGCTACGGATAGATTCTAATTTGTATAGCTATTAGCTTTAGAGGTAGGATAGTTATATAACTGCTCCCACATCAAGAGAAATTCGTCCTCGTGACACTGATAGCGTTTAGTTTGTATAGCCATTAGCCATAGTGGTAAGATAGTTATATAACTGCTCCCACATCAAGAGAACATCGTCCTCGAGATACAGATACATTGTAATTTGTATATCTATTAGCTTTAGAGGTAGGATAGTTATATAACTGCTCCCAAATCAAGTGAAAATCTTCCGCGTGATACTGATAGGCTTTAGTTTGTATAGCCATTAGCTTTAGTGGTAGCATAGTTATATAACTGCTCCCACATCAAGAGAACATCTTCCGCGTGATACTGATAGACTTTAGTTTGTATAGCCATCATCCTTAGTGGTAGGATAGTTATATAACTGCTCCCACATCAGGAGAACATCGTCCTCGTGATACGGATAGATTCTAATTTGTATAGCCATTTGCCTTAGTAGTACTATAGTTATATAACTGCTCCCACATCAAGAGAACATCGTCCTGATGATACTGATAGTTTAGTTTGTATAGCCATTAGCCTTAGTGGTAGGATAGTAATATAACTGTACCCGCATCAAGAGAATATCGTCCTCGCGATACAGATAGATTATAGTTTGTATAGCCATTAGCTTTAGTGGTAGGATAGTTATATAACTGCTCCCACATCAGGAGAACATCGTCGTCGTGATGCTGAGAGATTTTGGTTTGTATAGCCATTACGATTAGTGGTAGGATATATATAAAACTGCTTCCACATCTAGAGAACATCGTTCTGATGATGCTGATAGTTTAGTTTGTATAGCCATTAGCCTTAGTGGTAGGATAGTAATATAACTGTACCCACATCAAGAGAACATCGTCCTCGTGATACTGATAGAGTATAGTTTGTATAACCATTAGCCTTAGTGGTTGGATAGTTTTATAACTGCTCCCACACACAGAGAACATCGTCCTCATGTTACTGATAGATTTTACTTTGTATAGCCATTAGCCTTAGTGGTTGGATATTTGTATAACTACTCCCACACACAGAGAATATCGTCTTCATGATACTGATAGTATTTACTTTGTATAGCCATTAGCTTTAGTGGTAGGATGGTTATATAACTGCTCCCACATCAAGAGAACATCGTCCGCGTGACACTGATAGACTTTAGTTTGTATAGCCATTATGCTTAGTGGTAGGATAGTTATATAACTGCTCCCATATCAAGAGAACATCGTCCTCGTGATACGGATTGATTCTTTTTTGTACAGCCGTTTGTCTTAGTGGTACTAAAGTTATATAACTGCTACCCCATCAAGAGAGCGTTATATAATTGCTCCCGCATCAAGAGAACATCGTCCTCGTGATACTGATAGATTTTAGTTTGTATAGCCATTAGCCTTTGTGGTAGGATAGATATATAACTGCTCCCACATCAAGACAACATCGTCCTCGTGATACGGATAGATTCTAATTTATATAGCCATATGCCTTAGTGGTACTATATTTATATAACTGCTCCCACATCAAGAGAACTTTATATAATTGCTCCCGCATCAAGAGAACATCGTCCTCGTGATACTGATAGATTTTAGTTTGTATAGCCATTTGTTTATTGGTAGGATAGTTATATAACAGCTCCTACGTCAACAGAACATCATCCCCGTGGTACTGATAGAGCTTAGTTTGTATAGCCATTAGGTTTAGTGGTAGGATAGTTATATTACTGCTCCCGCATCAAGAGAACATCGTCCTCGTGATATTGATAGACTTTAGTTTGTATAGCTATTATGGTTAGTGGTCGGATAGTTATATAACTGTTACCTCATCAAGAGAACATCGTCCTGATGATACTGATAGAGTTTAGTTTGTATAGCCATTAGCTTTAGTGGTAGGATAGTTATATTACTGCTCCCACATCAACAGAACATCGTGCTCGTGATATGAGAGAGTTTAGTTTGTATAGCTATTAGCTTTAGTGGTAGGATAGTTATATAACTGCCCCCACATCAAGAGAACTTCGTCCTCGTAATACTGATAGAGTTTACTTTGTATAGCTCTAATGGTTAGTGGTCGGATAGTTATATAACTGTTACCTCATCGAGAGAACATCGTCGTGATGATATAGATAGATTCTAATTTGTATAGCCATATGCCTTAGTGGTACTATAGTTATATAACTGCTCCCACATCAAGAGAACTTTATATAATTGCTCCCGCATCAAGAGAACATCGTCCTCGTGATACTGATAGATTTTAGTTTGTATAGCCATTACTTTAGTGGTAGGATAGTTATATAACAGCTCCTACGTCAACAGAACATCATCTCCGTGGTACTGATAGAGCTTAGTTTGTATAGCCATTAGGTTTAGTGGTAGGATAGTTATATTACTGCTCCCACATCAACAGAACATCGTGCTCGTGATATGAGAGAGTTTAGTTTGTATAGCTATTAGCTTTAGTGGTAGGATAGTTATATACATTCTCCCACATCAAGAGAACCTCGTCCATGTGCTTTGGTAGGTTTTAGTTTGTATAGCCATTAGCTGTAGTGGTAGGAGTTATATAACTGGTCCCACGTCAAGGGAGCATCGTCCTCGTGATACTGATAGAGTTTAGTTTGTATAGCCATTAGCTTTAGTGGTAGGATAGTTATATAACTGCTTCCACATCAAGAGAACATCGTGCTCGTGGTACTGTTAGAGTTTTGTTTGTATAGCCGTTAGCTTTAGTGGTAGCAGAGGTATATAACTGCTCCCACATGAAGAGAACTTCGTCCTCGTAATACTGATAGAATTTACTTTGTATAGCCATTAGCCCCAGTTGTAGGATAGTGATGTAACTGCTCCCACATCAAGAGAACATCGTCCTCGTGATACGGATAGAGTTTAGCTTGTGTAGCCATTAGCCTTATTGGTAGGATAGTTATATATTGCTCTTACATCAAGAGAACATCGTCCTCGTGATACTGATAGTGTTTCGTTTGTATAGCCATTTGCCTTAGTTGTTGGATAGTTGTATAACTGCTCCCACATACAGAGAACATCGTCCTCATGATACTGATAGAATTTAGTTTGTATAGCCATTAGCTTTAGTGGTAGGATACTTATATAACTGCTCCCACTTCAAGAGAACATCGTCCGCGTGATACTGATAGACTTTAGTTTGTATAGCCATTATGCTTAGTGGTAGGATAGTTAAATAACTACTCCCACATCAAGAGAAATTCGTCCTCGTGACACTGATAGCGTTTAGTTTGTATAGCCATTAGCTATAGTAGTTGGTTAGTTATATAACTGCTCCCTCATCAAGAGAACAGCGTCCTCGTGATACAGATAGATTGTAATTTGTATATCTATTAGCTTTAGAGGTAGGATAGTTATATAACTGCTCCCACATCAAGAGAACATCTTCCGCGTGATACTGATAGACTTTAGTTTGTATAGCCATTAGCCTTAGTGGTAGGATATTTATATAACTGCTCCCACATCAAGAGAACTTCTTCCGTGTGATACGGATAGACTTTAGTTTGTATAGCCATCATCCTTAGTGGTAGGATAGTTATATAACTGCTCCCACATCAAGAGAACATCGTCCTCATGATACGGATAGATTCTAATTTGTATAGCCATTTGCCTTAGTGGTATTATAGTTATATAACTGATCCCACATCAATAGAACTTTATATAATTGCTCCCGCATCAAGAGAATATCGTCCTCGTGATACTGATAGATTTTAGTTTTTATAGCCATTAGCTTTAGTGGTAGGACAGTTATATAACTGCTCCTACGTAAACAGAACATCATCCCCGTGATACTGATAGAGCTTAGTTTGTATAGCCATTAGCTTTAGTGGTAAGATAGTTATATTACTGCTTCCACATCAAGAGAACATCGTACTCGTGATACAGATACATTGTAATTTGTATATCTATTAGCTTTAGAGGTAGGATAGTTATATAACTGCTCCCACATCAAGAGAACTTCGTCCTCGTGATACGAAGGAGTTTGCTTTGTATAGCCATTAGCCCTAGTGGTAGGATAGTTATATAACTGCTCCTACATAAAGAGAACATCGTGCTCGTGACACTGATAGAGCATAGTATGTATAGCCATTAGCCTTAGCGGTAGTATAGTTATATAACAGCTCCCACATCATGAGAACATCGTCCTCGTGATACAGATAGATTCTCATTTGTATAGCTATTTGCCTTAGTGGTACTATAGTTATATACCTCCTCCCATATCAAGAGAACGTTATATAATTGCTCCCGTATCAAGAGAACATCGTCTTCGTGATACTAATTGATTTTAGGTTGTATAGCCATTAGCCTTAGTGGTAGGATAGTTATATAACTGCTCCTACATCAAGAGAACATCATCCTGATGATACTGATAGTTTAGTTTGTATAGCCATTAGTCTTAGTGGTAGGATAGTAATATAACTGTGCCCACATCAACAGAACATCCCCCTCGTGATACAGATAGAGTATAGTTTGTATAGCCATTAGCTTTTGTGGTAGGATAGTTATATAACTGCTCCCACATCAGGAGAACATCGTCCTCGTGATGCTGATAGATTTTAGTTTGTATAGCCATTACGCTTAGTGGTAGGATATATATATATAACTGCTCCCACATCTAGAGAACATCGTCCTGATAATACTGATAGTTTAGTTTGTATAGCCATTAGCCTTAGTGGTAGGATAGTAATATAACTGTAGCCACATCAAGAGAACATCGTCCTCGTGATACTGATAGAGTATAGTTTGTATAGCCATTAGCTTTAGTGCTAGGATTGTTATATAACGCTCCCAAATCAAGAGAACAGAGTCCTCGTGATACTGATAGATTTTAGATTGTATAGCCATTACCTTTAGTGGTAGGATTGTTATATAGCTGCTCCCACATCAAGAGAACTTCGTCCTCGTGATACAGATAGAGTATACTTTGTATAGCCATTAGCCCTAGTTTTAGGATAGTGATATAACTGCTCCCACATCAAGAGAACATCGTCCTCGTGATACTGATAGAGTTTAGTTTCCATAGCCATTAGCTTTAGTGGTAGGATTGTTATATAACTGCTGCCACATCAAGAGAATATCGTCCTCGTGATACTGATAGATTTTAGTTTCTATAGCCATTAGCTTTAGTGGTAGGATAGTTATATGACTGCTCCCATATCAACAGAATTTCGTGCTTGTGATATGATAGAGTTTAGTTTGTATAGCGATTACCCTTAGTGGTAGGATAGTTATACACCTTCTCCCAAATCAAGAGAACCACGTCCATGTCATTTTGGATGGTTTTCGTTTGTATAGCCATCAGCTGTAGTTGCAGGAGTTATATAACGGCTCTCACATCAAGAGAACATCGTCCTCGTGATACTAATAGAGTTTAGTTTCCATAGCCATTAGCTTTAGTGGTAGGATTGTTATATAACTGCTGACACATCAAGAGAATATCGTCCTCGTGATACTGATAGATTTTAGTTTCTATAGCCATTAGCTTTAGTGGTAGGATAGTTATATAACTGCTCCCGTATCAACAGAACTTCGTGCTCGTGATATGGTAGAGTTTAGTTTGTATAGCGATTACCTTTAGTGGTAGGATAGTTATACACCTTCTCCCACATCAAGATAA
Organism: Anabrus simplex; assembly: GCF_040414725.1. Classification (NCBI taxonomy): domain Eukaryota; kingdom Metazoa; phylum Arthropoda; class Insecta; order Orthoptera; family Tettigoniidae; genus Anabrus; species Anabrus simplex. Next base: position 146,571,864 of record NC_090270.1, on the reverse strand, counting down.
CCACGTCCATGTCATTTTGGATGGTTTTCGTTTGTATAGCCATTAGCTGTAGTTGTAAGAGTTATATAAGTGCTCCCACATCAACAGAACATCGTCCTCGTGATACTGATAGAGTTTAGTTTGTATAGCCATTAGCTTTTGTGGTAAGATCGTTATATAACTGCTCCCACATCAAGAGAACATCGTCCTCGTGATACAGATAGATTGTAATTTGTATATCCATTAAATTTAGAGGTAGGATACTTATATAACTGCTCCCACATCAACAGAACATCGGCCTCGTGATACGGATATATTCTAATTTGTATAGCCATTTGCCTTAATGGTACTATAGTTGTGTAACTGCACCCACATCAAGAGAACGTTATATGACTGTTCCCACATCAAGAGAACATCGTCCTCGCATTACTGATAGTGCTTAGCGTGTATGGGCATTAGCCTTAGTGGTAGGATAGTTATATATCTGCTCCCACATCAATAGAACATCGTCCTCGTGTTGCTGATAGAGTTTAGTTTGTATAGCCATTAGCTTTAGTTGTAGGATAGTTATATAACTGCTCCCACATCTAGAGAACATCGTCCTGATGATACTGATAGAATTTAGTTTGTATAGCCAGTAGCCTTAGTGGTATGATAGTTATATAACTGCTCGCACATCAAGAGAACCTCGTCCTCGTGATACTGATAGAGTTTAGATTGTATAGCCATTATCCTTAGTGGTAGGATAGTTATATAACTGCTCCCATATAAAGAGAAAATCGTGCCCGTGATAGTGATAGAGCATAGTATGTATAGCTATTAGCCTTAGCGGTAGTATAGTTATTTAACTGCTCCCACATCAATAGAACATCGTCCTCGTGATACTGATAGAGTTTAGTTTGTTTAGCAACTAGCCCTAGTGGTAGGATAGTTATATAACTGCTCCCACATAAAGAGAACATCGTGCTCGTGATACTGATAGAGCTTAGTATGTATAGCCATTAGCCTTAGCGGTAGTATAGTTATATAACTGCTCCTACATCAAGAGAACATCGTCCTCGTGATACAGATAGATTCTAATTTGTACAGCCATTTGCCTTAGTGGTACTATAGTTATATAACTGCTCCCACATCAAGAGAACGTTATATAATTGCTGCCGTATCAAAAGAACATCGTCCTCGTGATACTGATAGATTTTAGTTTGTATAGCCATTGGCCTTAGTGGCAGGATAGTTATATAACTGCTCCCACATCAAGAGAACATCGTCCTCGTGATACTGATAAGGTTTAGTATGTATAGCCATTAGCTTTAGTGGTACGATAGTTATATAACTGCTCCCACATCAGGAGAACATCGTCCTCGTGATATTGATAGATTTTATTTTGTATAGCCATTACGCTTAGTGGTAGGATAGTTATATACCTGCTCCCACATCTAGAGAACATCGTCCTGCTGATACTGATAGAGTTTAGTTTTTATAGCCATTAGCTTTAGTGGTAGGATAGTTATATAACTGCTCCCACATCAAGAGAATATCGTCCTCGTAATACAGATAGATTGTAATTTGTATATCTATTAGCTTTAGAGGTAGGATAGTTATATAACTGCACCCACATCAAGAAACTTCGACCTCGTGATACGAATAGATTTTACTTCGTATAGCCATTAGTCCTCGTAGTAGGATAGTTATATAACTGCTCCCACATCAACAGAACATCGTCCTCGTGCTACGGATAGATTCTAATTTGTATAGCTATTAGCTTTAGAGGTAGGATAGTTATATAACTCCTCCCACATCAAGAGAAATTCGTCCTCGTGACACTGATAGCGTTTAGTTTGTATAGCCATTAGCCATAGTGGTAAGATAGTTATATAACTGCTCCCACATCAAGAGAACATCGTCCTCGAGATACAGATACATTGTAATTTGTATATCTATTAGCTTTAGAGGTAGGATAGTTATATAACTGCTCCCAAATCAAGTGAAAACTTCCGCGTGATACTGATAGGCTTTAGTTTGTATAGCCATTAGCTTTAGTGGTAGCATAGTTATATAACTGCTCCCACATCAAGAGAACATCTTCCGCGTGATACTGATAGACTTTAGTTTGTATAGCCATCATCCTTAGTGGTAGGATAGTTATATAACTGCTCCCACATCAGGAGAACATCGTCCTCGTGATACGGATAGATTCTAATTTGTATAGCCATTTGTCTTAGTAGTACTATAGTTATATAACTGCTCCCACATCAAGAGAACATCGTCCTGATGATACTGATAGTTTAGTTTGTATAGCCATTAGCCTTAGTGGTAGGATAGTAATATAACTGTACCCGCATCAAGAGAATATCGTCCTCGTGATACAGATAGATTATAGTTTGTATAGCCATTAGCTTTAGTGGTAGGATAGTTATATAACTGCTCCCACATCAGGAGAACATCGTCCTCGTGATGCTGAGAGATTTTAGTTTGTATCGCCATTACGCTTAGTGGTAGGATATATATAAAACTGCTTCCACATCTAGAGAACATCGTTCTGATGATGCTGATAGTTTAGTTTGTATAGCCATTAGCCTTAGTGGTAGGATAGTAATATAACTGTAGCCACATCAAGAGAACATCGTCCTCGTGATACTGATAGAGTATAGTTTGTATAACCATTAGCCTTAGTGGTTGGATAGTTTTATAACTGCTCCCACACACAGAGAACATCGTCCTCATGTTACTGATAGATTTTACTTTGTATAGCCATTAGCCTTAGTGGTTGGATATTTGTATAACTACTCCCACACACAGAGAATATCGTCTTCATGATACTGATAGTATTTACTTTGTATAGCCATTAGCTTTAGTGGTAGGATAGTTATATAACTGCTCCCATATCAAGAGAACCTCGTCCTCGTGATACGGATTGATTCTGATTTGTACAGCCGTTTGTCTTAGTGGTACTAAAGTTATATAACTGCTACCCCATCAAGAGAGCGTTATATAATTGCTCCCGCATCAAGATAACATCGTCCTCGTGATACTGATAGATTTTAGTTTGTATAGCCATTAGCCTTTGTGGCAGGATAGTTATATAACTCCTCCCACATCAAGAGAACATCGTCCTCGTGATACTGATCGAGTATAGTTTGTGTAGCCAGTAGCTTTAGTGGTAGGATAGTTATATAACTGCTCCCAAATCAAGAGAACATCGTCCTCGTGATACTGATAGAGTTTAGTTTGTATAACCATTAGCTTTAGTATTAGGATATTTATATAACTGCTCCCACATCAAGAGAACATCGTCCTCGTGATACTGATAGAGTTGAGTTTCTATAGCCATTAGCTTTAGTGGTTGGATTGTTATATAACTGCCCCACATCAAGAGAATATCGTCCTCGTAATCCAGATAGATTGTAATTTGTGTATCTATTAGCTTTAGAGGTAGGATAGTTATACAACTGCTCCCACATCAAGAAACTTCGTCCTCGAGATACGAATAGATTTTGCTTTGTATAGCCATTAGTCCTCGTAGTAGGATGGTTATATAATTGCTCCCGCATGAAGAGAACTTCTTCCTCGTGATACGAAGGAGTTTACTTTGTATAGCCATTAGCCCTAGTGGTAGGATAGTTATATTACTGCTCCCACTTCAACAGAACATCGTCCTCTTGATACTGATAGAGTTGAGTTTGTATAGCCATTAGCTTTAGTGGTAGAAGAGATATATAACTGCTCCCGCATCAAGAGAACATCTTCCGCGTGATACTGATAGACTTTAGTTTGTATAGCCATCATCCTTAGTGGTAGGATAGTTATATAACTGCTCCCACATCAAGAGAACATCGTCCTCGTGATACGGATAGATTCTAATTTGTATAGCCATTTGCCTTAGTGGTACTATAGTTATATAACTGCTCCCACATCAAGAGAACATCTTCCGCGTGATACTGATAGGCTTTAGTTTGTATAGCCATTAGCCATAGTGGTAAGATAGTTATATAACTGCTCCCACATCAAGAGAACATCGTCCTCGTGATACAGATAGATTGTAATTTGTATATCTATTAGCTTTAGAAGTAGGATAGTTATATAACTGCTCCCACATCAAGAGAACATCCTCCGCGTGATACTGATAGGCTTTAGTTTGTATAGCCATTAGCTTTAGTGGTAGGATAGTTATATAACTGCTCCCACATCAAGAGAACTTCTTCCTCGTGATACGAAGGAGTTTACTTTGTATAGCCATTAGCCCTAGTGGTAGGATAGTTATATTACTGCTCCCATATAAAGAGAACATCGTGCTCGTGATACTGATAGAGCATAGTATGTATAGCCATTAGCCTTAGCGGTAGTATAGTTATATAACTGCTCCCACATCCAGAGAACATCGTCCTCGTGATACTGATAGAGTTTAGTTTGTATAGCTATTAGCTTTAGAGGTATGGTAGTTATAAAACTGCTCCCACATCAAGAGAACTTCGTCCTCGTGATACTGATACAGTTTCCTTTTTATAGCCGTTAGCCCTAGTGGTAGGATAGTCATATAACTGCTCCCTCATCAACAGAGAGTCGTCCTCGTGATACTGATAGAGTTTAGTTTGTATAGCCATTAGCCTTAGTGAAAGGATAGTTATATAACTGCTCCCACATCAAGAGCATATCGCCCTCGTGATACTGATAGAATTTAGTTTGTATAGCCATTAGCTTTTGTGGTAGGATAGTTATATAACTGCTCCCACGTCAACAGAACATCATCCCCGTCATACTGCTAGAGCTTAGTTTTTATAGCCATTAGGTTTAGTGGTAGGATAGCTATATAACTGCTCCCGCATCAAGAGAACATCGTCCTCATGATACGGATAGATTCTAAATTTGTATAGCTATTAGATTTAGAGGTAGGATAGTTATATAACTGCTCCCACATCAAGAGAAATTCGTCCTCGTGACGCTGATAGCGTTTAGTTTGTATAGCCATTAGCCATAGTGGTTAGATAGTTATATAACTGCTCCCACATCAAGAGAACATCGTCCTCGTGATACAGATAGATTATAATTTGTATATCTATTAGCTTTAGAGGTAGGATAGTTATATAACTGCTCCCACATAAAGAGAACATCTTCCGCGTGATACTGATAGACTTTAGTTTGTATATCTATTAGCTTTAGAGGTAGGATAGTTATATAACTGCTCCCACATCAAGCCAACATCTTCCGCACGATACTGATAGAATTTAGTTTGTATAGACATCATCCTTAGTGGTAGGATAGTTATATAACTGCTCCCACTCCAAGAGAGCATCGTCCTCGTAATACTGATAGAGTTTAGTTTGTATAGCCATTAGCTTTAGTGCTAGGATAGTTTAACTGCTTCCACATCAAGAGAACATCGTGCTCGTGGTACTGATAGAGTTTTTTTTGTATAGCCGTTAGCTTTAGGGGTAGGATAGGTATATGTAACTGCTCCCACATCAAGAGAACTTCGTCCTCTTACTAGTGATAGAGTTTACTTTGTATAGCCATTAGCCCCAGTTGTAGGATAGTGATGTAACTGCTCCCACATCAAGAGAACATCGTCCTCGTGATACTGATAGAGTTTAGCTTGTGTAGCCATTAGCCTTATTGGTAGGATAGTTATATATTGCTTTCACATCAAGAGAACATCGTACTCGTGATATTGATATACTTTAGTTTGTATAGCTATTATGGTTAGTGGTCGGATAGTTATATAACTGTTACCTCATCAAGAGAACATCGTCCTGATGATACTGATAGTATAGTTTGCATAGCCATTAGCTTTAGTAGTAGGATAGTTATATAACTGCTCCCAAATCAACAGAACACCGTGCTCGTGATATGAGAGAGTTTAGTTTGTATAGCTATTAGCTTTAGTGGTAGGATAGTTATATACCTTCTCCCACATCAAGAGAACCTCGTCCATGTGCTTTTGGTAGGTTTTAGTTTGTACGGCCATTAGCTGTAGTGGTAGGAGTTATATAACTGGTCCCACGTCAAGAGAGCATCGTCCTCGTAATACTGATAGAGTTTAGTTTGTATAGCCAATAGCCCCAGTTTTAGGATAGTGATGCAACTGCTCCCACATCAACAGAACATCGTCCTAGTGAAACAGATAGATTCTAATTTGTATAGCTATTAGCTTTAGAGGTAGGATAGTTATATAACTCCTCCCACATTAAGAGAACTTCGTCCGCGTGATACTGATAGACGTAAGTTTGTATAGCCATTATGCTTAGTGGTGGGATAGTTATATAACTGCTCCCACATCAAGAGAAATTCGTCCTCTTGACACTGATAGCGTTTAGTTTGTATAGCCATTAGCCATAGTGGTAAGATAGTTATATAACTGCCCCCACATCAACAGAACATCGTCCTCGTGATACTGATAGAGTTTAGTTTGTATAGCCATTAGCTTTAGTGGTAAGATAGTTATATAACTGCTCCCACATCAAGAGAACATCGTCCTCGTGATACAGATAGATTGTAATTTGTATATCCATTAGATTTAGAGGTAGGATAGTTATATAACTGCTCCCACATCAACAGAACATCGGCCTCGTGATACGGATATATTCTAATTTGTATAGCCATTTGCCTTAATGGTACTATAGTTGTGTAACTGCACCCACATCAAGAGAACGTTATATAACTCTTCCCACATCAAGAGAACATCGTCCTCGCCATACTGATAGTGCTTTGCGTGTATAGGCATTAGCCTTAGTGGTAGGATAGTTATATATCTGCTCCCACATCAACAGAACATCGTCCTCGTGTTGCTGATGGAGTTTAGTTTGTATGGCCATTAGGTTTAGTGGTATGATAGTTATATAACTGCTCGCACATCAAGAGAACCTCGTCCTCGTGATACTGATAGAGTTTAGTTTGTATGGCCATTAGCTTTAGTGGTATGATAGTTATATAACTGCTCTCACATCAAGAGAAGATCATCCTCGTGACACTGATAGAGTTTAGTTTGTATAGCCATTAGCTTCAGTGGTAGAATAGTTAGATAACTGCTCCCACATCAGGCGAATATCGTCCTCGTGATACTGATAGAGTTTAGCTTGTATAGCCATTAGCCCTAGTGGTAGGATAGTTATATAACTGCTCCCACATACTCAGAACTTCGTGCTCATGATACTGATAGAGCTTAGTATGTATAGCCATTACCCTTAGTGCTAGCATAGTTATATAACTGCTCTCGCATCAAGAGGAGATCATCCTCGTGATGCTGATAGAGTTTAATTTGTACAGCCATTAGCTTTAATTGTATTGTAATAATATAACTGCTCCCACATAAGAGAACATCGTCCTCGCGATACTGATAGAGTTTAGTTTGTATAGCCATTAGCCCTAGTGCTAGGATAGTTATATAAGTGCTCCCAAATCAAGAAAATATCGTCCCCGTGATACTGATAGACTTTAGTTTGTATAGCCATTAGCCTTAGTGGTAGGATAGTTATATATCTGCTCCCGCATCAAGAGAACATCGTCCTCGTGATACTGATAGATTTTATTTTGAATAGCCATTAGCTTTAAGGGTAGGATACTTGTATAACTGCTCCCACATCTACAGACCATCGTACTCTTTATATGATGGAGTTTAGTTTGTATAGCTATTAACTTTAGTGGTAGGATACTTATATAACTGCTCCCACATCAAGAGAACCTCGTCCATGTGATAGTGGTAGGGTTTAGTTTGTATATCCATTAGCTTTATTGGTAGAATAGTTATATAACTGGTCCCACATCAAGAGAACATCGTCCTCGCAATACTGATAGTGTTTAGTTTGTATAGCCATTAGCCTTAGTGGTAGGATAGTTATATAACTGCTCCCACATCAACAGAACATCGTCCTCGTGGTACTGATAGAGTTTAGTTTGTATAGCCATTAGCTTTAGTGGTAGGATAGTTATATAACTGCTCCCATATCTAGAGAACATCGTCCTGATGATACTGATAGTTTAGTATGTATAGCCATTAGCTTTAGTGGTAGGATAGTTATATAACTGTTCCCACATCAACAGAACATCGTACTCGTGATATGATAGAGTTTAGTTTGTATAGCCATTAGCTTTAGTGGTAGGATAGTTATATAACTGCTCCCACATCAAGAGAACATCGTTCTCGAGATACTGATAGACTTTAGTTTGTATAGCCATTAGCCTTAGTGGTATGATATCTATATAACTGCTCGCACATCAAGAGAACATCGTCCTCGTGATACCGATAGAGTTTAATTTGTATAGCCATTTGCCTTAGAGGTACTATAGTTATATACCTGCTCCCACATCAAGAGAACGTTATATAAGTGCTCCCACATCTAGAGAACATCATCCTGATGATGCTGATAGTTTAGTTTGTATAGCCATTAGCCTTAGTGGTAGGATTGTTATATAACTGCTCCCACATCAACAGAACATCGTCCTCGTGATGCCGATAGAGTTTAATTTGTATAGCCATTTGCCTTAGTGGTACTATAGTTATATACCTGCTCCCACATCAAGAGAACGTTATATAACTGCTCCCACATCTAGAGAACATCGTCCTGATGATACTGATAGTTTAGTTTGTATAGCCATTAGCCTTAGTGGTAGGATTGTTATATAACTGCTCCCACATCAAGAGAACATCGTCCTCGTGATACTGATAGAGTACAGTTTGTATCGCCAGTAGCTTTAGTGGTAGGATAGGTATATAACTGCTCGCAAATCAAGAGAACATCGTTCTCGTGATACTGATAGAGTTTAGTTTGTATAGCCATTAGCCTTAGTGGTAGGATAATTATATAACTGCTCCCACATCAACAGAACATCGCCCTCGTGATACTGATAGAGTTTAGTTTGTGTAGCCATTAGCTTTAGTGGTAGGATAGTTATATAACTGCTCCCACATCAAGAGAACATCGTCCTCGTGATACGGATAGATTCTAATTTGTATAGCCATTTGTCTTAGGGTTACTATAGTTATATTTCTGCTCCCACATCAAGAGAACGTTATATAATTGCTCCCGCATCAAGAGAACATCGTCCTCGTGATACTGATAGATTTTAGTTGAATAGCCATTAGCCATTGTGGTAGGATAGTATATAACTGCTCCCACATCAAGAGAACATCCTCCTCGTGATACTGACAGAGTTTAGTTTTTATAGACATTAGCCTTAGTGGTAGGATAGTTATATAACTGCTCTCACATCAAGACATCATCATCCTCATACTGATGGTGTGTACTTTGTATAGGCATAGCTTTAGTAAAGGATAGTTATGTAATTGCTTCCTCATCAAGAGGACATGGTTTTCCTCATACTGATAATCTTGTTTGTATAGCTACTGGGCTTCGTGGTTGTATATCTATTTTTACTGTTCCCTGATCAAGAGAACATTATGATAGAGTCTAATTTATATAGCTACTAGCTTTAGTGCTAGGGTGGTTATATCACTGCTCCCGCATCAAGAGTACTATATCCTCGACGTCCTGATAGAGTCTAGTGTGTATAGCTATAAGCCTTAGTGTTAGAATAGTTAAAAAACTGCTCCCATATCAAGATTACACACCACTCCTGTTACTAATAAGGTCTAGGTTATATACCTACTAGCTTTAGTGGTAGGATAGTTGTATAACCGCTCTCACATCAAGAGATCATCGTCCTCCTGATACTGATAGAGTCTAATTTGTATAGCCATAGTTTGAGTAGAATGATAGTTACTTAACTGCTCCTGCATCAAGAGAGCATCGTGTTCCTGATATTCCCAGAATCTAGGTGGTATAGCCATTATCCTCTGTGATAGGATATGATATTGCTGCTCTCACATCAAAAGAACATCCTCCTCCTCATACCGATAGGGTCTAGTTTGTATAGCCAGTAGCCTCATTGGTAGGACAGTTGTATAACCGCTCCCACATCGTGAGAAAGACGTCCTCCTGATACTAATAGAGTCTACTTTGTTCAGCCGTAGCTTTAGTGGTAGGATAGTTATATAACTGCTCCCACGTCAAGAGATCATCTTCCTCCTGGTACCTATAGATAGTAGATTGTATAGCTACTATTTTTAGTGGTAGGATAGTTGTATAACTGGTCCCGCATCAAGAGAACATCGTCTTCCTGATTCTGATAAATTCTAGTTTGTAGAGCTACTACCCTGAGTTGTAGGATAGTGTGATGACTGCTCCCACATCAGGAGAACATCGTCTTCCTGTTACCGATAGAGTCTAGTGTGTATAGCTACTAGCGTTAGTAGTAACAAAGTTGAATATCTGCTCCCACATCAAATGAATATCGTCCTCATGATGCCAATAGAGTCTAGTTTGTATAGTCATAGCTTTAGTGGTAGGACAGTTATATACCTACTCCCACATCAAGAGAACATCATCCTCCTCATACTGATAGGGTCTAGTCTGTACAGCTACTAGCTTCAGTGGTAGGACAGTTGTATACCTGCTCCCATATGATGAGAACGTCGTCCTCATACTGATCGAGTGTAGTTTGTATAGCTACTAGCTTTAGTGGTAGGATAATTGTATACTGCTCCCACATCAAGAGAACACCACCCTTGTGATACTGACGGAGTCTAGTTTATATAGATATACCTTTAGTGGTAGGATAGTTATATACCTGCTTCCAAATAAAGAGAACATTGTCCTCCTGATACTAATACAGTCTTGTTTGTAAAGCCATAACTTTAATGGTAGGATAGTTGTATAACTGCTCTCACTCGACCTGAAAAATTAATTTATATGGCAATAGTATTAGTTGCAGGATAGTATATGACATGCTCCCACATCATGAGAATATCGTCCACCTGATACTGGTATGATCTAGTTTGTATAGACATAATTTTAATGGTAGGACAGTTATATGACTGCTCCCACATCAATAGTACATCGTCCTCGTGATACTGCTAAAGTCTAGTTTGTATAGCCATAGCTTTAGTGATAGGAGAATTGTATATATCCCACATCAGGAGAACATCTTCCTCCTGATACTGAGAGAGTCTAATTTCTATACCCATAGCCTTAGTGGTAGGATATTTATATAACTCCTCTCACATAAAGAGACCATCGTCCTCCTGATACTGATAGTTTAGTTTGTTTAGACATAGTCTTAGTGGTGGGATAGTTATGTATTTTCTCTCATCAAGAGAGCATCGTGGTCCTGATGTTGATAGGCTAGTTTGTGTAGGTACTAGCTTTACTGTAAGATATTTATATAACTGTTCCACATCAAGGGAACATCCTCCTCCTCAAACTGATAGAGTCTAGTGTGTATATCTACTAGCTTTAGTGGTAGTATTACTAAATGACTGCTCCCACATCAAGAGAACGTCGTCCTTCTGATAATGATAGAGTCAGGTTTTACAGGTAATATTTTTATTAGGAGGATACTTTAATTAGTTCTCCGTATCAAGAGAAAATCGTCCTCTTGATACAGGTAGAGTCTAGTATGTGTAACCGTAGCCTTAGTGGTAGGATACTTATATATCCGCTCTCACATTAAGAGAACATCTTCGTCCTGATACTCATGGAGTCTCGTTTGTATAGCCATACCTTTAGCTGTAGGATAGTTATACAACTCATGCCAAATCAAGGTAATGCTCTCCTCCTGATATAGAAAGTATTTAGTTTGTATAGCAATAGCCTTAGTTGTAGGATAGTTATATAACTTCTCCCACATCAAAAGAACATCTTCCTCCTGACACTTATAGATTCCAGTTTGTATAGCTTCTGGCCTCAGTGTAGGATAATTATAGAGGAGTACATCATCCTCGTCATACTGATAGATTATAGTGTGTATAGCTAATAATCTTAGTGGTAGGATAGGTTAAATACTGCTCCCGCATAAGGAGAACATCATCCTCCTCGTACTGATAGAGTATAGTTTGTATAGCTACTAGCGTACATAATTCTCCTCATAATGATAGGCTCTAGTGTTTAACGCTACTAGCTTTAGTGCATGATAGTTAAATATCTGCTTACATCCTCCTACTGCTACTGATAGGGTCTAGTTTTAATAGCCGTAACATTAGTGCCAGGATAGTTGTATGCCTGCTTTCACCTCCAGTGATCATCGTCGTCTGATACTGACAGGGTCTTGTTTACTTAATTACTAGCTTTAGTGGTAGGATATTTGTATAACTTCTCCCACTTAAAAATGATATCCTCCTCCTCATACTGAAAGAGAATAATTTGTATAAGTACTAGCTTTAGTTGTAAGAAAGTTGTATGACTCCATTCACGGCCCGATACCATGGTCCTCCTGATACTGATAGAGTCTAGTTTGTATAGCTTCTAGCTTTAGTGGTAGGATGGTTGTACCACAGCTCCCACTTCAAGAGAATATCGTCTTCCTGATACTGGTGGTGTCTAGTTTGTATAGCTAATAGCTTTAGTGGTAGGATAGTTGTATACCTGCCCTCACATCAAGAGTACAACGTGGACCTGAAACAGGTAGAATCTTGTTTCTCTAGCTACTACCTTTAGTGGTAGGATAGTGGTATAACTGCTACCCCATCGAGAGAACATCGTCGTCCTGGTACTGATAGAGTCTAGTTTGTATAACTACAAGCTTTATTGCAGGATAGTTATATAACTGCTCCCACATCAAGGGTACATCCTCCTCATAGTGATAGAGTCTGGTATATATAGCTACTAGCCCTAGTTTTAGGAGTGTTAATTAACTGCTCCCCAGTCAACAGAACATCCAGCTTTAGTGGTAAGATAAGATAATGGTATACTGCTCCGCCATCGAGAGAACATCGTCCTCCCGGTACTGATAGAGTCTAGTTTTACAGCTACTATTTTTGATGTAGGATAGCTGAATAACGTCTCCCACATCAGGAGAACATCGTCCTCCTGATACTGATGGAGTCTGGTTTGTATAGCCATTAGCTTTAGCTGTGGGATAGTTGTATAACACATCTCACATCAAAGAAATGCACTCCCCCTGAAAAAATTTAGTTTGTATAGCAATAGCTTTAGTTGCAGGATAGTTATATAACTGCTCCCACATCAAGAGAACGTCATTCTCCTGATACTGGTGGATTCTAGTTTGTACAGCCATAGCTTTAGTGACACTGCTGACACTGCTAGGGTCTTCTATGTATAGCCATAATTGTAATGTTGGATAGTTATATGACTGCTCCCACATCAAAAGTACATCGTCCTCCTGATACTGCTATGGTCTAGTATGTGTAGCTATAACTTTAACGGTTGGATTTTTGTATAACTGCTCCTACATGAGCAGAACATCGTCGTCTTGATACTAATAGAGTCTAGTTTGTGTAGCCATAGGCTTAGAGTCACATTAAGAAAGCGTCGTCTATCTGATAGAGTCTACATTGTATAGCCACTGGCTTTAGTGGTAGGATAGTTGTATAACTGCTCCCACATCAAGAGAACATCTTCCTCCTGATGCTGTTAGAGTGTAGTCTGTATAGCTAACACCTTTAGTGGTAGGATGGTTGTATAACTGCTCCCACATCAAGAGAACATCGCCCTCCTGATAAACCTTGTGAAGTTTCTAGATTATCTAACTGCTAGCATAAATAATAGGGTTGTTGTATAACTGATCCCACCTAGATTATCTAACTGCTAGCATAAATAATAGGGTTGTTGTATAACTGATCCCACATCAAGAGATCATGGTTATCCTGATACCGATAGATTCTAGTTTTACAGCTTCTATTTTAAGTTGTGGGACTGTTGGATAGCTTCTCCTATATCAGGACAACATTGTCCTCCTGATACTGATAGAGTCCAGCTTGTACTGCCATTGCTTTAGTGGTAGGATAGTTATATAACTGCTCCTACGTCAACAGAACATCATCCCCGTGATACTGAGAGAGCTTAGTTTGTATAGCCATTAGCTTTAGTGGTAAGATAGTTATATTACTGCTTCCACATCAAGAGGACATCGTACTCGTGATACAGATAAATTGTAATTTGTATATCTATTAGCTTTAGAGGTAGGATAGTTATATAACTGCTCCCGCATCAAGAGAACTTCGTCCTCGTGATACGAAGAAGTTTGCTTTGTATAGCCTTTAGCCCTAGTGGTAGGATAGTTATATAACTGCTCCCACATAAAGAGAACATCGTGCTCGTGACACTGATAGAGCATAGTATGTATAGCCATTAGCCTTAGCGGTAGTATAGTTATATAACAGCTCCCACATCATGAGAACATCGTCCTCGTGATACAGATAGATTCTCATTTGTATAGCTATTTGCCTTAGTGGTACTATAGTTATATACCTCCTCCCATATCAAGAGAACGTTATATAATTGCTCCCGTATCAAGAGAACATCGTCTTCGTGATACTAATTGATTTTAGTTTGTATAGCCATTAGCCTTAGTGGTAGGATAGTTATATAACTGCTCCTACACCAAGAGAACATCATCCTGATGATACTGATAGTTTAGTTTGTATAGCCATTAGTCTTAGTGGTAGGATAGTAATATAACTGTGCCCACATCAACAGAACATCCCCCTCGTGATACAGATAGAGTATAGTTTGTATAGCCATTAGCTTTAGTGGTAGGATAGTTATATAACTGCTCCCACATCAGGAGAACATCGTCCTCGTGATGCTGATAGATTTTAGTTTGTATAGCCATTACGCTTAGTGGTAGGATATATATATATAACTGCTCCCACATCTAGAGAACATCGTCCTGATAATACTGATAGTTTAGTTTGTATAGCGATTACCCTTAGTGGTAGGATAGTTATACACCTTCTCCCAAATCAAGAGAACCACGTCCATGTCATTTTGGATGGTTTTCGTTTGTATAGCCATCAGCTGTAGTTGCAGGAGTTATATAACGGCTCTCTCATCAAGAGAACATCGTCCTCGTGATACTAATAGACTTTAGTTTCCATAGCCATTAGCTTTAGTGGTAGGATTGTTATATAACTGCTGACACATCAAGAGAATATCGTCCTCGTGATACTGATAGATTTTAGTTTCTATAGCCATTAGCTTTAGTGGTAGGATAGTTATATAACTGCTCCCGTATCAACAGAACTTCGTGCTCGTGATACAGATAGATTGTAATTTGTATATCCATTAAATTTAGAGGTAGGATACTTATATAACTGCTCCCAATCAACAGAACATCGGCCTCGTGATACGGATATATTCTAATTTGTATAGCCATTTGCCTTAATGGTACTATAGTTGTGTAACTGCACCCACATCAAGAGAACGTTATATGACTGTTCCCACATCAAGAGAACATCGTCCTCGCAATACTGATAGTGCTTAGCGTGTATGGGCATTAGCCTTAGTGGTAGGATAGTTATATATCTGCTCCCACATCAATAGAACATCGTCCTCGTGTTGCTGATAGAGTTTAGTTTGTATAGCCATTAGCCTTAGTGGTAGGATAGTTATATAACTGCTCGCACATCAAGAGAACCTCGTCCTCGTGATACTGATAGAGTTTAGTTTGTATAGCCATTTTCCTTAGTGGTAGGATAGTTATATAACTGCTCCCATATAAAGAGAAAATCGTGCCCGTGTTAGTGATAGAGCATAGTATGTATAGCTATTAGCCTTAGCGGTAGTAACGTTATATAACTGCTCCTACATCAAGAGAACATCGTCCTCGTGATACAGATAGATTCTAATTTGTACAGCCATTTGCCTTAGTGGTACTATAGTTATATAACTGCTCCCACATCAAGAGAACTTTATATAATTGCTGCCGTATCAAAAGAACATCGTCCTCGTGATACTGATAGATTTTAGTTTGTATAGCCAATGGCCTTAGTGGCAGGATAGTTATATAACTGCTCCCACATCAAGAGAACATCGTCCTCGTGATACTGATAAGGTTTAGTATGTATAGCCATTAGCTTTAGTGGTACGATAGTTATATAACTGCTCCCACATCAGGAGAACATCGTCCTCGTGATATTGATAGATTTTATTTTGCATAGCCATTACGCTTAGTGGTAGGATAGTTATATACCTGCTCCCACATCTAGAGAACATCGTCCTGCTGATACTGATAGAGTTTAGTTTTTATAGCCATTAGCTTTAGTGGTAGGATAGTTATATAACTGCTCCCACATCAAGAGAATATCGTCCTCGTAATACAGATAGATTGTAATTTGTATATCTATTAGCTTTAGAGGTAGGATAGTTATATAACTGCACCCACATCAAGAAACTTCGACCTCGTGATACGAATAGATTTTACTTCGTATAGCCATTAGTCCTCGTAGTAGGATAGTTATATAACTGCTCCCACATCAACAGAACATCGTCCTCGTGCTACGGATAGATTCTAATTTGTATAGCTATTAGCTTTAGAAGTAGGATAGTTATATAACTGCTCCCACATCAAGAGAAATTCGTCCTCGTGACACTGATAGCGTTTAGTTTGTATAGCCATTAGCCATAGTGGTAAGATAGTTATATAACTGCTCCCACATCATGAGAACATCGTACTCGAGATACAGATACATTGTAATTTGTATATCTATTAGCTTTAGAGGTAGGATAGTTATATAACTGCTCCCAAATCAAGTGAAAATCTTCCGCGTGATACTGATAGGCTTTAGTTTGTATAGCCATTAGCTTTAGTGGTAGCATAGTTATATAACTGCTCCCACATCAAGAGAACATCTTCCGCGTGATACTGATAGACTTTAGTTTGTATAGCCATCATCCTTAGTGGTAGGATAGTTATATAACTGCTCCCACATCAGGAGAACATCGTCCTCGTGATACGGATAGATTCTAATTTGTATAGCCATTTGCCTTAGTAGTACTATAGTTATATAACTGCTCCCACATCAAGAGAACATCGTCCTGATGATACTGATAGTTTAGTTTGTATAGCCATTAGCCTTAGTGGTAGGATAGTAATATAACTGTACCCGCATCAAGAGAATATCGTCCTCGCGATACAGATAGATTATAGTTTGTATAGCCATTAGCTTTAGTGGTAGGATAGTTATATAACTGCTCCCACATCAGGAGAACATCGTCGTCGTGATGCTGAGAGATTTTGGTTTGTATAGCCATTACGATTAGTGGTAGGATATATATAAAACTGCTTCCACATCTAGAGAACATCGTTCTGATGATGCTGATAGTTTAGTTTGTATAGCCATTAGCCTTAGTGGTAGGATAGTAATATAACTGTACCCACATCAAGAGAACATCGTCCTCGTGATACTGATAGAGTATAGTTTGTATAACCATTAGCCTTAGTGGTTGGATAGTTTTATAACTGCTCCCACACACAGAGAACATCGTCCTCATGTTACTGATAGATTTTACTTTGTATAGCCATTAGCCTTAGTGGTTGGATATTTGTATAACTACTCCCACACACAGAGAATATCGTCTTCATGATACTGATAGTATTTACTTTGTATAGCCATTAGCTTTAGTGGTAGGATGGTTATATAACTGCTCCCACATCAAGAGAACATCGTCCGCGTGACACTGATAGACTTTAGTTTGTATAGCCATTATGCTTAGTGGTAGGATAGTTATATAACTGCTCCCATATCAAGAGAACATCGTCCTCGTGATACGGATTGATTCTGATTTGTACAGCCGTTTGTCTTAGTGGTACTAAAGTCATATAACTGCTACCCCATCAAGAGGGCGTTATATAATTGCTCCCGCATCAAGAGAACATCGTCCTCGTGATACTGATAGATTTTAGTTTGTATAGCCATTAGCCTTTGTGGTAGGATAGTTATATAACTCCTCCCACATCAAGAGAACATCGTCCTCGTGATACTGATCGAGTATAGTTTGTATAGCCAGTAGCTTTAGTGGTAGGATAGTTATATAACTGCTCCCAAATCAAGAGAACATCGTCCTCGTGATACTGATAGAGTTTAGTTTGTACAACCATTAGCTTTAGTATTAGGATATTTATATAACTGCTCCCACATCAAGAGAACATCGTCCTCGTGATACTGATAGAGTTTAGTTTGTATAGCCATCATCCTTAGTGGTAGGATAGATATATAACTGCTCCCACATCAAGACAACATCGTCCTCGTGATACGGATAGATGCTAATTTATATAGCCATATGCCTTAGTGGTACTATATTTATATAACTGCTCCCACATCAAGAGAACTTTATATAATTGCTCCCGCATCAAGAGAACATCGTCCTCGTGATACTGATAGATTTTAGTTTGTATAGCCATTACTTTAGTCTTAGGATAGTTATATAACAGCTCCTACGTCAACAGAACATCATCCCCGTGGTACTGATAGAGCTTAGTTTGTATAGCCATTAGGTTTAGTGGTAGGATAGTTATATTACTGCTCCCGCATCAAGAGAACATCGTCCTCGTGATATTGATAGACTTTAGTTTGTATAGCTATTATGGTTAGTGGTCGGATAGTTATATAACTGTTACCTCATCAAGAGAACATCGTCCTGATGATACTGATAGAGTTTAGTTTGTATAGCCATTAGCTTTAGTGGCAGGATAGTTATATTACTGCTCCCACATCAACAGAACATCGTGCTCGTGATATGAGAGAGTTTAGTTTGTATAGCTATTAGCTTTAGTGGTAGGATAGTTATATAACTGCCCCCACATCAAGAGAACTTCGTCCTCGTAATACTGATAGAGTTTACTTTGTATAGCTCTAATGGTTAGTGGTCGGATAGTTATATAACTGTTACCTCATCGAGAGAACATCGTCGTGATGATATAGATAGATTCTAATTTGTATAGCCATATGCCTTAGTGGTACTATAGTTATATAACTGCTCCCACATCAAGAGAACTTTATATAATTGCTCCCGCATCAAGAGAACATCGTCCTCGTGATACTGATAGATTTTAGTTTGTATAGCCATTACTTTAGTGGTAGGATAGTTATATAACAGCTCCTACGTCAACAGAACATCATCTCCGTGGTACTGATAGAGCTTAGTTTGTATAGCCATTAGGTTTAGTGGTAGGATAGTTATATTACTGCTCCCACATCAACAGAACATCGTGCTCGTGATATGAGAGAGTTTAGTTTGTATAGCTATTAGCTTTAGTGGTAGGATAGTTATATACATTCTCCCACATCAAGAGAACCTCGTCCATGTGCTTTGGTAGGTTTTAGTTTGTATAGCCATTAGCTGTAGTGGTAGGAGTTATATAACTGGTCCCACGTCAAGGGAGCATCGTCCTCGTGATACTGACAGAGTTTAGTTTGTATAGCCATTAGCTTTAGTGGTAGGATAGTTATATAACTGCTTCCACATCAAGAGAACATCGTGCTCGTGGTACTGTTAGAGTTTTGTTTGTATAGCCGTTAGCTTTAGTGGTAGCAGAGGTATATAACTGCTCCCACATGAAGAGAACTTCGTCCTCGTAATACTGATAGAGTTTACTTTGTATAGCCATTAGCCCCAGTTGTAGGATAGTGATGTAACTGCTCCCACATCAAGAGAACATCGTCCTCGTGATACGGATAGAGTTTAGCTTGTGTAGCCATTAGCCTTATTGGTAGGATAGTTATATATTGCTCTTACATCAAGAGAACATCGTCCTCGTGATACTGATAGTGTTTCGTTTGTATAGCCATTAGCCTTAGTTGTAGGATAGTTGTATAACTGCTCCCACATACAGAGAACATCGTCCTCATGATACTGATAGAATTTAGTTTGTATAGCCATTAGCTTTAGTGGTAGGATACTTATATAACTGCTCCCACTTCAAGAGAACATCGTCCGCGTGATACTGATAGACTTTAGTTTGTATAGCCATTATGCTTAGTGGTAGGATAGTTAAATAACTACTCCCACATCAAGAGAAATTCGTCCTCGTGACACTGATAGCGTTTAGTTTGTATAGCCATTAGCCATAGTAGTTGGTTAGTTATATAACTGCTCCCTCATCAAGAGAACAGCGTCCTCGTGATACAGATAGATTGTAATTTGTATATCTATTAGCTTTAGAGGTAGGATAGTTATATAACTGCTCCCACATCAAGAGAACATCTTCCGCGTGATACTGATAGACTTTAGTTTGTATAGCCATTAGCCTTAGTGGTAGGATATTTATATAACTGCTCCCACATCAAGAGAACTTCTTCCGCGTGATACGGATAGACTTTAGTTTGTATAGCCATCATCCTTAGTGGTAGGATAGTTATATAACTGCTCCCACATCAAGAGAACATCGTCCTCATGATACGGATAGATTCTAATTTGTATAGCCATTTGCCTTAGTGGTATTATAGTTATATAACTGCTCCCACATCAATAGAACTTTATATAATTGCTCCCGCATCAAGAGAATATCGTCCTCGTGATACTGATAGATTTTAGTTTTTATAGCCATTAGCTTTAGTGGTAGGACAGTTATATAACTGCTCCTACGTCAACAGAACATCATCCCCGTGATACTGATAGAGCTTAGTTTGTATAGCCATTAGCTTTAGTGGTAAGATAGTTATATTACTGCTTCCACATCAAGAGAACATCGTACTCGTGATACAGATACATTGTAATTTGTATATCTATTAGCCTTAGAGGTAGGATAGTTATATAACTGCTCCCACATCAAGAGAACTTCGTCCTCGTGATACGAAGGAGTTTGCTTTGTATAGCCATTAGCCCTAGTGGTAGGATAGTTATATAACTGCTCCCACATAAAGAGAACATCGTGCTCGTGACACTGATAGAGCATAGTATGTATAGCCATTAGCCTTAGCGGTAGTATAGTTATATAACAGCTCCCACATCATGAGAACATCGTCCTCGTGATACAGATAGATTCTCATTTGTATAGCTATTTGCCTTAGTGGTACTATAGTTATATACCTCCTCCCATATCAAGAGAACGTTATATAATTGCTCCCGTATCAAGAGAACATCGTCTTCGTGATACTAATTGATTTTAGTTTGTATAGCCATTAGCCTTAGTGGTAGGATAGTTATATAACTGCTCCTACATCAAGAGAACATCATCCTGATGATACTGATAGTTTAGTTTGTATAGCCATTAGCTTTAGTGGTAGGATAGTTATATAACTGCTCCCACATCAGGAGAACATCGTCCTCGTGATGCTGATAGATTTTAGTTTGTATAGCCATTACGCTTAGTGGTAGGATATATATATATATATAACTGCTCCCACATCTAGAGAACATCGTCCTGATAATACTGATAGTTTAGTTTGTATAGCCATTAGCCTTAGTGGTAGGATAGTAATATAACTGTAGCCACATCAAGAGAACATCGTCCTCGTGATACTGATAGAGTATAGTTTGTATAGCCATTAGCTTTAGTGCTAGGATTGTTATATAACGCTACCAAATCAAGAGAACAGAGTCCTCGTGATACTGATAGATTTTAGATTGTATAGCCATTACCTTTAGTGGTAGGATTGTTATATAGCTGCTCCCACATCAAGAGAACTTCGTCCTCGTGATACAGATAGAGTATACTTTGTATAGCCATTAGCCCTAGTTTTAGGATAGTGATATAACTGCTCCCACATCAAGAGAACATCGTCCTCGTGATACTGATAGTGTTTAGTTTCCATAGCCATTAGCTTTAGTGGTAGGACTGTTATATAACTGCTGCCACATCAAGAGAATATCGTCCTCGTGATACTGATAGATTTTAGTTTCTATAGCCATTAGCTTTAGTGGTAGGATAGTTATATAACTGCTCCCATATCAACAGAATTTCGTGCTTGTGATATGATAGAGTTTAGTTTGTATACCGATTACCCTTAGTGGTAGGATAGTTATACACCTTCTCCCAAATCAAGAGAACCACGTCCATGTCATTTTGGATGGTTTTCGTTTGTATAGACATCAGCTGTAGTTGCAGGAGTTATATAACGGCTCTCACATCAAGAGAACATCGTCCTCGTGATACTAATAGAGTTTAGTTTCCATAGCCATTAGCTTTAGTGGTAGGATTGTTATATAACTGCTGACACATCAAGAGAATATCGTCCTCGTGATACTGATAGATTTTAGTTTCTATAGCCATTAGCTTTAGTGGTAGGATAGTTATATAACTGCTCCCGTATCAACAGAACTTCGTGCTCGTGATATGGTAGAGTTTAGTTTGTATAGCGATTACCTTTAGTGGTAGGATAGTTATACACCTTCTCCCACATCAAGAGAACCACGTCCATGTCATTTTGGATGGTTTTCGTTTGTATAGCCATTAGCTGTAGTTGTAAGAGTTATATAACTGCTCCCACATCAACAGAACATCGTCCTCGTGATACTGATAGAGTTTAGTTTGTATAGCCATTAGCTTTTGTGGTAAGATCGTTATATAACTGCTCCCACATCAAGAGAACATCGTCCTCGTGATACAGATAGATTGTAATTTGTATATCCATTAAATTTAGAGGTAGGATACTTATATAACTGCTCCCACATCAACAGAACATCGGCCTCGTGATACGGATATATTCTAATTTGTATAGCCATTTGCCTTAATGGTACTATAGTTGTGTAACTGCACCCACATCAAGAGAACGTTATATGACTGTTCCCACATCAAGAGAACATCGTCCTCGCAATACTGATAGTGCTTAGCGTGTATGGGCATTAGCCTTAGTGGTAGGATAGTTATATATCTGCTCCCACATCAATAGAACATCGTCCTCGTGTTGCTGATAGAGTTTAGTTTGTATAGCCATTAGCTTTAGTTGTAGGATAGTTATATAACTGCTCCCACATCTAGAGAACATCGTCCTGATGATACTGATAGAATTTAGTTTGTATAGCCAGTAGCCTTAGTGGTATGATAGTTATATAACTGCTCGCACATCAAGAGAACCTCGTCCTCGTGATACTGATAGAGTTTAGTTTGTATAGCCATTAGCTTTAGTGGTAGCATAGTTATATAACTGCTCCCACATCAAGAGAACATCTTCCGCGTGATACTGATAGACTTTAGTTTGTATAGCCATCATCCTTAGTGGTAGGATAGTTATATAACTGCTCCCACATCAGGAGAACATCGTCCTCGTGATACGGATAGATTCTAATTTGTATAGCCATTTGCCTTAGTAGTACTATAGTTATATAACTGCTCCCACATCAAGAGAACATCGTCCTGATGATACTGATAGTTTAGTTTGTATAGCCATTAGCCTTAGTGGTAGGATAGTAATATAACTGTACCCGCATCAAGAGAATATCGTCCTCGCGATACAGATAGATTATAGTTTGTATAGCCATTAGCTTTAGTGGTAGGATAGTTATATAACTGCTCCCACATCAGGAGAACATCGTCGTCGTGATGCTGAGAGATTTTGGTTTGTATAGCCATTACGATTAGTGGTAGGATATATATAAAACTGCTTCCACATCTAGAGAACATCGTTCTGATGATGCTGATAGTTTAGTTTGTATAGCCATTAGCCTTAGTGGTAGGATAGTAATATAACTGTACCCACATCAAGAGAACATCGTCCTCGTGATACTGATAGAGTATAGTTTGTATAACCATTAGCCTTAGTGGTTGGATAGTTTTATAACTGCTCCCACACACAGAGAACATCGTCCTCATGTTACTGATAGATTTTACTTTGTATAGCCATTAGCCTTAGTGGTTGGATATTTGTATAACTACTCCCACACACAGAGAATATCGTCTTCATGATACTGATAGTATTTACTTTGTATAGCCATTAGCTTTAGTGGTAGGATGGTTATATAACTGCTCCCACATCAAGAGAACATCGTCCGCGTGACACTGATAGACTTTAGTTTGTATAGCCATTATGCTTAGTGGTAGGATAGTTATATAACTGCTCCCATATCAAGAGAACATCGTCCTCGTGATACGGATTGATTCTGATTTGTACAGCCGTTTGTCTTAGTGGTACTAAAGTCATATAACTGCTACCCCATCAAGAGGGCGTTATATAATTGCTCCCGCATCAAGAGAACATCGTCCTCGTGATACTGATAGATTTTAGTTTGTATAGCCATTAGCCTTTGTGGTAGGATAGTTATATAACTCCTCCCACATCAAGAGAACATCGTCCTCGTGATACTGATCGAGTATAGTTTGTATAGCCAGTAGCTTTAGTGGTAGGATAGTTATATAACTGCTCCCAAATCAAGAGAACATCGTCCTCGTGATACTGATAGAGTTTAGTTTGTACAACCATTAGCTTTAGTATTAGGATATTTATATAACTGCTCCCACATCAAGAGAACATCGTCCTCGTGATACTGATAGAGTTTAGTTTGTATAGCCATCATCCTTAGTGGTAGGATAGATATATAACTGCTCCCACATCAAGACAACATCGTCCTCGTGATACGGATAGATGCTAATTTATATAGCCATATGCCTTAGTGGTACTATATTTATATAACTGCTCCCACATCAAGAGAACTTTATATAATTGCTCCCGCATCAAGAGAACATCGTCCTCGTGATACTGATAGATTTTAGTTTGTATAGCCATTACTTTAGTCTTAGGATAGTTATATAACAGCTCCTACGTCAACAGAACATCATCCCCGTGGTACTGATAGAGCTTAGTTTGTATAGCCATTAGGTTTAGTGGTAGGATAGTTATATTACTGCTCCCGCATCAAGAGAACATCGTCCTCGTGATATTGATAGACTTTAGTTTGTATAGCTATTATGGTTAGTGGTCGGATAGTTATATAACTGTTACCTCATCAAGAGAACATCGTCCTGATGATACTGATAGAGTTTAGTTTGTATAGCCATTAGCTTTAGTGGCAGGATAGTTATATTACTGCTCCCACATCAACAGAACATCGTGCTCGTGATATGAGAGAGTTTAGTTTGTATAGCTATTAGCTTTAGTGGTAGGATAGTTATATAACTGCCCCCACATCAAGAGAACTTCGTCCTCGTAATACTGATAGAGTTTACTTTGTATAGCTCTAATGGTTAGTGGTCGGATAGTTATATAACTGTTACCTCATCGAGAGAACATCGTCGTGATGATATAGATAGATTCTAATTTGTATAGCCATATGCCTTAGTGGTACTATAGTTATATAACTGCTCCCACATCAAGAGAACTTTATATAATTGCTCCCGCATCAAGAGAACATCGTCCTCGTGATACTGATAGATTTTAGTTTGTATAGCCATTACTTTAGTGGTAGGATAGTTATATAACAGCTCCTACGTCAACAGAACATCATCTCCGTGGTACTGATAGAGCTTAGTTTGTATAGCCATTAGGTTTAGTGGTAGGATAGTTATATTACTGCTCCCACATCAACAGAACATCGTGCTCGTGATATGAGAGAGTTTAGTTTGTATAGCTATTAGCTTTAGTGGTAGGATAGTTATATACATTCTCCCACATCAAGAGAACCTCGTCCATGTGCTTTGGTAGGTTTTAGTTTGTATAGCCATTAGCTGTAGTGGTAGGAGTTATATAACTGGTCCCACGTCAAGGGAGCATCGTCCTCGTGATACTGACAGAGTTTAGTTTGTATAGCCATTAGCTTTAGTGGTAGGATAGTTATATAACTGCTTCCACATCAAGAGAACATCGTGCTCGTGGTACTGTTAGAGTTTTGTTTGTATAGCCGTTAGCTTTAGTGGTAGCAGAGGTATATAACTGCTCCCACATGAAGAGAACTTCGTCCTCGTAATACTGATAGAGTTTACTTTGTATAGCCATTAGCCCCAGTTGTAGGATAGTGATGTAACTGCTCCCACATCAAGAGAACATCGTCCTCGTGATACGGATAGAGTTTAGCTTGTGTAGCCATTAGCCTTATTGGTAGGATAGTTATATATTGCTCTTACATCAAGAGAACATCGTCCTCGTGATACTGATAGTGTTTCGTTTGTATAGCCATTAGCCTTAGTTGTTGGATAGTTGTATAACTGCTCCCACATACAGAGAACATCGTCCTCATGATACTGATAGAATTTAGTTTGTATAGCCATTAGCTTTAGTGGTAGGATACTTATATAACTGCTCCCACTTCAAGAGAACATCGTCCGCGTGATACTGATAGACTTTAGTTTGTATAGCCATTATGCTTAGTGGTAGGATAGTTAAATAACTACTCCCACATCAAGAGAAATTCGTCCTCGTGACACTGATAGCGTTTAGTTTGTATAGCCATTAGCCATAGTAGTTGGTTAGTTATATAACTGCTCCCTCATCAAGAGAACAGCGTCCTCGTGATACAGATAGATTGTAATTTGTATATCTATTAGCTTTAGAGGTAGGATAGTTATATAACTGCTCCCACATCAAGAGAACATCTTCCGCGTGATACTGATAGACTTTAGTTTGTATAGCCATTAGCCTTAGTGGTAGGATATTTATATAACTGCTCCCACATCAAGAGAACTTCTTCCGCGTGATACGGATAGACTTTAGTTTGTATAGCCATCATCCTTAGTGGTAGGATAGTTATATAACTGCTCCCACATCAAGAGAACATCGTCCTCATGATACGGATAGATTCTAATTTGTATAGCCATTTGCCTTAGTGGTATTATAGTTATATAACTGCTCCCACATCAATAGAACTTTATATAATTGCTCCCGCATCAAGAGAATATCGTCCTCGTGATACTGATAGATTTTAGTTTTTATAGCCATTAGCTTTAGTGGTAGGACAGTTATATAACTGCTCCTACGTCAACAGAACATCATCCCCGTGATACTGATAGAGCTTAGTTTGTATAGCCATTAGCTTTAGTGGTAAGATAGTTATATTACTGCTTCCACATCAAGAGAACATCGTACTCGTGATACAGATACATTGTAATTTGTATATCTATTAGCCTTAGAGGTAGGATAGTTATATAACTGCTCCCACATCAAGAGAACTTCGTCCTCGTGATACGAAGGAGTTTGCTTTGTATAGCCATTAGCCCTAGTGGTAGGATAGTTATATAACTGCTCCCACATAAAGAGAACATCGTGCTCGTGACACTGATAGAGCATAGTATGTATAGCCATTAGCCTTAGCGGTAGTATAGTTATATAACAGCTCCCACATCATGAGAACATCGTCCTCGTGATACAGATAGATTCTCATTTGTATAGCTATTTGCCTTAGTGGTACTATAGTTATATACCTCCTCCCATATCAAGAGAACGTTATATAATTGCTCCCGTATCAAGAGAACATCGTCTTCGTGATACTAATTGATTTTAGTTTGTATAGCCATTAGCCTTAGTGGTAGGATAGTTATATAACTGCTCCTACATCAAGAGAACATCATCCTGATGATACTGATAGTTTAGTTTGTATAGCCATTAGCTTTAGTGGTAGGATAGTTATATAACTGCTCCCACATCAGGAGAACATCGTCCTCGTGATGCTGATAGATTTTAGTTTGTATAGCCATTACGCTTAGTGGTAGGATATATATATATATAACTGCTCCCACATCTAGAGAACATCGTCCTGATAATACTGATAGTTTAGTTTGTATAGCCATTAGCCTTAGTGGTAGGATAGTAATATAACTGTAGCCACATCAAGAGAACATCGTCCTCGTGATACTGATAGAGTATAGTTTGTATAGCCATTAGCTTTAGTGCTAGGATTGTTATATAACGCTACCAAATCAAGAGAACAGAGTCCTCGTGATACTGATAGATTTTAGATTGTATAGCCATTACCTTTAGTGGTAGGATTGTTATATAGCTGCTCCCACATCAAGAGAACTTCGTCCTCGTGATACAGATAGAGTATACTTTGTATAGCCATTAGCCCTAGTTTTAGGATAGTGATATAACTGCTCCCACATCAAGAGAACATCGTCCTCGTGATACTGATAGTGTTTAGTTTCCATAGCCATTAGCTTTAGTGGTAGGACTGTTATATAACTGCTGCCATATCAAGAGAATATCGTCCTCGTGATACTGATAGATTTTAGTTTCTATAGCCATTAGCTTTAGTGGTAGGATAGTTATATAACTGCTCCCATATCAACAGAATTTCGTGCTTGTGATATGATAGAGTTTAGTTTGTATACCGATTACCCTTAGTGGTAGGATAGTTATACACCTTCTCCCAAATCAAGAGAACCACGTCCATGTCATTTTGGATGGTTTTCGTTTGTATAGACATCAGCTGTAGTTGCAGGAGTTATATAACGGCTCTCACATCAAGAGAACATCGTCCTCGTGATACTAATAGAGTTTAGTTTCCATAGCCATTAGCTTTAGTGGTAGGATTGTTATATAACTGCTGACACATCAAGAGAATATCGTCCTCGTGATACTGATAGATTTTAGTTTCTATAGCCATTAGCTTTAGTGGTAGGATAGTTATATAACTGCTCCCGTATCAACAGAACTTCGTGCTCGTGATATGGTAGAGTTTAGTTTGTATAGCGATTACCTTTAGTGGTAGGATAGTTATACACCTTCTCCCACATCAAGAGAACCACGTCCATGTCATTTTGGATGGTTTTCGTTTGTATAGCCATTAGCTGTAGTTGTAAGAGTTATATAACTGCTCCCACATCAACAGAACATCGTCCTCGTGATACTGATAGAGTTTAGTTTGTATAGCCATTAGCTTTTGTGGTAAGATCGTTATATAACTGCTCCCACATCAAGAGAACATCGTCCTCGTGATACAGATAGATTGTAATTTGTATATCCATTAAATTTAGAGGTAGGATACTTATATAACTGCTCCCACATCAACAGAACATCGGCCTCGTGATACGGATATATTCTAATTTGTATAGCCATTTGCCTTAATGGTACTATAGTTGTGTAACTGCACCCACATCAAGAGAACGTTATATGACTGTTCCCACATCAAGAGAACATCGTCCTCGCAATACTGATAGTGCTTAGCGTGTATGGGCATTAGCCTTAGTGGTAGGATAGTTATATATCTGCTCCCACATCAATAGAACATCGTCCTCGTGTTGCTGATAGAGTTTAGTTTGTATAGCCATTAGCTTTAGTTGTAGGATAGTTATATAACTGCTCCCACATCTAGAGAACATCGTCCTGATGATACTGATAGAATTTAGTTTGTATAGCCAGTAGCCTTAGTGGTATGATAGTTATATAACTGCTCGCACATCAAGAGAACCTCGTCCTCGTGATACTGATAGAGTTTAGTTTGTATAGCCATTATCCTTAGTGGTAGGATAGTTATATAACTGCTCCCATATAAAGAGAAAATCGTGCCCGTGATAGTGATAGAGCATAGTATGTATAGCTATTAGCCTTAGCGGTAGTATAGTTATTTAACTGCTCCCACATCAATAGAACATCGTCCTCGTGATACTGATAGAGTTTAGTTTGTTTAGCAATTAGCCCTAGTGGTAGGATAGTTATATAACTGCTCCCACATAAAGAGAACATCGTGCTCGTGATACTGATAGAGCTTAGTATGTATAGCCATTAGCCTTAGCGGTAGTATAGTTATATAACTGCTCCTACATCAAGAGAACATCGTCCTCGTGATACAGATAGATTCTAATTTGTACAGCCATTTGCCTTAGTGGTACTATAGTTATATAACTGCTCCCACATCAAGAGAACGTTATATAATTGCTGCCGTATCAAAAGAACATCGTCCTCGTGATACTGATAGATTTTAGTTTGTATAGCCATTGGCCTTAGTGGCAGGATAGTTATATAACTGCTCCCACATCAAGAGAACATCGTCCTCGTGATACTGATAAGGTTTAGTATGTATAGCCATTAGCTTTAGTGGTACGATAGTTATATAACTGCTCCCACATCAGGAGAACATCGTCCTCGTGATATTGATAGATTTTATTTTGTATAGCCATTACGCTTAGTGGTAGGATAGTTATATACCTGCCCCACATCTAGAGAACATCGTCCTGCTGATACTGATAGAGTTTAGTTTTTATAGCCATTAGCTTTAGTGGTAGGATAGTTATATAACTGCTCCCACATCAAGAGAATATCGTCCTCGTAATACAGATAGATTGTAATTAGTATATCTATTAGCTTTAGAGGTAGGATAGTTATATAACTGCACCCACATCAAGAAACTTCGACCTCGTGATACGAATAGATTTTACTTCGTATAGCCATTAGTCCTCGTAGTAGGATAGTTATATAACTGCTCCCACATCAACAGAACATCGTCCTCGTGCTACGGATAGATTCTAATTTGTATAGCTATTAGCTTTAGAGGTAGGATAGTTATATAACTGCTCCCACATCAAGAGAAATTCGTCCTCGTGACACTGATAGCGTTTAGTTTGTATAGCCATTAGCCATAGTGGTAAGATAGTTATATAACTGCTCCCACATCAACAGAACATCGTCCTCGAGATACAGATACATTGTAATTTGTATATCTATTAGCTTTAGAGGTAGGATAGTTATATAACTGCTCCCAAATCAAGTGAAAACTTCCGCGTGATACTGATAGGCTTTAGTTTGTATAGCCATTAGCTTTAGTGGTAGCATAGTTATATAACTGCTCCCACATCAAGAGAACATCTTCCGCGTGATACTGATAGACTTTAGTTTGTATAGCCATCATCCTTAGTGGTAGGATAGTTATATAACTGCTCCCACATCAGGAGAACATCGTCCTCGTGATACGGATAGATTCTAATTTGTATAGCCATTTGTCTTAGTAGTACTATAGTTATATAACTGCTCCCACATCAAGAGAACATCGTCCTGATGATACTGATAGTTTAGTTTGTATAGCCATTAGCCTTAGTGGTAGGATATATATAAAACTGCTTCCACATCTAGAGAACATCGTTCTGATGATGCTGATAGTTTAGTTTGTATAGCCATTAGCCTTAGTGGTAGGATAGTAATATAACTGTAGCCACATCAAGAGAACATCGTCCTCGTGATACTGATAGAGTATAGTTTGTATAACCATTAGCCTTAGTGGTTGGATAGTTTTATAACTGCTCCCACACACAGAGAACATCGTCCTCATGTTACTGATAGATTTTACTTTGTATAGCCATTAGCCTTAGTGGTTGGATATTTGTATAACTACTCCCACACTCAGAGAATATCGTCTTCATGATACTGATAGTATTTACTTTGTATAGCCATTAGCTTTAGTGGTAGGATAGTTATATAACTGCTCCCACATCAAGAGAACATCGTCCGCGTGACACTGATAGACTTTAGTTTGTATAGCCATTATGCTTAGTGGTAGGATAGTTATATAACTGCTCCCATATCAAGAGAACCTCGTCCTCGTGATACGGATTGATTCTGATTTGTACAGCCGTTTGTCTTAGTGGTAATAAAGTTATATAACTGCTACCCCATCAAGAGAGCGTTATATAATTGCTCCCGCATCAAGATAACATCGTCCTCGTGATACTGATAGATTTTAGTTTGTATAGCCATTAGCCTTTGTGGCAGGATAGTTATATAACTCCTCCCACATCAAGAGAACATCGTCCTCGTGATACTGATCGAGTATAGTTTGTATAGCCAGTAGCTTTAGTGGTAGGATAGTTATATAACTGCTCCCAAATCAAGAGAACATCGTCCTCGTGATACTGATAGAGTTTAGTTTGTATAACCATTAGCTTTAGTATTAGGATATTTATATAACTGCTCCCACATCAAGAGAACATCGTCCTCGTGATACTGATAGAGTTGAGTTTCTATAGCCATTAGCTTTAGTGGTTGGATTGTTATATAACTGCCCCACATCAAGAGAATATCGTCCTCGTAATCCAGATAAGATTGTAATTTGTATATCTATTAGCTTTAGAGGTAGGATAGTTATACAACTGCTCCCACATCAAGAAACTTCGTCCTCGAGATACGAATAGATTTTGCTTTGTATAGCCATTAGTCCTCGTAGTAGGATGGTTATATAATTGCTCCCGCATGAAGAGAACTTCTTCCTCGTGATACGAAGGAGTTTACTTTGTATAGCCATTAGCCCTAGTGGTAGGATAGTTATATTACTGCTCCCACTTCAACAGAACATCGTCCTCTTGATACTGATAGAGTTGAGTTTGTATAGCCATTAGCTTTAGTGGTAGAAGAGATATATAACTGCTCCCGCATCAAGAGAACATCTTCCGCGTGATACTGATAGACTTTAGTTTGTATAGCCATCATCCTTAGTGGTAGGATAGTTATATAACTGCTCCCACATCAAGAGAACATCGTCCTCGTGATACGGATAGATTCTAATTTGTATAGCCATTTGCCTTAGTGGTACTATAGTTATATAACTGCTCCCACATCAAGAGAACATCTTCCGCGTGATACTGATAGAGCATAGTATGTATAGCCATTAGCCTTAGCGGTAGTATAGTTATATAACTGCTCCCACATCCAGAGAACATCGTCCTCGTGATACTGATAGAGTTTAGTTTGTATAGCTATTAGCTTTAGAGGTATGATAGTTATAAAACTGCTCCCACATCAAGAGAACTTCGTCCTCGTGATACTGATACAGTTTCCTTTTTATAGCCGTTAGCCCTAGTGGTAGGATAGTCATATAACTGCTCCCTCATCAACAGAGAGTCGTCCTCGTGATACTGATAGAGTTTAGTTTGTATAGCCATTAGCCTTAGTGAAAGGATAGTTATATAACTGCTCCCACATCAAGAGCATATCGTCCTCGTGATACTGATAGAATTTAGTTTGTATAGCCATTAGCTTTTGTGGTAGGATAGTTATATAACTGCTCCCACGTCAACAGAACATCATCCCCGTCATACTGCTAGAGCTTAGTTTTTATAGCCATTAGGTTCAGTGGTAGGATAGCTATATAACTGCTCCCGCATCAAGAGAACATCGTCCTCATGATACGGATAGATTCTAAATTTGTATAGCTATTAGATTTAGAGGTAGGATAGTTATATAACTGCTCCCACATCAAGAGAAATTCGTCCTCGTGACGCTGATAGCGTTTAGTTTGTATAGCCATTAGCCATAGTGGTTAGATAGTTATATAACTGCTCCCACATCAAGAGAACATCGTCCTCGTGATACAGATAGATTATAATTTGTATATCTATTAGCTTTAGAGGTAGGATAGTTATATAACTGCTCCCACATAAAGAGAACATCTTCCGCGTGATACTGATAGACTTTAGTTTGTATATCTATTAGCTTTAGAGGTAGGATAGTTATATAACTGCTCCCACATCAAGCCAACATCTTCCGCACGATACTGATAGAATTTAGTTTGTATAGCCATCATCCTTAGTGGTAGGATAGTTATATAACTGCTCCCACTCCAAGAGAGCATCGTCCTCGTAATACTGATAGAGTTTAGTTTGTATAGCCATTAGCTTTAGTGCTAGGATAGTTTAACTGCTTCCACATCAAGAGAACATCGTGCTCGTGGTACTGATAGAGTTTTGTTTGTATAGCCGTTAGCTTTAGGGGTAGGATAGGTATATGTAACTGCTCCCACATCAAGAGAACTTCGTCCTCTTAATAGTGATAGAGTTTACTTTGTATAGCCATTAGCCCCAGTTGTAGGATAGTGATGTAACTGCTCCCACATCAAGAGAACATCGTCCTCGTGATACTGATAGAGTTTAGCTTGTGTAGCCATTAGCCTTATTGGTAGGATAGTTATATATTGCTCTCACATCAAGAGAACATCGTGCTCGTGATATTGATATACTTTAGTTTGTATAGCTATTATGGTTAGTGGTCGGATAGTTATATAACTGTTACCTCATCAAGAGAACATCGTCCTGATGATACTGATAGTATAGTTTGCATAGCCATTAGCTTTAGTAGTAGGATAGTTATATAACTGCTCCCACATCAACAGAACACCGTGCTCGTGATATGAGAGAGTTTAGTTTGTATAGCTATTAGCTTTAGTGGTAGGATAGTTATATACCTTCTCCCACATCAAGAGAACCTCGTCCATGTGCTTTTGGTAGGTTTTAGTTTGTACGGCCATTAGCTGTAGTGGTAGGAGTTATATAACTGGTCCCACGTCAAGAGAGCATCGTCCTCGTAATACTGATAGAGTTTAGTTTGTATAGCCAATAGCCCCAGTTTTAGGATAGTGATGTAACTGCTCCCACATCAACAGAACATCGTCCTAGTGAAACAGATAGATTCTAATTTGTATAGCTATTAGCTTTAGAGGTAGGATAGTTATATAACTCCTCCCACATTAAGAGAACTTCGTCCGCGTGATACTGATAGACGTAAGTTTGTATAGCCATTATGCTTAGTGGTGGGATAGTTATATAACTGCTCCCACATCAAGAGAAATTCGTCCTCGTGACACTGATAGCGTTTAGTTTGTATAGCCATTAGCCATAGTGGTAAGATAGTTATATAACTGCTCCCACATCAACAGAACATCGTCCTCGTGATACTGATAGAGTTTAGTTTGTATAGCCATTAGCTTTAGTGGTAAGATAGTTATATAACTGCTCCCACATCAAGAGAACATCGTCCTCGTGATACAGATAGATTGTAATTTGTATATCCATTAGATTTAGAGGTAGGATAGTTATATAACTGCTCCCACATCAACAGAACATCGGCCTCGTGATACGGATATATTCTAATTTGTATAGCCATTTGCCTTAATGGTACTATAGTTGTGTAACTGCACCCACATCAAGAGAACGTTATATAACTCTTCCCACATCAAGAGAACATCGTCCTCGCCATACTGATAGTGCTTTGCGTGTATAGGCATTAGCCTTAGTGGTAGGATAGTTATATATCTGCTCCCACATCAACAGAACATCGTCCTCGTGTTGCTGATGGAGTTTAGTTTGTATGGCCATTAGGTTTAGTGGTATGATAGTTATATAACTGCTCGCACATCAAGAGAACCTCGTCCTCGTGATACTGATAGAGTTTAGTTTGTATGGCCATTAGCTTTAGTGGTATGATAGTTATATAACTGCTCTCACATCAAGAGAAGATCATCCTCGTGACACTGATAGAGTTTAGTTTGTATAGCCATTAGCTTCAGTGGTAGAATAGTTAGATAACTGCTCCCACATCAGGCGAATATCGTCCTCGTGATACTGATAGAGTTTAGCTTGTATAGCCATTAGCCCTAGTGGTAGGATAGTTATATAACTGCTCCCACATACTCAGAACTTCGTGCTCATGATACTGATAGAGCTTAGTATGTATAGCCATTACCCTTAGTGCTAGCATAGTTATATAACTGCTCTCGCATCAAGAGGAGATCATCCTCGTGATGCTGATAGAGTTTAATTTGTATAGCCATTAGCTTTAATATTATTGTAATAATATAACTGCTCCCACATAAGAGAACATCGTCCTCGCGATACTGATAGAGTTTAGTTTGTATAGCCATTAGCCCTAGTGCTAGGATAGTTATATAAGTGCTCCCAAATCAAGAAAATATCGTCCCCGTGATACTGATAGACTTTAGTTTGTATAGCCATTAGCCTTAGTGGTAGGATAGTTATATATCTGCTCCCACATCAAGAGAATATCGTCTTCGTGATAATGGTAAGGTTTAGTTTGTATAGCCATTAGCTTTAGTGGTAGGTTAGTTATATAACTGCTCCCACATCAGGAGAACCTCATCCTCGTGATACTGATAGAGTTTAGCTTGTATAGCCATTAGCCCTAGTGGTAGGATAGTTATATAACTGCTCCCACATACTCAGAACTTCGTGCTCATGATACTGATAGAGCTTAGTATGTATAGCCTTTAGCCTTAGCGGTAGTATAGTTATATAACTGCTCCCATATCAAGAGAACATCGTCCTCGTGATGCAGATAGATTCTAATTTGTATAGCCATTTGCCTTAGTGGTACTATAGTTATATGACTGCTCCCAAATCAAGAGAAATTTATATAATTGCTCCCGCATCAAGTGAACATCGTCCGCGTGACACTGATAGATTTTAGTTTGTGTAGCCATTAGCCTTAGTGGTAGGATAGTTATATAACTGCTCCCACATCAAGAGAACATCGTCTTCGTGATAATGGTAAGGTTTAGTTTGTATAGCCATTAGCTTTAGTGGTAGGTTAGTTATATAACTGCTCCCACATCAGGAGAACCTCGTCCTCGTGATACTGATAGATTTTAGATTGTATAGCAATTACGCTTAGTGGTAGGATAGTTATATAACTGTTACCACATCAAGAGAACCTTATATAATTGCTCCCGCATCAAGAGAACATCGTCCTCGTGATACTGATAGATTTTAGTTTGTATAGCCATTAGCCTTAGTGGTTGGATAGTTGTATAACTGCTCCCACATACAGAGAACATCGTCCTCATGATACTGATAGAATTTAGTTTGTATAGCCATTAGCTTTATTGTTGGATAGTTATATAACTGCTCCCACATCAAGAGAACATCGTCCGCGTGATACTGATAAAACTTAGTTTGTATAGCCATTATGCTAAATGGTAGGATAGTTATATAACTGCTCCCACATCAAGAGAACCACGTCCTCGTGATACGGATTGATTCTAATTTGTATAGCCATTTGCCTTAGTGGTACTAAAGTTATATAACTGCTCCCACGTCAAGAGAACGTTATGTAATTGCTCCCGCATCAAGAGAACATCTTCCTCGTGATACTGATAGATTTTTGTTTGTATAGCCATTAGCCTTTGTGGTAGGATATATATATAACTGCTCCCACATCAAGAGAACATCGTCCTCGTGATACTGAGAGAGTTTAGTTTCTATAGCCATTAGCTTTAGTGGTAGGATTGTTATGTAACTGCTCCCACATCAAGAGAATATCGTCCTCGTGATACTGATAGAGTTTAGTTTGTATAGCCATTAGCTTTTGTGGTAGGATACTTATATAACTGCTCCCACATCAACAGAACTTCGTGCTCGAGATATGATAGAGTTCATTTTGTATAGCTATTACCTTTAGTGGTAGGATAGTTATATACCTTCTCCCACATCAAGGGAACCTCGTCCATGTGATAGTGGTAGGGTTTAGTTTGTCTAGCCATTAGCATTAGTGGTAGGATAGTTATATAACTGCTCACACATCAAGAGAACATCGTCCTCGTGATACTGAGAGAGTTTAGTTTCTATAGCCATTAGCTTTAGTGGTAGGATTGTTATGTAACTGCTCCCACATCAAGAGAATATCGTCCTCGTGATACTGATAGAGTTTAGTTTGTATAGCCATTAGCTTTTGTGGTAGGATACTTATATAACTGCTCCCACATCAACAGAACTTCGTGCTCGAGATATGATAGAGTTCATTTTGTATAGCTATTACCTTTAGTGGTAGGATAGTTATATACCTTCTCCCACATCAAGGGAACCTCGTCCATGTGATAGTGGTAGGGTTTAGTTTGTCTAGCCATTAGCATTAGTGGTAGGATAGTTATATAACTGCTCACACATCAACAGAACATCGTCCTCGTGATACTGATAGAGTTTACTTTTATAGCCATTAGCTTTAGTGGTAGGATAGTTATATAACTGCACCCACATCAAGAGAACATCGACCTCGTTGTACTGATAGAGTTTAGTTTGTATAGCCATTAGCTTTAGTGGTAGGATGGGTATATAACTGCTCCCACATCCAGACAAATTCGTCCTCGTGATACAGATAGATTATAATTTGTATATCTATTAGCTTTAGAGGTAGGATAGTTATATAACTGCTCCCACATCAAGAGAACATTGTCCTCGTGATACTGAGAGAGTTTAGTTTGTATAGCCATTAGCTTTAGTGGTAGGATAGTTATTTAACTGCTCACACATCAACAGAACATCGTCCTCGTGATACTGATAGAGTTTAGTTTGTGTAGCCATTAGCTTTAGTGGTAGGATAGTTATATAACTGCTCCCACATACAGAGAATATTGTCCTCGTGATACTGATAGAGTTTAGTTTTTATAGCCATTAGCTTTAGTGGTAGGATAGTTATATAACTGCTCAAACATCAACAGAACATCGTCCTCGTGATACTGATAGAGTTTAGTTTTATAGCCATTAGCTTTAGTGGTAGGATAGTTATATAACTGCACCCACATCAAGAGAACATCGACCTCGTTGTACTGATAGAGTTTAGTTTGTATAGCCATTAGCTTTAGTGGTAGGATGGGTATATAACTGCTCCCACATCCAGACAACTTCGTCCTCGTGTTACAGATAGATTATAATTTGTATATCTATTAGCTTTAGAGGTAGGATAGTTATATAACTGCTCCCACATCAAGAGAACATCGTCCTCGTGATACAGATAGATTATAATTTGTATAGCCATTAGGTTTAGTGCTAGAATAGTCATATAACTGCTCCCACATCAAGCGAACATCTTCCGCATGATACTGATAGAATTTACTTTGTATAGCCATCATCCTTAGTGGTAGGATAGTTATATAACTGCTCCCACTTCAAGAGAACATCGTCCTCGTGATACGGATATATTCTAATTTGTATAGCCATTTGCCTTAGTGGTACTATAGTTATATAACTGCTCCCATATCAAGAGAACTTTATATAATTTCTCCAGCATCAAGAGAACATCGTCCTCGTGATACTGATAGATTTTAGTTTGTATAGCCATTAGCTTTAGTGGTAGGATAGTTATATAACTGCTCCTACGTCAACAGAACATCATCCCCGTGGTACTGATAGAGCTTAGTTTGTATAGCCATTAGGTTTAGTGGTAGGATAGTTATATTACTGCTCCCGTATCAAGAGAACATCGTCCTCGTGATATTGATAGACTTTAGTTTGTATAGCTATTATGGTTAGTGGTCGGATAGTTATATAACTGTTACCTCATCAAGTGAACATCGTCCTGATGATACTGATAGTTTAGTTTGCATAGCCATTAGCTTTAGTGGTAGGATAGTTATATAACTGCTCCCACATCAACAGAACATCGTGCTCGTGATATGAGAGAGTTTAGTTTGTATAGCTATTAGCTTTAGTGGTAGGATAGTTATATACCTTCTCCCACATCAAGAGAACCTCGTCCATGTGCTTTTGGTAGGTTTTAGTTTGTATAGCCATTAGCTGTAGTGGTAGGAGTTATATAACTGGTCCCACGTCAAGAGAGCATCGTCCTCGTAATACTGATAGAGTTTAGTTTCTATAGCCATTAGCTTTAGTGGTAGGATAGTTATATAACTGCTTCCACATCAAGAGAACATCGTGCTCGTGGTACTGATAGAGTTTTGTTTGTATAGCCATTAGCCTTAGTTGTTGGATAGTTGTATAACTGCTCCCACATCAAGAGAACATCGTCCTCGTGATACAGATAGATTCTCATTTGTATAGCTATTTGCCTTAGTGGTACTATAGTTATATAACTGCTCCCATATCAAGAGAACTTTATATAATTTCTCCCGCATCAAGAGAACATCGTCCTCGTGATACTGATAGATTTTAGTTGGTATAGCCATTAGCTTTAGTGGTAGGATTGTTATATAACTGCTCCCAAATCAAGAGAACAGCGTCCTCGTGATACTGATAGAGTTTAGATTGTATAGCCATTACCTTTAGTGGTAGGATTGTTATATAGCTGCTCCCACATCAAGAGAACTTCGTCCTCGAGATACTGATAGACTATACTTTGTATAGCCATTAGCCCTAGTTTTTGGATAGTGATATAACTGCTCCCACATCAAGAGAACATCGTCCTCGTGATACTGATAGAGTTTAGCTTGTGTAGCCATTAGCCTTATTGGTAGGATAGTTATATAACTGCTCTCACATCAAGAGAACATCGTCCTCGTGATACTGATAGAGTTTAGTTTCTATAGCCATTAGCTTTAGTGGTAGGATTGTTATATAACTGCTGCCACATCAAGAGAATATCGTCCTCGTGATACTGATAGATTTTAGTTT
Organism: Anabrus simplex; assembly: GCF_040414725.1. NCBI lineage: Eukaryota > Metazoa > Arthropoda > Insecta > Orthoptera > Tettigoniidae > Anabrus > Anabrus simplex. The sequence continues at coordinate 146,532,111 of NC_090270.1, read as the reverse complement.
CTATAGCCATTAGCATTAGTGGTAGGATAGTTATATAACTGCTCCCATATCAACAGAACTTCGTGCTCGTGATATGATAGAGTTTAGTTTGTATAGCGATTACCTTTAGTGGTAGGATAGTTATACACCTTCTCCCACATCAAGAGAACCACGTCCGTGTCATTTTGGAAGGTTTTCGTTTGTATAGCCTTTAGCTGTAGTTGTAGGAGTTATATAAATGGTCCCACCTCAAGAGAGCATCGTCCTTGTAATACTGATAGAGTTTAGTTTGTATAGCCATTAGCCTTAGTGGTAAGATAGTTATATAACTGCTCCCACATCAACAGAACATCGTCCTCGTGATACTGATAGAGTTTAGTTTGTATAGCCATTAGCTTTAGTGGTAAGATAGTTATATAACTGCTACCACATCAAGAGAACATCGTCCTCGTGATACAGATAGATTGTAATTTGTATATCCATGAGATTTAGAGGTAGGATAGTTATATGACTGCTCCCACATCAACAGAACATCGGCCTCGTGATACGGATATATTCTAATTTGTATAGCCATTTGCCTTAATGGTACTATAGTTGCGTAACTGCACCCACATCAAGAGAACGTTATATAACTGTTCCCACATTAAGAGAACATCGTCCTCGCCATGCTGATAGTGCTTAGCGTGTATAATCATTAGCCTTAGTGGTAGGATAGTTATATATCTGCTCCCAAATCAACAGAACATCGTCCTCGTGTTGCTGATAGAGTTTAGTTTGTATGGCCATTAGCTTTAGTGGTATGATAGTTATATAACTGCTCGCACATCAAGAGAACCTCGTCCTCGTGATACTGATAGGGTTTGGTTTGTATGGCCATTAGCTTTAGTGGTATGATAGTTATATAACTGCTCTCACATCAAGAGAAGGTCATCCTCGTGATACTGATAGAGTTTAGTTTGTATAGCCATAAGCTTTAGTGGTAGAATAGTTAGATAACTGCTCCCACATCAGGCGAATATCGTCCTCGTGATACTGATAGAGTTTACTTTGTATAGCCATTACCCTTAGTGCTAGCATAGTTATATAACTGCTCTCGCATCAAGAGGAGATCATCCTCGTGATGCTGATAGAGTTTTTTTTTGTATAGCCATTAGCTTTAATTGTATTGTAATAATATAACTGCTCCCACATAAGAGAACATCGTCCTCGCGATACTGATAGAGTTTAGTTTGTATAGCCATTAGCCCTAGTGCTAGGATAGTTATATAAGTGCTCCCAAATCAAGAAAATATCGTCCCCGTGATACTGATAGACTTTAGTTTGTATAGCCATTAGCCTTAGTGGTAGGATAGTTATATATCTGCTCCCACATCAAGAGAACATCGTCCTCGTGATACTGATAGAGTTTAGCTTGTATAGCCATTAGCCCTAGTGGTAGGATAGTTATATAACTGCTCCCACATACACAAAACATCGTGCTCATGATACTGATAGAGCTTAGTATGTATAGCCTTTAGCCTTAGCGGTAGTATAGTTATATAACTGTTCCCACATTAAGAGAACATCGTCCTCGCCATGCTGATAGTGCTTAGCGTGTATAATCATTAGCCTTAGTGGTAGGATAGTTATATATCTGCTCCCACATCAACAGAACATCGTCCTCGTGTTGCTGATAGAGTTTAGTTTCTATAGCCATTTGCTTTAGTGGTAGGATTGTTATGTAACTGCTCCCACATCAAGAGAATATCGTCCTCGTGATACTGATAGAGTTTAGTTTGTATAGCCATTAGCTTTTGTGGTAGGATACTTATATAACTGCTCCCACCTCAACAGAACTTCGTGCTCGAGATATGATAGAGTTTATTTTGTATAGCTATTAGCTTTAGTGGTAGGATGGTTATATACCTTCTCCCACATGAAGGGAACCTCGTCCATGTGATAGTGGTAGGGTTTAGTTTGTCTAGCCATTAGCATTAGTGGTAGGATAGTTATATTACTGCTCACAAAGCAACAGAACATCGTCCTCGTGATACTGATAGAGTTTAGTTTGTATAGCCATTAGCTTTAGTGGTAGGATAGTTATATAACTGCTCACACATCAACAGAACATCGTCCTCGTGATACTGATAGAGTTTAGTTTGTATAACCATTAGCTTTAGTGGTAGGATAGTTATATAACTGCTCCCACATACAGAGAACATCGTCCTCGTGATACTAATAGAGTTTAGTTTTTATAGCCATTAGCTTTAGTGGTAGGATAGTTATCTAACTGCTCACACATCAACAGAACATCGTCCTCGTGATACTGATAGAGTTTAGTTTTTATAGCCATTAGCTTTAGTGCTAGGATAGTTATATAACTGCTCCCACATACAGAGAACATCGTCCTCGTGATACTGATAGAGTTTAGTTTTTATAGCCATTAGCTTTAGTGGTAGGATAGTTATATAACTGCACCCACATCAAGAGAACATCGACCTCGTTGTACTGATAGAGTTTAGTTTGTATAGCCATTAGCTTTAGTGGTAGGATAGGTATATAACTGCTCCCACATCGAGACAACTTCGTCCTCGTGATACTGATAATGTATAGCCATTAGCCCTAGTTTTTGGACAGTGATATAACTGCTCCCACATCAATAGAACATCGTCCTCGTGTGACTGATAGATTTTAGTTTGTATAGCCATTAGCCTTTGTGGTAGGATAGTTATGTAACCGCTTCCACATCAACAGAACTTCGTGCTCGAGTTATGATAGAGTTTAGTTTCTATAGCCATTAGCTTTAGTGGTAAGATTGTTATATAACTGCTCCCACATCAAGAGAATATCGTCCTCGTGATACTGATAGAGTTTAGTTTGTATAGCCATTAGCTTTAGTGGTGGGATAGTTATATACCTTCTCCCTTATCGAGAGAACCTCGTCCTTGTAATAGTGGTAGGGTTTAGTTTGTATAGCCATTAGCCTTAGTGGTAGGATAGTTATATAACTGGTCCCACGTCAAAAGAGCATCGTCCTCGTGATTCGGATAGATTCTAATTTGTATAGCCATTTGCCTTAGTGGTACTATAGTTATGTAACTGCTCCCACATCAATAGAACTTTATATAATTGCTCCCGCATCAAGAGAACATCGTCCTCGTGATACTGATAGATTTTATTTTGAATAGCCATTAGCTTTAAGGGTAGGATACTTGTATAACTGCTCCCACATCTACAGACCATCGTACTCTTTATATGATGGAGTTTAGTTTGTATAGCTATTAACTTTAGTGGTAGGATACTTATATAACTGCTCCCACATCAAGAGAACCTCGTCCATGTGATAGTGGTAGGGTTTAGTTTGTATATCCATTAGCTTTATTGGTAGAATAGTTATATAACTGGTCCCACATCAAGAGAACATCGTCCTCGCAATACTGATAGTGTTTAGTTTGTATAGCCATTAGCCTTAGTGGTAGGATAGTTATATAACTGCTCCCACATCAACAGAACATCGTCCTCGTGGTACTGATAGAGTTTAGTTTGTATAGCCATTAGCTTTAGTGGTAGGATAGTTATATAACTGCTCCCATATCTAGAGAACATCGTCCTGATGATACTGATAGTTTAGTATGTATAGCCATTAGCTTTAGTGGTAGGATAGTTATATAACTGTTCCCACATCAACAGAACATCGTACTCGTGATATGATAGAGTTTAGTTTGTATAGCCATTAGCTTTAGTGGTAGGATAGTTATATAACTGCTCCCACATCAAGAGAACATCGTTCTCGAGATACTGATAGACTTTAGTTTGTATAGCCATTAGCCTTAGTGGTATGATATCTATATAACTGCTCGCACATCAAGAGAACATCGTCCTCGTGATACCGATAGAGTTTAATTTGTATAGCCATTTGCCTTAGAGGTACTATAGTTATATACCTGCTCCCACATCAAGAGAACGTTATATAACTGCTCCCACATCTAGAGAACATCATCCTGATGATACTGATAGTTTAGTTTGTATAGCCATTAGCCTTAGTGGTAGGATTGTTATATAACTGCTCCCACATCAACAGAACATCGTCCTCGTGATGCCGATAGAGTTTAATTTGTATAGCCATTTGCCTTAGTGGTACTATAGTTATATACCTGCTCCCACATCAAGAGAACGTTATATAACTGCTCCCACATCTAGAGAACATCGTCCTGATGATACTGATAGTTTAGTTTGTATAGCCATTAGCCTTAGTGGTAGGATTGTTATATAACTGCTCCCACATCATGAGAACATCGTCCTCGTGATACTGATAGAGTACAGTTTGTATCGCCAGTAGCTTTAGTGGTAGGATAGGTATATAACTGCTCGCAAATCAAGAGAACATCGTTCTCGTGATACTGATAGAGTTTAGTTTGTATAGCCATTAGCCTTAGTGGTAGGATAATTATATAACTGCTCCCACATCAACAGAACATCGCCCTCGTGATACTGATAGAGTTTAGTTTGTGTAGCCATTAGCTTTAGTGGTAGGATAGTTATATAACTGCTCCCACATCAAGAGAACATCGTCCTCGTGATACGGATAGATTCTAATTTGTATAGCCATTTGTCTTAGGGTTACTATAGTTATATTTCTGCTCCCACATCAAGAGAACGTTATATAATTGCTCCCGCATCAAGAGAACATCGTCCTCGTGATACTGATAGATTTTAGTTGAATAGCCATTAGCCATTGTGGTAGGATAGTATATAACTGCTCCCACATCAAGAGAACATCCTCCTCGTGATACTGACAGAGTTTAGTTTTTATAGACATTAGCCTTAGTGGTAGGATAGTTATATAACTGCTCTCACATCAAGACATCATCATCCTCATACTGATGGTGTGTACTTTGTATAGGCATAGCTTTAGTAAAGGATAGTTATGTAATTGCTTCCTCATCAAGAGGACATGGTTTTCCTCATACTGATAATCTTGTTTGTATAGCTACTGGGCTTCGTGGTTGTATATCTATTTTTACTGTTCCCTGATCAAGAGAACATTATGATAGAGTCTAATTTATATAGCTACTAGCTTTAGTGCTAGGGTGGTTATATCACTGCTCCCGCATCAAGAGTACTATATCCTCGACGTCCTGATAGAGTCTAGTGTGTATAGCTATAAGCCTTAGTGTTAGAATAGTTAAAAAACTGCTCCCATATCAAGATTACACACCACTCCTGTTACTAATAAGGTCTAGGTTATATACCTACTAGCTTTAGTGGTAGGATAGTTGTATAACCGCTCTCACATCAAGAGATCATCGTCCTCCTGATACTGATAGAGTCTAATTTGTATAGCCATAGTTTGAGTAGAATGATAGTTACTTAACTGCTCCTGCATCAAGAGAGCATCGTGTTCCTGATATTCCCAGAATCTAGGTGGTATAGCCATTATCCTCTGTGATAGGATATGATATTGCTGCTCTCACATCAAAAGAACATCCTCCTCCTCATACCGATAGGGTCTAGTTTGTATAGCCAGTAGCCTCATTGGTAGGACAGTTGTATAACCGCTCCCACATCGTGAGAAAGACGTCCTCCTGATACTAATAGAGTCTACTTTGTTCAGCCGTAGCTTTAGTGGTAGGATAGTTATATAACTGCTCCCACGTCAAGAGATCATCTTCCTCCTGGTACCTATAGATAGTAGATTGTATAGCTACTATTTTTAGTGGTAGGATAGTTGTATAACTGGTCCCGCATCAAGAGAACATCGTCTTCCTGATTCTGATAAATTCTAGTTTGTAGAGCTACTACCCTGAGTTGTAGGATAGTGTGATGACTGCTCCCACATCAGGAGAACATCGTCTTCCTGTTACCGATAGAGTCTAGTGTGTATAGCTACTAGCGTTAGTAGTAACAAAGTTGAATATCTGCTCCCACATCAAATGAATATCGTCCTCATGATGCCAATAGAGTCTAGTTTGTATAGTCATAGCTTTAGTGGTAGGACAGTTATATACCTACTCCCACATCAAGAGAACATCATCCTCCTCATACTGATAGGGTCTAGTCTGTACAGCTACTAGCTTCAGTGGTAGGACAGTTGTATACCTGCTCCCATATGATGAGAACGTCGTCCTCATACTGATCGAGTGTAGTTTGTATAGCTACTAGCTTTAGTGGTAGGATAATTGTATACTGCTCCCACATCAAGAGAACACCACCCTTGTGATACTGACGGAGTCTAGTTTATATAGATATACCTTTAGTGGTAGGATAGTTATATACCTGCTTCCAAATAAAGAGAACATTGTCCTCCTGATACTAATAGAGTCTTGTTTGTAAAGCCATAACTTTAATGGTAGGATAGTTGTATAACTGCTCTCACTCGACCTGAAAAATAATTTATATGGCAATAGTATTAGTTGCAGGATAGTATATGACATGCTCCCACATCATGAGAATATCGTCCACCTGATACTGGTATGGTCTAGTTTGTATAGACATAATTTTAATGGTAGGACAGTTATATGACTGCTCCCACATCAATAGTACATCGTCCTCGTGATACTGCTAAAGTCTAGTTTGTATAGCTATAGCTTTAGTGATAGGAGAATTGTATATTTCCCACATCAGGAGAACATCTTCCTCCTGATACTGAGAGAGTCTAATTTCTATACCCATAGCCTTAGTGGTAGGATATTTATATAACTGCTCTCACATAAAGAGACCATCGTCCTCCTGATACTGATAGTTTAGTTTGTTTAGACATAGTCTTAGTGGTGGGATAGTTATGTATTTTCTCTCATCAAGAGAGCACCGTGGTCCTGATGTTGATAGGCTAGTTTGTGTAGGTACTAGCTTTACTGTAAGATATTTATATAACTGTTCCACATCAAGGGAACATCATCCTCCTCAAACTGATAGAGTCTAGTGTGTATATCTACTAGCTTTAGTGGTAGTATTACTAAATGACTGCTCCCACATCAAGAGAACGTCGTCCTTCTGATAATGATAGAGTCAGGTTTTACAGGTAATATTTTTATTAGGAGGATACTTTAATTAGTTCCCCGTATCAAGAGAAAATCGTCCTCTTGATACAGGTAGAGTCTAGTATGTGTAGCCGTAGCCTTAGTGGTAGGATACTTATATATCCGCTCTCACATTAAGAGAACATCTTCGTCCTGATACTCATGGAGTCTCGTTTGTATAGCCATACCTTTAGCTGTAGGATAGTTATACAACTCATGCCAAATCAAGGTAATGCTCTCCTCCTGATATAGAAAGTATTTAGATTGTATAGCAATAGCCTTAGTTGTAGGATAGTTATATAACTTCTCCCACATCAAAAGAACATCTTCCTCCTGACACTTATAGATTCCAGTTTGTATAGCTTCTGGCCTCAGTGTAGGATAATTATAGAGGAGTACATCATCCTCGTCATACTGATAGATTATAGTGTGTATAGCTAATAATCTTAGCGGTAGGATAGGTTAAATACTGCTCCCGCATAAGGAGAACATCATCCTCCTCGTACTGATAGAGTATAGTTTGTATAGCTACTAGCGTACATAATTCTCCTCATAATGATAGGCTCTAGTGTTTAACGCTACTAGCTTTAGTGCATGATAGTTAAATATCTGCTTACATCCTCCTACTGCTACTGATAGGGTCTAGTTTTAATAGCCGTAACATTAGTGCAAGGATAGTTGTATGCCTGCTTTCACCTCCAGTGATCATCGTCGTCTGATACTGACAGGGTCTTGTTTACTTAATTACTAGCTTTAGTGGTAGGATATTTGTATAACTTCTCCCACTTAAAAATGATATCCTCCTCCTCATACTGAAAGATAATAATTTGTATAAGTACTAGCTTTAGTTGTAAGAAAGTTGTATGACTCCACCCACGGCCCGATACCATGGTCCTCCTGATACTGATAGAGTCTAGTTTGTATAGCTTCTAGCTTTAGTGGTAGGATGGTTGTACCACAGCTCCCACTTCAAGAGAATATCGTCTTCCTGATACTGGTGGTGTCTAGTTTGTATAGCTAATAGCTTTAATGGTAGGATAGTTGTATACCTGCCCTCACATCAAGAGTACAACGTGGACCTGAAACAGGTAGAATCTTGTTTCTCTAGCTACTACCTTTAGTGGTAGGATAGTGGTATAACTGCTACCCCATCGAGAGAACATCGTCGTCCTGGTAATGATAGAGTCTAGTTTGTATAACTACAAGCTTTATTGCAGGATAGTTATATAACTGCTCCCACATCAAGGGTACATCCTCCTCATAGTGATAGAGTCTGGTATATATAGCTACTAGCCCTAGTTTTAGGAGTGTTAATTAACTGCTCCCCAGTCAACAGAACATCCAGCTTTAGTGGTAAGATAAGATAATGGTATACTGCTCCGCCATCGAGAGAACATCGTCCTCCCGGTACTGATAGAGTCTAGTTTTACAGCTACTATTTTTGATGTAGGATAGCTGAATAACGTCTCCCACATCAGGAGAACATCGTCCTCCTGATACTGATGGAGTCTGGTTTGTATAGCCATTAGCTTTAGCTGTGGGATAGTTGTATAACACATCTCACATCAAAGAAATGCACTCCCCCTGAAAACATTTAGTTTGTATAGCAATAGCTTTAGTTGCAGGATAGTTATATAACTGCTCCCACATCAAGAGAACGTCATGCTCCTGATACTGGTGGATTCTAGTTTGTACAGCCATAGCTTTAGTGACACTGCTGACACTGCTAGGGTCTTCTATGTATAGCCATAATTGTAATGTTGGATAGTTATATGACTGCTCCCACATCAAAAGTACATCGTCCTCCTGATACTGCTATGGTCTAGTATGTGTAGCTATAACTTTAACGGTTGGATTTTTGTATAACTGCTCCTACATGAGCAGAACATCGTCCTCTTGATACTGATAGAGTCTAGTTTGTGTAGCCATAGGCTTAGAGTCACATTAAGAAAGCGTCGTTTATCTGATAGAGTCTACATTGTATAGCCACTGGCTTTAGTGGTAGGATAGTTGTATAACTGCTCCCACATCAAGAGAACATCTTCGTCCTGATGCTGTTAGAGTGTAGTCTGTATAGCTAACACCTTTAGTGGTAGGATGGTTGTATAACTGCTCCCACATCAAGAGAACATCGCCCTCCTGATAAACCTTGTGAAGTTTCTAGATTATCTAACTGCTAGCATAAATAATAGGGTTGTTGTATAACTGATCCCACATCAAGAGATCATGGTTATCCTGATACCGATAGATTCTAGTTTTACAGCTTCTATTTTAAGTTGTGGGACTGTTGGATAGCTTCTCCTATATCAGGACAACATTGTCCTCCTGATACTGATAGAGTCCAGCTTGTACTGCCATTGCTTTAGTGGTAGGATAGTTATATAACTGCTCTCACATACAGAGAACACCTTCCTCCTGATACTGATGGAGCCTAGTTTGTATAGCCATTAGCCTTAGCTTTAGGATAGTTGTATAACTCATAACACATATAGGAAATGCACTTCTCCTGAAAAAATTGTGTCTTGTTTGTATAGCAATAGCTTTAGTTGCAGGATAGTTATATAACTGCTCCCACATGAAGGGAAGATCGTCCTCCTGATACTGCTAGAGTCTAGTCTGGATAGCTACTAGCGTTCGTGGCAGGGTTGTTATATAACTGCTCCCGCATCAGTTGTATAACTGCTCCCACATCGAGAGAACAACGTCCTCCTGACACTAATAGATTCTAGATTGTTTAACCGTAGCTTTAGTGGTTGGATAGTTATATATAACTGCTTCCACGTCAAAAGAACATCGTCCTCATGATACCGATAGAGTGTAGTTTGCATAGCTACTAGGTTTAGTGTAAGATAGTTGTATAACTGGTCCCACATAAAGAAAACATCGTCTTCCTGATACTGTTAAATTCTAGTTTGTAGAGCTACTACCTTTAGTTGTAGGATAGTGTTATAATAGCTCTCACATTAAGAGAACATCATCCCCCTCATATGATACGGTCTAGTCTATATAGCTACTAGCTTTATGGTAGGATAGTTGTATAACTGTTCCCACATCAAGAGAACATCGTCCTCCTGATACTGCTAGATTCTAGTCTGTATTGCCAATAGTTATAGTGTTAGGATAGTTATGCGGCTGTCCCAAATCAAGAGAACATCCTCCTCCTGAAACCGACAGTGTCTAGTTTTCTAGCTACTAGCGTTAATGGTAAAATTGTGTATAACTCCTCCCACATCAAGAGAACATGGTCAACCTGATACTGATAACGTCTAGTTTTGCAGGTGCTATGTTAAGTGGAAGGACAGTTGGTAACTTCACATCAGGAGAATATCGTCCTCCTGATACTGATAGAGTCCAGTTTGAATCGCCATAGCGTGAGTGGTTGGATAGTCATATAACAGCTCCCACATCAAGAGACCATCGTCCTCCTGATACTGACAGAGTCTAGTCTGCATAGCCATTGCTTAAGTGATAGGATAGTTATAAACCTGCTCCACATTAAGAGAACACCTTCGGCCTGATACTGATGGAGTCTAGTTTGTATAGCCATTAGCTTTAGCTGGAGGATAGTTGTATAACCCATCTCACATCAAGGAGAAGCACTTCTGAAAAAATGTGTGGTTAGTTTGTATAGCAATAGCTTTAGTTGCAATATAGTTATATAATTGCTCTCACGTCAAGAGAAGGTCATCCTCCTGATACTGGTAGATTCTAGTTTGTATAGCCATAATTTTAGTGATAGGAGAATTGTATAACTCTCCCACATCAGGAGAACATCGTCCTCCTGACACTGCTAGGGTCTAGTTTGTATAGCCAGTATTTTAATGGTAGGACAGTTATATGAGTGTTTCCTCATCAAGAGTACATCGTCGTCCTGATACTGATAAAGTCTAGTTTGTGTGGCTATAGGCTTAGTGGTAGGATAGTTATAGAACTGCTCTCACATCAATAGAATATCGTCGTCCTGATGCTGATGGAGTCTACTTTGTATAGCCATTAGGCTTAGTTGTAGGATAGTTGTATAACTCATCCCACATCAAGAGAACATCGTTCTCCTGATTGTGATAGAGTCTAGTTTGTATAGCTACTAGCTTTCGTGGTAGGATAGTTGTTTAACTTCTCCCACATCAAGAGAACAGCGTCTTCCTGTAAATGAAAGTGTCTAATTTCTATAGCCATATCGTTAGTGGTAGGATAGTTATTTAACTGCTCCGACATCAAGAGAACATCGTCCTTCTGATACTGATAGTCTAGTTTGTATAGCCAAAAACATTAATGCAGGATAGTTATATAACAGCTCCCACATCTGTAGTACATCCTCCTCCTCATACTGACAGAGACTAGTTTGTATAGCTACTACCTTTTGTGGTAGGATTCGTTGAATAACAGCACCCACTTTAAGAGAACATCGTCTTCCTGATACTGGTAGAGTCTAGTATGTATAGGTAATAGCTTTAGTTAAAGGATAGTTGTATAACTGTTCCCACATCAGAATAACGTCCTCCTGAAACAGATAGAGTCTAGTTTCTCTAGCTACTAGCTTTAGTGGTAAGATAGTGGTATAACTGCTCCCCCATCAGGATAACCTCGTCCTCCTAATACTGATAGATTCTAGATTTACACCTACTATTTTTATTTGTAATATGGTTGAATAACGTCTCCCGCACCAGGAGAACATCGTCCTCCTGTTACTAATCGATTCTAGTTTGTATACCAATAGCTTATTTGTAGGATAGTTGTATAACTGCCCCCACATGAGAAGAACATCGTCCTCCTGATACTGATAGAGTCTAGTTTATGTAGCCATAGGCTTAGTGGTTGGAAAGTTATATAACTGATCTCAAATTAGGGGGAAAGCCTTCGTCCTGATGCTGATGTAGTCTAGTTTGTATACCCATTAGCTTTAGTTGTAGGATAGTTGTATTACTCACCCCACACCAAGAGAAGATCGTCCTACTGATTCTGCTATATTCCAGATATTATAGCCATTGCTTTCGTGGTATTATAGTTATATAACTACTCCCACATCACGAGAACATCGTCCTCCTGATACTGATATAGCCTAGTTTGTATAGCTACTAGGTTTAATGGTAAGATAATTGTATAACTGCTCCCACATCAAGAGACATTCGTCCCTCTGATACTGATAGAGTCTAGTTTGTATAGCTACTAGTTTTCGTGGTAGCATAGTTGTATAACTTATCCCACATCAAGAGAACAGCGTCCGTCAGGAACTGAGAGAGTCCAATTTCTATAGCCACAGCCTTAGTGGTATAATAGTCATATTACTGCTCCGACATCATGAGAACATCTTCCTCCTCATACTGATAGTCTAGTTTGTATAGATAAAATATTTAGTGCAGGATAGTTAATAACTGCTCCCACATCAGCAGTACATCCTCCTCCTCATACTGATTGAGACTAGTTTGTATAACTACTAGGTTTAGTTGTAAAATAGTTGTATGACTGCTCCCACGACACGATACAAGCTCTCGTGGTAGGATAGTTGTACAACCTCTCCCACATCAAGGGAACAGCGTCCTCCTGATAGTGAGAGATTCTAATTTCTACAGCCATAGCTTTAGTGATAGGTTAGTTATATACTTACTCTGACATCAAGAGAATATCGTTCTCCTGATACTGAGGGAATTTAGTTTGAATAGCCATAGCATCAATGGTAGGATATAACTGCTTCCCTATCAAGAGACTATCGTCTTCCTGAAGCCGCTACAGTTTAGGTTGTATAGCCATTCGCGTTAGTGGTAAGATAATTATACAACAGCTCCCACATCAAGAGAATGTGATATTTACAGAGTTTAGTTCGTATATCCATAGCTTCAGTAATAGGATAGTTATATAAATGATCCGACATAGAGAACATCGTCCTCCTGATACTGGTGGAGCCTAGTGTGAATTGCCATAGCATCAATGACAGGATAGTTGTATAACTTCTCCCACATCAAGAGAACATCGTCCTCCTGATACTGAGAGAATCTACGTTGTATAGCTAATGTCTTTAGTATTAGGATAGTTGTATATCAGGTCCCATACCAAGAGAACCTCATCTCCCTGTTACTGATGGAGTCTGGGTTGTATAGCCACAGCTTTAGTGGCAGAAGTGTTATATAACTGAACCCACATCAAGAGAATATGGTCCTCCTGATACTTACAGAATCTAGTTGTGTAGGTTCTAGCTTTAGTAGTGGTATCGTTATATAACTGCTCGCATATCAACAGAAGGTATTCCTCCTGACACTGGTAGGGTCTAATTTGTATAGCCATACATTTAGTGGTAGGAGCGTTACGTACCTGCTCCCATATCAAGAGAACATAATGCTCCTGATACTGACAAACTATAGTTTGTATGGCCATAGCTTTAGTGGTTGGATAGTTATACATCTGCACCCACATCAAGAAAAGGTCAACCTCCTGATGCTGATAGGCCTTAGTTTGTATAGCCACGGGTTTAATGGTAAGATAGTAATATAACTGCTCCCACATCAAGAGAACGCCGTCCTTCTAATAGTGATATAGTCTAGTTTGTGTAGCTCCTAGCGTTACTTCTGGGATAATTGAACAAGTGCTCCCACATCAAGAGAACATCGTCCTCCTGATACTGGTATAGTCTAGTTTGTGTAGCTACTAGCGGTAGTGGTGGGAAAATTGTACAACTGCTCCCACATCAAGAGAACGTCGTCCTCCTGATACTGATAGAGTCTAGTTTGTTTAGCCATATGCTTCGTGGTAGGATAGTTATGTAACTGCTCTCATCAAGAGAACATCGTCGTTCTGATACTGATAGAGTCTAGTTTGATTAGCTACTAACTTTACTGTAATATATTTATATGACTGCTCCCACATCAAGCGAACATAGTCCTCCTCTTACTGATAGAATCTAGTTTGTATAGCCATAGCCTGAGTGGTAAGATAGTTATATAACTGCGCCCACATCAAGAGAATACCGTCCTCCTGATACTGACACAGTCTGTTTAGGATAGCCATTGTTTTAGTGGTAGGATAGTAATATGCCTGCTTAACATCAATAGAACGTCGTCCACCCGATCCCGCTAGAATTTAGGTTGTATAGCCATTAGATTTAGCGGTAGGATAGTTATATAACTGCACCCACATCAAGGCAATTTCTCCTGATATTGGTAGAATTTAGTTTGTATAGCCATTAGCCTTGGCGGTAGAAGAGTTACATAACTGCTCCCACATCTAGAGAACATCGGTCTCCCGATAATGGTAGAGTCTAGTTTGAATAGCAATAGCCTTAGTGGTAGGATAGTTGTATGCCTGCTCTCATTTCAAGAGATCTTCTTCCTCCTGATACTGATAGTGTCTAGTATGTATACCTACTAGCTTTACCGCAGGATAGTTATAGAATTGCTCCCACATCAAGAGTACATCTTCGTCATCATGCTGATAGAGTCTAGTGTGTATAGCTACTAGCTTTAGTGTTAGTGTAATTAAATAACTGCTCCCACATCAAGAGAACATCGTCCTCCTGATACTAATATATTATAGTTTGTGTAGCCATAATTATATAAGTGCTCCCACATCAAGATACGCCATCCACCTCATACATGATAGGATCTAGTTTGTATAACTACTAGCATTTGAGGTAGGATAGTTAAATAACTGCATCCACATCAAGAGAAGTTCGTTCTCCTGATGCCGCAGGAATTTAGGTTGTATAGCCATTAGCATAGCGGTAGGATAGTTATGGACCTGCCCTCACATCAGGAGAATTTGCTCCTGATATTGCCAAAATTTAGTTTGTATTGCCATTAGCCTTAGTTGTTGGATAGATATATAACAGCTCCACTTCAACAAGAGAACGTCGTCCTTCTGAAACTGAGAGAGTCAAGTTTGTTTAGCCATAGCCTTAGTGGTAGGATATTTATATAACTGCTCTCACATCAAGAGGACATGATCGTCCTGATACCTATACAGTCTAGTATGTGTACCTACTAGCTTTACTGCAGGATAGTTAAATAACTGCTCCCACATCAAGAGAACTTCGTCCTCCTCATACTGATAGTCTAGTGTCTATAGCTACTAGCTTTAGTGGTAGGATCGTTAAATAACTGCTCTCACATCAAGAGAACCTCGTTCTCTTGCTACTCATAGATTCTAGTTTACACAATTTCTACCTTTAGTGGTAGGATAGTTGTTTAATTTCTCCCACATAAAAATAACATCTTCGTCCTGATACTGATAGATTCTAGTTTGTATAGCCATTAGATTTAGTGGTAGGATAGTTATATAAGTGCTCTCACATCAATTGCGTATAGTCCTCCTGGTACTGATAGTCTAGTTTGTATAGGTAAGGGCTTTAGTGCAGTATAGATATATGACTGCTTCCACATCAGGAGTACATATTCCTCCTCCTCATACTGACAGAGACTAGTTTGTATAACCACTAGCTTTAATTTTATGATAGTTATATTACTGCTCTCGCGGCACACTACCATCGTCCTCCAGATACTGATAGAGTCTAGTTTTACAGCTACGATTTTTATGGTAATATAGTTGAATAACGTCTCCCACTTCAGAAGAACATCGCCCTCCTGATACTGATAGATTCTAGTTTGTATAGCCATTAGTTTTAGTGGTAGGATAGTTATATAGCTGTCCCACATCAAGGGGTCATCACCCTCCTCATACTTATAGAGTCTTATTTGTATAGCCATAGCCTGAGTGGTAGGATAGTTATATAACTGCTCCCACATCAAGAGTACATCGTCCTCCTGATACTGAGAGTCTATTGTGAATAGCCATTGCTTTAGTGGTGGGATAGTTATATAGCTGCTGCACATGAAGAGAACATCATTATCCTCATACTGATAGAGACTACTTTGTATAACTACTAGCTGTAGTTGTAAGATATTTGTATGACTGCTCCCACGGCACTATACCATCATTCTCCTGATACTGATAGAGTCTATTATGTATAGCTAATAGCTTTACTGCTAGGATAGTTGTGTAACTGCTCCCACATCAAGAGAACAACGTCCTCCTGAAACAGATTGATTCTAGTTTCTCTAGCTACTAGCTTTTGTTGTAAGTGTAATGATCACTCACCTATTTTCGGCTGCCGTCATCTGGAACTCTACTCATCTTCATATACTCGCCGCTACTTTACTCATCTAACCGGCCTTGGATCTTCACTGCTGCCTCGCCGTGCGTCCGTCCTGGTGAATTGCTCACTACACACTGAGTCTCCACTGGATTACGTCACCCGCTGCGTTATTCTCCGATGTTTCTCGATATTTTGTGTACTTCTTTCCTGAACTTTTTGCAGTGGTATAAAGGCTTCCCCCCACGTACTCGGTCTTCAGTCCAGCGCTGACACCGAGTGTGGTTGGAGGGTCGTCTGAGGACTTCCCAGTATCTTGCTGGGAAGCTCCACTTCTTTTATTTTGCTGTATTGGGTGAGCAACAGAATATCTATTTTATAATCACCACCGTTATTCTTCTCCTATGGATTTTGGAGTTATCTTTATTGCTATCGCCGGTTTTCTTTTAAGCTTAATATGAGTGATATTTTCCCTCAACATTTGTACATCACGTGAATTGCAATTTTAAGAGTTAGTGAGTGATTGAACTTTGGCCTGGACGGTACAAATTATCACATAAACTGTTCCTGCACTTGACAACTTTAATACTCAGGCGACTCCCACTATTTTGATCCCCGTCCTTGGTCCTTCCCGTGCCTTTCTTCTCCCTTTGTTCACCTTTTTGGAAATTTGTGTCATTATTCTCCGACGTTTATAGGTTATCATGTTCATTTGATTAGTCACATTATAATTTGTAAATGGTCTAGAAATTCTACTCTGATGTACGTCATTCAGGATGAGCGTTTTTCTTTTATGTGCCAGATTACAAAATTTTGAGTTGTAATTTGAGATTGATTTCCTTGTAGAAATAATACTCTGTTTTGATTAACATTTATCATTCTTATTATTATTACGTCCACCGACCGCCAATTGGTCCCAGACCTTTTCTCCTTGAACGTCTTGTCAAAGAATCTTAATCAACTACTACGTTGTTGTTTTGTTCTCTACGTATTGATAACTTTGTTTCTTTTTACATCCCCGATACGTAATAAAAATGGTACAGAGTAATTCATCCGATTTATTTACTGTTATCTTCTTTCTATTTTTTACTCTTTGTTACCGTACTCTTTTTCTCAACATGGCAACTTTTTCCGATAGTTTTCCATTAACTTCTTCTAATGACTATTCATTTTTACCCCCGGTTGCCTGGTCTCTACCTAATCCACCTTGTGCGAATTTAATTTCTTTTGATGAGACTACGCCCTCAGAACCTTCATCCACTATCTGTTCGTCTTCGCATTCTAACACTTCAGATGTATTTAATCAAGATTCAAAACCAAAACTTCCAATTACCACTCATCATTTACATGCTGAATCTTCTAGGCCTTTCACCTCATCGCCTATTTCCTCAAATCCACTCCCCCCTCATTAAATTTCGAGATTATTAAGCAGTCATTAACACAAGTGCCTCCTTTAACAGATACAAATCCTCGAAATTTAACTATGTGGTTATTTATTTGTCCATAAATTTCTTAAAATTAACCTTGTCCCATTTTCTCAACTCATTAGTTCATTAACGTCTAAAACTACTGGACATTTAACGAATTTTTGGCTTGAAAATATGGCGCATTTTCAGGATTGGGCTCAATTTCGCACATGTCTTCATAATTACTTTCTACC
This sequence comes from Anabrus simplex, assembly GCF_040414725.1. Classification (NCBI taxonomy): domain Eukaryota; kingdom Metazoa; phylum Arthropoda; class Insecta; order Orthoptera; family Tettigoniidae; genus Anabrus; species Anabrus simplex. Next base: position 146,514,395 of record NC_090270.1, on the reverse strand, counting down.
TTATAAGGTACGTCATACATTGAGTTTGGGATTTGTCCGCCGTCATCAACGTGCTGACGAACCTGTACACGATTATTTAGACTCACTTCTTACTTTTAGTGATGTTCTTAATATCGCTAATAATCCATCGGACTTAATCTCAATTGTTACATTTTATGCTGTGCCTTCTTTCCGACAACTTCTTCATGTACATTCTCCTCCTACCTCTTTACTACCGCAGCACAAGCTCATACGACTTACTCGTATGCAGATATTTCCTACTATGCTCATGTACCACCACCAGTCTTACCGGCTGCTACTACCTCTCCCTCGGCGTCATTATCATTGCCAATATCTCGTTCTGTTACAATTAGCAAAACCTATTATTTGTTATCGCTGTAGAGGCACAGGACATATAGCTAAATATTGTGCCTCCCCCATTTCGGGAAACACCCCAACCCCCGTCCGTAGGCAGTGGACGAGTTCAAGGGGCAAATCTGCCTACTCAAATACATTTTCATCACGACACCTCTAGTACTCGGCAAGCTCTTCGATATTCCACTATTTCTTACACTAAACCGAGCGTAAAATATGATTCTCAAATTTTTTCTCATTGCCCAGGACTTCCCATATTGTAGTCTTGCTCCACAATATTCCCACTATTGCACTTTTAGATTCTGGTTCAACGACTTCTTTAATTAGTCTAGAACTTTTCCAGTCTCTTCAGACTATTTTTTCTCATCTTCAACTTTCTCATTCTTCCCTTCGTTGTACTTCTGCATCAAATAATATACTTCAGACACTTGGCCAAGTCAGGCTCAACTAAAAAATTCAACATTTTTCGTGGCCCTATTTTTTAATGTTGTAGAAAATTTATCATATCCATTAATTTTAGGACATGACTTTTTCGTCATACTGGTTGGGTACTTGATTCCTTTTCTTCCTCTATTCGTTTCACCTTTTCGGATATTAGGATTCCATTAGTGAATTATTCTGATTTTCCTCTTTCACATCTTCCTTCTGTTCGTAAGGACTATGTGTATTGTAACCGTTCTCAGTCTGACCAACTTGATAATTTGTTAGTTGAGTTTTCTGACGTTGTAACCTCTAAACTTGGAACTGTTTCGAATTTTCACGCTCATTGATCTCACTGATACAACACCTGTTCGATATCCCCCGTATCATTTAAGTCCGCCCAGAATGAAAATTCTTAATCAATTTGTAGATAAAATTCTGTTCGATAATACCATCGTGCCTTCCACTTCTGACTATGCCTCTCCCGCGTTCATTGATGATAAACCTGACGGGTCCTTTCGTTTTGTGGTTGATTATCGTAAAATTAATTCTAAGATCCTTTACGATGCTTACCCCATGCCTAAAGTTCAAACTGCGTTTCAACATTTTTCCAATGCACAGTACTTTCCCCTCTTAGATTTCAATTCTGCCTATAATCAGATACCCTTAGATGATAGTAGCTCTAAGTAAACTGCTTTTATTACACTTACCAGGCTGTATCAATTCACTAAAGTACCTTTCGGATTAAACCTTGGTTCACAAATCATGCAAAGGTTTGTTGACAACCTTTTTTCAGACATAAAATATCAGAATCTATTTCCGTATGTGGATGATCTTTTGATTTATAGTCCTGATTTTGACACTCATATTAAACATCTTCGTGAAGTACTTTCTCGTTTACGTTTCGTTAATCTTACTGTCAATCCTTCTAAAATTATTTTAGCACAGACTTCCATTAAATTTTTGGGCCATATTCTGTAGAATAATGGCATTTCTGCTGATCCGGATCGTGTTTCTGCAGTTGATAGTATTCCTCCACCTAAGAATTTGAAGCACTTGCGAACATTCTTAGGTATGCTTGGTTTTTATAGTAAGTTTATCCCTCACTATTCTCACATATCTGAGCCACTTAACTTACTTAAACGGAAAGGCATGAAATTTCACTGGGGAGAACAACAGCAAACTGCATTTCTTTCTCTCAAACCTGCCTTAACCAAAGCCCCTGTTCTTCAAATACCGGACTTTGATTTACCTTTTGAAATTTTTACGGACGCCTCTGACGTTGCTGTTGGAGGAGTCTTAAATCAAAACCGAGACGGTAAACTTCCTATTGCTATTTTAGTCGCTTGCTTTCGCCTACTGAACGTAGGCATTCTGTTTATGAAAGGGAAGCATTAGCGTTAATCCTCACTATTGAGCATTTTTCGGAATACCTTGACCATCGACAATTTCTTGTTCAAACCGATAATCAGGCCTTATCCTGGCTACTGATAAATGCCCCTAAAATAGGCAGGACCGGTCGATGGCTGCTCGGCCTTTCCCATTTTAAGTCTTCTGTGAAATTTGTTTCTGGTTATCAAAATTCAGTTGCTGATGCTCTTTCTCGCCTTTTTGACCAATCTTCCTCTTCAACCTTAGATCAACTTCCTTCTTATGAAATCAGCGCTATTTCTTCTCTTATTGGCTTTCCATTATCTTTTGACTCTTGTCATCAGCATCAATCTACTGATTCTTATTGTAAAGACATTAAGATATCTCTTTCTGCTGCTAACTATGATGGACCTTTTCGGATCCATAATGAATTGCTGGTTTTTAAACCTCTCCTAAATCGATCTCTAGAGTTGTCATTCCTTCCCCTTTACGTTCGATGCTGTTCCAGTATCATCATGGGTCTCCTACAGGGGGACACTTTTGCCGCGCTAAAACTTATTCTCGGTTGGCATCTCAATTCTTTTGAACCAATATGCGTAAGGATGTCTTCAATTGGGTCAAATCTTGTACTTTAAGCCTGAAACATAAACCCCACAACACATTGTCCTTTGGTTCTCATTCCGCCACACCGTCTACTTATCCTGCTGAGAAGTATGATATGGATGTTGTCGGACCTATCACTAAATCCTCCCAAGGCAATGCGTATATCTTTATTCTGCTTGATGGTTTCTTAAAATTTTTAATTTTGCGCCCGTTGCGTACACTTTCTGCTCAAACTATTATTCGGTTTTAGAATGACCAAATTTTCCCTATTATTGGTCTACCGAAGTACCTAGTTTCTGATAACGCTACCGTTTTTACTTCACAATCCTTTTATGACTTTTGGTTTATCAATGGTATTAAAAAGGTCTTTTCCTTCCCCTACCACCCTCAAGCCAATCTCGTCGAACGATATCATAAACATTTGAAAGTTCTATTGTCCATCTTTCATTCTGAAGATCAACGCCATTGGGATTCTGTATTACTTGCCTTTGCGCTAGCACTTATTTCTGCCATAAATAACTCCACCTCTTTTTCCCCGACTAAAATGTTTTTGGGTAGAGATTTGCAAACTCCTTTAGATTTAACATGGGATCAACCTTCTTTGCTCTTTTCCCCCCTAATCAAGTCACTCAGGCGGAGTGGAAAAGGGTCTTAACTAAATTGCCCCAGGTACGGGAGGTCCATCGACGGGTTCACGATCGAGGGCACCGTTCCTCAAAATTTAAACTTTTAGATAAAGTACTGCTAAAGTACCATCCTCAATGTTCCGCGAGTGAACATATATCTGCTAATTTTTTTCCTCGTTGGACAGGGCCTTTTTCAATCATTCGCTTCTCTACTCCGGTTTCTGTTTTATTACAGGATGCGAATGATATTTCAATTGTTAAAAAGGCCTATGTTTCGCAGTTGAAACAGTATTTTCAGTAATTTCTTTCTTTTTCTTTTCTCTTTTGCTCTAGCCAGTGACCCTTCAACCCCACCCGGGTCAACTGGACTCTCCCATCTTGGTGAACATTAGGGAATGTTGCCCTTCCTTTGTTTTATTTATATATATATATATATATATATATATATATATATATATATATATATATATATACATACTATGCATGTGAATGGGAATTTCTTTTACCTTAGACCATATAATGTTTCTTGTACACTGACTGACAGAGCAAATGCAACACCAAGAAGGAGTGGTCAGAACTTTATGCCAATTGCAGGGTAGACTGACGTCACTGAGGTATGCTCATGATGTGAAATGCGCCGCTGTGCTGCGCACGTAGCGAACGATAAATGGGACATGGCGTTGGCGAATGGCCCACTTCGTACCGTGATTTCTCAGCCGACAGTCATTGTAGAACGTGTTGTCGTGTGCCACAGGACACGTGTATAGCTAAGAATGCCAGGCCGCCGTCAACGGAGGCATTTCCAGCAGACAGACGACTTTACGAGGGGTATGGTGATCGGGCTGAGGAGGGCAGGTTGGTCGCTTCGTCAAATCGCAGCCGATACCCGTAGGGATGTGTCCACGGTGCAGCGCCTGTGGCGAAGATGGTTGGCGCAGGGACATGTGGCACGTGCGAGGGGTCCAGGCGCAGCCCGAGTGACGTCAGCACGCGAGGATCGGCGCATCCGCCGCCAAGCGGTGGCAGCCCCGCACGCCTCGTCAACCGCCATTCTTCAGCATGTGCAAGACACCCTGGCTGTTCCAATATCGTCCAGAACAATTTCCCGTCGATTGGTTGAAGGAGGCCTGCACTCCCGGCGTCCGCTCAGAAGACTACCATTGACTCCACAGCATAGACGTGCACGCCTGGCATGGTGCCGGGCTAGAGCCACTTGGATGAGGGAATGGCGGAACGTCGTGTTCTCCGATGAGTCACGCTTCTGTTCTGTCAGTGATAGTCACCGCAGACGAGTGTGGCGTCGGCGTGGAGAAAGGTCAAATCCGGCAGTAACTGTGGAGCGCCCTACCGCTAGACAACGCGGCATCATGGTTTGGGGCGCTATTGCGTATGATTCCACGTCACCTCTAGTGCGTATTCAAGGCACGTTAAATGCCCACCGCTACGTGCAGCATGTGCTGCGGCCGGTGGCACTCCCGTACCTTCAGGGGCTGCCCAATGCTCTGTTTCAGCAGGATAATGCCCGCCCACACACTGCTCGCATCTCCCAACAGGCTCTACGAGGTGTACAGATGCTTCCGTGGCCAGCGTACTCTCCGGATCTCTCACCAATCGAACACGTGTGGGATCTCATTGGACGCCGTTTTCAAACTCTGCCCCAGCCTCGTACGGACGACCAACTGTGGCAAATGGTTGACAGAGAATGGAGAACCAACCCTCAGGACACCATCCGCACTCTTATTGACTCTGTACCTCGACGTGTTTCTGCGTGCATCGCCGCTCGCGGTGGTCCTACATCCTACTGAGTAGATGCCGTGCGCATTGTGTAACCTGCATATCGGTTTGAAATAAACATCAATTATTCATCCGTGCAGTCTCTGTTTTTTCCACAACTTTCATCCCTTTCGAACCACTCCTCCTTGGTGTTGCATTGTCACTGTCAGTCAGTGTATTTCTCTTTTTTGACACCCCCCCTTCCTTCAGCTTTTACTATTTGTTTATCTAAACTTTGTTTCTTGCCAAGTTCTCTTTTGTTCCAGCTCCTCTTCCTTCCTCTTCGACCGTCGTCCATCTTGACTCTTCACTCCCGGAATCCTTCGGATTCCTGGCCGGCAGTGGAATATGTAACGATCACTCACCTATTTTCGGCTGCCGTCATCTGGAACTCTACTCATCTTCATATGCTCGCCGCTACTTTACTCATCTAACCGGCCTTGGATCTTCACTGCTGCCTCGCCGTGCGTCCGTCCTGGTGAATTGCTCACTACACACTGAGTCTCCACTGGATTACGTCATCCGCTGCGTTATTCTCCGATGTTTCTCGATATTTTGTGTACTTCTTTCCTGAACTTTTTGCAGTGGTATAAAGGCTTCCCCCCACGTACTCGGTCTTCAGTCCAGCGCTGACACCGAGTGTGGTTGGAGGGTCGTCTGAGGACTTCCCAGTATCTTGCTGGGAAGCTCCACTTCTTTTATTTTGCTGTATTGGGTGAGCAACAGAATATTTATTTTATAATCACCACCGTTATTCTTCTCCTATGAATTTTGGAGTTATCTTTATTGCTATCGCCGGTTTTCTTTTAAGCTTAACATGAGTGATATTTTCCCTCAACATTTGTACATCACGTGAATTGCAATTTTAAGAGTTAGTGAGTGATTGAACTTTGGCCTGGACGGTACAAATTATCACATAAACTGTTCCTGCACTTGACAACTTTAATACCCAGGCGACTCCCACTATTTTGATCCCCGTCCTTGGTCCTTCCCGTGCCTTTCTTCTCCCTTTGTTCACCTTTTTGGAAATTTGTGTCATTATTCTCCGACGTTTATAGGTTATCATGTTCATTTGATTAGTCACATTATAATTTGTAAATGGTCTAGAAATTCTACTCTGATGTACGTCATTCAGGATGAGCGTTTTTCTTTTATGTGCCAGATTACAAAATTTTGAGTTGTAATTTGAGATTTATTTTCTTGTAGAAATAATACTATGTTTTGATTAACCTTTATCATTCTTCTTATTATTACGTCCACCGACCGCCAATTGGCCCCAGCCCTTTTCTCCTTGAACGTCTTGTCAAAGAATCTTAATCAACTACTACGTTGTTGTTTCCACGAACCTGCTACGCAGGCGTAGCAGGGGGAGAGGTGATACTCCCACGTGGCGCGTCCCAGGTGGCGGATAGGGGGGTCCTAACCGGATTGCCGGCGGACTTGAGGGAAATAAAATACCTCTCGCGGACCAAACACTCTACCCCCTGCGGGTGGGGGACGCACATGTAGAATACACCCGCGGTATCCCCTGCCTGTCGTAAGAGGCGACTAAAAGGGGCGACCAAGGGCTGACTGAATTAGAACCATGAAACTAATTTTGAATCGTACCATCACGCGGGGAACACCATAGGTTGCCTGTACTTGCGAGTAGTACCACTAAATTCGGTACGAAATAGGTTTGTGATTAGTAGCAGTAAAAGCCTGGCCTGGTGGATTCCAGTACCCGTGCCTCGTACCCATGTGTGCAACACCGCGGGTCTGGGCGTAGCCTGTGAGTTGTACCACTATATGAGCAGCACCGTGGGTCTGCGTTGCCTGTGATTAGTACCCACTATGTGAGGAACATCGCGGGAATACCGGCGCCCGTGTTTAGTACACCTAGGTGGGGAACCTTCTCGGTTTGCGTTGACTCTGAGTTGGGCCATTGTGTGAGACACACCATAGGTCTGCGTTACCTGTACGTATTGCAATACTTGTGAGTAGTACCATCTTTTGTGGAACACCGTGAGTCTTCGCTACTTCTGATTAATACCCAAACATGACACATACCATGGTTCTATTTTACTCGCGACATGTACCATTCTGTGGGGCCTTAGACATGGATTTTGCACCCCCTTTAGACACCAAGCATCATTGTGCTTTATAAGTGGTTCCTTGGTCGGTAATAATGTTATTTTCGATCTGTATTGAGTCCGATCCACTGGTTTTTTGTTTGTTTGTTTGTTTTGGGTTTTGTTGAGTTCCTGTCCATCCATTCATTCTTCATGCCATATTTTATTTTTATTTTGGTCAGTGGATGCCTTTGCAATTTTTGTTCTTTCATTTCGTACCACTAGGGGCCGATGACCTTTGATGTTAGGCCCCTTACAACAACAAGCATCATCATCATCGTTGTTGTTTTGTTCTCTACGTATTGATAACTTTGTTTCTTTTTACATCCCCGATACATAATATAAGATAGTGGTATAACTGCTCCCCCATCAAGAGAACATCGTCCTCCTGCTACTGATAGTGTCTAGTTTTACAGCTACTATTTTTATTGGTACTATAGTTGAATAACGTCTCGCAAATCATGAGAACATCGTCCTCCTGATACTGATCGAGTCTAGTTTGTATAGCCATAGCTTAAGTGGTAGGATACTTATATAACTGCTCTGACATCAAGAGAATATCATCCTGATACTGATAGAGTCTAGTATGAAAAGGCTCCTGATGCCGCTAGAATTTAGGTACCGGGCGAGTTGGCCGTGCGCATAGAGGCGCGTGGCTGTGAGCTTGCATCAGGGAGATAGTAGGTTCGAATCCCACTATCGGCAGCCCTGAATATGGTTTTCCGTGGTTTCCTATTTTCACACCAGGCAAATGATGGGGCTGTACCTTAATTAAGGCCACGGCCGCTTCCTTCCAACTCCTAGGCCTTTCCTATCCCATCGTCGCCATAAAACCTATCTGTGTCAGTGCGACGTAAAGCCTCTAGCAAAAAAAAAAGAATTTAGGTTGTATAGCCATTAGCCTTACCGGTAGGAGAGTTATATAACTGCTCCCACATCTAGATAAAATCGGCCTCCCGATACTGGTAGACTCTAGTTTGAATAGCCACAGCCTTCGTGGTAGGATAGTTGTATACCTGCTCTCATTTCAAGGGATCACCTTCCTCCTGATACTGATAGAGTCTAGTTTGTATACCTACTAGCTTTACTGCAGGAATTGCTCCCACATCAACAGTACAACATCGTCTTCATGATGATAGAGTCTAGGGTGTATAGCTACTAACTTTAGTGGTAGTATAGTTAAATAACTGCTCCCACATCAAGACAACATCGTCCTCATGATACTAATAGAGTCTAGTTTGTGTAGTCATAGCCTTAGAGATAGGGTAGTTATATAAGTGGTCTCACATCAAGTGAATATCGTCGTCCTGGTACTGATGGAGTCTAGTTTGTATAGCTAAAAGCTTTAGAGCAGGATAGTTATATAACTGCCCCCACATCAAGAGTACGTCATCCTCCTCATAGATATAGTATCTAGTTTTTATAACAACTAGCATTAGTGGTAGGAGAGTTAAATAACTGCTCCCTTATCAAGAGAACTTCGTTCTCCTGATAGCGCTAGAAATTAGGTCGTGTAGCAATTAGCTTAGCGGGAGGATAGTTATTTAACTGCACCCAGATCAAGAGAATGTACTCCTGATATTGCCAAAAAAAAATTTGTATAGCCATTAGCCTTACTGCTTGGATAGATATATAACAGCTCCACATCAAGAGAACATCGTCCTCCTGAATCTGAGAGATTCAAGTTTGTTTAGCCATAGCCTTAGTGATAGGATAGTGAAATAACTGCTCCCACATCAAGAGAACATCGTTCTCCTGCTACTAATAGAGTCTAGTTTACACAATTTGTACTTTTAGTGGTAGGATAGTTGTATAACTTCTCACACAAAAAAATAACCTCGTCCTGATACTGATAGATTCTAGTTTGTATAGCCAGTAGTTTTAGTGGTAGGATAGTTATATAGCTGTCCCACATCAAGAGAACATCGTTCTCCTGATACTAATAGAGTCTAGTTTGTGTAGCCATAGCCTTATTGTTAGGATAGTTATATACGTGCTCTCACGCCAAGTGAACATCGTCGTCCTGGTACTGATTGAGTCTAGTTTGAATTGCTAAAAGCTTTAGTGCTCCCACGTCAGGAGTACATCCTCCTCTTCATACTATAGAGACTAGTTTGTATAACTACTAGCTTTAGTTGTATGATAGTTGTATGACTGCTCCCACGGCACGATACCGTCGTCCTCCTGATACTGATAGAGTCTAGTTTGTATAGTCATAGCTTTAGTAGTAGGATAGTTATATAATTGCTCCCACATCAAGAGAACATCGTCTTCCTGATACTGATAGAGTCCAGTTTGAAAAGCGATTGCTTTAGTGGTAGGATATTTGTATAACTGCTCTCCCATAAACAGAACACCTTCGTCCTGATACTGATGGAGTCTAGTTTGTATAGCCATTAGCTTTAGCTGTAGGATAGTGGTATAACTCATCTCACATCAAGGAAATGCAGTCATGAAAAAAATTGTGTTTAAATTGTATAGCAAAAGCTTTAGTTGCAGGATAGTTAGATAACTGCTCCCACATCAAGAGAACGCCAACCTCCTGATACTGGTAGATTCTAGTTTCTATAGCCATAGCTTTAGTGATAGGAGTATTGTATAACTCTCCCACATCAGGAGAAGATCGTCCCCCTGACACTGCTAGGGTATAGTTTGTATAGCCATAATTGTAATGGTAGGAGAGTTATGACTGTTCCCACATCAAGCGTACATCGTCACCCTGATACTGCTAGGGTCTAGTTTGTATAGCTATAACTTGAATGGTTGAATAATTGTATAACTGCTCCCGCATGAGGAGAACATCGTCCTCCTGATACTGATATGATCTAGTTTGTGTAGCCATAGGCCTAGTGGTTGGTTAGTTATATAACTGCTCTCACATCAATAGAATATCGTCGTCCTGATGCTGATGGTGTCTAGTTTGTATACCCATTAGCTTTAGTTGTAGGATAGTTGTATAACTCACCCCACATCAAGAGAACATCGTCGTACTGATTCTGCTATAATCCAGCTATTATAGCCATATCTTTAGTGGTATTAGAGTACATCGTCCTCCTGATACTGCTAAGGTCTACTTTGTATAGCCATAACGTTAATGGTAGGATAGTGCCGTGCCGTTTTCCAGAGCCTCCTAAAATTAAAATTTTATAACCGGCATTTAAATCCTCTGTTAATGGGTGATTGGAGGAAATGTTCAATTCAAAATATTATAATTATATTATTGTAATATCGTGGTTGATAGGTAAGGTAAGGGTTATTCTGCCCGAAGGCAGGTCCGAACCTCCGCAGAGGTGTTCCTGAGCCAGAGTTTACGTGCGGTAGGGTGGCCAGTTCCTTTCCGCTGCTCCATTCCCTTACCCCCACCTACAGCGCGTGGCAACCCATCCAACTCCTAACCACGCCCAATGTTGCTTAACTTTGGAGATCTCACGGGATCCGGTGTTTCAACACGGCTACGGCCGTTTCTGTCGTGGTTGAGGAAGCTGAAAATTGTTTCTAGTATTCCTTAAAGATTCTTTGGGTTCCCTCATATTATTCGCGTCCGTGTTTTCTTTCCTTTCTTTCATTATTGCGTGTCATATTTTTATCTTATCTCCGGTACGCTAATTTTGTGTGGGCCTTCCCTTTTGTCTTAAGTGGGATGTTGGCTTGGTTTTGGGAAGCTGCATGCTTCGTGTGTACCATTGTTTGTTTTCTGTGGAATTTTAAGTGTTTCCCTTCGTAATTTGTAAATTATTTGAGACATATTTTTATTCGGGTTCGTGCGATTTTCTCTTGTGTTCTCTTAATTATTTACGTGTGGAATATTTGGTTGGCTATCGTTGCCTTAAATATTCTCTGTGATTCCGTGTTTCTGGGATGATTGAAATCCTTGTGTACAGGTTCTAGAAACAGATTTCAGTTTAATGAGGTTAATTGTAGTATACTTACAAGGAAAAGTTGGCCAGTTGTGTAATTAATATTTAACGCACGGATCCGTTTTAACATTTGTCATTGAGTGATTCTGATGCGAGCTGCAGACTCCGCTTATATCTTGGTACTGTAAGAGTTACTTTAGTGTGTAATCTTAGTGTGTTTTCACGATTTAATATCTTAAAAATAGACATTTGTCTCCTATTTTAATGAATTGAATATTTATAATTATTTTTCTTCTTCTATTTACTTATTTATTACTACATAAAAATTATTTTACGTTGTTATCCGAGTCCGCACTCATAATATATATATTGCTTTAAAAAATGTGATTTTTATCCATAAGTCAAAGAGGTTATTTACAAATTTTTTATTTGTTCTTCAGTTTACATTCGTCAATTTGGTTTAAATTTTTCCTAATTTTTAAGTAAAGTTCAAGCTATTTAAACATTTATCATCCTTTCATTTAGTAGTTAGTAGTGTTGACCTGGCAACACCTCAAGTAGCTAGTTTGATCCAGCCCTTTTCCTTTACGTTCTGTGCCCTCCACGCTCGTTTTGTTCATACTGCTACTGCTGGATGGTAAGTATTTTGCTTCTTGTGCTCATTTGGTGACATTCATGGGTTTTTATTATCATACCTGTTTTTATCCTTGTTGGGTTGCAGTATATCAGGTCCCACATCAAGAGAACGGCATCTCCCTTGTTACTGATGGAGTCTACTTTCTATAGCCAAAGCTTTAGTGAGAGTATAGTTATATAAATGCTCTCACATGAAGAGAACATCATCCTAATGATACTCAAGACTCTCGCCACAGCTTTAGAATTAGGATAGTTACATATCAGCTCCCACATCAAGAGAACGTCATCTCCCTGTTACTGATGGAGTCTAGATTGTATAGCCACAGCTTTAGTGGCAGGAGAGTTTTATAACTGAACCCACATCTAGAAAACATGGTCCTCCTGATACTTATAGAGTCTAGTTGTGTAGGTACTAGCATCAGTAGTGGTATCGTTATATAACTGCTTGCACATCAAGAGAAGATTGTCCTCCTGATACTGGTAGACCCTAATTCGTATAGCCATAGATTTAGTGGTAGGATAGTTACGTAGCTGCTCCCATATCAGGAGAACATCATGCTCCTGATACTGAGAGATTATAGTTTGTAAGGCCATTGCTTTAGTGGTAGGATAGTTATATATCTGCTCCCACATCAAGAAAAAGTCATCCTCCAGATATAGTGATAGGGCTTAGTTTGTATAACCATGGGTTTAATGGTAAGATAGTTATATAACTGGTCCCACATCAAGAGAACATCGTCCTCCTGATACTGATATAGTCTAGTTTGTGTAGCTACTAGCGTTACTGGTGTGATCATTGTACAACTGCTCCCACATCAAGAGAACATCGTACTCGTGATACTGATAGTTTCTAGTTTGTATAGGTACTAGCTTTTCGTAACATAGTAGTATGAATGCTCCCACATAAAGAGACCATCGTCCTCCTGATACTGATAGATTCCAATTTAATGCTACTATATTTAGTGGTAGGATAAGTTAATAACTGCTCCCACATCAAGAGAACATCGTCCTCCTGAAACTGATAGAGTCTATTTTATATAGCTGGTAGCCTTAGTGGTAGGATAGTTATATAACTGTGCCTACATCAAGAGAACATCGTCCTCCTGATACTGATATAGTCTAGTTTGTGTAGCTACTAGCGTTACTGGTGTGATCATTGTACAACTGCTCCCACATCAAGAGAACATCGTCCTCCTGATACTGATAGTTTCTAGTTTGTATAGGTAGTAGCTTTTCGTAACATAGTAGTATGAATGCTCTCACATGAAGAGAACATCGTCCTCCTGATACTGATAGAGTCCAATTTTATAGCTACTATATTTAGTGGTAGGATAAGTTAATAACTGCTGCCACATCAAGAGAACATTGTCGTCCTGATACTGATAGAGTCTATTTTATATAGCTGGTAACCTTAGTAGTAGGATAGTTGTATAACTGTGCCTACATCAACACAACGTCGTCCTCCTGATACTGATAGAGTCTGGATTGAATAGCTACTAGCTTTAGTGCAGAGTTGTTAAATAACTGCTCCCACATCAAGAGTACATCATCCTCCTCATACTGATAGAGTCTAGTGTGTATAGCTACTAACATCAGTGGTATGATAGGTAAATAACTGCTCCCGTATGAAGAGTACATCATCATCCTCGTCATACTGATAGAGTCTAGTGTGTAAAGCTACTAAACTTAGTGGTAGGATAGGTAAATAACTGCTCCCGCATCAAGAGAACATTGTCCTCCTGCTAATGATAGAGTCTAGTTTACACAATTTGTACCTTTAATGGTAGGATAGTTGTATAACTTCTCCCACAAAAAAATAACCTCGTCCTGATACTGATAGATTCTAGTTTGTATAGCCAGTAATTTTAGTGGTAGTGTATTATCTGCGCACTTGTTAGCGATAGATTTACACCCTAGTGCTGAAGCGGTCAACCGCGGCAATCTTCGAGATTGGTACTGGCAATCTTTGAAACACAAACTATGAATCGCTTATGCATCGCTGTGCGACATCTTGCGTACACTTTACGTACTAGTACTGTTGTTATTTACACAGCAAAACCAAACTGTAGGATTCACTCTAGGAATAAGATTCGCATCGAGAAATCTTATATAATGTGTGTGTGACACAGTTGTTGGCTTAAAATAACAAAGATTTATAAAATTCATCTCGATCGATCATATTATCTATTCAGACCAGATTACATTTCCATTCAGTTGGCAGTACTAACGGAAACGGATGTCCTCCCTCCATACTCCTCAAACCCATACACAAATCTATCGCTAAAACGTGCGCAGATAGTAGTTATATAGCTGACCCACATCAAGAGAACATCGTTCTCCTGATATTAATAGAGTCTAGTTTGTGTAGCCATAGCCTTATTGGTAGGACAGTTATATAACTGCTCTCACATCAAGTGAACATCGTCGTCCTGGTACTGATTGAGTCTAGTTTGAATAGCTAAAAGCTTTAGTGCAGGATAGTTATATAACTGCTCCCACATCAGGAGTACATCTTCCTCCTCACACTGATACAGACTAGTTTGTATAACTAATAGCTTTAGTTGTATGATAGTTGTATGACTGTTCCCACGGCACGATAACATCGTCCTTTTGATAGCCATAGCTTTTGTGGTAGGATAGTTATATATCTGCTCCCACATAGAGAAAAAGTCATCCTCCTAATAGTGATAGGGCTTAGTTTGTATAGCCATGGGTTTAATGGTATGATAGTTATATAACTGGTCCCACATCAAGAGAACATCGCCCTCCTGATACTGATATAGTCTAGTTTATGTAGCTACTAGCGTTACTGGTGTGATAATTGTACAACCGCTCCCACATCAAGAGAACATCGTCCTCCTGAAACTGATAGTGTCTAGTTTGTATAGGTACTATGTTTCGTAACATAGTAGTATAAATGCTCCCACATGAAGAGAACATCGTCCTCCTGATACTGATAGATTCTAATTTTATAGCTACTATATTTAGTGGTAGAGTCTAGTGTGTATAGCTACTAACATCAGTGGTATGATAGGTAAATAACTGCTCCCGTATGAAGAGTACATCATCATCCTCGTCATACTGATAGAGTCTAGTGTGTAAAGCTACTAATCTTTGTGGTAGGATAGGTAAATAACTGCTCCCGCATCAAGAGAACATTGCCCGCCTGCTAATGATAGAGTCTAGTTTACACAACTTGTACCTTTAGTGGTAGGATAGTTGTATAACTTCTCCCACAAAAAATAACCTCGTCCTGATACTGATAGATTCTAGTTTGTATAGCCAGTAGTTTTAGTGGTAGGAAAGTTATATAGCTATCCCACATCAAGAGAACATCCTCCTCCTGATACTAATAGAGTCTAGTTAGAATAGCTAAAAGCTTTAGTGCAGGATAGTTATATAACTGCTACCACGTCTGGAGTACATCCTCCTCGTCATACTGATAATGTCTAGTTTTGCAGCTATTGTTTTTAATGGTAATATAGTTGAATAACGTCTCGCACATCAGGAGAACATCTTCCTCCTGATACTGATAGAGTTTAGTTTGTATACCTAATACCTTTCGTGGTAGGATAGTTGTATAACTTCTCCCACATCAAGAGCATAGCGTCCTCCTGATACCGAGAGAGTTAATTTCTCTAACCATAGCTTTTGTGGTAGGATAGTTATATAACTGCTCCGACATCAAGAAAACATCGTCCTCCTGATACTGATAGAGTTATTGTGAATAGCCATAGCATCAATGGTAGGATAGTTATATGACTGCTCTCACATCAAGATAATATCATCCTCAAGATACCGCTACAGTTTAGGTTGTATAGCCACTAGTGTTAGTGGTAGTTACATAACTGCTCCCACATAAAGAGAATGTCCTCCTGATATTGCTAGAGTTTAGTTTGTATATCCATAGCTTTAGCGGTAGGCTAATTTTATAACTGATCCGACATCAAGGGAACATCGTCCCCCGGATATGGTGGAGTCTAGTGTGAGTAGCCACAGCACCAATGATAGGATAGTTTTATAACTATTCCCACATCCAGAGAACATCCTGGATATGGTGGAGTCTAGTGTGAGTAGCCACAGCACCAATGATAGGATAGTTTTATAACTATTCCCACATCCAGAGAACATCCTCCTCCTGATACGGAGAGAGTCTCCTTTGTATACCTAAGAGCTTTAGTGGTAGGATATTTGTATATCAGCTCTCACATCAAGAGAATATCATCTCCCTGTTACTGATGGAGTGTAGTTTGTATAGCCACAGGGTTAGTGGCATTAGGGTTATTTACCTGAATCCACATCATGAGAAATTGTCCTCCTGCTACTTATAGAGTCTAGTTGTGTAAGTACTAGCTTTGGCAGTGGTATCGTTATTTACCTGCTCCCACGTCAAGGAAAAGTCATCCTCCTGATAGTGATAGGGCTTAGTTTGTATAGCCATGGGTTTAATGGTAAGATAGTTATATACCTGCCCCACAGCAAGAGAACATAGTCCTTTTGATGCCGCTAGAATTTAGGTTCTATAGCCATTAGCGCTAGCGGTAGGATTGTTATATAACTGCACCCACATCAAGAGAATTTGCTCCTGATATTACTAGAATTTAGTTTGTATAGGTATAAGCCATAGTGGTAGGAGAGTTATATAACTGCGACACGTCAAGAGAACATCGTCCTCCTGATACTGATATAGTCTAGTTTGTATAGCTATTAGCTTTTCGTAGGATAGATGTATAACTGCTCCCACATCAAGAAAACATCTTCCTCCTGGTGCTGATAGATTCTAGTTTCTATGGCTACTATATTTTGTTATGGGATATGTTAATAGCTGCTCCCACATCAAAGGAACATCGTCTTCCTGATACTGACAGCGTCTAGTTTATATAGCTGCTAGCCGTAGTGGTAGGATAGTTGTATAACTGTCCCTACATCAAGAGAATATCGTCTTCCTGTCACTGATAGAACCTGGTTTGTAGAGCTACTAGCTTTAGTGCAGGTTTGTTATATAACTGCTCCCACATCAAGAGTACATCATCCTCCTCGTACTGATAGAGTATAGTGTGTATAGCTACTAACTTCAGTGGTAGGATAGGTAAATAACGACTCTCGCATCAAGAGTACCTCATCATCCTCATACTGATAGTGTCTAGTGTGTATAGTTACTAACCTTAGTGGTATGATAGGTAAATAACTGCTCCCGCATCAAGAGAACATTGTCCTCCTGCTACTGACATGGTCTAGTTTGTATAGCCATAGCTTTAGTGGTAGGATATTTGTATCCCTGCCCTCACATCCAGAGATCATCGTCGCCTAATACTGATAGATTCTAGTTTGTGTAGCTACTAGCTTTACTGCAGGGTATTTATATAACTGCTCCCGCATCGAGGATACATCATTTTCCTCATACTGATAGAGTCTTTTTTGTATACCCATAGCCTGAGTGCTATGATAGTTATTCAACTGCTCCCACATCAAGAGAACATAGTCCTCCTGATACTGACAGAGTCTATTGAATAGCCATTGCTTTAGAGGTAGGATAACTATGTACCTGTTCCACATCAAGACAACATCGTCCTCTTGATGCTGCTAGAATTTAGGTTGTATAGCAATTAGGTTTAGTGGTAGGATAGTTATCTGGACCCACATCAAGAGAATTTGGTCCTGATATTGCTAGAATTTAGTTCGTATAGTCATTAGCCTTAGAGGTAGGTGATTTACATAACTGCTCCCACATCAAGAGAACATCGTCCTCCTGCTACTATTAGAGTCTAGATTACATAGCCTGTAGCTTTAGTGGTAGGATAGTTTTATAACTTCTCCCACATAAAAACATCATCCTCCTGATACTAATAGATTCTAGTTTGTAAAGCCATTAGCTTGAATGGAAGGATAGTTTATGCGTACTCCCAAATCAAATGGAAATCTTCCTCCTGATACTGGTAGAGCCTACTTGGTATATTACTGGCCTTAATGGTAGGAATCCAGTATAACTGCTCAAAAGTCAGGAGAACATCGTTCTACTGATACTAATAGAATTTAGTTCGTGTAGCCTTTAGCTTTAGTGGTAGGATAGTTATATAACTGCTCCCAGATCAAAAGAACATCGTCCTCGTGATACTGATAGAGTCTAGTTTGAATAGCCATTGCTTTACTGGTAGGATAGTTATATACCTGCTCCCACATCAAGGGAAGATCGTCCTCATGATGCCGCTAGAATTTAGGCTTTGTAGCCATTAACTTTGTAGTAAGATAGTTATACAATTGCACGCACATCAGGAGAATGTGCTCCTGATATTTCTAGAATTTAGTTTGTATAGCCATTAGCCTTAGTGGTAGGATAGTTATATTACTGCTCCCACATCAAGAGACCATCTTCCTCCTGGAACAGATAGATTCTTGTTTCTCTAGCTACTAGCTTTAGTGGTAAGATAGTGGTATAAATGCTCCCCCATCAAGAGAACATCGTCCTCCTGGTACTGATAGAGTCTAGTTTTAGAACTACTGTTTTTATTGGTAATAAAGTTATTAATGTCTCCCACTTCAGTAGATCATCGTCCTCCTGATACTGATCGAGTCTAGTTTGTATAGGCATAGCTTTAGTGGTAGGATAGTTATATAAACGCTCCCACATCATAGAACATCGTCATCCTGATACTGAAAGTGTCTAGTTTGAATAGCCATTGCTTTAGTGGTCGGATAGTTATATAACTGCTCACACAAAAAGAGAACAACTTTGTCCTGATGTGATGTTTGGGACATTCCTGCATGTTTTCAATTATTGAACTATATAATTAATTGATAAGATATATATATTTAATCACTGATAGGTCATGTTTAAGTTAATATGTATATATTTATGGGGTTTTTATCATCCATTTCAATCATCATTTCATTTCTTTGTATCGCAGCTATAACGTATTCTGAACGAACAAATTATTGGGTAAAGTATTTCAACATCATTCATATTTATAACTTGCAGTAAATTTTCCAATAGCTGTTCTGAGGTGACCAGAATCAGCTGGCTAATTTCAGCCCATTTCCAGGAAAAGTACGTCATCTAGGTTACGAGAGACCTCACCCTCTCTACCTCATGAAGAGACAGTTGATACATTATAAACGCCCACTTTTCGAACTGCGCTACCTGACGCTTTATTTCAGCTGGGAAGTTCAGCCTATGTGAATGAACGTAATGAAGCAACGTGATGGATTCTAGCAATACATAGGAGAAGGGATGAGACCTCAAATTTTACTGGACCATGTGATATGGCTGATGGAAGGAGACTTTTGAACCGATATATACCCGCCGACAAGAGCTGGAGAGGACATTCTGATTCTGATTCTCACTCGTGGAAGACACTCTTACTACGATTCTACATCTGCACATCGGAGAAGATTTTAACTTATTTCACTTCGCATCTTGAGTATATACTACTCAAAAGTTACTCTTATTGGGACTTGTTATCTCAATGACGAGAGGTAGTCAACGGGAGACCGGTTTTGACTAGTATAGGGAAGGAGAGCTTTTCTTATGAATTTAGCTACGCTACTGTTCCGTAATACGGAAGAACACAAGTGTATTCTCTCCATGAACATAACCCATGGTGGTTTTGCATTTAAAATTAGGACTCATTACGACTTTATGTAAAGAGTACAGTAGGAAGTGTTAAAGGCAGGAAAAGCATAAGTAGGACTGGAATCCAACAACAGATGAGGCAGCCGGTACGAGAGATCCACCCATCGTCAGCTTCAAGACAACAGAGTCTACATATGGTGAGCTTATGGCATAAGTTACTGCAAGTCTTCGCGCAACAGTTCATTTTCTTAGAGTTGATTTCATTCAATTTTTCTTTTGCTTCCGTAAGTTCAGATTTCGTTAATACGCCGTTACGTCACGTTTTTCATCCTAATAAATAGCTGTTTTAATTTGTATTTCATGAAATTATTATTAATGATCCTTAAATTCCAAGTTAGTGTACATAATGATTTGTGTGCCGTTCACCTCACCCCTGGGAGTTTTTTGAGTCTCATGACGTATTATTATTATTATTATTATTAATTATCAACTTTCGTTTTCAAGCCATAAGCTTGAAGACTGGCGCCCATGGGATTTTGTTTATGGAGAAACAATGAGATATCATTTATTTATTTTAATATTAAAGTGACCCGCCACGTTATAATTTTGTCAAACATCTGAGGGCCGAATGGGTACGTCACATATTGTCACCGCAACTGAGGGGCTCGTAAATCATTATGTACTGGTATAGAAGGATAAAATGACTAGTTTGGGGGTAACTGTTGTATATCCAGAGTATATTTTTCTTGTGTGTTTGATTTTGGGGGTAGCATGGCTGAGCAAGAGGAGAAAGGCATGCCGCTGCGTAGTGGACACGTGCTCAAAGGTAGTGTTTTAAGTAATTCTAAGGAAGAGGTAGATAGATGTGTAGAAGAGGAAACAGATATTAGGAGCGAAGATAGCGAAGACAATAAGAGTAGGAATGACGAAGTTAAGTTAGATTCAGACGATAGTACGATGGGGGGCGAGGCGGAGGTTAACCCTAACATTGAGAGTAATAATAATCAGTTACTTGGAATGATGCAGTTAATGTTAAGTAAGAATGAGAATAGTAAATCTGAAATAAAAAATGAAATGGAACAAAATAAATCTGAAATTAAAAAGGAATTGGAACAAACTAAATCAGAAATTAGAAATGAATTAGAACATACTAAACGAGAATTAAGGCATTGAATGAACACAAGGTCGAAGCTAATATAAGGATGGGCGAACATAGCAAACAGTTACAAGAATTATTTAAGCAAAATGAAAGATTTAACAAACAGATAGAGGAACAGAAAGAGACAACTAAGCAAAACAAACAAGAGGTAGAAAAGAAATTTGTAGAGCAGAGGAGTGAGTAGTTGGGATTAATGGAAAAAGAAAGCAACAACACCAGAAAAGAGTTAGAGACACAGGTGACAAGTATTAATAATAAAGTTGAGACCCAAAAGGAAGAAATAAAAGAATTTAAAGATCAGGTACAAAACAAGATCGATACGGTTAAGTGTATAATAGAAGACAACACTAGGGAACAAGGAGAAAAGTTTGCGATGGTAGAAGGCAATACAGTGAAAATTAAGACGTTGAAAGAAAACCAGAACACTAGTGAATGAAATTGAAAGAAGAGATAAAGATGTAGATAACCGCATAGCGATGGCAGAAGCACGCATACGACGAGAAGTAAGAGAAAGGCAAGGTAACACTGAGAGGCAAAGTCATGGAGGAATTTACAGTAAGGAAATCGAATTACCGAAGTTCAATGGGAAACAAACTAACCCACTAGAATTTCTGAAAATAGTAGAAAAATGGTTTGGGAAACAGATTGAGGAGGTATTTATGGACTGGGAAGAGGCGATCGACATTATTGATCATGGTTTTGTGGGAGAGACGCGTTCCTGGTGTTCAGTCTTTAAAAGTAACATGAAAAGTCTGAAGGAATTTAAGACGAAGTTCACAGACAAATACTGGAACGAAAACGGTCAAAGCCGTGAAAGAGAAAGGGTAGTATTTGGGAAATTCAAACATAATAAAGGCGTCTCTATGACTGAGTATTTCTTGTCACATGTTATGATTTTCCAGAATTTAGACGGAATCACGGCTGATTCAGATGTAGTCAGATTACTGTTACGACATTTTCCAGACAGGGTACGCGAAGCAGCGTGTATGCAAAGTATTAAAACTATTCAGGAAATGGAGCAGTTATTAGGGAGTTTTGATGCACTAGGAAACATTGGGCATAGAATAGGAAACTCACATAATTTTGTTCCTCATAGTGAACCAAGGGTCAGTAGGAGACAGCCAAACTACGAGAATCGTAATCAGTTTTAGCCAAGGAATAACGGTAGTGGTGGAGCACCTGAAAATAGAACGGGAATGCCCAACAAGTCAGAGGACAAGTTACTAACGCGCCAAGTGTACGTACACGATCGCAACCTTCAAACTAATTGCAGGCTGTAATGATGGGTCAGAATTCCAGCCTTACCAGGAAGTAGTTAGGAATTGTGTTATGAAACGATTGCCGTATGACCTAGATGTTAAGGAAGATCTTATGTGTGAACCAGATCATAATTATTTAGATTCGGGTGATGAAGTGGTTAATCCTGTGGTTCAGTTAGAAGTTTGGGGGGCGTATGATAATGCGTTAATTGATACAGGAAGTCAGAAATCATGTATTAGTTCAGAATGGTATGACTCTTTAGTTAAACAGGGTATTATGATAGGAGAGATGCCTGTTAAGTCTACATTCATTATTACAGCTGTTGGTAAAAAGTCAAAACAAATATGCAAGCAGGTTGTGGTGCCGATTTGTATAGAGGGTTTAATTTCAGTACAGGTATGTTTGGTCATTCCTCACCTGGTATTTGATCTCATCTTGGGATGTGACTGGCTGACTTTGAAATCGGTTCAGTTAAATTACAATGATGCAACGGTAAATCTGAAGTGGGATAATAAGTATGTCGAACTCGAACTGAGAAATGAAATTCAGAGGAAAACGAATGTTTGTGCTATGTGGAGTGTTATTGAGGTTTCTAGATATGAGGAGAAACCCAGTGAGGATTTAATTTATGCCAGTTGTGGTTGAAAGAGGATCAGAATGATGCCTTATTTCAAGCTGCGAGTAACAGTAAATTAGAGGAAGTCCAGAGGGACGAATTGTTGGCAGTGTTATGTGAACACGCTGAGATTTTTTCTAAGAGACCCGGTAAAACACATGTTTATGAACCTTTCTTCAGTGCTGGATGACAGTCCTTTCAGCGGGCCACAGTACGCTATCCCACACATATATGCCAAGGCAGTTGATGATCAAATACAAGCTATTAGCTGATGGGATTATTGAAGTGTCTAATAGCCAATATTTAAATTCTTTAATCGTTGTGCCTAAGACTGATGGGAGCGTCAGACTTTGCATTGACGCGCGAAATATGAATAGACGTATTTGTGCTGACCTGTTAAAATCGCAGACAATTGAAGAGTTAATTCAGGGCTTTCAGGGTAAAAAATGGTTTTCATTTGTTGATTTAAGAATTAGTTTTTGGCAGATTCCTTTGAGAGTGGAGGACAGGCCTCTGACAGCATTTAGTCATAAGTACAGCTTGTATCAGTTTCAGCGCGTTCCCTAAGGGACGTAGACAAGTTCTGCAACCTTAATTAGAGCATTAAATATTGCATTAGGTGATGATACAGGTGATTTCGCCACGGTTTATATTGATGATCTGGTGATTGAGTCTAACGACTTTTAAAAAGCACTTGTATCACTTAGAGAAGGTGTTTACTAAGTTAGAGCGTGCTGGTTTTACTTTGAAGTTAGATAAGTGTGTTTTTGGTAGACAGGAGGTAACATTTTTGGGACACCGCGTATCTGCGATAGGGGTTACGCCTGAGAGTACAAGGATTGAGAAGATATTGAATACCAGTACACCAAGAAATATCAAGGAATTAAGGTCGTATATTGGAGTATGCAATTTCTTTAGACGCTTTGTACTAAGATTTGCAAACTTACTCGAGCCGTTTAGAGACTTGTTAAAAGCCGGCAGTAAGTGGAGATGGACATAAGGTCACCACAAAGCTTTTAATGATTTAAAGGAAGGTTCAGGCAAGCGGTTGTTCTTAAGTACCCCGTGGCAAATAAGAAGTATGTGTTACTGACGCATCTCACTATGGTCTGGCTGGGGTATTATGTCAAGAGGATGACAACGGAGACTTAGGAATTGTGTCACTAGCGTCTAGAGGTTTAAGTGGACCGGAGAAACGGTATTCCATTACCAAGCTTGAATTCTTAGCTATTGTGTATTCCTTAAGTAAATTTAGGATGTATGTTTTAGGTGTAAAATTTGAGATTAGGACTGATCACCACGCTTTTTCATTTATACCTACATGTATGCTATCATCCAATAGGGTTAGTAGGTGGATACTGCCTTTACAGGAGTACGATTTTTCTGTAGTGCATATAAAAGGAAAAGACAATGTCCTTGCTGATCTGTTGTCCAGAGATCAGAAATTGTGTGATGAAGGAAGTTTCCTGAAAACACAGGAAGGCATTTTAATTTGTGCATGCCTTAGTAAGGACAATAAGCCTGCTCTAAACAGATTACGCAACCTGTTGGTGGAACAGTCTGTGGACGAAGAATGTAGGGAACCTTTGTCTGTACTTCAGGGAGGTGAGCAGGTTACTGTGACTCGCGGTAGACACGTTTTTAAATTGTTAGACGGATTTCTAGCTAGAAAATGTAGCGAACATAAATGGGCTATTTGTGTACCCACATCGCTACGTGTGGAGTTAATTTGGTTCATCCACAGGGAATTAGGGCATTATGGTGCTAATAAGGTTCTGTTTGAAATCCAACAGAATTTTATCTGGGACAAGATGGGAAGAGAAATCAGAAAGGTTCTTGCCACTTGTGATCTATGTCAGAGAAGTAAGATACCGAACCGTTATTTAGAGGGACCTCGTCAGGCAGTAATTGCAGAAAAATCTGGTGACTTGGTGTGTATCGACCTTTTCGGTCCTGTTGTAAAAGGGCAATACGGCTTTCACTATAGTTTTGTTTTGATAGACGCTTTTTCTAAATTGGTCAGATTATACCCTATGAGGAAAGCAACAGGAAAATCCTGTAGTCGTATAATCCAAGAGAAGTATGTCCCTGAATTAGGTACTCCTCAGAGAATACTGTCAGACAGTGGACCACAATTTACATCGAAGAAGCGGAAAGCCGTAATTAGTGAATTAGGTATTACTCTGGTCCATTCATCCATCAGAAATCCTCAGGGGAACATGTGTGAACGGGTGATGAAGGAACTTGCGCGCATGTTTAGGTCACTAGTGCACATGAGGCATTCCGCTTGGGTAGCGCATATATCCCATATTGAGACATGGATCAATGCCGTACAGCACGAAAGCACTAGATTGACACCTTTGCAAGTTCATTTCGGTACTAAGCCACAAAATGAATTGGTGAGAGTATTGGGTATTACTGAGGTGCCACAGCGTAATGCTGAATTTTATGTTAGATTGGCCAGAGAAAACCTAGTAAAAGCTGGCAACCTTCGAAAGAAGCAGCAAAAACGTAAGGTACTGGATGAATTTGAGGTAGGTGACCTTGTTCTTTTGAGAGTTCCCATGTTATCTAACAGTGAAGATAAAGTCACAAGGAAGTTTTTCATTTTATATCAAGGACCTTATCGTACACATGAGAAACTAGGACCTTGTGCTTATAAATTATCTGACGGCGATTGCATTTTACTGGGTTCGTACAACATTAGGAGTTTACGTAAATATATTACGAATCCGGTGGATTTTCCGTAGAGCTGGAATATATGCCAGTGGGCCAGGCCACACTTATCTCTTATATAATATACACCTGTCACAACGTGGAGTGACCGCACTCTGGAAAGTGGAGTTTCCCAAGTTTTGTTTTGCTTGCTACACGACGTGTGTGTATACGATTGACACGACTTCATTACCAAGGTTACGTCTGTTATCTTTATGTAATGCCATGTATGGGCAATCTAGTATTTGATTTAATATAACGAGGATCATTAATATTGCAGTTTAAGATTTGTAAATTCCCCGTAGACTATATGATGTCTTCATAAAGACTTGGAATAATTTTACCCTAGGCTAAAACCACGTGAATGTGTTAGCGTGTGTAAAGTGACAGTCATACAGCAAGAACGTGTAAACACTTGAAAGAGTAATACGATGCATTTTGTATGTGTAAATTTTGTACAGATCTAACGTGAATGGTCAAGTGTTGCATACACTGCATTCATGAAATCAGCTAGAGATGACGAACATTTGAGAAAATGTGAGACATCAGAAACTCGCTAAGTTGCAATATTGTGTTTTAAAGGAAATTTTGAAGTGTTATATACACTGACTGACAGAGCAAATGCAACACCAAGAAGGAGTGGTTCGAAAGGGATAAAAGTTGGGGAAAAAACAGAGACGGCACGGACGAATAATTGATGTTTATTTCAAACCGATATGCAGGTTACACAATGCGCACGGCATCGACTCAGTAGGATGTAGGACCACCGCGAGCGGCGATGCACGCAGAAACACGTCGAGGTACAGAGTCAATAAGAGTGCGGATGGTGTCCTGAGGGATGGTTCTCCATTCTCTGTCAACCATTTGCCACAGTTGGTCGTCCGTACGAGGCTGGGGCAGAGTTTGCAAACGGTGTCCAATGAGATCCCACACGTGTTCGATTGGTGAGAGATCCGGAGAGTACGCTGGCCACGGAAGCATCTGTACACCTCGTAGAGCCTGTTGGGAGATGCGAGCAGTGTGTGGGCGGGCATTATCCTGCTGAAATAGAGCATTGGGCAGCCCCTGAAGGTACGGGAGTGCCACCGGCCGCAGCACATGCTGCACGTAGCGGTGGGCATTTAACGTGCCTTGAATACGCACTAGAGGTGACGTGGAATCATACGCAATAGCGCCCCAAACCATGATGCCGCGTTGTCTAGCGGTAGGACGCTCCACAGTTACTGCCGGATTTGACCTTTCTCCACGTCGACGTCACACTCGTCTGCGGTGACTATCACTGACAGAACAGAAGCGTGACTCATCGGAGAACACGACGTTCCGCCATTCCCTCATCCAAGTCGCTCTAGCCCGGCACCATGCCAGGCGTGCACGTCTATGCTGTGGAGTCAATGGTAGAATTCTGAGCGGACGCCGGGAGTGCAGGCCTCCTTCAACCAATCGACGGGAAATTGTTCTGGTCGATATTGGAACAGCCAGGGTGTCTTGCACATGCTGAAGAATGGCGGTTGACGTGGCGTGCGGGGCTGCCACCGCTTGGCGGCGGATGCGCCGATCCTCGCGTGCTGACGTCACTCGGGCTGCGCCTGGACCCCTCGCACGTGCCACATGTCCCTGCGCCAACCATCTTCGCCACAGGCGCTGCACCGTGGACACATCCCTATGGGTATCGGCTGCGATTTGACGAAGCGACCAACCTGCCCTTCTCAGCCCGATCACCATACCCCTCGTAAAGTCGTCTGTCTGCTGGAAATGCCTCCGTTGACGGCGGCCTGGCATTCTTAGCTATACACGTGTCCTGTGGCACACGACAACACGTTCTACAATGACTGTCGGCTGAGAAATCACGGTACGAAGTGGGGCATTCGCCAACGCCGTGTCCCATTTATCGTTCGCTACGTGCGCAGCACAGCGGCGCATTTCACATCATGAGCATACCTCAGTGACGTCAGTCTACCCTGCAATTGGCATAAAGTTCTGACCACTCCTTCTTGGTGTTGCATTTGCTCTGTCAGTCAGTGTATTATATGTTATTAAGTTGTAGGTGGAATCATCAAGTTGTAATTTTGTAAAATATTGTTATGTTGTATACAGTAATGAATGAATGTACAGTTGTTATGAAAACAAGTGAAACGTAAGTGGCAAAGTGTAGGTGTGAGCCATCAACGGAAGTGCTACTTGTTTCAGGCTCAGAGGGGCGCATGAGATGTTTGGGACATCCCTGCATGTTTTCAATTATTGAGCTATATAATTAATTGATAGGATGTATATATTTAATCACTGATAGGTCATGTGTAGATGTAGGATGCAATAGTTACGTCGAAATGAATAGATTAGCCCAGGATAGGGTGAGATGGAGGGCTGCATCAAACCAGTCTATGGACTGATGAATCAAACAAAAACAGGTCATGTTTAAGTTAATGTGTATAGATATAGGATTTTTATCATCCATTTCAATAATCATTTCATTTCTATAACGTATTCTGAACGAACAAATTATTGGGTAAAGTATTTCAACATCATTCATATTTATAACTTGCAGTAAATTTTCCAATAGCTGTTCTGAGGTGACCAGAATCAGCAGGCTAATTTCAGCCCATTTCCAGGAAAAGTACGTCATCTAGGTTACGAGAGACCTCACCCTCTCTACCTCATGAAGAGACAGTTGATACATTATAAACGCCCACATTTCGAACTGCGCTACCTGACGCTTTATTTCAGCGGGAAAGTTCAGCCTATGTGAATGAACGTAATGAAGCAACGTGATGGATTCTCAGCAATACATAGGAGAAGGGATGAGACCTCGAATCTTACTGGACCATGAGATATGGCTGATGGAAGGAGACTTTTGAACCGATATATACCTGCCGACAAGAGCTGGAGAGGAGATTCTGATTCTCACTCGTGGAAGACACTACGATTCAACGTCTGCACATCGGAGAAGATTTTAACTTAGTTCACTTCGCATCTTGAGTATATACTACTCAAAGTTACTCTCAATGGGACTTGTTATCTCAATGACGAGAGGTAGTCAACGGGAGACCGGTTGTATATGGAAGGAGAGGTTTTATTACGAATTTAGCTACGCTACTGTTCCGTAATACGGAAGAATACAAGTGTATTCTCTCCATGAACGTAACCCATGGTGGTTTTGCATTTAAAATAGGACTCATTACGACTTTATGTAAGGAGTAAAGCAGGAAGTGTTAAAGGCAGGAAAAGCATAAGTAGGACTGGAATCCAACAACAGATGAGGCAGCCGGTACGAGAGATCCACACATCTTTAGCTTCAAGACAACAGAGTCTACATATGGTGAGCTTATGACATAAGTTACTGCAAGTCTTCGCGCAACAGTTCATTTTCTTAGAGTTAATTTCATTCAATTACTCTTTTGGTTCCGTAAGTTCAGAATTCGTTAATACGCCGTTACGTCACGTTTTTCATCCTAATAAATAGCTGTTTTAATTTGTATCTCATGAACACTGATAGAGTCTAGTTCGTATACGTGCTAGCTTTACTGCAGGATACTTATAGAATTGCTCCCACATTAAGAGTACATCATCGTCCTCGTACTGATAGAGTCTAGTGTGTGTATAGCTAGTAGCTTTAGTGGTAGGATTGTTATATAACTGCTCCCATAACAAGAGAACATCGTCCTCGTGACACTGATAGAGTGAAGTGTGAATAGCCATTTCTTTAGTGGTAAGAATGTTATATAACTGCTCTCACATAAAGAGAACATCGTCGTCCTGATACTGATGGAGTCTAGTGTGTATAGCCATTAGCTTTACTGGTAGGATGGTTGTATACCTGTTCCCAAATGAAGAGAACATCATCCTCCTTCTGATACTGCACGTATCTAGTTTGTATAGCCTTTAGCTTTATTTGTAGGATAGTTACATGATTGCTCCCATATCAGGCGAATGTACTCCTGATACTCCTGGAGATTAGTCTGTATAGCCATTAGCATTAGTAGTAGAATAGTTATATAATTAGTTCCATATGAAGAGAACTTTCTCCTCCTGTTACTGATAGATTGAATAGACATAGCTTTAGTGGTAGGATAGTTCCATGCCTGGTCTCATTTCAAGAGATCATCTTCCTCATGACACTGATAGAGTCTAGTTTGTATACGTACTAGTTTTACTGCAGGATAATTATAGAATTGCTCCCACATTAAGAGTACATCATCGTCCTCATACTGATATAGTCTAGTGTTATAGCTACTAGCGTTAATGGTAGGTTAGTTATATAACTTCCCACACATCACGAGATATCATCGTTCTCGTGATACTGATAGTATCTAGTTATATAGCAACTAGCTTATAGTGGTAGGATTGTTGTATAACTGCTCCCACATCAAGAGAATTTCATCCTCCTGATACAGATAGAGACTAGGTTGTATAGGCACAGCTTTAGCGACAGGATAATTATATAACTGCTCCCAAATTAAGAAAACATCATCCTCCTGATAATTCATGTGTCTCGTTTCTATAGCCATAGTTTTGTGGTAGGATAGTTATATAACTGCTCCCACATCAAGAGAAAATCCTCCACCTGATACTGCAAGAGTCTACTTTGTATGCCCATAGCTTCAGTGGTAGAAGTGTTATATAACTGCTCCCACATCAGGAGTACGTCGTCCTGCTGATACTTATGGAATCTAGTTTGTATTGCCATAGTTTTAGTGGTAGTTTAGTTATATCACTGCCCCCACATCGAGTGACGATCAGTCTCCTGACACTGGTAAAGTCTAGTTTGTATAGCAATGGCATTAATGGTTGGATAGTTATATAACTGCTCCCACATCAAGAGAACATCATCCATCTGATACCGACAGACTTTATTTTGTGCAGCCAAAGCTTTAGTGGTAGGATAGTTGTATAACTGCTCCCAGATCAAGAGAACATCGTCCTCATGATGCTAATAGTGTATACTTTGTATAGCCATAACGTTAGTGGTAGGATAGTTATGTAACTGATCAAACATCAGCAAACATCGTTTTCGTGATACTGATAGAGTTTAGTTGTGTAGCTACTAGCTTTAGTGGTAGGTTAGTTATATAACTGCTCCCTTATCAAGAGAATATCGTCTTCCTGATACTGCCCTTGTCTAGTTTGTATAGCCATAGCTTTAGTAGAAGGATAGTTATACAGCTGCTCCCACATGACGAGAACATCTTCCTGATAATAATAGAGTCTAGTTTGTTTGGCCATAGCTTTAGTGGTATTATAGTTATATATCTTATCTGATACCGGGAGAGTCTACTTTGTACCGCTACTAGCTTTAGTGGTATGATAGTTGTATATCAGCTCGCACATCAAGAGCAAATCATCTTCCAGTTACTGTTCGAGTCTAGCTTGTAGTCACAGCCTTAGTCGCAGGATAGTTGTATAACTGCTCCCACATCAATAGAATATCATCCTACTGATACTGCTGGAATGTAATTTTATAGCTATAGCCTTAGAGGCAATATAGTTATATAACTGCCTCCACGTCTAAAAGGATATCATCCCCCTGGTACTGCAAGAGTATAGTTTGTATAGCAATAGCTTGAGTAGCAGGATAGTTATATAACTTATCCACCTTTAAGAGAACATCGTCCTCCTGATACTGATAGGTTCTAGTTGTATAGCTACAGGCTTTAGTGATGAGATAGTTATATGACTGCTCCCACATCAGTAGAAAATCATCCTCTCGGTACTGGTAGTCTCTAGTTTGCATAGCCAAAATTAAGTGGTAGGATAGTTATATAACTGCTCCCACATCAAGAGAACATCATGCTCCTGATACTGAGAGACTTTCGTTTGTATAGCCATAGCTTTACTGGTAAGATAGTTATATATCTGCTGCCACATCAAGAGATCACCATCCTCCTGATACTGCTAGTGTCTAGTTTGTATAGCCATAGCTTTAGTGGTTGGATAGTTATATATCTGCTCCCACATCAAGAGAACATCGTCCCCCTGATACTAATAGAGCCTACTTTGTATAGCCATAGCTTGTAGTGGTAGGATAGTTATATAACTGCTGCCACATCAAGAGAACATTGTCCTCATGATGCCGATAGAGCTTAGTTTGTATTGCCATAGCTTTACTGGTGTATTAGTTATATAAGTGCTCCCACACCAGGAGAACGTCGTCCTTCTGTTACTAAAAGATCTTAGTTGGTATAGCCATAGCCTTAGTGGTATGATAGTTATATAACTGCTCCCACATCAAGTAAAAGTCATCCTCCTGATACTGCTAGTGTCTAGTTTGTATAGCCATAGCATTAGTGGTTGGATAGTTTTATATCTGCTGCCTCATCAAGAGAACATCGTCCTCCTGATACTAATAGTGCTTAGTTTGTATAGCCATAGCTTTAGTGGTAAGATAGTCATATAACTGCTCAACAGAACATCGTCGTCCTGATACTGATAGAGTCTAGTTTGTGTAGTTACTAGCTTTATTGGTGGGATAGTAGTGTAATTGCTCCCACATAAAAAGAACATTGTCCTTCTGATACTGATGTAGTCTTGTTTGTATAGCTATTAGTTTTAGTGGTAGGATAGTTGTATAACTGCTCCCGCATCAAGAGAACATCATCCTCTTCATACTGATACGTTCTAGTGTATAGCTACTAGCTTTAGTGGTAGGATTGGTAAAGAACTGCTCCCACATCAAGAGAACATCGTCCTCCTGCTACCAATTGATTGTAGTTTTTATAGCTACTAGCTTTAGTGGTAGGATACTTGTATAAATACTCCCATATGAAGGCAACGTCATCCTTCTGTAACTGATAGTCTAGTTTGTATAGCCATTAGCTTTAGTGGTAGGATAATTACATCAAGGGAACTTTGCCCTCCTGACACTAATAGATTCTAGTTTGTATAGCCATTAGCTTTAATGGAAGGATAGTTATACATCTACTCCCACATCAGGAGAGCATCATCTTCCTGTTACTGATAGTGTCTAGTATGTATAGCTACTAGCTTTTGTGGTATGATAGTTGTGTAACTGCTACCACATCAAATGAATTTCATCCTCCTGATACTGATATTTTCTAGCTTGTATATCTACTAGCCTTAATGGTAGCCTTGTTGTATAACTGGACCTACATCATAAGAACGTTATCCTCCTGATACTGAGAGATGTTAGTTTGTATAGCCATTAGCTTTAGTGGTAGGATAATTGCATAAGTGCTCCCACATCAAGAGAACGTCATCCTCCTGATACTGATCGATTCTAGTTTGTATAACCATAGCTTTAGTGGTAGGATATTTATGTAACTGCTCCCACATCAAGAGAACATCGTGCTACTGATACTGCTATAGTCTGGTTTGCATAGCCATAGGTTTAGTGGGAGGATAGTAACTATACAAGAGGACAAACTGGGGCAAATATTCATTTATAGGAAGGGGAGTTAGAGATTGGAATAACCAAGGGAGATGTTCAATAGATTTCCAATTTCTTTGAAATCATTTAGGAAAAGGCTAGGAAAGCAACAGATAGGGAATCTGCCACCTGGGCGACTGCCCCAAATGCAGATCAGTATTGATTGATTGATTGATTGATTGATTGATTGATTGATTGATTGATTGATTAATTGATTAATTGATTGATTGATTGATTGATTGATTGATTGATTGATTGATTGATACAACTGTTGTATAACTACTCCCACGTCAAGAGAACATCGTCCTCATGATGCCGCTACAGTTTAGGTTGTATAGCCATTAGCGTTAATAGTAGGATATTTATATAACTTCTCCCACACCAAAAGAATACACTCCTGATATTTCTAGAGATTAGTTTGTATAGCCATTAGCTTTAGTGGTAGGATAGTTATATAACTGCTCCCACATCAAGGGAATATTCTACTGATACTGGTAGAGTTTACTTTGTAAAGCCATTAGCTTTAGTTGTCGGATATTTATATAACTGCTCCTTAATCAAGAGAACGTCGTCCTCCTGATAGTGCTAGTACCTAGTTTGTGTAGCCTTTAGGTGGTAGGATGGTTATATAACTGCTCCCACATCAGGAGAATGAATTCCTGATACTGCTAGAGTGTTGTTTGTATATCCATTAGCTTTTTTGGTAGGATAGTTATATAACTGCCCCCATATGAAGAGAAAAACTCCCTCCTGATTCTGATAGAGTTTATTTTGTATAGCCATTGCTTTAGTGGTAGAATAGTTATGTAACTCCTCGCACATCAAGAGAATATCATCCTCCTTATACTGACAGTGTTTAGTTTGTCAACCATAGCTTTATCTGTAGAATAATTATATAACTGCTCCCACATCAAGAGAACATCATCCTCCTGATAAAGATGTAGTCTAGTTTGAATAGCCTTTGCTTTAGTGGCAGGATAGTTATATAACTGCTCCCACAGCAAGAGAACTTCGTCCTCCTGATTCTGGTAGTGTCTAGTTGTATAGCTACAAGGTATAGTGGTGGGATAGTCATATAGCATCTCCCACATCAAGAGAAGATCGTCCCTCTGATGCTGGTAGACTCTAGTTTGTATAGCCATAATTTTAGTGGTAGGATAGTTATATAACTGCTCCCACATCAGGAGAACATCATGCTCCTGATACTGAGACACTTTAGTTTGTATAGCGATAGTTTTAGTGGTAGGATAGTTATATAACTGCTCCCACATCAGGAGAACATCATCCTCCTGATACTGATAGAGCTTACTTTGTATAGCCATGGTTTTAGTGGTAAGATAGTTATATAACAATCAATCAATCAATACTCATCTGCATTTAGGGCAGTCGCCCAGGTGGCAGATTCCCTATCTGTTGTTTTCTGAACCTTTTCCTAAATGATTTATAAGAAATGTCAAAGGAAATTTATTGAACATCTCCCTTGGTAAGTTATTCCAATCCCTAACTCTCCTTCCTATAAATGAATATTTGCCCCAGTTTGTCCTCTTGAATTCCAACTTTATCTTCATATTGTGATCTTTGCTACTTTAATAAACGCCACTCAAACTTATTCGTCTACAAATGTCATTCCACGCCATCTCTCCGCTGACAGCTCCGAACATACCACTTAGTCGAGCAGCTCGTCTCATTTCTCCCAATTCTTCCCAGCCCAAACTTTGCAACATTTTTGTAACGCTACTCCTTTGTCAGAAATCACCCAGAACAAGTTGGGCTGTTTTTTTGTTGATATTTTCCAGTTCTCTAATCAGGTAATCCTGGTGAGGGTCCCATACACTGGAACCATACTCGAATTGAGGTCTTACCAGAGACTTATATGCCCTCTCCTTTTCATCTTTACTACAACACCTAAACACCCTCGTAACCATGTGCAGATAACTGTACCCTTTATTTACAATCCCATTTACTTGAATACCCCAATGAAGATCTTTCCTTATATTAACACCTAGATAGGTACTTACAATGATCCGAAAAAGGAACTTTCACCCCATCAACGCAGTAATTAAAACTGAGAGGATTTTTCCTATTTGTGAAACTCACAACCTGACTTTTAACCCCGTTTATCAACATACCATTGCCTGCTGTCCATCTCACAACATTATCGAGGTCA
The DNA here is from genome assembly GCF_040414725.1 of Anabrus simplex. Lineage (NCBI taxonomy): Eukaryota > Metazoa > Arthropoda > Insecta > Orthoptera > Tettigoniidae > Anabrus > Anabrus simplex. The sequence goes on along the minus strand of NC_090270.1, from coordinate 146,479,779 downwards.
CGTTGCAGTTGCTCACAATCTTGTAACTTATTTATTACTCTGTACAGAATGACATCATCCGCAAAAGGCCTTACCTCTGATTCCACTCCTTTACTCATATCATTCTTGTGTTTTTGGTTTATGTTTGAACTCTGTATTCCTCAGTTTAAGGTGATGCAATGTTAATCTTACTCACATTCTTCCTTTGGTAATTGTTTGATTTCCTACCTTTGGTTTCCTTTCATTTATTAGAATTGCTTATTTGAATTATTTTTATTATACTTCTCAAGTTTTTGCGTGGATTTTATGGCAATTCCAAGTTCGTTGATTTAAATTGAAATGGGCAAAATTTATTTCATTGTAAACTGATTTGTTACCTTTCATTCTTGGTAAACGGGATCGCGATTTATTTGTAAGGTATTTTCTGTTATTGATTCATATTTTATTTTTTTCTACTCCGTTATTTCAAACTATTTTGCTTATTAAGCATAATTATACTGTACATGCTATTTGCTTCACGTCGCAACAACACAGATACGTCTTATGGTGACGATGGAATAGGGAAGGCATAGGAATCGGAAGAAAGCGGCCGTGGCCTTAAGTAAGGTACAGCCCCAGCGTTTGCCTGGTGTGAAAATGGGAAACCACGGAAAATCATCGTCAGGGCTGCCGACAGTGGGGTTCGAACCCACTCTCTCCTGATTACTGGATACTGGCCGCAGTTAAGCGACTGCAGCTATCGAGCTCGGTATACTGTATTTGGTAAGACTACCTGGTGTTATTAGCATTAAAACTACACGATTTATGGTTGTTATCATTTGGTGGGGCAATTTGATACTAAGGTCCTGGGTTTCCACCACACTCTTTTGGGGAAGGGGTAGGGGGTTTCAGTCCGGCTTCCGGTGGTCTGTTCTGGGAGTGAATTTCTTCTGGGTAAGTTGTTATTTATTGTGCTTGGTGATCATGTATTTTTATGTTCTTGAGGGATTTTGATGTTTCACTCCAGCCTGCTCTTTATACTGCTCACTTCTTCCACAGATTTTTCCACGCCTGTGGAGTCGCGGGAGCGATCTGTGTCGTACATGTGGATTTGTTCCTGTTTTATGGCTGGATGCCCTTCCTGACGCCAACCCTATGTAGAGGGATACAATTACTGTTGCGCATTTCTGTGGTGGTTGGTAGAGTGGTGTGTTGTCTGAATCTGAAGAGGAGATTGTTGGGAAAAACACAAACACCGAGTCACGGAGACAGTAGTTAATCAGACGCGATTAAAATTCTCGACCCTGCCGGAAATCGAACCCGGGACCCTCTGAACCGAAGGCCTCAAGGCTGGCCATTCAACCAAGGAGTCGGACTCTTCATACTGCTCACTGCCTGCACCTAATTGTTCAGTATCATGTTAATCCGGGTTTGACAAGTTTTCATTCAAGTGTTTTGTACTGAAGTATTTTTTCTTTAGAAATGTACTTGCTTAATATATTCTTATGCACCTACTTTTTTTTGTAAAACCTGTGTGCTAATTTGTTTTAATGTTATCTGAAATAAAATTTGTTTTCCTTATTTTCTATGATTTTAAATTTTAAATTATAGTATTCAGTTGGTATACACTGATATACCAAAAGTCATGGGATATGGGTCAAATCACGTACTATAAATGCTCGACAGGGTTCATATTAGGCGAACTACGTGGTTGCAGCAGTAGTTGAAACTCTCCAGAACGCTCCTCGAACCAATTCTGCTCAACTTATGTCCTTTGGTGCATTATCCTGCTGGAATGTATCATCGCTGTAGAAGTACGTGAAGTTCATGAAGGGTTGCAAATTATTACCAAGCAGGTCAACGTAGCAGTCACTAGTCAAAGACCTGTTCAGGTGGATCAACGGATCGAGCCCATGCACGTGAACACACCCCTAATCATTATGGAGCTACCACCAGTCTGTATGGTATCTTATTGTCAACTAGGTTCCATGACTTCATGTGCCTGTGCCATATCCGAACCCTACCATCAGCTCGAAAAAACTAGAACAGTGACTCTTCGGACCAAGCTACATATCGCCAGCGTTTCAGCGTCCAATTAACAACGTCACGCGCCTAGGTGTGACGCTGTGCCCGATATCGTGATGTTAACAAGGGTACTCTGGTAGGTATTCCACTCCCATATCCTACTGACGTTAAAGAATACTGCACTGACCTGCTGGTTAAGCGTCTGTTACCACATGCAATGAATGTGGACGTGATTTGAGCCAGTATGGCTTGTCTATTACCACGGAAAATTGTATCCAGACGTCACTGATCGCGATCATTAAACATTCGTGGTCGGCTACTGCACTGTTCACTGTGGGTCGTAATGCCTTCCGTATCGACTTCGAAAACAGAATGCTCCATCCTTCCGGATCCCACCATCATGCTTCATTCGACAGACGATAATTCACATCATCTTGCCAGACAAGCTCAGATGGTGTTTACACTCATTCTCCAGATGTCACCACCTGATACAGGTCTGGGCACTTACAAGACGTCACTGTACGGCGGCGCCACCTACCTGTTAACCAATGACTTTTGGCATGCCAGTGTACTGCGATTTGCCCTCATCGCTTATCACTCCTCAGACCACTCCAAGTGGGATTCCTCACTGAATTGGTTGTCATTTGCATTTAACACTGCTGTCCATGAAAGCCACAAGCAAACCCCTGCTTCGTTGATGTTGGCTTTTACCCCAAATTCTCCTCTATCTAACCTATGGTCAATTAATGATCTTCTGCCCGACGATGCCAGCCCAGAAAAGATCCGAGCTAATTGGCACCGTGCACGAAAGAACTTGAAAGTTTATTACGCTAAGGTACAGCGTAAATCCAACCACGGGTGAAGGCCGCACGAGCTCTCTGTGGCTGACCAGGTATTTATTAGAACACATCCCGTCAGTAGTGCGGCGGACCATGTTATCAGTAAGTTGGCCCCCAGGCTTCGAGGTCCCTGCACCATGTTAAAGTTCCTTACCCCGGTGACATTATTGGTGAGCGATCCCGTAAGGAAATGGGATCAGCAGGGTACATCTCTCCCAGATCAAGGTACCTTAAGTCTGGTAGGGAAGGGTAAATACCATTCTTGGTGACCTTGTAGATTTAGTTGTAAGTTATTTGTAAGAATTTAGTTATAAAATAATTTTATTGTAAGTTAGTTGTAAGTAATTGTGTAAGTGAATACTTTAGCTATCCTCTAGTGTAATAGATTTAGTATTATAAGTTAGGTAAGGTTTAGTTTAGGGTCACTCCTTGAAATTGTTCCCCTGACTGTCAGGTTTAGGGCACCCTCCTGTAGTTTCTTTTCACCCCCACCATAATCTTGTCACGTGAATTGTAGATAGCAGTGCTTACCCCTGGGCTAGTGCCCTAATATCCCTGGTGTGCGAGGGAGAGTCCCTACTGCATACTTATTAAGCCACCCATCGGGTGACTACGCAAGATCTTGAGCCCAGCAGCATACTTTTACCTCAAAGTATTCCCCTGTCTGCTGCGGTTTGTGTGTGTTACAGCGGCTGCAGTGACCAGCTTCTTCGGACAGCAACCTGAAGTGCCAAATTGGGAGGCACAGTGTGTGCCTTGGGCGTTACCATCCGGCACCACTATCCTGCGGCGAACATCCTATTGGTGGCAGGCGGACTGGACGGTGTCTCACCCCTGCTTATTTGGTGCAAGAGACCACTGAACTGCATCTCACCTAGGTGTCGGGTTTGGACTGACATTGAATGGAGGCTGGCGGCAAACGGCCGTGTCGGCAGCCGCATCATCAGCAAGAACCTGTGGCCTAGCTGTGCTGTGACTGGTGTGGAAAACTAGTGCAAAATTCTTAGTCCATGACTCGCCTAATAGGAGGCTTTGAACGCTGTTTAGCAACAAGCGAGAAGTTTGGGTATTTCTAACATTTGGCAGAAAGTATGGTGTACATGATTTGGTGGACAGAGTACAAATTGTCTAATCATCTGTGAAAGAAGGCATTTTGAAGTGCAATGTGACTATCCATGTGGATTTTGTGATATTTATTCAAGAGGTGGATCTATATTTTTTGAAAATTATGTGACAATTCGTGTTGTTGGTTATCACAAAGTTTACTTCAATAAATCGTGTGGGTTAGAGTGAGGTACCCTTACTATCTGTACTGTGTGAGAACGTTTTATCGCTTGCTCCCCAGTGACGTTATATTAATGGTCGAGCATGGCTCGACTTTCGGGGGGCGGAAGATGTCACAAGTGAACTATGTAGTGCAAGTGGAAAGTGTTTTTTAAGACTATTTGTAAAATACGATATGATGTTTTATTTTTAATGACCTAACCTGTACTGTATAATATTGTAACATAGGCATTTGTAAATAGTAGAATTCTGTTCTATAGTTCCTGGAAAGATCCAGAAAGTTACATTTTGTACAGGGTGTGTTACTTTGTTTGTAATGTATTCTAGAAAATATTTCTGACTGTTCTGGAAATACGACATTCGCGATCAGGCGTATTCTAGAATGTTAGTCAAAGTTCGCGATCGAAAGTAAGGTTGTGATTGGTGAGTCTAGGTGGCGATAGGGAACTCGTACACGCTGATTGGCTGCCTCCAAGGCCGGAAATTCCTATATATAGTGAGCGAGGCAGTGTTCGAATTAATTCTGTATCCTGAATTCTGTCGTTCTTGGTCTATCTGTCTACGAGCAGCCTATCTGGTTGACGTCTCCCGGTTTCCGGGATGGCACTCTCCTCGGGTAAGCACTCTTGAATTCCGTTTCTGCTAAAATTTCCGTAATGTTCCGATTTGCTTTTCATACAGGAGTCTGCCCTAACATCGCCTAGATTCACCAAATTAGTTACTTATGACGCCTTAGTTTTTCAGTTGGGCTTACCTGTTCGTTTCCGAGGCATTCCCATTTCTTGTTTCACTAAAATATGTAGAATGTAGTTTCATATTATTTCCTTTGGGGTTTGCCTCTGGTAGTTCTGTATCACTTTAGGTACGTTAGATTTTGGATAACCTTTACACATCACTGTAAATTGCATTGTACAACTGCATTGGTAACTAGATGTATAGTTGATTTTAAATTTGAATTTACACTGCTACGAAATAAGCTATGTATATCACTGAAGTTACAGCTCGTAACTTGGAATTGTATTTGAAATATATTTGTAAAATTATTTTGTAAATAATATTTTTCAAATCTAAGGATCACGGCGATTTATTTCGGAATCCGCCATCTAAGCCATGTCCATGCCTTTGGTAGGTTCCCAGCCTTTTTCATCTTCCCGGTTTGTTGTTCACTAGTTGGCCCTACTGATGTTTTGTTGGAGATCCGCGTAATGCCAGCTACTGTTTTTCGGAGTGTGTAGTGATTTCTTATATTGTGTAGTTTGCTCTTACCTTCCCGTTTTAACTCTGTTTGTGCCTTGTTTGGTGTTACCACTGTAGTAGAGGTAACAGTATCTTATTGTCAACTAGGTTCCATGACTTCATGGGCCTGTGCCATATCCGAACCCTACCATCAGCTCGAAAAAACTAGAACAGTGACTCTTCGGACCAAGCTACATATCGCCAGCGTTTCAGGGTCCAATTAACAACGTCACGCGCCTAGGTGCGACGCTGTGCCCGATATCGTGGTGTTAACAAGGGTACTCTCGTAGGTATTCCACTCCCATATCCTACTGACGTTAAAGAATGCTGCACTGACCTGCTGGTTAAGCGTCTGTTACCACATGCAATGAATGTGGACGTGATTTGAGCCAGTATGGCTTGTCTATTACCACGGAAAATTGTATCCAGACGTCACTGATCGCGATCATTAAACATTCGTGGTCGGCTACTGCACTGTTCACTGTGGGTCGTAATGCCTTCCGTATCGACTTCGAAAACAGAATACTCCATCCTTCCGGATCCCACTATCATGCTTCATTCGACAGACGATAATTCACATCATCTTGCCAGACAAGCTCAGACGGTGTTTACACTCATTCTTCAGATGTCACCACCTGATACAGGTCTGGGCACTTACAAGACGTCACTGTACGGCGGCACCTACCTGTTAACCAATGACTTTTGGCATGCCAGTGTATAATCTCTCACTGACAGGTGGTGAACACCCTGTAGTTATAGATCTCCCCTTAATATTTTTAGGATGGTGCAATGGGATAGGCCTACTCCTGTCATTGTCATGTTTTGGCGACTTCTCTTGCCAGGATCCTTGTCAGTAAGTTTCATTATGCGTTTCTCTACCCGAAGAGCACATCTAGGTCCACTGTGTTCACCTCTGGGCATTACGTTTCCCATGTTGGCTGTTCTCCATGCAATGGCGGTAATCGTACGCCAATATGAAGCCCGTCTTTGCGGAAATCGTTCAGTGTTCACCCCATCAGCTTCATTAGCACCATAAATTAATTTTTTAAACATATTTCGCCGCTGTGGGCTCTGCCATGGCTCTACGACCGTGTCCTCTAGACAAACACGTTAGTCATGCTGAGGATGTCAGCATATATCACTGCCACTTCCTCGCCTCTCAACGTCCTGGCCACTGACTGTGCCCATGCACAGTGACGTAATCAACAGACGTGAACACAGTGAACCGAGATGTGCTCTTCCGGCAGAGAAACACGTAATACAACTTTCAAGAACAGTCGCCAAATTATGACAATGGCAGGAGTAACCCATTGCACCATCCTAAGAATATGTATTGTAGCGTTGCCAGATGTTATGCAACGAGTGACGTAATATTTCAATCTTATTTACTGCGCAGCTCTTGGAGGCACTACTACTACTACTACTACTAAACGTTTTCATTCCTCCCCTGAAGGGGGAGGCGGGCCTCTTAGACGGTTACGCCGACTCTCAGGCCGGGAGGTTTGTTACGGTGAAGGAGATGTGCGGAGAAGGTGAGGGGGTGGGCGGCCGTGGCCTATACTACGAACTGTCCCGGCATTCGCCTTAGTGCAGAAGAATGGAAAACCACTCACAGGACAGCCGACGGTTGGGGCCAGCCGTGAGGTCCAGCCCTGTCCCGTCTCCCGAATGTAGAGGCGTAGAGCCGTGGCCACTTAAGGGACGAAACGCACTCTGCGTCTACCGACCCTTAGAGGCACACGAGAAAGACTCGATAAGCATTTTTAGATGCACTATGCATATGCATTTGTACATCCATTGGCCTCGCACTCTGGCCCATCAACGCGGTATATTATTGTCTACATTTTATAAACTAATGTTGTTATAACGTTTCAAGCTTACAGAGGTGTAACATGCGACATTTCGATTCTCTCGCCGAGATCGATCACTGGTAATATTTCTGTGCACTCAAATAGGTTCTAAATTAGTTCCGTCTCATAGTTACAAGGGAATTCTTATACGTGCGTCATGCTGGCCTCTAATAAATACTGGGTTGTATATGCACCAGGCATAATCCACGAAGCATAACTAGCTAAATTAAAACAAATCATTATTAATGAATTTCTGAAGCGTTTTCAAAACGTAGTAAGCAGCGTTCGAGCATCTCCTATCCTTTAATATACCACGTTCTTTAAAAGTTGTTAAAATTTGAAGTGGAAAAATCAAAGGTCCCTTGTTAGTAGGAAGAATTCGTAACATTTTTTTACGAGTTCAGGGCATGATGGTCAACACTTTATGTTACTGTTTGTGTACCAGCATGTTGATTGGTGATATCGGTGCAGTTTGCAAGTGGCATTGATGGCAAATGTTGATAAACAAAATTTTCTTTGTATGATACCGTAATTTTCATAACTTTACCTCTGAGTAATGTAATGAGGAGCTGTTGATGCTTTGATTTCAATTTTTTAGTATAACACTAACCCCCAGGCTTATCTCATAATCGCCATACTCATTCATTGAACATTCTCAGTTAACTAGTAATGGAAAATATGCTTGTCAGTTGCAAACACGGCAATGATATTAGAGCGATTTCAGTGTTCATTCTATCTGAGAGAGTCTGGCGTCTACTTGACGATACACATTCTCTTCAATAGCAAGTAAAAATTTGTGGAGGATCATTTCATCAATAGAATCCATCTTTCCTTCCATCAGTATCTTCATGGCATTAGTCACACCAACACACATGTGCTAGAAAGGAAACACAAACACTTAGATTGCAGTCTGCAAAGAAACACATCATTTTTATTTATTCACTTAATTTTAAAGTTGACTCAGTCAGGGATTTCCCACATGTTTCGTGGAATAGAGTGTCCTGATTGAATCACTGAAAAGTGGATCGTGAGAGGAGAATGGTAGAACAAGTTGGAGAAATAAAGGGAACACTATTTTATGTATAATGAGTTTCTACATGGAGTAAGCCAACATAGCTGTTCCATGCGCAGGCTGACCTTTTAATCCCCGTAACCTAATGTTCAGGTGAATTATTATTATATTATCTAGTGTGTGGAATAAACCATCACATCAATATACAAATAATATACACACATATATATATATACACAGACAAAATTATAGTTTAATGCAATTCAGTATATAGACCACTGCCGCAGGTGTTTGCATGAACAAAATGCCAAAATTCTCCATCTGCCTGGCTGCAACATAATCACAGTGTTTAGAGGGCAGCTTATACCACTCGTACAGTGATGATGATGATGATGATGACGGCGACGATGGTGATTGCTGTTTTAACCAAACTAACTTCAAGGTCATAAAACCAGGACTTTTACAGTGGACCCTAGAAATATCTCGGATAAACTGATTATAGTTTTGTTTCTAATTTCTGAAATACTACGGAGTATATTCTTATTTTTCTTTTGACAAATAATTTGCTTTTAAATAACTACAACTATTTTAGTAAATAAATTTTCATATTTAATTCATTACATTTTCCTTATGCTATATTTGCAGAGTATTTTTAAAAAACACAATATTTCTTTTTTCGCTATTTGCTTTACGACGCACCGACACAGATATGGTATTATGACGACGATGGGATAGGAAAGGCCTAGGAATGGGAAGGAAGTGGCCGTGGCCTTAATTAAGGTACAGCATTTGCCTGGTGTGAAAATGGGAAACCACGGAAAACCATCTTGAGGGCTGCCGACAATGGGGTTCGAACCCACTATCTCCCGGATGCAAGCTCATAGCTGCGCACCGCTAATCGCATGGCCAACTCGCCCGGTCACAATATTTCTACAAAGGCTATGGCCAAAAGCAAACACTAACTACACACTCAGCGACACTGGAGGATATTAAGAATGCTGTTTTTACATACATCCTGGTATAGAGAAGAATGAAATCTTAACACTCCTTAATACGAGGGCTGTATATAAAGTAACGGCAACGTAGTCCAGACACTCGCAGGAGATCGGGCATGGACAAATAGGATATGGGAGCGGTCAGGTGGCGCTATTGTCGATGTGTAGTATGCATCTGACGGGTATCCAGTTGGGAGTGTTGTTGCTGTGTGGCGTTGAAGTGAAGAGTGACTCTAAAGCAAGTTTTTAAAAGGTGATCAGCGTTAGTGAATAAAAATCGAGGTTGCCCGTGGCAAAAAATGCATCAGAATGTTATTGAGGATTACGTGAAACCTGTGGTGAGAATTTATTACCGTATAGGATGGTTGCACGATGGGTCAAGGTGATTCGTGCGGGTCGGTATGAGACTGTGGATCTGCACCCCACAGGTCGGCCGTCCATTCCTCAAGATCAGATTGACATCGTGAGTGGTCTCGCTTCCGTAGACTATCGATGGGTTGTCTGGGAATTACCCACAGAGGTTGGTCTCATAGTTAAAATTGGCACAGTACATCCAGAAATTTCTTAAACAGCATTACACATTTACTGCTAACAAATCTATAAAGAATTCTTTAGAACTGATTAATGAGTTAAATAAATTCGGAATACAAGCCCATCACACCATACATTCTTTCGATATTATTAATATGTTTCCTAATTTAAAGACTAATAAATTACTTTCCATCATCAAGAAGAATCTGAAGACATATAGTCATTTGAGTATTCTGGAAATTGAAGAGTTTATGGCTATCCTAAAATTGCTTATTAATAACAACTATTTCGTATTTGACCAATTGGTATATAAACAAGATGGCCTAGCAATGGGGTCACCGGCCTCGGGGATTCTGGCAGAAATTTATTTAGAGTTTTTAGAGGATATATTAATAATTAATGACGACATCCAAGAATATTATATTTTGTTCTAGGTACGTGGATGACACGTTCGTGATACTAGATGAGCGGGTAAATGACGCTGTAACCACTCTCGATAATCTTAATACTATAGACACACACATAAAGTTCACTCTGGAATCCGAAAAAGAAAAGTCAATTAATAATTTGGACCTCAAGATTAATAGGCACTCTTCCTCATTTTCTTTTGGCATTTATAGAAAGCCTACACAGACAGCTGTCACAATCAGGCAAGATTCGTCGCACCCAAAATAGCATAAATATGCGACTTATAATAGCCTTGTAGATCGTGCGTTTAGGGTACCAATGTCTAAGTGCAATTTAAACAAAGAACTGAATATCATCCGGTTAATGGCCAAGGCTAATGGATTTAAGGAGGACTTTATAGAACGCATAATTATTAAGTTTAAACATCGCCCTTGCACCTCTTTGACCAAAGATAAACCAGAAATAAAAGGTGTTTCGACATTTACATTTAATAAAGATGTCTATAAGATCACTAATATCTTTAAGAAGCGTAACATTAGGATCTCATTCAGAACGAATAATAGGAACAGAGAGATATTACATAATGCAACAGCAATTAATAGGATTAACCCTTACTCAGGTCATGAGTATATAAGTTTAGATGCAATGATTGTGGCTGCAGATATGTAGGACAAACTGGACGTAGTTTCAGTATTAGATATAATGAACATCTTAATGCTGTGAAATACATCAGATTTTCAGCAGCAGGCCAGCATGTCCATGACCTTAAACACCAGTTCACAAGCATAGAACAAGATCCTGATATTATGGAGACGCTCAACAAGGGGCCTGTGCTTGACGTTACAGGGGCGTGTTCCATACACTTAGATCAATATTTCAATGCCAGTCTGAATCTAAATGAAATTTCTGAAAAACCTAGGGTTTTATTTGATTTCTTGATTACGTTGTTGACAAATATAAAATTGCCAAGAAATACTACTGTTTTTCGAGCATTACGTAATAGTTTCTCGTTTTATTGTTTTCGTCCGCAACGTCCTCCGGACCCTCCTTCGCTATCGCTCCACAAGCGACTCTTTCCGCTGCCCCTACCACCCCTCCTCAACGCTTCTCGGCGTCATGCACATGACACAGAACAGGCCCCACTCGTTGTGTAATAACCGGCGAGTTAGGTCTACGGCCGTTTGAGGTGAGTTCTACATAAAGTAAGCTCAACAGTTTGACAGGGTTTGTAATACATCTCCCTTTGTTTAATTGGGTTTTCATCATTTGCAGGTGTCCAATATTGAACTGAGAAGCATAGTCTTTATGACTTACTTGTTACAGTTCCACCATATCAGGTTACAACGCAGCTAAGCATAATAAGAAAACACTTCGGCCTCTGGCACCCAGTTTTAGAAGATGGCACATTTTATTGTATATATCATAAATGAATGTCAACACAACGAGTTGTTATTTGTGTAATATGTTTTAATGTAAAAACAGTTTAACATTAATTTCAATAGTAACAAAATTGATTATAGACCTATACCTTTCAACTTAGTGATTTTTCTAATCTTGAAGATCAGAGACATTGAAATGACACACAAGGTGTAAAAATAGTAATGTAGCAACAGCAATTGAAAAAGTGATCGAACTCAGTATTCAAAGATGGAAAATCTTTTTTAATGTTGTTTGTTTTTAACTATTTTTGACCTAAAGTTTGTTAACTGGTAGCAATAGAAGTCAATTTCATATATTTATAATTTAATGTAATGTCTAAAGGAACAAGTTGTGTAAATAATGTTGTAATGTATTTTATATTAATTGCCGGTTTCTCTTCACTTTAACGCAGCTGATGATGGTGTTGTAAAAACATCGAAAATAGTACTGCTAATAAAGTGATTATGTTGTAATACAATCAGACAACATTGTTTTTGTAATGAATAGGTGGAACCTTTCAGATTTTATAAGTATTTGTAAACTCAGTTATGAATGTAATAATACGTACCTTGAATTTCTCTCTAGGCAGTCTATTATATTTCTTTTGCATGGACTGAAAGGTATCAAATAGTCTCTTGTAGTCCTCCATGTAATCAACTATCAGAAGAAAGGTGTTCAGTAATTTTCTACCCATTGCACGTCGAAATTTGGCAGGCGTGATGCCTCCACTTTTAATTGAATTATTGAGGTTTTCCATTGCTCTCTGATATTTTTCCCCAAATTGTACTTTCATTGTCCTATAAGTAAAACATAAATGAATTATGGTAAATGATATTTTACTTTCATATAGAATAATAATCAGAAGCTCTCTGTTTCCTGTGACTGTCCCTGACTGCTACAGACATTCCTGAAAATTATGCATAGATAGACCTACACACTTGCTTACATACATACATATATACATACATACATGCATACATACATATATGTGTTCATTATAGGCTGTTTTGTCTTTCAGTGTACTTGTGACTTCCCCTCTCGGAGAACAATCATCAAACGAGAAATGCTACCATTCAAGCTAAGGGCGCCAATCTTTAAGTTGAAGACTTAAAGATAAAAATTTATAATCAAGCTTGGACGGACTCTTATCACAGGGGTGGGGTGATAGTGCACTAATCATTAAGCAGGAGAATTAAAAATCAAAAGGCTAATTAAGGCAGATTGATTAAAGTGAACTAGAAAAATACTATTTATTATATTTAATATAAATGACGACGGTTTAACGAGAACTGAATTTAAATTAAAAAATGAATTTAACAGAAAATTGAATGACTCTACTTCGCGAAAACTTGCAATATCTTTAACTCGCTTGCTCACCATTTAGTCTTGTTCTGCTGGTCCTTGGGAAGCTTCCATCCTTGTATCGGGAACATCATCGGTCGTCTTTGAGATCTCTTCATCTGCAGCTAAGTACCATTCCTGCCTCGCAAATTGCACCCACCACTAATTGGAAGATGACTTCAAAACTAACACTCCCTATTATGCTTTATCCCGTATATTGGAGATAAGCCCTAAGTCATAGTTAGAAGAACCACCTTGGGTTATTTGGAGAGGATACTCAATTAAGAATCCTTCCAACTTTACTGAAAATGTTCTCTGAAGTTTCATTTCTATCTAGATTAATACTACCTATTGACTTAGACTGGTTCAAACCGGTCTTGTAGCCGAGCTGTACGTACTTCCTGATGAGAGTGGCTATACACCCCTCATTCAGAATTTCTAAGTACCACGTCGTGGTAAAGAAGTAATTAATGTAGAATACTAATGCAAAATCAAACGAAGAAGATTAAGTAGCAGGTCACGTAGAAGATCCAAGATCTAAGTAGAAGAGACAAGAAGCAGCAAGATGAAGCCAAGAGCTCCAGCACGCCCTTTTATAACCTTCACTGGTGCTAATTACAGGTCGCTACACGTGGTCCAATCAGATGACATGTCTCTCCCCACTCCAGATATTAGAGTTGACGGGTCTTAACTCTGATATTAACTGTTCTTCTATTGGTCCATTCACTCATCCATGGCAACATGACGCTCCTTTCAAAATATAGGCGTTGATCAGTTTAAATAATTCTGGTCGAAATACGGTAGCTTACGTTAGTACGCGTGAACACGTGCTCGCTTTCCCAGAACTTGATGTCTAAATTTGTCCTTCCTCCTTCCTCGGTGATGTTGCAAGATAGAGGAAATCTACTGCAAGTTAATTTTAAACCAATGTCGCAAGAATCTAAGTGAATATTAGAATATTCAGCCCTCGTTTACAAGTCGTAGTTACAAAGTAATGAAATGATAGTGAGCAAATGATTAAACATGAATTATAATACAATTACATACCAAAATAAATATCATGACGTTAAATTTCTGAATTAATTACACATAATAAAATTAACATAATTACACTGTAACGTCTGGAACGTTACATACTCTGTGCGAATATCTGTAAATGTAAATTAAATAATTGCATCCATAATTCCCATTTACATCTACTTCATGAACTGGGGTACGAATTGTTGCCACATCCACCTTATTCACCTGATTTGACACCATCAGACTTTCATCTGTTCCCAAGCTGAAAATTTTCCTCGGTGGACGGAGATTTTCTACAAGGGAAGAACTGACAGCCGAATTGGAGAGGTATTTTGCAGGCCTGGAGGAATCTCATTTTCGAGATGGGATCAAGGCATTGGAACATCGCTGGACCAAATGCATTAGTCCACAGGGAGACTATATTGAAAAATAAAAGCAGTTCCACCAAGGTAAGATACTTAATTCTAGTACATTCCGAGAACTTTTCAAACCACCTACGTATATCTATTAAAAGTAACTACAAACCAAGTCTAATTAACAGATTCTAGGTTTCCCTGAATTTCTCTTACTTCCGTTGTCCATTCCATAACTTCATACTGTCTGTCCACTTGAGATGACCCTACTACCAAGAACACTTCAATGAATAAATGTAGTCATAAAATTACTCCATCTCACTACGGAATCATTTAAGAGTTTTTCTTTCCGCAGGTTGCCTTAGCACTGACTTTTATGTTGCAAAGATTGTGCTGATTCATGCAAACTTATGAAAATTACCTTGAAAAGGACATGCTAGCTTCAAGGTACTCCACTCATGATGCAATATGCATTCTTCAGGATTTCAAATTCAATATTCTTCAGTGAACACTAACGTAATCTTTTAAACTTATGTGTTTACCTATTTTCTGAATGACCATCATTATTATTTAAGGGAGTTTCTTTTTTCATACAATCATGACGTTCAGCACTGTAGTGTAAATAGGCTGCGACTTCAGACATGGAGTCAGTATTGTTTTGCATGCTCCCTCTTGTTTCTGATGGGGGGAGTAGAAATGATCGTCATGGTGGCGATTATATGCACCTTTTTCAAGTAATAATAATATTTCATATCTACTATGGTTGACTACAGTGCAAACTGAGTACGACTGGGACATGCTTAAACTATAAATCACAACCTTACTCTACATTTACAAGCTTGAACATGCCAACAATAGTGACATGGATAGCCAAGATATTTAAACGCCGGAGGTCGAACGCGAGAATTTAGGATCTTGAGTCAGACACTCTACCACAGATGCATCTAAGGCTCCATTAAGAGAGTATTTGATTGAATGTCCATCCGAGTGCTCAGTCCGAAGTACAGCAGATTTTACAAACTCCAGCCATTGATTTATTTTGCTCACCTTGGATGCATGGCAGTGACATCATACTGGAAAACAAATGTATCCTGTGAAAATCAGGTGGTGACCAACACATCTGCCTCTTAGTGTTCACGTATTTAGGAATAGCAATCTATAGTTACAAAAAAGTGTCATGTATAAAACATAGAATTTGTAAACACCTTTCTATTATAATATTTACTGAACAGACTACCGGTAATGACAGTGAAATTTTGACATGGATGACTTACTCTATAGTTATTAATTCAGGAGCTCTTTCCATTTTTGAAAATGTAGACCACATATTATAAATGTCATCCTTCTCCTCGGCTGTTAGTTTTAATAAGTCAAGTTCACCTGCAACAAGCTATAGAATTTTTCTTGTGGTAGCATATATCTAAAGATAATATCGAGCTTAAGATGTATTCATTTTGACTATTCAGAAAATAACTACAAAATTAAGTACATAAGTAATGATTAGAGCCCGGAAGACAAACATATTTCCGTACATTTGAGAACGGTAGGATCAGTTATTATTTTGCTTTTTTTGTGCCGTTTTTAAGCTGTTGTGGACATTTTATGCAGTTATGTCTGTGTAAAAATTAATCAATGGAAAGAAAAAATTATAAATCCAATGCACTCTATTAATAATAAACAAAAATTTCATTTTAATTTAATAGATAAGAAATAACATTTACATAAACGATATTTTCGTATTACACAAATCTCTACTGAAAACTCCACAAGCCAAATGGTCGAGAGGGTTGCCAGATCCCGTCCTTGCTACGTAAAATTAGATGTTGGTGGTGGTTATTGTTTTAAGAGGAGGAACAACTTGGTAACCATCGTCTATTAACACTAATCAGAAGGAAAATTGAAGAGGTCCGATACTCCGAAAAATGAAGATATCGGCAAAAAATGGAAAGGCCACGAAAGACATGCTATGCCTCGCAAATATAATACCTTCGGGATCGGAAAAGAACAAGACTTGACCAAGGGAGGTCAGGCAGGAAAGGTAAGAGCGAGGAACCTGGCACAAGTAAGTGGAAGCAGCGCCAGACTCAGCTGGGCGAACTGTGGTTGTCAGCTCACACTCCCAAGTTGTGGGGCCCTGGTCCCTGCCCACAGGGGGATGTAAGATAAAGTACTAAAATATGATGCAGATGTGTGTTACGTAGCTTACGTTAAAGCTTCTTTATTATTTTAGTGCCCATTTTTGTCATTGTAAATGACTATATTAAATAATTTACTGCCTATTTTCTAAATGTAAAGTGCTCATTTGCCTGCCTATTTTTTAAAAAAAATGTCTGAACTTCCAGGCTCTAGTAATGATAACAAAAGTAAATAAATATAAAAAATCAAATACGACGGCTATAAATAAAATAGTGCCAGTGTTGATAGAACGCAATATTTAATGATCTAGCAAATACAATTGCATTACATTCCTTCATTGTAGCCACCCACAAAGTCTGATTCCTTTTGCCAAATATCGAGAAGTCGTTGGGGACCATTGGCAAGGCGTTCTCTGTTGATGACGGTGACGGAGCGACCTACTGCGAGGAATACAGATGCCACGTCAGGAAATTGGCGGTCTCGGAGGGGTTCCTTCAACTTCGGAAGCAGGTTGAAGTCACAAGGACTCATGTCTGGTGAGTACGGAGGGTGTTCCAAGACCTCATTCCGACCCGCACGAAACGCCTTGACCCATCGTGCAACCATCCTATACGGTAAAGCACTCTCACCACAAGCTTCACGTAATTCTCGACAACATTCTGATGCTTTTTTGACACGGACAACCTCGATTTTAATCTACGAACGCTGATCACATTTTGAAAACACGCTTTAGAATGGTGTAATCGACACTCTTCACTTCAACGCCACACAGCAACGACACTGCCAACTGGTTACCCTTTAAATCCACACTACACATCGACAACAGTGTCACCTGACCGCTCCCATATCCTATTTGTGCATGCCCGATCTCCTGCACGTGTCTCGACTACGTTGCCACTACTTTATATACATCCCTCGTATATCAGCTTCGTGTCGGTAGATTTACTGATACATAAAATAACTCTTGTGGGACAAAACCACAGCACCTCAGTGTCTCCAAAAACAGTAAAAATACTCAGTGGGAAGTACAATCGAGAAAATTATTATTATTATAAAAAAAAATAGATGTCCAATACTTCTACCATTGAACGTACTAGTAAAGGGTATGAAATAAAAACACTCCGCAAGTCCTGCAAGCCTAACACGGTCTAGGTTGTAAGAAAGCAAGAGTTGGCCAAGAGAGGTCGGATAGGAAAAATTAAATGGGTGGAGCTATCACAAATAAATGGAAACAATGGGTTCTGAGGTCACCAACTCTCGCCTTAAAGTAGAAATACCCTGAGGAGTTATCCTTTTTGTTCACCTATTCTAAAAGGAGATACGGTGGATTTTTTCCACCAGCCCCAACCACAGGGGAATGTTATTCATTGGGAAATAATTGTTGAGGAATGCAAAAACAGGTTTGTACCTTTAAGGGAGGTAAGGAATGGTAAAGACCCACCTTATTATAATAGAGAAATAAAGAGAATGAGAAGGAGGTGCAGACTGGAAAGAAATAGAGTTAGAAATGGCTGTGGAAGTAAGGAGAAATTGAAGGAACTTACTAGAAAATTGAATCTAGCAAAGAAGGCAGCTAAGGATAACATGATGGCAAGCATAATTGGCAGTCATACACATTTTAGTGAAAAATGGAAGGGTATGTATAAGTATTTTAAGGCAGAAACAGGTTCCAAAAAGGACATTCCAGGAATAATTAATGAACAAGGGGAGTGTGTATGTGAGGATCTTCAAAAGGCAGAAGTATTCAGTAAGCAGTATATAAAGATTGTTGGTTACAAGGAAAATGTCGAGATAGAGGAGGAGACTAAGGCCAATGAAGTATTAAAATTTACATATGATAACAATGACATTTACAATAAGATACAAAAGTTGAAAACTAGAAAAGCGGCTGGAATTGATCAAATTTCTGGGGATATACTAAAGACAATGGGTTGGGATATAGTACCATATCTGAGGTACTTATTTGATTATTGTTTGGTCGGAGGAGCTGTACCAGATGAATGGAGAGTTGCTATTGTAGCCCCGGTGTATAAAGGAAAGGGTGATAGACATAAAGCTGAAAATTACAGGCCAGTAACTTTGACATGCGTTGTATGTAAGCTTTGGGAAGGCATTCTTTCTGATTATATTAGACATGTTTGTGAAATTAATAACTGGTTCGATAGAAGGCAGTTCGGTTTTAGGAAAGGTTATTCCACTGAAGATCAACTTGTAGGATTCCAGCAAGATATAGCAGATATCATGGATTCTGGATGTCAAATGGACTGTATCGCGATTGACCTGTCTAAAGCATTTGATAAGGTGGATCATGGGAGACTACTGGCAAAAATGAGTGCAATTGGACTAGACAAAATAGTGACTGAATGGGTTGCTATATTTCTAGAAAATAGATCTCAGAGAATTAGAGTAGGTGAAGCTTTGTCTGACCCTGTAATAATTAAGAGGGGAATTCCTCAAGGCAGTATTATGGGACCTTTATATTTTCTTATATATATAAATGATATGAGTAAAGGAGTGGAATCGGAGGTAAGGCTTTTTGCGGATGATGTTATTTTGTATAGAGTAATAAATAATTTACAAGATTCTGAGCAACTGCAACGTGACCTTGATAATGTTGTGAAGTGGACAGCAGGCAATGGTATGTTGATAAACGGGGTTAAAAGTCAGGTTGTGAGTTTCACAAATAGAAAAAAGTCCTCTCAGTTTTAATTACTGCGTTGATGGGGTGAAAGTTCCTTTTGGGGATCATTGTAAGTATCTAGGTGTTAATATAAGGAAAGGCCTTCATTGGGGTAATCACATAAATGGGATTGCAAATAAAGGGTACAGATCTCTGCACATGGTTATGAGGGTGTTTAGGGGTTGTAGTAAGAATGTAAAGGAGAGGGCATATAAGTCTCTGGTAAGACCCCAACTAGAGTATGGTTCCAGTGTATGGGACCCTCACCAGGATTACCTGATTCAAGAATTGGAAAAAATCCAAAGAAAAGCATCTCGATTTGTTCTGGGTGATTTCCGACAAAAGAGTAGCGTTACAAAAATGTTGCATAGTTTGGATTGGGAAGAACTGAGAGAAAGAAGAAGAGCTGCTCGACTAAGTGGTATGTTCGGAGCTGTCAGCGGAGAGATAGCGTGGAATGACATTAGTAGACGAATAAGTTTGAGTGGCGTTTATAAAAGTAGGAAAGATCACAATATGAAGATAAAGTTGGAATTCAAGAGGACAAACTGGGGCAAATATTCATTTATAGGAAGGGGAGTTAGGGATTGGAATAACTTACCAAGGGAGACGTTCAATAAATTTCCAATTTCTTTGAAATCATTTAGGAAAAGGCTAGGAAAACAACAGATAGTGAGTCTGCCACCTGGGCGACTGCCCTAAATGCAGATCAGTATTGATTGATATTGATAAATAGCATAATAGCTATCATAATGACCTATATATAGATCATTCCATGTTAAGAAAACAGTAATATTCTCATGGACCTACAATAAGTCGAACATACGCCCCCTTCCTTAGATACCCATAATTCCTCGCGATTAATGACGATTATAACGTAATTTATTTTGTATATGAAAGAAAGGAAAAGGAGGAGGCATTTTTGTGACCGTGAGTTATTAAAATGACTACTTAACATCCTCCATTGTAATAAATAACTTACATTCGCAGGGAGGAAGTACAATGGCGGGAAGAGCCATCGCTTTGTTGCCTTCCTTCATTTTCCTTCTGAGTTGCTCTGGTACATGTAAAGGGGCCCATTCACAGTCGAGCGGGTTGGCGAGCCCGTTCGTGACCTTGGTCGCACTGACCGGCTCGAAGATGTATGGGGGGTTGTTGAGGGTTGGGCTCGAGGTTGGGTCCGTGTTGGCGGTTCGACTGCTAAACCAGCGAACCCGACCGGTTCGCCAACCCGTCAGTGTGTGTATGGCCACTACCTGACCGGCTCACTGTGGTTTCGTCTGTAGCTTAATTTGGTTTCTGTGTGAGTTAATTAGGCCTACCACAACTAACAATGACTTTTGAGAAGAATAAGCAGTTCCGGGAAGAATTTATTGAAATGTACCGGGCTAGTCCTGGAGCTTTCCCATCCTTGCGTCACGCAATGCCTTCCATATGTTAGTGCGACATTCGAACGCTAATAATAATAACAATAACAACTACAATAATAATAGTAATTTGAAGAAGAAGAATCCATGGTCTCCCGATACTCTCGTACAAATATTATTAGCCTATAGACCATTGTGCTATGACATATATGACTCTCGCGCCTCTGCACTTAACTTGTTAATACTGTAAGTAGGCTTTGTATCATACATTACTACAGTAGTGGAATTTTCTGTATGTCATAAGTAGTAGTGAAATAACATTTCCCAAACCAATCGCTTTCAAAAGAATATTACGTTTGTTTTATAAAAACTATCTTATAATACATCACAATCAAAATTGTGTAAGCCCACTTACGTGCAAATATTCCGACTGCAACGTATCGAAGATTGCCCAACACGTCTCAGGAATGATTTTTCCAAGTAGCTGAGGAGATATTACACTGCTAAATTTCAGGTCTTCATAACTTTTCCCTGTCGCTAGAAATCGCAATGACCGAGCTCGATAGCTGCAGTCGCTTAAGTGCGGCCAGTATCCAGTATTCGGGAGATAGTAGGTTCGAACCCCAATGTCGGCAGCCCTGAAGATGGTTTTCCGTGGTTTCCCATTTTCACACCAGGCAAATGCTGGGGCTGTACCTTATTTAAGGCCACGGCCGCTTCCTTCCCACTCCCAGCCCTTCCCTGTCCCACTGTCGCCATAAGACCTATCTGTGTCGGTGCGACGTAAAGCAACTAGCAAAAAAAAAAAAAAAAAAAAAAATCGCAATCTTACAATTAACCTCTCTTCAGCACAGATGGTATCTCTCATGTGTGTCTCCTGTTTCTCTATGTTTGACCGAATCAACTCCAACAATTTTTCGCAAAAACTGTCGCTATCCATACGCAGAAAGTTCTTATAATCTGCAGGTTCGTGTACGCACAGAATTCTTAATAGGCTAACGTGTGAAAATCCTAGTTTATCTCTCAACCATTCCTTCATTCACACACGTTTCTTCTTCTTTACTTCATCATTGCACAAATTCTGCAACAGCTACAGCCACTTTGGAATGTTTTCGTTGGGCCATAACAAAAACTTTTTTTGCTAGTGGTTTTACGTCGCACCGACACAGAGAGGTCTTATGGCGACGATGGGATATGAAAGGCCTAGGAGTTTGAAGGAAGCGGCCGTGGCCTTAATTAAGGTACAGTCCCAGCATTTGTCTCGTGTGAAAATGGAAAACCATCTTCAGGGCTGCCGACAGTAGGATTCGAACCCACTTTCTCTATAACAAAAACTAGGCAATGCACGTACTATTTGCAATACAGACTGGCGGGGACTGGTCCGCCAATGGGTTCGTCAGTGTATGGTCACCGTCGAGCCAGTCGGGTTCGGGGTGTGGATTTTATACATGGACGGGCTCGCCAACTGGCTCGACTGTGAATGGGCCCCTTAACGCGTTATCCGTTACGCTTTCAATCGTCGGCAGCTTAACACTGTTGAAGAGAAGTCATCTGTGTGCGTGTGTGTGTTTTTTAAATATTCTCGTAGATGTCACTGAAGATTTTGATGCTGTGGTGTGTAGCGTTACATCATCCCTAGATCTGTCCCCAATAGAACTCACGTGTGGTACCAGCTCGGACGTCAAGTCCGTCCCATTGCCAATATCTGGGATATCAAGGACCAGTTAAAACAGTTGTGGACAAGCTTGCCTCAGGAGAGGATACAACGGCTTTATGACACCTTTCCCAACCGAATCAGTGCATGCGTCCAGGCCATAGGAAATGCAACATACGTATAAGTGGGTTCGTACGGTACTACCAAGTTCTTTGTAAATTTAACTCGGTTGTATAATCACTGAAATAACATCACATACGGTACCCTCACAAAACGTGAAGTTTCATTTCGTTTCCTACTCCCCATCTGGGTGCTTCAATTCTTTTGCCAGGCAGTGTACGTACAGAAAATACAAATGAAGATTTAAAGGGGGAGACCCAGCTTAACAAAGGAAAAAAAAGGTTTATGTTCATTCGATTGTTATATACCGTATGCTACAATTGTTGTTGACAATTGCTGCACATATCCCAGTATTGGCATGCTTCCTGGCAACCAGAAGCAACTTCCATAATGTCTAAATTCTAATAATTATAATATTTGAAGGTAAAATGTTCGTAATTTTCCGCCTTTTTAACAGTATACCACTCTTTCCCTTATCAATTCCAAGTTGATAAGCATTTTCGTACTTTTCCTGTTTTAAAGTGTGTATCAAACCTCCGCCTACAAAATGAACCTCAATCACTAACATAGACTGTGATTTAGATTTTTTGTCGAGTTTTTATTCCGAGCACCTGAAAATGTTAATATGTTTGTGAATAGATATGTTATATAAAATCTAATATAAATCCTATTGATCTGAATGAGGTACAGATTGTAGTACAACACTATGGGAGAAAACTCTGAAAAAATCATAATTATCCGTGAAATAGTAAGATAGTTATGAAGGAAACCGTGATATATTGTTAAAAAGGCAGGAAATGTTTAACATTTTATTTTAAATTATTATAAATAGAATTTTGACGTTATTGAAGTTGCTTCTGATTGCTAGGAAGCATGCCAATACTGGGATATGTGCAGCATTTGTCAACGACGTTTGTACCATATTTAACAATCGAATGAATATTGGCCTATTTTCCCCGTGTTAAGCTGGGTCTTCCTCCTTAATGTAATAGGGTCTACATCGTAGTAACAGCTCGGCTCCATGGTTAAATGGTTAGCGAGCTGGCCTCTAGTTGAAGGTGTAATTCTCGGCCAGCTCACGGATTTTTAACCTCCATTGGTTAATTCCAGAGGCTCGGGGCCTGTGTTTATGTGTGTGTGTGGTCTTCAGCATTAGAATTCATTCTGGATAGGGCCCTATCCTTATAGGCGCGCAGGCGCAGGTCGCTCATATGGGTGTCAAGTCGAAAAACCTGCATCACGACTCTCCGGAGGCCTCACGCCGTTATTATTATTATTATTATTATTATTATTATTATTATTATTATTATTCTGTAGTAGAATAGAAGTACAAAGTTGTTACTCTAGACTAGTAAATGACGTCTTTAGTTTGAAAAATCCTAGAAGTTCCAAGCAGTGAGAGTTTAATAATATTGTTGAATCGATAAACGTTTCTTAGAAGCTTCAATATTTGCCCGATCATATATGTGTTGGATATTATATTGTTATTGCTACTGGTTTCACGTCACACCGACTCAGACAGGTCTTAATGTGACGATAGTATAGGAGTAGCCTAGGACTAGTAAGGAAGACTGCAGTCCCTTCATTTGAATGGTTTGAAAATGGGATACTATGGAAAACTATTTTCATTGCTGCTGACAGCGGGGCTTGAACCCCCCCCCCCCCCCATCTACCGAATGCAAGCTCATAGCCCCGTGACCAGAACCACGCAGCCAATATTCTCGGTGTGTTACTGTGTTCGATGTTTATGTTCATGAAGGTACTTGGAAGTTCCAACATTACCTGCTCCTAGAGAGAGAATCATTCATCCTTGCTTGCATCACAGTCTTCTTACAAAACTTATTCATGACTTTGGGCAAGGTATGTAAATGACATTTTCCACCACAGGCTTGTCTTTCGATTTGACTCCCGTGGGCGACCTGCGCGTCATGATGAGGATTAAATTATAATGAAGACAACACATACACCCAGTCCCCGTGCCAATGAAATTAACCAATGATGGTTAAAATTCCCGACCCTGCCAGGAATCGACACCGGGATACCCGTGACCAAAGGCCAGCTTGCTAACCATTTAGCCATGGAGCCGGAAAAGACTAATAAATAGGAAGCAAAGGGAAGTCATCGAAACAAGAAGCTTTTAGACAAGCAGCCTAGATTCTCAATGTCTATTCCCATGGAAAGATGGGAAAATCATTTTAGTAAAATTTGATCGCACAAGGAATCGAGACCAGATTTTAAAGAACTTATTTCAATGAAACATGTCCATACTTCACCAAGTATGAATTAGATAATGTCACGAGGATCACTAAAGAGAGGGAAAGCACCAGGACTGGCTGGACTCTGCAATGAACATCTACAAGAGACATACACAGTAATGGCAGAGACATGGCTTGACATGTTCAACAAATGTTTAGGGACAGGAAATATACCAAGGAGGTGGTGCATTTCCACAATCAAAACATAATACAAAGGCAAAGGAGATCCAAATAATCCGGAAGCGTATCGAGGCATAGCACTTGAAGTAGCTGCTTTCAAAATACTCTCAAGATTGCTAGCCTAGAGGATAGGTAAGAAAATAGAGGAATATCTTCCAGAAGAGCGATTTGGATTCAGAGTAGATCGCTCCACATTAATGGCAGCCGAATGTCTAATCAGACAAATACAAGCAGAAATAAGTAAAGAACGAGGAAAGCTGTATGTGATCTTCATAGATTTCTCAAAGGCTTTTGACATGGTTAACCGCAGGAAGCTAGTAGAAAAACTAAGAAAACTCTACGAAGACTCATGGGCAATACAGCATGAAGGCAATAGTGCCAAATCTGTACCTTGGATCCTTTCCAACAGAACAAATAGAACCTGGTAGAGCAACCGACGCAAAATCGGAAGGCTGTGGGTTCGGATCACACTGGTGTCCAGTTGGCCATATAGTTCTGTACTTAACATCTATTCAATACTTACTATATGTACGGAACACGACCTAATGGGCTAAAAGGATATTTCGGTTACTTCTGGCAACGTTTCCAGATACCAAATCGTATTCTGAGCAACCCATATCATTCTAGCAACGTACCTCTGCGAGTAGCCTGCTTGGAAGCAATGAAAGTGCAGAAGTAACTTCATTCGACGGCGACTGCTTCCGCCGTTGCCTACCTTGGTCCGAACGACCAGCCATGACTCGTGAACACTACGCTCCACACAGACCAAACTTCGCACACACTATGTATTGAGGCATTCGCATATTCCTACTGACACTCAAACCTCCCAAACATCAGAATGACAGTAGAGATCTCTGTTCTGTGAACAGGATGTTATTGCTGCAATTGTCCAATCCCTATCCCGCTATGGATTCGTACAATGTAGTTAGGTACATCTAAAGACATGACCAAATGTATTTCTTGAGAAATGTATCTAAGAGGATACATAAGTAGCAGCCTTGTGACTTGCTCCTTAGCTACCGGACGAGTTGACCGTAGGGTTAGGGGCACGCAGCTGTGAGTTTGCATCCAGGAGATAGTGGGTTCGAACCCCGCTGTCGGGAGCCCTGAAGATGGTTTTCCGCGGTTTCCCATTTTCACACCAGGCAAAGCTGGGGCTGTACCTTAATTAAAGCCACGGCCGCTTCTTTCCCATTCCTAGGCCTTTCCTATCCCATCGTTGCCACAAGACCTATCTGTGTCGGTGCGACGTAAAGCAAATAGCAAAAAAATGTAAAAGAATTCTCTTTTGCTAAACGTTCAGCGTCGTAGACTTCGATTCAGCGGTACCTGGGTTCGATTCCCGCCTGGGACAGGGATTCTAGCTTTTAGAATTTAGGCGGATGTTTGTGTTTTTCTCAATACACATCTCTTCGTATACACTGCAATTCTACCAAGCACCAGTGAAGGACGCAATGGTGAATACGCCCCTCTGCATGGAAGGGCATGCGGCCATAAAAATGGGCCTAATCACATGTGTGAAATAGTTATCATCCGAGACCCCACCTTGGGAAAAGAGGCGGAAGAAGAAGATGTTGCAGCCTCGTAAAGATGTACCAGCACACAAAGAAACTCTAATAATAATATATTATTCCAATATTATTATTATTATTATTATTATTATTATTATTATTATCATCATCATCATCTTGGTGTAAATAAAAATAATTTAAAAGAGAACATGTAGCGAATACTGACCTGCTGCTGAAGATATAATGAAAGCAGCACCAAATGGAGCATGGTGAACAAAGCAGATTATTCTCAGACATTCTTCTGAACGCTGTTTCGAACGATGACAGCGAGTTCTTGGTACGGTAACAATAACAGCAAACATGCCCATTGTACACTTAGTATTTATAATACATCTCGGATCTTTATACAATACGTATTGTCTTCAGGGCTTTGAATACCCAGCCAGACTTTATAAACACGAGTGTTACCTTTTCGTTGAATATCACGATGGTATTAGGAAACCCCAGTGAAACGGAGTATTTCAGTGTCGTTAACCAACTTACAGTTGTAATTGTTTAAGTTAATCGGATGCATATGTGAATATTTAATATGCGTGTAACCTGAAAGAACCCTATATCACCGAGCAAGTGGCTGCGCGGTTTGGGTCACGTAGCTGTCAGCTTTGCATTCGGGAGATAGTGCGTTCGAATCCCATTTCTGTTTCCAGCCCTCAAGGTGGTTTTCAGTGGCTTCCCATTTCCACATCAAGCAAATGCTGCGGCTACACGTTAATTAAGGCTTCGGTTCCTTCCTTCCCACTCCTAGCCCTTTCCTATCCCATCGTCGCCGTAAGACCTGCCTGTGTCGGTGTGACGTAAAGCAAACATTTTCAAATAAAAAAAATAAAAAATCATATCGTAGCGGGAAGCTGTGGTCTACATATTACGAATGATCTTGAAGCTACTTTTAATTACTCCTTATAATTACAACAGGAAACTCCTTTGCTTAATGGTCAGCTGAGCAGCCTTCGGTTCAGAGAGTCCCATGTTCGATTCCCGGTCGGGATCTTAGCCGTGTCTCACTACCAACCATCATAGAAACACGCAATAGTGAACAAATACCTCCACAGACGGGTGTGGCTTCACAAAGGAAATTCGCTGTAATGCCAGGAAAAGCAACGTAATTCTGAGTGTGATATTCTTCTATGTTTTTCTACATTCGTTGAGCATATCCGTGCCGCAATTTTGTTCCACACGAATTCTTTTAAATGCCAATAAATCTAGCGAGGTTGGTGTATTTTGGGGACCTTCGAACAGAGCAGGAATCCAAACCACGAAGTAGGGCTTAAAATACCAGAGCTCTCTCGACCGAGCCACTACTTCCGATGAAATGAAATGGCGTATGGCTTTTAGTGCCGGGAGTGTCCGAAGACATGTTCGGCTCTCCAGGTGCAGGTCTTTCGAGTTGACTCCCGTAGGCGACCTGCGCGTCGTGATGAGGATGAAATGATGATGAAGACAACACATACACCCAGCCCCCGTGCCATTGGAATTAAGGTTAAAATCCCCGACCCGGCCGGGAATCGAACCCGGGACCCTCTGAACCGAAGGCCAGTACGCTGACCGTTCAGCCAACGAGTCCGATATTATTATTATTATTTATTATTAATTATTATTATTATTAATTAATAATAACAATATTTTCTTTACGTCCCACTAACTACATTTACGACTTTCGGAGACGTCAAGGTGCCGGAATTTTGTCCCGCAGGATTTCTTTTACGTGCCAGTAAATCTACCGACACGAGGCTGACATGTTTGAACACCTTCAAATACCACCGGACTGAGCCAGGATCGAACCTGCCAAGTTGGAGTAAGAAGGCCAGCGCCTTAACCGTCTGAGACACTCAGTCCGGCATTATTATTATTATTATTATTATTATTATTATTATTATTATTATTATTATTATTATTATTATTGTTACCGTGTTTTAGCGGTAGGTAGAGGCGTAAGAAGGTGCGGGCGTGAATGGGTTTCAAACTACGGAATCAAAGTTAATGTAAAATTAATTTAAAATTTAACTAGGTTATATTTTCTTTTCAAAAACAAAGCAATAACAGACATGGCAGGTGCAATGTAGCAAAACAAGGGGAGATACAATATTTACAGGTTTTGGGCTTCACGCCCTGACTTCAGCAATCAGCTCAGTTTTACCACAAACACAAGTTTTAACAGAGGGGCAGAAAACCCCATTCATCCCTAGGAGCCCCTGGCTCCGAATTACACAGAAAAGCCTCCACGAGGCATATGACACTCCATTTTCAAAAGAGCGATCCGCTCTTAAAATTTAAGCCTCTCAAAGGCCACACCAAACTCTACCTTCAAGCTGTCCTCTAAGGACGTATTCACAGGGGTAAAATACCCAACCTACTGAGGTCTGTTACATGAAAAGAAGGTTGATTACATGACCTCTAAAATAACAATTTGAGAGGAGGCGATCTTGCACTCCTAACACACTTTGTTTTTTAAAACCTAATCTGGCTCTGGGCCGCTAATGCAAGGGCTAATCCCATACTACAGAGGTGACTTAGAGAAGAACACTTTACATTACATAAACGAAGAATAGTTTGAGAAAATAAGTTCACCTCAAAACAAATGTGAGTGGGAGCTCGAGAGGGTTAGCACTCTCTATCCCAATATGTAGCTTTACAAGAAGAAGATGAAAAGAGTAATTACATTTTAGGAAAAGGTTACATGATGGAAATGTTTCGAACCCGCCGCGAGTGTTAAACTGCCGACCTAGCAAGAAAAGAAGTTATTAATAGGCCATTACCTGGTATTGAACGGCTGAAGAAGAAAGAGGCGCTTCCCGCCTCCTGCTATGTACTTAATACACTGAAAGATGGAACAGAAGTGGCCCGGAGACCCCAAAATCAGCAGTTTATATCCTCTCGCGGAAGATTCTAGGCGTTAGGGGAAAGAAAACACCCTCCCACAAAATCTTTATTGGTTCGGGAAAAGAAACCCCTACATAGGGGAAAAAGAAACACATTATTGGTGGAAAATTAATTAAAGAAATTCGGGATTGGCTAGATCCAAACTAAGGGGAAAAAGAGGGGTATACAGCCAACTTAAACAATGACAGAAGGAAATTTAACAAAGAACAAACTCTTGAAATAAAAATTTCTTCAACAAAATAGTTCTTTGACTCCGCACTAGGTCGCACTATTGTTGATCTTCAGTAGTGTCCTCTAGAAGAGAAAGTTCACACTTCTTACTTCAAGCGAAACAAAAACACATCAAAAATGACACAGTTCACAAACTCAAAAATTTCCAGGTAGTGACATCTTCTGAGAAATTAGTAGATTAATAGTGTAGATAAAGTTCAACCTTCCTCCAGAAGAGGAGTTTCAACTGGCGCAACTTTTAAATAAACGGTGTAGAGGTGTACCGCCCGGTACAGACCTCCCCCCCCAAAAGTTCCTCCAGGGGTGACACATAAAATCAGTTTGAAACAAAGTCCAAGTAATGATGTTGATACGAAGATAGATAGCAGAAGCATTTACAAGATTTCTTAATTCAGTTTCAAAATGTTGTTGTTGCAGGTGAATGAAAGTCTTTATGTTTGTAGAATTTGAATTTCTGAAGATAAACTTTTAATACTTGAAGGTGATGAAAAATTTGGCAATGTCCACCCAATATTGTTGTTGACTTCCCCAGTGTAGTTATTGCTTATGGTGACTGTCCATGTAGTTGATGTAGATTGAGTCGAATGGCCGGACCGGCCGTTGCAGCTTGCGTCCAACGGAGGCCGCTCGGACCCCTCAAGTACCCTGAGATACCGCTCGCCCGCACTATGAGGGGAGCAGAGGTGTTGAAGTACGCCGCGCCCGCGGTGAACAGATACAGGCTGCGGGCATGTAGCAGGTCGTGCGCCGCACATCAGCCTTGGCCGGGAGGTGAGCTCCGGCTCGCCGTGCACATGTCGTCCTCGCTGGAGAGGAGGGGGCCCATCCCCCTCCCCAGTCGCTGCACGGCGCTGCGCGGCTGCGGGGGCGCTGAAACATTAAAGCTAGGCGGCAGAATTGTGTTGGACAATCATTTTCTTTGAGGGTACAGGCTTGTGGAGAGGTTGAGGGGCCAGCGGCGTGTAGATATCCATGGCATTTACTATTATGAAGCCACAGTGTAAGGTGGAGCAGGAGACGGGAGCGTGGTAATGGCCGTGGCAAGAACAGGATGGCAGTTTAACGGGTCGGGGCAGGTTTTACACAAGGCTTACATCTAAAACCAAAATATTACAGAAGGGGCAGAATGCCTTAAAGTGAAACTCAAAAAAAAAATATAACCCTCATATCCTTTCAAAATAATATGAAGCAAGCTAACACAGAAATTACACCGGTTTCACCTGGGACAGGTGAACTCTAAATATCCTCTCGGTGGCTGGATTACTTAGCAATAAGGTAACCGGCGTAAGAAAATCGAGAATGATACAAGGCCCATGAAATCTGGGGGCAAGCTTGCCCGCGGGAACAAAATTTTTGACCATAACCTGGTCACCTACCTTCAAGGTGGTGGGTCTCCGTCCACGATCATACCTTTCCCTAACCTTTTCATGAGATACTTTAAGATTAGCTTTAGCCTTCTTCCAAAGATCTTTAATGTTGTCCGGATCTATTGTCTCGGGCAGAATGTCATTCAGAGACCAGAGGTTAGAGAGCGGCGTGTTGGGAACGAACTTAAACATCAAAGAAGCTGGAGTAAATTTGTGAGATTCATGAACCGCCGAATTCAAAGCAAAAGCTAACCAATGCAGGGACGTGTCCCACCTAGAATGATCTTCATGATGATAGGCAATAAGTGCGGACCTGAGATTACGGTTAACCCGTTCAGCCAGAGATGGTTGAGGGTAATAAGCAGATGTAGTTACATGAGAGATGGACAAGTCAAAACAGAATTTACGAAACAGATTTGATGTAAAAGCTTTAGCATTATCAGATACAATATATTGACACGGACCAAAAGAAGCAAAAATAGAATTTAAGCAAGTAATTGTAGACTGAGCGGTAGCCAGCTTAGTCGGGAATAACCACGAAAATCTTGTAAAACCATCTACACACACAAAGATGAACTTGTTGGCATTACCCTTTGACTGGGGGAAGGGTCCCACATAATCGATATACAGGCGTTCCATGGGGCGCGACGCTTGATGAGAAGACAAAAGGCCTACTTTAGTGGACATGGTGGGTTTACTGATCAAACAAGATTTACAAGCTTTTACAAGTTCCCGAATTTCACCGTCCATACCTTTCCAAATGAACATTTCACGAATTTTTTCACGGGTTTTAAAGATTCCAAGATGCCCTCCTAATGGGGTCTCATGATAATACTTGAAGATCATAGGCACAAGAACCGCTGGCACGACAACCTTCATCATCTTATCATGCCTCGATGGGCAACATAAAACACCATTCCTCAGAACATAAGGGACGACATGTTCCCCAGAAGAAAGGGTTTCCATTATCGGAGCCAGCGTCGGATCTTCACGTTGGTATTTCTCAATATCCCTAAAAAGCATGGGAGCATCTGTTAAAATGGCATTAACACCAGATAGTATGGACTCGGAAGGTGATGAACTGTCGACCGGTTCGTGGGTCTCTACGTCGTTATGAAACATACGGCTGAGTCCATCGGCAACAACATTTTCAGTACCTCTGATATGCCGTACATCGAATTGGAAGGCAGAAATACGGATGGCCCAACGGGCTATACGACCTGTACGACGCGGCCTACCTAAGACCCAGCTTAAGGCTTGATTATCTGTCTCCAGATCGAATTTGACGTGTTCCAGATAGAGACGGAACTTTTCTAAGGCGAATAAGACTGCCAAACCTTCAAGCTCATATATGGAGTACTTTGCTTCTTGAGCTGACAATGTCCTAGACGCATAGGCGATGGGTCGCCTCCCTAGTTCAGTCTCTTGAAGAAGAACTGCAGCTACTGCTGACGACGATGCGTCGGTTTGGACGATGAATTTCTTCGAGAAATCAGGCATAGCAAGTACAGGGGCATTACAGAGAGCTAATTTAAGATCTTCGAAAGCGGCTTGTTGAGAAGGTCCCCACTCGAATTTGATGCCTTTCCTACGAAGAAGGTTTAAGGGCGCCGCTCTATTAGCAAAATTAGGAATGAACTTCCTGAAGAAATTCACCATGCCAATGAACCTGGCGATACCTTTAATGTCCTTGGGAGGTTTAAAATCACGGATGGCCTGTGTTCTAGAATGATCGACTGCTACACCATCAGGTGACACAATATGCCCTAGGAATGACATAGAGGGCTTAGCAAAGGCAACCTTGGACAACTTAACAGTTAACCCAGCCTTACGAAGGCGATCGAGAACTTCTCGCAGATGATCTAGATGTTCTTCAAAAGTCTCGGAAAATACGACGACATCATCCAAGTAGTGATATAAGTACTCAAATTTGATGTCGGGAAAGACCCTATCTAGTAGTCTAGTGAGCACAGCTGCTCCCGTGGGGAGCCCGAAAGGCACGCGGTTGTATTCATATAAATTCCAGTCCGTGGCAAACGCTGTAAGATGTTTAGACTCTTCGGCAAGGGGAATTTGATTATAGGCCTGATTTAAGTCCAAGATGGTGAAGAACTTGGCCTTACGAAACCATGAAAAACAAGAATGAAGGTCGGGAAGGGGCACAGATTGCAACACCACCTTCCGATTGAGAGCCCTGTAATCAATGACAGGCCTGAAGCCTCCTTGGGGTTTCGGGACTAGAAAAATAGGCGAAGAATACGCTGACTTAGAGGGCCTAATAATACCGTCCTTCAACATCTGATCGATGATTTCTTTCAGAGCCTTCATTTTAGGTGGAGATAGCCTATACGGTGGGAAACGGACAGGAATCGAATCCGTAACCTCAATTTTGTATTCAATAAGGTCAGTAACACCAAGAGTATCAGAGAACACCTCGGGAAACGACTGACACAGTTTGCGAATACTATCAGCCTGCTCCTCAGGTAGATGTCTAAGGTCTAACAACATCTCATCCTGGGTAGGCGAAATAGATGAACATGATACAGAATTACACTTTAATAGTGGGATTTTATAACTAGAAGCAAATTTGAATGTGCACGACCTAGACCGGAGATCGAGCACAAGACCAGTGTGAGAAATAAAGTCAGCTCCCAATATAATGGGGCAAGACAATTGCTTGGCCACAAACAATTTAATTTTCCATGTAAACTTAAAAACACGAATTTTGACCAGTAAGGAACCTAGAATTTCTAATGGAGATGAATTAGCCGAAACGTATTGAACAGGAGAAGAGACATAGTCAGGGAGTTTACAAACAGATTTCAATTTAGAATACCAATCAGCCGAAATAATGGAACAAACACTGCCTGAATCTAAGAGAGCTGTTATAGGCTCGTTATTTAACTCAATCTTAAGAAAAGGAACAGGTGCGGGGGTATCCGCCGCGATCCTAAGACACTCTTTAGGGCATTCAAAAGATGAATTTGAAGGCTGGTTGTTCTCTGCATTTACAACCTGTTTACTAGGGGCTGAGTCTCGGGAAGATGGATTAGTCGGCTCAGCCGACGCCACTAGTCACTTTTTATTATTGGAATAGCTGGAATTTGCACCAGAAGTTGAGCAGGAGGGGGTGCTATTTGAGTTTGGGCAATTCTTGGCGATATGTGAGAAGGCCCCACACTTAAAACAGCCTTGTGATGACCCTACTCCATTCCTTGTCCCACTTGACTTGATCAGAGGACACTTATTCCGCAGATGTTCAGGCGACCCGCAAGCATAACATTTACGGGGATTGACTGGTCGGCGAGGTGGAGGCCGAGTGTTACTAAAGGAAGGCGGGGGTTCTTTCGCCACACGCAAGGAATCGGCATACCTAACTCCTTCCGCAGAGACGGCTAATGCTTCCAGTTCAGAGAAGGTTTGCGGGCACGCCGCGAAACACAAATATGACCTGTAGGGTGGTGAAATCCCTTCGACAATAGCTTGCACGATCTGATCCTCAGGGAAGTGGAGAGCAAACACCCTAGTGTAGAATTTGATATCTTGAATGAAATCAGCCAAGTTTTCATCCAAGCGCTGTACACGGTAATAGTACTTCTGAATCAGGGAGGACCTGGCCCTAGCCGGGATGAAGTTAGCTAGCAAATGGGCATGGAAATCCTCAATAGAAGATTGCTCGGCAATGGCTCTAACTATTTTATCAGAAAGAATACCAATAGCATACGGATAGATAATTTGCAAAATTTGACATGGCGAAAGAGAAAAAACAAGAGCATGATCCTGAAATTCCACTAGAAATCTTAAAAATGAAATTACATCACTGGTGGTGTTGACGGAAAACTTGGATATACCTCTGAGCAACATTGCCAATGGATGAGGCAAGCTACTGAACCCAGGTGACATAGTCGTTAAAGGTTTCAATGGCAAAGAAGTTAATTCAGAGCGGATGTTACCCAATGACACACGGCGTTCAGATTCGTTGTTCGATGGGGCAGAGATAGTTTGAGCAGCAACGGTTATCCTATTGACTTCTCCCTGAGGAGGCTCTTCCTCGTTACCTACATTCACCGTGGCGGGTTGATCAGTTTTGGGAGGAACTTCGCCGGTTAGCAATTGAGTGACCTTATTAGACAATTCAGAAATAGTTTCAAGGAGCGTATTAGCGTCCTTCCTCTGAACGTCATTCACCTTTAGAGACAACAGATCATTAACTCTATTTGCAAAGTGATACAGCCTGCCTTGCACACGCTTCATTTGATTAGGAGACGGATCGTTTTCATCAAAAAAGCTGACTACAGATGCTAGCCCAGTAATATTCTCGACGATCGTGGAAAGAGAGTCATCAATTTCTTTCTCTCCCAAATTGGGGATGGAAATGGGCAAATCAAGGGACTCTCTAAGCTTGTTGGTGTCGATTGCAACCGTGCCTCCAGATTGCACATTTCTGATAGTTAACTCGTATATCAACTCCTCTTTGCGCAAATAGTTAAGGAGGAGAACATCGCGAGGGCCGGGCATGATGACAGAACAATTTTGAAAAACTCAAAAAATTCCAGCAACTGAGAAAATTGTTAGAGTTCGAATCAAAGCAATGTTTAGCCGTCAAAAGGTGCTAAATTGAGACCCATTCAACCACGCTCTGCTACCACTTGTTACCGTGTTTTAGCGGTAGGTAGAGGCGTAAGAAGGTGCGGGCGTGAATGGGTTTCAAACTACGGAATCAAAGTTAATGTAAAATTAATTTAAAATTTAACTAGGTTATATTTTCTTTTCAAAAACAAAGCAATAACAGACATGGCAGGTGCAATGTAGCAAAACAAGGGGAGATACAATATTTACAGGTTTTGGGGCTTCACGCCCTGACTTCAGCAATCAGCTCAGTTTTACCACAAACACAAGTTTTAACAGAGGGGCAGAAAACCCCATTCATCCCTAGGAGCCCCTGGCTCCGAATTACACAGAAAAGCCTCCACGAGGCATATGACACTCCATTTTCAAAAGAGCGATCCGCTCTTAAAATTTAAGCCTCTCAAAGGCCACACCAAACTCTACCTTCAAGCTGTCCTCTAAGGACGTATTCACAGGGGTAAAATACCCAACCTACAGAGGTCTGTTACATGAAAAGAAGGTTGATTACATGACCTCTAAAATAACAATTTGAGAGGAGGCGATCTTGCACTCCTAACACACTTTGTTTTTTAAAACCTAATCTGGCTCTGGGCCGCTAATGCAAGGGCTAATCCCATACTACAGAGGTGACTTAGAGAAGAACACTTTACATTACATAAACGAAGAATAGTTTGAGAAAATAAGTTCACCTCAAAACAAATGTGAGTGGGAGCTCGAGAGGGTTAGCACTCTCTATCCCAATATGTAGCTTTACAAGAAGAAGATGAAAAGAGTAATTACATTTTAGGAAAAGGTTACATGATGGAAATGTTTCGAACCCGCCGCGAGTGTTAAACTGCCGACCTAGCAAGAAAAGAAGTTATTAATAGGCCATTACCTGGTGTTGAACGGCTGAAGAAGAAAGAGGCGCTTCCCGCCTCCTGCTATGTACTTAATACACTGAAAGATGGAACAGAAGTGGCCCGGAGACCCCAAAATCAGCAGTTTATATCCTCTCGCGGAAGATTCTAGGCGTTAGGGGAAAGAAAACACCCTCCCACAAAATCTTTATTGGTTCGGGAAAAGAAACCCCTACATAGGGGAAAAAGAAACACATTATTGGTGGAAAATTAATTAAAGAAATTCGGGATTGGCTAGATCCAAACTAAGGGGAAAAAGAGGGGTATACAGCCAACTTAAACAATGACAGAAGGAAATTTAACAAAGAACAAACTCTTGAAATAAAAATTTCTTCAACAAAATAGTTCTTTGACTCCGCACTAGGTCGCACTATTGTTGATCTTCAGTAGTGTCCTCTAGAAGAGAAAGTTCACACTTCTTACTTCAAGCGAAACAAAAACACATCAAAAATGACACAGTTCACAAACTCAAAAATTTCCAGGTAGTGACATCTTCTGAGAAATTAGTAGATTAATAGTGTAGATAAAGTTCAACCTTCCTCCAGAAGAGGAGTTTCAACTGGCGCAACTTTTAAATAAACGGTGTAGAGGTGTACCGCCCGGTACAATTATTATTATTATTATTATTGTTGTTGTTGTTGTTGTTGTTGTTATTATTATTATTATTGTTATTATTCACACCAGAAACAGAAAGTCTGGAATCACTCTGAGCCCCAGACCAATGAACAAGCTTGACTTCATGAGAAAGGTAATGAACCAATGTTCTACATGAATAATATAATTTATTTTTTATTTATTTATTTATTTATTTATTTTTGCTATTTTGCTTTACGTCGCACCGACACAGATATGTCTCATGGCGACGATGGGACCTTAATTTCGCACTTTAATTTACCGGTAAATCTATCGAAGTAGATCCCTCACATTTGAATCCAATCAACCGCTTGCCAGGCTGAGTAGCTCAGAAGATAAAGCACTGGTCTTCTAAATTCAAGCAGGCGAGTTCTATGCCGACTCAGTCCGGTAGTATCTGAAGATGCTCAGATACTCCAGCATGGTGTCGATAGATTTACTAACACGTGAAAGAACACCCGCGAGGCAAAATTCCGGACATCACGGCATCTTTGAAAACTATTTCTATGCGCGATTGAACTTGCTTCCTTCTCTTCCCAGAATCTCTTCGTCCTCTCGCTGTGTTTCTTCTTCCCTTCTTCCGTCCCGTCCATGCATTGGTGGTTCTCATATTGTGGTTTTCAACAAAATGTTCCCCAACATTCTAAAGCTATGCCTGTCCAATACAATTTCACGCGTTATGCTGATTTCTTGAAGGTCTTTTTCAGGTTCGATTATCCAATTAATCTTGACTTTTAGTAAGGAGGGATAATTAAATATATTTTTATTAAGTCTTTCATTGTTCATTCTTTGAATACGCCCATACCATTTCAGTCGTCTTTGTCTATTACTATGTTATATTTTCCCAGAATGCTGGTATAATTCAGAAGATATCCTTTTAATCCACACTCCTTCTATGCATACTGAACCAAAGATTTTCCTAAGGATTATTCTTTTTTGTTTTTCTAAAGTTTTAGTTAGTGATCTGCTTCCAATGATCAAGATTTCGGATGCGTATAATGCTTCAGGCTTAATTACAATATTATAGTTTCTATTATATTTCTGCCTTGTCTTATTTCCCTAGAAGTGGCTTTTCCATCTGCGCTCTACAATCTGTACAAAAATCAGTCTGCAGAGATAAGAATCGAGGGTTATGAAAGAGAAGCAGTAATCTAGATTTACTTGCACGTAAAAGAACTCCTGAGGGGCAAAATTCCGGTACCTCCGTGTCTCCGAAGGCCATAAAAGTAGTAAATGGGACGAATAATAATATACATAATAATGTAAATAATAATATAAATAAAAATAATGTCCGCCTCCGTAGCGTAACGGTTAGTGTTATTAGCTGCCGTCCTCGGGGGCCCGGGTTCGATTCCCGGTACTGCCAGAAATTTAAGAATGGCAGGAGGGCTGGTTTATGGTTGAAATGGTACATGCAGCTCACCTCCAATGGGGGTGTGCCTGAAAAGAGCTGCACCACCTCGAGATGAGGACACGAGTTTACTTACTTAATAAAAATAATGGTCCGCCTCTGTGGTGTACTGGTTAGCGTGATTAGCTGCCACCCCCGGAGGCCCGGGTTCGATTCCCGGCTCTGCCACGAAATTTGAAAAGTGGTACGAGGGCTGGAACGGGGTCCACTCAGCCTCGGGAGGTCAACTGAGTAGAGGTGAGTTCGATTCCCACCTCAGCCATCCTGGAAGTGGTTTTCCGTGGTTTCCCACTTCTCCTCCAGGCGAATGCCGGGATGGTACGTAACTTAAGGCCACGGCCGCTTCCTTCCCTCTTCCTTGCCTATCCCTTCCAATCTTCCCATCCCACCACAAGGCCCCTGTTAAGCATAGCAGGTGAGGCCGCCTGGGCGAGGTACTGGTCATACTCCCTAGTTGTATCCCCCGGCCAAGAGTTTGAAGCTCCAGGACACTGCCCTTGAGGCGGTAGAGGTGGGATCCCTCGCTCAGTCCGAGGGAAAAACCGAACCTGGAGGGTAAACAGATGATGATGATGATGAATAAAAATAATGGCTCGGCGTGTGCCGTCCTCAGCATTAGAATTCATCATAGGTAGGGCCTCACAGAAGCGCAAGTCGCCTATACGCCGTCAACACGAAGGACCTGCACCAGGCCTCCTCGGAGGCCACACGCCATTTTTAAAAGATTATGATTATTATTATTATTATTAGTATTATTATTATTCCGGGGTTTCCGTGGAACGCAGAGGTGAAAGAAGGTGCCGGGGTAAATGGGTCTAACTACAATGTCAAGAATGGAATTTAAAACTCAAACTGAAGGTTATATTTGCAGAACTTCAAACTTTACTATTTTTCATGTCAATATTACAGGTACAAGTAGCAATTCTTAAACAAGATTGGGAAAAATCCAAGATTCAGAACCTTAACACTTTGGGCTTTAAGCCCCTAGCTTAACATCTCCTGAGCTACAAGCTCTAATTTAAAAAAGAGCACAAATAATTCAGGGGCAGAAATCCCCTAATTCAATAGCACTCGCTCTCCAAAATCTAAATATCCAGCCTTTCAGAGGCACTCTTTACAATTACAAAATTTTGGGAAAGAGCTAACAGGCTCTCAGTTTCTTCTAGCCTATTCAAGGCAATATATCAGAAAATTACAATCGCTCGCCCATCAAGGCACAACTTACACATTGAAAGGTAATGTTATACAGGGATATCTAGTACCCAACCTACAGGGCCTTTGCGGAAAAGAACAGGTTAAGTAAATGACCCGAAACACAAACTGAATAGAGGCGTATACTTGCACTCCTAGATATGAACACTAAACACAACCTAAGGGGCTCTAGGCCGATGAAACATGGGCTATTCCCAAACTACTGAGGTGACTCGTATAGAAATTACTTTACCACATTACAGAATGAAAAACAGTTTTGAAAACGTAGTCACCTCATACCAAGATGAAGGGGATCTCGAGAGGGTAATTCACTCTCTATCCCCGATCTACAGTTAAAGAGTTTACGAAGTTTTTACATTAGCCGAAAGAAGATTTATATTTTAGAAAAGTTGGCTACATAGTTAAAGGTTCGGACCTTTACCTCGGGTTAAACTGCGGAGGTAGCAAGAAAGAAAAGGTTATGTGGCCATTACCTTGTAGAAGTTCTAGCAGCTGACAAAAGAGGCCGCCCGCCTCCCACTTTGACACACTCACTAAGATGACGATCAATTGGCCAAAAAACGTGAAAAGCCGCAGTTTATAAACCCTCAGGGAAGGTTCGAGATCGTTCAAGATGAATCAGGACACGCCCTCTTAATTTTTATTGGCAGATACAAAGTGAAGAAGAAATACGGGATTGGTTGGAAATTAATTACAAAAATTAGGGATTAGC
The DNA here is from genome assembly GCF_040414725.1 of Anabrus simplex. Classification (NCBI taxonomy): domain Eukaryota; kingdom Metazoa; phylum Arthropoda; class Insecta; order Orthoptera; family Tettigoniidae; genus Anabrus; species Anabrus simplex. Next base: position 146,439,574 of record NC_090270.1, on the reverse strand, counting down.
TAGATTCAAAACTGGCGGATATAAAAAGGAAATATTGCTAACCCAAAAATAAATTAACATCATTCATTTACAAAAACCTGGAAATACAAAATTTATTTAAATTATAACTTCTTACACCTCGCACCAGGGTGCGTGATCATAGCTTTTAGTAGTGTTATCTGTGGAAGAATGTCCAAACTTCTTGATGAATGTCAAACAAAACAAGTGGAAATTCACTCAGATTAGGAAACTGCACAATAGCAAATTTCATCATATTTCAGTGGTGACATCTTCTGAGTAAAGTTCTAAGTTGGTGTAGTTTCAGTTTCACTCTTTTGCCAATAGAGGAGTTCGCTTAGGCGCAGAATTTAAATGCACGGCGTTGGGGTGTACTTCCCGGTACAATTATTATTACAGTACACTTAAGAAAATAGAAATTGCAACACCATGAAGGCATTGGTCGTTTGTGTTGATTTTCAAGATATGGAACTATGCCATGTAGGTATGTAAACGATCAAAGTTTCAGACCCATTGGATTGTTTCTACAGGTCTCCCCACGTGATTGGTCGCGGAGGAATCAACTCCAGTATTCGGACTCTGGTGTAGCGTAGTTGACTTGCAGTCTGTGCAGTGAACTGTACCCTGTCAAACATGCCTCGACGACAGAGAAGAGCACGCTATCAACAACTGTCGCCGTTTGAGGGGGCTCGGATAATTGGGCTGTGTGAGGCTGGATTATCGCTACGGTACAACGTGTATGGTAGCAGTGGTCAAATGAAGGTATCCACACTCGTAGACCTGGCACAGGCCCAGCGCGACAGTCAACTGTGAGAGAGGATCGCCGCATCATTCGGATGGCCCGGATGGAACCCCATGCAACAGCAGCGCAAATTCGAGCAGCTATGGCACCCCACGTTACACAACAAACAGTTGGTAATCGCCTGCGTGCAACTGGCTTACGATCCCGTGTCCCTGCAGAAGGTGTTCCATTGACCCCACAACAGCGACGTTTAATGCTGGCCTGTTGTCGAGAAAGATCGACGTGGGTCGACGAATGGCATGGGGTCGTCTTTAGTGATGAATCGCGCTACTGTCTTGCCCGCAGTGATCGCCGGAATCGTGTGCGCCGACGTACCGGGAAGAGGGGCCGCCTAGATCTTATTGTCGAAAGGCACACACGGCCAACACCAAGCATTATGGTCTGGGGAGCTATTGGCTTTAATGTGAATCACAATTAGAGCTTGTTGAGGGCACTATGACTGCTCGGCAGTACGTTGATAGGGTACTCAATCCAGTGCTTGTCCCTATGATGGCGAGCATTGCTAATGGGGTGTTTCAGCAGGACAATGCGCGGGTTTACACTGCACGCATCTCCAGAGAAGCTCTCCACGACATCACAACCTTAGAATGGCCCGCTACATCCCCGGGCCTCAGTCCTATTGAGCATGTGTGGGACATAATGGGTCGACAACTAGCCAACCGTCCTCAGCCACCCACAACTGTGGAACAACTGACCCGTGCAGTGCAGCAAGCATGGGCCACAATTCCTCAGGAAGCGATCCAGGGCCTTATTGACTCCATGCCTCGACGAATTCATCAAAGTATTGCAGCTCGTGGTGGGCACATCCTGTATTGATTGTTATCCAAACTTGCGGTCAGAGGGACCTGAAAGTGTAATCATCGAATCACAACCGAACATTCGTCCTGCATGTACAATTGCAGCAATGTAGCAGCACTCCTTCTGTGTGTTGCATTTTCCATTTTCTTCAGTGTAGCCTATTATTATTATTATTATTATTATTATTATTATTATTATTATTATTATTATTATTATTATTATTATTGATATTATTGCTGGTATTATTTTTCCAGTTCCGTGACTAAATTGTTAGCGTGCTAGCCTTTGGTCCAGAAGGTCCCGGGTTCGATTCCCGGCTGGATCTGGGATTTTAATCTTCATTGGTTAATTCCATTGTCTCGGGAATGGGGGCATGTGCCGTCCTTAGCATTAGAATTCATCGTAGGTAGGGCCCCATCCTCATAGACGCGCAGGTCGCCTATACAGCGTCAACACAAAAGACCTGGACCAGGCCTCTTTGGAGGCCACATGCAGGTTTTAAATTAAGATTATTATTATTATTATTATTATTATTATTATTATTATTATTATTATTATTATTATTATTATTATTATTATTATTATTATTATTTACCCTCCCACCCCCACGCGACACACACACACACACACACACACACACACACACACCACTTTTCACACACATTTTTCATATTTCAATTAGTCACAATCCAAAGAGAGGAAACCGAAACTATGAGATTTGCCGATGATATTGTTATTTTGTCTGAGTCTGCAGAACATGTGGAGAAATTGCCGAATGGTATGACCACAGTCTTGGAGGAGGAGTGCAAGATGAAAATAAATAAATCCAAAATAAAAGTAATGGAGTGCATTCGAACGAAGTCAGGTGATGCAGGATATATTAGATTAGGAAATCAAGTCTTAAAGGAAGAAGTAAAAGAACGTACAATGGCAGAAACAAGGTAGACATAAAATGTAGAATAGCATAAGAAAGAAAGGTCTTTCTTAAGAGAAGAATTTTGCACACTTCGAACATTGTTATAGGAAGTAGAAATATGTTTTTAAGACTTTTGTCTGGAGTGTGGAATTGTGTGGAAGTGAAACGTGGAAAAATTGTAGCTCAGAAAGAAAGAGAATATAACCTTTTGTAATGTGTTGTTATAGAAGAAAGCTGAAGATAAGATACGTAGATCAAATCACGAATAAAGGGATACTGAATTGAATTTGTGGGACGAAGATTTTGTGACATTAGACCAGAAAAAGGGATAGAATGATAGGACACAGATTTAGTTTCTCAGGGCTTGTTCATTTGGGTTTTGATGGAAATCTAGATGGTGAGAACGGCAGGGGTAGATCGCGGCATGAAGATGACAGATTAGAGCTGCTGTAGGATACAGTAGTTACGTAAAAATTAAAAGGTGAGCACAAGTTAGAGTGTCATGATAGCTATATCAAATCAGTCTATGGACAGCTGACCCAAACAACAACAGCAACAACAACAATAACAACTGTAATGGGGTAAGTTCTATAGTTTTTATATCTCTCGCTTACCGACACGTGGCATTCAAGGACAGCAGCACTTGCGGGACTTCCTCTGTATTTACTCCGCAGTCTGTAGAATTGCCACATCTAGAAGGCGCATTCTCTGCAGTATGTTGAATTGCCGCATCTGGGAGGTCCATACTCCACAGTATATTGAATTGCTGCATCTGGAAGGCATATACTCCTCAGTGTGTTGAATTGCCGCATCTGGAAGGCGCATACTCCGCAGGATATTAAATTACTGCATCTGAGAGGCGCATCTAGGGTTCCCACTCCTAGCAGCCGCATTCGTATGGAAAGGAAGGAGAAAGTAAATATCATAGTATACAGTATATGTATATATTGTTGCAGGTTTCATCACATTAAATGTTCAAAACAGCTCCCTTCCCCTTTTAAACACGGTGCTAGTCTTCTTATTGTGCTCTCTCATTACCAGAGCTGGATTTTGAGTGTGCGGGCCCTTAGACTCCTTTCACTCTACACGGTTTTGACCGTACGGCAAAGAAACCGTACGGCTCTTTGCCGTGGAGATGTTGCTTTCACACTACAACTTTCTTTTTTCTTTTTTTCTTTTTTTTTTTTTTTTTTTGCCGGGGGAAGCTCAGTGCATGTCTGGGTGCTAGTCACACAAGAGAGTCATTTTAACAATAGGATGATTTCCTCATATTAGTATATTTGGGCTAAAAATGAAATTGTGAAATTGTATCATAAGTATATTTTTGTGACTCTGTATATGTAATAATATTGTATAACTCAAAATACACTTACCATACACATTTTTCTTTGTCTTCAATTACGTCACAATCTGGTTTCAGTTCTACGTAAACTTCACGCCAGCCATTTCTTGTCACATTCCGATCTTTATAAATGCAGTAGCATGTATAAAGATCCACTTTGTAGAGAAAACATTACATTTCTATTCCATTTTAGCCGGCTGAAACTAAGGAATTATTTAAAGAAAGCGATTTGTACAAGCCCTGTTGTCTTATCAGCTAATATTTTCTTTTATTATCAACAAAACTATTAGCAGAAATACGCAAAAAAAAAAAAAAGTCGTTCGTCGCGGCTAACCGATTTGTATTGCGCCACAGCAAGTTGTGGAGACTTTGCATGTGCTGTGAGGAAAGGTAGCAGGCGTATACTGTACTGGTTACGAGTGGCACATGCCGTATTTTTTGACGATCAATTATATTTCATCTTCATGCAAGCGAACTTGGTTTGCTTACGCTCGGCGAGGCGACCGGCTTGAGCCAGCGACAGCTGTGTGATGTAGCTGCAGGAACAAGATAGGCCACCCGCATGACGCCACGTGTAGCCTGCCTGACCTGGTGTGTTCCAGAAAAAACGTCACCCCTTCGCGAACATTCGATTTGAACATTTTTAAAACCTATAATAATAATCGCAGCAACTCGTCATTTTGAAGAGGATCACATGAACGTCTCCAGTTGTGAATCTCAAGCAAATCCGTCGAGGGATTCTCGAGATAATCAGCTTCAAAGATATCACGCTATCTGATGACGTAGGAGCCCAAACAGAATATAAGGCGAGCTCACTTGACCCAAATCAGTCAGTCACAGCTGGGAGTCCTGTTCGACTCTCCACGCTGCACCATTACTGTTCGTCAAAGTGCTGACCAAGTCTATCTTCAAATTATTCAAAGTCCTCGTAGTGGACTTAAACTCTGACAATCGAGTTGAACTTAGAATTTGTGCGCGTGGAGAAGCTTGAATTATACATAATCTTTATTATGGACTTGGAGTCTATCAGTCGAGTTGAACTTAGAATTTGTGCGCGTGTTGAAACTCTAATTGTGACAAGTCTTATAGTGGACTTAGGTGCTAACAGTCGAGTTGAACTTAGAATCTGTGCGCATGTAGAAATTTCTCGATGTGACCTACTTTTATGATTGTGGAACTTAATTTATTACCTCGTTGCCATAGTGGGACTTGGTCTCTGAACAAGTATTATTTATTTCAGTGTGGCACTTCTGCAATATATTATTAACTGTGATATTCTTTTAAAATGTCAGTCAGCATAATTTCCTTATTAAATCAGTGTGTTCATGAAAGTGTTCAAACTATCCCACTAATATAAATGCAAGTGATTGCCTGTTATAAAAGGTATACTCGTGTTCTTCGACACAAGTGGTTCATTCTGAACGTTGATCAATTTAAACTGTGTTAATGTACAACTGTACTTGCCAACTTTCATTTTTTTTCAATTTATGATTTAAAGTGAATGCTATTCGATTCAAACTGAACTACCTTCTGAACTGTGTATTATTTCTTCTTCGAAGTGTTTAATTATTTGTGAGTTACTGACAGCAGTGTCTTTTGACAAACTCTTGAGCAGTCATACATTTATTTAAATGTCAAGTGCGACCTTATTTAGTGGAAAGCCACCACCAACTGTGCCTAGTGCGTGAATAATTTTCAGTTTCATCATTTATATTCATGAACTGTGCTTTATTTCTTTCTAAACTCGATGCTATTCGTATCTTCATCTTTAATGAACTCATAAATTCTGTCTACAAGGGATTAGTAGAGTTCGACTGCATATCACGACAATATTAAATTAAACAGTGCTGTTAAACAGGTGTGTCACCGAGCTCGATAGCTGCAGTCGTTTAAGTGCGGCCAGTATTCAGTATTCGGGAGATAGTAGGTTCGAATCCCACTGTCGGCAGCCCTGAAAATGGTTTTCCGTGGTTTTCCATTTTCACACCAGGCAAATGCTGGGGCTGTACCTTAATTAAGGCCACGGCCGCTTCCTTCCCACTCCTAGCCCTTTCCTGTCCCATTGTCGCCGTAAGACCTATCTGTGTCTGTGCGACGTAAAACAAATAGCAAAAAAAGAACAGGTGTGTCGGAGGACTATGCAATTGTGGACACTCGTGTGAGTAAAAGGACGAGCGATTATCCCGCAACATCGTCGGAGACCGTCCAAACCTTCATAGGTTCGAGTTCGATCCTATGTCAAGCCGACCTGGGTGATCCAGCCTCATCTCATTGTAACGCGAGCATCCTGCAGAACGAGTTCCAGTCCAGTTCAGCATGGTGACTTGGGAGTACGGGTTATCTGATAGGCGATGTTGAAGACAGCAAATATCTACAGTAAGCTGATATGCACGTCAACATGCATTTATCTGAATAAAACTTTATTGTATAATAAATTTCCAAGTTTTCTTGTAGATAGGACCCTTCCTCCTCTACCAAGCCCTAGCTATACATTATCTGAAATTGCCCTGAGAAATACGTCATGCCAACTTAATAATAATTGATAAAGTCGGGCTATATTTACTGGTACAATATATTTACAATTTGCTTTACGTCGCACCGACACATAGAGGTCTTATGGCGACGATGGGATAGGAAAGGCCTAGGAATGGGAAGGAAACAGTCGTGGCCTTAATTAAGGTAAAGCATTTGCCTGGTGTGAAAATGGGAAACCACAGAAAACCATCTTGAGGGCTGCCGACAGTGGGGTTCGAACCCACTATCTCCCAAATGCAAACTCACAGCTGATCGCCCCTAACCGCACGGCCAACTCTCCCGGTGCTTTTTTGTTTTGCTAAGGTAATGGACACTGAGGTACGAGGTGCATTCAAGTTCTAAGGCCTCCGATTTTTTTTTCTCCAGACTGGAAAGAAATAGAAACATGTGCATTGTTTTAAAATGAGCCCGCGTTCGTTGTCAAAACGTCACAGAGATGGCAGCACTATACGACAGATGGAATTTTAGTGCCAGCCGCGTGAATGAGAGCTGCTTTAGATACTTAAAATGGCGACGTTTTCCTTACATGAACAGCGTGCAATCATTCGTTTTTTGAATTTGCGTGGTGTGACGCCAATTGAAATTCATCGACAGTTGAAGGAGACATGTGGTGATGGAGTTATGGATGTGTCGAAGGTGCGTTCGTGGGTGCGACAGTTTAATGAAGGCAGAACATCGTGTGACAATAAGCCGAAACAACCTCGGGCTTGCACAAGCCGGTCTGACGACATGATCGAGAAAGTGGAGAGACTTGTTTTGGGGGATCGCCGAATGACTGTTGAACAGATCGCCTCCAGTGTTGGCATTTCCGTGGGTTCTGTGCACACAATCCTGCATGACGACCAGAAAATGCGAAAGGTGTCATCCAGGTGGGTGCCACGAATGCTGACGGACGACCACAAGGCTGCCCGTGTGGCATGTTGCCAAGCAATGTTGACGCGCAACGACAGCATGAATGGGACTTTCTTTTTGTCGATTGTGACAATGGATGAGACGTGGATGCCATTTTTCAATCCAGAACCAAAGCGCCAGTCAGCTCAATGGAAGCACACAGATTCACCGCCACCAAAAAAATTTCGGGTAACCGCCAGTGCTGAAAAAAATGATGGTGTCCATGTTCTGGGACAGCGAGGGCGTAATCCTTACCCATTGCGTTCCAAAGGGCTCTACGGTAACAGGTGCATCGTACGAAAATGTTTTGAAGAACAAGTTCCTTCCTGCACTGCAACCAAAACGTCCGGGAAAGGCTGCGCGTGTGCTGTTTCACCAAGGCAACGCACCCGCACATCGAACTAACGTTACGCAAACGATTCTTCGTGAAAACTTTGACGTGATTCCTCATGCTCCCTACTCACCTGACCTGGCCCCTAGTGACTTTTGGCTTTTTCCAACAATGAAAGACACTCTCCGTGGCCGCACATTCACCAGCCGTGCTGCTATTGCCTCAGCGATTTTCCAGTGGTCAAAACAGACTCCTAAAGAAGCCTTCGCCGCTGCCATGGAATCATGGCGTCGACGTTGTGTAAAATGTGTACGTCTGCAGGGCGACTACGTCGAGAAGTAACGCCAGTTTCATCGTTTTCGGGTGAGTAGTTAGTTAGAAAAAAAGTCGGAGGCCTTAGAACTTGAATGCACATCGTAGAATTCACCCGCCTCCCGCGCGCATTCGTCAGTCTGGCAATCTCTTTAGTGTATTACTTTCTTAGTATGTAGTCAAATACTAAACGATTTTTAATTGTGTTATCACACAGTACTTCTATTTACTTTTAGTACATGTGTAAAATTGCTTCTTTTATGAAGTTTTATTGTACCGTATTGAATAAAAATAATATGTATAATATTACTGCACTTAAGATGGTAATCTGTCAACCTTTACCTGTCTGACGAAATTTGCTCAGCATAAAAAACTTACCACTTTGTAGCTTTTTAAAAGTTTTGATATATAGGCTTATACTCCGCCAGTAGTATAATAAGCGGGTTCGGGCGCCACCTCCACCTCGGGCTCCCAGAGGACACCTCCACCTCCACCTCAGGCTCCCAAGGGCCACCTCCACCTCAGCCAGAGGCCCCCAGAGGCCTCCTCCACCTCCACCACAGCCAGAGGCCTCCCAGAGGTCTCGTCCACCTCCCGCGGGAAATTTGAATTTGTAAACAAAGCCACGTGCTTTTGACAGCTGTCATCGACAACAACGCATCGCTAACCTCAGTACTGCCATCTTGACGGGCCTAAACCTCAGTAGTACCAACTTAACCTAACTAGCGCGAGGTAAACAAAGCCACGTGTTTTTTGACAGCCACGTGCTTTTTGACAGACAACAACGCATCGCTAACCTCAGTACTGCCATCTTGATGGGCCTAAACCTCAGTAGTACCAACTTAACCTAACTAGCGCGTGGTAAACAAAGCCACGTGCTTTTTGACAGCCACGTGCTTTTTTGACAGCTGTCATCCGCCATCTTTAAACCACAGAGCACTGTGCTGCCCTCTTTATCGTAGTAGATGTAAATTCGTCACCTGTCATCGGCAGTGCTGCCATCTTGGCGGGCCTAAACCTTAGTGCTACCAACTTAACCTAACTAGCGCGTGGTAAACAAAGCCACGTGCTTTTTGACAGCCACGTGCTCTTTGGCAGCTGTCATCCGCCATCTTTAAACCACAGAGCACTGTGCTGCCCTCTTTATCGTAGTAGATGTAAATTCGTCACCTGTCATCGGCAGTGCTGCCATCTTAACGGGCCTAAACCTTAGTGCTACCAACTTAACCCCACTAGCGCGAGATAAACAAATCCACGTGCTTTTTTGACAGCTGTCATCCGCCATCTTTAATCTATAGAGCACAGTGCTGCCCTCTTTAGCTACTTACCTTTGAAATGTGGTGGCGGATAATTTGAAAAATGCTTTTTGACAGCAGCCATCTTTAATCTAGAGAGCACCGTGCTGCCCTCTTTAGCTAGATACCTGTGGTGGCAGGCAATTCCACATGACAGCAGCCATCTTTAATCAAGAGAGCACCGTGCTGCCCTCTATGTGGTGGCGGCAAATTCCACATGCTCTTGTTTGGAAACAAACTCACGCGCTTTTTTTGACAGCCGTCATCCGCCATCTTTAATCAACAGAGCACAGTGCTGCAATCTTTAGTTGAAATGTGGTGGCGACAATTTGAAAAATTCTATGTGCTCTTGTTTGGAAACAAAGCCACGTGCTCTTTGACAGCTGTCATCCGCCATCTTTAATCAATAGAGCACTGTGCTGCTATCATGCGGGCAATTTCGTCAGCTGTCATCCGCCATCTTTAATCCACAGAACACCGTGCTGCCCTCTTTATGACATGTAGTAGCGGGCAATTTGAAAAGTTCTGTTAGCTGTCATCCGCCATCTTTAATCAAGAGCGCACCGTGCTGCCATATTTAGCTAGATACCTTTGAAATGTGGTGGCGGCAAATTGAAAAATTCCACGTGCTCCTGTTTAGTAAACCAACTCACGCGCTTTTTGTCAGCCTTCATCCGCCATCTTACATCGCAAACCTCAGTGCTACACTCTTTAGGTACATACCTTTGAAAAATGGTGGCGGATAATTTAAAAAGAAAAATTCTACAGCAGCCATCTCTCGGCGCTAATTGCACAAGATGGTGGCTATACATGACTCCTTAAAGGTGCTTATGCAAGATGGCCGCTATATATAGGTTCTTATGAGACGCCCTTGGGATGCTTGCGCAAGATGGCGGTTATACATGGCTCCTTATGAGATGCCCTAGGGATGCTTGCGCAAGATGGCGGTTGCTCTTATGAGGCGGCTTAAGGGTCCTTGCACAAGATGGCTAGAGACGCCCTAAGGATGCTTGCGCAGGATGGCGGACACAAGATGGCGGCTATACACGTCTCCTTATGTTACGAGCTCAACTTCGCCTACCTTGTGGCTGCTTCTCCGTCTTGATTTAGTGCACACTATATTGCGCTGCTCTATGAACCTTCTGCTTGCTATGCTGTCTCACCACTGCTTCATCTGCTACACCGCCACGCGCAATCTCCGTGACGTCACCTAGTTCTAGTGTGTTCTCGAGCTCGCTTCGCTCCGTGTATATATATACTCGCCGCTTTCTCCTGTCCGGCGATCAGGTGTGACTTGGTGTTGTAATCGGCAGTGGGAGCTCAAGCCCTGCACCGGCTGGTCCGAGTGCATTTGGACTTTACTTGGTTCTCCGTTACGTGTTGGGTGAGCAGACTTTTACTGTAATTATTTACCATTCATTTTAATTTCGCCCTCTCATTCATCATATGGGCTTGAATAACGCTTCGATATTGAACTATCGTCCCTTCAGGACACAGCGAAATTTCACGGTGCCAAATTATTGACTTTGACTTTATGATGGAAATATGAAGGAGGAAGCGTGCTGGGCTTCAAGTTTTGAACAGTTGTACTGGAACCTTTTCTCTCGTTTGGAGCGGACATCGTACCCTGGTCAATCCCCTTTCCCTGCTTGAATCTCTTTCCCGATTTTTCCTTCTTTTCGTCTACCTTTCGTACCTCTAGTAACATATTAATTAATTTGTAGCTTGGTGCTCTGCTAAATTTTTTTACTTCATCTGGCGTGTGCCTTTCGATTATTCTGGTGTCTACTTGCTTAAAAAAAAGGTGTGCCTTAGTTTTAGGGGGATAGCCTGTTCTTTTATCACGTGCCTTTGTGAGCACTGGAAAAATTCCTTTTAACTAATGTTAATTTTCTTGTTCCTGTTTCCATAATTCCTTGCTACTTTTGTGGCATTCGCGTGAACGTTGGTATAAAATTTTATTCTGGTTTCGTGCTTGGCTTGTACAATTTCCCATTTTAATGGTGTATCAAATGGTCGAAGTTCTCATTCTTATAGTGTAAACAATTGTTATTTCTTGGAGTTGTTTTAATATATGTGTTCATTTTTTGAAACCTGTGCTTGTGGGAGTTTTCTTGGGTGTTCTCCTTCCCCCCCCCCTTTTTCCACGTGTCCCTACCGCGATAGTTCCTCTGGGGAAAGGCCCCCATAATTGAAATCACCACTTGATTTGGGATGTGATCACTGCTATCTGGTTATTCTAGACACGACATTTAAATTTTGGTGTTGCTTCACTTTACGCCCTTCCCTGCGCATTGCTCTGCTGAGTCCTCTTCCCCCCCCCCCGCACCGGCAAGTATTTCTTGAGTCCCTTTGCTTACTTTACGTCGAACTTGGTCGGTTTATGCTTAGTGATTGCTGCAAGCACTTGAAAGTACATATCTGTTTAAATGTGTCAACGCTCACCGTAACAAATGGTAGCAGAGTACTTCCTATTTTGACTGCTTCATTCCTTTGTGTGCTTTCATTCATGGCTTGTTTTTCCGATAATTTCCCTTTAGGGGATGACTCTTCCGTACTATCTTCTCCGCTAACACCAAATTTATCATTACCTAACCCTCCTGTACCGAATCTAATTTCTTTTTCGTCTACCCCATCTTCTCCTTCCCTATATCCGTCTTCCTCAACCCATACACCTCATTTGCAATCCGATGATACTAAACCTTCCGTTTTACTACATCCCATGGCCCCGTCGCCCCCTCCTTATTCTCAACCCCCAGTACCTACTACCCCCTCTGTTGATAATGCCCTTAATGTACAAATCATTACGCAATCGTTATTACAAGTTCCCCAATTATCCGCAACAGATCCCCGAAATCTTGCCATTTGGCTGTTTTCAGTTCGTAAGTTCTTAAATATAAAAGTTGCCTCCTTTCCCCAATTAATTGGTCTTTATCCACCAAAACTACGGGTTTTTTCTCCACCTTTTGGTTGGATAATATGTCGAATTTTTCAAATTGGTATGAATTGAGACATGCGATACACAATTATTTCTTGCCCCTAGAAGTCCGTTACAAACTAAGTACAGAGTTCATCAGACGCCACCAGCTACCCAATGAACCTGCGCACGACTATTTGGACTCTATCATCACTTACAGTGACGTTTTGAATGTTTCCTATAATACTTCCGAACTGATATCTATTATTCAGTTTTATGCCGCTCCATCATTCCGCATGCTTTTTAATGTTCTTACCCCCCCCCCCCCCCGTTTCCCTTTTTCAACTCTACAATCTTGCTCAACAACATATGATACATTCTCTAGGGGATCGTTCCTACTATGCTTCCGTCTCTCCCCCACCGATCCCTGCTCCTCCTTTACGTTCTTCTTTGTCTGCCGTACCTACCCTTAGTGTCCGTCCTCCTATAACCTGTTATCGTTGTAAATTACCGGGCCATATTGCCCGTCAATGTACTAATTTGCCTTCGGGAAACGCCTTCCACCCGCGTCCTTAGGCAGTAGGCGTTCACATAGGGAAAATCTGCCTCGTTCCTCCCAGCTTACCTCCGTACCCCCATCTTCCCAATCCATTCATAATTCTAATTCTCTCTCACCCCCGAGTTGTCATGTTATGCTCACAGTTAATAACCTTCCTTCTGTTGCGCTCCTAGATTCTGGGGCGACAGTGTCACTCATTAGTTCCCGATTTTATAGCGATTTACTTCACAATAATCCTCATCTGCAATATCTTCCATCTCCCCTTCGATGTCTTTCAGTCTCTAATCAACCCTTAAAAATTTTGGGTAGTATCTTGTTACATATTAAACTCCAACACCTTTCTTGGCCTTTCACTTTTCAGATTGTGGAGGACTTGTCCTTCCCGGTTATCTTAGGTTATGATTTCCTTTCACATACTGGTCTTCTTCTTGACTCTGCCCAGTCTAAAGTTTCTTTTTCCTTTTCACACAAGTCTGTTCCGTTGATTAATATCTCTGATTTTCCCTCTCGTTCACATTCTCTACTTCCTGCTATTAACTCTATTCATTCTAACCAGGTTCAAGCTTTGCTCACTGAGTTCTCTGACGTTATTACCCCTAATTTGGGCACGGTTAAGAATTTTTTTGCACATATTGATCTAGTGCATTCTACCCCTGTCCGTTCTTCTCCCTATTTTCTTAGCCCTCCGCGGATGAACACTTTAAATCAATTGATTCAAACAATGCTTAAAGATAATACTATTATTCCATCATCTTCCGATTATGCTTCACCTGCCTTTGTGGTCGAAAAGCCTGATGGTTCTGCGAGAGATATTGTGGATTATAGGAAGCTTAATGAGAAAATCGTCTATGACGCCTATCCGATGCCTAAATTAAATTCGGCATTCCAACATTTTTCCGGTTCCAAATTTTTTTTCAATTTTCGACCTCAATTCTGCTTACAATCAACTTCCCTTAGATGACCTCAGTTCTCGGTATACGGCATTCATTACTCCTACTGGGCTCTATCAATTTAAAAAAGTTCCCTTTGGCCTTAATCTTGGCTCCCAAATAATGCAGCGCTTTGTTAATTCCCTTTTTGCTGACATTAAGTATAAGTATCTTTTTCCTTTTGTTGATGATATCTTAGTTTTTTCTCCGGATTTTGACTCACATCTGTCTCATGTACGCGAAGTCCTTACTCGTCTTCGCAATGTCGGCCTCACCGTTAATCCTTATAAAGTTTTGATCGCCCAAACTTCGATTAAATTTCTTGGCCACATATTGAGTTCTGATGGCATTGCTGTTGATCCTGATCGTGTCTCTGCCATTAATAAGATACCGCCTCCTACGAACTTGAAACATTTACGTTCCTTTTTGGGAATGGTTGGCTTCTATGCCAAATACATCCCTAATTTTTCATCTATTGCTGATCCATTGAATAAACTCAAAAGAAAAGGGGTCAAATTTCACTGGTCCCCTCAGCAACAAATGGCCTTTGATCTTCTTAAATCGAAACTATCTCATGCTCCCCTCTTACAAATTCCTGATTTTAATTTTACCTTTGAATTATCTACCGATGCCTCAGACATTGCCATTGGTGCTGTCCTTCAACAAACTATTAATGACCGTACGCTCCCCGTGGCCTACTTTAGTCGCCTGTTATCCCCTGCTGAACAAAAGTATTCTACTTACGAAAAGGAAGCCCTGGCTCTTATTCTCTCAATAGAACACTTTTCTGAATATCTCGACCATCGCGAGTTTATTGTCAGCACTGATAACCAGGCCCTTTCTTGGCTCTTACATAATGCCCCCAAAATTGGTCGTACTGGTCGTTGGTTACTCCGCCTGTCTCGTTTCAAGTTCTCTTTAAAATTCGTTTCCGGTTATAATAACTCTGTCGCCGATGCTCTTTCTCGTCTCTTTGATGACCACCAGCTTCAACCTTCCGAACTTGATTCCCTTCCTATTAACTCTGTTATTTCCGTCTCTTCCTTAACTAACTTTCCCCTCTCTTTTCAATCTTGCTTGCACCATCAACAGCATGACCCTTACTGTCAACAAATTTCCCAAGAAATTACTTCTCCTGATTATTCTGGCCCTTTTCGGGTCCACCACCAACTCCTTCTTTTTAAACCTACTCCTAAGGCTACTCCTCGTCTGGTTCTTCCTTCCACTCTCCGGTCTATGGTATTTCAATATTTTCATGATTCGCCTATCGGCGGCCACTTTGGGAGAGCTAAGACCTACGCTCGCCTTGCCTCCCAATTTTTTTGGCCGCAGATGCGTAAAGACATTTTTTCGTGGGTTCGATCTTGCCATTCTTGTCAGAAACATAAACCGTTAAATCACCTTCCTTACGGCTCCTATGCCGCTTCTCCCGCCACTTACTCGTCTGAAAAGTATTACATTGACATTGTTGGGCCTATTGTTAAATCCTCTAAGTCCAATTCTTACATCTTTACTCTGTTAGATGGGTTTTCTAAATTTCTTATTGTTCGTCCTTTGAGAAATATCTCTTCACAAATTGTTATTAATCTTTTGTTCAATTACATTTTTCCTATCACTGGCCTCCCTAAAGTTCTCATTTCTGATAATGCTTCGATTTTCACCTCTAGACAGTTCTATAATTTTTGTTTTTCTCTTGGCATAAAAAAGGTTTGTACTTCCCCCTATCATTCTCAGGCAAATACCGTCGAACGCTACCACCGTAACCTTAAAACATTTCTATCTATTTTTCACTCCCATAACCAGAAATCATGGGATACCGAACTCCCTTCTTTTGTGCTCGCCCTCAACTCCACCATCAATTCTTCTACTGGTTGTACACCGGCTAAACTCTTTCTTGGCCGTGAGTTGAATACCCCCCTTGCCCTTACGTGGGATCTCCCCTCGCTTTTGATACACCCTCCGATCGTCTTAATCACTCCCAATTGTATTCCGCTTATCAAAAGCTCCTTCAGGCCAGTAAAGTTCATAAAAATCTGTGTAATTCTCGTGCCTTACCTTCTAAATTTAAATTGTTTGATTTAGTTCTTCTTAAAAATCATCCATTTAGCTCTGCACCTCAGAATATTTCGGCTAAACTCTCCCCTCGTTGGCTGGGTCCCTTTCGTATTCTTTCTTTTCCCTCGCCCAATACTGTTCAGCTTCAGTCTGTGGACTCCCCTACTGATCTCCGAAAGGCTCATTTTTCTCGACTAAAGCCCTTCCATACCTAATCCCTACGTTCCCTTTTTTTTTGTGGGGCGGGAGAGGGGTATTGATCGGTTCTTTTATTCCTTTTGTATTTTCTTGGTTTTATGATGTAATTTGCTGTCCATTACTCTCCTTCCTTCATATTTCTTAATAAAAATTTTTTTGTTTTTTTCCCTTGTCTCTGCTCACCCAGCTCTTCTCCCACTGCCGAAAATTTCATGCCTGATCCTCCCCCTCTTTTAACTAAGTTTTGTCTTGTTATCCCTTTGGGGGTATATTATTGATAAATATTGGAAAAATTTTTTTTACTGTCATATTGTTATGCAGAGCACTAGATAATTTCGTTTGATCATTTAAATCATCCTGTTTGTTTTCTTGCTCTCTCCTTTCCCCCCGTCCTTTTCCCCCCTATTCTCCTCTTATTTTCTTTCGTGACTAATTCTCTTTATTTCTTCTTTCCTATGATGCTGCGTCTTCCTGTCTGGCCCTGAGACCGCGCTTCCTTCAGACTTCGTGGGACCTGGTGCTTCTACTGTCTTCATGTTTTCGTCGGTTCTGCCTTTTTGCCTGTCATCGTTTTCGCCGCAGTTGGATCTCCGCCACTCTTCATCTTCGTCCGTGTCGCTTTGGACCACCGGTACTGCTTTCACCATCTTCTGCTCTCATTTGCCGTCTCGTCAACTTTGGACACCAATCCTTCGGATTTCTCCTGGTGGTGGGAGTATGTTACGAGCTCAACTTCGCCTACCTTGTGGCTGCTTCTCCGTTTTGATTTAGTGCACACTATATTGCGCTGCTCTATGAACCTTCTGCTTGCTATGCTGTCTCACCACTGCTTCATCTGCTACACCGCCACGCGCAATCTCCGTGACGTCACCTAGTTCTAGTGTGTTCTCGAGCTCGCTTCGCTCCGTGTATATATATACTCGCCGCTTTCTCCTGTCCGGCGATCAGCTGTGACTTGGTGTTGTAATCGGCAGTGGGAGCTCAAGCCCTGCACCGGCTGGTCCGAGTGCATTTGGACTTTACTTGGTTCTCCGTTACGTGTTGGGTGAGCAGACTTTTACTGTAATTATTTACCATTCATTTTAATTTCGCCCTCTCATTCATCATATGGGCTTGAATAACGCTTCGATATTGAACTATCGTCCCTTCAGGACACAGCGAAATTTCACGGTGCCAAATTATTGACTTTGACTTTATGATGGAAATATGAAGGAGGAAGCGTGCTGGGCTTCAAGTTTTGAACAGTTGTACTGGAACCTTTTCTCTCGTTTGGAGCGGACATCGTACCCTGGTCAATCCCCTTTCCCTGCTTGAATCTCTTTCCCGATTTTTCCTTCTTTTCGTCTACCTTTCGTACCTCTAGTAACATATTAATAAATTTGTAGCTTGGTGCTCTGCTAATTTTTTTACTTCATCTGGCGTGTGCCTTTCGAATATTCTGGTGTCTACTTGCTTAAAAAAAGGTGTGCCTTAGTTTTAGGGGGATAGCCTGTTCTTTTATCACGTGCCTTTGTGAGCACTGGAAAAATTCCTTTTAACTAATGTTAATTTTCTTGTTCCTGTTTCCATAATTCCTTGCTACTTTTGTGGCATTCGCGTGAACGTTGGTATAAAATTTTATTCTGGTTTCGTGCTTGGCTTGTACAATTTCCCATTTTAATGGTGTATCAAATGGTCGAAGTTCTCATTCTTATAGTGTAAACAATTGTTATTTCTTGGAGTTGTTTTAATATATGTGTTCATTTTTTGAAACCTGTGCTTGTGGGAGTTTTCTTGGGTGTTCTCCTTCCCCCCCCCTTTTTCCACGTGTCCCTACCGCGATAGTTCCTCTGGGGAAAGGCCCCCATAATTGAAATCACCACTTGATTTGGGATGTGATCACTGCTATCTGGTTATTCTAGACACGACATTTAAATTTTGGTGTTGCTTCACTTTACGCCCTTCCCTGCGCATTGCTCTGCTGAGTCCTCTTCCCCCCCCCGCACCGGCAAGTATTTCTTGAGTCCCTTTGCTTACTTTACGTCGAACTTGGTCGGTTTATGCTTAGTGATTGCTGCAAGCACTTGAAAGTACATATCTGTTTAAATGTGTCAACGCTCACCGTAACACTTATGAGACGCCTTAAGGGTGCTTGCGCAAGATGGCTGCTGCTCTTATGAAGAAAGCTAGCTTAGAGGCTAACGCGTCGTGCTATTTCGATTCATTAAATTTGGGGCTTAAATGCAAAATGTTAAATATCTCGAAAGCGGAGCATCGTAGAGCAAAACGGACAAAACTTTTTCTGCCCAGTACATCGGTTCGCAGTACGAGGAACAAGAAAAACATAGTCTAATGATGAGATCAACGGTTCGGTTCCTACTTAGGCCCTTTGGCATTCGCTCTGTTTTAGCTTGTATTGAAGCAAGTCTTCGTAACATGATCAGGTTTAGCTATGGTAGAGAGTATAACGTGCCGTGCAGGTTCGTTTCATTAAATTTGGGGCTTAAATGCAAAATGTTAAATATCTCGAAAACGGTGCATCGTAGAGCAAAACCTGATACCTAGGTTTGCAGTATCAGGAACATGATAGCATAAGAAAAACATAGTCTAATGATGAGATCGACGGTTCGATCCCTACTTAGGCCCTTTGGCATTGGCAGCTATCTAATTCTACAAGATGGGGGCTATACATAGCTTCTTATGAGGCAGCTTAAGAGCGCTTGCACAAGATGGCTTCTGCTCTTATGAGACGCCCTAGGGGTGCTTGCGCAAGGTAGCAGCGACAAGACGGTGACTATACACAGCTCCTTATGATACGGTCTAGAGGTGCTCACACAAGATGGTGGCTGCTCTGATGAAGAAAGCTAACTTTGCATCGTGCAGGTATCTTTACAGCACTAAACCTCATACCTTTGAAATGTGGTGGCGGGTGCTTTTCTCTTAACAGCAGCTATCTTTAAACAATAGCGGCTATACATAAGCTGTTAAGGCCTCCTCTTATGTCAAGGCATAGCTCTATCGAACAAGTTTAAACCTGCATCGGGATAGCTAGAGTAAGCACGTGCTGCAGTGATGACGTCATTATGCATGTTGAGACTTGCAAATCACTAAAGAAACATAACAAGACTAGAATCGAACACCGCACTCTATGCCGTTAACTTTATCATGTGATCGGAACATTGATTGAAGTGTTTAGAACACTAAATAAGTGATCAAGACTATAATAGAACACTGTACTCGATACAACATGTGTTTAGAACATGTCAGGGGATACCTTTGTTCTAAGAAGATTAGATTACCGCACATTCCTTGTAGGGCTAATAGGCTAAAGGGCTAATGGGCTAATGGGCTAAAGGGCTAGGGTGCCTCTCCTCTCTTTATCCGGGCTTGAGACCGGCTCTACAACTAGAGGCGGAGTTAACACCCTAAGGAAGGGAGAATGTTGGGAAATAATCTATACGAATATAGCTACTCGATCGACTATATACTACAGATGGATGACTTAGGTGAGGGTAGGCGCTTACTTAATAATACCTACACGACGTAATTCATACTCTATTTCAAAAATATCTTCTTTGTACTGTGTGTAACCAGCATCATGATAGGCTCTTAGCAGTTGTAAACGTTTTACGAGTACGTTGGGGTCTTTACAGTAGCTTATATCTACATAGGGTAACAGAGGCTTGTTGTGAACTTTGAGTCTATAAGCAGACAGTTGATGTGCAGGGACTTGTTTTGATGTAATACGTGCTTCAGCAGTAGCGTTTCTAGGTACAAACTTAACTTGTTTCGATAGCGATGAAGCGTTGAAATTTCCTTCTTCTTTACCTTGCATCTCTTCTTGAGATGTTTGCACTTCGACAGAACGTGTAGTAGGCTTAGGAAATGAAGTAAAATCATCAAGCTGTAATGGCAATGAATTTTCTTCTTCTTCTACTTTCCCTTTACTACTGTTTTGATCAACATCATTATCCATATTATCATAATCATGATCCTGCCTCTCTTTATCTTGAAGTTCGTGCTTAGTAAAAGAACTTGCAGCAGGCCTAGACAACAAGGGAGAATTAAAAATATCTCGCAGAGGTGTACTTTTTAAACATAAATCAGTGTTCGCTGGAATATGGTTGAGCTCTTTGTATTTTGTTCCCGATGAAGCTACATTACATGCGGCTTCATGACGTTGAGCGTTGTATGCGTTCTTGAACTCTCTTCTACAATGATGGCATTGAAAAATTGTCCTACATGATATCTCATGACGTCTCCTGTGATAGCTTCGGGAAAATGCTTTTCCACACTCTTCGCAAATATACCTAGAAATAGGTTTTTCCATGACGGACTTTTATCTTCTGCTAACAGATTCTTCTTTAAATCTACTCGACATTTGTTACTCTCTACTTCGATGATGCGAACAGCTTAGCGATTAACAGTAAACTAACACAAAAGCGTATAACCAAGGTAGCAACAGTAAGGTTTAAGCCCATCAAGATGGCAAGAGTGAGGTTAGCGACGTTCTGCCGTTGGATTTTAAATTCCGCGCTATAACATGCATAAGGTGGCAGCCTTGAGGTTTACTGCCGTAAAGATGGCAGCAGTGAGGTTAGCGACGCTCTATTGTCCTTCAAAGTGAGGTTAGGGTTCGTCAAGAAGACAGCTGTCAAAAAAGCATGTGGCTATGTTTACCAAACAAGAGCACGTGGTCGTGACGTCACGGTCACGTAGTATGCTGCTTCAGCATGCAAAGTTCAATGTCTACACCTACGTAGTAAACACTCTGCTATGTCACAAAATGTTTACTCACAACTATTTTTTATGCTTTAAGTTCGTGCACATAGGTTATGCTAAGATAGCAGCACACTCTTGCGGGAGAGGTTTTGTACTCTAGTTGATGCATGTTTAATCGATAGGCAATGCGTACACGCTTTGAAACATGGCTATTCATTGTACTTTAATTTTATGGGTATATGTTATGCTAAGACAACAGCACAATCTACCTGAAGAAGTTTAGTACGAGAGTCGATGCATGCAAAATCGATTGTTGATGTGTACCCGCTTTGAAACATGACTATTCATTGTACTTTAAGTTCATGGGTATAGGTTATGCTAAGATAGCAGCACAATCTAGCGGAAGGAGTTTAGTACGAGAGTCGATGCATGAAAAATCGATAGGTAATGTGTACACGCTTTGAAACATGGCTATTCTTTGTACTTTTAAGTTCATGTGTATAAGTTATGCTAAGATACCAGCACAATCTAGCGGAAGAAGTTCAGTACGAGATTCGATGAATGCAAAATCAATAAGTAATGTGTACACGCTTTGAAACATGGCTATTCTTTGTACTTTAAGGTCATGTGTATAAGTTATGCTAAGATAGCAGCACAACCTAGCGGGAGAAGTTTAGTACGATATTTGTTGCATGCAAAGTCGATAGGTAATGTGTACACGCTTTGAAACATGGCTATTCTTTGTACCTTAAGGTTATGCGTATAGGTTATGCTAAGATAGCAGCACAATCTAGCAGAAGAAGTTTAGTACGAGAGTCGATGTTTGCAAAATCGATAGGTAATGTGTACACGCTTTGAAACATGGCTATTCATTGTACTTTAATTTTATAAGTATAGGTTATGTTAAGATAGCAGCACGATCTAGCGGATGAAGTTTAGTACGATATTTGTTGCATGCAAAATCGATACGTGATGTGTACACGCTTTGAAACATGGCTATTCTTTGTACTTTAATGTCATGCGTATAGGTTATGCTAAGATAGCAGCACAATCTAGCGTAAGGAGTTTAGTACGAGAGTCGATGCATGCAAAATCGATAGGTAATGTGTACACGCTTTGAAACATGGCTATTTTTTGTACTTTAAGTTCATGTGTATAAGTTATGCTAAGATACCAGCACAATCTAGCGGAAGAAGTTCAGTACGAGATTCGATGAATGTAAAATCAATAAGTAATGCGTACACGCTTTGAAACATGGCTATTCATTGTACTTTAATTTTATGGGTATAGGTTATGCTAAGATAGCAGCACGATCTAGCGGAAGAAGTTTAGTACGAGGGTTGATGCGTGTAAAATCGATAGGTGATGTGTACATGTTTTGAAACATGGCAATTCATACTGCTGCTCTGTTCCCAAGATTTTTAAACATAGCTAATCCTAATGCTGCTCTTAACGACGTAGAGCTAAGGATTGATTACGTGACCGTGACGTCACTGCCACGTGCTCTTGTTTGGTAAACATAGCCACGTGCTTTTTTGACAGCTGTCTTCTTGACGAACCCTAACCTCACTTTGAAGGACAATAGAGCGTCGCTAACCTCACTGCTGCCATCTTTACGGCAGTAAACCTCAAGGCTGCCACCTTATGCATGTTATAGCGCGGAATTTAAAATCCAACGGCAGAACGTCGCTAACCTCACTCTTGCCATCTTGATGGGCTTAAACCTTACTGTTGCTACCTTGGTTATACGCTTTTGTGTTAGTTTACTGTTAATCGCTAAGCTGTTCGCATCATCGAAGTAGAGAGTAACAAATGTCGAGTAGATTTAAAGAAGAATCTGTTAGCAGAAGATAAAAGTCCGTCATGGAAAAACCTATTTCTAGGTATATTTGCAAAGAGTGTGGAAAAGCATTTTCCCGAAGCTATCACAGGAGACGTCATGAGATATCATGTAGGACAATTTTTCAATGCCATCATTGTAGAAGAGAGTTCAAGAACGCATACAACGCTCAACGTCATGAAGCCGCGTGTAATGTAGCTTCATCGGGAACAAAATACAAAGAGCTCAACCATATTCCAGCGAACACTGATTTATGTTTAAAAAGTACACCTCTGCGAGGGATTTTTAATTCTCCCTTGTTGTCTAGGCCTGCTGCAAGTTCTGTTACTAAGCACGAACTTCAAGATAAAGAGAGGCAGGATCATGATTATGATAATATGGATAATGATGTTGATCAAAACAGTAGTAAAGGGAAAGTAGAAGAAGAAGAAAATTCATTGCCATTACAGCTTGATGATTTTACTTCATTTCCTAAGCCTACTACACGTTCTGTCGAAGTGCAAACATCTCAAGAAGAGATGCAAGGTAAAGAAGAAGGAAATTTCAACGCTTCATCGCTATCGAAACAAGTTAAGTTTGTACCTAGAAACGCTACTGCTGAAGCACGTATTACATCAAAACAAGTCCCTGCACATCAACTGTCTGCTTATAGACTCAAAGTTCACAACAAGCCTCTGTTACCCTATGTAGATATAAGCTACTGTAAAGACCCCAACGTACTCGTAAAACGTTTACAACTGCTAAGAGCCTATCATGATGCTGGTTACACACAGTACAAAGAAGATATTTTTGAAATAGAGTATGAATTACGTCGTGTAGGTATTATTAAGTAAGCGCCTACCCTCACCTAAGTCATCCATCTGTAGTATATAGTCGATCGAGTAGCTATATTCATATAGATTATTTCCCAACATTCTCCCTTCCTTAGGGTGTTAACTCCGCCTCTAGTTGTAGAGCCGGTCTCAAGCCCGGATAAAGAGAGGAGAGGCACCCTAGCCCTTTAGCCCATTAGCCCATTAGCCCTTTAGCCTATTAGCCCTACAAGGAATGTGCGGTAATCTAATCTTCTTAGAACAAAGGTATCCCCTGACATGTTCTAAACACATGTTGTATCGAGTACAGTGTTCTATTATAGTCTTGATCACTTATTTAGTGTTCTAAACACTTTAATCAATGTTCCGATCACATGATGAAGTTAACGGCATAGAGTGCGGTGTTCGATTCTAGTCTTGTTATGTTTCTTTAGTGATTTGCAAGTCTCAACATGCATAATGATGTCATCACTGCAACACGTGCTTACTCTAGCTATCCCGATGCAGGTTTAAACTTGTTCGATAGAGCTATGCCTTGACATAAGAGGAGGCCTTAACAGCTTATGTATAGCCGCTATTGTTTAAAGATAGCTGCTGTTAAGAGAAAAGCACCCGCCACCACATTTCAAAGGTATGAGGTTTAGTGCTGTAAAGATACCTGCACGATGCAAAGTTAGCTTTCTTCATCAGAGCAGCCACCATCTTGTGTGAACACCTCTAGACCGTATCATAAGGAGCTGTGTATAGTCACCGTCTTGTCGCTGCTACCTTGCGCAAGCACCCCTAGGGCGTCTCATAAGAGCAGCAGCCATCTTGTGCAAGCGCTCTTAAGCTGCCTCATGAGAAGCTATGTATAGCCCCCATCTTGTAGAATTAGATAGCTGCCAATGCCAAAGGGCCTAAGTAGGGATCGAACCGTCGATCTCATCATTAGACTATGTTTTTCTTATGCTATCATGTTCCTGATACTGCAAACCTAGGTATCAGGTTTTGCTCTACGATGCACCGTTTTCGAGATATTTAACATTTTGCATTTAAGCCCCAAATTTAATGAATCGAACCTGCACGGCACGTTATACTCTCTACCATAGCTAAACCTGATCATGTTACGAAGACTTGCTTCAATACAAGCTAAAACAGAGCGAATGCCAAAGGGCCTAAGTAGGAACCGAACCGTTGATCTCATCATTAGACTATGTTTTTCTTGTTCCTCGTACTGCGAACCGATGTACTGGGCAGAAAAAGTTTTGTCCGTTTTGCTCTACGATGCTCCGCTTTCGAGATATTTAACATTTTGCATTTAAGCCCCAAATTTAATGAATCGAACTAGCACGACGCGTTAGCCTCTAAGCTAGCTTTCTTCATAAGAGCAGCAGCCATCTTGCGCAAGCACCCTTAAGTCGTCTCATAAGAGCAACCACCATCTTGCGCAAGCATCCCTAGGGCATCTCATAAGGAGCCATGTATAACCGCCATCTTGCGCAAGCATCCCGAGGGCGTCTCATAAGAACCTATGTATAGCGGCCATCTTGCATAAGCACCTTTAAGGAGTCATGTATAGCCACCATCTTGTGCAATTAGCGCAGAGAGGTGGCTGCTGTAGAATTTTTCTTTTTAAATTATCCGCCACCATATTTCAAAGGTATGTACCTAAAGAGTGTAGCACTGAGGTTTGCGATGTAAGATGGCGGATGACAGCTGACAAAAAAGCGCGTGAGTTTGTTTACTAAACAGGAGCACGTGGAATTTTTCAATTTCTAGCTAAAGATGGCAGCACGGTGCGCTCTTGATTAAAGATGGCGGATGACAGCTAACAGAACTTTTCAAATTGCCCGCTACTACATGTCATAAAGGGGGCAGCACGGTGTTCTGTGGATTAAAGATGGCGGATGACAGCTGACGAAATTGCCCGCATGATAGCAGCACAGTGCTCTATTGATTAAAGATGGCGAATGACAGCTGTCAAAAAAGCACGTGGCTTTGTTTCCAAACAAGAGCACATAGAATTTTTCAAATTGTCGCCACCACATTTCAACTAAAGATTGCAGCACTGTGCTCTGTTGATTAAAGATGGCGGATGACGGCTGTCAAAAAAAGCGCGTGAGTTTGTTTCCAAACAAGAGCATGTAGAATTTGCCGCCACCACATAGAGGGCAGCACGGTGCTCTCTTGATTAAAGATGGCTGCTGTCATGTGGAATTGCCTGCCACCACAGGTATCTAGCTAAAGAGGGCAGCACGGTGCTCTCTAGATTAAAGATGGCTGCTGTCAAAAAGCATTTTTCAAATTATCCGCCACCACATTTCAAAGGTAAGTAGCTAAAGAGGGCAGCACTGTGCTCTATAGATTAAAGATGGCGGATGACAGCTGTCAACAAAGCACGTGGATTTGTTTATCTCACGCTAGTGAGGTTAAGTTGGTAGCACTAAGGTTTAGGCCCGTTAAGATGGCAGCACCGCCGATGACAGGTGACGAATTTACATCTACTACGATAAAGTGGGCAGCACAGTGCTCTGTGGTTTAAAGATGGCGGATGACATCTGTCAAAAAAGCACGTGGCTGTCAAAAAGCACGTGGCTTTGTTTACCACGCGCTAGTTAGGTTAAGTTGGTAGCACTAAGGTTTAGGCCCGCCAAGATGGCAGCACTGCCGATGACAGGTGACGAATTTACATCTACTACGATAAAGAGGGCAGCACAGTGCTCTGTGGTTTAAAGATGGCGGATGACAGCTGTCAAAAAAGCACGTGGCTGTCAAAAAGCACGTGGCTTTGTTTACCACGCGCTAGTTAGGTTAAGTTGGTACTACTGAGGTTTAGGCCCGTCAAGATGGCAGTACTGAGGTTAGCGATGCGTTGTTGTCTGTCAAAAAGCACGTGGCTGTCAAAAAACACGTGGCTTTGTTTACCTCGCGCTAGTTAGGTTAAGTTGGTACTACTGAGGTTTAGGCCCGTCAAGATGGCAGTACTGAGGTTAGCGATGCGTTGTTGTCGATGACAGCTGTCAAAAAGCACGTGGCTTTGTTTACAAATTCAAATTTCCCGCGGGAGGTGGAGGAGACCTCTGGGAGGCCTCTGGCTGTGGTGGAGGTGGAGGAGGCCTCTGGGGGGCCTCTGGCTGAGGTGGAGGTGGAGGTGGCCTCTGGGAGCCTGAGGTGGAGGTGGAGGTGGAGGTGGCCTCTGGGAGTCCGAGGTGGAGGTGGCACCCGAACCCGCTTATTATACTACTTCCGCCGCCGCCGCCCGCTATATCTCACAAACGCGGTATGTTTTGTTGTCTGCACATTTTTGCCTCCTCCCTCTAATTCCCAATCACCTCTGCTGTATAAATATCTGGAGTTTTGTCCCACAGCGCAGGTCTGGCTTGGACCACAGTAATCAGAATTTCAGAATCTACGTCAGCCATTTTACAAAACCAACCATAAATCCTACAAAGCAATGCACTGAACATTTTAGCAACAAAGTAACACAATAATACATTACGATACTAATGCGTAGAACTTGATATCTCTCGCGTTATCTCCTCTACAGCTGCTCGAGAGCTGCCGTACGATTAAAAAACCGTACAGTGTGAAAGCATGCATTTAGCTTTGTGCGCCACCGAGTCAACGGCAGCCATCCATTCCAGTGGCAAGACACGGCTGCTACACGGCACGGCGACGGCACGGTTGCCATGCCGTGTAATGTGAAAGCTCTAATGCTCTTCCTCACGCCACTAAAGGAATGTTGCCGTACGGTTTTTTTTGCCGTACGATCGAAACCGTGTAGTGTGAAAGAACCTTAGGCTGAAGACGTGTTGCAGCATCTCCCCACCACTGCTCTGTCAGAGTCTTCAGTAAGATATATATTTTTTTGCCGTTAATCATCTTTAATTTGTAACGAATAAAATGTAGTCTAACGCTAAAAAGTTGAAGATGATTTGTTTCAAATGTGAGCGCACAGAGCGAGTTGCTATGTGGTTTTGATCACGTAGCTGTCAGTTTACATTCTGGAGATAGTGGTTCGCATCCCATTGTCGGCAGCCATGATCATGGTTTTCCCTGGTTTCCCATTTTCACATGGGTAAATGCTAGGGCTGTACCGTAACTAAGGCCACGGTCGTTTCCTTCCCAGTAACAAAAAAAAAAAAAAGGAATGAGAGTACTGAAGTTGTGACAAAGGAACCCCATGACTTCCCCACTTCAGATTGTATTAGTATTGCGGCAGAGCCTTAGTAATAAAGTAATCAGTCAATCAATCACCACTGATCTGTATTTAGGGCTGTTGCCCAAGTGGCATATTCCCTATCAACTGTATTGTTTAATGGCTACAAAATATTTCATTTGTAGTCTATTCACTCTGCATATGAAAATGTTGTTTTTTCTGATTAGATGGAAGAGAGGGCCTAATGACCTTTATCTTGCCTGACAAAATAAATCTATTTTATAATAATTGTTTATCTAGATTTTCATAAATTATTGCAAAGAAGTTGAAGATACATTGAACATATTTCTTGATAAATTATTTCAATCTCCAACTCCTCTCCCCGTTAACGAATAATTCGCCCCTATTTGTCTTCTTGAATTCTAACTATATTATCAATTTATTTATGATCTGTCCTGCTTTTAAAGGCTCCATTCAACTTTATTAGTCTACTAATAACAGTCCACACTCTTTCTCCATTGACATCTCGGAACATACAGCATATGATATAGAAGTTGATTCCCATAGGGAACCTGAAATATTTGTCCCGAATGAGTAAATTCATGATACCAGTATAAATGGTCTGTTATTGGACATTATAAATTTTCCAGCTAACTCATTCCTGGTTGCCATTGTTTTGCCACAGTGTGCTAAGTTGGGCACAACAGTTGGTAAATAGTCCACCCACCCATCTGATAGCCAGGCAGGCATGAATTTTTGGTAATGAGACAAAATCTCTCATAGTGCATATGCACTGCTAGTGGCTCCAAGTAGCCTATGCAGTGGCCTCCACGGTATGCACTAGCCATGCATCTTGGTGGGTGTCCTATTTACCAACTTAGCACACTGGGGCGAAACACTGGCAACCAGGAATTAGTTAGCCTGAAAATTTATAATGTCCAATAACGGACCATTTATAATCGTATTATAAATTTACTCATTCGGGACAAATATTTCATGTTCCCTATGAGAATCAACATCTGTATCATTTGATAGCCAGGCAGGCATTAATTAATTTTTGGTAATGAGACAAAGTCTCTCATAGTGCATTGGCATTGCTGGTGGCTCCAAGTAGCCTACGCAGTGGCCTCGACGGGAGAACACACCTCGCTAAGTGGACATACTCTCCGCCGTCGCAACTTCTAATTTTTGCTCGGCCGGGTAGCCTTCATCTCTACCTGCTACCTAGCCGACATCAATCAGCATATAGGTTGACGCCTCGCTGGCTGTTGATTTCCCCACGACCATGGCCTATTGTATCATCCCCGGAGTGGATCCACCCATCTCCGAAGAAGACAACATCGATGACCTTCTCGCCACTGACCTCTACATAGATTCTAGTGCATCTCAGCGGACAGGATGCCCTCCGCCGCCTCTTCGCTTCCGGCATGATGATCCATTGTAAAAACTACGCAGTGGTGCCAACCCCTCCGTACATTCAAGCCCAGCTCTCTGAAACTCCAACCCTTGTCCCAGTTGTCCACAGGCCCACATCCCTGACGACGCTTCAGACATCAACACCCTCCTTCCCAACAACGACCACCATTACCACCACGACGTCCGCTAGTATCCTTTCTTCTGTTCGTGTCACAACGGTTACCACTTGTCACCCGTCACCTGTCATGTCATCATCTCTCCCAATTTCTTCGCCCACTGCCCTTCAGCAACTCCCTGCAAGCACGCCAGACTCAGCTGTTGCTGCTTCGCCATCGATATCTTCGCCAGCCAACACCGAAGCAGCCGCCGCCCAGACATTATCGACCCAGTCATCTTCACCGTCCCCTCCAGCTGTGTATAGCTGTGTGCTACGTGGAATCCCACCTGAAATCTCCGAAAGGGACGTTCTACAAGAACTTCGTGCAGCGGGCGTTCCCGTCCGACGTGCTATTCGGATTCAGAACGTCCATGGCCCTACATTTATGATGCGGCTCCAGCTACCTACATGTGATGTCGTCCACCAGCTCATCACCACCGGTGCCAGTGTCCACGGCCAATATTATCGAGTGGAACCCTCTCATTCCCCACCCTCACCTAGTCGCCAACCCTCTGATCATACGTCTCATCGCCCCCGGCCAGCCCCTACTCCTGTTTACCCATCTCCACCAGTTTGTCCTCCCCTTCCTCCAACTGGCTTCATCCCCTCACCCCTCCTAACGTTTGATCTCCTTCGTCTTCTCATCACTTCTCTCAGTCAAATTACAGCTACCCTCCATCTCTTTACATTGCACCTTTACCCCGGCACTTCCTTCTAAACTTCATTTCTCCCACTTGCACTCCACCTTTTCCCTCACACCCTTCCGTAAATCACCTATTGTCTCACATGTACTTCTGAATTAAATAAAGCAACTTGTTCAATCCCTAGGCATATGCACAATTCCTCTCCCATCTCCCACTTCTTCACATCCTTTACCCACCTCCTTCTTCCATCATATCTCCCCTTCAGGGTGGGGAATGAAAACATTTATAGATAGATAGATAGCCTCCACGGTAAGCACTAGCCATGCTCTTGGTGGGTGTGCTATTTACCAACTGATGGGCCCTATTTAGCACACTGGGACGAAACGCTGGCAACCAGGAATGAGTTAGCTGGAAAATGTATAATGTCCAATAATGGACCATATTTCAGGTTCCCTATGGGAATGAACATCTATATCATCTGATAGCCAGGCAGACATCAATTTTTGGTAATAAGATAAAGTCTCTCATAGTGCATTGGCTCTGCTGGTGGCTCTAAGTAGCCTACACAGTGGCCTCCACTGGCAGCTCTGGTTTCCCTTCAAAACGTAGGCTCTGATGCAAGATCTCTGTTTCTACTCTGGCAGGAACACCTCATCACATATATCTACTCCCAGAAATTTTTTCGGCCAGGCAGCCTTCACCTTTAATTGCAGCTCTGCCGACCGCAACAAAGCATAAACAGGCAGACGCCTCGTTGGCTGTCGCCTCCCCCATCCACCATGCCCTACGTATTCATCCCAGGAATAGACCTTACAATCTCAGAAAGTGACATTTACCAAGAGCTCAATGCAGCAGACCCTCAGGTGGTTAATGTATTCAGACCAGACGATTACCGCACCAGGACGCCTACAGCGCACATCATAATACAAACCAGCAGAGAAGAAGCAGACCACTGCCTGTTCACTTCCGGAGCAACATTCCGAGGCAAGAACTATTCTGTGAAACCACCTCCCCAGTTAATACTGAACCAGCTACAGAAAGATCCGGGCCTCATACCCCTCCTCCATGAGCCCCCACCCCCGACAATAACCACCACCACCACCACCACCACCATCACTACAATTACTACCTCTCCCTGCAATCCGGCATCAACCGTAATCACTACCAGCGTAACCTGCCACCCCTCCCCAGTCATGTCATCATCTCTCCCGAATCCCACGTCACGCTCACCCTACCAACCCCCCATCACTCCGCAGGAACTAGCTCCACCATCGCCGTCAGTCAACACTTCGAACCTTCCAACATCGATCCAACAGTCACCATCGCCCCAGGCCAGGCCCAGCTGTGTGCTACGTGGAATCTCTCCGAATATCGTCGAGCCGGAAATACTCCACGAACTCCGAACTGCAGGCATCCCAGCACAACGGGCCATAAGGATACGCAACAACCACGGACCCACTTACATGGTCCGACTACAGCTGCCATCCGAACCACATGTCCAGCAACTCATCAGCTCAAGTATTTGGCCAACATCAGAGAGTGGAACCTACCTATTCCCCGCCCAACCGCTGTACCCCTGACCACGCATACCCCCATACCCGACCACCCCCCACTCTGATCCCAGCATATCCACCAGTCTACCTCACCCCTCCTAACATAGCATACATCACCCCACGACCTCCCACACCTGACCTTCTTCGCATCCTCATCACCTCTCTCCAACAATGCACAACTACTCTCCACCTCCTAACCTCATACCTAATTCCAGGCATATCAACCCACCTATGCTAGAGTAACTGCACCTACACATCCCAGCACCATTTCAGCAACATATAACTCCCCTAATCTATATGAATGTAAAACAGCTGTAAGATAACATCAATGTAAACACTCAAACTATGATATAATAAAGCAGCTCGCCATCTCCTACACATTCACATCCTTTACCCACCTCCTTCTTCCGTCACATCTCCCCAACCTGCCTGCATCTCTTGGCCAGAGAGAGGGCGACACCCTCTAGGTGGCCCGCCCCACCTCTTCAGGCTGGGGAATGAAAGCATTTGATGATGATGATGCCTCCACTGGGTCGGTGGATGCAGAGTGGGTTTTATCCCTTAAGAGGCCACGGCCTGTCCGTGGTCCAACAGCTCTGTACTCTGACCGGCCAACCGAGCAGAGGAAAGTTGGCCACGGCTGTAAGTTGCTCTACGCCTCTGCATTCGAGAGACGGGCCTGGGGCACAGTGCCGGACTTTGCGCCTGGTACCACCCGTCAGCTGTCCAGAGAATGGTTTTCCGTGGTTTTCCATTCTCCTGCACTAAGGCGAATGCCGGGACAGTTCGTAGTATAGGCCACGGCCGCCTACCCCCTCACCTTCTCCGCACATCTCCTTCACCGTAACAAACTCCCGGCCTGAGAGACGGCATCACCGTCTGCCTCCCCCTTCAGGGGAGGAATGAAAACATTTAGTAATAGCCTCCACTGTATGCACTAGCCATGTGTCTTGGTGGGTGTGCTATTTACCAACTGATGAGCCCAACTTAGCACACTGGGGCAAAACTCTGGCAACCAGGAATGAGTTAGTTGGAAAATTTATAATGTCCAGTAACGGACCATTTATATTGGTATTACATATCACATAGTCAAGCAGCTCGTCTCCTTACTGTCATGTATTCCTACCCCAAAGACCATGCTGAGATCTACTTTGAAGAAGTGCATTCGGCAATGCCTAAAGAAAAATCTTCCAAGTCTTACTAGCTGAAGGAGAGGTATCACTAGAGATCCCATTTTCACTGCCGAGGGAAAGGTAATCTTCCGTCAAGGTTTAGGTTAGTTTATTTGCCCCTTTCATCTTTTTGTGATTGAGGACTACGATTTTATTTCATTGTAGCATTTATAGGCTTATTAATTTATGTATTGTGGCAAGTTGTTTTCTTGCAACACTATACAGGATGGTCGGAAACAACGTGAACTGAGTACATGAGCGTTAAAGCGTTGCTCATGCTGATAAGTAATTTGAAAAAAAATTATGTCGTTATCTCATGCCGTTGTCATTTTATCAACTGCTGAAGTTAGCCAATTAGATCGCTTTGTGGGCGAATTGAAATGGGATTTACAAGACAGTGTTGCTAAATCTGCACGTGGCTTGGTCGGGCTTGAGAGCTACAGCGAGAATTGAGCATCAAACACTAACACACCATGAGTCTCAGCTAATGCCACCGTAGCATGCTTGCTGTGGGCTGAGCCTATCAGCAGGGAGGTCTTTCTTCAATTTCCTCCCCTGGAGAAGTTTATTTCTTCTATTGGTACTCTTAAGCCGGTCATAAGCCACGTGCAGATTTAGCAACACCGACTCAAAAGTTCATCAGAAGTCGCCCGTGAAGCGATAAAACGACAACGGATCAAGATATCGATGTATCTTTTTCAAATTACTTATCTAACGATCATATACCCGGATCATGTTGTTTCCGACTACCCTGTATAATTCCCACCATGGATGATGGGGATGCTGTCTGCAAAACAGAAACCAAGAAAACCATCTCCTGGCCATCGGTTCGATCAGATTTGGCAATCCTGAAGGCAATTTCAGCAAGCTGCTGGGAGCCATCGCAGAGTTGGAGAGACATGCCTAGGGAGAGTATTGAGCAAACATCTGGGAATATAGTTGCTTCGGACAAGAGATTGATGAGTCCTGTAATGAAATCGAGGATGGAAAAAGATAGTGAAAGTAGTCGTTGTGCTACAAGGTGAAGTAGGCAAAGCAGTAGACATAAAACCTGATCATCATCATTCCGTGTCCGGTCAGCATTTCCAAAATGTAGCGACTCCGATGGCCTTGTTGTTCGCCTCGATCAGGTCCTGTGTAGTGCAGGGATGTTCTAGTAGGGGACAGATGAGCAGGTGGTTCGGATCTTGTGTTACACCACACTCGCAGGATGCGTCTCCATCAGCTGGAAGTATGGCCCATTTTTGCATGTTGGTCTTGCAAAGAGGTACGCCCACCCTAAGACGATTAAGTGATCTCCAAATAGGGTAGGGCAGGTCATTTCCTGGAGCTAAATCTTCCTTTGCAGGAGTATCAGGCGGCAGCACGCTCTTCCACCTGGTGATGCGGTTAGACTCAGGTGTTCCTACCAGTGGTTGAGTCCTGGTGATGAAGCTCTTTCTCGACTTCAGTCGACAGACTACAGCCTGGTGATCATGCAGTGGGTGGCGAGAATCATTAGTCTGCTTTGTCCTCTCTGCATCAGCAGCAACAGCCCTTCTGATAGCGGGAGGAGCTATTCCAACAATCGGGTAGAGTTTGTCAACTGGGGTTGGCTTCAGACATCCCGACAAGATACGTGCAGTCTCGTTGATTGCAATGTCAACCTCCTTGGTGTGAGTGGATGCACTCCACACAGGTGAAGCGTACTCTGCAGCGGACACACACAAAGCAAGAGCAGAGGTTCTCAGGACGTGAGGGCTTGCTCCCCAGGTGGTGGCTGTGAGCTTTCTCAAAAGATTGTTCCATGAACTAACTTTCAGCCTGGTGTTGTGGCAATGTTTCTTGAAGGACAGTGTTCGGTCAAGAGTAACACCTAGATACACAGGTGTTGGACAATGTTCTAGTCATTTGCCTTGCCATATAATGTCCAGTTCCCGCCGAGCTTCTCTATTCCTTAAGTGAAATGCGCACACCTGAGTCTTGTTGGGATTTGGCTTTAGATGATTGCCTTCATTAAATTTAGGCCTACTCTGTCAAATTCTTTGGAGAGGTCTACGGCTATGCAATCCAACTAATTTGATATGTCCTGCTGAAATCCCACCAGTTGTGCATCGCAAGAAAATTTCTTTCTAAATCAATACTGGCTTCTCATCTACCAATTTTTTATCTTCACATACCCCTCTAACATACTGTGCTATCAAACTCTCCGGTAGTTTACAAGCTGACTGGTCTATAATTCTCAGATTTCCTTTATAAATTGGTATTATTATAGATTCCTTCCATTCCTTTCGTATTCATGTCATAGTCAACGCTAAATTTTAAATAAAGCACTATGTACCACCACATTCTCTTTCGTATCTCCCTGGTAAGTATCCCTGAACACTGTTTTTCCTTGCTGAAGCAGTTCGATTTCTCTGAAAATATCCTCATTTGTGAGTGAGAAGCCTCTTGTTTGCTTATGTATCTCTATCTTTTGTTTCGGTCTCCAACTCCTTTCTTCTTTTTTTTTCTAGTTGCTTTACGTCGCACCGACACAGTTAGGTCTTATGGCGACGATGGGACAGGAAAGGCCTAGGAATGGGAAGGAAGCGGTCATGGCCTTAATTAAGGTATTGCCTGGTATGAAAATGGGAAACCACGGAAAACCATCTTCAGGGCTGCCGACAGTGGGAATCAAACCCACTATCTCCCGGATGCGAGCTCACAGCTGCGCGCTCCTAACCGCACGGCCAAGTCGCCTGGTGTTTCCAACTCCTAACAATCTTCTACTGAGTCTATGAATTCCCTACTAATAGATTTGCTTTCTCATTATCTGTTAAAAAATGTTCACCCCCTTCTCCCACCATTGTGGGAATTTGGATTCCTTTTCCCTTTTGATTCCTGATATATAAATACAGCTTTTTCCTTTTACTTTTGTGGTCATTACCCTCATGAAGTATGCCATTCATGTAATTCTCTTTTGCTTCCTTTTTTACTCTATTCAGTTCTCTTATTATCTGTTTTCTAGTTTCTCTACTCTCCCTACTCTCTTTGATTTTCCTCTTTACTATTCTACGCTTTCTTTTTCATTTTCTTATTTCCTTTGTATAACAAGCAGGGTCTGAGATCATTTTACCCTTCGTAACAGGTACAAATCTCTTCTCTCCTTCCCAAATGATTCCTTTAAAGTTTGCCCAAAGTGTATCCACATTACTCCCTTCACATATCCAACGACTGAATTGTGATTGAAGGTAAGTCCCGAATTCATCGACTTTAGTTTTTCTGTACAATTTCTTGTCCTTGTGACCCTCTTATTAAGCCATTTTGGTACCAGTCCTACATCCATTATTAGATCCCTATGGCTGCCTATTCCTTCAATTACCTCAGTTTTATCTACATTTTCCCATGGTTTAACCAAGAAGATGTCTAGTAAGATATTGATTTGAGTTGGTGTTTGTACTACTTGTGTTAATCCTCCCTCCCAAATTAACTTATTTGCCAGTTTCTGTTCATGGGCTTCACTTCCAGCTCCATTCCATTCAACTTCAGGCAAGTTTAGATCTCCCCCAATTATCATCATATTATTATTACAGTACAGTTTTTATGAGTATGATATATTAGTTTCTCAAATATTTCCATGTCTCTTTCCTCTCTTCCAGGCCTATATTTTCCTATATTTCTCACCTCCTTCATATTATCACAAACTATTTTTTTCTCTAATATTCATCCCTTTCATTGGTAAACTATTCATGTGAGCAATAAGCTACCTTCAGCAGAATAAACACCCCCCTCTCCTCCCATTTTAACTCCTCAGTCTCTGCGATAGACTGTATACCCTTCTTTATCTGTTACTATAATTCTCTATGGAGAAGTTTGTAAATATCAACAAGTAACTTAAACTACATAAAATTATTACCAGAAGTCTGATAGGACTCAAACACAGTACGGTAATAAATTAATAATTACCTGTTACAATTGGCTATTCCCTCCAGGTACTGGTACTGTTGACTCTGGCTGTGGAAGGAAAAGGAGTAAAAATATAGGTAAGGATTTTGGTTATAATAAGAAATTGCACTTTATACTGTTTTTGTCTTTTTATTTCACATTGTATCAGTTTGTGTACATTATTAAACCAAGGTTTTTCATGCAACTGTCTTTGCACTACAATACACTATACTAGTTCTGTAGTTACTTTTGACTACAATATTAGGAGTGCTTTTTCAATATATGAGTACGGTACTCAGAACTTCCAGGGCTAACAGCAACAGTGCTAAGATACAGCCAAAGCCCAAAATGGCCAGCAAGGGCAATATATCAGTAACTTCTATGAATTTTTGTTCCACTTCTTTTTCAGATATTTGGAAATTACTGAAATACTTCAACCATAATCTTTGATAAATCCCACATTCTCTGATAACCTGCAAACTAGAAGATAAAAATGAATTTTAGTCCCTGATAATACTGTGTAAATTATCAGCATCACTTACACCATCTGCACAATGATTTTTAATAATAAATGGATTATCTTGGTACATTTTCAACCAATTTTCAGGAGCGGTGATTAGGGGGCGAGGAAGGGCAGTCCACCCCGCCAATTTGTGGAGAAAACATTACATTTTTATTCTATTTTAGCCAGCTGAAACTAGGAATTTGTACTATTTGTACTAACCCTTTCCTTTATTATCTTTAATTATTAACACAATTATTAGCAGAAATTTGCACAAACCGATTAGTACAGCATCATAACAAGTAGTGGAGACTTTGCATGTGCTGTGAAGAATGGTAGCATGGGTATATTTCTTTCCTAAGGTCATGGACACTGAGGAATGATTCACCTGCTTACCGTGCGCATTTGTCAGTCGGGCAATCCCTTTAGTGTCTGTTAATTTCTTAGTGTGTAGTCAATGATTTCTAATTGTATAATCATGCTTCACTTATATATAATTCTAATACACGTGTAATATTGTTCCTTTGGTTAAAGGTTGATTGTATAGTATTGAATCAAAATCTCAAGAAACTATTATTACCGCCCTGAGTTGGTAAACTGTCAACTTTTACCTCTCTGACGAAATTTGCTCAGAGAGCATCAAGAAACGTATCATTTTGTAGCTCGCAGCCCCACCCCCAGCCCCTATATACCTCAAACATGGCTATATTTTGTTGTCTGTACATTTTCCCCCCTCCCCACTTCTGTCAATGGCCACCATGTTGAATACACTGGTTCTCGGCCGATCACCGCAGTTAAGCAACATTGGGCGTGGTCGGTACTTGGATGGGTGACCGCTTGGGAACACCAATTCCCTTTTGCCAACGGCCGTAGTCGTGTTGAAACACCGGATCCCGTGAGATCTCCGAAGTTAAGCAACATTGGGCGTGGTCAAGATTTGGATGGGTTGCCTCGTGCTGTTGGTGGGGGTAAGGGAATGGAGGAGCGGAAACGAACTGGCCACCCTACCGTACGTAAACTCCGGCTCAGCCACACCTCTGCGGAGGTTCGGACCTGCCTTCGGACAGAATACACCCTTACCTTACCCCCACTTCTAATACCCAGTTGCTGCTACTGCCTATTTTGATTGGTTATCCTCAGCATCTGACTCCAAGGAAGGAACACTTGATGTCTTGTGTACATTATCAACATTGGACTACCAAGAGAAAGGCACTTAATTTGACGTGGTTTTATAACCTCCATCTAATTGAGAATAAAGCCTCCGTGGCTCACGCGATTAATAGAGAAAAATCAAGCGTAAAAGAGATACTGATACGACAAAAAGTCATAAGACCAAGGTTGTAGTTCATTCCAAATTGATGTTACATTGACATCTGACCATTTCTTCCAGGTGCTTCAATGTTTTTGTCAGGCAGTGCAGTAGAAAACAGGTTATTATTCTTTCCTTAAATTCCATATTAGTAACTGTTATAGGAAAATGGAAAGACCTTTTTTAATCTTGAAAAGTATTTCATTTCAATTGAACTATCCTTTCACTAGGCCATGTCGAGTACATATCATATATGCCAAAGGGATGTTAAGCACAAAAATGGTCAACTGGACCCTGATGGCAACAAAACCTAAAACCGTTCAATTTTGTGTCTGATGCTCCACCATTGTAACCTAATCATTTTGTACTGTTGAACTATTAAGTAATGACAACACATTAGACAACAGATATGCATTTTCTCTTACTATCTTGCATATCTCAAAATAACAAACAATATTAAAAGTGTTGCTACAGTGTAATTGAAAAAACTTATTGTTAATTCACAAATTAGGTTTAATGTATTTAAAACTAGCTGTAATAACTGGCTCTGCTTGAGCATTCTCTTTGAATTTTTAATTTTAGGATTTGTATTAACTGCTTGAAGTGAATTTTTGTTGATTTATTTATTCTGATGTTGACTGATGGTTCATAAATTTAAGGTTATTGTTATGTGTTTAATTTTAAGTTTTAGTTTGAGATTATAATTTCACATTAAACTATTTCCTTGTAGCAGCCCAAATTGTCATGAAAGTAGCTGATCCATTCAAACAAATGCATGATTGTAGTGTCACTGGGACTGTCACCAACCAGGCTAAGGACCCTGAAAACTGTGGACTCAACACAAATATCAGTCATTTTGGACATATTCTTGTTCACCCCTTCTCAACCCTCATGCCACTGGAGGCTGAAATTTGACTTAAACAGCATCCATAGTGTCACAGTTCATCTCAGTGACACCGAAAGCCATGGATTTGAAACCAGTAATGATCTTTCTCCCTTTTTTTTTTGCTATGGGCTTTACGTCGCACCGACACAGATAGGTCTTATGGCGACGATGGGATAGGAAAGGCCTAGGAGTTGGAAGGAAGCGGCCGTGGCCTTAATTAAGGTACAGCCCCAGCATTTGCCTGGTGTGAAAATGGGAAACCGCGGAAAACCATTTTCAGGGCTGCCGATAGTAGGATTCGAAACTACTATCTCCTGGATGCAAGCTCACAGCCGCCCCCTTATTTTTACACTAGCAAATGTACCTGTGCTTCTCTACTGTATTCTACATTGTATTCGAATATCGAAGTAAATACTGTACATGCAGTAAATAAGATTGTTTTATAATTGCATGTCTCTTAGCGTTATCCAAGAAACAGCATGGGGAGGTCCCCATACGCTCTTTCCAATGTAAAGTGTTTGTTACGGATTTGTGATATAACGACAGGCTCACTTGCCTACTGCCATTCACAATCGAGTTGGGAAGTTTACATTATAATTGCAGGCCCCATTGCCTACTGTGTGGTCACAATCAATTTCGGGAGTTTTCGTTACAATGGCAGCCCCCCTTTCTTACTTCCAAACAGATAACAGTTGAAGAGTTTTTATTATAATGGCAGGCAACTACCCTACTATCAGTCGAAATTGAGTTGTGCACTTATCATTATAATGTCAGGCCCCTTTTCCTACTGCCAGTCAGGTTACTGCCAGTCACACCAAGTTGGTGAGTTTCCATCAAAATAGCAGGCCACAATGCCTAATGCCAGTCACATTTTAGATGATGACATTTGTTTATAATTGCGGGCAGCCTTGCCTACTGCCAAACACAATCGGGAAGGTGGGTTTTAAACAAAACTGTATGCTCCCTTGCCTTCTGCAAGTCAAATCAAGAAGTGAACTATTCATTACAATGGTAGGCCTTCCTTACTAATGCCAGTTACACAGGAGTTGGAGAAGGACCCCATTCCTACTGCCAGTCAAAGTCGGTGTGGGGAGTACTGATTACAATAGCAGACACACCCTTTCTCGATCGCTACAAACCGACATCGGTGAATATATATAGATCGACATATGAAAGTATATGCGTGTTTACAATATAGCAGACCTTCATTTACAGATTAACTGCTGATAAACGTAGGTACGTCATATCGACAAAGGATCGTACCATAAGACGCGGGATTCAGTGGCCTAAATGGCTGGTCCTATGATATATCATCTATTCTTGGGTCAGACTGAGTTAGAAACGTTGAACAGGGTAAAGTTGTTGTAAGATTATCTCACATTGCATTACTTTTCGGATAATTATGTGACAGCTACATACATAGCATTTGGCTCAAATATAGCTACTGGGTGGGCCAATTTTCGTGAAGTGTTTGATGATCCTATATTTCCTATAAGTGACTGAAAGTATGAATTATGCGTGTGAAAAGTCCAAATTTACTTAACATCGATTAATAGAGGAAAATCAAACGTAAAAGAGATACAGATACGACAAAGAGTCATAAGACCAAGGTTGTAGATCATTCCAAATTGAATGGAGATTGTGCAATCAGTTATCTGATAGGACTTCCTGAAGGTCTGCACCATCATTAAAATCTCCTCCATATTTCAATATTCTGCGGGGATAAAAATAAAAATTTAAAGATCTTGGAAGTTTTCTGTCTGTTAGAGGCTAAAACGTATAATTTTGTCAAATTTAAAACTTCTTTTTCATCTGGCAGATTATGCCGCAATCTGGATTTTGGGCGAGGAGGGTAAAAATTAGGACTTTCAAGAAATTAAACCAAAAAAATATGCAGATGGTCATTATTACCCCTTAAACGGGTAGCTGTACGAAAATTTCGCCAAAATAGTCAATGTAGAGGCACACAGTCATTACGATTTTATTTATATAGATAGATAAGGAATCTGCTCCACGTACAACACCTTTTGGGCTATGTCCGCTGGACTTAACCTGCAAAACTGACCATTCATGATATCTCCCTTATTAATCCTCCTGACGAAAAAATGCACATGAAAAAAAAAAGTTTTATAGATGGAATTCCATCATGTTTGGTTGATTTCCAGTCAGGTTAGTCTTGTGCTGTATATATTGTGGAAGAGTAAAATCACCATTTCGGTTCCCTATAAACCACCAGTCCATTCCGGGAACATGAAATGTTATTGACCTTTAAAACCTACCTTTGGACAGGTGGATGCTAAATATAAAGTTTGGTTCGGATATCTTCAGTAGTTTTCAAGTTGTAAGAAATACGCTTTACACGCACCCGCTCTTGAATAAAGTCCGATGGGACTTGTACCGAAAAACGGTCCATTAATCCTCGTATCAAAATCATGAGAAAAAAGGTTTAGAAATTAATATCCATTAAGGCAGGTAGATTTCCATTAAGTTTGGTTGTGTATATTTTGTCGGAGTGCAAAATCACGGTTTCGGTTTTGTATAAACCCCCAGTCAGTTCAGGGATTTAGAAACAATATTTGCCCTAAAACCTACCCAAGCACAGGTGGATTCTAAATATTAAGTTTGGTGGAAATATATCCAGAAGATTCTAGCACTCACGTACATAAGGAGTAATTAAGGAAGAAAATAATACAGTTAAGAAAGTTGAAATTAATAGAAAATGGATTATAACTGAAGACAGCCAGATAACAACAAATATGTAAATGCCAAGTGAATGTATTGGAAAATCAAATGCCCCTCAATAAATTATGCTGGTGTGAGTTACGGATATAGACTAATAAAGCGGTAACAGAGGAGAAATTTAAGCGCAGTGATTCTTAGGTAAACAGATACAAAGATGACTAATGGTGTTATTACTTAATCTATTTGAGGGCGGTTATAACTTCCAACGATATTCTGCCAATATCCTGCAGATAGGCCGATTGACGCCTCTCTTGCCTTCCACCTAAGGAACAACCACAAATTTAAAAGCATGATGAGGAAAATGGCAACACGTTACTTCCCTGCTGGCAAGCAGTCAGAGACGTTGCCATGGTAACCTGTAGGTTCATTGTCGGTCTGTCGGTCACTCAATGCAGAGCATGATACCCGCAGAAAATAGTAAATTTCTCCATCATGTGAAGAGTAAGGTAAATGATGAACATAACGAAAGTTTTATAATAAAGAGACGTTTCATGTACGGTCCACGGAGTTTACAGAAAATCAACAGTATAAGAGAAAATGGAGGAAAACCAGACCTCACATCTATTCAAAGATTTTTAAATGATATGCATATCGAAACCTTCCCCGGGATGAGTATACTCTAAATATGAAGTTTGGTTGAGATCTATCCAACCATTTTGACATGATGGTGGAACAGACAAACAAACAGACACGAAAAGTAAAAACCACTGATTCGGTCTTGAGTTGACCTAAAACGGATAAATATCTGAAAAATTTGCAAAACAAAAGAAATTACAGACAGCGGACCCCCTACAGCTTTATTTATATAGATATCAATCCCTCTCCTAGGGGAGCTAGATAACGAGTCAAGGGTGTACCAAGTTTGGTTGAGAGCTGTGCTGGAACATAGACACAGTCATACATAATTTTGGTAATTTTGGACTTTTTAATTTTCACCCCTTCTAATCCCCATTCCAATTGGGGCTGAACTTCGACTTACACGGCATCAAGAGTGTCACATTTCATCTTAGCAACCCCGAAATCTATGGATTCAATCAATCACTATCAATCAATCACTACTGATCTGCATTTAGGGCAGTCGCCCAGGTTTGCAGATTCCCTATCTGTTGTTTTCCTAGCCTTTTCTTAAATGATTGCAAAGAAATTGGAAATTCATTGAACATCTCCCTTGGTAAGTTATTCCAATCCCTAACTTCCGTTCCTATAAACGAATATTTGCCTCAATTTGTCCTCTTGAATTCCAACTTTATCTTCATATTGTGATCTTTCCTACTTTTAAAGACACCATCCAAACTTATTCGTCTACTTATGTCCTTCCACGCCATCTCTCCACTGACAGCTCGGAACATACCACTTAGTCAAGCAGCTCGTCTCCTTTCTTCCAAGTCTTCCCAGCCCAAACTTTTCAACATTTTTGTAACGCTACTCTTTTGTCGGAAATCGCCCAGAACAAACTGAGCTGCTTTTCTTTGAATTTTTTCCAGTTCCTGAATCAAGTAATCCTGGTAAGGGTCCCATACACTGGAACCATACTCTAGTTGGGGTCTCACCAGAGACAAATATGCTTTCTCCTTTACATCCTTACTACAACCCCTAAATACTCTCATAACCCTTTATTTACAATTCCATTTATGTGATTACCCCAATGAAGATCTTTCCTTATATTAATACCTAGGTATTTATAATGATCCCCAAAAGGAACTTTCACCCCATCAACGCAGTAATTAAAACTGAGAGGACTTTTCCTATTTGTGAAACTCACAACCTGACTTTTATCCCCGTTTATCATCACACCATTACCTACTGTCCATCTCACAACATTATCGAGGTCATTTTGCAGTTGCTCACAATCTTGTAACTTATTTATTACTCTGTACAGAATAATATATCTGCAAAAAGCCTTATCTCTGATTCAACTTCT
Source organism: Anabrus simplex (assembly GCF_040414725.1). NCBI lineage: Eukaryota > Metazoa > Arthropoda > Insecta > Orthoptera > Tettigoniidae > Anabrus > Anabrus simplex. Next base: position 146,395,995 of record NC_090270.1, on the reverse strand, counting down.
TTACACATATCATTGATATATATAAGAAAACATAAAGGTCCAATAATACTGCCTTGAGGAATTCCCCTCTTAATTTTTACAGGGACAAATAAAGCTTCACCTACTCTAATTCTCTAAGTTCTATTTTCCAGAAACAGAGCCACCAATTCAGTCACTCTTTTGTCTAGTCCAATTGCACTCATTTTTGCCTTAGACAGGTCAATCGCGATACAGTCTAATTCAATGATAATATCGGTGGTTTTCGATTATTGTAAAATTTCACCTGCTCCTCTAGGGGTGCTAGGGGTGTCTTGACGGCACAATATTTCCTTTCTAGATAGTAAATCATATTTGTACCAAGTTTGGTTGAGAGCTTTGCTGGAACATACAGACATACATCCATAATCTTGGTCACATTTGGAATTTTTTTTTTCCCCTCACCTTACGCATATGGAGGCTGAAATTAAGTGGTGTTCAAAGTGTCACTGTTCATCAAATCAACCTGAAAAACTATGGATTTGACGCTGTTTTCGATTTTTTTTATATGACACCCCATTTCCACTCCCTCCCCTATGAAAGGATTAACCTCACATTGTTTGTCTCCAGATAGCAAGTCTTAAGTGTACCATGTTTGGTTGAAATTATTCGAGTGGTTTAGGTGGAGATGTGGAAAGGTACTTCATAAAACATGGCAGCGTGTTCCCATCCTCCAATATACAGCATTTCTTACCAGACTATCACGATACAGAGTGAGTCGCTGTCGCCTTGCAACATTCTATGCAGCAAGTCAATCCAATCTTGGTGCGGCTTTGCAATTAAATTAATTATATAAAATTATTCATCATAAAAACTACCTATCGGATTTCATTCGGACCACTTCCTAAACCCTTCCTAAACAAATTATGAAATTTTCAGCAAAATTGGTCCAGTAGGTTTTGAGTCCAGTTGAGACGAACAAACAAATATTAATTTATATATATTAGATTTGGCTTAAATATTGTCATATAATGTGTTTTAAAATAAGTTTTAATAACAATGTAGTTACAGGAGACTTGAAATATGCACCTTATAGGTCAAATATACCTAATATGAGTCTTCTAAATTTACTCTGCTTTCTTTTTCTGAAAGAATATTGTAAAAATATCAAGAACAGTTTATTTCTTCTAAGATATTCTGATAATTCTGTGTTTTTAAAAATATAGACCATATCTATAAAAAGATAATATTAAAATGTATTATGCTTACCAAGTGTTAAGAAGGCTGCGGTACGGACTGTTTTTACGAACTGGGTATGTTGCTGGAATATGATTCATATCAACAGGGATGGCAGTGAGATCGCAGCCTGCTTGAAGCATAAGTCCATTTACACTTGTGTCGCTACTGAGAAGAGCTATGTTGTTCATAGAGCAAACTCTTTTCAGTCCATCTAGGTAATATTTTGGACTGTCATTTATACTGCTTCCCATTAAATGTATAAATACATCATTATATATGCCAGTGTTATTAGCCTAAAGAAACAGAAGAAGTTTATTTAATTACACCAGAAGACACTATTTCTATCCTGTACTTTAACTATCAAAATGTTTAGCATTTCTTTAATGGAATTTCACCACTGTCTGGTAATGATAATACTTAAAGATATGAGGCCATCCTCAAATTCTTTCTTTCTTTCTTTCTTTCTTTCTTTATTTCTTTCCCAAAATGCAAAACACACTCTGTTACATAGTCACCATTTAGTAAATGGAGCTTGTGCTGTCAGCTTGCATGCAGAGGAAATCTGCGTGCATGACAATAAAATTCCCATGAGCTGCTCCATGAGTACAATTGTAACTCTGAAAGCTCAAATGTAATAAATCGTTTATAATAACCCTGTGTATTAACTAAGCAGATGATTCCAATCAAAATGTCCAAATATTTAATTATTTTTAAATGATTAATTTAGTTAAACATATTGGCAGCAGAAATATACACTGACTGACAGAGCAAATTCATCACCAAGAAGGAGTGGTTCGAAAGGGATGAAAGTTGGGGAAAAAACAGAGACGGCACAGACGAATAATTGATGTTTATTTCAAACCGTTATGCAGGTTACACAATGCGCACGGCATCGACTCACTAGGATGTAGGACCACCGCGAGCGGCGATGCACGCAGAAACACGTCGAGGTACAGAGTCAATAAGAGTGCGGATGGTGTCCTGAGGGATGGTTCTCCATTCTCTGTCAACCATTTGCCACAGTTGGTCGTCCGTACGAGGCTGGGGCAGAGTTTGCAAACGGCGTCCAATGAGATCCCACACGTGTTCGATTGGTGAGAGATCCGGAGAGTACGCTGGCCACGGAAGCATCTGTACACCTCGTAGAGCCTGTTGGGAGATGCGAGCAGTGTGTGGGCGGGCATTATCCTGCTGAAACAGAGCACTGGGCAGCCCCTGAAGGTACGGGAGTGCCACCGGCCGCAGCACATGCTGCACGTAGCGGTGGGCATTTAACGTGCCTTGAATACGCACTAGAGGTGACGTGGAATCATACGCAATAGCGCCCCAAACCATGATGCCGCGTTGTCTAGCGGTAGGGCGCTCCACAGTTACTGCCGGATTTGACCTTTCTCCACGCCGACGCCACACTCGTCTGCGGTGACTATCACTGACAGAACAGAAGCGTGACTCATCGGAGAACACGACGTTCCGCCATTCCCTCATCCAAGTCGCTCTAGCCCGGCACCATGCCAGGCGTGCACGTCTATGCTGTGGAGTCAATGGTAGTCTTGTGAGCGGACGCCGGGAGTGCAGGCCTCCTTCAACCAATTGACAGGAAATTGTTCTGGTCGATATTGGAACAGCCAGGGTGTCTTGCACATGCTGAAGAATGGCGGTTGACGTGGCGTGCGGGGCTGCCACCGCTTGGCGGCGGATGGGCCGATCCTCGCGTGCTGACGTCACTCGGGCTGCGCCTGGACCCCTCGCACGTGCCACATGTCCCTGCGCCAACCATCTTCGCCACAGGCGCTGCACCGTGGACACATCCCTATGGGTATCGGCTGCGATTTGACGAAGCGACCAACCTGCCCTTCTCAGCCCGATCACCATACCCCTCGTAAAGTCGTCTGTCTGCTGGAAATGCCTCCGTTGACGGTGGCCTGGCATTCTTAGCTATACACGTGTCCTGTGACACACAACAACACGTTCTACAATGACTGTTGGCTGAGAAATCACGGTACGAATTGGGCCATTCGCCAACGCCGTGTCTCATTTATCGTTCGCTACGTGCACAGCACAGCGGCGCATTTCACATCATGAGCATACCTCAGTGACGTCAGTCTACCCTGCAATTGGCATAAAGTTCTGACCACTCCTTCTTGGTGTTGCATTTGCTCTGTCAGTCAGTGTATTATCCTTAACATGTGAGAATACAACTACTAAAATATCATTGTCATCCAAATTCACAGGAGCTCGTGCTGGTCAACAATATAACAATCGGTGTCACCTGCAAAATATGGGCAATTCCAATCATGGATTTGTTAGTCTGCAATGAAAGTGAATATGATCACAATTTTAAGTTTTAAAAGAGCTTTTGATAGTAGAAATACAGTATTAGTTTTTAAATATTAATTAGACATATAAAATTTCACTTTGATCCAGGAAATGATTTCACATAACTATGAAGAAACTCAATGAGAACATTGTCAAATTAGATATCAAACAGCTCTCTTTCATCTAACAAGTAATGCTGTCTGTAGCCTTTTACACCAAGTAACAAGCTTTAACGGTATCACTTTTGTGTATTTTGTAAAATATTCTAGCTGACGATGTCCCTTAGTGGAAGAAACATGTTCTAAATCTAATCTATATATATATAAAGTAACTTGTCCTGACTGACTGACTGATTCATCATCGCCGAGCCAAAACTACTGGACATATATGAATGAAATTTTGAGGATATACATTAAGATGTAGGTGCTCGCTAAGAGAGGATTTTTGGATATTCCGTCGCTAAGGGGGGTGAAAAGGGGGTGTGAAATTTTAAAATGAGTGTATCTATATCTCAAAACTTTAAAAGTTTACACATGTGAAAATTGGTATTTAGAATCTTCTTTAAAAATAAGGAAACCCGTATTTTTTTATTTTCAGAAAATCCTAATAGGATGGGTGAAAGAGGGTAAAAAGGGGTTGAATGCCATTTAATCAGGATACCGGTACTTATATCTCAAAAACCGCAGACATTACAGACCAGAAAATTGGAACTTTTGTTCGCTTTTAAAAATTAAGAAACACGTATTTTTTTGTTTTTGGAAAATCCAATTAATAGGAGGATGAAAAGGGGGGTGAATTTTTTAAATGAGTGCATCTATATTTCAAAACTTTTAAAGTTTACAGGTGTAAAAATTGGTATTTAGAATGTTCATTAAAAATAAAGAAACACGTATTTCTTTGTTTTCTGAAAATCCCAATAGGAGGGGTAAAAAGAGGTGAAAAAGGGGTTGAATGCCTTTAAAGAGAATGCTTATATCTCAGAAACTGAAGATATTACAGACCTGAAAATTGGTGTTTGGGATCTCCTTTAAAAATAAAGAAACACGCATTTTTTGTTTTTGCAAAATACAATTCATGGTGGGGCTGAAAATGGGGTGAAATTTTAAAATGAGTGTATCTATATCTCAAAACTTTTAAAGCTTATAAATGTAAAATTGGTATTTAGAATCTCCTTTAAAAATAAACACATATTTTTTTGTTTTCGGAAAATCCCAGTAGGAAGGGTGGAAAAGGGTGAAAAACGGGTTGAATACCTTTAATGTAGCTACTTATATTTCAGAACCTGAAGATATTACAGACCTGAAAACTGGTGTTTGGGATCTCCTTTAAAAATAAAGAAACACGTATTTTTTTAGTTTCGGAAAATCCAATTAATGGGGGGGTGAAAAGGGGCGAATTTTTAAAAAGAGTGTATCTATATTTCAAAACTTTTAAAGTTTATAGATGTAAAAATTGGTATTTAGAATCTCCTTTAAAAATAAAGAAATATGTATTGTTTGTTTTTGGAAAATCCCAATAGGAAGGGTGGAAAAGGGTGAAAAAAAGGTTGAATGCCTTTAATGAGGCTACTTATATTTCAGAACCTGGAGGTATTACAGATCTGAAAATTGGTATTTGGGATCTACTTTAAAACTAAAGAAGCAGGTATTTTTTCGTTTTTGGAAAATCCAAATAATGGGGGGTGAAAAGGGGGGGTTAATTTTTAAAATAAGTGTGTCTACATATTAAAACTTTAAAAGTTTACAGATGTAAAAATTGGTATTTAGAATCTCCCTTAAAAATGAAGGAAAACGTATTTTTTTGTTTTCTGTAAATCCCAATAGGATGGGTTTAAAAGGGTGAATAATAGGTTGAATGCCTTTAATGAGGATACATATATCTCAGAAACCGAAGATATTACAGAACTGAAAATTTGTATATGGGATCTCCTTTAAAAACAAAGAAACACGTATTTTTTTGCTTTTGGAAAATCCAATTAATGGCGGTTGAACAGGAGTGACAAATTGGGGTGAATTTTTTGAAAGACTATATCTACAGAATATCTGAGAAACGTAAATTGTTGCAGACGTAAAAAGTGTGTATTTAGAATCTCCTATAAATGTAAAGAAACATAGGTGATTTGTATTTGGAAACTCCACTTAAGGGGAACTAAAAGTGGTGAAATTTTAAAATGAGAATTTCTACAGTATATCTCAAAAAAGTTAACATGTTACAGAATTGAAAAATTGTATTTTTTATCTTATTAAAAATAAAGAAACAGGAATTTTAATTTTTCGGAAATACCACTTGGGTGGAGAGGGAGGTAAAATTGACTGAAGATAGTGTTGATTACTTTTTATTAGGCTACTGATATCTCAAAAATGAAGATGTTACAGACGTGAAATTTGATGTTTTGAATCTGCTTTAAAAAGTAAAGAAACGCTTAATTTCCGAAAATCCATTGAGGGGGTGGGGTGAAATTATTGAAAAATTAATAGACATAATTGTATGAGAATACTTACATCTAATAAAAACTATATTTGTTACAGGCGTGAAAATTTGTATTTGGATCTCCTTTAAAATCAAAGAAAAACGCGTTTTGGGGGGGAATAACTTTGGAGGGGGCGGGAGTGAAAAGGAGTTGAGTTCCTTTCATGAGGACACATAAATCAAAAACTGAAGAAGTTAGAGTCGTGATAATTGGTATTTATAAGATACTTTACAATTAAAGAAACGAGTTTGTTGCAGGAGTGTGAAAGATGTGAAAAAAGTGAATTATTTTTATGGGGATACTTATATCTCAAAACTGAAGGTTATAGACGTGAACATTGGAGTTTGGAATCTCTTTTAAACATAAAGAAACACGCCTTCTTTTCTTTTTTGTGGGGGGGGGGGGGGAATGAGACTAACGACGGTGGGGTGTAAAAGGAGGTTAGACCAATTGATTTTACTGTTTATTCATTCCATTCCTGACCCTGTAGAATGACTGGAAACAGGCTGTGGATTTTCGATGTACTTATTCTGAGCATAAACCGATCATTTTTAATCTTTCCTGGGTTCGTTTTCAAGAGGCATCTTTTCCTTCGGAGAACGTTCTTTGATTACAGTAGATTCTCCTGGCATATACATAAAAATTATAAACATTTGAAATAAACGATAAGAATGAGATTGAATGTCCAATTGTTCACCTCTATAATAAGGTCAATAATGCACGGAAGTATGTCATTCGTATCACCAGAAATTCCGCGTACTTGCCTACGCGCGACAATGGTGCTGGTCACAATGTCAAAAATGACAATGGCAGCAGATGAAATTTACCGCCAATTAGCGGTCTTGCATCTTGCTGTGGGGTCCAGATCATCTATAATAATAATAATAATAATAATAATAATAATAATAATAATAATATTCTGGACCGTCGCCAAATGTACGGACCGCGCTGGAAACGGGTCTGGACGGGTAATGACTACAAATGCAGTCCGGCCGCGGGTACAGTACTGCCAAGGCACCCAAGAAGACACCACGCCGAATCTCCTCAAGAATTTGATCCATATTAAAAATGCTTATAGGAAAAGATGGCAAACTTTTAGGGACCGAACTGACCGGGTGGAATACATGGTCCTAGCCCGGGAAGTACGAAATCGATTGCTGAAAAGAAAGATTGAAAAATGGGAGGGAACTTGCCGTAATCTCTCAGAAAACGAGTCAGATCTCGAATTTTGACGGATTATATATAAATCGATATCCATTCAATTATAAATTTCAGTATAATACCGTAGCGAAGCACGGGTATCTTGCTAGTAAATTATATATGCATTGAATAGGCGGACTGCTTAAATGCAATATTTAGGTTTATTCTTAAATATTTGCCACTTGTACACCAATTTGAGTTCCTCATTATCATTCAAAAAACCTCTATGTTTCTAAACATGTATTTCCCTCTCCTCACAGTTTTATAATGCATCATGTTAGAATTATTTCACTCTTCTTCACCTCTGCAACATCTTCCACCTCTGGGAAGGTGAAGCTTGTGTTCATACCATCATTCTCCTTTTTCCTTCCATAGAGATCCCTAGCAACTTTCTCTATTCTGTCTGTCTGTCAGACCATCAGCCCAGAGGCTGGTTTGATCCTGACATAGCACCACCAAAGGCTATGCGGTTATAGAGAAACCACAACAACCTACGGCAGGGCCAAAATGGGGCATAGTAGGCAAGGTGAGGAGTGAGGTGGTTTGTCATTGCTTTCCTCACTGGGCCAGAAAGTGCTGTTACAGCACAACTGACCCTATGAGCAACACCTGTCATAACACTCAGACACACTGGATGTGCTCTGAATGTCATTACTCAGCACTACCCATACCCCAGAAGCTTCCATATTATCACAGCCATGGATGAGACTGGGACTTCGGTGGAAGCTACACTTTGCTCTGGCCTGTGCCAAGAGACAGACGCAAAAGTACTGCATGCATCAAGAAATGGAAATAGGTGGCCTAAGTTTAAAAACTGTCATCATCAAATGTTACTCTATGAATATAGTTAACAAATTTACTGAAAACACAAATGGAGATTTTAAGTTTGGTGAGATATACGGATTGCTTGTTTCTTCATGTTCTATTCTACCATTGAAATATCAGTTCCTTTTCTTTGCTGGAAACCTTAAGAAGACAAATTCTTCTATTGATAGTTCTGAACATTCATTCCTTTTTTCACTTCCCTCACTGTCTTTTCTTTCTAATTCATCATCAATAGTATGGTCAAAATTGGTATTTTTCTGTTCTTTGCCTACTATGGTCTGAAGGCCATTTTGAGAACTCTCTTATCAGGTGCCAAGTTCAAACAATTCTTGCCAGTTGCTCTTGGTATTTTTACACTAGATTCTCCTATTCAAACTTTTTTTCTGGTGATCTACAGCTTCTGTCTACAATATCTTCTGTGAGTCAAGGCCATAACCAGGGGGGTGAGGTTGGAGGGGGGTTCAAACCCCCTCCAAAATAAAAGTCAACTTGAGAAATTTAAACAGCATATACAGGTTTTGAAATAGCTTACAATAAATTAGAAATATTATAAAAGCAAGCATTTGCAAAATAACCAATTTAATTTAACTTTTAAAATTTGTCATCCTCAAATGTTACTCTATGAATATAGATAAAAAATTTACTGAAAACACAAATGGAAATTTTAATTTTGGTGAGCTATACAGATTGCTTGTTTCTTTATGTTCTTAATACATTTTGCACACAATAATCAATATCAATAAACATATAGAAATATTCTCATGTTATCAAGCTGCTAGAATATTTTTTTTGTTAATGAATCATACCTGTAAATATTCTTAATACTTACACTGAAATATATTGTTACCTCAATTGTTAAACAAATGACAGAAATCTTTGTGTCGCACTGCACGCATGTGTCAAAGCGTGTTCAGCCCACCAGACTGCTATAAATTTATCTTTCTACTTCACCCGTTGAGTTGTAAAAGGTAATGCTCTAAAACTATTTCAAACTTTTATTTCTGTAAAATCTTTTTGAAAGTAAAAAATATTTGTTACAATAGTTTTTGTTTTCAGAAGACACCCCCCCACCAAAATCCTAACCTTCTCCAAAAAAAATCCTGGGTACAGCCTTGCTGTGAGTCATAAGAGTCATAAGTATCATCTGGAATCTAACACAGAACTTTTTCTGAGAAAAAAAGAGGATATCCCAGCTTTTTTAAAGCCAAATATTAAGTTTTGTGTTTTATTACCACCTTGCTTGCTTGAGGAGATCAGGAAATTCTGCATTAGGAACTACATCTCTGTTGCGTTGGTTCCAGGTGTTAAGAATTTTTCTCCAAGCTAGTTTGAAGGGGAAAAAGAATGCTATGTCAAGTGGTTGGCATAGGTGAGCTGTGATGGGAGATAAAAGAACAAAGCATTACATTATGTATCTCACACAGCTGGATAACATGGAGGGAAGTATGGTTGGATAAATTATCACCAATTAACAACTCTGGTCCATCAGGCCTTCATATGTGGGGTGGTAGAATATCAGTGAACTGTGCTGCAACACTAGAACGCCCAACCTGGGTCATTTTGACCAAACTGAAGTTGAAGAGTTTATTTTTAACTTTTGAATTTGATCTATGAGAATTTCCTTTCTTGACTTTTGCTCACTTTGTGAATATTTCATTATAAAAAATCTTAGGTTTATAAATACTGAACTTTTTTGGGTAAAAAAATAATAGCAGTTTATCTAGAATGCCCAACACGGTTATTTTGACCCATGTCCTTGTAAGTGATTTACGTTTTACTTTTGGCATCTCCGATTGTGAAATACTTCGCGTGCAAGAATAGCAACAATGCTTCTATTTATGTGTTGTTGTTTGGAATGATGTGTTCATTGTCTGCTTCTCTTGAGAGCTTGTTGTAAAGATGTCTCGTAAACGTTTGCGTGAAGATGAAATCCTGGAAGAATTACAAAATATTATGGAGGGAGAATCTGATGGAGAAGATGTAAGTTCAGATGAATCAGATGATGATTTCATACTTCCAGCAGATGAAGCATCCAGTGATTCTGAATGCAAGGAAGTGAAAAGCACAACAGATGAATATAAATATGTGTGGTAGGACTATCACGAGTGATACAGCAATATAAAGAAATTGAAAAAGACATGAGTAAATCTCTGTCCCTCTCTTCATAGTAATTTTGTTTTTTCCAATTCAATCTTCAGTGTTTGCTGACTTTTTGATAGGATTTCTAATATGTGTATTGTTGTGACTGTAATTTATAAAGAACTGTTGCCTATATGGCTGGACCTCCAATAATATTTAATTTTAAAATGGTATTATCAATAATACCACTATTCATGTGTCATAGAGATGCTTACTCTTATAAACTCTGAGAGGCAAATGGGCGTATGTCCATTTTTTGTGATTCTGAGTTACGGCCATTTTTGTGTTTGGTATAATCGACCGCATCTATGGAATAGCTATTTGCTTTACGTCGCACCGACACAGATAGGTCTTATGGCGACGATGGGATAGGATAGGCCTAGGAATTGGAAGGAAGCGGCCGTGGCCTTAATTAAGGTACAGCCCTGGCATTTGCCTGGTGTGAAAATGGGAAACCATGGAAAACCATCTTCAGGGCTGCTGACAGTGGGGCTCGAACCCACTATCTCCCGATTACTGGATACAGGCCGCACTCAAGCGACTGCAGCTATCGAGCTCGGTCTATGGAATAGCCTAAGGGCAGTTGTCCTGTTGCCATTCCCTGTGGATTTAGAGTGTGGCATAAAAGTGGTAGTCCAGAGTGCTTTTAGGATGGAAAGGGCACACGTGGGGCATCCGCCTTTTGCAAAAAACTTTTTAGTGCTGCAAGGTCGCATGTGGGACATTCTCCATTTTTCTTCCAAGTAATTTTTCTGCAGGAAGAAAGAGTCAATAAACATTTGCCTTATGCCTACATGATTGGAGTACAATAATGAAGTGTGCTTATTATTGTGAACATTATTATTGTTTCCCATATCTCAGTCATTGTTATTATTACTGTTTTAGTGGTATTTATCAACATAAACTTAGCTCCTAAACATCCACTACAAATATCGCATATTGCTAACATTAAAAAAAAAATTCTCAGGTGAAGATATACTGGACAGCGAGCGTTCACATGAGAAACCTGTGGATGAAGTGCATATGGAAGACTTGCAGGATGACATTGCGTCAGACTTCTCTGACTTGGACCCAAATTACGAACCTGAAGGCAGTGAAAGTAGTGGGCTTCCTCTAGATGGTCAGTTTGATTTTTATACCCACGACATTATGCCAGTTATAATATTACAATATTAGTATTAGTTTCAATATTATTATAAAATTTCTTTTAATTTCAGAGTGTCAAAGTAACTCAACAGAGGCATGTGAGTTATCTGTAACTAACGGAAAAGTAAAGGAAGGAGTACTACAAAGTGGAAGAAACAGGATCTGAGACCCCTCAAGTTGGAAAAGAAATAGTACTAAAAGAATCAGGTTGTTTGGGGCACCTTATAAATCAATGAAGGTTGGGAAGGAAGAACTAGCATGCACACTTAAGCCTCCATATAAGTGTACAATTAAATATGCTGAGAAATTAACTGAAGAGGAACGGAAATATATATTTGACGTATTTTCTTTATATATTGACATTTAACTACTTGTTTCTTCCCAGAAACCCATGTAACCGGTAATTTCCAGGCCAGTTGTCGGGAAATCATCTTCCTGTTCTCCCTATCCGTTTTAGATAATTCTGCACAACATTCCAAATATCCTGATCTCTCACAAGAAATTCCCATTTTGCACACATTATTAGCCCTTCCACTAAAGATTTTTCTTCTTTCGTACTTGAAGGAGTCTCCCCCATCCCTCCTACGACTTAAATTTGTATTTATTGTTTAGCTTGTCATGCAATCTCATTTAAGGTACAGGATATTTCTCTGATGCCTCACACATACTCACAAATACCCATTGCGATATATCAGTGTGTGACATATGGATGAATTAATGATGTTAAACTTTTATCAGGATGTAGCCAAGGAGAAATTGCCAGGGTGTTTAGTTTCTCTTGCAGTAATATGATAGATTGCTTAGGATCAAATACAATAGCATCAGTGAAGTTAACTCCCAGGTATTTAATGCATTCAGATCTGGAAATGTACCATACATTTGTTCCATTTGATATGCATAACTTCTGACTTTCTTGTAATATACTGCATTTATCAGCCAGTGAGTATGTTAAATACAGATATATCACAATGGGTGAAAATATGCAAAAACTTACTTCAAGATTGGAAATGGCAGAGGTTATCATACACAAGTGTGTGACCCACACTACAACAAATTAATTCAACTTATAACAGCTACTCTTAGAACATTATGGTGATTTCTTTATACCACTGCTGTGGTCCGAAGCTATTGTTAGAAATGATCATGTGCATAAGGTGTTAATAATAACAACAGGCATTGCCAACGGTAATAATGATTATTCAAAAAAATTTATGAATAATCGTAGTTATTTGAAGGCAAGAGTCTGCACTACACATCCTCAGATTTTGGACAAGTTGAACAACAACATCACATGTGAAATCAAGGGCATGAACAACTGAATGCTTCAGCAAATGGCTAGGAATATAATACAACATGTTCAGTTGTGCCATATTGTGGGGTGCACTGTAAAGGTAGACTAATCTCCCAGAGATGTACTCTAAATTTAAGATGCAACACATTGCTGCTAGCACAAATCTTGTTGAAATAAACATGGAATGAAAAACATGAATTGTATATGAATCAGCCTGTATATACAGAAGTTATAGGTTTTAGATCAAATGTAGGCTATTTGGCTTATATTGCAATGCTTAATCTTTTTTTTTAATGTAATGACAGAAACAGACAGTAATGCTTATTATGCCTATGTTTTATAGATCTAGACAAGGCATATGGCAGAGAACCAAGGAAAAAGTTGGTGGCCACAAGAGTTAGGGATTTTTTTTAAGGTAGGTTTTTACAGTCAATGAAGGATATTTTTGTTGACAATCCAGATGATGATATAGCGAAGATTTTGTTCCATACTGGGTCAGTAATCATTTACATGGATCATTTTATGAAAAGTATTAGGGAGGGATTTTATTAGATGAAAATGTAGTAAGAAATTTTGATTATATGAACAAACCTTGATGGCAGACATAGTACACTGAAAACACTGTATTTCATGTGAGATAGATCTAGGCTGAAAATATGTTAAGAAAACATAAAGGGATGGATGGTCATAATTCAATAGTTCTGCTATATATCATAATTACAATTTTATTATAGTCATTACTAATTTTCCATACAATTAATACCATACATCTTTGTCTACTAAGACTTTTAAAAGTAATTTAATTTGGAAAGAATATACAAACTTACCGTGAGGAGCTGAAATTCGAAAGAGCTGTATACAACAATCAGCTTGTATGTTCCAACTTCTATCATACTCTTCCAGTCATGAAAAGGTAGTTTTTCTTCCTGCACAGTGAGGAAGGATACCAAAGATGCTGAATACAATGCCAATAGGACCAAGGCTATAAGATGTGAGCATAAACAGACAATACGAGCAGAAGTGAACCGTGGAAAAGAGCCACCTAATGAAAGGATGGAAATATCTTTATTTTAGTTTTTGCCTTAGTAAGTGTATGGGGCTCATGATTAGTGTAGTGACTTAACTTCTGGCTTTCTAGCTGGAAGCCAAGATTTGATTCCTGGTCAATTCCAGGTTGGGATTTTCACCTAAAAATGTACATGGTGTCATGAAAAATATCAAGCTTTAAACCCCAGCCAGTACCCAAAATGAGCCCGATTGGCTCCAGCAACCCAATAAATACTTAGGATAAGTTGAAGGATGTTAGTTAATGTGCAGATAAACTCAGATGTGGCATTTTACAAGGGACATGAAGTCACATGGGTATAAACAAAAATGTTCAACATAATGATAATCTTTCAGGATTTGGCTGTGACAAAGAAAAATAGAGAAATTCTTCACAGTTTGCAGTGACTTTGCTCTGTGTCTTCGTAAGAGAAAACATGTCTATCTTCTTTTACATTTTTTTCCCTCACTTTTCTTTTCATCAACTCTATTCTTTTCTCCTTGTCAGTCTCCCTGTTGCACTTCATTTTATTTACTTCCTCTACCACTCCTTTCTCATTGTCTCTCTGATAACCTTGCTGTCTATTTTGCAACACACACATATATTGAACAGGAAACTTCTTATTGTTTCCCACTCAGAAGGATATTGCACAGTAAGCCATCTGGCAACAAACAAGAGTACCACATAGAATAGACCAACAGTCATTTATTGAAGTATTATCAAGTTCAAACCTTCATTGTGGGAGAATTCTTCCTCATGGACAGAAGTGTTTTCTCTTGTGAAGACACAGGCCAATGGGAGCCATCTAGGTTGATTTTGGTTTTGGTCAAAGGTTTACGGCCGTATCTCCTTCCTGATGCCACGTGACTTTTCGGATGAAGATCTCAATGCAGAATTGACTGGAATTCGAACCTTAGCCTTCCAGGTGGGAAGCCAGCTGCTAAGCCACTGAAATAATAATAATAAATAATAATCTCCATCTTTCCTTTAATATTCTGTGTTAATAACTTTAATTTAATAACCAAACCTCTATAAAGTAACGAACATTCACACAGAATTAAAATGTAAACCTATTTAAAATAAATTTTCTAACTGGCCTGTTTTTATCCGTAAAAGTAAGAATCAAGTAGACAACATGGAAAAAATCAAAAAAGTTATTTTTAGATAATCTCATTACATCGTATTTTTACACAAAGTGAAGTCTTCTCTTTCGATCTGAATTACAGTCATTCATTATTTTATCCTTTTGATAGATAGCAAATGAGATAATTCAAAAATGAGACTGAACACACTTCTCAAATACTTCTCTATAAAAATAATTTTGCAATTTTGCAAAATACCGTAATTTTGTTTCATTGAGCTACATTAAACAGAGTAACAAAAACATATGGTCTACTTGTGAATTATATATTATGAAAACTTTGTTTCCTTTTGCCACTCCCCAAATTACACCCATGCCTCTTACTACACTGATCTGCCATTGTGTTTGACCTATTATGCGTTCTTTTCTTGCTTCTATCTCTCTGTATATGACTTGAACATACAAGGTTGAATGAAGTTTACTCTAGCAATGATTAATCATATCCTTCATATGCTTCACAAACATGTTTAATAGAAAACATTAACACGTTAATCGCCGCCTGGCACAGTATGCATGTCTCAGTCCCCAAGGTATCTTAGGCCGCGAGACATGGCAGACATGTCTTGCGCTTGCCTCAGATTTATTTGATGAGGAGGTGCAGGAAACTGAAATGCCACTTAGCTTATTATGAATTTTTTTTTTTTTTAAAGGTAGTCTAGCAAGGGTAAAACATTTTTTTCCATGCATGTATCTTAATTAAAAGACAAGAAAATAGATTTTAATTAGGGGCTTTTGTATGATACTTTATACACTATTAAAAACAAACACTGCAGTTTGTTACCATATTGCAAGAGAGTGGATGATGTTCTGTAGAAATAACTGATACTGTACTGTAAATTATGTAAATAAGAACTAGGAATTTATTTACAAAATATATGCACAAGAAAAGTTAGCCTTTGGGTGTGGCGAGACCATCGTAACAATAGCCTATATGGATAAAGCAGATATGGCATCTCGGAAAATGTTAGGGCGTCCCCTGCTAAAAGTGACGCACAGCTCTTCGGGTGTTGGAAGAACTGTGAGAAGTGGGCAACCAGCACCAAACTACATCAAGATTGCAACAGCAAATGTCTTGACACTGACGGGAAAGACAGAAGAACTGGTTGACTTCATGAAAGGAAAAGACATAGCCTTACTTGGACTGTATGAGACCAAGAAGAGGGGTACGGGAGAGATTCCTCTGAAAGAAGGATACAGGCTCTATTACAGCAGAGGACATGAGGCAAAAAATGGAGTGGCCATCATACTTAGAAAAGAAATATAAGAATATGTGGAATATACAAAATGGATGATACAAAATAGGATGATGGTGATGAGACTCCAATTTGAAAATGGCATGAAAGATCTATTTCAGTTGTATGCCCCACAAACAGGTTGCATAGATGAACATCTAGAGGACTTTTTAGAGGAAGTGGAGAGACAGATAGAAGATATGGAAATGCTATTGATGGGAGATCTAAATGCACAAGTTGGAATGGAAAGACAAGGAATAAGAAGATGTTGTAGGGCCCTTTGGATATGGAAATGGAAATCCAGAAGGTGAGTTGTTGGTGGATTTTTGCATGAGGAACCAAATGATTCTTGGAAACACCTGGTTTAGGAATAAGAACAGTCGGAAGATTATAAGGTATGGTTTGGGAAACAGACGAACAAAGACCATGACTGATTATATAATCATGGAGAAAGAATACCGGAAGAACCTTTTAGATGTTACAGCCATGCCTGAAGAAGCCTTTGGTGGAGATCATAGAGTTGTGATTAAAGATTAAAGTGAATAAAGTGAAGAAAAAGAAAATGGCATGGAAAACATCTAAGACTGAAGAAAGTAGAAGAAAATATGTGCAGGCAAAGAATTTCACCATAAAAGTAGTGGAGGAAGAAAAGCTGGGCCTTATTCACACAGAAATTGAGAGATGATATGCAGGGCAGCAAGAAATTATTACCGGGTGAGTTGGCCGTGCGTGTAGAGGCGCGCGGCTGTGAGCTTGCATCTAGGAGATAGTAGGTTCGAATCCCACTATTGGCAGCCCTGAAAATTGTTTTCCGTGGTTTCCCATTTTCACACCAGGCAAATGCTGGGGCTGTACCTTAATTAAGGCCACGGCCGCTTCCTTCCAACTCCTAGGCCTTTCCTATCCCATCGTCGCCATAAGACTTATCTGTGTCGGTGCGACATAAAGCCCCTAGCAAAAAGAAATTACTGTATGGTATTTTAAGAAACAAAAAGAGAGATCAAGTAAACACCAGATTTGTGAAGGATGAAGGTGGCATAATATTTAACAAAGCCAGAAGAAATAAGAAATAGATGGAGAGAGTATTTTCAGAAGTTGCTGAACATGAGAACTAATGACAGTCATTCAATGAACCCCAGGAGAGGCAATTAGTTGATGAAGAAATGGATAAAGAAATTACAATGAATGAAATTGAAATGGCAGTAAGAAAGATGAAGAATGGAAAAACTGCTGGAGCTGTAGGCCTGCAGTGGATATATTGAGTTCTCAGGATTGTCTGGGAGAATAAGGAGTTCCCTGAGGATTGGCAAAAATGAATAATCATCCCAATTTTCAAGAAAGGCGATAAGAAAGTACTGAAGAACTACAGGGGAATTACTCTGATATCCCATGTTGCTAAGATAATGGGGAGAATACTGGAAAGTAGGATAAGATGAGGGTTGAAAATCAGATACAGGAAAATCAGTTTGGTTTCAGAAGTGGAAGGTCGACAAAAGAACCCATTTTCATTATGAGACAACTAATGGAAAAGCAATGGGAGTATGGGAATGATATGGTGATGACATTCATTGACATTGAAAAGGCATATGACAGTGTTCCCAGGACTAAATTTTGGGACACACTGGTGCAAAAAGGAATTGGACAGGGATTAATAAAAATGATCATGACAATGTACAAGGAATGTTGTAGTTGCATGCAAACACATGTTGGCAGGACAGGTTGGTTCAAAATCACTAGTGGGCTGAGACAGGGAAGTGTTCTATTGCCAATCCTTTTTACAATAGTAATGGATGACATCATGAGAACAGCAAAAGCAACATATGGAGGAAGAGAAATGAACATCATGTTATTGCAGATGATATTGTAATTTGGGGAGTAGAGGACATGAAGGTTCAAGAACAGTTGGATGTGCTGAATGGGAAGATCGAAGAATGTGGATTGAAAATAAGTGTAGAAAAGAGTAAAACTCTTGTTATGACTAGAGGGGAGAAAGAAGGGAAATGTCAGATTAGACTTGCAGACAAGCCCCTTGAATTAGTGGAGACATTCAAATACCTGGGGACGGAATTAGTTGAGAATGCTGGACTGGATGCTGAGATTAGTAAGAGGATTCAAGCTGGAAGCTGTTTCTATCATAGTGTAAGAAATATGTTATGGGACAAAGATGTGCCATTGAAAGCAAAGAAAACAATGTACAAGATGTATTACATACGCATAACAAATTACGGAGCAGAGACTTGGACGATGACAAAGAAGGATGAGAGTCTAATAAAGGCAGCCAAAATGAAATTTTTGAGCAGTATGATACAGAAGAGTAGAAGAGACAAAATAAGGAATGAGAAAATCCAGGAAGAAATTGGAGTGGAAAAAATGAGTGATAGAATAGAGAAGAGACGACTAAGATGGTTTGGGCACATAAAGCAAATGAGTGATGAAAGAATGCCAAAAAAGGTGATGGAAATGCAAATGCAAGGAAGGAGAGGCCATGGACGACCACGATTGAGATGGAAGGACACAATCTAATGCAGTATTATAGAAGGAAACCTGGAGTGGAATACAGTGTTGGAGGAGGAATGGTGGAAAGACCAAAGAAAGTGGAGAGGAACCATATTTTCCCCTACCCAGCTACAGCTGGATAAAGGGAAATGATGATGATGATGATGATGATGATGATGATGATGATGATTATTTACAAAAATATAACTGCAAATGTGCTTGAAGCAAAAAGAAATCAATTGGTCCTTGTTACACTTGATTTGGCTTATGTGAATCACAAAAACAAGTCAAGCAATAAAAATTTTCACAATTCAAACATTGAAATTTACTTTGATTGGTTTTATTCTGTGCAATCTGGCTACCAAATTCTGCTCATTCTTTTCATAGCAGATAACAGATCGTCTTCTATCTCTTGGAAGCACTTCTTCAAGTTGATGCACTTCAGAACTTTTACTTTGCTGAATTTAGCATTTCCCTCATCCAGATCCAATAATTGTTAAACCAGCATTTCCCGGAATGTTGTTACAGATATTTTGCTCTGGGTCATGATCATATATACAATGAATGCATTTATAATTGCAGATCTCAGCATCCGATCTAAAGCAACTTTCCTATACCATGTGGAGTAAGCCTTTATTTGATCAGAGATGTCAATGAACTCTTGATTGATTATAGTCAACAATCATCATTGGCTTTTCCACTTGTCCCCCCCTCTCTCTTGAACACTGGTTTTACTGTCAACATATGTGGTGCTCAGAAGAAGGACATCTCTTTTTTCTTTCCATTTCATGACCACCATGCCTGTGTTACTTTCCAGGGTAGCACACTCTCCTTTCTTCAGGGTTCTAGGTGTTACTTCTCTGGGATTTTGTTTTCTGTTACTTCTGAGAGTTTCAACTAAATGCGTTTCTTGCTTCAATAATTCATTCACCAATTTGATACTGATATAATAATTATTAGTGAACAAAGTACGCCCTGCATCAAACAGTAATGTCATGAGTGACAAAACAATCTTTGTTGGAACACATCTGTTGGGATTGTATTCTTTGCCGCAGTAAATGCTGAACTCATACGTGTAACCACCATCAGTGCACAGCTTGAACAATTTTATCCCGAATTTATGTCCTTTGTTCTTTATGTACTGCTTGAAGGACAGCCTTCCCATAAACAGTGTCAGTGTCTCATCAATACACACATTTCGTCCAGGAGTATATACACTCCTGAATTTGTCTCTCAGATTTTCCTGTAAGAGGTCCAAGTCTAATCTGATTCGTCAGTACATACATTGTTACTGAAATGAATCAGATGAAACAAGAGTTAAAAATGATTGTGTGACATCACAGAAGGAATTTTGTTTCTGTATATAATATTTTTTTACCAATAGTCTGTAATTCTAGGAAGCTTCACTAATCCCGTCCAAATGAGAATCCCAAGAAATTGTTCAATTTCTTCAGCATTCGTGTCACTCCAGTTTTGTTACAGAGATTTAGAGGTAATATCAGCTGACTTCTGAGCTGCATACGATTCTTTTCTACCACAACTAAATTAATTCTTTAATCATCTATGAAGAGTTTGAAAAAATCATAGGGTTCTTTATTTATGTACTCCTCATATATAGCACCTTTGACACCAGAGTCCTTTCCTATAAACTCAAAGTTCTTTTGGTGAGTACCACTAACAGCATGCCATGACACAGTACTGAAATCACTCTCTGAATCCTCTGAGTCACTTGAATCAACCTAACAAACACAATCTGGTACTACACTATCAATCACTTCACTCATGTTGACATCACTGGAAGTTTCAGGTTGTGGCCCAGATGCTGCTGTCTGTAGCTCGCTCTCAGAGATATCCTCTCCATTGTAGCAGATACTAGAAGGTCCAGCAACTGGTAAAAATGTCTCCATGTCTTTTTTTTTTTTTTTTTTGGTGAGAATTCAATACTTTTCTTCTTTTGAGAGCATCTTCATCCGATATTATATTTGAGTCTTTTGAAAAACCAGAAACTGATATTTCACTGCAGTCATTATCGGATAAATAATCATCAGTATGCTTCTGGAGCTTTTGCTGACAACCTTAATAATTTTCCATAATGTGCATAAGCGTTCCTATTACATAATAGCAATATGACTGTCCGGAACGTATTAGTGTTAGCGACAACCCAGCAAAACTGGTGCCAACACAACTAGCGCTGTTGAGGTGTGCAGTATGTGTCTCGTGGCCTGATCCATTATTTTTTCTGCTCAGGCCGCGAGAACTGTAAGTCGTATCTCACAAAAAATAGGAGTAGAATATATTAATTTTACGTCTGTAACATTATATTTGTGCAAATACTATACCATTTGGCCAAATTAACAAAAACATTGTGTGTGGCCCCAGGAACTCGCAATTTTTTTAACACTGAAATGGTTAACATGTTAAAAACTGAAAAATGATGCAGGCATCAATTTTCCATTTGAAAGTCTCCCAGCAAGACATAAGAAAAACCTGAAACATATGAAAATCTTTCAGTAAATTGCATTCTGGGGTTGGTAGATTTATTGGTCTTTGAGAAGTACAATAAAGTTTCCCTCCTGCCAGTAAATGTGGATGGCTTGTCTATTAGACACATTATTATCCTTGTAGTAGGCCTACACCATGTAGCATATGAGAAAAGTAACACCCAATAGCTGGTACATTGATAATTTCTGGTCAGCTGTGATGTCTGTTCTTAGGTTGTTATTTTTTAAGTACCAGTACGGTACCTATATGTAATATCATTTATAAATGTCTAATGACCGGGCGAGTTGGCGGTGCGTGTAGAGGCGCGCAGCTGTGAGCTTGCATCCGGGAGATAGTAGGTTCGAATCCCACTATCGGCAGCCCTGAAAATGGTTTTCCGTAGTTTCCCATTTTCACACCAGGCAAATGCTGGGGCTGTACCTTAATTAAGGCCATGGCCGCTTCCTTCCAACTCCTAGGCCTTTCCTTTCCCATCGTCGCCATAAGACCTATCTGTGTCGGTGCGACGTAAAACCCCTAGCAAAAAAAAAAAAAATGTCTAATGGTATATATTTTTCATCTTTTCTAATATTGGATAAAATACTATATGCTCCTGACAAGAGTAAATAAATATAGTAATAAAGCTCTTTATAACTGGAACTTTCCTGCATTTTAACATTACCTATAATTAACTATACATACTTTAAACAAACAGTCTTCTTACATTGTTGTGCTAAGGCTGCTAAAACATAAAGTAAGGAGTCACTTGGACTGAAATATTTTTCATCGTAGAAATGATGTCCCACTTTGCTTATGATAGTAAGTACAATGGTATTTGCTATCACTGCTATGATCACTATGAGCCATAGATAAACATCAAATGGCTTTAGTAAGCAATTCCATATAGGAGCATACAGTGATTTCTTTTTGATGAAAATGTAGTACCTGAAAAAAGAGGTAAGCATTATTATATTAGTAATTGAACTAAGAATAATATAAGACCAAAAGTATTGTTAATAACAAAAAGCAATGTTTAAAATTAGATATTAACACCAGTGGCAAATGTTGAATGAAATCCAAGGGAGGGCACAATATACAGGGTGAATCTGAACTCCACCGACAAACTTTCAGAGGTTATTCAGGGATACCTTCTGGGTATATCAGTATAAGGGACCCATGGTCTCCGGTGGCCCATTAAAGAGGAATAAAGTAATTATGATTTATTCGGTTTGTTATTCCATTCATCCTTGCTTCTGTGAGAAAATGCCTATACAACAGTGAGAAAGCCTGTAAAATGCAATAACAAAAATGTATAACACAAAACACAGAGTCAGGCAACAACCTTCAGACGAAATATGTACACTTTCATCACAGTGTGTTCATTAGAGACTATAGGCCTGAACTTCATTTTATCCGTACTGACGGTTGAACTTTTAACATTAATACCAACACAGTATTTATTATCCTCTTAAGTCAATACATCAATCTTGTAAGATAGGTTTCAATTTGCTACAAGTTATCGTCAGTAAAACACCTTGAATTAAAATTACATTAAGATTAAAATTATGGAATATACATTAAAATATTTCTGAAAGTTCATGATAAAGTAAAATGGAAGGTACAAATGGGCACGTAATCTTGTGTGTTCCAGTTTGCAATGCTTCAAGGCTCAGCCTTTTGTCCACGAGGAAAAACTTGAATATTTTCCATCCATATGTCTCTTTACTAGGTTGGAGGTCTCAATTACATTTCAAGTGGGCAACAGTACATTACAGTTACTGATGGTTCCTCTTATGAGAACACATTATCTGGGAAACAGAACATTATAGTTACTGATGGTTCCTCTCACGAGAACACATCATCTGTAATTGGCTAATGAGGAAAATAAATACTGTTTTGGTATTATGTAAAAAGTGTCTTCAATCTGTTCTCTCAGTGTACTGTACAGTACATTATGTAACAAATGCAGAACCATTCCTTAAGGTAACAACTCTGTGTCATTAACTTCCTGCATGTTATAGAACTGCTGTGGGACAAAATTCCAATACTTGGGCATCTGTCAAGAACTTGCATTTAGGACGGACATTAAAAAAAAAAATTATTATTACTGAGCGAGTTGGTCATGTATGTCCTGTGAGCTGACATTCAGGAGATATTGGGTGCAAACCCCACTGTCGGAAGTCCTAAAGATAGTTTTCCGTGGTTTCCCATTTTGCACATCCGGCCCCCTAACTCCTAGCCCTTTCCTATCCCATTGTCATCATTAGACCTATCTGTGTTGGTGTAACGTAAAGCAACTTGTAAGAAAAAAATATATATATATATTTTATTTTACAAGTGAATGAACCACTAGGATCACACTACAACTTCATTTCTTTCTCTTTGTGCAGAGTTTTCTCTGTAACCAATACTCCTTCATGAGTTTGCTGGCCTACTTCCATTGTTCATCTGTCCAGGCTCTTCTGGTTTTCTTAATTCTTCTGCAGCTTGAACCCTCTCCAAATTCTTCACTGTGTTTCTAAACGTATTCCTTTCTAACAGCTGGACTTCCAAGATGCTTAACCTTTCCATATCCTTCTTAGTTTCCTTAATCCATGCAGTAGTGTTCTTTTTTCTCCAGAAGTAATCAAATATCTGCTTGGTAAGTCCATTTACGTTAATTCTGTACAGATGTCCGAGAAATGCTAATCTCCTTTTCTTCATGGTCTCTGAGATTCTTTCCATGTTCTGGTAAACTTCTTTGTTGTTCTGCAGTTTCCATTCGCTTTCAGTTTGGGCAGCTCCCATCATTTTTCTGAGGATTCTTCCTTCTAGGGCCTCTAGCTTCTCCAGCTTGTAGTTCATGGACAGGCATTCACTGGCATACAGGCATTCTGTTTTGACCACTGTGTTATAATATTTTAATTTGGAAGTCCAGGATAAGCACTTCTTATTGTAGATGTTTTTTGTCAAGCCATATGCTCTCTCCATTTTTGAGATCCAATCTTCCCCTGCAGCTCTTTCTAGTCCATTCTGCTGTATGGTCTCACCAAGGTACTTCTTGACCCTTTCTATCCATCCTATCCCCGTTTCCAGGAATTTTGGTCCATCTTTGATGTTTGTCATGAATTTGGTCTTTTCTGCTGAGATCCTCAGTCCTGTTTGGCAGGCGATTCTTTCCAAGAGGTTAATCTGGATGGTTGCAACTTCTGGACTTTCTGATAGTATAGCAAAGTCATCAGTGAAAGCCAAGCAGTTGATTTTAGTCCCTCCTGATTTTATCCCTAGACAGATGGGGATTATCCCTTGATGAATTATTATTATTATTATTATTATTATTATTATTATTATTATTATTATTATTATTATTATTATTATTATTATTATTATTATTATTATTATTATTATTATTATTATTATTATTATTATTATTATTATTATTATTATTATTATTATTATTATGTCCGCCTCCGTAGCGTAACGGTTAGTGTTCTTAACTGCTGTCCTCGGGGGCCCGGGTTCAATTCCCGGTACTGCCAGAAATTTAAGAATGGCAGGAGGGTTGGTATGTGGTTTAAATGGTACATGCAGCTCACCTCCAATGGGGGTGTGCCTCAAAAGAGCTGCACCACCTCGGGATGAGGACACGAGTTTGCATTATTATTATTATTATTATTATTATTATTATTATTATTATTATTATTATTATTATTATTATTATTATTGACGGCCTTGGTAGCGATAAGATCAGTCAGTCTGTTGTGCATGCAATGATCGAAGATTTCATTGGTAATCTCCCGTATATTGACATGGAAAGTGAGTATAAGTAATATTTAATATATGTGCTTTCAATATTTAATAGGATAAACTACGGTAGTGGGTGTAAAGTTTAAGATATTGATATTGTGTGTTAGTGAAATTGCGTTTTTAGGTTACCTAGTTTCGTTATAGAAAATAACAGAGAATAGATATTTCTCTGCGACCTGAGTCACGGCCAGCTGGACTCCCTATACGGCACGATGTCGGGGGCTGGAATCCAGGGTGACTCTGTGAATTTGAATCCAGCATCTATGGAACATGGCCACAATATCACGGACGTGGAGCGCACACATGATACATGCAATAGTAGTATTGAGCAGAATGCAAAAACGAATTTGAGGCTTGATATAACTCAACAGATTATGGAGGATATGTTAAAAGAGGAAGAACAACTGGAAATCGCCAGGGGCCTGTTGAAAAGTATTCTTGCAATTCAGCAGAAAAATATGAAGATGGAAATTCAGCAAGGTTTAAAGAAATTGGAGGAAGCCCTAGATGCGGGATCTATGCACAGAAAAGCTTGGAAAGCAACTAGAGCGTTAATGCTAAAGGATTTGCCCGTTCAAGGGAAAGTAGAACAGAGCACCACAAACAGAAACGTAGAACAGGATAAATGGGAAACAGCGTTTCCAAGAAGAAGAAGAGGGAACAGAGGCAGAAGAAGACAGATGAAGATGAAGGTACTCAACCTGAATCAGTACCGGTATCTGAAACTGTTAAGAAGAACGAGCAACGGAAACGTTCAACTATAAGAAGCCGCCCTGAAGCCGTACTTATTAAACCAATGAATGGCAGGACTTTTGCAGATGTTGTGAAGGATATCCGCAGTAAGGTGGAGCCGGAAGATAGTGGCACTAGTATTAGATCAATCAGGAAAACTATATCTGGAGCGGTTCTTCTTGAATTTAATAAGGCCATGGAAAAGGAGAATAGAGAAAATTTTAATAGAGCACTTAAAGGTGCTCTTGGACATGATGGCAAAGTAAAGGTTTTGACGCCTAGAACTACATTGGAAATTCGGGATATGGACTGTACCACCACTATTTCCGACGTAGAGGAGGCTGTAAGACGAGAATTAGAAAATCTTAATCAAGAATTGAAGGTCTGAATCACAAATCCGAACAGCAGGGGACAAAAATTCGCCATTGTGGAGATAGAAGATAGCGAGGCACAAAAGCTGTTAGACACAGGCAAAATTAAAGTAGGCTGGCTATACTGCGGAGTAAGACGGTGGGCCATAGTTCCTCGGTGCTTTAGATGTCTGTCATATGGGCATCAAGCATGAAACTGTAAAGGATTGGACAGAAGTAAACTCTGCTTTAAGTGCGGGGAAGCTGGTCACAAGGCAGTAGGATGCAAAGCGAGTCCACGATGCATAATTTGCACAGATATGGGCGTTGAAGAGTCGAAACGACATCATGCTCTTGGCTCAGGAAAGTGTATTGTGTTTCGTGAAGCACTAGAAAAGGCCAAAGAGCAGTGGTGAATGGTACAGATCTTTCAAGCCAATATACACAGGAGTCTAACTGCCAATGATCTATTGACGCAGATGACCTATGAGATAGGAGCAGACATCTTGATTCTTAGCGGACAGTATCAAGACAGAGATCAACCAGACTGGTTTTCAGGCAATCTAGGGACAGCTGCGATATGGGTGCCAGACCTTAGAAAATATTCAGTTATAAATCAAGGATGCGGGGATGGGTTTGTCTGGGTCCAAGTTGAGAAGGTAATTTTTGTCAGCTGTTATTTTACCCCGAATGAGGCTGACTTCCAGACAAAACTAGATGGGCTTGAAGATACTCTGCAAGGGATGAACACTACTAACCTAGTTGTTGCTGGTGATTTTAATGCTCAAGCAGTTGAATGGAACATGCCTCAAACAGATTCTAGAGGGAGATGTACAATGGAGATGGCCGCCAGATTGGGATTAATGGTTATCAACGTTGGTAATGTGACAACCTTTCGGCGACCAGGATGTCAGGGAACTATACCAGATGTAACCTTCGCTTCTGAAAACATTGCGTCTAGGATAACTGAATGGCGAGTAATTGAAGAATATACTGGAAGCGATCACCAGTATATCACTTTTCGTGTACTTCAAGAGACTCCGCATCTAAGGACTACCATGCGGAAGCCAGAAAGATGGAACATAGCTACTATGGATAGAGAAATATTTCATGAAGTAATGTTAAATGGAATGGACTCTATGCCGGATACATGTCACGGAGGCAAGAGAAGCATAATTGCTAATAAATGCGTGGAACACACCATGAGACTCCTTCAGCAAGCATGTGACGCATCAATAACCAGAATCAAACAACGGAGAGGCAAGCGTCCAGCATATTGGTGGAATGAAGAAATTGCTGAGTTAAGGAAACAATGTCTGCGACTCAGACGAAGGACACAAAGAGCACGACATAACGATGAAGCTCTCTCAGTAGAGTATAAGACTATGAAGAAAAGACTGCGAAATACAATTAAAAAGAGTAAAGCCGACAAGTGGTGGGAAATGCCTAAGGAAGTGGATGAAAATCCATGGGGATTAGGGTATAAAATTGTTATGAAGAAATTTGGGATGCTGTCAAGCCCTATCATGGATCCACGCACAATGGAAGAAATAGTACACATACTATTCCCTGATCATGCAGAGAGGATTGATAATGAGGCCGAGAAAGAACTAGTTAATGTACCACCTTTTACAACTGAAGAACTGATAACAGCAATTAATTCCCTTAGAAATAAGAAAGCCCCTGGACCAGATGGTATTCCAGCAGAAGTACTAAAGGTGGCAGTCGAATTATGTCCTCAACTGCTGTTGAGAATGTATAATCATTGTTTGAAAGCGGGAATTTTTAGCTTTCGTTGGAAGATAGCTAGACTGGTTTTGATCAGTAAAGGGAAAACTGAGGGTTACAGACCTCTATGTATGCTGGACACTGCTGGGAAAGGTTTAGAGAAGCTATTACAACCGAGAATACTAGCAGCAGTCTGATTAGCTGGCGACCTATCTGACCAACAACATGGATTTCGCAGAGGCCACTCAACTCTAGATGCCGTGAAAGAAGTGGTGAAGACAGCAGAACGAGCTCAAATGGGTAATCATTACTCTAGAAAGCTGACGCTTCTTGTGACTCTAGATGTTAAAAATGCTTTCAACTCGGCAAGATGGAGTGATATTTTGGAAGCTCTAAAAGAAACTTCCAAGCTACCAGAATATCTCATGTATATACTGCGAGACTATTTGAAAGACCGTACATTGTTATACGACACGGAAGATGGTCAGAGAAGAAAACGGCTCACAGCTGGTGTAGCGCAAGGCTCAATTCTCGGACCACACCTTTGGAATATCATGTATGATGGTTTGTTACGGCTGGAGATGCCAGAAGATGTAAAACTTGTGGGTTATGCTGATGATGTGGCTGCTGTGATAGTAACTCGTAACCTAGAGCTGGCTCAATTTAAATTGAATCAGGTGATGCGACGTGTCAAAGAATGGATGATAAATCACAAGTTATAACTCGCAGATCATAAAACGGAAATTATCCTTCTGACGAGGAAAAGGATTAATACTGTTGTACCGATGCAGATCGGGCAGATAGCCATCGAAACAACTAGGAGCACAAAATATCTTGGTGTAACGCTTGATACTAAGCTTACATATTGGGACCACATCCAACGGGTAACAGATAAGGCAGCAAAAACCATGACTACACTTAGTAGACTCATGGGAAATATCAAGGGGCCGAAATCTAGTAAAAGGCAGCTTCTCAGTCGACTGTTCAATCGATACTGCTATACGGTTCGGAAATTTGGGCTGAAACGTTAAAAATTGCAAAATATCAGAAAAGAATTGCGGCTGTACAACGGAGAGCAGCTTTACGAATTGCTTGTGCATATCATACAGTATCAGAACCTGCGATTCTAGTAGTAGCAGCAGTAGCTCCTATTGACTTGTTGGCCTTCGAAAGACAAGAAATTTGGCTCACACAAGAAGAGCTAGGAAGGAAAAGGGCAAAGACTTTGGTTCTTGGTCGCAGAATGCAACGATGGCAAACAAGATGGGAAGATGATTCTAGAGGGAAATGGACTAAAAGACTGATACCTTCTCTGGGCGTATGGGTTGGCCGAAATCATGGTGAGGTGAACTACTATCTCACACAGTTCTTGACAGGTCATGGATACTTCCGAAAATTTCTTCATAGACTAGGGCTAGCAACTAGTCCGGCGTGCATATACTGCGGTGATATCGATGACGTATTACATACTTTTTTTGTGTGTGTTCATTGGCTGCCACAAAGAAGATGCTTAGAAGTTATGCAGGGAGAAATGACGCCAGAAGGGATCGTGTCAGTAATGCTACGAAGTCAAGAATCTTGGGACCAGGTGGCAGTTTACGTAGAAAATATTCTGCATCAGAAGAAGAAGGACCTGGATGATTACGACAGACAGTAAAGCAGAAGAAGGAAGATGAAGCACAAGATACATTAAGCACAACACCCGTCCTGAAGTAATGCGAGAGTGGTTTGAGGGGCGGAGATAAACGTCGTGGGAAAAGGGAGTGTGGTTTTTAGTGGGTAAGAATCTCCACACACTTGTTGAGTGCGGACCCTCACAAGCGTCTTATGAAAGATTTTCCACACTCCCTCGCAAAAAAAAGAAAAATTATTATTATTATTATTATTATTATTATTATTATTATTATTATTATTATTATTATTATTATTATTATTATTATTATTATTATTATTATTATTATTATTTTCAGTGCATAACAAATACAAATCTAACTTGGGCAACAACCAAAGGAAATGCAATTATTCTGTAATTAGCCACCAGAGACCACAGGTCCCTTTTATGAATATACTCCGAAGGTATTCCTGAGCAACCTCTGAAAGTTTCTTGGTGGAATTCGGGCTAACCCAGTATATCGGTCCAGATATAGGCCTCATTGTATCAGAGTAAACTTAAGTTAGCATTCCTAGATATACAACCTGTGACAATAAAGTTTGGTGAATAGTCCTGTAGTATCAACATAGATGAACAATGCATGACAGTGACCTTACTGTCCTTCGAAATAGTCCCCTCCCATAACTATGCACGGCTGAGATCGGCGATACATGTCCTGGAAACGTTGCAAGAAGGCTTCCTTTGGGATGGTGTTCAAAAGCCTCATCACATTTCGTTGGATGTCAGGAATACTGTCAAATCTCTTTCCTTTCAAAGCGAGTTTGAGTCGTGGGAATAGGAAGAAGTCTGGAGAATTGAGATCTGGTGAGTATGGGGAATTTTCAAGTTGCACCACCCCCTTTTTTTTACCATAAACTGTTTGACGATATTGGCTGTGTGTGGGCGAGTGTTGTCATGGACAAAAAAACCATGAACCTTGTCGTGCGTATTGGGGTCGTACCCTGCGTAGACGTTTCATGAAACGGGTCAAAATTTCAATGTACCGTGCAGCATTCAACGTCGTTCCCTCATGTAGAAATTCCTTGTGGATAATGCCTTGACTATCATAATCTATGAGCTTCATATCCATATTGATTAGGCGGAATTCTTCTCCTCTTTGCAGTTGTTTAATGCCTTGACTATTGAAATTTAACTATCGAATTTTCATCGCATTTTTCGCCCCTATACAATGAAAATATTCACTTATCTACAAAATAACATATGGGACACATTCACTTAATACTAATTATTTTACCTTATAAACTTAAAACCGCTGTAGAGACCACACAGACAGCATGTAATAAATATTTAATTAGAATAATAATCATAGTTTTTTTTTGTGTGTATATTTCTTGTAATATATACTTAAATAGGTATATTAATATAAATGCAAAACGAGCATTGTTTTGATGCATGACTTTTCGGCTCTGACCTTTTTCCGATGAGGGGATCCCGGAGAATGTCATTCCATGCTTTGCTGTTTCGTTTCAGGGTTGTACCTGACACACCAGGTTTCATCCTCAGTGACAATACAGTTCAAGAAAATTGGTGTTACATCCGCTGTTTCAACAAAATCCGTGAAGCCTCTAAACGTGCCTGCTTCTGATTGTCAGTCAAGTGATGTGGCACAAGACGAGAACACGTTTTCCTCTTCCCTAACTTCTGAGTGATGAATTTTTGCACGGATTCATGGTTAATCTGCAGTTCATCCGCTATCATGCGCACAGTTAATCGCCAATTGTTCATGATTAATGTCCTCACCTTCTCAACGTTTTCGTCACTGAAGGCGGTTGCCGGTCTTCCGCTATGGGGGTTGTCAGAAACACATTCCCGGCCTCCTCAAAAACAGGCCAACCACTCATACACACACTTCAAGGACAGTGCTTGATCTTCAAAAATATGTACCAGCATCACATGCGTTTCTTTTGGTGTCTTGCCAAGCTTAAAACAAAACTGTACATTGATCGTTTGGTCATTCATGTTCCTGTTTGCAGTTCAGAAACAAAGCACTAAACACGCACTGTGTCAAACAGGTCTTACACGGCACACACACGATGTTCAACTGAACAACGTTGGGAGCAGGTGGTCAAAACCTGCTGCTATGCAGGTGCAGTGTTGTATGTCGCCATTGTTGCCGGATCGACCGTTCTGACTTCATTCACCAAACTTTATTATCACAGGTTGTACTTCCACGTTTTCCTCATGAACTGCTCACTGACACCCATGCCTCTGCTGCCCAGTAAACTGCTAAAGAATGGACATTTTAAATCACTGTATAGTATTGTATTGTAGGGGCTGCCTGGCTGAGGCAGTAAAGGCGTGCTCGGTTCACCCAGAAGCACGTGAGTTCAAATCCCTGTCAGCAAGTCGTAAATTTTAAGAAACGAGATTTCCACTTCCGGAGGTGCATATGGCTCTGAGGTTCACTCAGCCTACACCAAAAATGAGTACCAGGTTAATTCCTGGGGGCAAAGGTGGCCAGGTGTAGAGCTAACCACTCTACCCAATCACGTGCCGAGGTTACGAAGCCTTTACCTTCCACTCCTCCAAAGGCCTTCATGGCCTGTACGGAGATAACTTTGCTTTTCTTTGTATTGTATTGTAGAAACCATTTTCCTCAGACAGTTGAGGCGCTGGCCTTCTGACCCCAATTTGGCAGGTTCGATCCTGGCTCAGTCCGGTGGTATTTGAAGGTGCTCAAATATGTCATCCTTGTGTAAGTGATTTGCTGGCACGTAAAAGAACTCCTGCAGGAAAAAATCCCGGCACCTAGGCGTCTCCGGAAACTGTAAAAGTAGTTAGCGGGATGTAAAAACAATAACATTATTAACAGAAAATATTTTCCGGTTAATCCGAAAATTTCGTAATCCGAACAGACTCTAGTCCCAGTTAGTTTGGATTAACGAGACTCTACCGTATAACAAAACATAAAGGTCCAATAATATCACTCTTGTGGGACCCCCCCTCTTAATCATTACAGGATCGGATAATACTTCACCTACTCCAATTCTCTGAATTCTATTTTCTAGAAATTTAGCCACCCATTCAACCACTCTTCTGTCTAGTCCAATAGCCCTCATTTTCATCAGTAATCTTGCATGATATAGAGCCTACCCTACCAAAAGCCTTGCATATAATCAATTTTCCTGTGCAATGGTGGCTCATTTCACATTGCTCACTTGTAGGTAACAAGCAGAGAGATATTGACCATACAGACTAGCAGTATTAGATGGATTACCAGTGGCGTATCCTGGAATCTCCACTGAGACATGCAACTAGTTACCATGCAGTTAACACAATGTATTAAGTAAATTTCAATTCTACTCGCCCTAATTACATGTAGGTGAACTCGAGCCAAACAGTTTTACTGTAAGTTTCTGGATTGAACGTGCGTACACAATTCTTGTTTTGTTTTTAAATTTACGAGGGTCCGCCTCTGTGGTGTAGTGGTTAGTGAGATTAGCTGCCACCCCCGGAGGCCCGGGTTCGATTCCCGGCTCTGCCACGAAATTTGAAAAGTGGTACGAGGGCTGGAACGGGGTCTACTCAGCCTCGGGAGGTCAACTGAGTAGAGGTGGGTTCGATTCCCACCTCAGCCATCCTCAAAGTGGTTTTCCGTGGTTTCCCACTTATCCTCTAGGCAAATGCCGGGATGGTACCTAACTTCAGGCCACGGCTGCTTCCTTCCCTCTTCCTTGTCTATCCCTTCCAAACTTCCCATCCCCCCGCAAGGCCCCTGTTCAGCATAGCAGGTGAGGCAACCTGGGCGAGGTACTGGTCATCCTCCCCAGTTGTATCCCCGACCCAGAGTCTGAAGCTCCAGTACACTGCCCTCGAGGCGGTAGAGGAGGGATCCCTCGCTGAGTCTGAGGGAAAAACCAACCCTGGAGGGTAAGCAGATTAAGAAGAAGAAGAAATTTACGAGGGAAGGTAGAGGTCTCCCGGCTTTAACTGTTTGAATCTTTTCATCAAACGAACGGCCAGCAAATGGCTTTTCAAACTGATTTACAATTATATCCATTTTAGACTCATCCATCGTTAATACCACATGTGCGCAAAATATAATAAAACTCCGAAAACACAATGAATTAACTCACTTGTTAGCACAACTCAAGCACTGGAGGTAAGTCACCCCAGTGGCATTGGTCAGTTTTGTCACGTTGGGTTCTCGCTGGGGGGTAATCTGTGGGTCCCGTTTGCTGTAAAGATGCCGACTTTTTCCAAGTTGCTAACAGATGGGTAGCACGGGTATGGGGTGACAAATTCTGACCAAGTTTCAATTGCAGTGACATCGTTCGGAGGGTTTCAGAACTACGTCTGCCACCGAATGCAATTTTAAGATTGAATGCCTTACATCCTTAACTCCTCCATTCACTGTCTCTTTCTTCCTAGAGTGGTGTAGACGGTGAGACTACACCAGCACCACACGTAGTCAAGCAACGGAACCAGTACAGTTGCACGGACCTTTTGAACTTCTGAGAGATGAAATCGTTAATATTTGACTTGAAACAACCTAAAATCGTACATCAGACAGTTCTTTGTGTTATCATAACGCATGCAATGAATGCCTTGCATTCAAGGAGGATACGCCCCTGTGGATTACTTATATATATTCATGAATTTTATGGATTTAGTCGTTTGTGATCTTTATTGTAAGAAATGTTCATTATCTTAATATTCTCATTTTCCCACTTTCTGACTATGGCTGCATACTTGCACTTCTTTTCTCACACCCACAACCTCACCTTAAAAAAAAAATTACGATGCTGGGGCTGTACCTTAATTAAGGCCACGGCCGCTTCCTTCCAACTCCTAGGCCTTTCCCATCCCATCGTCGCCACAAGACCTATCTGAGTCGGTGCGACGTAAAGCCCCTAGCAAAAAAAAAAAAAAATTACGGTATCCAGAATCGTAAATCTAGAGTAACTTAACCAACTATTTGAATCAAACTCACCATATTTTAAAAGTGGAGTACAAGAATAGAAAAAACTTGCTGACTACTGAATTCACAGTTTACCAGCAAGTTACAAATATGACAAACATAGGCAGTATACTTATAAACTTCTCACTGAAAATTAGGTTTCCTTTATCAGCTGAAGTGTTACTGGTACTGAATATGTCATCTTTTTTCAGAACCAAGAACTGTAAAATGAATTTTGCAAAGTCTCATACCTCGACAAAGTTAAAGGGTTCAAGAAGTCCACAGCAGTTAGTCTCTTTGAAGACACATCCATAGCTGTAGCTGAAATATCTGCCTCGCCATTAAGCAGCATGCTTACAATACCATTCCAATTGCCATTGTTATCAACTGAGCCATAATTACCATCTGTGGGGACCTTTACTGTAACTCTGTACAAAAATATAAAAAACAAATTTAATCTTGAGTATATTATAATACACTACATTGTATACTGTAAATGTACACGATATACCAGTACATAATATGATCAAAAAGGTATCTGTACACTCATTTGTACATGTGCATGCTAAGCACCGCATTCACTGGTATAAAGAGCACTGCCATTGGTCTGTGGACAATTGGAGATTATCACGCTGTATGATGAGGCAGTAAAGTGGGAGGGTTACAGTGTGGTGAATGACTAGTGAAAAATACATACCAATCTGTACATTTTTTTTTTTTTTTAATAGTTTACATCACACTAACACAGATAGGTCTTATGGTGACAATGGGATACAAGTGGGAAGGATGCGGCTGAGGCTTTAATTAAGGTACAGCCCCAATGCCTGCTATGAAAATAGGAAACCCCAGAAAACCATCTTCAGGGTTGCTGACAGTGGGGTTTGAAACCACTACCTCCCAAATGCAAGCTGACTACTACATGACCCAAACCGCACAGCCACTCGTTAGAGTCTGTACAGTGCCCACAGTAAAATTTGGCAGAAGTGGGGTGATAGTGCATGAATATTTTTCATGGAAGGGATTTGGTCTTTTCATAATGCCTACTACAGAGCATGTTAAAGGTGGAAGAATATTGGGAAATTTTAACCAATTGTATATTATATATGGTAGAAAACCAGCCTGGAGATAATTACTGTGTGGTTCAACATGATAATGTTCCCTGCCATAAAGCCAGTATGTTTATAAGTGATTTGCGGACAATACAGTTCCACAAATAGACTGACCAGTCCACAACTCCAACCTCAATTCTATTGGACACCTCTGGAATGAACTAGAACAGCAACTCCACTCCAAACCCAATGACCCACACCACTAACACTTCCTATAGCGCTGCAGGAAGAATGGTCAGCCATTCCCCCAGAGATGTTCTGACACTTGATAGGCAGTTTTTTCTGCAGAGTTTGGGCTGTTATAAAGGCTAATGGAGCACCCATTAATCTACAGAATATCTCAGGAACACCCAGAAGACATTTTTGAGTATGCCTAAGTGTCCAGATACTTCTGATCAGATAGCATATAGTCTATTGATATACTATAGTTCATATTTGCAGTAACCACCTTGAATGAAGATCTGTAATTTGTTGTAAGCATATAAAAGATATCAATTTCAATAATAATGTAATTGAATCTTAGAATTGCAATATATTTCAAAGAAATAATAATATAAGGATATGGTTAAAATTAACAAAAGCATCCTTATTTCCTAAGAAATACACATATAATATTTTAATATGAAAGTAATCCCAAAAGTAAGGTCTCCTATTTTTCATAAATACATAGACCTGTTTATTTCTACAATGGTTTACATCATTTTACAGCTTGAACATTTAGCTATTTTTCTACATAATCACCATTTCGGTCGATGCATTTTTGTAGACGCTGTGAACAGTTTGTCTATGCCCATGTCATACCAGCCCACCGCCACACTGTTCAGGAAGTTGTGCACCTCATCTTTCACCTCGCCATTGGTGCTGAATCGCTTTCCAGCCAAATGTGTTTGCTTGAATTTCTGCGGCTTTGGCGAAGAGGGATGTCGCCACTGGCGTGATTGTTGCTTGGTCTCTGATGTAAAGTGGAACACCCAGGTTTTGTCACCCGTGACAATTGAGTCCAGAAAGTCCAAAAAGTTGTCCTGTTTGGCTGCAAAACGTTGAGGAAATGCACGGGAAGAATCAACAGGTTCCCAAATGTGGTCTTCAGTCAGCATGCGTGGAACCCATCTTGCGCACACCTTCCGGCATTTCAACTTTTCCATTAAAATTCTGCGAGCGGCGCTTCGGGAAACCTCAGCAAAGTGCATAGATCATCCAGGGTGATCCGCCGATCTTCATGCACGATTTGCTCGACCTTCACAACTGTTAAAATTATAAAATCCTTTTAATCACAACCACCTACTCAATATATTATATTACTCATTGAATTATAAAATAATCATGAGGTGTCTTAAATAAAGGAACATGTTTCGTTCGACATAGCGAACATCATCAGCCTTAATTTACAAGGATTAGGTCAGGGCCCTGAGCTGAATGATAAAAATTGTTAAAAGAGTGACAATACCATAATAAAAAGTAAAATGATAACATTAAACATGAAATTATAACAATATGTACAGATTAACAGCAAGTATGCAGAGGAATACTTTGAATGATGGTAGTCTATAAAGTTAAAACAAACATGAGGTTGTAAAAGTAAAAAGATATAGATAAAGTAGATCTTAAATTATATGTCAATGCGTGAAGCGTGGATTAATTGTTGACTATGGAGTTCTTAATTGAGCAAAACAAAAGTTAAAATAGAGTTTATTGATTAGTGCGAGTCAAGCTGAGTCAGTTAAAAGGCGCAAAGCGACGAAGCTAAGGTTGAAATGACGTAAACTTCAGTAGTTAGGAATTCTGTAGGAGAGCCAACACAATGCCAGAAGGAAATACAGGTTGAACTAGTCCGTATTTACACGCTAGCAGTAGAATTAAACTTATACAACGTAGGACACCAATGTGGACTCGTTAAGTAACTATAACTTGAAAGTAGGGAGAGTTCCAGCAAACCAGAAAGGATGGAGCAGATTATGGCACAATTGGAGTTAGAAATCTGAAAAGAAAGAAAAGGGAGGAAGAATAAAATTATGTTATAATGAAAAAAAGTTAGTAAAAGTTAGAAGGAGGCTTACCCTTGGGACTAGTGTGAGGTGTTCGCTAACGTTGGCTGCGCGAATCAAACTGGCGAGTAACCTTATTGCTGCTTCTAGTATTGTATGTATGTATACGTAGAGGCGGGGAGTGAGTCATGTGAGGAGGAGGGGTGACCGATTCCTTAGGCGGGTCGGGTAATCGTGGAGGGGGTGTCGCATGAGAGGGCAGTAGAGTAGTAGTTGTTGTATTATTAACAGTTGTATAATTAAAGATTCTCGTAAAGTTATTATTATTTATATTGAAAAGAGAGAGTAGTTCTGGAATTTTCTCGATTATTGGACTTTTAATTTCTGAAGTATCATTTAAATTTTGATGCCCGTTGAAATGCTGGTCTAGGAATATGTAAATGTTCTCAAACTCTGTCATAAGTTTACTTTTATTGACGTATTTCAAGATTTGAAGGTCTTTATCAATTGTAGTAAAACTGTGGCCAGTCTCTTCCATATGGGTGCTCATGGCGGAATACTTTTTATGTTTCGAAGCGTTGTAATGTTCAAGGTATCTGGTCAAAAAGCTACGTCCAGTCTGTCCGATGTAGGAGAATCCACAATGGGTGCATTTAAGCCTATAGATACCAGAGTTCGAGAATTTATTGTGATTAATGTTAACTATATTTGAATTGAAGAATATATTACGGTTCGTATATCGGGTTCTATAAGCGATATTAATATCGTATTTCTTTAGAGGGTTAGTAAATTGAAATAGGCCTGGATTTGTGTAGGTGAAGGGAGCATATTTAGTTTTTTTAGGCTTGTCTGGAATCAATTTTGTTGCAGTTTTTAATTTTATCTTGTTAATGATTTTATTAATCATTAAGGGGTTATAGCCGTTAATTCTGGCTAAATCCTTAATATAGTTTAGTTCTTTTTTGCGATTTTCAGTTGTCAGCGGGATTTTTAATGCTCTATAGACAAGACTAAAAAATGCAGCCTGTTTATGAGATTGCGGATGTAAGGAATCGTTTCTTATAGTGATGGGGGCACAAGAAGGCTTTCTAAATATTTGAAAAATGAACTTATTATTCTCTCTTGAGATGTTTAAATCTAAAAAGTTTAGAGAACCATTGATCTCATCTTCCTTAGTGAATTTGACATCATTGTCAAGCTCATTAAGGGATGTTAGCACACTATGACTATCGTTTTTCTGTGTATCTATAATGGCAAAAGTGTCATCAACATACCTTAACCATAATTGAAGACCATTAATATTATTGATTATTTTGTTATTTTCCAAATCATCCATAAAGATATTAGCTAGAATGCCCGAGATCGGGTCACCCATTGCTAGGCCCTTTTGATGATATATTCTATTATTGAAGGTGAAATAGTTGTTATTAAGTACAAATTCTAACAGACTGATGAAATTATCTATTTCGCATTTGCTAAGGTTACTGTGTTTTAAAAGGTTTGATTTAATAATCTTGACAGTTTTGCTTACCGGAATATTGGAATACATATTGGTAATATCATAGGATACCATTATATGATTATGCTCAAGATTGAATGTCGATAATTTTTCACAAAATTCAACGGAATTTCTTATATAGGCTGTATTATTGAATTTAAAGTGTTTACTGAGAAAATTATGCAAAAATTTTGAAACTTTGTAAGAAGGGCTGTTCATGCAGTTGATGATAGGGCGTATAGGTACGTCTTTTTTATGGATTTTAGGCAAAGCTTTTGCAGTTGGAAGTTTCGGGTTCATTATTATAAGCCTCTGATACTCGTGCTCTTGTAGTAAGAACGGCAGATTCTTCAATAGGTTCTTCAAACTTCGTTGGATTT
This sequence comes from Anabrus simplex, assembly GCF_040414725.1. Taxonomy (NCBI): domain Eukaryota; kingdom Metazoa; phylum Arthropoda; class Insecta; order Orthoptera; family Tettigoniidae; genus Anabrus; species Anabrus simplex. Next base: position 146,356,879 of record NC_090270.1, on the reverse strand, counting down.
TGGGGGTGGGATCTTTATTAATAATAGTAAAACTGCCATTAGCGAAGAAATCTTCGGTTTTTTAAATGTAGTCATCTTTATGTAGTAATACTATGGTGGGACCTTTATCAGCTTTAGTGACGATGATATTATTATTATTAATTTTATTTCTTACATCATGTATTTGTTTGCTAAGGGTCGGATTCGAGGTAGTTTTCAGTTCTTTCGCCAGAAAAGGAAGCTTTTTCTTTATTTCGTATTTAATGTCTTTATGCACTTCTACGGGGAGTTTTTGAATGTTAGATTCAATTTCCGCGACTGTAGTAATCAGATCGTCGGTTTTTTTCGGGTTAGGCCAATTAAATTTCAGGCCTTTATCAAGGAGGGATAGTTCATTATCTGAAAAGTCAGTATTAGATAAGTTCACCGTAGTAGGAAAACGATTTAAGTCGGCGGAAGGGAGGTTAGTTTTACTGTTGACACTACTCTGTTTATTCTTAGTGTTTTGCAATTGTATCAGTTTATCGTCTAATGTTGTTTGTTTCGTCTTCACTATGTCATGTACCTTTTCATTGACAAACATGGAGTATGAACTCCATTCTAATGGGGACATACTAGAGGATATTTCAAGATGCGTCTTATAAAGTTGTAGGTTTAGGAACGATTTCTTTTTGTAATGCGCCTTGATTTCGTTTTTTAACCAAAATTCGTTAACCTTCGTTTGAGTTTTACGTAAATCAGAAATCGAAAAGTTTTTTCTTTGAAGGTGTTTTAGAAATTTGGGAATTAGTCCATGCTTCATACATTCTTTTAAAAATTGAATATCTCTAGATATTTTGCTGACCTTGACTTTGAGATTAAGATATCTATTCCTTTTCGTAGCCTGGTAGGCAGCTAAGTTACATGTAATTAATCTCATAATAGAACCGTATTGAGGACAATATATTAAAATTATAAAATCCTTTTAATCACAACCACCTACTCAATACATTATATTACTCATTGAATTATAAAATAATCATGAGGTGTCTTAAATAAAGGAACATGTTTCGTTCGACATAGCGAACATCATCAGCCTTAATTTACAAGGATTAGGTCAGGGCCCTGAGCTGAATGATAAAAATTGTTAAAAGAGTGACAATACCATAATAAAAAGTAAAATGATAACATTAAACATGAAATTATAACAATATGTACAGATTAACAGCAAGTATGCAGAGGAATACTTTGAATGATGGTAGTCTATAAAGTTAAAACAAACATGAGGTTGTAAAAGTAAAAAGATATAGATAAAGTAGATCTTAAATTATATGTCAATGCGTGAAGCGTGGATTAATTGTTGACTATGGAGTTCTTAATTGAGCAAAACAAAAGTTAAAATAGAGTTTATTGATTAGTGCGAGTCAAGCTGAGTCAGTTAAAAGGCGCAAAGCGACGAAGCTAAGGTTGAAATGACGTAAACTTCAGTAGTTAGGAATTCTGTAGGAGAGCCAACACAATGCCAGAAGGAAATACAGGTTGAACTAGTCCGTATTACACGCTAGCAGTAGAATTAAACTTAGACAACGTAGGACACCAATGTGGACTCGTTAAGTAACTATAACTTGAAAGTAGGGAGAGTTCCAGCAAACCAGAAAGGATGGAGCAGATTATGGCACAATTGGAGTTAGAAATCTGAAAAGAAAGAAAAGGGAGGAAGATTAAAATTATGTTATAATGAAAAAAAGTTAGTAAAAGTTAGAAGGAGGCTTACCCTTGGGACTAGTGTGAGGTGTTCGCTAACGTTGGCTGCGCGAATCAAACTGGCGAGTAACCTTATTGCTGCTTCTAGTATTGTATGTATGTATACGTAGAGGCGGGGAGTGAGTCATGTGAGGAGGAGGGGTGACCGATTCCTTAGGCGGGTCGGGTAATCGTGGAGGGGGTGTCGCATGAGAGGGCAGTAGAGTAGTAGTTGTTGTATTATTAACAGTTGTATAATTAAAGATTCTCGTAAAGTTATTATTATTTATATTGAAAAGAGAGAGTAGTTCTGGAATTTTCTCGATTATTGGACTTTTAATTTCTGAAGTATCATTTAAATTTTGATGCCCGTTGAAATGCTGGTCTAGGAATATGTAAATGTTCTCAAACTCTGTCATAAGTTTACTTTTATTGACGTATTTCAAGATTTGAAGGTCTTTATCAATTGTAGTAAAACTGTGGCCAGTCTCTTCCATATGGGTGCTCATGGCGGAATACTTTTTATGTTTCGAAGCGTTGTAATGTTCAAGGTATCTGGTCAAAAAGCTACGTCCAGTCTGTCCGATGTAGGAGAATCCACAATGGGTGCATTTAAGCCTATAGATACCAGAGTTCGAGAATTTATTGTGATTAATGTTAACTATATTTGAATTGAAGAATATATTACGGTTCGTATATCGGGTTCTATAAGCGATATTAATATCGTATTTCTTTAGAGGGTTAGTAAATTGAAATAGGCCTGGATTTGTGTAGGTGAAGGGAGCATATTTAGTTTTTTAGGCTTGTCTGGAATCAATTTTGTTGCAGTTTTTAATTTTATCTTGTTAATGATTTTATTAATCATTAAGGGGTTATAGCCGTTAATTCTGGCTAAATCCTAAAATCCATAAAAAAGACGTACCTATACGCCCTATCATCAACTGCATGAACAGCCCTTCTTACAAAGTTTCAAAATTTTTGCATAATTTTCTCAGTAAACACTTTAAATTCAATAATACAGCCTATATAAGAAATTCCGTTGAATTTTGTGAAAAATTATCGACATTCAATCTTGAGCATAATCATATAATGGTATCCTATGATATTACCAATATGTATTCCAATATTCCGGTAAGCAAAACTGTCAAGATTATTAAATCAAACCTTTTAAAACACAGTAACCTTAGCAAATGCGAAATAGATAATTTCATCAGTCTGTTAGAATTTGTACTTAATAACAACTATTTCACCTTCAATAATAGAATATATCATCAAAAGGGCCTAGCAATGGGTGACCCGATCTCGGGCATTCTAGCTAATATCTTTATGGATGATTTGGAAAATAACAAAATAATCAATAATATTAATGGTCTTCAATTATGGTTAAGGTATGTTGATGACACTTTTGCCATTATAGATACACAGAAAAACGATAGTCATAGTGTGCTAACATCCCTTAATGAGCTTGACAATGATGTCAAATTCACTAAGGAAGATGAGATCAATGGTTCTCTAAACTTTTTAGATTTAAACATCTCAAGAGAGAATAATAAGTTCATTTTTCAAATATTTAGAAAGCCTTCTTGTGCCCCCATCACTATAAGAAACGATTCCTTACATCCGCAATCTCATAAACAGGCTGCATTTTTTAGTCTTGTCTATAGAGCATTAAAAATCCCGCTGACAACTGAAAATCGCAAAAAAGAACTAAACTATATTAAGGATTTAGCCAGAATTAACGGCTATAACCCCTTAATGATTAATAAAATCATTAACAAGATAAAATTAAAAACTGCAACAAAATTGATTCCAGACAAGCCTAAAAAAACTAAATATGCTCCCTTCACCTACACAAATCCAGGCCTATTTCAATTTACTAACCCTCTAAAGAAATACGATATTAATATCGCTTATAGAACCCGATATACGAACCGTAATATATTCTTCAATTCAAATATAGTTAACATTAATCACAATAAATTCTCGAACTCTGGTATCTATAGGCTTAAATGCACCCATTGTGGATTCTCCTACATCGGACAGACTGGACGTAGCTTTTTGACCAGATACCTTGAACATTACAACGCTTCGAAACATAAAAAGTATTCCGCCATGAGCACCCATATGGAAGAGACTGGCCACAGTTTTACTACAATTGATAAAGACCTTCAAATCTTGAAATACGTCAATAAAAGTAAACTTATGACAGAGTTTGAGAACATTTACATATTCCTAGACCAGCATTTCAACGGGCATCAAAATTTAAATGATACTTCAGAAATTAAAAGTCCAATAATCGAGAAAATTCCAGAACTACTCTCTCTTTTCAATATAAATAATAATAACTTTACGAGAATCTTTAATTATACAACTGTTAATAATACAACAACTACTACTCTACTGCCCTCTCATGCGACACCCCCTCCACGATTACCCGACCCGCCTAAGGAATCGGTCACCCCTCCTCCTCACATGACTCACTCCCCGCCTCTACGTATACATACATACAATACTAGAAGCAGCAATAAGGTTACTCGCCAGTTTGATTCGCGCAGCCAACGTTAGCGAACACCTCACACTAGTCCCAAGGGTAAGCCTCCTTCTAACTTTTACTAACTTTTTTTCATTATAACATAATTTTATTCTTCCTCCCTTTTCTTTCTTTTCAGATTTCTAACTCCAATTGTGCCATAATCTGCTCCATCCTTTCTGGTTTGCTGGAACTCTCCCTACTTTCAAGTTATAGTTACTTAACGAGTCCACATTGGTGTCCTACGTTGTATAAGTTTAATTCTACTGCTAGCGTGTAAATACGGACTAGTTCAACCTGTATTTCCTTCTGGCATTGTGTTGGCTCTCCTACAGAATTCCTAACTACTGAAGTTTACGTCATTTCAACCTTAGCTTCGTCGCTTTGCGCCTTTTAACTGACTCAGCTTGACTCGCACTAATCAATAAACTCTATTTTAACTTTTGTTTTGCTCAATTAAGAACTCCATAGTCAACAATTAATCCACGCTTCACGCATTGACATATAATTTAAGATCTACTTTATCTATATCTTTTTACTTTTACAACCTCATGTTTGTTTTAACTTTATAGACTACCATCATTCAAAGTATTCCTCTGCATACTTGCTGTTAATCTGTACATATTGTTATAATTTCATGTTTAATGTTATCATTTTACTTTTTATTATGGTATTGTCACTCTTTTAACAATTTTTATCATTCAGCTCAGGGCCCTGACCTAATCCTTGTAAATTAAGGCTGATGATGTTCGCTATGTCGAACGAAACATGTTCCTTTATTTAAGACACCTCATGATTATTTTATAATTCAATGAGTAATATAATGTATTGAGTAGGTGGTTGTGATTAAAAGGATTTTATAATTTTAATATATTGTCCTCAATACGGTTCTATTATGAGATTAATTACATGTAACTTAGCTGCCTACCAGGCTACGAAAAGGAATAGATATCTTAATCTCAAAGTCAAGGTTATTAATAAAGATCCCACCCCCAAAATCCAACGAAGTTTGAAGAACCTATTGAAGAATCTGCCGTTCTTACTACAAGAGCACGAGTATCAGAGGCTTATAATAATGAACCCGAAACTTCCAACTGCAAAAGCTTTGCCTAAAATCCATAAAAAAGACGTACCTATACGCCCTATCATCAACTGCATGAACAGCCCTTCTTACAAAGTTTCAAAATTTTTGCATAATTTTCTCAGTAAACACTTTAAATTCAATAATACAGCCTATATAAGAAATTCCGTTGAATTTTGTGAAAAATTATCGACATTCAATCTTGAGCATAATCATATAATGGTATCCTATGATATTACCAATATGTATTCCAATATTCCGGTAAGCAAAACTGTCAAGATTATTAAATCAAACCTTTTAAAACACAGTAACCTTAGCAAATGCGAAATAGATAATTTCATCAGTCTGTTAGAATTTGTACTTAATAACAACTATTTCACCTTCAATAATAGAATATATCATCAAAAGGGCCTAGCAATGGGTGACCCGATCTCGGGCATTCTAGCTAATATCTTTATGGATGATTTGGAAAATAACAAAATAATCAATAATATTAATGGTCTTCAATTATGGTTAAGGTATGTTGATGACACTTTTGCCATTATAGATACACAGAAAAACGATAGTCATAGTGTGCTAACATCCCTTAATGAGCTTGACAATGATGTCAAATTCACTAAGGAAGATGAGATCAATGGTTCTCTAAACTTTTTAGATTTAAACATCTCAAGAGAGAATAATAAGTTCATTTTTCAAATATTTAGAAAGCCTTCTTGTGCCCCCATCACTATAAGAAACGATTCCTTACATCCGCAATCTCATAAACAGGCTGCATTTTTTAGTCTTGTCTATAGAGCATTAAAAATCCCGCTGACAACTGAAAATCGCAAAAAAGAACTAAACTATATTAAGGATTTAGCCAGAATTAACGGCTATAACCCCTTAATGATTAATAAAATCATTAACAAGATAAAATTAAAAACTGCAACAAAATTGATTCCAGACAAGCCTAAAAAACTAAATATGCTCCCTTCACCTACACAAATCCAGGCCTATTTCAATTTACTAACCCTCTAAAGAAATACGATATTAATATCGCTTATAGAACCCGATATACGAACCGTAATATATTCTTCAATTCAAATATAGTTAACATTAATCACAATAAATTCTCGAACTCTGGTATCTATAGGCTTAAATGCACCCATTGTGGATTCTCCTACATCGGACAGACTGGACGTAGCTTTTTGACCAGATACCTTGAACATTACAACGCTTCGAAACATAAAAAGTATTCCGCCATGAGCACCCATATGGAAGAGACTGGCCACAGTTTTACTACAATTGATAAAGACCTTCAAATCTTGAAATACGTCAATAAAAGTAAACTTATGACAGAGTTTGAGAACATTTACATATTCCTAGACCAGCATTTCAACGGGCATCAAAATTTAAATGATACTTCAGAAATTAAAAGTCCAATAATCGAGAAAATTCCAGAACTACTCTCTCTTTTCAATATAAATAATAATAACTTTACGAGAATCTTTAATTATACAACTGTTAATAATACAACAACTACTACTCTACTGCCCTCTCATGCGACACCCCCTCCACGATTACCCGACCCGCCTAAGGAATCGGTCACCCCTCCTCCTCACATGACTCACTCCCCGCCTCTACGTATACATACATACAATACTAGAAGCAGCAATAAGGTTACTCGCCAGTTTGATTCGCGCAGCCAACGTTAGCGAACACCTCACACTAGTCCCAAGGGTAAGCCTCCTTCTAACTTTTACTAACTTTTTTTCATTATAACATAATTTTAATCTTCCTCCCTTTTCTTTCTTTTCAGATTTCTAACTCCAATTGTGCCATAATCTGCTCCATCCTTTCTGGTTTGCTGGAACTCTCCCTACTTTCAAGTTATAGTTACTTAACGAGTCCACATTGGTGTCCTACGTTGTCTAAGTTTAATTCTACTGCTAGCGTGTAATACGGACTAGTTCAACCTGTATTTCCTTCTGGCATTGTGTTGGCTCTCCTACAGAATTCCTAACTACTGAAGTTTACGTCATTTCAACCTTAGCTTCGTCGCTTTGCGCCTTTTAACTGACTCAGCTTGACTCGCACTAATCAATAAACTCTATTTTAACTTTTGTTTTGCTCAATTAAGAACTCCATAGTCAACAATTAATCCACGCTTCACGCATTGACATATAATTTAAGATCTACTTTATCTATATCTTTTTACTTTTACAACCTCATGTTTGTTTTAACTTTATAGACTACCATCATTCAAAGTATTCCTCTGCATACTTGCTGTTAATCTGTACATATTGTTATAATTTCATGTTTAATGTTATCATTTTACTTTTTATTATGGTATTGTCACTCTTTTAACAATTTTTATCATTCAGCTCAGGGCCCTGACCTAATCCTTGTAAATTAAGGCTGATGATGTTCGCTATGTCGAACGAAACATGTTCCTTTATTTAAGACACCTCATGATTATTTTATAATTCAATGAGTAATATAATGTATTGAGTAGGTGGTTGTGATTAAAAGGATTTTATAATTTTAATATATTGTCCTCAATACGGTTCTATTATGAGATTAATTACATGTAACTTAGCTGCCTACCAGGCTACGAAAAGGAATAGATATCTTAATCTCAAAGTCAAGGTCAGCAAAATATCTAGAGATATTCAATTTTTAAAAGAATGTATGAAGCATGGACTAATTCCCAAATTTCTAAAACACCTTCAAAGAAAAAACTTTTCGATTTCTGATTTACGTAAAACTCAAACGAAGGTTAACGAATTTTGGTTAAAAAACGAAATCAAGGCGCATTACAAAAAGAAATCGTTCCTAAACCTACAACTTTATAAGACGCATCTTGAAATATCCTCTAGTATGTCCCCATTAGAATGGAGTTCATACTCCATGTTTGTCAATGAAAAGGTACATGACATAGTGAAGACGAAACAAACAACATTAGACGATAAACTGATACAATTGCAAAACACTAAGAATAAACAGAGTAGTGTCAACAGTAAAACTAACCTCCCTTCCGCCGACTTAAATCGTTTTCCTACTACGGTGAACTTATCTAATACTGACTTTTCAGATAATGAACTATCCCTCCTTGATAAAGGCCTGAAATTTAATTGGCCTAACCCGAAAAAAACCGACGATCTGATTACTACAGTCGCGGAAATTGAATCTAACATTCAAAAACTCCCCGTAGAAGTGCATAAAGACATTAAATACGAAATAAAGAAAAAGCTTCCTTTTCTGGCGAAAGAACTGAAAACTACCTCGAATCCGACCCTTAGCAAACAAATACATGATGTAAGAAATAAAATTAATAATAATAATATCATCGTCACTAAAGCTGATAAAGGTCCCACCATAGTATTACTACATAAAGATGACTACATTTAAAAAACCGAAGATTTCTTCGCTAATGGCAGTTTTACTATTATTAATAAAGATCCCACCCCCAAAATCCAACGAAGTTTGAAGAACCTATTGAAGAATCTGCCGTTCTTACTACAAGAGCACGAGTATCAGAGGCTTATAATAATGAACCCGAAACTTCCAACTGCAAAAGCTTTGCCTAAAATCCATAAAAAAGACGTACCTATACGCCCTATCATCAACTGCATGAACAGCCCTTCTTACAAAGTTTCAAAATTTTTGCATAATTTTCTCAGTAAACACTTTAAATTCAATAATACAGCCTATATAAGAAATTCCGTTGAATTTTGTGAAAAATTATCGACATTCAATCTTGAGCATAATCATATAATGGTATCCTATGATATTACCAATATGTATTCCAATATTCCGGTAAGCAAAACTGTCAAGATTATTAAATCAAACCTTTTAAAACACAGTAACCTTAGCAAATGCGAAATAGATAATTTCATCAGTCTGTTAGAATTTGTACTTAATAACAACTATTTCACCTTCAATAATAGAATATATCATCAAAAGGGCCTAGCAATGGGTGACCCGATCTCGGGCATTCTAGCTAATATCTTTATGGATGATTTGGAAAATAACAAAATAATCAATAATATTAATGGTCTTCAATTATGGTTAAGGTATGTTGATGACACTTTTGCCATTATAGATACACAGAAAAACGATAGTCATAGTGTGCTAACATCCCTTAATGAGCTTGACAATGATGTCAAATTCACTAAGGAAGATGAGATCAATGGTTCTCTAAACTTTTTAGATTTAAACATCTCAAGAGAGAATAATAAGTTCATTTTTCAAATATTTAGAAAGCCTTCTTGTGCCCCCATCACTATAAGAAACGATTCCTTACATCCGCAATCTCATAAACAGGCTGCATTTTTTAGTCTTGTCTATAGAGCATTAAAAATCCCGCTGACAACTGAAAATCGCAAAAAAGAACTAAACTATATTAAGGATTTAGCCAGAATTAACGGCTATAACCCCTTAATGATTAATAAAATCATTAACAAGATAAAATTAAAAACTGCAACAAAATTGATTCCAGACAAGCCTAAAAAAACTAAATATGCTCCCTTCACCTACACAAATCCAGGCCTATTTCAATTTACTAACCCTCTAAAGAAATACGATATTAATATCGCTTATAGAACCCGATATACGAACCGTAATATATTCTTCAATTCAAATATAGTTAACATTAATCACAATAAATTCTCGAACTCTGGTATCTATAGGCTTAAATGCACCCATTGTGGATTCTCCTACATCGGACAGACTGGACGTAGCTTTTTGACCAGATACCTTGAACATTACAACGCTTCGAAACATAAAAAGTATTCCGCCATGAGCACCCATATGGAAGAGACTGGCCACAGTTTTACTACAATTGATAAAGACCTTCAAATCTTGAAATACGTCAATAAAAGTAAACTTATGACAGAGTTTGAGAACATTTACATATTCCTAGACCAGCATTTCAACGGGCATCAAAATTTAAATGATACTTCAGAAATTAAAAGTCCAATAATCGAGAAAATTCCAGAACTACTCTCTCTTTTCAATATAAATAATAATAACTTTACGAGAATCTTTAATTATACAACTGTTAATAATACAACAACTACTACTCTACTGCCCTCTCATGCGACACCCCCTCCACGATTACCCGACCCGCCTAAGGAATCGGTCACCCCTCCTCCTCACATGACTCACTCCCCGCCTCTACGTATACATACATACAATACTAGAAGCAGCAATAAGGTTACTCGCCAGTTTGATTCGCGCAGCCAACGTTAGCGAACACCTCACACTAGTCCCAAGGGTAAGCCTCCTTCTAACTTTTACTAACTTTTTTTCATTATAACATAATTTTATTCTTCCTCCCTTTTCTTTCTTTTCAGATTTCTAACTCCAATTGTGCCATAATCTGCTCCATCCTTTCTGGTTTGCTGGAACTCTCCCTACTTTCAAGTTATAGTTACTTAACGAGTCCACATTGGTGTCCTACGTTGTATAAGTTTAATTCTACTGCTAGCGTGTAAATACGGACTAGTTCAACCTGTATTTCCTTCTGGCATTGTGTTGGCTCTCCTACAGAATTCCTAACTACTGAAGTTTACGTCATTTCAACCTTAGCTTCGTCGCTTTGCGCCTTTTAACTGACTCAGCTTGACTCGCACTAATCAATAAACTCTATTTTAACTTTTGTTTTGCTCAATTAAGAACTCCATAGTCAACAATTAATCCACGCTTCACGCATTGACATATAATTTAAGATCTACTTTATCTATATCTTTTTACTTTTACAACCTCATGTTTGTTTTAACTTTATAGACTACCATCATTCAAAGTATTCCTCTGCATACTTGCTGTTAATCTGTACATATTGTTATAATTTCATGTTTAATGTTATCATTTTACTTTTTATTATGGTATTGTCACTCTTTTAACAATTTTTATCATTCAGCTCAGGGCCCTGACCTAATCCTTGTAAATTAAGGCTGATGATGTTCGCTATGTCGAACGAAACATGTTCCTTTATTTAAGACACCTCATGATTATTTTATAATTCAATGAGTAATATAATGTATTGAGTAGGTGGTTGTGATTAAAAGGATTTTATAATTTTAATATATTGTCCTCAATACGGTTCTATTATGAGATTAATTACATGTAACTTAGCTGCCTACCAGGCTACGAAAAGGAATAGATATCTTAATCTCAAAGTCAAGGTCAGCAAAATATCTAGAGATATTCAATTTTTAAAAGAATGTATGAAGCATGGACTAATTCCCAAATTTCTAAAACACCTTCAAAGAAAAACTTTTCGATTTCTGATTTACGTAAAACTCAAACGAAGGTTAACGAATTTTGGTTAAAAAACGAAATCAAGGCGCATTACAAAAAGAAATCGATCCTAAACCTACAACTTTATAAGACGCATCTTGAAATATCCTCTAGTATGTCCCCATTAGAATGGAGTTCATACTCCATGTTTGTCAATGAAAAGGTACATGACATAGTGAAGACGAAACAAACAACATTAGACAATAAACTGATACAATTGCAAAACACTAAGAATAAACAGAGTAGTGTCAACAGTAAAACTAACCTCCCTTCCGCCGACTTAAATCGTTTTCCTACTACGGTGAACTTATCTAATACTGACTTTTCAGATAATGAACTATCCCTCCTTGATAAAGGCCTGAAATTTAATTGGCCTAACCCGAAAAAACCGACGATCTGATTACTACAGTCGCGGAAATTGAATCTAACATTCAAAAACTCCCCGTAGAAGTGCATAAAGACATTAAATACGAAATAAAGAAAAAGCTTCCTTTTCTGGCGAAAGAACTGAAAACTACCTCGAATCCGACCCTTAGCAAACAAATACATGATGTAAGAAATAAAATTAATAATAATAATATCATCGTCACTAAAGCTGATAAAGGTCCCACCATAGTATTACTACATAAAGATGACTACATTTAAAAAACCGAAGATTTCTTCGCTAATGGCAGTTTTACTATTATTAATAAAGATCCCACCCCCAAAATCCAACGAAGTTTGAAGAACCTATTGAAGAATCTGCCGTTCTTACTGCAAGAGCACGAGTATCAGAGGCTTATAATAATGAACCCGAAACTTCCAACTGCAAAAGCTTTGCCTAAAATCCATAAAAAAGACGTACCTATACGCCCTATCATCAACTGCATGAACAGCCCTTCTTACAAAGTTTCAAAATTTTTGCATAATTTTCTCAGTAAACACTTTAAATTCAATAATACAGCCTATATAAGAAATTCCGTTGAATTTTGTGAAAAATTATCGACATTCAATCTTGAGCATAATCATATAATGGTATCCTATGATATTACCAATATGTATTCCAATATTCCGGTAAGCAAAACTGTCAAGATTATTAAATCAAACCTTTTAAAACACAGTAACCTTAGCAAATGCGAAATAGATAATTTCATCAGTCTGTTAGAATTTGTACTTAATAACAACTATTTCACCTTCAATAATAGAATATATCATCAAAAGGGCCTAGCAATGGGTGACCCGATCTCGGGCATTCTAGCTAATATCTTTATGGATGATTTGGAAAATAACAAAATAATCAATAATATTAATGGTCTTCAATTATGGTTAAGGTATGTTGATGACACTTTTGCCATTATAGATACACAGAAAAACGATAGTCATAGTGTGCTAACATCCCTTAATGAGCTTGACAATGATGTCAAATTCACTAAGGAAGATGAGATCAATGGTTCTCTAAACTTTTTAGATTTAAACATCTCAAGAGAGAATAATAAGTTCATTTTTCAAATATTTAGAAAGCCTTCTTGTGCCCCCATCACTATAAGAAACGATTCCTTACATCCGCAATCTCATAAACAGGCTGCATTTTTTAGTCTTGTCTATAGAGCATTAAAAATCCCGCTGACAACTGAAAATCGCAAAAAAGAACTAAACTATATTAAGGATTTAGCCAGAATTAACGGCTATAACCCCTTAATGATTAATAAAATCATTAACAAGATAAAATTAAAAACTGCAACAAAATTGATTCCAGACAAGCCTAAAAAAACTAAATATGCTCCCTTCACCTACACAAATCCAGGCCTATTTCAATTTACTAACCCTCTAAAGAAATACGATATTAATATCGCTTATAGAACCCGATATACGAACCGTAATATATTCTTCAATTCAAATATAGTTAACATTAATCACAATAAATTCTCGAACTCTGGTATCTATAGGCTTAAATGCACCCATTGTGGATTCTCCTACATCGGACAGACTGGACGTAGCTTTTTGACCAGATACCTTGAACATTACAACGCTTCGAAACATAAAAAGTATTCCGCCATGAGCACCCATATGGAAGAGACTGGCCACAGTTTTACTACAATTGATAAAGACCTTCAAATCTTGAAATACGTCAATAAAAGTAAACTTATGACAGAGTTTGAGAACATTTACATATTCCTAGACCAGCATTTCAACGGGCATCAAAATTTAAATGATACTTCAGAAATTAAAAGTCCAATAATCGAGAAAATTCCAGAACTACTCTCTCTTTTCAATATAAATAATAATAACTTTACGAGAATCTTTAATTATACAACTGTTAATAATACAACAACTACTACTCTACTGCCCTCTCATGCGACACCCCCTCCACGATTACCCGACCCGCCTAAGGAATCGGTCACCCCTCCTCCTCACATGACTCACTCCCCGCCTCTACGTATACATACATACAATACTAGAAGCAGCAATAAGGTTACTCGCCAGTTTGATTCGCGCAGCCAACGTTAGCGAACACCTCACACTAGTCCCAAGGGTAAGCCTCCTTCTAACTTTTACTAACTTTTTTTCATTATAACATAATTTTATTCTTCCTCCCTTTTCTTTCTTTTCAGATTTCTAACTCCAATTGTGCCATAATCTGCTCCATCCTTTCTGGTTTGCTGGAACTCTCCCTACTTTCAAGTTATAGTTACTTAACGAGTCCACATTGGTGTCCTACGTTGTATAAGTTTAATTCTACTGCTAGCGTGTAAATACGGACTAGTTCAACCTGTATTTCCTTCTGGCATTGTGTTGGCTCTCCTACAGAATTCCTAACTACTGAAGTTTACGTCATTTCAACCTTAGCTTCGTCGCTTTGCGCCTTTTAACTGACTCAGCTTGACTCGCACTAATCAATAAACTCTATTTTAACTTTTGTTTTGCTCAATTAAGAACTCCATAGTCAACAATTAATCCACGCTTCACGCATTGACATATAATTTAAGATCTACTTTATCTATATCTTTTTACTTTTACAACCTCATGTTTGTTTTAACTTTATAGACTACCATCATTCAAAGTATTCCTCTGCATACTTGCTGTTAATCTGTACATATTGTTATAATTTCATGTTTAATGTTATCATTTTACTTTTTATTATGGTATTGTCACTCTTTTAACAATTTTTATCATTCAGCTCAGGGCCCTGACCTAATCCTTGTAAATTAAGGCTGATGATGTTCGCTATGTCGAACGAAACATGTTCCTTTATTTAAGACACCTCATGATTATTTTATAATTCAATGAGTAATATAATGTATTGAGTAGGTGGTTGTGATTAAAAGGATTTTATAATTTTAATATATTGTCCTCAATACGGTTCTATTATGAGATTAATTACATGTAACTTCACGACTGTTTCGATGGAAATTGAGCGGCCTGATATATGCGTGGAGAGTGGCAAGGAGCAAGTCCGCATTGGATCGAGAACTTTATGGCCATATATTTACTTTCTCTTTGCCTGCAACATGATCCACTTCTTTGAGTACTTTCTTTTTATGAGTTGACATTACAAGCCATCATCAAACTTACTTATGCTACATTATTATCAATATTCTGTGGAAGGACTGCATACTACATCTGTTTTTGGATGTCCATGTTTTATTTTCACCTAGTGTTTAGCAGTGCTACGCTTGAGACTTTTTAACCATTCCAGGGTGATCAAGTTTTTAAACATTTGTTAACTCTCTTGGTGCCAGGTGGTAGTGCGAACATCTGCCCTTTAAATTGCCAGAGCCAATCTGGTCGGCCGTTAACAATCCAGTCGGAAGTTTCCAGAGCCGATTAGATCGGCCGGCTTAAATTCTGTGATATACATAATTTTGAGGCAACCTATAGTGACGTGCATACTTTTGTTACAACCTGTAGTAAAGGGGCTACACGTTATTATGTGCCTGGCCTTGCTTTGGCAGTTCTAAGAGGGTATTATACCTTTCACAAGAGTCATTTCCTGTGTTTACAAATACCGCTAACCGGTCAGTAAGAGATTGCTCCTTGCAGTGAGTGGATTTGTGACAGGAAAATGACATGTTGTTCACGTGATAATTTTTCAGCAGGTATTGATGACAATAAATTAATGTAGTATTTAGAACAGTGCGAAGTTAACGTGGATGATTTATCGGATAGCGGTAGGGAATTTAGTTCAAAGAGTAGCGACGAAATTATACCGGACACGTCCGCGGAATCACTGCAGCTAAAGAAGAGACGTTTAATTGTATCTAATAGCACTAAAACTACTCTGAATATGGTGATAGATGAAACTAGTGATAACGAATATGATGATGATGTCTCTGGAGAACATTTTGTGGAAATTTGTCCCAATGAACCCGACAACATTCCTCAACCTCCTGTCTCCTTCAAGGAAGTTCTTGGACCTAAACATGCCTTACCGTCTGATTCTCTGCCCATATCATATTTCAATTTACTTTTCACTTACTCTCTGCTAAACCTTATAGTCACATATAGTCCTCTATCATTACCTAAATGCCGGTCTCCGCGGGCCAAGTGTAGCGTGCCTGCCTCTCACCCGGAGGTCCTGGGTTCGATTCCCGCCCAGGTCAAGAATTTTCGCCTGGTCCTGAGGGTTTGTTCGAGGTTCACTCAATCTAAGTGACCCTAAGTGATTGTAATTGAAGAGATATCTGAGGGTGAGAGGGCGACCCCGGTCTTGAAAACCAAGAATAATTACTGAGAGGATCCGTCTCACTGACCATGATTCACCTCGTAAACTGCAGGTACCGAACTAAGCAGCGGTCGCTTAGTAGGTCAAAGCAAATCATGGCTTTAGTGCCATACATTTCTTAATTTCATAAATTCTGTTGTATTGCAAAATTATTTTTCTAATACATACTATAACCGAAAACGAGAAACTATTTTTTCTGAAAACAAAAACTGTAATATCAACTACTATTTTTTACTTATTTAATAATTCAGAATTATTTTAATACTGTGTTGTCCGCACGAAGAAAATTTGTTGTCAGTATTTGCCAAACATCGATACATACACGCGAATTTTATCGGTGAGTAAAATTGTCTTGTTTTCATTAGTGACATATGTTTGAATATTTATTTTTTACGTTTTAATTTTTCTCGTTCAAATTGTTATTCTATAGAATTGTATTTAGAAATACATTATACATAATTACGTATATTCTTTTGTATCGTAAATTATTTTTTCAAAATAGATATTGAGAGAGAAAATGCGAAAATATTTCTCTCTTCCTAAAAATAAACGTTATCGACAACTATAAATCAACAATAAAACGTCTTTGACTCTTTATATCACTCCAGACCAGTTTCTTATTCTACGTAGTCGATATGTAAAAAATTTCATGCCTGTAGTTGCTGTACACCAGTAGATATACGCGAATTTTAAAATACATGTATTTCCACTGGAAAACGGCCTGGCACTTTACAGTAGTAGAGTGGAGGCGGAGCTCTGGCCTCTTCCAGCTAATAGGGAGCGGCCGACCAGATCGGCTCTTGGCTCCGAGAGGGTTAATATCTTCACTTTCATTTTATACTTTGACCAACAAGCACATAACTTGTTAATATTCTTTTAAGCATTGCATTTTTACTTCATCCTATTCATTTCACTTATTACCAAGGGTCTTTTATATGTACTACATACTTGTATATCTTTGTTCATACAACCTGTTTCGGCTAATGATGGTGTGTTTTCCAGCAAACTCGTTCCTGGTTGCCAGTGCTTCGCCCTCGTATGCTAGGGTGGGCTCATCAGTTGGTACCTAGCACACCTACCAATACGCTAGCTAGTGCATACCGTGGAGGCCACTGCGTAGGCTAACTGGAGCCACCGGCAGTGCCAATACACTAAGAGACTTTGTCTCATTATCAAAAATTGATGCCTGCTTGGCCATCAGATGATATAGATGTTGATTCCCATAGGGAATCTGAAATATTTGTCCGGAATGAGTAAATTTAGAATACCAATATAAATGGTCCGTTATTGGACATTATAAATTTTCCAGCCAACTCGTTCCTGGTTGCCAGCGCTTCGCCCTCATGTGCTAGGGTGGGCTCATCAGTTGGTACCTAGCACACCTACCAATACGCTAGCTAGTGCATACCGTGGAGGCCACTGCGTAGGCTAACTGGAGCCACCGGCAGTGCCAATACACTAAGAGACTTTGTCTCATTATCAAAAATTGATGCCTGCTTGGCCATCAGATGATATAGATGTTGATTCCAATAGGGAATCTGAAATATTTGTCCGGAATGAGTAAGTTTATATTACCAATATAAATGGTCCGTTATTGGACATTATAAATTTTCCAGCCAACTCATTCCTGGTTGCCAGCGCTTCGCCCTCGTGTGCTAGGGTGGGCTCATCAGTTGGTACCTAGCACACCTACCAATACGCTAGCTAGTGCATACCGTGGAGGCCACTGCGTAGGCTAACTGGAGCCACCGGCAGTGCCAATACAATAGGTACCAACTGATGAGCCCACCCTAGCATACGAGGGCGAAGCGCTGGCAACCAGGAACGAGTTGGCTGGAAAATTTATAATGTCCAATAACGGACCATTTATATTGGTATTATAAATTTACTCATTCCGGACAAATATTTCAGATTCCCTATGGGAATCAACATCTATATCATCTGATGGCCAAGCAGGCATCAATTTTTGATAATGAGACAAAGTCTCTTAGTGTATTGGCACTGCTGGTGGCTCCAGTTAGCCTACGCAGTGGCCTCCACGGTATGCACTAGCTAGCGTATTGGTAGGTGTGCTAGGTACCAACTGATGAGCCCACCCTAGCACACGAGGGCGAAGCGCTGGCAACCAGGAACGAGTTTGCTGGAAAATTTATAATGTCCAATAACGGACCATTTATATTGGTATTAATGATGGTGTCCATAGACACTGAAACTGGTACTGAATAAAAATGTTGTGATCATATTAACAACATAGGTGGATCAATCAAATTTTTCTCTACTGTATGACATTTTGTTGGTACAGATATTTCTAGGAAGTCCTTCTGTTACATTTGTACAGAAGTCATCTTCTTGGGAGGCTTGTTGATGATTTCAATCAAGCACGAGTAATACTGTATATTGTGTAAATGAACTGGCTTTTTGCTTGATCTGAATTAAATGGAAGATGAGTGTGTCCGTATTATCAGAAATCATCCCTGGTGCAGGCTTATGGTATTAACCATTGTCGTACACTGAACAAATTCAAGCAGTCATTTTGTAATGGTTTGAGAAATTACTCGTAGGTGACAATTATGATCAATTTCAGGATACACAGGGGTAAACAATACAGAGTACATTCAAAAAACACTAGTAACTCAAAACTGCCCATGTTGAGGCTTACTATTACCTTGCACCAAGGCACAGAATTAAATTTTCCCCAGACAATGCCCTGCCCTGATAGACTGAGAATATATAACAGAAGCTCCTTACGTGCAATTTATCATGTTTTCTATTTCATGCCACATATTTCCTGCGAATGAAATCAGCTCCTTGTTACTATCCAAGTCCTCGGAGACCATCGTCATGCTCCCCTGCAAAAGAAATATATTGACAAGCTGAAATAATTCACAGATTTAAATACATGAACATTTGCAAACTATTGCATGACTGAAATTTCTTTGGTTTGATTCAAAGCTTAGTAGAGTAGGCTAATAAAAATACATCTTTTATTATATATCCAAGTTGCTTTTCCACCATGTATGTCTAGGACAAGAGAGCCATTGTTAAGATGAGAACAGACAAATTTATAATCATCATAAAATATCAAAGCAATTATGTTAAAAAACAGTACTGATTATTATTATTATTATTATTATTATTATTATTATTATTATTATTATTATTATTATTATTATTATTATTACGGGGTTACCCGTGGACCAGCAGAGGTGAAAGAAGGTGCCGGGGTGAATGGGTCTAACTACAAAATCAAAGTTAATTTAAAATGGTAACAAAGGTTATATTTTTTTCCTTTTCTTTTTTTTTTCAACAATCAACAACAAAATTTTAACATCATTTCACTTAGTGAGACAACAATGATATATCAGGTACCATGACAAGATTTAGACCAAACAAGAAAACCCAAACTTTAGTGACTGATTAGTAACCAGGGCTTCCAGCCCCTCGCTTTACATTACCTGAGCTCTCAGCTCAACTTTATAAAAGATTACAATTTTACATAAAGGGCACAAATCCCCTAATACCTGGAGCACTTGCTCCCAAAATTATAATATCAGGCCTCCCAGAGGCAATTTTACAACCTTTGATAAAGAGCTCACGCGCTGTCAGTTCTCAAGCCTATTCCAGGCGACACAATATGAAAATCTAATAATCACTGGCCTTACAAGGCACTATTTACAAATAGCCATCTTATTACACAGAGGTATCTAGTACCCAACCTACGGGGCCTTAGTGAAAAAGAACAGGTTCAATAAACAACCCGAGTACAATTGGAATGGAGTCAAAGATTGAGCTCCCCCACAAAAAAAATTTAAAAACCTATAGGGCACTTGGCCAACTAAACAGGGGATAATCCCAAACTACTGAGGTAGTGTGCATAGAGATAACTTCAATAAATTGCGGAAACAAATGCGGTACCTCAAACCAAAATGAAAAGGAACTCGAGAGGGTATATCACTCTCTATCCCCGGATTACAGTTAAAGATTTATGAAATTTTACACGAGCCGAACGGAGAATTACATTTTAAGGAAGTTGATTACATATTTAAAGTTTTGAACCTTTCCCTCAGGTTAAACTGCGGAGCTAGCAAAAGTGAAGATGTTAAGTGGCTATACCTTGTCGGAATACTGCTGCCTGAGGAAAGAGGTGCCTCCTGCCCCCTGCATGACACACACACACTTAGATGTTGATCAAAATGGCCAAGAGCCATGAAAACCCGCAGTTTAAAAACCCTCGGGAAAGGTTCGAGACCCTTCGTGAATAATCAAGACACACCCACAGAATTTTATTGGTGAATGAAAAGTTTACACTCAAAATCAAAAAAGAAGCCTGTGATAGGCAGAAAATTAATTACAGAAATTCATGATTGGCTAAATTCAAAACTGGTGGAAAGAAAAGATAAATATTGCCAACACAAAGATGAATGAACAAAATTTAGTACAGAAAAAAATTATGAATACAAAATTTCTTCAAAAAAAGTTCTTTCACTTCACACCAGGATGCATGATCATAGTTTTTTTTGCAGTGACATGTAGTGAGTATAGGTTTAAATAGGTCTAGTTCCAAGTTCAGTATTTCTCCTGTAGAGGAGTTATTTGGCGCAAGATTTAAATGTGCGGCGTAGAGGTTTTACCTCCCCGTACAATTGTTGTTGTTATTATTATTATTATTATTATTATTATTATTATTATTATTATTATTATTATTATTATTATTATTATTATTAAGGTTGCGGATTGTGAGGTGAAGCACGACACCTGTTAATCTAAAGTGCGGGCTTTTTGTACACAAGAATAGTACAAGATTAACACAAAGAATACATCACAACAGGTCAAGTGAACTGAACTGTACCAATATGGCTGCACATAGTCAAGGACTAAACACTGAATAACACCAGAAGGCAACACAAGGGGGTGGCTCAATTTGAATCGTACACAACACCCCCTCTCAAAGTAATGATCACCCGAATAGTTCACTTCTCGAGACCGAGGCTGGTCAAACACTTCCAATGCTTGACACTGGGTAGTCATTTTGTGAGCATATCAGCCAGCATCTCTTCAATCGCAAGGTACTTCAAGTTGATTTCCTCCACAGACAGAGCTTCTCTCACAAAATGATGATGCACATGAATATGCTTTGTGCGCGAGTGGAACACAGGTTTCTCGGCCATTTTCTGTGCTCGTTGATTGCAAATGTGCAGATTGACAGCTGGCAGTAGACTCTTGGTAATCACCTCAGACAGCTGTCATAGGTGTATTGCCTCTTTGTAGGTGTCCCTGAGAGCCATCTACTTAGACTCTGTAGATGAAAGTGCAACTATGCGCTGTTTTCTTGACTCCCAGGAAACAGGACCTCCACTCATTGTCAAGGCGTATCCATTGTAGGATCTCTTTTCATCAATGCAGACAGCCCAGTCAGTATCAACATAACCAGCTAGACTGCCCCCTCTCATTGTGAAGGGGATGCCTAAGTCCAATGGACCCTTAAGGTAATGTAGTACACGTTTCGCAGTCTGCCAATGGCTGGCACCAAAACAGTCGTCGAACTGACTCAGAACACTGGTTGCATGAGATATTTCGGGACGTGTCTCAACAGACAGGTACACGAGTGCACTGGTGAGCTCACAGTATGGTGGTTTCTCTCTACCCTTGATGGTCCATGTGTCTGTTTTTGATAGCTTCATCCCAGGATCAAGAGGTGTGGAGACTGGACGACATGATGAAATTCCAAAGCGATCAAGTATGTCCAAGATGTACCCTTGTTGACTCATGGTGATTGTCAAATCAGTACCATTGAATTTGATTCCCAAACAGTATTATATGTCACCAAAATCATTAATCTTGAAAGACTTCTTCACGAATCCATAGAGGTCATCAATTTTTCTACGATTCTGACATAGAACAATAATATCCTCAACATAGATGATAATTATCAGTAGATCATTCCCTGTACTTGTTACGTAGACACTCGCATCCCCGATGGTTGGCTTTACTCTGAACTTCTGTAACTCTTCTTCTGAACGCTGGTATCAACAGCATCCAGCCTGTTTCAACCCGTATAGTGCTTACTTCATGCGGCATAGTCTGTTTCCTTTTTGTAGCTCGGATAACATCATCTTGGCCTTGTCGATTACATCTTCAGTGCGATACCTCCTTACAATGATGTACTTTAAAACTCTTTCAGTATACTCCGGAACTTCCATCCAAGTCTCTTCGTCAACAATGCCATTAAGGAAGGCAATGGAGACGTCGAACTGTCGCTCATGCATCCCACGCTGTAATGCGTGAGCCATACCTAGGCGAATGGAACTGAGTCACGCCACGGGAGCATAGGTCTCGCCGTAATCCATCGCAGGATGTTGAGATAATTCCCTTGTGACAACCCCACCTTTCCATTTAGTTATAGAGCCATCAGCGCCATATTTGTTTCTCATTACTAGAAGACTCCTGACAGTTGAAAAATTCTTCGGATATTCCATCACGTCTCAGGTATCATTCTGCAGTACTGAGGAAAACTCATCGGCCATCACCTGCATCCACTTTTCTTCATCGGGACCAGAGATAGCGGGCTTAATGGGAACTTCCGCTATACATGCGACATCTGGATGATCTCCGACTTCCTCTTCAGTAACCTGGTGCTTCCTTGGTCAGCCTGGTTTTCCTGTGAGAACCTTCTTAGGCCTACCTGGCCTATACTTCATCGGCGTTACAACTTCAACTGGAAGTGGATCCACATCGAAGCCCAAGAAATCTAGTGCATCCTCTGAATGTGTCAAGTTCAGTTGTATATCACCTGGCAGAACTTGAACGTTGATAGTCATCCCTGTTCACCACAGGGTCAGTCCGGCTCCATTGCTAAATTGTTAGCATGCTGGCCTTTGGTCACAGGGGTCCCGGGTTCAATTCCCGGCAAGGTCAGGAATTTTAACCATCATTGGTTAATTTCGCTGGCTTGGGGGCTGGATGTATGTGTTGTCTTCATCATCATTTCATCCCCACCACGATGCGCAGGTCGCCTATGGGAGTCAAATAAAAAAAGACCTGCACCTGGCGAGCCGACCTTGTCCTCGAACACTCCCAGCACTAAAAGCCATACGCCATTTCATTTCATTTACCACAGGGTCAAATGTATCTACTGTCGACACATGTTCTTCTGCTCTCTCATCAACAGTCTCGATGATATTTGTCATCTACTCTGGGTGAGAATCTTCATAACGATGACCATCCATCTTTGGAAGTTCCTTCAGGAACTGTACGTCACATGACATCTCCACTCAACTTTCCTCAGGGATCCATATTCTGAAGGCCTTGGAACCTGCAGCAAAACACAGGAACATGCCCTTTCACGCACGTAGATCAAACTTGTGTGTGCCCTTGGGTCAATTTAAACAGTAGACCAATGAACTAAACTCCTGAAAGTTTCTGACATCTGGCTTTTCATAATAAATGTAAGAAATGTATTTAAATTTCAACCTATTCAATACAGTGCAAGATGTTAACGTGTTAGTTAAACATCATTAAAATAGTTGAGATATGTTTCACCCCTATTTGTGGGGCATCATCATCATCAATACCTCAAAGTTGTACCAGACGTCTGGTTGGAAAATTGTAAAACATGTGGTTCATGTTTGTGGGTTACTGTAGTCACGTCCTAGTTCGTGAACCATGGGCAACGGCTGAGTGGCCTAGTAAGTGGTCCTGAGAGTCGGGATACCAGTTGCTATGGAATGGGAGTGGACATCTCGGACATATTCTGAGTCGTGGTCCTCCTTGTGCTCAGGCGGCTAGGACTATACAATTCACCGGTGGTCCATAACCCGTTAGAGGAGAGATCCTCACTTGGACTATGTGCAAGTAGGGTAGCATCCTGCTTCATGAATTTACCGAGCTCAGAACACTTTAAGCAAGCCTCAGACCTATGGGAGTAATGTAGTCCCACTCCCATTTGACAGGCGAGGGACTCCTTGGAAACAACTTGGCGAACGAAATGGAATTCGATGGGGAGCTATCAATATTAATGGGGCTTATGGAAGAAAGAAGGTAGAACTGGCTGAGTCAGCAAAGAGGATGCATCTGGATGTGCTAGGAGTAAGTGATATTTGGATAAGGGGAGATAATGAGGAAGAAATAGGAGATTATGAGGTGTATTTGATGGGTGTTAGAAAGGGAAGGGCAGAGTCTGGGGTAGGGCTCTTTATCAGGAATACCATTGCACGCAACATAGTTCCTGTTAGGCATGTAAATGAGCGAATGATGTGGGTAGATTTGTCAGTGGGAGGAATTAAGACAAGAATTGTGTCCGTGTATTCACCATGTGAGGGTGCAGATGAGGATGAAGTTGACAAGTTTTATGAAGCATTGAGTGACATCATGGTCAGGGTCAACAGCAAGGATAGAATAATGCTAATGGGTGATTTCAATGCGAGAGTTCGGAATAGAACTGAAGGATACGAAAGGGTGATTGGTAAATGTGGGGAAGATATGGAAGCTAATGGGAATGGGAAGCGTTTGCTGGACTTCTGTGCTAGTATGGGTTTAGCTGTTACGAATACATTCTTCAAGCATAAGGCTATTCACCGCTACACATGGGAGGCTAGGGGTACCAGATCCATAATAGACTATATCTTAACAGACTTTGAATTCAGGAAATCTGTTAGGAATGTAAGAGTTTTTCGGGGATTTTTCGATGATACAGACCACTATCTGATCTGCAGTGAACTAAGTATCTCTAGGCCTAGGGTAGAGAAAGTGAAATCTGTCTGCAAACGAATAAGGGTAGAAAATCTCCAGGATGAGGAAATTAGACAGAAGTTCATGGATATGATTAGTGAGAAGTTTCGAACAGTAGACAGTAAGCAGGTTCAGGATATAGAAAGTGAATGGGTGGCATACAGGGATGCTGTAATAGAAACAGCAAGGGAATGCCCAGGAACAACTGTGTGTAAAGATGGGAAAAGGCGAACATCTTGGTGGAATGATGAAGTGAGAGCAGCCTGTAAACGTAAAAAGAAGGCTTATCAGAAATGGCTCCAAACAAGGGCCGAGGCAGACAGGGATTGGTACGTAGATGAAAGAAACAGAGCGAAACAAATAGTTGTTGAATCCAAAAAGAAGTCATGGGAAGATTTTGGTAATAACCTGGAAAGGCTAGGTCAAGCAGCAGGGAAACCTTTCTGGACAGTAATAAAAAATCTTAGGAAGGGTGGGAAAAAGGAAATGAACAGTGTTTTGAGTAATTCAGGTGAACTCATAATAGACCCCAGGGAATCACTGGAGAGGTGGAGGGAATATTTTGAACATCTTCTCAATGTAAAAGGAAATCATCATGGTGGTGTTGCAAACAGTCAAGCTCATGGGGAGGAGGAAAATGATGTTGGTGAAATTATGCTTGAGGAAGTGGAAAGGATAGTAAATAAACTCCATTGTCATAAGGCAGCAGGAATAGATGAAATTAGACCTGAAATGGTGAAGTATAGTGGGAAGGCAGGGATGAAATGGCTTCATAGAGTAGTAAAATTAGCGTGGAGTGTTGGTAAGGTACCTTCAGATTGGACAAAAGCAGTAATTGCACCTATCTACAAGCAAGGAAACAGGAAGGATTGCAACAACTATCGAGGTATCTCATTGATTAGTATACCAGGCAAAGTATTCGCTGGCATCTTGGAAGGGAGGGTGCGATCAGTCGTTGAGAGGAAGTTGGATGAAAACCAGTGTGGTTTCAGACCACAGAGAGGCTGTCAGGATCAGATTTTCAGTATGCGCCAGGTAATTGAAAAATCCTACGAGAGGAATAGGCAGTTGTGTTTATATTTCGTAGATCTAGAGAAAGCATATGACAGGGTACCGAGGGAAAAGATGTTCGCCATACTGGGGGACTATGGAATTAAAGGTAGATTATTAAAAGCAATCAAAGGCATTTATGTTGACAATTGGGCTTCAGTGAGAATTGATGGTAGAATGAGTTCTTGGTTCACGGTACTTACAGGAGTTAGACAAGGCTGTAATCTTTCACCTTTGCTGTTCATAGTTTACATGGATCATCTGCTGAAAGGTATAAAATGGCAGGGAGGGATTCAGTTAGGTAGAAATGTAGTAAGCAGTTTGGCCTATGCTGACGACTTGGTCTTAATGGCAGATTGTGCCGAAAGCCTGCAGTCTAATATCTTGGAACTTGAAAATAGGTGCAATGAGTATGGTATGAAAATTAGCCTCTCGAAGACTAAATTGATGTCAGTAGGTAAGAAATTCAACAGAATCGAATGTCAGATTGGTGATACAAAGCTAGAACAGGTCGACAATTTCAAGTATTTAGGTTGTGTGTTCTCCCAGGATGGTATATAGTAAGTGAGATTGAATCAAGGTGTTGTAAAGCTAATGCAGTGAGCTCGCAGTTGCGATCAGCAGTATTCTGTAAGAAGGAAGTCAGCTCCCAGACGAAACTATCTTTACATTGGTCTGTTTTCAGACCAAGTTTGCTTTACGGGAGCGAAAGCTGGGTGGACTCAGGATATCTTATTCATGAGTTAGAAGTAACAGACATGAAAGTAGCAAGAATGATTGCTGGTACAAACAGGTGGGAACAATGGCAGGAGGGTACTCGAAATGAGGAGATAAAGGCTAATTTAGGAATGAACTCGATGGATGAAGCTGTATGCATAAACTGGCTTCGGTGGTGGGGTCATGTGAGACGAATGGAGGAGGATAGGTTACCTAGGAGAATAATGGACTCTGTTATGGAGGGTAAGAGAAGTAGTGGGAGACCAAGACGACGATGGTTAGACTCGGTTTCTAACGATTTAAAAATAAGAGGTATAGAACTAAATGAGGGCACAACACTAGTTGCAAATCGAGGATTGTGGCGACGTTTAGTAAATTCTCAGAGGCTTGCAGACTGAACGCTGAAAGGCATAACAGTCTATAATGATAATGTATGTAATGTATGTATGTATGTATGTTGTATGAGTGAATACATTAAAAAAACTTTACAATATCTTATTATTAACAAAATATCAAATTGATTAAAAATATGTTGCACTGGTGAACATGCTTGTGAATTTTCACTTAAACAATGGCTGTCATATGTGTAATAAATGACAATAGTGATAGTCTAAAATTTTATGCGATGCCAAAGTTTGAAGATAGTTTAAAATTTATATACAATTGAGAATGAATGCAGAATACAATTAACTCATGAGTTAGCTGGAAAATTTATAATGTCCAATAACGGACCATTTATATTGGTATTATAAATTTACTCATTCAGGACAAATATTTCAGATTCCCTATGGGAATCAACATCTATATCATCTGATGGCCAAGCAGGCATCAATTTTTGATAATGAGACAAAGTCTCTTGGTGCATTGGCACTGCCGGTGGCTCCAGTTAGCCTATGCAGTGGCCTCCACGGTATGCAATAGCCAGCGTATTGGTAGGTGTGCTAGGTACCAACTGATGAGCCCACCCTAGCACACGAGGGCGAAACGCTGGCAACCAAGAATGAGTTAACTGGAAAATTTATAATGTCCAATAACGGACCATTTATATTGGTATTATTTGATTCGACCTTCATGAGCCCACACACATCCTTGTTTATGAGTTCACCAGGAGCAAATTTCCTTCGAGGCAATTTAGGAAATGGCTGATGTGTAATTTTCCCCTGAAAACAAATCTCACATTCGATGACAGAGGTATTGTAATGTCACTAATTTCAAGTCCCGGCACTGTGTGTTTTCTCATTGCTTCTTGAAGATCTTTGACATTCAGATGTCCCATCTTCCTTTGCCAGTCCATCAAAGATTTCCTGTCTTCGCAGCTTGCTAGAGCAGCTTTCTGTGGTTCGATCGTACGTGAATCACTCACAAAATATAGTCCACCAACCCAGTCTGCGTGCAAAACTACATTTCCGTCCTTTTTGTTGATAACATCAGCCTCGTGTTCATCAAATGTCACATGATAACCCTTGTCAACAATCCTCCCGACTGACAGGAGATTGGTTTGTAAATCTGGCATGTGCAAAACTTCACTCAAGTCACTGTGTAATGCCTTTGGCACTGATTTTCATGGAGCTAGAGTTTGCCAAGTTCAACGTTTCACAAATGTTAGATTCAATACACTTAAAACTGTCAGTGTCCATGGCCATGTGTGCGCTACACCCACTATCCAAACACCATAGTTTCTTGTCTGTCGAATGAACCAACGAAACATTTGCTCCATGATACACATTCAAAACTGGCGCAGCGTACAATGATGTGTTTTTCATCCTGCTTTTGTTTTGGTCACTTTTCACTTTTGATCAACAATTTGCTGCTTTGTGACTCGCCTTTTTGCACTTGAAACACCTGAAGGTGTCACTGTCATGCTTATTTGATTTACCTGGTTTACCACAGTTCTGACTGTTGTTATTGTTCTGTTTCCTCACTAACATCACATTCTACACACATGTTCGGTGGTTTCTCGACCACACATCACTTTCCTCAGCTATTTTTATGCGCAATGTTTCGGGACTCAGAAGTTTGTTACATGACTTGATTGCGATATAAAATTATCAAAACTCGCCGGTAAGCTGTAGAGCAACAATATCTGCAGAAGGTTGTACTTTATCAGCACTCCCATATCACTGAGTCAGTCAACAGCATCGAAGAATCTTCACAGATGAACAAGAACTTCGTCACCCTTATTCGTGCATTGAAGCAATATTTGTTTCAGCAGGTTAGCTTTTATCGCAGGGCCTTTGGACTGGTAGATATTTTCCAACTTTTCACAAAGTTCTCTTGACAT
Organism: Anabrus simplex; assembly: GCF_040414725.1. Taxonomy (NCBI): domain Eukaryota; kingdom Metazoa; phylum Arthropoda; class Insecta; order Orthoptera; family Tettigoniidae; genus Anabrus; species Anabrus simplex. Next base: position 146,327,808 of record NC_090270.1, on the reverse strand, counting down.
TGTACAACCTTTCACTTGTTTCAATTCAGTTGAAAAGATTCCTAGAATATGTCTGACATAGCCTTACTATCTCCTGATTCCCATGTCTTTACTGTGGCTGCATTCTCTACATTTACCTTGGGCTTCACTTTCGCACTACTCACGTAGTTCCATGCATCATTTTCAATGAGTAACACTTTCATGCAAATTTTCCACATATCATAGTTGTCTTTTGAAAGCATTATTATTACAATCAAAGTGTCGTATCATCATACAAGGTTAGTGTTCAGTTCAAAACCAGTTTTTGGACACTAAGGTCCATCTTTAGTGATTAAAACTTATTTAAAACATATTAATCCACACAGGTGAGTCGTCAAGATAAATGGAGCCCAGATGAACTGTAAAAAATAAAGAAGAAACGAATGACAGAGTGTGCAAACCTAAATGCTAGACCTTAAAATTTTGTTTTATGATGCAACATTAAAAATTTTATTCGCTTGACAGCAACATAAAATTTACAATTGAAAAAGAAAATGACAATAAATTAAATTTTTAGACCTCACATTGATAGAAAACAACAAAAACAACAGTATAGATTTTGACATTTTCAGAAAACCCACACAATCTAGTACTAGCATTTAAAAAAATTCTAATCACGCAGAAACTCATAAAGAAGCAGAATATAACAGTGTCATTAATAAACCGCTAAGAATCCTCATTAGTAAATACAATAAATTGAAAGAAGTCAAAATAATAATATTTATCTTATACATCATTACTGCTTCCATACATCTTTTTCTCAATTGCCTTAATGTTAAAACAGTTCCTCACATCTATGTTTATATATCTTAATTGTTTGTGGTGTTTATGTGCTGATGATGGCTCCAAGAGCCAAAACATGCTCACTGTTATTTCATAAATAACCTTTTCAGATTCTATTGTTGTCAGGGACGTAACATTAGCGCCCGCATGGCCTGCATTGCAGGCAGGCCTGGGCCTTTAAGGGGCCCTGCTCATTCCTTGTAAAAACATAAAATTAACATACAGTACATCTAGCCTAATGTCACTCTGCACAGAAATAAACTGGGAGGTTTTGTACTATCAGTCAAATTTCTTTTGTGTTTTTGTTTATTGCTTACAATTTATACGTTGAAGAATTGCTACTTTGTTGCATCTAAATGCATTTTATTGTGTTGAGTATAACACATCACAGTTGTAAACAATGCTTGCACGTGCCGTCTCTCACAGCACCGCGACACGCTCCTCAGGAATGACCTGCACCAAATTACAGTATTTAAAAACAATTACAGCAATGACAATTGATACCAAAATATCACATTTTAGTTAGGAAACAATATTTTCTTTATATTTAATGCATGTGATATTGTATTATGTACAAAATTTGTAGAACATTTACCTTTTGTGAAACATTTATTCAACAACAGTGTATAATGAAAATAAGTTGGTGTGGTAACAATTAGTCAACTCACTTTTTACAAAAAAATCTTCAGTTTATTGTCCACCTAATCAATACAATTTATTAATGCAATTTATTAGTCAACTCAGTTTTGAACGAGCTATCTTAGCGTGAAGTTAATAATAGTCTTATCAGTTGTGCAGTCTGATATTTTTAAAACTTTATTTGAGAACTTCATGATTAAATTTTGTATATATACTTTTTTCTGTGTTGTAATCTAATACATTATTTTAACCGAGATTTCAGTATAGGCTACAGAGTACAGTTCTGTAGTTACAGAAAAATGGAACCAATTAAGTATCAACATCGAAGTGGTTCATGATTGGCATTTCTGCAGCTTATCTGTTAAGGCAGTTAAATAAAACCTATTAAAATTATTTTTGATACAATAATGAATAATTGCATTGTTCATATTACTTGACTATATAATTCATTATTTCTACCTGCTGTAATAAAATTTATATCAAGTTATTCATAGGTTTTACAATTCATTTGAAGGGGCCCGAGTTTTTATTTTAGCAGGTAGGCTTGTATTCCATTTGTTACGCCCCTGAGTGTTGTGTATTGATTAGGTGGTTAAAACACATACTGTATTTTTCTCAAGTTATATATAGTCAATACAGATCAAAATTAATAAGATTACTTGTAATTTTAATCATTACATAACATTTATGCATTTTGGAAGTGAAATTTTTAAAATTGCAAATATCTTCAAGAAGTTTAACTGGATTTTACTCATTTTACTGTTGTCTGTTCAATGTAAAAACAACTAGCAAGCAAAAGCAAAGTCATCTCCGTACAGGCCATGAAGGCCCTTGGAGGGGTGGAAGGTAAAGGCTTCCACTATCCGTAACCTCGGCACTTGATGGGGTAGAGTGGTTATCTCTAAGCCTTTGCCCCCGGGAATTCACCTGGTACTAATTTTAGTTGTAGGATGAGTGAACTTCAGGGTCATGTGCACCTCCCATAGTGGAAATCACGGTTCTTAAATTTTTGACTTCCTGATGGGGATTCGAACCCACGTTCTTCTGAGTGAACCGAGCACGCATTTACTGCCTTGGCAAGGCAGCCCCTGTAAAAACAACTACTTAAATAACTTTCCATTACTGTAGTAGGTTGCTCTTTATAGGCCCTGTGATCATATGCATGGGGTATTGAGCTGAATATCAATATTTCTCACATAAGGGCAGTTTAACCAGATAGGTGCACAGTACTCAGCAGCAGAATACTTAAGTCCAAGAGACAAGCACTGAAGAGTTTTAGGACTTGAATGCCATGTTGTACCACACAGTTTCCAGAGGATGTTGTTCCAATTTCTGAGGTTAGCAATTGTATTGTCAACATGCTATTTAAATGACAGTGTTCTCTTGAGTGTAACATCCAGGTACTTGGAATACCTGCTTTACACTAGATGTTTGTTATTGAAGCACATCTCAAGGTTTCTCTTCATCATTCTATTACTGAGATGGAAACTTGCTACAATACTTTTGCTCATGCTTGGTTCGAGCCTCCACTGTCAAGAATAATTTTTTAGTATCATCAAGTCCTACATGAGTATGTCCTCTATAGTCTCTATATTTGTGTGCTGAGCAGCTATTGATCAGTCATCAGCATATCCAAATTTTCTAGAAACTGTTTCAGGCATACCTGAGATGTATAAACTAAACAGAAGAGGAGACAGTCCTGATCCTTGTGGTAGTCCACTGTTGGGTTTCTTGCACATACTTATGTTATTACCCATGACAACTCTGAAAAGTCTATTACTTAGCATGTTGTTAATGAGACGTACTGTCAAGAAACATCCACAGTTTGCGAGTAGGCCTAATCAACTTCATGATTCATATTTGATAAATTAAACTTAAATATTTATTCCATCTTATTGATATTATGCATTTATTGCCTTAAGCAAATACTTCAGTTAGGAGTACCTATATATTTTGTTTTTAATACAAACATCATCAGCTACAAATCCCTTAGGTGAAAACAATAAGAATGTACTAACATATAACTTTTCTAAAGTTGTCTAAAAACATGCATAAAAACTTAAAAACTATTGTGAAAGTTACAACCTGGCTTTCCTTCTTTACCAACATGCATACATATTTATATTTCATTTCAAAACTTAAAATTTAAAATCATTAAAAAAGTTAATGATTATAAAACAGGAAAGAATTAAAAAAGAAAAAGAAAAATCTGGAAAAAATGTTGGAAAATATTCCCCCTCAAGTGGGAGAAGTGTTTACTAATTTTTTTTTTTTTGGTAAATATATAAGCATGATTATATACTTACATTAATGGCAGCAGCAATGAGTTTCATTCCTTGTAAGTCTGAGCGGCGTTGATACAGTTCCATGTTTGGCCAGATCTTCTTCCCACAACTTTCCCATTCTCCATAGAATGAAAAAGTAAGTGGCATATCTGGGGCCACTCTGTATACCTCAGTTAGAAGTATACCACCTCCAGGCTTAGGTTGTGCTATTAAGAATTGGATGTAAAATGGCACATTCACAGAAGCTAGAAATTCTTCCCAGTCATCCAGCTGCAGGAATGTAATCCAGATATTTAATACTGATATTTGATCTTTCCACAGCTGTTGAAAGATAATGGCATTATTAGCAGAATAAACTGTTTTTATTTGTAAAGGGTTGCTCATAGACAGAGAAATTCATTATCTGATCTGTCAAAAGATAGTGGTAGTGAACAAAATGCATTTCACCCTAGTCAACACCAAGGGTTTAATATTCTGAGTAATGAGTCTAGTACATACACATAACAGTTCCCAAATGTTTCTTGTAGAATATGAAAATATTTCTATTCTGATTGGTCCTATGCCTTTGTATAATATTATTTTGTTCTTTCATGCTTTGTAGATATACAGGATGTATTAGAACTATACCAACAAAAAGTTGACACATTGTCAAGCCCTGGTTAATACTGTTGACTGTTAACAACAATGCATTGTAAAGGCTTCTGGTGGCAAACAGAATTTTTCATATTTATTTCTTTGCATTGTTGTACTGATTTGAATATCAAGATACCAATATTTGTTTTACTCAAAATAATAAAAGAACTGCAAATATGCATTTATATGCACATGTGTCAAAAATATGCACATATTCCATATATATGCATTTATATACATTGTAAATTTTATTTCAACTGATATAAATTGCCTTTACTGTATTTCTTGTGGTATGATGTACTGCACAATGTATAGTGGTTAAACATCACTACATGCCTGTAGTCGAGGCTATTTTAAACGACAACAAGTGGCTCTTGTTGAGATCGGCAAATGCAGTACAGGCCCCACAGACTGTCAAATCTCGCTGAATTTAAATAGCAACAAGTGGTTCTTGTTGATATCGGCAAATGCAGTGCAGGTCCCACAGACTATCAGATCTCTATGGATGAGGTACCCTTACATGTCAGCAGATATGATGGTATTGTGTATCTGGTAAAACTGGTACCTTGCCTACAAGATGTACAACCTGTATGTATCCAGGTTTCACAGTCATGACAGCACGGCAAGTATGACTGGCTATATGACAACCTGACTGTCCAGCTTTGAACATTTCAACAAAATGATCCTGGTGATATTCGATGCCGTGACATATTTATCTGGTTTGTGACATGCTTGGCTGTGACTTCACAGCCTTTTCCCCAGTTCTTTTATGAAATGGGTATTGACAACATTACCATACTTGTGTAATGGTTAAAAAGCAGATACAACATTACTCTGATTCACTCTTATATATCTGCTAGGATAAGAGATGTGCATTCGTGGGCTTTACGATAACTATCACCTTTGTGTACATTCAGAAAAACACCAGAGAAATGTGGAATATCATTTCAGAAAAGTCAATTATAAGAAATCATTTCTCATTTTCCCAGCTATGGTGTTCTTCAGGAATTAAGTAAGTAATGACAAAAGAAACTCAACTTAGCCTGTAAATTATTCATTCTACTTACCTGTTGGAAGTAATGTTTGAGTGCTTTGCTCTCAAACAGTGTAATCATGAGAGGCATGTTCTTGCGGCAATGTATTTCTTTAGGACTTTGTAATAAAGTTGAAAATGATACTACTGCACTATGTACTGAAAGGCTGGATAGCAACTGTTGAAACTGAGCAAATATTTTATATGCCAACACATCTGAAAAAGAAAATACTGTAAATAAAGAACAACATACCAAATGATAGAATATTTTGTATTTAAATTTATAATCTACTGATAGCGACAAACACATAACCCTGTTATTATAAACATTGTCTACTGAGCCTGCACTCATAGGAATTAACTTCTTCCAAGAATGTAATCTACGTTTCAGTAGCTTACTAAAGAAATAGTTTTATAGGGTGTCGAAAAACAATCATCAATCAGTCACCACAAATCTGCATTTAGGGCTGTCACCCAGGTGACAAATAGCCTATTAGTTGTTTACCTAGTCTTTTCTTATACGTTTTCTAAGAGTTGGCAATTCATCAAACATCTCCTTTTATAAATGATTCCAGTTCCTAATTCCTCTTCCTATAAATGAATATTTGCTCCAATTTGACCTCTAGAATTCCAAATTTATCTTCATATTATGATCATTCATACTTTTAGAAACACCGTTCGAGCATGCTCGTCCACTAATGTCATTCCACATCATCTCTAGAATAACATCTTGGAACATACACTTGGTCTAGGAGGTCGTCTCCTCACTCCCAAGTTTACCCAGCCCAAGGTTTTGCAACAGTTTGGCCAACAAAATGTGCTCCTTTTCTTTAGATCTCCTCCACTTTTCGAATCAAGTAATACTGGTATGGGTCCAGCAGCAGTGCTAAGAAGCTCGGCTCCCACACCCCCTGCTATAATTGAAAATGGGCCCCTCATTTCCTGATGGGTGATAAGGAAAGTAACAGGTTTATTTCATAATATAAGGTTGTATATTATTACAATGAACAGCAACAATGACAATAATAATAGTAGTAATAATAATATTGCACAATTTAGGTTTCAGATTCAAGAGAATTAAAGTAATACACTTATATGGCACGCACACGCACACACGCACACACACACACACACACACACACACACACACACAAGAAATGCATATTCCAATTATAGTAACCAAAACACCCTGACCATCACAATATTGAGAAATAATCTTGTTCCGAGGACCAAATAATTTACTACTATTTACAACTCAACCACCCATCGTAGGCCTGCTTAGCTACATTGACTGCCAAGAATTATAAACAGGCTCGAAACTTCAGAATTTAGAGTTTAGATAAGGAGGACGTCTTTGTTATCGCATCTTCGCTGACTACTGAGTTCTCAGAACTGGCTACTTACTTCAAAAGCCTTGTTGATAGTTGTGAGTAGCAGCAACGGATGGTTATTATTGGAACAGTTTGGAAAACCCACATTCTTTCAGATATAACTACTGTACTCCTACTGATGAAAGAAACTCTGCACTGCGACAGCCTAAATTTGGAATAACCCTCTGTAATACAAATGATACTGTGTTGTGTGCTGTAATCGCCACCAGTGTGTGGGTCCCATTATTGGAACCATACTCTAATTGGGGTCTTACCAGTGACTTATATGCTCTTTCCTTTACATCCTTACTACAACCCCTAAATACCTTCATAACAATATGAAGAAACCTACAACTTTTATTTACAATACCATTAATGTTATTACCCCAATGAAGATTTTTACTTTTATTAACAAGGTACTTACAGTGATCCCCATGAGGAACCTTCACTTGAAAAATCATTAAAACTGAGAAGACTTCCGCTTGGTAAAACTTACAAACTAATATTTCAATACATTTGTCATCATACCAGTGTCTGCAGTCCATCTCACAACATTGTCGATGTTGTTTTGTAGTCACTCGCAATCTAGTAACTTCTTTCTCTATAAGCTATAACATCATCCGCAAAAAGCCTTATCTGTTAGTTCAGTTCTTTACTCGAATCATTTAGTCCAGTAATACAACCTTGCAGAACACCCCACTTAATTATTACAGAATCAGATAATGCTCCATCTACTCTAATTCTCTGAGTTCCAATTTTTAGAAATTTAGCCACCCGTATAGGCACCCTTTTGCCTAGTTCCGTAGCCCTCATTTTTGCCAGTAATCTCTCAGGATCTACCCTGTCAAATGCCTTGAAGAAGTCAATATTGATATATCCATTTGACCTTCTGAATCTAAAATATTTGTTATATCTTGCTGAAAACCAGTAATTTGGGTCTCATTAGAACAACCTTTCCTAAATCCTAACTACCCTCTATCAAACAGATTAGTAATTTTGCAAACATGTCTAATATAATCAGAAAAATGCTTTCCAAGAGTTAAAATGCAACACATGTCAAGTTGACCGGCATGAATTATATGCTTATGCTTTTTGTTTATCATCCTTTTCTTTGTACACTTTTCTCCATTATATTGGTATAGCTCCTTTAGGACTTCTGGCCGTAAAACAGGGCCAAATCCACATGTGTGACACAGTTCGTACCTGCGACCCCACAGATGTGGGAAAAGCAGTAGAAGAAGAAGAAGGAGATTGGTAGAGCTCCTTCATATATACAGTAATCAAATAATCTGTAGTAAATTCCTCAGAAATCTTGTCAATTCCAGCTCTTTTCTATTTCTCAGTTTTTATTCCTTTCTACCTTTTATATCAGAGTAAAATTTCAGTATAACGCTAGTATTAGTCACCTCCACTACCGGGACATAAGGCTTATCTCCAAATATCCTTACATACTGCTGACTAAATATATCTGACTTCCATAAATCCTTATCTCCAACTATTCTTACATACTGCTCACTAAATATATCTGACTTCTGTAAATCCTTCCTCACCTTGTTCATTAATGATTCCTGGGATATATTTTGCCTGAAATACCTACATACTCCCAGTTTTCAATTAAAATCATATGACTGATAATTATGCTTTCTATAATGTTCCTATTACCACCACAACAATGTCCCATCTTTTCCCCCTAATGATGTCTTCTCTCCCCATCCCTCCCACCACTGATCTACCACGGTCCCAGAGCACATCTCATCAGCCACCTGCCGAGGGAACTATTAATCCTGATACTCCTGGAAGTATGTTACGTCCACCTTCAACACCACCGCCTTCGGACCGTAATATCCTGTATAGCTGCGTCATTCGCGGTGTGGAACCAAGTATACCAGCTGATGTCATCGCCCAGGAACTCCGCCAGTCAGGACTGCCCGTGCGAAGAGCGTTTCGCATCCACAACGTCGACGGTCCGACCTTTTTAGTCGGACTCCATCTTCCAACTTCCGAAGACGCTCAACGCCTCATCAACAACGGGATAAACCTTTATGGCCGCCACCATTGAGTTGATATCGTAATCTATAATATTCGAGTTGAACCATCTTGCTCGCCTCCCCAAACCTTGCCCTGACATCCCACACCTCGTCGTCGTCCCCAACCTTGCTGATCCTCCTCAACCACCTAGTCCACATCTCTGACCTTATCCACAACCACCTCGTTTGTTTTCGCCAATATTGCCAACCTCTCACCTCCTTAGCCTCCTACTCACTTCTCTTGTTAACTTCTCCTCCTTCCATCACATCCTTGCACCTTATCTTCTCCCTTGCAACCTTGGTTAAACCTTCCCTTCTTGGCTTCTCGCCTCCACAAGTATTTGTAAATCTGTCCATAAAGCACTAGATAACCTACACATCCTTTATTCTCATCTCCTTAACTTCTTCATACCGCCTTACCCATCTCCCTCTTCTCTCAATTCTTCCCAACCCCATCTAATCTCCTGGCCAGAGAGAGGGTGTTACTCTCTAGGTAAATAAGTCTATAATGTTATCCATAGTTGACTTCTTCACTAAATTCATTTTCCTGGAAAGTTCTTTCAATTTCTCCTTACTTCCACTACAATTTCTAACTTCATTCCTTTCCACACTTCACCTACTTCTACATCTCTTTATTTTTCTGTTATAATACAGTGGGTCTTTACCATTCCTTACCACTTTTAAAGGTGTATACCATACCTATTTTCATACTCCTTGAGAATTGCTTTAATTCTTAAATGCACAGTTTCTTTTAAATACGATGGTGCTTCGTTCCAAATGTAATACATCACTGTCAGAAAAATATTTTTAAACATATTCATCGATTTTTTTAAATATCTATTTGGATCAGTCAAAATGCTACGAGTTTTGAATGTTTTACATACCAGCATATGCAAAACTGTACGTTTATTGTAGCTACTGCTGCACTTCAATCTTAGGGATGTCCTTGCACACGAATTCCCTGAGGTAAAAGACATTTAATTTGTTTTACCTTAACTGTTGAAAGTTTACACTTCACTCCAGCTGATTAGCAAGAAAAATCATATAATAAAAGATTGTTAATTTTTTAATACACTAGTGAGTTCTTCTGCAAATTAGAAGCAAATGCACACCTGTAACATCGTAATGCAGATATAGCAAGCAAGTAAATCCTCATTTGCACATATGCAGTGCTGTGCATTCAAGGGTTAAACCAATCTCATAGGCCATTTATTTTACTTACTATTGTTACTGTTAAGGTAATATCGTGGATTGCAGAGGGATGAGAAGTGCCTGGGGTGAATGGGTAAAAAAGGAATTAACTAGAGCAGAACTTAACACAACAAATTTTGAAATTTTCTTTCTTTCCTTTTTTTCTAATTTAAAAAAGTTGATAAGTAGAAAATGTGACTGAATAACAACAACATTAATGAACTTGTCAGCTCTTGCAATAACAAGGACATAAATTCCAAAAATCAGGTACAAAATTTACAAGTGTTAATAGTTTGGTTGATTTACATAGAAAAGAGCGTTAGTGCTCTTGCCAGGTACAAAATTTTATAAGAGCTAAAGAATGCTCCAGGAAAATACACTTTGTAGGGGTCTGCTCTCCAACTATATCATAGTCCAGCCTTGCAGCAGCTTCAATTCCCTCATGGCGCACTTACAACCTATCAGTTATCCTCAATTAAAGTATTTACACACCGTTGCCCTGATGTAGGCTTGTCTATTGCTCAACAGTTAGATGTTTCACTGTTCCCAAAAGAGAACTAACAAAAAACAAAAAAACCTCTACACACACCAATAAATTTGCAGGGGCACAATTGACCATACTAAGTGGCCTTAGTGTAAAAAGAAAAGGTTGAACATGACTGGCCATAAACAAAAGGCTTGGAGGTTAAATACTTGCCCTCCTTATAGAAATAGTTAAAATCCTAAGTGGGCTTATGGCCCAATGATACAGAGGCTAAACCTATTCTACACTGAGGTGACTAAGTAAGAAATATTAAAGCTAAATGTTATTAAAGAAATTTAGAGGTTTTGAAAACTGTAGTCACCCCATGCCAAGTTGAATGGGAACTGACAAAGGTTAGTCACTCTTTGTTTTCTTACATTACATGTTTCCCAGTAGGGAATAGGATAGAGTCCTCAGGCTTGCCGAAAATTCTACATTTAACTTTTTGATAAGTGCGCATGGCATACGTATGCCATGCAATAATACCGGCCACATCTGAGTACGTATTTGACTGGTAAACACCTCTGGGGAGTAACAAATTTGTTTTTTAGAAATTACAATAAAATCATTTATTACAACTTTGAGAGACTTTGAGACATATGAAAAAAACATTTTGGATCGAGAAAACACTGTCTTTTCAAAACTTTCAAAACTTTTTAATATATTACCTTCACTAATATCTCTACTTAGTTCATCTATAATATCATCATTTGTATCCAGAAATCCATAGCATCCCTAGTAATGTACAAAAGAAGAAACCTTCACGCTTATATTTACAAAAACCAAAAATATTTATAGCTACGAAGAGTACAAACAATTATCCACATCAGCAACAATGGTAACACTGCTGTAACTTGTAGGCTAACAGCGCACCAAACTCTTACACTGTAGGGAGTATACTCATTTCCGTTAGAGACCACACCATACCGAACTAGGAACTGAAAAACTCCAAAAAATGCTGCCAGATGTCATATTACATCAGTAAGCAACTAAGTTCTTAGTACTAGCCTAAAACGACTCTATTGACTGCCCTTGTGAGCACTCGTCAACAGGTTAAACCATCAAAATTTAGAAATTTACATAAAAGAGGTTGGAACATTCCCCTCAAATTATGCACAGGTGCTATCACATAGCTATGAAAATTCTACCATTACCTTGAGTTGCTGGGCCTTGCTAACGCCGCCTGTGCCCCTGCCTTCTGGTTCACGTCAATACACCCTCCTCACATTGGAGCAATTCAGATCATACAGCACTAAAGCGCCCAGCTTTTATAGTATTTTTAATGAGAAGCTTCCAGAACTCCTTACTGATAGGTTGGATTGCTGTACACGCTCCAATTTTAATTGAATAGAGAAAATATATACAAGTTCCTGATAGGTTGATTACTATTAAAGAAGGAACAAGCTGAAGTGTTGGCAATTTTGATACATAAACAAAACAGTCCTCAAAACCCAAGGTTTGCCAACTGCAAACATAAACTTTCCTTTGTAAAATGATTAGAGTTCATCATGCTAGAGGGAGCAATTAAAGCGATGAAAGAGACATCTAGCAGTTGAATACCAAAGTATCTTTTAGTACACCAGTTCAAGTTTAGTTACATATAATGGCATTATAGAAGGTGCGCAGTTTAACTGGTAGGTAGTCCAGGTCGTTGGTATTATCTGAGATGTCTTTAATACTTATTGACAGGCTCGCCCCACTTTTACTATATCTCGCAAGTCCAGGCATCTCATAAAGCAGCTGTGTACAGATGGATAGGTTTGAACACATAGCTGCTGACCCCCACAACATGCAATGACTGTTCTTTGGTTCGACTACACAGGAGGTCTAGTAATTCACGCAAACAAATATAGTGAACTATTTAACACTGACAACCAAACAGCAACAGCTCACAGTCCTAACCAACAGGACAATACTCCTCACAACAACATCTGAACTACTCTACTTACACCAAATGCTCCACATACAAACACCAAGTTGGTCTACAGCCCACGGTAGTATACACACAACTACACATACTCCATACTCTGTACCCTACCTGACTGGTGAAACAGCTACCACTCATTTGACACTACAACAATTCCTTGTAAAGACTCTGTCAGTAACGACAGCCAATTAGCTGTCACCTCAGCCCAGCTACCAAAATCCAACACACTGTCTGTTCGTGGCAGCCTCCTTTTTATAGCTTGGGCGATGAGAATCAGAATATTCGTGATGTGGCTAAAGAGGGAAAATTTTTGTTGTACCTCCCAGGAAGTGCACTAGGAAACCAGATGAAGAGAATAATATGTACACAGAAAGACCAGTCATGACCTCAGGCTGGGAGCTCCCAGTTGACTCACTAGTTCCTTTGAATGAAATACAAAAATGGGCTACAACAGGGCTGGTCGCTCTGATTAGCTATCTTCTGAGCTGCTCCTCAGTATATTTGCCAATTCCAAATAATACCACCTTCATTTTGCATCTTGGCCTCCATCACACTTGATAGCTCACATCATTTACTCATATCAAAACGTGGTAAGGGTCTTTCCACATCCTCTGGAGCTTGATCAGTTGCTCCCTGTGATCATACTCTTCTGTACAGCAACTTGTCCATTCTCCAGTATACTTGTCAGATCCACGCAGTACCGGTCGGTCAGGGCAGGATGGTCCTCAGATCGGCTGAATGTTAAATCCATTGGAAGGCGCAGTCTCTTTTATATGGCGTCCTTGCTGGTGAATTTTCCATGGCCTCATACAGGGCCAACTGCAAGCCAGGTGAACCAGGGGAAGATAACGAATCCCATCCCTCTGTGTTTCCAACTGGGCGTCATAACTCCAATTACCATCAAACTCCACAGTGGCCTTTCAGCAGGGATCTCTATGCTCGGCCTCCATCCTAGAACAGAACTTGCAGCCTTCTGTACAATGTCTTCGGGACAGAGCAGCAACATATTTTATCTTGTGGAGAACCCTGTTGACCTTTCTCTGTCTGTCATCTATCTTCTTCTGGCTGTCTTCCATCTCCTTCTCCCCGTCATCTGTCTTAATATGGCTGTCTACCATCATCCCCTGCCTGCCTTCTGTCTTCTTCTGGCCATCTTCTCCAGGGTGTCTCAATCTTCCTTTTCATTCTTTGGTGGCCTTCCCCTAATTTCTTCTCCATCATCTTCTGGCCCTCTTCCATCTTCTTCTGCATTATCTTCTGATCTTCTTTCATCTCATTTTGGACTTTCTTTCATCTACTTCATCATCTCAAAGAGCGTGTTTAACACATCAGAGACACCATCCATTGAAAATCACTGTTGCAACAGTTTAGCTAAGATTTTTTTTTTCACCAAGTTTGATAGCTGCAGTCGCTTAAGTGCGGCCAGTGTCCAGTATTTGGGAGATAGTGGGTTCAAACCCCACTGTTGGCAGTCCTGAAGATGGTTTTCCGTAGTCTCCCACTTTCACACCAGGCAATTGCTGGGCTGTACCTTAATTAAGGCCACGGCCGCTTCCTTTCCAGACCTAGCCCTTTTCTGTCCCATAGTCTCCATAAGACCTATCTGTGTCGGTGCGATGTAAAGCAACGTGTAAAAAAAAAATATATTTTCAAGCATTTACAGTAGAGATTCAAAATAATGTAGTTTACATTCATTGACTTTACATATATATATTTTACCTTATAGTCTACTAATGGAGAAAGTATCTTCCATACCGTATTTTATATGAAATGAAAGTGACATTCTTGTATTTTTGTGGGTAGTTTCACACAATACAGTGAAAACTACGGCAGGTATTGCCTTGGAAACTTTGAGTGGAAGAACTGGAAACAGCAGTTCAAAGATTCCTGTTGCACATATCCCACGCTAAGGGGCCAATTAGTTCATGAGAAAGAGTGGGTATACTTTGGTGTTTTTTGTCATCAGATACTTGATTAGAAACCATCGCTCTCATTTTTGATCTGTACTGAAAACAGCGATCTCACTTAGTTTACAAAAGGAGTACATTTATTGTTCCACCTATTCAATACAATCAGTACCACATTATGTGGTTAACTAGACATAGAAAATCTAAATATTATGGGGACATGTTTTGCCCTTCCCCTTGGGCATCATCAGCCATATTAATTTAATCTTAAAACAAACATTGTTTAGAGGACAATGATATTCATAATTTGTAAAAATTGAATTGTGATTTTTTAAAACATTAACTTTACAGAACACATATTATTAAATATGATGTTGGGACATGACATGTACAACATATGCTAAAATTATTGTAAACTAATTTAAAATCTTGTCTAAAAGAAAATTTGTGTCAAGTGGCACTCCTAGTGGCGTGACCTGAAAATTAGCGCTAAATTCAAATATCAATGGAAATGTATATACGGAAATGGATAAATAAATTACGTCTAGAAAGAAAGTGTTATTAAAATATTAACTTCAAAGTTGCTAAAGCAATTCTGGATACATGAATGAAGAATTATTTAACAGGTTATTATTTAAAGACTGAAAATAGACATATAATCAAGATGTGAAATGGACTGCTGTGAAAGGGCTTGATCTTTAATTTATGCATTACTTTTTTAGCTTTAGCATACCTGCCTGAACTTTCACGGCTAGATTTGCCTTTTTTCTCATTTAAAAGCATTGTATATCACTTGTCAATAAAAATATCGGCACATTCCTTACACACATGATTTAATGAATTTACATTTAAGAGCTGGATAATTTTCTTTTTAACTTGAAGTCTACTAACAGAAAGAAAATCTATAAATATAGCCGCAAAACATTCAAAATTTCCCTATAAGCAATACTTGCCATTGCGTTAGGGTAAAGCAAATGTGCATCATCGTCACATTCCTTAAATCAATCATATTTTCTTCAGTGCTTGACAACGCATTGCGGCATTCCAAACGGGGTAACTTGGAACACAACCAGCCACAGACATATGCATATGCATTTTCCTGAATTAAATCAAAACCCAGAGATCACACCTACAACAACACATCGGTATTGAAGGTTAACTGCTGCACTAATACAATAATATTAGCTTATTATATTTTAAGGCAGTTAAAATATGGGTCGCACAGGTCAGGCGTTTAGGAAGTAGGCCTTCTATAAAAATATATTTGTAAATGGAAGAATATAATTATAGGCAAACACAGTATTTACTTACATTTTCTTGTCACGAGGGAAACGGAAGAAAGACAGCGAATCCTTCTGCTCTTCATAGTTATTGCAGCCAAACGCAGCACATATCTTTCCACTCATATTGACAGGAGATATAAAGGAATTACACACGCTACTATTTACGTATGTCAACTTAATGCAAACGCATAAATAACCCCAGAAACTTCACAAACAAATACACGTGCTCTCATGACATATTCAGTAACTCTCAGGTCACTCCGCTAGACAGAGCTCTAATCGTTGTCCCTCTATATCTCGCAGAGTATCGCGTATTGTCTCTACTGTATTTGATTCAATTCAGTTCACTTCAAACAAAAATTCGTTCATTACGGTTGAACTTCTTATTCAAAATATTTATTATTCACTAGGTAAAATTCGCTTTGGCTCAATCTGATATGAAATTGATGGGTATGTAAATAAATGTATTCTAGCGAACATGAGCTCGATTGCACTTCTGAACATCCGAACTAAATGATTGTTGTCGTGTAACATTTAGGCCTACATTCAATTGGTCATTTTCATCTCCAATGAAATAGATTTCGAGAAATGTATGTTTATTGCTGGGAAAAGGAAGCAAAGACTAATAATCTGTGGTAAATATGTCCCTGAATTTTAAATGTCGGCATAAAATGCTCTGCTATAATGTTAGCACCGAAAGAAGTCATCTGGAAACAGGAATTGTAATTTCTTATGTTTTTGAGAACATGTTTTGAATCATCAGTAATTCCATTTAACAAATTTTTCTGTGGTTATTTTGACTGCTCAAGGTCAGGTAACTTCACTTTTCCTCTCGTGCAGCACATTCTCGAGGTTTCTCCTTTAGTTTCCACTAACTTGGACGAATGTACATGAGGTATTGCATTGCATATCTGGTTCGTATGAAAAAGCACTTCGGTGATTTGAAGCTTGAAAATTCAGATATTGCAACTCCATACATCTTAGCTGTTGATCTATATTGTTCTTGGAGTTGTTGAAGCTACTGTGCTGCTCTTCTTCTTCTTCTTCTTCTTCTTCTTCTCAATTCAACTCATGACACTCGTACTATAACTGGCAAAAACACAGACGACTATCGACTACTTTTAGAGTTTTGCGAGGAGAGGACACATGTATTCATGTTTACTCACATTTATTCACATTTACAATAACAGACAATGAGTTGCCTAATTACATTAGCATCCTAGCAAGAAAGGACCGTCATAAACATGGACGTGTGTTCCCATCCTCCTATATACAGCAAATCTTACCGGACTATAATGATATAGCGTAAGTTGTTGTTGCCCAACGACAATCTGTCCATCAAGGTCTATTCAGTCTTGGTGTGGCTTTGTAATTGAATTAATTCCATAAAATTACTCATTATAAAAAACTACCTATCCGATTTCGTTCCAACCACTTGCTAAACACGCTTGTATTCAATGCAACGTTGTGTCAAAATACTTTTAGAGTTTTGCGATCACAAATATACGCAGGCTATTTTTTTATATATATATATAAGGATTATAGAAGACAATATCAATTTAAGTTTTAATAAATATTATGCAAGTGGAGTACACTATAGTGCAACAATAGGCCTAAATTAGAACATAACATAAAATAATATACAGACGTTTTTTGTTTTTAGAGAGTTAACTTCGCACTAATACATCGAAAGTTTTCGGTGACGCAACGATAGGAAAGGGTATAGGGTTAGATGATAGCGGCCGTGGTCTTCATTAACCCAATGGCTGCCACGATCCGATATAAGCCGATGCTCTGTGAATCGTAAAACTCCTGCGATCCAATGAGATCCGATGTTCTAAAGGCAGGTTTTCAAATACCGTTTGTTCAGGAACACAACAGATGAATCCCATATGCATGTTGTCTGATCCATGGTATCTCTAACTACGAGTAAATTACATTTTCTCTCAGACAAAGCGAATATAACATTCTTGCTTTTTATTTTTTTGAGGGGTTGGCACGCGATGGCCATGTCATGTGCGCCACGTACTTTGCGCGGCAAGTTTGTTTGCTTTCATCCTGTTTTGGCGTATATACCACGGATTTATGTAGGGTAAGATGGTAAAATGTTATTCAGAACACTTGTGTTAAAAATACATTCAGGCTATGTTGTTAGGAAGTGACAGTAATATATCTTCTAGTGATAAAAACAGTGAGAGAAACAGTAACAGTTCATGTGACAGATATTAGCCTTAATGGTGTTATCCCTCCTCAAATGACTACTACTTTTTTTTTGCTACTTGCTTTACGTCGCACCGACACAGATAGGTCTTATGGCGACGATGGGACAGGAAAGGGCTAGGAGTGGGAAGGAAGCGGCTGTGGCCTTAATTAAGGTACAGCCCCAGCATTTGCCTGGTGTGAAAATGGGAAACCACAGAAAACCATTTTCAGGGCTGCCGACAGTGGGGTTCGAACCTACTATCTCCCGAATACTGGATACTGCCCGCACTTAAGCGACTGCAGCTATCGAGCTCGGTAAATTACTACTACTAGCACCACCACTAATAATACTGTCGAAAATGTAGATGACAATAATGTTAATGTTAACTAGCGAAATGCAAGTCACCATGACGACGAACCTAACCTCAAATTTCAATTTCAGAAATTAAAGTCATTTGGACATTTTTAAACATAGAAATTAAAAAACTTTTAACATTATGAGACAGCAAAGTTTAGTGATTCTAACAGTGACAGTAACATGTATGTGGAATAAATATTACTATGCCGAAAACGAACTCAAATTTGAAAAATTAATTATAGAAAGTGTAAATTTATAATTCATTACTTTTTTACATAAAGACATAAGTGCCAACTAAGTAAATCACAGGACATATACATGGATATATCATGAATCATCAAAAAATTCATCACCGGGCAGTTGGCCGTGCGGTTAGGGTCGCGTAGCTGTGCGCTTGCATCCGGGAGATAGTGGGTTCGAACCCCACTGTCGGAAGCCCTGAAGATGGTTTCCCGTGGTTTCCCATTTTCACAGCACGCAAATGCTGGGGATGTACCTTAATTGAGGCCACGGCCACTTCCTTCCAACTCCTAGGCCTTTCCTATGCCATCGTCGCCATAAGACCTATCTGTGTCGATGCGAGGTAAAGCAAATAGCAAAAAATTCATCTAGATAGCTTCAAAACTGAGACGAGTACATTTTCTTAATTTAGGTTGGCAGTTTTAGCAGTACTACAGCATTTTAGTTGGCACGGAAAGGGTTAAGATACAGCCCCAGTATTCACCTGATGTGAAAATACTAAAACACGGAAAAACCATCTTCAGGGCTGTCGATGGTGGGATCCCAAACCACCACCTCCCGAATGCAAGCTCACAGCTACGCAACCCAAACTACACGGCCAACTCGCTCAGTACAAACGTTTAATGAGACAGTTGTGGTTGCAATTTTTGTAGGGTTTTCTTATTTCGGGTTCAACAGGTAATAATTGCAGGCGAGGGACTCGTTCTACATTCAAGGGACTTCTGTATTTTGCTTTGGTACCTGTATAGATGGAGGAGCTCGCTTCACAGAGATATGCAAGTGAGAAAAGCAGCAATATTATTTTACCTTCTCATACAAGATTTTGAATTCGTCCTGTAAACACAGCCAAAAATCCAGCAAACTCTGGTTTTGAAACGCGATTATTAGAACACATTCAGTACCGGTGCGCATTCAGAATCATTAAACTCTTTCGTGAACTGTCGAAGAATAGAGATCAAACGAGTCTTTCAAAGCTTCAAAGTGCGCCTGGATCATTTTCGATGTATTTTCTTGAATCTTAACCTTGTTTTCATTCAAGAAGCTTTTTCGTAAGAGGGAAGTAATTGACATCTTCCTTTTCTACGCACTCACTCATCATCTTTCCCCCTGTGGGTGGGGGCGGTTGAATATAACCCACGGTATCCCCTGCCTGTCGTAAGAGGCGACTAAAAGGGGCCCCAGGGGCTCTGAGCTTCGGAGCGTGGGGTAGCTACCACGGGGCCCTCAGCTGAGTCCTGGCGTTGCTTCCACTTACTTGTACCAGGATCCTCACTTTCATTTATCCTATCCAACCTCCCTTGGTCAACTCTTGTTCTTTTCCGACCCCGACACTATTAGGTTTGCGACGGCTAGGGAGTCTTTCATATTCACGCCCTTCGTGGCCCTTGTCTTCCTTTGCTCGATGTCTTCATTTTTTTGAAGTGTCGGATCCCTTCCATATTTCCCTCTGATTAGTATTATATAGAGGATGGTTGCCTAGTCGTACTTCCTCTTAAAACAATAATCACCACCACCACCATCACTCATCATCAATGATCAGTGATCTGCAGTTAGGTCTGTCACCCAGGTAACAGATACGCTATCAATTGTTTCCCTGGTATTTTCTTAAACGATTTCAAAGCACTTGGGAATTTATCTAGCTTTTCCCTCGAAATTGCTCTTCCTATAAATTATTAGTTCTCTTGAATTCCAATTATATCTTCAAGTTATGATCTCTTACCTTTAAAATCTCCACTCACGCTTATTCGTCTATTGATGTCATTGCACTTCATCATTCCCCTGCCAGCTCGGAACATACCGCTTTGTCAAGCAGTTCGTCTCCTTGCTTCCAAGTTTTCCCAGCCCAGAATTTGCAACATTTTCGTAACCCTACTCACCCAGATCAAATCGTGCTGCTTCCCTTTGGACCTTTTTAGTTCTCGTATCAAGTACGCGTAGTCATGGTGTTAGTCTCATACACCGGAACCATATGCCTATTTTAACTGGGTTTTTTTTCAGAGACTTACATGCCCTCTCCTTTACATCCTTACTACAACCCCTAAATACCCTCAATCCTCATAACCATATGAAGAGATCTGCACCCTTTATTTACAAGCTCATTGATGTTATTACCCCAGTTAAGATTTTTTCTGATATTAAACACCTAGGCGCTTAAACATCATCATTCATCATTGTCAGTCCCGATTGCGAATATGGATTACGCGGACGCAATTGGCTTATATTTATCTATTATGTGTAATATTTGTAAAGTGATATTTTTGGACGTTTTGGCATTGATTGACCAGGCAAAGAATGTCCTGAAAGGAGTTTTAGAAACATCCGTTTCTATGGCGAAACCTCTTAGGCCTACCCTATGTCTTACAAGGTAAATTGCGTTTACGGGCAGTGTTACCGGGTTGTTCGAACGCGGGGGGGGGGGGGGGAGTGTGGAGGGAAAGGATGTTCCGCATAAAATATGTTCATTCATCCATCTTGTGGTTTGTGCAGGGTGGGTGCTTGGACCCCATTGCATTGTATTTCAGTGTGATATTTTTCTGTGATGTTCATCATAGTTACCGGGACTGCTGTGATTATTTCGTTTGTTGTTATTTTTGGATGTATTTCTATTTATAATTATTTTATTTTTTAGCACGAGGGTGCGGTTAAATAGCTTAGCTAGATGTTGATTTTAATTCAGACAAATTCGATCTCAGTTACAGTCCGACTCGTTGGCTGAATGGTCAGCGTACTGGCCTTCGGTTCAGAGGGTCCCGGGTTCGATTCCCGGCCGGGTCCTGGATTTTAACCTTCATTGGTTAACTCCAATGGCCCGGGGGCTGGGTTTTTGTGTAGACCCCAACATCCCTGCAACTCACACACCACACATAACACTATCCTCCACCACAATAACACGCAGTTACCTACAAATGTCGGATGCCGCCCACCCTCATCGGAGGGTCTGCCTTACAAGGGCTGCACCCGGCTAGAAATAGCCACACGAAATTTTTAAAAAAATCTCAGTTACAGATGCTAACCAACGTCAACTCGTGGGAGATAAATTTTGGTAGGCCCTACAGAAGGAGAATTTATTTCAGAGATTGAAAATATTTAAAGTTTAAATTTAACAAGCTAAATGTTTGTAGTTATAATAATAATAATAATAATAATAATAATAATAATAATAATAATAATAATAATAATAATAATAATAAATTTACCTGGATAGGGAGTCATTCATTTAACTCATCCAACATGATTGCATTGTGATTTGTGTTTAGCTTTGCCGGATTGATTCACTTTAAATTTCTACTAGGATTAACGAAGAGATAATAATCATCACGGAATTCTATATTTTTCAAGAAGAACTTTATTGAATTATTTACATTTTAGATGCTATTTGGTATTCTATTTTCGAGAGCAAGATTTTTTTTTTCTACGTCGCACCGACACAGATAGGTCTTACGGCGACGAAGCAAATTTATCATATTTGTATTCCCCCAATTCCTCAATCGCCATTGGTCCACGTCTAGTAAGACCCTGAAAATTGGAGACTAAGAAGGGCAGAGTATTAAGAGTTAATAAAGGGAAGAAAAGTATTGAAAGTTAAAAATTTAAGTACTGTCAATCATAAATAAATACTATTAAAGAAAAGCTAATATAAATTAAAGGAGAAAATATATCTATGAATATAGTGCATATATGCAATTATATACAACGCATTCCACATAAAATAACCTGGAGGTCAAAAAACGAACGGTACCGGTAATTCTTTTGTGATTTTTGAATTCCTGTGTAACATTTAACACGTAATAATCACACTGTTCTTCTTAAACCTCTTAAGGAGGAAGTTGTTACCGAGGTCTGAGAATCTTATCTACATTTTTCCAGAAAGGCCCTTAATATTGTTTACGTTAAACAACATCTAAACTCTCTGTAGCACTATATACACAAATTGTTTTAAACGTTCAGTATCTTATGTTTGCTAAACAACGAAGGAAAAATACTAACTTAGATTTTGCATTCGGGAGATAGTGGGTTCGAACCCCACTATCGGCAGCCCTGAATATGGTGTTCCATGGTTTCCCATATTCACACCAGGAAAATGCTGGGACTGTACCTTAGTTAAGGCCACGGACGCTTCCATTCTGCTCCTAGCCCTTTCCTACCCCGTCGTCGCCACAAGACCTATCTGTGTCGGTTCGGTGTAAAGTAAATTGTAAAAAACTAATTTGAATACGGTATTCTGCAAGTAATCCACTTACACAGAGTCTGCTATTGGATCTTTTAAAAACACTTACCTTGAGCAGCAGTGTCTGCGTGAACAATGTACACACAGCCTGAAAAGAAGTGATCCTTTGTTTCCGCTATAAATTGTGCCATATCGTCCAGTGATATCCTGATGTTCGAGAATTCAGGAGGAAAGGTAACATTGTCTTTAGTTATATTTTCTCGAAAAGCCTGCTCTTTTAACGGACCAGTGCGAGTGTCTATGACCCGGGGAAAAGTATGTTCGGCTGCTTCCACGAGTAATATTACAGCTAGAAGCACAGAGTAACAAAGGCACATCTCTCCAAAGACCTGACAACGAATGAACGACAGTATTCAAAGCATTTCTTTAAGGAATCGATGTTTCCAATTACGTAAATGTAACTCGTCACTTGAGTAATTGTAACAAAACAATATTATCTTTAATCATCAATACTTCGGAAAAGTACTTCCACCGAACGTAACTTTGTAGTCAGAGATGTCAGGATAATAATAGGACGCTAACCACTTAAAATACAGCCGTGTATTCCATCGATAACGTAACTAAACGAAAATGGTCTACCTCTACACTGCCGAAAAAGAAAATATACAACATCCCCAGAATAAGGTAATTTTATTCAGGAGCAATGTGACAGGCAGTTCACCTTTGCAGGAGTGTATGATTACAAATTCAGACCAAATGAAACACACATGTCACAGTAAAAGGTGCCCAAACGATCTCATCAGTAGACAGTGTCCCCCACTCCGACGGCATGCAAACGATCATAAAGGTTGCCGAATGACATCCTGCGATAGATTGTCCCAGGCATCGTGCACCTTTTGATGCAGTTCGGCAATGGTTCTTGCAGGCTGTATTAAGACGCTACATCATGTCCCATATGTGTTCAATTAGCGAGAAATCCGGTGATCTTGCTGGCCAGGGCATTTGTGTACACCGCGTAGAGCACGTTGCGCCGCAGCAGCTGTACGTGGACGTGCCTTGTCCTGCTGAGAAAGCACAACACTTTCCTGTTTAAGAACTAGCAGTAGCGCGGAGGCAACAACCTTTACACTGTAGTGGGCACTGGGTACGTTACCCTGCACAAACATCAACTGTGACCCCCACACCATGGAGCCTACGGCGGGACCTGGGTGTTGTGGGCGAATGCACTCTGGAATACGCCGCTCACCAGGTCTACGTCGTGATAGTAAATCATATTTGTACCAAGTTTGGTTGAGAGCTATGCTGGAACATACAAACATAGACCCTACGTCAATAATCTGTGTTGTTTTGGACATTTTCTTCTCATCCCCTATGCGATGGGGGCTGAACTTTGACTTCAACGGCATACAGAGTGTCACTGTTCATCTCAGCGACCCGGAAGACTATAGATTCGACATTATTTTCGATTATTTTTATATGCCGCCCCCTCGCACTTCCACCCTTAGGTGTATTAGAGATGACTTACACCCACAGTAAGATAGTAAGTCATAGGTGTAACAAGTTTGGTTGAAATTGCTCCAGTGGTTTAGGTGGAGATGTAGAAAGGTATGTACTTCATAAAACATGGCGGCGTGTTCCCATCCTCTTATATACCAGGTATATGCATAAGTTTTTGACGGTTCTTGTGATAAAGAAAACACGCAATTTTCTAGGGAAATTCATTTTTTAAAAATTCAAAATATTGACCATCGGCTTCTACACACTTCGCCCATCTTTCAGGTAAGTTATGAATACCATGCGAGAAAAGCTGCTTGTCTTTTGTGGCAAACCATTCGTCAAGCCGTTTTCAACTTCCTCGAAATTGCTGAAGTGCTGCTCTGCGAGCGCGTGCCCGATTGACCGAAGAGAAGATAGTCAGATGGCGCCAAGTCCGGGCAGTACGGCGGGTGCAGAAGGATGTCCCATCCAAGCGACTTCGAGGTGTCTTTCACTGGTTTTGTTGTGTGAGACGGCGTATTGTCCTGTACCAAAATCACTTTGCCATGTCTTCTGGCCCATTTCGGTCGTCGTTTGATCAATGCGTGATTCAGATTAATCATTTGCTGGCGATAACGTTGTGCATTAACGGTTTCGCCGGGCTTCAAGAGTTCATAATACAAAATACCGCCCTCGTCCCACCAAATACAAAGCATGGTCTTGCCACGATTTTCTCCGTTCGGGTTTCCAAAATTAGTCCATTTTTCGTCAAACGTCACAATTCGGTACAGAAATGATTTTCTATCGTGGCGTTGAAGCAGCGTTTCACAAGTGACTTTGCGATTTTTCATTTGCCGTTCATTCAGATCGTGTGGGACCCATTTACCGAGTTTATTGATCTTCCCCATTGCTCGTAAACGTCTGTTATTTGTCCCTTGTGACACATTGAATGCTAGTGCCAATTGCTGTTGAGTTTGAGTTGGGTCATCATCCAAAGCGCGCACTGACTTTCACATTGAAATCACCACGTTTAAATTGTCTAAACCATGTCTCACATGTTCTAATCGATGGAGCATGTTCACCATATGTTTCGCTTGCCTCCGTAGCGTAACGGTTAGTGTCATTAGCTGCCGTCCTCGGGGCGGGGTTCGATTCCTGCTACTGCCAGAAATTTAATAATGGCAGGAGGGCTGGTATGTGGTTGAAATGGTACATGCAGTTCACCTCCATTGGGGGTGTGCCTCAATAGAGCTGCACAACCTCGGTATGAGGACACGAGATTGCAAACAATGACTTTTCACAGCCTTTTCCTTTTGATTAAATACGAAAAGCAAAGCGTGCCGCGAATGTTCTTTTTTCAGGCACAAACGTCAATATGATCACTGAACGATACAACACAGACGCTAGTGTTTGGTGGACTCAACGCGTGTGTGTGTTGGGAGATTAATGTCAGAAGAACAAACTGACGTATGTGTCAAATTCGTACGCTGCGTACTGTTCGTTGGCGCCATCCCTTAGTGAAAGGGGAAAGGACTTATGCATACACCTGGTACAGTACTTCTTACCGAACTATCATAATACAGAGCAAGTCGCTGTCGCCTAGCGACAATCTGTCCATCAAGGTCGATCCAAACTTGGTGCGGCTTTGCAATTAAATTAATTACATAAAATTACTCATCATAAAAACTACCTATCGGATTTCTTTCAAAATACTTAATGAACCCTCCCAGGAGTATTGGGAATAAATTGTGAAATTTTCAGCGAACTCGGTCCGGTAATTTTTGAGTCTATTCGAGACAAACAAACATTCGTATATGTCTATATATAAAAGGCAACTCCGATGACTTTAATCGACGCCCAGCAAAAACTACTCGATATAAAGATTTGAAATTTTGGGGATACATTTATATTACAGTACAGGTGATCACTAAGGATTTTTGGAAATTCCTTCGCTAAAGGGGTGAAAAGGGTAGTGAACTGTTTAAATGAGTACATCTATATCTCAAAAAATTCACAGTTTACAGACGTAAAAATTGGTATTTGGAATCTACTTTTAAAATAGAGAAACACGTATTTTTGTTTTGGGAAACTTCCCTTAAGGGGTGGAAAATGGTGAAAAAAAGGGGTTGAATACCTTTTATGAAGATACTTATATCTCTAAAACTAAAGACGTCACAGACGTGAAAGTTGGTATTTGGAATCTCCTTTAAAAATAAAGGAGCACGTATTTTTTGTTTTCGAAAAATCGACGTAACGGGAGGTTGGACAGGAGTGAAAAGAGGGTAAATTTTTTAAATGAGTATATCAAGAGTAGGGCCTATATCTAAAAATGTACCATTCTACAGACGTGAAAATTTGTATTTGAAATCTCGTGTAAAAGTAAAGAAACACGCGTAATTCGTTTTCGGAAAATCCACTTAAGGGGTTCTGAGAAAGTAGGTAAATTTTTAAATGAGCATATCTACAGTATATTTCTAAAACTTAGCATGTTAAAGACGTAACATTGGTATTATTAATCTCTTTTAAAAATAAAGGAACATGTATTTTTTTGTTTCCGGAGAAGCAACTTAAGGGGGATGAAAAGGACTGAAAATGGGGTTGACCCACGCTCCCAAGTTGAGAGCCCCTGGGGCCTCTTTCAGTCGCCTCTTACGACAAGCAGGGTATACCGTGGGTGTTATTCTACAACCCCCACCTACAGGGGGATCATGCTTGTTAGGTAAAGCTTGCACTCGAATCCATAGTCACGTTGGCTGTTAGGTTAAGCTTGCATTCTTGTGCGTCGAACTTGGGTCTGTAAGGTTGACGCCCTTAAGCCTAGGGTCGAACCCAGAGTCTGTGATGTTAGGCCTGCACACATAGCCAGTGTAACATCATGTTAGGTTAAGGGTGTACTCTTAGCCAACCACCCTGCTTTTCAATTCGCCCGCCAAGTAAGGTCATGTGAGGTTAAGCAGGCACTCTTTGTCCGCGCATTCCATGTGGCGAAGGCCTCTCTCAGGAGTCTGTGGTGGTGGTGGCGACCGAACCCCTGAAAAATATCTACTAGTAGTGATGGCGATTATTGATTTAAGAGGAAGTAACTTGACCTAACCAACCCCTATTAACACTAATCAGAGGGAAAAAACTGAAGGAGCCCGAAACTTCGGAAATGAAGGTATCGACGAAACGAAGACCAGGACATGAAAATGAAAGACTCCCTAGTCCTCGCAATGCTAATACCGTCGCGGTTGGGGTCTAAATGATAACTCAAACCTTTACATTTTATGTTAAACGTAACGTGTTATTTACGACTGCATGTGATAATAGAAGTTGGCTGTAGCTGTTTCGATTATATGAGACAAATGTGTGTGTGGACGTTTGGGTCACTGAAAGCCGTAATATGACCTACATATGACGAAGGCAACGTTCTGAATAACTGAAAATAGTTACGGTTAGATTTTCGAAATTTGAAATATCGAAACTCTTTCTAAGAAAACGTAGGCTAGAACTGGATGAATTCTCCTCGGTTGATTTTAAGTGTAAGACCTGTTAGTGGAGTGTTTATGCCCCATGTTCGTTTCTCTTTGGTTGCGAGACTACAACCGAGTCCCGGAGATTACTGAAGTCTTAACTTCCAAATCCGCGTCCGCAAGGATTGTGGGGGCGATAAAATGCAACCGGCTCTCGGTATAATCTGCATGGGTGAGGGTGGCTAGGAACTCTCGCCACCTTCACACCGCAGACAAATATCCGTCCAACCTTCAAATTTTCTAAAATATAGTTTCCAGGTAGGAATTTAACATTTAGCGACTTAAGTTATGGTTTCTTCATTGAAGTTCCTGCATTGTCTTCTTGTACCAAAATTCGAAATATGCAGCTTGTGCTTCAGGAAAATGTATTTTTATAATTATAGACTGGGCTCTTTATTTTATAACGGATAATTTTTAGCTCAGGGGCCCGGTCACAGTGCTGTGATTTGTTTCCTCATGCGGAAAACTGCGTCGCACATAATAACATTATCATGTGGAGAGTTATATCACGTTTACATGAAGAAATAACAATTTATTTTCTGCCAGTGGGTCATATATTTTCTTGTGACTGGGCTTTTGGTCTCATGAAAAGTATTGCGTGACACGTACTGCTTCTTTGACGGATATTGTCTCGGTCATTGAAGAAGGCACTCCTTGGTCAAAACTTCACAAAGCTGTCATCATCGGAAAAGAAACTGGCGAGTTGTTTGTAAATATGTATGACTGGCTACATATGTTCACTGCTCATGGTTAGGAATGAAGCTCCTCAGATCACATCTTTCAGTAATTTCACTGGGAAAAGGGATATGCCCACTTCCATTATGTGCCAACGAAAATTGGATAGTCTAATTGTAATTTTGAAGATTTGCGAGGCAGATAATCTCCTTCAAGACTTACCAAAGAAGTTGGAAGTAAAAGGCATGACTGCAGAAAGGACGAAATATATGTTCGACAAAATTTGAGAGTACTTCACAGCAGACACAAGGGATTTGGAGTGCCCACAGCCGGGTGACATTAATGCCACTAAACTTGGACCAAGTAGCGAGACGGATTGTGCGCGCAAAAGATAAAGACGTACGTAATTAAGAACATTCCAGAAAAATGACCAATAATTCAGTTTCGTTACCACAGAATACAAGATAGTTTAGTAATGTAAATACTTCATTGGATACTGACTGAGTGTGGTTTCAGAACGTGTTTTTACAATGTCGAACATTATTATTTTTATCATTATTATGATGATTATGATTATTATTATTATTATTATTATTATTATTATTATTATTATTATTGTTACCGTGTTTTTGTGGTAGTTATGCATGAAAGAAGGTGCTGGGTGGTGAATAGGTCTCAAGCTACTAAAGTGAAATTAATTTTAAAATTTAACAAGGTTATATTTTCTTTTCAAAATTAGGTAACAACAAATAGAACAGGTACTTAGTAGCCGAAACACGATTGAAAAATACATTTACATAGGTACCCCATTTGGGGCTTCAAAAGTCAGAAACATAATTCTTGAGCAATGAGCCCAACCTTACAATGAACACCATACAACAAAGGGGCCGAAAACCCCCAAACATGCCAGAAACATTTGCTTCCAATTACACCCAAAAGCCTCCTTGAGGCAGAAACACAATTTTCAAGAAAGGGCAACTTCCCCCTAAAATACAAGCCTATCATAGGCCACTCCGAACTCCACCTTTAAGCTGTCCTCAAAGGACATATACACAGGGGTAAAATACCCAACCTACTGAGGTCTGTTAAATGATAAGAAGGTTAATGCATGACCTCTAAAATACAATTTGAGAGGAGGCGAACTTGCACTCCTAATACACTTTGCTTAAGACCTACTTGGCACTAGGCCGTTAATACAAGGGCTAATCCCATACTACAGAGGTGACTTAATAGCAATTTACATTACATTACGGAAGAATTGGTTGAGAAAAATAAGTTCACCTCAAGACGATGTGAGTGGGAGCTCGAGAGGGTTAAGCACTCTCTATCCCAATATGTCGTTTTAAAAGAGAATATATGAAAGGAGTAGTTACATTTTAGGAAAAGGTTACATGGTTGAACGCTTAGAACCCGCCCCGAAAGTTAAACTGCTGAGCTAGCAAAGAAAGAAGTTATTAATCGGCCATTACCTTGTTGTTGACCGCTGCCGAAGAAAGAGGCGCTTCCCGCCCCCTGCTATGTACTTAACACACTGAAAGATGGAACAGAAGTGGCGCAGAGACCCAAAAATCAGCAGTTTATATCCTCTCGTGGAAGGTTCTAGGCGTTAGGGGAATGAAAACACCCGCCCACAATTATTTTATTGGCTAGGACCCCACAACCGATACAAGTTGGGGGAAGATACACCAGATTGGTCAGAAATTAATAGAAGAATTTCGGGATTGGATACATTCATAACAAGGGGAAGAAAGGGGTAAATATTGCCAACTTAAACAATGACAGAAAGAAATTTAACAAAGAACAAACTCTTGAAATTAAATTTTCTCCAAAAAAATAGTTCTTTGACTCCGCACTAGGTTGCACTATTGTAGATCTTCAGTAGTGTCCTCTAGAAGAGAAAGTTCACACTTCTTACTTCAGGCGAAACAAAAACACATCAAAAATGACACAGTTCAAAAACTCAAAATTTTCCGCGTGGTGACATCTTCTGAGAAGGTAGCGAATTAATAGCGTATATAAAGTTCAGACTTCCTCCAGCAGAGGAGTTTCAACAGGCGCACATTTTAAATTAGCGGTGTGGAGGTGTACCGCCCGGTACAATTATTATTACAATAATATTACTGCTATTATCATTGTTGTATCCTAATCTTCCTTGTACATCTCAAGACAGAACGTCTGCATATATAAGTGTCGCATGATTAAAATTTCCTGTTTCACTTTTTCTTCAAATTTGGAACATGTTTACATATTTAATTTCCGGAGAATGAAATTCCTAAATGAAAAAATGAAAATAATTTTAAAATTCAAAGCTGATATTCCTTTATCCAGTAAAATAGATTTTCTTAAATCCTTAATATATTTTTGGAGTACTATACCCCATTTTTCAATCGATTTTCTCGAAATTCAATCAATTCTGTCTTACAACTTCAAAGTTTCATAACGTGATCAGTTTTTAAGCTAGCGGCTTCCGGTTTTCATGAAAATGATCGCAAATTTACCTACTATCTAAATATAAATTAAAACAAAAATGAAATTGTCCGACTTTAAGGTATGGTTTCCTGGAGAGCTTCACATATAGATTGTTTAACTGAAACTGTTTCTTATCAAAAACTGTGTGATATAGAACGTACTCAGAATACACAACACTAGATATATTTTGAAGTGTCCAGCAAGAATTTCACTAACCTCAAAAACAGGAATCGATCACATATATAGATCAAATATAGATTCATATAGATACTAAGGTTATGGAATGCCATATGTATGATCACAGTGGTGAGTCAACAGATAAATCACATAAAATTTCAGTCCAGCATAAGACATAAATGAACACACATATGAGTATATAAGGGTCCTCAATATTAATTACTTAAATGAAAGTCTTCAGACAGAAAAGTCTATCATGTGAAGAAGAAGGTTGAGAAAAAATATTGGTAGGTAGGTTAGAATCATCAGAACTCAACTACATTCAAGAGAAGATTAAAGTAGCATTTGAGATTTTCAAGTCAACCAATCCAGATAACATTACAATGAGCACAAATTCCTCAGTGCTCACTATGAAGAGACTCTTACTAAATTAAAAGCTAAAAATGTTACTAGAAAGCTAGCAAGATCTAGTAACGTGACTAAATCCGCATGGACAATTGTAAATGAAATATGAATGAGAGATGAACTTCACAACAACATTCCTAGAAACATACCTTTAAAAATGAATGATTCTACAATTACCCACCAACAAGAAGTATGCACTACTGTACTTGTAATGAATTCTTTGGTAATGTCACTAATGAAATGAATACAGGAATGAGATTAACGGCCTATCTAGATTAGACAAATCAGTTTACTTACTACCTGTGATTATCCAAGAATTAGAATCAGCCATTGACAGCCTAGAAAATTCTTCTTCAACTGAGTTGGATAGAATTTCTTCAAAATTATTGAAACAGTGAAAGAATGAGCTTATTATTCCATTAATGTACCTTGTAAACGCGCTAATGAA
Source organism: Anabrus simplex (assembly GCF_040414725.1). Taxonomy (NCBI): domain Eukaryota; kingdom Metazoa; phylum Arthropoda; class Insecta; order Orthoptera; family Tettigoniidae; genus Anabrus; species Anabrus simplex. Next base: position 146,296,059 of record NC_090270.1, on the reverse strand, counting down.
TGGAATCTTCCCATAATGTCTGAAAACTAGTATCATTAAACCTGTTCCTAAGAAAGGAGCAGTCGATGATATGAACAACTACAGGCCATTAACTATAACTTCTGCTTTAGGTAAACTTGTTGACAAAATTATTTTTATCGACTACTTGCGTTTTCTGGGAAACATTTTCTTTAAAAAGTTTAACATGGAATCGGGAAGGTTGTGTCAACCGTTACTGCTCTGGCAGATTTTACTCATAATGTTTTAAATATTCTCTATCACAACAATTTTGTTAGTTCAGTATGTTTTGCCTTATCTAAAGCCTTTGATAATGTAGTCCACGACCTATTCCTAAAGAAACTATAACACAATGGTGTCAATGGTGTCACTTTACACCTGCTAACTTCTTACTTATAACAGCGTAAGCAGTGCATTTAAAAATATTATAAAATAGGTTATGAGTTTTAAGAAGTTATATCTTCCTTTGAAATCACAAACAGCAGTATTCCACAAGGTAATATTTTGGGAACTTTTCTTTGTCTCCGGTATATTAATGAAATCCCAGAACTTGTAAACTCCACCATTGTATCCTCTGCATATGACACATCTGTTATTACTTGGAGTAAGGATAGGGAATCCAGTCGTATAAAATCTTAATACATCCTTAAAACATATAAACAGATTTGTCACCTCCATTTGCTTATGGTGAATCCTAACAAAACTAATGGGAGAGCTTTGATTTTAAAAGGGATGCAATGATATTATTTAACTAAATGGCACATACTTTCAGACATTCTTAGACATTATTCTAGATAATCATTTGTCTTGAAATAATCATATTAATTACGTCTGTAATTAATATGATTCTTTAACATCTGAAATATTTTTATTACGCAGACTGTCAAATATTGTAGATACAAATGTATTACAAAAAGTAGTGATGGGCAGTCTGAGGCGGGGTCTCGAGATTTTTCGAGATTTCTCGAGACTAGCGCAGGCTCAGCTTCTCACGAGAAATTTCGAGAGTTGTCGAGAGCGTTGTCCCCTCATTGTGTGGCAAGCAGCGTGTCGTAGGCCCACAGGTAGCCGGAGCTGAGTGTTCTTTGTGCCGATATGCGAACAGCCTTCTCCATTCCGTAAATACGTGCCAACAAGCAACTAGGGCGTTCATTTCTACCAAAGTCTTTTTTTGACGCAATATAACATAATTATAAAAGATACGCATTCTGGCATTGTGTGAAGTGGTAAGTAATCGAATGAGTATTCTAAGTACAGAAACTGACGGCACTGTAGTTGTACATCGTTATCAGACCCCACATTCATTGTGTATACCGATATTTTGGTGATGAAGGAAATGATTCCTTACAATGTTATAGAGTATTCGCGTCATAATTAGGTACTTCGGTATATGGCGGTGCAATGTGTAATTGTGTTTAACCCTAGAATCATAAAGTCTCTCCAGGGTAACACGAATCATAAACTTTCGTCTGTCAGACTACCAAAAAGAAAAACACTTTAATAAGGATAAACCCAACATTTTACACAAAATACAGAATATTAAACTTCAAACTACCACACGTAGTGATGACAATACACTCTGGTCAGTTTTTCTTCAATAGGCACATTCAATGCACTGTTTTGCCTGGTGATCAAGACAAATGTGCTTCGGCATGTCTTACAAAGGAATCGGGTTTTTCTTCTTTTCTTCGATGGACAAAACGCACAAACTTTTCTTCCTTCAGCAGTACCTGATTGAGGCTCTTCAGGAATGCTATCTTTTCCAAGAATTTCGGCAATGGTCCTCTTCAGGCTCCGCCTCAAAGTTGGTGTGTGAAGTCTCTGTTGCAGCTTTGGAGCCATTCGCATTTTGGATGTATCCTTTGAAAACTCTCGCCTTGAAAGTGGCTTTTGGTCTTTTTGAACCATCTTATGCACATAAATAATGCATCCATTGGCAAGTGATGTATTAATCATACTATAAAAGATACACATTGGCAATCTCGTTTTTTTTGAAGAGGACATCAATGTTGACATTTTATCGAAAGTGTCCACGGCACCTTTAGTCCCATTGTAGCCTTTTGCTGCTATTGTTCCTACCTCATGGCATGTAGAAAGGAGGATTACATTCTTGTTTGGTTTTCCTTTATAGGATACCATTGTTTTTATACCATCATAATAAAACATGGAGGACCAAAGAGTTTCTTCCCTTGACTGTTTTCATCTCTGGTGGTATCTGTGGCTTGTCTTTTCTCATTGTTCCAATGATTGTCAGGTTATAGTCGCAATGCAGAGAATCAGCCAGACGAATTGAGGTGAACCAATTGTCGGTCATAATATTTCTCTTTGATTCATGTATTGGCCGGTAATTTCATTTACGAAATACATTACCACTAATGTCTCCTGAAGAGAGTGGTTCTCTGTCTAATTCAGAAAACACTGCAGCTATCAATTCATCATCGTGCGCTAGATTTTTCCATTTCAGTATCCTATTAAGCTTTTGTATTATGTACAAAAAACATTACTGTAATAAACCTGATATTCACACTATTTACAGCTATGTACAAATCACGAATACTTTCACAAATCATAAACTTTCGTCTCTCAGACGACGGTCATATCGCAGTGAACAAACAACTGGACCTTTGTGATTGAAACCAAGGTCAGCACTAATTGTTGATAGCCGGGGAAGAATAGATGGAGGGGGAAGGCACAGTTCATTAGCATCTGGAAATTACCGCGGAAACTACCGGGGTGCTTAGTCTGGGAGACGAAAGTTTATGATTCTAGGGTTAATTGTACGCGACAACTTGAAGACGATGTCCGAAAGCAACGTAAGTGGTGGATGTAGGTTAGTTTGAAGAGATGAAACGTAGCACGGTCCACTGTGTTGTTTATTCCAAAGAAGTAAAATACGCCAGCAGAAATATTTCTGGGATAACCCGGCACTTAGAAACACATAATATTGCTGAAGGGGAATCGTCACAGAGAACACCTCCGGATCGGCCTGACTGAAGCAAAAGCACATTTCTCCCAAACAAGCAGAGTAGCTTTACGAGGTGGGGGCTTGCCAAAGCGAACTCTAAACGCTCTAATTAACTCTGTCATTGTTTGCCCTGTCTGTAGTGTGTTGCACCAACACACACGCCACTAATCGCTCCTCAACAATGTAACTGTCTCCGCTCACATCAGCCATGGTTTCACACCTGAGATAAGACTGACAACAATGCTTTTTCGGAGCTTCAAAACAGGGATACCAATACAACTATTTAATTCCCCAATTATACAAACTCAATAGTTCATGTCGTAAAATGATAATTTGAAACTAGGGTACTTCTCGAGCATCCTGTAGTTTAACATGCAGTACTTTTCTAGGCTTTTGAAAAAAAGTTATCGGCGCACACGTTTCCATAATGAGAACTGATGGTGATATACAGTACTATCAAGCTTACGCAAGCAGTTGTGGTATTCCGACTTAACGTACAATATGCTTATTAAATATCTAAAACTTCCTCTCACTTGACAAATAAATCAGAAAATCGTATTTATATGTACGTCTATAACAAGTAGAAGAGGCTGCCTGGCCGGGGTGGTAAAGGCGTGCTCAGTTCAACCGGAAGGACGATGGTTCGATTCCCCGTCAGGAAGTCGAAACATTTAAGAAACGAGATTTCCACTTCCGGAGGTGCACATGGCGCTGAGGTTCACTCAGCCTACACCAAAAATGAGTACCAGGTTTATTTCTGGGGACAAAAGCGGCCGAGCGTAGAGGTAACCACTCTACCCCATCAAGCACCGAGGTTATGGATAGTGGAAGCCTTTACCTTCTACCCCTCCAAGGGCCTTCATGGCCTGTATGGAGATGACATTGCTTTGCTTTTTTTAATAACAAGTAGAATAATAAAACCTTCACATACTCTAAAGATTCAGTAGGCCTATAGTATATTTGGCATAAAACAACCAAAAAAGCCATAAATGAGAAATATTACGTTTAATGCTCTTTCCTGCAACTGTTCACATACGCAGAGGCAGCTGTTGCATCGTAAAAGTACCTTACCTTCAGTAGCAACGTCGGCGAGAATAATGTAGACACAGCCTGAAAGGAAAATATCCTCGCTTGAGCCACATAGGACTTGATTACTTCCCATAAAGAGTTGTCTGGTTGGGAAGATCCGCGCTTCGTGGTGGTTATTTCAAGGGGACTGGAGATACTGGTAAACCATGCCCAATCCAGCGGCGTCGAAATCGTTCACCAAGGATGAAATTCCTGAGGAGTACGGTAAGGAAGATAAGGAGAGACAGAGTGAGGCATGTCGAGGTCAGAAAAGAGATAGTGGTAGAAAACTGAGCGAGAGGATGGAGAAGAATAAATTGAGATGGTTTGGACATGTTATGAGAATGCAGGAAGGAAGGATACCAAAACAAGTGTTGGAAGCAAAGATAGAAGGAAAGAGGACAAGAGGGAGGCCTAGAGCAAGATGGACGGATTCTGTCAAAAATAGTATAAGAAAAAGAAGACTGGACTGGAATACAATTACTGCAGGTGAGTGTGCCCGCCTCTGTGGTGTAGTGGTTAGTGCGATTAGGTGCCACTCCCGGAGGCCCGGGTTCGATTCCCGGCTCTGCCACGAAATTCGAAAAGTGGCACGAGGGCTGAAACGGGTTACACTCAGCCTCGGGAGGTCAACTGAATAGAGGTGAGTTCGATTCTCACCTCAGCCATCCTGGAAGTGGTGTTCCGTGGTTTCCCACTTCTCCTCCAGGCAAATGCCGGGATGGTACCTAACTTAAGGCCACTGCCGCTTCCTTGTCTATCCTTTCCAACCTTCTTATCCCTCCGTCCTTCCGCAAGGCCCTTGTTCAGCATAGCAGGTGAGACCGCCTGGGCGAGGTACTGGCCATCTTCCCCAGTTGTATCCCCGACCCAGAGTCTGAAGCTCCAGGATACTGCACTTCAGGCGGTAGAGGTGGGATCCCTCGCTGAGTCCAAGGAAAAAATCGACCTTGGAGGATAAACAGATAAAGAAGAAGAAAAAGAAGAAGAAGAAGCAGGCGAGTGGTGGAAGGAGAGGCAACGGCGGAGAAGTGCAATCATCAACCCCACCTGGCAGGAGCTGGGCAAAGTGAAATGAAAATGATGATGACTTCTTGGTTACCATAAGAGAGAAACAAGACACGGCATCCTATGTATTAATAATTTGTGGACGTACCGGTAATGTTAATCGTATTAATACATTGTAATTTGCTCCTGAAGTGAGATTTATTCACTACCACTTTTAGAACCTGTAGATACGTTGGTAGTGTAAGCAATCTTTCGTAACAATACTTCTTCTTCTATTATTATTATTATTATTATTATTATTATTATTATTATTATTATTATGTAATTCCTGCCTGATTTAGATCGGTTTTGATTTCACCAGTCCATTTCATTGTGTCCACTTTGGCTTTTTTCCTGTTTTCGTATTTTTAAAGAATGTTTTAACATGGTGCTTTACGTTGCTGCGACACAGGTAGTCCTTATGGCGACGATGGGATAGGAAAGGGCTAGGAATGGGAAGGAAGCGGTCTTAATTAAGGTACAGCCCCAGCATTTGCCTGGTGTGAAAATAGGAAACGAAAGAAAACCATATTCAGGGCTGCCGACAGTGGGGTTCGATCCCATTATCTCCCGAATGCAAGCTCACAGCTGCGCGCCCCTAACCGCACTGCTAACTTGCTTGGTCTTTAGTATGTCTATGGAATCTTAACCTGCGTTTTCTAATGTTACTGTGAATATTTGAATATTGTTTGACTTCCTGTGTGCCTCTGAGTCGGTATTGTCCTACCTTAGGTTAATAAAATATTTTCCATGCCCGTCTCGATGTAACATTTACAAAGTTTAGAAATATTTACTCATCGGCTTGGATTCGATGGAATGTCATCAGGTCGGAACGGATTACGTTTCCATCTGACGACGCATGGCAATATCCAGAATTTCACGGCAGCACTCCATTAGGGACCTGAGTGTAATTTGGAGCGATAATATTGTTAGCATTTGCAAGTTTGGTCATCCCCTGTCTGAGGAAAGGTAAGCAAGACAGCCAAGGGTAGCTTTCTTCCTGCAAGTTCTTTTGATAATAGACTTAAGGTTGGAGGGGAAGAGGAAAACAATCTTAATACTCACATTCCTTGTATCAGGTGAATGCATATGTCTTTTCCGGTTTCACTAAGAGATGGCGCCAACGAACAGTACGCAGCGTATGAATTCGACACATTCGTCAGTTTATTCGTCTGACATTAACCTACCAACACACACAAGTTGAGTACACCAAACACTAGCGTCTGTGTTGTATCGTTCAGTGATCATGTCGATGTTTGTGCCTGAAAAAGAACATTTGCGGCACGCTTTGCTTTTCTTATTTAATCAAAAGGAAAGGCTGTGGAATGTCATCGTTTGCTGGTAGAAACAAATACTGAACACGCTCCATCGATTACAACATGTGAGACATGGTTTCGACAAATCGCTTCGGCAAGAAGTCCATGCTTTGTGCCTGGTGGGACTAGAGCGGTATTGTGTATTACGAACTCTTGAAGCCCGGCGAAACCGTTAATGCACAACGCTATCGCCAACAAATGATTAATTTAAATCACGGATTGATCGATAAACTACCGGAATGGGCCAGCAGACATGGCAAAGTGATTTTGTTACACGACACAGCAAAACCAGTGAAAGACGCCTTGAAATCGCGTGGAGGGACATCCTTCCGCACCCGCCGTACTCCCACGACTAACGAAGAATTGCGCCAAAGCAAGTTTGGTTAACACCTGAGATGCTCCGCATGATGTCGATGAGGACTTGGCACGATGGTGCACATTCATATCCTCTGGATACGTAGCTTTTATATTTAAGTACTACACTATACAATATAATATTTTGACGTAGAGTTACGGGGACTTCTCGGAAACCTTGTATGGGCCCCTTAATGCCATTAACGAAAGTGAAAAGAGAACACCGATATCTTAAACGGTTTGCGAGTTATTTGAGGTAGACATCTTAGCTGAATAATCCTGCATAATGTGTGAATACCTGTAGATAGAATGAACACCTACCTGGATACCTCGCAACTGTCGTCGACAGGGTAGCTTCTTGAAATGCAAAGTCAAAGACAGGCCGCCTAGTGGACGTAAGAAAACGCGGGAAGAAACGTCTGCCGCCGTTGCTCAATCAAAAGAGCTATCTCTAGTTAAATCCATTCACCAATGAGCAACTGAACTTCAAGTACCGCAGTCAACAATGCATGACCACATTAAAAGGGATTTGAATTGAAAGGATTTAGGCCCATGCATGTGAATGAATTATCTGACAATGACATGGAGCAGTGACTTTGCAGCCTGCCGTGTTTTGTTGGCATCGTTCTCAAACGCTGAGTCTCGCTCAAGAATGTCATATTCTGATGAATGTGCGATATATCGCAGTTCACAAAGGAGGAATATGGTTTTCTGATCTAAGGAAAATCCCCATTATGTGAAAGAGTTGGAATGGAACCCGCCTCATGTTATGGTATGGGCCAGGATGTCATCACGTCACCTGTTCGGACCGCATTATTTTGAAGGATACGTGAATGGAAATTCTTATTTGCACATTAACCTCAGCTCCAAGACAAGGATATCATGGTTACAGCAGGACAGGGCTCCAGCACATTTTGCTATTCAAGTGCGTGAATTCCAGGAACTTCATCTCACTGGCCTGAATTTTACTCTCATTTCTTGCAGTCAAAGTCCAAGTCTTTGATGCATACGTTAATATAGGAGTATAGTACATCTTGTTCATTATGTCTTTCCATTTCATAGGAACTTTCCTGTTCCGCACCAAGTTCCTTACATTCTGGTAGAACGTCCTTCTGCTGATCTCCTTATTCAACCTTGCATCTTGCATTATTTCACTTACCAAATACTTGAAGTATTCAACAACATCAAGGTTTTGTCTCCTGATACTAATGATTCCTTTTCCTTCTCTTTCTCCTCTTGTCATCGCCACTGTTTTTCTCTTCTCCACGCTGATTTTCATACCGTATTTCTCAATATTGTTATGTAAAGCCTCTAATTGTATTTGGACTTCTCTATTGTTGACTCCCCAGATCACTATGTTATCTGCAAACGACAATATTTTCATATCCCCTCCATAGCTTGCCTTTGTTTCCTTTAGGATTTCATCCATAACCATTTGGCATGTACTGCTCACCATGGCGTCTCAGTACACGTTGACGTGAATTACGTTGTGTCAGGGGAAATCTGGACTCGTCTGTGAACAACACAGGTCTCCTTGGCGACGTTGCCAGTTGACGTGCGTACAGGGAAACAGAAGGCAAGTTGTGCGATACTGCTGCGTTAAACAGGGCACTCGAACATGACGTCTGGGTCGTAAGGACACTTTTCTTAACCTGTTCCTTACTGACTGGTCAGACACCGTGACTCCAGTGACCCTCCTGAAGTCTTGATGCAGTTCTCTGGCAGTTGCTGAACGACGCCGCAACGCACAGATGGTCAGATATCATGCATGCATATAATATTTTTTCTAACGATGATGGTGGCTTCCTATAAAAGAAAGAAGCTTTAATATTACAGTACTCATGAATAAATGATGTGTGTTTTTGTTTAGTTATGACCTCTATGTTCTGTGTTCGCTATTGAACACCCACGAACACTTCTGTCAGGCCTATTCCACACATGCTCGATGGAATTAAGGTCGGGACTCACTCGCCATTCCAACTCTTGAATGTCCAGTTCTCGCAAGACAACTCTGGTGATGTGCGCTACATGAGCCCTGGCATTGTCGTGCATGAGTACGAATTAAGGGCCAATACCGTATGCAGCAACCAACACATGCTGTAGCAGTATCTGATCGATGTGCCCCGCAGCGTTAAGATTACCACGGACGGCAAGATCCCTACGGCCATCAGTAGCCTACTGATGTCACCCCACATCATCAGAGAACTTTGTCCGAATCGGTCGCATTCCTGGACAAACGTAACTGGATACACTATAGTTCCCGGTCTTAGTCTAGTTTGGTTTATAAACCAATATTTTCTCCCCACTGGAGTCTAGACACCAAGGAGTGTATAGAAAAAACGAAGAATATGGTGAATCGGAAACCTCACACTGTCCATAAAATCAGATAGTTGTACAAGAACTGGGATTGATGGAGAAAGAACCTATCTATTTGTAGACGGCAGTATACAAAGATACGGATATTTTCCTTGTCCTTTGTGTATTCATGTTTGCCCTGTCTCTTCTTTCTGTTACCCCCCCCCCCCTTCACACACTGATCTGCCTTTATGTTCGTCCTATTTTGGGTTGTTTTCTAGTTTCTTCTATCTATGTATTATATTACTACACTAGCTGATGTACCCGTGCTTCTCTACGGGATTCTCAGAAAGACTGCCTTTGTGGTTTTCCTAACTGAATTGAACATAGGTCATTACAAAAACGTCAGTAGGAATGTAGCGATTGAAAGCAATGTTATAATATAAAATACTCGATCAAATTAAAAACCGCACACTTTCTCACTTTCAACGAACAGTACTACGGTGCCGATCTAAGAGTCCAAAGTTCCAGAGCTGGAATAACCAGGTCGCAGACTGCCGTGAACACTCCTCTGTCATTATTCCGTTAAATATGCACACTACTCATTCCAATCAGTGCCTCAGAGTAGGGATTGAATAGCTCGAATACTATGATGAACCGGTGTGTTACGTACCAGATATATCAGAAAATGTATGAACCAGAGGAATGGCATGCTAAAGAAGAAAGTTATCTTACTCCCCAGCTACTTCCCGCCAATATACAGGCAGGCTGTTACAGTCGGTACGACCAGGCGAGTTGCCCGTGTGGTTAGGGGCGCGCAGCTGTGAGCTTGCATCCGGGAGATAGTGGATTCGAACCCCACTGTCGGCAACCCTGAAGATGGTATTCCGTGGTTTCCCATTTTCACACCAGTCACATGAGGCTGTACCTTAAAGCCAAGGCCGCTTCCTTCACACCACTATTCATTTCCTATCCCATCGTCGCCATAAGACCTACCTGTGTCGGTGTGACGTCAAGCAAATTGAAAAAGCCTCGGTACGCTGCAGTGATCCTATCGGGGATGAGAGGAAACAGAAGACAAAAAGCACATCACAACAAACAATGGTCAATGTAATGTTATTGTTGATAAAGTTTATGAGCTTTCTATATTGCAGGCCTTCACATTAGTTTTCTTGCGACTCTGTGATATTAGGGTGTCTTACAAAATTATTGATATAGCAGACTGTAGTTCCTTATTCTCAAACTTTACATACCGATTTTCACTAAATTCTGTTTACACATTTTCTCGTGACTCGGCGCTGATATGGACCTAGTAACAAAAATCCAAATTCATGAATATCTCTGATTTTATGAGGTACGGTAACAATGTATAAGACATAAGTGATCGGAAATTTAATAACTTCTTACACAACTACTACTAACTTACGACATAACTAAAGTTATGTTAGTTACGTAGTATTTATCGATACGACCACTAATAACATAAATAGCTTATTTGAGAATTACATTTCAGGCCTTACCCTAAACTACCATTTCACTCAACGTAAAGAAAATAATTTGTAGCCTAGATTGCAGTGGTTCATCACCCGACATTGCATACCGATTTTCATTAAATTCTCTTCAGCCGTTTTCTATTGATGCGTGTACAGACAGACAGACAGACAGACAGACAGACAGACATTACGGAAAAGTAAAATTTGCATTACCTTGTTACTGTGAACATGACAGATACAGAAAATCATTCATTTCAAATTCTGAGCAATGCACAGGCAAGACACTTATTTTATATATAGATTACATTTCATGCCTTCCCCTAAACTACCATTTCACTCAGTGCGAATAACATTATTGATAGCCTAGATTATAGCGACCTATTCCTCGACTTTGCATACCAATTTTCGTGAAGATACGACCACTAATAAAATAAATATTTGACAATTAAATTTTAGGCCTTCCCCTAAACTACCATTTTTCTCAGCGTGTATAGCCTATATTGTAGCGACTTATTTCCCATCTTTGTCTAGCGATTTTCATTAAGACACGACCATTAATAACATAAATATTTGAGAATTAAATTTCAGGCCTTCCCCTAAACTACCATTTCACTCAGCGTGATTAAAATAATTTATAGCCTAGATTGTAGCGGTTCATCACCCGACTTTACATTCCGATTTTCATTAAATTCTCTTCAGCCGTTTTCTCGTGATGCGTGTACAGACAGACAGACAGACAGACAGACAGACAGACAGACAGACAGACAGACAGACAGACAGACAGACAGACAGACAGACAGACAGACAGACATTACGGAAAAGTAAAAAATGCATTTTCTTGTTACTGTGGACATGACCGATACAGAAATACCATTCTTTTCAAATTCTGAGCAATGTACAGACAAAACCCTTATTTCATATACAGGATGTTAGGTGTATACGTGCAGATATTAAGCTAGTCGGCAAAGAAAAAGACATCTCACAATATATGCTATGTACTTTTTAGCTTGTCCTATTAGTTTGCCCATAACTGAGCCAAATATTTCAGGACCTAATGTGTTTTGAACGGCCGTAGCAGGATATGCCGGTTACGTCATTCTGTCCACGCGTAGTGGAAGTACAGTAGCAGAGTCTAGGGCTTGTTGAACCTGTTTCTTATCGCAGGCCAACACATGTTGTTGTGCACTTCCCCTAAAGGCTTGGCAAGTAGGCGAGGATGACTCACGTGCCAGGCCACTTGCTGTACTCGAAAACCGGTCTAGGGTACTCTGTGTGAAATGTACACAGGATCCTTACAGTGACCTCGGAGATACGCACCAGCACATACGTGCGAATAAAGTATTGTGTAGTTGTGTGTGATTTATAAGACGTCAATGGCATTACTCAGTGATCCAACCTGCCAAAATGAAAGGAAATAGTTAATAAGTAAATGAAAAATGAGCGCAAAATTTCTGTGCTGTTATTGCGACAGTCTACGATGAATTTCTGACAATAGACAATGCGAGTTGTCTATGCTTATTCATAAACTTTTCAGGTCAGTGAAAGGACGGTGCACACTGAAAGAAAAGGCTGTAAGTATTCAGTCATATTGTTATTAATGAGACAGATTTCAAAAACCGTAGTTGCAACCATGCGTGAACATTGCTCGAAGGAACAATAGCTACTGTGGATTTCTTTTGCTAGATGCTTTACGTCGCACCGACATAAATAGGTCTTATGGCGACGATGGGACAGGAAAGGGCTAGGAGTGGGAAGGAAGCGGCCGTGGCCTTAATTAAGGTACAGCCCCAGCATTTGCCTGGTGTGAAAATGGGAAACCACGGAAAATCATCTTCAGGGCCGCCGACAGTGGGGTTCGAACCTGCTATCTCCCGAATACTGGATACTGGCCGCAGTTAAGCAACTGCAGCTATCGAGCTCGGTCTACTATGGAATTGCCGCCGGGCATTTCTAATAGAAGGCTTATTCTTCGTTTTCCTAATCTGTTTACCTTCCAGGGTTGGTTTTCCCTCGGACTCAGCGAGGGATCCCCCCTCTACCGCCTGAAGGGCAGTGTCCTGGAGCATGAGACATTGGGTCGGGGGATACAACTGGGGTGAATGACCAGTACCACGCCCAGGCGGCCTCACCTTCTATGCTGAACAGGGGTCTTGTGTAGGCCTTGCGGGGGAATGGGGAGATTGGAAGGGATAGACAAGGAAGAGGGAAGGAAGCGGCCGTGTCCTTAAGTTAGGTACCATCCCGGCATTTGCCTGGAGAAGTGCGAAACTACGGGAAACCACTTTCAGGATGGCTGAGGTTGGAATCGAACCACCTCTACCCATTTGACCTCCCGAGGCTTCGTGGACCCCGTTCCAGCCCTCGTACCACTTTTCAAATTTCGTGGCGGAGCTGGGAATGGAACACGGGCCTCCGGGGGTTGGCAGCTAATCACACTAACCACTATACCACAGAGGTGGACAGAAGGCTAATTACCGGACAGTAAGCGGTAATGTAACGGACCCGTTTAAATAAAACGTCCGTAATAATAATGTTACTACTACTACTAATATCTTTACGTTCCACTAACTAATTTTCACGGTTTTCGAAGACGCTGAAGTGCCAGAATTTTGTAAAGCAGTACTTTTTTAAATGCAAGTAAATCCACAGACACGAGACTGGCGTATTTCAGCACCTTCAAATACCACCGAACTGAGCCGCCTTCGAACCTGCCAAGGTGGGATCAGAAGACCAGCGCTCTATCGTCCGAGCTACGCAGACCGGCATTGGGGCTTAGAGTAAGTTGATCGTGCGGTTAGGGGCGCACAGCTGTGAGCTTTATTCTGGTGATAGTGGGTTCGAACTCCACTGTCGGTACCCGGGAAGATGGTTTTCCGTAGTTTCCCATTTTCACATCAGGGAAATGCTGGAACTGTACCTTTATTAGACTTCGAACGCTTCCTTCCCACTTGTATCCCTTTTCTCTCCCACTGTCGCCGTAAGACCTATTTGTGTCGGTGCGACGTAAAACAATTTGTAAGTACATGCTTCGGTAATTTCTGAGGCATGTCTGCAATTATATTATTAATAATAATTCGGACCTGTTAAAAGTTCACTATTTTCTTTAGTGTGTTCTGACAGATTACGAGCTACGAAGTTTGAGTGGGGCGATTAACTTTTATTTTCATAATAGTCAGTAATAATAGACTAATACAGTTTGTATAAGAATATTGTTAGTGGCTTTTCGACGGATGCAAGCTAATCGCACGGCCAACTCGCCCAATAATAATAATAATAATAATAATAATAATAATAATAATAATAATAATAAATCTTCACGTGCCAATGGAGACGCACGGTGTCGGAATTTTGCCCACTGGTATTCTTTAACGTGCCCGTAAATCTACCGATCAGAAGCGGTCGTATTTGAGCACCTTCAAATACCAGCGGACTGAGCCAGGATCGAGCCTGCTAAGTTCATGAAACCAGTGCTTGAACCGTCTGAGCCACTCAGCCTGGAAACGTTTATTTTGATACGTTGAATAGGCACTGCAAAATCAGCAGTAAGCTAGAAGGTTCTCATTTACATTTAAACATGTTTTCTTCGGTTGGAAGCACGAAAGGAAGGTACGTTTAATTAATTTATGTTTATAACATGTCCCTTACTGGTATGAAGTAAAACGTTCGATGTGTTTTGACATTTCAATTCCGATACTACTCACTTTGAAATTCTATCCCATGTATTCTTTCGCTGACGTAATAAACTTTATTTACGTACACGTCAACACGGGTTGTTTCTGCATACGGCGAGTTGGACTCCCAAAAGACCATGATATGAAATCGCACTGTGGGAGAATATTCCACGTAAGCAGTTCGACAAAAGCACTAGACCTGTCACATGCCGGTTGTCTGCTGTTCTTAGCGACGGGGATGTCGCTGGACGGGTTCCCCACCCCTACATGAAACCGGTCTGTCTGACCTTGACCTGAATACCAGCTGTCAGAGATGCGAATTATCGTCCGTACTAGTACGCGAGTTACTTCGTAGAAGTAGCATCAGTAGTAGTATTTGAATAATGCCAGTGTATGAATACCACGAATACCATTATATGCTGCTAGTGTATCGTGTGGCAGAACAGAACACGGGTCGCCCTTCATGAATCTATCGGGAAAGGCTTCCAGCAATTTATATTATGTTTCTTATTCCCTACGAGTTAAAACAGAGGACACTTTGCGTTTTAAGGGCCGATGACATTAAGGCAGCAATCATCATCATCATCATCATCATCATCATCATCGTCGTCGTCGTCACGTATAAATATTCAATAAAATAATCGTTTTATATTCATCATTACTGAAATAGGAACTATAAGTTAACTTTTAACTTAAGAAGATTGCTTAGAGTGTTTTGTTAATTTACAAAAGAAAGTTTAACATTTCGTTTAATGCAATCTGTATGTTTTTTTTTGTTTTTTTAAACTGTTGTACTGTAATGTTTAACATTGGTACCTTATGTTGTTCACAGGCGTTTTCGTGTACGTTCGTAAATCCGTACTTTTCTATTCGAGATAGTCTTGTTACCGTCCACCTGGAATTACGGAGCTCGTACTGTATGTTAGTTCATTATTTTTCTACAACAGAGTGTTACGAATGCGACTGTAGTTCCCGCGACCACGCCACTCTTATGTCTGTGTCACTAATGTGCACTTTGTTCAGCTGTGTGCTGCTTGACTATGTGGCTCTCGTTACCTTCTCCTTCCTCTTCTTCTACTGCAGCCTTATGTCTTAACAGGTATACTGTATTCTACCGACATCATCTCAACACGCAGTAGCGTAATCTGCTGCGATTTACCGAGCTCGATAGCTGCAGTCGCTTAAGTCCGGCTCCATGGCTAAATGGTTAGCGTGCTGGCCTTTGGTCACAGGGGTACCGTGTTCGATTCCCGGGAGGGTCGGAAATTTAACCTTAATTGGTTAAATTTGCTGGCACGGGAACTAGGTGTATGTGCCATCTTCATCATCATTTCATCCTCATCACGACGCGCAGGTCGCCTACGGGAGTCAAATCAAAAGACCTGCATCTGGCGAGCCGAACTTATCTTCGGACACTCCCGGCACTAAAAGCCATACGACATTTCATTTCAGTGTGGCCAGTATCCATTATTCGGGAGATAGTGGGTTCGAACCCCACTCTCGGCAGCCCAGAAGATGTTTTTCCGTGGTTTCCCATTTTCACATCAGGCAAATGCTGGTGCTGTACCTTAATTAAGGCCACGGCCGCTTCCTTCTCTGTCCTAGCCCGTTCCAGTCCCATCGTCGCCATAAGGCCTATCTGTGTAGGTGCGACGTAAAGCCAATAGCTGCTGCGATTTGTTATTAGCACCATCACAGTAAAATGTAATATAGTTGTGGCGGAATCTTCTTAGATAAGTTCGACATCTGTGGATTGTGTATAATTTGATAACTCATCTGTACTCATGAAAGCGACCGTCGGCCTGGCGTTCAGGTTAATAGCTACATGTCTCTAACGTGTAACCTTGTTTACGTTTCTTATATTTGTTGATGTGTATGTTTGATGTTTATACACAATACGAGATTACAGCTGACTCATCCCCACGAGCTTGACCTGGTTCTCGTTTTACGCATAGTAATCTGTAGGTAACTACTGCGAACGATGCTAACTCACGTGACATACATTTCATCTTGTTTCCTCTTAAACCACGCATATTTTACTATTTTCTTCCACGTATTTCAGCTTTTAATGACCTAATAATAATAATAATAATAATAATAATAATAATAATAATAATAATAATAATAATAATAACGTTAAGTGCTTTACGTCCCACTAACTACTTCTACGGTTTTCTGAGACACTGAGGTGCCCGAATTTAGTCCCGCACGAGTTCTTTTTATGTACCAGAAAATCTGCCGACACGAGGCTGACGTACAGTATTTGAGCACCTTCAAATACCACCGGACTGGGCCAGGTCCGAACCTGTAAAGTTGGAATCAAAAGGCCTGCACCTCAACCGTCTGAGCAACTCAGCCCGGAAGGAGGCACGGAATGTAGGTACGTTTAATTTATTTAGTTGTATAACATGTCCAATATTCCTTTGAAACTAAACGTTCGATGTGTTTCGATAATTCAATTCCGATCCTACTCATTTGGGCATCCCATAACTGCTTTCGTTGGCGTAAGGACCTGCCATCTTTCTTGTACCTTTCCGCAATGCACAACGGGGATCGTACCGTATTTCACGTCCCGGCGCGCCTATACCAACCAATAATTATATCACACGCTCGTACAGGTCCCTCACCGATTCAGGTTTTCGGGTCATTTCCATACTCACTAGACCACGGGGCTGATGACCACACGTATCCCAATCCCTTAAAGGACATAACAGCAAATGAACCAGTATTAACACTGAGAATTCGGTACATCCAGGGTCCGAAACCGATGGCCAGGGTTGTCTGAAGCCCCTAACACAGAAACTGAATACTGGCAACTACGAAACCAGTCTGGCGAGAATGTAACGTAACAAGGCATACGCTACTGTAGTAGCCACCTTCAGCTGTTATCGTAGCTCAGTTGCTCTTAAACATAAAACCAGTTTGACAAGTATGTTACGTAACATCTCGTGTATTGCATAGGTAGCGTTCAGCTGTTGCACGTAAACATAAACAGAAACCAGTTTGGCACGCATGGCGCGTGACTCGCCTGTTCTCAAAGGGAAGCTATTCATTCAAAAGAACAAGGCATACTACCTATTCTAAAAACATCGTATCTCTATGCTCTCGAAAATAACTTCCGAG
The DNA here is from genome assembly GCF_040414725.1 of Anabrus simplex. Classification (NCBI taxonomy): domain Eukaryota; kingdom Metazoa; phylum Arthropoda; class Insecta; order Orthoptera; family Tettigoniidae; genus Anabrus; species Anabrus simplex. The sequence continues at coordinate 146,278,730 of NC_090270.1, read as the reverse complement.
AATTACTAAAAGTTTGATATATAGTGGTTCGTCACATCGTTCTCTATTGCTAGAAGAAATATCTGCAGGTATACACCTAACACCCTGTATATATAGATTACACACAGCCGAGCTGAGTGGCTCAGACGGTTAAGGCGTTGGCCTTCTGACCCCAGCTTGGCATATTCGATCCTGGCTCAGTCCAGTGGTATTTGAAGTTGCTGAAATACGTCAGCCTCGTGTCGGTAGATTTACTGGCACGTAAAAGAGATCCAGCGGGACTAAATTCCGGCACCTCGGCGTCTCCGAAACCCGTAAAAGTACTTAGTGGGACGTAAAACAAATAATATTATTATTATAATTATTGTTATTATTATTACTTTTATTATTACTAAATACATCATAACTGCTATTTAGGACTCGGAAGGCAAGCTTCTCTGAATGAACTTCATAATCCCTTATTCATGCTGACTTCATGACCACTTCTGTCGTAATGACTTTTACCTAAACATTAAATCAACATAGAGGTTAACCACGTCCGCCTCTGTGGTGTAGTGGTTAGTGTGATTAGCTGCCACCCCCGGAGGCCCGAGTTCGATTCGCGGCTCTGCCACGGAATTTGAAAAGCGGTACGAGGGCTGGAACGGGGTCTACTCAGCCTCGGGTGGTCAACTGAGTAGAGGTGGGTTCGATTCCCACCTCAGCCATCCTGGAAGTGGTTTCCCGTGCTTTCCCACTTCTCCTACAGGCAAATGCCGGGATGATACCTAACTTAAGGCCACGGCCTCTTCCTTCCCTCTTCCTTGTCTATCCCTTCCAATCTTCCCATCCCTCCGCAAGGCCCCTGTTCAGCATAGCACGTGAGGCCGCCTGGGTGAGGTACTGGTCAACATCCCCAGTTGTATCCCCTGATCCAGATTCTGAAGCTCAAGGACACTGCCTTTGAGGCGGTAGAGGTGGGATCCCTCGCTGAATCCGAGGGAAAAACCGACCCTGTAGGGTGAAGTGATAAAGAAGAAGACGAAGAAGAACAAATTAACCACTGTCTCCTAGACCTCCTGCCCTCTTAAGCTTCACTGAATACATAAGACTTTAGAAAACCTATCCACCTCCATTCACCCCCTGTGAATGGGGGCGGTAAAATAACATCCCCTGTATCTACAGCGTGAGTAAGTGGCGACGCCAGTTGTGCATCGAATGGAAGAAAAATTATTGGAATATCAAACTTTAGTAAGATTGTGCTGAAGAACATGTTGACTACATTAATTCATTTATTTTCTCGCTTCACCTGTAAAAGTCTACTGAGATCAATAAAGCGACCCAACTCCAAGTTTTCAGATTGCTTTTTAAAATTTTGATGTTAACGATTTCTTGAGACGGTTCTTTTTTTAAAAAAAAGAATAACATACTGCGAAGTTGTGTTGAGCATAGACATGAAAAGGCTCACCTAAATATAAGACACGAGAATTTCCTAAAATTGCATTACCATGTTTAAATAAAGGTTTTCTACGTCAGAATACTGCTTTAGAGTTTGATAAATACTACACATAGGCCTATTGTTAGTTCAACAGACAGTATTTGACATAAGCATACACTTCTTGTTCGCAGATGAATACGCGAAGGTAAACGTGTGATCAAATATTATTTCACGAAGTGACTGTATTGTTGTGCCTCTCAGGTTACTCTTTATTTTATTTTATTTTCTATTACCATCGTAGTAATAAGACTTCAATAAACACAATGAAGTATGGCGATTATAATCATGCTTGAATGATCAATACCAGTGCTATAAGCTGATTGGTTATCGTCTATGAATAAGGATGGTACTTAGTTTTTCTCTCTGTTAATGAACAGAAGTATAGAAACATTCGAAGTTGACATTACAGGACAGAAAGAGAACATCAATAATAATAATAATAATAATAATAATAATAATAATAATAATAATAATAATAATAATAATAATGTAAACTCACTTAGAAACTCAACACTCTGGCTTAACGAACTTCGAAAGGATCTCAAAAACACAAACATAAGTTCAACAGACATTCTAGAAAGAGACGTCTTTAGACGCAAAGTAAACAATTGGGAAGCAACATCAGAGAAACCACAACAAAAATAGTACAGCCTATTGGAACAACAAGAACAACCCACAGAAGAATTGATTGAGTTATTTGCTTAACGCCTTCCAATATTGGGAGACTTCGCTGCTACTACTACTACTACTACTACTACTACTACTACTACTACTATATCTACCGGGCGAGCTGGCCGTGCGGTTACGGGCGCGCAGCTGTGAGCTTGCATCCGGGAAATAGTGGATTCGAACCCCACTGTCGGAAGCACTGAATATGGTTTTCCATTGTTTCCCAATTTCACACCAGGCAAATGCTGGGGCTATACCTTAATTAAGGCCACGGCCACTTCCTCCCCAGTCCTAGGCCTTTCCTATCCCACCGTCGCCATAAGACCTATCTGTGTCGGTGCGACGTAAAGGAAAATTCTAAATAAAAGTATATACAATGTGGTCCATCAGCCCCTTATTTTTTCGGAGACAGGCTACCCAAATGACGTGTATAACCTAAATATCCTTATAATTTAGTTTTATGAACACCAAATAGTCCGTCTCTGTGGTGTAGTGGTTAGTGTGATTAGCTGCCACCCCCGGAGGCCCGGGTTCGATTCCCGGCTCTGCCACGAAATTTGAAAGATGGTACGAGGGCTGGAACGGGGTCCACTCAGCCTCCCAAGGTCAACTGAGTAGAGGGGGATTCGATTCCCTCCTCCGCCATCCTCGAAGTGGTTTTCCGTGGTTTCCCACTTCTCCTCCAGGCAAATGTCGGGATGGTACCTAACTTAAAGCTACGGCCGCTTCCTTCCCTCCTCCTCGTCTATCCCTTCCAATCTTCCCATCCCCCGACAAGGCCCCTGTTCATCATAGCAGTGGAGGCAGCCTGGGTGAGGTACCGGTCATCCTCCCCAGTTGTATCCCCGACCCAATGTCTCACGCTCCAGGACACTGCCCTTGAGGCGGTAGAGGTGGGATCCCGAGGGAAAAACCAACCCTGGAGGGTAAACAGATTAAGCAGAAGAAGATGAACACCAAATAATATGAAATTTCTCCCTATGGTCAGTAAGGTTCTCCCCTACCTATGCGTCATCAATGTAAATTGATCCATCGACCTAGCAAAGGAAAAACTACTATGCACAATTCCGCGACAAATACTAAGGACCATTCTGCAAACATTAGGTTTATTCTTCTTCTTTATCAGTTTACTCCCCCTCCCACGGTCGGTTTTTCCCTTGGATTCAGCGAGGGATCCCACCTCTACCGCCTCAAGGGCCGTATCCTGGAGCTTCAGACCCTGGGTCAGGGGATACAACTGGGGAAGAAGAGCAGTACCTCTTCCAGGCGGCCTCACCTGCTATTCTGAACAGGGGCCCTGTAAGGGGATGGGGTGATAGGAAGAGATAGACAAGGAAGAGGGAAGGAAGCGGCCGTGGCCTTAAGTTAGGTACCATCCCGGCATTTGCCTGGAGGAGAAGTGGGAAAACACGGAAAATATTTCCAGGATGGCTGAGGTGGGAATCGAACACCCCTCTACCCAGTTGGCCTCCCGAGGCTGAGAGGACCCCGTTCCAGCTCTCGTACCACTTTTCAAATTTCGTGGTAGAGCCGGGAATCGAACCCGGGCCTCCGGGTGTGGCAGCTAATCACACTAACCACTGCACGACAGAGGCGGACATGGTTTATTGCGCCTTGAAATAACGCAGGTACCCGTATTACGATCGAATTAATACCTTATGCCACGTGTTCTGTAACATAAGGATGTTAAATGAGTACTGTAAACCTTCATTGAAGACTTTGACACGTATGTTAAATTTCTAGGCAGTTCGGCCGTACTTAAGTACTAAACCTCTACCAAGAGTCGTGAATATTGACCTCATGCCTAAATCGGTTACGGACTGGAGCAGAAGACGTGTGAGTATCGGCAGCGTGGGGGTTGAAATACAGTATAAGACAAATTTTTCGAAAGAGTTGCTCCATTTTAGCGGGGATACAATAATAATCAGTATTTCTTCGCTATTGGTTTTAAGGGGTACGCTCTGATTTGACGTATTTTTCCTAAGGATGGGTGGGGGAAGGATTCGAAAGGAAAGCGGCCTTGGTCTTTCATTAAGGTACCGTTCGGCATTCGCCTGGTGGTGAAAATGGGAAACCGAGGAAAACCGCTGAAACCCGTTCCAGAATGGTGAGCATGGGTTTCGAATCCACAACCTACAGAATCTATCTCACATAAATAATAACCCACGTCTACCACGTCACATCACATTTCCTCACGATGTATTCCTATGAAGAGTACGTTGAATTTTTGCTAACTTATGGAGTAAGTACGGTCGAATTAAAATGTATACCACGTGCTCCGTAATGGTAAAAAGTTAAACGAACACTGTAAAGTCCGCCTCTGTGGTCTAGTGGTTAGCGTGATTAGCTACCACCCCGGAGGCCCCGGGTTCAATTCGCGGCTCTGCCACGAAATTTGAAAAGTGGTACGAGGGCTGGAACAGGGTCCACTCAGCATCGGGAGTCAACTGAGTAGAGGTGGATTCGATTCCCACTTCAGTCATCCTCGAAGTGGTTTTCAGTGGCTTCCCACTTCTTCTCCAGGCAAATGCCGGGGTAGTACCACACTAAAGACCACGGCCGCTTCCTTCCCTCTTCCTTGTCTATCGCTTCCGAACTTCCGATCCCCCCACCCGCAAGACCCCTGTTGAGCATAGCAGGTGAGGCCGCCAAGGCGAGGTACTGGCCATCCTCCCCAGTTGTATCTCACGCTCCAGAACACTACCCTTGAGGCGGTAGAAGTGGGCTCCCTCGCTGAGTCCGAGAGAAAAAACCAACCCTGGAGGGAAAACTGATAAAGAAAGAACGCCGTAAAGTCGTCAATATTTCAAACATTTGTTACTCTGAATATGTAGGGTACCCTACTTCCTACCTACAGACCATCACGTCGTAGTTCAACCTGGTTACGTAACATCGGATAAAAATGGTACTTTTCAGAACCAAGTAAAATTTCACTCTTTGGAATATGATGCTACGTGGCCATATTACAGTCACTGTAAACGGCGTTAATAAAAAATATAATGTGTACTAGCCTGTGATTCGATCTACTAGCACACAGTTTGGCTAATGCGATATCAGTGATGCGCGTCTTAGCCACCCTAACTACTGCGAGCCACGGTGTATTGCTGGCACGTTGTAGTCCTTATACACACTTCCTGTCCAAACGTAAGATAGATCATTGGTTAATTTCTCTGCCACAGGGGCTGAGTGTATGTGTCGTCTTCATCATCATTTGATCCTCATCACGAAGCGCAGGTCGCCTACGGGGGTCAAATCGAAAGACCTGCACCTGGAGAGCCAAACATGTCTTCGGAAACTCCCGGCACTAAAAGCCATACGCCGCTTCATTTCAACACTGCCTTTAATGATTTCTACCATATTCGCGAGCATTATATAAACGTTATGGTTGTACTAAGGCTATAAAGAAGCGGGTTCTAATGTTTTACGGATGACTTATGTACGCGTTAGTTGGGTTACCTACCTACGAAAAAAATAAGGGGCTGTGAACCACCCGGTATACATACTAAGTACAGATAATTGTGAATGATTCGGATCATGGATATTTGAGTATTTATTCGAATCAAAATGTTCTTTTTATTCTACTTTATCTGTTTACCCTCCAGGGTCGGTTTTTCGTCGAACTCAGTGAGGGTTCTCAACTCTACCACCTCAAGGGCAGTGTCCTGGAGCTTCAGACTCTGGGTCGCGGATACAACTGGGGAGGATGACCGGGACCTCTCCCAGGCGGCCTCAGCTGCTATGCTGAACAGGGGCCTTGCGGGGGGATGGGAAGATTGGAAAGGACAGACAAAGAAGAGGGAAGGAAGCGGTCGTGGCCTTAAGTTAGGTACTATCCCGGCATTTGCCTGGAGAAGAAGTGGGAAACCACGGAAAACCACTTCCAGGATGGCTGAGGTGGGAATCGAACCCACCTCTACACAGTTGACCTCTCGAGGCTGAGTGGACCCCGTTCCAGCCCTCGTACCACTTTTCAAATTTCGTGGCAGAGCCGGGAATCGAACCCGGGCCTCAGGGGTGGAAGCTAATCACACTAGCCACTACACCACAGAGGCGGACATCAAAATGTTCTACTGTATTTAAATTGGTACTTTTTGACCTAGAGGTCGTTTCCAAACATAGCTGTTCCTGCTCACTGGGCTCGGTTTCGGTTCCCAGTTCTGCCGCGAATTATGCACTTGGCCTTAATAGAGACGTGGATAAAATCTTGGTCATGTTAGTGACAGATGCGGATTTGCCGTGGCTCTACGCCTCTGAATTCGGAAGACGGCGAAGGGCTGGTTGCCACCGTCGGCTGTCCTGAGAATGGTTTTCCGTCGTTTTCCATTGTCCTGCACTAAGGCGAATGCCTGGACAGTTCCTACTATAGGCCACGGCCACCAACCCTCTCACCTACACCACAAATCTCCTTCGATAAAATCTCCTGGCCTGAGAATCGGCGTCACCGTCTAAGAGGCCCGCCAGCCCGTTCAGTGGACTAGTAGTAGTAGTAGGTCATTCTAAACGAGTTGTTCTTGGTTATGCTCTTCAACCTCAGGCGAATGACAGTATTACACTTAATAGATTTCAAGACATTTGATTCAAGTGAGCAGGAACCGTTTTGTTTAGAAAGGACTTCTAGATCAAAAGAGATACTAATTTAAATGCAGTAGATCATTTTGATTCGGAAAAATACTGAGTCCAGTCCAAATCTCGTCCAGTGTCTAGGATTCATCCAGTACCTTTTTCTATTTATTTATTTATTTATTTATTTATTTATTCATTCATTCCAACATTTCATCCCAAACTATTCGCCCTCTACTGGTCATCCAGTCCTTCAAACTGAATCATTTTTTCCAATGCAAACAAATAACTTGTGTCCCTGAATCACCGATCACTTGTTTCAAATAGGCAACCCAAATGTCAGCACAAGGGATGAGCAAAGCCGCTGATGTCTATTTTACCAATGCATTAAGTAGGACTAGTCGCTTTTATTTCAGTTCTTTTAGTTAAACCTGACTTTCTGGCATCGCTAACATCGTCACCGCATACGAGTCAAGTGTAGCCTATTTGGTATACTAACATTTAGCTTTGATTGTTACATCGATCTAACTGACGTATTATTGCTAAAATGTATACGTAAAACATGGCCCGGAGAGTCTCTTTTGATCAAATATGTTGTTTCTTGTGCCTTGACTTTCCGCTCCTCTAAAGGCCTTCATGGCCTGCATGGAGAGGACTTTAATTATCACTATTATTACCCACAAGCCATCTAGTTACATACAGAATAAGTTAGTCAATACGTTATCATTTTCTATGTTTTCCGGTGCAGATGTAACTCTGGAACCAATGGTGCATATTATGTAATAAGTTGGGCCTACTTGTTTTTACTGCCGTTAGTTTTACCATTATTACCCACAGACATCTAGTTACATCTAGAACCAGTAATCAGTATCATAATTTCATCACCATCATCATCATCGTCATTATTACCTCATTAATTTGTATGAATAAGACCAGCTAGTGTCAACTCAGAGCGAATATCTTCCGAGCCAGTTTGCTCCCCACTGTTGAGGAACGAGAGCAGGTGAGGGAGCGTGGAGGGGAAGTGCATGACGTAATAATGTACTGTCGTGGCACGTACTGAAGGCCAGTGGGAATGCACGTTATTCTCACACCACACGACGTTCCAGCCTAGTCGGTAGAAGCAACATTCACCATAGAAGAGAGTTCAGCACATCGTAGGCCATCGACGCCAAGTTTCAAATCTTCATGGGAAGAAACGTATTTAATAACCCCAAAAAATAACACAGCACAATGTTTAATATGTAGTCAAATATTGAATCACATTAACAAATTTAATCTACAGTGTCATTACTCCTGGTGTCATGCCAACAAGCACGATAAATATGAAAGCCGGGAAAGGATAGCTTTCCTAGAAGAACTTAAAAGCAACACATACATTTCATCCTAGTCAACTGCTCTTCTATCAAAAAGTTTAATAATTCCTCAGAGATGATTTGTTTATGTACTGGTACGTATTTCATTATTTTAACAGGAGGATACGCATTCCAGTGAACCTGCTCTTCGGGCCAGCTACAAGATTGCTTTGCAGATTGGTCGTACATTGAGACTCGGGTGCGTTTGAGAAAGAGTGTATACTTCTAGCAGCTGACGAATGTGTCCAGAACAAGTGGGTGATTTTCTATCTATTACCGTATCCTTTTCTACAATATTATGCGACGAATAAAGGACCTAGGTATTGGCGTTCACCCTCAGTTATATAGCATTGCAAGGGATTTTATAGTATATTCACCGACGATAAACGACGGTATGGATATTAATGACACCTTCCAACTTCGTATTTTTATCACAGGCGTAACCAATAATGTTGTGGCAAGGGAGGAATTGTTAGATATAGTGCCAGTTAAACATACCTACTACAACCAGTTTTTATATATTTGCAATTCTCGAATTGACAATGGAGAGTCTCAGCCTTCCATGGGGAAAACTAGTGTCCATAGCAACAGATAGGCAGCAGCAATGTGTGGGAAGATTACAGGAGTGGTAGGACGTCTCCGAAACAAATTAAAATAAATCAACATTCAACATGATCTTCTGCCCATTATACACCAAGAAAATCTATGTGCAATGCAGATCTAACTTGGAACTGTCATGGATGTATTTACTAACCTCTTTCAGATCAAGAGGACCGAACCACGTATAATTTCAAGAGTTTCTTCGCGTATTTGAAAGCGAGTATTGTGATATTCCATATTATATAAATGTGTGGTGGTTAAGTAACGGAAATGTTTTATATAGCTCCTATTCGCTGAGGAAATAAATAAACAGCTCTCTTCATGGAAAAGCACAATGAACTACTAGAAGAACTGAACAACAGAGGAAAAAAGGGTCGGTAGATGCAGAGTGGATTGTTGTCCCATACATATGCTCTGTACTCTGACCGGCCAACCGAGCAGAGGAAAGTTGGCCACGGCTCTACCATTGCTCTACGCCTCTGCATTCGGCATACGGGTCTGGGGGCACCGTGCCGGACTTCACGCCTGGTCCCACCTGTCGGCTGTCCTGAGAATGGTTTTCCGTGGTTTTCCATTCTCCTGCACTAAGGCGAATGCCGGGACAGTTCGTAGTATAGGCCACGGCCGCCTATCCCCTCACCTTCTCCGCACATCTCCTTCACCGTAACAAATCTCCCGGCCTGAGAGACGGCGTCACCGTCTAAGAGGCCCGCCTCCCCCTTCAGGGGAGGAATGAAGACGTTTAGTAGTAGTAGTAGTAGTAGTAGTAGTAGTAGTAGTAGTAGGAAAAAAAGATACGAGATTTGGCATTTTTAGTCGATCTCACCGGCCACCTTAATAATCTTAGTTCCTCGTTACAAAGCAGAGGTCTTACAATAACTTACTTCTTTGACTATATTGAAGCTTTTAAGCGAAAAGTACTGCAGTGGAAAAGGCAGTTTTTGAATAAATAATTTCCCACTTTGACTGCGCATTTATGTCTAGCTCCAAATGATTCCGATTGAACATTAGAACAATGTAAAGAGGTGTTAATGACTCTGTATGGTGAATTTGACAATAGGTTCCCCGACGATATTCAGGCATTCAGGATTTGCAGGTGTTTGTTACACTGTTCTCAGCGGATGTGCAAACTATTAGACCAGATCTGCATCTAGAACTGATTGACATACAGTGCGATACTCAAAGAAAGATAAGTTTGTTAACATAAACAGTTTGACTGAATTATAATTTCGTTTTCCAGGGGGGAGATTTCCTACAGTGCACAAACGTAATGCCCATATTTTAAACATATTCGGATAAACTTATTTATGCGAAAAGCTGTTTTCGTTAATGAAGATTTGTAAATCTAGACACAGAAGTAGGCTCACTGATCAAAACTTAAAGTGTGTTTGGGGACTTGCCAGTACGCGAATTATACTACCAAACACTGACACAATACTATCTAAACGAGCCGAAAGTTCCCGTGGAGGAGCAGTACACCAATGATACGTTTCAGTTCGTGTGTTTAGTTTGGCATATACATTGACTGACAGTGACAATGCAACACCAAGGAGGAGTGGTTCGAAAGGGATGAAAGTTGGGGAGAAAACAGAGTCGGCACGGAAGAATAATTGAAGAATAATAACCGATATGCAGGTTACACAATGCGCACGGCATCGACTCAGTAGGATGTAGGACCACCGCGAGCGGCGATGCACGCAGAAGCACGTGGAGGTACAGAGTCAATAAGAGTGCGGATGGTGTCCTGAGGGATGGTTCTCCATTCTCTGTCAACCATTTGCCACAGTTGGTCGTCCGTACGAGGCTGGGGCAGAGTTTGCAAACGGCGTCCAATGAGATCCCACACGTGTTCGATTGGTGAGAGATCCGGAGGGTACGCTGGCCACGAAAGCATCTGTACACCTCGTAGAGCCTGTTGGGAGATGCGAGCAGTGTGTGGGCGGGCATTATCCTGCTGAAACAGAGCATTGGGCAGCCCCTGAAGGTACGGGAGTGCCACCGGCCGCAGCACATGCTGCACGTAGCGGTGGGCATTTAACGTGCCTTGAATACGCACTAGAGGTGACGTGGAATCATACGCAATAGCGCCCCAAACCATGATGCCGCGTTGTCTAGCGGTAGGGCGCTCCACAGTTACTGCCGGATTTGACCTTTCTCCACGCCAACGCCACACTCGTCTGCGGTGACTATCACTGACAGAACAGAAGCGTGACTCATCGGAGAACACGACGTTCCGCCATTCCCTCATCCAAGTCGCTGTAGCCCGGCACCATGCCAGGCGTGCACGTCTATGCTGTGGAGTCAATGGTAGTCTTCTGAGCGGACGCCGGGAGTGCAGGCCTCCTTCAACCAATCGACGGGAAATTGTTCTGGTCGATATTGGAACAGCCAGGGTGTCTTGCACATGCTGAAAAATGGCGGTTGACGTGGCGTGCGGGGCTGCCACCGCTTGGCGGCGGATGCGCCGATCCTCGCGTGCTGACGTCACTCGGGCTGCGCCTGGACCCCTCACACGTGCCACATGTCCCTGCGCCAACCATCTTCGCCACAGGCGCTGCACCGTGGACACATCCCTATGGGTATCGGCTGCGATTTGACGAAGCGACCAACCTGCCCTTCTCAGCCCGATCACCATACCCCTCGTAAAGTCGTCTGTCTGCTGGAAATGCCTCCGTTGACGGCGGCCTGGCATTCTTAGCAATACACGTGTCCTGTGGCACACGACAACACGTTCTACAATGACTGTCGGCTGAGAAATCACGGTACGAAGTGGGCCATTCGCCAACGCCGTGTCCCATTTATCGTTCGCTACGTGCGCAGCACAGCGGCGCATTTCACATCATGAGCATACCTCAGTGACGTCAGTCTACCCTGCAATTGGCATAAAGTTCTGACCACTCCTTCTTGGTGTTGCATTTGCTCTGTCAGTCAGTGTACATAAATGGCATACATATATTGAAATGTATATTAAAGCGAGTGTAAATAATGTGTACATTTCCCATAAATTGCATTTTCTTTCAATAAATGCACGTGTCCCAAAGCTTTGGTTTTTAATCGTGAAAATGTGTTTATTCAGGTCATATTGCACACTGCTGTATATTTCTTTTTACGATGAATAATTTTCTTGCTCTGTTATAGTATATTACCTGTGTTCTGTTCACTCCGCGTAATCCATTCTCCAAATTACTATTATTATTACTACTATTACTATTATTATTATTATTATTATTATTATTATTATTATTATTGATGTTATTGTTGTTGTTCATATGGTAACATTATCTCGTGCGGTTTCTGCAACTACCGCCACGGTATGCAACCCTCGTGTGCCCTATTCGCTTGTGACTCTGTGTATAAATTGACGCATTGGCTTACCTAACTTGACTTGGTTTTGAGTGTACTGAATGTGAATATTAATTTTCTTGGTTTTCTTTTCTCTTGAATTCTATGTGGGTTTTGAGTTTAATTCATTTATGTTGATATTGTTCTTATTTGGGACCAGTTAATGTGTTAGATATTTTTCGTTGGGATGTTTTTATTTGTTTAAATTTTGGGTGATGTGTTATCAAACTATATTTTCCGGCCGTGTTCTGGTGTAAGATTCCTCCACCAGAAATTGGCCTAAGACACTCAACGTTATCTGCTTGTTTGGTACGGGTAAAGAAAACAAAATTTAAATTAGTTTTTAAGGAGCTCCTAACATAGTCTATTTAGTAAACTGAAAATATTTATTTTTATACCGCCTATATTTATTTTAGTTTCATAGTTTTATTAATTTGTTGACTAAGTAGGTAATGGTGCACTTTTGTTAATAGAGAAGATTTATTCTAATTATTATATTTATTTTAATTTCATTCTTTTATTTATACATTTTGCAAGATCTTATTAATATTATAACCTTTTGTTTATTCGGTTGCTAAAATTGTTCTTATTTTTCAAAAGTTTAAGATTTTCAAATTTTATTTAATGTAAAAAATTAACTTACCTACATTATAATTGTTTTTTTGAAAAATGGTGTTACTTTTTTTGGGTAGCTAGTTCAGTGATACCTGTAGATCTTAGACCTTTTTCTTTTTGGATATGGGTTTATCACCTCAATATTCTTTCTTCCATGCATGTTTTGGTAAGTCATTTTTTAGTGTTGCTGTATTGTATTATTGTTCTTTTTTCTCCTTTGTCGCGCCACGTTGCCCTATGGCGTTTGCTAGCCTAGCGTCATTTACTGTTCAAAATTAGGGGCGCGTTGCACAAGAAATTATAATATTTTAAAAACATATTGAGCATCGGTTACGACAAGTTAACCGAAAACGGGACCCTCAAAACATTCCAATTCCTATGCTTCGAGAGGGAAATATTTACACTTTATTCACTCTGACTCGACAAGAGTTATGAGATTTTCAAGATTTTAGCTGCCAGTCTCGAGACACCCAGATGAGAACAATTCCCATCGCAATATTACTTTATCAAGCATGCCTTTGCTGGAAAGACCTACGGTAGTGTTTACAGTGCACTATGTCTTCTGGTGTGGGCTAGAACAAATTTCTTACTTTCATACACCTATCTCAGTCTCATCCTTGGCTTTGACAATATGAAAGTGCCTGAGGTATGAGTGATGCTAATAATGCAGTTCCTTATACAGCCAGTCCCTGTTATGAATGGTGTGAAAATGTTGCTCATAGGGTCGGTTGGTGCGGGCGTATCCGTGGGCTTGGTAGACTGATATGTAATAGCAACTTTTGGCTCAGTGTGGAAAGCAACGGGAAATTATATCATTCTTCCTTTCCCTAGTACGCCTCTTCAGTGACATCTTGGCCACAGTGCCGGCTGATGGCACAGGTGCTGATTTCCAAACCAGCCTCCGGGCTGAGCACTCAACATACATACAATATCAAGCTCCTTCTTCTCTTCCCATTTCCAACTCTCTCCTCGGTTGGGTTATTAATCAAGGACCTCTTTCTAAGCCTCCCTTGTGGTCTCTTTCATCTTAGTTTCTCTATGAATACTTTCTTTAGAACTAGGTCTTATCCCATTCAGTAATAATGTTATTAGTTTCACATCCCACTTGCTACTTTTACGGTTTTTGGAGACGCCAACGTGCCGAAATTTTGTCTTTCAAGAGTTAGTTCACCTGCCAGTAAATCTATTGAGACAAGGCTGACATTTTGAGCACCCTCAAATACCACCGGATTGAGCTGGGTTCGAACCCACCAACTTTACCGATGAAGGCCACCGCTCTACCGCCTGGCTCTCCCATTGATATCATGACCATGTCCATAATATTTCAACTAGCTTCTTTCTATCTGGTTTTCTTGTGTGTAAACTAGCCCTTGTATACATTTCAATTCCCTCCCCCCTTTCATGTATTTACTTGAGAGCTTTCGATGTCTTAAACAGTCCTTCCACTTACTTGCACTACGCTCCCTCTACCTGTCCAACCTTCCTAATTTAGTTTTTATTCTTCCCAGCTTTAACTATATTTATGTAGCTTGGAAGTCTTCCTTTTCCTTCATATCATACCTCTTCCCATTTTTCTACCGAGCAAGTGGTTTGAGTCACGTAGCTGTAAGCTTATATTCGGGAGACAGTGAGTTCACAACTCACGGTCGGCAACCTTACAGATGGTTTTTCGAGGTTTTTCCTGTTTTCATGCCAGACAAATGCTGGGGCTGTACCTTAATTAAGGCCACGGTCACTCCCTTCCCACTCCTAGTCCTTTCCTATCCCATCGGCACCTTAAGATATATCTGTGCCAGTGAGACGTAAAGCAAATTATGAAAAATTCCTCCCAATCTTTATCAGTTATTATAATTCTTTGTGGAAATGAGTGTTAATAATAGATAGCACTCAATAAAAATTCATTATCAGAAGTCTGATTGGACTTACAGTAAATATAGTAATAAATACATCTTCTCTTATTATCATTGGCTAGTCCCTGAAACTACTGAGGCCTCCAGATATCGAAATGTCATGGAACAGGAGTGTATGGTTAGAAAATGAAATTGCTGTTTAGATATTTTAGTATTCTTTATTTCATAGCATGTTAATTTGTAAGGTAGTAAGTGTAGCTATAGTTTTTTTTAACTTCTCTCAATTACAATGTTAGGAGTGCTTTCTCAACATGCGAGCACTCAGAACTTCCAGGGCTAACAGCAGCAGTGCCAAGGTACAGCCAAAACCAAATATGGCCAGCAACGGCAGTATATCAGTCAATTCAATGAATCTCAGTTCCACATCTTCTTCAGATATTTTCAGGCTTCTATCATAATTCAGCCACAGTCTCTGATAAATTCCACGCTCTCTGATCATCTGAAAACTAGACAAAACTGAATTTTAGTCCATAGCACTATGAAGCAGTCATTATAACTAATTACACCAACTTTTATAGTTTTTAACAGTTATGGAATATTATCTCATTCAAGCGGTTTCAAATAATTTTTGATTGTCCATCCTCAGTAACTGACTCCTGGGATAGGAACACTTGATGTCTCTTGTCCACTCCGAGCACTGGAGTGAGAAAGGTAGTTTTTATATTTGGTTGTTTGGTGCAAGTTTGGGGACTTTACATATTCTTACTTACCGTAAATACTTTTAGCCTTTTTGATGGAGTGGTCCCCTTTCGGTTACACTATACCAGATGGCCCACCAGCGCCGTACTTTCTACTTATAAGTGCCCCGCATGCACTAATGATGAATGGGTTGTCTAACAACTGATTTCCACAGGGGCATTACCGCCTGGAGGCAGGTTACATTAGAATACGAACAGAAAACGCTTGCACAGCCGCTCGCTGCATGTTCTTCAGTGCTATCCGTCTAATGCGTTCCCTTGCGTGAGTAAGCCTCGTTTTCGAGTGCAGAGTAGTAGGCTGTTATTTGATACAGCAGCACTACAGTTGCTGTAAAGATATTGAAAATGGCTGACGTGTTCAGCAACGACGAATACATACATAACTTTAATCTTTGGAGAATCTGATCGGAGTGCAGCCGAAGTTTGTGGGCGGTATGCGCAAGAGTTTCCAAATAGCCACCTGCATTTTATACACGTATTTTGCCGAACATAGTTACAATTAAGAGCTAATGGATCGTTCAAGGTACATATCACACATAAGCAACTGTTTGGTAGAGTGGAATAGTACATGTATAAAGCAATGAGTAATTAACTTTATTTTCTGCATCTTTGGCGTATTTACAGATGCAGCCTGTTACAGAACGTGTGTAGTAAAATGATTGCTATTTGTTTCACTTCGGAAATATAGCACTGTGTAGCGCCCCTTTGTAAACCAGCGGTTAGGCATCCCATTCATCATTATCACATACGGGACACTTATGCGTAGAAAGAGTGGGCCTGGAGAGACACCTGGTATATTATGTAGCCTCGTGAAATGTTTAGGTATGCTTTGTAAAATAATGAATCTATAAAATAGCCTAAATAGGATGTGTTTGAAATTAATGTACGGTATGTTTAACAATATATTTTGTAAAATTGTTACGTTGAAGACGTATTCACCTCTTGACAAGTTCACAGTTCATAATAATTTTGAGTTGTTGATGATTAATGAAACAATGAACTTTATAATAAAATGTGACACTTGTTTCTGTAATCCTTGTACAAGAATGTTAAATTTCGGCTCCAATGTTTTATTCATACACAAGCTCAAGTGCTTTTCAGATTTTGTAGCCCCATCCGATTTCTTACCTTTGAACATGCTTAAGCCACTGCCTAAAAGCCTGCCTGGCATAATCAAGTAGTTGAGAATGGAAGAAGCTTTTTCACACCTCGGGATGAGGATAAGTATTTACATTTTGTTTACCGTCACTCTGCCGGGTGAGGTATACTTTGCTTACGCCGATTCAAAATTGTGATAATGTTTCCCCAGAATCTCTTTTTCAGAATGCTGTTAGATAATAACTCTATTACTTTGTCTTCTTCACATGTTTGAAGAGCGGTTTCAGTGCTAGAGTTAAATTGATATTTAATCCACTCATATTTTTTTTTGGAGGAAGAAAGTAATATTCAAATTACTCAAGTAGTTTGTTCCAATTGTGTAATAATAATTTCATTAATATTTTCCACAGTACCATTAAGAACTTGAATGGAATCAGACGCCCCCCCCCAGTGGGTGGGGGTGGTAGAATAACACACATGGTATCCCCAGCCTGCCGTAAGAGATGACTAAAAGGGGCCCTAGAGACTCCTAACTTAAGAGCGTGGGTTGGTGACCATGGGACCCTTAGCTGAGTCGTGGCATTGCTTCCGAATACTTGTGCCAGGCTCCTCACTTTCATCTATCCTATCCTATCTCCCTTGGTCAACTCTTGTTCTTTTACGACCCCCACGATATTAGAGCATTGAAAGCCTAGGGAGGTTTTCATTTTCACGCACTTCGTGGCCCTCATCTTTGACCGATACGTTCATTTTTCGAAGTGTCGGGCCTCTTCCGTTTCCCCTCCGAATATCGTTATTTATTATGGTTGCCTAGTTGTACGTCTTCTTAAAACACTAATCACCACCACCACTTTCACTCATTTATAAAAGTATCAGGAGGCGAAACCTTGAGGAATTCTTTACGAGATAAGTTGAAGTGTATAACAATTTGCATTTTAGCTTTAACCATTTCAGTAGCACCTCTGTTTCTTATATCAGTCCGCTTACTATTCATAATTGAAAATACTCTCTGTATGAACATTGTAACCTGGAGTACTGACTGAGAAACATTTTTTGTTTCTAATTTGGTAAATTAATGCTCCTGCATTCACAAAACACAGCTACCCACTTCTCAAAAGCATTTCTAGGGAGATGTACCTTACAGTTCAGAATTTCTCTAACAATCAATCACTCATCACATGAACCATTGTTATTTAATTCAAACCTGAAAATATTTCTGTCCATGAAAGTCAATTAAAACTAAGACAGGGATAAGTATTCTTAAATACGTAAGCCAGGAGACTCAAAAAACAGGCGTGAAATACGGAAGAACCCGGGAAATTAGGAGACCTGGTGACACTATTACTTCAGCTTAGCCAGCATACTTCGGAATGTACGTAGGCTATCCAGAAATTAAGTTTCTCTATTTCTTTTCTTGTAAAGTAAACTTATTTAGTCTGAAAATATGAACATGCGCGACAGATCTAGGACGTAGCAATCATATACTGGCCGGACAAGTCCCGCCTGGTGTCAGCAGCGCAGTAGCAGTGGCTCGAAATGGCGGCTCGTATTCTTTCTCTCGCCGCCTGCGAGGTTCGGTCTGTGATAAAGTTTCTACGGAATTTACGATGAGCCATTCAAAACAAGAAATGTGGAATGCTCATTGCATGTGGTGCGCTGCTCCATGGCAATGCTCGCCCACATACGGCTCGGCGCTCAGCAACTGTTCTGCATGAGGCCGACAGGGAGGTGTTTGATAATCCACTGTACAGTCCTGACCTTTCTTCCAGTGATTTTCATCTTTTCTTTCACCTCACGAAATTCCTGTCAGCATGACCTCGTATAATATGGCTGAGTCTGACATTGATTCCACTTGTTTGGGTAAAGTTCTATGCCTTAACCCTTGCAACGGACATGCAGTGCTCTCCATACATTTTTGCCAATCTTCGATGAATTTTCGTTCCCTTCACTCCTTCTGCTGTCAGCAAACGCTCTCCACCACTTCGCACTTCTTTTGAGGCCTCCAATTCACTGTTTTTCAGCACAACTGGGTGCAGTGGACGATCAACGCATTGCATGTGCTCGCTCTGTCGTCACGTGGTGTGAACCCATGTCCCTCCAGCGGCGAGTTTAGAACCTCAGCGCTCTTATAGGGACCGCAACTTCCTCCGCAGGCAATTTGCATTATGATTCTTTCGGCGGTTTTCATTTTATAGCCTCCAGCTCATTTCTTTTAGAATGGCCCTCATAGAATACATCCACGCTATCTCCTGCCTGCCTTAGTGGTAACTGAAAGACAGACCCCGAGGGGCTCAGGACCTGAGAGTGTGATTTAGCTACCACGGTCCCCACTTACTTGTGTCAGACTCCTCACTTTAATCTTTCCGATAAGTCCACGCTAGGTCAACTCTTGTTCTCTTCCGAGCCCGAAGGTTCGCGAGGTCAGTATATAATTTGCACGCCCTTCATCTTTCTTTTGATAATACCGTCATCCTTCGTGATAAGAAAGAATGGTTGCCCTGTTGTACTTCCTCTGATAATAATAATAATAATAATAATAATAATCATCTCCAGTAAAAGAAAAAAGTAAATTCGTGTCCTCATCCTGAGGTGAGATGCAGGTACAATTTGAACCACATACCAGCCCTCCTGCCATTCTAAAATTTCTGGCAGTACCGGGAATCGAACCCAGGCCCCCGAGGACGGAAGTAATTACACTAACCATTACGCTACGGAGGTGGACAATCTCCATTACAGCACTATTAAAGAAAACTGCATTCCCATTCCCTGTAGCCTTGATGAAAGGAAGACGCAGATCACCGAGCGAGTTGGCCGTGCAGTTAGGGTCGTGCAGTTGTGAGCTTGCATTCGGGAGATAGTGGGTTCGAATCCCACCGTCGGCAGCCTTGAAGATGGTTTTCCGTGGTTTCCCATTTTCACACCAGGAAAACGCTGGGAATGTACCTTAATTAAGGCCATGGCTGCTACCTTCCAAATCCTAGCCCTTTCCCACGCTTCCGAAACCTTCAATGTGTTAGTGCGACGATAAACAAGTAGCAAAAATAAAAAAGGCATATCACATGCCCACCTTTCCTGTGGGCCATCTTTTCCCAGGGGACAAAACATGGCGACCTCGCGTCACACCACTACTTCCCAGCGGCAACCCGGTGTCTGTTAACGGCTTATAGGATTTACTATCACCGCACCAGGGAAACTGGAGCTGGTTCAAGAAGAAGACGAAGAATAAGAATTTACTACGTCTACTGTAGCCGGAGTTGCCAAATCATCTACTGCGCTAGACACGAAGAAATGGTGAAGACTGAAGAGAGTGTGGGAGAAAGTAGTTTGGCAACCTCTCCACACCAAACATGTCTCACTTAGAACTAGTTAACTCAACAGGGTGCGGGGTGTGATTGACTACTGGCTTCCAGCTCGCCTCCAGGAACTGAGATCGTCATGTTTTGTCTCCAAGTATATGCGCAAACATGCGTGGAAAAGCACTGAATATGTGAGTACTGATAAAAGCCCGTATCTTTCTTAAATCTACCACAACAGAACTGAAGCTGCAAAATCCCTCTTTCAGTAGAGAAGATCAAACGTACTATTGATCTCCATTACTAACTTATTAAAGCTGTTCAAAAGTATATTTTTAATACTGTTGAGAGGCTTCACAATTAGGACTGAAATATACGCACTGTAGCTAAGTGTGTAAAGATTTTATCTAAATTTATATAAAGTGTTATGAACTTAGTCTCTCTCTCTCTCTCTCTCTCTCTCTTCCTTTCGCGAAAAAAGAGACTTTTACAGTATCTACTAGAGTAGTATATTGTGTGTTAGATATAGTAATATATTGTCTTTTTTATAAAATAGACCAAATCTGAAAGAACGTATTATGCTTACCAAATGTTAAGAAGACCACGATATGGACTGTTTTTACGAACTGGAAAAGTTAATGCAGTATGATTTATATCAAGAGAGATGGCAGTGACAACACAGTCTAGCTTAGATATAATTCGGCCTACACTTATGTCACTAGACATTAGGCCTATGTTGTTCGAAGAACAAACTCTTTTCAGTGCATCCAGATAATTTGTTGGACTGTCGTTTACACTGCTCCCCATTAAATGTATAAATACATCTCTGTAAACTCCAGTGCTATTAACCTGAAAAGAAAAAGGAATGTATAGTTAATTAAAATCCTGCCTTATTTTCCTTTTAATTAATTTTGTCTTTCTTATTTTAGGCAACTGAGAACAAAAACTAAAATAGTAAGCAGAAAAAAAATTCTGAGTAGTAGAGTATGTTGCAGAAGACTACAGAATGAGGAAAAAGGCAGTATTGTGATAAAAATAAAGAAATACAGTAATTCAGATGTTTGAAGATATTAAGCAGTTGAATGAAAAGAATTCTAAAACAAATTATGAAAATATAAATGAGACCCCAGTTGCAAGAAGTCCTGGCTAAGAACTGTATGAAACAATAGAAAGTGGGTTGCGTAACCATGATGAATGAGATGCAGTGCAATGTAGACAAACCTGAACTTGTCGCATCTGTATTAGGGAAAATGATTGTATCGTATCTTTCCTCTTGTTTCACACGCATTATCCCCCCTTCACTCTATTGGTTGGGGGGCGGGCAGTAGAATACATCCACAGTATTTGTCATAAGAGGCGACTAAATAACGGAACTCCAAACTCTCTCAACTTGGGGTCCTCTACTTGTTTCCAGCATTGCTTCCACTTCCTTGAGCTAGGCTGTTCACATTCACCTTTCCTAACCGACTTCCGTAGATCAAGTATTATTCTCTTCCAGATTCCGATGATACTAGGTTTGTGAAGCTTAGGAAGTCTTATTTTCTTGCCCTTTTGTGTCACTCACCTTTCTTTTACCACCATTACCTTCTTCTTTTTATTTTTTAAAGAATTGGACCTCTTGCTGTTTCTCTTCTGATTGATATTAAGATGGCTTCCCCGTTGTACTTCCTCTTAAGACAACAACTACCACCACCACACATGTTTCATTCTCCCTTACCCTATCACTAGATATTAGGCCTATGTTGTTCGAAGAACAAACTCTTTTCAGTCCATCCAGATAATTTGTTGGATGGTCATTTACACTTCCCCCCATTAAATGTATAAACCCATCTCTGTAAAGTCCAGTGCTATTAACCTGAAAAAAAAGGAATGTATAGTTCATTATGATCTTATTTTTTCTTATGTAAACACATTCTTTGAGGGACATGAATCATTCCTTCCCCACCCCCTTGAAGGTGGGGACATTAGAATATATCCACAGTGTCCCCTGCTTGTCATATAACGCTACTAGAAAAGCTCTCAACCTGCCAGCGTGTGTTGGCGACCGTCGAGCCTTGCATTACTTCCACTTTCCTATCCAACCATCCTTGGCCAAATCTTGCTCTCTTCCCATCCCGCTAGTGTTAGCTTTTCGACTCATGTCCTTCGTGAACCTTCTCTTTTTTTTCAGATACCTCCAATCTTTCTTTTCCCCTTCTGACTATAATAATTAAAATTTCGTGTGGCTATTTCAAGCCGAGTGCATCCCTTGTAAGGCAGACCCTCCGACGAGGGTGGGTGTCACCTGCCATGTGTAGGTAACTGTGTGTTATTGTGCTGGAGGATAGTGCTATGTGTGGTGTGTGAGTTGCAGGGATGTTGGGGACAGCACAAACACCCAGCCCCCGGGCCACTGAAATTAACCAATGAAGGTTTAAATCCCCGACCCGGCTGGGAATCGAACCCGGGACCCTCTGAACCGAAGTTCAGTACGCTGACCAGTCAGCCAACGAGTCGGACTCCCTTCTCACTAATATTAATAGAAGATGGTTGCCCAGTTTTACGATCTCTTGAAATAGTAATCATCACCACTACTGGAGAAGAATGTTTTCTTTCTTTTCAGAACATCATAGTGACATTAAAACCGAACATCTGTCTACCTATCTGTATGTTGAAAACTCAATTTGCTTTCATTCAAAAAGGCTTCATGAAGTATCTCTCCGTTCGTACTAGTGCGCAGTCATTCACCTGGTAGGAAATGAAGGAACCTCTAGAACTCATACGAGAAGTTCGAGTTCGAGGACTTGGCGTACAAATTTTTCCCGCGAATACTTCAAAACACTGATGCACTACCACCTTCAGAGTGATCATCTTAAGCAAACACACTTTTGCCAGCATTGGTAATCCTCCTGAAAGCTGTGTTAGAATCCATGCCTTGTAACCTCCTATAATGCGTCCTTGCTACTTATACTCCATTTGCTAATGCAAAAAAAAAGCCCCTTCAGATTTTTTTTTTCATCTCTGGAGACAGAAAAATGCAGCAGTAGTCTAAATTGGATGAATAAGCAATATTTATGTAATACAGGCATTTCATGTTGCGAGAAACACATACTAGTATGCACCAATGTGAATGTGTCCTGTGATGGACAAGGGGTCATTGGTCACTTAGCCACATCTTACATCGCTTACGATGGACAGAATCCCGTAAACAAAACTATCCGGATACAGCTCTCTGTTTACAGTTTTGCCCTCAGGAATGAATTATGAATGGAAGGTTCTCTGCAAGTCAATAAAAAAAAAATCTCCAGCATGACTTTCACTTTGATGCAAACTGGCCAGATTTTCTTCAATTATAGTAAAAACGGTGAATTCCATGTTGAAGGATCACAATTTGATGGAACATCAAACGAGTTGCATAAAATTTAACATTTGTAGATGCTGATCTTCAAAATCCATGTTTCCGACTGTGCAGCATAAACATGATTAATAATGGCAGAACTTGTGCGTATAGGCCTACCTCTGTTTTGCTGTCCAAGGATGAAACCATCTGACTAGAAGGCTCGGATGATAAGGATTGCCACACGGACATAAACATTTCGTCAATAAATATTCTACAGTATCAATAAACTACTTCTCATTTCTTTGGCAATATGATATCATTTAAAACAAAGAAAATACACATTCACGTTTATTTTTGCAGTAGATAATGTACCACAGCTAGAATTGTTAATTTCTCTTTGCTTCGTTTGTATACTACAATGCACTAGACAAAGTTATGTTAAGGGAACAAAAATGTTAACAGTTATTTTACACTAAAATAATATCACAACGTTTATATATTAGGAGGGATAGGTGATGACCTTAATTTCATTTATAGATCATATTTAAAATATTTACATACAAAAATACCATGTCTATTAAGACAAGGATGTAGAAAAGATTTACGAACTTACCGCTATGAGCTCATGTTCGAAAGAGCTGTGTACAAGAAGAGGTCTGTAAGTTCCGACTTCTACCATACTCTTTAAATCTTGAAAAGGAAGTTTTTCTTTCTGAACAGTGAGAAAGGATACCAATGAAGCTGAATACGATGCCAGTATGACCAAGGCCATAAGATGTGAGCATAAACAGACAACGCGAGCGGAAAAGAATCGTGGAAAGGAGCAACCTAGAATGAAGGAATGAAAATGTTATATGTATTAAATAATTATTTTTGACCTCCGTAAGTAAAATTTTACATTAAATATAAACTTACAAATATTTCTAGTAAAAATGTTTTTTTACTAAATCGAGCCTACAAAATATGGACAGTGTTCGGAAATTTGTGTTGCTAATCACAGATTCATACATATTGTAATTGAAATAATCAATATCAACTCATTTACTAAATGAATCAATAATGCCATAAACTCAGATGACTGAAAGTACGAGTAAGTACTGGTCTCTTAAACCATTTTATAGTAATTAACACCTACTTCTGATGAAGAAATTAACACTCATATAATCCAAGATCCACTAGGTATGAGTCAAGAACAAGATAAATGCACATTGAAAATTAAGAATGTACTATATATTTGACAAATCCATGAATGTTCTAAATATTAAAATGAAATAATTTACATTATGTATTTACCTAGGTGATAACTTATTATTATTATTATTATTATTATTATTATTATTATTATTATTATTATTATCGTGCTAGAATCATATTGCATATACAGTTAAAATGACACTAAATAACATTACACATATTTAGAACAAAACTTTGTTACATTAAGTGCAGTCTGTGTGCCTTGAAAGAGGCAGGAGCATTGGCACAACGGACATTGAAGCAATCAAGGGCTTCAGGGTGTGGTGTTGTCGGGATTGATGTAACGTCATCTTGCTAAGGTTACCTTGAATCTACCCGCACCGAATCTCAACCTTTTCAAGGATTTCTACGTCATCAGTTTGAAGTACCGTACAATATGTATTCATAATGATAATTCTGCTGGAATGTTTCCCCAAATCAGAATTGAATAAATTACACTTTCTTGTGAAAGGCTGCCTAGCGAAGGAGGCAAAGGCATACGCGATTCCTTGCCAGGAAGTCGAAGTTAAGAAACGAGATTTCCGCTTCTGGAACGGCACATGGTCCCAAGGTTCACTCAGTCTACACTAAAATGAGCACAAGGTTAATTCCTGAAGGCGAAGTGGGCCGAGCATTGAGCTAACCGCTCTGCCCCACTTAGCGCCGAGGTTATGGATAGTGGAAGCCTTTCCCTTCCACTCCTCCAAGGGCCTTCGTGGTCTGTATGGGGAAGGTTTTATTTATTTTTGTTCTTGTGAATAGTACATCTCAGGTGATACACAGCAGAATATCAAAAAGTTTTCCCTGACGCTGTAATCATGGAGCCCATAACGAGACATGCAGGACTAAGTACTTGTTGTTTAAAGGGGCTTAGCATCTAGGTCATCTGCCCGGGACTAAGTACCAGGGGAGAAATGTACTACCACAAACTAATAAACCCCAGAGCTATGCCATCACAATCAGCCCATCTGACATGAAATCCAAATTTACTATGATGTAAAAATATGATTTACTTCCCGACATGTTCTTAATGACG
Organism: Anabrus simplex; assembly: GCF_040414725.1. Taxonomy (NCBI): domain Eukaryota; kingdom Metazoa; phylum Arthropoda; class Insecta; order Orthoptera; family Tettigoniidae; genus Anabrus; species Anabrus simplex. Next base: position 146,253,546 of record NC_090270.1, on the reverse strand, counting down.
CCACCTAAGACAGAATATCTGTGATAAATACCAGATGGCCCGTGGAGGTTTTCTTAACGCAGAGTGGGGAGTCCCCATCACCCACACCCAGCGCGCCTAAAATTCAAAGACGCATTCGTAATTACCATGAAGCCTGCGATCCGATTTGAATGTAATTCAGTAGATAGAGAGTGATAAGAGGTACAAATTGAGCATCCACTCGACTATGGAAGATGACTATTAGCGGAGCGAATATGTCAGAGTGGGAAGGGCGATTCCTTTCCATAGTGAACTTCACTAGCAACTATATAAGGCGTGTCGACCTGCACATTTCAGCTTATTCTATGCAATGATTTGTGTGGTTCACGTCAAAGTGCATACTAAGTGTTTCTTTCTACAGTCATTGTATGATAGATGTGTGTGATACCTACATCAAGTACGGGTGATCAGTACTCCTCTTGTGACAGAGTGAAAAGGGGCTATTATTGTGATATTCTACACAGGCTAAATAAATGATTTGCATTTAGTGATCGGGTCAAGCTATCTGTGTCAGTGTGCAGTAAGACAGTGAGTACGAAGAGCTGAAGACCAGTGTGCTATAGTTAGCCCGTGTGAAATTATTAGATTTTAGAAACGATACTAAATAAATGTAGTCATATTAGCTAGGAACGAGTAATTGAAGAGTGACGCTCAATTTAGGCATAGAAAAATGATCAGTTCTCGCTATATGTAATGAATTGGAGGGGGGGGGGGGCGAGTGGCGATCTTCAGGTAAATAATCGCTACTTGTGGTAGTCCACTTCGAGCTTATGAGAAGTAACTACCATTATTGCATTTATGTCGAAGTGAGATAAACAGTACTTCAAATAACTTGACTCAAATATGTGTTCACATGTATGTGAGTGCTCCGTGAACCCAGTACCTACAGCTACCAGATCGCGCCTTGCCAGCGGTATTCCTGAGTGGAAGGACATCGTGGGATTTCAATGGCTTGGAGGTAGCAGTTTCAAGTACATCATGGAGTCAAAGTGGAGCCAGATGAACCCAGGACCTTCTACCAGCGAGATGGCGGTCATGGATAACTAAATCCATATGGGTACCGCCAGATGACAGCAGGTTACACACCGAAATTGTAAGTACATTCCAATGATATCTTAGCATGACAATCTGTCACAGGTCGCATTAATATAATAATTTAACTTTGTAGATAAATTCAGCAGCATGCATTTTGATTTCATGTATAATGTGTAGACAGCGAGATGTACGATTCTCAAAGGGGTACCGTTTTTATTATTATATTTTTCTTGTCTTCTGGATGGTTAGTGGCTAATCACCAAAGCTATTCCCGGGTATAGGCATGAAATAGTCTACTGCACTATAAGTTGCTACGTGTTCTTAGTGAAGCACTCGTAGATGGGTGGATTTAAATAATTCGGCCGACTTCTATGCATTTCCATTTTAAATCAGCTGGTAGGATCTTAAGTTCCGATCATTAATTGTTCAGATGCTTCACAAATTGAAATCTTGCATGGTTATAGACATCCCTCCTTAGTTTAGGGATGCTGATAAATGAAGATGGAAAACGACGACTCGAGGTGCGAACCAATGATCTAGAAAGATACGCGAGTGTGTGAAATGTTATACTGTAATTCCCTGTCGGTAAAGGTCATCTCACTATATTCTAGAATGTATTTCAATAGTGTGGATATTAAGTACATGTGTTTGAAATTGAGCGCGATGGAGAAAATATGTGAAGATATGCAGGACATGAGAAATAATAAGCCAGTGGTGCAATTCACTGAGGCATTGGAAGAAAGCGAATGATATCTTAATGATGTTTTTTGCTATTTGCTTTACGTCGCACCGACACACATATGTTTTATGGCGACGATGGGACAGGAAAGGCCTAGGAAGTGGAAGGAAGCGGCCCTGGCCTTAATTAAGGTACAGCCCCGGCATTTGCCTGGTGTGAAATTGGGAAACCACGGAAAACCATCTTCAGGGCTGCCGACAGTGGGGCTCGAACCAACTATCTCCCGATTACTGGATACTGGCCGCACTTAAGCGACTGCAGCTACCGAGCTCGGTGTGTGAATGATGACCAAGGAGGGTAATATGCCCGGAAAACTTGCGATAGATGAATTAATAATTAGTAGTTTATTCCCTATGGAATTGTGTATATCCGCTCAGCTGTTTCTTGGCCAGGGTGGGTCCCTAGGCGAAGTGATATATGGCTTCTGAGTAGAGGGGTGAAAGGGAGATGAAGCTCCAGACCTCCCACTTGTTTGTTTCTTAAGGGCTCCCGACCTGCAGGGAGAGTCTCGCCCATTTAGAACACAGTAGTTAAATATTCGCTTGCATAGTACTTGTTTTTACCATCGGAAGGCTTTGTGTTTAAGAATCCGGTAGTCGATGCAATCCTCCAATTAAGGTATTAAATTAAAGTCGTAGTGAGGGAATTTCAGACAGCAACTTGAAGTCAAGAAGGTGTGGTTCGATATCGGACCGGCATCGAAGTTCTTGGATCGACACCAGAAGACCTCTGTGGGATCACAAATTCTGGACAGCAGTGGAATGTATTTATTGTCTTTTTGTAGGGAGAATGCTCCACCAAATTATGTAATTTATTGTTTGCGCTTTTTGTAATTGTATGATGATTAATTTTGGTTTCACAGGCTTACCAGTGTTGTTTTGTCTGCATTGTAAATATTAGTAGTAGTAAGAGACACATATATTCAGTAGCATGGTAATGTGTAATGTGATATTATTACGAACTATTAACGATAGGTGACGGTGGGAGTTTCATGACTAGGAAATTTGTTGACGTAATCAGGAATGTATCGATCCGATACTCTCAAAGTCCACCACTTACGAAAAGAAAACATTTTAGATGCCACTGTCTTCATGTATTTGATGTGTTCTTTCACAATTCAGTGGATATCCAAATGATATCGTGGCAGTGAATTTTTCATATATGCAGTGGTGAGTGGTTTCGGCTCAGGAATGTCAGAATGCAATTCAAGAATGTATAATGAACTCGTAAAGACATTAAATGGCATTACCCATGCGATAAGTTAAGTGTAGTAGATTTTAAAAATTACCACGCAGGCAATTATTTGGCATCCCATGTGTGTACAAAAGTTCTCCCTAATGATTTATCAGTGAATAAAATTGTGTTTGAATTTGGTAAATGTCCATTCTTATCATTTCTTAGAGTAATGTATTCCTCTTAATGTAGTGCCCTATTTTCAAGATATTTATGTTACTTGCCCATTTTATTTCTATCGGAAAGAACCATCACCCATATGCTCTCGAGCGTAGCCGTTGTTCTGAATTAAAGTAGGGAGGATGGGACTTCGATGCCCGGATTTGACCCTCTGAAGTTATTCAACCATGAGATCTCCATCCGTAACATACTTGTGAAGCAGGATTTTATACTTAGTACTCTGTCGATACCCGGGACAGGTACAATACATAGATCTTATGGTGACCAGTCTAACCTAAGCCAGTAACGGGTGCGGATGTGCTGAGTCGAACGTGCCGGTGGAACGGGAGTGGAGTGTGAGTGGTGAGTCCAAGAGGGAAGTGAAAAGTGAAGAGGAAGATGATTGGTGTGGAGCAGTATCGGGTAACTATTGGAAGATGGCAGGGAAGATGGAAGAAGAATACAGCCAAAAGAGAAGAAGGTAAAGTGGAACTAGGAATGAAGGGTGACTGGATGTTGTGGCAGCGGTGGTTATGGTTATGTTAGTCATAGGAGGCGTGGGAATTAACCCCGGGCCGATTTCCAGTGGCAACATGAGCTGGGAAGATGTGGAAGCCATAAGGAGAGTGGTAAGGGAAGTTGTGGAAGAAGTTTGCCCGTTTGAAGAGATTAAAACTATGTTACAGGAGCAAGTGAAGGAGTTCGAAAATATGACACAATGGATCCAGAAAAAAGCAGACGAAACAATGACCAAAGTGGGGAACAACAATCAATCAATCAATGAATACTGATCTGCATTTAGGGCAGTCACCCAGGTGGCAGATTCCCTATCTGTTGCTTTCCTAGCCTTTTCCTAAATGATTTCAAAGAAATTGGAAATTTATTGAACGTCTCCCTTGGTAAGTTATTCCAATCCCTAACTCGCCTTCCTATAAATGAATATTTGCCCCAGTTTGTCCTCTTGAATTCCAACTTTATCTTCATATTGTGATCTTTCCTACTTTTATAAACGCCACTCAAACTTATTCGTCTACTAATGCCATTCCACGCCATCTCTCCGCTGACAGCTCGGAACATACCACTTAGTCGAGCAGCTCTTCTTCTTTCTCTCAATTCTTCCCAACCCAAACTTTGCAACATTTTTGTAACGCTACTCTTTTGTCGGAAATCACCCAGAACAAATCGAGCTGCATTTCTTTGGATTTTTTCCAGTTCTTGAATCAGGTAATCCTGGTGAGGGTCCCATACACTGGAACCATACTCTAGTTGGGGTCTTACCAGAGACTTATATGCCCTCTCCTTTACATCCTTACAACAACCCCTAAACACCCTCATATCCATGTGCAGAGATCTGTCCCCCTTATTTACAATCCCATTTATGTGATTACCCCAATGAAGATCTTTCCGTATATTAACACCCAGATACCTACAATGATCCCCAAAAGGAACTTTCACCCCATCAACGCAGTAATTAAAACTGAGAGGACTTTTCCTATTTGTGAAACTCACAACCTGACTTTTAACCCCGTTTATCAACATACCATTGCCTCTGTCCATCTCACAACATTTTCGAGGTCACGTTGCAGTTGCTCACAATCTTGTAACTTATTTATCACTCTAGAGAATAACGTCATCCGCAAAAAGCCTTACCTCCGATTCCACTCCTTTACATATATCATTTATATATATAAGAAAACATAAAAGTCCGATAATACTGCTTTGAGGAATTCCCCTCTTAATTATTACAGGGTCAGATAAAGCTTCACCTACTCTAATTCTCTGAGATCTATTTTCTAGAAATATAGCAACCCATTCAGTCACTCTTTTGTCTAGTCCAATTGCACTCATTTTTGCCAGTAGTCTCCCATGATCCACCCTATCAAATGCTTTAGACAGGTCAATCGCGATACAGTCCCTTTGACCTCCAGAATCCAAGATATCTGCTATATGTTGCTGGAATCCTACAAGTTGAGCTTCAGTGGAATAACCTTTCCTAAAACCGAACTGCCTTCTATCGAACTAATTATTAATTTCACAAACATGTCTAATATAATCAGAAAGAATGCCTTCCCAAAGCTTACATAAAGGAGAAATTGTGTTACTCAGAGAGAAAATAAGAAATATGGAAGAGGAGATGTTGAAGTTGAAGACAGAAATAGAACGCAGTAATCAGGAACAGAGGAAGAAATGCTTATTTATATATGGGGTACCGGAAGAAATGGGAGAGGACAAAGTGGGGACAATTTATAAAGTTGTGGACGTCATCCAGAACAAAATGAAAATTAACTTCAGCGAAGTAGATATAGATGACTTAGAAAGGATAGGTTCAGCGCATGGAAACAGGCCTATAAATGAAGTTAATATCCACTTTGATGGCTGAAATAGTGATAAGAAACGCGGGGAACCTACAGAGTGAAAAATCTGGATTAGGAAAGACATGGGTAAAGAAGGGAACAAGAATCTGAAAATCCTAAAAAAAAACAGTTAGTAAGGCCCAAACTTCAAGGATTAAGAGCGCATATTAGGAGGCAGCAATTAGTGATAACTAATGGCATATGGGTCAGATTTTGGAATGTGACGAAACTACGGGCATTAGAGGATGGACTGAGGCAGGAATAAGTGATAGGGAAGAGAGTGGAGGAAAGACAGGCAATAGAAAGCAGCGCTGGAGAAGACGGACATGGTGAAAAGGAAAGATGAAATGGAAGCAGTGAGCTGTGTGATTTTAGTATGGCGTCAAGATCGGAAGAGATCAGAGAGTCGATTGCAAAAGAATTTATGAAATGCTGAGGAAGAGAAAAGCGAATGAAATGGCAAGCGGACAAACGCATAGTGAAAATAATAGTTTGAGGGAAGAAGCAGAAGTAAGAGGAACTATGAGTAAAGGGAAAATCATGAGTTTAAAGGAACGATGCGGTAAGAAAGGAAAAAGTGATGAAGGCATTGTAACGAGAAGTAAAACGTTAAATAGTATTAGGAAGTAAGCTAGGTAATATGTGGAGTTTGGATTGGTGTAATTGGATTGTTATTCAAAGGGGTTGATTTGGTGATATGTGAGAGTGAATAGGGTAAGTGGTAGATGTTTGGTAATGAGGACATAGTAACAGTGACGATGATTAATGTGTAATTTAATGTGGAGTTTGGGTCATTGCGGATTGGAAGTGTTTCCGGTTTGCTAAGAGTGATAGATGTATTTGAATGATAAGAGTAGTTTGGGCTAAGAGTGATTAGAGTTGTGTTTGTGAATTTTACAAGAGAGAGCAAGTTAATGCTGGAATTGTATTGCTATTCGTAAAGGGTTGATTTGGTGGTTTATGAATGTGATTACTTATGAAGTTTGGTGTTAGAATGAAGAGCAGCTACAAGGTGAGTGGAATTTGGGGGCAGCTACAAGGTGGTTGGAATTTGGTCTGTGAGTGGTTAGAGGTAATGTTAAGAAGCTAAATTAGGTAGGTAGTGGAGTGTGTTTGTTAATAATTGTATTTTAGTAAATGTGAGTAAGTTATTTAGTATGTAATTTAATGCGGAGTTTGGGTCATTAGGCCTGGAAATATTTCCGGTTTGCTAAGAGTAAAAAATTTTGTTAATTGGTAAGATATTGAAGGTTGAGGTCATAAGGAATAACGAGCGGTAACTTAAAGTAGAACAGTGCATATGTTGCTGCATAGGTAGGCACAGCTCAGCAGTTTGAGCAGGAGGTGAGTTGGTGTCAGCTAGCCTGGGTTAGTGAGGAAGCAGTCAGCCGGGTTTTGCTGACATCACAGGATGAGGAAGGCCATTATCCTTCCAGGGTATGCCGGTGTGCGATTCTTATTTTATTTGTTTTACACTTATGCCGAGTTGCCAGCTATTGTTAAATCAGAGCTCAGTTTTGTTTGCTTTGCCATTGCTTAATTACCGTTTTTATTTTAGTTGTCTTGTAATTTTGTAATATACTTTTAAATTTGTTTTTATATGTTGGTTGGTAACATACTGCCATGGCGATCAGATCTCCAATAGGAGCTGGCCATGGGCCACCTTGCTGTGGTAATGATTAATTACCCTAATTTATTTTATTTTGTTAGTTCGCTTACCTAATTTAATTTAATTTAATTTTTTGTTAGTTTTACCAATATATAGCTTAAGTTAAAGTTAATGTGTTCCTTGAAGGATCGCTTGGTTTAAATACTGTAAGATCCGAGGAAATAAATAAATAGGTTTTATGGTGACGATAGGATAGGAAAGGAAAGGGTTAGGAGCGGGAAGGAAGCGTCCGTGGCCTTAATTAAGGTACAGCCCCAGCATTTACCTGGTGTAAAAATGGGAAACCGCAGAAAAACCTCTTCACGTCTACCGACAGTGGGATTCGAACCCACTATCTCCAGAACGCAAGCTGAAGGCTACGTGCAGCAAACAACGTGACCACTCGCTCGGTATTAGTCATTTGGAATAAGTTAAATCTTGATATTCCAGTCCACTGACAATATTATTATTTTTCTTCAACAAGAAGAACAAGGCAATCAAGATATTCAAAGTTAATACAAATCGAAGCTACAGTGTTTTGGTAGACTTTTTCCATTAAAAATGCCCTATGGTTGTGACCGCAACAAACTAAACACCCCCAATTCACTTGATAACAAACAAATGAGCTGAAAATTTTCCAATATATACACAGATGACCGGATCCTTTCATGCCAACTATAGCCTATTTCTGCTTCATTCTTTCTGACCTAAACTGCAGACATCCCACGATTTCACACTCGTATCCAAGATGTTTGCAACTCGTATTGGACTAGAAGTACAGCTGTGTAGATTCACGTATTGTGGTGGGGTTGACCAGTTCTACTCTAATCAACCAGAACAAGTCATATTTGTTCATTTACTTAGCGTATGGAATTACACAAGAAATAAAATGTTGAAAGTATGGAACACAATCGGGTAATTAAAAAAACTATTAGAATTTAAAAGTGGATTGCTGAGTCTACTGAACTGCGAATAGAGCAGCCAACAGAAATTCCTATAGATCTCCACGGTACAAACGTTGAGGGCATTCAGTCACTATGTGCTGAATAGTCTGTCGAACCGCACCACAATCACATACCGTTGATTGCACTTTGCCCCACTTGTGTAGGAAGTAGCCACATCTTCCCTGATTTGTCTTCACTCTGTTTAGAGTTAACCAGGTTCTTCGAGGAGGTTCCAATCTAGGGGCCGTTATCTTTGTGTCCAGGAAGTCCAGAAGAGCAGGAGTTCCAGTTTTGAATCCACTTTGTTGTAACGTGGAAGCTGTCTTGTTCCAAACATTGGGCTGTTGCTATAGGAGTCTTCGTTATTTGAGTCACCTGTTTCCAGTGGCAGTAAGGATTGTATTGGAAGATGTGGCTTATTGTTTATCTTCCTGTGCTCGCGAACAAAAGTATCCTGTCGGCGAAAATTTGCGAGGGCTATGTGGCTAGGCACATGCAGCCAGTGTGTGGGTGTTGATCTAATGGTTCCTTAGATTAACCTCATAGTATCGTTCAACCGGTCATCTACATTTCCTACATATGGACTGTTTAGCCAAACAGGTGCACCATGTTTAGCTGCCGAGAACAACAAGCATAGAAAACAGCATCTAAAGGGGTCGGCGAAAGCACCCCATGCAGTGCCACACAGTTTGTGAATGTTTTCTTTTGTAAAAAATTCCATGGAGGGGGTGTGTCAAAGCCCAGTAACCCCCTCCCACTCCCCTCGGCTACGCACCTGTTTGGATAAATTAGGTTTCAGTCGCCACTGGCAGAAATAATCACTAAAGGGATAGGTACAAACAAGAACTTGAAAATACATTTTAATGGTACCCTTCATCGTAATAATCAGACCCTAAGTACCTGGGAATACCTCGGGACAGAACGTTGTCTTATAGACAGCATCTGAAACATCTAGTTGGCAAACTAAAACACGGAACAATGCTGCTTTTGTTTATATTGATTTAATCTTTGGTTGCATGGTAGATACTCGCTACTTGCTAGGTTACATGCCACGTCATCTGTGTGGGCGGACGGCCTAAAGCAGTGATTGCCAAACCGTCGATCGCAAGTTACTAGTTGGGACATTTTCGGTAGATCGCAGTAACGCTCAGGTTGGCTAACCTGGAGTTGCTCCACTGAGCTCAGACCACGCGACTCCCATTGCCAGTCAAGAATACCACATAGTTGATTGAATACGCGCGAGGTTTTGAACGTTACGTTTTTCGTACTATATGAGGCATTTGGTAACGTGGATAGTTTGATTTACGCATTGATTTCACGAATTTACTAAGCTAGGTTTGTTCTGATAATTGATTGTCCAAGCAAAAAGAAAAACTCGTCACTTTCATTTGGAAAGGTAAATCGATTACTTCTCTACCAAGATGAAGGACAAAACGTGTGTGTTTACTGTGCTGTGCTGGGGTGCCAGTTGGGAAGAAAGGGAACGTCGAACGTCACTTCAAAACCGTTCACTCAGGGATTGAAAATAATTTCCCACTGGATTATGCTCTAAGAAAAGAAAATAGTAAGGCAGCTAAAATCCGAACTATAATAATAATTTCGTGTGGCTATTTCTAGCCGAGTGCAGCCCTTATAAGGCAGACCCTCCGATGAGGGTGGGCGGCATCTGCCATTTGTAGGTAACTGCGTGTTATTGTGGTGGAGGATAGTGTTAAGTGTGGTGTGTGAGTTGCAGGGATGTTGGGGACAGCACAAACACCCAGCCCCCGGGCCAATGGAATTAACCAATTAAGGTTAAAATCCCCGACCCGGCCGGGAATCGAACCCAGGACCCTCTGAACCGAAGGCCAGTATGCTGACCATTCAGCCAACGAGTCGGACAAATCCGAACTTAATGCTCAACACCATTAGACAAGGATAACGCAGAAAGTGAGGCGTCATTTAGAGTTTCAAAACTTAATGCACAGAATAAGAAACCGTACGAAGACGGTGAATTAATCAAAACTGCATTTTTGGAAGCTGAATATGATCCGTCAATTTTCAAAAATAAAACTGAGATAAGGTCTGCTATTAAATCTGTACAACTTTTTGAAAATACAGTAATGAGGAGAGTTGAGGTTATGAGTTCTGATGTTACTTCACAACTTAAAAATCACTTTGATCGCTTCAGCTTTTTTTCACTACATCTGACCAATCGACTGTTATAGTTGTTACAGCCAAGTTCGCCATGCAAGAATGGCTTTTGATAATTTCGAAACAAGAGAGGAGCTGACAAAGTTTATACCACTAACAGGACGCATACAGGACAGGACATATTTTTATCAGTTACAGTTCTTATCAATGAAAATATCCCTGTAAAGTTGATGTGCTTAGCAACTGATGGAGCTCCTGCTATGGTAGGCGGAAAGAAGGGATTCATAGCCTTGTGTAATGAAGACAACAGCTTTCCGAAATTTGTCTTACCATTGTGTAGTACATCAGCAGTCACTGTGTAGAAAGCTTTCAAGCATGAACATTGTAATGAAAACAGTCATAAAAGTAGTGAACGAAGTTAGAGCACATGCAATTTTGAGACGTTTGCTCAGAGCACTGACTGATGAACTAGATTGCCAATATGGTGATCTACTGCTTCATGTGGGAAAAATGAAATGAAATGGCGTATGGCTTTTAGTGCCGGGAGTGTCCGAGTTACAAGTTCGGATCGCCAAATGCAGGTCTTTTGACTTGACTCCCGTAGGTGACCTGCGCGTCGTGATGAGGATGAAATGATGATGAAGGCGACACATACACCCAGCCACCGTGCCAGAGAAATTAACCAATTATGGTTAAAATTCCCGACCGTGCCGGGAATCGAACCCGGGACCCCTGTGACCAAAGGCCAGCACGCTAACCATTTAGTCATTTCATATGGGAAGTTCGTTGGATTAGTAGAGGCAGAGTATTACAATATTTTAAAGAGCTCCTTCCTGCCTCAGTACAATTTTTGAAAGAACGAGGTGAATCCTTCCGTGAACCAGAAAATCCAGTTTGGCTGCAGGATTTTGCTTGTCTCGCAGACATCACCGGAAAGTTAAATATCCTTAACTTGCAGTTTCAAGGTAAGGATAAATATATCAGCGGAACAATTTCAGATGTTGCTTCACTCTATCGGAAAAATCTAATCCAGAGTGAATACAAACGCTTTGCCTGTGTGAAACAAACTCTTGAAAAGCAAGACTATTCAATGCCTTCTTACAACAGCAAACAATACGTTGAAATTCTTTCATATCTGAGAAGTCAATTCAACAAATGCTTCCACGATTTCAAAAGTATTCGCATTGTCGCTGGCAATTACAGTCTCTCGCTGGCATTATTGCCGGCCGCCCAATGCTCGGCCTCCATTGCCACAATATACAGCAAGTCATATCAAGGAGAATAAACTAGTATGGATCTCCCAACAATTGATACGCATAATGTTATTTCATTTCCATTACTTACAAACTCTTTTTTTCTTTTCCTACCCGTGTAACACCATGCTAACTCAGATTTCAGTGACAGGGATAGGAGAGGGCTGGAAATAGGAAGGTAGTGATCATGATCTTACTTAAAGTACAACCCCAGCATTCACTTGGTATTAAAAACTTTAACTAGGTTGGAAAAAATATGGCGGACGGCCAAACATCTGTTTAAAGAACATAAGTCATGAGGTCATAGATGACAGCTAAACATGGAATAGTTATGTATGATTTACCACGAAATCGAAATTTTTATTATTATTATTATTATTATTATTATTATTATTATTATTATTATTATTATTCGCGAATTCGGATTTCCGAGGTCAACAGTGTCGAGGGTGGATCTTCAATGTGGCAGAGAAAATGTATTACTAACCGCGTAAACCGTTGCACGGGAAGACCACAGGTTTTTAACGAACGGACATCAAATCACCTCCGCAGAACTAAACTGGGCGCTCGATGGGCTACTGTGAGTCAGATCACCGCACAGTTGAATGCTGGGAGTCATGAACCCATTTCTACCAGCACTGTAAGGACGCAACTGCACCGCATAGGCTTCACCACCCGACGACCAACATGTGTCCCTTTGCTGACACCTCGACACAGAGCTCAAACATGTGCGTAGGCCCGCGAACGTTGGCAATGGACCGTGGAACAGTGGCAGCGTGTGCTATGGCCGATGAATTCTGGTTTCAGTTGTATCGAGCTGACGGGAGTTTGAGAGTGTGGCGTATGCTGCACATGAAGCTATGGATCCTGCGATTCAACAAGGTTGTGTCTAGGCGGGAGGTGGCTCAGTTCTGGTCTGGGCGGCGTTTTCATGATCGCAATTAGGCCCCATTGTCCGGCTGCAGGGAGTTCTGACAGGTGCACGTAATGTGGATACTATTTCAGACTATCTGCATCCCTTTCTGTCCCTATAGTATCCTGATGGAGATGCCATGTTTCAACAGAATAATGCGTCAGGTCACCGCTCTGTGGTCGCACTCAGGTGGTTGGAAGAGCACTCCACTGAAGTTACCACCATAGGCTGGCCCTCCAGATCTCCTGATCTTAATCTAATCGAGCATTTATGGGATGCTGTCGATGCTGGTGTACGCTCCATGAACCCCGCACCAACTACACAAGACCAGCCGTATTGCTGCCGCTTCGAGGGCTCGCGGAGGAGCAGCTCGTTATTAACATCACATTCAGTGTCTTCCCATGACTTTTGGCCACTCAGTGTAGATTGACATGTAGAACAGATCTTTTATCCTATTTCAGCATACTCTGTATCGTACAATGAATCAAGAACTTCGAATGTCAGGAAGCGTTGGAGAAATGGGTCTATCGTTGTTGTATTTTATGGCTGTATATTTGATTGTGTTAATGTTATAATTTATTTATTTAAGTTATTTGAGGAATTGTAGTGTTGTGTGTAGTTAGGAATATTTATTTATATGGAGAATTACCAGATGTGAGTAGCAGTCTTCATTGTACTGATGTGGTTTCTCCTTTGTTTTCTCATCTCAAGAATATCAACGTCGTTGGTAGCCCCGATTTTATTCTTCATACAAGTATAATAGAATTTGTACTTGGATTATTTAACTTTCTTGCATATTTTAATGAATTAATTCAACGATATTTAATTTAATTTTTGAGCAATGATGTTAGGACATGATAAGACATGTTATTTTGGTGTCATAAGCACAAGTATTTCGGTTTGTGTGGTGTAGAGGTAGCGTGCCTGCCTCTTATCTGGAGGCCCCATGTTGCCACATGACACCTCGTAATCTGTAAGCCTTCAGGCTGAGCAGCGGTTGCTTGGTAGCCCAAGGCCCTTCGGGGCTGTTGCGCCATGGGGTTTGGTTTGGTTTTCTTTACGTTGAGTTTGGACAGTTTTGAACCATATTTGGGATGATTTGTGCCTTACTGAATCGTATTATGAAGTGAGGTTAGATTTCAGTCAGATTAATGCCTGTAGTCGTGATTGTCCGCACGATCTAAACCTAATATAAACGTAATATTGGCCAAAAAATTGTCTGTGTGATAAAAGAAAGTCATTATGAGCACTTAATTGTCGCTTCATCTGTTGTTTCGTACCGAATTCATGTTTTAAAATAAGTATTAGAATTTATTTGGTATGGGGGCGTTGTTATTTCGTAGGCAATTGAGACTACGTTACTACTCGTATTGAACCCTTGAACTTACCATTCCATCATTGGTCGGCCACAGCTGCTGCAGTAGAGCAATATCGAACTCTTAAATCTTAGGGCGTAGCGGGTATATTTCGGTCACGATCTTGACCAAACGATGGGGTTCAGAAGAAAGCCTAACTACTTGAAATGAGGAGCAAATATGTGCTTACTAGATGTTATTAAATTATCAAAATGCGAAAATCTATATAAATAAAATTGTAGGGGGTCCGCTGTCTGTAATTTCTTTTGTTTTGCCAATTTTTCAGATATTTATCCGTTTTAGGTCAACTCAAGACCGAATCGGTGGTTTTTACGTTTCGTGTCTGTTTGTTTGTCTGTTTGTCTGTTCCACCATCACGTCGAAACGGCTGGATAGATCTCAACCAAACTTCATATTTAGAGTATACTTGTCCCGGGGAAGGTTTCGATATGCATATCGTTTTAAAATCTTTGAATACACGGGGGGGGGGTTATAGGAAAACCTGAATGGTTTTTCCACCATCACTTCGAAACGGCTGGATAGATCTCAACCAAACTTCATATTTAGAGTATACTCATCCCGGGGATGGTGCGATATGCATATCATTTTAAAATCTTTGAATTTTCTCTTATACTATTGATTTTCTGTAAAATTAGTTTACCGTACGTGAAACGTCTCTTCATTATAAACAACTTTCGTTATGTTCATAATTTACCTTACTCTTCACATGACGGAGAAATTTACAATTTTCCTCTGGTATCATGCTCTGCATTGAGTGACCGACAGACCGACAACGAACCTACAGGTTACCATGGCAACGTCTCTGACTGCATGCCAGCAGCGAAGTAACGTATTGCTATTTTCCTCATCATGCTTTTAAATTCGTGGTTGTTCCTTGGGTAGAAGGCAAGAGAGGCGTCAATCGGCCTATCTGCGGGATATTGGCGGAATATCGTTGGATGTTATAACCGCCCTCGAATAGATTAAGTAATAACACCATTAGTCATCTTCTTATTATTTGTTTATCTAAGAATCACTGGACCTAAATTTCTCCTCTGTTACCGCTTTATTATATCCATAACTCACACTAGCATAATTTATTGAGGGCCATTTGATTTTCCAATACATTCACTTGGCATTTACATATTTGTCGTTATCCGGCTGTCCTCATTTATAATCCATTTTCTATTACTTTCAATTTTCTTAACTGTATTATTTTCTTCCTTAATTACGCCGTATGTACGCGAGTGCTACAGACTACTGGATGTATTTCCACCAAGACTCATACTTAGAATACACCTGTCCTTGATAGGTTTTAGAGCAAATATTGTTTCTAAATCCCTGAACTGACTGGGGGTTTCTACGAAACCGAAACAGTGATTTTGCACTTCCACAAAATATACACAACCAAACTTAATGGAAATCTACCTACCTTGGTAGAAATTAATTTCTAAACCTTTTTTCCCATGTGCATCATTTCGATACGAGGATTAATAAGGGAGATATCATTAACGGACCGTTTTTCTGTACAAGTCCCATCGGACTTAACTCACGAGCGGGTGCGTGTAAAGCGTATTCCTTACAACTTGAAAACTACAGAAGACATTCGAACCAAAATTTATATTTAGCATCCACCTGTCCAAAGGTAGGTTTTAAACGTAAATAACATTTCATGTTCCGGAATTTACTGGCGGTTTATAGGGAACCGAAATGGTGATTTTACTCTTCCAGAATATACACAGAACAAGACCAACTTGACTGGAAATCGACCAATCGTGATGGAATTCCACCTCTAAACCTTTTTTTTATGTGCATTTTTTCGTCAGGAGGATTAACAAGGGAGATATCATGAATGGTCACTTTTGCAGGTTAAGTCCAGCGGACATTGCCCTAAAGGTGTTTTACATGGAGCAGATTCCTTATCTATATAAATCAAATCGTAACGACTGTGTGCCTCTACACTGACTATTTTGGCGAAATTTTCGAACAGCTTTCCGTTTAAGGGGTAATAATGACCATTTCCATAATTTTTGGTTTAGTTTCCTGAAAGTCCTCATTTTTACCCGCCTCGCCCAAAATCCAGATTGCGGCATAATCTGCCAGAAGAAAAAGAAGATAATTGAAATTTGACAAAATTATACGTTTTAGCCTGTAACTAACGGAAAACATCCTAGATCATTAAATTTTTCACTTTTTATCCCCGAAGAATATCGAAATATGCAGGCAATTTTAATGATGGTGCAGACCTTCGGATATTCCTATCACATAACGGATTGCACAATCTCCGTTCAATTTGGAATGATCTACAACCTTGGTCTTATGACTATTTGCCGTATCTGTATCCCTTTTACGTTTGATTTTTCTCTATTAATCGATGTTAAGTCCATTTGGAATTTTCACATGCATAATGCACACTATCAATTACTTATATGAAATACAGAATCATCAAACTCTTCACGAGAATTGGCCCACCCAGTAGCCATATGTGAGCCAAATGCTATGTATGTAGCTGTCACATAATTATCCGAAAAGTAATGTAATGTGAGATAATCTTACAAAACCTTTACCCTGTTCCACGTTTCTAACTCAATCTGACCCAAGAATAGATGACATATCATAGGACCAGCCATTTAGGCCACTAAATCCGGCGTGTCTTATGGTATAATCCTTTGTCGATATGACGTACGTTTAGTAGCAGTTAATCTGTAAATTAAGGTCTGCAATATTGTAAACACGCATATACTTTCGTATGTCGATCTATATGTGTTCACTGATGTCGATTTTTAGCGATCGAGAAAGGGTGTGTCTGCTATTGTAATCAGTACTCCCCACACCGACTTTGACTGGCAGTAGGAAAGGGTTCCTTCTCCAACTCCTGTGTAACTGTCATTAGTAAGGAAGGCCTACAATTGTAATGAATAGTTCCCTCCTCGATTTGACTTGCAGAAGGCAAGTGAGCATGCAGTTTTGTTTAAAACTCCCCTACCCGATTGTGTTTGGCAGTAGTCAAGGGTGCCCGCCATTATAAAAAAATGTCCTCATCTAAAATGTGACTGGCATTAGGCATAGTGGCCTGCTATTTTTATGGAAACCCACCAACTTGGTGTGACTGGCAGTAAGCTGGCTGGCAGTAGGAAAATGGGCCTGGCATTATAATGATAACTGCACAACATAATTTCGAGTGATAGTAGGGTAATTGCCTGCCATTATAATAGAAACTCCTCAACTGTAATCTGTCTGGAAGTAGGAAAGGGGGCTGCCATTTTAACGAAAACTCCCCAAATAGATTCTGTCCGCAATGGGGCCTGCAATTATAATGTAAACTTCCCAACTCGATTGTGAATGGCAGTAGGCAAGTGAGCCTGCCGTTATATCACAAATCCGTAACAAACACTTTACATTGGAAACAGCGTACGGGGACCTACCCATGCTCCTTCTCGGATAATGCTAAGAGACATGCAATTTTAAAACAATCTTATTTACTGCATGTACATTATTTACTTCGATATTCGAATACAATGTAGAATACCGTAGCGAAGCACGGGTACATTCGCTAGTTATGTTTATAAAATCATTCATCAGAATTTTTTAAAGAATTTTTTAACATTTAATCGCAGTCACATTGCATTGCGTGAATGTTATCTTTTACATTTATCGAAGAACTTTCTTCGGAGGAAAGTGGAAATATCACAAATTAGTGGACAGCGAAAACTAGCAAAACGAAAATAAAACCTGAAAATCGGGCACCTATTGATCCAAACGATAACTGAGCATTAATCCACACGATCCGTGGAAAATCTGACCTTCAACAAGTAGAATTCCAGATTTACATTTAATTAAGGTTATCCACCAGTCTAATACCCTGTCGGATATGGGAACACCCGCCGAATGGACCCTTAATAGAGCCAAACTGACTATCAGTTGCTTTGGATAGGTTGCGAAATGTTACTGGAAAGCATGGTGTTCACTACAAGTTAACAGCGGCAGTCATAATTAAAAATAAAATACCACCATGTATTGTCATCTCGTGACACCCTTAAGTTACGGATTAATCCCGATGCTGAAACATGTATCACTCAAACAGCTGTTCAGAAGGAACCAACAACAACTCGATCCGAGAGGATCTTACGTTACGTCGTTCTGAAGGAACAAAACTGCGAAATGCAGGAAAAACTTGTTCAACATGCATTTAGAAGAAATGCTAAACACTGAAGTTAAAGAAAAGGTGGTAAATCACTCGAAAAATAATCTTATAAAACCAACTTTCAGGTTATAAACGGTTATGTTAAGTTTAATAAACTTACACGTCCACATGAAAAATAATATCAAAAATACCAAAACAGTCTAAGGAATTCTATTTGACAAATTATGACTACCATTACAAATCCGTCTACTTATGTTTGTGCCAATAAACTAACTACAAGTTATTGATAGACCAAAGTCTCACCTATTATAAAATGAAGGAATGAAAATTGAAAATAAAATATATTCACAGCTGACGAATCGAAACCGCATTCGTAACTCAAGTCTCACATAAATAGGCTAAGTGTCCACACGCACACTATCAAAGCAATCGGACGTTTGAACGACAAAATAATTAAGTCAAGAAATAAATTAAAATACTAAAGTTCAGTGAACTTAAAAGCGCGTAGCAATCAGCAGTAATAATCAATCTCCATTAGCTCAGTATCCAATGCTGGACAACCCTCACGTTTATGCCTCTACTGCTTCCATTCTCTTATGTAAACACCTTTCAGCTAGTAAGGATTGTGCCGAAACATGGCCTCAATATTACTTTGCTAACACTCTTCGCATTACATACACTACTGCAGACACTACCATCGTTCAAGTCACTTCGGAAAAACACCTAACCTAAGACTTGACTATATACAGACGACACCCTAACCCTGTCGTCGAGCCTCCATAGTGTCCACACACCTTAAGAATAACATCTGTATACACACGCAGCACCCTATATCTATCGTTGAGAGTAAATGGGGACGTCTACTCATCAGTATATTCCTACGATACGCGTAACGTCCAAAATATATCGTCGAGCGGAAACTGGGATGTCTACTCATCCTCTAAAATGTAAGACGAAATCGAAACTTCAAACATAATTACTGATATTTAGCTTGAAACCTTGCCAAAACTATAGCACACAATGAAGCGAAGCTTGTCACAGTATGAATGCAAGTCTGGAAATACAACAAAGTCCATTCTCGTCAATAAAACGTGAAATAAAAAATTAATAACGCGCGGCTACTCAATCCACGACTCAAACATGATCTCAACACACGCAGTGAAATTTGGAAAAATAATAATAAATTCAGCACCCGTCTAACTTTACGTGAATATCGCCAAAACAATAATCGTCACCATCGCAAAATCCACACTGTTTTTCTAGGGTGAGGCCCAAAATCGCCTACCATCTCACTGTTCCAAAACATCTCTATCCACGAAATATCCAGGGAAGCAAAAATCATTGAATCTACACAGCCAAACTATCACTTCAATAACGTCCAATATTTCATTCCACAATGTTTTCAATTTAATGATATTCTCGCCTCCTAATAAAAAAATATACTGAATGGAAATTTGTTGCAACAGTTAAATAACACCAACCGTGTTTTCAGAATGCCCTTCTACTCTTGAGGTCGCTTACTATAACATGCACTATGCTGACTTTACATAAATCGTCATTTGGACTTAACTACCAAGAGCTACAATCTTCTACAGAAATTGTTTATCACGGGGAGTTCTTGACTTGAAATCATAATGTGCGTCGCAAAGCACTCACTTCGACTCTGACCATCATTCAACCAGTCAGCTGTTCCAGATTGCTAACGGAATCATTATACAGCCTGTCTCAGAAATATCACATTTAATATACAGCCTGTCTCAAAAATTCTTCGCCATCGACAAATATAGCCTGTCTCAAAAATTCTTCTCCATCGCCTATCATCACAGCGGCATTACTCATGAAATACAGGCTTCCTATGCCTTCAACATCTACACAACTATTCTCTCAACGTATCATTCCGACACAATCCATTTCTTCCTGTTTCAAAACCTTTCAAACCTTAATACTCCCATGACGAACAATTTTATAAGAATCTTTTCATTCATTTCATTACAACTTTCGGACCTCAAGGACAAAATAACACACCGTGATTTCCTATATCACCAACATACACGGTGTCACAAAAATTAACTTTCCACGAATAAATATAACGCTATCAGACTTCACTGAATTTCGAAACGAACGCAAATCACACTCAACATTTCTGTTAAATACATGTTTAACATAGAAAAATTTTACCCTGCTGTAATTATTATTATTATTATTATTATTATTATTTCGACTATTTTTTTCTGAACTCATAGGATATTCGAAATTACTGTATTCACCACGACTACATTTTAGTTATCACCTTGCTAACTTTAATCAGTTTGAACAATATCTCAAAGAAATTTAACACATTATTTAAACTTCGCATTTTACGGTTTCTCAACGTGATCTTTACTGCCCTGCAGAGTTTCACACGACGTCCAGAAATATAACACTTTCGCCTGATCATTTTTAAATACTACTTCGACACACGCACTGGAAAATGTTATTGGGACAAACAAATTCTATCTACAACATTAATACAAAATATAGCCAGACCTGGAAAGTAGTCATTTTGGAGATTCTGGCTACATTTTAGCTAGCTGCCCTCAGATTCAGCTGCTCTTGACTGTAGAATACATCATCTTCTTATAGATTACTTAAAAATACACAGATTTTACCCTCGCTATTAATTAACAACACCAATGACGCACTTCCCTCGCTCTTTTAGCATGTGAAAGTACTTCCCTCTCTGCTGTCGACTGCGACGATCTCCCGGGACTCTGTTCTCGTCCCTAATAATGACAGGTGTTTCAAAAGATAACAAAATCAGACCTATTTCTGACTAGCCTCCAAACCTCCCTTGACAATTTCAAACACACAGTGTAATAAAGGGACATCAGCTACTATTTTAAGTAGATACTAGCAGTTTCCCGCTGGCTCAGCCCGCAATGTACAAAGTATGGCGTTGTTCGTTACTATCCACACGGATGTATTTGCAAAGTTTCGAGTTAATGAAATAAAGCACATGATCTGCTGTGGTAATAGAAAGTAATATTATGTCAACAAAACACTTGAAAATACATCACACAAAGAAATTGAATTAAACGTTCCTTGAAACAACACTACGCGCCGAACTGTTTAAAAGTCCTTCAAAGGTCTTAGTCACGGAGACAAATGTACTAATAACTTTTCTCAGAATCTACCAATTTAAGTATTTATTGCCTCAAAAGAAAGCACTTGATCCACTGAGTGTTTTTAGACTAAAACGAACTGCGTACCTCAATTAGAACGAAAGATACGATTGCTTCAATGAGAAAAAAATGCTGAAGATATGAGGCGTAAAATTGAATGTGCACTCATAACTTTCCTCAGAATCAACCAATTTGAATAATTAAGAGCTGAAATGAAATAGGTTGATCCACTGAGTGTTCTTAGGCCAAAACGAACTCCGTACCTCAATTAGAACCAAACATATGATTGCTTCAAAGAGACAAAAAATTGAAAAAATCAAATAATTTGAGGAAGGCGGAATTTAAGTGATTTATAGTACCTGATGACAAATCTGTGCATGAATACCTTTCAGTTAAAAAAGAATGAAGGAAATCGACCGAATAGAATGGCTGGACTGACTGACTGACTGTAGTTTTCATAAATTTTTTAATATATAGATTTATGCCTTCGCGGTTTTTCGTCGGCGGAAGCTCATGAAAATTTTATCACCTTCAATGAAATACTCCACTTGAACCATCCATGAATATATAACGTAAGTTATTTTTAAGACACAAATCCCTCACTTTCTTGTACACATGCGACGTGGGTTCCACGGTCCAAACCTTCAGATAGAATGTGTCAATGTGAGTGGAGGGGATTCCTTTTATACCCTCTGAGGGGACGCTACTCTGAGTATGAAGCTTGTTGGTGCAATATTCTAATTCCACATCCGCTGGACCAATCTTCCTGAAATTTATTCCACAAATTCAGACAGAATTATAATTCACGGTGGTGTTATTTTTATATTTTCCCCATACTTTCAACGGGCGCAATAAATTTATTTCTGACATGTAACTTCGCGGGCTTCCTTAGGGATTGACCTCGGCACGTGTAGCAAATCCGCCAGCACGGACGCCAACTTCTCCTCAGGCTTAATTACAATTATATTCACCCTGTGGATTCTGTATTCATTTAATGTTTATTAATCATTTCAGTCTTTTATTCCTGGATTAACCATGTCGCCAAAATCTCTCGTTGTGAAGGTTTTTCTTAAATTGCTAAATTAGTCAGTACTCGATATCAACCGAAGTGTCCCGGCATTTCACGAGAGGGTGGCTCGCTCGCCACGGTGAATTATGTTCCCACGGAGGGAGCGAGACTCTCGAAATAAAACATGGCTACTCTCAAAAAGTTATTTGTAGCTAAAATAAATATCTGCAATTATTTATCATCGTAGAATTATGGGTTCAGTATTATTATCTGTATTTTCAGAAAAGAATAGAACTCACAGAAATATACCCACCTCCCATACGTAAATCGAACGCCTTGTAGGTAGTTTCGTGTTTCTCACTGAGTGATGTCATGGCGTAAACGGGTATAGTATGAAAATGGGTAACCACAGAGAACAATCTTTAGGGCTGCTGACGGTGAAATTCTAGCTCATCATCTCCCAAATGCAATATTGCTGTATGATTCATACTATGCAGCCAATTCGCTTTCTTTTTACAACTTGCTTTACGTCTCACCGACACAGATAGGTCTTATGGCGACGATGGGATAGGAAAGGGTTAGGAGTGGGAAGGAATAGGACGTGGCCTTAATTAAAGTACAGCCCCAGCATTTACCTGGTGTGAAATGGGAAACAACGGAAAACCATTTTCAGGGCTGCCAATTGTGGGGCTCGAACCCACTATCTCCCGGATGCAAGCTCACAACCGCGCGCCCTAACCGCACGGCCAACTTGCCGTTTCGTTAAATTATTTACCATATTAACATTACACCTAACTTATTAAACCGACTAATCATATTTTAGTAAATTAATTTCCTTACATTGTTGTGCTAAGGCTGCCAGGACATAAAGCAAGGAGTCGCTTGGACTAAAATATTTTTCGTCATAGAAACGATGTCCCAATTTGCTTATGATAGTGAGTCCAGTGGCATTTGCTATCACTGCTACGAGCACTGTGAGCCACAGACAAACATTAAATGGCTTTAGTAAGGAATTCCATCTAGGAACATACCACGATTTCTTCTTGATGAACATGCAGTACCTGTAAAAGAGGTAATCATAATGTTAGTAACTGATTAAAGAGTAATGTAATAATGTTATTGGTTTTACATTCAACTAGCAACGATACTTCTTACTGTTTCCGGAGAAGACAAGGTGCCAGAATTTGTCCCTCAGGAGTTCATTTACGCGCCCATAAATCTGCAGATAAGGGGCTGACGTATTTGAGCACTTCCATATAATATTTGACAGAGTCAGGATCAAACCTGACATATTGCGCTGAGGATAGTGCTCTAACATCTAAGCTACTCAATCCAGCGAAAGAGTAATTTTAGAGCACGAGTGTTGTATATAACATACCTTACACTGTGTCAGGATGTTGCAAGTTGCAGCAAACCATTAGCTTTATTTCTACCTGTAGGAATGTTTTGGGTTGGATTGGAATTTTATTATCTAACACTGGTTCAATAGTCTCTGAGGCATAGAAGGCGAGAAAACGCTGCTAATAATTCTGAAGGGGTGTACGTTCTTTGTTTCTAGTTGAGAGAAAATTAGCCGTGGTTGTCATCATTCTTATTTCAGAACAGAAGTTCATCACTTTCATGTTAATTTTCAATACCGTGTATAGTATATTCTAGATCAGTGGTCTTTTCTTTCTGCTATTTATAGAACAGGAAGGAAATAGTCCAATTATTGTCCTCTTAAATGAATAATTGAAAATTAAATCCAAAATTTTACTGTGAAATCTAGCATTAATGTATTAATTCCTCTTCCCACTACAGAAGATATTATGACGTGCTGTTGTTAATCCACATGATTGTTTAATTAATACATCATCATCATCATCATCATCATCATCATCAAACTAAAGAGCACAACGTGCAAAGAGCAGTATAGAAATAAATGACTCAGAGTCTTGTTTTCTGCTTATTTATGATTGTACTTTCATCCGCGTTAAACAGCATTTTAAAAATACTGTCGCATACCATATAGTCACTGAATTAAGACAGTGAAGGCGAATAATTGAAAATGGCAGTAAAATTTCCTCTGTATTTCAAATGGGTTACATGTATTACTGTTACTGTATAAAAACCTATCAACATGAATTAGACATTATCTTAGTAGACCATCATTGCTAACCTCTAGAATAGAGTCAGTCAATTTTGAATTGTAGATAGGTAGATAGATGGATAGGCAGATTGAACCAGGAGCATGAAATAATACGTTCTCTATCCGACATATTGAATATGTATGTTAATGTTGCAAGATTACGTCATTAGCAAGAGTTATCATCGGATATTTGTGGTAGGGATTGGAATAATGGTTCCAGGACAAAAGTAAGTGAAGGAGATTGGTTTGTTCCATGGAAAAATTGGAAATAAAAAGTCGAATGAATTTATCCCTGACCATATGGTAACTTCAGAAGCTTGTGAAGATACTTTGTCCGTGGAGTGTATGTACTACTGTACGGCCACTTCCTTCCAATTCCTAGGCCTTTCCTATTCCATCGTCGCCGTAAGACATATCTGTGTCGGTGCGACGTAAAGCAAATAGCAAAAAATAAAAAAATAAAATTATTTAGTTCCTTACAGATCCCTCATTTTCTTCATTTCGTTCAATACCTCTGGTTATCTAACAGTAAGGTTTTTAATTCTCTGCCAAGAACATTTTTTTCACTGTCTCCCAAAATATCTTTCCGTATCATAGTTGGTAGGTTTGCACAGAAACTGAAGTATCCCAAAGAGGGCTCGAAATTCAACTTTCCAAAAGAAACATAAAAATTCAGATAAAATCCTTTATCATGGTGAAGAAGGAAGGACATAACGGACATATTTCTTTTATTTGCTGGACAGTGCAGAACTGAAAATCAATGAAGTGATAGTCGTTTGTGCACATAATGAAGTTAGACACTGTTGTTGTTTAAAAAAGCTTTCGACCTGTCACTCACCATATTCGATTGCAGATGAGAAAGGAATAGAGTTAGGAATGGTTGCGGGAATAAGGAGAGATTGATAGAGTTCACTACGAAATTGAATTCAGCGAAACTGCCATCCAACAATAGGATGACGGCAAACATAATTGGCAGCCACATTAATTTTAGGGAGTAATGGAAGGACGTATATAGATACTTTTACTGAAGGCAGAAGTATTCAGTCAGCAATATGTAATGGCAATTGGATATAAAGATTCTGTCGTGATAGAGGAGGCGACTACTAATGGCGAAATACTGAAATTTACCTATGATAATGAAGACATTTATAAAAAATACAAAATTTAAAAGCTAGAAAGGCAGCTTGGTTGATAAGGTTTCTGGGGGAGGGGGATATAGTGCCATACCTGAAATACTTATTTGATTACTGTTTGCATGAAGGAGCTATACCAAATGAATGGAAAGTTGCAATAGTACAAGTACAGTACAATAGCACAGTGTACAAGGGAAGGGATGGAAACATAAAGGGAAAATTACAGGCCAGTAATTTTGTCATGTGTAATGCGTAAGCTCTGGGAAAGCATTCTTCCTGATTATATTAGAATACGTTTGCGAAATTAATAACTGGTTCGATACAAGGCAGTTCGGGTTTAGGAAAGGTTATTCCACTGAAGCTCAACTTGTAGGATTCCAGCGAGATATAGCAGAGGGTGTCAAATAGACTATAACTAATGACTTATACCAGGCTTTCGATAGGGTAATGAAAATGAAATGGCGTATGGCTTTTAGTGCCGGGTGTGTCCGAAGACAAGTTCGGCTCGCCAGGTGCAGGTCTTTCGATTTGACTCCCGTAGGCGACCTGTTCGTCATGATGAGGATGAAATGATGATGAATACGACATACACCCACTCCTTGTGCCAGAGAAATTAACGAATGATGGTTAAAATTCCCGACCTTGCCGGGAATCGAACCTAGGACTCCTGTGACCAAAGGCCAGCACGTTTTGATAGGATAGATCATTACTGATGAAAATGAGGGCAACTGGACTGGACAAAAGAGTGGTTGAATGGGTGGCTATATTTCTAGAAAATAAAATTCAGAGAATTAGAGTAGGTGAAGCGTTATCTAATCCTGTTATGATTAAGAGAGGGATCTCACAGGGCAGTATTATTGGGCCTTTATGTTTTCTTATATATATATATATATAAATGATATGAGTAAAGATCTGGAATCACAAATGAAATGGCGTATGGCTTTTAGTGCCGGAAGTGTCCGAGGACAAGTTCGGCTTGCCAGATGCAGGTCTTTTGATTTGACTCCTGTAGGCGACCTGCGCGCCGTGATGAGGATGGAATCATGATGAAGACGACACATACACCCAGCCCTCGTGCCAGCGAAATTAACCAATTATGGTTAAAATTCCCGACCCTGCCGGGAATCGAACCCGGGACCCCGGTGACCGAAGGCCAGCACGCTATCCATTTAGCCATGGAGCCAGACTCTGGAATCACAGATAAGGATATTTGCGGATGAAGTTTTACTGTATAGAGTAGTAAATGAGTTGCAGGATTGTGAGCGACTGCAGGGTGACTTTTACTAGGGTATGTAATGAGATGGACAGCAGACAATGGTAAGTAAGTAAATGGAATGAGAATTCAAGTTGTAAGTTTTACCAAGAGGAAAAATCATCTTCATAGATTAGCCTTACACCTGGAATTTCATGTTTGTCATCTTTTTGTCATCGCCATGTTTGTCATCTTTTTTAAGGCCCGGGCGAGTAAATTCATCTCTCACTTACCGACAGTATATTGAGACAGATGTTCACAAGTTCGAATTCCCCGCGTGGTAGTCGCAAACTCCAAAATTCGGGCGACACGCAAATGCATAAGACGTGTTCGGGAGTTATCAATAACCGAGATGTTACCTCGTGCCGCAGTGAAGCAGAAGCCGCCACATCAACCAGACGAGACCACTAGAATAGTACCCTTCGCTGGAACGGAACTCCAGACCTTCTCTACAGTCGGTACCAGCGCCATGATGGGCTAAGTCAATGATGGCAGCCCATGAAGGGGCTGACATTTGTCACGAGATGGAAAATTGATAAGTCCTTATAAATTTTTATTTAAGAGACTTTTTCGTACCCAGCTGTTGTAAATATTGTAAAGTATTAATGCCGTATCACGGATAGTTCTTTGTTATATAGCTGGAGAACGGCCGGCTGTATGCATGTTTCTTTAGATGTTATATTTTCTTTGGATTTCGTATGGGATTGCTAGTTATTTGAGGCTTATAAATACTTTAGTAGGAATCACGAGTGTTCAATTATCATACTAACATTTTTTAATCAAGTACTTCACATGGTTATTTCTGTGGGTGGGTTTGCAGGGACCACGCTTAGAACTGAACAAGGAATCTGGAAGTTAAGAGACATACATGTAAAATTATAGTACGCATATTTCTTTCTTCTTAGTGCATGAGATTTACAGGGATTTTCAGATGAAGAGGGCATCATCCTTTGTGTGGAGCTATGGTTTCCACCGTGTAAATTCCTTAATGTGATCCCCAGGGTTATATCCGTGTCGATGTATAGTGAAGGTCTTCTTAAATGTGGCAAAGGACCGAGTGGTTTTAGTGACTAAGATTTTAGCCCAAAGATGAGCTGAGGAAGTGTTGAAGCAATACGTTATACAGGTAATTGTAAGACATAAGGCTGTGACATAAGTGAATAAATAAATGCTGGCCGCTGCATTGATGTCTCAAGATAGCAGACATTATAGATGAATGAATTAATGAATGAATAATTAAATATATTCCGGCCACTAAAGAAATAAATGGATGGATAAATTGTTGCTGGCCATTACAGAGATATTGGAGTAAATGTAGCAGGAATTGTGCATTTTGAGTACGGAAATATTTCCGTCCGTGGCTTACTAGGATGTTAATTGTGTTGTATCTGCGACGGAGAGAATTACCTTCCCCTCACTAGCCAGATATACTTAAAGGGCCGTCGAGACTAGGGAAGAGAATCACGGCCACATCTCCAGCTGGTTTAAGGGGAGGTGGTACATCAATAAGGTTCAGAAATATCATTTTTTGTTTATTAGGAATTTTAGCTTTTTTAAATATGTTTAACAAGTTGTCAGTAGTTATATTTGGTGAAAGTAGTTTCTAACGGCTCATATCGCCGATTATTAACTACTAAGCAAGGTACTTGGCACCTGATGGAGACCAGTGAAGGAATAGGAAGGATTTCGTGGTCAGGGTGACGTGAGGTACCCCCGAAGCTCAAGAGATGAGCCTAGTGGACGACGGTTCCATCCCCGTGTGCCTTTATTTTAGAGTAATGTTAGTAAGTTCCTTCTTATGTATTCCAGGTCCCTGTGTATCATTATGTTATGATTGTGTTCTTACTCTATGCCATGCACGTGTGGTGTTGCACCGAACGTTCCTGGTTTTGTCCCATTCTTAAGGTGTGGTCGCGCCCACGACATAAATTCAGTGCTTTTTGGGGGTATTAAGGTCTGGTCCCATATCCATGTACCTATTTTGTTTGTGTGAATAATGTGTTGAAACCGTAGAAACCGGCATAGGTTTATTTCGGTGCGAAACCTGTCTCTCTCTTGCATAAAAATGCAGTATAGATTAATGGTCTCAGGACCGAGAAACAATAGGACAAATTTGTTTCATCTACTCCGTGTATTAACGTATCCCATTTTCCGATAATCTATCAGAGTCAGTTAAGAAGGGCGGCATACCCCGTCATGTTTCGTGGCAATGTAAATTTTGTACAATGTTATATTAATATATTCTGGTTTATGTACTTCACCTTAGCTCAATAAATTGAGAGTTCACCCCTAAACTGTAGTTCTTATTTCTAGCGTATGTACCTCCCCATCCTGTCTGTTAAGATTAATATTAGTTAGAGTACACTTCGAGGACCTACACCCTGAGGGGCTACCCAAGCGCATTTAGGACAGGCGGTAGGATGCATCATACACTGCCTGGCTGAGTGGGTCAGACGGTAGACCGTTGACTTCCTGAGCCCAAGTTGGCGGTTCCAATTCTGGTTCAGTCTGGTGGTATTTTGCAGTGCTCAAATATCGATAGATTTCCTGGCATATAAAAAATTCCTGTAGGACAAAATTCCGGCACCTTAAAACCTCTAAAAACCGTAAAATAAGTTGGTGGGACATACCATTTTATGATTATTATTATTATTATTATTATTATTATTATTATTATTATTATTATTATTATTATTATTATTATTATTATTATTATTATTATATTCTAGTTTTCTTCAAAATTTATCTTTTCAGGACTAGTTAATATTTTACCGAGCATGGCGTTGCTTCTCAAAATCAAATAATACAAGTAAAGTTGTGAATATTCTTACCTTGAAAACGTTAACGGGAACAAAAAGTCCACAACATCTGCTCTCTTTGAAGACATGTCCAAAGCCGTAGCAGAAATATCTGCCTCATTATTAATCAACATACTTACAACACCATTCCAACTGCCGTTGCTATCAACTGTGCCAAAACTATAGTCCTTGGGCACCTTTGTCGTAGTTCTAAAAAGATTTAAAGTATAAATTAAAAACTTCAATATATTATGACATATTAAAGAATAGTAAAAGTATATAGTAAGTAGTTACTGTTTACAGCTTTCGAACCGTAGTAAAATAGCTTGGAATTTGAATTGCAAAGACTGCAAGTTTGTAGTAAACGCTTAACAAATTTAATTTTAAGAATATAAAATTAATTTAGTGGAAGTAAGAACTGGAAGATCCTTAAAAACATATTCTAATTATCAAAATAATTATTTTATTAAAGTTAAAGAAGGATTTCCTTGTTCTCAGAAACACAAATATCAATAAGTATGGCAAATCTGGTTACACCAGGCGGCCCGTGAGCGCCGTACTTTCTACTTATATATGTCCCGCATGCACAAGTGATGAATGGGATATCTGCTAACTGATTTTCACAGGGGCACTATCACCAGCAGGCAGATTACATCAGAATATGAAGAGAAAACTGGACGGTCGCTCGCAACATGTTCCTCGGCGCTACCCGTCTAATGCAACCCCTTGCATTAGTAAACCTCGTTTTCGGCCTCATAGTACTAGGCTGGTGTATGGTACAGCAGCACTACATTTGCTGCCTGCATATCGGCAATGGCTGCTGAGTTCAGCAACGACGAACAATATTGGTTTTTGTTTCATACAAACAACTCTTACAGAGTGGAATGTCTGCACGTTTATAAATAGAGACGGGAATTTGCCTATTTGCCTATTTTATTCCTGTGTTCAGAAACGTAGGCTTTTGAGATAAATCCGTTTAAGGTTCCCTTAAGCTAGATTTAGTCGGTTTTATTGTGCCTATAAATGCCTATTTCAGGGGTGTGTGCCTATTTGGAGTATAATTGCCTATTTGATGCCTTTTAAATCTATTTTAAAGAAGCCGATTTTCTTCCAGTGCATTATATTTTAACTGATGTACTCGACAGTATTATCTTCTCATTTCTCAAGATCTGTTTACCCCACGAACAAAAATGGGAATTCTTGGAAGTCACCAGAAATAGTTCTTGGGAAATTTATGTCAGGAGAAACAAGGAACAATTTGACCTCGAAGCCTTCAACCCCTCCAACCTTCTAACCAATCAGCGCGAACCCTTATACCTCCTTCTCAATGTAAACTGTTGTACACGTACGCTTTATCTTCAGAACGTGTTGTGAGTTATTGTGAAGAAGAAGGGTGTCTGTGGCGATGCCCGAAGAAATCATCGGGCAAGTTGGATGTGCGCTTAGGGGCGCGTAGCTGTGAGCTTGCATCCGGGAGATAGTGGGTTCGTGCACCACTGTCGGCAGCCCTGAAGACGGAAACCACAGAAAACCATCTTCAGGGCTGCCAACAGTGGGATTTGAACCCACTATCTCCCGGATGCAAGCTCACAGCTTCGTGCCCCTAACCGCACGGCCAACTCGCCCGGTGATGTGGGAATCGAACCCACCTCTACTCAGTTGACCTCCCAAGGCTTAGTGGACCCCGTTCCAGCCCTCGTGCCACTTTTCAAATTTCGTGGCAGAGCCGGGAATCGAACCCGGGCTTACGTTGGTGGCGGTTAATCGCGCTAACTACTATACCAAAGAAGCGGACTACAATTGAATTTCATTTTTTTAAATCTTTAGTAACTTTCACCAGCGCTATGTGTAGGCTCTAGTGAACTCTATTACGCTTCCGCTATGCCTTCGCGAAACATACAGTAGGTTGAAGATCGAATGTGGTGCAGCTAGGACGATGTCACAGAGGCTAGACATACAAGATGGCATGGCTTGAACGATGTCACAGCGTGTTTAACAAGGCTACAAAGACTATCTTTACAAGACCAGGCCAGTGGAAAGACCGTTGGTCTGGATTGGTGAGGTCCAGTTAGTTGGTACCCGTTGTGCTGGAGGGGGGGGGGGGGCAAGCAGAGATAATCTGGGGTGCGTAAGCTCTAGCATTCCATCTAGAGTTTTGCTAAATTGTGACAAAAAGTAAGTTTATGGGCGCATGCCACGACAATTTTAAATCACGCAGTTTTCTAATTTTTAACGAGGGTGACAGCCTTGTGGGCACGCATGATGCAGTATCAGTTGCAGGCAACAGAAAATAGTCTTCATGACACCAGACCCGGCTGATCAAAGCCGGTGAATAGCAACATATAAAATGTTCAAAAATCTGAGATTTATAGTGCCTCCGTTTTAATTCTTCTATATAAGTAAGAATACTGCTAGAGGCAGCTTGGTGAGTTTCTGGCAAGCATATAGGAAGGTTCTCTCCTCTACGCTACTCAGGTATCGTTTCGCGTCATTTTCATGATTTTTTTCACCCGGCGAACTCTACAGGAAACTGCCAGATTATAACTGAACATTTTTGAGGACATATTTCCATGTAAATTACGAATGCGTACTTCTAGAAACATCACCTCTAATAGTCTTTCTATTTTTTTAATGAAACGAATGCATGTTTATACTGTCCGACTTGTTGTCTGAATGGTCAGCGTACTGGCCTTCGGTTCACAGGGTCCCGGGTTCGATTCCCGGTAGGGTAGGGGATTATAACCTTAATTGGTTAATTCCAATGGCTCGGGGGCTGGGTGTGTGTGACGTTTTCCGCATTAGAAATCATCCTAAGTAAGGCCCTCATCTTCACAGACATGCAAGTCGCCTAATAGGCCGTCTACGAGAAAAAGACCTGCACCAGGCCTCTCCGGAGGCCATACGCCATTATTCTGTTTATACTAAGCATTATTGCCAACTTGCCCAACTGTAGGAATATAAGAACATTTTAATTTAAGTAAATTTTATTATTTTTCAGATCGAATGTGAAAAAATACCATATAGATCAACACAAAAATATTGCGATGCATTTAACACGGGTACAGGAAGCGTTGTCATCGCAGCTTTTCTACCAGTCCACTGTGAACAGCGACCAACAACAATTTTCTATAGACCTGTGCACTGCAATGATGGGAGCTAATCCCCCCTCCCCCTGCATAAACTAGAGCATCTTCAAACTTCAACAAGCTGCCGGGAGCAATCACCGAGTAGAAACGAGTGGCTTTCCCCCGGTGGAGTCATTCAGGGTTGTGGAATAAGTTAGGAGAAATTTTGACCGAACCTCTGGAAAGGTAGCCGCTGTCAGCAAAAAGTTCCATAAGAGTCCTGCAGCAGAATCCAGGATGGAAAACGACGGTAAAGGTAGCCAAGGTACTATGAGGTGAGGTAGATGAAGTGGCTTCATTGAAGTTTTATCCAATCACTTCCTGTGATGTTGAGAGATTTCTCTCAGTACAAAACATTCTGCCCGACAGGAGAAGAAGATTGTTACCGGAAAACATTGAAATGTTGCTTGTTGTAAATTCCTTTTAGAGTAATTGAGCGTGTTATTGATTTATAAGTATTTTTATGCCTATTTTTGCCTATTTTACACGTTAGTGCCTATTTACATGCCTATTTTGGCTAATTTAAGAGCCTATATGCCTGCCTATTTTAACTGTTTTTAGTACCTATAATTCTCGTCTCTATTTATAAATTAGTAAGTTATTACATTTTCTTTCCTGCATCTTTGGTGTATTTACAAATGCACCCTGTTATGGAACGTGTGCTGTAAAATTATTGCTATTTCTTTCACAACCGAAATACAGCATGTTGTAGCGCTCCTCCGTAAACAAGTGAATAGGCATCCCATACATCACGGGTGCATGCAGGACATTTCTAAGTAGAAAGTACGGCGCTGGTATAAAGTTTGTTTAAAATGTAATCTACTAAAATACATTTTAAAGCTACACTACTTTAAACCATTGAAGATCTTACCAAGCCTATATTTACAATTTCCATACAGTTTTTCTCATAAACTTGAACTGAACTTGCAATTAATGGTTGGTCAAACAAGCAAAATGGGGGCCTTTCGTCCTTTCCTATTTTATTTTTTAGATAGAAGTTACATACCGATATCTCATTAACTCTTTCTTTCAATGAAATGTTCCTTCTGTGCAAATCATAAATATGTATACTTTCATATAACCATCTTAACTTCAATGTTCTTTTAACTGCTATACCTTCATCAATAACATGCAGTCTATTCTCCATGCCTCTCTCATGAAACAAATCAGAAGCATTAAGTTTAGACACATGGTATTATAAATTCCTCTCTCTTCCACAGGCTTGGAAGTGTCAACATCAATATCATATTCCGGACCCAGCTATACGCACATATGGACCGAGAATCTAAATTGCTGTGATAAGAAAGTAATGTTACGTGCCAGTCATGTCTCGCCCTGTTAGATTCTTCCTGGAAGGGACCAGCCAGTCAACAGGAACCTCTCAGCCTATGTGCATGGCTGGCCTCACAATGTATTGTTCTCTTCGTCTGGTTTTACCCTGCACCTTCTGGAAAACATAAAATGTGAATGTTCCGTCTCTAGCCGGCTCCTGAATATTGTAGTAACCCATCATCGAGATATAAATACAAGGCCACCGCACACGAGGAGTGATTATAGTGTGGATGCTTCACCAGTCAGTATTGGAATACAGTAGTCGAGCTGTCGCGACAGTAGTGTTGGCTGCCGCCAGTGTCCTGCCGGTTTCAGAGTATCTAAGCGGAGTACGGTGTGTGTACTCCCTTAGAGTACTGACTGGAGTGTTGTACATGTACAGACGTGAAGTCAGCGATTGAGCTTAACGGCAGAAGAGCTGGTTGCTCTCTGTGCCCCGTCGTGCACTCAGGAGAGTAGCCTACTACCTTCGAGTACTGTGTGTGTACTACCGTGGACTAAGGACTGCCCTGGGGTCAGTGTATGGAGCAGCTGCCGTGAATGTAATTGGAAGAATGTTAATGGTCGTAGTTGTGAGAAGTATTGTCTTGCTGTTTAGTTTTCAATATTACTTAATGCACTGTATTTTACTGTGTAAATTACTGGGCTTTCTCTGGAGTCGAACCAAGAGACAGTCATCGTGCGTAGAGGGGGTCAGCAGACGTTTATTCAAACCTCTGCGTGTAGCTGCGTGTGTGTGTGTGAAGGAGTGGTGCGTGCGAGCGAAGTGAAAGTGAATAAGGATTATAGCCTCGTTCAGGTAAAGACTGCCCAGGTGGAGTCCTGCTGTGAAACAATTGGAAACAGGCAGCAGTTAATAAGTGCGTTCATTCATGGTTGCATATAATTGTGTGTGTGTGTGTGTGTGTGTGTGTGTGTGTGTGTGTGTGTGTGTGTGTGTGTGTGTGCATTCATTGAGCGATCCTGAAATAAATTAGAGCGATAAGACAAATAGTGTTTTATTCGTAACAGTATTAAATGTCTGCAATGAACAGATGTGAGAAAAACAGAGTTAAGAAATAACTGCTACGGGCTTTACGTCGCACCGACACAGATAGGTCTTATGGCGACGATGGGATAGGAAAGGCCTAGGAGTTGGAAGGAAGCGGCCGTGGCCTTAATTAAGGTACAGCCCCAGAATTTGCCTGGTGTGAAAATGGGAAACCACGGAAAACCATTTTCAGGGCTGCCGATAGTGGGATTCGAACCTACTATCTCCCAGATGCAAGCTCACAGCCGCGCGCCTCTACACGCACGGCCATCTCGCCCGGTAAGAAATAACTGAGTAAAAGTAATCGAATTATTCGTAACGAAAACTGTTCTAGTAATTCTTACATTTTACCTAATGTGATCATAACTCATAATTTATTTCTTGAAGTAAAAATGGCATCGTTACATTCTGGGGTGAATCACCTAAAACTTGCACCACAAATATTTCTGAAATGGCAGGTGCTACTAATGTGCTGTTTTCAGCAATGGCGGCGCGTCGATAAAACGTCTGGGGGTGTATTGCTTTGGAAAATAACGTGTTCAGGTGTATTGTAACTTGATGTTTACATGGATATAAAATAGTGATATTGCTTGATTAGCAATACGACTTACCGAGCTCGATAGCTGTAGTCGCTTAATTGCGGCCAGTATCCAGTATTCGGGAGATCGTGGGTTCGAACCCCACTGTCGGCAGCCCTGCAGATGGTTTTCCGTGGTTTCCCATTTTCACACCAGGCAAATGCTGGGGCTGTACCTTAATTAAGGCCACGGCCGCTTCCATCCACTTCCTAGGCCTTTCCCATCCCATCGTCGCCATAAGACCTATCTGTGTCGGTGCGACGTAAAGCAAATAACAAAAGCAATGCGACTTTACTTTTAAGGCACACGGCTGCAGCTCGAAGAAGCTACCAAAACAGTGAGTATTGAAAGAGAGATAGAGAGGGAATATGTGGTGCAGTTACTTTAAGCTAATCCAGTCTCCTCTGATTTTGAAGAATTTGCTTGCGTAGGAATAATTGCTTCAAAATCGTATTACTAGGTAATTAAAATTTTCATTAATAACATAAACTTAGGCTACGTACGCCTATTGGTGCTATATAAACCACAGTTACCAAAATATTTTGGTCCCTTCAAAACCTACCATATACGGTAAATTTTAACTGCACTCTGACAGTGCTTCGGCTAATATCGGGGATGCTCGGTGTAAATCGTGTGTATCACTGGTCACCTCACCAGCGATAACCGAGCTATTTCTTCCCTGCTCCTTGTACACCCTCACTTGCCCACCCACCGTACGTCCCACAGCCCCGCGTCCTCAGTCCTCAAACTGAACCTCTTCGCTGGTTCTGGAGCGCAACAGAGTGCTGATATCAAAATTATCGCTACGTGCGCGAATATGCAGAGCTAATTTAAAGGAATAGGTTCTTGATAAAGCATTTTACTAAGACATCTATTTCTAGGGGTTCACTAAACCACTGAACATATAGAACGCGCCGCACCTGATACATAGGCTCATAATTGTAGTCCATACACAGATTTAATAATTATTCGAATGTTAATTATTTTAGAAAGTCATTTTTCAAATAGAACAGTGCCTATTGACATTAACAGGATTAAACTAAAGTAAATTAAAATGTTAATGGTGGTTTATTCAGGGTTCTAGTACAAGTAGTTTATCGTAGTTTGAACATTGTAAATACCGACAGTTGTCTTGCTTCATTCAACTACTTAGTCACGAGGCTATGATGTTCTTATGTTTGTTTCCTTTACAGTCCACTAATTGCATTGCGACTTCCTTGTCAGTGACTTTGTGGTAGTTCAGGAAGTAGTACGTGGTGGAAAATGGTATTTACCAACGTTGAAAGACCCGACATGTTAATAGTGTATGAAGAATTGAGGATGAATGCTGTTCGTTCTTGTGCTCGGTACGTAGAACGATATCTATCCCAACGGACGCCTCCCATCTCGATAATTATTTCTGAACCTCTTCAACCAATTACGTGAAACTGGAAGTGTAACACCTAGTAAACGCAACAGAAACAAACGAGGGACTGGAGAAGAGGATGAAATTAATGTTCTAGCTGCTGTTGCTGTAGATCCGTTCGTTAGCTAGTTCCCGTGCAATCACACGAGGAAGTGGTATGAGTCAGGCAAGTGTACTTCGTGTTTTCCACCGTCGTAAGTTTCATCCGTATCATGTCTCTCTCTCTCTCTCCATCAAGAGTTGCATGGAAACGGTTTTGAGAATCATGTTAACTTTTTTACATGGGCATTAAGACAGGATACACCTAAAATATTATACATCTTTAGTGATGAAGCAGCATTCACAGTGCATGGCCAAGTAATGCTCCGAAACATGTGTACTGTTGGTCTGTAAACAATCCCCACTGGTTTCGTTAGGTGGAGGCGTCTATCGAGTTTAAATGTTTGGTGTGGAATAGTAAACATTAGCTAATAGATCCTAGAATACTGGATTCTCAAAAGTATCTCAACCTCCTAAACAAACCAACCAACTTGCACAGATGTTAGAAGACGTTCCACTGCAGACTAGGAGGAACATGCGGTATCAGCATGATGGCTGTACAGCGCAAAATGCACGACGTACTACAGCTTGTCTTCACCGACTGTTTCCAAATAGTTGGACAGGACGTAGGGAACCTGTACCTTGGCTGGCCCATTCACCAGATTTGACCTCTTGAGACTTGACTCTGGGGAAAGCTAAAAGACACTATTTACAAGGACGTACCGACCACACGAGATGATATGAAACGACGCATTACAACTGCCTGCGCTGGCATTTGTACCAAATGCTAGAGCACGTGCAGAAATCTTTATATGGAAGACTGGAAGCTTGTATTGAAACTGGTGGTCGTCGTTTTGAACACTATCTTTGAAGGCCAATTCTCTTTCTTCTTCAGAATCCAAATAATTTGTTTATTCACTTTTTCGTAAGTTAGTGCTGATAAATAGAGCAGACTACCATTGGTATTTACAATTTTCATACTACGATAGCTCATATACTACTTGTACTAGAAACCTGAAAAACCATTGACATTCTAATTTAATCTACTTTTATTTTGTTCATGTCAGTAGGCATTGCTAAAATTTCTAAAATAAATACACATTCTAATAATTATTAATAATTATGAGCCCTTAGTTATATCAGTAACACCTTACATTTCAGAAATATTTGGGGTGCAAGTTTTCGGTGATTCACCCTGTACATCGTGTCGAGAATTTGGCAACATTGAAGCTCCACCATTCACAAGGCGTCACTACAAGGGCATAAACCATAAATCCAACGAACCGGAGGAACGATACGATACCCATTTCGATATGATATTTTGCATAGATATTCAAGTCACAAAAATATCGGTACTCCAATAATATCGAAAATAAATATTGGTACCAATGGGACTGTTCGATATTGGCAACATTGTGCAGGCTATTTGAAACCAGGATATATCGAAAGAACGGTAACGAATAATCAACGAACAATAAAACCTTAAAATCTCCATTGTTATATAGAGATACATTATGTAAAGAATAGGAACAATAGAATACTAATACACAACAAATGTTCGAAAAAACTGGTAGAACGTACCCGTTGCTGAGGGGCCGATAGTTAGCGATGGCACTGACTTCCATTTCTACCAATGTTCACAACTTTGTTAATTAGTTTCCAAAGGCCTCTTTGCACTCTGTATTAGTGAGCAATTAGTGAGCAATTTACCTGAGGCAAGAACCGAACTCGATAGCTGCAGTCTATGAAATGCGGCCAGGATCCAGTATTCGTGGTATAGAGGGTTCGAATCCCACTGTCGGCAGACATGAAGATGGTTTTCCGAGGTTTCCTATTTGTACACCAGGAAAATGCTGGGGCTGTACCTTAATTGAGGCCACGACCGCTTCCTTACCACTGCTAGCCCTTTCCTGTCCCATCATCGCCATAAGACCCACCTGTGTCGGTCGACGTGAAGCAAATTTTAAAAAGTAAGAACTCAACCAAACTGGGCTCGGAGAGCGGTTGCTCTAGAACAGTCCTGTTCAGCGCGGCGTTCGCAGTATAATATTTTTAGCGCCCTCCAAATCCAGATTTAATACTATCAACTTTAATCATAGCTAAAAGTTTAGGATTATTGTTGAACGTACAAGCAATCGTCAATTTTTTCCCTGGCATCCTAATAATTGTGATACTCCTCTTTCTCTTCTTAGTTTTAGCTGTACTCATTCCTCAGACCACACCGTCTGATATTTCAGAATATTCTCTCACGTGTCACGTGCTTTAGAAGTGAACTACAGTACAGCGCGTACTGCGACAAATCTATACATTTTAATCCTTGCTTCCTGTTGAGTGTCAGGCGTTGTAGAGAAAGGCTGAGGGATAATGTGAATATGTTGAAGGTATTTACTATTTACAGCACCTACCAGGAAATGATCGCAATGTGAATAGTTTTTTTTTTCAATCCTTCTTCCTCAACATTATTACAAAGTATAAGTTGTGGAACAGATAGTTTCACGGAGTCCTCAGTTCAATGCGGATAGTATCGTGACAAGAAGCAGTGTGCTACCTATAAGTGTTTAAAAATATTCAATCAATATATTAGTCTTAATGTATATATATTATTATTCTTTACTTCACAACTTTGTAGTTGGTTAAACAGCTCGCATTTTGACACCTGACATATAAGGAATAGAAATCATAATTTACATAAATTTACAATATACGTCTTCATTATTCTCTTCGCTATAGACATTGCAGTGTTTTCTATTTATTGAGCATTCAGGAATGTTTTTGCGATGTTTCACGTCTTCAGAATTGCAGCCTTTTGTGCCACGTTGTGAGTGTAGATGGGGAACTGTAGTATCTTTAATTTTCCTGGAAATGATTTTGGTGTAAGATCAGTGGGACAAAGGAGAAAAGGAAGAATTGTCACTTTGTCTTGTTTCCAGGTCTTTGTTACTTCTATAGCCAGAGGGGGATATTTGTCGGTCTTCTCCCTGTGTTTCTGTTTCCTATTGTGGTCATTCGGAATAGCAATATCAATGAAATATGAGTAATGGTTATTTTCGTTTGTTAATCTTATGTTTGCTCTATTGTGTGGAATTGATTTAGGCTATCTGTTTGTATCGTGCAATCCCAGTAGATTTTAATATTTTCATTTCCCAGTACAATTTGTGGGGAGTATTTGTAGTAAGGCACCCTGTTGTGGATCAAAGATCGAGTCAGGGCAATGTTTTGGTGTATAATTTTGGCTACATCATTACGTCTGCTAGTGTACGATGTTGGCGCTAGGAATCTGCAGTTGCTGATGATATGCTCAATGGTTTCTGGGCCGTTGTTGCATTTCCTGCATTCGTCATTCTCTTAGTAGTGGGATCTGTAAGGATTTATTTCGACATCTCTTTGTTGAGATCACTCTATCTTGGATCACCTGGTTGAATTCCTCAGTCTGGAAATAACTCTGTCCTACCTTCCATGAAATTCTGCACTAACCCATCCATCTTCTCCTTGCGCAGGATATTCGTGTCTTTTATATTTATATTCATGTCAATTCAAAGGAGTGTAGTTTAGATTTGCTTCAACTACAGCTCTATGTAGAAGGCTGTCTGTCATCTGTCCGACAATTAAAGTATTTCCTCAGATTTATTACTTATTGGTTGTGTAGATCTATTATATCAGGAATTCTTCTGCCCCCTTCTCTTCTCGATATTTTAACCCTCTCTATGCATGAATTAGAAGGGATCATTCTGTGCTTAGTAACCATTTTCCTTATTGTGCGATTGACGTTTTCTAGATCTGTTTAAGATCAGTTTAGAATACCAAATTACTATCATTATTATTATTATTATAATGATGAATGCCTTAAATCTTCAAATCTTGTTCAATGATCTAATAAAACTCGCCAATTGTTTAGATATTACTTACATTACTTTTAAGTGAAATATGGATTGAAAGTTTACTGTATAGAGGAGGTATCGCGCATTTCACACCATTAATGATGTACTGATATCTACCTAATGAAATGCTTCGGCCTTTTCACTAGTTTTTACATACTCTCTACTGAATCTACGCAACAAATTCGTTTCTACAGTGCCCAATCTTGATAAATCGAGAATATAACACAAGTTTCTTACTTGACATTGACCATCTGTTTTATTTCATCAAGCACACTTCCTGCGAATGAGATGACTTCCTTGTTTCCATCCATGCTCTCTGAGACCAGAGTTATGCTTCCCTGTAAGGAAAATATTATTTCGTGTTGGAGTGATTCACATTTTAATGCACAGACAATCAAAATTATATTACACAAGTGAAATTCAACATTT
Source organism: Anabrus simplex (assembly GCF_040414725.1). NCBI lineage: Eukaryota > Metazoa > Arthropoda > Insecta > Orthoptera > Tettigoniidae > Anabrus > Anabrus simplex. The sequence goes on along the minus strand of NC_090270.1, from coordinate 146,212,321 downwards.
GAAAGAGTATTTAAAATAAAAGCTATTTATTATGTCACATGACAACATTGTTATCGTACCATGTACATCCAGAAAAGAGAGCCAATGGTTTACAACAGCCATCAAAGTGATGGTTATAGTGGTATACACTGAGTGGGCAAAAGTCATAGGAAAGGGTGTCTCATTAGCAAATGTGCCGTGTATGACCCCTGTGCATTGCGGCTAGCTGCGGCGTAGCTGAGCAGTCTGTCACAGACACTAGTGTCGTGAAGATGGCAACACGTAGAGAGTTAACCGACTTTGAACGTGGGGTGATCATCGGCGCACGGTTCATGGGTCATAGCTTTGCAGATATTTCACGCGAATTCGGGTTTCCGAGGTCAACAGTGTCGAAGGTGGATCTTCAGTATCGCAGAGAGAACGTTACTACCCACGTAAATCACATGTGTTTAACGACTAGACATCACGTCGCCTCCGCAGACCATACTGGGTGCTCGACCGGCTACTGTGAGTCAGATCACCACCCAGTTGATTGTAAGGACTGTAAGGAGGCAACTGCACCGCATAGACTTCACCAGCCGACGACCAACTCGTGTCCTTTTGCTGACACCTCAACACGGAGCTCAACAATGTGCATGGGCTCAGGAACATCGGCAGTGGACCATGGAACAGTAGCGGCGTGTGGTATGGTCCGATGAATACCGGTTCCAGTTGTATCGAGCTGATGAACACGTGAGAGTGTGACGTATGCCCCATGAAGCTATGGATCCCGCGTGTCAACAAGGTTGTGTCCAGGCGGGAGGTGGCTCAGTTCTGGTCTGGGCGGCGTTCTCAAGGTCGCAGTTAGGCCCATTTTCCGGCTGCATGGAGCGCTGATAGGTGTACGTTATGTAGACATTATTTCAGACAATCTGCATCCTTTCTGTTCCTAGAGTACCCTGATGCAGATGTCATGCTCGACAGCGCAATGCGCCATGCCACCACTCCAGTGAAGTTACGACCATGGATTGGCCCTCCAGATCCTCCGATCTTAATACAATCGAGCATTTATGGGATGCTGTCGAAGCTGGTGTACGCTCCATAACCTTGCACCAACTAAACAAGACCAATTGCGAGTAGCAGTGCAAAACGCGTGGGTCCAGATCCCTCCAGAACGATTCCCACACTTTTCAGAATCGATGCCCCGCCATATTGCTGCCGTTTTGAGGGCTCGCTGAGGAGCAACTCGTCATTAAAATCACATTCAGTGTCTTCCCATGACATTTGGCCACTCAGTGTACTTGGGGTATACAAATTAAATAGGAAAAAATGGTGTCAAATATCCTTACGGAAAAATCAAATATCTTACTAGCATTTGTACCTGTTCTTCGTACATGTTTCCTTCATTAATACGTGCGTATTTACATGTCTGTATTCAAACGTTAAAACTTATATTTTGTACGAATGCACGAGCCAATAGCGTGAAGTAGAATAATGATCAGCAAAGTCGATACAGAATTAGGACGGTTAGAGAGTTAACTATACGGTGCATTTCCAGGTCCGAAGTTGTGCGAAATTCACCGTGCTTCTCGGTTACATATTGATGTTTCTCTGACTACTGGAGAGGTGCTGTGACTGAAGACTCATCTCTATCATTTATCCCGTTAACCCACCTTGAAGTGAAATACACCAAGAGTTCCACGCGAGTAGTGAGTATTTGGCAGTTCAGCCGCATCCTATAGGATCAGGATCCGGGATCACTCGGGTAAGTTAAGCTAAGCTAATCTCACACCTCGGCTAAGTTAACCTCACGCTAACCCTAAACGGCTGCCCTTCTTTACAACAGGCTGCGCTTCTCGGCACACGTCCGAGCGATCTTAAGGCTTTAGAGCTGAATTAAGCTAACCTCACACTGGGGTTTAAACTCACAAGGGACTAACCTCACACTCTGGCTGAGTAGGGGCTTAATCCCACGCTAGGTAAGGGCTTAACTTCACTCTCTGACGAGCTTAACCTCATGCTGACAACGCGTAACCTAACCAAATGTAACCCAGTCTAACCCAACCCAACTTAACATGAGGTAAGAGTTCGGAGTTTACTTCACCGGCTGCTTTTTACACCCGGCTGCCTTTCTCGATAGGGATTAACCTCACTAATGCTGAGGCGGAAGCTGTGGCTGAGACTAACGCCGACCTAACTAGCTGCTCGAAAAGTACGTAACATTAGTGCGGAGTTAACCTCATCGGCTCTTTTTTACGCCAGGCTGCCCTTTTTTACACCAGGTTGCCCTTCTCTATACTGTTTTTAAAGTTTTGAAGTATAAATGAAGTTTAGAGGGAAAAAATAGGTTGGGGTGAACCTTTAACTTACACAGTTAATAACTCCTAAAATCGATGGTCCTAGAAAACTGAATTTTAGCTTAAAACTCATAAACAATTATCCGATAACAGGTGATAATGGTCAACTCACCTCCGACTGTTTCTTTCCAGCGTTTTCGGTAAAAACAACTTCCGACGTTATAACAGTGTTGGAGAATACTTTTAATGACTTTTAGAGTAAAAATTATTTAGGGGGAGAAACAGCTCTTCACTTTAAAATTTAGAAACTCCTAAACCGATAACCTAACCCCATGACACTACAGCCCTGAAGGTCCTTGGCCTACCAACCGGCCACTGTCCAGCCCTAAGGCCTGCAGATTACGAGGTGTCGTGTGGTCAGCACGACGAATCCTCTCGGCCGTTATTCTTGGTTTTGTAGACCGGGGCCTCTATCTCACCGTCGGATAACTCCTCAATTCTAACCACGTAGGCAGAGTGGACCTCGGACGAACCCTGAAATCCGGGTAAAAGTCCCTGGCCTGGCCGGAATCGAACCCGGGGCCTCCGGGTAAGAGGCAGAAACGCTACCCCTACACCACAGGGCCGGCTTTCCTAAACCGATAGTCCTAGAAAAATTAATCAAACGTTGTCCTCTATCTGGTAAAATGAAATAGCGTATGGCTTTTAGTGCCGGTAGTGTCCGAGGATATGTTCGGCCCAGCCCCCGTGCCGGCTGAATTAACCAATGATGGTTAAAATTCCCGAACTTGCCGGGAATCGAACTCGAGACCCCTGTGACTAAAGGCTCACCATTTAGCCATGGAGCCGGACTCTATCTGGTGATATAGATCAACTCACCCCCGCAGGTTTCTTTCCAAAGTTTTGGAATAAAAGTTATTTTTGAAGTTAAAAACGTATCTGAGGTTACTTTAAATGACTTTGAGAGTAAATATTAGGTAGGAGGTGAAAACAATCCTTAATTTTAAAATTTAATAAGTCCTAAACTGATTGTCGTAGAAAATTGATTTTTAATAATAATAATAATAATAATAATAATAATAATAATGTTATTTGCTTTACATCCCACTAACTACTTTTTAAGGTCTTCGGAGACGCCGAGGTGCCGGAATTTAGTCCCGCAGGAGTTCTTTTACATGCCAGTAAATCTACCGACACGGGGCTGTCGTATTTGAGCACCTTCAAATACCATCGGACTGAGCCAGGATCGAACCTGCCAAGTTGGGGTTAGAAGGCCAGCGCCTTAACCGTCTGAGCCACTCAGCCCGGCAAAAATTGATTTTTAACTTAAAATGAATCAATAACTATTTTCTAACTAGTGATATAGACCAATTCACTCTCGAATGTTTATTTCTAAAATTTTGGAGCAAAAAATGACTTTAAAAGTGTTGGAGCATACTTTAAACGATGTTTAGAGTAAAAAATAGGTTGGGATGAAAATAACCCTTAACTTTAAAATTTAATATTTCCTAAACGGTTAGATGTGGAAGAATGATTTTTAGCTTAAAATTTATCAAAAATTATCTTCTGACCCGTTATATAGATCAACTTACCCCTGACTGAAGTTTCGACGGTAAAAATGAAAAACGCACATACAACTGCATTGAAAATGGATAAAACAATTCTTTGATGAGTAAAAATTAATACGATGCTGACATTAGTAATGTTTATTAACTATCACTTGCTTCTCACCCGATGAATTTTAACAATCATTGGCGAATTTCCTTGGCACGGGGGCTGGGTGTATGTGTTGTCTTCATCCTCATCACGACGTCGCCTACGGGAGTCAATTCAAAAGATCTGCACTTGGCGAGCCGAACCCGTCCTGTGATTTCCCGGCACTAAAAGCCATACGCCATTTCATTTCTCACCCGATCCACTAAGGATTACCTGCTTTTAGCCTGAGGATTACTTGCTTCCGACTTGGGGCTCACCTGCTCAAACTATTAATTGAAGATGGATAAAACCATTTTTAGATAAGTAAAAATTAATACAGTACAGACAATTACAATGCTCATTATCAGCTACTCTTCACCCGGTCTACTGAGGATTACATGTTTCTGACCTGAAGATCACCTGCATAACTTCATCGCTCGGCTACGTGTGCGACAGGAGCTTTGACGATTTTACACCCCGGCTAAGAGTAGGGCTTTACACTTTGGCTGACAGTAGGGGCTGCTATGAGTAGGGGGCGTAACTCTGGCTGAGAGTGAGAATTTACACCGTGGTTAAGAGGAGGGGCTTAACCTGACTAGCTACTCTTCCTTACACTAGGTTCCCTTTCTCCACAAAAGTTTGGGTAACCAACCTTATGAGCTGAGTTAGAGTGTAGGCTTAACTTTACGCTGACCTAACAGGCACAAGTTTGGATGACTTCAGAGCTTAGATAGAGTTTAACCTTAACCTCACGCTGGCACAAGTCTGGGTAAACTTAGAACTAAGCTAGAGTGTAAGTTTAACCTCACGCTGAGTGACTGCTCTTGGCATTAGTCTGGGTAACCTTATGGTTTTAGAGCTGAGTGTAAAATTAATCTAACTGGCTGCTTTTTCAGCTCGTGTGTGTATGGGATTAATTTACCAGCTGCTCTTACTTTGTTCGAGCCACTAACCCCAGGCTCAATCTTAGTTCAGTTCGAAAAAGACAAGCTTGTGTTTTGGGCGCTTAAAATAATTAAATTCTGGAATAGCTTACTTAGAGTTGCAGAGTAGAATTTGCTACGCTACTTTAGGTGAAGATGACACTCAAAACTTGTAGAGATGGTGAGGTAAATTAGAGATTACGTAGGCATGCTCGCTACCTCTCTAGACTACCTCGTACATGGTTCGAACGTTATGCATGATGTAACGATTTGAGCTAAGGATGTGAACAAAGCCTAAGACTAGACGTGTCTTACAATAATGACTAGAAAAAAGGCTAAATAAGTAGAATTTTCAAAAGTGCAATTAAATGTGTATTTGTATAATTACTACAATCGTTAAGGCTATAGGATACATCTTATTTCGATGGTTAGCATGCTAATGATCCCCTTACGAAGTAATTATTGTTTTACAAATGAATGGATCTAATGAGGATGACTTGCTTGAGGATTACCTACTTTTGACCTTTAGAGTAACAGACTAGAGTTTGCTAGTGGATATGTTCGCTGGCTGTCTAGATTATGTCGTACAAGGTTTGAACAATGTAACTGCTACGCGAGCCTAGGAAGTGAACAAAGCATAGTACTAGAAGTGTCTTACAATGATGATTAGGGAAATAAGGCGTAATAAGTAGAACATTTTAAAAATTAAAAATAATATATTTATTTGTTTACAATCGTTAAGGTCATACTCACTGACATCATCGATCTCCTGAGGATTGCTAGCCCCGATTTTTTAAGATCACGTGCTTTCTTTCGATTTTTTGAGGATCACTGTATCGTTACTAGGTCCTTACATGCTGATGATCAACCAGAGGTGGAGATGGCACACAAACTTTACTGAGACAGATCAGATATCATGTTTAGACTCTCGTAGCTGAGGAGGAAGAAACAAGAGGCTAAGGCTAACGAGGAGGCTAAGGCAGAAGCTAAAGAAGAAGAAGAAGAACAGATCACATAGACGTATTCAGAATAACAGAGCGGAGGAGGAGAAAGCAAAGGCTGAGGCTGAGTCTTAGGCTAAGGCTGAGGAAGAGTTTCAAGCAAATGCTAAGGCAAAGGCTAATGCTGAGGAGGTTGAGGAGGAGGAGCAGGCTAAGGCTGAGGAGGAGGAGGAGGAGGCTTAGGCTGAGTTGATCCTCACCTGATCATCACTAGATCCTCATTACATCATCACTAGATCCTCACCTGCTCCTCACTAGATCCTCATTAGATACTCACCTGCTCCTCACTAGATCCTCACTTGCTCCTCACTAGATCCTCACTTGCTCCTCACTTGCTCCTCACTAGATTGTCATTAGATCCTCAATTGCTTCCCACTACATCCTCACCTGCACCTCACTAGATCCTTTCCTGCACCTCACTAGATATATTCTCACTAGATCCTCAGCTGCTCCTCACTTTCACCTCACTAGGTTCTCACTTGCTCATCACTAGATCCTCGCTTGCTCCTCACCTGATCCTCACGCGTACCTCAATACATCCCCACCTGTTCCTCACTAGATCCTCACTTGCACATCACTATACCCTCACCTGATCCTCTCTTGCACCTCAATAGATTCTCACTAGATCCTTATCTGATTCTCACCAGATCTTCAGAAAATTGATATGCAAGGCTGAATTGAGGTGCAAATTGAGGTGAAAGTTGATGTGTAAATTGAGGATCAGGTGAGGAACAAGTGAGGATCAGGTGAGGAACTAATGAGGACCAGGTGAGGATCTAGTGAGGAGCAGTTGATAATCTAGTGAGGTGCGGGTGAGGAGCAAGTGTAGCTCTAGTGACGTTCAGCTGAGGATCTATTAAGGAGCAAATGAGGATCTAGTGAGAAGCAAAAGAGGATCAAGTGAGGAGAAAGTGAGGATCTAGTGACGATCTAGCGAGGAGCAAGTGAGGAACAAGTGAAGTGCAAGTGAGGAACAGCTGAGAATCTAGTGAGGATCTAAAGGGGTTCTAGTGAGGATCTAGTAAGGAGCAGGTGAGAGTCTAATGAGGTGCAGGGTTGTTGCCAGCCCCTAACTAATCTTTACTCTAAAAGTCATTTAAAGTGTCCACCAACACTTTTTTTAACGTCAAAAGCAGTTCTTCCCCCCAAAACTTCGGAAAAATACAGTCGGGGGTGAGTTGATCACTATCACCAGTTAGAAGATAATTGTTTATGAATTTTAACATCGCATTTCAAACGGTTTCAGATAAGTAAATGTGTTTGTCATCGGACATCACCCATTCCCTAATCAAAACTCCTTAGGGGTGCATTGTTTGAAGACCACTTCTTATCTATATAAATAAAGTTGTAGGGGGTCCGCTGTCTGTAATTTCGTTTGTTTTGCCAATTTTTCAGATATTTATCAGTTTTAGGTCAACTCAAGACCGAATCGGTGGTTTTTATTTTTCGTGTCTGTCTGTCTGTTCCACCATCACGGCGAAACGGCTGGATAGATCTCAACCAAACTACATATTTAGATTATACTTATCCCGAGGAAGGTTTCGATATGCATATCATATTAAAATCTTTGAATAGACGGGGGGGGGGGTATAGGAAAACCAGAACGGTTTTCCTCCATTTTCTCTTATACTATTGATTTTCTGTAAACTCTGTGGACCGTATGTGAAATGCAACTTCATTATAAACAACTTTTGTTATGTTCATAATTTACCTTACTCTTCAAATGACGGAGAAATTTACTACTTTCTGCGGGTATCATGCTTTGCATTGAGTGACAGACAGACCGACAACGAACCTACAGGTTTCCATGGCAACATCTCTAACTGCATGCCAGCAGGGAAGTAACGTATTGCATTTTCCTCATCATGCCTTCAAATTCATGGTTGTTCCTTGGGTAGAAGGCAAGAAAGGCGTCAATCGCCCATTCTGCGGGATATTGGCGAAATATCGTTGGAGGTTATAACCGTCCTCGAATAGCTCAAGTAATAACACCATTACTCATCTTCTTATCTGTTTACCTAAGAATACCTGGGCCTAAATTTCTCCTCTGTTGCCGCTTTCTTATATCCATAACTCACACCAACATAATTTATTGAGGGGCATTTGATTTTACAACACATTCACTTGGTATTTACATATTTCTCGCCATCCGGATATCCTCAGTTATAATCCATTTTCTATTAATGTCAGCTTTCTTAGATGTATTATTTTGCTTCCTTAATTACTCCGTATGTATGCGAGTGCTAATCCCGAAAGCTGGACACACTTTTCTTTGAGGAAATATTCTAAGCTGTGCAAATGTATAACTTTTGGCCCCGGAAAATATCGAAATATGGATGCAATTTTAACGACGGTGCAGACCTTCGTTTCCGGATAATTGGTGGCTAATTGGTAAGTCGTATCACAAATCAGAAAGTACAATCGCGTTTCATTTTGGAGAGATCTACAACTTTGGTCCTATGACTTTTTGTCGTATTTCTATCCCTTATACGTTAAATAGAGCGGTATTTCTCGATTTCAAGTTAATTTTGTATTTTTACACGTATATGTTATCATTTGGCACACTTATAGGCAAGATAGAATCATAACATTCGGCTCGCACGTTAACAGTGACCAGTGGCAATGTGATAGCCAAATTTTATGATTCTATCTGTCACATGAGTATCAAAAATATAAAGTAGTATGTGAAAACTGTACAAAATTTCACCCCATTCAATGACTAACTCAATCAAACCATAAAAATAGGAGATACGAGAAGATGTTGGGAACAGCCATGTAGAACGTTGTACGATGCGTCTGATAGTGAAGTCCGTTTGTAGATATGTCGTACAGTTTCAAAGCAGTAACGCTCAAAATAAAGGTCTGCACTGCTAGACGTGTCCATGCTTATCTATATAAATAAAGTTGTAGGGGGTCCGCTGTCTGTAATTTCTTTTGTTTTGACAATTTTTCAGATATTTATCCGTTTTAGATCAACTCAAGCCCGAATCGGTGGTTTTTATCTTTCGTGTCTGTTTGTCCGTTTGTCTGTTTGTTCCACCATCACAGCGAAACGGCTTGATTGAACTCGACCAAACGTCATATTTAGTGTATACTAATCCCGGCGACAGTTTTGATATGCATATCGTTTTAAAATCTTTGAATAGACGGGGAGATAAGAAAACCTCATTTTCTCTTATACGATTGATTTTCTGTAAACTCCGTGAACTTAATGTCAAACGCCCCTTCATTATAAACAACTTCTGTCATGTGCAAAATATACCTTACTCTTCAAACGACGGAGAAATTTACTATTTCCTGCGGGTAGCATGCTCTGCATTGAGTGACCAACAGACCGAAAACGAATCTACGGGTTACCATGGCAAAGTCTCTGAAGCATGCCACCTGGGAAGTAACGTATTGCCATTTTCGTCATAATTCCTGTAAATTCGTGGTTGTTCCTTGAGTAGAAAGCAAGAGAGGGGTCAATTGGACATTCTGCGGGATATTGGAGGAATATCGTTGGAGGTTATAACCGTCCTCGAATAGCTTAAGTAATAACACCATTACTCCTCTTCTTATCTGTTTACCTAAGAATCCCTGCGCCTAAACTTCTCCTCTGTTACCGCTTTCTTATATCCATAACTTGTCCTCGGACACTCCCGGCACTAAAAGCCATACGCCATTTCATTTCATATCCATAACTCATACCAGCATAATGTATTGAGGGGCATTTGATTTTCCAATACATTCACTTATAATTTACATATTTGTACTCATCCCGCTGTCCTCAGTTATATTCCTATTTTCTGTTATTTCAACTTCCTGTACTGTATTACTTTCTTCCATAATTACTCCGTATGTATGCGAGTGCTAATCCCGAAACCTGGACAATCTTTTCTTGGAGGAAATACATCTTCCAGGCCATGCAAATGTATAACTTTTGGCCCCGGAAAATATCGAAATATGGATGCAATTTTAACGACGGTGCAGACCTTCCTTTCGGATTGGTGGTTAAGTCGTAAGTCGTATCACAAAAGACCGCGTTTCAATTTGGAGAGATCTACAGCTTTGGGCCTATGACATTTTGTCGTATCTATATCCCTTATTCGTTAAATAGTTCTGCATTTCTTGAGTTCAAGTTGATGTTGTACTTTTTACACGTGTATGTTATTGTTTGCCACACTTATAGGAAAGATACAATCATTACATTGGGCAGGCACATTGACATGACCAGTGGCCATATGTTCGCAAAATTTTATGATTCCAGGGTCACATGAGTATAAAAAAATAAAGTAGTATGTGAAAACTGTACCAAATTTCACCCCATTCAATGAATAACTGAATCTAACCCATAAATATAGGAGATACGGGAAAATGTCACAGGACCAACCATGTAGAACACTGTACGAGTCGTCTGATGGTGAAGTCCGTTTGTAGGTGCAATTTAATATAGTCTTACTCACTGCATTTACAGTAATTTACGGAGAAATCCGTATACAGTGCAGAATACCGTAGCGAAGCACGGGTACATTTGCTAGTTAAAAATATAAGAATTGAGGAGTAACCACCATGTGAAAATTTAGCCTCGTATGTCAAGCTATTTCAGAGGACTGATATTTTTTGTCAACGGGCCTCACAACCACTCCCCAGTAAACCCCTTAGGTGTGTATTGTTTTAAGACCACTTTTTATTTAAAATCTATTACATACAGGAGCAACCACCATATGGAATTTCAACCTCATAAGTCAAACAGTTTCAGAGATAAGATTATTTATGTTCACAGGCCTTACACAACCCCTCCAGCTTAGGGGTGTATTATTTTAAGACAACTTGTTAGTTATTTAAAATCTGAGACATATAGGACAACCATCATATAATATTTCAAGGTCCTATGTCAACCCGTTTGAGCGAAATGAATATTTAGGTCGTTAACAACCCTGCTTCATAATACCAATATAAATGGTCCGTTATTGGACATTATACATTTTCCAGCGAACTCAATCCTGGTTGCCAACGTTTCGCCCTCGTATGCTAGGTTCGGCTCATCAGTTGGTACCTAGCACACCTACCAAGACGCACGGCTACTGCATACCGTGGAGGTTACTGCGTGGGCTACTTGAAGCCACCGGCAGTGACAATGCACTATGAGAGACTTTGTCTCATTACCTAAATTGATGTCTGCTTGGCCATCAGATGATATCGATGGGAATCTGAAATATTTGTTCCGAATGAGTAAATTTATAATACCATTATAAATGGTCCGTTATTGGGACATTATAATTTTCCAGCTAACTCATTCCTGGCAACCAGCTGGCTCAATCCTGGCAACCAGGAATGAGTTAGCTGGAAAACGTATAATATCCAATCACGGACCATTTATATTGGTATTATAAATTTACTCATTCGGGACAAATATTTCAGATTACCTATGGGAATCAACATCGATATCAACCCTGCTTCAGTTAAATCCCCTTATAGTTGTGTTGTTCTAATACCATTTCGTATTTAAAATCTATTCCATGTAAGGATAATTATAATGTGAAATTTCAATCCCATATGTCAATAGGTTTCAGATAAATAAATATTTTATACTTTTAGACCTCAACCCCCCATCCCCTCCCCAGTCAAAACCACTTAGGGGTGTATTATTTTAATACCATTTTTATTTAAAATCTAAGACGTATAGGAGCAACCGTCATGTGAAATTTCAAACTCGTATATCAAACGGTTTCAGATAAATTAATCTTTTTTTTCTCATATGACCCCCACTGAATTGTGCCATTGAGTGATACTTCAATTTTGTACCGAAAACGGTTTCAAAGTTGTGAATATTTTAGTTTTCAGCGTTTTACCCCCGTTTCATCCCCTTAGAGGTGGACGTTTTTGAAACCCTACGTTGTAATAGCAATGTATCCTCAAAATTTCATTTGTTTATGTAGAGTAGTTTTGACTGGGCGTTGATATACAATTAGTCAAGACATTGCTTTTCATATACGTATATAGATAAGAATCATAATAAAAATAGGTAGAATTTTAAATCTATGTAAGGCTTAGTTAATAATATGAAGCTTTGAAACTTAAATTATTAACTACTTCAACCCCTATTTCTCTTCTTTTCAAGCCCCACCTCCTTGCGGAGTTTCCGAAACAAAAAGTACGTGTTTCTTTACTTTCAAAAGAGATTCAAAATACGCATTTTCACTTCTCTAACATCTTCAGTTTTTGAGATATAAGTATTCTCTTAAACGGTATTCAACCCGTTTTCCAGTCTTCTCCACCCCACTCCCACTCCCGTTAGGTGGATTTTGCGAAAACAAAAATATGTTTATTTTTAAAGGAGATTCCAAGCACCAATGTTCACGTTCTCAACATCTTCAGTTTTTGAGATTTAAGTATCCTCATTAAAATAATCCAAACTTTTTCACTTCCTTTCTGAAAACAAAAAGTACCTGTTCCTTTACTCATAAAGCAGATACTAAATACCAATTTTCACGTCTGTAACATCTTCAGTATTTGATAGGTATGTATGCTCATAAAATGATTTCAAATTCTTCACTTCTTTTCACCCCACCCCGAAGTGAATTTTGCGAAAACGAAAAGATACACGTCTCTTTATTCTTAAAGAAGATTCCAAATACAAATTTCCATGCCTGTAACATTTCCAGTTTTTGAGATATAAGTATCCTCAAAAAAAGAACTCACCTCCGTTTTCAGTCCTTTTTAAAAACCCGTTTAGTGGAGTTACCGAAAAAAATACGCGTTTCTTTATATTTAATGAAGATTCCGAATGCCAGTTTTCACGTCTGTAATGTATTCAGTTTTTTAGATATCAGTATCCTAATAAATATAAGTCAAACACTCTTTCAGTCCTTTTCCCTCCCCTCTTAAGTGGCTTTTCCGGAAACAAAAAATACGTGTTTCTTTATTTTTAAAAGAGATTAATAATATCAGTTTTCGTGTCTGTAATACACTGACTGACAGAGCAAATGCAACACCAAGAAGGAGTGGTCAGAACTTTATGCCAATTGCAGGGTAGACTGACGTCACTGAGGTATGCTCATGATGTGAAATGCGCCGCTGTGCTGCGCACGTAGCGAACGATAAATGGGACACGGCGTTGGCGAATGGCCCACTTCGTACCGTGATTTCTCAGCCGACAGTCATTGTAGAACGTGTTGTCGTGTGCTACAGGACACGTGTATAGCTAAGAATGCCAGGCCGCCGTCAACGGAGGCATTTCCAGCAGACAGACGACTTTACGAGGGGTATGGTGATCGGGCTGAGAAGGCCAGGTTGGTCGCTTCGTCAAATCGCAGCCGATACCCATAGGGATGTGTCAACGGTGCAGCGCCTGTGGCGAAGATGGTTGGCGCAGGGACATGTGGCACGTGCGAGGGGTCCAGGCGCAGCCCGAATGACGTCAGCACGCGAGGATCGGCGCATCCGCCGCCAAGCGGTGGCAGCCCCGCACGCCACGTCAACCGCCTTTCTTCAGCATGTGCAAGACACCCTGGCTGTTCCAATATCGACCAGAACAATTTCCCGTCGATTGGTTGAAGGAGGCCTGCACTCCCGGCGTCCGCTCAGAAGACTACCATTGACTCCACAGCATAGACGTGCACGCCTGGCATGGTGCCGGGCTAGAGCGACTTGGATGAGGGAATGGCGGAACGTCGTGTTCTCCGATGAGTCACGCTTCTGTTCTGTCAGTGATAGTCACCGCAGACGAGTGTGGCGTCGGCGTGGAGAAAGGTCAAATCCGGCAGTAACTGTGGAGCGCCATACCGCTAGACAACGCGGCATCATGGTTTGGGGCGCTATTGCGTATGATTCCACTTCACCTCTAGTGCGTATTCAAGGCACGTTAAATGCCCACCGCTACGTGCAGCATGTGCTGCGGCCGGTGGCATCCCGTACCTTCAGGGGCTGCCCAGTGCTCTGTTTCAGCAGGATAATGCCCGCCCACACACTGCTCGCATCTCCCAACAGGCTCTACGAGGTGTACAGATGCTTCCGTGGCCAGCGTACTCTCCGGATCTCTCACCAATCGAACACGTGTGGGATCTCATTGGACGCCGTTTGCAAACTCTGCCCCAGCCTCGTATGGACGACCAACTGTGGCAAATGGTTGACAGAGAATGGAGAACCATCCCTCAGGACACCATCCGCACTCTTATTGACTCTGTACCTCGACGTGTTTCTGCGTGCATCGCCGCTCGCGGTGGTCCTACATCCTACTGAGTCGATGCCGTGCGCATTGTGTAACCTGCATATCGGTTTGAAATAAACATCAATTATTCGTCCGTGCCGTCTCTGTTTTTTCCCCAACTTTCATCCCTTTCGAACCACTCCTTCTTGGCGTTGCATTTGCTCTGTCAGTCAGTGTATGTTAAGTTTTGGAGATATACTGTAGATATGCTCATTTTAAACATTCACCCCCTTTTTCACTTCCCCTGAAGTGAATTTTCCGAAAACAAATTTTACGTGTTTCTTTACTTCTACAGCAGATTCCAAATACCAACGTTTATTGTCTGTAACAAGTTACATTTTTGATACATACTGTATATATACCCATTTATCAATTCACCACGTTTTTCACCCCTCTTCACCCCCCTTAAGTGGGTTTTCCGAAAACAAAAGAACACTTGTTTCTTTAATTTTAAAGATAATTCCAAATAACAATGTTCATGTCTGTAACTTTTTCAGTTTTTGAGATATACTTATCCTCATAAAGGGTATTCAAACAATTTTTCACTTATTTTTCAGTCCCCTTAAGGGGATTTTCCAAAAACAAAATATTATGTGTTTCTTTATTTTTAGAAGAGATTCCAAATACCAATGTTTACGTCTGTAAACTATTAAGTTTTTGAGATGCCTGTCTGTTAGGTCAACAGCCAAGAGGCTGGTTGGATCCTCAAATTGCACCACCAAAAGTTGTGGGGTTATAAGGAAACCCCAAAAACCAATGGCAGCACCAAAATGAGGCGTACTAGGCAAGATGAGGAGTGAGGTAGTTTGCCATTGCTTTCCTCACTGGGTCAGAAAGTACTAATGCAGCATGACTGATCCTGTGAGCAGCACCTTTCATAACACTCAGAAGCACTAGTCGTGCTCTGAATGTCATTACTCAGCACTACCCATACCACAGCAGCTTCCATATTGTCACAGCCATGATGTTGACTGACTCCATATAATTACATATAATTTCCTTTCTATGATATCGATATCTTGTTACTTTGTTTCTCTCTATTAAAATGTTACTTGAGGTAGAATGCAACGTTTTGCATGGAAATGACGCACACCACTATTTTGTTTATGATTGCTTGTTATTCTAAGCATGGTTGCGTGCGGTTCCGAGCGTTCGAAGTCAAAGGTGTCCCTTGTAAGGGGCGCTGTTAATAATTGAACTGTACCGCTCTGTGTAGCCCATTATTTCACATCGTATGGTGTTTTCTGGCATTTGTTATAATTTTGTACTGCATTTCTGTTCTACTACTGTTTTCCGCTTTAATGTATTCCCTCTGCCTTGCCTCTTTAGACCTCAGTAATACCACCATAAGTCATATTCTTGTCTGTTTACCTAAGAATCCACGCGCCTAAATTCCTCCTCTGTTACCGCCTTCTTATATCCGTAACTCATACCATCACAATTTACTGAGGGATATTTTATTTTCCAATACATCCACTTGGTATTTACATATTTTTCCTATCCGGCTGTCCTGAGTCATAATCCTATTTTCCATTAATTTAAACCTCCTTAACTGTGTTACTTTCTTCCTTAATTAATCCAAATGTGTGCGAGTGCTAATCCCGAAACCTGAACAATTTTTTCTTTGAGGTAAAATTCGAAGTTGTTCAAATGTATAACTTTTGGCCCGGAAAGTATCGACATATTGATGCATTTTTAATGATGGTGCAGACCTTCGTTTCGGGGTAGTTCGTGGCTGAACGGTAAGTCGTATCACAACACAGATAACACAATCGCCGTTCAGTGTGGAGAGATCTACAACTTTGGTCCTATGACGTCGTATTGACGTGTCTGTATTGTTGATACGTTAGATAGCGCTGCATTTCTCGATTATAATCAAATCTCTCCAGCTCGATTGTGACTGGCATTAGGGAAAGGAGCCTGTCTCTGTAATTAAAACTCTCCATCACTACTGCAAATCGCAGTTGCCAAGTGAGCCTTCGGAACTCGATTGTGATTGGCAGTAGGAAAATGTGGCCTGTCATTGTCAACAAAACTTCCCCAATGCCTACCTTACTTCGGAAACAACGTATGTGTCCTCCGTGTTTCGTTTCTCGGATAGCGCTTAGAGGCATGCAATTTAATATAATCTGCATTTACAGTAATTTACGGAAAAATCTGTTTACAATGTAAATTACCGTAGCGAAACACGGGTACATTTGCTAGTTAAACAATAAACAAAATAAACATTCAGAGACATAATTGTCGAAGCAATAGATCTGTAATTCACTTACATCAGCGTCCTTGTAGTAACAAGTCATGCATGTAACTATAACTCCCCCCCCCCCCCCCCATGGGCTGATCCTGGCTATGCTACTCTCTGCCTCACAAGGGCTGCGCTCGGGTGTTGTATAAAGGGAAGTCAAGTGAAAACGGGTCACCTGCTTAAAATTATAGCAGAACGTTTTGTACCTCAAAAGTTATCACCAGAATTGTTAAGAAATGTTACGACCGCTCTACTACATCTTACCTTCTGCCTTCTGTCGCATTCATCTGCTTGCTCGCCCAGCTGTTCACTAACTGGCCTGTTCTCCGGCACTGTTGCTGCTCCCTCGTTGTGACGTCACACCTACGTATTTTTCATCGAGTAACTTCTCGAATCTGTTCACCACCTATATAAGCAAGCTATTCCTTAGTTTCCGCGGTCAGACATTGAGTTGGAAAACAACACGAGTGGAGAGAGCGGAACTGTTCGCTAGCGGCTCGCCCGTTGCGACGTTTTACCTACTTTTATTTGTGAACAGCTGCATTGTTTACCAACAGACTGGGTGAGCAAAATGTTATAACCTTTTATATCTTTCGTGGTCTATATCAAGATTTGAACTTTTAATGTTAAATTATTTAGTGGCTTCATGGTCTCCATTCTAACTGAGTCCTTCAGACTGATACCTTTATCTATCTCATAGGCCAAAATAAACTGTGCTTGGACAAGTGATAGAAGTGTTGCCACATCCTGAACTTTTTTACAGGCCCGAGTGGTCGCTTACATTGCCAACGTGATAGCGTTTAAGCAGCCTGGAAGGATTCCCCCCCCCCCCCTTTTTCCCTCTCTTCTTCCCTTCTCACTCTGCTTCCTTTTTCTTTCCCTTTCTTCTTTTCCGGTATTGAGTTGTAAAAATTTTTGTCTCCCGACGTGCTATAACTCTCTTGCCCTCCTTTGGGTTTTAAATGAAGATTGTAAGGGTGGCCTTAAATCATTATTTTTCAAATATACCCCCCCTTTATTTCTTAACCAAAGTGTCTTAAAAAAAAGGTAGTGAACTTATGTAGGTGCTGATTCTGGTTTTTTCTGTCGAACTCTGGTCTTGAGCTTTTCTTGAAAATCATAATCGTTATTCCCAAGAATTCTTAATTATTATTATTCTTGTTTGTATTTTAGTTGTCAAACGGGCTGAGCCCTTGTTAAATGTTTGTAATTCCCATTCTTTGTTTGTTATACACTGCCTATTCTAGTCATTTGAAGTTTAAATACAATTTATTTTTAAATCAATTCTCCTTTCTTACATTTGGTTTATTGTACGTTCTCTCTCACTCTTTACCTTTTCCTTCTCCCTTTTTTTTATTTATTTTTTTGAACATTGTACTTACCACGGACACCCCTCTAGGTTAGCCCGCCGTGGCGTCCACTGGCTCTGCTGATTGATGAATAATAAGTCTGATATACTAGGTTTGACCCAACGAGGTATTAAGTGCATGCCTTTCCGTGGTCCGACAAGTCACCACCAGTGAAATAACATTTGTTTGCCTTTAGCGTTATGGTGTCCTAATGATTACCGTTTGACGATCTTTGCTGTTGTGGGTCGACCATCCTATTATTATCTATGCTAAGATTTTCGTCCTTTTAGCCATTGGTATGAACATAATATTTATCAGCACCCCACATTGACAAACTACACCACAGAAATTTACTCCACTGGGTGATAAGACAGTCAATCTCATTTTTGAAAAAGCTGTCGATCGAACCACATCTGTGCCCAGTCATACACACCGTCGTCCGATGCAATCAAATCTTGCAGCTGATAGCAAAATATTGCGAAAGTTGAGATACTTAAAGCCCGGTTGATGTATATCTTTCACTTGGACGATCTGGTTGTCTTAAATATGATGACTGTTATAATATTCAGACACAACTTGCATCATTATTTGACTGGATCGGTCCCGAAATGTATTTATTTCCACATCTGGAAAACTTTCGTTAACTCTGTCAGTATATGAAAATCTTTGAGGAGGGTAACAACAATAATGCAGTGAATCTAATTATCTTAGGTCCGTGGAAAAATCTAAAGTCAAAACAGAGCGAGTGTCTGCGCGGTTTGGGTCACGTAGCTGTCACCTTGCATTCGGGAGATTGTAGGTTCGAACCCCACTGCCGGCAGCCCTGAAAATGCTTTTCCATGATTTCCTATTTTCACACCAGGGAAATGCTGAGACTGCACCTTAATTGTACCGAGCGATTGGGCCGTGCGGTTAGCGGTGCCCAGATGTGAGCTTGCAATCGGGAGATAGTGGGTTCGAGCCCCTATCGTCGCCATAAGACCTATTTGTGTCAGTGCGACGTATAGCAAATAATAATAATAATAATAATAATAATAATAATATTTAATTTCACTAAGAATTCGTTGATGCGTGATATTGTGCATATTTGTACCTTACTTGGAAATTCACCAAAATTCGTTTGTCATTATTACTATATAACGGGTGTATCAGCTTCCTTTGATAACCACTGTTGAATGGATAACATTATGTATGACTGTGTGTAAGATACTTGTAATCTTCATGAACGAAACTCATGATTATAAAACCGGTGCCCGTTTCTTAGCATGAGCAAGGACATAAGCGAAGAAAATAACATTCTGAAAAATATATCCTGAAAGAGGTTGAAACTACAATTATTAGTAAGATATTGTAGCTACTTACATTAACTGCAGCAACATTCATCTTCAGTCCCTGGAGGTCTGAACGACGTTGGTATAATTCAGCGCTCGGCCAGATATTCTGACCACACCTTTCCCATTCTCCACAGAATGAAGGAGTAAGGGGAAAACCCGGTGCCACTCTGTACACTTCAGTTAGATGTATGCTACCTCCACTCGTGGGTTGTGCTATTAGCAATTGGACGCAAAATGGTACATTGACAGCAGCTAGAAATTCTTCCCAGCCTTCCACGTGTAAGAATGTAAGCCAAATATTGAATACGGAAGTTTGGTCTTCCCATAGCTGATGAAAAGAGAATAACATTATTATTAGTAGTAGGAATTGTTCTGAGCATAACAGAGTTGCTTATAAAGAGATAAAAACTCATTTACCACACCACACTGTAGCATATGGTGTCATTGTATCTCAGCGATGCGATAAAACAAAGTAGAAGAGAAATAGGTATACTGTTTTGATAAGTTACTCAGAAATTAAAATGTAGCATACTATCGATACCAATTGTTCACCTACAGGCAAATAAACAAATGTCAATTCCAGAACGTGATGTTCACTAATCTAGGCAACCTAAATAGCCGATAAATGTTTTCCTATAGTGATTAATACTCGCACCCTCCTTAACGTATAGATATAACCCACCGTCTCATCAAATTATTATTGGTTAAGTTTGTCTCATTATCCAGTGGTCATCCTGTGTACAGATTGTGTGATCTGTAAAGACGTTTAGAAACGTAGATCCTTGGTATGGTCACTGAAGAGAAAAATATTTGCGATGCCTTGTTAGTTTTCAGACATGAAAGTATTTTTCTTGTCTCCAAAATGCTAGCGATACGGTTCGACAGTAAGTCGTCCCAGAAATGAAGATACATGAATGACGGTGACCATAAAATGTTACTTGTAGCACTCTTTGAACACTTTCTGAGTCAATACGTTGCCAGTGGTTGCAATGAATGAGAAATATTGGACAATCATCTGTACCCAATACCTTGCGTCTACGCTGAACAATCTATCCTTCATGATGTCGTGCCTCCTAATGTCGAAGTGTTGAGTTGGGCCTTTATCACGGCTGTCGAATGTTAGATAATGGCAACGTGCAACCTGACTCTCTCAGTTTCGGTTTATACTTCACATATGCCACCAAAAAGTCATTGTTTAGCATGGTAGCATTAACTTTGACGTTACTTCTAGCCTTATACCAAAAATAGTTGTCATCGGCAGCAAAACAAGTTGCTGCCCGGGTGGGTCAACCTCGGTTACGACTTAGCCGTGGTAAAATAGATAGCTTACCATAGTTAAGTTGAATTTCTGTTGCATCAAGCCCACTTTTAAAATTTGTGACGTTTTACCGCGGTTAAAATTAACCGACGGTGAGTGAGCGGTTAACCAGATAACCGAGGCTCAAAGGCCCACGTACGCTACATAACCTCACGAGTAAGTTTTATATTGCGTGAATCAAAAGTATCGTGATCCGATTTAAAATTTTACCGGTAGTGAGTGGACGATATAACCTCACATTATAAGCATCCAAACTGGCACCACATCTCGTATATCTTCAGTATCTTGAGTAAGATGAACAGAGAGAAAGAGACTGAGGTGTATTTGTTACATTTAATAGGTGACAAACTGGAGTTCCCAACTCATAAAAATAATCTTGTTTCGCCAAGTAGTAATTTAAAAAGTAAGTGAGCATTTAAGTGTACTAAAATATGGCGCTTTCGTTCGCCCTTCTTTTTCCATGTCCGCTGACCTTTATAGCTTGTTGGCTGATACTGATAACCTGACCTAAATTAACCTTACTGGAAAATGAATTTATCTTAGAAATAAAGGACTGCAATCGAAGGTATGATAAAATGACTACAATGATTCTGACAAGGAGAAAATTATTATAAAACTTTTTCATACAAGTGTAAAATAAATTAAATAATATACGTCCTAGAATAGAAAAGAAGACGGCTGACGCTTCGAGACAAAACGTAAACAACTGCGAACTGGATAAATTACAGACACATGACTGTCGAGAATATCATTGCCTTCTGGATAAATTAAAGACAAGTGACTGTCAAACTTATCACTGCCTTCTGAATACTACTTTGAATTACTTCCAAGGAGAATAATAGCGAGAAAACGAGCGTCAAGAAACCGCGGTTTCAAAAGCGAGGATTTGCGATGGTGTAATCGCTTAATAACAACACCACGATACGAGTTTTACCACCGTTTCTTAAAGCCTGATATTTACCGAGAATGGTGCATTCGGGCATGAGTTTCGAATTCACAACAAGAGTAAGATAGATAAAAGTATTTTTCTGCTACGCTCTTCAGTGCAGCTCTGCACACTGTGATGATGAAACTGAAATTGAGTGGAAGCATCGTATGCCTCCTAATAACAAGTACGCGTTTGTGCCGATGCAGATGTTATAAGAGCACGTGCAATGGATGCCATGTAAAAGATATTTAGTACCTTGTAAGCATAAAGCCAGGACGGGGCTGGAACTGAACATGGAGAAGACCAAATATATAAAGATGATAGCAAATAAGAACTTCACCTTTCGAGGATTTACGTTTGAAATAAGTAAGTGCTTCACCACCCTCGTGTGAACAAAAAGAAAGACAAAATCGACAAAGGCTACCCAATTTGCCAACCTAAAGTAGCTCAGATCATCTTTGTTGTCCAGAACTACTAAACTGAACTCTGGTACAACCAACTGTGACATATTGCGCAGGATCTTGAACCATGTCGGCCACTGTTGACAATTCCCTGCGTATGATTGAGTGGAAAATGTTAAGAATATACAGTAAGAAGTGCTCAATGCGTAACTTGAATAAAGTGGAAACATGTTCACTATGGAATATTTTCTCGGTCCCGGCGAAGGTTACGGCGTTATAATGATCTGGCTTTCGTATAATGTGGAATCTCCTCAACGCGGAAACTGAAACAAAATATGAAAGAATTCTTTAAGATCTACTTGTACAGCGCGGAAAATATTCGGAACTGATGTAATCCTGCGTGAAATATTTGATCATTTCTGGTATTGGCGTGATCAATGTCACTGTGTGGACAAACTGATGCACGTATTTGGAGAGAGTGGTAATACGGATGGTGGAACGAATGAAATGCTTGAAAACACGTCGACTATAGACTATATATTACTTGTGTCAAGCAAGAAACGTTCCCTTCATTTGAAGTGATGAATATCTTACCGACACATCACATTTCGAGTCAGCTACAGCACTTGTAACAGTGAAAAAGGCCGAAAAGGAGGAGGAGACTGAAAAAAGAGACGAGGAAGAAGATGAAGATCAATACAATATTCGATCCCACGAACAGGCCCACAGTGCTTTTGTGACGTAAAACAATTTGTCATTGCATATAACTCTTCCACACCCCTTAAGCTAATGTACCTAGCTCAGGACTGCATTCAGAAAGACGCGATTAGAAACAAAAGAAAACAAGTTCATTTGTTTGATCTGTGGAAGAAAGCTTAGTGTTCTGAAGTACTTTACATAGTTGTATGATGGAAATAAAATTTAAGGAGAGTATATCCAGTGTTCTGAAGTATTGTAATATAGTGTTGTGATAGTGCCAAAACTATATACCGTGTATCACGTTGTATATAATAATAAAAATTCGTACTACTACTAGTACTACTAATAATAATAATAATAATAAAATCAGTGCACTGCAGTACTACGTGCATCAATCTGGATAGCCGAGCATCAAGCGTGGCCAGATACACGAAAGCTCTAAATATTTTAAAATGCTGTACAATGTGTTACGTTTTGTGTAATGGTGGCGGTGGTTGGTGTTTTAAAGCAAAAAAGATATTTAGTGTAATGCGGAAATTCGCCTAATTCGGAAAACAATTTTGGTTCCTTGCAATTCCACTTTGATCAAGTGATCAACTTATGAGAAAAGGATATATCTGTAGAGCAAATATTGACAGAGAATTATATAAGATCGT
The DNA here is from genome assembly GCF_040414725.1 of Anabrus simplex. NCBI lineage: Eukaryota > Metazoa > Arthropoda > Insecta > Orthoptera > Tettigoniidae > Anabrus > Anabrus simplex. The sequence goes on along the minus strand of NC_090270.1, from coordinate 146,189,326 downwards.
AATAGGAAAAGACATTGTAAGATTTTTGAAATTTCGGGGACTGGCTCAACTCAGACGTATGAAGGAAGATCGAATGGCAAAATGAATGTGGTACATGAAAGAAATAGAGAAACCCCAAGAAAAGGGTGGTTCCAATATATGGAACAAGGCCTTAAAAGGATGACTCAAATGAGGTTAGTTGACAACAACAACCAAAGCATCCATTGCCTGTGTTCATGAAATATTTTCATAACCGAAACATATCAGTCTGATTCACTAGTACACGTCTATTGATGTCCTTATGGTGTAAAGTCACTATGTGAACACGATCAACCTTCAACATTCTCGGCTTAGCCGCATCGTTTCTAGACGAGTACTAATCTTCCTTTTTGATGGCACAACTTAGTGGTAAGTACCCATCCATATTTTTCTTCTGAATGCTGGGAATACCTGCAGGTTTATCTTCATTGTTAGAGCCCGTTTATCGTGCAACACTACTGCGAATATACTGATTCATCATCAAGAGACTGCTGATAAGTAGGTCTCGAAAGTTCAAGACGTATAAATTGCCTAAGAAGACGTGTAAAAAGACCTGAAAATTTATAAAAAGAGAAAACTGGCAAAAGGACGTAAAAATGAGATCCAAATTCATTCATAATTTTAGTTTTATTTACATATTTAATGAAGGATAATAGTGCTTTAAGATTCAAAATGCTGGTGGCATGCAACATACGGTGTAAAATATATGAGTGGAATAATACTTCCTTTTTTAGATTAACGTAATTTTTAAAATTCTGTGTTTGTTAAAAAATTAATTACAGAATTTAGAATGAAATATTTTTTCCACCTAGAACCCGCAATGGACATCTTGGATAGCGAAACAAATTAATGTAAGTGGATCATATTTGGCTTAAGCACACTACGGTTACAGAAATCGGAATTCGGAAACCTTACCTCAGTTGGATTTGCAGTATATCACAATAATCATCTCCAGGTTCTTAGGTGTAAACGATCATCGATTTTCAGTCACCGCGTTGAGAAACATCGAAAAAATTCCTTCCGCATCAACGGATGTCAAGGGTTCGTACTTGAAGCAAGTCAGATCTTCCTCTTCAAAAACACTCTCATCAAAATTTTCTCCGTTCAATATTTCACTTTTCTTACACATAATTTGTTACCCGTGGTTTTTTAAGCATTAGTTTCATTTTCATTTCATTTCATTTTTTCTTACTACAGAAAAGATGTCTAAGAGGTTATGGATGAACTCATGGTGATTTGAATTGAGAATGGGCAGTACAAAATTAGTTGAAAGAAAGTGAAGTTGCAAGAAATACCGTTAAGACATAAAAAACCTATAAGACAAAGAAGGCCGAAAAGTCAAAAAAGAACAAAAAGCACCATTTTCTGGCCTACAGTGACCCAGAATGAACATAATTATGTTGGCCCTCGTCTTCGGACACTGGAGAAGAAAAATGATTTTTCCTAAAATTCCGAGCCCTACGAATTAGGTGGAGAAATCATTTTGATGAGTGTAGTCGGTGTGTGAATTGGAGATGAAGTGTGTGAAGTAACATCCTTGTATTTGCTTGGAGTCCAGGTAGAAAACCACGGGGGGAAAACTTCTACAAGGTTTTTCTTAGGAAGGAAGCCATTCTTTTTACTGTCAATTTACTTAATTGAACTTAAATGCTTTCAGTCTGCCGAAAACAGTAAACATATATAACGCTGTGACATACATGTAAAATAATATACAGTTCACCACAAAGAATGACATATTTCGTTGTACAAGAACATCCTCACATTCTATCAAATAACTTTAAATCATTCGCATATATTTTTATAGAAGTTATATTATTCTATAAATGTTAAAGTTCATTTCTTATTTTGAAAATGTTACTATTTTCAAATTAAATAAGTAACAACATAATGATCACAGCTTAGCCTATGATTACTCATTCTGTTTACCTGTTGGAAGTAATGTTTGAGTGCTTCGCTCTCGAACAGTGTGACCATGAGAGGCATTTTGCTGTGACAATATATTTCTTTAGGATTTTGTAACAAAGTTGAAAACCATACTATTGCAGTGTTTACGGAAAGGCTGGACAGTGACTGTTGGAAATGAGAAAACAACTTGTAGGCCAACACATCTGAAAAAAGGGAAACATTATAACAAATGTTATATACTGTAATAAGTCCGTGTCTAGTTACGTTTCTTACATAAAAGATAACAGTACAAATATTCATATTGACAAGAAATAGTCCACTCTCGTATAGAGGTCGTGAGCTAAGTCTGCCATCATGATATCAGAATAATGTATGCTAGGAGTAAAGAAGGGCTTGTATTACTGTGTCCCTTTAAACTTGTTAACGTGCAATACATCTGTCATTTGGTTCCAGTACTGGCCATGTGTCCCAAAAATACCGGTGGAGGTAGAGTCTGGCGTTAACTTCAAAGGCGTGAAAACGTCTAAAATAAATTATTGTATTTCATAATTTATTTTATTCTTTATTTCATCATACATTTATATTTTCTTTGTTTCTATACTATGTGGCCCTCCTGCTCCGTACATTCTACGTATCAGTTTCCCTTTTGCACTAATGATAAGTGGGTTGCTTAATCGCTAGTTTACAAAGGAGCGCTACAAAGCGCTATACAAATATCAGTCATTTTACTACTCACGTTCCGTAAGAGGGAGCATTTGTAAATACGCAAAATATTCCGAAAATAAAGTTTAATAGCTCAGATATTTCACTCTGCCAAACAGTTATTTGTTAGTGGTATGTGCCTTGAAAGATCCATTTTGGATGACGGGCTTAACTGAAGATATCCAGTGCCACATTCATCTTGATAAAATGGTATGTATTTGTCAATTACTTGGAAACATAACAATAAAACCCAACTCCTCTCATGTTACTTTGCAAATAGGACAAATGGGTCGTTAATCGTTGAAATGTGGAAGTATTACACATATTTGCATAAGCATATGTACACACACACACACTTATTTTCATGTTCAAGGCAATACAGACAAATAGCTGATTTAAATGACAAAAAATGACAGACGTAACATAATTATGACTCTACATCTTGCAGTTATTATGGCCTTTAGTGTGATTCACTTAAATCATTGCCGGGCTGAATGGCTCAGACGGTTGAGGCGCTGTCCTTGTGACCCCGACTTGGTAGGTTCGATCGTGGCTCAGTATGGTGGTATTTGAAAGTGCTCAAATACGTCAGCCTCGTGTCAGTAGATTCACTGGCACGTAAAAGAACTCCTGCGGGACAAAATTCCGGGCGTCTCTGAAAGCCATTAAAAAGGTTAGTGGGACGTAAAGACAATAACATTTATTATTATTATTATTATTATTATTATTATTATTATTATTATTATTATTATTATTATTATTATTATTATTATTACTTTCTTGTTCTGTAGTGCTGCATGACTTAGGGCTAACGTTTATGTTATGCCCTCAACACTTTGGCGTATATTGTTATGGAAGCTTTTGCACGTCTTTAAATTTAGTTATGGTAGCATTTCACATGTCAATACACAACACGTACTTTCACACGTGCCATTGGGAGTTGTATTCGAACTGTCCTTTATTACAGCTGACGCATAAGTAATGTTATTGCTGTTATGTCCTCCTCCTCCAGTAGCGAATTCAGGACAGCCAACCGCTAAGAAGATCGACCCTCGTCTGGGAAGTATGAGGGATGATGGCACTGACGTTATATACATTCAGTTAGGGATATGAAGGGCTGCAGGTATTTGAGAGTATATTTCAATTAGTTTTTAATAAGTAAGAACACGTATCATGAATTAGAGAAGTTAAGATTTCCTCATCTTGAGAAATCCGTGTGGTCAACAAAGGGCGAGTCATATGTATTCTGAATACTTAATAGGGTAAACAGGGCATAGGTCAAGGCAGTTAGTAACTAAGCTATGACGTATTCGAAGAAACCGGCCTTCTTCCCTAGGAGGAGTGACGGAGCTGTGGCGTAATAACCGCGGGCAATTTTAAATGCATGCTTTTCTTTACATAACCGAACGTACAGACCTTCTCCTGATAGAGCTGTGACGTCACAGAGTGGGTGATTTGAAATGCGGACTGCTGGCTAAGGGTGCATGACGTTATAACCTAACGTATGCCCATTCCTTGTCCCGTTTCTCTACGTTGTCGGGCTTGTGCTGAGATGAATCCGTCAGAAAGGATTTTTATAACCGGACGCTCTTCCAGACCTCAACCTCATCAGGGAAGATAAGATGAAATAAATGGCATGATATATGATAATAGGAAGAAAGAGGGTAAAACCCGGTAGTGGCACATAGCCTTCTCCTTTCCAATAGCATCGAGAGGGTTGATCAGGCTTTAAGTCTCCATCCAACGGACAAATCACGATCAACAGCGTTATATGCCCTCACTGCATATGAGCACTGCGGCGAAGACTGGAATTTAATCTAGGCTATTTGGCACACAGTCTAGTAATTATAAGTTGTATACCACCATCTCGCTTACCCTGCCAGGCTGAGTGTCTCAGAAGGTTGAGACGCTGGCCTTCCGTCGCAAACTTTGCATGTTCAATCCTGGCTCAGCGGAGTTGGGGGAGGGGAGACATATCAGCGCACTCTTGCGGCATCTTCATGAGTTACTGTAAACAAATATACCGCTACAGGCATAACATTGAGTTCCTAAGACTACTTTCGTGAGTTACTGTAAACAAATGACTATCAGATCCCGCTAGACACATATCACTGCACTCTCGCGGTGACTTCGTGAGTTACTGTAATCAAAAGACTATCAGATCCCGACAGAGGCATAACAGTGCACACTCGCCGCAACTTCGTGAGCTACTGAAAACAAATGACTATTAGATCCCGCTAGAGACTAACAGTGAGGGAGAATAGCTAGTGCGCATGTAAGCATGCACATCAGCTTAAGGTACACTATGACGGCGAGTTTGCAAGTTACTGTAAAACGGATTACTCATGTACTCTGTTAGCCGTAGGATTGCGGGGGGCGCTATCTACCTAAAGAAATGACGTGCGGTTCTCCATCCTTCGGGTAGGAGTCGCATGCGTGTATGCATGATGGATGACATAGCCGCTATTTTTAATTTTTTGTATGTACTGTATGTGTTTAGAAGGAAGGGGATGCTGTGCGGTCGACATCAAAAAGAACAAGAGATGACTAAGGGAGGTTGGATAGGAGCGTGGTAAGAGACGAACAACAGTTGTGGCAAGCATTCAACAACTGACACTCTGTTATAAGTAGAACTGATTGTATTGTGAATACGGGTGTTAACGCATTTCTTTAAAATTTATCTTTCTTAAACAAGATATAACATGTTACAAGTAACCTTTGTACTTAAAGCTCTTTATACTACGTGTTTCCTTTCACTTCCTTAGCTATCTGACTATCCTCCTCCTAACAGAGAGAGTTATATCCTCCTTATAGAACTAGTAGCTTATAACTACCACCTCATCCTCCTCCTCATAGACTTAGATTTCCCACTTATTCTCCTCCTGCTCCTTCTAAAACGCATCTGTACTTAGTTGAGCACCTGTGCCAGAGTTGACTCAGTTTCAGGCCTTATTCCACTTTTCAAATGTCGTAACTGAGCTGCAAATCAAACACATTGTACATACTTTATGTATAGTACTATAATAATTATGCCGGGACTGAGCTACAGTAGTACCACACTAAGATCACTCTGCTTTAACATACAGCGATCACGTCGACATGATTATGCATATTTAGACTTGTTCGTTATCAAGGTCACTCTCTAATTAACTCAAGCCATTATAATGCTATAATTGAGAATCCTTTCATTAGTCTATAAAATACTGTGATAGAGAGTAGAGCACTTTATTCCATTATGACAAGAACATTAATAGTTGATGTGCAAGGCTTTAAAGTGAACGGCTACAAATATATGTTTTAGGAGGTGGCTGTGTTGGATTGCACTATGATATGGGCGCCAAAATTCGTCAGTTTAGAATTTAGCCCAAATGTCCTTTACTGTTTGCAAACAGATGAAGACAAAAAGCATACACAATGGTTAGAAAAATTTTGATCTGTAGTGGGAAGAAGGAATGCCTTATTATTTTCTAGTAATGATCATGAACGCTGATTTGTCAAGAACAGATCTTGTTTTTAAAGGGTTGTTAAAAGAAGGACTGCTTGCGTGAGTATCTACCATCAACATGTGATATTATCGACATGCATGAATTAGGATGAACATCATTTAAAACTCTTCACAAGGAGCATTGTGGAGAAACAATTAAAACAGTCTTCACGCCATGTGTGCATGCTCTTTGATTGCTTGTGCCACAGTGCATGCCGGGAGGTGAATAAAATATGTAAATTGCAGTTTCGAAATGACGACAGTGTGAAAGAAACATTTGTAGGGTAAAGACATCATATCATTTCCATCGGATACTAAGTGTAACGCAGTTGAAAATGCAATTGTAAAGTTTTATGCTTGCAAAAAGAAACTTAACTCTTTTACTGAAGAAGAGTTGAATGCATTACCAAAGGCATTTTCGGTCAATGTAGCTGCGAATGCTGTAAAGAAGATCTGGGACAAAGTGCCTCGTGAGTGGACTCAAGATCCCGTTTTGTCAGAGCTTCGAACGAGTGTAGTTTGTATCACGAACAAGTGAGTTTAGCTAAGAGACCTTCAGGGAGACAGATCCCTACATGTCAACTCATTAAACTATATCACAGATCTAAAACAAATGATTTATCTTCGCTTACAAACACTTATCATGACTGCGAAAATAGTAAGCAAGCTGTCGCAGAAAAAACTGAAGACACGTGCTGGGAGAAAGGTGAGGTAGCATACTGGGCATAGACTCATCAACAAGGTGATTGATCTTTTTCCTTTTGAGCTTCATCTTTCTAGTTACCAGTCCTGTGGGCCTCGAACTCGACGCCCACTACGGACGTGGTGATCCTGGAATTAATATGTTAGATGGTGCCCGCAAAGAGCATGACATTGCTTATCGTCAAATCAAACCTGAACTAAGACGTGCAGCTGATGAAAACATGCTTCGTAAAGCTATGCAGGGTGTGACGTCACCTAGTGCTACAGTTGCTGAGAAGATAGCAGCACTTGTCATTGCCCGTGCAATGAAGGAAAACTGTTACTGGGTGGTAGAATTAAACAGCGAAAATAGTAGAAATAATCTTTGTAAGAAAGCACAGAATAGATTTACTTGAAGAAAGAAAATTGTATGCATACTAATATAAATACGATTTGTGAACATAATGCAGGTGCTGTTTGATTTGTAATATTAATCCAACCCTACACCATGTCCTAAATTGACTAGTAGTAATAATGTTGAATTGCAAGTTTAAACTTGTCTTGTGCAGTGGAAGAAAGGAGAGGTAAAGGTTCTAGAATAAAATTCAACTTCTAAAGTACGTCCTCTTCGTTGATACTAACTCCATATATTTAAATGGAACGGCACAAATTTATACAGCTGATTTAAAAGTTAATCTGCGTACAAGTTCAAATATGTAAGTATTTTCAATATCGGACAATTACTTTTTGAGATATAAGTAAGAACAGCATGCGCTGTTTTGCATGCCGCATCAGACGGCAGACTTGCCTTGAGATTGATGTACGTAGAGTAGTGATGAGCAGAAACCAATTTAAATGAATTAAGTTTATAAGCAAAGGGAAGCGGTCTGAAGATTGGAATAAAAACAAATTTATGGGTATACAGGGAATCAAATACTCGCATACATAATGTGACGATACTCCATCCACAGTAAAAATCACTTGACTTATCAGTCTGTTTTTTATATCTGATCCAAAGTATTTCTTTCTTGAAAGGGGACCATTCACTATCTCGAGGTGGAAAAACATCATTCACACTATAAAATCCAACAGCTCCCCAGATAACAAGGTTTTTATAAAATATTGCTTCCGGCAATCCCCATATAGATTACATACCCATAAATCAAAGACGCCAGTGAATCAAGGCTGGCAGAAAAGTAAACAAATATGGAATATTAGAGGTTAAGAATGGAGTGGTCATAGTTACAGAGACAAATAAACATGAGTCAGAAGGCAAGTAAAATGAGAGCAAAATACCGAAATAAATATTTTAATCGGCTGAGGAAGCCAGAAACAATAGCAAAATAAAAAAAGAATGACAAAAAACAAATATCCTTAATACACTGAAAAGTAACATAGGTCCGATAACCGCTCCCCCCCCCCCACACACACACACACTCAGAGATCAAACATGTGATGCAGAGTGTATATAAATATAGTAGCAAGACACGTTACGACAAAAACGTGACAGCCTGACATGATTCAGTCAACGACTCATGAGCTTGATCCGAGAGCACAGATCAGAAACCACGGTCGCCGCAAAGAGGCCTGGCCCACCCAGTCTAAACGTATAACGTAAATTACTTTCACGCCGCATAACACGTATTCATATCTCACATCTAGGCGAACATGAATCGTACGGTATCAGCATTAAATCACAAAACAGAACATATTCTTGAACCAAAATATCGAAGATATATAAAATTAAAAGGTCTCCTATCAATACAACAAGCAAACTCATTACACACACAAAACAATCGGATCGGTGCCACCTTTCGCTCTATTGCAGGAACGAGTACACATAAGCAGACATGAAAAATAAAGGAACGACTATGAAATAAGTCTGCAGCAAAATTATAAAGAATAATACATTAAACAAGGGATCTCTCAGTAAACAAACTAGCATAACTATGGCACACCAGGAAAGGAGAAGTAGGATAAATACCTCGAAATTAAATAGTCATATTCACGACTCTAAACATAGAGAGCCATTTAAAAAACCTTTTAAATCTTTTATCGTACCATATGTACGAGATGAAAGCAATCTCGCAGGTCAACGTCTCAATCTTTTTTCCAAAAATATTATTTTCCGACCACCAGAGATAACTTGAATCAAAGGTAAGCTAGAAGGAGGTACTTTGGCAATTCTCTGTTACCTGAGGTGCCATCTGTCCAAGCGGGACGAATTACACGTCAAGCCTGGCATAGAGAATACTAAGCAGCTATAACAGACTGACCTATAATACTGTAAAGAATGTGATATCTGTAAAATACAAAAGCAAGATAAGGAGGTAATGAGGTAATGAGGTGCGGCACATAACCGTCTACTTTAATCCACCGATCGAACTCGGTCATCAGCTACATAGTCTTGGATTTGTGTCGTTTGAAATCTACAGTAAAATCTATAATGTGCGTGATGGCGTAAACAAGTTCTAATATGATGAGTACGTGCAAATGCTACCGTCAGGCAGTTATTCAGTAGACTATATTCATGACTACATTGAAAGTACGTTCATTGAACAGTTTAGTGATGAGAGTTTTAGTAATAATAATTACAATTTCTCAATTGCTGTGAGCAACATCACACAAAAAGGGGTTATTGAGTCTTCATTCAAGATTGACTTCAAATCACAACCTGATTCGATTGGACCATTGCTTGGATTTTCACCAAGAGAGCTTATACCGAAAGTAAGTTATGACTCTGATCAACCTATAAACCGCTTCGATGATAATCATGTAAACATCACTTGTAATATTATTACAGACTTGTATAGTAATCAACAACCTTCACACGTCCTGCACGACTTTATTATTACAGAGGAAAGTGGTTATACTATTCGTGAGAAACGGTCAGTAGTTGTTTATCATCCTGTGTCGGTAAAACACATTAGTAACATCACTCTTACGCCTGCGAATAAACATAATCAGCTCGTTAAATTAGATCGACACACGCACGTAGCTTACAAACTTCATCTTAAACAAGTATGAAAAATCTATAAAACACAGTGTACATTCAGGAGACGTACTACATGTTTGCGAAGACTCAATGAGTTAACAAATGACCATAAACAGATTCTCCAAGATTTAGGTTATACGCTACTACGACAAAATGGAAGAAATGCTAGACGTTTATGAACACAGTAGAAACTTCTGAAGGTGTAGAGCGAAGTGAGTTTCATTCTTATCAACCTTTTACGTTTGGACTCAATAACAATTATATAATTCGTTTTATAATTAATCAGCAAGATGTATACAATCTACCACACGAAAGCTACCTCTACATTGAAGGACGCCTAGATAAGGAAGATGGAAGTGGACCAAGCACATCTCAACTAAAAGACCATGGTCTAGCTTTTCTCTTTTATGAAGCGCGTTATGAGGTAAAAAATGTGGAAATAGATAGATCGAAGGATGTTTGTACTACAAGCGCAATGAAACTCTACCCTTCTTACAGTGATGAAGAAAGTAATCATTTGCGGACGGCAGGATGGTGTCCGAAAGCCATTAACAACTGGATCATTAATTAGGACGGTCCTTTTCTGGTATGTTATCATTAAAACATATTCTAGGAATTGCTGATGATTTTAGACGGATTATAATCAACGCAAAACAAGAGATAATTCTGATCCGTAATCGAAGTGATTAAAATTCTCTTAAAGCAGCAGAATGACCAGTACTCTCGAAAATTACTCTTCATCGTATATTGTGGAGGATTCCGCATGTAACATTATCTGATCGAGAAAAACATCGAATGCCCAAGATTGTCGAAAATAATACATCATTACCTATACGTTTTCAAAGGAGATAAAGAAAAATACTTCAGAAATAATAAATAAAATTATATCCCATCGTAATCCTTTACTTACTGGCAAGGTATGGAGGCCTTGATATGTTCCCTCTCGTGTAATATCGCGTCATCATTGAATTATAGTTAGAGTAATTAAAGTTAAAAGTTCGTCCCTTGTGACTTCTTAACACCACCATTCTCCTTGCTTCATGGGTAAACGTCACCTGAGCACATCACAGCTTAATAGAAGGAAATTATAGTCAAGCTACCCAACGATTATTTTTGGTTAATATGGTGAATGTGATATACATTAAATGCAGATATAATAATAAATACTTTAATGTATTGTTAAAAACTAAATAGATAATGAATATATGTTATTATATATTTATCCCTATATCTCCAATACATATAATATAAACATTTATTAATATATAAATTCATACTCTTACAATCAACGCTAATAATTTTAAAGTAATTGGTAAAAAAAATTATAGAAGGTGATAGAAATATAACCCAACTTAATATACACCCTCCTAACAAACAAGCATAGCTGGGCTGTTAAACGTCACATTTTTTGCTAGTTGCTTTACGTCGCACCGACACAGATAGGTCTTATGGCGACGATGGGACAAGGAAGGGCTAGGAGTGGGAAGGAAGCGGCCGTGGCCTTAATTAAGGTACAGCCCCAGCATTTGCCGGGTGTGAAAATGGGAAACCACGGAAAACCATTTTCAGGGCTGCCGATAGTGGGGTTCGAACCTACTATCTCCCGAATACTGGATATTGGCCGCACTTACGCGACTGCAGCTATCGAGCTCGGTAAACGTCACGTTTTACTGAAAAGCCTTTGTATACTATTCGTGAATGTCAAACCCATCTTAAATTCAACCATGAAACAGATAGCTCACAGTTTGATCACTGTAAATTAAGAAATATTAGACTATACCTCAAAGGAATTACGTATCTCTACAAAAACAGGGACATTAATTTTGAGAAAAATAACTTTGGCTTGCTCTATGACATGTTTTGTAAATTCCAATATTATCAGAAAGAAGATCGTCCGCTACTTTCGCCTGAAGAATTTAAACATTAAACACCTATTGTAGTTATAGACTGCTCTTATCATGAAGAATCTATAAAAGAATCTCCTGTCGATATTCGTTTAGAATTTAAAACATCTGAAAATATTCCTCCTAACACAACAGCCTACTGTCTTATTATTCATATGAGTGATCTCACCATCCACTAAGGAATTTTGTTACAAGAATATAAATAAGGATATCCTTTCATCGTGAACATTAGTGTATGCTTCTACACCGTACACTATGGAATGTAAAGAAGAAAAAGACTACATGGTTAGAGACGCTTTCCTTGATAACAAACAAAACTGTGAATATGCATCCTGTTCGCCTACCAGCGATACTAATACCTATATATTATTTACATCACTCAGGTAAATGAGGCTATTAAGATGCTCTATAAACATAAAACCTTACAGTATATCTGATGCCAAAACACATGATTCAGTGTTGACCAACAGGATTTTTATCTATGTACGCTGCTCCTTTCGTAGATGATTTTTGGGTTATCCTACCTCTCCACAGTAAGATGTAAATATATGTAGCTTCACGCAGACGCTGTCGGCGACATTACGATCATAGAGGTGAAAATCGCATCGATTGGGATGTACCTGATACAGTGTATGCATGAACTTCTTTACAGTACCTGATAATGACTCTGAAAGGAACTAAACACATCTGTACAGATATTCAAGAAGAGAATAAACAGCAACAGAGAAAATAAATGAAATGTTAGAGGGCATTTCTGCCTTTGCTGGCAGGACCTTGTGTTACAGTGCACTATGTCTTCTGGTATGGGCTAGAGCAATTTTGTTACTTTCATAGACCTGTCTCTGCCTTATCCTTGGCTTTGACAATATGAAAGTGACTGAGGTATGAGCGATGCTAGTAATGCCATTCCTTGTGCAGCCAGTCTCTGCTATGAATGGTGTGAAAAAGTTGCTCATAGTGTCGGTTGGTGTATGCATTTCAGTGGGCTTGGCAGACTAATATGTAATGGCAACTTCTGGCTCAGTAAGGAAAGCAACGGGAAACTACCTCACTCCGCATTTCCCTACTACGCCTCTTCAGTGATGCCTAGGCCATCTGTAACAGCTGATGGCAGAGCTGTTGAGGATCCAACCAGCCTTAGGGCTGAAGACCGAACATACACAGAGGGCATTCGACCAGTGCAGGTTATTGTAAATAAAAATGGGTGTGAATAAATGAATTCCATCCCCTGGTCTATGGAGTTTGGACAGCCAAAGTAGGGGACTGCTTGTAGGGGTAAAATACAGTGGGGACTTCGAGGGCGCTGGAACCGCTACGGTAGCTGTGAAGGCCCTTCAGGAACTCTGAAAAGCGGTGGTAAAAGGGGCTCTGGTAAACACGCAGCAGGTCGTTATGCTACTTAGGTTCCAAAATGGGTAAAAAATAAATAAGTGAATAAATGCAATGTAAATTTTAATCTTATACCAGTTGTATAGTATTATTTGATTACTTTCACATACTGTATATGAGTTGACTATGTAAGTACAGGAGATATTATAAGTAGAATTTTGTAAACAATATAAATTTATTAAGGATGAGCTGTGTGTGTAATAGAAAAATGTTAGTGTAAATTGTATAATATTGTATTGTAGGAAAATTTTCTTCTTCTCTTGTTAATTTAAAATTTAGTGCTTGACAATGATGTATTTTAGTGTACCATTTGCCACCGAGGTAGACACCTCATTTGCAAATAAAGAGACTTTTATTTGATTTGATAACATCAAGGTGTTCACAGCATGTTCTAAATTATTGATCTGTGTAATTAATTGAAAATATGTGTATATTTAATCACTGGTAGGTCATTTTAAATTACTAAGTATATATATATAGGGTTTTAATAATCAATTTCACATCATTTCATTTCTTTGTATCGCGGCTATAACGTATTCTGAACGAACGACTTATTGAGTAAAGTATTTCAACATCATTCGTATTAATGGCTTGCAGTAAATTTTCCAATAGCCGAAGTCAGGGGACCGGAGGCAGCAGGCTGATTTCAGCCCATTACTAGGAAATGCACGTCATCAAGCTTACGAGAGATCTTACGCTCTCCACACTCTGAAGAGACAGTTAAAACCTTGTTAACGCCTACTTTTCGAAGTTCGCTACCTGACGCTTTGTTTGCGCGGGAAAGTTCAACCTATGTGAATGGACGTAATGAAGCAACATGATGGATTCACAGCAATTGATAGGAGAAGGGTAAGACATCAAATCTTACTGGACCATGTGATATGGTTGATGGAGGGAAACTTTGGAACCTATATACTTCGACGACAGGCAATTGGTAGGACACTCTTACAACTACTTATAAGGACGATTCTAATCAATCATCGAAGGAGGGCTGTACGTCTTGACATCGGAGAAGATCTTAACTTAGTTCACTTCGCATCTGAGTAGTGTACAACACAAAATTTACTCTCATTGAGACCTGTTATCTCTATGACGAGAGTTAAAGTCAACGGGAGACCGGTTTTTAACTGGTATAGGGCAGGAGAGATTTTGTTATGAATTTAGTTACGCTACGGTTCCGTAATACGGAAGAATACAAGTGTATTCTCTCCATGAACGTAACCCATGGTGGTTTTGCTATTAAAATTAGGACTCATTACGACTTTATGTAAGGAGTACAGTAGGAAGTGGTAGAGGCAGGAAAGTCGTAGTATAGCTTGTGTACTATGCACAAAGCAGAAGTAGGACTGGAATCTACAACAAGAGATGACGCCGCCGGTACGAGAGATCCATCAAACATCAGCTACTACATAGATTGTATCCAGATAACAGAGTTTACAAATGGAGAGCTAATGGCATAAATTACTGCAAGTCTTAGCGTAACAGTTCATTTTCTTAGAGTATATTTCATTCAATTTTTATTTTGCTTCCGTAAGTTCAGATTCCGTTAATACGCCGTTGCGTCATCCTAATAAATAGCTGTTCAAAATTGTATTTTCTGAAATTATTATTAATGATCCTTAACTTCCAAGTTAGTGTACTCAATGGTTAGTGTTCCGTCACCCCACCCCTGGGAGTTTGTAAAGTCTCATTATGTATTATTATAATCATTATTAATTATCAACTATCGTTTTAAAGCCATAAGCTTGAAGGCTGGCACCAATGGGATATTGTTTATGCAGAAAAAATAAGATATGATTTATTTATACTAAAACTAGCAAATGTACACGTGCTTCGCTACGGTATTCTAGAATGTATACGGATATCGAAGTAAATTGCTGTACTTGAAGTGAATAAAAAAATTTAATTGCATGTCTCTTGGCGTTATCCGAGAAAAGGCATAGGGAGGTCCGCAGACGTTGTTTCCACTGTGAAGTGCGAGTTGCAGAGTTGTGATGATAACGACAGGTCCACTTGTCTGCCGCAATTCACTATGCGGTAACGTCAGTCACATTTTGATGGGTAAATTTGTTTATAATCGGGGGCACCTATACCTAATGATAAAGAGAATCAGGTAAAATAGTTTATTAAAAAATGCACGCTCCCTTGCCTTCTGCTAGGCAAATCAAGAAGGGAATTATGCATTACAATGGTATATAGGCGTTGGAGAACTACCCCATTCCTATTGCTAGTTAAAGTCGGTGTGGGAGGTACTGATTACAACAGCAGATGCCCTCCTGCTGAGAGTATTGATTTGTAAAGTATTAATTACAATGTAAGACACACCCCTTTCTAGATCGCTACAAATCGACTTAAATTAATAAATGTAGACCGACGTACGGATTTGCATGTTCAACTTCATTTACAGAATAACTGTTGTTAAACGGTGCATTTATATTGAAAAACGGATTGTATAAAAAGACGACTCTAGTCTCATTGAGCTATCTAAATGGCTGGCCCTATGATATTTCCTCGTATCTTATCTATTTAAAGGCAAGATTATTTTAGAAACGTTGAATAGGGTGAAATTTGTGTAAGGTTTTCACACAGTGAATTAATTTTCAGATACTTATGCGACAGCTTCAAACATAGGATTTGGCTGGGTGGGCCAATATTCGTGTAGAATTTGATGATCCCATCTTTCCTATAAGTGACTCAAACCATCAATTATACGTGTACAAAGTGCAAAATTTAGGTAAATCCAGAAATAGACCCAAATTTAACATAAGGGATAGAGATACGATAAAACGTCATAGGACCAAAGCTGTAGATCACTCCAAATTGATCGGAGATTGTGCCATCCGCTTAGCCACGAAATATCTCGAAAGGAAGGTCTGCATGGTCATTAAAATTGCCTCCATATTTCGATATTTTTGGGGGGTAAAAAAATATTTTAAAAACTCGTAAATTTTCCGTCGGTTACAGGCAAAAAGCTATAATTTTGCCAAATTTCTATTTTCTAACTCGTCTGGGAGATTGTGCTTGATTGATATGGGGGAGGGGGTTAAAAATTAGGACTTTCAGGAAACGTTTAAGCCCATGAAACCTATAGGTTATCGTTCAGGATAAATATCACCGACTGTGTTCTTATGCAGATTTGAAACTCTCAACGTGTCCCTCTCAGAGAATTTTGAGAATTTTAGATTTTTCTAGGGATCCTGAAGTCATCAGGTTGTCTGGTACCAAGTTTTAAGTTTCTAGGATGCCTAGAATGGTCTCATTAATTCACATCTCTTTTCATTTTTATGCCTTAAATTATTTATGTATAGTACAGTATATATAGATCGCGCCAAACTGACTTCTATTTATTAATATGGATTATATATTTCACCCGCTTCCGAAGCGGTTCTAGGGGCGTCTTACTCACACAGTATGTTTTCCAGGTAGTAAGTCATATTTGAAAGTCATACTGGCACATACCTACGTCTATTACCTTGGGCATTCTTGACAATTTATTTTTTCACCCTTTCTCACCCTCTATGCCAAAGGGGGCATTTTTGACTATTTATTTTTTCACCCTTTCTCAACCTTTATGTCAAAGGGGGCTGAAGCTGGACTTAAAAATCCGGAATGTTACTTATTCATCTCAGCGACCAGGAAAACTATGGATTAAGCAGTATATTCGAGTATTATTATATCTCACTCCCCTCCCCCCCAAAGGGGGTTAAAACTTTGAGTTTTAAAAATCGGGAGTGTTACTAGTCATCTCAGCGACCCCGAAAACTATGGCTTCGACACTATTTTCGATTATATTTAAATCTGAATCCCCTCACCCCCCACCAGAAAGGGGAATGAACTTTGACCTGTAATATATCCGGGGTCTCACCATTCATCTCAGCGACCCCGACAACTATGGATTCAACATTATTTTCGTTTATTTTTATATATCACTCTCCAATTGGCACCCACCACGAAGGGGGCTGAACTTTAAAAAATTCCGGAGTGCCATTATTCATCTCAGCAGCCTCGTCCCCCCCCGCCCCTAATGGTTCCTGGGGTGTCCTACCCCCACGTGGTTTGTCTCCTGATACCAAAATTTCGAAGTGTACAATTCATCTCGGCGAGATCGAAAACTATGTATTCGACACTATTTTCGATTAATTTGATCCCAAAGGGGGATGAACTTCGACTTATAAAATAACCGGAGTCTCACTATTCATCTCAGCGACCCCGACAACTATGTATTCAACATTATTTTCGTTTATTTTTATATATCACTCTCCAATTGCCACCCACCACGAAAGAGGCTGAACTTTAAAAAATTCCGGAGTGCCATTATTCATCTCAGCGGCCCCGAAAAGTATGGATTCGACACTACTTTCGATGATTTTTATATCTCAGCAGCCTCGCCCCCCTCCCGCCCCTAATGGTTCCTGGGGTGCCCTACCCCCACGTGGTTTGTCTCCTGATACTAAAATTTCGAAGTGCACAATTCACCTCGGCGAAATCGAAAACTATGTATTCGACACTATTTTCGATTAATTTGATCCCAAAGGGGGATGAACTTCGACTTACAAAATAACCGGAGTCTCACTATTCATCTCAGCGACCCCGACAACTATGGATTCGACACTATTTTCGACTATTTTTATATATCATTCTCCCATCTCCCCCACTACGATGGGGGCTGAAATAGTACTTTAAAAAATTCCAGAGTATCACTATTCATCTCAGCAACCCCCAAAAATATGGATTTGACAGTACATTCGATGATTTGTATATCTCAGCACCTCGCCCCCACCCCAAATGTTTCCTGGGGTGTATTACTCCCACGTGGTTTGTCTCCTGATACTAAAATTCCGGAGTGTCACTACTCATCTCAGCAACCCCGAAGACTACGTATTCGACAGTATTTTCTATTATTTCTATATATCACTCCCCATCCCCCCCCCCCCCAACGAAGAGGGCTGAACTTGGACATTAAGAAATTCCGAAGTATTGCTATTCATCTCAGCGACCACGAAAAGTATGGATTCAACACTACTTGTGATGATTTTTGTATCTGAGCCCCCTTGCCCTTCCCCTGCCCCTAAGGATTCTTGGACACCCACGAGGTTTTTCTCCTGGTGCTAAAAATCCGGAGTGTCACTATTCATCCCAGCGACCCCGAAAAGTATGGATTCGACACTATTTTAGTTAATTTGTATATCCGAACCCCCTCATCCCCGCCCCTAAGGTTTCCTGTGCTGTCTTACCCATACGTGCTTTATCTCCTGATACTAAAAATCCGAAGTATACAATTCACCTCGGCGACCCCGAGAACTATGTATTCGACACTATTTTCGTTTATTTTTATATATCACTCCCCCCTCACCCCCCAAAGAGAGCTGAACTTGGACTTTAAAAAAACCGAAGTGTCACTATTCATGTCAGCGACCCCGAAAAGTATGGATTGGACACTATTTTTGATTATGTTTTTACCTGAACCCACTTACCCCCACCCCTAAGGGGGCTAGTGGTGGCTTACCCCCACAGTGCTCATCTTCAGATAGCAAATAATATGTGTTCAAAATTTGATTGAAATTGCTCCAGTGGTTTAGGAGGAGATGTGTCATGTACATACACACATACATCCATTTTTATATATAGTAAGATTAAGGTGACCCGCTACGTCACAAATCTGTCACACATCTGTGGGCAAGAGTGGGTACGTCACAAAGGTAAGAACAGCATCAACTCCTTTGCGAAGCATAAGATGCATAGTTTAATATTTTGAAAACTTAATTTCATAAACAGTAAATATTTTGTTAAATCTGAATGTTGCATGGGGCATTACAATTTTGGGAGCAATCTACCTCTTTACAGTAAAATGTTAAGGAGTACAGCAAACTTGTCGCGAGCATAACAACGACTTTAGCTCAACTGGTAGTAGTTTGTTTAATTTTGTAAATAATTACACAATAAACATTTCATTAAATTTAAAATGTTCTACTTACTGCATTCCCTTTCCGTCCTCACACCTATCAAATGTTTTACTAGTCGTCGCCATTTTATTTTTATGAAAATGTAAGCGGAAGAACTTCTAGTTATCTTTTTATCACAATCGTTGTTCGTCTCTTACCACGCTCCTATCCAACCTCCCTTTGTCATCTATTGGTCTTTTCGATGTCGACCTCACTGTATCCCCTTCCTTCTAAACACATACAAAAATTTAAAATTAGCAGCTATGTCATCCGTTATGCATACATACATACATACAACACCTATCCGAAGGATGGAGAAAAGCTTGTCATTTCTTTGTATATAGTAATTGCCACGTAAGGAAATACCCCAGAAAGTAAATATCGCCGCGCGATGCTCTTCTTTTCTCTTTTTTGTAATGGCTGATCACTGCTGCCAACCTGCCTGGTTACATATTAAACTCATCAGACATAACCATAACTAACTAACCTCAATGTAAACACCGATAATGAATGTTTCCCTACCCTAGTAAATGATAAAAGATAAGATGAAATAAATCAAGATAATTATGAATATCTCCTCAATGAGGAATTAAGGAAATAAAACACTTTTTCTCACTTAAATTATCTGTCTTTATTTTGATATACAGTAGGCGTACTATAACCATATTCTTGAAAAGAGGGGCGTGTTAAACGATGCAATTTATTTAATAAGTCTTTGCAGTGTGATTTTCGAAAGTTCCAGACATCCAATGACTTCCCTTTCTTTTGCGCGAATATTTCCTTCTCTCTTCAATGCAGGTAACCAGTAAGGAGAGAGATTATTGGGCATATTTTCAGCCTGCAGGCTGGTTATATCTTCAAGCTTATCAGGAAACATATAGGAATACTAATGTGCCAAGCTCCGTGAACGGAATTCAGGTCAGCTTTAAAGTTCACTGCGGATTTGAAAATAATAATGTTATAAGTTCTACTGCCAAAATTTCGTCCCGCAAGAGTTATTTCATGTACCGGTAGATCTAGACATGAGACTGACGTATTTGAGCACTTTCATCATTTCACACAAACTGTGTTATTAAATGCATTATCCGAACATGCCACAATCCTACTTACCTGGTATTAGCCAAATAGATTTACAATCCCACAGAAAAAGAAAATATGCTTTAAATATTCTCGCAAATGTATCACTAGTGACTTTAACGGCGATGCGGTGGCAACACGCACTTCACGCTAGAGCAGTGATTGAACGTTGCCAACGTGCCAGATTAACGGTAAATGTAAGACGTCGTATCGGCAAGTAGGGTCCCTAAACTGTATGGTTACCGACACTGAAAAAGACCCAACAGCAAGAAAAGTAACCATAAATCAATATCTTAATATTACAGGGGAGAAAGGGTAAGGTTGCACCCTTAGGGTACGTCCTTACACGGAGAGGACTATAGATAGCACCCCCCGCAATCCTACTTTCTCCCACGGCTAACAGAGTGCGTGGTTAATCCGTTTTAGAGTAACTTGCAAACTCGCCGTTAGAGTGTACTTCAAGCTGATGTACATGCGCACTAGCTATTTCCCCCTGTTATGTCTCTAGCGGGACCTAATAGTCATTTGTCTACAGTAACTCACGAAGTCGCGGCGAGAGTGCACTGTTACGTCTCTAGCGGGATCTGATAGTCATTTGCTTACAGTAACTCACGGCGTCATCGCGAGAGCGCACTGATGTGTCTCTAGCGGGATCTGATAATCATTTTTACAGTAACTCACGAATGTTGTCGTACGAGCGCACTGTTATGTCTCTAGAGGGATATCTGTTTACAGTAACTCACGAAGACGCCACCAGAGTGCACTGATATATCTCCCCTCCCCCCACCACACAGCTGAACCAGGATCGAATCTGCAAAGTTTGGGGCGGAAGGCCAGCGTCTCAACCGTCTGAGCCACTCAGCCTGGCAGGGTAAGGGAGGTTGTGGTATACAATTTCTAATTACTAGATTGTGTGCCAAAAAGCCGGGATGAAATTCCAATCCTCTCCGCAGTGCTCATATGCAGTGAGGGCATACTACGCTTTTGAAGGTGATTTTCCGTCGGATGGAGACTTAAAGCCTTGATCAGACCTCTCGATCCTATTCGACAGAAGAAGGCTATGTGCCACTACCGGGTTTTAACCTCTCCCTTCCTACTAACATATATAATGTCATTCATTTAATCTTATTATCTTACCTGATGCGGTTGACGTCAGGAAGGGCATCCGGTTATAAAAATAGATTTTGACAGACTCAACTCACCACAAACCCGACAACGTAGAGAAACGGGACAAGGAATGGACACTCGTTAGGTTATAACGGTATGCACCCTTAGCCAGCAGTCCACATTTCAAATCACCCACTCTGTGACGTCACAGCTCTGTCAGAAGGAGGTCTGTGCGTTCGGTTATGTAAATATAAGCATGCATTTTACATCGCCCGTCCTTATTACATCACAGATCCGTCGCTCCTTCAAGGGAGGACGGCAAAGTGCCTGTGTGAGGGTAGTTTTCAGTTCGTGGCCAGGGTTAGGTTAACACACGTGTTAACCACTCCTACAATTCACCTCACCCCTCCAAGGGGAACCCGTAAATAGCCTGTCTGAAGTTAGATTAGCGCTCCTCGTGGTGAGGTTAGGTTATCACGTCATCACGGAGTCATTACCTCAACTACCAGTCACCTAACCGATTGGACTCCTCCAAGGGGAGCCGATAAAAATGCTGTGTGAGGTTAGGTTAGCGTTCGTTCCAAGGTTAGGTTAACACGTCATAATGACGTCTTAACCTCATCCGTAGGTCACCTAACCGATTTGTGCCTCCTCCAAGGTGCCCCGTGAGGTTAGCCTTGCCCTCGCATGTAAGGGTATGACATCATAACCTCACCTAGGGGTAAAAACACCCAAGGTTGGCCAGTGAGGGTAGCATTGCCCTCGTACGTATGGGTATGACATCATAACCTCACCTAGGGTCCAAAAGCACCGCCAGGTCATTCCCTGAACAGTTAGGCCCCTCCAATTGATTCTGTGAGGTTAAGGTTGCTCTCGTACGGAATGTTATGACGTTATTGCACACCTTACCCTCAACGAGAGGTCATTGGACTCTGGTAAGAACCCTCATAGGTACACTACTCGGTCAATGACCTAGAACCCCTATGGCTACACTACTAAAAAGCGTGGGAGAATGCTGAATCCGTCCCCATTTGTTTTAGAACATACTTTGCCCTTCTACTCATCTCCTTCACCATAATAATCCTCCCGGCCTGAGAGACGGCGTCACTGTCTAAGAGGCCTGCCTCCCCTTTCAGGGGATGAATAAATACGTTTTAGTAGTCGTCGCAAACGGGGTTGTCCTGCTAGAATTGTCGAAGTAGTTGCTAGACGGATCCCTGTCAGTCTGATAAGGGATTGCGTAACTGCAGTAAAAATAATCATCGCGATTTATTGGAGCAGGGTCTTAAAACTTCAGAAGACTCCTTCGCTGACCATGCTACGATTCAACCATTCTTTACAGCCGCTGTACATAGTTATACATACTTCATCAATTAATTAATCAGCATAAAGGAAAAGCTGTCATCATATTGCTCCACACATAGTCATCACTTCCTGACCTAAGCTCTCCACTCTAGCAGGAGAGTTTTAGAGCAAAATTCAGGCAAGTCCGCATCAATTTATCTATCCAGTATACAAAATATCATTTTACAAACATTTGGACTTGACCGATTTTTGCGCCGAGGTCTTCAATTGTTTCTTCTTGTTGCGATATATCGATATCGGTAACAATATTTTTGAGAAAAATGGACTAGGTGTGTGAAAAATAGTGAAATAATAGAGAATTTTGCGAAAGAGCTATGACAGGGTTGGATTAATCGTTAAGGATTATCAATGAAACCATAGTCCTTAGAACAACAACACTCTCTAACTTATGTTATGCTTGATATAAAACAAAAAATGAGATAAATTACTTTAAATACAAATTTTTGCGTATCCGCGGAGGTTGCTGCTGGACCTTATAAAGCATCTTACCTTGAGTATCGGTGTCAGCGTGCACAATGTAGACACATTCTGAAAAGAAATGATCCTTTGCTTCCGCTATAAATTTTGTCATATCTTCCAGCGATATCCTGATGTTGGAGATTCTGGGAAGAAATGTAGCATTCTTATTTATATATTCTGTTACAGCCTCCTCTTTTAATTGATTAGTATGAGTGTCTGCGACCCACGAAGAAGTTTCTTCAGCCACTTCTACGAGAAATAATACGGTGAGAAGCTCAGCGTAACAAATCTGCATCACGTCCAAATATCTGACAAGGAATGAAGAACTTGAACGTTACTCAAGTTTCATTTCTCCTACCCAACAGCGATGTTTCCAATTACGTAAATGTAACTCGTCAGAATCAATGACATATTTGATGTTCAGTCTTGAACAGTTGTAAGAAAAATAATCATTCTCCTTCGTTATCAAGATATGATGTATTTCGATCTCACTGAACCTTCAATAAAATAAAGAGGTTTGAGGCAGACATGTCAGATTAATAGAGTGGCAACTACTTAAAAGCACAGTTATTTGTTCCGTCGATAGCGGTAGAACTGAAGAAAAACACACATTACTTATTCATGCGCACTGTAATATGAAAGCTTTATCTGGTTCTAGTACCGTAGTCTAGAGGTCTCCCTAGTAGCTTCCCGCTTCGAATGGCATTGGTCCATTCATGGCTGTACCACTAATTTAACTGGTTTTGGAATGCATAAACTCAGCCCCGAGAAGATAACTGTAGAAGAGACGTGGGTTGAAATCTCACTGCCTGTCATGCTGGAAGTGGTTTTTCATTCAGCTGTAGGTAAATACGATGATGGTACGGTGTCTTTCAACGACCAGTCAATTCGTGGAGCGGTCAAAGAGCTTACCTGGGGAGGATCAGACAAGACCGGTCGGTTGATAAGGTCTGTTGTTAACGCTAGCCCGGAATACATGGCCTTACATAAATAGAAACCTCAGTTATTATCAGGTACGCCCATCGCGTTCTTTCGTACCACTCCGTATGAAAAGCAGTTTAAAATTCACGAATACCATGGACCTGCACGGATAACTGTATATGGCGTTAACTTCAAGCTTAGCCCCATCTGCAGCTTTTTATTTTCCTTGTCATATATTTAATTTTTAATCGTTTACCTATTCATAATTAAAAGATGAACTTTTTAATCCTAACAGCTTTCTCCTAACCGCTTTTGTAAAATCCAATCCATCTTTAAAGAAAGAAGGGCATGGTTTTCAAGAACATGATTTTTCCTAAGTTGACTTAGACATTTCATTTTACTTTCCTGTTGGTTGTTCGATCGTCTCATTCTGCCATTTGTATTTGTTTATTCCTCTTGACCATTTCAAGGTTCAAATGAATCTGTATTAAGAACAAAAGTAGCCTGCATGGTTTTCAAATATCCAAAAGCGAGACAAAGAGTCCCCATCACAGGGGTTGACCTACCCATGAATTCCTTACATCTATCTATTCAAGCTTTCACCCTCCCCTGAAGGGTTAGGCGGGCCACCTAGTAGGAAATACCAACTCTCTGGCCAAGACTCCTTACATTCGCCCTTGGGATAAAGCAAGGAATGATTTTCTATTGACCGGGTTCGATTCCCAGCTCTGCCACGAAATTTGAAAAGTGGTACGAGGGCTGGAACGGGGTCCACTCCGCCCCTGTGCATCGTGTTTTACTGGACTGTTCCATGAAGTGAAGCCAGTTCCTGCTCAGTCAAGAATTAAAATCCTTCGACTACTGGTATTGCACGCTGCCACAACACTATTAAACTGGCTTCAGAAATAATTGCAAAATCATAGGATTTTAATAAAGAAACTATGACTCGACTTTAAAATCGTACATATGGGCAACATGCGAAATTCCGCGAATGAAACTCCTACCATGTGAACAGACATACTCCTGAGTTTCATGACCTCGACAGTAGATGCCACTACCAGTTTCATATGACCGCCGCTAGATGACACAACGAGGGCTCTCGCAGACGAAACGCTTAGTCTTGAGGAAACAGAAGCCTTTTCGTTGCCTCGGTGGTTACGGAGCAGTGAACCAAGGCCAACTAGATATACAGGCCATAAGGCTCCCCCTCCACTTCCGGCGCTACGTCACACGAAGAGCCATCCGCTTCATTTTTCTCCAGTGACTTGTAGGCTCATATGAACCTCGCAGCAGTAAGGCTATCAATGGTGTTGAATGACTTAAACGTGTGAGAACATTGTGAATTATGCCCACGTCGTGTTGTGTACCTGGTTGTAGAAGCAACTATAGTTCAGAAGAGCCCAGTATTTCAGTGTTTAAATTTCCTACTGATTTGGTTCGGAAACAAAAGTGGATCCATCGAACAGAATTTGTCCCTTCAGCAAGCTAAGTTGTGTGCATAAAACACTTCGACGAACGTTTCGTAATTAGGGAGGATTCTGTTAAAAGACCTGATGGGTCTATTTTAACAGTGACATTTTGATCACAAAGTTTAAATTATTTAGTGTACTTATAAGAGATAAATTTGAATCGAGGTTTTTACATGGTGATTCTCAAAGAAACATTCTGATTTTGCTTGTCAACAAAGTTCTGGAAAATGAAAACGTCATGTTTGAAACATGCAGTGATTGTAGAAGTAGTTTTAAAGATTACGTTGACAAATGTATATACATCTTTTGTAATATATTATTGAATAACTATAGAAAAGTTATCGCAGACAAACTCGTTGCTGTATGTATGTATGTTTAGTCATCAGCCCGAAGGCTGGTTGGATCCTCAACAGTTCCGCCATGAGCTGTCATAGATGGCCTAGGCATCACTGAAGAGGCGTACTAGGGAAATGAGGAGTGAGGTAGTTTCCCGTTGCTTTCCTCACCGAGCCAGAAGTTGCTATTACATATCAGTCTGCCAAGCCCACTGAAATTGATGCACCAACCGACCCTGTGAGCAACAGTTTCACACCATTCATAGCAGGGACTGGCTGCGTAAGGAATGGCATTACTATCATCGCTCATACCTCAGTCACTTTCATTTTGTCAAAGCCAAGGTTAAGACAGAGACAGATCAATGAAAGTAACAAAATTGCTCTAGCCCATAACAGAAGACTTAGTGCAGTGAAAACACTAGATCCCGCCAGCAAAGGCATAACTCGTTGCTAAGAAGAAGAAATCCTCAAGTAAGGATAGCCATAAATCGGCGAAGAAAAGGAAAATTGATAAACTGAAACCTTAAGAATTGTTAGATAAGTTTTAAGTTGAAGCCTAATTTCTAAGAAAGGCTCCAGACTATTGTTGTGAATTGCTATCATGTATTTGCATAGTAACATTAAAAGTATTTTTATACGTATTATACGAAACCGTGTTCCGTTACAAATGACAGATGTCAGCTTAATTTTACGTAAATAAATGTACATAAACTGTTCCGCTAGTTTTCCCCCGCATAAAACTGATGTAGTGCACAAGCCTAAATAAAACCACAATTAAAGGCGTGTTCAGTTATATCGTTAAGGTTCAATAAATTAATAATATCATGGAAACAGTGAGAGCGGGCCGTATACTACCATGCTGAACGCCAGCCACTGGCGTGACGTCACGGTCCGAGCCTTGTGGCCTGTCTATCTAGTGCGGCCTTGAGTGAACGTTTAGACGACATTACAGGATAGCTCCACCACTAATAATAATAATAATAATAATAATAATAATAATAATAATAATCGAATGTATTCCACTGAACAGGAAGGGCTTACTAGAAAACATTGAAAAGACAGAAAGGAAGATCTTGAGGAAGATACTAGGGCCCAGGAAAGTGGGTCAAGAATTTAGACTGCGACCAAATGAGGAACTATACAAAAGGACCGAAAAAATCACAACATCCTTCAAGAAGAGAAGACTCTGCTTCTACGGACACATTAAAAGAATGCCACCAGAGAGAACAGCCAAGCGAATTCTGGAATACACGGAGAACAGGAAGACACAAACTAGCTGGCTTAAAGGGGTCAAGGAGGATACGGAGGAAAATAATATATCACAGCAGGTAGTATACAACAGACAGGAATACAGAAAAATCATCAACAAAATTAAGGGATTCCAAGATCAAAGTAGCAAAAAACAGACCGGCAACAACTGGTCACGAGAACGTAAAGAAGCCCACTCCGAAAGGATGAAGAAGTACTGGGCCGATCGAAAGAGGAAGAACCGTAAATGAATGATGCTTAACGTGGTCCATAGTAGACCCATTCGAAAACAAGAAGAATCATCATCATCATCATCATCATCATCATGTCCGCCTCTGTGGTGTAGTGGTTAGTGCGATTAGCTGCCACCCCCGGAGGCCCAGGTTCGATTCCCGGCTCTGCCACAAAATTTGAAAAGTGGTACGAGGGCTGGAACGGGATCCACTCAGCCTCGGGAGGTCAAATGGTTAGAGGTGGGTTCGATTCCCACCTCAGCCATCCTGGAAGTGGTTTTCCTCAAAGCAAATGCCGGAATGGTACCTAACTTAAGGCCACGGCCGCTTCCGTCCGTCTTCCTTGTCTATCCCTTCCAATCTTTCTATCCCCGCACAAGGCCCCTGTTTAGCATAGCAGGTGAGGCCGCCTGGGCTAGGTACTGGTCATTCTCCCCATTTGTATCCCCCGAACCAGTGTCTCACGCTCCAGGAAACTGCCCTTGAGACGGTAGAGGTGGGATTCCTCGCTGAGTCTGAGGGAGAAACCAAATCTGGAGAGTAAACAGATTAAGAAGAAGAACAATCATCATCATCATCATCATCATCATATGTATGTATGTATGTATGTTCAGTCTTCAGCCCTAAGGCTGGTTGGATCCCCAACAGCTATGCCATCAGCTGTCATAAATGGCCTAGGAATCACTGAAGAGGCGTAGTAGGGAAATGAGGAGTGAGGTAGTTTCCCGTTGCTTTCCTCACCAAGCCAGAAGTTGCTATTACATACCAGTCTGCCAAGCCCACTGAAATGCATGCACCAACCGACCCTATGAGCAACGTTTTCACACCATTCATAGCAGGGACTGGCTGCACAAGGAATGGCATTACTAGCATCGCTCATACCTCAGTCACTTTCATGTTGTCAAAGCCAAGGATAAGACAGAGACAGATCAATGAAAGTAACAAAATTGCTCTAGCCCATACCAGAAGACATAGTGCACTGTAAACACTAGGTCTTGCCAGCAAAGGCATAATCATCATCTACAAAATCAAAATCAAATTTGTTTGTTCGTTATACAAATTTACACGGCTCCACTGATCAGCACCAAAATTTGCACCAAGGCTCATGGAGCACTCGGGCGGGTCGTAGAAGTAGTTATATCTTCAAAGAATTAATAAAACTGATGTCATAATATGTGATATACGGGTAGAAGGTTTTATGTATTGACGCCATTCTTTTATAACAAAACTCTTAATGAATAGACTGGACAAAGGAATAATATGAAACTTCAAATAGCAAGGAATATCTATGATACATTAATGCGATTTATCCTCTGGAAAATTAACCTCGATTCCATACATGTGTGACAAATGATTGTGTGGTGTTTATCACAGTTACGTAATGTGTCACAACACATGTAGCCTACTGTACTCAGTTAACTACAGTACATTGTTATTTGTTCCCTCCATAGACTAGGATTTACAATTATATAAGTGGGGTGTTGATATAACGTGGTAAACAAATAATAAATAAATAAATAAATAAATAAATAAATAAATAAATAAATAAATAAATAAATAAATATTATTTACGTACAGGAGACCACAAATTGATGACCCCGACGTGATCCCTGTGAGCAGAAATTAATTATCTTCTTCCGCGTGTGAATTGCTTTATTTACGCAATATACGCCATCACTATTTCCACTATTGAGATACTTTTAACCTAATGGCGTTTGGAAATCAACAGACGATAAGTCATATCTCTGCAATGCTATCACCGTTCTCGTCAGAAAACCCTGTGCTTTGGCTCGCCGAACTCGAAAGCCAATTTACTCTCACAAAAGTGATCGCAGACGACAAGTAGTATAGTTGAACACTCGTGGGGGAGTAATGTGGTGTTTATCACAGTTACGTAATGTTCACAGCGTCATCCGGCGCCATCTACTCAATTACGAAATATTTCGTTATTATTTATTCTTTACTAGATGATGTACCCGTGCTTCGCTACGGGATTCTCACAAAAACTAAATTTGTGGTTTTCCCAACTGAAGTCAGCATAGGTCATTACAAGAAACGTCAGTAGGGATGTGGCTATTAAAAGTAATGTTATCACATAAAATACTCGATCAAATGAAAAACTGCACATTTTCTCACTTTTAACGAACAGTACTATGGTGCCGATCTAACAGTCCGAAGTATCAGAGCTGGAATGACCAGGCCGCAGACAGCCGTGAACACTCCTCTGCCATTATTCCGTTAAATGTACACACTGCTCATTCCAATCAGTGCCTCAGAGTAGGGATTGAATAGCTCGAATGCTATGATGAACCAGTGTGTTACGTACCAGCAGTATCAGAAAATGTATGAACCAGAGGAATGGTATGCTAAAGAAGAAAGTTATCTAACTCCCCAGCTACTTCCCGCCAATATTCAGGCAGGCTGTTACACTCGGTACGACCGGGCGAGTTGGCTGTGTGGCGAGGGGCGCGCAGCTGTGAGCTTGCATTCGGGAGGTAATGCATTCGTACCCGACTGTCAGCAGCCCTGAAGAAGGTATTCCGTGGCTTCCCATTTTCACACCAGGCAAATGCAGGGGCTGCCCCTTGAGGCCAAGGACGCTTCCTTCACACTTCTAGCCCTTTCCTATCCATCGTCGCCATAAGACCTATCTGTTTCGGTGCGACGTAAAGCAAAAAAAATCGGTATGCAACAGTAATCCGATCTATCGGAGATAAGTGGCAACAGAAGACGCAAAGCACATCACAACAAACAATGGTCAATGTAATGTTATTGTAGATCAATTTTATGAGCTTTCTATATTGTAGGCCTTCACATTTAGTTTTATTTCGACTCTGTGATATTAGGGCGTCTTAGAAAATTGTTTACAGCGTAGACTGTAGTTCCTTATTCTCCGACTTTACATACGGGTTCTCATTAAATTCTGTTTACCCATTTTCTCGTGAC
Source organism: Anabrus simplex (assembly GCF_040414725.1). Classification (NCBI taxonomy): domain Eukaryota; kingdom Metazoa; phylum Arthropoda; class Insecta; order Orthoptera; family Tettigoniidae; genus Anabrus; species Anabrus simplex. Next base: position 146,159,146 of record NC_090270.1, on the reverse strand, counting down.
TCGGCGCTGATATGGACTTAGTAACAAAAATCCAAATTTATGAATATCTCTGTGACCATAGCCGGTACGGTAACAATTTATAAGACGTAAATGATCGGAAATTTAATACTACCTGTATAAAACTTTAGTTATGTAGTATTTATCGATACGACCACTAATAACATAAATATTTGAGAATTAAATTGTAGGCCCTTCCTCTAAACTACCATTTCACTAAGCGTGAATAAAATTATTTATGGCCTAGATTTTAGCGACTTATAACCGACTTTGCATACCGATTTTCATTAACATACACCACTAATAACAAATATTTCAGAATAAAATTATTTTTTTGGTAGTTGTTTTACGCCGACACAGATAGGTCTTATGGCGACGATGGGACAGGAAAGGTCTAGGAGTGGGAAGGAAGCGGCCGTTTCCTTATTTAAGGTACATCCCCAGCATTTACCTGATGTGAAAATGGGAAACCACGGAAAACCATTTTCAGGGCTGCCGACAGTGGGGTTCGAACCCACTATCTCACAGCTGCGCGCCCCTAACCACACGGCCAACTCGCCCGGTGAATTAAATTTAAAGCCTTCTTCTAAACTACCATTTCACTCAAAGTGAATACAATTATTTATGACCTAGATGATAGCGACTTATTTCCCGACTTTGCATACTGATTTAAATTAACACCACTAATAACATAAATATTTGAGAATTAATATTTAGGCCTTCCCCATAACTACCATTTCGCCCAGAGTGAATGCAATTATTTATGCCCTAGATTATAGCGACTTATTCCCCATCTTTGCGTATCGATTTTTATTAAGATACGACCACTAATCTATATATATAAAATAGCTTGTCCTGACTGACTGACTGACTGACTGACTGACTGACTGACTGACTGACTGACTGACTGATTCATCATCGCCGAGCCAAAACTACTGGACATAATGAAATGAAATTTTGGGGATACATTCATATTAAGACGTAGGTGCTCGCTAAGAGAGGATTTTTGGATATTTCGTCCTTAAGAGGGTGAAAAGGGGGGTGAAATTTTAAAATGAGTGAATCTATATCTCAAAACTTTAAAAGTTTACAAATGTAAAAATTGGCATTTAGAATCTTCTTTAAAAATAAGGAAATACGTATTTTTTTTGTTTTCAGAAAATCCCAATAGGAGGGGTGAAAAGGGGTGAAAACGGGGTTGAATGCCTTTAATTAGGATACCGGTACTTATTTCTCAGAAACTAAAGGTATTACAGACCTGAAAATTAGTACTTTTGATTTCTTTTAAAAATAAAGAAACACGTATTTTTTAGTTTTTGGAAAAATCCAATTAATGGGAGTGTGAAAAGGGGGGTGAGTTTGTAAAATCAGTGTATCTATATCTCAAAACTTTGAAAGTTTACAGATGTAAAAATTGGGATTTAGAATCTTCATTAAAAATAAAGAAACACGTATTTTTTGTTTTCGGAAAATCCCAATAGGAAAGGTGGAAAGGGGTGAAAAATGGGTTGAATGCATTTAATGAGGATACTTATATCTCTGAAAGTGAATATATTACAGACCTGAAAATTGGTGTTTTGGATCTCCTTTAAAAATAAAGAAACATGTATTTTTGTTTTTGGTAAATCCAATTAATGGTGGGGTGAGAGGGGCTGAATAATTAAAATGAGTTTATCTATATCAAAAAACTTTTAAAGTTTATAGATGTAACAAATTAGTATTTAAAATCTCCTTTAAAAATGAAGAAACACGTACTGTATATTTTTCTTTTCGGAAAATCCCAATAGGAAGGGTGGAAAAGGGTGAAAATGTGTTGAATGCCTTTAATGAGGCTAATTATATTTCAGAAACTGAAGATATTACGGACCTGAAACTTGGTATTTGGGATCTACTTTAAAATAATAAAGAAACAGGTATTTTTCGTTTTTGGAAAATCCAAATAATGGGGGGGGGGGTGAAAAGGGGAGTGAATTTTTAAAATGAGTATCTACATCCTAAAATTTTAAACGTTTACAGATGTGAAAATTGGTATTTTGAATCTCCTTTAAAAATAAAGAAACATGTATTTTTTTTTCAGAAAATCCCAATAGGAGGGGTGTAAAAGCGTGAATAATGGGTTGAATGCCTTTAATGAGGATACACATATCTCAGAAACTGAAGATATTACAGAACTGAAAATTTGTATATGGGATCATCTTTAAAAATAAAGAAACACGTATTTTTTTGTTTTTTGAAAATCCAATTAATGGCGGTTAAACAGGAGTGACATATTTGGGTGAATTTTTTGAAAGACAGTATCTACAGAATATCTGAGAAACGTAGAATGTTACAGACGTAAAAAGTGATATTTGGAATCTCCTGTAAATGTAAAGAAAACTAGGCGATTTGTTTCTGGAAACTCCTCTTAAGGTGAACTAAAAAGGGGGTTAAATTTTAAAATGAGAATTTATACAGTATATCTCAAGAAACTTAACATGTGACAGATGTGAAAAATGGTATTTTTATCTCTATAAAAATAAGGAAACGTGTATTTTTAGTTTTCGGATATAGCACTTGGGTGGAGGGGGTAAAAGTGACTGAAAATGGTGTTGAATTCTTTTAATTAGACTACTGTTATCTCAAAAATGAAGATGTTACAGACGTGAAATTTGATATTGGAATCTGCTTTAAAAGTAAAGAAGCACGAATTCTCGGAAAATCCAATGAGTGGGGAGGGGGGAGGTGAAAGAATTGAAAAATGAATTGACTTAATTGTATGAGAATATTTACATCTAATAAAACCTAAAGTTGTTAGGACCTACAGACGTGAAAATTGGTATTTGGATCTCCTTGAAAGACAAAGAACAGCCCGTTTTGTGGGAGGGGGGGGGGATCATCTTGGGAGGCGTGAGTGAAAAGGAGTTGAATTCCTTTCATGAGGACACATAAATCAAAAACTGAAGAAGTTAGAGTCGTGATAATTGGTATTTAGAAAAAAAGTGAATTATTTTAATCTGAAAACTGAAGGTAATAGGCGTAAACAATGGCGTTTGGAATCTCCTTTAAACATAAAGAAACACGCCTTCTATTAGCTTTTTTTTTTTTTTTTTTTTTGACCGAGCTCGATAGCTGTAGTCGCTTAAGTGCGGCCAGTATCCAGTATTCGGGAGATAGTAGGTTCGAACCCCACTGTCGGCAGCCCTGAAAATGGTTTTCCGTGGTTTCCCATTTTCACACCAGGCAAATGCTGGGGCTGTACCTTACTCTAAGGCCACGGCCGCTTCCTTCCCACTCCTAGCCCTTCCCTGTCCCATCGTCGCCATAAGACCTATCTGTGTCGGAGCGACGTAAAGCAACTAGCAAAAAAAAAAAAAAAAAAGCTTTTTTTTGGGGGGGGGGGGTAAATAAACTTAACGGCGGTGGGGGGTAAAAGGAGTAAGGACCATTGATTTTACTGTTCATAATGTATTTATAAGGAGCCTCCGTTGCTCAGGCGGCAGCGCGGCGGCCTCTCACAGCTGGGTTCCGTTGTTCAAATCCCGGTCTCTCCATGTGACATTCGTGCTGGACAAAACGGAGGTGGGACAGGTTTTTCTCCGGATAATCCGGGTTTCTCTGTCATCATTCATTCCAGCAACACTGTCCAATATCATTTTATTTCATTTGTCATCCATTAATCATTGCCCCAGAGGAGTGCGACAGGTTTCGGCTGCCGGCTTTATTCACTCCATTCCTGACCGTGTCGAATAACTGGAAACAGGCTGTAGATTTTCGATGTACTTATTCTTACCATAAACCGATCATTTTTAATCTTTCCTGGGTTCATTTTCAAGAGCCATCTTTCCCTTCGGAGAACTTTCTTAGATTACAGTACCTTCTCCTGGCATATAAATAAAAATTTAAACACATTTGAAATAAACGATAGGAATGAGATTGACCGTGCAGTTTTTCACCTCTATAATAAGGTCAATAATGCACGCAAGTATGTCATTCGTATGGCCAGAAATCCCCCACACTTGCCTACGCGCGACAATGGTGCTGGTCACATTCTCAACAATTACAATGGCAGCAGATGTAATTTACAGCCAAGTAGCGGTCTTGCATCTTGCTGTTGGGTCCAGAACATCAATAATAATAATAATAATAATAATAATAATAATAATAATAATAATAATAATAATGTTCTGGACCGTCGTCAAATGTACGGACCGCGCTGGAAACGGGTCCTGGACGGGTAATGACTACGAATGCAGTCCGGCTGCGGGTTCAGAACCGCCAAGGCACCCAAGACGACACCACGCCGGATCTCCTCAAGGATTTCATCCATATTAAAAATGCTTATAGGAAAAGATGGCAAAGATTTAGGGACGCAGCTGACCGGGTGGAATACCTGGACCGAGCCCGGGAAGTACGAAATCGATTGCTGGAAAGAAAGATTGAAAAATGGAGGGAGAGTTGCCGTAATCTATTAGAAAACGAGTCAGATCGCGAATTTCGGCGGATTATATATCTGAAATAATAAGCATTCAATTATAAATTTCAGTATAATACCGTAGCGAAGCACTGGTACCTTGCTAGTAACAAATATTTGAGAATTAAATGTGAGGCCTTCCCCTAAACTACCATTTCACTCAGCGTGAATAAAATTATCTGTAGCCTAGATTGTAGCGACTTATTCCCCGACTTTGCATACCGATTTTCATTAAATTCTCTTCAGCCGTACATACATACATACATACATACAGACAGACAGACAGAAATTACGGAAAATTAAAAAGTGCATTTTCTTGTTACTGTGGACACGACTGACATGGAAATACCATTCTTTTTAAATTCTGAGCAATGTACAGACAAAACTCTTTTTTATATATATAGATACGGACTAGGATATATAATTATTCCTGATTCATTGTTTATATAGGTGTGGTGATGATGTAACGTGGTAAAAAAAATATTTCCGTACAGGAGACCACAGCGGCTTACAAGTGTCTGATTTTGCTCTATGATACCACATAGCAATCTATTGCCTGGAATGAGTATTGAGTCACTGCTTCTAGGTGCGTTTTACTTGCTTTAGTCGTACGTGCCATAGTTTTGCTTTCGTCTTCCTTTCTTCATTCTGGGAAGGTAACATATCTAACTTTTGCCTGGTGTAAAAATGGGCAATCCCAAAAAAACATCTTCAAGGCTGCTTACGGCGGGGTTCAAACCCGTCATCTACCGAATGCAAGCTCATGGCAACACGACCTGAAGCGCATAGCAAACTCACTGGATCGTCAACTAAACGTCTGTACAGTTCCATTCGTGGACAGTGAAAAATGATAACTTTATTTGTAGACGATAATCAATTAGCTTGGAGCTCTAGTTGTTCGTTTGATCATTATCATCATCTTCTTCCAACATTATTAGATTCTCATTACTATGATTGCATTAGTAAATGGAATAAGATAAACAGTAACTTCAGACAACACAACGAGACATTCACGACGTGAAACAATATTTGATAACACAACTTCATCTAAGTGTTTATTTGCGAACAAGAAATGTTCGTCAATGTACAATGCTATCATTGAACTAGCAATATGCAGAGTGGTTCATCAGCCACTCATAATTTAGTTTTATTTATAGCTAAGATGAGTGACTCCGAAGATCGAGGCACTCGCCTTCTGATCCCAACGTGGCAGGTTCCATTCTGGCTCAGTCCGGTGGTATTTGAAGGTGCTCAAATACGTCAGCCTCCAGTAAGTAGATTTACTGGCACTTAAAAGAACTCCTGTGGAACTAAATTCAGCTACCTCGGCGTCTCCGAAAACCGCAAAAGTAGTTAGTGTGACGTAAAGCCAACAACATTATTATTAATTTAGTTTTGTGCTTACCCGTCGCCTACAGACAACCTAAAAGATATCGGTATTGTTCCCTTCAGAGACTACATTGCACAGTATTAAGTTTGCGAGCCCCAGGGAGTCTTAGTTACACACAATTCAGGGTCATTTCTATCCTTTTACCGATAGTCGCACTTCTTCGAAAGGGGGGATTTCTCATTCATGGTAGCTCAATTGCTAAAAATGCGCAAACAACCAACTTTATGCTCTAGAAGATGACAAATGGAATAATCAGATTCAATTCGATGGCTGAGAACGAAAGGGTTAGATCTCAAAAAGTGCATTTTTGGAGATTTTGCCATCAATGCAAAGCTTATTTCGACCTATACAACCTCCGAAAGCACAACAAAAAACACTTAACGGTTGACGGTTTGCTTACATAGAAAGGATCATTTTGAGTTGTAAATCTTTTCCAAGATTATAGTAAATGGTGCAAGAACTATACACACACATCATTTTTCATAAAAATTGTGTAACGAGTGTATTTTTGAGAGGTATTCATGTAAACTGCCAAAATCTGAAGAAAAAAAAGGTTTTTGAATTGTAAGCCTTTTGTTCTCGGTCGTAGAATCGAAATTCAATGACAGAAACACTACTGAACGTATAGAACGATCACAGTCTCAAATAACACTATGAAGTGTACACCCAGACTACGAACAGACATGGTTTAAACGACGCAATTTCGGCGGTATGCTTGGCCTCACCTTAGCCAAGCCGGCGAAGGCACTCACCAGCATGGCTACTAAATCTAACTGCTTATTCGAAACCGACTTTCAACCTATTAGGTCGTGTTACCTACATTTAGTACGTGTTGAAGAGATGTTAAGTATAGAACAAAAATAGCCAACCAGACACCAGTGGGATCCGACCCCACAACCTCCCGATTTCGCGTCGGTTGATCTACCAATTGAGCTATGGTGGCCTAGGCCATCTTTGTTCTGTTGGAAAGGATCTAAGCTACAGGTCTGGTACTACTACCATCACCTTAGCTCAATTGGTAGAGCAACCGACGCGAAATTGGGAGGCTGTGGGTTCGGATCCTACTGGTGTCTGGTTGGCCATTTTTGTTCTATACTTAACATCTCTTCAACACGTACTAAATGTACGTAACACGACCTAATAGGTTGAAAGTCGGTTTCGATTAAAATACGGTCGTGAAAATTCAATATTCACTAACTGCTTACATTATTATTATTATTATTATTATTATTATTATTATTATTATTATTATTATTATTATTATTACTATTATTATTATTATTATTATTATTATTATTAACAAATACATTGCAATTTGGAAAAAATACCGGTGGTAATGATCACTTACAGTCGTGTGATAATAAAGTTAAAACCTAATTACCCAGCAGCAGCAACAACAACAACAATAGTACAACAAGTTATTCCGCGGAAAGAAAATATTACAGGAAATACTACTAGATTAACATTCTAAATCCAGCATCATCATACACGTACCATAAGTATTTCAAAATTTCACACTGTGAATTACAAGAATAACAAAATTCCATGGAAAAAATATTACAAGAAATAATACTGGTTTAACATTCTAAAGTGCCGGCCCCGTGGTGTACGGGTAGCGTGCCTGCCTCTTACCCGGAGGCCCCGCGTTCGATTCTCGGCCAGATCAGGGTTTTTACCTGGACCTGAGGGCTGGTTCGAGGTCCACTCAGCCTACGTGATTAGAATTGAGGAGCTATCTGACGGTGAGATGGCGGCCCCGGTCTAGAAAGCCAAGAATAACGGTCGAGAGGATTCGTCGTGCTGACCACACGACACCTCGTAATCTGCAGACCTTCGGGCTGAGCAGCGGTCGCTTGGTAGGCCAACGCCCTTCAAGGGTTGTAGTGCCATGGGGTTTGGTTTGGTTTGGTTTTTTAACATTCTAAAACTAGCATTATCATATTCAAATTCACACACAAATTAAGTACTCCCAGTGCTTTACGACTACGGCATACAATAGTATAGGTTGAGCTTACTACTAGCTTAACACTACAACACCATCATAAACAAATTCATACGGACATCAAGTATTTCAAAATTTTACACCATGACCTACAAAAACAACTACTATAACAAGAGTACAACAAGTAATTCCATGGAAACAAAATATTACAAGAAATACTACTAGTTAAATGCATGCATACATACATAATCATTATAGACTGTTATGCCTTTCAGCGTTCAGTCTGCAAGCTTCTGTGAATTTAATAAACATCGCCACAATCCTCTATTTGCAACTAGTGCTGTTGCCTCATTTAGTTCTACACCTCTTATCTTTAAATCACTAAAAACTCTAACCATCGCCGCCTTGGTCTCCCTCTACTTCTCTTACCCTCCATAACAGAGTCCATTATTCTCCTAGGTAACATATCCTCCTCCATTCGCCTCACACGACCCCACACCGAAACCGACTTATGCCCACAGCTTCATCCATCGAGTTCATCTTAGCCTTTATCTCGTCATACCGAGTACCCTCCTGCCTTTTTCCCACCTGTTTGTACCAGAAATCATCCTCGCTAATTTCATGTCTGTTATTTCTAACTTATGAATCAGATATCCTGAGCCCACCCAGCTTTCGCTCCCGTAAAGTAAAGTTGGTCTGAAAACAGACCGATGTAAAGATAGTTTCGTACGGGAATTGACTTCCTTCTTACAGAATATTGTTGATCACAACTGCGAGCTCACTGCATTAGCTTTACTGCACCTTGATTCAAACTCACTTACTACATTATCATCCTGGCAGAACACATATCCTAAATACTTGAAATTATTTACCTCTTCCAGCTTTGTATCACCAATATGACATTCAATTCTGTTGAATTTCTTACCTTCTGATATCAATTTAGTCTTCGAAAGACCATACACATTGCACCTATTTTCAAGTTTCATGACATTAGACTACAGGCTTTCGGCACAATCTGCCATTAAGACCAAGTCGTCAGCACAGGCCATACTGCTTACTACATTTCCACCTAATTGAATTCCTCCCCACCACTTTATACCTTTCAGCAGATGATCCATGTAAGCTACGAACAACAATGGTGAAAGATTACAGCCTTGTCTAACACGTGTAAGTACCCTAAACCAAGAACTCATTCTACCATCAATTCTCACTGCAGCCCAATTGTCAACATAAATGCCTTTCATTGATTTTAATAATCTACCCTTATTCCCATAGTCCCCCAGCACGGTGAATATTTTCCCTCGGTACACCGCCATATGCTTTCTCTAGATCTACGAAACATAAACATAGCTGTCTGTTCCTCTCGTAGCATTTTTCTTTTACCTGGCGCATACTGAAAATCGGATCCTGACAGCCCCTCTGTGGTCTTAAACTACACCGATTTTCACCCAACTTCCACTCAATCGCTCATCGCACCCTCCCTTCCAAGATGCCAGTGAATACTTTGCTGATATACTAATCAATGAGATACCTCGATAGTTGTTGCAATATTTCCTGTTCTCTTGCTTATAGATAGGTATTTTTACTGATTTTGTCCAATCTGAAGGTACTCTACCAACTCTCCATGCTAATCGTATTTCTCTATGAAGCCAGTTCATCCCTGTCTTCCTACTATACTTCACCATTTCAGGTCTACAGTAATTTAATCTATTCCTGCTGCTTTATGACAATGGAGTTTATTTACCACATTTTCCACTTCCTCAAGCGTAATTTCACCAACACCGTTTATAAGCTTGGTTGTTCGTGACACCACCAGGAGGATTTCCTTTTACGTTGATAAGATTTTTAAAATATTACCTCCACCTGTCCAGTGATTCCCTGGGATCTATTATGAGTTCACCTGAATTACCCAAAACACTGTTCATTTCCTTACCCCTCCCTTCCTAAGATCTGTCCAGAAAGGTTTTCCTGCTGCTTGACCCAGCCTTCCCAGGTTATTACGAAAATATTCCCACGACTTCTTTTTGGATTCAACAACTATTTGTTTCGGTCTGTTTCCTTCATCTACGTACAATTCCCCACCTATATCATCTCTTCTTTGTGCCATTTCAGGTAACCCTTCTTTTACGTTTACAAGCTGCTCTCACTTCATCATTCCAACAAGATGTTAGATTTTTCCTATCTTTACACACAGTCCTTCCTAGGCATTCCCTAGCCGTTGCTACAACAGCATCTCTGTATGCCACCCATTCTCTTTCTCTATCCTGAATTTGCTTACTGTCCACTGTTCGGAAATTGTCACTAATTATATCCATGTACTTCTGTCTAATTTCCTCGTGGAGATTTTATACCCTTATTCGTTTGCAGACAGATTTCACTTCTCTGTCCTAGACCTAGAGATACTTAATTCACTACAGATCAGGTAGTGGTCTGTTTCATCGAAAAATCCCCCCAATAACCGCACATTCCTAAGATATTTCCTGAATTCGAAGTCTGTTAAGATATAGTCTATTATGGATCTGGTAACCCCACCCTCCCATGTGTAGTGGTGAATAGCCTTATGCTTAAAAAACATATGCAAATAACTGCTAAATCCATACTAGCACGGAAGTCCAGCAGGCGCTTCCCATTCCTATTAGCTTCCATATCTTCCCCACATTTACCAATCACCCTTTCGTATCCTTCAGTTCTAATTCCAAGTCTAGCATCGAAATCGCCCATTTGCACTATCCTGTCCTTGCTGGTGGCCCTGACTATTATAAAACTCAATGTTTCATTCAACTTGTCAATGTCATCCTCATTGGCACCCTCACATGGTAAATACATTGAGACAATTCTCATCCTAATTCCTCTAACTGCCCAATCTACCCACATCATTCGCTCGTTTACGTGTCTAACAGAAACTATGTTGCGTGAAATAGAATTCTTGATGAGCAGCCCTACCCCAGACTGTGCCCTTTCCTTTTTAACACCCGTCAAGTACACATTATGATATCCTATCTCTTCCTTGTTATCTCCCCTTACCTGAATATCACTTACTACTAGCACATCCAGGTGCACCTCCTTTGCTGACTCAGCCAGTTCTACTTTCATTCTTCCATAAGCCCCATTAATATTGATAGCTTCCCATCGAATTCCACTTCGTTCGTCAAGTATTTTCCTAGAATTCCCTCGCCTGTCAAATGCGAGTGGGATTCCGTTACTCCCATAGGTCCAAGGCTTGCTTAAAATGTTCTGATCTCAGTAAATTCATGAAGCAGGATGCTACCCTACTTGCACATAGTCCAAATGAGGACCTCTCCTCTAACGGGTTAGGGACCACCGGTGGACTGTATAGCCCTAGCCGCCTGAGCACAAGGAAGGCCATGACTGAGAATATGTCCGAGATGCCCACTCCCATTCCGTAGCAACTAGTATCCCGACCCTCAGGGCCATTTACTAGGCCACTCAGCCGTTGCCAATGGTTCACGAACTAGGACGTGACTACAGTAATTCACACCGTGAACCATATATTATTATTATTATTATTATTATTATTAACAGGGATCGGCTAATTAAGTACTGGTACCGTTTATTGGTTTTCAGCCCAAACTTCCGACGTGTCGGCAATCTCTCTACTGCATCTGTGAAGCGGGACAGTCTGCTCTACAGGAAAAATCTCGCGCAATAGAATGAAGAACAGTGCAATTTCGTTATTGTATAGATCTATTTTATTTACAACATATGTTTAAAAGATCCACCTTCTCGTTCTGCACAAAGCTCTATATGCTTCATAACGCCTTCTTGCAACTTAGAAAGGGCGAGACTGTGACACTTTCACTTGCTGCCCTAACCCTTCCCATAACATCGTCCCTGTTATCAGGTAATACTATGTAAATTATGGCACGCATGTAGCCCCATAAAATGAAATCGATTTCTTCTGCTATCCCCACAGACTAACAGCACATGCAACAGCTTGTCTTTACAATAACGCCCCTGCTCCATTCAAAACAAACGACGCGAAACCGGAACGTTTACTAATGTTGTAATGTGATGGAAGTCATATCAACAAAAAAACCTATCCTCGTGCACAATTCGTTTAACTCACCGTCTAATGTCTAATATGAATCTGGAGCATTCGCCTTTAGAAAGAGCATACCGTCCCACTGCAAAGGTAAAGTAAACAGATTGTCGATACACCGGGAGCTGTTTTCTTTTTAATATTAAACGAATATCAATATTAAGAACATACTAAACAAAAAGTTAATAACTATAATATGGGATGAAATTTGATGTAAATTTGCCAAAATAATAATAAAGCAGTAAGTGTTGCACAGGAAGTAGTATAGAGGGAAAGGGATACCGGTGTGGGTATTAGGTACGTCAGCCCGTGTGATTTTCATACGTTACCTCTGCGCGGTTTCCTATTTTCTCACCAGGCAAATTCTGGGGCTGTATCTTAATTAAGGCCAAGGTCACTTCCTTCCCGCTCCTAGCCATCTCTTATCCATCGTCGCCGTAAGACCTATCTGTATCGGTGCGACGTAAAGCAGATTGTGCGTATAGCAGGGGGCTCGCGAGCGCCGTACTTATAAATGTCCCACATGTACAAACGATGAATGGGATGTCTACTAATTGATTTTCCCAACGGCACCACAGCCAGCAGGCAAGTTAGTCACAATATGAACAGATAACAACCGGACGGTGGCTCGCAGGATGTTCCTCAGCGCTACGACCTCATATTACTAGACTGGTGTATGTACGTGTACAGCAGCACATTTTCTGTCTGCATGTCGGCAATGGCTAGTGTGTTCAGCAACGACGAATACACAGACATTTTAATCTGTGGAGAATCTGGTGATAATGCAGCCGAAGCTCCAGACAGACGTCTGCATTCTACACACGTATTTCGCCAAACAATATTAGTTTTTGCTTCATACAAACAACTGTTTTATAGAGTGGAACGTCTGCACATGTATTAATAAGTTATTAAATTTTCTTTTCTGCACCTTCGGCGTATTCAAAAATGCACCCTGTTATGGAACGTGTGCAGTAAAATGACTGCTATTTGTTTCACAACATCCACAATACAGCACGTTGTAGCACGCCTTCGAAAATAAGTTTAGGCATCCCATGCGTCACTATTGCATGCGGGACAATTGAAAGTAGAAAGTACGGCGGTCGCGAGCCGCATGGTATATTAACAAAATTATCCTCGAGGATTTACACAAATTCATATACACTTCCTTTCTCACGATATCCAACTGTTCATTGAATACTGTAATTTCCGTTTCTCAGCTCAGCGTTCTCATTATTCAAAATGTTGAATTGATTTTTTTTTTGCTAGGGGCTTTACGTCACACCGACACAGATAGGTCTTATGGCGACGATGGGATAGGAAAGGCTTAGGAGGTGGAAGGAAGCGGCCGTGGCCTTAATTAAGGTACAGCCCCACCATTTGCCTGGTGTGAAAATGGGAAACCAGGAAAACCATTTTCAGGGCTGCCGATAGTGGGATTCGAACCTACTATCTCCCGGATGCAAGCTCACAGCCACGCGCCTCTACGCGCACGGCCAACTCGCCCGGTGAATTGAATTTCAATATACAATTAGTAGGATACGTATTATTTTGAATCTAAGCGCCTTAATCTTCTTTAACACACACGATATGTTACAATTATTTCCTCATACAATAATAGTCGCTTGTTATCCCCCTATTTAAATACTGTAACTTGTTGCTAGTTGCTTTACGTCGCACCGACACAGATAGGTCTTATGGCGACGATGGGACAGAAAAGGGCTAGGAGTGGAAAGGAAGCGGCCGTGGCCTTAATTAAGGTACAGCCCCAGCATTTGCCTGGTGTGAAAATGGGAAACCAGGAAAACCATTTTCAGGGCTACCGACAGTGGGGTTCGAACCTACTATCACCCGAATACTGGATACTGGCCGCACTTAAGCGACTGCAGCTATCGAGCTCGGTGTAACTTGTTGAATAACGTACATAGTGTTTTACAGATAACGAAGTAAAGTAGATCATATCCCAAGATCTGATATGGGTTCCAGGTTCGGTAATGTTGCTACGAAGAAGTCGAACCTTGACGTTAGGACTCGAAATAATATCACGACCCACTAGCACCACGTGCTAGCAACACGATCGAATAATCAGAATGGGAAGGAGAGGAGGTTACGCTACTAGCTTCTTATATATTTTACAACACAAGCCATGCCAATACAGTTTTCAAGAAGTCAATCTAAGCCAAACTTAGCTATAAAAAATAGGACAACAGTTTCACGAAGTCAAGCTACGATATGTGACACGCTTACACAATATTTCCTGTCTCGTTACTAGACCTCAAGCTGTAGTACATCATTCCCAATACCAATACTTATTACATTGTGAACGTGACGAATAACTCATACATATAAATGGCGATATTAAATAAAACTATGCATAATAAAATAATATATGTTGATTTTATTTACCATATATCGGGTCATTACAGGCTGATTGTAATTTTCAGTGTTATAAAACTACAACTCCTGTTCTAAGCAACATAAATGCACTTAGAATTTTATAAAAACTAGTTTTCAGTTCGAGGTAGTCTAATACATGCGTCGTCTGAAGTTTGGGCTTGTCTTTTCATTGTTTTTACCACGATTTCATTTACACAGTTGTCAAATTTGCCACTTTAAGGAACTCCAGTTGTATTAACGCTTGGTGAATATATTTTACATCATTTAACTTATTTTTGGAGTATCTGTTGGCTTTATGGAAGAGTAGTTTTACTTGGTAGCTGTTGATAAACTCAGGTGATTCAAATAATTTCATTAAGGTACAGTCAAAGGGATCTCCTCTTGAATTCCTAGCGTTGAATGAGGGCGGATACATTTGTGTTCTGATGCAGTCATAGGTCTCCAAGCTTTTTCGGGGGTCGAAGTTTTCCAATTCGTATTTTATAGCGGTATCATTTCCAGAGGAAATATGTAATGGCTAAGGCATTACAACCTTGTGAGATAGGTAGCATTTGCTAAATGAACCATAACTGAGGAAATTCGTAGTTATTAACGTACCATATTTTCTCGAATAGAAGGACCTTCCTGAAATGTTCTTCGTGGAGATGAAATACAAGGGTGTTTACAAGGGTAGTCCAATCATTTTTACGATACCTGCAATATATTTACTGAAAGTAATGCCAAGAATTTTACAGTGACTAACAACTGGTAACACGTTGTATAATTGCTACTCCATGATCCGATCAGCAAAAGTGTTGTAGTCCTTGCTCTAGAGCCAGTAGTATAATTGGACAGTTCGGCCGCCTCCTCCTCCTCCTCCTCCTCCTCCTCCGGCTCCCTGGGGCCTCCTCCACCTCCTCCTCCCGAGGGGCCTTCCCAGGGGCCTTCTCCACCCCCTTCCCCCGGGGGGCCTTCCCAGGGGCCTGCTCCACCTCCCGCGGGAAATTTGAATTGGTAAACAAAGCCACGTGCTTTTTGACAGACAACAAAGCATCGCTAACCTCAGTTTGACAGCCACGTTCTTTTTGACAGACAACAACGCATCGCTAACCTCAGTACTGCCATCTTGACGGGCCTAAACCTTAGTGGTACCAACTTAAGCTAACTAGCGCGAGATTTGAATCGGCTCTAGAGCCGTTTGAGAAACAGAAAGTTTCGTTAAAATGGTGTAAAGCCCTTGTCAACAGGATCGGCACAGACCGTAAACCGTACTCCATATAAATGCAGACCGTGCTATACATTATATATCCACCAAAGCAATAGTCCCAACATCAAGACAAACAATGCCATAGACAACGGACAGCCATGCCCCATGCATTTTTTCATGGGAATTAGTGATTACAAGAAACTGTTATGTCGCTCTAGAACAGAGGTGCTCACGCTGGGCATTCCGTCCCGCGGACGCCCAGCACTGTAAGTGGACGGGCTGGCAGGTGATGAGCGTACGCTGTTCAACCGCGGTGACGTTGTAGCTACGTCACAGGCCGTGAAGGATGGGCGAAGCTCTCCCGTCACTCTCGATCACTGCTGCGATACCCGAGTTTGAAATAGAGTCAGTAAATAATGAAAGAAAGAGAGCAGAAATCCATGTCATTTTCAATTTACGTTGTAAGAAATAAATTATGTTCATTACAGTGTATGTACTTTCACCGGGTACAATAAAGAGTTAGGCCTACAACCTGAAATATCTTTATATTGTACGTAATGAATTACAATTTGCTTAACGTCGCACCGACACAGATATGTCTTATGGCGTCGATGGGAGAGGAAAGGCTTAGGAATGGGGAAGGAAGCGGCCGTGGCCTTAATTAAGGTACAGTCCCAGCATTTTCTTGGTGAGAAAATGGGAAACCACGGAAAACTATCTTCAGAGCTGCTGACAGTGGGGTTCGAACCCACTATCTCCCGTCGGAAGCTCACAGCTGCGCGTCCCTAACCGCACGGCCAACTCGCCGGGTAAGAGGTGCATTACAGACAGTTGTAATATAATACGGAGTTAAGGTGGATAAGCTGCGGCTTGTAGTTGTTTGGGTTTAAATTATCTGATAAAATCAACAACAACCCAATCACGCTTACCAGGATTAAAATGAATGAGGTTATTTACTTGAAGGCTATCTTGGATAGTAAATAGCCTATCTATGTCCTCACTCATGATGAAATTCCCTTGCCATTTAGAGGCTACCTATTAATATCGGACGCTTGTTAAATTTTAAATACACAACAATACACCAGTGTGCAAAATCATTGTTGTATAATGCAGTTATATTACTCTTTGTTTAATGAATAACAGGATTTCCTTTAAATGAAAATCAGTCATTCCCATCCATGGACTTGCAAGTCGTAGCTTGTACGCTTAAACCCTACCTTTGTAGATTGTAACACAAAAGTTATAACGTGTCAGTTTTCTTTGAATTATTAAATATAAAAAATAAAACTGATTGTTTATATCGAGTGCAGTGTAAATCAAACCAGAATATCTTGAAAATTTTGTTGTTGTTGTTATAATTATAGAGTTATATTTTAAATAACGTATCCCAACAACGGCATTTGATCCCAATCAGCACTTCGCTGAACAGTGGCGGAGAGATTCGTAATCACAGTCGAACGTCAATGCTCCCTCGTTTTCCTGCAAAGTGTGTTCGCTCTCTCGCTTCATTGTGACGTATGCTTGTTACGTATGCTGCCTGCATTTACGTCACGCCAGCCCGGCCGCACTGGACTAGCCTCAACGGGCGGCCAGCCGAGCACCTCTGCTCTAGAGTCTAGAGGTATATCTTTGGTACAATATCTCACTCGCAATGGTGAATTTACTCGGGAAAAGACTGTAACGTAAGACTTTCCCCAAGTACTTGCGGACAATTCGATCAAAGGTTTTACTTACTGTAAGTCGATATCTGTTATTGTTGGTTCCTCTTGGTCATGAACTCCACAGTAGAGAATTAAATCGCATTGACTACAGTGTTATGTATTACAGTCCTCGTAGATATGCCAGAGATTTGTCCAATAGCAGTTACGGAAGGAAGTCTTTTTCAAATTCTGTTTGATAATATTTTTTGCTAGCAGCTTATAGAGTTCAGTATCGTGATTCGTCTGTAATCCGAAATATATCGGACTGTTCGTTGTTTTTAGAATTAACACAGTAGATTCCTCGGTGAATAAACAGTTCTAACATCAATTTAGCGCAGCATTTAAGACATCCTTTACATCATTGACGAAGTGCTACATCCTAAGCCAAAAGACAGATTGTCACGTGATTCTCGTCCTTTGAGTCTGGCCTTCTTACCATACGTACAATCTTCCATAGATAGGATTGGTAATATTCTCAGAAGGCACCATATTAAAACCATTTTAAATCCTAATATCATCACAGGCAATAATTTGCGATATGTTAAAGACCGTATTGGTTAAACTGTGCTGGAATATCTAGCCCATGATTCCTTGCTCCTGCGGATCGGTTTATGTTGGCCAAACATGTAGCAACGAGGAGGGTTAACGAAGATCGCAGGCACTTATGTCTTTGCTACCCAGAGGTCTGCTGTGGCAGAACATGTCATGCATAACGACCATCAAATCATTTTAATGCAAATTCTGTCATTTACAAAGAGAATCATTTTCTACCTAGATGCATTCGTGAGACGATAGAAATTGCTAAACACCTGAATAATTAAAGGTGACGGCTGTATACTGAATAGATCATGGCTACCCTCCATAGTTAACGCGTCAACATCTTTATCCTTGACAATGGACGACCTGGAATGAAGTACATTTCTAATAGGGTCTCTCTATCTTTCGTCGGATTACTATAGAATGACAAGTTGCCAATACATTACTTGTTATTGCTCTGAAGACATCCTGGTCGCTGGATCAAAAATGCGTCAGCGGATTATAAAAATTACGCGACCTATTATTCCAAATTAAGTATTATTATCCCCCCTTTTATTTGGTTTCCGAAGTTGGCCAACTATAGACCCTACAGAACTTAGGCTTCTTGGCCTTCCTTCCCTTCTCTTCTCTTCCCGGAACCTCTTGATTCCTTCGCTTCTCATCTTTCTCTCTTCTTCGAAAATGATCCGTTTGGATCTTCTTTTCAGTGATTTCTCTTCAAATTATTTTAGCTGTCGACTTTTATTCTGAAGTCTCTTCCATAGTGGATCATCTGTAGTGTAATTACAACTTCTTCCGCATCCCCCTTGTCCTCTTCTACCCACTTGCAGGTGGCCCTTAACCCAATGATGTATTGAAGATCTTTATGGTCAGTCGTTTGTCATCCATTCTTAATAGGTGTCCTAGAATTTGAGCCTTCGTTTCCTCATTGTGTCCGTAATATTTTCATCGTACATGTAGAGCTCCTCATTTCTCCGCTTTTTCAAGTCTCACCAGTAGTCTTCTGTGGTTCAAGAATTTTCGTCAGAATCTTCCTTTCCTTCTTCTCGAGTTCTTGCAGCTCCCCTTTTTGTATCTAAAATAAGCGTACAATCTTTCCGGTTTTATTACCGAGTTACAATGTCGGATTTTGGCCTTGGAGGATTTCGCGCATTTGTTACTACTGTGATGTGTTAGCTTGTAATGGGACAAACCATTTATACCATTCAAGGATCACACTATCTGGACCATTTGTTTTTGGTGCGGTTCCTCTCAAAGCGTCTTCGATCACTTCGATAGTGATAAGTTATCATTTTCGAGACGAGGAACATCATCTTCTTCCAAAAATGTCTATATACTTTGTAATATATTACCTGCCACATTATCTGATACCTCTTCTTCCTAAGCATATGTCCAAATGCCTCTCGATCTCTGTTATTAATTACTAAATTACGGATTTTTCTCTCTTTTTTTTGAATTTTCTTTTACGCGGCACCGACACAGACAGGTCATATGGCGACGACGGGGTAGGAAAGGGCTAGGAATGGGAAGGAAGCGACCATGTCCTTAATTAAGATACAGCCCCAGCATTTGCCTGGTGTGAAAATGGGAAACCAAGGAAAACCATCCTCAGGGCTGCCGACAGTGGGGTTCGAACCCACTATCTACTGGTTGCACTAAATTATGTGACGTGCTCATCCGTCCATTGATGTATCCACTGACGATTGGACGATTTAGGAATCCTTGCTACGTGCTAAAGAGAAGTTTCGTTTCCCAAAAAGTGATTGTTTTCACACCCCCTATACAGTGTCTCTAAAGATTATTCTTTTATTTACAAGAGGTAATTTTTTGATAGCTTTCATGTTCGACGTAATATCGTCTCCCATAAGTTTTTTCGCCTGTTCGTACAGAACCCTTTCATAGCAATTTCAATATTTAATGAATGCCTGTGTTCGTATGATATTGTCCATGGCAGGTTTTACTTTTCCTGACCACCACTCTATAACGTTCCTGTATCGGTACTGTAAACGTTCAGACTGGTGGTAGGCTAATATGAAGCAATCGGCATTGTCTTTATGCCTAAAATCATTTTTGTTTATTTTTCATGCCCTTCTTCCCGGGAGAGACCTTCCGCCTTGTTCTTTTCTTAGTGTAAACAGGAGAGAATGGTGGTAATTGAAAGCTATAGGGATTTCTTTCTTTCTTTTTTTCTTAATTCGTTTACCCTCCAGGGTAGTTTTTTTCTCGGAATCTGCGAGGAACCCCACCTCTACCACCTCAAGGGCAGTATTCTGGAGCATGAGACTTTGGCTCGGTGATAAAACTAGGAGGGAGGACCAGTACCTCGCCCAAGACGGCTTCACCTGCTATGGTGAACGGGGGGCTTGCGGTGGGGGGATGGGAAGATTGGAAGGGATAGACAAGGAAGAGGAAAGTAAACGACCGTGGCCTCCTAAGTTAGGTACCATCCGGGTATTTTCCTGGAGGAGAAGTGGGAAACCACGGGAAACCACTTCGAGGAGGGCTGAGGAGGGAATTGAACCTCCCCCCTACCTACTTATTTGACCTCCCGAGGCTGAGTGGACCCCGCTCCACTTTTCAAATTTCTTGGCATAGCCTGGAATCGAACCTGGACCTCCGAGGGTGGCAGCTAATCACACTAACCACTACACCAGAGAGGCGGACAGGGATTACTTTACAGTTCATTATTTGCTTAGTGCTCTACGTGAGAGATAAGCGCTGTCCAATCGGGATTTTGAGCTTTCAGGACAAAATTAAATATTTTACTCGTTATTTGTAATTTAAGTTCCATTCATACTGTTCTTACACAATTTCTAACAAGGAACGGGTACTGTTGAGACCGCTCTTCGTTTGTGTGTTCCATTGCTTTGCCATTTTTATTTAACATAGAGATGGGGGAGTTCATGGGTACTTTCGGGGAAATAATTAAAAGCCGACCGAGCGAGTTGGCTGCGTGGTAAGGAGCGCGCAGCTGTGAGCTTTCATTTGATAGATAGTGGGTTCGAACCCCACTTTCGGCAGTCCTGAAGATGGTTTTTCGTGGTTTCACATTTTCACACCTCTTCCTTCCCACGCCTAGCCCTTTCCCGTACCATCGTCGCCATAAGACCTATCTGTGTCGGTGTGACGTAAAGCAAATTGTAAAAAAAATTGAAATCCGAAAAGTTTTTAAGACACTATCAGTTTCATTAACTGTGAAGAATGTGATTATGTAGATGTGAAGTTAGATTGGGTGCTCGGGAAACTCGTCGGTTTTATAAAGTAGAGAATTGGCTTTCCAGCAGAGTATTCTTAAGTGCAGGCGTGAATATGACTTAGTCCACATTACGAGTTAATTCGAGGGCTACATTAAATATGCTCTCCAGCTTCTCCGAAGTTGCGAAGCGAAGATGGCCGAATATTTAAATGACTCCTTTTAGGTCACGATCTTGTAATATTTTCAGCAGTTCGAAGAATTCTGTAGCAGGTGACGAGAAACCTCAACTAAATTCCAGTTTAAAGACAGCGGATTCATATTTTCTTCTCAGCTCATTCCTGATGTAGACCATGAGACTTTCAACTGGAAGATTTATAATTACAATATACTAGATACATCCTAACAGTCTAATTTAGAACATATTCTTTGTCATAACTTATCTTAGGAAAAAATGAATCAGTCCTCTTTATTAAATCATGTTCTAAAGATGTCAGACACGATTACTTCCATTTTTTGTTTGTCTGGAATCATTTAATACTGTTGGTGATAATTAAGAATCAAATATTTACTCACTAGTAGGTAAGATTATGCCGGCTCCGCGGTGTAGGGCTAGCGTGCCTGCCTCCTACCTGGAGAACCCAGGTTCGATTCCCTGCCAGGTCAGGGATTTTTACCTGCATCTTAAGGCTGGTTCGAGGTCCACTCAGGAGGTATCTGACGATGAGATGGCGGCCCCAGTCTAGAAAGGCAAAGATAAGCCTAAGGGCCGAGAGAAACCGTCGTGCTGACCACACGCAACCTCGTAATCTGCAGGCCATCGGGCTGAGCATTGGTCGCTGGGTAGGCCATGGCCCTTCGGAAATGTTGCGCCATGTTTTTTTTGTTTTGTTTTGATTAGGTAAAATTATACTCGCATTAAGTCCTGCTCCATGGCTAAATGGCTAGCGTGTTGGCCTTTGGTCACAGGGGCCCCGGGTTTGATTCCCGGAAAGTTCGGGAATTTCAACCATCATTGGTTAATTTCGCTGGCATGGGGCTGGGTGTATGTGTCGTCTTATCACCATCATCATGACGCGCAGGTCACCTACGAGCGCCAGATCTAAAGACCTGCACCTGGCGAGCCGAACATGTGCTCGGACACTCCCGACACTAAAAGCCATACGCCATTTCCTTTTTTCACTTTTATCAAAATAGTTTTCAGAGAACTGCAGCCCACGCACCGGTTATTTACCGCATGTTTCAGACAACAACAACAACAAAAAAGCACCACAGTTCGGTAAAATGGGTGGCCTAAATTTACAGGGGCTTCGGAGAAGAATACGTCCAAACTCTTCTTCTCTCTACTTCAAATGTTTAGCGGGTCAGTATAACAATAAGCGAATGCTGCAGGTTCATGTTGGAAGCAAACAAATAAATAATAATAATAATAATAATAATAATAATAATAATAATAATAATAATAATAATAATAATAATAATAATAATAATAATAATAATAATAACAGTTTTACATCCCACTAACTACATTTTTATTATTCATTTCTGAGACACCAAGGCGACGTAATTTTGTTCCGCAGCAGTTCCTTTTTCGTGCCAGTAAATCTACCAACACGAGATTGACGTATTTGGGCATCTTGAAACACGCCCGCAATGAGCCTGGACCGAACCTGCCAAGTTAGTATCATTTGAGCTACTCAGCCCGGCAAGCAAATTAATCTTTCTACGGTTCACTAGATTCGGGTTAACGCAATGTGCATGAGAGCAGGCGTATACATTGACAATATGACTTCACTCATAGTAGAGCGTTAGTGGACAAAACGTTCAAGGGTCACAAAATTCACGCTGTCGAGAGTGCAGGAAAGCTGATGATACAGCTGGAGATAAAACCAATACCTAGCTACTTCTATTTCAAAACAATCCTGAATAAATGAAATGAAATGGCGTATGGCTTTTAGTGCGGAGTGTCCGAGGACAAGTTCGGCTCGCCAGGTGCAGATCTTTTGATTTGACACCTGTAGGCAACCTACGCGTCGTGATGAGGATGAAATGATGATGAAGACGACACATACACCCAGCCCCCGTGCCGGCGAAATTAACCAATCTTGGTTAAAATTCTTGACCCTGCCGGGAATCGAACCCGGGACTCCTGTGACCAAAGGCCAGCACGTTAACCATTTAACCACGGAGCCGGGACAATCCTGAATAATATTGTTGACCTACATAAGTGATAAATTTCAAATTTAGAACAAGCTATACAGTTTGTCAGAAAGATGGAAGTGCGTGTCGTGATTACCCGAACGTACTACACATAACAAGAAGAAGAAAATTTAACATGTTATAGAAACACTTTTGTTTCATCCAAATCTACCGCAACGAAAATGTTCACGGAAGAACATAACCACGGCTGTTTCTAGTCAAGGCCTAACCCACGTTACGTAGCAATATCACAGAGGGATGTCGTCACCGTCCTGTAGCTAGACACAGTTGGGGATAAAATCAAGACTCACCTACAGTACCTTTATTTCAAAACAATGATGAATAATGTTGACCTACACAACTATCAACATTGTCCTGCAAGCTTACACTTAATATTTAAGACGTCAATTAACAAAACATTTATGCAATGCCATTAAATATTTCTTAATAATAATAATAATAATAATAATAATAATAATAATAATAATAATAATAATAATAATAATAATAATAATGGTTTTATTTCCGCTAACTTCATTTAGATGGTTTTCGGAGACGCCGAGATGACGGAATTTTGCCGGAATTCTTTTACGTGTCAAATCTGCCGGCACAAGTTTGACGTATCTGAGCACATTCATTTATCACCGAACTGATCCAGGATCGAACTTGTCAATTATTTTTTAACATAATGTATTTTTAGTTTGCCTGACGACTTTATGACGCTAGCTGTAATTTCCTTTTATTTCTACTCTTCTCCATAAAGCTGTAGTACATAAAACATTAAACGATTCACCCATGGGCGCCCGCAGGATCTTTTCCAAGGGGGGCACAATAACAATTTTCTTGAATACCAATATAACGTCAGCAACATTAAATTGTTTACAGAAATTTGCGAATATAACAGATGCTAGATGACTGTCAGTAAATTCAGTTTATGAAATAATCTGGTATGATATTAAACAATTGAACATCAACGTTTTAGAATTCCAGGGGGGGGGGCAAGCGCCCCCCTTGCCCCCCCCCTTGCGGGCGCCCATGGATTCACCCCATTATTGCGAATTATGGCACAATATTTTGAATCCATATAAATGTATTTCTCATCACTGCTGCTAAATGTCATCATGTACGTTGTTTAACCAGAATGTCCTATTACCTCACTGAAATGACCAAAGGCAGAAGGAATTAAAAACGCTGTTTTGTTCCCGGCAACCGCAAATTATCGTTTATTTTTATAGTCCACAGTGCCTTTTACACGAATTTCATCAACATTCAAGATATTTTTTCGTTGTCAGAAAGTTGAACAATATGCTTAAAGAAATGTGTACTGTGATTCCCCTTTTCTGAAAAGGAGGTTTATTCAAAAGGAGTAGATAATGTAATTTTCTCAAATATCGAGGAAGTGGACATGATTAAACATTACCTAATCTGATGACGCCATAGCACTTCACATTAAATATGACATACTTCGGTTTTCATAAATATGGGACCAAACTGATTACGTAAAATGTCTTAATATTTAAGCAGCTGTCACTACAATTTTCACCGCTTTCCGAGCCAGGAGAATGAATTAGAAGCAGCTAAAATCCGCGCCCCGGATGGGAATTGAACCCGAGACCCTCTGAACCGAAGGCCGCAACACTGACCATTTAGTCAAGGATCAGAACGATAGTAATAATAATAATAATAATAATAATAATAATAATTATCATCAGCAGCATCATAGGACTAAACTACTACAATGTCAAACAATGATCCAACCAGAGTGCCTGTATCCTTCAGAATGTCTAGGTTTAACGACGAGAAAAGACATTGAAGAAGTCGAGAAGAAGGAAAGAAAGATTTCAAGGAAACTTGTCGGACCAAAAAGATGTACTGAAACATATCGGTTACGCAATAACAAAGAAGTATATAAAACATGCAGCAGGATTTTGGATACCATACGCAAACGAAGGGTTAATTTCTTTGGACATATTTCAAGAATGCGCGACAAGAGACTCGCTAAGAAAATGTTTAACCATTGCAACAAGCCCAATAGGAAAGGCAACTCTTATGACAAATGGTTTGTTAACACCAAGAAAACCGGGCGAGTTGGCCGTGCGCGTAGAGGCGCGCGGCTGTGAGCTTGCATCCGGGAGATAGTAGGTTCGAATCCCACTATCGGCAGCCCTGAAAATGGTTTTCCGTGGTTTCCCATTTTCACACCAGGCAAATGCTGGGGCTGTACCTTAATTAGGGCCACGGCCGCTTCCTTCCAACTCCTAGGCCTTTCCTATCCCATCGTCGCCATAAGACCTATCTGTGTCGGTGCGACGTAAAGCCCCTAGCAAAAAAAAAAAACACCAAGAAATATCTGTAGGAAATGAACAACATGGATCAAAACATCCACAACAGAACCACTTTCACAAACAAGATACACATTTGAGGGTTTCCTAGAGCCAGAAATAGCGACCAAGTAGGTACGACATTGGATGGCTGAAAAGAAAGAAGCTGTAAGCACGAGAATGATGGAATACTGGTGCCAAAGTAAACTGGAATCGTGAAGAATTATTTACGTGGTCCATAGCTGGCCAAAATTGATTATGAATGAATCATGATCATCATCATAAAGAATATCTTTCAGTAAAGACCAAATCAGGGGTAAAATTTCTAGCTAGGAAAATGCCAACTGACAAGTGAAGAGGTTAGAGAGCAATGTTCGAATGATAGTGGCAAAATAACAGGAGATTCCAGAGAAAACCTGTTCCACCTGATTTGATCACGTCAGAGTTAACAGGTAGTCTCCGATACCTGAAGCCCAATGCAGGACAAGTTCTAATTATCTGATTATATGTCCCAAGGTGGAAGTACAGTACATTGGCGAATATATTAATTTCAGTTAATTTAATTTAGTCCCTTTATGACTTCGACGTTGCTTGTGTTAACGAGCCTTAATAGAATTCAAATCTTTTATCATGCAGGATAGTTCCCTTGAACTCTATAAACCGAAAGCTTGATTTTAAATATCAATAAATTAAGGTTTGCCAACCATTTTACTATTCCTTGGGTGATTTCTTATCTGAATGTAATAAGCGAGCAACGAACTTCTTTTTGTAATAATTGAAAACTGTTAATATGAAGGCCCAATTTGTAATGGATGTGGGATTTAGCATTACTCGCAGATTTAGGCAACATTCAAATATTTTGAATAAGGGATTATAAGGGAAATGCGTCCTTTCAAATGAAGTGTCTAGTTGTGTGTTAGCTTTCCAAAATAAATTGAAATTGTTCTGACAGCAATTAGGTAAGGGCATGTTTCATGTTTTACTGAGCTTCAAGAAGTGAACTCAGAACAGTTCAGTGCCATTGGATTGATTTATTAAGTTGATTGAATGAGTTTGAAGAAAGATTTTTTAAGACCTTTCTGTGAGTGCGAGAAAAATTCATTCGTTCGGAAATCCATTAAAGCTGACGTCGGTGATGCACCTGTGCAACTACAGTTCGAATTAATTGACCTTCAGTGTTGTTCCCAATGTAGGATTGAGACCGCTGAACGCGGAATAACGTCAAAACGTTGCGAACGAGAGCAAGCTTAACCTCACAGACTTCATTGGAGGGGCCTAAGTGCCGGGCTGAGTGGCTCAGACGGTTGAGGCGCTGGCCTTCTGACCCCAACTTGGCTCAGTCCGGTGGTATTTGAAGGTGCTCAAATACGTCAGCCTCGTGTCGGTAGATTTACTAGCACGTAAAAGAACTCATGCGGGGCAAAATTCCGGCACCTCGGCGTCTCTGAAGACCGTAAAAGTAGTTAGTGGGATGTAAAGCAAATAACATTGATTGGAGGGGCCTAATTAGTCAGGGAATGATCTGGGGGTGCTTTCTGACCCCGTAGGTGATGTTATGACGTCATAAGCATACGTACGAGGGCAATGCTAACCTTACTGGCCACCCTGTGGTAGTTTTGACCCTAGGCGAAGTTATGACGTCATAGCCTTACATACGAGGGCAATGCTAACCTCACGGGCCACTTTGGAGGAGTCAAATCGGACGGGCCCTTCTTGGAGGAGCCGATTCGGAAAGGTCACGAACCCCTTTAGAGGAACCAAATTGATCGGGTGCCCATGGAGGAGCCATAAATCGGTTAGGTGGCCTGCAGATGAGGTTATGACGTCATTATGACGTTTTAACCGAACCTTGCGCACGAACGCTAACCTAACCTCACACACAGGCTCTCCTTGGAGGAGTCCAATCAGTTAGGTGACCGGTAGTTGAGGATATGACATGTTAACCTAATCTTGCTACGAGGAATGCCAACCTGAACTCAGACGGGTTCCCCTTGAAGGAGCCAAACTAATGAGGTGACTTGTAGGTGTGGTTAACACGTGTGTTAACCTATCTTTACATAACCGAACGCGCAGGCCTTTTCCTGGCAGAGCTGTGACGTCACAGCGTGACAAATGACTATTAGATCCCGCTACAGACATATCAGTGAGTTCTCGTGGCAACTTCGTGAGTTACTGTAAATAAATGGTCGAATAGCAGTATGGGAGGTTGGTTGATAAATTGTTTGGTGGCACCTGGGTGTGTGGGTGTATTTGTGTGTTAGGGAAGGACCGGGGTTTAGAGAATAATGTAGCTCATGGTTCGTTTAGGAATCTGTTATTCGTCCCGCCCGAAAATTAAGTTGAGCACCCCTGCGGAAGGGAATGGTATTATCATAAGACCAACGTATTTTCATTCTTTTTAAGATGACCAACCCTTTCCCCAACCAACGGTCATACATTTTTGGCATAAATCAACAACATATCCCCTTTCAAATGAACAGAAAACAGTGATAAACAGATTTACAGTGTGGTATTGTACATTTCTATACATGTTCTATGCTTGGAAAGTCTGATTCCCATTGCTACTGGTCATGGCAAGTGTGCCTAAGAGGAAGGAAAATTATTTCACTGAAAAAAACGAATTTATGTCATAAAGAAAAGTGATAAAGGAAGATCTCAAGTGATTTAGCAAATGAGGGCGGAGGAAGTCAAATCCGAAACTGCATTGAAAATTGTAAAATTAGATAAAAGAATAGGAATAAAATGCAGACAGCCATAAGAAGGAGTGAACAACGTGGTTTTCAAGCGGTTCAATGAGCCTATGTAAGTGGAACGGTGTTACAAGAAAGAAATCTCTTATTTTGCCTCTGATCTCGGGGTATTTAATTCTCTACTAGTAACAGATAGTTGCACAAATGTTGTCTCTGATACAATATTGTCTTGAGAGAAGTTTGTGGAATATTATGACTTATGAAGTTTGATATTCCCTTTAAGAAGACCACCTCTCTATAAGACCGAATTTTCGTTATTTATCATCTAGTCGACTAAAAGAAGTTCCACTGTACGTAAAAGAAAAAGCTATCCGTAAGAACAACTTACTTAGCTTATATTCAAGTACGGAATGTGAAGCCGGATGTTGCAAAGTCGTTAACTTGTTAATAAGACGGCAAATAAATTGCGAATTCCGAGCGTGTTACTGATAAACTCATTTGTTGGTGAAATAGCCCCCGTAATGTGTAGATTGATGTTGCAAAGTCGTTAACTTGTTGATAGGATGGCGAATAAATTCCGAATTCCGTGATAATTACTGATAAACTCATTTCATGCCTAAATAGCACCAACACACTTTACTTTATATAATTCACCGAGTGAGTTGGCCACGCGGTTAGTAGCGCGCAGCTGTAGGCTTACATTCAGGAGATAGTGGGTTCACTATTTATCAGGCGTTCAGTTTCGTTAGAGCAAGGCAAAAATTATTAGGTAAGAGTTAATGAATTAAGTTTAAAACGAATACAGATCTTACCTTTCATCACAGCAACTGTTGGAAAGTATGTCCATCGTTCTTGATACAAACGTTGCACGATTGATTCTTTAGGAGAAATCTCTCAACTATAAATATCGTTGTCCGAAACCAAACCCGATGGTGCGACAGCCCCGAAGGGCCATGGCCTACTAAGCGACCGCTGCTTATCCCGAAGTTCTGCAGATCATGAGGTGTCGTGCGGTCGGCACGACGAATCCTCTCAGTTGTTATTCTTGGTTTCCTAGACCGGGCCGCTATCTCAGCGTCGGATAGTTCCTCAATTGTAATCACGTAGGCTGAGTGGATCTCGAACCAGCCCTCATATTCAGGCAAAAATCCCTGACCTGGCCGGGAATGGAACCCGAGGCTCGGGTAAGAGGCAACCACACTACCACTACACCGCGGGGCCGGCTTTGTTTTCAATTTTACTTTTTTTTAGACCTTTTACTGATCCTTTTTGTTATTTTTCTAATTCTTTCTTTGTTTTCTTTATTTCCTGTTTTAAGGACAACACACACACACACACCCAGTCCCCGGGCCAGTGGAAATAACCAATTAAGGTTAAATCCCCGACCCGGCCGGGAATCGAACCCGGGGCCCCTTGAACGAAACGCCAGCGTGCTAATCATTTAGCCATGGAGCCGGACGCTCGTTGTCCAGTTCTATACAACGTTCAACTACAAGTTTAGGAATGCAACACTAATAACGCCAATAACGTGCATTAAACATGAACTCTACTCATAAATTAAACATTCATTCTGTACGCTTACCGCTAACCATATTCGCTGCACTGCCTGACCGCGCACTCTATCCCCTCCACTCGTGACCAAATCAAGCATGTCCCCAGTCCACCTACGTGATAGCAAGGACTGAAGTGCCGGTAAATTTTCACTAGCTCACCATGTACATCTAAAACACCAGACCCTGGAAACAAAGGACTCTTAAAGGCAGGATAGTGAAAACTGTAACGATAACATGAATATAAATTACTAGATGTAGCTTACTTCCCCGCCGCTGATGGCTTATTAAAGAACTTGCAAACCATTTAACGATAGCAGGGGATGCTAAGTAGATGCCTATTGCGTGTGCCCTGATTGATAAGGGCTGATAACCACACGACTTATAAAAACAATCAGAAGTACTATCGCCAGTTAGTTCGTTACCATGATGATTGAATAGTATTCCCTTGTCAGCGATCTTCGCCAATGTTGGACTTATCCGTGAATATCTCCATTATCTTAACTCGCACGACAAAAATGTATTCGATGTAAAAGGTTTGTTTGTATGTTGAGTATTCAGCCCGAAGACAAGTTTGATCCTCAACAGCTCCACCATCAACTGACATACATGGTCTCGGCGTCACGCAAGATGTGTACTAGGAAATTAAATGAGGCAATATCCCGTTGCTTTCCTCATCCAGCCATACGTTGCTATTGAATATCAGCCTGCGAAGCCCACTGAAATTCACTCCTCAGCCGACCCTATGAGTCACATTTTCACACCCTTCATGACCGGAACTATCTCCATAAGGAATGTCATTGTTAGCATCACTCATACTTCAGCCGGGCTGAGTGGCTCAGACGGTTAAGGCGCTTGCCTTCTAACCCCAACTTGGCAGGTTCAATCCTGGCTCAGTCCGGTGGTATTTGAAGGTGCTCAAATACGACAGCCTCGTGTCGGTAGATGTACTGGCACGTAAAAGAACTCCTGCGGGACTAAATTCCGGCACCTCGGCGTCTCCGAAGACCGTAAAAGTAGTTAGTGGGACGTAAATCAAATAACATTATTACTGCTCATACCTCAGTCACTTCCATATTGTCAAAGTTAAGGTTGAAACTGAAACAGGTTAATAAAAGTAGCAAATATGTCCTCCTTCACACCAGAAGACACAGCGCATAGGAAACTGCATTTTAAATAGCTTGTATTATGTACACTATTTAGACAGAACTAATATTTCCGAAGATAGTTTGAAGTATCTGCCAGATTATTCACAACGGTGATTTGTGTGCTAAATCCGCCAGTTGACGTGAAGAAGGTAGTCGAAAGAAATTATGAGATTCATAAGATCAAAGGACAGGCAGGAAATTCCAAACGTTTATAAATGAAACTGAATCAGAATATAGAAATGTGGTACATTACACTGAGGTATGTTGGCTAAGCCGAGGAAAGATGCTAAAGAGGGCTTTTGATGTGACAAAGCCAATAGAGAGTTTATGGACGGGAAAGGAAAATCCATCAAACAGTTCAATGATCGTGAATGGATGAGTGACTTTAGATAACTAACCGACATATGGATGCATTTGCGTTTGCGAGGTAGAGAAAACTTCGTCCACAATTTGGCTGACTATCTGAAATCCTTTGAAAATAAAACTCAATTCTAGCTTCAGAGAGGAAGACAGACTACGTTTCCTGCTTTTCAGAATGTATAGTTGCTAATACTGCAAAATACGCTTCATAAGTTGCTGATTTAAAAACAGTATTCAGTAATATGCACTCAGATTGTAGATCAGTTGAAAAAAAGTATGTTTCCTACTCCCGTCAGTGTGGCTATTGGTGATGTTTCTGGCGACATGCGAATGGAAATAATATATCTGCAGTGTAACTGTGTGATAAAATAATATTTAGTGATGTTTGATTCATTGATATCTATTCCATAAGCTTGGGTAAGGCCTATTTTCCACACATGCATTACCATGCTCTTAAAATAACGTGCCTTCTTGGAAATTTCTATGGATGTGAGCATCTATTTTCAACGTAGACTGTTAAAACTATGAACATTCAAAATTTGGCATGAAATAAATATTTGGCACCAGAAACATAACTTTCAAATAATAATAATAATAATAATAATAATAGTAAAACAAACCCGTCACGAATGAGTTTATAATATTTCATGGTTGTGTTCATTGTTTCAGGAATCCAATTACGGTGGCAACCTTTACTTCACCCACTCCTGTAAACGTGAGTTTGAGGATAGGTGAACTGGTAAATATGCAAAATCGAACACTGATTAGTAAAACCTACTATTTATGAAAACACACGAAAAACCACATAACCTGTTATCATCACATAATTACAATAAGGTTAGATTTGAGGTTTCACGTACATTCATATACACTTCCTTTCTCACGACACCCAACTAAAACTGAAGCTTGGCTCATTGGCTGCATTAACTGACTTTCCTCAGCTCGGTGACCTCATTATTCAGAATGTTGAACTGAAATTTCAGCATGCAATTGGTAACAAACGTATTATTTAGTTAGATGTTCTGTCTTACCGGGCGAGTTAGCCGTGCGGTTAGGGACGTGCAATTATGAGCTTGCATCCGGGAGATAGTGGGATCAGACCCCACTGTCGGCAGCCCTGAAGATGATTTTCCGTGGTTTCCCATTTTTACACCAGGCAAATGCTGGGACTGTGCCTTAATTAAGGCCACGGTTGCTTCCTTCCCACTCCTAGGCCTTTCTTATCCCATCGTCGCCGTAAGCCATATTTATGTCGGTGCGATGTAAAGCAAATTATAAAGTTTTTTTTTTTTTTGTACCAAGCCTAGTTGCACGCTCCTACAAATTATATCGTTTTCAGAGGGCATTATGTGAGGCCCAACAACGTAATACCAGATTTTCCGTTTATATACGCTACTCGAGACATTTCATTGA
This sequence comes from Anabrus simplex, assembly GCF_040414725.1. Classification (NCBI taxonomy): domain Eukaryota; kingdom Metazoa; phylum Arthropoda; class Insecta; order Orthoptera; family Tettigoniidae; genus Anabrus; species Anabrus simplex. The sequence continues at coordinate 146,126,616 of NC_090270.1, read as the reverse complement.
TCTAGTAGTAGTAGTAGTAGTAGTAGTAGTATATTTTAAATTCGAAGGATCGCTTGGACCCCTCCGACGCCAGATTCTCGGATTATTATGATTATTATTATTACTATTATTTACCCTCCAGGGTTCGTTCTTCCCTGGGACTCAGCGAGGGAACCCACCTCTACGGTCCCAAGGGCAGTGACCTGGAGCGTGAGACTTTCGGTCAGGGGATACAACTGGGACGGGTGACCAGTACATCACCCAGGCGGCCTCACCAGCTTTTCTGAACAGGGACCTCGTGGGGGGATGGGAAGATTGGAAGAGAGAGACGAGGAAAAGGGAAGGAAGCGGCCGTGGCCTTAAGTTACGTGCCATCCCGGAATTTGCCTCGAGGAGAATTGAAAACCACGGAAAATCACTTCTACGATGGCTGAGGTGGGAATCAAACCCTTCTCTACTCAGTTGACCTCCCGAGGCTTGGTGGACCCCGTTCCAGACCTCGTACTATTTTTCAAATTTCGTAGCAGAGCCGGGAATCGAACCCCGGCCTCTAAGGATTATTATTATTATTATTATTATTATTATTATTATTATTATTATTATTATTATTATTATTATTATTATTATTATTATTATTGTTCCGGCGTTTCCATGGTTCACAGAGATTTAAGAAAGTGCCGGGATGAATGGGTGCACAGGGAAATGACCAGAGCATAAGTTAAAGCATTAAATTTTGAAATGTTATTTTTTCATCCTTTTTTATTTTAAAATTTTATAGATAATCTGAATAAGCAACAACAAATAAAAGTTAAAGAACTCGTCAGCTCGGATAACAACAGCGGACTATGAGCCCAAAAATCAGGTTCAATAGAGAAAATTACCGACACAATAGTTTACAAGGGATGAGCATTGTAGTGTAGGTCTGAAGGTACACTATTTTACAAGAGCATATTTTCTCCACTTATATTCTAGGAGACTGAACTCGAAAATTTACTGCAGACCAGCCTCTCACAGGCACAAGCTTCTTAAAAAATTACGCCAGATAAGCTTCAAACACTGTATTTACAGTCACTTCTGCACAACAGTTGTTTACACATTAGTCTATTAGTAATTACACTTTAAACGGGGGCAATGTCTGCCCAAACTAAATGGCCTTAATTCAAAAATAAAAGTTTTCAGACGATCGGCCATGAACAAAAGGTTAGGAGGTGAAACACTTGAACTCCTTTTAGAGAATCACTAAAAATCCTAAATGCTCTTATGGCCCGAAGCTGCAGAGGGTAAGCCTATACTACAGAGGGGTGACTATACGAAAACTATTAAATGCCAAAGGCGAGTGGAGAATGTAGAGGTTTAGAAATTTTTAGTCATCCCATACCAAGTTGAAGGGGATTTAACAGAGGGTGAACACTCTTTGTTCCCTTAAATTACACGTTTCCCAGCAGGGATTTGAACAAGGTCCTCAGACTTACCGAAAATTTACATTTAAGCAGCGATTTTAGAACTTCACATTAATCAAAAATGTTTGAAACCTTCCCCTCAAGTTATCTGCCTGGAGCTATCAAATGTTAAGAAATTTCTGCCATTACCCGCCACAACAGATTCATCTTACCTCATACCCGACCCCGGGACAAGGGTTGGACAAACAAAACCTTGAGTAGTTGGTCCTTCCGACGATTGCAGCCACTGCCTCCTTATTACACTCCACACACACACTAGACCGGAGTGATGAAGATGGCAATACGGCCCAAAAGCACCCTGCTTTTATAACAACTCAGAGAAGAAAGTTCCAGAACTCCCTTTTTTTTTTGCTAGGGGCTTTACGTCGCACCGACACAGATAGGTCTTATGGCGACGATGGGATAGGAAAGGCCTAGGAGTTGGAAGGAAGCGGCCGTGGCCTTAATTAAGGTACAACCCCAGCATTTGCCTGGTGTGAAAATGGGAAACCACGGAAAACCATCTTCAGGGCTGCCGATAGTGGGATTCGAACCTACTATCTCCCGGATGCAAGCTCACAGCCGCGCGCCTCTACGCGCACGGCCAACTCGCCCGGTCAGAACTCCCTTGAGATCGGCAGAATGCCTGAACACATCCCTAATTTTAATTGGCTATTATTGGTTATTAACTTAAGGAAGAAAAAAAGCTGTAGGAGTGTTGACAACTATATCACATGAAAAAATAAACAAGCTACAAAAACTTAAGGTTTAAAAAAATTCTAATTGAAAATTCCCTTAACATTAATTTCCGTAATACCGCCAGAGAGGGCACATAGTCCGATAGCAGAGATATCTAAAGGTTAAAGGTCCAAGTATCTTGAGTTACATTAGTTCCGGATTCACCACGCAGATGGCCTTCTAGAGCACGCGCAGGTCAACGGGACGGATAAGGTGTACCCCCCGGTATTATATTTCAAGTGGCTTTACGTCGCACCAACAAAGATAGGTGTTATGGCGACGATGGGACAGGGAAGGGCTAAGAGTGGGAAGGAATCGGCCATGGTCTTAATTAAGGTACAGCCCAAGCATTTGTCTGGTGTGAAAATGGGAAATTCAGGGCTACCGACAGTGGGGTTCGAACCCACTATCTCGTGAATGTAAGCTCACAGCTGCGTGCTCTTAACCGCACGGCCAACTCGCTCGATGTTATTATTATTATTATTATTATTATTATTATTATTATTATTATTATTATTATTATTATTATTACTTTGGCATGAACTACGTCCACTCCTGTGATTACACTTCTTACTCCTTTTCTGCGCACCATGTAGCTGTAACTCCTGGAATATTCTGTTGCAGTGATGAATATAATTTTCGGGGTTGGTACCCCTTTTTCTGGCTTATAAAAATGGCACTGTGTCCAATCAACTGCCAGGTATAAAAAGTCAATTCAGATTCTCTGTGGAATTAGGTAAGGACGTGGAAATAATCGGCTGTGGCCTGCGAGTATTAACTCTACCGGCATTTGCCTGGAAGTGAGAATGTGGAAAAACAGAAAACGATTCTCAGGATAGCCGACGGTGGGGGTTCGAAGCCACGCGTCTCCCGAATGCAGAGATTAGTTCCCCATTGTTCGCCATTAGTTTCCCATTCTCTTTTAAGAGAAAGAGTTGAATACTGAAAAATACATTTTGCAATTTCGGTAGTTTCTTCTTCTCGTACTCACCTGGGCCCTGGGGCCATGCCGTTGCCTCAAACTTACCCTTTGCTGTTACAATTAATAATAATAATAATAATAATAATAATAATAATAATAATAATAATAATGAGTAGAATCAGTAACTTACAACTGTGAGGCATGTATCAATATGATTTTGCAATCTATAAAAACGAAAAGCTATATTTTTCAATAAATTATATTACACTGTAGATAAAGTTCTCTCTCTTTATTATCAAGTAGTTTTTATACCTCTACTGACTGTGTTAACGAACACTTCAGTTATGTTCATGTGAAATTTAATTTTCTGAACGTATACTGAAGTCAAGCAATCACGGAATTAAGCATAGATCCCTGCCTCCTGACCACTCCTTGCAGTTTACAGCAATCGTTAATACTGATTAATTGACCGTAGCATTCACCTTATTGAAGTTGTTATTCTCTTTAAAGTTGGGAGTGAAACATTGGTTTACTATCTTAACGAACTGACACCTCATTAATTTTAACGTAATCACAGCTGGCATAATAAATATTCCCGTGAGCACGGTAGTTTCGATAATTGAAATTCAAATCGCATTATGAGGCGATATATAAGGCTGCTGAAAAGCTTTGAAACTGCTTTGGACAGTAAAAAGATGGCGTGGCGTACTCTACCCCTGGCAGTGTTCCTGATTTTTCAGGTAAGAAGTCCACACATTGTATATTTTTTACTTCTTAGGACGCCGTCTCCCTATGAAGGTTGGCGATACAATTTACTATGATAAATCGCTAAAGATCGGCTCGAAAGGTTTCTATAGAAGTTCGTCCATACCATAGGCTCAAGTCTTGAAGACAGCAATTTCTCCGTCTCCATACAGATCGTTTTACTTCAATTTTCCCCCTCGATGATGACTTGGAGAACTTCATATCAGTTACTTCTCATGATGCGGCCGATGTACCTCACTTTCGCTCCTTAATAGTTGTTAGAAGCCCCTTTTTTTTCTTATTTAACAAGTCGAGGACTTCCTCATTGGTCTTCCTATCTACTCAGGATATTCGAAACATTATTGAGTACGTTTCGATACCTTCAATCCGCCTCTCCAGTGAGGGATCTCTACACCACATCAAATGTCTGGCTCAATGGCTGAGTGGTCAGCGCCTTGGCTTTCAACCCTCCGGAACTTGAATTTGGTTTACAGCCGTCTCGAGAGGTTTTAATCGTAAACGGTCAATAACCTTGTCTCGGGAACTTGTTGTTTGTGTAGCTCCCAAGATTCCTACAAATCGTACACCGTAAACAACACTAACACGCACTACACTGTGCCGGGCTGAGTTCCTCAGACGGTTGAGGCTTGGTAAGTTTGATGCTGGCTCAGTCAGGCGGTATTTGAGGGTGTTCCAATACGTCAGCCTCGTGTCGGTAGATTTAAAGGTACGTAAAAGAACTCCTGCGGGACAAATTTCGGCGCCTCGGCGTCTCCGAAAACCGTCAAAAGTAGTTAATGGTACACACACTGAGTGGCCAAAAGTCATGGGAAGACACCGAATGTGATGTTAATAACGAGTTGCTCCTCCGCGAGCAGCAATACGGCGAGGCATCGACTCTACAAGGTGTTGGAAGGAGGAATATTGACCCACGCATCTTTCACTGCTACCCACAGTTCGTTTTGTGCAGTTGGTGCGGGGTTCACGAAGCGTACACCAGCATGGATAGCATCCCATAAAATCTCAACTGGATTCAGGTCGGGGGATCTGGAGGGCCAGTTCATAGTCCTAACTTCACTGGAGTGCTCCTCCAACCACCTGAGTGCCGACACAGAGCGGTGACATGGCGCATTGTCCTGTTGAAACATAGCCTCTCCACCAGGGCACTCTAGGGCCAGAAAGGGATTCAGATAGTCTGAAAGAATGTCCACATAACGTGTACCTGTCAGAGCTCCTTGAAGCCGGAAAATGGGCCTAACTGCGACATTGAGAAGGCCGCCCAGACCAGAACTGAGCCACCTCCCGCCTGGACACAACCTTGTTGGCACGCAGGATCCATAGCTTCATGGGGCATACGCCACATTCTCACGTGTTCATCAGCTCGATACACCTGGAACCCGGATTCATCGCACCATATCACACGCCGCCACTGTTCCATTGTCCATTGCCGATGTTCCTGAGCCCATGCACGTCGTTGAGGTGTCGAGGTGTGAGCAAAGGGATGCGAGTTGGTCATCGGCTGGTGAAGCCTATGCGGTGCAGATGCCTCCTTACAGTCCTCGTAGAAATGGTTTCCTGACTGCCAACCTTCAACTGGGCGGTGATCTGACTCACAGTAACCCGTCGAGCGCCTAGTATGGTTCTGCAGAGGCGACATGATGTCCGTTCGTAAACACCTGTAGGGGAAAGGGGGGCAAGATGGGGACACGGGGCAAGACGGGGTGGGGGTTTCCTTGTCTCCATGGTGCTGCCACTGGCCTGAAAATGGAAATAACTTGAAGGGCAGATGAAGATTACACAGTTTGTACGACTTCTAGTCAGTGTGAGCTGTCTGGATGCTTGGAGTGGCCTTTTTACTGTTTCTCACCTCTGTGATCTTATACATATGTATCCTTTGGACTTTGATGAGGTAAGCTGGAATTGCAATACATTTGTTCTTGAACACTATCCATTAGACTGTACCTTAATGTATATATATTGAGCTTGTGGAGGTAATTCATAAATAAATGAAGATATGTTTATTCCGTTAGTCTCAGTAGAACATTTGGGGCAAGATGGGGACGTCCCCGTCTTGCCCCAGTCCTCATCTTGCCCTAGTCCCCATCTTGCCCCAGTCCTAATCTTGCCCTTTAGGATAAATAGTATTTCCCTTATAGGTACTTATATAATTTCTAGTCATATTTCATTTTTATAAATTATGCCCCCTGGTATAGGCCATAGGACCAAATACTGAGTGCAAAGGGTAGTGGATTTCTCAATCAGTCATTACCGACAGCAGTGGCTACGCAGGCAAAAGCGCAGCGATAGGTCATGGGACCAAGCTCTCTGTTGACTCGGTAGACGCGTGGGTTCGAGCCTCACCGTCGGCCGTCCTTGAAATGGTTTTCCGTGGTTTCCCATTTTCAACACCAGTCAAATGCTGGGACGGTACCTTCTGACAGTCCACGGCCACTTCCTTCGACACCCCTGCCTAGTTTCATTCATCTTCATCATTTCCATCTCTCATCCCGACGCTCAGGTCGCCCACGGGAGTCGACTTTAAAGACCTGCACACGGTCTCTCAGGAGGTCACACGAAAAAATCGGTCATTAAATCCATACATTCTTACCATAAAAATGAATTTAAATTGTATTCTTGCTCATTATGCCATCTACGAGCCTTATGATGGTTTATTATGGTGTAATACTTTACGTTGATATTAGTAATTCAAGGTTATGGGAATAGATTCAAATTTTAGTATAACTTTTACTGAAGAATGCAAGTTTCCAGGCCAGTGGCAGCACCATGGAGACAAAGAAACCTCCACCCCGTCTTGCCCCATATGTGGGGCAAGACGGGGCATTGGTAGTATGCATGTTTTTTTGTGTGTGGAGATTTTGTGTTTAACTTTTCCAAAACTATTTTAGTGCACTATGAGAAACAGATAGTGACGCAACAAAATGGAACTATTTATGAACATATTATCAGCATGTATAACGCACCTGAACTACTTTTTCCTTAGCGTCCCCATCTTGCCCCCCCTTCCCCTACTCTTCCCGTGCGGCGGTTTACGCGGGTGGTAACATTGTCCCTGCGATATTGACACTTTTGACCTCGGAAATCCGAATTCGCATGTAATCTCCGCAATGGTATGACCCATGCGCAATGCGTCGATGATTATTTCACGTTCAAAATCGGTTAACTCGCGACGTGTTGTCATCTTCACGACACTGGTGTCTGTGACAGATTGCTCAGCTACGCCGCAGCTAGCCGCAACGCTCAGGAGTCATACACGGCTATTTTCTAATGGGACACCCCTATCCGTGACCTTTGGCCACTCAGTGTATAAATAATAACATTATTATTAGTTGACAATGTTATTAACACGTTGCAAACACCTTACAAGGCCACACGACCTGCACCAGGCGAGTAATAACCGCAAGAAATCGGAATGTTGTGGGTTCAGATCCCACTAGTGTCCGATTGGTCATTTTTATTTTGACCGAGCCGAGCTCGATAGCTGCAGTCGCTTAAGTGCGTCCAGTATCCAGTAATCGGGAGATAGTGGGTTCGAGCCCCACTGTCGGCAGCCCTGAAGATGGTTTTCCGTGGTTTCCCATTTTCACACCAGGCAAATGCCGGGGCTGTACCTTAATTAAGGCCACGGCCGCTTACTTCCAATTCCTAGGTCATTCCTATCCCATCGTCGCCATAAGACCTATCTGTGTCGGTGCGACGTAAAGCAACTAGTAAAAAGAAAATTTATTTTGCACTTACCATCTCCTCAATATGTACTATATGTACTGAACACGATCGAATACGTTGAAAGTTTATTTCATGTACAGTGCGGTCGTGAACATTAAATAATTCAAAGATGTTGTTTACTACCGCACTGAAAATTTCCTTTGGATTATACGCTTGAGTGCCCATGGTTTAAAGCCTGTGAGCGTTTTGAATGTGTGAGTTCTGTCAGATAAACTGACTTACTATACTGTCTATTCCAGTGTGATACAATTGTAACGAACTAGATATACCTAATGTTCGGAAGTAGCTTCTAACTCCCTTCATGTGGTGAAAGTGGGCGTCAATCTGAGCACTAAATGGCACCAAAAAAGAGGTACCATATTATATAATTTGCACTTGAAGTTAATCGGTCATTGATGAAGGCTTCTTTATCGCAATGTAACGAAGCCAAAGTGTTCTCCTGCGCCCCGGTCTGCATTTCTTCTACTTTCTAGTTGAGTCGCAACCAGTCCACTTTCTCACAAATACATCGTTCAGTATCTGTCTCATTTAGTTCAGGGAACAGCACACTCGCCTGTTACTCTTGATAATAGGTATGCGTGCGTTGTAACATTGTCACCGGCAAACGAAAGCTCCCTTTCCCGCTTTCTTTCTGCGAACATTATTTTTAGTCCTATTTTTATTTCAGTGCAGTGTGTATGTATTGAGCCCTATAAGTGATCATGTAGCATACAATTACCTCGGCTAAGTCGACGACGTGTACTGGTAGAATCTGGCATCTCATGGTAATTTTCGGGCTCTTCACAACTTGCTGGTATGACTAGCGGGTATCTTGGAAAACCTGGCTACTTGAAATTAAAGGCTTGGATAAACTAACTAAAATGTATTAAAAAATCAAAAATTGTCATGAGGACAAAGTGTAAATAAAACAAACAACTATGACAGGAAGCAGTAGCTTTGAAACTGACTGAAATGTCTTTACAATGTTACGAGGTTGACATCAAGCGACTGAGAGCCTATTGAAACTGAAAACCATTAAAATTTCCTTGAAATAACAACAACCTGGAGGTCCCTTCATTCGTCTTCCATAAACAACCGTGGATTAATCCCTTTTGATTCCAGAAAGTGTAACACTCGGGAAACGAGCTCCAGACTTACCCATAACTAAGACTGTCCACTAACTTGATATCAACGCAGGACACCTTATTCGTCACCTGAACCCTTAATTGAATCTGAATAACCTTCTGTTCTGTTATGAACTGATCGGTATCATTGACTAATATATAAATTAAGTTACTGGGGCTGATAGCGGAACATAAATCTTCAAAGTGCGCCATTCCTGCGTCCAAGTCAGGCCGCGAAGAAATCCAGACTAGCTCATTTCCGATATAATTTCTATTTTCATTGCATCTTGAGGTCGTGGGTCCGGCGAGATAACCAGTTAGCTGTGTTTGCCGCCTGAATTCCCTTCAGCTAAGTCAATGGACGTCTCCATCTTGCCGATCAATTACTTTCGCATAGTAAAATTCGTAATCCTTAACCTAAGGTTGGCTATAACTATCTTACGTATCCTAGTATAACATCAAAATGCCAATAAGTTTGACTATAATCATTTATTTTAACTGAAAATCTTGAAAATAAAAGAAGAATGAAATACTATTGAAAATAAGTATCTCTCTTCATTCAAAATTCGTTAATCATTGAAGTAACTCGTCAAAGATCTTTGACTTTAAAAAATAAATTATATACAATTATGTACCGAAAAGTAGTCTTATAAATAAAGTTGTAGGGGGTCCGCTGTCTAATTCCTTTTGTTTAGCCAAATTTTCAAATATTTATCCGTTTTAGGTCAACTCAAGACCGAATCGGTCGTTTTTACTTTTCGTGTCTGTTTGTTTGTTTGTTTGTTTGTTCCACCATCACGTCGAAACGGATGGATAGATCTCAACCAAACTTCATATTTAGAGTATACTCATCCCGGGGAAGGTTTCGATATGCATATCATTTTAAAATCTTTGAAAAGACGGGGGTTTTGTAGGAAAACCACAACGGTTTTCCTTCATTTTCTCTTATACTATTGATTTTCTGTAAACTCTGGACCGTGTGTGAAAGGTCTCTTCATTATAAACAACTTTTGTTATGTTCATAATTTACCTTACTCTTCAAATGATGGAGAAATTTACTATTGTATGCGGATATCATGCTCTGCATTGAGTGACCGACAGACCGACAACGAACCTACAGGTTACCATGGCAACGTCTCTGACTGCTTGCCAGCAGGGAAGTAACGTATTGCCATTTTCCTCATCATTCCTTTAAATTCGTGGTTGTTCTTTGGGTAGAAAGCAAAAGAGTCGTCAATCGGCCATTCTGCGGGGTATTGGCGGAATATCATTGGAGGTTATAACTGTCCTCGAAGAGCTCAAGTAATAACACAAATATTCATCTTCTTATCTGATTACCTAAGAATCCCTGCGCCTAAATTTCTCTCCGATTACCGCTTTCTTATATCCATAACTCACACCGGCATAATTTATTGAGGAGCATTTGATTTCCAATACATTCACTTGGTATTTACATATTTGTAGTCATCCGGATGTCCTCAGTTATAATCCATTTTCTATTAATTTCAACTTACTAAACTGTATTATTTTCTTCCTTAATTACCATGTATGTATGCGAGTGTTAATCCCGAATGCTGGACACTCTTCTTTGAGGAAATATTCTAAGCTATGCAAATGTATAACTTTTGGCCCAGGAAAATTCCGAAATATGGATGCAATTTTAACGACGGTGCAGACCTTCGTTTCGGGGTCATTGGTGGCTAATCAATAAGTCGTATCACAAGTCAGGAAGCAAATGGCGTTTCATTTTGAAGAGATCTACAACTTTTGTCCTAAGACTTTTCGTCGTACTTCTATCCCTAATGCGTTAAATACAGCTGTATTTCTCGATTTCAAGTTGATTTTGTACTTTTACACGTATATGTTATCATTTGGCACACTTACAGGAAAGGTAAAATCATGACATTCGGCTCACCAGATGCAAGTCTTTTGATTTGACGCCCGTGGCTTCGTCTATCGTCAGACCGTTCTTATCTGTTCACTCTACTACGGCACATTAGTGAACATCTGTTGGAGATAGGTGTATTACGGTCGACTCGTACCATTCAGCAGTTCTCCCCACACTAGCGGACAACAAATATTATTTTCGCAGTGCTGTCTGTCGTAGACTATCACTTGTACGACTTCGAAAAAATATCACAGTCGAGATTTAGGCTTTCACTGAATATATATTCCGTGGTTTCCCATTTTCACACCAGGCAAATGCTGTGGCTGTACCTTAATTAAGACCATGGCCGTTACCTTCCCAATCCTAATCCCCATCCGTGCTTTGCCGAAAACCTTCGATGTGTTAGTGCAACTTTAAATTACTAGCAAAGAACAAACTAGCCCAGGGTACATAAAATGACATACAGACAGAACTTGTGTCATTAATAAACACCCTGAACTAATCTAAAACAACACAACAAAAACATGAACATGGCAGTGAATGCATATGCCTACAAAGTATTTCGTGAGTAGCCGCGTTCAGTGCAGATGCCGAGGTTCGAAAATGCAGCCTCCTGCTGCTGATTATTGTTTTAAAAGGAAGTGCAAGTGGGCAACCATCTTCTATATAAAACTAATCAGACAGAACCTATGGAAGGGATCCGACACTTCCAAAAATGAAGGTATCGGCCAGAGAAAAGGGGCTGCCTGGTCGAGGCGGTAAAGGCGTGCTCGGTTCACCCGGAAGGTCGTGGGTTCGATTCCCCGTCAGGAAGTCGAAAAATTTAAGAAACGATACATCCACTTCCGGCGGGTGCACATGGCCCTGAGGTTCACTCAGCCTACACCAGAAATGAGTACCATGTTAATTCCTGGGGGCAAAGGCGGCCGGGCGTAGAGCTAACCACTCTACCCCATCAAGAGCCGAGGTTACGAATAGCGGAAGCCTTTAACTTCCACCCCTCCAAGGGCCTTCATGGCCTGTACGGAGATGACTTTGCTCTTTGCTTTGCTATCGGCCAGAGATAAACAAAGGCCACGAAGGACCTCGAGTGCTCTAATACCGTCGGGGTTGAAAAAAGACCAAGGGAGATCGGATAGGATAGATGAAACAGAGGAGTCTGACACAAGTAAGTTGAAGCAATGCCAGCTAAGGGGCCTGTGGACGCCAACACACGCCCCCAAGTTAAGAGCCCCTGTGGCCTCAATTAGTCGCCGCTTACGACAGACAGGGGATATCGTGGTTGCTAATCTATCGCCCCCATCCACAGGGGGTCGTAAATCCTACTAAGAATCTTTAAGAAGGGGGCTACATATCGGCTGATCTATTACCCAATGCATAATTAAGTTATCAATAAACACGGCGTAATTTGTAGTATTTGATAATGTAAGAAGATGAATTACTTATCGAGTACATTCTTAGTGACGCACTTAAGATAGCTGTGCAATGATGAGTGCCAGATATTCTTAGTACTTATCTGAACGCGGAGAAAGGAACCCCCATACCCGTCCCTCGCGCGCTAAAATGAAAGTGCTTTAGAAAATACTAATAAACCTTGATGCGATTTAAACGAAAATCGATCAGTAAATAGAGGATGTCATGTTGTATCAATTGAATACCCATTCGACTCAGAGACGATTATCAGCGGAGCGATTTTTCCAATGTTGGAGGAGTTTCCCTCTCCATAGTAGACTACCCTCATCATCCATAAAAGGAACCCTACGAGCTCATCGACATTCAGTATACTCAGTATTGTTCCAGCCAGAGGCTTACTCTATGTTCGTCCGATATGCAGTCTTTTTCACAGTGCAGGTACGGTTTCTTTGTGTGAAGTTACAGCCGTTGTGTGTGGATGTGAAATACCAATATTAGTACTTAGTGAAGCATTAGTGCATACAAGTAATAGTATTTCAGGCTAAATGAATATATTTCTTTTTGCTATTTGCTTTACGTCGCACAGACACATATGTCTTATGGCGGCGATGGGATGGGAAAGGCTTAGAAATGGGAAGGAAGCGGCCGTGGCCTTAATTAAGGTACAGCCCCAGCATTTGCCTGGTGTGGAAATGGAAAATCACGGAAAACCATCTTCAGGACTGCCGACAGTGGGGTTCGAACCCACTATCTCCCGATTACTGGATACTGGCTGCACTTAAGCGACTGCAATATTTTATTTAAAGAGCGGGGTGCGCTACCTGAAATCGTCATAATGTAATGAGTTCGTGAGTATAGAGAACCAGTGATTATAGCACCATAATCAACGCACGTGCGGTTATCAGAGGCAATACACGTAATAAAGTAGACGTTGTCAGAGTAGCCAGGAATGTTAGCCATCAGTGAAGAGTGACGCTCAATTAGGAATAAACAAATGAGTGAATCTCTCTTTCTATAGCGAACGGAGATCAAGTAGCGGTCTTCAGGGACATTAATCGCTACTAGTGGTAGTCCATCTCGAGCTTATGACTGGATCTATCAGTGTCGTATCGTTTTGAAGTTATATAAACATTGCTTCAAGTAACCCGACTCCTAATTCTGTTTGTATGTATGTGAGTGCTCCTTGAACCCAGGATGTACAGCATCGAGATCGCGCCTGTGTGCCAGCGGGATTCCTGTGTGAAGACAACGCGGTACGTTCAGCGGCTGGAGGTAGCAGTTCCAGGACATCATTAAGTCAACGCGGAACGTGTTGAACCCAGGACCCTCTACTAACGAGAAGGCAGCTTTGAATACTAAATCCATACGGGTGCCGCCAGATGACAACAGGTTACACACCAAAATGATAAGTACATTCCAATGATATCTTAGCATGAAAATCAGCCCACGTCACATAAAGATGTAAATCTAATTTTGTAGATAAAGTTTAAAACCATGCATTTTGATTTTCTATATAACGTGTAGGAAACGAAATATACGAGTTTCAATGGGGTAGAGTTAAGATGACAGCAAACATTTCTGCAGTTAGATCGGTACCAGGAAGATCTCAGAACGATTCCCTTTGTAGGCGCTGTTTCAAGGAGATTGAAGGTGGTGAACTTTTAAGGAATACGCGTCATCATAACATCCGCTCTTTAATTGCGGCAACGCTAAAAGACCATGGTTTGAAGAGGTTCATGGCTTAGCGGACAACGGAAGCTACAGAAGGATTGACATCATTGCTTTCAAGAATAAGAAGAGAGGTTACATCATCGACTCCACAATTCGCTTTGAAAGCCATAAGTCGCAGCCCTCAGATGTTAACCTAGAGAAAAGGAATATTTACTTACTACAGGGAGAAATACCAGATAGAGGAAATCGACATAATAGGTCTGATGATTGGAGCAAGGGGAACGATTCCCACTTTTGCCGCTAATTTCTGGAAACAGATGTCTCTGCCAGTTACAACGTTACGGGAGATTGCCATCATAGCCTTAAGAGGCTCACTGATAATTCTAAGAAATCACTGTTACAATTGGGTTACCTTCAACATTTCTCAAGTACAGTGTATCTATTTCTCTTCTAAAAATAAATGTAAAAGTATACTTTGTCGCAAGGGAGCCTCTGCATGAGAGGAAGTATTTCATAAAATAAAACATTAATGCAACAATTACTATATGCACGGCTTACTGAAGAAAATATAAATGAATGAGTGGATTTCGAAACAAAATAATTAGTAAAGGGCAATGCAGCATAAGTAAGCATTATTGCATACGTATAGTAGTCAATGGGAGCAAATACATTAGAGACAATACGCGACACTCTGCGAGATATCGAGGTACAGCGATTAGAGCTCTGTCTAGCGAAGTGACCGGGGAGTTACTGATTCATAAGAGCACGTATATTTGTATGTGAATTTTTGGCGTTATTTATGCGTTTGCATTAAGTAGACATAAGTAAATAGTCGAGTGCGTCATTCCCTTATATGTCCTCTCATTATGAGTGGAAAAAATGTGTGCTGTGTTTGGCTGCAATGACTATGAAGTGCAGAAGGATTCGCTGTCTTTCTTCCGTTTCCCTCGTGACAAGAAAATGTAAGTAAATATTGTGTTTGCCTAGAGATTCTTCCAGTTACAAAGAGATTTGTATAGTACTTCCAACATTTCTGACCTCCGCGATCCATATTTTAACTGGTTTAAAATATAATTTTATTGTATAGTGTAGCAGTTAACCTTCAATACCGATGTGTTGTTGTAACTGTGATCTGTGGGTTTTGATTTAATTCAAGAAAATGCATATGCATATGTGTGTGGCTGGTTATGTTCCAAGTTACCCCATTTGCAATGCCATAATGCGTGTCAAGCACTGAAGGAAATATGGGTGATTTAAGAAATGTACATATTTTGTTGAAACAATATGACGATGCAAATTTGCTTTACCCTAATGTAATGGCAAGTATTGCTTATAGGGAAATTTTGAATGTTCTTGAGGGTAAATTTATAGATTTTCTTTCTGTTAGTAGGCTTCGCGTTAAAAGGAAAATTGTCCAGCTCTTAAATATAAATTCATTGAATCATGTGTGCAAGGAATGTGACGATATTTTTATTGACAAGTGTCTTAATCTGATGAAAAAAATGAAATGGCGTATGGCTTTTAGTGCCGGGAGTGTCCGAGGACAAGTTCGGCTCGCCAGATGCAGGTCTTTTGATTTGACTCCCGTAGGCGACCTGCGCGTCGTGATGAGGATGAAATGGTGATGAAGACGACACATACACCCAGCCCCCATGCCAGCGAAATTAACCAGTTAAGGTTAAAATTCCCGACCCTGCCGGGAATCGAACCTGGGACCCCTGTGACCCGTCTTAATCTGATGATGCAATGCTTTTAAATAAGAAAAAAAGACAAATCTAGCTGTGAAACAGCTGACCATTTCACCTCTTGGTTATATGTCTAATTTCAGTCTTTAAATAATAACCTGTCAAATTTTCATTTATTTATCCAGAATTGCTTTAGCAACTTTGAAGTTAATATCTTAGTAACACTTTATTTCTATTATTTCTATTCCGTATATGCATTTCCATTGATATTTGAATTTAGCGCTAATTTTCAGGTCACGCCACTAGAAGCGCCACTTGCGAATTGTCTCCCATTTTAACAAGTGTCACGTATTGTCTCTCCTGTATTTGATGGGAGTTACAAACTGACGCATGTTCTTAGAATGAATAATTTTGAATGGGGACTCTGCGTAGTGGTAGACAAAAATACTAAATCAAAACAAGACTTTACTGAAAATGAGCAGACTGAACTATTTTCTGAACTGCTCACCAAATATAGAGGCTACAATCAATTTGCGTACTCCTTGAGACGACCCCACATGCCACACTTTGAATACCTCTGCTCTATACAACATACCTATCAAGAGAAACGAAGCATCAAAATAAGAAGGCATTAAACCAGTATAAGGAAATTTGAAATGATGAACACTATATGGAATACTTATGAATTTTTCTGAAGTTCTATTACAAAAAAAAACCTACTAACTATACACATACCTTCAAGTGGACAAAACTATTTTTAAACTCAGGTGGAAGTATTCTGGAAGTGTTGAGAGTAATAAATGTTCAGACATAACACTATCTCGTTTCCCACACATTGCGTTCCCACAGTTCCAGTTCACAAGAGATGTTGGAAGTGACCAAAATTTTCTTTCAGACACAAATTTACACGCTTACACGTGTTTTGCGACCTCTTCTCAATATTACTCGTTTCATTTCTCGATTATTTCTCCAACATATTTAGAAATTGCTTCTTTAAGTTCATGTAAGGAATGCGGAGTATCTCTGTATACTCTTTCTTTTAAATACCCCCATAAACAAAATTCTGAAGAGGCTAAATCTGGTGAACGAGGAGGCCACAAGTTTCTCGAGATTATTCGATCACCAAAAAAATCTTGCAACATCGCCCAGGTCGCGTTAGCAGTATGACAAGTGATGCTATCTTGCTGGAACCAACAATAGTGCTCATCCTCTTCCAATAAAGCCACGAATTGTTGCACAATGTCCCTGTATACGGCACCGTCAACTGTTGCGTCAAGAAACAGAGGTCCAACGATCCTTTAGTTGCGTGATATTGCGCACCATATGTTGATTTTTTTCAGAATGAAGCGGTACTTCATGCAAGCATGCGGGTTTTCAGTTGCCCAAATTTTGTTTAGCCACTGAGGTGGAACCATGCTTCATCTGTTTAAAAAAATGTATTGTTCAGAATGGCAATCTTTCGTGCCAAGGTACGGAACCATTGACAGTAACGGCGACGTTCCCCTGGACGGCCTTAACACGAGCGTAGCTTTGCCACTTTCAGCGCTTTATGTGTGGACCCCAATTGATGCTCCAAGTTCTTGTGACGAGCGTCTTACAGAATTCTGCGGAGATTTCTCAATGTGCAGCCGAACAACGCGAAGGAAAGTGTCAGTAATTAATTTAGGTCTCCCACATCGTTCTCGCGGTTAGGGTCGCGCAGTTGTGAGCTTGCATCCAGGAGATAGTGGGTTCGAGCCCCACTGTCGGCAACTCTTAAGATGGTTTTCCGTGGATTCCCATTTTTGCACTAGGCAAACGCTGGGGCTGTACCTTAATTAAGGCCACGGCCGCTTACTTCCCACTCCTATGCCTTTCTTATCCCATCGTCGCCATAAATCGATCTGTGTCAGTGTTCATGAGGAAATCGATGTCTCCATTTTTTTACACATCCCTCATAACTTTTGCACTCAAAACAGGCCTCCAATAAAGCGACCCGTTGTGCGCGCGTAAAATGCATTGTCGCCCGCTTGAACTTGTACTTCTCACTCTGCTCAAGGCAAATGCTGCACTGTTCTGACAACACTATAACCGATTCTACAACGTCCGATAACATCTCATCAGCAAGCTTGCCAACTTATTCCGTCACATACGTGAGATACAAATTTTCAAATTCAGAGTCCGGTGACTTACTGAACGCCCTGTACATGGTCGACAATAAAGTCATGCACATGCTAAGTGATTGTATCGAAATTGAACTAGCACGAGGCTAGTGCTGAATAAAGGTTTAAATATAATGTAATGCATTGCCCTCTCGGACTTTCCCGTATTCCCTGTCGAAGTACTGTATGCATACAGAGAAAGAGTACTATTGACACTTGTTTTTTTCTTTTTTCAGGTTCAAGGTGTATTATCCAACTTGCTGGGTATGACAACAGAAGAGATCGCGATAATAAAGCAAATTAAGGAAGAAGCAATTAAGATACCGACTCATGCAAATGACTTCTACCAGAAGTGAGTACTGTGAATGCAAAATTTTTTGCTAGTTGCTTTACGTCGCACCGACACAGATAGGTCTTATGGCGACGATGGGACAGGGAAGGGCTAGCAGTGGGAAGGAAGCGGCCGTGGCCTTAATTAAGGTACAGCCCCAGCATTTGCCTGGTGTGAAAATGGGAAACCACGGAAAACCATTTTCAGGGCTGCCGACAGTGGGGTTCGAACCTGCTATCTCCCGAATACTGGATACTGGCCGCACTTAAGCGACTGCAGCTATCGAGCTCGGTTGATGCAAAATTAACAGCGTCTTTAAAAAAAATTGTGAGTGCAAAACCTCGCGGAACATATTACACATACATTTTTTCTTACGCATTTTAAAAGAAATTGTGACAGAAAAAAAAATTATAATTTTGACCATATCTCGAAACTATTAGAGCAGGTCTAGTCATAAAAGTTCACTTGGAATTTTCAAGACTATCACTCACATTTGGATGTTTCCATTAATTAGATCGTGTCTTGTATCTAATGTACATGCCGTGGAGATAAAAAAAATATGAAATGGCGTATGGCTTTTAGTCCCGGGAGTGTCCGAGGACAAGTTTGCCTCGCCAGATGCAGGTCTTTTAATTTGACTCCCGTGGGCGACCTGCGCGTCGTGGTGAGGATGAAATGATGATGAAGACGACACATACACCCAGCCCCCATGTCAGCGAAAGTAACCAATTATGGTTAAAATTTCAGACCCTGCCGGGAATCGAACACGGGACCCCTATGACCAAAGGCCAGCACGCTGACCATTTAGCCATGGAGGCCGTGGAGATGTTTAGCACAGAGTTACGACGACATAGCACCTACCGAAATTCCTCGGCAAGGAATTTGTTATATTCTTTCCACGCTGTATCATATAATTTTAGTTCTGTACTATATACCTGTGACATGTAGACTATATAAAGACAGCACAATATTTAATAAGTGAAAACCTCCATATGAAGATCAAACATATATCCACTCTTAAGACAGGTTCCCAATTAATAAACAATAAACGAAAAAATCGTACCCCACTTTGGGCCCCATAAAATTTACTTTATCTCTTTATGTAACCTTTGATTGATGAATGGTAGGTTTTGCGTTGGCGCTGCTGAAAATTGATCCCAGGGCGTGGACCATCCGTCACTTCGTCTTCGTTTGGGGTACTTAAAGAATACTAACCTACGGGCCAAGATACTAAATGAGATAACCAGACTAATTCTGTGTGCTTAATTTATTTAACAAAGGAAATCCATTTTTTTACGTCTCACCGACACTGATAAGTCTTATGGCGACGGGGCCGACAGTGGGGCTCGAACCCACTATCTCCCGGATGCAAGCTTACAGCTCCGCGCACCTAACCGCACGGCCACCTCGCCCGGTCAAAATTGATTAGAATTGAATTAAATTAAACTGTACTAATTAAAAATTGTTGAAAAATAAATAAGATTACCGGTATATAAAAAGTGAACTGAATAGAAATAAAATTATTTTTATGAGTCAAAATATTAACACAAGCTTAGAATTTTTATGCTTCTTGACCAACGTACCCTCACTCTGAACTTGAAATCAGTAAATTTATAATACATTATTCTTAATGGAGAACAATTAATTATTTTAATTATTCACAAAGTAAGTGATCCATGAATGTCAAATTAATTAAATTGGAATTACTTGAATTGGTTGAATTACATTAAATAAATCTTAATTAACTCAACTAAACTAACATTACTTGGAACTTGATCCACACAATTGTTATCAGGTTCCAAAATGTTAACGCAGATAACCCTGACATCAGAAGGATGAATGGGTAGTATGATTTCAACACCATCTAGCGGTGAACACAATTAGTTCGTAGCACGAATTACTTTGTTTACAGGATGATCGGTATCCTCTCCAGTTAACAATCGGCTTCATTACAATGCAGCGTGTTTCTGAAGTGAAATTACGTTCAAAGTGAAGCAGTGTTTTTGCGATGGAAGAACTGACTGATGTAATTGTATAAGTGTGAGTATTATTTACCCAGATATTTTCAGATCATTCAAAACATAGCTGATACTATACTAGATATGTCGTTTTAAGTATGAGATGAGCTTTTAGTGGACTTCATCAGTGCTCGCCTACATAATTATGACCTAAAGTTGCGCATTCTTCCTGAAGGACATCAGGAAAATACAGTTACTTTTGTTTCAGGAAAGCCCTTACTCTAAACGAAGAGAATGAAGTTCCCGACACTGAATCACTTAACATAATAACTTTCCCTCCTGTTGGATATGTCACAGATGAAGACTCAGGAGAAGAACATTTCCCTACAATTGACCACCTTCCAGGTTCACAGTTGCGATCAGTGTTACAGCAGCAACTAACTCTGAATAAGGTTCTCCGCTTTTTACGTGTGCAAAGATGAACTATATAAGTGACACAACTGCATTTGTTTTCACTTTACAACAAAGAAATGGGTGGGATCGATCGGGCTGATGAGAATATTTCACTCTGCAGGGTGTCAATCAGTGGAAAGAAATGGTATTTCCCCCTGATAGCACACATGATAGATTTAGCAGAACAAAATGCCTGGAAACCCTATCAGAAAGATGGTGGAAAACTAGATCATTTGAAGTTTAGAAAAAGTGTGGCCACATCTATTTTGAAATCCAATGAAAGAGTGATTTCTGGTCAAGGTAAAGGGAGGCCATCTAAAAGGTAAAGTGGATGCACGTTTTGACGGAGTGGAGCATTACGTGGCAGATCTTTCTACTGACACTCACACCAAGAAAAAAAGCAGCTTCATTGCAAACATTGCTCAAAGAAGTGCACTACAAAGTGTATAAAATGTAACTATGCTTTGCACGCTTCATGCTTTGTACCATTCCACACAAAGGTGTAAAGCTTAGAATATGATATGTGATGAGAAATTAATTACATCATTAATGAAAAATTAATTAAATGAACGTTCTGGAATTGGTTTAAAAAATTTTCAACAGTAGTTGATGATGTAGTAAATAGTGTATTTCCCTGACGTCCTTCTGGAAGGTGATGATGATGATGATGATTGTTGTTTAAAGGGCCTAACATCGAGGTCATCGGTCCCTAATGGTACGAAATGAGAAAATGGAATGACAAATTAAAAGTCTAAAATTCTCCACTGACCAGAATTCAAAGCGTGAGAACGAAGAATGAATGGATCGACATGAATTTAAAACAATCAGTGGATGCGACCCGCAATGCTTTACATTCACACAAACTGACGTAAAAGAATAGGATTACTGACCAAGGGACTGCTGCTATAGCATAACACTGAAACGATGATGCTTGCAGTCTAAAGGGGGTCCAAAATCCAAGTTATCGGCTCCTCATAACGGTACTGATCGCTAGGAAAGTAGAACCATGGTATTTGTCCTGTTGCGGTACTAATCAAAAGTAGCAGAGACTTGCGGTATTCCACACATTATTGTACTACTCAGAGGTTATGAAATTCGACATATAATACAGACCTATGTTTTTCTCACTTTGCGGCGCCGTTTACAGGCAACGCAACCCTATGGTGTTCAGCACATAAGAATACTAACCACAAGGACCTTCCACTATCCCGTGGTGTTCCTCATATAGTGGGTACTAATCACAGGCAAGGCAGAACCATGGTAGCTATCATCCCATGGTCCTGCTCATATGGTGGTACTAATCACAGGTACTGCTAAAGCCGACCGCACGGTGCTGCTGTGTGCTACTAATCACAAACCTATTTGGAACCTAATATAGTGGTACTACGCGCCAGTAAAAGCGATCCATGATGTTCTCCGCGTGGTGGTACTAATCACAAGTAGTTTCATGGTTCCAGTCATCCCTTGGTCGCCTCTTACGACAGGCAGGGGATACCGTGGATGTATTCTTCGTCGGCATCCCCCACCCACAGGGGGTTGTGTGTTTGGTCCGCGAGAGGTATTTTATTTCCCTCAAGTCCGCCGGCAAGCCGGTTAGGACCCCCCTATCCGCCACCTGGGACGCGCCACGTGGGAGTATCACCTCTCCCCCTGCTTCGCCAGCGTAGCACGTTCGTGGCCTTCTGGAAGGATACTCAATTTCCGGCATACTAAGCAAAGAATTTCGGTAAACCTTTTACTTTCGCTTCATTTACAACCTCAATGATGGATTTTCAGGGAAAAGTTCCTCATTACAAACAAAAAATAATTCATGGTTATCTGGGTTAAATAAAATAACTATCACAATTATGCACACGTAATTGTTAAGCTCAACAGAATCAGAACTGGTTTATAAGAATGATGTTATATCACTCTGGACATCTACCTCTGGACCTTCAACTATACTGGTCCCTTTTGGACTCTCATGGCTTAAAAATTCCCCTCTAAAATTATTATCCACACAAACAATACACTAGTTAACTTTGACCATGAGTATATTTTCTCTCACAATTCTCATTCATTACACTTTACATGGTTGTGATACTTATTCTTACTTCTTAAGGCCATTCGCTGTTTTTTGTAATAATAAACAAATGCTATCAACTGAATGAACGCTGGTGACATTATACTTGCCAATTAATTAATCAAACGTCAATCACTCATTAATTTCCACATTAATTATTCATCGAGCTTTAAATACGGTACCGGATTGTATAAACTGACCAGATGTCCCGGATTCGTCAGGACAGTTCCGCTTTTAGGTATTCTGTCCCGCTGTCCCTTCTAAAACTCTGGGGACGCTTAAATGTCCCGCTTTGCAGATTGACACTTCTAAACATCGCACTTCAGTACAAACTGGTAAAAAGTAGTTTATCTATTCCGATTCATTATTCACGATATCGATACCCGAAACTTCCGAACTTCCGTTTCTCGTTCAGACTTCACAATAGTTCCTGCTTCCTGGCTTGATGTGGTGTGATTTGGAACGTTTGTTTTCTTTTCTATGACTGCACAATGCCTAAACGCAAATGCATATCCCCATTTATGAAGAGAACAATATCCGACAGTGATGTTCGATGTCAGTCTTGTGGGGCGGCATTTAGTGTTGCACATGGCGGTGGACATGATATAACCAAACATTTGCAGTCTACCAAACATAAATCTGCTTAAAGTACTGCAAGTTCAAGCAAAGCATTGACGAGTTTTTTCAAGAGTGCAACACCTACGTCTAGAGATGGGCACTATCGACTGAAAACCGCTATCGACTAGTCGGGCGATAGTCCCTTCGAACTATCGACTAAATAGTCGAATGTTTTCAGTTGAACAAAAGTATTCATTACTTTCTGTCGAGAAGGCTGAACAGTCGAATGATTTCAGTCGAATGAAAGTATTCATATAACGCAACTAGTCAGTCCATGAAAAACATTCGAATGTTTCCAGTCGAAACTCTCCGTATCAAAAGTGGAGAGTCGTACTTTTACGAATTCGGCTCATTTTAACGCAATTTATCAATAATTAGAAATCATTTGTGTAGACACGCATTAAAATCCGATTTACGCACTCGTTCGTACACGGGGCTAATAGATAGAGAGATGCCCTTAATACGAACCAACATCATACGAATGGCCTTTCTTGGTGCTAAATGGACAGTGAAACGTAGAAAGACGACAATGAGCCTCTATTCCCGAACAATGTTAACAATAATAATATGTTAAACACGTTGCTGTAGTACACAATCAAGATATACTGTAGATGAGAACAGCCAAACACAATACTACCGTATTTTCTAGATTATTATTATAGTTATTCAGATTATTATTATTATTATTATTATTATTATTATTATTATTATTATTATTATAGTTATACCATAGCGATACGCTATCGTTATACCTTATGTATGAATAGGGCTTAACGTAATTAACATAAACAAATATGCAACGAAATAAAGAGCATATAAACGACAAGAGAAAAACGCCATATATCGTAGGTACATATGAAGTTAACATAATTATATATTACATATCCGAAGTGACCATAAACCGATAGTTCCATTCGCTTCCATGTCGCTGTGACTTGAGTGCGACTGAATTCAGTCGACTTGTTTTGTGCTGACTGGACAGTGAAACGTGGAGAGATGCGTGGCGGGAATGCGACTGAATTCAGTCGACTCGTTTTGTGCTGACTGGACAGTGAAGCGTGGAGAGATGCGTGGCGGGAATGCGACTGAATTCAGTTGACTTGTTTTATAAAGTAGTCGACTGTTACGATAGTTTAAACTATCGACTAGTTCGATAGTTATCAGTCGATAGTGCCCATCTCTACCTACGTCCAAGGACTTGGAAATCGCAGCTACTGAAGGAGCCTGGGCTTACCACACAGCTAAAGAAAATCAAAGCTTTCGCTCATGTGACTGCGCTTCAAAACTTCTCCAAACATGTTTCGAGCCCAAATTCAATGTGCACACACAAAATGTGAACGTGTAATTACTGAAGTGTTCGCTCCCTTATCTGAGCAACAAGTCAAACAACAACTCGGACAGGCACATTGCTTTACTCTGCTAACGGATGCCTCGAACACGGAAATGTTAAAGTGTTCCCGGTTGTTATTCGGTTTTATGACCCCTATGATGGTGTTCAAGTGAAACTGCAGGACCTTCAATCTCAACCCGGTGAAACATCAGGCATTGTTGTGAAATACTTCGGTTTTGTGGTGATAATACAAACAGTAATTTTGGAGGGTCAGCAAGGAAAGGACTTAACAATACTTTCAGGAAACTGAACAGTTTTTTGGGCAGGGACTTAATTGGTACAGGATGTGGTGGTCATATTATACATAGTGCAATACAGTCTTCTTGTGATTGTTTACCTGGTGATGTAGAGAACATAATTGTTAAGGTGTACTCTCACTTTTATATCTACACAGTCAGAGTTGAACAGTTGAAAGATTACTGTGATTTTGTGGAAATTGAGTATAAACAAGTTATTGGGTATAGCAAAACAAGGTGGTTAGCACTCATGCCGGCAGTGAAGAGAATGCTTGACATGTACCAAGGACTGAAATCATACTTCTTAAGTCAAACAAAATGTCCGGTTTCCTTGAGACGCTTCTTTGAAGATCCTATTTCAGAGGTGTGGTTAAATTTTGTCTTCACACAAGCCAGTTCTTTCCAGAAAGTAGTATTGAAAATTGAAGGTGAGCTAATTTCTGCAACAGGTTATGGAAGCCATCAGTGTGCTAAAAGACAATCTTTCAGATTTGTCTCATAAGTTTTTACCACATAAGGTAAGAGTTCTTGTTGATGCACTTGAAGATGAAGGATTAGCAAGTAGGAAGAATGTTGAAGAAGTGGCAGAAACGTTTTATGAGACCTCTGCAGAGTATTTATACCAATGGTCTGGTCATTTTAAAGACATGAACAATTTCCAATGGGCATCACTAAAAACTGTTCCTGAATGGTCTGATGTGGAAAAATGTTGTGATTTTTTGGCAAGTAAAGGATTTTTTGACATTGCGAATGACTCAGAACTACTTGATCAATTTTCCTGCTCAAAAATATCCAATTGGAATGATGCAAAAGTTTCAGTAGACAAAAGGTGGACGGAGGTTTTTCTTCACTTCAAGGAAAATATAAGTGGCACAGTATATTTTTTCTCTTTCCGTAACTAATGCTTCAGTTGAAAGAGTTTTCTCTCAAATAAACAAACTGTGGACATCTGAAAAATCTCACCTGAAACGTGCTACTCTTAAGGCTTTGTTAGTGATCAAGTCTAACTTTTCTCAGAATTGTTTAGAGTTTCATAAGTTTTTAAATCATCACCACAGTTGTTATAGCTAATTATATCCTCTGAGAAGTACGAGTAACACTGGAATGTATCACAAGGGAAGGTATTGTATTATTATAATTTTATCTTAAAATGTATAGTGGAGAAATATTGCAATACCAACTTCAACGTGTAAAAAATAGCTTTGTCAAAATTTGACCTCTCGTTTATGTGTAGGCTATCGGAATCAGCGTCTCCCGCTTTGAGCCATGGAAAAAATGGTCTGTTTATAAATGTATGATCACCAGTGATCAAATCGTCACAGTAATCCAATAACCACATTCAAATACGCATCTGTTCAGTGATTACCTGTTGGAATAATGCTGTTATTTTAAGAATGCTGTTCACACTTAGCCAGCACTAGTGGTCATTATAATCCGTATTCTATCACTGTACAACGAACATCGCGGATCAGTTATGCACACTATAAACAAAGTCAGTTTGATGCAACAAAAGCACAAATAAGAAATACCAACACACAATTAAACACACTAAAATATGAAAAAGTAAAACCCTAAAATCACATGCAATACCTGGGAAGACCTATAAAGGAAAAATACATAAAAGTACACTCACTAAACTACTGTACAACATTTAAATTTCCACGTTTTGATTTTAACATGTATTATTTCTTAATTATGATTATCATCACCTGTGTTTTATTTCCAGCGAGCTAAACAACATGTCTCACTCAAGGCATCCATTGTCCATGGCATAACCTGATTATCATGGACAGTTTGTGAATTTCAATTTTACATACAACTCAATTTCCTTAAGTAACTTTGGTCGAACACCAAATATAATAATAATAATAATAATAATAATAATAATAATAATAATAATAATAATAATAATAATAATATCTTACCCAACTATTGATTGATTGATTGATTGATTGATTGATTGATTGATTGATTGATTGATTGATTGATTGATTGATTGATTGATTGATTGATTGATCGATTGATCGATCGATTCCAAAAATACCTAAAAATCACTAAGTCGAAAGTAACTAAACATAGCAAAAATCATCCTCAAATATTCACTTAAATTTCCCTGTTATTAAAAACTGGGCGCATTAAACTGCCATGTTATTGCTCCTACTGAGCACATGTTACTATCAGCAGAGCCAAGTAAACATCATTGACTTGCGGATGGAATTTACACATATATTGTTGCGATCATCATACATCATTTGTTCGGTCTAATGGAAAGCATACCGAGCTCGATAGCTGCAGTCGCTTAAGTGCGGCCAGTATCCAGTATTCGGGAGATCGTGGGTTCGAACCCCACTGTCGGCAGCCCTGAAGATGGTTTTCCGTGGTTTCCCATTTTCACACCAGGCAAATGCTGGGGCTGTACCTTAATTAAGGCCACGGCCGCTTCCTTCCCACTTCTAGCCCCTTCCTCCCTCATCGTCGCCAAAAGACCTATCCGTGTCGGTACGACGTAAAGCAAATAACAAAAAAAAAAAAAAAAAAAATGGAAAGCATTCCCTGTCATCTTCCAACTTATTTGCCCCATTTATAAGCAACGGTATACTGAGGACTCCTCGTCTCTCTCCCCCTCTATATTTATTCCAGATATAATATCGCACTCAGTTTTAGACGCAAATATATATAAATCCATCCTCACATACGGGGATACATAACATCGCTAAGAGCCTATCATACGACTCGACATCTCTTAAAAGTCATCTGGGAACGCATGTGCTCCTCCAATATTTAGACCATTCTATCTCCATAAAAATATTCTAGCATACAACATCCGTAATATCTGGACTACATGCGCTTATTGACATTAGCTCACAGGTATTCCCTGGTATGTTCTTTAAACTTTGATCCAAATTAATTTATTTTTGACTTTAATAAACACATTGTTTTATCATTATCAAATTCTAACCGTCTCTACTTCGGGTACATTCATGACTGTTATACGGATACGGAGAAACGTTTTGCTATTATTATTATTGTTACGGGATTACCCGTGGAGCAGAAAGAGGTTAAAGAAGGTGCCGGGGTGAATGGGTCTATCTACATTATCAAGAACTGAATTAAAATTGTAAAAGGTTATATTTTTATTTTAAAACTTCAAACGTAATCTTTCACTGAGTGAACACAATAATATATTAGGTACAATGACAAACTAGAAACAAGACAAGAAAGATCCAAATTTTAGTGATTTTTAAAAATCCTGGGCTTCAAGCCCCTCGCTTCACAATTTCTGAGCTCCCAGCTCAAATTTACAAAGAGCACAAATTTATTCAAGGGAAGAAATCCCCTAATTCATGGAGCACTTGCTCCCGAAATACAATTTCTAGCCTTCTAGAGGCACTCTTTACAATTACAAAATTTGAAAGAGAGCTAACAGGCTCTCGGTTCCATACTGCCTACTCAAGGCAACATTACATCAATCTCGGGTCTCTCAAACCACCATTTACAAATGGAACTTATTTTTACAGGGTTATTAAATACCCAACCTACTGGGCCTTCGTGGAATAAGAGTAATAGGTTAAATTAATGGCCCGAACACAAAATGAATGGAGGCGTATACTTGCATTCCTTGCACTAAAAACCTAAGGGGCTCTAGACCGATGAAACAGGGGCTATTCCCAAACTACTGAGGTGACTGGAATATAAATTACTTTAACACATTACAGGCAGAAAACCGTTACAAAACGAAGTCACCTCAAACCAAGATGAAGGGGAGCTGGAGAGGGTTATTTTACATAGGCCTACCTACAGTATGAACGTGTTGTGTTGGGTATTCAGCCCGAATGCTGGTTTTATCCTCCACAGCTCCACCAACAGCTGTCATAAATAGCCTAGGCGTCACTGAAAAGGCGTACTGGGGAGATTAGGAGCAAGGTAGTTTCCCGTTGCTTTCCTCACCGAGCCAGAAGTTGCTATTACGTATCAGTCTGCCAAGCCCACTGAAATGCATGCACAAAACGACCCTATGTACGATATTTTCAAATCATTCATAACAGGGACTGGGTGCATAAGGAATGGTATTACTAGCATCACTCATACCTCAGTCATTTTCATATTGTCAAATCCAAGGATAAGACTGAAACAGGTCAATGAAAGTAACAAATTTATTCTAGCCCATACCAGAAGACATAGTGCACCGTAAAAACTACATCTCGCCAGCAAAGGCATTACAGTATGAATAACAGTTTTAAATTTATGGACCAACATATTGATGACGAGGTCCATGGTTTACAACCGTTCATCCACTGCTGCACCCAAATATTTATGGACTTAAGCTATATAAACGGAGGTTAAACCCAGAATGTTCCAATGGTTATGCGATTTCAGACGCATCTTCTTAATACACCGGTAACACTCACAATAGGAAAAATATAAATGAGACACAGATCAATTTGTGCTAATTTACACACGTTACAACTAATCTATTCACTGTAGCACTTGTCTGTCGTATTTTATGAGTTGACCGACTGGAATGTCTTATTGTGGCGGCCTTGTTTCGTCCATCTACCTCTGTATCCCCTTTCAATTCTGCTCCTCTCAATAAGGCACGGGGCTAATACCTTCAGCAATGACTCTCAGCTGTGTATGTACTAAAATGTTTCGAGACTAGCGCAACCTGACAATTCGTCTGTCATATACTGGAACAATTAATGTTAATGCACTTTGCGCCCTTGCTCTTTGTAGTCACTAATTAAAGTGTCTATAAGCATCTTCCGCAATTAACCAATATATATAAGCAGTAGTAAAACTATTCCCTACGCCGAATTAGTATAATAACCTGCTTCTCCCATACAATGTTTCTGAAGACTAAACTATGCTGTTAAGTGAAACTTCTGTGACACCGGGTTTTAACATAGACCAAGCACGGACCATCACACAAGTCATAAGACTGACTTACAGCATGAGACGCCTACATGTCCCTCATACTTTTAAATCTTTGACAAGAACTACCTTCTTTCGCCAGGGTAGGGACTTCACAGCGTCCTTCTTGGCAGATAATTGTTTTGAGATACACACTCTGACGCATTTAACTTTATAAATATCCGCACAAATACCACAGGTTACAATTTTCGACTTTCCATCACAACAGCTATTTAAAATGTGCGTGCTTCCCCAGTGATACGTCTTCTGATAGAGACACACCATGATAGGTCCATCACCAGTCACATGGTCATAGCTGTGACGCTAAAGTACTGTACATCGCACTTCTTGAAATACATTAAACCATCTTATTAATAACCCTCCTGGATCGTGCAGAAATACACATAATTAGAAAAGAGATTCTTGCGATCTCATAGTTACTCTTAATTATTGCCTGTAGTTGAAAATGTACTAGATAACCCAGGCCTGTATCATCAGGTAATTGAAAATATCGAAATGTCCCGATTGGTTAATAACCGAATTTTCTGGAACAGTTCATTCTTTCGTAGGAGAGTCGTTTCTCTGTCATTTTAATTCTCCATAATTTTATGGAGATTCCCCTTGCTTGTTTTTAGCGTATTTGCCTCATAGCTGCGTAAACCCTTATCATAAACAACAGCAAACAAATCGTGTATTTAAGTGCTTTAACTGGATTATTGGGTGATCTTGTACCTTGTTCTGTGTTGAAAGACAAATATAAATAAGAAATATGTGGAAACTTATTAATTCAATTATCATTCACCTACTTAGGATATGGGTGCAATATTTCAGCTATTATATCCATTTGCTTAACCTGATGTCAATTTTTGATGGCTACAGTACTTTTTCATCCATCTCTTGGCACAGCCCTGAGCAAAATGTAGCTTCCACCGAAGTCCCAGTCTCATCCATGGCCGTGCCAATATGGAAGCTACTGGGGTATGGGTGGTGCTGAGTAATGACATTCGGAGCACAAACAGTACATATGAGTGTTATGAAAGATGTTGCTAATACGGTCAGTTTTGCTGCAATAGCACATTGTGGCCCAGTGAGGAAAACAATGACAAACTGCCTCACTTCTCATCTTGCCTAGTACGCCTCTTGTTGGTGCTGCCATTGGTTTTGTAGTTTTCTTAAATCTGCAGAGCCTTTGGTGGTGCTATTTGAGGATCCAACCAACCTCTGGGCTGATAAACAGACAACAGACATCCATTTGATTGAAAAATGTCAGTTATATTTCCTGCTTCTGAAAATCATTCCCCGACATGCAACCTCTTACTACGCTACGCTACTGCTTTCACTAGAGTATTAACCTCGTACAAAAAGTTGCAGCTTCTAGTTAATTGCTGCTAGCTGCAATATAATAGGAATATATTTTACAATTGTTACCGTATCTACTTACGATATATACATTTGTTTCAGAGTCAAAGATTTTCTAGCTCCTGAGCTTCAAGCTATACTGCCCATAGACGATCCTCAGGAAGCCGGGAAATTTGTGTTTGAGACCGTTTTCCAGGTCGTAGGGTTCCTAGAAGACGATGACAAATTGCGTGAGGCACTGGAGTGGAAGAAAGGCAGTCCTCATATCCTAAAATCAAAGCAGGACGTAAGTTCAAAGTGGAATAATTGTTGTTCTTCACAGCTAAACAAATTTAGAAATATTGATATCAACTGGAAAGATAATAGATCACTAGCTTTGTCCCTGTTTACATATATTTAGACTAGCTGATGTACCCGTGCTTCGCTACGGAATTCTACATTGCATACAGAACTCTCGGTTAGGTAGTGTACACGTTGTAAGTAAGATTGTAATAAATCGCATAGCTCTTAACGTTACCCTAGAAACACGACGGGGTAGTCGCCAAAATTATTTTTATAATGTGAAGAATGGGTTAGGGAATTTTAATTGTAATGGTAGGCCCTCTTGCCTACCATCAGTCACAATCAAGTTGGGGAATTTTCATTATAATGGCAGACTCTCACTCTCCACCTGCTTTTTTTACATCCTCAGAAAGACTGCCTTAGTGGTTTTCCCAACTTAAATCAACATATGTCATTACAATGACACCAGTAGGAACGTCGCGCTTAAAAGCAATGCTATCACATGAAATACTTGAGCGAACAGTAGTACGCTGCCGATCTAACAGTCCAAAGTTCCAGAGCTGGAATGTCCAGGCCGCAGACAGCCGTGAGCCGTTAAAACTCTAATTTCGATGGAGGGGGGGGGGGCAAGGATGAAGAGTCCCAGGGCAAAAACTATGCCCTTTTACTCTGTGTTTCCTAGGAGTACCCGATGAGTTGGAAAATCTCAGTTCACTACACTGGCGGGGGGAAATCTGTCTTACCTGTAGGCAAATTTTTTCCTCCAAGCCAGAGGAGAAACCCCCCTCTCGGCTGCTAATTTGGAATAAAATGAATGTAAATTAAATAAAAGTGAAGAGGAAGAAACTTTTTTTAAGAAACGGCTCATTTCAGGGTTGAATTTTGAGTTATTTAGTGAATTGTGGTGCTATAATTCGGAATAGGCCGAAATTGTAAGTCTAGACCAGAGCATAAGTAAGCCTCTGCCATTATTCCGTTAATTGTGCACACTGATCAATCCAATCAGCGCGTCAGAGTAGGGATGGAATAGCTGGAATACTATGATGAACCAGTCTGTTACGTGCCAGCAGTATCAGAAAATGATTGACCCAGAGGAATGGTATGCTAGAGAAGAAAGTTATGTGACTCCCCTGCTATTTCCCGCCAACATTAATTCAAGCTGTTATACTCTGTACGCAGCAGTAATCCCATCTGTCAAAGTAGAGTGGTAGCATAAGAGACAAAGAACATCACAACAAACAATGGTCAATTTTATGAGCTTTCGATATTGTAGTCCTTCACATTTAGTTTTCTTCCGACTCTCAAATACCACTCTTATCATAGTCGGAACGGTAAAACTGTATAAAACATAAATATGATCGGAAATTGTATTCTCTATAAATTTTCTTATGTAGTACTTTTTGGTAAGGCCAATAACATAGGTATTTACAAATTAAATTTTCGGCGCCTTCCCCTAAACCACCATGTCATCCAGGTTGAATAAAATTGTTTATAACTTAGGCTGTAGTTTCTTATTTCCCGACTATATATAACGATTTTCATTAAATACTGTTTACCCATTTTCTCGTGGCTCGGCGGTAATATGGACTTAGCAACAAAAATCGAAATTAATCGATATCTCTGTTATCATAGCCGGTACGGTAAAAATGTATGACATAAATGATCGGAAATTTAATTCTATATAACTTTAGTTATGTAGTATTTATCGATAGAACCACTAATAGCACATATTTAAGAATTACATTTTAGGCCTTCCCCCTAAACTACCATTTCGCTCAGCGTGAATGAAATGAATTATAGCTTAGATTGTAGTGGCTCAATCCCCGACCTCACATACCAATTTTCATTAAATTCTCTTCAGCCATTTTCTCGTGATGCGCGTACATACATACATTACGGAAAAGTAAAAAGTGCATTTCCTTCTTACTGTGGACGCGACCGATACAGACGTACCATTTTTTTTAAAATTCTGAACAATGTACAGACAAAACTTTTATTTTATATGCCGGTATGTAGATAATTCCCCAGGGAAAATTTAAAATTGTAGGTTTCAGGCTATATCCTTGATACATAGCCACTGTAACATGTAGATGTGGCACACTACATCTTACCTGATCCAGTGTAGGCTGTGTCCCTCTACATGCTCCATGAAGGACCTTCTAGATAAATTGAACGTTGCAAACTTTTGGGCTGCGACAGTTTGAAAAGGATTTTCAAGAAAAGAAGATAACAGCGTTAACGATTAAATTTCCAATTTTTATACTTTTAAACTCCATTGAAATTGTAATTGTATTCCGGATCCGAATGGTCACCCTCGTTGGAGGACGGATGATCTATTTCTGTAATAAATTTCTCTCTCTTGTGCATATTTATGCTATTTTAATTTATAAAAATACTGTAAGTTTTACACAATTGTATTGTACTTACGATATTATTATTATTATTATTATTATTATTATTATTATTATTATTATTATTATTATTATTATTAATATTATTGACAACTCCCTTGGTATAGTTTATCATTTTATCAATTTGGAATGCCTGTAGTGGAGGCAGTCTTCAGGGTCGTGTCCCAAATTTGAGAGCCACTGGGTTAAAACGGGTGCATAATCAAGGCGTACGTGTTCGAGGCGTACAGACGATTTTCGTGCTTGAGGCGTACAGTGTTTTTAAAGTAAACATAGGGAAGAGATAACGGGAGAAAGCAGAAGCTGTGTTTCCCAAGGAGGCAATTACAGAGGGCCGATTGCAGAAACGATGACTAGTTTTAAGCCTTAGTCATCGTCTACCTAAACAACGTCTAAATCGTTAACAATCTTCGATTGCATAAACAATGTTCAGTCGATGTTTAACTAGACATCCCTTAAAGTTTCAATTTTGGTTTGAAAATGGAGACAGAAGTATCTTTCATGCAACTCTTTGCTTGTCGCAACCAATGAAATTCGTCGGTGCGCGCGCCGACGCCAGTCAGCTGTTTGTCTTCCTACACATTACTCAAATATGGCTGAGCATAACTTGACCACAGATAAGAGTATCGCTTTCGGTGGAAATTAAATCTCATAATATTGTCGACACTAAAGCGACACGCCACCGTACGGGGAAGTGTAGCTTTCATTATAGCGTTGTTACAGTGAGTGCAATCTACTCGTAAAGACGGTAGCTTCGACGAAGGGAAGATGAAACAATAATAATGTGTAACCGAGTGTGTTGTACGGGCCATATAGATGTAGCTTGCATTCTGGAGATCGTAGGTTCGAAACGCATCATCGGCAGCCGTGAAGATAGTTTTCCGTAGTTTCCCTATTTTTACACCAGGCATATCTACTTGGGCTGTTATTATGGCCACGGCTCTTCTTACCCTGTCCTCTTTAAACGATAATCACCACCACTTGCCTTTTCTTATCTGATAGTTGCCGAAAACTTATACGATATATAAATCCCATACAACCTACTTTTGAGTTTTCTCTATTATGTGTGTTTACTTGGCAGTAAATATAAGTGAATCCCTCCCGGTTGATGTATGTGACAGCCCTCAGACGATCGGGACACGTAATTCTGTTATGTTGAAGTCGAAGTGACCTATAATTCCATGGAAATTACCCCATGTACATAATAAAATATATCTGTTGCCAAGAATTGTATTCAAGTTGACAGTTACCGGACTGTCACTTTGTCAGTCTCAAGAAATTAGTCTCTCGTAAAGCGAAACCTTATTTTATGATTATCTCCCCGTGCATGTCAAACGAATAGCTGCGAATTAGCAGCGGGCGACCCACAGAGAGGCCGTCGGCCTAACCTTTCTTCCCGGAATCATCACAACTTGATAATAAAAATTACATATTTCATGGTACATAACCTCTGATTGTGATTCACTCCTCTTATTTGAGGTTAAACAGTGCTCTCGGCAGTGTTTAAATATGACCGGTTGAACATCGGTTTTAGAGAGTGTCTAAGTGATAAATAACGTCTCTGCAATGCGGCAGCCATGCTTAGGCATTGTTTAACCGTAGACATCGTCTAAATACCGTTTCTGCAATCGGCCCAGAGTGTTTAGAGAACGATTCTTCGGCATCAGTATTAAATGAAGTTATCCAGTAGTATGACGTCAGATAAATTAGTTAAATTAATATCATCAGGAGGGCTGATTACTATATATCATCACTTCAAACAACAAACACCATCGTCAATAACAGAAGGGACGCAAAATATAATCTTACTGTTATCTTATATAATAATAATAATAATAATAATAATAATAATAATAATAATAATAACAGTTTTAGACTTTCTGTGTGGTGCAATCTAGACGACCTACTTACCATTTTCGACTTTGTGAATGTGCAGGATATAGATTTCTTTACGTCGCACCTAACAGATAGTTCTTACGGCGACGGTGGGAAGGAAGCGAACATGGCCTTAATTATGGTACAGCCCCAGCATTTGGCTGGTGTGAAAATGGGAAACCACGGAACACCATCTCCAGAGCTACCGACAGTGAGCTTCGAACCTACTACCTCCTGAATGCAAGCTGACAGCTACGTGACCCAAACCACCTAGCTACTCGTTAGTCAGGATATAGGCTTGAGGTCCAAGTGTTGATATGTTTTCTCAAAACAACTTCTCTTCACACTTTACGCAGGCTTAGAACTGGCTATGTCTCTTAAAAAATGTGCGTGTTTAAAAGTTGCGGAGAAACTCCTTGTCAATTTATTATACGGTTAAAAAGATAGCAATCAGATTTTTGTTTTTGATATATCAACGAAAATATCTCGTCATTTTCACTAGGAGTCTTCAAATCATTTTAAAAAATCGTAATAGTCACAAAGTGCATAGGAAGCTCCTCGTCAGTACAGCTACAATATTGATAGATACTACCAATCAGCTTATCTCTGTGTTTAGGCCAATGCTCTCAAACATATCCTGAGGTCACCGGTCTCTTCCAGTTTTTGCAACACTCTTTCCAGCCTTTCATCATACCTTATGTACATCTTTTTCCTTTTCTTGCTAGGCTCTCCTATCTCGTTCCAATTAATTAAAAAAACATGTGCGAACTGCTTCATAGTTCAGACATTTAATTAAAAAATAGATATTGGGGTATTTTCTTCCAATTATATTGTCTAGCTTCCTGTGCCAGCCTTCAGCAACATTATTCCACAGTTATACAGATACCTTTACATTATCGAACCACTGAGTAACTAAGTCTGGAACGGTAACTTTATCCGACTGTGGAGCATCTGATGAGATTATCAGCCAGCTTTCATCAATGAAATCCGGTGGTATTAACGCCAATGCTGCGCACATTTTGCAAGACCGTTGAACCTCCATGTTTTCCTTGTACTCTAGTGTCAGTCCGATCTACTGGATCTTCCTCCAAAGGCACTGATTCAAATGAAATGAAAATTGTAGCCGGATAATGCTGCGGTCGGAAAGACCACGGCGGTTTCAAAATCTATTATTATTGTCTCGGATTTCCATCCACCTGACCAATTACTGATACCTGAGTTTGTATGTCCCCTCTGACTTATCCGGAAACAAGGCGAAAAGTATGGGGTATATATTTATCTTATCTTCGGTTGTACCGATGTCCACATGAATGCTATATAGCTGAGTGAACTGTCTTGGAAAAAAATGGAAAAAAAAATTGTCGTTATTTAGTAAACTGCGAGCTTCTTCCACGCCAAATACCATCAGCCTGCGGTCCGTATTAGAAGAATCGTCCACTTTCAGACAGCTACTGACATCAGGAAAAGTTAATAGTTCGTTGGAAAATACTATTTCAGAGCTGTTTCTTGTATTCTGATCGGCACCTAGTGCAATTCTCCTTTCTTTCACAGTGGCGATTTTCCTTTTTCATAACGAGGAAACTCGGCATCAAATTCATATACTCTGTTCTGCAATTACTGGAAATAAAATACATAATTATATAGTTTATTCGCTTGTCAGGGCAGCACAACGTGTATAAAATACTTACGCACTAGAATGGAAGTCATTTAAAAAATAATCTTCTTCTTCCTCTCCCGTTTTACCCACACCTGTGAGGTCGCGGGTGCGAATTGCTTCGCACATGTGCATTTGGCCCTGTTTTTCGGCCGGATGCCCTTCCTGACACCAAGCCTATATGGAGGGATGTAATCACTGTTGCGTGTTCCTTTGGTGGTTTGTAGTGTAGTGTGTTGTCTGAATATGAAGAGAAAAGTATTGGGATACACACAAACACCTGTCCCCGAGCCAGAATAATTAATCAAACACGATTAAAATCTCCTACCCGGCCGGGAATCAAACCTGGGGCCCTCTGAACCGATCTCAGCGTTGACCATTCAGCCAAGGAGTCGGACGATTTATAAATACAGTGTAATGATTAAGATATATGAATATAAACCTGAAACTCCTGCCAAAACAGCTGATGAACAGGAACTGACACGTCCTCCCTCGCACGCTTTCTGCATATCTGCATTATTTCCTTATTTCGATATCTGTAATATTCGGAACAAAAGTATGTTCCTTGTAGCTTCCATCGATGACATGATGATTTCTAGTGGTTTTTAACGCTCTAGAACAGCGGAACTACTTCTGTTGAACACATAGCCATGAAATAAGCCCTTTCCTTTTACTGCGTGTCCTGTATCGATATCCGTTTAACACCAAGGATGGTTGTCCCAATCCCGTCTTAATCACTTCTACCCCGCTATCGCTCCTTTTACTCTGAACTGATTGTCAAGACAGACGGACGAAGAAAGCTGTTTACAAAATGTGAACACCTGCGTGGAATGAATATCCTCTTTACACTGAGAGGAGTTGGAATTTCCGAATTAGCTGACTTCGACCCAAAGAATTTATCAAAGTTATCCATCCAAACGCCTCGCGCACGTGGAAATTTCGCTGTACGCCTCAAACACTGTACGCCTCAAGCACGGAGCCGTTAAAAAATGTTTTTTCTCCACCAAAGTCTTCAGAAATTAGTTTTGTAAACGGTTGTATATGCATTTATGTACAGATGAACTTACTTTGATTATACAGGAAACTTTAATTTATGACATCTTTTTTAAATAGGAATTCATCGATGTGCTAGTGAATTTACTGAAAAAGTGTCTTGCTGATAAATTCTCTGCTGAAGGAGAGGAAGCTGTACGCAAGATCCTGAAAGGAGTGTTCGAGTACGTCAACTCATAAATAAGAAGCATCGCAGTCCTGAAAGCAATACTGTAATTTTGGACGAATTATTTGTTAAATAGATGTAATTATCTACTTGTTAATAATAAACGAGCTAAACATCTCTCTTATTATCCATTTGAAGAATATCTCCTAAAAACTAAACACTAGACATCACGAAGGAGTATGGTACATTGTGACAATATTTAACTAACATAATTCGAAGATCGAAAGAGACTCCGGAAAAGAAAAATAATCGAAGTTCCTCTCCAAAATGTATTAAATAATTGCCTCGTAGTCCGAATCTTGAAATCCTGGACCACTGGCTTAGAAGCAATCCTGTACTGTGAGAGAGTACAACAGTATCGCTGTAATGAACAGATATACCGAATACTGGACTATAGTGATCCAACATTATTAGATATGACAGGCACGACGTGAGTATTTACAACATTCAGGAGGAGAAAATATATATATATTAAAAAATACAGAGCTCGATAGCTGCAGTCGCTTAAGTGTGGTCAGTATCCAGTATTCGGGAGGTAATGAGTTCGGCAGCCCTGAAGATGGTTTTCTGTGGTTTCCCATTTTCACATCGTGCAAATGCTGGGAATTAATTAATTAATGCCACGGCCACTTGCTTCGCACTCCTAGCCCCTTCCTGTTCCATCGTCGCCATAAGACCTATCTGTGTCGGTGCGACGTAAAGCAACTTGTAAACAAAAAGAAAAAATAACTTGCATCTGACTTTAACTTTGGTTATAATTGCATAAATACAGTTGTTCCCTATACATTATTGTAACTAATATTGTCTCCAGAATCACATAAGTGTCTCAGTATATCATCATACTGTAGCCTCATACGCTTAGAGGCTGTTAATTGTATTTAAATGTGGCACACTGACTGAGGAATGATACATTCATGGACACCGATTAGCAACGACAACCATGTAATGTCATCTGTGAAGAGGCTTAGAATTCGTTTGCTGGGTTGAGTGGCTCAGACGGTTGAGGTGCTGGTTTCGATCCACGGACCTCTGGGCCCAGCACGCTTCCACCTTGTAAAGGGAATACCGTGGATCATAGAGGGATATGAAGCGCCTGGTTTGAATGGCTGGACAAGGAATTAACTACCGGGCGAGTTGGCCGTGCGGTTAGGGGCGCGCGGCTGTGAGCTTGCATCCGGAAGATAGTGGGTTTGAATCCCACTGTCGGGAGCCCTGAAAATGGTTTCCTATTTTCACGCCAGGCAAATGCTGGGGCTGTACCTTAATTAAGGCCACGGCCACTTCCTTCTCACTCCCAGGCCTTTCCTATCCCATTGTCCCCATAACACCTATCTCCCTATCCGTGTCGGTGCGACGTAAAGCAACTAGCAAAAAAAAAAGGAATTAACTAGAGCAGAACTTAACACAAC
The DNA here is from genome assembly GCF_040414725.1 of Anabrus simplex. Taxonomy (NCBI): domain Eukaryota; kingdom Metazoa; phylum Arthropoda; class Insecta; order Orthoptera; family Tettigoniidae; genus Anabrus; species Anabrus simplex. The sequence continues at coordinate 146,086,981 of NC_090270.1, read as the reverse complement.
ACATTTAAAAATGTTATTTCTTTCCTTTCTTTTTCTAGTTTAAAAATTGATAAATAGAAAATCTGAATGAATAACGACAATATTAACGAGCTCGTCAGCTCTAGCAATAACAGGCACTTTTGCTCCGATCATTTACACAACATAGGAGTCTGCGCTCCAAATATTTCATTATCCCACCTCGCAGAGGCATAAGTTTCTTATGGCGCACTCCAATTCTGCTTTATAACCTATCGGTTGGTCCCATGTGGGCTTTTCTATTGCTCAACAGTTACATGATTCACCGTTCCCAAACGGAACTAACACCAAAAATAATTACAAAATAAACAGGGGCATGATTGCCCATACTCAACGGCCTTAATGACAAAAGAAAAAGGTTGATTGTAACCGGCCATAAACAAAATGCAAGGAGATGAAACACCTGCACTCTTTCTAGAAATAGTTAAAATCCTAAGTGGGCTTATGGCCCAAAGATACAGAGGCTAGTCCTGTACTATCCCGTGAGTGACTAAATGAGAAACGTTAATGCCAAACAACTTTTCCGAAATTTAGAAGTTTAGAAAACTTTAGTCACCCCATGCCAAGTGGAATGGGAACAGACAGAGGGTAATCACTCTTTGTTCCCTTACATTACACATTGTCCAGTAGGGAATTGAACAGAGTCCTCAGACTTGCCGCAAATTCTACATTTAAACCACCAAATTTAGAAATTTACATTAAATATAAGAGGTTGAAACCTTCCCCTCACACTATCCGCAGGATCTATCTCATATCTATGAAAATTCTGCCATTACCTTGAGTAGCTGGGCCTTGCGCCCCTGCCTCCTTATGGATAAGCCGTACTAACAATAACTGGAGCAATTCAGACAATACGGCCCTAAAACCATATTTTTAAGGGGAAGCTTCCAGAATTCTTTGATGATAGGCTGGATTCCTGTACACCCACCCAATTTTAATTGGCTAGAGAAAATATCTATAAGTTTCTGATAGGCTGATTCCAATTGAAGAAGGAACTATCTGCATTGTTGTCAACTTAATTACATCAACAAAACAATCCTCAAAACCTAAGGTTAGCCAACAGCAAACATAAACATTCTTTTATGAAATAATTAGAGTTCATCCCGCTAGAGAGAGCACTTAAACCGGTGGTAGAGACATCTAACAGTTGAAGACTAAAGTACCTTGTAGTACACCAGTGCAAGTTTGTTTACACATACGGACTTAGACAAGGCGCGCAATTTAACTGGTCGGAGAAGGTGTGCCCGCGGTATAATAATAATAATAATAATAATAATAATAATAATAATAATAATAATAATAATAATAATAATAATAATAATAATAAGGGGCTGCCTAGCCGATGCGGTAAAGGCGTGCTCGGCTCACCTAGAAAGACGTCGGTTCGTTCCCCGTAACGAAGTTGACAAAATGTATGGAACAATTGCCATTGAGTACCAGGTTAATTCCTGGGGACAAAAGGCTCGGGCATAAAGCTAACTACTCTATCCCGCTTAGTGTAGAGATTATGGATGGTTTACGTTGGACTCCTCCAAGGACCTTCATAGCCTCTACAGAGTTGATTTTTCTGTGCTATATAACTTACTCTTCGTATGTGTGAAACATGTCTCAATAAATTTAATAATTTGTATTTCTTTAATTTATTTCTGCAATCCGAGTTTTATCTCATGGTTTTGCCAGTTTTCTGGTTGGTTGTACCGGGCTTATTATCAGATTGTGCCACGAATTTAAGACATTTTAGTAATTGAAGTTATGTTTACTGAGCCAAGAGATCATATATGAGAGAAGTGAGATGAAAACCTACACATGGCCGTCAAAGGGACCTTTGCTCCCTTCAACTTCAGACGAAAGCAAAACGCATACAAAACATTTAGGCCACGGAGGATTCCTTTAAAATCCTCGCCTAGATTACAAAACTCACGATATCACGAAGTCAAAGCTGAAGAACCAATGGTAAACAGCAAAATCACTTGAAATGCAACATAGGATACATGATACTGTATTTTTTACTTTTGCCACCAAGTGTGGATCATGTTTGCAAATCATTCTAAATTGTTCGGTTTTGGTTTGTGAGGCTTTTTATTTCTCCATCAGTATCGTCAAACCATCCTGATGCTTCCTTTTGACGAATTTTGCAGACGTCTCTAAGTCTGATATTACGGTTGTTTTCAATAATTACCTTTGCTGTTACATGTTTTCTGGTTATTCAATGGTAGTTTTGCATTCGGAAAGTAAGAGAGACAGATTTGTTTCCCTCATGTTTAAGTCGTTCAGTTTGCACTTTGCGCTTTATGTGTCTTTCTTTCTTTCTTTCTTTCTTTCTTTCTTTCTTTCTTTCTTTCTTTTTTGAGAAAGACGCAAAACCATTACGGACTGTATCAATCGGGGGTCAGTCCAGTAATCGTACATCTCGCTAATATTTGGCGCGTGCTATTACACAATCGTGAATGCCAGTGCCATGACGTAGGATTTTCCCTACTATTAGAACTTGCTCTTCTGGTGAAACAGGGTTAATTAAAGGAATGTGCTCCGAACATTTGACAAGTAATATATTCCATTAGATCAGGGCCTCTCAGGGTGCATGCGCGTGGTGCATGCACTGTGCACGGTGCAAAAGACGACTTCGCTTGGTTGACCAGAGTGCAGACCCCCCACTCCTCTCTCCCTACACCTGTCTCCCCGTTCGGCCTGTCTCCGCGTTCCTCACCTTCACTGCTGTTTCTCCCCCACTGCGAAATGTTTACGTGTGGTGAGCGGAGACGCACAGTTGTATGGGACAAGGTTACCAGTGTTATTAAAAAAATTAAAAAAAGTGAATTAGAAATACACATACATGTTTGAGAGGAATGTAAACATAATTTTAAAAAATGCAGAACCCGTAACCAAAATGAAAATGCTACAGTACTGGAACAAAACTCATTTGTGGATATAGAATGCTCTTCTTCAAGCTGTTTCAACTTCCTTAATTCTTTCTCTCTGACGTCTCCTATGATTTCACAATAATTTTCCGAATGTAGTCTGTTGTAGTGTCTTTCAATAGATGATTTTCTTACGCACGTAATTATCGTCCCACAGATTAAGCATTTGGCGTTATCGTCACGACAAACAAACAAAAAAAAATACGAAAGTTCCCAGTTCGATTGAAATGGACTTTCGGAAGTCTTTGCTTTCTTCGAAACAGGTTGCTCCATTATTATGTTGTTGTCGTGCGCTTGTCTATTTCACTGATAAACACGTCGTCTACCACCAAACGCTTCGTCGCTCTCAGCACACTACACCATCCGAGTCAAGCCGAGTTGAGGCGAAGCGTACCGATGCACAGTGCACAGAGCCTATGCACCTCGCTCTGCACGCGTGAGAGTTTGGGCGTTTGAGAGGCCCTGCATTAGATTTACGCTTGCCCACACCCTTCTTGCCGATATTTCCTGCCGAATGTGCAGAGTCTCTATCGACTCACAGGGCGAGGTATGTTTGAAAAGACTCCATTAAGTTGGGGTAGTAGACTTCATTCTGGTCATCTTTTGATGATAACATTTAGAGCATATGTACCGATTATAATAGCTTGGTAATTATCAGCAAGTTTGAGGGAGAGATTTTGTGAAAACGATTAATGAATTCGTTCTATCTTCTAAATTCAACTCCTTTTTCCAAAAGAAGGTGTTCCCATCGCCTTGCTCCGTTATATAACTCTCTCATACTATTCTACTTCCATGCAGAGCAGAAATGCCAATGTTAAATCACTATAATTCAATTTACGAGCCACAATAGTTGTTCAACATCGTGTTCGAGTGTCGATGTCAGTGTCCATCATACTTCGAGTTTCAACCCCATATGGTATGCCCCTGGATGTGACTGTTCGGTAGATCAGTGCATGGCACTTTTCCTAGCCATCTCTCCATTCAGGATGAGCAAAGTGGCTCCTGAATAGGACTGTTCAGTCACGAGTGCAGGACGTGATACGCTCTACAACCTGTCCTTAAATACAACTGCAACACCACGCCGCCTACATGCCAGCTTGACACTAAGATCTCGTAGACTACATTGTCCTGCTCCTATCACAACTCTCCGATCACCTAAGTGTTTTATTGTGTGTGAGGACCTCGTAAGGCACCTGTGTGCAATATCTTTCAGCATGGAACTGTTGGCGGACTAGAACAGCCACACGGTCCCTGATAGATCCAAAGCCAGGTCCAGTAACATAGAATCGACGACAACTGGAGATTCTGAGACTGATACAGGCTTTCAGGTTGCGGCGACATTACAGACGCGTACGTTGGTTGCATCTTTACCGAAATTAGAGGTGTACATGAGCTTTCCAGGAATGCATGCGTTAATTTGCCGGGTCATTCCGTTTGCACTTGTTGTGGCTACAGGTGGTACGGTTCGAAGATTTCATGGTCGATGACCTAGATATTAAGCCCTTCAAACAACAACAACCATCATCATCAGCAGCAGCATCATCGAAGATTTCATAGTAATCCAAGGTAGGGCCACTTCGACGTTCCATTTTATTTTTACCAGGCGGTAGAGAAACCAGAATTCTATAGGGCACTTAATGCTGTATGGAGTAGTAAATGAGTTGCAGGAGCGACTACAGTGGGACCTAGACAATGTTATGGTATGGACAGCGGACAATGGTATGATGGTAAACGGGGTGAAAAGCCAGGTTGTTTCACCAAGAGGAAGTCATTTCAGTTTTAATTACTGTGTTGATGGGGTGACAGTACTTCATGGTGATCATTGTAAGTACCTAGGTGTTAATATAAGGAGTGATCTTCACTGGGACAATCATATTACGAGGTTGTTAAGAAAGGTTACAGAACACTTCACATGGCTATGAGGGTACTTAGGGGGTTGTAGTAAGGATGTAAAGGAGAGAGCGATGGCTATAAGTCTCTGTTGAGACCCCAATTAGAGTATGGTTTCAGTATGGGACTACCAGGACTACTAGATACGAAAACGAGATCTAAAGGAAAACATGATTTGTTCTGGGTGATTTCCGACAAAGGAGTAGTGTTACAAAAATGTTGTAAACTTTGGGCTGGGAAGACTTGGCAGTAAGGAGACGAGATGCTCGAATTTACGGTATGTTCAGACCTGTCGGTGGAGTGTTGGCGTGGAATGACATTAGTAGGCGAAGGCTTGAGTGGAACTTTTAAAAGTAGGAATTCAAGTTGGAAATCAAGAGGAGAAATTGCGGCAAATATTCATTTATTGGACGAGAAGTGAGTGACTGGTATAATTTTTCAAGAGAATGTTCGTTCCAAGTTATTTGAAAACTCTTAAGAAAAGGCTTTACGTCGCACCGACACAGATGGGTCTTACGGCGGCGATGGGATGGGAAAGGCTTAGAAGTTGAAAAGAAGTGGCCTTGGCCTTAATTAAGGAACAGCCCTAGCATTTGCCTTTTGTGTAAGTGAGAAACCACGGAAAACCATTTCCGGGCTGCCGACAGTGGGGTTCGAACCCACCATCTCTCGGAGGCAAGCTCACAGCCACGCGCCCCTAACCGCACGGCCACTTGTTCGGTAGGTAAACAAGTGAGAGGAACTTGCTACTTGGGCGACAGCCCTAAATGCAGATCATTGATTGATTTTATATAAATTAGTTTTGTTAGGTAAACACCAAATATCACCAGAAATTATTTGCGTGCTGTCATCATACGATATGAAAAGCTGAACGAACTTTACAAAAATTCCTACATCAGTCAGGTTGATCCGTGATCTTGGGATCCGGACACTGACACACTACCACTGATCAAGAAAGGGAACTTCTTTGGATTTCAATCCCTCAACATAGCAATTATTTATTTTATTTCAATTGACTTTCCGTCGCGCCGACGGAGATAGGTCTTATGGCGACAATGAGATAGGAAAAGCCTAGAAATGGGAAGGAAGCACTTTCTGATTCTTGAAAACGATCGTGAAGGCGGAGATGTAGAACATAAAAAGAGATTTCGTTGAATAATAATTATACCTCAGCAGATATTGTAATATAAAGCCAATTAGGTTGCTTCCACGTCAATTTCAACATTCCGATTTACTGTAATTTTGTCGGGTGAACTCCAACTGTGTCACCAGATACATGCCGACATCACACGACATGGAGTATTAAATGGACTTCTTTCCACTCTCCAAAAACCCTACTACGTCTACTGGGTTTGAACCCGTGGTCTTGGGATCCGGAGACTGACACTCCGTGATTTATTTATTTATTTATTTATTTATTTATTTATTTATTTATTTATTTATTTATTTATTTATTTATTTATTTATTTATTTGTTTGTTTATTTATTTATTTAATTATTTATTTAATTGTAAGGCTTTTATTGCCGGGTGTGTCCGAGGACATGTTCGGCTCTCCTGGTGCTGGTCTATCCGTTTGACTCCCGTGGGCAACCTGCATGCCTTGATATGAGGAGATGGTAATAATGAGGTGAGGAGCGGGTGAAATCACGTGTCGGCATATAGCCTACTCCTATGGAATAACACCAAGGGGCCTGCTCAAGGCATTACGCCCCCACCCGACGGAAGAATCATCATCAACAGTGTCATATGCTCCCAGTTCATATGAACACTGCGAATTGGTTTTGAATTGAACCTACCCTGCTGTCACGCAATCTAGTGATTAGAAATTGTACACCACCACTTCTGCTACCCTGCCGGCCAACATTCTATTTTTTCCACCAACGGGACTCGAACCGGCTAATCACGTTGTCAGACTATATACTGTAGACTTGGTGCCTTAACGATCACGACCACGAGGCAGGCTACTCGACCACTTATCCACAGACGGAGAGAGATAACTTTTTTGGAAGATTCACGAGTTATGGAACAATTCGATGGATGGAAGATCCTCATTAGCGATAACTCTATCTGAAGCATTACAGAGCGGGCAAAAACTGTATGTATCTTTTCAGGCAATACAAACTTGTGTAACCATAAACGATTCGAACAGTGTCTAGACCAGGGATGGCGAACCTTTTCCAACTAGTGTGCCTTAAGTCTGGTTTATTATTCTCAACTGTCTACTGTGCCACTTGTTATTTTCATTTGTAATTGCTACCATCCACCCCCCCCCCCACCACCACCACCTCCTACACCGACTTTCATCCCTAATTCAAAACTATGTTTCTTAATACGTTATTACTTATTACTTATACATATATACATTGTAAAAATAATACATTTCATTGCATGTTTCATGGTCATATTTTGCCAATACCGCAAATATACTTAGTAGCCATGTCATTTATGTTAGGTTTATAACGTTTTGTCTTCAATAACACACGAGAAACTATTAGATCTGAACCAAGACGGTTTCTACCTGTTGACTTCACAACGTTCATTGTAGAAAACATCTGCTCGCAAACAAAGTAAGTAGCACTGTAGCAAGTTTCTTCATGGCCGAAAACATCATTTGTGGCAGGCTGTTCCACTGGTCAAATATTAAGTTCTCCGGCTTCTGGAGAGAGTATTCACCATCACCCTCGATTTTCATCAATGCTACACCAAGTTGTACGAATTTGTTCAGCCATGTGCCTACTGCTTTCTTGAAATTCAGTCAAGTCCATTTCTAAACTGTGAACCACTCAAAAAAATTGACCTTCCTATCGCTCATTTGTGCAATACAGTATGAGGTTTTGAAATAAAGTGCGATAGTTTCTCCTAATCTCGAAATTGGGATAATCCCTTAGCAACTATTTGTCTTACAAAATTCAAAACAGTAAACAGTAACTGACTAAGAAAAATTACGCGATGCTGGCAACCACAAACAAGTTAAACTTCACGAATTGACTGATGTGGGTGAGCAAATGGCTCGTCGGCTGCACCTGACATTTATCTCACTTGACTTCCGGACCTATCAGTGTTGCCATAATGCATGTCCGAATGCAACTAGAATTTACATTTTTGGTATTTATTTCTTACACCTGAAACCCTATGACTACACGATGCACGAGATATGTATAATCTATAGTACAATACGTACATAAAATCGTTAATATGCAGTTGGTGTGCCACCAAAATCGTGTTCGCGTGTCACCGAGTGACACGCGTGTCATAGGTTCGCCATCCCTGGCCTAGACCATAGTGACGCTGCGAGACAGCTGAGTACTCCAAAAGAAGTTTTGTTGGCTGTGAGGTGGATTTTCGCAAGCTCACATGCATTATAGGCTCTAAAATGCTAATGAAATCATTGCCTCCCGGGCATTCTGCGATGAAATTGGCCGAATATATCAGCAGCTGTATGTTTAACAGTCACATTTGCAGTATAGGAACATTTCTATCACCAAAAATTAGTCTGGCTCCTTGGCTGAGGCCTTCAGTTCAGAGGGTCCCGGTTTTGATTCTCGGCCGGGTCTGAGAATTAAAGTCGCTTCTGGTTATTTCCTCTGACTTGGGGACTGGTTGTTTGTGTTCGTCCCACTACGCTCCTCTTCTTACATGTATAGACCGAGCGAGTTGGCCGCGCGGTTAGGGGCGCGCAGCTCTGAGCTTGCATTCGGGAAGTAGTGGGTTCGAACCCCACTGTCGGCAGCCCTGAAGATGGTTTTCCATGGTTGCCTATTTTTACACCAGGCAAATGTTCGGGCTATACCTTAATTAAGGTCATGGCCGCTTCCTTCCCACTCCTAGCTCTTTCCTATCCTATCGTCGCCATGAGACCTATCTGTGTCGGTGCGACGTAAAGCAACGTGTAAGAAAAAAAAAATATCGAGAATAACATTGCAGAAACGAGGACACGAAGCAAGCCGTATCCCACATACTTCATTAAATACCTTACCGCCCATCTATGAAAGTATGTGCATTCCTTTGTACAACTACATTGAATTTTTACTTCTTTTCCTTAGCTGACCACGCAATAACCCAGCCCAATAACGTCATGCACTAAAAATCTTGTAGTACTTCATTGTTCGTTTTCTAAGTTGCTGCAGTAGCCTCATTTCTATCCGCAAAACAGATCTAGGAACAAAGCTGCTTGGCTTCACTGTACGTGATCACCCGTGGTACACATTGGAATGACGACATCGGGGGGATTCACTTTCACGTGCACTCTTGGAGGCCAGACGCAAGCATACAGTAGTTTAACGTCACATGCTGGGAATTGCACGCTGTCGCGATGGAGACAACATAACACTGCTGCAAAGAGACAAATCTCAGGCTGAGAGCAACTTGATAATATGTAATACACAAGAACATCGTTTATCCGGATTAAGTGGGACCGGAACTGATCCGGATTATCGAAAATCCGGATAATCCGGAAAACTAAAAAACAAAACAAATACAGTACATGTATAAGTTGTACAGTAATACCTTTTTCAATTGTACAAAAAATATAGGAACACTTTTCTTACATTTACGACTATTTTACGCACAAAAATAATGTGTGAGCCTTTTCTGTTTTACATTTGTACAGCGTTTTCGCGCAGCATGATCACGAAGACGCTTTACTAACATCAGTTCTGCCGGTGTGGTTTCAGTCTAGGATTCTAAATAGGCCATCTGTTTGTCCAGCTGCATTGTTGCATCTCCATGAGTCATTGTTTCTTGTGATGGAGCGCCGGTTTGATTTTCGAATTCACCATCGCTCTCGTCATTACCTGCCGAGGAACAAGAGGCAATAATGTATTCATCTGTCATTATACCGTAGCCTGAATTACAGTCATTTATCAATCAGTCATTTACGTCGTTCACATCTACGTCCAAGCATCCGGGAATGCGTGCAAATGTGTCAAGAAACTGAGAAGGGTCCACGGTTTCTCATTTTCAATTATAGGCGAATGCCGGACGGTACCTTTGATAGACAACGGCCGACTTACTTCAAATTCCTGTCCTTAACTATCCTTGGCAGAAAATATATTTAAAAAGAATCGACCCCGTAAAAGAAATACTGTACAAGTAAAAATATGTTTTATTATTTTCGATCCGGATTAATGAGGGCCGGATAAACGAGGTTCTTGTGTACACGAGTTGTGAACTGTGCGTCCAAATTCAGTACTAGATCGAAAGAAAAGAAGGAAGGTAGCTTCAAGTTTTAAATTACTATTAATAGTAATTCATAAGACACGAGACCTACAATTTGATGTGAAATTCAAGCCATTCGGATGTGACTGATTTCGAAAATATTACTGGCATTACTTGGAATCGAACCACGGCCCACCGGGTTGAGTGGCTCAGAGCCCAAGTTGGCTGCTGAACAAAATTCCAGTACCACGGCGTCCCCAAAAGAAGACTAGCTAGGCTGTACTAGGTATAACCGCCAGAGAATTTTGACGTAAAATGTCTATTGTGTATGGTAATCAGTAGAGCCCAGAAATTCAGGCATTAAATTTGGCTAAAATAAGCCGGCAAATAAGCACTAAAAATTTAGGTAAGCGGCAGAAAAAATTAAAATAGGCATTTAAATAAATAATACTGTTATTTGCTTTACGTCCCACTATTTTTACGGTTTTCCTAGACATTTAAAAATTTACGAAAATGGGCAGTAAAAATGATAAAAATGGTTTAATGTAGAGAGAGAAAGAAAATCCATTTAGAATAGCTGCCGTGGGGAAACCACAAAGGTTCATCCTACTGAATAATCCGCAAGGACAATAAGAAAACAAGATTGATTAATATTCATTCGAATTTAAATGATACAATATTTATTAATTTTCGGAGTGAATCTCTCAAAATCAAAATTGACATTTCTTGTAGAACATTAGTGGGGAGTCGAAATCTTTTGAAAATATTCACAGAGAAATTTGTGATTGTTCCGCGCACCATACAAATTACCAATAACTGCTCAGTTAATTTTATACGTGTGTCGCAAGTCACAGCGATTGCAGCGGGTCCTCTAGAAACCATTTGACCGAGCTCGATAGCTGCAGTCGCTTAAGTGCGGCCAGTATCCAGTATTCGGGAGATAGTGGCTTCGAACTCCACTGTCGGCAGCCCTGAAGATGGTTTTCCGTGGTTTCCCATTTTCACCTTAATTAAGGCCAAGGCCACTTCCTTCCCAGTCCTATCCTTTTCCTGTCCCATCGTCGCCATAAGTCCTATCTGTGTCGGTGTGACGTAAAGCCAATAGCAATAAAAAAATTGAAAAAACCATTTGCACTTGCATACTACGATCCTAGAAATGGACGAACAATAGTTATCATTCGTCAGCTTTGAAAGACGCCCTTTCCACGTCGTGGGAGTTAATTTATTCGCTCTTGACGATTAAGATGCCAGATACCATGCCACCTGGACTACATTTACGAAATAAAAAACATACGCCACAACCCAGGATCGACCCCTAGAACTCCTGCATGCTAACCCAAAACCCTATCCACTGCACCAACTGTACAGAACGACTAGTATGTGCTGACAGAGATAGTTACCCTTCATGTGTGGCCAGATTGCCACTCTTCAACGTCCTTTTTCTGCCGGATATACTTGCACGACGAACTTTTGTGAGAGACGTGTGGCATGTGAGGAGTCGTGCTGCGACGCCCGATGCGCGGATTTCGGTTCATCCTGTAGATTAAGTTATGATGGTGTCGTCACTGCCGTGAATATAAATTTGGAAGTATGTGCGAGTCCGCCTCTGTGGTGTAGTGTGATTAGCTACCACCCCCGGAGGTCCGGGTTCGACTCCCGGCTCTGCCACAAAATTTGAAAAGTGGTACGAGGGCTGGAACGGGGTACACTCAGCCTCGGGAGGTCAACTGAGTAGAGGGGGGTTCGATTCCCTCCTCAGCCATCCTCGAAGTGGTTTTCCGTGGTTTCCCACTTCTCCTCCAGGCAAATGCCGGGATGGTACCTAACTTAAGGCCACGGCCGCTTCCTTCCCTCTTCCTTGTCTATCCCTTCCAATCTTCCCATCCCCGACAAGGCCCCTGTTCAGCATAGCAGGTGAGGCCGCCTGGGCGAGGTACTGGTCATTCTCCCCAGTTGTATCCCCAGCCCAGAGTCTAAAGCTCCAGGTCACTGCCCTTGAGGCGGTAGAGGTGGGATCCCTCGCTAAGTCCGAGGGAAAAACCAACCCTGGAGGGTAATCAGATTAAGAAGAGAAGAAGAAGAAGAATAAGAATAAGAAGTGTGTGTGTGTGTGCGAGCGTGTGGTTGAAAATATTCTTGAAAAATCTTTCTCAGGTTGATCTTTCCACGAAAAATCCAGCCTTATAGAATGGTAATGTTGACCTTAGAGAGTGTAGTGGGGCTACGATTGTTTGTATGTATGTATGTTGGGTATTCAGCCCGAACAGGTTCACCATTAGCTGTTATAGATGGCCTAGGTGTCACTGAAGAGGCGAACTAGGGAAATGAGGAGTGGGGTAGTTTCCCGTTGCTTTCCTCACTGAGCCGGAAGTTGCTATTGCACATCAGTCTGCCAAGCCCACTGAAACGCGTGCACCAACCGACCCTATGAGCGACATTTTCACACCATTCATAGCAGGGACTGGCTGCATAAGGAATGGCATTACTAGCGTCACTCATACCTCAGCCACTTTCATATTGTCAAAGCCAAATATAAGACTGAAACAGGTCAATGAAAGTAACAATTTTATTCTAGCCCATACCAGAAGACATAGTGCACTGTAAACACTACATCTTGACTGTTTATATATAAAAAACTTATTTGCAGCTGGGGTAATGAATATGTTCACCGCACACCACTGAGCGACATAGATAGGTCTTACGGCGACGATGGCATAGGAAAGGGCTAGTTGTGGTAAGGAAGAGGCCGTGTACTTAATTAAGGTACAGCCTCGTGAGAAAATTAGAAACCACGGAAAACCATCTTCAGGGCTGCCGACAGTGAGGTTCGAACGTTGTGATAGTACATATATCACACCCTCGCACTGTATGTAGAAGTTAGAGATATTATTGTCAGTATTCGATTTATTATTATTATTATTATTATTATTATTATCAGTATTTCATTTATATATTTTGTCATTTATGTTTGTAAGCTGAGAGATATCCACTTATGTAGGTATGAGTAATTTGTTTTGTACTGGGAAAACAATGCTATATTGGACTCTGGTCATTTGTATGACTCATGCGGGCATCCCAGTCTGATGAGTTGAGCTTGTTGTTGTACTAGGAAAGTTATATGACTCATGTGGAACACCCGAGAGTTTGTTTGTAACTTGGGACCAAGGAGAAGTTCAGGGCATGGTCTTGACAAGAGGATCTACCATGATTGGCTGGCGAGGATCTATCTCGGCGTATCATCTGAGAGGAAGGGAGAAGCGGATGTTTATATAAACTTGGATATCACAGCGGAAAGGAACCACAACTGACACACTGTACGGGAATGAAGTAGTGCTGATACACGGTATTGGAGTGAGACTGCTGCACTATACTGGACTGGACTTCAAACGTTCGTGGAACGTAGTCTTGTTATGTTCGTGGAAAGTGACTGATCGACAAATTGTGGAGTGTTTACGCATTAAGTATTGTAGCACTTGTGGCGGCTTGGCATTATATGTTGGTGAAAGCTATCTCAGACTTTCCATAATTTATGTTCAGGATCGACAAGCGTGTGTTACTCAAATATATCTTTACAACAAGTGTTTAAGTCTGTGAACACAGTATTACGTGGTACGGTATCTGTGAGATGTTATAACTGCCGATTATGAGAATCGACAAGTCGTATTGATACAGAGACAGTGAAGGGTATTTATCTACATATATGTACATTGTTCATCGGACTATCTACAAATGGTGGCTTAGTTCTCGCTTTCGTTTTCAAACTGTTGTCATTATTGTTGTAAATATGGAGTCTTCCAGCAATATTTTATGTGTGTATTATATGTATAATTTTGTGTATTGATGAGGTGCTCGTGAACGTATTTTGTTAAGAATATAGTTAGCTATTTTAGAATCAGTGGAGTTATTGATGAACCTAGGTGCAGTTCCTACCTATTTAGTCGTTTTCAGGAGGTTAGGTACGGCCTGCAGCAGATGTACCAGTACGCAGCATTATGTACTTGCCCTGGGATATAAAGAATTATCATGCTACGGCCGTTGGCTGAATATATATAAGTGAACATTATTAGGCCATCAGAATTTTTAAATTATTTATTTTCTCAAGCATTGTACAGATTCTACTGATCAATGAAATGGCGTAGGCTATGACTTTCAGTGCCGGGAGTGTCTGAGGACATGTTCGGCTCGCCTGATGCAGGTCATTTGATTTGACGCCCGTAGGCTGGGGATGAAATGATGATGAAGACGACTCATACACTCAGCCCCCATGCCAGGGGAATTAACCAATAACGGTTAACATTCCCGACCCTGTGGGGAATCGAACCTAGGATCCCTGTAACCAAAGGCCAGCACGTTAACCATTTAGCCATGGAGCCAGACTACCGATCATTAATTTGCAGCTAAGGGTATGCATCGGTTCGTTTTAAACTGAGACATGCATGTTACAACTGGAACCATCACTTTGGAACATAGCTTATTTGCTGATTTTTGCCATTCGAGATATCTCGCGATAATCTATGCCAAACAATGGTGACTCTGCGAGGAAGGTCATTATGGGATATTGTCACATATGTCGCATACCTACCAGTTTATAGAGTGTTGATAACACTACTGTTCCTTCGTAATGACCTTAACATTTATAGCGCTGACTAATCGCGAGCTCATTTTATGCCGGTAGACAAGTTCCCAGAATTCCAGTTTATTACTTTCTTGATATCCCTCTCCCCTTTCACATTCAGACAGAAATGAACGTGGTAATGTTATCGCATAAATGTTTGGCATAAGAGATCAAAGTTTGCCTGTGGTTTTGTTAAAACTTCCACCAACAGAAGTGTCTTCAAAGAAACTTAAGACCGGGCTAGGTAGCCCACACGGTAGACCTGAAGTTGGCAGGTTCGATCCCAAATAAGATATGCTTAAATGCGGCATACTCGTGTCTGTAGATTTGCCGATGTGTAAAATAACTCCTGCGAAACAAAATTCCGGCACCTCATCAACTTTTAAAGCCGAAAATATGCAGTTCGCGGGAAGTAAAACAGCGGACATAATTATAACTAGGGGGCGGATTTGTTGAAATGTCATCTCTTTTTTTTCCTTTGCATTAGGACGGTGTTCAATAATATAGAAATTTATTCTGCGATATAACGAACGATAATAACATGTTTTTATTTTTCATCCGATTGCATTTTTCGCCGATTTGGGATGACAGTCATTTCAACTTTCTAAAAGGTTTTAGGTCAATATACAGCATTCTGAAGAATGTTTTTTTTTTTTTTTTTTTTAATTTTCGCATGTCTGAATCATTGCACAAGTGACAACATTAAAAAGTTATACAATTTTCTTACATATGGTAAATTTGCTAAACATCTTTCATGACCAAGCAAACTGGCAGCAGTTGTTCGTGACTAAGAAAGGGAAAGGAATAGATTTAAAACTGTGTGTCTTCTATTAGTCCGCCTCTGTGGTGTAGTGGTTCGTGTGATTAGCTGCCATCCCCAGAGGCCCGGTTCAATTCCAGGCTCTGCCAGGAAATTTGAAAAGTGGTACGAGGGCTGGAACGGGGTCCACTCAGCCTCGGGAGGTCAACTGAGTAGGGGGGTTTCGATTCCCTCCTCAGCCATCCTGAAGTGGTTTTACGTGGTTTCCCACTTCTCCTCCAGGCAAATGCCGGAATGGTACCTAACTCAAAGCCATGGCCGCTTCCTTCCTTCTTCCTTGTCTATCCCATCCAAATCTCCCATCCCCCCCGCCCCCACAAGGCCCCTGTTCAGCATAGCAGGTGAGGCCGCCTAAGCGAGGTACTGGTCATCCTCCCCAGTTGTACCCCCAGACCCAGAGTGTGAAGCTCCAGGACACTGCCCTTGAGGCGGTACAGGTGAGATCCCTCGCTGAGTCCGAGGGAAAAACCGGCCCTGGAGGGTAGGCCGATTACGAACGAACAAGTCTTGTGTTTCCAAGATATATGCAGGAATAAAATACACAGCTCTGATAACTGAAGAAAGTATTCCCTAACGTGCTTCACGAACGATAGAGTAAAGTAGGGCTATTTGAATCATTTCAGACTTAAGTGAATGGAGGAGCACGTAAAAACAAATTTTATGTGATGGCAAAGTACAGTCTAGTACTCTGCAGTTTCGGGCAATAAATGATGCAATAATTAGCGCAAAATCTATTTATTTACAAGCAAAAACATAAAAATTACACCTATTGTAAAAGCTAATAATTCACCTTTTTTTCCTTCATCAAACAGGATCAAACCCTTTAGGTCTTAACAGAAATTCAGATAAAATCCCATTCCATCCTTATTCCTCCTTCAAGGATATCTTTGGTTTTATCATTATAGTAGCTATTTTACTATTACTAACTATTCTTGAACCAGTTTTTACAATATTATGGGATGGGGTAAATAGGATCACAGATGGGGCTACTTGGATCACCCAGTTTCTAACACTTAAGGTGTGTACATCTAGTAACATAAACACGCTGAAAAATAAGTTTCTTTACACACGCGTTTTTCTGCCATTTCCAGATCACTAAAGAAATTTTGCAAGTAAACTGCTTTCGTTCACCTGCTCCAAAACCAGCCTCACGGTATCAAGTTTCAAACTTCTCACAACATATCCAGTCACCTACCTTTAATGATTCTGATTCAAGTACAGTGTCATGCAGAACTCAAATGCTGAATTTTAATAATGGTTTAGACCTAATACTATCTGAACACCTTTCTCGTTGTGAGGGGTGCAGTGCATCAGAGGGGCGTGCAACGGGAGCATTTTTGTTATAGATGTACTGGCTTCATCAGTAGGAGAGGTTGACGGTTCTGGATTTCCTATTGATTCAGATAGCTCACTGAGGTCATGATTACCTCATCATGTGAGAAACAATAACAGGAACTAATATATTGTATTCTTCATACGGGAGGTGTTAAAGAATATTATCTAAACGTAAGTGATGCATAATAATAATAATAATAATAATAATAATAATAATAATAATAATAATAATAATAATAATAAGTACTACCATCAGCACTGTTATTAAATATGGCTTTGATATTTTATAGTGATTAGGGTAGGATGGGGCTATTTGAATCATTGGGTTATTCGGATCATAATAAGCATTTTGTTCAGTGCGCACTCAGGAAGTTAATGTCAAGAGTCATTGCGATCCGGAAGTGTGTGGGTTAGGGTCTGACTTCAAGCACGAGTTAACTATACAAATACATCTATCACCATACTTCACCAATACTAGCTTCAACAAGCTGAGGTAGGAGACAGTTGTTGGTAATTCATCTTGATGTTAAGATTTATAACATTGTGTCCACTCTATTGAGAATTAGTGCCTTGTTTGTAGGCGTGGGAAGGGGGCCTAAGCACGCCACCCACCTTGACTACTAACATATTCTATTGGCAAAACTATGAACTGTTAACATTTTAGTAGAATATTTTAGACGGGGCTATTTGAATAATCTTTCGCGGGCTATTTGAATCAGTATTTTTCAGCGTGATATATGTGTCCCTTATGGAAATAATGGTTTCTTTTACGTTAGTCTTTATTACTACGAAACACGAACAAGACTATTTCCCGCATAACATGATTGTTCTTAAGTGTGATTAAATTCATACATCTGTAAGTGTTTATCTATAAAAATCCTGGAAAAACTGTAATTATGCTTGTTATGCATCAATTGTCCGATTCGTAGGCTGGATGGTCAGAGTACTCGTCTTCGGTTCAGAGGGTCCCGGGTTCGATTCCCGGCCGGATCGGGAATTTTAACCTTCATTGGTTAATTCCAATGGCCCGGGGACTGGGTGTCTGTGCTGTCCCCAACATCCCTGCAACTCACACACCACATATAATACTATCCTCCACCACAAAAACACGCAAAATGAAATGTCGTATGACTTTTTGTGCCGGGAGTGTCCGAGGACAAGTTCGGCTCGCCAGGTGCAAGTCTTTTGATTTGACACCCGTAGGTGACCTGCTCGTCGTGATGAGGATGAAATGATGGTGAAGACCTCGTGCCAGAGCAAAAACCAGTGATGGTTAAAATTCCCGACCCTACCGGGAATCGAACCTGGAATCCCTTTGACCAAAGGCCAGCACGCTAATCATTTAGCCATGAAGCCTGACTTAAGGGCCAGGAGAGACTAGAACAGATAAACTCTCAAATCTGACACACACTACACTTTCAGAATGCAACGTGCTAGAAAATTCGAAGCATGAGAGTTATAAAGCGGAGAGGAGTTTAGTAGGCATTAACAGCCTTTCAAGTCAGCATATTTCTTGAAATTTAGTTCCTTTGTCTTCCTTTTGCCTTCTGTCCCAGAACTTTTCTTTCCAAAATGGTCGGGAGGAATTTCTTATGACGTAGTGTGCGGCCAAGGAATTTGGTTTTTCTCTTTTCTATAGTGATGATCAGCTCTCTTCTTTCATCTATTCCCTTAAAGCACCCTTTCGTTCTACTTTTTCTCTGTACAGCTCATTATCTGCATCCTTCTCCACATCCGCATTTCCATTGCTTCTGAGCGTTTTACAACCTGTTTTGCTAAGACCCATGTTTCGCAGCCATACAACAAAACACTCCTCGCGAACATTTTAACAAATTCTTTCCTAATTTTAATATTTATGTTCCCCTCTTAAAAACCTGAGCTGGCCCCGCGGTGTACGGGTAGCGTGCCTGTCTCCTACCGGGAGACCCCGGGCTCGAATCTCGGCCAGGTCAGGGATTTTTACCTGGATCTGAGGGCTGGTTCGAGGTCCACTCGCCTAAGTGATTACAGCTGAGGAGCTATCTGACGGTGAGATGGCGGCCCCGGTCAAGAAAGCTAAGAATAACGGCCGAGAGAATTCGTCGTGCCGACCACTCGTCATCTTCAGGCCTTCGGGGCTCTTGCGCCATGGGGTTTGATTTTTGGGATTTTTCTTAAGAACCTGAGGAACTAGGAAATGCCTTCATGGTCCTAGTTTCAGTGATGGGGAAATCCAGGCGTTCACCTCCCCGTGGTTAAGAGGGGGCAACGAATGTATGTAATAACCAGGGCTAGGAGTTTGATGACATGCCATCTTTTAATTAGTTCACAATAGACATTGCTAACTTCTGCAGAAATCCTGATCATAGTCCCAATATCGTAGAAAGGTTACGTGAACGAATTGGATCCACGAAATGTCACTGTAATATTTATCCCAAATGGAAGATAATAATAGTTTTTACTCAAATAAAGTGTAAAATCTGCGGTAAGTTAAGAAATACTACGAAATATCTTACTTGCAGAGAATAATATGGATACATACTTTACTACCTTACAACTATTTTATCTGCTACGTCGTAGCGCTTCCGTATGTGTTTTGTTTGTCTAACAATTTCGTGTGTGGTGTTCTTGCTCACTGAAGTTGTTTGAATTTATTAGGTGTCCTTTTCTTCATGTTGCTCATTCGTTTCTCGCCCTAACTCATTCATTAGGTGATATATTTATTGGTCCAGGGATCATGCTATTTTCTTTTCAACAAAGAAGTAATTATTTATTTATTGGTCCAGCTGTATTTTGCTGTTTGAACTGCCCGCGCTATTTATCTGGACAAAGATAATGAGAATTCACAGACATAGCACTACCACTCATCGGTGCTAGCCCTGGAACTCAAGAAAGAAAAAAAAGACGGCATGAGCAGCGGAATGCAACATAAGGGAGTCCTGTCTACAGCCCGTAAATACGTATACATATTTCTCTAGTAAAGACGGTATTTCTCAATTTACCACAGATTTTACACGTTATTTGAGTAAAAGCAATTATTATCTTCCATCTGGGACAAATATTACAATGACATTTCGTGAATCAACTTCGTTCACATTACCCCGTAGAAATGCTAATTTGTTGGGCCACTTTTTGCCTTTCTGTATGTTTAGGTCATTTTGTAAAATTATACGTCATTATTTGACCATTTTATTGAATTTATTAGGCTCGTTTCTACTTTTTGAGTCATTTTCTTATATGTTTGAGGATTTTGAAGCATTCACGCGTGTGGTATTGGTCTATTAGATATTGTCGCAACTTTAAATGAGGACGAATACGGAGACTTGAGAATCTTCACAACGGTTTATCAAGACTAAAGAAACTTTGTGTACCACTTACACATTCCAGGAGAGACACCTCCAAATGGAGAAGCATTTTTCGTGAAGATGCGGAGCAAAGTTCTCTGCGAAACGTAAATAGTTTCACCTTGTTTTCTCGACACGGCAAAAGCCAAAAAATGTATTTCAATGTTCATAACATAAATATAGGCCATACCAACTCTATTAGTAAATTGATTGTAAAATTTCGTTAATTTTTTTTTTTTTTTTTTTTTTAGTTTTTGGATCATTTTACTGGATTTTTGCCTTCATTTAATAGATCATTTAAAACATTTTAGGTCATCAAAATCCTGGCCCTGGTAATGACTAATGACGATGTTCTTTACACACAGGCGGCTAAGAAATGACGTGACCGAATGTCTCCCAGTATAAAGAGATCCCTCTGCCAAGTGCCAACACGCTCTTCGGAGGGTGGATGAGCGGATGGTGAGGTTCAGGGCATCCTATTGCCCTCGGGGTGAGAAATTAGTCAACGGCATGGTGATGCAGAAGGCAACGGAAAACTGCTGCATTATTATCCCTTACAATGCAATGATACAATCGTCTCTACTTGATCTAGTCATATCTTACATAAATGCTGAATGAAGGGTTTCCCTACATAAAATCTATGGAAATATTGTTAAGGTAATTTCAGTAGGTGTACCTAAATACCCTTCCCAGATAAAGATACTTTCATTGTTTATGCTTCCTCATAAAAATGTAAATATGTAAATAATGCATTAATTTACTTTCCACCCAAGTTAGAATAATGTAGATAGAATATTACATTCTAGCGAACAGTAACATAATGAGAACATTAAGAACAAATCTTTAATTTACTGGTTCCTGATTCAATCCTGGTCGCACCAAAAGTCTATAAAATATTAATATGGGCAGCCTAGCGAAGGAGAGGAAGGAGAATTCGTGATTATATTCCTTCTCATACTAGTTGCCATACAATTCAAAAGACACAATAGTGCAGGTTATTATACAATTTTCACGCATACACGTATTTGATGAACAAAACATGTCTCCAGCATTAAACTGTATAATAATGTTTCACTAATAATAACTTCGTATGGCTATTGCTAGCCTGGTGCAGTCCATGTAAGGTAGACCCTCCGACGAGGGTGAGGAAATGAAATGAAGGAAATGAAAAGGCAGATAAACTGGCCAGGAAAGGGGCAGAAACATATTTTGTAGGCCCAGAACCTGTGTGCGGGATTTCCTATGGACAAGCCCGATACTACATAGGAAAATGAGTACAAAAGAAACAAATGGAAAACTGGAAAAATACTCCAGGTTGCAGGCTTGCAAAGGAACTGATAAAAGGACCAAACAAGAAGCATACTGAACTGTTGAAACTCAGCAGAGAAAATATAAGATGGGTAGTAGGATTGTTGACAGGACACTGCTATCTGAAAAAAAAAAAAAACTATATAGAATTGGTGTAAT
This sequence comes from Anabrus simplex, assembly GCF_040414725.1. Taxonomy (NCBI): domain Eukaryota; kingdom Metazoa; phylum Arthropoda; class Insecta; order Orthoptera; family Tettigoniidae; genus Anabrus; species Anabrus simplex. The sequence goes on along the minus strand of NC_090270.1, from coordinate 146,065,440 downwards.
AAGAGACAACATCTGTAAGAAATGTAATGAAGCAGAGGAATCAGCTGAACACATACTTTTGGAATGTGAGGCGCTGGGTAGAATCAGACTCTCCATTTTTTTTTTTAGTCGCACCGACACAGATCGGTCTTATAGCGACGATGGGACAGGAAAGGGCTAGGAGTGGGAAGGAAACGTCCGTGGCCTTAATTAAGGTACAGCCCCAGCATTTGCTTCGTGTGAAAATGGGAAACCACGGAAAACCATCTTCAGGGCTGCCGACAGTGAGGTTCGAACCCACTATCTCCCGAATACTGGATACTGGCCGCACTTAAGCGACTGCAGCTATCCAGCTCGGTACTCTCCACTCTTGGACTACCAGGTGAATAGAGAGAAAAAATCCTAGAAGACCCGATGGGAACAACCTGCAGCTTTGTGAAGGGAGCAGGTATATCCAGGTGGGAAGGAAGGAAAAACATGGTAGCAAAAGATCGTAGGAGGTCGACGCTAATTAGGAACTAATATTTAGAGGCCCCATGAAGAAAATAATAAGAATGTTTCACTAATAATAATTACGTATGGTTATTGCTAGCCTGGTGCAGTCCGTGTAAGGTAGACCCTCTGACGAGGGCGAGCGGCATCTGCCGTGTATATTTTTTTGTAGAATTGAGTACTCCCATCCCCCAGTTTCAGACCACCTGATGAGGGAGTAATCACTTACTCTATTCCATGCATTATTTTCGTTATTACATCATTAAACATTACAATTAAAATTAAATATTTCAATCTAATTTCTAAATTGTAGTTTTTTCTTTAAAGTTTATGTATTTATCTTGTCCTAGACGTTAACAGAGTTATATAGCCTAGGACAAACATGTATCTTACCATCCCTAAGTTGTGTTTGTGCTTAATTATCTCATCAGCTTTTATAGAGTTATCGTACACTTACAACGTACATTTTGAATGAAATGAATGACTGAAAGAATGACCGAGTGCCTACATGAATTGGTGCGTGAATTATTTCATGACTGAATTGTGCTCGTGCATGAATGAATGAATAAACCCTCTTCTCACTGAGTCACGGATAACCACCAACTTGGGAGAGAGTAACATGAACGAACGAACGAACGAACGAACGAATGAATGATTGTTCTCATTCAGTTCGCATGAAGTTTAATAGTTAATTTAAGAAAAAAGAAGAACGGCACTGCAGTACAACAATGTACCTATTGCTACATTTAATACTAGCATGTGCCCGCGGCTTTGCCCGCGTTTATTAATTCAACCGTTAGATGTTTCTAAACTATTTATTTAAAAGCAAATTAAAATATTATATTATATACTCACATCGTTTTGACGTAAATAGCATGAAATACATTATTTTATTTTATTGTTACTTTCAATGCTTAAGATATCGGGTTGATGGATGGTACAAATAATATTAAAACCATGTAAAAGACCATGTTATATAATACGAAATTTATTGTTTCCTTATAGAGCTTTGGAATAAACTATATTAATGTCCTTCCATTTGGAGGTAAGATGTGTACTGTACTACGTTTGCCTTTCGAACTCTTGAACAATCCACGTACAGTTGACAATGACAAAAGCACAGTTTTCGAAGATGGAGTCCTACAACTTTAAGCGATTGTTCTATGTCAAAGTTTCAGAGCCCTGTGTGCCGTAGATTTGACTGGGCTTTGCACACATACACCGAAACGCTTCTGAATATTACGGGCTGATGGCTCCTCGTGTCGCGGACCGAAAATGGTTTCCTACCCGCAGCATGCTCAGTAATGATGGTGGCTTCAATAATATTCGTCATCAGTTTCAGAGCCGTGTTCATTGCAGAGCATCAACAACGTCATATGCCCTCAAACCATATAAGACCAAAAACGGTTTCCTACGCACTGGACGTAAAATGGCTCCTTGAATATTGTGTTCTCTACCTAGCCATATGTACGTTGCCTAGCGACAACTCCATGCGTTTAATCTTGGTGACAGCACGTTGGATTGCCATATCCCAATGCACGTTTTCCGATGGTTTTTCGTTCATAATTCACCAACGAAAGCGAAAATGAAAATTCCGGCTTCGGGGTGCATTCGGAACCCCTTCCATCTACCTATGTTCAATATTTCAGATCTCTGCGTGCTGTAGATTTTGCTGGGCATCGCGCACAGACAGGCACTTCCTTTTATAATAAATAGATTATATTTAAACCTACTAGTAATTATGCCTCTTTTCCTTATATTCGTTAATGCTTGTTTTGTTTTTTCTTATTTCTTTTGCCACATACTTTTTAGGATACACAACATTTGCAGTTCTTCCCTGTGCAATCCATTCCTTATTCAATAATTACTGAACAATTATGTAGAATTCTTTCTCTCTTTCTAGTTTTTCTTTATATTCTCTTCCTAGATATGTTACTCTAATTGCCTCCGTCACCCTACAAACCCTCAATAGGTACACCTCTTCCATTAATTCCCCACAAAGTAAACATCTGTTCTCGTCATGTTCCTCTCTGTGACCCTTATTTTTATATAGTCCCATTAGCACCACACTATACTTCTTACTTCTCTGTCTGGAAGCCTTTCTTTCTTAACTGACATTTTTGTAGTAATTTCACAGAATTCGAATAACGCCCTTTTAGTCGTGCATTCTGCCATAATAATTTGCTTCTCAATATCTTTCACTCTAATCGTTACATTCTTGCACCATTTCTTGTCTTTGTTCTGCATCTCTCTATCCCAATATTCTCCCAATCCTATTCTATCAAGAATCCTTTTAACTTTCGTTAACAAGTAGTCATCAGTTAAATGTTTCATCTGGTGTTGGTATGCTAAATGCAATATTCCCCCACCACCCCCGTTTCCCCTTCTTAATCTTAGCCAATATTTTATTACCTTGCCAGCTATGTCTGCTTGTATGCTTACATCTTCACATAGTATTACTCCGTTGTTAGCTGTTCATTCTAGTAAACCCATTATTATTTTTCAGAATGTATAACTAATTACGTCTAGTTCTTTTTTTATCTATTTCAATACCCCATACTTCTGTCCTATACAATGCTCTTAATATCATAAGAGTGTTTAAACCATTTTTATGTAGCTTACAGCCAATGCTTGACATCTTCGTTTCCAAACACGCCGTGCTAGACAGAGCGGCCAACCCTTTCATTTTAGCTCGCCTTATTGTTGATTCTACATTCCATTTGATATTATAATACCTAAGTAATCTTTTTTTTTTTTTACCACTTCAAGTTCTATGCCTTCTAACCACCACCTTTCGTTTTTCTTTAGTTTGTTTCCCTGTTTACAACAAATACTTTTTTTTTTTGTAATGTTGATTTTCAAGTTCCAGTTCCTGCAACAATATTCAGCGGCTTTCTTGATACTATTTTGCATACCGGTTGGTATCAAAGACAACAGAAGGATTTCGTCTGCGAAAACCAGGCCAGGAATTTCTCTATTGTTCAGACATGGGCACTGCCGTGTATATGAAACTGCGTATTGTTATAATGGAGAACAATATCGCATTTGGTGCATGAATTGCAGGGATGTCGGGTAGAACAAAAAGCAACCAGTCGCCCTTCAAGATTGAAATCCCCAACCTGGCAAGGAATCGAACCCGGGGTCCTCCGAACATGAGCCCACTACGCTGACTATTCAGCCAGGAGCCGATAATAATAATAATAATAATAATAATAATAATGTAAACACACCACCGATTGGCTGGATGGAATGACACCAGATTACATCATTAATAACAGGGTGGCCTTCCAGCGACAGGTCACTTCTGTGAATTTTTCGCGTTTGCAAATTCGACGTCATCCTAGGACACAGGCAGGCGATCAGCCAACGTATGAAGAAGTTCTGGGAAGAAAAAGAAAAGTAGCCTACCATACCATAGTCTTAAGTTCTAAGCGGTCTATTAATTGGCAAAATTCTTTAATTAGAAAGATGTAACTTAATTTCTTTGAAATCGTAGAAACTTTTCACTTCACTTGACCTAGTGGTGACTTAAAATGTGTGTTTTTATAGTAAGTGTCAACATGTTTACAGCTGTTTGCTTGAACACGTTCGTGTGTTTTTCAATTGTTTTGAAATATAACTCCCGCTGACACTATGGTTGGAACTTTATTGCACAAGCTTCTACTTTCCGTGAGGTTACAGTGGAAGTAGCGCGCGACTCAAACCTGGATACCAAGATTAGAGAAACCTAATCCTCTCTGACCTGTGACTCTCCCCAGCATTCCTCTGCAAGATGAGTTTGAGTGAACGAGGTCGAATTGTTGCGGCTTGTCGCTTTAAGCAGCGCGCCTTTGGAATGAAGGTCTTCTCCGTATTATTGGCCGAAGGAAGGTCACGTGGAACGTTCGAGGAATGGCCGCTCCTTCCAATAGCCCACGGCAATACTGTGCAACTGGGGATACCAAGGGAACCTTAAGCAAGCCAAGATCCGACAACAAGCTACAGTTCAACACGATTCTCATGAGGACTACTGAAGTTGCCGAATACTCTGCGCAGAGTGGGTCTCGGCCCGTAAGTGGCCACGACTGGTCCGTGGTCCAACAGCTCTGCTCTCTGGCCGGCCAACCGAGCAGAGGAGGGGTGTCCACAGCTCTACCGTGGCTCTACGCCTCTGCATTCGGGAGGGACAGGGCTGGACCTCACGGCTGGCCCCAACCGTCGGCTGTCCTGAGAATGGTTCTCCGTGGTTTTCCATTCTCCTGCACTAAGGCGAATGCCGAGACAGTTCCTTGTATAGGCCACGGCCGCCAACCCCCTCACCTTCTCCGAGCATCTCCTTCACCGTAACAAATCTCCTGGCCTGAGAGACGGCGTTACCGTCTGAGAGGCCCGCCTCCCCCTTCAGGGGAGGAATGAACACATTTTGGTAGTAGAAGTAGTACTCTGCGCCTGTCGCTTTCGTTTCCCCCACCCCATAACACAAAGGATAAAACTAAATATTCAAGAACACACATCCAGCTGTCCTTTTTTTTTTTTTTTTTTTTTTTTTTTTTTTTGCTAGGGGCTTTACGTCGCACCGACACAGATAGGTCTTATGGCGACGATGGGATAGGAATGGCCTAGGAGTTGGAAGGAAGCGGCCGTGGCCTTAATTAAGGTACAGCCCCAGCATTTGCCTGGTGTGAAAATGGGAAACCACGGAAAACCATCTTCAGGGCTGCCGACAGTGGGATTCGAACCCCCTATCTCCCGGATGCAAGCTCACAGCCGCGCGCCTCTACGCGCACGGCCAACTCGCCCGGTCCAGCTGTCCTCACTGGCACCAAATTGTGCATTATTTTTAATCATAGCATATAGAAAAGTCACGATTTTCGATTCTATAATCACCCGCGCTACAATAATTCGTTGAACTTTTGAGTTTTCCGAACCAGTAGAATGACAGGACGACACCTGTTATGCGTTCATCTTCTTTCAATTGTTATAAAAGACATTGAAGTGCAAGAGTTCTGCCCTAAAAAGGGATTCTTCTACGGTACGTCTTAGAAAACCCACTTACACGGGCTTCTCGCATAAGCACTCTTAAATGCAAACAGACTATGTTGAGTTTCGAAACCGCAACCTTAATCGTAGGGGCCAAGTGCTTAACCAACAACGCTGCACATCTGGTTCGCACTATATAACAAATTTATCAGGGAAAAAGTCTTGTTAAAAAGTAGGAATCATCAACAAGATACCAATGTAAGGAAATAGGCCCTACTTGGTTTTTCGCTACTTGTTTTGCGTCGCATCGACTCAGAGTGGTCTTACAGCGATGACGGAAGAGGACAGGGCTTGGACTAGGCAGGAAGTGACCGCGGTGAAAATGGGAAACCACGGAAAACCATCTTCAGGCCTGCTGACAGTGGGGTTCGAGCCCCCTGTGTCCTACAAGAAAGCTAAAAGCTACACGCTTCGAACCGCGTAGCCAACTTGCTCATTATACCAAAATCATGTAAAGGAAAAACTACAGTGAAGTCCGACTCGTTGGCTGAACGGTCAGCGTACTGGCCTTCGGTTCAGAGGGTCCCGGGTTCGATTCCCGGCCGGGTCGGGGATTTTAACCTTAATTGGTTAATTCCTACGGCACGGGGGCTGGGTGTATGTGTTGTCTTCATCATCATTTCATCCTCATCACGACACGCAGGTCGCCTACGGGAGTCAAATAGAAAGACCTGCACCTGGCGAGCCGAACTCGTCCTGGGATATCCCGGCACTAAAAGCCATACGACATTTCATTTTCACTACAGTGAAACCTGTACATAGAAGAAATCTGGTGTTAACGGAAATATTCCATGGCCCCATAAGATTAACGCCAAAATACACGCAAAACTGCTACAGTAGTAGGAAGTGGAATCGGTTAAACGCGGTAACGGAAGTCTAGTTTCATTTTTACCGCAGAAAGTATTATGTAATTTTAACAATTTAATTCATGATGACACGTGAATAGTTTATACGTTTTAAGTTTTCAAGTTTCTTGACACGTTAATAGAGCCAAGGATGTTGGCAGAAAATCTCGTGTTTAGTGCTAAACGTTATGTCAAGAAATCAGTTCTCGTACACTACAAAAATAAATCATAGTTGAGGGTAATTTCAGTTTCTTGAGCACATATGAAGCAGTGAAAAGGATTATTTTTACGAATAGTTCTCTTACATAACGATTATTAAAGAGGATTCAGCGCATAGAACATCTCTTTTTATCGTAAGAGGCCCTCAGTGCAGCAACGTCTCATATATAACTTAGATATAGTGACGGTAGTGATGATGACAGATTCTTGTTTTAGGAGGAAGTACAGTACAACTGAGCAACATCATCACATCTCAAACTACTCTTCAGAACTTCAGCGGACAATAGATGAGTGTAATATAAATGGCACTGTATTACGGCGTTAACTCTGTCCTCAAGGAAAATAAATGTGATACCGAAAGTTTCCCTTACGTACATATTTTACCTTTTTTTTTTTTTCAGCAGGATTCGGGTAATTATTTGGTGGGGGGAGGCATGATTAACATGAACACAGGCATGTGAAATGCCTGAACAATTTTTAATACGAACATTCTTATATAATAACAATATTCACAAACAGAAAAAAAAAGCAGAACAATAATAGAGCTTGTATCTCAAATATATTTTTGAACGAGTCGTATGTACGGAGTTTTCAGTAATATTCACAAGTAAACAGAAAAATAGAACCTGGTTCGTAAATAAATATTTTGAAGGAATGTTTTGTGAACGAAGCTATCAAAAATAATCACAAGTAAAAAAAAAAATAGAACTTGCTCCATAAATACATTTTATTAATAAATGTCTTATTTCTGTATATAGATATTTTGCATTTCTTGATACGAAATGTGGAAAGCACTACCATCGGACATACCGCCTGAACAGTCTCCATAGGAAAATTTAGTTCTCTGAAAGACTGCCCGCTTTCTAATCTCATTTCTTGATATAAAACTATCTACCACCGAGCTCGATAGCTGCAGTTCGATAGCTGCAGTCGCTTAAGTGCGGCCAGTATCCAGTAATCGGGAGATAGTGGGTTCGAGCCCCACTGTCGGCAGCCCTGAAGATGGTTTTCCATAGTTTCCCATTTTCACAACAGGCAAATGCCGGGGCTGTACCTTAATTAAGGCCACGGCCAATTCCTTCCAACTCCTAGGCCTTCACTATCCCATCGTCTCCGTAAGACCTATCTGTGTCGATGCGACATAAAGCAAATAGCAAAAACAAAACAAAAAAAACAAAAAAAACTATCTACCACCTTCTCCAGATTTAACGCCTTAGCAGCCAACGAAGACTACCGAACTCCGCGTTTTAAGGGGACTTTAGAAGGAGAATTTTTTCTGAGGGGGGGATGACACTCTGTCCCCCTAGGATCATTTTTGGGGGCGCCACTGATTTTCAGTCAAGTTACCAACGACTATCATGGTTCCTATGACCAATCCGATAAGAATATCAGGAACTTCGCCCTATCAAGAGCTGTATATCGCCACAATATTATCGTTTTTGTATTATCACTTCCGTATTATCGCATCTTCATGCCCTTGTTTGTTTTTGTTTTGTTCTTTTACAATATTCACGGACAAGAATAGGTCTCGTGAGGACGACGAAATAGGAAAAGGCTAATAGCGGGAAAAAGCAACCGTGGCTTTCATTAAGGTACTGCTTGGTGTGAAAATGAGAAACTACGGAAATCCATCTTCAGGGCTGCCGACAGGAGGGTTCGAACACACTATATCCCGAATGCACTTTGACAGCTGAGTGACCCAAACCGCCCAGCTATACGCTCGGTTCGTGCACTTGCTTTTGTTTAAATTCATCAGAATAGCACATCACCGCATAGCTGCCACCTCGAACCCAGTACCCCCCCCCCCTTCCCCTACCCAACACCCCGCACTACCAAGTCTCGATAACTCCACCCTTCTTAACTTGCTCCTCATCCAGTTACTTTCGACCCTCAACCAGCCTCCTCTGCCAAGCCGTCAGCTAATCATTAGCTAATCTCCCCTCTGTTCAAATCCCGCCCTGTACCAAGACGTTCAACTCCTCATCAGTAACAATCCCCCCCCCCCCCAACCCGCAGCACTCACACCTACTCTGACTACCTTAACTTACCTCCCAACAATTATGCATAATCCTACAATTTATAGTTGAGACAGCAACATCGGGCGTGGTCACCTAATGGATGGGTGACCCTCCACCTGATATTGCATCTCCCCCTTACCGTTGGCCTCTGGTATCAGAGAGCCCCCCCCCCCCCGCCAACATTCGCCCTACTATAGGGCACCATCCGCCCCACAAGGGGCGCAGGCCATATTCTGGTCAGTTCGACCCCTCACAAAGAATCCACCTTTCACCACACCCATTATGTTTCCAACAACTTAGACTTCTGAAATAGCACTCAAGGCCGAAAAGGTCGACGGGCTACAATTCCTCACTGGTCCCTAGGGACCTCTGAGTATGGTGGTCGAAAATTCAAACATGTTTATAGTTTCTTTTCTCTAATATCATGTTTCACTTGTCTTCAGTAATACGAAACTGTCGTTCTAATGGAGCTGACAGTCGACATACAGTGGAACCTCGATATCTAGAATCATCACGGGAGCTAAATTTCATTTAAGTTAAGTTATCGAAATCTCGAGATATAGAGAATACCGTTTCTGAGAATATATAGCGCATAATTGAATAATATGTATCTACGGGCTTATACCGAATACAGTATATTTTTTACAGTAAGTATTTAAAAATATACTAACAAACTCTTATTTTATGACATCGCTTTACCCTTATTTAGGTTACATTTTAGAAGATAGAGAGCCTCCGTGGCTCAGACGGCAGCGCGTCGGCCTCTCACCGCTGGATACCGTGGTTCAAATCCCGGTCACTCCATGTGAGATTTGTGCTGCACAAAGCGGAGGCGGGACAGGTTTTTCTCCCGGTACTCCGGTTTTCCCTGTCATCTTTCATTCCAGCAACACTCTCCATTCTCATTTCATAGCATCTATCATTCATTAATAAAATCACTTTGGGAGTGGCGACCCCATCGTACTAATAGCTTATATATGATTCATTCATTTCATTCCTGACCCGGTCAATGACTGGAAAACAGGTTTTAGATTTTCATTTAGAAGATAGAATACAATACATACAGTAGTGAGACAAGAAACACAGCTCCGTTAACACCTTTGGGAACTTCTGCTTTTTACTGTTAACCTTCTTTTTCCACATATTTCTCAACAATATCTATTGCTGTGAGAAACACTGCCATTTATATTTCACTGACTCTGTACGTAGGTTCGAAACCACGCAGCCAAGATTGGTAAATGGAGCTTGTCATCCACGACTTCCGGTATTGCTTTCGTACGTGACCGGTAATGAATTCACACCCGAAAAACAGCCAGGCTTCGCCGATTTTCCGATCACTAGCAGTTTGTTTTTCGGTTCCCGTCATATTAGCTCCTAGTATCACCGTAACCCTTTCTTTACTTGTTAACTGTTCCTCACAAACTACAAATAATGCTGTAATGCACAGTCAATGTTGTACAAAATTCGAGTTACAGAGTATTTTTTGCTTCAAGGGAGGAAACATTTGCTTCGAGAAATCGAGGAATTCGTGTAACCGAATTTCGAGTAATAGAAAAACAAATACACCTGAAGAATAGGATAAACAGCCGGGAAATTGAAGTTACTTCGAAATACTGAAAATTCGAGTAATGGAGGATCGAGATATCGAGGTTCGACTGTATTACGAGACTGCGGACCGAAAAGTTAAAAAAATTAACCACTTTCCCCTTTGCAAAAATCAAATGATCATAAATATGTCTCTAGGTCATAGCCATCTATCAACAGCTGCTAATTTCAGAAAAACACCAGCCATAAGACCTAGCCTGCATGGTTGCTATGGTTACACAACTTTTCAGATGACCCCTCAGCCATAAGACATATTAATGTCAACAGTATACTACCTTGCAGAAAGTTTTACTTTTTCTTTACAATTTGAGATACAGATAGGTCTTATGGCGACGATGGGATAGGAGGGGCCTAGGAATGCGAAGGAAGCGGCCATGGCCTTAATTAAGGTACAGTCCCAGCATTTGTCTGGTGTGAAAGTGGGAAACCACGAAAAACCATCTTCAGGGCTGCCGACAGTGGGGTTCGAACACACTATCTCCCGGATGCAAGCTCACAGCTGCGTGGCCCTAACTGCACTGCCAACTCGCACGGTAAAAGTTTTACTCTCTGTGTGAGGAATGAACTCAGTAGAATCTCCATACAAAGATTATCGATACTACGATTATTCCCCTCTGTAGAATATCGGTCCCGGCATTAATTCCATCAATTCAAAGTAAAATTTATGCATCTCTCCGAGAGCTACTTTACTACCGTTTAAATCCTCCTGGTATGCTCACTACCTAGATCATCCTGGAATTCCGTAGCTGCCGAATTTCCAGAGTTTCTCAACAAACCCACTCATCCGCAAGTATACAAGCTATAAACACGCTTGCTTGCTATGCTTACACATTAGGAAAGTTCGATCTTCGTATGGCAGTAAGAAATGTTCCTAATTATTTTTAAATTTTAACTCAAACTTGTAAAGTATTCCTGGTGGATTATTGAATTAATGATATAATACAGGAGATCTCTCCTTGTTTTAGCTTATTTTATGCTATGATGTCAAGTTTGTTTTTCTCACGTAACGCCAGTTCCTGTTTCTCTATTGCAGTCAAAACTGCAGATATTCTTCCACTTTCAAGGACACAGTTGACTTCACAGTACCTCTTCGTCTTTCTAGCTAATATCAATGTCATCTTTTATATTCCATCTCTATATCTATTTATTTATGTATTTACACGACTTCCTCAAGCACTGAGACTGTCCTCATGAACAGAAAATATATCAGAAAACTTTGGTACATAAAACTAGAATTCCCCTATGGAAATATCAAATTATCATAATATGTCTTATTTCTTGGTCGTGGTCATCCATCAACGGTTGCTAATTTCAGACGCCTGCCGTAAGAGGTGACTAAAAGGGGGCCCCACGGGTTGTGAACTTAACTCTATATATAGAGGATGGTTGCCTAGTTGAACTTCCTCTTCACACAGGCAAATGCTGGGACTGTGCCTTATTAAGGCCACGGCCACTTCCTTCCCACTCCTGGGCCTTTCCTGTCCCATCGTCACCATAAGACCTATCTGTGTCGGTGCGACGTAAAGCTGATGCTGATGATGCTTGTTGTTTAAAGGGGCATAATATCTAGGTCATCGGCCTCTAATGGCACGAAATGAGACGAAATATAAGGACAATTAAAAATACATAATCCTCCACTGACCAGAATTCAAAACGTGACGACGAAGAATGAATGGATGGATATTTATTTAAAACAAACAGTGGATCCGAACCGCAATGCCCCACATTCCCAGAAACTGGTGTTAAAAATTAGAATTACTGACCAAGGGACTGCTTCTAAAGCTCAATACTGAATCGAAGATGCTTGTAGTTTAAACGGGTCCAATAATGTAGGTCATCGGCCCCTCATAATGGTACTTATCGCTAGGTAAGTAGAACCATGGTATTTGTCATGTTGCGGTACTAATCAAAAGCAGCGTAGACTCGCTGTATTCCACACATTATGGTACTACTCACAGGTTATGTAATGCGCACAGGTAACACAGACCTATGGTGTTTCGCACACTGTGTTGCTATTTACAGGCAACGCAAACCTATGGCGTTCTTCACATAAGTGGACTAACCACAGGGCCTCGCACCATCCCGTGGTGTTCCTCACATAGTGGGTACTAAGCACAGGCAAGGCAGAACCATGGTATCGCTCATATAGTGATACGAATCACGGGTACTGTAAAATGCATCCTGAGCACACACTGTCGCTGCTAATCACAAACCTATTGTGTATCTGACATAGTGGTACTACGCGCAAGTAAAAGCGACTCATGGTGTTCCCTGTGGGGTGGTTCAAATTACAAGTAGTATCATGGTTTGATCATTTGATCATCCTTTTGTCGCCCCTTTTAGTCACCTCTTACGACAGGCAGGGGATACCGTGAGTGTATTCTTCGTCTGCGTCCCCCACCCACAGGGGGATGTGTGTTTGGTCCGCGAGAGGTATTTTATATCCCTCAAGTCCGCCGGCAAGCCGGTTAGGTCCCCCCTATCCGCCACCTGGGACGCGCCACGTCGGAGTATCACCTCTCCCCCTGCTGCCCCAGCGTAGTAGGTTCGCAGCGACATAAAGGAAATTGAAAAAAAAAATGTACTTCGCCTTAAAACAATAATCACCGCATGCCAAAGCAGAAATAGCAGAAAAGATGCATCTCAAATGTTCACGTCAGAACGAACAGTTATTACCCGAAGTTAGCATAATCACACGTGACAATCTTCCTGTGCCGCTTTTCTCAACACCTTAGTGGGCTTACGGGTGCGATCTATATACCACAGGGGGGCTTGGCTCAGTTTTACGGTTGGATGCACTTCGTGACATCAGCCTTATGTTCAGGGATAAATTCAACTACAGGTATTATGTGTCTCTGTGTTACACTGTAATATTTATTTGGCCTAAATAATACGAAAAATGTTTTAAAAAGTTACTTGCCACTGATTTTTTCAAAGTTGCCACACTGGCTACCTTATGACTAATTTTTTTTTTTGAAAATTTTAACATTAAGTTAGATTCGAGACATTACTAGAGTTTGGCAGGAATACAATAATTTGAGGTGGCGAGTGGGAATCTCCGGAAATTCCTCCAGCCCCCATCCCACACCCTGTGGGTACCTCCCTTGGATTAAACTGGTTGAGGAGCGTTGTGGTGTGTTGTGTATGATAATGACGAGGTATGAATGAAGACAAACTCCAAATCCTTGAACCATACGAGGCTCAAATCCTCGACTTGACCGGGAACCGAAAGCCTCTGTGCTAACCAACGAGCTAGAGGAATATAGAGAGGCGGAAGCTTTGACTGGCTGAAGCTAATTGATCAAACGTCCGCCATGTTTTCAGTGGTCACATAAGCAAGGGGACGTGGCTCTCAAATGACGAGAAATGTTAAAAAATACAAATTATACAATCACTGGTGCAAAATTAAAGACCGTTAGCCGAAAGTTTATAGCATTAATAATCGTACAATGCGAATAGCGCCACTTCATCCATGTTGCGGCGCGAGGATAACATCACGATCAGCTAATTGTAGGTTAGCTCGAAAAGAATATAAGAAGAACCGCCACGCAGTGACGTACGAACAGATAATAAAATCTCGGAACAAGAGCATTGCCCGTGTTTGGCTCTTGTGGTTAAGCGTAAATTACAATAAATATTTATGATGGACATCCTTAAAACGAAAGGATCGTCGCCATAAGACCTATCTGTGTCGGTGCGACGTAAAGCCCCTAGCAAAAAAAAAAAAAAAAAAAAAAAAAAAAAAAACGAAAGGGACCCATGACAGTTTACAACCTCAGTCTGATCATATTTTTAAACGCACTGCATCCCCATGAGTAGCACTATATTTTAAATGTAAGCATTTATTATAATTTAGAGGACACGTCATTTTTTTCCATTGCCGTATTATGCTGGGATTACTAGTTGAAAGGTCACCTTGAAAGTTGTCTATTATGAAGTGTAACCTAATTTGAAATATTAATGCGACTGACATCTACAATAAACACTTCACACATTTCACAAATAGTAGGAAAATACCCGTAAAATACCATATTTACCATACTGGGTGTACGTTTGACTGAAACAAACCCAAACACAAGGCACAGAGTGACACACAGTCTTCAAGGCCATTATGGTGGTGGGGGGGGGAAGGAACGAACCTGAATATCAAACTTCAATAAATCATACGCCACCAACAACAGATGACCACAAAAATGAACCGGTACAACAAATAGTCACTTGTCATAAATCAGTAAAAAAGCATTATCAGTTACCATACACAGACCTTAATTCAATGCATTCTTCAAGGCGAGAATCTAACTTTTCATTTCTTAAAACTTCCGATGTTCAATCGTCACGCACAATCTTCCTGTCATTTGAGCATATGTTCTTATGCCAACTCACTTTGTTTTGACAACTCGAAACATAGCCGCCCTTTATAAACTTGCCTCCGCAAGGAGCGCTGATGTCAGGTATACAGCTCCTATGTTAATCTAGCTCGTTGGCGCTAACCACCATATTACCAGCCTGCATTCTCCTTCAAGTGGCAGCTAATAACGCTACTCGCGAGGTTGCTGTTGAGCTATAGCTGGGCAGGCGGAGCTGAGACTATCCTTGCACGCCCCCTTGCGGTTCTCATTGGTACGTAGTCGGCGCGCAAGAAAGGAATCCGGACCAGGACCCAGGTAGAAGAAAGGCCAAGTTGCAGTCCTTTGCAGTCTGAGTCTACAGGTGTGTGAGGGAACATGAACAGATATCTTAGATAGTGAACTGTTGTGTGTTTCGTCCGGTCCGGCCCGTTCTTTTAGTGATACTTCAGTGTCCGTGTTTTGGTGCTTTGCTAGGAATCTTCCTTCATTACTTCCGTGTCTTAAGTAACTATCGCAATGCCTTGTTCAGCGGTTACATTATCGTTAGCCACAATTACTGCCATTGTAGCAGTAGCATTGTTGGCGATAGCATTTTCGACAGATAATTGGCTGTACATCGAAGTCAAAAGGGCGCAGATTCAGGTAAGCAAAATGACATTTTGCTGTGTATAGTTGAATGCGTTTTTCTGTTAGTTTTATAATAGTTCGGCATATTTTATATTAGTGTATGTAGTACTGGTACCGTATTGTGAAGATAAACTATCTTCTTATTAGGATACAGAAATAATTTTTGTTGAAGTGTTCTTCTCTTTTCTTGAAGTAAATTCTCACGGCCGAGCTTCACTTGACAAACCTGACATGTGTTGTTATTTTTCTGGCAAGAATTTGTGACGAAATAACATTTTTGAAGTAGTACTGTAACTAAGATTTTGAATCTTTGATTAGTCTCTACTGAGGAGACAGAGCATTGTAAACAAACGGTGCTGTCAAATTTTGGTACAAATGAATCCTTTTCTACAAGGCTAAATAAAATGTTATATCGAAGAACGCACCAGAATCACGAGTGGTGATTGATTGATTACCTTTCAATTTTTCCGAAGATGGGTGCATCAAAAGCACAGCGTGAACTGAACGAAAGCTTCATACCATTTCTACTGCAGCATATCACTTGTGTTGGTTCATTTTAATGGCTATTTAGAATTGTGAGCACCCGTCTCGTGTAATTATTATAGTATTTTCGTGTGACACGTGTCCTGCCATTGTATATTAGTATTTGCAATAGATTGATGACGATGGTCCGGACTTCCAGTGAAAAAAAAAAAGAACATTTATCGTATATATTGCCGTCCTAAGAGAATTAAACGTTTGTGGAAAATGTCAGAGTTTTTGGGATAAGTGTTTGGAGATGGTTTTCAATGATTTTTCATAGCCAAATGTCAAACTCGAGATACTAGGCATGTATTGTTTGGCGTAGGCCTATAAAACGGTGTTCATGTTAACGCAGTCGAAATGACGTAGGGCTACCTTTCATTTCCTTGTCTTTTTTTGAAAAAAATATGTAAGTTACTTTACGTCGCACCGACACAGATAGGTCTTACGCTGACGATTAATTTCCTTGGATTAACTAACGTATCTGCTAGAAGATACGGTAGGTGTGCTAAGGAATTGCAGATTTTCCTATAACGTAGAAAATATGAAGCAGTTCCAGTTATTTCTAAACAAGTAATTCGCGCATTCGCCTAGGACGGTTAGTAATACTTGTCTAAAGTACAGCGATGCCATATTCCGCAGAGCTCGCCGTTCTCACACAACTCTTTTATCTGACTATAAAGACGACAGAGCTCGAATCCTAGCCAATACATGTGGGATTCTTGAAATTGAAGTACTGTCCCAGTGGTTCGTTTACCACACGCAGTACTGGACGGTTCGTTATTGTGATCAGGATACGAACAGTCACTTAAAATTATGGCTACCGAGCTCGATAGCTGCAGTCGCTTAAGTGCGGCCAGTATCCAGTATTCGGGAGATAGTAGGTTCGAACCCCACTGTCGGCAGCCCTGAAAATGGTTTTCCGTGGTTTCCCATTTTCACACCAGGCAAATGCTGGGGCTGTATCTTAATTAAGGCCACGGCCGCTTCCTTCCCACTCCTAGCCCCTTCCTGTCCCATCGTCGCCATAAGACCTATCTGTGTTGGTGCGACGTAAAGCAAAAAAAAAAAAATAAAAAAAAAATAAAGGCTTGTTTTTAATCTAACTTGCATTGCTAAGTAGTAGGTGATTATTGTTTTGAGAGGGAGTACTATTAGGTAGCCATCCTCTGTTTACTCTGATGAGAGGAAAATTGAAGAGGTTCGACACTTCGAATAATAATAATAATGTTATTTGCTTTACGACTGGGCGAGTTGGCCGTGCGGTTAAGGGCGCGTGGCTGTGAGCGAGCATCCGGGAGATAGTGGGTTCCAATCCTACTGTCGGCAGTCCTGAAAATGGTTTTCCGTGGTTTCCCATTTTCACACCAGGCAAATGCTGGGGCTCTACCTTATTAAGGCCACGGCCGATTCCTTCCCCTCCTAGCCCTTTCCTGTCCTGTCGTCGCCATAAGACCTATCTGTGTCGGTGCGACGTAAAACAACTTGTAAAAAACTAACAAAGAAAAGAACATTCCTGCCACGAGGATATCATTATACATAAAGAAGCATGTCTTGATATGCAATTTTTAAAGTGAAGTGACTACATACTCCAGTGAAAGAACACACACACGTAAGCCCTGTAGATTTCGTTTTATATAACTTGTTTTACGTCGCACCGACACCGATAGGTCTTATGGCAATGACGGGATAGGAAAGGTTAGGAGTGGGAAGGAAGCGACAGTGGCCTTACGGTACAGCCCCAGCATTTGCCTGGTGCGAAAATGGGGAAAACCCATCTTCAGGGCTGCTAACAGTGGGGGCTCGAACCCACTATTTCTCGGATGCAATCTCACAGCCGCGTTCCCCTAACCGCACGGTCAACTTTTCCGGTAAAACCCTGTAGACATAACAGATGCATTTATTAGGGAATAATTCATTTTATTTGTAAGTAATAGCCGATCAGCTCGCTAACGATAATGGCATTTGCCCTAGGATGTAAATTCACACCGCTCGTACGTAAACCGTCCTCCTAAAATGCTTTACATATTGAACTGTTACCGGCCCGGAGAGTGTTTGGATTCTTAAATAGCACTACCGAAGGTGATGTGGTTATAGGAAAACCGTACAATCGACACTATGCGGAGGCAAGATCAGGAGTTAGGTAGTTTGCAGTTCAACTAACTATATGAGAAACACCTTTCATGTCGTCCAGACACACCAGCCCTGGTCTCAGTGTCATTACTCAAAACCAGTCATACCGTCACAGCCATAGATGAGACTCAGACTTGAGTGGAAGCTACTTTATCTCCTGCCTGTGCCAAGAGTCAAGGTCCAAAAATAACCCTTCCATCACGAAAGAGCAACAGGCACGTACAATATAGTTGAAGATATTTGTGTTTACAAATGCTGGACACGATGGTTGTGACCCTTGTTCACACATTGATAAGAGACTGAGGGTAAAATGCTGTGAATAATATTCTCGGAAGTATTGACACCATCTTTCCTTGACTATGTTGAATAAACATCCGATATTGCTGAAGATTGAGAAAGCAGAATAATCAAAGTAGACGTACAGTTTTGTCGTAACATTTGATGGACGTAGTCTTCTTAAGTCTTACAGAACTTTTACAATAGGCTCTGTTAAATGTCTCCAAACTTTTGAAGATATTTTTTTCAACGGAGTGTGTTCAGAATGGGAGAGATAAAAAGAAACATGTGCAAGGTATTTTAATGAATGAAATGTTAGAGTTCTGAGCACGAAGATTTATTTAATACCCCCATAGGTCCACCACTAGGTGTTATAGTGTGGGCGTCAATGACTAGGAAAATTAGTAATATAGTTTTTCGTAGCTTTCTGTAAGCAGGCGATTCCTAAAACTTACCGGTCTTCTATGCCCAGTGGAACATACACGGTGCACCAACCTACCCTACAAACCATACTTTCATATTATTAATCACAGGGAATGGTGTGAACTAGCCTTACCGTTAGTCGACTCTATATTATCCAAGATCAGACTGAGGCAGAATAATAATAATAATAATAATAATAATAATAATAATAATAATAATAATAATAATAATAATAATTCGTGTGGCAGACACACTGACTGGAGTGGGCGGCGTCAGCCGTGAATAGGAAACTACGTGTTGGGTGGTGGAGGTCAGTGTTGGGTGTGGCCTGCGATTTACAAGAATGTTGGGGAGAGCACAAACACCCAGTCCCAGAACCAAAGAAATTAACCGTTTAAGAAGACCAGCCAAAGAAGGTGACCGCTCTGTCATGGAGCTGGACAGACAAGTCGATGAAAGTGACATACCAGAAAACGCTATCTCTTCGGAAATAAATCTGAACATGCTATCCCGTCCTTGTTTCTTGGTATCAGATCGAGGCCGTAATAGTCGAATGGCCACAGTGTCACTGGATTCTTCCAAAGACAGCCGCTGTACGAATCTCGGCCAATGCATGCAGGATTTTGGAATGGAAATGAAAGATTACGCTCCCGTTGCTCGGATTCCACATACAACTGGATGTCGGTGGCTATAATCTGGATATCAACTGTCACGTAAAACTACAAGCTTACTTGATTTATTCCTTTTAATGTCGAACAAGCTGGCAACTTCAGGAGCACTTAGGATGTAGTGATAGATATACTGCCAGTTTCAGTGGCTGATTATCACATTCAGCCCATTGTTCAGTATAGTGTATAGCTGACGAAACATTCTTTTATAGTTGGTGTATAATGGAATCATTCCTACCTGTACCTCCCTGCTAATAAATAAATAAATAAATAAATATTTCAATGGAAATTAACAAGGAACTCGTCTGTCAGAAAGTCTATGTATAGTCGGCACCGCATAGTCGTTCTCGTTTGCTTAAGGTTATAAGAACGTATCCCGACATAGTCGGTTGATGATTAAGAGTGCCTATATTCTAGAGACCACTGCCAATAGTTTTACTGGAACTGACTCGTTTTGAAGGCAATATTCCGGCAACTTCTAAGATATTTCACTTGATGGAGGGGTGGGGTTAAAACCTAGCATGATCGTTAGTACGACGCGTGATGAGGCATAGAGGACCCTGGCATAATAATAATAATAATAATAATAATAATAATAATAATAATAATAATAATTGTTTACCGTTCCTTCAATTGCAGATCTGGGGTATCAAAATTTGGCCCTCAGGAGTTCTTTAACGCCACGATATTGTTGCATTCAAATGCCCATAAATGCCAGAGACTTCAGTCATGATCGAACTGTCCGACTGGTTCTTACGATGCTGCTAAGACACTTTCGTTATATTCCTATTTTCAAGTGCTCTTTTAACTCTTGTCACAGACCTAACTAATACCGTATACTCTGAACAGGTAGAATGCGGAAAGTGAGTGCTTATGGTAGACTCTGGATCACTGCCTCTTTGCTGTGCGATTGTTCGCTTCAAGTTTATGCTTGGTTGCGCGATACGGATGAAGCTGCTTTACTGGAATAAGGCTATGCTTTCTTATTTCTGGTGAAAGCTATACTCAAAGTAATTACCCGTGTAATATTCTTCATCATTAGTATTACTACCATGACTGTATTAAGCTGCGCGGTTTTGGTCGCGCAACTATCAGCTTGCATTCGGGAGATAGTGGTTTCGTACCCCAGCATCGGCAGCCCTGAAGATAGTTTTCCGGGGTTTCCCATATTCACACCAGGGAAATGTTGGAGCTGTATCTTAATCAAGGCCATGGTTGCTTCCTTCCCATTCCTACCTCTTTCCTGTCCCATCATCGCCATAAGACCTATCTGTGACGGTGCGACGCAAGGCAAATTGTAAATATATACACCTCTGGTATGGGATTTAGTTATGTTTACTAGAGATTTGAGAGTATCGATGTACCATAATGGCAGTTTTTTTATAAATGTTCAAAATGTGATACTGTTATTTATTTATTTATTTATTTATTTATTTATTTATTTATTTATTTCGTGGTCGATATGTTATTTTTCGCCTCACGGAAATACTGGAAAATATCATTATACGAGGTCCGATTTTAGAAACTTAAACGCTGGTAGGATATATCTCTATTCATGTGTCAGTATTTGCCGCGAATCTATATACAGTAATTAAAATTATAATTTTGTCCATATAATTCAAATTTATACCATACCTCATAGGGCCCACTTCATTTATATCACTGATTAGATGTAGAGAACTCGAAAGTAGGGCCAGTTCATTGTTTATTTTTCTTCCATTACAGGGGAGAATGGCTTAAACTAATTTCTCTAAATTCTGTACTTAAAATCAGGGGTAGCCATGCTGTGTACTAGGCTATTTTTTTTTATTTGCTTGGTATACAGTGGCGCAGCCATACTAAGGGGAACAAAACAGAGAATGTTAAATTTCTCCGTTAATATTAGCTGTATTAAAAAACTAAATTTTGCACAACGTTTATGATAACTATAATTTCCAAACTTCCGTGTTTTATGCCTTTTTACCGTATTTGGAATAATAAAGAAGATATTATCAATTATTACATTTTTCACTGTCTTCCAGATATCTCCGGAAACAATCGGCCTAGTTCAAGAAAGTGTACATAAAAAAATTGTGATATGACGGGGATTTCATTTCAGGGATAATGATTATGCTTGTTGTTTAAAGTGGACTGACATCTAAGATCATCGACCCTTTCAGTAGAGTGGTGTGCCATTAGCTTCACTTCACCTCTGTGGGCTAGTTGTGAATTAGACACTTCAGCGACGGTTAGTCGACTATAGAATCAAGCAGTCTGTTTTGAAAACTAATTTACATACCGGTATGTTTTTATATGAATATCCAAACCCGAACACTCTAGTGAACATTAAAGCCGAAGATTCCCCTCCTCCCCCTCCCCCCCCCCCCCGGGCTCACCTCGGAGCAAACTTCTCGATATGACGTTTTCCTGTATTTCTTCTGTAGTACCATCAGAATCTCTTTATATATGGGGCTGGCAGAA
Source organism: Anabrus simplex (assembly GCF_040414725.1). Classification (NCBI taxonomy): domain Eukaryota; kingdom Metazoa; phylum Arthropoda; class Insecta; order Orthoptera; family Tettigoniidae; genus Anabrus; species Anabrus simplex. The sequence goes on along the minus strand of NC_090270.1, from coordinate 146,043,805 downwards.
GTCTTCTGGGTGTGATTGTGGAGCTACCTCACAGACCATCCAGCACGTAATAGCCGAGTGTTCAAGGTCCTTTGGAGGACATACACAACGCAACTGAGGAGGCCTTGAAATGGATCAATGGACTTGATTTGGAACTATAGGCTTCTGCTTGTATATATTGTGTATATATTGTATACTTAATTATATAATCTATCTGTGCACATCATACGATAAATAAATAATAACCACCAGAATTGGACAAGGAGCCTAGATTTAGGTAATGCTTTACAAATTATCTTCCAATCTGCTGGATATGTGGACTGTATGTCTTTGCTGGCGAGATATAGTGTTTAGTGCGCTGTGTCTTCTGGTATGGCCCAAAGCAAGTTTTACTTTCATTGATCTGTCTCAGTCTTGACAATTGAGGTATGGGCGATGCTAGTAATGCCATTCCTTATCCAGCCAGTCCCTGCTGTGAACAATGTGAACATGTTGGTCATAGGGTTTGGTAAATACATGCATTTCGGTGGGTTTGGCAGACTGATTTGTGATAGTAACTTCCAGCTCAGTGAGGAAAGCAACGGGGAAACTACCCCACTCATTTCCCTAGTAAGCCTCTTCAGTGATGCCTAGGCCTTCTATGACAGCTGATGGAGCTGTTGATGATCCAGCCAGCCTTCGGGCTGAGGACTCAACATAGATGTACAGTACATGTGAACTGTTACGTTACGTCACTTCACATGTTATACCTTACTGTATCTTATTGCTTGCAATATACAAAGAGAGAATACTCAATCACGTACTGATATCACGACCTATACAATTTACTCAGTAAAATGTCTTAACTGTTTATTCATTGGAACACGTGCTTGAATGTAAAACTTAGCACCTTGATCCATTTTTTTTTTATTTAAGCCAGGAGCTTGTCCAATTTGGAAAATATTTGGTACTTTTCAAATTCCTTTTGAACAAGTTTCTTTCTCTGTACTGCACTTTCTGTCCGAGACGAATGGCAGCACCAGGGGTTACTGACTGACTGATTCACAACCACTGCCACCAGTAATTATATAGAAACTTGACTTCCTCCTAACTTTCGCGTACATTGATCATCTGGTTTATTATACGTTTAAGTATTTTTACTGACCACAACTTTCGCTAGTTTTAAACTTGAGTTCCCACAGCTATATCATGTTTACAAAGGGGAATTTTCTCTGTAATTTAGAGTCGTTTATCCTGTCGGAGGAACTTTACATAAATTTACATGTGCGCCATCGTACATTGCGAAGTGATATTGCAAACGCTTGCCGTTATGAATGCTGGGAGGTTTGTAGGAAAGTTCATTGCCTGGCTTTAAGAAGAAACGCAGGAAGAGCTGTTGTAAACAGACACCATGCGTTGATATTCGACCCAGCAATAAGACTAGAATTAAGTGAACAAAAACAGCCACAAGATTTGAACCTCGAGGAACGGTCAGACTTACCTGTGTCCTTTGGAAAAATATCAGGTGAAATCAGTCACCGTTTACTGTTTATTGGTGGTGCGAGAGGAACGTTATCAACGTTAATGGTTGCTATCTGGAAGAAATTTACAGAAATTCAAAGAGATTTTGTTTTATGATTATCATTACTGTAAGTTCACATGGCAACAGACTGTAGGCCTACTATATAATAGTACTAGCGGGGCGTGATAGCCGGCTTCTCATCAAGGCGGTCTCGGTTTGAATTGTGGCCAATGCATATTGGATTTTTGAAATGAAAAGTTGCGTTTCTGTGATTCGGAATCCACGTAAAACTGGAGGTCACGTGACTATGTTCACGAATCAGTGTCTACGTAAAACGACAAGTTCGGAATATCGCGATAGCTCTTTACAAATGTCTCTTAGGTGTTTAATTTCAAACAAATATCTGCTATCAAAAAATGAATGGACTGAGCAAACTAGTTTCCTTCGTCTCTCGGATTGGATTTTATTAGATTGAAGTCATGGAAACGTTCTTGAAAATAAAATGAATGTAAAGTGATTTTGCAGAGTGAAGTTATAATACACGTAATTGTAACTGAGCTATTACCAACGTTTATATTCATGTGCACGTTTCTTGTTTAACGATAATTATGGACGGTAGGGCAGAAAGCTTGCGTGTTAAGATACAGCAGACACCTGATCGAGGAGAGGGCTTTATTTTCACACTGACCTTGGCATTTAAATTCCTTGTATCATTTATCCTCCCACCCTTTCACATTCTTCTTAGTTCTCTTCGTTATCGTTTAGCTATTCTATAGCTAAAACATACGTACCACCATTTTATCCTCTTCACTATTCATGATTAACCCGTATAACAATCTTAAACTGGTCTGTACCCGAAGAGTTGTATTTTTTGGACATAAATATGTCTTATGACTGAGGGTCATCCAAAAATTTGTGTAACGTGATGCGATAACATGACGAAAGTGTAACCATAGCAACTATGCAGGCAGTAATGTAAGGTATGGATGGATGGTCAGACAGTGTTACCTAGCAACCGTGCAGGCGCTATGTCTTATGGCTAGTTGTCATTTGAAATTAGCAGCAGTTGATGGATGGCCAAGACAGGGAGACATATATTTATGATCATTTTGATTTTCGCAAAGGGAAAAGTTTTTTTTAGCTGCACTTCTACTTTGCCCAACTCAGAGGTTAGCGTGTTTACACTGTAACTAGCGGATTACTTGAGATCTAAAACTAGTAATTCATGTGTTAATCAGTTAGGATTATTTTTGTTTATTATTTTAAGCAGGAGGTCATAATCGTTTTACCGTCGAGCAAAAATCAACCCCCTCATTTTGAACAGGATTAGTTAATTTATTTGTTTATTATCTATATATTTGTTTATTTTTCTATAGCATTCATTCATTTCAGATATGAAATTGGAATTGTGAGTAGGTACCAACAGGTGGGAACAATGGCAGAAGTGCACGTGCAATGAGATTTAGGTCAAGTTAGGAATGACGTGTGCTTTGTTGTTGGAGTATGCGAGGCAAATGGAGGAGAATGTACCTATAGTAGTAGAATTATGTATTCACCTATGGAGGGTAGGAAATACAGATGGACAAAGATGACGGTGATTACTCACTTTTTAATGATAAAGCTAGACCAGACTACAATATTAAGTAAAAGAACGTGGAGGGGCAGATCGAACGCTAAAAGGTATACTAGTCTGTAATGATCCTTCTCGACCTGTTTGATCCACATGGACCCAGTGGCCTTACGCTTGCTGGCTACTTTAAAGGTCGTCCAGGACTGCCTTTGGGAGTTCATTCTGTACAGCAGGTGTCCATACAAAAGCCAGCTGTCTTCTTCTGATAGCATCTGTGAGGTAGCGTTCACGGTTTGGTTTGTACCATCGCCTTCCACTTGTTATGGTACGATACTTGATCCTACTATCTTTTTCAGGAATTTCCTTTCTTTGTACTTCGAGGTCTCTTAGTGGGGTCTTCTTGGTTAGAGACGGGCACTCTGCTGCACAGAGGACTGACGGTCTGACTGTGTTATGGTGTCTTATTTTACCATTCATCGGTATATGTTTTGAGTTGTACAGTTTTCTATAGGCATGGCATGTCTTGTGTGGTTGATTCTCCTCTGTTCGAGAGCTGCCGTTTCACTGAGGTGCTTTCTTTCTTTAAAAATCGCGCGTGGTGGCCCTGATTGTTAAGGCGTCTAGTATGGTCTGACACCGCGATTAGCCGGTTCGAGCCCCTTTGGTCGAGAAAAATCTCCATTAGAATGTTGGCCTGTAGGGTATTTGAGGTGGTGATATACAATTTATAATCACTAGACTATGTGCCAAAAGCCTGTATTCAATTACAAACCTCTCCAGATTGTTCATATGGAGTGAGGAAATATGACGCTGTTGTTGGTAATTCGTCCGTCGGATGGAAACGTTAAGCCATTAGCAGACCCCCTTGGTGCTATTAGACAGGAGTAGGCTATGTGCCGGCACCTGATTTCATACTCTCCCTTCCTACTGTCATATATCACGTTATTAATTTCCTGTCATTATTACCTCTGATGAGGTTGACGTCAAGAAGGGCATCCAGTCGTAAAAGCGCGCTACGAAGATTCATCTCCCTTCATGCCCGACCCGCTAGAGAAACGGGATGAGGGCTGGACATTCATACATTTTTTGTTCTAAGAGCAGTTCTGTAAAGAGCTAAGTTTCGCTTTTCACCTTTGATGTGTCCGAATTGCTGTTATAAATATTAACGGCCGCTCAAATCTATGTGTAGCCTACAAAAGGTGCGAGACTTTTTTTTTTTTTTTTTTTTTTTGTTAAGAAGGAAGCCATAGTTTCCAGTGTCGACTCGGTTAAAGGTACCTTAAAAGCTTTTCAGCTTTTCAATCTGTCGAACACACAAGTTCAGTGCAAATATTACAGTATGACATACCTGAAAAAACCCACACTTTATTAAACAAGGAATAACACACTATTAAATACATAATCTTTATTAAATTATTAAATATTAAGATTACTTAAGATTCTTTATTAATATATTGTTTAATAATATTTTACAGGTATGTAATAGTGTAATATTGGTATTTAACTTGTGTGTTCAACGGACTGAAAAGCTTTAAGTTGCATTTACGTGAGAATCTAGCAGCTGGTTTCTAAAATGACTTTTTCCAATATTAAATGAAATGTGCAGCTAGTGGAGCGTTATCCAAATTATTTACAGCAACTACGTTGAACGAAAAAAAAAAAAAAAAAAAACTGAAAATTAACTGTCTTGTAGAGTGGCTCAGACGGTAGAATGCTGGCCTTCTGAGCCCTAGTTAGCGGGTTCGATGCTTGCTCAGTCAGGTGGTATATGGTCATATGCACCAGCCTTTTATCAGTAGATTCACTGACACGTAAAATGACTCATGTGGGACAAACTTCCGACTCTGAGTGAGCTAGCTTACTTGCTAGCCTATGGAAAGGAAATGCACATTTGCTGTAATATGGAAGGTTAAAGAATTTAAGTATTACTTACTTAAAATTGCCAACGGCCGTAGCCGTGTTGAAACACCGTTATCCCGTGAGATCTCCGAAGTTAAGCAACATTGGGCGTGGTCAAGATTTGGATGGGTTGCCACGCGCTGTTAGTGGGGGTAAGGGAATGGAGAAGCTGGAAAGGAATTGGCCACCCTACCGTACGTAAACTCCGGCTCAGTCACACCCCTGCGGAGGTGTGGACCTGCCTTCGGCAGAATACACCCTTACCTTACCTTACTTAAAATTGATATGAATCTTCTGTATAAATTTGGTATGGTGTTTGTAAGAAAATTTCTTTTGGCAGAGATAATTCGTAAAACGCATGTACAAAAACGATACATCTTTACAAAACCACTTATTTAAAATACAAAATACATGTTAAGAAATATAATAATCTATTGCAGTTTAATCAAAACCTGAGGTATTTCATTATAAATTATCAAAAATTCGTGGAGTAGTGGAAGAAAGAAGTTTACTCTTCCTAAACTCGAAACAAAGTGTGATGTTCCGTGCTATATCCTGTCTCCGCTCTCTAGAATAGTGTCTAATTGTGCGGGCATTGTAGTATAACAGTGATTATTGGGAGTCTGTGGCTGGGATACGTACCCTACGAACAAAAATGTTCACTGTCTCTGTATTTCATGCTGAGTTCCGGGCATCACATCGCTGTGCTGTGCCGTGCCACTTTCCATTCGTACCACGGAGCAAACGTTAACTATTCGGCTATAAAAGTAAATTACCTCTAAATATGATTTGCAATGAAGTCTGCTATTTAATGAGCGAGGAGAAATTTCTTGTTAAAGACTAAAAGCTATTTCATTTTGAAGCTGTAGAGCAAGATGTTTAGTGTACGTCTGTCCTGTACCTAATCTGGCTGACTATATGGGCATTAGGCCTAAAGCCAACTAATAAGGAGGAGGGTGGGGGAAAAGACTGCCTTTTTGTATGGGCTAGGGTGTTCCCCATTTCCCACCTGTTGTTCCTTACAAGGTCAGCTCTCGACTTGCCTTGACGTTCAGAAAATATTACGCCAGTCTTGGCTAACTCCACTGTAAGAAAGGAAAGAGCTGATGGACATACGCTGTTCGCTATAATACTATTAGCCTATGATGCATACCTATTACTAGAAGGAGGATTTTATTATAATTGCTCTTCTGATAATTTCTGTAACATTAAGTAACAGTTGGATAACATGGATAGATCATTCTTGAATATTGATTAGCGGACAGTAAGATATGTAAGTTTTATTTCTGTACCTTATCTGGTCACTGAAAACCATGAACACGTTTACGGATTAAATTTAATATTTAAGTTGCAGAAATATTTTAGGCCCTACTTAAGTGTATTGTTATAACTTTCCCATAAAGATAATTGTTTTCGAAACTAACTTTTTGCTACTTGCTTTACGTCGCATCGACACAGATAGCTCTTATGACGACGATGGGACAGGGAAGGACTGGGAATAGAAAGGAAGCGGCCGTGGCCTTAATTAAGGTACAGCCCTAGCATTTGCCTGGTGTGAAAATGGGAAACACCGGGCGAGTTGGCCGTGCGCATAGAGGCGCGCGGCTGTGAGCTTGCGTCCGGGAGATAGTAGGTTCGAATCCCACTATCGGCAGCCCTGAAATTGGTTTTCCGTGGTTTCCCATTTTCACACCAGGCAAATGCTGGGTCTGTACCTTAATTAAGGCCACGGCCGCTTCCTTCCAACTCCTAGGCCTTTCCTATCCCATCGTCGCCATAAAACCTATCTGTGTCGGCGCGACGTAAAGCCCCTAGCAAAAAAAAATGGGAAACCACGGAAAACCATCTTTAGGGCTGCCGACAGTGGGGTTCGAACCTACCATCTCCCGAATACTGGATACTGGCCGCACTTAAGCGAATGCAGCTATATAGTTCGGTTTTCGAAACTTCGAAGATGAACATTCACATTAATTTTCTAGTACGTAGATAGGGAAACTGTTTTCATGATGACGTGAAAAGCTAAGAAATAAACATTCCATTGAGAACAAAATTTAAAATGATAAAATAATGACACCAAAAACTAAAAAACCTAAATGAAAATAATTACAAAAATGACGAAGAAATGATGCACCAATTAAAAGACGGAATTTCATCAAAATCCTGATGACCCTACATTTTTGTTATCTTCGTGTATGAAGTTTCTTCCTATACTTTTGGTTTGGAGAGTATTCGAGAACAGTGCCTGGATCCCAAGCAGCGGCTGGTTTAGCAGTTCACTATAACCCTCCTGGTTTTCGGGTGTGAAGGGTCTTCTTACCTGAATCGGTGAGCTGCTTTACCTGTCGGGGGGGCCTAGCCCTTTTTTTTTTTTAACCATATATTTTGTTCCTTACAGTTCTATGGCGTGGTGTGGTGGGTATAGTACCCATAAATAGAAACTTCTAAATTGCGACCAAATTGTAGGTAGATATATGCAGTGTATTATATCTCTGACACAACCTGGATACTTTCACACACAGTAGAAGGTTAGAAGATTCTCATCATTGGAATCCAACACTTTTTGTGTACTTGGTGCTATGTTGTGGCACCTGCTGGTGTTCTGCGGTTACGTGGATCGGTTGAGGTATACTGAAACTCCAGTAATGCTACTCTCGCACCTTTTTAAAGTATTTGTGATTACTCGTAGAACCAAACCATTCACCGATTAAACTTCAAAATGTTATTACATCTGTATTCACATTTTAGTATCTTAAAGAATACTTCTCTTACATGAACTTGGATAATGGTATTCTCGGCTGCAAATAATTTTCCGAAGCTTGCATCCGGGAGATAATGGATTCGAATCCCACTGTCGGCAGTCCTGAAGATGGTTTTCCGTGGTTTCCAATTTTCACAGCAGGAAAATGCTGGGGATGTACCTTAAGACCACGACCGCTTCCTTCAAACTCCTAGGCCTTTCCTGTCCCATCGTCGCCATAAGACCTATATTTGTAGGTGCGACGTAAAGCCACTAGCAAAAAAAAAAAAAGATTTTCTGGGGTTAGGTCTTTGTTTAGTTACGGCACCTTGATCAGGAAGACAAGTATATGGAAACTTCAACATAAAATCGAAATCCAAAGACATTTTCTAACATTTGCAATTGTTCAAATAAAACGGGTGATGATTCATTGTAAACATTCAATCGTGGATATCTTCTGTTATTTTCTTTCGACGTTATCGACTTTAACGTGGATAGCTTTTCATTATTTTCTTTAGACTTTATCTTCTCGGTTATATTATATTATAATCTGTTACTCCGATAACGTGCCTAACCAGCTTTATTGAGCATTTAAGGTGAAACACTGCGGAACTAACATAATTCAATTTTAGAATAGGCAACTTTTTGTCTTCCGATAAACTTGAATGATCGCACGCCGTGCACGACAGTGGTATGTTCGCGTTTCTCCCTTGTTTTAGAGAAAACAGAGGAAAATACTACGTAGCTTAAGTCTTTGAAAATATTCTTGTCATTGCCACCCTCAACGCAAGTATAGTACTGCGCACCTTTTAGCGATAGATGTGTGTATGGGTTTGAGGAGTAAGGAGGGTGCGCTTGCGGTTCCGTTAGTACTGCCAACTGAATGGAAATGAAATCTGGAATGAATCGATAATATGATCGATCGATATGTATTTTATAAATCTTTGTTATTTTCAACCAACAACTGTGTAACACACACATTATATAACATTTCTCGATGCGAATCTTATTCCTAGAGTGAATTCTATAGTTTGGCTTTGCTGTGTAAATGACAACAGTACTAGTACGTAAAGTGTACGCCAGATGTCTCACAGCGATGCGTAAGCGATTCATAGTTTGTGTTTCAAAGATTGCCAGTACGAATCTCGAAGATTGCCGAGGTCGACCAATTCAGCACTAGGGTGTAAATCTATCGCTAAAAAGTGCGCAGATAGTACCTACTCTTAACATTCGCTTCATGAATTATAACATGAGGCGTTCAAGTTTTGTAATAAAATATCACGAACATAAATATAATTTAACGTAGTTGAGATCTATATTTGAAACGGAGGATATTTTAAAATTAAATGAAGTCGCTGTATGTGCAGCACAGACTTAGGAGGGCAACTGGGAGTATGTGTTTCTTATATTCCTCGTGTAATCTCACATGTTCACTGGTTTAACATAAATGAATCTGGTAAATGAAATGTCGTATGGCTTTTAGTGCCGGGATATCCCAGGACGGGTTCGGCTCACCAGGTGCAGGTCTTTCTATTTGTCTCCTGTAGGCGACCTGCGCCTCGTGATGAGGATGAAATGATGAAGACAACACATACACCCAGCCCCCGTGCCATTGGAATTAACCAATTAAGGTTAAAATCTCCAACCCGGCCGGGAATTGAACCCGGGTCCTTCTGAACCGAAGGCCAGTACGCTGACCGTTCAGCCAACGAGTCGGACAAATGAATCTGGTCATAGCAGAATCGTAAAAATGGAAGAAAGTACGTAACTGTTTATTTCACGTTGCTAATTCTATCACGATTACGTTTTGTAGTGATTTAGAATGTGTAATAGGCATAGCTTGTTGTAGGAAATAATGTTGTTAATTTTGATTATATTATTTGAAACTCTGAAAGCAACATTTAAAATTCAATATCCTCTAATTGAAGATATTTATGTTTCGTAGGTAATATCCAAATCGGTAATTATTGTAAATATGTTATGTAGTTAATTTATTTTCGTTTGAATCGTTGAAGATCTGAAAAGGCCTTACATTCTTTTAACTGATGCACTAAAAGGTACGGTGATTCAAAACTACAAAATATATTAAAGGCCATAGATTTGTAATTTATTCTGTATTGTTTAAAACGATTTGTAGTTGTCGTCATAGTTAGTAAATTATACACTAGAAGTAGCATTGGCGCTGCAGTAGCGTGCGAAGTTGACCAAGCGCGCTGTTTGGCAAAAGGTGGATTGTTTGGCACTTGGCTGTCGTAGCCTTAATTATAAACTAAACTCAAATGCAAACCTAAAAAAAACGGTCCGTCACGGTGCTTGATGTATCAATATAAAACATCACGCACCTGTTTACTCTTCGAAGTCTCATTGGAAAGGACAAGCTGCTTCGTCTACCTCGACAAACCATCGCTGACGATGTCTTTAAATGATTAACCAACTACAATGCTGAGATTGGTTTGATGCCCCATTCACCTAACTGAGTGTGTGCGTATTCAGTTTCCTTCAGCACGTAAAAGGCTGCTTGACAGAAATTCAAGGAACAAATTCCTGGAAAGACTCTCACCCAATTCTTTATGCAGTCTGATTGACAGTTCCTATGCGTTCGTAACACCTCGATTATGTGCTGTGTTATGGTTCACAAAGCACACTTCGCTTGTATTGGACCTCTTTATTAATGAAAAGCCTGTCTTTTGTTCGCCGCATATTCAGCCTAAATTCAAAGTGGAACGTGGGACACGAGCACAGTCGTCACCGAATCCATGAAATACGCAATTATTATTAGCCTGATCACGTCGCGAGAAAGTCGTAGATATGACCTAGAGACAACCTCGTGAGAACATTGTGTTATGAGATAGGAGAGTCATCGCCGTCGTTGTAGGTATGCAACTTTCATCCCAAACAATCGCACGGAAATCATAGCAATAAACTGGCGTTATAGTACGTTAGTACGTTGGACTCTTTCTGCTTTTACTTCGTATTGAAGAAACTTTTATTTGGGGGAAAGCTAACAAGCCGATGTGGGAAAGGCATGCTCATTTCACTTATAAGGGCATGGGTTCCATTCCCCGTCGGAAAACTAGAAATTTAGAAACGATACTTCCTCCTCTGAAGAGTCGTATATGGTCCCGGGGTTCACTCAGCCTACACCAGAAATAATAATTATGATAATAAAAAATTATTATTATTATTATTATTATTATTATTATTATTATACTTATTTGTATTGCCTTGGTTCAACATTTATTACAGAAATCGTTGTGTAATGTTCCGAACTTTAACCTTGCCTATCTCGTAAACTATTAGAATCGGTTAGAAATAGACTGTTTTTGTCACGAGCAGTATATTATTTATAGGCTGTGTGACAGCAGTTAGCTTACAGTTATTTAGCATGCTTTTCTTTTCTGGACAACAATAAGTTCGTAATTCGTAAATCTAAATGTAAATTGCATACATACATTTCCGAGATGATATTTTATTTGGTGTGATTTAAGGAAGCTACGTGATTGAACGAAATTCCATTCTATGTTGAAAACTTCGAGCTTTTAATTTCCTAAAATTTCGTTTATATTTTGAATAATATTGGATTAACTTGGATATCACTTTTCACATTAACAAAATCGACGCTGAAAAGCATGCTTCTAACCAGTCATTGAATTAAGTTACTCAAAGGGTCAGAAACGTCAAAAAACAAATGAACTGAATCATCATATAGGGAACCATGTTATTACTGTTCATGCTATGATTTATGTATATATTTTAGAATTTGCTTTACGTCGCACCGACACAGATATGTCTTATGGCGACGATGGGATAGGAAAGGGGTAGGAGTGGGAAGGAAGCTATCGTAGCCTTAATTAAGTACAGTCCCAGCATTTGCCTGGTGTGAAAATGGGGACACTACGGAAAGCCATCTTCAGGGCTTTAGGCAGTGGTGTTCGAACCCACTATCTCCCGAATGCAAGCTGATAGCTACATATCCGAAACAGAGCGGCCATTTACTCGGTATATAACGATTTAGACAGTAGTGAAAGGTAACAAACTCCTTTCACTGTACTTAGACTGCGAGTTGAATACAGTGGTCAGCTCTCTGCTCGACCTGCGATTCCGGTTAGAATTTCTCTTGAAGTCAGTGTATCCTAGAACAATGAATATTTCAGGAAGTGTTATTCTAGCCTTTAAATTTCTCCACTACCTCATGGATGTCGAGACTGTTCTCTTCATTGAAACCAAAGAGGTATTCGTTTCATTAAACGTTATTTAAATGAGCCTTTCCTTATACTGGAATGTCCTTCGATGTTGCAAGACTGCGATATATCAGCTGGTCACATTGAACGAAGTGGTTGCCCCTGATCACAAGGCCTTCCACAGCATTATGTATGAAGTGTTTATACACTTATATCGGCTTGGCAGAACCTCTTAGGGACTCAAGCCATATATTATCAGTTACTATAGTCATACTCCATGGCAAAATGGTTAGCGTGCTGGCCTTTGGTCACAGGGGTCCCGGGTTCGATTCCCGGCACGGTCGGGAATTTTAAAATAATTAATTTCACTGGCACGGGGGCTGGGTGTAATGTGTCGTCTTCATCGTAATTTCATCCTAATCACGACGCGCAGGTCGCCTCCGGGAGTCAAATAAAAAGACCTGCTTCTGCCGAGCCGAACTTGGCCTCGGACACTTCTGACACTAAAAGCCATACGCCATTTCATTTCATTTCGTCAGTTACTAGACGAGATTTTATGAATATAATTTTACAGCAGCATCCCATCTGTTCGGGTCTTTGGCTCAATGGTCAGCGTAGTGGTTTTCGGTCCAAAGAGCCCGGGGTTAGATTTTCTAAGTCTTGTTAATTCCTGTTAACTCGGGAACTGGCTGTTTGTGTTTACGTTAATACACCCATCTTCGTAAACAATACAACACATTACACTAGCAACTACTTCGGAGACACGCAGTAGTGAATACATACTTCCACATAGTTACTGTTAGGAAAGTCATTCGACCATAACACTGGACTTAATCCACATTAGTGCCGCTCCAGATAATTCGGAAAAGGCGAAGGAGTAATAGCATACTTAAAAATTGTTTTTCACCCAAACAACTTGTGTGTTTGTCTTACCATCATTTATTCTAGTTTACTGTACTTCCAGATATTCATCTTTGATGCGTAATTTTTTATATTCCTTATCAACGAGAAGACTATATTAACCTGTTGTACAAAATTCAAAGGCGATGAACTATTCAAATATGTGTGGAGCAGGAAACTAAGGAGGAAGACTTTGGGTGTAAAATACATTTCTATGTTTTGTGGGTTTGTTTGTCGTAAATGAAACTTTGCGAAACACGTCTTCTCGGTAACTCCAGAATTAGTGAAGAAACATTAGAATTTAAATTACTGGTATAACGTCATAGTTCGGCTGTCTAGTTCGTTTTGTATGTTCAAAGATAGGAGAACGCAATTTTGGTGTAGACATGAGACATTCAGGAGTGTTTGAATGGGAATGACCCGTCTCCAAGATCTGGCATTTCAAGAAGTCCTTTCCATAGCGAAATGCCAGCACCGTGATGAGAATGATAATAGAATGTCAGGATGTGTATTCAGAGTATTTATACTTAACATTTTCGTATCGAATAATTATCTTTACGGTGGAATTTACTGACGTCAAATATGGTACAGTTACGTGTTTCTCTTTGGTTATGATGTTAGCTAATTTTGTTATCTGTTTTTAATCGGTGGTCATAAAGATCTCCCTCCTAGGGTCGTTTTTTTATATCATAAAGTTGGAATAAAGTATCTGACCTTCCCATTTTCATTATTAAGTCAGTGCCTAAGGTTACACTTCCAGTAACGACAAACACACCACTGCAGACACCACAGTTGTACAGGTTATCCGACTTACCTACTGTAAGTACAGCAGATTATAACACGAAATGCTTTGTTGACCGAACGACTTCATTTGTTGTGTTCCTGTCTTGCGCTGTACAACAGTATTGGATTTATTTTAATTGGCTTGCGTCAATTATTACGTACGATTTCGAGATTATCCAAAGCATTATTGCGCCAATTTGAGAATACTAACACTGTAATTGATGTTAGTGCTTCCTTCTCAAGAGTATAAACTATGTAATGCAAGCCTGCGAAATCCCATACTTAGTTCATGGACTGAACGTGGAAAGTTAAAATGGTTGGTGTAGTGTTGTCTTCTCTCCTTCACGAAAAAATATAATAATAATAATAATAATAATAATAATAATAATAATAATAATAATAATCGTGGGACCTCCGCTACTGTGTGCAGGCATTTTCGTTTGACGCCATCTTCACTACCTCCTCGTCAATGTTTACGTTCCCTCTACCATTAGGTACTAGACTGAATTTTTGATGCAGCATTTGGGAAGTTTGTATACTGGATCTCTCTTGGGTGTTTTATGGAAGAGTTTTAATTAATTTTGTGCGGTAAACTCCAAATGTACCACCCAAGATCTTCTGTCTGCAGACATCGTACGATACGTCCTGTAGAATGGATTTCTTTACGAAGTTCAAAAATCCTACCCGCGACTATGGGATCCAGATCCGCTGGCAGACACTACATCTGATTGACAGAGAGATGATGATAATACTATATTTATAATATAATTATTATTCTGACTGACTCAAAGTAATGTATCTAATCTGAAAAGTGAAAAAAAATCTGTTGTGGAACATTTTACTTTACAAAATTGCCTAGAATGCAACCGGTAGGATTTTCTGCTTACTCACTGTTCTAAGAATTCCACATTACTAATAACATTGTTCTTAAACAGTTTGCTTTACAAAATTGCCTAGAATGCAAGCGGTACAATTTTCTGCTTACTTGTTGTTCTAAGAATTTCACATTACCAAATTAAATTCTTAATTGACATAAACTTTCCCTTTTAGTCTACGTCCCTATAAGAGTATTGTGCAAGTGGTATGATTTCCTGCTTACTCACTGTTCTAAGAATACCACATTACCAATAAAAAAAAAACTCGTGTCCTCATCCCGAAGTGGTGCAGCTCTTTTTAGGCACAATGGAGGTGAGCTATATGTACCATATCAACCACGCACCACCCTTCCTGCCATTATTAAATTTCTGGCAGTACCGGGAATCGAACCCGGGCCCCCATGAACGGCAGCTAATAGTGCTAACCGTTACGCTACGAAGGCGGACATTACCAATAATTATTCACAAATTAAATTCGAGATACACATAAGATTTGGCTACTATTCTATTGCAATGTTCTCTTATGTTAGTATATAACACTGCTCGTTGACCTCCTTTCAGAGGGTATTGCTTAACGGAATTTACGGAAATTGCTTCTTCTCTTAAACTGTTATCCTTGCGGGAATCAGGACAATTAGGTACTGGGCTGAATTCTTGCGGCAGCAGTTGGAAAGTTTGTATACATTTTAGGCAAACCTTGGCCTTATTCATCGTCAGTGAACATTTAGGATATCTTCTGCTCACGACATCGGTCTCGAAGAGCCTCTTCTTTCTCAGTATTAGGGCGCTGAAGCGGAAACCTCAGCAGAGATGATACTTGTGTGGCAATTTTTTTCTTTCAAGTATTTGATATTGTCTCATCACGACCACAAAACCAAAGCCACAAATTCAAGACGATGGACGTAAAGTGTTACTCATCGGAACGATAATGATGAAATATTGACATACATTTACTAGGGTTATATTGAATTCATGACTGAGTAGATTGTTTGTTGTAGATTAAGGAGGCTATCTGTTAAACAGAACAGTATTACCAGTTGGGTCAGGATTTACAGGCACTAAAAACAGTTGAAATAGACAGGCATGTAGGCACTAAAATGACCAAAATAGGCAACACTGTGTGTAAAATAGGCACAAAAAATATAGCCTATATAATACAGTAGTACCATTCAACAACTACGGAAGGAATTTACAGTTTACTCATTTTTGATGTTTTCAGATAATAATCGTATTTAATTGTCATTAATGTTTCTGTATTATGAGAAAGATGTCAGACTCGTTGGCTGGATGGTCCTTCAGAGGGTCCCGGATTAGATTCCCGGCCGGATCGGGGATTTTAACCTTCATGGGTTAATTCCACTATCCCGGGGGCTGGGTGTTTGTACTGTCCCCAACATCCCTGCAACTCGCACATCACACACAACACTATCCTCCACCACAATAACACGCAGTTACCTACGCATGGCAGATGCCGCCCACCCTCATCGGAGGGTCTGCCTTACAAGGGCTGCGCTCGGCTAGAAGTAGCCACACAAAATTATTATTATTATTATAAGAAAGATTTCTCAACATCACATGAAGTGATGAGACAAAACCTCAGTGAAGCCAGTTCATCTGATTTTAGGCCTACTGTTTCACATACCTCACTTAAGATAATAATAATCGGCTACTTTTACTCTCTTCCCACACTGGATTTATTTGCAGGACCCAATCAGACCACCCTAATAGCGGCTACCTTCCCAGATGTTTGCACAAGTCTTCACAATCCTAATGGACACCAAGGGCATGCCACTCCTCTCAAAGTATGTGATAGCTACCGACTGCTTGCTGAAGTTTCCTTCAGGAACGCCAAGTTTGATGGAACCGATCAGAAGGACATGGCTTCCTTGGCTTCTCTTCTACAGACAGCATCCTCATCGTCCATGACCTGAATTACTGTATAATAGCGTTGCAACAAAACAGCTTGCGACAATACATAGGCGTATACATGCTACAACGAAATGCGATCGTAGTCCTCAATCACGAAAAGATGAGACAATTAACGAACTAACTGTATCTCCATACTTCAAGCTTGGCAGAAGACTACCCTTCTATCGGTAGTGAAGTTAGGATCTCAAGTGATCCATTGTTTCAGAGAGTAGGACTGGGAAGATCAACACGATCTCAAGACAGAACATACAACATTTTTTCAGCGAGAGGAAGGTAAGGGATATGAGTATGTACAACAGAGTTCGTCGTTGATTGGGTCTCGCATATCATATTAGAAGGTGGGAAGGGTGGAATGCTTCTAGGTCAAATTGTTCCTTGTTTGTTTTGAAGCAAATTCTCCAATGGCTATTTCTGGAGACTTCCAAAAATTCTCCTTATTGGTAGCAAGGTAAACAGATGTTGAGAAACAGAGAAAATAATTCTGTCGGCCACACCAGCTGGAAGAAAATTGGCTTGTGTAAGAGACTATCAAAAGGCATTAAATAGGCAGTTATACTCCAAATAGGCACGAACCGCCGAAATTATAGGCACAATAGAACTAACAAACTCTTGGTAAAAAGAGCCTAAAACTGATTTTAAAAAGCGTGCATTTCCATACACAGGAATAAAATAGGCAAAATCTCATCCCTAATTACCAGTGTATGACATTTCTAGTATAAATCTTGAGGACGAGTATGCAAATTGTGGAGAACTGCAAGACGGCAATTCTCTCAAGATATTAGACATTCTGTCAGTTATCAGCCCGGAGGCTTGATGGATTCTTGGATATTACCAAGGATTATGCGTTGCAGGGAAATGGCAAACTTGCCGCAATGATAGGCGTACTAGGCATGATGGAGAGCGAGGTCGTTAGTCATTGCTTTTCTCACTGATCCAGAGTGTGCTATTGCAGCACGATTGACCCCTTAAACGTCTTTTCATGGCATTCAGACGAACTGGTCGTACTCTCGCCATTACTCAACACCTCTCATTCATCAACTGCTTCCATACTATCACAACCATAAATGAGACTGCAACTTCTGTGAAAGGAACGTTTTGCTCTGGCATAAAGAAATTGCAGCAGGTATGAGAAATATTTACTTTCTTCCAGTTCTCCCTGGTATTTCTGGGGTCCATAGAGCATTTTGGTTTTGGTCGGGATTTGAGAAATGCCTGTCCTAATGCGACGAGATTTTTCCGTTGAAACTTTCAACCCGAGATCGACTAGTATTCGAACCTCAACAGTTCAGGTGAAAACCCGACAGCTAAGGTATATATAAAATATGTATTGTTTTTTTCGTTGCCTTATTGAACCCCTAACTATCTTTTCTCTTTTGATTTTCTTATATTCAATTCTTAGTCTTTTTAGGGGGGATATTAGTCCTCTTTATCTACATCACTAGTTTAGCTTCTAATGAACTATTTTACACTTCCATAAAAATCTCATTTTACTGTCAGTTGCCTTAATCCTTATAATTTCATCAATCAGAGATCCATACTTTAGAAATAAACTTACCAAAAATATGGATCTTATATCTATGGATCTAATAACCATTATCTTAAATACAGAGGCTGTGCCACATTAATTAAACGACGACCCCGGTATTCGAACCTGAATTATCTTAAGTTTTTTTTTTAAAGATAGGTGGAGTAAACTCTTGAGCTTAAAACTTTCCTGTCTGATGGGTATTCTGAAGATTATGCACTGCATGTACATCCTGGGACTTTCTTGAACTACAGTGTACTATACAAACATGCTCTTCCCGAACTGCCAGATATGACATTAAAAGGCAACTTCTCTTGAAATTTCTATTAGCTGGAAGTTATCCTTCAAACACCTTAACTTTTTTTTGTCACGTAAGAAGCGAAAGACGTTTTCGTAGCAATCGCAGTCAAAGTGGTAAGTTACATAAACCCAGAACACGTACGAAGTTTCCATTTTCTGATCCTCTTCGTCTTCAGTTAGAAAGTATGCGTACTATGGCTGAAGACTTGTTTTCAACACTAGACCTGTTTGAAGAAGTCCTAGAGAATATTCAGGACGTGACACATACAGTGGAGCTAACCACTATGGAACGTGAGTAGCTGGCATTTCAAACCAGTGCAAATTGCTTTCCAGTCATGCGGTCTTCAAAGGAAATTGTTTCACCGATATTAACCGTAGGACTAAAAAAGTTCTTGCAATATTCTGTCAAGAACAACGGATTGCTGGCTGGCCACTCGTGCTTTTGTATACTTTGAGGTAGTTTTTTTCTTTTTTTCTTCTTCTAGTTGCTTTACGTCGCACCGACACAGATAGGTCTTTTGGCGACGATGGGACAGGGAAGGGCTAGGAGTGGGAAGGAAGCGGCCGTGGCCTTAATTAAGGTACACCCCAGCTTTTGCCTGGTGCGAAAATAGGAAACCACGGAAAACTATTTTCAGGGCTGGCGACAGTGGGGTTCGAACCTACTATCTCCCGAATACTGGATACTGGCCGCACTTTAGCGACTGCAGCTATCCAGCTCGGTGAGGTAGTTTGTTGCGACATTCCAAAGTCGTAATGCGATTTGAGTATAGGTACCATCTGTTTCATATCTTCGAACCGTATAAACATTTTTAGCATGGATGACGTGGAAACGATGATGTAATACATTCATTTAATAGGCAGTTCCTGTGTCCAGATCATTTCAGATACTGGAAGGCCTAAAAAGTTGCAAGTTTGAAATGCAGAAACCCTTAACACCAAAGGCTATGGGAATGCTTGATGACCGAAAATTCCTTCGGGGGGTGCCGTGAAGAGAGGGATGGTTTGAGAATGGGGACCAAATTACAGAATCCTTTGTATTTTCGTACACGATCATATTTTATGTTCATTAACTTTAACGGCTGATTGGAATCAAGAATTTGCTATGGGGGCATAGTGGGGAGAATGTTTCCAAATATTGAACAGGAAATTTTCCCATATTAGAAGCTGTAAGTTTGTACGCAGTTAGTCCATAACCTGTAAGAATGCCGTAATACTTTGCGGCAGAAAATTGCCATGTAGATGCCAACAAAGGGTTTTTTCCAAATACTGTCTGAAATTCTCATTGTTTGACTTACTTTTCACAGTCGAGACAGTTCCCCAATCATTGTGGTTTAAATAAAACACAAGGGCAAGCCTTCAATAACATGTGGTTTTGTGTTCTCCTGAGAAAACATGTATGTTATAAAGGACGTTTAAGAGTGAGGAACAATGGCGGATATTTGGAAATTAGGAAAAAAATATGTATAAGTCTGTACAGAATTATTTCACTGAAGTACAATTTCTTCTTCATAATAAAGTTACTATTTGCAGTAAGTATTCTTCAGGTGAAAATCTCCATCTTGATATCAAGGGTACGAAAATGATCTTATCTAATATTATCCAACAAATGTCAATGGGACTCATTAAACGGTCGTAAATAAACCCGTTGACATTTCAGAGTGTTGGTGTGTTTGTCTAACCCTTGTCCCGTTTCTCTACGGGGTCGGGTATGAGGTGAATCTGTCGTGGCGGGTTTTTATGACAGGATGCCCCCTCATCAGATGAGTTAATGAGATGAAATTAATGACGTGATATATGACACTAGGAAGGGACATAGCACATAGCCTACTCCTGTCGAATAGCACCAAGGGGTCTGCTCAAGGCTTAACGTCTCCATCCGACGGACGAATCACAATCAACAGCGTCATACGCCATCACTCCATATGATCATTGCGGAGAGGTTTGGAATTTAATCCAGGCTTTTGGCACGCAATCTAGTGGTTAGAAATTGTATACCACCACCTCCCCTATCCTGCTGGCCAGCATTCTGATGGTGAAATTTTTTTGGCCAACGGGACTCGAACCGGCTAACCTCTGTGTCAGACCGTTTAGACTTCAACGCCTTAACGATCATAGCCACCAGGCTGGCTGTTGACATTTCAGAGAGTATTCAATATTATTTTTAATTATGATTTTGTTTATTACGTCCCTTCAAAAACGAAGGGACTCCAGAGACAGAGATCTTATGAAATCTAATTATTATTATTATTATTATTATTATTAAGTACATCGAAATTGGGACTTACACCGGTGGCAATGACCACTTACAGTAGTGTGATAATAAAGTAAAGTTAAAACATAATTACACAACAATTACAATGCAGTTCAATGCATTTGGAGCAAAAATTATTGCGAGACACAGGTTTGAATAAAATTAGGAGCTCATTAAAAGAACCCATACTCTTTGAGTACGTTATACGATACCTAACCAGCTATGCTACACAGGGTTAAAATGTGTGGTTCCTGACTTGGTACACCGTAGTCAACAACCTTGTGTGCATATGTTATCAGGCAAAGGGTAGTGAACGATGGGACGGTGGAATACCACTTCCGGAATGACAGTATATGATTTTAACTCATTTGTGTCATGACAGTGATAGCATTCCATTCTAGTCCCTGCGTCAGTCTGAAATTTCAGGTCGATTCTCGGCTGATTAGGTCGTGGAAATGGAAAGTTCGCCGTTGCGGTGTAGATAATAATAATAATAATAATAATAATAATAATAATAATAATAATAATAATAATAATAATAGCGTGTGGCCTTTGGAGGGCCGGCCCCGTGGTGTAGGGGTAGCGTGCCTGCCTCTTACCCGGAGGCCCCGGGTTCGATTCCCGGCCAGGTCAGGGATTTTTCCCTGGACCTGAGGGCGGGTTCGAGGTCCACTCAGCCTACGTGATTAGAATTCAGGAGCTATCTGACGGTGAGATAGCGGCCCCGGTCTAGAAAGCCACGAATAACGGCCGAGAGGATTCGTCGTGCTGACCACACGGCACCTCGTAATCTGCAGGTCTTCTGGCTGAGCAGCGGTCGCTTGGTAGGCCAAGGCCCTTGAAGGGCTGTAGTGCCATGGGGTTTGGTTTGGTTTGTTTTGGCCTTTGGAGGCCTGGGACAGGCGTTTCGAGTTACCGCCCATGGGCGATCTGCGCGTCTGTGAGGACGGAGTCCTACCGAGGATGAAATGCCGAGTTGAAAACGGCACAGACACAGTCTCCGAGCCAGAGTAATTAAAAATGAATGTTAAAATTCTCCCATTCGGCCAAGAATGGAACCAGAGACCCTTGGGCCAAAGGTCAGCATACTAACCAGTTAGCCACGGAGCCGGGCAGTTGTAACACCATCAGGTGTACTTCAGGAGCATTAACCACAATGCAGGTTTTTAAATAAATCCACTCTAACAGAAACTTCCTTTGGGTAATTCTCTGGAAGATTTAACGCTGCGGTAGTTATGAACGAGTGCAACGATCACCGTGACAGATTGGCAATGGAAATAGTGTTCTCCACGGTTGTTTCTCCGTAGCAAAATGTCTTTTTACAGTAAGGTAGATTAACCCTTTCTCAGAAAACACAACACAGCACTACCTGCTTTTAATTCGGACCTCTCGGCATATCTTCCTCCGTGTTTATAAAATATTGTTCAACAAACATGTATCGGCACCTCCATTTGTTGCTTACTATATAAATCACTTGAACGCTGGCCTTCTGAGCTCAGATTGACGGGTTCGATCCCGACTCAGTCCGGTAGTATTTGAAGGTACTCAGGTTAGTCTCACGTTCGTCGATTTATAAGTACGTCAAAAATCCTCTACGGGGCAAATATCGGCGTCTCCGAAATCCGTAAAAAGTAGTTTGTGAGACGTATAACCAATAACATTATTTACATGGGAGCTTAAGATCTAGTTATTTAAGAAACCTGAATTATCATACGTCGCATGCTCCATTTGATAAAGATGAACTCTTCATAGTTTGAAGAGATCTTTCAATAATAATAATAATAATATAATAATAATAATAATAATACTATGTTTAATGTTCATGTGGACTACTAACTGTATTAAGATTCTTATCCTGGAGTTCTTTCTTGAACATGTGCCTGAAGCTAACGACACAACGTTGTCGCACTTTAAACGCCTCCAAATGCCGATCTCAACTGGGATCGAACCTACTATCTTAAGCAGTAGAACGACAAATTTCGACGAAGGTTTTCGATATTTCTATATGAGAAAAGTCTGTGCTCGTTTGTGGTTTTTGCTGTTGCATTACGCAGGTAATAACGGCCGCTATACTACCTGTCATGATGAAATTATGTATGTTGAGTGTTCATCCCGAAGGCTGGTTGAGACGTCAACAGCTCCGCTATCAGCTGCCATAGATGACCTAGGCGTCACTAAAGAGGCACATGAAGGAAACGAGAGGCGAGATATTATTTCCCGTTGATTTCCTCACAAGGCCATAAGTTGCTGCTGCATATCAGTCTGCCAAGTACAATGAAATTCTCGCAATAGCTGACTCTGAGTGACATTTTGCACACCGTTACAAAGACTGGCTAACGACTCTTACAGCTCATTGTCGAGTCACTTTCATGTTCTCAAAGCCAAGGACGAGACTGAGAAGTCAGTGAAAATAACAAATTTGTTCTAACCCAGACCAGAATACGTAGTGCCCTGTAAACAGCAGGTCTCACCAATAAACGCACGAATGAAATTATATCTGAAATTATGATAACGAGGATAGTTCATTTAATGCAAATAATTATTTTTTCAGTTCTTGAAGTGAAATTCCGCAGAAATACTAGCTCTGGATGCTCCTTCAGACGGCTAACCCTATCCAAAAAACGTGAGCTATCCACTTAGACTAGCTTTCTGCAGCAAAAAATCGTGAAAAATTGCTCATATTTTAATAGAAAAATAATATTGGTATCGTATCTCGAACGCCTTCGTGCTGATAAATTCAGCGTACCCATGTCACGGGTCGGGAAGATTGTATTTTAATGGTGGGCTTGTAGCAAGAAAATCATGGCGTATAGCGTATACGCTATGAGGAAACTTTCGGCCTTCAGGCAGGGAGAGTCCAACATTCGTATCCGGCTGAAATAAACATGTTTTTCTACGGAATGATGAAACAAAATGCCGTAGAATGTTTCTCTTGGATGAGAGGTTACAACATAGATTCATTAAAGTTATGCCTTTTCAAACTTGTGGAGAGCTGCACACCTAATATCTGTGTGTGACGAATTTCTATTGCTAGTTTCCCTCTTTTTGCTTTGTCGCACCGACACAGATAGGTCTTATGGCAACGATGGTTTTGGAAAGAGCTAGGAGTGGGAAAGAAGCGGCCGTGGCCTTAAGGTACAGCCCCAGCATTTGCTTGGTGTGAAAATGGGAAACCACGGAAAACCATCTTCAGGGCTGCCGACAGTGGGGTTCGAACCAACTATCTCCCGGATGCAAGCTCACAGCTGCGCGCCCCTAACCGCACGGCCAGCTCTCCCGGTAGTTTCCCTCTTTTAAATTCCTATTGTTAAGTCTTATTCTGTAAAAAAAGAAACTGGAACTCGTCCATTTTATCCTTTGAGAATCGCAACCACTACCACTGCCTCCTAATTAGAGGCATGATTTTTACGTATAAACGCGACGGAAGATATTTTGAAGCGATTTTGAAATATCGTAAGGAATTATGATTCTGGTTAAGAAATTGGTGATTTTGCGAATTACAGCGAATTAAAGCGACAAGGCCAGGTTAAAGCGAAATTTACTTTATTTTGCTTGTGTGTGAAAATGCAGCGAAATTCGTGGAAAATAACGATCTTGACCGCGTGGGATACCTGGACCTACCTCGCGAAGTACGAAATCGATTGTTGGAAAGAAATATTGAAAAATGTGAGGAACTTTGCCGTAATCTCTCAGAAAACGAGTCAGATCGGAGGATTATATATAAAACGTTAAGCATTTAATTATAAATTTCAGTATAATACCGTAGCGAAGCACGGGTATCTTGCTAGTTTTTAATATAACATTTCCTGACTGACTGACTGACTGACTGATTCATCATCACCGAGCCGAAACTACCGAAAAGAACGAAACGAAATTTTGAGGATACGTATATATTAGAGTGTAGGTTGTCACTAAGGGAGGATTTTTGGATATTCCTTCGCTGAGGGGGTGAAAAGGTGGGGAGGGTGGTAATTGTTTCAATGAGCATATCTATATCTCAAAAAATTAAAAGTTTACAGACGTGAAAATTGGTATTTGGAATCTCCTTTAAAAATAAAGAAACGCGTATTTGTTTTCGGGAAGTCCACTTGGGGGGAGGGGGAGGAGTGAAAATAGGTAAAGAAGTTGAATTCCTTTTATGAGGTTACTTATATCTTATGTTACATGTTACAGATGTAGAAAAAGATATTTGGAATCTCTTTTTAAAATAATAATGTCATTTGCTTCACGTCCCACTAACCACTCTTACGGTTTTCGGAGACGCCGAGGTGCCGGAATTTCGTCCCGCAGGAGTTCTTTTACGTGCCAGTAAATCTACCGACACGAGGCTGACGTATTTGAGCGCCTTTGCCGGACTGAGTCAAGGTCGAACCTGCCAAGTTGGGGTCAGAAGGCCAGCGCCTCAACCGTTTGAGCCATTCAGTCCGGCTTTTTAAAAATAAACATGTTTTCTGTTTGTTTGCGACTTGACTGTTTCTCACATGTACAGTTCTATGTCGCATGGTCACCTTAGCCCCAAAAGGCCATATCACAAACGGGATTTACAAAGAGTTTCTGGGGTAAATGAAACTCAATTTCTCGGTGAGCTTAGGCTATATGCTTTAGGGATTTTCAGATAATGTTTTAGTAGCGTACCGAGGAACGATTACTTTTAACAAATTACGAAATCCACGCGAGCGAAGCCGCGGGTAACTGCTAGTATTCTATAAAATCCCTTAATGGTATGGGTGAAAGCTATGGTCATGTAGAGTGGAAAGGGTAATTTGTTATGTAATCTTGATTAGGGCTATATTATAATTCTGATCAAGATTACATAAGGAATAATGAATGATAATCAGTATTGCTATTATTTATTTATTTATTTATCTTTCAACTGTCCACATCCGTATCGTAACGGTTAGTATTATTAGCTGCCGTCCTCGGGGGCCCGGGGTTCGACTCCCGGTACTGCCAGAAATTTAAAAATGGTACGTGGTTGAAATGTTACATGCAGCTCACCTCCATTGTGGGTGTGCCTGAAAAGAGCTGGACCACCTCGGATGAGGACACGATTGCATTTTTGCATAACTGATTCGCAAATCCCACGAATTAAACTTGTTATGAATAACTTTAAGACAGGAGCAGTGGGGTCAGACCTATTTCGCAAAATAACGCGAAAAATTGTTTCCTTTTTGCGAAATCGAACATAAATCAATGTGAAAAATTATGTCTCTACTCCCAAGTTACGTGGAAACCAACTTGTACGTGGTGCTTCAGAGTGGTGTCGAAAGCGAAGAGACAACTGCCGCTTCTCCTTAGTGGACTGTGCCTTTAGTATTCAAAATGACTCATTCTCTTTTGAATGGCATTGTCCTCGTCCACGAGCGGATGAGATGGGTGGATCCCTTGAAGGTTGGCTGCTCCGGACGGCAAAAGAAGAAAAACATCTTGAGCGCACGTATATAATATCTGTGTAGATTCAGATGATGGGCACACAATGTCCCTTTAGAATGTTCCGGTCTGCTAGATTCTCAAGGTCAAGAGTGCGTGCACTGCCTATAGGGTTTATTTTCCTTCATCCTAAGATCAGTACTTCTAATACCTAGGCTCAGCGCTCTCACGAAAATGAACTAAAATATTTGACCGATTTTCGACCTTTTCTTAAAATATGACTTAGAATTTGTTGGCTAAAATCTGAACTAAATAACCCCCTGTGAGTGGGATATGAATACACCCACGGTATCCCCTGTCTGTCGTAAGAGACGACTAAAAGGGGCAACCAAGGGATGATTCTTCTTGAGTCGTGTGATTACCTGTGATTATTATCATCACGCGAGGAACACCATGGGTCGACTTTACTTGCGATTAGTACCACTATGTGTAGAAGACCATGGGTTTGTGATTAGTATCAACGTGGTGGGTCACTTTGGCTTTACAGTACCCGTGATTAGTACCACTAATCCGGAACACCGTGGGTTTCTTACCTCTGATTCGTACCACTATGTGAGGAACAAGACGGGTCTGCGTTACCTGTGATTTGCACCACTGTATGAGTGACACCGTTGGACTGTCCGACTCGTTGGCTGAACGGTCAGCGTACTGGTCCCGCGTTCGATTCCCGACCGGGTCGGAGATTTTTAACCTTAATTGGTTAATTCCAATGGCACGGGGGCTGGGTGTATGTGTCGTCTTCATCATTTCATCCTCATCACGACGCGCAGGTCGCCTACGGGAGTCAAATAGAAAGACCTGCACCTGGCGAGCAGAACCCGTCCTGGGATATCCCGGCACTTAAAGCCATACGACATTTCATACCGTTGGACTGCATTGCATATGATTAGTACCATTAAGTGAGGAACATCATGGTTCTGAACAGCCCCTGTGATTGGTGCCACCATGTGAGGAGCACCATAGGTCTGAGTTGCCTGTAATTAATACGTTACTTGTGATTAGTACCGCTACAAGCTGCTTCTGTGGATCCGTGGTAGAGTGTCGGCCTCCGGATCCCAAGATAGCGGGTTCAAACCCGGCAGAGGTAGTCGGATTTTTGAAGGGCGGAAAAAAGTCCATTCGATACTCCCTGTCGTACGATGTCGGCATGTAAAAGATCTCTGGTGATACATTTGATATTTACCCGACAAAATTCATTAAATCTCAGCCATAGACGCCCAAGAGAGATCCGGTTTACTCGGTCTGCCATCTAGAGGGCCTAGAGTAAAACGGAACGTCGAAATTGACGAGCAGACAGCCAGATGGCGTCAAATCGAAATGTCTGCACACGGTAGCTGAGGCCATACGATTATTATATTATTAGTATCGCTACTTGAGGAACATCATCGGTTTCTATTGCCTGTTGGGGGAACCATAAAATGTGATGCACCGTGGGTCTGCATTGCCTATGATTAGTAGCACTATGTGAGCAACACCATACTTGTACGTGACCTGTGATTAGTACCACCATGCGAGGAACACCATGAGTCTGCGTTACCTGTGATTAGTACTATTATGAGGGGCCGGTGACCTGAATTTTGGACCCCTTTGGACCACAAGGATTATCTCAGAACCTAAGGTACAGTGAATTGGATCCACTGATTTGTTTTGGATTCATGATCATATTTTCAAAATCATTAGTTTTAAATTTTAGTCAGTGGATACATTTAGAAGTTTTACTTCTCGTTCCATTTCGTTGCACCTCGTACCATTAGGGGCCGATGATCTAGCTGTTAATCATCTGAACAAAGTATTTAATAAAATTACCTTAACATTACATAAAAATAATCTTATACAATAGCTTCTAACTGTTTTGAGTGTTCATCTGACTAGACGGTTGCCTTGATCGAATTCGATTAACACGATCGATATGCGAGAAAGGGAGATGGGATCGTGATAAGAAAACATAGATAGCCGGCGTTTGATTCCCGGAGAATCCTGGGTTGGAATTTTCATCTGGAAAATCACTTGGCGTCAGGAAGGTCATCTAGCCGTGAAGCCCCAGTCGAAGACCAAATGAGTATTAGGTGGCTCCAGCGATAAGATAAGCTGGATAAGCTAAAGAATGTTTTTCGGCTCAAAATTCCCTCGTTCTGGCGTCTCTTCAAAACCATAACATTTGAAAGTATGTTGCAACGTATTATTATTATTATTATTATTATTATTATTATTATTATTAGAACAGGTGGTTCTAGAAAATGAAATATTTGAGAAATCTGATCAGAGTGAGAGGAGTATTCGATACTACTCAGGATAGGGTTTCTATAAGGTACAGGACGAAATTCAGAACGCCAGCATCGACAAGTTCCAAACACAGGCACCGACTCCACGGGAGCACTTGCCTCCATGCATATAATGGTACGGGGACGCAATCTTGTTTTTTGTTCCCGTAAAAATAGTTCATATCTATTCATCCTTGCCCCGGTGCTCAAGACCAAAAGTTGGCGCGTGTGGTTCCAACGAGTGTATTTGGGTAATTCCATGTGAACTGTCCCACTCATTACCAAAAGACACACTTATTATATGATGTTAATGCTAAAAATCAAACAGAGAAATTACAAGAAATCACACTTTAAGTAAAATACCTACTTTACAGACCAGTCCAAAATTAAATAATATTCAATGTTATTAGCCTGGATTTTTATATAACAGATGGGACATTCCATTTCAAAGTCATTTGAATAATTTGTTCTGATTTTTAAAATTCAGGACATTTAGGGATTTTTAAAAATTCAGTCAGGAATTCACGACAATCCCACTTTTTCAGGACTTACGGCAACCCTAACTCAGGACTTCATTACCATGGTCTTCACTTCGCCAACAGAAATTTTTGGAATGGGTTTACTTAATACTGACACCTACCTCCCTAGTCTTGTGTGCTAGGTGAAAGTTATGAGTTATGATGCTTTGTATGATTCTTCTGTACAGTTTCCTCTGGAACGATTGAGTAACGCAATTGGCTGGAGCCTGCAGAGTTCAAGTTGACATTTAAGAGGCTTTGAATGCGAGAGATAGAAGTCAGAAGATTTATCGTCACGTTAAAAAACACATTTAGATATAATATTCCAAGCAATTTCGGGCAACCGCCCCGACGATTAAATTAATCGATGGTCGGTGCCCCCGTTCCTTACCTGAATTAATCTTATATTCAGACAAGCTAGTCTATTCACACAACCCACAAGAACCGTAATATTTTTTGTACCGGGCGGTACACCTCCACTCCGCTAATTTAAAATGTGCGCCGGTTGAAACTCCTCTGCTGGAGGAAGTCTGAACCTTATGGACAGTATTAATTTTCAAGTTTCTCAGAAGATGTCTCTACCTGTAAATTTTGGAGTTTTTGAACTGTCATTTTCGACGTATTTTTGTTTTGTTTGTAGTAAGAAGTGTGAACAGTCTCTTCTAGAGGACACTACTGAAGATCAACAATAGTGCACCCTAGTGCGGAGTGAAAGAACTATTTTTTTGGAGAAGTTCTTATTTCAAAAGTTTGTTTCTTGTTAAATTTCTTTCTGTTATTGTTTAAGTTGGCTGTATACCCCTCTTTTTCCCCTTGTTTTAGATTTATCCAATCCCGAATTTCTTTGAGTTATTTCCGACCAATCCGATGTATCTTCCCCCAACTTGGATATGTTTCTGTACCCTAGCCAATAAAGAATTTGCGGGAGGGTGTTTTCATTCCCCTAACGCCTCGAACCTTCTGCGAGAGGATATAAACTGCTGATTTTAGGGTCTTCGGGCCACTTCTGTTCCATCTTTCAGTGTGTAAAGTACATAGCAGGGGGCGGGAAGCGCCTCTTTCTTCTCCAGCTGTTCAACACCAGGTAATGGCCTCTTAATAACTTCTTTTCTTGCTAGGTTGGCAGTTTAACTCTCGGAGCGGGTTCGAAGCGTTTCCACCATGTAACCTTTTCCTAAAATGTAACCAATCTTTTCATCTATTCTCTTTTAAGCTGCATATTGGGATAGAGAGTGCTAACCCTCTCGAGCTCCCACTCACATTGTTTTGAGGTGAACTTATTTTCTCAACCTATTCTTCGTTAATGTAAAACAAATTGCTCTTTTCTAAAGTCACCTCGGTAGTATGGGATTAGCCCTTGCATTAGTGGCCTAGAGCCAGATTAGGTTTTAAAAACAAGTGTATTAGGAGTGCAGATCGCCTCCTCTCAAATTGTTATTTTAGAGGTCATGTAATTGCCCCTTTTAATTTAATAGACCTCAGTAGGTTGGGTATTGTACCCCTGTGTCTGTGTCCAGTGAGGACAACTCGAAGGTGGAGTTTGGTGTGGCCTTTGAGAGGCTTAAAGTTGAGAGCGAGTGGCTCTTTTGAAAATTGAATGTTGTATGCCTCGTGGAGGCTTTTCAGTGTAATTTGGAGCCAAGACTCCTAGGCATGAATGGGGTTTTCTGCCCCTCTGTTGAAACTTGTGTTTGGGGTAAAACTGAGCTGATTGCCCAAGAATTGTGAAGACAGGGCACGAAGCCCAAATCCTGTAAATATTGTAACTACCCTTTGGACTTGCTACTTTGTACCTGCCATGCTTGTTATTTCTTTGTTTTTGAAAAGAAAATATAACCTTGTTAAATTTTACATTAACCTTGATTCCGTAGTTTGAGACCCGTTCACGCCCGCACCTTCTTTCACCTCTACCTACCACTAAAACACGGTAACATTTTTAACAAATTATTTAGACGTTATTTTTAATATAAAAATATTAACTTTACATTCAAATTTTATAATGAACTGTAATATTTTATTATACTATTCAGTATCAACTATTGATTTGAATGTTCAGAAAATACTTAATCTGATGGATGGACTTGCAGTGACACCTGACGGGAGAAGAGGATCGGTGACAAGGAAACTAACAATAGGTTCATATCGACACCTACCGCGGTATTTTGATAAAATCATTCACCTCGTGCCGGAAGCTCACTTCCCAAAAGCTAGCTATGAATTTTAACTGGAAGGTTCCGAAGTCGAAACCGAAATCCCGTGAAACATAGTACTGTAATAAAACTACATGGGATGTTGAGTGCAGTCGGGCAGCTCTGATCACTAGCGGAACATACGGACACATGCGCGCCACTCGCTCGACTATCTGAAACTGTTCAGTGTACCTGACTGCTATCATACATTTCCAGGATCGATTTCGTAACCTACCAGTTAAAATTCGCAGCTAGTTATTGGTAAATGATTTTTCTATATGACGCAGATGATTTTAGAAAAATATCAAGGTAGGTTTCGACATAAGCTCATTGTCAGTTCCCTTATAAGTAAGTGATAAGGACAAGTTCATGAATAGTCCTCTCAAGGTTGAGTTAATGCAAGTCTTCAAGCTGCAAATATTGTATAGGCCTATGCATGTTAAGCAGCACATGGTGCTGTGAATGAGCATAAATACAATACGAACAATTTCATACCAGAAAATACGGGCCTTCTCATCCACACTTTGTCTGATACAACGTATTTTCCACAAATTACAATTGAGACAAGATTATACTAAAATATTCACGGTATCGTGAGTGATTTAGTATTCATGTCATTTAACTCATAACTGTCCGCCTTTGTGGTGTAGTGGTTTGTGTGATTAGCTGCCACCACCTGAGGCCCAGGTTCGATTCTCGGCTCTGCCAAGAAATTTTAAAAGTGGTATGAAGGCTGTAAATGAGTAGAGGTGGGTTCGATTCCTCCCTCAGCCATCCTGGAAGTGGTTTTCCGTTGCTTCCCACTTTTCCTCCAGGCAAATGCCGGGATGGTACCTAGGCCACGGCCGCTTCCTTCCCTTTTTGTTGTCTATCCTTTCCAATCTTCCCATCCCCCCCCCCAACAAAGCCCCTGTTCAGCAAAGGAGGTGAGGCCGCGTGGGCGAGATACTGGTCATTCTCCCCAGTTGTATCCCCGACCCAATGTCTTACGCTCCAGGACACTGCCCGGGTTACGCTCCAGGACACTGCCCTTGAGGCGGTAGAGGTGGGATCCGTGGAGGGTAAACAGATTAAATAAGTAACTCATAACTTGTGTTTTTTTAGTAGGCGTAATTTATACAACGTTTTGCATTATGTATTTGTATAATTTGTTCTTAACTATTATAATAATTATTATTATTCCGTGTGGAGTAAAGGTTATCCTATGCCAAAACTGATTTTACTGCTTGGTCACGCGTTGAAGTGCTTGTGAACTTGTTGTCCCTTTTTATTTCTCTTTTCTGTAACAATTTTTTATCATTGTACATTATTGATGGCCAAATGTCCTATGGACGAAGGTCAAAATAAAGAAGAAAAAAAAGTGCTTGTGATTCAGTTCAGTAATTGTTGCAATGTGAAATACAGTATAGCAGCTACATTTCACAGTCAGGTAGTGAAGTAACAGTTCTCTGAAAATAACTGCTTAGCTCACCTCTATTATACCTACAAGTTGGCCTGTATGATGCTGACAGTCAAAGATACACTCAACCTCCTAACAATAATAGTACGGCTTCAGCTGCAGAGTTTCGGACATTGTAAAGTGGTGCCATCTAGGCAGCCTGCCTAACAATTTCCATCTCCCTATTTTACAGGTATCTAGCAACTTAAGAGGAATTCTGCCTGTGGCTGAGTTAATTTATCTTTGTCGGATGACAGTGTGCCACCAGATATCTGTAACATACTGCACCCTTTTGTCTGATGCAATACCAACAACTGTGACATGGAATGCCAATAGTTTTGACCACCCTCTGCCAGATTTGACCCGCGATCTCGGGATCCAGAGGCCGACACTCGTCCATTGCTCCACAGAGGGAGCCAGTGACCTCTAATACGACTCAGCTGGTGTAAAAACGTTTTCTCAATTAATTGCAGCCCATCAGTAGAGTGGCGAAACTTTGATTCGTGGAACAGGCGTGAAACTTACTGTACCTGCGTCCTTCATTTTTTTCCTACATCGTCAACTATATCATTACTGGATGCCCTACTTTTTATCTTGGGTCAAGAGCAGCCTTCACTCGGTAGCGTATGTGAGCGTTTACGCATGTTAGAGAAATCTGTTTCTGCCTGGCTAACCACTTCATGGAGCAGAATGCGAGAGTAGAATAGGACAAGTTGTAAGATACCCTGTCAACTTTCTGGGGTTATTAATTTGACATTTAACCTGCAACCATATTCAAGAAACCTGAACTACATCTGCTAGTCAATACCGAAATGTTGCTTCTTTAGTGTGATTCTTTAGATGAACGCCAAATTGTTGTTTGTTCAATCGAATAGGATATAATTAATACTCTATTTCCGTATATCAGGATCACCACAAAATGATTGATTTTAATCCAACCGGGCGAGTTGGCCGTGAGGTTAGGAGCGCGCAGCTGTAAGCTCGCCTCCGGGAGATAGTGGGTTCGAAGCCCACTGTTGGCGGCCCTGAAGATGGTTTTCCGTGCTTTCCTATTTTCACACCAGGAAAATGCTGGGGCTGTACCTTAAGGCCACGGCCGCTTCCTTCCCATTCCTTGGCCTTTCCTGTCCCCATCGTCGCCATAAGACCTATCTGTGTCGCTGCGACGTAAAGAAACTAGTAAAAAAGTCCAGCCCCGCGGTGTAAGGGGCAACGTGTCCACCTGTCACCCGGCGGCCCCGTTAGATTTCCGGCCGGGTCAGGGGTTTTTAATTGTATGCCTAATGATTAATATCCCTGGCCTGGGCGTTTGTGACGTCCTTAATCTTCCTTTCTTCACAAACAATATTCCACACTACCGCCATTCCAGTTACACGCAGGTTCGTACAATATGGTGCCAGTAGGGGCAAAAGATCTACATGGGTCGACGCCCCGAACAAATAGCATTTTTTAAAAAACTTTTTAAAAAGAAAAACAGCCAGAGAGAATAAAATATAATTTAGTATAATGACTAATTAGGACTAACATAATGTTTCTTAACTAACCTGACCTAAAAACGGTACCGGTACAATATTGTTGACATAATAGTACGTATTTAATTATTCAAAGCAGTAATTAAAAGGTGGTCTAGACTGTGTAACTCAGACAGTAGAGTGCTGGCCTTCTGAGCTGAAGTTGGTAGGTTCGATCCTGGCTCAGTCCGATGGTATTTGAAGGTGCTCAAATAAGTAATTAATCTTATTTTGTCAGACTCTATGTATGACTGGTCAGCACTGAGGCTGTCGGATCAGAGGTTCACAGGTTCGATTCCCGGGAATTTTAATCGGAATTGGTTTATTCCACTTTTCATGTTCAGACAAAAAGTCACCCTACAAACCACCACTGAAACGTGCAATAGTGAATACATCCTGCCACCAGGCTGTGGGGAAACTCAGAAGAAGAAAATCATCAATCACGTTAATATCCACATATAATTGTATGAATGGCATTCTCGTATGCTATCCTTTGGGAGACCATACAGTAAATAATAGAGGAAGTTCTGTTGCCTCTTAAAGGTCTTATGCCTTACGCAATGTTACACAGTTGTGTAAATACTCCTGCATCCTGAGAAATATTTTCTTTTCCCTTGTAATTAATTGTTAGAAGATTGTCCTTGCGTTCTGGTAGATATGACGCAATGCCCATTGTCATTTGGTTTTGCGGAAGGAACAAGTTCACACCATTCTTTGAGAAGCTGCTGGCTGAAAAAAAAAGTTGATGTATCTCTTAGTCAGTTGTCTAAAATAACTCGTTTCCTATGACAAAGTTCAGAATTAACTGCATCTGGATTATTTGCTATATGAGAATACGAATAGAAAATCTCCCACTATTACCAATATTCTTATAGAAAATCGAGTGGAAAATCTGGTTTTTTACTACCATAGTCCCTGGGCGTTGGTTACCGGAATCCCTTCCGCCTCCCGGCAGCTTATTAGTTCTCCTCAGCCAGATGTTACTGAGTTTGTAGTTCCAGTAGCGCTCTCCTTTTCTCTATCCGAAGATACACTGTACTCTCGTTGTTTTTGCCCTTAAAATCACGATCGCCACTAAATAGTGTTTAAACACTCTTGCACTGCTACAAAGAAAGTAATTTCTTCGGTTCAAGTAGTCCTTTCTCCGGCGTCTAGATGTATTAGTTACGTTGCCAAGAGCTTAAACTCACCGAAAGTTCCTGTTTCATAACTTTCCAGATATCTAATCAACAGAAAAATTCTCTGAACTAGATAACTAACATGTATCTTTATTAGTTTATAGTAGGTATATAAATTATTCTGAATAAGGGAAGCATGATAATCCCTGTGGTGTAGCTAGGTTCGAATCCCGAATTGGAATTTAGACGTGAAAATTTAGTGGCGTCTGGAAGTGTATCGGGCCTCTAATCTCCCACGATGGGTCAGGGTAGTTCAATCAACCCCAAAATATCTAGGATAAGTTGAACGTTTACCTGCTGTGTTCTGAATGTATATTCATCTAGTTCTTTTTTAAAATATTCCTGAACTTCATTATTCTTCGGCTTTGCAATAAACAGCTTTGTCAAGGTGCTGCCGGCTGTCGTGAGAATGATTTTTCTGTGGTTTCCCATGTTCACTTCCAGGTAAATTCCGGAACAGTTCCTATTCATAGGCCACAGCTGATTCCTTCCACTTCCTTACCCACTTTTATTCACCATCGTTCATTTAATCTTATGGCATCCGGCCATAAAAAACATGGCATAAAATTTCATCACACTTCATCCCCGACCCCGCATAGGAAACGGGACTAAGTTGTAAGGGGAAGATGTACATGATACAAGTCGGACGTTGATTAGTCAGCGTCGAGGCCTTCGGTTCAGACGGTTGGCCGGGTTGTAGATTTTATCGCGTGTGGTGAATTCCTCTGACTCGGAGACTGGGTGTTGGTCGCAACACACTCATTCAACACATCACACTGCCAGCCATCGGAGAAACAGTGTCGTGAATACATCCCTCCACATAGGGTTGGTGTCAGGAAGGGCATCCAGCCGTAAACAGGACTAAATTAATATGTGCTACACAGTTCGCGACCAGATTCGAGTGAATAATAATTTATTATTTATTATTCCTCAACACTACCTTAAATTCTAGCCTGTATTTGCTTAGCTTCTTTCAATACTGTTACCGTATTTTTGTGGTAGGTAGAGGTGAAAGAAGGCGCGGGGGTGAACGGGTCTCAAACTACGAAATTAAAGTTAATGTAAAATTTAACAAGGTTATATTCTCTTTTCAAAATCAAGAAATAACAAGCATGGAAGGTACAGAGTAGCAAGGCAACAAAAGAGCAACAGTATTTACAGGCTTTGGGCTTCGAGCCCCGAACTCACAATTCTTGAGCAGTTAGCCCAAGCTTACATGTACATAAGGTTTGACAAAGGGGCAGAAAACCCCAATCACGCCCAGGAGCACTTGCTCCAAATTACATAGTAAGACCTCCTAGAGGCACGCAGAAACAAATTTGAAAAGAGCGATCCGCTCTCAAATTTTTAAGCCTATCAAAAGGCCACACCTAACTCGACCTTCAAGCTGTCCTCTAAGGACGTAAACACAGGGGTAAAATACCCAACCTACTGAGGCCTATTAAGGGAGAAAAGGATAATTACATGGCCTCTAAAATACCAATGTGAGAGGAGGCGAACAGCACTCCTAATACATTTTGTTTCAAAACCTAATCTGGCTCTAGGCCACAAATGCAAGGGCTAATCCCATACTAAAGAGGTGACTTTAGAAAAAAAAAAACAATTTACATTACGTTAAAGAAGAATAGGTTGTGAAAAAGTAAGTTCACCTCAAAACAATATGAGTGGGAGCTCGAAAGGGTTAAGCACTCTCTATCCCAATATGTAGCTTAAAAGAGAATAGATACTAAGAGTCTTTACATTTTAGGGAAAAGTTACATGGTGGAAAAGCTTCGGACCCGCCCCGAGAGTTAAACTGCTGAGCTAGCAAGAAAAGAAATTATACGGCCATTACCTGGTTGTTGAACTGCTGTCCGAAGAAAGAGGCGCTTCCCGCCCCCTGCTATGTACTTTACACACTGAAAGATGGTAGAGAAGTGGCGCAGAGACCCTAAAATCAGGAGTTTATATACTCTCGCGGAAAGTTCGAGGCGTTTCAGGAAAGAAAACACCCGCCCACAATCACTTTATTGGCTAGGGTTAAGCAATATATCCCCTCTGGGGAAGATACACCTGATTGGTTATAAATTAAAGAAATTCGGGATTGGCTAAATTCAAAACAAGGGGAAAGAAAGGGTTATACAGCCAACTTAAGCAATACCAGAAAGAAATTTAACAAGAAACAAACTTTTGAAATAAAAATTTCTCCAAAAAACAGTTCTTTCACTTCGCACTAGGGTGCACCATTGTAGTTTTTCAGAAGTGTCCTCTAGAAGAGAAAGTTCACACTTCTTACTACAGGTAAAACAAAAATACATCAAAAATGACCCAGTTCAAAAACTCCAAAATTTCCAAGTGGTGACATCTTCTGAGAAACTTGAAAATTAATACATTAGATAAAGTTCAGACTTCCTCCGCCAGAGGAGTTTCAACTGGCGCAAATTTTAAATTAGCGGCGTGGAGGTGTACCGCCCGGTACAAATACCATTGCTCTTTATTTCTGCCCTTCACCATAGAAGGGGTGTTATTCATTCAATTATACGTAGTACCGTTCAATGGTGTCATTGGGAGTGAGGCATTACGTGACCTATTTCTGTCTTAATTTATATTTCGTAGACAGAAACAGCTTACGTATAAGATCTTTTGCATCTCATGGGATGGTGGTTGTTTAGGTATTCTGTTAAATTTTCACATTATACGACCGGTCCTTTCCAATAGTGAAATTAGTTGCTTAGAAAAGATGCGTAATAATGGGAGGCTTTGGTTGCACGGATAATAAATATGTCCGAGGTAGGAATCACGTAACCTGAAAGCAACGGCGAATGTAGATTGAGGCAAAATAGCTACCCTTTTCTCCCTTTGGAATTTTATTACCGTATGAAATAGCCACGTTCAAAGGTCGAAATCTTGTTTTACCGACCGAATTGGCAATGCGGTTAGGGGCGCTCAGCTGTGAGTTTGCATTTGGGAGATAGTAACCCCACTGTCGACAGTCCTGAAGATGTTTTCCCGTGGTTTCTGATTTTCACACCAGGCAAATGCTGGAGCTGTACCTTTAATTAGAGCCAAGGCCACTTCCTTATCTGTGTCGATGCGACGTAAAGCAACTTGAAAATATATATATACTAACCGTAGAAAGTGTTTGCCCTAAGGAGCAGAAAAAAATATTCATTCTCTTAAAGTTCGTGACGATAATGAGATTTGCTGCCTTGTAAGGTAACGGTGTATTACTCATTTTTTGCCTCCTCGAATCAAGAACTTAAAATTCTACCACGCAAACAATACCGTGTGAAGAACGTGAAGCACGATGTACTAATATAACATACCTTAGAAGTAGGTAACGGCTTCATTTAACAGTTAGTGTGTGTGTGTGTGTGTGTGTGTGTGTGTGTGTGTGTGTGTGTGTGTGTGTGTGTGTTTACAATGTTTTGTGAATTTTTTCCTTCTAATATCGTTGTATCGTTGATCTCGTACCTCGGGAACCCGGCGCCGGGAGCCGTTGCGCGGAGTGTCCGCGGACATATTCGGCTCGCTGGGTGCAGATCTATTTGACAC
The DNA here is from genome assembly GCF_040414725.1 of Anabrus simplex. Classification (NCBI taxonomy): domain Eukaryota; kingdom Metazoa; phylum Arthropoda; class Insecta; order Orthoptera; family Tettigoniidae; genus Anabrus; species Anabrus simplex. The sequence continues at coordinate 146,005,313 of NC_090270.1, read as the reverse complement.
CAGTGACCGTGTCTGGATGTGAGACACTGTGGGGGTGATGTAGGGAGATAGTGAAACCCGGTCTCGGCACACAGCCTACTCCTGTCGAATAAGACAAAGGGGTCTTCTCAAGGCTTACCATAGTCCTCAGGAAGCATCATATTGTAACTAGATTACTCACATTTAAATTGTGTGGTATTCTTTGCCAGTTTAGTAACCTCAATCATTTGAGGAAGAATAAGTAAAACAAAGAAAACAAAGAAATATGCCCTCACCCCGTGGGAAGACTGCGGAGAGGTATATAATAGAATCCAGGCTTTTGGCACGCAGTTAGTGATCAGAAATTGTACACCGCCACCTCTCCTACTCTGCCGGCCATCATTCTGATAATGACTTTTTAACATTGAAACCATTTCTCAGCAGATACGATGAAAAACGTAAACTTAGGCAATTTCCTCAATTGTGCCGAAATTTGAAGGGCTAAGGGACCTGGAAAGGTTTCAAATTGTGAGTCTTGGATACTCTATCGCCCGCCTCTGTGGTGTTGTGGTTAATATGATTAGCTGCCACCCCGGAGGCCCGGGTTCGATTCCTGGCTCTGCCACGAAATTTGAAAAGTGGTACGAGGGCTGGAACAGAGTCCACTAAGCCTCGGGAGGTCAACTGAACAGAGGTGGTTTCGATTCCTACCTCAGCCATCCTGGAAGTGGTTTTCCGTGGTTTCTCACTTCTCCTCCAGGCAAAGGCCACGGTCGCTTATTTCCTTCTTCCTTGTCTATCCCCCTCAAGGCCCCTGTTCAGCATAGCAGATGAGGTCGCCTGGGCGAGGTACTGGTCATCCTCCCCAGTTGTATCCCCGACCCAGAGTCTGAAGCTCCAGGACACTGCCCTTGAGGCAGTCCGAAGGAAGAACCTACCCTGGAGGGTAAACAGATGAAGAAGAAAAAGAAGAAAAATACTCTATCAAACAGAAGAAACAAATATTAAAAATCACTGTCGGCCTAAATGTATTTCCGAAAAACAGCCTACAATCACTTGTTTTCTTTTTTATTCAACACCTAGCCAAATTAACTTATTTACATAATTATTTCTGTAACGTGTTCCTTGATTTAATACCCTCAGGCGTTTTTTTCTTTAATTTTTTGAAAAATGTCCACACCGAATGTAGTTATAAGGGCTTAAGTGAAACTCTGCATTGACTCACTTTAGCGCTCGTAGTAGTAGTAGTAGTAGTAGTAGTAGTAGAAAAACGCAAACTGCTAATGTGATCGACCGGATAGTGATGATTAAGAAAAGGATTGTAATTTTTAGGAATATAAAATATATTCTAATTTTAATATGTTTTATTTACCTAAACTTCCTACCTCATTTCGTAGGATGTTTTCAACTTTTGAGTTGTTTGCCCGAAGGACTAGAATTATGTATGTTTTCCACCAGTGGATCTTGACGCCTTAACGATCATGACCACCAAGCGGACTGGAGCTCTGGCGAAGAGTAAACACAATGGAATATATTTTTAACACAATAGTGCATGCTTCAGTTCAGTTTGCAAGTCTCTGCGAATTTACTGTATGCCGCCACAATCCTCTGTAACTACTGTAGCTCTGTGGCCTCGCGTAATTCTATACCTATCTTACGTAGGTCGAGTCATAAGTCATAGAAACTATTTTTCTTTTCTCGCGAACAGGAGACAACACGGAAAATCTAAGATATGCATTTGGAAACGTACGGTATGTACTTGCGTATGATGCCACTAGATGTACAGTATGTAAACAATAGTGTGGGTCTAACCATGCCCCCAAGTTCAGTGTGTGAGAGAGCGCGTCACAAAATTGAAGTCAACAAGCGGGAGCAACGATCGTATATTAAAATAGCAGTTCTCCGCGGCAGAAATGCACGCCAATGCCATGCAGAGCTGCGGGAAGCTTTAGGTGGACAACGAAAGAGGACATCATAACAGCATTTCGGAGAGAGGTGTCACACGTTAGCGATACACATGGTATTCAGCGTCTGCCCCACCGCTGGCAACGCACAGTGGAAACTTTGGGTGATTATTTCGAAGGTCTGTAACCAGTGGAGACCTGTCCTTTGTCCGTAGTCTTGTGTATTTGCTGTCTATACCATAATAAAACAATGTTTACCAATGGGCTGTGTCACTGCCTTCGTAATGTCCAGGCCGTACTGTACCTCTGATGACGTCACGCTTTGGGGGGAACTTGAAGGCAATACGCATTCGCTCCGCTTGAATAACACACTCGTTTAAATTACTTAAAGAACTGTTAACACCTTATAAAACCAAAACCTATCGTCAAATATTTGTTCATTCTGACATACAATGCATATTCTTCTTCGTAACGTTCTATTTCTCGCGTATATACGTTCGTTTGCGTGAGTACAGCATAACACTTTGAGACATATTCTTGCGATTTTATCCATTTTCTGGTCAACTGGAACATTCAAATCATACACACTGACAGAAAACATGCAGCCAATTACCATTACTATTTATTACAAATATAAATTATTTCTGTACCTCACTGTTTCCACTCCATGAGCACTGCAGCTTTCCTGTACCTCTTACAGGAAGTTACACCAGTATGGAGTAGGTCTGCTCTCTTTGAAGCACTTTGTTGAATACACAAGTCGGTGTGAATTTTGGAAAAGTTATTTAAAACTATATTCACCCAAATATATATACACTGTCCGGCCAAGTCTTCCAATTTCTTCCCGCAGTCACAAATGACTAGGGAATCTGCCAACTGCATTGACTCCAAAGCCAAGGATTTTGTGACACACTTAGGATTGTCTGAATTTAGAAATACCATCTTATATATATATGACACTAACACACAAAATACTTTGTACACCTCAATTCCAACTTCTATTGACATGTCTGATGGATACTTCAAGCCCCCTCGATTTAGGAAATTCAGATATCTTACTTCTGGAGGTAATTCATATATAAGATCTGAATCTGTCAGAGGATAAGATTTACATAAATCACACTGCTGTTTGATACTCATATATATATATATATATATATATATATATATATATATATATATATATATATATTTTTTGCTATTTGCTTTTCGTCGCACCGACACAGATAGGTCTTACGGCGACGATGGGACAGGAAAGGTCTAGGAATGGGAAGGAAGCGGCCGTGGCCTTAAGGTACAGCCCCAGCATTTGCATGGCGTGAAAATGGGGAAACCACGGAAAACCATCTTCAGGGCTGCCGACAGTGGAGTTCGAACCCACTGTCTCCCGAACACTGGATACTGGCCGCACTTAAGCGACTGCAGCTATCGAGCTCGATGATAATCATAAATAAGACTTACATTTTCAAATACGCCGAATTCAGATAAGCCATAGGTCTGATTACATAACAATATAGGACCTACCTAATGTTACCCATGTTTATGACATAATAAAAAAGAATTAACTCACCATCTGGACGAGACACTCTTATTTCTCTCAGAATGTGATTTTCAGGGAAGTGCTTGATACACACACCTGTGTTTTGATTAACTATTAAATTCTCCCTGGGAATAGCCTTCTTCCATAACTTAACTCGTTCTTCATCAGAAGGAAACACAAATACCGGAGTTTACTCTCTTTGTTTATAATTGGCTTTGCAGCCAGGCACACTGCAACTCTTAGGCATGGTGATTTCCCTCCCTGATCATCTTAATTGAAGTATATACAAGTCGTGGTTAATAATAAAACACAGAATGCACAAACTCAATTAATTTTACACTATAAATACAACTTTACACAAATAAACTACAAAATTAAAACACTGAAGAACGATCTTCTTAACCTATAGCTTCACATAAATACACGCTCACACGAAGTTTTCTTCACTAATTAACGACTTTCCACTTAATAATGCAGTCGATGATGACTCATTCTCACATATATCTGAGTGAACATGCAGCCATCGTTAAAAAATTCAATAAAACTGCGAAAATCTATGTTTAACTCTACTAACTCACGTGCTAAACTTCCCCCCTAACGATCAGCTGATTGCTTTCCCGCGCTCGTTATAGTACGGCCTGGACATCACGAAGGCAGTGGCTGTGTTCTGTCACTTTCCTATGAGAATCTCCTGAAGTCAGAATTTGTCTTCAGACACTATGCATAAGTACATGCCCTATATTTCCAAATGCATATCTTAGATTTTTTCATGTTGTCTCATGTTCGCGAGAGAAAAAAATAGTTGCCATGACTTATAACTCGACCCTCGTAAAATCATTAGAAAAAGTCTAACCATCGTCGCCTTGGTCTCCCTCTATTTCTCTTACGCAATAATCTGTCTGTTAGGTCATCAGCCCAGAGGCTGGTTGGATCCTCAAATAGCACCACCAAAGACTATGCAGCTATAGGGAAACCACAAAAACAATGGCAGCACCAAAATGAGGCGTACTAGGCAAGGCGAGGAGTGAGATAATTTGCCATTGCTTACCTCACTGGGCCAGACAACGCTATTGTAGCATGACTAACCCTATGAGCAACACCTTTCATGACACAGACGCACTGGATGTGCTCCGAATGTCATTACTCAGCACCACCCACACCCCACCAGTTTCCATATTGTCACAGCCATAGATGAGACTAGGACTTCAGAGGAAGCTACACTTTGCTCTGGCCTGTGCCAACAGATGGATGCAAAAGTAGCCTACTGTATCCATCAAGAACTGGCAACAGGCAGAACGCAATAATGTAACTAAATCATAAAATATTCGGCTCCCATTCATTCAAATCCATTTATGCAGACATTGCCATTGACATTTTCAACATACAGTAGGTTAGTTGTAGATTCGGTGAGCTTTTGAAAACATACCACATTTTAACATCTTTTTTTTTACATACTATTAACCAATCGTTCGCGTACTAGTGGTGGCACGTATACCACTGGTTGAAAAGCCCTGTATTAAGAGATAATGAGCTTTACTCTATTTCATTTGAATGGCACCTTTTCCATTATATGACGTTGACAATCTCAGCAGTGCCTCGTAGCTTTTGCCATTACATAACTAAATTCACATCCGGAGTCGAGTTGCGTGGCGTGAGTGATCATGTTTTTCTATCGGTATTTTTCAAAATACTGGACAGTGTACTGTATAATTCTAAATTACTGACTTTTTTCTTACGATCGGAGGTCGCCATGTGGTTTTCTAGAAAAGTGTTCACATTTTGAGGATTTGCCCTTCATTAAAATATATTTTAGCCTTGTTGGAGCGTTTTTGCCAATGGGCTTTATTTTGTTCAAAATTTAACGTTCAAAATCTATCCTCAAATTTGTGTAATCTTATTCCCGGAGATATTTCCGACTTGTCTCCGTGACGTACTCGCTAGCACAATGGCATTGGGAATTGACGTTTCATAGTTCGAATCCGACCTTAATTTCTTTTTTTAAACATTTTGGTACAATATTTAATTTTTTATATTAAATCAAATACTTTATTTGTTTTTCTTTTTGCAATATTAATACATTTTTGCATTATATTTTGACATTATTTACTGTACATTACTTGTCAAGTTTTCACTGTTCGTCTGACAATGAATCGCTTGAACTTGACTAATGAATATAACTTACGACACTTTCAAGCGACAAGGACGAATAATGATTTAAAATATTTCAAATAGCTCTAAAAAAGGAGACCACAGAAAATGAATTATTGAAAAAACAAAATACGGGATATACCAGTAAAAGAAGAAAGTGCTGGCCAAAGTCGGACTCGAAATCGAAGCCTTCAGGTTGCAACATCAATGCGCTAGCGAGTACGCCAAGGAGAAAAGTCGGAAAAATCTGCGGGAATAAGACTACAAAAGTTTGAGGATAGATTTTAAACGTTAAATTTTGAACAAAATAAAGCCCGTTAGCAAAAATGCTCGAACAGGACTAATTTTTTTTTTTTTTTAATGAATGGCAAATTCGCAGAATGTGAACACTTTTTTCAAGAAAACCCCATGCAGATCTCCCCTTGTAATTCAATTATATTGATATATTGCTACTGTTGTTTGAAGTGTGTAGGACCTTTCGTTGGAGAAATGGATTCAATTCATACAAGGTAGTGGATTCGAAGCCGGCACAGTCTGATGGAATTTGAAGGTTAATTGCCCACGTGTACCTAGAGTACTGCTTGTCATACGGTGTAGGAAGCCGAATGGTTAACATGCATGTTCCGGAGATCATAGAATTGACTGTCTCATCTTCATCTCTTCCGTCTTAGAATCACGATTGTTTTGAGAGAAGTTGTCCTCTAAAGGAGTCTCTCGATTTCGTAACAGTTAATAAATACTGTATTGTAAGGAACTACACGCGTGTTCAGTGAAGGATTACGAGCCTTGCACAATGGCTGCAACTAGTAGGAATTTAGCTGCCGTAACATTCTACTTATTTTGATTTGCAGTCATGATTACATGTGGCACCGAGCCACCACAAGTAATATTCTTATCTTTTACATCTTATATTTCTTACTATTCTCATGTTGTCGATCTCATATGAGAACGGTGGGAATGAGTGTGTGTAAACAATGGCAGTAGAAAGTGCGTGAGTATAGCCAACACAGAGTAGGAACTGAAGTGTGTCAGCTCCAGTGTTTAACATTGCTGGATAGTATGATAAACAGTGCTGACAAAGTGTATGCAGTCTTTTCGTTTGCCTACGTTTCAAAACAATACCCTTGCTGCGGAATCATTTTGCTATCAGACACTAGTTCACTACTAATTACGACACTTCGTATTACACGGAAACACATATATACTTCAACTGTTAAAATCTACACAGCGGATTCAGAAAGAAACAAGTGCTGGGAAGCGTTCTCCTTCGGTCTCTACAATTTATAGAGGAGAATTAGTAAGTTTCAAAATCGAACAAGGTTATTGACCTAAATTGTATCAAATATCTTCTGAATTGTTTAATATCTGTATTGTCTCCCCCAGATTGTCAGTAAAAGCGTTATCCATACAATCTATGAAAGGCTGTGTGGTTGTTGAAGAAAAAGACTCCCGTTGTAGCCTTGTGCCCTTGACTCTAAGCGGGATGAAATGGTTAGTTTATATTCTATACCCGGTCACCTTTCCTCTCAGAAATGGACCTGGTAGTCATTTGTGTACTGGGCTAAGTGAACTCTTATCGGTCATCCACCTCTCGACAAGTCTTGTCTGTGTAAATTTTCCTACTGTCCAGCTACGTTGGTTAGGCAGCAGACTTGCATTGTACCAAGGAGAATATTACCTGAGTTTTTTTTTTCCATAGCATCGTTAATGACTGAGCAATTTAGTACCTAGCCATTTCTTTTAAATGGAACTATGGTTATATTGTTACGGCGTCCTTTCGTGGGATCGTGGAGCAGCGACCACGGTCCATAGCAGAGTCTGGCACTGTTTCCACGTATGCCAAGTTCCTTACTGTCTTCGTCCATATTCGACATCTCATGGTTAGTTCTTTCTTGCTAGCAGTTTAACTCGGTAACACACACGCGAGGCGTATAGATTTTCGGCGATGTTGGAATGAGAAAGGGCTGGGAAGGTAGTAGACTTAATTGAAGTGCAGCTCGTCATTCACTTGGTGTGAAAATGTGAAACCACGGAGAACCATCTTCAGGGCTGCCCTCGCAACTCGTGTTCTCTTCAGACTCAAACTGTATTAGGCTTTTGTATTTTCATTTGTTGGCCTGTCATGGCCCTTCCTGCTCTTTGCTATGATCATTCTTCAGAGTGTCGCACCTACAGCACTGGGGATCTGCAGCTATTGTGTAACGCTGAAAAGGGTTGAAGATAACTTCAGTGTATCTCTAATTAAATATTCATGCTGTTTATTGGAAGTGTAGCACAGTAAGAAAGCAAAACTCTTGCTCGGTCTTCTTAGTCGCTTCAGCTCACTATCTACATACCGTCTAGAAATTGATCGGCAAATGCTGGAAAGATGAGAATGAAACATTGCAGCGATTCTCTTCTCTTCTACCATGGTGTAGGCAGCTCATAAGGAAGTGGCACTTTCTTCGAGATATAAGTTAATATGCATTGAACTTCGGGAATATTTGTGTTGTGGGGAGCGGAAGGGAACGTAAACTTCGATGACAAAACGTGATAGGCGAAGAATTTCGAAGTACAGGCACATCCGAAGGGAGGTAACAATCTTACAAATTTCATGGCTTATTAATACACGGTTTTTCCACACTTCGCTAATATGGGTACACTTCTGTTTTTGAAAAATTGTAGTGATTAATAGCAAGAGGTATGATGTATACAAAGGTTGATGCTGATTCTTCCGTACAGAAGTCTGCAGAGTTTTTGTGTCACACACAAGCTTCATTTGGCAGTCTTCTGAAGCTAAGCGACGCTGGACTTATCTAAACCACTAGGCCCATATGAAGTAACATAATTTGAAATCTTTCAAGTTTCCTTACTTGTTTCCTCAAGATTGTTCCGTAAATCTTAATGTATTTCTCGGTATTTTATTAACACTGTGAAGGATCTTTTCATTATTTCAGTGGCTACGTGTCATTACAAAACACAGCGAGCAGCATGCACAACCCTACGATGTGAGCATGTCGCGTCCCCTTTTAGGTCTTGGTCGCTTGACTTTACTTGCGCAGCCTCTGCGTATACCTCTTCTCCTCGGTTTAATAAGGCACTGTCAACTTGCTGCGAGTCGTCGTTATTAGTACCATGAAGCAATTAAAAAAATCAATCAATCTTACAGATATATGTTAATAGTTCTTCAGTTTGCACCTTTGTTACCCTTGTCTATAGAAAAATGCATGGTGGACACCATATGTTTCACTTCTATGCAAGACGGATGCGATTCAATTCTTAGTCAATGCAAGTGAGATTTTCGAAAAGAAAGAACACAATCTATAGGTTTGTATTGCATGTAAAATAATATTCCGTGAAATGGCATAGAATTAAAAAGACGAAGCCTCCTCCAGACTCCTAGGCGATGAAAGTTGAGATTTTCAGTATTCGTAACCTCGGCAGTGTACCTGGCCTTCCTTTGCTCTCCAAATAACCAGTTACTTAATTCTGTTTAAGGCAGAGCAAATCCCCAAAACCTTGTGACTCTCTAGCCAGTCGCATGGTGTAGGGGTAGCGTGCTTGCTTCTTGCTCGGAGGCGTTCGATTCCCACCCAGTCCAAGGCCTCGGGGTTCACTTACATTGAGTTTCGGGAGACCAAGTGAGGAACCTGTTGGTACGAGAGATCACGGAACTAGGTTACGAAACCCAAGCAGTGCTACTGGGAATGTCGTCACACTGTCCAGTGTAATTCTTGTATCTGCAGGCCATTAGGCTGGGCAGGAATAGCCAAAGCACTCAATGGGTTGTAAGTTCCTTGTGCCTACTTTGTCTACTCTGCAATTTTCTTGACTTCCCAACAGGGAAATGAGCTTGCATCCTTCCTCGTGAACAAAGGTCTTTACCGCCTCGGTTAATCAATCTCCGGCCTGTGATTAATGCCACGCACAACTGCAGAGTCACTGGCTTACTTGCTTGTATGATTTCAGTTCTTAGTGCCAACATTGAAGACTTATTGGGCAATGATGAAACATTCCATGTACTGTAGTTAGAATTCTAGACAGCTGCGGTTTCTCTCCAAGTGTTCTCATTTGTCTCACAATGTGCTCACGGGCCACGACGGGACGCACAAAGGCGTGTAATAAAATGCGCGCCTAACATAGAATATAATCAGTGCGGCTCGCACTTGAAGACAACGTGGCCCATCTCACGTCACTAGCGAGAAGAAAGTTCGTCCGCTGATATATGAAATCAGTAGGTCTGTATAACTAATACTATAGCTGACGTGCCCGTGCTTCGTTACGGAATTCTACATTGTATACAGAATTAGAAACACCTCTGGGAAGTCGCCATACGCCGTTCCTCATGTGCAGTGCCGACCCCAAGTAACTAGCAAGAAGATGATGATGATAATCTATATATTAAAAAAAAATTGTGAAAACTAAAGTCAGTCAGTCCGGCCATTCTATACGGCCGATTTTCTTCATTTTTTTTCTAACTGAAAGGTATTCATGCACAGATTTATCATCAGGTACTATAATTCACTTAACTTCCGCCTTCTTCAAATTATTTCATTTTTTCAATTTTTTCTCTTTCAAGCAATCATATCTTTCGTTCTAATTGAGGTATGAAGTTCGTTTTAGCCTAAGAACATTCAGCGGATCAAGCTCTTTCATTTCAGCTCTTGACTATTCAAATTGGTTGATTCTGAGGAAAGTTATGAGTGCACATTCAATTAGACATCTCATTTTTTCAACATTTTTTCTCATTGAAGAAATCATTTCTTTCGTTCTAATTGAGGTACGCAGTTCATTTTGGTCTAAAACACTCAGTGGATCAAGCGCTTTCTTTAGGTAGATTCTGAGAAAAGTTATGAGTAAATTTGTCCCCATGACGAAGATCTTTGAAGGACTTTTTAACAGTTCGGCGCGTACTGTTGTTCCAAGGAAGGTTTAATTCAATTTCTTTATGTGATGTATTTTCAAGTGTTTTGTTGACATAATATTACATTCTATTACTACAGCAGATAATGTGCTTTATTTCACTAACTCGAAACTTTGCAAATTCATCCGTGAGCATAGTAACGAACACCATACTTTGTACGTTGCGGGCGGAGCCAGCGGGAAACTGCTAGTAATCATGAAAGATTAGTCCGTCAATGATTAGTTTTTTCTCTCTGTGTACAGCATTGTTTTGTTAGCTACTAGTTTTCAAATTGCTTATATTTTGTATAATAATTACTATTATAATAATAATAATACGGATTAACCCACCAAGTTCTTGAAATTGTTGATAAACTGAAGAATTTCCCTTGGATACAACAAACAAAAGTGGACATGAAGAACGCACAAATTCAACCTGAATACATTTTGAATCGAAATATATGTAGAAAGAAAATTGACAAGTGGGAAGTTACTCCAGAGAATGAAGTACCAAAAAGAGCAGGTACCAAGTGGACGGAAGAACGGAAGAGGATCTTTAGTCAACAGATGAAAGCATCCTGGATCCTCCGCAAACGAAATCATGAATAAAGCTTCGTGTGTTCCAAAAGGGACCATTCACGTATAATATAATAATAATAATAATAATAATAATAATAATAATAATAATAATAATAATAATAATAATAGTAATAATAATAATAATAATACGGATATTTCTAAAACTGTAAGTGGTGAGAGAAGCGCGGAAAAGATTACGTAAATTTTACTGACAAATTCAGGCAACAGTATTAGATATATGTGGCGATTTCATGGCTGTTAGATATCAAAAGGTAATAGTGATTTTGAAAGAGATATCAATAGCGAAAAATATACGAACAATTAGGTTCAGTGCTGTATCACACAACACTGATTCGATTTTTCCGCCTAAATATTATTTTACATACAAATACCAGGTAACAGAGACAACGTTAAAATTTCACAGTGTTATCATCAGTTCTACAATTCTGTCGATTGTAGGCCTGTATCTTGGCTTAAATGAAATGTTGACCAGTTTAATTTGCAAGCCATTCAGATAATTAAAAATTTAAGATTTAACATAGCAACCCTATGCAAGGATTAAACCACAGTCAAAATTATATTTGCAGAAAGATGACATTCGAAAAATATATTGTATTATATATATTTTTCTCGCTTTGATTTTTAATACCAATTGTCAGTCAATTAATAGAATGTTGCTTTACGGAAGCAATTACCGCATATGTAACGCACGGTGGAGCTCATACGCGTAAAGGAGGCTAATGGGAAGTGTGAATAACTGTTCATCACGTGACTAAGGGAGAGGCCCTTGACCTTCACTATGTATTCTACTGATTTGAGTAGCTCACCACACCAGTAATAATTTTGGGTGACATGTTCGTTCGATAAGATAACCTACATTGTGTCAATTCGTGGTAGTAATCAGAATTATTTTATTTTACGATTGTGATAAGAACTCTGGGACTTGCTATAAGCAGCATTTGCTTGAAGTGAGTGTGTAACAACACAATAAACACCACTCTCACTATAGACATCGTATTTAGCATTCACTTTACCAGATATCGTACTAGCCTGGCGCTCGTCTAAAAGCAGAGCACAAATAGGCCTATAGGCCGGGCTAAATGGCTGAGACGGTAGAGCGCTGGCTTTCTGTGCCAAACTGAGAGGTTCCATACCGACTCAGTCCAGTGACAGCTCGAATAAGTCAGCCTCGTTGGCAAGGAACTCGTACGGGGGAAAAAAGCCTGGCACCTGTGCGTCTCGAAAAATTATTAATATTATGTGCGTATGGACCCAATGGATTACGCAAAGCACTAACGATTGTTTTCTGAGTTGCCAAACAGCTCTCATCCTTTCTCCGTGCATCCTTTTTTCGTTCTTCTGTCCACTTTGCTCCAGTCTTCTTTTTCACTTCGTTCTCTGGTTGCACTTTCCATCCATTAATTTTTTTCCCTGTAGAGGTTTCTGTCCCCGGTGTCAGTTGAGTTCATCTGGGCTTTTTCCAGATTCTTCTTCACTTCCAGTACCCATGGAATATATTTTAGATGTTCTATGTAGGTGAGAATCTTGTGTGTCAGTCTACTTGCCGGCAGTCTGCGGACGTGCCTATAAAATTTCAGACGTCTTTTGCGGATGTCTGCTGCAATGTTCGAAAACTCTTCTGCCACTTTGCGTGACCTCAGTCTATAACCATCTTCTGTTTTTCGAGGGCCGAGAATTTTCCTCAGGATTCTTCTTTCTTCTTTTAAAATGTTTTCTAGGTCACCTTTCCCGCCTGCTTGGCGCTCAAGTTTGCGGGTTCGATCCTGGCTCAGTTCGGTGGTATTTGAAAGTGCTCAACTACGCCAGCCTCGTGTCAGTAGATTTATCAGAAAGTAAAAACTCCCGCGGGGCGAAATTCCGCGTCATGACGCCTCGATGTCGGAGAACCGTAACTATATTGGGCGGGCCCCTCGTTTCAGAATGCTGGTTTAGTCTATGCCACTTCAGAAATTCAAAAATACCTCTCCTGTTGATAGTGACGACAAAATATCGGGAAAGAAATTTGCTTCAATTTGGTTTTAAATGCTGATTTTAAATTTTCATTATTGAAATTTACCATACTCGAACGAACTTCAGTCTTGTCCTACCTATTCCTATCAGTTCGTACATTCGCGGACTGTAGAGATGTTCCAGGTATAACTCGTATAACAACGTAATAACGCCGGCCAAGGACGCAATATTCATGTTACTCGTAATTTTTGAGAGTTCTGTTCTACAAATATTCTCACGGTACAGTAGTATGTTTCGTGACCTTTACGAACTACAGCATCCTACAAAGCTTTCGTGAACCAAGCCGGAAACCAGCTAGTAAAAGCAACAAAATCAGTAAGAACACTGAGAAACTCGAATGACCCCCCAGTTAACTTGTTCCTCACTGCATAGAGGTACCACACATCTTCTGTTTATATCACTGATCAAGTCGGGAGATTTTTTCTCATTCTATTGTGTGCCTGTCCAACGGTATTAGTCATTGTTAAATACAAGATCTAATTTGTGATGGTTGTAATTTCATTTTCCGTTCGTGAGGACAGTGTTTCAGTAGGTGGAAGTCATGAGTGCTCGGAATCAACACTGATGATGAACTCAGGTACTGGGAGCTAAAAAAAAGCTCTGAGGATCTAATCCTCATCTTTTTGCTAGTGGCTTTACATCGCACCGACACAGATAGGTCTTATGACGACGATGGGATAGGAAAGGCATAGGGGTTGGAAGGAAGCGGTCGTGGCCTTAATTGAGGTACAGCTCCAGCATTTGCCTGGTGTGAAAATGGGAAACTACGGTAAAACATCTTCAGGGCTGCCGATAGTGGGATTCGAACCCACGATCTTCCGGATGCAAGCTCACAGCCGCGTGCCTCTAACCGCACGGCCAGCTCGCGCGGTATCCTCATTTTGCGACATCACCTGTACTCACTGGATTAAGATCAACTGACCCCAAGTCCGAATAATACCTACTTTTTAAGTTTCGTAGGAATTATTCATCACGTTGTTCTTAAAACCTCTTTGTAGCTTTTGCAGATTGTAGCTTTTCATTTATTTGTTAAATTAATTGTAATTGTCCGACTCGTTAGCTGAATGGTCAACGTACTGGCCTTCGGTTCAGAGGGTCCCGGGTTCCATTCCTGGCCGGGTCGGGGATTTTAACCTTCATTGGTTAATTCCAGTGGCCCGGGGGCTGGGTGTTTGTGCTGTCCCCAACATCCCTGCAACTCACACACCACACATAACACTATCCTCCCACAATTACACGCAGTTACCTACACATGACGGATGCCGTCCACCCTCATCGGAGGGTCTGCCTTACAAGGGCTGCACTCAGCTAGAAATAGCCATACGAAATTAAAATTAAAAATTATTAAAAAATTGTAATTAATTATTTGTTTTTCAGTATTGTTTAAATTTGTAGATGCAACTTTACAATAATTTTTCATTTTTATAATTATTTATAAAATCAGTAGTCACTGTATTGTGTATTCTTTGTCTTCGGGCAGCTTCCAGGTGGAGGAAGAATGTATAATAAATAATACATTACTGACACAGATAGGCCTACAACAGATTCATAATAATTATGTATGTAGACTTCCGGCATCTTGGCTTTGTGATCTGACCACTTCTGCTAAGCAAAAATTCAGATTATTTTCGTATTCTGTGATGGATGTAGTACTTTTGCATCTTTCCCTTGGCTGGTGGGAAAGGCCACAGCGAAGTGTATCTTCCTCCGAAGTCCCAATCTCACTTAAGGCTGTGACAGTTAGGAAACTGCTGAGGTATGGGCGGTACCTAGTAATGACATTTGTAGCATGATTGGTGTGTCTCGTTGTAATGAGAGGTTCTTCTCATAGGGTCGGCTGTGTTGCAATGGTACTTCCTGGCCCAGTGAGGAAAGCAGTGGCAAACATTACAAAAGTTAAGGACCAAGTATCTCCGGTGAACAAATTAGGAACCCACAACACAGTTCGTTTCAAACCCAATAGTCTTCTATTTAAAAAAATGAAATTGTGTCCCTTAAGTTATGTATTTAATTATTTATTTATTTTCATTTTTTCATTTAACGGATGGCTTTTAGTGCCGGGAGTGTCAGAGGACATTTTAGGTCCTCCTCGTGCAGATATTTTTATTTGACGCCCAGGGGTGACCTGTGTATCATAATGCCGATTATTCGCAGCCAATCATGTTGTCACTGTTGTCATTACTCATGGAAAGGGTAGGTGTACTCGGGATCATACACAACACTCACAAGTAGCCAGTGAGTTTGCTGTTCGTACTCTTAGCTACATTGCTCAAAATCTTTGCTGGGGTTTCTTCAGTGCTTATTGCCAAAAGGAAAGACGTATGCATTAAATATTGACTCTCATTACTATTTTCCATGGCTCATAATTTAAAAAATGAAATAAGTTTTCCGTCCCGTGTTCAGTTCGCCTTTTATCCTTAGAGTATCTCATATGATACTGTAATGAAATGTATGGCTTTTAGTGCCGGGATATCCCAGGACGGGTTCGGCTCGCCAGGTGCAGGTCTTTCTGTTTGACTCCCGTAGGCGACCTGCGCGTCGTGATGAGGATGAAATGATGATGACAGCACATACACCCAGCCCCCGTGCCATTGGAATTAACAAATTAAGGTTAAAATCCCCGACCCGGCCGGGAATCGAACCCGGGACCCTCTGAACCGAAGGCCAGTTCGCTGACCGTTCAGCCAACGAGTCGGACATGATTACTGTATTATACAGTCGAACTTGGTTAAATATTGAATGTTTTTAAATTCGAAATCGTGATTAATTCGAACTTAAAGCACGATATATTTATATTCCTATACAACTCGATGTTAAAAATGTTATTTGGTTATTTTTTTGGATAATTTGAAGACTTACCCATCGAGACTGAGTGACGAAATTATGAAATTCAGCCCGCGAAAGCAGAGTATTGTGAGACATATTGTCGGGATTAGAAATATTTTGCAAGACATCCAGGTTAATCAAGTTTGTTCATTAAATACCGAGAAATAGTCCCTCTCCACCCTAGACACTAGTTTACATTATGTACTTTACTTCAGTGTCTTAAGTGTACCTGCAGTAACAGATTAAGTTAGCGTAGTAGTTTTTCTTTAAAAAATGTACGTATTTATACAGTTCTGTAGGAAATTACAGTGTTTACTGAACACCGCGGGCATCAGTATTTGTTTGTTACTGAACTGTGTCGACAATGTCTCCGTCCAGAGTGACTAGAGGGGAATAGAAAATAAAGACTACAGCCAGTCTTTATTTTTCGTAAGAGTGAAACAGCAAGAGACTTCGGAATCCTCCAGATCACATTATGTACTTCGCTAAAAAATATTGATTTTTATCCCAATTTAAAATAAAAATTTAAAAAATCGAAACATTTTAAATTTAAAATCGTGAATAATTCGATATTTTGGCGATCCCTTCAACTTCGTATTAACGACGTTCGACTTTATCTGTGATTATTTCTAATTTGCTAAATGATCATTCGTTTCAAACCCGTCATATTCTCTCGAAAATAATGTTTCACATTAAAGTGACTAAAACTGGGAAATTTTAAATGTTATTATCCAGTAGAATAGCATCGGGTTGATGTGACTTGTGGCCACTTGTCCTTCATCACTGTTGGTCGTAGTAGTATGTGCCACTTTGAAGCTTTGGTCAAGTTCAGCCTGTTCTCCCTGCGGCCTATACAAAAGTGGCTTTTAATTTTATTACCGATATACACACGTACTCCTGACTAACAAGTAGCTGGTATCAACTAGACTAATTTCAACGTCATCTAGATAAGCTTGTATTGGGTGTGGCATAATCCAGTTCCTTATACGGCGCTATGCATTGTTTGGTAAGTCTTCTGTATCGTAACAGCCCAGCAGTATCGAAGTGCCCCAGCGACAGATAGTTATCAAAAAGAAATAAATTACTCCTCTGTAACTGTTGTTCAGTAATTCTAAGCGTTCCGTTATTTGTGCTGATGAAAGGACTGTCCTCTTACGCATATACAGTGTCCCCCCCCCAAAAAAAATAAAAAAATACACCGACAACGCTTAGTATGTTGTGTTGGAAGGTAAACAGATCCGTTTTCAAGGAGGAGCCCATATCCAGAAACGCACGGCTTGGACGCTGTAGCGCATCGAAGTTTGAGATGGGTGTGCGTTCCACATGTCGTCAATAAATTGAACATGAACAGTACATCGGGCTCATTACAAATAGGGTTCGAACTGTGTACCTCCTACGTCATTGCAGAGCCTACATCGGCAGTGCTGAGCCTCACGCACAGGACCCAATACGTGCGGTTGTCTTTGAAGAATTTCAGTCGCTCCGTGGACTCGAGCAGTAAGGTCCTCCGCTGACGTTACAAGAGTGTCGTACACCGTACTCTTCATACACTACCTACATGGAACTGTCCGGCTTCTCTTAGTCGTCTCTCGATGGTCGCGAACATGGAATGATGTGGGGTACGTCGGTTTGGAAAACGTTCCGCATACAATCTTGCAACCATTGCAATCCGCTTTGCCCTATGCAGGCACCATGTCGGTCATTTCATCACCTGTAAACTTACACATGTCGCACTGCTGTTAAGAATGTTATTGCACTGGCAGACTACAGTACACAAGCAACGCAGTAGGATGCGCATCAAGGACTGTGTGGAGGCAAGTAGCGCATACACAGGGATATTAAGCTGAAGTCGTCCATCCGCAGTACACAGATGGTTAAGGAATTGCATACCTTCCGTATTGACACACCAAATCGGAACAAATTGTCGCAACCGTTCTCAGACTTCGACGCTCTCCAGAGCTCAAACCGTGCATTTCTGGACAGAGGTTGTTTATTGAAAACCGATCAGCCCGCAACCCCGTACAACATACTAAGCCTTGCCGGTGTTTTTGGGGACACCCGGTATACTAATCTGTCGTGAAGATTACAATCATTCTTGTAATCGTTAACATCTTGCTATTATGTCTCCACTCTTCACCCGACATCATCACTAAACCAGATGTGTGCGATATTAGTTCTATTTATACGTGTACTGTATGTATTCGAATAGAGACAGAGAAAGGAGAAGCGTGTTTAGCGCAGTGGCTTAACTGCCGGCTTCTCCATCCCGACAACTGAGGTTCAGGAGGGGCATTCGGTGTCTCCGGCTAAAAATAAAATGAGCCTGGGTGGCTCCAGCCCCATAAATACCTGGGATAAGCTGAAGAAAGTTTTGTCCTACTCTTCAGCTGAATGGTCAGAGTACTGCCCTTCGATTGAGAGCCTCGCGTTCGATTCCTACGGCTCGAGGACTGGTTATTTGTACTTGTCCACATATTGTTAGCGTCAGGAAGGGCATCCGACCATACAACAGGGTTAAGTCCACTTATGCGACACAGTTCACATCCATGACCCCGGTAATGTGGGGTAAAACTGAAGAATACGAGAATATGAAGACGACTCTAAATCATCTCGACAGAACTGCAAGCTCTAGAAAGAAGAATGAAGACCTCTAGTAGAAAAACAAACAAACCCCATAGCGCAACAACCCCGAAGGGCCATGGCCTACCAAGCGACCATTGCTCAGTCTGAAGGCCTGCACATTATGAGGTGGTGTGTTGTGAGCACGACGAATCCTCTCGGTCATTTACCTTGGCTTTGTAGATCGGGGCTACTATCTCACCGTCAGATAGGTCCTCAGTTTTAATCATATAGGCTGAGTGGGCCTCGAACCAGCCCTCAGATCCAGGTAAAAATCCCTGACCTAGCCGGGAATCAAACCTGGGGCCTCCGGGTAGAAGGCAGGCACGTTACCCCTACACCGTGGGGCCGGCCCTGTACTAGAAGAGTGAAAATATGTCAAATACTATCAGAAAGAGGAGAGTTAAATTCTGACGATGGAGAATATCAGACTAGAAAATCAGTGGGTTCAAAGGTTAATGTAAAACATGGAACAGGTAAGGATAAAGGGAGTAATTCAATCGAACGAATTTCAGAAGACTAATAGAAAATTTCAGTGGTTTCCAGGAGAAAGAAAAAGGTATAACATCTGAACAGTAGACAGGAAGAGAATGCAAAGCGAATGAAAAGCTATATGAAAGTAAGGAAGAAACGGAGAACAAACGAAAATGAATGCATGGAGTTACTTTTACATTGTCCTTTTGATGACCGAAATCAAGCAGACACATCAGTACATGACGGTCTACAGGAGAGTACGTATCACACGAATGAATAACCTGTTGCACTAGAAAATTGGTATTAGAAAGAGTGAGGCAGTTGTTTTTAATAGTAATCATTAACTAGGGAATTTAGAGGCAAGTAGAAATAAAATGAGAATACAATGTGATATGGCATTTTAATCGCTGTACACCTAATAAGAATGAAATTATCTTGCTAGGAATGTAAAAATAGACAAATCACAATTATTTCCCCATTTTTAAGTTTGCCTGAAACGTGGAGCATAACAAGAAAATGACGTTAGTCTGTCATGCACCCAGCGTCTCGAAATTAGAAAACAGATCAAAGAATAAATCATCCTAAAAGTTATTACAGACATTCAGTTAAATAAATGCCAAGATCCCATGGACTAGGAATCTTCTGAAGTTTAATTGTGCTAGGATGGTTTTGCATACTTGTAAGGAATCGTCATTATAAAAAAGATCTCTGGTTAGGGCATGAAGAACCTTCAAGAGTGAGATTACCTACCATAGTGAAGGGTTTCTCGTGAAGAACTGACAAGAACACGTTCAAGACAGGAATGGATGGAGAAAAATAGTGTATTTTTCTTGGGATCTTCATGTCGCATGACAGACAGTGGGCGAGTTCTCAATTTATAGAGTGAGTTCTATTTGACTGAGTTTACATTGGTTTGTGATGAAGATTATTTGACCGACAGAAGATGCACATGTAAGGGAAGTGTGATTTAATAAAGCCACGATAAACGGATTTCAGTTCTTCAAGATGTTAATAATACTGTAGTAATAATAATAATAATAATAATAATATCATTTGTAATTTTACTGTCATATTCTCAATAAATAATCAGAGATTGACTAGGACTACTCTGAACCTCGCCCTATCAATGAAAGTTAATAATAAAAAAATAATAAAAAACAGTTGGCTGCTTGAAGTTGGAAAAGTTCTTCAGGAAATTGGTATCACATATGGCATTGTGTTAGACAGATGTAATTTCAGAAAATTAGTCGACAACCACCGCTTTACACAGCATGCAAGTACTACCGCCAACAAAACTTGGTCAGAAGCTCACATGAAAATCCACAGGGAGATGGAGAGATTTTGGGAGACGAAAAAGGCAACGGCATCAGCTAAGTAAGTTCAGTCGCGCTCAGTAGTCGGGCATAAAGAAGAAACAAAGAAGAAAAAGAAGAAGAAGAATATAGTGCGTTTCTTACAGCCTGGTACAGCCCTTGTACGGTTACTGTCTGAAGTAAAGTACCTATCAGTGTAAAAGAAAAGTAATGTAGTGTGAGAGTTGCAGGAATGTTTAGAACAGAACAAACCCCCATCTCCCGAGCCACAGTAATTAACTACAATAAGTTAAAATCCCACGACTGTGGGGGATTGAACCCGGAACTCTGCGGTCCGAAGATCAGAATTATCCAGACAAGCACCCGAAAAATCACTGCAAGCACATTCAATATGTTAATCCCATTGCCTTTGTTCTGGAATAAATTAGTTGGGGTGATCTGAGAAATTCAAATTTGCCATAATACTAAAAGAAACCTTTTTGGTTTTGTCATTTAAATATAGTTATCTAATTGTTTAATAAAACCTTCCAATTCAAGGTAACTTGTGCTGAAATCATTAGCTTAGGCGTGAAGGGAATGTCACTCCGCCTACATGCTCTTTACAAAGACAATGCTGTCGTTATGGGTGGTACGCGCTATGTGATCATGCATGTCTCATTGCGTAAATAAACCGTCCTTTCTGTGGTTATGGTCGTGACAAACTATATGATAATACTTCATTCTTCCATAGAAAGAAACCTTTTTCTCACAGCTGTTCCTCAGGGAGCGAGTTCGTTTACAGATGGTGTAATCGTACTTTGCATGCTACTTCAATTTTTGCAAACTGAAATAATTTCAGTGTGCTATATATTTAGTGTATCTTTTTAGTTGCTGTCCGTAGACGACATGCGCGTCTGGGAGTTGGGTAGGGAAAGGGTGAAACCCAGTTCGGCGCATAGCCTACTCCTCCCGAATTATACCAAGGGGTCTACACAAGGCTTAACGTCTCTATTCGTCGAAGGGATCACCATAAATAGCGTCATATGCCCTCACTCCATATGAACACTGTTGGGAGGTTGGAATTGAACCCAGGCTTTTGGCACGCAATTTAGTGCTGAATTGATGCATTGAAAACGGTGACTGATCTAACGTGATGCCAAAAATGGGGCTATGAAATTGGTTGTTCAATTTGCAGAGGTTACTGTAGAATAAACAGCCGGATTGCATGGCTCAAGCGGTAGATGCACTAGTCTTTTGAGCCCAAGTTGGTGGATTTAATCCAGGCTCAGTCCGGAGGTGTTTGAAGTTCTCAGATACTCCAGTCTCGTGTTTGTAGATTTACCGACACGTAAAGGAATTTCTGCAGGGGAAAAAGTATGTAGCGCAAATATGGCTCTAAAATAAACCCTTTTAAAACAGTTCTGTATCCTCGCTATCACCTACATATATGTGTACGAGAACTGAACTACATTTTCCAGGTGAATATAAAAGTTTTGCCGGGTTTATTTAAAATATTGGTCATCGGCTTCTCCACACTTCGCCCATCTTTCAGATAAGTTATAAATACCATGCCAGAAAACCTGCTTGTCTTTTGCGGCAAACCACTCGTCGAGCCACTTTGCAACTTCCTCGAAATTGCTGAAGTGCTGCTCTGCGAGCGCGTGCCCCGTACATGCGAAGAGGTGATAGATGGCGCCAGGTCGGGGTAGTACGGCGGGTGTGGAAGGATGTCCCATCCACGCGATGTCAAGATGTCTTTCACGGGCTTTGCTGTGAGACGGCGCATTGTCGTGTAAGGAAATCACTTTGCCATAACTTCTGGCCCATTCCGGTCGTCTTTCGATCAATATGTGATTTAAATGAATCCTGTGTTGGCGATAGCGTTGAGTTTGATTGAGTTGGGTCATCATCCAATAACGCCTGTAATTGCTCGTCTTATCACTTTTGTGATCTAGCAGATTGTACTCTCTCTCACATTGAAATCAAAACGTTTAAATTGTCGAAATCATGTCTCATGTTCTAATCAGTGGAGCATGTTCACCATATGTTTTTTTCCAGCAAACGATGACTTTCCACAGCCTTTTTATTAAATAAGAAAAGCAATGCGTGCCGCAATTTTTTTTTCCGGGCACAAACATCAACATGATCACTGAACGATGCAACACAGATGCCAGTGTTTAGCGGACTCAACTCGTGTGTGTCGGTAGATTAATATCAGACGAACAAACTGACGAATGTGTCAAATTCATACGCTGTGTACTGTTCTCGCACCATCTCCTTAGCGAAACCGGAAAAAGCTTATGCATACACCTGGTACATTCACGCTTCAGACACTCTCCCACTCCTAAATCTGACAGAACCAAGAAATGAACTTCGAAGGACGGCTGCTAATAGTGCTATGCTAACCGTTGCACAAAGATCTGTAAGATAATAGTGCTTTACTTTAAGATAGTAAGATGTATTACAAACTTTCTAATTACACTAAAAACACAATTTGGGCCGATGACCTTCGATGTTAGGCCCCTTAAAACAACACGCAACAAGCAAAAACACAGTTTAAAAATTTTTGTTTGTTACTACGTTTTAACAGGTCATTTTGGAACTGTAATAGGTTTTGCTCCATTTCGAACTTTGGCTTATAGTTAACTATTTGGACAACCGTCGGCTTCATTTAAAAGTTCATGACGAATTGTCGCTACTACCAGATTATATCCTGCAGTACATTCAAGTGCCATCTTGCATCCTCCACCGTTGGGTCTCACGGCTTGCGGTGAGTAAATCGAGAGCAACACTTGAGTCAGACGATGCTTGACAATACCTCGTAAGCTTCTTTCTTTCTTTCTCCGACCCTCCTTAGTCTACCCCCAGTTTACGCGCCTCCTGCTGTTCTTTGCATCTCTTTGTAGATTACTATTATGAACCCCTATCACCTTCTGTAAACGTGAGGTTAGGCTGTTGCTACTCATTTGAAGGGAAAAGCAAAATGTGAAATATCCATGTATTCACGAGTTCTAGCAAATTATAGCTAGTGATGCCTACTAAACTGCTCTCCGCTTTACTATCCCTCATGCTTCGAATTTTCTACCACGTTGCATTCTGAAAGTGTAGTGTGTCAGATTTCAGAGTTTTTCTGTTGCTGTCTTTCATGGCCCTTATGTCCGGCTTCATGGCTAAATGGTTAACGTGCTGGCCTTTGGTCAGAGGAGTCCCGGGTTCGATTCTCGGTAGGGTCCGGAATTTTAACAATCGTTGGTTAATTTCTCTGGTACGAGGGCTGGGTGTATGTGTCGTCTTCATCATGTCATCACGATGTGCAGGTCGCCTACGGGAGTCAAAGACCTGCTCCTGGAGAGCCGAACATGTCCTCGGATACTTCCGGCACTAAAAACAATGCGGCATTTCACTTTAAGACCCTTAACCCGTATCTTCATAGTATGTGTGAATCGATACTCCTCAATTCGTTATTGCTTTCCACTCGGTTAGCCCGAGTTAAATTCTCGGCTCTGCCACGAATTAAAGACTGACTCTGTCCTCGTACACCGGGCGAGTTGGCCGTGCGGTTAGGGGTGCGCGGCTGTGAGCTTGCAGTTGGGAGATAGTGGATTCGAATCCCATTGTCGGCAGCCCTGAAGATGTTTTTCCGTGGTTTCCCATCTTCACACCTTAAGGCCAGGGCCGCTTCCTTCCAATTCCTAGGCCTTTCCTATCCCATCGTCGCCATAAGACCTATCTGTGTCGGTGCGACGTAAAGCCACTAGCAAAAGAAAAAAATGTTCTCGTACAAGCTGCATTCATCTCCAGGAACGCACTCGATTACAGAAGTGGGCTAACGTCTTCCTCATGATACACGTGATTTTGGGTGGTTTCCTAATGAACATCAAGCTAATGCGAAGATGGTATTTAGCATATGGTCTACCTTTCAGTTTCCTAACCCCCATAAAATTACAAATATTAAATACAGTAGTATAATCATCAAAATTCTACAGAACGGACAGTCTTCTTGCACTGAGTATATGTTTGGATAGGCCTTCAATAAAATATTTATTGGGGTAGGGTAATGTAATAGTTTTGCGCCTTTTTTGTTACCACTTCACTTTTTTTTTTGCTAGTTGCTTTACGTCGCACCGACGCAGATAGGTCTTATGGTTACGATGGGACAGAAAAGGCCTAGGAATGGGAAGAAATCGGCCGTGGCCTTAATTAAGGTACATTCCCAGCATTTGCCTGGTGTGAAAATGAGAAACTACGGAAAACCATTTTCAGGGCTGCCAACCGTGGGGTTCGAACCCACTATCTCCCGGATGCGAGCTCATAGCTGCGTGCTCCTAACCGCACGGCCAGCTCGCCCGGTCCACTTCAGTTTCAAGGATGTGTAGAATGTCACCTGTAGGAAAGATCATTGGAAGTGTCTCTGGCCGATGTGAAATAGTCGCGATGTCTACAAGCAGTGATCGATAGGGCAAACGTATTGTATCGTAACATGAGTATTTCTTGATTGTAGGTCATTCTTGTTCTTGATATACATTTTAGGTATTTTTTCGCTATTATTTATGAACCTTCACTCGTCTTGTGACCGTTCAGAATTGAATCATTTCTATTGCAGATTGACGTCCTTGAAGAAACGTTATTTCCAGTATTGCAATAAACAGTTTCTTATGATATTGTTAAAGCATGTTGTGAGCAATATTGGCTAACATGCACTTTGCTCATTATGGCAGAGAAGATGGCAGGGTACGATTCTATTAGCAATCTTGACTTAGGTGATTCGATGACACTTGTTACTCATCTTTGTATTTCGTCATTCTGGTGGCTGATGGCCTTATATAAGGTTGTGACGACTCGTTTTCGTGAAGTACTTGCAGAGTTAATTAATGTCAACATCTCCATGAATTAGCTGAGCAGCTGACCTTGTAAAGAATGCTTCATAATTAGCTTGTCCGGATCTCTGAGCGTATTACCCATATTTAAGAACAGCCTAGCACATAAATTCGACACTATATAAAATATGTTTTAGTTTTTCTGATGGTCCAAGAGAAGTAAGTCAATTTAGTGGGGGGGTTTTTCGATTTGTTTTACATCACATCGACACCTACAGGTCTTTTGGTGATGGATAGGACAGGGTTAGAAATAGGAAGACGCGATCGTAGACTTAACCCCGGAAACAGCCTTTAGGGCTGTTGACAGGGGTTTAAACCCACTATCTCCCGAATGCAAGCTCACAGCTACGTGACCCAAATCGCTTAGCCAACTCGCTCCGGTTCAGTAGTTTAAACTCTGTTGGCTGATGGCACACAAATTGTCTTCCTGACTCAGAAAAAAGTTTTGATCAACATGATGTCCGACTCGTTGGCTGAACGGTCAGCGTACTGGCCTTCGGTTTAGAGGGTCCCGGGTTCGATTCCCGGCCGGGTCGGAGATTTTAATAACCTCAATTGGTTAATTCCAATGGCACGAGGGCTGGGTTTATGTGTTGTCTTCATCATCATTTCATCCTCATCACGACGCGCAGGTCGCCTACGAGAGTCATATAGAAAGACCTGCACCTGGCGAAGTGAACCCGTCCTGGGTTCTCCCGGCACTAAAAGCCATACATTTCATTTCAACAACATGATACTCGACTTGATGAGTAGTCCATCGTGACTAGCGGCGGGTGCTTAAATGCCTATCAGTTGGTTCTCGAACGTTAATATTAGCAGCACTTAAATGAGCATTAATGTGATTTTTATTACTTTCCGAGTTGTGGAATAGACATCGATACGCCGGAAATTGATTTCTAACAATGGTCCTTAGCAATTTTTAACACTCGTAGACGTGCTTTCACGATGGTGGTGATGGCCGTTTCTGGGCGGTAAGCAACGGATATATCGGCTTATCTTAAAAGGCTGAAAGAAAAGTTTTCGACACGTGGAATTAGGGGTTTATCCTTATGAAAGGAAATAGCTTTGAGTAGATAGTAGACCTAAAAACCATCTGGGTTGGAAGAGAAGTGTTAACAAGGGAAGATCTGATAGAAACGTTGAACCTAGTGGCACAATAATGGGCAGCAAAAACATACTCGCTTGGGATGCTGTTACCGCCACACAATGGCTTCAGTTTCAAGACTGTGAATGGTGCATCATTGGGCATATGAGCTCCCAACTTCCCTATTCCCAACTGATCTATTGTCTGTTTGTCCTGCCTAGTTCGTTCGTTCTTATTGCTGTTAGCATCAAAGAAAGGACAATAAGTTCCACCTTTTCAATACTATATATTGTGTGGAAGTTTTACATTACAGTCAAAATATCACAACTTTTATACATTCGGTACCGGTTTCGACAGATTCCCTGTCATCATCAGCCGAGAATAATTAAACAAAGACAAGTATAGATCATGATTCTTATGGTGTGATTACAATGGTGGATTAAAAATATACATTATATGATTAAAATAGTATATATACACACAAATAAAATGTAAGTAAAATGGGAATGGTCATTATTCTATGAGGTGTACACCTTAATATTTCTAATTAAACGGTTAATTTGTTAAAAGAGATTTTGTTCTTGTAATATATATAGGGCCTGTAAAATTCGATTGGAGCTTCAACTTGGACTTAAGAATGGAAGAATTATATTAATGTTCAATGCAAGCAGAAATAGATGAGTTAATTTTTTCACTATGTATTGATGTTGATAGTTAGAATGTCCATTGAACAGTTCAATATGTCGATTTGTATTCTGGAATGGTTTACATTATTTTGAGAAATAGTAATTGAGGTTCTTGCTAAGGTGGTACTTGAAGATCTTGTGTTGTGATTGTGAATACATAAATGATTTGGAAAGATCCTGATCCAAGTCGGAACCTATAAGAAATAAAATGCTATTTAAAGTTATATGAAATCGGAAGGGGTAAAAATTCGCGAAATATTAGCGAAATTGCTGTTAGGCCACATATCTCGTATCCTAGCTAGTCTTCTTCATCTTCTCTGTTCTTCTCTTTTGTTTTATTCTCCTTTTCGGAGGTCATATAAATTCACTAATACTGTCCTCTGCCTGTCACTGTATGTTCTACCATTGCATTACTTCCTCCTCCTTCATCGAATATGTTGTTTATTAGATTTACTGTAACTTTTCAGTTGGAATCTATACATTTCAATTATATATGTCACTTTGAAGAAAATGCCGAACTTTCTTGCATCTCGAACTACTTGTGAAGTATTTTATTCATTATGAGTTGAAATGTTTACATAATAGGAAGTGGAATGACCGTCTGATGAATTTATTTTAATTTTTTTTTTCAAACTTAGTTTATTTGGTAATCTCCTTCATTGTACGCTTGTCTCTTGTCTTTGAGTGAGCCAGTATTCTGGATATAATGTTGGAATGATGTCACCAGTTACGTTGCTCTGCGACATACAGAATGTAACTGGTATGAAGAAATAAGTATCGCTCTTGTTATGTTTACTTGGAACTTTAATATAGGGTCTACTTATTCAATGTCGCTTCCGTAGCGTGACGGTTAGCACTATTAGCTGCCGTCCTAGGGAGCACGGGTTCGATTCCCGGTTCTGCCAGAAATGTAAGAATAGTAGGAGGGCTGGTATGTAGTTAAAATTGTGCATGCAGCTCACCTCCATTGGGGGTGTGCTCTGAAAAGAAGTGCACCACCTCAGGGTGAGGACACGGGTTTCCTTACTTTACTCGTTCAATATTGTTTCTTAATTAGTTGATGGTGTTATTACAGAGGTCTTTTTCCACACAATCTTCAGCGGTAGCAGGTTCACGATATGGCGAGTCAGTCTCTTGTTCGCTATTATTGCTGGATTAAGGGTCTTGTTTTTCAGCGACTAGAACATTCACGGCGGTCTATAAAAATCCCCACCTATATTTGACATCCTACATATGGTAACATGTGCTAGAAACCGCCACGAACTTCGAATTAACCTCCCTACCAGTTTTGCAGTGCTATAATCCCCTTTTAAGCGTGAAGTGTATTTGGTTCTAGTTCAGTATCTTCGTGAAACAAATGTCACCATATGAACGTTTCTCGGACCATCAGAAAGAGTTGAATGTTTCTTTGATATGTTTCTAAGTGTTTTCTCTTTCAGTCGTGACTGTTTTATTTGTTTCTCCTATGCTTCTCTTCTGTATCCCATTCACTTATTCATGTATATGTGTATGGTGGCTGCATGGTCGCAAGAACGAAAGCCAAGAATAAAACTAAAAAAGGGCCTTGCAGCTTGAGGGGGGGGGGGTCATTTCCCTCCTGCAATCAAATTATTTATGAAAGCAAGTCGAATTTCACGCTGTAAAAGTCTTCCTTCAAACATTCAAATGTTAAATTTCTTCTATCAATTTTTTGATTTTAAAAATCTTAGATATTCCAGGATGAAGTGGCTGAATGTAAATGAGCAATGTAAAGCGGTACAGGGGTTACAGTGAATGGAAGTAGAAAAGACGTGAAACAACTGGGTGTAGTGAAAATTCATCAGTCTTAAACAAGAACAGAAAGATTAGAAAATAATGCTGAGGAAATTAACGAACGTAACAATAGTTATTGTGGAAAGTATTGGTGTGGATGTACACTTCTTTGCACAAAAATTGGCCGGAAAAGAAATATTTAATTTTATACATTCTGGAAATGCGAGGATATTAATTAATCCGTGGATAGGCGGTGGCCGAAGAGAGAGTATTTGCAATCCTACATCACCACAATATGTTCATCCTATTTCCAACAAGGGGATTTTGAAATTAGACAACCTTCTGTGACGGCCAGTTTTTGTGCTGTTGAGTGTACATGTATATTTTTATTATGTTTGGCTGAGAAAATCTGTACCATTAAGATAATTGCCAATTGTTTTACAATCTTACGTTAGTGCTTATAATATAGTCCTAGTTTGAGACTGAATTACAGTGGAAAATAATATAAGGTTGTACTGTGTATAGTTTAGGTATGTTTGGTATTTTTTGGGGAGGGGAGGATGAGCAAAGAGTTTTCCATGGGCCCCCTAAGTTCCCAAAACTGGCTCTAAACGTACGGCAAGTCTTCACCTTATGTTTTATAATTACAGTGCCCTTTGGATTGGACGTGTATTGAATTCACCGTTTAATCTATATACAGTATATAAAATAAGTTTTGCCTCTACATTGCTCAGAATATAAAAAGAATGGTATTTCTGTATCGGTCATGTCCACAGTAACCAGGAAATGCACTTTTTACTTTTCCGTAATGTCTGTCTGTCTGTCTGTCTGTCTGTACGCGCATCACGAGAAAACGGCTGAAGAGAATTTAATGAAAATCGGTATGTAAAATCGGGGAATGAGCCACTACAATCTAGGCTATAAATAATTTTGTTCACGCTGACTGAAACGCGAGTTTAGGGGAAGGCCTAAAATTTAATTCTGAAATATTTATTAGTGATCCTGTCGATAAATACTACATAAGTGAAGTTATATAGAACTAAATTTCCGATCATTTGTCTTCTACATTTTTACCGTACCGACTATAACAGATACATTTATGAATTTGCATTTTTGTTGCTAAGTTCATGTAAGCGCCGAGCCACGGGAAAATGGGTCAACATAATTTAATGAAAATCGGTATATGGAGTAGGGGAATAAGAAACTATAATCTAAATAATTTTAATCGCCCTGGATGAAATGATAGTTCAGGGGAAGGCGCCTAAATTTAATTTTTAAATACCTATGTTATTGGTCCTATCGAAAAGTACTGTGTAACAAAAGTTATAGAGAATACAATTTCCGATCATTTGTTTTATTCAGTTTTACTGTACCGACTATGATAAGAGTGGCATTTCAGAGTCGAAAGAAAACTACATGTGAAGGCGTACAATATCTTAATCTCATAAATTGATCAACAACATTACATTGACCATTGTTTGTTATGATATTCTTTGTCTCTTATACTGCCACTCATCTTCGATAGATGCGCTTACTGCTGCGTACCGAGTATAACAGCCTGCCTGAATATTGGCGGGAAATAGCTGGGGAGTTAAATTACTTTCTTGTTTAGCATGCCATTCCTCTGGATCAATCATTTTCTGATAAGTTTACTGATGGTACGTAACACACTGGTTCATCATAGTATTCCAGCTATTCGATCCATACGCTTATGCGCTGAATGGAATGATCAGTGTGCACACTTAACGGAGTAATGGCAGATGCTCACTTATGATCTGGTCTAGAATTACAATATCTGTCTATTCCAAATTATAGCACCACAATTCGCTAAATTCAAAATTCAACCATGAAAAGAACGGTTTCTTACGAAAAGCTTCTTCCTCTTGACTTTCATAAAATTCTGCGTTCATTTTATTCCAAATTAGCAGCGGAGATGCTAGGAGGAAAAATATGCCTCTAAGTCAGATAGTTTTATTCCCCCGCTAGTGCAATGCATTGAGATTTTCCGACTTATCGGGTACTCCTATTAAACAGATGAATAAAACGACATAGTTTTTTATCTGGGACTCTACACTATTCGTCCTCCCCTCCCCCAGAAATTAGTGTTCAAGGCTCACGGCTGTCTGCGGCCTGGTCATTCTAGCTCTGGAACTTTGGACTGTTAGATCAGCAGCGTAGTACTGTTCGTTAAAAATGAGGAAATATGTGGTTTTTCAGTTGATCGAGTATTTCAAATGCCAGCATTGCTTTTAATCACGACATTCCTGCTGGCATCATTGTAATGACTTATGTTGATTTCAGTTAGGAAAACCACTAATACAATCTTTCTGAGGATTTAAAGAAGGCAGGTGGAGAGTGAGTGTCTGCCATTATAATGAAAATTCTCCAACTTGATTGTGACTGATGGTGGGCAAGAGGGTCTACCATTAAAATGAAAATTCCCTAACCCAATCTTCACAAAAGACGTTTTGTGACTTCCCCGTCACGTTTCTAGAGTAACGTTAAGAGTTGTGCAATTTGAAAAGATCCTACTCGCAACGTGTACACTACCTAACCTAGAATTCTGTATACAATGTAGAATTCTGTAGCGAAGCACGGGTACATCAGCTAGTTCCCTTTATAGGTGTATATACATGTTAAAAATCCTCCGTACATTGGACAGGTTCAAAACTATTTTGTTTCACTGTTTTGTAATGGCTTAATGCAAGAAATTTTAAAGCTGACATTGGAAATGATGCTTGTCCAAGATCATTTAAAAACAGTAATGTTAAGACAGTCCACCTGTAATTTGGCTGTTAAGTGTAACAATACAATCGAATTTACACGGAGTGTGACGGTCATCGACGCAGTTCGCTGGATTCATGGTGCTTGGATGGACGTGTCTAAAAAAGCAATTGTGAAATGTGTTAACTGATGTCCCCCTGAAGTCCTTCGCAGTGAATTGTGAAACGGTGGTTTTAGTGATTTCGATAATGAGTCGGAAGTCCACAATGATATTCATGGAACAAATGATGTATTGTTACAAAGAGTTATTTTCTTCTTTGGATTATGTAGGAAAATTGAACCAGAAAGGGTACTTACAAAAGTCGAAAAATAAGTCTTGTAACATTTTTTTTCTCTAAGCAGTAAAAGGGTGAGTAGTATACAGTACAATAAAAGCAAAGTCATCTCCGTACAGACCATGAAGGCCCCTGGAGGGGTGGAAGGTAAAGGCTTCCACTATCCGTAACCTCGGCACTTGGTGGGGTGTAGTGGTTATCTCTACGCCCGGCCGCCTTCGCCCCAGGAATTAACTTGGTACTCATTTTTGGTGTAGGCTGAGTGAACCTCAGGGCCATGTGCACCTCCCGAAGTGGAAGTCTCGTTTCTTAAATTTTACGAGCACAGTACAATAGGCTACGCAAAATAAAACATAACACGATACTGTAGCGCTATTTTTAGTTTTAGTAGGCATGAAATTCAGTTTACTGTACTACATATAAATTCAAAGAATCGCTGTTATTATTTTGTATGTAGAGAACACACTCAGTTTTTCCTTTCCTGCACTCTCATTGTACTTTTGAAATATTGTACACCCTCCCTGTAGATTGAACATTCCACTACAGTGGACATACTTCAACAAACCGTAATTGTCCGGGGTCCACTGTATAATGAAGTGTTTCGTTACAGTATTTCTGACTGAAGCTCATTCTTGTTAAATGACCTCTCTACGTCTTTTTTCGCATTGTTTTTAAAAACTTTGGTTCTCATGAATGTCTACTGGCTCAAGTTTCTAATGAAGACTGTAATGAGCACGTCTTAGTGGTAGTGTGAACTACTTCTGGGTGTTTCTGTTATTGTTTAAAGTTCTGGGAAAAATTTACGGAAGACTTACTTGACGAAGAACATGAAGAGCAGTATAGTTCCTTCAACTTCTCGCAGTCTTCTTGTGCAAAAATTCTTACGACTGTAATAAATTCTACCTCTTTTACATCCAGACTTGTTACAATGTTCTTTCGCAGTAAAGCAATTATGAAGAGAATGTTAGTGTGGATCTGGCCATTCCACGATTTATTGCTTGAGAATTGAATGGAGATAACACATTTTATATCTAAAGAACTGTTTTAGTAATTTTATAAATCAACCGGTGGGTAATAATTGCTAGAATAAGACTTTCTTAAACAAACTCCCCATTGGCATCACCGTGACCTTGCTGGGCAGGTCGATCTGGTTTGATTCCTGGCTATGTCACGAATTTAAGATTGTTTTGAGGAACTGGAGCGTAGTGCACTTGACTAACAGCTAACTCGACATTTAAAAGGGATGAACACCAGAAGGAAGCTTTGAGTTGCTGAGAAAAAACATATTTTATTAGAGGAATAAAAGTTGCATATTGCCATTCAGAGTTGCCAACAATTACGGATTGTCCCTAATTATTACGGATTTCTCCTCATGAATACGGCATTACGGTCAAAGGGAAAATGATTACGGAAATGCCATTAACAAGAAAAAAGTCTGCTCAACCCTCCTCATTTCAATGCTTGTAAAGTTGGAAACTAAACTTATTCGATAGTCTGTTACTTTTGCTACCCATGAGCGTTATGAAATTCATTGTGAATGATGGAACTCTACTAAACTCTTCCAGTATATAACCTTAGGTAATGTTGTATTTCCAGTACTGTATTTGAGGACCTCACATTAACTTTCGCACAGGAGGAGTTTTTTCACTGTTGATAAGAAAAATCAGACAGAATTTACGCCTACAATACGTACATTTAGACTGGAATCTCTCATGGTACAGAAGACGAAAACATCGCTCGGGGAAGGATGCTTCAAGAAAACCTACACCGAAAAGCAGTTGCTGAGTGCAAAATAAGCTATAAAGTATTTTTTTTATCACAGTGCTAACAGGCGTTGTGCAAATTTTATTGCGTAATATGATGTACTTTAGACACACATCCCTGTTAAGAAGGGCTAAGGACGTGTCATTATCGAGAGGAAATGAA
Organism: Anabrus simplex; assembly: GCF_040414725.1. Taxonomy (NCBI): domain Eukaryota; kingdom Metazoa; phylum Arthropoda; class Insecta; order Orthoptera; family Tettigoniidae; genus Anabrus; species Anabrus simplex. The sequence continues at coordinate 145,971,677 of NC_090270.1, read as the reverse complement.
TTGGCATAGCCTATGGCTTTCAGTGCCGGGAGTGTCCGAGGACATGTTCGGCTCGCCAGGTGCAGGTCTCTTGATTTGACGCCCGTAGGCGACCTACACGTAGTTCCATTTTATTATTATTATTATTATTATTATTATTATTATTATTATTAATTTTTCAATGTTTTCTTTCTTGTTTTTTAAAGGGGCCGAACATCTAGGTCATTGGCCCTTTCAATATTTTTAATCGTTCAGTAAAATATATAGCTCTTTCAGATTATTCAACACAGAATGAACAAAAGCAGAATAGAAACACACAGCTAAATAGGAACATGGAGAGAATTGAATTGAATTGAATTTATTGATGATGATGATTTCATGCCACTGAGGCTGAAAAGCCCCTTCATGTAGCTTCTCCTTATAACACAATACAGGTTTATGAATATACAAACTACATTTTATAATATTAAAATATTAAATTAAACATTAAACTTAAAGATGAAAATACAGATACCAATTCCAATAAAATTAAAACATAAATTATATAAGTAATAATAAAGTATATCATTGAACTTATTTAATATTTTAGACTACAAGAAGCTAAAGAATATAAAAAACAAACAATTTTCTTAAATCTACATATTTCTGATTGTTAGGCACAAGAAAGCCTGATCTCAACCCCTTGCATACTCCTCCAGGAAGATAGATGTTAAGGACTGCTTTAGTTGGCTACAGTTCCTGTCATTTGCGAAACAATGAAGATTAAAGACGTTGAAGATACGGGATGCAGTACAAACAAAAGATTTGTTAAATTTAGTGGTACGATGAAGGGAAATTTGAAGGGTAGTTTTTGTAAACCTATTATCTCTGTTATGTACAGACTCCATAGATTTAAATGCATTATAAAGGTAGGGTGGGGTCTTCAGTTTGAGAATTTTCTGCGTAGCAACGGCTACTGAGATTTCCCGTCGTTCATGGAGTTTCAACCATTGCAGCTGTATGTAATAGGGTGTTAAGTGTTCATCACGCCTGGCATTTGTCACGTAACGAACACATGCGTTTTGTACCCTCTGTAGTTGTATGTTCAATTATGGGGAATATAAGACTTTGAACAAGTAGTTTTCGCATAAAAGGTGGTGTTCAGGACACGTTATGTTTCAAAATATGCATGGATGACACAACTTTTTTGATCACATTTGACGTATGATCAGACCAGGATAGGGTTCTGTCGAAAGTGATTCCTAGATTGTTAACGGTTTCACTATATTGGATATCTGTATCTAGAATTTTTATTGCTGGGAGGGACTTGAGGTCAGCAGTTTTCAGAAGTTTTGAGTAACCTATGCAAATAAGCTGGGTCTTATCCACATTTAATTGGAGGTTATGATTTGCGCTCCATTAGATCAATCGAGAGATATCATGGTTAAAATGCATTATACAAGAAGGTGCGTTAGTGGGACTGAAGTGGAAGTATACTTGTAAGTCATCAGCATACATGTGAAAGGTACTACTTTTAAAGACTTCAGAAATATCATTAATATAAATAGAAAAACATAAAGGACCGAGGACTGATCCTTGAGTTACGCCACAGTTTACCGATTCCCAGATAGAGGATCTTCCGTCAACAAACGTGACTCTTTGTGATCTACTTGATAGATAGCCTACGATTCAAACCACGACAAAGCACTCTGCGAGAAACCAATTGATTTCAACTTTGCAAGAAACAACTGGTGATTAACAGAGTCATATGCCGTACAGAAAACAGAGACATAAGATAGTAAGCTGCCTGAGAGAGGGAGAGAGAGAGAGAGAGAGAGAGAGAGTCACGGTCACGAATATCGGTTTGAATGCGATTTATATGGCTTTGAAAAGCAGTAGCCGAATAATCTTCTGTGGCATTTTTAAAAGTGCCGTAGGTAAGATCACAGAATGACATAAAGGTTGAATTAGAGGACCGATTAGGACAGATACTAGTTTATAGGCAGAGGAATAATTTATCAAGGGAGATGTCTGATAAATTTCCAGCTACTTAGAAATCATTTAAAAAATGACTAGGTAAACAACTGATCTGCTACCGACAACAGCAGATCAGTGGTGGTTGATTGAAGAATAAGTAATATCATATTGGTGGTTATTTTCTTTTATGTTTGTTCAGTTAACAGTAGATAGATGATGAGATATTAAACGAAAACACGGCTGCTATTGTTACTTATTTAGTCACTAGTTTTCTTCTGAGGCAGTTCCTTGGAGTAGTTCATATTGAGGGAGTCAAGGTATCAGTGGATGATATTATAAACATTAGACTTAAAAGTATGAAACACCAGTAATATTTACCAGAGTGGAGAAGAATTTTTGAGCCATTTTACCAATATGTTCAGTGACATATAGAGAGCTTATTCAAGATGAAGTTGACTGCTCAATGGAGCGTTCAGAGACCTTGTTCTGGAGTGCTTGTGTGCGATGGAGCTGGGTGGACATGTTCCTCCCCACATCTTACAGGCGTACATTGTCACTGGTAGATGTTCGTTTTTGAAAAGCAGTATATTTCATAAGGTTTTTCGTAACCTATTGATGTTTAGGTTAGATATTACGGCTAGAGTGTTTGTTTAGGGCCAGGAATGTTCTTGGTGGACACCCAGGGAGTGCCGCCTGGGAGATTACAAGGCCGGCGGTGTGAGGAATGCGGGCTAAGGCAGCTAACGGGAACTGGAAGGCAAGTGTAGCGGGTGATTAGTCTGTTCGGGTAATACAGTCAGTAACCTCCGACATGTGCATGGCCCGTATTCTGTGCGTGGAGTGCAACGGACGTGTGGTAACAGTGCAAAGCTGTTTCCAAGTTATTTCATAGATAAATCCTCTCTGAAAGGGATGGGGACGATTTTACTTCAGCCAGACTGTCTCCTTCCTCATTGTTCGCCGTGTGTACTTTCCCATGGCAATCTTCGTGTTATGCCGAACTGAGTAGATCGGGGGACAGAGCGCTGACCTGAGATAAAGTTGCCAGGTTCGATCCTGGCTCAGTCCGGTGGTACAGTATCTGAAGATGCTCAAATATGTCAGTCTCGTGTCAGATTTACCGGCACGTTAAAGAACTCATGGGGGACAAAATTCCGGATCTTTTACGGGAGTAGAGGGGGAGTACACTTCATACGTACGTCAGCTCCGAACTCGGACGATGACACTTCACATAATTCTCGCTATGACGTGTTCCCTTAATGTTTTATAAATAATTATGTCTGAGAACCTTCATTTGCACTGGTGGGACTGACTAAGCCCTTCCTACGTTTTAATTGTTCAGTATATACGTTCTCACCGCCTCTGTGGATCAGTGTTGAGTGTAGGCCTACGGATACCGGGTTCAAATCGGGCAGAGGTAGTCAGATTCTTAATGATGGGAGAATTCCTTCTACACTTTGTTTCACGATGTTGGCATGTAAAAGACACGTAAAAGGTCCCTGTCAACAGTGCTGTGTTTAATAGACAAAATTATTTAAAACTCAGCCATAGGTCGCCGAACAGTTTTGGGTTCTCTGCGTTCTGGTAAAGAATGAAGCAGCCTGCATGGCGACACATCAGAATAGCCGGGCTGAGTGGGTCAGACTGTTCAGTCGCTGGCCTTCTGATCACAATTTGGCTGGTTCGATCCTGGCTCAGTCTGGAGGTATTTGAACGTGCTCGAATAAGTCAACCACAACTCGGTAGATTTACTGGCACGTAAAAGTACTCCTGCGGAATAAAAATTCCAGCACCTCGAAGTCTCCGAAAACCATGAACATAGTGGGACATAAAATAACATTATTACAAATCAAAATACTTGCACATGGTAGGTTACGTCTATCATAATCATCATAATCAAAATATACCTTTGAGTAGGCAGGTCTGATGTCCTTGAGATCAGGAACTAAAAACTCGTTTCTTCTTATGGAATATGATGTATATCTCTCTGCATCCGTGTCTAATTTCCGACAGCCGACAATAAAATATTTACTAGCAGCTGTACCAGACGGAGAATGGCCGTTCCTTGTGGTCGAGCACGAAGGATGTTGAGAAACTCTAGCGAAGACGAGATCGTAAATGTGTAGCCAGCAGTTCCGTGTTGTACAGTACACTACTGATGTAATCTCGGGTCTGTCGCAGTACTGTCACTTCAGGACCAGACTACCGCTTTACAGTAACTGTGCGGTGAACTGGCCTGTAACATCTGTTATAGTTGTACGTACCTCTTATTTCATAAAGGCAAGCAACTCCATACACGAATAAAACAATGTGATCCCCGGAAAGAGGATGACAACTTTAAACACAATCATTTTAGTTTATAAAGAACTGTATTTTCTTCTTTCTTTTATGTATCATATATACCACGTTTTTCGTTTTTCATCCAGTATTGATATAATGTGGGTTCCATACAGATTTCATATTTTTTAGCAAACCACATTAAATCATAAATTCATAACGAATGGTAAATAATGTTCTCATTTTTTCACGAAAGTCTGTTCAACTATTCCGAAATCAGACATTTAGACTACCAAACGTTCGTTTCAAAATACTACTTTCCTTAAATTTACTTTCAAAAGTGAACTGATTTTTAAAAGCGACGAATACCGAGCTCGATAGCTGCAGTCGCTGAAGTGCGGCCAGTATCCAGTATTCGGGATATAGTGGGTTCGAACTCTGTCAGCCCTGATTATGGTTTTCCGTGGTTTCCCATTTTCATACCAATCAGATGCTGGGGCTGTACCTTAAGTCCACGGCCGCTTCCTTCCCACTCCTTGCCCTTTCCTGTCCCATCGTTGCCGTACGACCTATCTATGTCGGTGCGACGTAAGGAAAGTTGTAAAAAAAGTGAACAATAAGGTCAGAATTAAATTACTCTTCGGATTTTGGAGATACAGTATTTGCCGTTATTTTTTAAATTGGAATGATTTAGAGAACAGTTCACATGTAAGGATCTTCGTTAAGTGTAGGACAACTTGCGTATCCATCTTCTCCACTTCTGGACTCTGTACAGAGAGTCGGAAGTAAATTGAAATTGAACAAAATTTTGGTCATGTATGGCCAGTTATTTAGGTGTTGCTCTTTCTTTCTGAACAATCTGCCGTTTACGGACACTTACTGGTGCAATGGGAAGTGGTTTGCACCATTCGAGACAGATGTTGAAAAAATTATTTTGATCTCGATGAAAATACATTACCTCTGATGCATGAACTAGGAGAGTACTTTATATTGACTAACGTTATGATCTGGAAGTGAGTTCTTGAACTTTCCAGATGTCAGACGTGCTGATCGAGAATCCGAGATTGCATCATAGGTGTGGTTGCAGCTCCTATTGTTTTGCAACTTCTCTCTCTCTCTCTCTCTCTCTCTCTGCCAGAACGTTGACAGATCCATTACACACAAGCAGAGTAGTTGCCTGGATATGTTCATCGTGTACATGTTATATCATCTCGTTGGCTTGGAAGAAGACCATCACAACTCAATGTTAATTTTGAAATTCGTGTATATTTAAAATCTGGATATCTCCAACATTTACGTTCAAGAGCCAAGGAACTTAATTGAGTGAAATTTACATATCATCTTCAATATTTAGGTTTAATAGTGTTATACCTTACCTCGTGATTGTCCCTAAATGACCTTTAATTTCGATTTGTGGCAGTCTTTCCCAAAAGCGGTTATTATATGTTGTCGGTAAATTATGAAACTACTGTAATAGAACACAATCGCTAAATAACGGTAATATTCAGTTTATTTTATGAAACAATATAGCAATAAAGGCATCAGAAATGAACCAGATGCATTAACAAGGAAATGTCATTTAAAAGCTTTTCAGTCTCTCCAGTACACAAGGTAAATATAAATATTACACTATAACATGCATGTAAAAAACACATTATTATACAAGGAATAAAAATGAGCACTATTGAACGACGAATGACAATTCGTTCTTGAAAGTTCATCATCAGATTAGTGTGTATTTATATTCCTTGTTTATTATGTGTTGTTTTACAGGCATGTTATAGTGTAATACTTATGTTTACCTTGTCTGTTAGAGAGACTGAAAATCTTTTAAATTACATTTAATTGAGTCTACATTGGAAACTATGGCTTCCTTCTTAACAAATTAACAGCAAGGCCATATAAACTACACATTTTTATAAACGTCATAGTAGTGTCTTGGTACAACGTTCTTTCTGAATAAGGATAGCAGTCCCTGCGTTTTCGCCTCTGTAAATCCTTTGTTAGCTTTAATGAGTTTCACAGAAGGGGTATCATCTTATTGGCTTCTTGAATCTAGGGTATGCACAGTGGAAAATTCCTCGCTTTCGTGAGAATTTTTATGAAATAGTGTTCTGGGGTACCCATTCTGTACCATCAACACTTTTGTTTGACAATCTGACCGGTTCATCTTCCGTGTTTTTGTTGAAGTTCGTGATACCAAGGTGTGTAATAAGATCTTTAAGATCAAAGACACCTTCTACAGAATAAGCTTTTCCCGTTTTATTTGCTTGCCTTGTAAGTATCACGTACTGCTCTGGCACGTAGATAGGTTCAGATTTCTTACATCTCATGATATGTCTTTCAATAATTTAATGGGCACTGTCACCTTCATTTTGGGTGTGTCCTGTTACTAGAAATTGAGTAATAATTGATCGTATAGACTCCAGGTTTTGAAATGGCATGGATGTACAAGGCAACAGTAAACCTATTGTTTTGTCCTGCGTAATAGTCGGTGTGGAAAATCCAGTCTATCATTAATTTACTGTAACTTCTGTTGACGCCTCAGATTTATCTTGCAACGTATTCAAGTAATTTCACATGCAGAGAGCCAGCTTGATGCATACGGAAGTAGGTAGCTCACATTCCCCGCCGAACAAAAGCATATTCTGTGTATGAAAATGCGTTGAAAATTTTGAAAGAATGTTCAATAGTCCCGTGGTCTCTACTTGTCGAAGTGGGTGCGCTACAGTCTTTATAGTAGTGGAATAGGATTATGTCGATGATGGTGCTTTGAACTTCTGCGCAGGGAAAAGATGCTGAATAGCCTCGCTGTAGACAATAGAATGCGGCTCTGTCCCAACAGCCCTATTGTTAGACCGGCTGCCTGCAGTGGGCTGCGGTTAGGCGTGCCCGAGGCTCGAGCGGCAGTTGTTTACTGACCATTGTCTGGGCTGCTTAATGAAGGTCGCTGCCTCCACTCGTTCATTATGTCTCCAACGTTCCTCCCTGGGCTTATTGTTTTTTGAGATGTGAATGGTGACCCCCAAAGTTAGACCTGAATTGCCTGACTTACCTTCGTTAAAAATGCCTGTTATAGGAGTTTACAAATTTTTGCTGTCTTCGCTCCCTTGAGCTCTCAAAATCTGCACCCACTGTCAAAATAAATACGAGGGCTGTTTCTTTATTATTGACAACAGAGCTGTATATAGACCAGGAAAAGGAACCAGCCTTTACACACATTACAGTACGTGTGTATGGACTCGTCCATCCAACGCTCCACGAATGCGCTGTGCTGCGAAGAATGGCGTCGTCTGTGAGAGACTGAACGGGTAGTAACGGTGTCCAAGATGTTATCGAAATGCAGATGGACTGTTATGGACTATGCTCGCGGCCGTACAGCACGACAGTGCCATATTAAGATCTTCGTGAAGCGTGCGGGAATTCGGCGCTGATTTACAGAACCGTGGCACGGTGGGTCAGAGCCTTCAATGACGAACGACAGCGTGTGACCTACATGCCTCGGCCTTGTAAGCGCAGTATTACTGTTTACTTATGGAACGACACCTGCGACCAGCATTGCGCAGGAACCGACAACACTTTCTGCAGAATCATCCCCATTATTTTGCAGAACAATGCTCGGGCGCATGTCGCGTGAACCGGTACCTGATTTATGCGCTCGATGGGGCTGGGAAGCGCTCTGTCATCCCCCATACTTCTCGAAATGACCCTGTAATTTTGATTTGATTCCGAAGATGAAGGAACCGTGTCGTAGCATAAACTTCCGAAGTTCTACGGGCAATAGACCGCTCCATTCGCATTATCCAGAGAACAGGCGCTGTTACGGCTATCACGTCACGGGGAACGGGTTCTGCACAATACTGGGACTACAGTGAGGAACTGCAGATGTTTCATACAAATATCTCTTAGTTGTAATTAACAGTTGCCTCTAACAAAGAAACGGCCCTCTTATATTTGACACTGACTCTTGAAGTCTATTTCTTGTATAGTACTTACTATTGATGGCAATACTCATGTGATATATATATGTATTAAATACGATTAGCTGTTGCGCAAACCGAGAAAGTGGCTGTGCGGCTTGGGTCACGTAGCCATTAGTTTGGATTCGCGAGATAATGGGTTCGAAGCCCAGTGTCGGCAACACTGAATAGTTTTTCCGGGCTTTGCTATTTTCACATCTGGAAAACGCTGGGGCTGTACCTTAATTAAGGCCACTGTTGCTTTCTTTCCTACCCCATCGTCGCCGTAAGACCTGTCTATGGCGGTGCGACATAAAGCAGTTTCTTAAAATAAAATAAAAAAAGGAACTGTTGCGCAATCAATGTTGTGATATTTATGTAAAATTGTTTTGAATCTATCTACAGCCCACCTGATGCTGATATATCTGCAGCATGGCTATGCAAAGTAATCGAAAATGATTCCGTAATTCTCCTCTGCGCGCGTGGGTGTATCTAGTTCTTAATTCATACAAACAAAAATTATCATTGCTGAGAAAATGTGAATTTTTAATTTTTTCTTTTTTTTTTTAGATTTCCCCCCGGTTTGGATAGGTCTGGCCTAAGGTATAGACATTTGGATCTATTTGGAAACCAACTAACTTTGGTATCCCAGGGATTAGGCTGAATTTTGAATTCATTCTCCTGCATATGAGATTGCTCAAATCCTATCTACTATACGACTATAACATACATAAATGCCTCTCTAACCACATTGATAACAAAGAATCATTTGCCGAGGACGACTATTCTCAAAATGGTTGAAAGGTCTCCAAAGATGTCGTTCTGTTACAAGGACACATCTGTTAAAATCATAGTTGTTAGAACACATCCATTGTATCGCCTACCTGTCTCTAAGGTCAATGGAATACTCCAGTGGCTCCTACTCACTACCCCCCCCCCAGTGGGGCTCGAACCCGCTATATTCCGGATGCAAGCTCACACCTGCGCGCCCCTAACCTCACGGCCAACTCGCCCAGTTATATGAGGTGTCTACTGGCCTCATAACAAATGTCACATCTATCGCAGAATTTACACTTCATGAAATTATGAATAGCAGGGATCACTTATAACGTATCTATACAATCATCTTTTCAAGTTGTTGCATGTAGAACATCAAGAAAGAAGGAATGGGGGTGGGGCACAAAAGTGCTCACGGACATTTAACTTGTAGTTTTAAACCTCTGAATGACTTTCAAGCACGAAAGAAAACTTAAAACCCAATCATTTTACACACGCATCCAAAAGGGATGAAACTGAACATTTTAGAAACTCGAGAAACGTATGGACATAATAGATTCTCAGCACATGCTCAGTGAAAACACTGGAAATAAATATTTAACAAAAATGTTTAGCTTTGGCAGCATTTTTGAAGCGACACACACCTATAGTTGGCTCACCCTAGAAGTAATAAATTCATAATGCACATAGCTCCTACTCTTAAATGCAATAGTATAATATTCTTTGAAAACTGTTGTTAGATCAACAGTTATAACTTATCACCATGTCACCACATGCCGTTGGAGTAAAGTCTATGAAAAGCGTAGTGAAGTATTTTTTCATAAAAAGTTCCAGTAAATTAGAGTTCAAAACTTCCATAAAATTAAAAAATCTTAAATTCGACGAACTTGATCTAAAGTCTGCGGTATTCCCTTGCGGAAGAAATGAACACAGAATCGAACCGTCGTGTTAGTTTCAAGTACGTATTCGCCTTCTTGCATGTGCTGGCCACATAGTATGGTTGATACCTACAGTATGTTAGTCGAGAGTTATTATCGAAGTTCTTCTGTTTTCGAGTTCGTTCTCGAGCGAAGCTCATAATACTTATTATTGTATTTCTTTTCCTATCTTATGACTACTCTAGTGCCATTTTGTTGTGAACGCTATTATTGAAATTAATAGTAGTCTCTCTTTTTACAGGTAAGGACATTATGCCATGAAGATACGGATCTCTGCATTGAGAGAAAGTTACCTTCTTTGACACATATTGAAATGTTAAGATCAATTCGCTATCTTACGCTGCACAAGGAATATATGCAGATGAGATTATGAATTACACAGGTAAGAACATTTACGTAACTGGGAAAATCAGTATGTTTGTGAAAGAACTTTGTAGATGTACATTTTGGAACGCCTATATCATTAAAGACCCGAAGGTCATTTCTGTCTGCATTTAACCCCCTTCGTTATGTCGTTAATTTAGAATGTAGGTAAGTTACCCTATGCCTGATGGTGTAAATCGTCCACAGTGAATGCTGACATACGAGCCACAATTGCTTCCTTTCCTATTGTGGACATTAGTCATTTCAAATACACTCATCAATACAAACACTGTAGTTACACAGGTTATAGATTAAACTTCGCAGGTTTGAAGTACGCGAGTCTGTAAAAGAAAGCTCAATAATTTCGAATGACTATTCATGAGTTATATTTTTGGGCTTATGCCGTGTAAATAATTGTAAACACACTGATTATAGGTAGCCATGATTCACTGAGGTTGTAACCTGTATCGCGGTTGAAATTATCTGGGTGTTTACGTATATCAACCTGGTATCTACAGAGTTCCCTGTACTTGTGGCAAGGTTTATATTGGGCAGACTTCGAGAACGGTGTGTACTCGCATCAAAGAACATACCAGATGTATCATACTCAACCAACCTGATAAATCAGCTCTTGCTGATCATGCCTTAACACCTGGTCATGATGTCTTGTTCCAAGAAGTGGATGTTCTTGCCCGTATAAAGCAATATCGCCCAAGAATTATCAGGGTGGCGATTGAAATACGTAAACACCCAGATAATTTCAACCGCGATACAGGTTACAACCTCAGTGAATCATGGCTACCTATAATCAGAACCATTAGAGTAATGCTTTGCTGTTACTATTCATTGTCTCTAGCATTGGGCTAAAATGGCGTCCCTTTTACATCTTTGGGCACCATTTGAAGCTTCCTTGTAGCTTTTTCCTAGCAACCATCAATACGTCGTTTCTTTTCTCTTTTGTCTCCTGATGAAGAAAGGCAAGCTTCCTTTCGAAACGTTGAGTGTATTTACAATTATTTACACGGCATAAGCCCAAAATATAACTCTTGAATAATTACACGGGCCGTGAAAGTCTTAATGATAATTTCGAATGACGTCTTCTACAAGCAACTGACATATCGACTTAAAGGTCTCGAAGATAACTTTTATGATAGGTTGAGCGATAAACTTACCTGGTAGGCAAATACCTAACTGTTTGCCATATTTCTCAATCATTCCGTCATTATTTGAGAAATTTTAGGAAACATGATTTCGAAATTCAAACCAACAGTGATCGAATTTGCTACCATGATGTCGCAAAGATTTAATTAGCATCATCACATTGTTATACCAACATTTCGTCTACTGTATACTATTGAATAAAAATGTCACTTTCTAGTACCTAGTTGTCAGTTAAAATCAGTCGGTATCTCTGATAGTAGTTACTGTTTAAATGGGATCATTTACATTATCAGCTTCCAAGCCGTTCTTTGTTTTTTCTTTTCTTTTTAGCTCATTCCAAAGGAACTTCATTCTATTTACGAGGGTTGAGTCATAAGTCATGGCATCTATTTTTTTTTCTCGCGAACAGAAGAAAAAATCTACGATATGCATTTCGAAATATAGGGCATGTACTTATGCATAGTGCCTGAAAATAAATTCTGACTTCAGGAGATTCTCGTAGGAAAGTGACAGAACACAGGCCATTGGTAAACATTGTTTTATTATTGTATAGACAGCAAATACACAAGACTACGCACAAAGGACAGGTCTCCACTGGTTACAGACCTTCGAAATAAGGTTTCCACTGTGCGTTGCCAGCGGTGGGGCAGGCGCTGAATACCGTTCGGTGCAATTGTATTGCAAACGTATGATACCTCTCTCCGCAATGCCGTTAAGATGTCCTCTTTGTTAGCAAACAGTTGTCCACGTAATGGCTTCTTGACTTTGGGGATTAGATCATAGTCACACACCTAATGCTACCCGCAGCTCTGCATGGTATACTATTCGGGTGCATTTCTGCCGCGGAGAACTGCTATTTTAATATACGATCGTTGCTCCCGCTTGTTGACTTCAATGTTGTGACGCTCTCACTCACACACTGAACTTGGGGGGTATGCTTAGACCCACAGTGTTGTTTACATACACCAACTAGTGGTATCATACGCAAGTACATACCGTACGCTTCCAAATGCATATTTTAGATTTTCCGTGTTGTCTTCTGTTCGCGAGAAAAAAAAAAAGTTGCCATGACTTATGACTCGACCTCCGTCGGTTACTAAAAGTTGTGTTCATGGTTTCTTTCTCCACCCTTGACTCATCAGCGCCTCACAGGCCTTGACGGTTTCCGAATGCCAGTTGCAATTACCTGTATAACGCCGAACAACGATATATCATTGTTGAATACTTGCGCAAAAAGTGTCGACAAGGATATACCAATATACCATTCTTTGAACAGTGTGCCACCGAGCTCGATAGCTGCAGTCGCTTAAGTGCGGCCAGTATCCAGTATTCGGGAGATAGTAGGTTCGAACCCCACTGTCGGCAGCCCTGAAAATGGTTTTCCGTGGTTTCCCATTTTCATACCAGGCAAATGCTGGGGCTGTACCTTAATTAAGGCCACGGCCGCTTCCTTCCCAGTCCTAGCCCTTTCCTGTCCCATCGTCGCCATAAGACCTATCTGTGTCGGTGCGACGTAAAGCAATTAGCAAAAAAAAAAAAAAAAATTGAACAGTGTGCCATAATACGTGCGGATAGCAGCATCTTAAGTGTCGTTTCCATTGAGGAGAGAATGTAGTTTTTAACACGCTAAGTAATTTCTTTCGTTTAGATTTCATAAAGCATCCAGTGATAAAAACACACACAGAAAGAGAGAGCAAGCAGAAGGAAATCTGTTGTGGAAAGAAAATTTTATTAGATATAATTTAAACACTATCAGAAATTTTTAAAAATATATTGTGGAATTACAGGTAATCTGTATAATATGACCTGTAGATTAAAAAAAAAATCGAGCGGAAGAAACCTCGAAATCCCGTGTTCTTATAAGTAACATTTCCATAATTGTTTTCAACAATTCACTTAATGCACAGGCTTGAACAAGCTCTGGACAATAATGGAAATAAGAGTTTGGCAGTGACAACTCATGGATTGCTTGGAAATATATGCAGGCGAAACATATCGCGAATAAGGGGATCATCACAATTAATGGGCTTATTATGTCACCAGGAAACATACTGTATGTTCACTCATCTCCATCTCATCACAATTAATGGGCTTATTATGTCACCAGGAAACATACTGTATGTTCACTCATCTCCTCACAACAAATTATTTAACTTCATATTGTGTTCACGTTCAACATTAATGTGTGATATTTAACATAAGGACGCTAAGAAATTCAGATATTTCATACATAAGTTGAACTTTGATATTAGTTTTGTTTCTACTCTTGAAATTTTATTATTCATATTAACCAAGTGGGTTTTATTTTTTTACTTTTAAAACATATTAAGGATAACCACTGTTCATAAATCTATATCTGTTCTAAATCCGTACTTTTATTTCATATATGAAGGAAATTTCATGTCATTATATTGGGAATTACGTAGCTTTCTAAATGGAACCTGCAAAATCCTATAAATATATCTGTTATTTTAGGCCTATTCCGAGGATTGTGGTGGCACTGAGAGGTTTAAGTACACCAGTACGTTTCAAGGAAAGATAGAAGGCAAGCCAGGAGCTAGTACACCACAGATGTCATGCCTCCAAAACATCAAAGACTGGGTTTTAATCAACAACACCGAACAATTTTTAAAGTTAGCTAAAGAAAGGGGTGCTTTCTCCTGGGTGATCGCCAACGACTGGGGGAGCGGATATGGCACTTGAAGGTACATTTCAAACACACAGGACCGGGCGAGTTGGCCGTGCGCGTAGAGACGCGCGGCTGTGAGCTTGCATCCGGGAGATAGTAGGTTCGAATCCCACTATCGGCAGCCCTGAAGATGGTTTTCCGTGGTTTCCCATTTTCACACCAGGCTGTACCTTAAGGCCACGGCCGCTTCCTTCCAACTCCTAGGCCTTTCCTATCCCATCGTCGCCATAAGACCTATCTGTGTCGGTGCGACGTAAAGCCCCTAGCAAACACACAGGTCATAAACAAAATCGAGTTTTTTATACCTCAAATGAATACGGTTGTTCGTCTTTTGTCTTGAAGTATTTTCCTATCGTATTTTATTTATTTATTTATTTATTTATTTATTACGTGCTTTCGCCTTTATTTTAATTCCAAATGTCCGGTTTTCCATCCTACATTTGATTTTTCAGCGTATATCTTTCAGTTTTGACCACGTCTAGAGGCAAAATAATATGAGTGGAAAGTGTGATGTTGGCGCAGCTGGTTGGGCCAGCTTGTTGTCACTGGGACGTTGTAACACCTCAAGAACAGTTACTTTTGGAGCCAGCGTGCGAACATTGAGGACCGGTCTATGAGAATCTCACCTGTGTCATTAACCTCCACATGTCTCTTACGTTGGGTTGGGTTGGGTTTGGTTTGGTTCCACATCAGGACGAGTTGCTACAACAATTCACCTGTGTGGCTCAAGTTGAAGAGCGCGCACTGGACTCGGTAATTGCTTGCTACGGGATGGGTGATCAGCTGTTCGAGCATTGACCCTTTTGAATTGACCGTGGACGTTGTAGCTGGACTAGCCATGGGCTTACTCAAAGCTCTGTAACCAGCCAGTGTCTCTCAGATATGACCACGGGATATCTGAAGAAACCTAAGATGAAATATTGTTGTGGTAGGGATGTCGGCATCTTTCACTCTTATCTTGTTGCCATGACCTACAGCAACCGGTAGACCGCTTCGTGGCCATGATCTTTAAGGCGTAAAGTTTTTAACGGTATGATACCGTGGTTGGCCGATTCGAGTCCCTGGCCGGCAGGATAGGTGATAGTATACAATTTATAACCGCTAGATTGCTTGCCAAAAGCCTAGATTTAAGTCCAGATCTCTCTGCAGTGTTCATATGGAGTGAGAGGGCTTATGACGCTGTTGACGATTTGTCCACTGGATGGGGACCTTAAGCCTTGAGCAAATCCCTTGGTCCTATTCAGTCTCCCTGCACACGTGCAGGTCGCACATGGGCGTCAAATAGAAAGACCTGACCCAGGGGAGCCGAACATGTCCTCGGACACTCCCGCCACTAAGTCATACGATAAATAAATAACACCTGTGAAATCAATTCTGTTCGTGCAGATTGCGCTACAACCCGCATGGCAGTTCAGAGCGAGAGGTCTGGTGCTGTAGATACAGGAGTATAACAGGCATTGCCAAGGAGCAGTTCGTTAGTAATTCGTGTGTACTAGAACACAAAATCTGAGCCAACTCGTATAAGGAATAATATGTACCTCGTTCCGTGCCACAGTCTTTCGTTAATACAATGTTCTTGCCGTATACTCTTGTCCAATGCACACGTGGCAATTAATAGCGTAGTTCTGTTATGTTTATTAGTGTTTAGTGGAGGCGGATTTGTAATATAGCCTCACTGGGCACAAGACCAGGAGTGCCAGTTTGGTGGTTGGGAGGGATTTTGACTAACACTAGTTTTTGCTAATACAGTGCGTACAAAGATATTTGTAGATGTTTGTGGCGCTGCATTTTAGTCGTATTGAAGTATCTTCATTTCGTATTATAAATAGCGTAGTTTATTTTTGTTTTTATTATACTGTGATTTGTGAATGTGATTTTCCGGTAATCACATGTGTAGGGCTTAAATTATGAGTGACAAAAGTGACCGCCCAAACTTGCATGGGCGACATTTCGTAAAGCAGCAAACTAAAAACGACAACGTGAAGATTTGATCGACCGCCGAAGTGAGATGCAAGCTTCTATGATTGGTGGGGTTATTTTCATCGGTAAACGCATACTTAGTTTTGTGTCATTTTTAGTTTTAGGTCTTATACGGTGTACTATGCTCTGTAGTTAATTTTACTACTAGACTTAATTTTGGGGGGGTGGGTGGGGGGGAGGCGCATGTTATAATTCTACGAGGCGCAGAAACGTTAAAGTCCACCACTGGTTTTTAGAACAATGTTACTATGTAATCTCGTTCTAAAAGCAGAGAACCCTCTTTCATTGACGCGGTGAAGGCAAATTCACATATGTTAAATAACCTAGAAATCTCTGATAACGAGTTGCTTCCTTTCGGAATTAAAACATTTTCAGCCGATCACTTTTAACATGAAGAAACAATGTCTCACTTTGCTCAAGCTTAGTGTGCGAGATGACAGTTGAAAAGATGGAGCATTCCCGCCAGCAAGTGCGTAA
This sequence comes from Anabrus simplex, assembly GCF_040414725.1. Classification (NCBI taxonomy): domain Eukaryota; kingdom Metazoa; phylum Arthropoda; class Insecta; order Orthoptera; family Tettigoniidae; genus Anabrus; species Anabrus simplex. The sequence continues at coordinate 145,955,121 of NC_090270.1, read as the reverse complement.
ACATACCCTATTCACTCACCTCTGTTACTCAGAATTAATGTTTACCTACTTGTGGCCCAAGGTTAGCATTGTAGCTTCCTACGATTGATCTAGTTAGATTTCCGGTTCTGTCATCAATGTTGGTGTCCGAAATGATATTTACTTATTCTCGTGGAAATACCTGAGATGAGAGGTGAACGAATACTTCCAGGTGAATACTAAAATGGTACGATACCTAACACACGCTGCTTCACTCTCAACCGTAACCTAGTGAATTACTAATGCACAAACCAACAGTCATCGTAACTTCCGGTACACATATCAGATTCCTCAAGAACTACGCAGCTGTTAACGTAAGCGACCACCGGTACTCTGAAGAAACATACGAAAAAATCATCCATTCAAGGTATTCAAGTTAGTTGTCAAGGGTATTCATAACTAGAAAAGAACAAACTTTGCAGTGGAATCGAAATCATAGAGTAAGAATTTAAAAGAAACTTCCGTCTATTTAAGACTCGGAAATAATAATTCTTCTTCCTGGCATCTTTTTTCAATTTATTGGGACTGCAAATGGGTGATTTGGCCCAGTTTTACTACAGGATGCCGGGCTGAGTGGCTCAGACGGTTAAGGCGCTGGCCTGCTAACCCCAACTTCGCAGGTTCGATCCTGGCTCAGTCCGGTGGTATTTGAAGGTGCTCAAATACGACAGCCCCGTGTCGGTAGATTTACTGGAACGTTAAAGAACTCCTGCGGGACTAAATTCCGGCACCTCGGCGTCTCCGAAGACCTTAAAAAGTAGTTAGTGGGACGTAAAACAAATAACATTATTATTATTATTATTATTATTATTATTATTATTATTATTATTATTATTATTATTTACTACAGGATGCCCTTCGTGACTCCAACTTGTGTGGAGGAATGTATTCACTATTGCGCGTTTCTATGGCGTTTGGTAGTGTAGAATAGCGTGTTGTATGCAGATTACGAGGCATGTATTAAAACAAACTCGTACACGAATCCCAAAGCCAGAGGAATTAACCGTACGCAGTTAAAATCCTCAGCCCAGGCGGTAATCGAACCCAGGTCCCTCTGAGCTGAAGGCCAGCTAAGGAGCTAAATTGTACTGAATGTGTGTGTGGGGGGGGGGGTAGAGGGGTATTTTCGTATTCCTTTCCTTAAAAGTATTCCGTGGTTAAATGAAGTTAGAAAGTAACGGGTTTCACGAGAAGTAGGTAAATTGTCAAAATAGAATGAATAAAAAATGAATGTCAGATATGTAGGCAGGCTGCTGCTGGTCTGGCTGAGTAAAATATCCTCAGCAATTTTCGGACAATGTACAGTACCACAGTATTTATTCTGCGCCATATTTCCAAATTTTAAAATGTTTTGGTATTTCTTAGGGCATAAGTGCATGTATATATACAGATTTACTAGGTCATAGAAATCCAAGCCGTAATAATTACACTGTTGCCTTTGTTGGCGAGAGCTAGTTTTTACAGTACACTGTCTTCTGGTATGTCATGCTTTCCCGCTTTTCCACCAGGCAAATGCTGGGGCTGTACCTTAAGGTCACGGCCGCGTGCTTCCCATTCCTAGCACTTTCCTATCCCATCGTCGCCATAAGATGTGTCGGTGCGACGTAAATCAAATTGTAATTAAAAAAATCTTCTGGTATGGATTAGATCAAATTTGTTACTTACATTAACTTCTCTGTCCCATCCTTGGCTTTGACGATATGAAAGTTGCTGAGATATGAACGATGTTTATAATGCCTTTCCGTACGTAGCCGTTCCCTGCTATGAGTAATATGAAAATGTCTCTCATAGGGTCGGTTGGTGAATGCGCTTCAGTGGGCTAGGCAGACTGATATGTAATAGAAACTTCTCGCTCGGTAAGAAAAGTAAACGGACCTCCTGTGGGTGGGGGACGCAGACGAAGAATTCACCCACGGTATCCCCTGCCTGTCATAAGAGGAGACTAGAAGGGGCGAACTAGGGATGATTGCATCAGAACCAAGAAACTACTTGTGATTAGTGCCATCATGCGGGGAACATCATGGGTCGCCTTTACTTGCGAGTAGTACCACTGTTAGGTACTCAATAGTTTTGTGATTCGTAGCAGTAGAGCGGGGTTCACTGTGGGTTTCCAGTACCTGTGATTAGTACCACTAAATGCGGAGCACCACGGTCTTACGTTGCCCGTGGTTAGTACCATTAAGTGAGAAACGCCACGGGTCTGGGCGTTGCCTGTGGTTAGTAACACACTATGAGCGACACCGTGCGTCTTTGTTGCCTATGATTAGTACCCACTATATGCGGAATACCACGGGATTACCGGCGCCAGTGATTACTACACCTAGGTGAGGAACACTATGGGTTTGCGTTGCCTATGAGATTCGCCATTATGTGAGAAACACCAGAGGTCTGTACGACCTGTAACACCTGTACGACGTAGGCTACAATACTTGTGAGTAGTACCATAATGTTCGGAACACCGTGAGTTTACGCTACCTTTGATTAGTACCGCAACCTGAGAAACACCATGGTTCTCCTTTACTAGCGATAAGTGCCATTATGAGCGATCGTTAATATGGATATTGAACCTTTAGACAACAAGCATCATCGATTCAGGATTGTACTTTGGAACCAGTCCCTTGGTCCGTAATATTGTTTCTGGTCAGGTGAGACATTGCGGGTCGGATCCACTGATTGTTTGAAATTCATATTCATTCCTTGATTCTTCATCACGTTTTGAATTCTGGTCAGTGGATGAATTTTGTACTTTGCAATTGTCATTGCATTTCCCACTGTCGGCAGCCCTGAAGATGGTTTTCCGTGGTTTCCCATTTTTACACCAGGCAAATGCTGGGGCTGTACCTTAAGGCCACGGACGCTTCCTTCCCACTCCTATCCCCTTCCTATCCCATTGTCGCCATAAGACCTATCTGTGTCCATGCGACGTATCATTTCGTACCATTAGGGTACGAATTGCGGTGGCTAGAGTGACAGTGGTAGGGCTTCTCTAATTATAGGGTTGTTATGGAGTGTGCCTCTTGTCAAATATTGGAGGCGTAGTTTGTGTAGGTATGATGTTATTTTTGGGAAGGTATAATAGGGGGTGAAATTGGCAGAGGGTGTGCCTGTAGATAGATGGTGAGCTCTAAACAACAAGCGTCATCATCATCATCAGAAAAGTAACGGAAAACTACGTCGCTTCTCGTTTCCCTGGCATGCCTCTTTAGTGATGCGTGGCCATCTATTAGCGGAGCTGTTGCGGATCAACTCAGCCCTCGTACTGAATTCCCTTCATACATACATACATACATACATACATACATACATACATACATACATACATACATACATACATACATACATACATTACATACATAAGACTCTATGGGTAGTGCTGTATAGATTTTTTCGGCTTTCCAGTTTGGGCTGATGACTGTCCTTGTTCTAGAATACAGGGGTGAAGTAAAATGATGATATAACGGCCACAGATGTGCAGTCTGGGAATCAAAATTAACGTAGGATCATTGCACCAGACCCTCAGGCTAGACGCTCTTGGTGACCTTGTTAAGAATTGTCTCCACTTTGTTTCTTACCTTCTTTTTAATCAGTTGCTAGTAATTACGAAGCTGGTGTTTATTTCTCGCTCCAGGCTGTCTCAACTTGACCTGCATTCCTTCTTTTTGCCCTCAGCAAGCGGTCGGTCGGCCAGCCAGTCGTTAGCCCTGCCCTTCATTGTATGACGGGTTTGGATAGAGAGTGTTTCGGCATATTCTAGGAGAGAAGTATTAGATTTGACCGCCCCTCCCAAATTCATCGCAGTAATATTTTTGGCATTATTGAAGAATAATTTAGTAATCAGTAATAAGTGAAGCGCTGTATAAAGGTAGGTATATGAAATGGAAATGAAATAGCATATGGCTTTTAGTCCCGGGAGTGTGCCTAGGACATGTTCGGCTCGCTAGGTGCAGGTCTTTTGATTTGACGCCGTGGGCGACCTGCGCGTCGTGATGAGGATGAAATGATGATGATGATGATGATGAAGACGACACATACACCCAGCCCCCGTGCCAGCGAAATTAACCAGTGACGGTTAACATTTGACTCTGCCGGGAATCGAACCCGGGACCCCTGTGGCCAAAGGCCAGCACGCTAGCCATTTAGCCATGGAGCCGGACAAGGTAGGTATAAAAATGAGTTGACATGAATTCATGAATCACTGACAGGCACCCTTTAAACGTCCCTTAACTCATACATCTGATGCGGATTCACTTGGACTTCTAATATGTAAGGTGTCTAAATTTCGAACTATGATGACGTTTTTTCCCCTTATTTTCATTTTCCGAGGGATCAGAATTCTTCTGATTTTATTGTTCTGAGGGTGGTATGAGGGTTTTCATACGCCAACACTATCGCTGTATTTCCCTTGCTAACGTTTTGCGTAAATTTATATAGTCCTTACACCTTCTATTTGCGTAGTTTTCTTTGTATAGAAAATATTTTCAGTGTTGCCTATTTTTTAAACTTTGTACCCTATCCATTATTGCCACCCTATCATGTTTCATATTTTTCACGATTACGCCATACGCTGTGCACCTTGGCCTGGAATAACTTTGGGAGCATATATGATAGTCAGCATGTTGATTGACCCCTGAATTAATCAGACAGCAGCTGCAAATCTCACTTTTATGGAAAGACTCAGTTGGTGTCTGAATATTCCTTTCATATAATAGGTTTTGAGGGATGTTCCACCATTCAACACAATGTAAAATATTTGAAATTTATTAAGCGAAGACCGGTTTCGACTCCCTTTGAGTCATCATCAGTTCTTGCAGGATAATTAAAGCAAAGGGAATCTGCTAACAATCAACATGAGAATCATAACCTGTGATATTACTTGATATTCCTTTCATGTCAGAGTTTGCACTAACGATCGCATTCCACGTGTCGTACTTCGTAAAACCCGCAGACTTGCGCCAGCGTCTTGTTCGAACAATCCCGCGTCGGATAAACACTGTCCAGAGGCTGGAAATGCCTGGTGGTCATTATTCGGTATGTATCAGTTTATCATCCAGCTAGTTCATAATACTTTCCTTATATGTTCAGGAGGCCATTAATCAGGTAACCTCTTAATTGTTCCTAACATTAATTTAAACGCTATCTGGAATTTGTACGTAGGAGATTTGTGTTCAGGAACTTCTTTCAACAACACTGCTGAGTGTTCAGCCCAGAGGCTGGTTTGGACGTCAACAGCTACGCCATCAGCCCTCATAGGTGGCCCAGGCGTTACTGAAGACGCGTAGTAGGGAAATGAGTGAGGTAGTTTCCCGTTGCTTTTCTCACTGAGCCAGAAGTTGCTATTACATCTGTCTGCCAAGCCCACTGAAATACCCACACCAACCGACCCTATGAGCAACATTTTCATACCATTCAGAACAGGGACTGGCTGCATAAGGAATGGCATTACTAGCATCACCCATGCCTCAGTCACTTTCATGTTGTCAAAGCCACAGATGAGCCTGAGACAGGTCAGTGAAAGTAACAAATTTGTTCTAGCTCACACTAGAAGTCATAGTGTACTGTAAACACTAGGTCTTGCCAGCAAAGACATTCAGCAGCGGAATACCGCGCAAAACTTATTTAAATGGGAAAAATCCCAGTAATATGCATTTCTTATTCAGAGAACTACGCGATCGGATCATCATGCAATGCCATAAAGAACTGCACTCTGTCGTTTCCTAATACAGGGATGACGCGAGTTGAAATAATATGGCATTTTTACGGCCGGATGCCCTTCCTGACGCCAACCTCAGTTGAAGAGTTAATGAATATTAAACGAATTATAAAACCAAACCCCATGGCGCATTAACCCCGAAGGGCAATGGCCTACCACGCGACTATTGCTCAGCCCAAGGACCTGCAGATTACGAAGTGTCGTGTGGGCAGCACGACGAATCCTCTCGACCGTTATTCTTGACTCCCTAGACCGGGCCGCCATCTCACCGTCAGATAGCTCCGCAGTTGTAATCATGCAGTTTGAGTGCACTTCAAACCAGCCCTCAGATCCAGGTAAAAATCTCTGACCTGGCCGGGAATCGAACCCGGGGCCTCGGGTAAGAGGCAGACACTCTACCCCTACACCGCGGGGTCGGCTGAAATGAATTATAGTGAATGGAATTTGGTAAAAAGGTGGAGGGAATCAGCTGTGACCTAATGAATAGGAATTTTCCCAGCATTTACCTTGAAGTGAAAGTGGGAAAACAAACCATTCTCAGGACATCCAACGGTGGGGATCGAACCCGTTCCTATTTCGAATGCAGAGATTTGCTCCATAACCATACCGCATTAACACGTGCGACCACTCAGCTTGGTACAGAATAGCACAACAAAAGTTTTAGAAAACCTGTTTATGATGATATATAGCAAAATTTTCAGATTAGAAAATTGTGTCGGGCACATTAAATTACACCGTAAATTTCTTATAATGTAGAAAAAATTCTTTGTAGTAGTCTTCTTGAAATATTTTTCGGTCAAAATAAAATATGATTTGTTTTCCTTCCATACCACTAGTTCATAAAAGTCCGTCATTCCTTATACAGTCATTAAAAATCAATCATACTTTTCTACCCACAAGTGTGATCATCTGGCTATGACAAGCTGTAATAATTCATAAGGAAATGAGAAACCGCTCTCTGTTGCGCAAAAGAACTACCGTACTGATTCTGAAATTGCATGGTTATGTATAACAGGTCAGTTTACCCTGGAGGTAGGTTTCGTTACAGTGACCGCCAGGATGCACATTGCTGCAGTGCAATGTCGAGTAGCGGTACTAACAAAGCTTCAAAGAGCTGCTGTAATCGCACATTTTTGTTAGTGGAACGTATCTCTCCTGATTACATTGCTTGACCACAATAGATACCGAAATTCGTGGGGGGGGCGGGGAAGGGCATAATTTCCGATATTGTTGTCCGTCTTATTATTGTTCACGTTTTATAAAATCGACGTTCATCCTAACTTATATTAGCTCCCCGTTCCATTTTTAGAACATTAACATCTAAGCCGAGTCATTAACCTGAAGGTTGGCTACGTCCTTAAGAGTGGAGCTCAGAAGTTCAAACATTTATTTTTGTTAAAGTAGCCAGGCAAATACGCGCTTAACATTTACGAAACAGGCAGTAAAATAATTAAAATAAGCATTTATAATGACAAAAATGAGCACTAAAATAATGATGATGCTTTAATTTAAGCTACGTAACACACATCATCACATTTTAGTAGGCTAATTAATCTTACATCATCCCCCTATGGGTGGGGATGAAGGTATCCCCTATCTGTCGTAAGAGGAGGCGACTAAAAGGGGGGAACTGGACCTCTCAACGTCGGAGTGTGGGTTGGCGACCACTGTTCTCCTAGCTGGGTCTGCTGTTGCTTCCACTTATGTCAGGTTCCTAGCTCTTACCTTTCCTACCGGGCGAGTTGGCCGTGCGGTCAGGGGCACGCGGCTGTGAGCTTGCATCCGGGAGATAGTGGGTTCGAATTCCACTGTCGGCAGCCCTGAATATGGTTTTCCGTGGTTTCACATTTTTACCCCAGAATGTCATCTTTCATTCCAGCAACACTCTGTACTATAATTTCATTTCATCTGTCAGTCATTAATCATTGCCCCAGAAGAATTTGATAGGCTTTGGCAGCCGAAACATTTCCTATCCTCGCCGTTAGAATGGGGTTTCATTCCATACCTGACCCGGTCAATTTTTTTTGCTAGTTGCTTTACGTCGCACCGACACAGATAGGTATTAGGGCGACATTGGGGCAGGAAAGGGCTAGGAGTGGGAAGAAAGCTGTCGTGGCCTTGATTAAGGTACAGCCCCAGCATTCGCCTGGTGCGAAAATGGGGAAACCACGGAAAACCATCTTCAGGGCTGCCGATAGTGGGGTTCGAACCTACTATCTCCCGAATACTGGATACTGGCCGCACTTAAGCGACTGCAGCTATCGAACTCGGTGACCCGGTCATTTGACTGGAAAACAGGTTGTAGGTTTTCATATTAATAAACTACATTGGAATTATATAAAAACATTGCATTGGCTAATTTAAATACATAAATAACAGCAGAAAATATCCAAAACTGTAAGAAGGACAAAAAAGGCAATAATCTATCAAATAACCTACGGATTCTGAAATAGGCAAAAAAGGTAAAATAACTGGTCCTGGTCCTACCGTTTTCAAACATATGGAAACATGTTTGTCCCTATGTGACACTTCGATATATCCAACAGATAAAGAAGGCATTTTGCCTGACTTTTAGGTTAAATGGTTAACGTGCTGGCCTTCGATCAAAGGGGTCCCAGGTTCGATTCCCGACAGGGTCGCGAATGTTAACCTTCATTTGTTAATACAGTTGTTTCGAGGACTGTGTGTGTGTGTGTGTGTGTGTGTGTGTGTGTGTGTGTGTGTGTGTGTGTGTGTGTGTGTGTGTGTGTGTGTGTGTGTGTCGTCTTCAGAATAGAATTCATCATTATAAACTCTCATTAGACGTGCAAGTTGTCTATCAGGCGTCAATTCGGAAGATTTGTACCACGCCTAATAATAATAATATCTAATTTATCATGCACGGAGGCAATACTATTGCAATTAGAGATGATGATGATGTTGATGATGCTGGGGTGCGTAACAGGCCTTGCCTGAAGTTAGTGGACTTGATTACAGGTGCTAAAATACGCCAGCTTTGTGTCGGTAGATATACTTGTACCTAAAAGAACTCTTGGTCAATATTTGCATCACCTCGGCGACTACAAAAACCACAAGAGTTATTAATTGGATATAAAGCCAATCATCAGGGTCCGGAGTTCGATTCCTGGCCTCACAAAGGAATTTAGCTGCGTCTTGTTGTTTCCAGTGGCGTCGGGTCTGAAAGTTTGTCTTCATTCACACCTCTTCATTTACACACCGCAGAACAAACTTCCAAATAGGCATGTACCGTAATAGTTGAATATATCCGGCAATGCGACATAGATCGGACCTGCGACGTTACTAGAATGTGTGAAAAGTTGCGGAGAAAGAAAGCTTATGCAGTGCAGTATTTAACATTCCTGTTCACATTGTAGTTCACTCGAAGTAGATTGTCAGCCTCTTAGGCCATGCCTAGTACATCAAGTTCTGTTGACCAAAGTGCCAGACCTATAGCTCGGATCGCTGGGATCCCTGTCAGCAGAATAAGAACGGCGACCATCATAGCTCGATCGGGAGAGCATCCGACATGAAATCGTAAGGTCGTAGGTTCGGCTCCTACTGGTGTCCGGTTGGCCATTTTTGTTCTCTACTTTACATGTCTTTGGCATGTACTTACGTCCTTGACACGCCTTAAGAAGCTGAAAGTCAACTTATTTATTTATTTATTTATTTATTTATTTATTTATTTATTTATTTATTTATTTATTTATTTATTTATTTATTTAATGTAATGTTTGGTTCATTCCGGATTCCTTATCGATGAGTCGCTGGATATGGCCCCAAAGCGACCAGTATTATTCCCGATTGAATTGGACGAGTGATAATATATACGGCTGTGTGAAATATGAGCGAACGCAAAACCTTTTGCTGCGGGGCCTGTTCTGTCCTGGAGAGCGAAACAAATTGTTGATTCTACTGCTTGTTACATGCTCAGTCGCGCGGACAGTGATGGGAGCATGCGACTTAGAGCGACAGAGCGAGTCAACAGTATCATAGTGTTTATATTGTTTCGAGGAAGACATCGTGGTTGAGTTCAGCAGAGCAGTCGGTAATTCTCGTTAAGTAGCTAGATAGTTTCCTGAATTAACTGCTAGTCTACAGCATGATATCGTACAAAAGCGTTTTTGAAACATGGCTGTATCAGTTGGAGCCAGAGCATTTATCCTAATAAGAAACTACATTTATAGACAAATATTTTCTGTACTACCTGATTATGCATAATATCTTTGGACTAAATGAACAAGGTTAAATGCGTAAGTTGGTTACGGATCGTCTAGCAGGAAGTTTGCATTCGGGAGATTATAGGTTCGAATTCCACCGTCGGGAGCCTTAATTATGGTTATTCTTACTTACGCACCATGTAAGTTAAATGGCAGGACTGTACCTCATACTAAGGCAACGGCCGCTACCTTCCTAGTGCTAGTGCTTTCTCATCCCAGAGTCTCCAAAAACCTGTGTGTTTTTGTGCGATAATAAACCACTAGTAAAAGTAAAAAATAAAATAAATGACTTAATAAAATACGTTACGTCGATAATAGAACCATATTTATGTGGAAGAGAGGGCACATATTTTATAGTTATCTAGAGAGAATGGATCACCATAAAACGAACATGCCTATCACAACGCGGTCTCCCAAACCATCGGACACCAAATGGACTAAACGGAAATCCAAACCAAACAAAGGTATATCGGCAAGTCCGGATACTGCTTCAGTGACCCCGTAACTTTTATTTCTGAGGGAATTTGCTATTAAGGACCGAATCTTGTTATTCCTGGCGTTCCGCAGCATTTCTTCACAAGGGCAAGATTCCAAACCAGATCTCTCTTTCTCTCTTCGGCAATACCGACTCATACTTCCGTTCTGGGACTTGTCAGGAATGGAAATAACAGCACCCACAGTAGCAGTCACTCTTATTCCCTCACACCATTAACCGGTTTATAATCCAGTATGATTTCGAACCCAGTTATTTGCGGATTTGAACGGTTCAAATACGACCTTTTCCCTTTGTGAGTTAATTTACACCATTTCTTGATTGCACGTTTTCTAAGCTTTACTATGATTTTAGAAGCGGAGAGTGAGTTTGTTTCTCTAATCCAAGCTCTATAAGATATTTTTTCTTTAATGACATCTCTTGTCGCATATACACAGTTCAAAAAAGTTAGGGGAACATGTTTTTGAACGTATGTCATGCTCCACAAAACAATACATCACACCCAGGTATATTAATTACCAACTAAACCTTTATTCTTAACCGTTAAAGTATAAAAAGAACATCAATGGAATCGCGCTCATTTTCAGAACACAACGGAAATGTCCAAATAGGGGCGAAAACAAACTGATAAAAGTCCTCCAGGGTGGATTTTTATCACAGTTGGAGAGCTTCAGTATGGTGTATGTCCTCCACGAGCATTTATCACAGTTTGGCACCTACGTGGCATGCTCCGTATAAGTCGACGGAGGTCACGTTAGGGTATCAGGTCTCATTCTTCAATGAAAGCCTGTTCGAGGTCTTGGGGAGTCTGTGGTGGAGCAGGACGCCCACAAACAATTGTCAAGCCTATCCCACACATGCTCGATGGGATTAAGGTCAGGACTCACTGCTGGCCATTCCATCTCTTGAATGTCCAGTTCTCGCAAGACAGCTCTGGTAATGCGCGCTACATGAGCCCTGGCATTGTTATGCATAAGTACGAATTCAGGGCCAACACCGTATGCAACAACCAACACATGCTGTAGCAGTATCTGCTCGATGTACCCCGCAGCGGTAAGATTACCACGGTCGATGAGAAGATCCGTACGGCCATCAATACTGATGCGATCCCACATCACAGAACCATTTGACGTGGGTCTGGGCAAACAGAAGGCGAGCTCCGCGATGTTGCTGCGTTAAACGGTGCACTCGAACAGGGCGTCTGGGTCGTAAGCACACTTCTCTTAACCTGTTCCTTACTGTCTGGTAAAAAAAATCAAATAGCGTGTGGCTTTCAGTGCCGGGAGTATCCGAGGACATGTTCGGCTTGCCAGGTGCAGGTCTTTTGATTTGACTCCTGTAGGCGACCTACGCGTCGTGATGAGGATGAAATGATGATGAAGACGATACATACACCCAGCCCCCTGCCGGGAATCGAACCCGGAACTCCTGTAACCAAAGGCCAGCATGCTAACCATTCAGCCATGGAGCCGAACACCGTCTGGTCAGATATCGTGACTCCAGTGACCCTCCTGAGGTCGTGTTGAAGTTCTCTTGCAGTTGCTGAACGACGCCGCAACGTACAGATAGTCAGATATCGGTCATTCTCTGGGGTTGTCATGCGTCCACGACCTTCTCCAACCCTCCTTGTGAACTGGCCTGTCTCATTGTAGCGACTCCACAAACGTTGAATAACTGACGGAGACACATTGAGGTCCACAGCAACACGACGAAAAGTCCATCCTTCCTGGATCAATGTGATGGCCCTTGCGACTTGAACCTCATGAAGACGTCTCATGGGATGTGCTCAAATGACCGCAGTAGTCTGTGTATCTCACACCGACACACGGGCGCACCGCTATTCACTTTGTTTTGAGGGATCACCTGACAATTTGTAGGCGTACCCATGCGTTAGATGGAGTATAACTTCTGTTTGACATACTCAGAGTAGCCAAGGTCTCAAGGTATGCTGTACGACCATTGGAACCCCATCTGCCAAATTAACGTTTACATACCAGACGTTATAAAACATGTTTCCCTAATTGTTTTTGATCTGTGTATGTATATATGGGCCACTTTCCAGTGCAAGCAATTTACAAGTAGTGATATGTTGTAATCTTGATTCCCAAGATGTGCAACAAAGACGGACATTTAACGTTCCTTCTAGAATAAACTATGGCGTCAGATACGTCAGCTGGAAGTTGTATTATTTCTTTTTCCGCGTTCTTAATTAGCTTGTCTCTATAAAAAAGAAAATTAGTAGGAACCCGTTTTGGGGCAGTATATATAGTATACTAGCAAATGTACCCGTGCTTCGCTGCGGTATTCTACAATGTATACGGATATCGAAGTAAATTGCTGTACATGAAGTGAATACATTTTTTTAATTGCATGTCTCTTGGCGTTATCCAAGAAAAAGCATAGGGAGGTCCGCAGATGTTGTTTCCAATGTGAAGTGCAAGTTGCAGAGTTGTGATGATAACGACAGGTCCACTTGTCTGCCGCAATTCACTATGCGTAACGTCAGTCACATTTTGATGAGTAAATTTGTTTATAATCGGGGGCACCTATATCTAATGATAAAGAGAATCAGGTAAGAGTTTAAAAAAAATTCACGCTCCCTTGCCTTGTGCTAGTCAAATCAAGAAGGAAATTATGCATTACAATGGTACACAGGCGTTGGAGAACTACCCCATTCCTATTGCTAGTTAAAGTCGATGTGGGAAGTACTAATTACAACAGCAGACGCCCTCCTGCGGAGAGTCACTATTGATTTATAAAGTATTAATTACAATGTAAGACACACCCCTTTCTAGATCGCTACAAATCGACTTAAATTAATAAATGTAGATCGATATACGGAAGTATATGCATGTTCACTTTCATTTACAGAATAACTGCTGCTAAACGGTTCATTCATATTGAAAAACGGATTGTATAAAAAGACAACTCTGGCCTCATTAAGCTATTTAAATGGCTATTTAAACGATATTTCCTCGTATCTCATCTATTTAAGGGAAATATTATTTTAGAAACGTTGAATAGGGTGAAATTTGTGTAAGGTTTTCACACAGTGAATTAATTTTCAGATACTTATGCGACAGCTTCAAACATAGAATTTGCCTGGGTGGGCCAATATTCGAGTATAATTTGATGATCCCATCTTTCCTATACGTGACTCAAACCATCAGTTATACGTGTACAAAGTGCAAAATTTAGGTAAATCCAGAAATAGAGCCAAATTTATCATAAGGGATAGAGATACGACAAAAAGTCATAGGACCAAAGTTGTAGATCACTCCAAATTGAACAGAGATTGTGCCATCCGTTTTGTGATACGACTTACCGTTTAGCTACCAAATACCTCGAAAGGAAGGTCTGCACCGTCATTAAAATTGCCTCGATATTTCGATATTTTTGGGGGGTAGAAAATAAATTTTTTGAACATCTCGAAAATTTTCCATCGGTTACAGGCAAAAAGCTAAAATTTAGCCAAAGTATATATAGTATATTCAGAATTATTGGGCCATCTACTCCGAATATGCCAGCCATATTTGCTGCAAAAACGTTAGTAAACGTTTAATATTTGACGCTCTCTAACAACAGGAAAGGCCACTGTAGAGGTTACTTAATTGGTTGTAAAAGCCTGCATCTCTACATCAAATATTGAACTGTTTATCGTAGTATAGACGACAATTAAGTGTATTGCTAAGAACAAAATTGACCTAAAGCGAACTTCATAGACACCTGTGGTGGAAGAAGTAAATATTTCACATAAAACGAAGGTACGGATTTCGTGGTGTTGATTAGTTTAAATATAGTTCTATAATGTTCTTGTCGAAGGTTAGGGAGAAAAAAAAACCCATGGCGCAACAGCCCCGAAGGGCCATGGCCTACCAAGCGACCACTGCTTAGCCCGAAGGCCTGCAGATTACGAGGTGTCGTGTGTTCAGCACAACGGATTCTCTCGGCCATTATTCTTTGCTTTCTAGACCGGGGCCGCCATGTCTCCGTCAGATAGCTCCTCACTTGTGATCACGTAGGTTGAGTGGACCTCGAACTAGCCCTCAGATTCAGATAAAAATCCCTGACCTGACCGGGAATCGAACCCGGACCCTCCGGGTAAGAGGCAGGCATGCTACCCCTAAACAGCGGGGCCTGTCGAAGCTTAGAAAGAACATCTTTTATTCGCTACCAACAGAAGAGGCTAAAGCTGTTATTATGGGAAAGCTTTTTTTTTTTTTTTCTAGTGGCTTTACGTCGCCCCGACACAGATAGGTCTTATGGCGACGATCGGATAAGAAAGGCATAGGAGTTGGAAGGAAGCGGTCATGGCTTTAGTGCCTAGTGTGAAAGTGGGAAACCACGGAAAATAATCTTCAGCGCTGCCGACAGTGGGATTCGGACCCACTATCTCCCGGAAAGCAAGGAGATTCCTAGAATTAAATAAAACCTCGTCTTCATTAGTCTTCCATTGAGCAACTAGCTTAACTCGAGGAAAGGGCATGCACCGTAAATGCCTGCAGGTAACGAGTAAGGAAGACCCGATACATTACGGTGAAAGTGACTGTAGGAATGTAGCTATCACCGAGCTAACGGGAGGTCCTGGCAATGTTAACGGGAAGTTATCCACGTAGTCCTGATTGTTGTTATCCACTCTCTCACTCATTGTAGAGGTGCTTCTCCGGACAGTCAGCCCCATGAATGGACAGGACTGTCCCGTAACACAACGGTGGCCATACCGGCAAAAGGACACCCCACCTTGTACAACCAGAATTAAGCCATTCACAGCATAGTTAATTCTGGTGCCTAAAAAGAGGAAGGCGGAGCATTCACATCTGTCTTTCGGAGTTACCGATGACAGGACAGATGTCTGTCTGTCTGTCTGTCTGTCTGTCTGTCTGTCTGTCTGTCTGTCTGTCTGTTAGGTCATCAGCCCAGAGGCTGGTTGGATCCTCAAATAGCACTACCAAAGGCTATGCAGTTACAGGGAAACCGCAAAAACCAATGGCAGAGCCCAAATGAGGCGTACTAGGCAAGATGAGGAGTGAGATAGTTTGCCATTGTTTTCCTCATTGGGTTAGCCGGTGCTACTGCAGCACGACTGATCCTATGAGCAACACCTTTCATAATACTCAGACACTAGTTGTGTCCCAAATGTCATTACTCAGCACCATCCATACCCCAGTAGCTTCCTTATTGGCACAGCCATGGATGAGACTGGGACTTCGGTGGAAGCTACACTTTGCTCTGGCCTGTGCCAGCAGACGCTTACAAAAATACTGCGTCCATCAAGAAATGGCAACAGTATGAACATGAACTAGTATTTAGTCCTCAGTTTAACAATGCAATAACAAAAGTAAAATAAGACTATTCGTCGTGCATTCCTGTTCCCGGCATGCGATATTCAGATTCCAAAACTGAGGGAAGGGGAGTGTTACCAGAATGTAAGTCACGAATATTTAAAACATTTTTCATGTTATCAGTGCACTGGCGGTAACGAGTGGGATCGTAACACTTTGTGTATTCTCACATACGTTTTCGGCGATCCAAAACTCTTGAGTCAGAATTTTGCGTTGGTAAACACTTGTCGCGAAATAACATACGATCATTTTATTGTATAAATACTTTCCGTAAAACCCATATTAAATTGGATCAGAATTTCATGTCCTATGCTTTCTTTACAGCATACGTTTCTAATACTAATTTCGCAACAACACAATATTCTGTTGGGCAACGTAGGTCGTCCTCAGCGTAGATCCCTAGTTTCATTTAAATACGTTCGGTCGTTTGCACATAATACACTTAATTCCATAAATCATGGAAGGAAAAGTATGCCATTTTCAGCGTATTCTAGACAGACTGATAAAAAGAAACTATCTTAAGTATCAGCAAAATAAGTAGGAAAATAGGTTCTGTAAATGATGTGTGTTTTTTGTTTATTTTACGGGGTGCGATCAAAATGATCAATCGTTTGTCTTGTTGAATGGCGTCTGTGTGGTTTTGTGTGTACTGTTATTAAAAGATGCATCACTGTTCACGCTTCAGAATGAGTTATTGAGTGCTTCTTAGCTAGGCCAGCATATAACCTGGGAAGAGATAGGGTTTTAGCTCTAACTTTGTAACCTGTTAACAGAAATAATTACTTTTATCCATAATGGAGCAATATGTCATGGATGAACTAGGTGTTCATATTGAGTTACTGAACCTTCGCTGGCTTTCCCTTCACCCTACAACCTCCCACCCTTCACTTCCTGTTCTTTTAACGGCCACTGCCCTACTGGGTGGAGACACAGAATATGGTATCCTCGACCCGTTTCCAAGAGGCGGCTAAAGAGTTGAACTCCCAGGGCTTCACAGCTTGGGGCGTGGGGGTTTGGCTGCAAAAGCTTGGTGCTAGCTGAGTCCGGCATTGCTTCCACTTGACCCAGCCTACTCATTTTCATCTTTCCTATCAGATCTTCCTTGGCCAGCTCTTCTTCTGACTCCGACAATTTTAGGCTTCTGATACCTCGAAAGTCTTTACATTTCAAGCTCTTTGTCACCCTTCTTCCTTTTTCCGATACTTTAATTCTTCGAAGGATCGGATCTCTCCCGTTTTCGTCTGGTTTGCTAGTTGCTTTACGTCGCACCGACACAGATAGGTCTTATGGCGACGATAGGACAAGGAAGGGCTAGGGGTGGGAAGGAAGCGGCCGTGGCCTTAATTAAGGTGTGAAAATGGGAAACCACGGAAAACCATTTTCAGGGCTGCCGACAGTGGGGTTCGAACCTACTATCTCCCGAATACTGGATACTGGCCGCACTTAAGCGACTGCAGCTATCGAGCTCGGTCGTCTGGTTTGAGTGATGAGGGGATGATTATGTATTTGTTCTTTCCATTAAGAGTTAACTGTTTCCACCTTAAATGGCCATCGAAGTAACATGTTGGTTATGCGAAACATTTGCCGTCCTTTTCATCTATTCTGTCTCGGTAGAGTAAAGCAAAAGCACACACACAAACCATTACATGTAACAGACACCTATGATGTTTTTAGTCTGATTACAGCAGTTCTTCATTACAGTGTGATCTTTCTCTTGGATGCCTTGGGCACTTGCTATACAATGTCTCTCACGTACGTAGTAGTTTCTCTGCTTTCTACGTGACCAAATGTTTCACGGTGCTCCCACCGGCTACATGGCTTATCAGACGACTGTCTTAGGTAGAGGAGACAGCTTTTGTGATCTCTTGGGCCGATAGTGCCTAGACGTGTCTTCTCTCTCCAAATACATTCCAAACAAATGTTAATGTTTGCATTACAGCCACCCGTTACTAAAATCGTAAATTGGTGTTTCTTCAGATTTCCCGAGAGAATATGACTGACATTGAAAATTAATTCAGGCCATATCTGGACAGTAAGCTGGATGGAGCTGGAGGTTCCCCTGAAGTTTCCTGAAGCTGTCCATGTTTTTCCTGATAGTATGAGGCTACTCATTATCCTGGAGGAAGGTAACCCGATTTCCTCCTGTTTTTCTCCTGTACTGGAACTTATTCATTTCTCCCGAATAAATGTTTGACTAAGTTTCTAGATTGATGAGTTTGCCTTTCTGAAAGCTACGTGAATAACTCTCTTCCTATCCCGAAGGAATGTTACTATTTAATGTCACGATCCATTTGTACCATGAGATAATTAAGGGTAGGGGACTTCTCGAGCCCCGTGTGTACAGATCGTAACCCAGTTTAAACAGGTAACAACGTGCCGTGCCCCTAAATTGAGGACTTCACCCTAATATCGAACGCTGAAAGACTAGGAAATTAATAATAAAAATAATCCGTCCGGCTATTTTCTGAAAATGCCAAAATAATTGCCTTCAAGGGGAAGGACCCTATCCCCAGTAAAATTTGTTCAGATACCTTTTTAGAAAGAGTCGGTGAATTCAGTTAACTAGCATACAGTTCATCTTACCAAGGAGAAATGGATTGGATATATCTGTAAAAATAACAAAATATACGAGAACAGGGATTACAAATCACATCGTAAAGTAATCTCTTGTCCAAAAGCACGATCGAGTTAAGTGTTCATAACACTTTAGCCAGACCAACCCTTTAATACGGCAGCGAGACATGAACTCAAAACTCAGGATATTATCAGAATCACAGCACTTGAAAAGACCGAACAGCAGGCTGTACAAAATGGGATCGTAAAAGAAATAAAAATGTGTAAGGAATTGCATGTGAAACAAATAGACAATTACATCTGTCACAATCAAGAACACTGGAATCTTCACGTTCAAAGAATTGAATCTGGAAGACTACCAAAGCGCATCGTATGCTACCAACCACGGGGAAACAGATCTATAAGACGTCCGATATAGCGACTGAGAGATAATTTTAGGCGATAACGGTTACTTAGCGCAAAACTGAGGAGGTGGAGGAAGAACAACATAAACGTATGGTCTCAACTGCTATCATTTAATTTGTGTTCTTGCTATGTGGGGTGGGGTGGGGGGAGGATCTTCAATACTACTGTTATTGTTTTAACGTCCCACTACTTTTTTTGAAGGTTTTCGCAGACGCAGAGGTGCCGGAATGTTGTCCCACGGGAGTTCTTTTACGTGACAGTAAATCTACCGACACAAGGTCGACGTATTTGAGCACCTTCAAATACCACCGGACTGAGCCAGGATCGAACCTGCCAAATTGGGGTAAGAAGGCTAGCGCCTCAACAGTCTTGAGCCACTCAGCCCGGCGGAAGATCTTCATAAGGCCATCGTTGAGCTATTACTTTTTCTTAAATTTCCATTCAAAAATGAAAATCGACTTAATTTAGCAAAAATAAGTAACACGGTAATTATTTATGAAATACTCTACAAAAGAATCAGAGCCATTGTATTTATTTTCAATGCGAGATCTCCAGTTACTTATTTGATATATTGTTTCCGTTTATGACCTCAGATCCTGGAGCGTTGTAGTTTCCTTTCTTTATCATAGCGGATTTACAGCTCAGTGATTGTATCCGACAAGATTCGTCACCACCAACAATTGACGGGGCTCCTAGTTTACTGGGATATTAGAATTTTACGGTATGTATTTATAATTATGAAATGTGAAGATGTTCGTTAAGCAATGACTAGTTTCTTCGTGACCTGTGCAGTGCATGTCGGATTCGACCTACTCTGTCTGCTGAGATGAGTCATTATGCGGAAGGTGAAGTCAGAGACGAACATAGAGAAGTTAGCTCACTGCTGCTAGGAACTCCCAGATAGACTACAAAATTTCTATTCGTTACAGTTAATAATGGTGTGTGGCCTCCAGAGAGGGCGGGTGCAGGTCTTAGAGTCGACTCCGTATAGGCAATCTGTGCGGATGGGGCCCTATGTAAGATGGAATGTATTGCTGAAGACTTCAAACACTCAGCCCCCGACCCATAGGAATTAACTAATGAACTTTAAAATCCTCGACCCGGCCGGGAATCGAACGCGGGACCCGTTGGACCAAAGGCAAGCAGACTAACCATTTAGCCACGGGGCCGGACTCGTTACAGGTGAATACCAGCCCGTTACTGCCTTGACTTTGTATCTCTCTTGACACAGGCCAGAGCAAAATGTAGTTTCTACGGAAGTCCTTGCCGGGCTGAGTGGCTCAGACGGTAGAGGCGCTGGCCTTCTGACTCCAACTTGACAGATTCAATCCTGGCTCAGTCCGGTGGTATTTGAAGGTGCTCAAATACCAACGTGAGCTTCGCATCGATAGATTTACTGGCACGTAAAACAACTCCCGTGGGATAAAATTCCGGCACCTCGACGTCTCCGAAAACCTTAAAACAACAGTGGGACGTAAAAATATTATCAGTAAGATAGCTTTCGAGTTACGGATAATGACATCAGAGCACCTGTGCGTCTGTGTTATGAAAGTGCTATTGCTAGGGTCAGTCATACTGGCCCACTGACGAAGCAAAGTCAAATTACCTCGCTTCTCGTTTTGCCTAGTACGCCTCATTTTAGCATCACCATCGGTTTTTGCACTTTTCCGTAACCACAACCTCAGGTAGTGTTGTTTTGAGGATCCAACTGGCTTCCGGTTTGGTCAAACGCACGGACTTCTGATTATATGTTTGATGACTAGTAAGAAATGAATACAGTAGATGTGGTGAAACTTCTGCACATAAACTCAAGTAATGTTTTTTCTTATCGAATGAAATCTCGTGTTAACTTTGAGAGAAGTCTGTATAAAATATAATACGTGACAGTTAAAGGGGAAAGTCTTTATCTAAAGATGGATATTTCGGTCATTTTCATAAAATCGTTATGGTTCTGGAAATATTAGATAACGATTCAGCAGGGGGGAAAATGTCTGTTTTGTTTTTCTCAAATTTCCAATTTTACCTATTTAATTTCATTTTCACCTGTAATTTTCTGTTGAACTTCACGAAACGTTTATACTACCATATATGTATCACAGTTATGTTAGAAAACCTGTGTATGGAATTTTCACTGCAGGATTTTTTAAAGTAGTGGTTTCGTTATATCCTAAATTGTGGTACTAAAATGTAATTATGTATATGAGCATATCGTATACAGAAAAAATCGAGCATCGCTACTAAATTCCAAATTTTCGAATTTCCAAATTGCATCGGGATTTTAAGAAAATAATAGATTTGAAATGTTCAAAATAACATTTTTAAAACCAGTCATCCAGAGGAGGTCAATCTAGAAAAGATTAAAAAATACAAACCTGCTATGCATTACCACAAATCTAAATACCACCTTCAGGAAATTAAAATAATAGGGATAATGGTGGAAGCTCGTGGTACCGTACCTCGTCACTTCGTCGCCACGTGGCGTGGAAACTCTTCCAACTTCCAGTGAAGCTCATCCCCGAAATTGTGACTCTCATCCTCCAAGGCTCCATAAAGATCCTGAGACACCACCTCTACAGCATTGAAATTCCGCATTAATTATACTGCTTACCATATCTTCTTTATAATTTAGTTTTCTTTCGTTAATAGAACTATATAGATAAAATTTGATAGGTTTTACCCTGTTTTAATAGCAGCCGTCTGTAAGTACAGGAGGTTGCTCCTAAATAAATGGAAATGTTCATACCTTCTATAATGGTTTAGAAAGGCTAGTTCGATGTGGTGTCCTGTCCTCAAAGTTCCTCTGACGTAAATTCAGTCGGGAGCAACGAGTTCCAGACAGCAGAAAATCCTCTTCTAAGCGTGCAAATATCACCAGAAAGTAGAGGGAATGTTAAGAGATAAAGGAGTAACGTAGCGTGTCTGCATGGAACGGAACTACTATATGATATTACATGCGATCGTGTTATATAGATACTTGTGTAGGTGGAGTTGAGATTGAAGTATAGTGGGCAGGTCACGCTAGACAGCCTAACGACTACTGTCGTGCTCAGAAATGAGTAGGTAAGTACTCAAGATCGATTTTTTTTAAACTTGCTTTATGTCGCACCGACACTTACGGCGATGATGGGAGAGGAAAGGGCTAGGAGTGAGAAGGAAGCGGCCGTGGCCTTAATTAAGGGATAGTCCCAGCATTTGCCTGGTGTGAAAATGGGAAATCGCGGAAAACCATCTTCAGGGTTCGAACCAACTATCTCCTGCATGCAAGCTGTCATCTGTGTACATTTCTTCAATCTTGGAGAATATACGCATATTAATGAACCATTAACATATTGGGGAACAAGGAAGAGTGTGTAATTCCCTATGTTGGAGGATTGCTAGATCATAATGTTATTGGTTTTACGTCGCACTACTAATTCTACTAGTTTGGGAGATGACGAAGTGCCGGAATGTTGTCCCTCAGAAGTTATTGTATGTGCCGGTAAGTCTGCCGACCTGAGGCTGGCATATTTAACACAAAGATTTTATGCAACATATTGCAAAGTTAGTAATAATTTCATGGGCTGTGGTTAGGCGTTTAACTTCTATACCAAAGGTTGCCGGATCGAATCCCTGTACAGTCGATGTAGCATTTGATTTGCTTACTTGAGAAAGACCTGCAGTTAAAATTTATTTCACGTTCAAGAAATGGTTTGTTAGACAAAATTCCGGCATTTCTGTTCACAATCTATATCAATTGAATAACATATTTCTTCCTGGCATTTTCCCACTTAGGGTGTGAACACCCCATGTGGATTAGGTCCAGATTCACTGTCGGATGCCTTTCCTGACGCCAACGCCATGTTGAGGGATGTTTTTATTATTGCGTGGTTATGTGGCGGTTGGTAGAATATTGTTAGCAAATGACGATGTGTATTAAGACACGCGCGCGCGCGCGCACACACGCACACACACACACACACACACTCGCTAAAATATCCGCCACAACCGGAAATCGAACCCGAGGTCTTCTAATCGAAGGCCACTCTGTTGACCATTCAACCTAGGAGCCTGACATCAGTCACATACCATTAACAAATATCACTTCAAACCTGTGTTTAAGATGTGTTACAGTGTACCGCTTGTGGGTCTGCACGAACTCAAATTCAAATAGTTCGACAAGCATACTCTTGGTGAGACTTCGCAGTATTTGACATAACACTGCAATGCATTCTTAACATCTACCTCGATGGATCAGTGGTAGTGTCGACCTCCGGATCCCAAGATAGCGGGTTCATATTCGGCACAGTGGTAGTCGGATTTTTGAAGGGTGGGAAAAAGTCCATTCGTACGATGTCTGCATGTCAAAGATCGCTGGTGATACATTTGATGTTTACCCGACAAAATTCATTAAAACTCAGTCTTGGACGCCCAAGAGAGATTCGGGTTACTCTCCCAACTAGTAGGCCTAGAGTAAAATGGAACATCGAAATTGAGGAGTAGGCAGCCAGCTGGCGTCAAATTGAAATGTCTCCACATGTTAGCCGTGGCCATACGATTACTGTTATTGTTGTCCACCTCTGTGGTATAGTGGTTGGTGGTGTTTCCCACTTCTCCTCCAAGCAAATGTCGGATTGGTACCTAACTCAAGGCTACGCCGCTTCCTTCCTCTTCCTTGTCAAACACTTCCAATCTTCCCTCCCCCTACAAAGCCCTGTTCAGCATAGGTGAGGTCTCCTGGACGAGGTACTGGTCCTCCTTCCCAGTTTTATACCCCGATCCAATGTCTCACGCTCCAGGATACTGCCTTTGAGGTGATATAGAGGTGGGGTCCCTCGCGGAGTCCGAGGGAAAAACCAACCTTGGAGGGTAACAGATTAAGAAAGTATTATTATTATTATTATTATTATTATTATTATTATTATTATTATTATTATTATTATTATTATTATTATTATTAACATTTGTAATGATAGGTATATTGTTTCAATGTTCCATTCGCTTACAGTCTGAAACGGGACGATGTAGGTACTACTTGATAACAAACTGTTGAAGGAAGGAATTAGTAGACCAAAAAGGGGAGGGGGGGACTTTACACAGTTTTGAAGGACTCGTACATTTTCAGCTGTAAATGTAAATCGACAAAAATTTAATATTTTCAAAAGCATTGTGTTGCTAATTTCCCTCTTTTTTGACCAAGAGTACTCTTACTGAAATAATTACACAGAAAAATAAATTTCATTCATCCTTACAATATCTTTTCCAGTCTGTGGGTTGAAGACCCTTCATCCATTCGAATTATTGAACGTCTTCTTGCAACGTTGTAACCGTCCAGGCTTCTCCAGCCATACTAATTTAGTGCACAATCCTTTTACGCGATATCACTTGATATCAAGTTTATCCGCCATCGGCAATTATACATAATGACATATTATTTTAATTTCAATCATTTGTAAATAAGGCTTTTGGAATCATACTGTATATATTAGAACATCATTTATTATTTAAATTATTATATTATATAGGATAGGAATTCATTATGTACTGTAAATATGGTCAATGTTGAGACAGAGTTGGTGTCATTTCATCTCATACTTGTGTACACGGAAAAGTTATTCTTGAAGCGGGGAAGTTGGATGACTCACGGGTTTAACTCATGAACAAAAGGTATTACACAGCGACCCGCGTGCAAGGCTACCAAGATAGGATACTACATCATCGCCACGCCTACTGGTTACTTGTGATGAGAGGGAGATGATTATGCGATCTACGAATCAGATGCTTCTTTGTATTGAGATTTGGTATTGAGCTGTTACCAAGAGTGGGGAGAGCCCGTATATTATCTAGCGCGGAGCAACCCTCGACTCACGACACTACCAGAACCACATCTACTTTTGTATTTTTGAGACAGTGAGTGGTCGCTTCAAATAATAGTTATTTTTCGTACAAGTGTATTGTCGCTTCGACACAGTACGTAGCTGCTGTTATGTTGTCGGATCAGAGTGAAAGGAAACAAGCTTATTGCTTGTGATATATTCAGTAATTATTCTGGACGAAGAGCTACGTTTAGTTCAAGTCCACGTAATTCTGTACAAGTCTGTATTGTATCAGTAGAATAGCTAAGTTGGATTGAGATTTTCTGCTAACATGGAAAAATTCATAACTCTTAATTTTCTCCTACGATCAACGGTGATCAATTTTCACAAGTACAGGGCCAATGTCTAATTTAAAGACTAGGCAATTAGGGAGTGCTAGTCCAGATAGCCCAAAACATATCACAGAAGGAAGGAAGGAAGGAAGGAAGGAAGGAAGGAAGGAAGGAAGGAAGGATGTCCATGGAGCCAATTCTACAATGAGAAGAGGGGAACGAGTAACAACGGAATATAGATGACCTCAACGGAAGCTGCAGTTGGTGAGACTCGATTAGAAAAAGCAAGCAACAGTTAATTTCAGTAACGTAAATTCTGAAATCCCTCCAAGCTTTAAGGAACTTTTCCGATTCATCTCATTTTTGTATAATAAATTCATTTTGTTTAATATTGCGTTAATTTTCTTTCTCAAGCGATACTTAGTGGTTAATTATTTAAAATCCTACTCCTGTGATGTAAGTATAAATATCTATGCTAGTAAATATAAATTTGGCTTTATAGTTTTGTTTAAAACTGTAACGCTGGCGCCCAAACATTGCATAGAAAAATGGGAAACCATGGAATGATAATTGATTCTATTTGCGTGGCAATTTGCGGGCAAGCCACATATAGTTTATATTTATATTCATGTGTCCCCAGGTATTAACTTTCGTCTTCTTTAATGAGAAGGTTAGGAGAGTGAACAGTTACGTTTACAGAACGCGTTGTGGACGTTACTTCAACCAGGAGATAAGTATGGCGTGTAGGCTTCCTACTTTGCATTATATGCACATACGCTTTGATTTTCCCATTTTTCCTTCTAGTGTTTAAATGATGGCTTTCTTATTTGCGATGAAGTAGTACAGGCATCACCATCCGACCCCGAATCAGTTTCAAAAATCACAAAAAATAAAAACACCAGTTAATACAGCACGTTTATGTTGATGTGCTTCGTCCTACAGAATGGCCGCACACGCCATTCCACGGACTAACGGTAACTCGGAATTTGGAAGATACATCCGGAACGCTTCTCCAAAGATGTTATAACTGCTTCTTTGCACTTTCAAAAATCATACTGTTGCCAACGGTTTAGTTGAAGCTATATGGCAGGACAGATGCGTATTGTGAAAATTCGTACCGATGATATTAACACGAAAATTAGTTTAGATAGAAAACGGAACAATTGCAGGACAAGTAACGTCCCGCACAGGACATTTACCAAATACTTTAAAATGCGGGAAGGTTGGTCACCCTAATATTACTGCAGGAGATGATGGGGAAATACATTATGTATAGTTAATGTAGTGTATCAGGTGAAGCGCGAATAACATTCACTTCAAGATAAGGTAGGAAGACGTTTACGAGCGTACTGGTTATCTATCTTCGGTATAGATCTTCCTCTGTAATTTTGTCTTCCTTAAATTTACCTTTCCTCATCTCACTAGGCGTGAAGTTTGAGCATTAAAGGAGTTTAAAAGCAGCGTGAGTACGGAAGTACAAATTCGTGATCCACTCCCTGGAAACCATCTGGTGTTAGGAAGGGCCGCATACAACGGTATATATACAGTGCATAAGTTTGCTCAACGTGCAACTTGTGTTGTCATACCTGTTATTTTAATACAAAACTACTGTCAAAGTAGTAGGAGTTTTATTATCTGTGATTAAATACCGTGACAAATATTCTGTTTCGAATGAAGAGTTTCTAGATGACTAGGAATTCTTACTCTGACAAGTCATTTTGGATTGCAGTAGGAACAAAGAAACTTTTAGAAGCAGCTGTTCAGTGGTGGGCATATGCCACCCATCAATCTAATATCCAGGTCTGATACACAATGGAGATTTTCACAGAAGATACTGATCGATAGGGGAAATTCCTGATCAAGAGCTGATTTGAGCGATCAACCAAGCAACAAGCTTGTAGTTTTTGCGTGACTTGATATCGTGAGCATAGCTACAGAAACTCCAGTTTTTATTATTATTATTATTATTATTATTATTATTATTATTATTATTATTATTAACAAATACATTGCAATTGGAAGATAGCCCGGTGGCAATTATTGCTCACAGTAGTCTGGCAACGAAGTAAAATAAAATGTAAATTACATAAAAATAAACAATAATACAGCAAACAATTACGTTAAATCTGAATCAGGACAGGTCTTTATTTCAAAAATTCCACATGCGTTGGTCAGGGTTCGAACCACAGAGCTGACTGGAGTTTCGAACTTGGTAATCACTACGCTTGTGCGGTAGACAAGAGGTTCCCATTTCGATTGCTGATGGAGACGTGGGGAACTACAGGGATCACCGTGGTTCTCCAAGTGGAATGCTCGTCACAGTTACGTATTATTCGCACAGTATTATTCGCATGAGCTTCAATCAAGACAGTTTTGCGAACTATCTTTACCGGATACGAGACCTAGACTTGCCTTACTGTTGCTTGTGACCACCAAGCAATCTCAATCACATCTTCTTGTGCCAACTTTTATCATGCACATGATCAGTCCTCAGCCCGAAGGCTGGTTGGATCATCAAAGCTACACCATTAGCCGTCATCACTGAAGAGGCTTATCAGGGAAATGAAGAGTGAGGTAATTTATTGTTCCTTTCCTCACTGAGCCAGACGTTGTTGCAACTACATATCACTCTGCGAAGCCCACTGAAATGGATACACCAATCGACCCTATCAGCAACATGTCACACCATTCATAGCAGGGACTGGCTGCATAAGGAATTGCATTACTACCATCGCTCATGTCACTTTCATATTGTCAAAGCCAAGGATAAGACTGAGAGAGATAAATGAAAGTAACAAAATTGATCTAGCACATATCAGAAGACATAGTACACTGTAAACACTAGGTCTCGCCAGCAAAGGCATACTTTTGTCATGTACAGCGGAAAAAAGTAATAACTTTACTTACATTCAGCTCCCACTTAACATAGTGTATTTTATCCGCGCAGCAACCAGAGGTGTATGAAGCAGTTGCAAAGTTCATAAAACACACAGTTTAAGGATATGAGGTCTGCAGTGCTACCATATCGGCAAAAACATAACTTTATCTACTAGTGTGTGTGTGTGTGTGTGTGTGTGTGTGTGTGTGTGTGTGTGTGTGTGTCCTTTTTTGATTTCAGTGAATTTGTAGCTGGCTGTTTGGTTTGTTCGACCTGGTTAATTTCATATTTTTCTTACATAATTGCTGGACTGAGTAGCTCAGACGGTATAAGCTCTGGCCTTCTGAGCCCAAGTTAGTGGGTTCAATACCGGCTCAGTTTGGTGGTATTTGAAGATGTTCATATAAGCTAGCCTCTTGTCAATAGATTTATCGGCATTTCAGAGAACTCACGTGATTTAAAATTTCGGCTGCTCTAAATACCGCGAAAGTAGTCAGGACATATTATTATTATTATTATTATTATTATTATTATTATTATTATTATTATTATTATTATTATTATTATTATTATTATTATTCGTATGGTGTTCCTTCAGTTACTATAGATTTTAGAGTGCCAAATTTTGCCTTGAACGAGGTTCTTTTAACATTAAGACAGCAGTAGCTGGTATACCTTTACCACTGCTGTTCTATAGCACTGTGCTGGAGATGTTAGTCACGACGAACAGTGAAATGACTATCGCGCTGCACGACGCCAGCTCACGAGGTTGGGCTCCACCTTCAACTTGAAAGTAGCCAGGGTCTGATGGAGAGAGACTGTTCGCAGTTCTCTGACGAAAAGCCTGGGGATACATCAAAATGAGTTCTTCTTTTTCTTCTTTTTGTTGCTGACATGGAAGTCACTAACCATTTAACTCAGTTGCGGCCTATTCAAAACATTCAAACGGAATTGTGTTCTTTAACATGCCAACTATGATATACTGTACAGTGGCACAACTTTTCGCCATCCTTCAATAACACACTACTCGGCCTAGATCAGACCCATGAAATCGGGAACATCAATCAGTCATTATTAATCTGCATTTAGGGGTGTCCCCCAGATGGCAGATTCCCTGTCAGTTGCTTACCTATTTTCTTAAATGATTTCAAAGAAGATCTCTATGGTAAATTATTCCAGTCCCTCATTCCTCTTCCTATAAACGAATATTTGCCCCAGTTTGTCCCCTTGAATTCTAATTTTATCTTCATATTGTGATATTTTCTATATTTAAAAGCTCTGCTCAGGTTTATTCGTCTATCATCCCACGCAATCTCTCCGCTGACAATCCAGGCCATACCCCTTATTCGAGCAACTCGTATCCACAATCAATCACACCTGTTATGCATTTAGGTGAGTCGCCCAGGTGGCAGATCCCCGATGTGTCGTTTACCTAGTCTTTTCTTAAATAATTGCAAACAATTTGGAAATTTTATTGAACATCTCCCTTGGAAAATTATTCCAATCCCTGACTCCTCTTCCTATAAACGAAAATTTGCCCTAACTTCTCCTCTTCAATCCCAAATTTATATTCATATTGTGATATTTCCTACTTCTAAAAACACCACTCAAACTTGTTCGTCTACTAATGTCATACCTCGCCATCTCTCCACTGACAGCTCGGGACATACCAGTTAGTCGAGCAGCTTGTCTCCTTTCTTCCAAGTCTTTCCAGCCCAAATTTGCAACATTTTTGTAACGCTACTCTTTTGTCGAAAATCGCCCAGAACAAATCGCGCTGCTTAATTTTCGGTTTTTTATTTTTGAATCGAGTTATCCTGACTAGGCTCCCTTGCAGTAGAATCATACTCTATAGTGGAGTCTTACCAGTGACTAGTATGCCATCTCCTTCACAACTTTACTGTAAACTCCTAAATGCGCTCATAACCATTTGAAGAGATCTGTAATCTTCGATAAATTGCACACCATTGTATGTGAGGGACCAGTCTGCAGTCTGCTGTAATTAACGGACCAAATAAATTTCTCAGCAGGGATGACTTAATAGAAATGTCTTTTCCTCACTCTGTGGTGGTGTAGATATTCTCTTACAGGCCTTGGTACATTTTTTTTTTTAATCAATTTCACTCTGAGTCTGAGCCACTCATCCCGGGGTTAGGAAATGATGTACATGAATATTGGTACTTGGGTCGTAGAATAACTAAAGATGGCAAAAGTAAGTAAGGAAGACAAATTATTTGCTTACGTCGAACATCGGTGTAGGAATTGGATGTTTGTTTTTAAGACTTTTGTCTGGAGGGTGGCATATGGTGAAATATGGACAATAACTAGGTCAGAAATAAATAAATAAATAAAGTAAGTGGAAGCTCTTTAAATCTGGTATTAGGGAATAGGTAGATCGAATCACGAATGAAGAGACACTGAATCGAATTAGTGAGAGGAGAACAATTTGGCAAAATTTGACGACAAGAAGAGAGAGTATGGTAGGACACATCTTACGGACACCCAGGACTTGTTTAATTAGTTTTGTAGGGTAGAGATAGACTAAGTCATGAATGTGACAGATAGATTTAGGATGTAAGAGTTACGCAGAAATGATAGTTTTTGTTGTTGTTGTTTTTTGGCTAGTTGCTTTACGTCGCACCGAATACAGACAGGTCTTACGGCGACGGTGGGATAGGAGAGGGCTACGAGTGGAAAAGAAGCGCCCGTGGCCTTAATTAAGGTTACAGCCCCAGCATTTGCCTGGTGTGAAAATGGGAAACTACTGAAAACCATCTTCAAGGCTGCCGACAGTGGGATTCGAACCCACTCTCTCCCGGGTGCAAGCTCACAGCTGCACGCCCCTAACCGCATGGCCAACTCGCCCGGTAATAAGGTTAGCTCAGGATAGGGTGGCATAGAAAGCTGCATCAAACCACTTTATGGTCCGATGGCCCAAACAAAAACAACCACCACCATTGGCTGAGTAGCCTAAGTTGCTCGCCTCCAATGTTCAAGATTGCAGGTTCCAAACCTGGCACTGTCAATTGGCATTGTAAGTGATGTACCGGTCTGCGATTCTACTTCTTCGGCAGTCCTTTTCCATCCTAAATTTCTGTCACCCCCTTAAACTTGGTGGCAGTAAAATTCTCAAATTATTATTATTATTATTATTATTATTATTATTATTATTATTATTATTATTACGAGTAGTAGTAGTAGTAACCTTATTTAATCCATTTATTGTTGCCATTTCTTCCTCTGCTATGGAAACAGGCTTAGAATTTTCACAGCTTAACGGAAAAAGGTGTATTTAAAATTTATTTTTTGAAATAAAGAGGAAGGATAAAAATGAATTCGTGTGTTTCTGTACAGATTCTAAAGACACGTTCATTGTCAACTGCTCCATCTGCTAGTTGTGGTATGTGTCCGATGTGAAAGTTATGATTTCGTCACTGATCTGTTTGCCAAATGAGAGGGCCTGTAGCTATGGCTCATTTTAATCTTCCCTTCCGGTTCAGTAGGCCTACTTCTGACTTTCTCCTTACATGATTCTCTTACTATAACTGGGTATTGCAAGATTCTATTAGGATATTTAATAGTGAATGCACAAGCAAATTTCTGACGTGAAACTTCATTCAAATCGGGTCGGGGATATCCGACAGAAAATTGATGTGGCACTTTTCATGTAACGCAAAAAATAATTACAACTCACAAAATTATTAGATATGCGGGAATGGTTTGTATATTATTTTAAACTAGAAGGATGAATGCACATGACATGACCGCAGTAGCTGACGTAATGTATATGACGTCTTCACAGGATAGCGCCCAGTTAAGGTATGATTTTGGCAGTCGTAAGTCGGTTTGTGCACGGTGAGGCTTGGCGTCCAGATGCCACGCAAAGATAAATATGAGGTGTCTTTAATTTTTACCTGAGAGATCTATCATAAAACATCAGAAAAAATATGACAAGAATTTTTAAAAATAAGGTGCCTGGTAACCATGATCGGTACGGCGTCAAGTCTATATGGTCTGACACCGTGGTAAGCCGGTTCGAGTCCCGTTCCTCGGACAAATAAGATCACTATCAGAATGTTGGCTGGCACGGTAGGAGAGGTGGTGGCGCACTAGATTGCATGCCAAAAGCCTCGATAAAATTCCAAACCTCTCCGCAGTGTTCATATGGAGTGAGGATATAAGACACAGTTGGTGATTCGTCCGTCGGATGGAGACATTAAGCCTTCAGCAGGCCCTTTGGTGTTATTCGACAGGAGTAGGCTATGTGCCAGCACAGTGTTTCACCCCTCCCTTCCTCATATCATATTTCACGGCCCCTGATGAGGATGACGTCAGGAGGGCATCACGTCGTAAAAACTCGTTACGAAGGTTACTCTCGCTTCATACCAGACCCCGTAGGGACAAGGGTTGGACATATATTGAAGGTTTTGTGACTGAACATTGACAAATTTTGGCATACTTAAGAAAAATATCCGAATATATTATTAACAAACGGGTAAGAGCCTATAGAAAACCCATGACCTCCGATCAACAAAATTATTTCAGAAAGAATGTTATAGAAATTAATCATTATTCTATTGACATGATACTGTATAGACTTTTGGGCTTATGCCGTGTCAATAAAATCAGGCGAAATTCTTTACGTTTCGCAGAGAACTTTGCTTGCGACATCAGAAGAAAATCTCGACTGTCCACGAGAGCTGCATTGTTTGGCTTCAGTGACAGAGTCCGCTGCCTCGTATAAACAGCTCCTCAGTTGGACTCATAAGGCTGAGAGAACCCCGTTCCCGCCTTCAGTCTGGAATTAAAAACCCTCGGACTGGTCAGGGATCGAATCCAGGGCTTCTGGATAAGAGAAAGGTGCACACACTATGTCGCCTGCCCCGTTGGCATTTGAGATTACTAAAATGGTGCGGACCACAAAGTACACTCAATGACACGTTAATGAACACCTTTCAGGAAAAATTCCAGCACAGTAGTGTGTCTTAATTTCAAGCATTTAAAGGAACAGTATGTTGTTGTTATTATTATTATTATTATTATTATTATTATTATTATTATTCGTTACATCAGACTTATTGAACTTATTTAGCTGATTTCGTTGCCTTTTCCGTCTCCTAAAATCTTCTCGCTGTGGCTTTTCTTGCGATCTTCTGATCAGGTTTTGTTGGGTATAGTGGTCGGGTGGTCTGCAGAGCGGTGATTGTCAGACTTTCTGGACTTAGATCTGTCTAATATAATTTCATCTTTAATGCATATTTCCTGAAGATCTTTAACTTCGAGCAGCCAGTTGGTTTTTACTTTCATTGATAAGGTAAGGTTTAGAATTCTTTTCACCGGGAAAGTTGGTCATGCGGTTAGAGGCGCGCGGCTGTGAGCTTGCGTCCGGGAGATAGTGGGTTCGAATCCCACTGTCGGCAGCTGTGAAGATGGTTTTCCATGGTTTCCCATTTTCACACCGGGCAAATGCTGGGGCTGTACCTTAATTAAGGCCACGGCCGCTTCCTTCCAACTCCTAAGCCTTTCCTGTATCATCGTCGCCATAAGACCTATCTGTGTCGGTGCGACGTAAAGCCAGTAGCAAAAAAAATATTATTTTGGTCACTCTCTGATTACGCACCGTCAGAATATGTCCGTAAAATTTCTAACATCTTTTCCTGAATTTATCTTCAGATTTTCTCTGAATGTTGGTGCACGTCATATGATTACCTTATCAATGATCTGCCTCCAGATATCAGTGTTCCGATGCGTATAGTGCTTCAGGCTTGATTACAGTGTTGTAATGTCTTAATTTTGCATTTCGGAATAAGGATTTTTTAAACTACTGTATATCTGTTCCAAGTGAGTCTGTATGCTCTTCGTAGTTTAGAGATCCTTTCTTTGTTTGCAACACGATTCAGTCCTGAAGGTTGGATGACTTCTCTCAGATATTCGAATGTATACACGTGGGGATATTTTGCAAAATTGGGTTTTCACTGGTTGTCCATCTAGGTACCGAAGAGATCCTTCCATGTAGTAGGTTTTCTGGTATGAGATCTGGGGTCCTGTTCTGGATGCAATTTCATGGAGTCATTCAATGAATGCAGTCGCTTCCTGTTTGTTCTATTGGACAAGACTGCTAAGTCATCAGAGAAGGCCAAACACCGTAAATGAATTTTTTCACGTAGTCTACCAAGGGTTATTCCTTTAACTTCTTTTTCCCAAGTCCTAATCACTTTTCCAAAACAAGACTAAACAATAGAGGGGACAACCCACGTCCTTCTCGGACTCCTGTCGTAACATCAAATGGTTCAGAGAATTCCCGTAAGAAATTAAACTTTGAAGTGGTGCCTGTTAGTGTTTGCATGATTAATTCTCTTGTTTTCCTGTCTACTTTGAATTCTTCCAGTACACGGATTATTATTATTATTATTATTATTATTATTATTATTATTATTATTAATAATAATATTGATTGGATTAACTATTGTGAATAATTTGCACCCTGACGGACGGTCTTTTAATTTTAATGCATGTTGTACATGTTAGAAAGTGCTCTTCGCCATTCTTAAATACTCCTCCATCTGGAATACTTCAGCAATTTTTCAGATATAGGCCTATTTTATTTTATTTTATTATATTATATGTTATTTTATTTTACAGTATTTATTTTTTAACTTTGGCGAGGTGTAAGAGGAAGGAAATGGGAATGTTGCATGGTTGTGATAATAAATATGCAGTCAAGGTAATAGGAAGCCGACCGGAACGCGGGATGGAATGTGTTCCGTTACCTCGTGCATTGCCAAGTGTCTTGTATGGCTATATGAACTACCATTGTCACTGTTTAATAACTGTGCCTTAGTGAACGGAACTGGCTGAAGTCATGTTTCACTTCCAGGTCCCAATTTTAACATTCTGCAAAATGAATACCTCTGTTATTGTGTGAATAGTCTGAGGCGTATGTATAAATGAACTTAAGAGTGTTACTCCCTCATCAACAACTAGAGTCCGGCTCCATGGCTAAATGGTTAGCGTGTTGGCCTTTTGGTCACAGGGGGCCCGGGTTCGATTCCCGGCAGTTCGGGAAATTTAACCATCATTGGTTAATTTCGCTGGCGTGGGGACTGGATGTATGTGGCGTCTTCATCATTTCATTCTCATCACGACGCGCAGGTCGCCTACGGGTGTCAAATCAAAAGACGTGCACCTGGCGAGCCGAACATATCCTCGGACACTCCCGGCGCTAAAAGCCGTACGCCATTTCATTTCATCACCAACTAGATGATGATGATGATGATGATGATATATACATGTATAGACAGATAAAGTATGAAAAGTTTCACACCATTTATTAATGATTCGAGACCTCACTCCTCGCTTAAGTCATCAGCTATTTTAGATGAAGTACTCCATACATGTTGGCTATGCCTTTGATCACGCACATTGAAAGGACACAAAATCATAGGTAAAATAATATATTCCAGGTTTCATAGTTTTTCTCTGACTCTCTTGAATATTCCTTTTTCTTGACCTTTCGCTCTCTTTTTAAATACGTTAGATGTTCAGCATTTAAAAGTAGGCCCTGTTCCATAACAAATTAATTTCCCTCTTCACGATTTTACAATGATCGCGAGAGAGCATTAAAAATTCTTCCTTTTTTAATGGAATTGAACCAATGACTTATAATGAAAATGCCTACTTCTTCAAAAGTACTGCAGACTAATGAACCGAAATTGAACGGATATAAGTCAACCGTTAAATTGATCTACACCATCCTGACTGATTATTTCACGGCAGTTTGTCGGCGAACAAGTGGTTAAACATAATTTTCTAAACTGTCCATCAGCGTTTGAAATCCATCCACTATTATTAAACAGAGTAGCAATGGAACTACTAAAGCATGATGACCTAGACACTGGATCAGAACACCCACAGTTGAAATACTGTAATTATCTTTATAAACCGAGCGTACGGAAAGAGCATTCGATCGTGTCCAGCTTTCATATTGCCGGTAAGGAAGAACCTTCCAAAATACAATATTACCAACCAGAAACTTTGTGTGGACTCTAAATTGTATATGTGTTAACGTCTAGGACAAAAATAAATGAAATACATTTTTTTTAAACTGGAATTTTACAAATTGGGTGGAAATAGTTATTACGTTGTTTTTTTCTTTACG
This sequence comes from Anabrus simplex, assembly GCF_040414725.1. Taxonomy (NCBI): domain Eukaryota; kingdom Metazoa; phylum Arthropoda; class Insecta; order Orthoptera; family Tettigoniidae; genus Anabrus; species Anabrus simplex. The sequence continues at coordinate 145,919,199 of NC_090270.1, read as the reverse complement.
TTGCACCGACACAGATATGTCTTACGGCGACGATGGGACAGGAAACGGCCAGGAGTGGGAAGAAAGCGGCCGTGGCCTTAATTAAGGTACAGCCCCAGCATTTGCCTGGTGTGAAAATGGGAAACCACGGAAAACCATTTTCAGGGCTGCCGACAGTGGGGTTCGAACCTACTATATCCCGAATACTGGATACTGGCCGCCCTTAAGCGACTGCAGCTATCGAGCTCGGTAGTTAACAAGTTTGATTCTAATATTTAATGTAGTAATAAATAAATACTCTAGTAATAAGGAAAATAATGCATGTATCAGAATACATTTGGGATTGCAATAAATAACGGGAGCATTCTATTATATTCTGTTGTAAAGTGTATATATAAAACGCTGATCATTCGACGTCATGTGGACCGACCCTACCTTGGATAATGCCTTGCTCTGCTCTCTCGAATAAAAAATAAGGATTTAAAAGAATTTGCAAGTTATATAGCAGTCGGCACACATGTATTTACGCAGTTTGGTACAATGGTAGACCACAGTCTTCAGCCTGAAAGCTGATTGGATCCCAATAGCTCCACCATCATCTGTGACAGACAGCCTAGGTGTCACTAAAGAGGCGTAGTTGGGGAATGAGTGTTCTAGTCTATACCGTTCCATTTCTCGCTGAGCTAGAAGGGTCCATTACACATGTCTCCTAAGCTCACCTAAATGTCCGCCCCTGCTGACCCTACGAGCAACATTACACACCATCTATAACAGGGACTAGCTTCATAAGGAATGGCGTTACTCTTCATAAAAAAATAAAATTAAAAAAAACGAAAGGGACACATACAGAAGTACCATATCAGCGTTATTTACGTCCCAGCAAAACAACAAATGAGCCTCTACAGCAATAAAGCTTTGCTTTCTCAGTTTGAATTACTGAATACTGCACACACCAGTGCCTTTAATACCCTAGCACTGATACATACCTGCATTTGTCTTAGTGCACTGTCCACTAGTCATCAAGGTAATGTCGATCCAAATTCTCCCTCTCAATGGCAATTCAGTGTAGATCTTGCAGAGTGGTTGGTGGGTTGTGACGTCCATAAACATTCTTCGTTGATTTATCCCAGACATGTTCGATGGGGTTCATGTCCGTATAACATGGCGGTCACTGTAGTCCAGCAATATCATGATAACGAAGGTAGTCACGAAAAGAATAGAAGAAAGAAACGGCGCGCATTATCATCCATAAAGACAAATTCTCCTCCAGAATGCTGGCGATATGGTGTCACTATGGGTCGGAGGACGTCCCTGTATCTTACAGCGTCGAAAGTGAAGTTGTCTGATGTAACCTGTTTCTCGCAGTTTGAGTTGAAAAACGGCAACCGATGGCTGCCCGAATATCATTATTCACCATGGTGGCTTTACGTTCAGGATTCCTCCGAGCCGATATTTCAAAATACCGGTAAGTCACAAAATGCAGTCGAAGCCCTGGGATGATTTGTGCGAGGTATGTCTCCAACAGTTCCTGTCTCCCTGTACCGCTTCCATGTTTCAACCACATCACTGTCCGGCTCCAAGGCTAAATTGTTAGCGTGCTGGCCTTTGGCCACGGGGGTTCCGGGTTCGATTCCCGGCAGGGTCGGAATTTTAACCATGATTGGTTAATTTCGCTGGAACGGGAGCTAGGTGTATGTGTCGTCTTCATCATCATGCCATACTCATCACGACGCGCGGGTCGCCAACGGGCGTCAAATCAAAATACCTGTATCTGGCGAACCGAACTTGTCTTCGGACATTCCCGGCACTAAATGCCATACGCTATTTCATTTTTACCACATCACTTCGATTGCAGCCCATTCGTTGTGCAACTGCCCTCCTCCTTAACATAACGTAATTATGCACACACGCCACATGTCGACACTGCATGTCTCTCACGACACTGCTTAGAACACATCTCTAATGCTTCCACAACTACAACTTCAACTGAAACACTGCTTCCCTCTTGAGCGTGGCATTCTCCCTGTGGGTTGGGATAAGTTTAGTTGCATGTTTACTAACACCCTAAAGGTCATCTTTCTAGACTACATAGGACAGGTGAAGACATAGTTAAATAACACACAGGGGTGAGACAAAACTTTTTTGATGCGTGTGTGGTATTGCTCATATCTCAGTCACTTTCGTACTGTCAAATCAAACGATCAGACTGAGGCCAGGTGAAATGAAAGAAACTCGTTCGTTTTAACCTGTGCGAGCATAGTGCACTATAACCACAATGTCTCGCCAGAAAACTAAAGTAATAGTAATAACAATAGGAAGAAGGAAAAGTGGCGCTGTTCGAATTCCAGCTAATGCGTATGGGAATTTTTAATTAAATCATATCTTTCTGATTGGGTCTTGTGTAAAATAAAAAAAAACCTGAAGGTTCCATTGTTGTAATCACGATATTATATTGCTTGAAACTACTAGCTTGCTTGATTTATTGTAGTAATAATTATTAAACTACTAGTATCAACAGTAACATAAGTTCCGTATTAGTCTGCCGGTCTATTTTTTTAAAGGACAGACAGTCTTATCTTAGCTACGATTCATTGTAACACAAATTAAATCAGACTTATATGACTCAAATCCTTTGCGCGCTCCAGGAGTGTGTCCCACATCCGTTCCACTGAAAGAGGTGGCCGATCTTACTGAACCCCTTCCAGCGGATCTTAGTCATGCGTCCGATAGTCCACATGATGCCCTGTATCGAAGAGTTTATTGCAGAAGGATCTATATAATTTGAGGAATTTTCCAGTTTCTCCGAATCAAGAGCTTATGTTGATTACCAAACAGAGATTAAAAAAACAAATTCGCATGATTTACCTTGACCGCCTTCATAAGAAAGTAGTAACCTTTTTCACAGAAGTATCACACTCCTTCAGTAAGATCTTGCTCTGAGAGTTGCTTATCAGCAAATAAGTTGTCTTTTTACGCATAAAAGCCAGTCAGCTGCCACAGATTTTGGCTATTAAACCTAATCACATCAGAAAATCAGTTAACTCTCAGACCTTTTTTCTCATGGCATTTTAACTTCCGCATATCTTGAACACAATGAAAGTCGAACCTGCACGTTCAGACATTGCCGCTGGCCTGCTTACCTCATCTTCTATTCCTTTTGGCCGATTGACCACAACTGCACTCCACATCCTGATAAATTGAAAAGTAGCTTTGATCGTCTCACTACGGATAACCTAAATGCAGTATTTTTTATCTGGTAGTTTACAAGCACTGTAGATCAGATTTATACAGAAGTAAACGTACCGTATCTTTTACTATGGAATTTAGAATCACGGTAACCATAATTTCCTTGTAAATAACAGGGAAGCATGGGAAGAGAAAAATTCAGTGCAGTTGATCAGGATAGTATGTAGTCAACTTCAGGATGCACGCTAAAACTGTCTCATTGCTATGGTCATGATGCCGAGTCACGTATTTTATTTTCTTGCTTTACATCGCACCGACATAGATACGTCTCATGGCGACGATGGGATGGGAAGGGCCTACGAAGTGGAAGGAAGCGGCCGTGGCCTTAATTGAGGTATAGCCCTGGCATTTGCCTGGTGTGAAAATGGGAAACCACGGAAATCCATCTTCAGGGCTGCCGACAGTGGGGCTCGAACCCACTATCGCCGGATTAGTGGATACTGGCCGCACTTAAGCGACTGCAGCTATCGAGCTCGGTGAGTCGCGTAAAGGCCAAACATTTTTACTTCGCGCTGTGCTTTGTTCCTGCACGGGACACAAGCTTTGTAGATTCAGTATATTTTATTTATAAACTAAGAGTTACGACTTGCATCAATTTCTTCGGCTTATCCCAGTTATTTGTAAAGTTGCTAGAGCCACTCTGAGTCATTTTTAGCTTTCGCCAGGGATTTTAAGGTGGGATGCTCTTCCTGAGACACCACCTGATGTTTTAGGTAAAATTTCCAACCCAAATAGGATTCGAGACTCGGACGTTTGGATGGAAGGCTGTTACTGAGCACGAGGGAAGTAAAACACCGTGACGTACTCAGTGTGTTGGTCTTTGTGTTGGCAGTAGAACCTTTGCTCGGGTACTGCCACAGATGTAGGCTGCTTTGCGGTACTGAAACGGCGTGCACGTAGCCTCGTACAGTAGTTCAGTAGAGAGGAAAAAAAAAGCAAGCAAGCCTGTAGTTTTACGTGACTCTGTTGATATATAGATTAGCTACGGGACCTGCAGATTTTTACGTTGAGTGCAAAACACAGGAACGTGGATTTTAATTTCAAAAACACCACAAGGTGGGATTCGAACCCTGGCCGCCTTGATGACAGGCCAGTGAGAGTTCTGTAGAGATGTCAGTCCAATCCCATTTTCGACGATTCAAAAATCTGTTTTTTCCCGTGGTTTCACATTTTAAATTCACACGAATGCCAGGATTTTACTCTCTGTATATAGGTCACAGCCATCCAAGTCTTGGCTCCTAATCACACACACACACACGACTGTTACAGAATGTCTCAAGCTTTTTACATTCAATCCGCGTTTGTGGCAGCGACGATCACTGGACGCAGTTCAAGAGTAGAAAAGCCTAAGAGACAGTAGTTACTCAGGATTTAATTTCAAGATTGGAGCGTCTTCAATACGCGTAGTTCACTCACTGACATTATTGACCGAACACACAACAATACATATTTTATTCATGTATTCTTTCTTTCTCTCTTTCTTTCTTTCTTTCTTTCTTTTTCACATTATGGAAGTTTATTATCGCTCAATGATTGCTTAAGTATCTGTCTACGGTTTACAGAAAAAATGTTGTTTCGCTAAATTACAAGCGCAATAACGTTACTGCATCGAATTGTACGTTGTTAAAGACCACACTGTACTGACATTTTTACGAGAGTGGCTAGCTATGTGATTTGAAATCTAAATCAAAAAATTAAGACGTCCTTAGGGTAAACGTATTATTATTATTATTATTATTATTATTATTATTATTGCCGGCCCCGTGGTGTAGGGGTAGCGTGCCTGCCTCTCACCCGGAGGCCCCGGGTTCGATTCCCAGCCAGGTCAGGGATTTTTACCTGGACCTGAGGGCTGGTTCGAGGTCCACTCAGCCTACGTGATTAGAATTGAGGAGCTATCTCACGGTGAGATAGTTGCCCCGGTCTAAAAAGCTAAGAATAACGGCCGAGAGGATTCGTCGTGCTGACAACACGACACCTCGTAATCTGCAGGCCTTCGGGCTGAGCAGCGGTCGCTTGGTAGGCCAAGGCCCTTCAAAGGCTGTAGTGCCATGGGGTTTGGTTTATTATTATTATTATTATTATTATTATTATTATTATTATTATTATTATTATTATTATAGCCATAATCCGCATTTCCTTGTCGCTTGGAAGTTCCTTTATATCTTGAAATTATACTGGTAAATCGTATTCATTGATAAATGAAGTTGGGGAAGAAAACAGGTAAGTCAGCTTCCTTCAGAACTCAGAAAAAAAGCATTTTAAAACTATTACTACATGGACAAATAAGTTACAAAATCACATGCTTCGAATAACTGAAGTCAGAAATGTAGTAAACTAAAATATGATTGCTCCGATGCCCGGTATATCGCCGTTAGCTCTATTACGACAAAAAGTTGTCTTCCCTGATCTTCCCCCTGGTCCTTCAAATATTCTGCTTACACCCCTATAAGAATCGCATGAACATCAATCCTTATAATTTTGCATTCAAATATTACAGTATAACATGTTGTAAAAATAATCATTCCATCTGTTCGTCGTAGAATTAAGTTTGTTGTCTTCACTGCATAGCGTATTTGCTTCAAACTTTGGCTCTTGACTTCGTTCTTATGGATGAAAACTCAGAAATAATGTAGGTTGTCCTCATGCACTATTTCGATCACGTTTTAAGAATTTGATATTCAGTGCTTGGCCTTGCAACGTGCTTCTCAGAAACTAGAAGCGTGCCATCGATGACACATAATGTAGAGCCAAGTATTCGTTGGCTTCCGTCAAGAAATGCAAGACGTGGGAGAACGTGTATTTCAAGGGGAAATTGATTAGCTCTCTGTTAGCTCTCTTGTATCCACTGCCGCGTATGCATTTCATCCTAATCCAAGTTACAAGGAGCAGTGCAATGTTAGATAATTGTTTTCTTTCAGAAACTAAATTCAACTCACTCTGACTCTTAATTTGCCTTAAAGTACTTATTTTTAATATTGTGTTGTAGTATCATTTTATAGAGGAGATAAGGTGTAAAGGTTCATTAAAGCGCCGTAAGATAAGAGTAAGAGGAGGTTCATGTTCTTTGTTAGGTACAGTATTTCATTATTCTGGAGGATAGTTGGATCTATAAAATGAATTACCAAATGTTATAATTATAGAGACAGCCGTATGAGACGAAGACGAAGATAGCTTTCCTATAAATGTTTCTCGAGTGTGGAAACCCTATGCGTAACAGCTTTCAGCAACATCTACAGATGTTTGTGCCCTGAATACCATTACTCTGAATCACTCTTACTTAAACTCCTTCCGTACTATCGAATTCATTTTAAAAAAAGTATAAGATATCATTATAGCAACGTTTTCTCAATTCTGTATCGATCAAGAAATGTACGGTATGAAGTCAAGCAAAAACAGATTCGGAGAGGAAATGATTAGTATGCTTATATTTTATCAGACAGTTATCAAACATTTTCCATTTTCCTTTTCTAGTAATTATTCATTGTAGCAGTCCTTTCAGGAAGAACCTGGTTGGGAAACTAATTTCAGCGTTCGTCTACTGTGCTTAAGGTTATTGGATCGAATCCAAACACATCGGGATCATGAGAATTACTATCATTGTGAAATTTAGGCCAAAATCAGACATCTGTTGAGACCGATGGTTGTTGAAATCTAAATCGCTCTATTATTATTATTATTATTATTATTATTATTATTATTATTATTATTATTATTATTTCGAATACAGTGATGATAGGAAAGATGTTTGAAATGGTGGACAGTTGAGTACTTTTTAGAGTTGCCAACTTTTAGGATAGTTTCTTGAAACAGTTGATGATTGTTGAACAACGTCATGGAGTATGAGTGGTTATTTTTCGTTCTCTATTACAGTTGCATCTTTTAAAATTTTTTTAAATTAATAGTTTCATATTTTCCGTCTTTCATGGCCCTAAATTTTACGATGCCTTTATTTGAAGCTTCCAACTATTTCTTCCCCTTCAGTTGATGTACTGATGCCGCACGGCCATTAGAAATCGACAAAGAGAGGAAGGATAGATACAACCTGTGTATTCTGTTGTATCTTCATATATATCATTACAAGGACCTTGTAGTTGTGGAACACAAGAACTAGGCACGATTACGTCTTCGTCGACTTTTGTTAGGCCTACATACTCGGAAGCAGTATCTTTAGTCCCTGCCTTTGCTCTCACAGCATTTAAGTATTCCATCGGGAAATTGGGACACGATTTGTATGCTATAGATCACCTATTATTTCAGACAGAATAATATTTTTTAAACTTATTGGATTGATACCTAAACTGCAATCAACACTATCAAAACTTAGACCGGGCTCTTGTGGTGTCGGCATTATAAGCAGTGAACTTTTCGTCAGGTGTTAAAGAACTAGTCGAATTTGGCAAAACCTATTTCGTGAGTGAATGGCATTTGCATCTCTCAACTAATATGGTTACTACACTGGCCAGGTAACCCCATTGGTTTACAATCGACTTATAATCACGGCTAGCTATTAAGACTTCTGTGTACCCTTCAGATAATGATACAATGTTGACTGACACCGGGACAAATAGCTTAATATAAGCTATTAAGCTATTTGACCAGGACCACTTAGATTCTAGAGCATCCCTGATGGTGAAGGACAGCCAGAAAGGAGGCTCCCGATCTTCCAGTTGTCAGATTGCTGCCATTACAGCTATGAACTATGCTTGTACATGAACTACTCCTGTGTGTATCGACTGAAGCTTCAGCTCGTCCTTTACCTATTAGGATGCACGAAGCAATATCACGCTCCCATCACGGCCGCTCCAAACAGCCTTGAAGACTGCAAAGGTCTTCTTGTGCACTCGGTACACACGTCTCTCTGAATCATTGTGGATGCTTACAAGCTACCACAACTCATATTATCCAGTCTCTAAAACGCAAAAACTGCCTCTAATATGAGGATGTGCATAACATTATTTCTAATGTATGTTTGATTGTCCAACCCTTATTCCGTTTCTCTACGGGGTCGGGTATGAGGTGAGATGAATCTGTAGTGCCGGGTTTTTATGACCGGATGCCCTTCCGGACGTCAGCCTCATCAGAGGAGTTAATGATATGAAATGAGTGACGTGATATAAGATAGTAAGAAGGGAGAGGGTGAAACCCTGTGCCGGCACATAGCCTACTCCTGTCGAATAATACCATGGGGTCTGCTCAAGGCTTAACTTCTCCATCCGACAGATGAATTACCTTCAACAGAGTCATATGCCCTCACTCCGTATGAGCACTGTGGAGAGGTTCAGAATTGAATCCAGTCTTTTGACACGCAATCTAGTGATTAGAAATTGTATACCACCACCTTCCCTCCCCTACCCTGCCGGTCAACATTCTGATGTTTTCGGCCAACCTCGGTGTCAGACCGTTTAGACTTGACGCCTTAACGATCATGGTCACCAGGCGGGCTTCTAAGATCAAAATATAGTCAGAAATACAGAAAACTAATGCAGTGAAATCGCAGTCGTGACTGACGGTAATATATATAAAATTATAATTTTGTCTGTGCACTTCAGATTATTGCCTACACTTCGCGTTTATCTCGGATCAGATATACAGTACAATAGTCGAAACTAGGTTCATGACTACATATTTGTTCGTTAAGGCATCACGGATTAACACAATTTCTCGAAACTCCATTTCTTAAGTTCAGAGTTAGCAGCGTTTTGCACTAGGCTATATTATAAATTATTATTTATTAGCATATAGTGGCGTAACAATATTAAAGGAGCCAAAACAGTAAATATTGGCTGTTCCAAAAAACTGCAAGTAACGAAAATCATGTGAAATATAATTTCCTACCTTTTATGTTGCACACGTGAGAGAAATAACAGAAATTTTCGTTTATTTTATTTTTAACAAACTTTCAATGTGCACCTAACTACAATTACAGGGATTCTCATTTCCAATATTTTATATCTCATACTTTTTAACCGTACGGGTTATAAGGGAGATATTCACGCAGTTTGGTAATCATTATAAAGTCCATTAACGGTGAGTATCGTTGTCGTGGAAATAGTTTCGTCCATCTAACTGGCGACGGTGGGGTGGTGGTTGTTTTTATAAGCTGCATATTCACGTGGTCTTCATCACGAAGATAATAATTATGCAAATCGAAATAAGGATTTCGTGTGGCTATTTCTAGTCGAGTGCAGCCCTTGTAAGGCAGGCCCTCCCATGAGGGCGGGCGGCATCTGCCATGTGTAGGTAACTGCGTGTTATTGTGGTGGAGGATAGTGTTATGTGTGGTGTAAGTTGCAGTGATGCTGGGGATAGAGCAAACACCCAGCCCCCGAGCCATTGGAATTAATCAATGAAGGTTAAAATCCCCGACCCGGCCGAGAATCGAACCCGGGACCCTCTGAATCGAAGGCCAGTACGCTGACCATTCAGCCAACCAGTCAGACACTCTTCAAGAAAGTGTGGGGGGGGGGGGGGTTTGAAAGCTCTGCCGTCGCCGAGGCGGAAGAAAACAAAGACCAACTTACCAATGAATGTGTTTTAAGGGAAGATGACAGATACAAGCAAATGATAGTGAAGATGGCGAACGAGAGAAAGACATATCACTCCCTCATAACGTACATGGAGAGAAAACAAATGACCGATTTGTACGAGAATTACAGTATTGGCTTAAAGAGAAGGAACGCTGAAAGCTAAGTAAATGCTCCTCTACGCTTTGTAAATCTAAAACCATCAGATTTGGAAGGGAACAAAAGTTGATGAAAAGCGGATGTAGCCAAAAAAAGTATATTACACTTAAAAATAAATAGAACTCGAAAATTGCTTGGAAGATGTTTAGAAATATATCGTAACTGTTATGACGTTCCTGAAAATTTAGTCGTCACTTGGTATTAAGGGTGAGAATTGCGTAAGCTTCATTCTTTGATCTCCGCTTCTTCCTACCCTTTTTTTAATATAGTTTTCATCAGACGCTCTGCACCAAGTTAGAAACTTGTACGATGCGTATTGAGAGAAATGACATAAGTTTTGTATGTGCTGTCATTTGTGTCTATAAAGTGAAGGCGACGGAAGAAATTTGTGATATTTCCGCACACTTACTTATTTTAGTAGGATATTCCAACTACTGTCACCGTTGTTGCAGAGTGAGAGGAATGAATGCAGCTTATTGGTGCGGTGAGGAGAAAACAGGTACCGCTACTCCGCTAACTTTGTCACTTGCTGTTACCGAAAGTCTGCCGATCGTTAACGAGAATAGTGCGCCTGTGATAACAGGAGCAGCCAGATTAGAAGTAGTGTGACAAATACGATAGAGAAACTCGGGTGGGAGACTCTGGGGACTAGAAAGAAACGAACGCGGTTGTGTGCCATGTATAACGCTTAATCAATGAATATTCAAGATAAATGTAAATATTATAATTATGTATTCAATACAGTATATAATTTATTATATCTAGTGCATGTACCAGTACCAGTTTTTGCAAAACTGTTATTTAGAACATCAACAAGAGAAATATGGACAGTTTAACTGTTTTATCTGTCTTATGACTTACAATTTTAACAAAATTCCGAAGATCTTATTTTAAATGTCAAAAATGTTAAGGTGTCTTTCCAATTTTAATATTTATTTCTGATATATTAATGTTAATTTATTATTAGCTGATGATGTCCCTTAGGGGACGAAACATGTACTAGATATAATAAATTATATATTGTATTGAATAGGCGGACCGCTTAATTATAATATTTAAGTTTATCTTCAATATTCATTCATTGATTGATTATAGTCAATACGGGATTAGTATTACTCGAAATGAAGCTGTTAAAGCTTATCACTTGTAATGTATAATGCTTACACGAATAAGCCAGAGAGAGAAGAACAGTCGACTGTTACACAGTAGGACAGATCATACACATAAAGTAAAAGATAGATCGCAGAAAACTATGCTAAATATTCGTATGTAAATCGGGGAGTTGATGATTGGAATGCATTACCTACAGCCGCCTTATAACCTTTTCCCAGAAATGTAAGATGCTTCAACAATAGACTCCAGCATTCTGCAAATTGTGTGCAAATTTCTACGTGATGGTGTCATATTTTAATGTAACTCTCAATCCACTGCAAATTGTAGTATTATGGCATCTGATTTATTTAAGGTATGTATGAATTTGTGTATGAATGTGCTGTGTTTACAATACTAAGATAATGGTTACTAATTGGACAGCTCAGTTTACTCTAAGTCGTGGTGTAAAATTTTGAAGTACTTAAGGTTCGTGTGAATTTGTATGTGACCGTGTTGTAATTGTTAAGCTAGTAGTAAGTCATTGTACTGCTCAACCTATAATATTGTAAGCCGTAGTGTTAAGTGTGTGTGAATTTGTACATGATGATGCTGGATTTAGAATGTTAAACTAATCGTATTTCTTGTAATATTTTCTTCTCATGGAATAGCTTGTTATACTCTTATTGTTGTTGTTCTTGTTGTTGTTGTTGTTGTGTAATTATGTTTTAACTTTACGTCATTATCACACCACTGTAAGCGGTCATTGCCACCGGCTTGCCGGCGGACTTGAGGCAAATAAAATACCTCTCGCGGACCAAACACGCATCCCCTGTGGGTGGGGAAGGCAGACGCAGAATTCACCCACGGTATCCCCTGCCTGTCGTAAGAGGCGACTAAAAGGAGCGACCAAGTGATGATCCAATTAGAACCATGAAACTACTTGTAATTGGTACCATCACGCAGGGAACACCATGGGTTGCATTTACTTGCACGTAGTACCACTATGTTAGGTACGTAATAGGTTTGTGATTAGTAGCGACATTGTGTGAATCAGGAGGTGCGTCCTACAGTACCTGTCATTCGTACCCCTATATGAGCGACACCATGGTTCTGTCTTACCTATGCTCAGTTCCCACTATGTGAGGAATTCCACGGGATAGTAAGAGTCCCTGTGGTTAGTCCACTTATGTGAGGAACGCCATAGGTTTGCGTTACCTGCGAATAGCGCCGTAATGTGCAAAACACCATTGGTATGTGTTAATGTGCGCATTACACTACCTGTGAATAGTACCATAATGTGTGGAATACCGCGAGTCTACGCAACTTTTGATTAGTACCGCAACATTACACATAGCATGGTTCTACTTTCCTAGCGTTAAATACCATTATGAGGGGCTGATGCCCTGGATTTTGGACCCGTTCCGACTATACACATAATCGATTCAGCATCGTGCTATAGAAGCAGTCCCTTGGTCAGTAATACTATTGTTTTGTGCCAGCTTCTGTGCATGTGAGGCACTGTGGGTCGGACCCACTGATCGTTTTAAATTCATATCCGTCCATCCATTCATTCTTCGTTCTCATGCTTTGAATTCTGGTCAGTGGAAGATTTTGGAATTTTAAGTTGTCATTTCATTTCGTCTCATTTCGTACCATTAGGGGCCGATGACCTCGATGTTAGGCCCTTATAAACAACAGACATCATCATCATCATCGTTGTCACCGGGATGTTTCCCAATAGCGATGTATTTAATAATAATAATAATAATAATAATAATAATAATAATAATAATAATAATAATAATAATAATAATAATAAACATAGGGCACATCTCTCACAAGATATCCTCTGGCGGGTAGCTGCAGTCATATTTTAACGAGAAACTTTTTTACTGTACTACCTCGGAATATTTATACAAGGCAAGTAAAGTACTGTGCAGTATATCGCTCACCACTTAAACTAGTTCTCATGGGAGACAATGTGACACGGGAAAAGAAATGGAGCATATCGTGAGAACCGTGTCACTGTGATTCTCTTTCTTCCTTCTCTTTCTGATCATGCGAAGCTGTGACAGAATCCTTCATCGCTCTGTTAACCAGTGCAAGCGTATCGCAGCGTTCCCTTTCCCTCTGCTAGCCATCAAGTATGAACTTTCAAGAGGCTTTCTTCCAACAAATTTCTGTTATTATCCAAGCAGGTATTGTACTATAATATTCTTATATATTTATACTGTATATTATATATTTTAATATAATTTTTACTTTGCTACATTGTAATTATCACAGAAGTATCATTTTTTGCACTTGTGGCCCTCTTCTTCCCAAGGTGCGAAATTCTAACAAATTGAAATTTGACAATGGTACTCGAAGATTTTCCTACTCCGAAGCTGTGGCGTATATACGATTTTACCCTAGAGAAGAGGGGAATAATAATAATAATAATAATAATAATAATAATAATAATAATAATAATAAAAATCCTTGGTACGTTAACGTAAAAAAACGTGGAAGAAATGGGCCTATGACCACATGACGCACACGAACGAGAGCTTTTCATAATACGTATCGTAAATCTTGGGACTTATCGTGGTCCATAATTGGCCAATTAGTAAATAACAATAGTGTAATAATAATAATAATAATAATAATAATAATAATAATAATAATAATTTTAAATGGATTATCCCCCTTATCCCCGTCATCTACGCCACTGCTCTGAAGAATTTGGCTATTACCTACTTAGGGTAGATTTTTAAAACTCTACGTTTAGAATGTAGAGGTCGGTACCAGTTGAAACAGTTCTCTTCAGCCGCGCTATTTTGCCGAACGATGATCACGCGTCTCAGGCTGAGGGACTTCCACAGTGGAGCGCTGGCCTTCTGAATTCTTTTTGGCGGTTTCGATTCCGGCTCATTTGAAGGTGTTGAAGTATACCAGTTCCCCGTTCATATATTTGCGAACAAGTAAAACTAACTCCTGCGGGACAAAATTCTGGCACTTCGGCGTTTTGCAAAACCGTACAAGTAGTTGGTGAGACGTGATGTTTGTAACCACTAATATGTGAACCTGACCTATTAAGAGATTATAGTTAGCGTTGGGGATGAAGAGAAATGGTTAATTTCGAATTACAGCGTACATTTCTCCACAGTTTGATGGCGATTGCATGTTTAATACTTAGATATCTAAAATTTGAATCACTAAATCTATTTTATTTCTGCAGGCTTGGTTAGAGCAGAGTGAGAATTATTTGTCGAATATCTTATACCCGTTTGTTTGTTTCAAGAGAGAATTGCGAAGGATATTAGGATATTTTTAAGTTAATTCCCTTTTTATCCCGAATTTATCCTTTCTTGTCTCGGTAATATTTTCATAGCCCTATTTCTGCGGAGAAAAGTTAAGTATGGTTGACGAATGCAGGTGTAGGAACTGTGTGAGAATTGAGAGTTCGGAGGATAGGAATGAAGGTAGATCTTGCTAATTCAGTGTACAGGGTGTGGTAGGTAGACGAGACGGAGGGAATAAAGGAGAAAATTTGAGGAAGACAGGTGCGACAGGGAGGGGGAAGTAGAATCTATCATAATTTGAATATAGTTGGAATTTAGGAGGACAAATTGGGACAAATATTCGTTTATAGGAAGGTTATGATTCAAAACTCGCGAGTCTCAAAATTCACGGGCTATAATTAGTATAAAATAGTATCAAAACTTTTAGAATGGGATATACCAAGTATTAACAGGAAGTATCACCATACCACAGACCAAATTCTCCAAGTATAACACTGATCTTAGTGTCATCGAGCAGTGCACAACATGCAAAAGGGTAAACTATATTTAATGTACAACGGTTATAGGTTTTATAAGCAAAAGGGAAAATAATGTTGGTGAAATAGTATAGTTTTGTCATAAAAGACTGTCATTCGCGTTTTTCGGTGAAGTTATAATTGCAAGTGACAGTAGCGTTTTAAGTGAAACAGCCCACCAGTGTGTACCTGATGTTTGTGAGTTCCTCAACCTCCTGTTGCGTGTACTTTGTGCGAGGCTACTAGACAGGCCCACCTCTTGATGAGGAAAGCGAGTCAAAAGGGCATGCAGTTCCGGCTGGCGCTAACAATGGACCATTTCGCACAATTCCGATTACATTTTCAAATATCTACAGTCGTTACCTGGCTAGGATGGGCATTTATCCATTCAAAGAAGAATTGGCCCGGCTCGTGAGTTTTGAGACTGACCCAGGTAAAGTAACCTACTCTTACTAATCCTCTTCTTGGAATTCGTGAATTTTGATACTAGTTAGTTTCAAGAGTCTCGAGTTCTGAGACGACACGTATAGGAAGAGGAATTAGGGAATGGAATAATTTACCAATGTAGATGTTCAGTTTCCAACTTCTTTGAAGTCATTTAAGACTACGTAAACAATTGATAGGAAATATTCCTAAATACAGATCACTTGTGACTTATTGATCATTGACATCCTGTGTGGAGTTACGTCACTGGAAGGGAGAATTGAGAAACCTCTGTAAGCTGTGTGAAACAAACCTTTAAGCAAAGCTCACCAGTCAGGTTTGCATAGACCATTCATTGTTCGTGTGTCAAAATCAAAAGCACGTCAATGTTATTTTCTCACCACATCGGGTTTAATTTCAGAGATTGGTCTAGCAAATGGAAGGCATGAGGTAGGAAGGTGTAATTCACAGTTTATTGTACGTGACATTCCAGCCACGCCTCTCTGAATTACTCTCTGGTCACGGTCTGTTTGACTCTGACAGCCTACTTGCGGTTGTTATTTACAAGATATCTTGTTTCTTTCTTAGAGGATTCCAAACCATTCATTATAGGCATTCAGGGACCGGAATGATTTAAAGGTGATAAAAGTTGCCAATGGGAACAATATACCTCATGCTTTTGAGGGAGATCCTCCTCCCCCATTTTCCTCTCCCTCTCCGAATTGCTTTATTGCGTTATTTGTATTTCTTGTTTTATATTCTGGTATGATTATGTAAAGATTCAAGAACCAGTCATTAAGCAGGAAGTTGTAATTCTAGACTAAAAAGTAATAAAATTCCCGTTCCAGAAATAAACCAGTTGTATCTTCTAAAAGCCTATAAACGAATTCGTTTGCGGAAAAGAGTCAGGCTGAGTGGCTAAGACTGTTTTCTGAATCCATGTTCACGAGTTCAATCCTGGGTAAGTCCGGTGGTATACCACACTCCCGTGTCAGTGTATTTACTAGCACGTAAAACAAACAATGATTATGAAGGTAAAAAAAGGTCTTAAAAGGTGCAGAGTTGATTGTGGGTTGCTCCTAACCCGTAAAGGTGCAGGAATACTTGATGACGGAAAACTACCTCTGTGATCTCAATAATGAGGTATTTCCGAAAATTCTAAAATTTGAAAAGGAAGTGTTTTCAGTATCGTAAAGTTTGTTTTGAATGAGGTTATGTACCCTCCACAGAGATTTGTCCATTTATGGCTATCTCAGTGTGGAAGCTGCTGAGGTATAGGTGGTGCTGAATCGACATTTCGCAGCACGACTAGTGCGTCTGGATGTTCTGAAAGGTGTTACCCATAGAGCTGATCATGTTGCAATAGCAATTTCTGGCCCGACGAGGAAATCGGTGGCAAACTACTTCACTCCTTCTCATTTCTCGTACGCCCCATTATAATGCTGTCATAGGTTTTTGCAGTTTCCCGATAACCGCATAACTTTTGGTGATATATTTGATGATCCACCGAGCCGATGACTTAGCAGACCGACCTGGTACAAGTAGAGAAAGAAACGATGGTTCAGTTTGGGTGGTGGTGGTGGTGGTGGTGGTGGTGGTGGGGGCTGGTTTGACGCAGATCATAAAAGCTCTATAACACACCTGATGATTTTCGTCACGTTGCCATTTGACTTGCTTTCTGTTAATTATCCCTTTATTAGGAACTTTCGTTTGGCTTGCTTTTGGTGACTGACTGTGAATAAATAAATAAATAAATAAATACAATTAATGATTTTTCTACGGAAGTATAAATATTTGACATGCTTGTAACAGATTTGTCCTCCAGTTACAACAGACATAATGAATGACGTGAATGAATAGAATACTCTCATCTCCCAGTCACAGGAATCTAACTGGATATAGTATTTATTTACTGAATTAATTAACTCCAGCAGCTGAGGAAAACATTCCATGTATTGGAATCTTAAATAATCCACATGCAGTTAAACAATTAATTACATTACATTAAGAAATAACAACAGCAATGATGATGATATTCCAAACTTTTATCCCCTACATTCTTATTCTATTTATAGCAGCTTTATCGCTCAACCTTAACTATCTGGCCTTAGTCTACCCTGTATGAATTTCATGATCTTGCCATTTCTTGTATACATACTTCTAATTACCGGCAATAACTTGCCGAGTTTACTGGGCTTAGTCCATTCTTTGTTTATCATTCTGATCTATAACCATTTCTCATCACATAACAAATGCCGTTCATTACTACAAACATATTTCATGCGAACTGCTAGGGTTTCTTTACAAGACCTCAGTAAGCTAAATTATTCCCTATTTTCTCAATAATAATAATAATAATAATAATAATAATAATAATAATAATAATAATAATAATAATAATGCAATCTAATAAGTAAAGCCCGGATTTTTATGCGTAATAAGTTAGAATGCAAATTTACTGAAGCGATTTACTGCACAACGGTTATGCTATGAGTTTTGCATAAACACTAGGGGTTTGCCCCATCAGGACCCCTTAAAGTTATGTTACTCTCATTACATTACGGAAGAGCACCCTAGCCGAACCTCCTAATAACCAAATTAAGTTGCACTCTATCCCATTTCTGCATAGAAATCCGGGCTCTACTCATAAAAGATAGAAAGCCTTCAATTGCACTAACACGAGAATCTGCGTTCTGTCTTCATACGTCTCCTCGGTCAGGTGGAGCTCCTGAAGATTGATGTGATTACACCAGCTGTAACACAAGCATTCTAGTACCAACTCTCCTGCTATTATGCTATCCAACATGTCACTTTCATTCGTACAACCGTGGCAGTTTCACACAGACAACAGATCTGCTTCTCGTAATATCCGTTGTTGCCTAACCTCGATACTATTAATTTACTTCATACTTAGCCTGTATACTTCCGGTCTGTTAGGTCCACCTTGAATAATAGTGTTTTTGTTTGACAATGGTGTGTTTCTTCCTAGCTTTCCTCACGATTTATAACATCCTGAGGGCTCTGAGAAGAGCGCACAGGTGTTTTCTCTGAACACTTCACAGTTTGATTATTAATGATTTTATCTCCGCTTTCATCTTTCAATTACTCCTTCTCCCCTCCTAACTGGAGCTGTAGTAGCCTACTATACGCCCAGAGCAGCCATGCGTTGCACCACTTCTCGATGCTTGGAATCTGTGATCTACTAGTTTTCTCTTCATCCTGTTTCTTCCGTTGGTGGTTTTAAACAGCTCTAGCTATTCCATTTCAAAAACGACTTTGACTTTCACATCAGTTGGAAGAAACAGTTTTCTTAAATCCACAACAAAAGAATTAATAAAACATACCTCACACAAAGAGGTTAATGAGCTATTTCTGCTTCTTGTTAACTTTCATGTAGCCTATGTGATTCTTCAAGGACTAGGATAGCGATTGCAAATGCGAGAATAGGAAACCACAAGACGGACCAAATTTTCATTGATCGCAGAATGTTAAGAGAATTAATGTGATTCGTTTATACGTCTCACTAACTACTTGTCCGACTCGTTGGCTGAACGGTCAGCGTACTGGCCTTCGGTTCAGAGGGTCCCGGGTTCGATTCCCGGCCGGGTCGGGGATTTTAACCTTAATTGGTTAATTTCAATGGCACGGGGGCTGGGTGTATGTGTCGTCTTCATCTTTTCATCCTCATCGCGACGCGCAGGTCACCTACGGGTGTCAAATAGAAAGACCTGCACCTGGCGAGCCGAACCCTTCCTGGGATATCCCGGCACTAAAAGCCATACGCATTTCATTTTCATTTACTAACTACTTTTACGGTTTTCGTAGACGCCGAGGTACCGGAATGTTGTCCCGCAGGAGTGTTTACATGCCAGATAATCTACCAACACGAGGCTGACGTATCTGAGCACCTTCAAATACCACCGGACTGAGCCAGGATCGAACCTGCCAATTTGGGCTCAGAAGGCCTGCGCCCTCCCAGCCGAGCTATTCATCCCGGCATGTTAAGAGATTTTGTGATGATTCCTAAATTCGAAAATTCGACTATACGTATAAAAAAACTTAACAGCTAATGTGGGTATATGTTAGGTCATGTCACTGGTGAATATTTTTGAAGGACAGGCGTATAAATAACCGTAAGAACGAAGAGAAAAGAGGGAAGAAAGAAGAGTTTAAGACAAAGTAATCCCTTGTTCCTATCCGGAGGTGGTGTAGCTCTTTTCAGGCTGACCCCAAACTAAGGTGAGCCCTATTTACCATTTTTAACCATATAGGAGCTGTCTTACCATTCTTAAATTTTTGAGAGTACCACGAATCGAATACGGGCCTTCGAGGGTGGCACTAATACCGCTAACCATAACGCTACGGAGGCGGTCGCAGAAGAGATTACAGATGGATGGAATAATTTTAAAAACATATAGATGTAAACGGAAACCTTTCTCATACTGTACAGTTTCGTTTGGAAATCTGTTTGGAGAATGGAATCAAATTCAGGAGGTATAGAATTTCCTGCATCATAAAGCGACCACAATTTCTAATCATCCGTGTTTTATATTAATATTCATTGAAAGTTACATTTATTAACACAATTTCAATATTCATTTCAGGTTATTCTTTCTCATTTTTGTACACTGTATGTATCACAAATTATAAAACGATTACAATAAACAATACCCTCTCCCTAATATATGGTTTTCGAGATTATGGGAGATCCATCTTTGACTTCGATAAATAAAGCGACCAATGGTACTAGGTTAAATAGACCGGGCGAGTTAGCCGTGTGGTTACGGGCGTTCAGCTGTGTGCTCGCATCCGGGAGATAGTGGGTTCGAATCCCACTGTCAGCAGCCCTGAAGACGGTTTTCCGTGGTTTCTCATTTTCACACCAGGCAAATGCTGGAGCTATCCCTTAATTAACGCTACGGCCGCTTCCTTTCCATTCCTAGGCATTTCCTGTCCCATCGTCGCCATAAGACCTCTCTGTTTCGGTGCAATGTAAAGAAAATGAAAAAGAAAGGATTAAATAGAAAGGTAGGATTACATTAGATCCACATAATCATGAGATTTTTGGATACTCTCTTATGGGACGAATTATCTGAAAGAAAGGATTGGGAAAAGATGCTATCTGTTTTAAGACTGAAGAGCAAGCAGTGATGATGGTAAAATGATAGACTATCATGCACTCTTGACACATTTTAGTGTGTAGCATATGAAATCTCCGTAGGACCTGCTAGTTTTAAATCTGCCTAAACACGAGTGTTTCTGATATGCTTATCAAGTGGACCCGATTTCAGTCATCTCAATGTTCGTTGTAAAAAAAAACTTGTTCAAAAGCATCTTAGCTTCAAATTTGCTGATCGCTGTGATTCAGTTGTATAATATTTTCAACGATTAACAGCTATTCCTCTGTTTTAGCTCTACTAAGAGAACCAGTCAACAAATTAATATTCGTCGCGTTCAGGTTGCCTCCTAATTACAACTGCTCTTGATTTAATTTTTTTTAGCAGTTTATATGCTAATGACGAATATTTAATTTGCTTAAGACTGCAGTGAAATGTAAATTTAATAGGAAGTAATGTATCTATTTAATTAGCATTCGATATCACGTCTGAACAGAAATTTGGGATCGTTACTCATCTCTTTTTAGTCCGGCTCCATGGGTAAATGGTTATCGTGCTGGCCTTTGGTCACAAGGGTCCCGGGTTCGATTCCCGGCAGGGTCGGGAATTTTGACCATAATTGGTTAATTCCGCTGGCACTGGGGCTGGGTGTATGTGTCGTCTTCATCATTTCATCTACATCACGACGCGTGGGTCTCCTATGGGCGTCAAATCTGGTGAGCCGAACTTGTCCTTGGGCACTCCCGGCACTAAAAGCCATACGCCATGTCATTTTTTTCTTCTCTTTTAAATGTGTGCAGCTCAATTCCCACATCGAGATTGGTAGTGAACATTTTTGTGGGTAATTATTAATTGTTGTGAACCTTGCGATCGTAGTCTTAAACATTTCCCCACATTTAAACATAAACGACACAGTGAGTGACGACTGTACATTTCATTGTCAATAATTTGTTTAGAACTATTGTCATCTTGAATTTATAAGGTAACTTATAGTAAAATTATTTAAACAAATTAAATAAATTACTACATGTGAATGACGTTGGTATCTCCTTGTATGTTGCAGCAACAAGCGACAAAACGAGGCGACCTGGAAAGTTTACTGGACAGCATGAAGAACAAGTATTACTACTACACACGCACCAAGGGACTGTTCCGGATATGCTTCCCTAAGGACCGGCCGTCCAACAGTAAGTTCAACGAAATCTAACTAATGTAACACATTTACATAGCACAGGTTCATATTCAATGCTAATTAATTACTTCACATGAAAGTTGTCTCTTGAATCACATGTTTACTCTTGTGTCAAGGTATGTGTGCTATCTCTCTCTTCGAAGCATGATAACTTCTACCTCTCCAATTATTGACAATGTCATGAATCTAACCAATTATTCTAAATCAGGAATCCATGAAGACTGGATCGGGAATTCTGATGGGACCCAAAACAGGATTACTTGATTCGAGAAATGGAAGAGATTTTTTCACATAACGCTTAGGAGCAGTGCGGTGATTTTAATGGTCCAACAAGACACTAAACTTAGTCACTTTTCTTAATACAACTTTTTTATTTATGGAATTATCAATCGTAGAAATAGTTATAGCCAATATTTGTTCGGCTCTCCGTAAATGGGTGTAAATGCAAATTAAATAAATTGTCATCAGGTAATTGAGGGAGATCGGAGGAAATCTTAATCAGAAGCACATTTTATGTGTGTGTTTCTTATGAAATCTGATCAGTTTTCTGTCCCCGCTCTTAATTGTCTTATACTTCGTGTAGAAATGCTCCCTGGCGAAAGCTTCTGGATTATGAGGTCGTGTTTCATTAGTAACACTTCGGCCTCGTTGAGATATAATGACTACTTTGATTAAACATGTTGATGCCTGTACTTAAGTTATTAAACCGCTTGGTAATAACGGTGCAGCACCTCTTCAGTAACAGTCTCGTTTCAGTGCTTGTGACATACTACTGGCTAAAGAAAGATTTAACGGAAACGTTAAGTCATGTTTAGGAAACAGCTCCTCTGGAGAAACGTGGTGTCTTAAGGTTTTTTAAACACAAAATAATATCTCTCGTCTGTCTCTGAGCAAGAGTTTCTTTCTCCTTGTTCCATTTGATGTTATAAGTAACATTGATACGGCGTATTAAATGCAAGTAAAAACTTATTTGGTTAAAACATAGTAAAATTGTTTCACAAACAAAATTTTAGATAATTCAACTGATATGTAATAATCTCACAGCTATGTTTAAACCCAAATGTCAACTTTTCTTCATACATCATGACTGTTCAGAATTGTTAACCTGTGTTATGGTAAATAGCGGCATTGTTCCTACATTTCAGCAATGCGGTAGTGGTTGTTTATAGAGAGTGAAACATATTCATTCTCCTAATCCTCCGCAGATAGGTCATTTCATTTTGTGTGCTTTATCACGAGTATTTTGCATCAAATAATTTTTATTATTTAAATTTAAGAAGAGAGAAGCTAAATACAATTCAGGCATTGCTAGTAAAAGTAATTGAGAAGTATATTAAAATAATTACCAAATATTAAGACTTAGATAAATTATAGGAATAAGGGTTGTCCAGAAAGACGACCGATTCGGACAAGGTTCTGTGATGATGTAGGGGTGGCATCAGTATTTATGGCCGTAAGGATCTTGTTGTCGTCCGTGGTAATCTTACCGCTGCGGGACAGAATCTGCTCCCTATGTTAATCTTATTGTTTGATGCGATTAATATTTTAAAAATATAAAAATAATATTGTTACCAGAAAACTAGAAGGTCAAATACTTACTAAATCTGAGTACCTATATGAAATTTTTAATATTTTAATTCTTATGGCACTGTTTAAAAACTGAAATATTTTTCATTTGCAGATGATGTCAAATTTTTAAATAGTTTCAAGATCTTTCCATAGAATTAGTAATTTAGTTTTGAGTGTAATTCCGATGTTACAGCACGCTTGTATTTTAAGACTTTTTCCGTTTATACTCTTGCGATCATGTACTATTTTCTAACTCTAAACCTTTGCCTACGTAAAAACTGTATAGATTGTATCTTCCGATTACATCGTAGATTCAATAGAAAAGAGCAGCGCGTGATACAGTAACTTTCTAGTCACCAACAACGGCCAAGAACGGCACTCCAAGACGGTGTTTAGATTGGCTGCTAAGATAGTGCATATACTGTAGTAAAATCCGTTAGATGTGACCGTAGTTTGATTCCTGGCCGATATCAATGGAATATATGAAATGTCACGCCCGATCTTTCTTACTCCACGTAAATCTGGAGGACTTGTGGCTATGATCACAAGCTTCTTTTCTATCAGAATATTCCATCAGTCCACACTCACTTCGAGGATGCTGAATGGTATGAACCATCAGCAGTTACAGTATTCCATTTTTTCTACAGTACTTCAATAGACTGCACAACTGAGTTCAATACTGGCTAGTCTTTTTGAAATGAACCTAGTGCATTACAGTTTTTAAATGGCCAGTCGAGAACTTGCATTACGCTGTTCCATGTGAGAATTAAATGGGTCTGATTAAACTGGCACACCCAATTACACGGTATTTATGATCAAACATTATCTCTAACCTGCGTTATAAGAATAATCAGCCACCAGTTTAGGAATGATTCTTCAACGTACTTCGACGAGGGAGAAAATATTCTTATAGTGTAATAGAATGATTCATCAATCTCTTAAGATCCTTTTATATTTCTATATTCACCGTATATATTTTCCCATTTCTTTCATCTTCACCTGCACATAAACTGCTCATGATTGCAATACATGGTTCTACTACAGTCGCATCTCGTCTTGCATTAACAGTTTTAGGACATCATTGTGCTTACAATTTCCGAACTTTGCCTCAAGCATACGATGTCTTCCTGCCCCGGTTTTAATCTAGTTATTCTTTACAGCCAGGCTGGACCTGAAGAAGTGAACGAGATAAACCTGTTTTATGATGTCAAAACACCACCTTAAGCATTTTAACTGCTTCAGGAGCCGGTTAGTGCCCTGTCCAGCAGACTTCAAAGTTACTGCCTTACTACCATGACGCCTGATTGTCTTTGAAGTTGAGCTCTGATCTTTCATACTAGGAGTCAGTGTTGAATGGTTTCTAACGGCTGTAACAGTGGCGTGCACTGGACCCCATCTAGGGGTAAAGAACCTTGTATTAACATTTTCTAATGATTCCTTAGAACGCGTTTTATAATGTTTAAAAAATTGCGAACATCTAAGCCAAGCCAAGTACAGCTGTCTCTACAGTCCGCTCGCACTACCGCAGTTCATCTTCTCCAGCGAGCTGGATTTCCTTGCCGGCGCGATAGAGAGCTACCCCCAGCGAAATTTAAAGTCGCTTGGGTGACGCATGCACTTCAAGTTTCCTCGAGGCGGAGCTGTGCCCCCTCCCCCCACAGCAATTTACGGCAACAGGCCAGCTAGCTTAGGTAAGGGGTGTTAGTTTTAATACTTGACACTGGAAGTGTTCAGCGCCACACACTAGACTGCAATTAAAAATATCAACATCTTAACAGTATAGCCACTTGCACATCGTCTTGCTGATAAAAATAGAGCCAGTATATGAAGTCATTTGTAATATAGAATATATTTTAGTCTTGGGTTTCGGCGTCTATACATTTTTTTTTTTCGAGTAATTCATTGATGGCACGTGTAAAGTATGTGTTCCGATAGCCGCAGAAAAATGTTTAAGTTGCCAAGCGTGAAAACAGAGTTAAGCGTGAAGGGTTGTCTGCAATGGTGGTATATAGTGAATTTTTGTAGTGCCCCTCTTGGTTTATAGGTGAAGGTTTCGAGAGTTCTGTGGCATTCTTCATGAATATAACGTGTTACACGTCGTGACAAATATTTTCCTTCGTTTGTCGTTGATGCACGTACACTCAGTATGCGAGTGAAAGTATACAACTTCAACGACGGTAAAATACCAGTTAAATTTTGCTGATCGATTTAGATTCGTCTTTTTAAGTAAAAAAACGAATAGTTAGTCCCAGTGCGTTCTTGTGAAAACCATTATGTACTATCACGAAACGTCACCGGATGAAACTACAAGTACATTGTTTAAAATCTGCTATAGATGATGTTACTGCCGTGAATATCAATTTGGAAGTATGTGCGAGCGTGTGGTTGAAAATATTCTTGAAAGATCTTTCTCAGGTAGACCTTTCCATGAAAAATGCAGCCTTACAAAGTGGGGATGTTGACATTAAAGAGTGTAGTGGGGCTACGATTGTTTATATTTAAAATACTTTCTTTGCAGCTGGGGTAATAAATATGTCCACCGCACGCCACTGGTGTGTAATATCATCCGCTGTGTTTTCAGGTTGTTTCTTTCTTTGTTTAATTCTTTCGTCAGAGCAGGAAAATTTGAGTTTGTATTCTTAGGAGAGCTTTTGAAATTACCATCGGCATGGTCATGAGGTACAAGAATAACTGAGTTTGCCATCCGCCATTGATACATTGGTATTTTGTCATAAATCTTTCCCCTCTCTCAAGAAACAGCCCTCTGAAACTTTTCGAAGTACTTGCTGGGATGTAAAACCATAATTTACGAAGGAACCTCCGAGTGTCAAAATATGTGTTTTCAATTTCACTTTCTCCTCTTCTCGGTTAACAAGTCGATTATGAGAAATATGTCTTGTGCTTTCAAAGTAACGACCTAAAATATACTGAAGAGTTTTAGAAGCTCTCTAACGTATCAGGAAGTTTTGGTTCCCAAGCAGAGAGATTGTATCTGAACGACGGAGTCGAAACCATCGGATAAAGAGGACCAAACTGACAAACGACAGATAACAGTCAACATACGTTTTATGCAGGCTGTGAAGTAACTGTTCAGTAAGTAGATTAGTACATGAAGCAATGATACAAGAAGTGACAGAGATGCGCGGAAGAAATACAGAGATTTTATTAATATTATATTTCATTCGTTCTTATGAGAGGAAAGCAATATGTTAACTCTGGCTGATTAGTGAACTATCGTGCTGGCAATTTTTCCATTTGTTGTGGTAGTCTAATTTGGTGTACCTCAAGGCTCTGTTGTAGGCCCACGAGTGTGGGAGACCAGTACTCCATTAACCTTGATATAACCCCGTTATTAGCTCCATTTCGAACACAGTGGTATAGGTCGTGTTGTCTGTGTTGTTAACTAGAAACTCTCTTGACCATCACCACAGCGCATTACCCCACCATACTGTGAAGAATTGTTTTAAATATGCCTATCTTTAGGCTAGCCTAGAATCGTTGGCCTAGCTATTACATGGCATTAATGAAGAAATGATTACAGACTATAACCTTACTTGGAACAGACGGTACACTCTTAAAGTTTTATTCTTACTCGAGGTAGTTGACCTGTTTAAGAGCCTATCTTCTTAACGTTGGGCATTCACTTTGGTGTCGTCTGAATTAATGCATGCTTTGTAGAACGAACTACCGTTATTAAAGCGATATTTGCAGTATGTTAGAGCAGTCAGCCGTGACTTAATGCCTACAGAAGGTGGATAGTAAATTGCAGATCATAACACTGTTCAGTTACTCCACAGAAACAAATCACAACCGACGTACCTTTAGGCCGTGCCCCCACACAGATGGCACGTAACCTAGCAAGTAGAGAGTATCTACCATGCAACTAAAGATGAAACCAATATAAACTAAAGCAGCATTGTTCATTTCACTGAACCGAGCGAGTTGACTGTTTGGATGATGTAGCTGTGAGCTTGGATTCGGGAGAGAATTCGAAACTGTCTGCAGCCCTGCAGATAGTTTTTCGTGGTTTACAATTTTTACACCAGGCAAATGCTGGGGCTGTACCTTAAGGCAACGGTCGCTTCCTTCCATTTCCTAGACCTGTTCAATTCCATTGTCAAAAGACCTGTCTGTGTCGGCGCAACGTAAATATATATACTATCTGCGCACTTTTTAGCGATAGATTTACACCCTAGTGCTGAAGCGGTCGACCTCGGCAGTCTTCGAGATCCATACTGGCAATCTTTGAAACACAGACTATGAATCGCTTATGCATCGCTGTGCGACGTCTAGCGTACACTTTACGTATTAGTACTGTTGTTATTTACACGGCAAAGCCAAACTATAGAATTCACTCTAGGTATAATATTCACATCGAGAAATGTTGTATAATGTTATATAATGTGTGTGTGACACAGTTGTTGGCTTAAAATAACAAAGGTTTAGAAAATTCATATCGATCGATCATATTATCGATTCAATTCAGATTTAATTTCCATTCAGTTGGCAGTACTAACGGAACCGGAAGCGCTCCCTCCTTACTCCTCAAACCTGTACACAAATCTATCGCTAAAAAGTGTGCAGATAGTACATGACGTCGCATGGCACGTTAGTCAGACGAATGTACGTGGCTCCACTTAACGCCACGTGTTACATCCGTGTTAAAGGTTAGCTATTAGGATTTCTCATTTTTTCTTTAAATCTTTTTATACTGAATGAGGAAAACCGAGACAGGCTTCGATAATTTTTTCATTCTTGTAGAGAAACATCAGTGTATTTACCATCCCGTTCCTCATTCTGTGAAATCTTTCAGGTAGGCTATATTTATTCTTGAACCGATGACCTAGATGTTAGGCCCCTTTAAACAACAAACATAATAATCATCTGTGATCGTGCAGTCTTTTTAATCCATTGTCTTCATTGAAAATTATGATATGAAGAAAGAGGTAACTGGATGAAGGAGCCCAGTTTAAGTAGCTATTATTCTATATGGTGACGGACTCGTGTTCTAAAAGTAAACTCATTACATCCTGGTTTTCAAGAGTGACACACACCTGTTTGCCAGTGATATCGTGTAGTGATGGCACACTTCTATTGCGAATGGGAGAAGGGCTTGGAAGTAGGTAAACTACTTCCGGTCTGACACCAGTAGCTTGCTCTTTCCTTACCAAGAAACAGAGAGAGCGAATGAACGACAGAAGCTTTGTGGAGGTCGAACGGAAGGCCGCACGTTCATACGCGTGTTGGGCGTGGGTTAGCTGTTCTATTCTTCTCGCTCAGTTTATTACCATCTGTCAGGGACACAGTGCAGAGAAACCGGACATTGGCGTTATGTAGGGCGTTTTATCTCTTTCAGAATTTCCATTTCGCTACATCTTGCTAAATGTTTTTTCTGTGTTATTTCTCGCTCACGTTGTATTAAATCTCTACACAGTTCATATTAATATTGTATTTTAAAATCAACAGCGGTTCATGTTAGACTTCAAGTGGAAGAGGAAATTATAACATTTCAAACAGTACCCAATTCCGTGTCATCTCAAAATAGCAGAATTCCAGAGGACAGTTTAAGACGGGAGCCACACTTTGATTGATGATACTTGTTGTTTAAAGGGGCCTAATATCTAGGTCATCGGCCCATAGCCACACTTTCGAGTGTCGATTCAGTTAAATGTGAAGTTTTTTCAGTCGGCCGAGGACACGTGTAAAAATCCACATTATTAAACAACACACTGCAGCCATTTTGGACCTACGCCAATGATAGAGAAACGGTTTTCCAAAAACCTCGCCAGTTTAAAAGTTCCTGAGTGTTGAAAACCTGCAACCTGTTTTCCAGTCTTTTTTTTTTCAATTTGCTTTACGTCGCACCGACACAGATATGTCTTATGGCGACGATGGGATGGGAAAGGCCTAGGAAGTGGAAGGAAGCGGCCGTGGCCTTAATTAAGGTACAGCTCCGGCATTTGCCTGGTGTGAAAATGGGAAACCACGCAAAACCATCTTCAGGGCTGCCGACAGTGGGGCTCGAACCCACGATCTCTCGATTACTGGATACTGGCCGCACTTAAGCGACTGCAGCTACCGAGCTCGGTTTTTCCAGTCATTGACCGGGTCAGGGATGGTATGAATGAAGCAGATATAGGCTATTATTACGATGGGGTCGCCACTCCCAAAGTGATTTATTAATGACTGATAGATGCTATGAAATGAGAATGGAGAGTGTTGCTGGAATGAAAGATGACAGGGAAAACCGGAGTACCCGGAGAAAAACCTGTCCCGCCTCCGCTCTGTCCAGCACAAATCTCACATGGAGTGACCGGGATTTGAACCACGGTATCCAGCGGTGAGAGGCCGACGCGCTGCCGTCTGAGCCACGGAGGCTCCTTTTGAGTGTTAAACAGAAATATTTGAGCGTAACTTCATCAATCTGATGATGTTCTTCCAAGAACGAAACGTGTCAAATTCTTTGTTTGATAGTGTGTATTTTTATTCCTTATTTTTTACAGGTATATTATAGTGTAACTTTTTTAAGACCTAACAAAGTTATACAAAAAGACCATGGGAATTATAGAGTCGATGAAGAAGAGGCGAATACAATTTATGGACATCTCCTACATATGACTCGAAAACTCTTTACACATTTCGAAGGAGAAAAAATTGTTCCCAGGTGGTTTATGGAGATACATGCTGATATGGAGAGAATGGGCATTAGTCATGCAGACATCCAAAACAGGTACCACTTTCGACAATTAGTTTGACTTCAGAGGCTTCGAAGAAGGAGGAAATCTTCAAAGGTGATTTTTTTTTTCAGAAGAAAGAAGGAAGCAGATAAGCCAACGAATGAAGCTATATTGGCAGAAGATCAAAGCCAGGGGAGGGAAAAGATGATCCAGGATACCGCAGTTGTTACTCCGTGGTCCACAGTGGCCAAAATCGAACAGAAGTGTAATATTTTGTGTTCGACAGACAGAAAAGCTAAGTTACATTTAGAGGACACTTCAACAAGCCTGTTTGCTACATGGGAGTCTCAAAATACCTAAATTTCCAATGCTGGACACCCTACATGTATACGGCATTATCATAATAAGCATAAAGTAGTACAGGAAGGTACGAAAAGGTTCATTGTTACTAGCACCAGCTTGGGCTGAGTGCTCTCTTCTAAAACTGGTACCTCAATCTTGAGGTGTGCCCGCAGTATAGCCTCGCACAAACATATGCGACAGGGGTCAGTAGACTAACGGACGCCATGAACCCACGCACAGTAGTTTTTACTTTACGTCGCACCGACGCAGATAGGTCTTATGGCGACGATGGGATAGGAAAGGCCTAGGAATGGGAGGGAAGCAGCCGTGGCCTTAAGGTACAGCCGCAGCATTTGCCTAGTATGAAAATGGGAAACTACGGAAAACCATCTTCAGGGCTGCCGACAGTGGGGTTTCGAACCCACTATCTCCCGGATGCGAGCTCACAGCTGCGCGCCCCTAACCGCGCTGCCAACTCGCTCGGTCCACGCAAAGCTAAGACTACTCCCACTTTTTTAAATACAACTATTGGTTTGTCGCATATGCAAAATCTTGTGGCCTACAAAATCGAGCCTAGTCTTTTTTTTTTTTTTAACTCCAGCTATTACTTTGTCAGATATGAAGAACCTTGATAATTTACAAATTCTACTGTGAAAATATTTCCAGAATGTTGCCGCAAGTTTCAGTCCATTTTGATGACGTAAGAAATTATTCTGAAAAAAAGTCGATGTCTGCAGTTTCTTCGTATTTAGCTGTAGCCCTTTTAATTATTTCGTCTAAAATGCAATGGTTCTTTTATCAAACGATTGAACGTAGAATGCCATCCTTCAACGGTACTGGTTGTTCTGTGTCATTTTCTATAACACTTTCACTGCTCAAGTGGCATTTGTAGATTTTCCAGACACTGGTCGTCGAAGTAGTTCAAAAAATATTTCAAATAAAATTATTAATAATTAAAAAATCGCCCGCAATTTAGGGAAGTACGGGCATCCAGATAGTAAACTTAAGAACTGTTCTTTTTAAGTCCCTGTTATCTATGCAGCTACCTACACTTCTCGAATATTTTGAGACTCGTTACCTACAGGTTTCTTGCGAATATTTTGATACAGTTTCCTGTTACTTTTCATGTTCGGATATTTTGACACTGCACCACTCAATTCAGATCTTTTCTCCGGGAGGGATTTATACTGACCGGGAGAGAATGGGGGATGGGAATTGGAACAGCATAAGAAACCTAACAGAAGCAGTTTATGTTAAGGGGAACACCGAAAAATGGGATCAGTTAAAGCAATAGAGCTTTAATTCTTTAATATTCATTTTGAACACACGAGAGTAGTTGTAACTTTTACTAATATCGCGTAATTTATATGAAACGTGATGAATATGTAACAATCATTGAGTAAAATTTTCATGAAGAAACTAATGTAAAGTGTAAATTTAAAATCTACCGCTTAAATTTAGTACTAAATGGTAATTACCAGGGTTCGAAAGTTTATAACCTAAAGAAGTACAAAATATGCAAGCAAGTAATTAAGACCTAAAAACTAACTAAATATGATCTAAAAAGGTAAAATGACTTCATTTTAGGAACAGGTTGCAAGTACTAAAGTATTATTAAACGTGTCAGAAAGTGATAACCGATAATACAGCAGACACATTTAATCATTCAGGCTGACAGAGCGACAGGAGATAAATTTATAATTCCTTCAGTATCACAATCCCGAGGCGCAGTTCTCGCTCTGTTTCTCTACAAAGGAACGAACAGTTAAGTATTAGCATGCTTTTTGGTATCTGTCAGCGTACGTTCGTACAACATTTCTTTCTCGGAATCATGTCTTCTAAACCTGCCACCTATCTTTTCCTGGAAAAGAAAAGCAAAGATATCTACCACAGTATTTTGAAATACTTAGTTTGAAACTCGACGCAGATAACGTGTACCTTGTTAAAAATGGTGCTTCAGCTTAAATAGGAATGCTCAAAATATAACCAAATATGACCTTATATCATTAATAAACAAAGCAATAAAAATGGCCGAAGTATGCATTTATATACAACATAAAATTGCTTTAAACGGGGTGAGAGAACCATCATTCACATTTACTTTTCAGATTTCGGGTAATATGAGCTCAGGAAAGAAATAATACTTCCTTAACATCCGAACCTTAGTAATTACTCATGTAGGTAAATGCCTCTATGCCGCCTAGCCGCTCCCTGCCCATATTAGCAATATCTCCCTCAAAAGAAGGTTCGACAATTAGGTCTTTCTTTTCTGGCATAATACTCCACTTGAGACAGTCATGAAGGTGTCATTTGAAAAATACTGATAGATTATGGGCAAGTAGTTGTTTTCCCCCACTTCATTTTGATTTGAGTGATTTATGAGTCAACTTGTCAACAATAAACAGTAATACAACATTAAAGGAAAGCGGAGCAGCATGAATATCTGAAGTTAATAAGCTGTTGATTTAAAGAATACAATCTTCCGCTGGGTGATAGGAAGTCGTCAGAATTCTCTTCCCCCGCAACCCTTTCCTTTCCTTTCCTTTCCTTTCCTTTCCTTTCCTTTCCTTTCCTTTCCCTTCAAATACTAACGAAGTAGTCACTTTAAAATCTTGGATCCCAAGAGGTCTTCGAAGTTAAGCAACATTGGGGGCGTGGTAACCACTTGGATGGGTAGTCTATATGGTGTCCGTTATAGGAACGGAAAGGACTGAACACCATACCGTAAGTAAACTTCGGCGGAAGGTTTCCCATCAGTGGCCCTACGGCTTAGATACGTAAGCCGCCGGAGTGAATTGTAAAACTAATTATTATTATTATTATGATTATTATTATTATTATTATTATTATTATTATTATTATTATTATTATTATTATTATTATTATTATTATTATTATTTGAATAAACTGGCAACGCCCAGGATTGGATAAGGTACTGGCTGAGCTTTACTGCGTGTTTAGATAAATAAGTTATAAGCATACGGTACATTAGACTAATTCTCTATCATTGTTTAGAGGCGTCGGGTAGTTATTGACATGAGGATGATGATGATGATAAGAGATAGGAATTATAGGCGCGAATAGGTTACAATGCAAACATATGTGAACAAGGCGCAAGTATAATCTAGCCGCTCTATGACGGTGATTTGCATACAATGCAGGGGTCCTGATAGTTCAGATCGCTCAAATTTATGCAAATCTCACTGCAGAACCGTCGTGCGGGTAGATGACACTTGCGCCTTGATTAAATACTTTTGCATACTAACCTATTCCTGTCTATAATTCCCATCTCTAATAATGATGATGATCGCTAATATAGGATTTTCTTGGAGATTTGTTTCAGTATTCCTAAATTCCTGTTCGCATTGAGTGCTAAGCAGCGGTGCTTGCTTGAGTTGGCCTCCATAGTTTGGTGTGTTAGATTATTCACTCGACTTAAAGGTGTGGGACGTTCTTTATTGAATGCTGCAAAAATGCATGAGTGCGACTCCGTCTGAGAGCAACAGTCTCACGAGATTGGCAAGAAAAGTGGTTCCTCCCACAGAGATACCTGTCTTCAGGTCATGTATAGAACGGTATGATTAAATATAGGTAGGCTATACATGTTTAAATCTAGTTTTTAATGATTTATTCAGACAACTTCCAGAAGAAGAAATTCCACTTATCCTGATTGGGTAGTATACTCGTGTTTGTCATTTGCTTGAGATTTCTAGATCGACTTCCGTAGCCAGTATAGTGGAAAACGAAATATAGCGACCTGTTTCAGGAATACTTTGATGGCCTTCGTGGTAACCACTTGTCGCACTCGGCCATGAGTTGATCAGCCGACTAACGCCTTCAGGACTGTAATGTAAAGACCTATTATTTTATTTGCTCTCACAGAAGACTCGCTCAGTGTCATATGAGCTGATTACGTATCATTGAACGGGCATTAACTTCAAATATATCCGCGTAATTAAAAAAGATATCGAATTAATATTAAATAATTCTACCGACCTTAGTATTGGAATATATTTTATATTCTCCCTTATTTTTTAATTTTTTCTTAAACATGTTGGTTCGTCAGCCGTGAGAACTGAAAGATTAATTAAAACCATAGGTTTTCAGACAACAATAATTAGTTTCAATCACCATTTTGACTCATATACCTGTAAATTGAAGTGCCAGCAGCCACGTCTTAAAAAAAAAAAATCCAAATCATTTAAAAGACTGTAGAGAAGAAGAGAAGCGGTTGCTACTTAACAAATTAATGACGGGCTACGTTAATTAACGTAGTTTCGTATTGGTGCGCGGGCGACCGGCTACGTAAATTAACGTTTTCTCACACTGCTTCATTCTTGTGTGTTTTTATCCTCTCCGCCGTTAATTACTCGAAATATTTCGTGTTGTTTACAAACTAAAGTCTTTGTTGATGGGAATTTAGATATATTCTTTCCTTGACAATGCTTTCGGCACAGGAAGCGTGGTTTCATAACCCTCAGTACCGCGTGACCGAGTGTATTGCCAGGTGTCAGCATGGCGCGCCGTAGCAAAGACAGCTTGATCGATGATGAAATATTTGGAGAATTTCATGCTGATAGTTTATCTGATGTCCCTAGTGATTGCGAAAGTGTAAGTATTAGTGATTGTGAAGATATGTGTCCGCCGACATTAAAATATACGCGCGGAAGTGAAAGTGCGACATTCAGTTCAGACGTGTCTGTTGACGGCGGCAATAATACGAGTGGAGATGCAAGTGATTGCAGTGACAGTGAGGTTGATGGATGGAGAAATAAGGATGAAAACAGAGTCTTAGAATCATTGACAGGTTTTACAGGTATTTATATTTCATCCTACTTCTCATGCTAGGTGTGCTTGTATTGTCGGTCCACACGGAAGAATGGAGTAGCCGCGCCCGGACAACAACGTGTTAA
Source organism: Anabrus simplex (assembly GCF_040414725.1). Taxonomy (NCBI): domain Eukaryota; kingdom Metazoa; phylum Arthropoda; class Insecta; order Orthoptera; family Tettigoniidae; genus Anabrus; species Anabrus simplex. Next base: position 145,884,164 of record NC_090270.1, on the reverse strand, counting down.
GTGGCATTGGTAACGGAGAAACAAAACTATAAAATAAGCAAATGGTCAGAATATTTATTTAGATCCAGCACGTGCTGTAATTACGAAGACGCAGGATACACATATAGCACTTTAAACCGTCTGGGGTGAATGCAGTGACCAGATGCTGTCTGCCAACATCCGAGTAACTTCCCTGCAGATCTCATTTTTGTGCTTTATTCCTCTCGTGGGGGTGCGATAGCTCTGTGGTATCATAACTAGCTTCTCGTATAAGTGACATTTATTTGGTACCCTGTTCAGTGTATGTGCAATTTTTAAATTAAATAGACTTCAAATAAAATCATCGTTCCCGTGCCTTGTGGTTGTAAGCTTAATCATCACGCTAAGCAATTCTTTCGATCTTGACACTTTCCTCCGTTCCTACCAGTCTTGGGTGGGGGTTGCCAGTATTCTTTCAGTTAATGAACCTAGCTGCCAGTGTGGATCACTGGTAGAGTGTTGGCCTCCGCATCTCAAGATAGCGGGTTCAAACCCGGCAGAGGTAGTTGGATTTTTGAAGGGCGGAAAATCCATTATACATGCTATATCGTACGATGTCGGCATGTCGAAGATCACTGATGAAACATTCGGTGTTCACCCAACAAAATTAATTAAAACTCAGCCGTAGACGCCCACTGCCTCTAATAGGCCTTCAGAGAAAAAGGGAACGTCGAAATTGACTAGCAGACAGCCAGACGGAGTCAAATTAAAATGTCTACACACGATTATTATTATTATTATTATTATTATTATTATTATTATTATTATTATTATTATTATTATTATTATTAATTTTTTAGCCTAAGTATTGTCTCTACCAAGTTCAAGTCTTAAATGTACTTTTCTTAACTGTGTTCCAGATCATTCATTGACCCATTTTCAAAGACTACAGAGTATGTTGAATTGCAGTTTTGGTAGTAGTGGGAGAAGATTTTAGCCTAAAGCATATTGCGAGTAGAAAATAAAATTCTTACTATAAAGGGATGTGACTGCTCGTTGATTTCTCGTCAAGGCGGATCGTGGGATGTTTGAAATAAAGTCACATCTCTGTGATTCGGATTCCGCCTGATAAGTAGAAGTTCTGTGGGTATGATCAGATGATCGTGTCATTAGTCACATCTAACTACGACATGCTTGCTTCTTGCCATAAAATAAGTTGTGTAAACTATCCGCTGAATTAGGCCTACTCGCTGTAAACTTCTCTCTTCTATCCCTTGAATGCGTTGCCCCTACTTTGCCCATCCCTAACAACAGAGAGTGAGGAAGAGCTCCCTTGGAAAGATCGGAAGTTCCGTGGGCTCAGTCAACGGTTGTTGCCATGAATATAATTATACTATAATATATTCAGTTTTTAGTGGAAACGCATTATCGTACAAATACAGAGGTGTGTATTTAAAAACACGTCCTCAAATAGGAAGCTACACCTTAAGAGGAGCAATATTCATTTTAGATATACATTTTGTATCAACTTCTGTCAAGAACAGAAAACTTCATATTATGACGCACAGATCGTTTTGTTTACGAGGTCATTTATTTGTTGACTACCAAGCAAGTGACTGCACGATTTGGGTCACGTAACTATCAGCTTAAATTCGGTAAATAGTGGGTTCGAACCCCACTGTCGGTAGCCCTGAAGATGTTTTTCCGTACTTTCCCATTTTCACACCAAGCACATGCTTGGGGATGCACCTTAATAAAGGCCACAGTGTTTTCTTTTCCACTCCTTTCTCATCATCGCCATAAGAAGTCATGTATCGATGTGACCTGAAGCAAATTTTAAAGGAAGAACTATAAAATGTATGTGAGGAAAATGAATTTCTGCTGCCGAAAGTATGGACATCTACCGTGATATTTTAAAAACCAATTAAGAATTCCGTGCTTTTTACTGATACACATCTTGCTTTATTTCAGTAATGCATGTACCTATTGAAACGGTTAAAACAAGACTCCTGCAAGATTTGAACTCTGCTGTAGCATCCTTCCTGGAGGATGATTCTCGAGATAGCCAAATATGAGCAGTAGTGGGAACATATAATTTTCGTTCGATTCCCTACACCCAGAGACACTAGCAAGATATTATCTGAAGGTAATTTCCACTAATTCTACGCCTGCCAGACGGTGGCCTTCACGGCGGAACGTCTCTTGATATGGAGCCTGTATTTGTGTGTCAGATGGTTAACAATTGCGCTATGTGGTGTTGCTCAATTTCAGAGGTATGTTGTGGTCAGGTAAGTACCAACTTCCACACTCCCGTATAACCGAATGTAAAACAACAGAAATCCAGCACACTCGTATTTGCAGAACGTCTAGTTCGCTTCATTCCGACTCGATATGGAGGTTAGATTATACCTCTTGTAAATGGAATGGAACGAAAAGTTTGTTCCTCTTCGCACAGGATTTCATTTATGCAAATACCAGTTCATCATTTATGTGATTCCATTTTTTCCCACTGTTCATTATTGTTCGTCTGCATTTGATTAGATACAAGTTAAATTCATCAGCTTCCTAAACACAGAGAATATCTTTCAATCAATCAATCAATCAATCAATCAATACTGATCTGCATTTAGGGCAGTCGCCCAGGTGGCAGATTCCCTATCTGTTGCTTTCCTAGCCTTTTCCGAAATGATTTCAAAGAAATTGGAAATTTATTGAACATCTCCCTTGGTAAGTTATTCCAATCCCTAACTCCCCTAACTATAAATGAATATTTGCCCCAGTTTGTCCTCTTGAATTCCAACTTTATCTTCATAGTGTGATCTTTCCTACTTTTATAGACGCCATTCAAACCTATTCGTCTACTAATGTCATTCCACGCCATCTCTCCGCTGACAGCTCGGAACATACCACTTAGTCGAGCAGCTCTTCTTTCTCTCAATTCTTCCCAACCCAAACATTGCAACATTTTTGTAACTCTACTCTTTTGTCGGAAATCACCCAGAACAAATTGAGCTGCTTTTCTTTGGATGTTTTCCAGTTCTTGAATCAGGTAATCCTGGTGAGGGTCCCATACACTGGAACCATACTCTAGTTGGGGTCTTACCAGAGACTTATATGCACTCTCCTTTACATCCTTACTACAACCCCTAAACACCCTCATAACCATGTGCAGAGATCGGTACCCTTTATTTACTATCTCATTTATGTGATTACCCCAGTGAAGATCTTTCCTTATATTAACACCTAGATACTTACAATGATCCCCAAAAGGAACTTTCACCTCATCAACGCAGTAATTAAAACTGAGAGGACTTTTCCTATTTGTAAAACTCACAACCTGACTTTTAGCCCCGTTTATCAACATACCATTGCCTGCTGTCCATCTCACAATATTTTCGAGGTCACGTTGCAGTTGCTCACAATCTTGTAACTTATTTATCACTCTATAGAGAATAACATCATCCGCAAAAAGCCTTACCTCCGATTCCACTCCTTTACTCATATCATTTATATATATAAGAAAACATAAAGGTCCGATAACACTGCCCTGAGGAACTCCCCTCTCAACTATTACAGGGTCAGACAAAGCTTCACCTACTCTAACTCTCTGAGATCTATTTCGTACAAGCGAGGACTGCAATCATATAGTTGGACCCTTTATAAATTCGAATAATCCTTCTGTTGAAAAGCTGATATAAAAATGTCTATATTTTTTCATTTCTCATCCACTCGCTTGTTTAAGCGTTGCCTTAGTTTCTGAAGTACATAAGTTACGTTTCATGCTAGAGTTTGAAATCATAGTGCTGACGGCGGAAATCCCAAATGTAATTTTTCCCAGGCTGTATCTTACTCGCCCATGGAGGATACTGGAACAGCACTTTTTTTCCGGTCCTGATCATAAAATCAGTCAGGGCCTGAATATCGGTAGATACACCCTGATTCTTCATATTAGATCGAACAAATGTCATCAACCCGCACCAACTAAAACAGCTATTTCATTCTGAGCTTCAGTACTCAAGCAATTTCTGTTAATAGTTGTTCTCACGTGGCTGAGTGAACGTCGTTCCTCACCTCAGGAACATTGATCTTGGGATAGAAGAAAGACACGCTGCAAATACATTGCCGGACTGACAGTGATAATGAGATAATTATCTAAGCCTTCAAAATCTAACTCGTTCGGTTTCGTCCTTTTGAAGTTTTCCTTTAATACTGGGTCAAACTGTTTTCCTCGTCCAAATCTTTCTGAACTACATTAAGACTAATCGTAACTACCTGATTTTACTTGGTGGTTTACATTACTCACGTAATAATAATAATAATAATAATAATAATAATAATAATAATAATAATAATAATAATAATAATATAATGGTGCCGGTCTTCCCGCTAATTACGTTTTACTTTAAGTGCACACAACCGTTGAGCAACCAAAAATATTGTAAGATTGTATAAGATCTTCTGAAACTCGCAGCTGTTCACTAAATTCGCTCCAGGAATGCACACAGAACTTTTAATCTGTGTTGCAGGATATACTGCTCATGATATCTACGGGTTAACAAGTAGCCATGGGATTAACTGAGAGTTTTACTAAATTTGCAACCTGGAGTGGTGGTGAGAATCTCTTTCATTGCTTCTAAAATGTCCAAGGAAAGAATAATATTCCAGAAAATTGTCTGGTTGCCTGTTTCTTATTGATTAGGTTTCTGTCCGAAGCACTCTAAATCAGACTATGGAATTATATCACGAAAATAAAACCTGCCTCAAGAACCCATCAATTCCAACCACCACAATTTTAATAGAGAGAATGACGTAAGTTGGAGATGGGGGTGAGACGGCTGTTGTGCTTAAAGACTACACCGAACCAAATGACTAGGGAGGAAAGTTTTCTTAATTGTTACTGAAATGGAGTGTAAGTTTCTAACGCAAGTTATCATGAATTACAGCTTGAACTTGGAGTAAACCTCTCGCTGTTGAGAATTATAGTAGTATAACCGTTTCCCCTTTCAAAACTCCATAGATTTCGCAGATAATTTCTGAATACACAACTCCATTTAACTGCAAGCTTCAACCGCAAACAATTATAAAGACACAAGGAACTCACTTTAGTTTTATTACTACCTGATTCGTGAAATTCGTCTCTTCGAAATCTTCATCGGATAGGCTGGGTAGTGACATAATTTGTATCTTCAGGTCTTGAATGCATATCGAATGTCAACACAATTAGCAGGCACTTAAAAGTAATTTCAGTGCGAGAGACCCGTGTTAGATTTGCTAGTACATTACACAGGCCTAGAGGCATGATTTTTTTCGCTTTAACGGTAAACGCGACTTAAAATATTTGGAAGCGATTTTGAGATATGTTAAAGAATCATATGATTCTGGTTACGAAATCAGTGATTTTGTTTTCGCGAATTAAAGCGATGAGGCCAGTTTAAAGCGAAATGCACTTATTTTGCGATAAGTGCGAAAATGCAGCGAAATTAATTGAAAATACCAATCTTGAAACTGTATTCGAATATCACGCGTGTGAAGAGAAACAGATGACAGAAGAAAGATTTCTCAATTCGACAGAAGTATCTCTTTGTACTAATTAAAATTTTTAAAACCCTTAATGGTATGGCGATATAGAGTGACAGCTGCGGCCATATATGGTGAAAAGGGCAATTTGTTATTAATCTTGATTGGGCCTATATTATAGTTCTAATCAGGATTTAGTTACATAAGACATAATGAATGATTAACAATTTTGTTTCTCTTTATCTATCTTTCACATAAATAATTCACAAAACACACGAATTAAACATTTTGTGAATAATTTTACGAAATGATTAAAGCAAAATTAAAGCGATGGGCTCAGCCCTATTTCGCGAAATAACGCGAAAAATTGTTTTCTTTTCGCGAAATCAAACAAAAATTAATGCGAAAAAATCATGCCTCTACACAGGCCCCATTTCTCGCCGAAATTCCGGTATACTTGTCTCTTTAAAACTGAGTGAAAGAATGTTACAAACAAAAATTTCACTATATTATGCTTCTTCTTGCAAAATACTCAACGTGCGATGTATTTATTGAAAATACTAAAGTCTCGAAGTGTACAAGTATGAATAAAAATATTATGGAAAAGAAGAGAAAAATACTTCTATCGAACAGCTATCGTTGATCTCGATTCCATTCCTCTATTAGAGCTAGTATGCTAAATTCTGCTTTACGCAAATATTATCATTACGAGAATAAATAAGTGATATTATCATACTCGTTTGACGAGCTCTTGATGTAGACGATACACGTGGTTGAGTTGTAGTTTTTGCAACACACGAAATGCAGGTTAACGGAGGAACACCACTGGAAGGCAAAGCCAGCGGGATGTGGGCGGAAGAAATCACGCCTTGTCAAAACAATTTCGCCACCTGCTCCAGTCGAGACGAGAATACAGTTTCTTCAAAAGTAAAGAGCTCTCACAGCAAAGCAACTCATGGTATACCTGCGGAACTTCACATTGTGGACCAGGGAAGTGCTCGTAAAATTATCGCAGATCTCTACGGCAGAGAGGCAGCTCGTTGAAAGTTGGCAGTCCTAACCACATGTCCGATAATTGAGGATACTTGATTGCATTGTCAAATGTCAACTCAGTTGATGGGAATATGAAATAAATCAAACGAAATATCTGTATCCTGAATTTCCTTACAATAATTCGCTAATATTGAAGTCGGTAATAATAATAATAATAATAATAATAATAATAATAATAATAATAATAATAATAATAATAATAATTCAAACTTAACAAAGAATTGTATTAAAGAACAGAAGTGGTCGAATTGATGAGGAAGAGAAGGTTACCATTCTATGGAAAATTGTTGAGGATGGACAGTAACAGACTAACGAATAGAATCTTCAAATTCGAAGACAGAGCTGAAAAGATTTCGAGAAGTGAGGTTGGACTTGACGAAGGAGGGGGTTCCGGAAGATTACATCATGGACATAAATCGATGTAGACTACTCTTCAAAACATTTCGTGGTTTCCAGGAGACTGGGGAAATACTAGTGAGAAAAATATCATATATACAGGAAAAGGAAGTAGGAGAAACAGTGGAAATATATTGGCAGATAGTGAAGGCAGAGAAGGCTAAAAATACCGCAAAGATTGTCAAACGTGGTCCGTAGACGGCTGAAATGGAAGAAAAAAATAAAAATATAATAATAATAGTTATTGGTTTACGTCCCGTTGACTACTTTAACGGTTTTCATATATGCCGAGGTGTCAGAATTTTGCCCCGCTAGAGTTCTTTTACGTGCTGGTAAATCTACTGACGCGAGGTTGGCGTATTTGAGCACCTTCAAATACCTCCGGACTGGGGTGGGATCGAAGCCGCCAACTTGAGGTCAGAAGGCCAATGCTCTACAGTCTGAGCTTCTTAATCCGGCCTCAGTATTAGAATTTAATCTGCGAAAAAGGTAGAAATCATTAACATTGAGTAGGGTATAGGGAAATGAAGACATACCATATTCCCTAATATCTAAAACTACAGTATTCGTGATACAGTAAATGACGGATCATTTTAAGATGTCGTCGCTTCGCCTAGGAAAAAATGCTATGTGATAATATTTCAGCTTAGAACTCTGACCAGAAAGGTTCTGTCATCTATGGTTCAGTATTGCATGAACTATGTCAATGAATTTTCCGTCAGTGATAAATGTGTTGCGGGTCAGTATATCTCCACTCAACATTACAACATAACTGTATTTCGAAGCGCAATGACAAATATGCCTTTTAAACGTCTGACGTGGACATTTTTTGAAGTATGTTTTTATATTTTTATAAACCTTCCAAAGATTCCAAAATTGGTGCTTAAATATTGAAAGAATTATGAATTTAAGGGGAGAAATGAGAACATTCCAGGAAATAATGCTTCTTGGTAGTTCACTACCTCAATGAAACTAGCAAGAAGGCGCCTAGAAAACTGTTACTTGCAGGTCAGACTAAACAGATTATTGCCATTGAAATACGCAATCTTAATTTTCGTTGCCTAACGCAAGCTGGTTCTGATAACAATGTAGGCGTATTCGTACCTCGCTGGCTGGAGAGAAATCTGTTGTTGACTGTGCTACTTACGCTTCAGACTGCAGTTGCATTGTCCTTATAGCCTCCGGAAGTCACCAGTATACAGGTGCACAAGTTCCTGTCCGTTCTTATGACCAGTAATGTAGTAACTTATTTTCACAGTGACACATGCACTTGTTCAGCTGTAAAGACAATCACAGGGCATAATTCTTTTAGCAAAGAATCTCTCCACGTCATTTTCCTCAGAAATTTGAAATTGAAAAGATCATGCCACGAATAAGAACAAAATAATGTTTACAGAACATCTTTCCCGCATTATGGGCTGTTACGGAAGGCGGCTTGTGTTCTTCTCACAGAAGACTACTTCAAATATCGAGCGAGTTGGTCGTGTGGTTAGGGGGCTCGCAGATGTGAGTTGCGTTCGGAAGATAGTGGGTCCAAACCCCACTGTCCGCAGCCCTGAATATGGTTTTCCGTGGTCTCCCATTTTCACACCAGGCAAATGCTGGGGCTTTACTTTAATTAAGGCCACGGCCGCTTCCTTCCAACTCCTAGCCCTTTCCTATTCTATCATCGCCGTAAGACCTTTCTGTGCCGGTGCGACGTAAAGCCAATTGTTAAAAACAATAAGTTTTCAGATAGTGTCTTTCTTAATTTAGGAGTATTGTATAATTATTTCTCATGCGGAACACTCTACGGACCATCAGTGATATTGTAGAGAATTTCATGCAGTATGTCTGAAATGCAGATGTTTTTCCCATCTTCTACAGCCCTCAATGAAGTAAAATATTGGTGTTTGCCATACTAAATTAGTTACGGACTACGACTCGGTTATGCATCTCGGGCAGGCTCATTTACAGTGAGTCACAGCATACAATGATGCACATCTTAAACTATTATGTAATTACATATCTCAAAGGCTTAAACTATATATAGCTCGGCAACGAAACATAGCTTAGAAAACGAATCACAGAGGGAGTTTGTGTGGTACGGGTCTTGTAACTGTAAGCATGTGTTAGGAAAATGGTGGGTTCAAACCCTAAGAACTTGGACTCATGAGTCGGATATACTATTCCTGATCTAAAGAGTTCGTCGCTGCCGCCTCGTGCCAAACCTGCATAATGAAACGATAATACATATGTCATTTCATAATACAACTGCTATAAATACCGTACGTTTATTAAGCTTGTTCATACGTAGGCAATTCTGGATTGAATAACAGCATGTAATTGCTTTCGACATTCAAATTTTAACACATTTTAAGGAGATCGTGAATCATAAAACCCTAAACATCTCCTTTGATGTTTTGTTGGCGAATAAAGGTTTAGAAAAATTGTTTAGGATTTTGATTACCAAACTTTGTTTAATGCAAAATTTCGCTGAACGTGAGATTTTGGAATTTCCTAGATTCGTCGGAGCCAATCCCGACAAAATCCTAACAACCATAATACAGCTCTCCACTTGCCATCTACAGGAACGTAATCTGAATTCGAACCTACTTGCTGACGACGAAAGTCGAGCTTTGAAAAAATGAACTGTGATGATTATGTACACAGTAAATGTTACACGTGTCTTCCATTGTCTGACACAATTCAAGCAACAGTATGTAAAACACAATAAATCTGGTTTTGATTTGCTTATGTGATGCTGAGTAGATATTGTAATCGCGAACTACAGTAACGTCCTCAAATTTTGTGTATGTATTTCTATAACGAAACTAAATCGTTTTATCAAACATACCTCACAATTTGAGTAAAGCATTTTTGAATGTTTCAACTCGACTACGTATCTGTACGTAGCATCCTGTGCTACTTTCTTAATAGCCAGTTGACCGGTTCTCCATACTTTTTTCGGCAAGTCGCTTATTGTATGTTAATTGTTGTTCCCGTTGTCCCAAATACTCGGCAAGGGAGTTCCTGTGCAGACCTGCCATATTAAGGCACGGATTACCGCGACACGTACTGCAAACATCCGGAAGTTTTTACCCGCATAGGTCCATCGACCTCGCTCATGAGTATTCTTCGCCAGATGGTGGTTGACTCGCCAGGGGTATCCAGGAAGGAATGATGGAATACCAGTCCTCTACCATATTCAGTAACGTACTTAAGTATTTTAGACTTCCTTCGGATACCCAGTGGTTGGATTCACTTTCTTCTGTGATATGTCACACCATAGAGCTTCGAGTATTGAAGGGAATGTTGTTAAACATCTAATGTATTTGTCGTACATTCCTCACACCCCCATGTAACTTAATATATTAATTCCGCACTTTTCCGGACTGTATAAAACATTTGAATCATCTAACATCAAAGTTCCAGATAGCTTGAAATTATGTAGAAGAAAATGGAGAAGCTCTAAGAAATACAAGGCACCATAAGATACGATCTGCCATTGCTCAAGCATTAAGGGTCCCGGACTTTACAGTCTTCAAGTAGGTTCTTGGCCTCTCTGTTACAGGAAAGACCCATCGAATTGACATGTTTGCCTTCAAAGACCGCCGAAAGGGCTTCGATTCTTCGGTCAGTTTCGAAACGTCCGAAACATAACCCAAATTAGGTTCATAGGAAAAGAACCAGGCATCCCATTCTATCAACAAGAGTACCAGCCGGATGATACGGAAGTCATCGGATTAATGATTGGCGCTACAGGAACTATTCCTCTCTTTTTCATCAAGTTCTGCAAATCATTTAACCTCGATCAGGCATTGATAAGAGAAGTTGCAGAGACCGCCTTGAAATATTCAATTCAAATCCTGAAGAACCATATCTCCCAACTTTTTAATGAAATGATTTACGTCAGATGTACTAACCAACCATTATGTAATCAACTACTCAAAGTTACTTTTAAAATGTATCTTGTTTTCAATATACGTTGTCCGCAAGGGCAATCTCCAGTTGGGAAAAGTCGAAATAAACAAGTGAAATAAATAAATAAATAAATAAATAAATAAATAAATAAATAATAAGCCAGTAAACGCATCTCATTGAATTTCCCAAAGCACAGTTTGACCACTATTGTAAAGTAATTTATGACATTAAAGTATGCTGGGTAATTAGATACTATTGGGAATGATGCAGCTTCTCTATTGTCCGGGTTTCACTACCTAACTTTCAGGACCGACTTTTCCAATACCTCTTTTTTCGGGTGTTGATGTGACTTCTAAACTCAGAAATCCGATCACATTATGCATCTCAACGCTGAACAATCTTGTCGCTAGTTACTCCATTTTAGAACTGATATTGATACCGTATTACTAATGTGAAATGCGGTATAATGGTCGTAAGGGGAAGTGATAGTGTACTCGTTTTTTACGTCGCATCGACACAGATAGGTCTTATGGCGATGATAGGATAGGAAAGGTCTGGGAGTTGGAAGGAAGCGACCGTGGCCTTAATTAAGGTACAGCCGCAGCATTTTCCTGATGCTAAAATGGGAAACCACGGAAAACCATCTTCAGGGCTGCCAATAGTGGATGCAAACTTAAAGGTGCACGCCCCTAACCGCATGGCCAACTCTCTCGGTGGTAATAAACCTGCCCTGGTTTGGCGGGAAATGGGGATGAAATGGGAGATATAATATACTCCAGTACCACCTATTTAATATGATTTTCACCCATAGTGGAGGAGTAATGTTAAGGAAGAATATAGACTTCAAAGAAAAATAAGAAACTGAGATGGGCAGATAAATATTTCCAATTGCATTCATTGTGTAACATACCAAACGGATTTTAGTACCCGGTAGTAACATGCATCACCTTATCATTCTTAAATTCGCTTTCCAATCAAATGTTGAACTCTTGCAATTACTGCGTCACGATCAACAGTAAGGTCATATTCGTTTTCAGTCTTTTGCCTGTCATCAAGAAAGTATTAATTGAGATTTTAAAAGATTTGTACACAGTTCATCAGTTTAATTATTCAATATTTAGGCTAATTGCTGTAATCTGATTAAGATACAGCATGGCCTGTCTGTTAATATTGCACCTTAAATGTTATGTAGAAGCTTTTCTACAACTTACTGAAGAGGGTTGGAATCATTGTGGTCAGACGTCAAGTTAGTAACAAGACCTCGATCTCTACTGAAGTTCCTAAAGGGTTGTTGTGTGCTCGGTGTAAGGACTTACATACTTTTCGAAGCAGTCAGCGTCTTTTAAGAGTACTGAAGTGACTGCACTGACGAAGTATTTAGTGACCTTTAAAAACAAAACTTACAGAGTAACCTTACCTAGCTTGTATACCTTTCTGAAAAAGAATGATTCCTAAGTTTGATTTCTCAAGTAAGAATTATGTAATACAAGTAATTTTTGTTATCTTGTTAGCGAAATTATTATAGTCTAACAAAATATTATTTTAACATTACCTACAATACAATGCTTAATTTTGAAGGGATGATTTTTCTTCCATGACTTGATAACTGAAATGTTATGTTTTATAGATTGATTTGTTTGTACTATACTACAGTTTGATTTTTTCCTAGTGGTTTAACATCATATAAACACATCGAAGCTTTCTACTCGGAAGACAGCAGCCATGGCCTTAATTAACGTACAGCATCCTCATTTTCCTGGTTTGAAAATAGAAAACCACCAAAAAAACACGGTGGGGTTAGAACCCGACATCTACCGACTGCAAGGTCACAGTTACGCGATTTGAACCACATAGGTAACTCGCTCGGTGATTCACTGTTAAAATAAAGGTTTTTCCTAAAATATGTCTTAACTTGATTGCATGGAGATACACACCAAGGATACTGTATTACACGTGTTAAGTTGTTCTTACCTTACCTTTTTATAAGACAAGCCACTTCCTTCAGGAAATCTCGTCATGAGCAAGCTTTTTTTGATTGGTCGCATGGCCATGACAAGGTCAGCCAGATACAGAGATGATGTCATTGTTTAAAAAAGTTTTGCATTCCTCACAATGTACTGTGGTTTTATCTTGTGCGGTGGCCCAGAACGAACATCAGACAAGGTCTAGGTTTAGTCTTCTTCACGTATCATTGGTCGGATTTCAATCAGTTTACAAACTGCGGGGAGGTACGCGATTCTGCTGGAAGATCGCGTTGTTTTTCAACATACAGCTCATGGTTAGCTCGATTTTGTTGTTGTTGTTGCTAGTGGCTTTACGTCACACCGACACAGATCTTATGGTGACAATGGGATAGGAAATGCCTAGGAGTTGGAAGGAAGCGGCCGTGGCCTTAATTAAGGTATAGCTCCAGCATTTGCCTGGTCTGAAAATGGGAAACCATGGAAAAACATCTTCAGGGCTGCCGACAGTGGGATTAGAACCCACTATCTCCCGGATGCAAGCTCACAGCCGCGCGCTTCTAACCGCACGGCCAACTCGCCCGGTAACTCGATCTACACGAGGTGGTGATGCTATTGTATTCTCACAGTTACATAGCGCTTTCTACTCAGAATACTTTTAACTCATAATTTAAAAAAGAGTTTTTGGATCCATTTTAGGATATTTGGGGTTCTTAATTTTGTTTTAGGCGTCAACTTTTCTCCCTCACCAACGTCCGTTCCAACTACTAACACATTTAACAGGCCCGGGAGTATTAGGTGTTTTGTTCCGCTTAAGTACTAGAATGAAGCAGACACATTTTAACACCCTTAAATATCACCTTCAGCATGGGTTGAGCTCTGCACCTAAGACCTAAATTTCAAACGACTAACCTACTTTTGACACTAAGGTTTGTTCAAATTTCTCAAAATGAACATAAGAGAAGAGCACTAACGTACGGCTCAGGGTTAGTGGTTCTTATATCAATTTCAAAAATGTTTCTTTTTTTTAATTCACGGGTTTGTTCCTTTATTCATAACAGATATAGGCTAATTTATTTATTTTATTTATAAGCCTAGTGTAGTATTTTGGATCCTTTCGGTCACCTGTAATTTCATACAGACTAATAAACTAAAAGCATAGCTTATTATGAAAATATACACGTAAAGTGAACAGTAGGTGTTATATTGAATTATTTTCCTGGGACAATACTGAGAATAGAACCAACTCACATGAATTAAGTTAATCGCTCATGCTTAAAGATCTCTGTATATAGTCCTGAAAGTATGATACATTATATATTATGCTTAGTTTTATTCGTTAAATGCAATGTAAAAACACGGGCACTTTCGGACATACGGGAATTATTGGGAAGATAAATCAGAAGTGTACTGGAGATAAACCACCCCTGTATCTGAAGTTTTCATACTACATGAGGTACAAGCAATCAAATTGACACAAGAAGAGGTTATTTAATACGGTTTTGATCGCCTCTCTTCAGTAAATGTATTTCTAGGATAATGTGGCTTACATAGGTCTTACCAATATGGCTGTCTAAGTACATTCCAAGAAACAAAAAACATTGTATTTTTTGAAGTTCCATTTTTAGTGTCAAAGAGCGGAGATGAGTGCAGGATATTGTAGAATTGTCTTAACAGTAAAGATGCTGAGATATTATTCCATTTCACCCACTTAGACCTTTGTAAAATACTTGTCAGTCTACTCCATCTTCTTGGAGAATGAATTTCTTCACTCTTTGGGTCACCTTGCTCTATTTCTTCTCTTCCTCGAAAGGTCCTTTATCACGCATACCCCTAAACTTTTCTTTCTTAAACTAGTGTCTCAGAGGAACCGGTCAGATCCTCCTTCACTGCAGTTACCCATCGAGTGGCACATTTCCTTGTCATGAGAAGATCGGAAATTAATAAAATAAATAAATAAAAACAATAAAAAACAATATTGTTTTTACGTCCCACTAAGTACTTTTACGGTTTTCGGAGATGCCGAGGTGGCGGAATTCAGATCCGCAAGAGTTCTTTAACGTGCCAGTAAATCTACCGACACGAGGCTGACGTATTTGATCAGGAATTCTGCGCGATACTCTGGTCTTGGGCATTCCAAAGGCATGAATGTAAATCGTACGATGGCGCTTCCTGTATAACACCAAGTGGCTGCGCGGTTTGGGTCACGAAACTATCAGCTTGCACTCTGGAGATAGTGGGATCGAACCCCCACTATCGGCAGTTATGATTAAGATTGACCGTGTTTTCTCATTTTCACAACAGGCAAATGCTGGGGCTGTACCTTAAGGCCACGGTCGCTTCCATCCCACTCCTAGCCCTTTTCCTATCCCATCGTCGCCATAAGGCTTATCTGTGTCGGTGCGACGTAAAGCAGCTTGAAAAACTAGTGCCTTTTCTTTCTCTCTATCTCTTCAAATGTAGATTACAGCTCTGCATGTGACCTTACGCAATATTCGTCCTCAGAATGTTAACGTGGACCGGGGATCTCCCGCTGGGATTTCCTCTGTTATTTGTAGTCTTTCTATCTCACCATAGTGTACGAGAGCCAAGCACTCAGTAGCATAAGGCTTCAGTGGTGTAGTAGCGATTAGACCCGCGATTTCAGGGCTCCCTTCTCTGATGAAGTGGTCGCTTGGTAGACCGTGGCCCTTCGGGATCGTTGCGCCAGGGGGTTTGGTTTTTATTATTATTATTATTATTATTATTATTATTATTATTATTATTATTATTATTATTATTGCTGGCCCCACGGTGTAGGGTTAGCGTGCCTGCCTCTTACCCGGAGGTCCCGGGTTTGATTTCCGGCCAGATCAGGGTTTTTCCTGGATTTGAGGGCTGGTTTTAGGTTCACTCAGCCTACGTGATTACAATTGAGGAGCCATCTGACGGTGAGATTGCAGCCCCGGTCTAGAAAGCTAAAAATAGCGGCCGAGAGGATTCGTCGTGCCGACCACACGACACCTCGTAATCTGTAGGCCTTCGGGCTGAACAGCAGTCACTTGGTAGGCGGTTTGGTTTTATTATTATTATTATTATTATTATTATTATAGTAGTAGTAGTAGTAGTAGTAGTAGTTCCTCTTAAAAATTAAAGACTCTCGCAACTTAAGGAGACATTCTCATTATTGCTCTGAAAATGGGAATACACAACTCAACCCTACATTTGGGCCACGTTTCCTATTCAGATGGACTGTGTTCCTAGTTTTTTTTTGTACTATATGTGTTACGAAAATGTTCTCTAAGACAAGTGTACGGTAATAGACGTGTTCCGTGATAATGACAGCTCAACCGGGCGTGTTTCCGCTGGAATGGAGGTCGTTACGTAAACAAACTCATTGTGAATGCTGAACTTGGAGGAGAGGAAACTTTGTTTTCTGTACTGGACATGCATCTGGCGAAAGAATGAAAACTAATGATGCAAGGGACGGGGCTAGAAGTAATTGCAAAATTATTTGGTGCCTGAGAGCTCTGTGCTCTAGGGGTAGCGTGCTTCCCTGTTAGTTGGAGGACCTGTGTACGATCTTCATTGTGGACTGGGGACTGCAACGTAGTTCACACAGCCTCATGAGATTAACTTTGAAGTCTAATTCGAAAAGTAGCGGGCTCTGTCACGAAAGCCAAGCATTAACACTGAAGATATGACATTTCAGTATCTGCAGGTCACTGGCTGGGCAGCGGTCATCTTGGCAAACCAAGGCCCAAAAGAGGATGTATGTGCCACGGTTCTTTCTTTTAACTGGTGGATTTTCAAAGTTTGGGTTCATAGAACCAACAAATTGAGTAGATTTATTTCGTTCGGACTCCATTGTGAAAACTGCTAGGTGCGCTGCCACTTGCCCACGACGCTAGCCAGAAATGTGTTCCCAGCCGTCAGAAAACTATGTAAATGTAACACAGACTGGTCACGAAAGAAAGATAAACGCTCACATATTCCTGACGAAGAGCAACCCAATTGTTTATTTCAGTCTTAGTTAATTATTCAAAGAAGCAGTTAATTTTCTCGAAATATATCCACAGACTCGCAGTTGTTACAACAGCGACAAAATACCCTTCACTTTTTTGTGGGAAATAGAATGCATTCACGGTACCCTGCCTGTTGTAAGGGGCAACAGTAAGGGTAAATTCTCACACCCCATCCCCCACGCAGCCACTCCTAACCCTTTGCTATCCCATCGTCGCCGTAAGACCTATCTGTGTCGGTGCGACGTAAAGCAGAATTGTAAAAAATAAATAAAACACTTGGATGGTGAGATGACGACAGTGGGGCTCGTAGGTGAATCTAGCATATTTCTACTTCTGACACTCGCTCTTGGTCGACACTTGTTCTCTTTCGACCTGACGATATTAGGTTCTTGAGGTCTAGGAACTTTTATTTTTACACTTCTCATGACCTTTTTTTTTTCATTTGCTAATACCCTTTCTCATAGATTGATGAGACCTCTTTTTCCAGAGAAGAGTGTCAAGAGAGGATGTCCATCTCGAGCAATTTCCCCTGTAAACGATAATTACCACAAGGAAAGGATACAGCAGATTACTGCGGAAGATTTTTAGATAATATTTTGCAGGCATGTGCTGTTTGACTCCTAAACCTCTATAATAACAAATAAGAAACCTAGCCTCCGTCTCCTGTTCAAGAACTCCTCACCTGCACTCAACGTTATGGGACTGAACCTGCCACAGTCTGCGTAAATACGAGAGACCCATGTCAGGTGACTTTGGCTCTTTTCATCAGTCATTCCGCCAACCAGCGCCTCTGTTAAGACCTTTGTAATTAGACATTCTTCTTCTTCTTCTTCTTATTATTATTATTATTATTATTATCCGACTCCTTGGCTGAATGATCATTGTTGAGGCCTTGGGTTCAGAGGGTCCCGGGTTCAATTCCCGGCCGGGTCGGGGATTTTAAACGCGTCTGATTAATTCTTATGACTCGGAGACTGTGTGTATATGTTTGTCCCAGCACTCTTCTATTTAAATTCAAAGAGCACACCGCACTACCAACCACTACAGAAACACGCAATAGTAATTATATCCCTCCACATAGGGTCGGCGTCACGAAGGGCATCTGGCCGTAAAACAGAACCATATATACATATGTGCGCCACAGTACGCACCCGTGACCCCACAGGAATTGGAAAAGCGGTGGAAGATTATTATTATTTCGCATTGGTCCGATTTTCTATCTTTGTGTATGTTTATAAATCAATTCCAAGACTATAGTAAACCAAACTCATTAAGCATGGCATAGTTAGAAGCTGTGACGTATATTTCTAATGTTCGTCCTCATTTGATGGCAGTCACCGTGACTTCCGTCAAGGAAGACGTGATGATTGGCTGTGGCTGCGCATCATTAGTTCAGCAAGTTTGAGCAGTAGCGCGTGATGGCTCATGCCCATGTAATCGATGATGATGATGATGATGATAATTTCTGGTTCAGATTCAGAATTATCCTAAGGTAATAATGCAAGTAAAAAGGATCGCGAAGTTCTTTTTTGCCACAAAAAGCTGAATTCTTTGGAGAGTGTTGAAATTGAACAGTATTTAATGACGTGAATTACAGTAATAAAAGAAACCAAAATATACATTCGAAGCTGTGTCGGTGGATTAGTGGTAGTGTCCGATTCATGTTCACGGGTTAGATTCCTGCTGTTTTTTAAGTGCAGTTCTGGAGATCACTTTGTGGACTTGAAGTACTGTAGATGCATCATTAGCTGTTGCCACGTCACAGACATTTCGGTCCCCTTGCATTTTATTCATACCCTAATAGGCAATTGAGCTGATGTTTTGGCGAAATAGCGCTTCTGCTGTCCCGGCGAATGTAGAAGTGACACGCAACTGTGATTTCGTCAGGCTTCGTGTTAGCCGTGTTACAGCTGAGTACAGGATGAATAAGACAAGAGATCTCAGCGCATTTGATCGTTGCCAGATTGTCGGTACTAGGCCATTTTATCTCCGAAGTCATAAGGGCTTTCCACGAGTCACCGTGTCAAGAGTGTACCGTGAATATGCGGATTTAGGCAGTACCATTACCGCCAGAGGCAACCTCCGTGGTGTACAACGTGTTGATGACAGCCGTCGCCATCGGCTAGTTTGGATAGTATGGGTTGATAGACGGATCATGATACAGTATGTCACTCGCGAATTCAATGCTGGACAGCAACGAAATGTAACCAGCCATACCATCCAGAACCATCTCCTCGCTTTGGGGTACAGAAGCCACTGCTCCATTAGGGTTACTCTGCTCCTCACACGTCACAAGGCACAAACGAGCATACTGTCGGTAGGCTCTCACAGCACTGAAAAAGATTCCCTGGACAGACGAGTCGAAGTGCCAGTTGGTACTCGTCGGTAGCAAGGTATGAGTGTATCGCTATGCACATGAGGCAATAGATTCCTCTTGCTGGTAGGGTAGAGGTCAGGCGGTAATGGTGGCATCCTCGTATGGGGTTGTTCGCTTTTGATGAAATGGGGACCCTGGTTCATCTGCTAACGACCCTCACCGGCGAACGATACAGAAACCTGTCACATCAGGTCCACCAATTTGTTCACAGCAATTGTGACAGATTGGTTCGAAGAATGTGATTCTGTTGAGAGGGCTGTACCCACCCTGGACCAGTTGGCCTTGCCTGGACCCACCTGCAACCAGGCTCTCTGCAATATGAGAGGCTGTGTAGCGGTCATGGTATCAGTAAGACTCCCCAACGCTTTTGGCATCTTGTGGAGGCCATGCCGTACCACATCACGGCGAAAGGGTGCTACACTTTGCTAACCCGGTATCCCTAATTCAGTTGTTCATCAATTAATATTTAAATCTGTATGGCTATTAATGAAAATCCTCAGCCTGTTCCCAGTCATTCGACCGGGCCAGGAATGGAATGAATGAAGCCCCCATCTAGCGGTGAGGATAGGAATTGTGCCGGCTACTGAAGCCTGTCGCACTCCTCTGGGACAATGATTGACAGATGAAATGAAATTATAATGGAGAGTGGTACTGGAATGAAAGATGACATGGAAAACCGGAGTACCTGGAGAAAAGCCTGCCCCGTTTTGTCTAGCACAAATTTCACATAGATTGACCGGGATTTTAACCACAGAACCCAGCGGTGAGAGGCCGGCGCGCTGCCGTTTGAGCCACGGAGGCTTCCTATGTGGCTATTAATTACTTTTTAAAATCATGATGCTTGGGTTTTGAAACAATCATTTACACACTATAGTGAGAACTTACAAATAAACCGTATTCACTAAGACTGTTCAGTATTGACAACCGGCTTCAATGTAACAAATTTAGTTTATACTTCCTAGCTAATCTGTCGCTGATCACATGGAACACAGGTGGTGTTTGGTTCGATTTTGAGAACAAGGTAAGTCATCCATTGTTGTAATCGGCTTGTAGGCAATTGTTTTGGCCGGTCATAAACAGCGACATTCCCTTCCCCGAATATTGTTAGATTTATGTCTGAAAAGTCCATTTTAGAGTTCAGGGACGATCTGAGTCTGCGCCTTTCAACACAATTACGAAAATGATTCTCCTAAGGATATTTCCGCCGGGCTGAGTGGCTCAGGCGGTTAAGGCGCTGGCCTTCTGACCCCAACTTGGCAGGTTCGATTCTGGCTCAGTCCGGTGGTATTTGAAGGTGCTCAAATACGTCAGCCTCATGTCCGTAGATTTACTGGCACGTAAAAGTATTCCTGCGGGACTAAATACCGGCACCTCGGCGTCTCCGAAAACCGCAAAAGAGTAGTTTGTGGGACGTAAAGCAAATAACATTAAAAAAGGATATTTCCTCTAAAAAAATATTCATCTGTGAAAAAATTGCTTTGAAAAATAAGATGACAATTTCAGGAAACATTTTACGGTCCGGTATAACTAATGCCAAGGCCCGTTGGTTGAGAAACGTCGGTTTAGACGGCACCCCTTCAAGACGTCTGCATTTTGAATAAATAAAAATTTAAATTGTAAAAAAGAAATAAGAAGAATAAGAAGAATGTATTTTTCGTTCCACTACCTTTGACGGAGACGTCCACGTGCCGGGATTTTTTCCCGCAAGACTTCAAGTGCCAGTAAATCTACCGACACAAGGCTGGCGTATTTGAACACCTTCAAATACCACCGGACTGAACCAGAATCGAACCTGCGAAGTTGAGTTCAGAAGGCCACCGTCTGAATAGTCTGAGCCACTCAGCCCAGCGAAACTTAATTAAAACAGAATTACATATATCTTTCTGGAAAGAACATCAGGTTCTATCAAATCACTTTAAAATATCTAGAAATTTATAAACATGTTTATTTATATTTTAAACTTGCCTTCTATGCTCGAGTTGAGAGCAGTGAGAACTTGATTAAGATAAGTTCCCAATTTCAAGTTTTTAAGGATTCAAACAAAAATAAATGGATGTTTGTACATTTCTAAATTATGAGTTTGATTTGACAGAACCTGATGATGTTTCAAGAAAGAAACACGCATTCTAAATCGAGTTGTTTCTTTTTCAGATATAATTCTGTTACAATATGTTTTATTTTTCAGGAAGTTTATAAATGTATTTATTCAGAATTAGTTTCGGCAGAATGAATAACCTAACAGTTATTTTATAACTTGAGTCGAAGCTGTAAATGGATGACTTCAGATATCACAAACATTCTCCTATTATTCCACGCCGTTGTATGATATTACTGAACGAAATAAAAGCATCATGAAAGTTTTTTTACATGCCATGTGTTCTGCGCCCCAGCAGTTTCAAGGAAGAGATATGCTACTTCCGTAACATGGACTGTTGATGTGAAGGGGTTTAGCAGCTGTCTCTTCAAGCATCAAGAAAATTCCGAAGATGTTCATTCATGGGAACTGTGTATTTCTAAACGCGCTGTGGACGATTTTCAGAGTCAAATTAATAAGTGTGTCCTCTCTCTTCCCCCTATCTCTTAGGTAGGAAATCATTGCTGTATATTTGGCGTATGCATAGTAGTATTGAGCAATCGGTAACCTAGAGATATTTTCTTCTGGAGTTGCTGGGAGTGGAGGAGTGGTCTTCATCTCACACCAGAATGATACTCCTATAGCATGTATAGGAGTCGTGACTTTTAACAGTTTGATACCGGAAATTTAGTGTTCTAAAGAAAAACATGGAATTTGAGTTAATTCTGATAAATCCGTCATGTCTTTTGATAATGTTAATGTGAAATTTAAATCGCATTTCTGTAGAAATAAAAATGAAACAAAAATGCATGAAGTATAATACATTCATGTCCATAAGTTGAGGGATCTTTAAAAATTCCTGCTAATCAGCTGGAGTGAAGTGTACAGTTAACATAAAACAGTTTAAATGTTTATCCCAAAGAATTCATGAGCAAGGACATCCCTAAGGCTTTAGTGGGGCAGGTTCTACAGTGTCCGCCTCTGTGATGTAGTGGGTAGTGTGATTAGCTACCACCCCCGGAGACCCAGGTTCGATTCCCGGCTCTGCCACGAAATTTGAAAAGTGGTACGAAGGCTGGAACGGGGTCCATTCAGCCTCGGGAGGTCAAATGAATAGAGGTGGGTTCGATTCCAACCTTAGCCATCCTGGAAATGGTTTTCCATGGTTTCCCACTTCTCCTCCAGGAAAATGCTGGAATGGTACCTAACTTTACGCCACGGCAGCTTCCTTCCCGCTTCCTTATCTATCCCTTCCAATCTTCCCATCCTCCCACAGGGCTCCTGTTCAGCATAGCAGGTGAGGCTGCCTTGGCGAGGTACTGGTCATTCTCCCAAGTTGTATTCCCCGACCCAATGTCTCACGCTCCAGGACACTGCCCTTGAGGCGGTAGAGGTGGGATCCCTCGCTGAGTCCGAGGGAGAAACCGACACTGGAGGGTAAACAGATGATGATGATGATGATGATGATGATGAAGGGTCTACAGTAACCGTACAGCTTTGCACATATTGATGCGGAAAACATTCAAAACTCTTACTATTTTGACTGATCCAAATAATTGAAAAAAATGTTCGACAGGAATATTTTTAAAAAACATTTTTCTGTTAATAATGTATTTCGTTTGGAATGCAAGACCATAACATTTGAAAGAAACAATAAATTGCGCATTTAAAGGTTAAGACCAGTAGCGGATATACCAGTACACAGCTTCATGTGGATGCCTTCGGATAGAAGAGAAAATATTGTATTCCGTCTAAATTTCAGGGATTTTTTCGTGAACTCTGGCCCCCAAATTGCGGACATTTTAGAGTGTCAATAATAATAATAATAATAATAATAATAATAATAATAAATTCGTATAGGAAAAAATATTTCAGTGCTGGAAGCTTGATTTCCTTGTGGGCTCATAGTTTCGTGCGTTGTAATTCTCAACAAACTAGATGAACAGATAAGCATCTCACAAACAGTTGTTTAAAACGTGAATGGTACAACCGAGGGTAGCCTATTCTTTTAAAAAGTCTAAATCGTAAGTATTCCAGGTTTAAATATGTCTTATATAAACTTATGTATAACTTACATTGCAATTTCCCCATTTGAATTAATCATAGTAGTCATTTTCCTGTTCGGTTTCACAGTAACAAGTCGTAATATTTTTTTCTTCTTCTTCCTCCACTGATGCCTGACCCAAGTGTAGGGGGGAGAGAGAGAGAGAGAGAGAGAGAGAGAGAGAGAGAGAGAGAGAGAGAGAGAGAGAGAGAGAGTGTGTGTGTGTGTGTGTGTTTTCACAAACGCCCAATTACTGAGTCAGGAATTGAAAGTTTGGACGCTTACCACTCACACAGAGAGCCGGACTATTATCTAATTATTTATATCCAGTCGTAATTCTCTCGTTTTTGAACTTGTACTTAATTTGATAGCTTGAAGAAAGATTGTAAACGTGTTGTGGATCGTATATGAGAATGACCATCGTTTTTCGATCCGACATTTTCCTCTGATTGAGGTCCTGGGTGATACTTCTGTTATGTCCACATGTTAGTTTCGTGTATCGTTAATTAATTCGTATTAATTACTAACTGTATAGTACACTGTACAACACACGTGGAAAGAAACGTCTCCTGGCTTCGTACGTTCTTCATCACATTCTCGGGCTTCTCTGGATATATTCTACAACTACATAATCTATAGTACTGTGCTGTGAGGGCACAAGAAATGCGGTGGTGTCGTAAAGTTGGTAGTGTTGTTATCTTGCATTATTAGCCCTTCCATTTACCAACTTTAGATTGCCGAGCGAGTTGGCTTCGCAATATGGTTCGGGAGATGAGTTGGAAACCCATCATCGGCAGGCCTGAAGATGGTTTTCTGTGGTTACTTGTTCTCACACCAGGCTTCCTTCCCTATCCCATCTTCGAACTGGTGCGACGTTAATAATAAAATTAGTCTAACTCTAGGCCATCCTAACAAGAGTAATACGAATGAATTAATAGGCATATGTCTACTTTGAAGTCTGTTCTTATCCTAAACTTTAGGGAAAGGAGTTGATTTTTACGTTTTTCTATTTGCTACTTCAATTTTCATCATTATAGTTTCACAGCGTCCATCATTCACATGGAATTTGAGCCATTAGAGAAATTATCCACGGTGTAGCCATGTCGAAAGAGCGGATCTCGAGAGATCTCGAAGTTAAGCACATCAGCCGTGGTCACTAGTTGGGTTGAGGAGCTCGCGTGCTGTTGGCTATAGGAGTGGAAAAGAACTGGTCATCTTACCGCAAGTAAACTGCGGCTCAGGATGGCCAATTAGTCGTCCACGTCCTAGCTGGGGGTCATTGACTAGGTCGCCAACGTCCAGGCTTGGATAAGACACCTAGATGTCGAACTTACCTTATAGCCTACCAATTTGTATGTTAATCTTTGGTCTTATGTCAACTTCCTTATACACAGACCAGCTGTAAGTGTCGTGGGAACTGAGAGAAAACTTTAACCTAGCGTTCACAATATAAAGTCTTTTGCGAAACTTCAAGTTGTCGAGCTGCGAACTTTAGAAAGCTACAGCATCTCTTATCTTGCGTCCACCATCAGCTCCTACAATCCTCCCAGGCTCCGAGGTGAAATTATGTAAGAACGCGTGTCGAGAATGCCTCACGAACTAATGAACGAGCGTAGAAAACTCATTTGAGCTCGAATAACGAGGGGACCCATCACACAAGGAAACATTCCAATCCTCTCTGCTTCGTTAACTCGAGAGAAATTCTGTCAAGGTTTATAATTACGGTCCCCATCACTGCTATTTTTCAGTTTTATTTCTACAAGCCAGACTGGACCTACAGGGCTGAATCTTCAAAACTTTGATCAGTGTACCATGAACAGAATTTTCGAATGTCATTTCAACCTATATGTGATTTTAGTTCAGTATTTTTTTCATTAATTTAGTTTTAATCTGGTGAGTGGACTCTGCATATTTACAATTTTTCTTCATGTATCTTTGAGATGGTCTTTAATCTTCAGGTAAAATGTTAGATTATATCAAACATGAAGTTCTCAGAAGGGAATAATCATTTAATGGCAAGCATTGCGAAGATTCTGGCAGATAATCAAACAAATGTGCGCAAGGTGGGTCGATCAAGATATCGTTGTTACGCCTCAAAATGCAGCAATATGACAATGTTGAGGAGGGGGGGATACTGTCCCGCAGCACATAGCACTTCGGAAAATTCGTTGATACAGTTCATGCAATACTGAACCATAGATGACAGAACCTTTCTGGTCAGAGTTCTAACCTGAAATATTATCACATAGGGGGTTTTCTAGGCAGGTTGACGATAAAAAGTTTTAATATTGAGGTATATGAGGAAGATGATGTAGGCAAATTTACTGGAGGTTGGTTGCATAGCGTAGACTATTGTGCTTAAATGTGGAAGACCATGACAGCATTTATTGGTATGTTAAAAAACTCCTTGTGAAATATATATTACTGCTCTCCAGCATCTTTTAACCAATAGTTGTTGTTGAAATGAAATGGCGTATGGCTTAGAGCCGGGAGATCCCAGGTCTTTTGATTTGACTCCCGTAGGCGACCTGCGCGTCGAGATGAGGATGAAATGATAACGCATACACCCAGTCCCCGTGCCGGGAAAATTGATCAATGATGGTTAAAATTCCCTACCCTGCCGGGAATCGAACCCGGGACCCTTGTGACCAAAGACCAGCACGCTAACCATTTAGCCATGGAACCGGACATAGTTGTTGTTAAAAAGGATACAAACTAGTTACCGCAATTAAAAATATATTACATTCACTTAAGTTTCAGGTGCTGAACGGATAAATATGGGAGAAGTAATGTCACAGTTGTAAAGAACCGATTCATTTCAAGCCCGAGATAGTGTTGCCGAGAGCACAAGTTAATTCATGGGAAATGCAAAAACAACTGCTATGATTTCATTACTCTCCCGTCCCAGTATTCTTTAAATTCTTAGTAAGATGATTTTGGTTTTCAATACGGTAGTGGTGATTATTGCTTTAAAGGAAAGTACAACCAGATCGTCATCCCCTCTGAACACTAACCAGAAGAGAAAAAGGTAGAGCTCCGATCCTTCAAAGAATGAAAGTATCTGCAAATGAATGGAAGAGACCACGAAGGCCGTGAATTTGAAAGGCTCGTCGTCGTGGTCTGAAGAGAACAAGATACTGTATGACCAAGGATGGTCGGATAGGAAGGATAAAAATGAGGATCCTGGCACAAGCAAAGGAGGCAACGTAGATTCGTCTGCGGGACCCGTGGTCGCCAAATCCACACTCCCAAGTTTAGAGCGCTTGGTGGTTCGCCTCTTTTACTTGCTACTTGCATTTCAACCCATCATCCCTCACGCTGCTCACGAAGTTTGTAAGACATTGATTGATGGCGTGAAAGGAATTTTTTACTGAACAGCTTTTTCTTTTTCGTCTTTTACTGCTTATTATATTTCGTGTGACTATTGCTAACTTTTTCCTTTTTTACCAGTTGCTTTATGTCGCAACGATCCAGACAGGTCTTACGGCGATGATGGGATAGGGAAGGGCTAGGAGTGGGAAAGAAGCGACCGTGGCCTTAAGCTACAGCTTGAACATTTACCTAGCGTGAAAATGGAAAACCACAGAAAAACATCTTCAAGGCTGCCGACAGTGGGGTTCGAACCCATTATCTCCCGAAAGCAAGCTGATAGCTACGTTCTAGCTTGTTGCAGCCCTACTAAGGCAGACTCTCGGATGTGGGTGGGCGACATCTGCCTTGTATAGGAGAGTGCGTGTTATTGAGATGGAGGATAGTATCGTGTGTGAGTTGCAGAGATGCTGGGGTGGACACAAACACCCAGTCCCCCCAGCCAAGGCAAGTAACCATTTAGGATTAAAATCCTTGATTCAGCCGAGAATCGAACCCGGGGCCCTCTGAACCGAAGGTATCGACCATCACAATTCAGTCATGGAGGTAGACAGCCGGTGTAGTGTTAGCCTAGTATTTAAAATGTAGTTCACATTAAATTGTGATTTAAATAATAATAATAATAATAATAATAGCTTACCATCCCACTAACTACTTTTACGGTTTCCGGAGACGCCGAGGCGCCGGAATTTAGTCCCGCAGGAGTTTTTTACGTGCCAGTAAGTCTACTGACACAAGGCTGCATATTTGAGAACCTTGAAATACCACCGGACTGAGCCAGAAGCAAACCTGCAAAGGCCAGCGGTACATCCTTCTGGATCAGGCGAGTTGGCCGTGCGGTTAGGCGCGCGCAGCTGTGAGCTGTGAGTGCGGCCAGTATCCAATAATCGGGAGATAGTGGGTTCGATACCCACTGTCGGCAGCCCTGAAGATTGTGTTCCGTGGTTTCCTATTTTCACACCAGGCAACTGCTGGGGCTGTACCTTTAAGGCCACGGCCGCTTCTTTCCCATTCCTAGGTCTTTCCTGTCCCATCGTCGCCATAAGACCTATCAGTGTCGGTGCGACGTAAAGCAAAATAGCAACAAACAAAAAAACACCTTTCTGAGCCTTCCAGCCCGACATTTAAATATGAATAGTTTGTTTTAAATCTTGACGCAAACACTAGCTGAATAATCCTCTTTTTAATACTACTACTACTACTAAAGAAGAAGAAGAAGTCACGCAACTCTGGGGATAGGTGGAGAACGTCCAACCCATTGCAAGCCTTAGTCCCCATTTTAATGTTTTGATGGCTTCGTTATGTTCTTGGAGCACACAACCTAAAAGAATGTGTAGATTTTTGGTATCTACATGAATAAGTCTTTGCGTAGTGTGTACTAGCGTTCATTGAGGAAGGGATGGAGTACATCGGAGAAGCTGGAAGTAGGCCTAAGTCTTAAAGCCACCTGTTAATTACTTTGGGAAGTAGTGTGTTCCGCAAGCGCTGTGGTAGCCACGGCCGGCTGGGCAAGGAGCACGTTGGACCGACCTTCACCGGAGACACGCATGCCTTAAACTACTCTTCTACAGACCATTCTTGAAGATGCGTGCAGAGTTAGTACCAAGTAATTGATAAATCGCTCTTGAGCGTGATATTCGCTTGGATCTGTTTAGAATGGACTTTCTCTTTGGTCTCTTCATGGCTCGATGTTCAAGAAGATAAGGGCCATTTTATAGTAGCTGCGTAGGTCTGTGCTATTATGGTTGTTACTTGCAAGGCCATTGAAACCATGGAGAGAGTTTGGACAGGAAAAATGGTGATTCAGGTTCAGGTAAGCTAGAAGTCTATATTTATAGTGTGTATAAACTTCACGTCTGTTAGAGGATTCATATTCTCACACTGAGTCGTAAAACGCTAAAGCGTTGTACATTCCCTATATACGTTTCGACGTTTTTCTTGAAACTTCACGCAGGATCGAGATATTGAAACTGCTGGCCCTTTGTTGTACAAGGATTTTAATTCTGGTCTTTTGGAACAAGGTTTATCCAACCTCATTGAGTTCAATTGCATTATGAGAGGCAGCGAACCTGGTTGTGAATGTAAATCAATAAGGCCGATGGAGTACTAAAAAAACCAAACCCCATGGCACTACAGTCCTTGAAGAGCCTTGGCCTACCACGCGACCGCTGCTCGGCCCTAAGGCCTGCCGATTACGAGGTGTCGTCTGGTCAGCAGGACGAATCCTCTCGGCCGTTATTCTTGGCTTTCTAGACCGAGGCCGCCATCTCAGTCAGATAGCTCCTCAATTGTAATCACGTAGGCTGAGTGGACCTCGAACCAGCACTTATCATCGGGTAAAAATCCCTGTCCTGGCCGGGAATCGAACTCGGGGCATGCGGATAAGAGGCAGGCACGCTACCCCTATACCGCGCAGCCAGGGCTAGCTTATAGGTAAATAAGTTTTAACGATGCGTAAAGAATATTTAACTTTCTGCATTAACCCTTCGATTAAGGTTCATTTTTATTCACAAATGCGAAAAATTGATGGTAGTTTCATGTTCACATTTTATGTAAATGTAGTGGCATTCGTTCTGGACACTTCTAATAAAATGTTAATCTTTTTAAAATCTTTCAACTCAGATGTCACTTACACATTGTAGACTAGACTAGTTCAACAGGCTATCAGCCGGACTGAGTAGTTCAGGGGGTAGAGCGCTGGTATTCTGAGTTCATTGGTGGGTTCGGTCCCAACTCAGCCCGATAGTGTTTGAAGGTGCTCAAATACTTCGGCCTCATCTCGGTAGATTTACAGGCACACGAAAGAATTCCTCTGGGACAACATTCCGGCACCTCAGCGACTCCGAAAACCGTTAAAATAGTTGGTGGGACGTAAAACAAATAACATTATAAAACAGATTATAACAAGTGAGCATAATTTGTCTGTCTGTTAGGTTATCAGCCCAGAGGCTGGTTGGATCCTCAAATAGCACCACCAAAGGTTATGCCTTATGCGGTTATAAGGAAACCCCAAAAACCAATGGCAGCACCAAAATGAGGCGTACTAGGCAAGATGAGGAGTGAGGTAGTTTGCCATTGCTTTCCTCACTGGGTCAGAAAGTATTATTGCAGCACGACTGACCCTATGAGCAGCACCTTTCATAACAGATGCACTAGTCATGCTCTGAATGTCATTACTCAGCACTACCCATACCCCAGCAACTTCCATATGGTCACAGCCATGGATGTTGACTGGGACTTCAGTGGAAGCTACACTTTACTCTGGCCTGTGCAAAGAGATGGATGCAAAAGTAAATGACAGCAGGCAGGAGCATAATTTATAAGGGAGAAATTTAGTAGTAGGTCGGAAGGTAACAAAGTGTTCAGTATTTAAACATAGATGTCACAGTTCAGTGTAACCGTTTTAAGTTAAGAATAAAGATAACTACCTCGGCAGCATAAACAAGGCACCAATATCACGGTATAAGATCCCAAAACGCGAATATACTGTGGGTTGTGGACGATACTGTTGCATTCGTTCAACATTTGTATCTTAACGCAACCTGCACTGCGCTCCCAGTATGCTGTTAACATACTTCACGGTTCCCCTTCACTGTTACATTGTTGAGGTTTCATGTTTGGGAGCTCGTGCCTATTAACTGTTTAAAATTAATTTATGAAAAGGATTGGGAAGCAAGTGGCCATACCTCTACAAAGGGAAAATTCAAATAGTTTCCTCAGAGTTTAAGTGTGGAACTATATACAGCATTACTGTGGTGATACACAGTGTGTTCGAACTTTAAGGGTATTTTGGTCTCTTGAACGCATCAAGCTATAGTAAACAGGATTGAACAGGATTGTCCTCGGTGCTTTGCAAACCACAAATGTCTTCTTCAATTCTTATAACTTAATTACATTTCCTTTGTTTATAATTCCTGTAGGCTATTAATTTATACATTTTCTAGTATTCTAGATCCTTGTGGTGACCTGTAATATCAAGTAAATGAAAGTGTTCTAAAAACAGTCCGTTGTGTTATTCTAGTTCGTTCTTTGAATACTCTAGAATGTTGAAAATAAATGTTCTCGCATCGTTCAAAGGCTGTTCCATCTCTGACCAAACGTGCTTTTACTCTTCCAATGCGCTAATTTATTCGATGGCATTCACTTCAATTTGAACACTAAATTATATAAAACATGTTATCACCAGCATAGAAAAGAAGCAGGTGAAGTCATTCAAAGAAACTTTCTCCCCTTTATCTCATTGTCCTGCTTATGTGATCATGGCATGAATACGTAGTCTTTCTAATTTTACAACAGATTCAGGCTTTTACAGTTGCACCCATAGTTGTGCTAATGAAATGTGTTCAGAAACAAAACTAAATAATACAGCATTTTCCACCAATTATAGTTTTCTCTTTAACTTCGAAGATTTCGAAGAAATATCTGTTTGAAAACAAGTAAGCTGTTGTTTGGAAACCTGTTAATGTTCCTCAATTATTACCGCTCTCAGTGCATTATCTTACGTTAGACAAAAGGCCAGGACTCGTAAAGATGTAAGCAAGCATACTGCTTCCTGTGTAGCCGGTATCTCTTGTCGGTGGTAGAAGAGAGGTCATGAACGGACACACTTAAGTTATCGTAAAGCTACAGTACTGTCGTGACCTCACTTTCGTATGCTCTTGACACGGACTCGTAACCCACATCGGACAGGTGATTTCCTAGGCTCGTGTCTACACTGCGCCAGAGATAAGTCCAGCCGGAAGGTACGTAGCCACTTCATTGATAACATGGAAACCTACTCCTTCATTGAGAATGTTATCAATGAGTGCTTGCATTGTCTCAGGTCAGTAACCTACTTCCTGAAACTCTGCTTAAGAAAGGCGTGAAAAACAGCTAAGTAGCATTAAAGGACAGGATGAACACGTTTCATTGAGGATAAAGTTTGAGCGGTTCCACCTGAAGGATATCTGCCGGCACCTAAAAAAGAAACCTTGATACACGATCACGAAAACAGGTGATTTCCTGATAGAAATGTAGATCAAGAAAGACCTAAGGTGAAAATGAGTTTTAGTGCAATAAAACCTGAAGATAAGTTGAAGGCTTTTACAAGTGATATCAGCATCAGGCTTAGCTGTAACCCTCTGACACCTGATCAAGCAAGCACGCAAGCAATCTTTCAGTTTTACGAGATTAATTGATATTGTCATCCTAGCTATTGGACCTCCTGATGTGAAATCTGACCCATAAGGATGCTACTTAATCCCATTTTTATTGATTGGGATTCGGACCGCGGTCACCTTGGCCAGTGCATTGTCAATTAGCTATCATACCCCCTGCTTAAGATAAAAAAGAATGAAGCGGCAACTTCAGTTTCCTACTCGCAGAGCTAATATAGGGCTGGTTTAATGTTGTTTGAAATGTTAAAAGATATCAAGAATCCATAAGTTTATCATATAAAACTAGAAACCCGGGCATAATTAATCCATTGCGTGTGTTTCTCAAATTAGGAAAGTCTCCGAATTCCAGATATAATCGTTAGGATTATACAACTTTGTGAGGGTGTATTGTGGTAATTTTATGCACTGCAGTAGTAGTATTCTCTCCAGTTCCCTGTAGTCGTGCGTAAACTGCTGATTATATACACTGACTGTGCACGTCAGTCTTAAAGAAATGAACTCGGTTGTTTGCATTTTGTGATCCAGGTGCAGATCGTATGAGCGGTTTGGTCGTTACGGTTGATCAGCGGAAAGAATGATGGTCATGCATAGCACTGAACTCCTTGCTGGCCATGAACTTTAAAACCAATTTATAATAGACTAATTGCTTCTATTTCATCCATCGAGCCGCCATACAATAGCCTTGGAGAACTAGAATATATCGCCGGTCATACAGACACTTATTTTCTTTCTGGCAAAGGAAACAAAATAATACCTTGGTAACACATACATGAGAGAAGTCTGAATCATACTGAAAATTATAACCGATGATTGAGCAACAGTCAACTTGGATACATCTAATCTAACTTATCAACATACCTCCGTTTGCAAATAATGTTACTAGAACAAGCCAGACTTGTATTATTGAGCCCCATACAGCTTTGTTGTAGAATAGTAGAATGCAAGGGTTCACAAAGTTTGTCTGTAGTTAAAATGGCATCTTTCTCCGTCTGTGCAAACATTATCAGTTATATATAAGGCGTACGAAAGATGCTGTCCTATCATAGCAGGCCGTGATGATAGACATTTGAAATGAGAATAGGAACAAATTCTCAACTCGAAAATGTCATCCAAGTTGAAACATGTTCTTCTAAATGGGGTATTCGGCGGAGATGTCTCCAAAGTAAGCCCCACGAACATTTTAAATCACAGTAATTTTCCAAAACTCACCGTTTAGGTGTATAGTGGTCATGATACGTAAACAAAAACAAAAAACACGTATTGGCAGTACTAGGTACACCCGCTGGTTATGAACCGATACGGGAAACTCTCATGCATTGTAATTAGAAATGATTTTTAAAAAGTTGGAATTTTTTTACTAGGTTTTCTTTCCAAGACTGAAGTGATGTCAGTAGGTGAAACACCTAAGAGAATTGAATGTCGGGTTGGGCATACAAAGCTGGAACACGTAGATAATTAAATTCAAATCCATTTAAATGTAAATCAAGGTGCAGTAAAGCTAATGCAGTGAGTTCACAGTTGCGATCGACAGTATTCTGTAAGAAGGAAGCCAGCTTTTAGACACAACTATTACACCGGTCTGTTTTCGGACCAACTTTGTTTTACGGGAGTGAAAACTGGGCGTTTTGTTAGGATATCGTATTCATAAGTTAAAAGTATGCCTTTACTGGCAGGACCTAGTGTTTACAGTGCACTATGTCTTCTGGTATAGGCTAGAGCAATTTTGTTACTTTCATTAACCTGTCAGTCTTATCCTTGGCTTTGACAGTATGAAAGTGACTGAGGTATGAGTGATGCTAGTAATGCCATTCCTTATGCAGCCAGTCCCTGCTATGAATGGTGTGAAAATGTTACTCATAGGGTCGGTTGATCCATGCATTTCAGTGGGCTTGGCAGACTGATATGTATTAGCAACTTCTGGCTCGGTGAGGAAAGCAACGGGAAACTACTTCACTCCTCATTTCCCTAGTATGCCTCTTCAGTGATGCCTAGACCATGTATGACAGCTGATGGCGGAGCTGTTGAGGATCCAACCAGCCTTAGGGCTGACGACTGAACATACACACAAGTTAAAAGTAACAGACATGAAAGTAGCGAGAATGATTGCTGGTACAAACAGGTGGGAACAATGGCATGAGGGTAGATACTCGGAATGTGAGGTTACGAATAGTGGAAGTCTTTACCTTCCACCCCTCCAAGGGCTTTCATGGCCTGTACGGAGATGACTTTGCTCCGTCAGGACTTACCTGTGTTATGAGTCTGTGCTAGGAAGAGAGAAGGAAATGTATTATTTTGGACCTTGAGGTGGTAGCCTATTGTATGTCGGATCTCGGAAGGTACTCGCCTAGCACAGTGTTTGCCTGGGTTGGATATGTCAGCAAGAACAGGGAGAAACTAACAATCAGGATTGGTATTCTTATTTTACATCTTGGATGGGAGGAGTTTTCATATTCTGTTGTACGTGAATTAATGCGTTCAGCCACTAGATAGGTCACTCGGAGAAAATAGGAATGTTCCCAGGATCGTAACCCAAAATACTGTCAGTAGACTTAATGGTAAATAACTTCCGTCCTTCAAAGAACCGTTGACTTCAGCGGGTGTACTTGATACGATGCAACATTAATATTTATCGACTATTATCGTTCTGGAAAAATACGCAAAACCAGTTATTTAAGAATTCAGCGTACTCACATTTGTTTAGTTTGCTATGAGACGTTTAGAATCAATTTTGCTTTTAATGCGCTAGCTGGAAGGACCAAACAGAGAAAGATTAGCATTTACGGCTGCCTAAAAACGAAATGTCAATGTTCTTTGTTTAATATTATGTTCTTACAGGTATGTTAAAGTGTAATATTTATAGACTATTAAACGTGTGTGTTCGACAGACTGGAGAGCTTGTAAGTTACATTTAACTGAGCCTACACTGAAAAGTATGGCTTCCTTCTTAACAAATGTCTATATTTGAACAGAAAATTTAAAATGTGCAATATATTATAACGCTGAACTGGAATACTGCATTAAAAATGGAAATTGATGTTCAATATATTTACATAGTTTTATGTTCCTGTATTTCAAAAGTTTCTCTGGGTAATTTATCACTGTTATTGTTTCTGAAATTCTTGAAGTTTTCCATACTTTCCTATTTCGAAGACATACTCTAAAAGCTAATTTCATCTTGGATAAACTCCGTCGAGTTACCAGTTACGATATCTTTTTAACGTCTCCTTGCACATGCTAGGTAAGATGGAATGAGCTGTGTAACAGAAAAAAAAATTGCATGGAAGCAGCAGTGTATTTAAACTGCAAGAAGCGGTCTTCCTCGAAGGGCACGTGTGTGATGAAAGTGGAAAGTGTGCTCGGTGTGTCTGGTGTTTCTTCATAGCAGAAGCTCGCGCAGGAATTCACCGCCTGCAGCCACTAGCTACGTACGGTACAGGTGAGTAGCCACGTACGTATTCTCGACTGGAATGTGATACACGGAGAATGACCGTTCATGTCAGGTGTTGGAACGTATCAGGTGTCAAGAGCTTTAATTTGATATGGAGAAATTAAACAGTGATAAAACTTCAGATCGATAACAAAGGTAGGGAGAGGCTGGAATTCTAGTTCTGACACACCTTCTTAAGGAAAAAGATACACCTGTCTGTAGTTTCACTTTCTAGAAAATGAAATTCATCACAGACTTGGATAAAACAGTGGGTCACGATTTGGTTCAAGGCGACCGTTCACCTTGTATGCGGGAAAACAGATTCGAACTCATTACTATTTTGGTAAACTGCCTAACCTAGGCGATAAAGGCGCACAGAGAATACCGGAAATACTACAGGTTAGATTCTTCACCAGGAAGCGAAAATACTATTACTACTGTTTCTGGAGAAGCGTGTGGCCCTAGAGTTCGCTCAGATCGTATGTGCAATTCCAACGGATAAAGGAAGCGTTCCTTTCTGAAAATACGCGTCGGTGGATGCAGAGTGGGTTTCGGTCCAACAGCTCTGTACTCTGACCGGCCAACCGAGCAGAGGAACGTTGGCCACGGCTCTACCGCGGCTCTGCGCCTCTGCATTCGGAAGACGGGCCTGGAGCACAATGCCGGACTTCACTACCTGGCCCCACCCGTCGGCTGTCCTGAGAATGGTTTTCCGTGGTTTTCCATTCTCCTGCACCAAGGCGAATGCCGGGACAGTTAGTAGTTCCCCACACATCTCCCTCTCCGTAACAAATCTCCCGGCCTGAGAGACGGCGTCACCGTCTAAGAGGCCCGCCTCCCCCTTCAAGGAAGTAATGAAAACGTTGTTAGTTAGTTGAAAATACATATCGCCGTTGCGCCTGCAAAAACCACTATGGTTTGTAAAATACTTTAGCTTAGAACTTGGACAAGGAAGGTTCTGTCGTCTAAGACTCAATATTGTTCAAATGTTGTCAAACAAGGAATTCTCGCTCCTCGTAACATATGCGCTGCGGGTCAGTATTTTTCCAAAAGTATTATCACATAGTAGTTTTGCAGGCGCAACTTATACGCGAACTCTGATTTTCAGCCCGAAATATTCTTCTTTGCCTTTCACTATTATGTAACATGCTTGATGGATTTCTTTTCCTAAGACCACGGTTGCCGTCTTCTAGACTCGCATAAATACCAATACGCAGACGGGGTGGGGGAGGCATCACCTTACATTGCAACCAATTAAATCTAATCTTATCAAATCTCATCTACTTTTTCCACTCTATCCCTGTAGAACCCCATAGTTACTGATAAATGCTGTGGGATTACTAAAAGTAGTGGCATTACGAGAGTTCACGTCGGTCAACAAAGTGACTCCCACGAATGCACGACTACGACTTTACATTCACAAAGTACTGTAGCCCTACGTGTTTAGCAGATCCATCTGCTCTGTGACGTCAAACAGAAGACGGATTTACTGCAATCACAGCCTTATATATACACTCACGTTCATAAAAACCAGAACACCTCCAAAGATTAGAGATAGGAAGTTCATACTCACAGGACATGTGCATTAGTATGTTCTGAAGAAATGATTGCTATTTGAACCGTGTTGGCCCTCAGGTTCAAGGTCCACATCAATATCTCGGCCACCACCACAGACTGGTAAAATGTACCTGCGGCTCTCGTTGTCGCCATAAACCGAAGGTAGTGATCAGTGTGACTTGAGCAGATGTGCAGGATGCCTCGCAGACGTATGCGAGAACTGTACCGTCAAATGAGTGAGTTTGAAAGAGGGTGGATTGTTGGCATGATAGAACGTGATGCATCCATCCGAGAAATTGCTGATCGTGTGGGACGAAGTGTATCGGTAGTGCAACGGGTGTGTACTGAATGGTTCACAGAAGACCGTAGACAACGACGAGATGGGTCTGGTCGCACCACCCTGACCCCGCACTCCCCTGAGAAGATCGACATCTCATCCGAATGGCATTGCATGACAGATCTGTGTCCTCCTCGGCTCTGGCGCAACAGTGGCACAGTGCAACACATCATACAATATCAAGAGTGACAGTCCGTCGGTGTTCATTACGGTCTGGGTTACCGGCGCGTCGTCCACTTCTCCGCCTGCCTTTGACTAATGCGCATAAACATGCTAGATTGCAATGATGTATGAAACGACGGACAGGAGTGACAGCAGATAGTGTTTTCAGAAGAATCCAGGTTCTGTTCATTTAAAAATGATGGTCGCATTTTGGTTCGCCGCAGACAGTGGGGGGAGGTATCACATTGACTGCATTCGCACAAGACATACAGTGCCAACTCAATGCCTTATGGTGTGGGGTGCTATTGGGTACAACCACAAATCACAGTTGATACGTGTCCAGGGCACTGTGACCAGTTTTATACCCACGTCCTGCGACCCGTAGCAATACCCTTTCTGTATAACACCCCAGACGCCATATTTCAGCAGGACAGTGCGCGACCACATGTTGCTGCACGAACATGTGCCTTCTTGCTGTCACAGGATGTCAGATTGTTGCCCTGGCCTGCCCGATCACTGGACTTGTCGCCAATCGAAAATGTGTGGAATATGGTGAAACGACGGGTGTGGCGCTGTGACTCGATGCCAACCACCAAAGAACTACTGTGGAACTAGGTGAATGGAGCATGGATGGCTATACCCCAGGACGCCATTCGCGCTTTATACGCGTCGATGCCATCACGCATGGAACAAGTTGCCAGTGCCCATGGAGGACCCTGTGACTACTAAGCAACAGGACACATGCTGAACCTAGCTGACTGAAATGCTAGTAGTTTCTGTAGAGCATGCTAATGAACATGTCCTGTGAATATGAACTTCCTATCTCTAGTTTTTCAAAATGTTTTGTTTTTTATGAACATGAGTGTGTGTCCCCTTAGTCCACGAAATACAGTGAGCAGACAAGTTGCCCATTTAAGATCGCTTTTGCTCATATCAAGTACCCATAGTATGTAGCCTTAATTGTATTTATTTCTTCTACACGTTCTAATACAAACTTTACCACAACGCCTGTTCTGCTGAATTTCTTAACGCAGAGTTAGACTGCGATACCCTCTAAGTCTGCTGCTGCTCCCTCCGCGTGTCTCATCAGAATGTGTCAAACTATACTGTATTATTGCTCGCGAGGAAGTGGTGTTTAACGAAATCTAAAAGTACTCGTTATATCCTGAATTATTCTCTGCGAGAATAATGAAACAAACCAAGAGAATAACGTTCCGTAGTCGTATAGCAAAGTGATGAAAATTTCTTCTTCTTCTTCTTCAAGTATGGACTTGGGATATCGTAATCATTTACCGGGTGTATTTGTACGTAGCCTATGCGAGTTTCGTCTGATATACAGAGCAAGTTGGCCGTGCGGTTAGAGTCGTGCAGCTGTAAGCTTGTATTCGGGAGATAGTGTGTTCGAATTTTACCATCGGCAGCCCTGAAGATGGTTTTCCGTGATTTCCCATTTTCATACCAGACTGTACTTCAATTAAAGCCACGGCCGCTCCTTCCCAATCCTAGTCCTTTCCTATCCTTCCGAAGACCTTCATTGTGTTAGTGTTAAACCACTAGCAAAAAAAAAAATGAAAAACACACACACAAATGTCTGATAGGCTTTGTGAAGGCTATTGTCGTATATGTATATTAATACTGACCGACGCTAGGTTTCGGAACGAATTGCCGGACTGAGTAGCTCAGATGGTAGATCACTGGCCTTCTGAGCCGAAGTTGGCGGATTGGATCCCTCTCTGTCCGATGGTATTTCAAGGTACTCGTATAGGTACTCCAGCGTCGTGTCGGTAGATTTACCAGCACATTACAGAACTCCCGTATGACAAAATTACCTCTACAAAAGCACCTTGAGGTCTCCGAAACCTTAAAATTAGTTGGCAGGACATTGTCTATTATTATTATTATTATTATTATTATTCGGAACGATTATGATCTTTGCAAACGTCCCATCACAACAGTATTTGCCTGGATTCAAAAGGAAAAAGCTCGGAAAGTCATCTCACGGTTGGTCAGCATGGGATCTCAAGCGCTATTCATCGAAAAATGGTAATATTGGGTAATAGATCGAGATGGAAATGAAAATGAAAACCTAAAACCTGTATTCCAGTCATTGATGGAATGAATGAAGCAGATATAGGCTATGAGTACGATGGGGTCGCCACTCCCAAAGTAATTTATTAATGACTGATAGATGCTATGAAATGAGAATGGAGAGTGTTGCTGGAATGAAAGATGACAGGGAAAATCGGAGTACCCGGAGAAAACCCTGTCTCGCACAAATGTCACATGGAGTGACCGGTATTTGAACCACGCTATCCAGCGGTGAGAGGCCGACGCGCTGCCGCAAGAGATAGAAATATGACTTTAAAATTCTTGTTTTTAATAAGTTCTGAGAGTTGGTAGCCCAGTATAAGGACATTTCAAGATGAGCTAATATTATATTTACGTATCTAAGAGAAGTGCTGTGTGTATTATAAAATACTCAAAGTAACCTTATTTTGTGATATAATTGCAGCCGGAAGTGTCGAGAATCAATTATCCTGCTCTCACCAGAGAGACTTACCAGTGAAAGTATCGCTCAAGGGGATCTGTATTTCGTAGCCTTGCTCTTGTGGCTGCTGTTTACAACGTAGTTTACTCGTCGTAAGACGCATTGCTTAAGATCCGTATGTCCATATCGAGTTCACTATATCCTCAGTGACTAATAGCCGACCTACCATTGAGAAAGTAGTTTCCTCTTTTTTGTCCTAAATGTTAGTGTTACATTCTAGGACAAACCCGTATCCTACCCTACATTATTAACATAAAAATAATACAAAGACATTTTACTGTCCTTTCCGGTGCAATCCACTTTCTGTTTTATAATATTACAATTGTATGGAATTCTTTCTCTTTTTACTTTTGCTGTAGTTACACCACCCAGATATTTGAACTTAAGTGAGTCCCCGTCCTTACACACTCCCATTGTTTCTCCACATAACAACCAGCAATTCTCATAATGGTTTCTCACTTTGGCATTTAGTCTTTCCCATTAAAAACCATGGCCTTAGTTCCGTACATCCCCAGCATTTGCCTGGTGTGAAAATGGGTAAACCACGGAAAACCAGGCCAGCCGACAGTGGGGTTTGAACCCACTATCTCCCGAATGTAAGTTGAGAGCTACATGACCCAAACTGCCCAACCACTTGCTCGGTCCACGCCTTGCTTCTAATTTCTCTATTGAAAGTCTCCAATTTCGAAGAATTCGAGTAATGTTCCTTTGCCCTACCATTCTGGCATGATAATCAGTTTCTCATTATATTTCACTCTAATTATTAATTTCCTACTCAGCATCTATTCTTCATTCTTAATCTCGTTATCCCAGCAATCTCAGATTCCTACTCTGTCTCGGCACCCTTTTCACCTCGTTTACATAGTAATCGTCGTGTAGATGTTTCATCTGTTGGTGGTGTTAAATTCAATATTTCCTTCCTGTAACCCCGCCAACCCCCCCCCCCCACACACACAAACTTAATATTATAATCAAACCTCGATATCTATCTCTTATCACCTCGGGAGATTAATTCTATTCCAAGTTAACGAAATTTCGAGATGCAGAGAATTTCCGCCTTTGAGTATTGCGCGCAATTAGGCTATATCACGTGTAACTACGTGTTGATACCGTAATAAATGTTATTTAACTATAAAAACAAACTCTATATTATCATTTTAATTACAACACTTATTATAAAAAGCCGTTGAAGACAATGCATACAGTAGAGCAAGGCCTCTCAAACGCCCAAAATCTCACGCGGCAAACCGAGGCGCAGAGGCTCTGTGCACTGTGCATCGGTCCGACTCGGCTCAACTCGGTGTAGTGTGCTAAGTGCGGCGAAGCGTTCGGTGATAAGACGGCTTGTTTATCAGTGAAATAGATAAGCGCAAAACAACATAATAATGAAGCAACCTGTTTCGAAGAAAGAAAAGACTTCCGAAAGTCCATTTCGATCGAACTGGGAACTTTCGTATGTTTTTTCAGTCGTGACGATAAAGCCAAATGTTTAATCTGAGGGACAAATTCGGCCTACGTGATCATCAAAATGATTTATTTTTCAATACAAAGATTTTGCTCGAATTCTGCCAGAATTTGTCAGAGGAAGATTTACTGCATCGATAACCAGCTAAGAAAATTTCTATGTTTGGTTCCACATGCATATGTGAAGGTTTCTTTTTTACTTGTACGGAAACTAGATTGCGTGCGAGTATTTCCGATAGTAATTTAAAGAACGCTCTCAGAATTGCTACCAGCCGATCCCTTGTTCCAGACATTACTGATGTAATTGCAAAGAACAAGGAAAAGAAGAGGTAAAGAAAATAAGTTGTCTGCTCAAACCAAATTGAAGGAAGGGATTTTTAACACCGGTAACCTTGTCCCCTACAACTGAGAATCTCCACTCACAAACTTCTCGCAGTGAGGAGAGAAACGGCGGGGAAGGTGAGGAAGGTGGAGACTGGCCGAACGGGTGAGACAGATGTAGGGAAAGAGGAGTGGAGATTCGCACTTTGGTCAACCTAATGAAGTCGTCTCTTGCGCCGTGCAGTATAGTGGTGGGGACGGAGCGGTGCCGAGCGGAGCAGTTGTGACGTCATCACCCGGTTGTACAGAGTGAATGTACTGTGGTGGCACGTTTAAATAAGTTATCGGTATGGCAACATGAATTCAATGCCCTTTTCTCACAACATAACCTGTTTTGCAGAATACAGCAATGTTGTTTTCTGCTGGAGATGCCGACCTACTCATTGCATCCTTGTAATGCCTTTTGATATCTATCTCTTCATAATAGATGCACCCTGAGAGGCCCTGCAGTAGAGGAACGTGAAACATA
Source organism: Anabrus simplex (assembly GCF_040414725.1). Lineage (NCBI taxonomy): Eukaryota > Metazoa > Arthropoda > Insecta > Orthoptera > Tettigoniidae > Anabrus > Anabrus simplex. Next base: position 145,842,007 of record NC_090270.1, on the reverse strand, counting down.
ACTTCGTTAAACACCTTTGGAAAATCCATTAGGTTTTTTTCTGGTTTTCACTCTTAAGCTTATTTTCCTCCACATAGTTTTTAACAACGGTTATTGCTGTAAAAACATGCACATTCCACTGACTCTGCATCTAGGAGAGAAGAATACTCACCGCACTTAGCGCCGGGTCTACTGACGGTTTAGGAGAAGATTCATGCAGCACCAACTGCCTATGGTTAACGCGCCACGGGTGGACAGATAAGCCACCATGTAAACATACCGAGGTCTGATGGGATGATATACATATATGGATGATATACTGTAGTACGTGAAGGAACAATAACACACACACACACACACACACACACACACACACGCGCACAACTTCATACTATGTTGAAATTCATATGTTTACATTCTTCAAAATAATGTGTAAAGTGGAACTTCGCGATACTGTATACCTCTAATAACTAAATATGAATTCTGACAGTTATGGCTGAAGGGAGGAGCATTGTACGTGCCATTCCACGATGTTGCATTCCTTTCTCTTACCCCTCACTTCCAGCTCACTTGTTTCCTCGTTCATTCGGACCGCTGTGATCTGTTGTAGACCACCTGGCCAGACTGTGACTGACTTGATCTCATGTTCCATTATCTGAACTGCTTGCGACAAGATCTAACTCATGAGTGAGAGGTTTGACAACTCCAAGCAAGACGAGCTGTCCAAAAGACTTATCTCCATGGCAACCGCAGTCGCCCCCACCCTCGTTTCCATGGCAACCATACTCCCCACTCCCTTTATCCCATCCCGGCAAGCAGTAAACGGACCTCCCTCTAAGAACTGTCAGAAAACAACTTTAGATATTAGAGATATAGTTACTTACCTCACTCAACTTCAACCAGCATAAATGAATCCATACCACCGGAGAACCTTTTCAGTAACTTACACGTAAAACAGTTACTTAAATAATTACTAGATACCTGCACTGCGTCATGTGGGCCGTTCACTGAATCTAACGACTGATTCTTGAATTATATCTATTCTTTCATGGATGGCGTCGATTGTTTGAATGGTGGGCACTGAACAGAGTATGTGTTCGTCTCAATATTACACTGCCTGACAAAATAATTGAAGCACGCAGAAGGGGAGGAGGAGCGAAACAAAATAAAACTTCATGTGTTAAGAGGGTTTGTGATATTATTTCAGTGTTTACAAAATCGTGTCAAATTTACAAAGAACTAGGCAGTAAGAGTCTACTTATCACTAATTCCCTCTGGCCTGGATGCATGCACTAATTCGGTTGGGAAGGGTGTCATAAAGCCATTGTATCCTCCCCTGAGGCAGGCTAGCCTACAATTGTTGTAACTGGCTAATTATCGAGAATCAGCTTTCTTGTTTTAGGAAGGAGTCTTCGGGCTTGATTAACTAAGTGCGCGAGAGGCTGGTTTTCAGTCCGAATGACTGAGGATGATCCTGGATTGGGATTATCACCTGAAAACCACATTATATCGGGAAGGACATCTGGCCTTAAACCCCCGGCCAAAACTGAGCCAGGGTGGTTCCGCGAACCCCAATAGTAACTGGATTTAATAAGAGTCTTACATACCCGATGTATGCCTTGCTTAGGAAAACAGGTTTGAGTTATTTCATGCTGTATAAGGACGGAACAATTGAAACTACCATTGCAATCTTATTCAGTATTCTTGGTGAGAACTAATGTTCAGTTAGTTCTTATTCTGAAGTCCTTGGAGAGGCTGCCAACGGAGGCGAAATGCCACGCAGCCAGTTAGACCTACTTGTCTCTTCTCCTCCCCGTACCTTGAAAGGTCACTCGTCGATCCCACCTTCTGGTAATGTTGATAGCATCCACTGTGCAGCTTGCAGCCTTGGGAGATTTTCTCTCTGTTGCAATTGCACAGATTCAAGATGCATAGTCGGGCTGAGTGGCTCAGACGGTTGAGGCGCTGGCCTTTTGACCCCAACTTGTCAGGTTCGACCCTGGCTCAGTCCGGTGATATTAGAAGATGCTCAAACGTCAGCATCGTGTCGGCAGAGTTACTGCCATGTAAACGAACTGAGGTACTAAATTCCAGCACCTCGGCGTCTCCAAAAACCGTTAAAAAGTAGTTAGAGAGGTTAAAAATATTATTATTATTATTATTATTATTATTATTATTATTATTATTATTATTACAAGATGCACACTCTCTGCGAATAATGAAACCAGGGATATCAAATAGTACGACAATATTATATGGGCGTGTGATAATTTTGAGATCAGTACGATGTACAGTATTAGATTATACAACACTGGAAAAACATATGATAATTTTAAGACCGAAAATGTAGCCCTTGCGTTCTCTTGTTCGTGGGCTGTGATGGTCAGGCGGTTGATCACTATCATGATGCAGATGCTATTAACAGAAACCAATGGAGGTAATTCTTTTCGTAGCAGTCCACGGCGGCGATGAAGCACATTTCAGAAAATTGATGATCAGTGGAGAAATTCGCGGGTTTGTGAAATTCCAGAAAAGAAATTAAAAAAACGTCGCGGAAGCGGACAAATTTTGAAGCGCCGTTAAAAAATGTGACATTAGCTTAAATAATGACTTTACAGAACTTGGGGATTTCGCATTGAATGTACTTCTGTTGCCTCATAGCAGCAAATCTTGTGAGCGTTGGTTGTTAAGTTCGATTTAGGAAAACCAAGATTCGAAAACGATTGCCACTAGATATTGTAAATGGTTACATTGAGTTTAAGATCAATGGGGGATGTAAAAGTTTCAGGGTTACTGAAGAAATGTTAAAAAGCTTAAGGAAGAGGATACGAATTTTGCTTACATTGGGCCATCTGCGTGTCTTCATCATCCTGACGCTGAGTAACAAATACTCCTCTTCATTAAACATGTTTAAAAAACATAATATTACCGAAAAAATCCATAATTTTGAAGACGCGGTACGATATTTGTGCATTCCGTATTTGGCATCCCTGACTGAAACAGCTAGGGTGTTCTGGTGACCCTACCTACACGTGAGTAGATGGCGATGGAAAAAAGTATGTGCTATTACTGGGGGTCTCTGCATTGAACCACGTAATAGTGATCATTAACTATATTCTGACTCCCCTCTTGATCATCTTGGACCATTTATCTTTCGCGTCATAGGATGCTCGACCAAATGTGATAATAAACAAAAGTTTACTTCATGTTCACTGTCTGGGCTACTTTACATTCAGCCATGTACAACGACGTCGAGTTGGTAACATAACTGAAGGATCCTGGCATTACAAATGCATTCACTTTCTTTTTAGTTTGCGTCGTTTGTATTAAGTAACGAAAATAACGGGTTACGGTTAAGAAAACGTATAGTCGTGTATTTTGTAGTTGGTTCATGACTACCTGAGGAAATACTGTCTGAGTGAAGAATGTTACTGGGTGCTATGCAAACTGGCTTGTAATACCTTGGCATGAACGAACAATAGTCTCGTTCAGTGAAACAAAGACTCAAATTTCTTCCAGCTAAAGGGTGTTGTACGTTGTAAGGATTCCAGCAACAAGGAAAAGGCTATCTTTAAACTCGCCCTTAAATAACTTGTGTTATCTGAAGCTGAACGGAAGTAAGAACATTTGTCGTTTAATCTAAACCTGCACGCTTTGCTTCAGATAGACCATACGAGGAGAATCTTCAATGCATAATAAGTTTCCGAAGAATTCGGTACTGTATTTTATGTGAGTAATAGATAAGGAATGAAATATATATATCCAGAATGTTTACGGTATTTTCCTATACTGACCTTTTGTTGGGGTTAATGAAGTGACTAGTAGTAAGCTTGAAGAGCAAGACGTATCAGTGAAGCGTCATTGTTCTATTGTTGAAGAATAGAATTTTGCCACCTTGTTCTTCCTCCGAGCTGCTCCTGCTGAGGGGAAAGAATTTCCAGTGTACTTTTCCTGAGACAAAATATGATTGGCTGAATACTTGAGTTCCTAGCTATATACAAGTACGATCGAAAGGGACAATAACATTATCAAATATTTCTTGGCAATCGCGGAAATTGATGTATTCTTTGCTAATAGGAGGATGCACTTCTAAGCCTTTAGAGCGTGTTAAAATGGTAACATTTTCAACAAATTGGCCCATACGCAGCTTGTCTCTTTGCTTACAAATTATAGAGAGAGAAGTGTACTTTGGACAGCTGTAGTCTATATAGCAGAGCAAGACAAGAAATATTTATTATGAAAGCCCATAGCATGGGACGAACTGCACGAAGTTGGGCGCCGATTCTTCCGTAGAAGAGTCCACTCAGCTTGTGTGACAGGAAGTGTACCAAGATTACCCTTTATACTTCCTTTTATCGATTGACTATCAATCTTCATTATACTAATGGAAATTGATAATCATATACCGTATAGGCTGAAAGGTAAATTGCCCCTCCCGCTGCTTAGTGGCCAGTGGGAGATGTGGGAGGTAAGGATTCATACATTCTTAACCGTGGAAACAGTGGATCATAGTATAGTACGCGAACCTTTTCTTGAGCCCTAGTTTCCATTCAGCACTATGGAGCTCAGGGCTCAAGAAAAGGTTCGCGTACTATACTGACATCACTAAACTTTCGTCAGTTCGTACATTCGCAGGATATTCGCAGATGCAAGAAATCTTTCCGGTAGCCTTTTGAAGCAAGAAAGCAAGTCTGCGTGAATGTTAACATCGTGTTCGTAGCGAAGGAGGGTCAATTCACTATTAATCTTTTCGTCCAGTAACTGCCCGAATGACCTTCTTCTTCTTCTCCTTCTTCTTCTTCTTCTTCTTTTTGAGACGCCGTCTTCGAGCGGAGGTTGGCGATCCACGTAACTAGCTTTGATCTTGACAGCGCAGAATGGAATGCCACTTCTGAAGTACAGCAGTGCCATCTTCGAAGGTCTTTCAGCCGTGAATTTCTTCTCTCAATTTATCTCTTCCCCTGTATCTTTCCTTCGATAATAAGCTGTAATAACTGATAACTCTCACCTCTCATATGTCCTCGGTATTTTCCTCTGTTTTATGGTGAGCAGCAGTTCTTTTTTGCTTTTTCATCCGACTAAGGATCTCTACATGTGAGATTTTCATTACCCTAGATATCCGCAAGAGACAGCGATGCAGGTATATTTCGAAGGCATCAATACGTTTATCTATGATTGGATTCAGAGTCCAGCTTTCACATCCATATAGGAGAACAGAAAATATACAGCAGCGTATCATACGAATTCATAGCTGGAGACTGAGATTTGACCTCACAAATAATTTCTTCATGGTAATGAATTGTTTCCTGGCCTGCTCAATTATAGATATTATCTCCCGTTTCGAGTTACATTGGTCGTCCAAGATGATACCCAGATAATTGAAAGAAGACACTTGCTCAACTACTTTATCTTTTATTGTGAGATTTTTCCTAATTTTCTTTTTAGAGAACACCACTAGTTTCGTCTTTGAAGGGTTAACATATCCAAACTCTTCACTGTGCTGAACTAAGGAGTTTATCATGCATTGAAGGGCAGGCATGTCATTAGCTATGACATACCTGCATACTTGATTTTGTTGATGATTTTCCCATTATTTTGATCCCACTATAGTCTGGCAATGTTTATGTAAAGATCGCCTCTGAGTAAATGTTAAACAACAGAGGTGACATTACATAACCCTGGCGGACGCCCTTGCTGATCGAAGCTGTTTCTGAAGTTCCTTGATAAGTTTTGACATCTGCGAAGTGATTCCAGTATAGGTTACTGATTATACGTAGGTCACCGGAGTCAATACCTGTTGATCTCAGAATCTCGATCAGCTTATTGTGCCTGACAGTCAAAAGCTTTCTTATAGTTTATAAAACAGGCATAGACATCAACATTCATATCTCTGCACCTCTGTAAAAACACATTTAACGAGAAGAGTGCCTCACGTGTACCAACGCCATTTCGGAAACCGAACTTATTCTCATTCATGTGCGATTCATATTTCTTGTATATTCTAGTGTGAATGATTCGCAAGAATATTTTGAGCAGGTGAGACATCAAACTTATACGATAATCATCGCACTGAGACGAGTTAGGCTTCTTCGGTAGTGTCATGAAGGTTGATTTCACCCAGTCTGATGGTATTTCTCCTGAGACATATATTTGATTGAATAATGATAAGATATTGAGGCCGGTAGATTCCTGTTCTGTTATTACTTTGAGAACTTAAGCGTACACACCGTCTGGTCCAGTTGTTTCACCATTCTCTTGAAGTTTTACGGCGTATACAACTTCACTTTTTGTTATTTCAGGGCTATTTTCATTTATTCTCTCGTCAGGTGAAGGAGGATCATTTCTGTCATCTTTGACGAGATTTTCTATATATTCCTTCCATCGTTTGAGTTTCCCTTCCACACCGAAGATGATTTCATTATTGGCACCTCTCAAAATTTGACTATTGTCTCCGTTGCAAACCACCAAGTTCTTTCACTTACTTACGCAAGTTAAAATAGTCGTGCTTCTCTTGAAGGATCTCAATTTCTTTACACCTGTCTGACATCCATAATTATCGAGCTTCTCTGCACTTTCTGCGTACAGCTTTGTTTAGGGTTTCGTATTGAATGTGATCTGTAGTTTTGTGTTTTCTCCTTTCATCCATAAGTTCTAGAATTTCATCTGTCATCCAGCTCTGTCTCTTGATGTTGCTGCGGTGTCCAATTTCGGTTTCCTGGATTTCAATCACACTATCTTTAATGGAGTTCCATGTGTATTATACCTCAGATGACTGTCTTTCTTATTAATTCCATCTTCTTTTCCAGTGCATTTCCAACATCAGTTCTTATTTTGTGATCCAGTAGTTTCCTAATATCTATATGCTTGGATGGTTTAACATTTCTTTTAATTTTTCTGAAACGTAGCATTTTAAAATCCATTACAACTGGATTGTGGTCACTATTTACATCAGCACCAGGATACGTCTTCACGGATGTCACATATTTCTTTAGTTGTTGCTTTACCAAAATTTTATCAATTGATTTCTTACGACTTTTCGTCGTTATCGGCGGGTGATATCCATGTGTAAAGCAGCCGAGGAGGAAGTTTGAAAAATGTGTTAGAGACAAACAGATTGTGCTCCATACAGAACTCGAATGGCCTTAAGATTGTAATATTCATGAAGGCAGTAATGTTTTTAGGGCAAAACACAGGAATTATCTGTTTAAACTAATCTAGCTGCCATAACTCACATTTTGGGTGAGTGTAGGTAATCAAGCGTCCCAGAATCAAATTTCTATAAGTGTTAGGACTCCAAAGGTAGAACATTACCTGCCTCTGTGGATCAGTTGGTAGAGTGTCGGCCTCCGGATCCCAAGATAGCGGGTTTAAACCCGGCAGAGGTAGTCGGATTTTTGAAGGGCGGAAAAAAGTCCATTAGACACTCCATGTCGTACGATATCAGCATGTAAAAGATCTCTGGTGACACATTCGTTTACCCGACAAAATACATTAAATCTCAGCCATAGATGCCCAAGAGAGTTTCGGTTTACTCGGTCTGCCATCTAGCGGAACGTCGAAATTGACGAGCAGACAGCCAGATGGCGTCAAATTGAAATGTCTGCACACGGTAGCTGAGGCCATACGATTATTATTATTATTATTATTATTATTATTATTATTTATTAGGTACAACATTGAAAGTTACCTGTTTGAATCTTAGATCTATGCCACTTCAAACATTTCGAGCCCATACTCTCCTGCCTTCGTCTCCATTTTTTTACAATATGAAAAACATGGTAGGATTTTTTTCGCTCTACTGTGGCAGGCTATTATATATCATTTTCCATTTCGACCTACAGGACCTCCGATATATTAGATTTACAAAGTATAGAAAGCCCTTCACTTTCCATGTACTCTTTTAGAAAGCAAAATATCCATTTTTCGTGTCAGAACTATTCTCTCGTCATTAATGGAGTTGATCGTAAATGAAACTTCTCGGTGTCGGTAAAAAGCGTAATTTCAATCTGTGGATTTCCAAGGCCCATCTAGGTCATGGAATAGCTCTCAGTGTGGAGGAGGACTTCAGAAGGTTGACCAGTTTGCGTGTGTGAATCATAGAGAGGAACAACACTAACGTCCTTTAAAAGAAACCTGGCACTGGCGTTGAGCTCAAGTACTTACGTATTATGGCGGTCAAACAACGGGAATTCCAGAGTGTGAGTCCACCACTGCCAGCAACCAACCGGCTGGGATCTCATCCAGTAAAGTAATTTACATACAGTATACTAATAAAGAGCATCAAAGCATCCTGTTTAATTGGTATGACCTGCTAAGAGTCAATCGCGCTTTAACTGTCTGAATTCATTCTCATGATTTTATTGAATACATGTGACAAGTATTTAATAAATTAAAAATAAATATTTATTCCACCTTATGGATAATATATATATTTATTGCCTTAAGCAATTTCTTCAGTTAATAGGACATGTTTCGATTTGGAAAAACATCATCAGCTGCAAGTGTCCTTGCGTAGGTGAAAACAATAAATATGTGCTAAGACATAGCTTTTCTAAAATTGTCTAAAACATGCATAAAAACTTAAACACTATTGATTATTAAAAATTATTAGTTATGTTGTTTGTATAAAAACGAAACATTACTATTAACTGGAGAAATTGCTTAAGGCAATATATATATATATATAATCCATAAGGTGGAATAAATATTTAATTTTAATGTGTTAAATACTTTGGACATCGATACAGATCATGAAGTTGATTGCTTGCAGTACCTGTGACACCCGAACCACTGAATAAGAAACGTGCACCCTTTTCTGTGCGCAAGCGATGAGTTCTTCCTCGGAATGTCATATTTCTCTCGTTCTGTTGTCCAGCACAGATTGCATTCTGACGACATGCCATTTTTAACGGAATCCTATATTTTAATTCATACACTTACAGTTTCTGATTCTGCCAGTAAATGATAAGTTTCAGAGCCGTATATAGAGTTCTTCTGTTGGATGTAATAACTGTTCCATGGTTCTTTTTCCATCCTAGCCAAATTGACTCTCATATTCAGCTGAAAGTCAACGGCCGTAGCCGTGTTGAAACACCGGATCCCGTGAGATCTCCGAAGTTAAGTAACATTGGGAAGTTAAGTAACATTGGGCGTGGTCAGGAGTTGGATGGGTTGCCACGCGCTGTTGGTTGGGGGTAAGGGAATGGAGGAGCGGAAAGGAACTGGCCACCCTACCGCACGTAAACTCCGGCTCAGGAACACCTCTGCGGAGGTTCGGACCTGCCTTCCGGCAGAATAACCCTTACCATTCAGCTGAATCAGGCGCATGAAGTTCGAGCCTGCAGGCGGACCCGGACACTTAAGGGGCCTCGCAGACTCCGCTCAAAAAAAGTCAGAGTGGTTTTGTAAAATCAGTCGAAATCCTTCGTTTTTACAATGTGTACGTAGATAAATTGCAAATTGGTTGAATCTAGCAGCAGTTGAAATTGCGCTGAATGTAACACAGCACGGCTGTAAACACTGCTTGTTGCCCTTGCCGTTTCTCGGACCACCGTGAAACAAACGCTCCTCGCAAAAAAAAAAAAAAAAAAAAAAAAACCAGAATACTGCATTTTAGTTAGAACGTGATACTTTCTTGATGTTTAGTGCGCCTGAGATCGTGTCATACCCAAACTTTGCTGAACATGCAACTTTTATCACACATTTATTAGACAACAATGCGAATAAAAATCAGTCAGCTCAGATTCAAACGAGCTCTTTCTCTCTTTGTGAAGTTAATAACAGACTAGGCTTATCAGTTGTGCTGTTGGATATTATTTTAAACTTTAATTGAACAGGTTTTGATTTCATTTTGTTCGTATACTTTTCCGTATTGTAACGTGTCTGTCTGTTAGGTCATCAGCCCAGAGGCTGGTTGGATCCTCAAATAGCACCACCAAAGGTTATGCGGTTATAAGGAAACCGCAAAAACCAATGGCAGCACCAAAATGAGGCGTACTAGGCAAGACGAGGAGTGAGGTAGTTTGCCATTGCTTTCCTCACTGGGTCAGCAAGTGCTATTGCAGCACGACTGACCCTATGAGCAACACCTGTCATAGCACTCAGATGCACTAGTCGTGCTCTGAATGTCATTACTCAGCACCACCCATACCCCAGCAGCTTCCATATTGTCACAGCCATGGATGAGACTGGGACTTCGGTGGAAGCTACATTTTACTCTGGCCAGTGCCAAGAGATGGATACAAAACGTAATACATATTTATAACCGAGACTTCCGTATCGTTTACAGAGTACATTTCTGCGGTTATTAAAAAATGAAACCAATGTAAGTTATGTACGAACATCTGAGTGGTGCACGGTTGGCAGTTGCAGCTTAGCGTTAAACCATGGGGGCAGTCAAATAAAATCTGTTAAGCATTACTTTTAATAATCTTACAATATTGAATAAACCCTTTGTTTGTATAACGTGACAATATATTGCATTACTTCTACCTGCTGTAATTAAATGTATCTTAGTTATGTATAGGTTTTTCATTTTATTTGAGGGGGGCCAAATTTTTATTTTGGCAGACGGGTCCGTACTATATTTGTTACGCCCCTGAGCTGAATTGCTGGTAAAAGTATATCTCAAGAAATTCTTCTCTGCTTGTTGAAGTAGGGGCAGGCTGGCCGAGGCGGTAAAGGCGTGCTCGATTCGCCCGGAAGGACGTGGGTTCGAATCCCCGTCAGGAATTTAAGAAACGAGATTTCCACTTCCGGAGGCGCATATGGCCCTGAGGTTCACTCAGCCTACACCAAAAAGTGAGTACCAGGTTAATTCCTGGGGGCAAAGACGGCCGGGCGTAGAGCTAACCACTCTACTCCATCACGTGCCGAGGTTAACAATGGTGGAAGCCTTTACCTTCCACTCCTCCAAGGGCCTTCATGGCCTGTACGGAGGTGACTTTGTTTTTGCTTTGCTTTTGCTTGCTGAAGTATTAAAGATCTTTGCTAGAAGTGAGAAAGGCATGCAGTCGGAAGTGAAGTGTGCACTCGTAAGTGGGTCAGATAGTTGTTGACTTGGCAGTTAGTAATTTCCACTTGAACCATAGAGATGAAATGCGTACATACGTGACTTCATGAATGATTGTCAAGGACGGCGCTATGTTGCAAGGTAGACCTGACGTCAGAAGTGATGATGGCTACTAAAACAAAACTGTTTTTAAATTGACTATTGAAGCAGAACTACAGAGTGAGACGAAAGTTCGCAACTCTTAAGATTTATATTTTGTCACATACAGCAACACGACTGTGTCTGTTCCTTAAATTGATAGGTTGATTTTGTATTATGATTTTGATTCTATTCGTTACAGACCAGTTGAAGGTCAGAGGCGCAGACTTTTATTTACCAAAGGCGTGCCCAGGCATTTTTCTGTGGGGATTAGGATTGGTGGCGGGGGAGGGGCTTCCGAAACGAAAAACTATAGTAACAAATATGTTTTACTTTTAAATAGATTCTACAGAAGGAAAAGTTTGAAATAGTTTTAGAGCAGCCCTGAAGATGGTTTTCCGTGGTTTCCCATTTTCATACCAGGCAAATGCCGGGGCTGTACCTTAATTAAGGCCACGGCCGCTTCCTTCCAATTCCTAGGCCTTTCCTATCCCATCGTCGCCGTAAGACATATATGTGTCGGTGCGACGTAAAGCAAATGAAAAAAAAAAAAAAAAAACCTTAACGGGTGAAGTAAATTCATAGCGGTCTGGTGGGCGGAACACGCTTTAACACGTGCGTGCTGTGCGACACAAAGATTTGTCATTTGTTTTACAATAGAGGTAAAAATGTTTCATTGCAAGTAATAATAATATTTAGAAGTTTATTTCATTTAAAAAATCTTCTAGCGGCTCGATAACATGAACATATTTCTAAATGTTTACAATTTTTTATGGTGCAAAGTGTATCTATATAAATGAAGTTGTAGGGGGTCCGCTGTCTGTAATTTTGTTTGTTTTGCCAATTTTTCAGATATTTACCCGTTTTAGGTCAACTCAAGACCAAATCGATGGTTTTTATTTTTCGTGTCTGTTTGTCTGTCTGTTCCACCATCACGGCGAAACGGCTGGATAAATCTCAACCAAACTTCATATTTAGATTATACTCATCCCGAGGAAGGTTTCCATATGCATATCATATTAAAATCATTGAATAGACGGGGGGTTTATAAACGACTTTCGTTACGTTCATAATTTACCTTACTCTTCAAATGACGGAGAAATTTACTATTTTCTGCGGGTATCGTGCTCTGCATTTAGTGACCGATAGACCGACAACCAACCTACAGGTTACCATGGCAACGTCTCTGATTGCATGCCAGCAGGGAAGTAACGTATTGCCATTTTCCTCATTATGCATTTAAATTCGTGGTTCCTTGGGTAGAAGGCAAGAGAGGCGTCAGTTGGCCATTCCGCGGGATATTGGCGGAATATCGTTAGAGGTTACAACCGTCCTCGAATAGCTTAAGTAATGACACCATTAATCATCTTCTTATCTGTTTACCTAAGAATCCCTGAGCCTAAATTTATCCTTTGTTACCGCTTTCTTATATCCATAACTCACACCAGCATAATTTATTGAGGGGCATTTGATTTTCCAACACATTCACTTGGTATTTACATGTGTCACCATCCGGCCATCCTCAGTTATAATCCATTTTCTATTAATGTCAGCTTTGTTAGCTGCATTATTTTCTTCCTTAATTACTCCGTATGTATGCGAGTGCTAATCCCGAAAGCTGGACACTCTTTTCTTTGAGGAAATATTCTAATCTATGCAAATGTATAACTTTTGGCCCCGGAAAATATCGAAATGTGGATGCAGTTTTAACGACGGTGCAGACCTTTCTGTCGGAATAATTGGTGGCTAAACCGTAAGTCGTATCACAAAATGTCGCGTTTCAATTTGGAGAGATCTACAACTTTGGGTCTATGACAGTTTGTCGTATCTCTATCCCTTATTCGTTAAATAGTACTGCATTTCTTGAGTTCAAGTTAATGTTGACATTTTTACGCGTGTTGTTATTGTTTGGCACACTTATAGGAAAGATGCAATCATGACATTGGGCAGGCACATTGACATGACCAGTGGCCATATGTTCGCAAAATTTTATGATTCCAGGGTTACATAAGTATTTAAAAAAAATAAAGTAGTTATGTGAAAACTACCAAATTTCACCCCATTCAATGAATAACTGAATCTAACCCATAAATATATTAGATACGGTAAAATGTCATAGGACCAGCCATGCAGAACACTGAACGGGTTGTCTGATGGTGAAGTCAGTTTGTAGGTGCAATTCAGTATAGTCTTACTCACTGCATTTGCAGTAATTTACGGAGAAATCGGTATACAGTGTAGAATACCGTAGCGAAGCACGGGTACATTTTCTAGTTAAGAACATAAAAACAAACAATCCGTATATCTCACCAAAATTGAAATTTCTGTTTGTTTTCAGCAAATTTGTTAACTATATTCATAGAGAAATATTTAAAGATAGAACAGATGTTATAGGTTAATTTAAACTGTTCATTTTGCAAATGTTTGTTTTTATAATATTTCGAATTTATTGTGGGCTATTTCATAGCCCGTATATGGTGTTTAAATTTGTCAAGTTCACTTTAATTTCCGAAGGGGTTTGACCCCCCCCCCTAACCTCCCCCCTGGGTACGGCCTTGCTTTTTACCATCAAGAACCACTGAATATATTTGACGAAACTACTTGCTTAGACACAGGCAGTTTACAAAACGCTAGAATAAATTTTCTTTCAGAATTCCAGTTATCGCTAGCTTTTCAGCTTGGTGGCCACAAGTGTAGTCTCAGTCAATTCTTGTGACACCTTCAAAATGGGATCACACCTCCAAATTTTAGGGTGATCCCTTTACATTAAAACTCTACTTAACAGTTGCCTGGGTTTGTTAAAGGACTTGTACGATCAGAATGCATGTTTTCTTTTATAGTAAATAAATTAGAAACTATGCCTAATGCTATATATTTATATTCTCTGCATAATAATCATCGTTTGTTCAAGATCTTTATTGCAAAATACTGTGGTATACATCCTGCTCTCTGGTTGTATACCCTACATTCCTGTACAGTTCATTAAGTCTTAAATCTGTAAACTCATGACGTTGAGGACTGGCAGAGAATGGTGTTGCATGCGTAACGGTACTGCTGACTTAATCATGCATACCTTCGACATGATTGTGAAGTTGTGAGGAATTCTAACCACATCTCATGACCTCACTAGAGGTGCGGCTGTTCAGTAAATCAGATTTTTTAACTCTTAAAACGAATGGTATTGTCAGTATTGTATAGTATTGTCCTATGAAACAGTCCAACCAATGTTAGAATTTCGCTGTTAGGAGGGACAACGTACATATCGGAAACTGAAGGAAAGACATTAGTTTTAAATCTGTCATGGACCGATGTCTATGGCATAGTCGGTTGGTAGTTGGCCTCTTGTCCCAAGATAACTAGTTTGATACTTGTTGCGGTAGGTAGCAGTTTTTAGTCTGTATAAATGCGACAACTCCGTATCATTGACTTCTCTCAAATTTAAGAATCCATTCGAGACAGACAAAATTTCGATACTCTGACGTCATTTAAGACGGTATTCAGCACGGACGTCAAACATTTAAAATATATTTTCACTACTGCATTTTTAATCTGTTAGATTCTATAAATCTAATTTCAGTTTTAATGTTCCTTAGATCATTTTTCTACTGCCTTGAATTGCAAGTTCGTTCTAGAAAATATTCAGGAAATGACAAGCTACCTCACTTGTTTAGTACGCCTAATTTTAGTGCGGCCCTCGGCTTTTGCGGTTTCCCTATAACCTTTGGTGGGGCTATTTGAGGATCCAACCAGCCTCGTGGGTGTTAACTTAACAGACAACAGAACTAATTTAGAATTACCGGTACCTTGTACATCTTGTTACTCGACAATTTAGGTTGAATTAGAAGTTGTAGACATTCTCAGTCGATACAATTTTAGAATTCAGTGCGAAATATTCCTGGCAAAGGTAAGTTCATAATTCTAGGGCTTTATGTTCCTCGGGTAGCTTGGCGGCATTCCTGAGATAAGATAGCTCTTCTGCTTAGGTCGTAGGCATTATGCTGCATTCTCGTTGAAAGAGACTTTTGTAAATGGTTTCCTTTTTTTTCTAATTCTTTTCTCTTCCTTATTATTCTTTCAGTTTTTAATGAAACCGAGTAAGTCAGACTTAATGGAAGATCAGTTGTACTTTGCTTCCTTATTTGACAAGTTTGCTAGAGGTTCCCGACTTCTGCCTCATAGATAATTCGTTATTACTCGTTCCTTCACCGAACAAGGAAATGGCTAAGGGAGATGATGATCATCATCATTATCATGGTTATCATAATCTGAATGTTCTATTTCCATCAACAAATTCACATTATTTCCGCTGGGGCAATCTGGATGACCGGGAAATGAAATATAGAATGGCGAAATTTGTTCTAGATAAGGTTTTTCACTACAAGAATTACAAGAACCATCGTCAAATTTTCAACCTTAAATTTAACCCACTGGTGCTGAGTAGGTACTGAAACAGAGCAATCCTGAATCACGGAACTTAAAACCTAACCTCTTTAAAAGGTTTGTGACCAACGAGGCGAGAAGCATGCACTCGTTCCACTCAAGGGATTGTGTATGGGGGAATGGTGTGATAGAACGCATGTGACCTGGGACTATCCGCGTACCACATTCCACACGCGAAACTCGTAACTGTTCGCACCCGCCGAACTTGGGCAAGCATGTTTCATGCCTGCCAAATGGGTCCTTCTTTGTACAGTTCTTTCTTCCTTGGCCAGACCTACACTCCTACAGTGCGCTCGCAGTATAGGCCTGATGGAGATCCCTTCGTTAAAACTAAGAAAAGAAAGAAAAAAGTTCCATAATTATCCTGCAATTACATTTTTCAGGGCAAATAATTTTACTCTTGCTGAGTAACGTATGGACCGTGGTAGTCAGAAGATGTGCAGTAAAATACACATCGTACAAGGAAGCTTCATCCTCCAGAGATCTGAAGCTCGAATCTCGGCGATAAAAGTAGCAGAGTTTGTTTATTCCCTGTTTTATAATACGCCAGGAAATCGCTGGAACACTTTATTTGTATTCCCGGGCACCTATCTCAGTCTCAGTACCAAGTTTGGTTGTACACATTTCTGGGCTCAAAATCAAAAAAAGCCTACAAAAAATTCAATGTATTCGTGTCTCAACACTTCTCAGTGGAACAGACTGAAGCTTTTACTGTCCAAAGCCTCTTACGTCAACCACTACCTCACCTGCTTGCTGATCGAAATAACATCTTCCAATGATTTAAGTTCAGCGTGTCCAATTATTTTACAACGAAATGGATATATTTTCTCTCATTTCTGCTGATTATCAGTGGTTTGACTGTAGAAATATGTCTGTGAGTCTCAAACAAAAAACCTTGTTACAGATTTTGTTTTGTTCTTGCTTGTGGTAGTCATTTGTCCTTTTGTTGGATGTCCGGATGGCATGTTGATTGATCTTGGTACTATTTTATTTTTCCTTTAAACGTGGTTAGTTTATAAGCGAGCTTACACATTCACCGTACGTTTAGATTCTTACATTTTGGAACAACAGACGAGCATCATTTCCTTAAATCTTGATGGCTAAAGAACCCGGTTGTTGACAGTAACTGTATGCATGTAAGTTTGATGAGTGAAGGGAGAATGTGCTGTCGCGAAATAACATTCCTTTGTAGAACATTGGCTGACCAGTATTCAGACCTTCAGGTTTAGAATTTCTGAATAGCGCGTGTGAGAGAGAAGGGGGTGTCCCATTTGGCCTTTTTAAAATGAAGTCACGTAAAATTACAGACTTTCTTACTTGGCTAATCTTCCGACTGGGCGAGTTGGCCGTACGGTTAGGAGCGCGCAGCTGTGAGCTCGCATACAGGAGATAGTGGGTTCGAACGCCACTGTCGGCAGCCCTGAAGGTGGTTTTCCGTGGTTTACCATTTTCACGCCAGGCAAATGCTGGGGCTGTACCTTAATTAAGGCTACGGCCGCTTCCTTTCCATTCCTATGCCTTTCCTGTCCCATCGTCACCATAAGACCTTTCTGTGTCGGTGGGTCGTGAAGCAAAAAAAAAGCAAGCTAATCTTCCGCACACAACGAATGTTAAGTAATAACGACTGATAATCCCTTTAATTTCTTGCTCTAAATTAGCGTCTTCTAAATTAATTATTCAAGTAAATTAAAGATTCACGTAGGATTGAAACTGTGCATCTTCTGTGGGTTATCATATCCCAACATTTCTGTCGCATTTAACATGAGCACTTCGGAGTTCGTGCAAATTACTTCCTGTATTAGGGAATGATTTTTTTCTGTTTAGTTCTCGCTCTCCTTTACTTGCACCTCTGGCTGAGTGGTTCCAGGAATTTTCTCTTATGTTCCACTATTTTTCCATTCTCTTGTAACCTCATTCGTGCCACAGTGTATTGTACAGGAAACCATTATCATAACGTGTTTTGTTTCACTTTTTTGGTTCAAACAAGTCGGAACAGAAAACAAGTGGATTTTGGAATATGCTAGTATGGAGTTTCTCTCATTGAAGAGTATCTTACTAGGATGATTCACTGTATTTTTCCTTATTGTAATAAGATGTGCACCTTTATGGTATGTCCTTTAGTTAATTTGTTGCTGCCCTATCAGAAGATCCTTCATTTCATTAACGATCATGTGTGTTCCTTCCTGTCCTGCTGTTCCTTTGAGTACTTTCTCTCAATCAACTCATTGAACTATCTTGTTACAGCAGGGTTTATTATTATATGCAGCTCCAGTACGTGTTGTTTGTTCCTTCGATCTTGTCGGTTTATTCAGTCATTGCTGTGTGTACTTTGAACCAGTGTTCTGTATTCTGGTTACCTTATTTGCACTAAACCTGTTAGTGTTGGAATCTTCCGCTTTCACTTCGTAAGTTTTGCATTCATAGACATGATGATGTATCACGATTATTCAGATTCACTAAATTTATTTTGAACGTTGGTGAACAAATGCACTATTTAAAAGAAACATTGTTTTAACATCTATTCTTTCTCCAACGTTTGAGGTTACCACACTGACAAAGAATATCATGCAATGCAAATTCAGTAATCTAAGTACAGTTTAGAATAACATAATACAGACCTGTTACATTTACATTACCTATCGGTCTTCGATATATGGATAGGTAAGGTAATGTACGTTCAGTCGTTGCTGATCAGTGATCACTCTGTGTGGTATTTTCAGTATAGCTACGTCCGACTCGTTGGCTGAACGGTCAGCGTACTGGCCTTCGGTTCAGAGGGTCCCGGGTTCGATTCCCGGCCAGGTCAGGGATTTTAACCTTAATTGGTTAATTCCAATGGCACGGGGGCTGGGTGTATGTGTTATCATCATTTCATCCTCATCACGACGCGCAGGTCGCCTATGGGAGTCAAATAGAAAGACCTGCACCTGGGATATCCCGGCACTAAAAGCCGTACGACATTTCATTTCAGTATAGCTACGAAAGATGCAGTGATTGAATATGAATGGATAAAACGCCACCGTTGGCTGTACAAACACACCCAGTTTTGATCGCCTTGTTGCGGTACATATATTGGGATATTTAACTTTTACGACCTAACTACTTCAGATTTTTCAGTATATAGATCATAAAATGTGCGTAGGTAGCCTACCGATTCATAAAAATGGATTTAGAATTAAGAATTAAGGACACCTAATTAAAAGTCGTGACAT
This sequence comes from Anabrus simplex, assembly GCF_040414725.1. Classification (NCBI taxonomy): domain Eukaryota; kingdom Metazoa; phylum Arthropoda; class Insecta; order Orthoptera; family Tettigoniidae; genus Anabrus; species Anabrus simplex. The sequence goes on along the minus strand of NC_090270.1, from coordinate 145,823,227 downwards.
TAAAATAATATAGGTCTTATATACATATATATGTAGATATTATATTCTTTATCGACTGAATACTTTGGATCACATTAATACTATATCTTCTGGATTGCGAGACCAAATGCGATTGTTCTCCATACTCAGTTGTGTTTTAATTGAAAACACATGAGTAATTATTTTCATCCCAGGGTTTCATGTCTGTGGAAATTATTTTACATCAGCATCAATGTCGCTACTAGAATTTGTTTTCCTTTATTTGGCATATTATTTCAATATGTTTTATGCCTTGCCTTTTAGTCTGCAACAATGGTTTATTTATTGCATTTTTCGATGCGTTGTAGTAGTTGGTTTATTCTTCGAAACATGGATGGTATTTAGTTATACATCTGAAATATTTCTTATTCGAAGAAGTCAGAACTTTGTCCAGGTTGCAAGTACATTTAAGAGTCCTCGGTCTAATAATAATAATAATAATAATAATAATAATACTCTTAATAATAATAATAATAATAATAATAATAATAATAATAATAATAACTGATATGTGATAATTCTTTGTTGTGAGCTTTCGCTTTCCTAAGGACCCCTTTGAATTCAGTAGGTGAAATGTTATAAATGTGAATAAGAACTTTAAGGTCTTTCTAAGCACATTATGCGTGGTTTGTGTGATATTGTTGATTAGTGATTTTAGTATTCATCATAGCTTCTGATCGGCCGTCCTTTAAAAGAGAAATTTGCGGATAATATCAAGAATTTTTTAGCTTGAAGAGTGTTTCTAAAGCTTAGCTAAAATTAGTTCTTGAATTATTTTTCTTCAATAATGCAGGTAATTTATTTCAAAGCCTGTAATGTTGTGGAGTCTTCACAGAATTTCTGATAAGAGTATTTTTTTGTTTTATATTGCATAGAAGTTTCTTCCTGTTATCAAGATATTGAAGAAAAAATTCAGCCGCGTAAAGTGGCTCAGATGGTAGAGCACTGGCTTTCTTGGCCCGAGTTGGCGGGTTCGATCCCTTCGCATTCGAGTGGTATTAGTGTCCTCTGCGAGTCTCGTGTTGGGAAATTTACCGAAACTTAAGAGAACCTCCTGCGGAAAAAAAAAAAAATCTGGCTACTCGACGTCTCCGAAAATCGAAAAAACGTGGTCCGACTCCAACCCATTGTGCTGTGGAATTTTTCTAATGGAAGAGAGAACACAGCTTTGAATTTAACAGTGAAAATCGCATCTTGAATAGAAACCATAAGATTAACATACGTATGAAAATACGTAGGGGGCAGGTTTTTTGTACTTAAACGGTTAATTGTATAATTCAGGAAACGTAGTCTAACAGTAAAACACATACACACAAAAAAAAAAAAAAAAAACAGAGTTCAGAAATCAGTCTTAAATATAAGGAGTATTTCGGATTGAGAGAATGGTACACGTTTTTAAATTGAAGTGTCGTCACTTTTCTTGTAGACAAACGTTTTGATGACTGAAAATAGCGCATAAGTCTGGGAAAAGTATAACCATTACTCAAATTCTTCGTACACCATCTGGATTAGGCCTATGTTACTATACTTAAAATACTCATCACTAATAATTTATTTAAACTTTGCTTTGCTTGATTTACGGAGACAGGGCTATCTTCGGCACACTGGGGTAAATTGGTCGCAGGTATTATTTTGAGGACCGTAAATAAATTAGGGACTCTTTAGAGGCTAGCCAGTTGCGAAAACATGGCCACTTGTATCTAATGGAACGAGTCCTCTTCTAGTATTTGCAGTAACGAGCGAGTTGATTTTGTAGTTTGGGTGACGTAGCTGTGAGCTTACATTCGGGAGACAGTGGGTCGAACCCCTCTGTCGGCAGTCCTGAAGATGGTTTTCAATGTTCACACCAGGGGGCTATACCTTAAATAAGGCCACGATCCCTTCCTTCCCACTCCTATCCCTATTCCATCATATCGTGTGCCGGTGCGATGCAAAATAGATAACAACATTCACTTTTCATTTTCATTTTCTTGTAATAATTTGCTTAGGTTTTGTGCTGTAGAATCTCGAAAACAAGGAATATTTCGTGCTTTTTGTGCCAGAGTACAGAGTAATTGATAGCCTACTCAACCATATGCTTCACACACACTTTAGGAGAGCACTTACTTTGTGTCTAAGAAATATGAAGTACCTAGAACAACACTCCGATATTGGATGGACGGAAGCTTCAGGCAGCCATATGCCCATAACAAAGACAATTTCAAGCAAATACTTAGCAGGTTCGATCCTGACTCAGTCCAGTGATATTTGAAGGTGTTCAAATACGTTAGCTTCGTGTCGGTAGATTTACTGACACGTAAAGGAACTCCTGCAGGACTAAATTCTGGCTCCTCGGCGTCTCCAAAAACCGCAGGGGTAGTTAGTGGGACGTAAAGCAAATAATAAACTTCGTAGATCTACCAATCGGAAACTAATTCGGAGAAGCTGATATTTCTGAAACAAAGTCGTGATATGGAGAAGGGATAGAAAAATGAATGGGGGATGGTGACTATGACTTTTTGTGTGTACGTATGCACGAGTAGTGTAATGACAAATATGGGTCTCCGCAAAAAGAGTTCAAGGAGAGCAAACGGTGGGCACGCGTAATGTGCATATTGTGAATATTTTACATGTTATTTTGTGCAGATGTTTGGATTTTTCAGACTCCAAGAACTAAGTGATGAGTTAAGATATGGTTGTCTTTCAAGTGTTATACTTCGTAATGCATAAGCTTTAATTTCTCAGTCGTTTACCTTCATGTTACAAATTCATTTTCACTAGTACAGTATGTCTGAATTTAAGTTAAAGCAATATTATTTTGCTGTGAAACTTGCCCTTTGTAGGTGTGGGACAACTTCGTCACATGCGACACTTTTTTTAAAAGAATATACTGTATTTCGCTGTTTGTCGTGTTCGCCTCCGTAGCGTAACAGTCTCATTAATTGCCGCCCTCGGAGTCCGGCTTCGTTTCCCGGTACTGCCGGAGATTTAAGAATTGCAGGAGGGCTGGTACTAGCAGCGCACCTCCATTGGGGGTTTGCCTGGAAAGAGTTGCACCACCTCAGGACGAAGAAAAGAGTTTACTTTTGTAATTTATTTCATAAATTTGGCTATTTGAAATTATCATATGCCAAAGATAACATCCATACGAAAGGTTTCATTTTTTTTTTTTTTTTTTTTTTTTTTGCTAGGGGCTTTACGTCGCGCCGACACAGTGGTTTCATTTTTAGCTGCGTATTTTTCTCCCTAAACATTCAGTTATTTCCTTAATGTGCAAATGTTACCCCGTCTTCCCCTACTTCCTATTGTAAGGAAGGATGAGTAGTCTGTTTTCGTCCCCTAAATAAGAACCCAAAATCAAATAAACAAACCTGAATTTCCTTTCTCTTTGTTTCAGTTAAGATCTACATGAGCCCAGTGGAAACCCTCTGCACGAATATAGACTACTATATTCCGGATGTGGACAATGTTACCAAAACTCTCTCAGATGACGCCATGGCAAGATTACGTGAGTGCTACCACATTGTCTTAGTACAATATTCTAGGCAGAATAGTTTTGTAAAATAGATTGCTTAAACATTTCAGAATGTTGGGATTATTTCATGAACATAGAAAAAGGAAGTAGTCGTGAATCGGGACGTTTCACGAAGAAATGCTATATCTTCTTTTGTTGTTGATGTTACAAAAGTTAAGTTACCCTGTGAGCTTTAACTAGGGTTTGTTGTCTACACAACTTGAAATACTTTCGTCTATAAATAATGTCCAGGACAGCAGAAATCTTCATCAAATAAGTGGACAAAACTTCTTTGAAATACATCTTGAATTAATTGTACTGCATTTTATATTTAATTTATTTATATACTGAATACTAAATACAACACACAGAACTAATAAAAGCCTTTTTCCTCCCAGATATGGGTCGCTCGATGATTGCATTGTTCATCGTTGCCTTCTTCACCGTATTCGTGGCATTCTGGACAGGTGTTGCTGGATGCTGGCGTCGATCACCAGGAAATATCACATCTACTGCCATTCTTATGCTTTTAGCTTGTAAGTATGACATAGTTCCTACACATTGCCTCTAAATACACTGTAGTATCGTCAACATTCTTGAGGATTTAACGAAATACTCACTTTTTATACTAGTTGTTAAAATTTCGGATGTAACTTATTTAGAATGGTACAATAATGATACATGCATGAATTTCCAATTACACGTATTGTCTAGTAGTAAATCGGTCAAACCAGTCAATAATGATCTTCATTTAGGGCTGTCGCCGATGTGAAAGATTCTCTATCAATTGTTTACCTAGCTTTTTCTTAAATATTTACAATTAAAGCTATTAGCTAGGGAGGTTTCAAGTAGTCAAATATATTATCCAGGAGCGAATAATCCACGTTTTGTCTTAATCAAGAAACCAGTTAGACGTAGAATTCCAAAACGGTTTCCATTAGTTATTTTTTTCTTTTGCTAGGGGCTTTACGTCGCACCAACACAGATAGGTCTTATGGCGACGATGGGATAGGAAAGGCCTAGGAGTTCGAAGGAAGCGGCCGTGGCGTTAATTAAGGTACAGCCCCAGCATTTGCCTGATGTGAAAATGGGAAACCACGGAAAACCATTTTCAGGGCTGCCGATAGTGGGATTCGAACCTACTATCTCCCAGATGCAAGCCCACAGCCGCGCGCCTCTAGGCGCATGGCCAACTCGCCCGGTACCATTCGTTATCATTGGAACCACCCACTGTCTTTAATTCACATACAATACTCTTATTGCATTGTACATATGACTCTTTGGTTAAATGGTCCATCCACATTGCGGTTGGCGCCAGGAAGGGCACCCGGCCGTGAAACATAACTAAATTCACATGTGCAACACAGTTTGCACCCACAGGCGTGGGAAAAGAAGTAGAAGACTACTCCTATGGAATAGTACAAGATAGTATAATTTCATTTTAACCAAGAAATTGCGACAATTTTCTGCTGTCAGTTACACAGGATTAGAAACTGTCCGAAGAACTGCGTAAAATTTTAAAACCGGATAGTAACTTATTACAGAAATACGAAGTTTGCAATTGTGAGATAGTGGCATATTCAAAGCAAGTTTCTTTGATTTGACTCCGTAAGGTACTTGGTAATTATTATAGAAAAAATATCTGAATGCTCATAACAAGGACAGTAGACATCTTACTCTGGACATAAAAGGGGAAATTGATTTCTTTCTTTATAATCAAATTACTATAATATACCTACTGATTGAAATAGTTATAAAAGAAATTTGCTTGCCTGTTTCTGATATTACAGCTGCCAATTAACTACAGGCCTACAAAACTAAGAGGGTTTAGAACGCTACATAACAATTGGAAGCCATTTTGATGGACATACAGATTTAGTTCCCAAGACATGGAAATGGAAAAAGACAAAAAGAAAGTCTTGTTTCTAAATTTCTCTACTTCCTGACAGGAATCGAACATGAGTGAAGAAAAGTGCGCCTTTACAGCTTCGATACCCATTTAACAATATAACATATTTTGCATATTCATATATGAAAAGTGTTTTATCAAGAAATGCAGAAAAATTCATGTTTCTTACAAATATTTTAGTTATGTATGTGTCAGGCAACAAAGAATAAACAGAAATTAGTTGATCCAAAGTAATGGAAGGAAATAATAAGCTTAAAAATCCTTAAGGAGAGAGGGTTGTTTGGCTGGCTGTCTCAGAAAAATGTATCAGGATGTCAGACATGAAAATAGAGATAATCCCAGATAAACAGGATGTATGAACAACCTGATAATAAACTTAACCATGATAGGTTAATATTGTGTTTGGTCCGTATTGACTGGTCTAAATGTACAATATAACTATTTATAATAGTTTATTTAAATCCGCCTTGATCAATACACTCATTAAATGAAAGAAACATTATTTATTAACCATACATGTTTCGGGAAAACTCAACCATTCCCTTCATCAGTGGTTAGATCAAAGAATTACATAATGACACAATCTTTTGTTTTACAATTTAAAGGAGTATTGTTTCCCAATACATCATGTCAAAGAGTAAAGAGAACTTACGAAATATTATAAAAATGATCAATACATACAATTTTGGTTGAACTGAATGAGAAAAGAAGAAAAACTTGAAGATCATAAATTTGTATAGTGTTTTCTCATTCAGTTCAACCAAAATTGTATGTATTGATCATTTTTATAATATTTCGTAAGTTCTCTTTACTCTTTGACATGATGTATTGGGAAACAATACTCCTTTAAATTGTAAAACAAAAGATTGTGTCATTATGTTATTCTTTGATCTAACCACTGATGAAGGGAATGGTTGAGTTTTCCCGAAACATGTATGGTTAATAAATAATGTTTCTTTCATTTAATGAGTGTATTGATCAAGGCGGATTTAAATAAACTATTATAAATAGTTATATTGTACATTTGAACAACCTGACTCAAGGTTGTGGTTTAAATCTCTCTAGATCCAAAAGATAATGCATTAAAACTTTTTTTTTTTTTTGCTAGTTGCTTTACGTCGCACCGACACTGATAGGTCTTATGGCGACGATGGGACAGGAAAGGGCTAGGAATGGGAAGGAAGCGGCCGTGGCCTTAATTAAGGTACAGCCCCAGCATTTGCCTGGTGTGAAAATGGGAAACCATGGAAAACCATTTTCAGGGCTGCCGACAGTGGGGTTCGAACCTACTATCTCCCTAATACTGGATACTGGCCGCACTTAAACGACTGCAGCTATCGAGCTCGGTCATTAAAACTTTATTAACATAAGTTGAGGAAAGTAGCAAGTCTTTTGCTTTCAGAAATCTGTCTTTTGGTGTTCTGATATTTGACTTTGTTGGATAATGGTCATCAAGCATTACGGAACAAATATGCAATTTTGGTCCTAGTATAGGAGTATAATGGGAAACAGTTGGAATCTCCACATTCATGCTATAAAAACTTGCAATATTGCTACCATTATGAAAACTTCATGCTCAGATTCAACTTTAAATGTTTTCTAATATTTATAGTTTGGAAACGAAAGGGAATTGAGTTTCCAATAGCCAAAAAAAAAAAAAAAAAAAAAGTTCAAAGGAAATTAAAATTATCACTTTCACTGCAAACCCAAATCCTTGATACCTTTTACTCTCATCTTGTTTGAAGTGCTGATGGCAAATATTATACTTCTAGCTGCTAATTAAAATGACCATTACACTGGTGTCAGTGATATGAAGATTATGCATTCACACCGGTGTACTCTTCATGAAATAGTTTTACGTACACACACACTCAATTTCTTTGTACATTAGTTACAAATTAAAACTACTAAAACAAACTTTTTCACAGGCCTCCTGAGTGCAGGTGGTATGGGGCTGTGGCATGGAGTGGAGTACTACGAGAAGGAGAAAGTTGTTGGTGAGGAGTTCTATCAGCAGTGGAGCAATGTGAGTATGAACATACACTACAGAACTAGTGAAAATAAGTTTTTCATTCCCAAGACTAGGAATATTTCAAAGCCATATTCTTTGGTACTGGTACTGCTTACCTCAAACGCTTAAATATTCAATGAATTTGAATTCATATTAGAAGGGAAAGAGGCTTGCTGGTTCAGTTAAAGAATATGCAAATAGTGTTTCAACACCCTGTCCATGCAAGAAAGTATTTGCTGCAAGACTCGAACAGCTAGATAGACATGTTTGCTTCTCCTGTGAATAAGAGTTGGAGTTCCACCATTTTGTAACTCAAATTTTCTGGTAAATTGTTTTGTTTCTCCTTTCAACCTTTTCTAGTCATGTGTTAGAAGCTTTGAACGGTAAAGCACCATTCGCATAAAGTTTCTTCTTTACATGAAGTGCTCAATTTTCCAAGGTGTTCTTTTTTTTTTTTTACCAGTGTGCTTAATTGTGCTCCTCTGCCAGTTCTGCTAAGATTATATATGTATTCATATTTTTCTCATTGCCTTGAAATGATTAAGAAATTCCTGATTTATCCTATCAACCATGTGAATTGAGTTCAACCACATGCTTCCTCAAACATCTGTAAAACAGTCTTGTTTTTTTGTTCTTCATTAATCTTTTCTGTAACTTGTCTTCATTAGCATTCCTACAAGGTACCTAAATATCAATTCGGAATCTGGTAAGCTATTGCTATGTGGATCAAAATATCCGTCATTTTCTCTTGGCCTTTCATCTAGATCTTGTATACAATAGTAAACCTGTATTGTAGGTTTTCTTTGAGGTGTTTGGTCATCAGTGGGAGAAAGTTTCTGTTAGCATCGAATCAGTGACTCCACTGTCACGTTTATTTTCCAAGATCTCATCATCAGTTACTGAATTCATCCAGAAAAATTTTTTGTTCAAAAATAACATTCTCTTCTCCTACAGGTGTTTCTTTTGAAGTACCAAAGAAATCCTCCCACAGATTCACAAACATCTCATTATGTAACACAATTCTTTACTAAAAGGTGCTAATATATAAAATAATAAAACTAAATGGTTATATCTCTACCCTTCTGTTCCCACTTGTACCTGTGTACCAGATCAGTTAAAACCAATCTCTTACTCCAGATAGTCATATGTGAGTCAATTTAATCACTACTTATTTGCATTTAGGACTATTGCTTATGTTGCAGATTCCATCAGTTGTTTACCTAGACTTTTCTTAAATGTTTCAAAAGCTGCAAATTTATCAAAAATTCCCTTGGTAAATGACTGTATTCCAATCCCTAACTCTCTTCCTAGAAACTTTCTATAACTTAACTCAAACTTATTTCTATATTAATGTCATACCAGGCTGAGTGGCTCAGACAGTTGAGGCCCTGGCCTACTGACCCCAACTTGGCAGGTTCGATCCGGGCTCAGTCCGCTGGTATATGAAGGTGCTCAAATACGTCAGCCTCGTGTTGGTAGATTTACTGTCATGTAAAAGAACTCCTGTGGGACTAAATTCTGGCACCTCTGAGTCTCCAAAAACTGTAAAAGTAGTTAGTGAAATGTAAAGTATTATTATTATTATTATTATTATTATTATTATTATTATTATTATTATTATTATTATTATTAATGTCATTCCATACAATCTCTCTGTTGATGGCTCAAAAGATACCGCTCAGTAGAGCAGCTTGTTCCCTTACTCCCAGGTCTTCTCAGCCCAAAGATGGCAGCATTATAGTAGCACTACTTTTCTTGTCCAAAATGGCCTAGAACAAATAGGGCTGCTTTCCTTAGGATCTTTTGCATTTCTTACATCAAGTAATCCTAGTGAGGGGTCCCATACTCTGGAGCCATACTCCAATTGAGGTCTTACCAGTAAATTGTACAGGCCGATGACCTTAGATGTTAGGCCCCTTTAAACAACAAGCATCATAATCATCATCAACAAATTATACACCCTTTCCCTCCAGGTGAAGTAATAAATACAAATCAGCATATATTTAAGAGCTGTTATCTGGAAGAACTCTCGTTCAGTTCTCTGTAACAGTACTGAAGTTTTTGTAAGAATACCCAATTACAAGGATTGGGGCAAAAGTCATGGCAATGATTTTTTTCTTGTAGATATGTTATCGGATCACAAACATATGTGTTGTGCGGAAGTTCTTCAGGCATGGTGTGTATGCAGAACAACAGATGGCTCTGTGATAGCTGGTAGTAGCACAGCGAGGGCTGTGAAATCAGTCGGTTGGCGAGTGTCGTGCGAGATGGAATTATCCTGTGTTGAGCAGCGTGCTTACATCAAAATAGCCATTCTCCTAGGGAGACATGCGATGGAATGTCACAGTGAATTAGTGGAAGCCCTTGGGAATAATGCCCTACCATACCGTACAGTAGCATGGTGGGTAGGAAAGTTTCAGCAAGGACGTGTCAACCAGTGGTGAGCAACGTTCGGGACGACCTGTTAGTGTGCGGACCAACGTGGCATGTGCTGTCATCGAGCAGCTCCTGGATGAAGACACACGATGGACGCTACTGGAGTTCAAGAGGGCAAGTGTCATCAAGAAACGCACCATCCACAGGATATTGCGTAATGAACTGCAACTGCACAGAATCGCATTGCGTTGGGTACCGCATGCACTGACGGAAGTTCAAAGGTGGGTGCACTATGCAATATGCTCCGACCACAGGACGGCGATCAGTTCTTGTCGCGAATAATCGCCAATGATGAATTTTGGGCCAGGGCATACGAACCACAACTGAAACGTCAGTCCGGGGAGTGGCAACATGCTGGATCACCAAGGAGGCAGAAGGTCCGTCAGAATCCTTCCCCAGTCAAATTTATGGTGATCGTCGCGTATGACATCAGGGGTGTCATTGTTTGCCACTTTGTTCCACATGGCAGAATGGTGACTGCACAGTACTACAGGGACTTCCTGGTGTGACAGGTACGACGTGGCGTTCGGGAGAAACGTCCGGATCTTGTGGACAGTGCAATAATCCTGCACGACAATGCAAAACCGCACAAAGCAGAGTGTGTAGGGCAGCTACTGTGACGTTGGGGATGGGAAGAATTGGAGCACCCACTGTACTCCTGACATTTTGCCCTGTGACTTTGATCTCATTCAAAAGATTAAGGAACCACTACATGGTAGACAGTTTGCAACACATTGCTAATGCTGTGCGCCAACAGGTGACCCGATTCACATATGGTGCGGCAAATGCTGAAGCAGATGGTATTCAGCGCCTCCCATGTCGTTCGCAGTGTATGGTGTCAGTAGCAGGGGACTACTTTAAGGGTCTTCAGGCCCAGGTTTGTCATGTCAACTTTGTGTACTGTGTTGTCATTCTTTTGCACCGGGAAGGCCATATTGCCCTGTATACTACCATAATAAAAGTGTTTTACGATATTTCAGTGCTATTCATTGTCCACACATGTAGTAAACACCTTGTCCTTTCATCTGTATATGTCACATTTTCCAACTGGACTGTTATCTTCAAGGGAAAAAAATAGTTGCCATGACGTTTTCCCCCAACCCTCATATAATTATACCCTCTCTACCTCTAGAATATGTAGCCTGTACTACTTTAACTAAACATTGGCCATGAATCTTAGTTTAAATCCAGACCTATTGGAACACTTCACTGTCAAGTCCAATCTGTGATTACATTTTGTGTTAAAAGAACTCATGTGTTACATTCCTCTTAGGAGCTGCGAGCAGAGACGTCAATTAGGTATGACTGGTCATACATCCTGGCATGGATCAGTGTGGGCTTCTATTTTATCTCATCAGTCTTTTTCTTCAGTGCTGCCAACTTCCTGCGTTCAGAGAGGAAAGCAGAAAAAGCAAGAAACGTCCAGTACATCATGCCAGGTATAGCACAAGCTCTTGAAACATCTGAAAGCTTGCTGGTACAGGAAATAACATAAGAGCTTTGCAATGCATCATTTATATTAATTACATACCAGAATAGTCGATTCCTTCTCCTTCCTTTGTAGTTTATAGAATGTCACTCTGTTAACATACCATTGCTTCCAATTACAGTTTAATTTTTTAAAGGGTAATATTGATGGTGATTATATATTTGTAAGGGGAGTATTTACCAGCAACATGTATTTATTCCTTGTTCATAGATTGAGATGAAATGTGTAGGAAAAATGTTTAGTTCGCAAAATGGTATCTATTGAATGTTATCACTAGACCTCACATTTTTAAGTGCTAAAACTTCTATTTTAGATGCCTAAAATAGACTCTCAAATATAAAATAATAGGCTCTAAAAATACACTTTAGGCAGCAATTTTATGTATTTTAATAAGCATTTATCAATTAAGGTACCATTTTCATTTTGTTAAATGGGGGAAAATATAAAACCCGTTTCACTCCCCCTTTGCTGCAAACATCACAGAATATATTTTTACCATCCAATGTGAAATGGAGAAACTCCTGTAACCACCATTTAATTAAAGACGACTTGGAAGACGCACTTAACTGATGACTGAAACGTTCTCAGAGAATGAAATGAAGAGTTTGGTTTCCAGCAGGTCAGTGGACACCGTCTCCTGCCTCACGACACACAGACTGTTGGTTGTTTACCGCTGGAGGTTTTAAGATCTTTCAGGGAGTGTAGTTTACAGTTTTGCACTTTTAAGATTTTGTTTGAAAAGTATTTCAAGAAAGCACTGGTAAGACAGTGAAAACCAGTTGGTAAATATCTGTTTCTAAGAATAAATTATGAAAGAATTTCAATCAATGTAGGGATAAAATCCGGAAATTCTAGGAATATAGGCAAATGTAGGATCTAACATCAATTTAGACATTTTTAGGCAATATATAGGACTGCTGTTTTTAATCTTATAAATACCTGAAATGTGTATACATTACTTCATTTCAAGTTCTCTTCAGGAACAAAATAGGTTTTTGCCTAAGATCCTAGGTCTAGTCATCGCTGATCCTTCGGAGAATGTAAGGACGGATACGTACTCATAATATTTATGTGATGTTAGAGTATAGTCTATTATGTGTAAAGTACCTGTTTTATATTGATAAGAATTCCCTGTGGAATGGATAGGTCAGGGATGCTTGTTGGTTACTTTTGAGTACTAACTCTGTTAGGGATTTTGCAACTCCTCTATTACTAAAGTCAAGTATTGGAGACCCACAATATGATTGTGATGTGCAAACTCAAAGGCACAGCAACCACAAAACTTTGGCAGTTAGATGATGTTTTCTATTGAAACAATAGTATAAATAAAGGGAATAGGATGCTATGGTCAAGCACTTACCCACAAATTCAACATTTCTCTGGTAAAGGTCAAGTGCAGCTTGGAGTGCTGCAAGGAACAATGCCATTAGAAAGTGGACAAATGCATAATTTGGAGTGATGAATAGTGATACAATTATGCTGTGTACAAGTCTGATAAAGGATTTGAGTATGGCCAATGCCTTGGGAATTATGCAGTCAATGATGTGTAGTGCTGACTGAAGTATAATGTTAATGGCATTGAATTGTCAGGGTATATTTCATGAAATAGTCAGCCCTTATGTTCTGTTACATGAAAATCAAAGTGTAACAGGGTGCAAGGGCATTCTAATGAATAGTATAGACCATTTTTGTGTCTTAATTAGCATGGCAACGTTCTGTCAGGACTCAGTTAAGGGCACCATTGTTGCCAACCCATGCTTCCAAATTAAGAGCCCCTGTTGCCCCTCTTAGTTGCCTCCTATGACAGGCAAGGGTGTTATTCTACTGCCCTCACCCACAGGGCATGAAACTCGGATCCAACACTATAAAACCATAACTCTCTCGAAAGCCACTCACGCTTCTGAAGCCCTGTTCGAAAATTAACATGAAAGAACTGATCAGCTCCTCAGAACTAAAAGAACTTTTATAAATAGAAAATACCAGATTGAAGGAGTCTTACGAGAGATTGAACCAGTTATCAGCACAATGAAGAAGAAAAGATTCTTGTATTTCTTTCACATCTTGCAGCTGCCAGGAAACTGGATTTGATGACAACTGGCGATTAGAAATCTTGGGAAGAGGACAGGAGGACAATGGATCCATGAAATTCAGCAAGATCTCAAAGTAGTTGGACTCAAGATAGCAGTTGCAGAGAACAAAAATAAAAAGAACACCCTTCTTAAAACTTACACATTTTCAGCAGAAATAGCACATAAAAGAGCTATAGCAGTTTTAGATGAATCGAGAAAATGATGGGAACGAATGAAAAAGTACTGGGCAGATCACAAGAACCAAATTGTACAACCTTCATAGAGAAAGTGAACATGGAATGACTCTAACGGTTCAATGTGGCCAGTCAAGATGATAATAATAATAATAATAATAATAATAATAATAATAATAATAATAATAATAATAATAATAATAACAATAATATTGTACGTGACATAGAAATGATACAGTACAAATAACTGCTTATTTTTATGAATATTTGACCTACTCGTTTGATTTAAAACCAAATACAGTATTTCCCTTTCTCATTATTTCAGGAGATATTACACTGTTAACACTTTAAGAAATGGCATGCGACATTGCTTGGAGGTATAGAGGGCACCTAGGTGTTGTTCATTAACTCCAGCAGTTTCCAAATAAATTAACCATAATATAATATTTATATTATGATAATATAATATTAACTGGTGTTGGTGATGTCCTGGCAAACACATAATTATGTTAATCGTGATTATTTTATAAATTCGACAGATAAAAAGTGATCCAAATTTCATGGGTGAATACAGTGAAAAAGAAAAGAAAAAAGAACTCAACAACAATAGGTAAAATATCATTTTCCCAAGCACTTTTCTGATGAAATCTCCTGTGAAATCTACTGTTGTCAGTATTGTGATTGTAGGACACTTACAATGTTACTGGTGCATAACCTCGTAACCAGCATGTGATTGGATTTTTGTTGTTGTACCATTATAGTTATTGGTTTGGGTGATTAAATTGCACCTGTTCAATCATCCTGGAGGCATTTCAAACAGTTTCATGTAGCATTGTGTGAAGTAAAAACGTGGTTAAGTCAAGAGAAAGCTGTGAAAGCAGTTGCCTTGGTGGAAGATGGGCCGAGTATGCGATATGTTGCTCAGGTGCTATGAGTCAATGTGTCTACTACCCGGAGCAGACACCAAATGTACAGGGAACTTTGTACCTTCTGCAGAAGATTTGGATCAGGCCGCAAAAGCATCAACTACCAGTTTCTGTAGCTGCAGGTTCTGCGTGATCGTCATACAACAGCTGTAGAAGCTTGAAATCGATTGGAAAAGGCATCAGGAATCAATCTTGGTCTGAGGACAGTGAGAAAGAGACTTAAAGAAGCACATCTCTCCTGTAGAAGACCAGCACAGGTCTCTTGTTAATCCAGGAACATTGGCAAGCATGCCTTCTCTTCTCTAGTCAGCATCTGGAGTGGATTAAGAACCAATGGAAAGCTATTTTCTTCATGAATCAGTTGAGGTTCAGCCTAAGATCACCTGATGGCAGAGAGTGAGTTTGGAGGAGGATTAGAAAAAGGTATTCACTTTGCACGTTCTCCTCAAGGATTGTATTCCAAGGTGGTTCAGCCATGGTGTAGGCTGACATCAATTTTGAAGCCAGGGCAGAGCTGGTTTTCTTGGAGAACAGGACTCTCACACACTCAACTCGTACATAAAAATGCCTGTCCCCATGTGGCAGGGATTGTGATGCAGTACCTGGGTGATATGAGGATTCAGGTGCTAGTTTGGCCATCGCACAGCCCTGATCTCAATTTAATTGAGAGAGTTTGGGAGATGTTTTGGAGAAATGTTCGCCGACATGATCCTGGACTTGATGAATTTCAAGAGATGCTTTGTCAGGAATGACCATGATCCACAGCATGCCTGAAAGGTTGCTGGCTGTGGTGCAAGCCAGAGGGAGGTAACAGCTGCTTCTAAGAGTGCCATTGAGTGTTAAAAGTAAGTTGTGTTTTGTAGCCAGTATAGAAAACCCATAGAAAAATATTTTAATCATCAAGAAAAATTTTAGTCATATCCATGCATTGTGATTGGCATTCATTTACATACAGGGTGTGCACAAATGATTTGAGTGGTTTTGTCAATTATTTCTAGCCATTTCATTAGAGATATGGTGATGGTGTTTGATGTTATAAGGCAAGTATCCCTCAAAGTTTTGTTTTGTTTGAATAGCCCTCCAAACATTGTGCTTCCCTTAACGCCTGCGAGAACACAACAGTTGTAACATCCGGCAGACATGATGCATCCTCTACTCCAACAGTTGCAAAGATGGAGACTAACAGTGAAAAAGCATATGCTGTTATGGAATTTCATTCCAGCCAATCTGTGACAACTGTGCGACGAGAACAAAGTATCAGAAAGATCCACCCAGTGCCAACTCCATTCGCCGATGGTATGAACAGTTCAAAACCACGAGATGTCTTTGCAAGGGAAAATCAACAGGCTGGCCTAGTGTGCCTGAAGAAACGGTTGAGCGCGTGCGGCGCAGTTTTGAACGTAGCCCGCGAAAGTAAACTCGTCGAGCGAGCAAGGAAATGAACATGCCTCGTTCAACTGTTCAGAAAGTCTTAAGGAAAAGATTGCAGATGTGCCCTTGCCATTTGCATCTGCTCCAAGCATTGTCGCCGGCTGACAAAGTGAACCGTTTTGATTTTTGTACCAGTTTTTAGGAGCATATGAAAGATGTTGCATTTTGTGACAACCTTGTCTTCATTGATGAGGCAGCATTTTTTCTGAGTGGTAAAGTTAACAGGCACAATGTATGAATTTGGGGGACTGAAAATCCCCCGTACCTGTGTGCAGCACGTTCGTGACTCTCCCAAGCTCAATGTTTTTTGTGGCATCTCGAAATTAAAAGTTCACGGTTCCTTCTTCTTCACTGAAAAATCCATTACAGGGCACATCTGCCTGGATATGCTGGAGAATTGGCTCATGCCACAGTTGGAGACCAGTAGCATGGACTTATCTACGAACAGGATGGTGTTCCACCTCATTTCCATGTTGATGTTCGTGACTTTCTGAACAACAAACTTCCAGTCCATGCTCTCCTGACCTCACCCCTTGCGACTTCTTCGTATGGGGTTATGTGAAAGACACAGTTTTTATGCCACCATTACCGGCTGATCTAACAAAACTGCAGGCCCGCATCATCAACGCCTTTGGTCAAATTGACAGCGACATGCTATGTTGGGTGTGGGACGAACTTGACTATAGAGTTGATGTGTGTAGAGTCACTCATGGAGCACATATTGAGCACTTGTAGGCTCATAAAAAAACCGAGTTTTTCTGTCTGTCTATGTAATTTTGTAATGTTACAACAAATAATAAACAAACAGGAATTTTTTTGAAACCGTTCCAATTATTCGGTCGTTGTGATGAAATATACTTTGGCCATTTCTGTGGTGCATAGTCGTCTTTACAATGTTATTAATGTTTACATATAATGAGGACAACTTAACAGATTATTGTAGTGACAGTGGACAAACTTCTGTATGCTCTGGAGAGAGTTCAGTGAAGACTTGGTCAGCTATCCAACTTGTCTTCAGGAATAATGACCAAACGGTTCATACCCAGAGATGCCAACTACTATGGATTGCCCATAGCTTCTACAATGTTCTCACTTATACTACGGCAATACGAAAGTGGTGCTGATTATTACAGATTTTACAAAATCAAAATTCTCTTTTATAAATTCATTTCGCCTCCAAACATTTATTGAAAAAGTTTCATAAACAGAAGACTCACTGTTACAAAACAGTTCACAAAAAAATTATTAGATAGTAACTTTTGTCTTCAAACTTCAACACAGAGCGTAACGTTCAGTAACATTCCTTGATGAACGCAGATTCCCAGCATATGTTCAGTTTCTGTTCTGTTACCTCTGATTTAGTAACGAGTTGTCTGCGCTCATCAACACTTCTGTTGTCTGCTTTTGTTCCAAATTTGTCATATTGCACAAACATTTATTCCTGTAAGGTGAGGAGCAACATAAAATAAAACGGCAAGATGTGTAAAAGTAAAAACAATGAAGAGCCGAGTGACACAGTGGACAAAAATGATCTGCAACGAATCTGTATTCCTAAAAGTAGTACACGGAGCCTATGAGCATTGAAATTTTACTGAGGCACGTGTTTTGTGAATCATGTGTGTGAATTTTCAGTTTAACACAGAGTACACGATGACTGTCCATGCCATGTAAAATTAAAAAAAATAAAAATAGATTTATGGATGCATCGAAGGGCAATGCAAGACTCTATAAAGAGTGATGATAATAGTGTTACATGGGCTGTATATTATTTCTCATATTTCTTGGCTGAACATAACCTTCCCTTATCTGCTGCAGACACTGTCACTATGGACAACCACTTTGTAGGTTGGCATCTCTGCATACCAAATTCATCAGTATCACTATTAATAAAAATGAGATCGTGTCTGTTAGTTCGGGTAGGCTTGAAAACTACTAGACCGATTGAGCTGAAATTTCGTAAGGCTATAGCTTGAAATCCCAAGTCATATAAGGGGCACTTTTGATTTTGATATCTTTCACAGTTTAAAACTATAATATAATGTTACTTGCTTTACGTCCCACTAACTACATATTTTTTTTATGGTTTTCGGAGACGCAGAGGTGCCGGAATTTAGTCCAGTGGGAGCTCTTTTACATGCCAGTAAAGCTACCGACACGAGGCTGGCGTGTTTGAGCACCTTCAAATACCACCGGACTGAGCCAGGATCGAACCTGCCAAGTTGGGGTCAGAAGGCCAGCGCCTCAACCATCTAAGTCACTCAACCCGGCAGTTTAAAACTAGTGGGGATTTTACAGGAGAAAATTCTTGGGCTATATTTGTCCTACATCAGCTAAAATCATGCGTCATACTAGAGAAATGAGGTGCACTCCGTGGCCATGAAATATTATTTTGTACACAAGATGTCATACGCATTTTCTTCGTGACTAATGGTTTTCAAGATAATCCAGCTGTCTTGTGTTTTTTTCTGCGTCACCTTCACTAATGAATGAGGTGCTCATTTCACGCATAATAAGGAGTCACGTGAAGCCACGTTGATCAACATTTGTGAAAATTCGTTGATTAATAGGCCAGCTGAAGAAAGTGTTATGATTTTTTGGAAAGCGTTTGGAACCTACAGTTGTATCCTTGAGAGTGCTATCATTAACCATGTTAATCCTTGCTCATAAATTTGTATGAAAAACAGGTACTTTATCTAGTAATGTATAAAGCAGTCATCGTCTCAACTTTACTCTATGGATGCGAAACGTGGACCATATACTGTCATGACATCAAGAAACTTGAGTTTTCATCAGCTGAAACTTCACTCAGTCTTAAATATAAGATGAGAGAACAGTGTCTCCAATCTTTCAGTTCTTGAAAAGCATACACAAACAGTGTAGAAGCCTCCGTCCATCAAGTGCGATCCTTGGGGATGCAGATTTCATGCTAGAATCGGCTTGTTCAGTCATCAAAAGTACAAGCACAGACAGCACTGACTTCAAATGGAATGTAAGCAGGAGAAATTGTATACTCAGAAATTAATAACATTAGACAATGATACATATTTGATGCAAGAAATGAAATTCATATTTCAAGTTTTTTATTGACTGTAGTATCTCAATTAAAGTAAAAGTATAAGTGTTCAATACAATACGTGATTTTTTGCAGAAAAAATTAATAATATATGACGTAAATATTCATTTATAGGACGAGGAGTAAGGGACTGGACTAAATTATCAAGGAAAATGTTCGATAAATTTCAAAGTTCTTTGAAAATGTTTAAGAAAAGGCTAGGTAAACAATTGATAAGGATTCTGCCACCTGGGCGACATTCCTAAATGCAGATTATTAATGACTGATTTATTTCACCTCTTCCAATTTTTACTAGGATATGGATAATTCTGTTCATATTCTTTCTTCTCTGCTGGGTGGTGATGTTTTTAGATTGCAAGTGATATGTTTCTAGAATCGTGCATTCAAGGGGAAACTTGTATTGGTAGATTTGAAGAGCTACATATTGTTCATTCACTAAATTTGCACTTTAAAAAATTATATGAATGACAACAATAACTGTACGATTTTTAATAAACAATATATAGAGGAGGTAATTTCTTCAAATAACTACAGATGTAAAAAAAAAAAAAAGTCTAATTCTGTTTTAAAATTCACCTTGAACTTTGACAAACTTTCTTATACCAAATATTTAGTATCACAGTAAGAATGCATTCTCTCTTCCATTCCCATATTTTCACTCAAGGAAGATAAATGGTTTAAAATTGAAAGAGAACACCAGCATCCATGTTTTGTGCTCTTGTACAAAGTAAAATTTCTGACGACATTTGGATAGATACATATGGCAGCACATTTTTCATAATTCACTGAATATAATGGCTAGAAATGTTGATGATATAATCCCAACCCACCTTAAAAAAAATATGTATTTTAATCTTAGTATAAAATACCTTTTCGTGCTGCTTGAAGGTAAAGGAAAGGTGAGAATAAAATGATATAAACTGTAATTGGAAGCCTTCTTTCCTTGTTTCTAACCAAACTGAACAAAGAGATGTTAGCTCTCCAGAATATTTGGTTCAAAAACAATACAGTGAAATTTAGTAGAACAAACACCTTCCAATCTTTGGGAACCTTTCTTATTCCAAAGAATGTGCAACTTAATTTAAGAAATTCCTAACAACTCCAACAAAGAATACTGCCTGGTAACAGCTTTCAGATGTTCTTGGCTTGCTATACTTCACTACAGTTTGCTGTTAACACATATTAACATTTTGCTTTTTTGGTTTTTGCTTCTCCATTTAACCTAACCTGCAGGTGCTGAGGGAAAACTCACATATCTCTTATGATTGGTCATACATTGTGGCTTGGATTGGTGTTGGCTGGGCACTGGTGTCTGCCATCTTGTTTTCGGCAGCTGCCATTTGCCTAAGAGGTGAACGTGAAAAGGAAGAGGCCATGAACATGCAATATTTAATGCCTGGTAAGCTTAAAAGTAATGAACTGTAGTTTAAAAACGGTATAGCAAGCAATTGGTTGGTAATTATTCAAGCAAAGGCCTATAGTTAATACTTAGATTATAGCATTCACAAATGAAGCTGTGGTAATAACTGCTAATAATTTTTTTTTTTAAATAGAAGTATGTTAGATGTAATAGATGCTTGTGCAGTGTGTGATTTGAAAGTATTTTTGTAATTTTTTGAAAATCATTATTAACATTCGCTCAATATTTTACAATTGGAAAACTAGGGAGATTCTAATTAGTACTGATATTTTGGTGTCCACTGTCAATAATACCAGCATATCATAGCATTTCAAGTTTCTGTGAAAGAAATATGCATTCCTATTGTATAAAAGTGAATCCTACATTAACCCTCAACAAGTGTCATGAGGTCTTGGAGACATCCCACAGTTTTGGTTGCTCTGTGCCATTCCTTTCACGCAATGTCGTTTGCAGTCCCAGTACCTTCAAGCTACTCAGTTAGCTTCAGGTAGTTGTTGTGATAACATCAGAATGTGCTCTGTTATACTAACTACATGAGTCATCCACTGGACCTCTCAATGCCGGTTACATAAATTTTCTGTTCCACTTTGACTTCCTTTATAGTTGTACAACAATGCAGTTAATTGGAATGGCTAAACCTGGATCATCGAAGTTGTGTATTGGCATTGCTTCTTTTTAAGATGTGTTTGCAATATTGGATGAATGAACCAGGGGCATAGAGGATTCTGACAATTATGGTACCGGTACTCACTACACACAGTGACCACAGCTCAAGTTCAGGCTTATAAATCTTCAAATTAAAGGATATTTTAGCTTTCGATTGTGGGGAATGGGAAAAGAACAAATTTACACATTTCATCTTAATGTTATGAGTTTAGATATATTTTAATTTTTCAAGTGTTAGCATGACTATCTGAAATAGGTTTTGGAAGTACCTAAAATATAAGATGTGTTGGTTTCCACATAACTTTGTTTTAGAATAAATAATTTCATAAATTCATTGTTAGGACATATGTTGTAATTATACTAATAGAAATGTTTTGTATGCAGTTAATTTTAATATTTTTTATATACTTGACTGAAGAGAATTAGCTACGCGATATTTAAAAAAACCTATTAATAACTGCCCTATGGAGTTATTTCTCTGGAAAATGAGGACGAATGATTAGAATTAGGTAATAATAAATCAACACAGAATTATTGATCTAATATTTTTCAGAAATTGAAAATTTTATTCAACCTTAAATATGTGCTGCCCCCTGGACCTCACAACACCAATGTTCCACAGGTGTCAAGGCTCTTGCTGAGGGTTAAAAATACTTTTACCAAATATTGAAAGGTTGTCATACATCCCTAATATATACACATGGAACAACATTATGCCCCAAGACTGAGAAGTACTGGTAGGTGGTGAAATGCTAGGAATACAGGAAACATGCAAAAGGAAAGGAGCCCAATATAATGGAAGTTTGTTCTTTTCCATTAATTTTCTTGTATGTTCAATTCTTTTAAGGTTATGACAAATATTTGTCTTCCTAAACGTTTTTTAAAATTTTCAAATCAGTCATCTTCCATTACAAGGTACAAGTACAGTGTGTGAATGTTAATGCATGGAGTACATAAAATGACATTCTGGTATGGTTTTCCTTTTTTCTCTTTCTTTTCTTATGCAAAGTGTCTTATGATAAATTGTTTTAAAAGTAATCCTCTCTAGGTATAGCTAATATTAAATTTAGACTGTAAAATTAGAGAACTCAAAAAGTTATCATTGTAAAATTACAGTATTTTGAGGAAACCTTACACAGTTTAAATTACTTTTCCTCAACATTGCTGTTAGATTTAGTTACATACAGTATGTCCAAACTTTCGTATGCTTTTCTAAAAGTGAAACATAGAAAAGGCTGGCATGACTGATTTCTTACGTAGAGAGGAAGGGGTTGTTATATGTAATTTGTAATAAGGGTTTGTTATATGTAATTATTATATTTAAGGAAAGGAAAGAATAGAAGTGATTCTCTCATCCAGAACTAACATTGATAGTTTGAAATTTAATAATGTTTCTCAGAAATTAATCTTAGTATCAGGAGTTGGGTAAGGTTCTTGAGTAGTACGTTGCAACATCAGTTACAGGTATGATTCACATTGTAAGTCTTGAAAACTTGTGTTTGGAAAGGGCAGGAAAGACAAAACAGTTCTTCTTTGTATAGTATGGTACCTCGTGACTTTTGTTAATTGCAAAACCTTCTATAACATTGATTGAGAAGAAATTATCCTTACAAGTTAAAAAATTCATCTATGTTCCCTATTGACTCCAAAATTTAAACTATAATGGTTGGGGAGATCCACCAAATCAATACAATCACTCTTAGTGATCAATTGTATTTTCAAAAAACACAGTACATGATCTTCGGTTGTTCAAATAGTCTAAATTAAAATAGCCATAACTAAGACATTGTCTACATGATGATGTGCACAAACATAATAATAACTGTAACACTAGACGCACAGCAGCGGCCACCAAATATGGCCACATTACTTACAAAGGAAGTCGGCTCTATAAGAACAAAATAAGGATTCGTGTTTATATTGGAATTACAAATGAAAATGTACCATACAATTCAATACAGCCATAGGATTCAACGTTGAGGGGTATTTCCCTCTTCCATTAGTGCATGCCGGCAACAGAAGTTTCTTAACAAATACTGCAGGAGAGGCAAATGTTTTAACTTTAAGAAGGGTTTAAAAAATGGGTCTGTTGTAATTTGAAGAAATAGAATTTTTCAATTTTTTTAGATTTTAATTTTGACTATGAATTTATTTTAAGATTCACGTTGAATATACATGATACATACTGTGTATACAGTGTTTTTAACGTGTTAG
Organism: Anabrus simplex; assembly: GCF_040414725.1. NCBI lineage: Eukaryota > Metazoa > Arthropoda > Insecta > Orthoptera > Tettigoniidae > Anabrus > Anabrus simplex. Next base: position 145,799,878 of record NC_090270.1, on the reverse strand, counting down.
ACCTTGTTTTAAATTATTATGTTTGTGCACACCATCATGTAGACAATGTCTTATGACTATTTTAATTTAGATATTTGAACAGCGCCGGGCTGAGTGGCTCAGACGGTTAAGGCGCTGGCCTTCTGGCCCCAACTTGGCGGGTTCGATCCTGGCTCAGTCCGGTGGTATTTGAAGGTGCTCAAATACGTCAGCCTCGTGTCGGTAGATTTACTGGCACGTAAAAGAACTCCTGCGGGACTAAATTCCGGCACCTCGGCGTTTCCGAAAACCGTAAAAGAGTAGTTAGTGGGACGTAAAACAAATAACATTTTTTATTATTATTATATTTGAACAGCTGAAGATGGCTCTTAGGAGCCAAAACATGTGCAGTGTTTTTTTGTAAATATAATTGATCAATAAGAGCGATTGTAAGACTGTGTTGATTTGGTGGATCTCCCCAACCGTTATAATTTAAAAGAAATGATCCTCCTTGTTATGGCACAGTAGTTACTATCAAAGCTCTATCATCATCCTTGGCTATCATTACTGTAAAGACAGTTCTTCTTCAAAAGAGTCCTTAAATAATAGGTAGTAAATTTGTAATTTCTTTTTTATTATTATGAATCTAATAAAATTGTTTCTCTTCATAGTGTATCCACAAAAGCAGCAGTACGCATATGCTACAGGCTACCCAGGAGCAGGAGCATACCCAGGTCCTTACTACCATGGGTCACAATATGGGCCATACAACTATTAAAACTTGGTGCAAATTCTTGAGGACTACTTATATTGCTCACAACTTAGTGTCCATCAGTATGTTGAAAGCACTCTACATCAAGGATTACTATTAAAATCGAATGTCTTCCACAATTGGCTTCTAGTTAGAATATTTATTGGCATTAAGTCTAATAAAGATTTCTTTCTGAAGCCATGTACCAGTAATAGTGGCAGTCTTGATATACTCCTAAGACTGTTGCAGGAAGATTTCAAAGTGTTAATGGTACTTGTCCCCTTTGACTTGCATTTGGAGCATGAAGAGTTCCTCTATGAAGTTACATCAGCACAAACATGCCCCGTTGATGGAAACTCTCATGTCTCTAATTAATGTTAAATACTTATGGTAAACAGAGGACAGTTATCTTACATATAAGATCAGTAAAATGAAAGGATGTTATAAATTTCAGTTTCACCATAATTTGTTCACTATGATCATAATACTGAAATATAGTGAAAGTTTGAAAACATGCTACTGAAGTATCTTATCACTTAAGTTGTAGGATCGATGACTTGTAAAACATTATTACTACATCAATATTAAACTTTCTTTTTACTTTTCCCTTCTCTGTTCCTGAGACTGCAAGAAGAAACAATAGTTTTGAAAGGTTTGGTGAAAGGAAAATATCTTGTGAAGTACAGTATAGAGCCTGTGAGGAATTACGAAGAGTCAAGATGCATGTATGTACTGTAAAATGTGACTACAGGATCGGTGTTATAACATGACTCACTTAGTTGAAGTATGCTGCAGAATGTATATCTTATCATATGGCCCTTATTACATGTCCTTAATGTAGCCGAGTTCTCTAAACTTAGAACTTTTTTTTTTTTTTTCTGAACTTCTGCTTCTCCTTTATGTACAAACTAACTTTCTCATCATAGGCTAGAAGCACTTGTTTGTTCATTACCTACTATATTTTTACTGTTTTACAGTAATTTGCCATAAAGACAAGTAGTCAAAAGTTTAACAGCAGTCTAAAACTTGAAAACTAACTCGGTTCCATTTTGAATCTGTTGATTGAGGCTGCTGTTGCTCTTAATTCAACTAGTTCTATTTTCATCAGTCAAAATATCTTCAAAATCCATATATTAGCAAACTGTAGAAATTTATCTAATTGAGAAGCATGTTTTTTTTTTTTAACTTTATATTTAACTTGGTCAGTTGTTTCATTCTGTACCAGTTAGTCCTTCCCTATTTAAAAAAAAATTATTCTTTCTCACTCTTTCCCTTTTCAGACTGAAATTTTAGTTGGGTTTTGTATTTATTCAATCCCTTTTGTATCCAGAAAAATAATAAAAATAATTTCTTCTATTCTAAACTATGAGACCAGGATCTAGTTATTTCAACAGCAGTTTGTCTTTAAACTAGTGAATTGTTCATGAATTTTGACTGAAATTTTGTCTTTTATTGATTGATATTAACTTCCATTGATTTATGTTCTAATGTAGGTAGTAAAATCACATAGAAAAGAAAGAAATGTGTAGCAACCTGTGAATTATGATGAATGAAATATTAAGCTGCATCATCAAATATTGTACCATCTTTGGACTCTTATAAATGGGAGTATAGATTATTATTATTATTATTATTATTATTATTATTATTATTATTATTATTATTATTATTATTATTATTATTATTGTGTCATGGTGACTAATAATGTGTGTGTGTTCTCCCTTGGCATATCCAATTTGTTTACACATTAAGGTTTATAGAAGTGTTTCGATACAGCTCGTCTTGGATTAAGATGATTAAGTAATATTTTCAGTCTTCTTTATGAAAAATAAATCATTTATATAATTAGTCCACTTCTCTTTCTGTAACATAATGTATATTATTGCTTCGAACACTACAGAAATGCAGGTTATTTAAGCCCTTATTTTGCTCAATAGATTAACTGTATTTTACTTCAGGGCCTCATCGTGGCAATAGTTACTTTTTCTTGTTTCAACACAAACCATAAAAATATTCTAGAAATGATTTATTTGGTGCTGAGAACATATCAGTGAACGTATTTTTGGTGGGCCGTCAGAATCCGTCCATTTTCTACAGAAAATCTTTCAGGATCTTATACTCATAACGTTTTAATATTGATTAGACAGCAGGAGTTGAAAATTGTATAAATTAATGTTTTAAAAGTATCGTAGTGTTGTCCTATAGATAATTTATTATGAAATTTATTTTAAGTTGGGCACTTGACTGCAGTTTGCAATAAGAATGTAAATTAGTTCTATAATCATAGCCTTGCAAACAAAGCTACAGCGATACTGAGTAGCACGAGCATTGATAATTAATTTCTCTTTTTTAAAGCCTCCAATATTGTGATGAAATGCCCAGCCCATTGTCATTTGAATCAAAACTTGTTTTGATCTACTCACTTGACAAGGGAACAAAATAATAAATATTATTAATTGTAATTAAACATATTTAGTACATTTTTAATTTTTCTACTGTTTTTTTTTTTTTTTGTATATTAGTGATTAAAATTGTGAAATTCAGTTAATGCATTAACATTTTTTAGAACTGTAAGAAGTTGTTGTAGCTAAATGACCAGAAGACTGTATTTGAATTATGAAATATGTTCTCCAAACAAATGCAAAATACTAGCTTGAAGTATCTGTTCTTGTAGAATCATCAGAGTACAAGAAAACTTTCGGTGTACCCAGACAACAGTCTCATGCTCTCTCAGTCCATAACTATTCAACTAAAGTGTGTTTCTCGAATAATAGTAAATGTTGCAAGTTTTGTACTGAGTGAGAAATTTCTTTAGCTAGTGGATACTTAAGAGTTGTTTATATATACATGTTATTTTATACTATTTCTGAATTGTACACAATTAAACATTTTTTAAAGAAAAATGTCTTATTTTATTCACCTACTATCATCATCCCAGAAATTCCTTCTAAGAAGCTTAAAAAGTCCTGTAGCTGCCACTGTAAGACTCATTATCCTAATGCCTTGTAACCTTGTCCTTTTGTTTTTGGAAAAAGTCTGAGTAAATGCAAACTATTAAAGAATTTTACCCTTGGACATAAATGGAAGAGCAAGTGTAAGATTGAGAATCTACTGCATCTTTAGCTTGAAACTAGAAGACATACCACCATAGTTCTGGACAAGGAAGATTCTGAGTTTTCTGGTGTAGAGCAAATGTTTCTGGATTCACAGATGTTTTACACATCCAGTGTGGAGATCTACTGGATGGACTGTTCATTATTGATAATAAGATCAAGTAGCATTGTAAAAAGATGTAAAAATATCCTTAGATCATACCTTACCAAGGGAGGCGTGGATGTAGAAGACAAGCTGAAAGTTTGGTACACAGAAGCAAGCATACATGGCCTCTATGTATATTTTTTTACATTACTGGATATCGGAGGAATCGACGCCTGGATCATTTTCCGGATCAACTCAAATTAAAGATAAAGCAAAACATTTCTTGAAAACCTTGACTTTAGATCTGACCAAGAATCAAGTAGCAAAAAGAGCTTCTATTAGAGCATTCAGATCTTCAAATGAGAACGCACCTCTGCCACAACCAGTCCAAGGTAGTGTAAAATGTGCTTACTGCCCAAAGCAGAAGAATTGAAAAAACAATGACAAAGATGCACTAAATGTTAACTCCCAATTTGTGGTTAGTACACTGTCAGGATTTGTCAGGTGCCCTGGGAGTGTTGAGGTAGACATGGAGTAAATGTATTCAGTTTCCATAACACAACATGCATAGACAAAATAAGTATTTATCAGACACACAAATGTTTTCTTGAGTTATTTCAATTTGTTGCTTTGAATGCAAAATAGTATTAAATTCACCTTTACTTGGTTTTAAAATGTATGCAAGCATATCCTCCAAATGTAGAGCAGTGAGGAAAACTGATTTTAAAATTGCATGTGTAGCATGGTGTTTGTAATAATTAGGTATATTCTGCTTCAATGGATAATTTACTGAACTTAACTTTTCAACAAAAGAAATAAATAAACATATATCAATCTTCTTTTCCTACCACTTTTCCCACACCTGTAGGGCTGCGGGTGCGAACTGCGTCGCACATGTGGATTTGGCTTTGTTTTACGGCCGGATGCCCTTCCTGACGCCAACCCCATATGGAGGGATGTAATCACTGTTGCGTGTTTCTATGGGGTTTGGTAGTGTGTTATGTTGTCTGAATATGAAGAGGAGTGTTGGGACAGACATAAACACCCAGTTCCCGAGCCAGAAGAATTAATCAGAAGCGATTAAAATCCCCCACCCGACTGGGAATCGAACCCGGGGCCTTCTGAACCAAAGGGCAGTACGCTGACCATTCGTCCAACAAGTCGGACAAATAAACAAATATCAATATTAAAACAACAAAGGATGCAAAAAGCATATTACATTAGTGATGAGTGCACCACTCGCCCACAACCAGCAGTGTTAAGAAATGAGGCACGACAAACAGAGGGTTCCAAATATTCTTTTATGAAGGCATTTTTTTTGTTTTGTTTTATCTCCAGTCTGATGTGGTAGGCATGTTAATAACAGACAAGCTTTATAGTGTACGTGCCTTCTGTGTACTGCAGATAGTAAAATAAAATCCCGGCAGACTCGATTCTTTGAAATAGCTCTTTCCAGGACAAAATTCTGCCACTCCAGTATCTCAGTCTACAGCAATTGAAGGAACGGCAAGTATGTATTAGTAGCAATAAAGGTAAGACTTTGAAAATAGGAATTATGCTTTGGCTCAGTTATCCTTTTAGATTGGGTCTGCTCATATTTTTGTTCTTGTTGATGGGAGGGGGAGTTGGGTTCTCTTAATGTTACTCAGTTTTTTATAAGAAGACTCCACATTAAACTTCCACAATAATAATGAAGAACTTATTCACAAAAGACACTATGCTATACACACATTATGGACCAAATTGAACAGGTTCTGTGTTCATATGACAATGGAGCGTAGGGGTGCGAAAACTTTGTGAAACAAAAGATCATTTGTTTACAAAATTAATTTAGTCATCAAGAAACTGTTTTATAAGTTTAAGGATATTGGAAGAAGGTTCAAGAAACACTAGTTGGTAAAGGCATGTGTAACTGTACCAGTTGCTTTAATAGTGTATGTTGCGAAGAAGAATACTCAGGACATTGGAAAAGCAGATGAAATGAAATGGCGTATGGCTTTTAGTGCCGGGAGTGCCTGAGGACATGTTCAGCGCACCAGGTGCAGGTCTTTCGATTTGACTCCCGTAGGCGACCTGCGCGTTGTGATGAGGATGAAATGATGAAGACGATACATACACCCAGCCCCCGTGCCAGAGAAATTAACCAATGATGGTTAAAATTCCAGACTCTGCCAGGAATCGAACCCGGAACCCCTGTGACCAAAGGCCAGCACGCTAACCATTTAGCCATGGAGCTGGACGGAAAAGCAGATGATTACTATCACCTTCTGGATTTCCACATATACATTGAGGGATGTCGGTGATATTAAAACAATATTTATATAGAGGAGCGAGAGCATGATTGAACCATAAACGTATAATGTTATTAATATGCCACTGTGTATGCGAGCCTTTAAGATACCAAGGTTTCTGTGGAATGTATGGCTGTAGTTGGTAATAGAATTGACCTTTCGTACGTGCAGAACGTTTCCACATTTCCTGCCAAGATTGAAAAGCGGCATCTTTAATAAGAGGATAATAATCTGGAAGAGGGGTAGCTACCGTAAGCAGCTCAGAGGGGGAATTACTAGCTTCTTTAGCAGCAAGATCAGCTTTGTAATTTCCTTGATTTACGGAATGTCCTTTTATCCATATTACAGTTAAATAAACACCCAAACTTTCAAGTTGATAAAGGAGATAGTTGACATTATATAAATACCAATTATACAACTGTATGTTAGAACTGAGAGCTTGTAAAACATTTTGGGAAACGGTAAAAATGTTTACATTTTTTAAGGAATGTTGTTGAATATATAATAGCGCTTGTCTAATCCCAAAGATTTCTGCTGAAAAGACCGAGAAACTGTTCGGTAAATGAAACTGCTCGGTTGTGAGCATATTGGAAACAAAGAAGGCCGCTCCTACACCTCTATGAGATTTCGATCCATCACTATACATGTTGACGTTGCAGTCAATTGAAGAAATTTTGAGCTTCTTATTCACTGAAGTAGGAAATGTGGCACTTTTTGATTGATCTGGGGAAAATGATGGGGAGGTAATGATAATATGGGGAGTAAAATTTAAGCTATCATAGGAAAAGGAATGCATAGGTAGCTGAGGGGTGCGTAGGAATAAATTGCGAAGAAAACTCATCTCAACGTAAGCCTGATATACTGCGGGAATTCGTCCATATTTTGGGGGGTGTTGGCTATAGTATTCATGGAGAAGTTGTAGCTTTGGTATTAATGTAAAACAGGATAGGGCGAGTTGTTTAAGAATATACTTTTTCGCGAGTATTTGGCGTCTAATGAAAAGGGGACATTCACTTGTTTCTACGAGTAGAGCATTGGTGGGGAAAGTTTTAAGAGCACCGATACAGATTCGTAAGGCTTGATGTTGAATTGTATTGAGTTGAGATAAAGTGGCTTCAGACACTGTATCTATGAAATTAGCGCTGTAATCCATATATGAACAGATAGTTGCCTGATATAGTGATAACGCTATCGAGGGCTCTGCTCCCCATTGGCGCCTTGTGACTGTTTTAAGGATTTTAAGATAGCCAGCTGCTTTGTGTCATAATGTTTTCATATGTTGTTTCCAATGAAGGTTACAATCTATAAGTATGCCCAAATAGGTATGTTGAGTAGTGAAATGAATATTGAACCCATCAAAGGTGACAGGCGCATGATCAAATGAGCGTTTGTGTGTAAAAATCATTGCAGCGCACTTTGAAATAGAAAGTTGTAAGCCATGTATGTTGAACCATGTTAATACATTACTCATAACAGTTGCTATGAACTGTCAACATTCATCGATGCTAGTGTGCGAGGCGTAAATGACGAAATCATCCGCAAATGCTAAAACGCGAGCAGTGTTCTGATCACTCGTTATAGAGGGCAAATATGCCACTTAATATGGATCCTTGTGGTAACCCATTCGATGCCTGTTGACTAATAATATGGTGGTGTGCTGATTTAATCATTAATGTACGATAATAAAACAGCTGATGCAGCATAGATAAAAATTTAAAAGGCATTCCCTTTGAAGCCAACTTTTCCCACAGAAGGTGTAAAGGAACCGAATCATAGGCACCCTTTATGTCTAGAAATAAAGCAATAGTGCTGTGTTTTCTCCAGCGGGCTAATAGAATATCAATAAGTAGAATATTGATCGGATCCTGGGTACTACTACGACCTTATAAAAAGGCATATCGAAATTTTGGAAAGAGATTGGAATAGTCCAAAGACCATACTAGTCGGCGTAATAGAATCTTACAAAAGGTTTTACGTAAGCAAGAACCCAGGACTATCCCACGGTAATTCTCGGGGTGTTGGGAATTTTATGTGGTTTCAATATTGGTTTTAAATGAAAATCATTCCGCTGAGGGAGGGTGGGGGGTGAACGCGGTATGCAAAATATTGTTATAATCGTTAAAGTAGTACAAGTTGTGCTTGAGGAGGGAGTAACCGAAGCATTGCGTACGTTATTGAATCCGGACCTGGGGAGGAACTGTTAGCAGTAGACAATACAGCTCTTAATTCAGCTAATTGTAAAATAAAGTAAAGTAGAAAATTAGGGGTGAGTCATGTAGGAGGGAAACGAGAGTTATGGTACTGTATAATCAGGAGTAAGGGAATTAAGAAAGGCACGGAGTATATCTCGAGATATAGGTTATTTTTTATTTTGTGAGGCTCCTGTAAGCATTCGTACCGCATTTCACAAATGGGATGCTGGGACATGAGTGGTTAAGAACGATATGAATGTTCTCCAAGCAGCTCTTCTTTTATTATTAAATATAATTTTAGTTTGAGTAATATGATGCTTTATATTAAAACAATTTGCTTGCGTTAATGATTGACGATAAGTTTTAAATAAAATTTTACACTCTTTGTCCCATGATATTGATGTTGATTCCCATAGGGAATCTGAAATATTTGTCCTGAATGAGTAAATTTATAATACCAATATAAATGGTCCGTTGTCCGACTCGTTGGCTGAACGGTCAGCGTACTGGCCTTCGGTTCAGAGGGTCCCGGGTTCGATTCCCGGCCGGGTCGGGGATTTTAACCTTAATTGGTTAACTCCAATGGCACGGGGGCTGGGTGTATGTGTTGTCTTCATCATCATTTCATCCTCATCACGACGCGCAGGTCGCCTACGGGCGTCAAATAGAAAGACCTGCACCTGGCGAGCCGAACCCGTTCTGGGATATCCCGGCACTAAAAGCCATACGACATTTCATTTCAATGGTCCGTTATTGGACATTATAAATTTTCCAGCTAACTCATTCTTGGTTGCCAGCGTTTCGCCCTCGTGTGCTAGGGTGGGCTCATCAGTTTGTACCTAGCACACCACTCTTTGTCCCACCATGTATATTTTGAAAGGGCCGGGGGGAAGACAGGATTATCGGTTTATATGGATGGAAAGTAGTAATATAATTATTAAGTATTGTAAGAAGCATCGAATATGTTATTGTATGTCCGTGAAGACTATTAAAATCATTGTTTAGGTATGCGACGTAAGTATCGTTATCAAAGTTTCTAAAAGATCGTATATTACTGGTTTGTTCAGCTAATTGCATAAAAGTATGTGGTCTACGAATACCATATGTAATGATAATTGGGTAGTGGTCACTAGAATAAGTGTCTGATGAAGTATTCCAAGTAATTATGGGGGCCATATAAGCACGACACAAAGTTAAATCCACAGTGCTGGGAGGAGATCCAGAAGGGGAGAGTCTCTTGGGGGATCCATCATTAAGGATCGTAAAATTATGCTGTTGTGAAACAAAAAGGTGATGTGAACCTTTCGGGGTATCATTTATACTTCCCCATGTAGTATGATGGCAATTTAGGTCACCAAACACAATAACCTGTAATAAGGAATCAAATTGCAAAAAAAAAAAAAATGTGACCATAGTGTTGTTGAAAAAATATATATATATATATCAGGGGGGGGAGTATATGTTAACTAAATGTAAATTATGTGTAATACCAACAACGTAAGTTTGAGGGATCTGACTAAGAATGGGAAAGGGTAGATATGAAAATGAATTGGTCAAATCACTTTCAAAATTTGTGGTCGCAGAATGTCTCACCTGTTCATACACTTCACTCAGATAATCCACACGTCGAACGCATTACAATGGCAGAACTAGTTGCAGTCCTAAAAGCACTAAAATGCAATAAAACACCTGGGGAAGATGGATTAAATATAGAGTTATTCAAATATTCATGAAAATCTTTCCAAGAAAGATTCATCCAGTTCCTAAATAGAATTTGGAAAGGAGAAAACCCACCTGAAAACTGGAATAAAGCAATAGTTATGCCCATTTTCAAGAAAGGTGACAAAAATAATTGTGAAAACTACAGAGGCATATGCTTATTAAATTCTGGTTATAAAATATACGCCAACGTCATTAAAAATAAACTGTACAAGCACTATGAGAACATTCTGGGAGAAGAACAATTCGGCTTCAGAAAGGGAAGATCTTGCTGCGATGGCTATTTCACAATGAAAATCCTTATAGAAAAACACAGGGAATTTAATGTAGAAACACATTGCCTTTGTGGACTTCAAAAAAGCTTTTGACAAAGTAAACCACAATACCTTACTTAATATTTTAATATCTAATCACACCCCACAACAGATGGTACAGAACATAAGTAACCTTTACAAACATAACCTGATTTCCGTAAAGGTCAATGATAAATTATCAGAGTGGAAGACAATAAACACAGGTGTAAGACGGGGTTGTGGTCTTTCCCCTCTCCTGTTCATAATATATATGAATGCTCTCATATGAGAATTTAGAGAAACAAGACATGGTTCCATCCACATTAACAGAAATCTACAGCTGGACACAATATTATTTGCAGATGACTTAGTGCTGGTTGCCGCCTCAGAAGATGATTTACAGCGTTCTATGTATAACCTAAACCTAGTCTCAGAAAAGTACTCAATGGAAATATCCTCTGAGAAAACTAAGATAATGACTTTCTGCGGGAAGGAACCAGTGAGAAGCAAGAGAAAGAGTAAATTATTTTAAATACCTCGGCTACAAACTGTCTTTCTTTGAAGAACTGGACATACCCAAGAAAATCTCCAAATTCAACAGATGCCTGCGAATCATCAATAAAGTTTTTAGACCATCATTAGTTCAAAAACACACCCGTACAAGAATCTACAAAACCTTGGCAAGACCTGTACTTTGCTATGGAAGTGAAGCGTGGACCCTGAGGAAATGTGATGAGAGAAGAATAACTACAGCTGAAATTAAATACATGCGGCGAACAGCAGGAGTCACTAAGTGGGAAAACAAAAGAAATACAGATGTGCTGAATGACCTTGAAAGCAGACCTATATTGGAATACATCTATGAATACCAGAGAAATTGGCTAGCACACCTAAACAGGAAGGACAGAAGCAGGATCCCCAAAGCAGTCATAAACTACTACCCCAGTGGGAAGAGATCTCTGGGACGCCCCAGGAAGAGATGGCGTGAAAATGCAAATCTTTTGTATAGACCGTAACAGTTCTTCTATAGGACTAATACATGAAAGGATGATGATGATGACGACGAAAATGAATTCTGGGTACGTATCGCTACACCAGCACAGCCAGGGCCATCTTGTCGTTCAATATTATATCCCGGAAGAGAAAAGGTGGATTGAGCGGTAAACCATGTTTCTTGAATCATAAGAATATGAGCAAAGGTTTCTTGAAGAAGTAATTGTAGTTCATATTTTTTAGGAATTACACTCCTAGCATTCCATTGTAGGATGTTTATCATAAAACTCAAGGACATTAGCTATATGCGATAAACGACATGAGTAAGCTGTGGCTTATTGCCAAGTGTTTGTATTAACAATAGTAAAATTTGATGAATTTCTTTTTGAAGATGATCCTTCTTACTTTGTAGCGGGTGTTCCTGATGTTCACAAAGTTTATACAAGGAGTAATTTTAATACCACCTATTCAATACAAATTTATTCCACTATAGTGTGGTTAAATACACATGGAAATTATCAGAAATTTGAAGTACATGTTTCACCCACTATTTATTGGGCATCATCAGCTTCAATCAATCTTAAAACACACATGGTCTAAGGAGTCATAATAACTTATGTAAAAAATTGATGAATATTTATAAGTGTTAATACTGTGGATGCAAAATGTTTACAGTGAAAAAAAAAAGTATTAAAACAGAACTTATACTAAAATCACTTTGAAAAAATGATGTGTTCATCTAAAAGTAATAGTCATATATTGTTTTTAAAAAATAGTCCATGTCTGACACTGAAATGGATCTTCTTGATGAGAAGTTTAAGCAATATATATTACACTAGGAAAACAGAATATCAAAAATAAGGCATCAACAGGAAAAGAACAAAACGGTTAAAAGGTGCAGTAAAAGTTCATATTTGAGGCCAAACTCTTACGGCAAACTCTTCGATGTTTTTCAGCACTTCACGACATACCACTATTTTAATCCAATTTTTCAAGACGTCATAAACTACACTGCCTTCAATGCAACTACTTCTTTTCATCCTTATTTTAAATATTGGCCTCAAATATGAACTTTTACTGCATCTTTTAACCGTTTTGCTCTTATCCTGTTGACGCCTTATTTTTTATATTCTGTTTTCCTAGTGTAATATATATTGCTTAAACTCCTCATCAAGATCCATTTCAGTGTCAGACATGGACTACTTTTTAAAAACAATATATGACTATTACTTTTAGATGAACACATCATTTTTTCAAAGTGATTTTAGTATAAGTTCTGTTTTAATACTTTTTTTTTTAACTGTAAACATTTTGCATCCACAGTATTAACACGTATAAATATTCATCAATTTTTTACATAAGTTATTATGACTCCTTAGACCATGTGTGTTTTAAGATTGACTGAAGCTGATGATGCCCAATAAATAGTGGGCGAAACATGTACTTCAAATTTCTGATAATTTCCATGTGTATTTAACCACACTATAGTGGAATAAATTTGTATTGAATAGGTGGTATTAAAATTACTCCTTGTATAAACTTTGTGATCAGCTATTTTTCAATACGGAATACTGACGAGAATAATGGTTTGTAATGTTCCTGATGTGCCGACATATCCCTATTGCACACATTTTGCGTAGTAGATGTAGAAGGTTGTGGTGTCGGAGAAGCAGATACAGTAGCTGGCAGGTAAACAGATCGTTCTAGAGGAATGTTTTCATTACAAAGTAGGGTCATATACCCCTCTCTATCGTAACCTGGGGTAGGAGAAGGCTTAGGGGATTGCATTATAACTTGTGTGAATTTTCTCTTCCTGGGATTTTCAGGAGGAGCAGGGGTATGTTCTTGGGATAATGGGGGGAAAATGTTGTGGGTTTTGTTGAGGATAATATACAGGAAGTGCTACTTTATATTTCGCTTCCTCAAAAAATATTCAGTACTCATTACTTTTTTCACTTGTAACTGATATTTATGTTCTGAACACTCGGTAGAGCCAGTCAAATGGTCCTGTTTGCAAGAAATGCATTTTTTAAAATGTTCAGTACATTGGTTAAAGCATGTTGTTGAGAACATTTACCACATCTGAAAACCTGTGCTTTGTAATGTCTTTCAGTGTGGCCATACCTCTGGCATTTCCGACACATAATAGGAGCAAAAATAAAAGGCTCATCATCTAAACAAATTTTATACAAGGACACTTGTTGCGGCAAATTCTGCGCACGAAAAATTACTTTGATAGAGCCAGTGGGTAGATATTTGATTTTATAATTTTGTACGACTTTTTGATTTAGCCTTTGAACTGCCTTAATCGGGACAATTGATTTGAGTTGGAGTATTTCTTCATCTTGCAAATTCTTATCAACTGCCCGTATGAGGCCTACCCATAAGATATTGGAGGATGGAATATAAGCTTTTACCTTAAGAGTTTCAAGAATAGGATTGCGCAGGAAGGCATTTGCCTGTGCTGCTGATTGAAAAGTCACTTGAATACGATTTCTTCCCTTATGCTGCAGGGATTTTACACTTAAATCGTTCTTGTAGAAATGCCTTTCTAATGCCGTAGGATGCAACTGACCGATATTTTTGTCATTAGAAGATTCTACAAACACTATGTATGGGCCATAATGAAACTTATTGTAATACTCCTGCACGTTTGTAGCCTGAGCCACTTCACCAAGTTGAGCACTTTGTTGATCTGGTGGAAGTTCCCTTTCCGTAGGCGTTTGACCAATTTGATCACTCTGTGGTAACTGGGATTGATTCTTATTAAAATATTCTGGAGAAGAGCTATCCATGGATTCTTCGTCCATAGGAACCTCAATCTCTTTACCCAGTACTAACTGTTCACCTGTAAGTAGCCTGTTCCCCCCCGCTGGAGGCGGCGATCCTTCACTTGTAACACACCGTACACAACGAGAGAACACAAGTAACTAACTCACTATTCACAACGGCACACACAAACGACCTTCATGTTTCACGGCAAGCACAGAACATTCTGCTCATGTTGAGTTTGTGTATTAACTGAGGTTGTAATTCATTCAGTTCTTATAATTTGGTTCAAGTACTGATTATGGATTATGAATAATGCAACAAACAGAAGCTCAAATACTGAAAGATCTAATGGATTACATAGTTCAATTTAGAAAGTGTACTATTAGACATGAAGGAAACACATTGTATGTGCAATGATGATTGATGAATTAAATTTAAGAACATTTCATTTTGATGATGAATTTATTATTTATTAATGGTTTTCATTTCTTTTCCCTTCTTGATACTTTGAAATTTGTAGATCAAAAATTGTCTTTCCCAGATAATTTTTGTTCAATACTTTTGAAAATCTGTGCCTCACATTTTGACTAAATATGCATTTTGACTGAATATTCTGTAGTCTTCTTGAGATCAAGATTCTCAAGGAAAATTCTATCCATTAAATAGTAAAGTTCATGAACAAAAGAGATTTCTTTTGAGCCATGTCTTGAGTTTATTTAACAGGCTTAATTTTAATTGTATCATAAACTATAGCAGGGATGGTGAACCTTTTCCAACAAGTGTGCCATTTTAAGTCTGATTTATTGTTCTCAACTGTCTACGGTGCCACTTTTTTTTTTTTTTTTTAAAGGAATGGTTACACTCCACCCCCCCTCTCCTAACTTCCTTTCCTAATTCCCTATTATGTTTCATAATATTTTATTTATTTATATTACTATTTATTTATTTTATTATTTATTTAATCTTTTAAATACATTTGATTGCATGTTCCATGGTGGCATTTTGCAAAAACTGTAAACAATACATTTTTAAATATGTAATTTTTTTAGAATACCTAACGTTATTTGTAAAAAGTATCTAATAAGTGCCCATTGTAACACTTCATCATTAAATATTATTAGATATAAAAAAAACAAAAATACTAATATTGCCAATGGACTTCAGGTGAAATATCGTTCTCACATTTAGTGCGAAACTTGCTGCCATATCATTTTTGTTTGGTTCATAAGTCATTTTCTTCAATAACACACACAATGCACTTGCGTACAAGCCAAGACAGTTTCTGACTGTTGACTTTACTACGTTCATTGTAGAAAATAGCTGCTCGCAGGCATATGAAGACCCGAACAAAGTAAGTAGCACTGTAACAAGTCTCTTTATGGCTGAAAACATTTGTGGGAGGCTGTTCTACTGTTAAAGTATTAAGTTCTCTGGCTTCTGTAGAGTATTCACCATCACAGCACGCTCGATTTTCACTAGTACTTCACCAAGTTCTACGAATTTGTTTGCCCAAGCACTGCTTTCTTGAAATTCATTAGACTCCATTCCTAAATGGTCAATATCTAACCAGTCAAAAAGATGACTTTAATTTCACTCATTTCTGCAATATGAGGTATGGAAATAAATGGCAATGTTTTCTTCAAATCTCTAAAAATAGGAAGATCACTTGGAAACTATTTTTGAATTTTGTAAGACCTCCACATACTTCTTACAAATACTTTTGTGTCTTAAAAGGTTAATTGATCTGCAAAATGTGTACTTTAAGAGGAAAGTATGTAAATGTCTTTGTTTCAACATCCCTGACAAATACTTCCAAGTTTTCTCTGAAATGATTTTATGATCTCCATCTTTCTGCAGTATGTCCCTTTTCTTGAATCCCTTATTTACATCACTGTGTACTGCTGTAAAATGACTGAGAAATATTAAATCACACAGCCAAACATGGTTCATGAGTTCTGAAAATTTTTCCTGCTTTTCTGTCATGAAGAAGTGAATTTCGCCCAAGAGCTCGACAAACCTCTGGAGTAGACTACTTGCCCACGACTCAGCTAGCAAACATTATTGTACATTTAAAGTCAGCCATATTGAGATTCCACTTTGTGTAACATCTTCAAGAACTGGTGATTATTTAGAGTACGTGCAGATATGAAGTTCGCAATTTTAGTTACCACCGAGAGTTCATTTGCAAAATGACTCCATACCTTCTTCTGCACATAGGGCTTTCTGGTGTCATATACAATCGAACTGTAAAATAGGGTGTTTAACTTCTTCATTAAGAAATTTCACAAACCCATTTTGAATACCCACCGTACTTGGGGCAGCATCAGTTGTCATAGACACAATTTTCTATGTAAGTCAAACCCCATTTTTAATAAAGTTCCTGCTTCATTTTGTCCATAATCCCCCTCCCTGTTGTTGTAGTTCATAAACTCAGAAATTTAACTAATTCCTCCCTCATCACACTCCCACTAGGAAATCGGAAAATCAGCTAACCTTGTTTGTAAGGTCACATCCGTATTTTCACCAGGACATACAGAATACATCTGGGAGTTATCCAAATTGGCTTTTAATTGCTGTGAAACAACTTCACACATTCTTATTATTCTATTCTTGACAGTATTTCTGCTGGCTGGTATTTCTTTAAAGCTGTTCATTATTTGTTGTTTGTTAGGAAAGTCTTGAAATAACGTGTCGGATGTCAAGAAAGCCTCCTTCAAAAACTCGCCATCAGAAAACGGTTTCTTCTGCTGTACTATGCAGTGAGACAGATAGAAATTAGTCGCACTGATATTACCTGAAAGATTATGCAAAAGGTTTAGTTTGTTTTGTATTTGGTTTGATTTTTTTGTGAAACTGTCTTCTTTCTTCATTTGGCATGGAACAAACATTTGAATGTTTTGTCTCAAAATGGCGCTTTACATTAAATGTGCAGGATACAACTGTTTCCGAACACATGCAACACAGAGCTTTATTCATACCACTCTGAATTCCCTTGTCCACTGTTCTTGAAAAATCTGGCCACTACCTTTGTTATGTTTCTGTCTTTTCGACACCGAAAACATGTTTGTGAGATCCATATACAAAATCACCAGAAAACTATATTCAGTTTACAGTTACACGCTAAGAACAAATACATGCTAATGGTTACCACACCCAAGTCAAACTTCACTTACTGACTGATGTTGGTGAACAAAGTGCTTGTTCTACGCATCTGACACAGTTATCTCACTGAACTTCCGGACCTATCGGTGTTACAGTGTTGCCTAATTGCACGTCCGAATGGAACTAGAATTCAGATTTTATATATTTATTTCTTACACGTAAAACACTCTGACTATACGATGGATGAGATGTATGGTCTACAATGAAAGACATATATAAAAACTTTAACACGTTAATGTGGTGTGCCACCAAAATCATGTTCACGTGTCACCTAGTGACATGCATGGCATAGGTTTACCATCCCTGAACTATAACGTCTGCTGAACATGTCTTTGATTTTAAATATTCAGTGCCAGATCTATAAAATTGGGGCCCCATGACAATATTAATAAAAGGTCTCCCTAACAAGATTTTGTTTTCCCTGTGTTATCAAATAATGGGAATATATCAAATAATTAGGCTTACCTAACATAGTCCGACTCATTGGCTGAACGGTCAGCATACTGGCCTTCGGTTCAGAGGGTCCCAGGTTCAATTCCCGGCTGGGTCAGGGATTTAAACCATATGTTTTGTCTTCATCATAATTTCATCCTCATCATGACACACAGGTTGCCTACGGGCATCAAATAGAAAGACCTGCACCTGATGATAAAGACAACACATACACCCAGCCCCCGTGCCGTAGGAATTAACCAATTAAGGTTAAAATCCCCGACCCGACCACGAATCGAACCCGGGACTCTCTGAACCGAAGGCCAGTATGCTGACCGTTCAACCAACGAGTCAGACAGTATCTTAGATGAGACCTTCGAACAAAGCCTGGCGTCGAAGTCTCACCTCCCATACTGGAGTAACGCGCTAATTGCATCGGTAGAGCATACGGGTCAAGTAGAACGTCCGAAAGGGCAGTAAACTATCTATACTGTAGGGAAACCTTAACTAGGAGAGGAATACTATTTATCTATGAAATGAGAAGAATGAATTATATTCTTTGCACACAATTTTAATACCTGAGAAAGCATATGGATATTATGTACATGGATATGCCACCATACGAAACACATTAAATTAAACACTGCAATTTTCTTGAGGATATAATGTCCTTTCTAGTCCTTTCTCTAGATTCGCATTTCACTCTGAAAATATGTAAGACTTGAGAAGTTGCGCCTTCTCTAACCAATTTAAAACTTGAAATATTAATCACTTTATACACTTACATCGTTACACACAGAAATAATTAAATGAAGGCATACCTTGTATTTAGCTCACCTTGTTTACACTATTGAATTATACATTCAAAATGATAAATTGTCGTCCTAGCGGCGAGTATTAAACATTAGCTGTCGAATGAACTAGGTGATAGACGTGTTTATATATGAGCACGTTAAAATATCTGAAAGTCATATCACTTACTAGAAAAACCTATCTCACTATCTTACTAATGAGCAAATATTACCTATCATGTGTTCTACTGGGATGTCACTTAAATACTATACACAACTTGGACATTTATACAACAATGGTCCCTGTAACAACACATTTAACGAACCAAAGACTAATACAATATTCAAATAAATATCACTCCTGTAAGAAATGACAGACAAAAATGCACTTGACATTCACATAACAGATCATGGACAGTAGGATCCGTCTGTAGTTGACGGCAGTGCACACAACTGCCTCTGGTGCTGCTGAGACACGAACTTGTGCCCTGTGACAATGTGAGATGCAAACTCTGATCTGAAATCCCTAGGTGTTTTAATTTACATAAAGAAATGGAGGAAGTTCTCTCATTTATTAGAACTGTAGGTCTACCCAACGGTATTAATTTCTAACTGGTTGTATATAATATCAAGACCGGAGAAGCGAAATGAGCCTCTTAGCAATATGTTCCTCTCAATGCAGTGACAGTGTTCTGCCGCTCTCCTTGCCTGGCTCGGCCATAAATTCCACAGGCCAGCTGTTTACATTGTCCTCGCATTCACTTTCACTCCCAACACAAGGGAACCCAGTTGGTCCAGTTAGCGAGTCATCTCGTCGCTTTAATTTCAATCTTATTACTTTCCTTGGATGCCGTTCGCATCAATAACACACATCGGCTTTCATCTAGCCTAATTTACATCATCGGCACGGAATTTAACGCATCGCGCATATTATTCACTCATCGGGGAGAGATTCATATTTCATCAACACCGCATTTAATTATATCCATTATCTGCTTGAAAAGCTCGGCCACACCCCTCAGCATACCCAATACATACATATTATAAAAGAATCCTATCACTCGGGACAAAATATGTTGACACTCGTGATCTAAATAAAACCCAAACATTGTCACACCTCACTTGTCACTCCGTGGTTTCTTCTTCACCATTCTTAATTCATATGGGGAATTACCTAACATTTTACATGAAGTATCAATTATAAAGAGCTTTAGAATTTCTGGATGACTCATATTAGTTATAACGGATGATACATGGAGTGATTTTACGTGAATATTAAGAATCCCTTTAATTCCCATAATGCTTCACAATTAATCAAATCTAGGGCCATAAAAATATCATGCACTAGTTCCCAATAGTAAAATAAAGAAAATACAGTTCTCCAACCATGAAGGAAAAACAGTACAAACCCTATCAAGTAACTATTACCATCCCTTTGAGAACAACGAAATCCTACACTACATTTCTAAAGAATTAGCATGCATTAAGATATTTACATTTTTACAGGAAATCCGACTTTCAAATATTTTGAGTGGTACTCATCTGTCTGGATCACACCCACAGCTCACCCAGGAAGGCACATACAGTAGTTCAGCCGCACATTGCGACTACATCAGCAACATGAAGTCCCGTGTTCGGCTGCAGTTGGATCGATGGCATGACGACTTGATTTCATGTACAATGCGGGAAGTTCTTGTCGTTCTGCAGCGTGTTGAATAGATACAGGCTTCCTGCACATTGGTCTTCTTCTTCCTTGGAGAATGATGTCACTGGCACACAACACAATGAGTGGATCTGACTTGATTATAATTGTGATAAATGGCAACACATTATAATTACTATGATCAGAGAAACTCATTTACTCGAGCCCTCCAATCAAGCAGCGATATTGTCCTGTAGCCCGCTGCTTCTCCTCATCGCCTGTCTAATCCACTGTCGGCAGTTTAGGCCCCTAATTAGACACACATGTTCGTACTTTCACTGTCATTAGCTGTCTGAGACTATCATCACAAACGTAGTTTAACTCTGCCCAATTCAGCACAAGTTTTTATGGGACCACAGATTAACTACTGAGCTTGGGGTTCTTTAGCTGATATCGCCCTGGTCAAGTACATCATCACTGAGCTGCACTTTCTTCTAACAACTGACTATCCATTACTACACAGTTATTCAAGCTCGCGTGCTATTCCTTCGGCATTAATAGGTTAATGAATTTAGTTACACGATCGCACAGCCTACTAGCATTCAGTTCACATTCTCTTTCAGTCACGTATGATTTACTCAAGCATTTCACATATTACATAATCATCATAGTTAGGATTAAATGCCGTACTCTGTTAATATCGACAAACTTTCACATCCACTGTTAAATAATTATATCACTGACAGCATTTCAACTTCGTAGACACTGTTTAAATAATTACTGACTGGTCACACTTTGTAGCACTGTATCAAAGAATACTATTACTGAAGAGTCACTCACAGCAAGTACCACCTCACAATGCAACTGGTAGAATCGAAGTAAGATGCTTGCTTTGGTTCGCATCCGTTTTTATAATGAAAGCATGTCAGACTTGAGGGAGAGGGTAAGGCTCCTCCTACTTGTGAAAATCGCTCTGTTAACTCAGAAGTTCCCAGGATCGGTTAAGGTATCAAATTAAAGCTTGATTACCCGAGTTTCCACTGATCAATTCCCATCTTGATCGCTTCATGCATTTTGCTACAATCTTCAAAGCGTCCTTTGGTAGCCCAGCAAGGGAGGGGCTTGTGGATTGGGGATCTTTTAGCTTTGTTCTCACTGACAGCTTTCTCCAGATGGTTGGCACCTGTTAGGGTGTCTGTTTACTGCATATTTGATCTCATTATAACCATGTAAAGCACTTCTTGGTGTCAAAAATTACCATAAAATTTGTTGTTTCTTATGGATCTTTAGTCATGGAAATCTGTCCTTATTATGCGAATTACGTTATTTCTGTTCCTGAAAACAGTTGGAGACGGTGTATTGGTATAGTGTTTTCGCGGGGAAAAAGAGGGAAGAAATAATATTTTCCAGGGTTGAATGCAATGTTTGTGACCTACTTAGCCCTCTCATCTTAGCATGGGTATTCTCTTCTCTGTCGCACCTGACTGAGAGCGTTTTTCACTTGCAGGCAAAGTATGACTCGTTTACCATGAGTACGCTTAACTAGAGTCCAGCCCATGGGACTGGCAGCACGCGACTCGTATCCCATGAAGGGTAAACGTGCGCTAACTTGGGCCGGAAAACGGCATATTTTATCTACAGGATACCGTAGTACACTCTTGGTGACGTGATGAACGGTCATATCCCTTCTGCCTTAACAAAGAAAAATCACGAACAGGGATTTTTCTTTCCAATATCGTAGATCCTGTCGTGTTACATGTGAATATTCCAGAGACTGACAATCTCCTGCCTCAACTCATATATAGGAATCAGTACACATAGGTATTCTTGAGTCATCATGTTTCTTCTTTCAATGCATTCAAGGCAATCTTGCTCTGACTCCTCGCTGCTAGAGCCTGCATTTCGATGATTTCCTCCTAACATCAGGCAGTTCACCTCGTCTTCTTCATCTTCTTCTTCACGTTCAGGCTCTTCCGCAATATCAGCTCCATCGTCATCTTCTTCATCATCCGGCGGTTCTTTGTCATCTTGGTCCTCGGGCAGTTCTCCGTCTTCTTGGTTGTTTGGGTCCTCAGCTGGCAACTGTCCTGGCATGTGATACAACGTTAGGTTTGCTGCATTATAGATGGCTTATATTCTACTCCACGTGCTAATTATGGTTAACCTTATCCTATATGTACACAATATACAGTTTCCTTTACAATACAACATCGGCTTGTCATGATTATACTGTTGCTCCCTTTTGTACCTTCGACCCTACTTCTAAATCTTGGGGTCTTAAGACGATCATCCCTCGTTCCTTATTCTGGCCAAGCAGCATGACAACTTTCTCTTTCTTGAGCCACCTCCTAGTTCCCATTATGGTGAAGGTCTCTTTAAATCCATAACTTGTCTGGAATGCTGTGTTGTAGTAATATTTTCCTTTACTTCTGCGTCATCTGAGTACATTATGATGTACCATTTCATTAATGTCTTTCTTCTCCAATTTGTCCTTGACGAACTGCATTTTTTCTTTTTTTTCTCTTATAGTTATGAATTTCATTGGTTCTGTATTGAAGCAGGATTACAGTAAATTAAATTAAATTAAGTTCTTTCAAGGTCCACCTATTCAATACAATGCCATTTTATTGTGATTTAATCACATGTCAAATGGTCAAATATTACTAGTTTTGGCATCTATGTGCCATCATCAGCCTTAAGTACAAATTAAGCAATATATATATATATATATTCCTAAAACATCTAAAACACATTTTAACACATAATAAAATGCAATTACTGTATTGATACATGAGATAAGTTAAAATTACATTACAATTGATTGCTGTGACCTTAAAATTCTGGCTGTTCGTTACATAGTTCAGTCTGTGTACATCCGGGATAAGTGAATTTGTGCTGTTGTATGCTATCTATGTGAGTGACATTTATTCCCTTGATATTAGGTGGTTCCGGGGAAGTTTACTTTGATCATGTAAGATCGTGATACAAATAAATATGAATTCCCACTTCAATTTAAACCTTGAGCAGCATGTTAAACGCGTTGTTACACAGACGGAGCCAGCCGAACTGCATATTGTCGTGCGGCCTGCTTGAGTTAGTAATACATCTCTTTATCATTCCGGATCACCGCTGGTAATTCGTAAAATAGTTCATCCCTTTGGTCCATATTAAGAATTTCTGGATTTCTTTGATCAAGCCTTCATGAAGATCAACTTTGAGTGTGCTCTTCCAGATTACGGGTAGCTCTCTCATCTTCTTCTCCTTCCTTCGGTATTTTACCTTATCCATCATTTTCTTTTTCTTTTTCCGTCTCGTCATGCACTTCTGAATTCTCCTCTTTGGCTTGATCTTGTTGAATATTCAGTCACCCCTCTGCTTCCTTTAATCTTGTTTTTAATTCTTCATTCTGAGTTCTTTCCATGGTCACCTTCATGTCAGCTTCATTTATTTCCTCATCTGGACAGACGCTGGTCTGATCTAATTTTGCTGGTAAGGAGTCTAGGCAATCAGTGACAT
This sequence comes from Anabrus simplex, assembly GCF_040414725.1. Taxonomy (NCBI): domain Eukaryota; kingdom Metazoa; phylum Arthropoda; class Insecta; order Orthoptera; family Tettigoniidae; genus Anabrus; species Anabrus simplex. Next base: position 145,776,168 of record NC_090270.1, on the reverse strand, counting down.
CAGTAATATAGGAGGTAATATGGTCCTTGAGCTCTGCGGCCTGGGTCTTGCGTAACGTCTCGCACCCCTCTAATAGTGCAGTAATCTGCCCCAACTGTCTAGTGTGCTGATCTAAGTGTTCGTTCATTTTACCAAACTGTCCCTTGCTTTCGGCATTCATTTTACTAAACTGCTCTTTGAATTCCGCATTTGTCTGATCTATTTCATGAAAATGTTCCTATAAAAGTTCTCTCTGTCTTTCGTTGTTGGCCTTTATCTGCTCCCTAAGGTCTGCATTTGACCTTTCCCTTTTCTTGTCCTGTTCGGCCAATAGTTGGGCAAGCATCGCCTTCATCGCCTCCAAATCCATAACACTTCTATTCTTGAGAAATCTATGCCCCCCTGAGTTTGAGCTGCTTCCTGACACCTTGGTTCATTTGATTTATTCCCTAACCAAAGAAGGTGTGTTCTTTTGAAAAATACCAAATAATTTATGCTGAAATCATCTTCATAACAGCTGCATCACACCTCCTGATAATTACTGTACTTTCTCAGTATACTGTATGTAATCCATGAATATTACCCCAAAATACAATGAACACAATCTACTTAACCCTTCATGAAATAATAATAACCGAACTCGCAACCTGCAATAGGCTTGATAAATTACATATATCTGAGACATGGTATACCCGATAAACATTGGATGTTCTCAGCTTCGAGATTTGCGAGATGCGATAGCAGACAATCATCCGTCTCAAACTGACAACATGGCACTGTCCATTTTGAAAATAAAAGAGTACTGGGATGAGGCTTCCCCTCTTATTCGCGGTATCTAATTAATTTTATATGGGATGTGTCCCCTAAACTACCAAGGCCTGCTACAAATGCAACACCTTAAGCCTAGACCCATGACCAGTGGAATTTGAAGAATTCCATCCAATCATTTATTCTCAGTCTGGGAGAATCATTTCACTGTCTCCCTCATTTGTCAGGTCTGCTATGATTTGAGTGATTCTCGTGTATATTTCCACTTAATCTGGATACACAATTTTCCATTATTCTTCCCATATTTACTATTTAAATTTAATTTACCACATCACTCATTTAAATATCTCATATTCTTAGTACTGCAACAAGCGTACCTAAACAAAAAAAGCGTGGAACTAAGGGACACATTCATCCTTAACGTTGCAGTATTACAACACATCACGTCTATGTAATAATTTTGACCTCCCTTTAAACCAAGCTTAATAACAAACTGACCAGTAAATACAGGCTGACTCAAATCAGTTGAAGATTGTGAAGACTACAAGTATGATGCATACAACAGAGTATAAACCTCCAATGGTCCATCCCTTAATAATGGCATAGATCTCAATTAACAAAAACACAACGGGAAAATACCGCAAGTTTAACATTTCAACTTCTACTATTTTTTTATGAGCATTGAAACTTTGATAAATACACTAACATTGTTTGGAAAAATCAAGAATCAAACAAAAATTAGCCAAATCTTCCAATTTAATTGGCATATTTAATATGACTTGGACATCAATATTATGTTATTAACGTCTAGTCCATTAATGAAACATTTTAGTTGTTAAATTCTCTTGTTTACTTTTTAAGTAGTGACAACATTTTATCAATATTCTGTCATTAATTGTTTACTTGTTAAGTGTGACGACATTTTATTGTGTAAAACATTTTTAATGTGCAAATTTATTGTAAATAGGACTTAATGAATGACTTAATCTTGAGACAATCGTATAAAAGATGGCTAAAGATGCTCAATACAGCGAGCGAAACATGTCCCAATTAACGTTTGTATTGTAATGTCCCTTTAGGACAATAAACATTTTATGTATTGAATTGTGTGGATAATAAATACAAGAATTGTAAATACTAGTAAAATAAAAGGTCGTATGAACCAGCCGTTATGAACAGAACTGCTCCCTCCCTTTCTGGACAGTAATAAAGAATCTTAGGAAGAGAAGGAAAAAGGAAATGAACAGTGTTTTGGGTGATTCAGGTGAACTCATAATAGATCCCAGGGAATCACTGAATGGGTGGAAGGAATATTTTGAAAATCTTCTCAAAGTAAAAGGAAATCTTCATGGTGGTGTTGCGAACAACCAAGCTCATGGAGAGGAGGAAAATGATGTTAGTGAAATTACACTTGAGGAAGTGGAAAAGGTGGTAAATAAACTCCATTTTCATAAAGCAGCAGGAATAGATGAAATTAGACCTGAAATGGTGAAGTATAGTGGGAAGGCAGGGACAAAATGGCTTCATAGAGTAGTAAGATTAGCATGGAGTGTTGGCAAGGTACCTTCAGATTGCACAAAACTAGTAATTGCACCTATCTATAAGCAAGGGAACAGGAAGGATTGCAACAACTATGAAAGGTATCTCATTGATTAGTATACCAGGCAAAGTATTCACTGGCATCTTGGAAGGGAGGATGTGATCAGTGGTTGAGAGAAAGTTGGATGAAAACTAGTGTGATTTCAGACCACAGAGGGGCTGTCAGGATCAGATTTTCAGTATGCGCCAGGTAATTGAAAAATGCTACGAGAGGAATAGACATTGAAAGTTATGTTTTTGTTTCATAGATCTAGAGAATGCATATGAAGGTGTACCGAGGGAAAAGATGTTCATCATGCTGGGGGACTATAGGATTAAAGGAAGATTATTAAAATCAATCAAAGGCATTTATGTTGACAATTGGGTTGCAGTGAGAATTGATGGTAGAATGAGTTCTTGGTTCACAGTACTTACAGGGGTTAGACAAGGCTGTAATCTGTCACCCTTGTTGTTCTTAATTTACATGGATCATCTGCTGAAAGGTATAAAGTAGCAGGGAGGGATTCAGGTAGGTGGAAATGTAGTCATAAATGTAGTAATAATGTGTAATAAATTTCCAATTTCTTAGCAATAATTTAAGAAAAAGCTAGGAAAACAACAGAAAGGGAATCTGCCACCTGGGCAACTACCCTAAATGCAGATCAATAGTGATTGATAGCAATAGTGATTGATTGAGTAAGCAGTCTGGCCTATGCTAATGACTTGGTCTTAATGGCATATTGTGCTGAAAGCCTGCCATCTAATATCTTTGAACTTAAAAATAGGTGCAATGAATATGGTATGAAAATTAGCCTTTTGAAGACTAAATTGATGTCAGTAGGTAAGAAATCCAAGAGAATTGAATGTCAGATTAGTGATACAAAGCTGGAACAGGTAAATCATTTCAAGTATTTAGGATGAGTATTCTCGCAGGATGGTAATATAGTAAGTGAGATTGAATCCAGGTGCAGTAAAGCTAATGGAGTGAGCTCGCTGTTGTGATCAACAGTATTCTGTAGGAAGGAAGTCAGCTCTCGGACGAAGCTATCTTTACATCGGTCTGTTTTCGAATCAACTTTGCTTTACGGGAACGAAAGCTGGATGGACTCAGGATATCTTATTCATAAGTCAGAAGTAACAGACATGAAAGTAGCAAGAATGATTGCTGGTACAAACAGGTGGAAACAATGGCAAAAGGTACTCAGAATGAGGAGATAAAGGCTAAGTTAGGAATAAACGTGATGGATGAAGCTGTGCGCATAAACTGGCTTTGGTGTTGGGGTCATGTGAGGCGAATGGAGAAGGGTAGATAATCTAGCACATTAATGGACTCTGTTATGGAGGGTAAGAGAAGTAGAGGAAGACCAAGACAATGATGGTTAGACTCAGTTTCTAATGATTTAAAGATAAGAGGTATAGAAATAAATGAGGCCGCAGCACTAGTTGCAAACAGAGGATTGTGGTGACATTTAGTAAATTCAATTGTCAATTTTATGTGGTGAGATGAAAAGAACGGCTCAGTGTTAAAACTCTTTACAGTAGCAAAGAGAGACTAACCCAGATACTGGTTGTAAATAGGTTCTTTTAGGAAAGGGTTCAATATAGTAGTGATATTTTTTGTTATTTATTTGTTAAGTTATACAATTTTTAGAATATGTTTGTTTCTCTGTCAGCATGCATCTGTTATTGTCAGTCTTCTCGTACCGAAATCCAATTTTCTTGAACACACTCGCAGTAGACTGGAACGTTATCCTTTATAGTGGATTATCTGGCACAATTTCAGAAGTAGGCTTCTCACAGTAGGTATTTCCTTCTTCTTAATATAAAACTCCTTTATTATTCTTCTGATCATACACATGTCAATCAACCAAATCTGAGCATGGTTATTGTCTATTTTTGTTTTTGAATGGTGTTCTGAAGTTCTCTGAAGTTCCATCTTCAGCACTGTCTAATTTGTTTTTAATTATCTTAATTAATGGCACAGAAACACCACACACAGTAGACACATGTTCACATACTTCCTCGACAGGAATAGTAATGCCATTGTAAAACATTTGCAATAACTTCTCCTGTCTGTCCCTTAATGACTCCCCTCTGGAGTTTCTATTGTATGGGAGCCATGCCACTAAGATATAGCAAAAACATCAAATAACTAATGATATTCTACCAATATGCAAGAAAAGAGAGAAGAAATCAACAGTACATCTCACAAATTAGTTATAGTTTATAGTATAACACAAATGGATTCCTCACAATGACAGCAATGTACTCACCTCTTTATGCGATACGATTGTTTACGTGAAATGCTTTTCCCTCCCAAGTCCAAACAATATGTTCTACTCTAGGACGATGAGTGTGATACAATAAACCCTATCAAGAACATCTGAGAACAGTTCAACAGATTTGCAGTTAGCAGGGGCATAACTAATGGGCCGTGCAGTGGGGTGTGGGGAGTTTGGGAGTTGGCACAGTACCAGGGGGCCCCACAAAGTCATTCTATAGTTGTCATCATAGTCAGCTTTAACTCGTTTCTGAGTATTTAACTTCTTCCAATAAATTCGCTTCTGGCTGTGGATGTACTATATTTCTGATAGTTGAACAGACTAATTCTAGCAAGGAATAAGCGTCCACACAGATTGCACAGAATTGTTGGATGTGGGTGTGGTTGTGCTGCATGGAGTATTCGTGCTTCCCTCCTGGCCTCTTCACATCTGCGTCATTCCCCTTCAAACAGATTGACAGCAGCAGGGATGGTCTGGCACCAAATTGTACAGTCTTGAGCAAGCGTGTCCCAGGTTTGTGGATTGAGATCTGTCATCTTCATAGTGTGCTTAAGCTGGTCCTTGTAGTGCCTCATGCGGGCTCCATGAGGTCTGATGCCAGAACAAAGCTCACAGTACAGGATTTGGCACGGAAATCTGGTATCACTCATCTGACGGACATGGCCAATCCATCTAAGCTGATGACCAATGATGGACAATTCAATGCTCTTGGCATGTGCTTTCTCAAGAACAGCAATGTTGGTGACATGGTCTTCCCTTTTGATCCTAAGGATGGATGAAAGCTTTCGTTGGTGGAAACGCTCAAGCTTTTTGAAGTCACATCAGTAAAAGGTCCAAGTTTCACAACCATACAACAATGTTGTGATGACAACAGCATTGTACACCATGAATTTTGTTTTCACAGTCAAGTCGTTGTTCATGAACACCCAGTGTGATAGTCGTCCAAAGGCTGCACGGGCAACCCCAATTCTCTTCTCCAGATTTTGCTCACAGTTGTTTTTTTTTTGTTTTTTTGTTTTTTGCTAGGGCTATACATCGCACCAACACAGATAGGTCTTATGGCGACGATGGGATAGGAAAGGCCTAGGAGTTGGAAGGAAGCGGCCATGGCCTTAATTAAGGTACAGCCCCAGCATTTGCCTGGTGTGAAAATGGGAAACCACGGAAAACCATCTTCAGGGCTGCCGATAGTGGGATTCGAACCTACTATCTCCCGGATGCAAGCTCACAGCCGCGCGTCTCTACGCGCACGGCCAACTCGCCCGGTTTGCTCACAGTTACAGCGCACAGATAGGATACTTCTCAATTATGAAAAGTGGTCTATCTACTCCAGTGGAGTATCTAAAATGAAGATGTTGAAATGTGGAAGGGTTGTGCCTGGTGAAGGTTGTGCCAGGATCTTGGTCTTTTGAATGTTAATGGTGAGACCAAAATGATGACATGCACTCTTATAGCAGTTAACTGACTGTTGCAATTCCTGTGATGTGAGTGCACGTAATGCAGCATCATCTGCATACAGCATTTTGGTTACCTTTGTAACATGGGTGAGCCTCCGGGCCGAAGTCTCGTTAGGTTGAAAAGCCCTCCATCGAAACGATACCTGACCTCCACACCTGGATTGTTCGTAAAAGATTCATGTAGCATGCAGCCAAATATAATGCAAATAGTGTTGGAGCAAACACAAACACCCCTGTTTCAGTCCTTGACTAATAGGAAATTCATCCAAGATCCTATTCTAATGGCAAACCTGTTGGGCCATACCATCATGCAGGGCCTGAACCAAATCAACAAAACGCTGATGACAGCCAAAGTGTTTCATTACCGCCCACATAGCAGATCTTGGGACAAAGTCAAATGCCTTTTCCAGGTCATAAAAGACAAAGAAGAAAGGATTCTGTTGCTCTCTGCATTTTTCCTGAAGTTGCCTTGCACAGACGATCCGATCAGTTGTGCTTCTGGAAGTTTGAAACCCACACTGGGACTCTGGGAGGACGCACTCAGAGATAACCTGGAGGTGGTTAAGCAGAATTCTTGCGAGAATTTTACCTACAATAGATAGTATAGTTACCACAAACACTGCGATCACCTTTCTTGAAGATTGTGATGATAGTGGCATATTTTAGTTCGCCGGTTACCTCTCTGACTTCCCAAATTCGAGAATAAGAGTGAAAATCCTTGTTTGGAGTAACTGACCACCAGCTTGAATTAACTCCAGAGGAATGTTATCTGGGTTTTAGGCGATTGAGTGCTGCACTGAATTCTTGATAAGCTGGCAGAACTGCCATCCATGGTTGTTCGAACTGTTGAGGCACATCACGAAGAAAGTCTTCATCAGAAGTGGAAGGACAATTTAGAAGGGTGGAGAAATGCTTCTTCCAATGATCCAGGATTTCATGGTTGTCAGTAAGAGTGTTAGAGCTGTCAGCAGTTTTCAGTGTACCTGTTGAAGAGCGAGATGGACCATGCAGCTCCTTTATTGCGTAAAAGTTCCTCAGGTCCCAAGCATCAGATAGTGTCTGAAGTTCCTGAGCTTTCTGTTGCCACCAGATATTATTGATTTCTCTTATCTTTGTCTGACATGTTCTTTCAAGTTCTAAAATAATGAGCTTTCTTCAAGTTGGATGATGGATCTTGAAGATGGGATGGATAGGCTTCCCTTTTTGCATTGATGAGACACAAAATTTCCTCATTGCTGTTGTCAAACCAGTCTTGTCTCTTCTGCTTTACAAAACCAATGGATTCCTTAGCTGACTTCATGATTATCTTCTGCAAAGTGGCCCATTCTTGCTGAACGTCATTTGTACTAACTGGGTTAAGTGTTAGCTGTACATTGATCATATTCAGAAATTCTGTGGCAAAGGATTCATCCTGAAGTTTAAACGTGTTAAACTTTCTTCTGGTCAAGATTTGGAGATGCTTGGATGGTTTAGGGTGTATGGAACAGTATAACTGAATATATAATTTTGTTTATGTTTGAAATGAAACCAGTGAGCGTATTCTGTATCAAATTAAATTATGCAATGTAAAAATAATTTTCTTGAACCCATGTAACATCTGCTCCCTCACCTGGCTACAGATGTGATTCACAGTGCATATGATTATGCAACTCTCTATTGGAACATTGTGTATACTGATGTGACACAGGGTTGATGCAGTTTGGTTAGTACCTGAGCTGAGTATTAACAGGCATCTGGGCTGGGTTGGGATGGGACATGCATACACAAGCACAAAAGTAGCAACATAGTGAGCCTGGTTGTCAGTTCAGGTCTTCTGAGGTACTTCTCTGCATTCCTTGTATGTTGTACGCTTAGCTTATGTCAAATCTCCCCTCCTGTTGAACTAATCAAATCAGGATGGTAATTCTCAGTCAGTGTGGTTCATTTCTGTTAAAAAGTGGCAAAAATTGATGTTTTCTTTAAAAATTAGGCAATGGTTCTTTGCCAGGTTCCAGTAGCAATAGTGTTATGCCTTGTAATAAATTCATGTCTGGTGTGTTGGTTGAAAATTTAGGTGAGAATGCAACACAAAAATCAAGGCAATGCAATGTTTGTGTTAGTGACATTTCAGCACAACAGAGTGATTTTGAAACTGATAGTGTGGAAAATTGACACTGATCATGGCTGGTACAGTGGTGAGTTAGATAAAGATTTGAAAATAAAAATTGTTAATTCAGAATCTCACAAGGAAAAAGGTCCTTTCCGAAGGACCCATTGACAAATACATCACTCAACTATGAATGCAGGGTCTTCTTATAAACCCAGACCGAGCACAGGGTGTTTGTATGCTACGCTACAGCAGCTGCCTCAGCCTAACTTACGTACCGTGTGGCCACCCTGCTTTAAGCATGTATACAATCTTATATGAAATCTTGAATGAAAAAAATGCCAGAAGTGTCATCCTCCATAATGAGAGACTTCATAAACACCATTAGGATTTTCTGCACACCAATAATGAGAGCTATGACTGTTTACACAATCATTAAGATGAAACCATGCCTCATACAAAAGGAATACAATAAACAATCATTCAATGATGCAAGATACGACTCACAATATCTCACTCTTGTGGCTGGATCAGTAGGTTTTAAACATTGGGCACGTGTAAACCTGTACAGTTTCATGTGTAACAGCTTTGTAGCTCTGTGTACAGAAGAAACCAAAACCTCTACTTGTGCTAATTTTGTGAGTGATTTATTTGGTGACCATTCAAGATTTGCACCAATGTCATCCAGCTTTTCCCTTTGTTTAAACTTTTTGTGTGCACATATGTTTTTTATTGAGCACTGAGCCAGTAGTTTCAAATTTATTTACAATTATCTGTGCTCATGAAGGTGGCACTCCACCAGGAAATTGCTGAACAAATGCATAATGTACCCGTCAAGCCGACTTGTACTTAAAATAACATTTACATATGAAAATACGGTGTTGCAATGATCACTATCTCACCACGTTAACAGCTGAGCTTCAAAGTAGCTACTGATGCTAGGTCAAACATGTGCACGCTCCTTGCAAGATCAAGAACTATGTGCAGACCTCTCATACTGCTGCTTAGATCTCCAAGAGTAAAAACGCTACTGGACGGTCTGAGTTTATAAGAGAGACTCTGTATTGTAACATAAAACAAAGACAGGGCAAACCATACATAAATTCTGGTTGTGTTACTTACTCCATAATACTAAACATAGTACAGAATCATTCTAAATTAGTTACCAGAAAGTATCTTTGGATAATTTAAAAAACTACCATCTGAAATTTCTGAAAATGTTTATCAAACCTCATGCCATATCACCAAGTTTTAAGCCATGCACTCCTATCACAGCATATCATCAAGTTTTAAGTTTCGCCAGCAGATTTCCTTCCACACACTCTTCTCACATGTCTAGCGAGATATGCTAAACAGTCATCATGGAGGTGTACAGTGGTGCAGAGCGCATGCAGATACCATGAAACACAATCATAGTTTACCATACAGATATGTTTCAGAGCAGAATATCAGGAATAATTACCACAGGTAAAGATTCTCAAAGGATGGTATGACAGATACAGAAACTGGTTCTGTGGCATTCTGAGAGAAAGGGAAAGGGTGCCTTCTTGTGGCAGACCATGTTGTGGAAGCCATGAGAGGACGTATGCACAAAGCCCAAAGAAGTCTAAACCTAGAGCAAGTTTAGAGCTGGTCATTCCGCAGTGTATGGTATGGAGAATTTTATGATGACTACTGCGGTGTAAGGGGTACAAGTTGCAACTGGTCCATGCATTGAGTGTGGTGACAAGCAGAGACTGAATTCTGTGTGGAAACTGCATTAACCCTTTTATAGTGATGTAGCGAGTATGGTGACGTAACCCTCTGGATGCAAGCAGAGGGTGATTCACCGAGCCTGCTGTACGAGATACATGTCTCACTCCGCTCTCCAGTCCGCAGTCAGCTCATAACATGAGGAGAGGACAGGCAGAGTTTAAAAGTATTTTATATGTAATGCATATTCAGTGAAATGTTTATGACTATATTTTTAGCACTTTTCATTCTCCTAGCACAGAAGAGTTATGATACTCATGTTAAAAAACAGCTGAAAGGAACTTAACATGCTAGCATTGTCCACTAAACTTTTCAATCCAGAATTAGCTGCGTCAAACTTACGTTTCTTCGGATTCAGATTCTACATTTTACAATTTAGTTTTCTGCTCGGTGGTTCAGGCACCTGATCTTCATCCTCACTATCTTCATCTTCAGTTCAATCATTGAAGTAGGCTAACCTTTTAGACGACAAAGCGGTAACTGAAGTAGAAAACGTGCCTGAAGTAGAAAATGTGATTCACTTCATTCCGTCACCAAAATAAGATGACAAATCATCATCATCTTCTTTAAAGTCACCACCCAGTATGAGGACAAGAGCTTCCTCTGAAGTATATCTTTCCTCCGTCATCACGCCTTTCTCAATTTCAAAGCGATTGAAAGCTAAGAAGCACAGCACATCAACACAGGGGAGCAACTAGGTACGAGGTGAGTAGCATACCGGACACATTGCTTTCCTCTTTGAACTGGTTACTGCTGTCATCTGGTGATCATAGCCATAACTATTGACTCCCAAGATAGCCATGAGAGACCTCCAAGGCCGAACTTCCACAGCAGTCTATCGTAGTGAAAAAGAAAACAGCCGATAGACACGCAACTTCTACAGCAGTCGACCGGCTATGAGGCACAGCTCCACCACAACTGCTACAGCAGTCCACTGGGTGTGCGGCACTGCTCTCTCCCAACTGCTACAGCAGTCAACCGGAGTGAAAGAGTTAAACATTTGAAAATAAATCTTGAGGTTATTTGAAAATAAATATTTAAATAATTATGTAAACTTCATCATCATCATTAGTCATTGTGCTCATTACTGAGCATCGTGACCTCATAACTCCATCATTCCGTGTTGCAACCTTGACAAGATGTCTCCATCCCAAGCGGTTTTCACATTTCGTTAATATGATCTGAAGTGGTAGCCCAGTGATCTTCTTTGCCTGATCTATCCATATGCTTGCTGTTCTTCCTTGTGGTCTACTGCCTTCAATTTTGCCTTGTAAAATTACCTTTTCCAAGTTCTCTCCATCTCGTCTTAGAATGTGGCCAAGGAATTGGAGGTAACGCTCACTCACACGGGAAGATAGGCATTTCTTGATACAGAGTTCATCCAGAATGGAAACATTAGTTCTTCTTTCTGTCCAGGGTACACGTAGCATTCTCCTCTCCAACACCACATCTCAAAGGCATCAATGCGTTTTTTGTCTTTAGCATTCACGGTCCAGGTCTCACAGCCATACAAAAAGACGGAGAACACTAGTGATTCTACCAAGCGCATCTTCGTGGCTTTTGCCCGGTTCTGCCAGATCTTAGTAAGTTTAACCATTCGCACAGTTTCCCGTGTCATTGATGACAGACCCCAAGTATACAAATTCCTTAACTACAGTATATCCAGGTCCCTTAGGCATCCCATAAGTTGGATTGACCTTGCCTATCAACTACCATTAGTTTGGTCTTTTTGATATTTATCTCTAGACCATACTGAAGACTAGTGTTCTTCACCCGTGTAAGCAGGTCATGAAGTTCCTCTTCACTACCAGCGATGAGGGAAGTGTCGTCTGCAAAGCGCAGGTTATTAATTTTTCTGCCACCAGTCGAGATTCCACCATTCCAGCCATTGAGAGCTCTTTTGATGACACACTCTGCATAGATGTTGTAGAGTTCAGGTGATAATATACAACCTTGCCTTACTCCATTTGTCACATTGAAAATGCCTGAGAGATCACCATCCACCTTTATGGTTGCTGCGTGGTTTTTATACAGACTTTTCAGTAACGATATTAAATGCAGTGGAACCCCAAATTCCTTTAGCACCTGCCACAACTTGTCCCACATAACACAATCAAAGGCCTTTTTGTAGTCCAGGATGCAAATAAAGACAGGGACACAAAACTCGCGACATTTCTCAATTATCTGTCTCACGTTCAGGATAGATTCTCGTGTTCCTTTACCTGCAACAAAGCCTGCTTGTTCTGCGGATATCTGAGGTTGCAGGAATGGTTTTAGGCGTTGATTTATTATGTAAAGCAGAACTTTGCTTGCATGGGATATTAATGCGATAGTACAATAATTGGAACAATCCCTTATAGACCCCTTTTTGTGAAGAGGGATTAGTATTGATGTTGTCCAGTCATTGGGCCATTCACGAGTTTTCCACACCATATTGCATACCGAATGTAAAACACGCATGCCCTCCTCCCCCATCACTTTCAGCATTTCTCCCAAAATACCATCCATACCTGGGGCTTTGTTGTTCTTCAAATGATTGACAGCATTCACAATTTCAGTGAATAAAATATCAGGTTCTTTGCCATACCACAGAAATTTCCTGTTTGGCAGAATTATTTCCTTTGCAATACAGCATTTCACAGTATTGTTTCCACCTCTCTATTGCTTTGTTCTTATCAGTAATAAGGTTGCCATCTTCATCTTCAGTCACCGATGTGCGTGGTTTGAACTCATGGGTAATGCTGTTGACTTTTTTAAAAAGATCACATGTTTGGTTCAGCCTGTGATGTTGGTCTATTTCATCACAAATACTGGTGAGATACCGTGTCTTGTCAGTTCTGCAATTGCGCTGTATTTCACGGCAAAGTTCACTGTATGCTTCTTCGTCTTGCTTGGTTTGAATGCCACGTTTCTTCAGTATGCTCCACTCTTCTATCAGCAGTAGAGTGGTGTTACATATCCAGGGGTGCTTAGCTTGGGAAGAATTAGTAAATGGTTCAGGGAGAGAAGAGTTAATGATTGACTTGAGGTTATCCCATGTTTGGGAGGCTGATCCTTCCTCCTGTACTTGCTGGAGTTTTGGCCTTATTCTTTCCCCAAAATCTTGGAGAGCATTTTTGTCAGTAATGCAAACCTGTGTCACTCTTTTCTTCTTGGTCAATTTCAGTTTGATCCGCATTTTCATGGGTAGCATAATGTGGTCAATACCACAGTCTGCTCCAGGATAGGTTTTGCAATCCAGTACAGAAGTCCGCCATCGTTGCCTAACCAAAATGAAATCATTCTGATTTCGAACCCTGTCGCCAGGAGAAATCCATGTGTATCGACGCCGTGGGTGATGTTGGAAGAGAGTATTGCAGATAGACAGGTTATTGCCAACACAGAACTCCAGTAGACGCTCACCACGCTCATTTCTCACACCTAGACCATGCCATCCAACCACATGTCTCAAATGATTGTCTTCAATAGTCGCACCTATCTTCGCATTAAAATCACTCTGACTGACTAATATTTCCTTCTGAGGAATCTTTCTGATGGTGTGTTTCAGCAACTCGTAGAATTCATCGATTTCTTCATCCAGTGCAACTGCAGTAGGAGCATAAACCTGAATGAAGTTGATCCTACACGGAGAAGCATTCATCTTAATGGAGATGATTCTGTCAGATACAGGCTCATATCCGACGACAGCACTGGCTAGTATTTTAGGAATCACTACAGCGACACCATTCCGACTGAGATCCTCACTTCCAGAAAAATATATGGTGTTATCCGAGTGAGTGACAAAGTGGCCACAACCTTTCCAATGTGTCTCGCTGAGTCCAAGTATATCCAGATCATGTAGGCTCATTGCTCTTTCAACGATAGCCAGTTTTCCTGTCTGTAAGAGACCTCGTACATTCCAGGTTGCAATCTTTCTAACTACGCGCAAAGTTGGTTTGGATTGATTTGCACGTTCAGATGCTCCTCTCAACCATGTCTCCCCCGGAGATCCAACTGGGAGACTTACTCCGGACACTGGTTTATGATTGAGTAAAGCCATGAGGCTGTCTTGGGAAAATTAACAGTGGTGGTTTCCCGTTGCCTTCCACTGACCCCCAATTCCACTCTGCTCACCAACCCAGCTTCCCGCTGGGGTTGTTACCCAACCTTCCACTGGGTTGCTCGGCTTAACAGGGGCACCACGTGTAGGTAGGAAATAGAGAAATGAGGTGAGAGAGGCTAAGAGAACTTATATTCACATCATACCTCCACTTAGCCAGAGTCTCAATGTGGTCGCAGAGACTCTCCTTAGGTCAGTTCCCAGGGGCCATGTAAATTTATACAGAGTTATTTAATGTTATCTTCAGGTAACTAATTTAGAATAACCTTGTATATTGTCATATTTGTTGGCTTTTCATTGACTGGAGTAACAAAAACTTTAATAACGCATCATACATTTATAGATTGACAGGAGTTATCAAAAGAGTAATGATATGTGAAAAATCAATTATTCACCTCCCATCACAGGAAAGTCTATCAAAAATAAAATTTTCAGTATACTAGAAAACAGTCAGTTGGATCTAGAAATAAATGTAGTGGTCAGGGATATATTTTTTTTTTGCTAGTGGCTTTTACATCGCACCGACACAGATAGGTCTTATGGCGACGATGGGATAGGAAATGCCTAGGAGTTGGAAGGAAGCGACCATGGCCTTAATTAAGGTACAGCCCCAGCATTTGCCTGGTGTGAAAATAGAAAACCATGGAAAACCGTCTTCAGCGCTGCCGGCAGTGAGATTCGAACCCACTATCTTCCGGATGCAAGCTCACAGCCACACGCTCCTAACTGCATGGCCAACTTGCCCGGTGGTGAGGGATATGATGGCGTGGTTTACATGAGTGTCTAATATCAGGGCCAGCAAGCACATATCATGGAAAGATGGTGGTGGTGGTGGTTATTGTTTTAAGAGGAAGTATAACTTGTTAACCATCCTCTATCACAGAGATTGTACTGACAGCTGTTTATGTATATTGCATGGCTCACAAAAATTTTGTTTTAAATGATTCTGTTGGTGACACCTCAGACATTAGAGACTTTTATACATCTGTATAGGAAATATATGTTTTTTCAGTGAAAGCACTGGCAGAAACTGAAATATGCACTTAATAATGAAACAGCCAAACAAACACTAAAAGAACTTTGTCCTATTAGATTGTTTCTGCAGTTTGACACAGTTTGTCGCATTGAAAAAATGGTTTCATGTAAGTGATGATGTGCCTTGAAAACTGAGCGGAGTGGCCAAGCATGTTAACATACTATGGCTATAGAGCCAAGCTCTACATTTGGGAGATGCGTGGATTTGAACCCATTTTCCCCATTTTCACTTCCAGCACCACAGCCTATTTCATCCATCTCCTTATCCAATTTCATTCACCATTATTCATTTCATCTTACCAAATCCTCAATTGAGGTTGGGACTAGGAAGGGCATCCAACCGTAAAACATGCCCTTTAAATTTATCCCGCCTCACCCCTGGCACCGTATCAAGAAATGGGACTTAGGGGTGCAATGATGTGCCTTAAAAATATAATTCTGTTTTTGAAAGCATCTGAAAAGAGAGAGGCCATAGTAAAAAAAAAAAAATTGTCTTGACTTTGTCGTTTTGCTTGTGTTCCAGTGAAAAATATTACAGTCACTTAATATTGCTTCAAAATATTTGCAAGATAAATCCATTGACATTCTGATAGCTACCTCAGTGTTAAAACAGTTTCAGAATAATATGTCAGAATTGAGACAAAACTTCACAAATGCTTTTTTAAAGGTAGCAAAAGAAATTGCAAATTCCTGGGAAACATCATCATCATCTTCATTTCCCGTTTCCAGCCTCCCAGGTGGGTTGTGAATCAAGGACCTCCATCGCTGCCTGTCTCTCCACCACTCTTCTCCCTTTTTCTAAGTACATCTTCTGGTTTTCCTCCCCTCTTCTCTATGCATTCCCACACTGAATCTGTCCACCTCTTTCGGGGTCTTCCTCATGGTCTCTTTCCTGTTAACTTCTCTTAAAAAGCTTCTTTTTGGCACTCTCCCTTCTCCCATTCTCATCATATGCCCATACCACTATAGTTTGTTGTTTCTATCCTGTCTTGAAGTATCAAGATTCCTGTCCTTCTCTGTCTCTCTTCATTTCTATTTCTATTCTTTTTGGTCTTGCCCTCGATACCCCTTAGGAATTTCATCTCCGCTGCCTGTATTCTACTCTCCTCTCGCTTTGTTGTAGTCTACGATCCAGCTGCATAGGTTAGTATGGTTTCATAATAGGTTGAATATAATACTTTCTTACATTTCTTTGGGACATCTGGGTTCCACAAAATACCCCTTACACTCTGGTAGAAGCTGTTTGCTTGTTGTATTCTTTTTCCAATTTCCTCGATTATCTTTCCATCTTTTGTGATCACACTTCCCAAGTGCTTGAAACTTTTAACCACTTCCAGAATTTTACCATTCAGTTTTATCTTTCCTCTTCCTTCCTTCCTTCCTTCCTTCCTTCCTTCCTTCCTTTCTTCCTTCCTTCCTTCCTTCCTTCCTTCCCCTTGTCATCACTATTGTTTTACTTTTCTCTGTGCTTACTTTCATCCCAAATTTTTCTATTTCTTGATTCCATACATCTACTTGTTTTTGCACTTCCATTTCATCCTCACCCCATATCACTATATCATCTGCAAACAAAATAGCTTTTGTTTCCTGTCTTCCCAATCTCTGTTTAATGTTCTTATGATTCACACAACAAGTCAAACGGGCCAACCAATCACAACATTATTTCAAAAGCCCCATCAAACTTCCACAACATTCTTCAATAATATAAAATTTCCAATATCAACGTTTTGAAAATATATTGACAATCAGATAAGAAAACAACAGCCATTCAACCTTCGTGTTAAAATCATACCAACATAGAGAATAATACCTCATCATCATCTCTACAAACTTATTCAGATGACTTAAAATAAATTGAAGCCAACTATAAACTTTGTGTCAACACAATCTCGCTGAACCAATCTATAAATAACCTATGAACTGTTGACCATTAAACATTACGGGCAAATATACGCTAACGTCAATGACAATTGCCCAGCATTTGGAATGTTTTTCCTTTACATTTTATATTCATCCATGTAATCTTTTTCATATCCATGCATTATATATTAGCATATAATTTTACTTATACGTCAAACTCTGACTACGGCTTTAAGCCATCAACTGTCACTTATAATTATATGATGCCTCCATTTTTAAGTATATCATCTAAGAATCTACTATTTTAATATCATTTAAATGTATTGTATATTTTCAACGAAATGATTTTATATGCCTTCCACTATGTATTTAAAATCTAATATTGACTAAGGCTTCAAGCCATCTAATGACGTCCTATTCATCAAGTGAACTACATATGATTTTATCATTATATAAGATTTTTAGTTATTTCATGAACATTTTTATAATAACTGTAAAATGTTTGGAAATGTTGTCTGAAAAAATAATAAGGATTTAATTAGTGACTGAAGATACCTCACAACAAGAGGCGAAACATGTCTCACATATGAAAAATGTTTTAACTTAAATGCCAACATCTTGTATTGTATTGAATAGGTGGAAATAAATATTAAATATTTTCCTATATACTTCAGTATAATTTATATCCGTCCTGTAACATTCTTGTGTTGCAACCTTTCCATTTGGTTTCACTTAGCCCTCCAGATTATTCTAAATAATCTATGCAGCCATTGTAGCCCTCTGGGTCTTGCTGCTTTTATCATTTCCATAGTTACCTCATCCACTCCAGCTGCTTTACCTCTCTTCATCTTTTGTATGCCTTCCTCTATTTCTAACATCAATATCTCCTTTTCTTGTTCTTCTTCTTTCCCCATTGTTTCTTCTTGCTTCTTCTCATCTACCAGTTCACTGTATTTAATATTTAGCAATTCTGAGAAATATTCTTCACATCCTTTTAGTATGTAATCTCTTTGCGACAATATCTGCCCTGTTTCAGTTTTTACAAATTTTGTATCTTCCCTATTTTGTAAACTATTCTTCACCAAACCATACAAAACCTTTTTACTTCCCTTTACATCCTCCTGTAAAGTTTCTGTGAAACTTTCCCAGCTCTTCTGTTTCTCTTCTTGTACTATTTTCTTACATACCTTCTTGGCTTCTTTATATTTCTGCCAATTTTCTGTACTATTGCTGCCTGTCCACTTCCTCCAAGCCATTTGTTTCTCTTTAACTGCTTCCTTTACCCTGCTGTTCCACAAAGGAGTCTCCTTTTTCTTTTTCCTCCCTGATAGTCTTCCACAGGTGTTTACTGCACACTTTACAAATCCATTTCTAAAACATGTCCATTCCTCTTCCACACTGTTCACAACATCTTTGGGAATTTGTTTCTTCAGATCCTCTTGAAACTTGTCCCTTAATTCTTTCTCTTTTAACTTCCATCCCTTTATTTGTCTTTCCCTTTTTTCTATTAACTCCATTATTTTACCAAGTCATAATTTAGCTACAACCACTTTATGGTCTTCTTCGAAATCTGCTCTTGGCATTGCTGTCACATCTTCCAGTTATCTACATTTCTCCTTCTCCTTGTCTTTGTCTATCTCTCCAAACATATCTAGTTATTTTTTGTGAGTTCTTTTTTAAAATTCTAAATCACATACTGCCAACAATTAATCCATTCCTTCTACAAAAATCTATTACCAAATCTCCTTCTTCATCTTGGTTTCCATAATTATAGGGACCAATTATCTCTTCTTTTCCTTGTCTGTCTGTTCCAACATGTGCATTCATGTCTCCCATTATTACAACCTCTTTGTCTTCAATACAACTTATCAATTCTTCTAGAAACTCTTCTAAACATTCATCTGCATTCCCCAATTGGGGTGCATAATCCTGTATAAAATACTTGATTCCACTCTCAAGTCCAAGTCTAACTTTAATTATCCTGTCACTGATCTGGTCAATTTTGTCCACATATTGCACTATGTCTTCTCTCAATATAACACCATCACCATTTGTTGCCATCTTTTCCCCACTCCAATATAATCTATACCCCTTCTTCAATTCTTTTTTACCTTCCCCCTTCCATTTTGTCTCACTTATTCCCATCAATGCTATGTCTTTTTTCTCCATATACTCTAACAGTTCTTCTACCTTGCCATTCAAAGTCATGACATTGATGATACCGATTCTTGTGATGTCTGGTAGCCCATTTCTCACAGTTCTCCCAGAGCATCGAGAACTGCACGGCACTTCAGGACGACGCCCTAGCATTTTCCGAGGCCTCGATTCACTCACACTACCTTTTGCCAGGTTCATATTAGGCCGCCCCTAACATGGAATCAGACGCCTTTCATAGCCGCTCCTCTGGAGTACAGATGCTACGGGTTTGTCCCTTCCACCCTCTCTACCTTCTCCACCGTAGATGCCGTTGAGGTCTGGAAAATAGAGGTTTAAAACAAAAAACCACAATATCACATCAGAAGATTCTTTGATGAGATGGTGATTGATGAAAGAATTCAAAATCCAGAAGAAAGATTCCCAATATTTCCATTTAATGGTTGCCTGGACATAATGATCCAGGAGCTTTCAGTACACTATGAAACCATGAAAGATAATTACATCAGCAAAATGTGTGCTACTGCAGCCAAAAAACTCATCAGCTTAGAAGAGAGGGAAATGACGGAGGAAACAAATACATTTTGTGAATATTATCTAACTTATTTATCTCCTATCTTTCTATCCTTTCCAATATGTATAATGTTGGAAATAAATTTCTGACCTTTCAACAGTAAAAGAACTAGCCAAACTTCTGATAGTAAAAAGTCTGCCATTGCTAGTAGTGTCCCTGATTTGTGCACAGTGTTAAAATTTTGTCTCACTTGACCAGTCACAACAGCATCCACCAAATGATCGGTCAGCAAACTAAAACTTATGTACCATGTCACAAAGGAGGTTAACTTCTTTGGCTTTACTTTCTATTGAAAGTTATGAAACCAGCAATATTAACTTAATGTGGAAAGGATGTTAAATGAGTTTCTATTAACAAAACAACAATGCTTCAGAATTATGATTATAATTATCTCTAGTATGGTATGTAAGTATGCAGTGATTAACTTAGGAAACATCATTCTCACCATATGTCAGTATTTGAGGAAAGGGGTCCAAAATATTATTTTGCCGGGTGGCTCGTCCTTTCATATAATTGACAGTAAGACTGATGGAGCATCTTGCTTGTGCATCACCACCTCGATCGCCACCCACTTCTCTGTTAAGCTCACTGTCCCCGGCAAAAAATCGAGAGATGTTAGAGAATAAATCTACCTTTTATTTTCTAAATAGAGATCATGCATGTTAGCATATTGAAATTTTTATATCTAACAAAACTGAGTCTTATGTCAGAGTGACATTCAAGTTTTAACTCTAGAACAGCTGAGATTCTTACATTCCAAGAACAGCAGTAGGAGGTCATTTTGACCCCTCATCTGAAATGCTTGGAAACATTGAAATTGAAGTCAGTAAGCGATGTATTTGCTTCTACTGTGATTCCACAAATTTATTTTATACACAAAGACCTGTCATTAGTGTATGGACCTTCAACATCACGTGTGGACATGTGAATAATCACAAACAACTGCATCATGTTCTGTAGGGAGTTTTCACTAAATTAACCTTTTGTTAGTCATACATATTGCAACAATTATAAATTTTCAGAAATACTTTAAGAAAATTAAAAACAACTTAAAACACATTGTTCACACACAACTTATACATTTCATGCACGTTTTCCGTATGGCTCCTCAAGGCACTTGCAGCAAGCATCGCTAGACTTGTTATCTTTACACAGACCAACACTGCACTTCTTCCTCATTTTTTAGATGGACATGGTCCTACAGCCTCGTCCTGTTGTTGCTCCCCTTGCTTGTCCTGCCTTACTAGTTCACTTGTCAGCTAGAGGATGAACTTCTTCCGCTTTATCTTCCTAGCTGTTATTTGCTTGTAAATGACCCAAATTGATAGCTGTTATATCTAGAATACTGTAAAAGACATGCATTGCCCACCTACTGCATGCAGCCTTGGTGGTATATCTAGGAGACATTTGGTCGACCACATCTACTCTGTGTTTCAGTGTGCTAAGAAGAAGGATGTTCTTGTCCTTCTTCTGTTGCTACACTGTCTAGGTGCACTGTGTGTTTCCAGTCTGTCACAAGATGGTTGTAGAGTATAGTTCAGGCTTGGACTTCTTTGCCTCAGTAGGGATTTTACAATGAATGGGGTTGATAGTTCCCATCAACAAAGTTTCATTTGTCTTGGAACATTTTAGCAAGTTGGAGAGATGTAAAGAAATTGTCTGTCATGATGATTCTCCCTTGGTTTAGAAATGGCTCCATGAGGCAAAGCATGATGTACTCTCCCAGTGGCTGCTTATCCAGCAATGTGTCAACCATACCAAGGTATGGAAAGGCATTGCAGATATATTTTGTGACCAATCTGCAGCAATCCAAATTTTGAATCCATACTTGTCGAGCTTGCTTGTCATAAATCGGGTAAATCTGTACCTGGTTTTGCTGGGAAGTGACTGTTCATCAGCTGGTATATTTTCACTTGGGTGGTAACAGTGAAGGATATTTTCCACAAATTTGTCCCAGATTTCATAGACAAGAGTGAAGTTGTTAACTGGCAGGCACTCAGCTTGGGTTAATTTCTCATCAAAACGGAGGAATCTGAGAAGCACGTGAAATCTATTTTAGGATTGAGTCTTTCATGAATTGCTATCCACAATAACCAGGCATGACTTTTGAACACAGAACATCCCGAGTATACATGATGGAAATCATAGCCTCCAACTCCTCGAGTGACACGGTCCAGTCCATGTTCTTTAGTTATTAGATGAAAGGAAATAATGACAGAGCTGTCAACTCAGTGGTAAGCATTTTATGTAGTGGGATCTCCTGCTCTTTCAGGATGTTCACTGCAGCCTGGCTTCCAGATGAAGAGTTTGAATCCAAGACCTCCCATTTGGTTCCGTCTTGAGCGATCATCTTCACTGATGAAACACCTAACTGAGATTGAGACTTTTGAGGTGAGTTTAGAGGCAGATTAGCATTTCTGATTCCTCCTGTCGATAATTCATCCTCTGTCTCATTGTGGTCTTCATCTGTACTAGTCACACTTGTCTCAAGCAAAAAACCATCACCTGAATCGGGTACATCATTTTCAGATACAACATCTGGATTTTCTAGCATACGAGACAGATTCTCAATAGAAAGACGATCATAACCCGACATGTCTGTAAGAAGAACACTTCCTAAATGGTGAAATAAATACAATAATTCTGTTAACTGGAACATTCACTGGCATCTGACAATAAGACCTCAGCAGTACTTCTTATCCATGCTGGATACACACTATTATCTGCCAATGTATACTGCTACGTGTAATAAGGAATTGTATGCGAGTCAAAATGGCCAATTCCACTATCCAGGTTATGTCGTATCAAAAATATATGAAATACTGTATATATACATATAAATACTGTATTCTTCTGGGTGCAATACATCATCGTAAACAGAACAAAAAGCTATAAAAAGTCAAGGTATTTGAAGAGAAACGATATAAGAGTCCACACATTATTAAAAAGAAGTTGAAGGTAGGTGTCATTTTGACCCCTTCCACTGTTTTAGTGTTAAACCATGATTTCTTGCAAGTAGCAATAAAGGCACTATCATGAGCACATTTCTTACCAAGTTAAAATCAAGCTTAATGCCAATTTCTATAAAAGCTGAGCTGAGTGGCTCAGACAGTTGAGGCGCTGGCCTTCTGATCCAAACTTGGCAGGTTTGATCCTGGCTCAGTCCGGTGGTATTTGAAGGTGCTCAATACGTCAGCCTCGTGTTGGTAGATTTACTGGCACATGAAAGAACTCCTGTGGGACTAAATTCCAGCACCTTGGCGTCTCCCAAAACCATAAAAGTAGTTAGTGGGACGTAAAGGAAATATTATTATTATTATTATTATTATTATTATTATTATTATTATTATTATTATTATTATTATTATTATTATTATTATTATTATTATTATTATTTCCGATGAGGCTTGCTAAGGACCACGTGCTGATTTCAATTCAGTTCTCCATACTTTGTTGTTTTCTCCTCTGCTCCTTCCAATATTCTTTCATCCTTTCATTATGCTGTTTCCTTCTGTCCTCGGACCACTTCACACCAGGCTTCTTGTTCAATCTTCCTTGGAATCCTTCCGTACTTACTACCCTCTTTCTAAAAATTTCTCTGTCCATAGTTTCTCTTATATTATTTCTTTCTAAATCTTTCCTTACTTCTTGAATCCAGCTAGTTGTTGCCTTTTCATCCCAAAGGTACTTGAAAATCCTTTTTGTTAATCTGGAATCATCCATTCTGTAAATACTGTATGTCCGAAAAATTGCAATCTTCTTTTTCTTATGGTTTCTGTTGTGTTTTCTATGTTCCTTATTTTCCATATTTCTGTTGTTTTCACAGGGCCTAAGATTTTTCTCATCATTCTCCTTTCTAGTACCCCAAGTTTATCTAATCTATAGTTTAGTACCAGGCATTCACTTGCATATAAGCATTCCGGTTTCACCACTGTAGTGTAGTGCCTTATTTTTAGATTTTTAGATAGACACTTTTTGTTATACAAATTTTTTGTGATACCATATGCTCTTTCCATCTTGTGTACCCTTTCTTCTACTACAGATTTGTATAAACCATTTTCTTGAATTATTTCTCCCAGATATTTGAATTTCATTACTTTTTCTACTGGACCAATATCTGGTGCCAAAAATTTTGGAGCATTCTTGATGTTTGTAATAAATTTTGTTTTTTCTATGGAGATTCTCAAACCTGTCTTGTTGGCTATGAGGATGAGTCGGAGCACCCTTGGAATTCGTCCAGATTTAAGTTTAAACAGAAGTTTTTTGCAAGCACTTTGAATGTAAATTCTTTGTTGAAGGTTGGTAAACAGAAGGAATTAGAACTACTACTACTGCTACTACTACTACTACTACTACTATTATTATTTCTATTAAAAATTTGTCCATGATAGTCCATTAATATACTAATAATAATAATAATAATGTTATTTGCTTTACGTCCCACTAACTACTTTTTAAGGTCTTCGGAGACGCCGAGGTGCCGGAATTTAGTCCCGCAGGAGTTCTTTTACATGCCAGTAAATGTACCGACACGGGGCTGTCGTATTTGAGCACCTTCAAATACCACCGGACTGAGCCAGGATCGAACCTGCCAAGTTGGGGTTAGAAGGCCAGCGCCTTAACCGTCTGAGCCACTCAGCCCGGCATTAATATACTAGCCATAGTGGTCTGTGTATTGAATCTAGGTTGATTCGAATCCCTTCATTGAAATAATGATTTTCTGTTAGTTTTCTGTTTCAATTCCAGCCTGATGTGATACAGGCCTATCTTTTGTCTACCACATCCTATTTCTCAACTATATCCACAGATAACAGACTACTGGGCGAGTTGACTGTGCGGTTAGAGGCGTGCGGCTATGAGCTTGCATCCGGGAGATAGTGGGTTCGAATCCCACTGTTGGCAGCCCTGAATATTGTTTTCCGTGGTTTCCCATTTTCACACCATTTAACGTTAAGAATTTCATACTTAGGTTCCATATTGAATCAAGATTTACATCAAAGAAAGGATGATAAGTTCCACCTTTTCACACCAGGCAAATGCTGGGGCTGTACCTTAATTAAGGCCACGGCCACTTCCTTCCAACTCCTAGGCATTTCCTATCCCATCGTTGCTGTAAGACCTATTTGTGTTGGTGTGACGTAAAGCCACTGGCAAAAATTTTAAAAAAAAGAAGATAACAGACTCCACTACTTAGGCTGCTTATTTAATCAAAATCACACACTGAGATTTTGCTATAATAATCATGTATTCTTAAGCTCCTTAATTCATTTTTTATTTAGTCATTTACTACTTTTGTGGTTTTGGTATCTTCCCTGGATTCAGCGAGAAATGTCTGATGGAGAAGTGGGAAATCACGGAAAATAGAATCCCTCTAGACAGTTGACCTCCCGAGGCTGAGTGAACTCCGTTCCAGTCCTTGTACCTTCTTCTTCTTCTTCTGTTTACCCTCCAGGGTTGGTTTTTCCCTCGGACTTAGCGTGAGATCCCACCTCTACCGCCTCAAGTGCAGTGTCCTGCAGCGTGAGACATTGGGTTGGGGATACAACTGGGGAGGATGACCATTACCTCACCCAGGCCGCCTCACCTGCTAAGCTGAACACGGGCCTTGTGCGGGGATGGGAAGATTGGAAGGGATAGACAAGGAAGAGGGAAGGAAGGGGCCATAGCCTTAAGCCGGCATTTGCCTGGAGGAGAAGTGGGAAACCTTGGAAAACCACTTACAGGATGGCTGAGGTGAGAATCCAACCCACTTCTACTCATTTGACCTCCCGAGGCTGAGTGGACCCCGTTCCAGCCCTCGTACCACTTTTCACATTTTGTGGCAGAGCCGATAATCGAACCCGAGCCTCCGGGGGCGGCAGCTAATCACACTAATCACTACACCACAGAGGCGGGTTTCCAGTCCTTGTACCACTTTTCAAATTTCTTGTGCAGAGCCGGGAATCGAACCCGGCACACCCTCTTAACGAAACATAAACAAAAATAACTTTCTCTGGGCAGCATGTTGAAATTTAAACAGCAAATCTATTTATAGTTTGCCTCTGTGGTGTAGTGGTAGTGTGATTAGCTGCCACCCCCGGAGGCCCGGGTTCGATATCCGGCTCTGCCACGAAATCTGAAAAGTGGTACGCGGGCTGGAATGGGGTCCACTCAGCCTTGGGAGGTCAACTGAGTAGAAGTGGGTTTGATTCCCACCTCAGCCATCCTGGAAGTGGTTTTACGTGGTTTCCCACTTCTCCAGGCAAATGCCGGGATGGTACCTAACTTAAAGGCCACGGCCCCTTCCTTCCCTCTTCCTTGTCTATCCCTTCTAATCTTCCCATCCCCTGCAAGGCCCCTGTTCAACATAGCAGGTGAGGCCGCCTGGGCGAGGTACTGGTCACCCTCCCCAGTTGTATCCCCTGGGTAATCTGGAGGGTAATCAGATTAAGAAAGAAAGAAAATCTATTTAGAAATTATGATATGTTGGATTCAAGATTAATTACTTTGCACGGTACAGTTTGTAAATAATCCCGCTAATGAAGTGACGTTCCACGTTTCAACTCAAAACTCATTCATAATTAGCGCTGCAGAGAAGATACTGCTATGAGAGTAATGTATGCTGCTATCTATTGGCCTTATCTGAACCGTGGAAGGAATCGAGCTTCCATACTTCACCCTTGGTGGCTAGAGGTCTCTGCGATACGTATACATTTTCATATCCCAGCAGTCTGTGCTGCTTTGTGATGAAAGTGACTTCGTCTTCATGGATCGTGTGTCCGAGTGGTATCGTCAGCTGGAGAATTTTTCGTAACAAACGGTCAAACTTTTTGTATTGTGAAGCCTGAACAAAGTGTTGAATACTATTAACTGTATGAATACAATGAACGAAGATCGAGAAGATGATCCACTTATGGATTTATGGATTACGAATTGGGAGAGACAATGCGTCGATGTTGTTGAAAGTGAACCTGATTATGAAGGGCAGCTCCAAAGTGAACGAGACTTGATTAATCAAAAAGTGTGGTTTTCTTTTCAGAACACGGCTACATCCATAGCACAATTGTATAAAGGTGATCAATAATTTTTGTTTGCATTAAGTTCGTTTTACGCCATTGCTAAAATGTCGGAAATCTACCTTTCTTCCATTTTGTATTGTAACTATTGATCACCCTCCAACACCATACGTTTTTTGCAATATTTTACAGATCGTCTTCAGGGTGTGTCCTTATGGATTCCTTTCCAAACAGCTGCCGGGACTGTTACTACTTTATTTAAAGGTACGAGAGTTTTTTATTGTGTTTTTTTAGTTCTCATGTCTAACCTTCAAAATTAGTTTTTATATTTCTTATTTTTACTCGCTTGAATTTTGATTCAAATTCATAAAAGTGGATGAGACAAGAATTTCATTTCTCTATTAGAATCGACAGACGGTATGAGACGTACGAGTGAGTTAGGAATTCAATGTGGCTACCAACGAAGGAACAAAGAAATTCTGAACTGGGCTCGAAAGAAGAGGCATCATATTCGAAGAGAAGATTTGCTTGCCTACCTTGCTGGAAAACCACCACCTCCGCGGCCTCATCATCACAGGTAGTTTAATTGAAGTACTTACCAATGTGTTGGAAAGAGTGAGGTTATGTTGCTGTGTGTCATTTTAAGACTCCCCTTTTCTACAGAATGGTGGTATGGTACTATGGTTCTGTTGAAAAGAATTGTACAAAATACCTTCTCTTCGGATAATTCATTATGTGTACATTCTTGGCTGGTATTAGGTTAATGAATGACTAGTGTTATGTAAGTACGGTATACCACTAGCCAAATATTCCTCAGATTAAGTTGTAAACATGGGAATATTCTTAGAAAGCAGTTGTGATGAACGAAGGTAACCGTAATGAGTTGTATTTTAATGTGGCTCCATATTCTATTTGTGTATGTTCCTGAAAGAGATTGCTTATCTCGACTAAGCTGTACTTAAAACTAAGATGTTGGGAAAGATTTCATTAAAAATGTTTAAATATTGTAACATAGGCCTACTGTGAATTTATAAAGACAATTGTCTTCAGTGATCACATAACTGTCTCTTTGAAATGCTGCAAGTGAAGCAATTTTCGGATATCCTGCGCTATTTAAAAGGCTGATGAATGTCATTGATATACACAATATATGCTAACTGTTGTTGTCAAACTTATTTTTATGTAATATGTATGCACTGATCATGAACATGGCATTGATAAAGTTCCTACAAATCACATTTTTTATATACTTCACGATTTGTAGCTTGCGAAACATAAAAATGTTTAAAAACTTACTCGCTTTGGAATAGGTTCTTTTCTTCAACATGGCCCATTTACACAATTATATATCATTTCCGTTCAGTTAAGATGCCATAAGAAACATCTTTTACTTTTGAGAGTTGAATGAGACCTTTGCGGTGAATTATTGTTTTATTACAGTTATTATATGGCAGCACGGTTGGTATGTCCTATCCAGCTCTAGCAGATTAAAGGAAGGGAAACAGGGTTGCTGTTGTATTGTGTGCCAAGAAATGAACAATTTTAGGAAATGTTGTGAACAGTAGCCCCTACTAGTAATCTTGTAATAGTGTCAAATGTATCTCAGTTGTCATTCATGTAAAGCTTCTGTAAATAGTTTCTGCTATGTTGTGGTGAATTAACTTTGAAATTATAATTTTACCTTCCGCAGCCCAGTACTTGCTACATTCAGCTGCACGCGGAACGACTGTCGTTTGTTTACACGCTTGGGAAGGATGTTGTCAAGCCGTGCTCAGTGCTGCCAACCTCTGTACTTAGGAACTATGCTTCGAAGATTCTTGCCGTGCGGATGGTTAGGATAGGATTGGTTAGGTTGATACCTGGACCTATGCTTCGATACCTTATTGTTTATTGTTACGAGCGGGGTGGTGAGGATAGGATCTGGACAACATTCTTTCTGTGCGGATGGTAGGATGATGCCTGGACCTAGTCTTACTTGTGCTTTTATTGTGCTGCGGTGGGTAACGGATTATGATTAACTTTCTTCACGGGAAGGACATCGCATGCCACTTTACATTGGCCATTAGGAATACAAGTAGCTACTTCAGAAATGAAAATGGCATGTAATAATCTTAATTCGGTTATAAAAGTAAATGTACTTCTAGGGGTGGGACGGTGGGTTTCTGGACATCGCAATGAACACATCTCCCCTCTGAGATGCTCTCAGAGTAAGATTTGCACTTATAACATTAGAAATATGTTGGCTCACGGGGTAAAGTAATACAGTGATTATTGTTACACGATTGGTCTGGAATGGTTCTTGTAGTGCTGACGTTAGGATAGGATCTGGACTGGTTCTTGCCGTGCGGATGGTTAGGATATGATCTGGACAAGACCATTGGTTTCGACGGTTAGAAGCCGCGAAGCGGCCCTAGGCCTCTAGTTTCGTGTGTAAACACGATTGGTGTGGACTGGTTCTTGCCATGTGGACGGTTAGGATAGGACCTGGACAAGACCATTGGTCTGGACGGTTACAAGCCACATTGTTTCCTTTACATGGAATTTTTTGTTTGTGCTTTTATTCAGCCGGTGTTGGTAACTCAATATATTTATCAGCTTTGATGGCAATGACTTCACATTCTGTTCACGTTGACCGATGAGAATGCAGGTAGCTACTTTAGCCATGGCCGATGGCGGGTGCCGCTCTTTATTAGGTTATAAAAGTAAAGGTACTTCTGGGGGTGGGTTGATGGGTTCCTAGACATCGCAATGAACACATCTCTCCTTTAAAAGGAATTCCAAATAAGATTTTGCATTATTTTTTCTTCCTTCAGTCATCAGCCCTAAGGCTGGTTGGATCCTCAACAGCTCTGCCATCAGCTGTCATAGATGGTCTAGGCATCACTGAAGAGGCATACTAGGGAAATGAGGAGTGAGTTAGTTTTCCCGTTGCTTTCCTCACTGAGCCAGAAGTGGCTATTACATATCAGTCTGCCAAGCCCACTGAAATGCATGCACCGACCGACCCTATGAGCAACATTTTCATACCATTCATAGCAGGGACTGGCTGCACAAGGAATGGCATTACTAGCATCGCTCATACCTCAGTCACTTTCATATTGTCAAAGCCAAGGATAAGACAGAGACAGATCAATGAAAGTAACAAAATTGCTCTAGCCCATACCAGAAGACATAGTGCACTGTAAACACTAGGTCATGCCAGCAAAGGCACCACTCTGGGTTGCAGAAGGTAAAATTATACCAACTTCGAAATCACAACATCAACCAGTTACAGATAATGTAAAAAACGCCTATTACTTGTATTTTGGCTGTAAAGTGGGTGAACAAGGCAAAAATTGGGCTCCTCGTGTGTGTTGTGTAATGTGTTACAGTATTAAGTTAACAGAGTGGTTGTGGGGGGGGGGGGGGGGGGGGGAATGAGTGGGAAAAAAAAAAAGGAATGTAGACGAAGACTACACCCATGGTATCACCTGTCGTAAGAGGCAACTAAAAGGAGCGACCAAGGGATGATGAGAGAACCATTTGTAAAGGATATGGGGGTTGGTGTATTAGGTTGTGATTCCAAGGAAAATAAAGCGATTCTGAAAGGAAGTATTGAGTGTTTTAATTACTTATCTCAGTGGAACATAATAGGAACAGACAATGTGATTAAAAAATATTTGCTCCCATAAACTCACACAAAACACTGGACATGTAATAAGATTGTTACTCTCAGTTCATTGTCTCGAAATCAGGATCTTCATTGAATTCATATGTCATCCACGATGTCAGAATCTCCTTGAAGTTTCTGGTAAAATTGTTTGGCATGTGCAGGTATTAGGTGCATAGCGACTTAAGGTCTCAAAGTTTGGCTTCAGAGATAGGTTTTCCATTTGGCCGCAAAGGTACTAATGCCTGATGAATGGGAACTGTAGTTTCTTGTGGTCGTCCCAGTCTTGACTTATTTAAATTTACTTCCTGAGATTCACCATCAAATTTAGTTTTGACATACATAGTGAACGGCTGTGATTTCAAGAGCTGGATTTCTTTTAGTTTTAGCCTGTTTATCTTGAAACCATGGACATTTCCGATTCCAGTTCTACTGAACTGAACGACGACATGTTTTCCATCTAGTGAACAATAATGGCGTTTTTTCCGGCTACAATTTCTTGTTACATTTACGTAGTCCTCTACTGTGTATAAACGCTGATGAAATTTGAGGGCATGCTCTATCTGCAAAGTCAGTGCTTTCATTATTATGATCTGGAATTCACTGATTTGGTACGTATTACCTAGCATAACATGTTAAAACACTGTTACAGTGAAACCTTCGCAGCTTTTTCAAACAAATACGTTATATCAGTACAGAAATATTGCTTTCATTGCGGACTACCGTGCTAGATACCGTGCAACAATCTCATTTTGATACTAACCTTAGGAAGTTCTTGTAGAGAATCATTGTCCGATGTAATCTTTTTAGCAAGCTCCATTAGTAGCATTGTCCTTCTCCTTACTTTCGGAAGTACTTGATACATCACTGATTTTCGTCACTTGATAAACCACTCAATATATCACCACCTCAATAACTTAGCACCATCGACGCGGGTTTCCTTGCTGTCATCTGTGACTCAATGTGAAGAATGAGGTGCGTGGTCTAATGATGCAAACTGGAACGTCGCGTAGTCTGCTGATGCAGTTTACAGTTCAACTGATTCCTGCTATGTTGCTTAAGTTTTTAGTTAACTGACAACTAATACCCTCTTGTAATGCAGCAAGGAATTTATTATAGGTAGTTCAAGCTTTCCCCTACAAGATATTGTTAAAATCTCAATTTTCGTCAAATGGTGCTTAGTCTATTGATGCATAACTCCATCCAATTGTCATTGCATTTCATCTCATTTTGTACCATTAGGGGCCAATGACCTGGATGTTAGGTCCCTTTGAATAACAAGCATCATCAATTTTAAACCACCAGCATATTAGACAGTTGAAATGTAATAACCTGTTGGAGGTCGTTAATGAAGTTTGTGAAAAAACAGGTTCTCTGGAACCCTCTGGTAAACTTGAATTAACACCATACACTGATGATTTAGTTTGAAAGTATTATCTGCGCACTTTTTATCGATAAATTT
This sequence comes from Anabrus simplex, assembly GCF_040414725.1. Lineage (NCBI taxonomy): Eukaryota > Metazoa > Arthropoda > Insecta > Orthoptera > Tettigoniidae > Anabrus > Anabrus simplex. The sequence goes on along the minus strand of NC_090270.1, from coordinate 145,744,438 downwards.
GTGTACCGATTTGAGGAGTAAGGGGGGAGCAATTCCGGTTCCTTTAGTACTGCCAACTGAATGGAAATGAAATCAGAATTGAATCGATAATATGATAGATCAATATGAATTTTGCTAAACCTTTGTTATATTAAGCCAACAACTGTGTCACACACACATTATATAACATTATATAACATTTCTCGATGCGTCTCTTATTCCTAGAGTGAATTCTATAGTTTGGCTTTGCTGCATAAATAACAACAGTGCTAGTACGTAAAGTGTACGCCAGATGTCGCACAGCGATGCATAAGCGATTCATAGTTTGTGTTTCAAAGGTTGCCAGTACGAATCTCGAAGATTGCTGAGGTCGACCAATTCAGCACTAGGGTGTACATATAACCAGAAAAGGTGCGCAGATAATATGTCACAAACTGTTCCTTATCAGGTGAAATTAGTCGCATACATACACAAAAAAAGATTATGATGCATAATTTGATTGTTTGCGTAATAACATAAAATTATGATCCAGCCTGTCAGAGGCTTTTGAAAAATCTCTTATCTGATCACATCTACCTGTCTTTGATTGTCCAATGCATTACACATATCTTGAGTTTATAAGGTTACTTACGGAGTGAACCTTCCTGAATAAAAGCCATATTGCTGAGGGGAAATGTAGTTTTTAATCTGTCTGAAATTCCTACAGAATATTATTTGCTGGGAGAACCTTTTTTGGAGCATTAATTATAGAAATTCTTGTATAATTCTCCACTTTGATATTATCACCTAACTTGAAGGCCAGGCAAACCCTGCTTAGTTTCCAAATGTCCAGAAAGATTCAAGTATTTAGAATTAAATTATAGATGATACATAAAGATTTTCTTAGTACGTTAGCATAACCCTTCAATATGTATGGTGGTATGTCATTTACTAAGCGTTAGTTTCTGTACTGCTTTTGAACATTGATTTTCGCCAATATTAAAAACTGGCAAAATATGAGGTAAATAGAGAGCTGGATGGTCTGCCTGTATTGACTAGGCGGATCATCCATCTCTCTATTTACTGTGAATAAGTCAATACAGACCCAATATGGGCCATTATGGTCAAGATTATTAATAGAAAATATGAGATGTTTTTAATATATCTGATTCTGTAATAGAGCAGGAAAGGACACTTTCAGAACACACTCCTTTAAAAAATGAACCAAAGCCGTCTACAATCTCTACTATTATTCAAAATAGCTCCATTGAATGTCATTGGATTTTAAAGTTTATTAATTTTCTTTCTACATTTATTGAAGTTCCAAAAGGCTTAAGGTTACTATTATCCGCACACTTTATCTTGGTGCATTTACAGCCTAGTGCTGAATCGGTCGACCTCGGCGATCTTCGAGATTCGTACTGGCAACCTTTGAAACACAAACTATGAATCGCTTAAGCATCATTGTACGACATCTGGCGTACACTTTACGTACTAGTACTGTTGTTGTTTACACAACAAAGCCAAAGTATAGAATTCATGCTAGGAACAAGATTCGCATCGAGAAAAGTTTTATAATGTTATATAATGTGTATGTGACATAGTTGTTGGCTTAAGATGATAACGGTTTAGAAATTTCATATCGATCGATCATGTTCTTGATTCAATTCAGATTTCATTTTCATTCAGTTGGCAGCACCAGGCAGCACTATCGATACCGGGACAGCTCCCTCCTTACTTCTCACCCCCGTATACAAATGCACCAAGATAAAGTGTGCGGATAGTACATATACTTGATTCTAAAACAGGCTGTATATGTCTTACTGGTTAAAGCTTTAGTTTCTCTTCTAATATTTTTATATTTATTTAGACTAAATTTGATACTCCTTCACTTTTATTATGGAAATAATTTCCTTTGTAAACCAACATGAATAAATTGTTTTCTTTCAACATCATTAAGGTACAGTTTTCTCCATTACTGAAACAAATGTATCTTTTAAAAACAAACCAATGCCTCATTTGGATCTTTGAAACTTTCTAATACATCCCAATCCTAGTCACATAACTGATTATAACATTCAAGAAAGTTATCCTTTTGAAAATGATCACTCTAAACTCTTTGAGGTTTAAATGATTTTGCAATTTGTTTCACATATAATTCAACAGATGAAGGGGAATGGTAAGTATCTTTTGGTACAAGATATTCTGATTTTCTTTTTCAGTTTCACACTATCATTCAGATTGGTGAAAATTCCACTGTTTGTGAGAATTCTGAACATTCTTTATTGATGATGCTTGTTGTTTAAAGGGGTCAGACGTTATTTATTGATGTCTTTCTATACAACTGTAATAAATGTGAAAAGGCTCTATATATAATATCCTCCTTGCAACAGATAATTCTTTCCTGAAATTAACCCTAAAGCCTATAAATGTTACATTGCTGGGCGCATGGTGAATTTCGTTCACCATTCATTTTTCTTAGTCTTAGCAACTTGTTAACAAGTATTGTCTGCGCACCTTTTCTGGATAGATTTACACCCTAGTGCTGAATTGGTCGACGTCGGCAATCTTCGAGATTCGTACTGGCAACGTTTGAAACACAAACTATGAATCGCTTATGCATCGCTGTAAGACATCTGGCGTACACTTTACGTACTAGTACTGTTGTTATTTACACAGCAAAGCCAAAGTATAGAATTCACTCTAGGAATAAGATTCACATCGAGAAATGTTATATAATGTTATATAATGTGGGTGTGACACAGTTGTTGGCTTAAGATAACGAAGGTTTAGCAAAATTCATATCGATCGATCATATTATCGATTCAATTCAGATTTCATTTCCATTCAGTTGGCAGTACTACTGGAACCGGAATTGCTCCCTCCTTACTCCTCAAAAGTAATAATAATAATAACTTAAATGTTTCCACCTTTTCAATACAATATATTCACAAAATTACAAAATTATACGGTACTAGTTTCGACCCATCTAGGGGTCATCATCAGCCGTATTGGAGCAAAGATCATTTGTGGCGAAATCCTAAGACAAATTTTGTGAATATATTGTATTGAAAAGGTGGAAACATTTAAGTTATTATTATTATTACTTATATATTGTTCAATACGGACCAAAAACATGAAATTCATAACCATCAATTACTCCTCAAACCCGTACACAAATCTATCGATGAAAAGTGCGCAGATAATACTAACTCTTACACACGACTGATATTGTTACTCCTTATGTGCTTTATAATACTTAAGACATAATAATTACAACACAAATTACAAGTGACAGCACATACGTATAATAATAAGACGTAAAAATGTTCATGGGTAAAATACTGAAAATAAAATTGAAACAGCGAATACTTACTTAACTCATGAGAACTTAAAATGAAACACTTCTAACAATCTTCATTATCCTCACAGCTTACACATCTAATGCATATTTTAGAGTATGCTTTACACACAAAGTTATGACACTGATTACACTTCATTGTGGTGACTTGATTTTGTTTCCACTCACAGTGAATGCATTGTCCTCTCTTCAATAGCAATTTGTTTCTTCTAATGTTTCTTGCTGATGGTATGGGGACAACACTGCTCGGATATCCAGAGGCATTGTTTCTGTCTTAGCTCGTTCAACCAACCACTTATTTGTGAGTTGAAAAGAAAGATTTTCAATCCTAGGGGTAGCCCTTGAAAAGCTAGTGGTGCACCACATTGTTTCATCTCCCCTCCCCCCACAAAAAAAACCCTAGTTCGTCGTGTTCATCGCTACCAACTACGCATACATCACCTTCTTGTTCACTCTCACTGTCATGATCAATGTCTGAATAATTTACCACTTCATCTTCACCATCAGAAAAATCCCAAAACTCCACCTCCCTCAGATCCTTCCTCCTCATCAGATAATTCCTGTAACAGCGTTTGTATGTCTTCAACCTTCACAAACTTCTCCCTACAATAAAAATAGGTAGTTACTTTTGTTTCCTCTATAGTCTACATTTTAAAATAATCAAACTCCAAGAACGTTTAAGGTACAATTTTACTTACATTTCCTAGCACGTGGTGAAGAAAGTTCACCAAATGACAGCACGTGCAAGTCAAGGTCGAATAGCGTGACACGTACAATTTCCTGTGCAGATACCGCTACACTGAGAGTATCGATAAGACTTCGCCAGAAGGTACTAGCAGCACGACGGCTGTAGCTCTTAGGAACTAAAAGACGAAACACTCAGGTTGGTGAACAAAATTCACCAGCGCGCCCGGTTTAGGGTTAAAGGAAGGTTAAAGTCATTGTGTTAACCTCACTGTAAAAACTAATTTTTATTGAATTTTTCATAAATATCATTGCATAGTTGAATGTTCAAATTAGTTGTAAAATTACGTTACAGGTACTAATATTTGTGGTTTATGCATTATAGGTTCATTGGTTTGGGTCCAATGCTGGTGGTGTGTAAGGTTCTCTTCACCACACATTTCTGTATGAAATTGTCACTCTTCTTACAAATTTAATAATTATACCTGTACTTGCCATTTATCCATCTCAAAGGTTATAACCATATCAGTACCATAATTCACCAACATTTTTCATTTTCAGGTTGTGTACAAGTAAAGAAATGGAATATGTAATTCATAAGAATCCGGGCTCTACTTATCACGTTTCCATAATGTTATTAAACTTTTCAAGAACTTGTTGTATTCCTCTTTTTGATTGACGCAAGAAATGTGCAGTACAGCACGTTGGATCTTGGAAACTATGTCTGCTCGCGAGATTGACTTTGAACATTGCGAGCGTGCGCACACACACCTACACGCGCGCGCGCGCACACACACCCACACAGTTTTTCTCATTGTAAGACGACATTAGCGCCCCCCTCAGAAGTGTTATTACAAGCTAATAGTGGGTTGGCACTATTTAAAGGTTATTGAACTTTGAAATATTAAATATTAAAAAATAGGTAGCACTATTTGTTTCGAAGCTCCTTACAAGTACATGGGGAAAAAAACTTATTATATCAAATTTAGGACAATTTTCAATACTTACATAGTCAGAAGTCACCAATGAATTCAGTGAATATAACTTGATAACATGACATTGAACATACAATTTGGGAGCACATTACAAACCACCTGTCTAGCACACCATTACCATTTAAAGAAGGTAATTTATGAAGATGTGGAAATTGTCCCTGTACGAGTACTTTTGCATTTTCTTAATATTCCCCACCCCCTCTTCCCACACTGACCTATCATTGTGTTTATGCTAGTGTGTGGTACTTTAACACATTTCCTGTGGCAGTGAATTTTGATGACTTAATTTTATGTCGTATCGGCCTATTGGTGAGCCGGTGGTGCCGTTAGTTATCAGTTCGGATCATTGGTGAACTGACTAATTTGACTTTGGTTAGTCCCTACTATGAAATCCAAAACAGTGCTGGTGCACTTGTTGTGTGGGTTATTGTTGAGGGGATATTTTGTTGTGTTTACTTCTGCAACAGTTTTCCAGTTCAACAAGTGCGTGACTCAGAAATGACCCCGGAAGTATGTTAGTTTCTCGTTCAGTGATCTGTTTTTATGTGAATATAATAGGCCTATGTTAATTATTTTCATATTATCCTTAGTAACCAAATAATATCACAAAGGACGAGGTTGTACGTAGGGTCATCATCAGATACTGAACAGAAGTCCCTGTCATCACTTTGTTCCAAATAATGAGCAATTCATCCGGGATCCAGTGTCGTCCTAAACCTCTTTCTTTTTCATGCCATCAGTGTGTCAGAATGCGAAGGAACCATTCCAGAAAAAGAAAGGACGTGAACTTGCTTGTAAATATTATCTACGGAAGATAATAAACTTATCAGTACCTAGTATTATAAATAAAAATCTGAAAACATATATTCGCTTACCTGAGAGCAATGTAGAAAGGAACTCCTTCGTACTCCTTGTATTAAACAACATTCTGCCATCTGAAGGCAGCAACATTGTAGGATACATTCACCGTAACTGTGCAAATAATTCTCGCATAAAAATTTAGGTTAGACAACAATCCGAACACAGGGTGACCTGAAGTGATATGAATGGAAGATGTACAAAAATTCCTTCGGGTCACCGGTGGGCCAGTCGAAACTAGCAGTATGCCTCGATTCTTTACTTCAGTGGGAACACTATGTTGCAATTAGTTATCGGAAATTTGTAACTAGGATGTAGTTACTTACTCTGCAATTTTGGGAAGTTCACACCGACGGATAAGAGTAACATGTTTCGGGACACATTGTGACCCGAACCGTGGGGTACATGTTAATGTTCCTATATTTTAATATACAATTTGTTCAATACAGAATTAATTTTTACATACAGTATATCTTTTGTTCCTGGCCACACTGGAAATTTATTTAGCTTGGTGTTGCACTTGATAGACTTTTATGGCAAGTTGACCAAGAAATTAAAGTTTTAATTAGTGTCAATAATTCCTTTTCTTGTTAGGGTGCTGAAGTTAATGTGGTGGAACTCTGTCTGATCACACTTTGGTGAATATTGAACTTCACCTGTATAGAAGATCTTTTGAAGACAATGTTATCCAGATGAAAAATGAAATGTCGTATGGCTTTTAGTGCCGGGATATCCCAGGACGGGTACGGCTCGCCAGGTGCAGGTCTTTCTATTTGACACCCGTAGGTGACCTGCGCGTCGTGATGAGGATGAAATGATGATGAAGACAACACATAAACCCAGCTCCCGTGCCAATGGAATTAACCAATTAAGGTTAAAATCCCCGACCCGGCCGGGAATCGAACCCGGGACCCTCTGAACCGAAGGCCAGTACGCTGACCGTTCAGCCAACGAGTCGGACTTATCCAGATGATCAAAGTGTTCTGTTATAGGAAGAGGTGCATGCATTATCAACGAAGGATGTTCACTTTTCTTATTATAGAGTTTGTGTTCATACAAGCAGTTTGAATTATATCAAAGGATTTTCTTTAATAAATGGCTTTCTTTAGGATGTTGGTTGCAGTTCTTAGTTGGGGTATTGTTCTGTATTACTGTAGGTGTCCTATAAGTCTGCTGTCACCGTGTATGTATTTGCAGAGAATCAGTGAGATTCTGTTTTAAATATAATCCTCAAGAAATTAGTTGACACAAACCACCTGTTTAACACACCATTGCCACTTGAAGATGGTCATATACAGGAATGAAGATGTGGAAATTGTCCCTGTACTTCTGCCTATTCTTTCCAATCACCCCCCCCCCCCCCTCCCCACCTCTTCCCACACTGACCTATCATTATGTTTATCCTCTTGTTTATTATAATAATAATATTATTACTACTACTACTACTACTACTACTACTACTACTAAAGCTTAATTCTGTTTCCCATACCTATTCTGGTTCAGCCTGATAACATTGATGTTTTTAGCATGTTATGTATACATTTGTTGTTATTTACAACTTGGGACGTGTAGTAATCAGATGTCCCTAATTAATTTTGGCCATTCTCTTTTTGCAGAATTATGCTTGCAACTCTCTTTCAATTGTCATGTTTAGTATCTTTCAACTATGCATGTAATTCTCAACTGAGTAGTTTTATACGTTCATGGTTTTAATACAATTTCTGTGTACTATTGTTTTAACCAGTTGAATAAGATAGTATTTACATTTGAGCCTTTCATTTTCTAATTAAAATTTTTTTAAATCACTGATGATAGAAACCTTTTCATACACTTTATGGAATTCTACTTAAATTTTTACTTTGACACGGGCCACATATCTATCATATATTGCTGCAATGCTTGTAAAATGATTCCTCTTAAATCTTAAAGTAAGTTGCAATTTATTTTGTTTAAGAAATGTTGTACCTAAAATACCTTCCTGCCACCATAATTTAAGTAACTTTTAGAATGTATGTCAATTATTTCTAAATGACCATGGACTTTTTTTTCCATTACTTGTTATAATAGGCTACCTTTCATGTATTATTATTTTTTTCATTATGAATGGCTATATTGGGCTAGTATTGATATTTATTTTTTGTTCTGTGTTGCATGTTGTGGCACTGTTATAACGTTTTTTCTTCTGGATTTCAGAAGTAATCCGCGGCCTCGCATAATGCTGAGTGAACGACATGGTTCGCCAAACAGCCTTCAGATGATGGATGCACATCATCATGACCTGCATCATCACCACATTAGTTCTGAAAATATCTCCAGTGATGATAATCTTCATACTTTCAGGGAAGCGCTGGCACTTCCTAGTAAGTTGTCCTATCAAAATTCAGACCTGCTTCTGTCCAATCTTTATTGATTATATTTACTAAGTTGGGATGAGGTATGCTTGCTAAAATGTTAATATAGGGGTTTCTTAATTATTGTTGAAATAATTATTTTAGTCTTTTTTACTTTATGATTATTTTTCATGTAAAAATTAGTGTAAATGTTAATTGCTTTCTAGCAGACCTTGCTTTTGTTTCCTGATTTGTGATGAATTTGTTACCATAGATGTATTGACATACCTGCCAACCCTTCCGATTTGCCCGGAAACTTTCCGTTTTTTAATTCGTCTTCTGATTTTCCAATTTATTTTTTACTTCTTCCTTTTTTTTGACCAATATAACCTCCAGTACAGCCAATACTTTTCCCCTAGGAAAAAATTCTTATGTGCTTGTGTAATTTACAAAATCTCATTTTTCAAGCGTATTTATTTGATGCTTTATTTCGTGAGTGTTTCATCCTTCGCCTTTGTGTATTGTGTTTCCCGCTCACCACAGCAGCGTGTGCGCCTTATACAGCTGGGGATTTGGGACGGCAATTGTCCTGCAAGCAAGAGAGACTAGTGCGCGTTACTGACTCAGTTAATCGGGACGAAAAAATTAGTTTCTTATTGTGTTGTTCGTGCATTGTTGACATCGTTTATCTTTGTAGTTTTGTCAGAATTGTAGGCCACGTGTTTTTTCTTGCATTTCTATGCTTTCCCCCTTTGTCAAAGTCTTATGTTAATAATGTATGGGACATACTGAATTGTTTTGTATGTGGTAGTTTCATGTATTTAAGTGCATAATTTTAATGAGTTGAATGTTTTTAAGGGGGTTGTGTCAGTGCCAATTTCTGGTATTTTCTCTTCTTGTTTTGGCCAAAAATATAATATGTATTATCTCCAAGTGTTCAGAGATACTATAAATTTCCGTTCATTTTACCGTCTGATAAAAAAAAACTACCATATTTTCTCGCATAATTAACACTCTTGCATAATTTACACATCCCAATCTTTTTGGGCCCAAAGTGGAGAAAAAGAAATGTTCATGTATTTGATGCACCCACAACTTTGAACAACCGTCATGCAGCTCCGGATGCGTTTCGAAATAAAGATGTTAACTACTCAAGTAGCAGCCTTCCTATTGTGAAAACGGGCATTCCAAATACAGGGCAATGTGGTGTTATTAGCCGGCAGGAAATCCCACTGCACTAGTTCAGTGAGAGAATCAGCGCAGAAGAGACTAGTGACGCTCTATTCCAGTCTGATACAAACATATTTTACGAGTGTTTCAGGTACGGAACATTGTGTGATCTCAAAATTGTTAGTCCACAGTATAGGAGTAATACTGCATCATACAAATTGCGGTGATCAGTTACGCCAAAACATACGGGATTAGCTCAGCGGGCAGCAAGTATCCAGTGTCCAAATGCAACGTGTGCTACCGCAGTAACAGAGAAGTGCACTTCAAGCGACCAACAAATCTCTCAAACCATTTCACGGACCAAAAAGCGGCAAGTTTCCGCAAGTAGAGGAGGGTCTGCATGACTGATGCATGCTTGCAGTGGGCGGGTCAGACACGAAACTGTTCACCTAATTGTGCGATGTCATCAAAGCTGCAATGAGGCTTGTACCCGTTCGAAGCTGAGTCATTCTTCTCTGACGAATTACGTTGGGGGTCTTGTATACAAGATTTTTTAAAACTTTTCTTTGTCTTGAAAAGCCTGGGGTGGGGGATTGTAATACACTAGTAAAGACAGTATATATGTTAATCATTTGTTTGGTATCATTGGGCTTGTTTCTCAGATAGAAGGGTGGATGAAAGTGTTTATTATTCATGGCGAAGTTAAGGCTCCTGGCCATCTTTTACACTACATACATACTAATATTTATTAATGCTATAAAACTGGTTGAAACTTAAAATACTTATAATACTAAGAACTACTAAATAAATAATAAAGCTTTGAAAAATATTGTCTTTATTGTAACAACTCAAATGCAAAAGTAAAAATACTAATAATAAAAACATTAAATAAATATAACTAATTATTAGATCAAAATTAACTACTGTTATTTCTACTAACTGTGTGTACTTCTAACTGTTAAATACTGATATTTTAATTTAATTAAATTATTGATATGTGCATTGTTGAATAAGGTCAAAAACACGGTAAGAGAGAAAAAGAGCTTAATCGATATAGGTATAGTAGGAAAGCTTTCCTGCTTATTATCATAACTAGATTTCAACTAATTTACTACTACCTGAGAACTAAATTTAATTTGAGGTCCCATATTAACTTAATATTTTCTCTAACTGTACACTAATATCCTAACATCATTTTCACATACAATCTCTCATTCCACTCGTGCAAGTACCTTGCTGGAAGCGTGTAACGAGGAACTACTGGTTAGAAGTTTTAAAAATACTTTTGGATGCAGCATCCTTGATGCCTTTGGGGAGAGCATTCCACCATCCTGAGGTGGGCAGTGAATGATCGATATTATGTAGTTATTCAATGGACAGGTATTTCCAAGACACTGAGTGAGTATTATGGAGATGTAAGGAACCAAGGTGACAAAAATTGCTGGAAAGATAAGCAGAAATGTCTTCTGAAATCAACTGGCACACAAGACTAGTTGAATGTAGTTTAGCTGTAGAGTGTTAATAAAATATTTATATTTTTATTTATTGTGTATTTACAAAGTTAAATTTCAATTCTAAATATGCTTTATTTCTCATTTTAGATTCTCCTACTAATATATCACGGCGTCAACGATCATCAGAACTTAGTGCATTTATTGCTGGTGAAATGGCTCGTCATTGCAAGCGTCCAGCACCACCAAGCTCTCCTCACGATGTTAACATGGACTCTCCCACTCATAAACGTTCGCGTCTTATGTAATATAAATTGAACAGTGTATCAGGAACGAGGCCTCATCGTTAATTCTTTTGCGCCTGTTTAATAATCTAGTTGTACCATCTCAAGCTATGCAAAAAAAAAAAGGTAAATGCCAACGTTCTTTGGCTTTTCCCTGAAGCTCATGAAATAGAAGAATGGAAAAAGTAAGGCTGTTTATGCCCAAGTTGCCTTGTTTTGCCAGGCTAGCCTTTGGTTGTTGTTCGTCTTTTTTCATGGTCTTCTTTATTTCATGAATAGTTTTTGTTGATGTTAGTTATTGCTGATTTTATCTGTGGTATGTGACCAGTGTGTTTGATCATAACACTGTAGCATTAATGAAACGCCTCTTTCTTTGATGATTTGAGGAGATAAGCAATAACATATCGAAGAATTCTGTGTGCAACCAAATGTGGAGGAAGATGGACCTAGTTAGTAACATTTACTGAGGACTGTGTATCATCACTCTTTGGTTGTGATACAAATACTGACTGAAAATATATTTTAAAAATCAGTAAATGTTACTGCATTATGTCCAGATTTAATGTACAGAGGAATTGGCATAAGCCATATGAAGTGATCTTGATTATTATAATGCTGGTATTTGTAAGAGAGGAAAGCATGAAGTTTAGGCATTTTAAGAAATTTTGAAAATATCTTGTCATTTTCAATCAGTCTTGAAAGTTTGTATGTGCACATTGCAAATGACTGATCCAACTCCACCATTGAATCTTGGATAAGATAAATCATGGTACTAATAACTGTTCAGAAGAAAGAGTTGTTGCTGATTGTGAAGTCTGTATTAAGATAACTTAGCCAGAGATTATCTCAAAACACTGAATGAATGAATAATATTGTTGTACCTTGTGTGGGTTTCAGAATTCCTTTAAATATCATTTATATGCAGACTTATCAGTGTTTTGTTCATTGAGCTGTGAATGAATAACATACTAAAAATGTTAATTTTATTGCGTTAGCATACTTGGTAGTCATAACACCCTCTCTTTTAAGAATTTTGTTTTCGTTAGTAAAGTAAGTTAATCGAATAATAAACAATTCAGAGACATCTGGATTTATTATTATCAGTGTGGTGACTAATATCAATGCATTATTATTGTTCTGGCAACTGCAAGTTACATAATTAGTCCCAGGGCTCATTTCTTTGTACAAACTAAAAAGTAATTGATCTGTCAGGATTTAGGTATAAAAAGAAACACAAATATTGAATTAAGAAGCAGCGTGTCTTTTAAATAGAACTTATAAATAATTATAAATCTCTGAATATAAATAAAATGATTGAAGAGTGTTTCTGACAGTCAGTTCCTTCCTGCACATCATACATATACAAGGTAATATACTATTGTTTTCATCAAATATTAATAATACAAATACTGTGGAAATGATATAATATGTCTATTAAAAATATTTTTGGTTCTGCTGCTACTTATTGCTGAGGGAGCCTAGAACTGTTTTCCACATTCAGTATCCCAGGGACAGATTTCTCTTGAAGTCTGCAACATATTCCCCCCTCCCCCACTTCTATTGTGCCCTCTCTCTCAGCAATATGAGGTTAAATTCTTTCTAAATATAATTTTGTCCCCATATTGATTCAGCTCAGTGTTTCTTCCAGGTTCATTATGGTGGAGTATGTCAGTGGAATTTCTGAGATTATATTTTGTATGCATGAACTAAAGATGTATGTGTATAAATGTGAAAAATAATTTAAGAATCAAACCTTATGAAGGAAGGAGTTCAGCCTCTTAAGGTTTAATGAATTTTCTATGGTTGAATATATTCTGATGGTGTTGAAAATTTTGGTTTTGTTGTAATTTATGTAGAAGTATATAGATTTTTATTATCCCTGTGAAAAGAATTAAGTTATAGATGGTAATTATTTGAATGAATTTCATTACTGGTACTTTCTGCAAGCAGATTCTTTTCAAATAATTTTTTAAAAATTTGAGTCTATTGGAAGTTGTGTGGGAGTAAAGATGACAGGTTTTAATTTGATAGTTAATTATAAGAATTACTAAAGAAATAAAAAAAATGTCAGCAAGTTATAAATGTAACTCTCTACCGAAACATGTAAGCATATGTACTTTTCTAAAGTCATTGAGATGGCAAAGGATCAAGTAGATACATGATGATAATAATGCAAAAAGGAATTGGATAGCTGTACTGTAAACTGTTGTGGAATTCAGAACTTTAAAATCACTAGAATTATTTCTCTTTGAACTTTCTTTCTTTCTTAAGCCTTCCCATCTAATAATCATTGGCTACTGATTTTTCACTAATTCCGGTCTTTAATTGGTGATCAGTCTTGATGTTCATATTGTCGTACTTAATTTAAAAGTACCAATAGAGATTTATTATGAAAAGGATTTAATTACCACATTTAAACTTTCTACACTCACCAGTCCTATTTATCTAAATCATAATCACACTGGAATTTGTAAAGAATAATTTTACTCACCTCAGTATTTCAGCTGTCCCAGTTTATTTTCTATTTATTTATTTATTTATTTATTTATTACTTTTTAACCTCTTTCTGACATGAACTCAAATGGCATCTGTCAAATATCCTCAGTACTGTGGGTATTTATCAATTCCTGTAGTAACAGAGACCGCATAATTTTCATTAAAGCACCCTTATTTCATACATGGACTACCAGTAGTATGTTAGTATTTGAGTTTTGACACCACAAATTACTCACATGTAGGTTCCAGTAGTCTTTGATTTGTTTTGTAAATTAAGGTGCTTCCAATAATACCTCATGTGTAGGGACCTACAGAAGATTGCATTCTTTTTCTTTGAAAAGTGGGGTGGTGTTTTTTTTCCTAAAAGTTTTTTTTTTTTTTTTTTTCAGGAAAGGGCATTATTTTTCAACTTACCAGAACTTTCCAGTGTCAGGCCAAAAATGCTAAGGAACTTGTTTATACCATTGTTATTAAAACAAAGGCACAGACGATAAATATTGTTTAATGTGTAAATATGTTGAAGCTATTTTACATAGTGATGTAATTTTCTAGCTTTCAAATGGAAAAAATTGCCATTGCAGCCAAGTTCATATCCTTAAAGTTTACTCTGCTGTCAGTTGGAACTCAACTGTAGGAAGAGAGAAATGTTTTAGAGTCTGCATTGGTACACAGTAACCATACTGTTTCAAGTGTTTCTGTAGTGGATTCAAAGATGTTTCTTCCGCTCTTGCTTTGCTAGGATTGAAAGAAGTCGGTCAACTGAGCTTATCAGAAGGTCTCAAAGCATCCTGCTGAAATGTGAATTTTGTTATTGTTGCTTTTGGTGGCATCGGAGATATATAATTCGTTCCGGGGAGTAAGAGTATGTCATGTTATATCGGGTCCTCACTGGTTTAATTTTGAACAGTTAGCAGAACAAAACAGTTGACCGTTTTTTTCAAAACTCGCTTCTTGCAAAATCATAATTTTTCAGGAGAGACAAAAAACTGCTTAGACAATAGAGTAAGAAGGATATTTATTTTGACAAAGTCCGTCTTAAACAGTTTATTTGTTAGTTACAATCTGATATAAGTATAGCCAAAAGCACAAATTTGAATAGTTTTTTCAAAAAACGTTAGGGGAAAATGTTCTTTTTTTCCCTAAACTTGCTCATTGCATAATCCTATTGAATAAACATTTCCTCCACAGCATACATAAAACAAATTTAAAAACATGAAATGTCAGAATTTACACATAGACATCACAATACTATAAATGAAGAATGGTAGTGGCAATAGTATTACAATAACAGTGTTTCAAAATTTAAGAGACATAAAATTAATGAATCTCTGTCTTTATTGACTAGACTTCTGTATTTCTCAGTCAGTTTCCCCAACTTCTGTATCCTCAATCACATCACTTACATTCAGCTTGTTCTTGGTATGTTTTCCCTTAAGAACTGCTTCATAGAACTCCTTAGCTTCCCCTGGTATTTGTACGAATTTCATTAATTTTGCCATAACTTTGCTCTTTTCCTTACTAATGTGGTTTACTATTTCCATTTTTGGAGCAAAGTCCATTTCTTATTTCTACAATAGTTGATTCACCACTGTATGTGTATCAGACAGCGACTTGTACCTTGAAGTTTTCATGTTTCCTGTATTGAATGTTGCGGGTTTTCGTGATGTTGAAAGGTAGTTTCCCTTTCAAACTTTCTTGATTTTGCCTTCAGATCATAGATGTTCCAATCTTTTTGCAGTATTCTCACTTGTCCGTGATCACTGAGTAGGCTATGATACTCCATAGGCGATACAATCTCTTCTTTCTCTCTGTATTTTTTCTCTACGTTCCCAAACACTCGATCTGGCGACAAAAAGCTATGACCTCGAATGGGAAAATAATGTTCAACTGATTTGAAAACTTTCGACTTTTCAAGGAAACGTGCCACAGATGCTAATAAAATACTATTCTTATTTTGGGATACACAAGAGTGAAAAAAGTCTGAGTTTTTTTTAAAATCTGTAGCCCCTTCCTTGCGAGGATTATTTTCTAAGTGCTCAAAATTAGCTTTTACACCCAAAGCTATTTCATTCGCTCCATGACCCCCTTCTGTCTCCAATCACATATAAAAGTATACTTTTGTCCAGTGGCTTTTCATTTTTCATGACACAAAGTTTATATAACCATGCTTGTCTCAGGTAAAATGCTTCCCCTATAGATACTTTAGGAATGGGTTGATTTTGTTGCATGCCAAATATAACATCAGCATGACTGTCATCCTTTTCTTTTAGTATGGCGAAAAATTTATTAGCTCGTGCTTTGTGTAATTCATAATCAATGCACGTCTTGTTTCTTACGTCATTTTTCGTATCTTTAATTATCAGTAACATCGAACATGTATCTGAGTGTGGATTCCCAAAACCTAAGTTGAATTTCATATAGAAAATTTGCTTGTACTCTGAGATTGAATATTTTGATTTCCCTTCTAAATCTCTTTCTTTGCAGAACTGAATGTACATTTTGTTGATATTAAGGTTCGCAGGCAAGTACGCTCGTGTACACTTATTGTGACTGTAGTGGCTTTGCCTACACTTATATTTCAGTATGTGATAACTGTATCTGTTGTTTCCTTGTCTTCTTCTGTAACATGAGAACACCCACAATTCTCTCCAGTTTTTAAAAAGAATCACGTAATGCGTGCAAGCCTATCACGTGATGCCACTGTGATGTTCTGAAATGAATGCGTGCAACAAAACTAACCTGCCTTGTGTCTTTCTAATTAAGTACTTAATGGATACAGTGTTGAATCTATTGCCATCGTCAGGGTCCCTCTTTCTTCTTGCAGGTTTTCTAACCTCCATGAATTTAAGAAGATAAGCATCTTGATCAGCTTTGGATTCATTCATATACAGGTGTTTTCGGAAATCTGAAATGTGTAATGAATGGTGGAATTAATCACCGGTAGTAATGTAATATGTTCATCTACAGTTAATGTTAATGCGATAATTTGACTGTGTAATGGTTGTACTTACCATCCAGTTCTTCATAAGTCAGCAGCATAACATCCTCTTGGTCCTCTGATAGTGGCATAATCCCTTGATAAATGTGCACATGGGACATCCATTGGTCCTGTACTCTCCTCGCGGTATCTTCAGGTTTTTTAACCTTAATGTTCTTTCTTCTGTTCTTCCTCCCTCTTTCAACAGTTTTTACTAACTCTGAATATTCTTCACACATTATTTTATTTACAACCACTAGCTAGATTTCAGAACAGATACTTTGTTCTCCATTCACAACCAAACACAATGGACAGAAAAGTGTAGAGGAATTAAAAACAAAACATTCCTGCTAGGGATACCAACATTCATACATTTAAAATACAATGGAATCTTACATGTCAGCAAAATATCCAGCAGGCTAGCGACATTTGCTGTAATGAACGAGTTTCGGTATGCTGCATATCGTAGTAATGAGCGAGTTTCAGGAAAACAACCCAGATTTAGCGACTTGTTGTGATGACAATAAACAACTTTTGCTAAAACCAGTTTAAGGACATGAAAGCCAAGTGACCTAACATTCACATCCCATATATAACTTAATTCACCTTATTTTTGCAATGAGCTAGTTTTGAAACAACGGTCCTCAATCGTTAAAAAATGAAAATACAGTTTTCTGAAGTATGTTAATTAGGCCCATTCATTTCAAACCCTCTACAATTAATACTGTCAGATTTTAAAACTTCAATCTTATCTCCTGAAATGTAGCTACTTTTGACTTGTACTCTGTAGCCCTGGCATGAAAGATATGTGTTTGTTTGTTGAGTGCTCACCCCGAAGACTGATTTTATCCTTAATAGGTCTGTCATCAGCCGACATAGATAGTCCAGATGTCGCTGAAGGACATACTAGATTTCCCGTTGCTTTCCTCATCAAGCCACAAGTTGCCACTCACTGAGCGGGTTGGCCATGCCGTAGGGGGTGCGCAGCTGTGAGCTTGCATTCGGGAGATAATGGGTTCTAGCTTCAATGTCGGCAGCCCTGAAGATGGTATTCCATAGTTTGTTTTTCATACCAGGCCAATGCTGGAGCTGTACTTTCATTAAGGCCACTTCCTTCCCACTCCTAGCGCTTTCCTATCCCATCATCACCTTAAGATCTGTGTTGGCGCGGCATGAAAGCATCTTGTAACAAAAAAGAAATGTATTCATCATTCCACCCTTTGAGCAAAATTTTCTCACTATTCATAACAGAAACAGGTTGCATAAGAAATGACATTACTAGTATTGCTCATACCTTAGTCACTTATGTATTGTCAAAGCCTAGGATGAGACTTGAGACTGGTCAGTAATAGTTCACAGTAAACACTATGTCTTGCCAGCAAAAGCGAGGCATGTCAAAGCTTGCGAAAACTTGAACCCTCCAATTTTGTTATGAAGCCTTGTTTAATACAGTTTTGCATTGCAGTACTAAAGCTTGTGAGACAAAGTGGCAAAGTAAGCTATGTCAGCATTACGTTAATTTCTCATCTCATTCGTCTTGAAGAAGAAGACTGGTTTTGACAAACAACTCACTCGTTTCAAATAGTTTCACGGGTTCTTTCGCACTAAGATGTGGTTTTGTCATTGCTAAAGAAATTTGAATTTGAAAGTACACAAAAATAAGGGACTGAGTACTTCTATTTGATGTTCTGTCATGCAACATTTTAAAAGATATGACCAAACCAAGGAGTGTATGTAAATGGACTCTCTGCTCTTTGCATCAAAGAGTAAATAATATTCACATTCAAATCAGGACCAGTAAGTACACAAGAACCTCATTTATCCAGCCCTCATTAATCCGGATCTCCGGTTTATCCAGATCGAAAATAATAAAAATTTATTTTTACTTGTACAGTATTTCTTTTACGGGTTGTTCGTTCTAAAATCTCTCTTCTGCCAAGGATAGTTACGGACAGGAATTGGAAGTAATTCGGCCGTGGTCTATCAAAGGTACCATCCTGGCATTCGCCTCTAATTGAGAATGGGAAACCGCGGACTCTTCAGAGTTCCTTGACACATTTGCACGCATTCCCTTATGTTCGGATGTAGATGTGAACGATGTAAATGACTGGTTTAAAAATTTCTGTAATTCAGGCTACGGCATAATGACAGATGAATAAATTATTGCCTCTTAATTCCTCGGCAGGTAATGACGAGAGTGATGGTGAATTCGAAAATGAATCCAGCACTCCATCAGAAGAAATGACTCATGGAGATGCAACAATGTAGTTGAATAAACTGGTGGCCTATTTAGAATCCCAGACTGAAACCACACCGGCAGAACTGATGTTAGTAAAAGGTCTTCGTGATCGTGCTGCACGCAAACGCTATAAAAGTGTAAAATAGAAAAGGTTCCCACATTATTTTGGTGCATAAAACAGTCGTAAATGTAAGAAGTGTTCTTATATTTGTTGTGTAGTTGAAAAAAGGTATTACTGTACAACTTATGTTACTATATTATATATACCGAGCTCGATAGCTGCTCGCTTAAGTGCGGCCAGTATTCGGGAGACAGTAGGTTCGAACCCCACTGTCAGCAGCCCTGACGATGGTTTTCCGTGGTTTCCCATTTTCACACCAGGCAAATGCTGGGGCTGTACCTTAATTAAGGCCACGACCGCTTCCTTCCCACTCCTAGACCTTTCCTGTCCCACCGTCGCTGTAAGATCTATCTGTGTCGGTGCGACGTAAAGGAAGTAGCAAAAAAATATATATATATATTATATAACGTACTGTATTTGTTTTTTAGTTTTCCGAATTATCTGGCTTTTCGATAATCCAGATCAGTTCCGGTCCCACTTAATCCAGATAAACGAGGTTCTTGTGTACAGACAATATCCAAAATCCATCAGAACTCACTGGCGACTTATTCTCATTGAAATGGTGCATTCATTACAAAATTTTGCTAAATATTTCTAAAGCTTACAAAAAAAATAAAAATGTGTGTGATTCATTCAAAAATACAAAGTTTGCATTATTTGCATAAAAGGCACAAACTTTGCTTTATCACAAATGCAGAAAAGATAAGTTTGTCCCTACTAGTGTTTCCAGCAATTATTATTATTATTATTAAGCGTATGGAATTTACAAAATGGACAAATATATACAATATTATACAAAAGAAAACCCTGCAAAGAATACATGGTAAGTAGGGAAAAATTATACATGGATATCTAAATTGTTTATCCACTGGACTAGGGATACTGAGACATCAGCAAAGTCTTTTCGGTCTCCACCATAAGCACGCAGAAGGCATTTGTCCATTATATGATGCATGGTCTGGACTAAAGCACCACAATCACACGCTGGAGAGTCCCTGAAGCCCCACTGGTGAAGGGAGAATGCAGATCTTCCGCAATTAGTGCGAAACCTGTTTAGTGATGCCCACGTTCTTCTTGGCAAACTGAAACCATTTTCAGCAATAATACGTATTAAACCTTAAGATTTTCTTTCTGACTCTTAGCTAATAATATACAACGTTGCAAGAGTAATGTAGGCCTAACAGTATAATTGTTTTTCTTTTACTATTCTTTCGATGGGTTCTCCTGTTACTGTTAAATATCTTTTTTCCTTACTTACAAGTTTACATTTCTAAAGTGGTCGTCTATCTCCTTCCCATTGCTTGTTTCTGTCTTTCTGGTCCTCACTCGTGCCTTTTTGTCTATGGTAAATGGTCCAATTTTTTTCTCTGTAATATCACCTTAGAAGAGCCAATTTACAACTTGCGCAACAGTATATCATCGCTTAAACAATACCGTGTATCTAACAATGCTCTTCCGGGCCATTACTTCCCTTACAGGTCGTCGCGCCTCTCATCCACACATGGGTATGCAGTCCATCGGAACAATTTTTGTTGTGTTCAGTTTCCTATGCTTATGTATAAAGGAAAATGAACCTCACTGTATCGTACTGTAGGAATATATGTTTGCATGACATACGTAAGCACTCCCACAGTATAATGTATTAAGGTTCTTTTACACTTCAACATAGGAAAATGGACACAACAAAAATAATTCTGATGGATTACATATCCATATGTGGCTGAGAGGCATGACCAGTCTTAAGGAAAATAATGGGCAGGAAGAACTTAGTCAGATATGCAGTACTGTTTCTTAAACGACGAAGTGTTGTGAGGTAAACATCTGTCATAATCACATATTTTCATTTTCTCCTTCATGAATGGAACAACATTCATCTGGAAACAAAATGCAGCTTTGCTCTTAGTTTAAGAAATAACTTTCTCAGGAATGGTGCAATTCCATGAGATACGAGTCTGTTATTCGAACTATTGATGTAAGATGAACTGCTGTTCGATACTTTTGACAAGACGTTATTTGTGGTAGGGTGTCCACATAATGTTTATATAAAAGTGCAACATCTTAAAAAAAATTGGAAAACCTGGGACTATTAAGGAAAAAAGTGGGAGACAACATATTTGTTGACAAAATTTAGTGGACATTTAAAATGAATCTTCGTATTGTGCATGCAAATAATCCAAAATGACATCTTAAATTTGCAGACTGATATATATTCTGCAGAAGTAGATGTTTCAACACTGTATTTTTCACTTTTATGTATTTTATTAAGAAGTCCCTTTTCTTCTATTATTTGTTGTAAGTCATCACATGTTACTCCATTAAAGTGTGTTTTGACAATGAGAAAGTACTTCACTGTTGCAATTTTCATTCTTTTTTTTTCATCTGACCACAAAGAGTTCACTAGAGTAGAAGAGACATTCCACAGCAGCATTTGACCCAGGAACAGACAGACAAAACCCTACTAAATAAATCAAGTTCTTAGTGTTTTTAGTATTGAAATAGACAATCACTTTACACCACTTTTTACAAATAGTTTCATTGTTTCTTGCATCAATTCTTCCTTTTCGATTGTTCATTTTCAAAAATCACCCAATCAAATGCTTTAAAAGGCGTGAGAAATGATAAACACTATTCATTAATATACTCGGTGCAAGTGTCTTAGAAAATGTCAGCATAACTGTGAAATTTTTCTGAAGTAAATTTCCCCTCTTCCAGTTTTGTAGTTGGTTATGTACAGAAGAAATGAGGAACCTTTCAGACATCTGCATTGTAATTTGTTTTATAACTTGTTTATTTCTTGATAGACTTCCACTATGGGTACTGTGATTTCTTCTCAATACATTTATTGTCATTATTGTGGCGAAAGTTTTAGGTACCAAAAAGAAAATGTAGAAGAGTAATAGGAAGAGGGCTTTCAAAGAATTGTTTGTGGATAACAGGGCACTAACTGATGGACAGGAAATGTTTCAAAGCTGGAAATATTTCTACAATTCTTCCCAGTGCTGGTTACAAGGATAGCCACCTAGTCTGGCTGTGCCCAAGCATAGTTTCATATGCAGTTTCAGTGCAAATATTTTATGATTTGAGAGATTCAACCCTTATTGTATACTGTATATGTGAAGGTGCTGGTAGATTTTATTCACAATTAATTGGCAGTCAGTAGGTAAGCAATCTGAACCAGTTTGTAAAGAATTGTGCACCATTTGTGTAGGGCAACCAACACCTATTAGGCTATTCATTGTGTTTTGTTGCAATTTATAGAACAAATTGTTTTTCCCTTTTCTCTGTTTACCACCAACATTGGTATTAGTATTATTGGCAGAAATTGCAATGAATTCCTGTTTCTTTAAAACCTCCAACACCTAATTCTGAAGTAAATGTGAAATTTCTCCAGGTAAACATTAACAAGTTCGATCACTTTCACCATGATACCATTTTCAGGATGAAAATATCTCACAAGGAGAGGAACCAACTTTAAATCTGGATGATTAGAATTAAATTAAATGTATTGAGACCTTTTCAGTTCATTTCAAAACCTGCTGAGCTGCATAGGGTGCAATAACACTAGAAATGATTGCATTTCATTTTGTATGAGCACATGTAAACTTTGGATTGAATAGTTTTCTGTTGTGGTAGAGTCCATTGACCTAAAACTATGGTTGTGCATTGCACTGTGGTATGCAAAAGTAGCTTCTTATACTGCCAACTGCCTGTCCATTTCAAACATTTGTTTGGTTGCAGCAGTGTTACCAATAACATGACACATTGAATGTAAAAGGCAAAGAGTATTCAACAAGTTGTACTAAGTATCACTTCCTGGTGTACATACCTGCACAGTAAATGAGACAAAACTATGTAGCATAAGATATATTGGCCAAGTGGAATCACAAAATAGCGGGACATTTGAATGACCCCAAAAAACTTTTGGGGCAGCAGGAAATTTTGCCAGAAATCAGAACTGTCCCGGGAAAAGCAGGACAAATGGACACCCTAGGAAATGGGTTTGATAGATCAGCAACATCATTGCCAGCTTCTCACTAATGTGGCTGCAACAAGTTCTGGTTGATGCAAGTAGGGTTTTTGAGAAGAAAGTCATGTCTCCTTGCTTCTGGTTCTGCATAAAAGTTGGAGAGCTGTTGCTGTGATCATATCGGCAGTTATGTAGTTCATACATCACTTCTTATGCATCAGGCTTGTTGGTTATTTTTGTCAGTCAATACGATTGTCAAAGGCAGAATGCAAGTATTAAAATCAAGCTGGATTGGGGGGGTGATTAGATGCAACATTACTTAGATATGCTGTAAATGAAAAGGATTCTTGCAATAATTGTGCTGTTATTAGCATTCAATATTTCATTTTTGTTAGAGCTTGTGTGGGATGAAGTACATATTTTATATTTAAATTTAGCTTATGAGGTATGATGAAACCTTTTGAGGTTCCAATTTTTTTGGTTTTCTTTTCTAGTTATGTATGTTGACAATTGGTTCAAATATTTTTGCATTGTCCACCATCAAGTCCTGCTGTATTTGACTTATTGAAGATGGTTTTTCGTGGTTTCCTATTTTCACACCAGGCAAATGCTGGGGCTGTACCTTAATTAAGGCCATGGCCGCTTCCTTCCAACTCCTAGGCCTTTCCTATCCCATCGTCGCTATAAGACCTGCCTGTGTCAGTGCGACGTAAAGCCTGTCGCTAAAAAACAAAAAGCCTCTAGATTTCTTTCCAAACCATTCTCTTGCTACTCTTGTTCATTCCATTCTCGTTACATGACCTTGATGCATCTCTGATTCCACAGATTGTTAAACTTAGATCTTTTGACAGATGTTTAAATTTTGGAAGTGCTGCTCTCTTTATGATATTAGTAAGAAGTAGGATTAAGAATTTTCTGGTATCATATATGGGTTTCATTGTCCCAGAGAAGATTCCTGACCTGATGATAAAAATTCTGTAAGGGAGTTCAGTATACTACCAAGCAGGGTTGAAACAGTAACAGAAATAGGTTTGACTCATTCGTGAAATGTCAGTTTAAAGGCTATACGTGTAATGGGTTACTAGAAGAGCTTTTGATCAATCAAAGCAGGAAAATAATTGAATGAAATTAGTTTTATTTAAATATTTCAATATACCCCTATTTAAGAAGGGCAAAGAAACAGCACACCACGGCTGTATCAAAATATTAGAATTTTTATGCTGTCGTAGCTTAACTCAAGGGTTGATGAGTTATTTAAAATTGTTTTTTGAGTTTTAATTGGTTTCCATATTAGGACATTTAGCCAGTCGATTAGTTATACATCTTCCTAATTTTTTAGAGTTTCTGGTAGATAATATAATAGCAAAACATTAAAGAAATTCTTCAAATTCTCATAAAAAGGTCAGTACCAACTTAACTGACTTATAATGTAGTTCTTTATAACATAAAAGATCGTCCTTTTATGATAGCAATATGACAAATCATGTAATCTATGTTTATTTATTTATACATATAGGAGTAAATACAAACTACACAACCAAAAGACAAATATATAACATAACATAAAAGAAAAGTACCAGTATGATAAATCTGGACTATACTATTCCTTAATGCGAAGACTGTCTTTAGAAATGACGAACCACAATGGAAGGTCTAAGAAAACAACAGAGCGTGGCAGAAGAACAAAATTATATGGTTGCTGACCAATATTTAACCACTTTCAGGGACTCGGGTGTTGCTTACATAAGGTCTTCCATAGTACATGAAATTGGACACAGTTTGCATTGGAGAAGATGAGTCGTCGTCTGTGGAGAACCACAATCATGTAACAGCAAGTGTATGCGAAAACCTCACTTCAACTGGTTAGATTTGCATCTTGTAACACCTGAGGGCAAGCTATGGAGAGATTTCCTCATTAACCAATCTTCTGTATAACCAGAAGGGTGTTCTTCGATTGGAGTCAGCCATTCTTCTGAGCGTTTGAACCTCCCTTGCCATTTACAAATTCAGACTTGATGTGCAGTCCCTACAAGAGCCTCTGTTGTTCTGAGGAAAATTTTCCTTAAAGTCAAACATGTACAAGCTGGCTGGCTGATCATACAGAGGGTAAGATTCAGATGTATCAACATTTTCTTCTTGCTCTTTGCCGCTATCTCCCAAGAGATGTCTGGAGGTGCAATCCCAGCAAGGCAGTACAATTTTTCCAAAGGGATAGACCGTAGGCAACCATTGATGATTCGACAAGTCTCGTTAAGAGAGACGTTCACCTGTTCGGTATGACTGGATCTATACCACACCGGGCATGTATATTCGGCAGCAGAATAACACAACGCAAGTGAAGATTTCCTCAGTGGGCTTGGCCGTGCACCCCATGTGGTACTTGTCAGTTTCCGCACCACATTGTTCCGAGCAGACACTTTGTGCTTGATATTGAAGCAGTGCTTCTTAAAGATGAGAGCACTAAGTTCACTCCCAAGTACTTGGGTGTTGCACAGTGATCAAGAGCGACTCCTCAAGAGATATAGAGTGGTCTAGTAGCCTCCCTTTTCTTAAGATGAAAAGTGCAGACTTGGATCTTGTTAGGATTTAGTTACAACTGATTCTCCCTGTAATAGATAGTAAGTTCTTCCAGAGCATCAGACAGTTTTTGCTCAACAATCTCAAACTAGCTAGGTTGTGCAGTAATAGTATGATCATTTGCGTAGATGAAATTTTCCGTTCCTTCTGGTAGGGGGTGGTCTTTAGTGTACACATTAAATAGGGATGGTGCAAGGACACTTCCTTGAGGTAACTCATTCTTCTGGGATCTCCACCTACTTTTCCCCTGGAATTTGACAAAAAATCTTTTTTTGAAGGAGGTTCCTTACCGTGCAGGTGAGTTGATAATCTTTGGTGATATAGAGTTCGTGCAGGAGAAGTCTGTGGTTGACTGTACCATAAGCCGCTGACAAGTTAATGAAGACCTCCCCCGTGATTAGTCATCTCTTGAATCAGTCTTCAGTATGTTGTGTCAGTTTCAGGACTTGTGATGTGCAGCTTTTCCCTGTCCTGAATCCAGCTTGCTGAGATATAAAGAGTGGCTCTAAAGTATAAGTCTCTCTAGCACCTTAAAGAGATGACATTACAAGGATATAGGTCGATAGCTTTTAGGGTCATCCCGGTCTTTGCTTGGTTTATGAACGGCAATGACTCTAGCTTTCCTCCAGATTTTCTGGAGTTTAGAGGACTGAACACAATTGTTCATTAGCTCAGTTAGACATTTAATTGTTACAGGATCAAAGTTCTTAATTTGTTCAACTCTTATATCGTCCAAACCAGCTGCTTTACCATTGTTACACATCCTCAGTTATGTTTCTAATTCCAAAACAGTGAAAGGTAGAGATAGAATACTCCTTTCTTATCTAATTGTCAGACTATTTTCTTCTTCCCGGACTTAACATACTCAGGCTGTTTACCATTTAATAAGAGTTGATGTGCAATTTAGCCTGCCTTCAAGTTGGCATGCGAAACAGGTTGGGTAAGATTACTGTCAAAGCGATAGAAGTCTCCAAGCTTCTTGGCTGTTCCTGCTCATATCACACTGTCATAAGCTTTTCCCATAGTTCACTTTTTGTCTCGGAGATAGAGGACAAAACTACATCAGCTGCACAAGATGTTTCTTCACTGAATGGATTTTCTTCATATAGGCTATAATATTCTTCTAACATTGTTGCTGTTTCGGAAGTCATTCCTTGGATATAGTTAGTTCTACAGCCTTTCGGAATAGATGCCCATGAGCAGGTATTGACAAGATCTACAAATTTGTCATATTCTTTGGGAAATGGAGTGGTCTATGCTGTGAGTTAGGAAGGGGGAGAGCATAGTGATTTCTGAGCTAAACTTTCAGTTACTAATATGAGATCTGGATTATAACCTCGTTGCTATCTTCCACTGTTGAAAGAGTGTGGAAGTTTGCTGTGATGTATAAGGGACATCTGATTTAGTTTCAGCCCATGAAAGGACTGCCTCTCCATTGTCGTCATCATGTAAGTAACCCTAAACGTGACTGTGGCTGTTAAAATCCCCTATCACTATAGATGTCTTACTTCTGATAAAGTTCTCTGGAGGAGTGAATGTAAATATTGCAGTGGGTAGCTTGTACATAGAGGTGATTAAACAGCTGCTGAGCTCAAGAGAAATTATCTCTATCATTATCATCTGAATGATGTGCACTGGTGACTTCTATTTCTTGTCTACAAAGACAGTACTTCCATGTTTTGCTTGTGGTCTTTCTGCAGCCAACAACATGCCAGGAATACAAGGGTGTCCGTGTTGTAAATCTCTATGGGTTTCCTGAATGTGTAAGACATCACATTTCTTTTCACAACTTAGTTCACCTAGTATATGTTGTTTGGCTGATGTAATGCCTCCAGTATTAACTGAGGTAATGATCAGGGTTGGCTCTGAGAAGTGCCATTTGTTTGATAGCATTATTAATATTAACACATGCTTCTGGTGTGTGAGAATCAGCTGTCTAGGAAATGTCCTAGTCCATTGCCCAGGGAATGTCTGGATGAATTTAATCCATATTCTTAACACATCCTTTGGGGAGGCTTCTCTCTTGCTTCTCATCTATGTATATAAAATAAGAGTTTTGTCTGTATATTGCTCAGAATTTAAAAATAATGGTATTTCTGTATTGGTAGTGTGCACAGTAACAAGGAAATGAACTAAATTTTCTGCCATCTCTGTCTCTGTGTGTGTATACGTGCATCACAAGAAAATTACAGAAGAGAATTTAATGAAAATCTGTATGTAAAGTCAATGAATGAGGCTCTAAAATCTAGGCTATAAATAATTTTTTCACGCTGTGTGAAATGGTAATTTAGGGGAAGGCCTAAAATTTAATTTTTAATTATCCATTATTAGTGATCCTATCGGTTAATACTACGTAACTAAAGTTATATAGAATTACATTTCTGATCCTTTGTGTCTTATATATTTTTACCATGCTAGGTATGATACGAGATATTCATGAATGTTGATTTTTGTTGCTAGTCCATATCAATGCCAAATCACCTGAAATTGGGTAAACAGAATTTAATGAGAATCAGTATATAAAGTCATGGAATAAGGCACTTCAGTCTAGGTTATAAATAATTTTATTCACGCTGGATGAAATGGTCTGAATTTTCATTTCAACTGTCAGTTGTTGATTCTTCAAAAAGTATGCTGTGTTCAGTACCATCAAGAGCATTACTGGTACTGGATTTCTTGAATGATTTCACAATGATTGACTGATTCCCAAGATGACTTCACACTCTTGCCCAATTGTTGGTCTCTTCATTCTGCGTGGCGTGGTATATCCATCATTTTGGTCACAGGGGTCCCGGGTTCGATCCCTGGCAGGATTTTAAATTTTAACCATCATGGGTTAATTTGGCTGGCACTGGGTCTTGGGTGTATGTGTTGTCTTCATCATAACTTCATCCTCATGACACGCAGGTTGCCTACGGGCATCAAATCAAAAGACCTGCACCTGGCGAGCTGAACATGCTCTTGGACACTCCCGACACTAAAAGCCATAGGCCACTTCACTTTTTTTTTGTCCATTCCTTGCATATGAAGACTTAAAATGGCTTGTTAATTGATACATCCAATGGCTGAAAGTGATTTGGGTGTCCCTCAAGTATTATTGTGATTTGATCTAGTCACACGCAAGGAGGGCTCGCCTTTTCAGGACACCACCTGGTCATTCATCTCACATTTTCATTGCATTTTTGTCCATCCATCCCTTTTCTTGAATATGAAGAACGATTCCTTGTAGAATGCTATTTTTATGCACAGATTTCCTCTTAAAAATTACCCTGGGAATGAGTTTTGCGTCAACTGCGCAACATGATATATCAACTGTGGGATTTTTCCAGGCCGGATGTTTGAATTGTGATTGTCTTTTCCCCTTTATTATGATTAATTCTGTCTGATGGTGCATTGAAAGTGGGAGGAACTTCATCTATATTTACAATTTGATAAAGTTCAAAAATAATTCTTTATCATGCATTGATGACTAATCCATGAATGTCCACTGTATTCATGTCTTTTTTTAGCTGGCATTTGTTGTGCAATCCTTGTTCAAGTGGGCATGGACAGTCCATACCTCTTCATAAATCTGTAGCACCAAGCAGGTGTTCCCTTGAAATCTGTGGTGGTGTGTGCTGCCGCTCATCTCCTTGCCTTCCATATGGTCATTTAAGTTGACACAGGCATTCATTTTGTGTATTTGCCAATCACTGCTTCACCTCTGCTTCTAGGTGGGGCCATTTTGCAGCATGCGTATGAAAAGAGCGTTTATTTTTCTCTAGACCTATTAGCTGAATCTCTTGTTTTCACTACTTGTGAAACAGTTTTTATGTTGGCAGTGGTCCAGAATTTATTTCTGCTTTCCTATTGCCATGTTCTTTTGCATATGCCTAAACTTCTAATTTAAATGTTACATGAAAATCTCTTGCACGTGACATTGTGTAAATTTTCAAATCAGATTACAGCTATTCACATCTGCGACCCAGCAGTATAACTGAGACAAAACATTCCTCTCTCTCTCTCTCTCTCTCCCCCACCCTCTTTGTTGGTTACTACTACTACCGCTATTTACAAGTGCATTTCTGCATAGTCATTGACAAATATCTATAGATTTTTGTGTCATAAGATGCAGCGAAGTTTCAAGCTATATTTCTTGGGTAAAATATGCTTCTTACGGTGCAAAAAATACTGTATATGTAATAAGAATAGCTGAAAAATTTTGAGTGATTTTAAAATTATTTCATGACATGAAAGTGGTTATTCTTCCTATTTCTGCCTTAACTTTCCATTTTTCACTACAATTTGTATGACTTGCCATCATGTCATCCTTAGGTGACTGCACTAAATTAATTTTTTGTTTCTTGTCATTTATTTGTCAGTAACGCTTCAGCAGCTGCAGAATTTTCACAATGAACAGCTAGAACCAGATCATTGACATAAATAAAGTTCTTGATGAGGGGAGGTTGTGGTTGGCCGTTTCTGTACATGTTAAATGGGTCGGGTTAAAGGGCACCACGCTGAGCGAGTCCGTTCTGTTCTTCTGCTGTCCCTTCCGCAGAACTCTATGAAGAATTCTAGTGTTTGAAGGAGGGTTTCAATGACTTTTCTTGAAACCATGCTCTGTAGTGATGTAATAGAGCTTGCTTAACATTGTTCTATGGTGCACCGTATCGTACGCTGCCGTGTGATCCAAAAAAGCATCACCACGGAGCATACGTATTGAACCCATCCTCTGTGTACTGGTGAATCTTACTATCTGGGCTATGGTGTTCCCTTAGACCTAAAGCCTACTTTTTCTTGTATATAATGATGTTCTACTATGGTGCCCAGCACTCCAGGGAGATCATCCGTAATATTGTGTATACAGGGTCTCTCATATAAACTAAGATCGTTGAAGCGGCGCTTTTACTCTGCGATACATTAGCTGCAGTATGGGAGGAACGCGCATAGATCTTGACCTTGAAAGCAGCCTGCACGTGATTGACCTAGCATGCATCAGTTACCTTTTTGATTCTCAACTGTTAACATGGTGAGACAGTTATCATTGCAACACCATATTTATGTATGTAAAAGTTCTGGTTTCATCTTAATGGTTGTGTGAAAAGTCATAACTCGCTATTGGTGTGCAGAAAATCCGAATGGTTTGCATGAAGTCCCTCATTATGATAGGAAGATCGGTGTTTGGTATGCTGTTAGTGCAAGACTAATAATTGGGCCTGTTTTTTTTTTCCACCCCCGAGATGACAGTACGTGCAGAGGTACCAAGATGGCATTTTGACGCCGCTCTTCTATCAGTTAACAGAAGAAGAAAAATCACGTAAATGGTTTCAACAAGATTCAGCCCCTGCTCAAACAGAAGATTCTCTTCTTACCATCTTGGAAGTGTTTTCAGACAGAGTGATTGATTAGTGCTGGTCTATTTCCCCTCCTTGTTCTCCAGATTAACAGGGTAGGTTAAAGTGAAGGAAAAAGTGTATCGAACAAATCCTCACACATTGGAGTAACTGAAAGATAAATTTATGAATGAAATCAGAAACATTACAGTTGCAGAACTCACTTGTATCAGCCGAATGTGGTTGCCAGATACAAATGCCTGTATAGCTCAGGTAGGACGACACTTTCAGCATCTTTTATAAGATAAGATTTCATATAAGATTGTATACACGCTTAAAGCAGGGCGGCCGCGCACAACATAAGTTCAGTTGAGGCAGCTGCCATAGCACAGAGTACAAACACCGTGTGTTCGGTCTTAGTTTGTAAGAGAGACTCTGCAGGTGACAAAGCAGTTATATCAACCTATAACTCTTGGAGTCTGATGCGCCCTTGCCTCGTTTCAGGATTGCAGGCATTCAGGCCTCTCTTCATATCTTGGGCATCTGCTCTGCTGGCAGTTGTCAACCCATTGTCATATTCATTTTAACATGCTGAACGTGCGTGTGTATCTCTTATCTTTTTTTTTTTTCCATGCATAAGATTCTGTTTTACACTATTAAGTTTTATACATGTTATCTGTAATGTATTGAATTTTACTCATACTTGTGTTTGTCATGGTAATGAAGTGCACTCTGAGAAAGAGAAATTCAGAAATGATTATGAATCTTTCGAGAGGCATGACTTTATAGAAAGAGGGAGTGTGCATTGACTTCCAGATATGACTGTAAGGTGGGTTTTCTTACTTCAGCCACGAGAATGCATAAAGCAAAATAACCTTTGATTTCATCTGGTGATGTGGGAAACCATTGGCTCAGGGTGAACATTTTGCGAAAACATGATAGTTCAAACGGTTTGTTTCGGTAGCTATCTCATCCCATAGAGAGTCGTGGACAGTGTGTTGAAAAATGTCTAAGGGGGTGGGATCTGGAGGGAGGTACCTATTGAGGATGTGATTTATTCCAGAATTTATTGTAAGACTATTTGGAAAGTTTGACTCCATTTTCAGCCATCTTCCTGTGCCTTCTTTGTCTATTTTGATGCAGGCTGGGCTTCATCATTACTGGGACATTCAAACTTGCCCTTACTCTCACCCAAACCTTTTGTCGTGTTGCTGTTTCTTTCACCACTAGTACATTTGTATCACTTTCTGAAACTGTATCTTTGCCCAATTCACTCTCACTATCATGTAATATACTGTACATTTGCTTTTGTACCTCCTAATTCAAGGTTTACTAAGGCTGACTACCGTATGGAGAATCGCCCTCCTTGTAGAATGAACAAATTCCTGCTACATGATGCAAGCCCTGCATTGTTAATTCCAACTCCAAGCAAGAGCAGATTCTCAACTTTCAAACTGTATACTGCATGTCATGCCATCTGTGGACAGAAGACTTGTACTAGTTGCAGAAAGCTACCATGTACTGGACCGCCTGCTAAGAATCTGTGCATGAATAGTCATTGAGTGGGCGACCTCCTGCTGGTGGCTTCATATGCCAGCGAGTTTAGGGAAGCTACAACCCACTCCTTCGCTCTAGTGCTAGAGTGTTCAATTGTTCCAATCTCATACAGTCCAAGCCCATTGCCGTGCTGTTCTTGGTCTCATTGATGGGTCGGGCTGAGTGGTTCAGACAGTTTAGGTACTGGTTTTCTGAGTCCAAGTTGGCAGGTTTGACCCTGGCTCAGTCCGGTGGTATAAGGTGCTCAAATATGTCAGTAGATGTATCAACATGTAAAAGAACTTCTGCGGCCAGCACCTGGGTGTCTCCAAAAACCATAAAGGCAGTTAGTGGAACATAAAACCAATCATCATCATCATCGGTTTGCCCTTCCAGCGAGCCAGGTAGGGTGTTTGAAAACTTTTTTTTTTTGCTAGGGGCTTGCCGACACAGATAGGTCTTATGGCGACGATGGGATAGGAAAGGCCTAGGAGTTGGAAGGAAGTGGCCATGGCCTTAATTAAGGTACAGCCCCAGCATTTGCCTGGTGTGAAAATGGGAAACCACGGAAAACCATTTTCAGGGCTGCCGATAGTGGGATTCGAACCTACTATCTCCCGGATGCAAGCTCACAGCCGCGCACCTCTACGCTGTTTGAAAATAGCGTTTTCCAAAGGTGCCTATTCAAAAAGATTTTGTTGTCCATGACAGATTCCCAGTTTCATCCTCTTCTCTCCACATCTTCCCTCAGTTGGTCTTCTAGGTGGTCTTCTACCTGTTATTCTTTTCCAAATAGGCACATGGTAACCTTGTGCTATTCATTCGTTTAACATGCCCAAACCATTTAAGTCTAAATGACATAAGTCTTTCCTCCATCGATTCATTTAGAACTAGGTTAGATCGGATCTCATAATTTTTCATGTGATCAAGTCGTGTCTTTTGGAGGGCAGTTCTAAGAAATTTCATTTCACGGGCTTGAATCCTACTACAATCCTTTGATGTTAGTGTGCAGGTTTCCAGAGAATATGTAAGGATGGGAATGAAATATGAGTTGTACAGGGTCATTTTTGTTCTTTGTGGGACCTTCTCGTCCCATAGTAGGTGTCTAACAATTCTGTAAAAGTTAAGAGCCGTTGGTTACTCTGTTATTTATATCTCAGCTCTGTTATTACTAGCCATTACGATTCCTGAATATCTGAATTGGTGTACTACAACTTGGTGCCCCTGTATTTTTATGTTGCATTCTGTATTATGTCTGCTGATTTTCAATGCTACTGTTTTTGATGGGTTCATTCATTCCATAATCATCAAACTTCTTACACCATGCATTCATATTATTTTGCACTCCCTCCGCTGTTTCATCCCATATTGCTACATTGTCTGCGAACACCAGAGCCTGAAGATCTTTACCTTTTCCTTTTAGTTCCTTTAAAATGGTATACATAACTGCTATGAATAGAAGAGGTGATAAGTCACTTCCCTGTTGTACTCCTTTGGTTGTATTGAACCATTCACAGTGACCATCTCTAATACTGACACAGCTTTTGCAATTAGTATGTAACATTTGGATCTTCCTAATAAGGTACTCCGGTACACCAAGTTTTCTAAGACTTTTCCAAATAGTTGATCTAGGAACATTATCATACGCCTTTTCAAGGTCCATAAACAGAATAGGTCTTTTCCTCTTTCCCAGTGTTTGTCTGCCAACATCCTCAAAGCAAATATCAGATCTGTTCTTCCTGTGCGATTCTCTTGACTTCCAACTTCCTGTACATATATTCTTTTGCCATCTCTTCCAATTTATTGTTGTTTATTCGGTCGCTGTTGATTCTTCTGTCAGACTTAGCCACATCAAGAACTTTTTTGGCCTTATTCCTTTTCATTATGGCTTCTTTCACTTTATCATTTCACCAAGATGTTCTGTTCTCTGTAACTCTTCTGCTTGTTCTTCCACATATTTTATCTGCACTACCAACCAGACTTGCCTTAAAATCATTCCCTTCTTCATTACCTTTCCTTGTGTCTGTTATTGGTATTTTAGCTTTGATTTCCTCTTGAAACTGCTGTTTGACTTCCAGATCTTTCAATTTCCAGTCTTTAATTCGTGGTTTTTTTCTTCTTGTTTACTTTAATAATAGGTTTGGTTTGGTCACTCTTAGGTCTGCAATGAGGAGTCTATGGTCACTATCAAGGCTCTCACTAGGTATCACTTTTACATCATGCCACTGCCTTCGTGAAGTACAGGCCGTACTGTAGTAAGCGCGGGAAAGCAAGCAGCTGATCTTTAGGAGGAAAGTTTAGCACGTGAGTTAGTTTAGTTACATGTGAATTCTTCAGTGTTTTATTGAAATTTTTAACGTTGGCCGCATGTTTACTCAGACATATATCAAAGTGAGTCATTATCGACTGCATTATTAAGTGAAAAGTCCTCAGTTAGTGAAGAAAACTTAGCGTGTATTCATGTGAGGCTATAGGTTAAGAATATTGCTCTGGAGTGTTTTAATTTCATAGTTTATTTGTGTAATGTTATATCCATAGTGTAAAATGAATTGAGTTAGTGCATTCAACATTTTATTATCAGCCACGGTGTGTATATAATTGAATTAAGATTATCAGTGAGAGAAATCACCATGCTAAGAGTTGCTGTATGCCTGGCTGCAAAGCCAAAATTAAATGAGAAAAGTACACTTCAGTATTTGTGTTTACTTCTGATGAAGAAAGAATTAGGTTATGGAAGAAGGCTATTCCTAGGGAGAAATTAATAGTTAATCACCACACAGTTGTTGCAATGTTGCAAAGTTTGGGTTGGGAGGAATTGAGAGAAAGAAGAGGAGCTGCTCGACTAAGTGGTATGTCAATAATAATATAAGAGAATTTATTGGACTCCAACCTATTCAATACATTACAGAATGTTAACATTTTTAGTTAAACATTGTTAAAATGGAGACATGTTTCGCCCTCCATGTGGGGCATCATCAGTCATATCAAAGCACCTCAAAATTAAACCAGACGTCTGGTTGGAAATTATGAACATAATATGTAAGAAAGAATACATTAAAAAACACGTACCAAAGTCCTATCCTAAACGAAATAACAATAGACTAGTTACACATAGTAAAATACGCTAGTGGTTTCTTAATATTAAAATGAGGCCATCATATGCACAGTATAAAAATGAAAGTAATCAAAATCTATATGATATTGAGTTCGATGGTAGTTCTACGTAGTATATACAAATGTTGGCAAAATAAAACACAATTTATAATTACTGTACACTTATTTATAATTGTTAAAATTGATGAGGTAAAACATTCCAATTTGTCTATTTGTAATTTGGCTCCAACCAAAATAATTCGCCCTAGGATTCATGAGGTAGTCAACTCCGTTGGTCACTCTCTATTTGAATGGAGTGCACAGTGCAAGTGAACAGCTTTTGTTGATTATAAAATGAGGCTGTGCTAAGACAGAGTTAAAACAACACCGGCTTCAAATTAAGATAGTTAAAAACATCATTAGGTTCTTCCTAGTTGACTAAAGGTTTGTGTATATTTTGTTGTTGAAGTGTGGGAAAGTCAGTTGTTGGTTGAATGGGCAACGGTCGAAAATGTTGTGCAGTGCAATCGGTGTTTGAGCTGTCCTACATGTGAGGGAAACCTTGAAAGCTGTTGAGCTGTTACCTAATTGTTAGGAGGTTGTAATAAGTGGTATGTTCCGAGCTGTCAGCGGAGAGATGGTGTGGAATGACAATAGTAGACGAATAAGTTTGAGTGGCGTTTATAAAAGTAGGAAAGATCACAATATGAAGATAAAGTTGAAATTCAAGAGGACAAATTGGGGCAAATGTTTATTTATAGGAAGGGGAGTTAGGGATTGGAATAACTTACCAAGGGAGACGTTCAATAAATTTCCAATTTCTTTGAAATCATTTAGGAAAAGGCTAGGAAAACAATAGATAGGGAATCTGCCACCTGGGCGACTGCCCTAAATGCAGATCAGTATTGATTGATTGATTGATTGATTGATTGATTGATTGATTGATTGATTGAGTAGCAACAACTTTCCTGAAAACTAAATCCTGAGGGAAATAAGAGTGTCTCGTCCAGATGGTGAGTTATAATTTCTTATTATGTCAAAAACATGGGTAACATTAGATATATTTTTATGTAATCAGACTTACGGCTTATTTGAATTCGGTGTATTTGAAAATTCAAGTCCAATTTATGCATTTTACCATTTTAGGTAGAAATGTATTGTGAAATAACACTGCTGAGATATTTCCTATCAAATTTCATATCATAGGCAATGGAACAGGGTTATTCCATGAAAATAATTGTATAGGCATTATTTGCTGTTTAAAAATCTACTTTTTTAAACAATAACTGAATTTCATGACAGTGGCAGTAAATGTTTTGTTATTGTTGGAGGTTAGCTTATTCGTAATCTTTCTTGTAGGTACTGAATTGGTTGTACAGAAATAATTTACATTTTTAGTATATTATATTGATAATTGGTTGCTTGTTTTCTGTCATTGTATATGATGTGAACGTTCCAGTTGACTAGAAAATGAATAGAAATCGTAAGAATATATCTCAAAGTGTTAGCTTGTACTCATGGAAATGAAGGCATATACGCGAGAAATAGAACATTACAGGTAAGGATATGTATTGTATGTCAGAATTAACAAATATTTATGAATAGTTTTTGGTTGTATAAGGTGTTAACAGTTTCTTAACTAATTTAAACAAGTGTGTTATTCAAGCGGAGCGGATGTGTATTGCCTCCAAGTCCCACGCAAAGCGTGACGTCATCAGAGCTACAGTACAGCCTGTATATCATGAAGGCAGTGATCGTGTGCCTTTTCTTCATTTGACCTATCTGTGATGATAAGGTCTATCACCAATCTATAGTGACCATCCCATCTGTATCTTGCTATTTTGTGGCTATCCCGTTCCTGAAACCACGAGTTCTTCACCAGAAGTTGGTTTCGTGTACATAGATCAAGCAGAAGTTCACCCTCCTTATTTCTATTACCAAATCCATATGGACCGATAATTCCTTCATAACCTGACCTATCAGTTCCTACCTGGGCATTAAAATCCCCAGTTATCATTATGTTCTCTTCATCAATGATGTCCCCTAGTTTTTCTAGGAAGCTTGCTTTTTAGTCATCACTACAACCCTGCTGGGTAGCATAAACTTTGATCACAGTTTGAGTTTCTCCATTCAGGCATATATTAGCTTTAATTAATCTCTCATTGATGAATGAAACATCTGTTACACTATCAATGTCTTTATGGAGTATAAAACCAACTCCATTCCTCGCCACTGTAGGATTACTACTCCAGTATAATTTATATCCGTCCTCTATCATTCTTGTATTGCAACCTTTCCATTTGGTTTCACTTAGCCCTAGGATGTGAATATGTCTACGGTTCATTAAATCAGTGATTTCGTTGCATTTTCCTATTAGTCATAACGTTTAAGGTTCCAATCCAAAACTCATTTCTATGATTGGTTCTTCTTGTGCATCTTGAATGATCATCAGACATGACGTTGTCATTAGTTCCAAGAGTACCTGAAGTATTGTCGACATTCAGAATAGGTTTATTTCCCCTTATCGTTGCCATAAGACCTATCTGTGTCGGTGCGACGTAAAGCCCCTAGCAAAAAAAAAAAGTTTATTTCCGAGGCTCGTTTTCGTTTTGAAAGCAACTGCATTGTACTCCTGT
The DNA here is from genome assembly GCF_040414725.1 of Anabrus simplex. Classification (NCBI taxonomy): domain Eukaryota; kingdom Metazoa; phylum Arthropoda; class Insecta; order Orthoptera; family Tettigoniidae; genus Anabrus; species Anabrus simplex. Next base: position 145,706,390 of record NC_090270.1, on the reverse strand, counting down.
ACTGACTTGCTAGGCCTAACGCACTAAAGGATTTTCTTTCAGGGTGGTCTCTCTTAGCCTTTGGCAGTCCCCTGTCTCACTGAAAGGCAACAGCTGATGAATTTATGTGTCTCATCTTACCCAACCTCCTAAGGGAAAACTGCTCTGCTCGCAGCTATTGGTTTTCCCTTAGTTTGTCTGGTTCAGTATCGGCCACCAGACCCCCGGCCAGACAGTCGCAGATAGCACTGTCTACTGTCATATACGGTAGCAGAATATATTCTATATATATTATTATTTATTGATGCCCCCTTCTAGTTTCTCATTGGTGATAGTCTTTTGCAACATTGCTGGTCTCCATGTCCACTTGTCTCTATGCACTCTGTTTATGTGCTCTCCAGTTGTTCCATTGAGCAAGCGATTAATAGCATCTGGGGACAGGTTAACATGCACAGGAGCTTTTGTGAAGTCATTATTAAGCCTCTTCAAGTGTCTCCAAGTTTTCTGGTAGTTCTTAGACATGTCCAGCTCTCGAGAGTGGTGCGACAGTAGTTGTTGTATCTCCAGTTTTACATGGAATCTGAATCACAAGGATGAGCTTGTTCATACTGTGTGGATACTGTAGCTGAAAGCAACATGTATCTTGCCGTATATAGTACCATCAATTAGGAATCAGTCAGTCACCACTGACCTGCATTTAGGGCTGTCCCCCAGGTGGCAGTTTTCTTATCAGTTGTTTGTTGTTTCAAAAAAGTCTGTTGAACATCTACTTATCCAATTCATCCTTCCAGTACACAATGTCAAATGCATAGTAAAAGTACAGCCTTCTAGATTGTTTCAAGAGAATTTAGGAGGGATAAATAGGAGTGTTGAATCTTCCATGGCTCAGGCGGCAGTGGGCCGGCTTCTCACCGCTGGATACCGTGGTTCAGATCCCGCTCACTCCATGTGAAATTTGTGCTGGACAAAGCGGAGGCAGGACAGGTTTTTCTCCAGATACTCCAGTTTTCTCTGTCATCTTTCATTCCAGCAACACTCTCCATTAACATTTCATCTGTCAGTCACTTATCATTGCCCCAGAGGAGTGCGACACATATCCTCGCTGCTAGATGGGGGCTTCATTCATTCCATTCTTGACCCAGTCAAATGATTGGTAACAGGCTGTGGATTTTCATTCAAATAGGAGTGTTGAAAATGTAAACAATCACTAAAATTACAATCTACGATATGTTACAAATACGGACATATCCTGTCTAAAATGGACATTTGGTAACCCTAATGATGATGATGATGATGAATTTCACCAGACCTCTCAGATTCATGAAAGGATATGAAGACAGAGCCTAAGTTGTTCGGGAGAAAGGGAGTACTAACTTGTAAACAATAGAATGTGCCCATATCTCATTTCATGTGCTAATTGAAAGAATTTAAACATAACTGAAAATCATATAGGTCAAATAAAGTTAAGATCAAGAAGAATAACTCCATGTCCTCGATGGGATTGCAGTGCCATTTCTTTAGAAGGAATTGATACATATGAAAATAAGAAATTTCACTGTACCTGTAACAAATGTTTGATCCATACTTTGAGAAGTGTATAAATTGTACTTAAATAAAAACTTTGTTGTCAGCTGCAACTTTGTGTTTGAAGTATGCATTGTAGTACTTACGCATTGTTACTTCAATGTTCAGGCCAACATTGTATTCAAGACTAATTCAATCGTTTTGAAAGCAAACTTATGACTGACCTACTATTTACATCATTGATGCCAACAACCAGATATGTGCGATTATCCCTAGAACACAAAACCTCGTAATATTTACCATTGCACTTTCCATTTATTATTTTGCAGCACCCAAATAAGAAAAAGAAGACTGGACTGGAACACAGTTACAGAAGAGAAGTTGTGGAAAGAGAGGCAACGTTGGAGAAGTGCCATCAACACTCTGACTTGGCGGGAGCTGGACAAGGAGAAATGAAATGAAAATGATGATGATGAGCATACACATCACTATACTAAATAAAAAATCATACACAGCATCTTTTTCTTCATTTGATAGTAATCTATCTTCTGACTGTCATCATATTATTTGCATTTGGCCACCTTCTGACACTAGCTGCAACATAACTTCATTCACCTCTTCATGCTCCTTATTCTTGTGAAGGTCCACGAAAACATCACACATAATTGTTTCATTCATCAGGAGCAATTTGCACGGTGTTCTTTGCAGTACACTCGCAAACACTGACTGAAATATGACGTTATTCACCTCATTGTAGAAGGAAACACGAGGCAGATTTTCCTCTTTGTGCCTCTGTATCCAGCTTTCACTTTTAACTCGTAAAACTCCCCGTATCATCATCCGGAGATCAGACTGCAAGCTCGAGATTTCAAGTCTTCTCTACATCAACGGTCTTGTAAGTGCTTAATTCAGCTGGATAGTAATATTTGGATTTCTCAAAGGATTCTGAATTTTCGGAGGATTTTGTGTTGTTTTGTTCATTTGACTGTTCTACACACTTGTAATCAGTATCGGTTCATGCTATTTTGTCTTCTTCATCGGCACTTAACTTATCATCACTTTCCCCACAGTATCTTGAAGCATTATTGCAATTTGTGCACCAAACTCCTGAACATTTCCTCTTAGGATACTCATCTAAAACAATTAAAGTGTGGTAAAGACCAGTATTTTCACTGGTTGAGGTTATATATGTGCCTATTTTTACATACGTTACAAACGTAAGTTGCATATCATTCTATACTGAATACTTACCTTCCCATAATTGCACCCGGTAAACACAAAAGCTCATAAAATTTACGACTCTACATTGAATTTTTTCCTCATGAATGAGCAGATCATAAAATAGAATTCATGTTAACTATCATGACTACACTGAACGGCACAAAAAAACAAAATACTTCAATTTCTTTCAAAGCTGAAATTTTTTAAACATTTATGACACTAATCTACTGTCTTACGATATAATATTGTGCTACAGTGCCATCTAAGTGTCTAGCAATTAAAAGAAGAGACGATTATAAACAAATTGAACAAATTAAGCCAGAGATGCCCATTTCAAGGAAATATTGAGTAAGCTCATAAAAGTAATGCACTTCTGTTTTGATGTTCTACACTTCACACTTCCCTTCACAGACTTCAGAGACGATCTCGAGGACCTCTGTTCACATCTTCAGAAGTGTGTGTTGCCACCTCTTGCACCAATGACGGCATTTAACCTTTAGGGATGCTCCTGATTAATGCGGTAATGTCCTGTTGAGGAATCATCTCCCATTCTCCCAGGAGGGCACTCCATAGGTCCTGTAGGGTCTCTGCAGAGTGCTGACCGGCTCTTCTCCTAAGCTGGGCCCAAACGTGCTCAGTAGGGTTCAGGTCAGAGCTTCGAGCAGGCCAAGCCAATGCATGAATCCCTGTTTCATCCAAGAAAATGCGGGCATGCATTAATGTAAAATCATCACCAATAAATGGAGCGAAAGGCACAACATGCTCCAGAAGGATTTTTCTCCAAATACCGATGTGCAGTAAGACTCCCATTCTCCACGAAGACCAAATCCGTCCTTGCACCTGTATTGAATTACGCCCACGCCATAACAAAACCACGCTGAAAAGGTGTCGTGAATGTGGAAGGGGAATACTTTTTCCCTGGCCTTCTACAGACTCTCTCTGCCATCAGGCGATCGGAGGCCAAATTGCGACTCATCGGTGAACAACACTTGAACCCATTGTTGTTCTGTCCAGCCAAGCTGTTCTCGTGTGAAACGTAGTTGAGCTGTGCGATGCTCTCTGGTGAGTTCTGGACCTGTAGCAGGTCTTTTGGACTTAAAATTGGCTTCTTTCAGTCTTCTTGATGATGATGATGCTTGTTGTTTTAAGGGGCCTAACATCGAAGGTCATCGGCCCCTTTCAGTCTTCTTCAAACGGTTCTTTCACTAACATTGACTCCTCAAACTTCGTGGAATCAATTTTGTGCTTAAACAGCGGTGGTGTGACTGTTGCGGAGAACTTGAAGTTGTAAGAAGCGGTCATCTCCCTCCAATGTTACTCAAAAAAAAAAAAAAACTATTAAGACAGTCACAGGAAGATCCTACAAACACATGTGGTTGAAAGGGAAACAATTAAAGGTACAACAATAAAGCGCTACAAGAGCGGGAAAACATTGGCTCACATCCGGCGATGTGTTTTCCAGGTTGCATGGGAAAAACAATTGAAGCTAGTGCAATAAACAATCAACACTTCATTTTTTGCTCGCAAAGCAATGCCAATAACATATGCCGTCTTAAAAAGTTCATTGAAGTGCTTCACTTTGATTAAATAGATAATTACATAATAATTATACATCATTTATTGGGTGTTGCATTTTTCATGCCGCTCAGTGTATATAGGAAGTTACTACAATGGATAGCAATGTGGCGCGCAAAGACAATACAAATAACTCATTGTGCCAAATTGCCGTCGTCAAAATTACTAAGTTTTGTGTTCTATGGTTGAAAACTTTTATCCATGAGCCCTGATAACCTACAAACTGTTGTTTGTAATGGTATCAAACTCAGTACTCTGTTTGAGGATATTAAAAGTTCACTTTGAGGATTCTTTGCTTTGTTTCGTACATAATTCGGATCTTAATTTTTTAAATGCTGAACATCTGTAAAATTTGTACTCTCAGTAAGTTTCCACCCAAATTGACAAGTGTCAGTCACTTCAGATGTTCATGTGAAATTATATTAATGGCAGTGGGATAAGAATTAGTAGCCCAGAAATAATTATTTATTTTTATTAGTGCCTTTTTACAGTGGCGAATTTATGGCTCGAGGCCTTAACCATATACCAATTAAAATTTTAAATAAAATACTAAGATACTTAAAATAGTTAAAACTATATAAATTAATAGAATTAAAATGAATTTAAATAAATTACTTACTAAATTAATTTTAAAACTAATTAATATTAAAAACTCTTAAAACTGACTGATCCTCGGGCACACACACATTCATACTTCAACCATTCAGTCAGCTGCCCTCAGCAGGTAGTCTCGTCAGGTGACCTTAAATCTTGACAAAGAGCTAGTTTCTCTGACCTGAGCTGGCAGGGAATTCCATGATCTGGTGCCGGTCACCACAAATGATCTATTAATAGAAACAAAGGATCTCGACTGTGTATGTAAATTGTGAAATAATGATATAAAGGTGAATTTAGAAGAAATATACAGTGGCCAATTTTCAGGTAACTCAACACCATCGTTAAAATGTGTCGTTGCCAACGTTTATCAGGCTTCAGCCACGAGAGAACCTAATACATGGTGTGATTCGAACATCATACCTGATATTTTTAATAAATCGCAGGCAGGAATTCAGTGCTCGTTGAAGTTTTAGTGTTTCTTCTCTAGTCATGTAAACTAAAATGACGTTGCAATAATCAGTAATAGGGAGAACCAGTGTTTGTATTAGTTTGGCCTTTAGCTCAAATGGAAGTACATCTGTGCGCCGTTTAAGAGGGTGAAGCGCTCCAAAAATCATTTTATGGATTTCTTTCGTGTGATCAGACCAATCAAGTGTTTCATTCATAAGTACCCCAAGATTTTTAACCATTTTACTGTAGGAGATAATGTTACCATTCAGTTGGATAGGCGGGATTGTAACATTGTTTGAGCAGCTGCCTCTATGGGTTAGTGGTAGGGTGTTGGCCTCCGCATCCCAATGTAGCGGATTTCAAACCCGGCAGAGGTGGTCAGATTTTTTGAAGGGTGGAAAAATGTCCATTCGACACTCCATGTCGTACGATGTTGGCATGTAAAAGACCTCTGGTGACACATTTGGTGTTTAACCAACAAAATTAATTAACCCTCGAAGTGGCGGTCATTTATCCTGTAGTGGCAGCGATATTTTACCGGTGTTGCAGACTCTTAGTACAAATTGTGTTAAAAATGTTATGCATGTTATACATACATAAACAGCACACCGTTTTATCCTCAAAAGTACAAGGAATAAGATGGTGATGATACTAAAACTGTTATTTATCATCCACAAAGTGTAAGACCAAAAATATATTGAATTTGTTTATATTATTTATTTTTGCAGAAGTTTTGTTATATATAATATGTTTATATTTAGGTGAATTTAAAAAATGACATATACAGTAAATAGTTGCGTACTGGTATATAGTTTATAATAATGTTCTTAGCTGGAAAAATTATACAACAATGTATACAACAATTGTATGCTACCACTCGTACATTTCACTCAGTCACTTGGGTGGGCCTTCCTTTTTACTCCACGATTGTCAGGCTTCCAGAAGTGCACTAGTTTATGATAACACCTCTGGTGAATACCACCATTACATCCTGCACACCAGAATGTATACTTCTCCTTCTTTTCTTGCAAGCACACAACACATAGGCGATTGTTATTCTGTGGCAATTTTTTGAGAGCGTGAGAGAGGCCTCCTGCATGACCTGTTGGCCTCACAACTGGAATTGGGAACTGTTCATTTAGCAATCCCCTAACTGTACTGACCATGAAGTCTCATCTTGCTAAAAGCTTATCAGTGTCCTTTATTTCCAGAATGTATGCGTCAAATAATGTCATATCTAGAAGATTTGAAAAAATTTGCTTCCAGTACCTTCTGGTGGGTCTGGAACAAGTGGCATGGAAAATGGACTTATCTTTAGTATCTACACCTCCCATGAAGATATTGTACTTATGAATCAGTAGTGGTTTCAGCCCTTCATTTCCCTTTCGACTCCTTACAACACTGTCCTCAGCGTGACATCCAGTTGAGAGACAATAAAGTGGTTTCCGTTTTAGTCTCTTTATAAGCAACCGGTAGAACGTCACCTTGCCTAAAGTAAACAGTTTGCCTATAGGTTCAAGTTTTGTACCTAAAACAATCTGAGACAGTCCCTTTGAAGATTTATTCACTCTTCCTGTGAGGAAAAGATTCAGTATTGCTGACGTGAATGTATATCAACACTTCAGATTTATATCAGCAGGATAACTGGTGACTAAATATAGCTCGCTTAGCTGAGATGTACGTGTGGCTGGCTGCTATGTAGCAGCTAGCACAAGACAGCGGGATTATGACATTACTTTGCCTACTATGTACACTAGATTAGTGCAAGATGCTATTATACAAACTATTTCATGATTATGAACAAACATTTCCCCTTCAATTGATTCGTAATTAGCATATTTCGATAAATAATAATTCAATTATCGAAATGATGAGCATGTCAAAACGCCTGTTATCAGGCGTTGCCACTGGGCAAACGCATAAAATGCCTGATATCGGGCGTTTGCCACTTGGAGTGTTAAATCTCAGCCATAATCGCCCAAGAAAGTTTTGGTTTACTCGGTCTGCCGTCTAGTGGGCCTAGAGTAAAACGGAACGTTGAAATTGATGAGCAGACAGCCAGATGGCATCAAATTGAAATGTCTGCACACGGTAGCTGAGGCCATATGATTATTATTATTAGCTCAGTAATTTTCATGATCCAATTATGATTGCCTGAGATTTTGTGGAGTTTAGTATAAGAGAATTTCGTTGTGCATATATACTGACTCGTTGGAGGTCATTGTTAATATCTTGTATTTTTTCACCTAAGTCTGAAGTCTCGTAGTTTCGATAAATTTGAAGATCATCAGCATAGAGGTGGTGTGTGTTGTTTCCTATCACAGATTGTATGTCATTAACATAAATACAGGAAAGTAAGGGCCCTAGAATACTGCTCTGTGGGACACCATTAAGTTCCATTTAGAGGCCTTGCACTGTTTCACGCTGTTGACGGTTACTCAAATAAGAATTTAAAAATTTAAGTGCAACGGGGTCGAAATTTAGCAGTTCCATATTCTTTATCATAGTCTGAATTTCTATAGTGTCGAAGGCGCTACTGAAGTCAACAAGGATAAGTATAGTGAGCAGTCGTTTGTCCATAGCATTTCTAACGTTTTCAGTAACCTTCAAAAGTGCTGTCGCAGTACTGCGACCCTTCTTAAATCCAGATTGCATAGGGTCCAAAAGAGCATTTTTATGTAGGTATTCTAGAACTTGCTCGTATCGTAGACGTTCAAAGGTTTTTAGAAAGCGCTGGGAGTATGGACACAGGACGGTAGTCAGACGATGACTGTGGGTCTAAACTCTTAGGTATCTGTATTATATTGGCTGTTTTCCAGACAGTAGGGAAACTTCCGTTCAGTAAACAGTAATTATGTATGTGCGTCAGTATAGACAGGACAGCCCCCATAATCTTATGTATAAAAAACAAGTAATTGGAATATCATTTACACCTGTAGCCTTTGATTTAATCGCGTACAAAGCCATTTTGAACCTGATTTTCTGTGACTCTGTGAAATGTGAATGGTAGATTGGCTGGGGGGGGGAGGGTGGTGAGACAGTGCAATTAATTGGGGTAGGTTGAATATTTATTCTGATCGTTGTGCTTTTTAAGAAAATAATATTTATAAGGCCCGTACTATAATCGTAGTTCATGGAAGGATTGATAGTGATTGAATTACAGCATATATGGATTTGAACTTTTAATAATCGATATACAGTTCTCATTTCGCTGATTTATTTCCGCAAATATTGTATGCACTTCGAGGTACTTGATTGATATCCTATCAGGGCTATCAGTACTCCCATTAGCAGATGGAAAATGCTGAAATTTTCACCTCACTTCTGAAACTATAGTACTGAAAGAGTTTTGTTAGAATTTCAGATGGGGGGAAATGCATTGTAGTTAAATAGTACCTCCAACAGCATCTGATGTACTAGTGTTTTCCCTACAGACATGCCTGAAATTATCCTGTTCAGAGTATTTCCATCATTTTGACACTCACATATATATAGTATCTTGTAGAAAATGACTGTTTGAGCTGTTAGTAGATTTGTAGATGGGGCAGTTATCTGCTTGTTATTTTCATACTTATTTTTTTATTTGTACCAAAGTTGATGCAAATATTAGGTATTTGAGAAGATATATTGACTAGTATAAGTGAGATAGGAAAGAAGGAGGTAAGATTATATATCGGGAAATTTAAAGTGTAAAAAAAGTGGTAAATGAGGAAAAAAAGTTGGGAGAGATTCACACAAGAGTTGAATAAGGATGTAAATGGGGGGAAAAGGATGTTATATGAATTGATAAAAAATAAGAGAAAAAATCTGCACAAAACAAGTGAAGGAAGAAAGTGGAAATGTAATAACAGACCCAGAGGGGATAAAGAATAGGTGGAAAGACTATTTTGATGAACTCCTGAATGTGAGAAATGATGCAGAAGGAAGTGTAGCGGTAAATGAGGATCCAGAAATGGAGAGTGATATTGCAATGGCAGTTAAACAAATGAAAACAGGGATGGATGAAGTATGTTTGGAAATGATAAAGGCAGCAGGACCTATTGGTCTACATTGGTTATATAGGCTGCTAAGGTATATATGGGGAGGGAAGCAAGTACCTGGTGATTGGTGTAAAGGTGTAATAAATAATACCAGTATTTAACAAAGGTGATAGGAAGGTTAGAGACAGGTATCAAGGAATTACACTGTTGTCACAAGTAGCCAAAATATTGGAGAGAATAATAGAAAGGAGGATGAGAAGAAGGGTGGAAAGAGATTTAGAAGAGCAGTATGGATTTTGACAGGTTAGGTCAATGATAGACCCTATATTTACCATCAGATTACTGATGGAAAAACAGTGGGAATATGGAAAAGATCTGGTGATGGTATTCCATGACTTAGAGAAGGCATACGATAGTATTAATAGAGTAAAGGTGTGGGTAACCCTGAAAAGGACAGGATGTGGAAGGCAATCAAGGGAACTAGTGAAAGCAGTGATTGTATAAGAATTGTTTCAGTTGTGTCCAGACTTCAGTGGGGAGAACAGATTAGTTTAGAAACCAAACTTGACTAAGACAGGGAAATGTATTGTCTTCACTTGTATTTATAATGGTTATGAATGAATTTCTAAAGGAAACAAAGGCAAGATATGAAAATACTTTTGTTTGCAGATGATCTGGGGAGTCAACAATACAGAAGTGCAAATACAACCAGAGGCTTTAAATGACAATATTGAGAAATATGGTATGAAAATCATTGTGGAGAAGAGCAAAACAGTGGTAATGACAAAAGGAGAAAGAGACAAAATGTTGAGGTTCTTGAATATTTAAACATATGGGAAGTGCAATAATGCAAGGTTGGATAAGATGATCAGCAGAAGAGTACAAGTGGGAAGAATGTAAGAACCCTGATGCGAAACAGAGAAATTTCTATGAAATGTGAGGAGATAAATTTAATTTTTTTCTTTTCCTTCCTTATTTAAATTATATTTTGGTGGACATTGACAGAAATCGACAACAGATTCATAACCAACATACAGTGAAATCTCCCATCAACAATAATGATAATCCGCTCTGTAATGATAACATATTCTGGTCTCCTCATTAACTCCATTTTTGTTATTATTATTCTTGTGTCAGAAACGTCTAGAATATAGTTACAATTACACTTGGTCATGTGATACACATTGTGACCCAAATTTTGCTACATCAAGTGCATTCTGTGCGCCTTGAAAGAGTTCATCTTCTGTACAGGATTATGGGCACAGCAGACAATGAAGCATGTGCTCCAGAGTACGGTCTGCCCTGCAATCTGTTTAGCATCAATGTAACCCCATCTTACTAAGGCCACTTTGGATCTTCCCACACCTGATCTCAACCTATTGAGAGATTTCCATGTTGTCGAGTTCTCTTTGTAGCCATGTGGTAAGCATTCAGCTACTGCTATCTGTCCAGGAATGTTGCGAGACCTTGTTTTCCTTAGCTGTAATCTTGCTGTTTCGGCCGATCTGATCAGTTACTGCAATATAGGTAAAAATCTGTTCCATTAATTCCATTGATTCAGTGTAAAATTCCTTTGCTTTAATGATAAATCTCTCCATTATGATTGCCTTTCCAGACCCCAGTGATGTGCTCTCCCAGTCCTGTGATAATTGTAGCACAAGAGTAATTAGGAACATTGTTACTGTCATATGAGTATTGAACTTTCCTATTGTGTAACTGTAATAAACTAGAGTGTTTATAGCTCTGCACTTACCTAGGGTGAGTTTGTTGAGCAACTCTGGGAACTCTGCAGCTACTGGAATTCCGGGAAGATATAGGTTGTGTGCATATCATAAGGATTTAAACAGCAGTGCAGTAGCTATCGGACAGCTGCTTAAAAATAAAATAGCCCCTTTGTTATTTTATTTTGACTTAACACATTATCGTAGATTCCAAGGACTCTTGTAAATGTAGCAGGTATGTTTTGCCCTGGAAAGACAGTGCAGGGGGTTTCAGATTGCTCTTTACTTACAAAGTTTATATAGTACATTTTTTGACAGCGTGGTTTCATGTTCCTGGAAAAAAAGTAAGTCTGCAGCAGAAATTAATGGTAATTAGAGAAATAATGGAGGGAATGAAACAGACACAGAAAGAAATTTTGTTGTGTTGTCTCTAAACTCATTTATTACTGGGAATGATACATACAGCCGAACCTGCCCTAGCGTACACACCCCTATACAGGCGTTTTTCCATGGAACTAATTTTTCATAAGACACATGTTAAATAAACCTGATATAAGTGGACATCTCAAATTCCGGACAGCAGACATTGCTATAAGTCTTGTCCACTTGTCTTAGCAGACACTTTACACGTTCCAGGACACTTTCTTTACACAGGGAATATGTCATTCTTTCTCTTAATATCATTCTTCAGACATATGGGAATTCCTTTTGAATGTTTGTAATGTTTCTTGTCCAAGGAAAACAGAAAGAAACATACATAGGAATGCTGAAGTAGCCATGAAGTTAACTGTTCTGTACAAGGCTCTTTCCAAACCATTCGTTAGGGTCGTTTTGTATTCTAATTAGTGTATATTTTGATCATTCTAGTTGCCCGGGAATGCTGCCAGTGAATGTTTAGTCACAAGTTACGAGGAGATTTTCTGGCATATCTTGCTTAATTTTATTAATAACTCGGATTGTCACTGATAAGGTCGAGGTCAGGTAGTTCAGTTAAAATTGACAAGAAACTTTCATGTGCTGATTGTTGAGGCAGAAATATTGTAGCATTTCAATTGCCCAATAAACATGAACAGGAAGGGCGAGCGCATTTGGATATCAAGACAAGGAAAAAATGTAATGCAAAATGACTTTCAGTGAGATAAGCTCCCTGAAAATTAAACTGCACAAAAACAATTGTGAAGAATGAAAATGTTACAGGAAAAAATGAGAGAAATCGCAAATAACCTGAAAGTGATGATGATGCTTGTTATTTAAAGGGGCCCAACTACCAGATCATTGGCCCTCCTGAAAGTTAAGCTTAAGTCAGGAAAGAATTTGTGTGTCACACTGGCTCATTTATTCTCATTTCAAGAATATCACAGTAAAGAAAAATGTACTAAATTTGTACACTCAGCTGAATGACAGAGATAAGTTATTTAAAAGGTTCAACCTTATAACTAACTTATCTCTGTGATCTCAGTTCAATACGGTAACAATAATGAAGCTTATGTCTTTGAACTCAGCTGAATGATTACTTCCCCAAGTTGAAATGAATGTAAAATCACTTGTAATATCTCCCAGGCAAATATTTAGTTAAGAATTATTTAGAGAATAATCAAAGGAAAGGTGTATGCTTATATTTAAGGTTCTTTGCTGTTAAAGTGTTTGATTAATTTTTACAATCTTGTTTTAGGGGACACCTCTTGTAATGGATATTTTTCCACTGTGTATATGTGATATTTATATATTTATTTATTTATTTATGTATTTATTTATTTATTTATTTATTTATTTATTTATTTATTTATTTATTTAGCAGTGGCAAAGTTAGGGCTTGTGGCCATCTCTTACACTTAATCACTTAATTACAAAATAATAAAGAAATACTATCATTGAATTAGACATGTTAGCAAGATAATAAGTTGGAAAAATACATAAGTGAAGTTAGCAATGTGCATCATAGAAAAATATAAAGCAGTTATGAGAAACAATACATCATAAAGGATATATACTTTTCTTTAACAAGTTGTTTTACGTTGCACTGAAACAGATAGATCTTATGGCAATGATGGGAGAGGAAAGGGTTAGGAGTGGGACGGAAGCGGCAGTGGCCTTAATTAAGGTACAACTCCAGCATTTTCCTGGTGGGAAAGTTAAGAAAACCATCTTCAGGGCTACCGACAGTGGGGTTCGAACCCACTATAGTACGCAAACCTTTCCTTGATACTTGAGCTCCCTAGTGTTGAATCGTGACTTGGTATCAAGAAAAGGTTTGCGTACTATACACGAATTGAAAAATTAAATATTACACTCACACTCACTATTATTTGTAATAATAGTGATAATATTAGTTCTAGGAAATAACTGCATATTTTAATTTTGAAATCACAGAGTCACATACCATAATGGCCCAACCATGCAGTCTGTCATACATCACCAGTCACACTAAGCAGTCTGCAGTCTTCAGAAGAAAATCTCTGCAAGCAGTCTTAAATTTTATATACGTCTTACAGTTGCTGACATCAGCTGGAAGTTTATTCCAAAGTTGCGACCCAGTCACAACAAAGGATTTATTGTACCTACAAGAGCGGTTAACTGCAATAGCAAGGGAAGAGCCAGATCTGGTATTAAGATTATGGAATGAGGACAGGAAATGAAATTTCAAAGAAATAGTTGGGGGAGATTTTCATCTAGAGTTAGATATGCCGACATTGGTATATGTAATTTTCACCGCCCTTCGGATTTCAGCCAGGAAAGAACTTTGTATCTAGGAGTTGCTGTATGTGAGAAGTGTAACTCAAATTGAAAGCAAACCGAAGACTTGAGTTCATTGCTCATTGCAGCTTTACAGCTTTGTTCGCTAGTTGCGTTAACAAGGACCCCGTCACAGTAGTCAAGTAGTGGTAGCAAAAGGGTCTCGATAAGTAGTATAAGAGTCTCATGTCTTGTGTCAAAATATCCTTGTGCCGTTTCAGTGGATGTAGCATTGCGTGCATCTTTCTGCAAGTATTACTCACATGTGCAGATCAGTCAAGAGTTTCAATCTGAGTCATATCAAGGTTCTTCATTGATTTATTAAACAGAATTATGGTTGCACTTAAAGTCACTGGAGGAATAGTGTGGTTTTTAGACAATTATTTAAAAAAAATCAATTACTACTGATCTGCATTTAGGACAGTCGCCCAGGTGGCAGATTCCATATCTGTTGTTTTCCTAGCCTCCAGGCACTAGTCGTATTTAGGTTACTTTTGGAACATAATTTAAATTTAAGATTATGGATTATTTGTTTAGTTTTATTCTTAATTATTCTATAATTTTTTTAGTCACTTGGGCCATGAGTACGTTTGTAATGACGGTAAAGAGTATCACATTGAGACATCATATTTTTAATTGCAGAGGTTAGCCATGGATTAGGTAAGCATGTTTATTGTATAGACAGTGTATTAATGAATTGAATTTATTCATTTTTGCATCAATGTCTTGCAGATTTAAAATGTCATTCCACGGAAGATTGTAGGCATCGTATCTTAATTCATGCATGTTGTTATTTTACATATTCCTGCATGTTATATACCTAGACTTGTATTTTGGAATGCAAAGTGAGTAAGTGAGAAATATAAGATCGTGGGTGGACGTAGCCAGTACTGAATTGTGTCCAATCAAGCTTATAGCTGCAGTCGCTTAAGTGCATCCAGTATCCAGTATTCAGTATTCGAACCTGACTGTGGAAGCCCTGAAGATGGTTTTCCGTGGTTTCCCATTTTCACACCAGGAAAATGCTGGGGCTGTACCTTAATTAAGGCCATGGCCACTTCCTGCCCTTTCCTGTTTCATCATCACCATAAGACCTATCTGTGTCAGTGCGACGTAAAGCCAATAGCAAAAAAAAACTTTAAGAATGTGTCTATGAGTCACCACTTTCTGAAGGTTGTTAGTCACTTTGAGATGTATTAAGGTGTGGGAAATATTATTGGCAGTATGGACAGTAGGGTCAGAGGGAAGGATAGTCAAATCACATGAGGAAAACAAGTCTTCCAGTTTCTTAGTATCGTATTTCTTCGTAAGTAGATTAGTGTTAAAGTCCCCTAATATACAGTAATGATATGTTGATAGCTGGTAGGAAGTTAAATAGATATGTTTGAAACTCGTTCGAATAAGATACTTTAGCTGGTCAACAAACCACTCCAATAAGTATTATCTGTCCACTAGTAAGTTCTTCAACGAACATAAACTCGGTCCTCGGCAATTCACCTGTCGATAAGGTACAAATGACATGGCTCTTCAGGTCATCTCTACATCCCCTCTTATTGGTGCAGTCATGACAATGGAGATCATAACCATCAAGGTGAACAGTTTGGAAATGAAGGTGATAACCAGCTTTCACTAATTTCTATCAAATGGACACTTTTTTTTGTTAAATTTAGCCTGAGTTTTGTCAAAGTGCGCGGGCAAACTTAGGCTGTTCAAATGACAATACTGGAGGGTATGAGGATATAGTGAAAGTTCTTGTTTTGAAAGGCTGCCGGCATCTGGGGAGGAGTTAGGAGAGTGCTATTCCTAGATAGGTCATTGTCATGGGAAAATACCATAGCTACCTGACTAACGGACATGCTTTAATAGGGACAAAAAGAAAATCTTATATGGATTTCCTTGAGAACTGGACCGCTAGCTGGTTAACACACCACACACACAATCACACAGGTAAACATAATAATAATAATAATATCATCATTTAGTAGGCATATCACATTAGTTTTATCACTCTGATAATCCACCTAACCATCTCATATATAAGTTCAGTTTATTAAGTGAACTAATGTGGAGCTTTTTTTCATCTTCTAAATGAACGACAATGCGGCCATCTTGCATTGAAACCTGCCGCGTACTCCAGAAGTCCCGTGCTTTATGCAATATTTCCTTCCTTCCTTGTGAACATCAGAGATTCAGTGATTAGTAGTTTGGTGCCTTTAAAAGCTCACTTGGTGTGCCAGATGCCATCTCTTTCATGGTACCTGATGAATTTAATTATGATAGGCCTATTTCCTCCGGACACCACCTCAGTTGCTGTCCTCTTCGTACAGACCAGTCTATGACATCGATCTATACTGTCTATAGACAATTCGTGCTCAGACATGTTTTTTATGTACCCAGCGCCAGAGCGTTGGTGTCCTCGCCAGGGGTCTCACTCGATGAACGAGGAGGCAGTTCCTTCTTCTGTACTGCTCTGCCTTGTCAATCAGAATGTCCTGCTAGTTGAGACATTCATGTAGATGGCTTACCTCCTTCTTCATTTTGCATAATTTGTCCAATATAAATTCCCAAAAGTCCTGGAACTCTGAAGCGAGGCCAGTTAGTGTGTCACCAGAGTTGGTAGCACTCGTCACGTCAGCAACCCTGGTTTGCTACAAGCTTGCTTGAAATTCAGCCATTCGCTTTTCAAACTTTGATAGACGTTCATTACGGCCTTCGGCGTCACAGACTTTATATGTATTGAAGTTCACACTTGAATAAAGCACTAGCACACCCGTGAATATTTAAATAGATATTATCTGGCTGATATGGCAGACGAATTGCAGAGAAAATTTACTCACATTGTTCAGCGTGTGCCATCTTGGAATAAGCAGGTCATTAATCTAATTCAGTGTTCTTTTATTCAGCAATTGACTTGAGAATCCATTATTCTAACTTCCTCCTTATAACAATACAAATATTCATACATTTACTCCAGCTACTAATCCGATTGCTTTTCTCAATTCTGCATAGGTTCGGTAGAAGGCTAGTACGTTTGTATGTGATTCTTGAATAGCCTGTTGGATTTCGCTTTGTTTTATTATGTAACGTCCATTGCCGCTTGCAGAAAAGGAGCAGTGGAGTTTACAAGTAACGAGCTTTAATAACATCTGTATTGGCTTGAAATCAAGTTGAAATATTTAAGAATACACTCACATATTCTATTAAAAGATCTGCCTGTTCAGTACATGTTGTTACCTTAAAATAGTACATTTTTCTTCTGCTGGGAGACATCATCCAGTAGAGTAATATACATATATACATCAGATACAAGAAATGAAATTGATAAAAATGGTGAGAGACAAGCTAAAAAATAATGAGATGAAACATAACATTTAAAAACTGGATGATTTTTCAATCAAATTTTCAGTATTAGTGGATCCATAAAATTCTTGATTCGGGACTTGAAGTTTGTTGATTACATTAAGGTACTAAATGTGATGTGATGTTTACATTAGTGGTGAGAATAACAATATTCTTCTGTGTTTAACATGTTGAATGCACATACAAATAGCTTCTTAAAATTATTGTTGGGAAACACTCTGTAGGAATTTTTAGTTTAAAGGATGGGTTATTTCTTGATTTAAAGTCAAAACGAAATGTGCTGATAATAAAAAGGGCTGTGAGTCCTTGATTTGAGAGTGTCTGAAAGACAATGAGAAAAACAAAATGTAAGATTGAGAGGTCCAAAAATATTGAACAAACTACATAGTGAACCAGATTAAGGTACTTGCTTCCTCTGCTATTGGGCCTGACAAAAAAATGTGAACTCACCAATGTTGAGGTTGGAATAACTGAGCTTGAACTGTGTCTGTTAGAGCGTTGAAAGAAGGGAGACGGGAGGTCGTGTTATGGGTGGAGAAAATAACTGAGAAGTCTCTGAGCGAGTGCAGCTTTGTGATTGGTGTTCCTTTTTATGCTTGGCCTTGATTAATTCTTCGTATAAGATGTTAATTTTATCTGATAATTTTCTGCAGGATTATTTCTTCATACACATTCAGCAAATAATGTTTATTTAATGTTTTTGTAATGCTGAGGTCAGTATTTATGTTTGTGAATGCATGACCGATATCTGTCATATGGTCGCTCTTGGCCTTCCCATGTTCTTGGTATTTTGTGATGAAATTTTCCCCAGTCTGATCCACGTAAGTAGTGTTGCAATCTACACATTGGAGCTTACAGTTGCCTGACTTATGAAATTTATTATTATTATTATTATTATTATTATTATTATTGATAATAATACTATGGGTGTTGTGAAAGAATTTTGTGTTAGTGGTCCTGAAATAAATTCTGAAATTTTATTTTTTAAACAAATTGGAGATTTTGTACAGTTTTTTGTACTGTGCGTGAATGTGATGAAATTATTTTTTTCTGCTTCATTGCGGTCTCTCACAAGAGTGGTGACGGGTTTATATTTTATTTTATCAGTGATTCTGTCTACGAACTCTTTATTGTAACCATTCTTATTTGCTATGCAGTAAATGGCATTCATTTCGTTTTGTTTTTTATCTGTTGTTGGTAGGGGAACGTTAAATGCTCTATAAACCATGCTGAAATAACTGACTCTATTGTGAGCTCCTGGGTATACAGTCATTTTTAATCATACTAATTGTTTGGGTTGTTTTCTAAATATATTAAACGATAGGTCTCTATTGTTTCTAGTGATTTTTAAGTCTAGGTAATTTAAACTATTATTATTTAGCATATGGCATAAAATATACATATATACAATTAAATATGGTACAATTACAAGAAAGCATAATCATATTGAAATGTCCAGTCATCCTTTCCATTCTAATACTCCCTTTGATGGGATGAAGAAATCAGCCCAGCTACCCGAGTAGGCTCATAGTTTGCAGCTGTCGACGATGTGAGGGATGGTTTACCATGGTGTACTACAGTCACATCTTGGTGACGTAAGCAGTTCCACTTGTAGAGTGAGTCAACTATTGTTTTCTGATTCAAGTGTGAATTTAATAAACAGATCTATAAAATTGAGAAGATTTAAAAGATTATGGCCATTCGTTACTCTTTCATCTATTATTGCAAAAAATATCATCAACATATCTGTTCTAGTGGTGCAATCCATCAAGTTTATTAATAATTATAGTCTTTTCGATGTGGTTGGTATAAATTTCTGTTAAGGTGCCTTGAGCATTTCCAGCATGAAGCCCATAATGTAATGATTGTGTATTTCATTTTTCTCTATGTTCCCACAATGAGTGGCATGAAATTTATTGGCACCTTACCCAGCCATGTTGTTACTGTGATTTTTAAGAGTCTACATTGCATGATACTCCCTTCGTTATCATAGTTTAACATGTTATAAATAAAATATCAAAGAGATATTTTTTTTCAATTTCTGCTTCCATATGCCTCCCTTTCCGTACCATATTACCTATTTACTTGTTACCTACCACGGAGGAGTGAATCACCCTGAAGATAGATAAGGCTGATTTTTTAAAATATTTTATGCTTATTATGAGTGTGGCCTGTAGTTTATTTTTTTTGCACTTGATGTATGTAAAATTCTTGTAACTCCTGATTGATAGGACTGTGAGAGGTGCTGAATTATTGTTGAAATATCTTTTTCCTCCAACAGATAAATGTAGAAAATGGATGAGGTAATGAGATCATTGTAAAAAAGAGAAACCTCTGAATTTTGAATACAATTGAGGGAGCAGATTGAAAAAGGGGAAGTTGGTTTTTGTACTGAAATAAAACTTTGTAAGTATGTAGAGCTCATCTTTTGATTCCTTTCACACTTCGCAAAAAAATTCTGAGAGTTGTTATTGAAAAAAGTGTCTCCTTACTGTAATATTTGCTTAGATCTTTTTTTGAGGAAAGCCTATTATGAATGTGTATGGCAAGTTGTTAGCTAATTTCATAAGGAAAGTGTTGAGATTTGGCTCGGAGGGAATTTTGTTTGTTGTTTTGTTTCTTTTGCATTAGAGTGAAACTATAGAAAATGACAAATGTGTAAATCACAAATAAAAGTAATAAATAATGTTATTTGCTTTACGTCCCACTAACTACTTTTTAAGGTCTTCGGAGATGCCGAGGTGCCGGAATTTAGTCCCGCAGGAGTTCTTTTACGTGCCAGTAAATCTACCGACACAGGGCTGTCGTATTTGAGCCAGGATCGAACCTGCCAAGTTGGGGTTAGAAGGCCAGCGCCTTAACCGTCTGAGCCACTCAGCCCGGCCACAAATAAAAGAAGCATTGAGACTTCACCTAAATAATTTTGAGAAAAATTACCTTCATGTAAGGGGAAATGATAGTAATATGGAACCAAAAAGTAATTTTTAAACTGAATTTTTTGTGTTTTTATATGAATGTTTTTTATTGGAGGAGATATCATTAAATATGTATAGGACTCACTAATTTCTTCCATGTAGACTTTTCCATGTTATATCTTTCTCTTAGTTATTATTGAACATGGATCTTGGGCAGTTTTAAACGTTGTGCTTTGAACTTAGAAAGGAGAATTAGCCTTGAGAATTTGAATGTTTAAAATTGCAGAATATCCAATGACTCGTAATGTGGAATTTTCACCTGAAAAATGACATGGTGTCAAGGAGGCCATCTCTCCTAAATCATAACCCAGAAATGAATCAGGGTAGCCTCAATGATCCCAGATATAACTGAGATAAATTGGGGATTCTTTTTTTTTTTTTCTTTTTTTTTTCTCTTTCACAATGTTGTGCCCAACTAAGGAGTGGGATTGAACTTATTTAGCAGATATGCTTTCTTCACTTTCCAGAATATCTTCATCCTCTCGTTGGGTTTTTATTCCGTTTAGAATGTTGGTGAACAAAGATAATTTTGCTGAAAAACCCAAGATGAGAACCACCACTGCATGGATGGAAGAATGTGAACTGGAATTATTATTATTATTATTATTATTATTATTATTATTATTATTATTATTATTATTATTATTTCCATAGCTTTTTTTTTTATAATAATAATAATGTATAACAGTTTATATGTGTCTCTTAGTAGGAAGGAAGAAATACAACTTACATTAGATTATTTTTGAATATATTTGTCAAATGTTTGGAAGGAAGTTACTTGTATAATAACAGGCAGACACTTTTTAAAATTTTCTGTCTAGAACTATGCTCACAATAACTATTTTACAACTTCCTAAATGACAACCTCTCACGAATTCAAATTGAAATTTTTCACAGAGGTTCTTTTACTTGGCTGTTCACAGTGTTTGGAACCCTGCCATATACAGTAGCAGTTAAAACTTGACAAAAATCTATTACTAAATGACCCAAGAATGAAACACATGCTCACTAAGATTTGTGTAAGTGTGAATCTTTCTTATTCACTGAAAATGCTGTGGTAATAAGTGATTGTCTAGGAATAGCAATTCATGACTGCTTGCTCCTCAGATCATCTAAACATTCTCTGGTTTGTAAAGTGTTTTTGTAATGTTTTTATAAAATAATGAAACTCATATTGTAGCTTTATTTTATTCACTTTTAAAAATTGTATACATCATCTTTCTTTTGTTACAAAGAACATGATAGTAACATGAAATCAATAATAATAAAAATGATTGTTTAGGACTTGAATCCAAATCCTTCTTTTATATAAGATGCTGTGTTGCCTTGCTGGGAACTTGCAGACTTTACTTACCTTATGTGTACTTACAAAAATTATAGTAGTTCTATCTTCTCTTTGGGTTTAATACCTCAATGCAAATATTAAATTGTGTAGAAACTCATTAATTGATTTCATTAATTAATTAATTAACTCAATCATTCATTCCATCTGGGGCCAAACATCTGGATCCAAAGCGTATCAATAAAAAATGAAAATGTCCAAAACCTTATGAAAGACTGAGAGTATGGAGTACAGAAAAGCAAAAGAATTAAACTTTCTGCCATTCACAGACCTTATAGCACCGTAATTAGAAAAGATTTAGGTCATGTTAGTAATATGAAAATTGATTACTCATGCCAGAATAGACTTTGGACTTTCACCATTTTCATCCTGCGAATGAGAGAGTTCCTAATGAGTTTTAATTGTATTGACCTGTTCCTTCATTTTGTGCACCTTAATGGTGAGTGTGTAATGATCATACCAAGTTTGAAATTTCATCAGTACCTTTAAGTGGCCTCCTAAAACTAAAAGGTTGTTGAGCCCTGTATTGGGATGTCTTTATAATTAAATAATTATATAAATCTAAGTAAGTACATATTGATAATGTTATTGTTAAAACTATAAAACATTGCTCCATACACGATTTCAAAGTAAATGTTTATATTTTCATCGCATCATTGTTTAAACATCAGTAAAATTCTATTCATTACTGGGATGCAAAACCTTTGTAATATTTTATATTTAAACCTTTCTTTTTAACAGGTTCTTATCACTTAGAATTCAGTTGCAGTCAAGTCATGCATAAACATGAGTCAGTGACTCCTGTCATTTATAACTTGTCAAAATTGATGAAGTAACCAGTTAATTTGTGTAAAAACGTTTCTCAAAGCATTATTAACACACACAATTATTAGCAGACTTGCAAAAGCTCTTGAGAGTTTAATAGGTAGACCTGAATAAGTTTTCAGGCCCTCATATAAGTATTTTGTCAATATTGGTAGTTACAAATCCTTCTGATATATGAAAAACCTAATATTGTACTGTGAACTCCTATCATTTGGCTGTACCTATACTTGTTTTTGTAGAACGAGTATGGTAGGTGCTTTAATGCCTTGTTTTTCATTGTGGACTTCCTCAGGTTGGCCTATGTTTTATTTAAAGCTGATTGTTGGATTGATAATGAAGCCCTTTTTTAGTTGTCCTGTCTGTAGGCTATTATATCAGTCTCGCATGTCCTGCCTGTTGTGGATAACCCATGGATTTTCCTGTATATAGTGTAGTTTATGGTTTTTTTCTGCAGTCTTATCTTATGGTGAAATCAGTTTCTTGGCACATAGTGTGAAGAATGTTAGTCAAAATTTGTTTCTCCTTGATTATTACTGGTTTTAGTCTTGAGCTGTGCACAGGACAGTTAGAACTGCAGAAACATTTGCAATCGTTGTAAGCATTTCTCATTATAGTTACAGGGTTGTCCCTGGTACTGTCCGATCCATTTCTTGGCTTGTTTAATTCTTTATTATCCTTCTTTGGTATAAAGGATTCCAAATCATCAAAACTCAATTGATTTGTTTTTTGTTTTGGCTTTACATCGCACAGACATTAATAGGTCTTGTGAAATTCGATTGTTAATTATTACTGATCAACCATTTTATAGCTTTTTATGCTAAAAACTGACATGCTCATCATTTTCAAACAGAAGTATTTTTGCAGTGATTTACACATTTGTAAATGAATACTGAATGAAAGATAAAAGCCTTCCTAAGTAAATTCTGTGATAGAAATGATTCTTTTACATTTATGCTATGTAAAATGATGAGCATTGCCTGTAATTGTTGATGCTTCACAAACATCTTTGATTTTTGTACTTTCGAATTAACCTTTAATTTACAACTTTCTTTCATAATTTTATACAGCATATGCCTTGAAGACTATTATGTGAAGTATTCTGGATAGTTAATGCATTAATTACATTGTATAGAGGTGTTCCACATGTTGCTTCAAGTAATAAATAAGATTTCCACATTGACTGGCACAAAACTGAAAGCCTGAAAATACAATTAACAGACATTTATTGTGAGTATTGGCTATACATTTCGTAAGAATGTTTTTGCTTGTTATATTCGCTTGCTTTCTTCTTATTACCCACCCTAAGAGCAGAAGGTCTGATTTTTGAATACTACCTCTTGAATTAAATATTAACTAGCATGTTATTATCATGTTCATTTGAATATAACACATTGAGATTATTTTTCAGATTGTATAAGATCTGTACTAGTGCCTATGATTTGTTAGATTGCTCCTTGTGAATGGTTACTCTCTTTTGTTATGTGACTGTAAATCCAGTGACTGTATCATTCAGTGATGGTTCTTGAGGATATTACTTGCGCTTGTCTTCAGAGAGATAGTTGTTATCTTTGACTCTCTAAGTGATAGAAAATGCCTTTCTGATAATTCATTTTTTTGACATCAATAAAGTAAGTTTTCTTTTCTTTGTATGATTACATTATTCCCCCCCCAAATGGGACTGTTCTGAAGTTCTTCCATCCTCTTTAAGTAAAGTAAACCATTCACTTTATTATTGTGTGTTACAATATACTTCAGTTTTGACAGAACAGGAAGTGCTGTCCCATTTTCTGAGGTATTCAGTATCCAATATCCATTACACTGTAGTATTAGGTTGGAGTATTATGATGTAAAAGTAACATAATACAAGTTGCAGATCAGTCACTATTCCTGCTGTCCCTTGAAGCCCCTAGCCAAACCTTACTTAGTAAGTACGTAAATAGCAGTGCTATCTGTCCATATCACTTTCTTCAATTTCACTGCTCCTCTCATCAGCTTGTCTTAAACTATTTCAAGGAATTTGTGTAGTGACCCATTTACATTCCCAGAACTAAAACTTCGAAACCTTCATTTGCAGTGACTGCTTGGTAGCTCTCTGTATTCTTAGATGTCCAAAGATCGTTAAACAGATACTGGACCCGACATTATAAAATTCATTGATGAATGAATGTCGTACACTGTTCGTGAGGTGCCTAATGAGAAATTACTAAATAGTCCTCCAATAAGGTAAAACGTAAGCAGGTTTAATCCAGTTTTTATTTATTTTTCATTGCACCAACACAAACTGGTCGTATGGCAGTGATGTGATAGGACAGGACTAAAAAGGCAGTGAGATATTTCTTTTTTCAAGTGTAATGCTGCTACCATATGTTCGTTTATACATTTCTTTACTAAAAATTAGTTTCGGCAGACTGAAGTGCCTGACAGGTATAAATTAACTTACCCCCTATGGGTGGGGGACGCAGGTGTATAATACACCCACGGTATCCCCTGCCTGTCGTAAGGGGCGGCCAAGGGATGATAACATTAGAACTATGAGAATACTTGTGATATGTACCATTAAGTGTTGAACACCATGGGTCGATGTTACTTGCAACTAGTATCACCTTGCGAGGAAAACCATGGGTCTACGTTACATAGGAGCAGTACCTTTATGCAAGAAACACTACGGCTCTGGGCATTGTTTGTGATAATGGTCATTGTGTGTATTCCACTGGTTGTTTCCACTGTATTCAGAATGAGTCTGCATTACCTACGAGTAGTACCACTGTATAAGAAAGGCCATGGGTCTACGTGGCCTGTGGTTAGTGCCACTAAGTGAGAAACACCATGGGTTTGGCTGGTGCCTGTGATTAGTACCACTAAGTGAGTAAAACCATAGGTGTGCATTGCCTGAGAGTAGTAGTACCATTATGTGAGGAATACCATGGGTTTGTGTTTCCTGTGGATGTTGCCATAATGTGTGATACACCGTGGTCTACATTGTCTACGATTTAGTACCACTACTGTATGTGAGCAACTGTGATCTACAGTGTCTATGATTTAGTACCACTACTATATGTGAGCAACACCATGAGTGTGGGGTCGATGACCTAGATGTTAGGCCCCTTTAAACAACAAGCATCATCATCATCACACCATGAGTGTACATAGCCTGTGATTAGTTCCACTAAACGAGGAACACCCTAGGAATACCAGCACCCATGATTAGTCCCACTATGTGAGAAACACCGTGGGTCTTCGTTGCTTGTGAGTAGTACCCTTATATGCGAAACACCATGGGTTTGTATTACCTATGAGTGGTGCCATCATGTGTGACATACCATGGGTCTACATGGCCTGTGATTAGTGCCACCATGCGAGAAACACCATGAGTCTACGTTACCTGTGATTAGTACCACTATAGGAGAAACAGCATGGTTCACCAGTGATTAGTGCCATTATGAGGGGCCAGTGACATGGATTTTGGACCCATTTAGATAATGAGTATCATCTCAATAATTAAGGCATTCTGAATTGGATCTACTGATTGTTTTTGTTTCACATTTTTTCATCATTTGTTTTAGATTCTAGTCAGTGGATACATTTTGACATTTTAATTTTCATTTTGTTCACCTCGTACCATTAGAGGCTGATGACCTAGCGTTTAGGTCTTTTTGAGCAATAAACATCATCATATTTTAACTGAGTCGAAACTGTAAAGAGATGGCTTCAGATATTATAAGCATTATCCACTACTTGGAAGCCCTGCCATGAGTGGCAACACAAGTGGCCGAAGGATGACCGTCACCAATGCTGCACTGTTATTGACTCACATCACTATTCGGAGTGACCGTCTGTTGAATGTGATAGCCCCCAGACAACTCTGTTGCAGTCAAGATATTTGTTCTTGACATCACTCCAAACCGAGGTGGTAGTGGGTGGTTATCAATGGCAGGACATGGAATGGTCACTGTGGGACCAAAGTCCCTTCAGCCAAGTTCCTGGAAATGGTTTGGGCCAAAACGGACCTGTAAATATGGTGCTGTCTGTTTACACATGGTGGGGGATGAAACAGTTGGATCTGCAAGTTCTTCTCCGAGGATACAATGATTGTCCTGGTGGTCAGTCGAGGGCATTCTGAGCATGGTTGCTATATGTGTGTGCCCTCATGCATCCACCTATCCCAGTATGCTCAAACACTATGGTGAGAATGACATAGCTAGCTGATGATTTGCTGATATCATTTCAGCCTTGAACATTCCAATAGCACGTCTTCTCTTAAACACTATTAACTGGGTTAATCTCTTAGATTGCATCGAAGAGGCATATCAAATGGTGGACGAGTTTTACATAACTGGAAACGACAGTCCACTATGTTAGAGTAGTCTGTGCAAGTCACAGGTGAGAGCAGGTTCATGGCTTCTGGTGGTGAGACTGCTCAACTAATCACTTACTACACATAATTTGACCAACTGTATGTTGTGATTTGCAGCAAACAGATGTAACTTTTTATATGGTTACAAAGGTAAATGGATTTGTAGTAAGGATGTAAAGGAGAGGTTGTGTAAGTCAATGGTAAGATTCCAGTTAGAGTATGGTTCCAGTGTACGAAACCCTCTCCAGGATTGCTTGACTCAAGAACTGGTAAAGGTCCAATGGAAATGAGAGCAATTTGTCCTAGGTAATTTCTAACAAAAGAGTAGTATTACAAAAATATTGCAGTATATGGGCTGGGAAGGCAAGTTAGGAGATGTGATGCTCTACTAAGTGGTATGTTTAGAGCTCTCAGTGGAGAGAGAGTGTGGAATGGCATTAGCAGATGAATGAGCTTGAATGGAATTTTTAACCCTCTGGAACCCGCATGTGCGGCAAAATGGCTGCAAATTTATTTTTTTTCTGAAAAAATGTGTTCAGACCAAATTATGGCAGGAAAAGCTGTCAGGTATGCTAACGTTACTCTATTCGGCGCATGGAGGCACCACGGTCAGCCTCCTGCCTTGACCAATGTGGCGTCAATTCAGTGTGGGAGATAAAAGTGAGCAGACCTCTGGCCATCTTGCCGCTATGTGGATATTAAACTGGATGAAATTGATGAGCGCACACGGTCATGTAAGTACTATCTAATTATGTTTTCTTGGTGTTCTAGTGTGATTTTGCATTTCCTGTCCTATGGTACTTGGGATGGCTGTGTGGGGGGGAATGGAGAATGCTCTTGATTGAAAATTTTCAACCACATAACAGTGTCCATTCCCAGTTTTATCGTATTTTCGCTTCTGTCTTAGGGACCGAAGATTTCATACCCTGCGCAAGGTATAAGGAAAATTTTAAGTCACACTTCAGTATACAATTATGCATAATTATTTAAATGAAGGTTTATCCCCATCTACACAAATTGAAAAAAAGGAGAGAAATAAAATCTTAGCACAGAGGCACAGCAAACTTGCATCAGTACTTAAAACACTTCCAGTAAAGAGCATAGATTTTACTTGCGTGTGTTAAGTCGTGCAGAACTACGAGAGGCAAACCCGAAGAAAAGTTAAATTACACGTTAGGTACAAGGTTAAAAAAGGAAAAGGGAATTGGCCTCCAAAAACTAAATTACACATGCTTAGCTGAAAAGTTAAGTAATTTGATAATTTTAAAGGTGAATGTGAATCCCGAGGGTAAACTCCTGTGCAAGAAAATAGTTAATTACATTGAAATGAAGTTATTGTCCGAAATAAAATAAGAAGAAATAGTGCTTACCCCGAGACAGGTATCCCATGATGGGATTGATGCAGGAGCATGACCGCTCCCAAGGATGGTCAAGAATTAAAGACGTGGAGGCTACCTCGCTCCCACGGGAGGAGCGTATGAGGTTGAGAAACAGGAAATAGTGCAACCACCAAGGTAACCAACTGGGAGATGGAGATTACTCTTGACTTCCACATTCACCAATTATAATTAAGCTTATTTTGACCAATAAGATGTCTTCATTTTCTTGCTGACATATATTCGAGAGAATTCTTTTACGCAACAGGAAATGTTCTTTTAAAATGGCACGTGTAGGTACACACTGTTTCACAGTTTTGATACATATATGTATTTATGTAATTTTCTCCACCATATTTAATAAGCTCAGCAGGAATGTTGTCACTACCTGAAGCCTTATTGTTTTTAAACGTATAATACTTTGTAATACCTCTTGATATGATGGCTCTGGTATTTGTTCTTCTGATGGGGAACTAGATGGTTTACCAATACAGGTTTCTGGATCAGCACAATTCAGCAAGGAATCAAAGTATTGCCTACAGTAATTTAATAATTTGTCCTGAACAACAATTAAATTTCCAGACTTATCTTCATAATACTCCATCTTTGTTGAAATCCTTTTTTTAATTGTGTTGACAGTTCCATACATCTTGCAGACGTTCCTGTTTCTGTAGTCATCTTGGATTGATTCTATTTGTTGTCTCAGGTAGTCTTTTCTCTTTCAACGAATTAATTTACGACATTCTTTCTGTTTTCTCTGTGTAGTTCCTCAACATCTACTTTCTTATTAGACTGCAGCCACTTATTACGCCATATTGCCACTTCATTAACTGCATCTTGACATGCCCCATCGAACCATTTCTTTTTCTTACTAACACCTTTTGGTATCACTTTCATTGCTACTGTTGTCATGATTTGTTCTGTGTTATTCCACATTCATTCACAAACTTTGTCATTTATTTCATTATGTCTTCTATAGGATCTTCTCCCAGAATATCAAATCTGTTTGTAATTTCCACATTATACTGCAATCTTTCATCCTCATGCTTCAGTTTGTATCTTTCCTCAGCCTGTGACTTACAAAAGGTTTTCAGTTCAGTTTTAACAGAAGCAATTATAATATTGTGATCACATCTCATCTCAGCTCCTCTGTAATCTCTGATATCAGTTATGGAGCTTCTATACCTGTTATCAATTAGTACATGATCTATCTGATTGGCAGTCTTACTGTCACACGAATAGCATGTTATCTTATGTATT
The DNA here is from genome assembly GCF_040414725.1 of Anabrus simplex. Taxonomy (NCBI): domain Eukaryota; kingdom Metazoa; phylum Arthropoda; class Insecta; order Orthoptera; family Tettigoniidae; genus Anabrus; species Anabrus simplex. Next base: position 145,677,118 of record NC_090270.1, on the reverse strand, counting down.
TGTTTATGTGGGAAGTTGATACTCTGCACATTCATGTTTGTGGATGTAGCGAAATTGATTAGTCTAATAATAATAATAATAATAATAATAATAATAATTATAATAATAATAATAATAATAATAATAATGTGGCCTCAACTACTGTATGCAGACATTTGATGCCTTCTGGCTGTCTGCTCGTCAGTTTCAACGTTCTATTTTACTCTAGGCCTACCAGATGGAAGAGTAAACTGCATCTCTCTTGGGCGTCTGTGACTGAGTTTTAATGAATTTTGTTGGGTGAACACCAAATGTGTCACCAGAGATCTTTTACATACCGATATCATACAACATGAAGTGTTGCATGGAATTTTTCTGTCGTGCAAAAATCTGATTACCTCTGTTGTGATCCAGAGACCAATACTCTACCAATGATCAACATTTATTTTTGCTTATAGAATATTAAAAGAATATGTAAAACATCCATTTACGGGAATTGGAGGAGGCTATGTTTGAAAAGTTCACTTAAATGAAAACTTTTCAACATGTCTCTTTTCTCAGTAATAATGGGAATGTAGTGCCTGGTTGTACATTCTGAGAAGATTGGTAGTATACATCATAAAGAGACTATATCCATCATTTTTTAAAGTTCATCCATCTGTTTTACATTCTCTTTAAACTGAACAAATGCAAAAACTGCTCATCAGGTTTTTTTAATGAAATTAGAGACATCCAGAATTTCTGTACATTTGGTTTTCTCTCAATCCGTTGAGTAGGAGCTGAGAAATAACTTTTGAACTTCGAGAATACTGCCTCTCAGCCAGAGACAAGCAAACATTGAGTTATGCGACTTCCCTCGCGGGCGACCGATACCCATGCCTAGGTTCACTGTTGGTTTCTTATTAACAATAGCAGTTGTGTTTGGTAATTTCTTGCTTTCTGCTTGCTGTGTAGAATGCAATGCTATTCAAACTAAACTCTTTAACATTCTTCACATGTGCATTGACTGTAGCATTTTTTTTTTTTTTTTTGTCATTGCTTCACTGAGTTTTTGAATTTAATTTCCTTACATCCATACCTACAATAATTCTTAATGTCACACACATTTTTGTGAGACTTCAGTTTTAGTATTATATCACTGTGAGGCTTCAGTAGTAACGTTCCATATTAAAGGGCACTTGGTTGAATGTTAAAATCCTCCTTAACAGTATTATTCTGGCTATTTAGATTTTGACAGGATGTTCGAAGGCTACAGTTCCCATTAAGTGCCAGCTTTGCTATGACAATAAATGTCACAAGGGCAGGGTATGATCAAAGTAGGTGAGGACCTGGGAACTGAATACTTTTTAAATGGACAGCTATAACTTTTGTGATTTGTAATATTGTGCCCTCAAAGTATGAGTCGTTGATTTAATTTGCAACAGGTGGCAGAAGAAAATTATTATTAAAAAAATTAAAATCAATTTTCAGAAATATCCTTTACAGTTAATGCTGTCTCTTTTTATGAAACATCAAACTTCTATCCTAGCTATTTTTTACTTATACTTTTTAGCCCTGGCTTGGAAGATATATGGCTTGCTTTGGAGTGAGCACAAATAAAATATTTACAATTTCATAGAAAAAAGTACTAATAAAACCACTAATATCACATATAGAGAAGCTTTCCAGTGACAGTTAGTTAAAAAATAAAATCAATATTAGCGAGTGACTACAGAAAAAAGGCTGTCTGAAAATATATTATGTTTCTCGGTAAAACTCCCACAAGCGGGCCGGGCATGACGCTCCTCACACTCCGCTCGCTGTACACACGGAGGCTTGGCGGCGGGTGATGCTGTCACCAACCGTTAAGAAAATGTGACGATATGTTACAACCACTAAATTCACTTTTTTCTTGCCGTGCGGGCAGTATGCGCCGCAGCGATAGTTAAGAGCCTCTCGAAGGGAGAGTGGCCCCCGAAGTGTTCCATGACAGTGCTTTCAATTTTCCTATTTAAGAAAGAATACTTTTTGGGGTGGGATGGTGGGATTGTAGCAAGCGTAGAGGAAGGATCTCTCCTCTCTGGTACTCCAGGTATTGTAAAACGTTCCTTTTCAATCTTTACTAATGATTACAAATTTATCGTTCATGCATGAGAAGCCATGGGCTAAAGCTAGTGAAAAGTAAAATCCCTCCACATAAGGTTGGAATCAGGAAGGGTTTCTGGTGGTAAAACCAAGCCAAATTCCATCAACTGCTGACCCCAATAAATTGGGAAAATGGCCTAGCAGAAGAAGAAGAATCCCTGGACTTCTCTACTTTCAATTCTTGGCCGAGTTCATAAACTGGCTCCCTGATAAACCTGATAGTAGCTAAAAATGAGAATTAGCAGAAGTAGAAGGTAACTGTTTGAGAAAATAAAAAATAGGATCATAAAATTACAAGGACTCAGTTTATTTAGTACATTGCAAACATTACAATTCAGTCAAAAATACAAGTAGAAATAATATACAGTTTTCTTTGGTATTTCATCATACATTAAGACTTTCCTATCATATTGATGACTTATCTGCAGTACCATATATCTTAGCTGCAGGCATAATTGCAAATAATTCATCAGTTCATAAATGTGAAATGCAGAGTTGAAGGAAATTAGTATTGACATTTTCCTGTATAATTACAGTAATAGTTTAAATGGAGAATTATGTTAGTAGTAGGCAATACGCTCAATATCACATTACAAAACTAAAGCACATGTATCACAAATCGTAAAATATTATATTAAAATTGAAATACATGATAAAGTAAGAACAGAAAGAGAGGAGAGAATAAAAGGACTGAAATACTTTGCCATTCTATTTTTGTGGAGGTGTCAGAATTAGTTCTGGATATAATTCTTATTTGCAAACAAAACATTAGTATGGTATGGTATATTAAAAGATTACACTAAGGGTGCTTATACCATCTCAGACTTCTGCACTGATGCAACAGTCACAGGTTTACTGAATTTGAAGTTCTAAAAGGGTTAACATTTTATATTGTAATGACAACCACTTACACTGCTAATTCGTAATTTTCAGTATGGTATGTGTAGGCAGTAGAATTGTCCAAGACAATGTATTAGAAATGGTTTCAGAGAATTGCTTCTCCTAAACTAGCCATTTCTTAATAGGAATATGGTACGTGGAACATGTTTGACATACTTGGCACTCTAAGCCAGATTCTTCCCATATCATGTTGGACACAATAATTATTTTTCTAGATAAAGGTCTTAATATTCCACGAACATGGGGTTTACTTTACAGTGTAATGTGCAAAACATTTTTGGTAAAATGATTATTGCAGCCATCTGAAAATCAGGTGGTCAGGTTTGTATTCTGAGAACATCCAGTGATTTAAATCCATTTCTTTTCCAAATTACCTGAAAATATCACAGATACTAGTATTTGACTGCAGTTTAAATTTTCCTGAAATACCTTTTCTTGTTAAATAGAAATAGCCTATGGTATAGGTGTTACTGCATATGGAATTTTAAATATAAAATAAAGGGCAATATTCTGTATGTACATTTTTAAGTTTCTCTATATACACAAATATTACATAAAATATTAAGAGGTTATCCAACAGAGATCTGCAATGGGAGGACATGTTTACGTTGAATATTTCCTCCCTTGCACAACTCTGTTTACATTGCGTGTTAGCTGTTCTGCATTGCATAGTATCATAACCTATGGTACCACAACATTTGTTACTATAATACCAGAAAACCATTTTCACTCACTTACAAAATCATCAACTAATAGTGAATATTGGACTTTGGACACTGATTCTTATCTTCTGTACATCTTCAGTAAAAAGTTCATGATTTTAACAAATTTAAGTAAATTGCAAATAATGATTTTATTAGTTGTTATATGGTAAGGTATGACGTGACACATTAAAAAATCTAAATATACTGTTGTGTCTTAAATACTAAATTCTTGAAAGCCAAAATTTGAAGATAAAGTTACATAACAGATGTCTGAAGTACTCTTGTTTTATAAGTACATTTAAACTGTTCAACAATTTTTGAAAATTCATATGGTGTTCCTCTGTTTGACAGAATTGATGTTCTTGCACAGAGGAATGTGAAAGTAATTATGAAGTTACAGTAGGCTGCCATACATTATCTAACATATATTATTTACAATAAATTTAAAATCACTCAGTTTAGAAAAAAATGTACAGTGACTTTGAAAACAATAACAGTACAATTCTAGCACAAATGAACTAAATAGTGAATCATATTATTGCATTTTAAAGTCTACTGTCACCAAATTCACCAGGATCTTCTAGAGTTTTTTTTCTCTTCTGAATTGCATTTGATAGTTTTTTTATTGGCCCCAGTTTAAGTCCAAGTTGGTGGAAATCTGCTTCATTCAGAAGCATAAGAGCATCCAAATCAATTTCTTCTTTGATGAATAAATCTGCTAAATCACTGAGGCCAGCAGAAGCAAGGAACATCTGAAGAGATGACCACTCATTGGTCCCTCCATTGATTTCATCATCTGAAAAATAGAATATCCATATATAGGCTTTGTGTTGTAAGAACAATTAAATTAATCTTTCAAATTGAGGTTCCCTTCAACTGCATCTGAGTAGGCTAAACAAATGAGACTATTCAACGAGTGAGACATCCTGATGTCTCATAGAAAGAGAAACCTATCCCATTAGCCAACTTCACTTAGTGTTCAAAAAAGAGAAAGGCCAAATTCCATGGCACTATAACACTGATCAGCCTTAGTTTGTCGTTTGACTGCTGCTCAGCCCAAAGGCTTGCACATTAGAAGGTTATGCTTGGTCAGTGCGACAAATCCTCTTGGCTGTATTCTTGGCTTTCTGGACTGTGCCGTTATCTCACCGTTAGATAGCTCATCAATTGTTTTCATGTAGGGTGAGTGGACCTCAAAACAGCTCCTTAATTTAGGCCATGGCTACTTCCTTCCCCTTCCCATTCCTAGGCCTTTCCTGTCCCATTGTCGCCATAAGACCTATCTGTGTCGGTGCAACGTAAAGCAAACAGCAAAAAAAAAAAACCAGTTCCTGACGTGGCCGGGAATCGAACTTGAGTCCTGTCGGTAAGAGACAGGCTTGCTTCCCCTAGACCACAGCAGTCACCATAATAAATGACCATTTTTCTCTGGAACCAAATAATTTCCCCATAAAACCCTTTAAGCAGTCACCTCACACTGGGGTCAGCAGCCAGAAATTATTTCCCAAACTGACCTGAATGAAACAGCCTGTCATAACCGCTTTGAATACTTTGCTCATTCCCAAGTAGACCATTTTCACATATGGCCATCAGTTTCTCTTTTCTGGGGTACAATAAATGCCATTCTGTCTTCTCCATAGCCTACCAATAAATAAACGTGTAAACTATCCACAATGAGAGGGGCAGTGTGACTGAACAAGCCAACAATATGCAAACTCATTTACAGATGTTTTTGGTAGGAATAATGTTCGAGTAGGGTGTGCTACTCTTATTGATCGTACAGTGAGATTACAGGTTCTTATCTGAATAAACTCTTAGAATAATTTGAAATGTGTGCCACAAAAAAGGGATATGGAAATACTAAAGTACAAACCACACTGCAAAATTGTATTGTAAATCAAGTGAATCAAGAAAATATCATTCTATTGTACTTTCAGAATAACCTATCCTATCTACGTAGTACCGTACTGTATTCACATTGTTCAGTAGGCTACAGGCGTTTCCTGTTGTTTTACTGTAATTTACATCAATTAAAATAATGTGTTAATGAGTCAGTTCATATATATGTGTTACTTTTAATATACTGTAGGCCATACAGTAGCTTATCATGTGATAAAATAGAAAGTTTCCATTATTCTGAAATTTCTTAACTCTAATTATAATCATCCATCTGTACTAATGGCCATTTTTCTGGAAGAACTTCTGGTGGCTACGTTAGGCAGTTTTCACTGCACTTATTGGTGAAGTGTGTTTTATGAGTAGATATTTGACATGTATGTAAATATTATCACGGATCCATGCTTCCAGAGCTCAGCAATTGTTGAGACTGTTCTTGACAGTTTTATGTATTGTAAAGCAACACAGCAGATTATAAACAGTGAATTTGTCAAACTTGAACATTGTTTGTAACATAAGTAATGGAAATAAACAAGCAAGTGATGAATCAAGTCATATATAGAAATATAAGTAAATAAATAAGAACTTATTACAATATATAAATTTCTCTTATCCAAGAAACTAGGATGTATCAAATACATGGAGGGTGTGTTTGGTGCAATACTCCAAACATGAAGAAACATAAGAACAAGGACAATCTCTACATCTTCATATACTGTCCCCTTCGAATACATAAGCTCTCAGCTTATCACCAGGTTTACATCTATTTCTTCCTAGCCCCTAACAAGTTCGCTTCTGCTTCCTGCTTCTCTTGCTCCTTCTCCGATGCTGACCTATCATATTTATTCTACTATATGTTATGTTCACCTAGCTTTCTATGAGGGCTGTAAATAGAGTAATGGCAACATAGCCCAGACACTCGCAGGAGATCGAGCATGCGCAAATAGGATATGGACTCTTGTGGAGTCTTATCTCCCATATGCAGTTTTCAGATTGTGCCTCATAAAAGGCTTCTGATAAGTTCACCTGCATACACCCCAGCATCAGTGGGTAGGGTCTGACACATCCCACTCTGAAGAGTCTAGTGTCAGACCTAAGACGAAATGCTGGTTAATAGAGCAAACGCCTGAAAAGCCATACATCTAATTTTTGATCTGATTTTGATATGCTCTATTGGTGGAAAAATATCTAATTCCCTCCATGGGAACCTAGAATTTCCATATGATGATCCAGCAGGGAGTGTTGTTGCTGTGTGGTGTTGAAGTAAAGAGTATCGATTTCACTGCTTTAAAGCATGTAATCAGCGTTCATGGATTAAAATCGAGTTTGCCCGTGGCAAAAATGCATCAGAATGTTACTGAGGATTGCGTGAAGCCTGTGGTGAGATTGCATTACTGTATAGGATGATTGCACAATGGGTCAAGGCATTCCATGCAGGTCAGGATGACACTGCGGATTTGCACTGCACAGGGCAGCTGTCTATTCCTTAAGATCAGATTGACATCTTGAGTGGTCTTACCGCCATAGACCATCAATGAAATGTCCAGGAATTATCCATAGAAGTTGGTCTCAGTCATCAAACGGTGTGGCACGTACTGACGAAATGTCTTAACATGAGGAAAATTGCGTCCTGTTCAGTTCCACATCAACTCGCCGATGTACGGGAATGGCACCGGTATGCACTGGCTGGCACCTATCTGGACAGATACTGCAACGGAGGAGACACATTTCTGTGGTGTACTGTCGCCGTTGATGAAACATGGGCACAAGCCTACGAGCCTAAATTAAAGTATCAATTGAATGAATAGCGTCACTCAGATGAAGCTTATGCTGATTGTGGCATACAAGTACGAGGGTGTTATTCTTACGCATTCTGTGCCTGAAGGACAAACCGTCAACAGTGACTACTACTGCCAATTTCTGGAGTGACATCTGTATCCAGCTATGCAGCGGAAACATCAACGTTCATTGCAAGACAATCGCCCTATCATGTTGCATGACAATGCACACTGTCATGTCGCAAACAATGTCACGCTCTTATTGCAACGGTGGCATTGGGAGGTCTTGGAATACCCTCCGTACTCAACAGACATGAATCCTCGTGACTTCGACCTGTTTCCGAAGTTGAAAGAACCCCTCTGAGGCCACCGATTTCCTGACGTGGCATGTGTACTCCCCACAGGAAGGCGCTCCGTCACTGTTATCAACAGAGAATGCCTTGCCAACAGTCCCCAACGGCTTCCGGACATTTGACTTTGTGAGTGACTACATTGAAGGAATGTAATGCAATAATTATACTTGTTAGTTCATTAAATATTGTGATCTGTCAATATCGCCACTACTCTATTTACAGCCTTTATATATATGACTTTATTTGTCTTTTGTTTGTTTCTTTTCATGACTTTTACTGACTGATGTAATTACTTGTTGCTGTAATTAATATCCATAATCTTTCTGGAAAGAGCCTCAGTGGCTCAGATGGCAGTGTGCTGGCCTCTCACTGCTGGGTTCCGTGGTTCAAATCCTGGTCACTGCATGTGAGATTTGTGCTGGCCAAAGCAGAGGTAAGACATGTTTTTCTCCGGGTACTCCAGTTTTCCCTATCATCTTTCATTCCAGCAACACTCTCCGATATCATTTCTTTTCACCTGTCAGTCATCAATCATTGCCCCAGAGGAGTGCAACAGGTGACACAATTCATATCCTTGCCACTAGATGGGGCTTCATTCATTCCATTCCTGCCCCGGTCAAATGACTGGAAAAAGGCTTGTGGATTTTCATTTTCACTCTTTCTGGAAACTACCTGAACACAGGGAATGTTGACTGACTTGATTAAAATGAAACTATACACTAAACCAGAAAGCTGCTGCTGTTCTGAACTTTGAACCTGGTGTTTAATGCGGAAATCGTATTTATTTTTAAAGTGGAACAGTTTTCTAATTACGTACTGTATGTGCTGAACATGACCCAATACAGACATGTCAGTCTACCTTATGAAAAGTTCACCTGAAATATGCAGTACATCAGAATGAAAAAATACATACCACTTTCCACGTCTTCATCATCCCATGGTAAGTTATTGTTTCTGTGTGCTAGACTTCCTGCACTGCCAATACTGCAGTCTTCAGTACCACTCCCAACACCTCCACGTATATCAGACCGTTCGCTTGCGACAGCACTGTCTTTATCTTCACGATCCACAGGGGGAAGGGCATTCAATGTTGCACTTATACTGTTCCTGTTGAAGAATTTATAGATATAATTATTATTCCATAAAAGTTACACATCCATTTGCTGTAAACTGTAAATATGCAATTGGAGGTCTGGTCATTGTAAAAAAGTGTAATTCATTGTTCATAAATTCTGGCAAGGTTAATGCACTTATTGTACATACTGTACATATTGTAAACTGTGTAAATAGCATAAGACAATTGTGTTTAGCATTAAGTTAGTTTACTATAAGTTCCAATGTTTATAGTTTTAATTCTTGACCTTAGTATTAACTAGCTGATGTACCCGTGCTTCGCTACGGGATTCTCAGAAAGACTGTCTTTTTGTGGTTTTCCCGACTAAAGTCAACTTAGGCCATTACAAAAACGCCAGTAGGATTGTAGCGATTAAAAGCAATGTTATCATATAAAATACTCGATCAAACAAAAAAACTGCACATCTTCTCCCAGTGCTATGGTGCCGATCTAACAGTCCAAAGTTTCAGTGCTGGAATGATTTGACCGCAGACAGCCGTAAACACTCCTCTGCCATTATTCCGTTAAATATGCACACTGCTCATTCCAATCAGTGCCTCAGAGTAGGGATTGAATAGCTCGAAAGCTATGATGAACCAGTTTGTTACGTACCAGTAGTATCAGAAAATGAATGAACCAGAGGAACGATATGCTAAAGAAGAAAGTTATCTAATGACCCAGCTACTTCCCGCCAATATTCAGGCAGGCTGTTATACTCTGTGCGACTGGGCGAGTTGGCTGTGCGGTTTGGGGCGTGCAGCTGTGAGCTTGCATCCGGGAGGTAGTGGGTTCGAGCCCCACTATCGACAACCTTGAAGATGTTTTCCCGTGGTCTCCCATTTACACACCAGGCAAATCCTGGGGCTTTAACGTAATTAAGGCCAGGGCCGCTTCCTCCTACTCCTAGCACTTTCCTATCCCATCGTCGCCATGAATCCTGTCTGTGCCGGTGCGACGTAAAGCAAATTTAAAGAAAACCTCTGCATACAGCAATAATCTCATCTATCGGAGATGAGTGGCAACAGAGACACAAAGCACATCACAACAAACAATGGTCAATGTATTTTATTGTTGACCAATGTTATGAGCTTTCTGTAGTGTAGGTCTTCACATTTAGTTTTCTTTGACTCTGTAATATTAGGGCGTCTTACAAAATGAATTATACTGTAGCGTAGAGTGTAGTTCCTTATTCTCCGACTTTGTATGCCGATTTTTATTAAGATAGGACAACTAATAACAAATATTTGAGAATAAAATCTTAGGCCTTCCTCTAAACTACCATTACTTTCAGCGTGAATAAAATTGATTATGGCCTAGATTGGAGCGACTTATTCCATGGCTTTACATACTGATTTTCATTAAATTTAGTGAATTGTGGTGCTATAATTTGGGATATGCCTAAATTGTAATTCTAGACCAGGTCATACTACTCTGCACACTGCTCATTCAAAACGGCGCGTCAGAGTAGGGATCGAATAGCTGGAATACTATGATGCACCAGTGTGTTACATACCAGCAGTATGGTATCAGAAAATGTATGAACCAGTGGAATAACATGCTAAAGAAGAAAGTTTTCTAACTCCCCAGCTCTTTCCCGCCAATATTCAGTCAGGCTGTTATACTCGGTACGCAGCAGTATTTCCATCTATCGGAGTTGAGCGGCAGCGTAAGAGACAAAGAACATCACAACAAACAATGGTCAATGTAAAGTTATTGTTGATCAATGTTATGTGCTTTCGATATTGTAGACCTTCACATTTAGTTTTCTTATGACTCCGAAATACCACTCTTATCATAGTCGGTATGGTTAAAGTGAATAAAACATAAATGATCGGAAATTGTATTCTCTATAACTTCTGTTACGTATAAATAATAAAATTGTTTGAATAAAATTGTTTATAATTTAGACTGTAGTTTCTTATTCCCCGACTCTATATACCGATTTTCATTAAATTCTGTTAACCCATTTTCTTGTGGTTCGGAGTTGATAGCAACAAAAATACAAATTCTTGAATATCTGTGTTATCAAAGCCGGTATGGTAACAATGTATGACATAAATGATAGGAAATTTAATTCCATATAACTTTAGTTATGCAGTAATTATTGATAGGACCAGTGATAATATAAATATTTGAGAATTATATTTTAGGCTTTCTCCTAAACTACCATTTCACTCAGCGTGAGTAAAATTATTTATAGCCTAGATTGTAGAGGCTCAACCCCAGACTTCGCATATCGATTTTCATTAAATTCTCTTCAGCTGTTTTCTCATGATGCGTGTACATACATACAGACAGACAGACAGAAATTACGGAAAAATAAAAAGTGCAGTTCCTTGTTACTACGGATATGTCCGATACAGAAATACCATTCTTTTCAAATTCTGTGCAATGTACAGACAAAACTCTTATTTTATATATGTAGATATAGGCTGAAGATGCCCACAACTAGGGCGAAACATGTCCCTAACTGGTGCGTTTCATTCGTGTAGAATTTAACCACTAAAAATATATATTTGTATTGAAAAGGTGGATACAATAATTTTAATCTTGAAAGAGTTTACTTACCGGATACTGGCCGCACTTAAGTGACTGCAGCTATCGAGCTTGGTTAAGATATTGTCAAGGCTCAATCTGAGTTATGGTTCATTATTGGTTGTTAGGACAGACTAGGATATTTAATCATACAATACGAGGTATGGCTATTAATAAATGGGACTGCTCTTCTACCTTTCACAGGTGTATCAAGGGAGGTGATTGAGAGAGGAAGTTATTGACCTTGAAGCTATTTGGAGTCACCAGCAGTTGCCAGAAATCATGCCTATTTTAAAGATCAAGGAGCATGTGAATTTGAAATCCCTTGTGAAATTGAAAAAGATTCCCACAGATTGCTTTAACTTAAATGAAAGAGGTGTATGCAGGACTGTAGTGGAGGGTACACATAGGTATACACCGTATGCCCTCTGCTTAACTCCACTCATTAGAGTATGCTTTCTGATTTCTTCCGTACACCCTCTGCCTTTGTTTCTTTGCTTTTTTAATTTTGCCATTTTGTCATTGAGTTTTAACACACTAAATATGCTTATAATCATGAACATCGGTCGTTCAGCTTGAGAACATCATCTGACATCACTGATTTAAAATCATCACTATTCGTTGCTTATGTCTCCGGCCTTATGTTCATGTCATTCAAATGCCCTCACCAGTTGACCGATTCAACCTTGATAAATGTATGAAGACGTTGCTGCAAAACCACCATACTGCAACACACATCAGTTCAAGAGTTCCTTCCCATGAAAAGTATGATCACAAAACAAAAGAGGTATCTTGGATTGTCTTTTTAATAAGTAGCTGGAAGTTGGTCAAATAGAAAACTACTGTGTAAGCAAATTAAAATTTTCAAAGTATCATAAACTATCTTCTATATGTCTGATTTATGCCACTAATTTTAATGCCAGGTTGGTCTGGCATCCGGGGTGTGTCATACATGACTTAGAGTGTACCCTGTGAGATTTTTGTGACTGCAGCGCTGAGTGTATGGGGATACTTTATGTCATGTACATGAGTGGCTGGGTGGTACATGATTTATTGAATGTCTGGAGAAGAGACAATGTGCATCTGAGTTATCCAAATCACGTAAAAATATGATAAAAATACACCGAAAGTGAAATTTTCCAGGCAGATCAATAATTGAGTGTCAGGGTTATAGTAGATATGGTAAACATTGTTAGTATTTAAAAAGTTTATAAAGTACATAGTTGTTTTGCTATAAATTTAACAAATAAGGAAGTCTCAGACATGCTGCAAGATACCAATATAAATGGTCCATTATTGGACATTATAAATTTTCCAGCTAACTCATTCCTGGTTGCCAGCGTTTCGCCTCAGTGTCCTAAGTCAGGCTCATCGGTTGGTAAATAGCACACCCACCAAGACGCATGGCTAGTGCATACCATGGAGGCCACTGCGTAGGCTATTTGGAGTCACCAGCAGTGCCAATGCACTATGAGAGACTTTGTCTCATTACCAAAAATTGATGCCTGCCAGGCCATCAGATGATATAGATGTTGATTCCCATAGGGAACCTGAAATATTTGTCCCGAATGAGTAAATTTATAATACCAATATAAATGGTCCGTTATTGGACATTATAAATTTTCCAGCTAACTCATTCCTGGTTGCCAGCGTTTCACCCCAGTGTGCTAAGTCGGGCTCATCAGTTTGTAAATAGCAATAGTAATGGTAATGAGACAAAGTCTCTCAATTTTTTTTTTTCCGTGTGGCTATTTCTAGCCGAGTGCAGCCCTTGTAAGGCAGACCCTCCGATGAGGGCAGGCGGCATCTGCCATGTGTAGGTAACTGCGTGTTATTGTGGTGGAGGATAGTGTTATGTGTGGTGTGTAAGATGCAGGAATGTTGGGGACATCACAAACACCCAGCCTCCGGGCCACTGGAATTAACCAATTAAGGTTAAAATCCCCGACCCGGCTGGGAATCAAACCCGGGATGCTCTGAACCGAAGGCCAGTACGCTGACCATTCAGCCAACGAGTCGGACAAAGTCTCTCATAGTGCATTGGCTCTGCCAGTGGCTCCAAATAGCCTACACAGTGGCCTTCACGGTATGCACTAGCCATGCATCTTGGTGGGCGTGCTATTTGCCAACTGATGAGCCCAACTTAGCACACTGTGGCAAAACGCTGGCAACCAGGAATGAGTTAGCTGGAAAATTTATATTGGTATTATGAATTTACTCATTTGGGATAAATATTTCAGGTTCCCTATGGGAATCAACATCTATATCTGATGGCCAGGCAAGCATCAATTTTTGGTAATGAGACAAAGTCCCTCATAGTGCATTGGCACTGCCGGTGGCACCAAATAACCTACACAGTGGCCTCCAGAGTATGAACTAGCCATGCGTCTTGGTGGGTGTGCTATTTACCAACTGATGAGCCCGACTTAGCACACTGGGGCGAAATGCTGGCAACCAGGAATGAGTTAGCTGGAAAATTTATTATGTCCAATAACGGACCATTTATATTGGTATAATAAATTTACTTATTCGGGACAAATATTCCAGGTTCCCTATGGGAATCAACATCTATATCATGCTGTAAGATGTTAGAACAAATTGCTTTTCTGTTGTCCTCTTGCTCCAGAGTGAGATTTCTAGGAACCAGCTTTGGATACATTTTTTCTCTTCCTTCTCTTCCCTAAAATGAAAAGTGTCTTGAAGGGAACTCATTGTCAGTCTGTGGAAGACTTAAAAGAGAAATTTTACATGTCAGATTAAACAAGCAAAAAGTGCATTCAAAGCTGGTCGCTAGAAATCTCACTCCAGAACAAAAGAACAACAGGAAAGCAATTTGCTCTAACACCTTACAGCACATCTGAGAGTAACCAGACATTCTGGAAGAAGTCATAACAACCGGACGAGTTGGCCATGCGGTTAGGGGCGCGCGGCTGTGAGTTTGCATCCAGGAGATAGTGGGTTTGAATCCCACTGTCGGCAGCCCTGAAGGTGGTTTTCCGTGGTTTCCCATTTTCACACCACGCAAATGCTGAGGCTGTACGTTAATCAAGGCCATGGCCGCTTCCTTCCAATTCCTAGACCTTTCCTCTCCCATCGACGCTATAAGACCTATCTGTGTCGGTGCAACGTAAAGCCACTAGCAAAAACGAAGAAGTCATAACAAGAGTGTAATAAGACATAGAAAATATAGAACATGATCCTGAAGCAAAAGAGGCAATCAAAGCACGGTGATGCTGACTGTATTTTTTTATTTTTAGAGTATTGTTTTGATTGAATTGGTGCCTCAAGCTCAAACAGTTGTGGGAGGTTGTGGGAAGACACAGCAAACCCCAGAGCTGAATGACTGCATGTGCTGTAAAGAATTTTGTTGCACTTCCCAAAAGCTTTCAGATGAAGTCAGATTTCTGGGGGAAAATACAAACAGAAAACAACACATGGTTTTTTGCATCAGGACAATGTTACAGCTCACAATTCCATTTCTATGAAGACATTTTTGGCTGATAAAAGCGTTGCAGTTCTTGAGCATCCCCCGTACCCTCATACTTACAACATCTGCCCCCTTGCGACTTTCTTCTTTATCCCCAAGTGAAAAGTGTATTGAAGGGAACTCATTTTTAGTCTGTGGAAGAGTTAAAAGCAAAAATGGCAAAGGTACTGCATGGGTTGATAGTTAATGACTTTCAAATCAGTGGAAGATTCTTATGCAATGGTGTATTGACAGAGAAGGGAAGTACTTGATGGTGATTAAGTGAAGTTGTAAGATTCTTTCAATAAATTATATATATGATATTAATCCAATTTATAAATAGCCATACCTCATATTGTTTCTAAAAATGTTTGAGATTAGAGTTCAGAAATATACTGTACTTCATATTGATTTTTAAGCTATATTAATAGGGGAATATAGTTTGGCCGAGTCCTACACTAACTTATGTGGTACTTGCTGCGCGACCATGGAGTTCCAGAGCTCCAGATGGATTTGACTGTTCTGCTCAAACACCACCAGCCATGTTAGATGCTCAGTTGGCACCTCTGATGACATCTTTTTGAAAGCTGGCGTCCATCCGGTATCTATACTATTACCACTTCTTTTCATCCTTGCCATGGACACTATAACATGTGATCTTCATCGCTATATGGTGATGGCATCATGCTTGCAGCTAAAACTAGGGAAGAACTTCAGCAACAAGTACAGATGTAGGTTTCATCTTAACACTGTGAAAACAGAGTATTTGGAAACAAGTCCAGCTGATGGTTCCAGTGAAGCTAACTTGTTCATATACCTGGGATTGTATCTGCAGGATGAGGGTGGAATCTTAAGTGATATTAGAGTGCGAGTCAGAGCAACATGTTTAAAGTGGAGGGAAGTCACAAGTACTTTGTGTGACCACAGAATGCCAGTCCATTTGAAGTCAAAGATTTATCAAATTGTTGTATGTCCAGTGGTGTTAAATGGCATGGAATGCTACCAAAACTAAAGAAAGTCAACTTTATGCAATGGAAATATGCATGGTTTGCTAGATAGTAAGCATCTCCCTCCGGGATCACATCCAAAACAACACTTTCAGGCAGCAGTTTGGTATCACCCCCATACAAGATAAAATGCAAGTAGGGTGACTGGATGGTTTGACCACATCTTATTGGCAGCACCTAGAACAGCTGCCAATACCTCCTGTCATCTTGCCATTGACAGCCAACAACCACGTGGCAGGCCCAAGCAACGATGGCAGGACAATATCCAAAAAGGCCTGAGAATTTGCAGCATTCATCCAACTGATGCCCAGGACCAAGCAAAGTGGTGATCGAAGATTCTAAAAGTAGACACTGCTCTGCAGGACAACACTGAGCTGATGATGATGAATAAGAGTATAGAGAGCCAAAACCAATTACAGTCTTAGGCTATTCAAGAGTGATTTTTACAGACATACTTGTTAGGGACATAGCACCTAGGGATGGGCAAACTAGGGGACATTTCTACACAAATTACTTTATTTAATTTTAAAGATTTTTAGAGCAGAGTTAAAACACTCTAATTTGGGAAATGGTCCTCATTTTTTTTTAAATTTCCTAAGCTCCATCTGAACAATGCTTCATAAAATATCTGGTAGAAAACAAAGCATAGTTATATGATAGAGTGCAAATAAGAAAATATGAAGCAGTCTTTTTACAAAATCTGACATCCTATAAGGAAACAATAAATAAGAAAATATCCTTATTATTACAAAAGCCATTTATAGCATACCATATATAGCCTATATTAATGAACAACCGACTGCATATTAAGTTGCTCTTGCAAGTTGTGTTCACTTTTTATTATTTTTCTTTTGTCAAGTTCTGATATATGGCATGTTGTTACCAAAAAAATTTTTTTTTTACAATTTGTTTTACGTTGCACCGACACAGATAGGTCTTATGGCGACGGTGGTATAGGAAAGGCCTAGGAGTGGGAAGGAAGCAGCCATGGCCTTAATTAAGGTACAGTCCCAGCATTCGACTGGTGTGAAAATGGGAAACCATGGAAAACCATCTTCAGGGCTGCCGACAGCGGGACTCAAACCCACTGTCTCCCGGATGCAAGCCCATAGCTGCGCGCCCCTAACCAGATGGCCACCTTGCCCAATAAAAGAAAGAAAAAGAGATGTTCAGGAATACCTAGAAATTATATAACAAGTTATAAGCAGAGTGGAAATAAATACAAAGAGCTTTGAAATTATAACGACCATTGGTTGTAAAGTGGGTTAATGACTGGCAGACATAGTTTACAAACATTTGTAATAAATTAAAATTAAGGATCTAATAGGGGTGGTGTTCACCCACATCTATTCCTAGCTAAAGCACTGTCTGCTGGCAGTAGCTAAGTAACTACAGAGAAGATTCTTGGTGAGCAAGATGTTAAACAGGCTGTAGTAGGTATAATAGATGATGTAGCTCATAGCATTAGTGCAATAAAGGAAGGAAAGTTATTGGATTTTCTTTCATGCTGCCCTGTCTCATCACAGTCTCTCTCTCTCTCTCTCTCTCAAGTTTCTAAGAATAGTCCTGGAATGGGTATAGCGGAAAACAGAGGTTAAAAACCTTTCGGTTTCTCTGCTTTTAAATAATACACCAATATCACATCTTCATGAAAAAAAGCACAGTTCAAGATGTACAAAATGGAACAGAACAATATTCTTATCTTGAACATATCCAATCACATCACAAGTGACCATTTATAAACAAATGGGATTAAAGAATGACGCATTTGCTAGAAATCTTGAATACAATATATACATACCTGAAAGCTACACTGCCAAAACCAGGTCGTTCAAAGATACTCGCTGGTTCCTGTAGCAACAAGTCTTCCCCAAAGCCACTGTCATTATTGTGGAGGAAGTCAGGTACTGAAGTTGCATGCCGTAACTCCCCCTTTGTGTCAAACACATCAGTAATCTTGCCCCTCTCTTTACCTGTACAAGAAATGAGTACATTTCAATATATTTGGTATCGTATTCTTCCAAATACAGGCAGAATAAAGGTAGCAAGTAGTCAAGAGAGATAAGGAGGGAAGGATGTAAGAAAAATACACTTCATGAATAGGGTTAATAGATGAAATATCAGTAACTAGGATGAATATATTATATCTAGGGCCTGGATTTTTTAAAAATGCATATGCACATATGCAGTTGCATATTTTGAATGACAGTGCATATTTTGAACGTTATTGCATATACATGTATATTTTTCTCTTAGGTGTGATCGATTATCTAAGATTTCTGAACAAAATGGAAAATGTCATGAGCTCAATGTTGTACATCCCTTGGCAACACTAGAAGTCTTCGCTGATCATGATAAGTGCTTTCAGTTTTGCAATACAAGCAGGTAGACAGATAATGACCCTTTTCACAACAGCTATTTCCTTCTGTCTGACATTCCTTTCTCCTTACAGTCACATCATAAGGTTTACTTAAACAGTGCGTTCATCTGTCAACTTGCTCTTTGTCTGTTGCAGTGTTTTATCAGATTAAAATGTAAAAATACCTAAAGATAAGGGCTATAGGTTTTCTTTAATTAAATTGTGGATATCAGGCAATAGTGACTCTTCAAGTGATGGTGATGTAGTGTACTGTCAATTGCAACAAAAAATTTCGAATTGAACAGCATTCGAAAACAGAAATCCCTTCAGTTAATTCAAAACACCATTAGTTCTTAAAATGATGCCACTGGTGAAACTGAGGAAAAAGTTAAAAGGAAACTCAGTGTAGTGTTGGACTCAAACCAAGGGCTGAAGAAGACTTAATATATAAGTAACTACATAAGTGGAATCAGGCAGTCTTTGCCAGAAGAATGTTCTGAGCATTCAGTGCCAGTGAACAAGTACTGGCCGGTTACGTCCGTCGACGTAGAACGATAATTTTCAGCCTATAAATTAATTCTGTCTGACAACAGAAAGTCATTGATGCCTGAAAACATTGAAAAACTCTTGATAACCAACTGCCATGCATCATTTAGGAAGGAATGAAATATGTTTATCAATGTAACACTGAGTTAAAATTAAATAATGCATTTGGTAAGAGTATTTTGTTGTATTTCTAGTGCATATTTTCATGCATATTGTCAACATTTTTAGTGCATATGTGCATGCATATTTTTGGAGTTTTTAGTCCATATGAATCTGGGCCCCAATTATATCACATTATCATCATGTGTTTACCATCCACGTTTGACTTTTCCCGCAGACTCAGTGAAGAACCCCACCTTTTCTGCCTCAAGAGCAGTGTCCTAGAGTGTTAGACATTTGGTCGGGGATAAAACTGGGGGAGAGGACCAGTACCTCGCCCAGGTGGCCTCACTTGCTTTGCTGAACAGGGGCCTTGTGGGGGATGGGAAGACTGGAAGGGATGGGCAAGGAACAAGGAAGGAAGTGACCATGGCTTTAAGTTAGGTACCATACTGGCATTTGCGTAAAGAGGAAGTGGGAAACCACTTTGAGGATGGCTGAGGTGGGAATCAAAATCCCTCTACTCAGTTCACCTCCTGAAACTGAGTGGAGCCAGTTCCAGCCCTCATACCACTTCTCAAATTTCGTGGCAGAGCTGGGAATCGAATCTCGGCATCCATGGGTGGCACCTAATCACACTAACCACTACACCACAGTGGCGCACCTATTATGTCACATATTATTTAAAAAGGAGCAAGACGGTCAATAAGATACCTTGTGGCCCTTACAGAAGATTGAGATGTTCCATTTTAAAAAATGTAGTATAAAATATGTTACATATATACTGATAGCATAGCCATGTTAAGCAACATCGGGCATGGTAACTATTTGGATTGGGCATGGTAACTATTTAGATAGGTAGCTCACAAGAGATTGGCAAGAGCAGGAGCAGAAAGGAACCGGTTACCAAATCACTCACAACTCCAGCTGAAAGAGTCTGCAATTTGGCCCCTGACCTAGCTGGGGACCACTGGCGTTTCCTGGACCAGAAGTTCAGGTGTTGTAATAGACGAAATTAATAGATTAAATATAAGCCCGCACATTCTCTTTCTCATTATTTCTTTTACCAGATTATTATTAAGACACAGAGATAAAAGAGAAAGTCTAAAGAGAATTCATTTTCTTTCAGAGGTGAAATACGTGCTTTGGCCATTTCAGTCACTTCACCATTTTAAAATTCATATAGGGTCTACACAGTCACTGGTCCTGAAAATGGGTCAGCATGGTCTGCCACTGTCAATTACTTGTTTCTATTTTTTCAATATAAGAAAGTGATGAAAAGTTAGTGTTTAATAATTTTTTGCTAATGGCATTACGCACCGACACAGATAGGTCTTATGGCGATGATGCGATAAGAAAGGCCTAGGAGTTGGAAGGAAGTGGCCGTGGCCTTAATTAAGGTACAGCCCCAGCATTTGCCTGGTGTGTAAATGGGAAGACATGGAAAACCATCATCAGGGCTGTTGACAGTGGGATTCAAACTCACTATCTCCCGGATGCAAGCTCACAGCCATGCACCCTTAACCGCATGGCCAACTCGACTGGTAAATTTTTTTAATGCTTTCACTACCCATTTTTCAACTTGATTGCATAAGCAATAATACATTCGCGTGGAACTTGAAAATAAAAATCAACACGAAGCATTGCAAACTGAAACAATGCCTTGGCCAGGTTTAGAAAGCATGAGGCAAATATACTGAGAGTGTATGCGCTATTCCAGGGAGTGAAACTGCCGAGTCATAGGGAACAGATCAATGCCTTGGCCGGTTGGTAGACTAGCTGAGGGTTCCGGATGGTGCTAAGAGTAACTACAGTATATGGAGCGGAACAACGAACAATAACGAAAGAAAATTGCACTATAATGTACACTTAAACAAATTAAATAAAATAATTTATTATTTTTCTTTCTTTGGGCATTGACACAACTTACAAACCCTGAGAAAATGCTACTGCTGGTAACCATTAGGATGGGTAGCTCAGGGCTGATGAGCAGAGAGCGTATCTATTTGAAGATGGTAATTCAAAAAAATGTAGAGACTGCCCTTGTCCCATCATATTTTCATGTTGTCCTTGTCTCTTCTTTCTGTTTCTTCCTCTTCCAATCTTATTATTTGTTCCTATTCATCTTCCTTTCTATATATGACTTGATTTATCACTTGTTTGTTTTTTCCACTACTTACAGTTATAGATGCAGTTAATTATTAAAATTATGATCAACTTACACTATGAACTAAAATTCTTGTTTTTTTACAGAAGTGAGGCAAAAGAGAATGAAAAGATTATGAAATGGTGTCACGTCATTGTTAGAACTGAATACATGCATTTTTAAAAATAAAGGAATAAGGAGCTTCAAGACTGCAGAATGTTACCAGGTGAAATTTATACACAATATTAGTGTACCTGAACTCATGCTCACATTTAGCCATTTAATAACAGACTCCTTGTATGTTTGAATATAGGTATCTACATTATTTTAATTGATACAATAATACTTCACCTCCATTCTGAGTGTTGTCACCAAAGGATCCCATGTATATAATTTGAGAATCTCGTTTGAGTCCATTGAGACTTCTTACAGATCGTTTCCCATCTGGTTCCAACTGAAAAACAAGAATAAGGAATACTGAATTTATTTATGAAAACAGAAATGAAAGGAGAAACAGTACTCAGAAGAAGGAATTGAAATGGAGTGAATTTTGGGTTGAAAGCAGAGGGTACTAGTGGAAAAAAATTATTACATTCTAAATGTGCAATGACCATTATTTATTTAGCTATACACCAATAAGTAGCATCTCTCAACATGGAGTGTTACTTATTTTATTGCACATACAGCAAGCAAGGCATCTCGGCATGGACTCGTAGAGGCGTCCGATGGAGTCCTGATATATTCCATCACTACAGTCTGAATCATCGCACATAGTTTCTGCATGTTTCACACTACAGGTATAATGCTGATTGTGCATCCCATCTCACCTCGCCTCACCTCACTTCACCTCACCTCACCTTACACATTCTCAGTTTGGGAGAGATTAAGTGATGCGTCGAGCCAAGGAATAGTATCTACATCTTGAAGACAGGCTCTCGAGATGACAGCAGAGTGTGGTTGACTGTTATTCTGTTTTTAAATTGCACCTAGTGGAGAGTTCACGAGAGGTTAGCATAACAGGTTACAGGACCTCTCCAACATATTGCTGGATGGTAAAATTGTCCATGATGAATACCAGAGGTGATTTGGCATTGAAGGCGATTGTACTCTACACCATGACACCAGATCTTCTAGAGGTGTAACACTCAACAATAAACCACTGGTCTTGACGCTGGCCAGGGTGGCTACACACATAGATTTGCTGGTCATCCTCACCAAGATAGAAATGAGACTCATAACTGAAAACCGCTTGCAACCACTCCAAGTATAGCCAAGCCTGTCTTTGCTGACAATGATATGGTGTTAAAAGGGACATCATAACAGTTTGTGTGAATATAGTAGTTTTTCATGCAGTTGTCTGACAATGGTGTGAGAAAACACAAGATTAGCTGTGGAGGGTACCATGACCGTTCGGGTGTCCAAAAGTGTAGATGTTGGTGGACGATCCTTTCATCCTATCTCACCATGCTCTAGGTCTTCCAGAACCTTCCCATTGATGGCAAGTGCCTTCTTGTGCCTACTGGTTCCAACATAGTTTTATGGTAGCATCAGCACAATTGATATATTGAGCAATGACCAGCTAACTTCACGGTGGCCCACGATGTGACCACTTTTGAACACATCCACTTGCTCGTACTGTCTGTAAACCTTCCTCTGAGGCATAAACAAGTTCCAAGGATACAGCTACAGATGATTTGTGAGTAACAATGACATGTCCACACCTCCAGACACCCTCATATAGAGTGGATGGTGAATAATTTAAATGGGCGTGAATTATGACCCATTGGTGTGTACAGTGATCTAGAATCAATCAATCACTACTGATCTGCATTTAGGGCAGTTGCCCAGGTGGCAGATTCCCTATCTGTTGTTTTCCTAGCCTTTTCTTAAATGGTTGCAAAGAAATTGGAAATTTACTGAACATCTCCCTTGGTTATTCCAATCCCTAACTCCCTTTCCTATAAACAAATATTTGCCCCAATTTGTCCTCTTGAATTCCAACTTTATCTTCATATTGTGATCTTTCCTACTTTTAAAGACACCATCCAAACTTATTCATCTACTGATGTCCTCCCATGCCATCTCTCCACTGACAGCTCGGAACATACCACTTAGTAGACAGTTCGTCTCCTTTCTCCCAAGTCTTCCCAGCCCAAACTTTGCAACATTTTTGTAACGCTACTCTTTTGTCGGAAATCGCCCAGAACAAATCGAGCTGTTTTTCTTTGGATTTTTCCCAGTTCCTGAATCAAGTAATCCTGGTAAGGGTCCCATACACTGGAACCATACTCTAGTTGGGGTCTCACCAGAGACAAATATGCTCTCTCCTTTACATCCTTACTACAACCCCTAAATACTCTCATAACCATGTGCAGAGATCTGTACCCTTTATTTACAATCCCATTTATGTGATTACCCTAATGAAGATCTTTCCTTATATCAATACCTAGGTATTTACAATGATCCCCAAAGGGAACTTTCACCCCATCAACGCAGTAAAACTGAGAGGACTTTTCCTATTTTTGAAATTCACAACCTGACTTTTATCCCCGTTTATCATCATACCATTGCCTACGGTCCATCTCACAACATTATCAAGGTCATTTTGCAATTGCTCACAATCTTGTGACTTATTTATTACTCTGTACAGAATAACATCATCTGCGAAAAGCCTTATCTCTGATTCAACTTCTTTACACATATCATTGATATATATAAGAAAACATAAAGGTCCAATAATACTGCCTTGAGAAATTCCGCTCTTAATTTTTACAGGGACAGATAAAGCCTCACCTACTCTAATTCTCTGAGTTCTATTTTCTAGAAACAGAGCCACCCATTCAGTGACTCTTTTGTCAAGTCCAATTGCACTCATTTTTGCCAGTAGTCTCCCATGATCTACCCTATCAAATGTCTTAGATAAGTCAATCGCAATACAGTCCAATTGGCCTCCTGAATCCAGGATATCTGCTATATCTTGCTGGAATCCTACAAGTTGGGCTTCAGTGGAATAACCTTTCCTAAACCCAAACTGCCTTCTAATAATAATAATAATAATAATAATAATGTTATTTGTTTTACGTCCCACTAACTACTTTTACGGTCTTCGGAGACGCCGAGGTGCCGGAATTTAGTCCCGCAGGAGTTCTTTTACGTGCCAGTAAATCTACCGACACGAGGCTGTCGTATTTGAGCACCTTCAAATACCACCGGACTGAGCCAAGATCGAACCTGAAAAACTGCCTTCTATCAAACCATTTATTAATTTTGCAAACATGTCTTATATAATCAGAAAGAATGCTTTCCCAAAGCTTACATACAATGCATGTCAGACTGACTGGCCTGTAATTTTCAGCTTTATGTCTATCACCCTTTCCTTTATATACAGAGGCTACTATTGCAACTCTCCATTCATTTGGTAAAGTTCCTTCATGCAAACAAAAATCAAACAAGTACTTCAGATATGGTACTATATCCCAACCCATTGTCTTTAGTATATCCCCCAAAACCTTATCAATTCCAGCTGCTTTTCTAGTTTTCAACTTTTGTATCTTACTGTAAATGTCATTGCTGTCATAGGTAAATTTTAATACTTCTTTAGTATTAGTCACCTCCTCTATCTGGACATTATCCTTGTAACCAACAATCTTTACATACTGCTGAGTAAATACTTCTGCCTTTTGAAGATCCTCGCATACACACTCCCCTTGTTCATTAATTATTCCTGGAATGACCTTCTTGGAACCTGTTTCTGCGTTAAAGTACCTATACATACTCTTCCATTTTTCACTAAAATTAGTGTGGCCACCAATTATGCTCGCCATCATGTTATCCTTAGCTGACTTCTTTGCTTGATTCAATTTCCTAGTAAGTTCCTTCAATTTCTCCTTACTTCCACAGCCATTTCTAACTCTATTTCTTTCCAACCTGCACCTCCTTCTTAGTCTCTTTATTTCCCTGTTATAATATAGTGGATCTTTACCATTCCTCACCACCTTTGTAGGTACAAACCTATTTTCACATTCCTCAACAATTGCTTTAAACCCATCCCAGAGTCTGTTTACATTTTTATTTACCGTTTTCCACCGATCATAGTTACTTATTAAAAACTCCCTCATGCCTGTTTTATCAGCCATATGGTACTGCCTAACAGTCCTAATTTTAATCTCTTCCTTTCTTTCACATTTATTTTTAATTACCATAAAAACAGCTTCGTGATCACTAATACCATCTATTACTTCGGTTTCTCTATAGAGCTCATCGGGTTTTACCAGCACCACATCCAGAATATTCTTCCCTCTAGTTGGTTCCTCACTTTCTGAATCAGGTGCCCTTCCTATATTAACTTATTTGCCATTTGTTGGTCATGCTTCCTGTCGTTCGAATTACCTTCCCAATTGACATTTGGTAAATTGAGACACCCACTACGATCACTTTCCTTTTCTTATCGTTTCCCACATAGCTGATTATCTTATCAAATAATTCTGAATCAGCATCTGCACTACCCTTTCCCGGTCTGTACACTCCAAAGACATCTAGTTGCTTATTATCTTTAGAAATGAGCCTCACCCCTAGAATTTCGTGCTTGTCGTCTTTAACTTTTTCGTAGCTTACCAATTCTTCTTTCACGAGAATGAATATCTCTACGATACACCCTCCAGTTCCGTGAGAAAATTTCTGCATCCATTATATCATTTCTCATTCAACTCCTATTACAATATCTGGTAAGTATATATCCATGAAATTACTTAATTCTATTCCTTTCTTTACAATACTTCTACAGTTGAGCACTAACAGTTTTATGTCATCCCTACTTGATTTCCAGTTCCCTGTTCCCTTAACACCACTCCCTAGCGCACCCTGTTTCCCTGAATGTACCTCCCTATAACTCTTCTAAACAAATTTCCTAACTTATATGTACCACTGTGGTTTAAGCGAAGGCCGTCTGAGCGCAGATCCCTATCTCCTACCCACCCATGAAGTTTGAAAAAGTTCCAACCACTCATTCGGGTTCAACTTTAAAGTGTGCCACATACATTACATTCTTGAGTAGACATTCATTAGAGAGCTGTATGATATTGCTGGTTAGGTGGGTGCTTCCTATTCTTGATGTCATAAGATTTATTTCTGACACAGATTGTGTATATTCATTCACCTAACAATTGAAAAGGGTTTTTTTATTCCATTCACGTAACTTGGACTTGGTAATGCAGTCTGATGAGTGTGACAAAGATATGCTTAAAAACTTTCTTTGGCTTATCTTCAGCTTATTTCTAGGGTTTATGGAGCCATTCAGGCTATTTTGTGTCTGGCCAATGGTTTAAGGCTGGATGTATTTTGTAACGTCACTTGATCCTTCATCTGTTAATGGTGCCTAAAATGTTGAAAATGTCTTTAAGTTGCTTTCCAAAGAATCGCTTCAGTATCAAATGAAATAACCATACCAAGAATATGCAGTGGCAAACTAGTTAAACGCATGTTACATCAAATAATCCTGAGGATAGGTTTAGGATTGTAGTAAAGATTTACCGTATATCATTTGTAAACCATGTTGTCATGGAACTGAGAATGTAGGTTCAGTTCACAGTTCTTTTAACTGTTATTACTTGAAACACTTATTCCATCTAAAGAGAAGAACTCTTAATGACAAAACTAAGAACTGAACTAATTTTTTAACAAAAGAAGCAGGACAGAGTTCCAGATACTCTAAATCTGCTGCTGAAGCCCTTATTTAAATGAATTTGTCCCTAACATAAAGATTTTGCTACAGCTTTTAGCAACTTTGCCAGTATCCACTGCTACATCAGTGATAAGTTTCTCTGCATTATGGAGATTCAGAACCTACCTTCACTCAACAATGAATGACAACTGTCCCAATGGCTTAGCCCTTGCTGATATTGATAAAGGTGTTAAAGTAGATGCCAGTGAGTTTTTAGACAATTTTAGGAAACTAAAGCCTCAACGAATTCGGCTACAGGACTGGTCAAAATGTTATGTTTATGATTTATTAATGTTGTAGGAAGTGATTCTTTGTCACTGTAGCCTTCCCTTTGCATAAACCTGGCTATTCAGATTTGAGTGTTTAGGGAATTGTCTGTATGTATTCTCAAGATCATTTAACATCTTACATAATGATCACTTACCTCTCTCACTTTGAAGTCATCACTTGATTGACTACTGACAGTATCCTGTTGTGTCTTCTTCTTCCCCATGTATTTCTGCACTCCACCCGGTCCTTGCTTTTTAATAAAGTTGCTCTTTCCTCCGCTGTTGTTGTTTCCGCTTCCAACAATCTGTGAGAAACTAGGATTCTCTGCCATTGTTGTACTGCCTTTGCGTGCAGGACCACGGTTCACTGCATTTTTGCCCATGTTCTTCAGAGCCATCAGGACGGTTGATGGCCTATATACAGAATATAATTGAAGACATATTAAAACTCATGCATGGTACTAATTGAGAATTGCTTAGTGTTATACTCTGAACAAGAATAGGTAAGATTTTTTGAGTCAAGAGTTTTCTGAAAGTGAAGGACATATCAAATAACATTCATGGCAGTGTGAATTAAAAATATATTTGTAGTTAAAGTCAAAAAGTGATTATGAAAATTTACACTAGACATGACTGATGTCTTTTGAGTTTTTGCTGTATGAAATGGGCATAATGCATGGAAATTTTATGTTTCACCAGACTTTGCTCTGCATCCTGTTGCAGTCTTAGTTGGCCAAATTTCTCTTCTGAAATTTTATATCAATAAATGTCAAGGACATGGAGCTGAGTCTTCATAAAATGTAAATGTTCTCTACAGTGTGCCTCTTTCACAAGGCAAAAAAAAGTCAAAGAGATACCATGTCTCTTAATATGGGATGTGAAAGCATCAATTTACAGTATATGCTCCGGTTTTGCACTTCCACATTTCACTGATCAATCAATCAATCAATCAATCAATCAATCAATCAATCAATCAATCAATCAATCAATCAATCAATCAATCAATCAATCAATCAATCAATCAATCAATCAATCAATCAATCAATCAATCAATCAATCAATCAATCAATCAATCAATCAATCAATCAATCAATCAATCAATCAATCAATCAATCAATCAATCAATCAATCAATCAATCAATCAATCAATCAATCAATCAATCAATCAATCAATCAATCAATCAATCAATCAATCAATCAATCAATCAATCAATCAATCAATCAATCAATCAATCAATCAATCAATCAATCAATCAATCAATCAATCAATCAATCAATCAATCAATCAATCAATCAATCAATCAATCAATCAATCAATCAATCAATCAATCAATCAATCAATCAATCAATCAATCAATCAATCAATCAATCAATCAATCAATCAATCAATCAATCAATCAATCAATCAATCAATCAATCAATCAATCAATCAATCAATCAATCAATCAATCAATCAATCAATCAATCAATCAATCAATCAATCAATCAATCAATCAATCAATCAATCAATCAATCAATCAATCAATCAATCAATCAATCAATCAATCAATCAATCAATCAATCAATCAATCAATCAATCAATCAATCAATCAATCAATCAATCAATCAATCAATCAATCAATCAATCAATCAATCAATCAATCAATCAATCAATCAATCAATCAATCAATCAATCAATCAATCAATCAATCAATCAATGTATGTATGTATGTATGTATGTATGTATGTATGTACCGGTATGTATGTATGAGTTTAGTTTCAATTAAAATCTTGTATAGCAGTGAAATTAACTAAATGCATATGGTAGTTTGCACGTTATAAATTTCATATTAGAGCCCGTATTGTCAAAGTATCAACTTGTGAAAATTTAGATTTTATAATTCCACCTTTACAAAACTGTAATTGTCTTTATTACAAAGACTACATTAAATTACACTCGTGAAACATGTTTCGTCCTCTTATAGGACATCTTCAGTCACAAATACAAATAAATATCATTAAAAATAAGGCAAAGACACATTAAAATAAGTGAAAGCAAAGTCTTTGTATCCTGTGACGCGGCGTGATAGCGTCTTGTCAATCTTCAATGTTAAAATGGTGCAGTGTGAACATGATATGAAGCATGAAGTCCAATTAAAATCATATGTTAAAACTGTTGTTCAAAACAACAAATTGTCAATTATAAAACACCGTAAGTGGCTATGCAAATAAAATTATGTGCATATTGTACATAAAACAGTGTTGTGGTGATGCCACATTATAATAGATTTCTTGATTAGGAGGTGAAGTTATATACAATATGCACATAATTTTATTTGCATAGCCACTTACGGTGTTTTATAATTGACAATTCGTTGTTTTGAACAACAGTTTTAACATATTATTTTACTTGGACTTAATGCTTCATATCATGTTCACACTGCACCATTTTAACATTGAAGATTGACAAGACGCTATCACGCCACGACACAGGATACAAAGACTTTGCTTTCACTTATCTTAATGTTATGTATTTGTATTTGTGACTGAAGATGTCCTATAAGAGGACGAAACATGTTTCACGAGTGTCATTTAATGTAGTCTTTGTAATAAAGACAATTACAGTATTGTAAAGGTGGAATTATAAAATCTAAATTTTCACAAGTTTATGGTAGTTTGTTGGAGAAAGGAGATAAATTGAACTATCCAACCAGGCACTGACTAGTTAGATACTGCCTATTAGTGTGCAAGATATATCCTGATTGATTCGCACTAAACTCTTTGAAGTTTCTCTTAACACGATATACTGTATTATTAGGCCTACTGTAAAACTGATTCAACCTCTTGCTCATTATTTTCCTCTTTGAATTTCTGTTATCATGTTGAGTTAATTTTATGTACACTACTGTACATTGTTTGGACTGTGCAACAGTTCAGTACTGCAGCTGGTTCAGTGGTTGTATAGTTGTATACTGTTCATTGTTCTCATGGTTACTAAACAGAAGTTCTATAAGGCAAAATATTAAGGGTTCAGGAGTCACTGGCCCATTTAATCCTACAAAATCTCATCTGTATTACAAAGATGATGGTGTGTGGCCTCTGGAGAGGCTTGGTGTTCTCTGACGTTGACGCCCCATGGACGACCTGCACATCTGTGGGGATGGGGCCGTGTCTAGGATGATGGTACAAACACAAGTCTCTGAGCCGGAGGAAATATCCAACTAAGGTTGAATCCTGATTTGGCAAGGAATAGATCCCAGGACTTATTGTTCCAAAGGCCAGCATGCTTACCAGTTAGCCACTGAGTTGGAATTTAAAGATGAAAAATGAAAATCCACAGCCTGTTTCCAGTCATTTGACCGGGTCAGGAATGGAATGAATGAAGCCCCCATCTAGTGGCGAGGATAAGAATTGTGCCAGCTGCCGAAGCCTGTTGCACTCCTCTGGGGCACTGATTAATGACTGACAAACGAAATGAAATGATATTGGAGAGTGTCGCTGGAATGAAAGCTGACAAGGAAAACCGGAAGAGGTACCCGGAGGAAAGCCGGTCCCGCCTCTGCTTTGTCCAGCACAAATCTCCCATGGTGTGACTAGGATTTGAACCACAGAACCCAGCGGTAGGAGGCTGGCGTGCTGCCGCTTGAGCCACGCAGGCTCTGGGCTTGCTCTCAGATGCTTTTGTAATATCATTCGGAATAGTACTGTATTAATTTTAATGCTTTGTATGCTTGTTTTCCGAATATTACTTTTTTTGTTAGTTTATTTTTGTTAGTTGGTGGCTATTTAAAAATTTGCCTAGTTTTATTCTTGAAGTGTACCATTAACTATCTGCAATAAATAAGCTTGATACAAATACCAGTGTGAGTAGTGTTCTATTCTATATTTTAACATTACTTTCTTATGACTGGGTGATGAATATAGGATATGCCGTCCTGACTTCAATTTTGGATATGTTGTGCATTCCTTGATGTAATTATCAGTATTTGATGGTTTTGTTATGGAATACGAGATCTCATATTTGTCGGTAATGACGTGTTCTCTCTTAACTGCTAAAATTATTAGAAAGCTTAGAAACTGGTGAAATTTTATTGAATTCCATTACGCTTACTTAAACATTTCATGAAAACCTCAGCCTGTATTAAAGGATGTTAGGTATACTGCAGATAGTAGTAACTATGGGAACTCAGCACACCTCTTAGTTATTGCTTTTGCCGTTCAAATATCAGGCTCCAATTCTCATGGCCTCAACTCTACTTCATTTTGACAATACCTAGGTATCACGCGCGACATATTCTACGTCAAAACTTGCGGTTGTGACCCTGACGGTGCCCTGTTATTTTTTTTGTAAAATAATTTCCACTTAATACTGACAATAATAAATATTATATTTCCTTATCTTACCTGTGAGGCATTATGTTGATGTGTTCACTACCCATCTTTTCCATTTTTTCTCTTTCTTTCTGTAACCGCTTCTGCTCTTGTTCAGCCAACTTTTTTGTTTCCTCTTGCATTTTCTCAAATTCTTGAGATAGTTTTTCTGCATTCTTTTGGGCTTTTTGTCTCTTCTTTTGTACATCTTTCCTGTTGACAGAAGAAGAATATAATCAAACAATAGAAAATAACAATTTTCAAAGCAGCATATTTGTAGTCATTTGCGTTATAGATATATTATTTTCCAAAGACATTTTATATCTACTACAATATTTTGGCTAACTCATTCCTAACATGGAGACAGACACACATTGTAGTTGGTCCTAACCTGGTGAATAGATGTTGAATGATGGATATCGGTGTCATTTCCACCAAATCAAATCAAAATCTCTTTATTTGCAAATGAGGTGTCTACCTCGGTGGCAAATGGTACACTAAAATACATTATTGTCAAGCACTAAATTTTAAATTAACATTGAGGGGCCATCACAAGATTTAGCTGTTGCTGGTCACTTTAGGGAGTCAAGCTATTAACCACAGTCCACCACTAGATGGGAAGTTTCCTCTTCTACCCGAAAGTGTAGAGGTATCGAATTACTTGTAACGAATCCTTTAAAAAAGTAATTTTTACTGGTATTCGTTACTTTTTGAAAAATGAAATGTTAACTCATACTGTAATTTACTTCTTGAAATAAAATTGTATTTATTACATTCTAGTAATCAATATGCAATGCACAGAAGCAGAAACAGGAAAAATTTGATGAATAACTGTTTCATTTCTACTAAACCAGTAACTCCATCACTGCTGGATGAGATGTTTTTTACCTCTCCAGTGCTTCCAAAATCACGAAACTTATCCTACAATAACTGCCACTGCCGGGGAAGTTCTTAAAAATTAATCACAGATATACCTTGAAGTGCCCCTGTTCGGCGTCTTTTCAACAAATAATGCAAAGATGTACTTTACTTCCAACATAGCGATGATTTTTTTTTTTTTTTTTTTTTTTTTTACAAGTTGCTTTACGTCGCACCGACACAGATAGGTCTTATGGCGGCGATGGAACAGGAAAGGGCTAGGAGTGGGTAGGAAGTTGCCGTGGCCTTACTTAAGGTATAGCCCCAGCATTTGCCTGGTGTGAAAATAGGAAAACACCAAAAACCATCTTCAGGGCTGCCGACAGTGGGGTTCGAACCCATTATCTCCCGAATACTGGATACTGGCCGCGTTTAAGTGACTGCAGCTATCGAGCTCGGTATGAACATTTCTAAGAATCAATTATTTTGTAAAGTAGGTAAATGAGAAATGATTTTAAATGATTATAGTCAGTACCCATCACTAACTTTTAAAAAAATATGTAAAAGTAATTTTGAAAGCTCCAGGGTGTCATGTTTAGTCTCATTTAGTGATGGTAGATGCTTACTGTCTCAATGCCAAAAAAAAAAAAGATATATATATATATATATATATATATATATATATATATATATATATATAATTAAAAAATTAAGTAATCTATTTATTTGCAAACTTCAGTATCATTATTTCAACCCCATGCAAAAAAGTCAGTGATTTCCTTAAGACTGGCTTGCTGTAGAGTAATTGTAATTTTACTGTTTTATTTGCGAGAAAAGTGATTTGCAATCATAATTAAGTAAAAATATTTCTCAGGTAACTGCAATTCAACCCATTTACCCTTCCCTTGTACTTTTTTCATCACTGCTTATACACTCATGTTCATAAAATCCAGAACACCTTGAAAGACTAGAAAACGGAAGTTCATATTCACAGGACATGTGCATTAGTATGTTCTGAAGAAATGATTAACATTTGAACCATGTTGGCCCTCAGGTTCAACGTTCAAGGTCCATATCGATATCTCGGCGCACCACCACCGACTGGTAAAATGTGCCTGCGGCTCTCGTTGTCGCTATAAACCGAAGGTAATGGATCAGTGTGACTGAGTAGACGTGCAGGATGCCTTGCAGACGTATGCGAGAACCCTACCGTCAAATGAGTGAGTTTGAAAGAGGGCGCATTATTAGCATGAGAGAACGTGATGCATCCATCCTGAAAATTGCTGCACGTGTGGGACGAAGTGTGTCGGCAGTGCAACGAGTGTGTACAGAATAGTTCACAGAAGGCCGTAGAACACGACGAGATGGGTCTGGTCGCACCACCCAGACCACCCCCCGAGAAGATCGACACCTCATCGGAATGGCATTGTAGGACAGATCTGCGTCCTTCTCGGCTCTGGCGCAGTAGCGGAACAGTGTAACACATCGTACACTATCAGGAGTGACAGTGCGCCGCCGTTTATTACGGTCTGGGTTACCGGCGCGTTGTCCATTTCTCTGCCTATCTTTGACTAATGTGCATAAACATGCTAGTCTACAATGATGTATGGAACGACGTCACTGGGGACGGGAATGGCAATAGATAGTGTGTTTGTTACGAATCAGGTTCTGTTTGCTTGAAAATGATGGCTGCATTTTGGTTCGCCGCAGACAGGGGGAGAGGCATCACATCGACTGCATTCGCACAAGACATACAGCGCCAATTCAAGGTCTTATGGTGTGGGGTGCTATTGTGTACAAGGTACAACCACAAATCACAGTTGGTGCGTGTACAGGGCACTGTGACCAGTTTGACCTACGTCAATGACATCCTGCGATCCGTTAGCCATACCCTTTCTGCACGACACCCCAGACGCCATTAAAAATATTTATTATTTTATTAAATCCCTTTACCCTCCAGGGTTGGTTTCCCCGCGGACTAAGTGAGGGATCCCACCTCGACCACATCAAGGGCAGTGTCCTGGAGCATGAGACATTTGGTCAGGGATATAACTAATGAGGAGGACCAGTATCTCGCCCAGGCAGCCTCACCTGCTATGCTGAACAGGGGCCATGTGGTGGAATGGGAATTGGAAGGGATAGGGGGCCGTGGCCTTAAGTTAGGTACCTTCCCGGCATTTGCCTGGAGAAGAAGTGGAAAACTACGGAAAACCACTTCGAGGATGGCTGAGGTGGGAATCGAACCCCCCTCTACTCACCTGACCTCCCGAGGATGAGTGGACCCCCGTTCCGGACCTCGTACCACGTTTCAAATTTCGTGGCAGAGCCGGAAATGGAACCCGGGCCTCCGGGGGTGGCAGCTAATCACACTAACCACTGCACCACAGAGGCGGACATGACTTTGTATCACAGAATAAATTTGCGAGGGAAACATTGAAAACATTGCCGATTTCTTTTGGAGGAATGGTATATACTACGATGGCGTTTGGTCACAGGGGTCGCGGGGTCGATTCCCGGCAGGGTCGAGAATGTTAACCATCATTGGTTGATTTCGCTGACACGGGGGCTGGGTGTATGTGTTGTCTTCATCATTTCATCCTCTTCACGACGCGAAGGTCACCTACGGGCATCAAATCGAAGGACCTGCACCTGGTGAGCCGAACATGTCTTCGGACACTCCCGGCACTAAAAGCCATACGCTATTTCACCTACCCCCGCCCCGTGGCAAACTAATGAAAGAGCAAATAGCCAATTTAACAGGAGAGCTGAAACAAGTGATTTATCATGTAAAAATAATTGTAATACTTTCATGGGTGTTATTATTTCTCATGAAAATTCATTTTAATACTTTTGTGGTTGGTATTATGTGTTAGCCATACGTAATGACAATGAACTACAGATACGAGACTTCACTGGAGAGCAGATCTTATTCTTAATCTTCCTGGACTTTTTCTCAAATTATTGGGGTCGGCACGTGGTTTGGATATGGCCCAGTTTTAGAACAGGACTTCAACTGACATCAACTCTACATGGAGGGATGTATTCATTACAAGGACTGTACTAAGTGCAGTAATAAACCGAACAAAGAAAGACAAAGGGAGACCCACTTCTTCAAAATTGCAATGAAACTAAGCCTTCATTGAGATGTTTGCTTCCGGACCTGTTATACAAAGGCTGTAAACCTACAAATTCTTCATTTCCACTTTTACGTAATCATATAAAGAACTTCAGTTTTACCTGCGAGAATAGATAGCACTGCACTCATACTTTTCCAGCATAATAAATACGGGTAGATTAGTGTAACCAGACAAACTTTTCTTTTTACAGTTGGCTTTAAGTCGCACCGACACAGATAGGTCTTATGGCGACGATGGGACAGGAGTGAGCAGGAAGCGTCCGTTGCTTTAGTTAAGGCACAGCCCCCGCATTTCCCTGGTGTGAAAATCGGAAACCACGGAAAACAATCTTCAGGGCTGCCGACAGAGGGGTTCGAACCCACTATCTCCCGAATGCGCCCCTAACCGCAGGGCCAACTCACTCGGTCCAGACAAACGTATTCGAGTGCTAAGGGTTATGACGAACACAAAGACCCAGTCCACGAGCCAGTAAATTAACTATGCGCAGTTAAAATCAGCGGTCCGGTCGGGAATCGGGAATCGCGGTGTAGATTTTTTGTAAATAGTAAAATCTAGACCTTAACTGTAGAACTGCAGATCCACTACTTTGTCATTGTCGCTAGACGTTCATCAGAAACGTGTTTTAGAAATATCTGAAGTCGTATGCATCTGGATGAGAAAGTTGAGTTCGAGGCTGTGATCACGTAAAGTGAAGAAGAATATACCGTACAATGCAAGATTCACACCACCCCTATTAGGATGACTTAAATGTGCTACTTAGCCAACAACTTTCTCCGTTACTAATTAATTTAAAATAGAGGAAAATATGTGAACTCGTATGATGAAACAATGCTCTACGAGCAGGAAGACATTTTAAGGCAAGCGTTGGTGGGAAAAGATTACCGTGTTCTCTGCATGTGTCCGTGGAATTCTACGAATTATACGAGTCGTCAAGGTTTAAGTTCAAGGCTTGCCTAGCCGAGGCGTTTTAAGGCGAGCTCTGTTCATCTGGAGGGACATGGATTCCATTCCCTCTCAAGAAGAACATTAATTTCGAGGAGAGGTGTCCGCTTTTGGAAATGAAATGTCGTATGGCTTGTAGTACCGGGATATCCCAGGACGGGTACGGCTCGCCAGGTGCAGGTCTTTCTATTTGACTCCCGTAGGCAACCTGCGCGTCGTGATGAGGGTGAAATGATGATGAAGACAACACATACACCCAGCCCCCGAGCCATTGGAATTAACCAATTAAGGTTAAAATCCCCGACCCGGCCGGGAATCGAACCCGGGACCCTCTGAACCGAAGGCCAGTACGCTGACCGTTCAGCCAACGAGTCGGACTCCGCTTTTGGAGAAACACATAGACGTACGGGCTACATCAAAATTTTCCCCCTGTGGGTTGGGGCGATAGAATAACACCCCTGTATCCCCTGCCTGTAATAAGAGGCGACTAAAAGGGGCCCCAGGGGCTATAAACTTGGGAGCGTGGGTTGGCGACCACGGGGCCCTTAGTTGAGTCCTGGCATTGCTTCCACTAATTGTGGCAGGCTCCTCACTTTCATCTATCCTATCTGACCTCGCTTGATCAACTCTTGTTCTCTTCCGACCCCGACGCTATTAGAGCATTCGAGGGCTCGGGAGTCTCATTTTCACGCCTTTCGTGGCCCTTGTCTTTCTTCAGTTTTTCGAAGTGTCGGATCCCTTCAATTGTTTTCTCTGACTAGTTATATATAGAGGATCGTTGCCTAGTTGTACTTCCTCTTAAAACAATCACCACCACCTATGACCGGGTCCATAGCTGAATGGTTAGCCTGGTGGCCTTTGGTCACAGGCATCCCGGGTTCGATTCCCGGCAGGGTCGGGAATTTTAACCATCATTGGTCTATTTCTCTGGCACGGGGCTGGGTGCATGTGTCGTCTTCATCATCATTTCGTCCTAATCACGACGAGCAGGTCGTCTGCGGGCGACAAATCGAAAGACCTGCACCTGGCGAGCCGAACATGTCCTCGGACACTCCCGGCACTAAAAGCCATACACCATTTCATTTTCATTACCACCACCTATAGCAAAAATGAGTACTGGATTAATTATTTGGGGCAAAGACGGCCGGGCGAAGGGCTAAACACTCACTCCCGCTTAGTGCCGAGGTTACGGATAGTGAAAGTCTACCGTCCACTCCTCCAAGGGCATTCTTGGCCTGTGCGGAGATGGCAAGGTTTAAGTTTGAATGAAAGATTGCTTCATAACCTTCATGTCAATGTGTATTAACTCACGTATCGTACCATGGGAGATAATGTGGACCTCAAATTTGATTGATTTGATTTTGGACCACAGAGATTTTCTATGGCAATCCTGAGATAGGATTTTGAAGTGGTGTTTCTTTACTTGCCTGCAGGAAAATGCCGACTTCCATACACATCATTAAGATACTAGCCATGTCTTGGTAGACAGGGCTTTCGCAATCATAAATACCTCTGGATCTAACAGCAAGTATGTTCACTGTCTTGAACTGTCGTGAACAAAGCCAAATTTTCTTCTGTCTGTTTGAGCAAGATGTATGAGTGATCTACAGAAATAATAATAATAATAATAATAATAATAATAATAATAATAATAATAATAATAATAATAATAATAATAATAATAACAATAATAAATAATAATAATTGTTAAGGAAATATCGTGGATCACAGAGGGGTAAGAAGCGTGAGAGTTGAATGGCTGGACAAGGAATTAACTAGGGCAGAACTTAACACAACAAATTTTGAAATTTAATTTCTTTCACTTGTTTTTCTAGTTTAATATTTGAGAATTAGAAAATCAGAATGAATAACAACAATATTAATGAACGTGTCAGAAGTCCGTATATCAGGTACAAAAACTTGAGAAAATTACAAATTGTTCATTTACACAGAAAAGAGCTGAATTATTCTTGCCAGGTACAATATTTTATAAGAGTAAGAAATGCTCCCGGAAAGTACACTTAGTAGGAGTCTGCGCTCCAATTATATCATAGTACAGCCTCGCAGAGGCATCAGTTTCTTATGGTGCACTTAACTTCTCTCTGACAACCTATCGGTTGTCCTCCATTAAAGTATTTACACCAAGTTGCCCCGATGTGGGCTTATCTATTGCTCAACAGTTACAGGATTCACTGTTCCCAATGGGAACTAACGCCAGAAAAAACGTTACACACAGAAATAAATGTACAGGGGCATAATTGCCCATACTAATTGGCCTTAGTGTAAAAACGAAAAGGTTGCACATACCGGCCATTAACAAAAGGCTGGGAGGCGAAACACTTGCCCTCCTTATAGAAATAGTTAAAACCCTCAGTGGGCTTATGGCCGAAAGATACAGAGGCTAATCCTATACTACACCGGGGTGACTAAATGAGAAACGTTAATGCAACTTAAGAAATTTAGAGGTTTGAAAACTTTAGTCATCCCATGCCAAGTTGAATGTGAACTGACAGAGGCTAGTCACTCCTTGTTCCCTTACATTAAATATTTTCCAGTAAAGAATAGAACCACCAAATTTAGAATTTTACATTAAATAAAAGAGGTTGAAACCTTCCCCTCACACTATACGCAGGAGCAATCATATATCTATGAAAATTCTGCCATTACCTTGAGTCGCTGGACCTTCCCCACGCAGGCCGCACCCCTGCCTCCCTTAGGACACGCCGTACTCATGTCACTGGAGCAATAAAGATAATACGGCCCTAAAGCGCCCCTATTTATAATACTTTTACGGGAAGCTTCCAGAACTCTTTGTTAATAGGCTGGATTCCTATACACACCCCTGGTTTTAATTGGCTAAAGAAGATATATCCAAAAAATCTGATAGGTTAATTACAATCAAGGAGGAACCAGATGAAGTATTGACAACTTCTGTACATTAAAAAAAAAAAAACAATTATAAGACCCTGGTTAACAAACATCAGAAATACAAATTTCTTTATGAAATAATTAGAGTTTATCCCGCAAGAGGGAGCAAATTAAATCTATGGTAGAGACATCTAACAGTAGAAGACCAAAGTATCTAGTAGTGCACCAGTTCAAGTTTGTTTACATAGATGGCCTTAGAGGAGGCGCGCAGTTTAAGTGGCCAGGGAAGGTGTAACCTGGAATAATAATAATAATAATAATAATAATAATAATAATAATAATAATAATAATAATAATAATAATAATAATAATAATAATAATAATAATACCGAGTGAGTTGGTCATGCGTGTTCGAGTCACGCATCTGTGCGCTTGCATTCGGAAGATAGTGAGTTC
Source organism: Anabrus simplex (assembly GCF_040414725.1). NCBI lineage: Eukaryota > Metazoa > Arthropoda > Insecta > Orthoptera > Tettigoniidae > Anabrus > Anabrus simplex. The sequence continues at coordinate 145,637,513 of NC_090270.1, read as the reverse complement.
GAATCCTACCGTCGGCAGCCTCGAAGATTGCTTTTCGTGGTCTCCCATTTTCACACCAGGCAAATGTACCTTAATTAGGTCATGGGTGCTCCCTTCCCAATCCTAGCCCTTTCCCAATCCTAGCTCTTTCCCATCCTTCCGTCGCCGGAAACTGTCGATGTGTTAGCGTGACGTTAAACACGTAGCATAAATAATAATAATGGTTACACGTCACACTAACAACTTTTATGGTTTTTGGAGACGCCGAGGTGCCGCAATTTTGTCCCGTAGGGGTTTTCATTCGTGCCAGTAAATCTACCGACACGAGGCTGACGTGTTTAGAGCATCTTCAAATACCACAGGACTGAACCGGATCGAACCTGCCAAGCTGAGCTTAGAAGGCTAGTGCTCTACCGTCTGAGCTGCCCGGCGTACAGAAATTAATAGAGTAATTTGGTTTGTGTTACTGCGGTTCCTCAGTGACATTTTGTTGTGGTGTAGTGAAGACAACAGCGAACAGATGGCAAGGAATAATGGTCAGGTTGTTATATACTGAGCAAGCAGAGCTATCTCCGTACAGGCCGTGAAGGTTCCTGAATACAGAGGCAGGCTACTCGTAACTTCGCCACTAAATGACATAAAGTCTTTGTCTCCAGGAATTATTTTTGTACTCATTACTTCTGTGGCATGTGGCTTTCCAGAAGTAGAAGTCTCATTTCTTCGACTTCATAGCGGGGAATCGACTCAACGTTTTTACGCGTGAACAGAGCACACGTATATCAACGAGGCGATGCAGGCCCCCATGCAAAGGATAAAGTAACATAACTGGAACAAGGCATTCGAGCGCGGGATCGAACTCTTCGAAGATTACAAGCGCTTGGAGAAGCTCTATGGTATTGGAAGGGTGGAGACGTCCGCCTCAAGTGAACGTGTAATGTCTTATCAGAAGCATGAACAAGCATTATAATCCGAAATCCGTGTCAAAGGAGGCACTTACTTATTTAGCGTACGGCATTACACATGAAATAAAATGTTGAAAGTAAAGAGTGATTAAAAAAAGGAGGTAATACTACATATAAACCAGCTTCCATTACATTGTAACCATTCGGTTTACGTCAAGTGACCACTTTGTTTAAGGACCCTTTATTAAACAATATAATGTTTTGACTTTCCCAAGAACGATTTCTATCTCATTTATGCATTGTTTCAAGGAAGAAGGGTTTTTCTTTTTTACTAGTTGCTTTACGTCGCACCGACACACATAGGTCTTATGGCGACGATGGGACAGGAAAGGGCTAGGAGTGGGAATTAAGCGACCGTGGCCTTAATTAAGCTACAGCCCCTATATTTGCCTGGTGTGAAAATGGGAAACCACGGAAAACCAACTTCAGGGCTGCCGACAGTGGGTTCGAACCCACTATCTCCCGAATACTGGATAATGGCTGCACTAAAGCGACTGCTGCCATCGAGCTCGGTGAGGATTATTTTAATATTCTTTTTGTTTCCATTTCAATTTGTCTGGGTATAAATTAGTGCCGAATAACAAAATTCAAAATGTTTTATCCCTCAGGATATCGCTCGCCGCGCGGAGTTCATTTTAATTCCTTTAGAATTGTATTTTCTTTGAAATTCTTCATCTTCCCAGAACTCGCACATTAGTGCTCTGGGACTCTGAATTAATTTCCTCCCTAGAATATAATGATTTACCCTTGTATGAAATTCACCTGGCCTTTGCTGGCAAGATGTATTGTATACAGTGTACTATGTCTTCTGGTATGGGCTAGAATAAAATTACTTTCATTGACCTGTCTCAGTCTTATACTTGGCTTTGACAATATGAAAGTGGCTGAGGTTTGAGTGACGCTAGTATTGCCATTCCTTATGCAGCCAGTCCCTGCTATGAATGGTGTGAAAAGTTCACTCATAGGGTCGGTTGGTGCATGCATTTCAGTGGGCTTGGCAGACTGATGTGCAATAGCAACTTCTGGTTCAGTGAGGAAAGCAACGGGAAACTACCTCACTCCTCATTTCCCTAGTTTGCCTCTTCAGTGACACCTAAGCCATCTATGACAGCTAATGGTGAACCTGTTGAGGATCCAACCAGCCTTCGGGCTAAATACTCAACATGAAATTCACTGTCCCTTAAAATTAGCTTTACCTAAACTGAAATTAAGTTTCCTTCTTTAAAATCGCATTGATTCTCTTGAAATTCAACTTGGGGCCTACTGTCAGAATTCATGTAGTTCCTTTCTTCAAGTATGAGCTCCAGAACAAATTTCCGGGTTTCAAAAGAAGTTTCATAACGATTATAAGATCGACTGGAACTTAAATACAAGCCACTTCTACTTCCCAGTTCAGTCCTAGTGGTGATAAGAGGAAGTACAACTGGGTACACATCACCTCTTAACACTGACCAGAAACGAAAAAAGAAATTCGACCCTTCGAAGATAGAAGGTATTGGAAAAATGGAGGAAGGCTACGAAGAGCGTGAACATGGAAGTCACGTGAGGTCTCGCGAACCTTATACTGTCGGGGTACTTACTTACTTACTTCCTCTTCATGGATTAGGCTAATAGCCTGTTCCGACCTCAAATTTCATTCCATCTCTTCATAGGACGACCAATATCTCTTCTTCCTGTAGGATGGTATTCCAGAGCAAGTTTTGGGATTCTGTCGTTATCCATCCTCAGAACGTGGTTTTTCCAATTTATCCTGTTTTGGAATATTCTTTCATTCTCTGGGAATATATTTAATTGTTGTCTTATCTCTTCATTTCGTATTTTATCTTTTAGGGAGTATCCTTTCACTGATCTTACGAATCTCATTTCAGATGATTGTATTTTATTCCTATAGCTTGTTTTATCCACCCCACTTCCATATAACAAAGTTGGTACAGCCATAGTCTTATAGAATTTAAGTTGAGTATCTTCTCTCACTTTTCCTTTCAGTGTTCGGCGAATTGTCCCACACATATATTGAAATCGATGAAGCTTCTGCTTCACCTCGTCATCATTATTAAAATATATTTCACAACCAAGGTACTTAAAATTTGAGACTTGTTCTACTGATTGATGGCCAATTACTATCTTCGCTTTGATAGGATATTTCCCTTGCCATGCCATAACTTTGGTTTTCGTTCTGGATATCCGAAGATTATAACTTTTACAAATGGTGTTTAACTGATGTATTGATTTCTAGAGTTTATCTTCATCATCCTGCAGGATAAATTGATCATCTGCAAAGAGCATAGTATTTATGTATGTGTTTGTGTTCAATTTTATTCCGGAGTGCACAATTCGTTTCCGATTTCTGATTACTTCATCTATATATATATTGAATAGTGTTGGAGAGAGGCTGCATCCCTGACGTACACCTTGATTAATTAATATTTCTTCCGTTAGTTTGTATCCTAGATCTAACACAATTCTCGTCCTTTTGTACAGACTTTGGATAACTTGAATAAGATGTTTAGGGTATCCATTTTTTAGCATTATATTCCATAACTGTTCTCTATCTACCCTATCAAAAGCCTTTTCATAGTCGACAAAAGCGACATAAGTATTCAAGTTAAATTCTCTTCTCTTCTCCAGTATCTGTTTGAGGCTAAATATATTATCTGTACAGGATCTGCCTTTCCTAAATCCACATTGTTCTTCCAATAAGAGATTGTGTGTCCGAGTCATAAGAGAAAAAGAGTTGACCAAGGGAAGTCGTATAAGAAAAATAACAGCGAGGAGCTTGGCACAAATAAACGGAAGCAGTGCTAGACTTTGCTACGGACCCCGTGATAGCCAATGCACGCTCCCATGACGACAGTCCATGGGGTTGTTCCTTTCAGTCGCTTCTTCCGACAGGCAGGGGATACCGTTGTGATGTTTGGGACATCACTGAATGTTTTTAATTATTGAACTATATATTTAATTGATAATATGTATATATTTAATCACTGATAGGTCATTTTAAATTAATATGTATATATATATAGGGCTTTTATCATCCATTTCAATCATCATTTCATTTCTTTGTATCGCGGCTATAACGTATTCTGAACGAACAAATTATTGGGTAAAGTATTTCAACATTACGCATATTTATAACTTGCAGTAAATTTTCCAATAGCCGTTGTGAGGTGACCAGAGTCAGCAGGCTAATTTCAGCCCAGTTCCAGGAAAAGTACGTCATCGAGGTTACGAGAGATATTACCCTCTCCACCTCATGGAAAGACAGTTGATACATTATTAACACCCACTTTTCAAACTCAGCTTCGAGACGCTTTATTTCAGCGGGAAAGTTCAGCCTATGTGAATGAACGTAATGAAGCAACGTGATGGATGCACAGCTATACAAGGGAGAAGGGATGAGACCTCGAATCTTACTGGACCATGTGATATGGCTGATGGAAGGAGACTTTTGAACCGATATACCACCGACAAGGGCTGGAGAGGACACTAACACTCTCATTCAGACTCACATTCAGATTCACATTGAGTTTCGGACATTCTGATTCTGATTCTCACGCTTGGAAGATACTCTTACTACGATTCTACGTCTACACATCGGAGAAGATTTTAACTTAGTTCACTTCGCATCTGAGTATATTCTACTCAAAAGTTACTCTCATTGGGACTTGTTATCTCAATGACGAGAGGTAGTCAACGGGAGACCGGTTCTGACTGGTATAGGGGAGGAGAGCTTTTATTATGAATTTAGCTACGCTACTGTTCCGTAATTCGGAAGAATACGAATGTATTCTCTCCATGAACATAACCCATGGTGGTTTTGCACTTAAAATTAGGACTCATTACGACTTTATGTAAGGAGTACAATAGGAAGTGTTAAAGACAGGAAATGTGGATGTAGGACTGGAATCCAACAACAGATGAGGCAGCCGGTACGAGAGATCCACCCATCTTCAGCTTCAAGACAACAGAGTCTAAATTTGGTGAGCTTATGGCATAAGTTACTGCAAGTCTTCGCGCAACAGTTCATTTTCTTAAAGTTAATTTCATTCACTTTTTCTTTTGCTTCCGTAAGTTCAGATTTCGTTAATACGCCGTTATGTCACGTTTTTCATCTCAATAAATAGCTATTTTAATTTGTATTTTATGAAATGATTATTAATGATCCTTAAATTCCAAGTTAGTGTACTTAATGATTTGTGTTCCGTTCACCCCACCCCTGGGAGTTTTTTGAGTCTCATTACGTATTTTTATTTATTATTATTATTATTAATTATCTACTTTTGTTTTCAAGCCATAAGCTTGAAGACTGGCGCCCTTGGGATACTGTTTCTGGAGAAACCATGACATATCATTTATTTATTTTAATATTAAAGTGACCCGCCACGTTATAAATTTGTCATTAATCTGTGGGCCAAGTGGATACGTCACACCGTGGATGTATTCTACCGCAAGGGGAGAGTCCTGTCCTAACTACTGAACAACCAACCCCCTTGACCGGCAACTTTGATGTCCAAGGCTCTTCCATCGTGGGAATATCTTCAATTTGATTACCCATCCTTCCTCTCCCTGAAGGCACAGGAACTTGACTATTATTTCTGGCACAAGCCAACTTAACAACAATAATTAAAACATAATCTCCACGTCTTTTTTATGCGTGTGATGTCATTTGGAGAACACCAAAAGGAACTTTTGATGATTTCCATTATTATATGGAATGCTAATGCAGTTCTGCACTGTGAACTGTGAAGGTTATCTTTGTGTGGCCAGCTTCAGGTCTTGAGGATTTCAGCTTAATTACGGGGACAGACACTCTTTCTTCACTCACACCTTCCGAAAGGTTGATGAGCAACCTATCCCACTTCGAGGTCGGGAAAACGCAATGTTGCCAATATCATTAAAAATACCACACAACGTGAAGTTCACATGCGCAGTATTAACTGATAATAGAAAATCCTGTCCATAGGAGAACGACGGAAATTTTACCCCTTGGTGGTGCCTCTTAATAGAAAGGATTTAGATTTCACAAAGTCACGCACTGAACTGAAAAGTTTGCGCCATCCTAAATCAAAAGCGAACACGTTCGGTGTAATAAATCATTCAGTACATCATATGTATAAGGCGCAGTGATTCCGCACCGCTATACAATAGAACTTGCTTGTAACGAAATTTTGCCGTAATAAACGAGTGCCGTTTTAATCGAGACTTATGCTATAAGTCCTCTGAACCGAAGGTCAGTACGCTGACCATTCAGGTAAAGCGTCGGGCTTACATGTGGGTGCCTATTGCAGTAGATTTACTGCACGTTAAGCTACCCGTTTAAATGAATCGCTTTTTTTTTTTTTTTACAATGTGCTTTACGTCGCATCGACACAGATAGGTCTTATGGCGATGATGGGATAGAAAAGGACTAGGAGTGGGATGGAAGCGGCCGTGGCCTTAATTAAAATACAGCCCCGGCATTTGCCTGGTGTGAAAATGGGAAACCACGGAAAACCATCTTCAGGGCTGCCGACAGTGTGATTCGAACCCACTATCTCCCGGATGCAAGCTCACAGCTGCGCGCCCCTAACCGCACGGCCAACTCGCCCGGTGAGTCGCAAGTTTTAAAACAGATGTTACTATCCTAATCAGGAAAAAGACCCATGTATTGCACATTTTAATTCTGCCTGTGCTCTTACGAATACAAGAATAATATTGATAGCAGTAAACGTTTCTCCTAATGTAAATCGATAACTTCTCTAGTCCTGTTATTACGATGATATTTTCCATTGACAATTAGCATTGGCAATAACATGAAAGTACAGGGATATTTTCGTATTACAATACGAATAAAAATCATTGTAAGTAAGGAGATTTATACCTCATGATACGACTTCCAAGAACAGTGATGATGAAAGTCTTATTCAACGATTTCCTCGTTCTTGTTGCTATTTTAGTACCACATGTAGATACTGTAAGTGATACAGGAAAATAGTAACATATCTAGTTACGTAAGAAAAGTCCAGAGAAATGGACGGGAATTAGAAAGGACTGGTACGGTTGTTAAACAGATGTAAAAATAATAGTCTAGAAGAGCAATCTGAATGTCAGCTGTCACCACCGCATGATACATTACCATCCATTTGACTCAGGTTCGATTCCAGGTTCTGCCACGAATTTAAAATGGGAACTGAAATTGTCTGGGTGTGGTCAGCCTCAGGCAACACTCGTGAGAAGGGTAGTGGGTCAAAATATCACTCAGGGCCAACCAGGGTTTTCCCTCTTCAACCACAGCGGATAATGCTTATACTCGTATTTGTAACCTACCCATAAAGACCACGGCCGCTACTATTCATATCTTCCCCGCAGTTAATTATAATGCTTCTCTCATATCTCCTGTCCAACATCCTAAGGCCATTTCTTGTAATTTTGGGACTCTCCGTATTAGGTACGCGGGTCTCTTTACGCCTGTAACCTCACGTGTGCGAAAAATACATTTTTCATTCATTGGAAGCTTACAAAAGTAATAAAGTATGTACGTACAGTCCGCAGGCCGAAGGCTGGTTGGATCCTCAACAGCTCCAACATAAGCTGTTTAGATGGCCTAGGGAAATTAGGAGTAGAGTAGTTTCCCGTTGCTTTCCTCACTAAGCCAGAAGTTGCTATTACATATCGGTATGCCAAGCCTACTGAAATGCATGCACCAACTGATCCTATGAGCAATGTTTTCACACCATTCATAGGAGGGACCGTGGGAGGGAGGGATCGCTCATACCTCAGTCACTTCCATATTGTCAAAGCCATGGATAAGACTGAGACAGTAGGGAGATAGTGGGTTCGAACACCTATCCCATTGTCGGTGCGACGCACACATTGCTCTTGCCCATACCAGAAAGACATAGTACTGTATACTGTAAACACTAGGTCTCGCCAGCATAGGCATAAAGGTACATTTTCTTTGAAATTGTGGCTCATATTTTTCGAAAAAATAGTGGTAATACAGTACACTGTATGCACAATAAAATAGTGTAATTGGAAAGAACACATATCTACTACAAGAAACATAATCTTTTCACTGACTACAGTTACTATATGAGGACGTATTTACTTTAGTAACTTAGCATGTGTGACACATTTAAAACAACTGCAGTTGGAGAGATCACAACACTTATCTCTTGGATTTAGGTGGAACTACGAATAATAGCACACCCCATACATGAGGTCTAAAGTGAAATGTGGAATCATTATTTTTGCATGCCTTCGTAAAGGGAAGTACCAACGGATGCATTGAATAAGGCACATATTAGGGGCCTCATATTCGTGTTGTGCCCATGAGAGTGTTGATTTCTCTTGAAGGATTAATCTTCAAGGAATTGCAGTTCTTGTTTAGTTGTTATATTGAAGGACTAACAATCTTCTTTCATTGGCTCTTAAATCAACAAACACCATTTTAGTGATTAGGAATTCTTTGGGTGATAGCTCGACACCACTCGATCACTGCGGTGCCTGTTGTGGTATAGGCCTACTTGTAATTAACTGTGAGTAGGATATGAATGGGAGCGGCCATAGCTTGTAATACCACTGAACGGTGCTCCTCCCATGTCCCTTGCAATCTAATCTGCGGCAGAAGGTGTAAAATATCTTGTAATCATTACACGGAGGTACGAAGAAGCCCGTTATGACTCCACCCACCTGAGGAACAATCGAAGCAAAGTTCTTTATTACATTTGTCTAAACCGTAAAAAGTCAAGTCTAGGGCTAATACGAGAAGTGGTGTGGTGACTGGGACCTCAGAGAAGCCTGGAATTTGCTATCACTTTCGCCTATGCGTGGGGATAGAACATATCCATGGTATATTTTGCCTGTCGTAAGGATGATACCCCCCGAATATTTCAACTTGGGAGCGTGAATTACAGTAGGAACCATAGGTTTCCTAGCTAAGTCTGACATTACCAGTCCTCTCACTTTCTTCTTTTCCATCCGACCTCCCCCTGAGGGTGGTGACGGTAGAATAACACACATGGTATCCCCTACCTGTCGTAAGAGGTGACTAAAAGGGGCCCAAGGGGCTCTCAACTTGGGAGCATAGGTTGGCGACCACGGGGCCCTTAGCTGAATACTGACATTGCTTCCACTTAATTGTGCCAGGCTCCTCACTTTCATCTATCCTATCTGACATCTCGTGGTGAACTCTTCTTCTTTTCCGACCCCGACGGTGTCAGAAAACTCGAGGCCTAGGGAGTCTTTCATTTTCACGCTCTTCGTGACGCTTCTCATCCTTTGGCCGAGACCTTCATTTTTTGGAAGTGTTTGATCCCTTCCATTTTTTCCCCTCTGATTAATGTTTAATCCAGTTACTTTCTCTTAAAACAATAACAACCACCACATTTGGTGTACACTTCTTCAGGTCGTAAAATAATTCTTTGAATGGAAAATCAATTGGTTTTTACGGTATCGAAAGTCATCATCAAACCAGCTAACTTCTAAGCCAATGGAATTACAGGAGTACTTGAAAGAAAGTTATAGAAAACTTGGACAATTCCTTGTTCAATATAATATTTTCTTAAACATATAAAATTTGCTTAATTGAATCGTAAGAAAACGTTCGACAATTCCCTGATAACTTATCAAGTCAGATCACTGAGTGAATGTTCGCAGAGGTATGGTGGTGTCAGGTTGTACTAGAACTTAGTAATGATTGTTTCCTCCAATTAAACACCAGTTCTTCTCACCTAATGCTGGTGTACGTAGCTAATTACTTCCATACAACACAGCTAGAAGCTACAGAATGTTTTATCTTTTTCTTTCTTTTTTGCATAGTGACAACTTACCACTCAAGCGAAATCAACTTAACTTCCGACAATCTGAATGAACGATATCCTGAATACTTTTCATAACAGGTTCCAAGGCTTTAGGTTAACGTAACAGTCACTCAACAAGAATAAATAAAAATGCTGCCTTAGCTCTGACGGCAGAGAATTGCAGTTCAGTCAGTTGCGAGATATTCTTCATTAAAAACAAAACAGTGCCTTAGAAATAATAATAATGATAATATTAACAATAATATCTGTTTCATATCCCACTAATAACTATTACGATTTCCGCAGACGCCCAGGTGCTGGAATGTTGTAGTACAGGAGTTTCTTTTTGTTGCAGTAGATCTACCAACACTAAGCTGACGCATTTGAGCACTTTCAAATACCACTGGCCTGAACTGGGATCGAGCCAGCCAACTTGAGCTCTGAAGGCCAGCGATAAGCTACTCAGCCCGACATGATGTGTTAGATTTCATAGATATTGTAATATAGGTATATATATTCATAGTCGGAAGACCAGCCTTAAATTTTGCAATAAGGGTAAAATGAGCATCATTCTTCTCACATCGCCGAGGATTAATACATTGAAATTATGATAACTGGTTGTCTATTTTTGAGATCATCCTCAGCATCTATTGTTTAAAATACAATATTATTTGCTCATGCATTTTGGTTTTGTATTTTCCACTTTGACTCAAGAAAGATAGCATAAATACAGTTTAGAATACCCATATATTGTAAAATTTTACGGACATGCGCCATTATAGAATTCAGTATACAAATGTCAACATTTTGATGTTTTAGTGCCTTCATCATTTTATAACTTCGAATGCCCATCTGTTGACCAACCAAATCTTGTATTGTTTTTATTTGTTTGAAAGTTCTTTTATGTTTTGTGTTCAAGTTTCCTTGGCCAGCTCTTGTTTCCTTATCACACTGTTACAATTAGGTTACCTGACAGGTATCTTTCATTTTTACCTTTATTCTTCTTCTTCTTCTTCTTCTTCTTCTTCTTCCATATCCTAACATTTTTTGAGAGGTCCTCTGTATTCTCATTCTTCTTTCTGACCTTTCCCTTAAGTTATTGGGTAGGCAAGTGATATGGATATAGCGCAGTTTTACGGTCGGATGCCCTTCCTAACGCCAACTCTCGGCAGTGCGATGTAATCACTATTGCGTGTATCTGTGGTGGCTGGTAGTGTGTTGTGTAGTATGTAAATGAAGCGAGGTATATTAAAACAAACACAAGCACCCAGTTCCTGAGCAAGAGAAAACCAAATGAGGTTAAAATATCTGGCCCGGCGGGGAGTCGAACTCCGGGGCCCTCTGTACCGAAGGTCAGTTTCACTTACTATTCAACCAATGAGCCAGTTTGAGGCTCACTTTCTTCTTCTTGAACTGATAACTGGCCAATAATGCCTTTAAAATCAGATATCAGTCAATCGATGGTTTGGCGAAGATGTATCTGCCCGAAGGCTGGTTTGATCCTCAAAACCTCCGCTATCACCTATTACAGATGGCCTAGGCGCCACTGAAGAGACATAATAGGATTATGAGAAGTGAGATAGTTTCCAGTTCCATCCTCAACGAGCCAGAAATTGCTATTACATGTCAGTCTGCCAAGCCCACTAAAATGCACGTACCAACCGACAACATTCATAACGTAGACTGGCTGAGTAAGGAATGGTGTTACTAACATCGCTCTCACCTCAGTCACTTTCATATCGCCAAAGCCAAGGATGGGACTAATAATAATGACGTGTGGCCTCCGAAGAGGCCTGGTGCAGGCCTTTCGAGTTGATGCCGTATAAGCGACCTACGCGTCTATGAGGATGGGGCCCTACCTATGATGAATTGTAATGCTGATAGACGGCATACTCACCCAGCCCCCGAGCCAATGGAATTAACCAATGAAGGTTAAAATCCCCAATCCGGCCGGGAATCGAACCCGGGAGCCCCTAGGCCAAAGGCCAGCACAATAACAATTTTGCCATGAAGCCGGACAAGGATGGGACTGAGACAGGTCAATGAAAGTAATGAATTTGTTCTAGCCCATACCAGAAGACATAGTGCATTGTAAACGTCTCGCCAGCAAAGGCACTTGACGAAGATAATCCTTATTTATTCCTGATTTAGCTGTTATCTAGTGAAATTATAAGAATAGTGTTTAGTGAAACTAGTATGCAACAGACTGCTGGTAAAAGAAGCGTCGTTCTTTATCCTTCAAGTGATTAGACATGTCTGGCATATTTTAGTGAATTATCACTTTTTAAAAATTCTTGGAATACCTTACCTCCAAAAAAAAAAAAAAAAAAAAACAAGATAGAGAAAAGAATGACTCAAAAAACTTAGGATAATGTAAAGGAATCATATGAGAACACGAATTACATGAGGAAAAATTAAGCAATACTACAAAATGTGGATATCGGCCGCATTAAGAAAGAATCTCGCAATGCTGTTCATGCACGATCTCGGAAGTGCTAGAAAATGCTAACTGATCATCATGGAATATACGTAATAAATTCGTATAGAGTCACTACAGACCAAGTAAGAATATCTGTTATTTTATTAGTCCTTACCAGTCGACGGCTTCTTTCTTGGCAGCGACGTTATCCAGAAACCTGAGAATCTCGTCGCGATTGTTCATGGCTGCGAGTTCCTTAGGTGTGTGGAAATCTATATCCATGGCCCAAAGATTTGCTCCAAAATGTGCCAGAAACGTAACACAGTTCATATGCCCCCTGGCGGCGGCAAAATGAAGTGCTGTGTTACCAAAGTTGTCCGCGCGATCCACATCACCCCTGTAACATAAAAATAAAACGCAGAGTTAATGGCTCGTATAATTAGAAACAAAAATACTTTCTACTCCAAGAAATAGATCGATGTGTATCCAAATATTTCTTGAGAAATTAATGATTCTCCACAACTAAAATTTGTTCCTATCATTTCAATTATTGTCTAGTGGAGATTTAGTTTTCTAAATTGCATAACATGATTTATGTATGCATGTATGTATGTATGTATGTTTAGTCCTCAGCCCGAAGGCTGGTTGGATCCTCAACAGCTCCGCCATCAGCTGTCATAAATGGCCTAGGCATCACTGAAGAGGCGTACTAGGGAAATGAGGAGTGAAGTAGTTTCCCGTTGCTTTCCTCACCGAGCCAGAAGTTGCTATTACATATCAGTCTGCCAAGCCCACTGAAATGCATGCACCAACTGACCCTATGAGCAACATTTTCACACCATACATAGCAGGGACTGGCTGCATAAGGAATGGCATTACTAGCATCACTCATACCTCAGTCACTTTCATCTTGTCAAAGCCAAGGATAAAGCTGAGACAGATCAATGAAAGTAACAAAATTGCTCTAGCCCATACCAGAAGACATAGTGCACTGTAAACACAACGTCCTGCCAGCAAAGGCAGATATGATTTATAACAACAGGAAATATTTAAGAGAATTGTTAATAAAATCTTCTTATAGGCTGATTACAAAAGAAAATAAAGATACAAGAATAAGGAAAGTTACAATATTCAATACGGAAACATTCTTTTTTCTTTTCTTTTTGTGATTTATCTTCAAATTTCATGTAGCTGAAAGTAGAAAAAGATCAAGCAGTAAGACATAAATCCGAGGATTAATTTGCGGGACGGGGGAAATACGAGGATATTAGCCCATCTTTATACTAATTATAAAGAGAAATATCATTCAAGAAAAGAATGGGCATATTACGAGAAATGAAAATTGAATATGAGGGGTAAAATTGATGGACGTAGGGGTGGCGGTCGAAGGACACTCTTGGCTAAGGAACTTACGGGATTGGACAGGACTAGATTCTAGAAGAGTGATGAGGACAACCGAACATCGTACAGACTTCGCTGTGATTGTAGGCATGCTTAGTAATGGAGAAGGTACTACAAGAATAAAATAGAAAAATATAAGAGTTCCAAGCCCCAGAAGAATGAGGGCATCGCCTAACGAAAGGAAGGGCTGTGAGAGTGAGAAAAGTAAAGGTGACATGTACCATCAAATTCAAAAGAGAACAAAAGTTGACAAAGGGAGACTGGACAGGATTATTATCCACTACTCGCCCACAGTGGCAGCAAATCCTGTCACTACAGGTTGGAGGATGTTATCTCTTTATGTTATCCTGGATAGGAATTAGAAGTGTACGTCGACGAAACATGATCCCACCCACAAAACAAGACGAAACCACCTTGCTGCTTATGGCGCTTTAGGATGAAGAGGTCGTTCCATCTCTCATCGGATCGTCTCCTGACCCGTATGGTCTTGTTGTATGGGTACAAGTTTATGGTGATCAGAATAAAGAGTACGCATCCACTGTTCCTGATACCGTCGGCTATGAGTTGTTGCTCATGTCACACGACCTTCCCTATATTGTGGTTTAAGAGGAACTTTTGGCATAGCCCTCCTTGATATCAGTCCTCCGTCGTGCAGTCGATTTCGCGCGGTCTAATCTGAAATATTCAGTCCGGAGGCCCTCTGAAGATTCAGGCTGAAAGCAAGGAAAACTGATCCTCCTTGCGAGTTGTTTTTCGTCCTATCTGTTGTCAATTGGCGACCGTTTGTGTCTCCCTGAACTTTTTCCAGTCTCTGGAGACATTACTCTGACTCACTCCAACATGAGTGGCGACATCCACTTGCAGCAATGACACAATTCGAAAGCGGTCAGTTGTCATGTTTGCCTCAGTCCTACACGTGCTGTCCTTGCGCCGCCGACCATAAAAGTGTTGATGAAACTGACCGACACGATAAATGCCTTCCATCGGACAAATATTGAACCTGATCTGAGTTGAAAAGTCTCTCTGTGTCTCAATTATTGGGCTACACTGCACACTGTAAACATGTTTGAGGTACCGTGACATATACCGTGTGAAATAGTTATGTATGTGGAACTTCCTGAGCGCTGGCCCCGCGTTGTAGGGGTAGCGTGCCTGCCTCTTACCCGGAGGCCCCGGGTTCGATTCCCGACCAGGCCTGCGATTTTACCTGGTTCTGAGGGCTGTTTCGAAGTCCACTCAGACTACGTGATTACATTTGAGGAGCTATCTGACGGAGAAATAGCTGTCTAGAAAGCTGAGGATAACGGCCGACAGGATTCATCGTGCTGACCACATGACACCTCGTAATCTACAGACCTTCGGGCTGAGCAGAGGTCACTCGGTAGGCCAAGCTAGCTAAAGGTGGAGCTGTTGAGGATGAAACCAGCCTTCGGGCTAAATACTCAACACGCAATACCTAAGTTATATTATGTGATTTCTTTAATAGACATCCTTACTCCTAATTTCTTGCTTTCTATCACTCATGACACTTCATATAAACATCTTGAGGATGGTGCCTGTTATACTTCCTCTTAAAACAATGATCGCCACATCCACCCCCCTCTATTTTTCCAAATCACTAATTCCTAATTCTGCTAATTCTGTTTTTTACGTTCTTCCTTTCGTTGTATAACCTTCTTATCACTGGCACCAGAACGAATGGGAGTTACTTTCAGGGCCAGTCAATAGAAATATTTCTACTAATATATCCATATCGTAGGCTTGCTCAGGACGTGGACAGTATTGGACAAACATCTTCAAAGCGAGTTGCTTGCCTGAGTTATATAAAGGCGCAATAGTTGCATCTCTAGCTATATGGGATATAATTTATAGCATTAGTTGAATGAATTGAAGAGCCTCTCCTTTGAATACGTATACATTATTATTATTATTATTATTATTATTATTATTCTACCGCTTTTCCCACACATGTTGGGTAGCGGGTGCGAATTGTTCCGAACATGTGGATTTGGCCCTATTTTACGACCGATGCCCTTCCTGACGCTAATCTTATATGGAAGGATGTAATCACTATTGGGTGTTTCTGTGGTGGTTGGTGGTGTAGTGCGTTGCCTGAATATGAAGGTGAAGGTGTTGGAACAAACACAAATACCCAGTCCCCTAGCCGGAAGAATGAATAAAACACGATTAAAATCCCCGACCCGGCCGGAAATCGAACCCGGGACCCCTTTGAACCAAAGGTCTCAATGCTCCGAATGTATACACATATGTTCAATTCTGTTCCACAGTAAAGCGGTAATCCGGTTGTCAAAACCACTTCCTACGCCACTCAGGCGTTGTACGTGGTCCACGAACTAGGACAAGTGAACAGGAATCCATCTAAAAACCACATCACAGCAATTACTTAAATATTTAGCATTCTATTGGTATATCATCAAAGTGAAAGTACAAGAGCGGAAATGTCCGAAACGGATATTAAATAATATTCTGTAGTAATTTTCATTGAACAATTTTAAAGTTAAAAAGTAGTTTACGTACGTTACGTAGCAGTGCTGAGCTCATGAGGAAAGTGCACTGGAGCATACATCCGTCAGAAATGTACTGCGGCAGTGCGGCACTGCCAGTTGTAACGTTTAAAATGTTTCCAGCAGATGATGCTATGAATGGTAGGATACTTATTGTTGCGTCCAGAAAGAACGCTATGTGAAATATTACAACTGAAAACTAAACGGGTTGAATATTTTATCTTATATTAGTCTATTCTCGTCTTGTATGGTACATGTTTTGCAGGTCAGTATTTCCTCGACAAGATTATCTGTTCCTCAGGCTTTTGAGACGCGCAAAACATACACTTATCATATTCTCCATTATTTAAGGGCCTCCTTTAAACTGCTATAACCGGGCGAGTTAGCCGTGCGGTTAGGGGCGCGCAGCTTTAAGCTTCCATCCGGGACATAGTGGGTTCGAACCCCACTGTCGGCAGCCTGAAGATTGTTTTTCGTGGTTTCCCATTTTCGCAGCAGGCAAATGCTGGAGCTGTACTTTAATTAAGGCCACTGCCACTTCCTTCCCACTCCTAGCCCTTTCCTATCCCATCGTCGCCATAAGACCTATCTGTGTCAGTGCGACGTAAAGCAAATTGTAAAAAAATCGTTAACTGCTGAATCTCCTCACTTCACAAATCTCACAAAGTCAGTTCCCCATCGCCCAGCACACAATAGCCGACCTTCGCAGTTACAAGACCACAAACCAAGAAAACACCAATCCTGCCAAGACATCATTCCATAAAAGTTCTTCTCACATCAGCAACTTCCAAAAACAACGGAAGCAGTGAACTCCAAGCCGAGGTGCACTGCACCACTAAATGCCGATACATTCATGCTGCTTATTCAAACCAGCCAACATCTGCATTAAATTTAACCTAGCATAAACTAGCGCCAAATATACGACATGCGCCGTTGCATCCTCAAAAGCAACATCCGGCATGGCTAGCACTAGGATGGGCTACCATCCAGGTCTAACCACATGCAGTATTCCAAAAGAATACTGTGTTAGCCAGGTAACGAACGGGAAACAAATCGTGTGCCCGGTCACACTTCATTGATTAAAAACACTACTAATCACACTAATCTAAAACTATTATGTATCTTCCTCAAAATTAACTTACAACTTTTAAGAATTCATAAACAAATTTCTCTACACACTGTTCATACTCACCGACAGAGGAGCGCCTGAGGCGGTATTTCTCAAACCACCTATAGCCTATATGGATAAATAGTGCTCAAGGTGAGTGCCTTCTCATAGTCCAGTTTCTTGTCTATAAATGTTCAGCGTATTGGCTTTCACTTCAAGAGACTCCGGCTTCGATTCCCGATTATTACTGTGTGTGGTTAATTCCTCTGGCTCGCGGACAGTGTGTTCGTGTTTCTCCAAATAAACTTCTCTTCATGGACTCATAACATGCAACACCACCAACCACCACAGAAACACGTAGTAGTGAGTGTATAGAGTTGGTGTCAAGAATCACAACCGGCCGTAAAACTGGACCAAATCCACCTCAAGTGTCGATCCTAATAAAGGAGCTTTTTGTACAATTTTCCTGCAGTTGGCCTCAATAATAATAATAATAATAATAATAATAATAATAATAATAATAATAATAATAATAATAATAATAATAATAATAATAATAATAATAAACTTTGTACAAAGAACACGATTCTGAAATAGTATATTTTAAGATGTGATTAGATAGTGACATACGTAGATCTGTAAGAAAGGGCAACCTGATATGTGTACGATAAGATAGGGTACACAAAGAAATTTATCATCGCTTGGAATGCGGTCCACACGGCAATCAAGCGATGATCTTAAAGATGAACACATCGACAACGTACATCAAGTCTACTGTACAGTACATCGCTTTTTTCTCCCTCACTGGAAAATTCTGTCTTTTTGAGAGACTGGGAAGCTATGCACCATTTAGGCAACGTGCAAGCATATAAAATGATATTTGTGTGACAACACTTCAATCGTTACAGATTTTAGAAATCGTCAGGGTGGGGGCGGTAGAATTAATTCACGCTATATGCTGCCTGTCGTAAGAGACGACTAAAAGATGCAACCCTCAGGGGCTCTCAACTTGGGAGCGCGGGTAGGCGACCACAGGTCTCCAGCGGAGTCTGGAATAGCTTCCGTTTTCTTGTCATGGGCTCCTCTTCCCCCATCCGACTCCTTTTGGTCAACTCCTGATTCTCTTCCGACTCCGAGCTTTGCCACGTCTATGGTGTCCTTCATTTTCACGCCCTTTGTGGTATTATTGCCTATGGACTCCCTCTTCGAAGGGTCGGACTTCCATTTCTTCCCCTGATTAGCGTTCAGAGGGCTGTTGTGCAAATCTTTCTATTTGATTCCCATGGGCGACCTGTACGTCTGTGAGGGTGGGGTCCTACCTAGAATGAATTCTAATATTGAATACAGGATACACACACAGCTCTTGCGAGGTTAAAATTCTCGGTCCGGCTGGGAATTGAACGTAGAACTCCTTGGACCAGTTAACCACAGATGTGATACGAGTACGAACCAATACATCCAGAATATCAGCAAAAGTAAAGTCATCACCGCACAGGCCATAAGGCCCTTGGAAGAGGAGTGGGAGGTAAAAGTTTCTCCCATGCATAATGTCGGCCCTACTGTATATAAAATAAAAATGGGATAGGTTGGTTAGCTCTATGCTCAGGTGTCTTCCTCAAGGATTTAACGTGGTACTCATTTCTGGTGGAGACAGAGTGAGTCTCAACGTTCGTTCACAGCTCATTTTAGTGATAGCCTTGACAGTAGCCAAATACAGATTGTCAGCCTAGAGGTGTAAGGGTAGAGTGCCTAATCGGAGGCCCTCGAGTTCGATCCATGGTCAGTCAAGGGATCTTAATTCTGGACTGAGAGCTGGAACGAGGCTCACTCAGCTGATCACATGACACTCCAATATCTGCAGGCCATCTGGCTGGGCAGCAGTCATCTTGGAAGGCCAAGGACCTTAATGATCAACTTGCACCATTGAAAAAATATGCCAGTTTCGTGTGATTATTATTATTATTATTATTATTATTATTATTATTATTATTATTATTATTATTATTATTATTATTATTATTATTATACGTCTACCCCTTAGTCCCGTTTCCTGATACGGGGTCAGGGATGAGATGAGATAAAGTTATATGGCATGTTTTTATGGCCGAGTGCACTTTCTGGCGCTAACCTCAGTTGAGGAGCTAATGTAGATGAAATTAATGATAGTGAATGAAAGGAATCTGCTGTGGCCTATGAATAGGAATTCCCCTGCATTTGGCTGGAAGTGAAAATAGGAAACCACTGAAAACCATTCTCAAGATAGCAGACGGTGGAGTTCGAACCCACTCGTCTCCGGAATATAGTGCTTGGCCCCATAGCCGTGGCGCGTTAACACGCGCAGTCACTCCACTATGTCTTATTATTATTATTATTAAATAAATATTGGGCTGATAAAAAAATAAAAAAATATCTGTATAATTGTCTAGAGGGTCCGATGTATACCATAAAATTTAAAATAAAATAAACATATTATTATTATTATTATTATTATTATTATTATTATTATTATTATTATTATACGTTTGCTTTACGTCGAACGTCACAGATAGGTCTTATGGCGATGATGGGATAGGAAAGAGCTAGGAGTGAGCAGAAAGCGGCCATGGCCTTAACTGAGGTACAGACCTAGTATTTGCTTGGTGTGAAAATGGGAAACCACGGAAAACCATATTCAGGGCTGCCGACAGTGGGGTTCGAACCCACTATCTGCCGGATACAAGTTTACAGCTGCGCGCCCCTAACCGCACGGCCAACTTGCCCGGTATTATTATTATTATTATTATTATTATTATTATTATTATTATTATTATGATTATTATTTATTTTGCGGTTATTTCCTATGTTCTGACTGTTGAGAAGCAACACCATGTGTTATTCTTTCATATGCTACACCTGCAGTGCGTTTTACTAATGATCGTGCTGTCTCTCTATTATCCAGTAACGGTCGGTGCGCTACGGCGGCGACACGCTCCGACGATGGCCCACAATGCAACGGATACAGCAGATAAGGGACCCGTGCCGGCCATATGTTGAACGTCTGGAAAAGCCGCACACGGTAGTAAACAGCAGTAGTATACAGAGCCGATAATCAGAGACAGAAACAATTTTCTGCTGAAAAACCGAAAAAGGAAACGAAGAAATCAACAGTACTATTAACAATACACTCATTGTTACATGTTGTTAAGAAAGTTGTCTGTCTGTTGTTGTTCCCAACCCGAAGACTGATTGAATCCTCAACAGCTCTACCATCAGCCCTCTGAAATACATACACCAGATTACGCCGTGAGTGGCACCTTCGAACTCTTCATCACAGGGACTGGCTTTTTAAGGAATGGCATTTAGCACACTCATGCCTCACTCAGTTTCATATTTTCAAAGCCAAATATGAGGCTGAAACAAATCTATGCAAACAATAAACTTGCTCTAACTTATACCACAACACCTTGATGTGCGGGTATTTTGTCCCATGGGAGTTCTCTTACATACCAGTAAATCTACCGACACGAGGCTGATGTATCTGAATGTGCCTGAGCACCATCAAATGTCAGCGGGATGTTGAGTTGGGTCCAGGGTCAGTGATGTCCATAAAGAGGACCGTTGAGTTGGGCCCATAGTCAGCTCGGAGCGAGGGTCGAATTGTCCCCACGGAATTGCCCTCACTAGTCACAACTTTTGGAAATCAGTTAAAATATACAAAATAAGTTTTGGAAGTCAGTTTAAATATACAGTTAAAATAAATTTTGGAAATCAGTTATAATATATCGTTGGAAATCAGTTAAATAAGTGTTAAATGCGGTGTAGAGTCCGTACTCAAAAATACGTTAGGTTAGGTTAGGTTTAGTGATTAAGTAATGATTTAATCAGAAAGGAATTTTTAACCTTATTCTTTGTTTGTTAAAAGGACGTTTTAATACATTATGCTAATCATTAAATGGGGATGTAATAATTTCAATAAATGTATTTAATTGATATTAAAATGTAATTTTGATCTTGTTAGTATTAAGGACATTCAAATAAAAACGAGTGGCCGAACATTAACAAATGGATAAACCCACCCCACTAAACAGGGGCGCAACTAGACATAGACCCTTTGAGAACCGACGGTAATCCGCAGGGGATGGTTTTGACTGTGGATCCAACTTGAACGTGTCCAAATATCATAGGACTGGCTCGGAATCTAACCCGCCAAGTTGGGCCTGGAAAGCTACCGATCTACCGTCTGAGCCCCATGCCGCGGCAGTTTTGATAAAAACTTAAATATTTCAGTTTCATAATACCACGTATGATTTTTAAAAGGAACGAGGTGTGATTTTTTAAACAATGTACGTGAGAAGTAGTCGTTTCTAGCTGCCTGGTGAGAAGAACGTGAGAAAAAGAGGTGTCAAATTTGGGCATTACCGTAATTTCCAGTTGAAATTTTTTTTTTTTTTTTGCTAGGGGCTTTACGTCGCACCGACACAGATAGGTCTTATGGCGACGATGGGATAGGAAAGGCCTAGGAGTTGGAAGGAAGCGGCCGTGGCCTTAATTAAGGTACAGCCCCAGCATTCGCCTCGTGTGAAAATGGGAAACCACGGAAAACCATGTTCAGGGCTGCCGATAGTGGGATTCGAACCTACTATCTCCCGGATGCAAGCTCACAGCCGCACGCCTCTACGCGCACGGCCAACTCGCCCGGTAGTTGAAAATTATAATTCTGAATGAGAACATAATGGTTCAAAGAAATGTTATTGCACTATCATTCTAAATGTAACTCTTATCTTAAAATGTAGATTGTCGAACCACTCAGCGTCTTGTCTCTCGGAATTAGGGGTTCCGGGGTCGATTGCTGGTTGGGTCGTGGGATTTTAATCTTGAACAGTTACTGTAATTCCACTGGCTCGGTTAGTGAGTGACCGTGCGGTCTTCAACATTCTTGCAATGCGCACCGCATTCCACTCCATTAACATGAAGTTCCATAAACACGACAGAAACCACCCATCCTCGTCGGAGGTTCTGCTTAATTAGGGCTGCACCATACTGGTAATAGCTACACGAAATTAGAATGTAGATTAAAACAGTTGTTTTTCGTTGGGTTATACTACTGAATAAAAATATCTATCTCGTAAGGAATCAAAATTACAAATACCGGGGGCATTTTGAAACGAACTAGATCACAAATAACTACTCCACCTATCGTCAGGTGTTTTTATGGTCAATTTTACTTCAAAATGTTGTCTTACTCCGGGATGTTATATTAGTGCGGATATAAAAGAGAAGGATCTTCAGTTTATTTCAGTTATTTTGCGGGTAACTGAAGTCATTCGGAGCCATTTCGCTAAACACTGACCGTTGTAGAGACTCAGCTAAACAGCTCTTGCAAAGAAAAGGACTATCACTGAGACGGTAGTGGCCGTGGCCTTGAATTAAGTACAGTCCCAGCATTTGGCTAGAGAGAAAATGGGAAACCATGGAAATCCAACTTCAGGGTTGCGTGAACTCACTATCACTCGAAGGCAAGTTCCTGAACCACCTAGTCATTTCGCTCGGTCGTTTTGAATTTCAGTCAGGGGTTTAAGACCGGCTGTCCGTCCCGACACCACAGAGTTTACATGTGCAAATTTCACACTGCACAATCACCGAACCGCCTCCTTAGCTGAATGGTCAGCGTCATGCTCTTCGGTTCAGAGGTCCCGGGTTCGATTATTGGCCGAGTCGGGCTTTTTAGTCGCGTCGGGTTAAACCCTCTGGATCGGGGACTGGGTTTCTATATTGATTTTAATACACACTTTTTCATCTTCACACGGAATCATGGTGTTGACGTGACTTAGTCCACATATACGATACAGCTTGTTCCAGTGACCCTAACAGAGTGAGGGGAATGTGGCACAAGAAGAAAAAGAAGGAGAAAAATATAACTGTCGCCAGATAGGAAAGCCAGTATTAGCCACTGCAGTAATTGCCCTGTGCCCAGTAGTGAAAAGAAAAATGCCATTTAAAGTAATATAGATATAATGCTGTGCACGAATAGCATTGCCACTTAGGCTGTTAGCGCCCGGAGCACAATCATTAATTTTATCTTCATGATAGAATTCCCAATATTTGAAGATATCATGGAACAGTAAACGACTTGAAGGTTATTTTTAATGGTAACGTGATATAGGCTATTTCCATTAATTTGTAATGGCATTTTGAAAAGCCTCAGAGCACAACATTTGGAATGCAGTAACTCATAAGCAACATTAAAATACTGCATATGTTGTGTTAGTACATGTATCACACCCTCGCACTGTATTTAGAAGTGAGAAATATTATTGTCAGTATTCCATTTATTATTATTATTATTATTATTATTATTATTATTATTATTATTATTATTATTTCATTTGTACGTTTATTCTTAATATTGTAAGCTAGGAGATCTCCATATGTGATATGAGTAATTTGTTTTGTACAAACTGATGGGAAAACATTGCTATTTTAACTTGGAAATTCGTGTGACTTATGTGTATATCCCAAAGTCTGATGAGGTGGACTTGTTATTGTAGTAAAAAAAATTCAGATGACTCATGTGAAACACCCTAGTGTCCGTTGATGGTGTTATTGTCTTGGGGCCAGGAAGAGATTCCGGGCATGGTCTTGACTAGAGGATCTACTCATTGACTGGCTGGCCACGATGAATATAGACGGATCATGTAAGAGGAAGGGGAAAGGTGATGCCTATCTAGGCATGTGATGATACAGCGAGGAAGACACTGTGGCACTTACAACTTCTGATACGGTACTAGAGTGACACTGCTGCACTATACTGAACTGGGCTGGACTTCAAACGTTCGTGGAACGTAGTCTTTTTATGTTTGTGGAACGTGGCTTCCCTACAAACTGTGGAGTGCTTAGGCACTGGGTATTGTATCACTTTGTGGCGGCCTGGTATTATATGTTGGTGAAAGCTATCTCAGACTTTCCATAATTTATGTTAGAAACGACAAGCGTGTGCTGCTCAAATGAATAGGTCTTCAAAACAAGTGTTAGAGTCAGTGAACACAGTATTATGAGGTACAGTATCTGTGTGATATAATAAGTGCCAATTATGAGAATCTACAAGTCGTGTTGATACACAGAGACAGTGAAGGGTACTTATCTACATATACAGTATGTGCATTGTTCAAAGGACTAACCGCAAATGGTGGTTTAGTCCTCGTTTTCGTTTTCCCACTGTTTTCATTGTTGTTGTTGTTGTTGTTGTTGTAAATATGGAGTCTTCCAGCACTATTTTGTGTGTGTATTATAATATGTATATTTTGGTGTGTTGATGAGATGCTCATGCACGGATTTTATTGAGAATATAGTTGGTTATTTTAGAATCAGTGTAGTTATTGATGAATCTAGGTGCAGTTCCTTGCTATTTAGTCGTTTTCAGAAGGTTAGGTAAGGCCTGTAGCAGATGTACCAGTACGCAGCTTTTATGTACGCGCCCTGGGAGAGAAAGAATTATTATCATGCTGTATCAAAATTTGAGGGATCCATTCTGGTGAACTCTGGCGCCCAAACTACAGACATTTCGATTAATTATTTTTATTAATTTAATTTAGTTCAGTTATTTTACTAAGTTTTTGGGTATTTTCATTTATGATTATTTTATTGTTATTTACAAAATAGTTACAATGTATTGCGTGTAAGTATTACCGATGTCAGACTCGTTGGCTGAATGGTCAGCGTACTGGCCTTCGGTTCAGAGGGTCCCGGGTTCGATTCCCGGCCGGGTCGGGGGTTTTAACCTTCATTGGTTAATTCCAATGGCCCGGGGGCTGGGTGTTTGTGCTGTCCCCAACATCCCTGCAACTTACACACCACACATAACACTATCCTCCACCACAACAACACGCAGTTTCCTACACATGGCAGATGCCGCCCACCCTCATCGGAGGGTCTGCCTTACAAGGGCTGCACTCGGCTAGAAATAGCCACACGAAATAATAATTATTATTATTACCGATGACCGCTTACCGACCGCTTATCGAACTGTGTGCGCAGAGGCCTAATGATCGAATTAGCTTTAACGTTCTTTTTTCAACACAATTTGTTTTACGTCGCACCGACACAGATACGTTTTATGGCGACGATGGAATAGGAAAGGCCTAGGAGTTGGAAGGAAGCGGCCGTGGCCTTAATTAAGCTACAACCGCAGCATTTGCCTGGTGTGGAAATGGGAAACCACGGAAAACCATCTTCAGGGCCGCCGACAGTGGGGTTCGAATCCACTACCTCCTGGATGCAAGCTCACAGCTGCGTGACACTAACCCCACGGCTAACTCGCCCGCTGTTTTTTTTACAAATGCAGCTGTTAGTCATTATGAATGCGAATGCAATATTTCGGCATGGTACATGACTGTGATGTCGTCAGAACTCGTACTGGCCGTGTGAGTAACAAGTAGCGCACAGGATGGGTAAGACATGAGATCTCTGCGCGTTTTGATCGCGGTCAGATTGTCGATGGCATACGTATGGGCTATTCCATCTTCGAAGTCGTGCAGTCAGTAGGTCTTGTATGGGCCACCATGTCCACAGTGCACCATGAGTACGTAGATTCGTGCAAAACCACCATCGGCAGGGTCAACTGCCTTGGAGTACATCGTGTTGTCACCGTTGACTGACTTGGTTGGTAAGAGCGGATAGATAGGTCACAGTGCAACAGACTACTCGTGAATTCGATGCTGGATTACAATGAAGAGTGAGCTGTCGTACAATCCAGGACCACCTCCTCGCAATGAAGTAGGCCTACACAAGTCACCGTGCTACTTGTGTACCACTGCTCGCCGCACATCACAAGGCACGAAAAATGACATTGGCACAGGAACACCACCATTGAACTCCTAAAGCATAGAGAAAGATCGTTTGGGCAAATGAGTCGTGGAACCAGTTTGTACACGACGATGGCAGAGTATGTGTACATCACCAAGCACTCAATGCAGTGGATTCTCTTATTACCAGGGTACAGTTCAGGCCGGAGGTGGTTGTGTCATCGTATGGGAACTGTTCACGTGGGATGATATGGGACTCCTGGTATCTGACAACGTCTATCACCGATGAACGATACAGGAACCTGCTGTCAGATCATTTCCACCCATTTGCTCACTTCCAAGACACTACAGGAGTCCTTTACATACAGTAAGACAACGCACACTCCAGTCACTCCAGAATTGTGGTTGATTGGTTCGAGAAACACTCTGTGAACACGAGGATACTTGCCTGGTCTCTAAGGTCACCCGACTTCAATCCTATTGAACACATCTCGGATGCTGTCGAAAGAGCTGTGCGCGCCGAACAACCAATGTGCATTACGGGTGACTATGCAGTGGTCATGGAACGGTACGACTTCCCACGCTTTCAGTATCTTATGTAGTTCCTGTCGCGGCGCACTGCCACCACCAGCAGGTTGAAAGCGGGTGCTACACGCAAATAGCCAGGTATCGTTAGTTCAATTGCGCATCAGTGTACGTCACAAATGCTACTACTCGCTCGCAACTGGGTGCATTCGTTCTGGTGGACTGAAAAAATACCAAACGCTGGGTATTTTATTGTATTTCGACCTACAACCTGGAACGAAACAGAATGGCATAATTATGATTTAACAAAGACTTGCGACACTCACCGCTTGATACCACGCGCAACGAACATTACTGACACCTTCTACACTCTTGAACATACGGACAACATCTCATGTACTAACTTATCTACCGGGGGATGTTAACTCGTGTTAGCAAATCGCCAATATTCGTCACAGCGCTAACTGGTTGCTTATTCGCTAACCAACGCGAATTAGGGAGGGAGTGATGGGGCTATTTCCTTCTACTCGTTCTGATTTACCGAGTTGTACACTTGTGCTCAATTTATCGGTGTGACTACAAACTTTCGGATACATCGGACGGGGCAAGTTCAGTTACTTTTTATTTCTAAGCAGCGAAACAGGGAGACTTGGAATCACCCTCGTTCTTTTCATTAACTTTATTTCGTTTGTCTCTCATGACCAGGAAACAAGTTTCAGTGTCTGAATGGGATTAGCATCAAGCTTGTGTTACGTATAATAACAGTTATTGGGCTCAACAATTAACTCTATTGTTTTACACCGTTCAATTACAGAGCTTTATAGTCCGTTTTGGTTGAAAGCGTCCTGCGCGAGAAATAGTTGCGCATGCAGTGGTGGGAGCTATCGTCCCCCCACTCCTACAGCAGGTCCAGTCGCCAGGCTAGCGCTGAAGTGAAAACGTCTCTCAAGCGGCGCGTGTTGTTACGTGAAGTTGAAATTACTGAAGTGACGAGCATGGCTTCTAGGTCCTCTTCTAAATCTGGGAGACCACTGCGAGGCTAGGCACGTGAAAGTGTTTATACCATGAGTGAACATATGAAACATATCATCCAGATCTCAATCACACCGAGTCGGTTTGGGGAGATATCAAAGGAGAGGTCCGTGATAAGAATATATCTCACCGGGCGAGTTGGCCGTGCGCGTAGAGGCCCGTGGCTGTGAGCTTGCATCCGGGAGATAGTAGGTTCGAATCCCACTATCGGCAGCCCTGAAGATGGTTTTCCGTGGTTTCCCATTTTCACACCAGGCAAATGCTGGGGCTGTACCTTAATTAATGCCACGGCCGCTTCCTTCCAACTCCTAGGCCTTTCCTATCCCATCGTCGCCATAAGACCTATCTGTGTCGGTGCGACGTAAAGCCCCTAGCAAAAAAAAGAATATATCTCAATTAATAGTAATACAGCATAATTAGTTTTTTAGCATAAAAATGTGTGCCATAGCATCTCTAATGCCTTCACTGTTCATAAATGAGGCGCTCCTATTCCCAGTATAAATAAAAATGCTTATTCTGTACGAAATATTTCTCTGTCTTATAGATCACTCGTGACTTGACAGCAGACACACTCGACAAAAAGGAAGCTCTTTGCGGATATTGCTTGCACAGTATTCGCAAGACAAACGGAAAAAATGTTGCGACCCCGTAAAAGACACTGAGCAGGAATACTGGGAGCGTGACAACACCATGCATAAGGAATTAGAATTAGACCAGTCCGACATCAACCTCGGTGAAACTTCAGATGACACTGATTCAGACGAGAGTGAAGATTATTCTGAATAATTTGTAAATACGATCCCTGAACTCCGAATATTAAACAAACGTGATCATAGAACACGTAAGAAGTCCGATAATATTTTTGCTCTGATTTTATGAGACAGATTTATATTGTCTATTGTTCCGGAGCATTTTGTTGCTGTTTTCGTTGTTTTTGTTGCTGCTGTTGCTGTAGGAGACCTGTTCTCTCAGTCATAACAATAGCAGGTTATTCAAGAGTATTATATATTATTATATTTCTTCTGATGGACAAGAAAAGTAGACATTGTTAATGTTATTATGAAAGTAGCTGAAGTATTTCTGCTAATGCTTCTTCTCTTCATTTTCGCGACAAATTTGCATTAATTAATCTCTTTTATACGTATTTCACTAGAAATCACGTTAAGTAGATTATATCTCCAGGCTGTCAGTGGAAACAACTTCCTCCTATTCGTTAGGCGATTGATGAACTGATAGCGCGTACCGATGCGCCTTTCCTTGGTATACAGTACAGTACAGTTTCAAACGAACTTCCTTTATTCGCAGTATTACCAGTTGCAAGTTACTGTCTTATGTTCAATTGATTTTCTATCAAATGGTTCAAACCTTTCAATTTTATATAACAGATTTCATATTCGTAAGAATGTATAATAAGAATGTATAAGAATAAATTAAAGGCTACAGAGTGCCAAAATATTCACCTCCACTTTTACTATACACTGAGCTTTATTTCAATTGTGTCGAAAGCATCATCCGATATGAATTCTTTTAGGCATGACCCTCTGATTTCTTGACGTCACCAACATTTACGACGAAAGTTACGAAGTATTTCCGTACTGGAATAGAACTGAAATTTTAGAATGTTATGCTCAAAGGCCTGTGTAGTTAATTGACAAGGTTTTAAGGCAGACAATCGAAAGATAAGACTCGATTTGTACAATGTACGGTACTATTTTATTTTCACTAGTTTATCATATTAAGCAATTCCTACACCTTTGAGTTAGTGTGATGTATGTACACCGATGAGCCATTGCATAATGACCACCCCGACCCGGGAACGTATCGCGCCTAAGCTTTCCACACTATTTCAGTCAGTTCCCAGGGCTACGTCCGCTGCCTGAACTCGACTGTGTCAGCTGGAGGAAAGGTTCAAGTTCTTCCCCCACCACCAGCGCGAACGCTCCCATAGTTCCTCGCACACGAGGCTAGGCCACACCTCCGGTCGTCCAGAAAGACGCTTACTACGAAGATGGACTATAACACTAAAGGTCAATAGAAGCCCGGAAACAGGAAGATCATTGGTTGACTTCCGTATCTCTACCTATTCTGACTGTACTCAATAAAAAATAATGCATTCATCGTACAGCGCACTTGTAATAGGTGGGAACGCATTTACAAGTCACTCCTATTGTTTAACAGTTCCCGACCATAGCAAAATGAAAGAAAAGCCATCTCTGTACATGCTATGAAGGTCCATGGAAGAATAGAAAGTAGAGGCTTCCACTATCTGTAATCTCGGCACTTTTTGGGAATGAGTGGTGAGTTCTTACTTGTGTTAGGCTCCTTGCTTTTATGTTTCAACTCTTCTTCTCTCCGCACCTCGTCCTTCGTGGTCCTTTCTCTCCTTTTTTCTTTCTTTCTTTTCTTCTTTTCAGCCGCTGCCCTCATTCTTTGAAGGAAAATAACCTCTCCCATT
The DNA here is from genome assembly GCF_040414725.1 of Anabrus simplex. NCBI lineage: Eukaryota > Metazoa > Arthropoda > Insecta > Orthoptera > Tettigoniidae > Anabrus > Anabrus simplex. The sequence continues at coordinate 145,607,547 of NC_090270.1, read as the reverse complement.
TTCCTTCTGAGTGTTAATGGAGGATGGTTGCCCAGTTGTACTTCCTCAAAAACCTAATTATCACCACCATCACCACCACTACCACAACAGTAGTTAGCTCTATGCCCTGCAGCTTTTGCCGTTAGGAAAAACCTGGTCCTTATTTCTGTTTGTGAACCTCAGGGCCATATTCCTTCCCAGAACCTTAAGTCTTGTTTCTAAATTTTTCCACGCACCTGAAGCGAATTCGAACCCATGTCCTTTCGGGTGAACTGAGCACGCCGTGCTCGCCTCAGCTAAGCAGCCTCCCTTCCTGATCAAGGTAAGAATTATAGGATGTATTAGCAACCACCGTGACAGAGATTCTGGAATGGAGTGAATTCTGGCTCATGAGGGCAACTAAGAAAAGAAGTGGGCTACTCACTCTCGGCGACAGAAAGGATAATTGTTTTTGCTTCTATGTCAACTCTACTGTAGGTTCTTCTTATTCTCTTCCTCCTCCTGGCCTTTTTTCCAGTTATTGGAGTCGACACTTGATGTAAATTTGGTCCAGATTTACGCCCGGACACCCGTTCTGACGCCAACCCTATGTGGAGGGATCTATTCACTATTGCGTGTTTCTGCGGTGGTTGATGGAGTAGTGCGTTGTATGTAGATGAAGAAAAGTGTGTAAACCGAGCGAGTTGACCGTGCGGTTAGGGTCGCGCAGCTAGCTCGCATTTGGGAGATAGCTGGTTCGAACCCCACTGTCGGCAGCCCTGAAGATTGCTTTCCGTGGTTTCCTATTTTCACATGAAACGAATGCTGTGGGCTGTAACCTAATTAAGGTCACGGCAGCTTCCTTCCGTCTCCTAGGCCATCGTCGCCATAAGACCTATCTGTGTCGGTACGACGTAAAGTAAAAAATAAAATACAAAAACCGAGCTCGATAGCTGTAGTCGCTTAAGTGCGGCCAGTATCCAGTAATTGGGAGATAGTGGGTTCGAGCCCCACTGTCGGTAGCCCTGAAAATGGTTTTCCGTGGTTTCCCATTTTCAACCCAGGCAAATGCCGGGGCTGTACCTTAATTAAGGCCACGGCCGCTTCCTTCTACTTCCTAGACCTTTATCCTATCCCATCGTCGCTATAAGACATATCTGTGTCGGTGCGACGTTAAGCAAATAGAAAAAAAAGTGTGAAGACGAACACAAATATCCAGTCAACGAGCCACAGGAATTAACCATAATTATGCAACTGAAATGCCACCCAGCCAGAAATCGAACCCAGAGCTTTCTGAACTGAAAGTCAGTACACTGACCAATCAGTCAAAGAGCCGGACTATGTAATCTCTACTTTGGTACTAGAATGTTACCTAACATATAGGCTAGTTAATAGCTCTCACTCACACACACTGTAATTGTAACATCACATTAGGAGTAACATGAGTGCAATTAAAGTAAGGTCATTACATTAGCCCAATGGCGAATTCAGTAGAATTCCAGTGAAATATATACATGCGCAGTGGAAATAAAAGGGAAAATGAGACGGGCCCATTGCTAGTGAAAGAGGACGGTAGGACCGAATAAGCATAAAGGCATGAACAAGGTAATAGAATTTCGAATATCATATATAAATATATCCTTCCTTTTCCAACCAGCGGAAAATATAACAATTTGTGATGAAGGAACAACAATTTGATAATAAGAAAATTTTAACGATAAACTGAAGGAGGGCTGCACAAATAATCTGAAGTGTACAAATCTGTATACATTAATTTAACATGTACAGTTTTTTAATATAATCATTGCCAAGATATAGCTGACAATAAATAACATCTCTCATGAAATGGATAGGAGTATCAACGTCAAGGAAAGATAGTCCCTAAATCTAAAGTTTACAGGAGAATATAATGAACTTGACAAATATAATTTCTCAATAAAGGGAAGACTGTAACAAATAGTTAAATATAGAACCAATGGTAGTGGTAACGACGTGCTTGATCATACAAATGTGTATAAAGATGTGATGCATAAAAGGAGGAAACCTATTCCAAGGGATCATAATACATATTCACAGAATACAAAACTCATAACCTGCAATTTAAAATGCCAGGATGGGAGAGATAGGAACCAGGAAACATCACGCGACATGTAAGTAAGGAATGTGGATAAAGAGGTTATGGAAGACAGCCATTCAGTTTCCGTGATATAGTTTGACATGGATAATGTTGAGTTTTCCTCAAAGTCTTATTCACTATCCACAACGCGCAGACCTCTCCCCCTCAAACTCCCGCCGCCAAGGTAGCCATAGGAGAAGATTTATGTTAAATTTGACATAAAATAGTCTCCATGTCTCTCTCCTCAAAATACAGCTGCAGAGTGATGGGGCAGAGAAAAGCTTCAATTCCGCGACGAGGTTCTATGTGCTCAGCAGGTACGAGAATGGAGAACAGCCGAGTAGATGACGTAATACGTAAACGAAAGAAACAGACGAACATCCAATATGGCGACCAGTGACGAGTCAAATATCAGCGAGAAACATATGCAGAGTAGACATGAAGAGATAAGTTAAAAATATATATGTAAAGGTCTATATATATATGGAACACACGAAGTAGGATGGCGCAAAAGAAATAACACGCACACCAGTTCAACGTGTTGCTATCTCTTGATTAATACAGTAAAAAGGAATGGCTTATGGGTTCCAAACCTTTTGAAAGTGAAGGTAAAGTAAACTCCCGATTACATATAAGTGGGTTATACATTGTGCAGGTTATTCGTGCAAACTAAAACACATTACTTACACTGCAGTGTACATTATTATTTTCTCACTTTTGAACTAGGTTTGCCATAAGCTGCACTGTTTAAGAAATGTAACTTTTATGGCGGCAATAAACCCAATGCCGCGTGACAATCGAGTACCGTGTCCAGTGCTACCAGTCTTGAGTCCCTACGAAAAGTTGAATTCTAGTTCAGTCTTCTGTTGTCTGTTGTTCTGTTGTTTGTATGGTCTTCGGGTTTATATCATCATGGTTGAAAAGAGTAAGAAAACTGTCTTGACATTAAAAAGAAACATTGGATGTTACAGAAAAGTTCGAGAAGTGTGAGTCGACTGCTAAGTTGATGGCAGGTTATGGAATAGGAGTACAAACTGTCCGCAGTTTTGAGGAAGTAAAGCAAAAGTGGATGACTTTATGAGGAATAGCGATAGCAGTGGTCGACGTAAAACGTGTTAAAGGTATATTTTACCTAATAAAATTGCTGTATTTTAAAATCCCCTACCCTCATATGTTGTCAAGACATTTTTGGTTGAATTGCATTATCCATGTTTTCAGTTTTGCGTACATATTTTGGCCTTAACCCACTTCCTGATAATGATGCGTGTAACGCTATTGATGTGAATTTAAAATGAGGATGTATTACTGTGGCTATACAACTATTTAGTTTGTGGTTTTCTAGATTAATGTTACGTTACCTACTTCAGCTTGGTCCTTGTGCACCTGTGTAAGCTAACCATTCTTTTTTTCATTTTTCTTGCAGATGGAATCTTCTGATGGCCAACCTCTCTTCCTGGTTCGATCACAACCCGAAAGTATGTTGGTCCTTGGATCCAAGATTTTTGGAAGGAATCTTCTTTATCTTTATTTTATTATTATTATTATTATTATTATTATTATTATTTTATCTGTATTATTATTGTTATTATTCTTATTCTTATTCTTATTCTTATTCTTATTCTTATTCTTCTTCTTCTTCTTCTTCTTATTATTATTATTATTGTATTTGCATTATTATCATTATTTGTATTATTATTATTATTGTAACTATTATTATTTGATTCAATTCTATAATCTGATTTCGTTATGTATTAATTAAATATGTATATATTATATGTGTGTGTGTATGATAGCATTAAGATGATGTAGAGTGAGATTTGCTGCCTAATATCAGATATGGATATTATGACCTTTCAATGACCTGTAGCAATATGTCGGCCGGTCATTGAAAGTCATAAGTGAAATGAAATGTGTATCAATGACTTGGAAAAAGGTGTAACGTGTCAATATGCGGCTTACGCGCATATTGATAAAAAGAACCGATACAACTCGTAAGTGTAGAATAGACATAATGGATGAGAGCCGGTGGATCGAACTCAAGACTCCGTGGTACATGTCGAATTACGTCAAGATCAGCTTTATTTACAAGCAAGAGCTCAGTACAATGTCAGCATCAGCTGAGAAGGATGTGGCTAGACATGATATCTAGTTTGAAGTTGTATAAGGGGGCCATGGATTAGCATGAAACTTCATATGGCAAATCATCTAATGGGCCCGTGCTGACGTGTTTCATAGTAAGAAGAAGAACAATAGTGTGTGTTTTCCTTTAGCAACTTCTATGATGAAGGTTAGAGTTGTTATTCAGTTCCTCAAATGTCAAAAACACATGTATAGCTAGCATAGGATTTCTCTGCTTATGGAAAGCAACTTATTATTATTGTAAATAATAATGGAAGGAGTTCGTGTTTTACTTACTGATTACTGTATGAAGGAAGATAATAGAAGCAAGCTTAAGGATCTGGTTCTGTAGTTGATAAACATAAAGAATAAGCCCAGATATAAGTTGTATAATAGCCAAAATCATTTGCAAACCTCGAATTATATGTTTCCTCAGGCCAGTATCAAACTGGAATAGTGAAAATACAATTAGTGTGAAATTGTATTCCTAATGATATTGTACAAGTTTCAGGTGGCGGCCGGAGATGTTAAATCACTATCTGACCAGGGAATGTAAATGAACAACATGAAGTGCTAAACCAATATAGTGCCCTGGCGGACTCAGGCCTCTGCCGGAATGGACGGAATTACAAAAATGATGATTAAACCGCTGCGGAATTACCATGAAGAAGCCAGATAAGTTATTGTACTTGTCTATCTTTTGCTTTCCTAGAATGCTTTAGTAGCGTTAGTCCTTTTGTCAATGTCACGTAGGTGACAAGGGTGTGTTAACTTGAACGATCTAACAGATTTTCGGTTGTATTTGTCGGGTTGCGATTGATCATACGTGGGTAAATAGTGTATGCCGTCAATTACCGTGGATGAGACGTTTTACTGCGTTGTGTCCGTATTATTTATCGCTGTGAAACAAAAATAATATCATTTACTACAGGTAAGTTGCAGTGTGACAGTGTGTGTGAAATATTGGTGCGTGATCTTGGTATAATTCCCATGATGTGATATGGATGTTCATTAAGGTGTATTAGGTAATGTTCATGTATAATGTTGATAAGGCTCTTCCTTAATATTGCTTGTGCAGTTAGGATGTGATGATTTGTGCGGTATACAATGTGATGACGAACGTAGGGTCGTCATAAAGCGTGGCGGACACGAGATAATTTAGGTTGATTTTTATGGTTTGCGTGTCGAATTATATTGAGTTTCGAGACGTGTTAAGTTGTTAATGGTGTTGTTAATAGAATTTCCGCCGCATATTTTGTGAGATGATTGAACAAGCTAGTCCAGCGTTAGGCATTGGTATTGAAGAGAGTCATCAAGTACATGAATTAATAAATTAAGATTCATAGTTGCAAGTAACGAAATGTTGGAATGTGCGCACGGTTAGGGTCTTAAAATGCAATTCAATGATAGTTATGTTTAAGATCAGAATCACCTATTGCGATCGATGTACATGTAGTAGATGCTTGTAGTAGATTCATGCTGTAGTAGCATTTCAGCTGATGGTGAAGGCAGACCTCGACGCAGTCCAGACTGTACCAACTTATATTTTCATGCCAGTAGATAAAGATTCATTTCAGGTGCAGCCAACAGCTCGATGGGTGGAAACGACGTGCATTTTACTCATTTATGTGTATTGTGTTGCTATGTGTGATCATTTATAAATGCTGAAATCTGTTGGGGGGTTCAAGTTAACTGATATTTAGTTAGTCAGATAGGAACAATGATAACTATGAAAGGCAAGGCGGAGTGGACAGGTACAATTAACATTTGCGACGACGAGTGAATGACATAATATGACCCGATAGACTTTGATATATCCATAAGATTCTACGTTTCTGTGAATTTGTGTTAAATAATTGTTTCCGGTTTATGATGGACAATGCAAGATGGACTCGGTCCTTAGTTAATGTTAATGAATGCATATGATTTATTTTACGTTGTTCATTTCAGTTGTTCATATTCAATCAATTGATTTTTTTAAATTAAAATGTGATCCTTCCAATTTCTGTTGCGATTTATTTGAAAACTTTGCCTTAGTGTATAATTTACATTTTATGATTGGCAGTATCTATAGCTCAGTCGTCGTTATCTGAATGTGACCGAATACTCTTCGAAGGGCCATGCCCTGAGTGGAGTATCATGCGAACCTTCTGAATACTAGTCGGCAAATAATTTGATAGTTCATGGTTATCTACAAACCACGGCGTCCACGAACGGTCACAATATATTTTGTGAAACTTTCAAGACATTGCAACATATGGTGCAATACTGTTACAGTAATTGTCGAGTCATCACTCTGTCATTGTATGCATTTAGGAGTATGAGATATTTTAGGGAGTCCCTAGTTTGCCTCAGGCTATTTGAACACAATCTGTAACACTTTGGAGCTGGGTGTGAGTGATGTCATGGACAGTTTTAAAGATGACGTGGGTGTAATACCATGTGACAACTAGTGTCTATATAAAGAGCAGTATCCTATAGCAGCTAGTCAGATGGATGATGATCAGTGAGAGAGTCAGACGGACGGTGAACAGTCAGTTGGATGGACAACCTCGAACGATGAAGTGTTGTAGTCAGTTGGAAGGAGTTTTGGCCGATGAATAATCATATGGAGAGTGAGACCACAGTTGGTCAGTCAGTCAGCTGGAGGTAGAGCAGTGACATGGATACATAGTCGTCAGTGACCAAATGGATTAAATGTTCGGAGTGTGTTTCGTGTATCTGTTCGGTCGAGATCTTGTGCCAATTCGGTGACAGCCGAATACTGTGTCTTCGTAATGCAGACTGACAGTTATCAATAAATTACTTGAAAAGTCGATTGTGAAGTGTGATTATATTTTCAAGCCATGCTATATCTCGTTTGTGAAACTAAAATGATACATCACCAAATTAGGTTCGAGATATCTACACCTGTTACCAACTCAAAGGAATACGTCATAATAACACTCAAAGTGTTCAAGGTACTGTAAAGTGAAACAGTGAGGGATAAATTTCTTGCTCAGCTTGTAAATGTCCGGTGAAGAGGATTTCAAATTTAATGCCTAGAGTTTCTTTTAGTTGTAATTTCAGAATTTTATATTATCATTAAAATTATCGCAGCAAGTCTCAGCAGTTAGACACAAAATTTAAAGAATATATTTTGTTTAGTATCAAATACAATTAATTGTTTTATTTAAATGGTAGATCAGGTAACCTCAAATTTTAGTTGGGAAACCAAACGACAATGTCCTTTTCCCAGAAGCTATATGTTATGCTGTCAAAGTAAGCTTATTACCCTACACCCTAGTGATATTCAAGATTCTCATTCTATTATCGTTACATTTATTTTGTAGCTGGCGCCCATCAACAATTGCATGTGTAAGTAATCAGGTAAGTACTAAGTGAGACTACATAGTCCGACGATTGAATATTTTATTCCATGAATATTTTAATTCTGTTTCATTTTAATTAGTGAGCAAGCACACTTCATCGGATGAAGAAGCGAACAGACATGCCACTTATAAAACAGAGGCCATGTTATGAGGCAAACTTTATCAGTTATTACAGCTAATCATTGAAGGAAAGATGCAAGGGAAAAGTTCCATTGGGAAACAAGGATGTTCCAATTAACCTGAAGACCAAGGTTTATAATACGTGCGTGCTGCCAGTTACAACTTACGGTCTGGAAACGATGACTCTGACGAAGGAAAGTGCTCGCAAGCTTCAGCGAACACAACGAGCCATGGAGCGACAGATGCTAGGGATCAGCCTTAGGGATAAGATCCGTTCAGAGGACATCAGGAGAAGAACTAATGTAACAGACATCCTAGAGATAGTAGCAAAACTAAAATGGCAATGGGTAGGACACGTAGCTTGACAAGACTACAACAGGTGGACCTCTAGGATTGTTCACTGGAGACCATGGGGACACAAGAGAGGCATTGGAAGACCCCTGAAGAGATGGCTCGACGACATAAAGCTGTTGGCTGGAACACGCTGGTTCCAAGTGGCTCAAGACCGAAGACGATGGAAGCACATGGAAGAGGCCTATATCCAGCAGTGGATTGAAATAGGCTAGAAAAGAAGAGAAGAAGAAAAGATAGGTCATTCTAAGATGGCACAGATGCACATCAGAAGAAGCATTCCATTCTTCATTATCAAGATCAGAGCTAGCTACGCGGATCGCCAACCTCCGTTCGGAGACGTCGTCTTAAGAAAAAGAAAGGCTCTCCGTTCTGACCACTCTGTAGTCATTTTAAAATTTGGCGTGGATGGACATGGACTTCGACTCACCCTCTCCTCACCCTCTTTTTTAATGCCTTTTTTCATTTCCATTGGAAGTGATAGTTTCTCCCAGGTTTTTAAATTTATGAACGCGAAGGATGTCCCCGAATTGTGTTACGATTCTTTCCGTGTCATCTGCTTTGTCCGAGTGTCTGAATGCTGTTTTTTCAAAGGGAATTCTGTTTTGCCCGGAATATTTTGTAGTTCTTCCGCTTACTTCTTCGCTGTGTGAGGGTTGTCTGACATCAGACCGACGTCATCTGCAAAGGCTAGACAGTCCAACACGAACGCATTTTACACACACCCTATCTTTACCCTTTTCTGAGTTTCATTTTCAGTCATCCTCGATTTTCGTTCCTTGATCGTTTTTAGGATGCAGTGAAAGAGGAGTGGAAACCGACTGTCTCCTTTCCTTAGGACTGTTTTTTAAATTCCAAATGGATTAGAGAATTCATCCATAAATTGGGAACAGGTGTCTGTGAGGGTTTGCCTAGTTAGAGCCAAGAATTTTTCATCAGCTCCAAACTCCCGGAGAACATTCAGAAACATTCCACGATCTGTGAAATCATTCGCCTTCTTGAAATCTAGAAACGTTAAGATTTTCCACTGCTGGTTTCTCATCGTTATTATTATTATTATTATTATTATTATTATTATTATTATTATTATTTATTATTATTATTATTATTATTATTATTATTATTACCTAGTAAGTGGCCGTGCGGTTAGGATCGCGCAGATGTGAGATTGCATTCGGGGGATAGCGGGTTCGAACCCCACTGTCGACAGCCCTGAAGATAGTTTTCCGTGGTTTCCCATTTTCGCACCAGGCAAATGCTGGAGCTGTACCTTAATTAAGGCCACGGCCGCTTCCTTTCCACTCCTAGCCCTTTCCTATCCCACCGTCGCCATAAGACCTATCTGTTTCGGTGTGACGTAAAACAAATTGAAAAAAACTTAAAGGTCAGTTCTCCATGGTATACTTATATAAAACTGTAAATCATGTTCGTAGAATTCTCTTTCCATCTTCGATTCTTAAAATGTATCGCGATTTGGGATAATAATAATAATAATAATAATAATAATAATAATAATAATAATAATAATAATAATGCAATTATTAGATTTACGTCACACTAACTACAATAGTTTTTGAGGACATAAGCCATCAGGGACGTGACTTTTCATTTGAAAAATCCTTCATGCATTGACCGTGATTTGAACCACTGCCATTTTGATGGGAAGCAAGTGGCATCATGCTCTGCTGTTACGTCCCCAAAGGTGCTGAGATAAAGAGAACAAGAGAAATCTGCTATACGTGTGAGGAAATTATGCTAGATTCAACTGGGGTTCCGTGATTGCTACTTCAATGGTCTCTCAAGATGTATTTCCTGAGGATGACTTATAAACACCAATGAATCTCAACTATGTGCATCGGGATAAGATGTGGGATCTACTCCTCCTCCTCCTCCTACTACTACTACTCTATGGCCTCAGGTACTGTGTACATACATTTTAATTTGAAGGCATTTAGGCTTCCTCCGTATCAATTTCGACTTTCCATTTTCCACTACCAGGTGACAGAGAAACCAAAACACTTTTTTGGCAATGTGTTGCTGAATTTTAATTAATTTTGTGTCATCAGAGATCTTTTAGATGCCGGCAATGTACGGCATGGAGTGTCGAATGGACGTTTCTTGGCCCTCTAAAATTCATACAATCTTGGGACCTGGAGGCCGACACTCCATCACTGATCCGCAGAGGTTAATGACCTGGTAGTTGAACTGTGCGTCCCTCGGGCCGACTTTAAATTTGATGGTAAAAATTGCTAAGGCTGTGTTTATTATCGGGACATAAGTAATGACTTAGACTATATATTAGGTTTATGGGCTTTCCTAATAGTTCTGAAGCGTGTGAATCATTATACCGGTGTTATCAACATACTGGCTCAAACGGTAAGTCCATTTAGGTCCATGTCTCGGGGTTCAGTCTGTCCTGGTAACCTCGCACAATGGCATGCAGCGGAGTTGAAGGTCGGGCTGGTCTGGCCACCACGAACGGAGCTCACATAACACAGACTAGACTGAACAGAGTCTAGGTAACGTCAAGAGGAACACAACAGCACGAGGAAATACACAACAATGATCAGCAAGATATTTGCAAACACGCTGCACACTGAAAGATTTTACATACTACTATATCTTCATCTTCTCCTTGGCCCTTTTCCTATATTTTTCTTTTTTGCTATTTGTATTACGTCGCACCGACACAGACAGGTCTTATGACGACGGCGAGATAGGAAAGGTATAGGGCTGGAAAGGAAGTGACAATGGCCCCAGCATTTGCAATCAATCAATCAATCAATCAATCAATCAATCAATCAATCAATCAATCAATCAATCAATCAATCAATCAATCAATCAATCAATCAATCAATCAATCAATCAATCAATCAATCAATCAATCAATCAATCAATCAATCAATCAATCAATCAATCAATCAATCAATCAATCAATCAATCAATCAATCAATCAATCAATCAATCAATCATCTGTATTTAGGGCTGTCACCGAGATGGCAAGTTGTTTAGACTTTTCATAAATGATTTCAAACAAGTTGAACATTTATCGAACGTCTCCCATAGGAAATGATTCCAACCCGTAATTCCTCTTCCTATAAATTATTTGCCACAATTTGTCCACTTGAATTTCAACTTTATCTTCATATGACAATATTTTCTACTTTTAAAACTCAACTCATGTTTATTTATACATAGTTCTCGCAATTTCCTCGTTAACGATCGGCGACTCAAGCGTCGAAGCAAGACCGCCCACCGGCTCGACTGTCGACCAGTGGCACATGGCTCGTTTACGCTGTGTAGGGTCGGCTGCACTGTTGACCAATGGCGGATGTTTCTTGACTGATAGCATGCTTTCCTTGTAAATGACAGATGCAACGTGGAGCCCAGTGTGGACTTCAAAAGGGTGTCGGTCGTTTTCGAGGAAATTGTGAGAACTGTACTAATGTCATACCACGCAATCTCTCCACTGACATCTCGGAATATAGCGCTTAGTCGAGCAGCTCGTCTCCTTTTTTCCAAGTCTTTCTAGCCCAAAGTTGGCAACATCTTCATAATACTGCTCTTCTATCGGGTATCACCCAGAAAAAATCGTATTGCTTTCCTTTTCTGGATCCATCCTCTAATTGGGATCTTACCACAGAATAAGACGCCCTCTCCTCTACATCCTCCATTTTACATCAGCTCCAAACTCCCGGAGAACATTCAGGAGCATTCCACGATCTATAAAATCATACGCCTTCTTGAAATCTAGAAAGGTTAAGATTTTCCTCTCTGAATATCTTCATCTTCATAACTACAGTATTTGAAATAATGTGTAGCCTGCATTTACATCTCGTTAATGTGGTTACCCCAATGAAGATCATTCCTTACATTAACACCCAGGTACAATCGCAATCACAAGAATTCCGGGTGGAAAAGGAAACTGGTAACGTTTGGGGGAAGAATTTGGTCAACCCTGAGGATGAAGGAGACGTAACCAAGACAACGTCACATGTGTTCGTCTTCCAGGAGGCGTGGCTTGCGACGTTGCGCACTCAGATGTTACTCCCAACTCCATTTTTTCGGGAACTGATTAAGATTTTGTCTATGGTTAAAAACATTCTGGCTATACTAGCTTTTCTTAATCAAGGAAAACAATCAATTAACTGTAATTTAATTGCTATGAAGTGTGCACGATGTAATTCCACCCCCAATATGTGGCATTTAATTGTTTGATCAGCGCTGACAATAACTTCACAGGAACGGACTTCCAAACGCCCTTGCGTCTCTGATAATCATAATTATTTAATGCCACGTTATTTTTACTTTGGTTTTTGAGGATAACAATTATTATTATTATTATTATTATTATTATTAGTAGTAGTAGTATTTAACAGGGCCTATATTGACGAAAATAAGGGTCATTCTTTCTTACAGTGGTTGAGCGCGATGCCTTTTGATAATGAAATCATAGTCGAGACCGCTAACATTTCAGCCAGACTTCGTACACAAGAATGACAAAGAAACTGGAGAATTTGACCCTCAATGAGTTGACATACACCTTACGTCTGTTGCATTGAAGGAGCCGTGTGGTTCCTCCCTCCACTCCCCTCTCCCTTCATTGTCGAGCCAGTGGGACGTGTGGGCAGGCGGGGAAGCGAATACCTTCCCCTACGTGTGCGTTTCGTTCATGCTAGATATCCTCGCACTTCGTTTTCTCCACCTCCCCTCACTCTTCAGTTATGTGCATGTATTAACGCGTCTAATGGATGTGACAAAAGAGAGAGAGAGTGTGTAAGCAGGTACTGGGTGACTCTGAGGGCTGTACTGATTCTTTTGCCTAAAATTAATATTTCTGGCCACTATCTGCCACAATCTGCGTCTGACGAAAAGTCGCGGCAGTTTGTAGGTACGGCACAAGTAACAGATACTACACTCGTAGCTACAAACATCAGTCGTGACAGACAATGCGAGATCTCTCGATCAATGAATATTTTTCATTAAACTTTTCATTATGCAGTCCATACAGTAAATATGTAACTAAGGCACAATTGCCATACCACATTGAAACTTACGACAGCACCTCAATTCGCAAGAGTCACCGGGGACGGAACAGATGTTTATTGTCAGGCCGTGAGACTTGAGATGGGCGCATGTGCGGCAGCCATGCCTACACCTCGCAACCCCTTACCTCGCATCCACACGACTTCTCGTCAGACAACCGTAGTATTTACAACGATCCCCATTAGATACTTCACTCCATCAACACTAATTAAAACCTCTAAACATTTTCATAACGACATGAAGAAATCTATCATAAGTTATGATTTTCATTTCCGTGTTGACGTACAACTTATATAATAGTAATTAATTGAGGGATGTTCCACCATTCAGCACAATATATAGTACATAATATTTATTAAGCGAAAACCGGTTTCGATTCCCTTGGAATCATCATCAGTTCACAGTAAATAAATAAATCAAAGGATCTTAACAACAATCAACATGAAATCTGCCCTTAAATATATTTAGAGTGGTTGACATGGGTTATATGACATAAAACACATTCATATTTACAGAACGTCCTAGCATCTACTGTAGGTCACAGATGTCTGCAGTGCGTTTGTACAGTATTGAACAGAGCTTTAAGATAATGCATACAAACTTGAAGTCGGGGAATACTGTGAGGTTCTGATTTTTTACTGTGGATATAAGAAACATATGTTAAAATGTTCAAATATTCGTAGTTGAATCGTCGATGGAGGGTAAAAACATGTATCAAATTTGACGATCTTGTAAAGTGTCTATGTTAATACAATTTGCAGTTAAAGCGATTAGCTGAGGAGTTGGGGGAACATCCTTCGTTGTTTTGTAGGCTAACATCTGCTTGGTTGTTGAAACTGACTCTGTGGCCTGGATCCTTGGACGTTCTGTAAATAGTAATGTGTTTTATGTCATATAACCTCTGTCGACCATTGTAAATATATTTAAAGGCAGATTTCATGTTGACTGTTGTTAAGATCCTTTGATTTATTTATTTATTGTGAACTGATGATGATTCCAAGGGAATCGAAACCGGTTTTCACTTAATAAATATTATGTATTATAATATTGTGTTGAATGGTGGAACATCCCTCAATTAATTCCTACTATATGAAGAAATCTGTAGCCTGCATTTACATCTCGCTGATGTGGTTACCCCGATGAAGATCATTAACACCCAGGTGAAACTTACAATCTGAATTTTCACTCCGTTTACCGTCATGTCTGCTGTCCATCTCACAACATTGTCAAGGTCTTTTTGCAGTCTCTCACAATCCTGTATCTTATTTACTACTCTATACAGTATAACATCATCTGCGAAAAGCCTTATCTGTGATTCCAGTTCTTTATTCATATCATATACAGTAATTAGTCTATATATAAACATTTGAATCCACTATCTCAAGAATGCAAGCCGACAGCTACGTGACTCGAGCCGCATAGCCAATTTCATGAGGTCCGCACTTCGTGCCTACTACTACTACTACTACTACTACTACTACTACTACTACTACTACTATATTATATATTAATATATTTACAATGGTTGACATGGGTTGTATGACATAAAACACATTAATATTTACAGAACGTTTAGTTTCAACAAGCAAGCAGATGTTAGCCTACAAAATAGCGAAGGATGTTCCCCCAACTCCTCAGCTAATCGTTTTTATTGTAAATATTATATATTAATATGAAAATGAAAACCTACAACCTGTTTCCAGTCATTGACCGGGTCAGGGATGTAATGAATGAAGCAGATATAGGCTGTTAGTATGATGGGGTCGCCACTCCCAAAGTGATTTATTAATGAATGATAGATGCAATGAAATGAGAATGGAGAGTGTTGCTGGAATGAAAGGTGACAGGGAAAACCGGAGTACCCGGAGAAAAACCTGTCCCGCCTCCGCTTTGTCCAGCACAAATCTCACATGGAGTGACCGGGATTTGAACCACGGTATCCAGCGGTGAGAGGCCGACGCGCTGCCGTCTGAGCCACGGAGGCTAAATATTAATATATTACATATTGTTATTATTATTATTATTAATTTTTTGTTTAGGCCATCTACGGACCACGTTTGACAATCTTTGCAGTATATTTAGCCTTCTCTTCCTTCACTCTCTGCCGGTATCTTTTCGTCCGTTCTCCTACTTCTTTCTTCTGCTCTTCTGTGTAAGACTTCCCTTTTCTCACTAGCTTTTCTCCCGCCTACCATGTGGATGAGGCATTTTGATGTAACGCCATTTAGGCTACATCAGATGACAAATAGCAAGGAAATCAAAACGCCGTCGGGTGTTCTACTGTATGGCTGAATTTCAAGTAACTTGGTCAGTAAACAGTAAATAGACAACCTCGTGGTGTAGGGTTAGCGTGTCTGTCTCTTAATCGGAGGACCCGTGTTCAATTCCTGGCCAGTTCAGGGATTTTAATTCTGGATTGAGGAATGGAATCGGGTTCACTCTGCCTCGTAGTCCAAGTGAGGAACTGTCGGGTACGAGAGGCAGCGGACTCAGTCAAGTAAGCCGAGTAATGTGATTGAGGATGTCACCAGGTCGACCACGTCGCACTACAGTATCTGCAGGCCATTCGGCTGGGCAGCAGTCGTCTTGGCATGCTGACTAAGACACTTAATAGGCTTTTGCGCAGTGAATGATTTTCTTGTTTATTATACCAATTTTATCACCGGATGCAAGCTCACAGCCGCGCGCCTCTACGCGCACGGCCAACTCGCCCGGTACTCTAGTTAAGTTTGTAGCTCAACAACATTTATATTTTTACAGGTACTGAGCTATCAGGTTCCGATAGTTCAATATCGCGCTGAGCCTTATCTATTCAATCGAAATGAGAAGACAATTTGATGTTACTTGTTTATTAACTTAGCTGATTATTCCTATGTACAACTGTAGATTAATTACATCTCTACTATGATCAGGGATCGAACCCGTGATCCGAGACGTGCGAAGCCTGAGAGCTTACTAGTCTGTAGCTGACTGGTTGACGAATGAGTAATAAGTCTTATGAGACTGTTGGTTTTATATGCTTAGCTTTCAGGTTACAATCACGTGTCAGTCCACTGGAAAACAATCTTACATGTTTTTGACAAGATGGGTTGGTGACGTATAGTTGAGCAATATTGCAACACACTTGTGAAATATTGCAGTAAGTCGTGAGTGCCACCAAATCTGAACAACACATATTTTCTCAGAAAAGGAGGGTAATCTTGTTATTGTCAAAGTTTGTTATTCTCAAGAAACCCATGTTTCTTGGAGAGCGTTTCCTAAGTGAAATAATGTGAAGCAATATAATTTTACTTCCTCGTGAAACGACCAAGTATGGTCTTAGTTTATAATATATATTTAAAATCCCAAATTCTGGACTGTGAAAGTCCTGGACTCGACACTAGTTGTCGGGATACATAACTCCTCCACCGTCAGTTGCTTATTACCGTCCTCGGTAATATCTTTCTTATTTTTACATAGATTGCATAGTTGATACAGTCTTTTCCTAAAGATTAACGAAATAATACACAATATACTTATTATAAAAATTACAGTCGTATATATAAAATGCTTTGTAGTAGTATTACCTTTTGGAACAGGTGTCAGGTCTGATTTCAGTTTCTTTACATCGAGGTGGGAGAAATGGAATTTTATTTCATTCCTTACATAGGGTTCGTCTTGGATTGATATGAGTGGGAATGAGTATACATAATTTGTTGGATGCTGTTGCAAGGTTATACTCATGCTGGAAATAGGGCAGGATTCATTGGTATATATAATATTTGGTCCGGATAGCTTGATAGTTCTTTGAAAATCTTGGCATGTCTGCAAAATAACCTGAGGGGTTTTGCTAAAAAAGAGAATATGTTCCCTGTTTAAGGGTTGAAATAATTGTACATCATTGTTAACAAAAGCAAATTCACATCCTGAAGTGTCTGTTAGATTACACTTAGTGGTTCTGACATTATAATATATACATACATAAGATTGAGTATTCTTAATACAAGGTACACTTGACCATTTCAAGGTGGAACCTTGTAAATAGTATCTTTCTGAAGGAATTAATACAAGATTGTTAATACTAGGCATAGGTGAAATTGAATACATTTGATACTGATTTCCATCTGTGATTGGCATAGCAAGAATCACAATCATTTCTTTGTCCATCATGAGAACTTGCGTTCTTGATAATTTAAGATTTTCGATTTGATGGTATTGATCAGTATGAATCAAAGTCTTAGTGGGATATATTGATATTAAATGATTTATTATATTTGATAGGTCTCTTTGTGAAAAGATTTTTATATTGGTCATTTCATTAAATGATAAATTGATGGTTTCTTGCAGCACTCGCACAATTTTATTAAATTTACTCGCGCACAGTAACACATATTGTAAATGTTCCAATATATTTATCTTGAAGTCTTCTTCCTGTAAGATACCTTGGATTACCTTCATATTATCATTGACATGGTTCATTTCATCATAGAATTTTTGAGTAATTGAGTTAGCAAATGATACAAGTTTATTTATGTGTTTAATTTCATTATTATGACTTTGTTTTAATGATTCTATTTGACTTTGCAAGTTGTCTAAATCGTTCTGATCCAAATTTCCAGAGATGAATTTGATCACGGTACCTAAGCCATTTATTAAACCTCTTTTAGTCCTAGGTGTGTTAGGTAATATTTTATTTAATTCTTTCTTTGCTTCCTTAATGGCTTCATTTAATTCGGACATTAAATAAGGGAAAGTGTTATTACTTCGAGATATTAGGCTTGTAACAGTGTTGCGAATATTATTATAAGATTCTCTTAAACTATTGAGATCAAAATGAAACATGAACTTGTGGTAATCGTTAATTATTGTGGCAGGTCCCATTGAGTCAGCATAAAATCCTTGGGTTTTTATGGGCTGAGTGAGGATGGAGCCGTATCCGAGGAGGAACCTGGAAGTGTAAGAATACTTCTTTTAGGTTTTATGTCCCGGAAATTTCTTACATGTATTTTACCATTTTTCATTTTACAATGTACCCTGTTTTCTTCAATTTTGGTTATTACACCTTCATTGTACAGGTTTTTTGATTTCTTGTTTCTAGTGAGTGGATCTAATACATACACAGTGTCATTAATTTTGTATGTATGATCAAAAGTGTCAGTGTTAGGTTTAGTGCAACTATCTTTTAGAATTTTCAACTGATTTCCTTGTCTTTCAATATACTCATTGATTTTAGGAGAGGGTGAGAAGGTATGGTCTAACGCTTGGTAGTAAGGACCATAGAGAACGTTAAATGGAGGTCGTTTAGTTGTGGAATGGATTGAGGAATTGTAATTTATGATTATTGTGGTTACAAGTTCCGAGAGTGGAGTGAATTTATCAGAGTCTCTTGAAATACGTAATTTTTCAAGCAAGGTTGAATTGAATCTTTCTACTGGAGAGTTAGATGAAGAATTCAAAGGAGTGGTAGAGTGGTACTCAATATTTGTGGCTTTACAGTATTCTTTAATGACCTTGTTCTCGAATTCTCCTCCTTGATCATGGGTAATTTTCTTTGGAAACCCATGGTGTGAGAAATATACTTGTAACTGACTTAGCACGGCTAAAGCTGTGCCATTCGGCAGTACATATGCTTGTCCGTATTTTGAAAATACATCTATCACAGTTAAGATGCGATTCTGTTCAAAATGGAACGTATCAATGTGCACTTGCGAAAATGGGTGATCCGCTGTTATGGGACCTTGGTTCTCTACTTCGTTAGGGTGTCTCTCATATTTGTTTCTCTGGCAAAGATTACATTGGTTTATCAGTGTTCTAATGTGCTCACGTAAGTGTGGCCAATAGTACTTAGTTCGAAGGTGTTCATAGGTTTCTACGATACCATTATGATTTTCAGAATGATAGTGCAAGATTAATTGCCTCTGAGTTTCTGGACATTCAATGTCTTCCAAGAACTTGCATGATCTAATGATAATTAGTTCAGAAGTAAATAATTTCTGACATGCTCTAATAAAGGGGATTTCTAGAGTTATGTCATCGAAATAAGTAGCATACTTATTAGATGTGACAATTATTTTGAGTAGCTGATCACTCAAATCTTTCTGAAAATTATTTCGTGTAACGATCATAATGTGCCGTGTATATTTCTTGAATAATTTTTGTTCAAGAATCTTAGGAGAATTGCCATATTTAACTATGATCTGATTACGATTCTGATTCAGATTTCGTTCAGATGATTTTAATGTAAATATGGGGTCTTCTTGGTTGGAGTGTATAGTTTCATTGTCCAATTCATTCTGGTATGCATCATCTCCGGGGATAGCTGCATTGGAAACTGTTTCATCATTTGCATTTATTTCTACTCTAGAGAGTGCGTCTGCTACATAATTAGTTTTGCCTTTGACGTACTTAATGTCAAAGTCAAATTCTCCGAGTTTTATCTTCCATCGATAAAGTCTCGAACTTGGGTCCTTCAGAGTGAAGAGCCATTGTAGCGGGCGGTGGTCACATTCTACTTGGAAGTGCCGTCCCCATAGATAGGGCTTAAAATGTTTGCTACTATCTACGATAGCGAGTAACTCTCTTTCTATTGTGGAGTAGTTTCTTTCTGCGGGATTTAAGGTTCTCGAGTAGTACGCTATGGGGTGTCCTTTCTGTGACAGAACGCTTCCCAGAGCAAAATCTGAACTGTCCGTAGTTAACGTGAATGCTTCTTCGAAGTCTGGGTAGACTAGCACAGGAGCATTTATTAAAAGGGTCTTAAGAGTTTTAAATGCGGACTTGTATTCAGCATTTTCTGCGTCGACTTTTGTTCCTTTCTTTAGGTAGCGAACCATGGGTTGTGCTACTTTCGCGAAATCCTTTATGAATTTTCTATAAAATCCAGCTAGGCCAAGAAATTGTTTAATTTCCTTGGTAGATTTCGGAATGGGGTAGTCTTTGACTACTCTGATTTTTTCAGGATTCGGTTTTACTCCATCTCGTGATACAACGTGTCCAAGAAAGGCGACTTCTTTATGGAGAAACTCCGTTTTGTCGAGTTGTATCTTGAGATTTACTTCCCTTAATTTCTGCAGCACAAGAGTTAAGTGTTGCATGTGCTCTTCTAGAGATTTGCTATATATGATTATATCATCAATATACACAAAGCAGAATTTATACAAAAAGGGGCGTAGGACATTGTCCATTACACGCTGAAAAGTGGCTGGAGCATTTTTAAGACCAAATGGCATTCTTCTGAACATTAGATGCCTATTGTCAATAGTAAAAGCAGTCTTCTCTATAGACCGGGGATCCATTTCTATCTGGTGAAATCCCTGGGCTAAATCTAAAGTACTGAAATATTGGCAATGACCGAGGTTGTCTAAAATTTCTGTTATTCTTGGGAGGGGATATTTATCCTCGATCGTCTTTCTATTTAGCTGTCGAAAGTCTAAAACCAATCTCCATTTCTTTTCCCCTGAAGCGTCTAACTTCTTGGGTACAATCCAGACAGGATTACAATATGGAGATTCACTATGCGTGATTATTCCTTGGTCAAGTAGCTTTTCTACTTCGTCATTTAGTAGTTTCTTTAATGTGGGTGGATACCTATAGTTCCTTTGATGTACCGGATCTTCATCTGTAGTGCGGATGAAATGTTTTACTGCACTAGTAAATGTCAAGTCACATCCTGGGTAGTAGAAAACGTCTGAGAATTCAGAGCATACGCTTCGAATTGCCTGGTCTTCTAAATCGTTCATGTGTTGGGTACGAAGATATTCGTTAATGTCTCTTTCTGTGATTGAATTTATTTCTAATGGTTGAATAATTATATTGTCTAAAGGTTCAACTAAAATAGGTTCAGTGAATTCTTGTTTCAATTGGGTGTTTGTTGGATAAAGAACATGGTAGTCCTCAGCGCATAAAATTGCATCTGAAAAATACTTTCCATCATATTCGAACCCAGGAACGTATACGTCTCCTTGTTGAATATTGACTGGAATAGCAGTAGTGTGCGCATCTAATGTTGGTTGAAAACTTTTCTGCTTATTGGAGGAGTGAAAGTGAAAAGGTATGTCTTTGTTGGCTAGAACAACTAGGTTCGATGCATAGTCGATTTTTGCTCTTAATCGGGCAAAATCAGCAGTACCAATTAATGCGTCGAAATAATTATGCCATTGCATAACTCTGAAATTTACAGGGGTGTCAATATTATATTCGGAAAAAATAGGAAATCGGACATTGTCTTCTCCTATTGTTTCAGAGTGAACCGATTGTATGCAAAATGGGTCCTTGAATATAAAATCTGAAAATAATGTATGTGCTATTGACGGATTCATGATTGAATTGCAAGCACCACTGTCAATCAAAATTTTTAGTCCAAATAGGTTGATAAATGGTAATTTGGGAGTATTACAAATATTGTTTAAGTCTTCGACTTGGATGACTGGGTTATACGAAAATCCTGACATTGTTCTTCATTGTCGTACTCATTTGAATAGTAGGGAGAGTTAACCTCAATGCTATATTCATTTGAAAAGTTAGGTGAGTCTGACTGAGGGTCGAACTCATCTTCTTGCTGAAATATTCCTGCTACGGAATATAATTCTTCTGGCTGTGTATTTTCAAGTGGTTCCATGTGAGAATTTACATTTCCTCTAACGGTTGAAACACCAGACATAGGTTGCGGAAAGCTTTGGTTTGGGCGGTTAGTAGGAGTGAAACGTCTACCAATGTTATTTGGAGTAGGGTAAGGACGATTCGTTGGAGCTGTGGATTTAAAAGGTTGTTGCTTTGTAGGCTGGAAAGGTTTGAAGTTAGATTGATTTGGATTGTTATTAAAGAATGATCGGTTAGGTTGATTCTGAGGTATGAATTGATTAGTTGGTCTTTCTTGGGTATTAATGTTGTGATTTATGAATGGGTTGTGTCTTGTGTAATTTACTGGCTGAGTGTTTTGAAATCTGTTAGGAGGTAACTTTGGTGTTCCTCTCAACTGATCCATGTAACTCTCATGTGCCCTGTCATTGTCAAAAGATCGACAAAGTCTGAGCGCTTGATTTAGGTCTGTAATGTGTGCGTATCTTAAGAAAGAACGGTAAGGTTCTAAGATACCGGCTTTGAATGTGGTCAAACTCAAGTCTTCTAATTCTCGAAGTTTTAATTCTAGAATCTGATCCCGATAGTTTATTTTACACAAACTTTTACATTGAAGAGTCAATGTGTCCAGTTTGTCATGATACTCTGTATACGACTCGTTCCGTTTCTGGTAACAATTCGAGATCTCTTGAACCAAGAGTCTTTCATCTTTGACATTACCATATTTTCTTATGAGTTTTTCTTTAAATTTCTCATAATTACTGTTAGCGTCTAAGTCTAAGATGCTGCATGCTTCTCCTTTTAATTTGGCTTTAACTACATTAAAAAGAAAGTCATTAATTATGGCCGCATTGGGAGCTGTGGCAGCTCTTTTATGCGTGTTTAGAAAAGATTCACATCTTGCTATAAAATAATCTAGACTGCAAGATGAACTGCCGCTAAATTCCGGTAGTAATTGAATTTGCGCGTATTCAAATTTTGATAATAGCTCTGTTTCTGACATGTTGAGCTTATTAGTAATGAATAAATATAATAAATATTTAAATGATTATTAATTCAATTAACTGTGACAAGCGAAAGGTCTTATAGATTCTACACTATATTCACGTTAATATGAAAGGCAAGAAATTATTATTAGTTTTGTTTAGTGCTCATTCGCTGGCTTCGTTTGTTACACATGAAATGAACCAAGCTAATTAATATTCAGGCTCACAAATAAGGTATTTGTAGTAGACTTACAGGCATGAAAAGATGATCAGCGTTGACTGCATCCTGCATGAGCTGTGGAAGTCGGGTGTCTTCTCTGGTCGTCGTGATGGTCCGAAAGGCGCCTGGTCAGCGTTGTCGGTTCCAGCAGGTCGACAGGCGTTGTCAGTAGGCGGATGTGTCGAAAGGCCCCTTCCTTAAGGAGTTGTCGCTCGCCTCCGACAGTCTGCGATGATGAAGTAGTCGAAAGGCCCCTGGCGGAGTTGTCGTTCTACTTCTTTCAGAGCAGCTTGGCTTCCGATGAATAGATTTCTCAGTGTTGCGAATGGCTAATTTGGTGTCGCTAGCAAAGTCACGAAAGGCCTCCTTGTGAGGTTGTCAGTAAACTTCACCACCTTACTCGTAGATTATTGTGAATAATCATTAGCCATCCCGGACGGGCCCCCAGTTAAGTTTGTAGCTCAACAACATTTATATTTTTACAGGTACTGAGCTATCAGGTTCCGATAGTTCAATATCGCGCTGAGCCTTATCTATTCAATCGAAATGAGAAGACAATTTGATGTTACTTGTTTATTAACTTAGCTGATTATTCCTATGTACAACTGTAGATTAATTACATCTCTACTATGATCAGGGATCGAACCCGTGATCCGAGACGTGCGAAGCCTGAGAGCTTACTAGTCTGTAGCTGACTGGTTGACGAATGAGTAATAAGTCTTATGAGACTGTTGGTTTTATATGCTTAGCTTTCAGGTTACAATCACGTGTCAGTCCACTGGAAAACAATCTTACATGTTTTTGACAAGATGGGTTGGTGACGTATAGTTGAGCAATATTGCAACACACTTGTGAAATATTGCAGTAAGTCGTGAGTGCCACCAAATCTGAACAACACATATTTTCTCAGAAAAGGAGGGTAATCTTGTTATTGTCAAAGTTTGTTATTCTCAAGAAACCCATGTTTCTTGGAGAGCGTTTCCTAAGTGAAATAATGTGAAGCAATATAATTTTACTTCCTCGTGAAACGACCAAGTATGGTCTTAGTTTATAATATATATTTAAAATCCCAAATTCTGGACTGTGAAAGTCCTGGACTCGACACTAGTTGTCGGGATACATAACTCTCTTACTTTTCGTGGGCGAGTAATTTGCTGTACGAAAGGGAAAGATGAGGGGATTAAATGTACCGTATCTTATTTATAACCTTAGATAAGAACGAAACGAAAATGATGACGAAGAAGAGGTCAGAAAGTATTTGTAACGGTAAGATAAGAAAACAAAATAGAAATATATGTTCATTTGGGATAAAGATGTGGGCATGAACTGGATATTCGTGGATGTTACCGACAAAATGAACTCGACCGTGGAGGTTAAATAAGAGGAACAACTGGGAGATACGGTTAGAGACTCTGTGTTTCTAGGTAAGAGGCGGGGAAGAGGAAGAAATTAGAGAACTAGGTGTAGTTGGGAGGTAATGAACGACAAGACAGAGGCTTTGATACAGAACAATGAGAGAGGTAACAATATAATTGTATTGCACGTATGCAAGTGAAATGTTAAACATGACTTCAGAACTGCCAAATGAACGTAAAAACGCCATGGCGCAACAGCTCCGAAGAGCCATGGCCTACCAAGCGACCTTTACTCAGCCCGAAGGTCTACAGATTATGAGGTGTCGTGTGGTCAGCTCGACGAAATCTTCTCGGCCGTTATTCTTGGCTTTCTAGACCGCGGCCCCCGTCTCACCGTCAGATAGCTCCTCAATTGTAATCACGCAGGCTGAGTGGACCTCGAACCAGCCCTCAGGTCCAGGTTAAATTCCCTGACCTGGCCAGGAATTGAACGTGGGGGCTTCCGGATAAGAGGCAGGCACGCTACCCCTACACCGCGGAGCCGGCTGCCAAATTAACTTATCCTGTGAAAATCAAGTGAACAACACAGCTATCTAACTCATACAGGAGTGTTCATGTTAAGTCAACAAACCATGGAGTTATACAAATAATTTAACACAACCTTAATTTTGTAAATATTTGGTACCTAACAAATGTTGTTTCAGTGTCTTCTACACCAGCTAGAATTCTGTCTGTGAACTTAGGATGGACTTGTGTGGTAGCTCGTACTTGTCATGTCAGCAGAACCATAGAGTGAAAATCATCAATCATCATCACTGATGTGCAGATTCGCTATCAGTTGTTTACCTAGTCTTCTCTTAAATGCTTTCAAAGAACTTGGGAAAATTTATCGAACATTTCCTCTGATAAATTATTCAAATCCTTAATTCATCTTCCTATAAATGAATATTTTCCCCAATTTGTCCTTTTGAATTCCAACTTTATCTTCATATTATGATCTTTCGTACCTTAGCTCCACTCAAGCTTATTCATATGGTAATTTCATTTCATGCCATCTCTCCAATGACAGCTCGGAACATACCGTTTAGTCGATCAGCTCGTTTCCTTACTTCCAAGTCTTCCCAGCCCAAAGGTTGTAACATTATCGTAACACTACGCTTTTGTCGCAAAGCAACCACAACAAATCGTGCTGCTTCCGTTGGATCTTTTCCAGTTCTCTATCAAGTAATCCCGGAGAGGGTCGCATACAATGGAACAATACTCTAATTGGGGTCTTACCAGAAACTTATACGACCTCTCCCTTAGAACCTTACTACAACGCCTAAGTACCCTCATAAACATACACTGACTAAGCAAATGTCATGGGATAGCGGAGCACTGATGCGCAGGTGTGTTGCCTGCGCACCACACACCCCCTGTGCCAGCGGCAGTTGTATAGGAGACCTTGTGAGCAGTGACTGTGCATGTGACAGGTGTAACATGGAACGTCGTCGTGAGCTGACACCGTTCGAACGGGGTATGGTGGTCGGTGCCCGACGGATGGGAAGTGCGATTTCGGAAGTGGTGCGTGAATTCGGCTTCACGCTATCAACCGTGTCCAGGGTGTATCGTGAATGGTTGAATGCGGGTGTCACCGTCCACAACAGACGAACGACCGGCCGTCCAGCCACCCTCGATGACCGTGACCGGCGACATCTGAGACGGATTGTCAATAGTAACAGACGGGCAACCGTGCAACAAATCACGGCTCGATTCAACACAGGCTGTGCTAGACACGTCTCCCAGTAGACAATCCGTAGGATCATGGGTTCTATGGGGGTATGGGAGCCGGCGCCACACACGGGTCCCACTGTTAACCCAACGTCATCGGGCACAATGACGCGTATTTGTCGCCAGTCACCCGGGATGGACACTGGAACAATGGCGTAACGTGATATGGTCGGACGAATCACGATTTCAACTGCACCATGCCGATGGGAGGCACCTCGTATGGCGCAGACCACATGAAGCGATGGATCCCGCCTGCCTCGAAGGTGTGGTCCACGGCGCTGGTGTCTCTGTTATGGTCTGGGGTGCATTTTCCTGGTATGGAATGGGCCCCCTAGTTGTTCTGGAAGAGACTTTGAATGGTACGCGGTATGTTGAGCTTCTCGGAGACCATCTCCACCCATGTTTGACCTTCCAGCGCCCAGACGGTTCTGCGGTGTTTCAAGATGATAACGCGCCACCACATCGCTCCCACGTCGCCCGGGAATGGTTCCAGGAACAAGCAGCGGAGGTCCAACGACTGCCATGGCCACCCAGGAGCCCCGATATGAACCCTATCGAGCATATCTGGGATGTCCTGGAACGCAGGCTCCGTGCCATGGATCTTGCACCCACGAACAGACCAGCATTGGCGGCCGCTCTGCGAACGATTTGGTATCAGCTGCGTCCATAGGACTACCAGGGACTTGTCGACTCACTTCCACGGCGTCTCACTGCAGTTTACAGGGTCAGAGGAGGCCCCACACGCTATTAGGTGACTATCCCATGGCATTTGCTAAGTTAGTGTACATTGCCGGACAAAAATGCAACATCCTCAAGGACAAAGTTATTTTATTCACAAGCGATGTGAGAGGTAGCTTATCATTGCAGGAATATATGATTACAAATGAGGAAAGCAACGGAAAAATACCTCACTCATAATTTCTCTCGTATGCCTCTTCAGTGACGCCTAGGCTGTCTATGATAGCTTTTGGTGGAGCTGTGGAGAATGAGACCAAATTCAGACCAAATGTCTCTAAATTCTAAATTTTCAATGATATTTGTTCGTTCCTGAATGCGTGTAATTGGAATTGTGGAAGTGTAGAGTGTTGAATGTGAGGGAAGGAACGTTAAGGACGTTACAAACGCCCAGTATCCAGAACTGGGATATTAATTATTTACAATTAAAAACCCGTGACCCGGCCGGGAATCGAACACGGGGCCGCCGGGTGACAGGCGGACGCGTTGCTCCCTACACCGCGGGGCCGGACTACACACATGTCACAGTAAAAGGTGCTCAAACAGTCGCATCATTACAAGTGTAGCTTCGTCTGGCGGCAATGCAGGTGCGTATTCGCGCCTGCAAACGATCATAAAGATGCCCAATGGCATCCTGCGACAGGTTGTCCCCAGCATCTTTTGATGCAATTCGGCAATGGTTCTTGCAGGCTATGCAGAACGAGTAAGTTTCCGCTTCATCATGTCCTACACCTGTTCAACTGGCGCGAGATCCGGTGATCTTGCTGGCCAGGGCACTTGTTGTACACCACGTAGAGCACGTTGCGTAGCAGCATTCTTTATGTGGACGTGCATTGTACTGCTGAAACATGTGCAGCAGTTCATCGATACGACCATCCAGCTTCCTGCAGGTCCACAGTGCGACCCCGTTCATCAACAGGAGCACGTACTCGTTGGCGGGGCACGGTTGTACTCTAGAATGAATGTTGCAAACAGTGTTCACCTCTAACCTCAGCACAGTAACTGCCTGCAGAGTCAAAACAGAGTGCGTACGGACAGGCCTCCTGAATGCCATCTGATCGCCGATGTCTGTGGCAAATGAATCACTAACACAACAACCCCTCAGTATGCACATATTATAGCCTGGTGCCATTGAATACAGTCCTTGTGGATGCTGCGTGCAGTTTTTCCCCGCCAATGTATGAAGAGATTGGAAACCTTTATTTACAATCTCGTTAATGTGATTACCGTAATGAAAATATTTCATTATATAAACACTTAGGTATTTGCTGTGATCCCCATGAGGTACTTTCACCCAATCTGCATAGTAATTAGAACTGAGAAAACTGTTCTTCTTGGTGAAACTTACAACCTCACCTTTCACCCCGTTCACCATCTTACTATTGTCTGCTGTCCATCTTACATCATTGCTGAGGTCTTTTTGCAGCCGCTCTCATTCCTGTAGCTTATTTACTACTCTACACATTACATCATCTGCAAAAAGTCTTACGCGTGTTTCCAGTATTTTACTCATACCATTTATATACACAAGGGAATATAAAGTTCCAGTAATATTGTCTAGCGGGACCCTCTCCTAATCAATACAAGATCAGATCATGTTTGACCTACTCTGATTCTTCTGAATTATATTTTCTAGAAATTTAGCCACCCATTCAAACACTCTGTTGTCCAGTCCAAATGCTGGTATCAAAGATACAAAATTAAAGGTATTACGGAAATAACTGCATACCTAACGCTTACAAACACGAAGGAGGTCATGTAACCCTTGAAGAACCAAAGAGTTATTTCATTAGAGTTACGTGACAATATCTACCTGCGGCTATATCTGATTTGATGCAATATTCTTTGTGTTTGTTTCACGTCACAGATTATAGTAATATGTAGCTTCTACTGAAGTCTCAGTCTTATTTATGTCAGTGGAATTATGGAAGCTGCTGAGGTATGAGAGGTGCTCAGTAATGACATTCAGAGCACGGCCAATAATAATAATAATAATAATAATAATAATAATAATAATAATAATAATAATAATAATAATAATAATAATAATAATAATAATAATAATAATAATAATAATCCCCCAAACCCCATGGCGCAACAGCCCCGAAGGACCATGGCCTACCAAGCGACCGCTGCTTAGCCCGAAGGCCTGGAGATTACGGGGTGTCGTGTGGTCAGCACGACGGACCCTCTCGGCCGTTATTGTTGGCTTTATAGGCGGGGGCCGCTATCTCAACGTCAGATAGCTCCTCAATTGTAATCCCGTACGTTGAGTGGACCTCGAACCAGCCCTCAGATGCAGGTAAAAATCCCTGACCTGGCCGGGAATCGAACCCGGGGCCTCCGGGTAAGAGGCAGGCGCGATACCCCTACACCATGGGGCCGGCAATAATAATAATAATAATAATAATAATAATAATAATAATAATAATAATAATAATAATAATAATATGGCCTCGCACACCGTGTGGAGGTATGTTTTTATTCGATGCCACATAGGCTGCCTGCGCGTCAGTTTCAACGCTCCATTTTATCCTACCAGCTGGCAGAGTAAACCGGATCTCTCTTGGGCGATGTATAGTTGACTTTTAATTGTCTCAGGTAAAGACCAAGTGTGTCTTTACCGAGCTCGATAGCTGCAGTCGTTTAAGTGTGGCTGGTATCCAGTATTCGGGAGACAGTAGGTTCGAACCCCACTGTCGGCAGCCCTAAAGATGGTTTTCCGTGGTTTTCCTTTTTTTCACACCAGGCAAATGCTGGGGCTGTACCTTAATTAAGGCCACGGTCGCTTCCTTCCCACTCGTAACCCTTTCCTGTCCCATCGTCGCCATAAGACCTATCTGTGTCGGTGCGACGTAAAGCAACTAGCAAAAAGAAATAGTGTGTCTTCAGAGACCTTTCATATACCAACATTGTACAGCATAAAACGATGAATGGGCTATTTTCCTTACTTCAAAAATCCGACTACTTCTGCAGAATTTAAACCCGCAATCTTGGGATCTAAAAGCCGACATTCTACTACTAATCCATAGCTCATCGATAGTGTACTTACTGTAAATATCATGAAAAGTTCTAGTCATAGGGTCAGCCGTGCTGCAATAGTACTTTCTGGCTCCGTGATGAAAGCAATTTGCTAACTGCCTCGCTCCCCATCTTGCCTATTACGCCTCTATCATAGAGCCACCATAGGGTTCTTGCATAACAGCATAGCCTTTGGAGGTGCTATCTGAAGATCCAACTAACCTTCTGGTTGATGATTAGATAGATACACATGGCAATGATGACTAAAACAGAACCTGCTGCAGGCTGCAGAATAAGTATTAACCATACCTTAAAACTTCGGGATCGTTATTATTTTACCGTGATAATCGACACTTGCCGGAGATCCTCTTGGTATTCATTCGGACAACCGAGTCGACTAGTTGCCGTTGTAAGTTGGAAAACAGTTTAAAACTGCTGTCACTATCTAGGTGCATATACTTGGAAAACTAATATTCTACTGGTTAAGCACTGTGGATAACGGTGCGATTATTCATAGGTCTTAATTACTAATTTGTTAATGTGGCTTTGTATGTTGGTACGAATGGGGTTTGATAGCCGAGGTACGTTGTCAGTGGCTTCTCTCCAAAGCGGCCATGTTTCGAATACCGGCTAATGAATGTGGGATTTTTTCAAATGGAAACTCACGCCTCAGGCCCGTATTCAGCAACGCGAGTAAAAGCTTTTATCTTAGTTTAAAGCTACGCAAACCGAGATAACAGTTAAGTTTGTATTCATTACCTCGGATAATGGGTATTCTGTCGGTTTAACATTTTATCGGAGGTTGATTCGCCGGTAAAATGGGAAATCTCAGATAGTAGCCTTCCAAGATGGCAACTCGTAGACGGCTGGAATATCTAACTGAAATAGAAAATCACAGCGACGAGTAATGTGATCAAGATTATGCAATTAATAAACGTCCTAGGTGGATAAAAGAACGTGCGACGACACCAATTTAGGGCACATTTTAGATTATCTAAAATAATAATTTCGTGTAGTTATTTCTAGCCGACTGCAGCCCTTGTAAGGCAGACCCTCAGATGAGAGTGGGTGGCATCTGCCATGTGTAGGCAACTGCGTGTTATTATGGTGGAGGATAGTGTTATGTCTGGGGTGTGAGTTGCAGGGATGTTGGGGACAGCACAAACACCCAGCCCCGGGTCACTGGAATTAACCTATGAAGGTTAAAATCCCCGACCCGGCCGGGAATCGAACCCGGGACCCTCTAAACCGAAGGCCAGTACGCTGACCATTCAGACAACGAGTCGGACAGTGTTATCCATGAAGGAACATAACCTGGAATTCCCAACACATAGGTAGGCCTAAGGTGAATTCTGGATTATAGCTTATATCATGTACGGTACACGACTAGGTGACTTTTAAATTAAGAATTAAGGAATTGTGTCTTATTTTTTAGTGAAATATACAGTGTAGGCTATAATTTGTTTTCTTATTCACTATGTTGTTCATTCTTTCTGCCACCAAATTCAATTACAACTCACTCTCTTGGGAAATCATATTAGACTTCTTTCTTCGTTTCTGGTCAATAGCGGACATAATTTGTGCTCATTATTTGCAAACCCCAAATAGAATAAAAAACTTGTTTACATTTCGATAGTGGCGGCAGCACGTAGTCATTTGTTTTCCGTGCGT
The DNA here is from genome assembly GCF_040414725.1 of Anabrus simplex. Classification (NCBI taxonomy): domain Eukaryota; kingdom Metazoa; phylum Arthropoda; class Insecta; order Orthoptera; family Tettigoniidae; genus Anabrus; species Anabrus simplex. The sequence goes on along the minus strand of NC_090270.1, from coordinate 145,576,153 downwards.
CAGTGTGAAAAATTTGCGGTTCAAACTCAGACTGAAACGAAAACTTAGTTTTGGTAATCCGAGATAATAAATTCTGTGGAGAATACAGAAGTGAGCGTAATCTGAGATAATGCCATTAGGCGAGATTTGGAAATCTAAGTTAACAGCAAAAGAAACTGACGATGGTGAATACGGACCTCAGTGGTTCAGATTGCATGTTAAACTGGATTTCCTGAAGCTATGATCAAGGTATCAGAAGACAGGTAAAAATACAAGCTCCCTTATCATTGTACGAATGATGCGACATATCTCATTTACAATATTTCGTCCATGGAACCACAAGCCGTGTATATAAGTTTTTATTTCGTTCTATCTATCCAAGGTATCGTTAGTAGGAAGGCAGTGTTTGAAAACAATTATACGTTGGTGGTTGAGATGAAGAAAACTTTGAGGAAGTGTCGAAGGAATGCGCCTTCTTGGTTGTGTTGCAAGCATCGTACTTTCAGGAAGACGAAGGTATGTGTTAGGGCGTACTGTCAACCAAATACAGACACATCTGTCGATTATACACGTTCCCATTCTTCGAAAGAACTTATGGTATGAAATACTGGTTGATTTTTTTTTCAGTGTTAGAGTGAAAATGAAAACCTACAACCTCCAGTCATTGACCGGGTCAGGGATGTAATGAATGAAACATATATAGGCTATTATTACAATGGGGTCGCCACTCCCAAGGTGATTTGTTAATGCAGTGTTAGAGTAATTGATCTAAATATTAGTCATTTTAATTACGTTTTATATAGGGTTGCCACCTGTCCCGTATTGTAGGGACATCCCCTATTTGAGGTGAAAATTTTGCATTCCGTGTTATGAACTGTTGTCCCATAAAAACGAGTGTTTGTCTTTATTTGTTTGTAAGTTTTTTAAAATCCGTATTTGATTTGAGCACCATTGAAGTTCAAAGTAACTCCATTGTATTTTTCTCTTTGGATTCTAAAAAGCAGGAAATCTCGTAATGTCTCGCCATTTGCTGGTAAAGGTGAGCATGCTGGGTATTTACCTCATACATCTGTAGGTTTTCCATTCCAATTTCTAACGTGATTGTCCATGCTGTTTGAGACTAAATCTATGTAAATTGTTAAGTTAACGAAGCTCATCGAAGACATCAGTGTTAAGATGTCAGATGCATTCCTGTTAAAAGGGCGGAAGTTAATTTCTTTTACGAATTTCAATAGTTATCTTATTCTGTTAATGAAAATAATTATAATCTAACTGAAATTTGTATCTAACGTTTGATTTTCTAGTATTTATGCAATGTCCCTTATTTTTGTAAAATATCCCGTATTTTTAGGTAAATGTCTCTTACTTATATCAGTCCGGCTGGTTGGCTGAGTGGTCAGCGTACTGGCCTTCGGTTCAGAGGGTCCCGGGTTCGATTCCCGGCTGGGTCGGGGATTTTAACCTTCATTGGTTCCGGATTTACCCTTGTTAAAATGGGAGATAAGTCGCAAGTGGCGCTCCTAGTGGCTTGACCTGAAAATTCGCGCTAAATTCAAATATCAGTGGAAATGTATATACGGAAATGGATAAATAAATGACGGCTAGAAAGAAAGTGTTACTGAGATATTAACTTCAAAGTTGCTAGAGCAATTCTGGATAAATGAATGCAGAATTATTTAATAGGTTATTATTTAAAGACTGAAATTATACATATAATCAAGATGTGAAATGGACTGCTGTGAAGGAGCTTGATCTTTCATTTATGCATTACTTTTTTAGCTTTAGAATTCCTGCTTGAACGTTCACGGCTACATTTTTCTTTTTTCTCATTTAAAAGCATTGTATCATCATATTAAAACATCTGTCAACCCAAATATCGGCATATTCCTTACACACATGATTCAGTGAATTTACATTTAAGAGCTGGACAATTTTCCTTTTAACTTGAAGCCTACTAACAGAAAGAAAATCTATAAATTTAGCCTCAAAAACATTCGAACTTTCCCTATAAACAATACTTGCCATAATGCCATTACATTATTGTAAAGCAAATTTGCATCATCATATTGTTTCAAAAAAATATGTACATTTCTTAAATCACCCATATTTTCTTCAGTGCTTGACAACGCATTACGGCATTCCAAATGGGGTAACTTGGAACACAACCAGCCACACTCATATGCATATGTATTTTCCTGAATATATCAAACCCACAGATCACACCTACAACACATCGGTATTGAAGGTTAACTGCTGCCTTATACAATAAAATATGCGTATTATATTTTAAGCCAGTTAAAATATGGGTCGAGCAGGTCAGAAGATTATGAAGTACTATAAAAATCTCTTTGTCATTTGAAGAATATATATGCAAACACAATATTACTTACATTTGTTGTCACGAGGGAAACCGAAAAAAGACCGCACATTCTTCTCTGCTTCATAGTTAGTGCAGCCAAACATAGCACATACCTTTCCCCTTATGTTGAGCGGAGATATCAAGGAATGACACACGCTACTATTTGATTATGTCAACTCACTGAAAACGCATAAATAACACCAAAATCTTCGCCCACAAATACACGTGATCTTATGGCAAAATCAGTAGTTCTCAGGTCAATCCGCTAGAGAGAGAGCTCTAATAGCTGTCCCTCGATATCTTGCTGAGTGTCGCGTATTGTCTCTACTGTATTTGGTGACACCACGTGATTTCTCAGGCTAGAATTCCTCACCGGGAATCGAACCTCAGCCGTCCGGGTGGAAAGCAATTAATTAAGCGACAATGCTAATCACACCCCTCTCCCCACTCCCCAGTATACATAAATAATCTTAATACCGTATGTAAATTTTTCACTAGCCAAAAGTTGCAGCAGTGACATCCCTGGACATTATGACTTTTTTGTTATTTTTCTGTCACTCATTCAGATTGCGGTGTAATCTGTGTTGGACTTTGCGTAGTTTTACGATCGGTTGCTCTTCCTGGCACCAATCCTATGTGTAAGAGTACTACGAGTGTCTATTATGGCTGGCAGTGCGATTGAGGCAACCACAAACAACCAGGAATTAACTAGATACGGCTAAAATCCTTGGCCCGCCCGAGAATAGAACGTAGAATTCTCCAAACTGAAGGCCGCTATCCTCACCATTCAGCCAAGGGGTCAGACATTACAGTTTTTATATTCTGTTTAGTTCCTGTTAGTTCCTCTACTCTCTTTCATATATATTTTCAAGGCGTGAGGTTTGAAAAGGCAATTACCTGGCGACTCCTGTATGTTCTGTATTTATTTATTTATTTATTTAGCTTAAGGCTAGTACATAACTCTACATACAAACACTCAAAAATATAACAAACAATATAACACTCCAAACAATCAACCAATCTCAAAAACAGTTCACAATCTCAAATCTAAACTGTCCAACCATTATACAACCCCGTCAGAAGCACACAAAAAACTCCTTCAGCTGACCGGAGTATGACCTCCTTGGACATTCAATGACAATATGACGGATGGTCTGTTTCTTCTAGGTATCAAACACCGCTTATCAAAATACTCGCTCAAAATGTCAGGGTCTCTGTTTAGAATTGCTTCTATCTCATTCACATTGGATTGCTGAGTAACTATTGCTAGGTCATCCGCATAAGCAAATTGGCGTGATGTAGTGCCAGGTATATCGGCAGTGTACATATTAAACAGCAATGGAGAGAGCACAGATCCTTGGCGGTGACCATTGTTGAGTTTTTAACTTTACTATGTTTGTTATCCATAACTACCTCGATCATTATGTTGTTTATGAGTTGTGACATTACTCTGCATCCAATAAGTTTAAAAAACTTATACACAACTCCCCCTCTCCAAACCGTATCATAAGCGGCTGTAAACTGGAGTAGATGTACGATTCAGCGTAACGAACGAAGCAGGCGGTAATCGAGCTATTCTTTTAGCGAACAATGCATCGAGTGATGGAGAAATCTGATCACAAGATTAGATCTTTCTTTCCAGTTAGCAATATCATCATCACTCGTGCATCTGCATGAAGAGATTGTTATCAGCGGAGAAAAAGAGCTGTGAAGATTGCACGCGATGTACCGTACAAAAAGCTGTCACGATACGTTAGGCCCTCTATTCTTCACAATATAATTCTTGTCAGTTTGTGATATGGTTGTCAAGTCAGCACGTTACAACTTGAAGATACATTGTTTAATGGAAAGTTTCCCAAAGAAGCCATCTTCAAAATCAAGGACTCTTCGTCGGGAAGTCGAATAATTCAGAAGCTCGATTTAAACTTCTAGGGATGTACATGGCCCTGAGGTTCACTCCGTCTTTATATTTAAAAAAATGAACACCAGCTTAATTCATGGGGGCAAAAGCGGCTGGGTATAGGGCCGACCACTATACCCTACTTAATTCCAATATTATGTAATTACCTGTAAATTATTTATGGCAGTTGCATGTTATTTTAAATGTTGACAATATGTCTTAGCAGGCAAATTACGGGTTCTCACACCACGAAAAACGTAAAATTAAGCAATTTCCTCAATTGTACAGAGAGTTGAAGGGCTAAAGGACCCGAAAGGTTTCAAATTGTGAGCCATGGATAGCTCTATCAAATTAAACAAACAAATTTCGAAAATCACTTCCGGTCTAAACGCACTTCCGAAAAAACAGCCTAAAATCGCTTGTTTCTTTACTTGTTTTCTTTTTTATTCAAATCCTAACCAAATTAACTTTTTAATTAATACTTTGTGTAATGTGTTCTAATGTGTTCCTTGATGCAATACCCTCAGGCATTTTTTGATTTTTGAAAAATGTCCACATCGAATGTAGTTATAAGGGCTTAAGTGAAACTCTGCATTGACTCACATCAGCGCTCGTAGTGGTGCTTATGTGAAACAATGCATTGACTCACATCAGCGCTCGTAGTGGTGCTTAAGTGAAACAATGCATTGACTTACATTGGCGTCCGTAGTGGTAGAAAAAGGCAAATTGCCAATCTAATGGACCGGATAACGATTGAGGAAAGGATTGTAATTTTTAGCAATAAATAAAGAATATATTCTCATACTTTATTATATTTTATTTACCTAAAATTCGTAGCTCATATCCCTAGGATGTTTTCAACATTGAGTTGCTTGCCTGAAGGCCTAGAACTGTAGATCCTTTGCAGTTAGGTGGGATTTTTACTATTAATGGTATAATTCATTGAATATTTGCATTATTCTCTTGTTTAAATGATCGAAACACATACGAAGAACATACTCGAGTATTTCTGACATATTCTTTCAAAACATATTTTTTTCCCTTAAACTTTGCCTTTCATTTCTACCTTTCTGCAGTACTGATTATTCTTTAAGCTGGTTCGACGGTTTAGGAGTAGCGAGCCTACATATTATCCGAGGGCTCTGAGTTCCATTCCTGGCCAGGTCAGGAATATTAACCTGGATCTAAGGGCTGGCTTGAGGTCTACTCAGCCTACGTGAGAACATTTGAGGAGGTATCTGGTGGAGATATATCGCTCCCGGTCTAGGAAGTCGAGAGGATTCGTCGCCTCGTAATCTGCTGGCCTTCGGGCTAAGCAGCGGGTATTTCGAAGGTCATGATCCATCAGGGCCGTGGGGTCTCGTTTTGTAAGAGTTTAAATTACTGATGTCACAGAGAAGAACGTATATCATGCTGTTTCATAAGTAAATCATGTATGTTGAGTACTTAGCCAGAAGGCTTATTGGATCCTCAATAGATACACTATCGGCTATCATAGGTGTCACTTACTAGGGAAATGAGGAGTGAGGTAGTTTCCCATTGCTTTCCTCACCGAGCCAAAAGGTGCCGTTACATATCAGCCTGCTAGTCCAACGAATTGCATACACCAACAAACACTTGAGAACCCTACATCATTCATCACAGAGACAGGCGGCATAAGCTTCATACCTTAATAATGTTGTTAAATCTAAGGATGAGATTTCTTCTTTTTCCTGGCCTTTATCCCACTACCGTGGAGTGGGCACGTGATGTGAATTTGGCCCAGTTCTATGGCCGGATGCCCTTCCTCACGTAAAACCTGTGTGGAGGGATGTATTTACTGTTTTCTTTCTTAATCTGTTTACCCTCCAGGGTTGCCTTTTCCCTCAGACTCAGCGAGGGATCCCACCTTTACCGCCTCAAGGGCAGTGTCCTGGAGCTTCAGATTCTGCATCGGGGGATACAACTCGGGAGGATGACTAGTACCTCGCCCAGGCGGCCTCACCTGCTATGCTGAACATGGGCCTTGCGGGGGGATGGGAAGATTGGAAGGGGTAGACAACGAAGAGGGAAGAAAGCGGCCGTGGCCTTAAGTTAGGTACCATCTCGGCATTTTCCTGGAGGAGAAGTGGAAAACCACGGAGAACCATTTCGAGGATGGCTGAGGTGGGAATCGAAATCCCTCTACTCAGTTGACCTCCCGAGGCTGAGTGGACCCCGTTCAAGCCCTCGTACCACTTTTCAAATTTTGTGACAGAGTCGGGAATCGACCCCGGGCCTCCGTGGGTGGCAGCTAATCACATTAACCACTACACCACAGAGGCGGACCCTGTATTTACTATTCCGTGCTTCTTTGGTGATTTAGAGTTAGCGTCAGGAAAGTCTTCCGGCCGCAAAACTAGGCTAAATCCATTCCAAAGTGACGACTCCAGATAACTGGGAAGAGGCCAGGAAGAAGAAAATTAAGATGCCACTCCAGAGAGCCAAGAGAAATCAAGTTCACGTCCCGAGGACGTCTACCTTTTGAACTTGGCCTTGCACAGAAACTACCAGACACCGTTTCACTAAGTTGCTCCACTACTCGTAAATATATTGGTAATATATTAATCTTGGTATGCCTACGAGAAAATGTGCCCTTGACGATACAAGAGCAAATAGCACCGTACGTTGTAGCTGCTCGCAAGAGGCAGGTTGGATCACGTCTATTAACACATTGGTAAAGATGACCTCTGCAACGGTTCTCTGCTCCCCGGGCTTAACCAAACCGGACTTCGAACGAGAGAGAAACCTGTCCTCTATACTTTGAATATCTGTGTTCGCAGAATGTTGTCTGTGAATAGAATACTGAGGAATCAAATTCCCATTGGACAGGAGGGAATAGAAATAGTGAATCACAGTTGTTGATTCATTTAGGGGCTAGAAATGTTTTCGGTATCAGGCCATGGCTTGCATTTGTCTTCCCTTCTTCTTCCCTGACCTTTTTTCCCAAATACTTGGGGTCTCATTTGATGTGGACTAAGCCCAGTGTTCTGGTCGGATGATTTCCTGATGACAACCGCATGCAGAGAGATGTATCCACTATTGGGTGTTGCTGGCTTCGTTTTGTGCAAATGAAGGTGTGTGTGTGTTAAAACGAACAAAAATACCCAGTTTCCAATCAGAGGAATTAATTAGAAGCGGATAACATCCCCACAGGTCGGAAGTCGAATTCAGAGCCCTCTGTTGACAATTCAAAGAGCCTAATATTTACTTGTGTGTGACATGTGCTTTTTGTTTATTTATTCGTATTTATTTATTTATTTATTTATTTATTTATTTATTTATTTATTTATTTATTTATTTATTTATTTATTGCTTATGGTTTAACGACGCACTAACACGTCAAAGGTTTTCGGCAACGCGACGGAAGGATAGGAAACGGTTTGGGAAGGTAGCGACCATGGGCTGTATTTACAATCAAGTGCACGGAATCTTGCTGATATTGAAACAGTGGTTTGTGCTGGTATGGGATGTTATAACTCCTCTGTCTCTTCCAGGGCCATCCTCTTATCTGGTTGTAACAGATAAAGTCCCGGCATTTGTCTGGTGTGAAAACGGGAAACCACGGAAAACTATCTTCACGGCTGCCGTCGGTGGGATTCGAACCCACTATTTACCGAATGCAAGCTCTCAGTTACATGACCCTAACCGCACGGCCAACTCGCTCGGTATATTTATTTCTTGTTGTACTAAGATACAGTAATTAATTGAGTCTAGGGATATTATAAATCCATGTTCTTGATAGCTCAGTCTCTTCCCACTCTGGTGACTTAAGGCTGAATCCCTGTGCCACTGGAATAGAATCTTCTCCTAAAATTCTTGTGGTGTCAGGAAGAGCTTCTGATATTAACTACTCTCTGTGGTACAATGAAGAGCACAGAATAGTGCAGATGCGGTAGTTTTCAATAGTGTTTTCTCTTATAGAATGTAGGTGGATACTCCTTAAATTTGTTGGTGACCCCAGTCCATTGATCATCCAGTCTCTTATTGGTTTGAAGTAAATTCTGGCATAAAAACCCTAATCTACGAAGAAAAATCCGCTCTAGGTGAGAAGTAAATGAGGATGAATGAAGAAAAGGTTAACTTGAGTGGTTGAAACGTACTGTCTTGTAAAGGGTGTCCACACCTGGCTTATGGAACACCGAGCTCGATAGCTGCAGTCGCTTAAGTGCGGCCAGTATCCAGTATTCGGGAGATAGTAGGTTCGAACCCCACTATCGGCAGCCCTGAAAATGGTTTTCCGTGGTTTCCCATTTTCACACCAGGCAAATGCTGGGGCTGTACCTTAATTAAGGCCACGGCCGCTTCCTTCCCACTCCTAGCCCTTCCTTGTCCCATCGTCGCCATAAGACCTATCTGTGTCGGTGCGACGTAAAGCAACTAGCAAAAAAAAAAAAAAAAAAAAAAAAAGGCTTATGGAACAGTAGACTACTCCGTCGGCGTGAAAAGAGGTATCCCATATAGTAGTTTAGTGACACAGACAGACAGACAGACAGACAGACAGACAGACAGACAGACAGACAGACAGACACGGCGCGGCGGAGTGAGGTTGGCCGTAGCAGTGGCGGGACTTACGTTAGTTATACTGAATACATTTTTTTAAACAGCAAAATTTTATACAGTACGATCTATTATATTAGTCTTATTAGCGTTTATTCTACAAAAAACCGCTTCTAACAAACATAATTGTAATAAAACGACTGAAAATTTTGTATTTAATTTCATGGCCTAATATTTAAGCGGTTTCATCCCACTAAAAACAAAAATCAGACACAGTATTTTGCACTACATAGGAGAGATTAAAATATTAGCTTTCAACTCATTTTCAAGCGAACCATTGGGCATATAATTAAATGAAGATGTCTGATTCAGTTAAGGTTTTCAGCCTATCAAATGATTATAGTAACTTGTTTAGTTATCTGGACGTCGTTAGACTCTGCGAACCAAGGATGAGGTTAGGCTGCCAATCAACACAAGAGAATTGCTAGAACCAGATACGAGGATGGCCCTGGGAGAGATCGAGGAGTTTTAACATCCCATTACCAGCACAAACCACTGTTTCAATATCAGCAAGATTCCGTGCACCTGAATGTAAATGCAGGCCATCAAGCGTTTCAACCTGCCAAGTCTACTCCTTCCTGGGCTGATAGTCTGCAGATATTGAAGTAACACGTGGTCATTCAGATGAATTCTGCAGCCTTTATCGAGCGTATTTATTGACCAGGTCCACTACCTCTCTCATCATCAGCTCCTCAGTTGAGCCCCATTTCGAGCCTGAGTCCAGGATTGAAATCTGCGGACGAGTCGGGAGTCGAACCTGGGGGCTTTGACTAAGAGACAGGCATGCGGAGCTGTGAAGCGCTTGACCAGTAGTAACTGGAACAAAGTGAAGATAAATGATGATATATGGCAGACACCGAGAGACTTACGTTGGCAAGCGTGAATAATCACACATTTCACGCTCTACAGACCTCACATGGAAAGAAATACACGCAAGGAGAGGAGAATAGAGAAGAAATCATAAATACAATGTTGACAACTTTCAAGATCTGCCGTGATATTGTAATTGAGTTTTCAGTTAATAAATGTAAACGCTTTTATCTGGTTTGTTTTAATTAATTGTAACGGATATTCCACTAGATTTACATGGCTTTGTCTAACACTTTCACACTGTTACTTCGAAAACGATCATACAATGTTCCTATAGGTATACTCGCTCCTCTACTGTACGTGTACAGTACCACTAAAACGCCCAGACAACAGCGAGGACGGCTCGCCTTGACCTATTGTTAATCTCTGTTTAATTATCGTTACCTTCCTTTTGTTGTTATATTTGTTTATTTCGTAAAGATTGCTCAACTACTTGTGTTTTAGTGTTGAACACACGGCCGATTTTGATGGCTTGATATACGCCTAAGCAATATTATACTTTCCTGTAATTATAGAAAAATTGTTCAGTTTTTGAGTCCATACTTTAGCGGCCATCGGTTCACTCCATGAATGTTTGGTAATATTCTTTTCAGTGTACCGCAGTAGAATGGACCCCTCTCTCGGCTTCTAAGAGCGCACGCAACCAGCTACACTGTTAGCATATGGTCCAAACAAAATTGCACATCTCTAGGAGCTAGATAATCGTTGTTGTTGCCGCTACTAAAGCTTAAGTCAATGAATTTTTGTTATCCTGGTCGACTTTGTTGTCTATATTAGGGATAGCTAAGTGACAGCCACAGGCTTCTCAGCAATGACTGCCGCTCGAATCCCGACCGTAACAAAAAAAAAAAAAAAAAAAAAAAAAAAAAAAAAAAAATAAATTCCAGTGGTTCGGATTCCATGTAAACATGGAGGTACCGTGACTATGATTATGATATCAACAGTCAAGTGAGCCGGGCTGAGTGGCTCAGACGGTTAAGGCGCTCACCTTCTGACCCCAACTTGGCAGGATCGATCCTGGCCCAGTCCGGTGGTATTTGAATATGCTCAAATACGTCAGCCTCCGGTCAGTAGATTTACTGGCACGTAAAAGAACTACTGCGGGACAAAATTCCGGCACCTTAGCGTCTCCGAAAATTGGGACTTTAAATAATATTAATAATAACAGTCAAGTAGCATCCCTTGCCTGCTTTGTTGTATGTGTTATCTAGAGTATTGCATCCAACGATAATATAATTGATAATAGCGATCGAGAACATGAAATGAACTACTATTTTGCGAATCTTCGTTAACATAACTCAGAGAAATCACTCTCAGGAATATCACTCAGCTATATCGATTCATTCCCAGTCCTAGTCTCATCTGCGATACGACGTAAAACTAGTAGAAAAAAGAATAAGAAAAGTATCCATACCAATTTTTTACAAACTACATGCATCTGTTGATAATACTCAGACCTTTTCGCACTTTCTAATTCAATTAATCACTTCATTTAATTCAATTAACCATTGCGGTACAAACGCTGTTGTACCCGTCAGTATTTATTTATTTATTTATTTATTTATTTATTTATTTATTTATTTATTTATTTATTTATTTATTTATTTATTTATTTATTTATTTCACTGCGTTATCACATTGTACGAATTAAAGTGTGCCATGGAATTCTGAAGTTTAGAGTTGCGCCCACATTCAGAATGTCCCGCGCATGAATATCGGGATGCAGGGTATGGAGAATGCTGAGCACGAAGTCATTATCATTCTTCCATTTGAATTTCATAACAAGGCACATTACTGCTCAATACAATGTAAGCAGGCAGTGTGAGGTGTCCAAAATATTGCCCCAGTACAACAATAGTTCCGCATATGTCAGCACATTGGCGTGAGCCTACTGGAACGAAAACTACTCCCACACTGAATAACTAAATGAAATACCATCATAATCCATTCATGCGTGCGTAGCGTAAGCCTGAAGTTCAGGAAGGGAAGCGGGTGGGGTGGAAAGTATTTACAGCTACGGAGAGCACAAACAACTATCCACATCGGCGGAAATCGTAACACTGCTGTAACCTGTAGGCTAACGGCGTGCCCAACTCTAACACTGTAGGGAGTACACGCATTTCCGACAGAGAGCACCACCATACAAAACTAGGATTTGTACAGCGACACTATTCGAATAACTGAAAAAAGTTCCAAAAAACGCTGTCAGATGTCATATTACGCCAGTAAGCAATTAAGTTCTTAGTACTAGCCTAAAACGACAAATGCGTTATCCCTCAGGTGGGACCAAACGGCAAATGCCGTGCGCACTCTATTGACTGCCCTTAGGTGCACTCGTCAACAGGTTTACAATAATGTCACTACTTTTGTTTTGGGTGCAACCGAGGGATTGGAATGAACTCCCTTTAGTGGAGTATTGTAACTGTTAGGGGTTGGCACTAGCTAGCGCATATCCTCTGTTTCTTAGTTGCCACCACTCCTATTTCAAACGAATTCAACCAATCATCATCCTCTCGCCCCTATACGTAAGAGCAAACTTGGAACTTATGTATCTATCCTGATCAGTGCGACGACCAGTGAGGCTCTCCTCATATAAGGCTACAGGCGAGCTGTGGCAGCATCTAAGGCAGGAGTCTAAAATTGCTGTATCATGTGAACTTACTTGAGTGTGGCGACGGGAAGACACCAGCGATCTCTCTCTAACATGTAACGGTTAGGGTCGAGCCGCGTTTACCTTATTTTAATGCGGATTTTCCCTAATCTAACCTAATTTTGTAAAATATAGGTTTCTAGGCTTTATTGTCACGAGTGTAACCACCCAAGTGGGTGCTATGTATAAAGGAAGCACGAGTGTGAATTATCGTTTCCCTTATTCATTTTGTGATATTGTGACGAAGCTTTTCCGAATTTATATTATTCCTTCTTGCTTTTCGAACGTTAATTCCCTTTTTGAGTCTTCGTCACAATGTAGTATGGCTTATCCTTTGTGTCACTGGGCCCTCTGCCCTCTTAGGTTTTATTGTTAGGCATGTTACGGGAATGCTTGAGTGGGTTCAGCATCCTATTCTATTTTTTGCCTTTTCTAGTGAATATTTTATTTGAGATATTCTTGGTCGTGTTTCGTATGGATCCCTCTGATCCATATGTTGTATTGTTGCTTCCCTCTGAATTAAGGGCAGCAAGTGTCAAATGGTGTAAAAGCTGATAGCTTTTAAGTGCACTGAAAGAAACCTTGACGTGAATATTAGACCATGGCGGTCTTGAGTTTGGGAGTTTGAGCTCCCTGTGGAATAAAATACTTATTCTTGGAAGCTCATGCTTATTAAACTATACACCAAAGGTTTTTAAAGACTGATTGGTCCTGTGAAATGGGAGCTCCTTCTCCCATGCTGTTGATGAAGCACTAAAACTTGACTTGTTAAATTTAATCCCTTTCTAATATGTATTCCCATTGTTAATCATTATTGTTGTTGTTTTGAGAAAAGAAACGGGAAAAAAGTATTTATGAAATAAATTCTGAATTTAAAGTTTCTTTTGTGGTCATTTTGTCCAGAATACTAGGTTCCGCCGCTTCTACTCCTCTTCTGCCCTTGTGCATAACGATTATTATTATTAATAATAGTAGTAGTAATGGTAGTAGTAGTAGTAACAGTAGCATTGCTGTTGTCACTCCATCCAAATTGTTACCGCCCGCCACTGTGTTTGACTGTTGTTAATTGACGTGTGCTCTATCTTTCCAGCTGCTACTTATCTTCGGTAGACGATAGTTATACAAATACAAGCACTAACCCGGAAGTGAAAAATGGGCGATGACTAGCTCAGGAAGAAACAGAATAAAAGCTTTTGAAATGTGGTGTTACAGAAGAATGCTGAGGGTGAGATGGATAGATCGAATCACGAATGAAGATATACTGAATCGAATTGACGAGAGGAGATCAATTTTACTAAATTTGACGAGAAGAAGACATAGAATAGCAGGACACATCTTAAGTCACACAGGACTTATTCAGTTGGTTTTTGAGGTAAGTGTAGGCGGCAAAAACGGTAGGGGTAAACCAAGGTATGAATATGACAACCAGATTAGAGCATATGTAGGATGCAGAAGTTACGCAGAAATGAAAAGGTTAGCACAGGGTAGGGTGGCATGGAGAGCTGCATAAAACCAGTCTATGGACTGATGACTCAGACAACAGCAATGGAGGATCACTAGTTACGTGAAGACTGACATTCAAATCATGTAGCAACCTTTCATCCTGTACACCCAACTCCATCCATACCCAATTTCAGCAGTTGACTTGTTTGAAGTATCGGACGCTTCTTTACGTTAAGTTCTCCTTGATCACAAATTTGCGATCGTGTTTAGCAATACAGAATAACATTCTCGGCGCAATAACAAATCGCTGGCTCTTTTCTGTAGCAGAACTTAATGTTATAACACGTCTTGTCTGCCGACATGTAATTATGTCAGTCCCCATTCATGTCTCGTAACATGCAGTAATTATTGTTATGCTTTCATAACAAAAGCCACCTGCCGGAAAAGAAGTGCAACAAATTGCTCAGTGTCCAGCTGCATTTCTGTTAGTTATTCTGATGTAAAGAGCGGCACAAAGTAGAACGGTAGCTTACTACTTTCCGAGGGATGTCGCTACAGTTTCTGAGACGGAAACACAATCATAGGAATGTAGTTTCAGTTATCGCGCTTTCAGTGGGCAATAAAACTGAGAGACGAATTCAAAGTGTATTCATCCGTTTCATGTTTCACTGTAATATGCCATGACTGGACTCGTTAAAATAGCGTTTTGAGAATCTGGAGAAAAGTTTGGCTCGTCGCTTTTCAAGCTTCAAAATGGTGGGTAGTTTGGAGTATATACTTAATTCTGAGCAAAAACGCACAATAGTTCTGTCCCCATCCGGGCTCTTCTTTAGAATTTAAAATTCACATCAGCTAGCCTGGTTTAATCATATATTTTGAGTCTTTACTGATATGGGGATTCGTTACGAGAAAAAATGGCCCCCAAATTCCACCAAACTTTAAGTCTTGTGTTTATCACATTTCCGAATCGACCACCCCTTGGTCAACTCATGCTCGTCTTTGAACCTTTCTTCTTTGATTGATCCCTTTATTAATACGGCTGATAATCTTGATATAAAATTCTTCGGTTGAATATACATTATATATATCCCGGCTACTGCAGTGTGTAGCTTCCACCGAAGTCCTTCCCAGTCTCATACCCAGCTGTGACAATAATATGGAAACTGCTGGGGTATGGGTAGTGCTTAGTAGTGGCATTCAGAACATGACCAGTGTGTTTGAGTGTTATGAAAGGTGTTGCTTATAGGGTTAGTCGTCCTGCAATAGCACTTTCTGGCCCAGAGAGGAAAACAGTGGCAAACTACCTCGCTCCTTGTCTAGCCTAGTACGCCTGATTTTGGCGCTGCCATAAGATTTTGCAGTTTCCCTCTAACCGTATATCCTTTGGTGGTGCTATTTGAGGATCCAACCAACCTCTGGGCTGATGACCTGACAGACAGAAATTTATATATTTATTGGTCTTCCAATTTCTGTTTACTCTTTATTGATGAGGATAAGAAATTAATATACGTACTCAAATTTTCGCACGGGGCTGCCTAAACGAAATGGTAAAGGCATATCCGTCAGGAACTTGGAAAATTTATAAACAAGACTTCCAAATCTGAAGGGGCACAAGACCTTAGATTACACTTGGCCTACAACACAAATACTAAGAAAAGCAACGGCAACCTACTTCAGTTCTCATTTTCCTTGTACGCTTCCATTATCTATGACAGCTGGTAGTGAATCTGTTAAGGATCCAAGCAGTCTTCGGGCTGAAGATTCAAAATACGTACACCACAAAAGAATACCAGGTTAATTCTTGGGAGTAAAGGTGGTCGGGCATAAAGGTAACCACTCTATTCCACTTACCACCGAGGTTATGGGTAGTAGAAGCTTTTACGTTACATTTCTCCAAGGGCCTTCATTGCCTGTATGGAGACAACTTTGCTTTTGTTCAGTTACAGTATAACATATTTTGAAGATTGATTACTGTTTAATTTTAAGGGCCAAAAATATGGATAAGACAGCATGCTGATATGATAAAGCCCCTGAACGGAGGGTATCTTGTCTTCCTTTCACCCTCGGAGAATGAATGCATCACCGATGGACAATGCTGGTTTGGCCTTTGGTAACGTAGCAGCGCTGGAGTCAGCAGAAAAAAGAGTTCATCAAGTGGAATCGGATCCTTGCTAACAATAAATATGTTATAATAGTGATAAATTATTAAGTACAGTCTGATCACGTTGGATAGCAGCTATTAGGTGCAATTATGAGAGGACAATACAGTGTGTGTGTGTGTGTGTGAGAGAGAGAGAGAGAGAAATAATGGTGTCATCTGATGGGACATTATATTTCAAAATACATTAAAATCGAACACAGTTCTGTATCATCATTTCATTTTGCTTTATGTATCTTTATTTACTAGCCTTTTGTAAGGGACGTGATATCTGGGTGATGTCATCACTGATTCCTCACCAAGACACACGTGGGTGTTTTTGAAATATAAGGCAGTCCCTATGGATCTGATTCCTCGTAAAAGTGGAGATTTCGTGGTTATTTTCACGATATTAATAGTCTCGTAAAACTACAAACTTGTTTAGCTTTGTTTCCTTGTTTATATTATGCAGATTGAATGGACATTCCTTGAGAGAACAGAGCGTGGTTAAGCAAAAAGTATGTTAGCCTTCCTTCTCTCAATAAATTACCTGTCATTGAGACGAATGAAGAAGTAAAAATGGAAATTAATGATTTGCTCTCTCTCATTATCCCGTATAATATTTATTTCCTTGGATTTTTTTCCATACTTTGCTCCCTTCCGTCATATTAATTACGCTGCTTATCTATCTACTTCTATACATCTTGCTTACAGTATTTTCCTTCTTGTCTTTCTTCCTTTAATTGCAAGTTTTTGTTCTTTCGCGCACGCTTGCTCTTATTTTGCTACCACTCTTTTCTAGATAACTGGTTTGTCATCCTTATTCACCTGTATTTTCTCTTTCATTTAGTACATCGTCACTTGTTTATTCTTTTCCTTCTTTATTCATCTAATTGAACATTTCTTCTTAGGTTTCTTTTGTAGTTTGACTCTTTGCATTTTGCATTATTCACGGTTTTCTTTTCGTTCCCTGTCTCAGTTTTTATAGTTCTTCAATTGGATGTATGATCCACTGTATATCACTCACATGTGCTGGCAGTCTTCTTCGCCGTAGCCTGAGGTCGTGAGCAGATCATTAAAGCATTGCCGCAAGCTCCACGGGCTGGAGTCTAGAGCCCACAGTTACCCAGATGTTCAACTGTGTTAGCCTTTTCACGCAACAAAATGGTTATAATGAGCGAGGCCGACGAGCAGAGAAACCGGTAATCTTATGTTTACGGCAATAATAATAATAATAATAATAATAATAATAATAATAATAATAATAATAATAATAATAATAATAATAATAATAATAATAATAATAATAATAATAATAATAATAATCAGGGCTCTTTTTCTAGGAGAAAAGGTGCCGGTATTCAACATCTAGGTGCTATTACAGCAACTTCCACACTACTAACATACACTCCGATACACTCCCACCGTCACCATCCACTCCTTTCTCTCGCATAAGCCATGTGTTTCGAAAGTGTCCAATGGTCTGACCAGTCATTAACAGGATCTTTTTCCTTTTTGACTCCGTGGATCCTCAGTCTTGGTTTCGCGATCCTCTTCACCACGTTCAGTTTCGGTGCTAGTTTTGTGTTTTACAGGATCGCAAGTACATTTGACAACTGAGGACCAAAGATGGAAAAGGGTGAAAGTGCCGAAATATTTACGGTTATTTTAGATAATAATGGGTTGTATTAGTCATGTCTCATATGGTGTGCCTGAGGTGATTAGTTTAGTTCGTAGGAAGTTGAACAGGTAGAGCCACAGTCCAAGGTGCCCAGCTGAAGTTTGGTGGGGAAGGGTGAATGTGCCATCGTCTCGCGTTGCAATTCTTCTGTGATGTCCATTGTGTCAGTGTGCTATCACTCATGCATTTTTAATTTATGAGACATTTAATTAAATAGATGAAATTTATAGAAGCTAAACATTGTTATGTAATTATATAAAATGCATTGGTTGTAGTATACTTGCACTTCAAAGGCCGCAGTAATCTGGCAACAGTCCCATTTACGAATGAGTGGCTTGCTCGCTGCCAAGTACGGCTGAAAAATTCTCGTTGCCTATCCTCAAGATGATAGCTGGGCGAAGATGGTCTGTTCTGCCCTCAATCTGACCAATCCCTTTCCTACTTGTCCAGGGCTGCTTGTCTGTCGGATCTTGAGGCGCATTCTTGTTCCCGGTCCCATCTCCCCTCAATTCAGAATGGGCCGGACCTAGTTTTCCGACGCCAAAGTTGGGCATTTGTTCCAGGTGCCCCGCTCTTCGACACTGGTAGCATTTCCTAACCGAGCTGGTCTCTTCCGTGGCTTTACTTTTGCCTTCTTCTTCCAACTGGGCGATGATTCTACGCAGATCATCAAAGGATCTCGGCTTCGATACCTTCACTAGGGGTCTAATCTTGTCGTGGAGTAGCTCTACGATGTGTAGTAGGATCTCGTTCTCGTTTGCTTCAGGATGCAGCCTCTATAAAAGTTGGTACTTCTGGAAAACGAACGCGCTAGCTCTCATGCCGGTGGGCTGTACATGTCAGTAGCTTCCTTTTCAGAGAGCTCTTCACCCCTCGGAATTAAACCTAGCAAGGAAGTCAGTCCAGTTTAAGTTCAAGCCCTTCATGTTATTCCACCAAAAGCGGCTTGCACCCTTAACTATGGTGTGACGAGCTGAACGAAGATGTCTTCCGGTAGATTAGTTCTTGCTAGTAGACTGAGCGATCCCTCGAAGAAGCTAGTCGGGTTCTCTTCCAGTCCCCGCGAAATTCCGGAAGGCTCTCTTTACTATCACCTTCTGGTCTAGGTGTCCTGTATTGCCGGTTAGGTTTGTGGGGGTTGAAGGTGTGGTGACAGGTCCTGTTCGAAGTAATCTATCTTCTACCGCGTGAAGGATGGTCTCTCTCATATTCTGAACATCTCCCTTTATGGTCGAAATTCGGTTTTCTAACGTTCCTTCAGTGCCAGAAATACGGCTCCTCAACCTGTTGTTTGATGTCGGTGAGCTGGATTTCCACCTTCTCCTTGAGGTTCGAGATGTCCCCTTCAAGCTGGCTTACCCTACTATCGAACTGCTCAACTTGCCCCAGTTTTGACCTGATGTCCGATATCTGCTGCGTTAATTGTTTGGTGACGTCGCTAATTTGGGAATTGATCTGGGAAATTTTATCATTTTTATCATTTTTTGATTCTAGGCACTGTTTTACTTTGTAAACCTGCGTGTTCACTTGAGATATTTGTCCGGTTAAATCTGTACTGGCTTGACAAAATTTTGTCTGAAGTTTTGTAATTCACTTTCTAAATTTTGTCGGAAATCTGTTCTGTTAAGGTGGAATTGAGTGTCTGTATCATGATCGTTATGTTGGAACAATTTGTGGTCATATTTACCTCATCTTCCGATGACGAGTCTAGTTGGTTGTCCACCTCGATAAAAAATCTTTCGGGATCTTCATTGTTTTTAATGAGGTCTTCTTGTAGCCGTGTCTTCAATGATCGCTTACTGCCGTTCGTCGAAAGATTTATTTTTGCGAGTTCGTCTTAAAGTTGTTTTCCAGACCTATTTTTCATTGTCACTTTCAATTTATTCTGATTTCCACTTACATTCTTACCGAAAATTATTCTTCAGGCCCTGTCACGGTCGCCAATTATCGTATTCACAAAGACGCACACACGAGATGTTGTCAATAGTGTACACTGTTTTATGTAAATTTTATATACATATTAATATTTGCATATCAAATGAACCACCATCTTGAAGTCAATCGACTGTGCACATTAGCATGTCAACCAACTACGGAACACTTGTAACAACAAAACATAACCACTTCAACGGCAAAACCACAACATGAGTTCACATACTTAACTCGACTAACGTCTCTCACAAACAACTCATCTCAAAACCCCAAGACTGCCCCTTTATATACCATGCGTGGCCAGGCTTCCAGAAAAGTATGACACAACATGATTTCTCGTATCTTTTCGAGTTTCCAATAACCTATGTACAAATGAATAGAATATTCTGTAAAACTTGAGTGACAAAGCATCTTACCCTGTGTTGCACAACATTACATCGGATTTATACATCATATTTACAGGTAATAATAAATTATATACTATTAATTACGTGTTCTTACATTAAATGAAGTCACATTAATAAACATACAGCAGAAGTATCGTGATATAACTCGCATGTTCTGTTACACAAGGCAGATCATACAACACACAAATAATAAATGATACGATCACGATTGATACCAAATAAAGTCCGTACTGACAGCCTGTCGTACATAACTACGTAGGTAATAATAATAATAATAATAATAATAATAATAATAATAATAATAATAATAATAATAATAATACAATTTTGCAATTTGTTTTTCACGTCGCACCGACACAGATAGGTCTTATGGCGACGATGGGATAGGAAAGGTTTAGGAGTTGGAAGGAAGCGGCCGTAGCCTTAATTAAGGTACAGCCCCAGCATTTGCCTGGTGTGAAAATGGGAAACCACGGAAAATAATCTTCAGGGCTGCCGACAGTGAGGCTCGAATCCACTATCTCCCGCATGCAATATCACAGCTGCGCGCCCCTAACCGCACGGCCAGCTCGCCCGATATAATAATAATAATAATAATAATAATAATAATAATAATAATAATAATAATAATGTAAGTAAACAATTTCATAAATTGTATACAGTCATACCTCAAAATAATAATAATAATAATAATAATAATAATAATAATAATAATAATAATAATAATAATAATAATAATAATAATAATATCTACTAATCGAGCTCGATATTTTCACTATTCACCCATGGGTTTAGGGAATTGTTTTCAAGTTATACTAGTCCTTTACACATTTGAATCAACATGAAAGGACCTCCTCGATACTTAGACAAACACCGCTGGTAACTCAGTTTGGCAAAATCCCTCAGGTAAATGATTTCAAATGCTTAGGGGAAATCGTCCAACCATCTGGATTAAACCGTGAAGCATACAGAAAGAGAATTTCTAAATTACAAAAAAGGAAAAAAAGGGCCTACATAATCACACGGAACACGTACAACAAAAATTCAGTATCTCGGAACGCTAAATTTAAACACTATAACACGGCAATTAAGCCTGAAGCATTACACCTATCAGAAAACTTGATCACTGGAGGCAGATCACTAATTCAAAATTACCCAGCGAGTGGCTGTGTGATTTGGGTCACGTAGCTGTCAGCTTGCATTCTGGAGATAGTGAGTTAGAACCCTACTCTCGGCAGCCCTGAAGATTGTTTCCCGTGGTTTCCCATTTTCACACCAGGCAAATGCTGGGGCCCAAATGTAAGATTTTTAAACCAAAAGGATTGTAAATGTTGTTGAGCCCAGTGAATGGCTTCTCAAATTCATTAGACCGCGCGAGTTGGCCGTGCGCGTAGAGGCGCGCGGCTGTGAACTTGCATCTGGGGGATCGTGGGTTCGAGCCCCACTGTCGGCAGCCCTGAAGATGGTTTTCCGTGGTTTCCCATTTTCACACCAGGCAAATGCTGGGGCTGTACCTTAATTAAGGCCTCGGCTGCTTCCTTCCAACTCCTAGGCCTTTCGTATCCCGTCGTCGTCATAAGACCTATCTGTGTCGGTGCGACGTAAAGCAACTAGCAAAAAAATTCATTAGTGGGAACTAGGCCAAAACTGAACTGAGATTCCACAAAACCAACTTCAAAAATATTGTACAATATTTAATTGGTTTTTCTTCGCATCCAAATGAGAATTAATTTCCTTTTCCGAAAGTAGCAGGAGAAATTAAAACCAACAGGTTCTGAACATTCTGAAAGGTGAAAAAATAACAATACATTAAGCACTGACTCCGCAGAATGCGACGATGTTTATGAGGCAGTACATTTAGTTGGCAGGGCAAGTTGGTTCAAAATCACTGGTGAGCTGAGACAGGGAAGTAAGTGTGCTATCACCAATCATGTTTACAATGTCATGGATGACATCATGAAAACAGCGAAAGCAGCATATGGAGGAAGAGAAATGAACATGTTGTTATCTGGAGATAATATTATGATTTGGGGAGAAGACGACATGAAGGTTCAAGAACAGTTGGATGTGGTGAATGGGAAGATCGAAGAATGTGGATTGAAAATAAGTGTAGAAAAGAGTAAAACTCTTGTTATGACTAGAGGGGAGAAGGAATGGAAAGGTCGGATTAGACTTGCAGACAAGCCCGTGGAAGTAGTAAGGTAAGGGTGTGTTCTGCCCGAAGGCAGGTCCGAACCTCCGCAGAGGTGTACCTGAGCCGGAGTTTGCGTACGGTAGGGTGGCCAGTTCCTTTCCGATCCTCCATTCCCTTACCCCCACCAACAGCGCGTGGCAACCCATCCACTTCTCGACCACGCCCAATGTTCCTTAACTTCGGAGATCTCACGTGATCAGGTGTTTCAAGACGGCTACGACCGTTGGCCCTGGAAGTAGTGGAGACGATCAAATACCTGGAGAGTGAATTAATGGAGAATGCTCGAGTGGATGCTGAAATTAGTAAGAGGATTCAAGGTGGAAGCTGTTTTCTATCATAGTGTAAGAAACATGTAATGGGACAAAGATGTGCCAGTGGAAGCAACGGAAACTATGTACAAGATGTATTAAGTACCCATAACAACTTACGGAGCAGAAACTTAGACAGTGACAAAGAAGGATGAGAGCCGAATACAGGCAGCCGAAATTAAGTTCTTGAGGAGTATAATGCAGAAGAGTAGAAGAGACAAAGTTAGGAGTGAGAAAATCCGGGAAGAAATTGGAGTGGAAAAATGAATGATAGAATAGAGAAGAGCCGATTAAGATGGTTTGGACACATAAAGCGAATGAGTGATGAAAGAATGCTCATAAAGGTGATAGAAATGCAAATGCAAGGAAGGAGAGGCCGCGGACGACCACGATTGAGATGGAAGGACACAATCCAACGCAGTATTAGAGAAATAAACCTGGACTGGGACCCAGTGTTGGAGGAGAAGTGGTGGAAAGACCGAGGAAAGTAGAGAGAAACCATATTTGCCCTTTACTGGCTACAGCTGGATAATGGGAAATGACGATGATGACAGTTAGTTTCCTTAACTCTCTTGAACATTCAGGCATGCCATCTCACAAGATAGACATACAAGTTAGATGCGTTCTAATATTCTTCTTCACAATCTAAATGCTAATGCTGGTTTGGTAAAGCTAGGCAGAGATATTGCTCGTGTAAAAATACTGATGGACTCAAATTCAGAAAAAAAGGTGTTTTATTCCAAGAATTCATTTGGAAATTCTGATATACCTGTCGTTTTTATACGGAGCCAATTTCCTCTAAGTTTTCTCTATCACAGGCAACAAAGCACAGGAACAATATTTACATAGATTTGGGACGAATCTCTCCACTCCACTGTTTACCCATGGATAGCTATATGACGTACTATAGTTTTACCAGGAATTCACAGATCCATAAAAGTCAAAGTAAAACTCCCATCTACAACTCACTAAAAAACTCCCAACTACAACTCACTAAATATGGTTCGTAAGGAAATTTCATAAGATCTGTTACAATTCTGTACAGTTGACACGTATATAACATGGGAAGTGTAACTTTTATTCCTAAGATATATTAACATGTTCGTTTCAAATTTCTCATTATATTTTACATACTAATTTTGACTGCCGAAGACAGGATTACGTACTAGTAAATAAATAAAAACAATAAAAATATGAGAGGCTTCACGGTTTATATTGTGAAACACGGAATAAAAGACGGAAGAAAAGATGTTTTCCGAAGACTTCATTTCGTTTCCTCCTAAGTTGTGGGTTCGATTCTCGTTTAAGGCGCGGAAATTTAACCGCTTATCGTTATTTCCTGTGGATGAAGGATTCGGTGTTTGGCTTTGTCTTTAATATTCCTACAGCCCGTACACGATAATGCAATGGCACGTTACTCACTTTCTACAGCAGGCTACTAGGTGGTCCACACCAACCTTCAGGGGGAGAATTAATTCTTTTCTTGATACATAATGCTGCTTGTTGATTGTTGCTCGTTTAATTTGGTCCGTTGCAACAACCAACGTTCCTGGTAGTCTACTTTAGATCATTTTTCTCTAATCGCATCTGTTTGCTCGTCAAATAACAAGGAAGCTTCATAATCCATAAATTACATGTTTATGTGTTTTATTCTGTGTTACCAGTAATTTCAGCATCATAAAACGGCGTATGCACTGCATGTTACGTAACGCGTAGGTGTTGTGACACTATGAATGCCATGTTTAAGAACAGACTATGTATTTAAGCCGCAGTTCAAATTCTTTAATAATGAAGCATAGAAGGTGCGTTGGTTTTATTCCTTTGTCTTGAGCATTTTGTTTTCTTAAAAAAATGCAGTTTCGTATTTTTATTTGCAGATTTAGTTTTGGAAAGAGCTTCCATGTGGTTTAATCCTATGGTCCTCAGGTGGCCCATTCGAAATAATAATATATCATCTATATCATCATCATCATCATCATCATCTGTTTACCCTCCAGGGTCGGCTTTTCCGTCGGACACAGCGAGGGATCCCACCTCTACCGCCTCAAGGGCAGTGTCCCGGAGCTTCAGACTCTTGGTCGGGGATACAACTGGGGAGAATGACCAGTACCTCGCCCAGGCGGCCTCACCTGCTATGCTGAACAGGGGCCTTGTGGAGGGATGGGAAGATTGGAAGGGATAGGTAAGGAAGAGGGAAGGAAGCGGCCGTGGCCTTATGTTAGGTACCATCCCGGCATTTGCCTGGAGGAGAAATGGGAAACCACGGAAAACCACTTCCAGGATGGCTGAGGTGGGAATCGAACCCACCTCTACTCAGTTGACCTCCAGAGGCTGAGTGGACCCCGTTCCAGCCCTCGTACCTTTCCAAATTTCGTGGCAGAGCCGGGAATCGAACCCGGGCCTCCGGGGGTGGCAGCTAATCACGCTAACCACTACACCACAGAGGCGGACTACCATCTATATACTGTACATTATTAAAGAAATGTGGAGGGATGTACAGTCATTTATAAATTCGTTGAGGGGACAAAATACTTTTTATGATTTCTTAGAAGCTGAGAAGCCTATTATGAAGGCTTTGAATGATAAGCTGAAATTCAGTGAGTCGTGCTTACGAACTGCGCTGTTGTAGATAGTGCATAATCTGTGAAGAGGACAATTTGCATGAGCAGATGTTCTAATTTTCTCATTTCGAAATGGTTTCTTCTACCGCTGACCCTAGGAACACGAAATTTTTAATGTGCGGGGACAGAATTCTATTCTACCATTGAACATTTTGTAGAGGAATGTCATGGCATCCCGCGACCCCATAGATATGGGAAAAAGCAGTAGAAGAAGAAAAAATGTAATGACATCAATGTCCCTTCAGAATTCTAGGCTGTAAAACTTGAAATGTGGGAGGAATTCGTTGTATTCGTAGTATGCTGCCATTAGCGGACATAACCCTGTTCTTTTTTTGAACTAAAAACTCTAAGAAATAATTTATGCATGTTCTCAATTTGTGCAATGTGTGTTTTTACATCTTCAATTGTGTTCTTATTATTTGTTTTCTTCTTTTCATTCTTATTTTTCTTAATATTTTAAATCTGATATGTCAAAAAGGAACGTAAGTGCGTTAGCCTATGTACCTTCATATTGTTAAATAAATAAATAAATAAATAAATAAATAAATAAATAAATAAATAAATAAATAAATAAATAAATAAATAAAAGTAAATAATTAAATAAAGGGATGACTGTTGGGAACACATACACTTCTTAAGGCATATAAAGAAGCGTATAAGAAGAAACTTAGAAGTGATGTTTACAAATGTTATACCAGGTCATACAAGCAAGTGAATGGGTCTCGTTATAGGCTAGAAATTACAGATTCAAGCATTTCATCGTTTAGTTTAAAATATTAAATGCAGTAAACAGTCATCAGATCTAAAATAGATACCATTCAGTATATTCAGATGTAAGATTAACAAGTGATTAATCACGTATCCCTTTTACTCACTGCAGGAATACTTTTAAATTAATAAGTTTATTATAGAAATAAGTGATTTTAAAGACGCAAGTCAAAGAAAGGTGAATTGGGCAAACTGAAAAATCTATTTTAGAGGACAACCATCTAGAAAAACTTCATGTTAAGTTATCAAGTATTGAAGACTTGAAATTACAAAGGTGATAAGTGGCAAGAGGATTTGTAGATATTTGCAAAGAACAAATTTACATATTCCACAACGCATGAATACAGCAGAATATCTCATTACTTTAAACTGTGGAACCAAGAAATGTGTTTTATAACTGAGGTACTTTCTCTGGAAACAAAGTAAGGGCATGCCACGTGATAACAAATGAACTTTGGAAATGGGCTAAGTCCATGTGGTTATTCATTCTAGTCTTGATTATATAAATTAAGCAATAACTATTTCATTACATTCAAATGTCAATGTGTAAACTATTTTGATGACAAATATAATCTCGATTAAACATGCCTAATGCTCTGTCACAAATATCAGCTAAAAGCTGCCTGTGTTTTAAGTACTAAAATCAACATTTCGAGATATTAGCAATATATATGCTGCTTATTCTTTCTGGATAAGGTGGCAGTGATTGTTGTTTTTAAGGGGACGTACATCTTGGTAGCCATCCCTCTTTAACACGACCTTTGACCTGGATGGCAGGCCCCTTTAAACAACAAGCATGATCAGCAACAAGAGCCTTTTTAACACTAAAGAGAAAAGTAAAAAAAGAAGAGGTCAGATCTTTCCAAGAAAGAAGGTATCGGCAAAAGAGAAGGAAGGCTCACGAAGGAAAGAATGAGAAAGAATCCCTAGGCCTCGTAAAACTCGTAAAATATTGCTTACCGATTGAGTTAGCTTCACGGTATGGGTCGTGGTAGCTGTAAACTTGCATCCACGAGATGATGAGTTCAAACCCAACCGTCGGCAGCCCGGAAGACGGTTTTCCATGGTTCCGCACTTTCACGCTGTATAATTGTAGGCCAGTAGGCATACCTTAATATTGCAGACTCAGCTGCTGCCTCATCGGCGCGGAGGCTGTTTGGATCCTCAAACAGAACCACCAAAGTTTATGCGGTAATAGGGAATGCCATTATTTTTTAAAAAGAAGAAAAAATCCTACAAAGACAACATAAGTTAAAATATTATTATCGAATATTTTATAATACCGGCACGGTATAATGTTACATTATGTAGGATTTGCTCCATGCCATGTCACATGTTATGAGTTAGCCTATATTTTGTTATAGTACTGTATATAAACAAAACGGATGGCACAATCTCCGTTTAGTTTGGAGTGACTTTGGACCTACAAATTTTTGCCGTATCTCTATCCCTTATACATTAGATGTGTCTCTATTTCTCGACTGAAAGTAAATTTTACATTTTTACAGGCATAATTCATACTTTGAATATCTTATGGGAAAGATAGAATCATCAAATTCGACACGAACATTGGCCCACCCAGTAGCCATATGTGAGCCAAATGCTATGATGTAGCTGTCACATAATTATCCGAAAAGTAATGCACTGTGAGACAATATTCTCCAAATTTCACCCTATTCAACATTTCTAACTCAATCTGACCCATGAATATACGAGATACGAGAAAATATCATACGACAAGCCATTTATACCGTTAAATACGGCGTCTTATGGTACAATCCGTTTGCCGATATGACGTAACGTTTAGCAGCAGTTAATCTGTTAATGAAAGTCTGAAATATTGTAAACTTTGGAATTTCGATCTATACATATATTCACTGATGCCGATTTGTCTTTGACTGACAGGAGGAATGGGATGGTTCTCCAACTCATGTGTGACTGGCATTAAGGAGGGCTACCATTGTAATGAATAATTCCCTTCTCGATTTGACTTGCAGAAGGCAGGATAGCATGCAATTTTGTTCAAAAATCCTCTACCCGATGAAGGGTGCCCGCCATTATAAACAAATGTACCCATCTAAAATACGACTGGCATTAGGTATAATGGCCTGCTATTTTAATGGAAACTCACCAGCTGGCTGGCAGAAGGAAAAGAGGCCTGTCATTGTAATGATAACAGTACAACTCAATTTTGACTGGCAGTAGGGAAGTTGCCTGCCATTATAATAAAAAATTCTCCACTGTAATCTGCCGGGAAGTAGGAAAGGGAGCCTGACATTGTAACAAAAACTCCCCAAATCGATTGTGACCGCGCAATGGACAATGGGGCCAGTCATTATAATGTAAACTTGCCAACTCGATTGTGAATGGCTTTAGGCAAGTGGGCCTGCCGTTATCACAACTCCGCAACTCACACTTTCCATTGGAAACAACGTATAGGGACCTCCCGTAGCGAAGCACGGGCACATTTGCTAATGAGACAATACTTGATTTTTTTTAATATCTCCATATTATATGCCAAAGTCTTCGTTGTTGCTTTATGTAATTTATACAGGTATAGTGTGCTGCCTTCTCATTTTGACAATATTAAATAATCAAATTGAAGATATAATCAAAATACTTGAAATATTTTAAAATAATAGCATGCACTAAAAATCGCGGAGTAAATTACACCTTGTATTGTTGTAGCTAATTTCCTGTGATCTGAAAATGAAAATAAATGTTACTAAATAAAGTTAATATGGTATCTGTCTTTAAACTCCTATTAAGTAACACAAATAGTACGGTAACTTACTTTATCGTGATGCGCAATGTCACCAAGTACTTCTCCATGTTTTCCATTGTGATGTTATGGCGTTGATCCGATAAAATTCCCTTGTAGGCTGAGAAGGATCGTTCAATTTTACAGCAAATCGCCGGTGCATATTTTCAAAAATAAAACCAGTCGGGTAAAATATCTTCCAGGGGCCCTTCTTGGCTCGCCACTAATGATCTTGCAAACAGATAGAGCAATTGAATAACCTAGATTTCGTGTCAAGACTGCCTGGAGTTTGTTAGAAACTCTGACCAATGAAAGGCACCTAGCCAGCTCAGATTCTGAGAAAGGATTAGTGCTTTTGAATGTAGATGAGGCACTCGGACCTACTGTATTACACAGAAAAAGGGGTTAGAAATCACAGTTTTAAAGGAATGTTAAAGCCAACTTTGTCCGGCCCCGCGAAGTAGGGGACAAGGCGTCCGCCTGTCACCCGGCGGCCCCGGGTTCGATTTCCGGCCTGGCCAGGGGTTTTTAATTGTAAATGATTAATATCCCTGGCCTGGGGACTGGGTGTTTGTGTCTTCCTTAACGTTCCTTCCTTTACATTCAATTTCAACACTTTACACTTCCGCCATTTACAAAATACACGCAGGTTCCTCACATATGGTGCAAGTAGGGGCAAAAGGTCTTTCTAGGTCGACGCCCCGAACAAATAGCATTAAAAAAAGCCAACTTCAGCAAATGAAATCTATTCTATATGAGATGAAATTCGCCAGTTAGTTTACTATAGTCTGAAAATTAAACGAACTGACTGAGTTTTTAATTCTTCAATAATTACCTAGATATGTACAAAAATGTTACATTCTTCACATAATATGTAAAAAATATGTAAAATGTAACACAGGTACAGCCATATCAGAACCACAATTCGTCGTTTGTCATTGTCAGTTGTCTACAAGTAAAGGAATGGAATATGTAAATACTAGGACTCGGAAGTTGAGAAAACATCCCTTTTTTCTCGAGTGTCGGAAGACGAGGCCCAACATACAGTTACATATATGTTCATTGCGGGTCATTCTAGGCTAGAAAATGGTGGGTTTTATTTGTCATTTTTTGCTTTTTTTTCGGAGTTTTTTGGCTCATAGGTCCCTTTTTAGTCTTTTTCTTGGTGTTTAATGGCAACTCCACTTTTTTCGACTACATTTTAACTGCCCATTCTCAATTCGAATCATGATTATTTCATCCATTACCTCTTAAAAACCCTTTCTGAAGTAAGAGAGAAAATTAAACTAAAATGAAATGAAATGAAAAAATGCAGTTTTATTTAAAAAAATACCGGGGTATCAAATTATGTGCAAGATAAGTGAAATAGTGAAAGGAGAAAATTTTGATGTGAGTGTTTTTGAAGAGGAAGATCGCTTGATTCGAGTATGAACCCTTAACATCCGTTGATGATGTGGAGAGAAGTTTCTCTATATTTTGCAACGTGCTGTCTGAAAACCGACGATCTTTTACACCTGAGAACCTGGAGATGACTGTTGTCATATACTGCAAAGCCAATTGAGATAAGGTTTCCGAATTCCAATTTATGTAATCCTAGTGTGGTTAAGCCAGATATGATTCCAGTTATGCTAATTTCAATTTCCTTCTTCAGGATGTCCGTTGCGGGTTCGTTGAATTCATTCTAGCTGTAAAAAAACATGTCATGCTGTATTCTGCAAGTACTTTATTTTAACAAACTCGGAATTTTTTCTTTTAAATGTGTTAATCTTAAAATATTTAATGTCTGGAAGAAGTATTTCACTCATATTTTTGCATTGTATGTTACATACCAGCAGAATTTTGCATTTAGAAATATTATATTCCTTTATTGAATATATAATTAAAACTGAAATTATGAATGAATTTGGATAGAATTTACACGTCTTTTTTGCCCGTTTTAGGTCCTTTTTTGATTTTTAGGTCTTTTTTAGTCAATTTACAAGTCTTCAACTTCCAAGCTCTAGTAATTACGTAAAATTGTGGGCCCTAGGGATAAAATTGTTCTTTTCTGCGAGATGATCTCTACATGAATAATGTCCTCATGAACAACTAAAATCTCTGCATACAACCGTTTTTCTTTAATGTATTAAGCAGCGTATTCTATCCCATATGTATGTGCAATATTTTCCCTAATTACGACAGAGGAATTATTAAGAAAATACATTTCTCTTTCTATTAGACCATTCCTTTATATTCAACAGAATTTGCACTTTACGTATCTCAAGGGAAAGTGCGAGAGACTGTTCCGTCTAACGCCCTGTACCCCTTCTTCTTCTTCTTCTTCTTCTTCTTCTTCTTCTTCTTCTTCTTCTTCGTGTTTCGTTGAGGCCCCTTGGAACACGTGGTTTCTAACTCTGGTGAACTTTCTTCCTAGCCCAATATTCCTTCAACTTTGCACTGTGCGTTGTTTTCCTTTCCTGAGTCACCTTCACTCCCACTCCAGGACGCAGTGCTGTCAGTGACTGGAGAGTGTCAGATGTTCTGACCAGCATTCTAAACTATCTCTGTTGAATACATCCTTGGGATCAATTTTTAAAATTTCTAGGTCTTTTCGAACCAGTTTCGTTCATTTAACATTTGTCCCCTTGAAGATTCTTGAGGTCAGTCTCTTGTTGTCCATTCTGACTATGTGACCAAAGAAGGCAAGTCTCCTTTTTCTTACGGCTGATGTTATGCTCTCTAAATGTTGATAAAGCTCGTTGTTATGCCTGATTCTGTATTCACCTCCCTCTTTAATGGGGCCCATGATTTTTCTGAGGATCTTTCGTTCTTTCAGTTGAAAATTCCTGACTTGTCTCTTTTTGACCATTCAGTAATTTATAGTGTATTATTTCTTGAAATGTTATTAATTATATCGACGAAATTTGCTTCTTGGGTATCAACGACCAGAAAAGTTTCATTGAGATAGCTTTAGGCAGGAAATACATTTAATTCTCTCTTTTTCGAGGAGTGCGGTATTAGTTTACAAATGGTATCCATTCTTTTGGTACCGATACAAATGGTAGATATTGCGAACAAACGACAGTGACGATTCTTAGAAAGAAAGTAGAAGTGATGTCAGCAGGAAGTAACCCGTTATCTATTATAAGACAGGTAACAATGGATGGGTACCTTGACAATGGGTAGAGGATGAGAACTGAGCTCAATTATTGCTACAAATGGAGGGTTTAATCTTCAAGCACGCTCCTATTCTTTTTTGTCGGCTTCGTTCTTGCGGAAAAAAGAGTTCTAAAAAAGTGAAACTTGCTAAACAATGTGTGTGTGAGAGCTTCTGCTTTCTCTCTCGTACCATCTCATTTAACAAAAGGAGACATTTTTGGCAACTTGTGCGCACCACGCTTAAGCAGATAAACATTCAGCGTGTCAGTGACACAGGACTCCTCTCGCTATAGCTGTCTCTTAAATAAAGCTACAGATAGTCGCAAAAGTATCCGTCCACATACTTAGGTAAAAGGGCATACAAATGCCTTCACGGAGCCCGGAAGATAGTCTCTAACAAAGTAACATTAAGGCAGAATATAATTGTATCATAATACTGCTACGGGGATACCTGTGGAACAGAAAGAGGTTAAGGAAGGTGCCGGGGTGAATGGGTCTATCTAGAATATCAAAAATAATTTGGAACTTGAACTGAAGGTTATATTTCTTCAGAAAACAACAACTTAACAATTTTTCACTTAGTGAACATAACAACATATCAGGTACAAAAGCAATTTTGAAACAAGACTAGGAAAATTTAAGATCAATGAACTTTACAGATTCTGGGCTTCAAGCCCGTAGTTTTACGATTTCAGAGATGCCGGATCCAGTTTACAAAATTTTAATTAAATGTAAGGAACCATTAAGTCAAGGGCAGAAATCCCCTAAATCAAGAGGACTTGCTCCCTCAATTACAATGTTAAGCCTTCCAGAGGCACCCTTCACAATTACAAAACTTTGAAAAGAACTAACAGGCTCTCCGTTTCTTCCAGCCTACTCGAGGCAACATCAAAAATCTTACCCCCTCTGGCCTTCCATCGGCCAACTTACAAACTGAAACAGGGGTATCTAGTACCCAACCTATAGGGCCTTTGCGAAAAAGAACAGGTTAAGTAAACGGCCCGAAACACAAACTGAATGGAGGCGTACCCTGCGCTCCAGTTAATGAAATATAAAATCCTTCAGGGCTCTTGGCCGATGAAACTGGGGCTGTTCCCACACTACTGAGGTGGCTCGCATGGAAATTACTTTAATACATTACAGAAACGAAAGGTTGCGAAAACGTAGCCACCTCAAACCAAGATGAAGGGGAGCTCGAGAGGGTAACTCACTCTCTATCCCCGATTTACAATTAAAGATTTATGAAGTGTTTACCTTAGCCGAAAGAAAAGTTACATTTTGGAAAAGTAGGTTACATAGTTAAAGATTCGGACCTTCCCCTCAGATAAGGTAGCGGAGACAGCAAGAAAGATATAATTTTATGTGGCCATTACCTTATAGATGTTCAGCTGGCCGAAGAAAGAGGCGGCCCCGCCTCCTGCCTTAACACACACACAGAAAGACGATGATCAACTGGCAAGAAAACTCGAAAAGCCGCAACTTATATACCCTCAGGGAAGGTTCGAGAGGATTCTGGGCTAATTCGTACACACCCTCTCAATTTTATTGGTTAAGTTCAAAAGTTACATTCAAAATCGAACAAGAAGCCTGTGATAGGTTGAAAATTAATTACAGAAATTTTTCATTGACCAGACTCAAAACTGGCGGAAAGAAAAGGAAATGTTGCCAACCCAAAAATGAACATAGATTCAGTTACGGAAAACCTAGGAATATGAAACTTATTTAAGTTATAAGTTCTTTCAACTTGCACCAGAGTGCATGATCAGAGTTTTTGGTAGTGCCATCTGTGGAAGAATGTCCAAACTTCTTGATGAATGGCAAACAAAACAAGGAGAAATTCAATCAGTTTAGGAAACTTCACAATAACACTATTCCTTAATTTTTCAGTGGTGATATCTTCTGATTAAAGTTCATGTTGTATCAGTTTCCACTTTTGCTCGATAGGGGAGTTTATAAGGGCGCTTATTTTGAATGCGCGGCGTTGAGGTGTACCTCCCGGTACAAATATATTATATGTACCTCCGTTACTGTTAATAATCCATTAATGTACGGATATAGCGTAATAAACGGCAACGCAAAAGTATTCGTACGCTATGTTCTCTGTGATGTCTAACAACACATGGGGAAATACATGAGTGAGGGTTCTTGCGAGCAGTACATGCTGATGGTGCAACACGTAAGCATCTCGTTCAAAGCTACAATGGGTAAGTTAAGAGAAAACACTTTTTGAACAGGGGCGAACTGTTGAAATCCCCAAAGAAGGACATTCCCAACGACAAATTCCTGAGAAGACAGGAATACTACGATCAAGAGCAGAATGTACTATTCACACATTCAAAACCACTTCGACTGCGATAAATAAACCTAGAACAGGACACAGGCTTCGGCAGCTGGCACATTTCCTACACTCGCCGCTAGAGGGGGCTTCATTCATTCCATTCCTGACCCGGTCGAATGACTGGAAACAGACTGTGGATTTTCAATTACACTTAAATAATGCCTAGGAAGATACATTTTAGATCAAAGATGCATTCCTGGCACACTTCTCGGTACTCGAAGGATTACAACAGGGTAGTTCGCAGTTCTCGGTACTTAAAGGCTTTGAAATGAAAAGGTGCACGCTCATCTATTCTCAAAGGCTTTCAAATGGGTAATTAATTTTTGCATATTCACCGGTATTCAAAGACTCGAGTTGATAGTTTTGCACTCACTGGTCTCCAACGGATTTAAATGGATAGATACACCAGTACCCAAAAGCTTGAATATTTCCAGTTCCGTATCCTCGGCACTCAAGTTAATGAGAATTTACTGCAGTACTGTAGTACCCTGTATTCTCTAACAACATTCCTGTTTTACAGAGAAAACAAGTGTCTTAACATACTTAAAACTTAAAGCCAACTTCTTGGAATATGGAATGATGAAGATAACGTCATTAGATACTTTAGAGATTTACAACCGACTCCAAAACAAGAGCGATATGAGGTGTGGGCAAAATCTAGTATTTAACCCATTCAGAACCTCGCCCACGGTATACCCTGCCTGTCATAAGGGGCGACTAAAAGGGGCCCAGGGGCTCTTAACTTGAGAGCGTGGATTTGCCATCACGGGTCCCTGAGCTGAGTCCAGGCATTGTTTCCACTTACTTTTGTCGGGCTCCTCACTTTCAACTATCCTATTGGACCTCCCTTGGTCAATTCTTGTTCTTTTCTGACCCCGACGCTATTAGAGTACTCAAGGCCTAGGGAGTCTTTCATTTTCACGTCCTTCGTGGCCTTTGAATTTCTTTGGCCGATACCTTCATTTTTCGAAGTGCCGGATCCCTTCCATTTTTCCTTCTGATTAGTGTTATATAGAGAATACCGTAGTTGCCTAGTTGTACTTCCTCTTAAAACAATCATCATCATCACCACCACCACCACCACCATTACTATGTACATATCGGTTGTCCTTGTTCATGGACTTCTCTATTTCTGGATTTGGTAACACAATGCCATCTATCAAAACTTAGTGAAAGTGAATGAACTACAGTTAGCAAACGTGGTGGATCATGCACCATTTATTTATTTATTTATTTACATCGTGTAAGAAGCAGTTACCTACATATAAAGATGTACCAAAATGTCTATAGAAAAGAAATAAAAATAAACTGTGCACCAAAGGTTCATATTGTGGTGCACCAGAAATTAGCAACGTCGAGTGCATTCCTTGTCGCCTCAAGCAATATATGTATATGCAGCAGGACAAAGATGACATTCTAGCAGATGGGCCGAAGTTCACCACAGCCAAACAAAACAGAATCCACCGAATATCCCCACTTGTGCAGATTGGTCTTACACCCAGTAACACCCGAGCGCAGCCTATTTAGTCGTCCAGTACTCCATGTGCCCAACTGGTACTTCTTGACGAGGTGTTTTCCATTCTTCAAGATGCTCAACTCTAGCTCGCCACAAAGTGAGTCTTGCTTACCGTTGTGTTCCTTCAAGTGTCTGTGTGGTCTTCAAGAATCTTTTGCGTGAACTTAATCGTGATGGTTGGAGTCCATACAGTGGATGAGCTTGAGATTTTAATGTTGTGGTCTTCTTCTTACGGGCCGCTACATCATGTCGGATATCAGGAGGCGCAATGCCAGCAAGATAGAACAAATTTTCTCGCGGATAGGTCAGACAGTCCGTGACGATACGACACGTGTCAACGATTGCCACATCTACTTTGGTATGACAGGGTCCGTACCATACTGGACAAGCGTACTCTGCTGTTGAGTGACATAATGCTAGTGTTGAGGTTCTCATTGTCTGGTTGTACTCCCCAGGTTGTTCCAGTCAGCTTCCGTACCACACTATTCCTGGCAGCTACTTTGTTCTTGGTGTTCAGACAATGTTTTCTATAAGAAAGTTTGCGGTCTAAAGTAACCCCGAGATATTTTGGAGTCTCACAATGAGCCAGCTTGATACCTCCCCATGTGATGTTCAGGTATCTAGCAGCCTGTTTGGAAAACACAAGTTTGAGTATTTGCGGGATTTGGCTTCAAATAATTACGTAAGGCAAGCTTTAATCTCTTCAGTTTCAAGAGTAAATTCATGCCATTTAATATTGTTTAACAGAAACTTAATGGGATTACAATGGACGTTTTGAATAATATATAGTTAAGTGGATAAAAAGTAGAAGACACTTTTCATAGCATCTTGCACGTGAAATAGTTACAACTTAAATGTCAATTAAATTAGGAAAAAATATTTTCTTGAAGAATGGTGTCCATTTCGTGTTCCCTCAAGACATGAACGGTCTGAAAGGGTTAATATGATATTTTTTTTGCTATGCCACAGTGCTCTCATGGGAGTTGTAACTCTTTAATTCTAGGTAGACATTGAAAGTACCGAGATATGGGTTACGGTGAATGTGACATTGTTTTAATTAGTCACATGTATAATAAATATTAGTTATTTTCTCTAATTATAGGTGTAATTTTCCTTCAGACTACAGGAAAAAACAATCGTGATTCGCTTGACGACATTTCGTGATGATTCAACGAAGGCATTCATTTCCACTGTTCTCATATAATTATTTGACTCATACAGATACCAACTTTCTAACAAACAGACTCAAGTACAATGTACCTATTTCGCACTTTTCGTTCAAGATCGCTACTACTGAGTGGCAGAGATCCATGTGATGTGTTGATCTAGTAGCTTAGATATGCTAATGTAAGGGTTTAAGTAGCTCCCTTCACGCAAAAAAAAAAATATATATATATATATATATATCTGGGGAGGTTTAACTCCCGAATATTTCCCATACGTTTTGTTTCGCACTTGTTCTGGATCTTGTTGGATATAATGTTCAACATGAATCCAACTTCGTAAACGAATCTGTTCACTCGTTCACAGTAATAAACTCAGCGTAGATTGTAACTATTCCAAGCAACGAGCTAGAATAACATGGAGAGGCGGAAGCGCTGCCTGGCTGAACCTAATAGAACGAACGTCCGCCATGTTTCCTGTTGTCACACAAGCAAGGGGGCATGGCCTTTAAATGACGAAAAGTGTAGAAAATGCGCATTTTAGAATCACTGGGGGAGAATTAAAGTCCGTTGCCGAAAGCTTTAAGCATGAAAGCGAATACCGCCACTTCATCATATTGCGGCACGAGGCCAACATCACAATCAGTTGATTGTAGGGTAGTTCGAAATCATCGCACAGTGACATACGAATAGGCCTCGAAATCGGAACAAGAGCGTTACCCTGCTTGGCTGTAGTGGTTAAGCGTAAATTAGAATAAAAACGATGGACATAAATATTTATGACAGGAAACCTTAAAATCATAGGGACCTATAATAGGTTACAACCTCATTCTGTTAATATTTTTAAAATTATTGTATCCTCATGAGTACTGTGTTCCTTTCTTAATCTGTTTACCCTCACGGGTTGGTTTTTCCCACGGACTCAGCGACGGATCCCACCTCTACCACCTCAAGGACAGTGTTCTGAAGCGTGAAACATTGGGTCGGGGGATTCAACTGTGAGGGAGGGCTGCACCTGCTATGCTGAACAGGGGCCTTGTGGGGGGAGAAGGAAGCGGCCGTGGCCTTAAGTTAGGTACCATCCCGGCATTTGCCTGGAGGAGAAGTGGGAAATCACGGAAAATCACTTCGAGGATGGCTGAGGTGGGAGTCGAACCCACTTCTACTCAGTTGACCTCCCCAGGCTGATAGAATCCCGTTACAGCCCTCGTGCCCCTTTTCAAATTTCGTGGCGGAGCTGGGAATCGAACCCGGGCTTCCAGGGGTGGCAGCTGCTCACGCTAACAAGTGCACCACAGAGGCGGCCCATGAATACTTTACCACAATAATCGTTTAGTGTAATTATTTATTATAATATAGGGGGGATATCATGTTTCTCCCATTACCATATCATACTGGGATTACTAGCTTGAAAGCTGTCCATTATGAAGTGTGGCATAGTTTTAAAAACCAAGGCAACAGACATCTACAATAAAGGCTGTATACACTTCAAAAATAGCAGTAAAATGCTGTATTTATCATACTTGGTGTACGTTTGAACGAAATGAGTGATTTTTTGTGGTTACGTTTTCTTGGTGGTGGGCGTTCCATTTCCTTTATTTGTAAATGTGAATGAAAATTAAATAGAGCTGGAAATGCACAGAGCATAAGCAACTGAATTGAGTGGGATACCATTTAGCTTTTTTCGCCCTCACAACGCATTATTCAGTTAATTCCTTTTAAACGAAATCTGAAACAAAATTCGACATATAATTACCGTGGCTATCCGTACTTTCGCCAAGTAAACAATAAAATTGATTTAATTACAAACAGAAATTACAAAAAGGAATCTCTTCTATAATTCAGTAATACTTACTTAAGTACGATATATCCTTGGTTTTATTACTCCGATTAGTACAACCATACGCTGAGCTTACGGCTGGCATTCTTGAAAGCGAGAATCTATCTTTTCACTTCTTAAAACTTAGGAAATTAAATTGGCATCCACGATCTCCCTGTCACCTCAACATATGCTCTCGCGCCAATTCGCTTTGTTTTGACAACCGTTAACATGGCTGCCCCTTATCAACTTGCTTCAAGCAGGGAGCGCTGATGTCAGGTATACAGCCCCTCTATGTTATTCTAGCTCGTTGATTCCAAGGGTAACTCGTTCACACCCTCATCACCCGTATGTCTAGAAAGAGTCAACTTTGAAGACCTGGTTCACATATTCCGAGGGGATCTTGATAACCGAGTGGCTGCAGTCAGTTCGGTGCGAGAAATCTGTGCCTGTGCATTTGCTGCTACGTTAAAAAATTTGTTCTTGAGACCAAGATCTCGGTGCCTCTTTAAGCCGATGGTATTTAAAGAAAAGTTGAACACGGGCATCATCACCACGACATGCCATGTAACTATACGCTACTCTAATAATACTTTAAATACAATAGTATGGGCTCAGCTATGAGTTGCAGACATTCTTCTGGGTGGACTGCCTTTCAATTTCGACCTTCCAATTGCGGTGTTACCTAGCAACAAACGCGGACTTCTATTGGACGGTTCCTATGGCGAAGTTATAACTGTTAGGTATTAAAATGAAAGACTCCCTAGGATTCGCAAATATGGTCGGGGTCGGGAAAGGACAAGATAACCAAGGGAGGTTGGATAGGAAGGTGAGGAGCCTGGCACAAATAAGTGGAAGCAATGCCAGGACTCAGCTAAGGGCTCCGTAGTCGCCAAACCACACTCCCAAGTTAAGATCCCCTGGGGCCGCCTTTAGTCTTCTCTTACGACAGGCAGGGGATACCGTGGGTGTTATAACTTTCAAGCTCTTAAGAATAAATAAATGTATAGACTATCTGAAAAAGAAAACAGGATAACGGACCGAGCTCGATAGCTGCAGTCGCTTAAGTGCGGCCAGTATCCAGTATCCGGGAGATAGTGGGTTCGAGCCCCACTGTCGGCAGCCCTGAAGATGGTTTTCCGTGGTTTCCCATTTTCACGCCAGGCATATCCCGGGGCTGTACCTTAATTAAGGCCATGGCCGCTTCCTTCCACTTCCTAGGCCTTTCCTATCCCATCGTCGTCATAAGACCTATCTGTGTCGGTGCGACGTAAAGCAAATAGAAAAAAAACCCAACAGGATAACGGAATTATGCCTAAAAAAAGAAACAGCTTCATAAAAAATAGAATGGCATGTTTCGTTCTTGAGAGAACATCATCAGATTCTATAAAATCACACTCAAAAATATTTAGAAATATATAACCAATGGGGATAAGTTAGGACTTCATTTAGAGATAAGCAGTGGAGAGAAGTTAGGACTTCATTTAGAAATGTATAAGCAGTGGAGAGAAGTTAGGACTTCATTTAAAAATGTATAAGCAGTGGAGAGAAATTAGGACTTCATTTAGAAATGTATAAGCAGTGGAGATAAGTTAGGACTTCATTTAGAAATGTATAAGCAGTGGAGAGAAGTTAGGACTTCATTTAGAAATGTATAAGCAGTGGAGAGAAGTTAGGACTTCATTTAAAAATGTATAAGCAGTGGAGAGAAATTAGGACTTCATTTAGAAATGTATAAGCAGTGGAGATAAGTTAGGACTTCATTTAGAAATGTATAAGCAGTGGAGAGAAGTTAGGACTTCATTTAGAAATGTATAAGCAGTGGAGAGAAGTTAGGACTTCATTTAGAAATGTATAAGCAGTGGAGAGAAGTTAGGACTTCATTTAGAAATGTATAAGCAGTGGAGATAAGTTAGGACTTCATTTAGAAATGTATACACAGTGGAGATAAGTTAGGACTTCATTTAGAAATGTATAACCAGTGGAGAGAAGTTAGGACTTCATTTAGAAATGTATAAGCAGTGGAGAGAAGTGAGGACTTTATTTAGAAATGTATAACCAGTGGAGAGAAGTGAGGACTTCATTGAGACAAGTCCCAAATTTCAAGTATTTAAGGATTTAAAATCATCAATAAGTATTTTAAGAAACCACCTTCGGTGATTTACTTTAATACTCAATATACTTTTATGTATCTTTCTCTGTTATGCAGTATCTCTTGGTATTAAGCATACTTTATCTTTTAGGCAACCTCTAAATTGAGGAAGCGTTACTACTATGTAATACATATTATATTACTGGCTGGGTGCCCGTACTTTGCTACATTGAGGGTGATTTTAAAAAATATTATTATTATTATTATTATTATTATTATTATTATTATTATTATTTCTTTCTTTCTTTCTTTCTTTCTTTCTTTCTTTCTTTCTTTCTTTCTTTCTTAATCCGTTTAATCTCGAGGGTTGGATTTTCCCTCGGACTCGGCGAGGGATCACACCACTACAGCCTCAAAGGCAGTGTCCTGGAGCGTGAGAATTTGGGTCGGGGATACAACTGAGACGGAGGGAACTAGGACCTCGCCCAGGCGGCCTCGCCTCGCACAGGGGCCTTGTCGGAAATGGGAAGATTGGAAGGGATAGACCAGGAAGAGGGAAGGAAGCGGTCGTGTCCTTAAGTTAGGTAGCATCCCGCCATTTGACTAGAGGAGAAGTGGGAAACTACGGAAAACCACTTCGAGGATGACTGAGGGGGGTGGGTGAATCGAACACCCCTCTACCCAATTGTCCTCCAGAAGCTAAGTCAGGGCCCGACGACCTACCTGTTAGGCCCCTTTAAACAACAATCATCATCATCATCATCATCATCATCATCATCATCATCATCATCATCAGGCTTGGTGGACCCCTTTCCAGCCCACGTACTACTTTTCAAATTTCGTGGCAGTGCCGGGAATCGAACCCGCGCCTCCGGGGGTGGCAACTAATCACACTAACCACTACACCACAGAGGCGGGGTTAAAATTATTTATTTTATTGGAAAGAGTTTTTCGATTACGTCGATGACCTGTGGCTGGAGGATCTACAAATGCCA
Source organism: Anabrus simplex (assembly GCF_040414725.1). NCBI lineage: Eukaryota > Metazoa > Arthropoda > Insecta > Orthoptera > Tettigoniidae > Anabrus > Anabrus simplex. Next base: position 145,534,504 of record NC_090270.1, on the reverse strand, counting down.
CTTGAGCTGTGAAATTGTCATGGAAAACGACACCGAACAACCAGTGCCGTTGAAGGATGGTATTCTAAGTACAACTGTCTGATAAAAAGACCTCATTCCCGCTTCAAGGAGTTGATATCTTGTCTGAAAAAAGGAGCTGAAACATCTGATTTTCAAATAGCCAGGATGGATATGAATCTCGAAGGATCGAAGAGAAGAAAGAAATATTGCATTTTCGGCAAAAGAATCAAGAGGATTACAGCTACATACGAGGAAACTGGACAAATCGATTTTTTCAGAATAATTTCTAACGTCACCAAAATTGGACTGAACCCTGTGGCAACATTATGACGAAAATATCATAAATATTTTCATAATAAAATTAGAAAATGATCAAGGCTGTTCATATCTGACAACGCTACAGCTGAATTTAAAAAATGGGATTAGGCGTAATTTTGTAGGCCACAAAATTTTGCATATTGCCGTATATGTTTGTGTGACGTACCCGTCTTAGAAGAGATCATGTAGCCACATGTGGTGCTAACAGTGAACCTTTTCACACCTTCTTATATTACTTTATGCTTATTATGATAATACTATATACAATCAGGGTATTTTGAAAAAGTACCACCACTGAAAATTCGGATATTTTGGAACTCGGATGTTTGTCTTTTTTTTTTTTGCTATTTGCTTTACGTCGCATCGACACAGATATGTCTTACGGCGACGATGGGATAGGAAAGGCCTAGGAATTGAAAGGAAATGGCCGTGGCCTTAATTAAGGTACTGCCCCGGCATTTGCCTGGTGTGAAAATGGGAAACCACTTTACCATTGGAGGCGCTGACCTTCTAATCCCAACTTGGCAGGTTCAATCCTGGTTCTGTCCGGTGGTATTTGGTGTTCAAACATGTCAGCCTCGTGTCGGTAGATTTACTGGCACGTAAAAGAACTCCTGCGGGAAAGAAATTCCGGCACCTCGACGTCTCCGAAAACCGAAAAGAAGTTAGTGGAACATAAAGTTAATAACATTATTATTATTATTATTATTATTATTATTATTATGATTATTATTATTATTATTATTACTTTACCACTGATCCACTCAGGGATCTTTACAGTGAAAGTGTACTTAGTCTGCACTGTCTTAGTATTATAACCGTGTTGCCATACCTAAAGTTTATTTATATGAGATTAACCGTGAATCACTTTAAACGGTATTCGTGTGGGTCTTTTTAACTGAGTACATCGCAGACCGCTATTAAGGTTCTAATTACCAATTAGAGCGAGCACCACCATACGTTGATCAACGACTGTTGCCTTGAGAAGTAAACCGTACAAATGAGGTGCGGAATACACGGACTGACTTTCAATCAATCAGAGAGTTCCGTCCCGAGCTTTAGGCCGAAAAATCAGCACAAACGCTGTGACAGGAATTTGACATACAATAATCCTCTCATTTTCTGTCTCTAAATTTATAAACACGTTTCATAATCCAGAATTTTGATACAAAACTTACCTTGAACTGTCCTCCTCCGGATGATTAAATCGAATCAATCCAGCCTTTGTACAACATACTGATTTAAAAAAAATGCATTCTATCTCCAGGGATCTATGAATTCTATGCCTGAAAGTACGAACTCCTACCTCATCAAGAAATAGCTCTTAGCCAGTTATATGATAGTACGTTTGAACCCTGCTGAACCGCACTGTCGATAGCCCTGAAGATTGTTTTCAATGGTTTCTCATTTTCTCACAAGGCAAATGCTGTGACTGTACCTTAATTAAGGCCACGGTCGCTTTATTCCCATCCCTAGTCCTTTCCCATACCATCGTCACCATGAGACCTATTTTGGTCGATGCGACGTACAGAAACTGGAAAAAAAGAAAGAGGTGTTCCTCTCAATCTGTAAGTGAAATTTACATAGAGCTTTAGTAGATGTCATTGTATGAAATATGAATATGAATGCAGTTAAATAATGTAACTAATTGTTTCATAAACAAGATAGGTCTCCGTTTTCCGTACTACTACTACTACTACTACTACTTTTTTGCTAGTTACTTTACGTCTCACCGACACAGATAGGTCTTATGGCGACGATGGGTCAGGAAAGGCCTAGGAATGGGAAGGAAGCGTCCGTGGCCTTAATTAAGGTACGGCCCCAGCATTTGCCAGGTGTGAAAATGGGAAATCACGGAAAACCATATTCAGGGCTGCCGACAGTGGGATTGGAACCCACTATTTCCCGAATACTGGATACTGGCCGCACTTAAGCGACTGCAGCTATCGAGCTCGGTACTTCTACCACTACCACTACAACTAATACTATTCTCTCCTATAATTATAACAATGAAATGTTTTGCTCCATAGTTGAATAGTAAGCGTGCTGGCCTGTGGTGCAAGGAGTCTCTGGTAGGGGATTTGAACCTTCATTGGTTAATTCCGAAGTCTTGGGGTTTAGGCGTGTATTAGAATTCATCATAGGTTTGGCCTTATCCTCACAGATGTGCAGGTGTCAGTTCGAAAGGCCTCCCCTGAGGCCTCATGCCACATCAATAATAATAATAATAATACTAATAATAATAATAATAATAATAATAATAATAATAATAATAATAATAATAATAATAATAATAATAATAATAATGATATGACGTCTGTGTCTGCCTTTCTTCCGAAACAACATTACATCTAAACCACTAGGCGAAATTTCATGAAATTTTGCACAAACATTCTCACAGGGATTTGTCACATAGCTATGTTTTGTTTCAAAATATACTGTAAAACGGAAAACACTTGTTGTGAAATAGTTTTCAAAATATCATGTAATAGTTTACTCCCAGACTATGTACCATGGTTTCCTTTAGGGATGGGGGAGGTAGAATAACATCCACGAAATCCCTTGCCTGTCGCAAGAGTCGACTAAAAGGGGTTCCAGGAGTTCTGACCTTTGGAGCGTGGGTTAGGGACCACGGTTCCCATAGCTGAGTCTGGAATTTCTTTCACTTACTACTGCCAGACTCCTCACTTTCATCTTTGCTATCCGACTTCCCCTGGTCAAATTCGACCCCGACACCCTTCGTCAGGTCGCCTATACGGCGTCAACTCGAAAGACCTGCATCCGGCCTCTTCGGAGGCCACACGCCATTATTATTACGCCCTTCGTGGCGCCTGTTTTTCTTTTGCCAAAAAAACTACAATTTTCGAAGTGTCAGACCTCTTTCAGTTGTCCTCTGATTAGTGTTAATAGAGGATGGCTTCCCGGTTGTACACTCTCTTAAAACAATAATCGCCACCACCACTGTACCATGGTTACGTGAGCGTAGTAATGATAGGAATGTCATATTGATATGAAGGCCATAGCCGACATATTGATAGTCTGTGATTTGTCAGCTTACTCCTAAACTAGGTACCATATGGCGACGATGGGATAGGGAGTGTCTAGGAGTGGGATGGAAGCGGCCGTAGCCTTAAATAAGGTACATCCCCAGCATTTGTCTTGTGGAAAAATGGGAAGCCACGGAAAAACATCTCAGCGTTGCGGAAGTGGGGTTCGAGCCCATTATCTCCCGAATGCAAGCTGATAGCTACGTGACCCAAGCCGCGCGTTCACTTGCTCTGTTCGTGAGTTTAGTGATAATGACGTAAGTTTATTAATATGACGATGATAGCCGACATTTTGATAAACTGTTGTTCGCCAGTTTAATCTCAGATCAGGTATCAATGTGACGTGAGCAAAACAATTGTTCTCTTTTGCTATTTGTTTTACGTTGCACCGGCACGGAGACCAGTTTTTCTGCCGACAATGGGATGGGGCAGTTACTCTGACCTTAATCCCCAGCATTTGTCTGGTGTGAAAATGGGAAACCATGGAAAACCACCTTCAGTACCTCCGACAGTGGGGTTCAAACCCTCCATCTCCCGAATGTAAGGTTACAGCTACACGGCTCGAAACACGCAGCCAACTCGCTTGATATTATTATTATTATTATTATTATTATTATTATTATTATTAGACTATTATTATTATTATTATTATTTGTTTTATACATTATGCTCATACTTGCTAATGAAGACTATTTTTTCTGCCGTATTATTTTCAGCAGTTGCATCTTATAACTTGTTCTGTCCGCATTGCGTGAATAATTGAAGATGACTAGCTTTCCAGAAGCATCGTAAGTACAACAAAATAACATGCATTGCTGTTACAAGTTACGAGTATGAAAATCGTTATTAGTGAAAGATTATCCAGCAAGTCTTGTTATGAAACATGCTTTAAGACCATCCGTTACACCAACAGAACTCGTTTTGGATTAAAACCTTCGCAATGAATCTCAATAATTCGTTTCGCTTACGAAAGTGTGACTGTTTCACAAAAGGCACAAGGCCACAGCAGATGCACTATTATTAACTTACTGTTTAATCATTTTCAATAAACGAATTACACTGACATAACATTAAGTGTGGGGTGCACTCTCAGTGTGGAAATAGGCTAATACTTACCAAGAAGAGTTGTGCAGTTGCATCAAGCTCTGGTTTTTCTTGTACGGACGAAATAAATTAACAGTAACTAAAAAATCAATCATGCCCATCCTTAGGATTTCAAGTACCTATCCTCATAATCAGGACCTACATAAACTTTCACTTGAATCAGCAATGAGGATATTCCATGCAGCCATAAGCCTGATCATTTCTTATGGGATACATTTAATACGAAAAAAAAAACACCTCTATTGAGAAAATCAAAACACGATATCTGAAGAGAGCGCACTGTGTATACCAATACATAGTCCAGATTAGTGTATGTACTGGCTAAGGAGTTTTCTCCCCATTACAAGACAAAGTAAACGGATTCTTAAAGAAAGTGTATGTTCAATCTTCAGCCCTAAGGCTGGTTGGATCCTCAACAGCTCCGCCATCAGCTGCCATAGATGGCCTAGGCATTACTAAAGAGGTGTGCTAGGGAAATGAGGAGCGATGTAGTTTCCCGTTGCTTTCCTCACCGAACTAGAAGTTGGAATTACGCATCAGTCTGCCAAGCCCACTGAAATGCATGCACCAACTGACCCGATGAGCAACATTTTCACACCATTCATAGCAGGGACTGGCTGCAGAAGAAATGGCATCACTAGAATCGCTCATACCTCAGTCACTTTCACATTGTCAAAGCCAAGGATAAGACAGGGACAGATCAATGAAAGTAACACAATTGTGTTAGCCCATACAAGAAGACATTGTGCACTGTAAACACCAGGTCTTGCCGGCAAAGGCATCTTGAAGAAAGGAAGAAGAAAAATGAAGAAATGTGGCTTGAATTTTATTCAACTGATGCCATGATAGAGAGAAAATGGACGGATCCTGACCAAGAGCTCAGACATGTGCAAACAAGAATGGCTGTACATGGGTTTCATCACAAATTATGTGTGACCGCGCTATATCATACAGTAAAAGCTGATTGCGTGTGTACCCTATACGGTGAAAAATGCGAAAGATATCATTTACAACGATGCAAGAAAAGAATTAAAAATTGAATGAATACAGCAAAGAATTTTATATTTTTTATTTACCAATTGGCCATCAGCTGCAATACACATTTCAGTTCATAAATGAATGGTTAAGTTGACTTTATGATAGGGATTGGAAAGTGCGAAAATATAACTAAAGTGCCTTATTCATACCTGGACTTTGATGACCTAGCCTTGCCCCTAGCTGAGCCAGCTGATCACTGCGATAGGGAGGTCGATTTCTTCCCTCTCATCTCCTAGTTAGCAGCACCTGATCTACCCGTCCAAGTGCTAAACTACATCCAATGTTGCTTAACTTCGGAGATCACATAAGATCTGGTGTTTCAGTATGGCTACGCTGTTAACTAGAAAATACGCCGTTAGGTAAAAATAATAATGTTTTTTCAACACCACATTCTTACGTTTCTGTGAGTTCGGGGAGCATCGTAGGTGAAGGCTTCCACGATTTATAGTAATATTATTGGTGTTACGTCCCACTAACTACTTTTACAGTTTTCACCGAGGTGCCCTAATGTTGCCCCGCTGGAGTTCGCATTCGTATCAATAAATCTACTGATACAGGCTGACGTAATTGAGCGCCTTCAAATACAATCGGACTGAGCCGGGATCGAAACTGTCAACTTGGGTTCAGAAAGCCAGTGCCTTAACTATCTGTGCAACTCTCTCCGGCACTAACAAGAGGGATAGAGTGGTTAGCTCTATACCCGACCACGTTTGCCCTCAGAAATTACCCTACTGCTGTAGGCTGATTGAACCCAGGGTCCCAGAAGTGGAAATCACATTTCTAAATTTTTCGGCTTCGTGACGGGGAATCGAACCGACGTCCTTCCGGGTGAAGTGATTACGTCTTTACAACATTGATCTCACTGAACAGGCTTGCACGGCCGGCCTCTCGATAAATATAGTGGTACTGCGATTAACATGAGCTGGATTATCCCACGTTCGTTATTGAAGATGTCACGACAACTGGAGTCTCATATGGAATAACATTTTCGGACTTGTAGGACGTGGTTGAACGGCTAATGCAATATAAAGACAAGTCACACCGAATGCCGTCCGGCTCTGTAGCTGAGTAGTCAGCGTCTTGGCTTTCGGGTCACGGGGTCTGGGGTCCGATTCACAGCTGGGACACAGGATTTTAATCGTAAGCAATTAATTCCGATGAATTTTTTTGCTGGTATTTTAACGGCGCATTACACATTGAATGTTTTCCGCGACGCAAAAATGGGAAAGAGTTAAGATTGGAAAGGTGGCGGCCGTGGGCTTAATCAGGGTCCAGCCCCAGCACTTGCCTATGTTAAAATTGGAAACCACGAGAAACTATCTTCAGGACTGCCGAAGGTGGGAACCGATGCCCGTAGCTGTCAGCTTGCATTCGGGAAATGGTGAGTTTGAACCCCACTGTCGGCAGTGCTGAAGATTTTTCGTGGTCTCCCATTTTTACACCAGGCTACATAAGGCTACCATCTCTCGGGCACTGGTTGTTTGTACTCTCTCCAACATTCCTGCACTTCGCACACCACACGCACCACTATCATCCACAGCACTAACACGCAGTATCCCGTTCACGTCAGACGCCACCTTACAAGCGCTGCATCTGGCTGAGAAAGCCACATGAAACTATGTATTTATTTATTTATTTATTTATTTATTTATTTATTTATTTATATTGCATGTCTTATTTATCTAAACTAACAATCAACTGTATTAGCCCGCCTGGTGGCCACGATCGTTGAAGTGTCTTTACGTTCTGACACCATAGTTAGTCGGTTCGAGTCCCGCTGGTGGAAAAATCACCGTCATAAAAAGTTGGCCGGAAGGGTAGGAGAGCTTGTGGTATACAATTTCTAATCACTAGATCGCGTGCCAAAATCCTGGATTCAATTCCAAATCTCCCCACAGTGTTCTTATGGAGTAAGGGCATAGTATGGCGCTGGTTATTGTGATTCGTACTTCGGATGGCGACGTTAAGCCTTTAGCAGACCCCTTGGTATTATTCGACAGGAGTAGATTATGTGCCGATACCGGTTTTCACCCTCTCCCTACCTCATTATCACCATCATCGCACACAGGTCACTCATGGTGTCAGATGGAAAAACTTGCACTAGGCGAGCCGAACATGTCCCCGGACACTCCCGGCACTAAAAGCCACGCGATAAACAAATTAAATAACAATCTATTGCGTTAATTATAATTAACTGTACTCTCTCATTTATCGCACAACTTATAAAGTATTATGATATAAATACATTTCACAGTAATAGAAAACGAGTTTCACTGTTGTAAGTCACACAGATGCTAATGGACTCGGAACGAGTTTAACGGTTTATATGTCTACGGGCCGATGACCTTCGATGTTAGGCCCCTTAAAACAACAAGCATCATCATATGTCTACTAGTGACTCGCCCCGGATTCGCACGGGAGCGATTTTTAATTTATGGTGATAGGATAGGCCTCATAGTATTTCCTCCTTGTTGACGGCATTAATTGTTTTCCACGTGATGTATAGTATACGGAGAAAGAAAAACAGTACTGAAATGTAAAATGTGCTTTGAACGTCTAACTGTATTGAATGTCGCCAGAAAACTGCCTCGGCAACAATGGATGAAGCAAGATGGAGCTACAGCCCACACCGCGAGAGGGTCACTTGCCCTTCTCCAGCAACACTTTGCAGATCGCTTAATTCCCGTACCACGCCCTCAGACGCTTACATACGCGAGAAGAATCCGTTCTCCGGTCAGATGGCACATCTAGGAATGATCTCTGATTAATGATGCATTTATTTTGGCAAAAGGTTATTTTGGGGAAGTAATGCCATCTAGTAGAGGTGAGTGACAGCAGAAGAGCCGATCGTTATTTCACTGTTTTTGATTAGTTTCAAGGGCTCTCTCTGAGATTAGTGGTTGAGTATCGGTTTCTAAATTCCAAGATTGCAGGTTAAAAACTGACAGCGCTACTATTTCCTAGATTATTCGCAATTGTCAGTCAGAGTTGGCTCTCTCAAAAAGTGTGTCATGAACTAAAATGTTTAAAATTACATTTAAAGCAAGTTTTATTTGAAACATTTCAAAATAATATTGAACGTTTTCAAAATATCAGTAAGAAACCATTTCAACCCCACCCCTCTTAGCCGTCTTCTTCCTTTGAATATTGTAATGCCAATAACATCAGGATCTAAAGTATCATACAATTTTTCACGTGGTACGCGAGAACACACAAACATAGACAGAAATCGAACCGGTGGTCGCTAGGTTCTTTATATGGCATGAAGAGGTTTTCCTTATCGAACATTCGCAACGCGCAGACAAAACGCAAATGCTCTTTATAGAGATATGAAGCATACCTACATTTGTGCTGGACGAATATTACTACAGATATAACATATATGATCCCATCTACTCACCCTCGACCGACTAGAAGGCGCAGAGCGTCAAGGTTTCCCTCGAAAGCAGCCCAGAGTGTAGGAGTCATGCCATCTTCGTCCCGCGCGTTGCATTGCTTTGAAGTAGCCTCCTTTAGAATGTCCAAATTCCCATCTCGAGCAGCTCTGGAAGAAGGAATAATTATTATATTATCCTTTTTCTGAGATCAATGGCATATTGTAGAACATACTGGCCATACCAACTGTGTCGTATGGGAATGAAAGATTGGTGGCCACTGGATATCTTTTCATAGGCTGGACCTAACAAACGTAACAAATATGAAAGTAAAGCTGATATAAATAGGTGAGGATAATGACAAGAGGCAACTCGTAATAAAGAAGTGGAGGTTAGCTTACGAATGTTCTTGATGGATGAAGCTCTGCGTATCAACCAACCGGCTGGTTGGTGAGACCATTGAAGGGAATGGAGGAGGATAGGTTATCAAGGAGAATACTGAATTCGGGTGTCGAGTGTAAGAGAAGTAGAGGGAGACCTAGAAGAAGAAGGAGAAGAAAAAGAAGATGATGATGATTACAATTAAACATAGGCCTAGTTTGTAAATGTTTCAATGCATGAGATATAGAAATAGACGAGGTCACAGTCGTATTTGTACGTAGGGTGTTGTGGAGGCCCTCAGTTCAAGTCACAAAGACTTGCAGACTGAACGCTGAAAAGTACTGCTGCAATATAATAATAATAATAATAATAATAATAATAATAATAATAATAATAATAATAATAATAATAATAATAATAATACGTCCGACTCCTTGGCTGAATGGTCAGAGTCGAGGCCTTCGGCTCAGAGGGACCCTGGCTCGATTCCTGGCCGGGTCGGGGACTTTAATCGCGTCTGATTAATTCTTCTGGGTCGGGGACTGGGTGTTGGTGTTTGTCTCAACACTCTCCTCTTCATATTCAGACAACACCTCACACGATCAAGCATCACAGAAACATGCAGTAGTAATTACATCCCTCCACAAAGGCTTGACGTCAGGAAGGGTATCCGGCCATAAAACAGGGCTAAATCCGCATGTGCGACACAGTTCACACCCGTGATCCCATAGGTGTGGGAGAAGCAGAAGTAGTAGAAGAGGAAGAAGAATATAGTAGTAGTAGGTTTTTTAGAACTTGCTTTACGTGGAGTTCGAACCCACTATCTCCCGGATGCAAGCTCACAAGTACGCGTCCCTAACCGCACGGCCAACTCGCCCGGTATATATACAGTAGTAGTAAGAACTCGGTGGAGGAGGGACAAAGTACAACGAACATGGGTCGCGACCACTCTAGTTTAAGTTGTAGAAAAAATTATGTTGATGACACATAGTCATATTTTCTTAAATTACATATATATATCTCTCGCACATGCGTTTCGAGCGCGCTGCAGCTTTAGGGAAAACTCTGGTCTAACATCATTTAAAACAACATTCATAACGTGGTATTGCAAGAGTTTCAATGGATTTCTTTTAAAGTTAATGTACAGCTGAGAGATGCGAAGATCAAATTTCAGACACACTTTAATTTTCAGATATTGGATATTCTGTGAAGAATTCGTTGTTTTCGATGCCTAGACGAGGCGGTAATAATTGCATGCCTGGCTCACCCGGAAGAGCGTTTCCATTATTTTTCGAATGTTCATAACAGAAATACAAGGGCTCAAACATCAAACCCGCTCGTCATTCCTAGCCACGGAACTGGAACAAATAACAACTCATTTTTTGTGTCTGCCGCACGAGAATGAAACCGTTTACCGGATGAGAGGGAATGCCAACCACAGTGTTATTTGAAAGAGCGTTGAGAGGTACAGCAGATCTTTTATTGATCGTATTATTATTGTTATTATTATTATTATTATTATTATTATTATTATTATTATTATTATTATTATTATATTTCTCAATCACATGATTTTGTATGTCTCACTGGGGTATACTTTTATTTCTTATAAAATATTTTGATTGTGTTAGAGTAACTGAGCTTTATTTGGTATTAATAACTGTTATAGTAAGAGAAGGCTTAATAGTCGTAACTACACTAATACAGACCTCTGTCTATCTATCTATCTATCTACTCGAAAATTAACCTTCATTCCACTTGGGTTGCTGTTTAGGGAGATGCGGTATCACACTTGCTCATATTATGCTCTGGCAGAGACTAGTGGCCTCTAGGCACCTGTCTCTTATCTTATCACAGTTGCTCCTTGCATAGATAATGTGAACAGCTGTAATCTTGGGACGTATTTCAGTAATCACCAGGGCTAGTATGAATATATACTGTAAGAAAAAAAAAAAGCTATACATTTACATGTATAAGCTAAAGATTCTCAAAATATGGAGTAGAATATGAACTACAAATTCTCAAACTATGGAGTAAAATATGAACTACAAACATGCTACACAATAATTTAAAGGGAAGTCGCAGAACAAAAGTTATAACCTTCTTACATATGTAAATGGGATTTTATTTTGAGCTGTTGGTACTTTTTCCTTGCGGTGGGGACACATCTTAATTCTTTTAATGAGGAGTGCTTCTTTGCGAAGCAGTGAGTTACAACACACTGTTTTCAATTTTCAGAAAGGGAACTGCGTTTCTTCTCTTAAAATGGCTTTGTATTTTCTGAAAGTACACCAATCATCACAAGAAGTTAACACTATCCTCCACCACAATAACATGCAGTTACCTACACATGACAGATGCCCTCATCGGAGGGTCTGCCTTACAAGGGCTGTTCCAGGCTAGAAATAGCCACACGAAATTATTATCATTATCACCAGAAGTTACAGCGACATTATAAACCTTGCGACATATTCAGGAGATAAATCCGGATCTAGTTCCACGCTTCATTCACCAATTAAAGTTGCTCGATTTTTTTACTCATCGCTATATCCTGGATTCTTGGTTAGCTCCGTGTTTTCTGGTAGGCATTACAAAGAATTAGTCGACCATCTGTTGATAGTCCTTCATTTGGAAAATCATTTACTTACAATCGTAATTTTACAGTTGAGAACTTACAATCTGGTGGTGTTTTACACTGAATGAGCAGATATATAAACTACACTGAAGATCACTCAAAGCTCAAGGGCACCTGTTGATGATTCGGGAAGTACTGAATAGAACAGGTCAACCTAACAGGTGTTAATGCTCTGCTAATTGCCTGGAACAGGCCTGCTTTGGTCACGTAGACTATAAGAAATCCTATTGTCACGGGGGTTGGCTGATAAGACCAAAACCGAAGCCCAGCAATAAACCAAAGCATGTGCATACCTCACAACTTGATTTCAACGTTCTATAGCAATTCAAGAACCCAGCTTTGAAATACAGATGCTGGAAAAACAAATTTTAAATTATTATTTCACAAAACTTTGAAACCATAACATAAGGAACATAATTAAAATAAAACCTTCAGTTATGCAACGATAAGAAGTATGTATTATGCCCCAAACTATGGACAAATACGAAATTCAAGTGTATCTTAAACCACTCCAAATATCCTAATCCGTAAACATATAACGAAACTATAACTTCAACTAATGTAAAAACAAACAAATCCTGGCCTTGGGAAATAAAAACACGACTCACTCCCTCTCTCTTTCAGAAATGAGCACACATTTGGTCATTAGACCCTTAAAGTGTAAGAGAGGGCCAAGAGCCCGAACTTCGCCACTTTATAAATAAATAAATAAATAAATAAATAAATAAATAAATAAATAAATAAATAAATAAATAAATAAATAAATCAACGTGGGTCGAACGTAAAAGATGATCCATATTGCAATGTCTTAGGTATTCACATGTAAAAATGGAAACTAAGATTGTGAACATGAGAGATATATGGGAGTTTAAACTTTTGCATTTCACTCGACTACAGTTTGAGGAAACCAGTACTTATTATAGTCACCGAAGATACTTCGTTGGGTGGAATCTAGCTACTCAGATTTCCATTTCTACTATTGTTAAGGATGACTTGGTATACTTAGCTGTAAAAGAGGATGCTTAGAAAATGTCGTTATTCGAAGTTTAAAAACGTTATCGTTTTTCCTTGCTCAAATACTGCTGAACAATATGGCTGAATTCTTTATAATAATTAACAATTGAAAAATTGATATGTTATTGTTCTTGTTGCTATTGTCGAGTGACGACTTCATTGGCTGATCACCAAATCACCTGTGGTTCGAATTCCGCGCAATACATTTGGGATTTTAGAAATTAAAATTTCGGATTGCGCGTAAGATGCGAAGTCCTGTAGCTGTGTGTCAAGTTCACAAAAGTCTACAATTAATATTGCCGTTGACAGCGTAGATGTCACTAAAGAAACTTACTATATCTCCATCCCACGGACGAAATTTTTTTTACAATTGGCTTTACATTGCACCTAAACAGATAGGACTTATGGAGACGATGGGATAGGAAATGGCTAGGAGTTGGAAGAAAGAAGCATAGGCCTTAAGGTATAACTCCAGCATTTGCCCGGTGTGAAAATGGGAAACCACGGAAAACCATCTTCAGGGCTGCAGACAGTGTGGTTCGAAGCTTACGGCTACGCACTGTAAGAAGCAGTTCAGCTCCCCAATCATATCATCTAGAGGTGTTATTGGTCTGCCACAGACCAAAGGATTTAAAAAAATGATCGCCATTATGAGCGGCAGATGACTGTTAGTGCCGTAATAATAATAATAGACTAATAATAATAATAATAATAATAATAATAATAATAATAATAATAATAATAATAATAATAATAATAACATAGCTTCAGCTATTAAGTGTATGATTTTGAATTTATAACAGTAAATGGTATTATTGGTTTTGCATCCCACTAACTACTTTTACGGTTTTCAGAGTCGCCAAGGTGCCGAAATTTTGTCCTGCAAGAGTTCTTTTATGCGCCAATAAGTCTTCAGACACGAGGTTGGTGTATATGAGGGCTTTCAAATACCACCGAACTGACCTGGGATCGAACCCACCAACTTAAGCTCACACGGCCAGCGCTCTACCGTCTGAGCTATTCAGCCTGGCTTTTGAACTTGAGCTAGTTAGGCAGTCTGCATACCAATTTTGACGTACTGATTGCTCTGCCATCTAGTGGGGAAAGCAGAACTCTACTGTACGTTCCCTAAGGGGTTAAGTAGTTATTTTGTTCGTTAGATGCCGAGTTTGCCTCCGAAAGTCTGTAGCATGCTAGTGATTATGGCATGGACTACCGAGATTATTGCCCTCCCTTCAAGAATCGACTACTTCACCTGAGATCATCATCATCATCGTCATGCTGTTTCGTTGGTGATGAAGTGATTCTGCGATGGTAATATACTGCCAATTAGCTTTTGAATACCCTTTATTACTTTTATGGAAACGACTCCCCAGAAAATCTATTACGTTCTGTATCCACGATGTGATGACAGCTACGCAATAAATGAACAATCTTTCGCAACCAATGTTCATAAGATAAGATATATAACCATGTCCTTGTACTGATTTTATCGGGTAACTAGATATCCGGAGGCAACGAATGTTGCTGTACATACTACTGTAAATGCAACTGTACTCAGTACAAGTGAATCAGTTCAAATTACTTCACCGAGCTGGATAGCTGCAGTCGCTGAAGTGCGGCCAGTATCCAGTGTTCGGGAGATAGTGGGTTCGAACCCCACTGTCGGCAGCCCTGAAGATCATTTTCCGTGGTTTTACAGCAAGGAAATGCTGGGGCTGTACCTTAATTAAGGCCACGGACGCTTCCTTCCCACTCCTAGGCCTTTCCTGTCCCATCGTCGCCATAAGACCTGTCTGTGTCGGTGCGTCGTAAAGCAACTTGCAAATTACTTCAGCAAAGATGCAGTCATTATTAGAAATCCAAGTCCGAAGACAAGACATTTCGGTCTACGAGCTGATAATATTCTTCTTCCGTAACCCTTATCCAGGGAGTTCCTGGCTCATTCAGTGGATCATTTTCCTCCATCCCGTTTTTGAACCTTCCTGGAGACACAAAAGATGTGTGTCGCTTCTTGATACTCCTTAGTTCTTGGTCCTGGTCTACTTGACTCTTCTTTTAGGTTATTATTTCGGTGGGATCGCCATTCTCAGAGGAACTTTACACCTAACTACAGTCAAAACCGTTTATTGCGACATTGCTTATAACTTTGTATTGGATATAACGGTGAAATATAACGGTCCCTTCTAAATCCTATATTAACACTGTTTTTAAAAAGTCGCTTAGTACGACATCACTTATTACGACATATCGTACAAACGACGTTTTTTTAAAAACACATTTTTAGGGAAATATATCAAATATAACACCCAATGTTGATTTTTGTTTATTACGTTTTCGGGGATTGCTGACAACAATGCAAAGCTTATTTTCAAACTCTTGTTTTCAGTAGATTGTAGCACTGCCTTCGTAATATACAGGCCGTACTGTAGAAAGCGCGCCAAGCCAATCAGCTGATCAACTGAGGCGAGCTAAGCGAATGTTACAAATTGGACTTGTGAATGTTATCCATAAGGATTGGGGGCATTCTTAGGATAATTGTGACCGTTGAGAGCAAAAAAATTATATTAAAGCACATTGCATGTTTTGCTTTAAATTTATCATATCAGGATTTACGTAAACAGCTGTTATTAAGATAATGAGACCTTGTAGTTTAGGTTAGGCATGGTATCTTCACGTGGTGAGTAATGTAAATTCAAGGGACGTAATACTTCTCGTGTAATTTATTCATTTCATTGTTATCGTATAACACGTTTTTGTGGAACTATAATGTGCTACAAATTTAAATACAGGGTGCCAAAGTTCGCATTTGCCACAATGCTGAGAACTTGTGCGTACCACGGCGAAAATACATCTATAAAAGTAATTAGACATTAATATTTTCATTTTCTTCGTATGGGGGCAGGTGACCTTTACGAAAAATGGAAAATCCCAACCGAAAAAGTACCTATTACGAAGAATAAAGCTGTATGTTTCACTCATTTTCCAGAGCTGATAATGAGTTCTGCTCTTGACTTTCTTGTTACACAGATTTACAGCAGAGTGTTTATCGTTGATACAGAACAAGCATAAACGTGGACAGTTAGCAATGGAACCTACATATGGTTATTTCTTGGGTTCGTAATGTTGAGTACGTGCTGTCTCTTCTCCCCAAAATTAATGCGAATAAAAACCATTCCTCGGCAGTTTCCGTGAATGTGGGAAGTAACTAATAGATCTGGATGAGCAATGCATTAATATTTGGAAAAACATGGGCTATTCCTAAACAAAAATCGATACAAATGTTTGTATAGAAGAAAGGGTCTCAAGAAAGTCTTCGAAGGATAGTGCCAGAAGTGTCAACAACAACAAAAAGCAAGAAAGCTATGGTCACCTAGAGATATAGAAGTAAAATGTACACTGACTGACAGAGCAAATGCAACACCAAGAAGAAGTGGTCAGAACTTTATGCCAATTGCAGGGTAGACTGACGTCACTGAGGTATGCTCATGATGTGAAATGCGCCGCTGTGCTGCGCACGTAGCGAACGATAAATGGGACACGGCGTTGGCGAATGGCCCACTTCGTACCGTGATTTCTCAGCCGACAGTCATTGTAGAACGTGTTGTCGTGTGCCACAGGACACGTGTATAGCTAAGAATGCCAGGCCGCCGTCAACGGAGGCATTTCCAGCTGACAGACGACTTTACGAGGGGTATGGTGATCGGGCTGAGAAGGGCAGGTTGGTCGCTTCGTCAAATCGCAGCCGATACCCATAGGGATGTGTCCACGGTGCAGCGCCTGTGGCGAAGATGGTTGGCGCAGGGACATGTGGCACGTGCGAGGGGTCCAGGCGCAGCCCGAGTGACGTCAGCACGCGAGGATCGGCGCATCCGCCGCCAAGCGGTGGCAGCCCCGCACGCCACGTCAACCGCCATTCTTCAGCATGTGCAAGACACCCTGGCTGTTCCAATATCGACCAGAACAATTTCCCGTCGATTGGTTGAAGGAGGCCTGCACTCCCGGCGTCCGCTCACTAGACTACCATTGACTCCACAGCATAGACGTGCACGCCTGGCATGGTGCCGGGCTAGAGCGACTTGGATGAGGGAATGGCGGAACGTCGTGTTCTCCGATGAGTCACGCTTCTGTTCTGTCAGTGATAGTCACCGCAGACGAGTGTGGCGTCGGCGTGGAGAAAGGTCAAATCCGGCAGTAACTGTGGAGCGCCCTACCGCTAGACAACGCGGCATCATGGTTTGGGGCGCTATTGCGTATGATTCCACGTCACCTCTAGTGCGTATTCAAGGCACGTTAAATGCCCACCGCTACGTGCAGCATGTGCTGCGGCCGGTGGCACTCCCGTACCTTCAGGGGCTGCCCAATGCTCTGTTTCAGCAGGATAATGGCCGCCCACACACTGCTCGCATCTCCCAACAGGCTCTACGAGGTGTACAGATGCTTCCGTGGCCAGCGTACTCTCCGGATCTCTCACCAATCGAACACGTGTGGGATCTCATTGGACGCCGTTTGCAAACTCTGCCCCAGCCTCGTACGGACGACCAACTGTGGCAAATGGTTGACAGAGAATGGAGAACCATCCCTCAGGACACCATCCGCACTCTTATTGACTCTGTACCTCGACGTGTTTCTGCGTGCATCGCCGCTCGCGGTGGTCCTACATCCTACCGAGTCGATGCCGTGCGCATTGTGTAACCTGCATATCGGTTTGAAATAAACATCAATTATTCGTCCGTGCCGTCTCTGTTTTTTCCCCAACTTTCATCCCTTTCGAACCACTCCTTCTTGGTGTTGCATTTGCTCTGTCAGTCAGATATTATTGCACGTTTGTTGTCTCCATATTTGTATTAATGCATAATTATTTGTTGGGTACATTGACGAGTAAAACACTGAAGATTTGACCTCGTAGATCGCACTTCAAACCTACTTCTCTTAAAATTACATAGACCTGACTTAGGAGTTACGATGCGATTACAGGTTTTAGTGATGTCACCTGTAATATTAATACAACATTTGTAAATATTTCATAATTACAAAAGGTACAGACGCATTATGTCCTTGCATTACACGGGTCGGACGGAGGAAACAGTTCGCATCTTTGTGTGACGTCATCGGAGGTACAGTACGACCTGTACATCACGAAGGCAGCGCATTTTCGGAGAAATATATCGACTATAACACCCAATGTTGATTTTTGTTTATTACGTGTTCGGCGATTGCTGACAACAATGCAAAGCTTATTTTCAAACTCTTGTTTTCAGTAGATTGTAGATTTCAAATCAGTCTGTTAAATAGTCAAGGCAAACATCCCCGTAAAGACGCTGCAAAAGAAAGGGAAAGTGTATAATATTGAAGAAAAGTCACGCATAATATTGGCAGTTAAAAACATGGGAAAACAAATGTCAGCATTGCGAAGGAATTGAGTGAATCACACTCGACGATTTCAAAGATTTGGAAGGAAAGAGAGAACATCTCATTTATTAGCCAAGACCGTGTGCGACATTATCGTTCAATTTATATTGTTGCTACTTCTTTCCTCACTTATTTTATATTTTGCTGGGAAATTATTGCTGTAGGTACTGTATAAACATTAGAAGCAAGATTCCTCTTGGTCCCACTCCACAAATACTGTGTTACAAATACAGTACTAATTTCACTTAGAAAGTTGGATTATTTGCTACCGCCGCCCGGCACAGGGCATTGAGTCGCCGGCTGTACGGTCAAAGCCATCGCCTAGCAGGTAACCCTATCCAGACAATTACACTGATAATGCAGTACCCGAAATTATTATCATGTACAGTTACCAGGGTGGGTTAAACGAGACCTCCGTTGCTGCTTCATATTAAGAGTTTCGGACATTAAGGTTACCAACCCATAGTATCTAGCGAATAGTTCGATGACGCATTGTCTGGGTCCTGGTATTCAACTGTGGCTGGGTTAAGAAGGAAGTGAGCGTGGCCCATGTGCTAGGACTTATTTATACAGCATTTTTCTAAACATTTGTAACAAACATCGGTGGGGTGAATCCTGGAATCAAAAGAAGAAGAAAATAGCCCCTCCTAAAATGTGTTGTTACTGAGTTACATGCGACGGAGTTACAAGAAGTACATTGGCCACATCACACGAGGTGTTCAATGTGTCCGCCACATAGTCTTAACATGAACTAGCGAAGCCGTTCGAAGATACCTGGGTCCTGTCGAACAGTTGCACAAGCGTTATTGATACGCTGTACCAGGTCTTGATGTCATTAACCGCAGAAGCGTGCACCGCACTTTTCATTTATCCACACAGATAAAAGTCCAGTGGATTAAGGTAAGGAGACCTGGAAGGCCAATGTACTGGACCTCGATGCCCGAACCAACAACATGGGAAGATGTCCAAAAACAGGCGTACATGCAAACTGAAGTGCGCTGGAGCGCGATCATGCAAGAACCATATGGCGCAGCGAACTGCTAGGGGTATACTGTATGTTCCAGTAGTACAGGCAACGTGTTCCTCAAGGAGATTAGATATGCTGGTCTGATCCGTCATTGGGGTAGCATGTATGAGCCGAACAGTTGATCATGGATAATACCACACCACACATTGCGTCCAAAGCACTGTTCATGATTAGCGACAACCGTACCATGGGGATTTTCAACCGGCCTCGTGTGTGTGTGTGTGTGTGTGTGTGTGTGTGTGTGTGTGTGTGTGTGTGTGTGTTTGCAAGTTTGTGATGCCACCTCTTCCAAATGTGGCCTCATCGGTGAACAAAACTGATGACGGACGACAAAAACGTCAATATGGCAGTGACAATTTGCGACGCCTATATCTTATTACCAACACATTGGCGGACATATATTCATAGAGGCATTTTTCTTGTTTTGATCCCAGGAATCACCCCCGGAGGTTCCTTACAAATACTCACACAAACTCTGTATATTGCTGACCCCAGATTTGGACCATAGGGCTTCAAAGAAGTATCGCCAGCGGACTCTGTTCCGGGCTATACACTCCAAATGAGGACTCTCATGGACAGTCCGTTGCAACATCAGCCGAACAGACGTTACAGGTGGTAGTGATTATTGTTTTAAGAGGAAGTACAACTAGGCAACCATCCTCTATATAACACTTATCAGAGAGAAAAATGGAAGGGGTCCGACACTTCGAAAAATGAAGGTATCGGCCAAAGGAAGACAAGGGCCACGAAGGGCATGAAAATTAAAGACACCCTAGGCCTCTATACGTAATATCGTCGGGGTCTGAAAAGAACAAGACTTGACCAAGGGAGGTCGGATAGGATAGATGAAAGTGAAGAGCTTGGCACAAGTAAGTGGAAGCAATGCCAGGACTCAGCTGAAGGCCCCGTGGTCGCCAACCCACGCTCCAAAGTTCAGAGACCCTGAGCCCCCTTTTAGTTGCCTCTTACGACGGGCAGGGGATACCGTAGGTGTTATTCTACCGCCCCCACCTACAGGGGGAACAGACGTTACATCCTCCCACTTGTTGAGATCAATTAGGTGGTTTTTCATAATATACTTTAGAGCGCCCTTGTAAAGGCTTTTAATTTGCTAGTGGTTTAACGTCGCACTAACACATCTAAGGTTTTCGGCGACGAAGGGATGGGAAAGGGCTAAGATTTGGAAAGTAGAGGCTGTGACCTGAATTAAGCTACAGCATTTTTCTAGCGTGAGAATGGGAAGCCACGCGAAAAAATCTTCTCTCCCTGATTACACTGTCATCCTTCAATTGAAGTTGCTTTGGAAGGCAACCTAAATATTCGAACTGTCTGTTTTTACGGCGACCCTAGCTTAACGCCCATAGCTGTGAAGATGAATGCTTAAGATAACAAGAGGGAAGTATCTCTTGTGGTTTGTCTTTGGATTACTTAAAATGGTCTTTGTTAGAAAAGAATGCATACGTCACAAACTTGCGATAAGTATTCACTACTCAAGAGTTTAATGGGAGTGCCATATTTCAAGATAACATAATCTCACATACTGTAATACGTAACTAGGTTGCCAAACTCTCTCCTCCAAATGAAAGTGTTTGCATCAGAACATCTACGACCAAACTCTTTACGGATTGCTGTATAGACACATAAAAAAGGAGATTTAAAAGGCATACGTAAGGTCATGAAGATTACTGGAAGAGTGGAAAGGAAAGTCTCCCACTATCCGCATTTCGGCACTCGAGTAAATAGCTCTATGTCTGGCTGTTACTGCCTGCAAGAAATAATCTGGCACTCATTTCTCATGTAGGCCGAGTGCTGCCTCTACAGAATAGGAAATATCGTTTATAAAATCCGACGAAGAATAGAACCCACGTCCTTCCGTGTGAACTGAGCAGACCACAACCCCAGTTTGAGGGAAAGCAATATTCAATTCTAAACCAAACCTAAGAAATAGAACTAATTTTCTTGAAGTTTAAAATTAGTTTTGTGATGCGAGTGATTGCCACTGCGTAAAATAATCTACAGATTTGTAGGAGGCCGATTTAATACATGACGTAAGAAGAACTTTCGTTACGCAAGTTTACCCAATGCCTAAATATTCGTATGAATAATTCGTACTGTGGACTTGGAATATATATAGGCCTATTTTACATACAGTCTTCATTCCAGTCTAAGCAATTGCTTGAACCGTATACCAACGTCTATCTCAAGGAGAGAAAAGAAAGTCGAGCACCTGACGTCAGAACGTGACTTCACTCTCGGTTTATCTTTCGTCTAGATATTTCTGCAGTAGTTCGAAAGGATGAAAATCTGCCGATATAAAATTATAAGAGGATAGTCCATTACCCCTCAAGTGCAGAGCCATTGCAACTCATATGTGAGGTTGGCTGAGTATGGCCTATTGTTGTCGTGCAACATAATGACACCTGCTTGTAGCTACTCAAATCAGTTTCTACGAATTTTTCTGTCCTTTTTGATACAGAAATCAGAGCGCTCTATGTACTCCAATGTTTGGTGATCTTTTTCTGGTAGCCTTAGCACATTACAGCTAATGTAATGTTGGGACAGTACGAGTGGTGTGCTGTCTAATGCATGACGTAGCGTGTAGAATAAATAAATAAATAAATAAATAAATAAATAAATAAATAAATAAATAAATAAATAAATAAATAAATAAATAAATAGATAAATAAATAAATAAATAAATAAACAAATAAATAAATACATAAATAAATAAATAAATAAATAAATAAATAAATAAATAAATAAATAAATAAATAAATAAATAAATAAATAAATAAATAAATAACTCACGACTGATCGGCATTTAGGCCATTCTTGTTCTAGTTTGTTGGGAAGTTGGAAAGGGATGGAGAAAATTTCACCTGCGAAGGGTCTAGTAATCTAAGTCTTTCAACTATCTGTGTACGTAGTTTCGATACAGCGACATTAAGAGCTGTTTCACACGAAGCCACTATGGCCGCACAACCAGTGTTTTTGGTGACCATTTCCCTCACGCCACTAGAAGCGTCACCTCTATCATATTAGTCTCAAAATGGAAGTAGCAATGCATTATATATTATTTATTTGTAGATGCAGTTAGGTACTCGCAGATTTTTGAAGAAAGGGCATATTTGTACACTGTAGCCCTACTCTGATTTGCATTAGAATCCAGACTTTTTTTTTCACTTTTGTGGATGAATGAGCATTTCATTTTTGATGAGTTATTCTAGTCTTTAAAATATATGACTGGTGTGTATACAAGCATGAGAAACATTATAACACAAGACGAAAAGTTTGTAGTTCCGTTGAGGTAAGGATAATTCATAGCACTAGGAAAAACTTGCAGCATTTAATTAATCCTTCGTTGAATAAGTTTGTATTAATTATCAATTTAACAAACATTATATTATTAATTAGTATATTCTCCCAGTATTTCCTCTTTAAATTCCTATTTGAGTATTTGAATATCCATATCCCACAAAGTAGGCCTCGACTGTACTTCATATATGAATGCATCCACATAATTAAAATTTTCTACTCCTGTGTTCATTTTTAGGACTAGAAGCAACGTACAACACAAGTTAGGCCGCACCAAAATCAGCGTCTCGTTTGAAGAGTTCCATTTGAATCCATGTAAACATATGGTGGTGCCGCCAACATGGTGTCTTGACCCTACCACCGATAATTCTGATCGGGCTACCAAAGACGCGACCCCCACCATGTCTCAACGGTCAAAGTTGAAAAATTAAATCACGAAATGGCGCATCCATGATGGCTATGTGTTAAGGAGCTCTAAAAATTAAACAGTCCTCTTTCCTGGCGGTCTGTCTGGGTCGTCCAGAAACATTAGTTGTTCATTCTGATGTCTCTAGCGTTTTCTAGACATGTTTTTCGTTCGTGGATCACCCACATGAATCATATACAGTATGTCACATCATTGGAGCTTTTCTGATGACTGTTGATGCAGATCAGAGGAAGGGCGACTGTAGCGCCCTTCTACAACATATGTGCTTGTGTCATAGTACGGAACTTCAATCGTTCGTTTATCCTAATTTCAGCAGAGTCTGAATGATTCTTACTGGGCGAATACGATTTTACGTCAGACAGTATATGAAAATAAAGATATTAGGATGTTCTGTGACGTGAAGTAATTAGTGTCATGGGTAGCAAATCTCCTACGTTTAGTCATCACAAACAGTATTATGTGTTTATAATGAATGGTTGTGTTGTTTTCTAGAGCATAACAAGCATTACAAGTGAGATAACAACGCGAAGAGCATCTTAGCCATCAAGCAACAAATATCCATCCATCTACGTAAAACTGGAATTCTGGAAAAGGGAACACTCCGCGTTTCCTTAATAGTATCGGTAGATGGAACAATATATTCTCCTTGTTCCCTACTTTATTTCTGTTTTATTATTGCTTATTTATATTTTCTTTTTTATTTAATTTCTATCCTCCCTTGTTCTTTTGTTTTAGCTTTGTTTTCGATTGTGGGTTATGCAATACGTCTCTACTCCATTAACTCCAGCAGGAGGTCTAACCAACTG
Source organism: Anabrus simplex (assembly GCF_040414725.1). Taxonomy (NCBI): domain Eukaryota; kingdom Metazoa; phylum Arthropoda; class Insecta; order Orthoptera; family Tettigoniidae; genus Anabrus; species Anabrus simplex. Next base: position 145,510,606 of record NC_090270.1, on the reverse strand, counting down.
AACAAATGGTAGCCATGGTGAAAATGGTACTTTTTTTTGCTAGTTGTTTTACGTCGCACCGACACAGATGGGTCTTATGGCGACGATGGGACATGAAAGGCCTAGGAATGGGAAGGAAGCGGCCGTGGCCTTAATTAAAGTACAGCCCCAGCATTTGCCTGGTGTGAAAATAGGAAACCACGGAAAACCATTTTCAGGGCTGCCGACAGTGGGGTTCGAACCCACTATCTACCGGATGCGAGCTCACAGCTCCGCGCTCTTAAGCGCACGGCCAACTCGCCCGGAAGTGGTACATTTAAGAACTTTAAATACTGTATTAGAAGCATGACCGACAGCCGTGAATCTCGCAGGTCTCGATGGTCTAAATCAGATCACTATTGATCTGCATTTAGGACAGTCGCTCAGATAGCAGATTTCCTGTCTATTGTTTTCCTACCCTTTCTTAAATGATTGCAAAGAAATTGGAAATTTATTGAACATCTCCCTTGGTAAGTTATTACAATCTCTAACTCCCCTTCCTATAAATGAATATTTGCCCAATATGTCCTCTTGGATTCCAACTTTATCTTCTTAGTGTGATCTTTCCTACTTTTAAAGACACTATTCAAACGTATTCGTATATTAATGTCATTCCACGCCATCTCTCCACTGACAGTTCGGAACATACCACTTAATCAAACAGCTCGTCTCCTTTCTCCCAAGTTTTCCCAGCCAAAACTTTGCAACTTTTTTGTAACGCTACTCTTTTGTCAAAAATCATCCAGAACAAATCGAGCTGCTTTTCTTTGGAATTTTTCCAGTTCTTGAATCAAGTAGTAATCCTGGCGAGGGTCCCAAACACTGGAACCATACTCTAGTTGGGGTCTTACCAGGAACTTATATGCCCTCTCGTTTACATCCTTACTACAACCCCTAAATACCATCATAACCATGTGCAGAGGAGATCTGTACCCTTTATCTACAATCCCATTTATGTGACTTAAGACTAGTTTAAATGACTGGAAAGGGGCGTCCTTCTGTCTCTTCAACTGCAGGTGAATGGCGAGGAGGTACCTAATATTTCTGACCATAATCACACACACACACACAGAGAGAGAGAGAGTGAGAGAGAGAGAGAGAGAGAGAGAGTTCACGAGGTCACTTTGGATGAAGTTTAACCCCGTTTTTATTCTTCACTTGAGAGTCCCAGGGTGAAAATGCCCTCTTACTAACCTGTTTCCGAGAATACCCGGTGAGTCGGAAAAATCTCTGTTTACTGCACTCAATCTGGCTGAGAGGCGATATTTTGCCTCCCATCAGAGAAGAAACCCTCTTATGCTTTATTTTGTTTTGAAACTTCGAGATCGAAATGTTTGAGGGGTGGGTTGGAGGGAAAACCTCTCTTCTTAACAAACGGTCCTTTTCAGGGGTTTAATTTTGAAGTTCGTTAGTGAGAAAGAGGTTTAGAATTTGGAAAAGGCTGAAAGAATTGTTGTTTTCCTATTTAAAACAGGTCGTATTTGAGCCAAGGGCCGTGCTGTTTGAAACGTGTGTTTGGCTTCTTGGCTCTTACGACCCGTTTTAAGAGTAGGATGCCAGGGTCGGCTTAGTGGCTAAGGAGGATTCTAGATTTGGCCATCGTTACTATTTTGTTAATCTGAGATCTAATAAGTGGAATACTTCACTCATTATACTGTAAGTATATTGACTCACGCAAAGCTAACCATAGCAGACCAATGGTAATACACACATCTAAACGAAGTCCTTATGCCTCCTCAAAGCAGGCCGATAATCTGGTTTTCCATAAAAGAAGGCCACTATTATAGCTTTAATAATGTTTTTGGTTTTACATTCGACCTATTACCTCTTTCTGGTTTTCAGAGACACCGAGGGGCCAGAATTATGCCTCACAGGAGTTCTTTTATATGCTGATAAATCTAGGCTACCGACAAGAGGCTGGCGTATTCGAGGACTTTCCAAAACCACCAGTTTTAATCGTGATCGAACCCTAAAACGTGGCTTAGAAAGGAAGCGTTCCCGTCATAGTTTTGATGGTATGCATTATCCAGCATTCATCACAGTATCAAACTAATATCCACCATCCAGAAGTTTCAACCGAGGTGGACGATCACAATTTTTTAAGCCTTTACATGAAACAAAAAGCACGAACATCAACAACAATGAAAATAAAAAATCTACAGCCTGTTTCCTGTCGTTCGACCGGGTCAGGGATGGAATGAATGAAGGCCCCCATCTAGCGGCGAGGATAGGAATTGTGCCGGCTGCCGAAGCCTGTCACACTCCTGTGGGGCATTGATATGAATGAGAGATGAAATGAAATGGTATTGGAGAGTGTTGCTGGAATGAAAGATGACAGGGAAAACCGGAGTACCCGGAGAAAAACCTGTTCCGCCTCCGCTTTGTCCAGCACAAATCTCACATGGAGTGACCGGGATTGGAGCCACGGAACCCAGCGGTGAGAGGCCGGTGCGCTGCCGCCTGAGCCATGGAGGCTCCCAACAACAATACTAGACAAAATCGTAAGTGCTTTCATATACCCCTGGGACAGTTACAAATTAAATTACAACAGAGAAAGTTGGCTAAACGGTTCGGGACACGTAGCTGTGAGTTTGCATTCGGGAGATGGGGGTTTGAATCACACTGTCGGAAACCTGGAATATGCCTTTCCGTGGTTTCCCATTTTCAACCAGGTAAATGCTGGGGATGTACTTAATTCATTTCCCGGCCGCTACCTTCCCAATCCTAGACCTTTCCCGCCTTTCATTACCGAAAATCTTCAATTTCTTAGTGCGACGTTAATAAATTGGCAAATAAATAAATAAATAAATAAATAAATAAATAAATAAATAAATAAATAAATAAATAAATAAATAAATAAATAAATAAATAAATAAAATAATAAATAAATGAAGGGTGTTCCTGGATACTAGGAATCCTTGAGGAAACCTACCCTTTCCTCAAGAACAAACATATCACAAAGATTTACTTAGCTTTTTACCCCAGACAGTACAGGTGAAAACCGACTTCTAATTAGCACCTTCTTAGATACAATCGTTTGTTGAGTGCTCAGCCCGGAGGCCGGTTTGGACCTCAACAGATCAGTCATCAGCCGTTAGGTGGCCCAGGCGTCACTGAAGAGGTGTACTATGGAAATAAGGAGCGAGGTTGTTCCCCGTTGCTTTTCTCACTGACCCAGAAGTTGCTATTACATCTCAGTCTGCCAAGCCCACTGAAATGCCCGCATCAACCGCCCCTATGACCATTTTGACACCTTTTCTTAACAGGTTGCTTTTACGTCGCACCGACACAGATAGGTCTCATGGCGACGATGGGACAGGAAAAGGCTAGGAGTGGGAAGGAAGCAGCCGTGGCCTTAATGAAGATACAGCCCCAGCATTTGCCTGGTGTGAAAATGGGAAACTACGGAAAACTATCTTCAGGGCTGCCGACAGTGGGGTTCGAACCCACTATCTCCCGAATACTGGATACTGGTCGCACTTAAGTGACTGCAGCTATCGAGCTCGGTTTTACACCATTCATAACAGGGATTGGCTGCATAAGGAACTAGCATTACTCATACATAACACTGTCACTTCCCTGTTGTCAAAGCCAAGGATGAGACTGAGGCAGACCACTGAAATTAACAAATTTATTCTAGCCTACACCAGAAGACATAGTGCACTGTAAACACTAACTCTTGCCATCAAAGGCATACTTAGATACATAGAGATCAACTTAAATAAATAAATAAATAAATAAATAAATAAATAAATAAATAAATAAATAAATAAATAAATAAATAAATGTCCGCCTGTGTGGTGTAGTGGTTAGTGTGATTACCTGCCACCCCCGGAGGCCCAGGTTCGATTCCCGATCTGCCCGAAATTTAAAAGTGGTACGATAGCCGGACCGGGGTCCACTCAGCTTTGGGAAGTCAACTGAGTAGATTCGGGGTTCGATTACCTCCTCAGCCATCCTGGAAGTAGTTTTCTGTGATTTCCCACTTCTCCTCCAGGCAAATGCCGGGAGGGTACCTAACTTAAGGCCATGGCAGCTTCCTTCCCTCTTTCTTGTCTATCCCTTGCAATCTTCCTATCCGCCCACAAGACCCCTGTTCAGCATAGCAGTTGAGGCTGCCTGAGCGATGCACTGGCCCTCCTCCCCAGTTGTATCCCCAACCCAAAGATTTATTCTTTACGACACTGCCATTGAGGCGGTAAAGGTGGGCTCCCTCTCCGAACCAAAGACTCACTCTCCAGGACACTGTCCTTGAGGCGGTAAAGATGGGATCCCTCGCTGAGTCTGAGGGAAAAACCAACCCTAAACGGTAAACGGATTAAGAAAGAAAGAAAGAAAGAAAGAAAGAAAGAAAGAAAGAAAGAGGAATAAAGGTAAATAAATAAAACCCATGGCACTACAGGTCTTGAAGGGCTTTGGCCTACCAAGCGACCGCTGCTCAGCCCGAAGGCCTGCAGATTACGAGGTGTCGTGTGGTCAGCACGACGAATCCTCACGGCCGTTATTCTTGGCTTTCTAGACCGGGGCCGCTATCTCACCGTCAGATAGCTCCTCAATTCTAATCACGTAGGCTGAGTGGACCTCGAACCATCCCTCAGGTCCAGATTAAAACCCCTGACCTGGCCGGAATCGAACCCGGGGCCTCCGGGTAAGATGCAGGCACGCTACCCCTACACCACGTGCCGGCAAATAAATAAATAAATAAATAAATAAATAAATAAATAAATAAATAAATAAATAAATAAATAAATAAATAAATAAATAAATAAATAAATATTCATGGTATTATTTAACGTTCTTTCAATTGCAATAGATTTTCCTCTCGTATTTAAGAACTTGTCTGCGCCGGGATTCATTCTCACAATGTAAAGTATAAAGGAAGGGCGTTTAAACAACTATGCTGTACAATCTAAATGAACGTACCGGTCTTTTTTTTTTTTACACATACAGTATTCTATATGTCTATTTATAGCATATTTAAAGAACCTGACGAATTTCACCTCACATGGTGATTTGGGTTTTGTTCTTGTTTGCTGGGGGCAAGTAAACGGAGAGTAATACATCAGGGATACTTACAGTGTTAACTAAATCTCTCACCCCTGTGTCTCGTGTGATTGTCTTCTTTCCAAATCTATGCTGCCCCTCTTGTCCACTGGTGTTCTTTGCTCAGCCTAGCAGTCAGTTCGTGAAGCGGGTGTGTGTCGTGTTACAACTGTGACCGTGGGTTCGTTTTCTGTCGTAGTGCGCGTACGGTTTGCTTATATTATGTTTCGTGTGTGTTAAAAGACGTGAGTTAGTGTCGTCATTCAATTCTACAGTTCGTATACAATGATACTTTTACATAGTTACAGGGAGCTAATCCAGGATTGGTCTTATAAAGGTAAGAACTTCCTAGTTGCTGTGCTGAGTACACATTTTAACAAGTGTATTTGATTTACATGATAACTTTGCAATTATGATATATGGAAAGAGAATATTTATTTGTTCATAGTCCTTGGCTCAGGGTGGCTTGGATGTTTCCCCGCGGAGTTTCCCATCCACGGCAAAATGTGACAAAGGGGCAGAGCGCCTTCAGACGGAAACATTTGACTCTCTCTTTTAATGAGATTATACGGTGATGTGTATGGGAATCGGCGAATCCGAACCTTTTCAACAGAGATACGTTTATGTTTTCACCTGTTTCTTGCGTGTCTGATTGTTTAGAAGGCGTTCTTTTAATAATGGAAATCCATGTGATTGAATGAAACATCTCACTCGGTGTTTGTTTGGTTGTTTTTCCTACTTTCACGCCACATTAACAGATCGATATGTTAGTCCACCTGGGGGCTATTAAAGCGTTGAGTATTTACAGTCAGACACGGCGGGTAGCCGGTTCGAGTTCCGTTGTTGAAGAAAAAAAAAATCATCTGAATGTTGGCCGGCAGAGTTGGAGATGTGGTATACAATTTCGAATCTCTAGATAGCGTGGCAAAGCCGGTGTTAAATTACAAACCTATCCGTAAGATCATAATTATGTGAGGGCATATGACGCCAATGATGGTGATTCGTCCCATTGAATGGGGACGTTCATCATTGACCAAACCCTTGGTGTTAAGTAGGGCAGGTATGTCAAGGTCACGAGCTGACTGATAACTGCGTGCAAGGAAAACAGCTGCTACGAACGCTAGTTCAGGACGTGCAAACCTGGAGGGGTGTACATTACACTTTCGTAACTACTGTATTCCATACAATACATGTATATATTTTTTCATATAAGGACGTACTGTACATAACTAATGTGTTCAGCACGGCGTTTGTATAAGATGTGACATGTTTTGTAACCACCGTGTACCAGGTAAATAAATAATTAATTTAAAGGTTGCTATAAACGTTGAAGTACAAAATAAAATAGGACTTAACATGCTTAACTCTCATATGAACATTTGTGAAGCAGAATGACACCGAATACTATGCCGCTATCATATCGCTTTTGCAGTAAAACGGCATACTTTTATAAACTGAAACAAAAAGGAAATTCTAGGTTATGATAAAAGTAGTAGTATCTTTTCAAACAATCATGTTGATACAGAAGTACACAAACACACACTAACAAATTGCTATGTCAATCCTTAGCCACAGCCTATGCAACTGAATGTTTCAATCATTACTTGTAGATGGACACAGGTAACTGGAATTTAACATCGGTAGTCGTGCACAGCCCTAAGTCAGCAACGTGGAGAAGTACAAGCCGCATACGGGTATTTCTGGCGCGGACACTGCGCTTTTTTGCTAGTGGCTTTACGTCGCACCGACACAGATAGGTCTTATGGCGACGATGGGATAGGAAAGGGCTAGGCATTGGAAGGAAACGGCCGTGGCCTTAATTAAGGTACAGCCCCAGCATTTGTCTGGTGTGAAAATGGGAAACCACGGAAAACCATCTTCAGGGCTGCTGACAGTGGGATTCGGCCCACTATCTCCCGGATGCAAGCTCACAGCTGCGCGCTCCTAACCGCACGGCCAACTCGCCCGGTGATACTGCGTTTACGGCGGGCAAGCTTTCACACAGGTGGAGTAGGGTATACGCCGACTCCGGTTTCCACCCTCTCCAATCAATTAATTAATTAATTAATTAATTAATTAATTAATTTAATTAATTAATTAATCCTGATCTGCATTTAGGGCAGTCGTCCAGGTGGCAGATTCCCTGTCTGTTGTTTTCCTAGACTTTTCTTTAATGATTTCAAAGACATTGGAAATTTATTGAACATCTCCCTTGGTAAGTTATTCCAATCCCTAACTCCCCTTCCTATAAATGAAAATTTGCCCCAATTTGTCCTCTTGAATTCCATCTTTATCTTCATATTGTGATCTTTAAAAACGCCACCAAACTTATTCGTCTACTAATGTCATTCCACGCCATCTCTCCGCTGACAGCTCGGAACACACCACTTAGTCGACCAGCTCGTCTTCTTTCTCCCAATTGTTCCCAGCCCAAACTTGGTAACATTTTTGTAACGCTACTCTTTTGTCGGAAATCACGCAGAACAAATCGAGCTGCTTTTCTTTGGATTTTTTTTTTCCAGTTCTTGAATCAAGTAATCCTGGTGAGGGGTCCCATACACTGCAACCATACTCTAGTTGGGGTCTTACCAGAGACTTATATGCCCTCTCCTTTACATCCTTACTACAACCCCTAAACACCCTCATAACCATGTGCAGAGATCTGTATCCTTCATTTACATTCCCATTTATGTGATTACCCCCATGGAGATCTTTCCTTATATTAACACCTAGATACTTACAATGATCCGCAAAAGGAACTTTCACCCCATCAACGCAGTAAGTAAAACTGAGAGGACTTTTCCTATTTGTGAAACTCACAACCTGACTTTTAATCCCGTTTATCATCATACCATTGCCTGCTGTCCATCTCACAACATTATCGAGGTAATTTTGCAGTTGCTCACAATCTTGTAGTGAGCTTGCATCCGGGAGATAGTAGGTTCGAATCCCACTATCGGCAGCCCTGAAGGTGGTTTTCCGTGGTTTCCCATTTTCACACCAGGCAAATGCTGGGGCTGTACCTTAATTAAGGCCACGGCCGCTTCCTTCCAACTCCTAGACCTTTCCTATCCCATCGTCGCCATAAGACCTATCTGTGTCGGTGCGACGTAAAACCCCTAGCAAAAAAAAAAAAAAAAAAACAAAAAACAAACTTGTAACTTATTTATTGCTCTATACAGAATAGCATCATCCGCAAAACTACCACCACCTCCTCCTTATCGTCGCCGTCACCATACTACACAATAAAACACATAACATGCAGTAGTTAAAATGGACATAGGAACACACACACGCGTAATAATTTTTACTTCTCAGGCAACGAGTAACTAACGTAATGACCGAAGATGTGTGAACAGATAAATGAAGATCGCAACCCGTCCATCATCAAGGCCAATAGATGGTATCCAAGTGCCTTGGCATTAGACCGCACACACTTAATCTCGCATTTTAACGTTGCTCTAGGTAAGCAAGTAAGCTCGTAGTTGTACTTGACTGCTGATATAATTATAATGAGGGTGTCCTCATTTCATAAATTAAATGTCTTAAATTTGTGAGACAGTCAGAATATAAACCAAAGTCAATGTGGAGGGAAGCAATTGACTAATCCCCAGACTCACACGGCGAATCTTGAGTTGTTAATGGAATACAGTCGTTTGTAGTGTTAAGGCGTACTTTAAGGTAACATGGATGAGCAAAAAATTCTGGAAAGCCTTCAATTGCTGCAACTGAATGCAACTGATTCAAGGAATCTCTAACCGTGACGGCGATATGCAGCAAGTGCCACAGCAATTTGCAATACGTCAGTTAAATGATCCGTGATGACATTTCGTTTTTGTTACATTTTTTTCTTGGAAAGCGAGTTAACAACTGGTAGATTTTGCTTTGACAATAAAAGTATGATTACTGTTTATATTTACGTGTATTTATTTTCCTGTGCGAATCACGTGGAAGAAGGAGTGCTTTGTTGGTCGGGACATCAACCGTTTGTGGAGGGATGTATTCATTACTGGTGGTTAGTAGTGTAATATGTTGTTTATAAATGAAGATGTGTATTAATACAATTCATAAACACCCAGCCCCGAGCTAGAGGAATTAACCAAACGTGGTTAAATTCTTGTCCCAACAGGGAATCAAACCCGGAGTCCCCTGGACCAATATTAAAAGAAGCATTCTGACAGCTAGTGCAGGAGGGAGGGGCAACTGCAGTGCCGTTGTTGAGAAGTGAAATGTATGGCAAATCCTAACAACTTCCCCCTGTGAGTGGGGGCTGTAGAATAACACATATGGTAGCCTATTCCCTGCCTGTCGTAAGAGGCGACTAAAAGGGCCCCAGCGGTTCTGAATTCGGGAGTGTGGGTTGGCGACCACGGGGGCCTTAGCTGGATCCTGGCATTACTGCCACTTACTTGTGTTAGGCTCCTCACTTTCATCTATCCTATCTGATCTCCGTTGGTCAACTCTTGTTCTTTTCTGACCCGGAAGCTACTAGGTTGCGAGGTCTAGGGAGTCTTTCATTTTCACGCCCTACATGGCCCTTGTCTTTCTCTGGCCGATACCTTCACTTTTCGAAGTGTCGGATCCCTTCCTTTCTTTTCCTCTCTCTCTCTCTGATTAGTGTTATATAGAGGATGGTTGCTCTATTCCTCTTAAAACAATAATCACAACCACTACCACCTTCAAGCAACTCCAAGTGGACAGTAGGCTCATCTTCATGGCGACCGCAGCTGGTCCTCCCACGTTTCCGTGGCAACCATGGCAACCCTTCTGTCCAGTCATGCAGACAGTAAATGGACCCTCCCTGCACTAGCTGTCAGAAAGCTTCTTTCAATAGTAGGACTATAGTACGCTGACCATTGAAATAAGGAGCCGGACGTAAACAAATTGAAAATCTCAAAAGAACGAAATTATTAACATGGACATGTTTTGGACTAGGGGGTCCATCAGGAATTAGTGTCACCAGTTTCTTGCCATCATTGTAACCTTGGCAATAAGTGTTCGTCTATGTATGCTAGATCAGTAGCGTCATCTTCTCACGGTGCGCTTTCTTTCTGAAACTAAGAACTAAACCAAACCCCATGGCACTACAGCCCTTGAAGGGCCTTGGCCTACTAAGTGACCGCTGCTCAGCCCGAAGGCCTGCAGATTACGAGGTATCATGTGGTCAGCACGACGAATCCCCTCGGCCGTTATTCTTGGCTTTCTAGACCGGGGCCGCTCTCTCACCGTCAGATAGCTCCTCGATTCTAATCACGTAGGCTGAGTGGACCTCGAACTAGCCCTCAGGTCCAGGTAAAAATCCCTGACCTGGCCGGGAATCGAATCCGGGGCCTCCGGGTAAGAGGCAGGCACGTTATCCCTACACCGCGGGCCCGGCTGTTCTCGAAACAATCTCGTATCAAGTGAACCCCGCTATACTCCTCAGTCCAGCCTTGAACTGCCCGGAAAACGAACCCAGAGACAGGCACTCGAACTCTCCACCACAGGGCTACTGTTAGCCTGGTGCAGCCCTTGTAAGGCACACCCTGCTTGGTGGCATCTGCCATGTATGAGAACTGCGTGTTATTGGGTTGGAAGATAGTGTTATGTAGTGTGTGAGTTGCAGGGATGATGACAGTACAAATACCTAATCCCCGAGCCAGGGGAATTTACCATTTAAGGTTAAAATCTTCAACCCATCTGGGAATCGAACCCGTGGCCTTTTGAACCGTAGGCGAATATGCTGATCATTCAGCGAGGAGACGGACGCCAGAGGAATTAATAATGCACAATTAACATCCTCAGCCCGGCCATAAATCGAACCCGGTATCCTCCGAATCAAATGCCAGTACGCTGACCATTCAGCAAAGTAGGACAAGAGAAGTATTTATTGTGTTGTTGTTGTTTGAGTCATCAGTCCATAGACTGGTTTGATGCAGCTCTCCATGCCACCCTATCCTGTGCTAACCTTTTCATTTCTACGTAACTATTGCATCCTACATCTGCTCTAATCTGTTTGTCATATTCATACCTTGGTCTACCCCTACCGTTCTTGCCACCTACACTTCCTTCAAAAACCAACTGAACAAGTCCTGGGTGTCTTAAGATGTGTCCTATCATTCTATCTCTTCTTCTCGTCAAATTTAGCCAAATCGATCTCCTCTCACCAATTCGATTCAGTATCTCTTCATTCGTGATTCGATCTATCCATCTCACCTTCAGCATTCTTCTATAACACCACATTTCAAAAGCTTCTATTCTCTTCCTTTCTGAGCTAGTTATCGTCCATGTTTCACTTCCATACAATGCCACGCTCCACACAAAAGTCTTCAAAAACATCTTTCTAATTCCGATATCAATGTTTGAAGTGAGCAAATTTCTTTTCTTAAGAAAGCTCTTCCTTGCTTGTGCTAGTCTGCATTTTATGTCCTCCTTACTTCTGCCATCGTTGGTTATTTTACTACCCAAGTAACAATATTCATCTACTTCCTTTAAGACTTCGTTTCCTAATCTAATATTTCCTATATCACCTGCCTTCGTTCGACTGCACTCCATTACTTTTGTCTTGGACTTATTTATTTTCATCTTGTACTCCTTACCTAAGACTTCATCCATACCATTCAGCAACTTCTCGAGATCTTCTGCAGTCTCAGATAAAATAACAATATCATCGGCAAATCTCAAGGTTTTGATTTCCTCTCCTTGGACTGTGATTCCCTTTCCAAATTTCTCTTTGATTTCCTTTACTGCCTGTTCTATGTAAACATTGAAAAGGAGAGGGGACAAACTGCAGCCTTGCCTCACTCCTTTCTGGATTGCTGCTTCTTTTTCAAAGCCCTCGATTCTTATCACTGCAGACTGATTTTTATACAGGTTGTAGATAATTCTTCGTTCTCGGTATCTGATCCCTATCATCTTCAGAATCATAAATAGCCTGGTCCAATCAACATTATCGAATGCCTTTTCTAGATCTACGAATGCCATGTACGTGGGCTTGTCCTTCTTGATTCGATCCTCTAAGATCAGACGTAAAGTCAGGATTGCTTCACGTTTTCCTACATTTCTTCTGAAGCCAAATTGATCTTCCCCCAACTCAGCTTCAACTTGTTTTTCCATTCTTCTGTAAATAATACGTGTTAAAATTTTGCAGGCATGAGATACTAAACTAATAGTGCGGTAGTTTTCACACCTGTCAGCACCGGCTTTCTTGGGAATAGGTATAACAACATTCTGCCGAAAATCGGATGGGACTTCTCCTGTCTCATACATCTTGCACACTAAATGAAATAACCTTACCATGCTGGTTTCTCCTAAGGCAGTCAGTAATTCAGAGGGAATATCATCAATTCCAGGTGCCTTGTTCCTATTTAGGTCACTCACAGCTCTGTCAAACTCTGACCTCATTTCATCAGCATCAACAGCCTCTTCATGTTCCAGAACGAAATTATCTACATCGTTACCTTGATACAACTGTTGGATATGCTCCTGCCATCTTTCTGCTTTGTCTTCTTTCCCTAGAAGTGGCTTTCCATCTGAGCTCTTAATATTCATGCACCTAGATTTCCTTTCTCCAAAGGTTTCCTTGATTTTCCTGTATGCAGCATCTACCTTTCCCAGGACCATACAGCCTTCGACATCCTTGCACTTCTCCTTCAGCCATTCTTCCTTAGCTACCTTGCACTTTCTATCCACTTGATTCTTTAATCGCCTGTATTCTTTTCTGCCCTCTTCATTTCTAGCATTCTTGTATTTTCGTCGTTCATCAATCAGGTCTAGTATCTCCTGAGTTATCCACTGATTCTTAGTTGATCTTTTCTTCCTTCCTAACATTTCTTCAGCAGCCCTACTGACTTCATTTTTCATGACTCTCCACTCTTCCTCTACTGTGTTTCTTTCGGCCTTTTCATTTAGTCCTTGCGCAACATGTTCCTTGAAACGATCCATCACACTCTTTTCTTTCAACTTGTCTAGATCCCATCTTTTTGCATTCTTTCCTTTCTTCAATTTCTTCAACTTCAGATGGCATTTCATGACCAACAAGTTGTGGTCAGAGTCCACGTCTGCTCCTGGGAAAGTTTTGCAATCCAACACCTGGTTTCTGAATCTCTGCCTAATCATAATGAAGTCTATTTGATACCTTCCAGTGTCTCCAGGTCTCGTCCACGTATACAGCCGTCGTTTGTGGTGTTTGAACCAAGTATTGGCGAGGACTAAATTATGGTCAGTGCAGAATTCAACCAGCCGACTTCCTCTTTCGTTCCTTTGTCCCAATCCAAATTCTCCTACTGTGCTACCTTCTCTTCCTTGGCCTACCACTGCGTTCCAGTCTCCCATCACAATTAGATTCTCGTCACCTTTGACATATTGTATTAAATCTTCTATCTCCTCATATATTCTTTCAATTTCTTCATCATCCGCTGAACTAGTAGGCATATAGACCTGCACTATTGTGGTGGGCATTGGTTTGGTGTCTATCTTGGCGACAATAATTCTTTCACTATGCTGGTCGTAGTAGCTTATCCGCTGCCCTATTTTCTTATTCATTATTAAACCAACTCCTGCATTACCCCTGTTTGATTTCGTGTTGATAATTCGGTAGTCGCCTGACCAAAAATCCTGTTCTTCCTGCCAACGTACTTCACTTATACCAACTACATCTAACTTTAGCCTATCCATCTCCCTTTTCAGATTCTCTAACCTACCACAACGATTCAAACTCCTAACATTCCACGCTCCGACTCGCAGAATGTCAGTATCCATCTTCCTGATGATCGCCCCCTCTCGTGTAGTCCCCACCCGGAGATCCGAATGGGGGACTAGTTTACCTCCGGAATATTTTACCCGGGAGGAAGCCATCATCAGTACATCTTTCATACAGAGAGCTGCATGTCCTCGGGAGGTGGTTACGGCTGTAGTTTCCCGTTGCTTTCAGCCGTGTAGCAGTATCAACACAGCTAAGTCATGTTGAGTATTATTACAAGGCCGTATCAGTCAATCATCTAGACTGCCGCCCTTGCAACAACCGAAAGGCTGCTACCCCCCTTTCGATGAACCATTCGTTAGTCTGGTCTCTCAACAGATACCCATCCGATATGGTTGCACCTGCGGCTCGGCTATCTGCATCATTGGGACACGCAAGCCTCCCCACCGCGGCAAGGTCACATGGTTCGCAGAGGAGGAAGTATTTATTATAATGTAAATATTTTACCGTCGCATGAATCGTCAAGAAAACAAGAACTAGTCAATGAAATATGATAATAAAGGAAAAAGAGGAAGAAAAAGGAGTGGAAACGATGTCAAGTTCAGCTCAGGAATTGGCGGTCACTAAATTAAGAGCCATAAGCCTATGTAGTTGCGGTTTATTCGTCTTGGGCAGGAGAAATAACATTTTTGTCATGATCTCGTGATCTAAACTCACCAGTTTCGCTGTCATCGCTCTATAAGGCGGGGAACGCCGGGAGCATTAGACCGTGGATCGCTGACATCCTGCCGGCAGTTAAGAGAAACGCGCTCGCTTTATTCAGTAATTGGTCCACATCGAGAGGAACTAGAGACGGAAATTAAAGATTAGGAGATGCTAAGAACAATTCACCTCGCATTTCACCGGAGAAAAGAGTAAGATTCATTATTTTATTCCTTCTTCTTTTTTTTTTCTAGTTGCTTTACGTCGCACCGACACAGATAGGTCTTACGGCGACGATGGGATAAGAAAGGCCTAGGAGTTGGAAGGAAGCGGCCGTGGCCTTAATTAAGGTACAGCCCCAGCATTTGCCTGGTGTGAAAATGTGAAACCACGGAAAACCATCTTCAGGGCTGCCGACAGTGGGATTCGAACCCACTATCTCCCGGATGCAAGCTCACAGCCGCGTGCCCCTGACCGCACGGCCAACTCGCCCGGTGTTCCTTCTTTTTGAAGGAAAGATGAACTCTCTGCTTTTAAAAAGTTGTATCTGAAACTTACCACGAAATTAAAATCCTATTTGTAAATGTCACCGAGGCTGTCGATATGGGTCGACGGCTTATCCAGCTCACTCTGTGGATCAGATATCGGCCTCTCGGTCACTGGTTCAAACTCATTGGAGGTAGCTGGATGTGTGAAGGGTGGAAATATGTCCATTCGGCCCTCCACGTCATACAACGTCGGCATGTAAACGATTTCTCGTGACATATTATTGATGTTTACCCGACGATATTAATGAGAACTCACTCATAGACAGGCCAACAGACATCCAGGTTCTGTGCTAAATGGTTGACTAAAGTAAAACGGAACGTCGAAACATGCAATTCTTCTTCTTCTTCTTCTTCTTCTTCTTCTTCTTCTTCTTCTTATTATTATTATTATTATTATTATTATTATTATTATTATTATTATTACCGGGAGAGTTGGCCGTGCTGTTAGGGCTTGCGTCCGGGAGATAGTGGGTTCGAACTCCACTGTCGGCAGCCCTGAAGATGGTTTTCCGTGGTTTCCCATGTTCACAATGCTGGGACTGTACATTAATTAAGGCCACGCCACATCATTCCCACTCTTAGCCCTTTCCTATCCCATCGTTGCCACACGCCCTATCCGTGTCGGTGCGACGTACAGCAAATTGGAAAAATTATTATTATTATTATTATTATTATTATTATTATTATTATTATTATTATTATTATTATTGTTATTCATGATGGTTTAACCGTGTTTTAATATTCAGTCTCAGGATATAGTCTACAGGACTAGAAGACATTGTTAATCGTTGTTTGTTGATATAAATAAAAGTAAAAAATAACGCGTGTCCATCTCTTGTCCCGTTTCTATTCGGAGTCGCCTATGAAGTGAGATGAATCCTCTTAGCGAGTTTTTACGACCGGATGCCCTTCCTAACGTCAGTCTCTCCAGAGGAGTTAATAAGATGAAATGAATGACGTGATATAGGATAGTAGGAGGTAGAGAGAGAGAAACGTGGTGTCGGCACATATCCTAGTCGAATAACACAAAGAGGTCTGCTCAAGGGTTATCGTCGCCATGCGATGGACGAATCACAGTCAGTATCGTCATACGCCCTTACTCCACACGAACACTGCGGAGAGGTTTGAAATTGAATGCAGGCTTTTGGCACAAAATCTAGTGATTGGCAATTGTATACCCACCACCTCTCCAGCCTCGCCGATGACGGCGAATTTCTTTTTCGACCAACGGGACTCGAAACGACTAACCAAGGTGTCAGAGCATAAAAACTTCGTGCCTTAACAATCATGGCCACCAAGAGGGCAATAAAATATAATTTTTGATTTACATTTTCGTGAATTTGACTGTTATAAAAACAAATGAATAATGTCGTGAAAACTCTTCAAAAAATGCTCCTTATTTTTGTTGTCAACCCCACCTGCGATTTTGGAGTGGTGACCATCAGCACCGGTTGTTTCTATTTACATGCGATAGACTCGATAGACTCGTCTCTCTCTCATCTTTTGTAACCCATTTCCCCTGTTTAACTCCTGTTCTTTTTTGACCCTGATTGAATTAGATTTAGTAGGCCTAGGCAGTCTCATTTTCCTAACAGCTTAGACTTCCACAGTCGGTGTAATGATAGCAAAATTTTCCGGTCTGGTAGACCCCCGCCCCCAGCCTGAAAGCTCTTTGAAACCAGTAATGTGGGTGGCCTCCTTCACAACAAGTGTTGTTGCCAAATATCTCTCTTTTTCCGCAGTGACTTGAGTGTATCCTAGTATTTTAAGTTAGGCTCCTTGGCGGAATGGTCAGCCTAGTAGCCTTCGGTTCAGAGCACCTCGGGTTCGATTTCTGGCCTGGTCAGGGATTTTAACCTTAAATGGTAACTCCCTTGACTCGAGACAGCTTATTTGTGCTGTCCGCACGATTCCTGCCATTCACACCACACTCAACACAATAACACGCAGTTTTCAATACACGGCAAGCGCCGCCCTCATTCACCGGAGGGTCTCCCTCACAAGGGGCCCACCAGGCCAATAACAGCCATACCAAATTGAAATTAATCAGTATCTAAAGCAGTACGCGCTTTTAATTTCTCTTCCGATTTTAGGATTTTGTGTAACTGTTATCGAGTCTGTTATGGAGCTTTTCGGAAATGAATATGCAGTCAAGGGGCTCTTTGGCAACAATATCCTACTAGAATTCTAAGCAGATGCTGTTAATGACATTTAAGTGTGTTGAAGGATAAAGCAAGGGTTCCGCTACAACTTAAAGGCAACCGGACGGAGATCCAATCCACGCAGCGACTATAGATCGTGGTTCAGTTGGGTTCGTAACTCCCAACGTTTCAGCGGAGATTGCGCGCGGCATTCTCAAAGCGTTCGCTCTCTACGAAGATCAGCAGTGGATCCGTTTTACGGCGAAACGTTGGGAACTCGGAATTCGATCGGACCACGGCCTGCAAACCAGGAACATTTCTTCTATTCTCATTTTCTTCCCTTCAATGCCATTATTTATATTTAGACGGTACTTCTCTATTCTTCGAAAGGATGAAACACTTCCGTTTTCTACCCTGATTAGAATTATCAGGGGCTGACCATCGCATTGCTTTGATCCTTAAAAAAGCCATCACCAACATCGTTATATTTATTCCACCGCTATATTCTAGGTTATCTTTGACACCATTTTCCCCAATTTGTAACAAAACTTGATGTTTATACGTTGCTCCATTGCCCTATGACACGAGTCTAAGTTCGACTGCTGCAGCAGACTAACCTGCTTCAGCTCTGAGTGTTCAACGCTATGTGGCACTTCTCGAGATGTCTCTCTATTCGCACACGCATTGACGCAGTGTTATCGCACGTTTCCAGTGAGATATACGTCAATTCACCGTACTTTTTTAAAGACACAACTTGTTGTCCCGACCTTGCCGAAGTCAAGTCACGCGGTCAAATCTCGTATATGTGAGATGTACGTGACATTTGCTGGTTAAGGTTTTGCTCACGTAATGTTCTCTTATAAGTTGCTTTAGAAAATTTTCTTAGATTTTAAACGCTGAAGATTTGTCACCATTGCTATTCAAAGTGTCTGCAAATATACAATCCATAATAATAATAATAATAATAATAATAATAATAATAATAATAATAATAATAATAATAATAATAATAATAATAATCACACCAACATTAGCATGTTATCATGCAATACTCACAGTGCTGCCAACTTACATTTTCAAGATCCGCTAAATACCACTAAAAATCCGCTAAAATTCCGCCAAGAAATCCGATCTCAAATAATGAGCAATCAAAATGAGCAATAATAATAATAATAATAATAATAATAATAATAATAATAATAATAATAATAATAATAATAAATAACTGCACTCATCTGATCTGCGAGTTTCACTGGGATTAACCCTTTGCCTGCAAGCCGGCGAGCTAAAACTTGTAGACGTTTTACTGCCGGGTGCAAACTAGGTGAATCCCCTACCTCAAGGGCCACACATAGAACAGGCCAGTTCATTAAAAGGTGTTCCTTCATAGCCTAAATATAAATGCTACAGTTTCATTATCTGTCGTCATTCGTCAACTAAGAGATGCCCACCCTCATCGGAGAGTCTGCCTTACAAGGGCTGCACTCGGCTAGAAATAGCCGCACGAAATTAAATTAAATTAACTAAGAGATAAGTACCCATTCCCCACGCATGGCATTTATGATACAATGATTTCGTAACATCAAATCCAAATAACATGTTTACCTCACGTGACTGCTAGCTGCTGACAAGAAATCGGAATAGCCCGGAGACAGACTGGAGTACAAATCTTTAAAAAACGTGAAATGGATAATACACTAAATTCCACTATAATAAATCTAGAATTCCGCCAAAAAATCCGCTGTCCGCTAAATGATATATTTCTCCGCCGACAGTCTTCTAATTCCGCCAAATTTAGCGGAAAATCCGCTAAGTTGGCAACACTGCTCTCTCACTGTGGCAGTGAATACGTGTTCATTATCCGTCTGCAGTAACCAAGGGACACAAAGTAGATAACCAAAGTCCCCGGTCAGTATATGATGCACAGAGAAATGTGCTTCAATAATGCCTTTACATCTATGTATTGGCCCTTATTGAGAGCTTTCGACGTTCGGTAATTGGTTAGGTTTCTGGTCCATGGAGCACTATGCTCCAAATGAATCACCGCACAACCTTTGCGCCATAATTCAGTTATTGCTTTATGAATCTATGTCCTGTCACTATTAATGAGAGGTATTTACTGTTATATAATTATTAGATTTAAGAAAATATCAGGATGATTGTATCTATCATATAGTTAGGTGAAGAAGTTTTGCATTGCCTATTTTCATAATTGTTCAGAGTCGTGATGTACGAATCTCAATATTAGCATTGGCTATTTTAAAAGTGATTTTTTTTTTTGCTATTTGCTTTACGTCGCACCGACACAGATATGTCTTATGGCGACGATGGGATAGGAAAGGCATAGGAATGGGAGGGAAGCGGCCGTGGCCTTTAAATATCTTTTAAATATCTTTGTTTGGCAAATTACATTTGTGTTTTAAATTCCCGGAGGAGGAGGAGGAGGAGGAGGAGGAGGAGGAGGAGGAGGAGGAGGAGATGATGATTCATAGCCGATGCAGATTTTGCGTCCTTGATTCATCTGGAAGGATACCAGATCAATTATTCCTCGTTGGGTAGATAGGGAATTTTGAAACCTGATTTCATTTCGGTGCAGAATAAACATATTCACTTTTCTGTTTGAATATTATTTGGCTGAGAGTTTGAAATAAACTTATGGTTTAACAATGATAGAATTTTATAGTTGGTGAAAGTTAATATTTAGAATTGTCTTGCTATTCTAAATTACCGGGTGAGTTGGCCGTGCGGTTAGGGGCGCGCAGCTGTGAGCTTGCATCCGGGAGGTAGTGGGTTCGAACCCCACTGTCGGCAGACCTGAAGATGGTTTTCCGTGATTTCCCGTTTTCATACCACGGCAGCTTCCTTCCCGTTCCTAGCTCTTGCCTGTCCCATTGTCACCATAAGACCTATCTGTGTCGGTGCGACGTAAAACAAATTGCACTGTACTGCTATTCTAAATTATATCTCTAATTTGATAAATGTTAATTAAATCTGTCTTCCGGGTGAGAGGATACCCGCTACATTATGGGGCTAGCTGACAGTATTAAAACAAACTCCATGGTGCTACAGATCGGATGGGGCTTGGCATACCAAGCGATCACTGCTCAGCTCGGACGCCTGAGGTTTAAGAGTTGAAGCGTGGTCAGCTTGACGAATCCTCTCGGCTGTTATTCTTGTTTTCTAGACCGGGGCCACTATCTCACCGTTAATAGCTTTTAAACTGTTCTCATGTAGGCTGAGCAGACCTCAAATTAGACCGCACATCCAGGTAAAAATCCCTGACCTGGCCAGTAATCGAACCCGGGACCTCGGGATAAGAATCAGACTCGCAACCATTAGACCGTGGGGCCAACTCACAATATTTAGGCGAAAGTACATTTCAAATCAGTATAAATTAATTAAACACAAAGATCGGTTCTCGAACACGAGAACGCACGCGATGGAGTCATTTTCGTGAGTTTTAATCTTCTCGTTGAGGTCCATGAGGTAGGTAATGGTCGGAACTCGTTCACAAATTAGTATCGCGCGCTGCGCCGGGACAAACGACGTCTTGTAAACAATGACTTCTCAGGGTCAGGGCGATCAAGTTGGTCTAGAATGTGGTCTCACTTTCTCTCGTTACTCACGGTCAAGGCGAGTACGAGCTTGTATCCCAACATTGTGCAAGTACGCGCTCTGCTTTAAATGAAACCTGGCAGAGTCTAGCTGGAACATCAGCACCCTCATCACGGAGAGGAGGAGGCCGCTCAGAATGTTGTCTTGAAACTACACTGATTGGACCGTTCGTGCTCACACCCCTGTGGGTGGGGGCGGTAGAATAACACCCACGGTATCCCCTGCCTGTCGTAAGAGGCGACTAAAAGGGGCCTCAGGGGCTCTGAACTTTGGAGCGTGGGTTGGCGACCACGGGGCCCTTAGCTGAGTCCTGGCATTGCTTCCACTTACTTGTGCCAGGCTCCTCACTTTCGTCTATCCTATCCGACCTCTCTTGGTCAACTCTTGTTCTTTTCCGACCCCGACGCTATTAGGTTTGCGAGGGCTAGGGAGTCTTTCACTTTCACGCCCTTCGTGGCCCTTGTCTTACTTTGGTCGATATCTTCATTTTTCGAAGTGTCGGATCCCTTCTATTTTCCCTCTGATTAGTGTTATATAGAGGATGGTTGCCTAGTTGTACTTCCTCTTAAAACAATAATCACCACCACCACCACCGTTCGTGCTCATCAATCAGTGATTGTCGGCAACGTTTCAAACCTTCACCTCCTTTTATCTTCAGTGGGTGTGAGGTGAGGTGGGGTGCGTAATTCCCAGGTGTCATTGTCAAGGGCTTCTTACACAGACGGTCGCTGTTCAAATCCCGGCCAGTGCAAGTGGAATTTTGAAATGAAGAGCCTCGTCTCTGTCGTTCAAGTTCCTGTCTAATACTGGAGGTGCCCGTGGCTTTGATCACAAAATCTACAGTTGCGTGAAACTACAAACTTATTTCATTGTTTATTTTCCGCCGCCTCTCTCTCCTGGTTAGGAAAATTGGTGAACAACTACCAAGAGTGCGTTCTTATGGCCTCTGTCATGCAAATCATTCACGGAAGTCAACAGATTAGTGGTTCCGGTAGCACAGGATCCCCTACACTGGAACCATATTCTAAATGTGGTCTTACCGGGCGAGTTGGCCGTGCGATTAGGGAATGCAGCTGTGAGCTTGCATCTGCGAGGTAGTGGGTTCGAATCCCACTGTTGGCAGCCCTGAACATGGTTTTCCGTGGTTTCCCATTTTCACACCAGGCGAATGCTGGGACTGTACCTTAATTAAGGCCACGGCCAATTCTTTCCCACTCCTAGGCTTTTCTTGTCCCATCGTCGCCATAAGACCTATCTGTGTCGGTGCGACGTAAAGCAACTAGCAAAAAAAAAGTGGTCTTACGGGTGACTACATACACTCTCCTTTGTACAACTCCTATTACTTTTACTAGGAACCAATGTCGGTCCTGGTGTATAAACCTTACGTGGGCGGCCATCCTGATATGACGATATGCGCACTACTTCAGCTACCTTGATCACGTCTTGTGCATTAATCCTTTATAATTATACATAAACTATTTCTGTATAAGTGATACTTTTTGAGCTATAATAACTTGAAATGTTACATGTAAGGCGTAATATCAAATTTTTGCTGGAGTACTCTGATTCCAATTTGAAAAAGCTTCACGTCAGAAAATGATAGCGAAAGCACTGCAATAGAAACCATGCAATATACATTTCACTGTCCTATTACCAAATGACTTATAGTTTTAGAAGTGAAAGCCATACTTTTAATCCCAAGTCAACATTACCTTTGTTGGTGATTATGTTTATGAGCATAACTGAGAAAGCTAGGAACTCGAGCTATAGATTGAACTATTGAAGGAAAGCAATGGGTACTTACATTTTCATTCGAAACTAAGACTACCGTATAATCATCTTCTCAGATGTTCACTACTCTATTATTTCATCTCACTCTGATGACTGTATTGCAGGTGTTGGAGGCGTTCAATTGCACCAGTGAGTTGAGTATATATGCCTTGTGTTAGTGGCCCTCCAGCTTAGCATAACGGGTGTCAACTTTCATCACAATGTCCTCCTTCTGGACCATGTATGACTTTCTCATAACATCTTCAAAACTTTTGCTAACATGTTTCTTGTCGGTTCTGCGTGACGATAGCTTTTACTAGGAACCAGTAATAGACTCTGGTGTACAAAAGTAACCTGTCGTACGAAAAATGATGTTTCGATCGAAGTGAAGTATTCTCGCCGTTCATTATTTTATTTGAATAGACTTGTTTGAGGATGTTATTCTGCCTTTTGTAAGGACAAAGATTTTAAATTTAGACCAAGTGACCAGGTGTGCATCGCTCAGCGGAAAGTACAGAAATGCATATTGCTGAATACGTTGGCACACATTTGGAAGGACTAAAGAAAACACAACTCAGGAAGTCTTTGTTTACAAGTGCACTTCCTCTGCACGTAGCTCACTAGATGTAGGTAAAGGTCTTCTGACCTTCGGACCTACTAACCTCACTTCCTAATATCAGAGATAACTCTTGTTCTTCCTACACCAACTTCTGCCAAGGGCACATACAACATTTGGACTTGGATGGGTCTGTTTGTAAATAGTATTGAGAATGAAAATGAAATGAATGAAAATCCACAGCCTGTTTCCAGTCATTCCACCGGGTCAGGATTGGAATGAATGAAGCCCTCATCTAGCGGCGAGGATAGGAATTGTGCCGGCTGCCGAAACCTGTCGCACTCCTCTGTGGCAATGATTAATGAATGACAGATGAAATGAAATTATATTGGAGAGTGTTGCTGGAATGAAATATGACAGGGAAAACCGGATTAGGCCTACCCGGAGAAAAACCTGTCCCGCTTCCGCTTTGTCCAGCAAAAATCTTAAATGGAGTGACCGGGATTTGAACCATGGAACCCAGTGGAGAGAGGCCGGCGCGCTGCCGCTTGAGCCTCGGAGGCTCTTTTGTAAGTAGTATTGATTAGGAATATAAATTATTTTCTTCAGAACAGAACAGTTGACATTGACTGTTTATTTCATTCTGCAATATATGTTTAGTTTTACAATTGATTTTCGGATCTGTTGAACAAGTTAAATTTAGTGGTGGCATGTCTCTCTCTTGCCGGCCCCGTGGTGCAGGGATAGCGTGCCTGCCTCCTACCTGGAGGCCCCGGGTTCGATTCCCGGCAAGGTCAGGGATTTTCACCTGGACCTGAGGGCTGGTTCGAGGTCCGCTCAGCCTACGTGATTAGAATTGAGGAGCTGTCTGACGGTGAGATAGCGGCCCCGGTCTAGAAAGCCAAGAATAACGGCCGAGAGGATCCGTCGTGCTGACCACACGGCATTTCGTAACCTGCAGGCCTTCGGGCTGTGCAGCGGTCGCTTGGTAGGCCAAGGCCCTTCAAGGGCTGTAGTGTCATGGGATTTGGTTTGGTTTTATGTCTCTCTTAGCCAAACCCTATACACTGGGTTCACTTCTGCCCCATAAAGTTAATTGAGGACCCAGTCAAGAAAGCCAACCAAGTCATCTTTGTTGACCATGTGACAGTGCAAATCATTTGGTTGGGCAGAAGTCGTCTTGACAGGTTAAGGCTCTTGCGGTTCGTTTGTATCATACATAGAATCGCGTTTTAAACCCCTTCAGTTTCTACAGAGTTGAAGTGCTTTCGGAGTATTGGGATTCTGCTCTTATTCCTGATCATACTACTAAACTGGTTGATGTACCCGTGCTTCGCTACGGAATTCTATATTGCATACAGAATTCTAGGTTAGGTAGTGCACACCTTGTGAGCAAGATTGTCTTCGATTTGAAGGAAAAATTTGCCTTCAAGTCAGATAGATTTTTCCAGCGCCAGTGTAGTGAATTTATATTTTCCGACTCATCGGGTACGCCTAGAAAACACTCTTTTCTCATATGAAGACTGAGGGAATTTTCACTGTAATGGTAGACCCAATTTCATACCATCAGTCAAAATCAGGTTGGGATGTTTTCATTATAATGCCTTTTTACATCCTCAGAAAGACTGTCTTCGTGGTTTTCCCAACTGAAATGAACATACAATGACGTCAATAGGAATGGCGCGATTGAAAGCAATGCTTTCATAATACAAAATACTCGTTCAAATGAAACACCACACATTTTCTCACTTTTAACGAACAGAACTACGCTGCCTATCTAACAGTCCAAAGTTCCAGACCTGGAATGACCAAACCGCAGACAGCCATGATCCGTGAACACTCTTCGGCTTTCTTCGGCGGGGAGAGGGTCGAATAGTGGAGACTACCACGGCAAAAAACTATGCCCATTTACTAATCTGTTTCCTAGGAGTACCCGATGAGTCGGAAAATATCAATTCACTAAACTGGCGGCGGAAAAATCTATCTGACTTGAAGGCAAATATTTCCTTCAAGCCTGAAGAGAAACCCCCTCTTCACTACTAGTTTGGAATAAATTGAATGTAGAATTTAATAAAAGTGAAAAGAAGAGAATATTTTTTAAAGTGTTGATCGGGCCTTTTCAGGAGATTGAGTCGAAGCCATGTTTAGTGCTATAAGAATTGGAGGAGGGAGCAATTACATGACTGACTCACGGGCTGATCAGATTTCCAAAAAGAGAATTCTGGAATCCGGTATTTTAACATTCACCGATAGTGCTAAATTCAACATTTTCTGCCTCAATTTCCTCTCCCAGACTTGACGAAGCAGAACCACTGTACTTTTATTGGAAGATGTTCGTGAGGGCATTGAGCCAGTGTGTGCCACTGTGGAAACTGCTTTGCAGGCGATAGTGTGTGGTTATTTGGTGCGCGTAATCGAAGAAAAACCGAATGCAGCACGTGCTTGAATAATGTTTCCACCTTAATTAAAGCATCCCCATTGACGAACTTCATCAGTCAGTCGGACAGAGGAGGCCTATGGCATCCCCAGCCGCAATTGATTGACCTAATTATCGGGCTACATAAACTTGTTGAGGTGTCTCTACCGTACTGCAAGAAATCTCCAAATTTGCTTCAGTCCATAAAAAAGTATGTTCTACTTACTTTGTGCCAGTGTAACATTTTAAAGCATGTTAGTAAGAACCACCAGGAAATTGTGTCGGAAACTGTGGTGGCCAATTCGTTAAGCCTCTGGTTAGTAATATAGGGAAGTACCACACACACAATGTTTCCAGAGTTCATTGTTCGTCAAAACCTCTTTCTCGAAAAGTCCTGAAGCTAAATATCTTTAGAGCACTACTTGATAAGTTATTTTTCTATTTTACCTTCAAATTTTCAGTATGGAATGAGCAGGCAGTATAAACAGCCATCGGATACATATCGAGCAGGCGATGTGTAGACCGCGCCCATCAACCCCCTCACATGCACCACACATCTCCTTTGTCGTACGGAATGAAAAACAATATTTTCCCATATGCGGCAATAGATGTTATGTAGAAGGGTACGTGTCCTCAACAACGCTCGCCGCCCCTGAAAAATAGCTAATGAACTCTGTGTTTTACGGGTTTAATGCGAGAATGCTGATTTTGGGATTTTCGCCGGCTTTGCTAAGATTCGGCGTTATATCCTTTACACGCCTTCCTCTGTTACGGCTCAAATCCATCTAGAATAATATTACACTATTTACTTCCAGTGAACTGCTCTCATTTGGCCGTATATCCTCCAGTGTCTGTTATTGTTTACCGATTTGAACTTGGCAGAAAAGAAGTTTGTGTGTCTGCCTTTTGAATTATACGGAAACTTATGTAGGTCGTGCGTGTAGTCGCGGTGTGGTGGGTGCGTGTTTGCTCGACACAACAATGGCTCAGTTCCCAGCTAATTGCTAACTCTCACTGCCAGCCTCCTTAATTGGCAAAACAAAACTACTCTTAGCTGTACTCCACACCTTGGACAATATCTCGAATGTTGTTTTTATCATCGGCAATTTTTATAAACAGGAAGTTTCCTGTTCTTCACCTTGAACATCCTGCGAGACGAGCAACAGAAACAAGATTCGAATGTAAAGGATGGCGATGGAGAAAAAACAGTTTAATAACACTGGGCAAAAATGTTAAAACACATTTATCCTTTATTACTGTCCATAAAGGAGCCTCCGTGGCTCAGGAGGCAGCGCGTTGGCCTCTCACCGCTGGATACCGTGGTTCAAATCCCGGTCACTCCATGTGAGATTTGTGCTGGACAAAGCGAAGGTGGGACAGGTTTTTCTCCGGGTACTCCGGTATTCCCTGTCATCTTTCATTCCAGCGACACTCTCCATTAACATTTCATTTCATCTGTCAGTCATTTATCATTGCCCTCGGCAGCCGGCACATTTCCTATCCTCGCCGATAGATGGGTGCTTCATTCATTTCATTCCTGACCCGGCCAAATGACTGGAAACAGGCTGTGTAGTCCATAATGCTACAACAAAAGTACTAAGTGATTACCATGATGGCCTTGAATAAGGAGTAGTCTTCGTTAAATAAATACTAGTCAAATATTAAAGAAAGCGTAGAAATAGAAAGAACTAATTTACGTAAAATTAAATCCGACCGAGCTAGTTGGCCGTGCGGTTAGGAGCGCGCAGCTGTGAGCTTGTATTTGGGAGATAGTGGCTTCGAACCGCCACTATCGGCAGCCCTGAAGATGGATTTCCGTAGTCTCCTATTTTCACACCAGAAAAATGCTGGGGCTGTACCTTAATTAAGACTACAGCCGCTTCCTTCCCACTCCTAGCTCTTTCCTGTCCCATAGTTGCCACAAGACCTATCTGTGTCGGTGCGATGTAAAGCAACTTGTAAAAATAAATAAATAAATAAATAAATAAATAAATAAATAAATAAATAAATAAATAAATAAATAAATAAATAAATAAATAAATAAATAAATATTAGGTCATCAGCCCAGAGGCTGGTTGGATCCTCAAATAGCACCACCAAAGGTTATGTGGTTATAAGGAAACCGCAAAAACCAATGGCAGCACCAAAATGAGGCGTACTAGGCAAGACGAGGAGTGAGGTAGTTTGCCATTGCTTTCCTCACTGGGCCAGAAAGTGTTATTGCAGCACGACTGACCCTATGAGCAACACCTTTCATAACACTCACATGCACTAGTCGTGCTCTGAATGTCATTACTCAGCACCACCCATACCCCAGCAGCTTCCATATTGTCACAGCCATGGATAAGACTGGGACTTCGGTGGAAGCTACACTTTACTCTGGCCTGTGCCAATAAATAAATAAATAAATAAATAAATAAATAAATAAATAAATAAATAAATAAATAAATAAATAAATAAATAAATAAATAAATAAATCAATAAATGTGTTTTGTAGTAAAAATGAAATCTGAAACTGAGACAAAGAATACTCGACTGCTAAATTTGGTCTGTATTACACGGGTGTGAATTTGGGATACTACAAACGTCGATAATTGGCCAAATAGAGGCATTTCAAATGTGGATTCACTGGATAATGCTTCGTATTCTACTGACAGCTCGGAAATCATACGAAGAAGTCCTAACGAGAGCCGATGTTGGACGAGAACTACTAAAAACTTTAAAATGTAGGAAACTGGCATATGTATTGGTGATCGGTACCAATTCCTGAATTTAATACTACAAGGGAAAAGGCTGGGAAACATTCAAAAGTGGGCGTGTATACCAAACCCTCGGAAGATGTTCCGTCTTGCAGAAAACGGGGACGAATAGACCAGATTGATAGGCAACGTCAGGAGGACCTGATATGGCACATTCAGGAAGAAGAAAATAGTTCACCAGCAACCTCAAATGTAACCAATTATTCTTAATTACGACACAGCGAGAATAAAATACAAACTTATCACGTAATTAAATGTCCGCCTCCGTAGCGTAGCGGTTAGCGCTATTAGGTGCAGTCCTCGGATGCCCGGGTTCGATTCTCGTCACTGCCAGAGATTTAAAAATGGAAGGAGGGCTGGTATGTGGTTGAAATAGTTCACGCGAGAATTCTTATCTGTAGTATCTTAATGGACTAAAGGTAAGTATAAGTGCTCAAAGTGGAAAATACGACGTGATAAACATATATCAATGTTACTCGGTATCCCAAAGAGCTCTTCAGTCTGTGGGATCTGTGTCGATCATGAGGCCTCACAAGAATTCGAGATTTGTTTTCGCTTGCTTGAGGCAAGTTTCCATTATTTTTTCTTTTCCATTAATTTTTTCTTGTTCGATTTCTTAGGAAGTCTTTTATTCCTTTTCCATCCCGAAAACCTAATAAGGTTTGTGAAGCTCACAAAGTTTTCAATTCTCGTAGCTCTTTTCTTTATGAAGTCGATATCATCATTTTTCGAGTGATCAGGGCTGATGTTTCCATTCCTTGCCTTAAAGGAGGTAAAGCGGCCCACTGAGATGTGTGGTGGTGATTTGAGGTGCGATGAAGGGTGAGAAGGGTGCAGCTGTGTCCTATAGTAGGAGCTATTCCGGCATTTGTCTAAAGTGAAAATGGAGAAACCACAGAAAACCAGGACAGGTCAGCCGACGGTGAGGTTCAACCCTGTCATCTCGTTTTGGTGCGTTCAGCTTGTGTGGGAGTAACGCAAGTGAAGGACAGCCAATTCTGCGAATATGTTTTGCTTAGTGGTACGTACAAGTGCAATAACTCTCCAGGGACCGATTTCAGTTCATTTAAGCGTAATACACTCTCTCCATTACCAGGCCTAAGGCTAGGGCCAGCTCTACCTTCCAAGATGGTGACACATCTGTAGCGGTCTCTGTATCCCAGCTGAAGTTGGCGCTTATCTGACAGCTAGGAATTTCCAACAGATACGATAAGAATGATTCATTAACTGTCCTCCCACTCAGCAAGTGCACCTTGTGCTGCCTGGCCATTGCCGGTAGGTTTTATTACACATAGGATACGCAATAACCGTATCGTTGATGTAATTGTTTTGATGCACGGCTACCGCATATTCACTCATTTACGTGTCGTGCCTTTCGCTTTATTTGTAGTGAAGCTGCAGCCCTCCATTTTATAGGACGGCCGACGAAGAAAAATACAAGAATAAGACCATAAAAACGTGACGATGATGATTATTATAATGATAATGAGAATGGCATTTTGTTATTAGTTTAAATTCCTTCAGATTTTTTAAGAGACGACAGGATCCCGAAATGTTTCTCCACAAGAGTAAGGTGCCCGAAGCTAAAGGACGGTGTGTGAAATTTAAACTCCTTCAAATGCCACCGATTTCAGTTGGTATCGAATCCACTAACCTGAGAACTGAAGGATAAAGACATAATAACGGCGCAAATGCGGTTGCCATTTGTAACTTTCAAGGGAACCTGACGGCAAATGACATAATAAATAATTTATAATGGGGATTTATATAAGCTCTTCAACCTAAACTACTAAATAAAAGAAAAAATCTTACGATTACCACTTATCGTAAAATGTGCCTGTTTCCAGTCATTCCATCGGGTCAGGGATGGAATGAATGAAGCCTCCATCTATCGGCGATGATAAGAATTGTGTCGGCTGTCGAAGCCTGTCGCACTCCTCCGGGGCAATGATTAATGACTGACAGATGAAATGAAATGAAGTGATACTGGAGAGTGTTGTTGGAATGAATGATGACAGGAAAAACCGGAGTACCCGGAGAAAAACATGTCCCGCCTCCACTTTGTCCAGCACAAATCTCATATGCAGTGACCGGAGTTCGAACCACGGAACCCAGCGATGTGAGGCTGGCGCGCTGCCGCCTAAACCATGGAGGCTCAAGTACCGGTAGGCCTACTTTATATCCGCGTAAATTATGAACAGAACTACTATTTACACACAAATACTGTATTTAAAATTTAATTTGCGATGGTTTATACGTTAACAGCTGAACTGGAAACTGCATCATCTAGCGTCACGATTTTCGTGATTTTTACGTGCAAGGTATCGCTTCCCTTAAGCCCGCCATCGAGCAACATGTTTAAAATGCCTATTAAATTTCTGTTCATTTTTCACCCGTCTCCAAAACACCGTAAAATGCTGTTTTTCTCTCCAGTTATTAATGGCAAATACAGTATACCAGTCACTTGCATTGTCTATCTCACACGCTATTGGAAGTACTTCCTGCAGTACACTATCGATAGTCTCTTATAAAAGGTGTAGATATTTTCAACTATATATATACAGGCTCTCATAAGAAGTATACACGAATAACAGATTATAAAATGTAATACTAACGCGACGTGTTCTATATTTGTTGTTGAAATGTGCAACTTTTAGACGTTTTGCTTTCTCTGTAAATGTTCGAAAATATACAGTATTTCACACTATCTTTCGTGGTACCCGAGAGCCTCCGTGACTCAGGCGGCAGCGCGCCGGCCTTTCACCGCTGGGTTCCGTGATTCAAATCCCGGTCACTCCACGTGATATTTGTGCTGGAGAAAGCGGAGGCTGGACAGGTTTTTCTCCGGGTACTCCAGCTTTCCCTGTCATATTTAATTCCAGCAACACTCTCCAATATATCATTTCATTTCATCTGTCAGTTATTAATCACTGCCCCAGAGGAGTGCTACAGGCTTCTGCAGCCAGCACAATTACTATCCTGACCCGGTCGAATGTCTGGAAACAGGTTGTTTATTTCATGGTACCCAGCGGTATCCTATGGTTAACGAACGTGTCTACACTCGTGCGCGGTTAACGGCAGTCAAGACGCCTGCCACATGTAGCGATGAAGAACCGTTTTAGATACCTCATTACCGGGCGAGTTGGCCGTGCGCGTAGAGGCGCGCGGCTGTGAGCTTGCAACCGGGAGATAGTAGGTTCGAATCCCACTATCAGCAGCCCTGAAGATGGTTTTCCGTGGTTTCCCATTTTCACACGAGGCAAATGCTGGGGCTGTACCTTAATTAAGGCCACGGCCGCTTCCTTCCAACTCCTAGGTCTTTCCTATCCCATCGTCGCCATAAGACCTATCTGTGTCGGTGCGACGTAAAGCCCTTAGCAAAAAAAAAAAAAGATACCTCATTATCTCCATTTCTTCTTCTCTTCCTGTGACATATACTGCACAAGATAAACGAGAAGAACTGTTCTATGGTAACGATGACCACACGATGGAACAAGTGTTGGCTTCCTAAACATCATTCAAGCACCACTGAAAGGGAAAATTCTCGGAATGATGCTGTAACTGACCAAGCAGAACAGGGAGCGTTGCCCTTCAGGGAGTATGCAAATGTAAATGCAAATCCCTCTTAACACATAACATGATACAAATTCATTCTTTCGTATGGATATTCAGCTATAAAGAATGGAAATGTTACATACAATATCAATATCAGTATCGTTGCTCGTTTTGCTCCTCGTAAACAAACATTGTGAACATCACTTAATAATAATAATAATAATAATAATAATAATAATAATAATAATAATAATAATAATAATCATTATCATCATGCCATGAATACAGTACATAATTACGATAAACCGAACCATATGGCACACATCGATCATTCACAGCTTTAGCATGCCAAGACGACTGCTGCCTAGTATCCTGAGCGTATTGCTCAACTTTCTTGACAGATGTACTACCACTAGAGATGGTCGATAAATCACAGCCTGCTATTTTGTCATCGATATATCAGAAACGCTGCCACGTAATTCCTTTGTTTTTTCTTTTTCCTACCGCTTTTCCCACACCTGTGGGGTCGCGGATGCGAACTGCGACGCACGTGTGGACTTGTCCTGTTTTACGGCCGGGTGGCCTTTCTGACGCCAACCCTATATGGAGGGATGTAATCACTATTGCGTGTTTCTGTGATGGTTGGTAGTGTGGTATGTTGTCTGAATATCACGAGGAGAGTGTTGGGACGGACTCATACACCCAGTCCTCGAGCCAGAAGAGTTAATCAGAAGCGATTAAAATTCCCGACCCGGCCCCTCTGAACCGCTGACCATTCAGCGAACGAGTCGGACTTACGCTGTCACGGAAGTATCTGTGGCAAAATATCGTTTAAGTTTTGTACTTGGATCACGTTCAAAAGGCTTTGTTATCTGCTGTAGCTCAAGGTCTATATCCGTTTTTCATTTACCTGTTACCTACGGCGATATTAAAGGTGTTAAACCATACATTTTATCATAGTGTATTTATAAGCGTCCGCCTCTGTGGTGTAGTGGTTAGCGTGATTAGCTGCCACCCCCGGAGGCCCGGGTTCGATTCCCGGCTCTGCCACGAAATTTGAAAAGTGGTATGAGGGCTGGAACGGGGTCCACTCAGCCTCGGGAGGTCAACTGAGTAGAGGTGGGTTCGATTCCCACCTCAGCCATCCTGGATGTGGTTTTCTGTGGTTTCCCACTTCTCCTCCAGGCGAATGCCGGGATGGTACCTAACATAAGGCCACGGCCGCTTCCTTCCCTCTTCCTTGCCTATCCCTTCCAATCTTCCCATCCCTCCACAAGGCCCCTGTTCAGCATAGCAGGTGAGGCCGCCTGGGCGAAGTACTGGTCATTCTCCCCAGTTGTATCCCCGACCAAGAGTCTGAAGCTCCAGGACACTGCCCTTGAGGCGGTAGAGGTGGGATCCCTCGCTGAGTCCGAGGGAAAAGCCGACCCTGGAGGGTAAACAGATGACGATGATGATGTATTTATGAGCACAGTAGCGAGAATACCTATCTAGCAATAGCTAGCTCATGTTTCATACGTAGCGCAAATCGAACAGGGCAATCCTCAACTGGCAAATGAAGCACGTTTGAATTCATAATATTTTTTCAAGAAGTGCTTATCCGATTTTCAAAATAATCACTGTGCTGAATTTGTAATATTTCAAATATTTAAGGCTCTGTGTACAAAATAGTGTGGTACAGTTTAAAAAAGACAAAGTTAGTACCGGCATTAAATTGTACTGTAAGTCCGATTATTAGCCCCTCGCTACCATTACTGAAAGTGAAAACATGTCAGTATCTTTAACCGTTCACGAGTTATGTGAGGTGGACAATTTAGCTGAATATGGGAGGAATCTTTGTATTTAATACATTTCTTATTTGTTTATAGCGAAGAAACTATGAATATACTATCCTATGCCTCAGTTTTTCAGTTCCATTTTCTTCAATCCTCATTGCACTTAAGTATTGTAATGTAAGTGTACGTATAACGGTACATAACTAAGGTTAAGATTGGTACTGTAACAAACTTCCAGATTGAGTTCCAGCCCCTGTTGTATGTTGTACTTATATTAGACTGTGTGATGAACACTTGTCATAAAAGTAATCTTATTTTTAAACCTACATTAAGTACTGTATGGTATCCAGGAGACACGACACGGGTAATCACATTCCGTTTGTTTATTTATTCCACATTATGTTAACATCTTTATCCCTATGCATTATTAAAACTTTAAAATAATTAAGGTGGATACTATCTGTCCCACTTCTAATGTCCCGAATCTTCGGAAAAATACTACCCGACATTGTCATATTCAGTTAGAAGTATTTCTATACTGGCTGCCCGCGACCAAAGAGTGACCGTGACGATAATCATATGCTCGTGCTTCCTGTGACTGAATCGCACATAAGTAAGATATTTTCGTGTCACAGATATTTTTATTTATTTACAATTTGCTATACGTCGCACGGACACAGTAGGTCTTATGGCGACGATGGCATAGGAGAGGGCTAGGAGTGGGAAGGAAGCGACTGTGGCCTTAATTAAGGCATTAATTAAGGTGTGAAAATGGGAAATCACGAAAAACCATCTTTAGGGCAACTGACAGTGGGGTTCGAACCCACTATCTCCCGAATGCAAGCTCGCAGCTGCCTGACCCTAACCACACGGCCAATTCGCTCGGTCAGACAACCCCTGTGTTGGTCTCACGTACCGGAGTGAACTTCGTGCTAACAGTCCAGGATTAAATTTTAGACGAGCCGGGAGTACAAACTGTGGCTTGCGGATACGTAGCAATAATAATAATAATAATAATAATAATAATGGACGTCAGAGGTAAACTATCGCGAGTGATATCTCAGTAACTTTACAGGAAAGCAGAAAGAAGCTGCTGATGTGCATATTTGGCTACCTTTAAGGCAGTTCGAGTCGATAGTTCCGACCCTGGTAAACTATCGTAAGAGCGAATACGATAACGAGCGCGGCGGACGGTATAAGGCTGAACTGTTGTATGATCGTGAAAATCGGATCAGGTGTTTTCCCATGCTGAGGTAACGAAAGCAAACAAACAGTTCAGTTTTGGTCTCAGTCGTGTTCGAATTACCCAAAACGGCGAGAAAATATTAATCCCTGAAAAAATAGCCGACAGACATCCAGACTTCTATTCCATTTATGTAGAAAAAGTTATATTGAAGTAATTACTGACATCAGATTCAATAGAAATGGTCACATTGTTGATGATTGTGACTGTTCTCAATTCGTTCGTTTTTTGACAACAGTTAGCAGCGTATCGATGGTGCAATGTGAAAAAGAGCACAGCTGAAGTCCTAACCGCTGCGCTTTGATGTACCGTCTCACTCTCCATGAAGTCTCACTACATGGTCTATTTAGTAGTTAGCAGATGTAAACGATACGGAAGAAAAAGCGAAATTTCACTCATCGTAGATAAAGGCACCTGGAAAACGTATACACCATGTCCACAGAAATAAGGGTTTAACCCAACTGCGCCACTGAGGTCGACACCGAACTAAAGTTTGTATCCTTCGGCAACAGATACTAAAATGATTTCATGCACGAAGGGGAATAGCCTTAGTTCCGACATATCACCTAACACGTAACATTGTTTATGGGCGACTAAGGAAGCGGCCGTGGCCTTAATTATGGTACAGTCCGAGAATTTGCCTGGTGTAAAAATGGTAAACCACGGAAAACCATCTTCAGGGCTGCCGACAGTGGGATTCGAACCCACTATCTCTCGAATGCAAGCTCACAGCGACACGCTTCTAACTGCAAGAACAACTCGCTCAGTTACTGCTATTGCTGCTGCTGCCGCTACTACTACTACTACTACTACTACTACCGAACCTTTGTGTTCTCCAGACAACGAAATACACTGTCAAAATGGTCAAAGAACTGACGTGGGGTAAAAGAAGAAGATAGCGTACAGAAAGAGATTTAGACAACAAATCAAGAAGTTCAGAGGTTTCCAAAAGACAGGTAAGGAGCCAATAAAGAAGGAAAGATCCAAAAGAGAAGGAAGAAATGGGAGGAAGAACGTAGATATGGACAGAAAATGAAGGCAGAGAGGGCGAAACACAAAGTAAAGTTTGTCAAGTGTGGTGCACAGATGCCCTAAAGTCAGAAGATAATAATACGGCATTCAGTGATAAAATAACCAAGGAAGTAATGCTAATTAGGTGTTCTAGTATAACATATTCTATAACAATACAATGTGTCTACATCACATGT
Organism: Anabrus simplex; assembly: GCF_040414725.1. NCBI lineage: Eukaryota > Metazoa > Arthropoda > Insecta > Orthoptera > Tettigoniidae > Anabrus > Anabrus simplex. The sequence continues at coordinate 145,474,577 of NC_090270.1, read as the reverse complement.
AGTCTCGGAATGAAAATAAAGATAAAGTAATACAATGACATCACTGATGCGAACCTTGGGCGACGCATATACTGTAATAAGCCGCACGGCAGCCAGTGACTTGAGAACTGTCATGACCATAATTCCAAGTAGACAAACATGGGATTGTTCCCCATTTATCGTGGTTCCGTTAAGACGCATGATTACATTAATATTATTGTAAAGCCTTTGTAGAGCACAACACTACATAGTATTTTAGTTTTTGACTGAGCGAAATTTAGATGTAGGGGCCATCCGAATAGTGGAGAAAAGTTATTTAAGGGACTTGGTGGTTGATGATTGTGAAATGGGCGTTAGCAGGAAACACAAGAGACTTTACATATAAGGGTATTTATATCTACACTAAAAACGTCACTTTTCATTTTTTTTTAGGTTCGTCTAATAGTTCATTTCTTCCTTTGCCTCTGTGCAAATTTTCATGCAACAATTTCCACTAGTATTTTTTAGTTACTGCATTTGCATTTCTCGAAGAGGTGTATCTCCAGACAGAATAGTGGGTTGGCATAAGAACACAACACTGCGGTGTACCTCACATAACGTTTGTTGTTTGAGTTGCATTAATTGCTCTCTTGGTAAATGAATAAACATAGAACCAAACTATTCGGACTCAGTATTTCCAGATTGAGGGAAATTTCCCACGGAAGAGGGAAGAATCGACGAAGGTAAGGAAATGTGGGGGAAAAGGTAAAAATCGTAAAATGTCTAAAAACGTGGGATATTTTAACGTCACCGCGTCTTACTTATAAAAACAGCTTATGAAGGCATTTTAAATTATATATAATGTCCTTACATATTTAGACAAAATGAACTGGCGTGTTAATATGATGGTGCTGCTTTAACTTATTTTGATGAACCTTGTTTTTGTTCAAACCCAGTAAGCTTGCGCTGCAAAGTGACTCATCCCTCAACAATCCGCTGTTATGAACCGTAATTATTGCATGTGGGTATTACCTCATGTCACATGAATAACTTCTGCACATACGGCGCGACTGTAAAGAGGTCTTTAGTAGTATTCTTGTGGTTGTGGTGTTTATTCTTATAGAACCAGTTAAAAAGAGTGCAGTTTTTCCTTAGCGTGATAATGAAGAAAAAAGAGGAAAAATACTCCTAAAAAGAAACGCAAGACGAGGAGTGTAATGCCTTCAGAAGATATGGGGAAACTAGGAGAAAGAAGAGGTTTCAAAAAGAATGGCTTAGTGATGAAGAGTTTAAGGGGTGGTTAAAGCGAGAGCCCGAAGCCATTTATACGTTTAAACGAACAGCACGTAACGTCGAATTATCATCCGGGACAAGTGAACTGCAGAAATATAGCCAAGGTAAAAAAACATTGTAAACTAGTCGAAGCATTTTCTGCTACACCGCCAATCAGCGCATTTGTATCAAACAAGTGAAAAACTATTGAAAAGGGTTCTCAAAAAGTTAAGGAAGCTGAAATGAATTATATGCTTTCTTCGCTGAAGAAAACGTTGCTTTTTAAGTTGTTGGCCATCTTTACCGCCTAATTAAAGACGATTTTCTTGGTCTGTCGTATTATACTTTATTTTAATGTACCGTATCATACATACATCGAACCATTAGGATTATGGAATATTAGAGTTGTGGGAAAAGTCCGATAGACGAGGGAAATTTCAGCTATGTGACGGAAATTTCTACTTGAAGTGTCTGGCAACACTGTTAGGACCTCACATTTCATGACTAAACTGGTTGGTGCAATGGCATTTTAGTAGAGTTCTTCAGATAATAACGTCGAGTATATCTTACTATGTCTAATTAAATAAGGCTTTCGACACTTTTCTTAAGAACATTATGAACAACAGTTGAAAACTGAATGGGTTACAAATGAAAAACAACCAAACATTCTATTCTTCCAAATATAAAAATTTAAATCTCCTAAAATCTATATAAATACAGTAGACCTTTGTTAAAAAGATATCCAAGGGATTTGATAAATTTTGGTTTTATAAACGAGTGTCCGTTGTAACCGAGAATTATGCTCTCAGTCGAATGAGGTAGAAAGTGATATAGAACAAAACTTAAGCTTTTGTTTACATTGTACTTATTTAACTTTGAGCCCGACATTAAAGTGAAATATTAAAGTAGTACAACTGTAGTATACCTACATAAATACTACATAACTGTAGTACACCATAGTAGTAGTAGTATTAGTAGTAGTAGTAAATAGTACACTATTTCACTGTTGCGCCAGAGCCGAGGAGGACGCAGATCTGTCGTGCATTGCCATTCGGATGAGGGGTCGATCTTCTTTGGGGTGGTCTGGGTGGTGTGACCAGACCCATCTCGTCGTGTTCTACGGCCGTCTGTGAACTATTCTGTACAAACCCGTTGCACTGCCGACACAATTCGTCTGACACGAGCAGCAATTCCCTTAATGGATGCATCACGTTCTCTCATGCCAATTTTGCGCCTTCTTTAAAACTTACACATTTGACGGTACGGTTCTCGCATACATCTGCGAGGCATCCTGCATGTCTGCTCATGTCACACTGATCCATTACCTTCGGTTTATAGTGACGAGAGCCGGATCAGTCGGTGGTGGTGCGCCGAGATAACGATGTGGACCTTGAACCTGAGGGCCGACATGGTTCAAATGCTAAACATTTCTTCAGAGCGAACTAATGCACATGTCCTGTGAATATGAACTTCCTGCCTCTAGTCTTTCAAGGTGTCCTGATTTTTATGAACATGAGTGTAGTACTTAATTTCGTAAGAGAATGCTGGAAAAGAGTGAGCTTGTTTTGCAGCAGTTTCCGTAGGTCAATGACGGAAGAGGACAATAAGGAATTTGTCTTGAGGCCGTCCTCTAACCCGACTTATGGATGTTCAAATGGCAATAAAGATCTTAAAATACTTCGGTTCTACAAACTTAGGTTAAAAATATGCATTATGTTTTGTCGTATTAAGCAAGGCTGAAAAACACCTTCCTTATGAAGAATATGTTGATACCACAGAATGCCTGACGCTAAAGACGAGGTGTCGCTGAAACCTATGTTACTATAACCAAGTTCTACGGTATACCTGTTAGTCTCATGGTGGTTTATCCACTAGATAACAACCGCTGCTTTCAAGAGGCGTGAATACATTTCCCGTTTTAGCTATACTTTTGATGATGTCAGGTTTAAAAAAATAGGGGAATGACATTTTGAGAAGCTGCCAATAACAATCATATCATAAACTCAATTTCTCATACCGTTAGAAACGCTCAATAATAATTTCCAGAAAATACCTCAAACAGTTGAGAGATATAAGACATTTTCTGAATTATATACGTTCGCTAGTATTTTAAACTCCTTAATGATTTCCCGGTAAGATTCAATGGAGAAGAATAAATCTTCACTCTTATTGTGATAAAATTATTGTAAATGTATACTTCCTTAGTTTTCAGTACAGTGCGTGGACTATGGAGAATCTCGCTCACAAGGGGACGCCATAGCTATGCGGTCACCGATTTCATTCAAACTTTGGGAAGTTGAACTATATAAAAATGTACCAGTGTTTGTGTAATTGGCCCTAACAGTCGTCAGCGACCCCGACTTTATGCGGGCAGCTCGAGTTCGAGGAGAGCCAGCCTCTCATTTTGTTTACTTTTTATTTTCCCTTTTTTTGACATAAATATGTCTTAGTGCTGAGGTTCATTCGGAAAATTTGTGTAACCAATTAGTGCCATGTAACAAAATGTATGATGGAAGTGTAATCTAGCAACCGTGCAGGCTATGTCTTACGGCTGGAGGCCATCTGAAATTAGCAACCGTGGATGGATGGATGGATGGATGGATGGATGGATGGATGGATGGATGGATGGATGGATGGATGGATGGATGGTGGTGGTGATTATTGTTTTAAGAGGAAGTACAACTATATAACACTAATCAGAGAGAAAGAATGAAGGGGTCCGACACTTCGAAAAATGAAGGTAACGGCCAAAGGAAGACAAGGGCCACGAAGGGCATGAAAATGAAAGACTCCCTAGGGCTCCATACGTAATAACGTCGGGGTCTGAAAAGAACAAGAGTTGACCAAGGGCGGTCGGAGAGGATTGATGAAAGTGAGGAGCCTGGCACAAGTAAATGGAAGCAATACCTGGACTCAGCTGACAGCCCCGTGGTCGCCAACCCACGGTCCAAAATACAGAGTCCCTGAGTCCCCTTTTAGTCGCCTCTTACGACAGGCGGGGGATACCGTGGGTGTTATTCTACCGCCCCCACCCGAAAGGGGGACGTTGATGGATGGCCATGACCGAGAGATAAGACGTATATGTGATCTTTTGCTTTTCCCGTAGGGACATTTGACACCATTTTTAAAATTCTAAATGTACCCTTCATCTCTCTTACTATCGATATTTACAGAAAGTATAGACAAAAATCCGAGTGTCCCCAAAATGTGTATACCAGACTTCCTGGAATAATTTCAAAGCTATACAAGCAAAATGGACTTGAAGAGAGGAAGGTTCAATGAGTCCAATCAAATATCTTTCAAAGTCAGACGGCGCGCGCATCCACCACGACCTAATAGCAAGATCAACTACAATATCTTAGACCTAATGCTCCTATCGATTGGCGGGAAAATAGTGGAAATCGCGGTGATGGTTGTAATGGATATGTAGTTCGCACATGGTTATGTTTACATTGTCTATAGAGGAAAGGAAGTGCTATTTTCTTTCTTTATTTGACTTGAAAAAACACTGATATTTATTGACGAGTACAAATTTTCATTGAAATTCATCCGGTATAATATGTCACTAATTCTCCTTATTCTTGTTCTTATTATTCCCTGACCGAGTGAACTACCTCAAATTGTTCCTGTCTAATTCCACTAAAATAAAACAGGGTTCACATTCTAATAAATGCCTAATTTATAATGTTTTTCTTGGCAGATCGCACACAGGTGCACTGTATCTTACAATGTTAACCTTCATTGATTTATTCCACGACAACAAATTAAAGTGATTTATGAAATTACCAAGAAAAGATGCGATAAACTTGTAAAATTAACATTGTAAATAAAACTTTCTTAAACTATTTTATAACACGAGTGCTTCTATTTTTCTTTTACAGATTGTTTATTATAAAATGTGAAGAGTTGTACTGTCTTTCTCCATATTATGATCAGCGGTGGTGATAAAAATAACAGAAAAATGCGAAGACATTTGAAGCCGTGAGTGGCAAGCGGGACGATAATAAAAGAGTTTATAACACAGCTTGTACTTAATCTGATCAGCTCGCAGTCCACACGGACTGTGACGAAAACAGATAAAAGGAAAGGTTTGTTAAAAATGAGACGCTACTCTAACGTGAGACGCCGGGGATGCTGACGAGTTGACCGGACTGCTGTAGGTACACAGGTACCGGTATAGAGGCTGTTAAATTTAAAGACCAAGGGTCACAAATCCATGGACTCGTACGTTTGACACAGGTCGTCCTCCCGCAGCTTGAACGAAATCGGTGATCCGATAGTTATGGCCTTCCGTCGTCAGTGCAATTTCGCAGCCCCTCACCATGGATTTCCTGCTCTTAACCGAAGCAACAAAACATCGATTATTCTACAACGATGATTCATCACACGGTCGTTAAAGCAGCTCTCCCCTTCGAACGTCGTGGTACCGGCTCTGGCAGAATACATCAATACAGAACAATAGTATTGCTTTTACGACTTCTACTTAAATGACGCGAAAATTTAATGGGATCATATACCGTCATAACAGGTGGAGATATTGCCGCCTGCTCGCAGCAGCTGGCGACTTTGTGTTGGATGGAGATGTCGTGTGGCATATTTCCACTACTCATCTTTCACTGGTTGTGTAAATAGTTTATAGGTTGTCATTATCCATCATACGCCAATTAAATAATAAATAACTACTTGCTATGATATGACTCTTTTTTGCTGGCCTTTTCCCATTTACCCGGGATAGGCACTTTGCAGGGATTAAGCCCAGTTTTGCAGCCAGGCGTCTACCTGACGCAAACTCTAGTTTTCCTCTTCCAGTTCTGATGGCGTTAGGTTTACTAGGACTAGACAGTCTTTCATTTTCACGCCCTTCCCAGCTTTTCCAATACCCTCACTTTTCGGAGGTTGGGAACTCATCGGTTCTCCTCTGATTAGTGCTAAGTGGAGATCGTTGCCTAGTGCACTTCCCCGTAAAACAGTGACCAGTACCACCTCTCATTCCGAATCCAGTAGATATGTGCGAAGGGCGTACTACATTGTTTTACACTTTATTATTTTCTACCCAATTAAAGTACATTACACATCAGTTGTTACGTCCACCTTCTCAACATAATCTCCTTGTAACTTTTGCCATCGATGTGTCAATCTCTTCAGACCTTCCTGAAACCATTCTTTCGGAGTGCTGCGTACCCATGCCTTGACAGCTGTGTCCAGTTCTGCAAAATCCGCAAAACGGCGACCACGCAGAGGTTTCTTCATATTTCCGAACAGGTGATAATCACTTGGTGCCAAGTCGGGAGAATATGGTGGGTATGGCAGCACAGTGAATCCAATTTGATCCCATTTGTGGCTCATGGTAATGCAGCATGTCTTGTCACCAGTCACAAGCCTAGCCGTGAAGTCGGCTGGATCTTGATTATGGCGTTGCAAACGTTCTCTGTACACGTCCACACGCCTCTGCTTTTCGTCTGCAGACAAGAGTCTAGGCACCTACGTGGATGACACCTTTCCCAGCTGTAAGTGGGCTTGCACGATCCGCTGCAGGGTGTTTCGGCTAATTCCCGTGGCTTACTCCATTTCCGTAAATGTGATGCATTTGTTTCCTTGGATGGACTGTTCGACCCAGGCAATGTTGGCTGGTGTTGACACTGTCACATTCCTTCCCGAACTGGTTCCCTTGTCCACCGATGTGCGCCCTGTTTTCCAACCTTCCACCCAGTTGTAAACTGTTTACCGTGATGGCGCATGTTCTCCACAGACTGCCACCAAGCGCTGATGAATTTCTGCAATGGTCACGCCTTCTTTTCATAGGAACCAAGTCGTATAGCGCTGTCCCTGACGGCTGCTTCCCATGTTGTCTGCTCCTACGCTGACTGTTGTTATGAAATGGCTATGAGTGCATTCCTTTGCCCCTATGCGTGTGCTGCTACCTACCGGTTGAACAAGACACTAGTTACACGTCACCACCTTTAAAAGTGAAATGTGAACCATGCCTCGACGTACACAAAATAAAGTGTAAAACACAATAGTACGCCCCTCGTAAATGCTCATACTACCAAATTATGGTTCACGTAAACAGATATAACTAACCAATATATGATCACCTTCTGGAGGATAAAGCTAGGAAATAATTGTTTTAACATCTGAACAGTTGGAATGTCAAATAGAAGTCGAGGTGCCAGAATAACTGTTGCGTAAGTGTTCTTTAATCTGGCAGAAATCAATGACATGGAGTCGCCACAATTAAACACCCTCAAATGCCGGGATCGAAAATGCTATTCTGCAAACAGAAGGGCAACTTTCGACTACCCCACTGAGGCCAGTTCTATTATCAACGTGTACATTGTTGTGTTATCAAATACAACGTTGGTCAAACGTGGACAAATCAAATAAATAAATAAATAAATAAATAAATAAATAAATAAATAAATAAATAAATAAATAAATAAATACAAATAAAATGATGGGACACGATAGCTCGTTAGTTTCTCGCTAGGAGAGTCGTATGTGCGATCGTGCCAATACAAGTGAGATTTGCGATAGGGAAACATATTTCTACGGACGTATAAAGTGACTGACTGTCTATGGTCTACAATATAAAGAACTCGCACTGTAAGCTTAACAATGGTAGCACACAATGCTAATCTATTACATTAAAAGAAAGGAGCAATTATAATATAATAGCTGGAGAGACGTTTAACATCTACATAATAAAAAGCAAAGTCACCTCCGTACAGGCCATGAAGGCCCTTGGAAGAGTGGAAGGTAAAGGCTTTCACCATTGTTAACCTCGGCACGTGATGGGGTAGAGTGGTTTGTTCTACGCCCGGCCGCCTTTGCCCGCAGGAATTAACATGGTACTCATTTCTGCTGTAGGCTGAGTGAACCTCAGGGCCATATGCACCTCCGGAAGTGAAAATCTCGTTTCTTAAATTTTACGACTTCCTGACGGGGATTCGAACCCACGTCCTTCCGGGCGAACCGAGCTTGCCTTTACCGCCTCGGCCAGGCAGCCCCTACATCTACATAATAACATGATTTAATCAGTATATTTGGATATCATTCCCGTAAATGATCTCTTGGTAAAGGTAGCCTATAAGGATGCCGGAAAGAGTTAGTTTCATGGCGAATACCTCTGAAGCCTTTGATGTTCCCGCCCGGTCTCGAGTTTCAAACAGTAGGTTACCTCGCAAGGGAAGCCGGGATAGCAAGTGAATTTTCGACCATAGCCAATACAGGTAACAAAACTTGTGTGACCGAACGAGTTGACTACGCGGTTTGATTCACTTAGTTGTAAGCTTGAATTCATGATATAGTGGGTTCGAACCCTGCTGTCGGCAGCCTTCAACATGGTTTATCGTACTTCCCCAATTTCACACCAGGCAAATATGCTGGGGCTGTACCTTAATAAGGGCCATGGTCGCGTCCTTCACAATCCTATCCAATCGTCACCGAAGTGCTGTTTCAATGCGACACAGCAAAAAAGAAAAAAAGTAACTTCTCTGATAGTTCAATAAACACTCGATAACATTTAAAAGCAGAAGGCAGTGCGAGAGAATGGCCCTGAAAACGAATTTTCTGTCTGTGGACCACTATCACTTCATCTCCTCGTTTGAATTCTCTATCTAATCTTAGCGAATATAAATGAACAATCGCTTGCGATATAACATTTCGGGCCCATTATGGGCAACAGACGATGGAGCATACATTTTGTTATATTCTGAACGTAAAGCAATATATTGTGATCAGATGCTCTACTGTTGAAAAGTACCTAACTCTTGATATCTCTAACACAAGAGCGAGTTGGTTACACGGTTTGGATCATGTAGCAGTTCGAACCCCACTATCGACAGCTCTGAAGATAGTTTTTCGTGGGCTGGACCTTAACCGTCACTTCGCTCCCAGTCCTATACCATCGTCGCCATAAGACCGATCTGTGTCGATGTGACGTAACAAATAGCAATAATATATTTCGTACTGGGCTGAATGGCTCAGACGATGGAGTGCTGGCCTTCTAAGCCCAAGCTGGAGACTTCGATAACCGGTTCAGACAATGGTTTTTGAAATTGCTGAGATACGACAGCCACGTGTTGGAAGATTTACCCTCGCATAAAATAAAAAACTCCTGCCGGAAAAAGTCCGGTGCCTCAGTGCCTCTGAAAATCGTTAATGTAGTTTCATAAAGTATTGATTATTATTATTATTATTATTATTATTATTATTATTATTATTATTATTATTATGATTATTATTATTATTATTATTATTAATTTACCGGGCGAGTTGGCCGTGCGCGTAGAGGCGCGCGGCTGTGAGCTTGCATCCGGGAGATAGTAGGTTCGAATCCCACTATCGGCAGCCCTGAAGATGGTTTTCCGTGGTTTTCCATTTTCACACCAGGCAAATGCTGGGGCTGTACCTTAATTAAGGCCACGGCCGCTTCCTTCCAACTCCTAGGCCTTTCCTATCCCATCGTCGCCATAAGACCTATCTGTGTCGGTGCGACGTAAAGCCCCTAGCAAAAAAAAAAATATTAATTTATCTAGTACCACTCATTAATGATTCTCGGGCTTTTCAAGATATTATTGGTACTAACAATCCTTCGGACCCATGATTCAGCACGATTCTACAAAATTCTACTCCGCGTAATCCTATGACTACCAAAGGCTCAGTTTAAGAATCTCGTGTAGAAAAGTAGGCATCTAGAAACTTCTAGTTTCAGGGCATGTCCCTCACTTTCATCTCAAGTCCAATTTCAAAATGAAAATCAATAAAATAATTTGAGCTGTTTCAACAGAAGCATAATGCTCCATTTCTTAGCATGACTGGAACGTGTTTGCTCTCTACCGACAGACACGAATGAAATATAATTTCTCCATTCTGTATCTCGGAGTATAGAGAATTTTTGTCTTGACCGACGTGTAGAGTTTCAGCACCACATCACTCGATCCCGAACTCTAGTCTGAAGGGAAGCAAGCTTGTAATTTTACGTGATTATTGACATCGTAATTGTAGCCACGGGACATACATTTTACATAGAATTCGAGCAGACGTAAAGTTTTAATGTTTAGAATTCTGCATGCTTTCGAACCACAGCCGCTTTGATGAGAAGCCAGTGACGATGCCAGTCGCCCATCACGCCCCCACTCTAGTTTGAAATTCTTCAACAGGAACATAGCTAAAAAGACACGTAGGCTATTCCTCAGCCATCCTCTTCAACCCCACATCAATAACCGCATAATACTTATTTTGTTCTATCTGCGAAATGGAAATCTATGAAAGGGTCTCGGCTAATCTCTTAATCTAAGTACAATGCTCCATTTCTTATCATAAAGTGCATGGCAGTACAATGCGTTCACGCTGTACCAAATGTAATCCTTTATCCCAGTCTCTCTTTCTCTCAAGTTGTTACACTCATGACTGACAAGGGGAGGTCGCCATATGGTTTTCTAGAAAAGTTTTCAAATTTTGAGGACTTGCCCTTCATTAAAATAGTATTTTTGCCCTGTTCAAGTGTTTATGCTAATGACTCTCATTTTTGTTCAAAATTTAACGTTTAAAATCTATCCCCAAACTTTTGCAGTCTTATTCCCGCATGTATTTCTGATTTTTCTCCGTGGTGTAGTCGCTAGCGCATTGAAGTTGGGAAATGAAATTTCCGAGTTCGAATCCGACCTTGAATTATCCTTTCTTTTTCATTTTTTTTTAATGTTCCATTCTTTCTTTCTTCATCCGTTTACCCTCCAGGGTTGGTTTTTCCCTCGAACTCAGCGAGGGATCCCACCTCTACCGCCTCAACGGCAGTGTCTTGGAGCGTGGGACTTTATGTCGGGGGATACAACTGGAGAAGATGACCAGTACCTCGCGCAGGCGGCCTCACCTGCTATGCTGACGAGGAGCCTTGTGGGGGGATGGGAAGATCGGAAGGGACTATTTACAATACTTGGCACATTTTCACTGTTCGCCTGACAATGAATCGCTTGAACTTGACTCATTATTACACTTATTTGGGTGGTATTTTTAATCGAAGTATTGACAACAAAGCATTTCGCGACAACGAGCACATTTAATAAATGCAGGTGCAGAACAAGAATAACACTTTGACCTCATTACTTCACGCGAAAAGCAGATGTTGTTCACAAGTTAAAAAAAAAAAGGTCGGATTCGAATTCGGAAACTTCATTTCCCAATGTCAATGTGCTATCAACTACGCCACGAAGACAAGCCGGAAATATTTACGGGAATAAGACTACAACAGCTTGAGGACAGATTTTACACGTTTAATTTTGAACAAAATAAGGCTCATTGGCCAAAACGCTCGAACAGGGCTAAACTAATTTTTAATGAAGGGCAAATCTTCAAAATTTGAAAACTGTTTTAGAAAACCACATGGCGACCTCCTCTTGTGAGTATCGTGGCCCAAGAACTTTGTTGCTTCTGTCATAAGTTGATGCCATTCTGTGCGATCTTGAGTCTTCCGGACAGTAGTTTTCCATAGCATGTTAGTGATCTCCCGACCCTTTTGCGACTCGTCCTCATCACCTTTTGCCATAAATTTAGCTTGGACAATTAGTTTTTCCAGGTTGTCACCTATTCTCGTAATATGGCTAAAGAATTGCAGGATTCTCTTGTACACAACTTGGCATAGACTATCTTGTATTCCAACTTTCTGGATGACAGAATCATTCGTTCGCCTGGCTGTCCATGATATTCGCAACATCCTTCTCCAGTACCACATCTCGAAGGCGTTGATTCGGTTTCTATCTTTAGCTTTTATGGTCCAAGTCTCGCTTCCATACATGAAGGTCGAGAAGGCAAGTTAGTGGACTAGTCTTTTCGTATTCAATATAATTGCTTTATTTTGCTAAAGCTGCTTTAATTTTGCTATAGCTATACGTTTCAGCAAGATGCGACGTTTGATTTCCTTTTTGAAAGCTACCTATGTCACAGTGTATATTGAAGTTAACTAATTCCTCATCCATACTTTAAGCGATCAGAGATGTGGGACTTAAATATTTCAAACGGCATTCCAATGTATTAAACGGATGTCGTGTTCTGTTGCGGCCCATTTTTCCGAGCCCATTTTCCAAATCCAGTTTTCTGACAAGTATTTTTCCAAAATTTTCCGAAACCCATTTATCCGAATTAATTTTTCCGACGTAATTTTTTCGAGTATTTTTCCTCCAATCCTTTTTCAAATCGCGGACAAATGCTTCATACAACTTTGAAGAACTACAGTACGAGAACACTCTTGCGACGTAATATTACCAATCAAATTGCAGGTAGAAGACGTGCAATACTTCCTCGCTGTCCACCGCACTTGTGGAACCAATATCAAATGACATGACACAATAAGCGCAGGACCAATAATATAAATAAAAGTTTTCATAACAAATACCTGTAGTGGCGGGGAGGCATCATTCAGACTTCCAGTAGAGAATGGTACGTTATGAGCCCCTGGGAACCCTTCTACTAGCCCCTCTCATAACAGGCAGGGGATATCATGGGTTTTACTCTACCGCCCCCACCCTCAAGGGGTCTCCGTCAGATAGGTTTGTCAAAACGGGCTTCAAATTCAGAATGGGACAGATAATGAGGGCAATACCGAGAATATAATGGTGAACTCTTTAGAGGAGGGTAAAACATATTCTTGTGGAGTACACAACTTACAAGAAGTGAGCTTACATCCGGGACATAGTGGATTTGAACCCTACTGTCGGCAGCCCTGAAGATGGTGTTCCGTGGTTTCCATTTTACACACCAGGCAAATGCTGAGGCTGTACTTTAATTAAGGCCACGGCCGCTTCCTTCCCATTCCTAGGCCTTTCCTATCCCATCGTTGTTATCAGACCTATCTGTGTCGGTGCAACCCACAGCCAACTGTTAAAAAATGCTTAGAAGGAGAATTTTTTTTTTTTTTTTGCTATTTGCTTTACGTCCCACCGACACAGATATGTCTTATGGCGACGATGGGATGGGAAAGGCCTAGGAAGTGGATGGAAGCGGCCGTGGCCTTAATTAAGGTACAGCCCCGGCATTTGCCTGGTGTGAAAATGGGAAACCACGGAAAACCATCTTCAGGGCTGCCGACAGTGGGGCTCGAACCCACGATCTCCCGATTATTGGATACTGGCTGCACTTAAGCGACTGCAGCTATCGAGCTCGGTTTAGAAGGAGAAAGACACTGACTGGATTTACTTCGTCAACTAGTCCACAACATTTTTCATCAGTTATTGTTAATCAGCCACTTTGTAACTCAGCCGGAATAATGTTGAACAAAGTGAATCTCAAATGAATTCGGATTTAATGAGTTTCGGGAAAAATACCTTTCAGAAAATTTGTGTTTGGTGAACTGAATGTAGGCATTCTTGACTTTAGGAAAATGGTATTTCGGAAAATTCAATTCTGAAAGTTGACCCGTAACCGTCGTGTACATGTGCAGCATACTGGTGACATTCAATAATAATTCTATTTTCAGAGTGGCAGTAAATAATACGGATTTCATCAATCTCGTAGGATGGTAGCGCATTTCTCATGAAGATAAACATACATTGAATACATCGTCACAGTGCGACGATATCTCTTCAAAACATGTAAAGTGTCTAAAGCACCAGATGGTACAGAGAACGAAGAGATAAGGCTCCCGGTACTTCGCACCGGACCATCAAGCGTGTAGCGCTGATAAGGACGTAGCGATATGATGTATCTAGCTACAGGATGTAATTAACATATAACCGGCTGCACCTGGTAAACATAGTCATCGTAGAAAAAGAAAAGTGGTCTAAAAGATTGGCAACTTTAGATATTAGATGAAGGAAAGAGAGTAAGTTTAAAATAAAGATTTGGCAGCAATGAATACTAAGTCAAATAGGTTCGCCAAAATAGGCTTCGGCAACTCATACAGTTCTCAATTAAATTGACATTTTAAACTTCATGTTTGAGGTGTTTATTCCTTTGTCTACTTTCATTCATTGGCTTTCACGTGCTACTTTTCTACGTACAACCCCCGGTGGGTGGGGCAGGTAGAATAACACCCACAGTACCCCTTGCCTGTTCTAAGAGGCGACTAAAACGGGCCCTAGGTGCTCATAACTCGGGAGCGTCGGTTGGTGGCCACGGGGCCCTTAGCCGAGTCCTGACACTGTTTACACTTACTTGAGCTAGGCTCCTCACTTTCATTCATTCTATCCGACCTCCGTTCGTCAACTCTTGTTCTTCTCCGACACCGACGGTATTAGGTTTACGAGGCCTAAGAAGTCTTCATTTTCAAGCCCTTCGTGGCCCTCGTCTTTTTCTGGCCCATACCTTCATTTTTCGAAGTGTCGGACTCCTTCCATTTTTTGCCTCTGATTATTGTTAATAGAGGATGGGTGCCCAGTGGGGCACTTGTTTCCGTATCCTTACGTCATTGTGATGATTCGCTTTGCAAACGTGGGACATAATGGTCAACGGACGCTACGAAAATATTGCAAACTTTAGGCTTAGAAGACTCTGGAGTACGTAGACGAACATATAGACTAAGTGGAATATTCCGAGTTGTCCGTGGAGAGATGACGGAAAGAAATTAGTAGTTGAGTAGCTTGAGAGGAGGTTTTCAAAAGTAGTAAAGATCATAAAAAGAAGATAAAGTTGGAATTTAAGAGGATAAATTGGAAATAGGAAGGGGATTTAGAGATTGGAATAATTTGACAAATTTTCAAATTCTTTGACATTTAAGGAAAGGCAAGGGAAACGACTGATAGGAAATCTACCACCTGAGCGATAGCCCCTAAATGCAAATCAATGGTGGTTGATTGACTGATTGATTGATCGTGTGACGTTTGTCTGATAACTTCTTTGATTGCAGTAACTCTCCTGGTATATGCAATTGTAATTAATTGGGAAGAATATCTGAATAAGGTAAGGGTGTATTCTGCCCGAAGGCAGGTCCGAACCTCCGCAGAGGTGTGCTTTAGCTGAGTTTACGTACGGTAGGATGGCTAGTTCCTTTTCGCTCCTCCATTCCCTCACCCCCTCCACCACCACCACCACCACCACCACCACCACCACCACCACCACCACCACCGCGTGGCAACCCATCCAAATCTTGACTACGCCCAATGTTGCTTAAGAGATCTCACGGGATCCGGTGTTTCTTTTTTTATTTTGCTAGGGGCTTTACGTCGCACCGACACAGATAGGTCTTGTGGCGACGATTCCAGTGTTTCAACACGGCTACGGCCGTTAGCAATATTTGGATAAAGATGGTCATAATATACACTTTGGTCAAGATTCAAACATTCTCCGGAAGCTGAAATGGATAAAGTACGGATTGCTAGAAAGGTCGAGAGTGGGAATTTTCTTTTAATTGTTCTCTCGACCAGATTCCATCTCGTTATGTAATCTCCAGCCAGTCTTTCAATTGATGGTGAAGCCGGGAATCTAACCGAGCCAGTCGGAAAGGAAAGTACGACAACCCCTTACCAGAGTGGTGGTGAATTAATAAACAAACATTTCAATCCAGTGATACAGAGTTAAGATCTCGTGATGAGGATGAAATTATGATGAAGTCGGCATATACACCCAGCCCCCATGCCAGCAAAATTAACTAATGATGGTTAAAATTCCCGACCCTACCGGAAATCGAAATTGGGACCCTGTGACCAAAGGCTAGCACACTAACTATTTATCCATGGAGCCGGATAGTAAAGCAATTACAAGCATGTGGGATTTTTTCTATTCAATTTCACTGTCCTAATGAGAAGGATGAGCGGATGAGCCTGTTTATCCTTAATTACATTGTTTCCTCGTGTTATTTTCGACATTGCAAAATGTGGTCTACTTCGTTTTCCAACTTCACTTTAGCTCCCTACTTGATTTACAGTTATTGAAGAAACACAATATTCACAAAGATAATACCTAGAAAAAAAGAATCAAAGCACCGAATGTGGAAAAGTTTTATTCATTAATGTTAACCTACTGGTGCTCCTGATGGGAATTATAAGACATTTGACAGCACAATGAACACTATCCCGTAGAAAATTATTTTACGAAGTTCTAGTATCCCATTCGGATATGATAATTTTATCATTCATAACCACCGAAGAGGCACCTGACAATATCTTCGGCGCGGCGCGGCGCTCCTGCGAGTCTCACTTTTATTTTTCTATAAAAGTATTGCATCAGGTGAGTGTCAGTGTATCTTCAGCTCCAGTTGGCTGCTATATTTTCATTCATTACGTTTTTAAAGAACCCAAAAGGCAAGAGAAATGGTGGATAAAGCGGGTTTTTGTCAACAGAGAAATTAATTTTGGGGGGGGGGGGGTGCAAATTTTTAAATTTGCAATTCCAGCCAGTAGGTGGTCAGTATAAGAACTTCATCCTATGTTACCTACGGAATTAGAATATCTATTAACCTTGGTTGGAAGGCACATAAGAATCACACATCAAGGAAAGCTGTTCCACAAAGGTCGAATGCTGTCAAACGAACATGGCGTGAAGATGTATAGGGAGCCTAAGTGGGAAGATACTGAGGAGGTCCATCACGCTACGATGGCAAGGACGACGACGATATCAGAGAAATCCTCCCGTATACAATTTCCGTAATTCCCCTTGGTTTTAACGGTAAAAACGCACTCTGTGTGGGAACAGTGTCGATCCGATCATGGTTTAATTTTTAATAGACGCGTTTGATACAATGTCCTGTTTCCCCAGGTCGATCATGATACACTTCTTGATACAGATACGATGATTTGATATAAATGTGGCCGCACCTTTACAATTCAAAGATATGAGTGTCAGCAGACTTACTTTATTTTCAATATCCGTTTTCCAGGAAGAATTCCGGCACTCTTGTGTTTCTTGGGCCGTAATAGATAAGTGGCACAGTCACTGGCTTCTCACAAAGCCTGTCACGGTTCTAATCAATGCATGTCTAGGGTGACCGGATGCAAATAGATAAAAGAGAGGATAAAACTATTTAAAACAGAGGATACTGCCGGAAAAAGGAGAACACAAACATTCTCCACGGAGAGTATGAATTTAGACATATATTCTAATTTTCACACAAAATAAAATTTATCCATTTCCATATTATCCAGTAAATTATTACAAAATTTAAACTAATTTACACGCCTTGTTGGTACTTTTCTGAAGATTCAGTTGCCTTTAAGAGTTTTGGCGTGTCTAAATATACTTATAAGAAGATACACATGTAAATTCCTTTAGATTATATTGAACCATTAAGAAGTATTCTGCAAGTTTTAGTAACTGTGAACTACAACCAACTTTGCCCATTTCTGACTACAAGGTAACTTGTTAAATTCAGAGCGATTACTACTAGCATTCAGGAATTATTTGAAATTGCAGAACTGATCAAAAGATTTCATATCATCAATTCGAAAATATTTAGACTTAGCTTGCAAATACAGAATACATTTTTGAAATTCACAATAATCAATATTACTTTTCAGTGCTACCCATTTAAAACATTCTTCTTTAAAATCCCGGTTATATCCTGTTGTTTGTCACGTAGTCAGCAGTCGCATATTAACATGATAGTGTTCTGACGGGGTACAGAGTGGTAAATAGCGTCTATTTTCACAATACAAGGCACGCATAGAATAATCGTATGTACTGTATATTCATACCATATTTATCTACATCGATACGATATCGATGATGCCGTCGTCTAATGAAGAATACTTGTAAAAATGAATTAGTAGCGCAATTACCTCAAAGTAAGCAGATTTGCTAAAAAAGGATATTTCGGGTTTATAAATTATTCGCCCATATGCCGGACAATGGTTTAAAAAGTAGGACACCGAGCTCTATAGCTGCAGTCGCTTAAGTGCGGCCAGTATCCAGTAATCGGGAGATAGTGGGTTCGAATCCCACTGTCGGCAGCCCTGAAGATGGTTTTCCGTGGTTTCCCATTTTCACACCAGGCAAATGCTGGGGCTGTACCTTAATTAAGGCCACGGCCGCTTCCTTCCCATTCCTAGGTCTTTCCTATCCCATCGTCGCCATAAGACTAATGTGTCGGTGCGACGTAAAAAAAAAGCAAAAAAAAAAGTAGCACATGTCCGGATAAAAGAGGACGTCTGGTCACTCTATGCATGCGGAATTTTTGAAATGAAAAGCAACGTCCCTCTGGCCGGATTCCATGTTATGTCGGAGGTTCCATGGCTATAATGACAATATCAACAGTCACACGAAACTAGAAGCTCGCTTAATTAATTAATTAATTAATTAATTAATTAATTAATTAATTAATTAATTAATTAATTATTAATTAATCAATCAGTTACTTTGTTTATGCTTAGTAGTTTGGGAGACAATCCGTATTTCCATGCTCCTTGAATGCAATCACTTGCTTGTACAGTTTGATACTCCAGCAACAGATGATGATAGACAAAGCGATTATCTTTGTGTTTCTTTCCAAACTGAGTTAATAGTATTAACGTGACTGTTCTCGCAAATTAGTTCTATTCTGGTAACAGCTCACAACAGTCCAGCAGATTGAATGCATTTCCACGTCAAGGGTGTCGTTCAGAGACCGTGAAAGCGGAACTCGGCTTCAAGAGCACGAGACTAGTTCCGGTCGCCATGGGTCCATGTTGTGTTCCGTCATCGGCAACCTCCAACGAAAAGCAACATCATGGAGGAATTAATCATAAAGAAGAAAAAAAAATCACATATTTTCGAGGAACTAAACTACAGTTAACATTCGTTATAATGCCAAACGTTTTTGTACCACCCTCTCCGTATGTTAATGAATGGATGCGAACAAATATTCTCCTATGTTAAATATATGAGTAACTTCGTAACAATGCCAGTTCATTCAATGCCGATGTGAACAGCGAACATAACGTAAATTTTATGCACAAAATTATGTATAAAATCGCATTGTTTTATGTATTTACGTATAGTTAAAATACATTACTTCTAAAATGTAACTTCATGGTCTTGTGGAGGCAGAGGTTTCCGCAGTAAAGTTTACGCCTTCATCAGACAAACTAAAAACCGGATGAGAAGCCCCTAGTACAGCAGGTCTGGTCAATCCTACTCTTCACTTCAGGGACAATACAGTAAACTGGGGTGTATTCTTATTTTTCTTATTCTTCGTAGTCTTTTCCCCTAGTTTATTTGACTTCAGCCAGTTTTGTAGTCGCATGCTCTTCTTGATGTCAATGTGGAGGGATGCATTCACTACTGTGTATTTCTATGGCGATTGGCATTTGTTTGCAAGTTGTTTTACGCCGCACCGACACTGAGAAACCTAGGTCTTATAATGACTATGGGATAGAAAAGGGCTAGGAGTGGTAAGGAAGCGGCCGTGGTCTTAAGCTGTTGGTAGTGTGATATGTTGAATGTAGATGAAGAGATGTGTATTAGGACGAACACAAACACTCAGTCCACAAGCTAGAATAATTAACCATACGCAGTTAAAATCCTCGGGGCTGCCTGGCCGAGGTGGTAAAGGCGTGCTCGGTTCGCCCGGAAGGACGTGGGTTCGAATCCCTGCCAGGAAGTCGTAAAAATTTAAGAAACGAGATTTGCACTTCCGGAGGTGCATATGGCCCTGATGTTCACTCAGCCTACACCAAAAATGAGTACCAGGTTAATTCCTGGGGGCAAAGGCGGCCGGGCGTAGAGCTAACCACTCTACCCCTATCACGTGCCGAGGTTAACAATGATGGAAGCCTTTACCTTCCACTCCTCCAAGGGCCTTCATGGCCTGTACGGAGGTGACTTTGCTTTGCTTTGCTAGTTAAAATCCTCACCCCAGCCTGGAATAGAACCCGGGGTCCTCTGATCCGAAGGCCAGTACGCTGATCATTCAGCCAAGGATCCGGAATTCAAATGCAGTGATCCGTATTTTTAAATTTAACGTACCTCTTGAGATATCTCCGCGTACTCTTGAAGAGTACTGACCTAGCACACGGTTAACATGGATTAAATTTTCGGCTCTACCGTGAATTTAAGAATGGTATGTATTCACCCAACTGATTCGAAGAAATGGGCTAATTTCCCGCTGGTAATCAACCTAGTAGTAGTTTTCCGTGATATCCGTCTACAACCTGGTACATGGCATACAGGTCACATTTCGCATCTTTTCCAAACAAACATTGATTTAAACAGATGGATGTTTAAATAAGCCACAGTTAATAGCAGCTGACCTTCTCGGTTATGCGTGATAGCGCCAAGGTAGACAGAGTGTAAACAAACCCTGTATTCCCAGTTCAGCAGTTAACAGTCAAGGTTGTGCTGACAAAGAGCGTTGCATCTGATGACCTCAGGAGGAAGTGAAACAACGACGTCACACTGTGAGACTCGGGGCAAAAAAGCCAGGAGCTAGACCTCAGTTTGAATTATCGAGGAAGATCGCTTCTACTGTAGAACAAAACAACTTGGTGCATGTCGCCTCTGGTGCATTCAGGTTGGTGACCTCAACAACCCTCTTCCTCCTAGACTGTACAGTAGACTGTTCAGCAACATTTAAAATTACCACAACGTGTGTTGGTTTGTGCCAGTAAACTGTCGAAATTGTCAGCCTCTGTGGTGTAGTGATTAGTGTGATTAGCTGCCACCACCGGAGGCCCGGGTTCGATTCCCGGCTCTGCCATGAATTTGAAAAGTGGTACGAGTGGTTCACTCAGCATGAATGAATGAATGAATGAATGAATGGATTGTTCCTTTGGTTGTGGTTTAACGTCACACTAACACATGGAAGGTTTTCGAAGACGTAAGGTCAACTGCGCAGAGCGGGGGAGGGGGTTCGATTCCCACCTCAGCCATCCTCGAAGTGGTTTTCCGTGGTTTCCAACTTCTCCTCCACGCAAATGCCGGAATGGTACCGAACTTAAGGCCACGCCCACTTCTTTCCCTCTTCCCTGACTATCCCTTCCGATCTTCCCATCGCCCCACAAGGCTCCTTTTCAGCATAGCAGGTGGGCGAGATACTGGTATCTCTTACGCTCAGACACTGCCCTTGAGGCGGTAGAGGTGGAATCTCTCGCTGAGTTCGGGGGTAAAATAAACTCTGGAGGGTAAACGGATTAAGAAAGAAAGAAAGAAAGAAAGAAAGAAAGAAAGAAAGATGGATGTCGAAATTTGAGACGATATAATTTTTAATGATATGGCATGCTGTGTCAAATCTGTCAGAATGAATGAATGAATGAATGAATGAATGAATGAATGAATGAATGAATGAATTCTTCCTTTGGTTGTTGTTTAATGTCACACTAACACATTGAAGGTTTTCGATGACGTAAGGATGCGAAAGGGTTAGGATTAGAAAGAAATCAGCCGTGGCCTTATCCCTGTGATTTCAAGACTAATTACATCGCACTATAATATAGTTTTCTACAGGAATATTTCCTGTAACCTCACCGTCTGTCCCATTTTATACTTTTCCAATTTCATAATTAATAATAATAGGTAATGAATGACAATAGAAAAAAATAGAAATTGCAGGTTTTCGTGTAATAATAATAATAATAATAATAATAATAATAATAATAATAATAATAATAATAATAATAATAATAATGATAAAAAATAATGGCCTCCGCTACCGTGTGCAGGCATTTTAATTTGACGCAGTCTGCCTGCTTGCTCATCAATTTCTATTTTCCGTTTTACTCTAGGCTGACTAGATGGCAGTGTGCACCTATACTTTCTCTTGGGCGTCTATGGCAAAGTTTTAATGAATTTTATTGCATGATTACCAAATGTGTCTCCAGAGATCTTCTACATGGTGACATCATACAATATGGAGTCTCGAAAAGACTTTCTTTTCCGCCGTTCAAAAATCCAACTACCTCTGGCGGGTTCGAACCCGCTTTCTTGGTATCCGGAGATAGACACTCTACCACTGATCCACAGAAGCAGCTATCGTTTCATGTGAGGACTATTTTTATTACTATCCGCCGAAGCATATTTGTTCATATTTTCACAGAATTGTTTTGTTCTTCCTCACTGAACTAAAAATCCTATCTGCTGCTCTATGGAGCCAGGAGAATAGCCATCCTTACAAAGATTTTTATCTCCCGGCTCCGTTCCTAAAATCTGTCTGTAACTGCTGTACTGGGTGCTTCAGATACGTATTCCGCAGTATGTTAGGTTGCTACATGTAACGGGCCTGTTCGAATGGAAAGGAAAGTAAAACTAAAATCATAATAGGCACGCCTCCTCACAACACATTTTCAAAATAGTCCTTGTTCTGTACACAATGCTAGTCTTCGTATTCTGCTCTCTCGCATTTTTCTTTTTTTTCTTGCTATTTGCTTTACGTCGCAACGACAGACAGATTTAATGGCAACGACAGGGTATCAAAGGGACAGAATTGGGAAGGAATCGGCCGTGGTCTTAAGTAAGGTGCAACCTCAGCATTTGTCTGGTGTGAAAATGGGAAACCACGGAAAACCATATTCAAGGCAGCCAACAGGGGGATTTCAACCGACCATCTGCCGAATGCAAGCCCACTGTTACGTGACCCAAACTGCGTGGCCAACTTGCTCAATCTCTCTTTCGCATTCTTGTTAACATTGCCAGTGTGATAGTAGCTGTTGCTTGGCCGAAGTATATGCAAAAGGGCTGCTCT
Organism: Anabrus simplex; assembly: GCF_040414725.1. Taxonomy (NCBI): domain Eukaryota; kingdom Metazoa; phylum Arthropoda; class Insecta; order Orthoptera; family Tettigoniidae; genus Anabrus; species Anabrus simplex. The sequence goes on along the minus strand of NC_090270.1, from coordinate 145,451,770 downwards.
GTTTGCAGGCAATGTTGTATAAATTAGATCGCAAAGAAAGTGTGACAAGAAGTCCATGGGGGTTAAATCTAGTAATCTTTTTCTCTTTTTCTTTTTTTGTTATATTTTTAACACTTTGCTTTAGGTCACTCTTGTAATCTTGGAGGCGTAACCTAGTAAATCAAACATTCGAAATACTACATACGTAAATTTGCGACATTTAAGTATCAATGTATTTTATATTCAGGTGTGCGCTAAATCCCTTATTCAATGGTCCACTTGTACAAAGCCTCGTGACGGGCGTATTCATCCAGTTTCAGACGTTTGCTTTTCGTTCGAAAAGGTGCCAATGAAGATCCTGTAGTTCTATGCACTTCAACTTAAAGTATTCCCAATATGTGTGCCACAATTCTAGTACATTACGAGGTTCTATGGCAGTAGCATCTCTAACCATATTCACTTCCTCCAGATCACTATGCTTGATCTTCAATGGACAGGTTGCCAAATGAAGCGTACAATGGTGGCATAGTCTGTTCTCAACATTCCGCAACATACTTCGATTTGAAAGTTTGTAGTTCAATGCGAAGACATTTTCCGAATATTAGCAGCATATCGGCAATTGTGTCATTCACATAAAAACTGGCCGTTCTATTGCCAAGCATTTGACTAGACTGAATGATAATGCACTTAAGCTGTTTGTACCCTGAGCAATGCACTAGCCGTCACGTGTTGTGTTAGTAAATCATATTCTCCGTTAGTTACAACCCCTGCTACACGGCGACTTTTCCAACTTCATGTTGTTGCGTGTGGTCTTTTCGTGCACCACAAAGAAAGCTCCTACAGCGGACCAGGAAAACCACCTATTCCACCGCAGAGTATGTATATGAAACACCCGGAATATGTCCGGCTCCATGGCTAAACGGTTAGCGTGCTGGCCTTTGGTCACAGGGGTCCCGGGTTCGATTCCCGGCAGGGTCGGGAATTTTAACCATCATTGGTTAATTTCACTGGCACTGGGGCTGGGTGTATATGTCGTCTTCATCATCATTTCATCCTCATCACGACGCGCAGGTCACCTACGGGTGTCAAATCGAAAGACCTGCACCTGGCGAGCTGAACATGTCCTCGGACACTCCCGGCACTAAAAGCCATACGCCATTTCATTTCATTTACCCGGAACATCAGGGAAGAAGATACTGCATGTTCGTTCACCGACCCCGCTCTGTCTGTGTATTGGCCAGCTCCATAGAATAGTTCAGTTGAGGCCCTCGTCTTCTGTGCTCAAGATTGTTGGAAAAAATGCCTGCACTCACAGTTGGTGATTGACGACAACGATAAAGGCGTGCTCAGTTCACTCGAAGAGATGTCGGTTCGATTCCTCGTCAGGAAGTTGATTAAATTAGAAACGAGGCTTTCATTTCTAAAGAGTCCGGTTCCTTGTCTGAATGGTCAGCATAGTAGTCTTGGATTCAGTGGGCCCCAGGTTCTATTCCCGGCCGGGTTGGAGATTTTAATTTTAAATGGTTAATTCCCTTGGCTTGGGGACTGGGTGTTTTGTAATCTCCCCAACACCCCTGCAACTGACATACCCCACACAACACTATCCTCTACCACAATAACACGCAGTTTCCTATACACAGCAGATGCCACACGCTCTCCTCGGAGGATCTGCCTTACAAGGGCTGCGCAAGGCTAGAAATAGCCACACGAAATTAAAAAAAAATAGAGAGGCATGTGGCCTGGGGCTCACTCGGCCTACATCAAATGAGTACCAGGTTAATTATTGGGGACTAAAGTGGCTAGGCATAGATCTAGACACTCTATCCCAATTTATGCCGAGGTTGCAAACGGTCGAATTCTTTACCTTCCGAAGGCCTTCATGACTTATGAGGAGAATATTTATTAGGTTTCGTATTTAACAGTATTTAAAGCCTAGCTACCCGCGAAGGTAGATTTACTGACAAGTTGAAGAAACCTTCTTCAGGCCGAAATTCCAGCACTCTGAACTCTCTCAAAATCACATGGCTCAGACGGGAGAGCAAAGCATTCCGAGTCCACTCCGATGGTATCTGAAGTTGTCTCAAATACGTAAGACTTGTATCAATGGGCGTAAATCTGTTATTTATTATTATTATTATTATTATTATTATTATTATTATTCAATGAGAATATGTAGGGATTAAAACGAGCTTGAACACGTAGTAGTAGTAGTAGTAGTAGTAGTAGTAGTAGTAGTAATGGAGGAAGTTAACTGAGAAAGGAATTTTTGAATAAGCGTATTACGTTGGTTTTTTGGTGGACTCTATATACCTGTAATCCGAATAATTATAGTCATCCAAAACACGCGATGGGCTTTGTTATCTACACGACCGTACATATTTGTGCGTGGCGAAATCTATGGGCTGTGATAGAAATAAGAGACTGTGTGGGGTTAAGAGTATCAATTTGTTAGTGGCATGGACTTGTAGCGCAGGGGTTGTGTGATAACAATTGAGTATCGTGTGGTGGTAAGAGAAGTAGGATACTTAAGTGGAGAGTTTCGGCGTTGATGAGCCTGGCGAATGTGAGATCGAGGAAGGTGCCTCTCAGAGTCATCGGGACTAACGTCATGCAGAAGCACGTTAGGTTGAAGGTGCCTTCATGATGCTCAACAATTCGGGTTTGGTGACGACATCGACTTTTAAGACGCCGCAGAACACAAGAAGGATGTCTGAGGCCACGCTGACATACGGTGGCACGTAATGGCGGTATTGTGTGTTCGAGAAGACAGCCTAGCACATGAGCATGACAATGATTTGTGGAGTTGTGCCGAAATGACGTAGATGGATCCGAGCATGAAGGTGTAGTTGGTCTCGTCGTGGCTACGGAGATTTCAATGAGACATCCATCACAAAATGTCCAGTTCTCTTCATACTGTTAATATTGTTACGTGGCCATGGGACTGTCAAACATCTTGAAGCCTCTTTCGGTAATTTCTGAAAAGGATGAGTAAGTCAGGCTAGGGAGCTACCGGCATGCGTGCGGGTGCGTAGCAGCCTGGTTTCAATTGTCTCCTTCGTGTGGTGTCTCCGTGAATGTTCTAGAAGGCGGAACTAGAACACTCGCATTCTGGCCGTACCCCGGAGACAAAAGATCTTCATCACCAGGTGTAAAAAAAAGTAGGCTCGCTTTGTTTGGAGAGTTTTTGTTTTATTGTCTTGTTGAGTGATGTGTGTTGAGTAGCCAATTACGAGTAGTAATCTGAGAGTTCAGTGTGCAGAGTGATTATGTGAATTGATTGTGCGAGTTATGTCTTGTCTGGAGTCGAGCCAAATGTACAGTGGTAGTGCGTTATGAGAGTCAAGAGGTGTGTAATCAAACCCGACTATATGGAACTGCTGTGTAGAGTGACTGTGATGCGTACGAAAAGAAGTGAGAGTAGAAACCTGTCAATTAAGATTACGGAGAATTCACCGTTCAAGGTAAAGACTGCCAGCCAAAGACCCGCTGTAAATACAAGAGATTGTTGTAGTTAGTGAAGCATTGTTATTCATTGTTCAGTATGATTGTGTGCGTACTAATTAGGTTATGCTCGATTTACAGTAATTAGTTCAGTAAAACAGTGCTTTATTCGTAACAATATCATCCGTTTACGTTGTTTACTGAATCCTAGTTTTTTGCTGGGGGGGGGGGGCTTTATAACCTACAAAGGGGAACCACATGAAACCATCTTCAGGACTGCTGATGGTGAGACTATCTCTTGAATGCAAGCTCAACGTCACACGACTTATATTGAGCAGTCAACTCGCTCGGTTAGTGGGATATAAAATGAAAACCACTATAATTTATCCCTTATCTTGAAGAATTCAGAGTGTCTTGCGAATTCCACGATAAGGATTATAAATCTAACGCAATTTTAAGAAATTAGGCGGAGGTGATTATTGTTTAAGGAGTAAAAAGTCTTGACTGTTAAAAACGCCTAACATGTTATGCAATTGGTATACTGCCTGACCTGCTTTTCACATCGGGGTGTAGATGGATCGTTGCATAGAACTGTTTTTTCACGCATTCTTGAGTTCTCTCATTACTTCGTCTCCCTGCTTAAGTTTACCAGGCTAGGATGCCACTTCAACTTGGATGTAATTCAGAGTAAGTCATTAAGTGGAATAGTAACGGTTCCTGGAACAGTGTTCTAGAGAATGCGCACTTAAGCAGGAGAACGATTTTTAGGGCGGACATTAGTAGGTTGATCTCTTTATCTCTTTGTCGTATATCCATAAAATAGTAAACTGGAACATCAAGCACAGCTCTGATACGAAACCAGTATTCTCTCGTTAAACGAATTGCCATTGAATTTAGACTTCATTTACACGTGAATTTTAATAGATAAAATAAATTGATTTGAATAGATTTTTACTTTGACAACGTTCGCTGTAAGAAAATTGTCGCCGCTATCATGTGATTATTTGGGTTCGAGGCCCAAATGGCGTTAACTATTACTTTCTCAAGTAATTTAAATTAACTTCTGTATCACAGTTATGTGAAGTTGTTGAAGAGAACGGAAAAAGAGATGGATGTCTGGTGGCAATTTTATACAGCCATACCGTATACAAGGAAACGTTGTTGAAACACATTTCTACTTCAGAAAACAATACAGTTATATGTTTCAAAACGTAAAGGCAGCTCAATAAAAATTGTAAAGTTATTTCGTTTAAATAAATTGTGGTAGCTCAATAATAAGAATACCAGGGTTTCGCCCCAGTGTGGCTTGGGCTCATCAGTTGAAAACCGCCCTTTTTCAAGAAACTAGCAGACTAGTTCACCATTCTGACTCCATTGCAAGCTGTCCTATGACAAGTACGAAACCAGTATACAAGGGGTAATATGTCTCTACACTTGCTACATCTACCCTCCGAGGCTAGCGTAATAAAAAAAATTCCCACGAGGAAATTTTGAACATTTTGACTTAATTTAACTCACTATGAAGATGTAGCATCTGAGGTTTTCCTCTGCATGCTTCTTTTATAATTTGTTTTAACTTTCTTTAATGAAAGAATAGTAAGCGCTCTCTGAAAGATGAAAACGCTGAAAAGACGTGGATCTGGGTTACTGAAGCGGCCGAACTCCCAGCAAGACCAGTATTCTCATTCTATCCAATCAAAAATTGTCACGTGTGCGCCTAACATTACTAGTGGCAGATGAACGAATCATGCGTATCTCTTATCGGTGACGATCGCAATGAACTTCACTAGTCACCAATTACCAGTGGCGGCACTGCATACTGGTACAAGCAGAACCAAGAGGAAGATGCAACATAGATATTAACGAGTGTCAACTCGAAAAACGTGCGTCAGGCCTCTCTGGAGAACATACGCCATTACTATCATAGGTATTTCTTCGCTAGTTAATACAGGGAAGATTATCTGCACTTCTATGCTTTTAGAACGAGCTTAAATAACATCTTTCGCTACAAAACTACCCTAAACGCTGATCATAACTTTTCTAACATAATAGAACTACGCAAGTTTATGTACAAAGTGTGCCCTGGACAGATAAATAGGAATGAAAAATATTTTACATTGCTCTCTTTTGTGTGTGTATGCATGCGCTTTTTATTTTGCTATTATCGAGTGCGTGGCCACGCGGTTTGGATTACGTAGCTTGCATTCAGGAGATCATGGGTTCGAACCTCACTGTCGACCATCCTGAAGATGGTTTTCCGTGGTTTGCCATTTTCACACCAGGAAAATTAGGCCTTAATTAAGGCCGCGTTCGCTTTCCTTCCACACCTAAACTTTTCCAATCCCATCGTCGTCATATCTGTGTCGGTGCGACGAAAACAAATTGATAAAAGGTATTTTGCTATGTGTACGCACAGTCACCCCCACCAAAAAAGAAAGAATGAGCGCAAGGTACGGTAGAAGTTCGACGCAGGTATTCTTTCCTCAGAAACGATTGAACCTTTCTTCTTTCGAATGGGCTAGCTGAGGACCTTGATGCTAAACTATTCCGCTAAGAGAGGGATTTGATGATGTTTGCCCAGTACTCCTACATTCTGTGGTTATGTTTCTCCCTTCTTCTCTTTGTCCATTCACTGTGTGCCACGCGTGTCAACGAACTAACTGACCACTTTGGCTCTATGGGCACAAAGATCATCATGAACTAGTATAAAGCCCTCGCCCACAATGACAGCAAATCCTATAACTACAGGCTGGAGGATGTTGTTTTTGTATATCAGAACAATCATGTTACCCTGAATAGGAATTAGAGGCGTACGTCGACGAAACATAAATCACCCCAGAAAGTACCTCCTTGCTGTTGCTGGCGCTCCAGAATGAAGGGCTCGTTCCATCTCTCACCGGTCATCTCGAGACTCTTACGGTCCTGTTGTATGGGTGCAAGCTTACAGTGTCCTAATCACAGAAGAGTATTATTTTCTAGTGTTAGTAATACTATGATCACACCGCACACAAGCTGCCGTATGATGTGATTTAAGAGGGGCTTTTGGCACAGGCCTCCTTGATATCAGTCCCCCGTCGTGCAGCTGATTTCACACTGTCTAATCTGACACATTAACTTCGGTGGCACACTGAAAATTCTGGCGGAACGAGGTGACGGTAGCAGTGGACCTATAAAGTGCTGTTAGCAATAAATAACAAATACCGATCCTCCTCACGAGCTGTTGTCGATCAGAAATAGATTGTCACCCGGAATATTTCCATCTTTCTCATTCAGTCCAACATGAGTGGTGATATGCACTTGCAACCATCCATCTTGCAGCAATGTCACAGTTCAAATGCGTTCATTAGCAGAAATGGGTAGGCCTACTCTTGCCATGTTTACCTCAGTCCTACAGGTGCTGTCTATACATCACGGGCCTTACAAGTTATGTTGTTAAAGTGACACAGCAAATGCCTCCTATCGGATAAAGATCGAAGCTGATCTGGGTTTAGCGTCACTATGTATTTCAGACAAGGGGGCACAGTGCATACTGTAAACGTGTTTGTGGTACCGTGACGTATACCGTGTGAAATCGCAATATAAAACACTTTTTTGACCCACGTAAGTCCATAGCAGGACATGGGGTATATATTGATTGTGATTCATCCGTGTAAGAGTCTGATCGGTATTTATTTCGGTAAGTGTACCCAGAGGAGTCCGGTTGTTAACTCTCATAGAATTCTATATTTCGTAATTCGTGGCATCATCTCAAACAAAATTTTCGAAATCATTGTTGAAGAGAATGCAAGCGAAGGAATCCTCTTGTCGAACTGCATTTCTGATGATTACTGGGCCGACAACATGTTCTGAATCCATCTGACACACAGTGTTTTTTCGTGTTAGCTCTTACTAGTGTGGTTAGTTTGCTTAGAATCTGCGTCTTCCACTGCTGAATAGAGGTTACTTCTGTCTATACTGTCACAGGCTGATCGAAAATAAATGAAGTACGGTCGCGCCGTTTATCGAGGTAAACTCTAACATGAAACATGAAATGCCCTTTTTTTAAATTATTTTTTTTATTTTACAATTTGCCTCACGTCGCACCGACACAGACAGGTCTTATGGTGACAATGGGATAGAAAAGGGCTAGGAGTGGGAAGGCAAGAGCCGTGGCCTTAATTAAGGTACAGCCCCAGCATTTGCCTATTTGAAAATGGGAAACTGTACCTTAATTAAGGCCAAGGTCGCTTCCTCCCCCCCTTCTAGCCCTTTCCTATCCCATCGTCGTCATAAGACCTATCTGTGTCGAAGCGACCGTAAAAAAGAAGAAAGCTAACCTGCTCATCAGAACCACCATGGTGACCGTACACTGAAGGTCCCTTCCCTCAAAAGTTAATAGATGTGTATAAAACTCATATCACAACAACCACAAAGTGCTGCTTCAAAAGCGAGGTGCTCATTTACTGAACAGAGGAATCTCTCCTTTATGGTGATAATGCTATTGGTTTTAAGTCAAACTAATTACTTTTACGGTAAGGTAGCAGACGAGGTGTCGGGATTTTGTTCCTCAGCAGTTATTTTACGTGCTCATAAATCTACTAACACGAGGCTGGTGTAGCCGAGCGCCTTCAAATACCACCGGACTGAGCTGGCACCGAACCCGTCAACTTGAGCTCAGTCGGACCTTTCGGGACTCTTCAAAAGCTGAGCCATAAAATCAACGTGTTATAAGGTTTGGATGGTAGCGTCTTCACCGAAATTAAGTGCTGTGAGCTGATGATCTGTTCGTATTAAATACTTCACAATTGGCTGTCGTTAACTGCGATGAAGACAAAAACACTGTTGAAGAAAGTAAGGTAGCAGTGAAACATAAATCTGAATGGAGACTTCTTCGTCATGCTTCGATGCTTGAAGCGTGACGTTGTCGAGCGTGGGAAATATGATTTTTCCAGATAGTGATAGCGGTCTTCGCTTTCATTACTGTTCTGTTTAAAATATTCTAAATGAGGTTAAGTGACAAGACATCGTTGCCGGCAATGGGTACAATGAATATAATGGAACATTTTATTCTACAGGGATTTTAGATGAGATTGTCGCCTTTACGTTCGTGGTCACGGTGCTATTTTCATTTAGGAACTTGGGATATCATAGTCACGAGTTCTATGTTCGTCACGATAGTCGATAATATCTCGTAATGACCTCATAAGTTTATGGTCATGGGTTTGATATCGACGATATTCGATGGCAGACTGCAATAGTATCGTGCTTGTAAATTTTACTGGCCGCCGAATAAGTCCTGCTGAACGAAGATTATTAACAGTTGTTCGGGCGTTGATGCAATTTAATAAAAGCTCTGCAGATTGTCATGGCTGAAAAGTAAGTAGTATTGTGATGATCATAAATGATAGCGACCATATAAATAATATCTGAATTCGCTCAGAGTTTGTGACATTTGAGTGGTTTAGGAGATCATTTCAGTATATAAGATGATGACTGGAAGAATTTGGTTAGATATCTTGTTTATGATTCGTTGTTTCGAAGACGTTGGCACAGGTTTTATCATACAATTTTTGTGCATCATATCTCAGCAATGAATCAAATCTGACTTCTCTTTAACAGTAATTTACCGGGCGAGTTGGCCGTGCGGTTAGGGGCGCGCAGCTGTGAGCTCGCATCCGGGAGGTAGTGGGTTCGAATCCCTCTGTCGAGAGCCTTGAATATGGTTCTCCGTGTTTTCCAATTTTCACACCAGTCAAATGCTGGGGCTGTACCTTAATTAAGGCCACGGCCGCTTCCTTCCCATTCCTAGTCCTTTCCTGTCTCATCGTCGCCATAAGACCTATCTGTGTCGGTGCGACGTAAAGCAAATAACAAAAAAAGAAAAAAAAAGAAACGGTAATTAAATGGCTTAGTAGTAGTAACCACCGGTAGTGAAACATGGGTAATAATTGGTGCATGCAGAAAGTTAACAGCGGCCTTTGAAATCTGGTTTTACAGTCGTTGTTGAATACGAGGTGGGTATATGGGATCACGAAGAAATATAAATTGAATCTTAAAACACCTCGGGCCAGACTGAGTGGTTGAGGCGCTGGCCTTCTGACCGTAACTTGGCAGTCTTAATCCCGGTTCAGTCCGGTGGTGTTTCAAGGTGTTCAAATATGTCAACGTCGTGTTGGTAGATTTACTGGCACGTAAAAGAACTACTGCGAGACAAATTCTGGCACCTCGGCGTCTCCAAAATCCGTCAAAAGGTAGTTAGCGGGACGTAAAAAAACAATAACATTAGATTATTAAAACACCTAGGACTAGCACAGTTTGCTTTTGAAGGAAGTGATAGGAATGGTCGAGGAAGGTATGAATATCACAAACAGATTAAAGTGGACGTAAGATGTAACAACTGTGCGGAGATGAAGATTTAGCACAGGGTATGGTGGCATGGAGAACTGCATCAAACTCATGACTCAAATAAGAAAATGTTTATGGGCTTCCATTAGAAATTTAGATTAGTTTTAACGAATTAGAAATAAATCTTGAACGCATGAAATGTCAAAAACTGAATTTGGAAAGGGAATTGGGGGAAAACTACAGTATTTTATGGGTGGATGAACTATTGAAATTAAGGATCGTTTGCACAGAGGTCTATAAAAATCGACAGAAGGCGCTCCAGTGATATAATTTATTTACCTTTAAATCAGAAGTGAAATCCATATCAGCCTTTGATAATTCTAGGGTATTCAGATGAATTTTCGATAGCATTCATCATTTCCAGTTCATTCGTACCTGAAAACTCCCAATAACGTATCATATTGATCTCTGCTCGGTTCGTAGGAATGGTCATTGACTGATAAGTTGATTAGCTGATTAAATCAAATTAAAGGAACCTTACATTCACGTTACGATTAGATTTGTTCATTAGTGCTAGACACAATTTCATTTTATGGAAGGCACATGAAGTGGAATATTTACAAGCTAATGACTTATTGCAAAGAACATTCGCAGGTAAAGAGATTTAAAGTTTCAGAGATAGATAGATAGATAGATAGATAGATAGATAGATAGATAGATAGATAGAGATGGATAGACAGATAGATAGAGAGAGAGAGAGTGAGTGAGTGAGTGAGTGAGAAGCTGTTGTTTTATGTGGATGTGTTTTTTGGGGGTTGTGTTACTCCGAACAACCCCTGTATGATACAAGATCTAAATCGACTTAAAATATCTTTGTCTTGTTTCAGAGCCACTGTTGATATGTATTTATTTTTGTTTTTATTTTTTAAATTCATTTATTTGGCTTGTTTCCTGTGGTGAAGTTCGGACGCCTGACCCTAGATCATAGTTCATTCTACAAACAAAACACTGTAATTTCATCTAGTTTCTCTAATTCAGCAACATGGGTACTGTGAACTTCAGTGCGATGATTACTTCAATCTTCCAACATGCTGTACGATTTGAAGGAAAGACATGCCTCATGTCCGTAAAATTGGCCGTGAGACATTTTGTAAGCTAGACTATAGTGTGCTGTAGCTCACTCAGGCTGTTTGGCTGAATCGTCAGCATAACAGTCTTTGGTTCAGAGGGCACTGAGTTCGATTCACGGCTGGGTCGGAGGTTTTAACTGCGTCTGGTTAATTCCAGTGACTCGGGGATGCGGTGTTTGTGTTCGTATTAAATGTATAAGTTACATCAGTCAATTCAAAATAAATAAAAAGTGATATATATAGTAGTAAATATCATATTAGTTTCATGAAGAAGTACAAAAATAGTGGGTTCGAACCCTACTGTTGACAGCCCTGAATATGGTTTTCCGTGCTTTCCCATTTTCAAACCAGGAAAATGCAGGGGATGTTCCTTAAGGCAACGGTTGTTTCCTTCCCACTTCTATCCCTTTCCTATCCCATCGTCGCCATAAATCTATCTGTGTCGGCGCGACGTAAAGCAAATTGTAAAAAAGTGTTGTTGTTGTCTTGTCGCGTGTCACATTCACCTAGGTTGAACGTGAAACCTTTGCACATGCACACTAGGAAATATGTCTGTGGCTTGGTTAAAAAGGGGCCAATTTAATTTACAAAAAAAAATTGAGATAGTAACAGGTAAAAAACAAAAGCGTTTTATCCTGGCCTGCAACATATTTAAAAGGGTCACTGTATCGGGTACATGTTAAAGGAACAGTTAACGTTTAATCAAATAAGTCCTTGCCAATAATAGAAGATTACTGAGAAAGATTAGAGTCAGACTCCTTGACCGAATGGACAGCGTAGAGGCCTTCGGATCAGAGGTCTTGGGCTCGACTACCGGCTGGGTAGGAGATTTTATTAGCGTCTGATTAATTCTTCTGGCTCGGGGAATGGGTGTTTGTGTTTGTCCTCTTCATATTCACACAACATACTACACTACCAATTATCACAGAAATCGACAATAGTGATTATATCCGTCCACATAAGGCTGGCGGCAGGAAGGGCATCTGGCCGTTAAACAGGGCCAAAGCCACATGCGACATGGTTGGCACCCGCGATCCCACAGGTGTTGGAAAATCAGAAGAAGACTGAGGGTGAATAGAGATCTGGACATTTTTAAAGAATAAGATAGAAAAACTGAATATTTTATCAGTTGATCTTCACTGAGAAAGTGTAAACTTATTTAAAACTAGTTTACAAAATTAAAATTACAATCAAAACTTCAAATGCTCATAGTTTCAAAACAGGCTTTTTTATTGGGCCTTTTAGAACTATGTCACAGATTTATTGTAGTAGTAGATTAACCACTCCACTTGTATAACTTATAACAATGATCCTTCCTTTCCGTGTCCCATACAGCCTTTCACAAAATGACTCCTGCTGAGTCAGATGATCTGCAAATATGCCAGTGTTAAGTGGTCCATGTGATGTCTTCCTCCGTCATAATGCTTGGCGTTTCTTGATCGGGCCCACAACCCTTTGTATAGAACTAACCCCTGTTGACATTATGTGGTTGAGTAAATTCTATTCCAGACATCACTTAAGATTAAAGCCCTTGGTCGTGCCAGGAATCCCCGTAGTGTAGGGTTAGCGTGCCTGCCTCTCCCTCGGAGGCCACGGGTTCGATTCCTGGCCAGGTCAAGAATTTTTACGTTGTGCTGAGGGCTGATTTGAGGTTCACTAAGCCTACGAGATTACAATTCAGGAGCTATCTCATGGTGAGATAGCGGCCCCGGTGTAGAAAGCCAAAAATAACGGCGGAGAGGATTCGGCATGCCCAAGGTACGGTCGTGCAGAGCACATGACACCTCGTAATCTTGCAGGCTTCGGGCTGAGCAGCGGTCGCTTGGTAGGTCTTGGTCCTTCAGGGCTGTTGCGCCATGGAGTTCAGTTTGTTTTGGTTTGGTTTGGTTTGGTAGTGTCAGGGATAGAACCTAGGGCCTCGAGGGAAGAGATCAATTCGCTACTGCGAAGCTCAAGTGTTGGCTACTGCACATTCAAAGATCTATAGCAGAACATTCGATGGTTGGACTTGGAAGGGGATACAGCAGAATGTAACTCACTCAGGAAGACAAGCGTATTTTAAACGCACTTACTGTATCGTTTGGTCGGGGAATATAACATGCATATATTAAAACAAATGCGTTCTAAACACTAATAGGAAACAAAACAAAGGCAAAATCTAGTTTTAATTCTCTTAATTCTTTATGAAACAATCGCAAATCATCACAACAATCACCTGCGTTAAGTGTGAAACACATGTACACTCGGAAATATTTACTTGGCTCACCATAAAACTGTACATACAGGTTACAATTTTTACAATTCTGTGAAAACTACAAAGGAATTGCGGGAGCCAAACGATATCATTGACAATAAGCTTTACAAAGGATACTATCTTGTTTTGATTGGATGAAAAATCTGGCGTCTGCCACAGATCATATGTCTATTCTGCACGTTGAAGCGGGGTATTTGAGAAGAGAAGCTCAAATATAGGCATTTATTTCTTTACTAGCAACATTCAATTATTGTCACGGAATCAACGTACTACAGCGGAGTACAATTGGATGAACCAAAAAACTTCAGGTGGTTTAGTTGACATGATTACATTTGACGTGTGCTACATAGCGTGTGAAATGTCTTCAGAGCTTTCATCTTCTTTGAAACAAAGACATTTCCCATACTCTTCCAAGTTGAGTTCCAGCGCGCTTTAGGATACATTTTACGTTACAACAAAAAATGTCCAGTCGTTCGATAACTGGCCTGGAAGATTTTTGTCTGTTACCTTTATTTTGTCTTCTGTTCTGGACTATTCCACATTCACTTCACACACTTCATGTTCCTAAGTTCGCGGATTCAATCCCCGCTGAGTTAGACGGTCAAACATCTTCACACTCCATGGCGTTGTTGTTGTTGTTTTTTTTGCTAGGGGCTTTACGTCGCGCCGACACAGATAGGTCTTATGGCGACGATGGGATAGGAAAGGCCTAGGAGTTGGAAGGAAGCGGCCGTGGCCTTAATTAAGGTACAGCCCCAGCATTTGCCTGGTGTGAAAATGGGAAACCACGGAAAACCATTTTCAGGGCTGCCGATAGTGGGATTCGAACCGTTGTTGTTGTTGTTGTTGGCATATTAAAGATCTCTGGAGGCGTACTCAGTGTCATCCGAAACAAAAGGTAAAAATTCAGTCGCGGCATCCCTTCTAGTAGAACTCTGCTTTCGTTGCTAGATAGCAGCACAATAGCAATGTCGAAATTGGTAGGAAGGTCGCCGACGTGCCACCACTTTAGGACCACGATAGCTGAGGTCATAGATTATTATATTCTTTCTTTCCCTCTTTCTTAATCTGTTTACCATCCAGTTTTTTTTTTACTGGACTCGGCGAGGGATCCCACCTCTACCGCCTCAAGGGCAGTGTCCTGGAGCGTGAGACTTTTGGGTCGGGGATACAACTGGGAGGAGGGCCAGTAGGAGGAACCCAGGCAAGGCTAAGTGAAAAGGAAGCAGTCGTGGCCTCAATTAAGGTACAGTCGCAGCATTTGCCTGGTGTGAAAATGGGAAACCACGGAAAACCATATTCAGGGCTGTCGACAGTGGTGTTCGAACCCACTATCTCCCAAATTCAATCTTACAGCTGTGTAACCCTAACCGCACGGCTAACTCGCTCGGTGATACGACGTATGTCGATTGCTAGAATCGAATTAGAATTATATTTCAGAAAGTAAATTACGAGTGAAGTAATGCAATTAGATTTCATTTTGGGGAAATACGAAATATGTTTTTCATGCAACGTGATGTTACCTAGTAACCGTGCAGGCTGTGAAGTGAAGTATTGATGGATGACCATGGCATACAGATACATGCCCTATGCAGCCCTCAAGGTACTGTTACTAGGTAACATCGCATTTCACACATTTTGCTACATGACACTATTTCGTTACAAAACTTTTCGGACGACCCCCATCTCTAAGACATATTTACATCAAGTCACTGTACATTTTTGTGAAAAGTAACGATTACAAGTAAAAATTACTAAAAATAATTGGCGGTAGGTTCTCACTATTGTAACGGCCGCAGGGTTTTGAGGAGTTCATAGACTTAATTTTTAGAAATAAAAAGCAAAAGTTATTTGGATAATAAATTTTATTCAATAGAACGTGGTACAAAAGGAATGTGGATAATAACTCGGTGTAGTACAGGTCTATGATATGAGAAATAAGAGACAAAATGTAAGAGTTCGAGAGTAATATTACGAGTAGCTTCAAACGGGAATCGAACCCGGGACCCCTGTGACCAAAGGCCAGCACGCTAACCATGGAGCCGGACACTCCTTACATTGATTGTAAATTGTTTTCGCTATTTCATCTCATAGTAACGTCTATTACGTTCTTTTTGTTTCGTTTCTTTTGTTCCTTCAACATTCACTTTTCTCGTTCAACTCATTCTTTTGTACGTTCTTGCCGAAATCTAATCAAATCTTTCTTTTCCACGATCAAATTTGTTATTCCAAACAACTGACGACGTTGATTCACAACGACAGCTAGCCTCCAACCGAGGGCGCGAGTCAACACAGCGCCATCTTATAACAGAGTATGTGCGTGACGTCACATATTTAGCACAAATTTTGCCATATTTTGAAGCGTTATTTCACGAAAACTACGTTACAGATTTTTTTGCGACAGGTAGAGAGAGAGAAAAAAAAAGAAATGACGTATGGTTTTTTAGTGCCACGAGAGTCCGAGGACATGTTCGGCTCGCCAGATGCAGGTCTTTCGATGTGACGCCCGTAGGCGACGTACGCGTCGTGCTGATGATGAAATGATGATGAAGACGACACATACACCCAGCCCCCGTGACAGTGAAATTAACCAATTAAGGTTAAAATTCCCAACCCTGCCGGAAATCGAACCCGGGAGTCCTGTGGCCAAAGGCCAGCACGCTAACCATTTAGCCATAGAACCGGACTGTAAATTGAGTAAGTTAAATATTCTCGGCGATACACGCGTTCTACCCAAATACTAAAAGCGTCTTAAATTTTTTCTCTCCATGTACCCGTTGTCGGGGAACATAAGTCTACTTTAAAAGTGTTCGTTATGATTAATTCGATTACTTTTACGCAAATACTTCCCAACAGTCTTCTTCTTATCTATTTCCTATTGCGTCGCACATGTGTATTTGGCTCTGTTTTACGGCCGGATGCCCTTCCTGACGCCAAACCTACGTGTAAGGCATATTCTAGACACTATTGCGTGTTTCTGTGATTGTTGGTAGTGTGGCATGTTGTCGGAGTATGAAGAGGAGAGTGTTGGGACGGACACAAACACCCAGTCCTCGAGCCAGAAGAATTAATCAGAAGCGATTAAAATCCTCGACCCGGCCGGGAATCGAACCCGGGACCCTTTGAACCGAAGGTCAGTACGCTGACCATTCAGCCAACGTGTCTAAGAAATACTTCCCGACAGTGTTGTTGCTAACACACCATGGAACTACTGTAGCATGATAATACATTGAAGTAACACGACATTCGATGCATAGTTCTCACGTTCGTGGAGCGATGTTTTGTGACGTATTGCTATATTTTTAAATGTGTAAGCAACAAAGTCTATAAACACATCGTACTTACAATACATTGTGGTGCAACCTATAAAGTTGATTTAGTAACCTCTCAGAGTGTGTGACATGCATGCCGACTATGAGGAAGGAGTTTACCTAACGCACTTCCTGATCTTGAACTGAATCCACTTGATATTTCCTAATTACGAAATGTACATGAACTTCATATCGCACTCCTTACATTGAAATGAAATGGTGTATGGCTTTTAGTGCCGGGAGTGTCCGAGGAAAAGTTCGGCTCACCAGATGCAGGTGTTTTGATTTGACGCTCGTAGGCGACCTGCCCGTCGTGATGAGGATGAAATGATGATGAAGACGACACATACACCCACCCCCCGTGCCAGCGAAATTAACCAATTACGGTTAAAATTCCCGACCCTGCCGGGAATCGAACCCGGGACCCCTGTGACCAAAGGCCAACACGCTAACCATGGAGCCGGACACTCCTTACATTGATTTTAATGGATGAGGGTCGATAATAGAAATATACATGCGTTTCTACCCATCGTTGACGGATTAGTTCTTGTGAAATTTCAGCAGTACTGTCATACAGCGGAGACGAGTGGCAGCAGAAGAGCACACCTTTTCAATTATAATGTTATTTGTTCGGGGCGTCGACCTATGAAGATCTTTCCCCCCTAAATGGAACTGAGCCAACGGCACGTGGTGTTCCCAAGCGTGCACCCATCCAAGTACTGACCACGCCCAATGTTGCTTAACTGCGGTGATCGGACGAGAACCGGTGTATTCAACATGGTATGGCCGTTGGAAGAGCATACCTTAATTAGCAATAGTCAGCCAGTGTAATGTTGTTCTAACCCGCCTGGTAGCCATGATCGTTAAGGCATGAAGTCTCTGTTGTCTGACAGCGTGGTTAGCCGGTTCGAGTCCCATTGGTGGGAAACATTTCAATAATGCTATTTGTTTTACGTCCCAATAACTACTGTTACTGCTTTTGACGACGCCGAGGTGCCGAAATTTTGTCTCGCAGAAGTTCTTTTATGTGCTTTTAAATCTACCGATACGAGGCTGACTTTCATACACCACTGGACCGAGCTGGGTTTGAACTCACCTACTTGAGCTCAGAAGGCCAGGGCTCTACTGTTTGAGGTACTCAACCATGCAGGAAATTAATGCCACCATCAGAATGTTGGCTGGCAGGGTAGGAGAGATAGTGGTATACAATTTATAATCACTAGATTGTGTACCAAATACCTGGATTCATTTCCAAACCTCTCCACAGTGCTCATACGGAGTGAGGGAATATGACGCAGTTGATGGTGATTCGTCCGTCGGATTGTGACGTGAAGCCTTGAGCAAACCCCTTGGTGCTATTAGACAGGATTAGGCAATGTGCTGGTACCGGTTTCACACTTTCCCTTCATTCATTTTGTTCCATTAAAAGTTGCCCGTACACTTGAGAGTAAATACTGGCGAGAACCTCTCGATAGCAGTTACTCGCCAATGGACATAGTGGCGAGAGCTAACTTGTCTCAACTTGCTGGCTAGTCAACACGTGCTCCCCGGCCCTCTAGGAGATTAGCTCTCCAGATACGAATTGTGTTCGAATTGTGGCGAAGCTATCGAGAGCTCGGTTCTATTTTCAATTTCAGGATGACTAAAAATTGGTCACCGGAGGAAACAAAACTGTTAATTGAAATGTATGAAAGTCCAGACATTTTGTGGAATATGAAATGTACCGATTACCGTGACAGAGTGAAGAACAACTTTAGAGGAAATAGGAGAGAAGTTCCCGTGTTCCGGAGCTGAAGTTCAAAGGAAGCTTCACAACTTAACGAACCAGATAAGACTGTTTAATAAAGTTGAATTAAGAGTAAATTGTTAGTTTATGTTTTATTATAATCACATCAATTTGTATGCAAATAAATATATTTAAATTAATCAATAATGTGATTCTTTTTATTGTTTAAGGTATCTCAAGAATTGAAAAAAAAAGAACCACAGAAAAAGCGGTGGCGGGACAGATGACAATTACCAAAGTAGATTTCTTTTTACAGAGAATAATCACAGCTGCTGCGACTTGTCGGTGTTAGTGTGATGACATTTCGACTACTCTCCACTCTGTACAGGTGCATAAATGGACAGGGTGTGACGAGAACTCGTGAAAGCTATCTTCGCGAGGGAATTGCCGGGTATTCTCGATAGCAATTCGGGCCGAAATTAAGTCTCAAATGGACAACAACCTGAGAGCGAATATCGAATAACTCTCTCAGTTAATCTCGAATGTAAACCCTCCCTTAACTCCTCTGAGGAGGTTCACATCAGGAAGGGCATCACTTCATAAAAGCTCGCTGCGAAGATGCTTTCACTTCATACGCCACCCGCAAAGAAACGGGGCATGGGTTGAATACATGCAGTGCAGTGTTATTGTTGAATAGATTAACAGGCTTAGGCTCGTATTAACCAAGAGATTTCTAAAACTACGTTTTCGCTTCATTGTGCGTTTGATGCTTAATTTTTTAATACCGATGCGTGGAAAACACACTGACTACGTAGGGCCTACTGCCGCCATTATCAAAATAAACAAGTTTATAAGCAGGTTCGGTGTTTTCAAACAATTTATCTTAATGATGTCTTATCACGAAAAGGAATTGTTACTGAATTTGATGGTAGAAATCATTGGTATCATAGATCAGAATAAATCAGGTGGTGTAACAACACAAATGAAAACTGATCAGCCACGAAGGAAATAAATTGTATAACTGTAAACAATAATCTGTAGCTGAGTATTCATCTAATGTTATACATTCCAGATAATGTTCTATCATGGACAAGACTAACAAAGACGAATATCTGGATAACCTGAAATGTGTTACAAGATTAATACACTGACTGACAGAGCAAATGCAACACCAAGAAGGAGTTGTCAGAACTTTATGCCAATTGCAGGGTAGACTGACGTCACTGAGGTATGCTCATGATGTGAAATGCGCCGCTGTGCTGCGCACGTAGCGAACGATAAATGGGACACGGCGTTGGCGAATGGCCCACTTCGTACCGTGATTTCTCAGCCGACAGTCATTGTAGAACGTGTTGTCGTGTGCCACAGGACACGTGTATAGCTAAGAATGCCAGGCCGCCGTCAACGGAGGCATTTCCAGCAGACAGACGACTTTACGAGGGGTATGGTGATCGGGCTGAGAAGGGCAGGTTGGTCGCTTCGTCAAATCGCAGCCGATACCCATAGGGATGTGTCCACGGTGCAGCGCCTGTGGCGAAGATGGTTGGCGCAGGGACATGTGGCACGTGCGAGGGGTCCAGGCGCAGCCCGAGTGACGTCAGCACGCGAGGATCGGTGCATCCGCCGCCAAGCGGTGGCAGCCCCGCACGCCACGTCAACCGCCATTCTTCAGCATGTGCAAGACACCCTGGCTGTTCCAATATCGACCAGAACAATTTCCCGTCGATTGGTTGAAGGAGGCCTGCACTCCCGGCGTCCGCTCAGAAGACTACCATTGACTCCACAGCATAGACGTGCACGCCTGGCATGGTGCCGGGCTAGAGCGACTTGGATGAGGGAATGGCGGAACGTCGTGTTCTCCGATGAGTCACGCTTCTGTTCTGTCAGTGATAGTCACCGCAGACAAGTGTGGCGTCGGCGTGGAGAAAGGTCAAATCCGGCTAGATAACGCGGCATCATGGTTTGGGGCGCTATTGCGTATGATTCCACGTCACCTCTAGTGCGTATTCAAGGCACGTTAAATGCCCACCGCTACGTGCAGCATGTGCTGCGGCCGGTGGCACTCCCGTACCTTCAGGGGCTGCCCAATGCTCTGTTTCAGCAGGATAATGCCCGCCCACACACTGCTCGCATCTCCCAACAGGCTCTACGAGGTGTACAGATGCTTCCGTGGCCAGCGTACTCTCCGGATCTCTCACCAATCGAACACGTGTGGGATCTCATTGGACGCCGTTTGCAAACTCTGCCCCAGCCTCGTACGGACGACCAACTGTGGCAAATGGTTGACAGAGAATGGAGAACCATCCCTCAGGACACCATCCGCACTCTTATTGACTCTGTACCTCGACGTGTTTCTGCGTGCATCGCCGCTCGCGGTGGTCCTACATCCTACTGAGTCGATGTCGTGCGCATTGTGTAACCTGCATATCGGTTTGAAACAAACATCAATTATTCGTCCGTGCCGTCTCTGTTTTTTACCCAACTTTCATCCCTTTCGAACCACTCCTTCTTGGTGTTGCATTTGCTCTGTCAGTCAGTGTATTATCGTAGTCTTTTAAACATGTAGGGTGTTATCTTATCCACATCGGACGTTTTATCGCGTACTTTTGGTCTATCCCTCCTCAGTAGGGTTTTCTCTTCCATTAACTAGGTTTCTACACCCAGTCGCCTACGAGCCGCCATCTCTTAAAGGCGATTTTAGTTTTTCCTATTTTACAGGTCAGACTGTCTCTGGTAAAGTTTTAAATCCAGATAATGCCCATTAATCGAGATAATTTTGTTGGTGAAAACAAATTGAAGGGTTATCTTCATTTTCTTAGTTAATAACCAAGATAAAAGCATTTACCAAAGTAGGTGAATACGACCCGTAGAACATTGTAGGCCATCGCTCTTACGAGTATTTTCTTGCGGGTCGGCGATATAGGGCGCCCGAGGCGTTGGAAATATTTCATTTCTCCAACCTTTTCCCGCCTCATTCTTGTAGTTAAAGAGTGAACAATATTTCCTTATCTCAGCGATGAACTTAGCAATTAAAATCGAAATGTGAAATCTCCGTGTCCACAGTTCGCGGGATAAAAATGTACATTGTAAGACATTCCGCTCTCCCCCCACCTCCCAATGGCACTACAATCCTGATCGGCCTATGCATACCAAGCGACCGCTGCTAACCCCGAAAGTCTGCAGATTGTGAGGTGACGTGTGATCAGCACGACGAATCCTCTCTGCCTTATTCTTGGATTTCTAAACCGGGGCCGCTATCTTACCGTTACATAGGTCCTTAATTTTAATAACGTCGGCTGAGTGGACCTCGAAACAGCCCTCAGATCCAGGGAAAAAGTCCCTAACTCGGCCGCGAATCGAAACAGGGGCTTCCGGGTGAGAGGCAGGCACCCTATCCCTAAACCGCAGAAACGGCAGTATAAGACATAAAAAATTGAGAATTGCATTATCTACGTTAGGTAAGTACAGTTTTTCGATAGGCCTATAGCTAATATTAACAAATAAATTAGGCATTTTCGCATAATATTGCTGCGCCAAGGTATACTAATCAAATAATACAGGTACTACTACTACTACTACTACTACTACTACTACTACTACTACTACTACTACTACTACTAATACTATCGGTTTTACTCTTTTACGTGCTGGTAAATCTACCCGCACGAGACTGACGTACTGAAGCACTTTTAAATACCACCGGGTAGAACTTGAATTGAATCCGTAATCTTGTGTTCAGAAAGCGTTCAGAAGGACTCTTCCACTTATTTCGGTGAATAATAGTTAAGTGAGGATGATTATGACGCAGTATTTTCTCTTAAAATCACTAGCACCTTCACAAATAACCATTGTTACTCAATAACACAGAGGTGACAGCGATAGGCTATAGTGAGCTACAGCTTTAATTCTTTCTAATCCATTGACTGATCACTACGAAGAATTTCCTGACCAGATTTTCAATTGCGATATTTGTGATGAATTATCTCAATCAATCGTTGCTTGTCTTTGTTTTCAGATAACCTCTGGATGCGTTACCTGGAAGATACGAATATTCCCTTGAATCATGAATCGAAAGAAGATATGAACAGATAACGACGTTCTCGTTCCTACTCAGACTCCACTGTAATCAATGAGTGGTGCATGAAGGTAACCTAGCTCGTGGCTCAGGATTACGGAAACTAATCCATGTACTGCATTTCAGAACATACAAAATGAAAAAGAGAAGAAATTGGTTGAGTTTCTGATCAATGATCTATTTGTTATTGCGATATTTAAAGGTGCCCGTACACTTGAGAGTAAATACTGGCGAGAACCTCTCGATAGCAGTTACTCGCCAATGGACACAGTGCCGAGAGCAACTATCGGAAATTCCCCTGCAACTCTCCGAGAGCTAACTTGTCACAACTTGCTCGCTAGTCGACACATGCTCCCCGGCCCTCTCGGAGATTAGCTCTCCAGATACGAACTATGTTCGAATTGTGGCCAGGCTATCGAGAGCTTTGTTCTATTTTCAATTTCAAGATTACTAAAAATTAGTCACTGGAGGAAACAAAACTGTTAATTGAAATGTTTGTAAGTCGAGAAATTTTGTGTAATGTGAAATGTAGACTAGCTATTACCGTGACAGAGTTGAGTAACATAAAACTTTAGAGGAAATAGGAGTGAAGTTTTCGTGTTCCGGAGCTGAAGTTCAACGGAAAATTCACAACTTAAGGAATCAGGTAAGGTAAGTCTGTTTAATAAAGGTGAATTAAGAGTAAATTGTTAGTTTATATTTTATTAAATCGCATCAATTCGCATGGAAATAAATTTATCGTAATGATTGTAGCCGGGTTATTATTATTATTATAATAACAAGTATATAATATAATACATATATACAATATATAAATGAATCAATAATGTGATGCTCTCTATTGTTTAACGTATCTCAACAATTGAAAAAAAATGAAAAACAGAAAAGCGGTAGCGGGACAGATGGCAATTACCAATTTTTACAGAGAATAATCACAGCTGCTGCGACTTGTCAGTAGTAGTGTGATGACATTTCGACCACTCTCCACTCTCTACAGGTGCACAAGTGGACAGGGTTTGACGAGAACTCGTGAAAGCTATCTTGGCGAGGGACTCGCCGGGTACTCTCGATAGTTATTCGGACCGAAATTAACTCTCAAATGGACAACAACCTGAGAACGGATATCGAAAGTTACTCTCCAAGTTAATCTCAAATGGAAACCCACCCTTAGGCTACATAAAACAAAAAGCTTAGTTTTTTGAGGTTTATAAAATAATGAAAAAATGAAGACAGTAATTGGTAAGTTTTAGGAAATGCTTGGTGAGGCATGATGGCCAAGTAGCACTGTCACTGGATTCTTACCAAGACGCCTGTGGTTCAAATCCTAGTCACCGAGCGAGTTGTCCGTGCGGTTAGGGTCGCGCAGCTGTGAGCTTGCATCCGGGAGATAGTGGATTCGAACCCCACTGTCGACAGCCCTGAAGATGGTTTTCCATGGTATCCCACTTTCACACCAGGAAAATGTTGTGACTGTACCTTAATTAAGGCCACGATTGCTTCCTTCCCACTCAGCCCTTTTCTATCCCATCGTTGCAGTAAGGCCTATCTGCGTCGGTGCGACGTAAAGCAAAAATAAAAAATAAAAAAAAATATATATATCTCAGTCTGTAGGGAATTTTGGAAATGAAAATTCATGTTCCTGTTGTTGACATTCCATGTAACTACGAAGTATACAGCTACGATCACGTTATCAACGGTTGCGTAAAATTACAGGCTTGCTTTCTTAGTATGCACGTTCCAAATGTCTTATATTTAGTGAAAGGGGAAATATAATATTCGAAATTATGTCTTTATAATATGCTGTAATATCTTGCCATCGATAGTAGTTTAACGTAGCACCAACTCAGACATTCGGCAACAGTGGGATAGGAATTAGGTAGGACTGATAAGGAAGTGACCGTGATTTTGATTAAGGTATATTTGCTAGGTGTGAAAATTGAAAACTCCAGCCAACCATATTCTGGGCTGCCGATCGTAGGGATCGAACTTACCATCCCCCGAATGCAAGCTAACAGCTAAACGGCCCAAACCACGCAAACAATTCGTTCGTTAATCTGTATTATGAATACTGTACTGACCGTCAATATAACATAAAAGTAATGGAACAAAGTCACGTGATGCAGAAAATAAGTTCTTAGGTTAGAAAATGAAGTCTTAAAGAAAATAGATCAATATTGTTATTTTGGGTAGTAGAATCACTAACGATGGTTGGAGGAGGATGAAAAATACATGCTATTGCACTAATAATAATAATAATAATAATAATAATAATAATCGTATGGCCTCAGCTACCATGTGCAGACATTTCAAGTTGACGCCATCTGGCTGTCTGCTCGTCAGTTTCGACGTTCCGTTTTACTCTTGGCCCGGTAGATGGCAGACCGAGTAAACAGAAACTCTCTTGGGCGTCTATGGCTGAGATTTAATGAATTTTGTCGGGTAAACTGCAATTGTGTCACCAAAAATCTTTTACATGCCGACATCGTACGACATGGAGTGTCGAATGGACTTTTTTCCGCCCTTCAAAAATCCGACTACCTCTGCGGGGTTTGAAGCCGCTATCTTGGGATACGGAGGCCGAAACTCTACCATTGATCCACAGAGGCAGCTTGGTATTGCACTAACGATGGTTAGAGGAGGTTGAATAATACACGCTATTGCACTAACGACGGTTAGAGGAGGATGAATAATACATGCTATTGCACTAACGATGGTTAGAGGAGGATGAATAATACACGCTATTGCACTAACGATGGTTAGAGGAGGATGAATAATACATGCTATTGCACTAACGATGGTTAGAGGAGGATGAATAATACACGCTATTGCACTAACGATGGTTAGAGGAGTATGAATAATACACGCTATTGCACTAACGACGGTTAGAGGAGGATGAATAATACACGCTATTGCACTAACGATGGTTAGAGGAGGATGAATAATACACGCTATTGCACTAACGATGGTTAGAGGAGGATGAATAATACACGCTATTGCACTAACGATGGTTAGAGGAGGATGAATAATACATGCTATTGCACTAACGATGGTTAGAGGAGGATGAATAATACATGCTATTGCACTAACGATGGTTAGAGGAGGATGAGAAATACATACTATTGCAAGCCTTTCTTAAGAAAAACAATTTGCTCACTTCAAACATAGTTATGCATTGAGAAAGATGTTCTTGAAGACTGTGAGGAGCATAGCAACGTCTGGAAGTGAAACATGGACACTAAGTAGCACTGAAAGAATTAGGATATACTGTAAGATTTTGAAATATGGTATAACATAACAATGCTGATGGGTAGATCGTACCGCGAGCGAAGAGATATTGAATTCATTTTTAAAGAATTTTTTTACGTCGCAGTGGCATAGGTAGGTCTTATGGCGACGATGGGATAGAAAAGGTCTAAGAGTGGGAAGGAAGTGGCCGTGGCCTTAATTAAGGTAGAGCTCCATCATTTGCCTGGTGTGAAAATGGAAAACCACGGAAAACCAACTTCAGGCTGCCAACAGTGGGGTTCGAACCCACTGTTTCCCGGATAGAAGCTCGCAGCTGCGCGCCCCTAATCGCACGGCCAACTCGCCCAGCCTGAGTCGAATTGATGAAAGGAGAACGATTTGGTAAAATTTGACCAGGATAATACATAGTTTGATAGTACACATCTTAATACGTCCAGGACTTGTTTAGTTAGTTTCTGAGGTGAGTGTAGGATGTAAGAACGGTAGTGGTAGACGAAGATATGAATTATGATGTGAGCTAGTTACATCGAAATAAGAAAGTCAGCACAGTATAGTGTGTCCTAAGGGGCTATTTCAAACCAGTTTCTGGACTGACTCCTCGGATAACAACTTAATGTCTTTTATAATATTGTTTACCAGTACCAATTTTTCCTTGTATTCCCATGGTTCCACAAATGAAATATAATACTATCTATATCCTTTTAATTGACAGCACAATAAACCGAGGCTTTGCCGGTATCAAATTAATTCTACGTCATCTCATTTTTCTTTCCATTCAGATAACGCAACATAAACCTACGCTGATTTCAGTGTCTGCTAGCTTCGCGCCCTAGAAGTCCATTCGTGCTCCTTTTTGCACACACTCCTCGAATGACATCCAAGGTTTACGACTGCACTTGAACTACCTCTTTATCTCCACCTAACGAGTGTAATTTGGCATATAAGCAGTAAAACTTGACAGCAGACAGTGACTTAGCAGAACCTGTTTTGTTAATCGCGGATTGTATCTTTAGTAACACCGGCTGATGACGATGAAAATTATAAAGCTGTAAAAATGAGATATTTCACAAATATGTGTGGGTGAAGTCCAAGTGATGTTTGTTCGGACATAATTATAGTACACTCGAAGGCTGCGATGATACGATTTTGTCTCTTCCAATCTCAGCTTGTTTGCTAACAACCCATTTAAAGAACCCACTTCATAAAGAAAACTTGATATAAGCCTTGGTGCGAGTTAAACTGAAAAAAATACACAGTTCTAACACTTCAGGCAAGCAACTCAATGTTGAAAACATGCTTGGGATATGAGGTACGAATTTTAGGTAAATAAAATATAATAAATTATGAGAATATATGATTTATTTATTCCTAAAAATTACAATCCTTTACTTAATTATCGTTATCCGTTATTCTTCTACTACGAGTGCTAATGTGAGTCAATGAATTATGTGAGTCAATGAATTCTTTCATTTAAGCAACACTACGAGCGCTAATGTGAGTAAATGTAGAGTTTCATTTAAGCCCTTATAACTAACTACATTCGGTGCGGACATTTTTCAAAACATTAAAAAAAAAATGCTGAGGGTATTAAACCAAAGAGCATATTACAGAAATAATTTGGCTAGGATTTGAAACAAAGAAAACGATGAAAGGAACAAGAGATTTTAGGATGTTTTTTCCGGATCTTCATTTAGGCCGGAAGTGATTTACAAAATTTGCTTTTTAGTTTGATAGAACTATCCAAGACTCACAATTTGAAACCTTCCCGGGCCCTTCAACTGTTGGCACAATTCAGGAAATTGCTTAATTTTACGTTTTTTTTTTGCTATTTGTTTTACGTCACACCGACACAGATAGGTCTTATGGCGACGATGGGACAGGAAAGGCCAAGGAATGGGAAGGAAGCGGCCGTGGCCTTAATTAAGGTACAGCCCCAGCATTTTCCTGGTGTGAAAATGGGAAACCACGGAAAACCATTTTCAGGGGTGCCGACAGTGGAATTCGAACCCACTATCTCCCGGATGAAAGCTCACAGCCGCGCACCCCTAACCGCACGGCCAACTCGCCCGGTATTTTACGTTATTCGTAGTATGGGGACCCCTAGTTTGCCTGCTAAGAAATGATTTCAACATTACAAATGTTCACGAACTGAAGCACTGTATTTGTAAATCATCCTCTGATGGAAAGCTCCGTCAGTTCTATTTGGTTTCGACATCAGCCTACTCGATATTTCATACCATTACATTAATTTATTCATGCTAGTATAACTTTCTATTATCTTCAAAGTCAAGTGCAAATAAAATTTCATTCCATCACAAGTAAATCTGATAAGAAACAGAGAACATTGTTAATATATTTTGTGTAAGTTTTGTATAAAGTACAAAGACCATAAAAAAGTATGAATCACTTTGTACAGAATATTTAGAAACTCTTATAAGGAAAACTTCATTACAACGATGTGATCATAAATAAAGGTATGCACTTTCGGGATTTTATGGACATGACTATGATGCAAAGAAATCATCTGGCCCCTTAAAGAAAGAGAGCAGGCACGTGTAACTGCCTGCAAACAGTGCGACTGCAGTTTTACTGAACATTTTCAGCAACCATCGCTATCTATTCGAATTACACCAGTAATGAAGCAATATTTCATATCAGTCAATAAAACTCATCATATAATGTATACGTAATAATAATAATAATAATAATAATAATAATAATAATAATAATAATAATAATAATGGCGTATGGCCTCCGGAGAGACCTGGTGCAGGTCTTTTTCTAGTAGACGGCCTATTACGCGACCTGCATGTCTGTGAAGATGAGGGCCCTACCTAGGATGATTTATAATGTTGAATACGCCACACACATCCAGCCCCCGAGCCATTGGAATTAACCAATTAAGGTTAAAATCCCCGACCTGGCCGGGATCCTCTGAACCGACCATTCAGCCAACGAGTCGGACAATGTATACGTATAACTAGTAGACTAATACTGTAACTTAGATCGCACAATAGTAATGTTCAGTTGTTCGGTAATTCATAAAGAATAGGAGAGGAAGTATTAGCAAAGAGTGACCCGCTTGTCGTAGTCAGATAGGTGGAAAGAGAGGCATCGTTGCAGGGCAACATTCTACCTTCAAAACGAATGGATAGTTTGTTTTAAGTAACCCTTCTGTTTGTTGGCAACAGATTTTCCTTTTTTCAACCCTTACAATCAAATGGAGAGGAATGTTATTTACGTCATGCTATGTAAGAAAATGTTGTGACATTATGTCCAGAACTATTTCTTAGTCACTGAATCAATTACCATTATCAAATTAATGATTTCTTTTCTCCTTAAAAAGCCCTCACTAACTGAGTACGCAAATGAAATCCCAGCTAGTAGGTTACCACTAATTCTGAGCTTATCTGTATCATTACGCAGAGGTATTTGACGTGAAGATTAAGTTTGATAAGACTTCTTGTGTGCTGTTCTGTAGGAGTACACGTTCGTCCACCTGTGAGTTGTACGAGTTTTCCTGATACGAAAACTAAGAGGACTTCCGTACGTAAGATCAGAGTCAAAGTTTCTTACCTGGCTTCACACTACGTATGTATGTTTTTTTGTAGATATACAGTATCTGGTTTTGCTGAGCTTCCATGGCTCCGAGTACTCCGGTTTTCCCTGTAATCTTTCATTCCAACAACTCTCCAATATAATTTCATATCAACTGTCAGTCATTAATCATTGCCCCAGAAGAGTGAGATAGGCTTCGGCAGCCGGCACAATTCCTATCCTCGCCGCTAGGTGGGGCTTCATTCATTCCATTCCAGACCCGGTCGAATGACTGGAAACAGGCTGTGGATTTTCATTTTCATATCTGGTTTTACTCTTTAATATATATTTGCCCAATACAGTTTTGCTAATAAACTTAACCAGTTCTACATGTCACTACCTGCTTTTAAGATTTTCAGGAACGCCGAGGTGCCTAAAGTACTGTAGTTTCTTTATGTTCCGGCGAACCTGTCGACACGAGGCAACGTATCTGAGCACCTTAAAATACCACCAGACTGAGCTGAGATCGAACTCGACAATTTGGGCTAGAAAGACAGCACTCTACCAACTGAACCACCCATTCCGGTTGCACGAGTAGCTTAATTCGACTTTGAATTCAAAGTGTATGTGAAGATTGGTCTGTGTGAAGCATAGTGTTCACAAGTCACGATTGATCGATTGTAAAAAATCAATATATCTATCCTTTTACAGTCCCTAAATACGCTCATAAACAGGCGAAGAGATATGTAACCTTTATTTACAAAATCGTTTATGTGATTAGTACAATGTAAATCTTCCCTTATATTGACACCTAAGTGCAGTGATTCCCATGAGGTACTATCACCCTATTAACACGACAATTTGACCGACTCGCTGGCTGAACGGTCAGCGTACTGGCCTTCGGTTCAGAGGGTCCCGGGTTCGATTCCCGGCCGGGTCGGGGATTTTAACCTTTATTGGTTAATTCCAATGGCCCGGGGGCTGGGTGTATGTGTTGTCTTCATCATAATTTCATCCTCATCACGACGCGCAGGCCGCCTACAGGCGTCAAATAGAAAGACCTGCACTTGGCGAGCCGAACCCGTCCTGGGATATCCCGGCACTAAAAGACATACGACATTTCATTTCAACACGACAATTAAAGCTGAGATTACTTTTCCTCTTGATTAAACTTGCAGTCTGACTTTTCACCCCGTTTACAGTTTTTGTAGCCAATCACATTCCTTTAACTTATTTACTTTCCTATATAGTGTAACTTGAGACTGAGGGACAGCAAACTGAGTCATGAAGGACGAGTAATACGTCTGAGGATGCCATTCGATAATTGCTTCTGCGACGCGGTATTTTTACCTTCTGAAAAGTAAAAGTTTGTGTTGACAGTTAAATTATCGTTAATGATATCCGGAAGTTCTGCCTAGTCACCGTGACAGAGTTCTGAATAATACCTTCTTCCTTGTTTCTTCTGACATATATCAAGGGGAGGGTCAGTGATCATGTGTTTTCTATTGCTCGTTCACTTGAATGGAGTTCTGCTTGTCGTAGAAAAAGAAACAACTTTTCCCTTTGCGAAAATCAAATGATCGTAAATATGTCTCCCGGTCATGACCATCCATCAACGGCTGCTAATTTCAGATGGCAACCAGCCGTTAGACAAAGCCTGCGCGGTTGGTAGGTAACATTGTCTGACCATCCTTCCATACCTTATATCACTGCCTGCTCGGTTGCTATGGTTACCCTTTCGTCACACATTTTGTCGCGTCACGCTAAAAATGTTTATCTCAAGAGGGATGCTGGGTTTGGTTACACATAGCCCCACCGCTATTTTTTCTCTAACAGTTAAGGACCATTGGAGGATTAGATAATCTTGGACACATCAGCACACGGAGGGATACATCTCAGACATGCTCACTCCTATTTCGTAGCTATTGATATCCCAACTCTCAGGATTACTGACGAGGCTATTCATTCGTTGCACGTGTTTCATGAACTTCAACGTGACTTCAGAAACCCAAACACAACAGTAGAGGGAATTATTGTTATATAAATAGGTAAGAACAATTGCAAGGATGGCATTCACAATAACACAGAGGCTAAAGTTGTGATGTCTCGATGTTCTATATTATAATAGAACCTTAAAAAGCAGTAATACGATATTTGTTCAAAATACAAGGGACAATCTGTTACTGTCTTCGCAATTTTTTCGACATCTACAATTACCGAACTGTAAGAAAGCAGTATCTACAGAGAAGTAGCCTAATGCGTTTTAGGGTTGTACTTCCATTCCGCGCTCAACATTGACATAAGGCAGTAAATACTGGTTACAGTGTAAGAAAGCAATGTATGCACATTGCTACCTCGTTCATTTTTATATTGATAATCATTTTAATAAGAAGCTGTGCCAGAAATACATTTCTCTGCTTGTTTTATAGTTAATTTGTTAATTTCAACGTCATCCATGAAGTAGAAAGCAATGAGGAATTGGTTAAACTTTGATCTCAATGTTCAAGTTCAGGTAGTTACTGCCTTTTTCCTTTGCACGACAGGAGAATAATGCACTCGACTGTGGGGGGTAAGAGAAAGAGGGAGACGTAAGTGACGATGATTAGACTCTATGTTTTATGATTTTAAGGCAAGGAGCGTAGAACTACAGTAAAAGAGGTCTCAGAGCTAGTTACAAATAGGGGTTGTGGAAGTGTTTAGTAAATGAACTGACTTGACCCTGATGATATGATGATGATAATGTTCGTCACTCTTATGTAGGGGTTGGCATGGTAGTTTTCAACCCGATTGGCCCAGGATAGAACATACGCCTCTTAATAAAGGGTATTAAAATAGCGACTGGAATACTTATTCCCCTGCAGTGCTTCAGCTTCTGAATTATAAGTGGCAACTCCAAGACCCGTGATGAATCTGTCTTTACTTCTACTTCCTTGTGCCGGATTCTTAGAGTTTAGTTTACCGGGCGAGTTGGCCATGCGGTTAGGGTCGCGCAGCTGTGAGCTTGTGTCCGGGAGATAGTTGGTTCGAATCCCACTGTCGACAGCCCCGAAGATGGTTTTCCGTGGTTTCCCATATTCAGACCAGGCAAATGCTGGGGATGTACCTTAATTAAGGCCACGGCCACTTCCTTCCCAGTCCTAGGTCTTTCTTATCCCATCGTCGTTATAAGACCTATTTGTGTCGGTGCGACGTAAATCAAATAGCAAAAAACGTTTAGTTTTCCTATTTCCTGTCAGATCAACATTGGTCTGTTGTTCCCTTCGACACTGGTGGCATTAGAGACATGTATGGCCCTTTTCTGTCTTTGTTCAATAACGTTACTCTTCTACCATCTACTTTTCCCTTCATCACCCTCTGTTGAAGACAATTTCTACGTAGTATGTGACCCAAGCAGGATTCATATTTTTTTTCAATAACTATACTTACTGGGAGACACAATTTATTAACTAGGCAGAGCATGATAGCCGAGGTTCATCATTACTAGCTCTTCACCAAGACGTCTGCCATTCGAACCTGTGTTTTTTGAAATTAATCACGTCCCTGAGGTTCGAATTCCGCATACAACAGGAAGTCTATTTACCGCGAACACGATGCCAACAGCCAATTAATACTACAAGCTTGCTTGTTTTTTCATTTCCATTTACTTGTCGCACGCAGTACGTAACGCCGTAATACATACACATACAGTTTCGTTAGTTGCTTGAATTAATGAGTTCATTCATTGATTTGCATATTTGTTTTACGGTAAATAGTCTACACGAAACGTAATTTTCAATCTTTATCGAGAATATAAATGCCTCCTTCTGCTGCCCGTTCCAGAATGGTTTAATATTTCAAGTAATTACTTCAGGGTCATAATTATATATTTCCTTACAAACCGGCTTCATCCATACTATTTTATATCTTCCTCTATTTTTATTTATTTATTAATTTATCTGAATGTACAGATTACCCCAAGGACCCAGAATGCTACAAAAAATGCACAAGTTAATAGCCTAAAGCAGTTACGAAGAAAGGAAATGCCCTATATATAACAAAGTGAAATATTTGTGATTTGCAGCACATTGAGTGCATTGACATAAAGGATGAATGAAAGCGATCTCTCAAATTCATGAATGATCCCTTGAATGCTGTGAGAGTAATGGAATGGAGGATATTTTTGCTGATTATGAGTCCTTTGTAGAAGTCGACGAAGAAGGACGTTATCATGTCTCCGGCTCCGATCCTAGCATTAAGGTTCATGAGGTGGTATTTATTATGATAGTAGGGCAGGGCCTCTCAGGGTGCATGCGCCCGGTGCATGCACTGTGCACGGTGCAAAAGATGACTTCGCTTGGTTGACCAGAGTGCAGCGCTGTCTCTCTCTTTCCCCACGCCTGTCTCGCTCGCTCCTCCTGTCTCCCTCTTCCTCACTTGCTCCGTAGCACTCCAAATCCGAGCCGAGTTGAGCCGAGCGGGACCGATGCACGGTGCTCAGAGCTCTTGCGCCTCGATTTGCACGCGTGAGATTTTGGGCGTTTGAGAGGCCCTGTAGTAGGGGATACAGGGGTTGAACAATATCGTTTATTGTGAAACAATTCAGTTTAATATTATGATTTCCAGGGTTGATTGTTTTAATCGAAAGGAAACATTTCACAAATTGTGGACTTAATAATAATAATAATAATAATAATAACAATAATAATAATAATAATAATAATATTTGCTTTACGTCCCACTAACTACTTTTACGGTTTTCGGAGATATCTAGGTGCCGGAATTTAGTCCCGCAGGAGTTCTTTTACATGCCAGTAAATCTACGGACACGAGGCTGACGTATCTGAGCACCTTCAAATACCACCGGACTGACGTGAGTCAAGATCGAACCTGCCAAGTTGGGGTCAGAAAGCCAGCGCCTCAGCCGTATAAGTCACTCAACCCGGCTGGTGGACTTCAAAGTGTGGAAACCAATATTCATGACGTTAGTGCCCTTTCACTGACATAACCCTTCAGAGGAGGGAGGAGGAAGAAGAAGAAGGAGAAAAGTTATACATCCTCTTGAACTAAATTATCGGCGTGATTTCTTTCTGTACTTCTATCGAAAGATTTTTAATAAAACATTGTACATTTGTGAATTTACAAGGAAAATTCATTAAGTCAAAAATCTTACTTCTGAGAAAAACAGGTTTGAAATTGGTCTTGAATTGGCATTATCTGTTCTAACAACAATAATATTTCTCTTTACAATTCTACAATGAATTTGTTAGAGTATCTGGAGTAGCACAGTGTAACTGAAATCGTGTTACCTGAACGGAACTTCTCCTTTGAGACGTAGCAAGAAAAGGCAATTTAAGACAGTCACATAAACAATATGAACTCGTACGACTTAGTGGATATCACAAGTGAATGCAGCGGGAAAATCTCATGTGGCAGTGTGAACATGTCAGAAACTCAAAAAGTGACAATACGTTTTATTTTAAAAACCCACGATATGGGATGATCGCAAATTAATATGTATCATTTAAGGAACATATTCCTTGTTGATTTCCACATCAATTTCACTCAACATTCCTCAGTAGAAATTCTGATAGTTCACGAGATAGAAAAGAGTAACGTGAATTTTCGACAACGACTTCTGGAAGAGGAAATGGGACAACCGTAATCACACGACACTTGACAATCATCTGTACTTTATTAGAAAATTAACAACGGTCTGGGATTGACTACCGGCCAATGCCTTGTGGAAATTTTGTAATGAAAAATAACATCCTTGTGATCTGGATTTCGCAAAAAAAAAAAAAAAAAAAAAAAAAAAAAAAAAAAAAAAAAAAAAAAGGAGGTTCCGTGGTTCCAGGTCGATAGATCCGTGGATAAAATGTCCGCTTTTTATACAATCCAATGGTCCCTAAAATAACATATCTCCATTGTAATTATGTCCCCTTACACGAAGTCCACGTATTTTTTTCAATGTCCATTATGTGTAATATAATTTTAACTAAACAGAGACAGTAGCCCGTGCGGTTAGGGTCGCCTAGCTCTGAGCTTGCATTCGGGAGATGGTGGGTTCGAATCCAACAGTCAACAGCCCTGAAGATGCTTTTCCGCTGTTTCCCATTTTCTCACCAGGCAAATACTGGGGTTGTACCTTATTTACGGCCACGGCCACTTCCTTCACAATCCTAGACCTTTCCCGTCCTTGCGTCGCCGAAATCCTTCAATTTGTTCAGTGCGAAGTTAAACCACGTCGTCTTCTCGAAGTGATGCTTTTTTTTTTTTTTTTTGCTAGGGGCTTTACGTCGCACCGACACAGATATGTCTTACGGCGACGATGGGATAGGAAAGGCCTAGGAGTTGGAAGGAAGCGGCCGTGGCCTTAATTAAGGTACAGCCCCAGCATTTGCCTGGTGTGAAAATGGGAAACCACGGAAAACCATCTTCAGGGCTGCCGATAGTGGGATTCGAACCTACTATCTCCCGGATGCAAGCTCACAGCCGCGCGCCTCTACGCGCATGGCCAACCCGCCCGGTCGAAGTGATGCTAGAAATACCGTTCCTTATGTAGCCAGTCCCTGTTATTCCTGTTATGAATGGTGTGAAAATATCGCTCACAGGGTCGGTTGGTGCATGCATTTCAGTGGGCTTGGCAGACTAATATGTAATAGCATGAGCAACGGTTGGCGCAGTGAGGAAAGCAACGGGAAACTACCTCACTGCTCTTTTCCCTAGTATGCCTCTTCAGTGACACCTAGGCTATCTATGACAGTAGTTGGTGGAGGTGTAAAGGATCAAACCAGCCTTCGGGCTGAATGCCCAACATACATTATTATTATTATTATTATTATTATTATTATTATTATTATTATTATTATTATTATTATTATCATCGAGGTCGGTAGCTGCAGCCGCTTAAGTGCGGCCACTACCCAGTATTAGATAGTGGGTTCGAACCCCACTGTCGGCAGGCCTGAAGGTGGTTTTCCGTGGTTTGCCATTTTGCACACCAGGCAAATGATGGGGCTGTACCTTAATTAAGGCCACGGGCGCTTCCTTCCCGTTCCTAAACCTTTCCTATCTCATCGTCGCTGTAAGACTATCTGTCGTAAAGCCAATCGTTAAAACAAAGAATATGTCCTTAAGACGATTCATATTAAGTTAGACAACTCTGTGTATTATTTATAACATCGCTCAACATGTTTTAGTGTCACGTAAATGGTCACAATTGAATGAAATGTAGTATGTTAAATATTATAGAGCCCTATCGTACAAAAGGTGGCATGGTAATTGAGTGAAGACTTCACTGGCTTCTTACAGAGACAGACGCAGTTCGAATCTCGGCCAATGTATGTGGTATTGTTGAAGGAATATGCCACATTTCTGTTGTTCAGATTCTACATAAAACTAGAGGTCATGTGCCTGCGATTAAGGTATCAACAGTCACGCCGCTTAGTCATTCGCACTTAGCTTACTGATAGTGGATTTATCGTGAAAAACGTACTTTTAAAAATCACATTCTGTGTTTATTCAACTCTGTTACCCTTTCCTAAATATCTCGAATACCTACTTTCGTGGCAGAGATGCGAGTCCCCTTAACAATAGAATTTGGAATATTTTTTGTTTGAGGATCCAATTTTTGAATTATGTTGATTGCGTGCTGCGTTTCTCAGCGTTTTGTGTGTGTTTTTATGCGTTGATCAGACGAATTCTAAACACATTTTTTCTTTTGGATCTGATGGCCAACGATGTTTAAAGACCCATATATAAATCAATAACACCATTAAGTCCAAAAACGCAGGTTAAGAAATTAATAAGATTATCCTAGGAGCATTAGTTCCACACCGTAGATAGGACACACCAGCTTATAAATGGCATGTTGGTAATAGTGGATTTATAACAATATCAAGACGAACTTGTGTGTTCACAGTAAAGTACTTAATCTGGGATTGCGGGAAAGGGGAGTTCACTTCTTCCGAAACGTGAGAGGGCTTAGACTGTAGATACCCGCCCAGAAGCGAGCACATTCTGAACATACTTAGTACTTCAAAAGTGACCATTCTTATTTTGAAAAATAATATAAGTAATGTAGTTTAGGTTTAGGACGTCACCTATCTCAATTATTCTGAAATGAGTGTGGCAGTAAGAATGCTGTAGATTCAACTTCCTCCCTAAACAAGGCATTCTTCTCGATATTCATGTATTAAAATAGATCTCTTCTTTATTGTAGGCATGTCTTTTAGTACAGTACAATTTTAATTTACAAAAACGATGGAAAATCAGACGATGAAATGATTTTGGTAAACAAAGTACGTTTTTCAATATTATGAGTAAATTTATAGGGTCAAGAGATTTTTTAATTAGAGAGCAAAACCTTATTTTGACAGCTTCATCTCACACCTCTTCGAAACAATAACAATATAATGTGATCTCTACTTACTTGTGAAATCTATCCGTTGGCATGGTGATAAAACAGCTGCAGAATATCCTTGTACAAGATCAATCGGAATAATAATGTTTGTTAGTTTATGTCCGTCACTATACAGTCATTTTAATAGCCACCGCGTTAGACACACGATACTCGTGGAGGAGTCGCCACTCTACTAACAAGAGAAGCAGAGTGAGGAAGGCTTGCCGTTCCGGTCAGATGCCCGTTGCTGAGTCTGTCTCACGCTCCTCTTTGCACTTTGTTACCTGCCGCATGCTTCCAAGTTCAAAGTCCCCACTCTTTATGTTAGTTACAAACCTGCACCACAAGATCGCACTGATTCCCAGGAGAACGATGTTAGTTCTTCTGGTGTTGAGCAGATAGCAGCATTCATCGCGTCACGAGTGAGCTAATCAAGTAATTTCTGCAGCGTAGTTCCATGCTTTGCCGCGATTATTCCATCGGCAGAAACCTACGTGTAAAACTTAAAATTGAATCTGTGGCCGGTGAAATAAAT
Source organism: Anabrus simplex (assembly GCF_040414725.1). Lineage (NCBI taxonomy): Eukaryota > Metazoa > Arthropoda > Insecta > Orthoptera > Tettigoniidae > Anabrus > Anabrus simplex. The sequence continues at coordinate 145,413,832 of NC_090270.1, read as the reverse complement.
CGAGTCTTATTTCCTTGCACTAGACCATGGCCACTGGCGAAAGGTTTAATTACAATGCAGGCGGCCCTGAGGATTAAAGGGGGCCCGCAGACTTCCCCACATAAATAAATAAATAAATAAATAAATAAATAAATAAATAAATAAATAAATAAATAAATAAATAAATAAATAAATAAATAAATAAATAAATATCTCCCCTCGAAAGCTATTCTGAGTGGGTGCTTTACGTCGCATCGGCACATATAGGTCTTACGGCGACGATGGGACAGGAAGGGGCTAGGAGTGGGAAGGAAGCGTCCGTGGCCTTAATTAAGGTACAGCCCCAGCATTTACCTGGTGTAAAAATGGGAAACCACGGAAAACCATCTTCAGGGATGCCGACAGTGGGGTTCGAACCCACTATCTCCCGAATGCTGGATACTGGCCGCACTTAAGCGACTGCAGCTATCGAGCGCGGTGAATTATTATTATTATTATTATTATGATTATTATTATTATTATTATTTATTACGGGGTTTCCGTGGTTTAAAGAGGTGTAAGAAGGTGCTCGTGTGAATGAGTGGACAGAGAAAACATCAGAGCATAAGTTAAAACACTCACTTTTGAAATTTTACTTGTTTCACTTTTTTTTCAAATTTGGTAGTTAGAAAATTTGAACCAACAACAAATAACAGTTAAGCATGAGCTCGTCTGCTTCCACAATAACAATGGCTTAAAGTAAGAAATCAGGTACAATGAAAAAGATCATAGACACAATAGTTTACAAGAAGTGAGCATTGTAGCTCGAAAAGTACACAATCTTACAAGAGCATATTTTTTCCACGCATTTGCATTCTAGCAGACTGAGCTCCAAAATTTTACAAGTCCAGCCTCCCAGAGGCACGCGCTTCTTGCCAAATTTACACTTCAAACACTGTCATTTCTGCTCGACAGTCTATTACACACTCGTCTATAAATAATGGCAATTTAAGCAGGGGCAATGAGAGCTCGTTCTAAATGGCCTTAAAGAACAAAATAAAAGTTTTAAGACGATTGGCCATGAACAAAATGCTAGGAGCCGACACCCTTGCACCCCTTTAAAAAGACGCTTAAAATCTCACATGGCCTTGTGGCCCGAAATTGCAGAGGCTAAGGCTATACTATAGAGAGGTGGCTAGATGCGAAATATTAAGTTCCAAAATAGTATTAAGAATTGAAGGGTTTAGAAATCTTAGTCACCCCATAGCTAGTTGAGTGGAAATTAATTTGAATTACAATGAATTTACATATTTCCCAGCAGGGATTTGAACCGAGTCCTTAGACTTGCCGAAAATTTACAGAACGTTTAGAATTTTACATTAAGAAAATTTGAAACCTTCCCCTTAAGTTAACTGCCTGAAGCTATGGCATGCTAAGAGATGTCTGCCATTACCTTGAGTTGTTGAGCTTTCCGACGACGGCAAGGCTACCCCTGCCTCCTATTACGCCGTACACACACTTGACCGGAGAGATGAAGATGGCAATACGGCCCTAAAGCGCCCTGATTTTATAGCAACTCAGAGGGGAAATTCCAGAACTCTCTTGAGCTAGGCAGAATGGCTGTACATACCCCAATTTTAATTGGCTACAGAAATATAGACAAAATTCCTCATTGGTTGATAACTTAAGGCCGGGCTGCATGGCTCAGATGGTTAAGGCGCTGGCCTTATAACACCAACTTGGCAGGTTCGATCCTGGCTCAGTCCGGTGGTATTTGAAGGTGCTCAAATAAGACAGACTCGTGTCGGTAGATTTACTGGCACGTAAAAGACCTCCTGCGGGACTAAATTCCGGCACATCGGCGTCTCCGAAGATCGTAAAAGTAGTTAGTGGGACGTAAAAAGCAAATAACATTATTATCGATAACTTAAGGAAGAAGAAACCCGCAGAAGTGCTAGTAACCTTAACACATAAAATAAACAATCTAAAATCACTTAAGGTTTACCAATATTGAAACTTGAAAATTCCCTTAAAATGAATTGTCCGTCCTCCTGCCAGAGGGGGCATATAGGCCGATAATAGAGACATCTAAATATCAAAGGTCCAGGTATCTTCAGATACATAGTTTAGGATTCCCAGCACGGGTGTCTTCTAGAAGGCGCGCCGTTCAACTGGACGGAGAGAGTGTACCCCCAGTTATTATTAGGCCTAATTATATTACTGTGTGTCTCATAATATGAACGATACGCTATCTTACAAAATGGTCCGGAAAAAAGAAATCATAATGACATCCTATGTAACTGTCTTAACAAAGCTATTAGTAGTAGATAACTCAGTCAGAGCCACAAGTGTCCCAGACTTACGCTTAGCGTTTTACTTTCATATCCAGTTAAAAGTCCTGGCCGGGAATCGAACATGGGCCGCCTCATTTCATAGTTAGTTATTTATAAGTTCTAGCTCGAAAATTATCGCTCGTTGGAAGAAACAGTAGGCTACCAGGAATAGTGTTTTATTTATTTATTTATTTATTTATTTATCTGTATTAACAATTTGCTTTACTTCGCGACGATGGGACAGGAAATGGGTAGGAGTAGGAAGGAACAGACCATGGCCTGATTGAGAAGTGGCGTGAAAATGGGAAACCGAGAAAAGCCATCTACAGGGCTGCCGACAGTGGGGGGGGGGTTCGAAACCATTATCTCAATGCAAGCTGACAGCTACGTGACCCAGACCTCGCAGGCACCGGCGCGGCTAGTAATTTCTATAACCTATTAAAAAGTGATAACGTATATTGTAAAATGAAGTATACTTTGTTCTAGTGATAAGCCTGTAATTAGGGAAGTTATAAAATAAGATTTAAAAAATATACAAGGAGTCGAAACGTGATTTGTAAATTACTCTGTACAATGAACTGGACGTTTGTGTTAAGAGGAACCACCTAGTGCGTAACAAAAATCCGAAATACCTTGGGGTTACACTTGACGGAACATTGTTATTTAATCAGCACTTAATGAAGATACATACTAAGTTATAAATTTAGATTTAAAAAAATGACGGCGTGCGATAGCTATGTGGTACAACTTGGGGTTCCACAGCATCCACGTTAGGTTCATCAGCTCTTGATCTAGTGTTCTCTGTGGCGGAACACTGCAGCCCTGTCTGGATGAACACTTACCACTCTACACTGGTAGATCCTCCCCAAAATTAGACAATGTGGATTAGAACAGGTACAAAACATTTTCGCTATCGGTCCTGAGCTTTGTTTCTCCATCTTATCTGAGAAAGAAAATATCCGCTTGTGAGGAAATAAAAGATGATCACCGACAACTATCAGTTACTAATCCTCGCGGCTGGAGCTTGTATCCGAGAGATAGTGGGTTCGAATCCCACTGTGGGCAGCCCTGAAGACGATTTTTCGTGGTTTCCCATTTTCACACCACGGCTGTACCTTAATTAAGGCCACGGACGCTTCCTTCCAACTCCTAGGCCTTTCCTATTCCATCGTCGCCATAAGACCTATCTGCGTTGGTGCGACGCGAGCCACTAGCAAAAAAAAAAGTTACTAATCCATGACGATATTACTGGCACTCGCATCAATAGGGGACGTAAAGCAATTATTATTATTATTATTATTATTATTATTATTATTATTATTATTATTATTATCGAATCAATAAGTTCTGCTTCAGACATCCTGGACTCGGAACATCTATTTCCTGGTAGCCTGGTTGCAAGAATGGTGTAAACACTACTTCAGTTTCCTCTGTTCGGTAACAAACAATGCGAGTTAGATGTATCTCGTAGATCGTGACCTACACTCAATAGAAACCGAATAAGCTATGGCAGACCTCTGATTTACTTCAGAAGTGAGGGAAATGTGTCTTCCGTCCAACACATTGCTGATGAGTACTCCCAGACCTCTTATACTGGAAACCTCAAAGATTTCCAGGACACATCGTCAGAGGCGATATACTGTATATAAACCGAGCGAGTTGGCCATGCGGTTAGGGTCACGCAGCTGTGAGCTTGTCTTCGGGAGATAATAGGTTCGAACCCCACTATCGGCAGCCCTGAAGATGGTTTTCCGTGTTCCAATTTTCGCACCATGCCTTTGCTGGCGAGATGTAGTATTTACAGTGCGCTATGTCTTCCGGTATGGGCTAGAACAAATTTGTTACTTTCATTAAGCTGTCTCAGTCTCGTCTTTGGCTTTGACAATATGAAAGTGACTAAGGTATGAGTGATACTAGTATTACCATTCCTTATGCAACCACTCCCTGTTATGAATGGTGTGAAAATATCGCTCATAGGGTTGCTATATTTTTTGCTATTTGCTTTACGTCACACCGACACAGATAGGACTTTTGGCGACGACGGGAGAGGAAAGTCCTAGGAATTGGAAGGAAGAGGCCGTGGCCTTAATTAAGGTACAGCTCCGGCATTTGGATGGTGTGAAAATGGGAAACCACGGAAAACCATCTTCAGAGCTGCCGATAGTGGTGCTCGAACCCACTATCTCCCGATTATTGGATACTGGCCGCACTTAAGCGACTGCAGCTATCGAGCTCGGTCATAGGGTTGGTTGGTGCATGCATTTCAGTGGGCTTGGCAGACTGATAAATAATAGCAACTTCTGGCTTGTGGAGGAAAGCGACGAGAAACTACCTTACTCTTCATTTCCATAGTATGCCTCTTCAGTGACGCTTAGGCTATTTATTACAGCTTTTGGCGAAGCTGTAGAGGATCAAAGCAGCCTTCGGGCTGAATATCCAACACATACAACAACAATTTTCACACTAGACAAGTGCTGGGGCTATACCTGAATTAAGGACATGGCCGCTTCCTTCCCACTCCTAGCCTTTTCCTATCCCATAGTTACCATAGGGCCTATCTGTATCGGTGCTACGCAAAGCAAAATATAAAGAAGTAAAAAAAAAAAGACTGTAGGCATATGCATTAAGTTATCCGATCGATTGTAGATATTGTTGTCATAGTTCATATTGTATTGTTTTATTTAATATGAAAAAACTGCATAACGGCATAATCTTAAATAAGATATAGATTTACACTGAGTGGCCAAAATCATGAGAAGACGCTTAATGTGATGTTAAACGAGCCCTCAAAACGGCAGCAATGGGGCGAGGCATCGACTCTACAAGGTCTTGGAATCGTCTGATGGATCTGGACCCACGCATCTTGTACTGCTGCCCACAATTGGTCTTGTATAGTTGGTGCGGGGTTCTTGGAGCGTACACCAGCATCCACAGCCATCCCATAAATGCTCAACTGGATTAAGATCGGGGGATCTGGAGGGCCAATTGATGGTCGTAACTTCACTGGAGTGCTTCTTCAACCACTTACGTGCCATCACAGAGTGGTGACTTGGCGCACTGTCCTGTTGAAACATGGCATTTCCATCAGGGTATTCTAGGGGCAGAAAGGGATGCAGAGGGGCTGAAAGAATGTCCACATAACGTGCACCTGTGAGTGCTTCCTGCAGCGGGACACTGGGGCCTATTTGCAACCATGAGAATGCCATCCAGACCAGAACTGAGCCACCTCCCGCCTGGACACAACCTTGTTGACACGCAGGATCCATAGCTTCATGCGACATACGCCACCCCCTCACGCGCCCATGAGCTCGATGCAACTGGAAACGTGATTCATCGGACCATACCACACGCCGCCATTGTTCATGGTCCATTGCCGATGTTTGCGGGCCCATGCACATCGTTGAGCTCTGTGTCGAGGTGTTAGCAAAGGGACAGGACTCGCTCGTCGACTGGTGAAGCCTATGCGGTGCAATTGCCTCCTTACAGTCCTGAGAGAAATGTGTTCCTGACTCCAAACATTGAAATGGGCAGTGATTTGACTCACAGTAGCCCGTCGAGCACCCAGTATGATTCTGCGGAGGCGACGTGATGTCCGTTCATTAAAGACCTGCGATCTTCCCGTGCGGCGGTTTACGTGGGTGGTAACATTCTCTCTGCGATACTGAAGATCCACCTTCGACACTGTTGACCTCGGAAACCCGAATTCACGTGTAATCTCCGCAATGCTTTGACACATATGCCTTGCGCCGATGATCATCTCACGTTCAAAGTCAGTTAACTAGCTACGTGTTGCCATTTTCAGGACACTGGTGTCTGTAGCAGACTGCTCAGCTGCGCCGCAGCTAGCCGCAACGCTCAGGAGTCACACACGGCACATTTTCTAATGTGACAACGCTTCCCGTGATTTTGGCCAGTCAGTGTATATAACTGAAACCTGATACATTATAACCACCTCTGTTTAACAATTTGAACGTAAGAAATGACCTGGTAAACATTTGATAGGGAATCTGCCACCTGTCGAACACCCGTAAATGCAGATACAGCGGTGATTGACGTGCTCATGTCTCTGCATCATTTGCTGATAACAAGAATACGTTTCAATGAGGTAACTTGAAAAACTAAATAAGTAAAGTCAAATCTGTGAGTAACTGTGAATTGGTATCACAGCTCTGTAATTTGCATCACAGTTCAAAAAACCTTCAATTGCATTTAAATTATTTAAAATGAATAAATAAATTACAGGCATCATGCAATGCAATTCCATCCGCCATATTCATATCCTGGACGTTGGAAAAGCTATATAGTGCCACCACACTCTTCAGAAAGTCAAGCGACTAGGGAGTTTCCTTGCGGGCGGTGGGCTGGTAAACTCCTTCACCGAGTCATTAGTGCACAGACTCCCTTGGAACCACGGATTAACATGCATGGTTTAACTCTTGACTGGTTTCCGGTATTAGTGTGTGAGAAAATTGGGTGTTCTTATTGAACACCCTTCTTAGTCTTAGGGATAGGCTCTCTATTTTTTAAATAATTTCATGGAGGTGTCTTTTGACTTTGCAAGTTTGCTTATTTGAAAATGGAATCATTTAGAAATACGTTACTGGTCATCTCTTGGCATTATATTTTTGTGTTTTGGAGAAATATTTCTGAGATATTGCTATTCGTAGATATGTTATATGTGTAAATTCGATCGGATCGTGACTTTCTTCCATCCAGACTCTGCGGTTTGCATCTGGACCAAAGCATGTACGAGATTTGCAGTTGTAAGTCGTGGCGAATGATCATAAGAAGTACAGTTACAGAAACCTCCAGGCTTTCTTAAAGATGTATTAGTGCGCATTAAAACGTTTTCAGAACTAGACAGTGCGAGCTGGGAGCTGCCATTACTACCTACGTTCGTGCATTTCAAGGTTTAAATTTGCACCTTCAGTGCCTTGGGTTACGTTCACGGTCTCGGCACAGACTATATACCGTTATTAACATTCAATATACCTAGGTAACTGCATCGGCTGTTTCAGAAAATTGTGGAACTGTATTAATTTAATAGCTAATGTTGATTGTATTATGATTGAAATGAGGCCATAATTCACTTAAATAATAATAATAATAATAATAATAATAATAATAATAATAAGTCCTACTTTTACTGTTTTTCGGAGACACCGAGTGCCGGTATTTTAGTCCACAAGAATTATTTTGTATGTCGGTAAATCCACTGATACGAGGCTGATGTATCAGAGCACCTTCAAATACCATCGGACTAAGCAGGGATCCAACACACTAGCTACCTTAGGCTTGAGCTACTCAGCCCCTCGCAACTAAATGACTATGGAGTGTATGAATTGTAGTGTTACTGTTAACGAAATCATTATAGAAAGTTAACATTGTAAGTTACACTTTTTAGTTTCATTTGAGTCATGCGATCAACTAAATTTTTCGATTCTTTTCGGCTGTTTATATAAAGTTTCAGTATTATTCACTGCACCATAGGCAGTTAAATATACAGATATCATTAATATGCAAGAATGTGGTGTAAAGGCTGATTGCCACCGTTTCACCCTGATGTTCTGGGCCCCAAGGGTTTTAATTCTTGACTTAATGCTGAACAGGTTTCACTCAGCCTTCTGAGACTGAGTAGCTGTCTGATTTGAGAGATTGCGAACACGGTCACCTTCTCCAAAGTGAAGCGATAGGATGTCTTCACACTGACCACGTGATGCTCTAATATCTGCAGACCATCTGGCTGGGTAGCAGTCATCTTGGGCTGCTTGTACTACGAGTTGATGTAGTTGGTACTTGTTGTTAATTCGTAAAGCAAGAAACGTATTTCATTTTTGCCTTCACAGTTAAATATAACTATACCTCTTAAAAGTTCTTTACGAGTTATCTAATAACCCATGGTTTTAAGAGACAGGTGGATTTGGAGTCCATTGTTCGCTATCACCCAACGATTTTTCTCAGTTTTCCCATTTCCACTCCAGGAAGAAGTTGGGATAGTGCTTATCGTAACCCGAACTCAATCTCCTTCCTAGTCGGAAACCCAACTCTTTCACTTTGGCAAATTTAATAAACGGTTTATATGCAAACACTGAACGAACTCCTCAACTTTCACAGCTGTCATTATTACCACGTATACAGTCTTATAAATTAACTATTCATACTTCGTGACCCAAGTATTACAGTAGTAATACGGATTCCAGATGCCTTTGCTGGCGGGACCTAGTGTTTACAGTGCACTGCATCTTCTGGTATAGGCTAGATCAATGTTGTTACTTTCATCGATCGTATTTGGATTCTACTCACTCAGGATTGTGTTATCTGGTGCTTATGATGTCATGGCAATCACAAGGAGTTGGTATTTATAGCAAGATTATTCCGAAATATTTTCTTCAACATTAGGTCTATCAGAAGACTGTATTCAATAAACGTTTAAGAATGTTATTTTTGTTCCTTTATGCTATTTACGTATTTATCGTACGACCGATAATAACGCAGATGATTACGAAAATTTGGATTTTTAGTCCAAGTCCCGTGGAACATGTGCATGCCAGTTCAAGGTGGACAACGAAAAAAAAAACCCAACTTAACAGCCATTTAACTCTTTTCGATAGGGCAGATACTGAGGCAGGCATCATCAATGCCAGAGCGCCACGCCAGTGGTCAGATATACATTATGCAACCTGAGAACCATGGAGCATGTCGCACAACTTCGGACCGGGAACTGAACCATACAAGAAATTCGGAAATCGTCATAATTCTCTCTCGACTTTCTTAACCATCATATTACACGTTATTGCCATGCGCTTTCGTAAGAAAATATCATTTTAACATGTAGCATTAAACGTGTGAATAGAGCCATGTTACTTCGCATGAATTACTGAAGGTAACATGCAATCCACTGCAAATTCCCGTGCGAAGAACGGGTGCAAATGCTAGTTTCAAAATATGTGCTGCGGGTCAGTATTTCTTCCATAACATTATCACATAGCGGTTTTTGCAGGCGCAACGACGATATGAGGCCTTCGGCAGAGGTGCCCATAGCTCCCAAGGCTTACTTCGCATGAGAGATCATGCCACTGAAGAATGCTCCCCATATTTTTCTTCCGAAATATTATCACGTTAGACGATCTGACAACTATCCATTAGTTTACAGAACAATTGTTGACGTACGGTATTTAGACATTGAGTTATTGCTTTCTACTGTAGTTTTCTTTCTAGTGAAATTTACCAGCTATTTTGAACAAATAAACCAATTGGTCAGATTTATAATCGTCCCGATCAGTTCTTAGAATGTAGGGATTTTCAGGTCTGTAGGTGTATTTTATCATCACTAGTCATTTTGCTCATTGCTGAGCGTCGAGACATAACTCTATCTCCATCCAGAGCGGTTTTCCAGCTTTCCTTAACATTATCTGAAGAGGCAGGCCTTCGTGGCTACTTTGGGATGAAATGATAGCAGGGTAGAGATGTATTGAAATTACTTCCTCTATGTTCAGTTAGGTGAAAAAGAATAATAAGAATTGGGGAATAGAACTTCCGATCATCTAAGTGTGCAGGACAAAAACCACAATCTCACGACGTGCTTAGTTTACTTGTAGCTTCTTAACTTCAGTCCCAGTCTCAAAGATGTAAACCATAAGTTTCTTCCCAGAGGTCACACTCATATGGAAGTTGATGGGGGGACCACAGCATTATAAAGAGAGCCAAGAAGCATCTGCCAACTAGCACAATCTTCACCTTCAATGTAACAAGAAAACACATGGTGAAGCGTATGAATTTGGAAGCCTTCAGAAATTTCATCTCCTTGATGGACAGCCATGCCTCCCCATTAATATCACAAGAAAAGAACTATGAAGGTGATACTTTTCAAAATATCTACAGTGGTACGGTTGCATGGAAGAAAGAATATGTTTGGGATACTATTTTTTTTAATTTGCTTTACGTCGCACCGACACATATAGGTCTTATGGCGACGATGGGACAGGGAAGGGCTAGGAGTGGGAAGGAAGCGACCGTGGCCTTAATTAAGGTACAGCCCCAGCATTTGCCTGGTGTGAAAATGGGAAACCACGGAAAACCATCTTCAGGGCTGCCGACAGTGGGGTTCGAACCCACGATCTCCCGAATACTGGATACTGGCCGCAATTAAGCGACTGCAGCTATCGAGCTCGGTAGGATACTATTTTAGAAAACAAATTTCAAGAAAGAATTTCAGCTTGTTGATATGCGGCGAAATATTCGGAAGCCGATATATTTTCCATTGAATATTCAACGGAGACATAGCATGTAAAAATCAGTTGGGTGAAATATAAAGATTTAATGACTCTTCTGCAGTGGATCCCAGAGAATTATCGTTCCTACTACAGAAATATACATCATGGGATGAAGTTGAAGATGATGATTGAGGAGTCCTGTTCATCATGACTAAAATGAAAATCCACCAGTTTCAACGAGTGAGGAATGGAATGAATGAAGTCCTTATTCAGCGGAGAGGATGGGAACTGTGCCGGCTACGGAAGCCTGTCGTTCTCGTCTGAGACAATGATTAACAAATTAAATTAAATGATACTGGAGAGTGTTGCTGGAATGAAAGAAGACAGCGAAAACCGGAGTACCCGGAGAAAAAACTGTCCCGCCTTCACATTGTCCAGCACAAATCTCACATGGAGTGACTGGGATTTAAACCACGGAACCCAGCGATGAAAGTCCGGCGCGCTGCCGTCTGAGTCACGGAGGCAACTGTTCATCACAATGTCACATTAATAAATATTAATGCTTGTACGTGGTTATTCCATATTGTATTTACTTAATGTTTTGATAATTCGAAATACTGTTAAGTCCGGAGTATCGAAATAAACTTAAGTCCGCCGTCATTTCCCTTTTATGACAATAAAATAATAATGAACCAGTTTAAGTGTAAATTATATTAATGAAAGTGATCAGTGATAAAAATTACACAAATTATATCAAGAAAAGTGATGAATATTTATTGCTCTACAACTGACGTTTTTCCTGTCTCCCGTAAAATTACTAAATTTTAACTTACGTTGGTTTATGTTTCAGGTACAGATTTATAAAGGAGGGCCCTCGTTCAATATTTCGAAGCATAGAATCGTTCAGAGTTTCCTGCTTGAACATTCTGGAACTCGTAAAGGCACTGAACTTCACTGAACAAATGAGTCTACCGAATTGTCCTTGCTATCTGATCAAAATGAGCAGAAGAAAGTCTGGGTAAATCTGGGCAGTTCGGAATCTCGGAAATTCATTTGCCCTGCTCATTCGTACACTGTTGCTACATGCGTTGGTTCCATGTACATCTTGATTGTACAGACTACTTATTTGCGCCTTGCTGCATATAACACTAGCAATGCACGCACGTGATGCAGAAACAAGGAAACAAATCTAAGTTTGATCACCTACTGAATAATTGAACAATTGAATGAACTGGCATACCGAGACTGTTATCCAGGTTCGAGTTTAGGTTGATGAACACAGCTCACTTTTTAAGTATTGTCCACTTCGACTGAACAGCAATAAGTTTGGTACGAGTTTGTCCAGACTGTTCGTTCTAGCAGCAGAATAGTTCTCTGACCAAACTACTGTACGTAGTAATAGTACAGTGAGATCCCTCTAAGTTGGACACCTACGGTTCCTTAAACATGTGTCCAATGTAGTGGGGTGTCCAATTTACAGAGTGGGTGTACAGTATTTCAAAAGTGCCCGGACAGTGCAGGAAAAGAAGAACTCTGAGCTAGTATGTACTGTACGTACGTAATAATAACCTAGGTTCTTTGAATTTATATACAGCCGAGCTCGATAGCTGCAGTTTCTTAAGTGCGGCCAGTATCCAGTATTCGGGAGATAGTAGGTTCGAACCCCACTGTCGGCAGCCCTGAAGATGGTTTTCCGTGGTTTCCCATTTTCACACCAGGCAAATGCTGGGGCTGTACCTTAATTAAGGCCACGGCCGCTTCCTTCCCACTTCCAGCCCTTCCCTGTCCCATCGTCGCCATAAGACCTATCTGTGTCGGTGCGACGTAAAGCAACTAGCAAAAAAATATATATATATACAGTACACTGAATTTCATAGGCACTAAACGTTTAAAAAAAGCATCACAGTATTGTCATTGGTTTTATTTTATGTATTGTACTGTTCAGTACTCACTCTTTACTGCTTAGCAGAAAAGTCAGTCCCAAGACTTTTATTTTTCGACTTTTGTCCGTGCTCATTCTGATTCAATTTTCCTACTTTATACAAATAGAGTTTCAATCATTTCCGGTTGATTATACACAAACGCATTACGTTCCTACTCACTAATACACTGCACAGCTTTTTGATGAGTAGGTTGTTCCTTGGGGGGGGGGGGGGGGGCAGAAATTGTTTCTTCTTATTCTTATGAAGACAACCATTCTTCTGAAGATTGATAACAATCCGTCAATTGTTCCACGAATATCATCATAGACTTCCAACATATTATCGAAATCATTAAAACATCAACGTTACACAACTCACTGCGAAGGACTTCAGGGAAAGATATCTTTTCCTCAGTAAACACATTTCACAATATTGTTTCTTTAGATGCGCTCATCCAAGCACCATGCATCCAGCATATTGCGTCGAGGGCCGTCACACTCCGTATAAATTCGATTGCATTGTTACATTTATCAGCCAAATTACAGGAAAATTTTGTTTTTGCTATTGGCTTTACGTCGCACCGACACAGAAAGGTCTTACGGCGACGATGGGACAGGGAAGGGCTAGGAGTGGGAAGGAAGAGGCCGTGGCCTTAATTAAGGTACAGCCCCAGCATTGGCTTGGTGTGAAAATGGAAAACCACGGAAAACCATCTTCAGGGCTGCCGACAGTGGGGTTCGAACCCACTATCTCCCGAATACTGGATACTGGCCGCATTTAAGCAACTGCAGCTATCGAGCTTAACATTAATGTGCCTAAATGATCTTCGACAGGCACCATTTTCAATCACAATGTTAAAATTGCTTGCACTAAACCATTACAAAATACAAAACAAAATTTTCTGAACCTGTCCATACTGTCATTTTAATGGCTTGCACTAAACCATTACAAAACACAAAACAAAATTTTATGAACCTGTCCATACTGTCATTTTAATGGCTGTCCATTGCTCAGAGTTGAGGGGTGTCCAGTGTACAGAGGACTTTTAACATATGAATGTATAGGGAATTAAACGGTGCATTCAAGATATGTCCAAGCCTCCGTGGCTCAGGCGGCACCGCGCTGGCTTCACACCGCTAGATACCGTGGTTCAAATCCCGGTCACTCCATGTCAGATGTGTGCTGGACAAAGCGGAGGCGGGACAGGTTTCCCTGTCATCTTTCATTCCCGCAACACTCTCAATTAACATTTCATCTGTCAATCATTTATCATTCCCCAGAGGAGTGCGACAGGCTTCGGCAGCCGGCACATTTCCTATCCTCGCCGCTAGATGGGGCTTCATTCATTTCATTCCTGGCCCTGTTAAACGACTAGAAACAGGCTGTGGAGTTTCATTCAATATATGTCCAATCAAAAGGGTGTCCAGGATACAGGTATGTCCATAGTGAGAGGTTTCACTGTAGTAGAAGTGCAGAGGTATAGCCAAGTTGAATAAACCCAGACTCTTTCATGGCACGGCTGTAACGGAAATCTATCAAAATGCAAGGACGAAATAATTCAATTTATACACATTACTGACAATGAAAACAAAATATAATGTAATTTTCTTTTCCTCTGTATATTTATGGTATGTATGGAACTGTAAGCTATTCATGAGGGACAATATAATGAGTGAATGGGCCACTCCCTAAATTACCAGCTGCGACCTTGTATTGGTTCCCGTTGTAAAGCCGTAGCTGTCAAATTATGCAATAATGACATCGTGGTATGCATAATGAAACTTCATTTTTGTATTACCAGGTGGATGTTGTATGTCCGGCGCTCCCTTTCTCGTTCCGCCAGCCAGCTGCACGCGCGCCTGTGTATCATTCTGCTAGCTTCGACGCGCAGCTCTCAGTGCGCGTGCCTGACCATCGAGTGTACTATAAATAGGAGCTCCCGGCCTGCTCACTTGCCCACTTGCCCCGGTGTCCAGCTCCAGAATACACCCTACGTCGAGCACGGAGGCTACTCCTCTTGAAAATGTGCTTCGACCAGGTGGACTGAATTTCTGGCAGTACGAGGTTTCACCTCTGGTCACCGCTCCCTTACCTGTTTCCGCTGCCTATGTTCCGTAATTCTTTTTCAAGCCATTTTCATTCCCTACCTTATGCAAGCTCCCTTAGTTTCGCTAGGTGGAATTTCTTCAATCAATTGAACTTGCTTTTTAGGAATTCAGGCACTTCAACAAACAAGGACTCTCATAAACATTTATGTTAGTGTGCCAGATAGTTCTCGACTATCAAAGTGTCAATTCACGAAGACTATCTTTTCAAGATAGAAGTGTATATAAAGACTGCAAACCTGTACATATTGTATAAAGACAGACTTTTCTCAAGATTCAATATTCCTTTTTGCTTCAAAATAAATTTCAGTTATTTGTGTAAATATCATAAAGTGAAGCAATAAAAGTTGTGTTCTGTAAACTTCAACCTTGGTTACAACACAACTCTATGGCGACGAGGTAAAAAAGCAACAAACTACAATTCTTCGGTCCCAGTTGCCAACTCTATAGCGACGAGGTACACACGAAAGCAACACTATACTTCAACGGGTCCAGTTGTCAACTCTACGGCGACGTGCTAAACAACAACGACACTCCAACCAGTTCTGACACACAGCTTCCCTTACTATTTCTTGCACGCATATCGCAATGGCTACTGCGGACCAACTCGCTACGATCTTCCAAGCCTTACAGCAACAACAACAACAGTTTATGCAACAACAACAGGCAGCATTAATTCAGGCTATTCAAGCTATTTCTGTCTCTACACAGCCATCAGCTATTCCTCCGTTCTCTGCTTTTGATCCGGCTAAGGAAGAATGGTCAGTTTATTTAGCCCGCTTGCAACAGCATTTCATCTGCCATTCTGTCACAGATGATCAACGCCGCCGCGCCCTATTTCTTAGTTCGGTTGGCAATGCTACGTGTGAATTACTACGTAAATTAAGTCCAGAAGAACACTTATCTGAGGTACCCTTCACACAGCTCTTGGCCCGTCTCACGGAACACTATGCCAAAGCTCCTCACATAGTGGCTGCTCGCTATAAATTTTTTCAGAGCAGAAAGCAACCCCATCAGACACATACTGAATGGATAACTGAATTGCGTGGTCTAGCTAAACCCTGCCAGTTCATCTGCTCCAAGGACGGTTGTGGTTCATCCTACACTGATTCTCTCATTCGGGACATGATAATTTTACATACTCCTGAAGACAAAATACGTTTTGACGCTGTCAAGCAGAGTAACCCTTCTTTAGCAGACGTCCAGCGTATTGCTACGGTTTATGAGCTTACTACCAAGACTGCCGCAGCCATAGCTTCTCCCCATGAAGTTGCACAAGTCTCGCCTCAGGCCCGCAAGTCCTCTGCTACAGTGCACCGTACGGATAAGGCGCTCTCCACCAAGCATTCTCGCCAGGTTCCCTCTCGTAATGCTACACGGAAGCCCAATTCTAAAAGCACCTCGAAACTCCTGCCTTCCTGCCGAGGTTGTTTCAAGCATCATGAACGTCGTGACTGTCGTTTTTTCAAAGCTACTTGTGAACGATGTAATAAACTTGGACACATTAAGACTGTCTGTCAAAGTTCACTCCGCCCTGCTAAGCCTACTGCAGCGCGCCGGAAGCATATACAGCCCCGCCAAGACATGGAAGTTGATCAGATCAATCTTATTCTTCCCACAAAGGATTCTCACAAACTCATCATTCCTCTCTCATTCTCTGATCGATCTGTCGATTTTCAATTAGACACTGGATCACCTGTCTCTATTATTAACCTGACTACCTACCACGACTTAGGTTCACCTTCATGCTCTCCAGCTGACATCCGGCTCGTGACATTTAACAAGAAGAAAATTGACATCAAAGGTCAAATTAAGCTTCAGGCTAGTTATAAAGGAATTCAGAAGGCCATTCCTCTTCTCGTAGTTAACAACTACACTGCATCAAACATTATGGGCATGGATCTATTTAACTTATTTGGTTTCCAGATACATGACAACATTAACGTCGTATCTACATTGCATCCTACTTCTGACGTTACCGCTCTCCTAGCGCAGTTTCCTGAAGTCTTCGACTCTCAGCTCGGAACAGCAAAAGACTATACAGCTCACATACAGCTGAAATCCGGAGCTAAGCCTCGCTTCCTCAAAGCACGTCCAGTACCCCTAGCACTTCAAGACCAGGTCACGAAAGAATTAGAAAGATGGATACAAACTGGAATTGTCGTACCAGTTACTTCTAGTCAATGGGCTACTCCACTTGTGGTAATCAAGAAACCTGATGGTAATGTTCGACTTTGTGGCGATTTTCGATCTACAGTCAACGCACAACTCGAAACCGATATCTTTCCTATTCCACGTCCAGAAGACTTATTCCGTCGTCTCTCTGGTGGACAATTCTTCTCTCGAGTTGATCTTAAAGAAGCATATCTCCAGCTACTTTTAGACGAAGAATCTAAGACATTTCTCACACTCAACACTCCTCTCGGACTGCTCCAGCTCCAGCGGCTCCCATTTGGTGTTTCATCCTCAGCGGCTATTTTTCAGCGCTATTTGGCTCAACTCACCGCCTCAATTCCCGGTTGTGCTAACTACCTGGATGATATTATTGTTACTGGAAAAGATCATCAGGAACATCTCACCAATCTCCGCCTTCTTCTCCAGAAATTGAAAGACAATGGCCTACGAGCGAATCTCGCTAAATGTACCTTCTTTCAGCCTCAAGTTCACTACCTCGGACATATACTTGATAAGAATGGAATTCGTCCTAGTATGCAGAATGTCTCCGCGATAGTAACCATGCCAGCACCTCAGAACCTCAAGCAGCTTCAGTCCTTCATAGGCAAAGCGAACTATTATAATAAGTTCATTCCACGCTTCGCTACAGTGGCAGCTCCATTAAACGCTCTACGTAAAAAAGGTGTTCAGTTTCAGTGGACTCCGCAATGCCAACAGGCCTGGAAAACAATCAACAACGCCTTAATTCAAGCTATTCAACTCACTCATTTTCAGCCCGACAAGATCATCACGCTAGCTACTGACGCTTCAGACTACGGTGTCGGTGCCGTTCTCTCCCAGAAGGATCGTCATGGACAAGAACGCCCCATCGCCTTCGCTTCGAAAACACTTAATGACCATCAACGTCGATACTCCCAGATAGAGAAAGAAGCTTTAGCCATCATCTTTGGTATTCGCCGTTTCAATGAATATCTTTATGGCAACCATTTCCTGATCATTACCGATCATAAGCCTCTCGTACACTTATTCCATCCTGGTAATAAGATCCCAGAGAATTCCCTCAGAAAGCTTCAAAGATGGTCCATGTTCCTTTCTGATTATTCCTATCAGATTGTATATCGAGCCACATCCCAGCATTGTAATGCTGATGCCCTTTCCCGCTTACCCGTTGGTCCTGATACTGCTTTCGATTCTCAAGAATCTGAATGTCTTCAGTTGGACATAGAACTTGAAGATACTGTATCCAGTTTTCCTATTGATGCTACCTGCATAGCTAAAGCTACGGATAAGGACAGTACACTTGCTACTGTACGTACTTACATCCGCAACGGTTGGCCTCTTCAGAGCACACTTCCTGCCCCCCTGGCACCTTATCATCGTATGCAGCATCGTCTCACGACTCGTGCCGGAGTTGTACTACTAGAAGCAGGCACCATCTTCCGAGTGGTTATCCCACTTAGCCTACAGCAACAAGTTCTCGAATTATTACACCAAAGCCATTGGGGTATCTCCAGAACAAAGCAACTCGCCCGTCAACACTGCTACTGGCCCGGTATTGATGCCGCCATCGAAAAGCTAATACGTCATTGTGAGCAATGTCAAACGAATCAGAACGCCCCGTCTTCTGATCTTGCTTCATGGCCTCCTGCTACTACTCCATGGGAACGAGTTCACATCGATTTCGCAGGTCCTTTCCTCAATTCCATGTGGTTAATAGTCATCGATTCACTGTCAAACTTTCCATATGTAGTGGATATGCATTCGACTACTACAACCGAAGCTACCATTCGTGCTCTCCAGAAAATCTTTACTACAGAAGGTTTACCGCAAGTACTCATTTCGGACAACGGACCTCAATTTACAGCTACTGCTTTTCAGAACTTTTGTACACATAATGGCATTCGTCATATCCTAGCACCACCTTTTCACCCTCAATCTAATGGTGAAGCTGAACGCTTCGTACAAACATTTAAAAGAAGTATGAAGAAAGCTGTCTCTTCAGGCTTAACCAAAGACCAAGCCTTGCTCCAACTCTTAAACAACTACCGAACTCTACCCGGCGCTGATAATATCACTCCTGCACAGAAGCTCCATGGACGACCTCACAGAACTTTACTTTCTCTGTTATAGCCTCTTCCGACCCAGCATAAGACCTCACCAACGAAGTTCTCCCTCAACGACAAGGTCTACACCAGGACATTCAAATCCAACCCACTCTGGATACCTGGAGTCATCTGCAGATCTATGGGTCATCGTCTCTACGAGATACAGACTACGGAGAAACGTATCTGCCGCCATCAAGATCAGATACGTCTGCGCTACCGCCCCTGTCCAGCTATTGATGCTATTGCTCAACCAGATAAATCTATTGCTGAACGCGCTTTAGATCATTTAATAACAATGGGTTCCTTTCAGGACGAGACAGCGCCACTCCGCCCAGTTCCAGCTCCGGACAATACAACAGAGACACCAGCAGCTCCGCCCCAGCATCGCAGTCGCCGCCAGCGCCGCCGCCGTTTCACGCCGTACCGGCGTATTTAGGAGGGGAGGGTGTTGTATGTCCGGCGCTCCCTTTCTCGTTCCGCCAGCCAGCTGCACGCGCGCCTGTGTATCATTCTGCTAGCTTCGACGCGCAGCTCTCAGTGCGCGTGCCTGACCATCGAGTGTACTATAAATAGGAGCTCCCGGCCTGCTCACTTGCCCACTTGCCCCGGTGTCCAGCTCCAGAATACACCCTACGTCGAGCACGGAGGCTACTCCTCTTGAAAATGTGCTTCGACCAGGTGGACTGAATTTCTGGCAGTACGAGGTTTCACCTCTGGTCACCGCTCCCTTACCTGTTTCCGCTGCCTATGTTCCGTAATTCTTTTTCAAGCCATTTTCATTCCCTACCTTATGCAAGCTCCCTTAGTTTCGCTAGGTGGAATTTCTTCAATCAATTGAACTTGCTTTTTAGGAATTCAGGCACTTCAACAAACAAGGACTCTCATAAACATTTATGTTAGTGTGCCAGATAGTTCTCGACTATCAAAGTGTCAATTCACGAAGACTATCTTTTCAAGATAGAAGTGTATATAAAGACTGCAAACCTGTACATATTGTATAAAGACAGACTTTTCTCAAGATTCAATATTCCTTTTTGCTTCAAAATAAATTTCAGTTATTTGTGTAAATATCATAAAGTGAAGCAATAAAAGTTGTGTTCTGTAAACTTCAACCTTGGTTACAACAGTGGAGCAGTCTGCTGGTGCAAGGTGGGCAAATATTTTGATACAGGCAGCTCACTTCCGAGCGTAACAATCTTTGCCATACACAGAATGACGGGGATTCTCATAGAGATTAACAGTTAATTTTAAGTTTGTTCGTGAATGCCAATGTAACGTATACGTCTGAAAGGATCGCATATCTCAGGTAAGGTGTTGTTGGTGCTGCTTCTGAAGTTTCATTTTACGTACTAGGACATCGTGATCCAGGCCCTACGTGCTTGATTTGAGTGCAAGATACTGGTTTGTCTGTGTAATAGTTGTATCTGTGCGGGAGCATATACTGTATTTGTCCTTAATCAGGACTAAGATTAGGACGAAAGCATTCGTGGCCAGTATCATGGGTGTCTTTCCTATAATAAATAATAATGGCGTATGGCAGGTTTTTAGATACGACGCCTGGTAGGTGATACGCGCATCTGCGTGAATGGGGCCCTAACTATTCTCAGTTCTAATGCTGAAGACAGTGAAGTGAATAATCCTGTACACCCAGCTCCCAAACCATCGGAACTAACTAACGAAGGTTTAAATCCCTGACCCCACCGGGAATCGAACCCGGGAGCCCTTGGAATAAAGGCAGGCACGCTCACCATTAGCCACGGAGCCGGACAGATTTCCGATATTCACCTGAGAATGAAGTAGGTAAGCAATGGAAGATCTCTTCTAAGACAGCCGACAGCGGAATCGCGACTCATTCTTTAGCATTAAATTCTGACATCCGTGGTTTCCCATTTTCACACCAGGCAAATGCTGGGGCTGTACCTTAATTAAGGCCACGGCCGGTTTCTTTCTACTCCTAGGCCTTTCCTATCCCATCGTCGCCATAAAATCTATCTGTGTCGGTGCGACGTAAAGCAAGTAGCAAAAAAAAAAAAAAAAAAAAAAATGTGACATATGAGATTGGTAAATTATTAGTCACGTTGATATGACTTCTTTGTCCTCGACTTTCACGAAGTGAGAACTGAAAATAATAATAATAATAATAATAATAATAATAATAATAATAGTCCGACTCGTTGGCTGAATGGTCAGCGTACTGGCCTTCGGTTCAGAGGGTCCCGGGTTCGATTCCCGGCCGGGTCGGGGATTTTAATCGCTTCTGATTAATTCTTCTGGCTCGGGGACTGGGTGTATATGTCCGTCCCAACACTCTCCTCATCATATTCAGACAACATACTACACTACCAACCACCACAGAAACACGCAATAGTGCTTACATCCCTCCATATAGGGTTGGCGTCAGGAAGGGCATCCGGCCGTAAAACAGGGCCAAATCCACATGTGCGACGCAGTTCGCACCCGCGACCCCACAGGTGTGGGAAAAGCGGCAGGAAAAGAAGAAGAAAGAATAATAATAATAATAATAATAATAATGATAATTTGTATTAACAAATACATTGCAATTGGGGATATGCCCCACTGGCGATGTTTGTTTACGAAATATGAACGAAATTGCATGTAAAGGTACACGAATGAGACCAGAAAGATTGTCTGTTCAAATATTTGACAACTTTCTGAATAAGAAAACTAAAGGGGATTGGTTCACCGAGGTGGCAAAGGATTTACAAGTATTGGGGATCTTGTGTAATGACTCTTTAAAGAAGGTTAAGTGACCATAAAAAGAAATCCTTTTCGTAATAGTATCTGTTATTTTCTCCATATGCAAATATAGTTCAAGATTGTGCCTCCTCTTATATTCTCCATTTTCCTTTACTGAGCCCAAGATGTTCCTTAGAATTATCCTTTGTTTGGCTTCTAGTTGTTCTGCCAGACCTTTCTTATTCATTGACATGCATTCTGCTGCATATAAAGCTTCAGGTCGATACTGTACAGTATTGGATTTGAAAGATATTGACCGTTTGATATAGATATCTTTGGTGAGGTGATAGGCCATTTCCATCTTGATGATACTTGATTTGAATACATCTTTCTCAGAAATATTTTCTATCCACTCGCCTTGGTATCTGAATTTCACTGCCCGTTTTATTTTGCCCTGACTGACACGTAGATTTCTGGAAGCTGTTGGGAGCTGTCTTGAAGTTTATCTTGCAATCGGGAGATAGTGGGTTCGAATCCCACTGTCGACAGCCCTGAAGATGGTTTTCCGTAGTTTCCCATTTCACACCAGGCGAATGCCGGGGCTGTACCTTAAGGCCACGGCCGCTTCCTTTCCACTCCCAGAACTTTTCTATCTCATCGTCACCATAAGAGCTCTCTGTCGGTGTGACGTAAAGCCAATTGTAAAAAAAAAAAAAAAAAAAAAAAAAACCCAGGTGAGAGGGTGAAATAGAAATATAACTAAACAGACCGATATTATTCTCGAACCATATTTTAAAGAATACTGGAGCGATTTCTGCCAAACTTGGTACACTTATGCTTATGACTTAACATCAAGAGACTAACCGCGTGGGGATAAGACTCCCCTAGCACTCTAAGGGCGGTGTGAAGGATAAAAATCGAAACTAGTGTCGAATCAATAGTTTTCCGGGGTCGCCGAGATGAATAGTGATACTCTGGATTTAAAAAAAGACAAAGTTCAGCTCCATTTAGCATTGGAGGAGGGACAGGGTGAAAAATCAAAATGTCCAAACGAACGAAAGTATGGGTGTTTGTGTGTATATTCCAGAATAGCCCTCAACCAAAATTGATACAATATGACTTACTATCTGGAAAAAATACCTTAGGGGTAAAATACACCTAGCACCCTAGAGTAGGGGTGAAGTGTAAAAATAACAGAAAACGACCTATATTTGTGTCGAATCCCATAGTTTTCGGGGTCGCTATGATGAACTATGACATTCTGTATGCCGTTTGAGATAAACTTTAGTCCCAATCGACAGGGTGGGGAATGGGTTGGGGACGGGTGAAGAAAAGAAAATGCCCAAAGTAACAGAGTTTAACGACGTATGTGTGTGTGTGTGTTATAGCATACCTGTCCATCAGCCTTCGTACACATACGACTTACTATATGGAAGAACTTTTTTTTTTGCCATTTGCTTTACGTTGCACCGACACAGATAGGTCTTACGGCGACGATGGGATAGGAAAGGCCTAGGAATGGGAATGAAGCGGCCGTGGTCTTCACTAAGGTACAGCCCCAGCATTTGCCTGGTGTGAAAATGGGAAACCACACGGAAAACCATCTTCAGGGTTGCCGACAGTAGGGTTCGAACGTACTATCTCCCGGATGCAAGCTCACAGTTGCCCGCCCCTAACCTCACGGCCAACTCGCCCGGTGGGAAGAAATTGCTATGGGGTAAGATACCCCTAGAATTCCTAGGGCCGGTGGTGAATTATAAAAGAAACAGAAAATAGACAACGTCAATTATTAATGTACAGTCCATAGATTTCGGAGTAGCTGAGGTGAATGATGACACAACGGATGCCGTCAATAATCCTTGTTCAGCCGCCACCTGGATTGAGATGAGAAGGGATGGAAAATAAAATATCCAAAATGACCGAAATTATGGATGTATGTGTTTCTTCCAGCATAGCCCTCATACAAAATTGATACATATATGACTTACTAATATCAAGAAAAGACTGTGTGGCAAAACACCCCTAGCACTTCTACGGGACGGGTGAAATATATAAAAACAACTGATATTAATGTCGAATACATTGTTTACGAGGTCGCTGAGTTGAACTGTGTCACTCTGGATGGTTAAGTCATGTTTCAGCCGTAATCAGTATGGAGGTTGAGAAGGTGTGAAGAGGAATGTAAAAATAACCGGATTATGGATGTATGTATGATCCAGAATAGCTCTCAACTAAACTTGGTACACATACGACTTCCATCTGTAAAAAAAATATTAAAAAAATACTGTGGAGAGGAAACATCCCAACCACCGCTGGGGGTGGGGAATGGGAAGGGAGCGAATGCCATGTAAAAGTAATGGAAAATAACCGATATTAATATGGAATCCATTGTTTGTGTCACTGAGACGAATTGTGACGCTCTGGGTACCGTTCTATTCCACTTTCGGCATCCATTGGTACGAGGGGCTAAGAGGGGCTAAAAGTAGAGATAGAGAGATGCATTTATTTCTGCTTCCCCCATTTGGAGGCTGCCAAAAAGACAAAGCTTAAATAAAAAGTTGATTGACAACTACAAGGGTAGTATCCAGTAATCGGGAGATAGTGGGTTCGAACCGCCATGCCGGCAGCCCTGAAGATGGTTTTCCGTGGTTTCCCATTTTCACACCAGGCAAATGCCGAGGCTGTACTTTAATTAAGGCCACGGCCGCTTCCTTCCTATTCCTAGGCCTTTCCTATCCCATCGTCGCCATAAGACATATCTGTGTCGGCGCTACTTAAAGCAAATAGCAAAAAAACAAAAAAACCCAAAAAACTACAAGGGTCGTGTAAAATGTCTATAAATGATTGGTTCTCCATCTTATTCTTCTTTTTCTACTGCTTTTCCCACATCTATGGCGTCGCGGATGTGGATTTGGCCATGTTTTATGGCCGGATGCCCTTCCTGACGCCAACCCTATGTGGAGGGATGTAATAACCATTGCGTATTTCTGTGTTGGTTGGTAGTGCAGTGTGTTGTGTGAATATGAAGAGGAAAGTGTTGGGACAAACACAAACACCCAGTCCCCGATCCAGAAGAATTAATCAGAGGCGATTAAAATCCCCGACCCGGCTGGGAATCGAACCCGGGACCCTCTGAACCGAAGGGCTCAATGCTGACCATTCAGCCAATGAGTCGGACGATTGGTACACCATATGATAGCCTGCTTATTACTTAATAAAAATCGTATCAGTCAATAATTTTGAAATCCATGACGAACTCCCTATAGGACAAATATACAGCTAAGAGTATAGATGATTTTTTTACTGTTGTTCACGAGCCTTTCAAGACTGCTTACCCAATGTCCTTAATAAATTCGTTATTCAAGTTAAATTTCTTACACAAGTTGTGAAGTGTATGAGTAATAGTGCCTCTTGCTCTTATCATCAATCCTAGAACTTCTATCGAGTCCAGATGGTATTTCTCAGCGTATTATGGATTTGTAGGTTCATATACAGTATATCACATTTCTCCTTGTGTACATTATGTCCCAATGGAGGCCGAACGTGGACTTAAACGGTATCCTGAGCGTCACAATTCGTCTCAGCGACACATAAACAATAACATCTACTGCTTATGGGGTGGTAAAGCTGATTGGTGACGGTCTCAATGGCAGTCGGAATCGTGTACATCATATCTATAGCGCGACAGGTAAATACATAATTATCACTTACTAAGCACAAAGTTTTACTCCAAAATTAAATAATCTAAAACTTGAAATCAAACACACATAATTAACTCTAATAATAATAATAATAATAATAATAATAATAATAATCGTATGGCCTCAGCTACTGTGTGCAGACATTTCAAGTTGACGCCATCTGGCTGTCTGCTCGTCAATTTCGACGTTCCGTTTTACTCTAGGCCCACTAGGTGGCAGACCGAGTAAACCGAAACTCTCTTGGGCGTCTACGGCTGAGATTTAATTAATTTTGTCGGGTAAACACCAAATGTGTCACCAGAGATCTTTTACATGCCGAAATCGTACGACATGGAGTGTCGAATGGACTTTTTTCCGCCCTTCTAAAATCTGACTACCTCTGCCGGGTTTGAACCCGCTATCTTGGGATCCGGAGGCCGACTCTCTACCACTGATCCACAGTGGCAGCTATAATTCACTCTAAAACTACACAATAGATCCTAAAATATCAATCAACATCTCTATAATGAATTCTATAAAATTTCACTTCCCACATAGCCAACTGGTAATAATCTTAAAGATAAACAGCCCAAAACTATCCGGGCAACGCCGGCTACTACAGCTAGTACTTCGTATACGTATACCAGGTGTATGCATACATTTTTGAGGGTTTTTGTGTTAAAGAAAACATGTAATTTTCAATGGAAATTAGTTTTTTGTTTATTCAAAATACTGGCCATTGCCTTCTGTACACTTCACCCATCTTTCAGGTAAGTTATGTATAACATCCGAGATAAACTGCTTGTCTTTCGCGGAAAATCATTCGTCGAGCCATTTTCCAACTTCCTCAAGATTGCTGAAGTGAGCGCGTGCCCCGTTGACGCGAAGAGGTGATAGTCAGATGGCGCCAGGTCGGGGCAGTACGGCGGGTGCTTAAGGATGTCTCAGCCAAGCGATTTCAAGGTGTCTTTCACTGGTTTTGCTGTGTGATTGATTGCGGTTTTCTTCCGAGATACATCATTCTCTTCAGAAATTTGGAATACTGGAGCGGAGTACTAAAGGGTTTGAATGCTCATATAATAATGCTATTAGTTTTACGTTTAAATAACTGCTTTTACGGTTTTCAGATACTGGAATTTTGTCCTTCAAGGGTTCTTTTCCGTGCTGGTAAATTTATCCACACGGGCCTGTTTTATCTGAGCACCTTTAACGAACCCGCCAACTTGGGGTCATTAGACCAGTGCTCTTCCGTCCGAGTCACTCAGCCCATCGGTCGTGCTTATACTCGCAAATTGACATTTTCTGCCGATCAAGTTTTGTTTGAAGAAGTGTGCATTGTGTTCGTGTGCTGAAAATATTAATTAATGCCAGTGTCTTTAAATTTCATACACTATGCGAACGCATTTCTGATTACAATGTTGGCAACTGACACAAGGCGTCAACTATTTCTGTTCCGGGAGTTAGTTTCTGAGGACAGCCATTCACAAGCGGTTGAAAGCGTCCCAGGGAGACAATTCTATCAATGTGAGAGGATGAAGTAAAAACGTAAACTCGGGCCGTCTTCTTGAGGTAGTGCAGTTCTTTTCAGGAACATCCCAACGGAGGTGTGCTGCATGTACCATATTAACCACATGCCAGCACTCTTGCCATTCTTACATCTCAGGCAGTACCGGGAATCGAACCCGAGTCTCCGAGGACGGCAGCTATTAACTCTAGCCTTTACGCTGCGGGGGAGGACATTGTGAAGCTGATAATACTAGTTGGCTGAAATGGATATCAAACTTCAAGTGGTATTTCATTTGAGCCATGACTCGAATAGTGAACTGTGTGTTTGGGCTAGACTGCCGTGAGTGTCAGGTTGGGTGTGTTCTCCAAATTTTATGTGTACCGTCCTACCCACAAGTACTGTAGTTCCGGTTTAGGGCTGGGTCCTAGCTATCACGCGGTACGCAGTAAATTTTAACTACGTTTAAACATCTTTTTGAACTCCAGAGTTGATCAAGGTTTGATGGAGTCGGGTGATATCTACTACAAAATAAGGTCTTATTCGATGTGTAAAATGAACAAATCATAATCACATAAAGTTGAAGAAGCATACCTGGGGTGAACCTTTGTACTTCCTTAGCCATTTACCAGCCTTTAACTCTTACCTATCAACCAAGGTAGTTAGGTGTTGTGGAATACGAAGACAATTGGGTTGGAGTCGTTAAGCTGACTACCCTTGAAATGGTTTCCCGTAGTTTTACATTCGAACTTCCGGTAAATGAAGGGTAGCTTCCTTTCATGGAGTCTCGG
The DNA here is from genome assembly GCF_040414725.1 of Anabrus simplex. Lineage (NCBI taxonomy): Eukaryota > Metazoa > Arthropoda > Insecta > Orthoptera > Tettigoniidae > Anabrus > Anabrus simplex. The sequence continues at coordinate 145,386,349 of NC_090270.1, read as the reverse complement.
TTAATTCACAGAAAAGGCAAGCAAGCAAGCAAGCTTCTAGATATCACGCTTATAGTCTGTCACAGGACCTCCAGTAATACTTATAGTCCTAGCAAGAGGGTTGTGCCTTTTCTTTTCAGAAGTCCTACTGTATATTCAGTTACTGAGATTCGGAACAGGACTGCCTTCGCTACAAGCTAGTGAAAATGCCCTAAGTTATTACTCCCATTCGTGGTTGATGCCTTTGGAACACTAGCCCCCAACTAATTACAAATAAGTTAAATCTTCACTATTTTGGGGGTTCGGGGATTATCATTGATTCAAATTATTGAAAGCCATCGCAATAATAATTTCACGTGGCTATTCCTAGCCTGGTATAGCCCTTGTAAGGCAGACCCTCCAACTAGGGTGGGTGGTATCTGCCGTGTATTGGAACTACATGTTTTCGTAGTGAAGGATAGTGTTGTGTGTGTTGCAGGAATGTTGGGGACGTACGAACATACAGTTCCGAAGCAAGGTGAATATTTAAAATTAAAATCTCCGGCCTGGCCGGGAACGAATCCGGGGCTCTATGACCGCTGCGGATAGTATTGGAAATGAATCCAGACTTTTGGCACGCAATCTAGTAATTATAATTAGAAGAAGAAGAACCTGACGAAGCCACGATTATTTAACACGCTTAAAATACACTCTCTCTTTGGGGAGGGCTGATGACTTATGGCATATCCAAAACGTTTCCACGCCGGAGAATCTGGTTCGAATTCCTGCGACTAGGAGTTTTAGTGTGACCAATGCGAGGCGGCAGGAATGACATCGGGCCATGGGTGTTCCACTGATACCACATAAACACCAGACAATGGGAAAAAGAAAATGTATAGGCCTACTACGTACATTGCTTTTCTACGCGTACAATGTAATGGTTAAGTAACACTTTTATCAAGTAAACTAGCGAATGTACCCGTGCTTCGCTACGGTATTCTACATTGTATTCGAATATCGAAGTAAATAGTGTGCATGCAGTAAATAAGATTGTTTTAAAATTGCATGTCTCTTAGCGTTATCCGAGAAAGAGCATGGGGAGGTCCCCGTACGTTGTTTCCAATGTAAAGTGTTTGTTATGGATTTGTGATATACCGGCAGGCTCACTTGCCTACTGCCATTCACAATCGAGTTGGGAAGTTTACATTATAATTGCAGGCCCAATTGCCTACTATGCGGACAGAATCGATTTGGGGAGTTTTCGTTAAAATGGCAGTCCCCCTTTCCTACTTCCACACAGATTACAGTTTTTATTATAATGGCAGGCAATTACCCTACTATCACTCGAAATTGAGTTGTTCAGTTATCGTTATAATGCCAGGCCCATTTTCCTACTTCCAGCCAGCTTACTGCCAGTCACACCAAGTTGGTGAGTTTCCATCAAAATAGCAGGCCACTATGCCTAATGCCAGTCACATTTTAGATGAGGACATTTTCTTTATAATGGCGGGCACCCTTGCCTACTGCCAAACACAATCGGGTAAGGGGAGTTTTAAACAAAACTGCATGCTCACTTGCCTTCTGCAAGTCAAATCGAGAAGTGAACTATTCATTACAATTGTAGACCTTCCTTACTAATGACAGTTACACAGGAGTTGGAGAAGGAACCCTTTCATACTGCCAGTCAAAGTCGGTGTGGGGAGTACTGATTACAATAGCAGACCCACCCTTTCTCGATCGCTACAAATCGACATCAGTGAATATATATAGATCGACATACGAAAGTATATGCGTGTTTACAATATTGAAGACCTTCATTTACAGATTAACTGCTACTAAACGTACGTCATATCGACAAAGGATTATACCATAAGACACGCCGGGTTTAGTGGCCTAAATGGCTGGTCCTATGATATGTCGTCTATTCTTGGGTCAGATTGAGTTAGAAACGTGGAACGGGTTAACGTTCTTGTAAGATTATCTCACATTACATTACTTTTCGGATAATTATGTGACAGCTACATACATAGCATTTGGCTCATATATGGCTACTGGGTGGGCCAATTTTCGTGAAGAGTTTGATGATTCTGTATTTCATATAAGTAATAGAAGGTATGAATTATGCATGTGAAAATTCCAAATTGACTTAACATCCATTAATAGAGAAAAATCAAACGTAAAAGGGATACAGATACGGCAAAAAGTCATAAGACCAAGGTTGTAGATCATTCCAAATTGAACGGAGATTGTGCAGTCTGTTATGTGATAGGAATTTCCGAAGGTCTGCACCATCATTAAAATTGCCTGCATATTTCGTTATTCTTCGGGGATAAAAAGTGAAAAATTTAATGATCTAGGATGTTTTCCGTTCGTTACAGGCTAAAACGTATAATTTTGTCAAATTTCAATTATCTTCTTTTCTTCTGGCAGATTATGCCGCAATTTGGATTTTGGGCGAGGCGGGTAAAAATTAGGACTTTCAGGAAACTAAACCAAAAATTATGCAGATGGTCATTATTACCCCTTAAACGGAAAGCTGTACGAAAATTTCGCCAAAATAGTCAGTGTAGAGGCACACAGTCGTTACGATTTGATTTATGTAGATAAGGAATCTGCTCCATGTAAAACACCTTTTTGGCTATGTCCGCTGGACTTAACCTGCAAAACTGACCATTCATGATATCTCCCTTATTAATCCTCCTGACGAAAAAATGCACATGAAAAAAAGGTTTAGAGGTGGAATTCCATCACGTTTGGTCGATTTCCAGTCAGGTTGGTCTTGTTCTGTATATATTGTGGAAGAGTAAAATCACCATTTCGGTTCCCTATAAACCGCCAGTCCATTCCGGAACATGAAATGTTATTTACGTTTAAAACCTCCCTTTGAACAGGTGGATGCTAAATATGAATTTTGGTTCGAATGTCTTCAGTAGTTTTCAAGTTGTAAGGAATACGCTTTACACGCACCCGCTCGTGAGTTAAGTCCGATGGGACTTGTACGGACAAACGGTCCGTTAATGATATCTCCCTTATTAATCCTCGTATCGAAATGATGCACATGAGAAAAAAGGTTTAGAAATTAATTTCTACCAAGGCAGGTAGATTTAAATTAACGTTGGTTGTGTATATTTTGTGGAAGTGCAAAATCACTGTTTCGGTTTCGTATAAACCCCCAGTCAGTTCAGGGATTTAGAAACAATATTTGCCCTAAAACCTATCAAGGACAGGTTTATTCTAAATATGAGTATTGGTGGAAATACATCCAGTAGTTTGTAGCACTCGCGTACATACGGCGTAATTAAGGAAGAAAATAATACAGTTAAGAAAGTTTAAAGTAATAGAAAATGGATTATAACTGAGGACAGCCGGATAACGACAAATATGTAAATGCCAAGTTAATGTATTGGAAAATCAAATGCCCCTCAATAAATTATGCTAGTGTGAGTTATGGATATAATAAAGCGGTAACAGAGGAGAAATTTAGGTCCATTGATTCCTAGGTAAACAAATAATAAGAAGATGACTAATGGTGTTATTACTTAATCTATTCGAAGGCGGTTATAACATCCAACGATATTCCGCCAATATCCCGCAGATAGGCCGAATGACGCCTCTCTTGCCTTCTACCCAAGGAACAACCACGAATTTAAAAGCATGATGAGGAAAATGGCAATACGTTACTTCCCTGCTGACATGCAGTCAGAGACGTTGCCATGGTAACCCGTAGGTTCGTTGTCGGTCTGTCGGTCACTCAATACAGAGCATGGTACCAGCAGAAAATTGTAAATTTCTCCGTCATGTAAAGAGTAAGGTAAATTATGAACATAACGAAAGTTGTTTATAATGAAGAGACGTTTCACGTACGGTAAACGAAGTTTACAGAAAATCAATAGTATAAGAGAAAATGGAGGAAAACCATTCTGGTTTTCCTATAAACCCCCGTCTATTCAAATATTTTAAAATGATATGCATATCGAAACCTTCCCCGGGATGAGTATACTCTAAATATGAAGTTTAGTTGAGATCTATCGAGCCGTTTCGACGTGATGGTGGAAAAACCATTCTGGTTTTCCTCTAAACCCCCGTCTGTTCAAAGATTTTAAAATGATATGCATATCGAAACCTTCCCCGGGATGAGTATACTCTAAATATGAAATTTGGTTGAGATCTATCCAGCCGTTTCGACGTGATGGTGGAAAAACTATTCTGGTTTTCCTATAAACCCCCCGTGTATTCAAAGATTTTAAAATGATATGCATATCGAAACCTACCCCGGGAGGAGTATACTCTAAATATGAAGTTTAGTTGAGATCTATCGAGCCGTTTCGACGTTATGGTGGAAAAACCATTCTGGTTTTCCTATAAACCCCCGTCTATTCAAAGATTTTAAAATGATATGCATATCGAAACCTTCCCCGGGATGTGTATACTCTAAAAATGAAATTTGGTTGAGATCTATCCAGCCGTTTCGACGTGATGGTGGAAAAACCATTCTGGTTTTCCTATAAACCCCCCGTGTATTCAAAGATTTTAAAATGATATGCATATCGAAACCTTCCCCGGGAGGAGTATACTCTAAATATGAAGTTTGGTTGAGATCTATCCAGCCGTTTCGACGTGATGGTGGAAAACCATTCTGGTTTTCCTATAAACCCCCCGTGTATTCAAAGATTTTAAAATGATATGCATATCGAAACCTTCCCCGGGAGGAGTATACTCTAAATATGAAGTTTGGTGGAGATCTATCCAGCCGTTTCGACGTGATGGTGGAAAAACCATTCTGGTTTTCCTATAAACCCCCCGTGTATTCAAAGATTTTAAAATGATATGCATATCGAAACCTTCCCCGGGATGAGTATACACTAAATATGAAGTTTGGTTGAGATCTATCCAGCCGTTTCGACGTGATGGTGGAACAAACAGACAAACAAACAGACACGAACAATTTTATTTATATAGATAGATAAACCCCCCGTGTATTCAAAGATTTTAAAATGATATGCATATCGAAACCTTCCCCGGGATGAGTATACTCTAAATATGAAGTTTGGTTGAGATCTATCCAGCCGTTTCGACGTGATGGTGGAACAAACAGACAAACAAACAGACACGAACAATTTTATTTATATAGATAGATGACGGATAAGCATGAGCACGTTGAAAAGTGCAGACTTCCACTTCGAGATTCATATCTCCTAAACGGTTTATGATATTAAGAAACGGTTTGCGCCATCAGACGCCTCATTTATCGCTCTAAATGTTTGTTGCTAAACCATATCCTCGTATCTCCCATATTAAGGGGGTAAATTGAGTTCAAATTTTGGAAAAGGTGAAATTTGGGTGCATTTTTAACATTTATATTACTTTTTGCCTACTTATGTATAAGATAGAATCATGAAATTTGGTACACATATGTCCCTTAATCGTGCCAATGTGCGCACCTAACGCGATGATCCTATCATTCTTATAAGTGTGTCAAACAATGAAATATACTTGTAAAAATCACCAAATTTACGAACAATCCAGAAATACGGTCAAATTTAACGTATAAGGGAGAGAAATACGACAAAATGTCACAGGACCAAAGTTGTAGATCACTCCGAGTTGAAGGGACATTTTTGCATCCGTTTTGTGATACGACTTACCGTTTAGCCAAAAAATAGCTCATAAGGAATGTCTGCACAGTCATTAAAATTGCCTCCATATTTCGATATCTTTTGGGGTAAAAAGTGAAAAATTTTAACATCTTGGAATTTTCCCGTCGGTTAGGGACCAAAAGCTATAATTTCACCAAATTTCAATTGTCTACCTCGTCTGGCAGGTTGTGCCGCCATCTTGATTTGGGGGTATAGGGGATAAAAAGGAGGAAATTCCCGAAAATTTTTAAGCCCACGAAACCTATAGGTTATCGTTTTGGATATACTATACCACTGTGTTCTTATGCTGAGCCCAAAATTTGAGCCCCCAGCGTGCCCCCTTCAGGGAATTTTGAGAATTTCCGATTTTTCTAGGGATCCTGGGGTCATCAGTTTCCCTCGTACCAAGTTTCCAATTTCTGACATTTCTGGAAGTGCCTCATTAATTCACGTCTTTTTTCATTTTTAAATATTTATATATACATCGCTCCAGCCCGACTTGCTTTTATATATATAGATGAGCGTAGGCGAAATATGTCTTTTAGTCTGTTGAATATAATTTTTTTTTTTTTTTTTGCTATTTGTTTTACGTCGCACCGACACAAGATAAGTCTTATGGCGAAGATGGGACAGGAAAGGCCTAGGAATGGGAAGGAAGCGGCCGTGGCCTTCATTAAGGTATAGCTCCAGCTGGTGTGAAAATGGTAAACCACGGAAAACCATTTTAGGGCTGCCGACAGTGTGGTTCGAATCCACTATCTCCAGGATGCGAGCTCACAGCTGAGCGCTCCTAACCGCACGTCCAACTCGCCCAGTAATATAGTAGAACATACCCCCCTCTATAAACGGTTTATTAATAACACAGTGACATGCTTTTTTTTGTAAGAAAATCCTCATATTTTATAAAAATAACTTTTTATCATGTGTGTATAAGTACAAAATTATTTAAATTGTGTAAATTGTCCGTGATTATACTTGGTGGATATTATGAACAAGTACAAAATGCCACTTCAGAATTATTAATATACTATTTCTCTCTCCGGAATGTTCTAGTATTTCCATGAATTTATAACTTCTGTTCAACAGACAGAAACACGTAAATATTACATTAACTAAGTCGACGCTAAGAAGCATGACTTCCATCTTTTAAAAAAAATCTGACATGTAATACGCATTCCATATGAAGCAAATTCATCTCCGTATGGTCCTACGAAGACCCTTCATGAAATGGAAGGTTTGAACTACCATTATCCCCAACTTGGATCCTTTGAGGGATAAAGTGGTTAGCTCTATGTATGCCCGTATTTATCTTCCAGGAACTAAACTGTTACTCATTTTTCCTAGTAGGCCGAGTGGACCCCAGGCCTATCCAGAAATGAAAATTTCACTTCTAAATTAATGATCTTCCTGAGAGGGAGCTGAACCCACATTCTTCCAGATGAGCAGATCATGCTTTTACCACCTCGAGTAGGCATTCCTTATTACAAATTGTATAATATAATATGGCATAATATAAAAACATACAAGTCAACTAAAGTGACCTTTCTTCCTGACGTTGATGCTGTAGGGGTTATGTCTTCAAAGATTCATACTCGTTTACGGAAACAATCATCCTTCTGGTTGAGGCTCCTTTTCACTTGTCAACGCACCTCTTTTCTTTTTTTTATAAGATCTACAGAGCGGCAGAGTATATTGGTCTTTTACTACAAGAAAATATGTTGGTGTTAATTATCATGATTGATATTACGCAGTACGTATACGGTGAAACAGAATAATAATAATAATAATAATAATAATAATAATAATAATAATAATAATAATAATAATAATAATAATAGTAATAATAATAATATGAAGATAATGAAGAAGACGGTGGCTGTGCAAAGCTTGCGTTCCGTAATGGTAGGTTCGATCCCCATCGTCGGTAGCCCTGAAGATGATTTTCTGTGGTTTCTCATTTTCCCAACAGACAAATGCTGTACCGTAATTAAGACTACGGCTGCCACCTTTTCAGTCCCTGCCTATTCCTATGTCCTCGTTGAAAACGTGAAAGTATTCGTGCGACGGTAAACAAAGAAAGAAGAAGATAGAACTGATAATACCATTATTCTTCAGTACTAGGTACTGTACATTCTTTTCTTAAATCCTCATACCAGTACCTCAGGACTCGTACGATGGATCAATACTTAATAAAGGTTGCTAGTGAAATCCCACTTACATGTGGGAACTGATAGTTTAATGTACTTCATCATGTTTATTCTTAAATATTTTGTTGTTTCGCGTTTTTGGGACCACTTGATCAACAGTTTGCCTGCTAAGTTGATTTACTCTGTCGTCTGTATTAGTGCGTGTTTTCATAAATTTTGAGAGGCTGGGATTGGAAGGGAAGCAGGTGTGACATACGTATCAAGTATCACCCTGCAGCACAGGTTGGTAAAGCTCTGGTGTTCTGAGACTGAGTTCGTAGATTAAGTCGCGTTTCAATCTTAGCATTATTTGAAGGTGCTGAATTGTGCTTGTTTGCATATCTACCCATTTGTCCCGTTTATTGATACTGGATCGGGAATGAGGTAAGATGAAATATGGACTGGTTTTTACTCACGAATGCCCTTTCTGACGCCAACCTTGGTTGAGGAGATGATAGGAATGATGGTGAATGAATCGGCACTGTTCTGTTATTTGCCTGGAAGTGAAAATGGGAAACTAAAGAAAACCATTCTCAAGACAGTGGGATTCGATCCTACTCATCTTCGGAATGCAGCGCTTGGCTCCATGGCGTTAACAAGCGCGGCCACTCTGCTCGGTTCATGTCGACAGACTCACGGCAAGGAAAAGAAATGCATATCATCCTCTATCTGCTGTGCACTTTCCACTGTACGGCCCTGTGTCGCCAGAAGAATCTGTGTGGGAGACCGTTTGGACGATCGGCATACGTGGCCAAACCACCGCAAACTCCGATCTTGAATTAAATCTTCGATCGTAGTTGGTTTCCACACTTCACTCTGATAGTTTTGTTACAAAGCCGGCCACGCATAAAAGACCCTCTGTGTTCGCCGGAGACGCAGCATTTGGAATACCCAGTTTGCCCATGTCGGCTTTTGACATTGCCCACGTTTCAGATCCATACAGCAGAATTGGCAAAATGAACGAGCGAAAGATGCGAATTTTAATTCTGTTTATGGCAATGCGTTTCCCCCGACAAGCACCATTCAAGGCATCCAAAGGCAGTTTCAGGACGACCAATCCTACTCTGAACTTCAGCAGTTGATACAAATTTATTGTCCTACACTAGTGAAATCAGGTATTTGAATTCACCAATAACCCTGTACAGTGAGGGTAACTGTATTTATTTGAACTTGGGGTGTGGGTGGGTGTACCAGAAATTGAGCCAAAACTATACCCTTGCATTTTATGTCGAAGATGTTTCAGAACCTGGGGAAAATATCACTCATGTTTACAACTGTAAGAACGTGATTAGAACTCTCATATCCCTGAACGGTACAGCTTCTCACTTGATACTCCTGATTTCGTACGTGATTCATGTACCTTTCGTTCAGTGAAGGAAAACACGCAAACATTATTATAGTACCTGTGAATATTTTTGAATATTCCTAGAATGTTGAGAAAATATAAATAACTTGTGAGAGAAGCTTAGTAGACAAAGTAACGTGCATAACAAGACAGAGGACAATGTTTAAATTCACAATTTTAAGCGGGAGATTCGAAAGGATTCAGCCAGTAAGGGAAAAGAATAAGCATCTTATGAACACGGATTTTTTTCATTTCACATTTATTACAAAGTATTTATTTCAAAAAAGTTCCTGGATTTGCAATTAAAGGTTTATCATAATACTATGGACTTCTTATTCTCATTTTCAAAGGACAATCACATAAAGTCTTAAAATAAATATAGACCATGGTACAACCTTTTCAAAACGAGGAACTTTTCGAAATCTAAATACATATCCATAATCGTAAAACATTATCAGAGGCATTCGTTCGTTTATAAAATACAGCGCTTGAGACATTAGGCACCAAGGGGAATGAGGGAACGTTTACGTCTAAACTAGGGAGAAAACGTACAGTTTTTGTGTAAAGAACTTTCCTTATGCCTGTATTGACTTGAAGGGTTTGCAATTCAGTAGTCAATAACCTAAACCGTACTAGCCACACAATTACATAGAAGAGAGAACTTTTAACATTATTACAGTTCACAATTAATTCTTTCTTGTATCAAGCATCAGTTGAAGTGACTGGAAATGAGTGAAACGTACATTAAGTTCGGGGAATAGATCACATTGTTGATCCTAGGTTTTGACTAGTGCAGCCTGATGTACAATTTAGTTCAGATTTATGTTCAGTCCTTTCTTAATACTTTTAATGAATGACACTGGTTTTCGAAGCGCTCCAAATGCTATTTCAGCCAGAATAAAATCCAGACAATTTCGGGAAGAATGTTCCTAGACAGTGACAAATTTAGACGTAGACCAGACCAGGTTTGGCATGGTTGATCAGAGGATAGTGGTATGAATAGGTAGGAGTAAGAATATCTTGCTCTCGTTCCTTCAGCTCAATCTTCTTCGTGTCAGCAGGGACAGATGCTTCTACTGGTTCAAACTGGTGATACTTAACGGTGGTCTTGGTCAGAGCTGGGGCGGCATATATCTGAGGTGCTGCTACGACATGGTGGGTAGCATACACTTGAGGAGCAGCTACGACTTGGTGGGCAGCATACAAGTGAGGGGCAGCCACGAACTGGGGAGCAGCATAGCTGATGGGTGCTGGGGCAGTAACCTCTTTTTCCTTCTCCTCGTTCTCAACTTTCTGGGTGTCAGCTGGCACGGCAGCTTCTGCTGGCTCAGACTGTTGGTTCTTGATGGTAGCTTTGGTAACAGCCGGAGCTGAAATGACCTGGGGTGCAGCTGCGACCACGTGAGGAACGGCGTAGCTGAAGGCTACTGGATGGAAATCTACCTTCTTGGTGTCTGCTGGCGTGTGTGCACCAAAAGATGCTGCCAGAGTGAAAGGAGATCCAGGGTACAGAATTCCACGCTTCTTACGGGAGACAGGTGACTCAGGAGATTCCTTGGCAGCTTTGGCTGCTTCAGCGTATTGCTTCTGGAAGGCAGCCTTGGCAGCAATCACCTGAAATAATAAGAAATATTTTCAGTATTTGAAGGATTAGAAATATTATTCGATGCAAGAGTAATCCTTTATTTGAGTGTTTAAAGTTCAATACATTCACGAGTCCGCTGTTACTACGTTATCACCAATCCTGTATATTCCCTATTAATTGCTCAAAACTCTACTTCAGCCTAACAGAATATCTCAGTGCAATAATAAGCTGGTCCGAGTAGTGAGAAACCTGAGGTTTGGTAGCGAGGATGAGTCGAATCTTGCTGTCCTTAGATTTTCGACGTTTATCAATTTGTTTTAGATTAATGCCAGGATACGACCTAATCATCAACCCCATCATTTAAAATTGAATGTATAACACAGGTTATAAGAGAGAATCTGCGAACACACTGTGCGTATCTCGGTGAAGACTAGTGTTCCAAGTTCATTGAACGTAATTAAACGTACTCAGAAGATAAGGGCGATGAAAATTGATTTAGAACAGCTTAATGAGCCAATGACGAGAGAGGTTCATAACCAATAAATGAACAGTTGCTGTTATTTATTATTTCATGACTTGGGGATGCTGCAGTCATCATCAGAATTAAATTATAGGACTGTGTACCGTGAAGTGCTTTTGGTGTGGGTAGCTGAAATTACTTGAAACTTAGATTATGGAAAATTCATCTGGGCTTAGAACTACTCATATTTATAACAGTGCTATATACAGAGTAAGTACTCGCAAGCAGCTTCATTTATGAAGGTTGCTGATGTATTCAAAGGATCAATTGGACCTGATCCTACATGATACGCTTACTGTGGAATAATGAGTCTATGTATTTGTTGACCGAGCAAGTGGCCGTGCGGTTAGGGTCGCGCAGCTGTGAGCTTGCATTCGGGAGATAGTGGGCTCGAACCCTACCGTCGGCAGCCCTGAAGATGGTTTTCCGTGGTTTACCATTTTCACAGCAGGCAAATGGTGGGGCTGTACCTTAATTAAGACCACGCCACTTCCGTCTCACTCTTAGTCCTTTCCAATTCCATCGTCGCCATAAGACCTATCTGTGTCGGTGCGAAAAGCAAATAAAAAATTAATCCGACGTAGGTATGAATGTATTAAACTACCATCTTATGCCTAAGTAATACGAATGCAAATACAGTAGTTACAACGACGATTTGTTTCAGAATACTTCCCAAATTTACTGAAGTTAAAGCGTATCGTAGTCCGTTGAATTTACCTCGTGCGGTGTGACGTATACAGAAGTAGCCCTATATAAAAGGATACAAATTCTGCATTTTCATCGTATTTAAGACATCCTGATTTAGTTTTATATAATATTTCCGGATTTTTACACCAAAAATTTGGGAAGTGAAACCTAAACGCAAGTAAGTTACTAAATATAAGGCATCTTGCTCCTTTTCTACCAAAAATAGTAGTACAGGAATATATTATGCACCATACAGAATAAATATATTGATCAATTACTTTGCACTTGCTACAGTAAATAAACGAAGACATCAGTAATTAAGGTCATGTATGGACCACGTTTACACAATCCACCATATCTTCTATCTATAAAAATTAGTCCCTCTCCTTTGCACTCCTTCCAGATTTCCTTTGTCACTCCTTAACCGAGATGTTGCGTGACTTGACGAGTTTCACCGGTGCATCCCTCATTCCCACAATTTTCTTCCTAAAGGTAGTTATTTCCTGTATATCCCTCCTGGATCTCAACTTCCTCCAAGTCCTTGTGAACCTCCTTAAACCATGAAGGTTGTGCCTTCCCTTTTCCTCGTATATTACGTATCCTGGTGCCAGTCTTTTTTGAATGCCCATAAAATGATGTTCTTTTCCTTATAGAAAATAAATTATTACTGGGGATAGAATCATACGTATTGGGAGGATAAAGAACGTTATGACATTTAATCATGCCTCCTAAGAAAATTATTTCATTACCACGCCCTACTATTCTTCTTCTTCTTCTTCTTCTTCTTGCTGAGCATGATAATTACTGAGACCGACGTTTGAATCGTATTTATTTTAGATTTTGAGATGGAAAGTTACATTCCTGTAATTCAGCTAGATTTAAAGTCACACAAGTCTATCAAGTTATTTTTTTTATTTCTTTGATTTCGTCTTTTCCTTCTCCTCCTGTAATATTAAGTCTTCTTGCTGATTCCTGATTCCAAATCCTTCGATGTATATGCATACATGGACAAATATATAGTCAAATAGAATATTAAACGAAATAATAATAATAATAATAATAATAATAATAATAATAATAATAATAATAATAATAATAATAATAATAATGCCGGGATGAGTGGCTCAGACGGTTGAGGCACTGGTCTTCTGCTCCCAATTTGGCAGGTTCGATCCTGGCTCAGTTCAGTAGTATTTGAAGGTGCTCAAGTACGTCAGCCTCGTGTGGCTAGATTTACTGGCACGTAAAAGAACTCCTGGGGGACTAAATTCCGGTACCTCGGCGTCTCCGAAAAGGGTAAAAGTAGTTAGTGGAGCATAAAACCAATAAAATTATTGAATAATAATAATAATAATAATAATAATAATAATAATAATAATAATAATAATAATAATGCCACGGCCGCTAGCTTTCCAAACTTAGCCCTTTCCAACTCTTGAGTCTTGAGTCACCGAACCCCTTCGATGGGTTAGTGTGACGTTAAACTACCAGCCGAAAAATATATGTATATTATAATTGGTGGCGTGATTGTGCAGTAGTTTGTCTGACTTTCCACCTGGTCAGCTTAATTTCGAATCTCGGTCGATCTCGGATCAGATGTTTACCTACCGGGCGAGTTGGCCGTGCGCGTAGAGGCGCGCGGCTGTGAGCTTGCATCCGGGAGATAGTAGGTTCGAATCCCACTATCGGCAGCCCTGAAAATGGTTTTCCGTGGTTTCCCATTTTCACACCAGGCAAATGCTGGGGCTGTACCTTAATTAAGGCCACGGCCGCTTCCTTCCAACTCCCAAGCCTTTCCTATCCCATCGTCGCCATAAGACCTATCTGTGTCGGTGCGACGTAAAGCCCCTAGCAAAAAAAAAAAAAGATGTTTACCTATGACGTGGCGTCAGAAAAGGGGATTCGGCCTTACCCCTCTAGTCAAAATCCACAATGAGCCATGGTGACTCCAGCGATCCAGCCTGGGATTCATTGAGAAACGTCATATTACTATTTATTTAAGGTCAGCAGCGTAGTCATGTTAGAACACCTATTTCTCGATTGCTTATACCTACCCGAAATTAAGAATCACAGGACGAAGTAACCTCTCGGGTAGGTATCCCACGTGCTGTTGACTAGAAGAAGAGCAGAAAATGCACTCTGTCCAGCATTATGACAAACAAACCAACCAATAATAAACAACTCCGTCCAAACTTTTACGTTAAATTTCTACAACATCACGTAAGTAAGATTTAAATAATTAGTATGAATACATTCTAGATCAATAGATATACATAAATGAGTATCCTGCTCACACTTCTAGCACTTGCAACATAATAAATCACACCTTTGTTTATACTGTAAAATTCGGTTTGAAGGACAAAATCTATGTTGAATATTTGCTCCTGAAATGATCTGACCACCCTCAAAACGCGAACATAATGACCCCTGCCTAATAGGGGTACTAGCTAGGCCACTTCCATCCAATTAGAGAGAAAATTATTATTATTATTATTATTACAATATAAACTCTCTCTCCATTTACATGGAATCTAAATCTGAACACAACTTTGAACATCAACTTTTATAGACATACATTAAACGCATGTTTTGTACTTTCATTTTATCCATGGGAATCGTTAATCAGAGATATTCTAATGAATCTGTGACATGACCTTTCACACTAAAGTGAAATTACTAATGCATATTTGTTGTCAAATGAATGAGAAGAAATGTTTCAAATAATTATATCTAGTAGCTGTAATTGATTTATTGCCGAGAGCAATCGTGATTTTAGCAGGGTTCTCGCCAGGGAGTCCCGTTGTCACAGAACCACTCCACATAACATTAATTCTCTAACATCGTATATTTCTAGCTTTTAGGCCATTTATTTAATCTAAATTAGTACCATTCTGTTTATATGTGACCAGAAACTGGTTTTGTTTGCGGTGGATATCATAAACTTGCTAATGGACTTCTAGTTTTTTAAAGGGCAAAACAAACCACGACTATTAATTCAGGATAAATTACAGACGAACGATTTACATCCCACTGCGGGGTAACTGTAGAAAATATTGTTTAAATTATATCCACAAATGGATGAGAATACTCACATGAGATCTTATTTTGTCTACACATTACACAGTACCATGCATCAGGTTATTTGTAGCTTTCGATTATCTGTGGCAGAGTGTCAGGTCTTCATTTTTAATGAGAATTAATATATACTCGTAAAAGGCAGTATTTATTAGTTTTGTGAATCATTTTATATTAATTACTTTTAAACCCTCCAACCGGCATACGTCGATATTTTGATGGTTTATCCATTTTATTTAGGCATGCTGTTCCATTAATATATAGAACTACATGATATACAGGGTGTTCGAAAACAACGTGAACCAGATATATTGAGTGTTAAAGGGTTGGTCATACTGATAGATAATTTGAAAATTATAATCGATATCTTGCGCCTTGTCATTTTATCAGCTGATGAATTTAGCCAATCAGATGACTTCGTGATCAAATTCAAATGGTCTTTGCCAGGCGGTGCTGCTAAATGTGCGCGTGGCTTAAGACCGGTTTGAAATCACCAATCGAAGGAAAAACTTCACCAGGGCAGGCATCTGAACCCGGACCTCCGAGCTGACAGGATTGCTGCTGTGAAACCGGCTGAAACATACGGTGTATTTGTGTCTGAGACTGATTTTTCAGTACGGCTCCCAAGGCGGTCTTAAACTATGTGCAGATTTCGCAACACCGTCTCTCATAGCTCATTCGAATTCACCCGCGAAGGGTTTTGATTGGCCAACTTCAGCAGGTGATAAAATGACAAGAGCGCAGGATATCGATTTTTTTCAAATTATTTATCAGCATGACCAACCCTCTAACATTCATATATCCAGTTCGTTGTTTCCGACCACCCTGTATATTCGTGATCTGAGAAAGTATGCTGATGCTTTATATTAGATTTCATTAATAGGAACTCTCTCTTCGTGTATATTATGTTCGGCTCCATGGCAAATGGTTAGTGTGCTGGCCTTTGGTCACAGAGGTCCCGGATTCGATTCCTGGCAAGGTCGGGAATTTTAATTATTATTTGGTTAATTCCCCTGGCACGTGGATCATCATTTCATCCTCATCACGACGCGCAGGTCGCCTACAGGCGTCCAATCAAAGGACCTGCATCTGGCGAGCCGAAGTCCTCGGCCACATCCCTGCTCTAAAATCCATACGCCATTTCATTTTTTGTGTATGTTCTCCCAGGAATAAAAAATGAACGACCTAATGGTAGAACAATCAAAACAAACCCTGTTATTTTGATATAGGCTCAGTCCAGTGGTATTTGAAGGTGCTAAAATATGTCAGCCTCGTGTCAGTAAATCTAACGGCACGAAAAATAACTCATGTGAGACGAAATTTAGGCACCTCGGCGTCTCCAAAAACCATAAAAGTAGTTAGTGGAACGTAAAACCAATAAAAAACGTTATTTCGTTGTTGTTCTGCTTCGCATATTTGTGCAAAATGTACTTTAGGTTTACTAACATGTTCGACCTGGAAAAGGATAAGATATCATTAAAACATAATTTATAATTTTAATTTCAATTTTATTAATAATTAAATGTTTTCTTTTTGAGGTATTTTCTAATTTTATTAATCCTGAATTCGTTTCGACAGAAAAAACTTTCAGTTATATAGTAGGATTACTAACAAGGAAACCCTTCCATTTATAAGTCTCCGATCTTATTGAGGTTTGGTACGACGACTTCAGTAGGAATGTTTTATTCAACCATATCAAAATGAGATTCCAAGCCGTATATTTAGCACCTGTTTTGGGTGTCAAAGTTTCCTCATTTAAGCACCGCATAGACAGGAGTGAGCGGTGGGAAGCAAGTAGAATCGGGGCCATCGGCTAGTTCATGTGACACGCTCCCACCCACATTACTTTCCCATCTCTACCTGCTTCCCGCCACTCACTCCTGTCTACGCGGTGCTTAAATACGCAAACATTGATAGATTAAAACAGGTACTAAATATACGACTGAGCAGCTAATTTTGATGTGGCTGACTGAAACATTCCTACTGAAATCGTTGTACCAAATCTCAATCAGATCGGAGACATACAGTTGGAAGGGTTTCCTTGTAAGTCGAAACTGAAAAGAAATGCCTTCCACTTCAACAAAATTGTATTAGTTATAATTTTAACTGGGAAGACCATTCCGTTGTTTTATGATATTTTAATGATTTTTAAAAATAATTACAAGCCTTGATCAAAGTCCCTAATGAGATGCAGTGAAACCTGCCTGAAAGACCACCACTATTAAGAGACCACTCCTCTTCAAGACCGATTATTAGAGGAACCGTGTTAAAATCCCCGTCGACCGAGCTCGATAGCTGCAATCGCTTAAGTGCGGCCAGTATCCAGTGTTCGGGTGATAGTGAGCTCGAACCCCACGGTCAGCAGCCCTGAAGATGGTTTTCTGAGGTTTCCAATTTTAACACCAGGCAAATGCTGAGGCTGTACCTTAAATAAGGCCACGGTAGTTTCTTTCCTTCTTCTAGCCCTTTCCTGTCCCATCGTCGCCTTAAGACTTATCTGTGTCGGCGCGACGTAAAGCAACTTGCAAAAAACCTCCTTTAAGGATAATGTATTCCGTATCCCTATTTAAAGACCACCTCTCCTCCACGACCTCAGACCAGGCATTTTCTTTGTCTAACGTCTTTCGAAGGACCACTTTTCAATGACGTTTGGAGGAGTACACCACGCACCAGAAAGACATATGATTGGCAAGTCTTAAACAAGTTCTTGGAAGAGATAACATACACACTGTATCACAGTTTTGTTGTGGAAGTTAAGGTCTACATTCCGTATCTGCGAGAGTAATCGACTGAGAAGGGCATGCCGGATGAATTCAGGAATTCTCACTTCCAATTAGGAAGGAAGCCTACTGATATTTGTTAGAAGTTTAAACAAACTATTCAGTACAGTTTTAAATACAGGGACATAACAGTTCATTTCTTGTGATAGACTATGATGGTAGAGATGTCTCAGAATGCGAGAAGGTGATTGCGTAAAAATGATCCGCAAAAGTGAAATAGGGTTTTCGGTAGGTAAAATAACCGAACAATTTTAATGTAATAGCTATCAGATCAATTACATTCTAAAATAGAAAGCTTAATTAGCTGCCACCTCCGAGCCCCGTGTTCGATTCCCGGTTCTGCAACGAAGTTTGAAATAAAAGTGGAACGAGGGCTGGAACGGATTTCACTCAGCCTCTGGAGGTGAAATGAGTAAAGGGGGTTTACAATTCCCCCCTCAGCCATCCTCGGAGTGGCTTTCCGTGGTTTCCGAATTCTCCTCCAGGCAAATCCGTGGATGGTACCTAACTTAAGGCCACGGCTGCTTCCTTCCCTCTTCCTTGTCTATCCCTTCCGATCTTCCAATCCCCCCACAAAGCCCCTATTCCGCATAGCAGGTGGGGCCGCCTGGGCGAGGTACCTATACTGGTCCTCCTCTCCTGTCTCACATTCCAGGTTACTGCCCTTGAAGTGCCAGAGGTGCGATCCCTGACTGAGTCAGAGGGAAAAACCAACCCAGGAGGGTAAACGGATTAAGAAAGAGGGAATAAGTTAATTGAAATGAAAGAAAGTGCAGTGAAAGGTTTGGCACACATTTTGTAGTGTGGCGTGTATTGAAGTGAAGTACTGTAGTTTAACATTGTAAACAAATTTAGTAAAGTATGCTTTAATTCAGGGGTGCAGGCATTTTCTCTAAATCCAGGAGCCAGTCCAAAAGTTTAGGAGCTTGCAAGACTCCCACCAACCTGATACCTATAAAGAATCGAGTTGCGCTACTTAGCGTTAACCGCGATATTTCTTTTTTCTAATCTTAACATTTAAACTGCCCAGAAGTATGAAATTAAAGATCTATAATATGACTATTAACTGTTAATGCTTTTCAGCTTTGTTTTGGAGTACTCAGATCATACTGATCTAATTCTTGCATGGTCGTTTCTCTCGTACGGCAGTGTTTTGACTACACGTTATTGTGAGGTAATTAGTTGTCAATTCTTCCACCAAAAGCTATGCTGCTCTAACAGATGAGGGCGAAATGCGTTATGCACATAGACTATCCACTATCGTTATTTCTAAATCTGTCGTTCATTGATATACATCGATGTTCCTGTGCAGAAAATATCTCGCTGGTCTCGCAGTTACGTACTTATTTTCGAGAAGATCGTGGCGTTTGTTCAGTGATGTAACGTCCTATTTCATAGGAGTTTTATTGCAGATTGATGGGTAGGAGAAGAAAAAAGTATGAGAAAACTGAAAACAGATATATTTTTCTGGCGGGGGGGGGGGGGGGGGAGGACTGAAACTTAACAAAAGTAGGAAAAACACAGTCGCCTGGCGGCCGGGATTTCTGCACCTCTGCTTTATGTAACATACATTTTGCTTCCAAAGATAAACTGAAAATTTTAAGAGACCACCCCTATAATATTTATTCGCGGAACAGTCAATAGTCGCTAAATGCAGGTTTCACTGGTCAATGGAATATCGGATGATGAAGGTATATTGCTTTGCTCATGAAATAATGAAAATAACGACTTAGAAAGTGCCTGCAGGTTGTTGCCAGTTCAAGAGTTATTCGCAATAGATAAGTAATGGTTGAAATTACAGACTGAATTGGGGTTAAGTTTGCATTGTACTATAAAAATACCAAACTACGCTTCTCTGACGTAAAAATGGAAATATTATTTGATGAGTTACTGGAATGAAACTGGCAGGGAATGTGGAGATCCTGGAAACCTCGTTTATCCACTTTGTCCAGCACATATTTCACATGGATTCTCGGAGGTTTGTGCCCTCTGCATGGATGAACGATAGGAGTCGAATTAATTTAGTCACGGAGATCTAATATGGAGGTGAGGTAGGCTGAAACATGTAGTGCTTACTTCGGGAGTATCCTTGACAGGCTCTGGTCCACGAAGAACGGGAGGTTTAGGAACGGCTGGTGCCTCTGGAAGATTGTTAGCTCCGATTACCCTGAAGCCTTGGTCATCAGCATGGTACAGCACGTTGATCAGCTTGCCGTTGGCGTCGACATAGCTGTACGCGCCCCTTACGGCGCCGTCCAACGTAGCGATTTCCGTACGAGCCTAGAAGAAGGGAGATAGTGGCACTTTATTGTTTGTGGCTACAGGTAATCAATGACACACACACACACACACACACACACACACACACACACACACACACACACACTACCATTGACTCCACAGCATAGACGTGCACGCCTGGCATGGTGCCGGGCTAGAGCGACTTGGATGAGGGAATGGCGGAACGTCGTGTTCTCCGATGAGTCACGCTTCTGTTCTGTCAGTGATAGTCACTGCAGACGAGTGTAGCGTCGGCGTGGAGAAAGGTCAAATCCGGCAGTAACTGTGGAGCGCCCTACCGCTAGACAACGCAGCATCATGGTTTGGGGCGCTATTTGCGTATGATTCCACGTCACCTCTAGTGCGTATTCAAGGCACGTTAAATGCCCACCGCTACGTGCAGCATGTGCTGCGGCCGGTGGCACTCCCGTACCTTCAGGGGCTGCCCAATGCTCTGTTTCAGCAGGATAATGCCCGCCCACACACTGCTCGCATCTCCCAACAGGCTCTACGAGGTGTACAGATGCTTCCGTGGCCAGCGTACTCTCCGGATCTCTCACCAATCGAACACGTGTGGGATCTCATTGGACGCCGTTTGCAAACTCTGCCCCAGCCTCGTACGGACGACCAACTGTGGCAAATGGTTGACAGAGAATGGAGAACCATCCCTCAGGACACCATCCGCACTCTTATTGACTCTGTACCTCGACGTGTTTCTGCGTGCATCGCCGCTCGCGGTGGTCCTACATCCTACTGAGTCGATGCCGTGCGCATTGTGTAACCTGCATGTCGGTTTGAAATAAACATCAATTATTCGTCCGTGCCGTCTGTTTTTTCCCCAACTTTCAACCCTTTCGAACCACTCCTTCTTGGTGTTGCATTTGCTCTGTCAGTCAGTGTATCTTCTTCTCCAACGTATACAAACATTAAATAGTTCATATACGGTTTTCTCAAGATCTTCGTCTCAGATGTGACTTCTTTGTTCTTGTCAGCATGTCTCAGAAGCGTATTATTATTATTATTATTATTATTATTATTATTATTATTATTAAAGGTTTGTAGTTTTTCATTTACTTACACTAATGAAGCTCATAGTAGCACCCGTTTTCTGTGAATACTCCGAGGGTATTTAGTTACAAAAACCACAAAAACTACCATTAGTTATGTTTAATCTTGCAACATTGACCACATGCCATTAAATACTACCCTGACAAGGACATTGCCAGTGAGTGGGACATCTATAGGTGGACATTTTTGAACGACTTTCACATTTTTAAGATATAACTGATCCCCGTTAAACGAAATGCAGAAATCGTCGTGATTCACTTCAAGATTTTCAAAGACTGTGAAAGTCGAACTAGACGGCGAAAGCGCGATTCATATTATCCACATGCAGAGTTCATTTATTACGGTTCTAAAATGTACTGGGCGGTGGCCATCAATCACCTGAGAAACATTAAAGTATTGACTCGCAAAGCAATTTTATTGCTCGTTGTGAAGTATCTTGTATTTATGCAGATGTGTTGCGGGTTAGTATTCTTTAGAACACTTGCTGTTGGTCAACTACATAGCGATTTGGAAACGTATCATCTCTGGATTCCAATTACGCTCCCGTTGATTTCAATATGAAACAGGAAGACATTATATACAGGATTATTCAGATAAGATTTTCACCTTACAACTCTTGAAATGTTAAAAATGTTGATATTATGTTTGCAAGTACGGCTCGTGTTATATTCTGCTTTCATTTACATTAAATGTATCAAGGGACCCATAATTGAACTTGCAGTACTTTTCCAGGATGTTAATTTCTGCGGAGATAACGGTATCAACATTGTTGATTAAATAAGAATACCATATTTTATACACCTTTTCTTAAACTTACTGTCACTTCAAATTCAGCGCTTCGATTATTTTGAACACCAGACAAACGTTTCTCGGGAAAATGGAATATATGAAAATGTGCTTGATTTTCCAGCTGTTGGCTGTCCTAAGCCAGCCCCTTGGTGTAGGGGTAGCGTGCCTGCTTCTTACCGGGAGGCCGCGGGTTCGATTCCCGACCAAGTCACGGATTTTTTCCTGGACCTGCGGGCTGGTTCGAGGCCCACTCAGCCGACGTGATTAGAATTGAGGAGCTATCTGGCGGCCTCGGTCTAGAAAGCCAAGAATAACGGCCGAGAGGATTCGTCGTGCTGACCACACGACACCTCGTAATCTGCAGGCCTTCGGGCTGAGCAGCGGTCGTTTAGTAGGCCAAGGCCCTTCGAGGGATGTAGTGCAATGGGGTTTGGTTTGGTTTGGCTGTCCTATTCGATTGAATGACAAACCAGCCGGTCAAAAGACACGATACTTATGGCACAAGAGCTACTGATGTAGAGTTCCTTCAGCCTCTAATACCTACGATGTCCATAAAATCACTATGAAAAATTGTGTGATTTAACTTTTTAATATCGCCGTACCTACCAGGCAAAAGAAAAATGGATATGCGATGGGATTCCTTTTCTATCCGACTTTCCTTAGTCAACTCTTGTTCTTTTCCGATCCAGACGGCATGAGGCTTGTGAGGCCCTTGGAGTCTTTCATTTTGACACCCTTAATGGGCGTTCTCTTTCTTTCGCTCATTCTTCAAAGGTTCTAATTGCACTTCCTCTTAAAATATAATCACTTCTACCACTATCATTACTTTCGAACATTCAGTACAGTATTAACCACTGCCCTTTGTACTAGGCCTTCTTTTTTATTTATACATTTATGTAGTCTTTCCCTCTGTATATTTTCTCACACAATGACGGATGTAATCTGTTACACATCTGTATTTGGCCCAGTTTTACAGTTGGGTGCCCATCCTAACATCCCTGCGTGAGATTTCCTTGTTGCTATCGTTTTAACTTCGCACTAACTCAGATAGGATTTCGGCGACGATGGAACAGGAAAGGGTTAGGATTGAGAAGGAAGTGATCGTGGCATTAGTTAAGGTGCAGACCCAACATTTTCCGGGTTTGAATATGGTAAACCATCTTCAGGACTGTCGATGGTGGGGTTCGAACCCACCATCTCTCGAATGCAAGCTAACAACTAGGTGGGCCGTATCGTGCAGCCAGCTCACTCGGTCTTATGTGTTTTCATATCACGTCTGGATAATAATGTTGTCTCTCGGAAGCAGTCACATACTCGTTTTATCCTTTACCTCTTACCTACGACAATATGAAAGGTGTTAACTCATGCAATTTGTGATCGTGTATTTACGGGCGCAGTCCAGCGAATGCCTGTCTGTGAGAAGAAAGTGAAGGCACTCCCTACGTCAACAGCTCATGTATAATACGTAGACCTTCTATAGTAGTTCGTGATTCAATCGACCAGGACAACCTACAGTGGCCACAGGAAGTATTCGTACACCTATGGAAAGTGATGGAACATCATTACGACTTACGAGCTGAAGTCAGATTTATAACGGCATAACGACAGACATCCGATATATACGCTGAACATGTAACATGATCGGCGCGATACTGTGTACGAACTGCAGATCTTACAGCCAAGAAAGTATTCGTTCAGTGCGGATGTACTGTCTTTGTGATTGGTTAAATCATTTGCCGCTGTGCCTGCAGGAGGGGTTGTTATCTCTTCAGTCATCGCTGTGCTATCGTTGCTGCAAGGTTATTTAGTATGGGGCGAAAGAAGATGGAACTTTCAATGAGTTAACGAGTGAATATAGTGTTACTGTATAAACAATGTAAAAGTTATCGTCAAATTGGAAAACAGCTGGACATTAGCTATACTACGGTGAGTTCAGTAGTTAATAAATACAAGCACAGCGGACAAACAGAAAAAAACCCAGATCTGGTCGTCCAAATGGGATGACAGTACGGGAGCGACGCATTATTGTGCATTCGGCACGAAAGAAACCGTTCCGAAGTGCTGCATCCATCGCTACAGAACTCGCTTCAACGTCCAACAAAACGGTGAGTGTGCAAACCATAAGGAATGTATTGCACAGTGCGAACCTGCGTAGTAAATGTCCACGAAATAAACCACTTATAAGGGAAAGAAATAGGCAGAAGTGCCTAGAGTTCACGAAAAATGTATTGTGAAAAGACAATGGACTTTTGGAACACGTTTTTTTTCTGATAAAGCGAAGTTTAGACAGTTGGGAACTGGTTAGGAGCAGCAAGGTATGGCGGAAGCCAAACACCGAACTTGAACCTTAACACGTAATCCTTACGGTAAAACACGGAGGAGCGAGTATGATGGTTTGGGGCTGCATGGCTGCGAATGGAGTGGGAAACCTGGCATTTATTGATGGTATTATGGATGCCAGGAAGTCATAGATGTGTTGCGCCATAATTTAAGCAGCAGTGCACACAAGCTTCAACTGGAAGGAGTCTTCCACTTCCAACAGGACAATGATCCTAAACATTGTGCCATGATAAGCCGTGAATGGTGGCTGTACAATGCCCTACAAAGACTTCTCACTCCATCGTAGAGTCCAGATCTCAATCCCATGGAAAACCTGTTGGATCATCTAGGCAAAGAAATGAAAAAACGCCATCCTACTAGTAAAGAACATCTTAAAGTGTTACGCTCAGATGCATGATCCAACATAGCTGAAGAGTACACCAAAAGTTTAGTTAGCTCAATGCCAAGACGTCTGAAACAAGTCATCAAAGCGAAAGGCTTGCATACAAAATATTAAGACTGTGTTTGAACAAAGACTTCGGCAAGTTTTGAATTATCTAATAGTGTACGAATACTTTTACGCGTGTTAAAAGACGAGTTAATTTGTTTATTATGTTGAGCGCTGTAAATCTCATAGCAATTGTACAGCAAGGTGTTGTATTTTCTTTATACATATGTCTCACTGGATGTGTTTGTTAGTTGATGGTATACGTTAAAATGTTGGTGTGCGAATACTATCTGTGGACACTGTACGGCTGGCAAATCGAGCACTTTTAAATACATACAATTTTCTCGAAAAGTACTGTCCGATTTTCAAAATTCTCATCAGAATTGACACACTAGAAAAGTATTGAAAGTTCAGAAAAAACAGAATTTCGATATGTTAGCTGCAAATATATTCATTACATAATTAGCAAGAGGTAATTCAGAGTACTAGTGTACTATCTTAAAAGTACCGTACCATTTCAACATTTGAGTGTACGAATTCTTTCCTTTTCAATGATTGAAAACTGAAGCATATTCATTTTCACTTTTTAAAAGGGAACAACAGTTACAGTCTCTCATTTGGAGTACAGGAAACGATGATTAATAAGACAGATAAAAGGCCGAATTTGACTTAGTTGAAAATTATAATTACTGTAATTCTGCAGTGTATTTGCAGCGTATCGCGAACATATTACCTGATTGTCCCCAGCAGTGGCAAATGTGAACTGTCCCAGTTCATCTTGAGCACGGAACTGAGAGGACACAGGGCCAAGTAAGGGTGCTGACACAATGGGAGCGGCTGTGTAGGCGTAGCTGTAGGGGTGTGCCAGGCCGTAGGGCAGGCTGTTGTAGACCAACACCTGGGCCATGGCGCATGCCACCACGCTGCTGAGAATGACCTGAAAAGGAAATACAATATTTTTTGAGATTGATGTTCCACATAAAGTCGATAATTGGGAGTGCAGGTATATCAATTACTAAATATTCAGAATGCTGGTAAAAAGGCAAGCACGCTTGTATTTTCCTATCATCTGCCATGGTTGTTATCGTGGTACGACATGAGGCATCCAGTTTCAAGTGGAACCACAACCACTGAGGCATTACTTTAAATTACAAAATTTCCACTTATTATAGTTGGGATTCGAACCGTAGGCATCTTTTTTTCAGGAGGTAGTGACGGTGTCAAACCCCAGAATAATAGACTGGTATATGATCTGTAAAGGAGGGGAAACTACTCGGTTGTTTTAGGATACTACGAAGATAAACTCCTAAGACACGTTGTTGTAAGAAAGGCTAAGATTTAAGAGAAGTTGCAAAGTAATAATAATAATAATAATGAAATACACTTCTACAACCCTTCAACTGTTATTATATTTAATTTAAATAGGGCAGTGACCCGAGATATGACAGGATGATTTCAGGAGTGAATACCGCTATGGACATTTCATAACAGCGTTTATTGTACTGTCTTACAAAAGATACTTGTAGTCTAGTAAAGTGAGGCCACCATACGAAATATGGTAAAGACGGGCATCATTTATAGTGGCATAATATTGATAGAATTCTTAACCGAGAGAATTGGCGATGCGGTTAGGGGCACACAGGGGTAAGCTTGTATTTGGGAGATAGCGGGTTCGAACCCACTGTCGGCAGCCCTGTAGATGGTTTCCCGTGGTTTCCCATTTTCACACCAGGCAAATGCTGAGGCTCTACCTTAATGAAGGCAACAGTCGCTTCCTTCCCACTCCTAGGCCTTTCTTATCCCACAGTCTGTGTCTGTGACAAAGGCTTCCAGTCCGTGAACCATAGGAAATAATCATACGCAGTTAAAATCTTCTGTCCTGTCAGGAATTGAACAGAGGACCAGTAAGGTGGTCATTCAGCCATGGAGACGGCCACGAAGAAGCTCTTTAATAAATTTAAATATCCTAGAAACAACTTTGCAAGTATCTGTGTCGGTGCAACGTAAAGTAATTTGTGAACAAGTAATTCTTACCTAGGGTGCATAGCTGTTATTAGCAATCTGTCGATATGCGTTCTTCCTTTTTTTTTAACGAGGAAGGTTTTCGACGACGCAAAGTGTTCAAATTTATTGGGGTCACCACTTGATATTAACTTGGAGGGATAGATTCATTATTGTTTGTTTCCTTTGTGGTTAGTAGCGTGGTGTGTTGTATGCATATATACAGCAATGTAAATGAACCAGGGCTTCCAGTCCCTCAACCAGAGGAAATAATCATACGCATTTAAAATCTTCTGTCCCGTCAGGAACTGAACCGAAGACCAGTAAGGTGGTTATTAAGCCATGGAGCCGGCCACCAATAAGCTATTTAATAAATCTAAAAATCCTAGAAACAACTTTACAGGAAGCAAGGTAATGCGGAGAAAAATGATGTCACTTAGAGTACAGCAGTTTTAAAGCTCCCATTTCACTTCTTCATTCTATGTATAAAAACTTGGCAGTCGTGACTGGTCTGTGACGTGAACGCTCTGGGGAGACAGTAGTGTTATTAACCGAGTCAAGGAAAAACTACTTTCTACTACTGGAGTAAATTTGACCTTGTAGAGGGAAGTTATTACTAGCTGGTCATTGGCTGCTAGGTATCCACTGATGAAGGTGACTGACCGTTAACATAAACATACTCTTTGTGCTCAAGATCATAAGTTCGATCCATGCCGAGGCTGAAAATTCATATCGTAATTCGACATGTCAAAGATTTATATATTGCTGTAGATACTCAATCGGTTAAATTCTCTCAACCTTCTAATCTATCTAAATTTTTCTTTTCGGGTTCCCTGACAATAGTGCTAACTATAGTGCCGAAATCTGTTATTGAGGAGGGAACGTCGGAATTGACACGCGAGTCACCCAGATGGCACCATCTCCGAAAGCTTACATTTCGGCTGCTGAAGATATGTGATATTATTATCTTAGCTTTTCAAAGCAGCGGTGTTAAAGTAATAGGCCTAATAACCTATATCCTTTGCCTGCTGCCATTTCTTGATGGATACAGTACTTTTGTATCCATCTCTTGGCACAGGCCAGAGTAAAGTGTAGCTTCCACCGAAGTCCCAATCTCATCCATGGCTGTGACAATATGGAAGCTGCTGGGGTATGGGTGGTGCTGCGTAATGACATTCGGAGCACGACTAGTGCATCTGAGTGTTATGAAAGGTGTTGCTCATAGGGTCAGTCGTGCTGCAATAGCACTTTCTGACCCAGTGAGGAAAGCAATGGCAAACTACCCCACTCCTCGGCTTGCCTAGTACGCCTCATTTTGGTGCTGCCATTGGTTTTTGCGGTTTCCTTATAACCGCATAACTTTTGGTGGTACTATTTGAGGATCCAACCAGCCTCTGGGTTGATGACCTAACAGACAGACAACCTATATCCTAACATACTGTATAAAATTCGGTGACGTAACAGTTATATTATGATAGATATAATATTTTAACGCGCAGAAATTTCGTGTTTCCTTTTCTAAGCAGATTTTTTTCAAACTGAATTAAAAGAGAATTTAAGGAGTACAGCTACATTCACAATAATTTATTTTATATTATGTTGCAGCAGACAGTACTGTTTTCATATCTACATGGTTTCTAAGCATAATTTTATTGAAAAATCTAAACTTTCGTCCTAATACAGGGGACTGTGACGTAATTATACGTGTCTGAGGAACATTCTGGGCACATATCTTGAGCAATCAAGCTCAATTTGGGGCTTGTGTAAGTCCAAGTGGCCTCCCTGCTACTACGCGCTGTTCCTACCAAAAATTCCACTCGGGTCGAGGAGATTCGAACTCAAGACACTCGGATTAACGCCTAAAGAAAGAAGGGACCTGGATTCTTAAATCTCTGGACCCCATATACGAGAAAACATTGGATTAAGTTGTGTAATCAGTTATTTTTAGACGTGAATGGATACAGCATACAAGAAAAAGTAAAGATGCCCTTTCACGTGATTGTCGCTATAGTGATAGCCACAAGATATCGAATGTTACATAAATGTGAATCATAGAGATGAGACTTTTCATGAAAAAACAAACAAACAACAAAAACAAAACTATGTATTGCCCAGGATCCCAACCTCGACCAGCTTGGTGAGAAGCCAGTTATGTTCCCACTTGGCTACCAAGCCCCTCAGCATAGAAGAAAGTGACACAATCTCTCCATGGCCATCCTATGTCTTATAAACCAAATGTAAGAATATTTAAGGATACCTTCAAATGATAAACATATCATCCCTGGGACGACAACGAAATGATAGAAAATATTACGAGTCTGCACGTAACACACTACGTGTATTTTCATTTCTAATGAGTCTCTGTTCTTCTTCCTTTACTGTTTTTATCACATCATAGTGGGGTAGATATGAATGGCATATGTGGACTTGTCCCAGGTTTACGTCCGAATGCCTTTCCTGACGCCAAACTTATGTGGAGGGCATATTCTAAACACTATTGCGTGTTTCTCTGATGGCTGGTAGTGTAGTATGTTGTGTGTGTATGAAGATGAGTATATTGGGACAAACACCAAAACCCAGTCCTAGACTCGATTAAAATTCCCTATCCAGGCAGGAAACTAACCTGGGACCCTCTGAAACGAAGGCCTTGCTAGTTGCTTTACGTCGCACCGACACAGATAGGTCTTATGGCGACGATGGGACAGGGAAGGGCTAGGAGTGGGAAGGAAGCGGCCGTGGCCTTAATGAAGGTACAACCCCAGCATTTGCCTGGTGTGAAAATGGGAAACCACGGAAAACCATTTTCAGGGCTGCCGACAGTGGGGTTCGAACCTACTATTTCCCGAATACTGGATACTGGCCGCACTTAAGCGACTGCAGCTATCGAGCTCGCTACGAAGGCCTTGACTCTGACCATTTAGTCAAGGAGCAGGACTTAGTGAGTGTTTCTACTATACGTAAAACCTGAAGCAGTGTCAAGGAGAATAGTGTTTGAGAGGTATTTTATGTGTATGTTGCCGGGATGAGTGACTCAGACGACTGAGGCGCTAGCCTTCTGACCCCAACTTGGCACATTCGATCTTGGCTCAGTGCGATGGAATTAGAAGGTGCTCAAATACGTCAGCCTCGTGTCGGTAGATTTTCTGGCACTTAAATGAACTCCTGAGGGAGTTAATGTTTGCGTGGGTTACTGAAGAGTAGGAGTCAAAAGGAAGCGGTAGTGACTTTAATTAAGACATGACCATCGAATTTTCCTGATGTGAAAACAACGGATAACCACCTTCAGAACTGCCGACGGTCGTATTCGAACTAGAGCCGTGCAATGATAGAGTATGAGCTCATTCCGTCAGATGATATCTCTCCACTTTTACTACTCTCAGCTAGTTTGATCAGAGAACGAGGTTGCTGCTAGAGCGAACACAGAAAGACTCTGAAATAAACGAGTCTGGACAAAATCAAACCAGTCTAATTGATGCTCAGTCAGATTAGGCGATCTTTGAACAGTGAACCGTATAGGCTCGGTATAGGCCTACCAGTTCACTCAGTTGTTCAGTCACTCAGTGGATGATCAAACTGCGTTGTTGCCTTCTTTTCTGTTTCAAGTGTCTGTGTTATGCAGTGATGGAACAAATAAGAAGGCTTTGTAATAAAGATATGCCGAGGACGAATGCATACGACAACAGTGTAGCAATGAGTGAGGCACTTGAACTTCAGAGTTTCTGAGTTTCCGAGCTCATCGCTTTTTCCCAGACTCGTTCTGCTAATTAATTAGAAGGCATGGCCATTTCGGTAGATTCATTTGCTCAGTGAGGTTTGGTTTGGTTCTTTCACCCACTCATTGATCAGAGGTGTTTGATCAGGAAGCTATGATCGAGTCCATACTTCGAATTATTGAGCCAGATCCATCTCTTATAAATTAGTTTGAATGAGTCTACATGTCGTTTGACTAATTCGAACACACTACCGCCCAAATACAAGTTTCGCAGCTGTATTATGTGCTGCGCAGTCAACTCTCCTGATACACACGGTATACGTTTATGTGGAGCCTGTTCTATGACATAAGTGTGTTATACTTGTGGTACTTCTCGATCCTATGTTTGTGAATTGCTGGCTCGAAACTTGGTGCAGATTTGAAAATACCATTCATTCTTAATTTCTATTCCTCTAACGCAACGCACCTAAGAAAGTTTGTTCTTAGAGGTGGGTTTGAAATAAAAGAAAAGGTGTTTTAAGTTATTGTTGATCGTTTAACGTGTCCGTTTTGGATTCTCAGTATAGCGCCTGAAATAGTAGTCCAATAAAGCAGTAAAGTCATAAATCAGAGGTGCTGTGATAATTTAGTTTTATGGCCTTCCTGTATGAAATACGTCCATCGATCAGCTTCGTGATTTATTTTAGACCCTTACATCTGCGTGTAACTACGACGTAGAAGAGTTCGGTATTTGTGATTGATGGATGGACAGTGAAAGATCCACACTCACTCTCTTCTATTAAACTACGCAAATATATATCACGTTTCCATTTTCTAGCGTCAAGACTCGCTCTTTCTTAATACATCTCCTTGTTTCGAAACTCCCTCCTGTTCCTCCTATCAGCGACTTGTAATAGTGAGACGTTTTTGATAAACTCTGAAACCCAAAAAGGATTTGATACCTTGCGCTAGATTTCCTAGTCGACCTCTTATTCTCCTCGGCCTAAATTGCATTGGAACCTGTGTGATACCTGAGTGATTTCGCAGTTTCCTTCTCAGCAAGCTAGGCGTGGTTCGCATCTCGGTCAATATATGTGGTACTTTTAAAATGAAATGTTACGTCCCTCTAGTTTGCCTTCCACATTCAACAAATCTCGTGGCTTATGTATAACATCAGTACACATGTAATATTCCACGCTTGTTACTCTCAGCAACTGTGTTACTTTCCAAGCCGCCATCTTATTTTATGATTTGAAATATTAATTTCTCATGTGGTTGACACAAGCTTAATTTCTAACTCTCCAGTGGAGAATTAAAAAATTATGGGGAACCGGGTTCTACGGCCACTTTTTTCAATCCCAAACCGAATTAATTACACATATGTGCATCAGTACAGACATCATAGCTACTCTACAGAGTACTCGGTGTTACAGATATCGTTTTTCCAAGCTTCAAAGCAATGAAGGAAACAACTCTCTCTTTCCTGTTCAGGAATGTGATTGGTTAACTATATGTTGGAACTTTAAGCAGAATTCATTGTTAATGGTAATTTATCACGCTGTGTTCGTAGTTTACACTACCCTAATCATTATTATTACTAGGCAGTTTTATCAGCATGCAATGTTTGGTCCAGAACCAAACATCTTAATCCACATAGGTATGTCGTCGAGATAAAATGCTGCCATGATGAAATAAACATTGGAGGGGCTGGCTGGACATGCCGTTTTAAGCTGCCTATTCGGATTAACATGTTTTGAATAATTTAATCACTGATTATAGACCTTAGAGTCTGAAAAACGGTTCTTAAACAACAAGTGCTGATACGACCGTGACATTTTAATAATAATAATAATAATAATAATAATAATAATAATAATAATAATAATAATAATACAACCGTCAGCATGGCTTTGCTATTTTATGATTATTATAACTCAGCCTAATTATTAGATAATAGTGTAATTGGTTTTACGTCTTTATAACTAATACGCCGAGATGCCGGAATTTCGTCCCGCAAGTTTTCTTTTATGTATCGGTAAATCTGCCTACTAGAGGTAGGTAAATTATATCCTACCAACCTGACCTAAGAAATCCAGTGTGTTATCGTCTGAGCTACTAAAAATAAAGGCGATCTCCGTACAAGTCTTGAAGGCCCTTGGAGGAATGGAAGGTAAAGGCTTCTGTCATTCGTACACCCGGCACTACTGCAAGTGGTATAGAGTGATTATCTCTATTTTCAGCCATATGATAACCATTTTTGGTGTGGCTGAGTGAACCGCAGGGTCATATGCCACTCCAGTAGTGGAAATCTCAAAATTGTCGACTCCCTGACGGGGAATCGAAGCCACGTTCTTTCGAATGAATAGAGCACGCATTTACCGCCTCGGCTAGGCATCATCTTAGATATGCTATTTTTTGCTATACGAACTTGACGTCAAAGAGAAATCTCGAACTTCCATTACAGGCTTGCTTGAACGTTATCATTTGTGCACTTAGAAGAAACCCGAAATAATGGTCTTAATTGTTATTTCGTATGTGCTCATCTGCTGATAACCTCGCTATAATGCTCCATAAAATGAAAATAATTTTCATAATCATATTCGCCTTTAAAAGTCGGTCTATTAGCATAGATACGGCGAATGTAATTAAGACCGACATATCCTGAATATATAAATTCCTGATCTGAGAAACAGAGAACGCTCAGAGATAATGCGAGATGTTCAGTCCTGAGGTCATAAATGTTTATTCTTGTCGAATTCTTCCAGTTTAATTAGTTTTACCCTAGATTTTGAAATTTGGTGTCAATTTTCAATATTAGTCTCCCAGACATGTACTTGTTCATTGACTGCATATTGTTATCTTAAAGTAGTATTTAAACTTGAATTTTGACTGAAAAACGCAAAGTTTTTCGAATCTGGTAGTATTCAGCTGAACTAGTTCGAAAGAAATGTAAAGATCGACTAGGGGCGATTTGATATAAATGAGAATTTCTTAAGATATCACTAAATACACTGGCATGTATAATTCAAACACCCATCCTTCCATTCTATATTTATTTTGTAAAAGCGTGGGGCGTACATGCTCATAAAAGTGGGTTTCTTAACTAGAGAACTTACTGTTGTCCCTACGGTAGGAGAACTGCAATAATAATAATAATAAACAACCAAAACGGACCAGGTTTAAGTGATAAATTGTGAAAAGTGCTCGTGATATCAGTTGTGATAAAAGATTATATCTTAGAGGTATGCCTAAAAGTATTAGAATGGTGGTTTTTACTATCTTCCGTGTGTATCATACTTGTTCTAATGGCAGAAAATAGGTCAGTAAATCACCTGCTTCGCAGTCATTGTACAAATCCTTTCTGGATCTTAAGAAAACACCTAATAGTAAAGACCGGTAAAAGAGTTAGATACATTTCCAAAATCAAAGCATGCTTGCAGTTTCTCGAGAATGCAGATGTCGTAATCATAGCAACGGTCCCTCCAGTTCAACGTGGAATCCGAACTGCTGAAACTGTTCGTTTCAAAATTTCCACGTACATCGATCGGTGTACGAAACGCAGCCACCTTGACGATTTTAGTCAGCTTTCGAATTTAGCCTAACTCCGTCATAACCTCGAATGTTCTCTCCCTTTACACTCTCTAGATGAATACCTACAATTTGGGCACTACAGAAATATAAAAATAAGACCACTAGAGAATTATAACTACCAAACATAAGAAAGTCGTAAAGGATACAGTTTCTCTTTGAGGAGATAAAGGCTGTATTTTTGATATAGGCTACCACTTTTTCGGAAAGCGCAATTTGGACTTAGGACAATAAAATAAGTAAAATAACAAAAGGGAACGAAATAACCAAATAAGTGTATTAAATCCAGTAAGAAAGCGTGTGTGTTAGAACAACGTCCAACAGTATAAATATTGTAATAAGAGTTAGTAATCAGTTTTAGTAGAGTTGGTTGAAAATGTTAATCATTAAACTGTTTCAGCTTTTTTAAATGTTCTAAGTTTTAAATATAAATATTAAGGAAATACATTTACTTGGGGCTTTCTCTAACACGAAGTATTTGCATGCTACAAACGCTTTAACTAAGGCAATTTCTTAATTAAATCCCCTCGTTTTTGAAAGAAGTTTCTAGGGCAAACACATTTATGGTACTGTAGAAAAAAAAGTACTTCAAATCAGTAGGTAGAAGAAGGGCGAATTACGCCACAGTGGCATACAATCCCATGTAGAAGCAGCTTCGGGTAAAGTACAGGAAGGAGGTTGTAGTAAGAGGACTTACCAAGAGCTTCATGACTGCTGTGAGTTCTTGACTGCAGCAAGTACCAGCGACTTCTGATGTCAGGACGCTCCATTCAGTGCTCTTTATATCTGAAAATCTGATGTCTTCCCCTTCCTAGATCTCAAAATTCCTAAAAATAAATTGAATTTCTTCTCCTTCTCCTTATTCTCCAAGAGCTGAGTGACCTTGGGCGACCTCCAGCAAGCAGAAGCTGAGCAAGGCCAATCTCAGGCGTGGTCGGTTGCCCCTCCCTCTTCGCCTGCTGCTTATGCTGTGTAGACAACGCCTGCCACCGCGCCAGATCACAACAGGATGCACACAACTCTTCTGCGGTATCACCAACCCTGACCACATCCGGATTTAATGAGGGGTTGGAACACGATGACACCCTCCGTGATTATATTCATTTTCCTCTTCCTTTTGTATTGCATATTTACACCACTAAAACTAACCACAGCGATTTGTGGGAGTTCTTTGTTTGGCTCGGTGGTTTCCAACGCTCGTTAATAAAGGATCCACAACAGCTTGTCTGGCAGTACTACGAATTAACACAGTTTTTGTTAAATCAAACAAGTACACTCTGTCCTCGATTTTATCTTCAAAATGATAGTACGCTTTTCTCGACGAAGTTACTTTTCGATAGAGACTATCAGTTTCTTCTTTTTCTTCTTCTCTACTCTTTCGTGCACGTCATCTCTGTTCATTCCATTTAAACATATAACATAGGTACTATATTTCCTATTTAGCACAGAGGACATCTGAGAGGATACGCTCATCTTAAACTTACCTGGAATAGTGATACATAGACCACGTCCTTGCCGAGTAATTTTATAATAATAATAATAATAATAATAATAATAATAATAATAATAATAATAATAGCCCACCTGGTGGTCATGATCGTTAAGGCGTTAAAATCTAAACGGTATGAGACCGTGGTTAGCCGGTTCGAGTCCCGTTGGTGGAAACATTTTCACGATCAGAATGTTTGCCGGCAGGGTAGGGGAGGTGGTGGAATACAATTTTCTATCACTAGACTGCATGCCAAAAGACTGGATTAAATTATAAACCTCTCCGCAGTTTTCATATGGAATGGGGGCATATGACGCTGTTGATGGTGATTCGTCCGTCGGATGGCGACGTTAAACCTTGAGCAGACCCCTTGGTGCTATTTGACAGGAGGAGGCTATGTGCCGGGAACGGGTTTCACCCTCTCCCTTCCTATTAGCATATATCACGTCATTCATTTCATCTCATTAACTCCTCTGAGGAGGTTGGTATCGGGAAGGGCATCCGATTATAAAAACCCGCCACGACTGATTCATCTCACTTCATACCCGACCCCGTGTTGGACAAACAAACAAATAAATAATAATAATAATAATAATAATAATAATAATAATAATAATAATAATAATAATAATAATAATAATAATAATAATAGGCTAATTAGTAGTACGTCCCACCGAGTACATTTTACGGGATTTCGGAGACACCGAGATGCCGGAATTCTGTCCCACAGGAGTTAAGTTACCTATCAGTAAATTTACAGACACGAGACTGACGAATTTGAGCACCTTGAAATACCATCAGATTGAGATGGGATCGAACCCGTCAACTTGAACTCGGAAAGCCAGCGTTCTACCGTCTGAGCTATTCGTCCACGCTGAGCAATTGGGATCCGCTGCACTGTTCATGTAGCTGTAAGCTTTAATTCGGAATACAGTGAATCGAACCCCATTTCGCCAACCAAGATGATGACATCGTGGTTTCCAGTTTTCATATTAAGGACGTAGCTGCTCTATCCAGATCCTAGCGTTTTCGTTCACATAATGTCCCCGAAAGCCTACAGGTGTTAATGCGACGTTCAAGAAAAAATTGAAACATGAAACTTCCTTACTTGCTTCAAATTTTTTACAATAGTTTCCGGGGTAACCCTCCAATCAGCTTTTGTATTGTTTGTCCAAGCAGTTTTTCTGAATTTTTGCCAGTTTCTGTGTCTCCCCGTTTCGATCCTTACGAGTAGGTCTATCCTTTTCTTAAATTACTCTTCACCGTCTATTACGGTGTATTCATGTTATTAGTACGACCAGGGACTGATACTGGCAGATTTCAGGTGACTCAAAACATTTAAGCTCTGAACGGTTTGACGAGTATCCTTAGACTTCCGATACAGTTTTGAATCCTTCCGTTGGTCATATTTGTAATTGTTTATTATTATTTCTCTACCAGAAATAACGCAAAATTCCAGATTTTACCTTTCTAAAGCTAGGAAAAATATTTCCCAGTCCTACTCTGTCGATTTTTCAGTACACAATTCGGAAAAGACATTACAATAATATGGCGTATACGACTGTATTTATGACTAAAGTAAGCTTAAGCGGCTAATGAACATAATGTACCAATCCACTAAATTAAAATGTCACCGGAGAGTTGGCCATGCGGTTAGGGTCGCGTGGCTGTGAGCTTGCATCCGGGAGATAGTGGGTTCGAATCCCTCTGTCGGCAGCCCTGAAGATGGGTTTCCGTGGTTTTCCATTTTCACACCAGGCAAATGCTGGGGCTGTACCTTAATTAAGGCCACGGCCGCTTCCTTCAACTTCCTAGGCCGTTCCTATTCCATCGTCGCCATAAGACCTATCTGTGTCGGTGCGACGTAAAGCAAGTAGCAAAAAAAAAAAAAAAAAAGCCATTAGCAAAAAAAATTAAATTAGAATGCCCTTATAACAAAAATCATATTCCTTGATGAAAAATATCTTAATTTAGCGGGCTGTGGTAACACGTTGTAATTTTGATGACTAATTCTGAGGATGTATAGATATTCTGTTTCCAGATAATATTGTGAATGGTTTACCTTAAATGTGTTACAGTATGAATTTTAATGCATTTGTTTGAAAGTTAGTCGTGGAGGATGTTAACTCGATTGAATTTCGTTTGTTACAAAGTTGACTAAACATTTCTGACTACAATAATGATAACTTTCCTGGCGTAGGAAAGGGGTTACCGTATTCAACAAGGCGGTTCCTCCAGGGTGAGGCCCTTAGCATTACACTTCGCTTGGGTTTACCCCTGCGAATACTCCAAATGTGGGTATCTCGGGCGCGTAATTTTCGGTATAATATAGATTCGGCCTCTCTGTTCACTACTATATTGGTCCTCTGTTTATTATATGGGTAGGTTGGCTCCTTAAAATGTTTATGTATTTATAAATACCGAGCTCTTGAGAGATCTTGTACCCTATGTTGTTGGATAATTAGACTCATACCGCATTAACCTGATCGTTTACAACGTGTACGTAAAACCAATCCATGTTGTTCCCAAATTTGCATATGGAAGATTTCATTGAAAACTTAGCCCAGGTGTCGGAATTCTTCATATTCTTCTTCTTCAAGTGCCGTATTCATTTAGAGATGTTGGTAATCATGTTGGCTACGTCACCCTATTGATGGCTGATCTGAAGAGAGCAGCTGAGGAAAGTTCGAACCAGTGACATAGGTTTCCCAGCCACGAGATCCTTCTTATGCCTGGGCCACCTCTTCCACATATATCTTTCCCTACAGAATGATATGGAGTAGACGATACTTCACAGGGTGTCGCATCACAGGAGCGAAGTAGGCGAGTTTCCGGGATTTGATGGTGTATTTAATCTTCCGCACCTTTCCCATCCGTATCAAAACATCTTCGTTTCGAATCTGATCTACCCAACTGATCCGTAACATACGGTGATAGTACCACATCTCGAATGGCTCAAGTTTTTTCAAAGAAGCGAACAAATGAAGAGACGTAGCAACGAAGAAGACGTATTCTGAGATTCAGATTGAGGTCGCAGCCTTTGAGGACTGTCTGAAGCTTGAAAAAGGTGGTTCTCGCATTCTAAACAAGCGGCACTTCAACTTCCAGGGATTGTTACCAATCCTCACTGACTGAAGACCAAGGTAAGTTGTATTTACAGCTTCCTGGAAAGATGGAGAGGTCTTCCTGCCACCGGCATGCTCCGATCTTCCACCGGCTACTTTGCCAAGATCATGTATTTAGTCTCGTTGACATTCAGCCTCAATGAACTCCTTACACGACACCACAACGGGATCCAGTAGTCTCTGTAGTACTTCTGGATATCAGCAATCATAACGATGTCATCTGCACATCGAATGTTGTTGACTACCACTCCGTTGATGTTAAGGCTGTCTTCGATTTCATTGAGGGCTGTTCGTGAGATATGCTCCGAATAGCAATTAAAGATCAGAGGTGACAGCATACACACTTTTCTCACTCCCTTTACGTATAACTATAGCTGCTAAAATTCCCTATGGTTTGGATAACATGTTACATGTACCCTTCCTTGGAATCTCATTGGGCTCACACTGTGTGTGTGTGTGTGTGTGTGTGTATTGGCGTGAACTGGAGATCTCGTGTATAAACTACGAGGTACTGCTCACATATGACTTACTTCTTTTGAATATATAGTGCATAGTATAATTATTGAATATGTTTGAGGCCGTAAGCATCGTTCTCTTTCCCTACTTTTGGCAACACACGATGATACTGGAGATTGTTACTCTTGTCCTCATAACTTGTACATTTAATGTCTCGTGCTAACCTAGCGAGAGAAGTATATCCCCTTTAGTAAGTGTCAATGTATTGACCCAGACGACGTCCGAAGGTATCGTCAAAATTGAGCTGTGTTGGTTATAGTTATGGCAAAAAGAAGAACGCACTACAATACGCGTATGCATGATCTATTCCTATATTCTGTTTTCCCAGGAACATATGGTGTAATACGAACATAATGGACATGTGATCACTTTTAAATCTGTTTAACGAAGATAATCGCTACAACAAATTGTAGCATTCGTCAAAATTGAGCTATTTAATGATGAAGTACATATTAAGTTTGGAAATAAAAGTAAACCGGATGTGTGACTGCCCATAGGAGCCTTGGTCTGCCAAGACGTCTGCTGCTTAACCAGGGCCTGTAGTGCCATGTGTCAAGCGTGGTGATATTCTCAGTCTTACAGCTTGGCTTTTTTGCCCAGGAAGTTCGGAGAGATATGGTTAAAATTTGATGTCATTCTCACAGTAGTTAAAACGCCCCTATTTGTTGGTAATTTTGTGATTCAAAGAGGACTTTTATGATGGTTAATACTCCCACGGTTTTTTATGTCAGTGAAATGAATTAATCCGAAAGTTGCGTTGTTAAACTTTTGAAAAACTTACATACATACATACATACATACATACATACATACATACATACATACATACATACATACATACATACATACATACATACATACAAACATACAAACAAATATTACCATCCGGAGACTTCAATGCATGGGTAGACTATCAAATGGTCAGGTGGACCGTTTTAAATATTAAGCAAGTCTCTTTCAGTAGTTATCGATTTTATTAAGTCTATACTACTTAAAGATTTTAAACATATATTTAAATCTACACTAAGAGTGGCAGACCTTGATTTAGAAGGATTGGTTTCGGTGACCAAGTTATTAATTCACATCACACTTATGAGCATTTCAATGAGAAATACCTGGAGAGTAGCGTGTAGCGCCTACTTTCGACCGCGTAATGGAGGTAATGTAGCGTGATACAGACTTCACAACACACTGGAAGCTTTGGGGAGTCATGCTGGTCTATGACTTCTGCACAGCTTCTCATTATGCACGGAGAGTTGTCGCAAGAGAGTCCGGAGCGAGCACATTCCTCTCGGAAGCATCCCACTTGCGTTCATTAGGACTGAGGCTTGATGAATGGGAGCAAGGCAAGCGTCCTCATGTCCGTGGAGTGTTCAGAACGATCTGTCCACATTTCGGAAACTATAGGCTGGTGTATTGTCTTGATTTAGATACAGGTATTCTACAGTGTGCTCGTAGTGAACAATTGGGTGGACATGAACTGACAGCAGGTTCTTCTATTGATCGCCGGTGAGGAATATTGGCAGGTGTACCAGTGGCCTCGTTTGATCCCATGTGAACAGTCCCCATACGAGGGTACCACCACCACCGACCTGAACTCTACCCTGTTGGCAAGAGGACTATTTTGCCTCAAGTACTTGGTGAAGCATTTGTACCTCCATCGGCGTGTACCAAGTGGCACCTCAACTCATCTGCCCAGCTGACATTTTACCATGCTTCGGGTATCCTTCGCCCATGTCAATGTTTATGCTTTGTGATGTGCGGCGAGCAAATGTACGCCAGTAGGACGGTGACTTCTGAACCCCCATTGCGAGGAGACGTTTCTGGATGGCATGGCTGCTGACACTTCCCTGTTTTCCAGCACTGAATTTGCGAGTGATCTGATGCACTCCGGCGTGTATCCGCTCTTAGCATTCAAGTTAGCCGACGGAGGCAACACATTGCATACCATGGCACTTCACCCTGGCAGCGATGGTTTTGCCTGAATCCATCTTCTCAGGGTACATTCTTCACTCATATGACTTGGAAAGCCCTGTGCCTGCACGGCTTGGAAGATCGAATAGCGCATATTTACAGCACAGAAAATCATGATAGTACCATGACTCTCACGAGAACTTTGCCAAAATTGTAAGGATGTTACCAGTTCTATACAAAAGTACTGTACTCTTGAACACCGCGTAAGGCGTGTTGTGCAAACGGAATGAAAAATAAACCACTATCTGTCCATCGAACACACACATTTGCATACCTTCTCAAACCTATGTGTTATATATAGATCTCAAGTTGCTCGCCTTTTAGGGACACTGATTATATGCCATCGGTGTGGCTCGTTCAAAAAAGTCTTATGAAAATAAAGGAGACAGAAATTAGTATATCCTATTTCATGCATATTTCAGATGCAAGTTGCTGTTAGCCTTCAGAGGACTTAGTAATCAGCCAGTCTGTGAGGTTAACAATTGAAAATTTTCTTTTAACATTTTCTTTGGGAATGCAGTTGAAAGGTGGATCAACTTTCTGGATGATGATGATAATTGAGTTCTATTGAAATGAATTATAATGTTTTCGATAGAGTACAACAACACAGCGAAAGAAATATCTACGTAGAACTTTCACTCATATCTTAATATAAATAATTCATTTTAAGTATGTATGTTTGTATGTATACTGACTGACAGAGCAAATGCAACACCAAGAAGGAGTGGTCAGAACTTTATGCCAATTGCAGGGTAGACTGACGTCACTGAGGTATGCTCATGATGTGAAATGCGCCGCTGTGCTGCGCACGTAGCGAACGATAAATGGGACACGGCGTTGGCGAATGGCCCACTTCGTACCGTGATTTCTCAGCCGACAGTCATTGTAGAACGTGTTGTCGTGTGCCACAGGACACGTGTATAGCTAAGAATGCCAGGCCGCCGTCAACGGAGGCATTTCCAGCAGACAGACGACTTTACGAGGGGTATGGTGATCGGGCTGAGAAGGGCAGGTTGGTCGCTTCGTCAAATCGCAGCCGATACCCATAGGGATGTGTCCACGGTGCAGCACCTGTGGCGAAGATGGTTG
The DNA here is from genome assembly GCF_040414725.1 of Anabrus simplex. Taxonomy (NCBI): domain Eukaryota; kingdom Metazoa; phylum Arthropoda; class Insecta; order Orthoptera; family Tettigoniidae; genus Anabrus; species Anabrus simplex. The sequence continues at coordinate 145,344,200 of NC_090270.1, read as the reverse complement.
GCGCAGGGACATGTGGCACGTGCGAGGGGTCCAGGCGCAGCCCGAGTGACGTCAGCACGCGAGGATCGGCGCATCCGCCGCCAAGCGGTGGCAGCCCCGCACGCCACGTCAACCGCCATTCTTCAGCATGTGCAAGATACCCTGGCTGTTCCAATATCGACCAGAACAATTTCCCGTCGATTGGTTGAAGGAGGCCTGCACTCCCGGCGTCCGCTCAGAAGACTACCATTGACTCCACAGCATAGACGTGCACGCCTGGCATGGTGCCGGGCTAGAGCGACTTGGATGAGGGAATGGCGGAACGTCGTGTTCTCCGATGAGTCACGCTTCTGTTCTGTCAGTGATAGTCACCGCAGACGAGTGTGGCGTCGGCGTGGAGAAAGGTCAAATCCGGCAGTAACTGTGGAGCGCCCTACCGCTAGACAACGCGGCATCATGGTTTGGGGCGCTATTGCGTATGATTCCACGTCACCTCTAGTGCGTATTCAAGGCACGTTAAATGCCCACCGCTACGTGCAGCATGTGCTGCGGCCGGTGCAATCCCGTACCTTCAGGGGCTGCCCAATGCTCTGTTTCAGCAGGATAATGCCCGCCCACACACTGCTCGCATCTCCCAACAGGCTCTACGAGGTGTACAGATGCTTTCGTGGCCAGCGTACTCTCCGGATCTTTCACCAATCGAACACGTGTGGGATCTCATTGGACGCCGTTTGCAAACTCTGCCCCAGCCTCGTACGGACGACCAACTGTGGCAAATGGTTGACAGAGAATGGAGAACCATCCCTCAGGACACCATCCGCACTCTTATTGACTCTGTACCTCGACGTGTTTCTGCGTGCATCGCCGCTCGCGGTGGTCCTACATCCTACTGAGTCGATGCCGTGCGCATTGTGTAACCTGCATATCGGTTTGAAATAAACATCAATTATTCGTCCGTGCCGTCTCTGTTTTTTCCCCAACTTTCATCCCTTTCGAACCACTCCTCCTTGGTGTTGCATTTGCTCTGTCAGTCAGTGTATGTTAGTTCCACATCTTCTCCTAAACCACGGGGCCGATTTCAACAAAACTTGTTACACGTATCACTTACTATCTGAGAATATACTATACGGTAGACTCCCTAGCAGCCCTAGGGGTGGGAATGGGGAGGGGTGACATGGAAAGGTAATGGGAAAACTCAACCAAACTTGGCACACACATGACTTACTACCGGGAACATGTACTGAGGGAATAAGACACCCTTAACACTCTTAAGGGCGGGGGTGAGGAGTGGTGATACGTTAAACATTCGAAAACACCATTATTAGTGTCAATTCTATTGTTTTCGGGGTCACTGAAATTAATTGTGACACTCTGTATTCAGCCCCATTGGTAAGAGGGCGAGAGGGTTGGAAAAGAATTATCCAAAGTGACCGAGATTATGGATGTATGTTCCAGCATAACTCTCGACCAAACTTGATACACATATGACGTACTATCTGAAATTAATTCTATGGGGTGAGATACCCCTAGCAACCCTAGGGGCGGGGTGAAGTGGGATGCCATGTAAAAATAATCGTATACGACCAATATTAGTACTGAATTCACAATTTTCGGGGTCACTAGGCTGATTAGTGAGTTGAAATCTCGTACATACCTATAGCGCGATGCACAAATGCATACAGGTATAACTTACTCTTATTTTTAACATTTATTGCTACTTCCTACACAATGTGGGCTACCACAAGGAAAAGGTTGAACGCGAAACCAAATAATTAAAAAAATTATATAACAATGACTCTAAAAGTATAAGAGAGTTCGTAAAATATAGATCAACATCTCAATAAAGAAATCTGCAAATTATTATTTCAGACATACAGTAATTAATAGGCAATACAAATCCTAAAAGTTAACATAAAAAAAAGAACTTGGGCAGTGCAGGTTACTACAGCTAATGAATTATAAAACGCAAATTCTCAGTCACCCAAGCTTAAAAATATACTAAAATATTAGCAAGAAAATGGAGTTGGGAGGTATTTAGAGAGGATAACCATGTAACAGTTGAGTAGTTATACATCGAATTTCGGTGGTTCTTGATGGCCTTTCTGAGTACAATTTATCCTCCATGACATTCTATTTTTGCTTGGTTCTTCAAGGACTGAAACTGTTTTAGAATTCTAGAGAAATTTGTGGCAAATATTTATTCTTCTAGGGCCTACCTATCCAAGGCGGAAAAGGTGTGCTCCGTCCTACCAGAAGTGTGAGGGTTCGATTCCCTTTCAGGAAGTCGAAAAAATTAGAAATAGGATTTCTACTTCTGGAGAGGCACATGTCCTGAGGTTCACACAGCCTCCACCAAAAATGTCTAAGTTAATTTCTGGGGGTAGAGACGGCCGAGGATAGAGCTGACCACTCTATCCCTCTTAGCGGTGAGGTATCTGATAGTCGAGCTTTTACGTGTCTTAGAAATGGGGATCATCCGAAACGTTGTGTTACAAAATAGTGTCATGTAACAAAATGTGTGACGTGATATTACCTAGCAACAGTACCTTGAAAGTTGCACAGGCCATGGGTCTGTATAAGGAGTGTTTCATAAGCCGCGGATCTGTATACCATAGCCATCCGTCAATACTTCACTTCGCAGCCTGCACAGTTGCTAGTTAATATCCCGTCCAACATATTTATGATCATCTAATTTTTCCAAAGGAAAATCTGACACTCCCTTTTTGATTCTATTCTCTGAGACATAGTGCACATTATCACCGGTCTTATCAGGTGGTATCAATTTACATATGAAGAATGGGGCTGGTGACAGTCTTCTCTATAGCCAAATATTTTGTGACTAGTATATTGCTGTGTTAGAAAAGTTCCTGGTGTACCTAGGTGATCAAAATTTCTTTCTCTCTCTCTCGTCTCTGTGTTAATTAGCAACAATTCGACATACCTGTTGAATCTTTAAAGTGTTGTCTACATATTTAAAGAGTATACTTTTCCGAAATTTTAGTACCATATTCCCGCCTGCTGCAGTTTCTTGATGGAAGCAGTAGTTTTGCATCTGTCTCTTGGCACAAGCCAGAGCAAAGTGTAGCTTCCACTGAAATCGCAGTCTCATCCATGGTTGTAACAATGTGGAAGTTACTGGGGTATGGGTAGTGCTGGGTAATAATATTCGTAGCACAACCAATGCGTCTGATTGTTATGAAAGGTGTTGCTCATAGGATCAGTACTGATGCAATAGCACTTTCTCACCCAGTGGACAAAGCGATGGCAAACTACTTCACTCCTCACCTTGCTACGCCTCAATTTGGCGCCGCCATTGGTTGTTGCGGTTTCCCCGTAACTACATAATCTTTGGTGGTGCTAGTTGAGGATCCAACCAGCCTCTGGGCTGATAACCTAACAGATAGCCATACAGATAGACAGAACCACCTTAATTCTAATAAAGTGTTGCAAACGGCAATAGCAGTGACTGATTTGAGATAGAGCGAATATAATAATATAATAAATTTTATGGGCACGTTCGCAGACTGCCGGCAAGTAGACTGACACACAAGATTCTCACCTACATAGAACATCTAAAAATATTCCATGGGTACTAGAAGTGAAGAAGGATCTGGAAAAAGCCCATATGGACTCAACTGACACCGCGGACAGAAACCTCTACAGGAAAAAAAAATTAATGGATGGAAAGTGCAACCAGAGAACGAAGTGAAAAAGAAGACTGGAGCAAAGTGGACAGAAGAACGAAAAAGGATCCACGGAGAAAGGATGAGAGCTGTTTGCAACTCAGAAAACAGAATCGTTAGAGGTTTGCGTGATCCATTGGGTCCATACGCACATAATAATAATAATTGTTACGGAGTTGTCCGTGGTAGGTAGAGGTGAAAGAAGGTGCTGGGGGGAACAGGTCTCAAAATGCGGAATTAAAATTATGATAAAATTTAACAAGGTTATATTTTCTTTTCAAGATCAATAAATAACAATTATAACAGGTACTCAGTAGCCTAGCAACAATTCGAGAATGTACAATTACAGAGTTACAGGATTTGGGCTCCGAGAGCCAGACACATAATTCTTGAGCAATTAGCCCAACTTTAGCCAGATACCAGGTTTGACAAAGGGGCAGAAACCCCAATCATGGCCAAGAGCTCTTGCTCCCTATTACTCAGTAAAGCCTGCTCGAGGCACACAGAAATCAAAATTTTAAGAAAGAGCAACCCGCTCTTAAAGTTCAAGCCTATCAAAGGCCACACCAAACTCCACTTTCAAGTTGACCTCCAAACACAAATAACACAGGGGTAAAAATACCCAACCTACTGAGGCCTATTCAGTGAAGAAACAGGACAATTACATGGCCTCCAAAATACCAACTTGAGAGGAGGCGAAACTGCACTCCTAATATACTTTACTAAAACCTACTTGGCAGTAGGCCACAAATGCAAGGGCTAATCCCATACTAAAGAGGTGACTTATATAAGAAAACGATTTACATTACATTAGAAGGGAAGAAACGGTTGTGAAAGTAAGTTCACCTCAAAGCAATATGAGTGGGAGCTCGAGAGGGTTAAGCACTCTCTATCCCAATTTGTAGTTTAAAAAGATAGAATTGATACCAAGTGTCTTTACATTTTAGAGGAAAGTTACATGGTAAAAGGCTTCGGACCTGCCCCGAGAGTTAAACTGCTGAGCTAGCAAGAAAAGAAGTTATTAAAAGGCCATTACCTGGTGGTTGAACTGCTGCCCGAAGAAAGAGGCGCTTCCCGCCCCCTGCTACATAATTTACACAATGATAGATGTTACTGAAGTGGCCCGGAGACACGAAAATCAGCAGTTTATATACCCTCGTGGAAAGTTCGAGGCGTTTCGTGAATGATAACACCCGCCCACAAGCATTTTATTGGATAATGGCAAAAACTACTACACTAGACGAAGAAGAAACACCTTATTGGTGGAAAATTAATTACAGAAATTCCTTATTGGTCAAATTCAAAACTGGCGGAAAGAAAGAGTTAATATTGCCAACTTAAACAATGACTGAAATAAATTTAACAAAGAACAAACTTATGAACCCAAAATTCCTCCAAAAACACAGTTCTTTCACTTCGCACTAGTGTGCATAATTGTAGTCCTTCAGTAGTGCCATCTAGAAGAGAATGTCCACACTTCTTACTACAGGCAAAACAAAAATACATCGAAAACGACACAGTTCAGAAAACTTCAAAATTTACAAGTAGGGACATCTTCTGAGAAACTTGAGAATTAACACTGTAGTTAAAGTTCAGGCTTCCTCCAGTATAGGAGTTTCAACTGGCGCAATGTTTGAATTAGCGGAGCGGAGGTGTACCGCCCGGTATAATAATAATAATAATAATAATAATAATAATAATAGGCCTAGTAATAATAATAATGCGAGGGCAACTCAGTAAGTATATGCAATCAATTTTATAATATATTACAAAAAGAGAACACACTTTTTATTGACATCAATTTTCAACATAATCACCCTGCGTTTCAATGCACATGGTCCAACGTTTCACAAGCTTTCTGATATCCTCTGCAATAAAAAGGTTTTTGGTTGCGCCGCAAGCCACGTATGCACCCACCGCTTCCTTCACCTGTTGATTGGAGCTGAATCGATGGCCTCTTAGGTCATTTTTAAGTGGACCAAACAGATGGTAATCCGACGGGGCGAGATCGGGACTGTACGCAGGATGCTCCAACACCTCGAAACGCAGCATCTGAAGTATTTGAGCGGTGTGGGTGGCGGTATGTGGACGCGCATTGTCATGCACCAAAATAACATCTTCCGACAATCTACCTCTGCGTTTGTTGCCAGTTGCAGGTTTCGGTTTGTTTACCGGCATATCACTGTAACGTTCACTGTTTACTGCTTCCCACTTTTCCTGGTAATGTTCCAGGATTGGCCCTTGAGGATCCCAAAACACTGAGCATCACTTCCTGCAGAAGGTTGACTCTTGAATTTCTTGACTGGGGATCCGGGATGCTTCTATTCCATGCTGTGACGTTTGCTCTCTGGTTCGAACTGATGAATCCATGTTTCGTCTCCAGTGATGATCCGTTTCAGAAACGTCTCCCTTTCGTTAGCAGACTGTCCAGTAGGTGCTGACAGATTCTCACACGATTGCGCTTGTGCTCTTCATTGAGTTGGTTTGGAACCCATTTCGAACAGACTTTGTGAAAGTTAAGCCTGTTATGCATGATTTCATATGCAGAACCATGACTAATGTGCATACGGTTTGCCCCGTCATCAACAGTCACTCGTGTCTTATTCAGGATCATATCACGTACTTGTTCAATATCAGTAACGGCTGCAGATGAACGCCCGTATCTTTTCTCATCCTTTACGCTCGTACAATCCCTTTTGAACTGTTCAATCCCCTGGTAAACACTTTGCTACACACACACACACACACACACACACACACACACACACACACACACACACACACACACACACACACACACACACACACACACACACACAACGCTGTTCTTCTTAGGTGCTAACAGTGAGTGGTGCGGCCATTTTTACGTCGCAACAGCGCAAGCTGTACTGATCTGATAACGGCGCCATCTGGTGGCTTGTGAGTACACAACGCCATAAAGCTAACCTAAAGACAAATAGCGCGAAATTTCAGATCCTTGTTGATTTGTCTAAGTAGTAGTAGTAGTAGTAGTAGTAGTAGTTTTTTGCTACTTGCTTTACGTCGCACCGACACAGATCTTATGGCGACGATGGGACAGGAAAGACCTAGGAATGGGAAGGAAGCGGCCGTGACCTTAATTAAGGTACAGCCCCAGCATTTTTCTAGTGTGAAAATAGGAAACAACGGAAATCCATTTTTAGGGCTGCTGACAGTGGGATTCGAACTCACTATCTCCCGGATGCGAGCTCACAGCCGTGCGCCCCTAACCGCACGGCCAATTCGCCCAGTAGTAGTAGTAGTAGTAGTAGTAGTAGTAGTAGTAGTAGTAGTAGTAGTAGTAGTAGTAGTAGTAGTGCCTCCATGGCTCAGGCGATAACGCGCTGGCCTCTCACCGGTGGGTTCCGTGTTTCAAATCCCGCTCACTCTATGTGAGATTTCTGCTGGACAAAGCGGAGGCGGGACGGGTTTTTCTCCGCGTACTCCTATTTTTCCCTATAATCTTTCATTTCAGCACCACTGTACAATATAATTCCATTTCATCTGGCAGTCATTAATCATTGCCCAGAGGAGTACGACAGATTTCGGCAGCCGGCACAATTCCTATCGCCGCTAGATGGGAGCTTTATTAATTCCATTCCTGAACCGGTCGAATGACTGGAAACAGGATGTGGATTTTAATTTAATAATAATAATAATAATAATAATAATAATAATAATATCTTTAGGCCCTACTAACTACTTTTTACGTTTTTCGAATGTGAGATGTTATTACACACAATTTTACTGTAAATGGCTAGATGGTTATTCGCTTAGTTTCATGCACGTTCTTCTCAAGGAAAGCAAAAGGAATTCGTACTGAGTATGTTAGGAATTAATGGCTATATAAGGTTACTTAACAACAGTTAAATAGAATCCATTGAAGACGTTTTTATTCTAGCTTTAATGCCCAATTCCTGGATATCAAGCGCTATCTAAGCTAATGTGAGATCGATCCCTCATCGGTCAAATTAATATGAGTTAAATAAATAAATCCACGTCTTTCATTTAAATGTTAAGATATATTCGGTTTTGATGCTGGCTACCTATTAAACAGGGTAAGCTTATCTATAGGTCATTTTTGTGTTACTAATTTCAAGTAAAATTACCGTGACGATTTACTTTAATATTTAGTAGGAACATTAGTGCTCGTAACCAACACAAAATGTGATATTCCATTTACGCTAAAGTCACACTGTGTGGCTATACATCGTTAGAGGTATGAATTATGTGGTGGGTCTAATCTTAGAGCTTAGTCAGTTCAGTTTATATCCTCATTTTACAACGTCCAGAGCTGTAGCAGGTTATATTAATTAGACTCACTTTATATTACAACCACGTTTCTGCTAATGATGGTCGTTAATTTAAGGACATCGACACCAATATTTCATTCAGTTCACAAGATCTTTACTGTATTCAATTCGTTGATACTCCATCTCCACTGTTTTTTAGTTGAACAATAGAGGTAAGTTTGGTCTGAGGTGAATAAACTGTACTTATTTGACATTTAAACATGATGATGATGCTTGTTGTTTAAAGGGGCCTAACATTGAAGGTCATCGGCCCTGAAATAAAAAATATTATAGTCGTTTAATTAGAAGCAGAGGATAGAAATATAAGAATCAACACTGAATATTTGTAGAGGTGAACAGAGAATAATGAATGTACTTATCTCAATCAAAGAAGGTGAAATGAATGCTAAGAGGCATAATGGTTTGAAATGAACGTACCTGTACCTAAATAAAGGTGTAACGCAGGTAATAATGATCGTATTTGTATACGAATACTTTGTTGAAAAACGTATCGTAAATTTGTTCAGGATTAGAGCAGTCTTAAAACGTACACCTTACACTATTGTCAGTGGAGTGCTGGAATTTATTCCTGCCAGTAAATAATGATATTACCTCTCATATACAGTACCTGCTGTTTACGCAGAAAATATTAGTCTTTTGTGTCTCATAATGTTGAGAATAAGTTGAATTTTCCCTTAATTACATACCACAACTTGTCCATTATAACATTAAAATTATATCGGGTTAAAATATTTCGAGTTCTCACATTAGTTTAATAAAAGAAAAGGGTGATTAGTAGTGGCGACTAAGACGCAAATATGACTAACGTTAACCACCATGCATGAACGGGCCCATTTTTAGTTGGTTACGACTGCTAACCATCGTGTTGCAAATAGTTAAAATGTGATTCGCAATATTTGTGTTTTTATGAAGACGGCTACGTTTTGCATCGACCTGTTTCGAGTTCCGTTTCATATTCAGACATCCGAGTGGAATAAGGTTAGCGCATTCTTCTGGAGAGCAGGACAGTCGAGCTATTTATTTCTAAAAATGGTCACAATCTGAATTACGAAACCTTTAGTAATGTCCTTTAAAGTGAAAATATCTCTAGACTGCTCTAAAATTTTGTCATTGCCTTGAAGGATAATAATATTTTGATCACTGAATTAGAATGTGTACTGGTGATATATTTTGATATGTATGTATCGAATGGTTTCTTCACCATAGGATCTTGTCATTCTGATAGTAGGGGATTTAGTTTCGCATCCTGAAGGTGATCACATATTTTAAACCCTTCTGCCTTAAATGACTATCTACTTACGAAAAGGTGAATTTAAAAGAAAGTTTGGAATTTATTGAATACTTTGTGGGAACTTTGCGTATTTAATGTAATAATACAGAATTCAAAAATACACACGAACTACACACAACGCTGAAAGAGGTGGTTATAATATGACAAAGGGGTATTGTTATGTTTATCCGTACAGTATATTACGAAAAGGCGGAACAGAGTGGTAACACTTAGCACTCCGGGTTACCATTTTTAGTTCTGAGACTTTTATTAACATGAATTCCAACGAACTTTAGAAATTGACTGTGATTCATAGATTCATTATCATTTACTACCTGTTATAAACGATTGGATGAGAAGAATTGTAGCAGGGAACCATTATCCGGATTGAGAATTAAGATCACTTACTGCTCAGTTTTCTTTTGTGTATTGCTGTGTGTTTTCAAGTATAGTGTATGGAAGTTAAAAGAACAGATAAACATTTACCAGAGAGAGCGTATAATTAACTGTATAACGATCCAGAAATTTTCTGTAAATTACGCAACTGTCATATTTTGTTTCTGGAAAAACATCCGTTTGCACGTTTGACTAAACTTCACGGCTCTTTGAGAGGCCCTGTTTCGAACCTCTTCAGTGTCTTGTAATTGATTTGTTATTTTAGGTTTGGATTAAAAGTAGGAAGAATGGACAGTTCAGTAATCAAGTGACCCTATGTCATTACAGTGAAACATACTGTAGATTGAAGCTGAAAACCTCAGAAAGCACAGTATTTTCTGGACGTCTGATGTTTGGATTCTGAACCACTCATCTCTAATACTATGAAGTTATATAAGACTTACGTTCTTAAAATTGTATAATAATGGAAAATTTAAGGAGAGTTTGAAAGGCCTATCCTGCCAATGTTAAATATGCCAAGATTATGTTCCTATATTTTTAGAACCAATGAAGATACGACTCTGAATTTTTTACAGCTGGCATTTATATATTATTTATGTTGACGGAAGCAGAATGAAAATATAGAAACCAAAGGAACGAGATATATTAATTTTTTATAAGGTGCCATTTTTTACACGAAATATTTGAAGATGGACACCCGTTACTTCATGCCTATGGAAACCTGTGCTAGGATTCTGCTTCAGTAAGGACAGTAAGATATAATAAAGTATCTCACAAAGTTTCATGTATGTATCACAAGTAGTTTTTCAGATACAGGAACATTAATTGTAAAAAAAGTCATTTTGAGAAAATCAGGTTTAAAACTTGAAATTATAAGAACTCACTCAGATTTTTAAATTAAGGCCCAAAAACACCTTGCAGCATAGTCAGTATCCTCTTCCTGGTATCCCTCCTCTAAAAACCTTTTCCTTCGCAATGACTTTGCTGCTTTGGAGTTGATCTCTGCTGCACGCTGTGCCTTGGCAATTCTTAATTTGTCTAAATGTTGCACTCCCTTCATAGCATGACGGCCAGGGTTGATGTTGAGATGCAATAACACTCTTACTGTTCCTATGTTCCCACCATTAAATGTTAATACAGCATCACTGACTCCCCATTTCAAAGTTCTTAACCCCAAAAATTAATATATTTTTGGGCACTCGAGTCCAGATAATATTGTTGAAAGACTCGTTGGGATTCTGAGTGCGCCCATGTAGACACTTTCTGAGGAGGTCTGGATGAGCAAGGTCTCTGCAGATTGGCTTGATAGCATCCATAACTGCTTCAGGTATAGAATTATTGTGCTCAAAATACTCTCCTGAAACTTCAGCCTTCCGGATCCCAGTTCTTCAAAATGTTTACCTAATTTAGATTCACTTTCACGGGTAGGGGGCGTGTCTGTCTTGTTGCTTGGTGTCACATTTTGACAATCTGTTTCTACACCGTTGGCGGATTCTACCTCATGTGAACCACAAGGTCTTGTGTTGTAGTATGCTGGTTGCCACAAAACTTACGTTTCCCACAACTTCTAGGCATATTTATACTTTGTTTACCAAAATAAGTGCAATCAAACTGCACGGAAGCACTTCTAGAGACATTAATTCACACGAAATTCAACATTCTTTACACAAAAGCAATCATAGTGGCAGACATATTTGAAACAGAAGAGTAAAAGAAATTGAGCGCCGAGTATTCTCTATCGATAGGCGAAAACTACAGCCTTCTACGTGCAGTAGTTTCAGAGATACTCGTAAATAAAGAGATGCATGTCCGAAATCAACCAGCCTGACGGTTATGAAAGCAATGTTATTCAATTAAAAATAAAATACTTCTAGCAGTCACACAGGGATAAATTATATACCATTTTATTCATGAAACACTAAATAATATTGTAGGACTTATTTTGGAAAATGTCAAAAAATCACATTTTTTGCTTTCAAACTCCCCTTAAGGAATAACTAGCAGAGATGACATTATTAACAGCTGGAAGTACAATTTATTTTTGATGATATTTCAAATTGTCGAATTACGATCTGTTTGTCAAAATGTCCATCCACAGGGAAAATTTCGTCAAATATAAGATTAATTTTAATTGAATATCATACAAAAATACTATATGCAAATACAAAGATAGTATTCATATTTCCGTGCATTCATGTGGACTCAAAATGAAAGAGCCTCAAGAGTCGTATTCAAGTCCATTCATTGTATTTGGCGTAAGAGTGATATTATTACTGGTATATATTTTGACGGTAGAGGTGAGAATGTTACTTAAATCAAACAAATCCCATGGCGCAATAGCCCCGAAGGACCATGGCCGACAAAGAGACCTCTGCTCAGCCCGCAGGCCTGCAAATTACATGCATCATTGAAGATCTACTGAGGTAAAATAAACCACAACTTTGAGGACCCAATAGAAATAAATGTCTTCACATATAACCTAAACGCAAAGAAGTAATACAGGCGAATAGACACTACCATGAAGCCTTGAACATCAGTTACATAACTGACCCGAATACCCGATTCGAGTCAAATGAAGACTAACTTGAGGAAGATGACCTTGGAAGAAGGCGAAGTACATTTCTACATAGACAAATTCAATCTCGAGTCTATCAGCGTCACTGCCTTCATGATCTGTGTTCGAGAAACCATTACCCAGCTACGTGTTGACCTGTTGAAAAGATATGAGCTATGTGTTTTCCTCCTTCACTACTATGGCAGCCACATTAAAGGGGTCGTTTGCTATCTTCAAAAAACACATCTTTGGACCTTATCATTTGCGTTGGATATATTCTGTTTTCATTTAATTTTTATGAAATTACATGTATATCTAATTATTTTGGTTATGGTACGCTTTGGTCTTATGACAACCTGCAAATATTGAAGGAACATATCCAAATAAAATTAAATTTGGAATTAATGTCCGTCGAATTTCCAGACATTCGATTTTTCTATATACTGAACATAGTTTAATTCTCGCACCTTAACTTCAATTATATTTTATTTGTAATATAAGTTCGTAGGATTAAAATGAACCTATAATTCTCAATAGATGTAACCCTAACCCTCCTGTTGAAAAGTTTCTTAGAATTTTGTGCTACTACTGTATTGGTCTTTCGTTTCACACTTTGTTCGAAATTGAGCTCTCTCAACTTCCGTTGCTACAATGCATCACTGCGACACTATCAGATTACTCATATAAAATTATTCGAGAATTTTTCATATATTTCGACGAAAATAGTCAAGAACAGATAATCTCAAAAACAAAGAACTAGCAGTGTAGTGTAGCATTTTACGCCCGCAACTCATAATTGAAAAGCTAGGGACTTGCCCATACTATTTGCAAGCGTTTGTTCCAGTGTTAACAAAGACCATGAACACCATCATAATCTTGTTCACGTCATACACACAAGTCACTCCTCCACAGGCCAAAATCACCTTTCACTGTACTCGCGGTGCCAGTGTAAGGTACAAAGCTGCCTTACCTGCCTGGCTGATTTTGGCTACGGCCGCTGTGGTAGACTAGGCTGTGGCAGTGCGCAGTGTTTGTACGGGGCAATTGTTGTGCTCTTGTACAAAAGCAAATACGTTCATGTTTATGTGCATGATATTACGCGTTCAGTTGTAGATTAGATACATTTCAATATTCAACTTTGTCATTACCTGAAGGGTGTGAAGCGATAGCTACTTCATGTCAGCCGACGTCTTGGTATAGTTACCGCCAAGGAAGTAAAACATATATACAGCAGCAGTGGGGCGAGTGTGTGAGTGAAGGGACAGTGGACATTTACGAGCTAGGCGACTGGTGGGAGTATGAGCTCGGAGTGGCAGGCAAGAGCCTTAAAACATGCTCTTGCTCCTAGAGCCAAGTTTTGTTCATCTGTGGCATTTATCACATTAAAAATCTGTTCATCATATTATCGAAGGGAAGAGGTGTTGTCTTGTTACACGTATCCAGTCCCCTTCCACTCATGGTGAAGTACAGGCTGCTGTCATGGTGCACTCAGCTGATTGTGAATAAAGTAGTTCAACTTGAAAGTGAAAATCATGTTATACTGCTTGAAGATAAGTTCCTCATCACAGGGTATACATTGTTCTATGCGTCGACGACATTATTTGTACTACTACCACTACTAATATAAAAAGTTTTCGTTCCGTACCCTGAAGGGGTATGGTGGGCCTCTTAGTAGAAGGTGACGTCTTCTCTCTAGACAAGGAGATTTGGAGCAGTGAAGGTGACATTTAGGAAAAGAGAGCGGTTGGCAACCGTGGCCTATACTAGGAACTGCCCCGGCATTCGCCTTACTGCAGGAGAACGGAAAACCACATCAAACCATTCTCAGGACAGACGACAGTGGGGATCAGGCCCTCTTCGTCTTCCGAATGCAGAGCTGTAGAGCCACATCACTTTGTGGCATTGAGTGGTATTCTATTTGGGTGCAGTTTAACGTCGTTGTTGCCGCTGGGTTTGATTGGAAATCTCTTGTCAAATCTAAACAGAGAACGAATCCAGAAAAAGAATGGATCCTGCCTTTAGTTCTGATTCCAGTATCTTGTGCATCCAGAACATTACGAGAGCTATAATAATAATAATAATAATAATAATAATAATAATAATAATAATAATAATAATAATAATAATAATAATAATAATGTTATTTGCTTTACGTCCCGCAAACTACTTTTTAATGTTTTCGGAGACGCCGAGGTGCCGGAATTTTGTCCGGCAGCAGTCCTTTTGCGTGCCAGTAAATCAACCAACACGAGGCAGACGTATTTGACCAACTTGAGGATCGAACCTGCCAAGTTGGGGTCAGAAGGCCAGCGCCTCAACCGACTGAGCCACTCAACCCGGCGCATTACGAGAGTTATGGACATTATTTCACCAATGATGCTAACGTTAAATGTGGCACTAGTGCGTATTTGCTATAATTGTTTACGCTTCGGACGCATTAGTGAACACTGTCGATCTCCATCTAGATGCAACTACATAGGCACACTGTCAAGGTCAATATAACGCCCTCTCTAAACAGTGTCTTGAGTATAATACATGATTAGAGATAAATGATGTTTCGGCCAAGTATAACTGACCCTTCAAAGAAGCTAAGGATGCTATGAAAGAAAACATATTGAAATGGTTTAGCTATTACCTTTCCGAAACGAGCGGTTTTCCCAAATTTACCAGGACAGCAAAATCAAAATACCATCGTTTTTAAACATTCGTGGCCTCCTTCGGAGTGATTATCTATCCCCCTCATATACCGATGTTTTACCATCCCCAAGAAGTCAATGAAGGACCAGTGGGCATTTTATATCACCAGTTGAAAGCACCCTAAAATATGGGGTGATCTTCAAGCACGTAGTGTGCTTGAGGATGTGCTCTTGCAGACAGTGTTGAGTCAGCCCTTCAAGATATGATTGGCAACTATTACCTGGTTATACTCGCACTATACATCACCTTCGGCAATGGATGTGACCATCTGTTCTCCAGTAGTTGTCGCCAAACTCTCTTGCGGAGCACGGCAGTACTCCCTATAATCTGATCATGTTTCTATCGAAATTAATTTCGGAATGGCTACACTTAACTTACAATCTTCTACCCACAATAAAATAGAACACCAAACAAGCAAATCTGATTTATTTTAACAGGAAAATAGATTATGATCTGTGGAAAGCAACTCTTCCTACCGATCCACTTAAACGTATGAATGTTTAATAAACATTGTTAATGATGCAGCTTCGGTTAGTTCCCGTCTAACAATCCTTCTGCTTTTTTGAAACGTACCCATAAACCGGGGCAGGACACAAGCTGTCCTCGTTTAATTGCAAAGAGAGCACTTGATTTTATGGTCTATCAACATCGTCTTATCTGGGAAAATATTCTACTTATCAACGTATTAACGCACAAGTAAAACGTTTTAAAATAGAAAAGGAATCAAGTCCGCGAAGATACTCTGAATACATTAACAGAGCAACTCATCTTACAGGAGGCTGGACTAAGGAAATGACCTTAGAAACGGGTTTCACTCTATGCCTTTCATTTCCATCTGATGGTGTCGAAGCTTTTAAAAAGCACGTGGATTTTAAATTCCGCGCCCCACATGGTTAAGATGGCAGCCGCGAGGTTAGCTACGTTCACTTGTTCACACAAAGTAAGGTTAGGACTTGTCAAGATGGCGGCCGTGAGGTTAGCAGCGCCCACGTGATTAAAACGTGAGGTTAGGGTCCACTTGTCATCTTGACAGCTGTCAAAAAGGACATGGCTTTGTATGTAAACAATGTGACGTCACGGTCACGAGGTCATGACGTCATGGGGTCAATGACATTGGCCGAGGTCAATGTCCTTGTGGGAAAATGCTGACGCAACACCCATAGTGGCTCTCAATCCCCATTGCCCTACTACTCTCTTCATACTCATAGGCTACTGTATAGCTCCACCGACTGTGCCATGCGATCCATCGCAACAAAAGTGCTCTTAGTAGAGGCGCGCGAAATGCCTTTGCGTTTCCGTCGTTGAACGCTAGGAGAGAAATTTTTACGTGAGAAAATGGATGATGCTCGCGATCAGGCCACATCTTCTGTTATGCTGTCACAGCAAACTGAAGATTATTTTCCCATTACCACTGAAAACACGAAGCAAGTCCGGTTGCGATATCACCTTCCAGTGTTCTGTGCGTAGTCTGTGTATACTATCTACCTACGTACCTGAACAAGAAGGCTCATGTAGAGAACTACATTCCGGCTTTGATTTTTTCCATGCAACTAAAAGTATTGACACAAGGATGGTTTCAAGTTAGATAACTCGGTGGGATATGCGTGTTACTACCAACAGTCAGAAGAACTTGGTTTCTTCAAACTACCACATGAAGCCTCTATTTTATACAACGAAAATGTTAGCTATACATGCTGCACATCGATTTTGTTAGTGTAAGCGATTGATATCCGTTTATGGCAGGGCCTCTCAGAGTGCATGCACCTGCTCCGTAGCGCTTGAAATCCGAGCCGAGTTGAGCCGAGCTTAGCCGAGTAGCCCAGAGACGAAGCGTTGGTCCGAGCCGAGCCGAGTGGAACCGATGCACTGTGCACAGGAACTCTGCGCCTCAGTTTGCACGCGTGAGATTTTGGGCGTTTGAGAGGCCCTGGTTTATGGACTTGCAAAGTGTTGTGCAAAAGTTACAGAATCTTCATGATTACTAGTCCGATATCGTAGACTATGTTTTAAATATTTAATATTCAAGTTGCTCAGTAACATTTCTTTGGGATAAAGTTGACTGTGAAGGTTTTGGCAATGAGAAGTATGGTGTAATCAACAAATTTGGTGTATACTTAGAGCGCTGTAACTCCCATGAATGGATTTCATTTCCATCATTCGACAGCAAAACTTATCTGCACATTTGTCACAAGTGGTATACGGAATGGCAATCAGCTTCAAAAGAGAAGTGCTTATGCTGTGTACAACTCTACGTTCTTCTCAAACCATAGTTTTTCAGGTTCTTCATGGAGCACGAGGTCAGATTGTTTTGTTTCACTCATTCTAATGAGATTACTATGGTTCTTACTCTTCACATCTTCATCGTTTTGGATTCACCGCGTGTCTACGTCGGTATGCTGAGGGCGGCGATCTAAACTACATTCTACAGCTGTTTCAGGTGTTTCGAAATTGTAATCAGAGACCCCAACTGCTTGTTAACGTGAATGATCGGACTACTAGAGTCGAGTAAAGTTTTCTGTATAAACCTTGATATGATGCTGCCCGACAGATATTTTTAACTGAACTGCAACATCTGCTAGTGCCGTCTATAACCAGTACTTTATTAGTGTTTCAAGGACGAAACAGTTTGGTACTTAATGTTGTCATACAATTTTTTGAATTCTGTTGATTTGAGAATGTAATTTTCTCCATTATCACTACATTGTTACCTGCTGGTGATTTATTCTCCCTCTCTTCTTTAAAAATTGTGATACAGTTACACTAATTATGCACTTGTTGAACGTTGGAGGTTTTTGTGCTCCTGTGTCTCCTACTGGCGGGGTTCGCTACATGGATTCATTTTTTTTGCACGTGTATACTGTATCTGTAATTGAATTTTGTATCAACTGTATACAGATGATGACCAAATGTTGTTCAACAAAGATAAATAAATAATTTTAAAATATTAATTATTAATTAATAACTTCGTCACTAAATGGCCAGAGTTCTCGTCTTCGGATCTTGTGGTTCCGAATTCGATTCCCGCCCGAATCCAGAGATTTTAACTACATATGGTAAATTCCTGTGGCTTACGAGAGGAGTGTTGTTTTCTGTTACTGACATTCCTGATACGTGCACAATCACAAGCAACACTTTACTACCCTGTTGTAAACCGGCAAATAAATAAATAAATAAATAAATAAATAAATAAATAAATAAATAAATAAATAAATAAATAAATAAATAAATAAATAAATAAATAAATAAATGAATGAATAAATAAATAAATGTCTATTTGAAGGTCCTGAAATATGTCAGCCTCGTGTCGGCAGATTTACTGGCAGGCAAATGAACTCCTGCGGGATAAAATTACGGGCACCTTGGTATCTCCGAAAGCCGTGAAGGTTATTAACAGGACGTATTCTTTTTTGCTGTCTTTTCGGCCATCTACGGCCGTACGTTATTTTAGCTGTCATTTTCCTTTCCTTTATACTTTAACTTTCGACCATTATTCACGTATTCGAATCCTATGATGCTTCTTCCTCGCTTCAGTCCATGTTTTGCAAGTTTTTAATTTCGGCTTTTCTTGGAAACCACGATGCTCTTGGAGGTTCTTCTTGATCGGAATACGCTTCTGGATATCCTCCTGTGTTATCTCCACTTCTTGCAAGTCTTTCTCTACCTCGGTGAGCCACGCCTCCTTGTTTTTTTGTTCTTGTTGTTGAAGAAGTATTTAAAGATCCTATTGCTCAACCTTGTAGGATTCATACGGGCAATGTGGCTATAGAAAATAGTTCTCCTCCTGCGAATGGTGGCTATGATATTTTCCACATTTGTGTAGAGTTCATGATTATGTCGTCTTCTAAATTCACCATTGTCTTTGATTGGCCCTAGGATTTTCCTTAAGATCTGTCTTTTTTAAATTTCTAATTTATCCATCAGACCTTTCCTATTCAGAGTAAGGTATTCTGCAGCAGCCTCCGTTCGTATTACTGTGCAATAATGTGGTATCTTGGCGTTAATGGATATAGATTTCTTCCTGTAGTCATTTTTGTTCAGTTGATATGCCGTTTCCATTTTCCTGATCCGCGATGTAAAGGCTTCTTTCTCAGATGTACTGGAATCTACTCACTATCAAAGGTAATAATAATAATAATAATAATAATAATAATAATAATAATAATAATAATAATAATAATAATCCTAGTTCGACTTAAGCATACAGTAAATGCAGTTTTCTGTGAGCATATAGTGTGTGAGGCTAATATCGCAAGCGAACAGCTCTGATTATCATGATGTCCTAAGGCTCTAACATTAAATAAAACTGTGACAGCAACAACTAAATCGTCTCAGAAATGCCAGCGGTTTGTACAGTTCGAATCGATCATTCTTGTTGATCATCTACGAGTATTACTCTCTACGTCCTTGTTGAGGTAATGAATCACACCTAACTGTATTTTTAAAATATGACGATCATATTAGCATTACTAGACGTGGACACAGTTGTAATGATCTGCGTATAATTTAGTGGTCCATAACAATTAATACTTCAGAGAGAGCATGACACTGTGGGTGTAAGACACCCGCCCGCGAGTGTCAAGGTCCTGGGTTGGGCCTACAGACAAGACAAAGCGACAGAACTAGTCCGATCGTTGGACGCCTACAGCAGCAAAGAAGAATATCGGCCAATGAACGGAGTCTACTGACCTTGTGTTGGCTGGGTAACTGGTCTTCGGTACCGGTATTCATTTCTCTCTCTCTCTCCTTTCCCTCTCAGCGAAATGTTAGGCTTTTCTCACTTACATTTTCCTTTGTCTTCCAGTCTTGTCCTCAGTATACGGTTGTGTCAACGTCAATTAAAACAATCCAACCGTTAGAAGAAAGCGGTGAAGCGATACAGAGTGTTTCGAAATTCTAATCACAGACTCCAATGCTTGTTAGTATGAGTAACAGGAGAGTTAGAGTAGAGTAATTATTATTTTTTCTCTGAACCCATTTACAGAAACGTTGGTGTGTAGTTTGGGTCATCATTACATAAACAGGTTTTATGTAGCTATCCATGCCATTCTTTTCAGTGCTAGACTTTCCATTTCTACAATACTACTACCTACTCTATAAGAGGGTTAGAGTACTAAGGGCTAACTCATCAAATGCATGTTTTGAGAACGAATGAAATTATTTCATTCGGATGCACTCAAACATAAAATTGGGGTTAGGTTAGGCCCTGTATAGGCATGAATATGTCTACGACGTCTGGCGAAATAAAACGCCACGATTCATTTTGAGATTTGTTTATTCAGATAATAAAAATTTCGTGTGGCTATTTCTTTTTTTTTTTTTGCTAGTTGCTTTACGTCGCACCGATACAGATGTCTTACGGCGACGATGGGATAGGAAAGGCCTAGGAGTTGGAAGGAAGCATCCGTGGCCTTAATTAAGGTACAGCCCCAGCATTCGCCTGGTGTGAAAATGGGAAATCACGGAAAACCATCTTCAGGGCTGCCAACAATGGGATTCGAACCCACGATCTCCCGGATGCAAGCTCATAGCCGCGCGCCTCTACGCGCATGGCCAACTCGCCCGGTGTGGCTATTTCTAGCCGAGAGCAGCCCTTGTAAGGCAGACCCTCCGATGAGGGTTGGCGGCATGTTTATTCAGATACTGGATGAACACTAGTTACGACGCTTAGAGGAGATAGGGCTTTGATATCAGAACTATGACACACTAGTCAAAGTTTAGCACAAATGGAAGATTGACAAGTAAGTCCACTCTGCTCATTATGGACGATATTCATCAGTGCCGTGGACATATATGCTCCGCCTTTGAATCAGGGTGTAGTACCGCGCTCACCCTGACGTTTAGATTTTAAAAGTGCCCTGTGCGCTGTAGAACGTTATATATTACTTTTGGGCACACACATTGAATCATCAGATTACCCACGTACTTCATGACCCCTTTTAATATTGATATTGGACACAACAGATGCAGAAACACGCTTGCGCCATGCGAATCATGTTTGGGCTTACACTTGGCTTTAAGACGTACTGGAAACTCTTCACAAAATTCACATACCTTTAATAATAACGTTATTTATTTTACATTCCAGTAAGTAAATTTTACGGCTTTTGGAGACGCCTATGTCCTGAAATTTTGTCTCGCGGGAGTTCTTTTACGATCTGGTAAATCTACCGACACGAGGCTAATTTGAGCAACTTCAAATACCATCGGACTGAGCGGGGATCGAACCCGCAGTCTTGAAATCAGAAGGCCAGCGCTCTATCGCCTGAGCTACTTAGCCTGGCCCTTAGCTTTAAAGCAGACCAATTAATTCATCGCGATGTCCTCTATCATCCTGACGCCCTTTTATTTATTTTATCTTGTTTTCTTGAGTGAGAATCTTCGAAGTTTTGAAATTCTGTCATAAAATTTCCCTTCACATGCACAGCAATGGCTTGTTTTAAATTAACTGTACAGTAGTCTATTCATTCTTGAAGAATTCCTTATTCAGCTTTAAATGTCTCTTCGATCATTGAAATTATGTCCGCTTAGTCCGAAGTTACAGCCGATACTAAAACAAAACGGCGCTGCAATTGGCGCTGTTTATTCCCCCCCCCCCCCCTGCTGTGCTGTATCGAAGTCATCAGCGGATGCGATTTGTCATATTATCTTGCGCACCATTATATTTTCTTCACAGTGGTGTAATTATCGGCTGTTGTTTTAATACTACCGCCCACACCTCGGATACAAAGAAATCACGCCTAAAAGTCTTAACATTGTTATGCTCTTTTTCAGATACAAATATAAACCACAAAATTGTTTGGAATATCAAGGGCGCAATACAATAATAAAGTTACAGAGCGTTGTTTACGGTATCACATACACACACACAACCTGAAACTGTATACTTTCCAGTTGCAATGTATTTGTTAATAACTAGTGAACCCGTGTTGCTCCGCAGCATTCGTTATAAATAGGTCAAGTAACTTGTCTTGATATGGCTGTCATAGTCATATTGTTTTGCCGGCCCTTTTCAATAGTTTTAGGAACATTTACGCAGAAGCGCGTTATGGTATGCCGTAGTTCGTAGTCAGAATGAATCCATTCTGACATCATCATGCCATCTGTTTGGTAAAAATCTATCTGTATATTAGCTTATTTTATCCTGCAGTTTTTAATGTAAAGCTTGATATTGTGTTACAGAAGGCAACGGTATTTTTAATTGCAGTTTTTATATATAGAACAGTTGTCTTGTGAGCTCATAGATTAGTCTCGAAGGAGTGATTTTTGCCAGGCAGAGAAGTTGTTTAAGGTATGTGGCCTTTACTTTTTCAAGTGTAGCTAGGTTATCCTTCGTTAGCTGCTCCCAGATAATGTCTAAGATGATGGGGTCTGTTTGTACGTAGACTTTTTCCTCTCAGCAGCATGTGAGTTATTAGGAAAGTTCTGTCGTCTGTTAAATATATTTGGAAGCTGGTAAAGGTTCGAGAATCAAAGAGTATCTAGCAGGGAATAGTATTCTTCCGTGATCAGAGGAAGTGTGTACTCCCTGGCTTGACAGGTTGTAATCAATCAGACATGGCTGCATACAATGACATTACTAAGTATAAAAAAAAATTTCGTGTGGCTATTTCTAGCAGAGTGCAGTCCTTGTAAGGCAGACCCTCCGATGAGGGTGGGTGGCATCTGCCATGTGTAGGTAACTGCGTGTTATTGTGGTGGAGGATAGTGTTGTGTGTGGTGTGTGAGTTGCAGGGATGTTGGGGACAGCACAAAAACCCAGCCCCGGGTCTATGGAATTAACCAATGAAGGTTAAAATCCACGACCCGGCCGGGCATCGATCCCGGTACCCTCTGAAACGAAGGCCGGTACGCTGACCATGCAGCCAACGAGTCGGACATTACTAAGGATGAAAATCACATATATCAGAATATTAATGAAAGTGTTAGTCGCTTAGCAACCTGCTAAGTACAGAACGTATTGCGGGTTAGTATAAGCCTTCGCCTGCAATTATTGGAACACCTGGGGCAGCACAACCAGACACAATGAGGACTTCTGCCCTTTCGCTCTGCTATTCCGCAGCTGAATACGCATGCCCGGTGTGGTACAAATCTTGCCATACCAAAGCAGTTGATGTAGCACTCAACGAAACCTGCCGCATTATTTCTGGATGTTTGAGACCTACACCTTTGGAAAAAGTGTATTGTCTCGCAGGGATAGCACCTCCCGATATTC
This sequence comes from Anabrus simplex, assembly GCF_040414725.1. Classification (NCBI taxonomy): domain Eukaryota; kingdom Metazoa; phylum Arthropoda; class Insecta; order Orthoptera; family Tettigoniidae; genus Anabrus; species Anabrus simplex. The sequence goes on along the minus strand of NC_090270.1, from coordinate 145,321,078 downwards.
GCCGTGAAGTGGCAGCCAAGAAAGAAAAGAGAAAGGTGTTGACATCGGAAGCCCACCCTTTGTTTGGATGTGAGCCACCACGCCAGCGGCTTAAGTCTAGGAAAAGCTTCTTGAGAGTAACCGAAACACTTGCAGGAACAGCGCAGCAAGCAAGAACTCAAGAATGGCGCGTCAGGAGTCAACATACGAGGATCAGTCAATGGATGACCCCAAAAGAGCAACTCCCTCCTGGCCATGTCACAGATTGGGTGAATTGGAGAGCACTGAACAGACTGCGCTCTGGTGTTACGCGGTGCAGGGTAAACCAGAAGAAATGGGGTTTCGAAGTGGACAGTACCTTGTGTGTATGTGGAAAATCTTGGGCAGCGCAACCAGACACAATGAGGACATCTGCCCTTTTGCTCTGCTATTCCGCAGCTGAATACGCATGCCCGGTTTGGTACAAATCTTGCCATACCAAAGCAGTTGATGTAGCACTCAACGAAATTTGCTGCAATGCAGTTCATGCCCATTCAGCTGCACAACAGAACACCTGGTTAAAGCGAAGCCAAATGCACTTGATATTGCAAGGTTTTGGGTTCACATAGTTTAATGTGGCTCTTCGCCATTGGAGTATTTATATTATGCTTTTTCCTTATCTTTAATTTTAAAATTATGTATGCTTCTGACACGATGTAAATAAAATTGGAGTGATCATTTAATGATTTGTTTTTAATGATTATTCAAAGCAGCTGTGAGCTTGTATCTGGGAAACAGTGGGTTCGAACTCCACCGTCGGCAGCCCTGAAGATGGTTTTCCATGGTTTCCCATTTTCATACCTTAATTAAGGCCACGGCCGCTTCTTTCCCACTCCTAGCCCTTTCCTGTTCCATCGTCGCCGTAAGACCTACCTGTGTCGGTGCGACGTAAAATCAATTGTAAAAAAGAAAGTTATCTGAACTTAAGAGACCTATCAATGCCTCATGATTCACCGGCAGATAATTCCGAAGATAATAAAATGAAAGTGAAGCAAATCGATCCAGTAGAACGGACGGATGGATTTGCCAAAGCTGATTTTAGTGAACTCTTTTAATATATAGATTCTATTTCTAAAAGCTCAAATGTTTTCTTCCAATATCTACCGCAAATTAACAGTAATAATGAAAACTTTACAATTTGTGTTTATTTCATTAGTGAAAGTTAATAAAAAAAACCACGCCACGTAACGCCCTTGAAAGAGCCTTGGCCTGCCCAGTGACCGGTGCTCAGCCCGAAGGCCTGAAAATTACGAGGGGTCGTGGGGTCAGCACGACGCATCCTCTCGGCCGATATTCTGGGCTTCACCGCCAGATAGCACCTCAATTCTAATCCCGTAGGCTGAGTAGGCTGAACCAGCTCTCAGGTCGAGAGAAAAATCCCTGAACTGGCCGGGAATCGAACCCGGGACCTCCGAGCGAGAGGCAGGCATGTTACCTCTACACCACGGGGCCGGCTAGTGAAAGTTAATAGCGTCTTCAAATACCGTAAAAGTAGTTTGTGGGACGTAAAACTATTATTATTATTATTATTATTATTATTATTATTATTATTATTATTATTATTATTATTATTATTATTATTATTATTGCAGATTGTCCCTTATTCACTCTGCCTTAGTATCATGCATGACCACCTCTGGCATTTTTCAGGTCTCTGACACACTGTTATATGCCTGAGAGCAGTACACTGATGTCGTCGTAAGGAAGGTGGTGCCATTCCAACTTGACAACTCTAATGAGGTCTGGGAGTGTCTGTGGAGGTTGCGGACGATCAAAATCTGCCTCAATGAGTTCATGTTCGGTGAATTAACTGGCCAATAATAATACTAATAATCGTATAGCATCAGCTACCGTGTGCAGACATTTTACCTTGACGCCATCTGGCTGTCTGCTAGTCAATTTCGACGTTCCGTTTTACTGTAGACGTCAGGCAGGGTAAAGCGACACTCTCTTTGGCGTCTGTGACTGAGATTTAATGGATCTTGTTGGGTAAATACCAGATGTGACACCAGAGATCGAATGGAGTTTCTTCCGCTCTTCAAAAATTAACGACTACCTCTGCCGGGTTTGAACCCGCTGTCTTGGGAGCCGTAGGCCGACACTCTACCGTGGATCGAATTGATATGCTTGATATCCACATATCTCATGAAGTTCCTCACTGATGCATCTCGATGAAGCTGTGATCGTTTTACACATTCATTATAGTTTAAATAACAGAAATAACACTGCTGTTAATGATTTCTACCATATTCCCGAGCATTATATAAATGGTATGGCTATACCAAGGCCACAAAGAAGCAGGTACTAATGTTTTTCAGATGATTATGATATACGCGTTAGTTGGGTTACCTACCTCTGAAAAAATAGGGGCTGGTGAACCACCCGGTATCTATACCACCTTCAGCCTTATTGTATAGGAGTGTGTGATAGATGACTGGCATTGTCGCTGGTCTCCGTCCTTATCTCGGCCATCATTGAATCTGGGATATTTGAATGAAAAGTCATAAACTTCTGTTTCAGATTTTACGCAAAACTGAAGACCCAGGATCGATCGATCGATCAATCAATTAATTCATTAATCCAATTCGGTCCCGTTACTATAACATCCATGTCAGCAAACCACGTAAGACTATAAATATGGTTGAACCGGTGCCATTTATAACCAAACCAGACCACTTGGCACAGGGTTCGATAGCTGCAGTCGCTTAAGTGCGGCCAGTACCCAGTATTCGGGAGATAGTGGGTTTGAACCCACTATTGGCAGCCCTGAAGATGTTTTTCCGTGGTTTCCCATTTTCACAACGGGCAAGTGCTGGGGGCTGTACCTTAAGGCCATGGCCGCTTCCTTCCCACTCCTAGCCCTTTTCTGTCCCATCGTCGCCGTAAGACCTATCTGTGTCGGTGCTGCGTAAAGCAACTTGTTAAAAAAAGCCACATGGCGCAACAGCCCCGAAAGGCCTATCAAGCGACCACTGCTGAACCCGAAGGCCTGCAGATTATCAGGTGTCGTGTGTTCAGCACGATGAATACTTTTGGCCGCTATTCTTGGCTTTTAAGTCCGTGGCCGCTATCTCAACGTCAGATAGCTCCTCGGGTGCAATAACTTAGGCTGAGTGGACCTCGAACCAGCACTGAGATCCGGGTAAAAATTCCTGACCTGGCCGGAAATCGAGCCCGGGTCCTCTGGGTAAGACGCAACCACGCTACACCTACACCAGGGGGTCAGCATTATGTCAATGATACGTCCCTCTTCATCTGAATACACCAATGACATAGTTTGTAGTTGTCATAATAATTACTAATATAACCACCACCAAAACCCCACCACTAGAATGACCATGCCTCTCATGCGTAAGTGCGATCACCCGTGTACTTTTGACCTCCCTAACAAGCGATTTCTCTCTAAATGTATTGTGTATTGCTCCAGCACTCAAGTAGTTGGAAGGTGCTGCAATAAAGTATATTACTGGGTTGCGTGTGTTGGACAGTTAATTTACTGACCTTACTGGACAATACACCCTCGTCAACAGACAGCCTGCTTTTGGGTGTGGTGAACAAAGACGCCACTCGTACCAAAAGTCAAGGTTCACACCTCCTCCAAGACCCACATATTTTACGGATTCGATGCGTCAAAGCTCATTATTATGTTGAAAATGACAATGGACTAGAACATAATTGTGATGAGATCATTTCTTGAGTGAAATTTAACGTAATTATTACGTGCCAGTATCTTGGAGTCCCCACTTCTATCAGAATATTCTTCCCATCTTCCCTTCGGAACATCCATTTACACATCTGAAATATTGAACGAAGGTTACTTTTATAACCGGGGATCTATACTTGATCTAAGTGATTTAAATGACCGAGCTCGATAGCTGCAGTCGCTTAAGTGCGGCCAGTATCCAGTATTCGGGAGATAGAGGGTTCGAACCCCACTGTCGGCAGGTCCTGAAGATGGTTTTCCGTGGTTTCCCATTTTCACAAAATTTCAAAATTAAAGCTACGGACGCTTCCTTCCCGTTTCTAGGCCCTTCGTGTCCCATCGTCGCCATAAGACCTATCTGTGTCGGTGCGACGTAAAGCAAATAACAAAAAAAAAGTGATTTAAATGTACTCCTTGTCTTTTCACTCTATTAACAAAAACAATTATGTTAATTAATGACAAGTGTATAGTAAATAATGGATACACAATTATTTTCTTACTCACAGTCCGAATTAAACCAGAAATAAACATCGTACCGTATGGCTACGTGGTGGTGGTGCGATTCCACTTACATTACCGGAAGGGACAGATTGGACACTGAAAGAAAAGACCGAACGTAAACAGACTCGGACGGATCTTTATAGTTGGTTGTAGTATACAACGCTGCTTCACAGGAGCGTTTGGCGGTTTGCCGATATAGCCGGGCGTTAGAATATTTTATTTAACTTATGGGCTTCATAGTTGGTAATGCACGGTTGTAGACTCAGTATCTAATTAATTTACAACCGAGCTCGATAGCTGCAGTCCCTTAAGTGCGGCCAGTATCCAGTATTCGCGAGATAGTAGGTTCGAACCCCACTGTCGGCAGCCCGGAAAATGGTTTTCCGTGGTTTCCCATTTTCACACCAGGAAAATGCTGGGGCTGTACCTTAATTAAGGCCACGGCCGCTTCCTTCCCACTCCTAGACCTTTCCTGTCCCATCGTCGCCGTAAGACCTATCTGTGTCGGTGCGACGTAAAACAACTAGCAAAAAAAAAAAAAAAAAATTGCACCTTTCGGTCCCAGAAAATTACCATCTAAGTACGGAATGTACCTCTACCGCACAAAAATTGGCCGTTTCTTCAAAATCCTCTTATTTGAAATAGGATGAACGTATTGTTCAGGTAGTTGGATTTCAAGTATCAACTCTTCGGCTACCGGCTATCCACAGTTTACGAATATTCTCGCGTTTAGAGGATGCAACATTAAATATTTATTTGCTGGCCAATGCTTGTGCGATCGAGTGTACGTTATAAACTACTTCACTGTACAGGCTTTTGGGCTTATATCGTGTCAAGAAAATAAGGTGAAATTCTTAACGTTTCGCAGAGAACAGTGCTCTGTGTCCTCAGAAGAAATCTCGACTGTCCACGAGAAAGGCTTCTTAAACAATGACTCTTTAAATTTAGACGTTATAATAGAAGTGGAAATGGTACTTCATTCGCCACCAGATGGCTCCCAATACGTGGCACAGCGCTAGCGTTCGAAGCGGAAGCTGACAGAACCATCAGAATCAGTCGAAGAGGTTCACATACTGTAACATGAGTACGTAACATATGACATTGACAGGTGTGTGACATTGACATAAGCCTGGAATGAAACATATAGCGATGAGGAACGTACGAATTTGTAAAACACCTAGACGAAATAACAATAGTGAAGGGACAGGGAAAGGAACTACCTACATAAATTCTTAATGGCTGCCAACCAGGTATTACTTACTTGATAGCCGGTGTCCCTGACGAAATTAAGATTTCTACGTATTTCTACAGCTTCCCGTATAATTATGGACCTGTAGTGTCTAGTGTGGGTAAGAGCTCGAGCATCTTGGAACATGACATTATGACCCAACGATAGAACGTGCTTAGCTATTGCCGATTTGTCTGGTAATTGAGACGAATATTACGTTCATGTTCCTTAATGCGGGTACCAATGGACCGGCATGTTTGGCTGATGTATACCTTACCGCAAGTACAGGGAATTTCGTATACCGCAGGTTGTAAAAGTGGGGAAAATTTGTCCTTGGTTTTACTCAGACTGTGAGCAATTTTAGCGGCGGTGCCAAACACGGTTTTTGTATTGTTTGCGGAGAACCTTGGCAGTTCGATCTGTGGTGTTGTGAATGTAAGGCAAGTAGGCAGTTCCCTTCACTTCTTCCTTCTGTGAGCTTTGTTCGGTCGTTTTTCTGGGATGCAGGGCTCTATGAATCTGCAAATCGCTGTAACTATTACCCCTGAACGCGACTTTGAGCGTGTCCATCTCCACATGAATGTTTGGTGGCTCACAAATTCGTCTCGCCTTCTTGGCGAGTGTCGCGAGAATGCCTTGTTTTTGTGCTGGATGGTGGTGAGAATCTGCATGAAGGTAGCGATTTGTCTGGGTAGGCTTACGATGGACGGTATGTCCTAAGGAGCTGTCCGGTTTCTTTCTTACTAGAACATCCAAGAAAGGAAGGCATCTGTCCGACTACATCTCCATAGTGACTTTTATTGAAGGATGTTGCTGATTTAGGTGGTTTATTAATAGATGAAGTTTCTCAGGACCTTCTGTCCAGACCACAAATGCATCATCAGCATACCTCCACCATACTATAGGTTTGACGGGCGCCGAAACAATAGCCTCCTCCTCAAAATGCTCCATAAAGTAATTAGCCACGACGGGTGAAAGTGGTCTTCCCATAGCCACTCCGTCCGTCTGTTCGTAAGAATTCCCACCCCGGAAGAAATAGCTGAAAGTCATGCAGTGGTAAAATAGCTTAGTAATGTCCTCAGGGAACAGGTGTTAAATGAGAGACATGATATGGCATAAGTCCAAAAGTCTATACAGTATCATGTCTACAAGTACGGGCCGTGAAAGCGTCAATGGCAACATACTTTATCGTTGTTCTAGCACAGGAAGGATGTTTAGAGGTTCTGGTAAAGGAAAGGGCCATGCTCGAGAAGAAATGAGAACAAGAAATTGCAGACAAATAGCACCAATAGCGATATTCAAACCCATCATCTGCTGAATGAAAGCTTGTTTATCTACACAGTTCAAAAAATTGGGGGAACATGTTTTGTAGCGTCTGGTATGTGAACGTAAATGCGATAGATGGAGTTCCAATGGTCGTGCAGCATATCTTGAGAACTTAGCTACTCAGGATATATCAGATCGAAGTTATACTCCATCTGTAGGCATTGCCATGCATTAAACTGTCAGGTGACCCCTCAAATCGAAGTGAATATGGGTGCGCCCGTGTGTCGTTGTGAGGTGCACAGACTACTGCGGTCATTTGAGCACGTTGTACGTCAATCAGCACATCCCATGAGACATCTTAACGAGGTTCATGTCGCAAGGGCCGTCACTTCGATACAGGAAGGGTGGACTTATCGTCTTCTTGCTGTGGATCTCAATGTCTCTCCGTCAGTTATTCAACGCTTGTGGAATCGCTACAATGAGACAAGCCAGTTCACAAGGATGGTTGGACAAGGTCATGGACGCATGACAACCTCACAGGATGACCAATATCTGACCATCTGTACGTTGCGGTATCGTTCAGCAACTGCCAGAGAACTGTAACAAGACCTCAGGATGGTCACTGGAGTCACGGTGTCTGACCGGACAGTAAGAAACAGGTTAAGAGAAGTGTCCTTACTACCCAGATGTCCAGTTCGAGTGCCCCGTTTAACGCAGCAACATCGCGCAGCTCGCCTTCTGTTTGCCCGTGCCCACGTCAACTGGCAACTTCGCCAATGGAGACCTGTGTTTTTCATAGACGAGTCGAGATTTCCCATGACACAGTGTGATGGACGTCAACGTGTATGGAGACGTCTTAGTGAGCAGTACATGCCAAATGTTGTCCAGGAAGGCGACCGATTCCGACAAGGTTCTGCGATTAGTGTGGGGTGGCATCAGTATTGATGGGAGTACGGATCTTGTCGTCGTCCGTGGTAATCTTACCGCTACGGGGTACATCGAGCAAATACTGCTACAGCATGTGTTGGTTGCTGGATACGGTGTTGGCCCTGAATTCGTACTCATGCAAGACGATGCCAGGGCTCATGTAGCGCGCATCACCAGAGCTGTCTAGCGAGAACTGGACATTCGAGAGATGGGATGGCCAGCAGTAAGTCCCAACAATAATCCCATCCAGCATGTATGGGATAGGCTTGACAGAAGTGTTCGTGGGCGTCCTGTTACACTACAGACTCTCGAAGACCTCGAACAGGTTCTCATGGAAGAATGGAACCCGATACCGCAAAGTGACCTCCTTCGACTTATACGGAGCATGTCACGTAGGTGACACGCTGTGATAAATCCTCATGGAGGACATATACCATACTGAAGCTCACAAAGTGTGATAATCTACCCTGGAGGACTTTTATCACTTTATTTCCGCCCCTATTTGGACATTTCCGTTTGTGTTCTGAAAATGAATGCGAATCCATCGATGTTCTTTTTTATACTTCAACGGTAAAGAATAAAGGTTTATTTGGTAATACAGCTGGGTATGAAGTATTGTTTTGTGGAGCATGGCATACGTTCAAAAACATTTCCCCTAATATTTTGAACTGTTCATTTATCAACATGTCAGGAGGCTCTTACTGTAGAGCTCTATTTTCTGAGCCCGAGTTCCTGGGTTCGATCCTGGCTGATCTCGGCAGTACTTAAGGGCGCTCGAATGCGCCAGACTTATGGCGGTAGATTTATTGGCAAGTAAAATAACTTCGGAAAAAAGTTCTGACACCTCGGCATCTTCAGAAAACCACATAAGTAGTTAGGCGGATGCAACCATTTTTATTTTTATTTTTGACAAGATTAGGGTGTGGCTTCGTGCAGGCTCCTTATTTATGCTTGAATAAGTGATGTTCAAAATTGGTCAAAATTGAGGATAGTTAAGTACTGTAACACTTTTTAAGCAGATTGAGTGAATGCAAGTTAACAATTATCTTGTCTGTATTACGTAGGGAACTCACCCGGAGCTGTTAACTACAAATCGTACAAGTTACAAATAGGAACGTAACATGGTCCATAGTTTTTAGAAACTCAACCCAGTCATGCAAACAGGAAGCTTTGTTTGTTGTGGAGTCAGATTGACGTTGAATTATGATTAATTGGACAATGTATTTATCTGGGATTAATTCGGTTATGAGCGTTATGTGTTGATTAGAACATGATTAGCACATGTAATACGGTACGCCTCAGTCCCATGAATAAAGAGAAACTGGATCCGTTGTGTGTTCACATCATGTTAAATGAGCATACAAGGATGAATTTATTCGCTGAACGAACCATTAATGATCAGAAGTATGCAGAGAGGATCCTAGAACTCCATGTGAGCCTTTTCAGATCTCCAGATTTCATGGCAATTGATTAGAAAATTACGTTCTCGAAAAGGTCGGATTTCTAAAGTAACCAGCAAGCAACGAAGTTAACAAGCTTCAAGTTGCAGGCGATTATTGACATTGTTGGGATCTCCTGGCACTAAAAAGCCATACGCCATTTCATTGCCATTGTGATTATAGCAACAGAATCTATATTCTCACGCGTATTTCGAACCAGGCGGCTGTAATTCAAAATTCGAAAATTCCCAAATACATTGGCTGAACGATTAGAAGAGTACATGAAATACTGTATATTACGCATGTATTTTGCCCTAACTGATACTAAAATTTGACCCGACTTAATGAGAATCCTGAGACGATGTCTCTTAGCTATAGAGGGAGGAGAGGGGGATGTCCAGCACACTAAGTAGCCAATTTGGTCTCCCACTTTTAATCCGATTGAGCATGGTATGTCTTAAGGTAACCTGGATGTAACTTGCTAGTTTTAAGACCCATTCTCTAGGTTCATATCTAAGAAAATATTTGTTATAAAGCCACCAAATTTCGCTCAAATTTTTGTATCAATTATGGCAAAATATATGCGTAATATCAACCATCTAATTCATCACCAGGAATGTAAATGGCAACAACTCACGTTTGAAACTTAGGTAGGTAGGTAGGTAAGGGTTATTCTGCCCGGAGGAAGGTCTGAACCTCCGCAGAGGTGTTCCGGAGCCGGAGTTTACGTGCGGTAGGGTGGCCAGTTCCTTTCCGCTCCTCCATTCCCTCACCCCCACCAACAGCGCGTGGCAACCCACCCAACTCCTGACCACGCCCAATGTTGCTTAACTTCGGAGATCTCACGGGGTCCGGTGTTTCAAAACGGCTACGGCCGTTGGCTTTGAAACTTAAAACTGCTATTAAAATTTTAGGCACGATTCTCACTGAATGTATGATTTGTTTTGTGCATACCACCAACGAGGACTTGCAAGTGTACCTAAAACGTATTTATCCTATTTAAATGGTCTCCCAAAACATTTTTTGCTAGAAAATTTGGAGTTAAGTTAGCGCTACACTCCTTATACATTAGGGAAATGTATAATACATACTTTTTTCAAGTCTCTCGTGTATCGTTTAGCTAGTAGCTATTAGCTTATGGTTCCTTAGAACAGTGTACCTGATATTTAAAAAAATCACTTGTAATGTTAGCTGACTGCTGAGGGAGTGTGGCAGTGGTGCTGCCTTACTTAAATAGCCACTTAAAAAGCACTTTTGTTGCAGGAACATACTTATTATATTTGGAATCAGGATAGATTGATATATTCAAAGAAGTGAAAAATCTAATGTGAATTTTTCATTCCTTTTTATGTCTAGGTCTCCTTAAGAAAGCAAATGAGCCGGGCTGAGTGGTTCAGTCTGTTAAGTCGCTCGCCTTCTGACCCCAAATTGGCATGTTCGATCCTGGCTCAGTCTGGTGTTATTTGAAGGTGCTCAAATACGTCAGCCTCGTGTCAGTAGATTTAATGGCATGTTAAAGAACTCCTACTGGACTAAATTTCAGCACCTTGGCGTCTCCGAAAGCCATAAAAGTAGCTAGTCGGACGCAAAGCAAATAACATTTTTTATATTATTAAGAAAGCAAATGACACCCCACCATGTTGTACCATGAGTTTGTGAGCGAGTTGTTCGAGAGGTGTGAGTGTTGTGGCAGTAAGCTTGCATTCAATAGACAGTTGCTTCGAAGTCCGTCATAAACAGCGTTACAGATTTTTTGCATTCTCCCATTTTCACATCAAGCAAATGAAAGGGCTGTACCTTAAGCAACGTCCAATGATTTGTTCAACTCTTTTCGTATTCCATCAATCGCCGGAAACCTACTGCATGTGTATCAGTGCGACCTTAAACCCATACAAAAAATGGGTTATTGTGTGCGTCATTGATACGAGTATCTGGGGACTGTATTTTTCGGAGTTGTAGATGGTTATGGGTTGTACTGCAATCTTATTTAACAAGGAGTACGTGTCACCTGCCAACTCGAAGTTTGTATACGCCGGGCTCAGAGGCTCAGACTGTTAAGGCGCTGGCCTTCTGACCCCAACTTGGCATGTTCGATCTTAGCTCAGTCCGGTGGTATTTGAAGGTGCTCAGATACGTCAGCTTCGTGTCGGTAGATTTACTAGCACATAAACGAACTCCTGCGGGACAAAATTCCGGCACCTCAGCGTCTCCGATAAGCGTAAAAGTAGTTAGTGGGACGAAAAGCAAATAACATTATTATTATTATTATTATTATTTTTTGTTATTTGCTTTACGTCGCACCGACACGGATAGGTCTTATGGCGACGATGAAGCAGGAAGTGGCTAGGAGTGGGAAGGAAGCGGCCGTGGCCTTAATTAAGGTACAGCCCCAGCATTTGCCTGGTGTGAAAATGGGAAACCACGGAAAACCATCTTCAGGGCTGCCGACAGTGGGGTTCGAACCCACGATCTCCCGAATACTGGATACGGGCAGCACTTAAGCGACTGCAGCTATCGAGCTCGGTGAAACATTATTATTAAGTTTGCACACGGACTGTAGCGTATGTACTAGGAGTTCCAAAAGATAGCATCGTCAATGGTTATGTAGGTCTCATTGTATAACTGCCGTATCGTTCAGAGGATATTTGCCTTTCGCTGAACGGATTTACATTATAATGTGGCATACAAAAAAAGAGGTTCTTCATCAGGCTGCGTCCAGTTTTACCTTCGATCTGGTATCCAGCTAATCAAAAGATTAAATATATTTGTTCGTAGGCACGTGGGACGTGTAAGGAAATTATTCAAGGTTTTCCAGCTTCAGTTCAATTCACACGCGTATTATCCGTGTAATCGATCTGCTCTGTGGTTCGCTAACCTTGCCAGTCGGTAACGGGGCTGCATGAGTATCTAGTCACGTTCATGTTCATCGGTGTTAGCCAGGTATGTGAATGGTCCATTCTGCTGCAACCGCCGAGCCGTTCTTATATGATAAACAGGCACGGTGTTATTTACATTTCGCGTCGAGAAAGGCACGATTTCCGCCTTAATAGTGAGTCGAATACTGACAGGTTCTATTGTTGTTATCTTTGAGAATCATAACTGATTATAAGACAAAACAGCTGACTATGTGATCGCCTTCGGAACTCGAAGCGGAATACGCCGCTCTCTAGAAGGGTGCGTTAATCATTCCCCTGGGACGACTAACTCTTGAGAGGCAATTACTCTAGTGTTTAATTGGCTGCCATTGGAGACTTCTGCTACCCCGCAGTTGCTCTCAACTTGGCAACATAGGTTGGAATCCACGTGTCACATAGACGAGTCTGACATTTCTTCCACTTTCTTGTGCTAACATAGTCTCCTCGACTCACTCTCTTCTATACGACCTCCCTTGACCAACTCTTCTTGATCTCTGTCGACCCCGAAGGAATAATGTCCAAAGACAATTAGTATGAAATTACGTAAGTACAAGGATAACACAAATACAGGTCAGCTCAATAGTAAAACAACCCAAAGCCAAAATTGTTTAAAAAACGAAAAGTGGGAACAATATATTCTTGGGAAATTGTGGCGATATTACTCATACAGGCCTATTCGGTAGTCCCCGAACTTTACTACAAAGTTGTATAAATCTGTACACATTAGCTAAAATATATTCTGCTTCATAACAAACTGGTGTATATTTCATCCCTGTCAGAATAGTGAGGCACATCAACCGTATAGTTTCACATTTCCTTTGAACACTTGATGCAGACATTGATCTCTTTATGAGCCAAATGTCAACGAGAATAGTGCACAAGTAATATTATAATGTACCAAAACTATTGCAGCAATAATGGGACATCTCAAAACATTTAACTCATAGTTACGACAAGGGAAATGAGAGGGAAATTTTTTAATATCATTATTGCCAACTGAACTTCTATGAAGCCATTGAGTACCGCTTGCTCTTTACTCCATAAATTAATTGTATTATTTCTATATTTCACTGCTAAGGAAAGCTTTGGACTATTTATCTCAGAACTTGATTTTTTTAGTTGTGTTATTATTGCAGTCTTTGAGCGAATGATTAACTTTAAACTCCAGTTAGTGTGAAGAGTGTTCCAAGGTCACCAAGCCACGCTTTCAAGTTGAAAGACCATGGTCTCCTTTTTAGTCCCCTCCTACGACTGGCTGGGGATACCATGGATATACTCCACCACCCCCACCCACAGGGGGTTCTCTTAGGAAAATGATGCTAGCAGATTATTTTTTAAGCTATTGCTGCTTCTTCATCAACAGTCCTGTCCGGCTCCATGATTAAGTGGTTGGTGTGCTGGCCTTTGGTCACAGGAGTCCCGGGTTCGATTCCTGGCGGTGTCGGGAATTTTAACCACAACTGGTTAATTTCGCTGACACAGGGCTGGGTGTATGCGTCGTTATCATCATCATTTCATCCTCATCACGATGCGCTGGTCGCCTACGGGAGTCAAATGAAAAGATCTGCATCTGGCGAGCCGAACTTGTCCTCGGACACTTCCGACACTAAAAGCCATACGCCATTTCATTTCATCAACAGTCCTGCGTATATAGTGTATGAAAAGTTTGCACGATTACCTGTGTTGCTGTAATTTGATTCATTTGATCTAGAAATGAAAAATATAAATAGGCTATATGCTATCTAGTAACCCAACGGCACCTTGGCCTATAATGAAAAAAGTGATGCACAATATTTTCTGCAAATGAACCATGTCGAATCTTACATAATCGCAGCGTCCAGATTGTGTGTTTCAGATGCTAGAATCATGATGTTTAACTGCACAACTGCTCTTCGGAAATATACCCAAGGGATTTCTCACTCCTGGTCGTCGTGATTTATCGAATATTTTAGAATTTTTATAGTTTTCTCATTTCGCACAATTATCATCTGATGGATTGTTTAAAACTGTGCCGATATTACTCATATAGGTCTATTCGGTAGTTCTCGAACTTTCTAGGTAAATAAAACATTAGCTAAAATATATTGTGATTCATAACAAACCGGTGTATATTTCATCCCTGTCAGAGTAGTGAGGCACATCAACCGTATGGTTTCACATTTCCTTTGAGCACTTGAACCGGTCTTAAAACTAGAATGATCAGCAGAACTTTGTGCAATATGTCTATCTGCTGAACTGTGAGTTATGTTCTGATACTGACTTTGTGAATGAATGGTTTTCCCAGCTACTTTGGGTCAGCACTACATGTACATTAAGCCCAGTTTTATGGCCATATGCCTTTCTTGACGCCAATGTTATGAGGAGGGGTGTATTCAGTTTTTGACAATATCCTTTACGTCGTACGGACACAGATAGGTATTATGGCGACGATGAGATAGAAAGAGCCGGGAGTGGGAAGGAAGCGACCATGGTCTTAAGAAAGGTACAGCCACAGCATTCGCTTGGTGTGAAAATAGGAAATGAAGGAGGAACATATTCAGGGCTACCGACAATGGGGTTCGAACCTACAACCTCACAGCTGCGCTCCTCCCAACTCGCTAACACTATTGCGTGTTCCTCTGGTGGTCTGTAGTGTGATACGTTTTATGTAAGTTGAGACATGTGTCACCACGAACAAAAATACCAAGGCCATGAACTGAAGGAATTACCTAGACACGGTTAAACTTCCCAGCCCGTCCGGGAATCGAACCCAGGACTCTCTGAACCAAAGGAAACTATGCCGATCAATTAGTCAAGGAGCCAGTTGCTTGGAAGGTAAGATGTAAGCTATAATTTTCGTCTTATTTTTTCCTTTTTTTTTTTTTTTTTTTTTTTTTTTTTGCTATTTGCTTTACGTCGCACCGACACAGATAGGTCTTATGGCGACGATAGGACAGGAACGGGCTAGGAGTGGGAAGGAAGCGGCCGTGATCTTAATTAAGGTACAGCCCCAGCATTTACCTGGTGGGAAAATGGGAAACCACGGAAAACCATTTTCAGGGCTGCCGACAGTGGGGTTAGAACCCACCATCTCCCGAATGCAAGCTGATAGCTACGTGATCCAAACCGCACAGCCACTTGATCGCTGCGTTGGTTCGAATTTTAACACTAAATACCAGAGCATTCACCAGTTCGCAGATCACTGCTGCTACGCTTCGTTTCTAGACAAGGTACCCAGGTGTGAGGTGTGAAGTACTCCCTTCCCACTACATAGCCTTGGCTTCTAATATCAATCTCGCTATAGCTGTAACAGAGGAGTGGCCAAAGGATGGCGCCTAGAGGAACAACAACTTTCTCTCAAGGTTACAGGATGCTTTATTTGGTAAATTTAAGGTAAAAACGTAATTATCATTTTCGTGGGTGTGTAAAATTACAAGATATTTTCTTTGCGTCATAATATGCTTGCAGAATCAGCAAGTGTTTAATAAAGCAGTAGATACAGTACATGAAAGCAGGCTAGTTTCCTCGGGTTTGATTGAAAATTTTCAGTTGTAGCTGCGTACACATCTATTTTCCTTTTAAAAAGTTTGAGAGACTGCGCATCCTGCCAATTGGAATTCATGATAGTTTAAATAAGAGATGCATTTCAGTAAATTATCCTTCAATTTAAAGAATCCATTTTGAGTTAAAAACTCGTTCGCTCCGGCGTCTCTTAAGATGTGTAACAATTAAAGAGATACTTGTGTGTTTGCTTTTTGTTTAAAGGGGCTTGGAATCTACGTCACTGGCCCCAGTTAAAGATAAATTTATAAACTGTCACCAATTCATAGAAGTTCGGCTGGTACTCAGACTTTTGTATTCCGAGGGTACTAGATATTCAACTACTAACTATTAAACGTTTTCATTCCTCCCCTGAAGGGGGAGGCGGGCCCCTTAGACGGTGACGCCGTCTCTCAGGCCGGGAGGTTTGTTACGGTGAAGGAGATGTGCGCTGAAGATGAGAGGGTAGGCGGCCGTGACTTATACTACGAACTGTCCCGGCATTCGCCTTAGTGCAGGAGAATGGAAAACCACGAAAAACTATTCTCAGGACAGCCGACGGGTGGGACCAGGCGTGAAGTCCGGCACTGTGCCCCAGGCCCGTCTCCCGAATGCAGAGGCGTAGAGCCACGGTATAGCCGAGGCCAACTTTCCTCTGCTCGGTTGGCTGGTCAGAGTACAGAGCATACGGGACAACAACCCACTCTGCATCTACCGACCCTAAATATTCAAAAAAGGATCTTACCTTTGTTTTAGAGATAACGCGGAACTCCTATTGGTGATAGAGCTTCTGATTCACTTGCTAGTTTTACGTTCGTTTATTGTGTGTAAACATACTGAGCAGAAACTTGAGATTTTGTACCAAGAACATCAGGAATGTATTTTGTTTATAATGGAAAGTGTGAATAAGTGAAAATAAGTTCAAATACATGCTTATTCTTACTAGTCCACTGTCAAAAAGGAGGAACATTTGAATTCTCTGTTGTGAAAGGACTTCAATTAATGTCGGCATTTACGCTTGCAAGTGTGGCAAACATTACGGGAACCCTCAAACAGATTAAAACATAAGATAAACGTTCACATACTTCGTGCGCGATGTAGCTGTCATCCTTTGCTAGAATGCAAGATGATTGGGAGGTACATTTTCAGGACAGTTGCCACATAGCTTATTGTTTCTACTAGCTAATTCGACAGTACCTCATCCTCCATAATATAGTGTCGTCTATAATGCTCTATAATTTTGTCTTCGATGCCAGCAACGATCAGAAATGAGCTCATTCTCAAAATATGAATTTCAATTTGACCACTTTCCCTTTTTTATTTTCTTTCCTACAACTCCATGGCTTGTACTGTCTCATTTAATATGCTATAGCTTACCAAAACTTCTATAATTATAGTATCCCATAAAACAAGTTTTAGAGTAAAAAAACCTTGCGAAAATAATGTTGTTCGTGGGATGAAATAGTGGCACAACTCAAATGAGTGCGAATTTGGCAGATTAGTCTTCCTTCCAGCAGCAACAGCGGCATATCTTGTAGTTCAATATTCCATCAACAAATGGCAAAAGTGCCGTTGTTGAATTCTCTGCTTTGTTGTTTACATTGGCTACAGTACTGGTGCTTCTCAGTTTGCACCTGGAGCTCGGCTGTCGCGTACAGCATTCTGTTTATCACACATTCAAAGTTGTGCCAGTATTGCAGAATAATTTAATTCTTGTCTGCGTCCGTCAGAAGCGTTAAACTCACATGCCACAGAGCTTGTATATTTGTGTTATGCCACTACTGTAGCGGTAAAGGCGTGCTCGGTTCGCCTGGAAGGACGTGGCTTCGAATCCCCGTCAGGAAGTCGTAAAATTTAAGAAACGAGATTTCCACTTCCGGAGGTGCATATGGCTCTGAGGTTCACTCAGCCTACACCAAAAATGAGTACCAGGTTAATTCCTGGGGGCAAAGGCGGCCGGGCGTAGAGCTAACCACTCTACCCCATCACGTGCCGCGGTTAACAATGGTGGAAGCCTTTACCTTCCACTCCTCCAAGGGCCTTCATGACCTGTACGGAGGTGTCTTTGTCTTCGTCTTTTTTGCCACTATTGTAGCCCACGAGCGATATATTTTATGAGGCAAATCACATAGACCGTAATAAATATTCGTAGTATCCTGGGATCACAACTTTACAGAACACTGTCTTTTAAAGGCACCCAACAAAGACAGCAAATACATAGAGTTCGAGAGATATCACCGTTCATAAGCTATTGGTATCCCATGGCATTCCGCAGTGTCTAAGATGTCAACCCTAGGCATTCTCTACTCTCGTCGGCAGATGAAGAGTGGGTCTCGGCTCACAAGTGGCCACGGCTAGTCCGCGCTCCGACAGCTCTGCACTCCAACCGGCCAACCAAGCAGAGGAGGGGTGGCCTCGGCTCTACGCCACTGCGTTCGGGAGACGAAGATGGACTGGCCCTCACCGTCGGCTGTCCTGAGAATGATTTTCCGTGGTTTTCCATTCTCCTTCACTGCGGCAAATGCTGGGACAGTTCCTAGTACAGACTACCGCCACCAACCCTCTCCGTACATCTCCTCCTCCGATACAAATCTCCTGGCCTGAGAGACGGCGTCATGAGGCCCGCCTCCCCCATCAGGGGAGGAATGAAAACATTTAGTAGTAGTAGTTTTCTACTCTGCGACAGAATTGTTTCCCCAGTTTGGTTAAATAGCTGACACACAAAACTGACGGACGTCCGATAAATCATATACTTCATGACTTTTACTGTGGAAATCCAATCCAACTTTCCGTCTGCCAGCCCTGAACAATGAGCTATTCACTTGTTATTTTGAAATTAAAATTTTAATATGCCAAAATACCTCTTGAGTTAACACAATTTTTTAAAATTTCAGTTTCAAAACGTAAGGTACTAGATACTCTTTACCTGGTAGCCCGATTTAGAAGGTCTCGGAAAAAGATTCAAATTGACCTTGAGTCTGATAATTTAGAGGAGACATTCCATCATCGAGGGCGTAATTCTTTAAAAAAGAGCTGACATTTACGCTCGTGTTTTGTGAAGTGGAGCAGTGAATAGAGGAAGTTTTGACTGCAGCAGTTCATTATACGACATTGTGTTCTAACAATGAGCGTGGTGTTGTGTGTACAGCTATTGTACTCCGTCCGCGTGGGTCTTCCACATGTCTTCCGGTCTCGGCAGCACACGTGGACTTCACCTTTCTTATTGGAAATCTTTCGGTGTTGATGACTTCATAGGCATTTTGAAAGAAAAGGAAAAGATCGGTCCCGCGTGCTTTTGTAATGATTGACGAAATTAATTTGCACCTCTCAAAAGGAAATACCTTGGTGGGGTGAATGGACTGCAGAGTGAGTCTAAAAGTCAAGGATATTTATCTCTGTAATGCATGGTGTTTTCTTGTGAAGATACATGTTCAAGGCATCCATGCTCGCCTAATTTAATATTATTAGGTATTCATGTTACTATAAAGTATCCATTGACGGAATTCAGTAACATGACAGGAAGTCTGGCATGTATCGAATGAGTTGGCCTTGCGTTTAGAAGTGCGCAGCTGTGAGCTTGCATTCGGGAAATGGTGGATTCAAACCCCACTGTCGGCAGGCCTGAAGATGGCTTTCCGTGGTTTTCTATTTTAACACCAGGCAAATGTAAGGCTGTACCTTAATTAATTCAGGCTTTGTTTATGGAGGCCTTGGAGGAATTAAACTTCAGGGGGAAGATGCGGATTAGGTAGCAGTGTTAAACTTGCCTTTTCTGTTGCTTGGTGCAGGTACTCCTAACGTCACTCAAATGCTGAGGATTTATTTCTAAGGTACATCAGCGTTCTTACACATTAAATAGTAATTACTTATCCTCATAAGTGAACAGTATCCTTCCTCAATTTTAAGGAGAATATGATATAGAATTCGACTATTTTTGACGTAGTGATTGTACTGCACACAATCTTTAGTATAAATAAGAATTAAGTACACCACCTACGACGGTGAAAACTGAACAAAAATAAATTATTTGTTGTGTTATAAGATAGTTGATGGATAATAAAACCGAAAGAAAAATGTTTGCCTAGTTTGTGAATAGTTCGCCTGGAATTATCTCGGTCAATTTATCGGTTGTTAAATCATGATATTTGAAAATATGGCCAGGCTTAGTAGCTTGAACAGTAGATAGCTGGTCTTCTTAGCCTTTGATGGCGGGTTCTGTCCCTCTTCAGGTCGATAGTATTTGAAAGTTCTCTGCCTCGCGTCGGTTGATTTTCTGGTATGTATCGAGCGAGTTGGCTGTGCCGTTAAAGTGCGCAGCCGCGAGCTTGCATTTGGGAAATAGTGGGTTCGAACCCCACTGTCGGCAGGCCTGAAGATGGTTTTCCGTGGGTTCCTATTTTCATACCAGGTAAATGCTGGGGCTGTACGTTAAGGCCACTGATTCTACCTTACAACTCCTATCCCTTTCCTATCCCATAGTCTCCGCAAGTCCTATCTATGTCAGTGCGACGTAAAGTAACTTGCAAAAAAAAAAAAATTAAAAAATTCTGGCACGTGAAAGTACTCGTGCGGAACAAATACCGCCACTTCAGGATTTCCGAAATTCGTGAAAAAAGGTAGTTGGATGTAAAATTATTATTATTATTATTATTATTATTATTATTATTATTATTATTATAGAACCATTTAACCGATACTCAGAAATACTGTTTTTTTCATATACATGGTGTTTAAAAAAAGCGGGCATGATATCAGGGTTAAATTCCCCATACGTAGACGATAAAAATGTCCATGACTACATCGGTTCCGAAATGCTTGGTTCCCAGGTTATGGCCATACAAACAGCGACATTAACCTAAAGGTTTTTCTTTCCACAGGTGGTTGGCATTTCAGCAGATCTTCACTTAGGACGCTCCGATAGTTACACCAGAGGCGAAGGGTACATTGAGTATTGTGTTTGAAGTCGCACTGTGCGACAAGTAATCACATGAGGGGCTAGAAGAGTCCGGCTCCATGGCTAAATGTTTAATGTGAAGGTATTTGGTCCAAGGGGTCCCGCGTTTGATTCCCGGCCGTGTCAGCGATTTTATCCTTCATAGGTGAATTCCGATGCCTCGGGGGCTGGGTGTGTGTGTGTCGTATTTAACATTAGTATTAATCATAGATAGGGCTCCATACTCACAGACGCATACGTCAACTCGAAAGACTTGCATCAGGACTCTCCGGAGGCTACATGCTATTATAAGGGCTAGGAGAAGTGCACTTTGTCAGATGGATGGCTATGCTGCGTTGGCCCGTCGTTTGTACCAGGAGAAGTACCCACAACAAAGATGACCAGATCGGAAGAGGTTTGAACGTATCGATAAACTTCTGTGCGAGTATGGAACGTTTGTACCTCATGCTTTCGAAAGGCGACGACAAGATCTACAACTCCAGATGTAGAGGGGATTTTGGGTACTGTGCAAACGACCTCTTCCATTAACACCAAAGTTTAGCGATGCAAGAAAATGTCCCTTATTAGATTGTCTGGACACTATTGCGAGAGCATCAGCATCAGCTATATCCATACCATTTCCAACATGTCACCAGCAGATTACACTGATAAGTGATATTTTTTTCTGACTGCGAATGCTGTGCCAAATTGTGGTGGTTCATTGGATGTGGATATTGCCGGCAGTCCTTTGTAGAATTTATAATTTCCTGATTCAAAGTGATCTTAATCTCTATATCTAGTTTCTTGTAATGCTAGAATTTGAATGTCAAGTTTGTCCATTACATCTGTTCATTGCTTCAGTTTTCCAATTTTGAATAATGTTCTGATACTTAAAGTTCGTATGAAGTGCTTGCGTTTCGGTTTGAGAGGTTTGGAAGATCCAACACATTCCCGTATGATGTTTTCGGTCCCCCAGAATCCGATGACCGAGAAAACCTAGTGATCCGGGGTATTTGTGCAACGCAGAGATGGTGAAAGAAGGTGCGGGCTTGATTGTGTCTAACTACAATATCAAGAATTGAATTAAAATTTTAACAAAGGTTATATTCCTTTTAGAATTTCAAATCTAACAATTTTTTTTCACTGAATGAACATAATAATGAAACATCAGGTACAATGCCAATCTTGAAACAAGATTAGGAAAAATCCAAGATTCAGAACTTTAACAATTTTGGGCTTCAAGCCCCTAGTTTTACAATTTCAGAGATACCGGATCCAGTTTACAAAACTTTAATTCAAAATAAGGAAGAATTTAGACAAGGGCAGAAATCCCCTAATTCAAGAGCACTTGCTCCCTAAATACAATATCTAGCCTTTCAGAGGCACTCGTTACTATTACAAAACTTTGAAAAAGAGCTAACGGGCTCTCAGTTTCTTACGGCCCACACAAGGCAACTTTACATGAAAATCTTACGCTCTCAGGCCTCACAATGCATGATTGACAAATGGAAATAATTTTACACAGGAGTATCTAGTACCCAACCTACAGGGCCTTTGCGAAAAATATCAGGTTAAATAAACGGCCCGAACACAACCTGAATGGAGGCGTACACTGCACTCCCAGATAATGAAAAATTAAAACCTACAGGGCTCTCGGCCGATGAAACTGGGGCTAGTCCCAAACTACTGAGGTGGCGCGCATGGAAATAACTGTAATACATTACAGGAAAGAAAGGTTGCGAAATAGCAGTCACCTCAAACCAAGATGAAGGGGAGCTCAATAGGGTAACTCACTCTCTATCCCCGATTTACAGTTAGACTTTATGACATTAGCCGAAAGAAAATTTACATTTTAGAAAAGTATGCTACATAGTTAAGATTCGGACCTTCCCCTCAGATAAAGTTGCGGAGACAGCAAGAAAGATAGAATTTATGTGGCCATTACCTTATAGATATTCTGCCGGCCTTAACACACAAACTTATAAAGACGGGATCAATTGACCAGGAAACATGAAAAGCCGCAGTTTATATACCCTCAGGGTAGGTTCGAGTGGATTCTGGGCTAATCCGTACACACCCTCTCAATTTTATTGGTTAAACTAAAAAAAGATACACTCAAAATCGAACAAGAAGCCTGTGATAGGTTGAAAATTAATTACAAAAATTTTTCATTGGCCAAATTCAAAACTGGCGGAATGAGACAGAAGTGTTGCAAACCCAGAGATACAAAAAAAGTGAAAGTTGAGAAAACCTATAAACACAAAATTTCTTTCAATAACAACTTCCTTTACTTTGCACCAGAGTGCATGGTCATAGTTTTCTGGTAGTGTCATCTGTGGAAAAATGTCCAAACTTCTTGATGTATAGCAAAACAAAACAAGGAGAAATTTAATCAGTTTAGGAAACTTCACTATAACGCAATTACTCAAAATTTCAGTGGTGACATCTTCTGATTAAAGTTCCAACTTCATATAGTATCGCTTTCACCTTTTGATCGATAGAGGAGTTTATTAAGGCTAGTAAGGCCTGGGGTAGAAGCCTTGTTAGCCGCTTGTTCCATCATGTTAATCAGTTGAAGGTTATTGGGAGTCCATCTCAAAATTTCAACTAAGGTTTTGAGCCTTAGAGTTTGCCTCAGGATGTATTCTGGTTGTATTATTATTATTATTATTATTATTATTATTATTATTATTATTATTATTATTATTATTATTATTATTATTATTACATGCTTCCCGTATCAACGTTGTACTATTGTGGATGTCTAATTACTGTCGGAGATTCCGTGTCTGGAATAAGCTTCTCCACCTTTGTCCACGTTTGTATTCTATTTACCTTCTACTATCAGTTGTATCAGGCTGTAAGGCCATTTTATTCCTTTCGGAAGACATGTTCCAAATATGGTACTTTTTCTTGTGAGGTTGAGAACTTCGTATTATTTCCACGCACGACGCTGTACCTCTTCATTGGTATCGATCTATCCAGGGAACCTTCTAATCTTCCAGGTTCAACCAGAGTTTGTCATGGCGTGCAGGTTAGATACTTGCTGATATTTTACTGGGCTACGATTCATTCTAATCAATAGTTTTCTTTTCATTAGTATGTAATTTTTACTGTAAAATATACATGGTAGCGCTTTGTAATTTTCCCTATGTAAAGAGTAAAGCACTGTTTTTAATAGGGTAGTTTTCCACCTTGCATGTTTGCGCTGTACTAATGGGTCAGTGTATAGACTCATAATTAACACACTTATTCTTGGGTGGTACCTCCGTGGCTCAGGTGATAATACACCGGCCTCTCACCAATGGGTTCCGTGGTTCAAATCCCGGTCACTCCATGTGAGATTCGTGCTGGACAAACTGGAGGCGGGACAGGCTCTCCGGGTACTCCGGTTTTCCTGTCACTTTTCATTCCAGCAACACTCGCCAATAACATTTCATGCGTCATTAATCATTGACCCAGAAGAGTGCGATAGGCTTCGCCAGCTAGCACAGTTCCTATCCCTGCCGCTAAATGGGAGCTTCATTCATTTCATTCCTGAATCTGTTGAAACTGGAAACAGGCTGTGCATTTTTACCTTCTTGGGTAACCGAACGCAAAACTGAATGACCTTCATTTACTTGCTTTAAAATTAAGGAAGGAAAATACCATACTATGTTCCGCAATGGCAACGAAGCACAGTTCACCAAACCCTTCAAACAAACTTATTAATCTATTATTCTCCTAAAGCATCCTTTCTGTGCTAACAACAATTATTCTGCTAAGACATTCTTCATTTCCGATACGACGGTCTTCCGCAATCAAGTGTGTTAAGTCGTGCTTCATGACAGGACTGGGAAACCCAATAGTTCGAAAAATATTGTACTCGAATTCACGAGACAATTAGGAGTCACTGATTTTTGGTTTTCAGGATTTCCTCTCTCACTGTATAGAAATAGTGGAAGGAGGGTTGGGAGGTGATATACCAAATCCTCAGAGAGTTTTACATACTAAAAACTAAGCCCTTGGTACATACAGTCCAGTAGGGGCCTTGTACTGTAAGACGACTGCTACCTAACCAGATGGACTGTACATATTAGAGAGTTACATAGTCAGCGTTTTCAGCGGGTATTGCTTGACTTTCTCGATCGATTTCGCTGCCTTCCGTATCACACAGCTCCTCCAGTGAATTCGTAAGGCTAAGTAAACGAACCCATTGGCTCGTCGGGAACTGAACTTAGGATCTCCTAGTAAGACGCAGACAGTACCCCTGCACCACGAGGCTGAACCTACAACTTCAAGGACAGTTCCACACACATTAGGCTACTGAAGGTCTCACTAGAACACAGATTACCAGATCACTTCTCAACACATGTACGGTAGATACAGGTTTAATCAGTCTACTGCCATTTCTTGATGGATGCAGTACTTTTGCATCCGTCTCTTGGCACAGGTCAGAGCAAAATGTTGCTTCACCGAAGTCTCATTCTCATGTAAGACTGTGGTGTGAGTGGTGCTGAGTAATGACGTTCGGAGCACAACTAGTGCGGCCGAGTGTTATGGCAGATGTTGTTCATAAGATGAGTCATGCTACAATAGCACTCTCTGGCCCAGTGAGGAAAGCAATTGGAAACTACACCACTCCTCGTCTTGCCTAGTATTCCCCATTTTGGCGCCGCCATCCGTTTTTGAGCATAACCTTCCGTGCTTCTATTTGAGGATCCAACCAACCTCTGGGCTGATCACCTTCCAAGACAGACGGACAGGATTAGTAAATATCTTGTGAATCTCCAATTGCGAATTAACAAAGAGCAATGTAATCATTATACCATTATACTTGCAGTTTGCACATACTGTAGATTATCATGATCTTGGAAGTAATATCTACAGTATCTTTTTCTTTTCTTTTAGACGTGTATCTTTTCCTACTACTTTCCACTCCTCGTCCACGGACTACCATGGCCTTTAATGAAGTTAGCTTTGCTTTTCGTTTTACACTGTTTCTGTACACATAACACTGTGTTTATCCTATTGTGTCGATGAGGTAAAATTTAATATTTACACTTTTTAGTCATCAGCACAAACTGTTAGTCTGAACAAGTAGTATTAGAACGTTCCTGTCAGTGACTATTAAGTAGTTTCCTGACGGTAAAGGTCAGGATACGCCATAAGACCGAAGAAACTCGCTCCAGATAACATCAACAAAAGAGTCATATTTCACTAACCGCCCACTTGCTCTTTGGACAAATTGCAGTGCCATCTGAGAACATGCCACTAATTGCCTGTGCAGTAGGGCTCTGTTTATAAATCTGATATGTAATCCGCACAACAAAATGTAAGTTAATGCAATACACTGAGCACATGGGCGACGTCTGGGAGGCCGCATTGTGATTTGGGCGTGGTCTGGGTATTACTGATATCTGAAATAAGTGTTTACTGGAATAATAATAATAATAATAATAATAATAATAATAATAATAATAATAATAATAATAATAATAATAAAGTCTCAGGACTAGACGTCCAGTTTGTTAGGTGAACGGTCAGTGTAGTGGTCTTCTGTTAGAGGGCCCCGGGTTCGATTCCCGACCGGGTCAGGGATTTTAATCGCGTCAGATAAATTCCTCTAACTGGTGAGCTGGACGTTTGTTTGTTTTAATACACACCGTCATTTACGTACTACACATCACACTACAAACCTCCGCAGAAACGAGTAATACTGAGCTCCCCTCCACGTTCGTTTGGCATCTGAACAAGGCATATGGCCGTAGAACGGTTAAATTTTTACAATGTGCTGACCCCGGGTAAATCGGAAAAAGGCCAGGAATAAGAAGAAGTCAACTTGTATTCGGAAGATAGTGGGTTCGAAGCCCACTGTCGGCAGCCCTAAAGATGGTTTCCCGCAGTTTTCCATTTTCAAACCAGGCAAACCACGCTGGGTCTTAATGTAGAACACGGCCGTTTCCTTCCCACTCTTAAGCCTTTCCTATCACGTCGTCGGATAATACTGTCTATGTCGATGCGACGTGAAACAAATTGTAACAAATACATTCGAAGCCATGACCGTTCCCTATGATATGGTGTTACGTGATTATCATAACGTAGATTACTGCTATATCTTCAAGTATGAATTTTAACTCGATGTCCATCACTGGAAGAAAAGAGAAGCCCGGATTATATAATGCTTCAGCTTCTTCTCTAGTCTACGTAGATCTTAATAAGGCTCTCCCCTTACGTAAAGTGATGTTATGTCTGGTCTTGCTAGGTGTGGCTCCTCAAGGAAGTGACTTAACGGGAACAGGCCATCAATATCTCTTATATTATCTGTTTGGATTTTAGATTATTAATTAGTGCGAACGAGGCCGTGAATATGAATAATTTCAGAGTGACACCAGGGAGAAAATATATGCCCTAGCAAAAATGTTGTTATTGGACAGGACTACCAAAGGAAGACTTCATGTATTTAGGTCTGATTAATGCTATTCTGTTGTCTGGAATTCTCAGTCTGGGCATAGATTATTATTGACGGCCTTGGAATGCTAAAGACAAGGATAGACAATGGAATTATGAGCTGTACATTGTCTGAATTAAAAATAGGCAATTTGTAGTTTTACGTGACTGTTGATATCGTGATCATAACCACGGGACCTTCAGTTTTACATGGAATCCGAAATCCAGAGACTTGGGTTTTCTTTTCAAAAGGCGCACATATATTGGCTGGATTCGAACCATGGTGGCCTTGGTAAATGAAATGTCCTATGGCTTTTAGTGCCGGGAGTGTCCGAGGACATGTTCGGCTCGCCAGGTGCAGGTCTTTTGAACTGACTTCCGTAGGCGACCTGCGCGTCGTGATGAGGATGAAATGAAGATGAAGACGACACATACACCCAGCCCCCGTGCCAGAGAAATTAACCAATGATGGTTGAAATTCCCGACCCTGCCGGGAATCGAACCCGGGACCCCTCTGTCCTAAGGCCAGCACACTAACCATTTAACCATGGAGCCGGACGTGGCCTTGGTGAGGAGCTAGTGACAGTGCCACTCAGCTATTATGCCTCCCCTTATAAATTTATATGTGTTTATTAGTGATCTTTATAGTAGTGCGTGTTTGAGTGCCTACAGACGAGGTCATGGTGCAAATATTTGACATGCAGATGGATTAAATTACCATTAAATTGTTCACCGTGACCTTGCGTCTCAAGTCTAGGTGAATGATGCGGTAAGTAAATATTCGTTACGTTTATGATACTACCGGGTTGGTGGAATCAAACTGGCTTGGAAAGTACAAGACTGACGCGGAACAGGAACAGGAGAACTGCCCACGAAAGGAAATGCTGGGAACCGTGATTTCGATGCGCTAATCGGTTGCTGTCACATATCTGTGCGTGCGCATCTCCCGCATGCTCTGTTCCGAGTACGTTGCTGTATCATTACGTGTGAGTGAATGAGAGGAGGAGGAGACGTGTTTAGTGACCAGTTGAATGCAACACAAAATGGTACTCACGACAAAGAAGCGTGTGTTCAATGTCCACTGTTATGTGAAGCACGATTCGTGGGAAACCTGCACGGAACTATTTGCGTAAGAGTTTAAGACTGGAAGTGTTTTTGGCAACATCCTGCAGCAAAGTCTGCAATGCAAAACTTAGTGCTAGTGGCGCGAAACGGATTCTGTAACAAATAAAACCGTAACTATCCGAAAAGTGTTCGAACACCAGAAAACATTACTGGAGTGAAGGAAAACCTGGAACGAAATCCGATGAAATCTCAGCGCCGTTTATCTGTGCAGGTGGGAGTTAAGAGATCGTTGTGTTGCATCCGGGAGATAGTAGGTTCGAATCCCACTATCGGCAGCCCTGAAAATGGTTTTCCGTGGTGTCCCATTTTCACACCAGGCAAATGCTGGGGCTGTACCTTAATTTTTTTGCTAGGGGCTTTACGTCGCACCGACACAGATAGGTCTTATGGCGACGATGGGATGGGAAAGGCCTAGGAGTTGGAAGGAAGCGGCCGCGGCCTTGATTAAGGTACAGCCCCAGCATTTGCCAGGTGTGAAAATGGGAAACCACGGAAAACCATCTTCAGGGCTGCCGATAGTGGGATTCGAACCTACTATCTCCCGGATGCAAGCTCACAGCCGCGCGCCTCTACGCGCACGGCCAACTCGCCCGGTGTACCTTAATTAAGGCCACGGCCGCTTCCTTTCAACACCTAGGCTTTTTCTATCCCATCGTCGCCATAAGACCTATCTGTGTCGGTGCGACGTAAAGCCCCTAGCAAAAAAAAAAAAAAAAAAAAGCTATCGTTGTGTTGAAACATTATCATATGTATCCATAAAAATTTACTGTTGTGCGTGCGTTAAAGCGTCCAGACGAACCTTAGCGTTCGAAAATGGGAAACCATGGTAAACCATCTTCAGGGCTGCCGACAGTGGGGCTCGAACGCACTATCTTCCGAATGCAAGCTTACAGCTGCGCGACCTTAACCGCACGGCCAACTCACTCGGTGAATTTTCTGTTAAAATGTGGCCTATCCCTATCTATGACCGCTACGCGCCAAGTCCAATCATTCTTGAATTCAGTATTTTCTCATCTGGCCCCTGGCATAGGTCAGGGCAGAATGTAGCTTCCACTGAAGTCCACATCTAATTTATGGCTGGGACAACATAGAAGCTGCTGAGGTACGGGTGGTGCTGAGTAATGACATACGGAGCACGACTGGTGCCTCTGGAGGTTATGAAAAGTGCTACTGAAAGGGTCGATCGTGCTGCAATAGCACTTTCTGGCGCGGTAAGGACAGCAATGGTAAACTTCCTCATTCCTCGTTGAAATGAAATGGTGTATGGCTTTTAGTGCCGGGAGTGTCCGAGGAAAAGTTCGGCTCGCCAGATGCAAGGCTTTTTATTTGACGCCCGTAGGCGACCTGCGCGAAGTGATGGGGATGAAATGATGATGAAAACGACACATGCACCCATCCCCCGTGCCAGCGAAATTAACCATTTGATGTTAAAACTCCCGACCCTGCCAGGAATCTAACCCGTGACCCCTGCGACCAAAGGCCAGCACGCTAACCATTTACCCATAGAGCCGGACCATTCCTCGTTATGACGCCAGCATCGGTTTTTGCGGGTTTCCTTTCATTGTATAATCTTTGGTGATGCCGTATTGAGGAAGACCTAAGACACACAGCAAGACATAACCAGTGAGGATCTGTTGTGTAGATTTGTTTCCTTCCTGCAGCCATCTTCTCTTGTCACTATGAGACTTTTTAAGCAACATTTGAAATACATCTCCTTTTATGTACAACTCTCACTTCTGACGATGACCGTGAGCGTGTGTTAACACCAAAGGCGTCGGGAACAAGACTCGCATACTGCAGCATCGAGCTTTCCTTTTCCAGACAGCGTTTGTGCATCTTACATGGCAGACGTCCTGTCCCAGTAAGGAGATCCTTGCTACGTAACGGCATTGTTCTTGTAGATGAATCATACAGATATCCTCTACCATTTATGTAACCAGCAATGTTATTACTGGATCTTCAGAAGCGGCTTCCTTCAGTGATGTATGTGACATCACTTTAAATTTTATATTTTATGGATGTGTCATTCTAAAAAGTAATAGGCTAATAATAATAATAATAATAATAATAATAATAATAATAATAATAATAATAATAATAATAATAATAATAATAATATACAGTAGAACCTCTGTTAACCGCAACAAAGGTGGGGGTGGGAGTGATTTCGGTTAAACAAAATTTCGGATACCATGTAATTTTTAGAGGTTAAGAAAAGTTTATTGACATTTTAGGTGAAGATAAATGAAGACAATATACACATAATGTTAACAAAATACTTCAATGAACACAAACTACTGGAGATACTTTCAAAAAATACCGATGCTCTACAGTGCATATACTTTACTAATTCTTTTGAAAAAGTCTATTTTATTTTGGTTATTATTTTTACATCGTTTTCTTGGTTATATATTACGTCACCGTTTAATTAACAGAACGCAAATGCTCTGATTCGTCATATCACAAATATAGTTGGTAGCAGAGAAGGGAAGGAGGCAGTCAAGATCAGAGTCCACGCATTGCGTTACTCAACCACTTCGTCAGAACATAGCAGATGATTTTTCTTTGATTCGTTTTAATCCAAATATATTTTTTTCGCTCGTTTTGGTTGAACGGCATTTCGGTTAAAAGTATTCCTGATAACAGAGGTTCTAATGTACACATGTGGTTTATGTAACATCAAAAGTAAATGCATTTGTTTGTTCGTTGTAGAAAACTACATACTTTCACTGATCAGTGCAAAATTTTACACCAATGCGCATGAAGCACTCGGACAGGCCGTAGAGGTAGTTATATTGTCAAATTCAAAATTTAACTCTATGTTGTAAGGGGGCACAAAACAGAAAAAAGAAGACATAGAAACAAAAATCCATAAAAGAGGCAAAATATCGAAGTTGTAGAACGACCAACCATAGCTCATTTTACGCCCCTCACCGCGAGAAAGGATCTCGGTAGACCAAGATGTCCTCCGAAAACAACACTTTGAGGCCCTAAAATCAACCATTTTCAAGATATTTCCAAAACACATGGAAAATGATCAAAGAATAGTCAACCGTAACAATGATAATGCCAGCTGAAGATATCCCATTCAACGTCCCATCTAGCTCTGCAAAAAGCAGTGTCCAAAAATGGCGGGGCTAACTTCAACAACTGCGTATTTTGTGGTGCCATATCCCAACTTCTTCAAAAAACACTTCCTTAAGTCTTCAAGCTCTGCTGTGATAGCAAACACAGTAGAGACAATACGCGACACTTCCGGATTTAGCCTTGTTAAAATGGGAGACAATTCGCGAGAGGCGCTCCTAGTGGCGTGACCTGCAAATTCGCGCTAAATTCAAATATCAATGGAAATGAATATACGGAAACGGATAAATACATTACGTCTAGAAAGAAAGTGTTACTAATATATTAACTTCAAAGTTGCTAAAGCAATTCTGGATACATGAATGAAGAATTAAACAAGTTATTATTTAAAGACTAAAATTAGACATATAATCAAGATGTAAAATGGACTGCTGTGAGAGTGCTTGATCTTTCATATATGCATTACTTTTCTAGCTTTAACATTCCTGCCTTAACTTTCACGGCTAATTTGTCTTTTCTTTCTTTTAAAAATCTTGTACCATCACATGTCGGCACATTCCTTACACACATGATTCAATGAATTAACATTTAAGAGCTGGACAATTTTTCTCTTAACTTGAAGCCTACTAACAGAAAGAAAATACATAAATTTAGCCTCAAAGACATTCAAAATTTCTCTAAAAACAATACTTGCCATTAAATTAGGGTAAAGCAAATTTGCATCATCATATTGTTTCAATAAAATATGTACATTTCTTAAGTCACCCATCTTATCTTCAGTGCTTGACAACGCATTACAGCATTCCAAATGGGGTAACTTGGAACACAACCAGCCACATACATATGCATATGCATTTTCCTGAATTAAATAAAAACCCACAGAACACATATACAACAACACATCGGTATCGAAGGTTGGCTGCCGCACTATACAACAAAATAAGCTTATTATATTTTAAACCAGTTAAAATATGGGTCACGCGGTTCAGGAGTTCAGGAAATACTATAAAAATATCTTTGTAACTGGAACTGCAAACACAATATTTACTTACATTTTCTTGTCACGAGGGAAACTGAATAAAGGCCGCGAATCCTTCTTTACATCATAGTTATTGCAGCCAAACACCAGCACATGTTTTCCCACTCATATTGAGAGAGGATATAAAGGAATTACACATGCTACTATTTACTTATATCAACGTAATGTAAACGAATAAACACTTCACAAACAAATACACGTGCTCTTATGACAGAATCAGTAACTCCAGGTCACTCCGCTAGACAGAGCTCTAATCGCTGTCCTTCGATATCTCGCAGACTGTCGCGTCGAGGGACCGCGCCGCTGATCTTCTTTCTTATTCCGTGGGTGGGGGACACCACAGATTGATGGCACTACGGCGGTAACTGATTTTCCCCCTTTCAAAGTCAGTGTACACATCTCCAGGTTGAACTGACTCTGATCACTGTTACACATGTTTCCGGGCTTGCAGGATTTACCTTCTTCTACGAATATTTCTGCTGCTGCCATGGTTTCTACTTCTTTGTTTGTCTGCTTTTTCGTTGTTACATTTGGTGTTTTCAGCGACACAATGTCATTACGCTTCTTAAAGTTACGTACCCACGTATGGTATGTTTTAAACCCCGTGCATTGTTCTTCATGAGCAAACTTGCTTAGACCACTGCTGGATGGTCACTCCATGAATTATTATTTCGATGGGCAAAATCCATGTTTTTCTGACAGTACGTCCTGTTTCTCTCAATTTGTCGTGGCGCATCCCACATGGTTTTCCCACCAACATATTTTTTATTTGTTTTAATTTTTATTTTTTCCATTAACATGATGGAACTTTTGTTTCACTGGCGAAAACGAAAGCGGGTCCCGCTTACCACTTCTACAATATTGAACAGACTTCCTTTTTTGAGCGTATGTCAGCGTGGCTTCAAATCAGCTGTTGGACAGTGCAAGTTGCTGGTAGAGTATGTAGTAGCTGCCCGTCGACAAGTGAAAACAGCATGCGCTGCGGTACTGCGTAGCCGAGCGCGCCATTTCAAACATACGAAATGTAACGCTCTCTGTGTGTCGCACGAATTAATTTCCGGAAAAAGTAAGCTCACCGGACAAAAGATCAGACACACTAGTGCGCACGCACAGATGCCGCAGCGAACGAGTCGTGTGCTCAACCGCACGGGCGCTGCCTCTACGTAAGCATAAAGCAGTAGCGATCGGTGAGACACTGATGTTTCAAGAGGACAGTGTACGTCAACAAGGGTAGATGTAAGGATGTGACAGAGTGGCAAAAAGGGGCAATCGCGTTTGTTCGTGCCCATGGCCATACGGTGAGTGAAGTTGCTGGACTTGGTGTTTCACAGCGGACTGTTCAACGTGTCTACAAGCAGTGTTGTACTACACGTGGCCACGAAATACGACGTCACATTTATTGTCGGGAAAAGATCCTGACTGAGAGGGACCGGAGACGCGTTTCACGGCTTGTGAATCACAATCGCTTCCAAACCCGATTGGAATTGCTGCAAGCAATGAATGAAGGTACATCCCAACCTGTTAGCGAGATAAAATTGCGGAGGGAACTGCATATAATGAACATTTGGAGTCGGTCACTTTGCAAGAAGCCATTGCTCACACAGGCACATTAAGCCAGGCGTCTTCAATGAGCTAGAAATCATCGAATGTGGACAGTAGCTGACTGGCGGAATGTAATGTGGTCTGAGGAGTCATGCTTTTTGCCTGTATTCCAATAACGCACATCGTCGAGTGCACCGAAGGCCATATGAAACATTTCATCCTGGATCTGTGCAAGGTCAGGTTCAAGCCGGAGGTGGGTTTGTGATGTTTTGGGGGTGTTCTTTGTGTCATGGATTGGACCCGTTCACTGATGTTACACAAACATGAACCAGCATGTTTATTTAAACATTCTAGATGATCAGGTCAACATCTGCATGATGAGTATGCTATATACCGTGATTTTTCAAGATGACAACAGCAAAGTTCATCGGGCTAGACGCATATGTGACCGCTTTCATGAACACTCCCCCCATCCTATTACATCTTTATTGGCCTGCAAAATCACCTGACTTAAACCCCATTGAAATTCTGTGGGACATGTTGGAACAGCGGGCAAAACGCTGACTCAGCATCCTCGCAATTTGGACGAACTGTGCGATCAAATCCTCATCACAACCTTGTGGATTCACTTCCTAACCGAATTCTGGCGCTTATCAAGTCCAGAGGCGGAGTTACGCAGTATTCAATTCTGCTTGTAATGATTTCTCCAGGGCTGACTAATTTTGGCCATTGTGTTATTCTTGGGAAAATTAACAGAAGATCGACGATTCTCCGGTAAGCGCCGTTCCCTTGCAAGTGCAGACAAAAATATAAAAATAATAAATGAAAAATGGAATGTGTTTATTTACTTTTGTACTTTTAACTTGTGTGTTCGACAGACTGGAAAGCTTTTAAATTGAATTGAACTGAGTCCACACTGGGAAGTATGGCTTCCTTCTTAACAAACTCTTGGAGAACGCAAATTGAATCGACACGCTTGAATAATTTACCACATTGAAGAAGTTCCCTTTTGATTTAAATGAAGTTGACTTTTGTGAACAAAGCACTGACTAATTCTTAATTCGCTTTTCAAGGTGTACGCTAAAAGTCTGGTTTGATCGTTTTATGAACTCTGGGGATGAATACTTAGCAAAATGTAACTCTTGTCCCCTGGAAATATCTTTACTATTCGGAGTTATGTGATATAAGCACCATCTGAACATAATATTTTTTTTCATTCTGCTGTGAACAAGGTTCATCATTATCAGCTAATATTGCGCACCTGAGCTAGACGTGCGGTGATTTCAAGGATATCAACAGCATTGTGCTTTATCAACCTCGAAGTGGGATGCGCTCCTCAATAAAGTGTGGAATCTTCCTGACGACCCGTGGTTCTCAGGGTTTTGTGTGCCATGTGTATATTTGTAAAAGACTGAAGCCGGAACTGAGAATCAAGAGAAAATATACCATCCTTGCATTTGCCAAGAGTTGCAGAGGTAATCCTCAGAAAAGCACTTATAGATCTTTTCCACCTGAATTCTTTCTTTTAAAATACATTTTTAGGATGGGTACAAGGCCTGGGAAAGAAAAAGTTCTAAAAAAGGTATTTCTGCCATACGTGTTCTGGAAAGGTTCTGCAGGTTTGGTGTTTATTGGACAAGTTTTCTCATTATTTGACTCCTAGGTGGACGTTTGGACTTGAGGTTAAGGAAAAGGCTGACGAAATGCATTGTTTGGAGTGTGGCGCTATACGGAGCAGAGACCTGGACGCTAAGGAAGGTAGATGAAAAGAAACTAGAGACATTCGAGATGTTGTTATGGAGAAGGATGGAAAGGATATCCTGGGTGGAAAGAGTGCTGAATGACCAGGTATTGGGAAAGCTGGAGAAAAGTGGAAGTTATTACAAACCATCCATACAAGCAAGAGGAATTGGCTTGGGCACTGACTACGAAGAGTGTGTTTGCTGACAGACGCTCTAGAAGGATCGGTAAATGGAAGGAGAATAAGAGGACCGAGAAGGTTGGACGATGTTAAAATAGCAGGTAATTACGAAGAAACTAAAAGGATGGCTGCAGACAGGACTGCATGCAGAGCGACTGTGAGAAGACCTGCCTAAGGGCAGAACACGTCATATATATAATGACAACAAATTATACTGATGACAATTTTTATTATAATTGGAGCAATTCATATGAAGAATATTCAATCAAATATTCCATTTGACTTGTTTCTAGCAGGTCATTTAAAATCATTACAAGCGTGCGTAGAACATTTTAAAATAGTTATTATCCTTGCAGTCCGCTTCTATGGTGTAGTGGTTAGTGTGATTAGCTGCCACCCCCGGAGGTCCGGGTTCGATTCCCGGCTCTGCCACGAAATTTGAAAAGTGGTACGAGGGCTGGAACGGGGTCTACTCAGCCTCGGAAGGTTAACTGAGTAGAGGTTGGTTCGATTCCCACCTCAGCCATCCTGGAAGTGGTTTTCTGTGGTTTCCCACTTCTCCTCCAGGCAAATGCCGGGATGGTACCTAACTTAAAGCCATGGCCGTTTCCTTCCCTCTTCCTTGCCTATCCCTTCCAATCTTCCCATTCTCCACCAAGGTCACTGTTGAGCATAGCAGGTGAGGCCGCCTCTGCGAAGCACTGGTCATCCTTCCCAGTTGTATCCCCGACCCAATGTCTCACGTTCCAGAACACTGCCCTTGAGGCAGTAGAGCTGGGATCCCTCCCTGAGTCCGAGGGTGAAGCCAATCCTGGAGGGTAAACCGATTAAGTAAGTAAGTATCCTTGCAGAGGCACTGGTAGATCATACTTAACACGGAGAATTTTGGTTCTACTTTGGCATCGACAAATTCTTGGTCTGGCTCCTGTTATTGAAACAATAGGAACACACTGTGAGACCTGTACAGTCTACATCAAAGTGACAAAAGCGAACTGTTAGCACGCCAGATCTTTTAACATCTAACCTGTACGTCAGGTGGGAAGGAGTAAGAAGGGTGGAGGAGAGTGGGACTTCAAACAATTTTTACACTCCCGAGGGGAACCCGCCGAGTGTAACAACCCGATTTGCCAGAAACTTCGCTCAGTAAAAGGTGGTTTGAAATAAGCGAACAAAGTTTAGGCTTATTCTTGGACACTCGACCGTTTCCGATAAATTGACGGTCGAAGATTCAGACGTGCTTTATGTGCCTATTAGCGCGTATTAAGTTCAACCGACGCGGTGGAGCAGTGGCTTTTGCCGCGTTTTCATACTTTTGCGTCCTGTGTTCAAAGTGCGATGACCGGGCGAGTTGGCCGTGCGGTTAGAGGTGCGCGGCTGTGAGCTTGCATCCGGGAGATAGTGGGTTCGAATCCCACTGTCGGCAGCCCTGAAGATGGTTTTCCGTGGTTTCCCATTTTCACACCAGGCAAATGCTGGGGCTGTACCTTAATTAAGGACACGGCCGCTTACTTCCCACTCCTAGCCCTTCTCTATCCCATCGTCGCCATAAGACCTATCTGTGTCGGTGCGACGTAAAACCACTAGCAAAGAAACAAATCCGCATGAATTTTTTGTTGTTGTTTATTTACCTCTGTCCATTCGAATGATTTTGTTCCATGTATTTTGAAATATCGTTGTCCTTCCTCGTCTATTAATGTTCTGTCTGGTAAGTGAATTTTTAAACAGCAATTCTATACTCATTACTAGAGCCCGGATTTCCATGAAAATGCATGTTTTTAAATAAGATAGTTACACTTCTCAAACTTTGCAAATATGCGTTTTATGGCTTAACAGTTCCAAATAACCGTTCTTTTTCCGTGCATGTTTGCATGTTTCAGCCTTTTTAGGACAAAATTCATGCATAATGCATATTTTGAAGGTTTAGGATTTAATAGCGAATATTTGAACGTTTAATATTGCATAATATGACTTTTCTTCTGAATTTGGCGCATATATAATGGTAACTTGTATGACAGTGCCTTTTATGAATGTTGGTTTTCCATGTTACACAGTATGTCTATTACTGGGAGACGGAGAAAATGTATTCCTGCTATCCTATATTACAACCAAAGTTAGTACATTCGGTAGAGGTCCTATAATCCAATTTA
The DNA here is from genome assembly GCF_040414725.1 of Anabrus simplex. Classification (NCBI taxonomy): domain Eukaryota; kingdom Metazoa; phylum Arthropoda; class Insecta; order Orthoptera; family Tettigoniidae; genus Anabrus; species Anabrus simplex. Next base: position 145,283,342 of record NC_090270.1, on the reverse strand, counting down.
ACCAAGCACTTTCTTATTCGTTGCTTGAATAAACACTGACGTAAGCCGGAAGGCTCCGCGTCGATCTCTGTAATTTTTAGGAATAAGGTGTCCCAGTTATACTTTGCTATAAATTGAACCGCAAATTGTGTATTACTCATTGATGGCTCATTTTTTCGTATATCTTAGACGAACAAAACAGAACTTGTATCACTCTTCTGTGGTGCGACGTTACTGAGATATTAGCTTCCAAACCTTGGTTTTGCATTGAATCCTCTTCTGTTGTTATCCTGGAATTTTCTACCCGGAACTCTCAATTGCCACACGTCTTTGTTATCGCACCATACAATCGTTACCAGTTATTGAGGACATTCAAATGTGTCTGCAATCATCGCACGGAGAAGTAGCTGGGGCAGGTACAGATACGTTGAACAAAGTGATCCGTTCAAGTTATGAATTTGAATTCGTCAAGCTTATAAAAGACGTATTGACCGGGCGAGTTGGCCGTAGGCGTAGAGGCGCGCGGCTGTGAGCTTGCATCCGGGAGATAGTAGGTTCGAATCCCACTATCGGCAGCCCTGAAGATGGTTTTCCGTGGTTTCCCATTTTCACACCAGGCAAATGCTGGGGCTGTACCTTAATTAAGGCCACGGCCGCTTCCTTCCAACTCCTAGGCCTTTCCTATCCCATCGTCGCCATAAGACCTATCTGTGTCGGTGCGACGTAAAGCCCCTAGCAAAAAAAAAAAAAAAAAAAAAAAAAAAAGAAAAGAAAAGACGTATTGTGGTGAAAGTGCAAAAGATGTACAATTTGACCTCACTTTGTCCCAAAAGTCCACAATTAAGTATGCACCTGTCACTTCTTGTGACGTAGAAAGGTCATTTTCTGTGCTTAAGAATGTGCTGACATATAAACGGATGAGCTAAAATCAAGACTGTTTGGAGAAATTAGTTGTACAATGTTTCAAAAGGAACTGAATTTTGATAGTGCATTTTTTCCAGCTTATTGTGCATGTTTTCCCATATGATCGTGCATGAATGCATGCATATTTCTAGATTTGATAGTGCATGGAAATCCGGGTTCTACCTCATTACACAGCAAAGGGATATCACAGCCAGACGCGACGCAATAAAAATTCACGGCGTTGATTCATAATCAATTGCAAGCGTCAGTTTTTGGGAAAATGATCCGTCATGCGTGGTTTGTCGCGATTTATTGCCAACACGTGAAATCTTCAGTAATGCTTTTTTTTTTCCTTTTTTTTACAAGTTGCTTTACGTCGCATCGACACAGTTGGGTCTTATGGCGACGATGGGACAGGAAAAGGCTGGGAGTGGGAAGTAAGGGCCGTGGTCTTAAACTCCAGCCGTAGCATTTGCCTGGTTTGAAAATGGGAAACCACGGAAAACCATTTTCAGGGCTGCCGACAGTAGGGTTCGAACCCACTATCTCTCGAATACTGGATACTGACATCACTTAAGTGATTGTTGCTATCGAGCTTTGTTTCGGTTATGTTAACGACGTTTCTTTCCCGAGTGACATTCCCACCCAGAAATGTAACTGTGGCAAACCTGCCTTCTCGTGATGCTCGTGGTGTGCGAAATGTCTGTTTCGAATGTTTCTAAAGATCGGTACCATCCCAGAGAATGCACAGTATCTCCCTGAAGCTTTAATATAACAATGAACTTAAACGTTGTAATACCTGAAAAGTAGATTATGTATATATAATAAATACATAATACTTTTTTTTTTTTGCTTGGGGCTTTACGTCGCACTGACACAGATAGGTCTTATGACGACGATGGGATGGGAAAGGCCTAGGAGTTGGAAGGAAGCGGCCGTGGCCTTAATTAAGGTACAGCCCCAGCATTTGCTGGTGTGAAAATAGGAAACCACGGAAAACCATCTTTAGGGCTGCCGACAGTGGGATTCGAACCTACTATCTCCCGGATGCAAGCTCACAGCCGCGCGCCTCTACGCGCACGGCCAACTCGCCCGGTTACATAATACTTGAGTCCGCTTCTGTGGTGTAGAGGTTAGTATGATTACCTGCCACCGCCGGAGGTCCGGGTTCGATTCCCGGCTCTGTCACGAAATTTCAAAAATTGTACGAGGACTGGAACGGGGTCCGCTCAGCCTCGGGAGGTCAACTGAGTAGAGGGGGGTTCGATTCCCTCCTTATCCATCCTCAAAGTGGTTTTCCGTGGTTTCCCACTTCTTCCCCAGGTAAATGTCGAGATGGTACCAAACTTCAGACCACGGCCGCTTCCTTCAGCATAGCAGGTGAGGTACTGGCCCTCCTCCCCAGTTGTCTCCCCAGACTCAGTCTCACGCTTCAGGACACTGCCTTTGAGGCGGTAGAGGTAGGATCTCTCACTAAGACCGAAGAAAAACCAACCCTGAATGGTAAAGGGATGAAAGAAAGAAAGAAAGAAATAAATAAAAGAAAGAACATAATACTTGAGCCTAATGTGAAACCCAGATGTAATTTTACAATCCACATAACGGCCTTGTATCAACTAGCATGATAGGAAACATTCGTATAGTAATCGTAAATGGACATAAGTACATACATGAAACAAGCAATAAGCAATTAATCGGGATTTGAACACGTGGCAAAAAAACGTGAACCCACGGCGATAGTCGCTGCGCCACTGCGTCAGATGAACTTACTACGCTCTAGAAGGCACGTAAAGCACGTCGAAAACTTCGAACGTCTTTTTTCTCCGAAACGGTCGAGTGTCTACTGTTATTCCGAAACAGATGTTACCGGGCGATTTGGCCGTGCGCGTAGAGGCGCGCGGCTGTGAGCTTGCATCCGGGAGATAGTAGGTTCGAATCCCACTATCGGCAGCCCTGAAGATGGTTTTCCGTGGTTCCCCATTTTCACACCAGGCACATGCTAGGGCTGTACCTTAATTAAGGCCACGGCCGCTTCCTTCCAACTCTTAGGCCTTTCCTATCCTATCGTCGCCATAAGACGTATCTGTGTCGGTGCGACGTAAAGCCCCTAGCAATGGAAAAGAAAAAAAACAGATGTTAGCTTATTTCAACCACGTTGCAGTGCACTATACTGACAATGGGAAGACAGACATTCGCCTTTATGTGCTCCAGAGGAATATTATATTGATGTTAATTTATCTGCACTGGTGCACCCATGCGTCCTAACTGCATTTGGCACTCAGTGTAATGGGTGGCTAATTCATATTTATTAGGTGAACGTGATCGTACCTCACTGTTTGATAGCCTAATTACCGATTCCCCAGGAGCAGTCCTGTGTTAGTCCGATTCCCAGAGGAAGACAACAGGTTATGGTAATTGACAGTTGCACCACGCCAGGCGATCACATAGTCTGGTCAATATCGTGGGACGACGAGCTACAGCGTAATGTCCAGCTTTAAGTTAAACTGCAAACAAACAAAACCTACGTTTTTAAAATCAGATTAAATAAATAAAATTCTAATTTTGTTATGTACACTTAAATATTTTGCCATGTACTTCGCCTTCATCCCGGATCAGGTATACAAAAGTCGTAAATAGGGTCAGTTCAATGTTTGTCTCGTGAAATCACGGGAGAATGCCTAAACAGAAATTCTCGAAACTCTGTAATTGAGTTCAGGGTTAGCCGGGGTGTGCATTAGGCTATATTATCATATTGAAAAATGAAAACCTACAATCTGTTTTCCAGTCATTGACTGGGTCAGGGATGGAATGAATGAAACAGATATAGGCTATTAGTACGATGGGATCGCCACTCCCAAAGTGATTTATTAATGACTGATAGATGCTATGAAATGATAATGGAGAGTGTTGCTGGAATGAAAGATGACAGGGAAAACCGTAGTACCCGGAGAAAAACCTGTCCCGCCTCCGCTTTGTCCAGCACAAATCTCACATGGAGAGACCGGGATTTGAACCACGGTATCCAGTAGTGAGAGGCCGACGCGCTGCCGTCTGAGCCACGGAGGCTTATTATCATATCATAAAATAAATACATAAAATAAATAAATAAATAAATAAATAAATAAATAAATGGATATTTATTTAATGAGTCCAATTAGTGGGGTAGGCCGGTCGATAGTACGATCATGACTTCCACGTTCCTTCGAATTTCTTTGCTGACTGTCGGAGGAAGAATTTCACATGCCTTGATGAAGGCCAATGCAATTTGGCTGAAAGCTCGGCTTCATTGAATAAATATATATAGCAGCTTTAATCCAGTATTCATTTATTTCTTTACGTTAATACAATGAGCCACGAAAACCTACGTTCTTTACTATACGGTATATTATGAGATTAATGCACTGTGGCTTAGCAATATTGTTGAATGTTGGGTATTCAGCCCGAAGGCTGGTTTGATCCTCCACAGCTTCACCAATAGCTATCATAGATAGCCTAGGTGTCACTGAAGAGGCATACTAGGGAAATGAGGAGTGATGTAGTTTTCGGTGGGTTTCCCCACTGAGCCAGAAGTTGCCAAGCCCACTGAAATGCATGCACCAACCGACACTATGCGTGATATTTTCACACCGTTCATAACAGGGACTGGCTGCATAAGGAATGGCATTACTAGCATCGCTCATAACTCACTCACTTTCATATTGTCAAAGCCAAGGAGGAGACTGTGACAGGTCAATGAAAGTAACAAATTTATTCTAGCCCATGCCAGAAGACACAGTGCACTATAAAAATTACATATTGCCAGCAAAGGCATTTAGCAATATTAAAGGGACCGAAATAGGATGTCAAATTTATCCGTAACATTACCTTTATTGAAAAACATTTTAATAAAGATTATACAAAATATAGTTCCGATATTAAATGTTTTAAGCTCTTTTTTTACCACACTGAGGACAATGACGGGAATATTCCGGATTATTAGATCTTTTTTTTAAGTCGGCATGCTTGCCTCTCACCCGGACCTCAGATCAGGGTTTTTACCTGGATCTGAGAGCTGGTTCGAGGTCCATTCAGCCTACGCGATTAAAATTGAGGAGCTATCTGACGGTGAGATTGCGGCCCCGATCTGGAAAGCCAAAAATAATGGTATAGAATATTCGTCGTGACGACCACACGACAGCTCGTGATTTGAACGACTTCGGGTTGAGCAGCGGTCGCTTGGTAGGCCAAGGCCCCTTGGGGCTCTTGCACCATGGGATTTAAGTTTGTTTAAATTTTTGACAATCTCCGGAAATATTATTTCCATCTAAGCGCTGTACATATTGTAGCGTATTTTTTGATAGTTAATTGCATTTAATCATCACGCGTAATATTTCGAATAAGCCTGGTTTGTTTACATTCAGTGGAACGAGCGAGCGAGTCAAGGACAGCTGTGTGTGTGACGTAGCGGAAGGGGCAAGATAGATCACCCGCCTGACACGCCAAGTGTAGCTGGCCTGACCTGGTATGTTCTGGATTCAAGCGTCACACCTTCACGAACATTCGATAAAGAAACTTTTATAACTCCTCTAATAATTATGGTATCGACTTGAGCGACATGTCATTTTGAAGGGAATCTCATAAAAGTCGCAAAGCGTGAATCTCAAGTAAATCCGTCGAGGGATTCATGGGATAACCAGCTTCAAGGGATCACGCTATATGATGACGTAGAAGCCCCCAAACCGAATATAAGGAGGGCTCACTTTAGCCTGATCCGTCAGTCACAGCTGAGTATTCAGCCTGGCTCTACACGCTGCCGTAGTCGTCAGAGGCTATCGTCGAGTAGTTACAGTCTTCATGCGGAACTTAAACCATCACGGCCATATGGGACTTATCAATTGTGCGCGCGTGAACTCTAAAATTATTCAGTCTTTCTGAACATAGACTTGTAATATCTGCGAGTGTTAAGAAACAAATTATTCTAAGTCTTTATGGACAGTGACTTGCAATTTCGCCAGTGGTGAGAAACCAATTATTCAAGGTCTTTGTGAACTTTGACCTTTAAATTCTGCGAGTGACGAAGAACACATTTTCGAAGTCTTTGTGGACATTGAGTTCATCAGCCACATTGGACTGAGGTGATGAGTGATTACCTGCAACATCGTCAGGGACCATTGGAGATCATCCAGAACATCGGAAGTTCGAGACGCTCATACACGACCAACCTGGGTGTTCCGGCCTCATCTTCTGGAACGTGTTCCAGCCTGTTCGGCCCGGTGAGCTGGAGACCCGGACCATTAAAAGGACGATGTTGAAGACAACCCCTATCTACAATGAGGTGATGTGCAATTTGATATGCATGTCATGAATAAACTCTTATTCAATCTGATTAAAATTTTTCTTGTAGATAGGACCCTGCCTCCTGTACCAAGCCCTAGCTAGTGTCTATCCAGTTTCGCCCTGAGAACTATTTCATGCTTACGTTAAAATTAAAATCTTAAAGTCGGGCTCTTTTACTGGTACAATATCTAACAATGAAACAGCAATGTCTGATCATTTATGTTTCATACATTTTTGACGTTCGGGCTATGTTAACCGTCTGAGTCACTCAGCCCGGTCACACCACTTCAATAACTGAAAGATTTTTTACTGTCCTTACAGGAACTTTCGTTAATTACTTGTCATTATTATTATTATTATTATTATTATTATTATTATTATTATTATACCGGGCGGTACACCTCCACGCCGCTAGTTCAAATATTGCGCCAATCGAAACTCCTCTACAGGAGAAAGCCTGAACTTTAAAAAACTGTATTAACTCGACAGTTTCTCAGAAGATGGCTCAGTGTAAATTTTGAAGTGTTTTTGTTTGTCATTGATCAAGAAGTATGGACGTTCTCTACCAGGTGTCTCTACATAAAAACTACGATTATGCACTCTGGTGCGAAGGAATGAACTTTCCTGGAGAAATTTTTGTTCTGTTATCTTTGGGTTGGCAATATTAATCCTTTCTAACCGCCTGTTTTGAATTTAGCCAATCCCGAATTTCTTTAATTCTCAGCCAATCATGAATGTCTTCTTCGATATGGATATATAGCTCTAAGCAATCCAATAAAGTTGAGGGGGTGTGTCTACTTATTCTTGAAAGGTCTCGAATTTTCCACGAGGGTATAAAAACTGCTGATTTTCTTGTCCCGGGGCCACTAGTATAACATCTAACTCAGTGTGTGAATATGTAGCAGGGGGCGGGAAGCGCGTCGTTCTTCAGTCAGCAGATCAACAAGGTAATGGCATTTTAACATCTTTATTTCTTGCTAGCTCAGCAGTTTAACTCTCGGGGAAGGTTCGAAACCTTTAATATGTAACCTACCACTTTTAAAATGTAAATTCCTCTTCTGTCTATGTAAAAACTACAAATCTCTTTAACTGTAAAGCGGGGATAGAGAGTGCTTTTCCTTCTCAAGCTCCACTTCATTTTGAAATTGAAGTGACTTTTTCATAACCGTTTCTACGCTTCCTTAATGTATTAAAGTTTTCTCATACGGGTCACCTCCCTAGCTTGGGATTAGCCCCTGTGTATCGGCCTAGAGCCATTTAGGTTTTAAAAAGTGTATTTGGAGTGCAAGTTCACGCCTTCAGTCCTCTCTGTACTTTGGGCCAGTAACTTAACCGGATGTTTTATTTTCATTGCGAAGGTCCTGTAGGTTGGGTATTAAATACCCCTGTTTCTTTGTGTGCCGTGAGGGCAGATAGAAGTGAAATTCGTTGTGGCCTTTGATAGGCTTGAACTTTGAGAGCGGGTCTGCTCTTTCCTAAATTTGATTTCTGGGTGCCTCTAGGAGGCTTAACATTGTAATTTGGAGCAAGTGCTCCTTGGCATGATGGGGTTTTCTGCCCCTTTGTTCGATTTTGTACCTTGGTAAAGTTGGGCTAATAGCTCAAGGATTGTGATTGTGGGGCTCGAAGCCCAAATCTTGTAACGAACTGTAATTTGTAATTTCTTAATTTGTTGATCTGCTACTTGGTACCTGTTATACTTTGTTATTGATTGATTTTGAAAAGAAAATATAACCTTTGCTAAAGTTTTAAATTAACTTTAATTTTGTAGTTGAGACCTATTCCAGCCCGCACCTTCTTTCACCTCCGCCTACCGCGGGTAACTCCGTAACAATTATTATTATTGTTATTATTATTATTATTATTATTATTATTATTATTATTATTATTATTAGCAAGTATATCCGTGCTTCACTACGGTATTCTACATTGTATACGGATATCGTAAATAACTGTACATGCAGTGAATAAGGTTTCTTTAATTGCGTGTCTCTTAGGGTTATCCAGAGACAGCAGGGGGAGGTTCCCGTACGTTGCTTGCAATGTAAAGTGCGAGTTGCGATGATAACTGCAGGCTCGCTTGCATACTGCCATTCACAGTCGAGTAGGCAAGTTTTCATTATAATGGGAGGCCCCATTATCTACTGTGCTGTAACAATCGATTTCCTTCTTCCACACAGATTACAGTTGAGGAGTTTATATTATAAAATTAGGCACCTTCCCTACTGCCAGACAAAATTGAGTTGTGCTGTTATAATAATAATGAGAGGCCCATTTTCTTAATGACAGTCACACCGAATTGATGAATTTCCATTATAATAGCAAGACCACTATGCCTAATGCCAATCATATTTTAGATGGGTAAATTTGTTTATAATGGCGGGCACACTTGCCAACTCCCAAACACAATCGGTTAGGGGAGTACTGAACAAAATTGTTTGCTCCCTTAATTTCTACCAGTCAAATGGAGAAGGGAATTATTAATTACAATGGTAGTCCCTCCTTATTAATGCTAGTTACAAAGAAATAGGAGAAGGATCCCATTCCTACTGCCAGTCAAATCCGATGTGGAGAATAATGATTACAATAGCAGATGCCCTCCTGCTGAGAGTCACTATCGATGTAAAATATTAATTATAATGGCAAACATACAATTTCTACATCGCTACAAATCGACTTATACGAAGTATGTGCATGTTTACAATATTGCAAACCTTCATTTACAGATTAACTGCTGCTAAACGATTCATCATATCGACAAACGAATTGTACCGTGAGACGCCTCATTTAGCGATCTAAATGGCTGGTCTTAAGATATTTTCTCCTGTGTCATCTATTTATGGGTAAAATTGAGTTAGAAACGTTGAATAGGGTGAAATTTGGGTAAGGTTTTCTCACAGTGCATTATTTTGGGTACTAATATGACAGCTACAAACATAGAATTTAGCTCACGTATGGATACTGTATGGATTTAGATGATTCTACCTTTCGTGTAAGTGATTTGAACTATGAATTATATGTGTAGAAGGAGCAAAATGTAGAAGACATAAAATTTTGCCAAATTTCAATTTTTTAGCTCGCCTAGCAGACATGGCTTAATCTTGCTTTGGAGGCGGACGGGTTAAAAATGAGGACTTTCGTGAAACTAAAGCTAACAAATATGCAGATGGTCATTATTACACTTAAAAGGGATAACTGTACGAAAATTTCAGCAAAATGGTCAATGTACAGACACAAGGTCGTTACGATTTTATTTATATAGATAATAAATATGTTCTACGTACAACACCGTTTGGGCTATGTCCGCTGGACGTAGCCTTAAAAACCGACCGTTCGTGGTATCTCCGTTATTAATACTCCTACGGAAGATATGCACATGTGAAAAAGGCTTTAAAAATAGATTTCCATCAAGGTTGATTGATTTTCAGACAGGCTGGTCTTGTACATATTGTGGGATAGTAAAATTACAATTTCTGTTCCCTATAAACCCCCAGTCCATTCCGGGAATTCGACATGGTATGGATCTAAAACCTTACCTTTGGACAAGTGGATTCTGAATATGAAGCTTGGTTGAAATACTGTCTCCAGTAGTTTTCAGGTATAAGAAATACACTTTACACGCACCGGCTCTTGAGTAAAGTCCGGTGGGACTTGTACCGAACAATGGTCCGTTAATGATATCTCCCTCATTAATCCTCGTATCGGAATGATACACAAGAAAAAAAAAGATTTAGAAATGAATTTCCATTAAGGCAGGTAGATTTCCATTAAGTTTAGTTGTGTATATTTTGTGGGAGTGCAAAATTACGGTTTCGGTTTCGTATAAACCCCCCCAGTCAGTTCAGGGATTTTTTTGCTATTTGCTTTACGTCGCACCGACACAGATATCTTATGGCCGACGATGGGATAGGAAGGGCCTAGGATTGGGAAGGTAATGGCCGTGGCCTTAATTAAGGTACAGCCCCAGCATTTGCCTGATGTGAAAATGGGGAAACCACGGAAAACCACCTTCAGGGCTGCTGACAGTGGGGTTCGAACCCTCTATCTCCCGATTACTGGATACTGGCCGCACTTAAGCGATTGAAGCTATCGAGCTCGGTGTTCAGGGATTTAGAAACAATATTGCACCTAAAACCTACCCAAGGACAGGTGAATTCTAAATATGAAGTTTGGTAGAAATGTATCCAGTAGTTTTTAAGTTATAGACAAACAGACAGACAACATAGCTAAAAAATATGCAGATGGTCATTATTACACTTGAAACAGATAACTGTACGCAAATTTCGCCAAAGCAATCATGGTACAGACACACGGTCGTTACGATTTTATTTATATAGGTTATTATTATTAGTTTATTTCATTTTGTTGCGACATGAATATAATTACAATAGCGTAGGTAAATCTACCAGAATTAAAAATATGTAAGAAATACTCTCAGTGAATATCAACTGGAGATAAATATTTATAGGGTAATTACTAACTGTCGTGTACCCGTCCTTGACAGTATGGTTTTTGTAGTTGCAGCAGTAATGCCTTCTTGCGGAGAAGGGTGGCACAAAAGAAACAAAGCACACCTCAACTAACGACAACAGTCAGTAATGTTATTGTACGTAAATTTTAGGAGCTTAGGACATTGTAGGCTGACAAGTTTGCTTTCCTTCTGGCTCGGTGATTTTGGGACAGTGATGGCTAGTTGTTATTATACAATTGTAACAGCAGTTGCATTAACAATCTAAATTCGCGAATATCCCTCTTAAGGTGTCGCCTTCCTGAACCCAAACTGGCAGGTTCGATCCTGGCTTAGTCCATTTGTAAGAAGGTGCACAAATATATTAGTCACATTTCGGTAGATATACTGGCACGTAAGAAAACTCCTGTGGGACAAAATTTTGGCCCTTCGGTGTCTACGAAATCTATGAAGGTAATTAATGGGATGTAAAACTAATATCATCAACAAGTGGTGTGCTACGAACTACGAAATGTTGAGGCATTGATCTACGTATAATGCTTGTTTATATTATAGAATATATCTCAGATTGATAAATAAATAAATAAATAAATAAATAAATAAATAAATAAATAAATAAATAATCGATGACTTTCATCACTCCTAGTTATTGACTTGTAACGCAGACCTACCTGTGACGGTGGGCGGCATCTTCCTTGTATGGGAGACAGCGCCTTAGCGACTTTGTAGCAATATGGGAACAGCACAAACAGCCGGCCCCTGAGCTAAGGAAATTAACCGTTTAAAATAAAATTCCACCACCGGGCCTGCAAACGAGCCTTGATCCCCAAGGGTCAAATAAATGGCCACTCACCCGTAGAGACGGACATTTAGTCAGAATCCCCGTCCAAGGAAAGTTAAAGGAGACTCAGGAACCGCAGTTTACTTGCAGTGAGGTGGCGCCTCATTCAATAGTCAACGGCATGCGATAACCTCTCCAAAATCTGATATCATCATACGTCGGATAATTGAATGTTTTAAGACGGCACGTCGTTGGATTTCCCAGCCTAATTCCCCATTAACAAACAAACAAACAAACAAATAAACAAACAAACAAGTCCGATCCCGCAGTGTAGGGGGGCAACGCGTCCGCCTGTCACCTGGCGGCCCCGGGTTCGATTTCTGGCCGGGTCGGGGTTTTTAATTGTAATGATTAATATCCTTGGCCTTTCCTCACACACAACATTCCACACTACCGCCATTCCAATTACACGCAGGTTCATACAATATGGTGCCAGTAAGGGTAAAAGATCCACATGGGTCGACGCCCCGAACAAATAGCATTAAAAAACGTAATAACATAGAATGCAACCCCAGAAAGTACACAAACTAGAAACATCTTGCGTATAAGCTGACGGCAAAAGGCATGAGTGTATCGGTAATGAATGTTGTAGAGCAGTCGAAGGTTCAAATAGGAAATTCAGAAAGGGCTTAGTAATAATACACAGAGGTATCCAGACACACTAAGTATTAACATATGTACTCATCTTTAGCAGTGTATATTTGTAGTATTAAAAGTCAATATTATATATTTTGATTTTGGCTCTGGAGTAGTTTCCATCAAACGGGCCATTTATTAATTTCTTTGACGCACTCAGCGTCTAAACAGTATACTACTTCAATTTTCTTGACAAATGCGATATATTTCCACCAAATTATTACAGAATGAGAACATAACCTGCCAACACGCGACTGAACAAGTGACTTGGATGCTTATCACACAAAAGCAATATTTCGGTATTTTCTTGGCTACTCGAGCACATAGGCTACTGTCAGAATATTTGATATACGGTACTATATAGCCAACAGGGAATAATTACAAATAAATACTTCATATTATTATTATTACTACTACTACAACTCTATCTACCGTGTTGCAGACATTTTCATTTTGTGTTATTTAGGTTGTTTGAGTGTCAATTTCGAAGTTCCACTTTACCAGATCGCAGAAAAATCGTAGCTCAGTTATGTGATTCATGGCTGAGATTTAATCAGTTTTGTCGAACATACGCCTTGTATGTCACCAGAGATGTTATACCTGCCAACATCGTCCAAAATTAGAATGCCGAATGGACATTATCTACCTTTAAATCAGCCTATTTCTTCCCTCACTTTGAGATACTGAGGTCGACACTTACCTGGTCCAGAAAGGGAATGGTTTGAAATGACTTTAGTGGATAGTTTTCAATGCTTGGACGAGTCTCCTTGGAAGGATCACCTTTCGCTCATTGATATTTACTCAGAATGGGTCTGTTTCTAGAGATGACTTGCCAGTCAGGTGATATGTATGGGTCGTAGTAGACAACGTTCGTTTAAAAGCATTCTAATGGGTAACATTCGAGCAGACAGCGAGCGTCCGAGACAAAAAAAAATTGCTTGTAAACAAAGTAGTGTTTTATGAAGACTTATTCTCAATAAAAAAACACATAAAGATTTCGCACAATGGTCTCTTACGGAAATCAATCAACTTGGTGAATTCAAAACGCTTATCGCGTTAGAAATTCGTTACGAGTTACTGCGTAAGAATTCCACTAAAACTGCAAACTTCAGCATTCAATAGACGGAGCTTAGCGACTTTGTCAAGGTCGTCTAGTTAATGCGTACGGGCGATGACCTTGCCTTCCACGCATCAGTAATCAAAGTCCGATCATATTTCACATGCTGGTTGGTTCAGCAGAACAATACCTCATTTTTACAGCATTTTCTAAAGGACCTGAGCATATCACCAGTTTGTGCTGGTGATAATTGTTTTGAGGAGAAATGCGGGACATTAAACCATCTGGGGTTCAGTGGAGGAGTGTCGACCTACGAATCGTGGGTTCAAACCTGGCAGAACTAGTTGCATTTTTGGAGGGCGAAAAAAATTCCATTCAACACGCCATGTAGTATGGTGTCAGCGTGTAATACTGTATATTTCTGGTGACGCACTTGGCATTTATCCGACTAAGTTAATTAAAACTCAGATATGGATTGCCCAACAGAGTTCTGGTTTCTGTGGCATCTGGTAGAATAGGACTAAGTGACAAAATCGACACACAGGCAGCCTAAATGGCATCGGATCATAATGTCAGCTACACGGTAGCTGAGGCCATAAATTATTATTATTATTATTATTATTATTATTATTATTATTATTATTATTATTATTATTATTATTATTATTATTATTGGTGGTGGTGGTGGTAACGCTTATCAGAGTAGGTGGATGAAACGTTCCGCCACTTCGGAGAATGAAATTATCGAGTACGTGCCATGAAGATCGTAAGAATTGAAAACCGTCCATGTCAGACTAAACCACATTTAGTGCTAGGAAGAAATAAAACAGAGCAGGCAACTTAGCAGTTGAGGAGATGGCTGGAAAGGAATAGGGAGGAATAACTATCTTTGGCACACTTTTCATCAAATTGCCCTTTGAAAACATGCAAACCAAAGCTGAGGAGCTAGTTGTCGGGTTATAATTTGAAGTAAACTCAGAGTGTTCTTCGAGTATTGACTTCACGTACTGAAAAGAAAATGCTATAGGAAATTATACTTCAAAAATCACGAATAATGAACACGAGCAACCGTTGAAGTGTGCTTTAGTGTATATGCTTAGTGTAATATTTAACAGTACATTACTTTATATTAATTTTTGTCTGATGTAGAATATTTATTTATCAGGACGATTTTGTTCTCTTACCTACAGGATGTAAAATTTGTTCACGGGGTATTTGAAAGTTTATGAAAAATGTAATAAAGGCGAATATGCTCATTGATATTATTCGTAAGGTAAAAGAGGATAAAATTTAAAAGATCGGAAATTATATTTTACACATCTTTTGCAATGCGCAATTTTTTCTATGCACCTAATATCGACAGAGAAATTTCCCGTTTCCCGTTGTGGTCCCCTTAATATTGCCATACCACTGTATAAAAATCAAATAAAATATAGCCTAGTACACTATTCAGGCATACCTGAAGTGAAATATTTATTTCAAGAAAATTTGCCAAATCATTTTTTCCGTAATGTTCACAAAAACATCCAGAGAGAAAGACTACAACCAAGCTCGATAGCTGCAGTCGCTTAAGTGCGGCCAGTATCTAGTATTCGGGAGGTAGTGAGTTCGAACCCCACCGTCGGCAGCCCTGAAGGTGGTTTTCCGTGGTTTCCCATTTTCACACCAGGCAAATTTTGGGGCTGTACCTTAATTAAGACCACGGCCGTTTTCTTCCCATTCATAGCCCTTTCCTGTCCCATTGTCGCTATAAGACCTATCTGTATCGGTGCGACGTTAAGCAACTTGCAAATTAAAAAAAAATTACAGATAATCTAAACGAACTTTCCACTTTTGTGTACCTGATCCGAGATAAATAATAGGTGCCGTATGAGGCAAACAAATTGAAGGTAGAGACAAAGTTGTCATTATATGTAGATTCGCAGCCCTGTTGTCCTCTTAAAACGATGCGTTTTCTTTCCTCCCACATAAATTTCCTAATTATTTTTTGTTAAAGGAAGTACAGTTATTTTTGATTGTTCACTGAAGCATAACTAGCTCAAGTGGAGTATTTACAAGAAATGTTGCATTATACAGAGTGTATCTGATCATTAGTAACAAATGTTGTGGGGTGATTTCTGGGATCAGAACAAACATATGGTATTAGGGCACAGGCCGACGAAGCCACATTTGAATCATAAACTTCCATAACATACACAAACATGTGGGCAGTTGAAAATACCTACGGTACGATTGTCCCTAATCACCAAGAGCGCTTTGGATGTCATGTGTTGCTATCCATGATCAACTGATCGGCTCATACATGCTTCGCCTACGACTAAATAGACCAGCGTATCTGACCTCCTTGAAAAACATCTGTCTTTACTACTGGAACATGTGCCCCTAAATGATGGGGATGCAGCCCACTTCGGTTTGCATTTACACCGGTTGTTTGAGAATACCTTCTCACGACGGTGGATCGGGGGTTGACATTGGCCTGCCTGGTCCCTTGACCTTAATTCGTCTGTGGGGACACATGAAAAGTGTGATGCACGCTACTCCGGTTGACGACATCAACGACCTGGAACAGCGTATCAGAAACGCCCGTGCAGTTGTTTGACAGAACCCAGGCATCTTCGAGTGGCTTCGCCAGTCCATGTTGAGGCTGATCATGGCGTGCACTTTGAGCACCTCCTGTGATGTGGCCTATGTACGACCTGTAATTCCGTCGCACGTAACTCTGTAACAACTCGTTGTAGGGCATATGCTCGTAGGGATATTTTTTCTCGTTATGACTCCAAGAATCACTTCCGACGTTTGTTACAAATGTTTAGATACATGCTGTATACCGGCTGTCTTTTCGATGACATTAATTAATGGACTAATTCTCTTTTATAGTGAACGGTTTAAGCGCACATGCATTTATAGAGATGAAAAAGTGATGAGCGCGGATCACGTGGCACCATTTTCCATTAATATAATATATTAATCCAACGACGCGACTTAACCGTGTTAAAATATTCAATTATCCGACATCATCCTTCTCCATGACAACGCCAGACCGCGTGCAACAGAGAGATTGTACGGAAGAAACTTAAGCGCTGGAGGTGGGAAGTAACTTACTGGAACATCCGTCGGAACTGTCTCTGATTTTGATATCATCCCCAAAGTCAAAGAACCATTGCGTGGGAGACGGTTTGGGATACGAGAGGATATTGCCAACGCTGTGAAATATGAGAATGCATAATTCACACATCCTGAGGCGACTGGTGTTCGACGTCTCCCGGATCGTTGGCGGCATGTTGAGGACAATCTAGAGGACTAATTTGAGAATTTACCGTAAAAGTTACTGTACTCTCTGAGAACAACCTTTTGTAGCACAAGGATTTCAGTTTGCACATTTTATACCGTACACCTGGTAAACCTACTCGGGAATATCCAAATATTTTCATTTGTCTGGTAGATCCCGCACTCAATTCGAAGAGACATACATGCTTGACTTACGCCCCAACCCTCGTATATATAATTCACATACTCAGGAGTACCAAGTGTTTTTAAGAGGCAATGAAATATTGGAACTTTGTTCATCCGGTACTTCACCTACTCTGAACAATCTCTCTCACCTGTGAACACACTAAGATATCACCCGATACTGTCACAAAGCGATTCTCCAATTTTGGGCTGAGACACCATCAAATAAATCGAGCCATTAGCCAACTACAGTAATAAAGGATCATGGGTTCTGACCTACGGAGTCAAGGTATATTTTATCTTCTTCATCCGATGTGGTACGATGTTACTCAGAGCGGAACATTGGACAAATAGATTTTAACTTCCGTGGCAATGATATTATGGAGATTGACGTTTAAAGTGTCTAACAACTGTGTTTCAGCGTTCATATAATTAATATTGGAGGAAGAAGAGGAGGAGTTCTTGTTGTTTATACCACTTCGGAGAATGAAGGTATCACGGTGAGAACTAGGGAAGAGACACAAGTTAGGGAAATAAATTACGCCTTCTACCTCGAAAATTTTTCATCAGAATAGTCAGCAGAGAACAAAAATTGGCGAAGATATGTCGGAAATCTTTTTAAGGGTCAAAACTACTGGATTATCAGCACATCTTAACACCAACCATTGTAGGTAACAGAGGAGTCCGTACCAATGAAGGAATGAGGAACATACCCTGTTTCAGTAAAATTATTGGCATTATAATATTTAAGACGTATGCCACAATTAAATATGATAGGAATGTGATATTTTAT
Source organism: Anabrus simplex (assembly GCF_040414725.1). Taxonomy (NCBI): domain Eukaryota; kingdom Metazoa; phylum Arthropoda; class Insecta; order Orthoptera; family Tettigoniidae; genus Anabrus; species Anabrus simplex. The sequence continues at coordinate 145,265,899 of NC_090270.1, read as the reverse complement.
TTTTACTAGTTGCTTTACGTCGCACCGACACAGATAGGTCTTATGGCGACGATGGGACAGGGAAGGGCTGGGAGTGGGAAGGAAGCGGCCGTGGCCTTAAATAAGGTACAGCCCCAGCATTTGCCTGGTGTGAAAATGGGAAACCACGGAAAACCATCTTTAGGGCTGCCGACAGTGGGGTTCGAACCTACTACCTGCCGAACACTGGATACTGGCCGCACTTAAGCGACTGCAGCCTTCGAGCTCGGTGAATGTGATTCCAATCGGGCTACATGACTTGTTACCATCTTCATTATTCTCGCACGACTGCAGTTTGTGTTTATTCATGGTGTGAAATTCTTAAATTGATCGAAATGAATAAGAATCATGGGGAAGATAATGTAATGAGGAATATCTTACTGCAAGGCTATTTATTACACGTGCAATGAAGAACAGAATCTTGGACTCAAAACTGCGTGAGTGATGCCTTTGTGATGACCATTTGTTTGTATCATATGAAGACAATAGATTCCTACCTACATATTTGACTAAATTGTAAAACAATGATGGGCCGGTGTGAACGAAAATACGGAAACTTGCTCGCCAACTCTTTCTATTTTAATGTCGTAGTATGTTGACTCACGCTCCTCAATAGGATTGGGAAATTTTGACTGTTCGGAGTAATGCCGTTTAATTATGTACGTACTGTGGAAGACAGTGGGAACTCTTGTGTCCTTGGTTTCTAGCATGTCATAGAACTCCTGTGTCTTGTTTATCACACGTCATGCTTTAATAGCTCAACTCGTAACAGGGACAATGTGCAAAACTTTCCAATAATTGGAGCTCACTCATATACAGGGTCATTCCAAATTTCTATTGCACACTTCTAAGAATATAAGGGGGAATCTAGTAGATAAAGTTTAGGTTTGGACTGAATGCTCGGAGACGCAAACATTGCACATTTACTTGCCGTTCAGTAGCATCTGGACAGAATTCTGGAAAATGTGGACGAATCAACACGGGCCAACTCAATGGCCTACACGACAGTCCTGTGGACCCCATGCAATTCTCATTTATGTAATACCTGAATGTCGGAGGAGTATCTGCTTGCAAGAGTTCTAGATGAAGCACAGGTGATTAAGCACAGCTCAGGTATTTTTGAGCGAGAGTATCGCAGAATGTGTGCATCGAAGTTGGTGGCCCCCACAGCGAGCAGCTCTTATAGTGTAGGCGAAGTGGGAGATAGAAAAACTTGACTCGATCTAGTTCTCCTTGTAAAACGGAGGTGGTATGTCCTATTCAAATTTGTATCTATTAAGTCTCCTTTTACCAGTGCGAAGGAGTGTGTATTAAGAATTTGTAATCCACTTATATAATAATAGTCAACTCCTCTGTCCAGACAGAAATATTTTACAGATTAAAAGTTATAAAAGTATTATTTTCCTTTATATTTTGTATTCATCGACTATTTCTTAAGAAGACCTACCTAGGCAATATGGACTTAAGACACACTGGTGGTGGGGGAGGCAGGGGATTCAAATAAAAATGAACAAGTCTTTATCGAAAGATGAGAAGACCTATTACCGAAGTTTGCTTATAAAGGGTCTTATCGATATAAAGAGCCACGAAAATAATCCCCCCTTTTCTTCCACCGTCTAATCAATGTCAATAAGACATGTTAAACAACCATACAAGGTATAATTCTTGGTTGTGTCATCATGGTGCACTCTTAAGAAACTCGCGACATCGCACTCCCAGGTCAGCCATTGCCATAGCCTTGAATCACATTTAAAACCCTTAAAACAACAACTTTCTTACCGGGCGAATGGTGGGGCTGTACCTTAATTAAGGTTACGGCCGCTTCCTTCCATCTCCTAGGCCTTTCCTATCCCAGCTTTTCATGTTGCTACATAGGTACAATCGCAGTATTTGCCTGTGTGAAAATCGGAAACCACGGAAAACCATCTTCAGGGCTGCTGACTGTGGGTTCGAACCCACTATTACCCGAATGTAAGCTCACGCTACGTGCCTCATCCTTTTGAATATAATTCTGTATTTACAGTTAGAAGGTTCAAAATGGCCTCAAGAAAATCAAGGGGGCTGAGCAGAACTGGAACTCTAATTTAGTCAGTGTACATACAATACTACCTGCATGTCACTCTTCCCGCTCCACTATCACTGCCAAGAAGATGGCCTGCAGATATCCTGCTGCCACGTAGTGAGGGTGACGGCATCCTCAGCCGTTTTGCTTGGCTTTCGTAACCTGGTCCGCTGCCTTTCAAACCAGACATTTCATCAAGTAGTCTCACGAGGCTGAGTGAAACCCGTTCCAGATCTCAGTTCAAATCCTTGTACTGGCTGGGCGTCAAACACCGGGCCCCTGATAAACAACTGAAGCACCATGAGGTGACTGAGGACAAAATTCAATTAAAATCCCACTTCTGATAATCCCAGAAGTGGTTTTTCTGACTTCATTATTTTGATTCATGGAGAATGCTATACAGTACCGAACATACGTATCGACGGTTTTCTTCCTATTCTTAGCACTTACTAATTACAATGCAATTGCAATTGTAATGATGGCGGGCCCAGGCTCGACTACACTGGTCTAGTCTAATATCACTCTGCACGGAAGTTATCTGGGCGGTTTTGTAGAATCAGTCGAAATAGTTTGCTTTTTAAATTTTGTATAAAGGGGAATTGTTACTCGGTTGCATCTAGCAGTAGTTTATGGTGTTGAGTATAACACAGCACAGCCGTCTCTCGCAACACCGCGATGTGTTCGCCAGTAAAGACCTGCACCAAATTATTTTAATATACTTGAGCACCATGCTGAACGACCAATGTGATTCCAAACGAAACATAAAATCTAGAATTGAGCAGGATAGGAAAGAATTCATTACCATGAAGACATTCTTTGTAAAGTCAAATCTCAGTCTGCAGCTGCGAATCCGCATGATACGTTGCTACATATTTCCTGTTCTACATGGATGTGAAAGCTGGACCCTGGATCAAAGCAGTGAAAAACGTATAGATGCTTTCGAAACGTATGTGTGTGTCGCCGTCTAGTGCACATAGCTTGGACATTGAAAATTTCAAATGTCGAGGTCCTTCATGGGATGAAAAAATCATATTACAAAACAAAGGAAAACACAATACCTTGTTATGAGGGGCGAGCGGTATCAATAATTATTACAGGTAATTATTGAAGGAATAGCCTCCGTGGCTCAGACGGCAGCGCGTCGGCCTCTCACCGCTGGATACCGTGGTTCAAATCCCGGTGACTCCATGTGAGATTTGTGCTGGACAAAGCGGAGGTGGGACAAGTTTTTCTCCGGGTACTCCGGTTTTCCCTGTCATCTTTCATTCCAGCAACACTCTCCATTATCATTTCATAGCATTTATCACTCATTAATATAAATCACCTTCGGAGTGGCGACCCCATTGTAATAACATCCTATATATGTTTCATTCATTCCATCCCTGACCCGGTCAATGACTGGAAAACAGGTTGTAGGTTTTCATTCATTCATTCATTCAATTATTGAAGGAATGATACAAGGGAAACGGTCCGTTGGCAGATGGAGAAATTCATGGCGAAAGGACGTTCGAAGGTGGCACAGAAGAATATTTTCATGTTGCATTGTCAAGATGAGAGCTGGCTACGTGGATCGCCAACCTCCGTATCCAGACTATGTCTTAAGAAGAAGAAGAAGAAGAAGAAGAAGAAGAAGAAGAAGAAGAAGAAGGTATGAAATAACACTTTCTCGATGTGTACTGCATTCCGGCACAAATTTTGCAGAACACTTAACTTCTATCACACATGTATCCGACAACAGTGTATAATGTCACTCAGCCACTCAGACCGGCGATCCGAAAACGTTTTATTTCCATGTTAGAACTCATTTTCTACAACTCTACAGAGTACATTAATCATGGCGGACCGGGCGAGTTGGCCGTGCGGTTAGGGGCGCGCGGCTGTGAGTTTGCATCCGGGAGATAGTGGGCTCGAATACCGCTGTCGGCAGCCCTGAAGATGGTTATCCGTGGTTTCACATTTTCACACGAGGTAAATGCTGGGGCTGTACCTTAATGAAGGCCACAGCCGCTTCCTTCCCACTCCCAGGCCTTTCCTATCCCATCGTCGCCATGAGGCCTATCTGTGTCGGTGCGACGTAAAGCAAGTAGCAAATAATAATGGAGAAACAGACAGGAACAGAATGTACAAGCATGCACAGAAAGTTGTCCCGTTATATATAAAGCATGGCGTCTCCCCACCATTTCTGCAGGTAGACAGCCCGCTACAAGACCGTTGTGTTTGAAACGGGCTCAGTTGTGGATTTGTAGTAATACACACACTTTACTTTCAGAACTACCCGTTCACTCCCTTTCCCTCATTTTAGGTACTGGAGTGACCTTCAGCACTACCCGTTCACTCCCTCCCCTTGTTTTCAGTACCGGAGTGGGACAGTGTTGATTGTTTATGTCGGGACACCATTTCTGTGCATGCGTGTACCAGAATACATCATGAAACTCATTCTTACATGAACTGTTCAAAATGCCCTTCATGTTTCAATCTGCCGGTTGATTTAACTGAATAGAACTTACGGATATTGGATTGTTTCTCGGCAATAGAAGAGGGTGTATCTTCTTGTCCAACAGATCAGCGTAAACTGGTAGCTGAGGGTTGGAAATAATCTTCCGATACTCACGGATATGTAAGTGAGTAATATCGCAGAGTGTTGATAACTAGAAAGGAATATTAGTTCTAATGGTCTCTGGTATCAATCTCATTGTCTTGTTCAGATGAGCATCGATCGTCTTAGCATGCCGTAACCTTAAAGCTCAGTATTCAGCCAAGAAGTACACTAATTATTATAATTAAAAAAACATTAAGCTCATAGGCTTTTTCAATCGTGAAATTACCAGCGTTTCGCCCCAGTGTAACAGTGGGTTCATCAGTATGATTGCTACACCTTTCCAAGTCGCTGGCGGTTAGTGCGCCGTTGAGACACCACTGCAAGCCTCTTACGTAGGATAATGCAGTGACAGTGCACTAGGGGAAGCATGTGCCTCCACTTGTATAGATGCCTGCCTTTGGCCTTTCTATAAAAAATGAAGTTCCTAGAAGGAAACCATAATTTAATTTCATCGACTGACATGACTGACAAACTTGAAGTCTCTGTATGTGTCATGAAGCGCGTAGAAAAGTTTTTAACTTCAATTTGTTGTATTTATTATGAACTAAAGTAATTGTATTTATTATTAAATATTTGTTATTCTTATTTTTATTATTCATGTTTCTTCTTCTTATTATTATTACAGTGAAATCTCTCTGAACGACGACCCCAATCCCCAATCCCCAATCTCATGCTCCAGGACACTGCCCTTGAAGCGGTGGAGGTGGGATCCCTCGCTGAGTCCGAGAGAAAAACGAACCCTGGAGGGTAAGCAGATTAAGCAAGACAGAAAGAGAGGAAATCATTAGTTCCAGTATTTGTTCTTTCTTTGCAGGAATTCTCTCTCTCTGTATGTGCCATCAAGTCGATGTCGACTGCATGTATGGAGTACTTCCAGGTGTTTTTGTTCGAGTAGACATTTGAGATCCCTCAGAGATGACTTCGTTGATGTTATGATGGAATCTCTCCAATATGCCAGCAGTCCTTGTCTCAGTGTTCCCTTAACTTTACCAAGCATAATCGTTTTCTCTGTAGAGCCAGACTTCCTCCTTGTGTGTTCAAAGTAACTTAGCTTAGCTTCATGATGAAGGTCTCAAGGAATACATCGGGTCTGATCTTCTGAATAGCCGTGCGGTTAGGGGTACGCAGCTGTGAGCTTGCATCCGGGGGATAGTGGCTTCGAACTCCACTGACGGCAGCCCTGAATATGGTTTTCCGTCGTTTCCCATTTTCTCACCTGGCAAATGCCGGGGCTGTACCTTAATTAATTAAGGCTATGGCCGCTTCTTTCTCATTCCTAGACCTGTCCTATCCCATCGTCGTCATAAGACCTATCTGTGTCGGTGTGACGTAAAGCAAATTGTTAGTCTATCTTCTAAATATCCCGCTTATAAGTTTTCTTGGCAGTCCACAATATATGCAAAGGTCTTCTCGAGCACCGTAACTCGAAGGCATCAATGCTCCCCCTAGTTTATTACTATGCAACCTTCACAACAATATGTGTCCTCGGACACTCCCGGCACTAAAAGCCATACGCTATTTCATTACAACGATATGTAGCTATGGGAAAGCCTAGTTCTTTAACCATTCTGACCATAGTGTGCATTGGCACATCAGGGAATCTGAAGATCTTATCAAGACTTTTGAATGCTGCCTTACTAAGGGTTAATGTCACGAATTTCTCGACCCTCCATGTATTCCTTAGTACATGTTTCTGCGGTGGTTGTATGTGTATGAAGAGAAATTGCATTAAGACGAGCACACAAACCCATTTCTTAAGCCAGAGGAATTAACTATATGCAGTAAAAATCCTCGGTCCGGCCGGGAATCGAATCAGAGAAGTTCTGAATCGAAGGCCAGGAAGCTTTAGCCAAGGAATTAGGCATAGCATTGTGATAAAGTGAAACTAGAACAGGATCTACTTGATGAACCATTACATTTTCCTTGTTTTTTCCTAGTGATTTAGAGTCGCAATAGCACATAATAGGTTTTCGGCGAAATAGATAGGATTGGGAGAGTAATGGCCGTGGCCACAATTAAGTTACAGCTCCAGCATTAGGGCTGCCGACGGCGGGCTTCGAACCCATGATCTCCGGAATGCAAGCTCAACCGCGCAACCAACTCGCTTAAGCCACCTACTCTACATCACTCTAAAGCAGATAGGTTTTCAGCGAAGCTTGGAGAGAAAAATAGTAAAGTAGCGGACATGTTGTTATAAAGGTACTAGTATAACTCTGTGGTGTGCAAATGATAAATCATATCTTGGGCTTCTGATGGAGGGGGTTGAACTTACCATCCTCCGACAGCAAGCTCTTAACTACACGACGCGTATTGCGTAGCCAGCTCGCTCGGTGGTGCTATGTGATGCGGCTATGAATGGCTGAGAAGAATTACCTTAGAGAATAAGGGGTTTCTAGTAGTCTTAAGAGAATCAGGGAAAGAACCGATATATTCACCGGAGACTTCATAGTACAATATAGATAAACCGAATAACCCGAAAGGGCTCTCAGTGTATAAAGGTTTGTAAATTGGTGGTGGTGATAATTGTTTTAAGAGTAAGTACTACTAGGAGACCAAGCCCTCAACATTATTCTGAGAGCGCTTAGTACAAGTAAATATACTTAATCAATTCATGCATATTTAATTAATTGATTATTCGTTATAATTATACTTTATATTTTTATTGTTACAGGTCAGTAGCGTATTAAAATTCCAGTCTGGAACACACGTCGGAAGAAAAATTGGAATGGTGTTATGAGTAAGTACAGTCTATCTAAAAAAAAAAAAATCCACTCTAATCCTATATTAATGTCCGTGACTTTGGTTTAGCACTCGTCTCCTTAAATTCAAGGTTGCGGTATCGAGTACCTGCGCAGGTAGTTGATATTTAATTGTGCTTAAAGGTGAGAAACTCTTGCCAGTAAATTAACTGCTAAAATTCTAGCACTATTGCGTCTTCAAATCTGTACCAGTTTGATGAACTATAAATAAATAAATGAATGAATGAATGAATGAATGAATTTTTTCTTTTGCTGAAACAAGCCGTACATTCTTTGATTTGGAAGTACTTTTGTATTCAGAACCTAGTATCCTACATTCGTGATGATGTCTCGTTTCTCCGCTAGAGGCCAGAAGGCGCACATTCTTGTAAGCGTAGTGAGCAATACATCGCCTAGAGTGCAGGAAAGTCAGTGTGGCGCAGGACTGATAGCAGCGTTCGTCGACAGATGGCACCACGTATAGCATTAGCTTCAGAAATGAAGTGATCTTAGTTTTAGGAGGAGAATTAAACAATCACTCAAATACAATAGCCTTCTTGAATTGATAAATTCGCAGAAAGAAAGAAAGAAAGAAAGAAAGAAAGAAAGAAAGATCGAAATATACCGGGCGAGTTGGTCGTGCGGTTAGGGGCGCACAGCTGTGAGCTTGCATTTGGGAGATAGTGGGTTCGAACCCCACTGTCGGCAGCCCTGAGGATGGTTTTCCGTGTTTTCCCATTTTTACACCAAGCAAATTCTGGGGTTGTACCTTAATTAAGGCCACGGCCGCTTCCTTCCCACTCCTACCCCTTTCCTATTTCATCGTCACCATAAGACTTAACTGTGTCGGTGCGACGTTAAACCAATAGAAAAAAAAAAGAGACTGACCAATTCCAGTCTTTTCATTTGAACAATGTTTATGTTTAGGCCTAGATGTTAACTTCTGTGTTAAGGTGTAGTAGTGTAATTTTAATAGTTTCTTTACAAAAGAGTTGAAGAGTCATAATGCCTTTTGATAGAGTAAGGTGAAAATTGAACGCCATCGCTTGGACCGAGCGAGTTGCGCTGTCACGGAGAACACGTCTAAAATCAATCAAGCCACGCCCTCTACACTTGCTTCTGCCTTCCGCGTATTGGGCAATTGGTGGTTTGCAGCTTCCACGAGCACGCAAGCTTTGAGAGCCACTGTCAGCATACGGTAGATGTAAACGTTGTTGTTATTTCAACATCAGTTCAGAGAAGGAAGATTAGCGTTTATAATCGGGTTCCAAGAAAATATTTTAGCAAGATTTCTACTCTTCAGCTGCATAAAGGGAAGGAATATAAGGGCCACGACGGCCATGAACATGAAATACACCCTACTCCTCGGAAACCTAATACCGTTGTGGTCGCAAAAGAAAAAGACTTAACCAAGGGAGGTCAGATAGGATAGATGAAAGCGAGGAGCCTAGCGCAATTAAGTGGAAGCAATACCAAGACTCAGCTAAGGGTCCCTTGGACACCAACCCACGCTCCCAAGTTCAGAGCTCCTGGGGCCCCCTTAAGTTGTCTTTTACTGCAGGCAAGGATACCGTGGCTGTATTCTACTGTCCCTCACACAGGGAATTAAACAACGAGGCTGAATGATTGGCCTTCTGAGCCTAAGTTAGTGGGTTCAATCCTGGCTCAGCCATGTAAACCAGCCTCGTGTCGGTAGATAACACAAAATAACTATATGACAACTTATCCGATACCCCGATGTCTCCGAGAACAATAAAAGTAGTTAGTGAAACGTAAAACCACAGGACTTCGAATTTTACGCGGAAACCGAATCACAAGGATTTGGAAGTCAAGAGGACACATTGGGGAAAATATTCATTCATAAGAAGGATTAAGGACCGGAGTAATTTTTCAAGGGAAATGTTCAATCAACTTACAATTTTGACATCATTTAAGAAGAGACCTGGGTGACAGCCCTAAATGCAAATGATTGATTGACTGATTGATTGATTGATTGATTGATTGATTTGATTTAATTTCCATTTTAGAAGTCCCACGTGCATTGGTCGGGATTCGAACCACGACCAGTGAGAAGCCTATGATGGTGCCATTCGGATAGTGACTTTCCTACTAGTAAATAAGTTATCTATAACTTATGGGGGTTGTGTTTGTGGTGGTTGTGATCGTTGTTTCAAGAGGGAGTACATCAACGAAACCATCCTCTCTTAATAATCGCCGGCCCGAGTAGATCAGACGGTAGAGCGGTGCCTTCTTAGTTTAAATTGGTGAGTTCCTTCCCGACTCAGTTCAGTGGTATCTGAAAGTGCTCAAATAACGCAGCCTCCTGTAGGTAGATTTACTGGCACGTAAAAAAATATATCCCAAGAGAAAAACGTCCGTACCTCACGTATCTCAACACTGTAAAAGTAATTAGTAAGTCGTAAAACCATTATTATTATTATTATTATTATTATTATTATTATTATTATTATTATTATTATTATTATTTTGAGGGTTGGGGTATAAGTCACGTCAGCTATATTTTCGCACGAATGCGGGATCTAACAGATAGAAATGTACAGGTGGGTGTATTAAAGGTAAGGTACTGTGCAATGTCTGAATAATGCCGAGTAGGTTTATTAGGTGCAGGATATAGCCTAAAGCGAGGAAACTGTAAGGCATAAAATCATTTTGCTATAGACTCTATAATGTTCATTATCATAGAGTACAGTAACCTTTAAAAAAAGAATTCCGGTAGATTGTCCACACCGACCATGCGGGATACATCGGGTATCACTCCTCTTACCATGTGCAAATTTTGCAATCTTCACGTTTCACAGCGTTGGGTCTGTCCTCTCATGTCCCAGATTGTCCCCTTCGGGGATGAGGTCAAATTTGCACAAAGCCAGGTCCGGTGAGTATGGCGGCTGTTCCAGTACTACTCACTCCCAGCTCTGAAGTTGCCTCCGTACAGTCTCTGCTGCATGCGGTGTGGCGTTGTCGTGGAGAAGGATGCTATTGTTGAGAAGGTCCGGTGGTGCCATGCGGAACGAAGTGACACGCAATAAGGACTCTGTTATCATAAGCCACAATGATCATCAGCTTCATAGGGGAAGGGCTTTGTCGGAACTTCTGCCCTAGTGGTGATCCTGCATGTAGCCATTCTGCAGACTGGCGTTTGAGCTCTGGTTCGTAGGCACTGGCCTGGAATTCATCCACGGTCACTATTCTCTCCAGCATTTGCTCGCCATTCTGCCGATAGCGTATCAAGTTGTCAGAGCATATGGCATACCGTGTCCACTTTTGCACGACACTGAGTGTACGTCGCACCCACCGTGATGCAATTTTACGCGGAGAAACGCAGATACAGTTCTGATGATTGTTCGCTTTTCACTGCCTGTTTCGGTTTGTAAGTCAACTAGTGCCCATCTTCTGTCCACGTCCACGCATAGGTAATTACTGCTTGTGGCAAATCAATCCAGACACTAACAGATCTTCCGGACCGTTGCACGTCGCTGCTTGTTTCACGTCCTTGCTGAAATGCTGCTACCCAACTCGCAACGGTTCGTTATGAAAGGGCATAATTCCCCACAGCTTCCACAAATTCTCTATGACATTCTCTGGCATTGCGACCCCAGCGAGTCACCAGTTTGACGTGCACACGCCGTTCTTGCCTTGTCACATCCATTCTGCATGGGGCCCGAGTCACTACTGCAGTCCCATCACCCTGTACGTGGTACCCGTCCATCACACCGCCATCTCATGTATTGCGCCCTGGTGGGGGTGTGATAAGCGTCATGCAATTATAATTATTTATGGAGGAATATATATTTCATTTTCAGAAGCGAGAAGATCTTACTGTACATACAGTGAGAGCAGGCCAGGCCGAGATGGTATGGTGAAACATGCACAGACTATTGTCTCCGCTGAGATTAACAAACACAATGAACGGCAGAATTAGAATTCTCAGAAATTGTGATGAAGGGGAAAGAGAAAGGCACGAGTTGTTGACAAGTTGCGGAAAGTTTTCATAGCCCCGAGCAGAATAGGTAGTGGCGACAGCGCAGAGAGCTGGGTGCAAATTTCTGAGAAATGACGTAGGGGTATCTCCATGTACTAGCGGGAGTTGAACGCAGGGTTGGCACTGGAAGAAAAAAATATGAGCCTTCCCTGTCACGTGGTTTAGGTGGACCAATGGAAAAATTCACTTGACCAAAGCAAGACGACAACTTCGTATTGTAAGAAGCACTAGCGAGGCTAACTCCGTGGATTAAACTGATAGAAGGGAGTGAGTTATCAATTCAGAATAAGGTGGAATTTAGGAGCCTTACTATATTATAAAACTGATAAAAAGTTGATAATTGCGGGAGATTGCATGGTGTAATTCTGAGAATTCATGAATGCTATCCGATGATTGGCTGGAGGCAAAGGACGCCACAATAGAGCGCGAAATCCCAGGCCGGGATACGGCAGCTAAATTCGCAAATATATCCATTACCAGCGGACGATAATAGTTGAGAATTGGTATAGAGCATTTGAGAACATAATTACATCATTGGATATCATATTTAAGCCACTGGCAAAGGCGCAAATAGTCATATGAGGATATCGGGACTGCGCGTCCTAAGATAACCTCCCTTGAACTCGGAAGAGAGGGGATACGAGTATAAATATGAGGTCGTGGACATGGACTGACAACTACTTTTGACAAAGCATTCAAGCGGATACCACGCCTGAGGTGCGTGACAACTTCTGATATTTTGTTCGAGCCGTGATTCCAGGGGTGCGTGTGTGTACTTACTCGTGGGGTAGGGTTCGAAGTATTATATTGTTACATAGTACAGTGATTCATAACGTGATGTAGCTCATATTACAGTTTTGAGCAGTATACTAGTATGAAGTGTTTCAAATAGACAGGACTCAGTAAAGCATAACTTACGGAGTGTGAAATTCTACCAACAGATTAGGAAGTGCGTTACGTGAGAACGGTCACGAGTGTTTATGTCACCTAGTAAACAGTCGATTCTAAACTGATACCTGGTCAGCTACACGAACGTGAGACGGGAAATTCAAGTGCGCGCACGGGCCGTTGTAATGTGGATCCCGAGGTATCCCATGTTCCTAGTGTCCGGGAAAGGAATGAAGAATATATATCTACATTAAGTAGGCTAGATACAAGGCCGAGAGTGTAAAATTTGTGAATAGAATTTAGGGTGGAAATTATTCCAAAGTGCAACAGTTATTTTATTTGTTTTATCCAAAATGTGTAAAGTTGAAAAGGGTCAAGGATTAATTCTTCAAGCTGGCATGAATACCAGTGGAATGCAGTGCTAAAAACCGGAGGGGCTAGGCTCCATGTCCGGTTTTAGCAGACTACAATGGCAGAGATGAGTAACCTTTTCAAATATTTGTAGATTGCTATCGTTAGGGGGGGGGGGGAAATCATGTTATTTTATCATGGTAACTTGATTGTGAAACGAGCCGTTTCCGGCTCGTATAAATTCAAAGATAGATAGACAAAGGGACAAATTAATATGTACATGATTAGATCGATAACTCATCATAATTTTGATTATTAAATAGAGTATAGTAGGGTTGAGTTGTTCATTCAAGTGCTTGAGTTGTTTGATATGATATGGAGCACGTTTCACGTAAATATAATGTTAATATTCATTTAGAAGTGCTTCCAAAGTGTTTTTCCAGTATCCGAACTTTTATAGATATTAAGGCATATGGTTAAGATAATGCAGAGGTAGGGTTGCCAAGTGATTTAAATTGTTGTGGGACGGAATGAAGTCCATTGATTTGTTTGTAAATATCGCGAAGTTCGCCAGTGGACAAAATAATAATAATCTGTACAAGTGTCGAAGTAGTTACATTAATATTGGGTAATGTGTAAAGGCGTGTTTAATAATAATCTTTGAGAATAAAGGCACGGGCCTAGTTGGATAGAATGATTGCAAATCAAAGTAATTTAAATGTGGAGATATTATGTGGCATGAATATTTTATTTGGACAGTGAATCCGATTTTAACACTAATTGTTGAGTTAACGTTTTTTTGCACTCCATAATAATCATAAATAAATTTGGTAGAAACGAGATAGGCATTTTTGATAATATGGTTACGATATGTTTGAGGCCCATTGTGATTTGAGCCAAAAGTTGAGATTTGGAGTTTGTGGGACAGAAATCCGGCCCGAAATGAAAGTGAATTGTACTGATGTTGATGAAGAAATAGATGGATCTTAAGGCCCACATAGAGGTTATATTTATATGCCGGTGTATTGAGTGGCAGAATAGAGTCCACACACCGAGGGTTAGTGAAAATGTTTTGAAGAGTTCCGATGGATAAATGGACTTCAAAATGTAAAAGCAAGGAATAATTTAACACTTGCAGAGATTGGAGGTATTTGTCCAACTGCGAGGTGTTATGGGATTTGAGAATTGTCTTAGGAGCATATGGTCTTCATGAATTAACGACAGTACGAAAATAAGGTTGCGGGTTCGAACACTATTATGTCCCGACCGATGTGAATTCGGATCTTGGTGATTTCTGTTTGGGAGAGAACGTATGTGACTAAATTATAAAGATGGGGAATAAAAATAAAGATTCTCGAAAGCATAAGAATAGTAATAATAATAATAATAATAATAATAATAATAATAATAATAATCCAAGTAAATCATGTCTGGATTGATTAGTGCCAAAATAAATCGGAATTGTAAAAGGGGTTATGCGTTAGACATATTAAGAGTGGACTACCGTGTAACAAGCGAAATTAATTTTTTAAACTAATAATAATAATAATAATAATAATAATAAAATAATAATAATAATAATAATAATAATAATAATAATAAATATTTGAAGAAAAAGAAGAATAATTTTTTAATTTTTATTTATGAACATAATAATGATGGTGGGAATTGAATTGAAAATATTGAAATTTTCAAACCACTTTAATAATGATAATATTAAAAAAAGCAGCAATTTTTTTTAGAAGAAGAATTTACTTTTTTTTAATATATATTTGGACATAATAATGTTGGGAGTTGAAATGAAAAATTTGAGATTTTTAACTAATAATAATAATAATAATAATAATAATAATAATAATAATAATAATAATAATAATAATAATGGGAATATTTGAAGAAGAAGGAGAAGAAGAATAAAAAAGGAAGCTACTTTTTATTTTTTTATTTTTTGATGAGAATAATAAGAGCGAGAATTTGAAGTATTATAGCGAGGATGGTTACGGGTACGATAATCACGATTTCCACTATTAATAATAATGTTGATAATAATAATAATAATATTTTTAATATTTTTATTTTATTTTATTATTTCGGACGCTGATGATGAATGATACTAGGGAAGTCAGCTGGCGAATTAACGTAATAATGTAAATTTGTTGTGAATAATAAGTTAAGTTAGTAGTTGTAAAATGAAGGCAAATCCCTACATCTGGACCATTAGGTTAGAGTCCCTTTGTCGTTTCCTTCAACTAACGATTAGCATATCTTGGTTAGGAACCCGGGGAGAGTTTGTAGTTTCCCGGGTTGGTCTCATCTCAATTAAAGTGGAGGCGATAACATAGTCCATGTGATCGCGCCCACTTAGCCAACAGGTAATTGGTCCACGACCAAATATGGTCATGGTATTAACGAAGGTAAATCTGATACCTTCATATATCAACGGTTCTACCACCCAAATGGAAGGGTGGTCAAAAGTGATAAATATTATGTAATCATTTTTCAGGAATAATTTGCCAAATTACCGGCAAATCAAAGGTCAACAGATTTTGATTGTGTGTAAAAATTATTTTGTTTGCTTAAATAAAATGCTCCTTTAGCATTTGCAAGGAAACAGTTCCAGGTTCTTGTTCTTGTAGAATAGTAAACCCTTGGTGACCGTTTAAATATCCGTCCCCATCCCTAGGATGGAGCCTTCATAATTTCCCTTTGATCTGAATAGATATATAATTTGTGTGTTTTATGATGAGCCTTAAAGTCAAAGATTAGAGTGTCCCGTTCAACCCTGTAGTACTGATTGGATGGCGCCCTTACATTTAGTTTGAGATCTTATATCTCAAAATATAAATTTATTGTTTATTAGTTGCGATAGATTCGGACCGTAACACTCCCTGAGATAAATGCTGGTTGGGGCTCAGGCTTTGAGCGGGTACAGTATTGTCCTTGTACTATAAGTGTCATACTTTCCAGTACATATGGCCATGTATAGTAGCACCGTTCAGAGGTGAGGAAAAAGGTAGTTGCCATTATTATTATTATTATTATTATTATTATTATTATTATTATTATTATTATTATTATTATTATTATTATTATTATTATTATTTTCCAAATAAACTTTCAACTTAGGTTGTGTTTAGTACATAGAGACATATATTGTAGAGATGTTAAATACAGAACAAAATTGGCCGACCGGACAGCAGTGGAATCAGAGTCCTTTCCAACAGAAGAAATATGACCTAGGCCGCCATAGTTCAGCTGGACACAGCAACCGACGCGAAATCAGGAGGTTGTGGGTTCGGATCCCATTGGTGTCCGGTTGGACATTTTTGTTGGTTCTGTACTGTCGGCAGCGCTGAAGTTGGTTTTCTGTGGTTTCCCACATTCACACCAGGTAATTGTTGGTGCTGTACCTTCGGTAAGGCCACAGCCGCTTACTTCCTACACCTAGCCCTTTCCCACCCCATCGTCGCCTAAGTCCTATCTGTGTCAGTGCGACACAGGCCTAAAGGAAATTGTAACAACATATTGCTCTGTACTTAACATTTTTTCAGTATAAGGAAGAGGTTCGATACTCCGAAGAATGAAGTTATTGGTAAAAGAAATGGAAAGAACACGAAGGGCGTGAAAATGAAAGACTCCCTAGGCGTCGCAAACCTAACACCATCAGCGTAGGAAGAGAACAAGAGTTGACCAAGGAAGGTTGGATCAGAGAAGTGAAAGTGAGGAGCGTGGCATTACAAACATAGGCCTATCTTAGCAAATGCAAATCTAAACGTAAAATACCATTTTTTCCAATCAGGAGTGTATGAAGTGAAATATCAAATACAGAATGCCATACTTGGCTAGGGAACCGCGTCCACCAACTTCCGCTACCAATCTGAGAGTCCCTAGTTCCATTTTCAGTTGCCTCTCCCAACAGGCATGGGACTGCGTGAATGTATTCTACCACCTTCACCCACAGGGGGGAATTAAAATATAAGATTACATTCGGAATATAGTGGGTTCGAACCCCATTGTCGGCAGCCTTGAAAATGCTGGAGCAAGGTAATTCTAAAGATACTCTGAAGATAGAACAAAACAACTCATTTCTATAGTGTCGTCAGCGTGTTATTACGACTTTAAACATGTTAATGATGAAGGAGAATAGTATGACTAGTCGGTTTTTAAGGTCTTTTCAACTGATATCGGTTGTTAGGTTCAAGGTGTCAGTAAATCAACTGACACACGTATTCAAATAGCAAGGTTTAAAAATAGTATGCAGGACCAAGAACACTTTACAAACATAGGCCTACATTAGCAAATGCAAATCTAAACGAAAAATGCTATTTTCCCCAATTAGGAGTGTATGAACTAAAATACCAAAAACCAGAATGCAATGGTACATATCGTCGTTGCCGGGACAAAACCTCCTATGTGAAATATTTTAGCTTAGAACTTTGGCCGGTAAGGTTCTGTCAACTAAGGTGCAATATTGTGTGAATGTTGTCAAGGCATTCTCGCTCTTCATAATGTATGTGCTGCGGGTCAGTATATCTCCAACAATATTATCACATAGGAGGTTTTGTCCCGGCAGCGACGATATGTCAAACAAACAAAACTTAATTTCAGATTGCAAAAACATAGGCATGAACGACATTCAGCCTTCGGTGAACACATATACCTTTAACTCCCACCAGTTCACAGAAATCAACACAGACCTTAAAATACACTGTTCAAGATAACACGTTTATGAACGTGTTCTGTGTTAACGGTACTTTTGACACAAGGGTTACCAGTGGCCTTATTGCATATATTGAGACTTGTGTATTCAAAGCAGGAAGCATTTGAATCATACTGTTTCTATAGTCTTAGCGCTGCAGTACAGTGCCAAGAGATCCCTCAAATCAAACCCGTGATCGGTATGTCACAGCGAGGTAAACAGACTGAAGCTTCATTAACGAAGTTCGTATTCCTTCAAGCACGTACAATGAGACATCTTAACGACGTGCAAGTCGCAAGAGCAGTCACTTTGATCCAGAAATGGTGGGCTTTTTGTTGTGATTTCGAGGACTTCAGTGTCGCCGTCTGTCATTTACCGGTCGTGGAATCGATGCAACGAAACAGGTCAGTTCAGCAGGTGGGTTGAAAGAGGTCATCAACGCATTACGACTCAAAATGACATCTGATATCTGGTAATTTCAGCGTTACGTCGTCGTAGCCCTTGTCCCAGGGACCTCAGAAGTGCACGGTTGTCACAATATCACCCGTGACTGGGTGAACCGCCCATTAAATTATAAAGAAGAAGAACAAGAAGTCACGGTATCCAACTAGAATTTAATGAACAGCTTACGCGAAAGGAACTTACGACCCAGACGACCTGTTAGTGTGTGTTTCACTTATCCACGTAACGCGTTAACATCAAGTAGCTTGCCTTCTGTTCGCCCGTAACCACGTCAATTTGCAAATTAGCTGCTTTATTCACAGGCGTGTTATGATTTCTCTTGACTCAAAGTGATGGCCTCTTACGTGTATGGAGAGGTCTTGGTGAGCGTTACTAGAAAAATATTATATAGTAAAACGACAGATTCGCGGGGATTAGTGTCGTCAGCAGTACAGATCTCGTCGTTGACCGTAGCTGCCTTACTGCCAGAGAGTGCATCAACCAGACCACATGGTGGTTGCTGCAATAGGTATTGACCCTAAATTCCTTCTCATGCACGACACTGCCAGGGCGCATGTAGAGGACGACACCGGAGATGCATTGAAAAGGCTTCACATACAAGTGATGAAATGGTCAGCGGGGAGTCCCGACTTGAATCCCATTCAGCACGAGTGGCACATGCTTGACAGACGTGTTCGTGGTTGTCCTGTTGCACCACAGACTGCAGAGACTCTCACTGAAAAATAGGAACAGATACCGCAGAGTGACTTCTGTAGACCTGTACGGTATATACCACGTAGGTATCAGGCTATAATAAATTCTTATGGAGGGCATACGTGATATTAAAACTCTCAAACTGGGAAGAAATCCAAACGTGATGTCTATTCCCATTTTCTTTCTGTCACTGTTCGGATATTTAAGTTTATTTTGTAAGGAACAAATGAAATCCAATTATGTTTTATTGTATAATTTATCTGCAAAGAATACAGGTATATCTGGTAACAATGCTAGTTGTCAGTAATTGTTCTATGCAGTATGGCATTCGTTCAAAAACGTGTTACGATAATTCTTCCCTACATCGAAAATAAAAGTGAATCATTAAACATAAAGGAGGCAATAGAAGAATTAAGTTTACATATAGATTTAATTAATCCGTGGGGAGTGTACTCTGATGTGAATTGCTTCTGAAATGTGAGTTAGGTCATACTATCACGTACCAAATTCTCTGAATTTAGGCAGGGGCCTATCACTCCGAAACTCAACCTATTATTTTATCATTACCCATAAACTTAAGTACAATCACACTATTAATTTATTAATGAATGACGAGACATTCCAAAATCATTTTCATATAAATAGACTATAACCGGTGACTTCACCGATGCACGTTAGCGGAATATTAACTGCGAGACCAATCGTGCAGTCCACGCTTAACAGTTGAAAGAAACGGACATACAGCAGGTGGAGTCCAACACATACACAAAGTAAACAATATAGAGCTTACACACGCATGGTAAAAATTAATTGATAGAATCTGATGTTCTTTTAGGTAGGAAACGTGTCATTCTGTTGTACTAATATGTATGTGTGGTTACCCCTTAGTTCCACTTCTTGCTACGGGGTCAGGAATGAGGCGAGATTAAATTATGTCATGTTTTACGGCTGGATGCCCTTCCCGGCGCCAACCTCACTTGAGGAACTAATGAAGATACGAAATGAGTGATGGTGGTTTTTACGGGGATATCGTGGTGGACAGAGGTGAAACAAGGTTCGGGCATGAACGGGTGGACAGAGAAAAGATTAAATAGTAATTTAAAACTTTAAATTTCTGAATATATTTCTTTCCTTTTCTTTTCAGTTTTTTTTTCATTCTGCTAAGCAATAACAAATAGTCAGGTACAAATTTTAGCTCATGAGCTCGAGAAAAGTGTAAAGCAGACAACGTGACTTAAAACATGAGTTTGAAGCTCCCCAGTTATAACTCCAACAAGAGCACTACTGCTCCCTTCGATAACTCCCCAAGGAGACTGAGCTCCAAAATTTACAACAGTAGGAAGAGCGTCTTGGTTCCACACAATTACTTTCTAGGAGACTATTCTCCAAATTTTACAAGTTCAGGTTCTTAAAGGCACAATCTACATTTTACCGAGACCAATCAGTATTCACTGTCTTATCTGCTCAACAGTTACATTTAAAAGGAAATTAATAATGGAAGTTAACTTTAGCAGGGGTAACAAGTACCGATTCTACCTGGCCTTAGTTAAAATAGAAAAGATTTAAGTTACTGGCCGAAAATCAAAATGTTAGGAGGCGAACTCCTGCACTCCTCTGAAATACACTTGAAAAATACCTAAAACCCTATTTGGGCTAATGGCCCTAAGTTACAGAGGCTAAGCCTATACTACGGAGGTGACTAGATGAAGAGAAAATTTCAATTACAAGGAAAATATAAATTTAAGGTTTACGAAAACACAGGCACCTCAAGACCAAGTTGAAAGGGAATATAAGACGGTTCCCACTCTTTATTCCCTAAGTTGAATTCAGATCTTAAACCAGAAGTAGAATTTACATGGACGGACTACATAAAAATGTGAAACCTTCCCCTCGAGTTAACTTCCTGAAACCATTATATGGTTAAAATATGTCTGCCATTACCTTGAGCTGGTGGACCTTCCGAAGATGAACGAGGCGAGCCCTCCCCTGCCTCCTCTATTAACACACTCTACTGCTGGACTGGAGCGATCGAAAGACAACATGGCCCAGAAGGTCCCATCTTTTATAGCTGAGAGGAAGGTTCCAGAAATCTCTGGGCCGAAGCCGTGGGCACACCCCAAATTTCTATTGGACAATCAGATAAATATGAAAAACCCCGATTGGTTACTTAAATGTACAAAATTTCCTATTGGCTACAATTTTAAGCTGGCGGGGAGACATAGAAGTGCTAATAACCTTTGAACACCAAAAACACAATCTACAAACAACACAGTTTAGAAATCCAATGTTTACAAAATTTCTCTTGAAAATTAATTAATTGTCCTCTCGTCAGAGTGAGCACATAAGTTGATAGTAGAGACATGTGTCGATGAATGTTCAGAATTGTTCCGAAATGAGTTTCAATTTTCATGTTATAGATGGCCTTCTAAAAGGCGCTTAATTTAAATGCACGGGACGGGTGAACCTCCGGTACAGTGGTGGTAGTGATTATTGTTTTAAGAGAAAGTGACGGTGAATAAAATTGGGAAAGGAGGTGGAAGGGATTGATTGTGGACTTTGAAAAGGAACTATCCCGGCATTTGCCTGGAAGTGAAAATGGGAAACCAAAGGAAACTATTCTCAAGACAGCAGTTGAACCCACTCGAAAGCAGAGTTTGGCCGTAGCTCGTTAATACGCGCGGCCATTCCGCTCCGTATTCTGTTGTTACAGTATAGGCCTATTCTGTCATTAATAAATGTTTTATTTCCAGGTGTTTTCTTTATCTTGTGTAAGTTTCGACTGACTGGAAATCCTAAAGGCTATATATTAACCGCGTTGAAATTGAGACGAAATGGATTTCGCTTCATAATATTTTTTTTTAAAAGTGAAAATAAACGGATTAGGTCCTTCAAGTACACGCGACCTCAGAGGTACAGTCGGTTCTCAAGAAAGCAGGTTCGGTGCCGGCTGAGGTTGGTGGCATTTGAAGGTATTTAAATGCGACAACTCTGTGTCCTTGGCTTCCTGAATGTTAATGATGTCCTGCAGGACAACATTCCGATACCCTGATGTATTTTACAGTCGATAAAAATTTTGGGGACGTTAAACATGTAACACAAATATTACTCGTCGTTTGAGAGTCAATCGTAAGAAAATATTTTAGAACATAACTAATGTTCGTTTTGCGTCTTGTCTCAGAACGGTTACAATGAGTAAGCTAACTCACAGGAAAGTATCTAGTAAGCGCCCCAGGCGTAAATGTTGATAAATAAAGTGATTATAAGATTCCTTTCTTCAGTACAGAGATATTTTGCATATTAACGTTTATATCTAGAAGTATAATTACTAGGTAATTATAACGCGGTTGCTTCTGAACTGGTCGCATATCACATTAGCACCTTTGGATTCAAATAATTGTCATTAGGAGTGATCGCAACTCCAGGCAGTGGAGAAAGCCGCCCTGTTATCTGCTCATGTAATTAAATCCCTCTGGTGTCGGCCTCATCAGATGTCATCATCTCAACTTCACTGTGGCCAAGCATGCTGCTCTGCTGGTACTTAAAGCAGGAATGTTAGGATTGTAATACTTTCTGTCCGTTACTTGATGGGTTCGGTATCCACCTCGTATGTAAAGCTGAGTTGGACTCTTGCCTGCTTGATAACCTATGCTTCTAGGACATCTGAACCCTTTATTGCCCGGGCACACTATCCTATGTAGTAAGTAGGCCTACGGGTTGACAGCAATGCGAGACACTCGCTCTTGCGTGCGCACAGGTTGCCTGTAACAGTCTGACTTCCAGAAGTATCATTTACGAGGTCATAAATTTGACTCGTGTTAGATATTAATTTTGCTTTCAAAAATTCTGAATTCAATATGGACAAGTTCCTGATTGAAAGGAGAAATGTTGAGTATCAGTTAGTCAATGACAAAATCTAACGGTAACAATCAATTAGAACGAATCTATTCCAAGTTTGTGTTATGAAAGAAATGTCGAAGAAAATTAGGAGGACAAGAATCGTAACAGACTTTTGTCCGTTGAATAGGAAATGAATATGTCTTTGTTTTCTGTTCCACCACAAATTCAGCTCTTGTGTAAGAAACGCGAAGCTCAAGTTTCTCATTAATCTTTTTCAACCGCTTTTCCCATACTTGTGGGGTCGCGGGTGCGAACTGTGTTGCACATGTGGATTTGGCCCTGTTTTATGGCTGGATGCCCTTCCTGACGCAAACCCTATATGGAGGGATATAGTCATTCAAGTATCTCATTATTAACTAAAATATGTTATTATAAGGGATGTCAATATATCTCGTGTACAATTAATGTTCAATCTAATTTTCTTCTCTTGCTTCTTTTTCAAAATAAATATTGAGTGAAATTATTTCAAAAACTGTCAGCAATATAACAAAGGCACAGCTAGTGAATAGCGCGGCGCAGAAGTGTGCCGTGTCACGCCTGTTGAGAATCACTATTCTAGGGTGTATATGGAAGTTTAAGCGGTTCTGATCATCGGATCCAGGGTATTGTTAGGTTCTCCTGGAATTAATATGGGAGGAATTATTGCGCCATCTCGGAATGAGAGGAAAATAATCTCACCATTAATCATTCTTAGTAGTCGAAAACTGTCTTGAGTCAGGAACCGATCAGTCAGATCTGTTTCTCAGTTATGTTATAGATCGTACCGTACTGAATTCAGCCTCGTAAATGATTATTCATTCTTCTAGTAAATCATCTTGTGGTTTCGTAACTTTCAGCACATCTTCCGAGGAGTCTGCCATGTCGAAGACGGTGTTAGAATCAACACAATCCGGTACACGGACGACACATGTTGATCTGTAAAGGGTGCAGAAGCTACATGACCGCGTTCCGGCACTGAGTGAGTTCAGACTGAAGCTGAACCCAAAACAATTCCCTGGTACGCTAAGAAATATCTCAAAAAAATGGGCTTATGGCCACATGACGCGCACAACATTTTCAGAACAAAATCCTGGCTTTTGGGACTCCATGTGATGTCAAATGGACAACCGATGCAAAGTGGTCGGATAAACACCGTGCTCCACACAGTGATCTAATGAAAACCTACTAGATTAAACGAAAATTGAATAAATGCCAGAACGTATACTAAAATTTATCGCGGTACCTAGCTGGCCTATTAGTGAACAATAAATAAATAAATAAATAAATAAATAAATAAATAAATAAATACTCGTTTTACATCCCACTGACCACTTTTACGGTTTTCGGAGGTGCCAGAATTTTGTCCTGCCGGAGTTCTATCGCCTGTCAGTAAATCTACGACACACTTGTCCCAAACTACCAAAACGGGATCTACATAAGAAAGTCCGGGGTCAAACTTACCAAGTTGGACTCAGAAGGTCAGTGCTCTACCCTCCGTGCCACCCATCCCAGCTCGCACGGATGACCTAACTTGGATGCTTGCCAGTCAGACCGTACGTGGAAAGTGGGTGCTGTCTGCCGTATGAGGTGAATAAACCTGTTGTGTGAGATTAGAAGGGAAGTTTATAGGCAGCACAGAATAGTTAACTGTCGGGTGGTTGAAATGACACAATTCACGCGGGAATCTAACCCAATACCCCTCAGATCAAAGGCCAGGTCACAGAGCCGTACTTCTTATTTACCTTAGTTATAATCAGAAATAACGATAAAGAAGAGCGCTGAATAATCTGATTAAACAATATTATCTAAAGTATTAAGCAATATTTCACGAAATCCTTATTTTCTACAAGTATTTTCTTCTTCGAATAGTTCCATCACTCCCCTAAAATGCTGCAAAAGTTCTTTATTTCAAGTTTTGAGATACTCCAATCTTGCCGGACTGAATGGATCAGATGGAAGTGCGCTGGCTTTCGATCCAAGTTGGCTGGTTTGATCCCAGCCCTGTCGGCTGGTTCAAACACACCAGCATCGTGTCAGCAGATTTCCCGGCGGGACAAAATTGCGGCTCCGCGGCGCCTCCTAGAACCATAAAAAGTATTTGTTGGGGCGTAAAACCATTATTATTATTATTATTATTATTATTATTATTATTATTATTATTATTATTATTATTATTATTACCGGGATACCCGTGGAGCAGAAAGAGGTTAAAGAAGGTGCCGGGGTGAATGGGTCTATCTACAATATCAAGAAGAAAGAGGCGGTCCCGCCTCCTGCCTTAACACGCACACACAGGAAAACGATGATCAATTGGCCAGGAAACATGAAAAGCCGCAGTCTATATACCCTCAGGGAAGGTTCGAGAGGATTCTGGGCTAATCCGTACACACCCTCTCAATTTTATTGGCTAAACTCAAAAGTTACACTCAAAATCGAACAAGAAGCGTGTGATAGGTTAAAAATTAATTACAGGAATTTTTCGTTGGCCAGATTCAAAACTGGCGGCATGAGACAGAAGTGTTGCAAACCTAGAGTTACAAAAAAACAAAACAAAGAAAAACAGATGAAAGTTGAGAAAACGTATAAACACAAAATTTCTTTCAATAACAACTTCCTTTACCTTGCACCAGAGTGCATGATCGTAGCTTTTTTGTAGTGTCATCTGTGGGAAAATGTCCAAGCTTCTTGATGTATAGCAAAACAAAACAAGGAGAAATTCCATCAGTTTAGGAAACTTCAGAATAACACAAATCCTTAATTTTTCAGTGGTGACATCTTCCGATTAAAGTTCCAAGTTCAGGTATTATCAGTTTCATCTTTTGATCGATAGGGGAATTCATAAAGAAGCTTATTTGAATTTGCGGCGTTGAGTTGTACCTCCCGGTACAATTATTATTATTATTATTATTATTATTATTATTATTATTATTATTATTATTATTATTATTATTATTGATAAGAAGTCATTGCCAACACAGCCATTCTTGTGTCTTGCGCCCAAACATTTAACCTGAAATAGTGTTACATGGTCAGGATGATAACTCCTCAGCCCTATTATTTGGATGTAATGACTATAACTGCTGCTGAAATGATCTCACTAGGCTGAATGAACTCCGTACCAGGCTTTAGATTAGAATGTAAACACTGGAACGAACTTGGAATTGAACTCAGAACTGGCAATAAAAAACAAATTTATATATATAAATTGAAACATATAAGGACTTAAACTGTAAGGATATTTTTGTTATTGTTGTATCAATATTCTATCATTTTACAAGGACCTTAACATTAATGGAAGTACTCTCGATCAGAGGCTTGCTTAGCTGGGACGAAAAAGATTTACTTCATTCTCTGGAAGGATGCAGATGATTTCTCGTGAGAAGGTTGAAGAATTTCCAGATTTTCACTTCTGTAGAAGCACACAGCCCTCGAATTCACTCGTCATTCCACATAAATGAGTACCAGGTTATTTACTAGGGATAAAGGTGCCCAAGTATAGATGTAAATATTTTATTCACTTTCATTCACTTTTTTTTAAGAAATGTATTTTTGGTATCCAGGACAGTGCCCACTCAGCCAGTGAATTATGTAAATGATGTATTTATTTTATACGTTGTTGGGATACAGGAGAGATAGATTCATTTTCCCGTCAGGAGGCCCTTTATGGTACACACGAGTAAGCCATGGATCAAAGAGAGTTGAGAGTGGAATAGTTGTGGTAAAGATCGATGCTAGTTTAAGTTTGTACATCCGCAATCCAATTGTGTGTGTGTCCACATCTTGTCCTGTTTCTCTAAGGGATCAGGTATGAAATGAGATTAATCTTCGCAGCGAGTTTGTACCACCGGATGCCCTTCTTGACATCAATCTCGTCAGAGGAGTTAATTTGATTCGCAGTAGAATATCAAAGATAAATTCATATAATTCGAGTAGGCGTATTGGTCACTTTTGTGTAGAGCTGACGTAAGAATAAGCAATAGGCGTGTTTGGTATTCTAATGACAATTTTTATAGTAGACAAGTAGTGCGAGCAAAGTGGTGTGAACATCCAAAGAACATGTGATAGAGATCTTTATATGTGTCAGCTGAACGTCAACAGAACGTAGATCGTAGTACTTGGCTTTTGTGAAGGTAGTGAGGAAAAGAGCCGTGATGAAATTTCATTCTTGCCCTTGCTCGGATAAATTGGTGGGAGTAGGGGACCCTTATCGTGCCAAAGAATGTGCCATATATCAGGATGGATAGTGACATAGTGTTTTCCACGTTTTTGTTCTATTCACTTAGTGTAAGGTTAGAGAATTACTTATCTTTCACTCATCTGTATTCTTCACGAGTTTGACGTACGGTGATGGCTTTGCTTAGCTTTGTTTACTCTCGCGTTAGACAGAAATAGGAAGAGTGGTTTGGTTGTTAATTTTCGTTAAGTAATGCATAATATAATCTCTTCTCATTTACTTAACTTTAATCAGCATTTGTATTCAGGAGCAGTCACCGAATTAATATAGTGATATAAAACTTGAATACACAAAGATAAAATACAAAATTATTTGTTTTGCGCGAAAGAAGAAGGGTTTTTCCTCGCATTAAATTGTAAATGGCTTTACTCTTTTTCCTCTTTATTTCAGCCCTGTTACTTCGGTGTGGAGAGCCAGACCGAGCCACATTATACAACAACGTGTAAAATTAAAGTGAAGAAGGTCGGAAATGCAAAGTAGAACATCAATTTGAATTTGCAGGGATAAGGTTGTATTTCTCATTGCCCAGGGTGTTTGCTTGTGATAGAGGTAATTGGATTTCTTGTGGATGAGACTTGCGAGATTTGTGGAGCGGAGGGGTGGAGTATGCACGAGTACAGTCAAAGTGGTAGTTGAGTGAACAGTTATTAAAGAAGAAAGAAACACCGTACGAACAGGAATTGAAATATGAAAGATTAAAACTGTGATGCTCTTACCAGCTACTGTTGAAGATGGTAATTATGGAATAGTTTACACGTCGTCAGTCACGTATATATATAATATACTAACAAGATACCCGTGCTTCACTACGGTTTTAAACCCAAAGTTATAATTTAAAGTTTTACATTTTGGAGATTCCACTGTCAGCTGAGTCTGTAAAACACGCTCTCAGTTCGTACGTCAAATTGTTTTGGGGGAATAATTATTTACACTCTGAGCTAACACTCATTTGAACCCCATACGGAAGAATTTGAATGTTTTAAACTCTATCTTATTTAACATCTAGGATGTAAAAGCGACCAACCTGTGAAATTTTGATTTTGTACGTCGAATAGTAATGGAGGAAAAAACACTTTTTAAGGGGTGAATTCTTTAAATATTTATAACATCTAGGATATAGAAGAACACACTTCATAAAAAATGAAGCTCGTGCTGGAAACGGTTTCGGAAGAATGGATATTGTGTTTTTGAAAGTCAACCACCATCTAAAACCCTTAGGGGAGAAATATTTTGAGGTACACGGTATTTTACACCTAGGACATGAAAGAAGACCCTTCTTGTAAAATTACAACTTTGTACGTCAAACGGTTTTGGACGGATGAATTTTTTCGTTTACAGAGCTAACCTCATTCAACACGTTAGAGGTGGAACGTTAAAAATATTTCCTATTTCATCATTATCATCATCATCATCACCATCATCATCCAATTCTATCATTACATGATGTGGCCTCTTTAAGTCTTGAACTCAGCTAAGTCTTTAGCAAAACTCTTCAGGTGGAACGGTCTCGAGCAGTTCTCTGCCAGGTAGCACCAGCTATTCTCTTAATGTTTTTGTCCCATCTCTCTGGAGGTCTTCCTCTAGGCCTTTGATGATCTCTTGGACTCCATTCTAACACTAGCTTCGTCCATCTGACATCTTCGTTTCGAACAATATGTCCAGTCCATTGCCATTTTAAGGTGGCTATTCTCTCAAGAATGTCATTAACATAGTGACTGATCTGATGTTATCTGCTCTCTTCTTATCTTTCCTCGTAAAACCCAGCATTGAACTTTCCATGTCTCTCTGTGCTGTCCTGAGTTTTCCTTTCGTAAATTCGTTCAGTGTTTAGGTCTTATAGCCATAAGTCAGCACAGGATTTTAAATATATACTGCTATTTGGAATGTTTTCATAGGTTAAACCGTTTTGAGGAAGGAATGAATATATTTGTTTTCGGATCTTAAACCCACTTAACTCTCTGAGCGGACAAAATTGTTTCAAACCTTCTGTTATTTAACACACAGGATATCGTTGTAATTGTAACTTCATAATTCAAACGGTTTCATATAAATGCATCATTTCATCATTACTCACCCCCCAGTTAAAACACCCTTAGGGGTGTATTGTTTTAAATTCACTTCTTATTTGTATCCTCATAAAAAGACTTCAACTCCTTTTACACCCCCTTTAAGTTTATTTCACGCCCCTGCCACAGAATACGTGTGTGTATTTTTAAAGGAGATTCCAAATACCCATTTTTATGACTGTAACATCTTCAGTTTTTGAGATATATGTATCCTCATAAAAGGTATTCAACCCGGTTTTCACCTTTTTTCACTCCCCTTAAGAGGATTTTCCGAAAACAAAAACTATGTGTTTCCTTATTTTTAAAGGACATTCCAAATACCAATTTTCACGCCTTTAAATTGTTAAGTTTTTGAGATATAGATGCACACATTTTAAAAATTCACTCCCTACTTTTCACACCCTTTGCGTCAGAATATCCAAAAATCCTCCCTTACTGAGCGCCTTGGCTCAGCGATGATGAATTAGTCAGTCAAGACATGTTATATATATATGTGTGTGTATATATAAACTATTAACTTATGCAGCTGAGGGGTAGTGTTGCAAAAAAATTACAATTTTGAGATAAACGTAGTTCCTATTGTTGCTGGTACCCGGGAATTAACAAGATTGACAAGATTTTTCCTAATGTTATTATTTGTTGTCCAAAATTAATGGCCATGTTGGTGAAATTTCTCAGAACTTGGTAACTATGGTTTTAATATCTACACAAAACTTTCCTACTGTAATAGAGGGGAATCTAAACGATTTTATGGTAAATGGAGTGTCTCTTATTGATTTTTTTTTTTGCTATGGGCTTACGTCGCACCGACACAGATAGGTCTTATGGCGACGATGGGATAGGAAAGGCCTAGGAGTTGGAAGGAAGCGGCCGTGGCCTTAATTAAGGTACAGCCCCAGCATTTGCCTGGTGTGAAAATGGGAAACCACGGAAAACCATTTTCAGGGCTGCCGATAGTGGGATTCGAACCTACTATCTCCCGGATGCAAGCTCACAGCCGCGCGCCTCTACGCACACGGCCAACTCGCCCGGTCTCTTATTGATTAATTTCGTATTATTGTTTAAATTATCTTTCCTAAGGCTATGAGTGGTTAATTGTTGTGCTATTCAGTTATTGTTTGTAATTGTTGTAGGCGTACTTCAGTATATGCATCTAGCATCTGTTGATTGTGTCACGAGTTTAAGCTATGGATGAATATTCATAGCCTGTCTCCATAGCCTGTTCATTGGCAGGAGACTGTAAAAAGAGAAGTAATGCGGAAAAGGAAGTAAAGAAATCTATTAGGTATGAATCTGAACCAGACATATCTTGTACTCATAGATACCAAATTCCAAAATCACGGGTTCAAACAGGGCGTAGGTAGTCGGATTTTAGAAAGGTGGGGAAGTCTGTATGTAAAAGATGTATTGTGACACATTTGGAGTTTACCCGACACAAGCAGGCTAATTAATACCCATTCAAAGATCACCCAAGAAAGTTTCTATTTCTCTGCCACCTGGTAGATTTAACTGGAACGTCGAAACTGACATACAGGCAGCTTAGATGGCATCAAATGAAACATCCCTGCATTATGCTTGTTGGAGGCCATACAGTTATTATTATTATTATTATTATTATTATTATTATTATTATTATTATTATTATTATTATTATTATTATTATGAACAGGAGTGAAATTATAATACCATAGAGCTTACATTCAGTGATGTAAATCATTTTAGTGGGAAGCTTCCTTCTAATAAAACAAAGACTGAACAAGATAAAGAAAAATCGAGATCAGTTTCATGTATGGAATTGAAATAGGGAGAATTTTGCTCTATGTTCACGCATTTTCTTCAGTATAAATACTTCATGAGCAAGTATTTATTTAATCGTGAAATTCTCAATTCTAATATTAATATTTGTTAGGAAATTATGAGAGTTGCTATAGTAGCCCCAGTGTAAAAGGAAAGAGGTGATAACATCAAGTGGATAATTACAGGCCAGTCCAGCTTGACATGTGTTGCAAGTAAGATCTTGGAAAGGAAGTTCGGGTCTAGGAAGTTTATTCCAGTGAGGGATCACCTTGTAGGATTCCACCAAGATATAACAGACGTTTTGGATTTAAGAGGTCAGATGGATTGTGACGGTATTGACGTAGAACAGGTAATGGGAGTCTACTGACGAAAATAAGGGCTATAGGACTTGATAAAAGAGTGAGTGGGTGGATAAATTTCTGGGAAACAGAACTCAGAGAATTAGATCAGGTTAAGCATTTTCTGATCGTGTAGTGATTAAGAGGGGTTCTGCAAGGCAGTATTATTGGACATTGAATATAGATACCTCATGAGTATCGTTGTAAGTTCTAAGATGTTAAAATAAGCAACGATGCTCATTGGGGTAATCACATTAATAAGATTGTAAATTAAGGTTACAGATTTCTTCATATGTTTATGATGGTAATTAGGGTTGTAGTAAGGTTGTAAAGGAGAGGATAAGTAAGTCGCTGGTAACACCCCAGTATGGTTCCAGGATACGGGATCCTCACCAGCATTACTTGATTCGAGAACTGAAAAATATCGAAAGGAAAGCAGCATGAAAATACTGTAAACTTCGGCTTGGGAGTAAGGAGATGAGCTCCTCGAGTAAGTGGAATGTTTTGCGCTGTCAGCAGAGAGACGGCGTGGAATGATATTAGTAAACGAATACGGTTGAATGGAGTTTTTAAAAGTAGGAAAGATCATAATATGAACTTTTCTTGGAACTGAAGAGGAAAATTGGGGCAAATATTCATTCATAGGTAGACTTAGGGACTGAAACAATTTACAAGCGGAATCTTCGAAAAATCTTTGAAATTATTTAAGAAAAAACTAGGTAAACAACTGACAGCGATTGTGCCACCTGGTTATAGACCTAAAAGCAGATCAGTGGTGATTGAACTGATTGGCATTTGAGACTATTGGAAAGGAACGATCTGTGTTACATGAATTACTGGCACGTTAAAGAAGTTCTTTAAGAACATAAATAGGCGTTTTGACGACCTTCAAAACTGGCAGCCTTGTCCTCGTTGGATATAGATAGCAGGTGGGAGTAATAATAACTTAAGTATTTTTCAGATAATAACATAAAGTATCCACTCAGACAAAAAAGAGTTATGAATACTATTTTACTATCGCAGTGAATACAATTTTACTGTCGCATTTCATGCTTTTAATGGCATTGGAACTCTCTTCATTTGATCTGTTAGATTGTGGCACTTAACGCGTTTGGTAAGGGAGACTTAAATAAATCCACAGTAACTGATTTAAACACACTGACTGAGCAAATGTCAAGGGATAGCGGAGCACTGATGCGCAGGTGTGTTGTCTGCGCACCATACGCCCCCTGTGCCAGCGGCAGTTGTATAGGAGACTTTGTGAGCAGTGGCTGTGCATGTGACAGATGTAACATGGAACGTTGTCGTGAGCTGACACAGTTCGAACTGGGTATGGTGGTCGGTGCCCGACAGATGGGAAGTGCGATTTCGGAAGTCGTGCGGGAATTCGGCTTCACGCGATCAACCGTGCCCAGGGTGTATCGTGAATGGTTGAATGCGGGTGTCACCGTCTACAACAGACGAACGACCGGCTGTCCAGCCACCCTCGATGACCGTGACCGGCGACATCTGAGACGGATTGTCAATAGTGACAGACGGGCAACCGTGCAACAAATCACGGTTCAATTCAACACAGGCCGTGCTAGACACGTCTCCCAGTGGACAATCCGTAAGAACATGGATTCTATGGGGTATGGGAGCCTGCACCGCACACGGGTGACACTGTTAACCCAACGTCATCGGGCACAACGACGCGCATTTGTCGCCAGTTACCAGGAATGGACACTGGAACAATGGCGTAACGTGATATGGTCGGACGAATCACCATTTCAACTGCACCATGCGGATGGGAGGCACCGTGTATGGCGCAGACCATATGAAGCGATGGATCCCGCCTGCGTCGAAGGTGTGGTCCAGGGCGCTGGTGTCTCTGTTATGGTCTGGGGCGCATTTTCCTGGTATGGAATGGGCCCCCTAGTTGTTCTGGAAGAGACTTTGTATGGTACGCGGTATTTTGAGCTCCTCGGAGACCATCTCCACACATTTTTGGCCTTTCAGCGCCCAGTCGGTTCTGCGGTGTTTCAAGATGATAACGCGCCACCACATCGCTCCCACTTCGCCCGGGAATGGTTCCAGAAACATGCAGCGGAGGTCCAACGACTTCCATGGCACCTACGAACAGACCAGCATTGGCGGCTGCTCTGCAAACGATTTGGTGTCAGCTGTGTCCAGAGGACTACCAGGGACTTGTCGACTCACTTCCACGGCGTCTCACTGCAGTTCGCAGGGCCAGAGGAGGCCCCACACGCTATGTCCCATGACATTTGCTAAGTCAGTGTATTTTGCTGCAGCTATATCCCAGCGTGAGGGGAAGGTAGGATCGGCCTGTTACGGCCTCTAAACAACTTGTTCTCTGTGGTGATTGCCATTGGTGGTAACACCTAGAAACTTCAGTTCTCATACTGTTTACTGTCTTAGGAAGGCAGGCTTCTTTGAGTACTTCTACGATATTTATTGCTACATTCCAATAGTATCATTTTCAGTATTATGGAATTCACGGACTACTGCGAGATTAAGCCATAGCATGCTGTGCAATCACTCGACTGCTGAGGTTTTAGCCGAAGTACTCTGCCTACAATTAGGTGAAATTATCGCTTTGAAGTAAAATGACATAGCATTTTACGGATGGTGCCGATTATCTTGTCCACGTAGGTGTGTAAGTTCTGGTTCGTCTTCGGATTTCACAATTATTGTCTTTGACAGGATCGAATATTTTTCTCAGAATCTTTCTTTCTTTGGCTTACTTTATCAACCATGTCCTTCTTGTCCATTGTGAGACAGTCCGCAGCGTGTAAGGCATGTGGTCGGATGACAATGAAGTAATGCCTCAGCTTCGAATTTAAAAATATTGACCTTTTGTATTAGACACCCTTAGTTAACTGTCATGCCATTTCGATTTTGTTCATGCGTGATGCCAAGATTATTATTATTATTATTATTATTATTATTATTATTATTATTATTATTATTATTATTATCATCATCATCGAACAAGTGGCTACGCGGTTAGGTCACGTAACTATCAGCTTGCGTTCGGGGGGATAGTGGGTTCGAACCCAGCTGTTGACAGTCTTGAAGATCGTTAATTAAGGCCACGGCCGTTTCCTTCCCATTCCTAGCCCTTTCCTATTACATCGTCGCCATAATATCAATCTGTGTCGGTGCAACGCAAAGCAGTTTTTTTAACATTTTATTATTTTGCATTTAAATCTGTATGTAGTATTGTTACCCGGAGACCGCGAGATTGGACTGAGGGATGGCTCGAGGTTCAGTCACCCTCAAGAGACCAACTGTGAGGAACTGGCTGATACGAGAGGCAGCGGACATGGTCGCCGAAGCCAAACAACACGGCTAAGGATGTCATCATACTAACCGTGGTGATTTATTTTCACAAATATGTTTATTTTTCTATTTTATCCTAATTAGTAACCCTAATTACTTAAAATATACTCAGCAATAGGCCACCGAATAGACTTTTGGTTTCTCTGCCACGTGGTATATTAAAACGGAACATCGAAATCGATACGCTGGTAGCCTTAAGCCACGTGTAGACGGTGCATCCTTCCGTGCCTTACCGTGTACAACACTACCTCGTAGCTACAAGGATTCTTGCCTTATGCCTTGTTGTTTACACCTGCTGATGTAAGACGCATGCAGTAGCACAAGAAAATGTATTATAGGTCACTCCAATGTACCGGTGTTGCTGCGATTCTTTCATAGTTACTGAAAGCAAACGAAACCGTAATCGGAAATGATGGATGTCGGTTTTTTCTGCAATTGGCTTTACCTCGCACCGACACAGGCGATGGGACTGGAAAGGGCTATGAGTGGGAATAAAGCGGCTGTGGCCTTAATTAAGGTACAGCCCCAGCATTTGTCTGATGTGAAAATGGGAAACCACGGAAAATCATCTTCAGGGCTGCCGAACCCACTATCTCCCGAATACTGGGTACTGGCCGCACTTAAGCGACTGCAGCTATCGAGCTCGGTCAGGTTTTGTGGGTCGGAATTGATGGCTGTTATTTATTCAGAAACTTAACGAATATCAGCAAGTGATTTTGAAGGGGTTGGAACATTTTCACGGAGTGACACTTGCACGGAGTCTCGATTTTCATATCCTCGGGTATTAATAGACACGTAGAGTACTTTTCATAGCCTCGATTGAAGAAGTGGCCTACCTCTTCGGTGTGAATTGTTGAAATCATACTCTCTCATTTCCTAGCACTATTTTTTTTTTTGCTACACTTTTTCTCACTTAGTTCGCCGCTTCATCCGGATTTTAAACATGACTTGCCTCGCCTAAAACTATATTACTTTGTCTTGTTATTCTTCCTTTACAGCCGGGCTGAGTGGCTCAGACGGTTAAGGCGCTGACTTTCTGAGCCCAAGTAGGCAGGTTCGATCCTGGCTCAGCACGATGGTATTTGAAGGTGCTCAAATGCGGCAGCTCCATGTCGGTATATTTATCGACACGTGAAAGAACTCCTGCGGGGAAAAAATTCGGTACATCGGCATCCGCGAAAGCCGTAAAAGTACAGTAGTTAGTGGAACGTTAACTAATAACATTATTATTCTTTCAAATTTACTTTTCTTGAAATCTGCACACCGCCAATAAGTCAGTTGATCTTTATTGGTGTAGTCCACAATGTGCTGATGTCTGCTGTAAATCAACAAAGGCTTCCCCTTGGGGGTCTTAGTGAACTCCATAGCTATAGAACAATATCATCACTAGTTCAACACGGAGCACTAGTTGTCACCAGGTATCAACTGTAAGAATGAAATCTAAGGGCTCCTATCTATCTATCTATCTATCTATCTATCTATCACGTGAGTATTCCCCTCCTCTAATTCTGCTTTCCAACCCTTCTTGGTCCTCCGTACAAGTGTCACTGTTTGACATACCCATGCTTAGTAATTTCCAGGAATGTTTGGCGATCAGTGAAAATGTCAACATATTTCATCTCCGTGCAAGTGCCTCTCCGTGCAAGTGTCACAACATCGATTTTGAGCTATTGGTACTGTTGAACACCTGATAAGACCATGAATAAATAAATAGGATACTCATATGAGAGAAGATAATTCTGAAAACATGGGTTTAGCTGTGACTACGAATTTTAGCCAGTAGTGATTCTTGTCATACTCTTATGAAGTGTTATACCTATCAGTCTCCATATTTAAAAGTCGAATATATGTCGAATACTTTATGCCATAACTCCAATTAAACAAAACGTTGCTGCTAACTTCTATCACAGAGCACATGTTGCACAAAATGAGGCACGGAGATTCCAATTCGGTAAGGGGTGCACTTGCAAATACTTGGACCTTGCCGTGCGCACAATATTGTGCATGCGGCTCTGCATGTTACAGTCCTCTTCTAGCCGCATGCCTTTAGTACCAAGACAACATGCATCATCTAAACGCTGTATAAGTGACATCAAATCATGATATGATTGCACACGAACCCAAGGTCGTACAGTTATTATTCATTTTGGTGGCTACTCGCCATCACACTGGCAGGGCTGTAAGTCTGACTGTCGCCTTCTGCTATGCAGTAGACACCTTTCCACTTCACCTGAGAGCGCGGACATTGAAGTATTGTACAAGTAG
Source organism: Anabrus simplex (assembly GCF_040414725.1). Taxonomy (NCBI): domain Eukaryota; kingdom Metazoa; phylum Arthropoda; class Insecta; order Orthoptera; family Tettigoniidae; genus Anabrus; species Anabrus simplex. The sequence goes on along the minus strand of NC_090270.1, from coordinate 145,229,471 downwards.
TGTACCTACCTCTCAGTACTACTAGGATGTCGGTCGGTTGGCCGGCGCGCTGGCAGGCACTAGTATCTTATTTCCCCCATTGTGCATGGTCTTTGCTAAAAGTGATGTTCTGACGATTTTAGTAATGTGACACTGGTCAAAGGCTAGGAATAGAGTGCGGACCTGATTGGTAGGGCGAAGAATGTGAGACTTCTACACTTTTCCTTTGGATAGTCGTCTCATCATATTCACATTTGTTTTGTGGTTGTCTGTAACCAATCTGGAAATTACGATACCAATAGTTTCAACCTGTTTGATTGACAGTGTTAGATTGTACACTTCAACACCAGCAAGCCTTTTCGAAATGAAATAGGCAACGGGAAGTTTGTGAGAGGTTGATGTGCCACATGTAAGGAAACATAATAAACTGTTGGATCTCTATTGAAATGGACATACCGCTAGAACTGTCGACATTTCGACTAGTCTCGACTTTTGTTGATGTATCCTCAAGACCAAAAAATGTGTCCAATTTCTTTTCATTTAACAGTTGTTGCTTTATTGCCATGTCATCAATAATGAGAGAGCACACTTTCTGGGCCTCATTCATTCTTTCATTTTCTATGAAAAGTCTTTCTTTGACGAGATCTATCACTCCTGTTTGGCACGACGCATCTCCTAGGCAACGACTCAATGTGTACCTAGAAGGTAACTAAGATAAACGATTTAGTGCGTAAGCATAACCCTTCGGAGAAATAAATTGCCAGATAACGCACTGTTTTATATAGTTTTCTGACCAACGGAGTGACAGCTGGTAATTTAAAATTTGGTCCAGTATGAATGAGGTCTTAGAGTCTTCAGGATTGAGCGGATTGGTATCCACTATTCTTGTTAAGTAAGTATGATACTGATTGCTGAACTCCGCTATCTTCGCTTTCTCTATTTGCAAATCAGTTTCCAGCTTCTTTATTTTCTGCTCGGCGCACCACAATTTCAGTCTCAAACGGTTTTTTTTTCTTTGTTGGCTTCAAAACACTTATTGGTTGTCTGCACTCCGGTAGACTGACACTATATGCCAGCTGACTGACTTAAGCATAGTTATCGTAAACAGCTAATTTCACCGGGTGCGGTTAGGGGAGAAGAGAGTTGTACAGTATATTTTTGTGTATTTATTTGTTACCTGTGTTTGGAAATCTTGTTTTATCATTTTAATTTGATTCAGTCGTTCGTTCGAGGTAATTTTGAAGTTGTAATGAATGAACGTACCAAAAAATAAATTGTGAGGCAGGGAGAGAAAATAATTTCACTGTGATAAAATATTCCATAAACAGAAATCCCCAATGCGCAGACTGAATCTTCTCTCCCGTCTCTCAGTTATATTGCCGTCGCTTTCCCCCTCCTCTCTGATCCGCCTCCCCGCACTGCTATTCACTCTGTCATTTCGTATCTTCATTCCCGTTGTAGATTTACAATGTTAATTCTCTAATTTTTATACTAACTTTTCTTTCTTTATTCAAAAATCTACTGATAGCCTATGGTTTGATTATAAAAATATTATTTTAACAATTGCACACAAATACTTCCGTAGCCTATTCCTACGTTTTCAGACCATTTTATCAGTATTTATAAATTCTGAGCCCGATAATAATAATAATAATAATAATAATAATAATCAGCAGCAGCAGCTGTTCCAGATGGGCCTGGAAAGGCTGAACTCGCGGCTGTAAGCTTGCATCCGGGAGATAGTGGGTTAGAATCCCACTGTCTGCAGCCCTGAAGATGGTTTTCCATGGTTTCCCATTTCCACACCAGGCAATTGCTGGGTCTGTACCTTAATTATGGCCACGGCCGCTTCCTTCCAACTCCTAGGCTTGTCCTATCCCATCGCCGCCATAATACCTATCTGTGCCGATGCGACGTAAAGCCACTAGGAAAAACAAAACAAAAAACAGCTAATTCATAATCGAAATTCCCTTCTCTCTTCTTCTTTCCAGTGTTTTGAACGCAGATATTTACGATGTTGTGGCTGGGAACATGTATAGGCCTTCTCATAATATGCTATTACGAAACCTCAGCTCGTGTATTTAAACTCCAATACTATCGGCTGTCAATCTGACTATCGCCTTCTGCTGTGTACTAAAAATAAGTGAATTGAAGAACAATGTTGTTCCTTCCGTATTTAAAGATTATCCAGCTCATAAGATGCTAAATTGAAAATGAACGCTATAAAGGTGGCCAATAAAGGAATATGAACTAGAGCAAAACACTGCGACGTAAAGCAAATTCTAAAAATTAAAAAAAGGTATTTTAAATTGATGCTGTTACAGTCCAATACAATAGAAGTGATGTTATTTCGGGATTATACCGTGTGGAATGAGACAAATCAGGAAAAAACGTTGCCTTTCACAAAGATTTTCCTCCACTTCCTCAGAAGTTCGACCGACCCCGACAGTTTTAATAATGCAGAAAGGTTTGAGTTCAATGGACCGTAGCTTTATTGATGAAATTATAGCCTCGTTCCTCACCAGATGGCTCACTATGCGCATTGATATTAGAATTGGTAGTTTGTCAGTATATTTGCATGGAAAGACAAAATAATAGAATCGACAAAACTATATAATTTCGTCAGGGTGCCACCCATAATTTAAACAACAGAAGAATGGCATTCTGTTCATACTTTAAAGTCATCGTTTTCAAAAATTGTGTCAACTCTATGGTGCCTATTTCCCGGAGGCTCCGGGTTCGATTCCTGGTTAGTCCAGCGACTGAGGGCCGGACCGGGTTCACAAAGCCTCCTAAGATGAATCTCCTTTAAAAATAAAGATACACGTATTTTTGTTTTCGGAAAATCGATTTAAGTGGGGCGGGGGGTGAAAATAAATACATATAGGAGATGAATTGTGTTTATGAGGATACTTATATCTCAGAAACTGAAGATGTTACAGGAGTGAAATTCGGTATTTTGAATCTCCTTTAAAAATAAAGTAACACTTATTCTTTTGTTTTCGGAAGATCCACTTAAGGGGACAAAGGGGGTGGTAGGAAGTGAAGAAGGAGTTGAATTATTTTTATGAGGGTACTTATATTTCAAAGACTGAATATGTTACGGCGTGAAAACTGGTATGTAAAATCTCCTTTGAAAATAAAGAAACACTTATTTTTTGTTTTAGGAAAATCCACTTAAGGGGCGGAAATAATTTATAAAGCGGGTGATTTTTAAAATGAGTACCGGTATATCTACAGCAGGGGTTCTCAAACCCCTTTCGCTCGCGGCACACTCTTTTGCTATGCTGACTATAGCGGCACACCCCAACGTACAAGTAACTATGCCTGCTTTAGAGGAATTTCGAACGCTACAGAGCAGGCCCGAAAGAATGAGAACCCTCGCGGAGGGTACACGAAACACTGGAACGTTAGTAGAGAAATATGTCGATCACTCCCGAACCCTAGTGGAGCATATATAAATCAATCAACGCCCACCTGCAGTTAGTTCAGTACTTCAGTTGGAAACGGAGAGATGTTTAAATGTAGCACACAACTTAGTGCAATTGATTGTTGAATAAGTCGCAATGTTTGGTGTTATTATAAAACCGAAAGAAATGTACAGACATTGTGTTGTAATATTGAACCCTTTTAGGTAAAGTCATGGATTCAATATGGTGAAGTTTTTAGTTAAGCGCCAACGATTAAACAGCTTGAAGGACATCAGAGTGAAAACAGAACAAGTGAATCACCCGGATCAATTGTCAATGAGAAGCTACTTCCGCAGCAGAGCAGTTCATCGTCCGGTGCTCTGTGCGCAGGTATCAGGATTCTTATTTAAGCTTCGGATTTACATTTACTGAATCTGGAAATCGTAGATTTCCTGAGTGTGTTGTATGTGGCGAAAAAATTAAGCAATGAATGTATGGTTCCAAGCAAATTAAAGAGACACTTGAAAACGAAACACAGTTACTTGGAAAATAAAGATACAACTTACTTCAGTCGTTTACTCTCTTCTCAAATTAAAGAAGGCAAGGCAATTAGGCTAATAAAATAATTAAAACTTCAGAAAATGTCAAAAACATATCAGATGTAAGGCTATTCAGGCGTTTGCTCTATTAACCAGCGTTTCGTCTTAGGTCTGACAATAGACTCGTCAGAGTGGGATGTGTCAGACCCTACCCACTGACGCTGGGACCAAGGACCAAGGGGGATGTTTTCATTCCCCTCCCCGAAGGGGAGGGGCGGGCCACCTAGAAGGTAACGCCTTCTCTCTGGCCAGGAGATTCGGCGGGGTTTGGGGATTTAATACGTTAGATGAGAGAGGGGGGGTGCTTTTAATTTAGTGATGTGGAGGATTGGCCTCTTGGCTAAGGGTGTAGCATCTGCTCTCGTGCTTTTTATTGGTTCTTATTACATTAGTTACAAAGGTTTACATATATTGGATGATTACAGTACAGATTTGCAAGTTTACAAGTTACACAGATTTTAATTAAGAGTATTGTTGTTGGATAGGAGAAGGTGGATGGTTTGTTGATAGAAGGAGGTGATGTTTACGAGGGAAGTGAGTAGTAGGACGAGAAGGTTAGAGTTAGTAGGTGGGCTGCGATGGTGGGGGAGGCGGGGTTGGTTCCGGGGTGGGTTGGTGTTAGGGCGGGTGGGTGGTTGAGGGTTAGAGCGAGAGGGTTCCACCCGGTGCTGTTTTCCGAAGAGCTGAATCCCTTGCTGTATTAGTCTTTGTGCATCTTCGGGTTGATGGAGAAGGAGCCGCACCATGTAGGTGGGCCCGGCCGTGTTGTGGATCCTGGCTGCTTTCTTCAGGTTGAGTCCCGATCGCTGAAGTTCCTGTGTGATGATTTCCTGTGGTATGGCTGGATTGATTCCTCTAATAACGCAGCTGGCAATGGACTGAGACGCTGGTGGTGGTGTCGGCGGAGTTGCTTCGTTGGACTCGGGAGCTGGTGGTGGTGTTGCTCTTCTAGTTTCCATGGTGACGCTGGTGGCGTCTTCTTCTTCGGGCTGTAGGTTTACTGGATCAGGCTGCTTGGTGGGTTGAGGGGACATCATTATGGGTGAGGAGTGTGTCATCACTGAGGAAGTTATGGGAGTGGTGGGGTGGAGGGGAGAGGTAGCTATGGTGGTGGTGATAGTGGTAGTTGTTGTGGTGTGCGGGTAGGTCAACGGATGGCGTGGGGGGGTGTATGGAGGTGGTGGCCGTGGTAATGGAGGATGGAGTTGTTGGGGTGGCTGGGCTCTCGGGATCGGTTCGAAGTCATTTTCCATGTAGGCTGGGCATGGTTCTGCGTAGTGTGGTCTTCCATTTATGTAGATGCCCCTTCTTATGGCATTTTGGACAGCTTCTTCCGTGGGAAGTTGGATCAGGACTCGGTCGGTGGGTATAAAATCCACCAGTATACGGCTTAGGTTTAATACTGGTACTCCTTTGTTTTTGAGGTACCCGAATAAGGCAGCGTCGGTGAAGGAGCGATCTACGCCAGGAATTATGCAGTTGGGCATGTTGGAGGGAGGCCGACTTCCAGTTTGGTGTCTTGGCCTGATTATGCTTGGTTGTCACGGCTAGGGTACGAATTGGAGACTGGAGTGTTCCCTAGCCGTAGTAAAAAGTGGCATAGATCGGTTTCCGAGATTGGAAGGACGCTGGGTGTATGCAGGTGAGCTTATAAGAAGCCAGTCTGATAACTGCATACGGGAGATAAATCTCCACAATGGAATTATTGCCCGCCTAGCAATTCCGAATGGAAAATTCTAAATTCCCATGGAGGGAATTAGATATTTTTCACCAATAGAGCATGTCAAAAATGTCAAAAACGTATCAGATGTAAGGCTTTTCAGGCGTTTGCTCTATTAACCAGCGATTCGTCTTAGAAAAGGCACTGGTATGTAGCTATAAAGTAGCAGTAATATCTGCCAGGAATATGCAGTCACATTCAGCAGCAGAAACTTTTATTTTACCTGCTTGTAAAGAAATAGTTAACTGCATGTTAGGAAAGGCTGCAGAGAGGGAGATATATCCAAAGTATCTTTGTCAAACGATGTTGATGTCAGCTGATATTAAAAACAAATGGTGTAAAAATTACATGATGATAAAATATTTGCACTTCAACTGTACGTATCAACAGACATAAAAAAATCAATTAATAAGCTACATAAGATTTTTAAACGAAGAATCACTTACTGAACAGTTCCTATCCTGCAAAGAATTACCTCTGACGTTAGCAGGATCAGACACACATAATTCTACGACAGCGACATTGGTATAAAATGGACTGGGTTGAAACAATTGAATTTCAGTGTGCACTGATGGAGCCCCAGCAATGGCTGGTGGTATGGGAGGTTTTACTTCAAGGTTGAAGCAAGATTTTCCGCACATTGGATCCACGCATTGATTTTACATCGGGAAGCTTTTGTGTCAAAACCCATACGTTCAGATGTAAGTAACGTAATGAGCTCAGTTGTTGAAATGGTTAATTACATTAAAAGTAGAACTCTAAAATATAGACTTTTCGAAGTCATGTGTCAAGAAGCAGGAGCTGTTCATGAATCTCTGGTTCTTCACACCGAGATTCGCTGGATGTCCGAAGGAAGTGTACTTACCAGATTTTATGAACGCAGAAGTGAGTTATTACAAATATTTGCCACAGAAAAACTTGAGTTTGATGACCTCATAAGTGACGAAACATGATGTTGGAAAGTTTCATACGTAGCTGATATTTTTGAACATTTCAGTAATATCAGTACCAGTATGCAAGGAAAGAAAGAGAATATTCTTAAATCATCTGACAAGCTGAATGGGTTCTTAAGAAAAATTCAACTGTGGAAGTAAAAAGTTGAAAAAGTGATCTTGAAATGTTTCCTCTCACAGTTGATACCGACATCTGTTCCACTCTGATTTTAGAACATCTTTCTGTTCTGGAGAATAAACTGCAAGAATGTTTTCCTTCCCTCAACGTGAACGAATGCGACTGTGATCGCGATCATTTTGCCGTTACTGCTGAGGACACAAAACGTTTACCATTAGAAGAGGCAGAAGAATCAGCTAACTTCAAGCCGATCGAACTTTGAAGCTGAAATTTAGAGAAGAAACATTACTTCAGTTCAGGATTTCAGTGAAAATAGAGTTCTCGGTGTTATCAGAGTATGCTAAGTCTATATTAAGACAGCTTTCAACAACATAATATCTGTGCGGACAAGGATTTTCGACATTGACCTGCATTAAATATAAGAAACGTGAGCGACTTCCTTCTGTAGACCAAGAATTACGGATGTGCTTGTCTGCGATTCCTCCTCGCAACGAGCATTTGTGCAGAAGTAAACAAGCCCACATTTACCACAAAACTGCAACAATAGTGAAATGTTAATGACAAAGCATCTTATTTTTTGAGTTCTTACTGCATGTAGGCTTACGCCGTTCTGTAATATTAGTAAATAGTATTACAAAAATATTGAATACACAAGCAATTTTTTCGCGGCACAGTCCGACAATTTCACGGCCCTTTGAGAACCCCTGATCTACAGTATAATTATGTCAAAATCTTAACATGTTAGAGATGTGAAACTTGTTATATATAATGTCCTTTAAAAAAATACAGTAACATTTTATTTTTGGAAAAGGACACTTAACGGGGGTGAAAAGAAGTGAATAGAAAGTTGAATTAATTTTTACGAGGATACTTACATCTCAAAAACTTGAAATATTACAGACGCAGGGATAGGTAATTTGAATATCTTTAAAAAAATAAAGAAACATTTTTTTTTTGAGAGACGACTTTTTCTCACATGTACAGTTCTGTCGCATGGTCGTGTTAGCCTAAAAAGGTAATACCACAAACGTGGTTGACAAAATGTTTCTGGGGCAAATGAAACTCAGTTTTTCAGTGAGTTTTCATACCTTAGGGATTTTCAGATAATGTCTTCGTACAGTGCCGAGGAGCGATTACTTTTACCAAATTACGAAATCCTTGCGAGCGAAGCCGCGGTTAACTGCTAGTTCTATTATAAAAGCGAAGATAACTGTGATAAATAACAGATTTGGAGAACATGTAATGAAGAATGAAGGCAACGCTCAACAAATAAATGAAAAGAAATCCCAAGCATAAAAGAGAAGGGAGAATCATAATGAAAAACAAGTAAAATACAAACTGAAATATATAAGCAAATGCGTAAACAGAATACAAAAAAATAAAGTAGGTAACAGAAAAACAAGTGTGACAGAAAACAGTGATCTATGTACATGCGCTATAAGTTACACTATAACAATAATGTTGCCACTGATGCTTTCACGGCCCGTACTTACAGACATGATTCCGTATAGGCCCAACGTAACGTGATATTAGAAGTGGAAATGGTACTTTCATTCGTCACCAGATGGCACGTGGCACAGAGCTAGCGTTCGAAGCGGAAGCTGACCGAACCATCAGAATCAGTCTAAGACTTAGACGAAGACTCCGGGGAGCCATCTGGTGACGAATGAATGTACCATTTCCACTTCTATTATAACGTCTAAGTTTTAAAAGTTAATTGTTTATGTTTAAGAAGCCTTTTTCGTGGACTGTCGAAATTTTCTTCTGATGACGCAGAGCACAGCGCTCTGCGAAACGTAAAGAATTTCACTTTATTTTCTTGACACGGCATAAGCCCAAAAGCCTATACACTATCATGTCAATAAAATAATATTAACCTCATAATAATTATTAGAAATAACTGTGTTCTTCAGCTGTACAGTTTAATGCCAATGTTATTAACCTACACACCACAATCACACAACATATGATACGTCTCCAGTCGCACGAAACAATCAACGGTATTTAACAGGTAATCTCTGCATGCAGTGAACCAGCCACAATGAAGGATCTCTTATACATTAAACAGTGGTTGATGGGAATAGCGAGAGAAGTGCCAGATCCAGTGTTACAATTATGGAATGAGGACAATATAAGGAATTTTGATTAATATATTTGGGTAGGTTTTCATTTAGAGTTCGCTCATGGACGTCAACTGGAAAGACCCGCACCAGGCCGCTCTTGAGATTACACCGCTTCACGAAAGAGAGAATATTGTTATCTCTGAAACGTCAGACTGCAAAACCGAATTCCACTTTTGTGAATTATTTTATTCCAATCGTTTGAAAGTTCAAATAATGCTTAACTTTACTTGTAGATATTTTACTGGCTAGGTGATGATTGAATGAAGAACTTAGTTCTCCGGGATGAGCATTATTCTTTCCAAGGCGTCAAGGATCGTAGCGAGAGGAGGCTGAGAACCACTGAGGTGGTTTGTACGTGTTGCTGCGCCGTGTCTTGTAACGTAGACCACCACTCACTTGTCTTAATTTGCTGTGACATCGCGAGGTAATGAAAGTGTCGAGCTTGTTAAAAAATATGCCCTTTCTCGTCTGTTACAATAAAATGGAAGGGAAGGAAAAAGAAAAGACGAAGAAGGTGAACTTGCCGGGAAAAAAACTTCACTTTAGCTCAGTAATAAGAATACATTTTTATATGAGCTAATTTATAAAGGTAGCCTACAAGATGCCATAATAGAAAAGGAACGAGTTTCTGGCTTGTAATCTTCCATGTCAAGCACTTGTTTACTAACTTTTATATTGCTTAGTGAGGAATACACTAAAATTGTGAACATTAAGTATGCCAATCTCCAAGCAATACAAGTTTTTTCTTTCTTTATTCATTTAATTCTTTATTTTATCATTTATTTATTTATTTATTTAGGGGCTGCCTGTTCGAGGTGGTACAGACGTGCTCGGTTCACCCGAAAGAACAAGGGTTCAATTCCCTGTCAGGAAGTCGAAAAATTTAAGATCCGGGTTTTCAACTTCCGGGGGTGCACACGGCCCTGAGGTTCACTCAGTCTACACCAAAAAGGAATACCAGGTTAACTCTTGGGAGCAAAGGCGGCCGGGCGTAGAGTTATCTACTGTGCTCCACCAAGTACCGAGGCATTGGAAGCGTTTACCTAGGGCCTTCATGGTCTATACGGAGATTGCTTTGCTATTTATTTACTTATTCATTTATTTATTTATTGCAGTTCTCTTTGAACAGAATCAGCGAAGCAAGCACAGATTCTGGCATTAAACTTAATATTAAGAAAACAAAGGGTATGACAGGAAGCAGGATGGAAATACAATTGAAAGGATATCACGTTTCAGTTTCCTAGTTCGTTCGTTCGTAATCTGTTTACCCTCCAGGGTCGGGTTTTCCCTCGGACTCAGATAGGGATCCCACCTCTACCGTTTCAAGGGCAATGTCCTGGAGCTTCAGACTCTGGGTTGGGAATACAACTGGGGAGGATGACCAGTACCTCTCCCAGGCGGCCTCACCTGCTATGTTGAACAAGGGCCTTGTGGGGGGATGGGAAGTTTGGAAGGGATAGACAAGGAAGAGGGAAGGAAGCGGCCGTGGCCTTAAGTTAGGTACCATCCCGGTATTTGCCTGAAGGAGAAGTGGGAAACCACGGAAAACCACTTCCAGGATGGCTGAGGTGGGAATTGAACCCCTCTCTAATCAGTTGACCTCCCGAGGCTGAGTGGATCCCGTTCCAGCCTTCGTACCACTTTTCAAATTTCGTGGCAGAGACGAGAATCGAACCCGGGCCTCTGGGGGGGGGGGAATGGGATCCGCATGTGTAAATTAAAATCAGAATCCGCATTGCATGGAGTGTGTTTCTGAAATCATAACATCTTATATGCACCCGTGACTTCCAATTCAAAATTCGTTTGCGTGCCATGAAGTTTTACGTGTTAACGATGCTACTTTACGGTGTTGAAGGACGGATATCAAAGGCTTTGGAAATAAACCGTGACTTCAGGCGCTTGAAATGTGGACGTAAAGCAAAATGTTCAAGATTCCATGGGTAGGCCACACCATCAATGAGGTGGTACTCCGTGGAACCAGGAAATAATTTGAATTGTTAACGCTCACAAAACTTCAGAAAGGCAGTGAACTTCCGTCAAATCTTCCGAAATGGCTAATACAGCCTCATACAGCTGATCATAGAAGGCAAGAGAGAAGGAGAAAGCCGGACGTGGGCGCGGAACGTCCGACAGTATTTTGACATCCACGATACGGCAACTTTGATAGGGAAAAAGAAAATAGGAAATAATACTCCCAGAAGGTCGCCAATTTATTTATTTATTTATTTATTTATTTATTTCAGTCTCTACTTAGTCCAGACGATTGGATGTCAGCCTTTCACCTCTACATCTCAGGTTGAAAATGTCGCCGACTTTGGAATATGTACTAGATAAAGCGGAGGTGGGACAGGGTTTCTCTAGAATTTTACATTTTTACTGTCGATTCTATTCGTGTGACACTTCTGTATCATTCGTCATAGCCTCAGACAAATTGGACGGGCCTCACCAGCCTCGAAGTTCTTACGTCCTGGCGTTTGTTGGGACTTAATGGCAAGGCCCGGTGCATTTCTGAATATAGAGGTCTTATGAGAACTTCGATTTTTTAAAATTTGCTTTTCTGTCTTATCCGAACGTACAGCTAGCCTCTGTTTTTTACAATGTTGTTAAAACTCATTTTAACTTATTTAATGCGGTTGAACAGGGACATAATAATAAATATTGAATGAGCGAATTTATAAGACGAACAAAATCACAGTCCCCGAGACAAAGGAATTAACAAGACATTGCTAAAATCCCGGTCCCTTTGGCAATTGAATCTGGGTACCTCTAGACCGAAGTCCGTTAAGCTGACCATTCAGGCCAACGTTTAAATTAACAAGCATACTTTTACGACAAATCTGTACCCAGGGGGTAGGTTAGGTGGGTTCAAAATCCCTCCGAAATAAAAGTGAACTTGACAAATTTAAATAGCATAGACGGGTTTTGAAATAGCCTACAGTAAATTAGGAAGGTTATAAAAACAAGCATTTGCAAAATGAACAAGTGATTTATCCTATAAAATCTGCGCAATCTTCAAGTGTTCCTCCATGAATATAGTTAAGAAATTTACTGAAAACATCAATGTAAATTTTAATTTTGGTGAGATATACGGATTGATTTTTTGAAGTTCTTAATACATTTTGCACTCCAAAGATGAATTTCAGTAAAGATATAGAAATATTCTCATGTTATCGAGCCACTGGAAGATGTTTTTAATGAATCAAACCTCTAAATATTTTAAATACTTATAGTGAAAAATATTGTTACCTCCTTTTTTAAACAAATAGCAGAAATGTTTTTGCCGCACTGCACGCACGTGTAAAGCGTATTCTTCAGTCAGACCACTATGAATTGACCTGTCTGTGGATTCCCATTTTTGCACAAGGCCAGAGCCACTTGCTCTCCATTCCTAACCCTGACCTATCCCTCTTAACCATAAGACCTGTCATGAGTTTGGATTGAAGAAAATATCGCTAAAAGAAATATTTTGTTTGTAGATAATTGAAAAGCCATCTAGAGGACTTCCGATTGTCGCCTTTAAAAGAAACGTCTGTGTCCCAGAGCCAAGGAGGTAGTGCGCTGTCACTGAGTTGCAAAGGTACTGTTGTAAAACTATTTCAAACTTTTCTTTCTGCAAAACGCATTTGAAGGTTTAAAAAAATATAAATAAATTGTTACTATAGTTTTTGTTTTCGGAAGTCCTAGGACCCCCATTTCAATCCTAACCCCCCTCCGAAAAACATTCCTGGGTACGGCCTTGATTTACGAAACACTTACAGGCTCTTAGTAGAACAGGTCGTGTCTCAAGATTCGGGATTCCAGTTACGATGGTAAATCAGCTCACCCACAACCGCAAACTTTTACCTGAGTTAGGCCTAAACTGACAACTTATGAAAAATATCGCTTTCCCCCACACCTTTAGGGTCGCGGGTGGGAACTGCGTCGCACATGTGGATTTGACCCTGTTTTACGGCCGGATACCCTTCATGACGCCAACCCTATATGGAGAGATGTAAGCACTATTGCGTGTTTCTGTGGTGGTTAGTAGTGTGGTATGTTGTCTGAATATGAAGAGGAGAGTGTTGGGACAGACACATACACCCAGTCCCCGAGCCAGAAGAATTAATCAGAAGCGATTAAAAATCCCGTCCCGGCCGGGAATCGAATCCGGGGCCCTCTGAACCGAAGGCCAGTACGCTGACCATTCAGCCAACGAGTCGGACTTATACAAATATAACATTCCCTGGATGAAATTAACCAATATGCTGCTAGAATAAGACATCGTTATAGTGACATTGGTTTCAGCGAGACCTCGTCTATAGCGTCAGGTATTCTGTGGTGCCATTATAATCGTTAATACGACCCTTGTATGTAGCATCATTTTAAACCTCAGGATTTAAAACCTTAAGATTTTCTAGAATAAAAATTGAAGCTCCCTGTTTGACCTTGAACATTCATAAATCGAGGTTAGATTTTGCACCCAGACAATTTCCTTACTCTCCCTTCCTGTCATTGACCTTCGGAAGTCCTTGCAGTCAGATCCCCCTCTCCTACCATTCTTTTATGACATTTACTGTTGTATTTTATGTTGCACATACTTCAAGTTTGCACTTTAATGCAAGGCCTAAAAGTAAATATGTACAGTCTAAAATAAGCCTAATTAAGTTTCGTTCTGTATCATTTTCCATCTCACTCGGCTAATAAGGTAAATCTCGATTATAACGACACTGTTTTATAATGAAAAATTGTTAGGTCCGTTAATTGTCGTTATAACCACGTTTTTCTGTATTCACAGTGTATGAATTTTCTCTGAAAGTACAATTTCATGTTCAATTTATTCTTGAAGAATATATAAAGTGTTCTTATAGAAAAATTTACTTACTTATAGCTTGGCTGTTGTTCCTCCATTTGACGATCTTGTTTCCTTGAATGTAATGCAAATATACCATAAAGTTGCATAATTCTTGACACGTAAAAGTTGTAAACGGGCGAGGTTATGACCATTAATACCAGCACACGAGAAGATTTAATAAACGAAAACTAGAATTTAAATACTTTTGTACCGAGCCAGTGGCTGCACGGTTTGGGTCATGTAGCTATCAGCTTGCATTCGGGAGATAGTGAGTTCGAAGCCCACTGTTGGCATCTCTAAAAATGTTTTTCCGTATATTCCCATTTTCTCACCAGGCCATGGCCACTTGCTCCCCATTCCTAGCCCTGTCCTACCCTTCGACACCATAAGGACTGCCATGAGCCTGGATTGTACAAAATATCGCTGAAAGAAATATTCCGTGTATTTAGTTTGTAGGAAATTGAAAAGTCATCTAGAGGCCTTCCGATTGTGGCCTTTAAAAGAAACGTCTGTGTCCCTGAGACAGGGAGGTAGTGCGCTCTCGCCCGAGGAAGATAATACGATAACAAGTTGTAAGTTAATTACAAGATGATGTCTCGACTGATTCAAGTAATTAAAGCTTCTTGTGCTACTAATTAGTACAGTTGAGCCGTGGGAGAGAACGACCTGCCTCCAGTCTGCAAACAAACAACACTTACGGATACCCTTTCCTGTCAATCATGGTCTCCTTCGTGCGTATCTCACTTTACTTGTCCTAGGTCGTTGGCGCAATCGGAGTTCGTTTGGAGGTCCAGTATTAGAGCTTTATTGAGCCTATTAGGTTATGATTTTTATGTCTAAGAAACTCGTCTGGCCAGATCCATCTTTAGTGAGATATACGAGATAGGACCACCATCCAGTAATTCCGAGAAATTTCTCATAAAAGTATGAATACTCATATGCGCCTTTTCACCATCACATTGAATGAAGTCACTCTGGGCTTTAATACATAACTTTTCTTATTGTTTCAAGCACTCATGGAAGCCTTTCGGCGTGAGTGTGTCCAGCACCTCCTGCGATTCCGCATGGATCCCTGCAATTGAGTCAAAACTCCGCCCTTTCAACCGCAGTTTGATTTTAGGGAAGACGTAGACGTCGCAGGGTGCCAGATCAGGCGTTTAGGAGCGGGTACATGTTTTTATGCCAGGAAGTCCCTCACATTGAGCAAGGTGTGTGAGAGCGCATTGCCATGATGTTGCAACCAGTCCCTGTTGTTCCAAATATCAGGCCGTTTGCGCCTCGCATCTTTATTTAGTCGTTTCAAAACATCTTTTGCGATCATTTCGGGAGCTGTGCATGATGATGGTTGAGCCGAATGTTTATCATCTTCCATACATGACTTATGTTCATGCTTAGCTTAAACCTTGACCACCAAAAGCCTCCTTTAATATTCAATAGATTTCAGTCGCATTTTATCGAGCCTCAAATAAAATTCAACGTTGATTCTATGCTACTTAACATTAGCCATTTGGAAATTTGCAGAAGCTAAGGATGCGATGTAAAGGCAAAGCACCCAAACTCGGAAACATGTGGACTTACAAGGGTGCCATTTGGCTGCATAATAATTTAAATTTACATCAAAAAGCACCTAGCGTTGCTATTCGACAGGAGCCGACTGTGTGGCGGCACCAGGTTTCACCCTGTCCTTACTATCATATAAAATCATGTAGCTGGACAGTCTATCCCTGTCAGTGATTTGTCGTGACTTGCTCGTTTCCTGTCTTTCTCTAGCCATGTGCAGTTTCATCTTCTTTGCCAATATGAAACCTGGTATAAAAACTCAGTATCAGATTAATATTAGAAATACAGGGAGATATAGGAAACATTTAACTCTCTGTAGCGTTAGTTGTCGACTCTTGAACTTAAACTTACAGACGATCGCCAATGATGTTTTCCTTATTTTCCACAGTATCGGAAAAAATGTTAGGACAAAAACGTTTGTAAGTAATAATCTACATCAGTTTTGTCATGAGCGATTTTCCTGAGAAAAAACTTGCGCAGAGTTCTATGTTTCAGGTTCACTCTGAAGTTCACCCCCCACCCTCCGTGAATTTTGTTGTGTAATATATTGCCCCCATTATTCCCTAGCTAAGCCCAGCCAGTGAGCGAGAGATCCCGAGGTGGAACGTTCGTCCATGGCTATCGTTTCTAGAGGCATTTAAGGGTAAAGGGGTTGATGACCAGGCAAATAAAATGTTTTAAAACAACACTCTGACATTTATTGACATAAGCATTTCACAAAAAAATATCCTTGATGGTTTTTGTTTTACAATGAACTTTCATAATATTTTAATCTTCCGCAGTATTAGAGAATCACACGCATTTCTCGTCCTCCAGCCTTACTGTTCTGGAATGAAAATCAAAGAAAAATTAGGCCTTTACTGCCTTTAAAATAAAAATATTTAGTTGAAAAAGTTCAAAGACTTTAAAAAAAGTTTTTACAAAATTATTAGACAGCTGTCTCGCTTATGGTTCCACAATAAATTTTGATAAAGTTTCCATGAATTTACAGTAGTCTCAACACGTGGTCTAAGCTGAATTCTGATAAATCTCAACATTGAAAGTGTATAAAATTCGTCAATTACGCCAGCAGAAGCTTTAGTAAAAATCAAAATTAATTTCAAATTAATAATAATAATAATAATAATAATAATAATAATGCTAATAATAATACTAATACTACTACTACTACTAATAATAATAATAATAATAATAATATTAGTAATCTCTGACCTTGTTTGTGTACCATGTTCCTTTATCATCACACTATCGTGTTTCTAATTAGTGTATCTCACTGCATTATCCACATGGCAATTATAATTCACATTTAAATAATTATTCTTTTTCAATCAATTAATATGACTCATTATTACTAGAATTCAAGTTAATTATACTGTTTGTGAGCATTTAATTCTGACATTTGCATGGCATTCACGTCTTCAAATTAATTTAAAATATTTCTAAATTTGAATATAAATGTGTTGGAAAATTTTCTTATCCATGTGTGAGCTAATTAAATAATAATTTACAAATAGCTTGCCTTTGCGGGAATTAACGAGATGATCTTTCCCTTAAATCATATTGATCAGCAAAATAAAATCCTATTCTAGTCTTCCTCAACATAAACTCATTAAATTTTTCCTTAAGGTGCGCAAAAATAACTTCTCAAGGTGGCACACAACGATGAACATAATCTGTGTCGCCATAGATGCACGACCAGATCAAATCAAATGGAACAATCAAAGACATGGAAAATACTTATATTTACACACACACACACACACACACACACACACACACACACACACACACACACACACACACACACATTCGTACAAGGGAACACGTACTTTTATATACATTATTTACAGGGAATCCTGCCATTCTAAGTTTATCTTTTTAATTTTAAGCAATGTCACGTCAACATTCAATAGAAGATAAAATTCATGTACGGAAAATACTCCATCAATAGTGACTAGTGATCGAAATTAAGGATATCACTTGGGTTGAAATATTCTTCTCACGACGATGGAGATTCATCTAAAATTTTGGAGATCTAATTGAAGATTCCAATAAAATCCATAATCACCACCATCACGCGGGCTACAAGTCGCAACTATCGCGTTCGTGAGCCTCAATCGCATTATTATTATTCTCTTTCCGTGAAATACATACACAACACGTGTTCCACTTACAATAAGTTCCACTGTGCTCCCAAAGACACAAGAACAAGTCAATCATCACAAATAAATCCTCCACTTACTCATTTACATAATTAACATCCCGCAGGATTTGCCGGATTCCAGGTACCTCATGAAAAGAGCACAATAATCTCACATATAAGGAATCTAAAATAAGTTATAGCTCACGACCGTTTAATTCCATTTTTACCCGATCTTTAGTTGATTTTATTATTACTCAAGTGATTATTAAATTTATCAATCATCATGAAGTATCATAAAATTAGATGACTCGATCCTAAAGAATACAAGTGATCTTAAATGACACTAGGTTCGACCCTATCTCACAAATTGTACACGTAAATTCAAGTCCAAGTAATGTCAATATCACAGGCAAATAAATACAGTTTATCGCGTGGTCAGTGATTTTTAGAGATATCTAACTCATATGCATGGGAACTCACTCAAAGACAGACTACACGTCTACTCTAATAGGTTCACATGAAATTTGACTACCAGGACACCTCAAGAAGTGGGAAATGAAATGCTTCTATCTACAGCAAACTAATAGATCTACGATTTAAAGAAGAAAGACCTCTAGTTTTACAAAGATGAGAAAGAAAATTTTTAAATGGTACTCATGTTTTAGATGAGGTTCGATCCCAGGTTGTAGTCAATCATTCCAGCATTGCCCGGTCAGTCACCTTCTCTTGACTAGATACGCCTCACATCTTAGAAATTCATGGAGACACGGCAGTAGACGTCCCACGATGAAGTAGAGGTGTACATTGTTGAAGAATTATTCAACTTGATGTGCTGCGATCTCCGGGATAACTTCTCTTGCGTTCCAGACGTGTAAGCTGTAACTGAGACGACAAATGTTAAGATATGCACACACACACACACACACATACACACACACATACACACACACATACACACACACACACACACACGCAGAATTACGGAATGTTCTCCTGGATAGTTACACTTAACTTCGCTTTTCTAAGTTGAATTTTACTCCATAAGAGTCAGTAAATAATTTCCACTAAATTTGGCAGAAGGGACGTCTGCTCGTACTGCAAAGTTCTCTCCCACGTGGTCACGTAGATCAGCGTCGAGTAGCGTAGCGTAGATTAGAGCAGCATAACAAAGAAAAACATAGAAAAGAAAAGGAGTACCAGGCGAGTTGGCCGTGCGCGTAGAGGCTGTGAGCTTGCATCCGGGAGATAGTAGGTTCGAATCCCATTATCGGCAGCTCTGAAGATGGTTTCCCATTTTCACACCAGGCAAATGCTTGGGCTGTACCTTAATTAAGGCCACGGCCGCTTCCTTCCAACTCCTAGGCCTTTCCTATCCCATCGTCGCCATAAGACCTATCTGTGTCGGTGCGACGTAAAGCCCCTAGCAAAAAAAAAAGAAAAAAAAGAAAAGAAAAGGAGTTACTCAGAACACGGCTTTTTATATCCTCGGCTTGGGAGGGTTGTACGCTTCGAAGACGATAATTGGCTACCGAGGTCTCTCATAATTGGGTCTGACTGTTCGAGGAGCGGGCTGGCAGTCAGGTCGTTCGCGCGTGGCAGGTTAGCACACGGGCTCGTCACGTGATTTACCTTGCCCTGGTCGAAGTTGGATCAATACATCGCCCCTCTGAATGAAGAAAAAAACTGGTTCGGAGCTCGCCGACTGCTTTCCAAATGAAAAATCCACCTCCCAGTAGGCAATAAAACTTTTAATATTAACTTGTTGGAAATATTTTCAAGATCACCAAATTTGAAGGGGACAATATAGCTAAGATATACTCACCCTTACTTAATAACCAAGTTTCATGAACATGCACCTATCCGTTTTCGCTTGATGCTGCAAGAGACAAACATGTCCGCGGCTTTCTTCTAAAAGGGCCAATGTCATTTTCAAAAATCGAAATTGACATAGTAACAGATACAAACGCGTTTCATCATGGCCTGCATTATATTGAAAGGGCCAATGGCTCTGATAAATATTACATGAAAAGTTAGCGTTTAATTAAAGAAGGAACCAAACCAAAGTCCATGGCGCAACAGCTCCGAAGGGCCTGAACCTACCAAGCGACCGCTGCTCAGCCCGAAGGCCTAAAGATTACGAGGTGTCGTGTGGTCAGCACGACGAATCCTCTCGGCCGTTATTCTTAGCTTTCTAGACCAGGGCCGCCATCCCACCGTCAGATAGATCCTCAATTGTAATCACGTAGGCCGAGTAGACCTCGAATTAGTGCAGTTTTCGTAGACTTTCTTTGTGGAAATCAACGGATTATATATCGTATTATCGAACCAGCCCTGAGATTCAGGCAAATATTCCTGACCTGGCCGGGAATCGAACCCGGGGCCTCCGGGTAAAGGGCAGGCACGCTACACCTACACCGCGGGGCCGGCTTAATTTAAAAAAAAGCCCTTGCCAGTTTTGTTAGATTATCGACAAAGATTAGAGACCTGTGGATTTTTAAAGAATACGATATGTAATCAATTGATTTCCACAAAGATAGTCTACGAAAACTGCACGAATACGTCCTTATTCCTACCTCTATTTTACCATCCATGACCCGGCGCTACACCCTCTGTGCTACAGCAAAGACGTGGCGGATGTAAGTTCGACTTTCTTCAAGGATACAGCACAGTAGTTAGCATACATGTTATATTCCAGCTCGTTGGAGATAACACTTTTCTAACGTTGGCCTCTGAAATGTTTCAAAGAATCATCATCATATAGTAGGCTATTCTGTTTAGTGGCAGGTTTCCGCTTGATCGCCCTGCATTCTCTGGCTTCCGCCTTCCACTTCATTCTTTCATAGCCTCCTCCTCTTCTGCTTATATGGTCTAACATCTTCCTCAGACACTCTTTTTCCGGTACCGATCCTTCGAGTACTTCCCCTAGAAGGCATCCCCTTCATAAACTGTGTCATAATCAATTCTTTTTTCTATTCTTCACGATCTGCATCATGCTTCTTTCGTCTCTAACTCTCTTTAAAATCTCTTCATCGCTCCAATTGATATTTTCTATTTTTCGCCACATCAAGATTTCAAACGCTTCACTTCTTCTGTCATCCTATTTCCTGGTCGTCCAGGTTTCTATCCCATCCAAAGCAACACTTCATGTCAAGCACTTCGCCAGGCGTGTCATCAGTTTATTATTCAGGCTATCACAAAGCAGTCTCTTCTTCCTGTTAAATGTTTACCTAGAAGCCATTGCTATCCTGACTCTAATATCTGGGTACCCGTAACTGATTCCAGGTTGAAAGCGAATTGCAGCTAAGGAATTTGGTATTATTCTATATTATATTTAATTGAACGATACAAGTAAAATTTTTAGGAGAAATTTTTGAACCGTTTGAAACCAAAACAGGAGCCGGACAAGGAGGTGAATGATCCCCCTTACTGTTCAATTTAGTTCTGAAAAAAGTTATGAGGATATGGCAATATGAAACTAAAGGTATAAATATTGGTAGATGTCTCCAAAGCAATATTCACCGTAATTGCGTACTATTTGATGATAACATTGCTATCATATCCAAAAACAGACAAGAACCAATCCATTCTGTAGAAAAAATCCATGAAATATCAGTCAAGAGAGGACTCCAAATTTTTATGGAAAGACAAAGTATATGGAAGGAACTATCTCAGGTTTCAACAGTCAACCACAAACCTACTACGCTGGCGTAGCAGGGGGAGAGGTGATACTCCCACGTGGCGCGTCCCAGGTGGCGGATAGGGAAGGGAGGGTTCCTAATCGGCTTGCCGGCGGACTTGACGGAAATAAAATACCTCTCGCGGACCAAAAACACAACCCCCTGTGGGTGGGGGACGCAGACGAGGAATAAACCCACGGTATCCCCTGCTTGTCGTAAGAGGCGAATAAAAGGGGCGACCAAGAGATGATTGTGTTAGAACCAAGAAACTACTTGTGATTAGTACCACCACGCGGGGAACACCATGGATCGCTTTTACTTGCGCGTAGTACCGCTATGTGAGGTAGGAAATAGGTTTGTGATTAGTAGCAACAGAGTGCGTTGCCGGCTTTTACAGTACCTGTGATTAGTACCACTTTAGGAGCGACACCATGGGTGAGCGACACCATGGTTCTGGCTTGGCTGTGATTAGTACCCGCTATGTGAGGAACACCACGGGATAGTGCGAGTCCCTGTGGTTAGTACACGTATGTGATGAACACCATAGGTTTGCGTTGCCTGTAAATGGCGCCGCAATGTGGGAAACACCATAGGTCTGTATTACAAGTGTGAATTTCCTTACCTGTGAGTATTACCATAATGCGTGGAATACCGCGAGTCTACGCTACTTTTGATTAGTACCGCACCATGACAAATGCCATGGTTCTACTTTCCAGCGATAAGTACCATTATGAAGGACTTTGGACTCCTTTATGCTACAAGCATCATCGATTCAGTATTATGCTATAGAAGCAGTTCCTTGGTCACTATTACTATTGTTTTACGTCAGTTTTTGTGCATGTGAGGCATTGCGGGTCGGATCCACTGATTGTTTTAAATTCTTATCGATACATTCATTCTTCGTCCTCACGTTTTGAATTCTGGTCAGTGGAGGATTTTCGACTTTTAATTTGTCATTACATTTCGTCTCATTTCGTGCCAAGGCTTTATGCGGATGATGTGATTCTGTATAGAGTAATAAATAAGTTACAAGATTGTGAGCAACTGCAACGTGACCTCGATAATGTTGTGAGATGGACAGCAGGCAATGGTATGTTGATAAACGGGGTTAAAAGTCAGGTTGTTAGTTTCACAAATAGGAAAAGTTCTCCCAGGTTTAATTACTGCGTTGATGGGGTGAAAGTTCCTTTTGGGGATCCTTGTAAGTATCTAGGGTTTAATATAAGGAAAGATCTCCGTTGGGGTAATCACATAAATGGGATTGTAAATAAAGGGTACAGATCTCTGCACATGGTTATGAGGGTGTTTAGGGGTTGTAGTAAGGATGTAAAAACCAAAACCAAACCCCATGGCACTACAGTCCTTGAAGGGCCTTGGCCTACCAAGCGACCGCTGGTCAGCCTGAAGGCCTGCAGATTACGAGGCTTTCTAGACCGGAGTAAGGATGTAAGGGAGAGGACATATATGTCTCTGGTAAGACCCTAACTAGAGTATGGTTCCAGTGTATGGGACCCTCACCAGGATTACGTGATTCAAGAACTGGAAACAATCCAAAGAAAAGCAGCTCGATTTGCTCTGGGTGATTTCCGACAAAAGCGTAGCGTTACGAAAATGTTGCAAAGTTTGGGCTGGGAAGAATTGGGAGAAAGAAGACGAGCTGCTCGACTGAGTGGTATGTTCCGAGCTGTCAGCGGAGAGATGGCATGGAATGACATTTGTAGACGAATAAGTTTGAGTGGCGTCTTTAAAAGTAGGAAAGATCACAATATGAAGATAAAGTTGGAATTCAAGAGGAAAAATTGGGAAAATATTTGTTCATAGGAAGGGGAGTTAGGAACTGGAATAACTTACCAAGGGAGATGTTCAATAAATTTCCAATTTCTTTGAAATCATTTAAGAAAAGGCTAGGAAAACAACAGATAGGGAATCTGCCACCTGGGAGACTGCCCTAAATGCAGATCAGTATTGCTTGCTTGATTGATTTTTACCATTAGGGGACGATGACATAGATGTAAGGCCCCTTTAAACAATAATAATAATAATAATAATAATAATAATAATAATAATAATAATAATAATAATAATAATCAACAGTCAACCGTTAATTACCAAATGTGGTAATATCGCTCACGTAGACACATTTAAGTATCTATGTGAAGGTATTGAATCAGCAGGGTTAAATCAGCAAGCACCGAGCTCGATAGCTGCAGTAGCTTAAGTGCGTCCAGTATCCAGTATTCGGGAGATAGTCGGTTCGAGCCCCACTGTCGGCGGCATCCCTGAAGATGATTTTCCGTGGTTTCCCTTTTTCACACCAGGCAAATGCTGGAGCTGTACCTAATTAAGTCCAAGGTCACTTCCTTCCTGTCCCATCGTCGCCATAAGACCTATCTGTGTCGGTGAGACGTAAAGCAACTTGCAAAAAATAAAATCAGCAAGCTAAAAAAGAAAGAACTGCAAAACTTCAAAGAGCATACCAAATTACTTGGAACAGATACAATAAAAGAACTATATCAAAATAGGTAAAATTACGACATTATAACACAGTACTTAAAAAATTAAGTACTTTGTGCATCTGAAACTGTTATAATTGGTGGCAAATCTCGAATAAAGGTGACCGAAAACTAAAAAAAGGAAAATCCTCAGAAAAATCTTAGGACCAAAATGTGAAAATCGAATTTGGATGAAATAATCGCACATAAAATCTGTCAAGCTGTAGAAATAATTACAGATACCATAAGCAAACGGCTATTATAATTTTATGGTCATTTACATAGAATTGATAATAACAGGTTCACAAAGAAAATTTTAAACTTAGCCTTATCAATGAATAATCACA
The DNA here is from genome assembly GCF_040414725.1 of Anabrus simplex. Lineage (NCBI taxonomy): Eukaryota > Metazoa > Arthropoda > Insecta > Orthoptera > Tettigoniidae > Anabrus > Anabrus simplex. The sequence goes on along the minus strand of NC_090270.1, from coordinate 145,205,519 downwards.
ATAATTGGCTAAAATAAATCACTGAAGACCTAAATGAAATTGACATTAATGAAGAACTATTCGGGATAGAATAAAATTCAGAACCTTAATTCACAAACACAAATTTTCTGTAAAGCCCACCCATTTAAATACAGAATGGACTGCACAACGTATAAAGAAACACAGCGAGAGGATGTGGATATATTGTGTAAAGAAGAAGAAAAAAGTGCTAATAAATTCAAACGTGCTCCTTAGTTAGGCATAACGACTAAAATGGTTTCTTTGGGTGTAAATTTTGTTCCAGTTTACACCTATATTGCACAGGATGGTTCAGACGGTTTCGCAGAAACTAAAGTATTCCGTAGGGAGGTCGAAATACAAGTTCCGAATAGGAACGGATAGTCTAGGACAAAATCCTACCTGATTGGAACCTGGTAGCTTCTCTTATAAACAGCATTCAGTGTTCAGTGTCCAGCTTCACTGCATGCAAGAAACGACTTCACTTCATTGATTGTCAGTCCTGAATTGTTTAGGAATGTAGAGTGTTTAATAGAAATAAATAAACTGTCCATTATGTAGTTCTTGACATTTTCAAGCTTGCCTTGACACAGTGTTTCGTCATAGACCAGAGGTTCCAAAATTTTTAGACTGGTGTACCATTAAACGAACATTAATATTTTCTCCGTACCACCAAGTATAAGGCGTTATCAAAAGTTTCAATTTGTGGACGTTGCTGCAGCGGAAATGCAACTTAGCGCGACTCTGATGCGGTTATATAAGCACGGACATTTAGGCAAAGGGATTTGTGTGGCAGTCATGTCGTGTCGAGGTGGGTGCGTTAAATGCGGCCACGTGAACTATGGCGACGTTGTTACCAAATGCGTCCAAACAGGACCAACGTGCTGTTATTCTCTTCTTGGCTGCCGGAGGACAAACACAGGTGGATATCCGTCGGAGAATGAAGGCTGTGTATGTGGCAGCCTATCTGTCCAAAACCACCGCTGTGGAATGATGCACCAAGTTCCGCGCGTACCGCGTTTCGACACAAGATGATCTGGGAGGCCAGCCTCATTCATTACGGATAACAACAAGCGGACGGTCCTGATAGTCTTGATCTCTCTCCATGTGATTACCACGTCTTCGGTCCCCTCAAAAAGGCCTTGAAGGGTCGATGCTTCCTGTCAGACGAGGATGTGCAGCAGGCGGCTACGGACTTCTTCACGCAGCAGGACACTGTGTTTTATCACACGGGGATCTTCAACCTGGTGCGTCGGTGAGATGAATGCCTCAATGCTCACAGCGATTTTGCCTGATTGGCATCACGATTCAGGATTGTACGGCCATCGAACCGAAATTTTTTGACCGCCCCTCATAATATAACGAGATTTTCAATATTTAAAATGAAAATGATAACCTATAATCTGTTTTCCAGTCAGTGACCGGGCCAGGGATGGGATGAATGAATCCCCTATTTTGCGGCGAGGATAGGAATTGTGCCGGCTATCGAAGCCTGTCGCACTCCTCTGGGACATTTATTAATGGCTGACAGATGAAATGAAATGATACTGGAAAGTGTTGTTGGAATGAAAGATGACAGGGAAAACCGGAGTATCCGGAGAGAAACATTCCCGCTTCCACTTTGCCCAGCATAAATCTCACATGGAGTGACCAGGATATGAACCACGGAACCCAGCGATTAGAGGCCGACGCGCTGCCGCCTCAGCCACGAAGGCTTCAATACTTAAAATGTAAAATTCCATTATTTTATCGCTTGATATTGGTAACCAGTGGTTATAAAATTAATTACTGAAATTAGATTAATTTCTCTCATTGGCATTACAATACTAAATAACATTCTAATTATGTACGTATTAATAACGTGTGAATAATGCAATTATTTGAGGGGAAAACTACAACTTGGTGTGACAAATTATGCAAGAGTTCATTAAAGTTAAACAATCTACCTTCACTTGTTAATGTGAGGGGTGGGCCGGCCTAACTAAGCACAGCTTCCGTACGTCCCGTTCAGAGTTTATTACTTTTTGCCGTAAGTCTGAAAAAAATCCTATATTTATTCTTTATGTACGCGAGTGAAAAACTTACTGTTACATACAGTCACTCCCATAAATATTCGGCCACTGATAAAATCCGCGAAAAAGTGATGACAATAACGCAACCATGAGCAGAATGTGAAACCAAGTGTATCTAAGTAATGGAACTACATGTGGTTGCTTATGCCGAAGAGAAATCAGGGAGCATTGATTTACATTATGCTGTAAAAGAAAGGGTATTGCTAACATGGGTGAAATGACACGCCTCAAATATATTCGGTCACCCGGACAGGCCAGGATTGCCATTGTGTTCATTGACAGAGACAGGGCAGATAGCGTTGCAAAACTTTCAGTTCAGAAATGCAGTGCCGCAAGACACGTCGTGCCGAAGTCTTTCACTGCAGTGTTGCGGACAGGTATCAAATAGGGTGCAAAAGACAACACAATACCACGTTTGAAGAACGCCAGCTCGTGATATTTCATCATGTTCGAGGTCAATCGCATAGAAAGATATCGCAGATGCTTAACATAGCAGAATAATAGTTAGAGATAGGCTATAATCAGACGATTCAAAAATGAAGACAGAATTGATTCAGTTCTTCGCACAGGCAGACCAAGAAGGCTGACAGAACGACAGGAGCGGTTTGTGCTTCGGAATGGGAAACGAAATCCAAAAATTAGTGCTCAGAAAGTGGTAGCAGATTTTTTAGAGGAGTGAAGAAAGAAAGTGGGTGCTAAAACCGTGCAAGGAACACTGCGAAGGAATGAGTTACTTAGGGCAAGAGATAGGAGGAAACGATTCATTAGAGCGGTATATGAAAAGAAGCGGTTAGAGTTCGCAAAACCTACGAAAGCAAACCCAGTGCTTGGTGGGAGGATGTGCTATTTGTTGATGAGTCAAAGTGCAACGTGTTTGGATCCGATGGAAAGCAATTGGTGTGGCAGAAACATCACGAGGAACTGTAAACAAGCAGTTTATAAGCAACGGTAAAACATGGTGGAGGAAGTGAAATGGTGTGGGGATGTGTTGCATCGAACGGGTTTGGTGCATTGAGTTTCACTGAAAATATTTTGACAAAAGAGGGCTATTTGGCTATCCTCGAAAACAATTTGCGACAATCTGCGGAACAACTTGGTATACAGCATACTTTCAAATTCTACCAAGATAAGGACCCCAAGCACCAGTCGTAACTTGTCAGGCAGTGGCTGCTGTACAACTGCCCGAAGTTTTTGGAGACTCCACCACAATCACACGACCTGAACCCCATTGGGAATGTGCGGAGTCAAATGAAGGCAGCTTTGCAATTCAGGGCGACAAGTTCCCTCACAGACTTGAAGAGGAGACTGCTACAAGAATGGGCGGCATTAAGCCCTGATTATGTCAAGAAAGTTATCGCCAGTATGCCTAATCGACTGGAAGAGGTCATAAAACATCAAGGTGGACCTACAAAGTACTGAATGTGTAACAGGGTTGTGAATTATGCGAGTTTATATTGCTTTTTTGTACAGTGTCCGAATATTTTTGAGGCGGCACTGGAATTATTGCTTTTATTTAAATATACGACAGATGGCATAATAATGACTGCCAGAAGAGTTCGACTTACATCACAATGTGTCTACAACGTTGTATTGTTTTCCTACATGTTTCGTTGTATTATACATTATCATTATAGTGTAAGAATAATAATCCAATAAAAGTATGTAAAAAATCAGAGTGACCTAATATTTATGGGAGTAACTGTAGGTAAGTTGTAGGCTACATGAATTGAAACGATGGCACCGTTCTATTTTTTTAATTCCTCCTTAGCACAGATCTCTTTATATGGTTGTGAGGGTCATAGTAAGAATGTAGAGAAGAGGACCTATCAGTCTCTGGTAAGACCCCAGTTAGTTTGTTTCCAATGTATGCGACCAACACCAGGATTACATAATACGAGAACTGGAAATGATCCTAAATAAAGCAGAATGATTTGTTCTGGGGGATTTCTGGGTGGGTGACTTGAAGGAAATGAGGCCCCATGCTGCGAGCAGTCAAGATGAAATACCCAGCCACTAAGTTTATCTGTTGGCACCATACCCTTGTCCATTGTGAGATATTTTCTAAAGACGGGCAGTCGGTATATGTAGTTCCTATCTTCAGGGAAGGGAATAATAATAATAATAATAATAATAATAATAATAATAATAATAATAATAATAATAAAGTGGCTGTGAATTTCGAAGTAACAAAGAAAAAACAGAAATATCGTTTTTTAAACTACAGCAGATTGTGCAATTTTTTTAAACCAATCTTGCGTACCAGTATCCGAAGGCTCGCGTACCAATACCGGTAGTGCAGTTTGGCAACTACTGTCCTAGACTATACGCTGTTATTTGAAAGTAGTAATAGTAGTACAGTAGTAGTTTGACCCCTCTATGAGCCACTTCAGCATCTGTGCAACCTTTGAATCAACCGGTATCATATTTTTTAGCTACTAGTTTAACGTTGCACTGACACATCGAATGCTTTAGGTGACGGAACGATGTGAAAGGACTGGGATTGGGAAGATAGCGACCGTCACCTTAATTAAGGTATAGTCCCAGAATTTGCTTGGTGTGAAAATGGAAAACCACGGAAAACCATCTTCAAGGCTGCCGACGGTGGGATTCGAATCCACTATCTCCCGAATGGAAGTTCACAGATGCGCGACTCCAACCGCACTACAAAGTCTCCAGATCACCCAGTAAGACAAGTTTTTAAATTTTTTTTTTGGAGAAAATAGAGCTCTACGTTTTAAAACTTTGGATTGGGGTCATAACTTACCCTGAATTGCACGCAACATGCGCAACAGTACATAACTCTCTGTATACAGGATATATCATGCACCACGCAGACATGTTTAAATCTTACAAATTATTGGTGACAGCGTGCAACGTCCATTGTCATAAAATAAAGTGCATAGCCTGTTGGAATTTTTTAAACTGCAAACATAACACGCTCCATAGAGACAACGATTTGTGAGAAAATTTATAGTGACAACTTTTATCTGATTTTTATAGTTACATTATTGTTTTTGACGGCGCAAATTTTTTTTGTGTGCAGTGTGTTATATATTTTGTTTTCCAAACATTTACGGACTGAGGAGAATTGACACCATTTAAAACATTCATGCAGCACAAGAGTATATTCTCAAGGACTTCTCACAAAAGAGTAACGGTACTGAAGCATATATATGCCTTCAACCGAACGATGAACCGAAAATTGCAAGGAAATAAATCTTGTAATAACATACATCTGACACTTCTCCTTGTTGAATTGCTTTTCATGATATGAATTAACTACACTGTGCAAATGTGATATTTTTAAATTACGTACATTTAAGATCGTCGAAGTAGTGTCTTCTTGTTAGGAAGATTAGTCCATATTTCAAGCGCTCTTCATGAAAAGTGTTGTGGAAGTGGAGTAACATTTCATACTTCATGGAATAGTGAACATGTACCACTTTTATTTGTTCTTTTACAAATACTCACGTTGTTGTAAGTTCTGAGTAAGTAAGATGAAGTAAACGAGTACTTTAGGTTTTTTTTGCTAGTTGCTTTACGTCGCACCGACACAGATAGGTCTTATGGCGATGATGGGACAGGAAAGGGCTAGGAGTGGGAAGGAAGCGGCCGTGGCCTTAATTAAGGTACAGCCCTAGCATTTGCCTGGTGTGAAAATGGGAAACCACGGAAAACCATTTTCAGGGCTGTCGACAGTGGGGTTCGAACCTACTATCTCCCGAATACTGGATACTGGCCGCACTTAAGCGACTGCAGCTATCGAGCTCGGTAGTACTTCAGGAACTCGTATGCTTACTGTGGATGATACATTATTTTTATCCACATTGGTGACTTTGAAGTGATGTCGCAAGGGAACAAGCGGTAGAGCGGGTAAGTGTTTTATGTCTCACTATTCTTGAAACCAGATCCAAAAATATGATTTATACAGTTCCGTACGGGCAACATAACTCGCGATCAGAAGAAATATGACAGAGTGGTGAGTTCAGTCCATGCGGAAATATTAACCCAGGTCGCCAGTTAATCCTCCGAATTCCAGAAAATATGATGCAATTAAAAAACGACTGAGATAAGTTTTAGCGGAGTGGTGGTGGTTATTGTTTTAAGAGGATCCGTCCTTTATTAACACTAATCAGAGGGAAAGTATGGAAGGGGTCCGACACTTCGAAAAATTATGGTATCTGCCCAATTAAGTCAAGGGGCACGAAGGGCGTGAAGATGGAAGACTCTCTAGTCTTGGAATGCTCTAATACCGTCGGGGTCGGAAAATAATCAGAATTGACGAAGGGAGGTCGGATAGGATAGATGAAATTGAGGAGCCTAGCACAAGTAAGTAGAAGCAATATCAGAATTCAGTTAAGGTCTTCGTGGTCAAGAACCTACACTCCCAAGTTAAGAACCCCTAGGACTCCTTTTAGACGCCTTTTGCGACAGGCAGGGGATACCATGGGTGTTATTCTACCGTTCCCACCCACAGCGGATTCCGTTTTCGCGGACAGTGAGACACACAGTACACAAACTATTGACGTAGCTGAAACTCAGTGATCGCAAATCCTCCCAACAGCTATATGAAATGAAGAATTTAGCCTATGAAAAAGTTAGCGAAACATTTCTTAAGCCATTATGTCTACAACGCCTGTCTCGCGACAGGGCGTACTATGTCACCCGTGAGTAGTGGCGATCTGGTAAGGCTTGCCACCATGGAGGATCAAATTTGGGTACTGAAACCAACCCCGTCCTTCCAGGTAGTGCCTCTAAATATTGTCAAACCCCACCGAGATGACACAGAAGTCTTGAAGAAACAGGTATATCAATTTCCCATTTTCTTTCAATAACCATCACCACCCAAAAAAACATTCACGACAAATACAATGACCCTCGATAAGAAACAATCGGACCACGCACACCCACAGAAGAAAACAGCTGAGCGATTCTTAGTAACATGGCCAATGGTCATGAATTCAGGACGAACAACAAAGCATCAAGTATTAAACGGGAAGTAGTCTTCAAAATTATTTAGGTTTTCAGATTCATTTAAATGATTGCAACTCATGATCATAAGTTAAAAGGACAAAATGATATGAAAATAGGATACAATCCAAGCCCTACTGAAGAACATTACATAGATTAATTAACGTATTGCACACTACAGGACTTAGTTTCCCAATTATAGTGGCAATTACCTTATATCAACTACAATTAACATGGCGGTACCTATATCTAAACTATATTCTATTTTTTTCTGATCTGATCGCCTATAATATTAGTACCAGAGGACCCGTGCTGCGCCGCAGCATTCGTTATAAGTAGATCAGATAACTCGTCTTGATATGCTTGACGTAGTCATATTGTTTTGCCTGACATTTTCAATGGTTTTATGAATATCTAATAAGAAGCGCGTTATGTAGCCGCAGTTCGTCCATTCTGACGTCATCATGCCGTATGTTTTGTAAAGTATATCCATATATTCGCTTTTTTTAATTCTGCAGTTCTTCATGTAGTATTTTCAATCGCATTTCTTCTGTATGGAACGGTTGTCTTGTGAGCTCATAGGTTAGGCTTGAAGGAGTGTTTTTGCCAGGCAGGGAACGTTTTTAAGATACAAGGTGCTCACTCTTTCTAGTGTAGCTAGGTTATTCTTCGATAGGTGTTCCCAGATAATGTCTAAGTATGTCATGATGGGGTCTGTTTGTACGTAGACTTTTTTTTAGCATGTAACTTATTAGGAACGCTTTGCCATCCGTCGAATGTATTTGGAAGCTGTAAAAGTTGAGAGTATCTAGCAAGGAATAGTAATCTTCCGTGATCAGTGAAAGTGTATACTCTCTGGCTTGACAGGTAATAATCAAAAATGGCTGCATGCAGTGACATTATTGAGGATGAAAATCGCATATATCAGAATATTCATGAAAGAGTTAGTCGCTTAGCAACCTGATAAGTACAGAATGTATTGCGGGTTAGGGTAAGCCTTCGCCTGTAATTATTGGAGTGATCATTTAATGATTCGATTTTATGATTATTCAAAGTTAACTGAACTTAGTGACCTAACAATGCCTCATGATTAACCGGCAGGTAATTCCGGAGAGAATAAAACAAAAATGAAGCAAATCGGTCCAGTAGAACGGACGGACGGATTTGCCTAATCTGTTTTTAGTGAAATCGTTTAATATATAGATTAAATATCAAAGCACTTTTCTAAAAACTAAAGAGCCTCGTATTAATATGGTGCAAAACACACGACAAAAGAGTAAAATGACAAAACAAATGAAGAACAATATTACAGAACTTCATCTTACAATACATAGTTCTTAGATTTTCCCTATTTTTATGATTTCATACAATTGCGCGATGAATTTCATTTAGAAAATCGCTCATTGGCAGACTGAAGTCAAGGCCATTATTTTCCTGAATGGCAGTGTTGAAGATAATTCAGAGTCTGTTCACGGCGAGTTGTCATGGGCACACGTCCTGGTTTTTTCGTTTTAAATATCATATTTCTGGAATTGAAGTGAGGTACATAGAAATTTAATAGAGACAGTAATTCAGGCTTATTAATGGCATAGTTTACAATTTTAGTGCATCCTTCCATTTGTGAACTTCTAAACTCTCCACTCCGAAATTTAAATGGATATCACTAGAGGGTACTATAAATGGATATTAGCCAGTTTTTATGTTGTAATTATTTTAAAAATCTCTTTTGTAATTTTCCAATCTGACAGACATATGATCGACATCTAGGGCTCCAAACTATGCTGGCAAATTCTATTTTTGGTCTTACTATAGTATTGAACAGATGAATGCAAATTTGTGTGCTTTTGATTTGATTCCTGATAATGAATCCTAGGGTCATGTATGACTCAACTACCACTTTCAGTATAGGCGAATTGAAAGTAAGCTCGTGGACGAATATGACTTCGAGGTCTTTCTTCTCTCAAACCGATCGCAAATCACTGTCACCTATCATGTAAGTGTAGTGGAAAATTTTCCTCCTGGTGAACGACATCGATACACATTTTGCTGCATTTAAGTATGGTTTATTTTCAGTCGCCCTCTACAATACACTTTTCAAGTCTAGCTGAAGTTGTTGAGAGTCACTTATATTTTCAATGGCTTTAAATACTTTGAAATCGTCCTCGTATAGCAGAAAACTGGAATGTTTCACTTGTTCAGGCAAGTCATTGATAAATGCAAGAAAAACTAAGTGGCCTAAATTTGACCCCTGAATTATTACTGAGTTTACAAGGTATTTCCGTGAGGAATGTTTCTGGAAAGAAACAAACTGCACCGAGCTCGATACCTGCAGTCGCTTAAGTGCGGCCAGTATCCAGTAATCGGGAGATAGTGGGTTCGAGCCCCACTGTCGGCAGCCCTGAAGATGGTTTTCCGCGGTTTCCCATTTCCACACCAGGAAAATGCCGGGGTTGTACCTTAATTAAGGCCACGGCCGCTTCCTTCGAATTCCTAGGCCTTTCCTATCCCATCGTCACCATAAGACATATCTGTGTCGGTGCGACGTAAAGCCCCCCCCCCCAAAAAAAGGAAACAAACTGCTTTCTATCACCCAGACAGGAACTGAAAATATGCAGTAGCTGTTTTGAGAAACCTAACGGGGTTTAACTTACCTAGTAGGGCATCGTGATTAATTTTATCGAATGCTTTTGCGAAGTCTCTAAACGCTACATCCATTTGTCTGCCCGTGTCAAGTTCTGTGGACACTCACAGAGTGAAGTTAACCGAGTTTGTGACTATGGAACGTCCTTAAAGGGTTGTTTGTCTGATATGAGGTATTCAGTTTGTTGTTAGATGATTACGTACCGTAACATAAATTCGAAAAGTTTTGCCATGGCGAATAATATAGAAATAGGCCGACAGTTGTTTATCAATGTGGGATCCCCTTTTTTAAGTATGGGGCATACTCGTGATAATTTCCAGAAGGATGGAAATATGGATGTTCTAATAATCAAATTTAAATAAGTAGAAGTGGATGTTTAACAAGATCTGAACAACCTTTTATTACATATGGTGGTACTCGGTCTGGTCCTTCAGATGCTTTAGGTTCGGCTATTTCAACATCGTTAGGGAAAGATGGAGCATTATATAGGCCTATGCGATATTGTGCCTTATGCGGGTAATATACTGATTGGAAGTAGTCCACAAAACCTTCTACAATTTCATCTTTAGTATCTAGTACGTTATTTTCATATTTGTAGGTGTTGCAATTCCTATTATTCTTTCTCCTATTTTTAACTTATGCCCAGAAAGCGCCATTATTGATACCTTGTTCCACTGTCTAAATTTATCTTTTGTGTGAGGATTTAATTTCAGATTTAATTTGAGCTCGTAACATTTTATATTGACTAAAATAATGTTCCGTAATGAGCTTACACTTTTTGCAACATTCTTTGTTTTTTAATTTTCGAAATGAAGTTAATAAAGAGATGAAATGAAATGAAATTGCGTATGGCTTTTAGTGACGGGAGTGTCCGAGGACATGTTCGGCTCGCCAGGTGCATGTCTTTTGATTTGACTCCCGTAGGCGTTCTACGCGTCGTGATGAGGATGAAATGATGATGAAGACGACACACACACCCAGTCCCTGTGCCAGAGAAATTAACCAATTAAGGTTAAAATTTCCGACCCTGCTGGGAATCGAACCCGGGACCCCTGTGACCAAAGGCCAGCACGCTACCATTTAGCCATGGAGCCGGTCAAGAAAGAGATTAAATAATATAAAACCCATATCAATGAAAGTAAATAGATGAACAGTGAATACAATGGATAACTTATACAGATCTTACGACATAATCGAGCCGGGTAAATATTATAATCATGAATGGTCTTTACAATTACAGTGATGAAATTATTAACTTCGCTCGGTAGCAAACTGCCCTAACAGAAGCGAAATAAAGTAACATAAACTTATTTAAATTCGAAAACTAAGGTGACAGCAGCTAAGAGGTAAGAAAACTGAAGCAATAATAATATAAATTGAAACACTTAAGAACCAAGGGAAATAAATAATTGTCAACAACAACAACGATAATAATAATAATAATAATAATAATAATAATAATGGCGTGTGGCCCCCGGAGAGGCCTGGTGCAGATCTTTTGATTTGACTTCCGTAGGCGACCTGCGCGTTGTGATGAGGATGAAATGATCATGAAGACGGCACATACATCCAGTTTCCGTGCCAGGAGAATCAACCAATTATGGATAAAGTTCCCGACCCTGCTGGAAATCGAACCCGCGACCCCTGTGACCAAAGGCCAGCACGCTAACCATTTAGCCATGGAGCCGGAAATTGCCTACAATACATCAATGCTAAAAATAAAATATAATTTACATTTAGAACTTGCTTTACGTCGCTCCGACACAGACAGGTCTTATGGTGACGATGGGACAGGAAAAGGATAGAAGTGGAAAGGAAGCAGCCATGACCTTAATTAAGGTACAGTCCCAGAATTTGCTTGGTGTGAAAATAGGAAACCACGGAAAACCATCTGCAGGGCTGCTGACAGTGTGATTCGAACCCACTATCTCCCGAATACTGGATACTGGCCTCAGTAAAGCGACTGCAGGTATCGAACTCGGTACATTACACATAGACTACGTATTAAGCCAAATAAAAGTTGAATATAACTGATTTAGCAGGGCGACATCCCGAATAAATTCATTTTAAAATACACGTTAATTAGGCGTTAGGTACCGCCATATTTAGATTTTCCAGGAATGTTTATGATTAACAAAACTCGAACGAGTGGCTACGTGGTTTGGGTCACGTAGCCGTGAGCTTGCATTCGGGAGATAGTAGGTTCGAACCCCACTGTCGGCAGTCCTGAAGATGGTTTCCCGTGGTTTCCCATTTTCACACGAGGCAAATTCTGGGGCTGTACATTCATTATGGCCACGGCCACTTCCTTCCAACTCCTAGCCCTTTCCTATCTCATCGTCGCCATGAGACATATGTGTCGGGGCGACGTAAAGCAAAATTGTAAAAATGTTTTCAATATGTATCCAATACGCCGGTGTTCGCATAAGATACGTCAAAGAACATCCCTTGTAATAATTGTCTACCAGGAAAATAAATAATACTGTAATAATAAATACAAATAAAATAAATACATAAAATAGTGTAAATAAATAATAAATGGCTACTGAATTTCTTAAGGGAATTATCTGAGTCATTTGATGTTAAAACAGGAGTCCGACAAGGAGATGGTTTGTCCCATTTATTGTTTAATCTTATTTTGGAAAAAGTAATTAGGACTTGGGAAAAATAAGTTAAAGGAATAACCCTTGGTAGATTACGTGAAAACAAAATTAATTTACAGTGCTTGGCCTTCGCTGATGACTTAGCAGTGTTGTCCAATAACAGACAGGAAGCGATTGCATCCCTCGAAACGAACACGAAATTTCATCCAGAACAGGACTACACATCTCATATCAGACTACTCATTACATGGAAGGATCTCTTCCGTACCTAGGTGGACAAACAATGAAAAACCAATACGGCCAAATATCCCAAGTGTATAAATTCAAATACCTTGGAAAAGTCATTCAACCTTCAGGACTGAATCGTGAAGCTAACGAAGGAAGGGTCTTACTGCAGAGAGTATACCGACTCACTTGGAGCTGATATAATATATCCTTATCCCGAGATGCAAAATTTAGAAATTATAACACTGTAATGAAGCCTGAAGCACTATATGTATCTGAAACACTGATCATTTGGAGGCAGATCCTTCATTAAAGATGTAGAAAAGCAAGAAAGAAAAATATCAATTAAATTTTCTTGGACCAGTATGCTCAGGGGGAATCTGGATGATAAGGAAATATCATGACCTGTACCAACACTCAGAGAAAAATTTCCGTGTCAATCCTTATGCCAGCGCTCACGTTTCAACTATTACTTGTAGACCAAAATAGGTAACGAGGGCCTGTAATCCCCCTGTCTCAGCAACGTGGGGTAGTACAAGTCGACTGAGGGGAAGAGACGCGCACCGCGGTGCACAGGTACTTCTAGCGCGGGTACTGCACGTTCGGCGGGCAAGCGTTGACACCTGTGAGTCAGAGGAACCTGATGACATTTTCTATTGAAAATAAAAACATTCAGGTTTATTGAGGGTACGTTACATCTTACGCCATTTTCAGTAATTTTTTTTATTTTGAACACACATTTCCTGAGTTATCTTGTTACTCTCTGTAAGTGCACCTCGTAACAGTGATCATTTGCTTGTTATGGCGACGTGGTTGTTCCGTGTCATGACAATTAAAGCTCGCTCCATAACAAACACAAGGGTAGGCTGGACGTTTTGTGTGGAGAGATTTTTATATCCGCTATGTTCTCGTTATTTTACATGAAGCTTTTTGCGCAGATGGCTGGAGGGTATCCGATGATCTAAACAGCATGCGCAGTGAAAGAGGGCCGCAGGGAGGGAAGGAGGAGGGGTGGGGGTGGGGATTGGCGTGATATCAAAAAAAAAGCATTCCCTATAGCCGTGTCATTTGTCCCATAAAGCCACGTTCCTCCCACCCCCGTCCGTTCTCTCTAACCGCCCTCCAGCTAAAACCCAAAATCAATGCCTGTAATAATTTACCCAGCCTCAGTCTGCTAGAGAGAGAAGAGGAAGGAAAAAAGGAGGTGGGTAAAAAAACTAGAGAGAGAGAAATGTCTGAAGCTTGGCGGTAATTTCATTCTCGTAGCAGCTTCACTTTCCATTAGAATTCTGGACTTGAAGTAGGCTGTAAATTGGTATTGCACCGTCATATGTTAACGTGGCATCTTGAGTGCATCAGCACTCCTCGGTGATTTGCAATCATTTAAGGGAAATATACCAAGCAAGCAAGCAAGCAAGCAAGCAAGCAAGCAAGCAAGCAAGCAAGCAAGCAAGCAAGCAAGCAAGCAAGCAAGCAAGCAAGCAAGCAAGCAAGCAAGCAAGCAAGCAAGCAAGCAAGCAAGCAAGCAAGCAAGCAAGCAAGCAAGCAAGCAAGCAAGCAAGCAAGCAAGCAAGCAAGCAAGCAAGCAAGCAAGCAAGCAAGCAAGCAAGCAAGCAAGCAAGCAAGCAAGCAAGCAAGCAAGCAAGCAAGCAAGCAAGCAAGCAAGCAAGCAAGCAAGCAAGCAAGCAAGCAAGCAAGCAAGCAAGCAAGCAAGCAAGCAAGCAAGCAAGCAAGCAAGCAAGCAAGCAAGCAAGCAAGCAAGCAAGCAAGCAAGCAAGCAAGCAAGCAAGCAAGCAAGCAAGCAAGCAAGCAAGCAAGCAAGCAAGCAAGCAAGCAAGCAAGCAAGCAAGCAAGCAAGCAAGCAAGCAAGCAAGCAAGCAAGCAAGCAAGCAAGCAAGCAAGCAAGCAAGCAAGCAAGCAAGCAAGCAAGCAAGCAAGCAAGCAAGCAAGCAAGCAAGCAAGCAAGCAAGCAAGCAAGCAAGCAAGCAAGCAAGCAAGCAAGCAAGCAAGCAAGCAAGCAAGCAAGCAAGCAAGCAAGCAAGCAAGCAAGCAAGCAAGCAAGCAAGCAAGCAAGCAAGCAAGCAAGCAAGCAAGCAAGCAAGCAAGCAAGCAAGCAAGCAAGCAAGCAAGCAAGCAAGCAAGCAAGCAAGCAAGCAAGCAAGCAAGCAAGCAAGCAAGCAAGCAAGCAAGCAAGCAAGCAAGCAAGCAAGCAAGCAAGCAAGCAAGCAAGCAAGCAAGCAAGCAAGCAAGCAAGCAAGCAAGCAAGCAAGCAAGCAAGCAAGCAAGCAAGCAAGCAAGCAAGCAAGCAAGCAAGCAAGCAAGCAAGCAAGCAAGCAAGCAAGCAAGCAAGCAAGCAAGCAAGCAAGCAAGCAAGCAAGCAAGCAAGCAAGCAAGCAAGCAAGCAAGCAAGCAAGCAAGCAAGCAAGCAAGCAAGCAAGCAAGCAAGCAAGCAAGCAAGCAAGCAAGCAAGCAAGCAAGCAAGCAAGCAAGCAAGCAAGCAAGCAAGCAAGCAAGCAAGCAAGCAAGCAAGCAAGCAAGCAAGCAAGCAAGCAAGCAAGCAAGCAAGCAAGCAAGCAAGCAAGCAAGCAAGCAAGCAAGCAAGCAAGCAAGCAAGCAAGCAAGCAAGCAAGCAAGCAAGCAAGCAAGCAAGCAAGCAAGCAAGCAAGCAAGCAAGCAAGCAAGCAAGCAAGCAAGCAAGCAAGCAAGCAAGCAAGCAAGCAAGCAAGCAAGCAAGCAAGCAAGCAAGCAAGCAAGCAAGCAAGCAAGCAAGCAAGCAAGCAAGCAAGCAAGCAAGCAAGCAAGCAAGCAAGCAAGCAAGCAAGCAAGCAAGCAAGCAAGCAAGCAAGCAAGCAAGCAAGCAAGCAAGCAAGCAAGCAAGCAAGCAAGCAAGCAAGCAAGCAAGCAAGCAAGCAAGCAAGCAAGCAAGCAAGCAAGCAAGCAAGCAAGCAAGCAAGCAAGCAAGCAAGCAAGCAAGCAAGCAAGCAAGCAAGCAAGCAAGCAAGCAAGCAAGCAAGCAAGCAAGCAAGCAAGCAAGCAAGCAAGCAAGCAAGCAAGCAAGCAAGCAAGCAAGCAAGCAAGCAAGCAAGCAAGCAAGCAAGCAAGCAAGCAAGCAAGCAAGCAAGCAAGCAAGCAAGCAAGCCATGGGAACGTACAGGGTTTCTGGGCAAAAATTAAATACCACTTTGTTGAAGGATTGTTCGTGCGCTTACTTGATATTAATAACTAAAGTCGGAATGACGCGTAATTGCTCTCTTTTGAGTATGAAAATGGAAACTATTTGCTTGTAATTTTAGAATTTTTAGGAAAACATTTTGGGGTCTCCGTGGAAATTATCGGTGACCTACGTTCCTGGGTTTGCGGCGACCTACATTCTGACTTGCATATCCGTAGGCGTTCTAATCCCTGAGAATTCCTCTGCCACCCTGGTAAAGTAAACTTGTGTCCTCATTCCGAGGTGGAGCATCACTTTTCAGGCACAACCTCAATGGAGGTGAGTTGCGTGTACCATTTTAACCACTTACCAGCTCTCTTGCCATTCTTAAATCTCTGGCAGTACCGGAAATCGAACCCGGGCCTCCGACTAATAGTGCTAACCGTTATGCTACACCACCCTAGTGAATGCTGTCGATTTCAAACTCCCCATGTCGTTTTTTTAAAAGGGTGTCAGTGAACAGAAATCATGAACTATTTACTATCATGGAAAGGACTCTCTTTGCAATTTCACATTTTCGGATATCCTTCCTCCTTTCTTTGTTACCACGTAGGAAGTACACTTTTGGGTTAGGTGATTTTTGAGTCAATATTTGCAGTTTCCTAGGTATTCTGCTCTTTGAGATATTTTAATCCCATTTCTATGATTTTAATATGAATAAAAGTTACTGCAGACTAACTTGATTTCTAGCTTCCTATGATCCTGCTTCTTGCTAAGAAATTGATGTCAATGCATTTTCCAGTAATCCTAGCAGGTGATTATGTTTCTAGCTATAGTTATTTGGAACTTTGGGGATGTTTATGTACGCCCGTAAGCGTAAATTGGATAATCAGAGGAGTAAAATAGACTAAAATGTAATCGAAGAAATATCGGGATTTCAGAATGAAAGAAAATAACGTTTTATTTGTTTATTTTTAAAACTTTTATAAGTTTTGAAAAGGAAGGAATGAAATATATGAGGAATTCAGTTTTTATAACCGCTACCGGTACTACAAATCAAATTTATGAAAAATTCTAGAATTTTGTTCGCAACTTTGTTGAAAGATATTTCTCTCTGTTCGCGTTATTACGTTAATTTTTCAGATTGGTTTATCGTTTAAATTCCATTCAAACGCTTAGATCTATGTAGTTCTTTCCGAAATATATAAATATCAATTTTGAGTATAAAATTGGAAATGCACGAGAACTCATTGCTACGTAAAATTTTCCGCCGTTGCTCAGTTTTTATAAGGAGAAATGAGTATTTGAAAAGATATAAAATAAGATACATTCTTGCTTTCTTTTCTATGTCCTCGATTACCGTATTCATTCTTTGACTTTATAACAATTTTGAGCTCTGAGAAGCGTGATATCTACGAGACGTGAAATACTTCCCAGAGAAGGTTGGGCGGAAACCAGTCCAACAAGGTACAGTTTCATAAACATACTCGCGTCTTAATAAATGGGATTACAGGCTCGTTGCATAGTATACTGTCCAATTTCTATGTGTTTTTTGTTTCTTGTTTTAATGTGTTCCTCATCCAGATCCTTGGCTGAATATTCAGCGTAACACACCTTCCGTTCAGAGGGCCTGTGTTTCGATTCGCGATCGGGCTGAGGGTTTTAACTGCGTGTGGTTTATTCCTCTGTCTCGGCGACTGATCGTTTATGTTCGCTTTTGTACACATGCATAGAACACCCCAGACTCTCAACCAGCACTGAAACACGCAATAGTGAATACATCAACATAGTGTTGGCATCAGGAAGAGCAGCCAACCATAAAACTTGGCCTAGTTAATATATATTTCCGAACCAACGAAATCTGGAAATTCCAGGAAATAAAAGAAGAGGAATTTTTAATGTATTCATCTTCTTTTTAAAGTTTTCGTTAAAGAAATTTCTTACTTGTTATACAATTTCTTGTAATATTCTGTTTTCATGCATCTGTTTGTTGTATTAATAGAAATGATACAATACTCTTTTGGGTTTTTACCAGATTACAATCCTTTACGTTTTCCCAACACTTTCCTCAACGTCCTCAGAAGTGAAACTCTTCAGACCATTACTGTGACTGTTCTAACAATGATAACTGGAACCAAAGACTTCACCGACCACCCTTGGTCACACCTTGTTATTTTCTGTCCCCGATGGTATTAGGTTTTCGAGGCCTAGGGAGTCTTTCATGTTCGCGACCTTCATGGCCCCTGTCTTTCTTTTGCCGATACCGCCATTTTCGATGTGTCGGACCTCCTTCCTTTCCATTCTGATTAATGGGAAGAGGGTGGTTCCCAGTTGTACTTTCTCTTAAAACAATAATCATAGGCTTTCATCTAAGAGTACTTTGATAAAATCTAAAATTAAACAATCTTCAGAAGAAATATTTCATAATAAGATGTACATCACTAAAATGAAAATATTGATATTTATTTACTACCTTTAATGGTTTTATTGGGAACTGGAGGACACGAGCTGCTTCGCAGCATTCGTTATGACTAGGCGAAATAACGTGTCTTGATATGAAATTACTCCGTGCGTTGCCCGGGTACTTTCTTGAATGTTTATTTTTAGGATCTATGAAAATGAAAACCTACAACCTGTTTTCCAGTCTTAGACCGGGTCAGGAATGTAATGAATGAAACATATATAGGCTAGTATTACAATGGGGTCGCCACTCCCAAGGTGATTATTAATGACTGATAAATGCAATGAAATGATATAATTTCGTGTGGCTATTTCTAGCCGAGTGCAGCCCTTGTAAGGCAGACCCTCCGATGAGGGTGGGCGGCATCTGCCATGTGTAGGTAACTGCGTGTTGTTGTGGTGGAGGGTAGTGTTATGTGTGGTGTGTGAGTTGCAGGAATGTTGGGGACAGCACAAACACCCAGCCCCCGGGCCATTGGAATTAACCAATTAAGGTTAAAATCCCCGACCCGGCCGGGAATCGAATCCGGGACCCTCTGAGCCGAAGGCCAGTAGGCTGACCATTCAGCCAACGAGTCGGACAATGAAATGATAATGGAGAGTGTTGCTGGAATGAAAGATGACAGGGAAAACCGAAGTACCCGGAGAAAAACCTGTCACGCCTCCGCTTTGTCCAGCACAAATCTCACATGGAGTGACCGGGATTTGAACCACGGTATCCAGCGGTGAGAGGCTGACGCGCTGCCGTCTGAGCCACGGAGGCTCTTGTAGGATTTATATTACCTGTTAATTATGTGTCAAGTGCATTTTTGTAGATTTCTTTATTATGACATTGATTGGCATTTTACGAGCTATTTTTTCGTTTCAGAATTATTGTTGTGTGTTTAATTAAAATATTTAGTTTTAGATTATTTTGTTTTGCGTGGAAGTTTGTTCTTGTTTGAGTCCATATTGTCTGGGAAGCAGCCGGTCCTTTCAAACAATTAGTAAAAATAAGTGATAATTGTATGTGATTACGCGTCGTCCTTTAGATATGATGTACACGATTCCAACTGTCATTGGAACTTTCACCAATTAGCATAGCGATTCTGAAAACTGTCAATTCAACACTAATCTCGGTCGTTTTGGACATTTTCTTCTTCACCCATTTTCACCTCTCATGCCGACGGAGACGTAAAACGTATTTTATTGTCTCGGTACGAAGTTCATAACTTCAGCATTATTTCGTCGTAGTTTACATTTTTGGGTTAAAAGTAGAATATTTATAAAAAACAGTACATCATCTGAAGATTTAAATTCTCTTCCAAAAATGTCTGAAATAATGCATTCTTCCTGTCTAACCCTGAATGGCAAATGTATAACGCTGGTGATTTCTGAAAATTCGTTGCTTAAGTGACGGTGTAGTGGTTAGTGTGATTAGCCGCCATCCCCGGAGGCCCAGGTCGATTCCCGGCTCTGACACGAAATTTGAGCAGTGGTACGAGGGCTGGAACGGGGTTCACTCAGCCTTGGGAGGTCAGCTAAGTAGAGGAGGTTTCGATTCTCACCTCAGCCATCCTCGAAGTGGTTTTTCCCCCACTTCTTCAAGCAAATGCTGGGATGGTACCTAACTTAAGGCCACGGCCGCTTCCTTCCCTTTTCCTTGTCTATCCCTTCAAATCTTTCCATCCACCAAAAGGCCCATGTTCAGCATAGCAGGTGAGGCCGCCTGGGTGAGGTACTGGTCCTCCTTCACAGTTGTATCCCAGAACCAAAGTCTCATTCTCCAAGACACTGTCCTTGAGGTACCAGAGGCGGCATCCCTCGCTGAGTCCCAAAGGAAAACTAAACCTGGACGGTAAACGGATTAAGAAAGAAAGAAAGAAAGAAAGAAAGAAAGAAAGAAAGAAAGAAAGACAGAAACTGACAGTAATCTTCATTATCAACTTGAAAAAAAGAACCGAGTGAATTATAATTCATCTGAATTTGTCTGCATGTTTTTAAACATCTGAAATGTTACAATTCTGATTAAAGTGGAGAATAAGGCCTATTATTTATTTACAGGCATGTGGAAGCATTGGCAAGATATGTCTAAAATATCCAAGTACGATTACATTTCTACCAAAGGAATACTCCTTTCCATGAGGTTTCTGAGGAGTCCATCAACGCACGAAATTTCTATACAATAACCATGGGAGCTTCATCCCATAGAATAAATCAGTAAGTTAATCGTGTCAGATGTAGCCTTGTGACTAATTTTCAAAGATGATACAAAAGTTTCGTGCCGTCTTAAATTTATCTTATATTTACTGCACACTGTACGGCCATTTGTAACAGCATAGTGGCAATGCCTGTCCATGAAACTAGTCTGTCATACATTATTGAGCTTATGTATCGGAATCTAAATTTTTTAGTTCATTATAAGTAGGTTTTTGAAAAAGTGTGGAAATGGAACGAAATTCAACAACGTTGTAAGGACCTACATCAATATTGCTAGAGAAAAACAAACTGCAAATAATATTCCCAGTACTGTAGTCAACTCTGGTGTTGTAATTTTTGTTTACTCTAAGTAAACTATCAGGAAATAATTGACTAATGCAGTGTAACTCAACCCGACAACCGTACTCACTGCCTAAAGACAGTAACTTTGCATATTCCGTACAACAGACTATTCCAAATGTGTGGGCCCTGTGCTTGGCCCAGAATATTCCCGACTTCTCACGGCTGAGAGCTGGCCCTCAGTGGGAAAGAGATAAAGGGGATGATGTGTATGGACAGCACATTTTATGAGAAGGAATTGAAGAAGTACAAAAGCTAAACTTTAAAAAGAATTCCACAAAAGGAACCCGGTCCATTTCTATGAATGTTGTAAAAATGTGTGAAGTACGGTATATAACAAAATATCTTCAGACAGCAGACAAATAGATTTTGCTTTATCACTTCCTTTATTTTCAAAAATGTTAAAACAATATTTACATTATAATGAATAATTTATTGGAGAAAATTCAGCACTGAAATATGATGTATGTAATGACACTATTATTTTTCAAATGTATATGTGTTCGTGTATTTGCTGTTCTTTTGAATATTTTTCTTTTTTCTCTGCTTATTTGTTTTATCTTCCTTAACTTTAATACTTTATATGTTTGTATGTTTTATTGAAAATGTATTTAAATTATTCTTAATTTAGTCAAGGCAATCTTGGTTTTTTAATTGTTATATATTATTTTGTACATATAGGTAACATTTATATATTGAATGTATTTTGTACCATCCATTGTAATTGGGGATATACCCTGTTATGGATGTATTAATAAATAATATACAGTAGGCTGATACCCGACATTTCATTGATTTCAGCAACTTCAGGGAAAATTGAGTGCAATGAATGAGCAACCCTGCTTCTAACACAACATGGGACACACATTACCTGGTTTAATTTGTTTGAGTTTCATGATGGGGAATATACGTTCTAAAAAGTATGTAGAGCTAAACACACTACAGATTTGCAAGCCGATGCGCGACTAAAGCCTGCTTAGAATTTACAGAAAAGGGTGTCATAAAAATGTCTAATTGAGATGAAATTTCTCTGTCATGGTTTTAAAAATGGGAATTCTTCAAAATATTTATCCAGTAGTTGTTTCTCGAGCAATGAAAATGTCATCCTGAAAGTACGAATTCTGACCCACATAGCATCAGTCAACATACTTTTGCCAAGCAAATATATGTTATGTTGTCTAAAAAGGCAAGGTCACTAACCCAGCGCGTGTTTTCTTACATCTTCACAATAGCAAGCAACGACAGAGAATAGAGGAGGTTAAGCCCAGGGGAGACAAGGAGCAGCGTCGGTGCTTCCTAGCCCTTTGAAATGGCCTGCCGTAGAGTTACTAATATGAAGGCCATAAGAAGGATCAGAGACTACAAATTCCACACAACTGTCATTCATTTGTAATTTTTACGGGTATTCACGATGATGATCGCCGGCATTGAATTAAGTATGGCAAACGACAGGAAATAGGACATTAATAATAATAATAATAATAATAATAATAATAATAATAATAATAATAATAATAATAATAATAATAATAATAATAATAATAATGCTATTCGCTTTACATCCCACTAACTACTTGTACGGGTTTCGGAGACGCCGAGGTGCCAGAATTTAGTCCTGCAGGAGTTATTTTATGTGCCAGTAAATCTACTGACACGAGGATGACGTATTTAAGTACCTTCAAATACCACCGGACTGAGCCAGGATCGAACCTGCCAGGTTGGGATCAGAAGGCCAGCGCCTGAACCACCTGAGCCACTCAGCCCGGCCAAATAGAAAATTATCATAACTTGAAACTTTGTACGAGGGTAATCCAAAAAATAAGGTCTCCTATTCTTTTATAAATACAGACCACTGTTCGTGTGGCTGTTGGTCACAATATTGTGAAGAATGTTTCGCGCACTCGCATATAAACATGCACACGCCACACTGAGGCACTCAGACTTGGATGTTACCGCCAAGTGCGAAGTGCGCGCAGTTATTCGATTTTTTAACGCAAAATGTACTGAACCGATTGAAGTACATCGCCAAATGACGGAAGTGTATGGTGAGTCGTGCGTGGATGTCAAAAATGTTCGTAAGTCATGTAGAGAGTTTGCAGCAGGTCGGACTGAAATTCACGACGAACGAACAAAGGAGTGGGAGACCATCAATTTCCGTCGAGACAGTCGTTAAGGTTGAGCAAATAATGCTTGAAGATCGGCGGATCACTCTGAGTGATCTCTGCACTGTGGTTCCCGAGGTTTCCCGAAGCGCCGCTCACAACTTTTTGAATAGCATGGTGGCAAGCTGGTATGACATGGGCATACATAAACTGTCACAGCGTCTACAAAAATGAATCGACCGAAATAGTAATTATGTAGAAAAGTAGCTAAATGTCCAAGCTATAAAATGATGTAAACCATTGTAGAAATAAACCGGTCTATGTATTTATATAAAAAAATAGACGACCTTAGGTTTGGGATTACCTGCGTACGTACAGAGCAATTCCCGGAAATTCAACGTAACGAACGGGATTTATTTGTATAAAGTTACGTAGCACAACCTCACAGAAGTGTTACAATACTTTTTTTAGCGCTTTTTACTGATGGTTTCGATTTACAACACAAAACGAAGTAAACTGCAAATTAAAACTTTTTTTTTGCTAGTTGCTTTACGTCGCACCGACACAGATAGGTCTTTTGGCGACGATGGGACAGGAAAGGGCTAGGAGTGGGAAGGAAGCGGCCGTGGCCTTAATTAAGGTACAGCCCCAGCATTAGGCCTGGTGTGAAAGTGGGAAATCACGGAAAACCATTTTCAGGGCTGCCGACAGTGGGGTTCGAACCTACTATCTCCCGAATACTGGATACTGGCCGCACTTAAGCGACTGCAGCTAACGAGCTCGGTAAAAATTAAAACCTAACCTAAGTTACGTGCTTATTCTAGAGGAAGTGCAGTGCCAAAACAGATTCTACATGCAGGAGGGGCTTTACATGGCAATTCTCGGAGAAGCGAAGAGTATGGTGAAGTAGAATGAATGACGTCGCTTAACGTCTCTGAAAATCGGCACATTAAGTTGTTTTCTCTTTTGTTTGATAGTTGTTTAACGTCGCACTAACACACAAAAGATTTTCGGCGATGCAAAGATTAAAAGAAGCGAGGACTGGGAAGGTGGTGGCCGTGGACTTAATTGAGTCACAGTCCCAGTATTGTACAGGTGTGAAGGTCGAATCCACCATTTTCCGAATGCAAGCTCGCAGCTACGTGAACCTAACCGCGCGGCCAACTCGTTCACTAAACAAATATGTACCACGGCTGCACATTAAAAACATCAATTTATCATGTATTAAATCAATAGTCAGTAGACGAAATTATGGTGATAGATCTGTACGCAAAATCCTTTAAAGAGTGAGTTATAGCTTCAACCAAAGTCTGTCCTATTTGTGACTGTGACAGTATGGAAGCTACTCAGGTAAGCGAGGTGCCTGTGCCAAGAGACAAATATAATTTTTTTTACTGTATCCATCGAGAAATTTCAACAACCTAACCACATTATCATATTTTATTTTATTTGATAACGAAATCTGTGATCCACAGCGAAGAGTAGTGGAGGTTAGCCCCGAGGAGACACGGGGCAGCATCGGGGCTTGGATAGGTAGATCGAATATAATTTCCATGCATTCTCGTTATTCTTAGGTCACGGGAGGTACGCTGGATGATTTCGGAATTATTTATTTTTGCTGCTGGTTTAACGTCGCACTAATACATCGAAGGTTTTCGGCGACGCAAAGTTGAGAAAGGACTAAGATTGGGAAGGTAGCGGTTGGGGGCTTAATTAAGATGTTAAGATATAGCTTGGTGAGAAAATGGAAAACCCGCGGAAAACTCTTCATGGTTGCCGACGGTGGGATTCGTATCCACCATTTATCGAATTCAAGCCCATATGTCTTTTTTTAAACCAAGTTAATTTCGAGCTAAAATTGTCAGCCTCTTTATCTGTTTATTTACTAGCAAGATACCGTGCTTCGCTACCGTATTATACTGAAATTTTTAATTGAATGCTTATCTTTATATATATAACCCGCCGATATTTCCGATCTGACTCGTTTTCTGAGAGATTCCGCCAAAATTCGCGATCTGACTCGTTTTCTGAGAGATTACGGCAACGTTCCTCCCATTTTTCGATCTTTTTTGCAGCAATCGATTTCGTATTTCCCGGGCTAGGTCCAGGTATTGCACCCGGTCAGTTAGGTCCCTAAATCTTTGCCATCTTTTCCTATAAGCATTTTTAATGTGGATCAAATCCTTGAGGAGATCCGGCGTGGTGTCTTCTTGGGTGCGTTGGCGGTACTGAACCCGCGGCCGGACTGCAATTCGTAGTCATTACCCGTCCAGGACCCGTTTCCAGCGCGGTGCGCAAATTTTGACGACGGTCCAGAACATTATTATTATTATTATTATTATTGTTATTATTATTATTATTATTATTAATATTATTATTATTATTGATGTTCTGGACCCCACAACAAGATGCAAGACCTCCACTTTTCGGTAAATTACATCTGCTGCCATTGTCATTGATGACAATATTATCAGCACCATTGTCGCCCGTAGGGAAGTGCGCAGGATTTCTGGCGATACGAATGACATACTTCCGTGCATTATTGACCTTATTATAGAGGTGCACAATTGCATGGTCAATCTCATTCCTATCGTTTATTTCAAATGTGTTAAAATTTTTATTTATATGCCAGGAGAATCTACTGTAATCTAAGAAGGTTCTCCAAAGTAAAAGATGGCTCTTGAAAACGAACCCAGGAAAGATTAAAAATGATCAGTTTATGTTCAGAATAAGTACCGTACATTGAAAATCCACAGCCTGTTTCCAGTCACTCAACCGGGTCAGGAATGGAATGCATAAGCCCCATCTAGCGGCGAGGATAGGAATTGTGCCGGCTGCCGAAGTCTGCCGCACTCCTTCGGGGCAATGATTAGTGAATGACAAATCAAATGAAATGAAATAATATTGGAGAGTGTTGCTGGAATGAATGATGACGGGGAAAACCGGAGTACCCGGAGAAAAACCTGTCCCGCCTCCGCTTTGTCCAGCACAAATCTCACATGGAGTGACCGGGATTTGAGCCACGGAACTCAGCGGTGGGAGGCCGGTGCCCTGCCGCCTGAGCCAAAGAGGCTCCTTATAAGTACATTCACATTAAAATCAATTGGTCGCACCTCCTTTTTCACCCCACCGCGGTTAAGTTGATTTACCCCTCCCTCCCCCCAATGGAAGGAAGGAGATTCCAAATCCCAATGTTCACCTGTGTTACCTTCAGTTTTGAGATATAAGTATTCCCATAAATATTATTCACATTTTTCACTTACTTTCGCACTCCTCACCCCCCCCCCCACTTCAGTGAATATTCCGGCAAAAAATATTTGTTTCTTTAAGAGTAAATGATCTAAATCCCGATTATGTTCAGTTTTTGAGATATGTGTCCTCTTGAAACGAATTCAACTCCTTTTCACACCCGCCCCCAATGATGACCCCCCCCCCCCAAAATGCGTCGTTTCATTTTTAAAGAAGATCTAAATACCGATTTTCACGACTGTAACATAGTTTTTATTAGATGTAATATCCTCATACAATTTTTCATTTTTTTCACCTCCCCCCTCCCTTCATTGGATTTTCCGAGAAGACCTGTTTCTTTACTTTTGTCACTCCTGTTTAACCCCCATTAATTAGATTATCCAAAAAAAAAAGTTTCCGTATTTTTAAAGGAGATCCTATATACCAATTGTTAGGTCTGTAATATCTTCAGTTTCTGAGATATAAGTATCCTCATTAGACATTCAACCCCTTATTCACACTTATCTCCCCTCCTATTGGGATTTACAGAAGAAAAAAAATACGTGTTCTTTTATTTTTAAAGGAAATTCTAAATGTCTGTTCTTATATCTGCGAACTTTTGAAGTTTTGAGATATAGATACACTCATTTTAAAAATTCACCCCCCTTTCAACCCTCCACTATCTGGATTTTCCAAAAGCAAAAAGTACATGTTTCTTTATTTTTAAAGGAGATCCCAAATACCGATTTTCAGGTCTGTAACATCTTCAGTTTCTGAGATGTAAGGATCCTTATTATAGGCATTCAACCTTTTTCCACCCGTTTTCACCCCTGCTATTGGGATTTTCCGAAAACCAAAAATACGTGTTTCTTTATTTTTAAAGGAGGTTTCAAATTTTAATTTTCATGACTGTAACATCTTTGGTGTTTGAGATATATGTCTCCTCATAAAAGGCATTCAGCCCCTTTTTCACCCTTTTTCCATCCCTCCTATTGGGATTTTCCGAAAACAAAAAACGTATTTCCTTATTTTTAAAGAAGATTCTAAATACAATTTTTTTACATCTGTAAACGTTTGAAGTTTTGAGATAAAGATACACTCATTTTAAAATTTCACCCCCCTTTTCACCCCCTTAGCGACGGAATATCCAAAAATCCTCTCTTAGCGAGCACCTACATCTTAATATGAATGTATCCCCGAAGTTTCATTTCTTTATGTCCAGTAGTTTTGGCCCGGCGATGATGAATCTGTCAGTCAGTCAGTCAGGACGTGTTAATTTATATATATATAAACTAGCAAGATACCCGTGCTTCGCTACGGTATTATACTGAAATTTATAATTGAATGCTTATTGTTTTAGATATATAATCCGCCGAAATTCGCGATCTGACTCGTTTTCTGCGAGAATCCACCAAAATTCCCGATCTGTCTCGTTTTCTATTAGATTACGGCACGTTTCCTCCCATTTTTCAATCTTCCTTTCCAGCAATCGATTTCGTACTTCCCGGGCTAGACTCAGGTATTCCTCCTGGTCAGCTGGGTCCGTAAAACTATGCCATCTTTTCCTATAATCATTTTTAATATGGATAAAATCCTTCAGGAGATCCGGCGTGGTGTCATATTGGGTGCCTTGGCGGCACTGAACCCGCGGCCGGACTGCATTCTTAGTCATTACCCGTCCAGGAGCCGTTTCCAGCGCGGTCCGCACATTTGACGACGGTCCGGAACATTCTTCTTCTTCCTTCGTTATGCCCATTCATAGAGCGCGTTTGAACTTGATAGTTGGTTTGATGGTTTGTGCCTTCTTATCCTCCCAAAATCTCTTCATGAATGCACTGTGTTGCATCTTGCGTTCTGTCGACCACTTCCTACCAGTTGTCTTTTTTGGTTTCTCCCTAAATTTATGATTAGCTACTTTGGTTCTAAAAGCTCCACGATTTTCCATGATGTCGTCTGTAATATTTATTTCTTGGAGGTCCGCCTTAGTTTCTTCTAGCCATTTTATTTTGACCTTCTTTGAGTTGATTACTTTGAATAATCTTTTAGTTAGTCTGTCGCTGTTCATTCTGTAGATATGGCCATAGAAATTAAGGCGTCTTTTCCGTACAGCATCAGTAAACCTGTCGGTGAAGGAGTAGAGGTCCGCTGTTTTCCTCTTAATCCACATTCCATTTTCTCTCGTAGGACCATAAATTTTCCTGAGAATTTTCCGCTCCTGCTTTTCAATTTCTGTAATTTTAGAGTGACCACCTAAGCATATGGTTTCTGAGGCATTATTATTATTATTATTATTATTATTATTAGTATTACTATTATGTGTTGCTGGAGTGGCTGATGACAGCGAAAACCGGAGTATCCGGAGAAAAACCTGTCCCGCCTCCGTTTTGTTCAGCACGAATGTCACATGGAGTGACCGGGATTTGAACCACGGAATCCAGCAGTGAGAGGCCGGCGCGCTGCCGCCTGAGCAACGGAGGATCCTTATAAGTACATTAAGAACAGTAAAATCAATTGGTCTCACCTCCTTCTACACCCCACCGCCGTTACGTTTATTCACCGCCACCCACCCCCCCTCCAAAAAAAATTAAAAGAAGGCTTGTTTCTTTATGTTTAAAGGAGATTTCAAACACCAATGTTCACGTCTATTACCTTCAGTTTTGAGAAATAAGTATCCCCATCAAAATAATTTACTTTTTTCACTTCATTTCACACTACTCCCCCCACCAAGTGAATTTTCCCGCAAAAATACTTGTTTCTTTAATAGTAAAGGATCTTCTAAATACCAATTATCACGACTCTAACTTCTTCAGTTTTTGATTTATGTGTCCTCATGAAAGGAATTCAACTCCTTTACACTCCAGCCCTCCAAGATGGTTCCCCCCCCCAAAAAAACGCGTTTTTCTTTGTTTTTAAAGGAGATCCAAATACGAATTTTCACGTCTGTAGCAACTTTAGTTTTTATTAGATGTATGTATTCTCATACAATTAAGTCAATTTTTCAATTCTCTCACCCCCATCCCCCCTTCATTGGATTTTCCGAGAATATGTGTTTCTTTACTTTAAAGCAGATTGCCAATATCAAATTTCACGTCTGTAACATCTTCATTTTTGAGATATCAGTAGCCTAATTAAAAGAAACCAACACCATTTTCAGTCACTTTTACACCTCCCCCAAGTGGTATTTCCGAAAACTAAAAATACACGTTTCTTTATGTTTAATAGAGATAAAAAATACCATTTTTCACTTCTGTAACATGTTAAGTATTTTTAGATATACTGTAAAAATTCTCATTTTAAATTTTCACCCCTTTTGTGTTCCTCTTAAGTGGAGTTTCCAAAAACAAATCACCTATGTTTCTTTACATTTACAGGAGATTCCAAACACCCACTTTTTACGTCTATAACATTTTACGTTGCAAGATATTCTGTAGATATAGTCTTTCAAAAAATTCACCCCAGTTTGTCACTCCTGTTTAACCGCCATTAATTGGATTTTCCAAAAACTAAAAAATACGTGTTTCTTTGTTTTTAAAGTAGATCCCAAATACCAATTTTCAGGTCTGTAATATCCTCAGGTTCTGAAATATAAGTAGCCTCATTAAAGGCATTCAACCCATTATTCACCCTTTTACACACTTCCTATTGGGATTTTCCGCAAACAAAAGAATACGTCTTTCTTTATTTTTAAAGGAGATTCTAAATACCAATTTTTACATCTATAAACTGTAAATGTTTTGAGATACAGATACACATTTTAAAAATTCACCCCCTTTTAACCCCCCCGCCCATTAATTGGATTTTCCAAAAACAAAAAATACGCGTTTCTTTATTTTTAAAGGAGATCCCAAACACCAATTTTCAGGCCTGTAATATCTTCAGGTTCTGAAATATAAGTAGACTCATGAAAGGCATTGGACCCCTTTTTCAAACTTTTCCACCTTTCCTATTAGGATTTTCCGAAAATAAAATATACGATATACGTGTTTCTTTATTTTTATTTTTAAAGGAGATTCTATATACCAATTTTTACATCTATAACCTTCAATAGTTTTGAGATATCGAGACACTCATTTTCAAATATTACCCCCTTTTCACCCTCCTTATTTGGATTTTCCAGAAACAAAAAAATACGTGTTTCTTTATTTTTAAAGGAGATCTCAAACACCAATTTTCAGGTCTGTAATATCTTCAGTTCCTGAGATATAAGTAGCCTCATTAAAGGTATTCAACCCCTTTTTCACCCCTTTACACTCCTCCTGTTGCGATTTTCCGAAAACAAAAAAATACGTGTTTCTTTTTTTTTTGATGAAGATTCTAAATACCAATTTTTACATCTGCAAACTATAAAAGTTTGGAGATATAGATTCACTCATTTTAAAAATTCACCCCCTTTTAACCCTCCCATTAATTGGATTTTCCAAGAACAAAAAAATACGTGTTTCTTTATTTTTAAAAGAGATCAAAAATACCAATTTTCAGGTCTGTAATACCTTCAGTTTCCGAGATACAAGTACCGGTATCCTGATTAAAGGCATTCAACCCATTTTTCCCCCATTTTCACCTTTTTTCACCCCCCTATTGGGATTTTCTGAAAACAATAAAATTCGTGTTTCCTTGTTTTTAAAGAAGATTCTAAATACCAATTTTTACATGTGTAAACTTTTAAAATTTTGAGATATAGATACACTCATTTTAAAATTTCACCCCCCTTTTCACCCCCTTAGCGAAGGAATATCCAAAAATCCTCTCTTAGCGATCACCTACATCTTAATATGAATATATCCCCAAAATTTCATTTCTTTATGTCCAGTAGTTTTGGCTCGGCGATGATGAATCAGTCAGTCAGTCAGTCAGTCAGTCAGTCAGTCAGTCAGTCAGTCAGTCAGTCAGTCAGTCAGTCAGGACAAGCTACTTTATAGATATAGATATATTTATTTATTTATTTATTTATTACTGAAGGTTGTGCTACGCTTATTTTTAAAAGCTGTGTCCGGCTCTATGGCTAAACGGTTACAGTGCTGGCCTTTGGCCATAGGGGTCCCGGGTTCGATTCGCGGCAGCGTCAGGAATTTCAACCATAATTGATTAATTTCGATGGCACGTGGGCTGGGTGGTGTCATCCTCATCATCATTTTATCTTCATCGCGACACGCAGGTCGCCTACGGGAGTCAAATCAAAGGACCTGCATCTGGCGAGCCGAACTTGTCCTCGGACACTTCCGGCACTAAAAGCCATACGCCATTTCATTTAAAAGCTGTGTTTCAATAGCCCTACATAGAAAGAGAAGATTCATTTGTATCTCCAGAACAACTTAATGACGTAAGTGCTCATACGGAAAATGCTGATCGAATATTCTCTCATATAATAAGCGTAACATTAAGTTAATACGGCGGTAATTTATGGTGTTGGCAAGGAGAACAGAAACCTGTACTTCCTTTTTAGTGACAAGCCTATTGAGGAACGCACAAGAAATTAAGTAGGTCCCAAACACTGTCTGTTGTTAGGAGAGTGTTAAACTTACAGTACTGTATTATATACTCCTATATCTCCTCATATATAATTTTAGCAGACATGTCTCTAGAGCCGGGAAGTAAACTGAGGATATCCACGATATTTTGTCTCCTGTGTTTTGGAAATTAAGTAATAATAATAATAATAATAATAATAATAATAATAATAATAATAATAATAATAATAATAATAATAATAATTTCGTGTGACTATTTCTAGCCGAGAGCAGCCCTTGTATGGCAAACCCTCCGATTAGGGTGGGCGGCATCTGCCATGTGTAGGTAACTGCGTGTTATTGGGGTGAAGGATACTGTTATGTGAGTTGCAGGGATGTTGGGGACAGCACAAACACCCAGCCCCCGAACCATTGGAATTAACCAATGAAGGTTAAAATCTCCGACCCAGCCAGCAATCGAACCCGGGACCCTCTGGACCAAAGGCGAACACGCTAACCATTTAGCCACGGAGCCGGACGGATAAATTAAGTTGAAAGAGAACTAATGGTATGATGAGGAGCAAGCTTTGTGCGGAAGTTGCTTAGAAGTTGATTTTGTAACCAAGGTTGTCACGGCATGAAATTCCGAATCAGTCACCCAGCAACAGTGTACGTATGTCCAGTGATACTGTTTCGGAACACTTTGTATCAATTTAATTCAACGCTATATTGGTAAAACTTTCCTGTTCGGAAATAGGCTATGAAATTAGGAAGCAAAATCACTGGTTTATACTTTCTAATTTACTCATACGTAAATCAGAGGGTCAAAATTTTTAGAAACGAGACATTCATTCCTGGACATATCATGACTCTGGTGTTAACTCTGTTTATTCAGAAAATGAGGAGCAAGGTAACGGTGGTCAGGTACACAGGTAACTACTATACCCCACTTTTTGTCAACGATGCGGATAAGCGAAAAATAAAACTGTATAACTTAAATGCAATTATAACTAAATCCTAATTTGGAAATATAAGTGATGATGGTGAGATAGTAAACGGCTCATCCCAATTATTCTCCAACCTGTTTTACCCTGTGAAGGAATTTTACAGCGAATCCTAGTTTGTGGATTCAAAAATATGTCTACTAACGTTACATTGTTCAGCAATTCTTTCATCTTATTGAACAATGATGTTATATTTAAATTTAACCAGATGATGATTAAATGGTATTATCCATAATTTTTCAAAACTTTACGATGAAATGAAATGGCGAATGGCTTTTAGTGCCGGGAGTGTCCGAGGACAAGTTCAGTTCGCCTGGTGCAAGTTTTTGATTTGACGTTCATAGGCGACCTGCGCGTCGTGATGAGGATGAAATGTTGAAGACAACAGATACACCTAGGCCCCGTGCTACCGAAATTAACCAATGATGGTTACAATTCCTGACCCTGCCGGGAATCGAACCCGGGACTCTTGTGACCAAAGGCCAGCACGCTAGCTACAGTATTTAGCCATGGAGCCGGACAACTTGATCATGATTTGCCTAAACATGTTCTTGGAATAAAAATACACGTCAAAATGGAAGTTGAGATTAAAAAGTATTCAGTAAGCAATGAGTTAAATAATGTTAATCAAATTTACTGTTAATATCTATTTTACTATAAGCTGTAGAACTATCAATTAATGTTTACCTATAATGTCACAATTCTTCTTCTTCTTCTTCTTCTTCAGCTTAATCTGTGTACACTCCAGGGTTGGTGTCTTCCTCGGACTCTACCACCTCAAAGGCAGTATCCTGGAGCGTGAGACTTCGGGTCAGGGGACACAACATGAAGACGTGAATGAAGCTTCGGTCGTACTAAAAATATCAACATAGGGATGAATGTTATTGTAGTGTGATTGCTTTGTTTTAATTGGGGAGATCTTATGGATTTCAGTATTAGACTTTGTTAGAAAGGAGGTATTTCTAGGACGATTTAATTTACATGGCGCATGTATATTTGAGTCATCAATTATATAATTAATGATTTTATACAGGAAAGTCAAATCTTTTCAACTTTGTCTATGGGGCAAACTATTCACACCATGTTCCTTCAGTATACCTGTATAATTTATGAAGGTTGTGTAATTTCCTGTGATTTTATAAGTTATGAATTTTAAAAACTTGTTTCGAGCACTCCCGATAAGATTGGTCATTGGGTTACAAATCATTGAGCCATACTCAAGTCTGGACCTTACAAATGAGTTAAACAAAGTTAGGAGTGTCTTTGGACGAAATGATAGTGAATTCCATATAATAAAGCCTAACATTTTAAAGAACATTATTCGTATTTTTAATATGGTCGTTAAATCTTTAATGTTCATTGAATGTTATTCCTAAATCCATTTTCGTTTTGTCGTCCTTCTTGTTCCATAATTTTCTTTTACCTATATCTCCGTTCTTGGAAGTGTCAGACCACTTTCTTTTTTCCTTCTACTTAGTCCTCTTAAAACAATAATCGTCACAACCAACCACAGGCATTCCTCCGTTAAACGAGCATTTGCCCATGAGTGTCATACATTTTTGAGGGACGGGCGTCCTAATTACCAATGGTCGGTACAATTAACCTGTCAAAAGTCGTTTATACAGAGCTGAGGCATTTGAAAATCTTCAAATAATACCGATCTCGGTGGACTCGAACCTGTTATATTATCAGAAGCCCATCGGAAAACCAACTGTGCTACTTCTAATTTATCTTTTTATCAACAACTTTAACAACTCCAATAATAATTGTACCACCGAGCTCGATAGCTGCAGTCGCTTAAGTGCGGCCAGTGTCCAGTATTCGGAAGATAGTAGGTTCGAACCCCACTGTCGGCAGCCCTGAAAATGGTTTTCCGTGGTTTCCCATTTTCACACCAGGCAAATGCTGGGGCTGTACCTTAAGGCCACGGCCGCTTCCTTCCCACTCCTAGCCCTTTCCTGTCCCATCGTCGCCATAAGACCTATCTGTGTCGATGCGACGTAAAGCAACTAGCAAAAAAAAAAAAAAAATATATAATTGTACCGGGCGGTACACCCCTACGCTGCAGTTTTAAATCTTGCGCCAATAAATTCTCCTCTACAAGAGAAACTCTGAACTTTAAAAACTGGATCAACTCATAAGTTTCTCAGATGTCACTACCGTAAATTTTTGTGATAACGGAGTTGTCAATACTGTGTGGACTTCAACTTGTTTTGTTTTCCATTGATCAAGAAGTGTGGACATTCTCTTATAGATGTCTCTACTAAAAACTATGATCATGCACCCTGGTGCGAAGTGAAGGAACTTTTTGAAGATATTTTGTACTCATAAGTTTTCTTATTACTAAATTTCCTTCTTTCATTTGTGGGTTGCCAATATTAATCTTTTCTTTCCGCCAGTTTTGAAGTTAGCCAATCAATTATTTCTGTAATGAATTTTTGACCAATCGTGTCTTTCTTCTTCGATTTTGTGTGTAGCTGTGTATTGTAGCCAATAAACGCCTGTGGGTGTGTCTTAATTATTCATGAAAGGTCTCGAATCTTCTCCGAGGGTATAAAAACTGCTGACTTTCTTGTCTCTCGGCCACTTCATCAACTTCTAACCTAGTGTATGGACAGGTAGCAGGACGCGGGAAGCGCCTCTTTCATCAGGCAGCAGCTCTTCAATAAGGTGATGGCCCTTTAACATCTTTATTTTCTTGCTAGCTCAGCAGTTTAACCTTAGGGAAAGGTCCTAATCCCCTTTACAATGTAAACTATCTTTCCAACATGTCATTTTTCTTTACCGTTGGATGTAAAAACTTCATTAAAATCTGTAACTGCAATTCGGGGATAGAGAGTGCATTACCCTCTCGAGCTCCCTTTCATATTGATTGGAGGTGACTACGTTTTGTAACTGGTTTTCTTCCTTTCTGTAATGTCTTAAAATTTTCTTATACGAGTCTCCTCCATAATTTGGGAATAGCCCCTGTTTTATCGGCTTAGTGCCTCTTACGTTTTAAGAAGTTTCATGTAGGAGTGCAAGTAAATGCCTCCATTCATCTTTGTATTTTGGGCCATTTACTTAACCTGTTCTTTCCTGCTAAGGCCCAGTAGGTTGGGGACAAGATACCCCTGTTTCCTTCTAAGTTGTGCCTTGAGGTCAGTTAATAGTAAAGTCTGTTATGGCCTTTATAGGCTCAGAAAATTGAGAGCGGGTCAGCTACTTCATTTGAGGTAAACGCGCCTCAGAGAGGCTTGATATTCAAAGTTGTGAGTAAGTGCTCCATGTATGGAGGGGTTTTCTGCCCTTTGGTAAATATGGGTTGTGAGCTGAGAGCTCAGAAATTGTAAAAATTGGGGCTTGAAGCCCAGATTGTTAATTTGTCTCTAAATCTTGGCTTTCCTGGTCTTGTACGTGATTGTCGGTTATTTGTTGACTTGTTGTTATTTGTTAAATTTTGAAATTCTATGTGAAAATTGTTAAGCTTTGCTATTTTCGAAAGTATAACCTTTAATGCAATTTTAATTCATATCTCGGCCTTATAGTTAGACCCATTCACCCCGGCACCTTCTTTCACCTCTGCCGATCCACTAAACCACGGTAATAATAATAATAATAATAATAATAATAATAATAATAATAATAATAATAAGTGGACCCGTGCTACTCCGCAGCATTCCTTATAAATAGGCCAGATAACTCGTCTTGATGTGCATGTTGTAGTCATATTGTTTTGTCTGCCCTTTTCGATGGTTTTATGAACATTTAGGAACAAGCGCGTTATGGTATGCCGCAGTTCGTAGACAGAATTCGTCAATTTTGACGTCTGTTTGGTAAAATTCCATCCATATATTCGCTTTTTTTAAATCCTGCAATTCTTGATTTAAAGATTGGTATTGTGTCGTAGTAGGCAATTATATTTTTAATCGCATTTCTTCTATATAGGACGGTTGTCTTTTTTTTTTTTTTTTGGCTAGTGGCTTCACGTCCCACCGACACAGATAGGCTAGGTCTTATTGCGTCGATGGGACAGGAAAGGGCTAGGAGTGGGAAGGAAGCGGCCGCGGTCTTAATTAAGGTACAGCCCCAGCATTTGCCTGGTGTGAAAATGGGAAACCACGGAAAACCATCTTCAGGGCTGTCGACAGTGGGGTTCGAACCCACTATCTCCCGAATACTGGATACTGGCCGCACTTAAGTGACTGCAGCTATCGAGCTTGGTTCAATAGCTGTCAACCAATCAGAAATTTGTGAATATTTTCTCTAGCCAATTACAATTGGGATGTGTACTGATATCCAGCCTATCTGTAAATAGTTCTGGAAACTAGCCCTCTAAGTACTATAAAAGCTGGGCGCTTTAGGGCCGTATTGTCATCTTCATCGCTCCAGTTCGGGAGCAGGGGCCGCGGTCGGAGTTCGGAAGGCCGAGCAACTCAAGGTAAGGGCAGAATTTTCTTAATATGTGATAGCTCCGGCAGATAGCTTGTGTGGAAGGTTTCAAAC
This sequence comes from Anabrus simplex, assembly GCF_040414725.1. Classification (NCBI taxonomy): domain Eukaryota; kingdom Metazoa; phylum Arthropoda; class Insecta; order Orthoptera; family Tettigoniidae; genus Anabrus; species Anabrus simplex. The sequence goes on along the minus strand of NC_090270.1, from coordinate 145,168,595 downwards.
CTCTTTAATTGTATGTAAATGTCTAAACCTGGTGGTTTAAATATAGAATTTTCGGCCGGTCTGAGGACTTTGTTCTATTCCCTATTAGGAAATATGTAATGTAAGGGAACAAAGAGTGATTATCCTCTGTTGATTCCCATTTAACTTTGTATGGGGTGACTGAAATTTCTAATCATCTAAACATTCTTAACACTCTGTTGATATTTAATGTTTCTCATTTAGTCACTCCGGCGTAGAATCGGCTTAGCACCTAGATTAATAATTGCTGTCTCGTAAGCGCTGCCAGTATCCAGTATTAGGGAGACAGTGGGTTCGAACCCCACTGTCAGAAGGCCTGAAGATGGTTTTCCGTCGTTTCCCATTCTAATACCAGGAAAATATTGGGGCTGTACCTTAAGGCCATGGACGATTGCTCCCCACTTCTAGCTCTTTCCTGACCCATCGTCGCCATAAGACCTATCTGTATCGGTGCGACGTAAAGCAAGACGTTATAAAAACAGTCTTAGACTCTGTATCTTTAGGCCATAAGCCCACTTAGGGGTTTTAAAAAACTTCTAGAAGGAGTGCAAGTGTTTCAACTCCTAACCTTTTGTTTATGGCCAATCATGTTCAACCGTTTCTTTTTACATTAAGGCCATTCAGTATGGGCACTCATTGCCCCTGTTCATATTTCTGTAACACAAAGTGTAAAACTGTTGAACACAAGATAAGCCCAAGCCAGGGCTAAGTGACTGTAAGCTACCTTATTGAAGATTGTCAGAATAAATATGTGCCGTTGCTAATTTGACGTTTTGTTGATAAACATCTTAGTTAGGTCTCGTTGGTTTTGAGCTCTCAGGAAGCAAGGAGAGACCGAGAACAGGGCTACTTCCTTTACTTTTACACTCCTTCATACTGTGTTCATTGTGTATTGTATGTATTTAATAAATTACTACATTCGCGTCCTTTACCATAAAACAATAATCACAGGGAAGTAGCTCAAACAGTAGAGTGCTCGCCTTCTAAGCCCATGGTGACGGCTCAGGTAGTTTAATGAAGATTATTATTGTTACAGGAGTATCGTGGGTCAAAGAGTTGTAAGAAGAGGCTGGGTTGAATGGATGGACAAGGAATAAACACGAGTAGAACTTAACACAACAAAATTCGAATCTTTCTTTCCTTTCTTTTGAGCTTAAAATTTGATAGATAGATGATCTGAATAAAAAATAACAATATAATAATGAGCTCGTCAGCTCCTATAACAATGACTTAAAATCCAAACATTAGGTACAAAACTAGGAGAATTATCAACATGATAATATTTGAAGGGATGAGAATTATAGCTCTGAGACATGTACACTATTTTGTAAGAGCATTTTGTACCTAGTTAGGAAAATACTGATATTGGCGAATATCGACGTTATTATGGACACACAAGAAAATAAAAATCAAGGCACTTCGTTGTGTCATGTAGCCGTATGATTGCCACTGGTTTGACCTGAACGCCCCACACTATGGTTTGCCCAGGTGGAAGCACAGTTTGAACTATCCGGAGTGACTGCAAAAATAACAAAATTCGACTATATCTTGTTCCTTTGGCGTTAGAAATGCAAAGTAGACCTTATAGGTCTGCTTTGCAGTCAGTGTAATAGAAATACACTGACTGGTATGGACACCGCACCAACGCAGATCATCAGACATTGCAGACCATCACTCTTGTGTACTTGAGTGTATCGAAATGTGACAACCAGTGGTGTTGTGGAGGCTGTAGTAATGTGTGCACTGTAACTCGTATTTGCAGTGGATTCCCCAGAACCTGAAATAAGGTACCATCTCAGCATTTTACTGGATAATGTGGAATACCTCGGGAGGAAACCACATCATTAAAGTTTGTTATCATTTGCACTTTCGTAATATTGTGAACTTTACAGCATAGTTTTTCTTTCCATTACATATACTATTCATGTACCGTTTTCCACGATAATCTCTAAAGTATTCCACTGCGTAATTCTCAAACAGTCAAAAATAAAATAGTAGATAGAACTGATCGTGATTCGGACATTCTACAAACAATCCACTGAGACAGATATTTAATGAGGTGATTTATTTGAATGCAAAATATTAAACTAACATGAATATCTCCTTGCCTGCACGACATTTTAAAATGCTATTTACATAGATATTACAATTTGTTATATGCCTGCTCTACATGCAACTCTTCCTACACAACTACAGAATGGATAAGACAATACTTGATAATATTCAACACCAAAGGAGTCATAAAGTAACAAAACATATGTAAAAAATTCCATTACAGATGTAACAGAACATTAAAAGGAAACACCACATTCATATTAAGTTCCTTGGGTAGTGACATACGTTTACCAGCATCCGGACCGCTTTCCGAATCAGTCCTGCAGTCCATTCTTGTTGACTTCCTCCAGAGCACGCGTCGCATCTTTTCGGCTGACGCAAACCTTCGCCTCTTGAGCAGGCTTTTGTGTTTCGGAATCAGGTGCTAATCGGTGAGGCAAGATACGGAGACGAGAAAGAACAGGTTGGCCTATGTTACAGAGCAAAAATGTGCTGGGGTGTTATGATGGAGAACCAAATTATGTCCTTGCCACAGATGAAGCCTTTCACGTTGCACTGCATCACGAAGACACCGAAGAATGGCATCAATCGTCTCCTTAGTGACAGTTCGGCATTTAGGAGTGAATTCGAATTATACTTGTCTGAATAATCGAAGAACACTTGGAAGATAACTTTTCCGTTACGCCTGGGATTATAGCCTATAACCCACGCAGGCAAGGCAAGGAAGTTGCCAACATAACAAGGTGGAGGAAGCTGAAGCTCGGTTACTTTTTGACCCTACTGGTATTCTAACCTACTGTATAGCCTATTACAGGTATGGTACTTATCTATGCAATTTCGGTGTCTATATGTGTGTTTAATTACAAGTAATTACAATTTCGAATGGAGTGGTCGAATATCATGTGATTTTGATCATCTGTAATGGGAACTCCCACAGAATCTCTTCAGTGCTTCAAGGTCAAGGATGGAATAAATTTTAACCCATATTTCTTCCCAGTGGTGTTTTTAAGACTCAGTCTATTCTTAAATTGGTGATTGAGGTAGTAAAGAAATCCAGAACAACAGGGCACGATACTAGTTCGTTAATCCCTGTATCACTGTGACAGTAGTTCCAGAAATGTTGGATGCCCCTCCGAGGATTCTCCACGTGAAAGGCTGGAGAGGTGAACGTGGGACCTCTAGCTAAGTTTGATATTGTTAATAATTACTTCTACCATGTTCCTCACTTTCATCCTTATCCGTCCAATCTTATGGGCCACTCTTGCTCTTTGATGTTCTTCCGATGGTACCAGGTGTGTGAGAAATAGGAGTTTTACCTCTGCTTTGTTCTATCATTAGAATTAATATGAGGTTATTATTCATATTTGCGTTTGTGACAGTAAAATAATAGCCACCATTACCACTTCCAAACACTGGATCGTGGAATAGAACTGTTAAGTCAAAATATGGGAGACTTTGATGCGAGATAATGTCCAATATAAATGACAACAATAACGACTTCTTAAAACAGGTTGCATAAGACAAACAAAGAAAAACTACATAACAGTTACTAACTGCAGAAATCTTATTTAAATTTATGTGTATTGTTTTTGGTAGCAACCGGAAGTCAATAAGTCTTTACATATTGTACACATTCTTGGCATGTGTAAGTGTAGTTAAAATTCAACAGATGTTCATTGCAACGGTTGCTATCATCAGTATTTTCAGTATTTTCCTTTTCTATGCATTTTGCGTGACTTCAATTAAAACAGGTCCAAAAAGACATACAACAACGGTTGCATTTGAACCAAATCACGTCCCAAAATATCAATTCACAGACAAAACCTGCAGGTGCAAAAATGCTGACTGGAGTGTTAACTAGAAGCGGTATTGTCATAGCTCGTATCGACGAAGTCTTCGCAACAATGATGGTGCAGTGAACTCCCAGAAACGAGATATTGAAAATATGCGGCAGGTTTAATTGCCAGTCTGGTGTCGTTTATTGAAATACGGGAGATGTGACCTCCAGGATTGAATTAAAACAGGAAACGGTTTACGGCTTAGAAATTCAGAAGAATATGGGAGTTCCCGTATAATGCTGGAGAGTTAACAACCCTAAATACACCTCTTAAACTCATGTCTGCGGGATCGAAATTTGGCAATCTATAGAACATGTCAGTAGATTATAGGGATGATGATTTTTACCATTATTATTATTATTATTATTATTATTATTATTATTATTATTTCAATAATTCTCTGAATCGTAACCGACTTTATGGCATTTGTTGAGAACTGGTCGGTGGTTAGATAGCGCCATGGTCTTGTTGAGTTTTACAGTGAAGTGAGAGGTGTTATTGATTATAAGTCTTGTTCTCTGATAGGCTTATTCTTTTCACTTATCGACCGTCATCATAACTATCGTTGATTTATCGAGCATGGTCTTGGAGGAGTTGATTTAACTTCGTGTCATCTCATTAATTCTTTTTTAAGATTAAAGAGCTGAAAATGTCACCGTCTGTGGGACTCGATCCCAAATACGCAGTTCTTCGGACCCATATTATTAAACACTAGCATATATACCCGTTCTTCGTACGGGAATTGGTAATCGATCTCACGATTCTTAATGAATTTATGTGGAGTTACATGCTTGTATTGCAACGTTTACTACGGCATGTTAAATTGATATTCTTCTACTAAAGCACGCGGCAGTAACGTGAAGTTCGATAAAGCTGAGCAAAGTGGAGAAAGAATGGGGTAAATCACAGAGTTTATTCAACGATACAGTTCCTGGTCCGAAGTTGTGCGTAATTCGCCCAATTTCTCGGTTACATATTATTGTTCATCTGAAACCGGGAGTGACATTGAGGCTGAAGACTTATGAAGCCAATCGTTAACGTTGACCACCCTTATTAACTATTCTATCGAAAAGAGTGAAAATGGATCTTTAGTTAAACCATTTAACCCAAATTGAAATGAAATGACAGCCTGTTATGACTCCCTCGTTATCCTCGTATCGGAAAGGTGCACATGAGAAAAAAAAACTTTTAAAAAATTAATTTCCATAAAGGCTGGTAGTTTTCCATTAAGTTTGGTCATGTATATTTTGTGGGAGGGTAAAATCACTGTTTCGACTTCCTATACGCCCCCAAACCAAACTGGGATTTAGAAATAATATTGACCATAATACCTGCCCAGGCACAGATATAAAGTTTGGTGGAAATATATCCAGTAATTTTCAGTTTTTAAGAACTCAGACAAACAGACACCAAAGCCAAAATATATGCAGATGGTCATTATTACATCGGAAACGGATAACTGAACGAACATTTTGCCAAAATAGTCAATCTAGAGATTGATGGTTGTTACCAAACCCTGTTTAGAGTAAAATCACTGTTTCTGTGGCCTATAAACTCCCAGTCCACTCCGAGTATTTGAAATGCTATGGACCTTAAAATATATCTTTGGATAGGGGGATGGTAAATATGGAGTTTGGTTAAAATATTTCCAGTAGTTTTGCAATTACAAGAAATATGCTTTACACGGACCCGCTTTTAGGCTAAGTCCACTCGAACTTAGAGCGGAAAACGGTCCGTTAACGAAATCTCCCTTATTAATCCTAGTACCGAAATGATGCACATGAGAAAGTTTAGAAATTCATTTCCCCTTAGGCACATTTCCATTAAGTTTGTGTGTGTACATTTTGTGGAGTGCAAAATCATGATTTCGGTTTCGTCTGAACCCCCAATCAGTTCATGAATTTAGAAACAATACTGGCCCTAAAACCTATCCAACGACAGTTGGATTCTAAATATGATGTTTGGTAGAAGTATATAGGTCTATAGTACTTTTCAAGTTATAAGAATGCAGAAAAAGAAACGGACAGACGGACACCAAAGCTAAAAATATGTAGATGGTTATAATTACACCTGAAAGGGATAAGTGAATGAAAATTTTGCCAAAATGTTCAGTGTACAGACACACGGTCGTTGCGATTTTATTTATAGAGATTAGTCCAGGACGACCAACAAACGGGAGAGGCAGACACAAGCTCTCTGATCTTGAACTGATTTTCTTTGGAGACATCTCCTGGGCAAGGACTGTATTACAGTGAAACCGCATGATGAAACCCAGAGAGCTCCTTGTCTGCCAACGCCAGAAACTACTATTTCTTTGGAACTAGGATGTGGCTGTTCCTTCTGAACTGTAGAGTGCGTCACCTGTGGAGGAAGTGGGAGAAGTGGTCGCGTGAAATAATTGACAATTCTCCCTTGTGTCATAGCATATCTTGGTTATTCAATTGAGAATGGAAGAAAATTTTCAGTTTATTTTATGGCACCAAGATGAACAGAAAGTGTGGAAATTTTACAAAATAGTAGTTAAAGATATTCAAAATCGGCTGCCTAACACTTTCGAATCCTCTGAAAATTGTCACTTTTAAGTGTGAGCGCTTAAAGACTATTACAGATTTAGCTGTAGGTTTTGGAAAGAGTGTTGACAAAATTATAAATCATCGAAGGAATATTTTTCGGAAGTGGGCAAGTACGTCCTCCACGACTGAATGAATTATGGCTAGAATGTAATCAGTATAAAGATGCTACAGTAAAAAAAAACATATTTAGAGTTGGTCTCGTTTGCTATTTCGTCCCTAACTTTGCCTCATTCGAATACAGAAGTCGAACGTTTGCTCAGTGAGGTTAACATCGTTAAAAACACACTAAGAATTAAGAGTGTAAGGTTTATACTGAGCCGTATGGAAAAATTTTGTTTTTCATCTGAGGTTCTGTGGTGAGTTCACGATTTGTTGAAACACGTGCAGCTTACACGTCACCAAGAAATCAACGGGTACCCGAAGTGCTTCTGGAAGGAGTTTATTTGAAGAGGGTTAAAGATGATGATGCATATTTTTTTTAGGAGAGTTCAGTATCATTTAAAACAACTTGTACACCTACATATATTTTCCTTCTCTTTGTCGCTCAGATGATGATGGTGATGATGATGATGTGTGTGTGTGTGTGTGTGTGTGTGTGTGTGTGTGTGTGTGTGTGCGTGCGTGAGAACCTACACTGTCTTGTGATTTACATCCATTCATATAGACTGTTTACAAGCAACTCCATATATTTAGCCATTTGTGTTCACTTTGCCAGCCACGTTTAGCTACTTTTCGTCATCAGGTGATAGCAACACTGTGCTGCAGTAGTGCACGGTGTTCGTAACCATCATGCGTAGTGCATGTGTATAAAAATAATGTAGAGTCTAAGATATTTGTAGGTTCATATTTATTTATATACTAGCTACACGCCTCGGCGTCGCACGGGAGCCGTCATGAATTTAGGACGATAGGCTGCTTTTAACCGGTTACTTAAAAAGATTTCCTTTGTACGACATTATTCGTTTTTCTTCCAGTACTGAACACGAAATGATTTTGTTTTGAAGTAATGCGCGAAAGGGACACGTAAAGCTGTCCATAAGAAAAAACATTCTTCACCGACATCAGCTCCAACCACGCTGTCTGACCCTGTGCTTTGTTTGTCATGCCAAAGCAGACTTTTACCGGGAATTGGACTCGTTTGAAATCAAAAGGGAAGTCTGAAGGAAGCATTGGGATTCTAGGTATTAAGCCCTTTTCTTCTGTGCCACGGCAAGTAAAAATAATAGCTTCGATCAAACAGTTTTTCAAAGGTTTCGCTACCAACCGCGTCCCATTACACAGCTTTGGCGGGTGTAGATTACGTATTTCGAATGCAATGTACTACGACCTATATTCGCTTTTCGTCTCGACATGATAAGTTATCATAGATTTTATACTGCTTTGAAAAATCACTGAAAAACTATTATTATATCATAGCACGTGCAATGAAGTGTTCAAAGACGGAATTTTTTAAAAAGCCGAGGTTCATGAAATGAACAGCCTAACTCTATAAACTTCCCCCCACCCCCAGTCTCAACTCGACTGAGTAGCCTGTGGAAGGAAATATTTACAGACAGAATTAAAAAGCCGAGGAGCATCAAACTACCAGGAAAACTCCACACACATCGCCCCTCTCCTCAGTCTCAACTCAATTGTGAAGTCTGCGGAACGAAATGTTCACAGTCTGAATGAAGAAAACCTGAGGTGCATCAAATTATAACGGAAACTCCAAACGGTCCCTGGAACTAAATGTTCTCAGACAGAATGCAGAAAAGGCGAGGTGAATCGTTTGAATAGCGAAACTCGCAACGCATCCACTCTTCTCTGAAGTCTTAACTCGACTGTTAGCTGCTGGCCGAAGCCGATGGTGAGAGAATTGTGCGCTGGTTCGCAACGACTCTCTCGCTCTGAAAATAGTCTTTTACATTTCCATATTTCAGAATGGAGTTTGCGTGATAAAATGAAAACATCTCCGGAATTATAGATGAAAATTACATACTGTAAATGACATGTTAATTTACATTAGTTACTTGAGGTGAATAAATAATTTATTTTGATAAGGATCAACTGATTCATTTTAAAATAGAAATTTGATGGTTTTGTTACTGCAAGCTGTAACATAAAATCAGTTGTAGTGGGCTATGTTTTAAAGATAGATACGAATATATGCTTTCGAGGACTTTTTAAACACTTTTTATGCTAAACAATTCCCACACTCATAGTACAGATATATCTTTAACTGTTTAGCCAGCGTAAGCTAAAAAAAGCGCACGTATAGTCGTTTTTCTTTCGACTTGCTTCATTGAAATATTTCCTACTCGGCTTCCTTTGATCATAGATAAATGTTTATACATATAAACCTTTCTCGGGAAATGCTTTATAGAATGGTGAAAACTGCATCAATACTCATTTAGTGGTTGTTCTGATTTGCCGGCACAGACAGACGGACGGACGGACTCGAGGACTTTATTTTATACTATGTGCAGATTACTAACAGTAGATACATTTCAATGACCAAATTAAAAATAAGGTATCTCTGTCAAATGACTACCTGCAGGTTGTACACTTATAACTATCTCTGATCACTCCATGCGATAATGCGTTACCGCCAAGAAAATGAAAACTAAAAATGACGGAACACGTGATGACGTATTTAATACCGATACCGTACCTGGGGAAATTATTGGAATCCGGAAATCTGCATTGCAGTTTTCGATGACGTGTAAGCTGTAATTGTTTCATCAAATCGAAATCGATAGCGGACAGCTAGGTTCGTGTAAAACGAGTTCTTAAGATATATGCTCGGGTGGCTGTCTCAGCACGTAGCCTACTTTTGCTCTTGCACGAGTTTACACTTCGTTTTACCATTCGCTAATATTTCAACAACTGGCGTAAGTTTGGGCACATTGCACAAGCCGGAGAAGTTTATAAGAAAGAAAAAAGAAAAAACTTGTCTTAAGTAGAGGCTAAATTTCGTTAGGGAAAAGTACACTTTCGTTTGTGAAGGTTACGGTAACAAAATAACTGTAGAGTGACGGTCGTGGAAATGAAGGGATAGTGGACAGGTAGGTACGATTAAAGCGAGCAGTTAAACGTAAGCTGTAGGCGGGAGCGTCAAAACGCATACTTGCCCATGGTTTCTGTTATATACGCTCTAGTCATTCATGCGTTTTTCTCGTGTGAGCAAATTAGTGATGGGGCATTCGATTCATTTTACTGAATCGATTCATTTGATTCAGTTCACGTTATTGAATCGATACAGTGATCCGATTCACGGCACATTAGAGTCACCGCTCTTACTGCATCTGTGTAGTATGTACTGGTAAGACAGCAGCAACAGCATTCAGTGCTCGCTGCTGCCATCTGGTCTGCCATCTATGAACTCCTTTCTTAGAACAAAATGCTAGTCACTCTAATACATCGAAGTTTTCCGGCGACGCAGGATGGGAAAGGTCTAGGATTAGGAAGGTAGCAGACATTACCTTAATTAAGGTACAGTCCCAGCATTTCCTAGTGTGAAAATGGGGAACTACGGAAAGCAATTTTAACGGCTGCCGACGGTGGGATTCGAACCCATCATCCCCCGAATGCAAGCGCATAGCTACGCGATAGTAACCGCACGTCCACCTCGCTCAGTCATTTTTGATAATATGTATTTTTCTATCAGCAGAGTATTTTTTAAATCGTCATATTTTATATAGGCTACCCGAGATGTACTGAGCCCACTGGTTTTCTGATTCAACATACTGTTGGTTAAGTTATTGCGTCAGTGGCTCACTTACTGTCCATATATGATTGAAGTCTTGTGCAACGATGTGACATATGAACTGAGAGAATATTAAGCCCTTCTTCCCAATATAAAACAGGTACTTTTGAGTGGTCATAGGGCAGGCTAGAGTCGACTTTAATTAATTGTCAAATGTCAAAGTTATAATACTAAGATTCATTAAACTAATAAACAGTGTAACCTAATAGCCTATCTTACTAGCTACTTTTAAATTGTGTTTTGACTACTTTTTTAACACTGCTAATAAATCTATTTATTATTTAAACCTCCCTGTAAGAAGAGGACGGTGAATGCAAGTGGGTATTATATTCGAATGAGCTGAGCTTGAGAGTCCATTATAGTATACCATTCTTTCAGTGTACCATGGCTCCGTATGTATTGCTTCAGAGGAAGTTCGGGTCCCCGCCAATGTCCATTGTACCGATAATGAACCGTATGCGTGTTGTGTCTCACTGAGCCGTGCTTGTTCACGATTCTTCCGGTGTGCCATGATTCACTGTCTCGCTGCAGCGGAAGCTTGGTTCTCCGCCAGTGTCCAGTATGCCGATAAGGAGCCGTGTGTATCTTGTCTCACTGAGCCGTGCTTCTTCACAATTCTTTCGGTATGCCATGATTCACTGTATGTCTTGCTGTAGCGAAAGCTCGGCTCTCCGCCAGTGTCCAGTATGCCGATAAGTAGCCGTGTGTATCTTGTGTCTCACTGAGCCGTCCTTCTTCACGATTCTTTCAGTGTGCTATGGCTCACTGTATGTCTCGCTGCAGCGGAAGCTCGGCTCTCCGCCAGTGTCCAATATGCCGATAAGTAGCCGTGTGTATCTTGTGTCTCACTGAGCCGTGCTTCTTCACGATTCTTTCAGTGTGCTATGGCTCACTGTATGTCTCGCTGCAGCGGAAGCTCGGCTCTCCGCCAACGTCCAGTGTCCCACTAGTGAGCCGTGAGTGCGCCACTCAGCTCTGTCCGCTGGGAGTAAGCTGAATGGTGGTGTCGTGAGCTCGCCGTTTCCGAGAATCGATTCACTCGGACACTTGAATGAATCGATACACTGCTTCGAATCATGCATTCAGTAGCCAACACTAGAGCAAATGAAGGCCTGTCACCTCCCACATAGGTAGAAATACATTCCCTCCTAAGAATTCTAAAGTGAGATGACAAGACCGGCAGCTTGATTTACCCAATCATGAGCAACTTGACGTTAGAAAGCACATATCAGTAACAGAGTTGAATGCACGTGAATGTTTCTTGCAGACTACAGTAGTTAACGGTCTCAGAATAAGATATCGAAAGGACTAAATTAGTTTTTTCTTTCAATTTTGCTTTACGTCGCACCGACACAGATAAATCCTACGGCGACGATGAGATAGAAGTCGGAAGGAAGCGGCCATGAATGTAATTAGTATACAGTCCCAGAATTTGCCTGGTGTGAAAATGGGAAACAACGAAAAACCATCTTTAAGACTGCCGACAGTGCGGTTCGAACCTACTATCTCCCGAATACAAGCTGATAGCTGCTTGACCCAAACCGCGCAGCAACTCGCTTGGTGCTGATATTTAAATTGAGAGTGAGTGTCCCTTCTTGATGATTAGTTATCTAGCCGGGCTGAGTGGCTCAGGCGATTAAGGCGTTAGCTTTCTGAGCTCAAATTGCTGGGTTCGATCCGGACGTACTCCGATGGTATTTGAAGATTCTCAAATATATCAGTCCCGTATTGGTAGATAAACTAGCACATAAAAGGACTCCTGCGGTACAAAATTTTCGCACCTCGGCGTCTCCGAAAGCCGTAAAAAGTAGTTAGTTGGACGTAAACTATTATTATTATTATTATTATTATTATTATTATTATTATTATTATTAATTGCTTACCACGAGGGCATTGAACGTATCTTCTGTGTGACTGAAATGTAGAATCAATTTGAAGTGTACATGCCTACTACTTCATTTATAACGCTGCATAGTATTCCGCAATGAAATTGTCAGTAATGTCACAAGCTTTTTTTTAAAAAAAGTCTGTAACTTATTCAAAATCTGAATGACTGAGTGAGTTGGCCGTGTGGTTAAAAGCGTGCAGCTGTGAGATTGCATTCGGAAAATAATGGGTTCGAATCCCACCGTCGGCAGACCTGAAGATGGTTTTACGTGGTTTCTCATTATCACACCAGGCAAATTCTGGGGCTGCTCCTTAATTAAGTCCATGGCTGCTTCCTTCCCATTCATATCCTTTACCTGTCCCATCGTCGCCATAAGACCTATCTGTGTCGGTGTAATGTTAAACAAGTAGCAAACAGAACTGCATGAATGTTTTCCACGAAATATTTACAGTACATGCTTCGTATGTTGGATCCTCAGAATTCTAATATTACTTCGGCTTCTTTGACGCTTCTTTGCCAACAGGCATAAGTTATGTTTCTAGGTCACTATTCATATATTCTTTATATACGTATAAATAGAAATAAATATTGCTCTTCTCCTTGATATCTTCCAATACGCATATAATATTTCCTTTCTTTTTGTTGCTATTTGCTTTACGTCGCACTGACTCATATAGGTCTTATGGCGACGATGGGTCAGGAAAGGGCTAGGAATGGGAAAGAAGTTGCCGTGGCCTTAATTAAGGTACACCCCCAGCATTTGCCTGGTGTGAAAATGGGAAACTACGGAAAAGCATCTTCAGGGCTGCCGACAGTGGGTTTCGAACCCACTATCTCCCAAATACTGGATACTGACCGCACTTAAGCGCCTGCAGCTATCGAGCTCGGTAAAGCATATAATAAAATAGAGAATTAAACAATATTAGTGTCAAATTTCCTCCATCTGTTTTATAAGTAGCTTACGCGTATTTACACTTGCTAGTCATTTTTTTCACTTTACATCGCACCGACACAGATAGGTCATATGGCGACGATGATATAGAAATCGGAAGGAAGCAGCCGTGGATTTAATGAACATACAGCCCCAGCATTTTCCTGGTGTGAAAATGGGAAACCATGGAAAAGCATTTAAGACTGCTACTGCATAGACCTTATACAGCGGGTACAATATCTTCCTAATAGGTTGAGAAACATTCTTTCTGTTCTGAATTGTAAGCATCTGTTGGACAATGGAATAACATTATGTGCTGATCTTCATACAGAGTATATTCTGTACATCCTTCTCCATTTAAATTCCTATATTGAATTTCGTATACTTTTAGAAATACGTCTTATAGCTGGGTGTCATCCGAATGTTTGTTTAACGAATTAATGCGATGTAACAAAATGTGTGACGGAAATGTAATCTAGCAACCGTGCAGGCTGTGATGTAAAGTACGGATTGTTAGCCAGACAGTGTTACCTAGCAACCGTGCAGGCCATGTCTTTGGCTGGCGATCATCAGAAATTATCAACCGTTGTTGACCGAGAGACATGTTATTATCATTTGATATTCCTATAGGGACATTTGACACCACTTACATTCCTCGACAACGAGTACAAGGAAAGTATTTTTAGACGCTTTAGTGTTCGGATAGAACGCGAATATCGCCAAGAGTACTTAACGTACGATTTGTGCTAAATATGTGACGTCATACACATACTCTGTTATAAGATGGCGCTGTGTTGACTCGCGCGCTCAGTTGAACGTTAGCTGTCGTGAACACATCGTGATATTTATCTGCCTATCATCATGGTGGCTGATTTTAATATAGACATCCAACGAAATGAAAAGGCATTTGATTTTCTCAAACATCACTTTAATTCGAATGTTGTGCCAAGCAAGTATCTCAGCACACTGGGCAATTCATTTATTTATCTTACTTTTACTCCTAATATTACTCCCGAACTCTTAAACTATGTCACTTATTTCTCGTATCACAGACCCATACTGCACCGAGTGATTACCCACATTCCAAGTGCATCACGTTGTATTGAATAAAATTTATTATCCACATAATATTTTTGTTTTATTTCTAATAAGTAAGTCAACGAAACCCTCAAAACCCTGTGACAGTGACAGCCTACGGACGATTTTTTCATACCTACATCGGTTTCAGCTACACCTCTTCTATAGCGTCAGGTATTCTGTGGTACCAACACCAAATTCATATATTAAATTTTTGTTGTACATACTTTAATTTTAGCACTTAAATGTAAGATTTAACTGTAAATAACTCATAAACAATCCGTAATAAGCCAAGCAAAGTTTTGGTCTACTGTGTATCATTTTCCACCTTAAACAACTGATAACATAAATCTCGGTTACAACGGCACCCTTTTATAACGACACAATTTCTCACGCCCCTTGGATATCAGCTCTACTGTAATCAATTACGGCCGTGAGAGCTCAATTAATTTGTTGCTACCCTCTCTCTAGCGCAACCATGTTTCGAATACTGCTCAATACAAGTGGAACTTTCGAAATGACAAGTCATGTATCGGTAAAACGAATCTATTGTAATATACTTGTTACTGACTCATGATTTAAAATTAATTTTCATGAAAAACTCTACACTTGCTTGATTGCTTACAAAATGGTTGCCTTTATGATCAACAAAGATGCATATATTACGAGTGTACGCCATATTCAGGAGTTAACATCCTAACTTATCTTGTACGAAGATCATTCTCTCCTTCACCCACGCGATATGAATTTGAGCTCCTCCCTTGATAAATGCAACAGACGATCAAATATGATTTTAATTGCAATGAATACAGGTTATGAAATGTTCTATCTACATAAGCTTATTGTATTATTTTACAATATAGGTGTAATAAACCAGTATGTCAATGTCTTCTGTTGGAAATTCTCGAAAAATATAGCATCCAGATTCAGATTAAAATTGTCCAAACAGCCCTGAGCTAATAAATGGATTCCCATTGTAGATAAAGAGGCCATTTTAACATACATCGTTTTATCATTACCACCGCCCATATTTGTTATTTCAAAACTCGTTCGGGATTCGATATGTATTTCATGATTATATTGTTCCAATTATTATTCTTATAAACACACCGATAAAAATAACAACCAAAAGCTTCTGTATGTAAAATAGTGTCTATGCACAGTATATTTATACAGAATCTCATTTTGTACAATATGTTTTTCATTAGGGAGGGAATGCGCCGCGTGATCTTCATCTGTTTTTTTTACTACTCGTAACAATGGCCGTAGCTTGGGGGCGCTCGCTACAGCGATAGCCATATTAAAACAAACGCTAAGCGTAATGCGGTGATTTATTGGTGCGCGCGGGCGGTAGGTTGTGTGGGGATGGGGGAGGTGGTGGTAGAGGAATTAGCAGCCAGAGGGTAAGCCCAGTATAGAGGAGCTGTAACTGTTATCTCATTGTTTCCGACAGATGGCGGCAGTGAGGCAGTTCGTTTTACGACCACATTTTTTTGTATTTTTGTTTTGCAAAAAATTCTGCACAGTCAGTAAAAGCAGAAGTACGGATGCCAATCGTCATTACAGTTCTGTATCTTTATTAGTATTATCTCTCATTTTTGTCAATGGGACACACAAACTTGGTGGTTTATGAGAACTTTCGCTAAGTTAAAGAAGGCGATAATGCTCCAAAATGAGATGAGAATAGTTCAAAATATTCTGGTATAATGCTACATGACCCTGAACTTAAGCTCGAAGTGTAATTTTTGAGATTTTATTTATCTTCCTTCCTTTCTTTATGACTTAGCAACTTTAAGGAAACTTCAGCTTATCCCAGTCATTACTGGGGTCTCTGAAGCCATCTAGGCTCATTTTGGTTTTGACCGGGAGTTCAAGGTCAGATTCCCTTCCTGACGCCACGTGATTCTTAAGATGAAAATTGCAACCCAGGATTGATCGTCATTCGAACCTCAGCCTTCTGGGTGGTAAGCCAGCAGCTAAACAAATGAGCTAATCACACACCCCTTTTAGGAAGGAGAATAAGAACAAATTATTATTATTATTATTATTATTATTATTATTATTATTACGGGGATATCGTGGTGGACAAAGGTGAAGGAAGTTGCGGGCATGAATGGGTCGATATACAGTAATCAGAAGATTGATTTAAAATTAAAATTAGCTATATTTTTTTCTCAGCTATCTTTTGATTTCTTTTCAAAGTTAGCCTTATAATTTCAGATACCAAAATTTTGCTTACAGGTTAGGTGACAACTTTTAGAAAATAAAGAACAATTAATGACAGATTAGCAAACTTGAGCTTGCAGCTCCCTAATTACCAATGTTACATGAACACAACTGCACCTATTAACAAATAGTGAAGGAGACGGGTCTCCCAAGTTCTTTTACATCAACAAAAGGAGCGTTATTGCTGTATCAATTTACACTTAGAAATCTATTTCCGAAATTTCACACTTTTCAGGCCTATCAAAGGCACAACCTACATTTTACAAACTGACACAGTATTCACTGTCTTCCATGTTCAACCATCTACATCTTTTCATAAAAGGAATGACACATAATTTCACAGGGGTATCGGGACTTTCTGAAAAACGAAAGGTTCAGTTACTGGTCTAAAAATCAAAATGGTGAGGAGGCGGACCCTTGAGCTCCTTGAAAATCGAAATTAAAATTTAAAACCCTATTAAGGCTTATGGCCCGAAATTACAAAGGCTAAGCCTATACTACTGAGGTGAGTAGATGGCCAGAGCATTTACATTACAAGGATTGCAAACTGGAAAATGTTACAAAATCACAGTGACCTCAAAATCAAGTTGATAGGGAACAAGACATGGAATCACACCCTCTATTCCCTGATTTCGGCTAAGTTCTTTTGACTTGTTTGAAATTTACATTTGAACTTGGAATTTACATTTCAGAAAATGAAAGTTACATAGTTAAAGATCGGAAACCTTCCCCTCGAGCTAGCTTTCAAAGATTATCACTTAGTAAAACCAGGACTGCCATTTACTTTGAGCTGATGGACTACTCGATGGTGGGCCAGGCAACTCCGCCTCCTTTGTTAACACACACTCTGTCAACTGGAATGGTCAATAAGACAACCTGGCTCGAAAAATTGGCCAGCTTATATACCCGAGGGGAAGGTTCCAGAAAACTCTGTGCTAAGGCTCGACACACCCCCAATCTTCATTGGGTAATTTAAATAGATGCAAGACAGAGATTATTGGCTGAAAAATAAATATACAAAATTTTCTATTGGTCAACATTTGAAGTAGCGGGCAGAGATAGAAGTGTTTTAAACTTTAACACAGCAAAACAAAGAATAATCAATTCAGTTTAGAAAACCTTAAAAAAAAAAATTTAACAATTTCAATAGTCCATCTTCACACACCAAAGGGCATAACATAGTTTGTAGTAGAGACATCTGTTGAAAAAATTCAAACTTTTTGTGCTATTTGTTGTGAGTTTAAGATTTAAGATGGCCTTTTCCAAGGCGCTTCATTTAAATGAACGGGGCGGGTGTACCTTCCGGTACAATTATTATTATTATTATTATTATTATTATTATTTATTCATTAAATACAGGAGCTTTTCTGAAAATAAAGATGCGTCACATGAAGGTCTAAGAGTAAAATTGAATGTGTATTGTGGCTAAAATGGCTTTGACTTTGAGCTAAGGCCCGACACCCCCCAATTTTCATTGGGTAATTTAAATAGATGCAAGACAGAGATTATTGGCTGAAAAATAAATATACAAAATTTTCTGGGTAGTGTTACGCCGAATCTTGTTCAAGTAACTCATGTTAGATATGGCTGCTTTGATCCACAATCCCACCTAATGTGAGGTGTACTTCGGCATACGATTTCGCAATGTAATACAATAGTGGAAATAATCAGGTGCATCGGTGGTATTTATGGGAATAATATCGACAGACAAAATGTAACTAAGTGCCGTTGTGAATTCTCTGCAGGAAGGAGTGATAGGCGATCCAGGATCTTGCGCCCAGAGATGCTCTCTTATCTTCTTCACCTGATGGACAATAATTCGAGGACGACGATGACTAGATAAAGATCTGCTCGAGAAGCAGACTATACACTTTTATGAATTTGGAATACAGGAAGTAGTATCCATATGATAGATTTGAGTAATGCTGACAACAATATAGAGAAAAGTTTCCATTGTTAATTCAGTTGTATAGGAATTCTCGTCATATAACCATGGTGTTAAAACTTGTATCTTTAATTTCCAGACACATCTCTGATATGCAATACACATGTTTTGTGTCTAACAGAAACAGCACACCACGATCTGAAATCGAACCATCAGCATGACAAATGGTGGAAAAATTATCCGCCTAGGAGGAGGTTTGTAGTTCCATTCCATGTCACGCAGTGCTATTTTAGCTATTTGTTAATCACCGATATGTTATGTAGATGGTGTACACCACAAGACCTGGAAGATTTAACATCGATATGAATTTTTATTACTTGAAATTCTCTTTATTCACATTCCAAAATACATTTTTTTTCCTTTTGGTTTTAGTTTAAATGAAATTCATTCTCATAAGATCACACTGCTTCATCATTTCAATACTAATTCTACCTTTTCTGAACAAAATTGTATCTTTTAATTACATCGGTTTCTTTTAATTGCTTGTGAATAGAAGATAAATTATAACACTTTGTGGTTTGTAGTTTCGCAGCTCTCTGTAACTCGTGAATTATTCCAATCTTTCACTTCAGCACTGATACGTTAGTAATATACTTCTCGTCATTGTCCTGCAACTCAACCCCATCTCTTTCAGATTTTATTGAATGGTTTTAATGAAAGCTGTTCTGAATCAACATCAAGTTATCTAGACATTGGCCAGTGAATTACTATCTGTGATGGAAATTTTTGACAGTGCGACAATGTGTCTGCATCCACAATTCATCTTAAGTGCCAGCATTATATAACAGTCTTTGACACTCATTTAATTAACTAATCAGAAAATTATCTTTCATACTTTTGTAATATTCACTGTGCGTTGTGTCTTCTTCAGTGATGAATATTTAGGATGTAATGACAGGATATTACTTATCAGGCACTAATTTATAACACACATGTTGAATTTAATGAAATGTTTGAGTTTCTTTTATTGATTACATACTTAAAGCACTCGTTCTCGTCTGCATAGCCATACATTTACAGTAACTGTTTGAGGTTTAACCATATTCGTTGCTGTTCTAAGTTCCAAGGTTTTGTGTGTGTCCAGGCTGTTATTTTCTTGCTATTCGTGTATTCAGTCTGTTCCTTTAGAGAATTATCGTATCAAAGATGAAGTCAACACATAAAATCTTTTACCTGTATATCACATATTAAGACCAATTTTACTTTATTAAATATTTGGTGATATAACTACTTCTACGATCCGTCCGAGTGCGTCATGAACCTTGGTGCTGATCATTGGAGAGGTATGGATATGTATAAGGAACAAACTTACTTTTGATTTTATAGATATAACCACTCTAATGTAATTTGTTATATGTAATTTATGTGCATGGTATTTCTGACACGAATAAATAAGTATTATTATTGGCTGTATTATCCTTCGTCAGTGATAAGATTCAGTGCTCCACACAAGTGGATAATTATATGGTAGGTATATGGTGTTGAAGCCGAGGAAACAATAGACTCGTCGAAGAACATCCTGACAAGCTAAATATGAAACATCTAGAGCAGAAGACAAATCCAAGCAATGAAATAAAACAGAAAACAGAAACTGAGGAGAAATATAGGCTCCACATTAAATAAAATTTCGTCAGGAGCCGGAGAATCCAGTAACAGGATCAAAAATGGATTACAGGTCAGAATACTGTTCAAATAACGACGCATTGCATGTTCGATTACTGCTGTAACCTCAGAATACACTCCACAGAAGGGTGGGTTCTAGTATTTGTCGCTTGTTACCCAGCGAACAACAACGGCGTGTGATCACTTGACTACTATGTGGCGTACACTAGCTGTTACAGGCAGACCACAGCATAGAGCTATGAGGGAGCCAGTTACATCCGGCAGAAGATAAGGTTTACGGAAAGGATTAATCTCCTCTGTCATTTATCAGTAAGTAAAAAAAAGTGTGCTGGATTAACATTGTTTAAAGTAAATTATATTTTACAGGAAATCAGTTACAGAAAAAAGTGCCTTGGTATTAAGGTAAAACTCAGTCCATTGAGTGATTCTGAAATCACATGCGCCTTAAAATCTCGCTTTTTGATGCGTAAACACCAAATATGAAATTTGATCCAAATATGTTCACCTAGTTCCCAGAATGCTGTAACAAACAAACAAACAAACAAACACAAAATTACGGATATGGTCTTAAGTTAATCATAAACGGATAAATAATCCAATGGAATTCAAAAGAAATGAAAATAAATAATGGGAATTTTATTAAATGTTTTATTATTAAATTTAGGTAATTGATACGTCCGATATTCGAGGATATACTGGACGGTTTCTGTGACTGAGTAAATAATTTTTTTTGGACGATCTAGGTGTGCAATCGGAGATCTTCAATAATGACATGCCAAGACTTTTCACCACTATTCAAAAATAGGCTACTTCAGTCGGAATCGAATCCACCGACTGTGGATAATGTGTCGAACATTCTGCGCCTGATCTACCGAGGCTTGATCCCACAACCTTCCTTCTTTTTCTCCTTCCTCTGTTCTCAATCTTCCCTTCAGTAAATTTAATGTAGCAGTTCCACAAAAATAGGTATACAACAGCCTTCGCTCTCTGTACAATAGTTGTTAATTCCCAGCATACCTTTAATCTCATTTTTTGTTACTAACCTTCAAATAAAATATATAATAACAGTGATATACATGTTTGTGAATATTGCCGCTTCTCTTGACGGGCACATAGGAGTTCCACTAACCGTGGAGCTAGTTAGTCTGATTGCAGAAGCCGTCTGGAAGTGAGAGGTGGTGTGATTATCTCTACATCCCAAGAACCGGGCTCAACCGCGACTCGAGAACAATGGAGCCACACTAACGTCTTGATTTGTGCTAGGCTCCTTTTTTCTTCTTTGCTCTTCTTTAGCTGTGATGCGCGCTTTGGAATGCATTTGTACGCGTGTAGCTACTGCTGTTAACAATGCTCTAGTCGTAACTCACAGGATTACCGTCGCACTAAAGTTGTCTGAAACATTCATTTCACCGCATACAGTACAAGAAAGTCAAGTTGGAATATTGTATTATAATGCGACACATTCCTAAGACTCCGACGAAATTGAATCCTCTTCTGCTCCGACGACTCTTAACTACGGGTATAAATTACAGATTAAACGTGTTATTTAACTGTACCCGGTGTTGAGAAAAATCAGGTTCCTTCACATCCTGTTGCATTGGTCAGTGAAGAAGTAGACCTCTCTAAGGGCAAGATGTTATGTGCTGTAATATACATACAAAATTATTACCTTTGGATGTCAAATATAATGAAACTTCAGTATGTGTACAATAAGGTATCCCTACAATGTTAGTTTAACGAAATTAATGTTCATTTGTAAGAAGACACGCAATCCCACTAAAATACCAAAGAAACATTATCTTTTGCTTAGAAAAAAATCTCATTAAGTAGGATTAGGTGATGGAAAATTAGAGATATTCTATTTCTGCCTGTATGAAGAGCTGAATTACGGACAAAACAGAGAACATAAATTTATGCACAAGAAACATTTAGTATCTTCGTTTTGTTGATCACAATTTCTTCATACAGGCTAAACTTGTTAACTGGAGTTTTAACTGCATTATCTTGACGTAACTTGGACGTAGGCCCTACAGCTTATAACAATATTCATTGGCAAAACTTGTTCTACTAGCCAGAAGAAAAATCTGACAAATTATACTTTACTTATTATATTATTCCTGCTACAGATCTTAGGTAAAAGATGTTAGTTCCGAGATTGAAGTTAGTTAGGTGTTCATATTCAACACTGAAGATTGTAGGATGCAATATTTATAAAGATGAGTTTTGAGCGTTTTGAAATGTGAGTTTTACATCTAGATTTGATATTTTGTTCTTAAAAAGACTTCAGAGCTTCAACTGGGCAATAAAATACAATACAATACGAACCACTATCCCCAAAATAATTTTATGTCATTTAGTGGTCGAGAAAGTCCACGCTTTAAGAGTACAGTCTCTCCTAAATCAATGCCGTTGTGAAGATATTATTTTATTCTGTGTAACTCCCAAATTGGACGTTTATAAATGTTGAACCAAGAACTCCATTTTTATTGCTAACATTTTAATTATAATAATGTTACTGGCTTTGGGTCCCATTAACTTCTTTTACGGTCTTCGGAGATGCCGATGTGCCGGAATTTAGTCCATCAGGAGTTCATTAACGTGCCAGTAAATCTACCGACACGAGGCTAACGTATTTAGGCACCTTAAAATACCACCGGACTGAGCCAGGATCGAACGTGCCAAGTTGGGTTCAAAAGGCCAGCGCCTCAACCGTCTGAGCCACTCAGCCTGGCATTTTTTCATTTTAATTATAAACATAGGTGATAAAGAATTACACTTTACAAAATTATTTTTAAAAAGTTACACAATTTTTAAAATAAGCTATATTAATAGCCCTAGTATATTTGTTGCAGTTAACAATAAACGTAAATTCTGTGAAATTCTTTCAGCAGTGAATAGTTTCTGAGCAATTAGCATTAAAAATTTTCAGTGACTGAGCTGAAAATTACAATGAAAGAGACCTTTTATAATGAAAAAATTGCAATAAAAGGCTAGACACATTACACAAAAATCATGACAAATTGGTATGAAATACACTCATTTTCATAAAAAAACAGAACTTTAAAGACTAGAGGTAAGAAGTTCATATTCACAGAACGTGTTCGTTAGTATGCTCTGCAGAAACGATTAGCATTTCAGTCACGTAGGTTCAGCATGTGTCCTGTTGCCTAGTAGGTACTGGGTCCTCAATGGGCACTGATAAATTGTTCCATGCGTGATGGCATCGACGCGTTTAAGGCGCGAATGGTGTCCTGTGGTATAGCCATCCATGCTGCATTCACCTGGTTCCACAGTTCATCTTTGGTGGTTGGCATTGGATCACTGCGCCATACCAGCCGTTTCACCATATTCCACACATTTTCGATTGGCGACAAGTCCGGTGATCGAGTGGCCCCGGGCAACGGTCTGACATCGTGTGACATAAAGAAGGCACGTGTTCGTGCAGCAACATGTGGTCGCGCATTGTCCTGCTGAAATATTACGTCTGCGGTGTCGTGCAGAAAGGGTATGGCTACGGATCGCAGGATATCATTCACGTAGGTCAAACTCGTCACAGTGCCCTGGACACGCGTCAGCTGTGGTTTGTGTTTGTACCCAATAACACCCCACACCATAAGGCTTGAGTTGGCGCTGTGTGTCATGCGAATGCAGTCAATGTGATGCCTCTCCCCCCTGTCTGCGGCGAACCAAAATGCGGCCATCATTTTCAAACAAAGCGAACCTGGATTCGTCCGAAAACACTAACTGCTGCCATTCCTGCCCCCAGAGACGTTGTTCCATACACCATTGCAGTCTGGCATGTTTATGCACATTAGTCAAAGGTAGGCGGAGAAGTGGGCGACGCGCTGGTAACCCAGACCGTAATAAACGGCGACGGACTGTTACTCCTGATAGTGTACGATGTGTTACACTGTTTCACTGTTGCGCCAGAGCCGAGGAGGACGCAGATCTGTCCTGCAATGCCATTCGGATGAGATGTCGATCTTCTCGGGGGGTGGTCGTGTGATGCGACCAGACCCATCTCGCCGTGTTTTACGGCCTTTTGTGAACCATTCTGTACATACCCGTTGCACACCTGACACACTTCGTCCTACATGAGCAGCAATTTCCTGGATGGATGCATCACGTTCTCTCATGCCAATAATGTGCTCTCTTTCAAACTCGCTCATTTGACGGTACGGTTCTCGCATACGTCTGCGAGGAATCCTGCACGTTTGCTTAAGTCATACCGATCCATTACCTTCGGTTTATAGCGACAACGAGGGCCTCAGGCACATATTACTAGTCGGTGGCGGTGCGCTGAGATATCGATATGGACCTTGAACTTGAGGGCCGACATGGTTCAAATGCTAATAATGTCTTCAGAACTTCCTATCGCTAGTCCTTCAAGGTGTTCTGGTTTTTATGAACATGAGTGTAGTTTCAGAGAAAAACGAGACTTCTTTTTGGCATTATCACTTTAACTTTGCTATGTCAAGTGGTCAGTGTCGGAGTCAGAGGTACTATTCCCGGCTGAGCAAGGTATTTTATTCGCAAACGGTTAATTCCTTTGTCTCGGGAATTGGAAGTTGGTGCTTCCCCAACATTCCTAAAACCCATACACCCCACGTAACACTATGCTCCACCACAATAATACGCAGTTTCCTATGTTCGGTAGATGCCACCGACTCTCATCGGAGAGTCTCCCTTATCGGGACTGCAGCAAGCTAGAAACAGCAACACGAAATAATAATAATAATAATAATAATAATAATAATAATAATAATAATAATAATAATAATAATAATAATAATAATAATAATAATAATAATAATATTATTCAAATATTTGTTGCCAGATGATACGCATTGAAGCAAGGGTCAATATACAGAGCAACGTCACACTGTTCACACATAGGGCCGATTGCAGAAACGGCATTTAGACGATGTCTACGGTTAAACAATGCCTAAGTATGGCTGCCGCATTGCAGAGACGTTATTTATCACTTAGACACTATCTAAAACCGATGTTCAACCGGTCATTTTTAAACACTGCCGAGACCACTGTTTAACCTGAAATGGCAGGAGTGAATTCACAATCAGAGGTTATGTACCGTGAAATATGTAATTTGTATTATCATGTTGAGACGATTCCGGGAAGAAAGGTTAGTCCGACGGTCTCTCTGTGGGTCGCCCGCTGCTAAATCGCAGCAATTCGTTTGACATGCACGGGGAGATAATCATAAAATAAGGTTTCGCTTTACGAGAGATTTGTTTCTTGAGACTGACTGTGACAGTCCGGTAACTGTCAACTTGAATAAATTCTTGGCAATCGATATATTTTATTATATACATGGGGTAATTTCCATGGAATTATAGGTCACTTCGACAACATACATATCGCAATTACGTGTCTCGATCGTCCGAGGGCTGTCACATACATCAACCGGGAGAGATTCACTTATATTTACTGCCAAGTAAACACACATAATAGAGAAAACTAAAAAGTAGGTTGTATATATTGTGTATATTGTTTATATATATAATCGCATAGGTTTTCGGCAACTATCAGATAGGAAAAGGCAAGTGGTGGTGATTATCGTTTAAAGAGGACTGGGGAAGAAGAGCCGTTGCCATAATAACAATCCTAGTATTTGCCTGGTGTAAAAATAGGGAAACTACGGATGTCAATGATGCGTTTCGAATCTACGATCTCCAGAATGCAAGCTACATGTATATGGCCCGTACAACACACTCGGTTACACATTACTATTGCTTCATCTTCCCTTCGTCGAAGCTACCGTCTTTACGAGTAGATTACACTCACTGTAACAACATTATAATCAAAGCTACACTTCCCCGTACGGTGGCGTGTCGCTTTAGTGTCGACAATATTATGAGATTTAATTTGCACCCAAAGCGATACTCTTATCTGTGGGCAAGTCATGCTCAGCCATATTTGAGTAATGTGTAGGAAGACAAACAGCTGACTGGCGTTCGGCGCGCGCACCGACGAATTTCATTTGTTGCGACAAGCAAAGAGTTGCATGAAAGATACTTCTGTCTCCATTTTCAAAACAAAATTAAAACTTTAAGGGATGTCTAGTTAAACATCGACTGAACATTGTTTATGCAATGGAAGATCGTGAATGATTTAGACGTTGTTTAGGTAGACGATGTCTCAGGCTTAAAACTAGTCATCGTTTCTGCAATCGGCCCATAGGGTCTAGCCTACACCTTGATCTCCTTCTCGTCGTTTTCACCTTTGCACGGTGGTGGGAATTCGTGTGCGAGTTTGGAAAATGATGTTAAATGCCATCTTGTGACTACTTAAGTAACTAAATGCACACACGGTGTTCTTAGTTTATTTACTGCATACGGATAGGTTGTCCGAATATACTCGCGAAAATACGGATGGGGACAGGTGAGGGACTGTCCCATATGGTTTT
The DNA here is from genome assembly GCF_040414725.1 of Anabrus simplex. Taxonomy (NCBI): domain Eukaryota; kingdom Metazoa; phylum Arthropoda; class Insecta; order Orthoptera; family Tettigoniidae; genus Anabrus; species Anabrus simplex. The sequence continues at coordinate 145,142,249 of NC_090270.1, read as the reverse complement.
CTGCCCCAGCTGTCCCAAGTCTTCGGCAGTGGTACTGTTATGTCGGGCGTAAGATTCTCTGTTCAAAGATAGAAGTATCATGGGTCAGAATTTAAACTCCAAGTCAATGGAAACAAATCAAGTACTTTTCACATTTTCGCCCCCCTCTCCTCCCTGGCATAACTTTTTCTCTACGGGTTATAGGGCAACCGTCGTAGTACCAACATCTTGAGTTATAGCTTTCTAATTGTACCCGATATGAGTTGTCGGAGTTAATATTCAGACTGTCAGGTCGCTGAGTTTAGAAAAGAACCTTCGAATTTTAGGCTCACGCTTGCCGTGTTATTCTTTTGGGATTCAACTGTTTTGCTAAGACGAATGTAAGCTATTAAATTACTTATCACCGAGCTCGATAGCTGCAGTCGCTTAAGTGCGGCCACTATCCAGTAATTGGGAGATAGTGGGTTCGAGCCCCACTGTCGGCAGCCCTGAAGATGGTTTCCCGTGGTTTCCCATTTTCACACCAAGCAAATGCCGGGGCTGTACCTTAATTAAGGCCACGGCCGCTTCCTTCCGATTCCTAGGTCTTTCCCCTCCCATCGTCGCCGTAAGATATATCTGTGTCGGTGCGACGTAAAGCAAAAAAAAAAAAAATTAATAATAAATAAATAAATAAATAAAATAAATAATCACTTCGTTTATAATTTGGTTTCCGAATTATGTACCGCAAACGATTTTATTTAATTTATTGGCTTTGAGTACCAGACCAAACAGCCAGCTAGAAATACATTCGAATAAAAAACATATACATTATATATACACTGAGAATACATGTACACATATGAATCTTCCATAATGTTGTACTGGGATCACACACACACACACACACACACACACACACACACACACACACACACACACACACAGAGAGAGAGAGAGAGAGAGAGAGAGAGAGAGAGAGAGAGAGAGAGAGAGAGAGAGAAGAAGAAGAAGAACGAATTGGGACACTGCAACTGTAGGATGTTTACGAATTTTTGTGAAGTATTTTGACGTCAAACTTCATAGTAATCTTACAGTAAATCGGTGTATTTTAAGAACGTGGCGATTGCATTATACACCTCTGGTTGTTGGGATGATAAAATGCACTGGATGTTGAGTGGTAGTTGGAAATTCAATGAAACTAAAGTTGTTATGAGTTTTTCCGCTGTACATTATAAAGATATCACGAGAAGAAAATGTGGTTGAGGTCAGCTATTGCTTGGCGGTCACAAGAACAGTAAGGCGAGTTTAGGACTCCTATCCGGTAGAGATGATTTGCAACACTGCCGTGATTGAACCTCATGCGAATAAGAGAAGTGATGTATCGGCGACAAGCATTCCATTTGGAGAACCGAGGTGAGTGAGGAGGGTATGGTTGGACTGACAAACGAAATTATACACCTCTAAATCATCACTTCTTTTTAAATCAGCCCCTCAGATTTAAACGAAGCCCATCCAGTGTCATATATTCTCTCATGCCTCACATTATAACTAAACGTCACCTCAAAAATTCGGGTCATAGCATTAGTTCGAAAACTTTGTCGAATAACCCACATATCCAATGCTGTGTTGAAAGTAGCTTCAAAAATGCCGTAGGTTTAGTAGGAAAGCAACCGTTGTCTTAGGAAGAGCACAATGGAAGCATTTGGCTTCAGTTTAAATGGAAAAAAAAAGTTAATGAAGAGCAAGAGTGAGAATAGGAGATGAGTTGAGTGAAGAAATTGAATTAGGAAGAGGTGTAAGACAGGACTGCTCTTTATCACCGACACTGTTCAACATCTATCTCGAAGAAATAATCAATGAAAGTTTTAATGGAAATAGTGGAGTTTGTGTTGGAGGTGGGAGAGTAGAATGTATAAGATTTGCAGATGATATGGTTGTGATGGGAGAAAGCGAACGTGAAATGATACAAATGTTAGATAAACTCAACATGAAACTAGAAGAATATGGAATGAGAATTAATAAGAAGAAGACCAAAAGTATGATAATTGGAGGAAAAGGTAGAAGTTGTCATATTAGTATAGGAGGAGAAGAAATAGAGCAAGTCAGTAACTTCAAGTATTTGGGAAGTATGATCAGAGATGATATGTATTGCACAACAGAAATTAAGAAAAGAATTGCCATAGCAAAAGAAGGCTTTAGGAAAAAATCAAAATTATTTTGTGGACCACTAAACAAAGATTGGAGGAAAAGACTTGCTAAGTGTTACATTTGGAGCATAGCGCTGTATGGCGCAGAGATTTGCACAATGAGAAAGAAAGATGAGAGAAGATTGGAGGCACTAGAGATGTGGGTATGGAGGAGAATAGAACGAGTGAAATGGGAAGACCGGGTAAGGAATGAGGAGGTATTACGAAGAGTTGGAGAAGAACGAAGTACGTTAGAAACCATTAGAAGGAGAAAAATGAACTGGATCGGACATTGTTTGAGGAGGGACTGTTTACTGAAAGAAGGAATAGAAGGAATGGTGAAAGGCAAACGAGGAAGAGGAAGGAAAAAATATCAAATATTGGACAATATCCAAGGAAATGAATATTCGGACATGAAAAACTTGGCGCAGGACAGGCAACAGTGGAAGAGGTTCATCCCATGACAAGACCTACCATAAGGCAGAATTCCTAGATAGATAGATAGATAATGTTGCAAAGATTGTGACGGTCAGATTCCAAAACACCTGCCTATGTGTTCGAAAAGTACCCGCCGAAACGGCCGATGTTGAATTGTCTATTTGATCCTAAAGTGTAATTGGAAGTACCTAATTTAACTACCTTAATGCATCATGGAAGGGCGTCCGAGACATGATCTCAAGTTAGTGGGTCGATCCTCATCGAGGTAACTGACAGACAAGAATATCGACACTCCATGCCCTACTTGTCGAAACATTAGAGAATTTCCGGTAATGCCGACCAGAAAATGTAAACTCAGCCTTAGAAACCGTGCTTGACGTTCGCATTCACTGTCACTGCGGTTGAAAATGTCACATCGTAGCATGGGTGAAACGTAAGACACTCTACGTATGTTGACGCAGACTGCACCGGGAGAAGACTTAAAGAGTAATGACACCGGCTGCGACAGCCTCCAAAGGAAGATGGTAATGATGTTGACAATAATAATAATAATAATAATAATAATAATAATAATAATAATAATAATAATTGCATCTTTATCCTATTTTTGTGAGTGTGACGAAAATAAGAGAATAAATAATTATACACATTTGTTCCTTGAGGGGAAAGTTCTTTATGCATTAAGGAACGTATAATTTTACTGTTTCTCCGTCATCCCATAATGTGAGATCTATTTAAATGTTAAGGGCCATATTGTTTTTAATTTTTACATACATGTGAACTTTCATTTCAGTGTTGTAGTGGTCTGTTCATACTGTACAGACGAATGCGAGTACGGGGAACTGACCCAGGGAAGCCGTTCACAACGACTGCGACCCTTTTCGCAACCCTGTGGTAGTGGTCAGGGTCCTTCACAGGCCTGCCTTACAGTATTGTATTCGAGAGAACTGCGTATAACTGATGTGAGTGATGCGCAGGTTATTTCTGTTTTGTCCCATTAATTGAGAACATTTCGGCATCACGAACAGCACGGCTATCTTGAATAACTTGGCAATAAGCACATTGTGTTGAATTATCCAATTACTTTACTTACTTTACGTCACACCGACACAGGTATGTCACGGTGGGATAGGAAAGGGCGAGGAATGGGAAGGAAGCGGCCGTGACCTAAATTAAGGTACAGTCCCAACATTTGCCTGGTGTGAAAATGGGAAATCACGGAAAACCATCTTCAGGGCTGCCGACACTGGGGTTCGATCCCACTATCTCCCGAATGCAAGCTCACAGTGGCGCGCACCTAACCTCACAGTCAACTCGCCCGGTCAATTTATATATTGAATTGATTTTTTATTCTCCTTTTTTTTACTAAATGTTATGTTGGCATCTTAAATGCTGTGTACTCTTTTACTCTTCAGTATGGGAGTTAAATACAGGGTACCTACAAGCTCACTTCTCAGACGTTATAAAAAGTTCTACGTCATGTTTAGTGCACAGTTGACGCGCGGGGCGTTGTGTTCGGATCTAAAGAAACTAAACAAACTTCTTTGTTTTCTTTAATGGATGATTGTTCCTAGTAATAATAACCGTTACTCTATTGACATTGACCTTTCAGATTGCGAGCGTGGAGTGCTGAACCTCAGGCTCCAAAGTAGGACCTATGTTGTTCATTATTTAGAACTGATTTACCAGATATAATGGCTATCGACATCCTAATTGAATCTAAAAATACATCCACTCACTTGAATCACGTTCTCCACTTTCATCTTCCCTATTCCTTCGTCAAATCTTGCCCTCCTCCTTCGCAGACAGTATTCGGTTACAGTGGTCTGTCGTGTCTTTCATTTGTCACGCTTTTCACATGCGCCAGCCTCATGTGGTACACTTACCAGCACGTGGAAGAACTCCTGCGGCACTTCGGCATCTCTGTAATAGCAAATGTTAGTAAGTAGGATGTCAAATCAATAACACCAATCGTTTTGAAAAGATCCAAACTCTCATGTTTTTATATCGCTATATTTGCATTATTCAGCGTAATAAATACCGTCAACTGGGGTTACTATGGTCACTTTTTTAAGTTTTTTGTGAATATCTTGCACATTTTATGAGATATCCATGTAAAAATGAAATATGATTTAGTATGGAGTGTTGGGTATCATCTACTTACTAAAATAAATTTTTCGAACATCCGGTAATTGTCTCACATCTGAAAATATAGTGACCATATAACCCCATGGGGTGGGGACATTATGGTCATATATTAAAATCACTCCAGAATTGTTACTAAATATGCAGGAATTAGTAGGGGTGACTATGGTCAAACAGAAAGTGATTTTCCAAGCATATTGATGTAAGAAATCTTATATTTAACTATATTCTAAAGCTAAAAAAATAAAATTGTGTCAAACATTAAAGAAAAATTTGCAAAATGTGGTTAATTTGTTCTTTTCATTTATAATTGTCTCATTTCAAGTTTAAGCCAGTAAACTTTATATAGAAGCTTAGCTTGCCCCCACCTTTGCTCAACTGGAGGCGGTAGTATTTTAAGAATTTCATTCACATTGATAATATAAATGTCTGCTTCCTTTGGCCACACAAAATATTCATGTTATCTTCTAAGAAATATACCTAACTTTCACTTCATCTTCTTGACAAGTACCATCATCATCTATCACTTTACCTATGTAATGCAGTTTTTTTTTTTGTACTAAACTCAACCGGAACATAGTCTCCTGCTGTTGGTTTCCTACAGCATGCATCATTATCTCCTTCTTCTTCTGCTATCAGTCCTACTTTCATCTCTTCCCAAGTTTCTTCATCACTTCCATTTAAATAAATTTCAACATCACTTTCAGAGTCTAATGAATCTTCTCTTGTACGCCTTTTCTGCTTCTTTCTGAAGATTGGTAGCACTGATGTTTCACCACTTGTTCGTGCTTGAAACTGATCTTGAAGAGGTGGACAAAGTTCAATATCCTCCAGAGAGACACTTTTTCCTGGCTTGACAAACCATCTCTTCTTTCTTTTGGGGCCATTTCTTTCATTTGAATAGCGCATTACTTTCAAGAAACTTAAAACAGACACAGCAATGTCACTAGCAACTGAAGAATTATTGACAGTTTCTAGGACAGACCTACCATTTTGCCACTAACACTGAAATAAAAAGGACACAAGCATGAAGTATGAAACAAACAAGTGAATAATAAAATATAAATACATTAATTGTATATAATATTTAACAAGAGTAATCTAATATATCCCATAAGACAATTGCAATGAGTCGATACTCATGACCATAGTAACCCAAAAAAACAAGACAATTGTACTATTGTTTATAAATTTGCACTTTTAAGGTACAAAATAATTTCTTATAAAGATAAAATTACATACATACCTTCACAAGGAATAAACAAAGGTAAACAACACTTTCAGATGACATTTAGAAGTGATTACCTAGGAGCAACAATGAACAGTTTAGCCAACTGTTGTTTCTGTCAAAAAACAAGTGCTGAAACAAATGACAGTCAGAAAAACGCATTTCAGGTTAAAATCACAAGTTTTCCCTTTCTGGAAAGAAAAATGTGGCTAGATTGGAGGGAAATTTGAAAATTGAGATTTTAAAAATATGTAATATATGAATAAGCCTCAATAACATTTTCCTCAGTTTTGACCATAGTCACCCCGGCTGACGGTAGCATATTTTCATGAAAACGTGATAAAATACATTTAAATATTTGCGTATAGGTTTCTAAATTATCATTAAGGATGGATCTTGATTAGAGCACTTTAATAATAAATTTTACTAGTTGCTTTACGCCGCACTGACACAGATAGATCTTCTGACGATGATGGGACAAGAACAGGAACAGGCTAGGAGTGGGAAGGAAGCGGCCGGTGCCTTAATTAAGGTACAGACCCAGCATTTGCCTGGTTTGAAAACGGGAAACCATGTAAAACATTTTCACGACTGCCAACAGTGGGGTTCGAACCCCACTATCTACCGAATACCCGATACTGGTCGCACTTAAGCGACTGCAGCTATCGAACTCAATCAATAAGCACATTTGGGCGTTCACTTATCCAAATTGTAGCTCAGGATACAAAGTCGTATATACTGAACTTAAAATTCTGAGGCTTTCAAGACCATCAAACCTAGTTATCTCCGTACGGGGCATGAAGTCCCTTGGAGAGGAGGAAGGTAAACATTTCCACTATCCGTAATTTCGGCACTTGATGGGGTAGACTAGTTAGCCCTCCGCCCGGCCACCTTTGCTCCCAGGACTCAACCTGGTACTCTTTGTTTGTGTATTCTAGCTGATCCATTGGACCTTGTGCACCTATGAAAATAGAAAATATCGTTTGTTAAACTTTTTCGACTTCCTGATAGGGAATAGAACCCACGCCCTTCCGAGTGAACCAAGCACGGCTTTACCGTCTCGGCCAGGCAGCCACTAAAAGTATGCTATGGGGTAGAATCGAACCATGAATTCCCGGGCGGAAGTTGGCATAGACAATCCTCTACAGAAACTTGCTGTAACAGCATTTACTGTCAGGGAGTCCGGCTCCATGGCTAAATGGTTAGCGTGGTGGCCGTTGGTCACAGGGGTCCCGCGTTCGATTCCCGGTTGGGTCGGGAATTTTAACCATCATTGGTTAATTCCTCTGGCACGGGGGCTCGGTGTACGTGTCGTCTTCATCATCATTTCATCCTCATCATGACGCGTAGGTCACCTACAGGTGTCAAATCCAAAGACCTGCACCTGGCGAGCCGAACTTGTCCTCGGACACTCCCGGCACTAAAAGCCGCCATACGCCATTTCATTTACTGTTAGGGAATCTGGTAGGTGGGGTTACAGGGCCACGATGTTGTGCAAGTTACCCAGCTAGGTTTGAATCAAGACATCCGGTATTATTATTATTATTATTATTATTATTATTATTCATATCACATCTAGAGTCCATGGTGCTATCTACAAAATCGTGATTCAACAGATTGCCCTGACTTCTGTCCTGTGAAGAAAGTTCATGATCAACAAGCGTAAGATGTGTATCTCAATCAGTAGGTGTCCGCTGTACAAATGAGAGCATTGGATCTCTCTTATTGTTCTCTTCTTGAGCTTTCTAATGAGCTTTGTGTTCATTTCGAGTGAGAAGATACCTCCGGTTGTACGCGATTTCTCCTGGACCAATTTTGCTGACGAGGAGATCGCAAACCACTAAGGCGCGAGTGGTTGTGATCATCATCAGTGGAATCATAAGCAAGCGAATTCGACTCCTTTGAAGTACAGATACTGATGTTCTGGAGATAATGTTATTGGCTAAGTCCAAAATAATGAGCGACTGAGTTGGCTGTGCGGTTGGCGTTGCGCAGCTATGAGATTGCATTCGGGAATTAGTGGGTTCGAACCCCACTGTTGGCAGCCCTGAAGGTGGTATTCCGTGATTTCCCATTTTCACACCAGGAAAATGCTGGGCACCTTAATTAAAGCTACGGTCGCTTCCTTCTCACTACTAACCCTTCCATCGTCGCTGTAATACCTATGTGTGTAATACCTAACGACGTAAAAATATGTCTAAAAAATTAACATTTTCAGTTAGCCCTCCTCACCATGCCGGGAATATACAAGTTCATTGGTTTCAGACATTTTAAAAGAAAATCCAGACAACATGGATACAGGTAGATTGTAGTTTACGCGATTCATGATATAGTCAAGGGACATCTACTGTTACGTGAAATTCGAACCACGGGAACATATTTTCATTTCAAAAATCCAGCATACATTGCTGGAATTCGAACAATGACCACCTAAGTGGGAAGCCAGTGACGATGCAAGTGGGCTATCACCCCCTGACGTGACTTCCGGCTCTCTCTTTTCCCTGAGGGTGGGACCAGTAGAATAACATCCACAGTATCCCCTGTCTGTCGTAAGAGGTGACTGAAGAAGGCCCCATGGGCTCTTAACTTGGGAGCGTGGTTTGGTGACCACGGGGCCCTTAGCCAAATTATGACATTGCTTCCACATACTTGTGCTAGGCTTCTCATTTTCATATATACTATGCGACCTCCTTTGGTCAACACTTGTTATTTTTCAACCCCGACGGTATTAGATTTCGATGTCGAGGGAGTCTTTCTGTTTCACGCCCTTCGTGGCCGTTGTTTGTCTTCTGACGATACCTTCATTTTTAGAAGTGTTGGACTTCTTCCACTTTCCCTTCGATTAGTGTTAATAGATGATGTTTGCCTAGTTGCACTTTATATTAAAATAATAATAATCACCAACACGACCACCTCTCTCTTTCTAGGCCTTTTTCCAATCAATCAATCAATCAATCAATCAATCAATCAATCAATCAATCAATCAATCAATCAATCAATCAATCAATCAATCAATCAATCAATCAATCAATCAATCAATCAATCACCTGCATTTATGGTTTCGCCCAGGCAGCAGATAACCTATAAATTTGTAACTATTTGATGATAATAATAAATAAAATCATGAATAAAAAATATATATAAAATGTATCAAAAACTTAATAAAATTAATAAGCATAATTAACCGAAATGTCCGTAGTATGGGCGCCAGAGTTCACCAGAATGGATCCCTCGAATTTAGATAGGAGCATGATAAACTGTATATCCCAGGGCGTGTACATAATGCTGCGTACTGGTACATCTGCTACAGGCCTTAGCTAACCTCCTGAAAACGACTAACTAGGTAGGAACTGCACCTAGGTTCATCAATAACACTGATTCTAAAATAGCTAACTATATTCTTAACAAATTCCGTGCATGAGCACCTCATCAACATACAACATTATACATATAATACACACATAAAATATTGCTGGAAGACTCCATATTTACAACAACAACAATAATGATAATCGTGGGGAAAACGAAAGCGAGAACTAAGCTACCATTTGTAGATAGTCCGATGAACAATGTACATGTATGAAGATAAATACCCTTCACTGTCTCTATATCAATTCGACTTACCGATTCTCATAATCGGCAGTTATCACATCACACAGATATGTACCTTGTACTACTGTGTTCACATATTTTAACACTTGTTGTAAAGATATATACATACGTCTGTCGATCCTCAACATAAATTATGGAAAGTCTGAGATAGCTTTCACCAACATATAATGCCAGACCTCTACAAGTACTACAATACTTAATGCGCAAGCACTCTCCACAGTTATCCACTTTCCACGAACATAACAAGACTACGCTCCACGAACGTTTGAAGTCCAGTCCATTGCAGCCGTGTCACTCCAGTACCGTGTATCAGCACTACTTCCTTCTCGTACAGTGCGTCAGTTTAGTTCTCTTATACAGTGTCACTGGTTGTAGTTATCTTCCTTCTCGTTCCTTTACAATCACCCCGGTTGCCGCCGTATGATCAACCTTTATAGACATCAACATCCCCCTCCTCTCAGATGATACGTCTGGATTGGTGCTTGCCAGCCAATCATGAGTGATCTCTAGTCAAGACCAAGCCCTGAACTTCTGCTTGCTTCCAAGAGATAAACAAACTCTGGGGTTTATTACATGAGTCAACGAACTTCCCTAATACAAAAACAAGCTCATCTCATCAGGCTGGGATATATACATGACTCATGGAATATCCCGACACAAGTACATCACAACAAACACTGGGGTAGCCGCATGACTCGACCAAATTATCAGAGTTATTAAAGAAATGTTTTCCCACTCGTACAAAACAAATTACTCATACCTACATATGTGGATATCTTCCAGCTTACCAATATAAATGGCAAAATATACAAATGAAATACTGATAATAATAATGATAATAATAATAATAAGTCGAATACTGACAATAATATCTCTAACTTCTACATATAATTCGGGGGTGTGATATATGTACTATCACAAATTCTTTACCAAGTCTTTCTTAAATGATTTCAAAGAACCTGAAAATGTGTCGAACGTTTTCCTTGACAGACTATTCAAATCTGTAATTGCTCTGTCTATAAATGAATACTTGCCCCAATTGGAATTCCAATGTTACGTTTATGAAGATATTTCCTTACATTGATACACGAGTACTTACAGCAATCACCGTCGATTATTTTTTTATTCATCTACTAATGCCTTTCCACACCATCTCTTCACTAATAGCTGGGAATATACAGCTTAGTCGAACAGTTCGTCTCCTTTCTCCAAAGTCTTCCCGCCTAATGTTTGCAACATTCTCGTAACGCTACTATTTTTTCAGAAATAACGCAGAAAAAATCGCGCTGCTTTCCTTTGGTTATTTTCCAGTTCTTACATCAAGTAATTGTGGTGTGGGATGGCGGTGGGGATGATTAGTGCTTTGAGAGGAAATAGAAATAGGTAACTATCGACTGGGTAACTCTAATGAGAGAGAAAAAATGTAAGAGATCCAACATTTCAAAAAATGAAGATATCGGCCAAAGAAAGACAAGGGCCACGAAGGGCGTGAAAATGAAAGTCTCCCTAGGCCTCGAATGCTCTAATACCATAGGAATTGGAAAAGAACAAGAGTTGACTTAGGGATGTTGGATAGGATAGATGAAAGTGAGGTGCCTGGTACAAATAAGTGGAAGCAATGCAAGGACTCAGCTAAGGGCTATGAGGTATGAGCCCCTGGGGCCTCTGATGTAGGACCCATGCACTAACTGGGTCTTACCGGAGTCTTATATGCCCTCTCGTTTGCATCCTTGCTACAACCCCTAAATGGGCTACTCTCATAACTATATGGGGAGATCTGTGACCTATATTTTGAACCTAATTAATGTGATAACCCCAATGAAGAGATGTCTTTATATTAATAGATAAGTAATTGGAGTGATCCCCAAGACGTACGTTTCCCAGAGCATACATGTAACAAATGTCAAGCTGACTGGCCTGCAATTATCCGCTTTATATTTATCAACCTCTCCTTTGTACGCTGGGGCTACTATAGCAACTCTCCATTCATTTGATATGGCTCTATTTTCTTCGGTATATCCTCAAAAATCTTATCAATTCCACTGCTGTTCTAACTTTATTTACTTTTTCATTTTTTTCCAGCGTCTTTGTTATCACAGGAAAATTTTAGTATTTCACCAGTATCAGTCACCGCCTCTACATGGACATTATCCTTATATCCAACTATTTACGTACTTCTGACTGCCTTCTGTAGGTCCTCACAGATTTCACTCTGAACTAAAATAATTTCTGCATCAAAAGTAGTTCATTGCCATTCAACTGCATGGTTATTCTTTTCCGTACTGCAGTTTCTGTTTACTTAACGAACTTTCATATACTCCATCTGCATATATTTCGGCTCCATGGGTAATTGGTTAAAATGCTGGCCTGCGGTCTAAGGGGAGCTAGGTTGGGATCCCGGCCATCTCGGGGATTTTAACCATCAATGACCAATTTATTCGGCTCCATGGCTAAATGGTTAGCGTGCTGGCCTTTGGTCACAGGGATCCCGCGTTCGATTCTCGGCAGGGTCGGGAATTTTAACCATAATTGGTTAATTTCGCTGGCACGGGGACTGGGTGTATGTGTTGTCTTCATCATCATTTCATCCTCATCAAGACACGCAGGTCGCCTACGGGTGTCAAATCGAAAGACCTGCATCTGGCGAGCCGAGCTTGTCCTCGGACACTCCCGGCACTAAAAGCCATACGCCATTTCATTTCATTTCACCAATTTATTTAGCTCTGGAACTGTGTGTGTATGTCGTGTTCAGTATTAGATTTCAACCTAAGTAGGGCCTTATCACAGACGTGCAGGTCATCAATGGGCACCCACACTGGGCCATTATTATTATTATTATTATTATTATTATTATTATTATTATTATTATTATTATTATTATTATTATCTGCATATAACGTAATATTTTTATTTTCTACGATATTTACTGATAGCTCAATATCATTGACAAAAATTAAAGGAACGTACTCCAAAAGTTGGCGACAGGTCACGAGCCTCTCAACAATAAAAAGGAAGCACAATGCATACCAAGAATCATAATCGTTGGCCATTTGTAACATTTGTCCGACTCGTTGGCTGAATGGTCAGCGTACTGGCCTTAGGTTCAGAGGGTCCCGGGTTCGATTCCCGACCGGGTCGGGGATTTTAACCGTAATTGGTTAATTTCAATAGCCCGGGGGCTGGGTGTTTGTGCAGTCCCCAACATCCGTGCAACTCACACACCACACACAATACTATCCTCCACCACAATAACACGCAGTTACCTACACATGGCAGATGCCACCCACCCTCATCGGAGGGTCTGCCTTATAAGGGCTGCACTCGGATAGAAATAGCCACACGGAATTTTATTATTATTATTATTATTATTATTATTATTATTATTATTATTATTATTATTATTATTATTATTATTATTATTTGTAACATTAAGAAAATAGCCAAATCGTGTATTCCATTATTTCAAGAAAATCGGCCATCAAAATGACAACCCCTCAAATAAGTGAACAAAATAAAATATTCAGAGGTTGGTAACCCCTTTCCAACAACACAATCATTGCAACCACAGTAGCTTATAATTGAGAGTCCTGTATAGTAACAAGAGGTAGTCTGAAGTGAAAGTGTATGGCTTCTTTAACGCATACTAGCGTATTTATCACGGTGTAATTAAAAGAGGTCGTTGGGAGGACGTCTTGATTCCATTTAGGTGTTTAGTATAATATATTCTGAGTGTCGCTCGCTGTGACTTAGCCACCAATTTACGAGCAAGGGCCGGTTCTCCGGCCCGCCTCACGTCGTAAACTAGCCAATGTCTGGGTGAATAGAAAAAAGGAAAACCACGATTAAATTTATTATTTCATTATTTATTAAGCACACTAAAAGTATACTAGTGATTCCGAATAACACTCTTGAGATAAACTACATGCTGCATTTTTTCCTTTAGTCTTATTTCAAGTTGGAATTATTATAGTTAGAATAATGTATTTAGCAATCAGTATCATAAATTGTGGGATGTATTCATTTTAGATAGCTCTTAGTAATTTATTTATTTATTTATTTATTTATTTATTTATTTATTTATTTATTTATTACAGAGAGAATGCATAATGCACGACGGCAATTGGCCACCAGGTTCACTTGGAAGGACATGGTTTGATTTCCATCAGTTAAGTTAGTATAAAACTAGAAAAGCTATCACTACTTTTACTTTTCTAAGCATTTTCGACGATTAAATATTTTATCGTGGAAATATTTTTGGGAGAATAATTTTCGTGGCTCTGTAGGAAAAAGCTGTCCCAGACCATCTCTAAATTCTAAAATCAAATATCTGGGTAGCAAATGCCAGTGACCGTGCCACTTACTTTTGAATAATCAGGAATTTTTAAGGAAAGATAAAATAACTTTTTTTGACCGTTTATAAACATTGCCTAGAGACCGATGACAACAACGGGTGATGAATTCTGTCTTCTCAAAAGCGAACGACATAAAGTTTTTGCTGGGAATGTATTTACGAGTAAATTTGTTGGGACTGTGCTTTCATCTCATCGCAAAATAATTTACCAGTCCGCGGTCTCTCAAAGTTAGAGAACCGATGCTGTAGGTATGTTCAGGTTGTCGAACATGTAGTAGTCAACTATGCGCTCTCTCTTCGGTGACGTATTTGCTTTGGCTCTCTACTGATGACACGGAATATTTGGTTCCAACGCCTTCTAATTATCTAGTGTGTCTGTGAATTTTGGTACTGTCGGTCACAACCAGATAGCTCTTTGTATTTAATGGCCACTCTGTGTAGGGAATAACCATTGATTCAGGGGCCAGGTTTAAATCCCACCGATGGCAATATTTGTAGTGATTTTACGTGATCCCCTATTTTAACTACAGGTAAATGTTTCTATAGATTTTTCGTGACCACAAACCTTTCTATAAAACTTTTTCAAGACTAAAAGTTAATGCATGGGCTTACGAGTAGCCAAAGCGATGGTCAGATTGAATAGTACACTTTATTTCTTTCTCTGAAGAAAAAAAGGAAGGATGGCAAGTTTCAAGCTTTTTCTGACAAGAAAGAAAAACTTTATCTTCTTCAGAAAGATCATTTATCTTGGATAAGTTGGTAGTCCAGTTAACAAAGAAATAATATAGTTATTCGCTCAAGTACAGAGTTCTAAAAACTGTCCGCACTATCAGAAATTACTCAAGTCTGGAAAAATAATTCAACTTGATTCTGAGGTTCTCTTTTCCTCACTGCTTCTGTATGATTTGAAATGAAACATAATGTGTCGTCATATCTTGAGCTACGGACCCTACAGTAATATTAATTTCATGGATGATGGAACCTAAAATAAACATATATGACATTCATTCCGCTTCACGTTTTGCGATATCCTCGTCCCATTGATGGTTTCGATGCTGAGATTGCTATTTTCTCGCCCCATCCCATCCCGGTCAGAATTAGATATGCTGTGTGCCCATTGGACTGCAATTCCCCGCGGGAAAGTCCACATTTCCCCCGAGGCTCGCCGGTCTTCACGCGCTGCCAGGCTCCACCGTGCGCGCTTTTTAACACGACTCGACACGTATTCAAATATAACCCTGTCCTCTCACGCCTAAACGTAGAAGCATTGCTTACAGAGGAGGGTACTTTGTGAAGCTTTGAAATTAATGCTGAATTCATGACCCTAGCAGAAGATCTAAAGGGTAAACAATTTTAAGGCCAATGAAATGAAGGAAAAAGAGGGAGATGAGGGAAAATGCATCGTGTGATGTTTCAATAATCACCGTAAAGTAATTTTCGAGCTGTGTCTTAATGTCCAGAGGAAACTTCGATAACTTTCTGTATTTGAAACATTTTGTATATGTTTATTAGATTGCAGATGAACGGTAAAGAACAGGTGGTAATTTATTTAACGTAATTCAATTTTTAAACTATTAAACCCATACAGTGCTTTCGCTTTTGCACCATGCTGTGTTTGTATTTATTTTCGGGGAAGCAATACCGGATTCGTGTTTCAACCATTAAAGAAGAGTGGAATGTCGAATTTAGCCGTTTTGAGAAAAGTGTTTTTCTGTCGAAAAAAAAGAGAGGGTAATATTGGAGGTCGGTAACGGCGAAAAGATTTTTAAAAATCTCCCGTAGATAACGCAGCTCAATAATTTTTGGTGGTAAAAAGAAGCCCGACTGGATGCATTTTCAAGAACACCGTGACGCGATCAAGACGTCGAAAGAGTGTTAGGCTGATGACACACGGAGCGGTTTTTGCCGAGTCGGCAGCCGCGTCGGCCGCCGCCTGTGATTGATACACAGAGCGGTTTTTGCCGACTGTGACGAAACCACTGCCTGCTCGAACTGCATCTAAAATGACTGCTTATAAGCAGTCATCGGGTGCGTATCGAGCAGGCAGTGGACAAAACACATTAGTGAGCGTGACGTTAGGTGAGGAAGCTAGCTAAAATTATCGAAAAATAAAGGATTGTTCTTACTCTTATTCCAAAAGTCTACTTACTCTATATGTCCTTTTACGTGTATATTATTGAATTTCAAAGATACTTCATGATATCTAATACAAGAATACCTACCAATGATGCAATCGCCGCGTAAATTCAGCCACGCCCGACTAGAGCGAAGCATCAAGTCGGCCGTGATTCAGCTGAATGTATTAAATCTATGGCGCTAGAGCGCGCACAAAGTCTTCAAAACGCTCGCTGCACCGCCAGCTACACGACAGGCCGAGTCGGCAAATCTGCCGCCTGTCGACGAGCACCGCTCTGCCTGTTTCATCCCATCTGATACAATAGAAACATGCGCCGACTCGGCGAAAACCGCTCCGTGTGTCATCAGCCTTAAAATCGGCATGACATCGTCTCTTCATCTCACTCGGTTTCAGATTATTTTTTCCTTGTTGGACATTAACAGAATTTCGAGTATTTTATAACGTCGGAAAGAAGAAAGTATATTTTTTCTCTTCGAGACGATACTAAGACTGTCGAAATCGGAAGTTTTGGGGCGTCAAATTATGGAATCGAAAATCCCACTCGTGTTTTAACCCGTTAGGCGAAATATACGACTTTCAGCAATATTTTCCAAGTGCTCATGTATTTTGATTCGCGGAAACCGCAAACTACAGTGACTCTCATAATTATTCGGACACGTTAATTATAGCCTTTGCTACACACTGGCCCTATGGTTCAGAGAAAATATTGTACACGCAAACTAGTTTCTGACAGAATCCAATTTGACGGATTCAGCACGGCGTTGAATTGTGTACTTTTAGTGAACAAGAGAGAAACAGTGACCCTGGAACCTCAGAACTCAGTTAACGTGCTTCAACAAAATTACTCGGACACAAGTCTGTTGCCATGCAGAGATCGTGTGTAGAAGAGCCACGGACAGTATGAACGTAAACATTCAGTGAGTTAGAATATTGGGCACAACTTAAGAGAAAATGGCCCGCAGAGGAAGAGAGAGCACAATCGAACAGCGGCAGATAGTAATTTTTCCACCATGCCAAAGTTAAAAGTTGTCCAAATTGCTGAAATGTTATAAATGAAGAAAAGTACAGTCTCTGATATTATCACATGATTCCGGGAGGAAGATAAGATTGAACATCTACCGCATACGGGACGTCCAAGGACTTTTTTTCTGTGAGAGAAGAGTGTTATATCATCAGAAAAACCAAAAAGGAACCCAAGTTAAGTGCTCCAAAACTCGTTACGGAGATTGCCGCAAACACTGGAAAGAAAGTGCATCCCGAAACAATACAGAGAGTGCTCAAAAGAGGTAACTTTCACGGCCGTATTGCAAGAAGGAAGCCCTTCAAAAATGAAATCAATCGAATAAAGAGAATGTTGTTTGCCAAAGAGCATGTTAGAGAGGACAATGAGCGGTGGAATGACGTTATATTTGTTGATGAGAGTAGATTTAACATATTTCAGTCTGATGAGAGGATAACAGTTTGATGGCGTCCTAATACTGAGCTTCAAGAGAAAAATCTGAAAGCAACAGTGAAGGATGGCGGTGGACATGTAATAGTGTGGGGGTGCATGTCGACGAATGGAGTTGGTGAATTGGTTTTTATTGAAGGTAAAATTGACCACTTTCATTACCTTAGAATACTGGGGGACAATATGAAAAAGAGTGCCAAAAGTATGAGGATTAGTGAACATTTTAAATTTTATCAAGATAACGACCCAAATCATATGGCCTGGAATGTATGGATGTGGTTATTGTTTAATTGCACAGAGGTGCTTCATCCTCCCCCTTAATCACCAGACTTGCATGTGATTGAGAACATTTGGGAAAAACTTGATAAAGAAATAAGAAAAACAACAATCACATCTGGAGAACAACTGAAAAACCGTCTTTAAGAAGAGTGGCAGAGGATATCTCCCGATTACACCCGGAAATTATTAGAGAACATGCCAAGTCGACTCAGGAAGGTAAATAAAATGAAAGTAAAGACAACCAGGTGCCGAATCTTTAGGATCATAAGTAAAAAGGAAAGTGTCCGAATAATTTTGTGCAATATTGGTTTAGGTTTTATTTTGTTTTTTAATTATTCTATTTTCATTGACAGTGTTCATTAGAAGAATGATGGACGTTTAGTTTTTATATTCCTTACAGAAACTTGTATTCAATCTATATCAGTGATTTATTATTACTGAAATCACTAATACAAAGGAAATGTAATAAATCATGTCTGTCCGAATAATTATGCGAGTCACTGTATATAGATTTTCCGTGAGATTCCATCAGCGGCATAAAAGGGATTAACCGGATAAGAATTATATTTTTCGACTTTCCGTTGCAGTTATCTACTAAAAGGTTAACCAATATCATAGGAGTAGGGCTTAAGATATTCGTTTCGGCAAACTCTCAAATAGAGACCATTTCGGTAAAAACCGGATTGTGTTAAGTGTTTGAAAATCAGTGTAGAACAAGAGGAATACTTTATTGGAAGGGGTTGTATCCTCCTTTTCTCTATTCGTTTCTTTTAGTCAAAACTTTTATTAAAATTCGACAGGGTTTAAATTCGTCAAACAAGAGTGAAACAATCTTTCGAATGAAACCTGTTCATACGCAACGATTCAAGTTTTGCCTGGATTATGACATAAGTAATATACATGATATGCCGAGCTAAATGACTAAGATGATAGGGCGCTGGGTTTTTAAGCCCATGTTGGCGGATTCGATACCGGCTCATTCCGGTAGTGTTTGAAGATGCTGAAATACCAGCCTTGTAGGTAGGTACGCTGGTACATAAAAGAACTAAGGCACAAAATTCTTGCACTACGTCGTCTTCGAAAACCGAAAAGTAGTTACTTCGACGGAAAATCAATAATATTATTATTATGAAATATATATATATAATCGCTAGGACGTTCGCGAAGTTACTGACAGTGAATAAGGCAGAAAGTTCTGCTGCTGATTTGTGGCAACTTTTTTCAAATTATTTTTCCAAAACTATTACATCCACACCACGTTTTACAAAACCAATTCAGCCACTAACTATTTTTCCAAAGTACTTTTTTTTAACATTATATGTCATATCCAAAGCTAAATTTCTCAAAATAATTTACTTCTTTTTCTCACTTTTCCATGTTTATATTTGTAAAAATATTATTAAAGTTGTGCTATTTCTTTACAGTGAATAGTGATTTTATTTTCTTCGTATTCATTGTCACGCTTTGCTAATTCAGCACGAATAATTGTAAGTCCTTTTGAGAAAAATTTTCTAAAGCTTGACTTTCGCCAATATTGTTCACTTCCTGGCGGCATAAATTTACCTCGTCCGTGCTTGTATGATTATCAGCAAAATTACACTTATGTTGTATATTTCTTCATTTTTCTGTTATGTAAGTCTCTGCAGTGTAGTTACTTCGAACCACCGCCGTCTCGATCCTCCTATACTGCCTTCTCTATGCAAGGCTTTTTGCGAATAGGCTGTGATAAAAATTATCCGCTAGATGGCAGGCATAGGCGCATAAAGTTCTTAACGCGTTATTACGACGACAGCCTACAAAACACTATGCAGTATACTCATATGTTCATTGAAGCTCGTAAATTACATTACTAATATTAAATATTGATAATATTACCTGCATGAAGTCCTAGTTGGCCTCTTCATGTCACGGTGTAAAGATTCTCTTAGACCAAGGCTTGGAGTGATACACCGGGCGACTAACATTTTGTGTTCTTGCCAAAGCCATATCAGTTAAGAGGTCTTACAAACTTGGTTAGGATAATATTACTAACAGTTTGCTGATATTCTTTGACCTCACATTGTAACAGAACACATTATGAAAGGTAAGAAGTAGCAAGTATTACGCTCGTAAGTTTGAAGGACTGCCCACAGGAGGGCATTCGAACCAGCTAACCATGGTGGCAGACCATTTACACCAGACCATACAGACTTCATGTCCGAACGACATAGTTAACAGGCGGGCTGTTATTTTTATTGTTGTTGTTTAAAGTGGCCTATCATCTACGTCATCGGCCCCTGTTATTATTATTATTATTATTATTATTATTATTATTATTATTATTATTTCAATGCAGCATATGGTTAAATATATCAAATACCAGCTTCCATCTCCTATCTGCTGTACTGCCCCTGTCGTTATTGAATCATTTGCCCTAAACTTTCACGCTTACCTTGCATGCATTCTGGTGGCGTTTGAGTGTGCCGTAACTACTACTACTACTACTACTACTACTACTACTACTACTACTACTACTACTACTACTGAAATGTTTTCATTCCCCCCCTGAAGTGTGAGGCGGGCGTCCGTGGCCTACACTAGAAACTGTCCCGGCATTCACCTCAGTGCAGAAAAATGGAAAATCACGGAAACCCATTCTCAGTACAGCCGATGGTTGGGACCATCCCCTTTCCGTTTCCATCTCCCGAATGCAGAGCCGTAGAGTCACGGCAGAGCCGCGGCCACCCCTTCTCTGCTCGGTTGGTCGGTCGGAGTACAGAGCTGTCGTACCACGGACCAGTCGTAACCCCCTTGTGGGCCGATACCCACTCTGCATCCGCCAAAGTGCCCTGCATGTGTTCTGGTGGCATTTGAGTGTGCCATGTTTCGCGAAGTGCTGATGAGGGATCTTCATGACTCGGTGTAAGCTGTTATCCTATTTTTCACACTACGAACATTTCACGAGAATCCCAGTGAATGCAGATCGAGCCTGTCAGCTTTAATTTTTAATTTCGCTATAGCATACATGTCTTCGGCGACGTTCGGATGGAGAAAGGCAAGAATTGGGAAGGAAGCAGCTGTGGCCTTAATATTAAGCTAGTCCCTGGTCCGGTTACCTGGCGGAATGCTCAGCGTAGTGGTCTTCGTTTCAGAGCGCCCCGGATTCGATTCCCGACAGGGTCGGAGATTTTAATCTTAAAATAATTAATTCCTTTTGCTCGGGGAATGGTTATTTGTGCTGTCCCGAACTCCCTGTAATTCATATACCACATACGACGCTACCTTCCACCACAATAACACGAAATTTCCTATACATGGCAGATACCCCACCCTCATCAGAGAGTATGCCGTAGAAGGGCTGCACCAGACTAGTAACAGGCATACGAAATAAATAATAATAATAATAATAATAATAATAATAATAATAATAATAATAATAATAATAATTAGCCCCAGCATTTTCCTAGCGCGAAAATGGAAAACCACGGAAAAACTAACCTTAGGCCTGCTAACCTCCGGGGCACAGAATTACGAAATAAGTACACTAGGTTCATTATCACTATTTCTCTACTTCCTACATGAAACTCCATGGCACCTAGCTGTGTCTAATTGTAATCTGCGGTTCTGACCCTCACCTTGGTCGTTCACCCACCAAGGACTAGCTCACAGTATGATGAAAATAAAGAAATTGATTGTTCAACGGTCATTAAGTTCTCAAGGTGTGACGCTACGATACAGGACGACTTGTGGCACAAGGTGCAAGTTTTAATTACAGCGGGGCTTGTCTGGTCCATATGGCAGGAAGAGTGCGTCATAAATCTCAGTCTAATTTTGCGCTGCCTCTAATTTTGTAAGCACACCGAACGGCTCGCTCGATATAATATACAAAGCCAACAATGGGATTATCCACCACTGATAGCATCAGCAGTTTAGAAGGCATTTTTAAGTTTCCCTTTTAAAAGCTCCCTATGTACTATATATTTCTTCCTCCGCTCTCAGCTGTCATATTCCTTTTTGTCTCACTTGCTGTACTCATTATTTCCTTTTTCTTTCCGCCTTCTGTCAGATTTTATCTTTTAAGGGTCGACCTCCTGGTTCTTCTTTCATGTTTGCTCTATCTTTACTTCTTTGTCGAGATGATGCAACCTTTTAATTTTTTGTCGTAAACACCATTCAGAGTTAGGATTCGTCTACCTTCAAAACTCTCTCCTGGAGAATTATAATTTTATTTCGGTCTTTATCATCAAACAAAACTAAATCGTAACTACAGTATATATAATAATTTAAAAATCCACTCTGCTGAATGGCATAATTCATCTGAATTCCGTGCGAGTAAAGCAAATTCTGTGATTCTGTACAGTTTAAAGCTGATGAACTTGCATCCTTTTTTATTCTTACGAGTTGCTTTACGTCGCACCGACGATGGGAGAGGAAAAGCACAGGATTGGGAAGGAAGCTTCCGTGACCTTAATTAAGATACAGCCCCAGCATTTACCTCGTGTGAAAATGGGAAACTACGGAAAACCATCTTCAGGGCTGCCGACAGTAGTGAACTTGTATCAGCAGAGTATCAGGTTTCCTTAAGAAAGTACTGCATTCCATATTACTTCTTACTAACATGGGATGTTTTTGAGGTGTTACACTGCGATTCTGTTTGAAGTCTGTATACGAGTGGCTGAGCTAGTGTATATTACGAAAATGGAAGCTATATGTACCCAGTTTAATATTTAACGTTGAAAATTGTGAAAATACACGTTGAGATACACCTTGTGGTGGCTGAGATAAGGTTGGGAGGGATGTCACAGGCATACAGCTCACTTTCGGCTGACCACGATGGACATTACTTCTAACTGTATGATTATTGTTGATATTGTGCTGAATTTGACTTGATATAAACGCGATCTCTGGTCAGTCTGGTACTTGAGAACAGCGTCTTGGCAGTTTTGATGGAGGAAGCTTCGCCTTCGTTGAATGCGTTAGCAACATGTTCGATAGCATTTTAATTATTATAGTGATAGTTGGCGGCGTTGAGCAAAGTTCCCCAACGTGTGAGGATGAGTTAGGGAGGCAATGGCACAGGAGGAGCCATTTCCTTGAGTTTCTGCAATCGTAGTAAAGCTTTGACGAAGACTGTTTTCACTGCCGAAATTAACTTATCCACATCAGGAATGTTTCCACGAATTTCTTCCGCTACTCTGCAACTCTCTCTCTCTCTCTCTCTCTCTCTCTACATTTATTCAGGGAATAAAAATGCCTTGCCAATGAGGACAAAGCATAAACGTTATGTGTCATTTTAGGGTAAAGAAGCTGCAGACCTCTGTCAGCTTTCTCCATATACAGAGCTGCCTCGGTAACTAGAATGAAAAAACACTCTCTCTTCACTCCTTCGGGCCACAACAGATTCATTGCATTATCCGAAGGTAACAGCAATTGTTGAGTGGGTGGTTATGTTCAACACTTTACAGGAAATGGGAATTATCTTCTGCTCGGTCTCCCCTTAAAACACAAACAACAACGCTTGTGATGTAGGCTACCTCCCTTCAGCTTCGGTGGTTTCATCCATAGAAACCCTGATCTTGTTATCAGCGACGCAGGATCGTATTCTAATTTTTAAAAAAGTACTCTCGTAAGGGGAAGTCACGTAGTTTTTGCGAAGAGTTGTTGCAATCGGAATGTGCTGATTAGTGTATTTCTTCAAAAATTTGCTGAAGTGCTTATTATTAACTTTCTCCAGCAGACATCATCATCGTACATAAATCCTTGTAGGTAAAATTACGAAATTCTCTCGAACAGGAGCGGTTGACGGTTCTGAGATGTAATATGTTTTTATGTTTTGCTGTACTGCAAGTGTTGTTCAACATTGTACGGATTTTTAACTTCTATTTTAATCTCGCGCAGCTTACATAACAGAATAGTACTGGAGTGGTTATCTCCAAACTCCCACACAAATACTCGCAAGTTTTCATTTACTGAACCGTTAGTTTTAGGGATAATGAATTGAGAGTAATCGCGATCAAACACACATACAGCGAAATCTGTCCAATAACTGAGTACCTTCTTATCATCCTTCTCCTTTGGCATCCCGTGAATACAATTCTATCTGCTAACGTTATTTGCAGAATCGGTTGACCTTAGCACAAAACCTGATAATAGCCATCCTAAACTGTCCTATTACTTCCTTTGCATCTGTCGCTTTCTGCGCATCTCTCTCTTTCTTTATAGCTTCCCTCCTAATTCACATAAATATATTTCTAAGATAATTGTGAGCAATTACAGACAACAGCTAGGAGATGTGAAAAACCCGCCCTCGAGACGACTCCAAGCAAATATGCTAAAATGAAATAAAAAAGATAATATGACAAAAAAAAAAAAAAAAAACGAAAATTCACGGGGAAATACAGTATAACCATAATATGAACAAATTACCGGAAAATGACAAAAACCGTTAAAAAAAGCCAAAATATACTTCATATGGCCCGTGGAATACGACATATACTACATTTAATAAAAATCCGGGCCCTACTTATGTTGTTAATTCTTCAGGTGCCGGGCTGAGTAGCTCAGACGGTTGAGGTGCTGGTCTTCTGACCCCAACTTGGCAGGTTCGATCCGAGCTCAGTCCGGTGGTGTTGGAGGTGCTCAAATACGTCAGAATCGAGTCGGTAGATTTACTGGCGCGTAAAAGAAGTCCTGAGGGACAAAAATCCGGCGTCTCTGAAGACCGTAAAAGTAGTTAATGGGACGTAACGCCAATAACATTATTATTATTATTATTATTATTATTATTATTATTAATTCTTCAGGTGGTAGCCTACATTGAATTTTTACACGTACAGAGAGTAGTGCGTTACTTACCCCCAGTTGACTCTAGATGAAAATATATTGTTTGAGGAATGGTTTCTAACTTCATTTTAAATATATCGATCCTCTTTATCATGGGCTGCGATTATAGAACGGCATTGGTGCGAACCCCGCCACCGACACCTTTGAAGATGGCTTTTTGCAGTTTCCCATTTTCACATCAGGTTGTAGCTTTATTAAGGCCACGACAGTTTCCCTTCTCAGTAATGATCCTTTGCTATGCCGTCGTCATCTAACTTAGTGTGACATAAAGCCACAAGAAAAAAGACGTAACTAATAAAAAGCACGGGTTCGTACAATAGATCAGACATCACAATCACACAGGTTCACAGACTTATTCTAAACCCTAGAATGGCCACCACAGATCATTCTTCTTAAAGTCAGTTTAGGTAGTTGAGGTCTATGAAAGAAAGTGCGTTACTAAAAGATAGAACTGTGATTATAATAGTTATTTATGAAACTTGTGCATAAATTCGACTCCTTTACTTGACTGGAAAGATTTAAGCACGAGGCAGTAGACGAGTGCTTAAATCAGGGCCTCTCAAACGCCCAAAATCTCACGCGTGCAGATAGAGGCGCAAGAGCTCCGTGCACTGTGCATCGCTGCCGCTCGGCATGGCTCGGATCAACGCTTCGTCTCTGGGCTACTCGGCTAAGCTCGGCTCAACTCGCCTATGCTCGGCTCAAGTCAGCTTGGATTTGGAGCGCTACGGCGCAAGTGGGGCAGAGGGAGACAGGCGGAGCGAGCGAGACAGGCGTGGGGAAAGAGAGAGTAAGCGCTATTGCTCCAAATCGAGGAGTGGGGGGTCTGCACTCTGGTCAACCAAGCCAAGTCGTCTCTTGCACCGTGCACAGTGCATGCACCACGCGCATGCACCCTGAGAGGCCCTGGCTTAAATTATTCGCAAAATGATTGTGTCTCTTCTTTTTAACTCAACGCCATTGTAAATCACTTGGTAAAGGCTATGATGTATAGTAAACCATGAATTGTTTAAGGAACTGAAATATGATGTAGCCTATTACATCGAATTGTTCATTTTTAAATTAGAATACATTTAGAGTTTAGGAGTCGTCCCTGGGCCAGTGAGCGTTAAAAAAAGAGAAACCAATTTTCCATATGCGAAAACTATATGATTATAAACATATCTCTCGGTCGTGGCCATCCATCAACGGCTGCTAACTTGAGATGCCCACCAGCCATAAGACATAGCCTGCACGGTTGCTAGGCAACATTGTTTGGCCATCCAGCCATACTTTACATCACAGCCTGCGCGGTTGCTAGGGTTACACTTTCAACACACATTTTGTAACTCTAACTTCCGTAACACAAATTTTCAGATGATCCTCAGTCATAAGACATACATTTTTATGTCAAAACATGAACATTTTAAAACTGAAATCATTCTAGACAGGCCATGTGACGATGGTGTTCACTTTCTAAAAGACCATTGTATCTAGAAACAAGAGTCTGACCTCGCTATGCCAACATCGGGTGATGCAATAGTACTACCAACTCAAGGGGAGTCATGACTGAAATTTTGAAATTTTTCGATTTACCACTTAACAAAACCAAATTTAAAACTCAAGCACATGTTAATAAAATATAGCCCTACACAAAATTTGGAGTTGATAATTGGTTGCAAAGTTATATAATAAATAATTTTTATATGTTGAGTGAAAAATGCTATTAGTGGTACAGTTTCAATTTTTTGGGTCATAATTTCGCAGACTTGTCAAAATTACTCATATATTTAAGGCCAATTGCGGAATTTACTGTCACGTATAAACTGTAGGAGATATAATATTTGCAATGATTCAATATTCATTCCAAAGGCAAAAATACAGTCCCTTGCTACTTCATGAGTAAAAATCTGGAAAGTAATATGGAACTGATAATAAAATGCTGAACTACTTATAATTCATGTGCTTATCCAAGCATTCTCTGATAATTCCAAATGAATCCGATAAGAACTGTCGCAAGGAGCATTTTATGTATGGCAATGGGCTGACAATATCTTAAGGTTGATGAAAGCAATTGGAAGTTTCAAGGAACATACTGACTTTAAAACTGCCCTGGACTGTAAATTACTCCCTCATATGTCTTTCTCCTCTTAAGCACAGCGTAGGCCTACTACAAAAGCTAAATATATTCCAGTGGTATTATTGAAATGAACGTCCGAAAGAAATTTGAAGCTAATTTTATCCGACAACATGAGAGAAAGGGGCGTGGGCCTTGCACTATATACGTCGATCCGCTACTCTTCATATCCAGCATTTAGAGCAGAGGAAGAATTGGGGGACTTTAAAGGTTAGAACAGAACATTAAATTTTTGGTAAAAAAATTGCAACATTTTAGTCACGACTCTTCTGGCGGCACTCCGGGAATAAAAATCGATATTTCGGTCATTTTGGTGAAATTTTTTATGTTTAAAATTGAAAGGATTTTCTTTTTCTTTGTCACGAAGTTATTCTGCTGAATTCAAACGATTTGTCACTGTAATAAAGATTTGTTTGCCAATTGCAATTTTACATTTAAATCCCATTTTTCTCCCATACTGTTCTGCCAAATGTAACACAATTTGTATGGTATATGTATCAGAGCTACAAAGAAACCTGCGCATGACATATTTGACTGCAGAATTTTTTCAAGTATAGGGATTTTTAAGTCCAAAATTTTAGAACGTAAAAATTACACAAACTTTAGTACGATATATCTCCTTATATAAATTATGTACATAAAAATAGGTACGTAGTGATTTTAACAGAAGTATTATCTACCTAATTACGAATTTACATTAATATGTTAATTAAATTTCATTAAAAAAAGTGGAATTAAACGTTTCAAAAAATTATTTGAATGAACTATTAATTGTATACGAAAGAAATGTTTGTAATATCTCTACTTTTATGCAGATGACATTCCCAAATTTTTCGTGAAAATCCATGCATAAGGTAAAATATATTATCCCCGTAGTGTCGCCTTAATTAAGGTACCTACTAAAATTGTCATGCCACGTCTATCAGTTAGTGTAGCTCTGGACTCCAGCTTGGTAGCACATCGTGTGAGTAGTCATTGGCTTTGTCTCAGTGACTTCTACAAATATATGGTAAAACAAATAAAATAGTGGACATGTGCGAAAATTGTGGTGCGAGGAAGTGTGAAAATTTACTCAAGAAAGGGCACCCGAGCGGAGGCTCTTACCGGCGCAATACAAGGATAAAATACTGGCATAGTTTACAAAATACAATAAACAAACAATACAATAATACCTTATTTCTAAATATGTTACAGTCTGAAAGAAGAGGAAACCCTTACAAATATATAATATAAAACCACTGTACATTACTTGTTATGTAAGATTTACTGCTCATTTTATCAATTGATTATTTACTTTTTGTTTGAATTTTGGAATTGTTGCTACCTGTTGTATATGTTTAGGGAGAGCGTTGTACACCTTTTTATATACCATCATAGCCGAGACGTTATCACGTAACATATGGAGTGTCAGAATTCTGGATTTCTTATACAAATAATGCGTAGGCGTTAAGAGTGGTAACTTATAAAGTATTTTTAGTGCTCTTTTTTTTGTAAAATGGCAGCTTTCTCAAAGAGTTCCTTACTGCAACATCCCGAAACAATAATCATGTAAATCAGGCGACTTTTAATGAGAGCATGATGCACATATTTAAAAAAATTGTGGTTGAGTTTATATCTTAGCCTGTAAAGCGCTCCAATTGCTGGAGTTATTTGTATTTCTTAAGTAAAACGACACGATATATAGACAATAAATGGCTTTAAAATGATATAAAACGCATTCGAGAGAATACAGCGGCTTTTCGAAATTCGAAATCACCAATGTCGAGCGTGAAGTGGCTTATCGGGAACGTCTCAAAATGAAGGCGGACGAACGTCGTGAAGAGAGTTACGCGCTGCTGGAGGCAGTGGTTGGAAATCATTTGGAAGTCATGGTCTTGAAGATCTGTGAATTTTTTATAATTAAGAAAATAAATATCAAGAGTAATATTTCAAACCTGTGTTGACTAGATACTTCATTTTGACAACCACGTGGTTCGTATTTTACGTCAAAACTGTAGTTGAAGAAGAAAATCATCATTCGCCAGCCCAGTTTACTGAAAAGGTACAACATTCGCATGAATGGAACGGACAGAATGGATCAGAACGTCAGCACTTTTCAAACAAATATGCGACAAAGGAAGTGGTGGTGGCCCGTTTTTGCATGAGAGTTAGACATAGCTGTACAGAATGCTTGGCTGCTGCACAAGAAGCCTGCAGAAGCAGTGAATGCCGAAATAATGGACCTTCTGATTTTTCGCAGAACTTTATTGGGAAGTGCGTAACACCGAAAGCTAGATCAGGCCACTGCAGTTGCAAATACAGTCATCAGACATCCGCTTCGATGAAGGAAGGCACATTGTCGTGAAATAAGACAAACTAATGCGATTTGCTCTCTGCAGATCACAGACTAATAGATGTGTTAAATGCGGTGTGGCCTTGCATGACAAGCGTTTCTTCGAATTTCAATTTGAAAATAAGGAAAATGAGGACTGTGATCTTTAGGTAGAGTTATCGTTTTTTCTGTGTTACAACCAATCATACAATCAAACGATACACCAACAATTGTGAGAGGTATTTTGTAATAAATTAGGTACAATGTAAATAGAAGTAGAAAATTAGTAATGTATGCACATTAGGTTGGCATAATAACAAATACGGAGCCTCCGTGGCTCAGACGGCAGCGCGTCGGCCTCTCACCGCTGGATTCCGTGGCTCAAATCCCGGTCACTCCATGTGAGATTTGTGCTGGACAAAGCGGAGGCGGGACAGGTTTTTTTCCGGGTACTCCGGTTTTCCCAGTCATCTTTAATTCCAGCAACACTCTCTATTCTTATTTCATAGCATCTATCAGTCATTAATAAAATCATTTTGGGAGTGGCGACACCATCGTACTAATAGCCTATATCTGCTTCATTCATTACATCCCTGACCCGGTCATTGACTGGAAAACAGGTTGTAGGTTTTCATTTTCAATAACAAATACGAATACGTTTGCATCCCTTTGTTCCTGGTGAAGCGTTTTCGTAACGTACTCCCTCTAGACTAGTGTGCACGAAAACGCTGTCAGATGTGGCGAAAAATACATGGAGTTCGTTCCTGAGTCATGGAGTAACTATGTGACTAACTCCAGAGAGTTAACAATATCTATTTAAAGTTAAAAACTTCATTACTGATCCGTATTGAACTAATGGTTACAATGCTAAAAAGAGAAAGATGTTCCACCTTTTCAATACAATAACACTGTTGCACGAATCAATGTAACAACATATTTAATTTATTAAGGAACCGGTTTCGATATCTGTCCATCAGCCTACACAAAAACAGCAAGAAGTTAACACAATTGTAAGACTTATGACACTTTTCTTGAATTAAAAATAGAAGTTCATGTAGAGGCTCTTGAGCACTCTTGCTGATCTTGAGGTTAAAAAAATAATGCAATATATTTCACAGTTGTTGTTATTCAAGGAATAAAATTTGTTGGTAGGTAACAAATAATATGATTTTGTTTTAGTACTTCAAAAGGTGGATAGTGGTATATATAAAAACTTTTAGAATATGAGACTATTAGTACTGATATGGATTTTTTGAGATCTAAGGAAAATAAAATAAATTGAAAATAAGAAATAGAAAAGTGAAATGGTAAGGTAAGTAATATTATTCCTTGAATAACAACAATTGTGGAATATACTGCATCATTCTTTTAACTTCAAGATCAGCAGGAGTGCTCAAGAACCTCTACGTTAACTTCTATTTTTAATTCAAGAAAAGTGACATAAGTGTTACAATTGTGTTAACTTCTTTGCTATTTTTGTGTAGGCTGATGATGACATGGACAGATGTCGAAACCGGTCTCTTAATAAATTAAATATGTTGCTACATTGATTCGTGCAACAGTGTTATTGTATTGAAAAGGTGGAATATCTTTCTCTTTTTAGCATTTTACATTATCTGCCGACAATCTTCTTTATCAGGATGTAGATCATCGTATGCTGTTGCGAATACGCAGTAAAATATTAATGGTAATGCTAATGCTAATAAAACACCATGAATCATTTCAGCCGTTTTTGAAGAGAAAAGTTCTGGGATGTAATGGGTTAACATTCTTCGTGGTCAGATATCGCTCGACTAGAGTGGCCGCCGTGTTACACGAACATGAACACTATCGGACATGCCTGGGATGAATTAAAGAAGGCTATTTATGGAATTCATGACCCACCAGTCACTGTGCGAGATCTATGCCGAATCACCCTTGAGGAATGGGACAGTTCGGACCAACGTTACCATTATGAACTAGTGGGCAGTATGCCAAGACGAATTCAAACATGCATCAATGCAAGGGGACGTTTTACTCGGTAGTGAAGGTACTCTTGCGTTACTTTTTTCTTACTACCGTAACTCAAATTGAGAAAACAAAGGCATATTATTGTAGAGGCTTTCGTTTATTGTTTTGTTGGACAATTCATAACGTTGATATAGTAGAGATATATACCTTTTGTTTTTGCGTAAAGACTCAGGAACGTTTTGACTTTACGTGATGCAAAAATATTTTTGATGCATGTAGATATTATAAGCGTAAACACTTGTTGTCGATGTGGTTAAGTTCATATGAACTTATTTGAAGCCCGAACATTTTAATTCCATAATAGGGGTGGCTATCAGATGGATTATCTCCCTTCCAGTCTTATTTTTCCTGCATCATATTTGAGCGTCGTGAAATTTGACTGATTAATTTATACCGCCATTTCTCCTTTTTTGAACGAACGTGTAACAAGAATTTATTGCGTTTTCGTGATTTAAAACTTGAACTTAAACGAGTTAAAGCTTCATGTCGGATGTTTGTACGCCTCATCATAATAACAGAGGGTATTACACTTGAAGGCCATAAATCACACGAAAGCATTCTAGTCAGTTAACATTTCAGACGACTTTCCAATACTTTTCTTCTCCAGTCAGTCTTCATGAACGTGGGCTTTAGACAGCTTGGATTATACGTCTCAATCATGATGATTGCAACCTTATTTTCAAAAAAGAAAGTTAATAGACTATTGTTATCATAATTCAAATGAAGACATTGTTTTCCTATTATCGTTCTTCTTGCCCCTGCATGTTACTGTATATTAACATATTTAATATCGACCTCTTTCCTTTCCAGTTGTTACAAACACATCTACACATTTGATCTTCACCCTTTTTGGTTCTCACTTTATCATCTCCTCTTTACAGCGGCACTCTTTTCTTCTCCGTGGGCTTGAGGCACGACTTCGCCATGACCTTAGCGTTTCAGGTCCTGCCCCCTTCACACAATGGAGAGGAAGATGGGATTTATTGATTTTGTGCCGTGAAATGAATCCTTGTTCGTAAAATATTTCACTGGTAAACAAGTTGGTTGTATCCCACATCGGGGGTCATACAGTACTGTATGTCACTTGAATTCCCTTTTGTTTGATCTTGGCTCGTAACTCTGGGGTCAACCAGGTCGTTTCGGTTTCCAAACGCCACTGTCAAATTAATTACATTTTTAGGTGTGGGAAGGATGTCTTTCTCTTAATGTAATGCTACGTATTATAATGGTCAGTCTATAAAGAAATCAAGTATTTGTTATTCTACAAGCCAGTATATTTACTGTATAAACTTGTTTGTTTCCAACAACCCTTCTCAAATATTAGAAAGTGCATAGAATTGATCATGAATAACTTACAGTATATTGTTAGACAGAACATTAATTCTTATTCTTATAATAAACCCTACGCCGATATAATAATAATAATAATAATAATAATAATAATAATAATAATAATAATAATAATAATAATAATATGTTCTCAATATATATAAGTGATTTCTGAAATCGCTAAGGTTTATCGTGACTCATTTTCGATACCGATGACAATCGAAAGCCGGATGTCCTTCCTAGGACTATGCGATTTTTCAGGAGAAAATAATGTTTTTTAATCTCTCAACGTAGGATTGGCGTCGGGAAGGACATCTGGCCGTAAAAATGGGCCAAATTCAAACGGAATATTTAACGGGAATAAGAAGAATAAGAAGAATAAGAAGAAGAAATAAATTGGTGTTTTCACGTCACATTATCTACTTTTACAGTTTTCAGAGACTCCGAGGTTCCGGAATTTTGTCTCACAGGAGTTCGTTTTCGAGCTCGTATATAGGCTTAAATTATATATATATATATACATTTATCTGCCTGTAAACGTTGAGTTTGTGTCCCTTACTTCGTTTTCGTCTCGGATTAAGCGGGAAAAGTTTAAAATTGGTTCAATTGCGTTTTGTCTACTTACACTACCTGAAAAAAGTGAAGCACTCAGGAGTGGTTGAAAGTGAATGGAACTACATATGCCAAAAGAATGAACTGATTATAATATGGGATGAAGGAGACAAGACCGTTGGCAGTTACGGGTAGAATTTTGGCGCCAGGGTGTCGCAACCCTCCCTGACCGCAACGCATGCCCTTACGCGGTTCGGAATGGTGTCAAACAGCGTTTGGATCCTCTCCTGAGGCATGTTCGTCCACAGTTGTTGCAGCTGTCCCTCCAAATCCCGCAGGTTGTTACTGGGACGGAATCCCCTTTCAATGTCATCTCACACGTGTTCAATGATGAAGAGGTCCGGGGATCTTGCAGGCTTCGGGAGGAACTCAACATGCTCGAGGCAGTCCATAGGCACACGTGCCGTGTGAGGACGTGCATTATCTTGTTGGAACATTGTCCCAGGTTGCTGTACCATAAGGGGTAGTGCGTGCGGACGCAAAATGTCTGTGACCTATCACTGTGTAGTGAAAGTCTGCCGAAGCACTATTAGAGGTGATGCCAGGGTTTGCGCCTGTGTCTCTTTCCACAATATGGGCAGGATCTGCCCTCTGCTGTCGATGCCGCCAAACCCGTACATGATGGTCATCGGAGATTATGGGTAAGCGGGACTGATCACTGAACATGATGCGACGCCAGTCGTCCTCAATCCATGCCTTTCGAGCAAGGTACCACTCCAAATGCAGGTGTTGGTGTTCTGGTGTCAGTGGCAACAGACGCATCGGGTGGTAGGGCCCCAATCCGGCGGATGCGAGTAGTCGAGACACTGTGCGGGAACTCACAGGATGTTGTAGAGTCTACAGTATTGTACATGTTCGCAGATGGCGGGTGCCGAAGTTATGGGATCCCGCAATGTTTGGCGACGATCCTCCCTCGGGGTAGTGTTTCCTGGTCGACCCGAACCTGTATGACGTTATAGGGTGCCCTCATTTACCCACTGTGTCCAACATTGGGCCACTGTGACATATGAATGGCCCACATGCCTGGCAATTGCACGATACGACCAACCATCCTCATGTACTCCCACAATGCAGCCGCTGTCAAATGCTGTCATTTGGTGGATAGGCTGTCTGACGCGTCTGCGAGGCATCGCGGGTGCTACGTACTGTACGTAGTCCTTGCTTAACTGTCTGACTCACAGCAGTTGACTGGTAACAACTTATCAACAAGAGAACGGCGCCATCACGAATGCATTCTGGTGGGCGTTCTACACATTAGATCCTTGCAAATGTAATAATTTACTCACATATCAATGGTATGCATGTTCACCGAAATGGGATAATAATTAGACTACTCCTTCTGAGTGCTTAACTTTTTTGTCAGGCAGTGCATTGTGTTATATAAAGGTAGATATTTACAGATTTACGGAACAATTCATTTACATTGAAGGAAAGGGGCATTGGAATATACGCTATAGGACTAGTTTTTTCCTATTTCCAGAGTGGGGTGGTACTTTATATGAATTATCAAATATCTTTCTTTTATTTTTCTTACTGGAAACGTGTACACTTTCTGATACAAAATGTGTTTACAGTTGTTATTATTATAATAATAATAATAATTATTATTATTGTAACGGGAGGTACACTCAAACGCCGCGCATTCAAATTCAGCGCCTAAAAGAACTCCTATTGGCAAAACAGTAAAACTGAAACTAGACCTGTTCCAAACTTTACTCAGAAGATGTCACCACTAAAATCTGATGTAATTTTGTTATTGTGAAGTTTCCTGAACTGTGTGAATTTCTACTTGTTTTGTTTTCCATTCATCAAGAAGTTTGTACATTCTCTCGTAGATGACACTACCAAAAAACTATGATCATGCACCCTGGTGCTAGGTACAAGAACTTATAATTCAAAGAAGTTTTGTATTCATAAGTTTTTTATTGATTGATGTTCATTTATTTTTGGGTTGGCAATATTTCCTTTTTATTTCCGCCAGTTATTTTGAGTGTAACTTTTAAACTGACCAATAAAAGTGAGAGGGTGTGGCTAGTTTAATCTTGAATGGTCTCAAACTTTCCCCGAGGGTTTATAAACTGCGGATTTTCACGTCTCTTGGCCAATTGATCGTCATCTTACTGAGTGTGTGTGTCAAAGCAGGAGGCGGGCGGCCACTTTCATCGGTCGGCAGTTCATCAACAAGGTAATGGCCACATAACATCTTTCTTTCTTTCTTTCTTTCTTTCTTTCTTTCTTTCTTTCTTTCTTTCTTGCTAACTCAGCAGTTTAACCCGAGGGAAAGGTCCGTACCTTTAACTATGTAACCTTCTTTTCTAAAATGTAACTTTCTGCCGGGTAATGTAAAAACCTTCATAAATCTTTAACTGTAAATCGGGTATAGAGCGTGATGTACCCTCTCGAGCTCCCCTTCATCTTGGTTTGAGGTGACTACATCTCATAACTACTTGTCATTCTGTAATTGGTTAATGTAATTCCTATACGAGTCACCTCAGTAGTTTGGGAATAGTCCCTGTTTCATCGGCCTAGTGCTCTTTATGTTTTGTTTCCATCTAGGAGTGCAAGTTTTCGCCTGCATTCATTTTGTGTTCGGGCCATTTATATAACCGTTGTTCCTTTTCCATGAAGGCCCAGTAGGTCGGGTATTAAATACCCCTGTATTATCATTTTACAATTGTACGTTGTGCCTTGAGAGGCCAGAAATTGTAAGTTGATATTGCCTTGAGTAGGCGTGGAAAACTGAGAGCCTGTTTGCTCTTTTTCTAAGTTTTTGTAAGATTAATGGATGCCTCCTGAAGGCTAGATGTTGTAATTTTGGGAGCAAGTGCTCTTTGAATTAGGGGATTTCTACCCCTCACTAAACTATACCTCTTCCTTGGTAAAATTGTAAAACTAGTGGCTTGAAGCCCAGAATTTGTAAAAACCACTAATCTTGGACTTTCCTACTCTTGTTTCAAGATTGCTTTTGTACCTGACAAGTTCGTTTTGGAAAAGAAATATAACCTTTTAAAGTTTTAAATTCAATTCTGGACATTGTAGTTAGACCCATTCACCCCAGCAGCTTCTTTCACCTCTGCGTTCCACGGGAAACACTGGAACAATTATTATTATTATTATTATTATTATTATTATTATTATTATTATTATTATTATTATTATTATTACTAAGCAAAACGAATCTTCGGGATAGTAAAATGTTACCTCTCTCGTTTATATCTAGGACTTGAAGTTCGTCGGTCATAAAATCCATAAATAATTTGAAGAAATGAATAAAGAATGAGAAGAAATTACAAGGTTGTTTTTGATGAAGCCCTGACAAAGTATAGACAGATCACTAAGCACACTTTTTCAACTGACACATGAATAATGGTGACGAGTTTTACGATATAATGATGACACAGTAGTTTGCCTTCCATGCATCAAATTAATGACATGAATCCAATAATTACTGTTCGGAATTAATCAATTACATACGCTGTATTTCCAGCCAGCTCAGTGTTTGCTTCAAGGAAACAATCAGATGAAGACATGGCCTCCTTGATTGACAGGTTTAAATAGTTAACTACAGGACAAAGCGGCCAGTCGTGCGTTACATGATAAATTCGATTTGAGAATCCCGTGGGCTGTGCTGGAATTTACGGTTGCACCTACTTCGGTTAAGTAGGAGGCTACTGAAACTTTCACAACTTGGTTAGTTCAGCTGTCTTGTAATTTGTATTTCTCTTGTTATATAAATTTACAAAATAAATAAATAAATAAATAAATAAATAAATAAATAAATAAATAAATAAATAAATAAATAAATAAATAAATACAATCAATCAATCAATCAATCAATCAATCAATCAATCAATCAATCAATCAATCAATCAATCAATCAATCAATCAATCAATCAATCAATCAATCAATCAATCCCAACCCAACATTAGAGCTTTGCGATTCCTTCGACGTTCTAGGAATGAGTAGCTCAGATACCCAGCGGTGTACCGTTTTGAGCCACTCAGCCTGGCATTCAATTGCTGTATGGCCACTTATTGCATTAGTTACACAAAAATACGAGTTGGACGCTGTTCATTGTATTCTCGTTATTGTTATTTCATCAATTTCTCAAAATTAAACCTAATGTATTCCCCTGATTGCACATTGCGACGTAATCAGCTAATTTTCGGTTTACATTCACCTGCATTCTTATGAAGAATATTACATACTATTTTACAGATACCACTGATACTCGTATTACGTCACAGAGAGCGTTGCCATTGTCGTACGAGTCCTGTTGTTGTGAGTTTGCGTTCAAGAGATAGTAGATTTGAGCACTACCATAGCAGATCTGAAGATAATTTTCCGCGGTATCCCATTTTCACAACAGACGAAATCTGGTGCTATATACTCTATATCAATTGAATCCACCGCCACTACTTCTCCTACGCTAGCCGTTTACTACTATCCCTACCAGAGTTTGTGTGACTTTGTGTATATAGCAAAACGCAAGAAAATTGGCAGTAGGCTGTCACTATTGTAACAGTTGCAGAGTTTTGAGGGTATCGTAGAATTATTTATTAGAAATAAAAGACAAATATTATGTGGATAATACATTTTGTTCAATAGGATGTGGTGCACTTGGCATGTGGGTAATGACTCGGTGTAGTATAGGTCTGTGATAGCAGAAATAAGATACATAATTTAAGAGTTCGGGAGTAATATTACAAGTAAAGGAAATAAGATCAATAAATAAATTGCCCAAGCCGGGCTGAGTGGCTCAGACGGTTGAGGCGCTAGCCTTCTGACCCCAACTTGGCAGGTTCGATCCTGGCTCAGTCCAGTGTTACTTGAAGGTGCTCAAATACGTCAGCCTCGTGTCGGTAGATTTACTGGCTCGTAAAAGAACTCCTTCGGGACAATTTTCCGGAACCTCGGCGTCTCCTAACACCGTAAAAGTAGTTAGTGGGACGTAAAGCAAATAGCATTATTAATGGAATTGCCCGATGTGCTGGCATACTTGCTTGGCACAACATTCAAATTAAAGTTTGAGAAAATCAAATGCCTTTTCATTTCTTCGGATGTCTAAGAACGACGGCTAACCTCCAAGTGAGCGAGTGAATCAATATCAGAGTATGCGTGTGACGTCTCATTTTTAGCACACATTTTGCCTCAGTTTGAAGCGCTGTTTCATTAAAGCTACGTTTCAGAATTTTCAGTTTCATTTTTTTTTTGCAACAGGTCAATTATCCGTCAATTGAGACATTAAACGTTATGGTAAGTTAAATATTTTCGGCCATACACGCGTTCTACCCAAACACTAAAAGCGTCTTAAAATATTTCCTTCCCTGTATCCATTGTCGAAGAACGTAACTTTACTTTTAAAAAAGCCGTTCAAGCGTTCAATACCATTTTTGGTATTCACTTCTGTCGCGTGTCAGTTCCGGGTTTTCCTCTTCACTGTTTTTTTGCAAATTCAGTGGGCACCTTTTCCCAAGCCATCCGCGGACATTCGTTTCTTCTAGCTCACTGATACGAAGTCACTAAACGGAGTATAAAACGCAACTTTAACTCATTCGAGACTATTGGCGATCACTTTAACTTTTTTATTGTTAAGAAATATAGAACTCTATGGATTGGAACTTGAATAGTGGCAACTATTTATTTGATACTAAGACAAATAAGATACCAGTGTGAAACATTTGCAGTACTTCAGTTTATACTCATAATATAAAATAAGCGTTTTGAGAGATAGGGCTGGAGAGAGGAGCATTGTACTTGCCATTGCACGGTGTTGCCACATTCATGCATTCCTTTCTCCTACCCTTCGCTTCTGACTCACTTGTTTGTCCGTTCAGACCGCTGTGTTCTGTTGAACGTAACTTAGAAATGAGAGATTTGGTAACTCCAAGCAAAGCGAACTGGCCATCAGGCTTATCTCCATGGCAACCTCAGTTTGTCTGCCCATGTTCCCATGACAACCATAACCCCTACTCCCTTCTCCCAATCCAGGCAGGCAGTATATGGACCTTCCTCTAAGAACTATCAGAACGTATCTTTTTAATATTACGACTATAGTCACCAGCATTGTCTAAAACTTATTGCCAGTGATGTGGAAGTCGTAGAATCCTTGTAGCAGCGCTTGTTCTCTTCATGTCCCTGATGGAGCGATCTGCTTTGTGCGGAATGTTGGAAACAGTCCGGAAATGAATGTCACGAAGTAGTTCCTTCATCTTTAGTATCAAGTCATAATGAAAGGGTCTCAAATCCGGTGAATAGGGTGGATGGATGGCCACTTCCCAAGCCCAGCGTCTGTACACATCGACTACATGTACCCGTGCATTATCTTCCAGCACGATGGGAGGGTTCTGCAGGAAGCGTTGCACTTTCTTTGCAACCCTGTTGTCAGGTGCTGCTTCAAAACATTACAGAAACACTGTGCGTTAATAGTCTGTCCTTGCGGTACGGCGTGTGTTAGAATGACACCGTGGCAGTTGTAGACAAGAATCACCATAACTTTCATGTTCGTAAGGGTCTGATGAACCTTCATTTTGCGTGTGACCGGTAATGACGCCACACGTAGGATTGGCGCTTAAGTTCAGGCTCGTACGATCTGGCCCACGTGTCATCAAGTGCAATAATACAGCGTAAAAAACATATCATTTACGACCATAGCTCTCTTAGTGTGTTTGAGCGGCGTCGTACCGTAACCATCGCTGTGCTTCCGTTAACTCACGGGAAACCCACCGATTTGCTAATTTTCGCATTAGCAGGCGCTTCTGTAGAATGCGCTGCGCAGTCATATATGATAATCCCATCTCGTGACTTAACCCATGAATAGTCTGACGTCGATCTGTGTCTAATAGTGCAGCAAGAAAAACAAATTTAACTTAATATGGAAGCCGTGGTATGAGTAAAATACAAAATTAATGATAGAAGTAGTACTCGCTGGAATCGCGATCTATTTGCGAAAGAAAAACTGAAAAGTCTTGCGGGTTGCGTAACCTACTCAGAACATTCCCTAACCTGCCTCTAACAACACGTGTTAGATTCACTCATTGCATAAAGTGGCACATAACCGGCTTGAGAGGTGAAGGAAAGGTTTCGCTATGGGAGCGATTTGAACACTGACCTTCGCCCTGACATGATCGCGCCTCAGCAAGTCCGCTACGGTAGAGTGACCAGATTTTCAACATCAAAGTACGGAGGACAAATGAAAAGTTGATACGAATCGACATTTTGTGTAAACATTCGTTATTACTATGTATATATAGCATTTTTTTAGCAGTTTTTAATTAATTAATATTCGGTTAAAATAAGTAGGTTATTATATAACAGCATATAAGTACTTTGTTTATGCTTCAACTAGATCATCGTCGTACCTTTTTGTTAAAGCCCATACTACAAGGAATATCAAAATACATTTAAACTGTTAATGGCGTAATAATTGTTTTAAGAATATAATATTTTCCCTACAATTACTAATCGAGTAAATATTTTATTGTTATTACATGAAAACATAATGATATTTAATTCTTTTTGTTTATTTGTTTCATGTGTTTTTCAATTTAATGTGTTACAAAAAATCAGATCGCCTCCATGGTGGATTGAAAAAGTATTTTTTAATAACGTGCAAAATAATTTCTTGCTTACATGTTCTAATTGCAGAAATGAAAACAGCTTTAATTTCGTAAGTAAAACCACACTTTCATTTTGACATTTTTATAAAACCATCAAGTAACTGGTGACTCTATACAATAGACGCCGCAAGCAACAGGCAATGCACAATGAGATCGGAAACGATGAACTCCACGTCATGTGTAATCGTTACGTACTACCAACCAAAGAAGTTGAAAATTCGTGTCTTGTTCAGTTTGTTTTCATCGAAGGGTGTATTTTCTGTACTATTTGGGTATGACCACAGTTGCTCTAAACTTGGTTTCAAAATATACGGGACCATTAATAAATAACGGGACAATTTGAGTCCCGTATGAATTTTGTTGGGACAACGGGACACTTAAGGGAGATACGGGACGTCAGGTCACCCTGCACTACGGTGACGCCGGCAAACACGCAGTGTATATTTGTCTTTGATGCTGATTTCTCGCCATGGCTCTCAATCCGGTCTAAGCCACCTGTAGATTTAGCAACACCGCTGTGCAAAGCACATTTCGATTCTCTCGGGAAGCGATCTGATTCGCTAACTTCAGCAGCTTACAAAATAACAACGGCGCGAGACATCGAATTATCATTCTAAAATTATTTAACGATATGACCAACCCTATAATGCTCATATAGCCTATTTACGTTGTAAACAACAAAGCGTTAGAAAAATTCCCTAATTCGATTACATTCTTCTACTAGTATAACTTGTAAGTACATTTGTACATACACGTTAACACTATTTA
The DNA here is from genome assembly GCF_040414725.1 of Anabrus simplex. Taxonomy (NCBI): domain Eukaryota; kingdom Metazoa; phylum Arthropoda; class Insecta; order Orthoptera; family Tettigoniidae; genus Anabrus; species Anabrus simplex. The sequence goes on along the minus strand of NC_090270.1, from coordinate 145,100,874 downwards.
TGTAAATAAATAGCAATAAGAATCCTAAGGAAACATGTACATATGCTCATACCTCTTACACTCGTATGTAGCTTGTAAATTCCTCTGTACGTTAAAACATACTTCCTTCCTGAGACACGCCTTCCCACCCACCTAGCCCAAGAAGCAGTCCTCATTCGAACCTCGTAAACAACGGTTTGTCACCCCAAAAATCGAATTTGAAAACAAACAATTAACATTCTTCCGAACACACCTCAAATAATATGTTATTTCACTGTGCAATCTAACACACACCAATCTTACCAAACAATACCAATAGTTCACACTCTAAGAACTCGCACGTTAAAAATTGTAAGACCAAATAGATCGGTAATTTCGAATTTTCCCATCGCTGCCAGTCGCAAAGCGAAGCTCAAGCTCAATATCAACGTGTTAACTAGCGTTGTTGTAACCAATCATTATTAGGTAGGTTGACGAGGCAGAGGTGTGAAGTAGAAGGAAGGACTCGAGCCGTAATACAATTCGAAGGGAAATAAGATAAAAATAAAATAGTTGTGAGTAGAACAAGAAGAGTAAAGGCCTGAAGATACTGAGGCGATGATGAAAACAAAAGAGCAGCCAAGCCAGCCGTAAAGGAGATGTCAAGTCATGGTGGAGCTGCCTAGTGGCCGCAGGGGGTAACTAACAACAGGCTACCGTAAGAAACGAGATGGACTCAGATTAAATTACACTCTCACCCATTATTTTAATTAAGGGATGTCGGACCCTATAGAAATCATGGTTTCCCCCACGGTGATACTCCAGTGTAGGAATTAAAAGGACAGGATACTTCGTAATTAGTTCCACTAGTAAATTCACCACAGTTGTGACTGTCTATATCGTAATAAAGTGATAATTTCTCTCACAGCTGGAGGGTTCCCAGAAGATGGACCGTGATGAATAGGAAATAGTCTAAACTCATTAACGGTCTGAAACCTATTTGTATCATTTCCAAGTAGATGGTGCATTTATTCTTCTATACATTTCGATGTCGTATTGTTAGGAAGAGTGTGTACCTTCTTATATAAAAGATGATTTACGATCTTTGCTAAACAGGATTCTTCTGACTTTTAGTTTTATGGAGGGAATGTTATTTCGAAGCAAAGACGTAAATTGGTTTCTGAATACAACATATTACAGACATGGAAGACTATTGAGATTATGCCCCGTGGATCAACATAAAATATATTTTAAAGATTAACGTTTAGCGTGGACCGAGGTCTCTTATAGCCATGGTGAAGATATAATAACTACTACTTTAGAATGTATTTTGTAGGAAAAGGTGCCTAGAAAACTCGCTATGTGATAATATTTCAGCCTGGAACTCTGACCAGAAATGAAATGTCGTATGGCTTTTAGTGCCGGGATATCCCAGGACGGGTTCGGCTCGCCAGGTGCAGGTCTTTCTATTTGACTCCCGTAGGCGACCTGCGCGTCGTGATGAGGATGAAATGATGATGAAGACAACACATACACCCAGCCCCCGTGCCATTGGAATTAACCAGTTAAGGTTAAATTCCCCGACCCGGCCGGGAGTCGAACCCGGGACCCTCTGAACCGAAGGCCAGTATGCTGACCGTTCAGCCAACGAGTCGGACTCTGACCAGAAATATTCAGTATTGCATGAACTATATTGATGAATTTTCATTGTAAGTGATACATGTGCTGCGGGTCTGTATTCCTCCCCTCAAAATTGTCATACAACTGTATTTCGAGGCGCAACGACGATATTGTGTGTGTGTGTGTGTGTGTGTTTGTGTGTGTGTGTGTGTGTGTGTGTGTGTGTGTGTGTGTGTGTGTGTGTGTGTGTGTGTGTGTGTGTGTGTGAAAATCCTATGAAGCAGGGTGTGGTCGTACAAACAGATGAAGGCTATGTTAGGAATGAAGCTGTGGGCATAAACTGACTTCGGTGATGAGGTCATTTGCGTCGGGTTAAGTAGGGTAGGTTACTTAGGAGAATAAAGGACACAGCCATGAAGGGTTAAAGCAGTAGAAGGAGACGTTGGTCAGACTCAGTGTTTTAAGATTCAAAATTAAGAGGTGTTACAAGTAGCTTTCATTCAATGTCTGGCCTACAGCTTTTGATAAGTAACGTAGTGTCAAAGTACGTCCACCATTATCTCGCGAACGGTTCGATTGCGAAATCATGTTAACTGAGGCGATTTTGCTTCTCCTATCGTGTACGTTACGCCGTTTTGGCTTGTGGCAACACTTCTGATATATCTTGTGTGTATGATGTAGCCTATGGTAAGAGAGTAGGAACTGATACTAAGGGTAACAGGTTCTTTCTATTTCACTATTTTATCCACCGAACGTTAAGCTTCTCTCTGGGAGATGGTGCGTTCAGATCCTATGATTGGCAGGTCTGAAGGTAGAATTCCATGGTTTCCAAATCCTAGCTCTGACAAAAATCTAGCGCGACCTCAAAAATTCCAGTAAGTGAATTTAAAAACAAATGCGTTTATTTACAGACAAGGCGTGTTGCAATCTTTTGTTTTGCCCCGAGTATCTCCGGAATGCAACCTGACCGTTACGTGACCTAAACCGCGTGGCAAACTTGTTCGGTGCTGTAATTTTGTTTCTTGTTTCCATTAAACCCCAGTGACCTCTCTTGGGGACATTACTTTAATCATCCCTTTAAAATAATTTCAGGGTGTTAATTAATGACTTTTTTACTGAATGATATAAACTGGAATGTTTTGGCGACAATTGTAGCAAGAAATGTATCCATATATTTATCTTAAGCACGTTATTCATAACTAATTCACCGCCAACTCTTCAGTATATTGCCTGTCCGGCTCCATGGCTAAATGATTAGCGTGCTGGCCTTTGGTCCAGAGGGTCCCGGCTTCGATTCCCGGCATGGTCGGGGATTTTAACCTTAATTGGTTAATTCCAGTGGCTCGGTGGCTGGTTGTGTGTGCTGTCTTCAGCATTACAATTCATCACAGGTAGGGCCCCATTCTCATAGACGCGCAGGTCGCCCATACGGTGTCAACTCGGAAGACCTGCACTCGACCTCTTCGGAGGCCACACGCCATTAAATTAGTACATTGCCTGTATAAATATACATATTTGTACCGTATTTGCCGCAGTAACAGCGTGTCTTTGTATTGAAATATACTTCCCTTTCAAGTTACCATACAAATAGTTTCATGAAAGAAATTGATATATTACTTATAATGTGAATGATAGTGGCTCTAAATTAGATTCCATTTTCTCATTGTCACCCTCCTGACTCCCTGTAGAATCTGTGGAGTATCCAGGCTTAGTTAAAGACTTGGTCCAGGCTTTAAGATCAGACTCCTGTGGGTGGGGGTGATAGAATAGCATCAACGGTATCCCCTGCCTGTTATAAGCGGTGACGAAAAGGGGGGGCAGACCTGCTCAAGTTGGGTGCGTAGGTTGGCGACCACAGTTCACCTAGCTGATTCTGGCATTGAATCTACTTTCTTATGTCATGCTCCTTATCTTATTTCTTTTCCGACCTTCCTTGGTCAACTCTTGTTCTTTCCAGACTCCGACGGTATTAGGTTTTCGAGGGCTAGAGAGCCTTTCATTTTCACGTCCTACCTGGCCCTTCCTTTAGCCGATACTTTAATTTTTGAAGTGTCGGACACCTTCCATATTTTCCTCTTGTTAGTGTTAATCGATGATAATTGTTCAGTTATACTTCATCCTTGCCGGCCCCGTGGTGTAGGGGTAGCTTTCCTGCCTCTTACCCGGAAGCCCCGGGTTCGATTCCCGGCCAGGTCAAGAATTTTTACCTGAACCTGAGGGCCGGTTCGAGGTCCACTCAGCCTACGTGATTAGAATTGAGGAACTAACTGAGGGGGAGATAGCGACCCCGGAGGAGAAAGCCAAGAATAACGGCCGAGAGGATTCGTCGTGCTGACCACACGACCCCGCGTAATCTGCAGGCCTTTGGGCTGAGCAGCGGTAGCTTGGTAGGCCAAGGCCCTTCAAGGACTGCAGTACCATGGGGTTTGGTTTTGTACATCTTAAAACAGAAACCGCCGCCGCCACCACCACCACCACCACCACCACCACCGAAATGGAATCTAATTTGGTTTGTATTTTTCTGGTCTCATTGTAACGAATTACTAATGCATAACGTGCAATCTCATTCACTTAATAATATAACGAGTTTCTTACAGAAATAAATTCTGTCGTATTTTAAATGTGAAATTTTCTTCTCGTCATAACAAGGCACAATGAAAAATTGAGTACAGTTTTCTAATATTATTCGAACGAAAACTGACTGCGCAGTTTGAGTCACGTAGCTATCAGCTTACATTCGGGAGATAGTGTTCGAACCCCGCTGTCGGCAGCACTGAATATAGTTTTCCGTGGTTTCCCGTTTTCACACCAGGCAGATGCCGGGGCTGAACCTTAATTAAGTCTATGGTTGCTTCCTTCCCACTCCTAGCCCTTTCGCCTTCCATCGTTGCCGTAAGATATATCTGTGTAAAAACGCAAAAAGAGTAATTTTGACTGAATACATAAATACTCTGTGGAATAATATCCATTTGGGGTATTAAAACACATAAAACTCTGAACTGCTTATGTTAGTTTTGCCCTTAGGGCATGTTTATAAATTTGGTACGAAGTTTTCCAGTCCACATTGTGCTCCTGATGGCAATTGTTCTTCATTGTTTACGTCTAATTGCTCCTCTGTTTGGGAAGCTTTGCAATATTTGCTTTCATCCTGAATATTGGCTCACAAACTTTTACACCGGGGAGTATATAAAGTCGAGTGCAGTATTTATGTGTTACTAGGCATTGCCGGTTGAAAATTTGCCTTCTTTACCCAATAAAGCACTCACAGAAAGAGTGATTCAGCGAAATATTATCTCTCTCTCTCTCTCTCTCTCTCTCTCTCTCTCTCTCTCTCTCTCTCTCACACACACACACACTCTCTCTCTCTCTCTCTCTCTCTCTCTCTCTCTGTGTGTGTGTGTGTGTGTGTGTGTGTGTGTGTGAATTAGAACAGTTAATCATAGTCTATCGACAAGTTTTTGGTCTAGTTTCATTCTACAGTTTTGCTATGAATTTCCTCAGGTTTGAGGATGCGTTCAGGCTTCGGTAATACAAATGAGGAAGTTCGTGGATTAAAATCAAACTTTCAGGCATTTAAGAATGGGTTTCTAAATTATTACTGGGATCGTAAAGCCTCCGTGGTTCAGGCGTGGCTGCGCGCCGGCCTCTCACCGCGGGGTTCCATGGTTCAAATCCCTGTCACTCCATGTGAGATTTGTGCTGGACAAAACGGAGGCGGAACAGGTTTTTCTCGGGGTACGCCGATTTTTCCTTCATATTTCATTCCAGCAACACTCTCCAATATCATTTCATTTCATCTGTCATTCATTAATCATTGCCCCAGAGGAGTGCGACAGGCTTTGGCAGCCAGCACATTCCTATCCTCGCCGTTAGATGGGGATTCATTCATTACATTCCCGGTCACTAACTAGAAAAGAGGTTGCAGATTTTTATTTTCATACTGGGATCGTAGGTACTGAAAACTGTAACCTCGTTAACCGCCTTTCTTTCCAATCCCAGTCCTATTACACACTAGAACAAATAAGACAACAACACTGGTTACCAGGACTTTTTCACACTAAGTACTTGGACTTATTGACCTGGAAGTTCAAAATCTCTTGCAGGGGGCAGAAAGTTCAAACAAATTAAGCAAGCTTTCTCATTTTCGTAATTGTTAATGTCGTAGTCTTAGCCACGGGACATCCAATGTTTCGTGGAATCCGAAACACAGGCACGTGGCTGGAACTGGCTCGAATACGAACTGCGGTCACCTAAGTGACGCTACTCGGCTGTTACTTCCCAAAACCAGTAGTACAAACGAAACATTTACTAAAACGTGCAAGGAATATCAACCATATAATCGAATGCATATTCAACAATTCAGTTACTTAGTAATGACTGGACACAGATGTTTTAATGTACTGGAACATGTTACGAGTGTGGTATGGGAAGATACGGAGTTAATGTTGATAGAATCTATCCTAGTGTAGCTTTTAGCCGTTGTTTTGAAACTGGCCAATCTTTGGACTCTGCCGTCCATTTTCAGATTCGTTCCTCGAAAATGTACTACTTCCCTTCCTATGGCGCATACAGCTTCTTAACGGTTCCACTTCCATTTCCACTGCTATCCAGACGAGTGATCGATAGATATTTCTGTCACGTAGCCAGCGTGACGATATTCTCAGCCGTACTAACCGGCTTTTATGTCCATGAAGATGTCGCATTAGCTCATTATTTCAAATGTCGAAACACTTTACTAGAAATTTTCCCTCAATTAATGACTAAATTAATCGCCGCCCTAGTAGTACAGACAAGTCATTATGAAAACGAAGGGCTAATGACTAACTTCAAATTAGGAAATAATTATCTCGTTGGATTTCTTTTTAAAATAATAATCAGAAAAACCATAACCACCTCCATCTCCTCGGACAGTAGCAACAATAAAACAGTGTAAGGAAATAGTTAAGAGGATTCGTGGTAAGATGTATGCGGGGATGAGATGAGATGAAATTATATGGTATGATTTTATAGCTGGATGTCGTTATGACGCCATTCCCAGTTGAGGAGATTAAATGAATGTTGGTGAGTGAAATTCGGTGAAAGGAATCGGATGTGGCCTGCGGACAGGAAATGTTACGGTATCTTTCTGGAAGTGAAAATGGGAAACCACTGAAAATGATTCTGAGGGCAACCGACGGTGGGGCTTGAATCCACTCATCTCCCGAATGCAGAGCTTGTATTCAGAGCGGTACCACGTTAACGCACGAGTTGTCTGCGTAGTTATGCACATGTAACTATTAGTTTGCATACCAGTGATGGTCAGTTCGAATCCCACTATTGGCAGTCCTGAAGATATTTTTCTGTGGTTTCCCATTCTTTTTCATCAAGCAATTTCTAGGTGATGTACCTTAATTAAGTTCACGGTCACTTCTTTCCTAGTCCTTGTCCTTTTCTGTGGCATCGTCATGAAATGACCTGTCCCAGTTGGTGCGACCTACACCTTTGAACACAGAAAAATGGGGTTTATTAAACTTTTTTCCTGCAGCAATGGAAATGAATGCTAAAAAGAAACTTAGTATGACAAACACATTGTTCTTTAACAATATGCTTATATATTTATAAATCTTATAAGCCTATGCCATTAAATATTATTTATGATTCAAAACGGAGGTATATCATGGCCACTATTTTGCCGTTTCCCTGATAATTTTCATCATCATCATCATCATCATCATCATCATCATCATCATCATCCTTCCAAGTATTGAGCCGTATGTCCCGTTACGGTCTTGCATTTTTCTTTTTGCAAGACTTGAAAGCAATCAAATGTCCTTCCGACGGGATGCTAACCTGAAAGAAGTGATAATTTTCAAAAACATAAAGATTTTTTCTATGATTCGTTTTTATTATGGTTAGTAATGTTATAGCTAAAACATCTACTATAATCATTGAAATAAATCAAGTATAAATACCTTTTTACGAAGTTATTTTGAAAGTCAATTTTGTATTAATTTTCTTTTGAAAATACTTTTTAAAATCTTAACAAATGAAGCTAGCACAATAATTCCAATAAAACTGCTTCCTCTTCTCTATCAAATATACATGAACGCAAAATTTCATCTAAATATCCTAAAAACTTTAAGAGTTATCAGGGAAACGGTTCTGAAAAACAGAAGTTACGGAAAACGTGCTACGAACTTACCGATAAAGGGCTTGCATGTGTGACAGGGTTCCACTCCGAAAGTGTTGGAGATATTAACAAACATTTTGCACTGTGGTAAAGAGAAAAACTCAATTTAAAATTTTAAAAAATCGGATTTTTGGTCGATCAACGGTGTTAGTACCTCCTTGAACCTCTTCCAATGATGATTATTATAGTTCTTTTCAACATCCTCTGCACATTTTCACCTGCCTTAATGACATAACACAAACGCCATTGTCTCTAAAGAATATTTGAGACCACTTGCATACATCATTAATTTGTCAGCAAGCAGCCCCTCAAACCCCATGGCACTACAGCCCTTGAAGGGCATTGGCTTACCAAGCAACCGCTGCTCAGCCTGAAGACCTGCAGATTGCGAGGTGTCGTGTGGTCAGCACGACGAATCCTCTCGGCCGTTATTTTTGGCTTTCGAGACCGGGATCGCTATCTCAACGTCGCATAGCTCCTCAGTTCTAATCACGTAGTCTGAGTGGACCCCGAACCAGCCCTCAGGTCGAGGTAAAAATCTCTGACCTGACCGGGAATCGAAACCGGGGACTCCGGATAAGAGGCAGGCACGCTACCCCTGCATCACGGGGTCGGCCAGTTAGCAGCCGCATACATCATTAATATGTCAGCAAGCAGCCGTATAGGGAAGGCCACTTGTGGAAATTCTCCTCGTTTCTCCTGTACTACCTATAATTTAGGATTAAGGTAAGGTATTTAAGCTTGATAAACAACCCTAACAGATAAAAGTTACAGGCTAAAGCCAATCGTCAATTAAAATAATTTGCTAAGTGAATGTAACGAAATTTAATAAGCAGGTTGATACGGATCTCATAACTTTCAAGTAACTCCACATTCAGGACTTAACTGGTTACTCTCGCTTAGAGGTGAAGGTTTATACACTATAACCCCTTAAATCAATCGTGACCTCGAGAGCAACATGATGCTGGGAAGTTGGCCCTTAGTCATAGGTGTTCGCTAAGAAAGCTTTTTGTAATATGACGTAAACTAAGGGTTTAACAACCAATAATGGAATTTAAATGGCAACATTCAGTGCAAACCTCATTCGACAGCAGGAATAGCGAGTTGGTTGCCGAGCCCATCAAGAGCTAAAAGTCACTCCTCTGGATATTAACTGGATAGCGCACGGGGCTACTTCCAAAGTGCACCGCATGAAGGCAGTAGGCACCTTATTATTATTTTCTTCTGCTTCCCGAGAAGAGTTTTCGTTACTTGGATAGTTGATTGAAGTAGCTGTCCCTCACTATGTAGTGCACATACGTACGTGGCGATGGTGGATGCCTCTTTTTCTCATTGTTTTAACTCCTGTGGGGCATAGACAAGCATAGGGAGGAAGTGCGAGTCGGTGTAGTGCAGAATGTTCCTATAAACAGGCAGATACTCTCCATCGGTCTAATAGAGAGCCTTATGAGACCAGACATGGGCACGTAACAGGTACCTATGTCCAAACCTGAAACTTAAGGCACCATCTGCCATCTTACTGCAGCGCTAGAGATGTTCCCACTCGAGTTCCAGGTTTACTGCAACGGCATCCTCGTGGAAAAGTTTGGGAGTCCTTGGAGGGGATAAAGAAAATGGAGTTCTCCGGTGACTTGTTAGGTTGATGATGATGATGATGATGATGCTTGTTCTTTAGAAGGGTCTAACATCTAAAGTCATCGGTCCTGACACTGTAGCAGGACACTTCGATGTCCTCATACCCAAATACGAATTGCCGGTCCTCTCCCTTCAGCAACCGATACTTATTCCTGATCCTCTATGTCGTGTGGAGAAGAGTTCACTTTACTGAGCTCAGTGACGAGCATGTCTCCCTCTGATGGTTCTCAACCTTCAGCTGAAGTACCACGAATATAGAAGTGTTGTGCCAGCTTTACTGAATCCATTTCAATGAGCCGTCACAGGGATGCTGTGGATAAATATCCTGACGTCCATAGAGCTTCAGTGAAGCAATTATGAAATAAACAGGAATTCAGTTGCCTAATACTCGAAAAGCAATGCTCGTATATATGGGATTGCTGTTGTCAAATATGATAAAAAAGCTTTCCCATAAGAATAAATTCGCTGAAAGAATACAGCGAAAAGAAGCATCAAATCACATTATTGGTCTGGAGAGTGAAATTGCTATACCCGAAAACAGTTTGAAAATGGCGCCGTGCCAGAAAAAGTGGAAGGAAGAAACCCTCACGTGTTGCAGTTATGGCATGATCACGCTACCCACCCCTGATCAGACCTCGAAACCCCTTGACCGTTCGGCACTAAATCTCAGCATTTAGCAATCGTGATTAGGAAGTACTATGGATGCTTCCAAATGACGTCTTGCGGGATTCGTCAAGGAAGGCAACTTTATGGCCGGCTTGCAAAACAAAAGGGATATGAAGTTTGATGGCGACACCAGAATAGCAGCGTTCATTTTTGCAGATTTATTTTATTGGGGAGGAGGATAAAGGGAAGGCAGTACACTGTGACCTTTCCCCTGATTTAAAGCCAAGATTAGTTGGTGACCTGCAGAAGTTGCTACACGATCATAGTACATACACGACTAATTTCAAGACCGCTATCGAATGTGTTCCCAAGGATCAGAAGGGCTCTCTAGAGCACACACGAGAAGGTTCAATGCTTCCACTATGAACGAGGTAACACTTTGATTGTGGGCCAGGCGTTTGAGGATAGGGGCATTGTGCTCCATAGCAAAGAAAGTAAGCTGATACGAATCAACGAGGCACACACAACATACGATGCTCTGTTTTGTAGTGGGCAGGATGGCTACTCCATCCACCTCACTCAACGTGATCCAGACTCCAAGGTTCTTGCAAAAATATGTGTCCGCGGCAGTATTTTACTCCTTCAAACTGATGAAATGATAAGGAGAAGAGAATTTATAGCTATTGAGCAACATTATCAATCAATTTCTGGTTGACGTGTATGCGAAGATAGATAGTGAAATACTTCATTATATAAAATACAAGCCGACTGAATTATTAAGTGAACGTTATGTGCACCTGCGGGGTAACATAAATGGAGCTGATGGGAAACTGTCAGACTTGGGCAATATTGTGCTATTGCCGTCTAGTTTCACTGGTGGGTCTTTTTATGTTCACGACCGTAGGCAAGACGCTATGACCTACGAGCTTCATTATGATCGAGCTGACATCTTCCTTACATTCATATGAAATCTAAAATGGCAGGAAATACCAAATTCACATACAGTGTCAAGAAGTTCAACACAGGAAAAATATGTTAGCTCGAGAATTCCACTTAAACATTTAAAAAATGGTGAAAGTCCTTACAAAATATGCATTCTTGATCTGAGCAGGTGGCATATATTCCCGTGGAATGGTAGAAGATACGTCTTCCTAATGTACACATCCTTCTGTGGCTACAGGATAAAATCAAGCCAGTCCTCGCTGATCAAATAATTTCGTGGATTCCTGATCCCGAACACGACTCTGTTCTTAAAATAGTAAAGTCCACAATTTAGAGTAGAAAAACTGTAATTTCAGCAGGAGAAAGAAGGGGGAATACGTGCCAGGCCATGCTGGTGAAAGGAAGGCTCAGATTCTGAGTAAAATGTACACTATCCACAACAAGAATTCTGAGTACTACTATTCCGTCTCCTATCTTATGAAATCTAAGGGCCTACGTCATTTTCAAGAATCTTGCTTGGAAAGTTCATCCCAAGTTTCAGTCAGCCTGTAAAACGCTAGTGCTGTTGGTAGATGATGCTCATTGGGGCTACGCTTTAGAAGAAGCTACCTTCTCGCACCCTACAGTACCAGAATAATTCGCCAGATGTTTGCAATTATACCGTAGTACTTTGATAACTATTCGGTGACAGTTTAGCGGATGGTGTAAATAATACGGGGAAGGTTTGTCGTTGGACGAGTATTCAGCTCACGTTGGATACAGTACACAAGTGCCCCATACTGCTCGAAGATAACTTCTTCTCCACGCCAGGTCACCCTCTACAACAATATAGTCTACCACATTTAACCATGAATGCTTAAGGGAACTGTCCTTCAACATACCTCAACTCTTGGATAATTCCTGTGAACAAACTCAAACTAAGTGAAGATCATACTACAACAAGCACTGTCTCAGATGCTGTGTGGGCATTCTTCCTAGATGTCCAAGGTAAGATGGTTGCTGGACAGTGTGAGAAGGTATAGGAGAAATGCCTTCACTGCTGCTTTTTCAAGAATCACTCTGACTTTTCTTGATGGAAGAAGGACAGCTCATTCTGTTTAGAGCTCCTTCTCAACTTAAACCACTCCGAAACCACTCTGTAATATATCATAGCAACATGGCCCATGCTTGGCGAATGCAAACTGATCATCTGGTACGAGTGTATTAAGGCTCGTAAGTGAGGTTTCGAGGCTCTGGGTAAAATGCTCCAGGTTATTCGGAGCAGCCGGAGCCTCACATGTAGGATGGCGGTGGTGCTGGCTGGTGGGGTGGGGGTGAAGTGAAGAGTGTCGAGTCCCGGGGAATACACACCAATGAGATTCAAGCCTGCTTCCAAGTCCTCCTATCTATGACCATCAGTCAATGTACTTCCTTTGAGAGTGAACATGAGAATGCGGCTTAATTGCAATTTAATGGCAGGGAAATTCTCAGAACTACTTTTGAGAATGGGAGATGGCAAGTTGATAGAGGACTATGGAAAGATTAGTAGTAAGACAAATCTCTGCGACCTTGTCAAATATTCCAGGCATTTAACTGAAATAATTTACCCAGCAGTGAAATACTTCAGGGGTAAATACGCACCTTGATTGATGGAGAGGGCCATTCCGACACCCACTAATTACACAACAACGATTATAAACAATACTTTATTCAAGTTGCTACCTACCGAAATGGTGCGATACTAATCTGTGGACTCTATGGTGGAGGGCAGTGTACAATATCCTGTTGAATTTTTGCACACCCGTACCCCTACAGCAATTTCTCCCGATGTTATTTGCCTCAAGGTAGTAGATTCCATGTTGTTACTGCGGAACCTGAATCCTCGCATTTTGTTTTAACGTCGCACCACACAGATAGGTCTTACGGTATCGATGTGATAGGAAAAGGTTAAGAGTGAGAAGGAAGTCAATGTGGCCTTAATTAAGGTACAATCCCAGAATTTTCCTGGTGTGAAAATGGGAAAACACCGAAAACCCGAATGCAAGCTGATAGCTACGTGTCCCAAGCTGCAGCTCCACTTGCTCAGTACCTGAATCCTCCAAAACTGTATAACGGAACCACGCTTCAGGTTAAATATCACCATAAAAATGCCATAGAAGCGGCGATCATCACAGGATTTAGTCAGGAAGAATCCACTTTTATTCCTCGCATGCCTCTATTACAATCAGACTATCACTTTTAGTTTAAACGACTCCAGATCTTGGTCAAAGTTTGTTTGGCCAGGACCATCAACACAGCGCAAGTACAGAAACCGACGGCGGCTAGCGTGGATTTGTGGGAGGATTGATTCTCCCTCAGTCAGTTGTATGTTCCGAAGTCTGGTCATCCTGCAACCAGAAGGACGAATGGCCAGTGCAGTGCAGAAGAAAATTCTTTGAACATGGTAGGCCTAACTGATACTGTTGACAACGGTTCCACATGTTCATATTTACTGAAGGTGAAAAACTTCAGAACGACAGTTTTAAAAACAGCTATTCTCAAAATCCATCGATGAGATTCATTACATATCAGCTACACTGCTGTTATTGTGGCACATCAAGTGGAATAACGGAATTATAGTCTTGTTCAAGACAGCTGTCCATAAGCAGGCGCTACAAAAAGTCGAGAATGTCGGAACCTCTCTGTTGACGGGTCTAGACAAGAACATTTACATTTCTTAGCTATTCCATCTTTAGTAACGATCACTTTAAGAGAAGGTAGTCAGTTCTGAGATGCTTATGAGGGTTTTTAGGGGTTGTAGTAAGGATGTAAAGGAGAGTGCATATAAGTCTCTGGTAAGACCCCAACTAGAGTATGGTTCCAGTGTATGGGACCCTCACCAGGATTACCTGATTCAAGAACTGGAAAAAATCCAAAGAAAAGCAGCTCGATTTGTTCTGGGTGATTTCCGACAAAAGAGTAGCGTTACAAAAATGTTGCAATGTTTGGGTTGGGAAGAATTGAGAGAAAGAAGAAGAGCTGCTCGACTAAGTGGTATGTTCCGAGCTGTCAGCGGGGAGATGGCGTGGAATGACATTAGTAGACGAATAAGTTTGAATGGCGTTTATAAAGGTAGGAAAGATCACAATATGAAGATAAAGTTGGAATTCAAGAGGACAAATTGGGGCAAATATTCATTTATAGGAAGGGGAGTTAGGGATTGGAATAACTTACCAAGGGAGATGTTCAATAAATTTCCAATTTCTTTGAAATCATTTAGGAAAAAGCTAAAAAAAGCAACAGATAGGGAATCTGCCACCTGGGCGACTGCCCTAAATGCAGATCAGTATTGATTGATTGAAATCCTCATATTTGCTTTCCCCCGTGTTGATTGGGGCATGAGAGTACATTCATGGATCACCGACCTGTCGTAAGAGGATTCTCAGTTTGGGAGTAGGGGTTGATGACCACGGGTCTCCTGGCTGAGGCTGGCATTGCTTCCACTTACTTGTCAAGACTCCTCTCTTTCCTATACCCTATCTAAATTTCGTTGGTCAGCTCTTCTGTTTCGAACCCAAGGGTATCAGGTTTGCGATGCCTAGCGAGTCTTTTATTTTCACGCCCTTCTCGGCCCTTCCCTCTCTTTTGCCGATACCTTTATTTTACGGAGTGTTGTTCATCTTTCTGTTTTACTTCTGATTAGTGTTAGGACAGGTTGGTTTTACTTCCCATTTAAACAATAATCACCACCACCACCATTCATATTTTCTTTGTAATTGCCGGGCTGAGTGGCTCAGATGGTTGAGGCGTTGTCTTTCTGAACCCAGCTTGACAGGTTAGAACCTGGCTCAGTCCGGTGGTATTTGAATGTGATAAGATACGTCAGCCTCGTGTGTGTAGATTTACAGGTATGTAAAATAACTCTTGCGGGACAAGCTTCCGGTATCTCGCCGTCTCCGAAATCCTTCAAAAAGTAGTTACAGGGACGTAAACTATTATTATTATTATTATTATTATTATTATTATTATTCCGGGGATTTTGTGGGACGCAAAGGAGTAAGGAAGTGCGGGCATCAATGGGTGTACAGAGAAAAGATCAAAGTATAATTTAAAACTCTAAAATTTGAAATTTTATTCCTTTTCTGGATTTTAAAATTTCTTTTCAGATTTTGAATTGTGTTAAAAAATAACAAATAACAATTGGATAGATAAAGGTTAGCTCTTGAGCTCGCGAAACAATCTTAGAAAAGCCTAAACTGTCAGACAACAACGATTTAACAGAATGAGCTTGAAGGTCCCAAGTTACAATTTTACAAGAGCACTACTGCTCCATTCAATTACTCCTCCAAAATTTACTACATTCAAAAAGTGCCTTTGCTCGACACAGTTACTCTCTAGGAGACTACTCTTCAAACTTATTACAATGAAGCCTCTCCATGGCACAATGTACATTTTAACACCAGTTTCCACTGCCTTTTTTGTTTGTTTGTTGCTAATTGCTTTACGTCGCACCTACACAGATAGGTCTTATGGCGGCGATGGGATGGGAAAGGCCTAGGAGTTGGAAGGAAGCGGCCGTGGCCTTAATTAAGGTACAGTCCAAGCATTTTTCTGGTGTGAAAATGGGAAACCATGGAAAACCATCTTCAGGGCTGCCGATAGTGGGATTCGAACCTACTATTTCCCGGATGTCCCACTGTCTAATCCGTTCCACACTCTAAGTTACATTTAAATATATAAACGTTTAACAGAGGCAAAAGGTGCCTAATCTACATGGCCTTAGTGGAAAAAGAAAATATTTAAAATTGTCGGCCGTAAACCAAAATGTTACGAGGCAAACACTTGCACTCCTTTGAAGTTCACTTGAAAATTCTAAAAACCCTATGTGAGCGTACGGCCCGAAGTTACAGAGGCTCAGCCTATACTACGGAGGTGACTAGATAGAGAGAAAATTTTCAAATACAAAGAAAAGAGGTAAATTTTAAAGTTTACAAAATCAGTCACCGCATTACCAAGTTGAAGGGGAGTACAAGAGGGTACACACTCTTTATTTGATAAGTTAGACTAAGATCTTTAGACTTGGTAGAGATTTACATTAAGAAATGATTTTGAAACCTTCCACTCAAATGAGCTTTCAGAAACTATTACATGATTAAAAGTTGTCTGCCATTACCTTGAGCTGGAGGGCCTTCCGGAGATGGGCGAGGCGTGCCCCCTGCATCCTCTATGAACACACTCTACTTCTTTACTGGAGTGATCGAAAGACAGTATGGGCCAAAAGGCCTCAGCTTTTATAGCAAAGAGGAAGGTTCCAGAATTCTCTGGACCGGAGCCCTGCACACACCCACAATTTCTATTGGTTGATTCAATAAATCTCAGAATTCCTGATTGACTACAATTTTAACCAGGCGGGAAGTGATAAAAATGCTAGTAACCTTTGAACACCAAAAAACAATCTACAAACAATTCAGTTTTGAAAACCTTGACACAACAAAATTACTTTGAAAATTAATTGTTCATCTTCCCATCAGTAGAGACATATGACGATAAACGTTCAAACTTCTTCCACTATACAATTTGAAGTACGCGATACAGATGGCCTTCTAAAAGACGCTCACTTTAAATGCACGGAGTGGGTGTACCTCCGCCGGCCGCATGGTATAGGGGTAGTGTGCTTCCTCTTACCCGGAGGCCCCGGGTTCGATTCCCGGCCAGGTCAGGGATTTTTACCTGGACCTGATGGCTGGTTCGAGGTCCACTCAACCTACGTACGTGATTAGAAGTGAGGAGCTATCTGACGGTGAGATAGCGGCCCCGGTCTAGGAAGCCAAGAATAACGGCCGAGAGGATTCGTCGTGCTGATCACACGACACCTCGCAATCTCAGGTCTTCGGCCTGAGCAGCTGTCGCTTGGTAGGCCAAGGCCCTTCAAGGGCTGTAGTGCCTTGGGGTTTGGGTGTACCTCCGGTACAATTATTGTTATTGTTATTTTTCAATTCATATAAACTTTGTATTCTGCATGTTGTATGAGTACTAACTTATCTTCTTTTATCTTCGGAGCTACCATAGCGACTATGTAAACCACAAGGATTTTTCTCGGTCTGGAGCATTATATAGCATCATTTTAGTACAGTAACCAAAACAGGATTGTCAAAATAGGATATTTAACTAGCTGTTGCTAAGTACAGGTATCAATATAGTTTGGTAATAAAATTACATTTGTGTAAAGAATGAATTTACCGCGTATAATGGTTTTAATAACTGCTCTCCCAAAAGAGGTGGACTTTTTGGTACAATTTGTTACGAGTCGATTAGACTAATAATCTGGGATCCTACGCCGGTAATGATATAAGGCATGATTGAACCTACGCTCTTAATATTAGGTGGGCGACTCTAAACGATTTGAGTGTGGCAGACCATCATAAAGTATAACTGCACGCATGCAAGCATTCAGTTATCACTTCCAAATTTGGCACATGCACTTGTTAATTCTATTTCTTGTTCATCTGAAGTTATATCTGCTATATCTTGCTGAAATCCTACAAGCTGAGCTTCAGTGGAATAACCTTTCCTAAACCCGAACTGCCGATGTCCTGGGTTTAGGAGGCCAAATGGACTGTATTGCGATTGACCTATCTAAGGCATTTGATAGGGTAGATCATGGAAGACTACTGGCAAAAATGAGTGCTATTGGACTAGAAAAAAGAGTAACTGAATGGGAGGCTATATTTCCAGAAAACAGAACTCAGAGAATTAGAGTAGGCGAGCCTGTAGTAATTAAGAGGGGAATTCCTCAAGGCAGTATTATTGGACCTTTGTTTTCTTATATATATCAATGATATGTGTAAAGAAGTGGAATCAGAGATAAGGCTGTTTGCAGATGATGTTATTTTGTATAGAGTAATAAATAAGTTACAAGATAGTGAGCGGCTGCAGGGTGACCTCGATAGTGTTGTGAGATGTACGATGGGCAATAGTATGATGATAAACGGGGTTAAGTCACGTTCTGAGTTTCACATATAGCAAAAGTCCTCTCAGTTTTAATTACTGCGTTGATGGGGTGAAAGTTCCTTTTGGGAATCATTTTAAGTACCTAGGTGTTAATGTAAGAAAAGACCTTCATTGGGGTAATCACATAAATATGATTGTTAATAAAGGGTACAGATCTCTGCACATGGTTATGAGGGTATTTAGGGGTTGTAGTAAGGATGTAAAGGAGAGGGCATGTAAGTGTCTGGTAAGACCCCAACTAGAGTATGGTTCCCGTGTATGGGACCCTCACCAGGATTACTTGATTCAAGAACTGGAAAAAACCAAAGAAAAGCAGCTCGATTTGTTCTGGGTGATTTCCGACAAAAGAGTAGCGTTACAAAAATGTTGCAAACTTTGGGCTGGGAAGACTTTAGAGAAAGGAGTTGAGCTGCTCGATTAAGTGGTATGTTCCGAGCTGTCAGTGGAGAGATCGCGTGGGAGGACATCAGTAGACGAATAAGTTTGAGCGGTGTCTTTAAAAGTAGGAAAGATCACAATATGAAGATAAAGTTGGAATTCAAGAGGACAAATTGGGACAAATATTCGTTTATAGGAAGGGGAGTCAGGGATTGGAATAACTTACCAAGGGAAATGTTCAATAATTTTCCAATTTCCTTGCGATCATTAAAGAAATGGCTAGGAATACAACAGATCGGGAATCTGCCACCTGGGTGACTGCTCTAAATGCAGATCAGTAGTGATTGATAGTGATTGATACTCCATTATGATAACCAATTTTCCTTCTATTGGCCTACCAACTCGTGAAACACTAGTTTAGTGACTTCACGGCTAAGTTCAAAGTTGTTTTCACTTATTTATGAAAAGCTCCTTATTTTCATCCTTCTAGTCCGACCTCCCTTGCTCAACTCTCTTTCTTTTCTTACCTTAACCTCTGCGGGTGGGGGACGCAGATGTAGAATACACCCGCGGTATCCCCTGCCTGTCGTAAGAGGCGACTAAAAGGAGCGACCAAGGGAAGCTGGTATTAGAACCATGAAACTACTATTGATTAGTACCATCACGCGGGGAACACCATGGGTCGCCTTTACTTACGAGTAGTACCACTATATTTGGTACGAAATAGGTTTGTGATTAGTAGCAGTATAGAGCCTGGCCTGATGGTTTTCCAGTACCTGTGAGTTGTACCACTATATGAGCGACACCGTGGGTCTGCGTTGCCTGTGATTAGTACCCACTATGTGAGGAACACCACGGGGCCCGTGGGATCGGCACCCGTGACTAGTACACCTAGGTGAGGAAACTCATCGGTTTGCGTTGGCTGTAAGTGGCGCCATTGTGTGCGAAACACCATAGGTCTGCGTTACTTGTACGAAGTACCATACTTGTGAGTAGTACCATCTTGTGTGGAACACCGTGAGTCTTCGCTACTTTTGATTAGTACCCCAACATGACAAATACCATGGTTCTACTTTACTCGCGACATGCACCATTCTGTGGGGCCTTAGTCGTGGATTTTGCACCCCTATAGACATCAAGCATCATTGTGCTTTGTAAGTGGTCCCTTGGTCAGTAATACTATTATTGACGATCTTTTTTGTGTCTGATCCACTGTTTTTGTTTGTTTGTTTGCTTTTTTGTTTTTTGTAGGGTTCATGTCCATCCATTCATTCTTCATGACATTTTTTTCTTTTATTTTGGTCAGTGGATGAATTTGAATTTTTTGTTACTTCATTTCATACCATTAGGGGCCGATGGGCTCGATGTTAGGCCCCTTTAAACAACAAGCATCATCATCATCATTTTCTTACCTTCACAGCATTAGGTGTTCTATTTTCTTAGCTGCCATGGTCCTGCTTAGACTATACCTTCATTCGTCGAGGATTCCGCGTTCTACTAATCTAAGTGCGTCTTCTCTCAATGATTAGCGAGGAAGGTTATTAAAAGGAAGTACGAATCTACAGCTTTCTCTCCATCTTTTACCTTATCAAGCTTACTACACTTAGTCCGACGTATCTACTCATGTTTCAGTATGACCTCCCTCCCCCGTTAAAAACGTAATTTTATACCCAAGGAAATTAAAGATTTTGAAAGCTCGCATCGTTAAAAAAACACATTGAGGAAGATACTTGTCAAATTCATTGGCTAAATGGTCAGAGTTTAGGCATTCAGTTCAGAGAGTCCCGGGTTCGATTCCCGGCCGGGTCGAGGATTTTATTATTTTTCTGACTCGGGGACTGGGATACTTTCCTCTTCATATTCAGACAACCCACTGCACTACCAACCACCACAGAAAACACGCAGTAGCTATTACGTCCCTCCATATAAGAATGGAGTCAGGAAGGACATCCGGCCGTTAAACAGTGCCAAATCCTCATGTGTGACACAGTTCACACCCGAGACCCTAGAAATATGGAAAAGCGGCAGAATAAGAAGAAGAATTGAGGAAGATAAGTCTAGAATCGTCAACCATTCCGTTATCAATCATCCTTGGAGAAATAATCATAAGACGTTAGCCGGCTTGAGTAGCTCAGACGGCAGAGCGCGAGCTTCCCGAGTTCATGCTGGCAGATTCGATTCTGGCTCAGCTCTGGTAGTATTTGAAGGGGCTCAAATACGCTAGCCTTATGTTAGTGGATTTACTAGCACGTAAAAGCACACGCTAGCTGTGATGTTCGAAAATTTAGCACAACCAATGAAACACATATGGGCTGATTACGTTGATATTTCTGCCGCTAAAAAATGGAGTTCTGTGTAATAGAAAATTTCGGTCCCGCGGTGTAGCGGTGTCTTGCCTACCTCATACTCAGAGGCACAAGGTTTGATTCCCGGCCAGTGATTACAATTGAGGAGCTGTCTGTCGGTGAAATGGCGGCCCCGGTCTAAGAAGCCAGGAAAAACGGCCGAGAAGATTCGTCGTGCTGACCACACGACACCCCATAATCTGCAGGCCTTCACGTTGAGCAAGGGTCTATGGCCCTTCGGGGCTGTTGCGCCATGAGGTGTGGTTTTGTAATAGGAAATTACTCCTGCACTAATCTACATGTTTGATAATCATAACATATTCAGGACTGTTATTGTTTTTATAATGTTGATGTTCACATAGCTTCGTGTTTTGTGCTCTAAAACGCCGTGCAAGTCCTTAGACTTCCGGTTAGTTCATCAAGCCATTTAGAATGTCGGCACATTTGCTATTTCACTGTACTATCAGCACATTTCTTTCGCTGTGGGATGCTTGTTTGAAACTGCGTGTTTCCTGAGTCGTGAGCTTCGTTTCGTACCGCTAACATTTTTATAAACAGGTGCTAAATCGTTACGGTTATGCTATTCATGGCAGTTTAGTCTCGTGTTGGCCCTTAAGTAGATGTAAAGGCCGCGGTTGTATTAAAAAAATATAAGTGCTTTAATTATTCGTACGCAGCTGTCAAGTACCATGGTAGTACAACGAATATTTCTATGAAGAATTAATGTGTTTGTTTGTCATATGTTGTGCTTAGTCATATTGCGTTTGTGAAATTGGGACAATGTGTGTTCAAATATCGTAACCGCTCGAGACGAGCGTATGTTAGTTTTATGATGGACAAAGCGGAGGCGAGACAGGTTTATCTCCGGGTATCTACTCCGGTATTCCCTGTCATCTTTCATTCCAGAAACACTTTCGAATATCATTTCATCTGTCAGTCATTAATGATTGCCCCAGTTATTTAGTTAAGAATATGATGTCTAGCCGCTAAACTGGAAGTGCGAGGGTTAGATTCTCTGCCAGGAAGTCGAACGATACAACACTATATTTTGCTTAGCCCACATTATGTCACACACAATGGCACCACTCACAGGTAACACAAACCCATGGTGTTTTTCACATAATGGCACCAATCACAAGGATCGGAAACCCATGGTGTTCCTCACATAGTGGCACTAATCACAGGCTACGTATACTCATGGTGTCACATAATGGTACTAATCATAGGCAATGTAAACCCACGGTGTATTACGAATTATGGTGCAGGTAACTCAGACCCATTCGGAATGCAGGAGAACCAACACAATTTATCGCAGCGTACGGCACCTACTTAAGCATTGACATTAGTGTATGTAGTCGAGCGCGCCCGCTCCCCCACCTCGATGGGTTGCACACGATGGCACTAATCACAGGCAACGTCCAGACCTGTGGTTTTCCTCACATGATGGAACTAATCACAAGTAATCTCGTGGTTCTAATTCCATCATCCATTGGTCGCCCCTTTTAGTTGCCTTTTACGACAGGCAGGGAATACCGTGGGTGTAGTCATCGTCTGCGTCCCCCACCCACAGGGGGTTTGTGGTTTTGGCTCATTTTTCATGCAAAGTCTCATATGTCTATCTCCATTAGCTTTAATGATAAGAATTAAACCCCGTATGTCTTTGCAGATCAAAATATTACGTTAAAACCTCGTAAGTCTTTACCATCCAAGATATATATATGGGTAAGTGTTTTTATGAAACGATAAATGGTACTTAAAACATCGTAAGTCTGGAAGAGTAAATGGAATTATATATGGTACTTTATTGTTAATAATCTGCGCAGCTGTGTTTAAAACCTGACATGTCTTTGTGTGTGCTGAGTTGTTATTTCTTTGCTTCTTTTGCATCATATAATTGAGCGGATGGGTTTGAATCCTTGGATGACTTGTCAGCATATTGGCCTTCGGTTCAGAGAGCCCCAGGTTTGATTCTCAGATGGGCATGGAATACTTTTTGTGATGAATACATTATTATAAATATTATAAAGGCAATAATAAATAACATTAGTTTTAAGTATGAAAACATTGCTTCATGTACAGACACAACTAACATGGAACGTATGAAATAAAACTATATATCTTCAATCATTACCGATATGCATTTAGGGCAGTCGCCCAGGTGCCATATGCCCTATCTGTTGTATTCCTAGCCTTTTCTTAAATGATTACAAATAAATTGGAAATTACTTGGGTTCGCAAAGTAAAAGTGTAAGATGTCTTAAATACTAAAAACGGACAGAAATTATAAATGTCATACATCATTTAAATTATGTAATATTCGATAAAGAATACTTTCAAGTTTTGCACAAAATTGTACTTTTTTATTCCCCTGTAAATGCGATCAAACATGCTTTTAGAGTTTGAAAAGTAAGCCGAGGATATGTAGGTTCCCCGCTCAAAAATAATACATAGAAAAACGGACATTTCTCCGGGAAAATTTCACCTTCTGAAATTGATACCACCCTCTGCCTATGGTCAGGAGAGATTGCTTTCTTCGTACAAGAATATTCAGTCTGAACGGTGACATTCCGTTGCAATCTTCTGCAGACTCAGATAAAGTAATAATATCTTCGGTAAATCTCAAAGAGTTGATTTTCCCTCTTTGGATTTTGATTCCCTTTCAACTTTTCGTCTCTGAGGTCTCTGAGCCACTCTTTCGAATTTTTATATTTTCTGAATATAAAATACCCTTTCTGATGCTAGGTGAAAATTCCAACCGTGGATTGGCCAGTTATTGAACCTCAGCCGCCCTACTGGAAAGCCAGTAGGTAAGCTACTGCGCTAAACATGTCTCTCGGACCATGAATTAGACTAATGAAAGTATGGGTAGAAATATATAGATTGGTTAATTCTGAATAATATTTAAAACATATTTTTACACTTCCAGACAATGTTTGTTCCTCAAAGGAAATGATTAGGAAAATTTAAATCGTATCGTAGTCCGTTTACCCTCCAGGGTTGGCTTTTCCCTCAGACTCAGCGAGGGATCCCACCTCTACCGCCTCATGGGCAGTGTCCTGGAGCTTCAGATTCTGGGTCGTGGGTTACAACTGGAGAGGATGACCAGTACCTCTCCCAGGCGGCCTCACCTGCTATGTTGAACAGGGGCCTTGTGAGGGGATGGGAAGACTGGAAGGGATAGACAAGGAAAAGGGAAGGAAGCGGTCGTGGCCTTAAGTTAGGTACCATCCCGGCATTTGCCTGGAGGAGAAATGGGAAACCACGGAAAACCACTTCCAGGATGGCTGAGGAGGGAATCGAATCCCCCTCTACTCAGTTGACCTCCCGAGGCTGAGTGGACGCCGTTTCAGCCCTCGTACCACTTTTTAAATTTCGTGGCAGAAATATTTTTTTTGCTGTTTGTCGGGAATCTAACCCAGACCTCTGGGGGTGGCAGCTAATCACACTAACCACTACAGCACAGAGGAGGACAGGAAAATTTAAAACGGTATATTTATTCGTGATTATACAGTTAATAGCATTGTCAAAACAAAATGCTAAAAATAAATGGACTGGATTGCATATAAAAAACGGATGATATTGCGTTCAGCTCTAATACTCAGGTGTCCTGCTGCAGTCTTGACACCTGCAGCACTCTCATTGTTATTTTACAGGCAAATACCTTATCATGGACGTACTGTAGTGCACTTCCTCGATATTGCAGACATAAAACATCCCTCCCCTTTACTAGCGGTTCTCCCCCTGCCCTAACAATAATGTGCAATGTAGCGCAATTCCCACTGGGCTATCCTCTGGTCATATTAAGAACGGTAGCGTGTAATTCCTGTCTCTCTACACTCACAGCAATTGAATCGTAAAATTCACAGCAGTACATTGGTAGTAATTAATAATAATGTTATTGTCTTTTACGGTTTTCGGAGACACCCAGGTGCAGGAATTTAGTCCCGCAGGAGTTCTTTTACGTGCAAGTAAATCTACGGACACGAGGCTAACGTATTTGACCACCTTTATTAATATCAGTGGGCTGAGCCAGGATCGAACCTGCCAAGTTGGGGTCAGAAGGCCAGCGCCTCGACCGTCTGAGCCACTCAGCCCGGCTGGTAGTGATTCCTCAAGCTCTGTGTTATACCTGCAGCCTATCAGTAAATTGTTAGCAGTAGAAGATAATAGGGGCGCTCAATCGATTTGCACTGACTTAGACACAGAATGGTGAAAGGCAAATTTTGGAAATCCGTCAGAATTAAAAAATAAAAATATTTGTGGCTGAATGACTTATTCGTTTCGCCTCTGTGGTGTAGTGTTTAGTGTGATTGGCTGCCACCCCCGGAGGCTCGGGTTCGATTCCCGGCTCTGTCACGAAATTTGAAACGTGGTACGAGGGCTGGAACGGGGTCCACTCAGCCTCGGGAGGTCAACTGAGTAGAGGTGGGTTCGATTCCCACCTCAGTCATCCTGGAAGTGGTTTTCCGTGGTTTCCCACTTCTCCTCCAGGCAAATGCCGGGATGGTACCCAACTTAAAGCCACGGCCGCTTCCTTCCCTCTTTCTTGTCTATCCCTTCCAATCTTCCCATGCCCCTGCAAGGCCGCTGTTCAGCATAGCAGGTGAGGCCGCCTGGGCGAGATACTGGTCATCCTCCCCAGTTGTATACCCCGACCCAGTGTCTGAAGTTCCAATACACTGGCCTTGATGCGGTAGAGGTGAGATCCCTCGCTGAATGCGAGGGAAAAACTGACCCTGGAGGGTAAACAGATAAAGAAGATGAAGACGAATTACTTATTCATAGGTTTCTCACCAGACTAATTGGGGTTTGGATCCCGATCAATGCAGGCCAGATTTATGAAATGGAAATTTGTGGTCTATTGATTCCGATTTCCGCGGCATATAACTTAAGACCTAAACGTAGAAGTACGTATTTGCTCTCATGCTTATTATGAATTTCCTCCCTGCCAAATTTTAGACGTGATTGTGAATTCTGTAACAACTAAATAACTCCCTCTTTTAACTGCAGCCAGGAAAGAGAAAAGGAAGGTGTTCAATCCTTCTATGAATTAAAGTATCGACATAAGGAAAGATGTGATCAAAAAGGGCATAAAGGTGAAATATAATCTACGCCTTGCTAAAACTAATACCTGCCGGACTTAGTGGCTCAGACGGTTGAGGCGCTAGCCTTCTGACCCTAACTTGGTCGGTTCGATCCTGGTTCAGTCCGGTGGTATTTGAAGGTACTCAGATACGTCAGCCTCATGTTGGTAGATTTTCTGGCACGTAAACTCCTATGGGACCAAATTCCGGCACCTCGGCGTCTCCGAAAACCGACAGAAGTAGTTAATATGACGTGTAAACAATAACATTATTATTTAGCTTCGTGTTGATCGGCCTTTGAAGGGACCCGCGTTATGTTAAATGGTATGTGCTCTACAATACAGGAATTATTTTGTCAGTACTATGCGAAAATGGAACTGGTTGCCCAGTGACCTAAAGCCCTATACAGACGAGGACATTTCTTGCACCTGACATGGCGCAGTACAATGGTACAACTTCCTGATCCATGAAATGGCACACCATCTTGCAGCTTCCTTTGAACACACGACGACAGTCGATGGGGCAATACGTGTCAAGAAAATTGCTGACGACGAAGTACTTCAGGTGGTAGCTGCTGTTCATGCAGTCATTACGACGATAATATCACTACGTCGTCAACGGAGAAATTTACGTTGGTATAACAGACGGTGTTTTTAATAGACCTTGGATACTAAAACGTGGCGAAGGCGGTCGAGAATTTCACAGTCCGTTAAACGATGAACTGAGAATAGAGGACAGAGAATCTTACAAGAATTTTCTTAGGATGAGCGAGACGGAATTCACGAAATTGCTACGTTTAGTAGGCCCAAGCATAACGAAGAAGAATAGAGTTATGCGAGAAAGTATCTCAGCTTCCATCAACCAAGTTATTATCTCATCGCCACGATGACGTTGGTACACAGCTATATCTCACATTCAACGCATTAAGAAGCTGCTGTATCTACCTTACATGCTAGTAGCTTCCAAACTAACCCCTTCATTTTTTGCAGGTTACTGCTGACCCTGAAGTTTTTAGCAACGGGAAAGAGCTACTGGAACTTAATGTTTTCATTCAGAATTAGAGATGGCATACAAATATGGGTATATCGTAAATATCGATATTTTGAGATGGAAATATCGATATATTGATATCGATATTTTGAGGTCCGATATATTTTTGATATCGATATCTTGTGCCCAATATATCGATATTTCTGTCTAATTTAATACTTTTGGCTTCGATTTGATTCTTTTTCAGACCCTTTCAATATTTGCATGCTACAGTTACGAAATTTGAATTTTCATTTCTCAATTCACTTCAGTAAATAACAGTGATAATATCACAACTCATTCATCATGCATACCTTGTATGCATAGCTTTACACGTTAGCTAGGCAATACTCGAGCATTATAGCGACCTCTGTCCCAGCAGTGGGACTGCTTCAAAGGCCGGTGACACCATCACGGAAAAAACAAATAACAAAAACGATTAAACGGCAAACATCCAAGCTGCTTTTTCTAAATGGTTTACCTAACAGGTATTGGAAATTGACCTAAGATCATCATGTTTTCTTTTTCACGAATAAATGGAATTGCAGTGCTGAGGAAGAAGTTGGGAAGAAAATGTTTTATTATTTTGTAGAGCTCTGATAGTTATCAGATGTACTTCGTACACAAATTACACGTTTGTAGTTTTTTCCATATGGTTTTGCAGTGTAAGTTATTAGCTCGTTACTAGACACGTTATATACTGTTTTTCTAAGCATCATAACATCTTTCGGCCGTAAATGTTTTTATGTGTCATTCTAGTGAAAACGTCATGTTACTGGGTCATTGTTTTAAGCTTGTTTTCTGATCTGTGTCAAGACTTGTTAAACCTAATGAATCGTTTAATCATTGTGTTGAATGTAAAACTAGACTTACAATAATGGATCCTTCCTTATTCGAATCAGAAGTACAACAGAATAATACTACGTTTAAAAGAAACAAACTATATGCACAGATATATACAAGTAAAAGGTCTTCAACAATATATATCATACAGATCTCACACCGATTCGGCCCAAAATTTGGCCACTTCAAGAGCATTTAGATTGGCCAGCACCAAGTCTTCTATTGTGCAGTTTGATGGACACAGGCGGCAGCATAGCGGGTGTTTGGTTGTCTGAAGTTCACCGCAGTCACAAAAGGCCGTATCGATGGGGAAGTTCCATTTATATAGATTCGCTCTGGTTCCACCCACTCCAGATCTAAGTCTGTTTAAGGACCTCCAAGTCAACCAGTCCTCGGTGTGACCGGGAGGCAACACTTCCCGTGGTTCCATCCATTTCAAGAAGCCAGGGGTCTTTTGTTTCCATTTGGTAATCCTGACTTTGTCCGATGATCCTTCCAGGTGTTCTGAAGATGTTAAAGAAGCTTTCCTCGACTTCAGTCTTCGTTGGGCAGGTTGGTATCCAAAGAGTGGATGTGAAGGCATTAGACTTGTTTTAAGCCTTTCGTTCTTGGCAGCAACCTCTCTCCTGACATCACAAGGAGCAATACCGGCAAGGTAATTGATTTTCCCGAGAGGAGTTGGCTTCAGGACACCAGTAATTATTCTACAAGTTTCATTGAGTGCCACATCAATCTGTTTTGCTTGGGCAGATTTGTACCATGCTGGACAGGCATATTCACCGGCGGAGTAACATAAGGCTAGTGCAGTAGTTCTAACAGTTTGTATGTGTGTGCCCCAAGTATATCCAACAAGTTTCCTAAGTAGTGTGTTCCTGGAAGAGACCTTTTGTTTTACATTCATACAGTGTACCTTGAAGGTGAGACTGCGATCGAGGGTGACGCCCAAGTATTTGGGATGTAAGCAGTGGTCTAGCGTAGCTCCATTCCATGTCACAATGAGTTATCTGTTGGCTTGTCGATGTCGTAAATGGAATGCACAAAATTGGGTTTTGCTCGGGTTTGACACAAGTTTGTTTTGATCATAGTAGTTGCCGAGTTCTTCTAGGGCAGCTTTCAGGGTGCATTCTATCGCTTCAAAACTATCTGACTGGACAGCGAGAGCAAGGTCATCAGCATAGATGAAACTCTTGGTGTCTTAAGGCTGTGGCTGATCATTTGTGTATATATTAAATAACAAAGGTGCCAGTACACTTCCTTGAGGCAAGCCGTTCGTTTGAGTTCGCCAACGACTTCGCCGACCCTGAAATTCAACAAAGAATAGGCGGTTATGAAGAAGTGTAGCTACCAGTCGTGTTAACTCAAGATCTTTAGTAAGATTGTGAAGCTTTTTTAACAGGAGTCTATGGTTTACCGTGTCATACGCCGCTGTGAGATCAACAAATGCTACGCCTGTGACTTTTTTTAAACTCAAAGCCATCTTCAATGTGCTGAGTTAGAAGCTGATTCCTGCTCGTGGTGCCCCTGCTAAGGTAGATGGAATTAAATCTCCATTACCGAACCGAACGTCAGCATTCCAGAAGTACTAGATGGCAACTACTCTTCAAAGGCCTTTTTCAAGGCCGAAATTAACAATAATGGATAATACCACCAATATTTTAAAAACGGATATATCGATATTTTGAAGACCGATATTTCAATGACATCGATATTTTAATACCGATGGATCGAAAAAACGATAATTCGATATTTTGAAAAGTTTTGCCATCACTATTCAGAATATCTGCAAGTACAATAGCATCAAACATTGCTGAAACTAGTGAAGCAATATACAAGTGCTTGAAGGATTCATACATGGAAGCAATACTCGCTGCTAATACAGTACTTAGAAAATGAAATTGAAATAATTAACTCTCATGCCATCTATATATATAACATGCTTAATTCTGTCATTCACAGCGATACTGAGAAAACGAGAAGGTTTCAACAGCTGAAATAAGTACCAATTATACATTTGTATGCTATCTTTACAAAACAATTCAATGAACCTCTCACGACAACGCCTTTGTACTTTTTAGAATATGTTTCCATCAACGAAGTTATTATCTCATCGCCCCGATGTTGTTCGTACACAGCGATATCTATCGGCATGATATCGAACTGCGTCGGGTTTCTGTTGCTTTCCAGAGAGATGTGGAGAGAACGATAACGTTTGACATACTGAAACTGGTACAAGGTATGGTTTACAAGAACAATGCAAGGATGACCATCATACTTGAACTGCTTAGTGAAAAATATTCACTTTCAGTGAATTTCTTCCATTCTGGAGTATGAAAAAAGAGTAACTCTAAGCAAGGAAGCAGACCGTCTGGTGGCCGTGGTCGTTAAAGTGTGAAGCTACTGTCTCAGACCTTGCTTCGACAGCTCAAATCCTATTCGTCGAGAATATTTTTACCATCAGAATGTTGGCTGGCAGGTTAGGAAAAGTGGTGGTATATAATTTCTAATCGCTAGTTTGTGTGCCAAAAGTCCGGATTAAATTCCAAACCTGTACGCAGTGCTCGAATGGAGTGTGGCCATACGACGCTGTTGATGGTGATTCGTCCAGCGGACGGAGACGTGTAACTCCGTCAGCAGAGCCCTTGGTGCTATTCGAACGGGCGAGTTGGTCGTGCGGTTAGTGGGGAACAGCTGTGAGCTTGCATCCGAGAGATAGTGGGTTCTATCCCCACTGTAGGCAGCCCTGAAGATGGTTTACCGTGATTTCCCATTTTCACACCACGCAAATGCTGGGGCTTGTACCTTAATTAGGGCCACGGCCGCTTCCTTCACACTCCTAGGCCCTTCCTATTCTATCGTCGCCATAAGACCTGTCTGTGTCGGTGCGACGTAAAGCAAATCGTAAAAGGTGCTATTCGACAGCTGTAGGCTCTGTGCGAACACCGAGCTCCCTTTCTACTGTCATATATCACGTCATACATTTCAATTCTCGATCATCAAAGGCTGTATGCATTTCATGTGTTAAATCAATTGGTTTTTAAATGCAATGCACTAAAACTTCATGAGGAAGACGGAAAGAGTAAACAAAGGCAAAAGTAGCAAAGATACAGTATGCAGTTATGGAGAAAAAATAAGAGCTAAAAACGATGCGTTTGGAAGCAGATGAATTGAGTAAAGTTACATTACAGGAAAGACAGAGAGACGACTCTAAATTCGCAGGGCTATGCGTGTAAAATAACAATGTTAGATGTCCGGCTCGATGGCTAAATGGTTAGCGTGTATACGTCGTCTTCATCATCAATTCATCCTCATTACGACGCGCAGAAATACCTGCACCTGGCGAGCCGAACATATCCTCGGACACTCCCGGCACTAAAAGCCACACGCCATTTCATTTTTCATTACTATGTCAGAAGACGCGGAGTAAATGTGAACGCAACGTTCTGTTCAGAAATTTTCGTCAGCCGGGTGTCAGGTGTGAGTAGTCGGGAAGGAAACAGGGCGTAAAGAATGGATATGATAATTAATAATATAGGACAAGGAAACATCAACTGCGCGACGCAAAGCAACTTGAAAAAAAAAATGCCATTAACTGCGAAACTGAACTACCGTATGTTAGTGTTATCACATATAAGACATAACAGTATTTTGAACTTCTACCGTCCTATTGTTCGTTCATAATCATTTAACACCAAAAGGCTTACCATTTCATTGCTGTGGAGTGCCATACGGGTTAGTGACACCATGCGGAATCGCATGCAGTGGCGTATACTGAGGGCTATCAAGGCTATCAGTGAAGCCCTTAACCTCAAATGAGCAAATGAGAACGATGGTGATCTTAAGCAAATTATATTATAAGCATCTGGCACATTGTTCCATTTACAAAACTTGAACGCAATGAGATAAAACGTCGCTCGTATTTCTGAGTGCAAGACATCGGAGAAAGATATTGCAGCCCAAGCACTGCGTCCCTCTCCCCTCGCCTCACCTCGCATGGCTTGACTCAGAATAGCCGATAGGTGCGGGGACCGGGGAAAATAGTTGTGCTAGGCTTCGGTCTGTCAGATCGCCACTGTTAACAAAGGAGAGAGAGCTCAAAGACACGAAGTTCTGCGGAAGTTTCCGAATTGACACATTGACACATCGTATATACTTCCTCACCACATATTTCTGACTTGATTATACAAATGACAGAGTGCTGATATTTCACTCCCTTTTGCTTCTACATCCTTGTAAGAAGACACTGCAGGGCTACTGTGATAGGAGTAATAACATCATCTTTTTATAGGTAGATATGCTAAAATGAAATGCACTTTTTCAGGTTTAGTGTTCTCTTTGGTTGGTTGGTTGGTTGGTTGGTTGGTTGGTTGGTTGGTTGGTTGGTTGGTTGGTTGAAATCGAACCTGTGATCAAGGGTCGGACACCACCACTGATCTCGCGAGGAAGCTAATAAACGAGCTGGTAATGCTGTAAAATTCAACATTTTAATAATAATAATAGTAATAATAATAATAATAGTAATAATAATAATAATAATAATAATAATAATAATAATAATAATGGTGCATGGCATCTGTATAGGCTTGGTGGGGACCTAATGAGGAAAGGTGAAGACGTGATAAACACCCAGGCCGCAAGCCAGGGAAATCAATCTATCAAAGACAAACATTCTATCCATTTCGCCACAAACCCGGACTTTAATTTGCCAAACCTTAGGATACCATCTTCACTGATCAGGTGTTGATTATTGACAGTAGCAGAGGCTAGGGCAGCAGCTTGTGAAACAGTACTGACCACCCAGCAGGCTACTCCGTTGGCTATTGGCTGCAGCTCAGAACGCTTAGGGCTTGACATTCACTAAACCAACTATCGAAAAGGAGTAACCTAACTCCTCTATTGGTAGCCCACGTCTTGATCCCAGCATACGCCACTGATCCCATGCGATTCCACTCTGATCCAGGCACCGCTCGCGCACGACACTATGTTGTAGTCAAGCCAAACATTTAAACTCCTATATAATTTATGCAATTATTCTGACAATAATGAAGATTTGTCATATAAATAAACCGCTTTACAGCAAACTAGAACTAGAACATATCTAGGTTATGTTAGCGGGGTGGTATGTAAAAACGGCATGGTGGTCCGCCCGTTAAAAAGGTTCTAGAGAGAACATTGAGAAAGATTGAGTTATTCATATGTACGAGGCAGAACGGCTCCCCTTCGCGCTCTTTCAACATTAGACCAGCTGCTTACAATGAACAACAAATCACTTTTCGCTAGAAATAAGATCTTGATTGGTTCAGGCTTCAGAAAGTGCCTGACAGTAAATGTTCACTTTTACAGAGCAGGTGTTATTCAGTGAAAATTTAATATTCTACTTTATTGCTCAAAATGAAGAATTAACTTCACTGAATGGCTTCTAAAACTCGAAAACAGAGAACTCTGCCAAATGGCACTACTGAGATTCTTCAAACCGGTATTTCAAAAAACTGTACGAGATTCAACTGGTTTTTCTTTTCGTCCAACTTAGAGTACATTTGTTAATAAAATAGAAATTTGCTTTGCCCAAGAAACGAACAAGTTAACATCATCAACCGATGGGTTCTAAATAGTTTGATAGGTGACAAAAATCGTATGTTATTATTGACTCCATAATGTTAATGAAGTTAACAAAGCTTTTTTGTGCAATGAAAAGGGAATGAATTTACGGAAGCTAGACAAAAAATATCGTTCATGCAGAAATTAAGACGGACTTAGCTTTAGGAAAAAAAGTGTTTTATACCAAGGACAGATTTAGAATCTGTGAATCCAGGTATACCATTCGTTCTTAAATGGAGGCAATCTCGTCTTCATTTAGCCATCTCTGTCACAATGAATAAGTCACCATCATAAAAATTAATGTTGGGTTATATCTCCACACACCAGTGTTTTGGACAGTTGGATGTAGCTTTACCAAGAGTACGCAGATTCATAGATGTCAAAGCACAACTCCGAGCTGCACTCAATAATGTTTGTAAGGAAATACTGCAATACCCGTTTTGATTCCATTCGAATGCGGCATAAAACCTGGAACGTGTAACTTTCATTCATACGATATATTGTTACGAGTAAAACTCCATCTGTGTCATTACTCTAATTTATTTCAGGATGACCTAATAAACACACACACACACACACACACACACACACACACACACATATATATATATATATATATATATATATATATATTTATTTAAACACAAACAATTCTAACAGTTATGAATGACCACACTAATAACCAGTCTATTTACAAATCTTTCTACCTTATGGCGCAGTAAGGGTCCAGCCCGTTCCTTTACCGGGGATACTACCGGTAATCCATACTTTCACTTTTTCCCAAGTCCAGTCACCACCTGCAGCCACTGTGCGTAGACAGCTGGATTTGAACACAGTGCTATACAACATACGACGACTGTTCGTCGGTTTGACTCCAATGATAGTCCAGTACTTCACAGTCACATGAAGTGAACAACTGAACAGCTCAACAGTATTCAACAGAAGGACGATACTCACAACGGCGAACATTAACACAGGTCCATTTATCCTCGCACTCACGATAGCGCGTTTCCTCGCTGGCTCACGGCGATCCTCAGTCCACAGAATTACACGAACACACAGTACAATCTTTCGTTCTGTCGTCTTAACCTCCACATTGGTCTCTCAGACACCACAACAACAGCTCCTTGTTCATATCTAGGTGGGATACTGGCGACGGCCAACAGTCTGTCGCCCTCAGCCCAGCCACCGAACTCCAACTCGATGAGTGTCACACTGATTCCCCCACGAAGTCCAACTCTGACTGACTGTCCGCGGCTAGGCTCCCTTTTTATAGCTCGCGTGCTTTGATCCAGAAATTTCACGCTGTCACCACAGGCAGAACATTCTCGTTGAATCTCCGAGGAACTCACAGGTAAGTCGGCCACCAAGAACAATACACGGAAGGGCCCATCCCATAAGCCGGCTGGGAGATTCCAGGTCGTCTCGAATCACCAGTCCCTTCTTTTAAGTACCGAAAGGAGCTACCAAAGGACTGGCACGTAACAATATTAACAGCCCTTTTAGAATTTCCAATTATTTTATACAGAGTAATTTCGACTGTCGAAGGTAGGCTTATGTACTAGTATTTATATATTTATCTATCGGACACTTCCCTATAAAAATGTATCGTCACATTGTGTATTCTCTTCTAACTTCAGTAATGTTAATATATTTCCTAAGTAGTCAGCATTTAACACATACCACTGCACTAAATTTGCATCAGGTGAAGGCTGTTAACAGTGGCATACTTTTATGAAAAAGAAAATAAAACGTAGTGTAATCAAAAACTTAGACTAATGTTGTTACTCATTTTCACTTAAGTCTTCCCCTTGTATATTACAAATTAGATTTCATATTGTCTCTTTGATTTCATTATTAAAGCTTTACTTTTAAGCTGCTGTAATGAAGCAGTGACATAATTTCCAAGGACTTCTAGATCCGTTGGTGCAGGTTTAGGTTTGCTGATACTGTTCAGAATACTACCAGCTCTCTTCAAATTATCATTTTCCTCTTGCAGCATGTCAGAGCACCTCTTTCCTTTTCTCCGTTCGGTCACTTCACTTCCACCTGGAGTAGGCCTGCTTAATGATGACACTCTTTCTAACGGAGGGTGGTCTTGTGGAACATCCCACTCTGTGGTAATTACGGAATCCTCACAACCATCACCAGGAGAGGACTTATCAGTGGTGAGTGACTCATCTGCAGGTTTACAGTAAAGGAAATTCACAGACCCCACTATAAATTTTACAACTTTAAGATGTTTATGTACGCAACAACCACATAACTTGAACAACTTATAACAGTGAAAACTGACGTGCACAAAATGTACTTACTGTATTGTTAAAGTACTCAGGATTTTTTCGAGAATTGTCAGTACTGTAAATCCATTTCCTTGACTGAACATGGTCTCTCCGCAATTTCTCAAAATACGGAACCGTAGATTTATGTACTTGTTCTGACCCCATTCCACTCTTCATCGAATTCTTGATATTATTTAATTCAGACACAAACGTTGTTCGTAAAGTCTTCATCTTGGCTATTATATCGTCGTGTGACGTCGCCCTAACCTCTTTCATCGTAGCAACTATTCTAGCATATTTATTATGGTATGCCGGTGATTTTGAATTATACAGGCATGTCTCCTAGCAGTATGCTTTACTAAGAATATCTATAGTTATCTTAGAACACCCCATTCGTGCACAACTACTATTTCACCTATGCCAATATACCAAATCACAACAAATGGTAGGTATATGGCGTGTACGCCATTCCTGGCGCAATGAATATCCTTGTCTGTACAGGGCTTTAGGCACACTCTATCTGAACCGGTATTTAAAGAATGTTGGCAGCGGTACTTGGACGGATTGGGACAATTTTCTTTATTGTGACTGGGCGAGTTAGCCATGCGGTTAGGGGCGCGCAGCTGTGAGCTTGCATTGGGAGATAGTGGGTTCGAATCCCACTGTCGGCAGCCCTGAAGATGGTTTTCCGCGGTTTCCAGTTTTCACACCAG
Organism: Anabrus simplex; assembly: GCF_040414725.1. Lineage (NCBI taxonomy): Eukaryota > Metazoa > Arthropoda > Insecta > Orthoptera > Tettigoniidae > Anabrus > Anabrus simplex. The sequence goes on along the minus strand of NC_090270.1, from coordinate 145,064,706 downwards.
ACAAATGCTGGTATTGTACCTTAATTAAAACCACGGCTGCTTCCTTTCAACTGCTAACTCTTTCCTATGCCATCGTCGCCATAAAACCTACCTGTGTCGGTGCGACGTAAAGCCACTAGCAAAAATCGATCGATTCTTTATTCTGGATTCTTTTATACATGTTTATTTTTTCTTTCTCTTAATGTGTTTTTATAACTGTGTACAATTTAGTATTATGTGTGTGTGTGTCTAGTATACTGTTAAACTGTATGTACATTACAATACTTGGTTTGGCAGAATATCAGGCTTCATAGCCTTAATCACGCCAAGTACATAAAGGCATAATAATGGCTCTTAGACAATGTCTAATGTCGCTTTCATCTCTGTAATTTTGGAAATGTCTGACCTTCTCGTACGTTGGGCATTTTTGGATGTAGGACGTCTCTGTGTAGCTGACGATTTAGTAGTAGGACTTACAGTTTCTTGGAACTATTAAACACAGGTTCTTAAACGATGTACTAAGTATGTGAAAAATTCGTTTAAAATTTCGTTTATCTTGGAATCGGTGATCCCATTTAGAGAGTCAATATTTTCAGAGAGGTAAGCAGTGAAATCTTTGACCAAGTTCTAACTGTATTTTTTCTAATGTCTGCAAGCGCAACAGGATCAAGCTGGAGCTCATTCACTTATACGAAAACTTGAAGGAGTGGAAAGAAAATCCCAGCAACAATTTTTTTGCTAGGGGCTTTTACGTCGCACCGACACAGATAGGTCTTATGGCGACGATGGGATAGGATAGGCCTAGGAGTTGGAAGGAATCGGCCGTGGCCTTAATTAATGTACAGCCCCAGCATTTGCCTGGTGTGAAAATGGTAAACCACGGAAAACCATCTTCAGGGCTGCCGACAGTGGGATTCGAACCTACTATCTCCCGGATGCAAGTTCACAGCCGCGCGCCTCTACGCGCACGGCCAACTCGCCCGGTAGCAACAATTTCAGCTTCTCTCACCGCTAACTGAAGTTTCCGTTTCATTGCATTTAGTTTTGGCATTACATTCGGAAGCCATGCAACAGATACGGCATTTACTCTAATAATAACCCTTTTTATGATATTAAGATTTTACTCATGTTTTAACATTTCATTCAGCGACCTCGTTGTCTACCACACTCTGGTAAAAAAAAAAAAAAAAAAAAAAAAAAGTTCATCTATTAAATAGGTGAAGGTCCGGTTGGTATATCTCCCAGCGCACATTCAGGTCAGCTGGCCATAAAAGGCAATCCTCCTTTTCCGAATTATTTTACTGATGTTCCTTACATGCGTGTATATTTCATGATTATTAGCTCTTTGATTTCCAATATCTCTATCACAATTTAACTGTTCATTGCGAGGCATTCATCTGATAGGTTTGGCAGTAGTGTCTAGGGATTCAGAGAAGGTTCCATGATAGTTTGCGAAAGTCAGACGGCGAGTAGTCAGGATTATTATTATTATTCCTTTGTTGGTGGGATGTAGTGTTTACAGTGTACTATGTCTTCTTGTATGGGCTAGAATAAATTCGTTACTTTTGTTGATTTGTTTCACTTCCATCCTTGGCTTTGGCAATATGAAAGAGACCAAATATGAGTGATGCTAGTAATACCATTCCTTATGCAGCTAGTCCCTGTTATTAATGGTGTGAAAATTTCATTCATAGGGTCGGTTTGTGCCTGATTGCCGTGCACATGGCCAACTGATAAGTGAAGAAAGCAACGGGAGACTACCTCCTTGTTCATTTCCCTAGTATGCCTCTTCAGTGACGTCTAGTTTATCTATGACAGTTGTTGGTGGAACTGTTGAGGATCCAACCAGCCTTCGAGCTGAGTACCCAACACACAAAAACACATTATTATTATTATTATTATCATCATCATCATCATCTGTTTACCCTCCAGGTTCGGCTTTTCCCCCGGACTCAGCGAGGGATCCCACCTCTACCGCCTCAAGGGCAGTGTCCTGGAGCTTCAGACTCTTGGTCGGGGGATACAACTGGGGAGTATGACCAGTACCTCGCCCAGGCGGCCTCACCTGCTATGGTGAACAGGGGCCTTGTAGGGGGATGGGAAGATTGGAAGGGATAGGCAAGGAATAGGGAAGGAAGCGGCCGTGGCCTTAAGTTAGGTACCATCCCAGCATTCGCCTGGAGGTGAAGTGGGAAACCACGGAAAACCACTTCGAGGATGGCTGAGGTGGGAATCGAACCCACCTCTACTCAGTTGACCTCCCGAGGCTGAGTGGACCCCGTTCCAGCCCTCGTACCACTTTTCAAATTTCGTGGCAGAGCCGGGAATCGAACCCGGACCTCCGGGGGTGGCAGCTAATCACGCTAACCACTACACCACAGAGGCGGCATTATTATTATTATTATTATTATTATTATTATTATTATTATTATTATTAATCGGATCCAGACACGTTGGTACGTGGGGCTGACGATCAAAAAAGTTTAGCCATATAATACTTATGAAAACAGAATTCATTCGAGAAATTTCCGCTCGGTTTATAGATTGTAAGTTCCGTAATCGTGATGAATTATTCTCAGCATTTCAGGTGAGTAATTTCCGTGAGATATACACACTGGCCAGCTCTTCTTCCTGTTTGGAACCACGGTTGGCCAGTTTGTTCACCCTCGGAACTAATAGAGTGGAAAAGTGGCGAGGAGGGGAACAATCAACCCAGCTGCACTACTTACTAGGGCATGGTGCCCGTATCTTCAGGAGCAATTATGTAAACAAAAACTACATTTATCCATAATTTAGTGTCATTAACAGCTCATTAGTTATCAAGAATCGATATGGGTACTGGTCAGAATCTTGGTGTAATGCAATAATGATATCGAGACCGCTGGGTGGCCCGCAGTGTGCGTTCATGCATTCAAATTGCTGTTGCAATCACGTTGTTATTATAGTGCCTGAATTCTCAGGATGCGTTGAATGGTTACACGAGCCTACATTCTCATACCTACTTAAATCATGTTTCACCGAGTGAGTGGGGCCGAGTGGTTAGGGGTGCTTAGCTGTGAGCTTGAATTCGGGAGATAGTGGGTTCGAACCTCACTGTCGGCGGACCTAAAGACAGTTTGCCGTGGTTTTGCATTTTCACACCAGGAAAATGCTGGGGCTGTACCTCAATTAAGGCCGCGGTCACTTCTTTCACACACCTAGCCCTTTCCTAACCCGTCGTCGCCATAAGATCTAACCGTACCGGTGCGACGTAAAGCCAATTATAAAATAAAAAATCATCATGTTTCTAGATTTCTTAACACAAACCATTAGCATTGATCATATAAATGCAAATTTTGACGATATTATATTATCGGTTCATATTTTGATCATGTGTGTATGTTCAGTACTCAGCCCGAAGACTGGTTGGATCCTCAACAGCTCCACTATTAACTGTCATAGACGGCCTAGGCATCACTGAAGAGGTGTACTAGGGAAATGAGGAGTGAGGTAGCTTCCCGTTGCTTTCCTCACTGAGACAGAATTTGCTATTATATATAATAAGAATATTATTTGCTTTACGTCCCACTAACTACTTTTCGAAGACGCCGAGATGCCGGAATTTAGTCCCTCGGGAGTTCTATCACGTGCCAATAAATCTACTGCGTATTTGAGCACCTTCAAATGCCACCGGACTGAGCCAGGATCAAACCTGCTACGTTGGGGACAGAAGGCCAGCGCCTTCAACCGTCTGAGCCACTCAGCCCGACACTATTATATATCAGACTGCTAAGCCAAGTGAACTTCATGCACCAACCGACCCTACGAGCAACATTTTCACACCAATCATAGCAGGGACTGGCTGCAAAAGGAATGGCATTACTAGCATCGCTCATACCTCAGTCACTTTCATATTGTCAAAGCCAAGGATAAGACTTAATTTAATTTAATTTAATTTCGTGTGGCTATTTCTAGGCGGGTGCAGCCATTGTAAGGCAGACCCTCCGATGAGGGTGAGCGGCATCTGCCATGTGTAGGTAACTGCGTGTTATTGTGGTGGAGGAGAGTGTTATGTGTGGTGTGTGAGTTGCAGAGATTTGGGGACAGCACAAACACCCATCACCCGTGCCACTGGAATTAACCAATGAAGGTTAAAATTCCCGACCCGGGCGGGAATCGAACCCGGGTCCCTCTAAACCGAAGGCCAGTACGCTGACCATTCGGCCAACGAGTCGGACAGGATAAGACTGAGATACATCAATGAAAGTAACAAAATAGCTCTAGCTATACCAGGAGACACCCAGGAAAGGCATAAACATGGAATAAAATCAAACGGTAATTTTGTCGCATTTTTGGTTAGTTTTTGCTTTTCCCTATAACTTCGTTATAAGCGTATAATGATTTCTGCTATATCGTATGAGTTGCATACTGTAAAAGTCTGCCTGGGGCTGTTTCTTCATAGGTGCAGTATGGCACTGGCCATGTAGCTTCCACCGAAGTGTCAATCCCATTACGGCTGTAAAGGTATAGCTGCTGCAGAGGTATTGATGGTACTGAGTAAAGAAATGGCAAACTATCTCACTTATCATTCTCCCTAGTACGCCTCATTACGGCGGCGCCATTGGTTTATGTTGTTTCTTTATTACAGCATAACTTCCTGTGGCGCTGATTGATGATGCAATCAGTCTCCGAGTTAATGACTTGACAGACATACACAGAATGACTGACTGTAAGATTAATTTCAGACTCGGCTATAATATCGATGGAGTGAAGATTTCTATTGTATTAATTTTGAGCATATTCTATGATGTTTGAGAGGATGGTACTTGTATTAACAGGCAAGAATGTGGGGGAAGTAGGGTTATTAGCTTAATCGAGACTTTTCCTAGATTATGCGACCACTGAAACTCGTCTTCTTGTACAGTAATCCATTAGTGGAGATCAAGTGATGCATTCCATTCTTTTTTGGAAGGATGGTGCGAGTTATTAAGAGTAAAGCATTTTCAGGTTGATTTTATAAAGTACTGAGAGAATATTAAGAAACAGGTAAATAGAAAATTATTGAATTCGCTATGCAATGTCTTAATTCCATCAATTTTGTTTTCAAATGCTAGACTTGAGGAAGTACTTCCACACATCTAACATAGTTTCTCTAAAACATGAGTAAAAGTAAGTGAAATTGTGAAATGATAAGTCTTAGTCATATTACATTCTTAAGATCACAATTTATATCACATATGACGTTTTTTGTCATAAGTGTAAGTATACTTAAAATGTATTTCGATTATAGTCCACCTGTTTCAGTAGTTACGTTTATGTTAGCGATGAAGACGTCCGAAATTGTTTTTGATACGGTTCACAGGGGTGGGAAAGAGGCAACAATCCGTTAGTCTGAGCGATGGAGATATAAACAGTTCACTATTAATTAGAATTGAAACAGGAGAAACATCGTACCAGGAAAATGCTCGGACTACTTTGACAGTCCTAACCATGTCCTATCCCATCGTCGCCATATTGCCGATGTCGGTACGACGTAAAACGAATAGCAATCTGCCAGTCTTCATCACCTTTCCGTTCATTGCCCTACAAACTCTCTCGAAGCACACATTGGACTTCTTGTTCCTCATGTAAGAATCGTGGGTGATTCCACAAAACATTCGTAATTGCCTACCATTTCATAATGGCTTGACAGATATTATAGGTCAATTCTAAGCCATCGGATGTCCGACTGTGTTAGCTCCATACTACATTCTTTAGCGTTTGAAGATTCATGGCTGACCACATGCACAGTGCCTCATTTCCAGCCTTTGTATACATACAGTAACAATACTCCGGAGTAACATAATAAAAATCAGGGTATATTAGATTTGCTGTGTGCCACTGTCGTATCTTAGGTGGATCACCTGTACATTTGATTTACAAGTTAGTATGTTGTACACCGCAATCATGAAGATGAGCCAGAATGCTTAGCGCGGTTCGTAGGTTAAAAGCAATGAGCCATGTTGTCAGCTAGTGAGAGTCGTAAGCTACATCATACGCTGTACATCCTACAAGATGATCCTACAGATTATTGTGATGTTGATTAGGCCTTATGCTGCTCCCTACTCAATAACTCCCTCCTTCAACTAATTCTTTGACGAAGTTTCTCTCGTTACCAGAAATCGTTCACCAATACACGTTTCCGTACATTGTCTACAGTACCAATTTTATTCATTTATTTGCCTAATATTTAGATCTGTGAGACCTACGTGGTAGCACGACTGTTTAGCTTCGTAGTCTACGGCTGAAACAGAGTGGTGTGCTACGATTCGATTCGGGAGATTGATTGTTGGAATCCACCATTGACGATCCTTGAAATGATTTTCCGTTGTTTCCCATTTCAACTACAGGCAAATGCCGTGGTGGAACATTTGATATAGTCCATGGCCACGTCCTTCCAATTCCTAGTCTTTACCCCTACCAGTGACCGTTTATCTCGAGATCTGGTTACGTGACACAGTAAACAACAACAATTGATTAATTTTATTTAGGTGCTGAGTGCTTCCTGATATTCAGCTGAGTTTTGACTTATCTTTTCAACTACAAGATACCACAGAAGCTCTCAAGAGCATAAAACTAGGCAGAGCTGCAGGTATCGATGGAATTTACCGTTAGTTTCTGCCGCATTGTGGATCAGCCACGATCACATGGCTTACCGCCTTTTCCTCGAACATTTTGGAATTTTTTTCAAAATCAATTCTTTTAAATACCAGCGATCGCCAAGACCAACAAAGATTCGTACAAAGGGGAAAATTATCGCCCTATAACCTCGTAAGCGTCACAATGAGGCTACTAGAAAGAATTTCTGATACCATCAACAAGCATGCCACACCAGAAAGGCTGGCTTCAGACCTGGGAGAAGATGTGGTGAGCGGGTTCTTGACTTGGTGATCTGTGTTGAAAAAGTTTTCAGAAGAAATGCGTAAACATGGCTGTTTTTTGGACCTCTCAGCGGCTGAATGACACAGTCTGGCGTGAACCTCTTCTTTTCAAATTCATCAGTGCCATTGATTGTTTGAAGCTCACTAACGTTATCAGTACCATGCTCAACGATAGATATTTCCAGATTTTCACTGAGGATTTAAAGAGAAACATAAGCTAAACGATGGGCTTCCGCAAGGGTCTGTGTTAGGCCCTGCTGTCTTCGATTTACACACACATGACTTATCAGAAACGAAGTCCAGGATTTTTTAATGCTGACGACATTGCCTTGTTATGTCAAGATTAAAACTTCTCTGAAGCAGAAGCAACATTTATTTTATTATTTACTTTTAATGTTGAAAAAGTTCTTAACATACTACGAAAGTCGTAAAATTAAGCAATTTCCTCAATTGTGCCGAAAGTTGAAGGGTTAAAGGGCCCGGATAGGTTTCAAATTGTTATTATTGGATAGTTCTATCAAACTAAAAAAAGCACATTTCTAAAATCACTTCCGGTCTAAAAGCAGTTCCAGAAAAACAGCCTAAAATCACTTGTTTTATTTTTCCATTATCTTTTTGATTCAAATCCTAGCCAAATTATCTTATTTACATAATTATTTCTGTGATCTGTTTCTTGGTTCAATACCCTCAGGCTTTTTGGATTTTTGGAAGTGTCCACACCGAATGTAGTTACTGTATAAGGGCTTAAGTAAAACTCTGCATTAACTCACATTAGCGCTCGTAGTGGAGCTTAAGTGATGTTGATGATGATGCTTGTTATTTAGAGGGGACTAACCTCTAGGTCATCGGCCCCTAATGGTGCGAAATGAGACTAAATGTAATGAAAATTTAAAATTCCAAAATTCATCCACTGACCAGAATTCAAAACTTGATGATGAGGAATGAATGGATGAATATGAATTTAAAATAATCAGCGGATACAACTCTCAGTACTTAAAAATAATTCCAAATCAATCCGCTGACTAGAATTCAAAAAGATGATGATTAACAATGATTATGAACTTAAAACAATCAGTGGATCCGACCCGCAATGCCCCACCTTCCCAGAGACTAAGTTAAAACAATGGTATATACTGACCAAGGGGCCGCTTCCAAAGAACAATTCAGAAGCGATTATGCTTGTTGTCTAAAGGGATCAAAAATCCAGGTCAGCGGCCCCTCATAGTGGTACTCATCTATATAAATAAAATTGTTTCTGTTTGTCTGTTTGTCTGTCTGTTTGTCTGTTCCACCATCACGTCGAAACGGCTGGATAGATCTCAACCAAACTTCATATTTAGAGTATACTGACCCCGGGGAAGGTTTCGATATGCATATCATTTTAAAATCTTTGAAAAGACGGGGGTTTTATAGGAAAAACGGTTTTCCTCCATTTTCTCTTATACTATTATAGGCAAAATATCGAATTTGTCGTATAAGGACGAGACAAAGCTCAATTTAATCCTCTTGACGCAAAGAACAAAACTCGGTAAGCCCTACGGGCCCGAAAACCATGTTTTAAGGCCCTAAAACCAACCGTTACGGAGATATTGGCACCACACTACCCCTGCTCTAGGAATCGGATAAAGAAATGAACTGCCGTAACCATGGCAACGTCAGCTCCAGGATTCTAGAGCAGTGAGATTATGCATGTACGTTTGGGCATAGCTGTCAACCAAAATAGGTACAAATAAGACTTAATATCTGGGAAAAAAATATACTGTTGTGTAAGGCACTCATAGGACTCCTTTGGGCGGGGATAAATAAAATTGTTTCTGTTTGTCTGTCTGTTTGTCTGTTCCACCATCACGTCGAAACGGCTGGATAGATCTCAACCAAACTTCATATTTAGGGTATACTCATCCCGGAGAAGGTTTTGATATGCATATCATTTTAAAATCCTTGAATAGACAGGGGGTTTATAGGAAAACCAGAATGGTTTTTCCACCATCACGTCGAAACGGCTGGATAGATCTCAACCAAACTTCATATTTAGAGGATACTCATCGCGGGGAACTTTTCCATATGCATATCATTTTAAAATATTTGAATATATGGGGGGTTTATAGGAAAATCAGAATGGTTTTTCCACCATCACGTCGAAACGGCTGGATGGATCTCAACCAAACATTGTATTTAGAGTATACTAATCCCGGGGAAGGTTTAGATATGCATATCATTTTAAAATCCTTGAATAGACGGGGGGTTTATAGGAAAACCAGAGTGGTTTTCCCACCATCACGTCGAAACGGCTGGATAGATCTCAGCCAAACTTCATATTTAGAGTATACTCATCCCAGGAAAGGTTCCGATATGCATATAATTTTAAAATCTTTGAATAGACGGGGTGTTTATAGGAAAACCACAGTGGTTTTCCTCTATTTTCTCTTATACTATTGATTTTCTGTAAACTTCGTTTACCGTACGTGAAACGTCTCTTCATTATAAACAACTTTCGTTATGTTCATAATTTACCTTACTCTTCACATGACGGAGAAATTTACAATTTTCTGCTGGTATCATGCTCTGCATTTAGTGACCGACAGACCGACAACGAACCTACAGGTTACCATGGCAACGTCTCTGACTGCATGCCAGTAGGGAAGTAACGTATTGCCATTTTCCTCATCATGCTTTTAAATTCGTGGTTGTTCCTTGGGTAGATGGCAAGAGAGGCATCAATCGGCTCATCTGCGGGATATTGGCGGAATATCGTTGGAGGTTATAACCGCCCTCGAATAGATTAAGTAATAACACCATTAGTCATCTTCATATTTGTTTACCTAAGAATCACTGAACCTAAATTTCTCCTCTGTTAGCGCTTTATTATATCCATAACTCACGGCATTTATTTATTTGTCGTTATCCGGCTGTCCTCAGTTATAATCCATTTTCTATTAGTTTCAACATTCTTAACTGTATTATTTTCTTCCTTAATTACGCCGTATGTACGTGAATGCTAGAAACTACTGGATGCATTTCCACCAAGATTCGTATTTAGAATACACCTGTCCTTGATAGGTTTCAGGGCAAATATTGTTTCTAAATCCCTGAACTAACTGGGGGTTTATACGAAACCGAAACAGTGATTTTGCACTTCCAAAAAATATACACAACAAAAGTTTATGGAAGTCTACCTACCTTGGTAGAAATTAATGTCTAAACCTTTTTTTCTCATGTGCATCATTTCGATACGAGGATCAATAAGGGAGATATCATTAAAGGACCGTTTTTCTGTACAAGTCCCATCGGACTTAACTCACGAGCGGGTGCGTGTAAAGCGTATTCCTTACAACTTGAAAACTACTGAAGACATTCGAAACAAAATTTATATTTAGCATCCACCTGTCCAAAGGTAGGTTTTAAACGTAAATAACATTTCATGTTCCGGAATGGACTGGCGGTTTATAAGGAACCGAAATGGTGATTTTACTCTTCCACAATATATACAGAACAAGACCAACCTGACTGGAAATCGACCAAACCTGATGGAATTCCACCTCTAAACCTTTTTCTTCATGTGCATTTTTTCGTCAGGAGGATTAATAAGGGAGATATCATGAATGGTCACTTTTGCAGGTTAAGTCCAGCGGACATAGCCCAAAAGGTGTTTTACATGGAGCAGATTCCTTATCTATATAAATCAAATCGTAACGACTGTGTACCTCTACACTGACTATTTTGGCGAAATTTTCGTACAGCTTTCCGTTTAAGGGGTAATAATAACAATCTCCATAATTTTTGATTTCCTGAAAGTCCTAATTTTTACCCGCCTCGCCCAAAATCCACATTGTGGCATAATCTGCCAGAAGAATAAGAAGATAATTGAAATTTGACAAAATTATACGTTTTAGCCTGTAACGAATGAAAAATCCTATATCATTAAATTTTTCATTTTTTATCCCCGAAGAATATCGAAATATGCAGGCAATTTTAATGATGGTGCAGACCTTCGGAAATTCCTATCACGTAACGGATTGCACAATCTCCGTTCAATTTGGAATCATCTACAACCTTGGTCTTATGACTTTATGCCGTATCTGTATCCCTTTTACGTTTGATTTTTCTCTATTAATCGATGTTAAGTCAATTTGGAATTTTCACATGAATTATTCATACTTTCAGTTACTTATATGAAATACAGAATCATCAAACTCTTCACGAAAATTGGCCCACTCAGTAGCCATATGTGAGCCAAATGCTACGTATGTAGCTGTCACATTATTATCCGAAAAGTAATGTAATGTGAGATGATCTTACAAAACCTTTACCCTGTTCCACGTTTCTAAATCTGACCCAAGAATAGATGACATATCATTGGACCAGCCATTTAGGCCACTAAATCCGGCGTGTCTTATGGTATAATCCTTTGTCGATATGACGTACGTTTAGTAGCAGTTAATCTGTAAATGAAGGTCTTCAATATTGTAAACACGCATATACTTTCGTATGTCGATCTATATATATTCACTGATGTCGATTTAGCGATCGAGAAAGGGTCGGTCTGCTATTGTAATCAGTACTCCCCACACCGACTTTGACTGGCAGTAGGAAAGGGTTCCTTCTCCAACTCCTGTGTAACTGTCATTAGTAAGGAAGGCCTACAATTGTAATGAATAGTTCCCTTCTCGATTTGACTTGCAGAAGGTAAGTGAGCATGCAGTTTTGTTTAAAACTCCCCTACCCGATTGTGTTTGGCAGTAGGCAAGGGTGCCCGCCATTATAAAGAAATGTACTCATCTAAAATGTGACTGGCATTAGGCATAGTGGCCTGCTATTTTGATGGAAACTCACCAACTTGGTGTGACTGGCAGTACGCTGGCTGGCAGTAGGAAAAGGGGCCTGTCATTATAATGATAACTGCACAACTCAATTTCGAGTGAAAGTAGGGTAATTGCCTGCCATTATAATAAAAACTGTAATCTGTCTGGAGGTAGGAAAGGGGGGCTGCCATTTTAACGAAAACTCCCCAAATCGATTCTGTCCGCATAGTAGGCAATGGGGCCTGCAATTATAATGTAAACTTCCCAACCTGATTGTGAATGCCAGTAGGCAAGTGAGCCTGCCGTTATATCACAAATCCGTAACAAACACTTTACATTGGAAACGTACGGGGACCTCCCCATGCTCTTTCTCGGATAACGCTAAGAGACATGCAATTTTAAAACTATCTTATTTACTGCATGTACACTATTTACTTCGATATTCGAATACAATGTAGAATACCGTACCATGGCAACGTCAGCTCCAGGATTCTACAGCAGCGAAATTATCTATATAAATAAAATTGTAGGGGGTCCGCTGTCTGTAATTTCTTTTGTTTTGCCAATTTTTCAGATATTTATCCGTTTTAGGTCAACTCAAGACCGAATCGGTGGTTTTTACGTTTCGTGTCTGTTTGTTTGTTTGTCTGTTTGTCTGTTTGTCTGTCTGTTTGTCTGTTCAACCAAACTTATATTTACAGTATACTTATCCCGGGGAAGGTTTCGATATGCATATCATTTTAAAATCTTTCAATACACGGGGTGTTTATACGAAAGCCATCACGTCGAAACGGCTAAATAGATCTCAACCAAACTTCATATTTAGAGTATGCTCATCCCGGGGAAGGTTTCTATGTGCATATCATTTTAAAATATTACAATAGATGGGGGGTTTATAGGAAAACCAGAATGGTTTTCCTCCTTTTTCTCTTATACTATTGATTTTCTGTAAACTTCGTTTACCGTACGTGAAACGTCTCTTCATTATAAACAACTTTCGTTATGTTCATAATTTACCTTACTCTTCACATGACGGAGAAATTTACAATTTTCTGCTGGTACCATGCTCTGCATTGAGTGACCGACAGACCGACAACGTCCCCCTGTGGGTGGGGGCGGTAGAATAACAAGAGAGGTGTCAATCGGCCATTCTGCGGGATAATGGCGGAATATCGTTGGAGGTTAGGCCTATAACCGTTCTCGAACAGCTTCAGTAATAACACCATTAGTCATCTTATATGTTTACCTAAGAATCCCTGCGCCTAATTTGCTCCTCTGTTACGGCTTTCTTATATCCATAACTCACACCAGCATAATTTATTGAGGGGCATAAGTAAGAGCAATACATTCACTTGGTATTTACATATTTGTCGTCATCCGGCTCTCCTCAGTTATTATAATCTATTTTCCATTAATGTCAGATTTCTTAACTATTATTTTCTTCCTTAATTACTCCGTATGTATGTTGATTGATTGATTGATTGATTGATTGATTGATTGATTGATTGATTGATTGATTGATTGATTGATTGATTGATTGATTGATTGATTGATTGATTGAATCCCAGCAGAAAGGCGTAATTGTTCAATACAATCCTCCACATTCGGTTGGCCTCAGGAACGGCATACGATCTTAAAATTGGGCCAACTCCCGAGATCTCTCAAACATAAGAACACAAGTCGGATGAGAGAAGAGAGTGGTGATGGTGCTGATTTTTGTTTCAAGAGGAACTACAACGGGGCAACCATCCTATATTAACAGTAATCAGTGACAAAAATGGAGGAATCCGACTCTTCCGAAATTAAGTTATCCGCGAAGGGCGTGGAAATGAGGCCTCGAATGTTCTTATGCCGTCGGAGTCTGCAAAGAACAAGAATAGACCACGGAAGTTCGGATAATATAGCTAAAGTGAGGAGCGTGGCATAAGTAAGTGCACCTAAAAGGGTCCGTGGTCGCGAGCCCACCCTGCCAAGTTAAGGACCCCTGGGGCGATTTCAGTCACCTGTTACGACAGGCAGGGAATAACCCGGATGTATTCCTCCCCCCCCCCCTCCCACCTTCACCACGCAACAGGCGGTTCACAGAAACGAACTACGATGCACACGCTACGCAAAATACAGTAGGTCACTATATACACCAACAGCAATATAAGGAAAGAAATTACGTACAGATGTTACATGGAAATCTTTCCTTTATAAGAGAGACAGCTATAAACAAAGAAATAAGATACACGTGCGGTTGTGTGCTACACAGTCACGGTGCTCATGTGGGGAAAACCAACATCTACTGTCGTTCTCTATATGCGATTTTCTATTTTACGCAATAAAAATATCACACGAGAACACTTTTACGTATTCTAAAAGCAACTTTATTATCGCTACGAACTTATCCTGTCAGATAGAAGAAAACATTCAGTGCCTCTCTCGGAATACAAAAAAGAAAACAATCGCTCTCTAAAACAATCTACATAGAATTTATACATGTTTTACATCAGAGATCTAATGGTGCTGTTCCTTGACGCCATATTGGAAATCTGTGTGCCGTACGTCCGCACGTTATACGTCCATGGACACGAAACATAAATATAATAACATAATAATTTCGGCTCATCATAAACCTTCAAATTGCCAGTATTGAAGGTTTTATCCTAATTAGGATACCTGTCCTACGACACTACTGCGCAACCAATCTGGGCCACCCGTGAGTCACAGGCAACAGCTACTTCGGTCAGCTTCAGCAGTCTATATCATCCATGTCGATAAGCGTAACCGAAATCAATATTGCTCTGAGCAAAAGGAACTTGACTGCTTAATGGTATTCACACTGGTGGCGCTTAGTTCTTCTCTGTATTACATTGTTACTTTCTAACTGAGATTGTTAACATATCTATGTGAGTGTTCATGCCAGTTATTGCGTTTAAAAATATCTGAAATATTGTTTCCTGTTTCAGAAGTGTTGCGACGGTACGTTAATTTATTTCCACTTTAGAAATTTTCGGATACTCTAATTTCATTGGGAACCACTGCATCTGAAATTCTTTTCTGGGCGGGGTTTGTGGTTGTTATTTGGAAGCATTTTGCGGCCTTTCCCTTTCTTTTGCCGATATCTTCATTCTTCGAAGTATCGGATCTCTTTCAATTTCGTTCTGATTAGTGATAAGGCAGGATTGTTGAGGAGTTGTCCTTCCTTTTGAAACAATCACCAATACGGCCATTTCAATTCTGTTGCTGATTGCGATTTTTAACCCCTTTGTGGACTTTATCTTCCTTTTCCGATATCTTCATTCTTCGAAGTATCGCATCTCTTCATATTTCGTTCTGATTAGTGTTAACAGAAGATTGTTGCGCATTTGTACTACCTCTCGAAACAATAATCACAACTACCTTTATTTTGTTGACTATTACCCCTTAGTACTTCCTGCCTTCCCAGTTTCTGCTCTGGGAGGGGTTTCTGTTTTTGATATTTTCGAGCTCATTGCGGCCCTTCCCTTTATTTTGCCGATAACTTCATTCTTCGAAGTATCGGATCTCTTTCAGTTTTCTTCTGATTAGTGTTAATAGAGGATAGTTGCCCCATTGTACGTCCTGTTAAAACAATAATCACCAACACCACCGTCACCAACAGAAAATAATCACCACCACATGCACTTTGCTGCCCATTACAGAGTTACTGATTGGGTTTCGACACTTTTGTGACTGTTCCTTTGATCATGCCTGCTAGGAAGCGAATTAACATTGGACGGTCCATATCAAAAGCTAAAAAAGTTAAGATATTGAGGGCTTCCGAGACTGCTTCAGACCGCGAGGCCAGACTCAATGCAGACAGACTGAGGAAGAGCACTCACCGTGATTCGGAGAGTGCTTCTGAGCGCGAGGCCAGGCTTAGCTCACAGAGAGCACGCCAGTCCACATCTAGGGCGTCTGAGACTGCTTCAGACCGCGAGGCCAGACTCAGTGCAGACAGACTGAGGAAGAGCACTCACCGTGATTCGGAGAGTGCTTCTGAGCGCGAGGCCAGACTCAATGCAGACAGACTGAGGAAGATCACTCACCGTGATTCGGGGACTGCTTCTGAGCGCGAGGCCAGGCTTAGCTCACAGAGAACACGCCAGTCCACATCTAGGGCGTCTGAGAGTGCTTCAGACCGCGAGGCCAGACTCAGTGCAGACAGACTGAGGAAGAGCACTCACCGTGATTCGGAGAGTGCTTCTGAGCGCGAGGCCAGGCTTAGCTCACAGAGAACACGCCAGTCCACATCTAGGGCGTCTGAGAGTGCTTCAGACCGCGAGGCCAGACTCAGTGCAGACAGACTGAGGAAGAGCACTCACCGTGATTCGGAGAGTGCTTCTGAGCGCGAGGCCAGGCTTAGCTCACAGAGAATACGCCAATCCACATCTAGGGCGTCTGAGACTGCTTCAGACCGCGAAGCCAGACTCAATGCAGACAGACTGAGGAAGAGCACTGACCGTGATTCGGAGACTGCTTCTGAGCGCGAGGCCAGGCTTCGCTCACAGAGAGCACGCCAGTCCACATCTAGGGCTTCTGAGACTGCTTCAGACCGCGAGGCAATACTCAGATCGCAAAGATTTAGACAGATGCGTTTAAGAGAAACAGAATCAGAGGATCAGCGGATGGCTCGAATGGAGCATGACAGAGAGCACCATTCCCTCACACGCGAAAACCTAGCTGCGGAGGAATATTCTCAGGCGTTAACACAACGACGAAGTACCTACGCATCGTTAAACGAAATGCAAAATGTCCAGCAGGAAGAGAAAAGACAACGTGCAGCAGAAAGACGTTCATCAGAGACCACTGATGAATATCTCAGACGGTTAGATGAAGATAGAGTGAGACATGCCAATGTTAGAGAATTACATTCAACGTCAATTGAATCTAGGTGTCCTAATATGATTCCATGGCATGAAAAGCAGCGAAGTGCATTTGCTTATAACCCTCTTATCGACTACCATCCAAGAGCCCATATAGGGTCTTTGAGTAAAGTGTGCCCTTTCTGTAGGGCTCTCAAATGGAAGCAAGAGCCAGAGGGAATGTGCTGCTCTTCCGGAAAAATTAAATTAAATCATCTAACTCCTCTACCGGAACTTCTTATTTCTCTGTTAAATGGGACGCATACTGACTCTCGCCATTTTCTTCGATTTGTGCGAGCCTACAACAGCGCATTCCAAATGACAAGCTTCGGAGCTACTAAAGTAGTGGAAGGAAATTTTATGCCAACATTCAAAATTCAAGGACAAGTATACCACTTAATAGGTTCACTTCTCCCTGCAAACAATGAAAATTCTAAATATCTTCAAATATATTTCATTGCAGACCACAAAGCACAGGTAGATCAAAGAACAGCAATAATACCAAATTTAAAAACCCATTTAGTTAATGATTTGCAGGGCATGTTACATGATGTGAACCCATATGTCAAGGAACTGAAGACAACTCTAGAGACAATGCCGGACGGTGACACCCACAAGATTGTGATCCACGCCGACCGAGTTCCTGCTGGTGAGCACAGAGGCTGTTATAATCAGCCGACAACAAACGAGATAGCTGTCATATTGGTTGGACACGAATGTGATAAGCGAGACATCGTGCTTCGGACAAGAGACCAGGGCCTGAGACGAATATCTGAAACCCACCGATCATACGACGCTCTTCAATATCCCCTGATGTTCCCTCGTGGAGATGATGGCTACCACTTCCTACTGTACCACGTAGACCCACGAACCGGAGAACTAAAGACCCCTCTCAAGAAAACATCTTCTCTTCAGTTTTATTCTTATCGTATAATGATAAGACAAGGCGAGGTAAACTACTTACATTGTTACCGTCAACTGTCCAATCAGTTCTGGGTAGACATGTATGCTAAAATAGAGACTGAAAGGTTAGTCTATATCAGAACACACCAAAGGGAATTAAGGGCTGAGAGCTACATTCACCTTAAAGACGCCCTGAGGAAGGACGAGGGTAACATGGCAGATTTGGGACGGTTAGTCATTTTACCGTCCACTTTCACTGGAGGACCCCGATATATGCACGAGCGATCTCAAGATGCACTCTGTTATGTGCGAAAATACTCATGTCCAGATCTTTTTATTACAGCTACAACTAATCCAAAATGGGAAGAAATTGGTAATGCCGTATATAATGGTCAGTCAGCGAATGATCGTCACGACATTATTACACGTGTATTTCACATGAAATTAAAATCTCTCATGGACTTACTAACCAGAGAACAAATATTTGGGCCAACTCTTTGTTTTATGTACTCTGTTGAATGGCAAAAGCGTGGCTTGCCTCACGCCCACATATTATTATGGCTTGAGGACAAGATACGACCCGTCGATATTGATAAGGTTATTAGTGCTGAATTTCCAGATCCTGATAAAGATCCACAGCTTTTTAACATAGTTAAATGTCACATGGTCCATGGACCATGCGGATCTTTCAACGTAGGCTCACCATGTATGAAAGGTGGACGATGCTCAAAACGATACCCACGAGCATTCGTCAATGAAACTGTCACAGGGAACGATGGGTACCCATCCTACAAGCGCAGGATTCCTTCTATGGGTGGCTTCACTGCACGCCTTATGATAAATGGACAGGATATGGAAGTGGATAATAGATGGATAGTGCCATACTGTCCTGTTTTGTCTAGGGTATTCAAAACACACATCAATGTTGAATACTGTAGCAGTGTTAAGTCCATCAAATACATCTGTAAGTACATCAACAAAGGAAGCGATCAGGCAGTCTTAGGTTTGCAAGACAAAAATGATGAAGTGTGCCAGTATCAGAGCGGAAGGTACATATCCAGCTCAGAAGCAGTTTGGCGAATTCTTTCATTTCCTATCCATGAAAGGTATCCTCCAGTAATGCATTTAGATGTTCATCTACAAAATTTTCAAAGAATTGTCTTTACTGCAGAAACGGCTCATGACATAGTAGAAAATCCACGTAACACCACCTTAATGGCATTCTTTAACTTATGTCAGACAGATGATTTTGCTAAGACACTGTTGTATGAAGACGTTCCCTCTTACTATACGTATAACAAACAGCAAGGTACATTTGTAAGAAGAAAGAAAGGAGTACCTGTGGTAGCATTTTCGGGCGTTAGAAAGCAGCACGTAATTAGCCGAGTGTATGCAGTCCATCCTAATAATTCCGAGTGCTTCTATTTACGCATGCTTCTGTTCACTGTCAGGGGACCAACATCCTTCACTGACCTTCGCACCGTCAATGGCATACTTCACCCTACATATCGGAGTGCATGCAAAGCCCATGGATTACTCCTGGATGACTCTCAATGGGAAGAGACACTGAAGGAGGCGATAGTTTCACAAAGCCCAGCAAAACTTCGCCGGCTTTTTGGCATATTGTTAGTCTTTTGCTGTCTCTCTGATCCGTTGGATCTGTGGAACAAATATAAGGAGAGCCTAGCAGAAGATTTCTTACGACAACTTTCCCCCTGTAACGACGGTACTGCTCGTGAAATGATCGCCCATGTGGAAGACAGATGTCTTCAAGACCTCGAAGAATACGTTCTATCGATTGGCGGTCAGCCTTTGAACATTTACGGCCTTCCTTCCCCTCAGATCTTACAAACGTTAAATGCTGACTATCTCAGGGAAACAAATTACAATAAAGAAGCGTTAAGGTCTTTTGTTCTATTAAATGAACCAAAACTTACAGATGAACAGACTGTAGTATATCGGGAAATATTAAACTGTGTTAGAAATAAGGAAAGTAGAATGTTTTTCTTAGACGCTCCGGGCGGAACTGGAAAAACATTCCTGATTAACTTACTGTTGTCTAAGATCAGACAGGATAGTAAGATTGCTGTAGCAGTAGCCTCTTCGGGGATCGCAGCCACTCTTTTACCCGGTGGCAAAACTGCTCACTCGATGTTTAAAGTGCCTATAGATCTTGACTGCACAGAGTCACCAATATGTAACATCACAAAACAAAGTAACATATCCAAGGTTCTGCAAGACTGCAGTCTTATAATTTGGGATGAATGCACTATGGCTCACAGAATGGCGATTGAAGCAGTTGACCGAACGCTGCGGGACATCCGAAACAGTGATAACTTCTTTGGAGGTGTCCCTATCCTCTTTTCTGGTGATTTTCGTCAAACGTTACCGGTTGTTCCAAGAGGGAGCAGAGCAGATGAAGTGAACGCTTCATTAAGGAGATCATCACTTTGGCCAAATATCAAAAAACTGTCTCTGACACAGAATATGAGGGTACATCTAGGTGGTGATGAAAACATACATACATTAACTGAAATATTGTTGTCGATTGGGAACGGCTCACTGGGAGACAGTAACGGGATCATTACTCTTTCTGATGAATTTTGTTTGTCGCTTTCTAACCTTGAAGCTCTCATTTCATCGGTGTACCCGGACGTAGAAAATATTAGGAGCAAACCCATCTCATGGCTCTGCTGCAGAGCGATCTTAACTCCAACTAATGAACAAGCGGCGTACATTAATTCGACTATCCTCACAATGTTCCACGGCGAGGAGACAGTTTATACGTCTGTCAATGAAGTAATCAACTCTGACGACGCAGTTCACTATCCTCCTGAGTTCCTGAATTCTATAACGGCTCCGGGGCTTCCATCGCACAAAATTACCTTAAAGATCGGCGCACCAATCATACTCATGCGCAATCTCAGCCCACCTAATTTGTGCAATGGGACAAGACTTCAGGTAAACGCCCTCCACAAACATGTGATAGAGGCAACTATCATGACTGGATGCGGTGAAGGAGAGTCAGTTCTTATCCCGCGGATACCATTAATCCCAACCAACTACCCGTTTGAGTTCAAGCGTCTGCAGTTTCCAGTCAGCCTCTGCTTTGCGATGACTATTAATAAATCCCAGGGCCAGACGTTGAGTATTGCTGGACTTGACCTCAGATCACCCTGCTTTTCCCACGGGCAACTGTACGTCGCATGTTCCCGAGTCAGCAGCAGCAAGTCCCTGTTTATATGTGCACCAGAAAATAAAACACGAAACATTGTTTATCAAGAGGTTCTTCAATGACTCTGTTCTTCCTTCGCTTCAGTACGTGTACTGGTGACAAATTAAATGAAATTGATCCCATAAACGAATAGACTCCTAATTATGGGAAGATCATCAGTGTTACTTAATTTTTCCAAGCACACTGTTGATTATCTGGAAGTAGAAATGGGGGCATGCCAACATAATGAAAACTGGCCAAATCGACACTGACTGGGAATAGGGAAGAAGACCTACGTTAAAATGGGAATTCTCCGAATTGACTGCGATTGACCCTAGGTAAGGGGGTCTGCCCTTAAAATGAAAACTCTCGAGCTTGATTGACACTGGTGGTAGGCAAGGGGGAGTGCTATTATAATTAAAACTCCTCAACTCGATTGTGAATTGCAGTAGGTAAGGGGCTTGCTATTATAAAAATCCTTCCCAATTCGACTATGACTGGAATTTCTAACTTCGTATATTCTTGAGGTCTTGACTCCGAATTGAAGGGACATTGTGCCATCCGTTTTGTGATACGACTTACCGTTTAGCCAAAAAATAGCTCAAAAGGAATGTCTGCACAGTCATTAAAATTGCCTCCATATTTCGATATCTTTGGGGGGTAAAAAGTGAAAAATTTGAACATCTTGGAATTTTTCCGTCGGTTAGGGACCAAAATAGGTACAAATAAGACTTAATATCTGGGAAAAAATATACTGTTGTGTAAGGCACTCATAGGACTCCTTTGGGCGGGGATGGAAAGGGGGTGAAGAACGAGTGTAAAAATCTATATAAATAAAATAGTTTCTGTTTGTCTGTCTGTGTGTCTGTTCCACCATCACGTCGAAACGGCTGGATAGATCTCAACCAAACTTCATATTTAGGGTATACTCATCCCGGAGAAGGTTTTGATATGCATATCATTTTAAAATCCTTGAATAGACAGGGGGTTTATAGGAAAACCAGAATGGTTTTTCCACCATCACGTCGAAACGGCTGGATAGATCTCAACCAAACTTCATATTTAGAGGATACTCATCGCGGGGAACTTTTCCATATGCATATCATTTTAAAATATTTGAATATATGGGGGGTTTATAGGAAAATCAGAATGGTTTTTCCACCATCACGTCGAAACGGCTGGATGGATCTCAACCAAACATTGTATTTAGAGTATACTAATCCCGGGGAAGGTTTAGATATGCATATCATTTTAAAATCCTTGAATAGACGGGGGGTTTATAGGAAAACCAGAGTGGTTTTCCCACCATCACGTCGAAACGGCTGGATAGATCTCAGCCAAACTTCATATTTAGAGTATACTCATCCCAGGAAAGGTTCCGATATGCATATAATTTTAAAATCTTTGAATAGACGGGGTGTTTATAGGAAAACCACAGTGGTTTTCCTCTATTTTCTCTTATACTATTGATTTTCTGTAAACTTCGTTTACCGTACGTGAAACGTCTCTTCATTATAAACAACTTTCGTTATGTTCATAATTTACCTTACTCTTCACATGACGGAGAAATTTACAATTTTCTGCTGGTATCATGCTCTGCATTTAGTGACCGACAGACCGACAACGAACCTACAGGTTACCATGGCAACGTCTCTGACTGCATGCCAGTAGGGAAGTAACGTATTGCCATTTTCCTCATCATGCTTTTAAATTCGTGGTTGTTCCTTGGGTAGATGGCAAGAGAGGCATCAATCGGCTCATCTGCGGGATATTGGCGGAATATCGTTGGAGGTTATAACCGCCCTCGAATAGATTAAGTAATAACACCATTAGTCATCTTCATATTTGTTTACCTAAGAATCACTGAACCTAAATTTCTCCTCTGTTAGCGCTTTATTATATCCATAACTCACGGCATTTATTTATTTGTCGTTATCCGGCTGTCCTCAGTTATAATCCATTTTCTATTAGTTTCAACATTCTTAACTGTATTATTTTCTTCCTTAATTACGCCGTATGTACGTGAATGCTAGAAACTACTGGATGCATTTCCACCAAGATTCGTATTTAGAATACACCTGTCCTTGATAGGTTTCAGGGCAAATATTGTTTCTAAATCCCTGAACTAACTGGGGGTTTATACGAAACCGAAACAGTGATTTTGCACTTCCAAAAAATATACACAACAAAAGTTTATGGAAGTCTACCTACCTTGGTAGAAATTAATGTCTAAACCTTTTTTTCTCATGTGCATCATTTCGATACGAGGATCAATAAGGGAGATATCATTAAAGGACCGTTTTTCTGTACAAGTCCCATCGGACTTAACTCACGAGCGGGTGCGTGTAAAGCGTATTCCTTACAACTTGAAAACTACTGAAGACATTCGAAACAAAATTTATATTTAGCATCCACCTGTCCAAAGGTAGGTTTTAAACGTAAATAACATTTCATGTTCCGGAATGGACTGGCGGTTTATAAGGAACCGAAATGGTGATTTTACTCTTCCACAATATATACAGAACAAGACCAACCTGACTGGAAATCGACCAAACCTGATGGAATTCCACCTCTAAACCTTTTTTTTCATGTGCATTTTTTCGTCAGGAGGATTAATAAGGGAGATATCATGAATGGTCACTTTTGCAGGTTAAGTCCAGCGGACATAGCCCAAAAGGTGTTTTACATGGAGCAGATTCCTTATCTATATAAATCAAATCGTAACGACTGTGTACCTCTACACTGACTATTTTGGCGAAATTTTCGTACAGCTTTCCGTTTAAGGGGTAATAATAACAATCTCCATAATTTTTGATTTCCTGAAAGTCCTAATTTTTACCCGCCTCGCCCAAAATCCACATTGTGGCATAATCTGCCAGAAGAATAAGAAGATAATTGAAATTTGACAAAATTATACGTTTTAGCCTGTAACGAATGAAAAATCCTATATCATTAAATTTTTCATTTTTTATCCCCGAAGAATATCGAAATATGCAGGCAATTTTAATGATGGTGCAGACCTTCGGAAATTCCTATCACGTAACGGATTGCACAATCTCCGTTCAATTTGGAATCATCTACAACCTTGGTCTTATGACTTTATGCCGTATCTGTATCCCTTTTACGTTTGATTTTTCTCTATTAATCGATGTTAAGTCAATTTGGAATTTTCACATGCATTATTCATACTTTCAGTTACTTATATGAAATACAGAATCATCAAACTCTTCACGAAAATTGGCCCACTCAGTAGCCATATGTGAGCCAAATGCTACGTATGTAGCTGTCACATTATTATCCGAAAAGTAATGTAATGTGAGATGATCTTACAAAACCTTTACCCTGTTCCACGTTCCTAAATCTGACCCAAGAATAGATGACATATCATTGGACCAGCCATTTAGGCCACTAAATCCGGCGTGTCTTATGGTATAATCCTTTGTCGATATGACGTACGTTTAGTAGCAGTTAATCTGTAAATGAAGGTCTTCAATATTGTAAACACGCATATACTTTCGTATGTCGATCTATATATATTCACTGATGTCGATTTAGCGATCGAGAAAGGGTCGGTCTGCTATTGTAATCAGTACTCCGCACACCGACTTTGACTGGCAGTAGGAAAGGGTTCCTTCTCCAACTCCTGTGTAACTGTCATTAGTAAGGAAGGCCTACAATTGTAATGAATAGTTCCCTTCTCGATTTGACTTGCAGAAGGTAAGTGAGCATGCAGTTTTGTTTAAAACTCCCCTACCCGATTGTGTTTGGCAGTAGGCAAGGGTGCCCGCCATTATAAAGAAATGTACTCATCTAAAATGTGACTGGCATTAGGCATAGTGGCCTGCTATTTTGATGGAAACTCACCAACTTGGTGTGACTGGCAGTACGCTGGCTGGCAGTAGGAAAAGGGGCCTGTCATTATAATGATAACTGCACAACTCAATTTCGAGCGATAGTAGGGTAATTGCCTGCCATTATAATAAAAACTGTAATCTGTCTGGAGGTAGGAAAGGGGGGCTGCCATTTTAACGAAAACTCCCCAAATCGATTCTGTCCGCATAGTAGGCAATGGGGCCTGCAATTATAATGTAAACTTCCCAACCTGATTGTGAATGCCAGTAGGCAAGTGAGCCTGCCGTTATATCACAAATCCGTAACAAACACTTTACATTGGAAACGTACGGGGACCTCCCCATGCTCTTTCTCGGATAACGCTAAGAGACATGCAATTTTAAAACTATCTTATTTACTGCATGTACACTATTTACTTCGATATTCGAATACAATATAGAATACCGTAGCGAAGCACGGGTACATTCGCTAGTCGGTAATAAAGAACCATGGTATTTCTCATTTAGCGGTACTAATTACAGGTAATGTACTATGCACAAGTAATGCAAATCTATGGTGTTTCTCACATAATGGCGTCACTCGTAGGCAACGCAAACCCATGGTCTTCCTCACATAGTGGTACTAATCACGGGTACTGTAAACCCATAGTGATCCACCCACGTTACTACTAATCACAAACCTATTCTGCGTCGGTACGTCGCATAGTGGTTCTACTCGCAAGTCAGCTCATGGTGTTCCTCGCGTGATGGCACTAATCACAAGTAGTCTCATGGTTCTAATTCAATCCTCCCTTGGTCTCCCCTATACCGTGGGTGTTTTTTTTTTACCTGCGTCCCCCACCCACAGGGCGTCAGAGAGAGAAAGCAGGAAGGGATCCGACATTTCGAAAGATGAAATACTGGACAGAGAAAGGCAAGGGGCATGAAGGGCGTGAAAATGAAAGACTCCCTGGGCAACGAATACTCTAATACCGTCGGGGTCGGAAAAGAACAAGAATTGACCAAGGGAGGTCGGACAGGATAGATGAAAGTGAGGAGCCTGATACAAGTGGAAGCAATGTCAGGGCTCAGCTAAGGGCCCCGTGGTCACCCACCCACGCTCCAAAGTTGAGAGCCGCTGGGGCCCCTTTTAGTCGCTTTTTACGACAGACAGGGGATGCCGTTGGTGTACTATTCATTTGCGTCCCCCACCCACCCACAGGGGGTGTGCTTAAGTGAAACATTGCATTGACACACATTATCGCTCGTAGTGGTAGAGGAAAGGCAAACTGCCAATCTAATCGACCGGATAACTATGATTAAGAAAAGGATTGTAATTTTCAGGTAAAGTAAGGGTGTATTCTGCCCGAAGGCAGGTCAGAGCCTCCACAGAGGAGTGCCTGAGCCGGAGTTTACGTACGGTAGGGTGGCCAGTTTCTTTCCGCTCCTCCATTCCCTTACCCCCACCAACAACGCGTGGCAACCCATCCAAGTCTTGACCAAGCCCAATGTTGCTTAACTTCGGAGATCTTACGGGATCCGGTGTTTTAACACGGCTACGGCCGTGGGCGTAATTTTTTTAGGGATACATAAATAATATGTTCTCATATTTTATTATATTTTATTTACCTAAAATTCGTAGCTCATATCCCTAGGATATTTTCAACACTGAGTTGCTTGCCTCAAGGGCTAGAACTGTGGATTTTCATTTTTCTAATTATGAATTTAATTTTGTTGCTTATGTAAACTGAGTTCTTTCGACAGATCTTGTCATCCTCTGTGGTTCGGGTCCATTTGGTAATGTCGTGAGTCGTTCCCCACTAGAAACTGGCGTCAATGCATCATCATGTTGTGTAATGGGTCTCTGGTTGAATGTAGCTTCTGTGTTAATTATAACAATCTGTAGTCCTTTCTCGTTCATCCTGAAGCGTCAAAGTACTTTCCACAGACAGCGTCCGTAGGGCCAACCATTCTCTCCCACCATCCTCCCCAATGTGGTGTAATCAGTAACAGGTATACGCTACTTTCTTTACTTTAAAATCTTATACATCAAAAACATTGAACTTCAAAAATTAAAACACAAAGATTTTTCTCCACACCCTACATGACACATCAATTCAATAGCCTATTTGCCTATCATTCTCAGGCATACATCATTTATACCCATTTTACTACGCTATTCGAGTAAGATTAATGTCCATATTGTACGAACTATACCGAACATCGGATATTCGAATAGACGTATTGACGTATTCTAATAATCGATTAACTGAATTCTATTCGTCATTACAAACTTTTTGAATCCATTACCGAATTTTACAGGCCATTGCAAACTATTTGAATACCATTCGAATATAAAAAAGTACGAGGAGTCCGAACAAAACTAGGCTGGGATTCGAATATTCGAATATACATATTGGCATAATTGAATTGTCCGAATTTTATTCACCATTAAGGAGTATTTGAATATCCGCCAAGAAAAAAAATGGCTGTAGACTGTCACTATTGTAATGGCTGCAGGGTTTTGAGGGTTTCGTAGACTTACTTATTAGAAATAAAAGACAAATATTAGTTGGATAATAAATTTTATTCAGTAGATCGTGGCACACGTAAAATGTGGGCAATATTATGGGCCTGTGTTATGAGAAATAAGAGACATAGTTTCAGAGTTCGGGAGTAATATTACGAGTAAAAGTAAGATCAATAAATGAATTGCTCAATGGGCTGAGATAGTTGTTCGGCATAGTCCAATCTTTCTTTTCCATTATTAAAAATTTTTATTCTATACAATCACGGTGTATTCACAACGACAGCTAACCTCGAACTTTTCGTGCGAGTCAACACAGCGCCATCGTATAACAGAGTATGGGTGTGACGTCAATTTAGTACACATTTTGCCTAACTTTGAAGCGCTATTTCATGAAAACTACGCTTTCGATTTTTTTTCCTTTTTTGCGACAGGTAACTTCCTCTTTTATTTGTCGATTGAGACATTAAACATAATCGCAAGTTAAACACTATCGGCGATATTCTCGTTCTAACCAAACACTAAAAGCGTCTTAAAATGTTTCTTTCCAAGTACCCCTCGTCGAAGAATGTAAGTCTACGTTAAAATGCAAATAGTCCTAACACAATTCCGGACATTTTACAGAGAAACTACAAGAGCCTTACTGCCTACCAATACGACTACTAATAATAACAGGTAATAATATTTTATTTTAGTCCCACTAACTACTTTTACAGTTTTCGGAGACTCCGAGGTGCCGGAATTTAGTCCCGCAGGAGTTCTTTTACGTGCCAGTAAATATACCGACACGAGGCTACTTATTTGAGCACGTTCAAATATCCTATGCATTTCATGGAAACAGAAGAAATTGACTTCAAAGAAGGTTGTACTTTAAATCCAGCATAACAAAAAACAAAGAGAGGTTTTGCGTTAAAAAGTATAAATTTTCAAATGGATAACCACCATATGAATGATGTTAGCGTAGATAATACAATGAATGAGTGGACGAAATCAGAGTACTTCTGCATGTTAGAACCGAATATAAAACAAAGCATTCACAATTCAGAAAAAAAGAAACTTGATGATTTTAAGTCTCTGATGAAGTAATTATAACCACATGCTGTGAATTTCATCAAGTCATTTGCTGGATCCGATGATCGATGTAACGAGGACGGAGATTATGGTGCTGCTGCAGAAAAGACGTCAAAGAATTCTTTAAGGAATGCTTTGAGAATTGTGCAGTGGTTATGTTTGGAACTATCTGATGTATATCGTCGTTGCCGGGACAAAACCTTCTAGGTGATAATATTTTTGGAGATATACTGACCCGCAGCACATACATTATCAAGAGCGAGAATGCCTTGACCATATTCACACAACATTGCACCTTAGATGACAGAACCTTACCGGCCAATGTTCTAAGCTAAAATATTTCACATAGGAGGTTTTGTCCCGGCAGTGACGATATTTACTGATACATATTTGTATTCGTGTATCGTGTAATAACGCATAAACTTGCAGCAAGAAAATATTCAACCAAAGTAAAACTCGTGTTAGTTCAATATGCGGATTTCACAAACATCTCAAGCCCACTTGCTTTGACACCCGCCGACGGTCATAGAAGAAACAAAGAAAATGTTTCATTTTCTAGCAATATAGACCTAATGGATGACTAATATATGGGGTTAACACAATTGGCTGCAATAAATACTTTTAATAAAATCCAGTTTTTTTCTCTGGACCTACGATGTTTTTTTCAAATCACCGACTAATTTCTATTATCTTTTCGCGTTTCTTTGATCTTTTTTGTCTTTGTCAATGCAAACTACGAAATGCGGAGATTATAAACTGTATCATAAGCTTGTTTACTGTCGACCTGTCTTACTACTCAGGGGAGTTTAGACGTATCTGATAAATTCCCCTAGCTTTGTGGTGGTGGTGGTGGGGGGGACGGGTGGTTTGTTTTAATACACATCTCCATTTACACACAACACAAAACAATATACCACAACATACCACACTACCAACCACAACAGATACATGCGGTGGTGAACACATCCTTCCAGAGTTTGTTTCACGAAGGGTAAAATTCGCTTAATCAACGTATGCCGTCACCAAGTAATTGGAAAACAGACAAGAAGAGAAGAATAATGTTTAACTGTCATTCAAGTTCTATGGATGTAAAAGCATGTCTGAGTGTCGACATTAAAGGCTTCAAATGCTACCAACCTCAACCAAGATTGAACCCGCTGTTTAGGAAGCTTAAGGACGACTAATCGACTGTGCCACAATGTTCGACAACCCTGAATGAATAACACCTTTATATTGGCTCCGTTCTTCTCTTCAACATTGTGTACTGTAAATTTAGTCATGCAAAAGAAGGAGAAACTGTGCTCCTTTCTGCATGTGGAGACCTTTGCATAGCTGTGTTTGTAAGTGCTCCTTGAAGGCACTCCGGGAAGTGACATAACCTGATTATTTTCAATGTATAATTAATTTTAATTGACAGATCTAATTTCTCACCCCACATTGTGCTGCTGACTACTTCAGTAGTTACTGGCTCCAAGAGACACCAAATATGGCGAGGTGCTCACGGCACATTAGACCACCCTGATGTCCCAAGCGGCGGCCGCTCAACTTAGCATCTAAAAAGCTCTGCAGCTGAAACGTAATCATCTCACACGCTGTAGTTAGATTCTCTATCAGCACAATAATTAGCAATTAAATGTAGCTCTTTGTTTCGTGCTGTGCACTGATATAGTTACTCTCACATTGTCGTGAAAATTGATTGGAATTGCAGACTAATCTGCTATAAACTATTATTATACACAATATGACATTTATTCCGTTATTTAACAATAGGTATTTCAGAGACTTTTGAAGATTTGTTGAAAATTATTATCATTTGCTGCTAAATATTACCTCATTAGTTTTTGGTTGATGACTAGTGGATCCGTCCTGCTCCTCAGCATTCCTTATAACTTAAGTAGGTCAGATAACTCGTTTTTACACGCCTGTCGTAGTCCTTTCGTTTTGCTGGCCTTATCAATAGTTTAATAAATATTTAGTACCGATACATAATAATTGATTCATTCGTAATGTAGTTTATAATAATTCTTTCTATACAATAGTCCTTGTCCTTTGACCATTCGGGCATATCTGGATCTTAACATTTTCAAACGAACTTGCCCGAGATAGTGCAACATACAATTGGTTCTGGTAAGTAGAGTAGACACCCAATTTTTCAAGAGTTTGTCCTTCTGCTTTATTAATGATTATACAGAAGGCTAGTCGATTTGATACCTTCCAGTCTATGCGTACGTCAACTGTTTTTTCTTAGCAGCATGTAAGTTATTAGGAACGTTCTGCCATCTGTTGAGTATATTCAGAAGCTGGGGAAGGTAAGAGAATCAAAGAGTATCTAGCAGGGAAGTGTCCTACTCTCTAGCTTGACAGGTGTTCATCAAACACGACTGCGTGCAATGACATTACTAAGGATGAAAATCACATACTGTATATCTGAATAGTAATGAAAGTGTTACTTGTTTAGCAACCTGCTCCAAGTACAGAATGTATTGCGGGTTAGGGTAAGCCTTCGCCTGCAATTATTGGAGTGGTGATTTAGTGACTTGATTTTAGTATTACTCAAAGTTGACTAAATTTAGAGACCTATTAATGTTTCATAATTCACCAGCAGCTAATTCCAGAGACAATAAAACTAAAATGAAGCAAATCGATCCAGTAGAAGGGACGGACGGATTTACCAAAGCTGTTTTAGTAAACTCTTTTAATATATAGATGATGATGATGATGATGATGCTTTATGTAAAGGGCTTAATGTATTTTAATCTACGTATCGTATTTGCTATATATACAAAGTATGTGTCTGTGTCCGTAAGATGCATTTGTATTTTGCGAAGTCACTGAAATATTCACGTGAGGACTCACTAAGGACGAAAATTTGGTTACTTTCCGCTGTTAGTCGCAGTAAGCCATTCGTGCTTACGATATTGGATTACAAGTTGAAAGTCTTTCTTCAAATTCACACAGCAGCGTATCTTACTTTGGTGCTATGTTGGCCCTTATGAAAACCTAGATCGTTGATGAAAGAACTGATCTATTATTTACGAGACAATAAACATTGATTTTTTTCCACTACTCCCAAATGCTCAACCCACTGTGCGAATGCAGAGCGTGGTTCCCCAGACGTAGTGTGTTAACGGGCGGCCACTTCCCTCGGTGTAAAAGTCGCAAGTAAGACTGCTTTAAAGGCGCTCATTTAGACCAAAACAAATATGGTTATTGTTGTTAAAGTTTACAAATGTAAATATACTTAAAATACTATCTCGTCCGATAATCCAGTAGCATGAGATAAATTGTGTTATAAATTCAAACTTTTCACGGTTCCGGTAAACTTATATGGAAACGGAACAAAAGTATATAACAATAATAAAATGGTGAAAATCAATTAATGAATTCGC
Source organism: Anabrus simplex (assembly GCF_040414725.1). Lineage (NCBI taxonomy): Eukaryota > Metazoa > Arthropoda > Insecta > Orthoptera > Tettigoniidae > Anabrus > Anabrus simplex. The sequence goes on along the minus strand of NC_090270.1, from coordinate 145,033,224 downwards.
AGTTAGAAGAGATGTACAAAGTTAACAATATCAGTAATTGGCAATTTCAAAAAAATTACCTACCTGGAGAGAAACAAATTTAATTTATGTTTATGATGTAAATTCAAGTGTTTGTTGATACTGTTACCACAACAGTGTTCAAGTGTACTATTTCATTACTTAAACTATTTGCAAATACATCCGTGGGTATATTCATAAACAGCATGATACATTAAAGACCGGGCGCGTTGGCCGTGCGGTCAGGGGTGCTCGGTTGTGAGCTTGTATCCGGGAGATAGTGGGTGAGAATCCCACTGTCGGCAGTGCTGAAGATGGCTTTCCGTGGTTTTCCATTTTCATACCAGCCAAATGCTGGGGCTGTACCTTAATTAAGGCCACGGCTACTTCCTTCCAACTCCTAGGGCTTTCCTATCCCATCGTCGAAATAAGGCCTATCTGTGTCGGTGCAACGTAAAGCCACTAGCAAAAAAAACCCACATTAATGTGCGTAGAGTACAGTAGTTTGGATTAACATAATTCTAACTTAGTGTCTATGTGTGTCCTGTGTAGTTTGTAAGCTTTGAAAACAATAGAATTTATTTTTATTGGTCGTCGAGTCGTATTCCTATTCGCGACTTACTAAATGTACTAAATCAGAGTTCTTCTTTTTCTACCATTTTTCCCACACCTGTAGGGCCGCAGTTGCGAACTGTGTCACACATGTAGTTTTGGCTCTGTTTGACGGGCGGATGCCCTTACGGACGCCAACCCTATATGATCACTATTGCGTGTTTCTGTGGGGGTTGGTAGCGTAGTGTGTTGTCTGATTATGAAGAGGAAAGTGTTGCGACAAAAACACCCAGTCCCCGGGCCAGAAGGATTAATCAGAGGCAATTAAAATCCCCGGCCCGGCCGGGAAGCGAATGCAGGACCCTGTGAACCAAGGCCTCAACGCTGTCCATTCAGCCAATGAGTCGAACGTACTAAATCAGATTTATTAAAACAAAAACATTCGATTCATTATGGAATGGAACGCAAAAACAGTATAAATAATGTGAAAAAAATGGAAAACAGCAATTCGCCTATTCGACACAGACACAGGACAGGCTCACAACACAGAGCAGGCACCACACAATTTTAATGCATCCTATCCCCAAGGTCAATAATATGTATCATCTATATTTATAAACTCAAAAGTAAGTTTGTTTGTTTGTTTGTTTGTTATACAAATGTACACGCCTCCACTGATCAGTACCAACGTTTGCACCAAGACTCATGAGGTACTCGGACGGGTCGTAGAGGTAGTTATGTCGTCAAATACTTAATAAAGTAAAATTGATAATATGATGTGATATACGGGTGGAAAGATTTATGCACTGTCGCTGTTTTTGATACCAATACTCTTAACGGATAGAGCGAACAAACAAATAGCATTGCATTTACAATAGCAAGGAATATCTATGATACTACCTAGCGACTTATTCTCTGGAAAATTAACCTAAATTCCATAAATGAGTACCAAACTGATTGCTTATGCGCATAATATTTTCGTAATTTATTTAATTTGTAAGTGAATAAATCAACCGATAACAGCCAGATTACCTACAAAATTAAATTTTGAACATGTAATTTTAAGGGCAATCCTACAATTATTTCCTCTTTAAAATATCTTTACACGGACGTACACTGCAGCAATTGGAAAGTAGGATCTGAATATTTCACCTCAACTCAATCATTACGGGATATAATAGCAGAGGTTAACTTGGAAAATCCGTGTTTCTGTCGGGGCCAGGAGCTTGGAAGTCCGAGGAAATTTTACTCTCCCAATAATGTGACACGTAACGTTCTTTATCCTACGACACTGATTAATGTTTTCACAATTAGAATATTGTATAAAATTATGAATCGATATCAATAATTCGCAATAAGTTCAAAAAGTTACCAAACTGCAGAGAAACAAATGTAATTCCATTTTGAATTTTAATATGGTTTCAAGTGCTTGTTGATATAATGTTATATTATATTTTCATAATATATCATGTGTATTATTCCTTTACCTCGAAACTTTAGCAACTTTGCAACATGAAGAACATGATACATTGCAGGTGGAGCCCGCGGGTAGCTGCTAGTAACTTATACAGCAGAACTAAATTTCCTATAAAAATATCCAGCACAAGGAACATATGGCACGGTAGGTGCGTTATGGATTGAGCCTTCTTTTAAGTAATGTTATTCCTCAGGAACTTGGTAAATAGGGCACCTGAACGCAGTCCTACAGAGATGATTATATATATCCGGCTTCATAGTTCGTTAACACTTCTGCAATTACAGTAAGAGTTGTTTTGTGGTAAAGAAAGTGCATATGAGCATCTGTAGGAAGGTTAATTCTAAATCGTGTACTTAATCTGCTTTTCTGATAAGTCTGAAAGTTTGTCCATTAATTTCGTTTTTGTCGTGCAAAGCGTATGCCAAAACATACAAAAGCACATTTTCTAGGAAAACTGTTATAATTGGAAAGAAAATATGCATACCACATTTTTAATAGGAAATTGGGCCACACGGAAGATGCCTCCACGAAGATTGTAAAGACAATCTGGCGTACCCTGGGCAACATTGAGGAATCCTCAGCGGCTGATTCTTCCATCACCGAAACACTATTAGTTATTATGAAATCCAAACGGCATTTTTCAATGCCAGCTTTAGTAACAATTTCAATTAATATAGAGGGAATTTCACCAGAGAAGGAAGCCTTATTATCTGACATTTGCACAAATCATAATTGTGATATCCTACTGGTTCAGGAGACACACAGAGGGTCAAATGATCGCCGTCCAAAGGTGAACGGAATGAAACTTTTCCTGGAAGGTCCTAATGAACAACATGGGAGTGCAGTTTTCATTAAACAGCGCACCAACAATTTATCTTAAGATTTGACCTGTGTAGATGACATTAAAATCCTGACCGTTGAAATTAAATCCTGTACTATCACATCTATATATAAGCCACCAAATAAAGAATATAAATTTACAGAAACTTGCAATTTCCATTCTCAACCAACAAAGCTAGTCATCGGTGATTTCAATTGTCATAGTACGTCTTGGAGAAACAAAGAGACTGACACAAATGGCCAAAATTTAGAGGAATGAGCCGAATGCATGAGTCTTAAACTAATACGTGACCCAAAGTTACCCCATTCCTTTAATAGTGGTCTATGGAGGCGAGGTTACAACCCAGACAACATTTTTGTCACAGAACACATTGCTCAACAAACCAAGAAACAAATTGCAGATCTATTTCCAAGAACACAGCATCGAGCTCTTATATGTACCGTACAGCCAGTTATTAAACCAGAGAAAGTCATGTTTAAAAGACAGTTCGACTTAAAAAAAAAAGGCTCAGTGGAATACTTTCTCTCAAAATCTGGATGATGAAGTAGCAAAAATCAATCCTGATCCAGTAAATTACCTAGATTTTGTGGAATTAGTAAAAAGCATCTCCCGTAAACACATCCCTAAGGGTTGTAGAACAATGTATATACCTGGACTTGATAAGGACTCTCAATCCCTCCTTAATAAATATGAACCAGTATCCAGTATTCGGGAGATAGTAGGTTCGAACCCCACTGTCGGCAGCCCTGAAAATGGTTTTCCGTGGTTTCCCATTTTCACACCAGGCAAATGCTGGGGCTGTACCTTAATTAAGCCCACGGCCGCTTCCTTCCCAATCCTAGCCCTTTCCTGTCCCACCGTCGCCATAAGGCATATCTCTGTCGGTGCGACGTAAAGCCAATAGCAAAAAAAAAAATAAAAATATATGAACAGCTATTTGAAATTGATCCCTTCGCAGAGGATACAATACAAACAGGAGAGCACCTCCTTGAAGCTATATCAACATCAAGAAAAGAAAAATGGTGTAACCTTTTCGAAAGTTTGGATATGAAACACTCATGTCGACAAGCCTGGAAATTACTTAAAAATCTTAACGGTGATCCTACAGTCTCGCCCTGTGAGTTGAGTTTTGAAACTGATGAACGCGTGTGTGACTAGAAAGTTGATTCCAAAGATCTGGCGCAAAGCAAAAGTTGTGGCCTTGCTTAAACCAGGAAAAGAGCCAAATGACCCCAAAAACTTCAGACCCGTATCTCTTCTCTGTTAACTTTTCAAAATTCTGGAGAGGATGATGTTGAATCGTATTTCTCTTTCTATCGACAGAAAGATTATAAAGGGACAATCAGGTTTCAGACTGTGGAGGTCATGTACTGGTCAGATACTTAATCTAACCCAGCATATCGAGGATGGATACGAGAGGAAACAAATAACAGGAGTTGCTTTTATTGATCTCACGGCTGCTTATGATACAGTGAATCATAAGAGAATGACAAGGAAGCTGTATTCAACAACCAGAGACTATCGACTGACACAGTTTGTTCAATGCCTCCTCCAGAACAGACGGTTTTTGTCACTCTGAAGGACAAGAAAAGCCGATGGAGATGTCAAAATAATGGCCTTCCTCAAGGAAGTGTGTTTGCTCCAATATTATATAACATCTATACCAACGATCAGTCACTTAACACCGGAACTAGGGCTTTCATCTATGCATCTGACACAGCTCTTCCTGGTCAAGGAGTGACATTTGAGGAAGTAGAAATAAGACTGACATCTGCTCTTGAAGAACTAGCTGTCTAGTATGATGAGAACCACCTGGAACCAAATCCGGAGAAAACTCAGGTATGTGCATTCCATCTGCGCAACAAGGAAGCAAGGAAGGAGTTGAATGTAACCTGGAAAGGACAGAAAATATACCATTGTGGTCAACCCAAATATCTAAGGGTAAAATTGGACCGTGGCCTATCTTATAAACAGCACTGTATAGATACCAAACAGAAGGTATGCAGCAGGAATAATCTCATTCGCAAACTCACACCCACAACATGGGGAGCACAGCTTAATGTCCTCCGTACACCTGCCCTTGCCCTGTGTTTCTCTGCTGCAGAGTATGCTGCTCCAGTCTGGAGGAATTCCGCTCATACAAATAAAGTGGATGTTGCCCTCCATGAGACAGGTCGCATTGTTACAGGCTGCTTACGACCAACTCCTGTTAATTAGATCTTTCCACTTATGGGAGTAGCACCTCCAGATGTTAGGAGACAAGTTGCAGCAGAGATTGAGAAGAACAAGAAAAAAGAAGAAGAAGAAGCAAGAAACAGATCCAAGACATCCAATGTTTGGACTTCACGCCCACCAACAAGAAACAGATCCAAGACATCCAATATTTGGACTTCACGCCCACCAACAAGATTGAAATCGAGGAAGAGCTTCCTACAAACAACAACGTCAGTCCCATCATCAGCCGAATCTCGGCGAAAGGAACTCTGGAGAAGGAAGTCGCCTGTAGGATTATGGGACTAGAAAGAGAGGCCAGCTGCAGGACATCATCTTCAGTATGGACATTGGAAGACACTTAACAGATTAATATCTGGAGTAACACGTTGTAAAACCAACCTGAAAAGGTGATCAAGATGTGTGTGAGTGTGGTGTAAAGCAAGACCATGGACATCTTCTCATCTGTAGAAATCTGCCTAAACCATGTAGTATGAAGGATTTGGTGGAATGTGCCATCTCGACAGTTGAATACTGGAAAAACAAAGTGTAAATAGAGTAGTTGTAAATATATTGTAGTGATTTCGGACACGGATAAATAAAATAAAATAGGAAATTGAAAATTGAGTACACTTGTAAGACTCCATTTTGTATAGGACTAACCGTTTGGGCACTTCATTCACCTTTAAGAGTCCAAGCGCTTATTATCATGTGCCTTCCTTCACATTTTCTTCCGCTGCATGGCCTCTGTGACAAATAATAGGTAGCCTACACAGTATGTTATATCGGGTCCATACTTTGTGTATCAAACTGAATATTGAGAAGTATCAGGTCGTTCGAACATGAAAGTTTAACAAACATCCAAACCCATTTTCACATGTATTTTGTTTTGATTCGTTATGTCAAACTAAAGAGCGCGGTTTAACTTATTAGCACTATTTAGTTTTTCTTCTATTCGCAGTACCTCTTCATCCTCTTGCCGTGTTCCTTTTTACGTTATTCAGCCCATCCTTTATTTCTTTATTTAGTCGGGAGGGTTTTACAGAAAATTTGTGTTTGTGAGTTAAGGTTCTGAATTTTATTCTATCCTGAATGGTTTCTTCATCAATGCCAATTTCATTTAGATCTTAACTGATTTCTTTTAGCCAATTATTGCGATTTTTCATTGATAAGGCAAAGTTTAAAATTTTCTTTGTGAGCGTATTATTATCCATTCTATATGTGTGTTGGATATTCAGCCCGAAGGCTGGTGTGATCCTCCATAGTTCCACCAACAGTTGTCATAGATAGCTTACGTGTCACTGATGAGGCATATTATGGAAATGAGGAGTAAGGTAGTTTCCCGTTGCTTTCCTCACTGAGCCAGAAGTTGCTATTGCACATCAGTCTGCCAAGCCCACTGAAATGCATGCACCAACCGACACTACGAGCGATATTTTCACACCATTCATAACAGGGACTGGCTCTATAAGGAATGATATTACTAGCATCACTCATACCTCAGTCACTTTCATATTTTCAAAGCCAAGGAAGAGACTGTGACAGGTCAATGAAAGGAACAAATTTATTCTAGCCCATACCAGAAGACACGGTGCACTGTAAACACTACATCTTGCCAGCAAAGGCATCTATTCTATATATGTGACCATAAAATTGTAATCGCTGTTCCTTGATGGCATCTGGGGTTTTCTCTGTACTGTAACTTGATAGGCCGGGCTGAGTGGCTCAGACGGTTGAGGCGCTGGCCTTCTGACCCCAACTTGGCAGGTTTCTATCCTGGCTCAGTCCGATGATATTTGAAGGTGCTCAAATATGTCAGCCTCGTGTCAGTAGATTTACTGGCACGTAAAACGAACTCCTGCGGGACAACATTCCGGCACCTCGGCGTCTCCGAAAACCGTAAAAGTAGTTAGTGGGACTTTAAGCAAGTAGCATTATTATTATTATTAGTAACTTGATAGATTTCGTCTGATTTCTTTTTCATTCAAATTCAATTTTCGCACTTTGGTCCTAAGATTTTTATGAATATTTTCATTTCCTGTTTTTCGATCATCTTTATATCAGATTTGCCACTATTGTAATAGTTTTAGATACATAAAGTGCTTCTGTTTTAACTACTGTTGTTATAATGTCATAATTTTGCCCTTGTTGATATAGTTCTATTATAGTATCTGTTCCAAGTCATTGTGTATGCTCTTTTACGTTTTGCATTTTTGAATTTTTTCACATTATTATTATTATTATTATTATTATTTTATTATTATTATTATTATTATTATTTCGCCAGTGGTTTAATATCGCACAAATGCATGGAAGACTTTCAGTGACGCAAGGATAGGAAAGGGTTAGGACTAGGATGGAAGTGGCCATACCCTTAATTGCCTGATCTGAAGTTGAGAAACCACAGACAACAATTTTCAGAGCTGCGGATGGTAGAATTCAAACTCAGCATCTCCCGAATGCAAGTTCATAGCTACGCGACCATATCCGCACGGCCAACTCGCTTATTATTATTATTATTATTATTATTATTATTATTATTATTATTATTATTATTATTATTATTATAGTATAGGGCGAAGAGGTGCAGATCTTATGAACATATAATATGACAGTTTTAAATATTCATTTTTGAAAAGGAGTAATATCCCAGCAATCTTCAGGCAGAACTCTGGTAAACTTACTTAATCGTAATTGTTGTTTATTTATCTCAAAGGACATTCACACTGATATCCCTTACAAGGATATATGGCTGTCTGAGATTTGGCTAAATAAATCTGGAATATGACATCAGAAAACAGGATTTGCGCGTTTGTGATGCTAATCAAAACTCTTGTTACTAAGTGGATGTAAGTTAGCGAGAATGATTCAAGAATTAAATCTTTACAACTGACTCCACTCATGTATAAATGAAGATGTGAAATGTTTAATAACCAAGACATTAATTATTTTGTTGTGGGGCTTGTTGGGCCGGGACGAATCGTGTGGGTCATACCTCAAACCTGATGATGAAGTGCCAAGAATTTTTATTAAGCTTCACTTCACGTAACAATACCCACGTCAAGATCATTTATTTATGTGAAACTTGTATTAGCCTTCTCTTTCTAGCACTCGCCGACGTGTGGCGGTATATATTTAGCTTTACGACAACCATCGTAATCCTGTTATTAGTTGTCGTACTCGAGACTGGTTTGGAACGTACGGGTAAGTCTAATGATGCCCGTCTGATTTTTATTTCATTTTGTAGTCGCTCAACTCTCCAGGCAACTGACACTTGTTATCTAAGTCGATTGTTATCACGGACACTGAGATGAGCCTTCCACTGCTCTCATTTACTTGTGTCACCGCAGGGTCAAACAGGTAATAACAGGGAGGTGGAGCCTCACAGGTGTAATTATTTATTTATTTATTTATTTAAATTTTTAATTAATTTATTTATTTATTGACTTTAGCAGTGGAGAAGTTAGGGCTCCTGGCCCCCTCTTATACTTAATCACATAATTTACAGATAATACAAATATAAAAGTAATGTACCATTCTATTATAAAATCAAAGAAAGAAAGAAAGAAAGCAACAAGTAAAATAGAAATAAATCTTGAAGATATAAGTAAAAAAGAAAGAGACAAAGTCATAATGAAAAAGTAAGATACAAACTGAAAAATTTGTTACCGTGTTTTTATGGATCACAGAGTTGAAAGAAGGTGCGAGCTTGAATGGGTCTATCTACGACAATCAAAAGATTAATTAAAAGCTTTAAAATCAAGGTTATATTTCTTTGGCTTTTCTCAAAAATTCAAATTTTAACAAAACACGTCGCTCAGCGACAGAACAAGATTTCAGGTACAGAAGTAGCTTGTTAGCTCAGATACAAAGTAGGGGAAATTAGAAAATAAACAACATTTGTCAACTAATCATCTGAGCGTAAAGATGCCAATTTTACGAATGTTACTTCAGCACTATGACTCCATCCACTCAATAGTCAAGGAGACAGGTCTCCCAATTTCATTTACAAAGTATACTAACACCTCTACAAAAATAGAAAGAACCTTATACCCTTACTGCCTTATCAAGGCAACTTTCAACAACCAGAGCATCTTTGCTCACTAAATTTTACACTTCCCAGGCCTCTCGATGCACAACCTTCATTTTACAATTCAAACAGAATTCACTGTTGTAAACACTCAACTGTCTAACCACTTTACATAAATGATTGAATTTTATGGAGTATCGAATACTCATTCTACCGGGCCTTTGTTGAAAAAAAAAAAAAACAGTTTGAAGTTACTGGCCCAAAAATCAAAATAATGTGGCGGCGGACACTTGCACTCCTTGAAACTTATACTTAGAAGCTTAAAACCCTAGTTGAGCTCATTGCCCGACGTTACAGATGCTAATCCTGTACCACTGAGGTGACTAGTTGGAGAAAATTCAAGTTACAGACTGAAAACGGTTACAAAATCTTGGTCACCTCAAAGTCAAGTTGATAGGGAACTCGAGAGGGTGTCACACTCTTTATTCCCGAATTTAAGTTGTTAAGTGCTTTTCGGCTTGCTTGAAATTTGCAGTAGAAATATACATTTTAGAAGATTGGAAACCTTCCCCTCGAGATAGCTTTCAGAGGTTATCACTTAGATGTTAAATAACTGCCATTAACTTCATCTGCAGTAAAGCTCGATGAAAGGCGAGACGCCCCCCGCCTCCTCTATTAGCACACACTCGGTAAACTGGATGATCAATAAGACAAGGTGGCTCGAAAAGGTACCAGCTTTTATACCCGAGAGGAAAGTTCTAGAGAGCTCTGGGCTAAGGCCCGACACACCCCCAATTTTTATTGGATAATCAAATAGGTAGAAGATGAAAATTATTGGTGGAGAAATACACATAGAAAATTTCCTATTGGTCAATTTTGAAGTTGGCGGAAAGAGATCGAAGTGTTGACAACTTGAACACACACAAAAAAGAACAATCAACTCAGTGTAGTAAACTTCAAAATAAAATAAAAATCCTTTAGGATTTTAAAAGTTCCTCTTCACACTAGAGAGCATAACATAAGTTTTTCTTGGTAGAGACATCTGTAGAGAAAAGTCCGAACTTTAGCACAAGTTGTTGCAAGTTTATAATGAAGATGGCATTCTTCAGGGCGCTTCATTTGAATGAATGGGGCGGATGTACCTGACGATACAACAACAACAACAACAATAATAATAATAATAATAATAATAATAATAATAATAATAATAATAACCACAATCACACAACCTATCATACGTCACCATCACACGAAACAATCAGTGGTATTCAACAGGTAATCTCTGCATGCAGTCTTAAATTTTGATATTGAGTTAGAGTTCCTGACAGCAGGTGGGAGTGAATTCCATAGTCGTGACCCAGTCAGAACGAAGTAAACATTGAAGAGTGGTTGCCAGGAATAGCGAGGGAAGTTCTAGATCTTGTGTTACAATTATGCAATGAGGATAATAAATTGAATTTTTATTAAAAATGTATTTTGATGGATTTTCCTTCTGAGTTCGATATATCAAAGTAATTATGTGGAATTTCTATCGCCTCTCGTGTTTCAGCCAGGAAGGAAATGTGTAGCTGGGGGCTATGTGAGCATCATAACTCAAGTTAAAAAACAAATTGAAGACCAGAGTTCAATGCTCGTCGAAGTTTCATAGTTTGTTCAAGGGTCGCTTCAACGACGACAATGGCGCAGTAGTCAAGTATTCGTAGTATCAAAGTTTGGAGCAGTTTTATCTTTACGTCTTGTGGAAAAATGCCCTTATGTCGTTTCAGAGAATGTAGCGTCGCGTACACCTTTCTACATGTATTTATCACGTGTGCAGACCAATTAAGAGTTTAAGTCAGGGCCATGCCCTAGTTCTTCACTTCTTCTCAGAACGAAATTACGGTGGCATTTAATGTCACCGGAGGAATAACATATTTTTTATACATGATGTTTAATAATTTATGAGAACCGATAATGATTATTCGAGCTTTTAAGGGGTTGAGGAGGATAGAGTTTTCACACACTGAGTTGTTGAAGGTCTTAGTTAATATCTCTGATTGCGTTAGTTATATAATTTATATTAACGTGGCAGTAAATTTGGGTCCTCGGCAAAGAAGTGATATCTATTATATTTTATTTTAAAAGAGATGTCATTAATATAGAGGATAAACGAAAGGGGACCAAGAACAGAAACCTGTGGGGTTCCTGCCTTCCGGAGTCACCACTATGAAGCAGTATCTTGTACTATAACACGTTGCATACGATCTGTAAGATATGCGGTGAAAATTCTTAAAACAACATTACCGAAAAACGATTCGAGCTTCTTCAGCAATGTATGGATGTTTATCGTGTCAAAATCACTGCTGAAGTCAAGGAGTGTGAGTATTGTCACTTGTCTTTCGTCCATTGCTTGTCTGATGTCCTCGGTTACTTTGAGTAAGGAAGTCGCTGTGCTATGGCCCTTCTTGAAGCCAGCTTGGGGCGGGTCAAGGAGAGAGTGAACGTGGAGTAATTGCGCATGTGCTAACCATTCTAACGCTTTGGAAAGAGCATGGAGAATCGAAATGGGACGGTAATCGGATAGAAGTTTCGAACCGGGGTTTTTAGAAAGTGGAATTACGTTAGCGTACATCCAAATTGCCGGTAATGTGCCGTTTTTGAATTTGAATTTTGAATTTGAATTTTTTGATCATGATTTACATGCCACTGAGGCAGTAATTCAAAATATGGGTGAGAATAGGTAGAATGGCGCCAATAGTACTATGTATGAAAGTAATAGGAATTTCATCGAAATCACTTGCTTTGAATTTAATAGAATACAAGACATTCTTAACTTCATTAGTGCTGACGATACGAAAGACAAAGCAGGGGCGGTTTTGTGGGCAAGTGCTGGGACGTTATTTACGTGTGGTCTGTTAAGCGGATTAGACTGAGCTCTCTCTTCCGTGAAATACGCATTTAAATCGTTGAGTGGAATGTCAGGTACCTGAAAGTTCGGTAAGTTGATTTACGTCGAAAATATATACTTGTTCTAGGGTTTGTGTCAGAGGTATTTTTCTTCATTCATTCTTTCTTAATCCTTTTACCCTCCGGGGTTGGTTTTCCTCTCGGACTCGGTGAGGGATCGCACCTCTAACGCCCCAAGGGCAGCGTCCTGGAGCGTAAGACTTTGAGTCGGGTATACAGCTAGGGATGAGGATCAGTGCCTCGCCCAGGCTGCCTCACCTGCTATGCTGAACAGGGACTTTGTGAGGGCGGGGGAGAGAGATCGGAAGGAATAGACAAGGAAGAGCGAAGGAAGCGGCCGTGGCCTTAAGCACCTTCCCGGCATTTGCCTGGAGGGGAAGTGCTTAACCACGGAAAACCATTTCGAGGGTGGTCGACGTGGGCATCGAACCCTCCTTTACTTCCGTGGCTAAAAGGATCCCGTTCCAGCCCTCATACCACTTTCCAAATTTCGTGGCAGAGGCGGGAATCGAACCCAGGTGGCAGTTAATCACACTAACTGCTACACCACAGAGATGGACAGTGGCACTTCTCAACGAGGAAATTGCCCTTAAAATTAAACAGTGTACATACCTGTTGAGATTATGCCAGTGATTATCTGTAGCACCACTGTTGTCTGTTGAAGGTACTCAATTACGTCAGCCTTATGTGGGTAGATTTACTGGCATGTAAAACAACTTCTCCGGGAAAACCTTCTGGCACATCGGCGTCTCTAAGTAGTTAGTGAGACGTAAGAACAATAACATTTTACCTATAGTCTGTGTCGAATGGCAAGCGCTTTGGTCTCGAAGCTTCACTCAGAATTGTCCAACCACAGGGCAACTACGTTGTGTTATCTCATCCACTCCAAGAGTTGCGTTCCGCGGAAAATTTCACTACGTTAAATTTAATATCACTTGCGCCAGGCCGAATTATATTTAAGTCATAAAAACGACCACAACGCAAGCAGCCTCCCATTTGACACAGACTATAGTCTTTTGGTCAGCGTTCCGAACTTCATGGCGCAGCAGTGCCTGATTATAAAATTCTTATTTTGTTTTTGTTTATGATACAGCTTATATTTAATCTGATAATTTTCTAACAATAGTCCACGTTGATATATACAAAAAAAATTGAAATGAGGCGCTGGAGTGCCATGAACCCGAAACACCCGCGTCGAAGTTCGTGACGCCTACCACTTAGATTATTGGTGCTACAGATAGATACACGCAAATTGGCAACAAGTATGCAGGCTTTCGAATTCAAACAACCATTTTCTCGTTAAATGAGGGCCTTGCGCAGAAACCCTCAGACCACGCGAGTTGCCCGTGTAGTTAGCGTTGCGCTGCAGTGTATTTGCATTCGGGAGATAGTGGGTTCGGACCCCACTGTTTGCGTTCTTGCAGAAAGTTTCCCGTAGTTTACCGTTTCCACACCAGGCAAATGCTGGGACTGAAACTTACTTAAGACCACGGCTGCTACTTTCCCATCCTTGTGTCGCCAAAAACTTTCGATGTGTTAGTGTGGCGTTAAACCACTAGAAAAAAGAAAAGTTGCCAGGCTGAGTGGCTCAGATGATTTAGGCGCTGGCCTTCTAACCCCAACTTGGCAGGTTTGATCCCGGCTCAGTCCGATGGTATTCGAAGGTTCTCAAATACGTAAGCCTCGTTTTGGTAGATTTACCGGCACGTAAAACAACTCCTACGGATCTAAATTACGGCACCTCGGTTTCTCCGAAAACCGTAAAAGGAGTTAGTGGGACGTACAGCAAATAACATTATTATTACTAGCAAATGTACCCGTGCTTCGCTACGGCATTCTACATTGTACACGGATATCGAAGTATACTGTATATGCAGTGAATAAGAACTTTTATAAATTGCATGTCTCAGCGTTATCCGAATGCATGGGAATGTCCTTATACGTTTCTTCCAATGTAAAGTGTGATTTGTATTCGGGAGGTAGTAGGTTCGAACCCCACTGTCGGCAGCCCTTCACAATGGAGTTCGGAAGTTTACATTATAATGGCAGGCCAAATTGCCTAATGCGAGGTCACAATCGATTAGGAAAGTTTTCGTTACAATTGCAAGCCCCTTTCCTACTTCCAGACAGATTACTGTTCAGGTTTTATTATAATGGCGAGCAACTTGCCTACTGCTAGTCAAAATTGAGTTGTGCTGTAATCATTATAATGACTGTCCCCTTTTCCTAATGCCAGTCAGCTTACTGCCAGACACGCCGAGTTGGTGAATTTCCATCAAAATAACAGGCTAGTATGCCTAATGGGTACATTTGTTCATAATGATACCCTTGCCCACAGCCAAACAAAATCGGCTAGGGGAGGTTTAGACATAATTGTACGCTCTCTTGCCTTCTGCAAGTGAAATCGAGTAGGAAATTATTCTTTACAGTGGTGGGCCCTCCTTACTAATGCCACTTACACAGGAGTCGGAAAAGGACTCCATGTCTACTACCAGTCAGTTGATGTGGGGAGTACTAATTACAATAGCAGACACGCCCTTTCTTGATCGCTACAAATCGACATCAATATATATCGACATACAAAAGTATATGCATGTTTGAAGTATTGCAGAACTTCATTTATAGGCTCACTGCTACTAAACTGTACGTCATATCGATAAACGGATTGTACCATAAGACGCCGTATTTAGTGGTCTAAATGGGTAGTCCTATGATATTTTCTCGTATCTCATCTATTCATGGGTCAGATTAAGTTAGATACGGTGAAAAGGGTGAAATTTGGGTAAGATTGTCTGACAGTGCATTACTTTTCGGATAATTATGTGACAGCTACAAACATAGCATTTGGCTCACATATGGCTACTGTGTGGGCCAATGATGGTGTAGAATTTGATGATTCCATCTTTCTTATGAGTGATTCAAAGTATGAATTATGCGAGTAAAAAGTGCAAAATTTACTTACAATCGAGAAATACACCAAAGTCTAACGTACAAGGGAGAGAGATACGACAAAAATGTCATCGGACTGAAGTTGTAAATCACACCAAATTAAACGGAGTTTGTTCCATCCTTTTTGTAATAGAACTTACCGTTTAGCCAGGAGATACCTCGAAACGAAGGTCTGTACCGTCATTAGAATCGCCTCGATATTTCGATATTCCTCGTCGATAAAAAGTTTAAAATTTAAAGATCTTGGAAGTTTACCGTCGGTTACAGGCTAAAACGTATAATTTTTCCAAATTTCAATTTTCTACCTCGTCTGGGCGATTGTGCCGAATTCTTAACTTTGGGGGAAGTCCGTAAAATTAGGACTTTCAGGAAACTAAAGCCAAAATATATGCAGCTGGTCATGATTACCTTTTAAACGGATAGCTGTACGAAAATTTCACCAAAGTAGTCAACGTACAGACACACAGTCGTTACGATTTTATTTGTATAGATAATTAAGGGATCTGCTCCATGTACAACATATTCGGGCTTTGTCCGCTGGACTTAGCCTGAGAAACCGACCGTTCATGATATCTCCCTCATTAATCCTCCTGTAAAAATGATGCTCTTGAGAAAAATGTTTTAGGAATTGATTTCCATTTAGGATGGTAGATTTTCATTAGTCCGACTCGTTAGCTGAATGGTCAGCGTACTGAACTTCGGTTCAGTGGGTACCGGGTTCGATTCCCGGCAGGATCGGGGATTTGAATCGCTTCTCATTCATTCTTCTGGCTCCGAGACTGGGTGTTTGTGTCCATCCCAACACTCTACTCTCATATTCACACAACACACTACATTACCAATCACCACAGAAACACGTAATAGTGATTATATCCCTTAATATAGGGTTGGCATCAGGAAGGGCATCCGGCCGTAAAACAGGTACAAATCCACATGTGCGACACAGTTCGCACCCGCGATCCCCCAGGTGTGGGGAAAGCGGTAGGAAAAGGAGAATAAGATGGTAGATTTCCATTAATTTTGGATGTGCATATTTTGCGGTAGTGCAAAATCATGGTTTCGGTTTCGAATAAACCCCCAGTAAATTTAGGTATTCAGAAATAATATTGGCCCTAAAGCCTACCCAAGGACAAGTGGATTCCAAATATTAAGTTTGGTAGAAATATATCCAGTAGTTTTCAAGTTATAAGAACTCACACAAACAAACAAACAAACAAACAAACAAACAAACAAACAAACAAACCGACAAACAAACATCAAAGCTAAAAAAAATATCCAGATGGTCATTATTACACCTGAAACGGATAACTGCACGGAAATTTCGCCAAAATAGTAAATGTACAGACACACGGTCGTTACGATTTTATTGATATAGATTATTCTTCTGCCTCTTCTTATACTTCTTATTAAATGCACCCGTGCTTCCCTACGATGTTCCACATTTTTTACGGATTTCTATGTAAAATACTGTACACGCAGTGGCTAAAATTACATTAAATTGCATGTCACTTAGCGTTATCAAAGAAACACCACTGGGAGGTCCCCATACGTTGTTTATGATGCAAGGTTTTTTTTTTTGGGGAAGTTTTGATAAAAATGGCAGGCAGGGTTTCCTACTGCAATTCACAATCGAGATCGGGAGTTTCTACTATAAGAACAGGCTCACTTGCCTACTGCCATTCACAACGGAGGCGTGGAGTTTTCATTATAAAGACAGGCCCGTTTTTCTAATACTTGTCAGAATCGTCTAAAGATAAAAACGAAATGGATGTATTGCAAAACTGAAATGTCCCTCAAAAAATTGTGATGATATGAATTACGGATTTAAAAAAGCGGTAGCAGAGCTGAAATTTAGGCCCAGGGATTTTGAGGTAAGAAAATTACTTACGGTGTTATTACTTAAGCCTAAAGAGGCAAGGCAGAGGCAATAAATTCAAGCAGAAAACGGAGGTGGAAGAGAAATACAGTAAAAATTACGGTATATAGCGAATCCCAGAAAACACCTTACGGTGTGAAACAATGGGCTACCCTCCGGGTACTGTTAAAATATTAACAACACACTTAGAGCTATTCGAAGACGTCTGTAACCTCCAACGGTATTCCGCAATTACCTCGCAGTATGGCAACTTGATGTCTATCTCCGATTTTACTCAACGAACAACCACGAGGGTACAGGAAAAATGACGAAAATGGCATTAAGTTACTTCCCTGCTGGTAAGCAGACGTTTCCATGGTAACATGTAGGTTCGTTGTCGGTCATTCAATGCAAAGCATGAAATGATATGCATATCTAAATCTGCCCCTAGATGAGTATAAGCCTACTCTAAATATAAAGTTTGACCGAGATCTATCCAGCCGTTTCGCCGTGATGGTGGAACAATCGGCCAGACAGACCGACAAACAAAGGACCAAACAGACACGAAAGTTAAAAACCACTGATACGGCCTTGAGTTCACCTAAAATGGATCAAGTTCTGAAAAAAAAATTATAGAATAAACGGAATTACAGACTGCGGACACCCTACAATTTTAATTATATAGTTTAATTAATTAAATAATTAATTAATGTTATTTGTTTTACGTCCCACTAACTGCTTTTACGGTCTTCGGAGACGCCGAGGTGCCGGAATTTAGTCCATTAGTTCTTTTACGTGCCAGTAAATCTACCGACACGAGGCTGTTAACAGGCTTTCTATAACACAAGAGTCATACAATAAGCATACATTATCCAGCCAGTGTATGAAGTGGACATCTTACACAGGTTTCTAAAGTGGAAGATATCATACTTTTTTGAATTTCCTGTCCGGCTCCATGGCTGAATGGTTAGCGTGCTGGTCTTTGGTCACAGGGGTCCCGGATTCGATTCCCGGCAGTGTCGGGAATTTTAACCACCATTGGTTAATTTGTCTGGCACAGGGGCTGGATGTATGTGTCGTCTTCATCATCATTTCATCCTCATCATGACGCGCAGGTCTCCTACGGGGGTGAAATCGAAAGACCTGCACTTGGCGAGCCGAACATGTCCTCGGACACTCCCAGCACTAAAATAAGCCATACACCATTTCATTTCATTTTGAATTTCCTACAGTGCTGTGTTGATAATCTTACCTGCAGGCCTATGGTTATCATACGTTCTGAACACGTTGAAAAATTGCTGACGTTCGTATTCATATAACTTGACAGGTCTCTACAATTTTCGCACACTCTTTGTTTGAAGGCGCTAATATATTATTTTTTAACGTTTTTCAGTTTAGCCACTATTTGTTACAGATACTGTATGTATAGTTAGTTACACATCTTTAAATTTCAGCAAATCATATTGCATTTTTATATTGGCTTTACGTCCCACCGACTGAAACAGGTCTAATGGTGACTATGCGGTAGGATTTTTTTTTTCTAGTGGCTTTACGTCGCACCGACACAGATACGTCTTCTGGCGACGATGGGATAGGAAAGGCCTAGGAGTTGAAAGGAAGCGGCCGTGGCCTTAATTAAGGTACAGCCCCAGCATGTGGCTGGTGTGAAAATGAGAAACCACGGCAACTATCTTCAGTGCTACCGATACTAGGATTCGAAACCACTATCGCCCGGATGCAAGCTCACAGTCGCGTGCACGATTGCGGTAGGATAGAGCTAGAACTGGGAAGGAAGCTACTGTAGCCTTATTGAGGTACAGATCCAGTTCCAAAATTTGCCTGGTGTGAAATTCTGGAACCACGGAACGCCATGTTCAGGGCTGCTGATTGTGGGGATCGAAATTACCATCTCCCGAATGCAGGCTGACAGCTGCATGGTCTTAATTGAACAGCCACCTCGCTCAAGGACTGGGGTGATAGACTCCTCTTCCTGTTAGACCGACTTCTGCCTGAGTCATTTCGATGTTATAGTTCAGCCAAAGGCCTTACTTTTTTGCATTATTGGTGTTACTATTTGTTGGACTGACTTCCCTGGCACCTGTAGTATTATATTGCTGTTTGCAGCCGGGAGTCTGACGCCATTTGTTCACAGTTTCGTTGACTTCTTGCTGAGAGTAATCTGTACTATGAATCCAGTTCATTGAAGTTGTTTGTTCCAAGGATTTGCCATTGGCGTTATTAATTAAAGCTGTAATTACTGGTGTATATACAGATAAACCGGACCGTGATTACTGTAATAAATCGGATTGCTTATTGACCAATTCATTTTGATAGAACTGCACTTAGTGGTGTTATCCTTATCGTGCAAAGTTCGACGAGGAGACGAGAATAAATAGAGGAACTTCCTGAAGGTGAGATAGCGGCCTTGGTCCAGAAAGCCAAGAATAATGCCTTGAGAGTTTCGTTGCACTGGTCACGCGTTGCCTCGTAATCTGCACGTCTTCGGACTGAGCAGTGGCCGCGTGATAGGCCAAGGCCCAATACAACTGTAGTGCCATGGTGTTTGGTTTGATTTTGGTGTCCAGTGAGGTCACTACTTGTTTTATTTAGATTGCCAGCGTTGATATGGGATTAGTCACAAAATGAGTGGAAAGAAATAATAAACATTGCGATTTGTATCCTTTTAAGTTAGTCATATAGGACAGTTTCACTTCCGAAGTGCATATGGTTCTGAGGTTCACTCAGCCTACACCAAAATGAGTACCAGGTTAATTCCTTGGGGGCAAAGACGGCTGGGCGTAGAGCTAACCACTCTACCCCATCAAGTACCGAGGTTCTGGATAGTGGAAGCCTTTACTTTCCACTCCTCCAAGGGCCTTCATGGCCTGTACGGAGACGACTTTGCTATTTTTGTTTTTGTATAGAGCAGTTGACATCAGACCTATGGATTATAGAATTCCAGTGTCATTTACAATAGCTCAAAGCATCATTTCGAAAGCTGCCATATATTCTACGTAGCATGATGTTGCAGAATTTTTCCACACCACGTGTACTTTTTACAATTTCCCATGCAACCAAGCTGAAACCATGTTCAGAGACGGGCTACCTGTCGTGATTTCTTAACGCCTCCGTTTTTATTAATCTTGCCAGGACTCAGATTTGTCGTTTGTGATTGTTTTCGTAATGATGATAAATAGAAGACCAGTGCGATCTTAATAAGCTCTCGATGAGTTATGGCTGCTATAAAGAGATTTTGTGTATTTGTAGATTATTTAACCTGTTGAGTCTTAGTGCAGCGAGCTTTAAAGTCTCACTTAAGTCGAACGATATGATCATATCCTGTTTTTGACTATGAGAACTAGTTCGCCCACATCCTAAGACTGTACTACATTTAATGTCTTAAAGGGAATCCGTCTTACAAGATTTATGTGTTAAAGCCTAATGCTAATGTATTTCCATAACGACCTGTCACTAGCGGAGGTCGTTGTAAGGTATCCCATTTATCATAGCATTTTTGGATAGTGCATTTCTTCGTTGATAATTCTAAGTACCATAGCTTGACAACCAATAATCACGCAGGTAACTCACTTATATGTGGTTTCAAGTCTTTTGATACATGAGAGTACTTACGAATACACATTGTTCTTAATCCGTTCTTCGCAGGGCTTCTTTTTTTTTTTTTGTTAAGAACAACATTGTTTATATTTTGCATATTAGAAGCAGTAAAAGAAAAGTTCTTCCTTGATCTTGTTAGGATGGCCAGAGAAACACTATACAGTAAGGTGGTGCCTATGATTCTACTCCCTTTTAGATTTTTTGTTCTTTACTTCTGACGCTACCAAAACGCTGTCCACGTTTCAGGGTTTCTCTCCATTATTTACTCATTAAGGAATTGAAGTTTCCAAATTGGCTTCTTAGCTATTACTTGTGACTGAAAATAAACCCTCCATGCCGAATTGCACAGTCATCGATAGGGTGGTGCCTGAGATATCGTGAAGGGTGTTTGACCCTATAATAATTAAGAGAGGAATTCCTCAAGGCAGTATTATTGGACCTTTATGTTTTCTTATATATGTTGTTTGTTTGTTTAGTCCCGAAGGCTGGTTGGATCCTCAACAGCTCCGCCATCAGCTGTCATAGATGGCCTAGGCATCACTGAAAAGGCGTACTAGGGAAATAAGGAATGAGGCAGTTTCCCGTTGCTTTCCTCACCGAGCCAGAAGTTGCTATTACATATCAGTCTGCCAAGCTCACTGAAATGCATGCACCAACTGACCCTGTGAGCAATATTTTCACACCATTCATAGCAGGGACTGGCTGCAGAAGGAATGGCATTACTAGTATCACTCATACCTCAGTCATTTTCATTTTGTCAAAGCCAAAGATAAAGCTGAGACAGATCAATGAAACTAATATAATTGCTCTAGCCCATACCAGAAGACATAGCGCACTGTAAACACTAGGTCCTGCCAGCAAAGGCACTTCTTATATATATCAATGATATTTGTAAAGAAGTGGAATCAGAGATAAGGCTGATTGCAAGTGATGTTATTCTCTACAGAGTAATAAATAAGTTACAAGATTGTGAGCAACTGTAAAATGATCTCGATAATTATGTGAGATGGACAGCAGGCAATGGTATGATGATAAACGGGGTTAAAAGTCAGGTTGTGAGTTTCACAAATAGGAAAAGTCCTCTCAGTTTTACTTACTGCGTTGATGGGGTGAAAGTTTCTTTTGGGGATCATTGTAAGTACCTAGGTGTTACTATAAGGAAATATATTCATTGGGTGATCACACAAATATAATTAATAAAGGGTACAGATCTCTGAACATGGTTATGAGGGTATTTAGGGGTTGTAGTAAGTACGGTATGTAAAGAAGAGGGCATATAAGTCTTTGGTAGGACCACAACTAGAGTATGGTTCCAGCGTACGGGGCCCTCACGAGGATTACTTGATTCAAGAACTGGAAAGAAATCCAAAGAAAAGCCGCAGTAGCGTTTCAAAAATGTTGCAAAGTTTGGCCTGGGAAGACTTGGGAGAAAGGAGACGAGCTGCTCGACTAAGTGGTATGTTCCGAGCTGTCAGTGGAGAGATGGCGTGGAATGACATGAGTAGACGAATATGTTCGAGTGATGTCTTTAAAAGTAGGAAAGATCAGAATATGAAGATAAAGCTGGAATTCAAGAGGACAAATTGGGGCAAACACTCGTTTATAGGTAGGGGAGTTAGTGTTTGGAATAACTTACCAAGGGAGATGTTCAATAAATTTCCAATTCCTTTGCGACCATTTAAGAAAAGGCTAGGAAAACAACAGATAGGGAATCTGCCACCTGGGGGACTGCCCTAAATGCAGATCAGTAGTGATTGATCGAGTTGTACTTTGAAGTTATATTGTTGTGTCTTGTTTATTAATTAATGGCGCAAACAACATATTGAAGAATCATTAGTAGCTGATTGTTTTCTCAGCGCATTATTGTGCATAGTGGATTGTGTGTCCTATTTTCTGTAGGCCCTAGAGAAAAGTGCTGGAGAAAGGTGCAAGTTGAGTTAAATTTAAAGTAAAGAATCTCGAAACAGGTCGTTTTAGGTTGGAATTTTTCTAAAATAAAAGTAAAATTCATTTGAATATGTAAGAGAATGACTGTAATTTCAGACCACCTAATATTGTCAATAGGTGCAGCAGGGAATAGCCTACACTGTATTTGACAGAATTAGGTAAGTTTAATGTTCTTAACATGGAAAATAATCCGAACGAAATTTTGATTCCAATCAAAGTTCTGCTTGTTCAGAATTACATGAGTTAATGGAAGTCAAATGAAGTGGTGGAGGTAGCGGTTGTGGTGGTGGTGGTGGTGGTGGTGGTGGCGGCGGTAGTGGTGGTGGTGGTGATTAATTTTTTTAAGAGGCAGTACGAGCGAGCAAGTGGCTGTGTGGTTTTAGTCACGTAGCTGCCTACTTGCATTCGGAAGATAGTGGGTTCGAACTCCATTGTCGGCAGCCCTGAATATAGTTTTCCGTAGTTTCCCATTTCCACACCAGGCATATGCTCAGGATGTACCTTAATTAAGGCCACGGCCGCTTCCTCCTCACCTCCTAGCCCTTTCGTATCCCATCATCACCATAAAACCTATCTGTGTCGGTGTGGTATATGGCAAATTGTAAAAGAGAAAAAAGAAGTACGACTGACCAGTCATCTCCTTTACGATTAATAAATGGAAATAATCTGACCGTACAAAGAATGAGGATACAAGCGAGAGAAAAGGAAATGTCACTAAAGCCGTGCGAAAGACTCTCTAGACTACGGAAAGCTAATATCGACGGGCTCAGAAGAGAACAAGAGTTAATCACAGGAGGTCGAATGTGAAAGATGAAAGGGAGGAGCCAAGAGGCATTATCAGGAGGGGAACCCGCCGAGTGTAACAATGCCATTTGCCGGACACTTCACTCAAATATGTTTCGGCTTATCCGTAGACACTCGACCGTTTCCGGGAAAATGGCTGTCGAAGTTTCCGATATGCTTTGTGTCTATTAGCGCGTCGTAAGTTCAACCGATGCAGTGGTACAGTGGCTTTCGCTGCGAATTCGCGTTTTTGCGTCCCGTATTCAAATCCCGATGAACTGTTTATTTTTGTGTGGCTTCATTTATTTACTTTTGTCCAGTGACGACTATTACACGAATAGTTTTGTTGAATGTATTTTGAAATATCGTTGTCCGTTTTCGTCTATTAATGTCCTGTCTGGTGAATACATTTTAAAACATCAATTATTCTACACTCATTGCACAGCAAAGAAATATCACGACTAGACGTGAAGCAATAAAAATCCACGCATTGATTCATAATGATTGCAAGCGCCAGTTTTTGGAAAAATGATCCGTTATACGTGGTTTGTCGCAAAAGTATTGCCAACATGTGAAATCTTCAGTAATATAAACGATGTTTCTTTCCCGAGTGACATTCGCACCCAGAAACGTAACTGTGGCAAACCTGCCATTGCGCGATGCTTATGGCGTGCGAAATTTCGATTACGAATGTTTGTACCGTCGGCATTATGCAAGGGAAATACACCGTATCTCCCTGAAGTGTTAATATAAGGATGAACTTACAAAACATTGTAATCCCTGAAAAATATCATTTATAATAAATACATAACACTAATTTGATAAGAAATATTCGTGTAGTAATAATCGTCAACAAAAAATAATCAGGATTTGAACACGGAGCCCAAAAGTCGAATTTACTTCACGCTAACAGGCACGTGAAGCACGTCGGAATCTTCGACCGTCATTTTCTCGGAAACGGTCGAGTGTCTACGGATAAGCCGATAAATTTGTTCGCCTGTTCGCTGAGCGAAGGTTCTGGGAAATCGGGTTGTTAGACTCCGGGGGTTCCCCTCGTTAGCTTGAAGGGTTCATTGTCACCGACCTCTGCTCGAAACTTGAGAGCTCTTGGCTGTTACCCCGTTTGGTCCCCTCTTGCGGAACTGTGAATGTATTCTATCGCCTCTACTCACACCGTCTGAAGTCTGATGGAGATAGGTCCGGACTGTGAGCTGGAGGCCTTCCCAGAAAAACAGAGCTCGTTTTTTCCAAAACGGGACACGCAGCATTGTTATGAGGCAACTGGACATTCGTATATTAGGGCGCTTGTCACTAAGGGTAGGAAGTAAGTATATCTTTCAAACGACAGTGTTAGCAATAAATACAGACCTTCAAGTGTTTTTTGTCACGGGATGGAGGCCATTATTCACAGTAGAAAGTACCTCAACGAGATAACTTGTTTACCTTAATAGGTGTAGTGACGTCAATGTAATTACCTGATTATTTTAATCACCAGTACATAATGGGCATCAGCGTCCAACACAATAAAATTAATCATTACGTACAATAACATAACCCAGCTTTTAGCATTATGCACTTGATAAGAAATCAACCAACTCTTTACCTTATTTTGAATGCACTGATAATTTAGTTATTGTATTCATTTCTGTGCTTCCCGTATTTATACGATATTTTTGTTAGGTATCACCCTTTCTCCACTAAATTTATCTCGGTAGTATTCATTTTGTGTGGCTATTTCTAGCAGAGTGCAGCCCTTGTAAGGCAGACCCTCCGATGAGGGTGGGCGGAATCTGCCATGTGTAGGTAACTGCGTGTTATTGTGGTGGAGGATAGTGTTATGTGTGGTGTGTGCGTTGCAGGGATGTTAGGGACAGCACAAACACTCAGCTCCTGGGCCATTGAAATTAACCAACGGAGGTTAAAATCCCCGACCCGGCCGGGAATCGAACGCGGGCCCTCTGAACCGAAGGCCACAGTACGCGGACCATTCAGCCAGCGAGTAGGACAATTTATCTCAGTTATAAGTGATATCAATCAATCAATCAATCAATCAATCAATCAATCAATCAATCAATCAATCAATCAATCAATCAATCAATCAATCAATCAATCAATCAATCACCACAGATCTGTATCTAGAGCGGTCGGCCAGGTGGCAGATTCCCTACCTGTTGTTTACGTCGTCTTTTTTTTTAATAATTGGAAATTTCTGAAATGATTTCATAGAAATTGGAAATTTGTCCACCACCTCCCGTGGTAACTTACTCCAATCCCTAATTTATCTTCCTACTGCATTAACGAATACTTGCCCTATATATCTTCTTGAATTCCAACTTCGTCTTTACTGCTTTTCCCGTTTTCAAAAGCTACAATCAAGCTTATTCGTCTACTAATGTCATTCCACGCTATCTCATCGCTGACAGCTCGAAACATATCGTAACACTACCTTTTGTCAGAAATCACTCAGATCAACTCGAGCTGATTTCCTTTGGATTTGTTCCAATTTTCGAATAAAGTATTCCTGGTGAGGTTCCCATACACTGGAATCGTACTCTAATTGTGGTCGTACCAGTGACTTACATCCGGCTCTGTGGTTAACTGGTTAACACACTGGCGTTTGGTCCAAGAGGTCCTGGGTTTGATTCGCTGATGGATTACTTCCTCTGGCTCGGAACTGGGTGTTCGGGTCGTCTTCAGCGTTGCTTTTTTGTCGTAGGTAGCGCCCCATTTTCATAGACGCGCAGATCGCCTGCACACACCATTATTATTCTTACTTGCAATTTTGGTGCCCAGGGACGAATTTTATTCATTTTTATCTGTCTTAGATTATAAGTAACAGTTATTCTTAATCACTTTTAGCCACGACCAAATTGAACTAGGTGGTCATCTAGTATGCCCTGTTTTCTTAGTGGCGTATTGCATTCGGAGATGCTTGTTGCAGATGTTTCGAGACACCCTATGGGCGACCTGCGCGTCTGTAAAGATGGGGCCCTACCTAAGCTGAATTCAGATGCTGAAGACGGCAAAAACACCCAGCCTCTTAATCAGAAAAATTAACCTATGAAGGTTAAAATTCCCCATCCGGCCGGGAGCCAGCACGCTAACCATTTAGCCATGGGGCCGGACAGCACGAATTGTTGATCTATTTCAAAGGCATCTCCTCCTTTGAAGTTACCACCCTACTGTGAAGAAAATAAGAAATAATTACCGTACCGTCTCAACTGCCGTGTGGAGTTATTTTGATTTCACGTTATTTAAGCTGACTTTGTCAATTTGATGTTCCGTTTAACTTTACTGAATGGCAGAGAACTCGGTACTCTGCTGGGTGATCCATGGGTATAATTTTTAGTTAATTTTGTCGGTTAAATACCAAATGTATCACAAGGTATATTTTACATGCCGACATCGTACGACATGGTGTGTCGCATGGACTTTTTTCAACCCTTTGACAATCCGTGATCGCGGAATCCGGAGACCGACACTTTACAACAGATCAACAGAGGGAGCTTAAGAAATAAATCTTTTTGAATATTGTCTTGTTTCAGTAACTTTTTCATCACGCTGAGCACGACTCAGTAAACCGTATAAAAATGGCGTGCATCTCCAAATTCAATAAACCCAGGCATCCTTTATTTTTATACTCGGAATTATAATTTTGGCTGTTGATTGATCATACTCTTTGAAGACATTCTGTAGGTCTACTCCTGTTTTCTGAAGGACATGTAAGAAGACATTTAATCTTAGAAATTACGTTAGGGCTCTTTAATGTAAATTTACTTTGTACTCTGTTGCTGTTTTTCCACAAAGAGTTTAATAGTAAAGGGAATGTAGTTCCTATAGAAAATATTCAATTACCATATCGGTTTCAAACATCCAAAATCTGCGGGCTACTTTGGTCGAAATGATTTCAAAGTATCAGATTATTGGTTGGAGAGCTTGAAGTTGCACCGATCCGGAATACAGTTCCATTAATTCCAATGGTTATGTAAAGTACAAAAGTAAATTTCAACATACATTCAAACAGTAGTATTGCTGTGAAACGCCATGTACTTAATAGAACTACAGTACAGTAAAAATTCTAATAACTATATAAAATGGAAATTTTACGTAAAGAAACTACTTGTCTTAGCCACCTTTCAACTTAATGAATAAATATTTATTTCTCCATAGTTATTTATCTGGACGTGCTTTTTTGTGTATAAGGTCATTCTCCTTGGTCCACATGATGATTTACACTAAAGAAAGGCAGCTAATTTTGGAAGTTGTAGTAACACGTGATAACTCCTACGTGTACCGTTACACGCTTGAAGCAAAACAGGCCAGTGTGATATGGAAGCATTTCAACATCAGGTACTCCGAAAAAAATAAGACGGCTATTGACAATGTTTTGAGACATGTGTGGTGTTCTCCCATTGGAGATTCTTCTAACTAGGTTAACCGTTGAACATAATTATCCACGGCGAATAAATTGGCAAAACTGTTTCGTACCTTCCGTGACATGCACCCCGACAGAGAAGCTGCTACTTGATAATACCAGCCAGCATGTTGCAGCCTCTCAAGAGAAAAATAATTCTGCAGTAGTTCTAACCAGATCATAGTCTGGACCTGACTTTTTAAGATATTCATCACCTTGGTCCAATGATTGGTATCCCGACCGATCAATGGTTTCATTCGAACTTAGAAATGACATCGATCGTGTGCAGATAGTTACACGATACTCAGTCAGATACTTATGAAATACGTACACTAAAACAGAAACCAAGATGGAAGAAACGCCTCCAGGTATATGTTTCTTATGTTTTAAAATATCTAAGAGATACTCTGTATAGGCCAGCGGCCAGGTTGTGAAAAGGGCGGGGGTTAGCCGGCCCCATGATGTAGGGGTAGCGTGCCTATCTCTTACCCGGAGGCCCCGGGTTCGATTCCCGGACAGGTCAGGGATTTTTACCTGGACCTAAGGGCTGGTTCGAGGTACACTCAGCCTACGTGATTAGAACTGAGGTGTTATCTGACGGTGAGATAGGGGCCCCGGTCTAAGAAACAAAGAATAACGGCCGAAAGGATTCGTCGTGCTGACCACACGACACCTCGTAATCTGCAGGCCTTCTGGCTGAGCAGCGGTCGTTTGGTAGGCCAAGACCCTTCAAGGGCTGTAGTGCGGTGGGGTTTGGTTTGGTTTGGTTTTGTTTGGTTTGGTTTGGAGGGGATACATGGAATATACATGTGAATTGGCTCAAACAATACGATTACAATTAAGCCGCATATGCAAGCAGAAATAAACAATTTGTTCAGTATAAGGACAAAATTAAAGATTTCGTGTGCAAATTATATGCAAAATAAAAATAATGCATGTACTTTTTTACACACACCTCTCTTCTTTCCCATCCATTAAACGTTTCCTAGAGAAAAATACTCTGCGAACGCTTCGATCCTCCAACATTAGTCTATTAATAATAATTATCCGTAATAATTCCTGCCTAGTATTGGTCTGAATCCTACCCTTAAATACATCCCAGAGTACTTATCGAATTATGCTCGTAAATTCTTCATATTTCGTTACAAAACGTTCCTTCTGAGTTAACTTATCCTATTTATGATGGCTGAGTGATATAAATGTCTTCATAAATGAAATAATCTCCATTTCAACAGATTTTCTCCAATTGTAATGGTTGATGACCAATGTTTTCACGCTGCATGCTATTGCGACCAGTTTAATGGACATGGTTGGAGATTGGTCTTGACATAAACTTATGTAAGTTATGTAAAAGGTGACAACATTAGCATATAGGTTGGTGTGGCCCCCCCTCCTGCTGAGAGTGTTAAGGTGTTGAACCTTTGCCCACATACTGCGCAGACAAGGACAGCCACGGAACAAAAACACTCCCCCCGTCGACAAGAAATTAATTTCCCGCCAGACACTTTCACCCCCTACTTCATGGAACTTCTCCATGTTTTCCTCAAGGAGTTCGTTCCTTATCGGAAACAAGAGATACAGAAGTTTCCAAGAGGGGAATCTGTTTTAGTTCAGAAGATACCACGTCTAGATAGGGAAACTTTATCGAACTAGTAAATTATATCATTACTGCCATTATGAAAGTGTTTCCTTCTTGTTTGTCGAAGTACAGATGTTTCATCATAATAAATTGGTCCTGTGAGGCAGAAGTAGTTTATCTGGGAAAGGTTTCGTTTTCACTGGACGATATATTAAATGTTTTATTACCCAGCTTTCAGCAATAACATTAAATCTTCAAAGTTATTCACTTTAGTGTCAATGATAGTTATAAATGATGATAGATAGATTTTTATACAACTCTATTACTTTTAGGCTGTAGTTTTATTTACAGTAAGTGAACTAGAATACTTTCTAGTAATATTTACACGAACTGAAAATCCACAGCCTGTATCCAGTCATTTGATTGGGTCGGGGGTGAAATTGATGAAGCCCCCATCTAGCGGCGAGGATAGGAATTGTGCCGGCTGCTGAAGCCTGTCGCAATACTCTGAGACAATGATCAATGACTGAAAGATGAAATTAAATGTTAGTGGAGAGTGTTGCTGGAATTAAAGGTGGCAGGAAAAATAGGAGTACCCGAAGAAAAATCCTTCCCGCCTCCGCTTTGTCCTGCACAAATTTCACATGGAATGATCGGGATTTGAACTACGGAACCCAGTGGTGAGAAGCCGGCGCGCTGCCGCCTGAGCCACGGAGGCTCTAGTAATATTTACATAACCTAGCGAAAATGCTGTATTGATTTCGACGGACAGTATACAGTACGTTTCAGTAAAACAGCTGTATTCTCTTTAGGTTTGTTGGGGCTGTCGGGTCAAACCTCCATCTAGGAAGTACGTGATAGATACCCGTGCACAATAAAACCTCTATTAACAGAAATAAACGGAATAACCTCAATTCGAATAAGCAAAATTTCCGATAATAAATTTTATACAGTTAAACATTAGTTTTAAATTTTCTTTTACTGGTATTTTCTTATTTCTCTCATTCGTTCCGTTTTTAATTTCATTTTCTATTTGAAGACAACACACACATCCAGGCCCCGAGCCAGTGGAAATAACTATTTAGGATTAAAATCCCCGACCCGGCCGGGAATCGAACCCGGGGTCAGCACGCTAAACATTTAGCCATGGAGCCGGACAAGTTCAATCTTAAGAAACTGACTCATGAGTTACAGTTACATAAAAGCATTACGTGTACTTAAAATCTGTTTATACAATGCATACAGTAGATACAGTAGATTACCAAATGAAAATAAAACCCTACAACCTGTTTTCCAGTCATTGACCGGGTCAGGGATGTAATGAATGAAACATATATAGGCTAGTATTACACTAGTATTACACTCCCAAGGTGATTTAATAATGACTGATAAATGCTATGTAATGATAATGGAGAGTGTTGCTGGAATGAAAGATGACAGGGAAAACCGGAGTACCCGGAGAAAAACCTGTCCCGCCTCCGCTTTGTCCAGCACAAATCTCACCTGGAGTCACCGGGATTTGAACCACGGTATCCAGCGGTGAGAGGCCGACGCGCTGCCGTCTGAGTCACGGAGGCTTCAGATTACCAAATATACATTTTAATTACTCTCTTTACTATTTTATGAAATGTTCGATTGTTTTGAAAACATTCAAAACATTTTTCTGGCGGCAGAGTCGCACTGCGTTCTATGAAGAGGATATCTGCCGGCAGTGACTTTTCTTTTTTATTCTGAGATAGTTTCGTAGTTTTGTTGTTGAATATCAGGGATAATTCTCTTCTAGTTTAACTTCCGTCTTCTCAGTCCTACACCCTAAAAATTCATACGTTTAAGTGACCGCTACAGTTCGCAAAATTTCTGTTCTTTCACTATCATGATTCCCAGAGTTCTGCTCAATTGTTATTGCAATCCATTTTCGATTAGCGTACATTTTGTACACATAACAAAATTACACACAACACAACAGACCAAGTCACAGTGAGCCTAAATACTGCCACAGTATAGTATAACTTCAATTTGTGTGCAAAATATCACTTTCAAGTTTCGGTTACGTGATTCTTGGTTGACACAGATTTTACTGAAATTCTGAATAGGACGGAACTTTCAGCTACACATAACATTTATTATACTAATGTTAGATAACTATAGCGGTTATGGTACATGTATATTACCCAACTCCCGGTCATTTTCCCGAATAGTTAATTTACCTAAAACCAATCTCACGAATATCCATACTATGAAACCATTTATGCCGATTTAAAATATCACAGAATCACAAAATATCACAAAATTTCTTCGAAGAAGGAAATAAGACATATTTAACTTTGCCGATATGCATTTTTGTTGCTCACTTGAATAATTGGCGTGATGGAATATATATACCCTGAGAAATAAATTGTCTAGGCCTGCACTTTTAGACTGCACTTTTAGACTGAGGTAACAGCTACAGAATGAATTTTTGGCCAACTGTCCGCAAGTATTCCAACAAGTGGTTTTCAGTCTTGTACTGGATGTGCCATTGTTCACATTTAGTTGCAATGCATGTTCTCTTTGGCATGGCATTAGTGATAACCGTAACAAAACTGAAATGTTGGTGTTGGAATACCTTCTAGTTTAACACATTTGGGAAAGTAACATATTCGTGGAATTGAATTTGGAATACTGGGTGTGAACGGAACTATTATTATTGATAAATTCATTTTTTATGTATTAATGTATGGTACACTTCTTGGCACAAGTACTAAGCTTATTTTTGTATGGGATAATCAACGTTAAATTTTGTGTAATTAATTTCGTGCTATGATGTTTTGTAATAATAATAATAATAATAATAATAATAATAATAATAATAATAATAATAATAATCATAGTCAGACTGGTTGGCTGAACGGTCCGCGTACTGGCCTTCGGTTCAGAGTGTCCCGGGTTCGATTCCCGGCCGGTTCGGGGATTTTAACCTTAATTGGCTAATTCCAATGGCACGGGGGTAGGTTGTATGTGTTGTCTTCATCATCATTTCATCCTCATCATGACGCGCAGGTCGCCTAAGGGAGTCAAATAGAAAGACCTGCACCTGGCGAGCCGAACCCTTCCTGGGATATCCCGGCACTAAAAGCCATACGACATTTATTTTATTTTCATCATCATCATCATCATCATCATCAACATATGCAGTTTTCAGCTTGGCCAGGTCTACTTGAAAGATAAGCCTCTCTCCATCTCCTCTTGCCTTGGATGACAGACACCCTCGCAGACCGACAATGTACCTACCGGTCATAATGGCAACGTTCTGGCTGCTTGCCATTTTCTTCATCATTCCTACTTTTTTTTTTTTTTTTTGCTAGTTTTACGTCGCACCGACACAGATAGGTCTTACGGCGACGATGGGACAGGAATGGGCTAGGAGTGGGAAGGAAGCGGCCGTGGCCTTAATAAAGGTACAGCCCCAGCATTTGCCCGGTGTAAAAATGGGAAACCACGGAAAACCATTTTCAGGGCTGCCGACAGTGGGGTTCGAACCTACTATCTCCCGAATACTGGATACTGGCCGTACTTAGCGACTGCAGCTATCGAGCTCGGTGATCATTCCTATAAACTCGTGGTTGTTCCTTGGGTAAAAAGCGAGAGAGACGTCAAGTTGCCATTCTGCGGGATGTTTGCGGAATACCGATGTAGGTTCCAATAGTCTTCCAATAGCACGAAGAGTGGCTGTTAATATTTCAACAGTACCGCGGAGTGTAGCTCATTATTCCACACCATAATGTGTTTTCTTGTATGTGCTATAATTTTTACTGTATTTTTCTTTTAATTCTGTTTTATGATTTAATTTATTGCCTCTGCATTGCTTCTTTAGGCTTAAATAATAGCATCATAAGTCATCTTAATTGTTTACCTAAGAATCCCTGCGCATAAATTTCTCCTCTGTTACCGCTTTCTCATATAATCACAATTTAGTGAAGGACATTTCATTCTTCGAATACATCTACTTGATATTTACATATTTGTCCTATCCGGCTGTCCTCAGTTATTATCCTCTATTCAATATACGTTAGATAGAGCTGCATTTCTGGATTATAATCAAATCTCTCCAACTCGATTGCACATGACATTAGGGAAAGCGGCCTGTCCTTATAATGAAAACTCTCCATTTCCATTGTGAATGGCAGTAGGCAAATGAGCCTACCGTTATATTATTAACTACCGAATTCGATTTTGAATTATAGTAGGAAACGTGGTCTGTCATTATTACCAAACTCCCCAACGTGCACCTTACGTCGGAAACAACGTTTGGAGTCCTCCCCTTGGTGTTTCTAGGATAGCGATAAGAGACGTGCAATTTCATATAATCATATTGCGAAGCACAGGTACATTTGCTAGAATATGTATAAACGTTTTTTTTCCTTTGACAGAGCCATTTGAATCCTGTATTACGAACTGCAGATGCCTCCTCGTATGGGAGACCCGCAAATGGCTTCCTATGCCATGGAGTTTTTTAAATGACTCCTTGACCTATCCGTGTATTAGGCATTCCTTTTGTATTTGTTATTATCTCTCTTATGTATTCTCTGGTTTCCTCTAAATAATAAAATATTAGATTGATTAACTTTAAGGAAGTTACACGGATCACAGTTTGTTGTTAGCGTTGTGAAATCCTCGTATCCTGAAAATCCTACATTTTAATATTTATACAGTTTTGTAGTACAGATTACCCAATGGCATAAAATGTACCATGATGAAATTCCGGTCTAATATCTGTAAAATGAAAAGGGCTGAGTTGTAGACCTGTGAAATGTGAAGATTTCTATCAAGTTTAAATTATTCCAGTATAACTGTAATATTCAGCAGAACCTTGGTATATTATAGGGGGATGGTTTTTCATGATGTCCTTAGTTCTTTGGAGCATTGCAAATATTAATTTGGGCTATTGTCTACGCTAATTATTCCACCACTGCTATTCTGCGATGCATCAACTGTCACTGAAAGTCCTTGCGTCATTGTAAAGGTGTGCTGGAGTAATAAGTAGTGAGGTAATTTCACATTCCATCTTCACTAATCCAGAAGTTGCTGTCAAATATCAGTCTACTAAGCCTACTGATCATATACGCCAACCAAACCTACAAGCGATGCCTTCACATCAATCATCACAGAATCTGGTTACTTAGGAAGGCGGTACTAGCATACTTCAGTTATTTGTATTGTAAAAGCTGAAAATGTGAGTGGGAAAGTAACATTCCAGCTGCAGCCTATTCCAGAAGCCACAGTTCGTGTTGGGGACTATATTCTATTAGAAATCTTCTCAAAGGTTATAAAATTGATAGGCTACATTCAATTTCAAGATATGGGTCACTAGATAATGTTATCTCTAACCCTGTAATGGAACAATGATGACAGTCGTGAATCGTGAATACCTAGGAACATTTTCTTTGTATATTCGTTTTTATTTTTATCTATTTTACCTCCTTCTGTTATGATGTAGGTGCTCTGTTCTGTTTTCAAACTTACATTAATAATAATAATAATAATAATAATAATAATAATAATAATAATTAAAAACGAAAGTGTGCTGTGGTGGGCAGTTAGCTCGTTTCAAAGAGAAGGGACTAGAGATAGTGTGAAGGCCGCAATGATCACGATAAAGTACAAATTATTGGCTTTCATATGAAGAAAATGAAGGTTCTATCTGCTGCTAAACGCACAGAGTCGCACAAAGAAAGACTTGTCATCGTTCTGAGAAAAGTTATCTGTGTTATTTTAATGTTACGGTCATATTTAATTGCACTGCAATTCCGGTCCGCTGGATTGTTTAACTCAAGTAGGGGTGCTGTTAAATCAGCTATAGTCGAAGTTACCTACAGTCTACCGTGATATTACGTCTACTCTCCATGGAGACATTTCCTTCACGTAATGAAAATTGCCATTTCACTCACTACTCGCATACTGTAGATACAGAGCGAGAGAGATAGGAAGTATAGATAAAACTGCCACACTAGCGATGGATAATCTTCATTTTTGTTCTTGAGCATATTCTATGTACTTTGGAGTCCACGGACAGTTTATACATGATTCAGTAACGTTCCTCAAATCAGTCTTTAAGTGCAAGCTGATTCAATGTAATTTAATGTCCTGCAGATCTCTATGTACGGTACATCAAATATAGCACTAGAGATGTTATTGTTGTCTCGTGTGTCGAACTCTTAAAGCAACCGATTCAGAAATTTCAGAGTCCTGAGAGTGGCCGTAAGTTCAGCTCCTTCGCACTGGGTTTTTGCCTAAGAATTACTGGCGTACCTTTCAAGTCCATGGAAGTTCTTTCTGATGCTAAATACACAGAGCAGCGCAAAGAAAAAACTTCTCGTAATTCTGAGAAAAGTCTATGCCGCAGCCTCAGTATAAGTGTTACTGTATACTTATTACTTATTTGATTTTGAAAGGAGCCGAGTAGCTAGAAGAGTTAAATTAATTGTATTATATAATTTCTAATCAAATTACCAGCTGATCGGCCAAGACTCAGAGATTCATTTGACTTACTGATTAATTTTAGGACGTGATTGGTGCAATGGGTTAGTAGCTTCCCACCCAAATGGTGTCAGGAAGACTATCTGGTCTTACAACCTATATCAAAACGTAACATAAGCCAGGGTGGATCTGCGACCATGATTTTAATTTGGCTAAGCTGAATAATATCTTATTAATTTATTTTAGACAGTCCCACCAGTGCATCAGTCAAAGTATCGATTTTACTACGATATAGTCCTATAGAGACATATGAAATGTATTAATTTTGGGTATAACACGTTTTCGTAAATCAGAATTGAATAATCACCCATCATCATCAATGAGGTGGTAATTTTTTGCAAATACGATATTATGCGAGTATTTTTGTATTTCATATTTCATGACCTGTAAACAACTTTTTAATGTGTTTGTAAAACGCAATAATATACGAAATTTACTCAGAATGGGACATTAAAACTAAAATGCGATATAAATCTGAAACCGGTGACCGGGTGTGTTGGCCGTGCGGTTAGGAGCGCGCAGCTGTGAGCTCACATTCGGGAGATAGTGGATTCGAACCCCACTGTCGGCAGCCCTGAAAATGGTTTTCCGTGTTTTCCCATTTTCACACCAGGCAAATGTTGCGGCTGTACCTTAATTAAGGCCATGGCCGCTTCCTTCCCATTCCTAGGCCCTTCCTGTCCCATCGTCGCCATAAGACCTATCTGTGTCGGTGCGACGTAAAGCAACTAGCTGGAACCGAGGATTTTTCAAATAAAACTTTATTTATGCTTCGTAAGTTCTTCTTGTGGAAACTTAAACAGAGGTGTTTATGGAATCTTGGTTGGACTGAAAATTCTGCTGTCTGGTAAGCTGCAAAGGCCAGAGTTTGCTCAAGCAGCTCTGGAATGTATTCGGGGAACTACAAGATTGTATGGGAGATGGTGAAAGAGATTTCAGTAAATATAGTTTAATTGCATGTGATACGAAACTCCGAATAGTAGAACACAATTTTCAGGCGTTTCCTTCAAGATAGTCACTGATTCATAAACCAGACCAGATATTGTATATTTTCTTACTATTATTATGATTTTTTCATCAGTATGTATTTGTTTTTCCATGTTATGCTTTAGTCTATATAAATTTAAAGTATATGTTGCTTACACTTTTATTATGCTAATGCACTTTTACTATTAGCTCTATGCAAATTCTAAATTAATTTCACATTAATATTACGAAAATACATTATCTGTTCATCAAAATTAACTCATATTATAAAACGGTAGATGACAAATGTAAAAAGGAGGTACAAAATGCCAAATGAAGTAAACGAAATTCCGAAAATCACCACCACTGATCACCATCATCATCAGTATCAGTATACGTTTTGCCGGGCTGAGTGGCTCAGACGGGCGAGGCGCTGGCTGTCAGACCCCGACTTGGCAGGTTCGATCCTGGCTCAGTCCGGTGCTATTTGAAGGTGCTCTAATATGTCAGCCTCGTGTCGCTAGATTTACTGGCACGTAAAAGAACTCCTGCGGCACTAAATTCTGGCACCTCGGCGTCTCCAAAAACCGTAAAATTAGTTAGTGCGTCGTAAAAATCCAATAACATTATTATTAGCATGCGTTTTGAAACCTGATTATTTTCTCCTGTTTTTGTGAAGCGGGTATTATAACACAAAGTACATATTTCTTTCATGTAAATTGACTGCAACACCCTCAAGCCTTCACAACCTGCCTCAAATAGAGTTATCTCTTCCCTGCCGTCACCTCTACACCCCCTTGTGAGGAAGGTTAATAGAATTCCTCACCAGCACCACCCTTGGGCCAAGGGTTGACCGCTCCTTCTTCTTTGATCCCCGCACGTGTCAAGGAAAGAGGATAGCTTTCTCTTCATCTGGTCGGCGCGGCGGAACAATGATGAAAATGATGAATGTAAGTAGCCTTTTTATGTAGATGGTTGTGGAATCTAAAGTGCTGGATGAAGATGGTATACTTAGTCAATGATATACTTATTGATGATGATGATGATGATGATGATGATGATGAGATTATTCGTTTCATAATCTTAAGATACCTTTGGTTAGCAGTCTCTTGAACATGAGTGGCTGCAAACTTGAAGTAATAGGGATTAGAAAGCCCCTGGGACAGTGAAAGGTAAGGATTTCCATTATTCGTAACATTGACTCTTAAGTACGAGGGAGTGGTTAGCTTTAGGTGTAAATGCCTTTGACAACAGGAATCATTTCTGTTGTACCCTAAGGGTCCCCCAGGGCCATTTATATCGCCAGAAGTATTTCCAAATTCCTCATATTCCTGATAGGGAATCGAATTTACGTCCTTACGGAAGGATTGGCTAGACAATCCCGTGTAAGACAGAATACAAACACATCCTTGTAATTTTCAGAGAGATTATGGCACCAAATAACATTTGAGCAATCAATTTAAATTGATGGTGGAAGAAATTCTTGAGAAAGTACTTCTGTACCATTAAATAGTTTGCGCTTTGCCTGTCTTCCACAATATTTAAACGCCACCTTCTCATGTCCTCATAAGATCGACGGAATCCAGATTTTATTTTAGGTCTTGGACATACCTTTAAAAACAGATGCCCTTCCTGTTACCATACGTTGATCCTAATTGAAAATCCGAATCGTCGTCGGAGTTTTAATAATAATAATGTTATTTGCTTTACGTCCCTCTAACTACTATTTTACGGTTTTCGGAGACGCCGAGGTGCCAGAATTTAGTCCCGCACGAGTTCTTTTATGTGCCAGTAAATCTACCAACACGAGGCTGACGTATTTGAGCACCTTCAAATACCACCGGACTGAGCCAGGATCGAACCTGCCAAGTTGGGGTCAGAAGGCCAGCGCCTTAACCGTCTGAGCCACTCAGCCCGAGCGTCGGAGTTTTAACCAGACACACACGAAATGGAAGTTGAAATGCTAGACCCCTGTGCTACAGTGCTTGCTTCCGCTTCAACTTTAGTGGTTATTTCTGGAATCGCTGAAGCTACCCTGGTTTATTTTGGTTTTCGACTGGAGTTCAAGGCCAGGTACTGTGTAGAGATGAGAAGAATGCAAGAATGAGGAATGTGGCCTGCAAGCACGAACTTCCTGTTCTGCCCAGACAGATCGGCTCTTATCTGCTTTTATCTGCTACACGAAAACATTGACTCACACTTTACAGTTCGCTGGATTACAACTGACAAGAGCGAAGAGCTGCCAGATAAAGTCGCCAGGGTAGTAGCGGAGTTGCTATGGTAACCATTGCATCACTGGCTCTGCTGGTGAAAACCCCTTCGCCCCGTGCCTCACCGGGCATGTGCATTCTTCTGATCTCCCTACAGTACTGTTCGTAACTCCATATCGTCGTTGCGCCTCGACATACCGTTATGTGGCAATGTTTAGGGGAGGAATACTGACCCGCAGCACATGTGTCACTTTAAACGAAAATTCGTTTATACATTTCATGCAATACTGAACCTTAGATGACAGAACGTTTCTGGTCAGAGTTCTAAACTGAAATATTATCACATAGTGGTTTTTTTCTGTGTAGTGATGATGCACAGGGTGGTCGGAAACAACGTAAACTGGGTATACGAGCGTTAGCGGCGGGTTGGTTGTACTGATAAATAATTTGTAAACATAATTCTATACGCCACGCCATTGTCATTTAATTAGCTGCTGAAGTTAGCCACCAGATCGCTTCGCGGGAAAATTCAGATAGGTTCTAGGAGGTGGCGTTGGTAAATCTGCACGTGGCTTAGGACCGACTTTGTTAAGGTGTACATTTTTATCTTAGTAATAACATTTAATTGTGAGTAGACAAAAGTTATACTTTTTGTAGAATGTTATCTTTCTTGTCGTGGATGTGATTATTTTGTACAGCAAGCGTTATTAATGGTTCAATTTACAATATTTACTGTAGTACTTTATCTGAACATTAAGATATATATCTTCAGTTAAAAATAACATACGGTAAACTTTTCCTAATACATTGAGTTATTTATGTACTTTCTGCCAATCCTGACTTTCACAAATGAGTCCCTAAGTTCCTTTGCACTCATTCTCACTCTAACACTTTTGTAATAATGATTTGCCTTGACGTATGGCAGCATTGCATTTCAGATCTAGTGATCGTATCTTATTCTTGTTATAAAAATGCTCGAACTGCATAACCAACGCCTAAACGTCGGCCTAAATAGTATGTGCGTATTGGAAAAAGAAATACTTTTATTTGTGGTCTTATCTTCGCACTAACTCATAGACTTCTGGCGACGCTGGGGTAAGAAAGGCCCAGGACGTTAAAGGAAGCTGACGTGACCTTAACTAACTCACAGCCCCAAAATTTGCTTGGTGTGAATATGGGGAAACTAACATCTCCCGAATGCAAGTATGCAGGTACATGACCATTACCATACAGAGAGAGAGAGAGAGAGAGAGGGAGAGAGAGAGAGTAAATGAATACAAAACTGATCATTTATTCTATAACAATTTAAGTCAAAAGTACGTAATAATTTTTCAACTGTTTAATGTTGTTCTGTCGGCAGTCCTGAAGATGGCTTTCCATGGTTGTAGGTTTCACAAAGAGAATTAGTCTTCTGAGTTCTAATTTGATGATGGGATGACAGTCACTCATGGGGATAACTGTAAGTACCTAGGTTAATATAAGGAAAGATCTTCATTGGCGTAATCACATAAACGGGATGTAAATAAATGTTACAGATCTCTTCATATGGTTATGAGGGCAATTAAGGGTTGTAGTAAGGAAGTACAGGAGTGAGCGTTTAAGTCACTGATAAGACCCCAATTAGACCATGATTCAAGGACTACTTGTTACGAGAACTGTAAAAGATCCAAAGGAAAACAGCACAATTTGTTTTGGGTGATTTCCGACAAAAGAATAATGTAACGAAAATGTTGCAACCTTTGGAATAGGAAGACTTGAAAGTAAGGAGACGAGCTTCTCGACTAAGTGAAATGTTTCGAACTGTCAGTCACGAAATGGCTTGGAATGACATTAGTAGACGAATAAGCTTCAGTGCGATTTTCAAGAGTAGGAAAGGTCATAATTTATAGGAAGAGGAGTTATGGATTGGAATAATTCATCAAGGGAGATGTTTGATGAATTCCTAGGTTCAATCAACCAATCATTCAATCAATGACTTGCATTTAGGGCTGTCGCCCAGGTGCTATCATTCCTTTTCCTAACTTACACGTTTTCAAGAACTTGGAAATTTATTTTTGAAATCATTCAAGATGAGACTAGGCAAATAACTGTTGGGGAATCTGTCACGTGTGTGACAGACGTAAATGCAGTTCAATGGTGATTGATTGATAATAACTGTCTGTGTCGGTGAAACATAAAGCAAATTGTAAAAATTTAATATTGCACTGGCGCATATAGGGTTTCGACAATTCTGGCGTAGGGAAGGTTTAGGACTAAAAGGGGAACTGCAATGGGGAAAATGATAAATCATGAAAAAGAATGTTAGGGTCTTCCGACGGTGGAGTTCGAACCAGCCATATTCCAAGTTGACCTGTACCGCTTAACCGAATCACTCGATGAGTGGGTGAGTGAATTCCTTGCAATACATCCTGCACTTCCGACACATTATATCAGTCTCTCTCTCCTCATTTTAGACTCTTGCCCGGCAAAGGTAGGCACACTATGCTAGTATACTGTATAATATTCGGATTCACTGTAGTCTGATCACTCCGAAAGGTCAAATTATGAAGTCCCACTTACTGCCGAAGTATTGGAGTGTGTTGTTAGAGAGACATGTCACACACTATCCAAACTGTGAAACGAATGGCTAACGAGATTTTTGGAACGGATATGACAGGAGAATAATGTGATTTCTCTGCCACAGTGAGCGCAAATTTCATTCATAATGAACCATCCAAGCTACCGAGCTTCTTTGCTCTTAATTCTACTAGAATATAGGCATATCTATGAATAAAATAGAACATAAGTGTATAATAAGATTATGTTAAATTCAGGTTGACTATGAAAAGGCTGGGAAGATGTTTACTCTAATCTTATAATCCTCAGGGGTTTCAACATTTAAACAGTGAGAAATACTGAATGCATCCCCATTACCTCGATATATATTTATTTCAGTATCTAATGAGAACATGTACACCGGGCGAGTTGGCCGTGCGCGTAGAGGCGCGCGGCTGTGAGCTTTCATCCGGGAGATAGTAGGTTCGAATCCCACTATCGGCAGCCCTGAAAATGGTTTTCCGTGGTTTCCCATTTTCACACCAGGCAAATGCTGGGGCTGTACCTTAACTAAGGCCACGGCCGCTTCCTTCCAACTCCTAAGCCTTTCCTATCCCATCGTCGCCATAAGACCTATATGTGTCGGTGCGACGTAAAGCCCCTAGCAAAAAAAAAAAAAGAGAACATGTACTATTTAGAACTTCAGTGACGATGATAATAATAATAATATTATATAATCTATATAATATAATATAATAATAATAATAATAATAATAATAATAATAATTATCATTATTATTATTATTATTATTATTATTATTATTATTATTATTGTACCGGGCGGTACACCTCCACGCCGCTAATTCAAACTTTGCGCCAGTTGAAAACCCTCTGCTGGAGGAAGTCCGAACTTTATCTAATATATTAATTTTCAAGTTACCCAGAAGATGTCACTACTCGGAAATTTTGAAGTTTCTGAACTGGGTCGTTTTCGACGTATTTTTGTTTTGCTTGTAGTAAGAAGTGTGAACTTTCTCTTCTAGAGGACACTACTGAAGAACTACAATAGTGCACCCTTGTGCAAGGTGAAAGAACTGTTTCTTGGAGAAATTTTTATTTCAAAAGTTTGTTTCTTGTTAAAATTCTTTCTGGTATTGTTTAAGTTGGCTGTATTCCCCTTTCTTTCCCCTTGTTTTGAATTTAGCCAGTCCCGAATTTCTTTAATTAATTTACGACCAATAAGGGGTTTCTTCTTCAAATTGGATATGCTGCTTAACCCTAACCAATAAATGATTGTGGGCGGGTGTTTTCTTTCCTGAAACGCCTCGAACTTTCCGCGAGAGTATATAAACTGCTGATTTTAGGGTCTCTGGACCACTTCTCTACCATCTTTCAGTGTGTAAAGTACACAGCAGGGGGCGGGAAGCGCCCCTTTCTTCGGACAGCAGTTCAACAACCAGGTAATGGCCGTTTAATAACTTATTTTCTTGCTAGCTCAGCAGTTTAACTCTCGGGGCGGGTCCGAAGCGTTTCCACCATGTAACTTTTTCCTAAAATGTAACGACTCTTAGCATCTATTCTCTTTTAAAGTTACATATTGGGATAGAGAGTGCTTAACCCTCTCGAGCTCCCACTCATATTGTTTTGAGGTGAACTTATTTCTCACAACCGATTCTTCCTTAATGTAATGTAAATTGTTCTTTTCTAAAGTCACCTATGTAGTATGGGATTAGCCCTTGCATTAGCGGCCTAGAGCCAGATTAGGTTTTAAACAAAATGTATTAGGAGTGCAGATCGCCTCCTCTCAAATTGTTATTTTAGAGGTCATGTAATTAACCTTTTTCTCACTTAATAGACCTCAGTAGGTTGGGTATTTTACCCCTGTGTATATGTCCTTAGAGGACAGCTTGAAGGTGGAATTAGGTGTGGCCTTTTGATAGACTTAAAACTTTGAGAGCGGATCGCTCTTTTGAAATTTGTTTCTGCGTGCCTCTAGGAGGCCTTACTGTGTAATTTGGAGCAAGTGCTCCTGGGCATGAATGGGGTTTTCTGCCCCTCTGTTGAAACTTGTTTTGGGGTAAAGTTGGGCTAATTGCCCAAGAATTGTGAGTTAGGGGCTCGAAGCCCAAATCTTGTGAATACTGTAATTGTAATTTGTTACCTTGCTACTCTGTACCTGCCATTCGTGTTATTTCTGAATTTTGGAAAGAAAATATAACCTTGTTAAATTTTAAATTAACTTTAATTTCGTAGCTTGAGACCTGTTCACCCCCGCACCTTCTTTCACCTCTACCTACCACAAAAAACGGTAACAATTATTATTGCTAGTCTGGTACAAACTTTGTAAGGGAGACTGTCCGACGGGGGTGGGTGGCATTTATCGTGTGTGATAAAATGGCATGTTATTGTGGTAAAGGATAGTACTGTGTGATGTATGATTTCCACGGATATTAGAGAGCACAATCATCAAATTCCAGAGACACAGCGATTAATTAACCATTTAAGATTTAAATCTCAGACTTGGCCGGGAATCGAGCTCGGAGCTCTCTGAACCGGAGATCACTACGCTATGCCAGTTGGACTGTGTTACAGCCCGATGAGAGAAGTTATTGAATTAACAAAAGTGTTT
This sequence comes from Anabrus simplex, assembly GCF_040414725.1. Classification (NCBI taxonomy): domain Eukaryota; kingdom Metazoa; phylum Arthropoda; class Insecta; order Orthoptera; family Tettigoniidae; genus Anabrus; species Anabrus simplex. The sequence goes on along the minus strand of NC_090270.1, from coordinate 144,989,172 downwards.
ATTTACAAGTTGTTTTACATCGCACCGACGCAGATAGGTCATATGGCGATGATGGGGCAGGAAAGGGCTAGGAGTGGGAAGGTAGCACCCGTGGCCTTAATTAAGGTGTAGCACCAACATTTGCCTTGTGTGAACATAGGGGACCACGCAAAACCATCTTCAGGGCTGCCGACAGTGGGATTCGAACCCACCATTTCCCGAATACTGGATAATGTCCACACTTAAGCGACTGCAGCTATCGAGCTCGGTGAGAAAGGTTTGCATGTTAATAATTTCGTAGCAATTATATGTGAATCACGTCTGTGCGCCGTTCGAATGCCTTATTTAAACAATTCACCAACCCTGTTCGAGGGAGGATCTTGAAACCTTATTGGTTATTATATGTACATACTTGAAGTTTCTGGTGTCTTGTAGATTTTCCTAAATTATGTTACTGTTTTTACGTCCCACTAATTACATTTGACGGTTTTCTGGGACGCCGAGGTGCCGAAATTTTGTCCCACATGAGTTCTTTTACGTGGGAGTAAATTTACCGACACGAGTCTGACGTATTTGGGCACCTTCAAATACTACCGGACTGAGCCAGGATCGACCGTGCCAAGTTGGGGTCAGAAGACAAGCGTCTCAACCGTCTGAGCCACTCAGCCTGGCTCTTGTAAGTTTAATTATCATAAATACATACCCTTTTCGATCTAGTACCAGTATGGGACAAAGTGAAATATACTGAGAATCAAACAAATAAACAAGAAAATAATTTTCACGACCGCTTTGTTAACATCTTTCCAGCAAGTACTGTGTGAACTGAACATCCTAATAAGCTGAAAATTTATTTCTGATATGGCAGGTATTCGTGAATCCGAGTGGCAGATCGACTCTAGTCCACCTATGTGGTGTGGAGTGGTTCGATTCCCGGCTCTGCTACGAAATTTGAAAAGTGGTACGAGGGAGGTCAACTGAATATAGGGGTTTCGATTCCCATCTCAGCCATCCTCGAAGTGGTTTTCCGTAGTTTCCCACTTTTCTTCCAGGCAAATGCCGGGATGGTACCTAACTAATTCCTTCTCTCTTCCTTGTCCACCCCTTCCGATATTCCCATCCCTCCTGGACGAAGTAGTGGTCCTCGTCCCCAGTTGTATCCCCCGACCCAATGTCTCACGCTCCAGGACACTGCCTTTGAGGCGGTATAGGGGGGATCCCTCACTGATTCCGATGGAAAATCCAATACTAGTGATTAAACGGATTGAGAAAGAAAGGTCAACTCTAACCCTGTCGCTGCTTTATAAACTGCAGAGACAAGCAAATTAAGAGTGAAATGCGTAAAATATTGTCCGTATACTTGAGTTAATCTCAAGTTGAATGAAATTATAATAACTTGAAATAATTTGAAATAAACTCAACTTCATTCAATTTAAATAGAGTTTATATCTTGGTGTTCAACCTTGGTCACTTATTTTGTTTGTCTCATTGAATACCGATACTAAATTAGCACTTCATACTCTGTGGACGGTAGATCCCTGAAATCATAATCCTTTTCGATCTACTTCTGTATGAACTTATTTTTGTTTATAACTGTGTCAATTTCAGAAGGATTACGGGCCATTGCACCAGTCGACCAGAGACAGTACAATTACTTTCATAAATTTTGTTCATCTTGATTGAATATAATGGTTTTTGAGCAAACAGGTCTCCTCAACATAATAAGTACCCTAGTGTTATCTAGAGACATAAAATGAGAAATCGAATATTGGCCTAAGGGCAAGTGCTGAAACAGGCCTCATACTTGAAGTACCTTGGAATTCAGGTAAATGTAACTTGTGAAAGATACAACTGCCTGGATGGCAAATGCTTCAATAATTGTCCATGCTTGTAAGTATTTCAGTATAAAGAGAGATGACTGCAAGAGGTAGTAAATTATGAATCCACCTCTATTCTGATACTCGGTTGTAGCAATATTATCAAAGTAGCCTATGAATTCAGACTGCTCGAATAAAAACATAGAGTAGTGCCTGGAGAAATTCTGTAAATAATAAGTTCATCCCATATTGGACCACAAAAGTGATCTAAACTTCAGTCCTTTGGTAATTTACTGAGGCCTGACAAGTGTGCAGTCTTCAACATTTTGAATTAATCACAGTAGTAGAGTTAGCTGTTGTATGTATAATCCTGAGCCGGCGTACTAGACTGTCTCGACGCCTTGAAACAACAACGTATCACTGCTTCGAAGCAGTGAGATTGCTCCCTTCGTCCTGTCGTGTTACGAGGAAGCTTAGTCGTTCCGTTCGTATCAGCTACGTCGCTGCTTCTAAACAAGAAAGCTTTGAACAAGTGACATTACTCTGTTTATCCTCTCTCCGCAGTAGAAACAATCCGTGTGTCATTGTTCTGAAGATGAGTCAACATTCGTTAATAGACTCGTTCATATTCCGAACCGCGAAGCAAGTTACTAAAACAATAATGAATTCATTTATGACTAAACAATGTACTACGCAATGTAATGTTACACACAAATAGGAAGTTTAACAAAGAAAACAGCATACAGTGCGCAGTAGTTGATACAGTGAAAAGTTCGTCATATCTTGTTTCAGCCGTAATTATTCAAATAAACCCATTGAATTTAGTTACTATGCTTTACGAAGTATTTAAACTGTGTAACTGATTTAGCTTACAAGTGATCTCTTTTGGGTAGCATTGCAAGTGCTTAGCGAAGATACTTGTACTGTTAAACGTGATCCGTTTATTTTCATCACTGTATACATTTGTTCGTTAAATAGTTCATGCTCGTAGTGTTTTGGTGTTATCAGAACGTCAAACAGTTTGCTCAGTGAAGAGAACTCTGCTATGAAGCGTGATTCATGTATCGCCACGCCATCGCGAAACACCCCTTGTCGTAATTCTTCTGTTACGTCTGAGATGAGAGTCGACACAATTCGCTGTGCCTTGTCAAATATTTCGAAACAGTCAACCGTGTCATTTCGCCCATTTCTGCACTGGAGGCAGGAGTGAAAAGAATGTGTCCAAACGGAAGGAGTACGTGGATAGAAAAGATCGAGACTGCTTTGAAAGGAAGAGATTATGTCTGGGCTCAACGAGGCAGAACGGTTTAAGACCGATCAGCATGTAAATCTTCCCGCAAATCCTCTAAATTTCTACTCAAGACAACAAGACTGATTAAGTATAAAGAAATGTAAGCTTTTAAACAGAAACTGAATTAAGTTGATACTAATCGCTAGAGCTATTTATTGAAAGTTTTTGTATTCTATTTGTGTAGATATGGTCGTTTCGCTAAGCAGAGTAGAAAGAATAATCTCGAGAATGTGATGTAGCAAGACAGAAATGGTGATCACCATACCATTAGCAAGTGACAGGGTGCTAGGAGCAGCGGCTAATGATGTTATGGACGAAAATTCAATTTACTCCTGACATTCCTTGGCGGTCTCTCCCAGACCTTGAGGTTATAGCCATATTTATATCCCGCTAATTTTCAGTTACCGCTAGAAGGAGAGAGACAGTCTTGACCTGCTCGTTTTCTTTTCTTTTTTCCCCATTCTACGGTCTTAATATTTCTTACTTCTATTGTTTTTTTGTTCTCCAGTGGGGCGGTTCCATTCATGATACAGAAAAATCTTTTAACCGCCCGTTGTTTTGAGTCTGGATCCATTGTTGCTACAGCCACGCCTCCTGGCGCCGAAGGTCGGCCCTAATAAGCGGTAGAAAGTTTTTCTTGGAAAAATATGACCGCAGTGTTCAGGTAGACAAAATTGAATGCCCTTTACAAGCGGTAATTGATTATCTCTCACCCAGTATAATGGAGAATTGGATATGTTAGCCTGTGTTAATTTGTTTTCTTTAGTCTCATATTTCTATTTTATTTTCTATGGGCGAGTTTGATTATAAGCTGTCTAATGATGTGTTCATCAAAAAGAGCTCAGAATGTGAGAGAAATACGCTGATACGGTATATATCTACAAGAAATTAGTGAGGCGATCTACTGTAGATTTGGGTGTTTATCCTAGAGGGTTAACTTTCGTGTAAGCACTCCTACTGAGTGACTGACAAAATCGGCATCAAATCGACGCCAAAAAAAGTTGAACTTTAACCCGTCCATCTGGTTGATGTAGAAACGAAGGCGCTACGCCAAACTTCTCTCCCGTACTTCTCAAATACAGTATACAAATGGCCAATGACAGGACTTCTTTTCCGCTCGTAGGTCTCAATCTAATTTTAAATACGAAATACAAAATTACTTTACAAATATTTTGTCGACTGAGAGTCTGCGTGCTTTTTGAACAGACTTCTACTTTTACGTGACTATTGATAACGCAATCATACTCACAGAACATTCACTTATACGTGGAATCTGAAAAGATGGATGTGAATTTTTGTTTCAAAAATATTGGCCACATTCGAAATGAGACCACCGTGCTGAGAAACTAGTGACGATGCCTCTCGGCCATCACCTCTCCCACTCCTTAGTTTTTCTACTTAAAAAAACAGCCACGACAATTTTAAGCTTATTTTAAGTACTGCTCAGTACCATCATTAATTTCATATGACTATGATGTGATTCGAGGGATGTACTACGTTATTGCTACGTATTTTTCAGAGATGAAGTGTAATGATGGAAGAAAGTTCCTTATGTAACGTTCTGATATCGTGAAAGGGCCACATTCTTCAGTACAATGTATCGAACAAGAATGGAATGCCAAATTGATTACTTAGATGGAACTTGGGTAAATCAGAATCATACCAGAAGTACTTGCTAACTTAGAAATCGAGAAACGGCTGGGTGGATGTGGAAGTTCCTACTGGTAAGGGTGGTCGTTGAATAATTTGTACCGGGCTGAATGACTCAGACGGTTGAGGCGCTGGCCTTCTGACCCCAACTTGGCAGGTTCGATCTTGGCTGAGTCCGGTGGTATTTGAAGATGCTCAAATACGTCAGCCTCATGTCGGCAAATTTACTGGCACGTAAATGAACTCCTGCAGGACTAATTTCCGGCATCTCGGTGTCTCCAAAAAAACCGAAAAAGTAGTTAGTCGGACGTAAAGCCAATAACATTATTATTATTATTATTATTATTATTATTATTATTATTATTATTATTATTATTATTATTATTTATTGAATAATTCGTCACGTTGGTTTTGCTGTTCCTGGATTCATTCCTCAAAGCAGATTAGTGTTTAGGTGCGAACATAACAGTAGCAGTGACTATCATAGTAAAATGAATGCGGTGATATTTACTGAGTAGTTCAAAGTAGGCCTATAGTTTTTACCCTATCTAGCCCCAGGTTCATAATTGTCATGGATAATCCTAGTTACCACGTAGTTATAAGGGATAAAGTGCCAAGTACAAACGGTAAGGAGGATGATATTGTAACACGGCTATCCAGTCAGTCAATTCCACACTCGGCTTCACAAACACGCGCGGAGTTGTTGTAGCCGGTTAAAAATGCTGAAATCGCGCGATAAATACGACGAACTTGACGCTGTCGCTCTTGAGTATGGCTGCAGGGTTGTACGCTTGCCGCCGTATTATTCCCAATGCAATCTGATAGAACTTGTATGGGTACAGGTTAAGGTATTCGTGGCAGAAAGAAATACTACTATTCAAAATCGCATACACGGAGAAATTCGTTCACAAGGCTATCGAAAGTATTACGGCAAAGGTATGGGCGGACTGCGTTCAAAGAAGACGGGTTTAAACGGGAGTTTATCAAATACAACGCCTAGAAAACGGTAATCATCAACCTGCAAGAAAGTGAGGTATGAGTCTACTTTGTTATTGCTTTTCCATTGCTTCTTCTTTCAAATATGCACTAATGTGAATGTAAATGCGTATAAACTAGGCTATATTTTACAAGTGTGTTATATACTGGCTGTTTGAAGCTGAATTTTCTCAGTGGCTAGAACTTTCGATGTACTGTAATCACGGACTGGATGATTGTATACTAATAATAATGGCGTATAGCCTCCGGAGAAGCCCGGTGCAGGTATTTTTCCAGTAGATGGCCTATTAGGCGACCTGCATGTCTGTGAAGATGACGGCCCTACCGAGGATGATTTATAATGTTGAACACGCCACACTTACCCAGCCCCAGAGCCATTGGAATTAACCAATTAAGGTTGAAATCCCCGACCCGGCCGGGAATCGAACCCGGGACCCTCTGAACCGAAGGCAAGTACGCTGACCATCCAGACGAGTCGGACTATATACTAATGAAACCTAACTAAACATAACCTAATGTAAGGATAACTGGCAGCTGTTGCTTTCACTCAGGAGTGGCAACGCCGTAGTTAGTATTTTCCTTCTATTTCTGTCTTTGTGCCACCCGTCCTCGTTCGTTCCGCCTAGTGTAAGTCCATTGAAACTTACAAACCAATCGATCCTCTAAGCTATACCTTCATATTCATCACAGAGGCTGGATTCGTAACATATGGCGATACTATAATAGTTCCTAACTTATTTTCGTATTTTCGGTTAAGTCTTCAGTCCAAAGAGTGGTTGGATACTCAAACACACAACTAAAGTTTGTGCGGTTATAGGGAAACGCAAAACAAGGTGGTGACGCCATGATGTGGTGTACACAGTGTAATGAGAAGTGAGGTAGTTTGCTGTTGCTTTCCTCACCTGGCCAGAAAGTTCTGCTGGAGCTCGAACACTCCAACGAGTAGTACCTTTCATAACATCCAGGTGCAAAAGTCGTTCCCTAAATGTCATCATTCAGCACCACCCATACCTCAGCAGCTTTCGTACTGTCACATTTATGAGTGAGACTGGGACTTCCATGGAAGCTACATTTTACTCTGACCTGTGACATGAGACAGATCCAAAAATACTGCACTTATCAGGAAATAACAACAGGCGAATTTTCATATTATCAAAGTGAAAAGGGAGATATATAATGGCGTGTGGCCTCCGAAGAAGCTTGGTGCAGTTGACGCCGTACAGGCGACCTGCGCGTCTCTGAGGATGGGTCCCTACCTATTGTGAATTCTGATGATGAGGACGGCACACACACCCAGCCTCCTAGCCCTCGAAATTAACCAATGAAGGTTAAAATCCCCGACCCGGCCGAGAATCGAACCCGGGGTTCCCTGGACCAAAGGCCAGCACGCTAACCATTTAGCCATCGAGCCGGACAAAAAGGGAGACTGAGGCGAGTAGATAAAAGTAACGAAATTGTTGCAGACCATACCAAACGAGATAGCGCACTGTAAATATACATACATATAGATATGTGTTTTGTATACCAAGAATAATAATAATATGTCAGGGCCCTTAGCTAATTGCTTAACATTTTGGACTTCGGTCCAAGGAGTCGCAGTTCGATTCCCAGCTAGGTGTGAGATTTTAACTTTCATTGGCTTGGGGACTGGCTATTTGTGCCATCTTCAACATTAGATTCAATCCTTGGTAGGGTCCCATCGCCACAGACATGCAGGTTACATCTGGGCGTCAACTCGAAAGATCTGCACCAGGCCTCTCCGAAGTCCACATGCCATTATTGTTTAATAACAAAATAAAAATCAGTATCAATACATTCCATTAAGTTATGTTTAAAGAACAATGTTTGTATTGTACTTCTTATTTTGCCTCATAGCTTGTATTGTGGAAATCGCTTGCACTCCTGGAATGCCTTGTACCTGTTTCACCTGCTGGTAGCCCATTGTGAGCATGGGGTGACTGTACAGGCAACAACACCAAGCAATTTCCACATCATGACAACAAATCATATCATGAGCCATTTTGAAAGCTATAATAATCCTGCACAATTTCCATATACACCCCATCGTTCAAAAATCGAAAATTTATGTGTTCAATTTTGTGTGTGCTATGCCGTGGCAGTCTTTTAAGGCGGATGATGCCTGCTTGCTTGGCCTTGCTAACGATATAGCATGTTTAACGTGTCATTTGCCTGGGCGTCAACGGCCAAAGGTCGCTTGCTTGTAAAATAACTCGTAAGAATAATGTGATGAGATCGGGATATTTTTGCCTGGTAACCTGACTCCAGTTAGAAATACGTATTATGTCCACTACTTGTCATCGAATTACTGTTAATAAGAAGAGCAGAACCAGGTCCTCCCTCAATGAAGGAGAGAGTCTTCACTCCACTCTAAATGGAACTGTAATACTCTCACGGTGTCCCCCTGTGGGTGGGGGACGCATACGGAGAATACACCCACGGTATCCCCTGCCTGTCGTAAGAGGCGACTAAAAGGAGCGACCAAGGGATGATCGAATTAGCATCATGGAACTACTTGTAATTAGTACCACCACGCGGGGAACACCATGAGTCGCTTTTTCTTGCGCGTAGTACCACTATCGTAGGTACAAAATAGGTTTGTGATTAGTAGTAAAAGAGTGCACTTCCGGCTTTTGCAGTACCTGTGTATGAGCGACACCATGGGCGGGAAACACCATGGTTCTGACTTGCCTATGATTAGTACCCACTATCTAAAGAACACCACGCGAAAGTAAGAGTCCCTGTGATTACTACACTTATATGATGAACATTATAGGCTTGCGTTGCCTGTAAATGGTGCCGCAATGTGAGAAACACTATAGGTCTCCATTACATGTGCGAATTTCATTACATGTGAGTAGTTACCACAATGCGTGGAATACTGCGAGTCTGTGCTACTTTTGATTAGTACCGTAACATGACAATTACCATGGTTCTACTTTCCTAGCAATAAGTACCATGATCAGGGGCCGATGATTTGGATTTTGGACCCCTTTAGACTGCAAGCATCATCGATTCACTATTATGCTATAGAAGCAGTCCCTTGGTCAGTAACACTATTGTTTTACGTCAGTTTCTGTGCATATGAGGCACTGTGGGTCGGATCCACTGATTGTTTTAAATTCATTTCCAACCATTCATTCTTCGTCCTCACGTTTTGAATTCTGGTCAGTGGAAGATTATGGACTTTTAATTTTTCACTGCATTTCATCTCATGTTGTACTATTAGGGGCCGATGACCTAGATGTTAGGCCCCTTTAAACACCAAGCATCATCATCATCATCATCACTCTTACGGTGTCTTCTGTACATCTAGAGTTAACCTGTGTAGACCTCTTTCAACATGTCTCAACAACGATAGTGGTACTCATATTCATTGAATGTAGGCCTAGAGCAAGGTCGCCCCACCATTGTTGGGAGGAGGATACGTAATCGTCTTTCTGAAGAATTTGCTACCTGTCGGAATGTGTTCGAGTTGGAAGTCATAAACGGAGTTTTTAATCTGGATTTAATACTTAACAAAACAAAACCTACAGTTCGGAAGATTGTTGTCAAGTGTAGAACGAATGCATTTGTGTGTTCATTAATCACATTTTTAATTGATATTTGTTGCTCTAACCAAGGAACGCAGTGAGTTGGCCGTGCGGATATGGGCGCGCAGCTGTGAGCTTGCATTCGGGACATATTGGGTTCGAACCCTACTGTCCGCAGCCCAAAAGATGGTTTTCCGTGATTTTCCACTTGCACGCCAGGCAAAATACTGGGGCTATACCTTTATTAAGGCCACGGTCAATCTTCCCACTCCAGGCCATTTCCTATCCCATTATTGTCATAAGACTTATCTGTGTCGACGCGACGTAAAGCAAATCATAAGAAGAAAAAACATATATTGTTAATTATAGTTAATTAATAACAGGGGCGATGTTCTAAGCGAAAACATATTACTGTGAACTTGCTCGGACAGTTTCCACGAGTGAACCTTCCTCATCTCTTTCATCTAAAATAACGATTGCGTTCGCTGAATTTATTCACTTTTTTAATTCAATTTTTAAATTTCTAAAAGGAGGTATAGATCTGTCTGGTCGGCAGAGCGCACAGGTCATTCATTATCTACACATTTCTGTAACTTTGGAACTTTTGTTTCATATCTTTTAGATCGTCGGGATACTTTAGAATACTGCACATATTTCCAATCTAGGTCATTGTTTTACATCACAGCTCTAGCTTTGAAGCGTTATAAATACAGCGTCGTCACAGCTGGAAAATCCTTAGTGTGAAATATTTCAGCGTAGGACATTGGCCGGTGAGGTTCTCTCATAAGGTTCAATATTCTGCGAATAATATCAGAGAATTCTCGTTGTGTTGCGGGTCAGTATTTCTCCAACATCGTCACAAAGCGGTTTTCCTGGACCAACGATGATATACATATTTGTCCGGAAAGTCAGGCATCGTCAATCGAGAGCGAAATACCTTCGGAGCCAGTTTGCTCCCCGCTCTCGAGGAACGAGAGCAGCTTAGCGAGCAAGTAGGGGAAGAAGTAGGGGAAGTGCATGACGTAGTATGTACTGAAGGCCAATGGCGCAAGTACAGTACGGCCAGGGTATGCAACCCGCCTGACTGCTGCTCTCTTGTCACGTGACAAACACCCGTTCCGAGCGGAGCAAGTAACCCCGGCTCCCTAGAGCAACTACGTGATGACGTCTGCGTAAATGAACACAGTACGTTCATGAATTCCGTGATCAATTTTTTGTAACAATAGTTGTTTTAAACTGGGTGGTAATGTAGTGAATACTAAACTGACGGCTCAAGGCGATGGAATATTGTAGTCCCGAAGAATGAAAATTAATATTGCTTTGTTGCTTCATCCAGACTGCTGATGGATACTAATTGAGCTGAATTTATGATTGAAACTGCTGCATGTGTTGTACATTAGGTATAGGTGATGAAGAATGAGGCAAATTTGTCAATATTATGCCCAGTTACAGTTACTATACCTATCTACAGCAAACAATTTCAGTCTTGACGGTTGGCATTTGACTGTATAGTCTACTTTAATCGCTTACATTATATGCACACACACTTGCCATGCGAGGAAGCATACACTCGCTTTCCATTTGAAGAGTGAGAATTATTATTATTATTATTATTATTATTATTATTATTATCTGTCATATCAAGCTCGTGAATGTTGAAAGTGATCCAAGAACAGGCCTTCTTCTTCTTCTTCTTCTTCTTCTTCTTCTTCTTCTTCGAAATATATAGTCCGACTCCTTCGCTGAATGTTCAACGTTGAGTCTTTCAGTTCAGAGGGTCCCGGGTTCTACTCCCGGTCGGGTCGGAAATTTTAATCGTGTCCGATTAAATCTTCTGGCTTCGGGACTGCGTGTGTGAGCTTATTACAACACATTCCTCTTCATATTCACACAACACACGACACTGCCAACCACCATAGAAACATGCAATAGTGATTACTAGGACTCGGATGTTTAGGAAAAGTCATATTTTTTTCTTTGTTTCCATTTTCTTGCCGGATTGGATTTTGAAGCATATCAAGTGATTATCGCCACAATTAAGTGATTTTTAATTGTCATATAAATGCATATTTTGGCTATTTTTGCCATAAGGTCAGATTTTGAACTATTTTAGTAGAAACGTCATATTTCGGTCATAATTCGGTGGTTTGACGACAGCTATAGCTGTGCAAAATCATCTTCAACTTATCGAATGCTAACTAGCATTCACAAAACTGCTTCTCGGCACCACAGCTGCAGTTAATACAAGTGGTATAACTCTGCCTCTTCTATCAACATTGCGCAGGAATTGTTTACCAACAGTTTGTCAGAAATTCTGGCATATATTAAGTCGAACTTTGGAATTATATCGAGTGCAATTACTCGTTTAGAAGCTGCTAGCTTAGAAATTCATGCAGGTATTGAAATTGTGAGAAGTGTTGAACTTTCAGTACAACAATCACGTGGACTTTTAAAATGTTGTAAGATCTGATAAGCTTAGCGAACTTAGTACTTTATAGGTACCTACCTATGGATTCACAAATGTTTGATAAGTGAATGAAGGACAATAGACTGTGAATAACTGCTAAACATGTATATTCAGAAAGTTAATATGAAAGTAATTTAGTTAACAAATATGTATTAAAGGAATTGCCGTTTCAACTTATAATTTATTTTAAAATTGCCATATATAGATTAATCATTTTTGGGTCATATTTTGTAATTTTTACGTCACATTTAGTCACTTGTGAGGTCATATTTCGTCACGTTTGAGGTCATATTTGCTTGCTTATTTGGGCTATTTTTAGGTCTTACATCCGAGTCCTAGTGATTACATCCCGCTGTATAGGTCTGGCATCAGAAAGGGGATCTAGCCGTAAAACACGGCCAGATCCGCATGTACGACACAGTTCGTTCCCGTGAGCTCACAGGCGTGGGAAAGGTGGAATAAGAAGAAGAACATTATACATATTTCGAAATATGTAAAGTTTTACATTCGGACCAAACCATGTGGTCACCAACATAAACCATTCCGGTACCTGTTGCACTGTTATGTTTTGAATCTACTCACTGAACTAACTGTTGGTGCATCATCTGCTCTGTAATTTCACGTTTGCTCTTCACGTGTTCTGGCGGCATTTTAGCTTGCCATGACTGGCATAGCTCACGTGGTTTCAAACGATTGTGATCATTGGGATTGTTTGCTTTTCCGAAAATCGTGTATTATTAAATTATTTATTTATTTTCTCGGAGGACTTCTTTGTTCGAAGGCGACACACGAACATGGTTATCAACAGTTGTGTAGTGCTTGTGTATACTCCTCCATGATCATAGTTGCAACAAGCTATTGCTAAGTAGAGTATAATTTCAGAATATGAAAAGTAAGCAATATGTTTCCTTTATCTGTTGACTCTGTTATGACAAATACTAATTTTATATCACAATAAAATAGTAATAAAATAGTAAAATAGTATAAACATACTGTATACAGTTTAATAATAATAAAGGAAATAAAAGAAATCACCAAGGGCCTCAAAAACAACAAAACATCTGGTAAAGATTCAATCGTGGTGTAATTTATAAAATACTCAGGGGACAAAGTACTAGAACAGTTAATGAGACTCTTCCAAAAGATTTGGGAAACGGAAAAGATGCCAAACGAATGGAAGGATGCTATCATTCACCCGTTACATAAAAAAGGAGACAAAACTAATGTTAACTGCAGAGGCATATCACTCCTGTCAGTCTTGTACAAGATAATGTCCAAAGCCCTCCAGAAGAGAATAGAGAATCACATAGATCAAGAGTGTGAGGAACACAAAGCAGGATTCAGGAAAGGAAGGCCCTGTACGGATCAGATATTTACCATCAGACTTTAATCAAAACTAAAACTTTAGCACCAGACAAGAAGGTAATTATGACATTTGTAGATTTAAAAAAGGTATATGACTCTGTCGACAGGGACAGATTAATAAGAATTCTGCAAGAATTTGGAATCGATGACAAAACAACTAATATAACACAATAGACATTAACAAACACCCGGTCACAAGTAGAAATCCTTGGAGAGCTATCGGAAGCGTTTGAAATCAAGACAGGTGTGAGGCAATGAGATGGCCTCTCTCCAGTCGTTTTCAACTGCGTGTTGGAGAGGTGATAAGGGAATGGTGAAAAGAAATGAGTCAGCAAGGTATCCTGAATGGAATAAGGATAGGACACAAAAAGGCTGGACTTAAATTTGAATGTATTGCATTTGCAGACGACTTAGTGTCCTTCGCTGAAAATCTATAGACTGCCACTACACAGATAGACGTTTTGCAGTAAACATCAGAAAAGGTAGGACTGCAAATATCCTTTGAGATAACCAAGTACAGGAACATAGATCCCAAAGAAACAACATGGACAATGCTAGCGGCTTGCTAGCGGCTTTACGTCGCACCGACACAGATAGGTCTTATGGCGACGATGGGATAGGAAAGGCCTAGGAGTTGGAAGAAAGCGGCCGTGGCCTTAATTAAGGTACAGCCCCAGCATTTGCCTGGTGTGAAAATGGGAAGCCACTGAAAACCATCTTCAGGGCTGCCGATAGTGGAATTCGAACCTACTATCTCCCGGATGCAAGCTCACAGCCACGCGCCTCTACGCTCACGGCCAACTCGCCCGGTACATGGACAATGAAGACAAAGTATGGTAACATAAAGGGAGTCCACAAATTCAGATATCTAGGGGAGATTCTGACTCCTAAAACAGCGAAACCAGCTATCGAAGAAAGATAAAAAAAAAGATGGAGATTGCATTCAGACTATGCCACGAAACTTATGTCCAAATCCTTCTCCCAACCGAGCTCGATAGCTGCAGTCGCTTAAGTGCGGCCAGTATGCAGTATTCGGAAGATAGTGGGTTCGAACCCCACTGACGGGAGCCCTGAAGATGGTTTTTCGTAGTTTCCAATTTTCATACCAGAAAAATGCTGGGGTTGTACATTAATTAAGGCCACGTAAAGCAACTTGTAAAAAAATCCTTCTCCTATCAAGCCAAACTCAGACACTATCATACCGTGGTGAAACTTGAATGCCTCTATGCAGCAGATACAATTGCCAGAAAGGGAATTACTGAAATATAAAAGAAAGAGCGTAAATTTCTGAGGAAAATTTTGGGACCCAAGAAACCAACAGTAAATGAGTTTACCTTCCGTTTGAGATCAAATCAAGAGCTGTATGAAAAATGCGAGAACATTTCAACGTCGATAAGGAAAAGGCAACTGACTTTCTATGGACACCTGAGAAGAATGGGACCGGAACGTCTAGCAAATAAGATCCTCATCTTCCAGGAAAGAAGAAAGTCCCAAGTACCATGTCTGAAAGAAGTTCATTAGGTTCTTAAAAATTGGCATTGAGGAGAGAGATACTACAAACGGAACAGTGTTCGAAAGGAAAATTGCGGAGGTGACGGATCTGTTCATAGAGAAACCCAGAAGAATAAGAAGTGTGTTGTCGGATGAGAAACGAGCAAGAGCGAGCCAGAGCATGAAGGAGTATTGGCGTAAAAAGAAATAACATCAACAGTCAAGGAAGCTGTGTAATCGTAACCCATAGGAGGTTGACAGGATCCTGAATTAAATAACAATGATAATAAAATAACGTCCGAGATTAATTCCTTGGTATTTTATATTGAACCCTTTAGGTCCATATAGAGGGATACCTACCTTTCTTACCTATCAGCAAAGTTCATGAGATCTGTCTCTTGGGTCGTATCGGGTGCTTCGTCACTTGCTGAGGTAAAGGTAGGGTTCAGTAATTCTAATCTATCTACTGGAATGAAAGGTCTGTTTAAAAGATTCCTATTTATTCAGGAAAATTCTGAAGCAATCTGATATGCCAACGGTATCATAGAAGTCAATTGTGTCCACTGCACACCACAATCATTTACATAAAGGACGGAACACTGGTGTGAGACTTTAACGTAACTGCCTGATGGGCATTCTTACTAGAAACCATTGTCTCAATTATTAATCATTTTAAGAAAGGAAAGTCTGGAAATCCTTAAATTCGGCTTCCATGTGAGACCACATGTACCATCATAGTGATTCGTTATGGTCCAGCCCTCGTAACACGAACTCTGGACTCTGGTTATAATTAAGGCCGTCCAATCGGTGTGTGCCACACAGTGGTTCTACGGCATGGACCCTTAATTGAATCGATGTGACCTGCGTCTATGTCATGGACCGACATCTAATCTTCTAAGTTACTTTAAAGTCATTGTGGATGATGACCGCAAGGAAATGAGGCTACAATGGCATATGGCCCTAATCTAAGTCACTGAGGTTGATGACCCCCTGACCATCCAAGTTTCTAGGCTGAAGGCTAAACACAATTAAGTTACATCGGTTGATGACCAAAGTTTCCACTTTACTATCCCAGCACATTCACTGCTCAATCAATCAAAGTTCAATAATTACAACAATAGCAATGCTCACAAACTTTGTGGCAGTAAAATCCATTTCCTTCGGATATGTCGCCTTAATCTTTACTTTATTTTTTAATATTCCCCAGAAAACAAACTAAAATTTCCAGAATGCATCTCCAAGTTATTCGCTTGATTAAAGTTATTTCAAAATGCGGTTTCACTGAATTTAATAATTAAATAAATTTAAATGATTTGACGAAATGTTAATGAACAACAAATTTTATCTCCGCGGACTCTGGTTTCTTCACAAATTT
The DNA here is from genome assembly GCF_040414725.1 of Anabrus simplex. NCBI lineage: Eukaryota > Metazoa > Arthropoda > Insecta > Orthoptera > Tettigoniidae > Anabrus > Anabrus simplex. Next base: position 144,973,193 of record NC_090270.1, on the reverse strand, counting down.
CTACGCAGCTGTGATGTGAATTCAATCGTGTGATGTTTGTCTGGCTGGAAAAGAATTGTTACATAATTCATGTCCAGTTATATATCTTGTCACATGATTTCACACTTTAAAATCTAATCTAGTCCTAACGGTTATTAACACTTGGATATCCTGTGAATCTACGTACAAACCAAACAACTCGCCATATAATTACGATGTCATCTCTCGTCATACCATTATGAATTTTGCACACCCCTCACAGACAAACCGATCATCACAACCATCGCTCTATATTTTGGACAACCCTGAATTTGGTTACTCTGTTCCTTATACTCAAAGTTCGTGATTTCAAATGTTCATTACGTCCTTAATTACAGTATTTCACAATACTCAGATCATTACCGGCTATGAATTTCAACTAAATCCAGCATTTTAACGTTTTCCCCGGCCGAGAATACAGTACAATCTCAATTCCACGCCTGTCCCGTTATCACAACTGAGGCCTCTCGTCCCCAAGTTCGCTTGGCAGTAACACGAAACACCTGGTTTATTCCAGTTGACTGGCTTCTCAAAATGCTCTCTTTAAACTCTGCCGACAAAATTAAACAAATACGATATTCTAACCAACAAAATGCACAGATTAAGCTTCAAGATGCCCACACTAATTATACGCGTCGCCAATTAATACCGCTATGGATTTCTACGAATTTCTTTCCATTCCCAATATTATAAAATATTCCTCGGGCTATCACGTCCCGGCTTCAATGACAGGACTCTAACCTGATTCGCAAATCTCATCTCAACTCATATAGAACATTCCTCGGGCTTCCGTGTCCCGGTTTCAATGACAGGTCCAACCTGATTCACAAATCTCATATCAACAAAACTAACCTCTGTTTCCCAGCTCCACAATTATCATCGACAAAGAACTGGAATAAAATCCTTACTAGAAATCTCGACGTCTAATATCGCACAATGCATTAATCATGAATAACTTCGCATAAATGATATCGTATTTAATAACTTGATTTTTACGAGAAAATGACTGAAACATTCTACTAGATCTTTTATTGTCAGTCAGACACAGTTTAAAATGGGCCTAGAAAAACGTTTCTCTCCGTGACCAAATTCATCACCCTAGGTTCTCACCCGACAGCGCGCTTTCACTCGATTGAAAATGAGTGACCATGGATTTCTACATTATTAACTCAAATTGCAGACAGGAAAAATTTACGTCGACTGAACATCTTAATTTGGCATCACAAAATATAGGCAGTACTCTCACACGGATGACGATCTACATTGGACGTGATATCACTTCGGAACCCTATTCAATAACTTTTACAACATTATACGGCACTCGCAAGACTTCAAAATTTTTATCCAAGTGGAAAATAACACAAATGACTCTCTTAGTCGTACTCTCACATTTACAAAACTTAGTAGGGGTGACCACTGCGTCGTATATCCCCATTTAAATACACTTTTAGAGATCATGAGACAAGATATAAGAGGTAGTAAGATGGAAAGTCACCTACCTCATGTAGTCACACCAGTGTTCGTCATAGGGCTCACCTGCGACCCTGGCATTTTATTTAGCCATTTTTACATTCATGGCTGTACATATCATTGTGTTTCTTCAGGTTTCCTGGAATAAAGCATAAAAAAATACCCTTCACTTGTTTGCTGAGCGCACACGATGGACTATGATTATTTCCGCACACGGATTACTTAATCACATTAGAATTTATTCAGTACTTTGACCGTCCTATCTGGTACAATTATTTCACTCAAGAAAACTATCTCCTCATGGAGACAAGACCTAGCCACAATGGCTAAAATCTGCAGTTGACCTCAGTCTACTTTCGTTGGTTTGATTTCGCAGAGCAGCTCAACAATTTTTCGTCCGCTTTGTATCACAAATGCCGGAGAAGGAGACTTCGTCATGGCGTCCCTTCATATTTATAGCAGTTACTCCCTCTCTTCGGATATCTCCCTTTGCCGCCAAGAAAATTTCTATAAATTTTCTGACTTACCTAAACTGTAATTTCAAGAGTTTTGAAAGTGACTACATGCTTGCTACATTTCTGGCGGTAGTGTTCATGGACATTTAAAATGTATACGGGTTCGATTTGTGAGATGATTGACCTCCTTTGATAGGCACTATATTTTTTTGACTTGGCTTGGATCACGCCATGTACACGCGCTTTGAAATAGTTCACAAAAATGACTTGAGAGTCTTCCGCCATCGACACGTGTGGCTGACGTCACGTACCCCAGAGCGTGGGACCGAAGGTAATCACCCCCTCGTCACGTGTCAAATCCATGCTATCAAGAATCCAACTTTTAGTTTAATTGTTACATTATGCATAATGTTCTTGGGGCACAAATGTCATGGGTTCAATATGTAGGTTAAGTGGAAGTTGCTCCAAGAAGGACTTGGTAAGTTCGGATAATAAACTATTATAAATGAAACATTCCATTGGATTATTTGTGTAGTTTCGTTGTATGCATGTTTTCATGAAAAACATTTAAATATGTATGTCATGTTTAAAAATACAAAAGTATTAGAGGTGCCATCTTCAGAGCTAATCTACAGGATTTCTTTCTTTCTTTCTTAATCTGTTTATCGTCCAGGGTTGGCTTTTCCCTCGGACTTGAGGGATCCCAACTCTACCACCTCAAGGGCAGTGTCCTAGAGCTACAGACATCGGGTCGGGGATACAACTGGGGAAAATGACCAGTGCCTCGCCCAGGCGACCTTATCTGCTATACTGAACAGGTGACTAGGTGGGGGATGGGGAAATTGGAAGGAGTACACAAGGAAGAAAGAAGGAAGCAGCCGTGGCCTTAAGTTAGGTACCATCCCGGCATTTGCGTGGAAGAGAAATGGGAAACCACGGAAAACCACTTGCAGGATGGCTGAGGTGGGAATCGAACCCACCTCTACTCAGTTGACCTCCAGAGGATGAGTGGACCCCGTTCCAAACCTCGTACCACTTTTAAAATTTCGTGGCAGAGCCACAAATCGAACCTGGGTTCCGGGGATGGCAGATAATCACACTAACCACTACACCACAGAGGCGGACTACAGGATATACGTGATTATTTGAATGTCTTCGTAAAATTTTCTAAGAGACAGGTCAGATCTCTATGATTTGAATCCCTATATTGACCCCATACTTTTTCATCACGATATTCGTGTAATGTAAAATTACAAACCCGTAAATCAGCAGTCTTTGAACGAGGAAAACAACACACAAATGTATGAATAAATTACTAAACAGAAATGACTTAATCTCATGTTCTAAAGCTTGTGTGATTCAGACATGGTTATCCACCATGTGGATAAAAAATAATAGATCAAATAACGTAGATTGTAACTTAAATCACTTAGGTAAGAAATGTTAGTAACCAATTCTTAGTTGCAGCTACCCTGTTATTTGGGTTCGAATGAACCGTGCGTGCTTCACGTAGATCCTCTGAATGATTACGTTCTTTTCGCTTCTTTCTCCACAGCGTGCATAAACAACACGAGGAAGTGAAATGACCAGAGAAACCTCCAACTACACGCCAATTACTCGGAACAGGCATGACATCATATACGTCATTTTCAAGCACTCTTTTTGCTTTCATTGATAAACGGATCTGTATGAAGAAGTCGACCTTGAATATCAATTTAGTACACATTCCCTGTAAAGGTGAACATGTATTTGTAGTGATTTGGTTCTGGAGATATCCATAGGAGAGCGATGCAGGATACGACATATTTACAGGCTACGAAGACTGCGTCGAATCACATTCTTCAAAGCGTATTCAAGATCATATACTATATATACTTTTTGGAAGATCCTTTGTATATATCTGATGCCCATATTACCCTAATCCTTAAAAATGGAGAAGAAATCCGTTATCTTGGAGTGCCTTTCACGAGCGAATTGGCATTTAATGGACCCTCTGTAATTAACAAGCATTATTCTAAATTAGATATACTCACGTATTCGCCCGTACTGCAGAGTGACCAAACATTTCACGTACTAAATTCCTCAGTATCACCGACTCTTGTATATCCTCTACAAACAACTCACCCAGAACTGATTCCTACAGGTTTCCTTTCTGATATAGACAAGCTAATCTATATAAATAAAATTGTTTCTGTTTGTCTGTTTGTCTGTCTGTTTGTCTGTTCCACCATCACGTCGAAACGGCTGGATAGATCTCAACCAAACTTCATATTTAGAGTATACTGACCCCGGGGAAGGTTTCGATATGCATATCATTTTAAAATCTTTGAAAAGACGGGGGTTTTATAGGAAAAACGGTTTTCCTCCATTTTCTCTTATACTATTATAGGCAAAATATCGAATTTGTCGTATAAGGACGAGACAAAGCTCAATTTAATCCTCTTGACGCAAAGAACAAAACTCGGTAAGCCCTACGGGCCCGAAAACCATGTTTTAAGGCCCTAAAACCAACCGTTACGGAGATATTGGCACCACACTACCCCTGCTCTAGGAATCGGATAAAGAAATGAACTGCCGTAACCATGGCAACGTCAGCTCCAGGATTCTAGAGCAGTGAGATTATGCATGTACGTTTGGGCATAGCTGTCAACCAAAATAGGTACAAATAAGACTTAATATCTGGGAAAAAAATATACTGTTGTGTAAGGCACTCATAGGACTCCTTTGGGCGGGGATGGAAAGGGGGTGAAGAACGAGTGTAAAAATCTATATAAATAAAATTGTTTCTTTTTGTCTGTCTGTTTGTCTGTTCCACCATCACGTCGAAACGGCTGGATAGATCTCAACCAAACTTCATATTTAGGGTATACTCATCCCGGAGAAGGTTTTGATATGCATATCATTTTAAAATCCTTGAATAGACAGGGGGTTTATAGGAAAACCAGAATGGTTTTTCCACCATCACGTCGAAACGGCTGGATAGATCTCAACCAAACTTCATATTTAGAGGATACTCATCGCGGGGAAGTTTTCCATATGCATATCATTTTAAAATATTTGAATATATGGGGGGTTTATAGGAAAATCAGAATGGTTTTTCCACCATCACGTCGAAACGGCTGGATGGATCTCAACCAAACATTGTATTTAGAGTATACTAATCCCGGGGAAGGTTTAGATATGCATATCATTTTAAAATCCTTGAATAGACGGGGGGTCTATAGGAAAACCAGAGTGGTTTTCCCACCATCACGTCGAAACGGCTGGATAGATCTCAACCAAACTTCATATTTAGAGGATACTCATCGCGGGGAAGTTTTCCATATGCATATCATTTTAAAATATTTGAATATATGGGGGGTTTATAGGAAAATCAGAATGGTTTTTCCACCATCACGTCGAAACGGCTGGATGGATCTCAACCAAACATTGTATTTAGAGTATACTAATCCCGGGGAAGGTTTAGATATGCATATCATTTTAAAATCCTTGAATAGACGGGGGGTTTATAGGAAAACCAGAGTGGTTTTCCCACCATCACGTCGAAACGGCTGGATAGATCTCAGCCAAACTTCATATTTAGAGTATACTCATCCCAGGAAAGGTTCCGATATGCATATAATTTTAAAATCTTTGAATAGACGGGGTGTTTATAGGAAAACCACAGTGGTTTTCCTCTATTTTCTCTTATACTATTGATTTTCTGTAAACTTCGTTTACCGTACGTGAAACGTCTCTTCATTATAAACAACTTTCGTTATGTTCATAATTTACCTTACTCTTCACATGACGGAGAAATTTACAATTTTCTGCTGGTATCATGCTCTGCATTTAGTGACCGACAGACCGACAACGAACCTACAGGTTACCATGGCAACGTCTCTGACTGCATGCCAGTAGGGAAGTAACGTATTGCCATTTTCCTCATCATGCTTTTAAATTCGTGGTTGTTCCTTGGGTAGATGGCAAGAGAGGCATCAATCGGCTCATCTGCGGGATATTGGCGGAATATCGTTGGAGGTTATAACCGCCCTCGAATAGATTAAGTAATAACACCATTAGTCATCTTCATATTTGTTTACCTAAGAATCACTGAACCTAAATTTCTCCTCTGTTAGCGCTTTATTATATCCATAACTCACGGCATTTATTTATTTGTCGTTATCCGGCTGTCCTCAGTTATAATCCATTTTCTATTAGTTTCAACATTCTTAACTGTATTATTTTCTTCCTTAATTACGCCGTATGTACGTGAATGCTAGAAACTACTGGATGCATTTCCACCAAGATTCGTATTTAGAATACACCTGTCCTTGATAGGTTTCAGGGCAAATATTGTTTCTAAATCCCTGAACTAACTGGGGGTTTATACGAAACCGAAACAGTGATTTTGCACTTCCAAAAAATATACACAACAAAAGTTTATGGAAGTCTACCTACCTTGGTAGAAATTAATGTCTAAACCCTTTTTTCTCATGTGCATCATTTCGATACGAGGATCAATAAGGGAGATATCATTAAAGGACCGTTTTTCTGTACAAGTCCCATCGGACTTAACTCACGAGCGGGTGCGTGTAAAGCGTATTCCTTACAACTTGAAAACTACTGAAGACATTCGAAACAAAATTTATATTTAGCATCCACCTGTCCAAAGGTAGGTTTTAAACGTAAATAACATTTCATGTTCCGGAATGGACTGGCGGTTTATAAGGAACCGAAATGGTGATTTTACTCTTCCACAATATATACAGAACAAGACCAACCTGACTGGAAATCGACCAAACCTGATGGAATTCCACCTCTAAACCTTTTTTTTCATGTGCATTTTTCGTCAGGAGGATTAATAAGGGAGATATCATGAATGGTCACTTTTGCAGGTTAAGTCCAGCGGACATAGCCCAAAAGGTGTTTTACATGGAGCAGATTCCTTATCTATATAAATCAAATCGTAACGACTGTGTACCTCTACACTGACTATTTTGGCGAAATTTTCGTACAGCTTTCCGTTTAAGGGGTAATAATAACAATCTCCATAATTTTTGATTTCCTGAAAGTCCTAATTTTTACCCGCCTCGCCCAAAATCCACATTGTGGCATAATCTGCCAGAAGAATAAGAAGATAATTGAAATTTGACAAAATTATACGTTTTAGCCTGTAACGAATGAAAAATCCTATATCATTAAATTTTTCATTTTTTATCCCCGAAGAATATCGAAATATGCAGGCAATTTTAATGATGGTGCAGACCTTCGGAAATTCCTATCACGTAACGGATTGCACAATCTCCGTTCAATTTGGAATGATCTACAACCTTGGTCTTATGACTTTATGCCGTATCTGTATCCCTTTTACGTTTGATTTTTCTCTATTAATCGATGTTAAGTCAATTTGGAATTTTCACATGCATTATTCATACTTTCAATTACTTATATGAAATACAGAATCATCAAACTCTTCACGAAAATTGGCCCACTCAGTAGCCATATGTGAGCCAAATGCTACGTATGTAGCTGTCACATTATTATCCGAAAAGTAATGTAATGTGAGATGATCTTACAAAACCTTTACCCTGTTCCACGTTTCTAAATCTGACCCAAGAATAGATGACATATCATTGGACCAGCCATTTAGGCCACTAAATCCGGCGTGTCTTATGGTATAATCCTTTGTCGATATGACGTACGTTTAGTAGCAGTTAATCTGTAAATGAAGGTCTTCAATATTGTAAACACGCATATACTTTCGTATGTCGATCTATATATATTTACTGATGTCGATTTAGCGATCGAGAAAGGGTCGGTCTGCTATTGTAATCAGTACTCCCCACACCGACTTTGACTGGCAGTAGGAAAGGGTTCCTTCTCCAACTCCTGTGTAACTGTCATTAGTAAGGAAGGCCTACAATTGTAATGAATAGTTCCCTTCTCGATTTCACTTGCAGAAGGTAAGTGAGCATGCAGTTTTGTTTAAAACTCCCCTACCCGATTGTGTTTGGCAGTAGGCAAGGGTGCCCGCCATTATAAAGAAATGTACTCATCTAAAATGTGACTGGCATTAGGCATAGTGGCCTGCTATTTTGATGGAAACTCACCAACTTGGTGTGACTGGCAGTACGCTGGCTGGCAGTAGGAAAAGGGGCCTGTCATTATAATGATAACTGCACAACTCAATTTCGAGTGATAGTAGGGTAATTGCCTGCCATTATAATAAAAACTGTAATCTGTCTGGAGGTAGGAAAGGGGGGCTGCCATTTTAACGAAAACTCCCCAAATCGATTCTGTCCGCATAGTAGGCAATGGGGCCTGCAATTATAATGTAAACTTCCCAACCTGATTGTGAATGCCAGTAGGCAAGTGAGCCTGCCGTTATATCACAAATCCGTAACAAACACTTTACATTGGAAACGTACTGGGACCTCCCCATGCTCTTTCTCGGATAACGCTAAGAGACATGCAATTTTAAAACTATCTTATTTACTGCATGTACACTATTTACTTCGATATTCGAATACAATGTAGAATACCGTAGCGAAGCACGGGTACATTCGCTAGTCAAGAATAAGGCTAAAGGAATAATACTTCCAGCTGATGTACTTGATGCCATGGTTTATTCTTGAAAGAATGTTGAAGGTCTTGGTCTTTTTTGCTCGTTTTTGCAATGAAAACTACAACATATCAATACTTGTAAATTGTATGTCCGCCTCTGTGGTGTAGTGGTTACTGTGATTTGCTGTCGCCCCCGGAGGCTCGGGTTCGATTCCCGGCTCTGCTACGAAATTTGAAGAGTGGTACGAGGGCTGGAACGGGGTACACACAGCCTCGAGAGGTCTACTGAGTTGAGGTGGGTTCGATTCCCACCTCGGTCATCTTGGAAGTGGTTTTCCGTGGTTTCTCACTTCTCCTCCAGGCAAATGCCGGGATGGTACCTAACTTAAGGCCACGGCCGATTCCTTCCCTCTTCCTTGTCTATCCTTTCCAATCTTCCAATCCCCCCGCAAGGCCCCTGTTAAGCATAGCAGGTGAGGCCGCCTGGGCGAGGTACTCGTCCTCGTCCCCAATTGTATCCCCCGACCTAGAGTCTGAAGCTCCGGGACACTGCCCTTGAGGGGGTAGAGGTGGGATCCCTCGCTGAATCCGGGGAAGAAACCGACCCTAGAGGGTATACAGATAAAGAAGAAGAAGTAAATTGTTTGCACTGGAAAGGAACTCATATACCGGGTGGTTCACCGACCCCTTACTTTTTTCGGAGGTAGGTAACCCAACTAACACGTATATCATAGTTATCCGAAGAACATTAGTACCTGATTCTTTATGGCCTTAGTAGAACCATACCGTTTATATAATTCTCCCGTAGGCTATATGGTAGAAATCGTTAGCGGCAGTGTTATTTATATTATTTAAACAATAATATATGTTATGTGTAAAACGATCACAGGTACGAATAACACTATCTTACGTTTGGACCGGAAGTGTCTATAAGGACTACAATTTGCTAGAAGAAGAAGAAGAAGAAGAAGAAGAAAAAACTTTATGAGGTTCCATTTCGTTACTTATAAATAATTGCTACGTATTATCACTTTTGTAATTTAAAGATATTATCCTTCTTAACAATTACTTTGAGAACAAAACCATCATGGCATTAATTTGATTCGTGGCTTTTGAAATTCGGTAACGATTAACTGTAAAGGCAATTAGGAAACGACTTAATATCTCTGGTGATGCATTTAGTGTCAAAAGACGAAATTAAACACTCTCAGTGATTGGAAACCTCCAGTAGAAATCCGCTTTCGCTCCTAGACATCACCACAATCAGAATTTTTAAATTGGTAGCAGGCCACTTAGAAAGAGACCTTGCTAAGATGTCCACACCGATTTGAACCCTCTACAAAATACGTTTGTCTGAAAACACATCTGTTAATTTACATAGAACACTTCACACTACCTACTGTCGCAGGAATAAGCAGTAGTAAATACGCCCCTGCACATAGGATTGGCGTCGAGAAAGGCGTCCGGCTGTAAGACTGGACTTAATCCACATACACTCCCGACCCCAAGAAATGAGGACATACTTGGAAGAAGACTCTTTGTTATCATCTTGTAGCTAATGGTTTCTGGTACCAGTGCTGGAGTACGAATATAAAAACATAAAATTTGAGCATTAGAACGCATAGCCCATCTGGGTAAAATACCAGAATAATTTTTAATAATACTCTCTTTTAATAATACACACATTTTAACTTCCATTATGCCTTTCAGCGCTCAGTCTACAAACCTGTATGAATTAACTAAACGCTTCCACAATCCTCTATTTGCAACTAGGTCTCTGTCTTCGTTTAATTCCGTATCTCTTACCTTTCATTCATTAGAAACCGAGCCTAAGTATCATCGCCTTGTTCTCCCTCTACTTATCTTACCTTCCTACATTCGCCTCACATGACCGCACCACCGAAGTCAATTTATGCGTATAGTCCTACACCACACTCTGTCCTCCTATTTTTAACACCTTTTAAGAACGCTGCACAGTCTCCTATATCTTCCTCGTCATCTCCCCTTCCCGAATTTAATTCCTAACCCATTCAGAGACAGTTCTGCTCAGCCAGTTCTGCTTTCTTCCATAAGCCCCATTAATATTAATAGCTCCTCATAGAATTCCATTTCGTTCGCCAAGTTGCCTCGGAGTCTCTCCCCTGTGAAATGGAAGTGGAACTCCGTTACTCCCATAACACCGAGGCTTGATTAAAATATTCCGAGCTCTGTAAACCATTCTTACATATAGTCTCAGTGAGAATCTCTCTAACAGGTTAGGGGCCACCCGTGGATTGTATAGGGCTAGCCACCTCAATACGAGGACCATGAACTAGAATGTCCGAGATGCCCACTAATATTCTATAGCAACTGGTATCTTGACTCACAGCACCACTCAATCGTCGCCATGGTTCACGAACTGAAATGTGTTTACAGTACAGCAACCCACACCTCAAATACTTTCATGTCTGTAAAAATGTAAGTGTGCATAGAGACATGAAGGAATTACTCAAGATGTTATTGAGAACCTGTAGAAAATGAAATAGCCTTCTTGTTGGCATATTGTGTGTTAGTGAGATGGAGTAAGAATGATTCAGCTGATGTTCGGAGACATTATACATAATATTTAATCTCTTTTTACTGATACACCGTATTCCTGCTTTTAAATTTCTAAATTAAACGTCTAGAAGATTATGTTCGTAGATTCACTGAATGCGCTATAGCAACTATGTTAGCAGTGCATTAATTAGTGCACTGTATTAAAAGCAGAAATAAATTCTTTAAAAAATGCATTAATCGTTGCTATTAAAGTCAGTTGAATTAATCTTGTTCCATTTGACGGTTATAGAAACTGCTATAGATTTACAAAATAGTAGAAATATGACAATTTACCTTCGACTCTCCCTCACACTGCATGTTTTCACACACACGTAGATAGCAAATATTGTGCTAGAGGCGATGGAACTTTAAAAACCAGCTAATACATATGATTTTTGCATTGAAATGTTACGTCTTTGTGGTTTGAATTACAGACAAATTAGAAGCTATGAGCAGGATGTTAACGGTCACATTAAACTGCTCGATTTCTTTTGCAATCATAGTGATGGTGATGGTCGATGAGATAATATATCAGAGTACGCTTGAACGTGATTGTCATGTTGGTGGTTTGACGTACTCAACTGAGAGATGAATTCAGAACGGGTTGCAATTGATGGCAGAGGCACCGTGAGCTTTAAATCTCCACCCACATGGTTCGAATGCGTGCTTCGCGTGAGTTAGACCAGGATTGAAATGTTGGCTATGATCCTAATTGTCACGTGATCGTTCATGACTCAACTCCTAATATTGATGTATGGCCGAACCCGCTGCCGTATCATTACCCGCGATGTGTCTTAATCACAGCTGACCAGCGCTCGCGGCACGCAAGCGAGGCGATTGCTGCTGGCAATTACACCTCAGATACTCCTCCGTAGCCATCTGGAAACGGATGACCCAATGATTCATGTTATACCAACCAATTTATAATGGTAGTACTCTACCATTATTTAGTTCTGACAGAATTCCGTGGCTATTAACTAATATTTACAAATATTTTGCCAAACGATAAGCGACAGGCATCCAACGAACGATCAGTACAAAAGTTAAATTTACTTCCTCCCAATTAATTGTTAATTGCTACTTGTCTTAGATTTTCAGTTTACATGGTATTACTTGTCGATGAAATTCCCTCTTCGAAGGGTTATGTGGTTTACCATAACGGAATATATAAATAGTATTTAGTGAATAGTATTGCAAGTTTTCAACATTTAAAGATCGATCATTACTTCGTACTAGCCATGGGTACGTATTACAATGCGCAGGTATACTTGCAAGACCGTAAGTCTGTAATGCTTTTGAGATTGATTACAGAGGTACTTCTGGATAGGGAGGGCCCAGAGAAAATAACCGTTCATGGGTACGCGTGGATGATGACGGGATGGAAGAGGTGCCTTCAGATGTAGCACAATTTTGCTATCTCGTATGTAAAAAAAAAATACAGAAACAAACAAACAAACGATGGTATATGCGTTAGATTTACTGTGAAGTTGAATACTGTAGGTGATAGGGAGTATTTACTACTGAGATTAAAAAATGCATAAAAATGCACGAGAACTCATGAGGTCCTCATTCACGAAATGGTTAAAGGAGGTCGCAAAGAAGACTGTACCAGCAGTTTAAGAACGTCGATAATCGCAGGACGATCACAAGAAAAACGCAAGAACTGCAAAGGCTAGGACATTTTTTAGATAAGAGGGAACTCTCCCCAACAGCGTATTTAGTCATTAGCCAACTGGAAGACGTCCAAGAGGTCATTCAAGGACGAGGTGGAAAGTCAGAGTACTGTTAACATTGGAATAAGTCGAACCAACAGCCAGCAATGAGGATGCATGAGATAGAAATGCATGGGCCAATACTGGTACCCAATACTAGTGATATGAGCTGACATGGATAGCTTGTCATGATTGAATTTGAATTTTGTTAGTTTTTATAAGTTTTATCATCTGCTATGAGCCTAAATGGCCTGTTTAAGGACAATAAATCACTATAATAATGATTACGATACACCAGTTTACTAAATGAATAATTTCAAAACTTGTTTTGCTAGTTGGTTTACGTCGCACGGACACAGATAGGTCTTCTGGCGACGATAGGATGGGAAACGGCTAGGAGTTGGAAGGAAGTGGCCGTGGCCTTAATTCAGGTACAGCCCCAGCATACGTGAGGATACGTCCAATTGTCATACATCCATGTACATCAGTAAATGAAATAACTCGCTCAGCTGAATAAATACCATATAACGAATTGAAGGTATTGGTGAATTCACAGGGTCAGAACCCCGTGGTATCCATTAAGTCACGGTCGGTAAGGGAATTTTCTAGTGCTATGAAATAATATTGAATAAATGTTGTATTTTACGGCCAATTCGCCCGGTCAAAATTTGTTACACAGTACATAATCTTTATTTATAATGCTTATAAATTGTCCCATTTCTTGGATGAACGGTCAGCGTACTGGCCTTCGTTTCATTGGGCCCTGGGTTAGTTTCACGGTTGGGTCTGGTATTTTAGCAACGTCATGTTAATTTCTCAGGAGCTAGGGGTTTGTGTTTATCTTAATACTCATCTGCATTTACGTGTACCACCACGTAAACACGCAATATTGAATACATAGTCATTACATGTATTTGACATACATTCATGTTCATAAAAACAGAACACCTTGAAAGACTAGAGATAGGAAGTTCAAATTCATAGGACATGTGCATTAATATGTTCTGATGAAACGATTAGCATTTCAGTCACCTAGATTCAACATGTGTCCTTTGGCCTAGTAGGCACTGGGTCCTCTATGGGCATTGATAACTTGTTCCATGCGTGATGGCATCGACGCGTAATAGGAACGAATGGCGTCCTAGGGTATAGTCACCCATGCTACATTCACCTGGTTCCACAGTTCATCTTTGGTGGTTGGCATTGGGTCACAGCACCGCACCCGTCGCTTCACCATCTCCCACACATTTTCGATTGACAACAAGTCTGGTGATCGGGCGGGACAGGGCGATAGTCTGACATCCTATGATAACAAGAAGGCACGTGTTCGTGCAGCAACATGTGGTCGCGCGTTGTCCTGCTGAAATATGACGTCTTGGGTGTCGTGAAGAAAGGGTATGGCTTCGGATCGCAGGATGTCATTCACGTAGGTCGAACCGGTCACAGTGCCCTGGACACGCACCAACTGTGATTTGTGGTTGTAGCCAATAGCACCCTACATCATAAGGTCTTGATTTGACGCTATATTTCTTGTGCGAATGCAGCCAATGTGATGCCTCTAGCCCTGTATGCGGCGAAAAAGAAAATACGGCCATCATTTTCAAACAGAGAACCTGAATTCGTCCGAAAACACTATCTGCTACCATTCCTGTCCGCAGTGACGTCGTTCCATACACCTTTGCAGTCTAGCATGTTTATGCACATTAGTAAAATGTAGGCGGAGACGTCGACGAAGCGCCGGTAACCCAGACTGTAATAAACGGCAACGGACTGTCACTCCCGACAGTGTACGATGTGTTACACTGTTCTACTGTTGCGCCAGAGCCGAAGAGGACGCAGCCCTGTCCTGCAATGGCATTCGGATTAAGTGTCGATCTTCTCGCTGGATGGTGCGACCAGATCCATCTCGTCGTGTTCTATGGCCTTCTGTGAACCATTCTGTACACACCCGTTGCACTGCCGACACACTTCGTCTCACTCGAGCAGCAATTCTCTCATGCCAATAATGCGTCCTCCTTCAAACTCACTCACTTGATGGTACGGTTTTCGCCTAGGTCTGCGAGGCATCCTGCACGTCCGTCCAAGTCACACTGATCCATTACGTTAGGTTTATAGCGACAATGAGTGCCGCAGGCAAATTTTACCAGTCGGTGGTGGTCCGCCGAGATATCGATCTGGACCTTCAACCTGAGGGAAGACATAGTTCAAATGCTAATCATTTCTTCAGAACATACTTATGCACATGTGCTGTGAATATGAACTTCCTATTTCTAGTCTTTCAAGGTGTACTGGTTTTCAAGAACATGAGTGTATCTTCTTATAGTGGCGATGTCCGAAAAGACAGCCGGCCGTAAAACTGGGCTTAATTCACATCTGGATTCAATCCCAAGTAATTGGGAGTAAGACGAAGAAGAATTAAGCTCATGCATTATTAATTTTACCTCGATGTGTTTGTGGTATACTGCTTAACCTAAGAGTTTGCCTTTTTGCCTACGATGATTCTAGATCACCTTGGTTCAGGGTTGACACATTAGGCTAGCACCATATTCGTCAGAAAAGACTGTTATCCAATCGCCGTAGATCAGGTAATTATATAATCTATATAAAATCCCTACTTATGTCTGTCCTTCACAGCCATATGGAGAAAACGAGACGGTTTCAAGAGTTGAAACTGCTCCCAGATATGGTTTACTACTTTCCCTTTATAAAACTAATACAATGAACCTCACACGACCACAAAGAAAAACAGGTTAATTGATGAATATTGAATTTTCACGACCGCATTGTAATCGAAACAGACTTTCAACGTATTAGGTCGTGTTAATTGTTGTACTATCTTCACCATGTTAACGCGAACAGTTCTATTATCTAATTTATCGGCATGAATTCGAACTACAAACTCTGAGCACGGCCAACTACCTTTACGCTAAGCTAAATACACTGACGCATTAAGTCGGGCGAGCTTTCAGTTGTGCCGCCTACCTCACTTACAGTAAAACAATGAGAACATTTAGAAGGCTGAAGTTGGCACCAGATAGGCCTATAGGTTACAAGAACAACGCAATGATGGCCATCATACGTGAACAGTTTAGTGAAATACACCTTCTCTCAGAGAACTGAATGAATCGTCACAATTGTTGTGTATGAAACGATATTAACTCCATCTATAGGCATGAGATAGAAGTCTTGCCATTAGGTTCGTGGAGTGACGCCTGACAAAATTCGAATATGCATGTTCCATGGTAGAGATATGAAAGGTGGAATTCTGCATGTTTGGTTCTACCTTAGCAAAATGTATCTCAGTCAGTGTGATGAAATTGTTATTTTGGTGCATGTAGCAGCATTAGCATAATCTACTGTGGTGATTATGACTATCATCCCTTTCGTAGGATTATTACTAATTTCGTTTTGCTTAAGTCGCACCGACATAGATAGCTCTTATGGCGACGATGGGATAGGAAAAGGCTAGGAGTGGGAAAAAGCGGCCATGGTCTTAATTAAGGTACAGCTCCAGTATATTCCAAGAGAATATCTGCCGACTCTGTGGTTTTCAACGACCCGATACCAATCTAATGAGAACGCAACTCCTCACTACATTTACTAAAGAATGTTCAAAGTATTTGTTTTCTGTAACCTTTTGTTTTACGTGCAGCTCTCTTCAGCCCCCCCCCTCCCCAATGGAAGTGAGCTGCATGTACCAGTTTCAAACACATAACAGTCCTCTTGCCATTATTAAATTACGATCCTCCGAGGACAGCAGCTAATACCGCTAACCCTTTCACTACAGAGTTGGAGAAAGAATACTAGTAAGGTAAGGGTGTATTCTGCCCGAAGGCAGGTCCGAACCTCCGCAGAGGTGTGCCTCAGCCGGAGTTTACGTACGGTAGAGTGGCCAGTTCCTTTCCGCTCCTCCATTCCCTTACCCTCCACCAACAGCGCGTGGCAACCCATCCAAATCTTGACCACTCCCAATGTTGCTTAACTTCGGAGATCTCACGGGATCCAGTGTTTCAACACGGCTACTGCTGTTGGCAATACTAGTAAGATACATTAAAATGTTCATTTACAATTTAACATTACTTTTCACGTGATAATTTCGGCTGCCGAAGACAGGCTTGCATACTTGTGAGTATAATATCGGGCTCAGCGTGATGTCGCAGACAGTCAGACTCCTTGGCTGAGTGGCCAGCGTTGAGGCCTTCAGTTCAGAGAGTCCCCGTTTCGATTCCCGGCCGAGTCGAGTATTTTAATCGCATGTGATTAATTCTTCTCGCTCGAGGACTGATTGTTTGTGTTTACCCCAACTCTTTCCTCTTCATATTCAGACAACACACCACACTACCAACCACCACAGAAACACGCAATAGTGATTACATCCCTTCAGATAGGGTTGGCGTCAGGAAGGGCATTCGGATGTAAAACAGAGCCAAATCCACGTGTGTGACACATTTCGCATCCATGACCACACAAGGTGTGCAAAAATCGGTAGAAGGAAAAGAAGAAGAATCGAGATGTCACAGACACTATAAATCTGAGAAGTAAATAAAAGAAATGAAAAATGTGAGTTAATGTGAAAAAATTATTTTACTTTCATTTCGAAATTCAGAACTCTGCAAACACTATAACTTATTCTTTGACTTTTACATTGTTTCTGTATGTTCGAAATCTATAATTCTATAAATTAGCAGACTGCAAGAAGTGACTAGTAAAAATGAGAAAGCTTCTTTGTCACACAATGGTTACTCGACTTCCAAGAGCGGAAAATGTGTACAGCGTTAGGATGGTGATGTATTGCACTTATTAAGGTACTGGAAAACAACGCACTTGCGACATCGTAACGGTGTACATATTTCATACGATATTCTTAATGTATGGCAAGCAACTATCAAGATTAAGAAGATAAATTGAAGGCATTTTGTCATGTGGCTGTGTACTCAACCTGTCGATGATGAATGAGCTGAAATAATATTGCTTGTAATGTTGATAAATTTGCTCCCTACGTGACCAGTAGGGTTCTGAAAAGGGATAGAAGATGAAATCCTGAGGAGTAATTTACTGCTGGCCGTGCGAAGGCTTTTCGTACTACATTCTTAGTCATTCGAAAGAGATTGTCTCTTGCATTTGAGTTACTTTGGAGAATTTTGGTACTGAAAGGTAATAAGAATCTCCCCTCATGTAGGCCTACCAAAAATGTCCAGTAGCTTGCACTGAAATTATATTTATATTGCCTGTTAAGGAAATATCGTGGCTCACGAAGGGATAAGAAGCGCGAAGCTGGACAAGAAATTAACTAGAGCATAACTTAACACAACAAATTTTGAAATTTTATTTCTTTTTTTCTGGATTAAAAGTTGAGAAATAGAAAATCTGAATGAATAACAACAATATTAATGAGCTCGTCAGCTCTAACAATATAGGGAACTTAGAAGTCAGAACATCAGGTGCAAAACTTGAGCTAATTATCAATTTGTTGATTTACATAGAAAATTGCCTTATTGCTCTTGACAGGAACAATATTTTACAACAGTACGTTTCGCTCCGATCATTTACACAACGAACCTGTAGCAGGGGGAGAGGTGATACTCCCACGTGGCGCGTCCCAGGTGGCGGATAGGGGGGACCTAACCGGCTTGCCGGCGGACTCGAGGGAAATAAAATACCTCTCGCGGACCAAACACACAAAGCCCCTGTGGGTGGGGGAAGCAGACGAAGAATTCACCCACGGTATCCCCTGCCTCTTGTAAGAGGCGACTAAAAGGGGCGACCAAGGGATGATCCAATTAGAACCATGAAACTACTTGTAATTAGTACCATCACGCAGGGAACACCATGGGTTGCATTTACTTGCGCGTAGTACCACTATGTTACGTACGCAATAGGTTTGTAATTGGTAGCGACAGTGTGTGAATCAGGACGTGGGTCCTACAGTACCTGCGATTTGTACCTCTATATGAGCGACACCATGGTTTTGCCTTACCTATGCTCAGTTCCCACTATGTGAGGAATTCCACGGGATAGTAAGAGTCCCCGTGGTTAGTCCACTTATGCGAGGGGCGCCATAGGTTTGCGTTGTCTTTGTAGGTTTGCATTGCCTGCAAATAGCGCCGCAACGTGCGAAACACCATTGGTCTGTGTTAATGTGCGCATTAGGCCTACACTACCTGTGAGTAGTACCATAATGTGTGGAATACCGCGAGTCTCTGCTACTTTTGATTAGTACCGCAACTTACATATAGCATGGTTCTACTTTCCTAGCGTTAAATACCATTATGAGGGGCTAATGCCCTAGATTTTGGACCCGTTCCGACTATACGCATAATCGATTCAGCATCGTGCTATAGAAGCAGTCCCTTGGTCAGTAATAATATTGTTTTGTGCCAGCTTCTGTGCATGTGAGGCACTGTGGGTCAGATTCACTGATCGTTTTAAATTCATATCCGCCCATCCATTCATTCTTCGTCCTCATGCTTTGAATTCTGGTCAGTGGAGGATTTTGGAATTTTAAGTTGTCATTGCATTTCGTCTCATTTCGTACAATTAGGGGCCGATGACCTCGATGTTAGGCCCCTTTTAAACAACAAACATCACCATCATCATCATCATCATCATCATCATCATCATCATCATCATCATTTACACAACATATGAGTCTGCACTCCAAATATACCATAATCCCGCCTCGCAGAGGCATAAGTTTCTTACGGCGCACTCCAATTCTACCTTATAACATATCGTTTGGTCTCAGTTAAAGTATTCATACACTATTACCCCGATGTGGGCTTATCTGTTGCGCAAGAGTTATAGGGTTCACTGTTCTCAAAGCGAACTAACACCAGAAAAGAATGCACACACAGAAACAAATATACAGGGGCATGATTGCCTATACAAAGTGACCTTAATGTAAAAAGGAAAGGTTGCACATACCGGCCATTAACAAAAGGCTGGGAGGAGAAACACTTGCCCTCCTTATAGGAATAGTTAAAACCCTAAGTGGGCTTATGGTCCAAAGATACAGAGGCTAATCCTATACTACACCGGGGTGACCAAATGAGAAACATTAATGCCAAAAGAGTTTAGGAAATTTAGAGGGTTTTGAAAAACATTTAGTCACCCCATGCAAGGTTGAATGGGATATGGCAAGGGTCAACACTCTCCCTTCCCTTACATTACCTGTTTTCCAGTAGGGAATAGAACAGAGTCCTTAAACGTGCCAAAAATTAGACATTTAAACCACCATATTTAGAAATTTACATTAAATAAGATGTTTCAAACCTTCCCCTCGAACTATCCGAAACAAATTCCATACCTTGAATCACTGGGCCTTACTAACGTCTCCTGACTCTCTCCGGAAACGCCGCACTCACAATAATTGGAGCAATTCACACAATACGGCCCTAAAGTGCCCTGATTTTATAATACTTTTCAGGGGAAGCTTCCAGAACTCTACTGATAGGCTGGATTCCTATGCATACCCCCGATAGTAATTGGCTAGAAAAGATATTTCAAAGATTTCATAGGTTGATTACAATCGAGGAGGAACCAGCAGAAGTGGTGACAACTTCGGTACATTAAAAAGAAGCAATCCTAAGAACCAGGTTAATAAACACCGAAAACAAATATTTCTTTATGAAATAATTGAAGTTAGCCCACTAGATGGAGCAATTAAGCCGTTGGTAGAGACATCTAGCAGTTGAAGGCCAAAGTTTCTTGTAGTTCACAAGTTCAATATTGTTCACATAGATGGCCTTATAGAAGGCGTGCAGTTTAACTGGCCGGGGAAGGCGTACCCCCGGTACATTGCAAATTAATTGTTCGCTCTGTTTGTAGGCATAGAATGAGTGGGTCAGATGGTTGATTCATGGTTTTCTAAACCAGCTTAGTTCCATCCCGTTTCAATCGGTGGTATATGAAGGGGTCTTAAGTCGGTCAATTTTCGGTGCGTAAAAGAGCTGCTTCGGGCAAAATTCCGGGACCTCAGTCTTAAAAAACCGTAAAACCAGTAATTTGTACGTAAAAGCGATATCCTTAATACACCTGGCATTACTTTTGCTTGTACGAGTCTCATCACTTTCATGCTTTGTATGTGCTCATGCTTGGTCAGCTGTTGTTCTCTTTGGATCTGAAAGGTATAGGTTTGCAAGGCCTAGGGATGTTTTCATGATTACACATTTCATAGCCTTTCCCTTTCCTTACCCCATACGTTAGTCATTCCAAGGGTCGGACTTGTTCCTTTTTCTCCATGATTATGTATGCTGAGTGCCCAACCCGAAGGCTAGCTTGATTCTCAACAGCTGTCATAGATGGCTTACGTGTTACTGAAGGATCATAGGCTACTAGGGAAAAGAGGAGTTATGCAGTTTCTCATTCTTTTCCTCGCCGAGCCAGAAGCTGCTTTTATATACAAGTCTGCCAAGCTCACTGAAATGCATGCACCAACCGAAATAGATAATTATGCCGTTGTAGAACCGCTTAAAACTGCAATCAGCATTCAAATTACCCTAATCAAAACTTTCTGTTCTTTGAGTGCTTGCTGTGAATATTCGATGATCGCCTATGCTACTGTGATGTCGGCCTGTCGTTTTATTTTTCTCAACTCTTAGATGCCTAATTTACAGGGCCGGAATTTTTGTTGTTAATTTTTCAAAATTATACGTGATTGATAAAATATCGTGTTTATGGGTTAACGTATAGCAGCAATTCGTGGTAATTTTAGACACAATGTTAATAAATCAATGAATGACTTTAACAGGGCGTAATATTTGCAATATTTATGGGAAAACTAAGCTTGGAAATAGTAAATAATAAATTTGACCTTCACAAAATCACTATTGCTCGGTTATGTTCACATATTAGAAAAAATGAAGTTGCATACAAAACAGTCTGTGTCTCATTTACTTACATTCATCAAACATTAACATACGAGTGACAACAATTTTGCTCCTTCATACTTCTTCTCATATCTGACCCAACAAGATTGTATTGCGAAAAAAATCTCCCTTATCTGAGTTTGAAAGAGGTAACCACGCTTCTTGCTTTTAATGCTCTGCAAGCAATCACCAAAAGACAAGCACACAGTGAGAGAGTATCTTATTATAATCCTTATAATGCATACAGTTCTAAAAATTATCAATATTAGATACTTTCAGGGGACATAATTATTAGTGTAGGACCTAGTGCTTTTGCTACTTACTTTCACCGAATAGCCTTGTTCGAATCCTAATCAAATGCCGGTTTTTATTGTATGAAAGCAGGGCTGAGTGGCTCAGACGGTTGAGGCAATGATCTTCTGACACCAACGTGGCAGCTTCTATTCTGGCTCAGTCCGGTGGTAATTGAAGGTGCTCAAATACGTCAACCTCGTGCCGGTAGATTCACTGGCATGTAAACGAACTCCTGCGGGACTAAATCCCGGTACCTCGGCGTCTCCGAATGCCGTAAAAGTAATTAGTGGGACGTAAAGCAAATAAGGTAAAGGCCCGGCTCCATATAAGGTCCATCCACCCACCCTGGCGTTAAAAAAGTAACTATAATGAAATTTCCCCGTGATTCTGTTAGCTCCTGACACCGTGTGAGAAGGGCAGGAATCACTTCCAATAACATTTCGTGCGCCGCTCACTTCCTCGGCAGTTTTGTGACAACCCTCAACAAAGGCAAGCGCTGTTCTTATTTGCAAGGTATGTTTATATACTTCGTATCACACGCTTTCAGTTAAGTGGTGCCCTTGAAAGTATGTCTAGCTTTAGAGTAAATTATGCTCTTTAAGAGAGTGGGTTTAGTTAATGAAACTTACCAACAGTATATATGTTGCAACTACACTCAAACTTGGTGGCTCCCAATAAGGCCCACACCTAGTACTCCAAATAAGGCCCAGATGGGCCTTATTAGGCACTAGCAAATGTACCCGTGCTTCGCTACGGTATTCTACATTATATTCGAATATCTAAGTAAATACTGTACATGCAGTTTTAAAATTGCATGTCTCTTAGCGTTATCCGTGAAACATCATGGGGAGGTCCCCATACGTTGTTTCCAATGTAAAGTGTTTGTTACGTATTTGTGATATAACGGCAGGCTCACTTGCCTACTGCCATTCACAATCAAGTTGGGAAGTTTGCATTATTATTGCAGGCCCCATTGCCTACTGCGGGGTCACAATCGATTTGGGGAGTTTTCGTTACAATGGCAGTCCCCTTTCCTACTTCCAGACAGATAACAGTTGAGGAGTTTCTATTATAATGGAAGGCAACTACCCTACTATCAGTCGAAATTGAGTTGTGCAGTTATCATTATAATGTCAGGCCCCTTTTCCTACTGCCAACCAGCTTACTGCCACTCACACCAAGCTAGTGAGATTCCATCAAAATAGCAGGCCACTATGCCTGATGCCAGTCATGTTTTAGATGGGTGCATTTGTTTATAATGGCGGGCACCCTGGCCTACAGCAAAACACAATCGGGTAGGGGAGTTTTAAACAGAACTGCATGCTCCCTTGCCTTCTGCAAGTCAAATCGAGAAGTGAACTATTCATTACAATGGTGGGCCTTCCTTACTAATGACAGTTACACAGGAGTTGGAGAAGGACCCCATTCCTACTGCCAGTCAAAGTCGGTGTAGGGAGTACTGATTACAATAGCAGACACACCCTTTCTCGATCGCTACAAATCGACATCAGTGAATATATATAGATCGACATACGAAAGTATATGCGTGTTTATAATATTGCAGACTTTCATTTGCAGATGAACTGCTGCTAAACGTACGTCATATCGACAAAGGATTGTACCATAAGACGCCGGATTTAGTGGCCTAAATGGCTGGTCCTATGATATCTCATCTATTCTTGGGTCAGATTGAGTTAGAAACGTTGAACAGGGTAAAGATTTTGTAAGATTATCTCACATTGCATTACGTTTCGCCGGCCCCGTGGTGTAGGGGTAGCGTGCCTGCCTCTTACCCGGAGGCCCCGGGTTCCATTCCCGGACAGGCCAGGGATTTTTACCTGGACCTGAGGGCTGGTTCGAGGTCCACTCAGCCTACGTGATTAGAATTGAGGAGCTATCTGACGGTGAGATAGCGGCCACGGTCTAGAAAGCCAAGAATAACGGCCGAGAGGACTCATCGTGCTGACCACACGACACCTCGTAATCTGCAGGCCTTCGGGCTGAGCAGCGGTCGCTTGGTAGGCCAAGGCCCTTCAAGGGCTATAGTGCCATGGGGTTTGGGGTTTGGTTTTGGCATTACGTTTCGGATAATTATGTGACAGCTGCATACATAGCATTTGCCTCATATATGGCTACAGGGTGAGCCAATTTTCGTGAAGAGGTTGATGATTCTATATTTCCCATAAGTGATTAAAAGTATGAATTATTCATGTGAAAAGTCCAAATTTACTTAACATCGATTAATAGAGAAAAATCAAACGTAAAAAGGATACTGATACGACAAAAAGTCATAAGACCAAGGTTGTAGATCATTCCAAATTCAACGGAGATTGTGCAATCCGTTATGTGATAGGACTTCCCGAAGGTCTGCACTATCATTAAAATTGCAGCTATATTTCGATATTCTTCGGGGATAAAAAGTGAAAAATTTAAAGATCTTGGGAGTTTGCACGCTAAAACGTATAATTTTCTCAAATTTCAATTTTCTTTTTCGTCTGGCAGCTTATGCCGCAATCTGGATTTTGGGCGCGGAGGGTAAAAATTAGGACTCTCAGGAAACTAAACCAAAAAAACGTGCAGATGGTCATTATTACCCCTTAAACGGGTAGCTGTGCGAAAATTTCACCAAAATGGTCAAGGTAGAGGCACACAGTCGTTACGATTTTATTTATATGGATAGATAAGGAATCTGCTCCACGTACAACACCTTTTGGGTTATGTCCGCTGGACTTAACCTGCAAAACTGATCGTTCATGATGTCTCCCTTATTAATCCTCCTGACGAAAAAATGCACATGAAAACAGTTTTAGAGATGGAATTCCACCACGTTTGGTCGATTTCCAGGCAGGTTGGTCTTGTGCTGTATATATTGTGGAAGATTAAAATCACCATTTCGGTTCTGTATAAACCACCAGTCCATTTCGGGAACATGAAATGTTATTGACCTTTAAAACCTACCTTTGTGTACAGGTGGATGCTAAATATGAAGTTTGGTTCGAATATCTTCAGTAGTTTTCAAGTTGTAAGAAATACGCTTTACACGCACACGCTCTTGAGTTAAGTCCGATGGGACTTGTACCGAAAAACGGTCCGTTAATGATATCTTCCTTATTAATCCTCGTATCGAAATGATGCACACGAGAGAAAAGGTTTAGAAATCAATTACCATTAAGGCAGGTAGATTTAAACTAAGTTTAATTGTGTATATTTTGTGGGAGTGCAAAATTGCGGTTTCGGTTTCATATAAACCCCCAACCAGTTCAGGGATTTAAAAACAATATTTACCCTAAAACCAACCCAAGGACAGGTGGGTTCTAAATATGAAGTTTGGTGGAAATATATCCAGTAGATTCTAGCACTCGCGTACGTATGGAGTAATTAAGGAAGAATACAATACAGTTAAGAAAATGGATTATAACTGAGGACAGCCGGATAACGGCAAATATGCAAATGCTAAGTGAATGTATTGGAAAATCAAATGCCCTTCAATAAATTATGCTGGTGTGAGTTATGGACATAATAAAGCGGTAAAAGAGGAGAAATTTAGGCGCAGTGATTCTTAGGTAAACAGATAAGAAGATGACTAATGGTGTTATAGCTTAATCTATTCTAGGGCGGTTATAACCTCCAACGATATTCCTCCAATATCCTCCAGATAGGCCGACTGACGCCTCTCTTGCCTTCTACCCAGGGAACAACCATAAATTTAAAAGCATGATGTGGAAAATGGCAATACGTTAGTTCCCTGGTGGCAAGCAGTCAGAGACGTTGCCATGGTAACCTGTAGGTTCGTTGTCGGTCTGTCGGTCACTCAATGCAGAGCATGATACCCGCAGAGAATAGTAATTTTCTCCGTCATGTGAAGAGTAAGGTAAATTATGAACATAACGAAAGTTGTTTATAATGAAGAGACGTTTCACTTACGGTACACGGAGTTTACAGAAAATCAATAGTATAAGAGAAAATGGAGGAAAACCGTTTTGGTTTTCCTATATTCCCCGTCTATTCAAAGATTTTAAAATGATATGCATATCGAAACCTTTCCCGCGATGAGTATACTTTAAATATAAAGTTTGGTTGAGATCTATCCAGCAGTTTCGACGTGATGGTGGAACAGACAAACAGACAGTCAGACACGAAAAGTAAAAACCACCGATTCGGTCTTGAGTTGGCCTAAAACGGATCAATATCTGAGGAATTGGCAAAACAAAAGAAACTACAGACAGCTTACCCCCTACAACTTTATATAGATATAGTCCTTTCACACATTAAACGGTATTCTGGCGTTTTAAACCCACGGTATTACAATAAAAGGGCATTTCAACTAATTTTCTAGAGGCTGAGTAGTTAGGGGGGGGGGGAGGGGAGGGCGTAAAGTGGATTAAACAAAATTTGAAAAAGGGTAATTTAGCGTATCTTTTACGAAAGTAGCAAATTTCTTCATCGCATATCAGAAGACACAGTGTACTGTGTAAACATTATTTCTCACCAGTAAAGGCATATAATGATAATAATAATTATAATAATTATAATATTATAAATAATTATTTGTGTTCTATCATCTTATATCTTTATTTCCTTCTTTCTTTCATAATCTGTTTATCCTCCAGGGTTGGCTTTTTCCTCGGACTCAGCGAGGGATTCCACCTCTACCGCCTCAAGAGGAGAGTCCTGGAGCGTGAGACTTTGGGTCGGGGGATACAACTGGGGAGGAGGGCCAGTGCCTTGCCCAGGCGTCATCACCGGTTATGCTGAACAGGGGAATTGTGGACGATGGGAAGATTGGAAAGGATGCACAAGGAAGAAGGAAGGAAGCGGCCGTGGTCTTAAGTTAGGTACCGTCCCGGGATTTGCCTGCAGAAGAAGTGGGAAACCACGGAAAACCACTTCCTGGTGGCTGAGGCGGGAATCAAACCCCCCTTCTACTCAGTTGACCTCTCGAGGCTGAGTGGGCCCCGTTCCAACCCTCGTACCACTTTTCAAATTTCGCGGCAGAGCCGGGTAATCGAACCCTTGCCTCCGGGACTGGCAGTAATCACACTAAGCACTACACCACAGAGGCGGACTATATTATATTTATATTATTTTGATATATTATAATTTTTATAACTTGTTATATTGGGAAATATTTTATTAATTTCGGGGCAGGGAACTCCAGTCTTCTTCCTTTTTCCCCTACTGGTTACATCTTCATTTCTAATTTAGCTTTGTTACTGTACTTTCCTTGAACTTCATACTACAGGTATGTTACGCAGAGTTACTGATTCCGACAATGTAAATTTCATCTCTTAGGCATCGGAGAGTTTTCTTTTTAAATGCATTTTTATACATTTACAGATTTATGCTCTCACATATTGCACTTCCCGTTAGGCTAATGATTGAGGTATTCTCTACAAGAAGCGTCCTTTAGAAGTAACAAACTTTTAAAATGAATGATTCACAAAAAAGTATAAATTAAAGCTGTGTTGTCGCGGAAGTTGTAAACATGGAATGAATGGTGTGTAAGCAAGCAGTGAGTGGAAACAAAACAGCAAGAAACAGGAAACGAGAGTGCAATAATTAAAAAAAGGTGTGAGGAGAGAGACATGAGTAATGTCGCTGTTAATGGATTTAAATGTTAGGTGTGATGTTATCTGTAATGAGTTTCTTTTAGAGTCTTAATGTCGCCAGGCTATATCCATCAAAAGGGTGGTTCAAACGAGCATAATGTGCTGTTAGTTGGTACTGAAATCAGAAGGAACTTAATGAAGAGCATTCTTTATTATATTTGACTTCAAGACTGCTTTCTCAAACTCTAGCACAAATACTGACTTCATTCCCACTAAGGTAAGGGTTATTCTGCCCGAAGGCAGGTCCGAACCTCCACAGAGGTGTTCCTGAGCCGGAGTTTACGTGCAGTAGGGTGGCCAGTTCCTTTCCGCTCCTCCATTCCCTTACCCCCACCAACAGCGCGTGGCAATCCATCCAACTCCTGACCACGCCCAATGTTGCTTAACTTCGGAGATCTCACGGGATCCGGTGTTTCAACACGGCTACGGCCGTTGGCTCATTCCCACTAGACATTACCGGTATTATATTCACTCATTCACTTTGTGTGATGGGCTGAGTGACATGGCTGCTAACTTCTCACGAACGTGGCCGGGGTTCGAAAACTGACCAATGTATGTAGATACTATTTAAAATTATAAGTTACATTCCAGTACCTATTTTTCTTCTTATTATTATTATTATTATCATACTTTCATTTAACTACTTTTACGGTTTTTTGGAGATGTTGAGGGGCTGAAATTTTTTCCTACAAGATTTCATTAATGTGCCAGTAAATCTGCCAGTACTAGGCTGGAGAATTTGATAATCTTCAAATGGCACTGGATGGAACAAGGAACAAACCCACCAGCTTTAGCTCAGAAGGCTGTTTCTTCACCGTCTGAGTCACACAGCCCAGTACGGTATACTCTATGTATGACTACCCCTTACCCCCGTTTTTAGATACGGGGTCTAGGATGAAGTGAGATTTATTTATATGACACTTTTACGGACGGGTGCCATTCCTGACGCAACCTCAGCTGAGGAGTTAATGAAATGAATGATGGTGAATGTAATTCGGTGTAGCTGTGGCCTATAGTTAGGAACTGTCCCAGCATTTGCATGGAAGTAAAAATTGGAACCGACAGAAAAGCATTCTTAGGACAGCGAGTGTGGGGTTCGAACCCACGCGTCTCTCGAGTACAGCGCGTAGCTTCATAGAAGTAGCGCGTTAATACGCGCGACCATTCCTCTCGGTCTCAACATACTATTTTCTTCTTCTTCTTGTTCTTCGTTTATGCCTACAATGGACCACGAGGTTCTTAACTCTGGTGATCTTTTTTCTTAGCCCGGTATTCCTTCATTCTAGCCTATTGGATGTCTTTTCTTTCTTGAGTCCATTTCACACCTACTGTATTCCTTGACGTAGTGATTTAGGCTGTTAGTGACTGGAGAGAGTCAGATGTCTTGATTAACTTTCTGAATTTATATCGGTTGTAAATGTCAATGTGATCAATGTTTCAGTTTTGTAGGTCTTTCCAAATTAAATTCGTCCATTTGGCATTTGTTGCTTTCCCTCTAGAGACGGTGTTGAAGATCCTCGAAGTGAGTCTCGGGCTGATCATCCTGACTACGTGACCACAAAACGTTAGTCTTCTCTTCCTCATAGCTGCTGTAATGCTCTCTATTTTACTGTAGAGTTCCTTGTTGTGCCTGATTCTGTACCTATTTCCTTCTTTAACGTGGCCCATAATTCTTCTGAGGAACGCTCTTTCAATTCCACTTCTCCGAGTTGTCCTTTCCGTGTCATGTTTAGGCATTCTGAGGAGTACAGTGCAGATGGTCTTACTACGGTGTTGTAGTGTCTAAGATTCAAGCATAGGGATTTAGACTTGTATATTATGTTCTTACAAAGGTGATAAGCTTTTTCTACTGCATCTACACTTCATTGCGTGGTTCACATTAATATTTGGGGTTATCCATTCTCCAAGATATTTGAATGACTTGGCCTTTCGTATTATTTTGTCCCCCAAAGAAATGAAGTTGGGTGCTTCTCTAATGTTGGTCAGAAATTCTGTTTTGTTGACAGCGATCTTCAGCCCTACTTTAGCTGCTATGCGTTCGAGGGAGAATAGCAGGTACGTAGCTTCTTCCATACTTGAAGATAAGAGTGTGAGGTCATCTGCGAAGGCTAAGCAAGTCTGTTAACTTCTCTTTTCTCGTAACCGATTTTTAATCCAGAGTTTTCAGCTAGTGTATTCGTCCATTCCCGAATGACCTCCTCCAGCAGACAGTTAAACAGGATGGGGGACAAACCATCTCCTTGTCTAACACCTATTTTGATCTCGAAGCTTTCTTACAATGTCCCTCTGAATTTGATTCGGACATGGTGTTCGCTAGAGTAGCCTTCACAAGGTTCAAAGTCTTCTTATCCAGTCTCATTTCAGTTGCTGTCTCAAAGAGGAACTGTCTGTCTACCAAGTTGTAGGCCTT
Source organism: Anabrus simplex (assembly GCF_040414725.1). Taxonomy (NCBI): domain Eukaryota; kingdom Metazoa; phylum Arthropoda; class Insecta; order Orthoptera; family Tettigoniidae; genus Anabrus; species Anabrus simplex. Next base: position 144,943,235 of record NC_090270.1, on the reverse strand, counting down.
CTGGAAGTCAACGAAAATTACTACATAGGGTGAGCCGTTGAGGTTTTCCTAGGTAAAGATAGTTTTGAGGTTCATTATATATTTTAATACATCGTTATGCCTTACTCAGGAGCACAGTTGAACTTGCTTAGCTGATGTGTTTGACTCCTTTTCCTCCCAAAATTTCTTCATCCTCTCGCTGAGCTTCTTTCTTCGTTCTTCTGTCCAATTTATAGTAGCTCTGGTGTTGGGTTTGTCTTCAAAGTGGTGATTGTTGATTTTGGTTCTTAATTTACATCTGTCCTGTACAATGTCTTCTGTAATGTTGATTTCCTGGAGATCTGTTTCATTTTCACGAAGCCAGTTGTTCTTGGTTTTTAATTAAAGGGCCAGGTTGAAAATTCTTTTAGTTAGCTTGTTAGTGTTCATTCTGATGTGTCCATAAAATTTCAATCGTCTTTTCCGAAAAGTGTGAGAATTTTTTTCAGAATGACAATATATCTCCTGGGATGATTTTTTCCTCCATATTCCATCTATGCAAACTGGGTCAAAAAATTTTCGTAAAATTTTATTACTATTATTATTATTATTATTATTATTATTATTATTATTATTATTATTATTATTATTAAGAGTAATATGATTTTCAGGTTATTAATATTGACTTAAAATGGTAGATATAATTTAAGAAATAATAATAATAATAATAATAATAATAATAATAGTAATAATAATAATAATATCATTAAATGGTGGGGCTCAGTCAATGACGCATTAGGAGTGAGTTGTGTATGTGGTACAGATTGTGTAAACGTGAGATTGTATTCGGGTGGTGTTAGGTTCTAACTCCACTGTCACCAACCTTGAAGATGGTTTCTGTAGTCTCCCCGTTGTTACACCGGGTGAATATCGGGACTGTTCTTAATTGAAGCCTACCCCGAAATTTCTTTCGTTCCTGCTGGAAACTTGCAATTGTTAAACTAATATTCGAGGGTATGTCCTTCAGACTCACCATTGAATACTCTAGACATACTTGCCTATTGCCAGTACCAGGAAGGAGTCTGGAGAAGTAAGTAATTGGTCGAGTTATGTACCATCTATACACCAAAGGTCGCTTAAGCCAAAAGCAATATAGCATTACACATGGGAATTTGACTGAAGATGCTGTCTCAACTAAAGGAAAAAACAGAAGCCTAGAAATGTGTATAAAATAATACAAGCATAATTTTATAATCGAAAACCATGCAGTCATTACCAAATATATCTTCAAGGGTTGACCTAAGGGATGAAGCTGCAGCCCTAAATTTAGAACATCTTATATTATGATCTCCAGAAACTGCCTCTCCAGACTTGGTTGAACGTAACTGCTTTTCTTCTAAAGGGACTGCCTGGCATAGGCGGCAAAGGTGTGCTCGTTTCTCCCGGAAGGACGTGGGTTCGAATCCCCGTCAGGAAGTCGTAAAATTTAAGAAATGAGATTTCCACTTCTGGAGGTGCATATGGCCCTGAGGTTCACTCATCCTACACCAAAAGTGAGTAACAGGTTAATTCCTGGGGGCAAAGGCGGCCGAGCATAGAGCTAACCACTCTACCCCATCAAGTGCCAAGGTTACGGATAGTGGAAGCCTTTACCTTCCACCCCTCCAAGGGCCTTCATGGCCTGTACGGAGATGGCTTCGCTTTGCTTTCCTTTGCTTTTCTTCTAATCGAAGCTGACAACATGCCGGAACTCAGTGCACAGCAACCTCGACCCTAGATATATTTTAATGATTGGGTGTTTAATCCGGTTTAATCGGTTTAATCTGACTGAAATCAAAGCTTTGTTTGTTACAAGAAGAAAGCGAACAATCCAAAGATACAGTAGTTATGCATGATCACGGAACAACCCTGGAGGATTATCTTATATATTTGGGGATTATATTTGACAAGTATCTAACTTTTGATGCCCACTTTAAAGGACTAAAATCAAAAGCAAGATAATTCTTACAGTGTCTGAGTATAACTATTACCTGCAGGCCATCGCAGGGACTCAATTCAGACGTTCTTCGAGTAATCTGTAACACAGTTATACTGTTATACTGGCCTCTTCATTCCTTTCTACACTGGAAGAGTAATGGGCTGAATATATCCTAATGCAGCATCAAAGAGGATTTTCTCTTCGAATTTCTCTTTTCTACCACACTTGTTATCGCAGGAACTGTGCCGTTATATTTAACTTCATTTGATAAATCAGAGCTGGGAACACTAAAATAAGTAGAACATCGCCAGCTATGGAAGAATAGTTTATTTCTCTTCAATCTGGATATCTTAGCATCTTTTAAGAGACTTATCAGCACTAATTGCTCAAGCTCTCACGACTCCATCAACTATACAGGCAGCTCTAGTGTACCTGGTAACGATGAAAATGACCAGGTCGGATGTGCCTTCTTTGTAAGATGAGAGCGTTATGGAAATATTTCCAGCACAGTACAAGCCCTCCTCATACAGTTCAGTTTTCCAGTCTGAACTTTGGTCTATAAAGTCAGCGGTATAGTGATGTCAAGATAACACGAAAATCCAAAGTTATACAAGCGATTCCCAGGCATCTATGATCTCAATAACAATAAATACAATATGAACCCAATAATTGCTGTCACAAGGTCAATAACTCAGCTAGGCTCCACGTGTGTCTCTCCTGGGTTCGTCCACACAGAGACAATGAAAAAGCAGACTTAATAGCAAAAGAAGCTGCAAACTCTACGATGGAAGTTTCATAAACAGAGTTCCAATATGTTACCTGAAGAGAAAGATTAAAGAACACACAACTCTCCAACGGAAAAACATCTGGATCGCGAACTCGAAAAGACCCGTTACGAGAGAGAGATTCCTTCCCGAGATGCAACATTGACTTCAGTAAAACGCCTTGTGCTCAACTTTGTGCTTACTAAATTTTTATCTGGCCATGGCAAATTTAAGTCACACTTTCAGCGATTTGAGATCAATGTTCCTGCTATCTTTTTTTTTTACGATCTTATGAATCCCCTCAAATTGCGCATCACCTGCATGTTGACTTTTCTGTATTTTGAAGAGCAAGACATACTCTAGTGTTGCATTGTTACCTTAACTATTGTGACAGTGAACTTTCAGATAATTAAAAACCATTATTATTATCATTTTCTAACATTCATTCAAAACATCTTAAATAATCTTTCATTATAAAGTACTGTCTGTTGTGAATCTTACCTTATTGTTAAGTTATAACCTTAATATGCTGAAATAGGGTTCCGCTTCTGTAATAGATATTAAACAATAATAATAATAATAATAATAATAATAATAATAATAATAATAATAATTGTACCGGGCGGTACGCCTCCATGCCGCTTATTTAAAATTTGCGCCAGTTGAAATTCCTCTGCTGGAGGAAGTCTGAACTTTATCTACGGTATTAATTTTCTACTTTCTCAGAAGATGTCACTACATGGAAATTTTGGAGTTTTTGAACTGTGCCACTTTTGATGTATTTTTGTTTTACCGGTAGTAAGAAGTGTGAACTTTCTCTTCTAGAGGACACTACTGAAAAACTACAATGGTACACCCTAGTGCGACGTGAAAGAACTATTTTTTGGAGAAATTTTTATTTCAAAAGTTTGTTTCTTGTTAAATTTCTTTCTGTTATTGTTTAAGTTGGCTGTATACCCCTCTCTTTCCCCTTGTTTTGTATTTAGCCAATCCCGAATTTCTTTTATTAATTTCTGACCAATCTGATGTATCTTCCCCCAACTTGAATATGTTGCTGTACCCTACCCAATAAAGTGATTGTGGGCGGGTGTTTTCTTCCCTAAAACGCCTCGAACTTTCCGCGAGAGTATATAAACTGCTGATTTTTGGGTCTCTGCGCCACTTCTGTTCCATCTTTCAGTGTGTAAAGTACATAGCAGGGGGCGGGAAGCGCCTCTTTCGTCGGCAGCGGTCAACAACAAGGTAATGGCCGATTAATAATTTCTTTCTTTGCTAGCTCAGCAGTTTAACTCTCGGGGCGGGTCCGAAGTTTTTCCATAATGTAACCTTCCTTAAAATGTAAAGACACTTGGTATCTATTCTATCTTTAAACTGCATATCGGGATAGAGAGTGCTTAACCCTCTCGAGCTCCCACTCATATTGTTTTGAGGTGAACTTATTTTTTTTTTCTCAACCTATTCTTCTTTAACGTAATGTAAATTGTTTCCTTCTTAAGTCACCTCTTTAGTATGGGATTAGCCCTTGTATTAACGGCCTAGTGCCAAGTAGGTTTTAAACAAAGCGTATTAGGAGCGCAAGTTCGCCTCCCCTCAAATTGTTATTTTAGAGGTCATGTAATTAATCTTTTCTCACTTAATAGACCTCAGTAGGTTGGGTATTTTACCCCTGTGTCTATGTCCAGAGAGGACAACTTGAAGGTGGAGTTTGGTGTGGCCTTTGAGAGGCTTAAAGTTTGAGAGCGAGCGGCTCTTTCTTGAAAATTGAGTGTTGTATGCCTCGAGGAGGCTTTTCTGTGTAATTTGGAGCAAGTGCTCCTGAGCATGAATGGGGTTTTCTGCCCCTCTGTTAATACTTATTTTGAAGTAAGGTTGGGCTGATTGCCCAAGCATTGTGAAGTCGGGGCGCGAAGCCCAAATCCAGTAAATATTGTAACTACATTTTGTTGACTTGCTACTCTGTACCTGTCTTTTGTGTTATTTCTGAATTTTGGAAAAAGAATATAACCTTGTTAAATTTTACAGTAACCTTAATTTCGTAGTTTGAGACCCGTTCACACCCGCACCTTCTTTCACCTCTAACTACTGCAAAAACTCGGTAACAATAATAATAATAATAATAATAATAATAATAATAATAATAATAATAATAATCACACACTGGCGGAGAAAATATCCAAACACCAATAAGGGTTTGTGCTAGATAAAGGAACTTTTGTAGGCGTGTTTATAAATCCGAAAAAAGACCTTGATTCACATTTCCCGCAAATTGCATTAGCGTGGCGCTTGCAGCTCACTGCGGTTGAACGAGGCCATATATAGGACTACGTGAAGGAGGATTTTCCTTCCGCGCTATTGCAGAACGACTTGGCAGGGACGTCTCCACTGTGCATGCGTGCTGGCTACAGTGGTCACGAGAAGGTACGCTCGCAAGAAGACCGGGCTCGGGACATCCCCGTTGTACCACCGAGAGGGAGGACCGCCGTATTCGGCGTATGGCTGTGGCGCAGCGGACTGCGTCTACAGCAGCTATTCGAGCGGCAGTTGGTACCACAGTGACCCAACGGACTGTTCGAAATTGGTTACTTGAATGACAGCTCCGAGCTAGACGCGCTGCGATTTGCGGAATTGCGATGAGAACGGCAAGTCCACTTGTCTACTGCAATTCACAACGAAGTTGGTAATTTTCATTTAACGGCGGGCCCCATTGCCTAGTGCGCGGCTAAAATCGATTTGGGGAGGTTTCATTACAATGACAGACCCCATTTCCTACTTTCAGATGGATTACATTTGAGGAACTTATATTGTATTTGCAAGGACTTCCCTACTGCCAGTCAAAAGTGAGTTGTGTTCTTATCATTATAACGGCAGACGCAATTTCTAATGCCAGTCAGCTTACTGCCAGTCACACACACTTGGTGAGTTTCCATTATAATAGCAGGCCACTATGCCTAACGTCAGTCACATTTTAGATGGATACATTTGTTTATAATGGAAGACACCCTTGCCTACTGACAAACACAATCGGGTAAAAGAGTTTTGAAAAAAATTGCACACTCGCTTGTCTTCTGCTAGTCGAATCGAGAAGGGAATTATGCATTAAAATAGTGCACAGGAGATGGAGGACGACCCCATTCTTACTGCCTGACAAAGTCGATGTGGGGAGGACTGATTACAATAGCAGACGCCCTCCTTCTGACAGTCACTAGAGATTTGCGAAGTATTTAATAACAATGGCAGACAAACCCTTTCTAGATCGCTACAAATCGACTTCAATGAATGAATATAGTCGTCATACGGAAGTATACGGATGTTTATCTTCATTTACAGAATAACTGCTGCTAAACGGTACAACAAATCGAAAAACGGATTGTACGATAAGACTCAATTTCTGGCCACATTTAGCGATCTAAATGGCTCGTCATATGATAGGTTCAAGTATCTCATCTATTGAAAGGTAAGGTTGTTTTTAAAAAGTTGAATACGGTGAAATTGGTGTAAGCTTTCCACATATAGAATTACTTTTCAGATACTTATGCGACAGCTTAAAACATACAATTACCGAGCTCGATAGCTGCAGTCGCTTAATTGCGGCAAGTATCCAGTATTCGGGAGATAGTATGTTCGAACCCCACTGTCGGCAGCCCTGAAAATGGTTTTCCGTGGTTTCCCATTTTCACACCAGGCAAATGCTGGGGCTGTATCTTAATTAAGGCCACGGCAGCTTCCTTCCTACTCCTAGCCCTTCCCTGTCCCATCGTCGCCATAAGACCTATCTGTGTCAGTGCGACGTAAAGCAACTAGCAAAAAACAAACAAACAAAAAAAACATACAATTTGCCACAAATAAGGCTGCTGGGTGGGCCAATATTCGTGTAGAATTTGATGATCGACTGCGTTCTTATGCTGAGCCCAAAATATGAGGCCGCCCAGCGTTCCCCCTTCAGGGAATTTCGAGAATTTTCGATTTTTCTAGGGATCCTGGGGTCATCAGCTTCTCCCATACCATTCAAATTTGAGAGATTTGTGGAAGTGCCTCATTAATTCACGTCTTTTTTCATTTATGAAAATTTATGTATACATCGCTCCAGACCGACTTGCTTTTATATACATGTGTATATAGATGTTCTTAAAATAATCATTAAAACTATAAAAAACTATAAAAACTATAATATTACTACTTAAATTACCATCGCCGTTTTAAGTTACTGTTGGTGAAAGAAATGTTCAGATTCTCCTTCAAACTGTAGGTCTAGAGTTGTACAATCACTTGGTAAATCTGCAACTTCTTTTAATATTGTATCGTTCATAGGTGATGGACGATTTTTACCAATAATAATTATAAACCATTTAGTACACATATAACTCGTTCTACTGTTAAACTCTTACTCCATTCAAAATTTAGATCATAAGTTATCCGACTCGAACGGCCATCGACAACCTTAATATTATCATTGTGCCTAGACAATACGCTGAGTGAAATATTTCATCTTAGAAATCTGGCGGGAGACGTTCTACCATCTCCGAAAAATATTGTATGAGTTATATCAAATAATTATCTTTCTAAATGATATTTGTACTTGGGTTAAAGCTTCTCTGACAGCGTCATCATATAGAGTGGTCTATTCATGTATCATATAAAAATGGTTCATTTCACTTTACTTATCGTGCATCAATTTAGAAGACCCTTAATATGTTCAATACTTTGTACAAAAAGAGCGGCAACTTTATATTTTCCAAATAAAATAAACTTTAAGTAAATTTCTTAATAAATTTAAAAAATACTACCCTAGTAACAACTTTCACAAATTAAGATGATGATAATTAATCCTGATGACATAGCCAAGTTCTTAGTGAAATCAAATTTTCTACGATAACTGATATTCTTTTATTTATGTTTCAGGTATGTTCCTGATATTGGTGGAAGATGAACGTCAAAAGTATGCAGTCATTTGAAAGTAAGAACATTTTAGTTTCTGTGGTGAAATGCTTTTTTTTTTATTTTTTTTTTTTACCTAGTTGATTGAGGTACCCACTTTGGAAGTTTGGAAGCTCAAGTTTCTTTGATCGATGTAGTCGGTTTGCATGTAATAGTGCTCTATTTTGAGAGATCCGTATTTTTAAGACAAAACCTGACACTTAGGCCTCTCTTAAAATATATAGTTCTGTCCGTGGATCAGTAGTAAAGTGCCCGTCTGTGCATCCCAAGTTTGCGAGTCCAGACCACGCAGCGTTAGTCAGCATTTTGGGTAATCAGAAAAGTTATACGGCACTTTACGTAGTATTTATACAACAGAATAAATTAAAACTCAACAAATCGCCTAATATAATATCTGTTTATTTGCAGTCTAGAAGAGAAAAGCAGAACGTCGAAGTTGACATGTAGGCAGCCTACAATCATGACGCTAAATTCAGTTATTTTTCTACTCTCCTTCGTTCTTTCCTTCCTTCCTCCCTTCCTTCTTCTTTTCATTATTATTGCGGCGGGTTATCAGAGTCCTTAAAATCGAAATCACTACTTAGAAATGTGGCTTGTTTTACCATCCACTAAATTTAATAAATTATTATTTACACCTATTTGCAATTATTTCAAAGTCCACACAGGTTTGAGTTTTTCACTCGACACAGTATTTATTCACGATTATCACATGCACAAGCAAACACCCCAGTGGCGTATCAAACACATGTTCTCCAATACGGCCACCACAACGGTAGAGTGACATTCTAGAACCAAATTCCGCGTAGCCGTCTGAAGCACTAGCTCCCGATGAAAGACTTGACACGGAATCTCGAATACCTCGTAACTTCTTCCGTTCACTTGCGATTGACTCACACAAGACCGGCTCCCTCGAGGCTGATTCAGTCTCGCTGAGTTCGCTGTTTGTACAGACCCGCAGAAGTATCTCGTGCAGTCGCTTAAGTGCGGCCAGTATCCAGTATTCGGGAGATAGTAGATTCGAACCCCACTGTCGGCAGCCCTGAAAATGGTTTTCCGTGGTTTCCCATTTTCACACCAGGAAAATGCAGGGGCTGTACCTTCATTAAGACCACGGCCGCTTCCTTCCCACTCCTAGCCCCTTCCCTGTCCCATCGACGCCATAAGACCTATCTGTGTCGGTGCGACGTAAAGCAACTAGAAAAAAAATGTATCTCGTAGTTTCCACTTCCCGATCATTCTGGACTAATTCTTCTTTGTTAATCATATTCCAGCTTGTTCTAGGAGTTCCCTTATCGTCAACCTCTCAACAATTCGCCGGCGCTATTGATTTCCTCGCTGCTAGCTTGCCCTCATTGTTGCTGCTCCATCGGTATTTTCATCTGCAGGCCCCGCACACTGTCGATCTTCATAGTCACGTTATTATTATTATTATTATTATTATTATTATTATTATTATTATTATTATTATTTACAGAAAGGGAGTGACGTTAACTCTTGCTCATCCTTTGCACGTACTGTAGACCTACGTATCGGGAGGGTTGACAGCGCAGTACGCGTCGTATAGCTGCCAAGCCTTCTAAAATTAGATTTATAATTAATATTCATGAATGATTTTGTAATAGTTATTACAATATGAGATAAAATAGTTGTGAAACGAGGCCAAGCAGATTTTCATAGCCGATGGAATGTTAAAATATGTTGTTACAATATGAATATTGTACAACATTTTTTTCATTTTACAATTTGCTTTACGTTAGGTCTTATGGCGACGATACTATAGGAAAAGTCTAAGAGTGGGAATGAAGCAGCCGTGGCCTTAATTAAGGTACAGCCCCAGCATTTGCCTAGTGTGAAAATGGGGAATCCACGGAAAACCATCTTCGGGGCTGCCGACAGTGCGTTTCGAACCCACAATCTCCCGGAAGCAAGCTCACACCTGCGCGCCGCTAACCGTACGGCCACCTCGTCCGGTGCGTACAACGTTTCATTTACAGTACTTTGAGGTTGCGTGGATTTAGGTAGAATTTTTGTAAGTTTATTAGATTTGAGTGTCAGCTATTTTCGGCATCAACCAATGTGGCTCTCCTGTATTCATTCATCGTCGAATTCCTTTTTCGATAGTTATTTTCATATTACTGATATCTAGGTTATGCAAAGTGACAGCGCTGTAATGTTAGATAAATATATTTAGGAGAGGGGAAGTCATTGATGCGCGTTTTCCATATTCTCCGTAGTTGTTCAGAAATGTATTTCTTATAGGCCTAAAAGAAGTGAGATTTGGTCAGCCAAAGTAAAGAGTACTTTAACGTTATAAATAATATAGTTCAACGGCATATATAATGAAGGAAAACTAAAGAATTTCTATCAGGCTGAAGTGAAGCAACTATCTCATTATGGGTAGACCTGTGCAGCGTAGGCTACCTATTTAATTTTTTGGATTTCTGTATCTAAAATACTGTTGCTGGTTCAATCCTGTATGAGGTCGGTGTCGTTGATGGATATTTCAAATAGGACAACTCCGTGTTTTCCCCTTCGGCACGAGCAAATTTTCGACACTCTCAAATTTGTGCAAATCATTAGTAATTAGGAAATAATACAATAAAACTATTATTGTTCCGTCATTACTGGTAAATATTTGTTATAGTGTTTCTCATCAATATAATGTTATTATTGTTTTTATAAGAAACGAACATTGATAGAATCTTAGTTACAATAAATGTTGTGTACAAACATTGATGATGTCGGTATTGGGGAAATGTTGGTGATAGAAATGTAGTGCTCTAAAGAGACCCCTGAGGCAGGTTAAAATTTCTAGGTTGCGCAAGAATGAATTAGGACTGTATGCAGAAGTGTGATTAAGAAATTGAAGAACACTGACTTGAAGTCTAAATTAGGCATAGTGAAATTGACATCGTAGATCTGTAAAATGATGCAGTGGCCAATGGAATATGAAGAGAAGGAAACTGAAAAAAGGCGTAGCCAAATTAAAGAGGAGAAACTATTATCCATCCATAAGAAGCAAGTCTAAATCTCGTTTTTCAAGCTTGCAGAGGATATGGTTGCTGGACAATGGGTTCCTACGCCCTTATGACTGTGAAGATAGAATTTGGAGCCAGTAATGTCAGCCTAAATAATTATAATATCGAACGAGGGTGTGAAACAGTTTTACTTGTGCCCCATAAGTCATAGCGGACAAGCACTATTGTCCAGCAATGGGCTCTATGTTGGCTACAGGTTTGAATTACTTCAGAAGGCGTTAATCACGTCGTAAATTATAATTATCTTATTTTTTCTTTCACATTCCTAAGGCGCTAAATATTGTGAGGCATATGAACATCTCACTTTGGGATGTCTTGTTTTTGTTTGCCTGGCCCGCGGACCGGCTGGAGTAAGCCTCTGATTACGGCGCGCTGTGTGTGAATGATAATGTCATAATTTATGACGCGGCCAGCGCGTGAATTATGTTGACAGGAAGGGAACAGGTCAGGCGGGGCGATACATCAGGCGCTCGTTTTAACACCTCGGGTACAGCCGGGGTACAAGGGGTATGGCTCCTCCCGTACCTTGCACCTGGATGTACAAGGGCATGGTCCTCCTTTGCCTTTAGTACACAATATGGTGCTTAATCCATCTGTGAAGTAGTCTGCGAAAACTACGTAAGATCTCAAATGAAAAATGTCACCATTTCTAAGGTAAACTGTGTAGTCAGTATTCCTCTTACGTCATATTACTCGACGATCTGTCGTTACAACCGTGAATAGTAAGAAGGTCCTGAAAGGAGACGGGACGAATTTTGAAAATAATGTTTTTTAAATTCAAAATGATATGCTTCAATTTACAATGAAATAATAGGGTTTGTTAGTGGTTGTATGTTTTGGTTATTAGATCATATTTAGTCCAGTTAGACCCATTGTTCCCTCGCGATCTAGGAGTAGCGAGCCTGCCACTTACCAGAAGGCCCCGAGTTCGATTCCTGACAACGTCAGTGCACTTTGCTCGGATGTGAGGCGTGGTTCGATCTACTCAGCCTACCTGAGAAGGATTTAGGAGCTCTCTGACCGTGAGATAGCGACTCCAGTCTAGAAATCCACGAATAACGACCGAGAGAATTTATCGCAGTGACCGCTCGCCACCTCGTAATCTTCAGGCCTTCGGATTGAGCGGCGGTCACTTGGTAGGCCACGGCCCTTCAGTTCTGTAGCGCCATAGAGTTAACTTCAGGTTTAGTTTTAGTCCCATTCTGAAATATCCTGTTCGTATTCACGGGCTCCTCTACTTCTGAGTTGGGAACATAGGCTATTTCAATGAGAACTTTGCTGAAGAATAGAAGAATAAATGAAAAACAGCTTATTAACATGGCTGACCATGCAACAGACAACGTATTTCCAATGTTTCCGATTTTTGAGTAATTTAATATTCTAGAAGAGATATCCGTCTTTTGGATATAACTTACCTTTAAATCATATATGTGTGCCTAACCCATGTCTCGTTTCTCTACGGGGTCGGATAAGAAGTGACTACTACTAAAAATTTTCATTCCTTCCCTGAAGGGGGAGGCGGGCCCCTTAGACGGTGACGCCGTCTCTCAGGCCGGGAGGTATGTGACGGTGAAAGAGATGCACGGAGAAGGTCAGGGGTTCGGCAGCCGTGGCCTATACTAGGATCTGTCACTGCATTCGCTCGCCTTAGTGCAGGAGAATGGAAATTCACGGAAAACCATTCTCAGGACAGCCGACTGTTGGAGCCAGCCGTGAGGTCCAGCCTTGTCCCGTCTCCCGAATTCAGAGGCGTAGAGCCACGCTAGAGCCGTGACCACCCCTCCTCTGCTCGGTTGGCCGGTCAGAGTGCAGAGCTGTTGAACCACGGACCAGCCGTGGCCACTTGTGGGGCGAGACCCACTCTGCATCTACCGACGTAAGAAGTGAGGTGGACCTTCGTAGTGATGCCCTTTCTGACGTAAACCTCATGGAGGAGTTGATCAGAGAAATGCATTAAGTGATATATGATAGGAGAAAGACAAAAGGTGAAACTGGGTGCTAGCTCATAACCTACTCTTGTCGAATAGCACAAAATGGTCTGCTCACGGCTTAACGTCTCCGACGAACGGATGAATCATAAGCAGCGTGATATGCCCTCTCTCAATATGAACACTGCGGAGAGGTTTAGAATTAATTCCAGGCTTTTAGCACGCTATCTAGTGATTTGAAATTGAATATCAGCACCTCTCCTACGCTGCCGGCCATTATACTGATGATAATTACCAAGTAAGAGGTTGTGCGGTTTGGGTCACGTATCTATCAGCTTGCATTCGGGAGATATAAGGTTTGAGCCACACTGTCGGCAGCCCTGAAGATGGTTTCTCGTGGTTTCCCATTTTCACACCATGCAAATGCTGAGGCTCTACCTTAAGTCCACGGCCGCTTCCTTCTCCCTCTTAGCCCTTTCCTATCTCATCGTTGCCATAAGAGCTACCTGTGTCGGTGCGACATAAGGCAAATTTCAAAAAGAAAACATACTGATGGCAAAAACTTTTTCTACCAACGGGACTCGAACCGGCTGACCACGGTGTCGGAACAGATAGACGTAACGCTTAACGATCATGGCCACCAGGCGGGCTGAAAATATGTAACCATGCACTATTAAAAATATATAGTGGTATCTTCCAGTGCAATTTGTCAGAAAAATGGAAATATCAACGAAGGCAAAATATAATTTCTTTGAGGATTCGAAACAGAGATATTGAAAAAGTAATCACATTTTAAGTATTGAATTCTTCGGATATACAAAGCAACATTATAGCTTTATGAGACTGTTGATATCGCGATCATAACCAAGGGATCTCGAGTTTTACGAGGGAGCTGAACCAAGGGAACATGAATTTTCATTGGCGTCTCCGAAGACCTTAAAAAAGTAGTTAGTGGGACGTAAACCAAATAACATTACTATTATTATTATTATTATTATTATTATTATTATTATTATTATTATTATTATTATTATTATTAATTTTCATTTCAAAATTCCCACATGCATTGACTGGAATTCGAGCCCCCGGCCACCATGTTGAGATCTAATGATATTGCCACACGGCTATCATTCCTTCCTCACCTCTCCAGATATACAAAGATGTTTTCCATCAGACAATAAAGTACGAGTAGTTGAACGTATCGGTGACTGTATGCAAGTACGTGTCCCGACAGGTATCACGTTGACAGTTGAAGACAACTGCTGCCCAGTCGTATTCGTAATTTTAAAAACACCGTTCATCTACAAATGTCATTCCACGCCATCTCTCCACTGACAGCTTGGAATATCCCGCTTAGTCGATCAGCATGAACATTTAAGATTGCATGACGCTCTCTACCAAGAGTAAAAAAAAATAAAACGTGACAAAACCACTTACTTCGCATAGCATGATATTTTAATGGATGTTATGAGTAGGGCTCGGATGTTGACGAAAAGTCACTTTTTCTTTGTCTCTATTTTCTAACCTAATTCGATTTTGGTGCAAATCAGGTGATTATCGCCACAATTAAGCGATTTTTATTTGTCACTAGCAAATGTACCCGTGCTTCGCTAAGGTATTCTACATTGTATACGGATATCGACGTAAATACTGTGCGCAGTAAATTAGATTGTTTTAAAATTGCATGTCTCTTAGCCTTATCCGATAAATAGCATGGGGAGGTCTCCATACGTTGTTTCCAATGTAAAGTGAGGGTTGTGGAGTTGTGATGATAACGGCAGGCTCACTTGCCTACTGCCATTCACAATCGAATTGGGGAGTTTTAGTTTTAGACCCATTTCCTACTTTTAGACAGATTACAGTTGAGGAGTTTTTATTATAATAGCAGGCAACTTCCCTACAACCAGTCAAAATTGCTGCCAGCCAGCTTACTGCTAGTCACACAGAATTAGTGAGTTTCCATGAAAATAGCAGGCCACTATGCCTAAATCTAGTCAAATTTTAGATTGGAACATTTGTTTATAATGGCGGGCACCCTAGCCTAGAGCCAAAAACAATAGAGTAGGGGACTTTCGAACAAAACTACATGATCCCTTGCCTTCTGCAACACAAATCGAGAAGTGAATTATTCATTAAAATGGTAGGCCCTCCTTACTAATGCCAGTTACACAGGAGTTGGAGAAGGACCCCATTCCTACTCTCAGCAGTCAAAGTCGGTGTAGGGAGTACTGATTACAATAGCAGTCACACCCTTTCTCGATCGCTACAAATCGACATCAATGAATATATATAGATGGACATACGAAAGTATATGCATGTTTACAATATTGCAGACCTTCGTTTACACATTAACTGCTGCTAAACGGTACGTCATATTGACAAAGGATTGTACCGTAAGGCGCAGTATTTAGCGATCTAAATGGCTGGTCCTATGATATCTTCTCGCATCTTATCTATTCATGGGTCAGATTGAGTCAGAAACGTTGAATAGGTTGAAATTTGTGTAAGATTATCTTACATTGCATTACTTTTCGGATAATTATGTGACATAGCATTTGGCTCACATATGGGTACTGGGTGGGCCAATGTTCGTGTAGAGGTTGATCATACTATCTTTCCTGTAAGTGACTGAAAGTATGAATTATATAGGTAAAGAGTCCAAGTTTACTTAAAATCGAGAAATAGAGACGAATCTAACGTATAAGCGATACAGATACGACAAAAAGTCATAAGACCAAGGTTGAAGATCACTCCTGATTCAACGAAGATTGTGCCATCCGTTATGTGATAGGACTTCCTGTTTATCCCACGAAATACCTCGAAACGAAGGTCTGCACCATCATTAAAATTGCTTCTATATTCCGATATTATTCGGGGATGAAAAATGAAAAAAATAAAGATCTGTGAAGTTTCTCGTTCGTTACAGGCTGAAACGTATAATTTTGTCAAATTTCAATTTTCTTGCTTGTCTGGCAGATTATGCTGCAATCTGGACTTTGGGTGGGGGTGGGGTAAAAATTATGACTTTCAGGAAAATAAAAAAAAAATATGCAGACGATCATTATTACCCCTCAAACGGGTATCTGTACGAAAATTTCACCAAAGTAGTCAATGTACAGGCACACACAGTCGTTACGATTTTATGTATATAGATAGATAAGGAATCTGCTCCACGTACAACACCTTTTGGCTACGTCCGCTGGACTTAACGTGCAAAACCAACCGTTCATGATATCTCACTTATTAATCCTCCTGTCGAAAAATTCACATGAGGAAAACATTTTAGAAATGGATTTCCATTAAGGATTGTAGATTTCGATTAATTTCGGATGTGCATATTTTGAGGAAGTGCAAAATCATGGTTCCGGTTTCGGATAAACCCCCAGTAAATTCAGTTATTCAGAAATAATATTGGCCGTAAAACCTACACAAGGACAGGTGGATTCTAAATATCAAGTTTGGTAGAAATATATTCAGTAGTTTTCAAGTTATAAAAACTCTTACAATCAAACCGACAAACGGACACCAAAGTTAAGAAATATGCAGATGGTCATTATTCCAACTGAAACGGATAACTACGGAAATTCTGCCAAAATAGCCAATGTATAGACAGACGGTCGTTGCGATTATATTTATATAGATGACATAAGCATGGGCACGTTTGAAAGTGCAAATCTTCATTTCGAGATTTACTGCTCCTAAACGGTACATCATACCATAAACGGTTTGCACCCTTAGACGTCCCTTTTATCGCTCTACATGTTTGGTGTTGAAACTTTTTCTCGTATCTCACATAGGTATGGGTTCGATTGAGTTACGATATTTGAATGGGGTGAAATGTGGGTACATTTTCATCATTTTACATTATTTTTCACATACTTATGTGGAAGGTAGAATCATGAAATTGGGTTCGCGTATAGCCATTGGTCGTGTCAATGTGCGTGCCAAATTCGATGACTCTACCTTTCCTATAAGTGTGTCAAACTAAGTAATATCCGTGTAAAAACACACAATTTACGAAGCATCGAAATATACAGCCAAATCTACCCTATAAGGGAGAGAGAGACATACGACAAAATATCACAGGACCAAAGTTGTAGATCACTCGAAATTGAACGGATATCGTGCCATCCGTGTTGTGATAGGACTTACCGTTTAGCTGCGAAATACCTCGAAACAAAGGTCTGCACCCTCATTAAATTGCCTATATTTCGATATTATTCGGCATAAAGAGTGACATATTTAAAGATCTTGGAAGTTTTCCGTAGGTTACCGGCTAAAGCGTATAAATTTGCTTGATTTCAATTTTTCAGCTCGTGTGGCAAATTGTGAGGCAATCTTGATTTTGGGCGAGGGGGGGGGGGTAAATTTAGGACTTCCAGGAAACTATAGCAAAAAAATATGCAGGTGGTCATTAATACCCCTTAAACGGAAAGCTGTACGAAAATTTCGCCAAAATGGTCAATGCACAGACACACGGCCGTTACGATATGATTTATCTAGAAAGATAATGAATCTGCTCCACGTATAACACCTTTTGGGCTATGTCCGCTAGACTTAGCCTGAAAACCGACCTTTCATGTTATCTCCCTTATTAATCGTCCCGTTGAAAAATGCATATGAGAAAAAGAAATTAGAATTGGATTTCCAAACAGTTTGATCGATTTCCAGTCAGGCTGGTCTTGTACTTTATATATTGTGGGAGAGTAAAAATCACCATTTTGATCCGCTATAAAACCCCAGTCCATTCCGGAATTTGAAATGGTATAAACCTTAAAACCTACCCTTGGAGGGGTGGATGCTAAATATAAAGTTTGGTTCAAATATCTCAGTAGTTTTCAAGTTGTAAGAAGTACGCTTTACGCGCACCCGCTCTTGCGTTAAGTCCGGTAGGACTTGTACCGAAAAACGGTCCGTTAATGATATCTCCCTTATTAAATCCTGTTACCGAAATGATTCACATGAGAACAAATGTTTAGAAATTAATTTTCATTAAGGCAGGTAGATATCCATTAAGTTTGGTTGTGTATATTTTGAGGGAGTGCAAAATCACGGTTACGGTTTCGTATAAACCCCCAATTAGTTCAGGGATTTAGAAACAATATTTGCTTTAAAACCTATCCAAGGACAGGTGGATTCTAAACATGAAGTTCGGTGGAAATATATCCAATAGTTTTCAAGTTATAGAAAGATAGACAAACAAACAGACAGACACCAAAGCTAAAAATGATGCAGATCGTCATTATTACACCTGAAACGGATAACTATACGGAAATTTTGCCAAAATAATCAATGTACAGACACACGGTCGTTACGATTTTATTTATATAGATATAAATACATATTTTGGCAAATTTTTGTCAAAAGGTCATATTTTGAGCTATTTTCGTAGAAACGTCATATTTCGCTCATATTTCGGCGGTCTGACGAGAGCTGTAGCTGTGCAAAATCATTGTGAACTTTCCGAATGAGAACTAGTATTCACAAAACTGCTTTTCCATCTCTGCCGCTTCTATCAAGATTGCGCAGGAATTGCTTTCCTCCAGTTTGTAAGAAATTCTGGCATATATCAAGTCGAACTTTCGAATTTTATCGAGTGCAATTACTCGTTTAGAAGCTGCTAGCTTAGAAATTCATGCAAGTATTGAAATTGTGAGAAGTGTTGAACTTTCAGCACAACAATGACGTCGTATAGTTGGCGTCAGTGTAAAATGGAAACTTGAAAATGTGCTTAATCGAAGTGACGCTTTTCGCTGTGTGTGCAAGATAAATAATGTTCTTAGAGGAGAAGGCACCAGTACATTTCGAAGTTGAGTGCATACTCGACAGCCGTAATTTAATATCATTTAAATAGCACCAATAACTTCTTGTGGCGTAGAAAGGAGCTTCTCTTCTTACAAGAATGTGTGAAGTGATAATCGGATAATTCATTTCGTGGTGCTCAATTTAAATTTTAACGCATTTGAGTAATATTAATGTAATCTGGGCTTAAACGTTTCAAAATATTTAAAAAAAATAGATTGATTTCTAGTTTCCTCGTATTTCAAACCATCAATGAAGGGTGCAAACATGTTTTGACTTTTAAAATATTGTGTGATCTGATAATCTTAGCGAACTTAGTACTTGATAGGTATGTATTAAAAATGTTCGATAATTAAATCGAGGACAATAGACTGTGAATAACTGCTAAACATGTATATTCAGAAAATTAATATGAAAGTAGGAATAAAGAATTTAGTTAAGAAACATTTATCAAAGGAATTGCTGTTTCGATTTATAACTTATTTTAAAATGGCCAAATTTAGATTAATCATTTTCAGGTCATATTTTATAATTTTTACGTCGAGGTCATATTTCGTCACTTTTGAGGTCATATTTGCTTGCTTATTTGGGAAATTTTAGGTCTTAAACATCCGAGCCCTAGTTACGAGTAAGTTATAACGTGATTGATCTAGCACCAAATTGCAACAAATCATTCCTATGAATATTTAGTATTTTTGATTAAACAGAGAACCGAATCATTGGTAAGTGGAAATAAGTGATCTACAAGACATTGTTATTTCTGAGAAAATTATTCAAGACACAACTAAATGCGTAAACTTAGTAAGCGAGCACAAATTTGCTGAGAAACCTTCTTCTTTATCTGGTTACCCTCCAGGGTCGGTTTATCACTCGGACTCAGCGAAGGATCCCACCTCTTCCTCCTCAAGGGCAGTGACCTGGAGCTTCAGACTCTGCGTCGGGGGATACAACTGGGGAGGACGACCAGTACCACGTCCAGGCGGCCTCACCTGCTATGCTGAACAGGGGCCTTCAGGAAGGATGGGAAATTTGGAAGGGATAGACAAGGAAGAGGGAAGGAAGCGGCCGTGGCCTTAAGTTAGGTACTATCCAGGCATTTGCCTTGAGGAGAAGTGGGAAACCACGGAAAACCACTTCCAGGATGGCTGAGGAAGGAATCGATCATCCCTCTACTCAGTTGACCTCCCAAGGCTGAGTCGACCCCGTTCCAGCCCTCGTACCACTTTTCAAATTTCGTGGCAGAGCCGGGAATCGAAGCCGGTCCTCCGGGGGTGGCAGCTAATCACACTAACCACTACACCGCAGACGCGGACTTGCCAAAACACTTTAAAAGAAATATGAAGGATGGACAGAACACAAAAAATGGAACTGAAAGAACGAATGAAGAGATATTGGTAAGATAAGAAGAAACCTTGTGCTAAATAATTTCAAACGTACTCAGTTGGGCATACCAAATCAATAATAATAATAATAATAATAATAATAATAATAATAATAATAATAATAATAATAATAATAATAATAATAATAATTCCGCCTCTGTAGTGTTGTGGTTATCGTGATTAGCTGCCACCCCTGGAGGCCCCGGTTCGATTCCCGGCTCTGCCACGAAATTTAAAGAGTGATACGTGGATTGGAACGGGATCCACTCAGTCTCGGGAGGACAACCAAGTAGAGGGAGGTCCGATTCCCACCTCAACCATCTTCGAAGTGGTTTTCCGTGGTCCCCACTTCTCCTTCAGGCAAATGCCGGGATGGTACCTAATTTAAGGCAACGGCCGCATTCTTCCCTCTTCCTTGTCTACGCCTTCTGAACTTCCCATTCTCCAGAAGGCCCCTGTACAATATAGCAGGCGAGGCTGCCTGGGCGTGGTACTGACCCTCCTGCCCAGTTATTTCCCCCGATCGAATGTCTCACGCTCCAGGACACTGCCCTTGAGGCTGTAGATGTGGGATTCCTCGCTGAGTCCGAGGAAAAGCCAACTCTGGAGGGTAAATGGATTAAGGAAGAAATATTATTATTATTATTATTATTATTATTATTATTATTATTAGTAGTAGTAGTAGTAGTAGTAGTAGTAGTAGTAGTAGTTAGCGAATCACCCCTGATCTGCGTTTAGGACAGTCACTCAGGGGTCAGTTGTTTACCAGTACTTTCTATACCAAGCGAGTAGACCATGCGGTTAGAGGCGCGTAGCTGTGACCTTGCATTCGGGAGATAGTGACTTCGAATCCCACTCTCGGCAGTCCTAAAGATGGTTTTCCGTGTCTTCCCATTTTCACACTAGGCTGTACCTTAAGGCCACGGCCACGGCCACTTTCTTCCCGCTCTTAAACCTGTCCTAACCCATCGTCGCGCTGTCAGTGTTGATGCGGCGTAAAGCCACTTGCAATAAAAAAAAACCTTAAATAGTATCAAAGAAGTTGGACATTTATGGAATATCTCCCTTCGTAAATTATTCATATCCATAACTCTTCATATAAACGAATATTTGTCCCAATGTTTCCTCTTGAATTCCAATATCTTCATTTCATGATCTTTCTTACTTTTAGAAACACCGCTTAAGCTTATTCGTTTATTAATGCCGTTCCACACCATCTCTCCAATGACAGCTCGGAACATCACGCTTAGTCGAGCAGCTCGTCTCGTTACGCACAAGTCTCTCAGCCCAAAGTTTGCAACTCTTTTGTCTGAAATCACCCAGAACAAATCGCGCTGCTTTTCTTTGAATTTTTTTCCAGTTCTCAAATCACGTAATTCTGTCGAGGGTCCCGTACACTGGAACGATACTCTAATTGTGGTCATCCACTCTCCTGTACATCCTTTTCACAACCCCGGATTTTACGTCCTACACATCTTTCACGATTTCCGTAGACTTCGAGGTACCAGTAAATCTATCAGTAGGAGACTTGCGTATTTGAGCATCTTCAAATACTGCGGGCATGAGCCGTGATCTGATCTTCCAATTGGGCCCAGAGGGCCAGCGTCTTACCGTATGATCTACTCAGCCCGGCAGCTAATTTAGAAACTTAATTCATTGGTAAATATTATACTGTTACGACGTCCACCCCCATAGAGCAACAGTCAGTGCTATTAGCTGCTCGCCTTGGAGGCCTAGGTCCTTTTCCTGCCATTGTAAAGATCTGTGATCGGCAAGGAGGCTTCCATATGTTTGAGAAGGTACATGAAACGCTCCTCCCTACGAGTTGTACCTGAAGAGAGTTGTACCACCTCAGGAAATTTGAAGTTACGAATTAATTTTACTTGACCGCTGAGTTCACATGAATTCTCAGTTTCTACATCCAGTACGTAGTCACAGATCCCGCTGTGAGACACATGTATTGTCGACGCATTGTTCTGTATATTAGATACGTTTATGAAAGTGAATAGGTCCATTGTATTGTTACCTGTTTCTGTAATACAACGGAAAGTATAAGGCTGGTTGCAGGCGAGTAGCACTCTGCAAATGATTAGCTTTTTCCATGCATTCATACATATCGACAGTTAGGTCTTTTAGCTCTTAGTCTGCAAACTCTTGCTTATTCAAGAAGCCCATTCACCAATCTCTATTTGAAACTAGATGTGTAACTACGTTGCATCCATTATTTCTACATATAATTCATAACTAAACCTGAACGTCGTCATCTCGGTCACTCTCTGCATGTTCCCCCTCTCTGGCGGAGTATATTTTCTCCTAGGTAACTTGTCCCTTCCATTCACCGCAAATAGACCCTCTAACGAAGCCAGTGGTCGGACTGTCATCTAAGGAAAATAATGCATTTCTTGTGGTGCTTACAATAAAATGACCTTCCGATTGGATGCTGGAATAGTCACATAAAAAGACCGGGCGAGTTGGCCGTGCGCGTAGAGGCGCGCGGCTGTGAGCTTGCATCCGGGAGATAGTAGATTCGAATCCCACTATCGGCAGCCTTGAAGATGTTTTTCCGTGGTTTCCCATTTTCACACCAGGCAAATGCTGGGGCTGTACCTTAATTAAGGCCACGGCCGCTACCTTCCAACTCCTAGGGCTTTCCTATCCCATCGTGGCCATAAGACCTATCTGTGTCGGTGCGACGTAAAGCCCCTAGGAAAAAAAAAAAATCGCATAAAACTGTAGGGTTGCTTGAATTTAAACATAGGCTTTTTCGAGACCGACGATAATAGACAATCCTACTGTGTTTCTTCTCCGTAAAGTACGAGGCTCCAATAATGCGTGTGTCTCCATGCGCCCAACGCATCGTACTCCTATGGAACATGGCATCATGGTGTAGCATTGTGCAATAGCAAATTAATAATGATACTATACAAAAAAATTAGCATCTTACAGGTTTATGGAGTAACTCTCCTTACAGCCTGCAGAACTAATTGTGATATGAATTGTAATTTTCATGTTCAGGAAAATAACTTTCGACGAGTTATTTTCCATTTGTGTCAGTTGCTTGTATAACTGGTAAATGGGAGAAACCTTGACCCTGAACATCCTTTCTCAACATTGTGAGTAACATGAAAGATACTTCGCGGTTGATTCAAAGTAAAGGAGACGGTTTGAAGCTTCAGCCTTAAACTGTCTGATGAGTAGCGAAGCGGTAACTTTTATGATTGACGTTGACTTCGTTTGCACGATTGACGACAAAGTTCCTGGTACACACCATCGCACAGACGGTCTTGTCTCCCTCAGTAATTTGCATTAAAAAATCCGATGGAAATATGATAGTTTGTCACAATTACAGATATTAAAATTGCATACAAATACAACACCATAACATGAAAATAAGAGTGTATATTATATAACAATAAAATGTCCAAATCACAAACAAATTTGTTTGATTGCAAGTCTTCAGATAATCGATTGGGTCTCCTCTAAAGGTCCCGGCCTCATAGTGCTGTACTTTGTGGCATAGCCTATGGTTTTCCTGTCGGCTCCACAGTCATATTTACCCCCACGTTTGGAAGGTATCTGGACACTGGTGTTTCATTATGATTAATATCTCGATAATATTTGATGAGCGGTTAGGGGCCCGGAGCTGTGAGCTTGCATTGAGGAGATAGTGGGTTCAAACCGTAATGTCGGTAACCCTGGTGATGGTTTTCTATGGTTTCCCATTTTCACACCAGTTAAATGCTGGGGCTGTACCTTAATTAAAGCCACGGCCGCTTCCTTTCCAGTTCTAGCCCTTTCCTATCCCATCGTCGCCATAAGACCTATCTGTGTCGGTGTGGCGTAAAACAGATTGTAACACTTATTGACCGAAAAAATACCCAAGTAGTTTCTTAGTAATATTCTAATGAAGAGAAAATAAGAAAATTGACCTAGCTGAATTATTATTTGTAAATACGTTTTGCCATACAGCAAGAGAGTATTCATTATGAAGGTGTTACTAAAATACCCTTCATGCTTTTTTTTCAAATTTATGAAATAAATAGCAGAGCCCGCAGCTTTACTTGCCCTGACGTCAAAATTTGCGGTCGTATTTGAACACTGTTGATAACAATAGAGAACAGTCGAATAATAACTTAACCGCCGATCAACTTCTCTCCGGCCTCTACGTGAATTAGCGAGTTACAGTTCCCATTGCTAATTGTAATTCTAAAAAATTAGGCAGTGTGTTTGCTTCTATGGATCCCAGACGCACATTTACTTTGGCTTGTTGCACATTTTCTTTCATTGTCCCCCCACCTTCCACCTTAACAAATTTTCTGTTATGGAACGCAAAAACCATACGCCTAACGATCGTTGGACTTTCACCGCTAATGGATAACATTACCAGTTTTCACCCAAATCCACCCAGCTACCACGCGAGCCCTCTGAGCCGTACGGTCGAAATGCTTCTTAACTATGTAAAAGCGCAATTATCTGGCAAACTGTTAGTTACGAAGAGTGCACACGGACATTTCCGTTGGAAGTATAATTTGAAATCCTGCGCGTATGCTCCTTTTTTATTTTATACGACCAACAGTTTACCCATTAATTTAGTTTTTATCGTATAAGTCATCCAGTAAAATGCAGAACTAATTAAGTTAGGCAAAAATGCATATGAGCCTTTTCCTAGAAAATTGAAATCTAAATAGACCTGAGAGGCTCCATCTTTTTTTAAACAGGGCCAATTGTTGAGGCAGCGTTTTCACTTTTAAAGTTTCCGGGCGCACATTTTCTTTTGCTTGCTTCTCTTCTCTGTTATTATTATTATTATTATTATTATTATTATTATTATTATTATTATTATTATTATTATTATTATTGTTATTATTATTTGGGTCATCAGTCCATAGATTTTTGATGCAGCTCCGAATTCCACCATATTCTTCCCTAACCTTTTAATTTCTATGTAACTACCTCATCGTAGATCTACTGTAATCTGTTGTCCATATCCATGCCTTGCTGTATCCCCTACCATTATTATCGCTTTACACTTTCGTCACAAACTAAATGAACACGTTCTGGGTGTCTTAATATATGTTCTATCATTCTATCTTTTCTTCAGGTCAAATTTAGCGAAATCATTCTCCTCACACCAATTCGATTCAGTATCTCTTCATTTGTGATTCGATGTATCCATATAACCTTCAGCAACCTTCTGTAACACCACATTTCAAAAGCTTCTATTCCCTTCCGTTCTGAACTAGTTATTGTCCATGTTCCACTTTCCTACAATGCCACGCTCTATATTAAAGTCTTCAGAAACATGTTTCTAGTTCCTATATCTATGTTGGATATGACCAAATATCTTAGGGGAGACCCTCCTTTTTTGTGCTAGTCTGCATTGTATATCGTCCTTACTTCTGCCACTGTTAGTTGTTCTGCTACCCAAGTAACAGTATTCATCTCCTATCTTTAAGAATTAATTTCCTAATCTAATATCTCCTGCGTCACCTGACTTCGTTTGACTGCACTCCATGACTTTCTTTTAGATTTATTTTCGTATTGTATTCATTATCCAAGACTGTGTTCATACCATTCAACAATTTCTCCAGATCGCCTGCAGACTGTGAGCTATGAGCTCGCACTCAGTGGGTTCGAACCCTACTGTCAGCAGCCCTGAAAATGGTTTTCCGTGGTTTTACATTTTCACACCAGGCAAATGCTGGGGCTTTACCTTAATTAAGGCTACGGCCACTTCCTTTCCTCTCTTATGCTTTTCCTATCCCGTCGCCGCCCTGAGACCTATCTGTGTCGGTGAGACATAAAACAGATTATATTAAAGAAGATTCTTACCACTGCAGACTGATTTTTGTATAGATTGTAGATAATTCTTCTTTATTTGCATGAGGGCTGGGTGTATGTGTCGTCTTCATAATCATTTTTTCCTCATCACGAAGCACAGGTCGCCTACGGGCGTAACATCAAAAGATCTGCGCCTGGTGAGCCGAACATATCCTTGAATACTCCCGACACTAAAATCCATACGCCATTTCATTTCTTCTTTCTTGGTATTTGATCCCAATCACCTTCAGAATCTCAAATAGTTTGGTCCCAATCAGCGTTATCGAGTGCCTCTTTTAGATCTACGAATTCGATCATCTAAGATGAGGATTGTTTCACGTGTTCCTACATTTCTTCTGAATCCAAACTGATATTCTTCCAATTCAGCTTCAACTTGTTTTTCCATTCTTCTGTAATAATACATGGTAAAATTTGCAAGCCTGAGAGATTAAACTAATGATGTGGTAATTTTATTACTTGTCAGCACCTGCATTCTGTGTAAACTCGGAAGGCACTTCTCTATCATTCATCTTGCACACTGAATGAAATAATCTTGCCATGCAGGTTTATTCTAATGCTGTCATAAATTCAAAGTACCTTATTCCTATTTAAGTCTCTCAAAGCTCTGTCGACTTCTGACCTTAAAATTGGGTCTCTCATTTCATCAGTACCAACGGCCTCTTCTTGTTCCAGAACCTTTTCATCTACTTCTTTCCCTTGATACTGTTGCTGATCATGTTCCTGCCATCTTTCTGCCAAGTATTCTTGGAAGTCGATTCCTAGTTTTCCTTTCTCGAAAGGTTTTCTTGTTTTTCTTTTACGCAACATCCACCTGTCCTAGAACCACAGCATCTTCAACATCCTTGTAGGCCTACTTCACTTTCATCCATTCTTCCTAAGCTGTCCTGCGCATTCTGTCTACTTCATTCTTTAATACCTGTATTCTTTTCTGCTCTCCTCATTTCTTGCATTCTTATACTTATCATACCTATTATTATTATTATTATTATTATTATTATTATTATTATTATTATTATTATTATTATTATTATTATTAACATTACATACATACATACATACATTATAATTATAGACTGTTATGCCTTTCAGCGTCCAGTCTGCAAGCCTCTGTGAATTTACTAAACGTCGCCACAATCCTCGATTTGCAACTAGTGTTGTGGCCTCATTTAGTTCTATACCTCTTATCTTTAAATCGTTAGAAACCGAGTCTAACCATCGTCGTCTTGGTCTACCTCTACTTCTCTTACCCTCCATAGCAGAGTCCATTATTCTCCTAGGTAACCTATCCTCCTCCATTCGCCTCACATGACCCCACCACCGAAGCCGGTTTATGCGTACAGCTTCATCCATCGAGTTCATTCCTAAATTAGCCTTTATCACCTCATTCAGAGTACCCTCCTGCCATTGTTCTCACCTGTTTGTACCAGCAATCATTCTTGCTACTTTCATGTCTGTTACTTCTAACTTATGAATAAGATGTCCTGAGTCCACCCAGCTTTCGCTCCCGTAAAGCAAAGTTGGTCTGAAAAAAGACCGATGTAAAGATAGTTTTTTCTGGGAGCTCACTTCCTTCTTACAGAATACTGTTGATCGCAGCTGCGAGCTCACTGCATTAGCTTTACTACACCTTGATTCAATCTCACTTACTATATTACCATCCTGGGAGAACACACAACCTAAATACTTGAAATTATCGACCTGTTCTAGCTTTGTATCACCCACCTGACATTCAATTCTGTTGAATTTCTTACCTACTGACATCAATTTAGTCTTCGAGAGGCTAATTTTCATACCATACTCATTGCACCTATTTTCTAGTTCCCAGATATTAGACTGTAGGCTTTCGGCACAATCTGCCATTAAGACCAAATCGTCAGCATAGGCCAGACTGCTTACTACATTTCCACATAATTGAATCCCTCCCTGCCATTTTATACATTTCAGCAGATGATCCATGTAAACTACGAACAGCAAAGGTGAAAGATTACAGCCTTGTCTAACTTCTGTAAGTACCATGAACCAAGAACTCATTCTACCATAATTCTCACTGAAACCCAATTGTCAACATAAATGCCTTCGATTGCTTTTAATAATCTGCCTTTAATTCCATAGTCCCCCAGTTTGGCGAACATCTTTTCCCTCGGTACCCTGTCATAAGCTTTCTCTAGATCTACAAAACATAAACACAACTGCCTATTCCTCTCGTAGCATTTTTCAATTACCTGCCGCATACTGAAAATCTGATCCTGACAGCCTCTCTGTGGTCTGAAACCACACTGGTTTTCATCCAGCTTCCTCTCAACGACTGATCGCACCCTCCCTTCCAAGATGCCAGTGAATACTTTGCCTGGTATACCAATCAATGAGATACCTCGATAGTTGTTGCAATCCTTCCTGTTCCCTTGCTTATAGATAGGTGCAATTACTGCTTTTGACCAATCTGAAGGTACCTTACCAACACTCCATGCTAATTTTACTACTCTATGAAGCCATTTCATCCCTGCCTTCCCACTATACTTCACCATTTCAGGTCTAATTTCATCTATTCCTGCTGCCTTATGACAATGGAGTTTATTTACCATCCTTTCCACTTCGTCAAGCATAATTTCACCAACATAAATCTCCTCCTCCCCATTTGCTTGGCTGTTCACAACACCACCAGAATGATTTCCTTTTACATTGAGAATATGTTCAAAATATTCCCTCCACCTCTCCAGTGATTCCCTGGGATCTATTATGAGTTCACCTGAATTACTCAAAACACTGTTCATTTCCTTTTTCCCTCCCTTCCTAAGATTCTTTATTACTGTCCAGAAAGGTTTCCCTGTTGCTTGACCTAGCCTTTCCAAGTTGTTACCAAAATCTTCCCAGGACTTCTTTTTGGATTCAAC
Organism: Anabrus simplex; assembly: GCF_040414725.1. Classification (NCBI taxonomy): domain Eukaryota; kingdom Metazoa; phylum Arthropoda; class Insecta; order Orthoptera; family Tettigoniidae; genus Anabrus; species Anabrus simplex. Next base: position 144,914,718 of record NC_090270.1, on the reverse strand, counting down.
AACTATTTGTTTCGCTCTGTTTCTTTCATCTACGTACAACTCCCCGTCTGCCTCGGCCCTTGTTTGGAGCCATTTTTGATAAGCCTTCTTTTTACGTTTACAAGCTGCTCTCACTTCATCATTCCACCAAGATGTTCGCATTTTTCCATCTTTACACACAGTTGTTCCTAGGCATTCCCTTTCTGTTTCTACTACAGCATCCCTGTATGCCACCCATTCATTTTCTATATCCTGAACCTGCTTACTGTCTACTGTTCGAAACTTGTCACTAATCATATCCATGTACTTCCGTCTAATTTGCTCGTCCTGGGGATTTTCTATCCTTATTCGTTTGCAGACAGATTTCACTTTCTCTACCCTAGGCCTAGAGATACTTAGTTCACTACAGATCAGATAGTGGTCTGTATCATCGAAAAATCCGCGGAAAACTCGTGCATTCCTAACAGATTTCCTGAATTCGAAGTCAGTCAAGATATAGTCTATTATGGATCTGGTACCTCTAGCCTCCCATGTGTAGCAGTGAATAGCCTTATGTATTCGTAACTGCTAAACCCATACTAGCACAGAAGTCCAGCAAACGCTTCCCATTCCCATTAGCTTCCATATCTTCCCCACATTTACCAATCACCCTTTCGTATCCTTCAGTTCTATTCCCAACTCTCGCATTGAAATCGCCCATTAGCACTATTCTATCCTTGCTGTTGACCCTGACCACGATGTCACTCAATGCTTCATAAAACTTGTCAACTTCATCCTCATTCGCACCCTCACATGGTGAATACACGAACACAATTCTAGTCCTAATTCCTCCAACTGATAAATCTACCCACATCATTCGCTCATTTACGTGCCTAACAGAAACTATGTTCCGTACAATAGTATTCCTAATAAAGAGCCCTACCCCAGACTCTGCCCTTCCCTTTCTAACACCCGTCAAGTACACTTTATAATCTCCTACATCTTCCTCGTTATCTCCCCTTACCCGAATATCACTACTCCTAGCACATCCAGATGCATCCTCTTTGCTGACTCAGCCAGTTATACTTTCTTTCTTCCATAAGCCCTATTAATATTAATAGCTCCCCATCGAATTCCACTTCGTTCGCCAAGTTGTTTCCAAGGAGTCCCTCGCCTATCAAATGGGAGTGGGACTCCGCTACTCCCATAAGTCCGAGGCTTGTTTAAAATGTTCTGAGCTCGGTAGATTCATGAAGCAGGATGCTACCCTACTTACACATAGTCCAAGTGAGGATCTCTCCTCTAACGGGTTATGGACCACCGGTGGATTGTGTAGTCCTAGCTACCTGAGCACAAGGAGGGCCAGGACTCAGAATATGTCCGAGATGCCCACTTCCATTCCATAGTAACTGGTATCCCGACTCTCAGGACCACTTACTAGGCCACTCAGCCGTTGCCCATGGTTCACGAACTAGGACGTGACTACAGTAACCCACAAACATGAACCATTATTATTATTATTATTATTATTATTATTATTATTATTATTATTATTATTATTATTATTATTATTATTATTATTATTCGAAGTATTACGCCCTAGTTAACGCACATGCTCCTACAAACGATAAGAACAAGTCTGATCCAGACGAAGTTGATAATTTCTGGGACCTACTGGATGAAAAATTAAACAAAATCCCCAAACACCATGTCAAGCTTCTTTCGGGTGACTTCAACGCCCAACTAGGTCGTGAACAGAAGTACAAGAAAGTTATAGGAAATTACACTGCTCACAAAACAATCCCAACGGCAAAAGACTGGTATCCATTTGCGAAAATCAGAACCTGCAGGTCATGTCGACCCACTTTCGCCATCTACCCAGAAAGCAAATGACTTGGCGTTCTCCCGTCCAAGCTCTCGGAGAGTTCCAAATTGATCATGTTGCAATCTCCAGGAAAAACAGCCCTGAGATTATGAATGTCAAGGTAAAGAAAGGCATCAGTATGGCCTCAGATCATTATATGTCTCTTATCAAATTTAAACCAATTCCCGCAAACACAAGGAAGACAACCAAACAGATCACACGCTTCGACAATGATAAACTTCGGCAAAGGGTCGAGGAGTTCCGGGAGAAGGCTAGACCAAATGACTGTGACTTTAACGACGCCAAAAGTCTCCTTGGTGAGACCGCCAAAGACGTTGCAGAAATCAAGAGAAGCAAAAAACATGCCTGGTGGAATAGTACCTGCGAATCAGTCCTCCAAGAAAGACTCAATGCGTGGAAACAGTACTACTGTACGAAATCAGAAAATGATTGGGAAACCTAAAAAACCCAACATACCCAAGCAGCTAGGGTGTTCAGAACTGAGAAACGTAAATACGAAAAATCTCTCATTGAAAAGATAGAACAAAACTTTAGGAAGAATGAAAGCAGAGAGTATTACAGAGCCTTCAAACGCAAACTTACTGCCTATAAATCACCATCTCTATGCTTTGAACGAAAGGACGGCACACTGGCGACATCAAATGAAGGAAACATCATTCTGGCAGACTGCTTCAAGAATTTACTTAATTGCTCTAAACCGCAAAGCCCCATTGAGACCAAGGAACCCTTACTCAGGTACCCAGATTCCAGACCACCCGACAGTGATGAAAAGCGCCGCATTGCCCGTCACAAAAATAACAAAGCGCCGGGGGAAGACTCAGTAGCAGCAGAACTATGGAAATATACCCAAGAGGAATCACTTGATATCTTGCAAAAGCAAATAGAAGAAATTTGGAACAAGGAGACCCTACCCGAAGGTTGGAAAATAGTTTTGATTCACCCATTACACAAAAAAGGCAGCATGAAGAACATCAACAACTACAGAGGAATATCTTTGCTACCCGTGACTTACAAAATTCTATCACTTGCCATCCTGGAGCGTTTGGAAGCACAAGTCGAACATCAAATAGGTGAATACCAAGGAGGGTTCAGAAAAGGTCGCTCAACAGCCGAACAGATCCAAAATCTCAAAACGATCATCAGATATATTCTACACAAAGGTCCAAACAGTATGTGTCTGTCTTTGTGGACTTCAAGAAAGCGTACGACTCCATTGACCGGCAAGTCCTGCTAAACATCTTAAATGAATTTGGGGTTAAGTTGAAACTGCTGGCATTGATTAGAGCCACCCTGACCGATACAACATCCAAGGTGAAGTTCCACGGATGTCTCTCGCATTCCTTTGACATCAAAACAGGAGTCCGACAAGGTGATGGGCTATCCCCGATACTCTTCAACTGCGTTCTTGAAAAGATCATCAGAACCTGGCGGGTGAGATTACAGGAAACCAACTACAGTCCATTAAGAATAGGAACCAAATCCAAGGGGATCTCAACAGACTGCTTAGCATTTGCCGATGATATTGCTGTTCTCTCAAACGACATAGAAACCGATAGAGCTCAAGTTTAAATTTTAAAGGAAATTGCCTAAAAAATTGGTCTGCAGATATCGTTTGAGAAAACAGAATGACTAACATCAAAGAGGCTCTACCAAAACTCCATACAAAATACGGGGACATCACCCGAGTAGACAAATTCAAATACCTGGGTGAGATCATAATGAAAAATGGACTGGTTAAAGAAGCACTTCAGAAGCGAGTACGCAAACTGGAAATAGCCTACCAAACATCCCGCACAATCTACAACAAAAAACGCCTTTCCCAAAACACCCATATACGTCACTATGAAACAGTTCTGAAGCCAATAGTTCTATATGCAGCCAAAACCCTGTCTCTAAATGCCAACAAACGACTCCTTGAAGAACTGGAGGAAAAAGAGCGCAAAATTGTGAGAGGAATCTTGGGATCAAAGTACAGAAATATAATCCATGAAGAGAGATCCAACAAGGAAGTCTACAGCAAAATAGAGAAAATTACGACACAATCAGAAAAAGACGACCGAGCTCGATATCTGCAGTCGCTTAAGTGCGACAAGTATCCAGTATTCGGGAGATGGTAGGTTCGAAGCCCACTGTCGGCAGCCCATAAAATGTTTTCCGTGGTTTCCCATTTTCACACCAGGCAAATGTTGGGGCTGTACCTTAATTAAGGCCACGCCGCTTCCTTCCCACTCCTAGCCCTTCCCTGTCCCATCGTCGCCATAAGACCTATCTGTGTCGGTGCAACGTAAAGAAGCTAGAAAAAAAAAGAAAAAGACGGGCACGATTTTACGGTCATCTGAATAGGATGGACGGAAGAAAGTTAACTAAAGAAATCTTTCACTTTTTTCATTCAGACCCCAAAACCACAATTCCCTGGTTTAGAAATACCAAAGAAGACCTGCAAATGCTACATATCTCAGCTGAAGACGCCCTCAACAGAGATCGCTTCCGCAAGAAAATATTGACGAACGCGCTAAACCACGAGCAACCGAAGAGAAGACACGGTGCCCCTTGGACAGAGAAGCGTAAACAGGCCCACTCACAAAGAATGAGGGAATTTTGGGCTCGAAAGAAGGTCAAGTTCAGTGTCAAATGCAACAAGACTTAACGTGGTCCTTGATGGCCCCAGCGAATTATGTACTACTACTACTACTACTACTACTACTACTACTACTACTACTAATAATAATAATAATAATAATACTACTTGAATGCATATCTCACGTTTAAGATTTAAAATCAAAGGATCGAAGCCTTGGGCGGACAGGTTGCTTTGAAGCCATCTCCATAAAGGCCTTTGAAGGCCTTTGGAGGAGTAGAAGGTAAAAGCTTCCACTATCCGTACCCTCGACACTGAGTGGTGTAGATTGTTTAGCCCTACGCGTGGCCGCCTTTGCCCCAAGGAATTAAGTTGGTACTCATTTTTGGTGTCGTCTGAGTGAACTCCAGGGCCATGTACCTCTGCAGAAATGGAAAGTTATTTTTTAAACAGGTAAAATTCCTGACAGGGAATAGAACCTACATCCTTCCGAGTGAACCGAGCATGCCTTCACATACTCCGCTAGGCAGCATCAGACTGGTGTTAAGGAGTGCTAAAAATGGAAGACTCGAGTTAATAAATTTACAGACATGTAACAAAGTTATTTTTTGGGTTGCCAAGAACTTTTTGTACCAAACTTCTTGAAGCAGGTTTGTTCAATGTGAAGAACAATGAAGATCATGTCTTTAGCAATCCAGGAATTTCTCCTAAGGTTGGCATACGAGCTAAATAATTTAGTCCTCGTATCCTTGCGTGGATAACTCTTAAACCGTTGCCCTCTCGGCCCCCGTCCCCAATGTTTTGTAAGGTAATTTAAAGAGGAATGTGGCGTCGATGAATTTCTACATTGCTTAATTATCTATTGCTAAGTTTTTCAAACGGAGTATATAAATTGTATTTTATATTTATTGAGCGTTTGTCCTATGTATATCTACCCCTTAACCCCATTTCCTGTTACGGGGTCAGTAATAAGGTGGTGTGTTATTATAGACCAATGGCATATTTTTAGGGCTGGATGCACTTCCTGGCACCTACATCAGTTGAAGAACTAACTGAAATGAAATGTGTGATGGTGAATAAAATAGCTTAGGAGGAGGAAGGAATCGGATGTGTTTTATGAATAGGAAATGTTTCGGCAGTTGCCTGAAAGTGAAATTGGCAAATCACAGAAAACCATTCTCAAGTTGGAGTTCCAAACCTCTCGTCTGCCGAATGCAGAGCCTGGATCCATATTCTAGTTGTAGAGCATTAATACGCGCGGCCATCTTAAGCGTTTATCCTATATTTTGTCAACTTGATCATCTTTCATCTCACAAGGAATTGAACTGTTATATCACTGTTTTGGGCTATTTTATGTTCATGGCATTCCGTTCTGGAGTGTAACTACGTAAATAATATCCGCGCTAGTTATCTTGAGCTAGCGGTTTATTAGTTCTCACATGTTACATAATATTTTGTCAACATCGCACGCGAAGTTAAAAGCATTAAAATCTAGAATGTCCTTTGACCGTGGTGACAACCCGTAACTCTACTATGGAGGTTTCGGTTTGTCAATGCTTTCCATGTTAGTGCGTTGTGTTCTGGGGGTAATAGCTATATTCTGTAGTTCATTTGAAGTGATTAAGTGAATTGGATAATCACTATGGCTAAAGCAACACCAATCGCATCACAGGTACCTCAGGAGCTCCAAACTCCTACTTCGAAACGTATTCGTACAACCGACCAGAGTGAGGCAGGCTAATGAACATAATTTCAACATTTTAAATATTCACTAAGAGGAGCATGCGTGTGTAAATCAAAAAGGTTTATAGAAGAGTGAAATATGAGATTCACATGTTGGAACTTTGTCATTTTCGTAAACAGGATCCAGACTGGCATCATCCAACAGAAGTATCCCCATAATTAATTAACTAATTAATTCACCTTGTATATGTCTTGAACTGCTAGTAGTTTTAGGGACTTTATATTTAACATTAGAAATAAAACATTATAGAGCGGAATAATGTTTCCCTTTATACATTTTTGTCACGTTGTTGCGAAAATTCAGGCCTTCAAAGTGCATGCAAGACAAGCACATGCATTATTTTAAAAATTTGTTTTACGTCGCACCGACACAGATAGGTCTTACGGTGACGATAGGATAGGAAAGGGCTAGGAGTGGGAAGGAATTGGTCGTGGCATTAATTAATATACAGCATTTGCCTCGTCTTAAAATGCGAAACCACGGAAAACCATCTTCAGGACTGCCAACAGTGGTGTTTGGACCCACTATCTCCCGGATGCAAGCTCACATCTGCGCGCCGCTAACCCTACGGCCAACTCGCCCGGTACATACCATGAAATCTACAGCACCGCACTTCTTTAAAATGTTTGTCTATTTCATTTTCTCTTCATATACAAACATTCACATATGAAGTAAAGATTGTTCAGGCTGAGCTCGACTAACTAAATTTTACATTTTTTTTTCACTCTTTATGATTGGTAGTACTGTTGTGAACGCAGAAGCAACACTTCACTCCCTTCTATGTCACCACATCCCCGTAAAGCCAGCATTCAACAAATCTCATGCATTCAGCACGTATTATTCCATTTCGAACCTTATAATTTAGTCTATAACAAGTATAAGCCGGCCCCGTGGTGTAGGGGTAGCGTGCTTGCCTCTTACCTTGAGGCCCCGGGTTCGATTCCCGGCCAGGTCAGGGATTTTTACCTGGACCTGAGGGCTGGTTCGAGGTCCACTCAGCCTACGTGATTAGAATTGATGAGGAGCTAACTGACGGTGAGATAGCGGCCCCGGTCTCGAAAGCCAAGAATAACGGCCGAGAGGATTCGTCGTGCTGACCACACGACACCTCGTAATCTGCAGGCCTTTGGGCTGAGCAGCAGTCGTTTGGTAGGCCAAGGCCCTTCAAGGGCTGTAGTGCCATGGGGTTTGTTGGTTTTGGTTTTTATAACGAGTATAAAATTATGAGTACAAATTTGTTCCCGATTATTTAATAATTTGATTCAGAGATTCATGATGGTGGTATTTTTAAGGGAGAAAACATTAAGATATTCGGTCCAGAAAATTCCGCATAAAGAACCTATTAGAGTGTAGATAGTTTATAATCGGCTATTAACCATAGAAGTGAGGAAGATATTAAATCACTTCGTTGGTAATTCTGAATATTGTAGAACATTAAACCGAGAAGTATTTACCTGAGGGATGGATTTATTGTGGACCAGTACCTGCCTAGGTTGTAAGAGATTTTGCGATAAATTATCGCCTGACACTGTCTTCAATTGGAATACAAGAGCCAATTCTACTGGCAGCTTGCCTTTTATGATTTTATAATAGCCTCCCTTTGATGCTACCGCCACTGTTGTTTAATATTAATGTGTAAATTGCATGATTAATTTGTTTCTTTTCATGATACCTTACAGCTATTGCTGCGTTCAATTTGAATTTGTTCGTTTTTGTCTCTTGCTTCGAGTGTGATGTGACATGAATATTCAATTATCAGCTAAATGAGGGCTTCTGTTCTAACCAAGGCGTCCAAAAGAGTTCAGAAGTAAAAGCTCTAAGGAAATGTCAAACTAATATTCTGAAGGGCTATATTTAATATCTATTAAACATGCATTGCTCTCTGAAAACCCGAGACCTTATAAGGACCTTCAGAGCATTCACGTCTTGTTCCTCTTCCATGTTTTGAATTTTAAATGAAACATTTCTAAATGATCATTCAACTCCTCTACGTTTCATAAAATTTAGAAATACATATTCCATTACATCTAAATACGTTTATTTTATGAATGATTTTCAAAAGAGGTTCTTAATGCAGCAATCACAGCTACATTAATTATGAAGCTTGTATTTGACTTTAAGAATTATTTGCACATAATTTTGGTCATCCGATATACAAAGTTTTGGCACTGGTGCAGCTATCTAGATTGTGTCGTACATTCAAGAGAACATAGTTGGAAATCACTGAGCTCGACGAGGTAAGTGTACAAATTTTGTTTATTTGATAAAATAGTAGCTGTTATATCTGTTGTTGATCGGGCAATAACTTAGCAGGTGGATGATTACCCCTGAGTCACTTTTGTCCCCCCTCAAGTTGTTCCTAAGATTCTAAGGCACGTGGGGATGACAAGCGGTCAGCGGCAGTATTGCCAACTTACCGGATTTTCCACCAAATTTGGTGGATTTTTAAATAGATCAGCGGATAAATTTTCCACTTAGCGGACAGCGGATTTTTTGACGGATTTTCAAACTTCTTTTAGCAATTACCAACGGTAACTATATCACCTTTCATCACCATGAGAAAAAAATAACATAGAACTTAGTACAACATAAAAGTCTACTTATTCTCAATGTACTGAACTTATGCTGCATACTACGACTTGTTTCCTAGACCAGTTCTGGCCCACAGCCTCTGTACTCTTGATGACCCGGGTAGTGTCGTGTTTGATAGCATGTTTCTTTTGATATCAGGTTCTTTTGGTACGTCAATATGTCGAAGGAATAGGTTAAGAAGTAGTCAGATATGTCGTAAAGAGTAGTCAATATTAAACTTTAAAAGACTAGGTGGTTGAGCTTCCCAGTTATCGCAAACAGGGACGGTGCATCTATTGGCAGTGCAATATAAATGCGAAAGTGTTTGGCATTGTTTCCTTCCGCACTTATCAAAAACAATGAAAACAGTAATGAAAGTGAAAATAACCTTCGAAATAGATTTGAAAATTTTCGTATGTGATTTGTTGCTGTCAACTACGAGCATATACTTTGAAAACGAATTGTACCATGTGGCTTCATATGAAACCAAAGGACCTCAACCCAGCACATCTGCTTCAGAGCATATAGTGCGGGGAGGAGAAGATAATGAACTCCTGTTCTGAAACTGCTATTTTGCTTCAGTTGGAAACCATTCAAACGTAGGCCGTACCTCATCCCAAATAAGCACAGCCAGGAGGTTGGAAAAAAATATTGGGGAGATGAAAGAGAGCTGGCTTGTCTCTAAAGTCAACACAACCTACGTTAAACCTTTGGTGACTGTGCAGAAGCCCGACGGTACGTTGCGAATATGCCTGGATGCAAGGGCATGAATTTAGTGGCTCATTCCTGAGCATGCTCAAGCGACACTTATTAAGGAGGTTGTTAAGGAGGTTATTAAGAAATTTAGGAGCAAGCATCGTTTCACTAACATTGATCTCACCTCATACTATCACCATATAATGCTCGGTCCAAAGTCATATCCATGCAACCACTCTGCTCTGTCATTTGTTGTCCTTTTCAATTTCATGTAATTCCCACATCCTGTCTCTTTTCAACATATTCCACGTACTTTTTCTACGCCGTCCTCTTCCTTTCTTACTCAACACTTTCAGGTAAGACTATTAATGATGAAATTGTTGTGTGTAATTACATGTCGAATAAATTTCGTTCCCCTCGTTTCCATTTCCTTTAATATTCTTCCCTCTTCATGGACTTCGCGTAAAATGTCCATGTTGGTTTTTCTTTCTATCCAGCTCGTTCTTGTAATTTTGCGCCAAATCCATTTTTCTGCAGCTTTAAGGCGGTTTCTTTCCAGTTCACCCGTTTCCACAGAGCGACGTACTCCATACAAATGGAAAGCTTTTCTGATATACAATATATATATTCTGGTTAAAATGTGCTTCTTCGTCATAAATGCCTATTTTGCCAGTGTTATCCCTCTCTTCACTTCCAACGAACATCTGCTGTCCCCTGCGATCATGCTATACGTATTTTAAATAATAAAATATCTACCCGGTGAGTTGGACGTACGGTTAGAGGCGCGCGGCTGTGGGCTTGTATCCGGGAGATAGTGGGTTCGAATCCCACTGTTAGCAGCCCTAAAGATGGTTTTCCGTGGTTTCCTATTTTCACACCAGGCAAATGGTGGGGCTTTAGCTAAATCATGCCATGGCCGCTTCCTTCCAACTCCTAGGTCTTTCCTATCCCATTGTCGCCTTAAGACCTATCCGTGTCGGTGCGACGTAAAGCCACTAGCAAAAAGAATATCTAACTTAGAACCGTCGCTAATCATGTTCTTAGTATTGATTCAGTATTCATTATATTTTAATTCTACAATACTTCATAATGAAATGCTAAGATCTTGAGAGGAAACGTCTTTATTTAAAGATTGTAAGATACTAATATGTATTAGGATTATATTATATAGAGGTATTATAATCTTCCTTTATTTTAACACTACTGCTCAAGAAAGTGTTTAATTTTGGCAGGTGAATTCCATGTCTACCGATTGACATATTTTAAATGCCGTTATTATAAGAAATGCAGTTTCAAACGGACACTCTTCCGTCCTTGAAAACCTGGCCCAGTTTGACCGCATGATCCCGGGATCCATAGTCTGGCACCTTACCACTAATCCACGAAGGGATTCAAATGAAATATATTATTTAATGTACTACAAATAACATCAAATATTTTATCTGTCATAGAACATTTGCACAACTTTTATTTACTATAAAGAGAACCCTTATGATTTCTGAAAGTAACGTGTTCAGATTTCAGTATTTCATATTTATAAAAATAATAGAGTACCCTCATTTTATGAGGAAACCTCGGATCATTCTGCAGCCGGCCGACTTCCCTCTCCACACCACCGCACCGTGGGAAGCCAGATGTTCAGAATATCCCAGCAGGTAGATGCCTCTGAGGATTGTACCGGAAGGTGTGTACGACTGTTGCTTGCATGTTGTACCCTTGGAAACATAAGGCAATAGGGTGAATTATATATATTTTTATTTATTTAGAAGTGGCTTTACGTCGCATTGACACAGATAGGTTTTATGGTGACGATGGGATAGGTGAGACCTTGGAATGGGAATGAATCGGCCATGGCATTAAGGTACAGCCCCAGCATTTGCCTGGTGTGAAAATGGGAAACCACGAAAAACCATCTGCAGGGCTGCCGACAGTGGGGCTCCAACCTACTATCTCCCGGATGCAAGTTCATGGCCACACGCCCCTAACCGCAGGACCAACTTTCCCGGTTATTTCTTTTGTATTTAGTAATCGATGTGAACGTGAAATATGAGGGCCATTAAAAAAGAAATGAGTCGGTGGCTATAAAATGAAAATCGCTGAAATGATCATAATGCAATTGCCTGCGGAAGAAGGTGCGGTCCCTGTAGGTGCGCTGAGGTCTTAAACTCGCCGATGGAGGAATATGGGTGCACACCACGTTACGACAGAGCGAGTACGCACACGCGTTGATCATCCACTGCACCCATTCGTGCTGAAAACAGTGCAATGGAGACTTCAAAAGAAGAGCAAAGGGGTGTAAAGTGTTTCCTGACAATAGAAGGAGTGAAGCGATCGAAAAATTCATCGAAGAATGGCATAAATGTACGGAGAGCACTGCATGTCCATTGCAAGGGTCATGGCATGGCACAAGCGATTAAGGGAAGGACGCATGTCGTTGGCCGATGAAGTACGGTCTGGAACACCACATCGCATTACTGATGCCACTGTCCAGCAGATGAATGTCCTCATCATGTAAGACGGATGAGTTACGATAGCAGCCACTGCCGCAGAGGTCGGAGTGAGCGATGGTACTGTTCACGCCGTCATTAAGGATAGATTGAAATTTCGCTCTAAAAGTGTGCCCAATGGGTGCCTCACAGTATTCAACGAGCACAACAAGCATGTCGAATGAACCTCTCTCTTGAACCTCTGCTGTGTTGTGCCAAAGAAGGGATTGAGTTCCTGTCACGAGTTGTCGCTGGAGACGAGGCCTGTCGTCTTCACTTCGAACCCGAGTCAAGACGACAAAGTCTCCAGTGGAAGCATGCGGGATTGTCGCCACGCCAAGAATCCTACCGTGAGCTAAAGAACGCTCTGAGAGGCAAGAGATTTACCTCGGACACCAACGTCAATTTCGGAAGTGTTCACAACACAGACCCAGGAATTTTACGAGATGGCCATTCACAGCATTGTGTCGCATTCGGACAAGTGCCTCACCAGTGCTGGGCAATAATTCTGAAATAACGTTTCTTTTTTGAATGGCCCTTGTACTCGGTTGCACAGCGAATTTATATGGCGTAATGTTACTGGAAAATAGATAACTATATAAGATGCGTTCAGAGATTTTCTCGTAAATGTTTCGATTCTAACGTTCCTACAAAATCTTGCGTTTCGAAATTGATAAAAATGTGGCGTACTACAGGTTCACTTTTGATATACAGGGGAAGCGGAAAGAACACTTTTTAATTGATGATCAACAATAGGTTCAGTTTTTATGTATAGAGGAAGTGGAAAGGACACTATTTAACTTAAGATCAACTTGGGGATATCCGGATGCGGTTTGAAGCATGTCCCAGGAACTCACTTACTCGCCTAGCGCAGGAAACTATCATATCCCTGGGGTGGGCCCGCAAAACAGCCAGAGTGCTGACATTTTGACCATATAAAATAAGTTTAGTGTAAGAACTTCACCAGACTGATTTCACCCCACGATTAATGTTTTGTACTTGGTTTCGCAAAAAGTGTTTACAATCAAAACTTTTACCCTTAACTAACGTTTATGTCTGACGAAGCAAGCACGACACGCGGAAGGTGTGAGCTGGTGTTCCGCTGTAAACTCATTTTTTACACCTGACTTGCCACGATGTGGTTTGGGGAGCGGGAGGTTGGCCGGTGGCAGAATGATGTGGCAAATATATTCGTAAAATGACAGCACTGTATATTCCATATATTTTATTTTGTGCTCTTCCGTTTATATTTCAAGTATTTGACCATGGAGAAAACGCCCACCTTTGTAGATGTATGTTATCATTTTAAGCAACGTTTATTCGTTTCCACGTGTGAAGAAAAAAGGCAGAAGGGGTGGGGGAGGGACTGGGTCAGAGCCACGATCACAGGCATTTTGTATGTAGAGGTGGAATACCTTGCGTAGATGGTATTAATACAACCTGTGACAATAAATTTGGGTGAAATAAGTCAGAATGGTCGATCCCACAACACTGGCGGCACACAATTGTGCACCTGCGTAGCAGCAGGTTTTGACCACCTGCTCCCAACCTTTTCAGTTGAACATCGTGTGTGTGCCGTGTAAGACTTGTTTGACACAGTGCGTGTTTACTGCGTTGGTTCTGAACTGCAAACAGGTACATGAACGACCAAAAGATCAATGTACAGTTTTGTTTTTTAAGCTTGGTCAGACATCGAAAGGAACGCATGCGATGCTGGTACGTGTTTATGAAGATCAAGCGCTGTTCTTGAAGTGTGTGTAGACTACGAGTGGTTCGCCCGTTTTCAAGGAGGCCGGGAAAGTGTTATGACAACCTCTGTAGCGGAAGACCGGCGACTACCGTCAGTGACGAAAACATTGAGAAGGTAAGGACATTAATCATGAACGATCGGCGATTAACTGTGCGCATGATAGCAGAAGAACTGCAGATTAACCGTGAATCCGTGTGACAAATCGTTACCCAGACGTTAGGGAAGAGGAAAACGTGTTCTCGTCTTGTGCCATATCACTTGCCTGACGATCAGAAGCAGGCACTTTTAGAGGCTTCACAGGATTTTGTCGAATCGGCGGATGCAACACCGAATTTCTTGAACTGTGTCATTGAGGATGAAACCTGGTGTCTCAGGTACGACCCTGAAACGAAACGGCAACGCATGGAATGACGTTCTCCGGTATCCCCTCGTCGGAAAAAGGTCAGAGCCGAAAAGTCACGCTTGAAACTCTCTTTGAAAGGAAACAGATTTGACGATATTCCTGACATCCAACGAAACGTAACGAGGCTTTTGAACACCACTCCAAAAGAAGCCTTCTTGCAAAGTTTCCAGGACATGTATCGCCGATCTCAGCAGTGCATAGTTATGGGAGGGGACTATTTCGAAAGACTGTAAGGTCACTGGTCATCTATGTTGATAGTACAGGACTATTCACCGAACGTTGTCACAGGTTGTATGTTAGTGCGCAAAGTTTATGTTTAGAAATATAGTTTTGCTTTACCAGGGCTTCCCTTTTGCGAATGTTGTCAAATGAAATTGTTTCCAAATTTCATCGATTTGATTACATCTTCTTGTGTATCTTGAGCTGTATCTACCTCCATAGGCTAGAAGGGAGCAGTAGACGTACTCGGTTGCGGATTGCAGCGCTCGGTCTCCTCTGTGTCCTTACCTTGTTTGTCTGCTGCTTACGCTCATCGCTAGATATTTTGGGCTTGTTTAATTCCTCTTGATTAAATGTTCCCGCCGATTCCCGTTTGCGATAAGCAAGAACAATCCTTAAGATACTGAGTCAGTATAGGAAATCGAGCATGTGGCTGCGCTGTTGGAATCCCATAGCTGTCAGCTTGCTTTCAGAGATAGTTTGTTTGAATCTCACTGTCAGCAGGCCTGAAAATAGTTTTCCGTGGTTTCCCACTTTCACTCCAGACAAATGCCGGAGCCACTCCTTCCCACTCTTAGCCTTTTCTTATCCCATCTGTATCGGTGCGCTGTAAAGCAAATGCAAATTATATAAGAAAAAACGAAAAAAACAAAAACAAAGTTTCACGAAGTTCACAAATACTGCACACTTTTACACTACCTAATCAAGTTTAATTCAGAAATATTATTACAGGTACTGATAGACCTCGCGTAGTTGAACGACTAATATAATTTCGTGTGGCTATTTCTAGCAGAGTGCAGCCCTTGTAAGGCAGACCCTCCGATGAGGGTGGGCGGCATCTGCCATTTGTAGGCAACTGCGTGTTATTGTGGTGGAGGATAGTGTTGTATGTGGTGTGTGAGTTGCAGGAATGTTGGAGACAGCACAAACACCCAGCCCCCGGGCTATTGGAATTAACCAATGGAGGTTAAAATCCCCGACCCGACCGGGAATCGAACCCGGGACCCTCTGAACCGAAGGCCAGTACGCTGACCATTCAGCCAACGAGTCGGACGTTGAACGACTGACATCCCACGATACAATCTGTCAGGTCACCGTCTCGACAATTTTACCACACGCTGCGAGTTCCGATTTCACCGAACTGCTTACTATTACGCCATCTGACCGTGAAAAACTAGATTGCTAGATTTTGTAGTTTTGATATTATCGAAGGAAGTCTGGTGTACATGTTTTTGTGAAACACACATTTTTACCGGGGAAAACGATGGCAGGCCTAAGAAACGAAATGATAGACGTATTCTACATCAAAAAAATACTCGAAGGCTGTTGCTTTTTATATTCTCAGTGCGCGTCTGTGTGTGAATGAAGCAACCTTTGACGTCATAAATGACTTTCTTTGCAAGTTGCTTTACGTCGCACCGACACAGTTAGGTCTTATGGCGACGATGGGACAGGGAAGGGGCTAGGAGTGGGAAGGAAAGGCCCGTGGCCTTAATTAGGGTACAACCCCAGCATTTGCCTGGTGTGAAAATAGGAAACCACGGAAAACCATCTTCAGGGCTGTCGACATTGGGGTTCGAACCCACTATCTCCCATAAAAATTATTCTTTAATATGCACTGGTAGCTCTTGAAAGGCTTAATTAATCTCAACAGAACTTTCTCTGATGAAACTTCTCTTTCAATACCTCGCCTATCTATAATGTACATGCTACCAGCCACGCATAATTACTACGTGTAAAAGCGGTAGGAAATGAAATTTCAGAAGTGGTCGTTAGTACTACAGTACTTGCGTTGAAGGGATTACATCGTTAGACGCTTTTTTTTAATTTGCTGTTGACCTAGACGGTAAATGAGAAATGTAGAGCTACCGAACGAGTTGGCTATGCGATATTCATCACGTGACTGTGAGCTTGCATTCGGAAGATAGTGGGTTCGAACCCCACTGTAAGTATCCCTGTAAACGGTTTTCTCCGAGTTCCCATTTCCACACCAGGCAAATTCTGGGACTGTACTTTGATGTCACAGTCTCTTCCTTCATATCCTTCGCTGACTTCCTGTCCCGCCGTCGCTATAGGACATATCTGTGTCGGTGCGGCGTTAAAGAAATAAAATACCCTTCAACGTCATAATTAGTTTCATCAGGCGATTCCGACAATCCCCCATGTTAACACTTACTGTACAAGTTCATCATAGGCGCTGTTCCATTGTGAGTGGACCTGATTATGGCTCTAAGTTACTTACAGTATATATTAAGCCCAGCCTCATTTGCATACATCACTTTATCTCTTTTCTCATTTGCTTTGGCTCCATTTCTCTTACTCCCACCTCCACCTCTCACTGTGTTAACTTTATCTCATTTGTCAATTCCTTCTTTTTCACCGAAGCAAATAGTTTTTCTAAATCATTTTTCCCACATTTCTCGTCTGCTATGTTATCTAGTTAATGAAACCAGTCACATTCAAAGTAACACCAGTAGTAACGTATTAATACTGGAATCTTCTCAGTCTGTAAATGATGCACTGAATTGCCTTCCAAAAGAGTATTCTAGATGTGAAGTTTTCCAATACCTACTTTCATTCACTTATAGACAGTGTTTCTTTACTCTAAAGATTAAAACTTTTGTAGTCCGAATGTTAGATAACGTAGGACATAAATAATTCTGAATGATTCGCGCGATAGAGTTATACTGTTTGTTCCACTTGAATCATGGAGGCTTGAATTCCGATTTCGATAACTGTATATTATCTATACTTGCTCTTACCGAGCTCGATAGCTCCAGTCGCTTAAGTGCTGCCAGTATCCATTAATCGGGAGATAGTGGGTTCGAGCCGCAATGTCGGCTGCCCTGAAGATGGTTTTCCGTGGTTTCCTCTTTTCACACTAGGGAAATGCTGAGGATATACCTTAATTAAGGCCACGGCTGCTTCATTCCATTTCCTAGGCCTTTCCTACCCCATCGTCGCCATAAGACCCATCTGTGTCGGTGCGACGTAAAGCAAATAGCATTCTTCTGTACTTCTTTTTGGGTAGTCCGAATGTTAGATAATGCAGGACATAAATAATTTTGAAAGATTCGCGCGATACAGTTATAGGAACAGCAGCTTTCAATTTACTGAAGATATTTTTCACTGAATAACTTACTGTCCTGGGAAATTACTTCCTTAATTGGAGAATCCAGCCAAGTATGTCAAGAACCGAATTTTGCACCTTCCATCTTAACTGCATCATTCTAATGGATGCCTCAGTGCATATTTTGGCAAGGCACTGTTAATATAAAACAGGTTTCCTGGGTCTTCGGTTGCTGAGTACTGTGCTTTTGTTCGGTTAAAATGTTCCCAACATCAATAAAATTGATGTGCGACTCAGCAACACCTTGACGATTGTTTCAGGCACCATGAAGTGTACACCAACTCTGCAGCTCCTGCTCTGTGTCACACTGCTCCTTCACATCTTCTCTGGCTCCACGCTCTTATCAGAGATTATCATGAGATAGTAGAACATTAACAATTTTCATTTAATAGTGACATTGCTCACACATTCGACCAGGATTAAATCAAGGAACCCTCTCCTATGCACAGCTCAGAGGCTAATTTCAGAGCTCTTTACTCTAGCTAGCCACTGGTCACTCAACTAGGACTCCATTCCTGTTCCAGAATTTCGCAGTATGTTCTCTATCACCGTGAAGGATGCTGGATACGATCTACCTAGAAGGCTGTGGTATGGGCTGAATAGAATTTAGATCGGCTGTTGTGTATGCACTGAAGAGCTCCACAAATGGAGTAAGCTGTTGTGGTTTAAAATAATTAATTATCCACAAGGTCACGGGTTCCTTAACTATTTGTTTTACTTTATCTTCATTACTCAGAACTTACAGGGTAAGAAAAGAACTATTTAAAAAAGTGAAATTTGAGTTGTTCACTATTTCATGACGGAGGCAATGTTATTGTTCTAGACATCTTTCGAGGTAAGGATTTAGTTCACTTCCAATACACAGGTCACCACTAAATCACCACAAGAGAGTCCACGAATCTACGTGGGAAATGCACTGTTCGACCAGATTTAGTTCTTCGTAAAGGTACATTCATAATCTACGGGTAAAGGGGTTAATAGTGAATAATCTGTTCGTTGGATTTTTTCTGAATCTGACAGCGACTCTCTATTGAAAACTGTTCGTCGAGTATGAAGGCTGTTGTCAAGCGATCGATGGTGATCTTTTCCACTTTTCCACTGATAACAACTTTGAGATAAGTGTGTCTGAACTCCTTCACTTTGTAGGAGCCTGTGTAAGCTAGTTACAGTGGTGGTGATGCAGCGCTTTGGTATTAAAAACACATGGGGGCATGTTGTCAGATCTTTGGAGACCGGAAAACTTTGTCTGTTCCCGTATTGCGATGATGGGACAGGCTGCAGTAAGCGAATTGTCTACTGAAGACGTGTCGAAAAGTCTTGTTGGGCGATCATAGGGGCATAAGACACAAATCTTCCTGGAAGTTGGATGATTGAGCCATAGACTAACTCTGCAGGTGAACATCATTTCTGTGACTGCGGTACCGATATCCAAAGGGACTAAGGGAAGTGACTCCACCTTAGAACGTGATTTAAGCAGGTGGTACTTAAGGGCTGCTTTCGAAATTCTATGTTGACGTTATATTAGTCCATTAGATTGAATGTTGTGTTGTTCCGAGAACGTAAATACTTATCAATGGTCTTGAAGAGCATGTTTTGAAGTTGCCGGTCTTGATCGGTTGTTATGCGGGATGGTATACCAAATCTTGAGAACCAACACGAAATTAAGATTCTGGATACAGTTTCTGCTGTTTGGTCTTCCAAGGGTGATGCTTCCAACCAGCGGGAGAACCTGTCTACACCCATTGATAGATATCGGAATCTTTTTCAGGGTGGTAAAGGGCCACATTGATTTGTGTGAATCGTTCGTTAGTTAGCGGAAAATCTTCTTGAGCTGCTTGCTTGTGCTTGTTCACATTACATTTCAGGCATCCCAAATATGTTCGAACCCATGTCTTGCAATCTTTCCTTGTATTTGGAAAAAATAATCTTTCCTTGACCATTTTTGTTGTCGTGCAGACTCCAGGGTGTTTTTAGCCGTTGATTGCTGAAAGTGCTGTCTTTTGGAAATCTTGGGTTATGTAAGGACGAATGCGACCAGTTGTTATGTCGCAGTGAATAAGTTTGGTGGAATTAGACATGAAAAGTTTTGTCATCTTCACGGAGTTACTTTCCTTAAGCACTTCAGAATCATTTGTTCATTTGCCATGGCATCATAGTCTAGGAGTGTAGGTCAATATATGGTGCTTGTCAGTCAGTCACTACTGATCTGCATTTAGGGCAGTCGCCCTTGTGATAGAGTCTTTGTCTCTCTTTACGTAAATAATATGCGTGGCAATGTGTCTGAAACCACGCTATTGGCTCCAGGAATGTGCCTGATGCCTGTGGTAAACTCTGCAATGTAATTCAATTGCCGGGATCACCTGGGAGATGACTTTTTAAGTCTTGCTGTAATATGCAGCAGAATGGTTTATGATCTGTAAATATTATGGAATTCAGCCCTTCTAATTAATATCGGAAGATGTTAATTGAGCTTTAGATGGCCTGACGTTCTCGGTCATAGGCACTGTGACTTATTTGAGCCTTCGTTAAGCTCTCGGGGAAGAACTGTAACTGTTCCTTCACGCCGTTTACTTCTTGCTGGAGTACTGCCCCAATAGCAGTGGCCGAAGCATCAGTGATCAGTGATAGAGGAGCTTGGTGTTGCTGATGAGCTAGTAGTTTCTGCTGCAAAGGGCTTCAATGAGCGCATTAAATGAGTTTCTTCCTTCCTCATTCCATTGCTTTGTTTCTGAACTTCTAGTATCTTGCCAATATGGTGGTAAGTAGCTGCTGTATTTTTGCACAATTTGGAATGAACCTATGGTAAAAAATAAGCATGCCAAGGAACGCCGTAATGAAGTGGCTGATTGAGGCTCGGGAATATTCTTGATGGCTTATACTTTTGAAGGAAGTGGTTTCATATCATCTTTATTTATCATGTAACCCAAGAAGTGGATTTCTTCTGCAACAAAATGGTATTTTAAAACGTTAACACAGAGACCGTACTCTTAGAATATCTCAAAAATAGTGTAAAGTTGGCACTGATGTGTTTCTTTGTCAGGTGAAGTAACGTGTAAGTCATGAAAGTTACAAAAAACGAAGTAGAGTCCCATTATCATGGTGTTCCTAGATATTTGAAAAGTTTGAGCAGCATTTTAGGTCCAAATGTAATGTATGGGAATTCGAATTGTCCAAATGGAGTGGTGAAGCTTGTTTTAGGGATGTTGGCTTCGTGGATATGCATGGGTCAAGTCAAAGGATTAAGAATCTTGGCTACTAATAATGCATGGCTGCAATAAGTGAGGAAGTGTAGAAGACCTATATCCGGGAATACAATACTGTTAATTACTCTGTAATCACCACAGAGTCTGCAATCGCCAGAAAGGTTCCAATCAGTCTTTGTTTGGATAATACGGGGTTTCCCAAAAGGATTGTTATATCTGACAGTTCATCGAAGAAGACTGGGTATTTACGAAAATACTCCTTATAGACAAGCTTCGCAGCCACTTAAGAGTTCTTTCAGGAGATTTTTGTGGCTAAAAATCACATGTTTCTCAAACAGCTCTTCATGTACTTCTCGGGCCTCTTTCTCCGTTTATTAGTGTCCTTCTTTGCGTCCACAACACAGGAAACTACAATAGCTACACAAGATGCTTCGGAAATTTTCACAATAAAGTAAAATTCAAGTAACTAAATTTTCCGGGTTTTTTTTTTTAATTTTCTGTTGCAGCGTGCATGGCTGTACGAGTTGTTCAACAAGAGTTTATACAAACTGATCGGTTATGGATATGATAAAAAATTTGTTGAACAGAGTACAACTTGTATGTGGGCGAGGTTGTGCCAGTTAATTCCAGTATATGAGGAATCTTATCGAACTTAATCTTGACTTTAAATGCATCCGCATACTTAAACGAAATTTTGAAAAGTTACAGGACTGAACGCCAGTTATTAACTAAATCAAGTTTCCCTTCTTTATAAAGGATGGCGATGATAATACACTCGCGAACATTATGATCGAGAAATAGCGAACTAACAACAGTTCCTTATTCATCAATAATTAATTACAAATCAACTCCATTTTATTTTCAAATCATCGATTGGTCCTACAGGAATAACCTTCCATTGAAGTTAGAAACATTTCATATTCTAAGAAGAAAGTTTGTTGACCCGCCATCATCCTTTCTCGTTCCTTATTTCCAGTACCGTATGGATGCGGAGGAAGAATGCTTACTTCCGTTACTTGACACATCATATTAAAGGTCACATATAATGAACCGAATAAAAATATACTTAGGTAACACATAATATACATGTGTTAATGATAAAAATGAAATATGAACTTTAAACAAGTTCAGTGATTTAGTAATAGCTTCCAGTGAAGATTACCGCTTCTGAAATCCCGGATAATGCCCAACTGTGTTTCCATGTACACTTAGGAGCTCTGCGATTTGCGAGCAGAGGATTTACAATCTTGTAAAACATTGAGGTTCATGTCTGAATATGTACTACTTCTTCCTCTTCTACCGCTTTTCCCTCACTTGTGGGGTCACGGGTGCGAACTGTGCCGCACATGTGGATTTAACCCTGTTTTACGGCCGGATGCCCCTCCTGACGTTAATCTTATGAGGAGGGATGCAATCACTATTGCGTGTTTCTGTGGCGGTTGATAGTGCAGTGTTTTGTCTGAATATGAAAAGGAAACACTCAGTCCCCGAGCCAGAATAATTAGTCAGATGTGATTAAAATCCGCGACCCACCCGGGGACCCTCTGAACCGAAGGTCTCAACGCTGACCATTCAGCCAAGAAGTCGAACTTTTTGAATCTATATCGGTAAATTTGATAAATACGGTTCCGTATACTGCCTATAGTCAGCCTAGTAACCGAGTGGTGGAAGAATAACATCCCTACTAGAAGACCCAGCGTTTGATTCATGGCCCTTCGAAAGACTTGTAAGCTTGGACTGATAATTAGAGTTGAAATGCGTTCCGTCAGTCTTATGCAGGGCACCGAGGAGCTGTTTAACATTGAGGGTCAAGGACTTGGTCAGGAAATCCAAGGAATATGGTTGAGGATAAAGTCTCAACGACCACGTTACTTTTCACCATCTCTATTTCAGTCGTCTTAACAGGCCCAAGCCCCTTCGTGAACTATATAAGCCAAGGATTCAATTTAGTTTATTATATGTTACTACGTACGTAGTTAGAATGTATTTAACTTGGCTGAGTGGCTCAGACGGTAGAGCGCTGGCCTTCTGGTTCCTGGCGGGTTGGGGGGTTCGATCCCGGCTTAGTCCACTGATACTTGAAAAATTCTCAAATACGCCAGCCTCGTGTCTGTAAATATACTGGAACATAAAAGAACTCCTCCGGAACAAAATTTTGACACTCTGATGTCTGAGAAAGCCGCCGGAGTGCTGTAGTTAGCGGGGCGTAAAATCAATAACATAATTATTGATATTTATGAAGAATGTCTTCCAGTTTCCGTGAGCCAATCTTATTTATATATTCCTAATTCTGTCTGTCTTTCCCGGGATATTGTGAAAAGAAGAACGCGGCTGAAATTGACACCAGTTATAGGTTACAAGAACAATACAGCCATGACCATAATATTTTCTGTTTTTGGAAAATACATTCTTTCACTGAAATGAATGAACAATCTTCGCTCTCCTGGCGTATACAGCGGCACTACTTTCACCTATAAGCAAGAGACGGAACTCCTACGACCAAAATTGGGGAATAGCATCTAACAAAGTTTCGTGGTGAATGCTTCGTTGAAGGTATGTCCATCTTAGTTTTACGATTCGCGTGAGGTAGAAATTTTACATACTTGGTAGTTTTTGCATAAAATTTAGCTAGGTAAAATTGTCATTTTATTGCACGTTGTGGCAGTGAGTCGGCCTCTCAATGCTGGGTTTCGTGGTTCAAATACTGG
The DNA here is from genome assembly GCF_040414725.1 of Anabrus simplex. Classification (NCBI taxonomy): domain Eukaryota; kingdom Metazoa; phylum Arthropoda; class Insecta; order Orthoptera; family Tettigoniidae; genus Anabrus; species Anabrus simplex. The sequence goes on along the minus strand of NC_090270.1, from coordinate 144,891,387 downwards.
TCACTCCATTTGAGATTTGTGCTGGACAAAGGGGAGGCGGGACAGGGTTTTTCCGGGTACTTCAGTTTTTCCTGTCTTTCATTCCAGTAACACTCTCCAGTATCATTTCATTTCATCTGTGAGTCAGAATAGTGGGACTGGCTCGGACACTGACACAATTCCTATCGTTGCCGCTAACTGGGGGCTTCATTCATTTCATTCCTGACCCGGTCGAATGACTGCAAACAGGCTGAGAATTTTCATATGTCGTATTGCTTGCTTTGAAGTTGGAGTTGCTATTGTGCTGTCAGAGTCAAAGCCAACGGACACGAGAATTCTACATTGTGATTTGAATTTGCTAAAATGTTAAAATCAGATGAAACAAATGAAGGGATGCACTTAGGGAAAAAAAGTGAAATTAACATATAAACGACAGGAAACTGACTGCATGACTGCCAAAAGAACTTTTAAACTAAACGAGAGTGAAAGATTTGCATATTCGAATTAGAGTGAAGGCTTCTAAACTCGACAAAGGGGAGCTAAGGCTACGTGATACTGTCGAGATTCCACAATATCAGATTTTATATTCTGCACAATTTTTAGATTTTTTTGATCCAAGTGAAAATTCAAATTTTTCGAAAGTAGCAATTTTATGTCTAAAAGTTAATTTCTTCAACCAACAAGATACAAACGTTTTGAAAGATGATCAAGAAATGTGTATGGTAATTATTCCGCAGAGGGCGTCAGTGAACACCTCCCATTTACAGTTATACTCTAAATGGTTTGCAAGGAAATGTTATAATTAGAGATAGGACTTTTAAATGCATTTGCGCATATGCAATTGCATATTTTGTGGGTTTATTGAATTTATTGCATATTACAAACTTAACAGCATATTTGAACATACACATTTGCAATTAAGCATAATTTAAAACAAAATTAGTTTTGCCTGCGTGTTACATATCCCTTGCAAGCAACTTTCTGAGTAACAGATCACGAGGTAACAGTATTTTACGCAAGCACCTTGCCTGGCTGTTTCACGAAAGCGATGGGGTGGGACGTTCCTTTCACCTTCTGGGCAGCTAGCACTCCGGGGTTGGTTTTGTGAGGAGGTTCTTTATTTAGTGTGTTACTTTATTCTTGGTCTGCATATCTTTTACTCAAAATGCTTCGAGGGAAGAGGAGCAGGAAGTAATTATTAAATCCGTGGGTGTTAGGTAATAGTGATTATACAGCTGATGGCGTTGTCGTCTATTTTCAAGCATGCCCGAAAGAAGTCAAGAGTGAAAAGAAATTTCACCTTGAACAACATGCAAACATGACTGTACATATTACGGTAAAGGAGGGAAAGAACAACAACGAACTGCAACTACATATTTCTTACGCATGCAAATCCGAAGCCTCCACTTAATACATTTTCAGCCAATCTTTGTCAGGCATTTTAAAATACATTTGGCGTATGCAAATGTACATTTGCGCATTTATTGAATTTATTGCATATTCTAAGCATAACAGCATATTTTAGCATATATATTTGAAATTAAGTATAATTTGAAACGAAATTGGTTTTGCCTTTGTGTTGGACATATTTTGTAAGCAACTTTCTAAGTAACAGATAATGATGTAACAGTACTTTACCTGGCTATTTAAAGAAAGGGAATACCTTAAACAATCCAGTTCTACAATCTACTAATACGTAAACCAAAATATCCCAGGACTAAAGAAACATTAAACAATAAGTACCTAAGTGAAATCAGGGGTGTCTTTGCCCGATGAATGTTCGAAACCTTTGGTGCCACTATATAAATTTTGTTCCATCACTTCATTTGATGTAGAAAAGTCATTCTCGGCCTATAAACTTATTTCGACAGACAATAGACATAATTTGTCTCCAGAAAACATATAAATTTTGATTGTTTTTAGTGCATACAAATCCGTTCCGTAGTTATAACACCTGTTCTGATTCTGTAGAGTTAACATGTGAAAAACATGGGAAGTTCAACTTTTACACGAGCATGTTGATTTTAAAATTTTCAAACAGCAATTTCGACTGTTGAAGACAGAATTTAATACTAGTTTGTGATAAGGGTGTTGAAATCAAGTTTCTGGGACATTTTTACTTGAATTGAAAAGTATTTTGAAGGATCCTGCTCTCCAAAAAAACTAGTATGAATATTATGCTTCTTGGAATGAAATACATTGACGATTCTTTACCTCGTTTCTCATCCACATTTCATAAAAACAATTCCAGAAGATGAACGTTTTGTCTGAAATGTATGTGATGGTGGAGAGATGAGTCAGTTTAACCTTTAGTCAAGTATGGTCACGTCTTGACCTGCCTGTCCCCGCCCACACACGCCCGCGCTGTTTGTTCCTGCCGACATTCACATTCCTCGCCTTACGAATTGAATTATCTTAAACAGCCGTGTAGAACCAAAGGAATGTATATAAACGGAACGAAAGGAAAATACACCACCTGAAGGGTATACTCTCACGGGACTTTCTTAGAAGTACGCTCACTCAATCGTTAAACTTTCAATCTTCACGAGCTCCAGGGCTAAGTACACTAATTTTCCAAAATGATCAAAATATTGTTTACATATTATGATGGATAAGCCTTCCGTAAAATATGTGAGTAATCAAACAATCTGCCCCTCAGTGGGTGGCGATCATCCAAGAAAATCTTGGCGTCTCCTGTGAGGCGACTACATGACCAGGTGTTGGTTTATATTTAGACGAGGGATTAATTTTTTATAATAATAATAATAATAATAATAATAATAATAATAATAATAATAATAATAATAATAATAATAATAATAATGTAATAATAATATATTATCATTATAGACCATTATGCCTTTCAGCGTTCAGTCTGCAAACCTCTGTCAATTTATTAAATGTCGCCACAATTCTCTATTTGCATCTAGTGCTGTGGCCTCATTTAGTTCTATACCTCGAATTCTGTCTGATAAATGTGCCGTTGTGGTCTAGGCTTCACTAAAACAGCTCTCCACTGAATCGACTTGGGTCTATTCTCTTAATCAGTACCGAATTTAGTATTGATTTAGGAGTACGGTATGTGCTGCGGAAACGAAACTGAGGAGAGAAATACAAATATTCTGCTTTCTGATATGTGCCTTTCCGTGGTTTCCTCATTCAGCTCCAGGAGACTACTGTAACTGTAATAGTAATGTAGAGCCTATGACCACCTTCTACCAAATCCTAGCTTCACCGCAACGAGAGAGGCGAAGTGAACACGATTCACTCGGTTAAACTCTTTCAAGAGTAATTTTATATCTTCTCTACTGTTTCTAAAAGTGAAAATATATACATTTGTAATCCTTTCCAGGGTAGAAAGGATGCCTTTTCTTGTGCTTTATAAATGATCCCAGACCTTGGAATGAGGCGTGGTACCTAAAAGGCATTGTAACAGGCTTCCCACCAAGGCGGCTGGAGTTCGAATCAGGGATTTTTTAAATGAAAAGTAATACTGGAAGTCCTGTGGCTAGCGTCACATTATCAACAGTGAAGGTTGCTGACTGGCTCTTCTTCAGCGAGTACAACACTGGATGAGCTGCGTCGGCTGGAAGTTGCAGTTTAACTTTAATAATAATAATAATAACAATAATAATAATAATAATAATAATAATAATAATAATAATAATAATTTGGAAGATTCTGATCACGGCGAACAGAAAAAGAATGTTCTCCTTTGGACGTAGCATAAGAATAGGACCTGATAGGTTAGAAAACAAGATACTCATCGTTCAAGTGAATAGAAAAACACACGTTCAGTGGGTGAAAGAAGCCCATCAAGATGTACAAAAATGTGGGAACAAGGCTAAAGGCGTACGAACGTGTTCAGAATGTACTAGGAGTGAAGAGTCTTCCCGAAGATAATCCGAGGGGAAGAAAAACGGTATTCGCGAAAGAAGGATGAGCGAGAGTGGGCCAGAGAATGAAGGAGTGCTGACAAGAGGGAAAGAAACTTTTAAAAATTAGGGGAATTAATGCAATGAGAATCTATAGATGGCTGTGACGATAATAATAATAATAATAATAATAATAATAATAATAATAATAATAATAATCTTCTTTTCCTACCGCTTTTCTCACACTTGTGACGTCGCGGGTGCGAACTGTGTCGCGCATGTCGATTTGACCATGTTTTACGACCGGATGCCCTTCCTGACGCCCACCCTATATGGAGGGATGTAATCACTATTGCGCGTTTCTGTGGTGGTTGGTAGTGTAGTGTGTTGCATGAATATGAAGAGGAAAGTCTTGGGACAAACACAAACACCCAGTCCCCCAAACAGAAGAAGTAATCAGAGGTGATTAATTTCCTCGACCCAGCCGGGAATCGAACCTGGGACCCTCTGAACCGAAGGCCTCAACGATGGTCATTCAGCCAATGAGTTGGACAATAATACATACATACATACATACATACATACATACATACATACATTATCATTAGAGACTGTTATGCCTTTCAGCGTTCAGTCTGCAAGCCTCTGTGAATTTACTAAACGTCGCCACAATCCTCGATTTGCAACAAGTGTTGTGGCCTCATTTAGTTCTATACTTACTATCTTTAAATCGTTAGAAACTGAGTCTAACCATCGTCGCCTTGGTCTACCTCTACTTCTCTTACCCTCCATAGCAGAGTCCATTATTCTCCTAGATCACCTATGCTCCTCCATTCGCCTCACATGACCCCACCACCGAAGCCGGTCTATGCGTACAGCTTCATCCATCGAGTTCATTCCTAAATTAGCCTTTATCTCCGCATTCCGAGTACCTTCCTGTCATTATTCCCACCTGTTTGTACCAGGTCTGTTACTTCTAACTTATGAATAAGATATCCTGAGTCCACCCAGCTTTCGCTCCCATAAAGCAAATAATAATAATAATAATAATAATAATAATAATAATAATAATAATAATAATAATAGAAAACTAAGCACAAATTTACGGAGGAACACACAAAAATAATGGAATGAAGTCGTCAGAAGGACGAAAAAATGTGGTGTCAAATTTCCCGTTGTGAAAATCAAATTAATATAAATATGTCTTTCTATAAAGGAAACTCAAATTGATAACGATTAGTTTATTTGCGCCTAACGAAACGTTTTCGAGAGACATGTGTATGGAATTTGGAGTCGACAAGTGTAGGATTTATTGCATCGAAACGGGGGCTGGCCCAGGGACTATGAATACCACGAATTAAATAATCAGTTCTCTATAGTATGATGATCAGGCTGCTTTGATAAAATAGCCTTCTCTATGTCTCTCATTCACGGCCATCCATCAATACTTCACATCGCATCCTGCAATATCACATCGACCATCTGTACTCTAACGCCCCTCTTCTACACAAATAAAGCTGGAGACTGTCTGCGACCTGTTATTTCGTTTATTTTTCTAATTTTTCAGACATTTATCCGTTTTATGTCAACTCAAGACCGTATACGTGAATATTTAAGTTTCGCGTCTGTTTGTCTGTCTGTTCCACCACCACGGCGAAGCGGTTCGATCGATCTCGACCGAACTTCATATTTAGAGTATACTCAATCAAGAGCAGGTTTAGATATGCATTTGGTTCAAAATTCACAGAACACACTGGGGATTTATAGGAAGGTCCAACAAGTTATTTGATATTTTCTCATACACACTTGATATTCTGTAAAATCTGTAGACTAGATGTGAAACGTCCCTTCATTTCAAATAACTTTCGTTATCTACATAAGTTCGATTGCTTTCAAATGAAGGATTTCATGCTCTGCATTGAGTGACGGACAGACCGACAACGAACCTACCGGTTACCATTGCAACGTCTGACTGCTTGCCAGCAGGAAAGTAACGTGATGCCATTTTCTTCATCATTCCTGTAAACTTGTGGTTGTTCGTTGGGTAGAAGGCGAAAGAGACGTCGAGCTGCCATTCTGTGAGATATTTGCGGAATACCGTTGGAGGTTACAATAGTCTTCGATGAGTTCTAAAGATGGCAGTTAATATTTCAACAGTACCGCGGAGTGTGGTCAATTATTTCACACCGAAAAGTGTTTTCTGGCACTTGTTATCATTGTTACCGTATTTCCCTTCTACTTCCGCCTTCTTCTTTAATTTCCTGCCTTTGCCTTGCCCCTTCAGGCTTAAGTAATAACGCCATAAGTCATCCTTCGTCTTATCTAATTACCTAAGAATCCCTGCGCCTGAATTTCTCCTCTCTTATCGCTTTCCTAAATTTGTAACTCATCACAATTAAGTGAGGGACATTTCATTTTTCCATACATCCACATGATAATTACATATTTATCCTATCCCACTATCCTCAGTTGTTGCCCTACCTTCAGTTAATGTCAACTTTCTTAGTTGTCTTATTTTATTTTTTAATTTATCCGTATGTATGCGAGTGCTAATCCCGAAACCTGGACTCTTTCCTTTGCGTGATACACTATTCCTTTCGAGCATTTTATCGTTAACAGTCTATGATCTCGCCAATTACTTCGCAAAACGTTCTGTTAACTGGAACTTATTTACAGTCGATAGGTAGGTTGTGACACTTTTGAGACCTGGTGTCCCTTTGTAGGGCAAATAGAAACCGAACTGCTAGCAGAAATTCTTCGTTCAAAGCCTAAAACACCAGTATGCGTGTAGGGCGTCTGAGAATGCTTCTGAACGCGAGGCCAGTTTGAATGTGCTTGAATTTTGGAAGATCGAGCTCGATAGCTGCAGTCGCTTAAGTGCGGCCAGTATCCAGTAATCGGGAGATAGTGTGTTCGAGCTCCACTGTCGGCAGCCCTGAAGATGGTTTTCCGTGGATTCCCATTTTCACACCAGGCAAATGCCGGGGCTGTACCTTCATTAAGACCACGGACGCTTCCTTCCACTTCCTAGGCCTTTCCTATTCCATCGTCGCAATAAGATCTATCTGTGTCGGTGCGACGTAAAGCAAATAGCAAAAAAGAAAAAAATTGGAAGAAATTTAGGGAGCGATGCTGATAGCAGGCCAGATTCGGAGCAGGCCAGATTCGGCTTGCAGAGAAAACGTCATTGAAAATCTAGGGCATCTGAGGCTGCTTTTAATAATGTTGCTTTACATCCCACGGTTTCCGAAGACACCGAGGAGCCGGGCATTGTGTTCATTTATATACAGATAGATATACCACCACGAGCTTTGCAGATATTCAACTTCCCATGAGTGACACCTCTTCACATACCATCGAACTGAAGCAGGATCAAACCCAATTCCGATTCTGAAATGTGGTGCTCATCATAAGAACGCAAGTGTGAATATTTCTTTCACCCAGTAGAGGAAAAATTTGTCCAAAGCGATGAATTATAGTTTTCATGGGCTCTATAGTTTCCTGAAAGTCCAAATTTTAACCCCCCTCCCTTACCCCACAAATACAAGATAGCGGAAAGAATTTTCCAGTTGAGCTAAGAAATAGAAATTTGGCAAAATTATACATTTGGTCTGTAACTGATGGAATAATTCAAAGATCCTCAAATGTGTAACTTTTTGGCACCGAAAATTATCGAAATGACGATGCATACCTTCGTTTCGGCGTAATTGGTGGCTAAACGGTAAATCGCATCACAAAACAGATAGCAAAATGGCTGCCCAATTTCGAATGATCTATAACATTCGTCGTGTGACTTTTGTCGTATCTCGATCCCTTATACGTTAGATATAACTGCATTTCTCTGTTGCAGGTAACGTTCGTAATTTTTACACTTATATTTTATAGTATGCAAGGAGGCCTGCCACCATTGTAATCAAAACTCCCAATTTCGATTGTGACTGGCGAAAGGCAAATGTGGCTGCCATTATAATTAAAACTCCCCAACTCCGTTGCGAATGGCATTAGGAAAAGGGCCTCCCATTATAATGAAATCTTCCCGACTCGATTGTGAATGGCAGTAGGCAAGTGAACCTGCCGTTATAGTAACAACTCCCGAACTTGATCGTGATTGGCAGTAGTAAACATGCCTGCCATTATCACCAAAGCTCGCCAACGCGCACCTTACATCGGAAACGACGTATGGAGACCTCCCCAAGGCGTTTGTCGTGTACCCGATGATATCTAAATCATGACACGTTGAAAAATGGCAGTGTGAGCTTGCTGTACAGCATACATATCCTTCTTACGAGTGCACAGGGTTAACCCAACATTCAAGAATGAAGTATCTCTCATTTCGTTTTTGCGAGCCCAAAATCCGTCTCTTTCCTTCGCACAGAGCTCAGCACTCAGAAAGCTCTGTTCGTGCAGACCTTGCGGAGCTTGGAACATTGTCCAGTTGCTGTTGTATCCACATGACCTTTATATCATCAAGTTTTCAGTCCATCGCTATCTTGTCCTCAAGTTTTCTGGTCGTCACCATTTTGTCCATTAACGTTTTGCCTAATGTTTTCATATCAATTATGTTCATACCCACGTCGTTTTCCCCACTACCGTAATGCTTATTTTAAAAATTATTTTTCATTGTACATATAATATTTAAAAATATCGACTTTATTTTTGAGACAAGTTTCTGCAATAATAGAAATATTTTACGTAGGCTTTAATGCCATTTATTCAAAAACAATTTTACGTATGCTTTAATTCCACTCGGACTACTTCAAGCTATTATATTGCTGATTACTCTCTTCCTCTAAATTGCCTTCTTCATCGTAGAGATTTTGTTTATAACTGATTGCCGGAAGATGCTGATGTTTTCTGATATTTTTGTAATTGGCATAATTGGAAGGAGTGCGTTCATTTTGGCAAGTACTGTATCAGACAAGTATGTAACGTTCGAATTCCCTCCATACGAGAATGTTGCTGTAAGCTCTGTTAAACTGAATACGAAACAGAAGCAACACAGAATCATAACTTTAAATTGGAAAGAACGACTGCACATATAAATAGTAGACAAGAAACTTTGATATAACAATTGTCTTCGGGACTACAACGTGTGAACGAAAAAATATGGACAAAGTAGCATATGATCATAACAACAACTTAGTGGATGTTTCTTTTTCAAAGCTTGAGGACAAGACGCAAATGCATAGTTTCAATGCAGCTACATACCTTAATAAAACGTTTTAATGACATGTTTCATGTTAAATTAATCTGATAGAAACATGTTCATTCATGCATATGTGTGCATGTTTTGGGTGATTTTGATGTCCAGAGCACATATATATTTTAAGTGGCGAATATGTTCCTGAGCTTACTGGACGTCACTATGGAGCTCTCTGAAAGCTTGGACGAGCTTGTTGCTGTGATTAGTAGAGTGAACATAACTGGAAAATGTATCAATGATATGAAGCAGAAAATTGCAAACGTTCTGGCAAAGAATAATAGGCTAAAGTAGCTAAGTGAAATTAGCAAATTCCTTGAAGATTTCAATCGTGGCGTGAATACTTACGTTAGACTATTTTACGGTTTGTACTGTCACTTCTTGTGATACTGAAAGGACATTTTATTTGCATAAGTATTTTTGAATTTACATTTTAGTTGAATAATAAGAAAGGGTAATAATAAAATGTATTTGTGTAAGTAAGGACGTATTTATCGTTATGACTAAAAATGTGAATATTTCATCCTATGTTGCTAGTGTGTTTCTTTTCATGAATTCTACTAGACAGGATTTCATATTCATAGTTTTCAGTGTTTCACGTATAAGTGGATATATTATAACGCATATATGCATGAATATTTTGAGATTCTAAGGAGACCTACATTTAATTCTCAACACTGGTTATGACTCATTCAACTGGTCTGTAATCGTTTCGTTATCATTATTAAATCAGTAAACGGGGACGCTGTCATCCTTGAACATCCCTCCCAGATCGGATGAAAATCAGTTTACGCCTACTGTAGCTTTATTTCCCATAAGAGGAGCCATTCTTTTCGGTCCAATGATTTACAAAAGAAAACATCACACAGATTATATAAGAGCGGCATCTTAGGTTTTATCAGAGATTTTTTCTTCAATGAAATATTCATGACCATTATTATATTTATCTACAAAAACAATTTATTTGAACAAATTAATTAAATCTTGAAAAAACGCTACATTGAAAGGAAATAATGGCGTAAAGTTTTGTACAAAGTGAGAGAAGCAACTCATTAAAGGTTGAGGGTGCTGCGGCTTCATGCTCACCGCGCAGTTATCTCCCCTCTGTATCAGCTGATTTCTTTTTAATCATAGTTTAATTACAAACCACGAGGTGCACTGAAGCAGATGTATTCTCTTCCAACCCATAGCACCTCTCTTCCACTAACTAATATTTCATTATTTATATTACCCTAGTATGAACGTGTTTTTATCAGCCCTAAATATCATTGTTTAGCTTGAAGCGATCCAATGAAACTGTTGTTTTAATAATAAGTTTATAGTTTAATTGTTAGCTGCCCCCACAAGCTAAGCGCATTGTAGTGAGATGCGGCGTGGAGATAAGAGAAGCCAATTGGATGTGGTGCTTACACCATCTGGGAACGCTGTAAGGCTGCGGGCACGGTACGAACCGCCTCGTCTCACACCTCAGTGACTCAGGCTGAAACAAAAATATTGGTACATTATCGTCTGTAACGACAAGATAGCGATACAAGAAACTAACTTTAGTGCGGGTAATATTGCAGCAGAGATAACAGTGGACTTACAGAAGTGACAACCGCTGTTTAATCGAGTTGTAGCAATACTTACTGGCCAGTCGGTATTTTAAAATATCATTCAACTTATCTCACAGTTCGAGATGTAATTATGATCAGAGATATGAACGGTACTTTGTAAAACAATAGAAGATTTCGTATCTTTCTTATTTCTCGTATTGATGGCTCATATACTCTTTTATAATGTGATTAATTCGCGGGATTACAGAGAATTTTTCTGGCTTGCTCATTGCCACCTAGTTCTTATCTTCAGTAATATCTTAATGATGACTATTCAATTTCTTTATATTTTCTTTTTTTTTTGCTACTTCTTTAACACTCCGACGATTTTCGGCGGAAGGATGGGAAAAGGCTAGGATTGCGAAGGTAGCGGTCATGGCCTTAATTAAAGTACAGATCCAGTATTTGCCTGGTGTGAAAATGAGAAACCACGGAAAACCATCTTCAGGGCTGCCGACTGTGGGATTGGAACCCACTATCTTCCGAATACAAGCTCACAGCTGCGCGACCCTAGCCGCATGGCTAACTCACTCTGTTAATTCAATTTCGTAAGATGTATAAAATCGATCTGCTTGTACTAATAAATGAATATGATGATGATGATGATCATGATGATGATTGTTTAAAGAGGCCTAACATTTAGGTCATCGGCCCCTACTGATAAATTAATGAGGATTTCCAGGTGCCCTAGAAACTTACAAATGTATACCACAGAACTTGATATACCCAGGATTCCAATAAAAAAAGGCGATTCCCGAAACTCTCAGAGAGGATTGAGATGAGGGGTTAGAATTATGGCTCAGAAGCAAACAAAAATTTGTACGCAAAAATAAAAATATTTTCACTTTTTTCGGAAAGCAAAGGCAAATAGTCTTCGTGGCTTAAATGTTTACTGAAGGTTTTTAGCATCAGACCCCAGGAAGATTCGATATAGCCTGTTGTGGTGACGTAATTTAGAAGGTCCAATTGTTACCAAAGTAACATTATCTCATTACAGGCGTGACGACCCTTGGGAGAGTGGAAGGTAAAGTCTTCCACTATATCTAACCTCGGCACTAAGCAGTGTAAGTGGTTAGCTCCATTTCCTTTATATCTATAGGTTCAATTGTTTCTGCGAAAAGTGTGCCTGCGAGTAACTGATGATAATGATGATGATGCTTGTTGTTTAAAGGGGCCTAACATCTAAGGTCATCGGCCAGAGTAACTCGTGCAATACCATGTGCTCATTCTGTTTCGAGTAGTTGATCCTGGGAGAGGTGAAAGTTCCTCTAGAAAGGAGCGAGTAAAGTCAGATAATACAAATATTGTGCATACATTTTCCATTTACTTTTTTGTGTCATTTCATTGTTATAAAAATCCATGCTGTTGTAAATGCAAACTGTTTGTTTTCCCTCATGTTGCATGTTAGTGATGCTAGTAATGAAATAGAATGAAACATAAATTAACAGACAATAAATTAGTGGGATAATTACAAAGCAAGACTGTCGTCTTCATTATCAACAAGTATGGATGTTTTCTTCCTGAAGAAGTACTTCAATAGCAGAACCGGATCTGACCTTCCTCTCTGATATCTGTAACAGTCTGAAGTAGAACGGTCCACACCTGGAAATGAATTACACTGCAGCTTTAGTTTTGCTTTTGTTGATATTTGGGCTGACTTATCGACAGTATGTTGTCTTACACCTGCCGACATCGCCTGTCTTTTCTTCCCCTCTCCTGCATGACTTATGTGTTCCGACAAAGACGAATTGGTAGGCGGATAACCAGAGCGATGAAACTGTGGAAACTGGATTATTGCAGGTGTTTTGTGTAAGGCATTGAGGAATAGGTGGGCGGCTTACGGTTTTCGTCTGGAGATGGATAGGAGTCGACCCCTACAAGGATAAATGCAGCTTAAAACACGAACAGGATACGTTGTGAGGAGAAAAGCAACTTTTTTATAATACCGACCTTAATTTAGCCAATGAACACGGAAAAACGTACTCTTCGACATTTTCAATAAATAGATAACTCATCTGAGAATTTCCTACAATGAGAATACTAGATACACATTTTCATTTAATACGAAGTCTAGTCCCATGCCAAAGTGTTCAGCATGTTGGTCTTCAGTCCTCTGGGATTCTACGTTCGCTTCCAGGTGGGACCATGAGATTTAAAAAAACGGTGAATTCTCTTGTCTCTGGCCTGGGCATTTGTCCTGTTCCCAACACCCTAAACTTATACACCACACACAACACTACCCTCCACTTCACCAACATGGCAAACACTGTTTACTCGTCGGAGGCTCTGCCTTACAAGGGCTGCTTGAGGCTAGTAATAACTACACTAAATTATCCGCATTCTTAAATAAGGATTAGAATAATGTTGAAGTTCCGTGCATCTCTTTTGGTTTACTTTGCCCACTGGTACGAAGCACATATTTTTCAGAGAGGATAAACTACGCTGATGCTATGTATTCAACATTCAATCATTTACAAGAGATTTCATGAGATGTCATTGTGTTGGACTTTGTTCGGGGAAAAAGAATGGTTCCTTAACATCAAAATAAATCTAGTGATACGAGGTTAGGTACACTTAAATTTCAGTCGATTTTACAAGAATTTGATGATGATGTTAACAGGTTAAACATCCAAGTCATTCGCCCCGTCGAGATTTGATACCATGAATAAGTGTGTCATAGAAGGCAAACGTCTGAACTACTACGCCACTCGGCCGATCTCAGACAGTATACTATACGTATTGTCCCCCTCTACTCTGAGTGAACTATTGTCCATGGTAACCTATCTTACTCCAGCTATATACCAAACCAAACCCCATGGCACTACAGCCATTGGAGGGCGCTGCTCATCCCGAAGGCCTGCAGATTACGAGGTGTTGTGTGGTCAGCACGACGAATCCTCTCGGCCGTAATTCTTGGCTTTCTAGACCGGAGCCGCTATCTCACCGTCAGATAGCTTCTCAATTCTAATCACACAGGCTGAGTGGACCTCGAACCAGCCCTCAGGTCCAGGTAAAAATCCCTGGCCTGGCCAGGAATCGAACCCGGGGCCTCCGGGTAAGATGCAGGCACGCTACCCTACACCACGGGGCCGGCACTCCAGCTATATACCTAGGTAAATAAAACAACACGTCCTGACTGACTGACTGCCTGACTGACAAATTCGTCATACCAAGCCAAAACTACGCGACATAAAGAAATACAATTTTGGGGATACATATATTACAGTGCAGGCGCTCGCTAAGGAAGGATTCCTGGATATTACCACACTAAGGGGTCAAAATTTTCAAATTGTGTGTATCTATATCTCAAAAACTGAAGACGTATCAGACTTGAAAATTGGTACTTTAAGAATAGAGAAATAAGTATTATTTTGTTTTCGGAAAATCCACTTACGAGGGGTAAAAAAAAAGTGAAAAAGTGGTTGAATCCTCGTCATGAGGATAATTATATATCCAAAACTGAAGATGTTACAGACGTGAAAATTGGTCCATGGAATCTTCTTTAAAAACAAAGATACACGCCCTTTCTGTTTTCGGAAAATCCACTTGAGGGAGAGTGAAAATAAGCGAAGAAAGGGGCGATTATAATGAGTATATCTCAAAAACGTAACATTTTACAGCCGTAAAAATTGATATTTGGAATGTCCTTTCAAAGTAATGAAATATGACTTTTTGTTTTCGGAAAATTCACTTAAGGGGCTAAAAAGGACTGAAGAAGCGGTAGAATCATTTAATGAGGATACTTATATCTCAAAAGTTGAAGATGTTACAGACGTGAAAATTGGTTATTTGAAATATCTTTAAAATAAGGAAACAGGTATTTTTTGCTTTCGAAAAATCCGATTAAGGGGTGAAACAAGTAAAAAATGGGGTGAATTATTAAAATTATATCTCAAAACATAACATGTTAGAGCGTAAAAATTGGTATTTAGAATGTCTTTTAAAATAAACACATATGTTTTGGAAAATAAACTTAAAGGGAGTGAAACTAAGTGAAAAATGGGTGGATTAAAATAAGTGTACTGTATCTCAAAAACTTAACATGTTTCAGAAGTAAAAATTGGTAATTGGAATCTTCTTAAAGATAAATAAACATGTTTTTCGAAAAATTCACACAGGGGGTGAAAAGGAGTGAAAATGGGGTGAATTTTTAAAATGAGTATATCTCAAGAACGTGACATGTTACAGACGAAAAAAACGGGTGTTTTGAATGTCCTTTTACAATAAAGAAACACTTTTTGTGTCTTCGGAAAATCCAATTATCCAATTAAGAGGAGGGGTGAAAGGGACTAAGGAAGGGGTATAATCTTTTAATGGGAATACTTATATCTCAAAAACCGGAGATATTACAAACGTGAAATTTGGTATTTGGAATCTCCTTCAAAAATATAGAAACACGTTTTATCGGATACTTACACATGAAAACTGAAGAATTTACAAACGCGAAAATTAGTATCTGGAAAGAAGCATGCATTTCTTTATTTTCGGAAAGTCCACTCAATTTGGGAGGGCGGGGGTCGGTGAAAAGAAGTGAACGAGTTGAATTCTTTTTATGAGCATGCATATGTAAAAGTTTGAAGATGTTAGAGAAGTGAAAACTGGTACATGGAATCTCCTTTAAAGGCAAAGAAACACGTGTTTCTTTGTTTTAGCAGGATCTACATAAAAGAGAGAAACGAATTGAAAAAGTAGATGAATTTTGAAAATGACTATATGTACAGTATATCTCATAAACTTAACCTGTTACAGAGGTGAAAATGGGTATTTAGAATCTCCCTTAAAAATAAAGAAACACGTATTGTTTGTTTTCTCCTTGAGAGAGGTCAGTTTCGCACAGGTACAGTTCTATGTCACATGTTCCAGAGTTAGTCCTGTCAGTTGCCTGGTCATATTGGCCCAAAAGGCAATACCGAAACCGTGGTTTACAAAGAGGTACTGTAGTAGATGAATCTCAGTTTTTTGTGAGATTTTATAGGCCTATTTTAGGGATGTTCAGATAATGTCTTAATGATCGTTGAACGATTATTTCGACCAAATTAAGAAATCCACGCGAGCGAAGCCGCGGGTGAATGCTAGCCATCTTATAATTATAACCCCACCACTGAAGCTACATTCATGTTTATAAAAACCAGAACACCTTCAAAGACTAGAGATAGGAAGTTCATATTCACAGGACATATGCATTGGTATATTTTGAAGAATTGATTGTCATTTCAACCATGTCGGCCCTCAGGTTCAAGGTCCACATCGATATCTCAACGCACCACCACCGACTGGTAAAATGTGCCTGCGGCTCTCGTTGTCGCCATAAACCGAAGGTAATGGATCAGTGTGACTTGAGCAGATGTGCAGGATGCCTCGCAGACATATGCAAGAACCGTACCGTCAAATGAGTGAGTTTGAAAGAGGGCATGAGAGAACGTGATTCATTCATCCGGGAAATTGCTGCTCGTGTGGGCCGAAATGTGTCGGCAGTGCAATTTGTGTGTACAGAATGGTTCACAAAAGGCCGAAGAACACAACGAAATGGGTCTGATCGCACCACACAGACCACCCCCCGAGAAGATCGACACCTCATCCGAATGGCATTGAGGGCAGAGCTGCGTCTCCATCTGCCCTGGCGCAACAGTGGAACAGTGTAACACATCGTACACTATCAGGAGTGACAGTCCGTTGCCGTTTATTACGGTCTGGGTTACCGGCACGTTGTAACGTTTCTCTGCCTACCATTGACTAATGTGCATAAACATGCTAGACTACAACGGTGTATGGAACCACGTCACTCGGCACAGGAATGGCAGCAGATAGTGTTTTCGGACGAATCCAGGTTCTGTTTGTTTGAGAATGATGACCGCATTTTGGTTCGCCGCAGACAGGGGGAGAGACATCACATTGTCTGCATTAGCACAAGACATACAGCGCCAACTCAAGGCCTTATGGTGTAGGGTTCTATAGGGTACAACTACAAATGATATTTGGTGCGTGTCTAGTGCACTATGTCCAGTTTGACCTAAGTGAATGACATCCTGCGACCCGTAGCCATACCCTTTCTACACGACACCCCAGACGACGTATTTCAGCAGGACAATGCGCGATCACATGTTGCTGCACGAACACGTGCCTTCTTGCTTCTTGCTGTCACAGGATGTCAGACTGTTGCCCTGGCTCGCACGATCACCGAACTTGTTTTGTTTTTTTGCTAGTGGGTTTACGTCGCACCGACGCAGATAGGTCTTATGGCGACGATGGGATAGGAAAGGCTTAGCAGTTGTAAGAAAGCGGTCGTGGCTTTTGCATTTGCTTGGTGTGAAAATGGGAAACCACGGAAAACCATCTTCAGGACTACCGACAGTGCGATTCGAACCCACTATCTCCCGGATGCAAGCTCTCATGCCCGCGGCCCTAACCGCACGCCCAACTCGTCCGGTCACCGGAATTGTCCCCAATCGAAAATGTGTTGGAGATGGTGAAACGACGGGTGCGGCGCTGTCACCCAGTACCAACCACCAAAGATGAACTGTGGAACCAGATGAATGCAGCATGGATGGCTATACCCCGCAATGCCATTCGCGCCTTATACGCGTCCATGCAATCACGCACGGAACAAGTTATCAGTGCCCATGGAGGAGCGAGTGCCTACTAGACAACAGCACACGTGCTGAACCTAGGTGACTGAAATACTAGTCGTTTCTGAAGAACATACTAATGAACATATTATGTGAATATGAACTTCCTATCTCTAGTCTTTCAAAGTGTTCTGCTTTTTATAAACATGAGTGTGGTTTATTCGCAAAACTTCATCCATCGAGCTCTTTCATAATTCATATTTCCTCATTCTGAGTACCCCTTGCTATCACTCCTACCTGTTCTTTCCAGCAAACATTCTTGCCATTTTCGTGTCATGTTTAAATTTTTAATAGGTATTCTGAGTCAATCGAGCTTTTGCTCCCGTATAGCAAAGATTGTATGAAAACAGACCTGTATGAAGATTGTATCATCCCGGAGCAGAATTGTACCTTGTAGCTCACTCTATTAGGATTTGCTATACTTCGATACAATCTCACTATGCTACAACCCTGCCAGAATACACATACTAAATATCTGAAATAACCTACCTGTTTGAGTTTTGTATTCGCGAACTGATATTCAATCTTCTTACGTTTCCCCCAAACTGACATCACTTTAGGCTTAGAAGTGCTCATTTTTAAGTCATATTCGGAACGCCTCTTTTTTCAAGTTCCGAAATATGAAGCTGCTGGCTTTTAACATAGTCTGTCAGCTAATCTGAATGCTAATCGTTTCTGCAGAATATACTAATGGACATGTGCTCTGAATATGAACTTCATATCTCTTGTCTTTCTGACCAAGCCGTCAGCATAACCGAAATGCTAACTACATTCCCACCCAACTGAATCCCTCCTTTTCATTTTATACCTTTCGGTAAATGATCGAAGGAAACTATGAACGACAAAGGTGAAAGATTACAGCATTGTCTAACTCCCGTAAGATATTTTCAGCTTCATTTTATCATCTTCGAATTCTATTAGAAATAGATAAAGTTGCCGCGTGTCTAGGGTCAGGTAGCTATCAGATTACATTCGGGTAATTTTGGGTTCGGACCCAACTGTCAGCAGTCCTGAAGATGGTTTTCCATGGTTTTCCATTTTCACGGCAGGCAAAGGCCGGGGCTGTGCCTTTAAGGCGGCGGTCGCTTTATTCCCACTCCCACCCCTTTCCTATCCCATCGTCGTCATGAAATCTATCAGTGTCGGTGCAATGTAAAGAAAATAGAACATAAAGTTTTGTTTTTCTCTTCTACTGAAAGAGAATAGACAATAACTCTAATTGCGGGCAGATTTCTCCACAGAAATGAATCTCGTACTCATTTCTGGTATAAGCTGAGTGAACACCAGGGCCATGTACCTGTCGAGAAGTGGAAGTCTCGTTTCTAAATGTAATCGTTCCGACGTTCGTGATTAAGTGAACAGTTATTCACTGTTTACCTTAAATGATTGATTTTCTAAGATTTTAAAAACTGAAATAGAACTTAAATTTGTGTATCACGAATTACAAAGCAAGCTATAGTACATTACATACGTAGGGGTCAATCGTGAATACTATGCTATCCCTTCCTTGTACACATTATAGAGAATGTCTAAACTGGGATTCGAATCCGTGATCTTCAGATAAGTTCCAATGTCTTGTGTTACGGCCCTGACCCACCTTTCACCGAGAAAGTCAAGAAAAGGTCGACTTCATCGTTGACTTTTGATTCACTCGGCTACGATGATGATCAGAATGTTTTCTCATAAACTTGACCTATGATCCTCGCCAAGAGAGTGCACCTGAAGCAACTCAACTGAGACGAAAAGAACCTAATCGCTAATAATGATCCTGTTTTTTATTTATTTCAAGTTTGCTTATGATGAAGAGAACGTGTTCTCCTTTCCAGAAAGTGCATATTCCCAACAATGTTGCATAAAAAGTCGTGGCTGTGATTAGGCGCGGATTTAGGGTGGTTTGTATCCTGAGCACAGTCCAGTTAGGCCATGCTTGCATGATTGTAAAAATCCCTGATATTTAACTCTTAAAGGTATTTTTAATTGATTTAAGAATTCGGTATTTGTACGACTAGGTTATGAAATGAATGGTTATTTTCTTAAATGTATATACAACTTAAATTTTTAAGTCTGTCGAAAACACTAGTTTAAGAAAATATGACTAAACAATATACCTGTAGAAACTTACACACTATTGAACGAAGAATGATATGTTTTGTTCCACAAGAACATCCTCAAATTTTATCAGATCTCTTTAAATCATGCATATATATATATATATATATATATATATATATATACAAAATGTTTACGTTTGCTAAACCAGTCAGTGATTATGAATTGGAGATGTTAGGTATAAAAACGATCGAATGATTATTCTAACAGTCCTCCACTCTACATTCGTAACTGGCCCTATGTGCGATATTTTCACATCATTCATAACAGGGACTGGCTGCATAAGGAGTGGCATTACTACAATCGCCCATACCTCAAGTCACATTCATATCGTTCAAGTCAAGTATGGGACTGAGACGGGTCAACGAAAGTAACACATTTAATCTACCCTATACCAGAAGGCGTAGTGCACTGTAAACACTAGGTATCGCCAACAAAAGTCATGGGATCTGGTTACGTACAGTGGATTAAAGAATAATTCGGGTTATAATTTTAACTTTTTGAAGTAAAAACTTGCTTGAAATACATTTTACTCATGTAAAGACAAAATTTGCTCAGAATTTTGGTATGAAATGCGAATATTTGTCCCATTAATTTTAATATAAAAATTTATATTAAATTATATGCAGAAAAATTCGCGGTAAAATGTATATCAAAATCCAGAGCAAATTAAAATCGTTTGTATATTTGAAAACATGTTCACCACGTGTCCAAAATTTGATTAGCATTACGTAAAGTCAAAGAAGATAGGATGCTGTTAAAATAAATGGAAAGAAGAAAAATCAAATGTATAGGACATACCATGAGACATAACACCTTCATCACCAATGTATTTGAAGGCAAAGTACTAGTGTAAAAAAGGAGATGTCGTCAAAGGAAAAAATACTTGGAGGAGATCAAGGAAAAAAGGGATTCAGAACTTACATGACGATGAAAACAGCTGCGCAAGGTAGAGAAGAATGGTTGTGTCGACGATCGCGCTGCTCCCGACTCCCTCTAAAATTGCCGGGTGTGCAAAAAAAAAAAAAAAAAAAAAAAAAAAAAAAAAAAAAAAAAAAAAAAAAAAAAAAAAAAAAAGAAAAAGGCACAGAATTTTCATTATTGCATGCAGACTGTCACTACGTTTGCTTGTTCGGGTTTTATCAGTGCTTGAACTTGGTGTGTGTGTGTTTTATGAAGTGTCGCTGAGTTGCTAGTGAGAATAGCAGCAAGGCATGATGCTAGCGGTGATGAGTTCGCGAACGATGACGAGTTAGTGGAGTATTTGAACACTTCAACTTTTAATGGGAGTGATTCTGAGAATAATGACTCGGATAGTGACAGTAGTGAGGTTATGGCGGGAACCGCGCGAGTAATTGCTGAGAATATATCTCAGAGCTTGGAGGATTCTGAACTTAGTGATGGAGCAAATGATGGTCCTGAGAATGGGGATAACGACGACGACGATTATGATGATGATGATGATGATGATGATGATAGTAGTAACGCTCGGTTTCTGGAGGTTTTCGTAGGAAGTGACACTCGTTATCACCCTTCACATGCCTACTTGGAAAATCCAGATCCAAAGCATGTCACGCCTTGTAACGCGAAACCTATTTCGTATTTTATCTCTTCTTTACTTAGGCTCTGTGGCAGCTAATGGTGACAGAAACTAATAGGTATGCTACTCAATTTTTGAGGTCAACACAACTATTGAAGCCGAATTCCCGCGTAAAACAGTGGTGGCCTGTTATTCTAAAGGAAATAAAAGATTTTGTCGCTGTATTGTTAGAGGTGGGAATTACACGCAGACCGACAATATCTTCATACTGGAACACTGATTCTCGAGTCATCCCATGGTTTTCAGAAGTGCTCTCAAGGAACAGCTTCCAGCTAAATTCTTCCACCTTGTGATTAAAGATTCGTTGTTTCCACCGGGCCATGAGAAATGTGACCCATGTGCTCGCTTCAGTCCTGTATTTGTTCAGGCACCATTACACTCCCCGCCAACACCTTAGCATAGACGACACTTCTTGGAACAAAATGTCATTCCTCTTTGATGTATTATCTTCCAAACAAAAAGATCACAAATTGGGGGTAACATTCTGGATGCTGCGCGACTTAGTATCACATTATTGTTTGGTTTCTTCTGCTACCGCGGAACAAAGAGCAATGCCGATTTAATTTAATTTAGTGTGGCTATTTCTAGCCGAGTTCAGCCCGTGTAAGACAGACCCTCCGATGAGGGTGGGGGGCATCTGCCATGCGTAGGTAACTGCGTATTGTTGTGGTGGAGGTTAGTGTTATGTGTGGTGTGTGAGTTGCAGGGGTGTAGGGGACAGCACAAACACCCAGTTCCCGGGCCGTTGGAATTAACCAACGTAGGTTAAAATCCCCGACCCGGTCGGGAATCGAACTCGTGACTCTCTGAACCGAAGGCCAGTATGCTGACCATTCAGCCAACGAGTCAGACTAGCAATGTCGATAAGAAAAATATACAGAAGCATGGACTAGTATTCCTTGTTATGACTAAATTACTGGCGATAGACAGCTACCTAATGAAGGGTTATCATGTGGTAACGGACAATTTCTTTACTACGATTTAGTCTGGTCCAGCATTTGTTTTCTAAGGGCACATTCTTCACAGGTACTCTCCGGTGAAACAGGAAGGATACTTCAGAAATGAAAGGTAAATATGCTATTGGTGAGGATAGGTACTTTAGAAAGACTAGGTCCTGATAGCTGGTTACTGGGAGAAAAAAAAACTAAAAATCATCCAGTTCTGCTCTTGCCTACGCATTCTATTACCGAAAGAATAACCATCATTAAACCAAGAAAGAACAGACCTCCTAAGGAGGTAACGAAACCAACAATTATACACCAGTACAACGAATTTATGGGGGTGTTGATGGTTCGGATATGATGCTATACACTTACCTAGATGTGCGCCAGTCACTCAAGTTTCAGAAGAAGGTTGTCTTTTCAATTTTTTTCGAGATTGGTGTTGGATGCATATATTATCTAAAAGGACGAGGTTAAAATCTTTCATTATTCTTGAACTCGAAAATACGTGAATGTCAGAATAGAACCTCTTATCTTCAGTACAACATCGGACAGATCCAAGTCCTACCGGAGTGCTACTGGAAAACTTCCGAGACATACGATATAACGGTGTGCCGTGTGTAGCAAGAAAGATGGTGTACCAGTAAATAGATCCCATTTACAGTGCATAAAGTGCAAACGGGAGTACCACCCATTTTGCTTGGGGGTCCACAAGTGTTAAAAGTGGTACCGGTAGTGACTGAAAAAGCGTAAATACGTACATGATTTTCGTGTAGATAGTGTTAAAAAATCAATAAATACTAGGCAGAATATCCTGGATATTTTACATCTGACTACGAGCAAGTACACATAATAAGACATCTTGACACACCATTCTTAGATGAGTACCTACGTATTTCAGGTAACTGTTCTAGGTCTGAACTTGAAAAATATAACCTGCTCCATGCTAATTTCCCAAGGATATTCCCCCCCCCCCCGAAATCTGACCTAGTTGGTATTATTTGCTCTCAACACCAATACAGTCAAACTTTGTGAGCAATCTTGGCAATAATCAATTGTCTGAATTTAGAATTTGGAGAATTATGGTTCATCTTGTTCAACCTTGCAATTTGGTCGTAAAGCGGGTGGCATTCTTAGCATACCCTCTCTAAACAGGCGTGGCACTAAGAGGGTTAAACACCATCCTATAGGTGGTTACTAGTTCCCGTGCACGTAGCCAATTTGTTATATTCAAAGGTATCTTTATTGTATTTCTTTTTCATTTCCTAAAAATATCCACATACTTTGTAATTTCCTTTTCTTATATGAGCGGTTTTTTTTCATGGAATTATGTGCCTTTGAGAATGTGATTATGCCTTTGAAGATTTTAATTGTACCCTATTTAAGTGCCTTCGGATTATATTTTCCACTTTAACAATGAAATACTTTGATTTTATGGAGTATTTAATATTTATACAAGGTATAAATGATTTACAAGTCATTAATAGCAAGTTAAATTAGTAACATTCATGACTAATATATTTGGTAGAATATTACTGATGTTTCGTTATTGCCCACACCTGATATTTGAAAGGTGCTTTCTAGTTAAATAATTTCCGTTCCTATAGGTACAATGTGGACGGAAGCGAATTGCTGCTATTCTTCGCTTTATAAATAGATAACGTGATGGATGCCCATTATGTTGACTTCAATGTTAGTCTTATATATGGCATTATTGATTTTAACTGGATCACCCTTGACAGGCAAGAAATAACCTGGATAATTACAGATACCGTGTCTATTGCGAACTTTGAATTACAGATATGTTAACAATAGCTCGGAAATGAAATTACAGTCAGTCCTTACTTTGTACACTTTTCAGAGCTGTGTGTGAGTCGTTTACAGAGAAGCTTACATTAAATACTCAGTTCTAAGTGTCATATTTACACTATATGTTTAACATCTGAAAAATAAGGAAATATGTAGTTTTACGTGAATGTTGATATCTCGATCGTGCCCACGGGACCTCCTATGTTAAGAGGAAAATAAATTAGATAAACATGGTTTTGTATTTCACAAATCTCACATAGCTTGGTAAGAAGTTAGTGACAATTTCATTGGGATGTTACACCACATTAATGATTTAAACTCTTCAAATCGAATAATTCGAACGTTGTTGTATAAAAATATGTTGCTTTAAGATAGGACAGGTTTGTTACACTTTTAACGGAAAATTCCGATCAGATTTTCATTTTAATACTGAAAACCATGTAGTTTTAAAGAATGAATGGAGAGAGAGAGAGAGAGAGAGAGGGAGGTATATAAAAAACTGCTACTTATCGTTTCAGAAATGAAAGACTTTGCTTTTTTGTAAAGCAAAATATAATTCTTTCCTTGTTAATCTTTTAGTAGTTCGTGTCACTCATCCAAAACGTAACACACTGATTTTTCAAGCCCCTTTCCCATCCTTCCGTCGTCAAAAATTATCGATGTGTTAGTGCGCCGTTAAACCACTAGCAAAAATCTCAATTTTTAAAATCTGTGTTTCATATATTTCTAAAAATTATAAAGATCCTTTGGACAGAACTGTGTAATCTTTGTGGACCTAGCTAGCAGAATATAAAATTAACTAATTTTATAAGAAATTAGGTAGAATTAATTTAGATATATCATTATAATTTTTCTTAGAAAAAATATCCATTGCATGTTGTGAGTTTCGTAATACTGTGGCAAATGGAAGTGTATGAAATAGAATTCCGAAATGTTCGTATTCAAAGGCATAAATTCGACACTATTCGAGCTAAAGTTTATATCTCACAATACTCTTCCTACCCATTATTTCCCTTAAGATTGATCACACCTCCCAACCACATATGCATATTTAGTCCATCAGAACAATATTCGTTATGTCCATTTTCCTATGCTTACCTGTAAAAGGAAATGAACCTTAAGTACATTATACTGTAGGAGTGTGTAAATGTGTCATGCAAACATACATTCCTGTAGTGCGGTACGGTGAAGTTCATTTTCCTTTAAACATCAGCTTAGAAAAATGAACACAGCAAGAATTGTTCTGATGGACTGAATATTCATATGTGGCTGGGAGGCGTGACCAGTCTTAAAGAAAATAATGGATGAGAAGAACGCTGGGAGACATGAACTTTCGCCCGAACAGCGACGAATTGTGCCGTGCGTACTTCTCACTACCCTTAAGAGTGTTAGATGATTTCAAAGGAATAGGTGTAAAGGCCTGATAATAGCTAGCAGAAAATTATGGAGGCTTTTGGTTCATTTACAAAGGCTTGCAGTTTGAATGTTGAAAAACATAACAATGAAGACATGATGAAAGGTGCAATGTGCCATCAATTTCTTTTAATTGGTGTTCCTTTTCCTGGTAGCAAATTTGAAGGTATAGATCAACGATTTGTTGTTAGTACACATAATTACCTTCCTGGCTTCCCGTGATTTCCTATTTTTACGCTAATCCTCGCCTTTTCCTACCTCACCGTCGCCTAATACCTGCCAGTGTGACATGAAATTGAGAGTAAGAAAAAAAGACATTTTGTATAGATACAGTTTCTTTATACACAATAAACTTGTAACTAACTTCTACGTAAATAAATTAAAACAACAACAGTATTCGATATCAGTAGGCAATAGCTGACCTCTAGGGCACTGCCCTTAAGTTGTTGGTAGTTCTTCTCTTTCGAAGATAGCGGGTTCGATTCCGTCTGAGTTCAATAGCAATTTTTTCCTATTTGCTTTACGTCGCACCGACACAGATAGGTCTTATGGCGACGATGGGATAGGATAGACCTAGGAATTGGAAGGAAGCGGCCGTGGCCTTAATTAAGGTACAGCCCCAGCATTTGCCTGGTGTGAAAATGGGAAACCACGGAAATTCATCTTCAGGGCTGCCGACAGTGGGGCTCGAACTCAATGGCAATTAAGGATGTTCAAATGGCACAGCTACTTGTCGTTGGTTTCGGACACGTTAAATAACTTTTCAGAACATAATTCAAGTAACCTGGTGTCTCTTAAAAGCTATTGCATTTTAAGGACAGTTCAAATGTTAACATTGTTATGGTTATTGTTAAAGGGACATTAGAACCTGTTTTCATAGTTTCTGAAGGAAGTTCACGGGCGTTTCTTGATTGCATTTCTACAACAGCATGTGTGTGCATGTGCAAAGAAATATCGTATCTGAAAAAGAGATTCGTAATAATCAGATATTCAGTAGACATTCACTGTTTTAAATCACCGGGGAGGAGGATTCGCAACCACCCTTGTCGAGAAAGCAAGTATATGCAAAGCATACTCGACCAGAATAATATATTGTATGGAATGCGATCTGTGTTGAATTTAAAAACCAATCGTACAAGGAAATATTTCATGAATATTAAATGTATTGTCGCTCCCCAAGAATTGACGATTTACAGAAAAATAAAAGTTCACGTCTGCTGAGAGGAGCAAGCAAAAGCATAGTGACACACACACATACAACTAGACGATTCGTTTATTTTCTCTGCTTCACCTCACTCGGTTTTGTATGTGTGAGACGTCTTTCTTTTTATTCTTTGGGCAATAAAGAACAAAGTCAATTTTCGTGGCTAAATTTTACATCTGCTGACGTTTGAAACTACATCATGGTCTCCATATTACACCTCATAAAATCTTCACAAAATCCCTTCACATGCTTTTTTTCTTTTCTTACTCTCTTCTTCTTCTCCTTCTTGTGACCGTCCAATTCTCGCTCCTCTCTCTGTCTTTCTACCTCCCTCCTTCTCTTCGAAGAACGGCGCGGCGGATACAAGATATGTACTCGATCAGGGATGTACAAGCTTCGATTACTGCAGAAACTAGGAAAAATGAAAACAATATTATTTTTTAAACACATCTGAATCGAAGGATAGAATTAAGCATCAAACATAAATTATAAATAGGCCTATCCGTTTATCACTCATATTGTACGTTTTAAGTTCTCAATGGATTGCCAAATATGCGGTAACGGCAAAATTATTTCCCTTGTATTATTTATTTGATAATGATAGATTATTATTAGTACTAGGCGGGCTGAGTGGCTCAGGTGGTAGAGGTGCTAACCTTCTGAACCCAAGTTAGCGGGCTCGATTCGGTTCAGTCTGATGGTATTTGAAGGAGATCAAATACTCGACCAGAAAAATATATTGTATGGAATGCGATTTGTGTTGAATTTAAAAACCAAAAGAGATAGTAAGGGATAAAATTCCACCCCGACGGCGTCTTCGAAAACCGTAAATATAGTTCGTGGAACATACACTATTATTATTATTATTATTATTATTATTATTATTATTATTATTATTATTATTATTATTATTATTATTATTATTATTATTATTATTACATAAAGGACAACCACCAATTCTTCAGCAGGCATAACCTCGACGCGTGATACAATCTCCAACACTTTTCTCGAATTAGACTGAGTACAGTGGGTTGGCTGAAAATTATTCCTACCGGGCGACTGGGCCTGCGGTTAGAAGCACGCGGCTGTGAGCTTGCATCTCGGAGATAGCGGGTTCGAATCCCACTGTCGGCAGCCCTGAAGATGGTTTTCCGTGGTTTCCCAATTTCACACCTGGCAAATGCTGGGGCTCTACCTTAATTAAGGCCACGGCCTTAATTAAGGCCTCTTCCTTCCAACTCCTAGGCCTTTCCTATCCCATCGTCGCCATAAGACCTATCTGTGTCGATGCGACCTAAAGCCACTAGCAAAAAAAAATATTCCTCCTAAAATTTTCTATTCATTTGCCTTTGAGTTGATGGGCAACAAATATTTTACAAATTGCTGTTTTCTTTTCTTTACGTCGCACGGACACAGATTAGTTTTATGGCGACGATAGGATAGGAAAGGCGTAGGAGTGGGAAGGAAAAGACCGTGGTCTTAATTGAGGTTCAGTCCCAGCTTTTGCCTTGTGTGAAAATGGGAAAACACGGGAAACCATTTTCAGGGCTGCCGACAGTGGGGTTCGAACCCACAGATAAGCTCACTGCTGCGCGTCCCTAACCGCACGGCCAGCTCACCTGGTGCTCTCATTTCTACCAGCTCATCATAGCATACGAAAATCGACGCCCGCTTGTTATTTCTTTCCGATTAGTGCTCTGACTGTGTTTTCGGCTTTCCACTGCGATGGCTGACTTTCGAATCCCGGTTGTTCAACAGGTGGAATCTTCACATTGAACCCATTGTAAATAAATAAATAAATAAAAATAAATGGACCGACAGAGAACGATAACAACTTCGTTTGCTTACTTGATTTGCAGCAAACATTTGAAGATTGGTGGGGGTGATGGCTTTTAAAGTGGAAAAATCATCAGCCTCAGAATCATTAAATTATACCTGGATCACCTTGTATATTCGGTTTTTCAAGGGCAGAAAACTATACAAATTTTCAAATAAGGTAACAGTTGTCCATGAGTGATAAAGAATTGGTTGGCTGGGTTGAATCTGATAAATAAATTATTCAAGAGAATTTCAGTAATATGGAAGTCAAAATTATGTGAAGAATATTATATAACTACTAATTTAAATTAATTATATAGTATATTTTTATGTCAGTCTCCAGAGATGTAGTGTAGTACGTCTGAAACCCCCAGAGAAAGAAAATTAATTTTCTTTGACACTTAATATGAATGTTTAAACACAAGACTTAGGTGATTTAATACTGCCTATTTTATACTGAATGGACGTTGATAAATAAAAGTCTAAAGTATATTGGGATATTTTTCTAGTATTTCGAATAGTAAAAGAACTGTTAGGGCATAACTAATAGAAGAAATAGTGTACACACTCTGTGAATTTACATGGCTCTGCCGCTACATGACGCTGTTACGCTAAACGATGTTCTTCTTACACGCAATTCTCATGCATTTAATCCTCCTATTAGTAACTTAGAGGTACCCGGATGGTCCCTGAACCGTAATTCATAATTTTTTCTTCATTAATACTACTATAAAGACCCAGAAACGTAACGGGAAAGCAATACCTGAAACGTTGTGAAAACGATTAGAAATCAATATTTAAGCGGCACTTCCTTCACTAGTTGTAAATTCAGGGACGAACAAACCTTAAAAAAAGTTAAATGTAAAACAAGATAATTTGCGTATTTACAATTAAATGAAATAAATTGCTCACCTCAATTAGTTGTCTGATACTTTTGAGAGTTTGCGAGATGATTTTGCTGATTTACGAGTATGTAATTCTCTTCGGATTTCCTTTGTCTTGAAGAAGAATCGGCACTTTAAGCAACTATAGACTAATTTAGGAATGATGTCCATAGTGTGTTCACTGCAACAGCCTGTTCCCAAATGCTGGATCGTAAGAGCGTCAGTGATGTCAGGCATTCAAAAAAAAAGGAACAACCCCACGTTGCACTACATGTGCGAAGCTTATCTTTAATTTTCATTTCTGTTTTGAAAAATTAAGTCACGCACAGCTTGGGAGGGATGAGATGAAATGGTGTTCCTACCGCATCCAGAGTCTTTGATATGCGTAAGAACTGCACAATATTTAGCCCTATAACTTTCCTATCAGGGGAAATGAGCACGCATGTTAAACTAAATACATTTAGAGGAATGGTTTACAGCATAATCGTCCAAATGATACACTAAACATCTGACAATCAACGTAGTAGAATGAATATACATCTATTCGGACACAGCACTTTCCCAATCTCACCATGCATTTCTTCTCTAATCACACTTTTTTCTTTTGAAGTAGTGTTTCTACAAACTTCTGAATTATGCGATAAAATTCGGACCTGGTTCACAAACGAGGTGAGTAGTTCAAGGCTTTTCGATTCACAGTTTCCTGCAATGTTAAGGGCCTTCTTTGCAGCGATGTCCGGCTCCATGGCTAAATGGTTAGCGTGCTGGCCTTTTTTCACAAGGGTCCCGGGTTCGATTCCCGCCAGCGTCGGGGATTTTAACCATAATTGGTTAATTTCTCTGACACGGGGGCTGGGTGTTGTGTCGTCTTCATACTGTTTCATCCTCATCATGACGCGCAGGTCACCTACGGGAGTCAAATCAAAAGACCTGCATCTGGCGAGCCGAACATGTCTTCGGACACTACCGGCACTAAAAGCCATACGCCATTTTATTTGCAGCGATATAATTGCATGCGGTAAATACATATGGGGGAAATCTATGGTCGAGGGATGGTCATCTGAACTGAGTGAGTACAAAATGCTGAAGTGACGTTTCAAATAGGGGATTTTCCTGTTAGGACGTACTTTCATCCTCTCCTACCGAGCCGTCCACTCATTTCTAAAGCACTCTCCAAGGGTTTTACTAAACACTCATATCAGAGGCAAATATTTTGGTTGTATCTTTGTGACAATGAAGAAAATTAATAAGGAGCTTGTGAGTAGGAGAATGCTAAGAATAACGGCTGAGGGATTCGTCGTGCTGACCACACGACACCTCGTTTTCTGCAGGCCTTCAGGCAGAGCAGCGGTCGCTTGGTAGGCCAAGGCCCTTCAAGGGCTGTAGTGCCATGGGTTTTAGGAGTTTTGGGTAGAAGAATGAATGAATTTAATGCGTCTGCAATAGTTCAGATATCTTATAGCTTCTTCAATGCTGTCTTCGAACTCCTTTCAGCTACTTCCCGATCAAATTTGAGGCCTTCTGCGACACTGTTATTGAAGAGATGGAACACGAGTCTG
This sequence comes from Anabrus simplex, assembly GCF_040414725.1. NCBI lineage: Eukaryota > Metazoa > Arthropoda > Insecta > Orthoptera > Tettigoniidae > Anabrus > Anabrus simplex. Next base: position 144,860,775 of record NC_090270.1, on the reverse strand, counting down.
GCACTCATTCTGTGAAAAGACGACGGATGTAAATGAGCTGATGTCAAATTACGACAAAATCTAAGTCACGAACAACCAGAGAAGTCTTCCTCAAAATGTCTCCTATAAAAATTTAAATTCATATTTTTCTCCTTGTAAGAGAGTTTGACTTTATTAAGGAATTCATTTCTTATGCATTTAATTATGGCTAAATGGTCAGCGCCCTGGCCTTTAGTCACAGGGTCTCGGGTTCGATTCCCGGCAGGGTCGAGAATTTTAACCATCATTGGTTAATTTCTCTGACACGGGGGTTGGGTGTATGTGTCGTGTCCATCATCATTTCATCCTCATCATGACGCGCAGGTCGCCTAAGGGAGTGAAATCTAAACACCTGCACCTGGCAAGCCGAACATGTCCTCGGACACTCCCGGCACTAAAAGCCATACGCCATTTCATTTCATAAGTACAAAATCTGAGAATGTTCATGCTCTTCTTTTTTTCATCGGACGTTTTATGAATATAATACTGTTCTGCATACTTAATGGAACATTTCTCAAGATTTCCAGACCTTTCTATTCGTTTCACTGCCGTCTCATGATGGATTTCCGATGTTTTACCTGACTTCATAAGTTAGGAAAAATGTGAGGTGCAGTTCCCGGTTACAATTTCAGACTCATTCCCGGTATTTCGTTCTTTTGACCTTTCCCAGTAAAGCAGTCTGATTTTATAAGCATGTCTTCGAAAAAATGCACATCACAAAATGCGCTTATTTTCCGAAAGCTACCTTTCTTTCAACGAAATTGACCAGGCCCATTTCTCAAACTCATCTTTTCCTTTAGGGGTTAAAAGAAAGGTCATTTTTTCGCTATTCGTACTGTATCCTGATCTGCAGGCCTGAATAAAACAATACCGCATTTTTGCATTTTCGAAACCATCACATAAAATTCCCCGCTATCCCTAATATTGATTTCAAGCGTAACAAACTAAAACAACCTTCACTAACCAAACAAACTCGCAGCATCTAACAAATTTCACCTTTTGTGGTTCTATGGAGACAATTTTGACGTGAATAAATAAATAAATAAATTTAATACCGTCTACAACAGTGCAATGCTCCAGTTACATTAGACTAACTGAAGAAATAAATTTAGTGAAAATTACGAGGAGACAAAATAAGGAAATAAAAACATAAAGAAAAACTAATAGTAAAAATTAAATGTAGAGCTGTTGTATACACCAAATCATACAATCATATTATTATGGTCCCATTTTCTTCCGAATCGTTACGTTTTTCTCGTTGTTGTGTATTACTTTAGTCTACGATGAAGCTTTATTACTGAGTGTGCCATTCGTATATTTTTCAGTAAGTTTTATTCTTCTCGGTATCGATATCCTGCCGAAAATCCATAAATACTTCCTATGAAAAAAAATTAAGGCTCCTTGAAAAGGCGGAAGAAGAGCGAGAAGCTCGACTATGTTTCCCCCGTTTCCCAAAAGCTACTCAGCACATTTTGATATAATTTCCTACTTTCGACAAACCTATAAATAGGTACTAAAAAGAATTCCAAGCGTGTGAAGCCGCTATAGAAAGGTTTTGGTTATTAGTAGCGTAGCATTGCGCTAACACATGGCAAGTTTTCTACATTTTCCTGGTGTGAAAATAGAAAACAACGGGAAACAGTCTCACGGCTGCTGACTGTGGTGTTCGAATCCACCATCTACCGACTACAAGCTAACAGCCACGTGACGCGAATCACGTAGTCAGCTCATTCGGCACAGGTAAAAGCTCGTTAGTTAGGCCTACTTATAAAGTAATACAGTAAAGTCTTCAGACCTATGATATCATTTAGTTAGTAGGTTACTTGACTTGTGTTTAATAGGAGATTCATTTGACTGATAATTACAAGATCGTTGCAAATACAAACCTTGAGCAGAGAGCAATTGCATACTCTGTAGTGATGTAATTTTTCGTAATGCAGAGTAATTGTACAGCCGTCTGTGTTTCTTGAAATAGCTGTCTCAAGTGGATTACGAAAAACACACCTTTCAACTAGAATGGCAATAAAGTAAATTGAAGCAAAGAAAGACAAGTGTTTGACCCTCTGTAATTATATCTAACGATTGTTGATCTGTTCTTCAACTTTTTCACCCATTCAACTGAAAAAAAGGTGTTGATCGACTTAAAAGCGCAGGTTATTAGCCTACTATTGTCGGTCTCAGTGGTAACATCTGTTGTTTTGTTTTCGGACTGAAATCGGTGGCTTTTGAAGGTGTTAAAAGTGTGACAACTGCGTACGTTTGGCTTGTATGGGGACAGAATTCCAGTACCCTGGCGTCTTCTAAATTTCCAGCAGTTGAAGGTACATTATTATTATTATTATTATTATTATTATTATTATTATTATTATTATTATTATTATTATTATTATTATTATTACATCGTTATGCCCAACTGAGATGACCAACTGAACTTATTTAGCTGATATATTTGCTTTTTCGCCTTTTCCCAAAATATTCTTCTTCTCACTGTACATTTTCTTGCGTTCTTTGCTAGAGGTTATATATTTATACATTTATTTATCGTACGGCTTTTAGCGCAGGGAGTGTCCGAGGTTAGTGTTGTGAACATAGATCTCTCCTACTCATTTTCGCCTCGGATGTCCATTTCCTGGTGGTGATTTTTAATATGGTAGACAATTGTCCTTGGTTTTCAGTGAGAGGGTTAAATGGAGAATTATTTCTGTCAGTTTATCATTGTTCATTCTGAGAATCTAACCATACAATTTTAATTGCATTTGCCTGAAAGGGTCGTGTGATCTTTTCAGAATGCCAATAGAGTTCACAATATTTTCTCTTCATCTAAATTCTCTCTGTGCAGATTGGGCTGAAGATATTCCTGAGGATTTTCCTTTCTTGCTATCTGCCTAGCGATCTGCCTCCAGTGATCAAGGATTCCGGTGCTTCAGGTTTGATTAATGAATTGTAGTGTATAGAGTCTTGTTTCGGGATAATGCCCTATTATTATTATTATTATTATTATTATTATTATTATTATTATTATTATTATTATTATTATTATTACTAGCAAATGTACCCGTGCTTCGCTACGGTATTCTGCATTGTATACGAATATTGAAGTAAATACTGTACATGCAGTAAATAAGATTGTTTTAAAATAGCATGTCTCTTAGCGTTATCCGAGAAACAATATGCAGAGGTCCCCATACGTTGTTTCCAGTGTAAAGTGCTTGTTACGGATTTGTGATGATAACGACAGGCTCACTTCCCTACTGCGATTCACAATCGAGTTGGGAAGTTTACATTATAATTGCAGGCCCCATTGCCTACTGCGCGGTCACAATCTATTTGGGGAGTTTCCGTTACAATTGCAGGCCCCCTTTCCTACCTCCAGACATATTACAAATTGAAGAGTTTTTATTATAATGGCAGGAAACTTCCCTACAACCAGTCAAAATTGAGTTGTGCAGTTATCATTATAATGATAGGCCCCTTTTCCAACTGCCAGCCAGCTTCCTGCCAGTCACACCAAGTTGATGAGTTTCCATCAAAATAGCAGGCCAGTATGCCTAATGCCAGTCACATTTTAGATGGGTACATCTGTTTATAACTGCGGGAACGCTTGCCTACAGCCAAAGACTGTATGCTGCATGCTCCCTTGCCTTCTGAAAGTCAAATCGAGAAGTGAATTATTCATTACAATGGTAGGCCTGCCTCATTAATGCCAGTTACACAGGAATTGGAGAAGGACTCCATTCCTACTGCCAGTCATAGTCGGTGTGCGGAGTACTGATTACAATAGCAGACACACCCTTTCTCGATCGCTACAAAATCGACATCAGTGAATATATATAGTTCGACATACGAAAGTATGTGCTTGTTTACAATATTGCAGACCTTCATTTACAGATTAACTGCTTCTAAACGGTACATCATATCGAGAAAAGATTGTACCATAAGACGCCGGATTTAGCGGCCTAAATTGCTGGTCATATGATATCTCATCTATTCATGGGTCAGATTGAGTTAGAAACTTGGGTAAAATTTGTGTAAGATTATCTCACATTGCATTGCTTTTCGGATAATTAAGTGACAGCTACATACATAGCATTTGGCTCACATATGGCTACTGGGTGGACCAATTTTCGTGTAGAGTATGATGATTCTATCTTTCCTCTAAGTGATGGAAGGTATGAATTATGTATGTGAAAAGTACTACTTTACTTAAGATCGAGAAATAGAGAAAAGTCAAACGTAAAATGGATATAAATACGACAAAAAGTCGTACGACCAAGGTTGTAGATCACTCCAAATTGAACGGGGATTGTGCCATCCGTTATGTGATGATACTTCCCGAAGGTCTGCACCATCATTAAAATTGCCTCCATATTTCGATATTCTTCGGGATAGAAAGGGAAAAACTTAAAGCTCTTGGAAGTTTTCCGCCCGTTACAGGCTAAGTCGTAAAATTTTGCCAAATTTCAGTTTTCTTTCTCGACTGGCAGATTATGCCGCAATCTGGGTTTTCAGTGAGAAGTGTAAAAAGTAGAACTTTCAAGATACTAAACCAAAAAATATGCAGATGATCATTATTACCCCTTAAGCGTGTAGCTGTACGAAAATTTCGACAAAATAGTCTATGTACAGGCACACAGTAGTTACGATTTTATTTACATAGATAAATAAGGAACCTGCTCCACGTACAACACCTTTTGGGCTATATCCGCTGGACTTAACCGGAAAAACGGACCGTTTATGATATCTCCCTTATTAATCCTCCTGTCGAAAAAATGCACATGAAAAAAAGTTTTAGAGATGGAATTCCATCATGTTTGGTCGATTTCCAGTCAGGTTGGTCTTGTACTGTATATATTCTGGAAGAGTAAAATCACCATTTCGGTTCCCTATAAACCGCCAGTCCATTCCGGGAACATGAAATGTTATTGACGATTAACACCTACCGTTGGACAGGTGGATGTTAATATAAAGTTTGACTCAAATATCTTCAGTAGTTTTCAAGTTGTAAAACATACGTTTTACACGTACCCGCTCTTGAGTTAAGTCCGGTGGGACTTGTACCGGAAAACGGTCCGTTAATGATATCTCCCTTATTAATCCTCGTATTGAAATGATGAACATGAGGAAAAAGGCCTAGAAATGAATTTCCATTACGGCAGCAAATTTACATTAAGTTTGGTTGCAAAATGACGGTTTCGGTTTCGTATAATCCCCCAGTCAATTCAGGGATTCAGAAACAATACTTGCCCTAAAACCTACCAAAGGACAGATGGATTCTAAATATCAAGTTTGGTGGAAATATATCCAGTAGTTTCCAAGTTTTAGACAAACAGACAAACAAACAAACAGACACCAAAACAGAATATATGCAGATGGTCATTATTACACCTGAAACGGATAACTGTACGGAAATTTCGCCAAAATTGTCAATGTACAGACATACTCTAGAAGTGTAGACCTTTATTTCGATAGTTACTGCTTTGCAACTGTACGACGTATCTACAAACGGACTTCACCATCAGACGCCCCTTTCAGTGCTCTACATGGTTGGTCCTATGACATCTTCTCCTATCTCCTTTATTTATGGGTTAGATTGAGTTAGAGTCATTGAATGGGGTGAAATCTTGTACAGTTTTTGAATGCTACTTTATATTTTTGATTCTCATGTGACAGCTAGAATCATAAAATTTGGCTATAACATTGCCAATGGTCATGTCAATGTGCGTGCCGAATGTCATGATTCTACCTTTCCTATAAGTGTGCCAAATGATAACATATACGTGTAAAAGTACAAAATCAACTTGTGTTTAATGTATTAGGGATAGAAATACGACGAAAAGTCACAGGACAAAAGTTGTAGATCTCTCCAAAATGAAACGCAATTTGCTTTGTGACTTTTGATACGACTTACTGATTAGCCACCAATTACCCCGAAACGAAGGTCTGCACCGCCGTTAAAATTGCATCCATATTTCGGAATTTTCCTGGGCCAGAAGTTATACATTTGCATAGCTTAGAATATTTCCTCAAAGGAAAGAGTGTACAGCATTCGGGATTAGCACTCGCATACATACGTGGTAATTAAGGAAGAAAGTAATACAGTTTAGTAAGTTGAAATTAATAGAAAATAGATTATAACAGAGGACATCCGGATGACGACAAATATATAAATACCAAGTGAATGTATTGGAAAATCAAATGCTCCTCAATAAATTATGCCGGAGTGAGTTATGGATATAAGAAAGCGGTAATCGGAGAGAAATTTAGGCGCAGGGATTCTTAGGTAATCAGATAAGAAGATGAATATTTGTGTTATTACTTATGCTATTCGAGGACGGTTATAACCTCCAATGATATTCCGCCAATATCCCGCAGAATGGCCGATTGACGACTCTCTTGCTTTCTACCCAAGGAACAACCACGAATTTAAAGGAATGATGAGGAAAATGACAATACGTTACTTCCCTGCTGGCAAGCAGTCAGAGACGTTGCCATGGTAACCCATATATTCGTTATCGCTCTGTCGGTCCCTCAATGCCGAGCATGGTATCGGCAGAAAATAGTAAATTTCTCCGTCATTTGAAGAGTAAGGTAAATTATGAACACAACGAAAGTTGTTTGTGATGAAGAGACCTTTCACATACGGTCCACAGAGTTTGCAGAAAATCAATAGTATAAGAGAAAATGGAGGAAGACCGTTGTGGTTTTCCTATAGACCCCCGTCTTTTCAAAGATTTTAAAATGATATGCATATCGAAACCTTCCCCGGGGTGAGTATACTCTAAATATGAAGTTTGGTTGAGATCTATCCAGCCCTTTCGACGTGATGGTGGAACAAACAAACATTTTTATTCTTTTTATTTTGCTAGTTGCTTTACGTCGCACCGACACAGATAGGTCTTATGGCGACGATGGGACAGGGAAGGGATAGGAGTTGAAAGGAATCGGCCGTGGCCTTAATTAAGGTACAGCCCCAGCATTTGCCTGGTGTGAAAATGGGAAACCACGGAAAACCATTTTCAGAGCTGCCGACAGTGGGGTTCGAACCTACTATCTATGGATTCGAAACTGTTTATTTTTTATTTTTTATTATTTCTATATCTCACCCCCACCCTTTGCTCCCCACCTAAAAGGGGGCTCTACCGGGCGAGTTGGCCGTGCGCGTAGAGGCGTAGAGGCGCGGCTGTGAGCTTGCATCCTGGAGATAGTAGGTTCGAATCCCACTATCGGCAGCCCTGAAGATGGTTTTCCGTGGTTTCCCATTTTCACACCAGGCAAATGCTGGGGCTGTACATTAATTAGGCCACGGCCGCTTCCTTCCAACTCCTAGGCCTTTCCTATCCCATCGTCGCCATAAGACCTATCTGTGTCGGTGCGACGTAAAGCCCCTAGCAAAAAAAAAAGGGGGGCTGGACTTTAAAAAATTCTAGAGTATTACTTTTCAACTCAGCGACCCCGAAAACTATGAATTCGACACTATTCTCGATTATTATTGTAACTACCCCCCCTGACCCTCTCCCTTAAGGGCGCTAGGGATGGCTTAACCCCCACAGTGCTCGTCTCCCGATAGTAAGTGATACGTGTACCAAGTTTGGTTGAAATTGCTCCGGTGGTTTAGTTGGAGATGTGTCATTTACACACACACTTCCATTTCTATATATAGTAAGATTTTTACACTCGTTCTTCACCCCCTTTCCATCCCCGCCCAAAGGAGTCCTATGAGTGCCTTACACAACAGTATATTTTTTTCCCAGATATTAAGTCTTATTTGTACCTATTTTGGTTGACAGCTATGCCCAAACGTACATGCATAATCTCACTGCTCTAGAATCCTGGAGCTGACGTTGCCATGGTTACGGCAGTTCATTTCTTTATCCGATTCCTAGAGCAGGGGTAGTGTGGTGCCAATATCTCCGTAACGGTTGGTTTTAGGGCCTTAAAACATGGTTTTCGGGCCCGTAGGGCTTACCGAGTTTTGTTCTTTGCGTCAAGAGGATTAAATTGAGCTTTGTCTCGTCCTTATACGACAAATTCGATATTTTGCCTATAATAGTATAAGAGAAAATGGAGGAAAACCGTTTTTCCTATAAAACCCCCGTCTTTTCAAAGATTTTAAAATGATATGCATATCGAAACCTTCCCCGGGGTCAGTATACTCTAAATATGAAGTTTGGTTGAGATCTATCCAGCCGTTTCGACGTGATGGTGGAACAGACAAACAGACAGACAAACAGAAACAATTTTATTTATATAGATTATTATTATTATTATTATTATTATTATTATTATTATTATTATTATTATTATTATTATTATTATTATTGGGCCGATGACATAGAGATTAGGCCGATTTAAACAACAAGCAAAAACATCAGTATTATTATTGGCACCCATTTTGCAGTTTTTGTTCAGTACGCTTTCTCCAATTCTTTCTGTCCTTCACTTCGGATAAAGTCTGACCTGCTGCCCTTTTGTCACTGTGAATAGTGTTCATCCATCTCTGCTTTGGCCGTCCATGAGATATTTTTAATAATAATAATAATAATAATAATAATAATAATAATAATAATAATAATAATAATAATAAGAGAAAGGCGCACAACGTGCATAAATGTTCTACATATAGCAATTTAGTCGCTACAAAGTTCAGTTAGGGATATACGTCTCTGGTGACACCATAATGCATGATACCGATCACACTGCTTATCGCACTGTTCTTATACACACGATACTTCGTCCGGAGCGTGGGAAACCTTTTTCTTGCATACACGATGGTGGAACCCGTGCACTGCGAATCGCGTCAGCGTGTAGCGCAAATCGTCGTCCGCACCTTTCCAGTCTGTAGACGTCATTGCTTCGGCCGAGTAGAATTCCAGCCATCTCTCTTTTTTCTTGTTCTGAAGTTCTTCTAAGAGTTTCTGATATGCCTTTGTGGATGGTAGGGGCATTTTTTGTCTTAATTGTTCTACGAAGAATGTTTCTCCGACAAGCTCGTATGTTAGTCTAGAGGGAGTAAATTTCGATACACATAATCGTCTCTTAAGATATGTTGCTTTGATCTGCTCAATGTCTTTGAGATTTCATTTGTTGAGATGTGTCCATGTAAATTATAGTCCATAAGCCACTATGGACATTATCTGGTGTTGAAGATCTTTATGGCAGTGGGTACAGAGAGTCTGCGTAGGAGTTGGATGTCATTGATGGCCGTTATGACTGCAGTTGCTCTATTCCTGATGTGCTTAGTGTAGGTCGTTCCAGTGGTCTGTAATGTCGTTCCGAGATAGTTACATTCCTTTTGCTATTTTGATTGGTTCCTGGTTTGGAGTGAAGAACAGTTGGTCTTTGGCTGTTATTTTCCCTCCCTTCCTAAATATCGCTCATTGATCTCTAGCTTATTCTTATCTGCCCATAATGTTAGGCATTACATACATTCCTATAGTACCTCCAGGTTTGATGAGCCTAGTGCCATGGCGTCTGCGTACGCGTAGAAAGTGGCCTGTTCCTTTAGAATTCCGAAGCACTCGATAACGTCTGATGTTGCAAGATTGAACAGTGGGGGCTCGCTGGATCACCCTGCAGAATTCCATTGGTCTGTGGTATCGGGGTCGAAGTTTGGATGTTGTCTTTGATGATGAGCTCGTTTAGTTGTAATATGTTGTCCATGATGATCGTTAGATAGTTGTCTTCTCCGATCCTACGTTTAAGCTTATCGATGATTATCTGGCGGTCCAGTAGGTTGAAGGCCTTCTTATAGTCGATGAATATGACGTGAAGTTTCCCTCTGTGATGCCTAAGTGTTTCCTTTATGTCATCTATTAAGTTACTTATTGCATGAGGTGTCGATCTGCCTCTCCTAAATCCAAATGTCTGATCCGGTATTTGTCCGATTGTTTCCTTTTATAATCTTGCAGATAGGATTCTGGTGAATACCTTGAACAGTGCGTTATCCAACGCAATTCCTCTGTAAAAGTCTGGATGGTCGGGGCTACCTTTACCTTTGTACAAGACTTCTAGCGTTGCTATCCTCCAGTTGCTCGGTACTTTGCCTATTTCTAGGCACTTGGTGAATTGGGCTGTCCATAATTTCCCTAGGTGTGGCAGGGCTTCCTTCAGATGCTCATTAAAGATTTTGTCTGGTCCGGCAGCTTTATGGCCTTTCAGTTCCATGATCGTATTTGTTACCTTCTCTATTGTAATGCGTGGGAAGTCTGAAGTCAGAGTTGCGTGGATTGTCCTTGTGGTTGATTTCTTGTTACAGATGTGTTGAAAGTGTGATTTCCATATTTCCATTGTGATAGTTTGGGAAAACTTTGGTGACCTAGTTTTCAAAGCTGAAAAATGCTTTTCTGATGCCTTCTCTAATAATCTCTTCCCTTATTCTACCCAGGTTGCTCTCTTCTCTTTGAGTAGGTTTTTGTAGACGCATCTCTGAGTGCTGTAGGTCTGTAAGTCTATTTCAGTTTCCGTGGTTCTTGCAGTGTGTAAGAGGTCCAATACCTGTTTTCTTTTTTCATAACAAGTCACATCGAACAAAGGCTGTGACTTCTTTTTGCTTGCTGAACTGCGCATTTGGGCGTACTTTATATAACTGTCCAGTTTCAATGCTGCGGAGTCTATCTCTCCCTGTTTTTCAAGAATGTGATCTTTCGATGATGGCGATATTCCGGCTAGGATGCTAGTATTGTGTTCTCTTTATTGTTACTCTCTTCTGATCTCTGATGTTTGGTAGAGGCTCATCTATTGCGACCTGAGCGTGTACAGGTATATGTTTCCTTAGGGGGGCCACGTCTGTGTTTGCGAGAATCTTGAATTCGGTGCTTCTGATGTAGGTGTTGATAAATAACAAGTCTATTGTGCTAGTGCCATTGTGGCATACATAGGTCGGAGTGTGTGGCTTGTTCACTAGGATAAAACCTTCCGCTCCTAGGAATTCTATGACTGTTTTGCTTTTCATGTCCTCTTTGTCCACGCGACAGTTAAAATCGTCTGCTAGTATGGTGGCATATTTTTCTATTTACTTCCAGATCGGAACTACGTTCACCGCAGAGATTGCTTGTGCTCGTTTAACTTGCCCATACCAGCGAACTCTCATCCTCAGCATCTTCTCTTCTATAGCGGACAGTTTCACCATCTCTCTGATTTTATCGTTTCGTATTTCATCCAGTCGGGTGATTGACAAGGACTGTCTCAGCATATTCGTTTCCACTGCATGCTCTTCCTCCGCCACTGTCTTCGTAACTGGCCAGAACTCGCAGCTGTTTTATGCTCCTTGAACAAGAGTTTTGTTGGTATTTCCTTATTGCAGATTACGCCTCGACCTGTGGCTATTTCTTGACTGATGCAGTATTTTTGCATTCAACTCCTCGCACACGCCAGAGCTAAAGATAACTTCCAGCGAAGTCTCAGTCTCATGCACCACTGGTGCTGAGCACGACTTGCGCACCTGGACCTTATGCAAGGTCATCGTGCTGCAATAACAATTTCTGACCCTGTCAGGAAACCAACTGCAAACTACCTAACTGGGTACGCCTCATTTTGACACCGCCATCGGTTTCTCTGGTTTCCCTATGACTGCATAATCTTTGTTGGTGCTTTGATGATCTAACCAGACTCCGGGCTGAAATTATTATTATTATTATTATTATTATTATTATTATTATTATTATTATTATTATTATTATTATTATTATTATTATACAAGTTGCTTTAAGTCGCACTAACACAGATAGGTCCCATTTCGACGATAGGAGAGGAAAGTGTTAGGAGTGGGAAGGAAGCGGGCTTGGCCTTAATTAAGGTACAACACCAGCATTTGCCTGGTGTGAAAATAAGAAACCATGGAAAAGTCGTCTCCAGGGCTGCCGACAGTGGAGTTTGAACCCACTAACTCCGGACTGCAAGCTCACAGCTGCGCGTCCATAACCGTACTGCCAACTTAATCGGTATTATTATTATTATTATTATTATTATTATTATTATTATTATTATTATTATTATTATTATTATTATTATTATTATTATTATTATTGAAAATGAAAACCTACAACCTGTTTTCCAGTCATTGACCGGGTCAGGGATGGAATGAATGAAGCAGATATAGGCTGTTAATACGATGGGGTCGCCACTCCCAAAGTGATTTATTAATGAGTGATAGATGCTATGAAATGAGAATGGAGAGTGTTGCTGGAATGAAAGATGACAGGGAAAACCGGAGTACCCGGAGAAAAACCTGTCCCGCCTCCGCTTTGTCCAGCACAAATCTCACATGGAGCGACCGGGATTTGAACCACGGTATCCAGCGGTGAGAGTGTAACGGTTCAAATCCCGTTACAAGATGATATCTGTATTTTTATTATTTTATCTGTATTATTATTATTATTATTATTATTATTTCCGTATTATTATGTTATATGTGATATTGTTACTATTATTGTAATTATCCGTTTTATTCAATTCGATTTTGCAATTGCCTGTTGCTTGCAAGATTGTACTTAGATGTATGCATATATACGTATGTGTAGAATAACACTCAATACCTGTACAGTGAGAATTGTTGTATATATCAGAGATTGGAAGTGACGTTGTTATATTGCTATACCACTGGCGATTCTGCCAAGTCATCGCCACTTTATGGCTACGTCAACGTATTTATTTAACAATGCACTCACGGAGTCGGCCGGCCCGGGGCTATTTCACCACTGGATGTAATATCTGTCGCGTAGGTGGGAGTATGTCATTGTTATTTCTGGAGATTACGTAGCTGTGTCAACCAGCGTCTATAAAAGTTGGGTGCATATTGTAGCGTCAGTCATTAGTTATACGGATGCAGTACAGTGAAGAAGTCTACTAGATCAAGAGGCCTTAGTTGGTCAGTCAACCAGTGTGAACGAGAGATGGCGAAGACTCAGTGAGCCATTAATTATTGGTCATTGAGAGAGTGAGGCCAAAAGTTGGTTGGTCCGTCACTTAGTGGAAGACACGGACGCAAGGGCTTACCATGAAGTCAGAGAGGGCAACCCTGGACCTACCAAGAGGTAATACCATATTGACTTACAAAGAAGTCAGATGATATGGAGAAGAAGCAGTCACTAGGATGTATCACCAAGTTAGGCGTGACACATCTACAGTAAACACCAGATCAAAGGAATACGTCATAATTACACTAAAAGTGTTGAAGGTACAGTCAAGTGAATCAGTGAGGGAAATATTTCGTATAAATTGTTAAATGTCCGGTCAAGAAGAATTCAAATTCATGCCTAGTTTCTTTCAGTTGCAATGTCATAATTTCATATTCTCATCTGTTTTATCGCAACAAGACTCACTATTTTGTGGTATATTATTTAAAGAATATATATTGTTCTATCAAACGAATTCATAGTTTTATTTCAATGAAAGTAAAATATCTTAACCGCAAAATTAATGGGGAAACCGAACGCCTATCTCCTTTTCCCAGAACTTACATGGTATGTTGTCAAAAGTAAGCTTATTACCCCACACCCTAGAGATAGTCAAGACTCTCATTCTATTATTGCTGCACTAAGTGGCAGCTGGCGCCCTTCAAATAATGTATGTGTAAGTAAGCAGGTAACAAGTAAGTGTGAGTACAAGGTCCGACGAGTGTGTATTGTATTTAATGAATGTTAATTATCATAATTTTCATTTTAAATGCAGATATTCAGATTTTACAAGTTAGATGCAAATTTATATGTTTGTAAATTTAGTCAGCGAGTTAGGAAAATTACAAGAGGCCGACGCGCTGCCGTCTGAGCCACGGAGGCTCCCTATTATTATTATTATTATTATTATTATTATTATTACGGGGCTACCCGTAGACCAGCAGAGGTGAAAGAAGGTGCCGGGGTGAATGGGTCTAACTACAAATTCATGAAGTGATTTAAAACTTTAACAAACTTTATATTTCTTTGTAATTTCAAAAATCAACAACAAAACTTTAACAACTTTTCACTTAGTGAGATAACAATGACATACCAGGTGCCATGACAAAGTTTATACATAGCAAGAACATCCTAAATTTAGTGACTGTTTAGTAATCCGGGCTTCCAGCCCCTCGTTTCACAATTCGTGAGCACTCAGCTCAAAATTTACAAAGGCACAAATTTAGACAAGGGCAGAAATCCCTCAATACAATGGAGCACTAGCTCCATACTCACAATATCAAGCCTCCCAGAGGCACTTTTACAACACTAGAAAAGAGCTGACGTGCTCTCAGTTTTCCACGCCTATACAAGGCGACACCAAAAATATCGTACACCTTTTGGCCTTCCATGGCCCAACTTACAAATTGAAACAGGGGTATATCATACCCAACCTATAGGGCTTTCGTGTAAAAGCCATAACAGTTAACTAAATGGCCCGAACACAAAATGAAAGGAGGCAAATGCTTGCGCTCCTAGATATGAACACTTAAAACCTAAAGGGCACTAGGCCGATGAAAACAGGGGCTATTCCCAAACTATGGAGGTGACTCGTATAACAAAGAAATTTTAAGACATTATGGAAACGAAAAAAATCAGTTACAAAACGTAGTCACCTCAAACCAATATGAAGGGGAGCTCGAGAGGGTAAATCACTCTCTATCCCCGAATTACAGTTGGAGATTTTATGAAATTTCTTTACATTAGCCGTCAGAACTTACATTTTAGAGAAATTGGTTACATAGTTAAGGTTTCTGACCTATCCCTCGGATTAAACTGCGGAGCTAGCAAGAAATAAAGATGTTAAACGGCCATTACCTTGCTGAAGAACTGCTGCCTGATGGAAGAGGCGCCTTCCCGCCTCCTGCTTGACACACACACTAAGTCAGATGACGATCAGTTGGCTAATATACGTGAAAATCCGCAGTTTATAAACCCTCGGGGAAAGTTCGAGACCTTTCATGAATAATCAAGCCACACCCTCTCAATTTTATTGGACGATTCAAAATTTACACTCAAAGTCGAAGAAGAAATCCAGGATTGGTTGGAAATTCATTACAAAAATTAGGGATTGGCTAGATTAAAAGCTGGCGGAAAGAAAAGATAAATATTGCCAACCCAAAAATAAATGAACATCAATTAGTAAAAAAAACTTACGAATACAAAACTTCTCAGAACAAAGTTCTTTCACTTCGCACCAGGGTGCATGATTATAGTTTTCTAGCAGTGACATCTATGAGAGAATGTCCAAACTTCTTAATGAACGGAAACAAAAACAAGTCGAAACTCACACAGTACTGGAAACTTCACAATAACAAATTGACAGTAGTGACATCTTCTGAGTAAAAGTTTAAATAGGTCTAGCTTCAAGTTCAGTGTTTCTCCTGTAGAGGAGTTTTTTGGGCGCAAGATGTAAATGCGTGGCGTTGGGGTGTACCTCTCGGTGCAATTATTATTGTTATTATTATTATTATTATTATTATTATTATTATTATTATTATTATTATTATTATTATTATTATTATTATTATTATACCTCTTAATAGAAAACACTAAAACACAGAATATGTTCGCGGAAATTGTTAACATATTCCAAAAGGAGGAAATAATCACAGAAAAATGCTTGTTGTTAAAGGGGGTCTAACATCGATCATTAGTCCCATCACAGAAAACATACTTTTCCTGTCTACACGCTTTGTAGCAGTCTGAGGGAGTAGAAGATATTGGCCAACCCTGCAGTCTCGGTCTCACTACTTCCCATTGCAAGAGAGGGAAGTCAGTTATTCGAGGACCTGGCCACGAATACGAATCGCCTCCTCATGCAGCCTGTTTCAGCTGACGTGTTCTGTGCGGGGAGATTGACACAATAAGGTCTGCCGGCTGTCTCAGTATACGACGACTGAATACATTAACAGTCGAAATGTCGCAAGAAACAAAACACTCAGCAATTCTCTCAATAACACGAGCAAAGCACAAGTGTGTTACATGATCAACACCTTCAATTACAGCAGATAGCCGTGGAGAGAAAGAATTTTCTTAAGAACTCTGCATTGCCTTGGCCCGATTCATCCCTTCATCACTTGCGCAAGGTTTCACATAAATGGTGCATTCGTAAGCGTCAGCTAGTCTTTCTAGTGATGGAGGGAGAGAGAGAGAGAAAAAACCTAAATAGCTTAGTCTATCGCACATACACAATATTATTTTTTCTTTTCTTACCTCAGGTGGAACGTGATGGCTTTACGGCATTGTCTCTGATTACTCTTAAAGGTGACCGCGGTTCGAACCAAGGTCAGTATACAACGATTTTCAAAGGAAACAGACACGTTCTTGTGGTTTAGATTGCGAACAGATTCCGTGGTATTTAAACATTTGCTTTAAAGTCACATTGGACTGAGATTGCTTGTTTCTTTGCCTTATTAATATTTTTATTTTTTTTGCTAGTTGCTTTACGTCGCACCGACACAGATAGGTCTTATGGCGACGATGGGGCAGTGAAGGGCTAGTAGTGGGAGGGAAGTGGCCGTGGCCTTAACTAAGGTACAGCCCCAGCATTTGCCTGGTGTGAAAATGGCAAAAAACCACGGAAAACCATCTTCAGGGCTGCCGACAGTGGGGTTCGAACCTACTGTCTCCCGAATACTGGATACTGGCCGCACTTAAGCGACTGCAGCTATCGAGCTCGGTCCTTAATAAATTGATGATGCTTGTAGTTTTAAGGGCCTAATATCGAAGGTCATCGGACCCCCTTAATAAATTAACTGCAATGAAATCTCCTAGAGAGTATAAAGATAAAGCAAACTTATCTTCGTACAAGCCATGAAGGCTTCCTTGGAGAAATGGAAGGAAGAGGCTTCAGCAATTCGTAAATTCGGTACTAACTGGAATTAAATGATTAGCTGTATGCCCAACCGCCTTTGTCCCCAGGATTTAACCTGGTACTCATTTTTTCAAGTAGGCTGAGTAAACCTCAGGGCCATGTGCCTCTCCAGAAGTGAAAATATCATTTCTAAATATTTCTATTTCCTAACGGGGAAGCGAACCCATGACCAGGGTGCATCGAATACACTCGTAGAAAGTAGGACTAGTCCCAAAAAAATATAAATAATAATCGACATAGTTTTTATCCCTAGTATCTTGTCTTTTCCAAACAATTACATCTTGTTATAGAGACTGGTGTTCATTGTTGAAATTTAATTCTCTGCATTAATAATAATAATAATAATAATAATAATAATAATAATAATAATAATAATAATAATAATAATAATAATAATAATAATAATACGATCCAGTAACTATTGAATCTGCGCA
Source organism: Anabrus simplex (assembly GCF_040414725.1). Taxonomy (NCBI): domain Eukaryota; kingdom Metazoa; phylum Arthropoda; class Insecta; order Orthoptera; family Tettigoniidae; genus Anabrus; species Anabrus simplex. The sequence continues at coordinate 144,843,514 of NC_090270.1, read as the reverse complement.
TACGTTCGTACCGTTTCTTTATGGGTTGACAACAGCGCGCTGCCAATGGTTCTTTGACGTTATTCCATTGTTGAAAATGAAATGAAAACCTACAACCTGTTTTCCAGTCATTGACCGGGTCAGGGATGTAATGAATGAATCATATATAGGCTATTATTACGATGGGGTCGCCACTCCCAAAGTGATATATTAATGAATGATAGATGCTACGAAATGAGAATGGAGAGTGTTGCTGGAATAAAAGATGACAGGTCAAACCGGAGTACCCGGAGAAAAACCTGTCCCCTCTCCGCTTTGTCCAGCACAAATCTCACATGGAATGACCGGGATTTGAACCACGGTATCCAGCGGTGAGAGCCCGACGCGCTGCCGTCTGAGCCACGGAGGCTCCTATTCCATTGTTATTTCTTATTTTGTTGTTTTGTGTTAAGAAAACAGAGCATATTCTAATTCAACACACATTATGCATATTTCGTAATCGAAACGAGGTGGAGTTACAAATAGACAAAGTTGAACATTTCCATCACATTCTGCTCTTCGAGTTTATCAGAGGATGAAATGCAGCAACAGCGGCGAAACCAATTGTGCTGTGCGCGGAGCTAATTCTTTTTCTGAACGTACGGCAGGGAAAGTGTTTTCTCGTTTCCAGAAAAGCCGATTTGACTTATCTGTTTGAGGACAACCGTCACACTTGACGAGGATCGCTGAGTAAGGTTATTCATGTGAATTCCCGTCAAACAACGAGGAATTTTGCAGAAGCTTTGAACTACTACCACTCTACCTCAATGCGTCATTGCATTCTTTGTGTAAGATGCAAACATTTGCTGCATGAGAACCACATGTGCTAAGTGAAGGAAACAAATATCAGTGTGTACCAGTACGTATTTTACATCATTGCTTGCCCGTCGCAAGTTAGCTTGTGGTTGGTATCAACAACCGTTCTTTGGGGACTTAATTACTGGGGAAGAAAAATAGTGTCTATAAGTCAGCATTAGGAAGAGAAAAGCGCAGCTAAGCCGGAAGGAAATAGCATCGCCCCGTACAAAGAACAGTGCAAGAAATATCATATTTTGCGTCTGATGGAACAAACAGGGAATCCTGCACCATGAATTGCTTCCAAGAAACGAAACGCTCACTGCTACTGTGTATAGCCAACAACTAGGACGACCCGTCGCCGCTGTTGAAGACAGAGGACCTGAGCGTCCAGTGCTGATATTGGACGCCTACATTCGGCCAAACTGATCAAAGAAGTTATTGAAGAACTCGACTGGGAAACTGTTCCGCACACTACTTAATTCTCCGAGTTTGCACATACCGATTTTCAACCTCCTTCGCTCTCATTCTGACCACTTTCAGGGAGAAGTCCTTCTTGATAAAGCTGCTCATCACACTTGGCTCACTGATTTCAACTCAGAACCGTAGCTGATGTGCACGCGTCGTATCGAACTACTTTTGCAACGTTGGCAGATTATCATTGACAATAGGGACGAGTATATTAGTGACTCAGTGAGAGTTGTGGATTGCGCTTGTGTTAATCATTACTGTAGTACTGTAGACGTAAGTGAATAAAGACATTAATTTATACACATATCCAATAGGTACTTGTGTATTGTTCGGGGTCATCGAAGTACGAAAACTTTGTCCCACATGAGTGCTGGTAAATATACAGACACGAGGCTGGAGTATTTGAATATCTTCAAATACCACCGGACTGAGATGGGCTCGAACTCACCAGCACTCTACTACCTGCGCCACTCAGACCGATGTTCCACTATTAATAATGAACAGGTCAGTGTCAAATTTATTCAGTCGAGTTTACTCACAGGATCAGTTTGCGTTGTTATTTCTTGAAACGAGTCATATGCATTGACTGTTTCCACAGTATACTATTCTATGTTTGTAGCAATGATTACGATTGTTGAAAGAACTAATTCGACTACTTTCATATCATTTTTAGTGCTAGAAAGCAACCACTAGAACGTGACTTTATATTTCAGAAAATTTCACTTGTATATTCCAGGACTCGAAATACTACCATTTTTGTAAGAAGCTGACAATTAAGATGATCAGACATTTCTCATTATCAAGAATGTCTTTATAGCTTCTACTGTTGTTGTTCAGTTCTAAATAAAAATAACAAAGCAGCTAGAGTGTTACGTGGCAGTTGATTTTGTTATCACAGTCATAGGACCTCAAATTTTACGCGAAATCCGAATCACACGGATATGACATTTTTTTTAAAACTTACAGGCGTTAGACGATATTCTGAGTTGCCATGTATCCAGTGACCATGTCACTCGGTTATCACACCCTTCTGAGTCCTCAGCTCGAAAGTTGGTCGGATCCCCAATAATTCCATTAGCCGGTATCACAGAAAGCCTAGACATCAATGAAGGGGCAAACTATGCATGTGAGGATTGACTGAGGGGTCCGAACCCATTATCTCCCGAATGCAAGCTCACAGCTGTGCGCCCCTAACCGCACGGCTAACTCGCTCGGTCCCAAAATCTACATCACTACCATAGCAAATAGTGCAGTAAAAGGTTCTATCTCCATTTTTAGGAATCACGTATATGGACCTTAAAAATTCCGTCCTTTCTTTCTTTCCTTCTTTCTTTCTTTCTTTCTTTCTTTCTTTCTTTCTTTCTTTCTTTCTTTCTTTGATTATTAAATGTATATAAAGAATAGGTTAATGCCTAACCAATATTTGCAAGGTACTCTTCCTCTCTGTAGCACCCTGCAGATGCTGTGGGAAGAATTCAAAATAAACAAACTGGTTAATATTCAGGAATAACACCAACAATCACACGAGATTTTACACAAACGATTTGTACTCTGGCTAAAGAACTTCCATAAAGCCATATGGAGTGACCTTGCAATGGACTTGATGGGATCTCGTAGAACTTGAGTAGAACGTACATTGGTATTGAGGCTTGTCTCGTTGTATGCTGGGTGCCTGCTGGCACACCTGACTGCACCCGCAGGAGTAGGCATCATACCGGTACATTATCGAATTAACATGGGTAAACATGCTAACTATTATGCTCTTTAATGGTTTTTATTTTTTAAAATTTACAATCCCGTATGTAGATGGTGTTGACATGAACCTTTCCTAATTACGGACAGGAATCAACTTTCACTCGTTTCCAACTTCTTATTCATTCACTCACTCACTCACGGATTGTCGCTTGTGAATCTTAACTTCAAAAAGCACATACAGCTCTGACGGCTCTGAAAATGTTATATAATCGTAATAAAACACAATACAACACAATTCAAATGGTGTGAACGTCGCTGGAAAGACGATCGTTGCTAAGTCTGAAAGCTTGTGGATATTGGAGGGCGTCATCCACATTGCTTAGATTTTTTTCACTGGGATCGTTACCTTCCAATGACCAGTTGAACTCACAAGGTTGAATGAACCCCTCTCCAGATGGGTACTGAAGCTAGGATCGTCGGTAAGAGGCTGATAGGCTACCCCTACACTGTGAGTTGAGTATCGTTTCCAACGTAGCATTTCTTTTATTGTCACAGCATAATGTTAGTACTGAAAATCTTTCTCTAAATGAAGTTCAGACTAACGAGTGACAAACTAAATTCATATTAGCTGGGCGTGCGGTTAGGGTTACACGTAGCTGTGAGGTTGCATTCGGGAATTGTGCGTTCGAATCCCACCGTCGGCAGCGCTGAAGCTGGGTTTTTTCTTGTTTCCGATTTTCATACGAAGCAAATGCTGGGCATGTACCTTAATTATGGCCATGGCCGCTTACTTCCAAATCCTAGCCCTTTTCCATCTTTGCGTCGCCGAAAACCTCCAAGGTGTCTAGAGCAGAGGTGCTCACGCTGGGTATTTCGTCCCGCGGGCGCCAGCACTCTACATAGGCGGGCTGGCTGGCGATATTCAACCACTGTGACGTTGTGATTACGTCACAGGCCGTGTAGGTTGGGCGAAGTTCTCCCAGTCACTCTCTATCACTGCTGAGATACCCGCGTTTGAAATGGAGGCAGAAAATAATAAAGGAAAGAGGGCAGAAATCCACGTCCTTTTCAATTTACGTTGTATGTTCATTGCATTTTTATGTATTTTGACCAGATACAATAAAGAGTTAGGCCTACATCCTCAAATATTTTACAATGTACGTAATGAATGAGAATTTTCACTATTACATTTTAAGAGATGTTTTAGAAACAGTTGTAATAAAATACAGAGTTAAGGTGGGTACGCTGTGGCTTGTGGTTGTCTGGGTTTAAATTATCTGATCAACTCATCAACAATCCAATTATGCTTACCAGGAATAAAATCAGTGAGGTTATTTATTTGAAGGCGTACTGAATATCTATTTGGTTGATACATTTACGTTGTTGTTGTTGTTGTTGTTGTTGTTGTTGTTGTACTTTAATCTGTTAGGTCATCAGCCCAGAGGCTGGTTTGATCCTCAAATAGCACCACCCAAGGCTATGCAGTTATAGGGAAACTGCAAAAACCAATGGCATAGCCCAAATGAGGCGTACTAGGCAAGATGAGGAGCGAGGTAGTTTGCCCTTGCTTTCCTCACTGGACCAGAATGTGCCACTGCAGCACGACTGATCCTATGAGCAACACCTTTCATAACACTCAGATACTAGTTGTGCCCCAAATGTCATTACTGAGCACTACCCATACCCCAGCAGCTTTCATATTGTCACAGCCATGGATGAGACTGGGACTTCGGTGGAAGCTACACTTTGCTCTGGCCTGTGCCAAGAGACGGGTACAAAAATACTGCATCCATCAAGAAATGGCAACAGGCAGATACTTTAATCTTGGATAGTAAATATCTATGTCCTTACTCGTGATGAAACTCCCTCTCTCCATTTAGAAGCTAGCTGTTATCACCGGACGCCTGTTAAATCTTAAATACTATTTTCAGAAATTCAGTGTACTGGGAAAGTCACACAACATTACAACACAGTGCTAAATCAGTGTAGCATTATGTAATTATATTACATTTTCCTCCATAAATAACGGGAATTTTACTTTTTTAATTTAAAATACTGTCATTCCCATGTAAGGAATCGTAAATCGTAGCTTATGTGTACGCTTAAACCCTGTAGCTTCTTATATTGTAACACAAACATTGTAACATATCAATTTTCTTTGAATGAATAAATCAAACTTCAATATATTGAAAAAGTCAGTTTTTGCGATTATAGAGTTTTATTTTAAATAATATGTCTCAATCAGCAAAGTGCTGAGTAGTGGAGTTGTGGAGGAGAGCTTCGTAATCATAGTCGAACGTCAATGCTCCCTTAAAGTGTTTTCGCTCTCTCGCTTCACTGTGACGTATGCTTGCTACGTCACGCCAGCCCGGCCGCACTGGGCTGGCCTCAACGGGCGCCCAGCTGAGCACTGTTAGAGCGACGTTGAAACACTAGGAAAAAAAAAAAGCAACACGTTATTTTTAAATCTTGGTGTCCAAAATAGTTTACACATGTTACAATGGGTAACACATTTGAAAAAGATATACTGGTGGGGACGAACGAAAGATTTTCCGCTGGATTTCCGAGACAACGTTCCATGACGGAAGTCTGACTTCGAGAAAAGTGGAAGTCACGTTAGGTTGTCAAAACGTCCGGCTCCATGGCTAAATGGTTAGTGTGCTGGCCTTTGGTCCAAGGGACTCCGGACTCATTCCCGGCCGGGCCGGGGATTTTAACCTTAGTTGGTTCTTTTCACTTGCTTGGGGATTGCGTGTGGGTGTGTCGTCCTTAAATACACAAAACAAGGCAAGAATGAGGAAAATAAGAAAATGTCAGTAAAAACTGTAAAAACTGAAAAATCCAACACAGTTTCACTTAACAGTGGCCAATGTTGTGCCTACAGGAAGAGACGAGTGTCCTCCTAGTGGGCAAGATGTTCTTTGTACACCATCTAGCTTCTGCCCTAATTGTCCTTAGTCAACCACAATGATACCGGTATTCCACGCGTAAGATCCTCTCGTCAACGAAACACACATCATGCGTCAGAATTCTCATTTAGAAGTCGATATGAATTAAATTAAGTAATTCGCACATTTTCGACCTCACGTCAAAATTGATATTACCGGGCGAGTTGGGCGTGCGGTTAGGGGCGCGCGGCTGTGGGCTTGCATCCGGGAAATAGCGGGTTCGAATCCCACTGTCGGCAGCCCTGAAGATGGTTTTCCGTGGTTTCCCATTTTCACACCAGGCAAATGCTGGGGCTGTACCTTAATTAAGGCCACGGCCGCTTCCTTCCCAGTCCTAGACCTTTCCTGTCCCATCGTCCCCATAAGACCTATCTGTGTCGGTGCGACGTAAAGCCATAGCAAAAAAAAATAGCTTCGTTCCAACTCCTAGACCTTTCCTATTCCATCGTCGCCATAAGACCTATCTGTGTAGGCGCGACGTAAAGCTGCGTCAATTTTTTTACTTTAACATATGTAACCTATTAGGAATTATACGTCTCTTTTACATTCTTACGGCCTTCGAAATTTGTTAATATCAGCTCATCATAAACACTCTCCATACAGGGCCGGCGTTAGAAAACGGTTAAATCCATTGAAGTTGCCGACAAGAAGAAGAAGAAGAAAATTTAACGTTGCCCTTCCATGTTGAAGGTTTTGGACGACTCGACGATAGGATAGGCCCAGGCGTCTGTACTGCGCATATTGCTCGCAATAAATTGTGCGCTTCGAATGAGATATGTGACAATAATTACTCTCTCTCTCTTTCTCTCTCTCTCTCTCTCTTAATCGGTTTACGCTCCAGGGTTGGTTTTTCCCTCGGACTCAGCGAGGAATCCCGCCTCTACCGCCTCAAGGGTAGTGTCCTGGAGTGTTAGACATTGGGTCGGGGGATACAACTGGTGAATATAACCAGTACCTCACCCAGGCGGCCTCCCCTGCTGTGCTGAACACGTGCCTTATGGGGAATGGGAGATTGGAAGGAATAGATAAGGAAGAGATAAGGAAGCGACCGTAGCCTTAAGTTAGGTACCATCCCGGCATTTGCCTAGAGGAAAAGTGGGAAACCACGGAAAACCACTTGGAGGATGGCTGAGGTGGGAATCGAACCCGCCTCTACTCATTTGACCTCCCGAGGCTGAATAGACCCCGTTCCAGCCCTCGTACCACTTTTAAAATTTCGTGGTGGAGCCGAGAATCGACCCCGGGCCTCCGGGGTCGGCATCTAAACACACTTAACCACTACACCACAGAGGCGGACGACAATAATTACTATTGGTCCTAATAATTGCATTTCATGTGTAAATTAAATAAATGCATAAAAATATTCTACTAGCACCGGGTTTGAACTTTCGAACACACGACACAACATTAACCCATTAAAGCCCTCGGCCACGCAGAAGTCTGCTGCAGTTACTTTTATGCCGTGAACTTTCAGTGCTAACGCAGTTTCAGATCAACATGGACAGTTCCTGTTATAATTCTATGCGTTTTATTACTACTACCTCCTCATTGCTAGTTTGTCAGCTACAAATACACGTACAGTATTTCAGCCACTTACTTACACAAGAACGTAATATCACACGTCGGGGGAGATGTTTTCACGTTGGATTACAAGATTGGGTTGCTTATATCCGAAGAAATAGGGGCGGGTGCTTCACCTTGTGTACTGTACATTCTAACATTTTAATTGTGAAACCAATATTTAACTACTGTATGATATAGCATATATGTGACATGCAAAATATCTCTTAGTTCTTTAAACTAACGACAAGGGATTATAAAAATGTTTTTCCTTTGTAATAAACCTTCCAGGGAAGCCAAAAGTTTAAACATCAAAATAAAAATGTGTGATTTTAAGGTTTAAATATGAATAACAAATTCGAATTTCTCGGACAGAACAATGAGTGCCTCTCACTTCTCGTCATTAACGCCTGCCATCTGATAACCGTAAGAAGCTGTTAATATCAACTCATCATAAACACAAATTACTTCGGTTAATTAACTCTCATTGTGAAGCGTGATTTCCAACCTCGCTATTAATGATCTCTGATGCAGATATTTGATCTGGAACACAGTAACCTCACACGCTTGTTGCTCTCCTCCAACGATGATATAAAGGGGCCTAAAGGGGCTCCCGATTCTGATCTTACATCGGGAGAGTCCATCTCTTAACTAGAGCAGCGATTTAGTTCTCATTGAAGTGACGCCCCACTTTTTTCCACAGGACTCTTTAAAAATTAACGATGTCATTCATCTCGTATTTTACACAAAATATTTCAGAGTCTGATTCTTGAAATATACACTTAATTCATAACTTATAAACGAGTAATTATAATTTTTTAGTTTTCGACTTGTTCATTTTGGGATCGAAAACGAAAACCAGGCACGTATCAGACAGATGTTGACATGAAGTCTTGTGCTTCACGAATGATGACTATGAGGCTGCAAGATGGGAATAAAAGTTTCTAATAATTTATACTTGGACCCGATGTTTCCCAAGATCAAGTTGTCTCATTTGCTGGTGATTTCAGCGTCACACTAATACAAGGCCTGACAAAAATATGTAGCACCCAGAAGAAATGTTTGAATATTACTTGGTGCACGTAGGCTACACAGCATTGGCGGGTATGTATATTATTAGTTACAATTCTCTGTGACATATAGTTTTGTTCAGGTTTAGTGTTGTTACCAGGCCTGCTAGGGTGTATAAGGGATGTATACAGATCAGATGTTGAGTGATCACTGTGAAGGACATGGAGATGCTGTGTACTCGTGTGAGACAGCATTATCAACACTTGACGTTTAAAAGGGGCCTCATTGTTGCTTTCTATTTGGCTGGCTGGTCGAATAATGCAATATCGAGTTTTGTGTGATGTGACAGTGGCCCGACTGCCTGGAATCGTTAGGGCAAGAATACTCGTCGTCAAGGTTCCAGTCGACCTCGTCTAACCACGGCAGGGGAGGATCACCATATTATGCATCAAGCATATCGTAACCCCTTCACATCTGCGTCTGCCATCCATGAACAAGTTATGGACTCCTTGCAACATTCTGTGTCATCCCGCTCCCAGTAACACGACTGGGGAATTACTGTTCGTGCGCAGGTTGCCGTTAACACCACAACACAAAACAGCTGCGTTTAGAGTGGTGCCATGATCGGGAAGCATTGACTGCTGACGAATGGCGTCGCATTGTGTTCAAAGAAGAATCGCGGTTCTGCACTACCCCGGATGACCATCATCTGCGAGTATGGCAGGGACCTGGAGAGTACCGGGCGAGTTGGCCGTGCGTGTAGAGGCGCGCGGCTGTGAGCTTGCATCCGGGAGATAGTAGGTTCGAATCCCACTATCGGCAGCCCTGAAAATGGTTTTCCGTGGTTTCCCATTTTCACACCAGGCAAATGCTGGGGCTGTACCTTAATTAAGGCCACGGCCGTTTCCTTCCAACTCCTAGGCATTTCCTATCCCATCGTCGCCATAAGACCTATCTGTGTCGGTGCGACGTAAAGCCCCTAGCAAAAAAAAAAGGGACCTGGAGAGTAGGGTTGGGCAGACCGGAACAGTCAGTTGTTCTGGAACATTAGGAGCTTGAGGTGGAGCGTTTCGCTACAGTGTGCCGTAGGGTTTGGCAGACCGGAGCAGTCAGTTGTTCCGGAACATTAGGAGCTTGAGGTGGATAGTTTCTGTACAGTGTGCCGGCACACGGGACACAGGACTGTAACTGCGCAGTAGACAGACCTCCGTGAGGCAACATGACATGCATCGCTTCAGCAGGAATGTGCTGCTGTACCAGACGTGCTGTGTGTAGTTACGGCCAGCGCAAAGGTGCACGGGACGTGAAGGAACAGTTGGAACACTGCTTCTAGGTGAAGATTTTTTCCGTCAATATGAAATACACATAACACGATTACAATGGCAGTACAGGTGTTTAAAAGTAACTAATCCAAGGATATTTTCACCAGACACTCCAGTACATGGCGGCACACTGCCGATATCGACAGTCAGCTAGTAGGTGAAGGACAGTGCATAGTGACGCTTCTGACGGGACAGCGAGTCACTGTCTCGGTCTCGCTTGAGAATGTTTCGGAACAACTGACGCTCCGTGTTTCGGAACAGCGGAACAGAACTATACACCGGCACAGTGTGCCGAAACAGGGGCATTGTGCCCAACCCTACTAGGGAGAGGTCCTATTCTTCCACTGTTTTCGAGAAGCACAGCTGTGTTACTCCTGGCGTCATGGTGTGTGAGGTGCCGTCAGGTATGACTTCAGGTCATGGCTGGTAGTGATTGAGGGGAAATCTGATGGAACAACGGTACATCATGGCCATCCTGCGTCCTCATGTGTTACCTATCATGTGACAGTATCGTGGTGCCATTTTTCAACAGGACAATACACGTCCACACACGGCACGGGTCTCTATGAACTATCTGCATGATGCTGCGGTACTCCTATAACCAGCACAATCCCCAGATCTGTCCCTGATAGAACGTGTGGGAGCAGCTTGGACATCAACTCTATCCCAGTGCCAGTATTCAGGATATCAAGGATCAGGAACAACAGTTTTGTGGACCAGCTTGCCTAGGAGAAGATACCATGGCTTTAAGACACCTTTCCCAACTAAATCAGTGCATCCATCCAAGCCAGATGGAGTGCAACATCATACTGATCAGTGAACTAGTATTGCTAAGTTCTTCATAAATTTGGCTCGATTTTGTAATCACTGAAATGACATCACATACCCTCCCAACACATGAAATTTCATTTCGTTCCCCCCCCCCCCCACTTCAGGGTGCTTCGATATTTTTTTCAGGCAGTGTACTTCGAAGGTTTTCAGCGATGCAGTGATGGGAAAGGATTGAGAAGAAAGTGACCGTGGTCTTATTAAGGGACACCCCCAGCTTTTTCATATTAATGTTATTGGCTTTACGTCCAACTAACTTCTTTTACTGTTTTCGGAGACGCCCAGGTTCCGGAATTGAGTCCCGCATGAGTTCTTACACGTGCCAGTAAATTTACCGTCACGAGGCTGACGTATTTGAGCATCCTTAAAATACCACTGGACTGATCCAGCTGTCTCCGAAAACCGTAAAAAGAGTAAGTGAGAAGTAAAGCAAATAACATTATTATTATTATTATTATTATTATTATTATTATTATTATTATTATTATTATTACCGGGCCAGGATCGAACCTGCCAAGTTAGGGTCAGAAGGCCAGTGCCTCAACCGTCTGAGCCATTCAGCCCGGCCCCCAGCATTTTTCTGGTGTGGAAATGGAAAACCTTCAGGACTGTGACTGTGAGGTTCGAATCCCCTGCGGGTGGGGGCGATAGAATGTCATCTACGGTATCCCCTGTCTGTCGTAAGAGGTGATTAAAAGGGGCCTCAGGGGCTTCGAACTTTGGAGCGTGATTTGGCGACCACTTGCTTCCACTTACTTGTTCCAGGCTCCTCACGTTCATCTATCCTATCCGACCTCTCTTAGTCAACTGTTGTTCTTTTCCGACCCCAACGGTATTACGTATAGAGGCCTAGGGAGTCTTTCATTTTTCACGCCCTTCGTGGCCCTTGTCTTCCTGTGGCCGATGCCTTCATTTTTCGAAGTGTAGGACCCCTTCCGTGTTTTCCCTCTGATTAGTGTTATATAGAGGATGGTTGCCTAGTTGTACTTCCTCTTTAAACAATAATCACCACCACCATCACCTGTGAGGTTTGAACCCATAATATCCCGAATGCAAGCTCACTAGTAACTGACCCGAATCGCACTGCTAACTCGCTCGGTAAATGGAGTTCTTTTTGGATATACAGTACATGGTGGTATCGAATCCGAGACAAAGTTTTCCATATTGATGCCTTGTTTAAATGTAACTTAACATCGCAGCTCCTTAAACAGCCTTCAGTCAGTTGATTTGCGACAGTTAGCATGAAAATTAACCCTGGGATCACTTAGAGATGTAACGTGAGGAGCGAGGTAACATTCCCAGCTACGATATTGTTTGATTTTGATTTACCGAAGTGTGATTATGAATAAGAGAATTCTTTACTCCGTGATCTTCCACTAGTGAAGATAAACTCCTTGAAATACTGTATTTCTCAGCGGTGGTGGTGTGAATGTGGGCTTTTTGCCACAGTTTCACGTTACAAGGCGCGGCTCCCCCAGGAGGGGTTGGCTGCAGTAGTCACCGTTACGTGTTAGGTAATGCATATAAAGATCTTCATTACTTCTAGACTTTTTGTGGGTTAGAGGTTACATGTTGTTGTCATGATGGATGGTTAAAACCCCCTGGCAACCAGAACCTCCCCATCCCCACCATCCTACTTCGTCTTCATCTTATGATTATTTAATTACTGGATCCTGTTCGCCCGGACGGACATTTCACGCGGTTCCTTATTGCACCATAAATCACATTTAACATCAACACTCTTATTTCATTCGAATGTATTGGCCAAAATTTGATTTATAATTATACCTATCTCATGCTAATTTGTCTGCAGTGTATCTAATGATGTTTATGGTAATTGAGTGAGACAAGTGCTTGCCTAAAGGAAAGCGGGTAGAAATAAGGAAGGAAAGAAGAAAAAGAAGAGAAATAGCTGTACGTACTAGAGCTGATGAAGGGACCCAGATAATTAAGTACTTGGCTATCCAGATACCTGTTACGACGGTTACCCGAAGTGAAAATACTCCGGTACCCGTTTAATTGAGTAAGGATCCGAAAACAAAAGGGTACGCGTTACACATACGATCAATGCTTGTCTATATGCCTGGCGATGTGTTTGATTCTCTTTCACCCTGCGAGTTTGCATCTCTGTTCCACCATGTACTTCTGAATACTAGATTGCGTGTCAAAAGCCTGGATTAATTTTCAAACCTCTCTGCAGTGCTCGTATGGAGTGAGGGCATATGATGCTGTTGATGGTGATTTGTCCGTCGGACGGCGAAGTAAAGCTTTGAGCAGACACCTTGGTGTTATTCGACAGGAGTAGGCTATGTGCCGACACCGAGTTTCACCCTTTCCAACCCTGCTATCATATCACGTCTTCAATTAATCTCATTCACTCCTCCAATGAGGTTAATTCATGAAGGGCATCCGGTCGTAAAAACTCGCTACAAAGATTCACCTCGCTTCATTCCCGAACCCGGAGAGAAACGGGAGATGTGTTGGATACAAGAGGAAACGTAAGTACCTAAGATAGATAATAATCAAGGAATAGTAACACATATAAGAGTCTTCGCGGCCCAGACGGCAGCGCACCGGCCTCTCCGCGCTAGGTTATCCGGCTTCATGGCTAAATGGTTAGCGTGCTGGCCTTAGGTCACAGGGGTCCCGTGTTGGATTCCCGGCAGGGTCTGGAATTTTAACCATAATTGGTTAATTTCGCTGACACGGGGGCTGGGTGTATGTGTCGTATTCATCATAATTTCATCCTCATCACGATGTGCAGGTCGCCTACGGAAGTCAAATCAAAAGACCTGCAAGTGACGAGCCGAAGTTGTCCTCGGACACACCAAGAACTAAAAGCGATACGTCATTCCATTACTGCTAAATTTCATGGTTCAAATCCTGGTCACTCAATGTGAGATTTGTACTGGGCAAAGCGATGGTGGGACAGGTTTTTTCTCCGGGCACTCCGGTTTACTCTGTCATCTTTCATTCCAGCAACACACTCCAATATCATTTCATCTGTCAGTCATTAATCACTGCTGCAGAGGAGTGCGACAGGCTTCGGCAGCCGGCACAGTTCCTATCCTCACTGCTAGAGGGGGCTTAATTCATTCCATTCCTGACCCGATCAAATGAAGAGAAAAATTTGCATTTTCAGTAGTACATATATCAGTCAATGTGCCATTTTAAGACCATGGCATAGGGAGCTATTTTCGTTCAGTTCGTGATATCCAGAAGTGTTCATCTGTATGTAGTGCGCGATGCCCAGTCAAATCTACGGTTCGCAAAGATCTGCCATTTTTTAACATACGTGGGAACAGCATGGCTGTGTCAAAGAGCCATGCTTGCTCAAAGAAATTCCGTTCTCAGCGTCATCATCAAGCAACATTTACAAGAATTACCCGCTATTCCACAAATTTACAAGACTATCGACACGTCTGATAAGGCTGTTAAACTACGACGACGATATAAGGGGAGCTAAAGGGGTTCCCTATTCCGATCTTACATCGTGAAAGTCCATCTCTTAACTAGATAACTTGAGGGTCCATTCAGTTCTCATGGAAGTGAGTCCCCTTTTTCACCATTATCATAGCCATTGCAACCATTGGAAAGTCCTGACAGTCATTTTCTTTTCCACCAGGTTTCGTTCAAAATTAATGATGTCATTCATCTCGTATTTTACAGAAAATATTTCAGAGCTTGATCAGAATATTGACCGGCAGGGTAGGAGAGGTGGCGGTTTACTACATTAGTTCAGGTCACGGTTAGCTCCTTCTCCTACTCCTAGCCCTTTCCTATCCCATCATCCCCATAACCTATCTGTCGGTGTGACGTAAATCAAATTGTAAAAGACAAAACAGAAAAACAAAGAAACAAATAGCGAACATATAGATAATAATAATAATAATAATAATAATAATAATAATAATAATAATAATAATAATAATAATAATAATAATAATAATAACGTGTGGCTATTTCTAGCCGAGTGCAGCCCTTGTAAGGCAGACTCTCCGATGAGGGTGGGCGGCATCTGCCGTGTGTAGGTAACTGCGTGTTAATGTGGTGGAGGATAGTGTTATGTGAGGTGTGTTAGTTGCAGGGATGTTGGGGACAGCACAAACACCCAGCCCCCGGGCAACTGGAATTAACCAATGAAGATTAAAATCCCCGACCCAGCACCCACTGAACCGAAGGCCAGTACGCTGACCATTCCGCCAACGAGTCGGACGAACATATAGATAAAAAGCATGCACTTATCCTTGCGTTCGCCATGTATTTTGTGACATTTTCTTGAACAATATGGCAAGCAACGAGTTTTGTTCAGAAATATGTATTTTATTAGATCTGCTACTCAACCAAAGAATTATAGTAGTTAAGTGGTCTTGCAAGCGAACTGTTTGACTTGTGCCAGGCATATTTCAATGGAACTTGCATAAATGATCAATTAACATATACTAAATTTTAGGACGATAACAGTTTTTCCGCGAGGTCATTGATAATATCATTACTTGACTAAAAACAGCTGGGTTGGCGCTAAAAGTTCGCTGATATCATAGAATGACCTTGTGAATGCATTGTTTATTTTATTACTGCCTTTGTCCTTAAGATATTTGGCAATTTTTAAAATATCTACTGTATGTTATTGGTCCTATCGAAAAGTATTACATGCCATAACAAAAGTTACAGAGAATACAAGTTCCAGTATTTTATGTCTTATACAGTTTTACCATACCTGAGGTAATAGAACAATGAATTTAGTCTTTTGTTGCTTAGTCCATATCAACGCCAAGCATTGTTAAGAGGGAAATAACATTTAATTGTGTAAACTGGCGATGGTTTTTGTCATGGTTGTCTTAAGGTGTAAAACCGCGTCGTCATCGGTCCATATAGGCAAGGAAAATGTGAAGATGGCTATAAATGAGAAAGAATCGTAAAGGAATGATCACTTGAGGAATATGACGAGAGGGAGTCATGAAAGAAAGAAGGACTACCTTTACATTATATACACCGAGCTCGATAGCTGCAGTCGCTTAAGTGCGGCCAGTATCCAGTATTCGGGAGATAGTAGGTTCGAACCCCACTGTCGGCAGCCCTGAAGATGGTTTTCCGTGGTTTCCCATTTTCACACTAGGCAAATGCTGGAGCTGTACCTTAATTAAGGCCACGGCCGCTTCGTTCCCAGTCCTAGCGCTTTCCTGTCCCATCGTCGCCATAAAACATATCAGTGTCGGTGCGACGTAAAGCAAATAGCAAAAACAAAACCCAAAAAACATTATATATACAAGAACCTCGTTTATTCGGCCCTCATTAATCGAGATCTCCGGTTTATCCGGATCGAAAATAATAAAAATGCATTTTTAATTGTACAGTACTTCTTTTACGGCGTCAACTCTTCTTGAATGTCTTTTCCGCCAAGGATAGTTAAGAACAGGAATTGCAAGTAATTCGGCCACGGTCTATTAAAGGTACCGTCCCGGCGTTCGCCTGGAATTGAGAATGGGAAACCGTGGAAAACCATTCCCAGGACGCCCGAGGTGGGATTCGAACCCAGGCTCTTCTGAATGCAACGGACTATTAATTCACTGATGGTGAATTTGAAAATGAAACCAGCGCTCCATCAGAAGAAATAATGACTCATGGAGAGGCAACAATGAAGCTGGACAAACTGATGGCCTATTTAGAATCCTTGACTGAAACCACACCGGCAGAACTGTTGTTAGTAAAACGTCTTCGTGATCGTGCTGCGCACAAAAGCTATAAAAATGTAAAACAGAACAACTCACATTATAGTCATAGTCATTAGAGTCATAAATGTACGAAAAGTTTCCGCTATTTTTGTACAGTTGAAAAAAGGTATTACTGTACAACGTATGTTAATGGATTATATAACATGTACTTTATTTGTTTTTTTTAATTTTTCCTATCATCCGGATTTTCGATAATCCGGATCAGCTCCGGTCCCACTTAATCCGGATAAACGAGGTTCTTGTGTACTCTTATATCCCCGAGTCGGAAGAAAACGAAATATGATGTTTGTGGCAGGACGTATTGTTTACGGTGCACTATGTCTTCTGGTATGGGCTAGAGCAATATTGTTACTTTCATTGACCTGTCTCAGCTTTATCCTTGGCTTTGACAAGATGAAAGTGACTGAGGTATGAGTGATGCTAGTAATGCCATTCCTTATGCAACGAGTTCCTGCTATGAATGGTATGAAAATATTGCTCATAGGGTCGGTTGGTGCATGCATTTCAGTGGGCTTGGCAGACTGATATGTAATAGCAACTTCTGGCTCGGTGAAGAAAGCAACGGGAACCTACCTCACTCCTCATTTCCCTAGTACGCCTCTTCAGTGATGCCTAGGCCATTTATGACAGCTGATGGCGGAGCTGTTGAGGATCCAACCAGCCTTCGGGCTGAGGACTAAACATACATACATACATACAAACATTATCGAAAGCTAATAAAACTGATCAACAATAACATTATACTGACCACTGTCACGATATGATTTGTCTCTTCTGGTGCTGAATATTGGTGGAAAGAAGGTGGGGAGTTCGATAACTTTGCACATTCTATATGACTATCCCGTCGACGACGAGCACTGCAGAGAATATGTACATAAACAAGAAACATGAATCTTAGGCCATCCTATCGAATTTGAATGACTAGTTCCTTGATCCACTGTCGAACTTCGGATGTTGGTTCCAGAGTTCAACAATAATTTTGGTTACATGAGTACATCGAAGTGTCTGACTCCTTGGCTGAATGGTCAACGCTGTAGCTTTTTGGGTACAGAGCATGCCGTATTCGATTCCAGGCCGTCTTCAGGGATGTTAATCGCGTCTGATTAATTTCTCTAGCTCGGGAACTGGGTGTTTGTGTTTATCCCGTCTTCATATTCAGACAACTCACCAAACTACCAACCATCGCAGAAACACAAAACAGTGATTACATACCTCCATGTAGGATTGGGATCAGGAAGGGCATCGCGCCGTAAATCAGGGTCAAATACACATATTAGATACACTTCGCATCCGAGACCCTATAGGTGTGGGGAAAAAGAGGTAGATTAATAATAAGAAGAATACATCGAAGAAATACATATTACACATAGCCCGCCTGGTGGCCATGATCGTTAAGGTGTTGAAATCTAAGCGGTCTGATCGTTGCCTACAGGATACATAAGGCCGGGAAATACAGCACAGTAGACTCGGCCTCGAGATACTTCCGTCAAGCGCCGCTAGAGTTCTCTTTACTGGTCTGTCTCGCCCGCTCATTGCAAAACGTTCCAGTTCGAAAACCTAAAAAAATTCATTTAAAACGCAATTTCAGAAGACACCAAACAGATGGGAGATAAAAAAATAGACAAAGAGCAGTTGTATGACTCACTTTCTACAACGAATTACTTACACTTTGCTTAAACGAAATAAGTGAACTCTATTAGCGAGTTCGTCACTTCTTCCCGATTTCTCTAATTCTGCCTCAGTGTATCCAATAAAATGATCGAGATTGCGGTCATAAATAAGTTTGGGTTTAATCACCATCTTATATATTATCAGTTATCCTGCCTTTTTTTAAAAATTTTATTTGCTTTACGTCCCTCTAACTACTTTTTAAGGTCTTCGGAGACGCCGAGGTGCCGGAATTTAGTCCCGCAGGAGTTCTTTTACGTGCCAGAAATCTACCGACACGGGGCTGTCGCATTTGAGCACCTTCAAATACCACCGGACTGAGCCAGGATCGAACCTGCCAAGTTGGGGTTAGAAGGCCAGCGCCTTAACCGTCTGAGCCACTCAGCCCGGCTCCTACCTTTTCATCCACACATCTGATGTTGCGACATTCGTATTGAAGCCGCTGTTTCGAGAGCGATGTTATGCCCGTTTCGCCATTAGAAAATCCTATGTAATTTTTTTATCATCTTCTGATGTGGTACAGTTAGGCAGTGCAACGATCTCAAATCTGTAGCCGGTAGGCAGAGGGCGCAAATTTTTAGCGTCGTTTCTCCGTATTTTACTTTTTCTTCCTGCAAGATTCAGTTTGTTCTAACAGGAATAAAGCTCCTGAAATATCATTTGTACCATTATTTTCAATTTTGTTTATTTTTGGTCAGGTTCACATACCTTCCCGTTTTTCTAATTTCATTACCGTATCCTACTTTTCAATATTTGAAATCCCATCAATATATATTTAGATTTAACATAGATTTTTTTAATGCTATTTGTTCGGGGCGTCGACCTATAGAGATCTTTTGCCCCTGCTTGCACCATATGATATGAACCTGCGTGTAATTGGAATTGCGGAAGTGTAGATAATTGAATGTGAGGAATGGAGCGTTAAGGACAGCACCAGGGATATTAATCATTTACAATTAGAAACGTCTGACCCGGCTGGGGATCGAACCCGGGGCCTCCGGGTGACAGGCGGACGCGTTGCTCCCTACACCGCGGGGCCGGACGTTAACATAGATACTCGTAGCCCTTCCTTGACATAGAAACGTAACTTGTAGGCACTTCTTTTTTGTTTGTGGGGGACATAGATCAGTTATATGCTGAAGATATGGTATGTTCATTGTTATCTGAATGAAATTTTACTGAATTTTGCTTTTTTTTTTTTTTTTTGCTAGTTGTTTTACGTCGCACCGACACAGATAGGTCTTATGGCGACTATGGGACAGGGAAGGGCTAGGAGTGGGAAGGAAGCGGCCGTGACCTTAATTAAGGTACAGCCCCAGCATTTGCCTGGTGTGAAAATGGGAAACCACGGAAAACCATTTTCAGGGCTGCCGACAGTGGGGTTCGAACCTACTATCTCCCGAATACTGGATACTGGGCGCACTTAAGCGACTGCAGCTATCGAGCTCGGTTACTGAATTTTGATGGCAATACATCATTTCATGGAGCTGGAGCCTTCCTGCGTTTGACTCTTTGAAGAGGATATACACTAAAAACAGAAGGAACTTCGCTGGGGAGAATTCGCTTGACTGATATGTTTACACTGAAATCTGATTTATTATAATGCAAGCTGCATACTCGTGCCTCGAAATCGCTTGCCAGCATTTCTTCCTTGAACCGCACTAACAAGGAAAATTATGGAACGTCAAAAAAAAATTCTGCTTTTTTTTTTGCTAGTTGTTTTGCGTCGCACCGACACAGATACGTCTTACGGCGACGATGGGACAGGAAAGGGCTAGGAGTAGGAAGGAAGCGGCCGTGGCCTTAATTAAGGTACAGCCCCAGCATTTGCCTGGTGTGAAAATGGGAAACCACGGAAAACCATTTTCAAGGCTGCCGGCAGTGGGGTTCGAACCTACTATCTCCCGAATACTGTTTTCCGCTTTTTTGCGGTATCCGAAGTATATTGAGGTACACAACAGTACACTATGCTTTTCAACCTCACGAACACTCACCGACAGAAACAATACGCACAGTAAATTGCATAAAATCAACACATCACAATTACGCCGTACATCACGATGTTTAAGTCCGCGAAGAGCAGAACAGAAACCTGACATCTAGCGGCCAAACCGTGAACACGGCAAATTAGTAACTATGTCCCGGCCTTGTATATCTCATAGGCAATGGTCTGACACTCTGGTTATTCGGTTCGAGTCCCGTTGGTCGAAAAAATTTTCAGCATCAGAATGTTGGCCGGCAGGGTAGGGGAGATGGTGGTATACAATTTCTAATCATTAGATTGCGTGCTAAAAGCCTGGATTAAATGTCAAACCTTTCCGCATTGCTCATATGGAGTGAGGCCATATGACGCTGTCAATGGTGATTCGTCCGTCGGATGGGGACGTTAAGCCTTCAGCAGACCCATTGTTGCTATTCGATACGAATAGGCTATGTGCCGGCACCGCGTTTCATCCTCTGCCTTCCTACTATGATACATCATGTCATTTATTTCATCTCATTAACACCTCTGATGAGGTTGACGTAAGGAAGGGCATCCGGTCATAAAAATCCGCCAGGACAGATTTATCTCACCTCATACCCGACCCCGTAGAGAAACGGCACAAGGGTTTGACAAACAAACAAAACATATCACACATACGTTAATGTCATAAAAATATTAATGTACCTAAAATTTTATTTGAATCTTTTCTTTCATCTCTATGTGACTTTTGAAATCAACGGGATTTTTTGGATAGTTATATTTTGTAGTGAGGCAACAGATCAGTTCTCAAACACATGATAACGAGTTTTTGCCGGAAGGAGCTAACGGCTTCTGGTAACTTTTGTGTGTTGTGCTACTTGGAGGAAATGAGAATCATGATAGACTATATATGGAGAGTTCCAATACTAAGGAGCAGTTTCCACTAAAAATTCAACCTTCTTAAATATTCATATTTCATGTAACAATTTGGGAAGAGCGATTCTCGATTGATTTTGACTGGAGACTAAATTATTTAAACAAGCTATAATTAAGTATTTAGCGTTACAAGTTCTAATGGCCATAGGAAGTGGTCTTATGTGTTCGATAGCATCTCATTTCAATATCCTGCGCCTAATTAAACACGCCTGCTCATGTGTTAATTAGACAACACACACACCGGTATATCTACATTTAGAAAGTTCTTTTACATAGAAAGTGGACTCGACGAAAATTTTTAGCGAAATGGAGCACTGTGTACTAAGGCACTTTCACATTACTGTAGATCTTTTTTAATGATACATCAGATCAGTTCTCATGAATCTGATCACGAGTTTTTGTCCGAAGTAGAATGGGGTAATTGTAAGGTGAATTAATTTTCGAAAATATTTTTGTTGTAGAATATATTGAAACCGTACAGTGTCCTGTACAGCTCATGGGAATGATATGGGCCTTTATACTCCATTAAAATTACTCCTAAAGGTCGCGTCATAGGTAGCAGTATGGGCGAAGGGGATCGAGCGGCGTCCTGCCAGAACGGAACCCGCGAAAAGAGCGCCTGCGAACAAAGGGAGGACAAAGCAACAGCCAAGCCCCCGCGGAATTACGCTCTCAACTTGCAGAGAAAGATAGAAGGGGACGCGATGCTGGAGTAGTCAGATACGCCCCGAGGTGGAGCTTAGCTTCCCAGAGTGCCAAACGAACACAAGGAACTTCCGGTTTTTTATGCACGTGTCACGGGTGCCAACGTCGGATTTTGGCGCGTAAAAAACGGGGTGATATTTTTAATCCAGACATAGGAAAATTATGTGAGACACACCATTGAATAGAGCGGAATTTTCTGCGTTCCCCAGTCTAAAAATATGTAATAACTTATGCAGGGGAAGAAATGAGGTCACCAGCTGTCAAGATGTAACATATCGCTAACACATGTGGATACAGCGGCGTCGCCCAAGCCAAGAGTCGCGCTCAAAATTGAATCCGCCTCCCGAGGGACGCTAATGAATTAATCAAAGGCGGGAAGCGAATTAGATAAAAACTGCTGATCGTAGGTCCAGCACGCTTGGCTCAAATGAAAGAGGAGACAGAGGGCTACAAGATGCAATATTTAAATATCTTCAATTCTTGATGTGAAAGGAGCTCTGGTTCTTAATGAACCGTGAAGGTTTACACCCCCAAGCTTCCGGCGAGCGAGATAATATAGGCCGAGCAGGCCCTTGCAGAGACAGTTGTTCTTTCACGGGTCGTGAGACGGACACTGCGTCCCGCGGTGCTCCAGTTACAGTCAGAAACCCTTGTACAAAAGCCTTTGTGTAGTGAACGGGAGGCCAAACGAGCCTAGGTGAATTGTTTCTGTGCTGCGTGTCAAACTAGTAAAAAACCGCGAGCATATTTTACGAACAAGTATTAGAATTCGGCTGAGAAACTGCCGGTTTAATGAGTCAGTGAAATTCATAATTAGGTATCACCCAAAGTGTTACTTTGAATCAGGGGCTCGAGTCTCGTGAGCCACCCGATTCTTACTGTGAACGCGCTCGCCGTGGTTTGAAGGGCCGTCTTATTCGTGGGTGTAAACTCTGAAATAGAGGACGTGTGACGAGTGTAAAAGTGTTACCCACTTGGATTACTGTAAGATTTCAGCTGTGACGAGTTCCCCAGGATGTCGGACTTGTATGGACCAGGGATGAAGGACTGCACGCCCGCCACCTACCGAGTGGTCATGGAGTACTAAGAACTTCACCATGGGTCTCCCGTGGGGGGAGAAACAACGGCCACCAAACAGATGAGTGATGTCCAAATTTAATTTCTAAGCATGACATAACCCTGGGATAGGATTAGCGTTCTTTTGTAAATATTAAAATGTTGTAAGTTAATGCATGTCCTATATGGAAATTTTATTGATTTTTATAATGTTGAAGTAAATTCAAGGGGGCTAAATTCCCGGACGACTCATATTTCTTTCTTAATGATTAGCTTATCGTGAGGGTTATATTTTTAGTAACATGTAGACTGTCCTAGCAAATATGGGAACAAGGTTAGGAGAATATTTGAGTTTCCCGTAGGGGCGGTTGGAAAAATAGTGCTGGCAAGCAGGGAAACATGTCGAAATATTGGTAGTCACTGTCCCACGAGGTTGTCAAATATGCCAGGGAAACTCATGGGTCAGTCAGACAATGCATGCCTAGCTTACAGATATAATCAGTGCATGGACTGCAAGAAAGAAGAAATCCCGACCGGGAGAGGTACATGTTGTGTGATTTAGATAGGTGTGTGGAACCATATGCAAGTTTCCCGTGATTTTGATTAATTGGCCATAATGGTTGGGAGTGTTTTTTTTGTTATCTATAGCCGGGGCGAGACCCAGGGCAGGAGTCCCTTAATCTTTGGTCAGAAGGTTGAAATATAAGTGTATTTATGTGGTATGAACGAGGAGCCATGAGAGCCATAGGCCCAAGGGAAGAAGATACGCGATATGAGACGTAGTGAGAAGGCCGAATAGGAATTTACGATGAGATGATTGAGAAGTGATCGTGCCCCAGTCTCAGTGATAATAATGAGAAGGGAGTGAATAAAAAGAGTGTTTCATGGGAATTCCATAATGATATGAATAAGCAAACGAAGCGGGCCATGGATATGTGTGTCCCCGAGATGAGAGGGTAGACGTGTGAGCGAGAGAAGAATCAGAACGGCCGTGCGAAGTGAATGACCGCCCTCCCTTCCTTGTTTTTTTTTTTTTTTTTTTTTTGTGTATGTCTAGCTCTCGCCCTCGGGACAAAAGGGTCCCGTATCCCATTGTGTGAGGGCTTGGAGCCTGGTCTGCTCGCGTTCTTTTGTTTGGGTTAAATGGCTTAGCTAAGAATACTTGTATAATGATAATATCACGGTAACTTCTTTTAAAGGTATTTAATAAATGAGTAGGGATCCCCCCCGATATCCGGCGATATGAGAGTAGCTATTCTCGGGATCTACAGAAACCCACAGTACCTCTCGGTCGGGAGTCTGCCAGTTCGACTCCGGATTATGGTGGCGCCCTTGGGCGAGCTGCTCCAAGCTTGCGCTGTGGGCCGGAGCCAGTGATAACCATGCTGTTTTTTTTTCTAGGAATGGCCCTCCTGTGTGCATGAAGTGTATATATCTATATATATCTGTGTATGTTTCGTAATTATGTGCACATATTTTTGAGTTCAAACAGAACCTATGTGCACGTTGCGTGGTCTTGGTGATAGATGAGTAGTCCGGGGTTTAGCAAAAATGGTATTTGTGTTTGTTTGTGCATTATGCAAAAGTGTCTTTTAATATGATATTATATAGTGTAGGCCCCGGTTATGTTCGTGCTTAGAACAGCTAGTAATATTTGTGAATAAGGACATCAGGTCATCCCACGGTGTGATAGACAGAATAATGTACAAATTTCATGAACGGTATGAATTAATGAGGACAAAATGAACGATAGCAAGTCGCAAAACCTCAATCATACCGTTACGCAGACGACGCCCATGGGCGATTCGCATTTTAAAGGGATTATTATTTTCTTTTCCTCCCATATGTGGAGAGTCATTGTATAGAGAGCTGTATCAACTTCTTTTAATTGTCATGTTTTGAATAAATTCATATTCGTAACCCCTATTTTATGATTCTTGTCATTTGTAGCAGTGTTAAGCAGTATCCAATAGGCATTTGAACCCAGAGATCCTACTTTCATATTATAGACCTAAGACTCCATCTTAAGTAGTTGTTGTTTTTGTTTTTCTTGAACGTACCACTTCCCCAAGTGCTCAGGCTGCCGGGCCGGCACAGAAAGTAGGAAGGGGAGCGGTCCGAAGCTCGTTAAGCAATTCGACCCGCTCTTCAATCCAATCTCATCCGTGGGTGTTTACCCCGTTACGTGGAGGCATTCTTATGCGTGGGTCATCCATTCGACGCCCGGTAGGGTGTATACTTGGCGCCCAACGTGGGGCGGGCATTGTTTATAGTGTACGCTGGAGCATTTTGAGTAAGAGATAGGCCACCCACAGGGAGGATAGTGTGCTATTATGGAGTCAAATTGCCAGGTTCGTGCCACGATCTGATTACATTTGGTATCGAACGGGTTGGCAATTACTTGGAATGGAGTACCCGCCACGTAACCGAACGGATGGAGACGTTAAGCACATGTCCGAAGTGCTAAGATTCATAATTATAAATTGGATACTGCAAGGGTTGTTCTGATTGTGTGATACTCAGCCGGACTGTCATGGTCATCGTACGGGTGTGCGTAAGTCACAACTCGTGATGATAACTCACACAAGATCAGCCATGAAAGGGAGCGACGTGAATAATAAATAGGATAGGAAAATGTCAAGAACAGAAAAATCATGTGTCCAGTTTAAGTGGAAATCCGCATGAGTGTCGCTCATAAATTAAAATGGATACCCGGGACAGACTATGAAGCTGTCATTTCTTTGGGAGACAACGTTATGGTTCTCTCAGTGTGAGGTTAAAACGGCCGGCAAAATTCTTCAAATATCGCCAGTTACGGGTATCGGCCAAAGATTGTGCGCTGAGGTAACAACATTTGGCAGATATAAATATTTTTCGAGAGGGCTTTAGACGCCGCGGATAGAGCAGGGTACCTCAACCCAGGCTCTAATTTTGGCGCAGTGACAGATGCGATGTTGCCAGTTTGAGACGGGTAATTGTCTGCTAACGTCATCTTACCAGTCTCAAGGTGATAACATCCATTAGTGACTGGGGTATGCCATGTTTCCGGCATACGTAAAATCGAGCCCACGGTAGGCCGCGCGCGAGACCGGAAAACTTATTCCAGGTTAAGGGCTAACGTAGAATCAGTATTATTAGTTATTATTATTGTCAAGTGATATGACGAAATTTCCTATACAATGAATTATGACGTTAATATGGTAGGGGGCGTGACATAAGCCGTTTGTAGGCCCAGTTTGGATCGATTTGTTGGAATTTCGAGTAAAGTTAGGTCACGCTGAAATTTGTATTAAATATTTAAATGGATCTATGCTTTCTGTCGATCACCGGTGGTCAATTTTCTGCCCACGGGAGATCCGCTTTCTCCAAGATTGAATTTAATATGGACATGGAGGTCATGAGGGATGTGATGCGCCAATTATTGGCAGAACGCGAAGAAAAGGCAAAGGAAGACTGGGAACTTTTAAGGGAACAATTAAATCAGCTAGGCAAGCAGGCAACAGACGTTAAAACGCAGCTAGACAAGCAGGCAACAGACGTTAAAACGCAGCTAGACAAGCAGGCGGCAGACGTTAAGGCGCAGTTTGTCACGCAGGCAGAGCTTTGCCAGGCTCAGGCGGCTACGAATAAGGCTTCGTTAGACGAGCTCGCAGAGGATGTGAGATTAGGTCGTGAACGTAGCGACGAGAACGCCGCGAGGCTGGAGGCAAAGATGACTGAGGCGTTAGAGGGGAAGTTGGAAGACGTCATCCAGCAAATAAAGCAAGTGGAGATTAGGGTGACGAATAGGATCGACGTGACGGACACTAGGGTGAGCGCGTGCGAGGAAGAGATGGAGAAGGTGAGCACCCGCGTAGAGGATGTTGCAAGAGACGTGCAGGATACCAAAGCGGAAGTCCGAGAACTAAGGACGCAGACGACGGAGTCCCTCAACAAAGTGGCAGATGAACTCAGGGACAGCATAGCCCAAGTGCAGGATACTGCGACAACCAAATTCAAGGAGGTCCAGACGCAGATGTACGATGAGGTCGAGAAGCTACGGAAGGAGATGACCGAAGAAATGGGAGTAGGAAGAATATGTAAAGCTTCAACAGAACAAATATTGAAAGGAGATAGGAATAACGGATCAGAGAAGGTGGCCACTAAAAGGGATACCGAAATAGACGCATCCGAAACCCAGGGTGACGTCAAGATAGATGAAACTGACATACGGCGACCATCGGGCTTGGAGATGAGTGACATGGATGGCGGAGTGTACTCAAGAGTGGAAGAAATAATGGAGATAATAGATGACGTCGCGACAGGCCATCTGGAGTCGAGAGAAGAAGTAGAAACTGAATTGGTAGGAGCAGGAACAGCGAGAATGGCTAAGGACATAGAAGCGTCAGTTGAAGATACTGGGGAGTCGAACTCAGGACTAGAAGATATGGAGTCACGCGCACATCAAGCAGAGATCGAACCCAAACAAGAAGACTTAGTGGAAAGAGATGCGACCCCAGATGTCGAAAAGAAGTTCGAGACGGAAAGGTCAAGGAATGGAGCTTGGGAGTGTGACTCGTTAATGGACATAGCATTAGCCGTGGAACAGAGGGACACAAACTGCTGGGAGCAGGTAGTGAACTCCAGAGAAGAAAGGAAGACATTGGGTCATCGGGGAGCAGAGCTGAAAGAAGGGTGCGAGCTATACTTAAGTACCCAGGCCATTGTGAGTGGACAAGAGGCGACAGGCGTATCCCTAGCTTATAATGAAAGAAAGGTCGCTAATGTAAATGTAATGGGAGAAGTAAGTACGAGCGCTAATTCTCGTACGGAGCTCAGTGAACAAGTGATGGAGAACAAACAGTTTCAACCAGCTGGAGAATCGAACTGGGTATCTCAGCCCAGAAGAAGGAAGAAGAATGTATTAGGTCGACGTAAAAGACGATACCGCTACAAGTACGGATGGTTCACTAGACGGAGGAAATTGCTGTCAGGAAGAGAGGAACGACGCTACGGAAGGACCATGAGATCGCGACCCGTGCAGCGTACCTTACGTAATAACAGAGCTCGGAAGAAGGAGGACCGGTGCAGCTACGGGAACGTTAGCGCAGGAAGGAAGAAGGAAGGGAAGAGTTGTGAACCTCATCCTAAGAAATGCAGAGGCAGGGGCATCCAATTAGACCCCCACGTCTCAGATTACGATCCCGGAGGGCGAAGAGAGGATCTACAGGATTGATAGCGAACTGTGGTCGCATGAGAAACTGTAGATTATGTAAATAAATTTCACCACAGATGTGGGCAAAATGTTTTTTTTTCGCCACATATTTTAAGGGGGCACGAATATATTATTAATTATGTATCAGATGAGACCAAGGTGGAATCAGCGGGAGCCCAGGAGGAGTAAAACTGAACTTGTGTGAAGACAACGGTGCAAGATGTCCAGGCATAGGCCGAGAAGAGTCTGACAGCGAGGAATTATTACCATAGTTTACGGAACCCTACATTGGAACCTAGAGAATAACACTTACGAAGTACGGCCAATGGACGGAAGAACAGAGACCACATACGACGCTGCGGATAACCAAACTTTACCATTCCCCAGGACAACACCCTGAAGAAGGTCCGGAGGAAGAAGAACCAGGAGAAGCCGAGGATGACGAGGACAGCCCGGATCCAATGGAAGAAATGGAAGCCGATGAAGAAGATGATGCCGTGAATCACATTGTTTTGGAAGAAGGGAGCGAGTCCGAGGCATCAGCCTGTGAAGATTGTCCAGAATGTTTTGAGAGGACCGGTCTTAGGAACGCTTTAATTAATCTATGCTACCAGATACAACTGGAGAACACAGAGTTGACCGAGAAGGTCCACCAGTTACGCGACCATCACCAATGACTACTTTCCGAGCCAGTTAAAAGGGAAAGAAAAATCCCGAGTTCGTGATTTTTCTTTGATGAAGTAGGAGGAGAATGAAACCGTACAGTGTCCTGTACAGCTCATGGGAATGATATGGGCCTTTATACTCCATTAAAATTACTCCTAAAGGTCGCGTCATAGGTAGCAGTATGGGCGAAGGGGATCGAGCGGCGTCCTGCCAGAACGGAACCCGCGAAAAGAGCGCCTGCGAACAAAGGGAGGACAAAGCAACAGCCAAGCCCCCGCGGAATTACGCTCTCAACTTGCAGAGAAAGATAGAAGGGGACGCGATGCTGGAGTAGTCAGATACGCCCCGAGGTGGAGCTTAGCTTCCCAGAGTGCCAAACGAACACAAGGAACTTCCGGTTTTTTATGCACGTGTCACGGGTGCCAACGTCGGATTTTGGCGCGTAAAAAACGGGGTGATATTTTTAATCCAGACATAGGAAAATTATGTGAGACACACCATTGAATAGAGCGGAATTTTCTGCGTTCCCCAGTCTAAAAATATGTAATAACTTATGCAGGGGAAGAAATGAGGTCACCAGCTGTCAAGATGTAACATATCGCTAACACATGTGGATACAGCGGCGTCGCCCAAGCCAAGAGTCGCGCTCAAAATTGACTCCGCCTCCCGAGGGACGCTAATGAATTAATCAAAGGCGGGAAGCGAATTAGATAAAAACTGCTGATCGTAGGTCCAGCACGCTTGGCTCAAATGAAAGAGGAGACAGAGGGCTACAAGATGCAATATTTAAATATCTTCAATTCTTGATGTGAAAGGAGCTCTGGTTCTTAATGAACCGTGAAGGTTTACACCCCCAAGCTTCCGGCGAGCGAGATAATATAGGCCGAGCAGGCCCTTGCAGAGACAGTTGTTCTTTCACGGGTCGTGAGACGGACACTGCGTCCCGCGGTGCTCCAGTTACAGTCAGAAACCCTTGTACAAAAGCCTTTGTGTAGTGAACGGGAGGCCAAACGAGCCTAGGTGAATTGTTTCTGTGCTGCGTGTCAAACTAGTAAAAAACCGCGAGCATATTTTACGAACAAGTATTAGAATTCGGCTGAGAAACTGCCGGTTTAATGAGTCAGTGAAATTCATAATTAGGTATCACCCAAAGTGTTACTTTGAATCAGGGGCTCGAGTCTCGTGAGCCACCCGATTCTTACTGTGAACGCGCTCGCCGTGGTTTGAAGGGCCGTCTTATTCGTGGGTGTAAACTCTGAAATAGAGGACGTGTGACGAGTGTAAAAGTGTTACCCACTTGGATTACTGTAAGATTTCAGCTGTGACGAGTTCCCCAGGATGTCGGACTTGTATGGACCAGGGATGAAGGACTGCACGCCCGCCACCTACCGAGTGGTCATGGAGTACTAAGAACTTCACCATGGGTCTCCCGTGGGGGGAGAAACAACGGCCACCAAACAGATGAGTGATGTCCAAATTTAATTTCTAAGCATGACATAACCCTGGGATAGGATTAGCGTTCTTTTGTAAATATTAAAATGTTGTAAGTTAATGCATGTCCTATATGGAAATTTTATTGATTTTTATAATGTTGAAGTAAATTCAAGGGGGCTAAATTCCCGGACGACTCATATTTCTTTCTTAATGATTAGCTTATCGTGAGGGTTATATTTTTAGTAACATGTAGACTGTCCTAGCAAATATGGGAACAAGGTTAGGAGAATATTTGAGTTTCCCGTAGGGGCGGTTGGAAAAATAGTGCTGGCAAGCAGGGAAACATGTCGAAATATTGGTAGTCACTGTCCCACGAGGTTGTCAAATATGCCAGGGAAACTCATGGGTCAGTCAGACAATGCATGCCTAGCTTACAGATATAATCAGTGCATGGACTGCAAGAAAGAAGAAATCCCGACCGGGAGAGGTACATGTTGTGTGATTTAGATAGGTGTGTGGAACCATATGCAAGTTTCCCGTGATTTTGATTAATTGGCCATAATGGTTGGGAGTGTTTTTTTTGTTATCTATAGCCGGGGCGAGACCCAGGGCAGGAGTCCCTTAATCTTTGGTCAGAAGGTTGAAATATAAGTGTATTTATGTGGTATGAACGAGGAGCCATGAGAGCCATAGGCCCAAGGGAAGAAGATACGCGATATGAGACGTAGTGAGAAGGCCGAATAGGAATTTACGATGAGATGATTGAGAAGTGATCGTGCCCCAGTCTCAGTGATAATAATGAGAAGGGAGTGAATAAAAAGAGTGTTTCATGGGAATTCCATAATGATATGAATAAGCAAACGAAGCGGGCCATGGATATGTGTGTCCCCGAGATGAGAGGGTAGACGTGTGAGCGAGAGAAGAATCAGAACGGCCGTGCGAAGTGAATGACCGCCCTCCCTTCCTTGTTTTTTTTTTTTTTTTTTTTTTTGTGTATGTCTAGCTCTCGCCCTCGGGACAAAAGGGTCCCGTATCCCATTGTGTGAGGGCTTAGAGCCTGGTCTGCTCGCGTTCTTTTGTTTGGGTTAAATGGCTTAGCTAAGAATACTTGTATAATGATAATATCACGGTAACTTCTTTTAAAGGTATTTAATAAATGAGTAGGGATCCCCCCCGATATCCGGCGATATGAGAGTAGCTATTCTCGGGATCTACAGAAACCCACAGTACCTCTCGGTCGGGAGTCTGCCAGTTCGACTCCGGATTATGGTGGCGCCCTTGGGCGAGCTGCTCCAAGCTTGCGCTGTGGGCCGGAGCCAGTGATAACCATGCTGTTTTTTTTTTCTAGGAATGGCCCTCCTGTGTGCATGAAGTGTATATATCTATATATATCTGTGTATGTTTCGTAATTATGTGCACATATTTTTGAGTTCAAACAGAACCTATGTGCACGTTGCGTGGTCTTGGTGATAGATGAGTAGTCCGGGGTTTAGCAAAAATGGTATTTGTGTTTGTTTGTGCATTATGCAAAAGTGTCTTTTAATATGATATTATATAGTGTAGGCCCCGGTTATGTTCGTGCTTAGAACAGCTAGTAATATTTGTGAATAAGGACATCAGGTCATCCCACGGTGTGATAGACAGAATAATGTACAAATTTCATGAACGGTATGAATTAATGAGGACAAAATGAACGATAGCAAGTCGCAAAACCTCAATCATACCGTTACGCAGACGACGCCCATGGGCGATTCGCATTTTAAAGGGATTATTATTTTCTTTTCCTCCCATATGTGGAGAGTCATTGTATAGAGAGCTGTATCAACTTCTTTTAATTGTCATGTTTTGAATAAATTCATATTCGTAACCCCTATTTTATGATTCTTGTCATTTGTAGCAGTGTTAAGCAGTATCCAATAGGCATTTGAACCCAGAGATCCTACTTTCATATTATAGACCTAAGACTCCATCTTAAGTAGTTGTTGTTTTTGTTTTTCTTGAACGTACCACTTCCCCAAGTGCTCAGGCTGCCGGGCCGGCACAGAAAGTAGGAAGGGGAGCGGTCCGAAGCTCGTTAAGCAATTCGACCCGCTCTTCAATCCAATCTCATCCGTGGGTGTTTACCCCGTTACGTGGAGGCATTCTTATGCGTGGGTCATCCATTCGACGCCCGGTAGGGTGTAATATATAAATCGTTTCGTTCCAGAACAGGGTCCGACGGCGAAAATCCGTCCGTCCCAAAGAAGTGTTCACCAGATTTCCTTGAATAATTTAAAAAAAACTATAAAATCTAGTGCAGCCAGTCCCTGCTACGAATGGTGTGAAAATGTTGCTCATGGGGTCGGTTGGTGTATGCATTTCAGTGGGCTTGGCAGACTGATATGTAATAGCAAATCTGGCTCGGTGAGGAAAGCAACGGGAAACTACCTCGCTCCTCTTTTCCCTAGTACGCCTCTTCAGTGATGCCAAGGCCATCTATGACAGCTAATGGCAGAGCTGTTGAGGATCCCACCAGCGGCATCGCTGACGGACTGAACATACATACATACATACATACATACATACATAAAATCTAGAAAAAATGTAATAACTGACTTGAAAACAGACGGCCAAAAACGCCTATCCAAATAGCTCAGATGACGCAGCAGTGAGAGCCACGTGCATTCGCCATTTTACAGTGAAATCCGAGCTCGGAGCATGTGGTGGAATTAGTATAACTCGGGAATACAACGTGATAGAAAGTACCGTGAGATGATGCTCGTTTCGTCTACGTGGGATCTATCAATATAAAAAATATCCACAGACAGTTTCCAGTCATGAAACCGGGTCAGGAATGGAAGGAAGGAATGAATGAAGCCTCCATCTAGCGGCGAGGACAGAAATAGTGCCGCTTACTGAAGTCTGTTTCATTCCTCTTGGGGTGATATTGGAGAGTGTTGCTGGAATGAAGGATGACGGGGAAAACCGGATTAACTGGAAAATATCCTGTGCCGCCTCCGCTTTGTCCAGCATAAATCTCACATGGAGTGACCGGAATTTGAAACACGGAATCCAGCGGTGAGATGCCGGCGCGCTGCAAACTGAGCCGAGACTCCAGGATTTATCAATATATATGTAATAATATTTCTGAGAAAAATTGACCAGGTGAGTGAAAAATTGTGGAGTAGTTGAGAATTTTCTTAAAATTTCCGAATTGTCCCAAAAAATTAATTTAAAGATGATCCCATGCCTATTGGAAATTCAGGAGAATCAGACAAGCCCAGGAGTCCTGAGACTGGCGTAAAATAGGCTGTATGTTTGGTAGATCAGAACAAATATTTTTCTGCTGAGCATTGATATGTCCCTAAATATTTATGTCGTCAATTTTTGTTTGTTTTTTAAGTTGCTTTACGTCGCACCGACACAGATAGGTCTTATGGTGACGATGGGACTGGGAGGGGCTAGGAGTGGGAAGGAAGCGGCCGTGGCCTGATTTAAGGTACAGCCTCAGCATTTGCCTGGCGTGAAAATGGGAAACCACGGAAAACCATCTTCAGGGCTGCCGACAGTGGGGTTCGAACCCACTATCTCCGGAATACTGGATACTGGCCGCACTTAAGCGACTGTAGCTATCGAGCTCGGTATATCGTTAAATAACGTCCTATTTCGAAAATAAAAGTGAAGCCGAAATGTTGATGTTTTTAGCTCAGGAAGTATATAATGATGAACGACTTAAGGCTTTGCTGATATAAATTACAATTTCCAGTGTGAGAACGTTTGCTTCTTGTACGTATAACGTTACCATACAATTTAAGCACGTGTACTACTTGAAGCTGCAGTACAGTGATTAATTCAGAGTTTTTCTTTCTACATTACGGATGTAATCCCTCCCACTCTGAAGAGTCTAGTGTCAGACCTAAGACGAAACGCTGGTTAATAGAGCAAACGCCTGAAAAGCCATACATCAAATTTTTGATTTGATTTTTGATATGCTCTATTGGTGGAAAAATATCTAATTCCCTCCATGGGAACTTAGAATTTCCATTCGGAATTGCTAGGCGGGTATTAATTCCATTGTGGAGTTTTATCTCCCCTATGCAGTTATCAGACTGTGCCTCTTATAATGGGCTTCTGATAAGTTCACGTGCATGCACCCAGCGTCAGTGGGTAGTGTCTGACACATCCCACTCTGAAGAGTCTAGTGTCAGACCTAAGACGAAACGCTGGTTAATAGAGCAAACGCCTGAAAAGCCATACATCAAATTTTTGATCTGACATTACGGATGTAGAATACATCCTAAAGCAGCAGTTGAAGTGACGTGGACAGATGCAGTGCAGTGATGTACTTCGAATTGCTTCTTAGGCCAGCATTCACAATCGTCATTTACTTTTTCTGATATATTAGATTTTCAGAACTTGGATATTGTCATTATCTCGGATAACGCTCACTTCTGTATTCGCCACAGCATTTGTTATCTTGGTTTAGCAAAACTAAGTTTTCGTTTCAGTCTGAATTTTAACCTTAAATTGTTCATACTGACCCCTCGGAAAACAAATGACAACGTGCTGCCGCCCTTATTGTAATCCAAACAAGTTTTTTAATTGCGTTCGGTTTTTTGCAAATAATTTATGATAAATTGTCCGCTGTTGAGCGGAGATGAAGAAAGAAGCCTGATATGACGTTCCAAGTGAAGAAATAAATTATTATTGAATTTGGAGGCAGAAGGCATTAAAAACAAAGAGATTAAGAAAATAAATTTTAGTCTACACATTGTATATTTCTCCGAAAAAGTAAGGAAATATTCCTTATAGACATGATATAGGCTTTTGGGATTATGCCGTGTCAAGAAAATAAGGTGAAATTCTTTACGTTTCGCAGAGAACTTAACTCTGCGTCATCAGAAGAAAATCTCGACACGCCATAAGCCCAAAAGCCTATATCATGTCTATAACTACGGCCATGAAAGGATCAATGGAAAATATTCCTTAGCTCTTCATTAAAAAGTCATCCAGTCGTGTTAATTCATCTTAGGCCTAAGCATGCGATGGGAATTTCAAGTTATGTTCGAACATTCACAGTGTTGAAGCTTTATATAACCTGAAATGTGTTTCAAAATCAGTGTCATCGTATTCCTCAAAGTATGTAGCGCGATCTTTTTATCCATCTAGGACGTTTTATTGCACGATATTGAGTCATATACCGCGTTTCTTTGATTTCCCTGTCAGTTAAGTGTTCCAGCTGTCTCTGAGCTGCCATCTTGAAAAGTTATTGTCTTAGATTTCCTACTTCACCGGCCAACCTTTCTCTGGTAAAATGTTAAACCGAGATAATACCCATTATCTGAATTAATGTTGTTGGTGAATACAAATTGAACTGTAATCTCGGATTTCTCAGCTTCAAACCAAGATAAAAGCTTTTGATCGCTTTGGTGAATATGGGACTTATTACGCATACATAGTAGGCCTACATACTGCCCGAAGTATGGCACGGTGGGTGGTATAAGCCGTGGGCAAATTAAGCTGCTGCATATCTCACAAACATCGCACTCTTCAAGCTCCTCCCTTGGAAAAGAACATTTGCTAGATGGAGTAGTATGGGGGCCGCTGTCAGTAATTTCGTTTGTTATGCCAATTTTTCAGATATTTATCCGATTTAGGTCAACTCAAGACCGTATCAATGGTTTTTAGCTTTCGTGTCTGTTTGTCCGCCTATTCCACCATCACGGCGAAACAGCTGGATAGATGGCGACCAAATTCATTCAGGGGAAGGTTTAAATATGCATATAATACAAAACCACTAAATATACTGGCGGTTTATAGGGAAACCCCTACAGTTATCTTCCATTTTCTCTTATTTTCTGTCAAATCTGTGGACTACATGTTAAAAGTCCCTTCATTTTAAACTAATTTTCTTACGAGTATAATTTCGCTTACTCTTCAGATGACGGAGAAGATGATATTTTCTGCGGGTTTCATGCTCTGCATTGAGTGGTCGACAGACCGACAACGAATGTACTGGTTACCATGGCAACATCTCTGGCTGCTTGCCAGCAGGTAATTAACATATTGTCATTGCCGTAAATATTCCTGTAAACTCGTGGTTGTTCCTTGCGTAGAAGGCGAGAGAAACATCATGCTTCCATTCTGCGGGATATTTACCGAATACAGTTGGAGGTTTCAATCATCTTCGAATAGCACTAAAGGGGCTGTTAAGATTTGAACAGTACGGCGTAGTGCAGCTTACGATTTAACACCGTAAGGTGTTTTCTGGCGTTTGCTATAATGTTTACAGTATTTCTAAGCTACTTCTGTTTTCCGCTTTAATTTCTTGCCTCTTTAGGCTTAGGTTATAGCACCATAAGTAATCTTCTTATCTGTTTACCTAATAATCCCTGAGCAAAAATGTCTCCTCTGTTACCGTCTACATATATCCGTAAGTCATATAATCACAATTAAGAAAGGGGCATTTCATTTTACAATACATCCACTTGGTATTTATATATTTGTCCCATCCGGATGTCATCGGTTATACTCCTATTTTCTATTAATTTCAACTTTCTTCACTGTAATACTTTCTTCCTTAATTACTTCGTATTTATGCGAGTGCTAATCCAAAAACCTGGACACTCTTTCCTTGGAGGTAAAATCCAAGCTGTTCAAATGTATAATTTTATGTCCCTGGAATATATCGAAATATGGAGGCAGTTTCAATGACGGTGCAGACCTTCGTTTCGGGGTAATTGGTGGTTAAACGGTAAGTCGCATCGCACAACAGACAACACAGTCGCGTTTCAAATTGTAGAGGTCTACAACTGTGATCCTATGACATATTGTCGTATTTCGATTCCTTATACGTTACAGAGTTGCATTTCTCAATTTTAAGTCAATTTTGTACTTTTTACACGTGCATCTTATTGTTTGGCACACTTATGTAAAAGATAAAATCGTCAATTTCGGTACGCACATTGACACGGGCAGTGGTCATATATCAGCCAAATTTTATTATTCCAGCTGCCACGTAAGTATCCGAAAAGTAAAGTAATCAGTGAAAACTGTACCCAAATTTCACCCTATTTAAAGTTTCTAACTCAATCTGACCCATAAATATAGGAGATGCAAGAAAATGTCATAGAACTAACCATGTAGAACAGTAAAATAGGCGTCTGATTGCGGAATCCGTTTGTTGATATGACGTACAGTTTAAAAGCAGTAAATCTCGAAATGAAGGTCTGCAATGATAGTATAAACATGCCCATGCTCGATTGTGAATGGCAGTAGGAAATATGGCTGGCCATTAAATCATCAAAATTTTCCCAACGTGCAGCTTACACGGGAAACATCGCACAGGGTCCGCCCCATTTTGTTTCTCGGATAGCGCTAAGAGACGTGCAATTTCATATAATATTACTCAGTGCGTGTACAGTAACTTACGTAGCACTCTGTATACAAGGTAGAATACCGTAGCGAAGCACGGGTACAATTGCTACTTTAAAAAGAATCACACTTTACGGTCTGCGGACATTCATCCTTACATTCCGTAAGGTTATTTGTCACTTATCTCTCAAACACCCTGGCTCGATAGTAAAATAATGCATGCATGTTATTGTACGTTCCTTTCATTTATTTTTTATCAGACGTAATTTTAATTATTATCAAACTATAATTCTCCTTCCATAGACCTATAGATAAAAACCCTGTAGATACCAACAACAAACATTATATCTATAGGTTCAATTACGTATATCTGTGTATCTGCGAGCAACTTACACAATACCGTGCCCACATTCGGTTTTGTTTTTAGTGCCTGTACAACATAAGACAGTCGAG
Source organism: Anabrus simplex (assembly GCF_040414725.1). NCBI lineage: Eukaryota > Metazoa > Arthropoda > Insecta > Orthoptera > Tettigoniidae > Anabrus > Anabrus simplex. Next base: position 144,805,703 of record NC_090270.1, on the reverse strand, counting down.
GTGGCCGAGCGTGACGAGCAGCAACCGAGTACATCTACCTTACTGCTCCTGTCTATCCAAAAATAAAATGTCATCGAGTCGCTGCAAATAAGATATAGTGTGATTTTACAACATTCGCAGGATGAGAGTATAGCAAAGAAATCTCTCTCTAACTAATCTCATTCCCTTATTCATTCACTTATTCCTAACACCCACTCAACACCTATGGCCAATAAACCTGCGGTGATAGCTTTGACACAAGACAACGTGAAATTAAAATTTTAGACTTATGAACTGATTCGGTAAACGAGAAAGAGTATATCACTATTTGATATCCTGTGATCGATCACATACGTACTGGAAACTTGACAAATTCTGTTCGAATCCCGCTCAATGAATTCGAGGATTTTGAACTGTAAAAGCGCATCTCTGTGAACACGATATGAAAACTTACGTGAAATTACAAGCTTTCTTTTTTGAAACATTAACAATGTTGCCACATCAACACTTTTCCAGAAAATGTAAAACCCTGATAGTTTTTCGACAGTTACCTACATTTATCGCTGCTATTCATTAATTTTTTCTAGTATACCGATCAGACTAAGATCTTCCCCACATTCTTGGAATATCTACAACTTTGTTTTGCAACAAAAATCGTATTTTTTCATTTAGTAGTTCTTTGTTCATATGAAGGATTTGCCTGTACAATAGTAACCTTTTGTGTTTAATATATGTTGACAACAAGAGTATTTAAAGTACAGTAAGTATCATTATTCAGTAAACAGTTTCATGATCGAGGTTTCCGTTTCGGACACGATATAGATTTTTCACTTCCCCACGCCATTCACCTTTTGAGGTTAGGGTTGGCTTGTGAAATGTGTACACCCCTTGTGATGAAAACCGTATCCCGAAAAATGTGTGATCGCATGCCGAAATTCATAATGAGGACTTTTCCCTCATTGAATAGAATCTATCTAAATGATATTTTTCTTTTGTTCTAACTCCTGTATTAGAGCATTGCTTCGAGGGAAATATTACAGCCTTATCTGGTACTTCAGGTCATCTATAGAAAGATGCTCTCGTGCCATCTCATGAAACAAGTCTGCAATTTCTCTTATTTATGATGTTATTGGTTATGTGTTCCTGTATAATTCGTCATTATATCTCAGTTAAACCTGACTGTCGACCTACATGAGGAGTTTGAAGGCGGAAGGGAAGACACAAACATTTGGGAACATACGTTCAAAGTTGTAGAACCCTCCCAGAATAGTAAGGGTGAATAACTACTTATATGAAGTAAAATGAGTTTAATGTAACTAAATGTATTCAACACTTCCTGCATTGCAGTATTTACTACAGGAAAATATTAATACTGCCATTTCGTGTTTACCAACAGAGTGTTTAATAGTTCAAAATGTAAATTTGTTTTCAAGGATTCGGAAAATTATAATATTTGTCTCTTAAGAAGTGCGAGAAAAGAATCAAAAGTTCTAACCCATAACTGAAATCAGTTTGACTGTCATCGTCTGTTACTTCCTCGAATTCTGGTTCTTCATTCCCGCCGTCAATATCTTCCTGCAAATAAGATTTGCGAGCCGCGGGGACGTATTCAACAATAACTTGTAGGTCTCTTAGCTTTTCTTCAGTAACTCTGAGAGCACGTTGCTACATCGGGGTGCGGCCGGAATAGGAACGTTCTAATTTTTCCTTCTAGAAAATCCTTGGAGACACCAGACGAAAAGCACAATGGAAGCAGAGGCCGTCGCTTGCCATCAGGCTGGGCAGGAACTCACTTATTTCTTCTTGGTAATACCAAATGGGGCTACAACGGGGCTGACAGTCACATTACATAACAATAGTATTGAGCATTGCAGGTAAGTTTAGAAGTTGGCAATGCTTACTGTAGGTCGACGCATTTAACCTCACTAATTTCATCCTGACAACTTTCGCAGCTCTTCTTCATGTCTGGAGCAGATTTTTCCCTCGCTAAATGAAGCTTCACTTCCGTATCCAATGCTACTTTTGTTGAGGAATCCGGGTTTCTTTCTGCAACTCATCAATTTCTGTTTTAAACTTCGCACATGTGTACGTTTTCTAGCCATTCCCAGTTCTCCTCATACTCGCCCCTGATTGATGAAGCTGGAGGTATATGTTTCCTGAAACGACTGTTGACTCGTATATTGGCCAGAGACCGTAGCAAGAGATCCAATGAGGTCATTAATAACAAATTGCTTCCGATTGCCAGTGATTTTGTTAGCGGAACTTTGCTTCCCTCTGATGTTAACAAGCACAGTCCCTGACGACAAAGGACCTTTTCTCCACCATTTTCTAAGTCAACATACAGTAGTTAATACTTCGAAGTTTCCTAGTAGGTCAACTTACAATTTGTAATTTATTACAGTCATTCCAGCCAAGCACGTTTGAAAAGTAATCAATCTGAAGATTGTAGTTACCAACTTGCCAGAATTTACCGAAAATCATATTGATATATTAAATCCTCTAGCTTTTCAAAAAAATTATTACGGCACTTGCAGGGTACGGTATCTATCTTGTTCGTATTTCTTGACACATAAGCTTCACAATAGTTTCTTTAGATTTCGCAACTTTCGCTAATCACTGTTTTAGTTTCTTCTGCTTCTGTCTTGTTACTGATCGTTTCTCACCCATTCTTAGTGTACTTTAATAGGCGCGTGATACGTGACAAATAGTACCACAAACCTCACCATATACTGAGCACTTGCCAAGTAGTGCATGAAATGGAAGACGAAAGGAAGTGGGAAAGGGGTATTTCTCAGAACACACATTGTAAACATGTTCCTGAGTCGCTGACTGATTTTACAAACATATAAATCTGCATTTAACTTGAAAAATCTGAATATCTGCATTTAAAATGGAAATTATAAAAATTAACATTCATTAAATAAAATACACACATGTCGGACCTTGTACTCACACTTACTTGTTACCTGCTTACTTACACATACGTTATTTGAAGGGCGCCAGCTGCCACTCAGTGCAGCAATAATAGAATGAGACTCTTGACTATCTCTAGGGTGTGGGGTAATAAGCTTACTTTTGACAACATTCCATATAAGTTCTGGGAAAAGGAGATTGGCGTTCGGTTTCCCCATTAATTTTGAGGTTAAGATATTTTACTGTCAAAGAAATGAAACTATGAATTCGTTTGATAGAATATATATTCTTTAAATAATATATCAAAAAAATAGTGAGTCTTGTTGCGATAAAACAGATGAGAATGTGAAATTATGACATTGCAACTGAAAGAAACTAGGCATGAATTTGAATTCTTCTTGACCGGACATTTAACAATTTATACGAAATATTTCCCTCACTGATTCACTTGACTGTACCTTCAACACTTTTAGTGTAATTACGACGTATTCCTTTGATCTGGTGTTTACTGTAGATGTGTCACGCCTAACTTGGTGATACATCCTTGTGGCTGCTTCTTCTCCATATCATCTGACTTCTTTGTAAGTCAATATGGTATGACCTCTTGGCAGGTCCAGGGTTGCCCTCTCTGACTCCATGGTAAGCCCTTGCGTCCGTGTCTTCAACTGAGTGAGCGACCAACCTTGTCCTCACTCTCTCAATGACCAATAATTAATGGCTCACTGAGTCTTCTCCATCTCTCGTTCACACTTGTTGGCCGACCGACTGAGGCTTCTTGATCTAGTAGACTTCTTCACTGTACTGCATCCGTATAACTAATGACTGACGCTACAATATGCACCCACCTTATATAGACGTTGGTTGACACCGCTACGTAATCTCCAAAAATAACAATGACATACTCCCACAACGCGGCAAATATTACATACAGTGGTGAAATAGCCCGGAGGCGGCTAACTCCGTGAGCGCATATTCTAAATAAATACGATGACATAGCCATGGCGCGGCGATGACTTGGCAGAATCGCCACTAATATTGCACAATGCCCCAACGTCACATCCAATCTCTGATATATACAACAATTCTCACTGTACAGGTATTGAGTGTTATACTACACATACGTATATATGCATACATCTAAGTACAATCTTGCAAGCAACAGGCAATTGCAAAATCGAATTAAATAAGACTGATAATTACAATAATAGTAACAATATCACAGATAACATAATAATAATACTGATAACAATAATAACAATAATAATAATAATAATAATAATAATAAAATACAGATAAAATCATATAATAATAAAAATACAGATATCATCTTGTAACGGGATTTGAACCGTTACAACATGCCTGTTCGACATTACATATTTCGTCATCATGGACAGAGGAGAAAAGGTGAACCAGAACTAGATCGGAGAATATTCCAAGGAACCAAAGCTTTACTGAAGGGAAATGCCTCCGTATTCACCCTTATTCCTGTAGAAGATTCACGTTGTCAGCTTGCATTCGAGACATAGTGGATTCGAACCCCACCGTCAGCAGCCCTGAATATGGTTGGGGTTAATTAACGCCACGGCCGATTCCTTCCCACTCCTAGCCGTTTAAAGCAAAATGTAAAAGTAAAACTGAAAATAAGATTTACAATTGTTTTCTGTACCCTCGTCACTCTCTTCCAGTCTTGTAGAAATGATAAAGACGAAAGGCAACACAGGATAAAAATCAGGTACCTGCGCGTTCTTTACATCTGCCGACATTCAATCTTCCTCCTCCAAGCCCCTAATATGTAGCTTAAAATATCTTGTAATATCGTGCGTTTTCTTTCTGCTATCTGGCTGACTTGCACCCGCGTACTCATAGCCATAGCCTCCAAAGCATGCAATCATTCAAGTGCAACAACTGTGCTGTAATGTTAAACTTGGCTCCTGCACTTACTGTCCTCTTATTATTAACATTTTTCGGCAGCTGATATACTGTACAATATGTTCTAATTCCAGATCATAACACTGATGACTTCCTGTTCTAGCCATATACGGGATATTCTTATTACACTTGCTAATTTATTTTAGAAATAACTTATCGTTGTATTATCCAATTTCTGCTGTAGTAGTGTTACATACGGTACGTTCAGTAAGTGCGCTGCAAGAAGCTAGTTAAGTTAGAAGTTATTTAAGCTAACAAAATTCATTTAATGATTCATTAGTTCATTAATTTCTTGAGCAGAGCTGTACTGTGAAATTATAACTTTAACAAGTACAATTTCAATAAAGTGGAAAAGCACGGGTGTGGTGTGGAGTAGTTCGGGAAATGGGGCGAGGACCTGAAGATAAGTGGTTTTTGAGGCGTGTCTAAGACTTAAGTTTATAGGATATCCACCTATTTCCAGTGATAACCAAACAATATGGCGAACGGTTGATTACTTGTCCCACTTAATACCAAACGCTAGTTTCCTTAGAACCAGATAGATGTTACGTGTACTGCGCTTCTTTTTTGCTTGTCAAGGTGTACTTTCATTTCAAGGTAGTCTAGTTGTGAAAAACATTCAGTGATGGATTAAGATCTAAAGTAGGCTAATGATTATTAAATCAATTTGTTGGATCTTGCGAATGATACAGGTAGTGTTAACAATTTATCTTCATCTGATATTCTTATTATACCTCCTCGAGGAAGATAAAATCCAGGGACATATTACGTGATGCAAGGCATACCACGAAGGTCTAGATATGAGACTGACATACATCAAATTAGCAATGAATGTATGTTCTGTTACCTTATAGTTCAGTATTAACTCCAGAATCTTCATCGAACGAGATTATCGAAGAATGTGACCATCCAGATGGAGGTATTAGGTTTTAGAGATGTCACTCTTTTAGTTGAGCATTTCGTAGTGTAGAGCAAGTTCTAGGGCTTTGTAAATGTGTTACCCGATTCAGATTATACTATAATGTATATGATGATGATGATGATGATGATGATGGACCACGTTTTTTCAACAGTTTCCTGTCTTAAGCTTTAACGCTCGCCTAGTACTCCCGCATCCTTCTTCCGTGAGGTTTTGTTCGAAAACTCGGTAGACCTTTAAGTTTCTTCTTTAAGGGTCACGTTGCAAATGTCATCACGTAAGACCCCAAATTCTTGTAAATCCTTTTCCATCTCGGTGATCCATGCCCATTTAGTTTTCTTATTCAGAAAGTAGGCAAAGATTCGAGTGGACAATCTTTTTGTTATTATTATTATTATTATTATTATTATTATTATTATTATTATTATTATTATTATTATTATCGTTCTGCACGTCATGTCAGCCTATCCATGGAGTTCCATGTTTTCCAACATTCACTGTGGCCTTATGGCGAAATACAGCTCCTGATATGGAACCAGAGACATAGCGAGTTATTTCCTTACATTGGTCTCTTGTTATTAACTTCTTAGTAGGGTAAAGAGTAAATTAAATATTCGTAAAGAAACAACTCTACCTAGCCTTCAGGTCTATCATTAGTCTCTCCTCTGTTTGCAGCCAGTTCTCTTCCAATTGCTGCGAAGGTTTATTGTCCTTAGTACGAATTGTTTTCAGCCAACCTGGTAGTACATATTATAGGCTAATGCACGCCTTACTGAATACTAAATGTTCTCTTTTGGTATGGGCTGAACAGTACAGGTTTTGGTAGCGAAATGGCGCAGTCATTTTGTTGAATAACCAGGATTTGTGATAGTGTATTCGATCGAAATCTTACCTGTTCACATAGAAGGTTATGGTCCGGCTCCATGGCTAAATGGTTAGCGTGCTGGCCTTTGGTCACAGGGGTCCCGGGTTCTATTCTCGGCAGGGTCGGGAATTTTAACCATCATTGGTTAATTTCCCTGGCACGACGCGCAAGTCGCCTACGGGTGTCAAATCAAAAGACCTGCACCTGGCGAGCCGAACCCGTCCTGGGATCTCCCGGCACTGACTCATGCGCTATTTCATTTCAGAAAGTTATGTTTAGAGGAACCTTTAGTCACATATCTAAAGGATTTTAACGCTGTAAAGAAATGCAAACCGCCTGGAATCATCTTCATATTATTCATATTCTTCATTTTTATCACTATGAAGAAATTGGGCAAAAAGATGGCCATTGTTGAAAGATGAACTTTCGAGACGATGAATCAAAAAGAAAGTAGGCGGAAATAGAGTATCAAAATAATTAAAAACAATATCTGATATTAGCCATTCCTTTAATCTTTTTCTTTTCTTGAAACAATAGGTTCAGTTGTATCTTGACATTTTTATTGCCATCGTTCCTTATAAATACATATTTTTAAATCATGCCTTTCAATTAATGAGCGCTTGCAGGTGTTAGGAGGGAGTTCTTATTTTTTCTTTTGTTAGTACCGCTTGTTATGGCAATAATAGCATTATGATTAATGATTTATTGTTGGAATAGCTGCGCTCTCGGCCCTCGTAAACATATCAGCCTTATCTGGCTTGCGGATCAAATTAAACAAATTAAGGTCTTAGTGTTTAACACTCCTCTTTCGCTCCCTTCTCTCTTCTTCTCATCTCGGCTCCTCCTCCACCTCTTTCGTCTTTCCTCCCCACCCCATCTTTCTCCTCCCAAGACTTACTTGGCACAAAAGACGTCCGCCCATTTGGAGAAGATAGATAGTCTTTTGTTTTTACTCTCCGACCAACAATGTCACTGATGGAAGAAAAGAAAAGAGGCAGGCGTTTCTTTTAATTTCGTTTCTTATTCCTCTGTTTTCTAATTTTTCCCTTTGTTTTTGAATAAAGTTATGTACAAATTGAAATGTCATAACAGGAATACGATTAATAATAATAATAATAATAATAATAATAATAATAATAATAATAATAATAATAATAATAATAAGAAGAAGAAGAAGAAGAAGAAGAAGAAGAATGGAATTTGCTTCTCGACACACAAAGAATGTTTATCACAAAACAATGCTCGCCCTGCAACTGTAAAATTCGTCATTACTTAACCGAGATCAAACCTGAAGTCTTTATGGCGCTATAGAAACGCTCAATTTACATCATACAAATTTAAAGGAACTATTTAGAGATTAAAGAAAGGGAAATTATGAGAAAAATCTTAGGGCCAAGAATTAAAAATTGAATATATTACCCCAAACCCAAATCGGAAATATACATGGGCGCCCGCAGGACCTTTTCCAGGGCGGGGCACATTAACAATTTTCTTGAATATAAAAACCAATATAACGTCAGTAACATTAAATTGTTTACAGAAATTTCTGCTTATAACAGTTCCTAGATGACTGTCAGTAAGTTCATTTTATGAAATAATCTGGTATGATATTAAACAATTGAACATCAACTATTTTAGAATGCCAGGGGGGGGGCAAGCGCCCCCCGTTGCCCCCCCTTGCGGGCGCCCATAGAAATACATTTAAAAATATCTAAACTTCCTGATACCTGCAATGAGGCTGCGACGAATTAAATTCTTAAGTTATTTGGAAAGAATGAACGGTAAGACTTTTTTTTAAAAAAATGCTATTTGTTCGCGGCGTCGAGCCATGTTGATCTTTTGCCCCTACTGGCACCATATTGTATGAACCTGCGTGTTATTGGAATGGCGGTAGTGTGGAATGTTGTGTGTGAGGAAAGGAAGATTAAGAACGTCACAAACACCCAGTCCCCAGGCCAGGGATGTTAATAATTACAATTAAAAACCCCTGACTCGGCCGGTAATCGAACTCGGGCCCCCTGGGTGACAGACTTACTTATCGGATACACAAATTTTGCAAATCAAACGTACGAGATCAATCAAAATGGTGTAAGCAAGTCGAGAAAGACCTCGCCAAATCTGCTGGATAGAAATTTAATGAGGAAAATTGTTAACACAAGGGAATTTGGGGGAGATAAGAAGAAATCAACACGACGTACTTGGTCGTAGGAACATAAATTACAAAAATCGGGAAAATTAAAACTTATTGGGCAAGGAGGAAAGCTCAACAAATGTTCATTCCGCGTGGTCCTAAGTGATCCCTTTGAGCAGAAGGAGAAGAAGAAGAAGAAGAAAGGTATTCATCAAAAATTCGTCAACAAGGATGAGTAAATGCATTAACTACATTCTACTCGTTGCACCCTGTGAACAATATTTGACCATAAAATTACAGATCTTGGAATTTTGGCCACCAGATTGAAATGACAGCAGGTACGCAAATATTATTTCATTCTAATCAGGTTCTATATTACGGCAGATTAATTTAAGTCTTGTACACATCATATCAGTAGCCTACTTCTTCTTTCTTGAGGGCGAGTAGCTGAGAGTCCCATGACAAAAACTATATGCCCCTTTACTGATCTTTTTCCGAGAAATGCCGAGGAGTAGGAAAAGTCTCTGGTTCTACACTGGGGGGGGGGGGGGGAAATGATCTGGCGGAGAGGCGGTATTCACCTACCGTCAGAGAATAAACCTCCTCTTCGCTGAGGAATGAATTATAATTTGGAGTCGGAGAGCTATTTTCAAGGGGGCAGGGAGAACTCCTCTTCTTAACAAACCCCCCTTCAGGGGTTTAATTTAGAAGTTATTTAGTGAAAGAAAGGTTAAAGAACTGTAAAAGGCCGAAACAGATGCCTATTTCAAGTTGAAATGAAATGTCGTATGGCCTTTAGTGCCGGGATATCCCAGGGCGGGTTCGGCTCGCCAGGTGCAGGTCTTTCTATTTGACACCCGTAGGCGACCTACGCGTCGTAATGATGATGAAATGATGATGAAGACAACACATACACCCAGCCACCGTGCCATTGGAGTTAACCAATTAAGGCTAAAATCCCCGACCCGGCCGGGAATCGAACCCGGGACCCTCTGAACCGAAGACCAGTACGCTGACCGTTCAGCCAACGAGTCGGACATTTCAAGTTAAAACAGGTCGTAAGTAAGCCAAGGGCTGCGATGTTTGAAACGTGCGTTCGGCTTCTTGGTTCTTACGACCAGTTTTAGGAGCAGAATAACAGGGTCTACGGTATTACGGTATTTATACTTCAGTCACCATGGGTCTGCGTTGCCTAAGAGTAGTACCATTATATGAGGAGCTGCCTGTGCGTGGTATCATAATGTGTGATACACCGTGGATCTTCATTGCCTATGATTAGTACCACTATATGAAGAAGACCATGAGTATATATAGCCTGTGAGTAGTTCCACTACGTGCGGAACACCACAGGAGTCATCATTCTGAGTGTCTTAATTTGAAAAACGTGTAATTTGGAAAGCGGAGTTTTAGCAATACATCCCCAAGCCTCACAGCCACACAGCAGGGTGGACCTGATACATGCCAGGTAAATATTTCTCTTAATACTTGTATATATATAATTATTTCCCAGCAGAGGTCTCAAAGCTTTCATCCGTGCCGTGCCACGCTGTAAGGCTTTTTCTATATTGTATATCCAGGACATATTTCTGTCTAAAGTTTGTCCGAGATATTTAATTCTGTATGTCCAAGACAAAGGAACATTATTAATAGTAAGTTGACCAAATCTAGACCAACGCTTAGTGAAAATAATTGCCTGAGTTTTGGTGGGATTTATTTTCACCTTGTTTGGGACACACCACTCCCAGATGGACAAGATACGTCGCTGCAGGGCGCAGACAGTATGGTCATTTCTCTCCATACAATATGTCTATGTCATCCGCGTATTGCTGGACCTCCTCTCCTTGACGGGTTGGAACGTCATTCACATATAGGCCGTATAGGGTGCGGGACAGCCCTCCTCTCTGTGGCACCCCAGCTCTGAGTACCGTTGGGGTGGATTGCTCTCCCTCACAGGTAACATAAAATTTCCTATTCGTCAATTAATATTACTGTAAAATTTGACAAGGTGTTTGGGAACTTTATATTGTTCCAGAAGTTCAATAATTAGATTATCGTGCCAGACAGTGTCAAAAGCTTTCTCTACATTGGAAAATACTGCTGACACGCTACGGCGTATAGTGAACTACCTTGTGACATACTGTGTTAAGCGCAGTATATGTACTCAGACACATATGCTAACAATCATGCCGCAGTGAGATGTAATGCTAACGAGTTCTTGGATAATAATCACAAAAATCATAGATGGGTGTTATCTGCGAGTCTGTCATGGATTATTTGCTGGAGGTTTCAAATGACCAGATGGGTTTGAGTTCTGATACCCTCCTCAGTGTCCGGTTCCGGAATTGTAGCCTAAGTGGGGCGGCTTTTGGTTCAAAGAGTCCCGGGTTCTATTCACGGTCGGGTCAGGGATTTTAACTTTAATTGGTTGATTCCGATGGCTCGAGGACTGTGTGTGTGTGTGTGTGTGTGTGCGTGTGTCGTCTTAAGCATTATAAATTATTCTAGGTAGGGTTCCATCCTCTCAGACATGTTACCTATAGGCTCATCTCGAAAGATCTACTCCAGACCTCTCCAGAGGCCAAATTATTATTATTATTATTATTATTATTATTATTGTTATTATTATTATTATTATTATTATTATTATTAACCATCTGGCAACAGTGAAGTGAATAAATCCTCTCAACGTAGGATTGGCGACAGAATGTGCATCCGGTCGTAAAGCAGGGCCTAATCCTCATGTGCGACATTGATCGCACCCGCAAAGCAACACATTTGTGGATGGGAGAAAAAGTTTACGTGGTTTGATTTTTGTATTCTTATTCAGTTAGTACAGGAGCCCGCCTGGATCGTTAAGGCGTTTTGTCTATATGGTCTGCCCCGTGGTTAGCTTGTCGAGTCCCATTAATCGAAAAAATATCTCTATCAGAATGGTAGCCAGCAGGGTAGGAGAGGCGGTCTAATCACTAGACTGTGTGCCAATAGCCTGGATTCAATTCCAAATCCCTCCGCAGTGTCATATGGAGTGAGGATATATGATGTTGCTCATCTTATTCGTCCGTCGGATGGCCTCGAGCAGACCCCTTGAAGGTATTCGACAAGAGTAGGTGCCGGGCTCCTCACTTCTGTCTATCCTATCCAACCTTCGTTGGTCAACTCTTGTTCTTTTCCTACTCCGGCGATGTTGTATTTGTGGGGCTGGGGAGTCTTTCATTTTAATGCCCTTCCTGGCCCATGCCTTTCTTTGATGCCTTCATTTATCGAGGTGTCTGGCCCCTTCCAGTTTTTCCCTCTGATCAGTGCTAATAGAGGATGGTTGCCAAGTTGTACTTCCTTTTGATACGATAATCACCACCACCATCGTCTGATGGGGTTGACGTCAGGAAGGGTACGCGGTCGTAAAAACTTGCTGCGAAGATTCATATCACTCCATACCCGACCCCTTAAAGAAACCAGACTCAAGTTGGACATACTGTACCGTTCCCGTCTAAAATACAGTCTACCGGCGCCTTCGGAGAGCTGCTTGTTCGGTTCGAAAAAATATGATCAGGGCAAAAATACATTAAATATCTCAGGATAAAATATACCATGGGTATGTGAACGGGACACAGTAACATAATTCCGAAATAAAATTCAAAATAGGGGGTAAGATGAATTTATTATCAAAGAAAAAATGATTGAAAATCGAAAATAAATAAATTAATATGAAAACGATAAAAATATGGCTCAAATAAAGGCCAGAAATTCGATATGTGCCGTGCACATAATTAGCATAAAGATTATTACAAAAAGACGGGCAATGTCCCGGTTTTTTTAAAACAAAAATATTTACAAAATAAAAACAACAACCTGGAGAAGAAATACACACTTCGCCTCGAGTCAACACAGTTAAGTTCATCTTATCGAATCCTAACGGATATAATTCATTTTACGGTTATAGGACATGTCGCGACCGAATAAAATTATGCTAAATAAAATCCATAATTAAAAATTATATATACAACACTTATCAATGTTGCAGGGTCTTAACTTATAGCTACACTGAATTTACTAACAGACCGCTCTGTTACAAATTGGATGGCTTGAAAGCCTACTTCCCAAATAAAATTAGCTCCGGCCTCATATTTAAGAACAAGTCTTTATCAACGATGACAATGACATGATCAGCAATAACACATGTATCATAATTCAACATAAACAAAACACTTCAAAGAAACCTGTAAAATTCATGCAAATAAAATAAACAAAACATCTGTGTATCCTTTATCTGAACTACAAGCAATAAGATGCTAAACTCCTTCATATTAAAAAGAACACGGAACTCCTGGCTCAGCTGTCCATGTATTGGTCTTTCTCTTGACACGCCGTATTATAACTCAAGTGACACTTCTAATAACCCAGCTATGAAGCATCCTGCCTCGCAAGAAAAAGAAACTAACTAATTGGATTGGTAAGTCCTGCCTGAGAGATTCTAATATATCTGGGAACATAAATTAATGCTGCCATTCACTTCTCTGTTCATTAAACTAACACAAAGCCTCAAACTCAACTGAAGGCATCACAATACACATTCATATGGCCTTAAATACATATTCCAATTTAACACGGCCTAACACTTGGGAGTCCATGAGTTCGACTCTTATAGTATTAATGAACTTTCAAGGCAAATCAAGCCTCTCTTGCTTAACATGCAGCTAACACCATTATATTTCCCCCTTTTTTATATACCAGGCACCCACGTCCTGTATTATCACTAGACCTGGGATTTTAAGGCAAATGCCTATTTCGTTCCTTACGAAATAACATGATTTTTGTTAAATATGTTGACGTTTCATGAGAAATCCCTTACATTAAAAGAGTTTTATAGTGCCCTAAAATGCCTATTTGGACCTTTAGAGCCTATTTTACTATTTTAGTGCCTAAAATGCCTATTTTCTATATTTAAAATAAAATTCAACTTCTGCAATTTTTTCAATCACCCAATGGACATCCCTGGAATGAGCAGAACACCAGAGGGTGGGTTTTTCGCAGATATGTCGTTCTTCCCAGACAGCTGTCACCAAAGGAATGCTGAGTGAAGTGTGGGGGTGGAGGATTAGCTCAGAAGAACAACGAGCAGGTAGTAAAGGACGTACTGTGTCGAGTGACGGGGTGAGGGGGAGGATTATCTAGGAAGAACAAGGAACAGGTAGTAAGAAGGGACATACTGTGTCAAGTCGCCAGTGAAAGAAAATCTGTTTAAGTGAATATAGTTCATCATGCCTAAAACGAAATCATCTAAGAGTGCTCTTATACAACAATAGCTTGTACAATTTCCAGGGATGACTTTTGATGGCAAGATTATTTTCTTCCAGTACTGCAATAAACAGGTATGTGCATATATCTTAAATTTCATATTAATCTAAAACTAAGGTTGTGATATTGGCTCCTCTAATTAATTGTAGAGACCTTGTCCAGGCGACCTGAGTTCGATTTCTAGTATCGGCAGTAATTTAGAAATCTATGAGGTCTGGAACGGTGTTGACCCAGCATCGTGAGGACAACCGAGAAGCTACAGTGAGCAGGGGTCACGGAGGCAAGGCAATACGGCTGAGGGATGTATCGTCCTGACCACACGCCACCCAATATCTGCAAGCCCTTAGCTGGGCAGCAACCGTTATTGAAAGCCAAGGCCCTTCGGGGACTGTAGTGTTCTTGTTCTTAATGAACTTTAGAGTAATAATGGCTTAATTTAAATGGTTCAAAATTACACATTTTATTCAATAGCTCACCTTTTCTATTCATCATCTTAGTTTCTGATTGACATCACTTTATCGTGTTTTAGATTTCACATGAGAAAAAATGCCACCTTCAACAGCATGCAGATACTGCCAGTCACAAAGCGAAAGCAGCCATGAAAAGTAACATTAGACAGACTCTGCTCACACAAACTATATCTCCTACAACCCATAATGGTTTCTATGCTGATATGTGTAGAGCCCTATTTGCAGCAAATATCCTCAGGAATGCTGTGCATAATCCTGTTTTCTGAGATTTTTTACAGAAATACACCAAGCAGCACATCCCATCAGCATCTACATTAAAGAAAGCTACTTACATATTTGTTACAATGGGGTCATTTTGTCAATCAGGGAGGATATTCAGGAGTCTTGCATATCTTTATGTGTGGACGAAACCACCGACTCTGTGGGCACGTACATTGCTAACCTTATAGTAGGAAAACTGGAACCCAGTCAGGCATCTACCGCTCACCTCCTGTGCTCTAAACATTGAGAAAGTCAATAGTCAAAGCATTGCATACTTCATCAACAAGGGGTTGCAATTATTGTATCCTGGGAGTGTTGATGATTCTAAAGTCCTTCCTCTTGTCTCCGATGCTGCTTCCTACATGATTGCCACTGCACCTCTCCTGAAAACTTTCTATCCTTCTTTAATTCATGTTACTTGCATGTCCCATACCTTACATAGACTCGCAGAAACAGTTAGGGCCGAGTTTCCTGCAGTAAATACTCTTATTTCAACAATGAAGAGAAAGTTCTCTAAGGCTCCATCAAGAATAGCCATCTTTCGAGAGAAACTCCCCTCTATTCCCCTTCCACCGCAGCCAATCATCACCCGTTGGGGTTCCTGGATGGAAGCTGCCCTGTATTATGCAGAACATCTTGAGGAAAACATGACTGCGATAGGCAAATTGCCTTTAACAACTCTGCATGTGTGTCGTCTGTCGAAGAGCTGTTAAATGATCGTTACAGTGTTCAGAGAGACATTGCGTATATTCAGACAAATTTTTCATTTCTTCCAGTCACCATTACAAAAATGGAGGAAAAGGGAAACAGTCTCAAACAGAAATTTTCTCTAATTGAGGAAGCTGAGAATAACAGACAAAGTGCTAGGGGCAAGGTAGGGGATAAAATAAGAGACAAGTGGTCTATTATACTGCAGAAGAACCCAGGTTATTCAGTGCTGAAACGGGTACATCAGGTAATGGATGGGGAAAAGGTAGACTTACCAAGTGAAATTGAATTGAAAAATGTAGGTAAATTTCCCTATGCCCCTCTAACATCTGTGAGTGTGGAGCGCTCTTTTTCTGATTTCAAAATGATTTTAACAGACAAAAGATACCGCCTTACTGTGGAAAATTTGGAGATGATTATTGTTATGTACTGTAAAGCAAACTACGAATGAAAGTACTGTAGGAATGTTCCTCACAAATACTAAACACATACTCCATTTGCGTTTACACCGTTATTGGATGCCTACAGTGCTGTAATTGTGTACAGTGATTTTAGTATTAAGGTTTTAGATCAGTACTGATAATGATATATCATATAATCCATAAGTTTTTTGACACATGACTTTTTTATATTGTTTTTGATAAATGTCTTCTTTATTCTGTCCTAATTTTGCAGGTATTTCGGTTAAGAATAGGGATACCACGTTTGTTAAAGTAAAAGAGTATAACGTTACACTTTAAGTGTATATTGTAATATTTTAAAGTCTATTTCCTGCCTATCCACACATTTTAAAACATATTTTAAGTGCCTATTTTCTCTTTTAAAAGCCTATTTACTTGTTTTAAAAGCCTATTTTAGGCGCCTAAAACTAATTTTTAGAGCCTAAAATCCCAGGTCTACTTATCACACATTGTAATCTCAGTATCAGGCTAATCTTGCCTTTTTCTCGTACATTCATAACACAATACCAATTAGCTAGTCTTATTTGCCGATCTAAAAGATACTAGATCAACGGTGCACTTTCACGCTGGTTACAACTGCCATCCACTCCTGTAAAAATGCTACATGCTTTAAAAAATGTTCCCTACTAAAATTTATCCCAAAACAAGCTTTAGGCTGTGCAGCCTTCTTAATAAAAGAATGGAATACACAGTTACCTCTTGACATACATATCCTCATCTACAACTAATCATTTCCCTCTTTCCCATCTAATAAAAAGGAAATAAAATAATATATAAGAAACAGGGTTTAAACATGCATCTTCCCTGAAACATGACATTAATCTATAATAAGAAAATATAGCTCAGCCCAAAAGGACTTCCATTTATAGCTAAACTACTGTAGGATCGAATTAGCCTAATTTCTTCTATCTAAGCATGCCTAGAATCTTTTAAGATGAACTTATCTGGTGTTGTCTCAGCTTTTTCATGGTTCCAGGCCGCTGTGTCTGTAAAATTACGCCATTACAGCAACAAACTGCATGGCGTTACCAAATAAACTGCAGGTCCTTTCTTCTTCCATCGTCTTTGAAATGTGGTGCTCCGTACACACCATTAAATTGAACCGAAACGATAACGACGATTCACACACGTTCTTCGCATTACCGGACGCGTACCGGTCACAATATTTGCACAATACAGATGCAAATTACATATACGGGTTTGGAAATATCGATAGTAACTATCGTCTTATTGTCAAAACCCATGCCACAACCGCTCACTGGCATACTGCATCATCATACGTGATCTTATATGTATATAGCAAAGGTAATTGCTTTGTTACTGTACAATACGCTTTCGTAATTACATTATAATCGCTTGCATTTAGGTAATGTATTCTCATGAAATAACGTTTCATCTTTCACAAAAATATGTATACTTGTTTGATTAAAAATCGTCACTGTAAAAGTTACTTTCATAAAACACTGGCTGAATATAAGGAACACCGACCCGCACGGTTATCAACTTCAAGACAGAGTGAGCTTCCCATCTCCAGAAACTGCTACGTTCACCAAACTTTCGGTATTAGTAATGTCATCGGGGATTTCACTGATGTGATGACGCCATGGCTCGGCCGCTTGCTCGGCAAAAGCGCTGATTAAATAAAAATATATTTATTACTTTATTAGTTCAGAATTAAGTACTGTAACTGTCTACATGTAGTTTTTAACGTCTAACTTGCTTCTATTTCATATCAAAAACGTGGATTATGGCTTTATAACAGATTGCCTAATAAAATCAAGAGTAGTGCAGCACTGTAAATCTCGAAGTTGGTAAGTCTGACTTCATTTGTTCTGTAGATCCCTTCATTCCGCAATATCGCTTCCAGGGCTGTGATTGGTCTCTTTTGAATCGGCCGCTCTCAAACACTGCCGTAAATTCCCCGATTGAATCATACGGAATACCCGAGATGTTCGCTGTTGATATGAAAGATAAGAAATTATTTCTGAAGCCACGCGCTGCATTACGCAACTTCTATATTGCACCATGACTCCTTCTTGTATTAAATGCACAATATTACACCATATTACCCAATTACTATTTGGGGCGTATATGATATGGCACAATACGTTCATATAGCCGAGGACGTTTAGGCATTATAAATCCTGTTTTAGGCAGCCTAAATAGGCATTAAAATGTTAAACTTGCATTCATTATTTCAAGATTTATTTATATAGTCTCTTGAACAGTATTAAGTGGGAGTTTTACTGTATTTCGAACTGTGAGTTTGCCATTGATCTCAATTCTGTGAAGATAGAATGTATTTTTTCTTTTTACCAGTGGTTCAGCGTCGCGCTAAGACAGGTTTTCGGTGATGAAGCTATAGGAAATCGTTAGAACTGGGAAGGAAACGGCCGTGAACTTAAATGAATTACATTCCCAGCATTTACATGATGTAAAAATGGGAAACCATGGAAAACCACCTTTAAAGTCAGGTTGGAAACCACCATTGCTCTAATGCAGGCCTACAGTGAAACTACTTTATACCGACCACATTACAGTTCACTCCCGTGTATTATATTTTTTTGTTGTAAATTCACGTCTATGGCTCGTTTTCAATCAGCATATTGTTAAATCGAAATATTGTACTCTCAAGCTCACAGGATGTGATCCGAAGTGCCAACCGACGAGATGCATGGAAGGACAAAACGTTTAAAAATGAAGGTGCTTAAATAGGCTTTTATCGTAAAATAACTGTTAATGGTCAAAATTGGCATTTATGGATACTAAGAAATGCCTTTCAATCGTAAAATTTTAACTTAAAACAGATTTGTTTTTACTTTTATCCGCATGTTTAACAGTTACAGGGAAAATAGGAATTTTAGGAAATATTCTGAATTGAGTTATTATAAACATGAGAAGAAGGAAGAAATGTTAATTTTGAATAGAATTTTAATTACGAAATAAATGTCCACAATTATAGAATATTGAGGAGAATAAAGTATAAAACAATTTTAGCAAACAAGTTTGGATGGTTCTAGAAAGTTGTCTATACGATATTTTGTATAATTTTCAAAATTCATGCATAGGCCTACTCTTAGTCTTGGAAATTTATGAGAGGTTTTACATGTAGATGAGGTATTCCAAGACTTGCATGGACGTCGACTGGGAAGAGACCTATGTAGGTTTTCGGATAAGAAATACAACATGGAGGCAGTCCAACTCCTTCATGTACTTCACCTTCAGAGACACACTGATTCAGTAAAGACTTCTAAGACAGTAGGTTCACAGTTTCAATCGACCTTATGAAGCAGATTATGCTGCATGTTGCTCTACAGAGCAGAATACTCCCATCCTCTGGTTCTGAATCACCTGAAACTGTGGAGAGCGTATTTATTTACAGCAACAAAAATGCTCTTTCTTTATTCGTCGACTTGATTCATCTCATTACAGTTAGTTTGTTCATGTAAATATTCATTTCTCTAAATGTAATAATTGTTTATACCCATTTCCTAAATTGACACTAATGTTTACTCTGGATATTAAACAGTATTCTGCATTCCTACCTTCCATTAGTCACATTAGTGCTTATTTGATTTTCTGGTATTTTCTTTTGGCATATATTCTTATTTACAAATAAATGCTAATTTTTTCGGTGCGATACAATCTTTGGCTAGTCATTTTACAATTTACGAGAGTTTTCTTGAGGTCAAATACCTGTGTAGTGAATCCGCTAGGACGTTGAATGTAGGAGTCGTGATATTAAAGGTACAATCCTGGAATTTTCCTCGCGTTATAGTACGAAACCACGGAGCACCCTCTTCAGGGCTGCTGACGGTGGGGATCGGGCTTACCCCATCCCGAATGCGAGATTTCAATCTTCACACCATACTGCTCAACCAACTTGCCCGATCGATAAAGACTCTAGTACTTGTTGGTAACTCAGGTACAGTATTCTTGTATATAAAGCTCATTGAATATTGCACCCTGCTCAAACCAATTCGTTTTAAAGATGAAATGGCGTATGGCTTTTAGTGCCGGGATGTGTCCGAAGACTTCGGCTTGCTAGGTGCAGGCCTTTTGATTTGACCCCCGTAGGCGACCTGCGCGTCGTGATGAGGATGAAATGATGATGAAGACGACACATACACCCAGTCCCCGTGCCAGTGGAATTAACCAATTATGGTTAAAATTCCCGACCCTGCTGGGAATCGAACCCGGGACCCCTCTGACCAAAGGCCAAAACGGACGTTTTCAATATTAACGCGAGATATAAATAAATAAACAAATAAATAAATAAATAAATAAATAAATAAATAAATAAATAAATAAATATCGTATCGCGGGTGTGATATGCGTCGCACAGGTTTATCTGACCAAGTTTTACTATCGGATGCTCTTCCCGACGCCAACTCTATGCGTAGGGATATGTTCACTAATGCGTGTTCCTGTGGTGTGCTAAATACGAATGAAAAAGTGAGTGTTAAGAGGAACACAAATTTCCAGTCCCCAAGCCAGAAGAACGGACCAGACGCAGATAAAATTCAAGAACCGACCGGGGAATCGAACCTGGAACCTTATGAATGGAATGCCCCAGTGTCGACGATTCAACCAAGAAGCCGGACAATAAATAAATGAATGAATGAACAAATTAATTAATTAATTAATTACTTTCGGAAACAGGTTTACATTCCATTCTGATAATGATGCTGAAACACAACTCTATTGGCAGTATTCAATGTGTTTGTTAGGAAGAGAAATCTGTCAAATACTTCGTAAAATGAAAATCCTGTCATATCATCTTCCCTTTAGGAGACTTTCCATTAGTGAATATATTCCATAAGCAGCTAATACTGAACATGCGAACTAGATGTTTTGACGCTTTGAACGATATCAGCAACCTAATACGTTCCCGACTCTGTAATAGAATGACTCGCTGTAAATTCCAATGTAATTGATGCTACTCTCCAGAATTTATACTTCCTTTTCCATATTCAACTAAGTAATATACTATTTCAGTTAAATAGAATTTCAATTTCTAAGTCTTGTAGTGATACAGATAATTACAAAATGAATATCTGTGTACCACAGTATTCACTCCTAAGTTGTCACTAACTCAGTTAATCATCAAATGATACGTGTCTAATTTTAATGTAATTAATCTAGCATACACCAAGCAACGAAGCCCTAAATCGCAGTACTCATACAGAGATATATAACATATTTGATAAATTTATGTACGCCGCCTTTAATGTGTCGATGTAATAGCACTTAAGGAAATGATATGTATAAATATGTTGCCAATAATAATAATAATAATAATAATAATAATAATAATAATAATAATAATAATAATAATTAATTCATGCTCTGAGCTTCGTCAAAAGCAACGTTAGACGGTCAAGACACTGATCACACAACGACCTTACCAAAAGATAATCAAGAACAATATCTATCCCACCAGTCGTGGAACGTACTGGAAAAAGTCGATCTGACTCACAGTTCAGAGTTCACAGTTCAGAGGAAAATCATTGATGTGGGATGCTACATGCGTAGACACATTGGCAGCATCGCATATAGCATCTATAAAGCACTTTTCAGGCTATATAGTATTAATTGCACCTACAATGAGCTACTGAAATAAAGAAATAATTCGACAACTTCATATTCTGTTACCCTCTATTGGCGAGTCCATTATTCTCGCAGGTAAACTTACTCTCCATTCGTCTCACATTTCCCCAGTACCGAAGCCGCTTTATGCGTACAGCCTAATCAATCGCGTTCATTCCAATCTTAGCCTTTATCTCCATCTTCCAAGTGCTCTCCTAGTATTGTTCCCACCTTTTTGTATCAGCAATCATTCTCGCTCCTTTCATGTCTGTTACTTCTAACTTATGAATAATATATCCTGAGTCCATCCATCTTTCATTCCCGTAAAGCAAAGTTGATCAGAAAACGGACCGGTGTAGAGACAGTTTCGTCGGGGAACTGACTTCTTTCTTACATAATACTGCTGGCGGTGTGTTTTCTCTTAAATGTGATTTAATTCATGTTTAAGTACGGGTATATCATCGCTTATTACTACTCCGCTTTGTTAATAACAATATGAGTGAGGAGCGGGGGAAAACATTTCAGCTTTGCATTCATCCCATTGCTGACCGGAGGGCGAAGGGGCTCTAAGGAACATTCTCGTGCCCATCACTCACCTAGGCAGTAGGTGTACTGGAGATCTCTGTAACTGCTTTCGTCCATTTCGGTGAATTAAACGTTATGTTGCTACATGCCAACCCAGCTCCATTTCTTGGACCATTTCTTCTTCTATACATCCTTTAATCCAGTTTTATCCCTTACAATAGTGTTACGAAAACGATCCTTCAGAGAAACACCTAGTAAGCTTTTCTCCATCTGTCACTGGCAGATCAGAAGTTGGTTGACCCGTTTTCTTAGTTTATAATTGGAGACCATGTCTCAACACCGTATATAAGAATGATTCGAACATAAATGTCCATTACTTCCCTTTTCATAGTTAACAGAAGGTTTGATAGAGTGATCAGAAGAAAAACAGCGATTGCCCGGAAGAAATATGGGTCACTGAACTTCTTTCTTAATAAGTCTTACGTGGTTAACTCATTTTAAACAATGATATTCCAATCGATGAACTTCCTGCGTGTACTGGACTTTGCGCTTTCATGTCACTGAACTACATTGGTGATAAGTTTATTTAGATAGTTTTTGGCTTTGGTGTCTGTTTGTTTGTTTGTTTGTTTGTTTGTTTGTTTGTTTGTTTATTTTTCTGAGTTCTTATAACTTAAAACTGCTGGATATTGTACCTTTCCCTATCCTCCATTTGCCCAACTCAGTAGAGACGCTGCGTGGTTCGTTCGGACATAAAAGCATGGGTCAAAAGGTCTATCTAAAATTCACTTAAAGTCATAGGACAGGTTCTAGAATACATTATTAGTAAATGATAATTCGAAGAAATAAATGAGTGGAAAGATTTACCAACAATAAGCGTGAGAAAATAATGTTAATCTTCCCAAATAAAAAATAAATTACAAAAAATACAATAAAATCTGCCTTCACAATTTTAAATAGAAACACGGGTCGCGAACCC
Organism: Anabrus simplex; assembly: GCF_040414725.1. Lineage (NCBI taxonomy): Eukaryota > Metazoa > Arthropoda > Insecta > Orthoptera > Tettigoniidae > Anabrus > Anabrus simplex. The sequence continues at coordinate 144,782,679 of NC_090270.1, read as the reverse complement.
AAATTACAATTATTATTGTGGAATACGGTGGCATTATTGTGTTTTTGACGTAGGATTGAAATGAATTAAACTGCGCATGGCACATACCTCCATCTGAATCGTCTCTTAACATGAAATTTAAATATAGATTCGCACATCTCGGCCTGATTAAACAAATCCAAACTAGTCAGTAAATATAATAAACACTTAGTTGGAACTGGCATATACCCCCAAAAGGACATTGAATTTACAATCACGGAATCCACCTGGAACAAAGTGGAGAGGGAACAGAACCTCACAACCTCAAAATCAGCACGTGTTGTAAATCCCTTAATCAACGGTGCATTCAATAACAGTGGACAAAAGCACATCGGACAAACACACACAAGGCCAAAATAAACACATTCCGAAAAATAAAACATATATACATTGGACGTCATCGTCTGGGGTCCTTGGTCTCGAACATAAGACCTCTAGGACTCTGGATGTCAACTGCCATGTATTACGCACGGCGGGTAATTGCCGACTAACTTAGCAACCCTTGGTCAGCTGTGGAGAGAAAGGGAACGGCGAAATATTTTACACGCAAACAGAACTAACGAGCCTCGGTCTGTATAACGGGTTTGTGTGTACACCCAATTCATTCACTGCGGCTCAGTCTGCCAACATTGACAGTCTTTACCTGCTTTGTAGACAACAGACCTTTCTCCTCTCGTCTTCAAAAGCATTCTCGTCTTTCAACACATTGTCAGAGAGACGGGCCTCTGAGCTAAACTTGCATCTCATCATGACACATCAAAATGTGCCTCAATATTATGCCGCAATCAGGCTTTACATCAGCCTGTACTCAAATATATAATTCGCATCTCTCATGAGGATATCCTATTCTCTTCACGGTTTCTTATGCCTCGCAAATAAAATACACAGGTTCAAATCTAGGCTCTCTCTCTTGGCCTATTCTCGCATCTAAGCCTCCTTGGGCTACTTTCATACATATCTCACTGCGGTATCACACACACATATCTCGGCTCTTTCTGGACACGCATCTACCCTCTCTAGGTTCTTACCCACACACGGGTACGGATTAGTCTGTTGCAGTATCATATAAAAGACCTTCTCTGAGTCACAACGGTGTAAATATCTCTCTGGTGTCGCTGTAAGCCGAAAAACATGCCCCATGCGTAATTATGCACATCCTAAATCTGTTAACTATGTCGTCTTCGATACCTGGTTCCCCGTTCGAGTCCCTAGAGGTATGTTGACCTCCAACTCATTTTGAAGACTTCGGCATCAATATAAACATCGCGTGCACTTATGGCGCATAAGAAATCTACATACAAAATCACGTAATAACCACAAAACTCTCATTTCCGTCATACCATCTAAAACAAAGCTTATAAAACACAGGTGAAGTACTACAAGGAGTTGGACTGCCCGAAGTTGTTTCTTATCCGAAAATCTACATAGGTCACTTCCCAGTTGACGTTCATATAAGTCTTCGAATACCTCATCAACATCTAATATTTTTGTAGCACTCCTTATAAAGTTCCGAGGTTAAGAGCAGGCCCATGCAAGAAGTTCGAAGATTATACAAAATATCACATTAAAAACTTGCCAGAACCATCCGAACTTATTTGTTAATTTTTTTACTTTATTTGTCTTAATATTCTAAAATGGTGGGCACTTATTTCGGAAAAGAGAATTCTATGCAAAATGTTCATTTCTTCCTTTGTTTAGTATTTGTTTTAAGTCACACCGAGACAGATAAGTCTTATACCGACGATGGGATAGAAAAATTTGGTAGTGAGGAGGAAGCGACCGTGGCTTTAGTTACTGTAGAGCTCCAGCATTTGCCTGGTGTGAAAATAGGAAACCGCGCGATAACATCTTCAGGGCTGCCGACTGTGGGGTTCGAACCTACTATCTCCCGAATACAAATTGATAGCTACGTGCTTCCTTCTTCTCCGGAAACCGTTGAAGTAGTTGGTGGGACGAAAAGCGAGTATTATTATTATTATTATTATTATTATTATTATTATTATTATTATTATTATTATTATTAGATTTGTACATTCCACTAACTGCGTACTTTATTTAAAAACACCCCCAATCGCTGTAGACATACCTCGCATCGTTTAAACAATCTACTGGTCACATTCGGTAATTCTGCCTCTGTAATAGATTGTATTTCGCGTGTTATTTCGGCTTTAATTTATTCTATATTGCCGAGATTATTTAGGTAAACGTTGTCCGTTGGGGTTCTTCAAAGATAATAATCGCAGTAGGTCTGCTGATCTAGAGAGCCATGGACCTGTCATCAAAAACTAGACTTAAAGTGTTAATAGACTCCTTTTCTTCTTGTGCCGGTTGAAAACCAAAGTCAAAATCGTTCTCAGGTACATATGTCATCGCGGTCATCGAAAAATATAGGCCCAGTTATCCGCCGCGCGTTTACCGCACACCATACCCCTATTTTAATGGGATGCAGTAGGACTTCCTGGGCAATATACGGGTTCTCATTGCTCTATAATCGCACATTTTGAGAATGTACATGCCCAGAAAGATTGAATCATGCCTCGTCAGAAACAAACATTAGCTGTGGATTGAAATTTCCAGTTTAAACACTTTCACGAAACCATTTACAGAAACTTAATCCTATGGTGAAATCTGTCTAGTGAAGTTCCTCCACAAACCTTTGTTGTATATGGTCGGAATTTCTGCAGCATGGTCGCTGTGGAATGACCTTATGAATATATTCGTTTCCTGCGCTAGACGGTTAAGTGCCTTTCAGGGACTTGTTTATAACCGTGCACGGATATCCACAAGTTCTTCAATAGAAATTTCTTTTTCGCTTCCTCAGTACGGTATATCTCAAACTGAAGCTGTTATATGCCACTTTTTCATCAACTTCGATAGTAATAATGTGTTTGTCTTTACATCCCGCTAACTACTTCTACGGTTTTCGGAGACGCCAATGTGCCGGAATTTAGCCACTCAGGAGTTATTTTGCATGCCTGTAAATCTACCGACACGAGGCTGACATATATGAGTACTTTCAAATACTACCGGACTGAGCCAGAATCGAACCTGCCAAGTAGGGTTCAGAAGGCCAGCGCCTCAACCGTTTGAGCAACTCAGCCTGGTATCAACTTCGAAACGCAAGATAGTGTAGGAATGCTAGTCGGGGATATTTACGAGCAGATCTCCGAACGCATATTCTATAGTTATCTTACTTTACGTAACATTCCCCCAAATAAATTCGCTGTTCAACCGAATAATTCATTTCTCATCCGATTACTTGATTCGAAAGCGATATACACAATAATACACACGCAACACTGTGTTTCTCTCATGGTCATTTTTATGTAGCTTGCTTTCATATTAAGAATTCGAATGAAAACTGAAGTATTCGGTTGAATAGCGAATTTATTTGGTTGAATGTTACGTAAAGAACGATAACTATAGGTAGGAGATGTGTTCGGGGATCTGCTCGGAGGAACTTACAAACTTACGCTCCTAATAGTATGACACGTAATATTTCTTATGCTGCGGCATTGGATTAATGATTTCTCAGTTATAAAAGATGTACAACATAGTCCGACTCACTGGCTGAATGGTCAGCGTTGAGACGTCCGGTTCATAGGGTCCCGGGTTCGATTCCTGGCCGACCCTTCTAATAGTGTGACACGTAATATTTCTTATGCTGCGGCATTGGATTAATGATTTCTCAGTTATAAAAGATGTACAACATAGTCCGACTCACTGGCTGAATGGTCAGCGTTGAGACGTTCGGTTCATAGGGTCCCGGGTTCGATTCCTGGCCGGGTCAGGGATTTTAATCACCTTTGATTAATTCTTCTGGCCAAGGGACTAGGTGTTTGTGTTTGTCCCAACACTTTCAACTTCACATTCAGACAATACACTACACTATCAACCACCACAGAAATATGCAATAGTGATTATATCCCTCCATATAGGGTTGGTGTCAGGAAGGGCATCCGGCCGTAAAAAAGGTTCAAATCAACATGTGCGAAGCAGTTCGCACCCACGAACCCACAGGTGTGGGAAAAGCGGTAGAAGAAGAAGAAGAAGAAGAAGAAGAAGAAGAAGAAGAAGAAGAAGAAGAAGAAGAAAAGATGTACAGCATAACGAATGGATATCATTAATTAACAATAAGTTCCAAAAGTTACCGAACTGAAAATAGCAAGAAATGCAATTCACTTTCTATTTTTGATTTTTTTAAGTGTTTTTGATATAATATTACATTCTATTACCGCAGCAGTTCATGTGTATTATTTTTTAACCTCAAAACTTTGTAGGTATACCTATCCGTGCGCAAAAAAATGATACATTGTGGGTGGTATCTCCGGTAAACTGCTAGTTATATAATTTTAATGTATACTGTTTTTGTGAACTGAACACTAATAATAATGTGATTGTTTTTACGTTCCACTATTTCGGAGATGCCGAGGTGCCGGAATTGTGTCCCGCCAATAAATGTACCGATACGAGACTGACGTATTTGAGCACCTTCAAATACCACCGGACTTAGCCAGGATCGAACCTGCGAAGTTGGGGTCAGAAATCCAGCGCTTCAACAGTCTGAGGCGCTCAGCTCGGTGAACTGAACACTAATAGAATAACTGGTAATAATTGTTTAAAATAAGACGATTTCAATTCTTGAAAGAATAAAGCTAATCATATTAGATTGAGCAAGAGTAGAGTGTATGTAGTTCACCAAGGGCCGTATAATACAGACGTTGGGCTTGTAACAAGAGGTGTGCTGTCTTCTTCCATGGCCTGCTCGTTTATAAAGCTTTAAGAGGCAGTTCCAGATGGCCGAGCAAGCCGTGCGAGCAGGAGGCTGAGAACCTCTCCGCCGCTGCCCAGACTATCAATTCATTGGATTAGTAACGTGCAAATGGGGCGGAGACTCACTCGCGCGATCGCTTGATTTAAAAGCTTCCCCAAGCAATAAATCAAACCGGAAATAATATTCCTGTTATTTATGATGGTTTAATATTGTGGGTTGCAGAGGGGGGCTTGCTTTCATATATTTTCTCGTCTTGTTTTCGCGCCAGAACATGCACAGTTCGGATGTGCTTCAGACTGCATGAGTGATTTGAATCAGAAATTATGTTTCATATAAAAAGACAGTTAAACTTTTATAGAGGTATTACACGGTATTTAAAAGTAAGGTCATGCGGAACAATATTATTTCTATACAGGATGTAAATTGTATAAGATAAATTTTGTGGATATCGTGAGGAGGTACATGCATGTTTGATTTTAGTGAATTTATCTAATCTCTAAATGATGTTTCGTTATGTTCAGAAGAAAATGCTGCAATATTCTTCGAGTTCAACAACGATTGAGCCAACTGATCGAAATTCAGTATGAATTACAAGACATTAATGAAGTTTGTATTATAAATGCAGAGTCCCAACCTCGTTTTAGCAGTGTCTAGATTCGAACCTGGCTCACCCAAGGGTTTAAATTATGGACTGAGATCTAGAAAAGGGATTGACTCAACCTTGTGAGTCAGCTTAAATCTTGTCTGATATGAGGGCCAGTGGAAACGATCAGGGGAGTCACACAATATTGGCGACAAATGTGTCACGGCGACCATTTAATGTTCCAATATCTCATGGGGACGCGGTCACCGTGTCAGGCCGAGACACTTACTGGACGATAATGTGCCACATGGTAACCTGAAGCTTTGTACAGAAACAATGTCTTATTTCTGCTGTATTTATAATATATTTTTCGTTTTCATGAAGAGTACAAGTTCTTCTTCTTATTATTCTATTACCGCTTTTTCCATGGCCGTTTGTGCGAACTGTGTTGAACATGCAGGCTTCGTTCTGTTTCACGGCCGGGTGTCCTCCCTGACGCCGACCCTATATGGCAGTGTATATTCACCATTGCGTGTTTCTGTGGTGGTTGGTAGTGTAATGCGTTGTGTGTGTTCATGAATAGGAGAGTTTTGGGACAAGCACGAACACCCAGTCTCAGAGTTCGAGCTCATGACCATCTGAGATGAGGGTATCGACGCTGATCATTCAGCCAGGGAGACGTACATAAAAATTTCAAGTTGAGTGAAGGATAGTAAATATTTATTAAAAGAAAACTCTATTCTAAGCATCGGTTTTCCAATCACTTACCAGTTATTAGGGATAATTACGTGATTTCTCTATCGTGCTTATACCGATGAAACCACATGTGATTCTTTTTACTATTTATTTTATGTCTCACTGACGATCTGTTTCCGAATATCAGACACAAATGCCTTGGGTTTGCATAAAGTTTGACATACAGTACGGCGATCCTCCCTCATTATGGTCTGCCTCGGTTGCCCGGAAGCGTCACTTGCGCGGATGACCCAGTGTGTCCATTGATTAGCTCATCGGGTAACTGTAACATCGGAAAGCCCCATATGATTACCAAATACTGGAAATGATGCCTAATTTGTCTGTGAAGCATAGTCTGTGTTCGGTGACCTCTCCTCACTGTGTTGACTGACTGACTGACTGACTGACTGACTGACATATTTGGCTGATAATTGTATCCCTGTCGTCGTGGAGGCAGCATTAATGCACTCTGGCAGTGGTTTTAAACGTTATACGTGATTACAAGTCTAAGTCAATGACATGCTGGTCTCTCAAATTACGTACAAATTGAACTATTGTCTCGGAATGCTTAACGTGTATTTTCCATGAAAGTATTTCGTAAGGAATATGTAGATCCAAAGAAAGTGATCGGTTTTTTTTACTTTTAAAATTGTATTTATAAATACATTATTTACATTATAAGGCTAATAAAGAACTCGTACATAAACCAGAGAACAGGAGTGATGAAATTGAATTAGGAAGAGGTGTAAGACAGAGCTGCTGTTTATCACCGATACTGTTCAACATACATCTCGAGGAAATAATTAATGCGACTTTTATCGGAAAATGTGGAGTTTGTGTTGGGGGTTGGAGAATAGAGTGTATAATATTTGCAGATGATACGGTTGTGATGGTAAGAATATGGAAAGATAATTAATAAGAGCACTAGTATGAGAAATGGAGGAAGAGGTAGAAAATGTCGTAATAATACAGCGAGTGAAGAAATAGAGCAAGTCAATAACTTTACATATTTGGAAAGATATGCACTGCACAGCAGAAATTAAGAAAATAATTGCCATGACAAAAGGTTTAGAGAAAAAATTTAAATTCTTTTGTAGGCCGCTAAACAAGTATTTGAGGAAAAATCTTGCCAAGTGTTATATCTAGAGCAGATACTTGGACAGTACGTAAGGAAGACGAAAGAAGATAGGAGGTACTAGAGATGTGAATATGGAGGAGAATATAGCAAGTGAAATGGGAAGACCGGGTAATAAATTAAGAGTTGGAGAAGAACGAACTATGTTGGAAATCATTAGGAGGAGAAAAATGAACTGGACTGGACATTGTATCAGGAGGGAATGTTTAAAGAAGGAATAGAAGGAATGGTGAAAGGCAAAAGAAGAAGAGAGAGGAGTTGGGTTTCAGCTGGAAAACATCAAAGGAAAGAAATATTCGAACATTAAAAACTTGTCTATGGACAGGCAAAAGTGGAAGAGGTTTATCGCATGACAAGACTCACCGTTTGGTAGAATACCTGAATTAATGATATTTACGTTATGGCCTTTGGATGTTAAATATTTGGCCAGCTGATAGTGACGAAGCATAGGGATTGGTGCTACGTCTTCTATCCATGAGGTCTGTCATGATATTGCTACGAGGTGGGAAGGTCATGGAAGAAGTGTAGTAATGAGTGGAAGGTACAGTTAGAAGAATATCTTTATTAATTCTTTTCAGTGGGTGGTCTCTGGATTGGGTTTTACATTGTTAAATTGGCGTCTTGTAGGAACTAGATCAGTGGTCTGTAGATTTAGCTATGGTGATCTTGAAGATTAAGATTAAATTTGTGGGGAATGGTACTTGTAGTGACCGGAGCTGTGTGAACAAATGTACCCGTTGTTGCTCATGTATGGGACAATAAAATACAATGTGATTTAGATCGGTATCATTGCAATCTTAAAGTGGCCGAACTTTCGAGTTAGCCCCCGATGAGGTGAGGTGAAGGTAGCATCCATGAACATGCTTCATCCTGATGATGCTTGTTAGATGTCTCTCTCCATTTTGTACTTCCAGAACTAGGGATTCTCGTATTGTTGTTTGTAGTGTTGCGTAACGTGTGGCTCTTCGTTTTCCTTTCTTTGAAGACTAGGTATTGGAAAGAACTGACATTAAACCAATGGCACCCTATACCGCCAATTTTTTAATCTACTTTTAATTTTTATCTTCTAATATCTTTCCTTGATTATTTTATTGGTGTTTTTCAAGTTGCTCTGTTGTAGGTATGAGTATTAAAATTCTTAAGATGGTAGCAAATACTTTACTCTGCCTGACCTTCATGAGTGTGCAGCGCGATCTTAATGATGTATTTAGTTCCGTTAGTGCTCGCCTGAGTAATGCTTGGGCAGTGTAATCATCTGTACTTAAGCGTAGAGAACATAAATAAATATATACACTATCTTGATTTAATGGTATCGTTTATTATTTCCTTGAGGAACATACCCACCTTAATATCCACTTGTTACGCTAACTTAAACTGAGTTCTATAAAATAAATATTATTTATCTAAATTACTGTTCCGAGGCGGTTGTTTAATTTCCCACGTTGTGCTGTGAGCAGTTCACTCTCAACATTTTTTTCGCTTACTTTCGTTTAATCCTGACATTTGATGATACTTGTTCTATTATTATTATTATTATTATTATTATTATTATTATTATTATTATTATTATTATTATTACCGTGGTTTGGTGGATCAGCAGAGGTGAAAAAAGGTGCTGGGGTGAATGGGTCTAACTATAAAGCCGAGATATGAATTAAAATTTCATTAAAGGTTATATTTTCGAAAATAGCTAAACTTAACAATTTTCACATAGAATTTCAAAATTTAACAAATAACAAGAAGCCAACAAATAACCGACAATCAGGTACAAGACCATGAAAAGCCAAGATTTAGAGACAATTTAACAATCTGGGCTCCAAGCCCCAAGTTTTACAATTTCTGAGCTCTCAGCTCACAAACACACATGTACCAAAGTGCAGAAAACCCCTAATAACATGGAGCACTTGCTCCCACCTAGCAACGTCAAGCCTCCTAGAGGCACATATCCAAATACTTAAGAGCTAACCCGCTCTCAGTTTTCCAAGCCTATTAAAGGCAATACCAGGCTTTACACTAAATTGCCATCAAGGCACAACTTACACAAAATGAGACGGGGGTATCTTGAACCAAATCTACTGGGCCTTAGCAGAAAAAGAACAGGTTAGTGAATGGCCCGCAATACAAAAGGAATGGAGGCGAGTACTTGCACTCCTAAATACACATTTTAAAACCTAAAAGGCACTAGGCCGATGAAACAGGGGCTATTCCCAAACTATGGAGGTGGCTCCTATAATGAATAAATTTAACACATTAAGGAATAGTAGAAAATCAGTTACCAAAACGCAGTAACCTCAAATCAAAGTGAAGGGGAATTCGAGAGGGTAAAGCACTCTCTATCCCCGATTTACAGTTAAAGATATATGAAGCTTTTACATAAGCCGGCACAAATTTACATTTTTAGAAAGGTAGGTTACATTATAAAAGTTTCGGACCTTTCCCGCGGGTTAAACTGCTGAGCTAGCAAGAAATAAAGATGTTAAGCGGCCATTACCTTACTGAAGAACTGCTGCCTGAAGAAAGAGGCGCTTTCCGCCTCCTGCTACACGTCCATACAGTAAGATGTTGATGAAGTGGCCGAGAGACAAGAAAATCAGCAGTTTTTATACCCTCGGGGAAGGTTCGAGACCTTTCATGAATAATCAAGACACACCCACAGGCTTTTATTGGCTACATTATACAGTTACACACAACATCGAAAAAGAAATACGGGATTGGCTGAAAATTAATTACAGAAATTATTGATTGGCTAACTTCAAAACTGGCGGAAATAAAAGATTAATATTGCCAACCCACAAATGAAAGAACGAAATTTAGTAAGGACAAAAACTTATAAGTACAAAATTTCTTCAAGAATGTTCCTTCACTTCGCACCAGGGTGCATGATCACAGTTTTTAGGCAGTGACATCTATGAGAGAACGTCCAAACTTCTTGATAAATAGTAGGCCTAAACAAAAAACACGTCGAAATTCACAAAGTGACACCTTCAGAGGAAAGGTTTAAGTAGATCCAGTTTTAAGTTCGCTGTTTCTGCTGTAGAGGAGTACTTTAAGGCGGAAAATTGGAATGTGCGGCGTAGAGGTGTACCACCCGGTACAATTATTATTATTGTTATTATTGTTATTGTTATTGTTATTGTTATTGTTATTATTATTGTTATTATTATTGTTATTATTATTATTTATTTAGGATCGCTTCAACCTTCTATAGGTTACGATCACACAACTTCCTTGACTGTTAACGTTCCTTCTTTATACGCCAATACTCCGTTCACCGGGCGAGTTGGCCGTACGCGTAGAGGCGCGCGGCTGTGAGCTTGCATCCGGGAGATAGTGGGTTCGAATCCCACTGTCGGCAGCCCTGAAGAGGGTTTTCCGTGGTTTCCCATTTTCACACCAGGCAAATGCTAGCGCTGTACCTTAATTAAGGCCACGGCCGCTTCCTTCCAACTCCTAGGCCTTTCCTATCCCATCGCCGCCATAAGACCTAGCTGTGTCGGTGCGACGTAAAGCCACTAGCAAAAAAAAAAAAAAATACTCCGTTCTCTGGCTCGCTTTTGTTCATTCCCTATCCGAGAACACCCTTCTTGTTCTCTTGTGTTTCTTTACGAACAGATCCGTCACCTCCGCAAGTTTCCTTCTGAACACTGTTCTGTTTGTAATATCTCCCTCCTCAATGCCACATTTTTTTTTAAGATCCTGATGAACTTCTTTCGTCCATGGTACTTGGGTCTTTCTTTTTTCCGGGAAAATAAGGATCATATTTGCTAGGCGTTCCGGTCCTATTCTTCTGTGGTGTCCATTTAAAGTCAGTCGCCTTTTTCTTATCGAGGTTGAAATGTTTTCACATTTATTATTATTATTTTCGAATGGGCCTACTTGGGACTAAGTTTATTCAACCGTTAGACTCTGATATTTGCCCTGTATTGGAACATCTTCCATCTTCTCGCTGTGTAGCTCTTTTCTTTCCTCTGACCAGGGGACACCCTTCTTCTTCAGAAGTTTTTCCTGAAAAACAGACTTTCTTCAGGATCTGTCTCACAGCCTGTAGTTCGTGTTTTTTCTTAAATTTCTTTCCCAGTTTGGACTTCCGTCAGTCTGTTCGGAGACAATCTTATCATTGACCATTAGCTACACCCCCTTTTTCCTGACACAATCAGACAGCCTCTCTTTCTGGGGGAGGAGCTCTCAATTGTGACGTCTCCAGTATTTCTCATCTTCTAGTACTGAGTCTAGGAACTTTCTGAGAATCCTTCTCTATTTGACTTCCAGTTTTTCAATTGATCTTATTCTGTTTAGTGACAGACAGTTCATGGCATATAGGACAACTGAGTGGATGACTGTTGTATAGTGTTTCAGCTTCGCATTACATGACAGTCATCGTTTGCTGCAAGTGATGTGAGTCACTGGATAGACTGGTTCTATCTTGTTAAATTTCATGGAGAGGGCTGCTTTCTCAGACAAGTTGGGTTCAGTCCAGTCGCCGGCGTACTTACTTCTCTCCACTCGATTGGTTTTACTCTGTTTCAGTGTGTGATGTCTTGTAATAATAATACAATCTCCTAAGCTGCCGAAATACATCTCGTTTGACCTCATCCAGGTTCTAAACGTTAAGTTATATTTGAAAACTGTGTTATGCAATGAATTACATTTAGCGTTCCAAGGAGAGACAGACGTTACTAAATCCCGACGAGAACAATGTTACTTATTATGGGCACCACACACACCCAAAATCCATCGATTTTTTAAAAACAATTTTTGGTTGCTATTTTGCTTTACGTCGCACCGACACAGATAAGTCTTATGGCGACGAGGGGATAGGAAGGCCTAGGAATGGGAAGGAAGCGGCCGTAGCCCTAATTAAGGTACAGCCTTAAGGTACATTTGTCTGGTGTGAAAATGGGAAACCACGGAAAACCATTTTCAGGGCTGCCGACAGTGGAATTCGAACCCTCTATCTCCCGGATGCAAGATCACAGTTGCGCGTTCCTAACCGCACAGCCAACTCGCCCGGTAAATCCATCGACGTAGGACGATATTGAAGTTCATATGTGGGTCACAAGAAGCTTGTTGTTGGACCCGTTGTGACAGGTTTGTTTTCCTACGATACTAGAAAAGATGCAAAGCCCATGGCGCAACAGCCTCTATCAAGGGGCCACTCATATCTGTGCATTTCAGTGTTTCGAAACATGCCTGATAACCATTTATCTTGTTATATCGGTCGTAGTATGTGTGCGTTTTTGGGCTAGGATTTTGTTAGGTGACGTGGGACTATCAACGGGATAATTGGGTCAAGAGTGCTGGCTTTCCGAAGGTCTGCAGATTACGAGATGTTGTGTGGTCGGCACGGCGAGTCCTCTCGGCCGTTATACTTGGCTTTCTAGACCGCAGTCGCCATCTCAGTCAGATAGCTCCTCAATTGTATTCACGTAGGCTGAGGGGACCATGACCTGGCCGGGAATCAAACTAGGTGCTTCGTAGTAGGAGGCAGGCACGTCATCCCTACTTCACGGGACCCACAGAATCCAAGAATACTTTTGTTAACAATTCAGTAGCAGTGCCATCTAGCGGAGGTGAAATGCAGCAGAGAAGATCTTTCTCTACTGGTTTTACGTCGGACCGACTCGGTCGATAAGACAGGACTGGAAATGAAGCGACTGTGGTCCAAATTAAACCATTACTGCTGAGAAATATATTAACAATTGCGAACACTTCTTCCCGTATAACGAATTAAGCTATATCTATAGCGGATAGTGGCAAACAATTCTGCGGCTATGCTAAAAATTGGTGGCATGGCAGTTTAAAATATGTCAATAATAATCCTAAGACCTTACACAAAATTTAAAAATCTAAAACAAATTTTGGTGAAGCGTTAAAATTTATGATGATGATGCTTGTTGTTTTAAGGGGCCTAGCATCGAAGGTCATCGGCCCCGTTAAAATTTAAAACCAATACTTACGTATTTACATGGATACATTTAAAATCACACTACGTAATATTACATTTGTATTACACAACAACTGACTTCAGAATGAAAGATTGTGACAAACGGACAATATTTCGAGCATATGCAAATGCAAACTGTTTTTTGTTTGTTAAAATTTCTTTAAATGTTTGACAACATCCTAGCACTCATTAATAGGTTAAGGTACAGGTCCAACAGTTGCTATGAAAATGAGAAACCAACGGAGAATAACTTTCAGTGTGGTTGAAACTCACTATCTCCCGAATGCAAGCTCACAGCTATGTGACCAACCTCGCGCATCCATTGAAACTCACTATCTCCCGAATGCAAGCTCACAGCTATGTGACGAACCTCGCGCATCCATCTTGCGCGGTCAGTAGACGAAGGAGCATACCTCACTCAACATTAATCAGTCAGTGAAATGCTGTTGTTGATTAGTTTTCTTTTTCAGGGGGAGGGGTTTCATATAATGTAGACCATCATATTTGTTCATTTCAGTGTTTCGAAACGTGCCTGATAACCATTGCTCTTGTGGTAACTGTAGTAGTTTGTGTACTCTTAGGGCGAGGATTTTGTTAGGTGACGTGGTGCTATCAATGGGATGAGTGGCTCAGACTGTAGCGCGCTGACTTCCTGAGCCATAGCGGTTTAGTCCAGTAATAATAATAATAATAATAATAATAATAATAATAATAATAATAATAATAATAATAATACAAGAAAGGAAATTCCTGAGAAAGATTGTAGGACGAAGGATCCTATCAAACGGAAGGTGATGGTACAAACCAAATGGTGAACTCTACTGACACCAAGGAACCCTCGCAGATGTCTTCAGAATAATACGGCTTGCTTTCTGCGGACACCTGTATAGAATGGATTCCCACAAGCTAACGTTTGAGATATTCAAAGTAACCAGCAAGGGTAAAGCCACTAGATCTCTGTGGATCCAGCAGGTAGAGAAGGATCCGGCAGAATTTAATATTAATAAGGCCATCATAATTAAAGGAACCAACTACCGTTCAATGATCGAAACGAGACCCTTCCTAACATATCTTACAGAAGCTAAGCACAATGAGGCAAGGAAATGGTCCGAGCAACGCAAAATCATGTTTGAAGGTGCTCAGTTAGTCCAGCCTCATGTCAGTAGATTAAATGGCAAGGAAAGGAACTTCTGTGGGGTGAATATCCTACACCTGGGCGTCTCAGAAAATTTTAAGCATAGTAAGTCGTAACATCATTACTGTTATTATTACTTTTTAGTTCGTTTGGGCCACCTGAGGACCACGATGTTTGTGCTTTAGCTGTGTTGTTGTTGTTGTTGTTGTTTTCGATGGTTGTTGCTCGTGGTGTTCTTAATGGTAGGTCTGGCTGCTACTTTCTTCTTGGTACCTTGACCTTTTCTTTTAGCCCAGTATTCCTTCATCAGCCGTCCCCGCGGGGTAGGGGTAGCGTGCCTGCCTCTTACTCGGAGGCCCCGGGTTCGATTCCCAGCCAGGTCAGGGATTTTTACCTGGACCTGAGGGCTTGTTCGAGGTCCACTCAACTTACGTGATTAAAGTTGAGGAGCTATTGACGGTGAGCTAGCGACCCCGGTCTAGAAAGCCAAGAATAACGGCCGAGAGGATTCGTCGTGCTGACCACACGACACCTCGTAGTCTGCAGGCCTTAGGGCGTGGTAGGCCAAGGCCTTTCAAGGGCTGTAGTGCCATGGTGTTTGGTTTGGTTTTTCGGTATTCCTTCATTCTCTGGTTGAACTCTATTTTGCGTTGCTCGGACCATTTCCTTGCCTCATCATGCTTAGCTTCTGTAAGATATGTTAGGAAGGGTCTCGTTTCGATCATTGAACGGTAGTTGGTTCCTTTAATTATGATGGCCTTATTAATATTAAATTCTGCCGGATCCTTCTCTACCTGCTGGATCCACAGAGATCCAGTGGCTTTACCCTTGCTGGCTACTTTGAATATCTTAAATGTCAGATTGTGGCAATCCATTCTATACAGGTGTCCGCAGAAAGCAAGCCGTATTCTTCTGAAGACATCTGTGAGGGTTCCTTGGTGTCAGTAGAGTTCACCATTTGGTTCGTACCATCACCTTCCGTTTGATAGGATCCTTCGTCCTACAATCTTTCTCAGGAATTTCCTTTCTTGTATTAATAAGGTTAGATCACAGCACTTTCCTGGAGAGAGTGAATAGCTGAAATGATGTAATGCCAAATCTGAAAAGACCATCCAGCGTAACATTGGTCCAAGTGTATCGCACCGCATGATGTCTAGGTTTGAGAGCTGGGTTTCACCGTGAGCGTCGCCACTGAAGTTGTGCCTCACGCAACCTGATTCTCACTGTTTGAATTGAAATGCGGTGACTTTTAGCTGCTCGAAGAACATTATCCAACATGGTGGCATTGTGTTCAGAGTTACTCCAAGTTAAAATTTGAAGGTAACAGTCATGGCCCTTGGACGACCTGTGCGTCGCAAGTCATTAAGTAATTATAACACACTCTCTCTATCTACGCCGCTTCCACGCTCGAACAATAACACTTCGATTACAGCCCACACGTCGACCAGCTTCCCTTGTTGACCATCCTCCTTAACATAATGCGATAATGCATACACGTTCACAAGTCGTGCCATCCTAGACACTCACTACACTGTTTATTATTTGATAAGAAAAGCGAGAAAAGAAAGACAGAAGGAAAGTCTGAAATTATAGCGGGAGGTCATGGGTTGCAAGGAGAAGCTCAGTGTGAATTGTGAATACAATAACGAATTGATTTGAGAATTGAGGACCCTGAATCACATCGGAGATACATAGAAATGGATACGGACACATTTCAGAAGTTAGTTGAGAAAGTTGCTGCAATAGTGGTGAAGCAAAATACCCATTTGAGAAATGCTATAACTTTAGAAGATCGGCTGGCAGTAACTCTTCGTTTCTTGTTACTGGAGCACGTCCAAATACATAAACAAAATATTACACGTATTCTGGGAATTACGGTTGAACATGTGAGAAAAATAAACATTCTCAGGCCAGAAAACTTGGATGAAAAGATGAAGGCAATTGCTGATATTATTTTATGTTTGTAATTATAACACTAAATTTCACTAGGCGTGCACAATAAAAAATAGAATAATATCAGCGAATACCTTAATCTTTTCAGCCGCGTAATGGGTCCTGAGAACGTTGTTTTCTTTCATATCCTCAACCGTAATGACCCTTCAAAGTTCATTTGCCATATCGCTGTGCTTCTTTAATCGCAGCTTTCTGTTTTATAATGTGTGGACTTGGTGTTGCACAGCAAATTTTTCTTCTCGTACTACGCAATAAAAAGGTTCACTGGAGCTTCGCTTCAATTTAATTATTACCCATTTTTACCAGTTTATCTTTCACCTTTATCACAAAATCTTTGACCAAAATTAACAACATGGAGAAACTCGTCAAAGATTGATCTAAGAGGGTTTACATCCAAGTTCTTTTATCAAAGATTATCAAATTTCTTTCATCCAAGTTATTTGAATTCAAGTTCTTTGATAGTGTAATACCAGCCTTATGCTTCTACACCAGTGCTTCAACTTCAATTGACCGAGCTCGACAGCTGCAGTCGCTTAAGTGCGGCCAGTATCCAGTAATCGGGAGATCGTGGGTTCGAGCCCCACTGTCGGCAGCCCTGAATATGGTTTTTCGTGGTTTCCCATTTTCACACCAGGCAAATGCCGGGGCTGTACCTTAATTAAGGCCACGGCCGCATCCTTCCACTTCCTAGGCATTTCCCATCCCATCGTCGCCATAAGACCTATCTGTGTCGGTGCGACGTAAAGCAAATAGCAACTTCAATTGAAATACTGCCTCCCATTTCAGCGCGGCGTTCTCCCTGTGGGTTGGGGCACGTGTTGTGAACGTGTCTACTAACAACCTAATGGCGTCTTTCCGGTCTGCATAGGACAGGCCAAGATAGCAACACAGTTCAACAAAACACAGGGGTGATTCAATCATGTTTGATGCGCGTATTTCCAGGCGCTTGGCTGACTGACATAAATTTTCTCGGTGCCCATTATTTCAGCTACCACTGACACCTACCCACTGTCACCGCTGTTTACAGTAGCGTCAAGAATGAAATACCTGTACTGTTATGGGCTGGGACTGGTGTACTGTTAGTGACGAATTCAGTTTTTCTTTGTGTACTGCCGCCGACCGTTTTCATATCTGCAGGTCTCGTGGTGTCTTTGCTTCAGCATGACACACCATCCCCACTGCTGGTGTGCTGGTCTGGAGAACCATCGCATACGACTGTCAACAGAGCAACCTGTTCAGGAAATCCTGTGGCCACGGCGGGAACCAGCCCCTGTTCGTCTCCGGAATACAGAAGCGTAGAGACACGGTACAGCCATGGCCACCCCTTTTCTGCTCGGTTGGCCGATGAAAGTGCAGAGCTGTCAGGGTACGGACCCCTCGAACGTCGCTCTACGCCTCTGTGTTCGGGAGACGGAGAGGGGCTGGCACCACCGTTGGTTGTTCCTGAGCATGTTTTTGCGTGGTTTTCCATTCTCCTGCACTAAGGCGAATGCCGTGACATTTCCTAGTATAGGCCTAGGCCACGGCCGTCAACTCTCCCACCTTCTCTGATACAAATCTCCTGGCCTGAGAGGAGGAGTAGTAGTAGTAAAACGTGACATATTCTAGTATGTTATCTCCATAGTTTACACTGAAATGGTGAGTAAACGAAAGTGACAAGAGGCGGCGAGATTTAAGCTACGGAACATCCACCTTTATTACTAAATTTACATATAAGCCTACTTCGCTACGGTTAAATTTTATCTTAGCAAGTTCTTTTACTGTATAATTTTGTTAAAAATTAAATGGCGTACGGCTTTTAGTGCTGGGAGTGTCCGAAGACAAGTACGGCTCGCCAGTTGATTTGACGCCCGTAGGCGACCTTCGCGTCGTGATGAGGATGAAATGATGATGAAGACGACACATACGCTCAGCCCCAGTGTCAGCGGAATTAACCAATTATGGTTAAAAGTCCCGACCTTGCCGGGAATCGAACCCAAGACCCCTGTGACAAAAGGACAGCACGCTAACCTTTTAGGCATGGAGCCGAACAATATAATTCTGTTAATACACCTAAACTAAACATTGATGGGCTTCAGTTCATTTTCACCGAGCTCGATAGCTGCAGTCGTTTAAGTGCGGCCAGTATCCAGTAATCGGGAGATTGTGGGTTCGAACCCCACTGTCGGCAGCCCTGAAGATGGTTTACCGTGGTTTCCCATTTTCACACCAGGCAAATGCCGGGGCTGTACCTTCATTAAGGCCACGGCCGCTTCCTTCCACTTCCTAGGCCTTTCTCATCCTAACGTCGCTAAAAGATCTGTGTTGGTGCGACGTAAAGCAAATAGCAGTTCTTTTTCTGTGTGTCCGAAGACATCTCCATAACGGGATACTGCTAACAACATTGCGTCTCACTATCAATTACAGTCGGTGACTCTGGAATAGAAGGCGTCTAGGAATGAAAATGTACCACTTTTGAACTTAATTGAGCTAGCCTCAGTATTTATTTCACATGAAAATGAGAAATCACTGCCGATGATGGGATGCGAAACTACTATTTCCCGATTGCAAGCTTGCATTTAACTCGCCAAGTTATAGTGAGATAACATCTAGTTATTGAACCAGTGTTGCCAACTTATATTTTCAAGGTCCACTAAATACAACTAAAAACCCGCCAAAATTCCGCCAAGAAATCCGATCTCAAAAATGGGCAATAAAAATGAGCAATAAATATGAGTGATGATAATAATAATAATAAAAGTAAATATCTGCACTCACCTGATCTGTGAGTTTCACTGGGATTAACCCCCTGCCTGCGAGCCCGCGAGCTAAAACTTTCAGGCGTTTTAGTGCCGGGTGCAAACTAGGTAAATCCCCTATCTCAAGGGCCGCACACCAAACAGGCCAATTCATTAAACGGTCTTCCTTCATAGCATAAACATAAATGCTACTCTCTCACAGTTTCATTTCTCTGTCATCATTCGTCAACTAAGAGATAAGTACCCTTTCCCCACGCATTACAAATTTATGATACCATGATCTTACAACATCACATCCAAATAACATGTTTTCCTCATGTGACTCCTAGCTCCAGACAAGAAATACGGAATAGCTCGGAGATAGACAGGAGTACAAATTTAAAAAAGAACGTAAACGGATAAAACACTAAATTCCTCTATAATAAATCTAGAATTCCGCCAAAAAATCCGCTGTCCGCTAACTGATATATTTCTCCGCCGACAGTCTTCTAATTCCGCCAAATTTAGCGGAAAATCCGCTAAATTGGCAGCACTTTACGGAACAGGTTAGCTCAGAGCGTTGTAGCACGACCAGTTATGACTGCTGGCTCTATACTCGGGGGACAGATGGCTTCGAGTCCCCTCGGCCATTCTCGAAACCGTTTTCCGCGGTTAACCATTTCAGCTCCAGACAAATCCTAGATTGGTGACTTTCTCAAGGCCACGGTAGCTTCCTTCTCGTTCGTAGACCGTACAATTACACCTACACCCACAGAGAGCACACTCACACAGCGGTAGTTCACCCCCATGGGTTGTACCGGTGGTGGTGGTGGTGGTAGTACAACTATGTAATCATCCTCTCTTTAACAACTTACGTGGGAAAAAATTAAAAACAAAATTATTTATTCAACGAAGGAATTTCGAAGCGAATTACAAAATAAAACAACAAAGTATTATATTAAGCCGAAAAGGTTACTGATGAATCAAAAGGGAACGTAAGTTTTTCTGATTAACAGAACACTTGAAATTTACATACCCTTCATTAATCCACTCTCACACATAAAGCAGATGACGAGATCAGCAGTACTCGCGTCGTCGGATAGTATGAGTTCGAGTGTCTCCTGCAGACCGAGGTTCCGTCTTAGGCCACAGAGATCGCCACTCTCTGTAAGGATGTGGGCCACGGTGAAGTCTGCACCACAAGAACACACTGGGGAGCTTCCCTGTTCACGAAATACGAGGGCGTAGATCTTTTTTTCTTTGCTATTTGCTTTACGTCGCAATGATACAGATAGGTCTTATGGCGACGATGGGACAGGAAAGGCCTAGGAATGGGAAGGAAGCGTCCGTGGCCTTAAGGTACAGTCCCGGCCTTTGCCGGGTGTGAAAATGGGAAACCACGGAAAACCATCTTCAGGGCTGCCGACAGTGGGATTCGAACCCACTATCTCTCATATGAAAGCTCACAGCTGCGGGCTCCTCAACGCACGACCAACTCGCCCGGTCGTAGATCTTCTATGACCTATCCTAAGCCTAAACAAAACTGGAGCCTCTCTCCGTGAAGGCCAGAAAGAGGACCGCCACACGGTAGTTGACTTCTTAATTCCTCTCGGCTTGCTGAGAGCTCGCATAGCTAGCCACTCCAATTCCCAGGACGCCAAGATGGCTTGACGTAGCTAAGAACAAATATCCCTAGCAGGTACATTCATAGTTTTGGGAGGCAAAAGTACTTCCTTTGCAGCTTCAACCGCACGTTCAATACCCGCAATCCCAACGTGGCTTTGAAGCCACGCGAAAGTGATTCTGATGCAAATACCACATAACCTGGCTAGAAGATCATGAATCTGCTGTAATGGAAAAAGCACCTACAAAACTGGCGAGCCGAGCATGTCATCGGACACACCTGGAACTAAAAGCTATACGCTAAAAAGAGGAAAACCATATAGTTTCGTCCCTAAATACTGTGCTTCGATGGAACTACTTAAAGTGAAGAGTAAGGTTCTTGAATTTTATTTTGTGGTGTTGGTTATTTTTTACCATTAGTTTCACGTCGCACCGACATAGATGGACCTTGTGGCCACGATCAACTCACCCGGTACTGTTGGTTAAAGAACACACGTTTACAGGTAATAAAACTGTATTTAACGAGCTGTACCATTCCGCCTCACTAAACGTACAAATTAGGTTATATTTAGAAAAATGGCCCGCGATAATAGACATGTACATTACAAGGTTAGAAGGTGATGATTTATGTATATGTTGAAATTAATATTTTGAAAACCGAACGATTTGGCCGTACGGTTTGGGTCGCGGAGCTGTGAGCTAGAGTAGATGAACAATATGTTGTAAAACAATGGGTGCTGAGTCAGCATTTTCCCCACGAGGTCACTGACACCTGGTTGAGTAGTAAGGCTATGCAGGTTCAAGAACAAGGTCATTGACCTGTAGTTCACTAGTAAGTCTAAATAGGTTCTAGACCATTGAACTCGGAATAACGTCATAACCTTACGTACGAGAGAAAGCCTGACCTCACAGACTCCATTGGAGGGGTCTAATTGGTCAGGGAATGATCTGGGGTGCCTTTTGACCTCTCTATATGAGATTATGACGGCATATGCATATGTATGAGGGCAATGATAAACTTACTGTTCAACCTGGAGTGTTTTTGACCGCTAGGTGAGGTTATGACGTCAAACCCTTAGTTACGAAGGCAATGCTAACCTCACGGACCCCTTTGTAGGAGCCGAATCGATCGAGCACCCATGGAGGGGACGCAAATCGGTTAGGTGACCAGATAATGAGGTTAAGACGTAATTATCACGCCTTAACCTAACCTTGCGCACGAACGCTAACCTAACTTGACACACAAGCTCCCCTTGGATGAGTCCAATCGGTTAGGTGACTGTAGTTGAGGTTATGAGGTGTTAACCCAACCTCGCTACGAGGAACGCTAACCTAACCTAAAGACTTTCTTCTGGGCCTCATCAAAATTACTTGAGGTCGGCCTCTATGGAAAGTTTTGATAATTTTCGACTTTACTTGGAATCTTTCCGTGTCAGGTTCCAATCATGTTAATTTTCTTTTCTGTATACATCGCTACCCCTAGTCTTCTATTCATTGGAATAACCGACTTTGTTGATATCGTGAGCATTTCTTGCAACATTTTCTCACTGTTTGATGTTAAATGTTTCGTTAAAGTCTAAATTAAATTTTAAAGCCCAGGATAAGGTGCCGGACTGTGTGACTCAGCCCTCCGACCCTAACTTAACAGGTTCGATCATGGCTCAGTCCGGTGGTATTTGAAAGTGCTCAAATACGTCAGCTCCGTGTTGGTAGATTTACTGGCATGTAAAAGTACTCCCGCTGGACAAAATGTCGGCACCTCGTTGTCTCCGAAAACCTTCAAAACATAGTTAGTGGGATATTAAAACAATAACATTATTATTAAAAGTAAATGTAACCGCTTTGGAATAATAACATCCCACTGGGTGAAGAAATGCTTGTCGTGGAGTCATCACGCTATTTCACTTTTGAACATTTATTTCGAACTTCCTCCATCTCCCCCCCCCCCCCCTCCCAGTTCGTCTCTTTTAGGGGAAATTTGAAAATAGTCCATTTTAGCAATCTTAATACACTGAAGAAAATGGAAATTGCAACACCCAGAAGGAGTGCATTGCTGCAATCGAACATGCAGGACGAGTGTTCGGTTGTGATTCGATTATTACATTTTCAGGTCCCTCTGACCGCAAGTTTGGACAACAATCAATACAGGATGTGCCCACCACGAGCTGCAATACATTGATGAATTCGTCGAGGCATGGAGTCAATAAGGCCCTGGATCGCTTCCTGAGGAATTGTGGCCCATACTTGTTGCACTGCACGGGTCAGTTGTTCCAGAGTTGTGGGTGGCTGAGGACGGTTGGCCAGTTGTCGACCCATCATGTCCCACACATGCTCAATAGGACTGAGGTCCGGGTACCTGGCGGACCATTCTAAGGTTGTGATGTCGTGGAGAGCTTCTCTGGAGATGCGTGCAGTGTGAACCCGGGCATTGTCCTGCTGAAACATCCCGTTAGCAATGTTCGCCATCATAGGGACAACCACTGGATTGATTACCCTACCAACGTACTGTCGAGCAGTCACAGTGCCCTCAACAAGCACTGGCTCGTAAGCCTGCTGCACGCAAGCGATTACCAACTGTTTATTGTGTAACGTGGGGTGCCACAGCTGCTCGAATTATCGCTGCTGTTGCATGGGGTTCCATCCGGGCCATCCGAATGATGCGGCGATCCTCTCTCACAGTTGTCTGTCGCGCTGGGCCTGTGCGAGGTCTACGACTGTGGGTACCATCATTTGAGCATTGCTGCCATACACGTTGTACCGTAGATGCCTGTCGGCCAACACGTGCAGCGACAGTCCTTAGCGATAATCCAGCCTCACACGCCCAATTATCCGAGCCCTCTCAAACGACGACAGTTGTTGATAGCGTGCTCTTCTCTGTCGTCGAGGCATGTTTGACGGGGAACACTTCACTGCACGGACTGCAAGTCAACTACGCTACCCAGAGTTCGTATACTGGAGTTGATTCCTCCGCGACCAATCACTTGGGGAAACATGTAGCAACAATCCAATGGATCTGAAACTTTGATCGTTTACATACCTACATGGCATCGTTCCATATCTTGAAAATCAACAAAAACGACCAATGCCTTCATGGTGTTGCAATTTCCATTTTCTTAAGTGTAGTATCAAATTTTAAGTTTCTAGGGTATCTAGGTGATCTACGAAGGGTACACTAGAAGGAAATAATTAATTTATCTATATTTTCATTTTTATACTCGTCTGTATAGATCGCTACACTTCGAATTCCATTTACGAGTACAGATTGCGTTTCCACAGTGTTCGTGTCACCATCCTCAGAAAGAATGTCTTCAACTATAGATTGGAATTTTCTTGTGATTGCATTGCATCCGCCAAAAATTCAATGACGTAATTACTAATAGTCCAAAATACTCGGGTTCCAATAAATGTGCTGGTTTGACGCAAACGAATAAATGTAGTAATAATAATAATAATAATAATAATAATAATAATAATAATAATAATAATGACGTATGGCTTCCCGGAAACCCTAAAAGCCTACAGATCTTTTGAACTGATTCCCATGGGTGACCTGCGCCTCTATGAGGATGCGATCCTACCGAAGATGAATTCTAAATATTGAAGACGGCACGTGCACCCTGCTACCGATCCCGAGGAATTAACCAATGAAAGTTAAAATCTCCGATCCGTCTTGGAATTGGAACCCACAAACCCTCGGATCAAAATAGTAAGCCAGTTAGCCACGGATCCAAACAGGATCGATAGTGATGGATAAATAACCCTTTCGTTCACCATATCCTCATTTGAGGACATCAGTTTTAACTGCCTGGAATTTTTAGCCATACTGAAGAAACGGCATAAATCTGAGACATATCCGTCTTCTGAATTTCTTTCATTCATTTAAAATTTGATGGCCTCAATTGGACAAAATACCAATAGGGCGTAAGGAATTTCGTACTGAATGCCTTTTCTAGTGAGCGGAGTGATGACTGTTGTTTATTGACATTATGTAGCTGTAGATAACTTCAGGAATACAACTATTAGTAGTTTAATATAGCTGAGGACATAACCTCTATGTTCGTTCGTTCCTTTTTTGGTTTTCAGAAATCTAAAATGGAAAACATTGTAAATATGCTGTCCTCATTTAAGGACACCATGTCACAACGAAGCAACCTAGACAGAAAGTAACTTTCAGCTATTGAACCGAGAGGTACATTTTTATCATTCTATTCAAGCAATATCTTATGCACTTTTAAGCCCTCAATACATATGATGTGCTAAATCTGCTAGAAAGTGGAGCTGGCCCCGCAGAACAGAGGTAACGAGGCTGCCTCTCGCCCAGAGGCAGCGGTTACGACTCTCGGTAATATCAGGGATTTTTACCTGTATCCACTTTATGTGAGAACAATTGACGAACTATCTGATGGTGAGATAGCGGCCCCAATTTAGATATAAATGAATAATGGCCGAAGGGATCCTTCTCAATGACCAGCTTTCGTTTGAAAGGTCAAGACTCATCAGGGCTGTGGCATCGTGGGATTTGTCTGGTTTTTTTTCCCCTCACGAGTTTGGCCAAACCATTAAATAAAATATATTTTACATATTCGCTTCAAAATTGGCGAGGCGCTCGTAAAACAGGAGAAGAATGCGGATAGAAACAAAAGAGGACGTCCATCAAAAAGCAGCTCCTCTTTTGATAAGCCTTCAGCTTGGAAGAATACGGATATTGAAACTAGGCCTGTACATGAGGCTCGATTTCGTGGAATGAACCAGCTGCTTGTCCACAACGAGGGAACATAATTATGCTGGCCAATGTAAA
Organism: Anabrus simplex; assembly: GCF_040414725.1. NCBI lineage: Eukaryota > Metazoa > Arthropoda > Insecta > Orthoptera > Tettigoniidae > Anabrus > Anabrus simplex. The sequence goes on along the minus strand of NC_090270.1, from coordinate 144,757,264 downwards.
TTTGAGATCTGCCCATGGAAATCACGATGGTGCTATCGAAAATGAGAAGTTTTCGTAGTCTGACAAAGGAATGTAACTTGTTCACAACTTCTTACACAGTGAAATGAATAAATCATCGTTAATGAAGAACCGAACTCTTTAATATAACGCATTTTAGAACTAATATGTACGATCTTTCGTCCTGCCTCTAGTTGAGGAATTTGCATGTGATTTAACCGTTGAGTACTTTTGTCCACCACATGATGGCATGCTGTATTTCCAAAACCATGTAAAATAAGTTCAAGAAAATATGCATATAGTGTTCTCTCCTCATTGTCTAACAAATGTGGATAAAGCCAGATATTTCTGACGAGTAGAAATAAATCGTTAACAAAACGGCTAAGATGATATATTGATGTCTATCTCATTCCAGATTTTAGTTCCTGACAGTGGACATTATTGAAGATGGAATTGTGTTGTAACGATGTTGGTGCAATCTTTCACTTAATACCGCAAGCATAATAAGGTGTTGATATGTGTCACAACTGACTGCTGAAAAATAAAGCTTCAGGAATAAACTCTTCACAGACCAGTGGCAACCTAAAGAGGAAAGATATCTGAAAGAAAAACCTAGAAATAATAAATGCTCTGTTATTCTAGGAAACAATCAAATGATCTTGAAGATAAGCTCATTGTGTGGGACAACGCCATGTAATTCCAAATAAACTCATACCAAACAAATTGCCGAGTAGACCATAACGCATTAGAAGAAGTGAGCAGCCTATGATTTGAAGAGGCACTTGCCTGTAATGTCTTCATTTCTAGGAGTTTACATTATTTAAGATGGATACTAATCATAGTGGTATTCTGAACTTGAGAATCCTCGGCTTTAAATAAAACATTTTTATAGCCTCTTAAAGCAGAATAGATTATAACATGCCCAAAGCAGAGAGGTACTAAACAACTGTTTTTCCCGAGGCGTTCTGTATGCTGCACCTGAGAACCTATATATCAACAAGCATAATATTGTAATTTTTGTTTTATATTGCGTTGCTTCAGCTGCCACTGTAAATGATCAAGGAAATTACTAATACATCTCTCTTTCTTTAAAGAGGGCCTTTTCTTTATCTCTTACCTTACTGTAGATGGGAGGTTTGTACACATCGATCAAGCTTCTAGTTTTACGTGTTCCTGTATATCCTATATATTCAGGAACTATGATATCACGTGTTACTTAGAACTCAGGACCGTGCATCTATTTGATTTCGATGAATGTATCTTCTTTCGCTATAATAATAATAATAATAATAATAATAATAATAATAATAATAATAATAATAATCGTTTGCAATATTTCCCCGCACACCTATTATAAGTTCACTATTTATTTTTAAAAATATGTGTTTCAACAATAAACACTAATTGGTCACTGGTGATCGTAACCATGGTGGGTAATTATTACTGTACAGTCTGTAATCACAATCACTGAGCACGTGTCTCACTAACACAAATACAGAGCTCTACCAACGACTGAACCTTACAGGACAGAGGATGGGACAAATAAGCTGTTGTCTCGCGCCAGGTAGCTTCTTGATCGTCCCTTGATTGGGGCAATATAGTGTCTACTTACCGTCAACTCACTATGCGCACCTCGCTTGAGTTTGCCGTAAACCCTTGTGTGGTGTTTGTATACTCCGCAGACCATTTTTGTATCTAAAATGTCAAATCATGCAATATAAATTAATATATAATAAAAATATAATGCTATGGCATTTGGCACATAGCTATACTGTATTATTTGACATAACAACATTTTATCATTCATATATGGAAATATTCTTTTTTCTTTTCAGGAGAATGTAAACATACAACTGGATGCTGCAAGTATTTGCACGTCCAAGGCCGTAATAGAAACAAACAATTACGAGTGTCAAGTTCTCGGCCTAAGGGAGCTTTAATGGTGAGTAAGGAAGTTCTTTCATATACCTAACCGTAGGAATATTTTAAAATCTCTCAAATTCAGTGAATTGAACATGATTCCACTCGGCAAATAGCTAATTCCACTCTTAAATCGGATCAAATCTGAATGTTAATTCAACTAAGATAACACTCAGAATATTTTTCGGAAATTTGTTCTGTAACTTTCGTTGTTCCGAGAGGTATTAGGAATAATCATTTTTACAATTAACGATTCCCTTGTTGGAGCTCCAGGAGATTAACATTGTATGTTCCTTTCAGTTCTAAATTGAATGTAAAGCAGGAGTGCTGAGCATGATTCGTTTAAATGGAACAGACAAAAGGAAGAACTCAGACTTAATACCTTCGTAAGGTACTTTCTCACATAGGCAGTGTTGGTTCGAACCCCAGGCAATGAAAATGCGGTTTATGAAATGGAAAGTTAAGTTCCTGTGATTTGATGCCACATTAAGCTTTATAGCTGTTGCTTGTAATTATCTGAAACATCAGGAAAAATTTCAAACTTCCTTACAGTTTGAAAAGAAATGAAATTAAAAAATCGTTGAACCCATTTCGATTTTCTCTCATTATTTTACAGTTTTAGCTTTAAATAGGCTTCATAACATTAAACAAGTAATTTAAACGAAGGGGAAATATTACATATGCTGATTTCTATTTTCGGGACAGCAAGTGTATTTTCCCGATAAAGTATTAAAAGTTGTAGGTTTATAGAGTATTACTATCATCATCATGTTCCACTGGCTAAGGGACTGTGTAATTAAGGTTATATACCTAGAAAACAGTTGATTATCAAAGGCAAAACTATGGATTTGGAGCACTCTGATTGACAGGACAGAGATGGCTTCCTTGCACGTACGAAGTGGTTTTTAATACCTTCTTGTCATATACATAAAGAAATAAACTGTATTTGGTCAACATTGATGGGAAATATGTGGTTATTTGCAAATGATGTTGTCGCCTCGATTGGTTGGTATATACTGAGCGTTCTATATACAAATGAACTGTTTCATACCACATGGTATGTTACAACCACTATCAAAATGACACTTGATTGTGTGTAAAATTCAGTACAAAACGGTTGTTCTTATTTAATTTTAAAAATGCAAGTCAGAGCATTTTATATACCTCTGTAACAAGTTGAAACTGCAACCCTCTCTTATTAATTTTAGTGTATGAATGGAGTGCTGTTAATAAATCAGATTTTAATTTATATTGCACGAAAGTAATAGCTTTGTGACACCATCACTGGTCTCTTATCAAGGTGATCGCGGTTCTAATCACGGCCAGTCCATTTGGAATTTCTTAAATGAAAAGTCATACCTCTGCGGTTCAGATTCGACGTAAAAATGAGACTTTAGCTATGATAACGAAATCAAGAGTCGCGTAATACTACTGCAAGCTTTCTTTACGTGTTACGCAGATCCAATCAGACACCATTCTTACTCTAAAGCTACGCCCACTCGAAAGGACGATCTATCAAAAAGTGTGCTGCAGCTAGCTGAAGAAATTACACCGTGTTATTGAAAATAACGAACCGAAACGAAGGACAAAAGGGAATTATGCTTTCTACTAAGACATATTCCAGGCTTCTTCCGTTTTTGGTCACATTCAGAAAATTCCGCGATATTAGATCAAACGTTTAAACAGGCCCATGATACTGAACGAATATTGAGTCTTACGTCTTACAGTGATTTAATTTAATTGAACATAATGCAGTGTCGTTACTTCATATTGTTACAGAGAAATTCGCGTTGTGGTTTAGATATTCTACTATTGTAAACTGAAAAAATGATTTCTTAAAATTTGAAGAGAACCCTTCATTGTCAGCAGTTCTACGTTCTGGATAACTTGTTTGCTTATAATAAAGCAAACACAATAACCGCAAAAAGAATTTGGGGGCTGTTCGCATGCAGCCCACTCTAATTCCTAAAATTGCAGAGTTCATTTAGGGATTTTAATGATGTTAGAAAAGATTTGAATGATTTCTCGGCCTCCAAACCAGTTGTTAACTTCCAGGACATTGGATTCGTTGACAAATTCATGAATAAAATGTAGAATATCACTGATTAATCATTTCTTCTTGAGGATATAAAATGCCATCCATTTCCACTTAGAGAACTCTCAATAACCTGCGGTCATCTCCAAGAGTGTCGTTCTGTTTTAATTAATAATGTTAATATAAAAATAGAGGAATGATTGTTTCTGTTCTTTAGATTAAGTTCAAACCTACGTAATTTTACGTTGGAGGTAACAACAAAATTAATTATATTCTTATTTATAAGAAACTTTTATGGAAGGTAGATGTTACTGTAACTGAACAGCTTTCACGTGGACAAGAACTCAGCCTTCGGTAACTTGTGTTTAGGGCACTGCCATATTGTAGGACAGTGTGTCCATCTTTTATCCGGAGATTCCGATTCGAACCGTGGATCATTTTCATCCTGGACAGAAGGCTAGGAAGGGGTTCATTCACCCACACGAGATCAGCGGGAGAACAGTTTGATGTCAAAGCCAGCGGACCCGGTGCAGAAAGCCACTCAGGGTGGCTGAGGAAATGGCTAAGGTGTTCACGTCACATTCCTGTAAGTCACCTGGATTGATAACAATCAACGTGGCAATCCAAAGCCCTTAATAAATTTTGCGGGCTACAGGTCTCGAATTTGGCAAGAATCTGTAAGAAAGTGGCTTTCAAATTAATTAGTAAGGACCCTGTCATGGAAACATTTTAAACGAACACGTAACAATATTGTGTCATAAGGAGAGCTTCTTGTAGCTGTCCTGACTGAAATTTCCGTACGATTTTCCGGTATATTTTAGAAAATTATCCGAATGATAAGTTTTGAAACCTATTGAATTTATAGAATAATAACGACCTTATTTCTAGTGAATACTAACAACTTAAAAATCAAGCATCAAAAGTATAAACTGTAGCTGTCGGCTTGCATTCGGGGATGGTGAGTTCGAACACCACTGTTGGCAGCTCTGAAGATGTTTTACTGTGGTTTCTCATTGTCACTTCCGGATCTTCATTACGGCCTCGGCGGGCTACCTACGCTGTCCAAAGGGGGCTACCCACGCTGTAGTAGGCCTTTCCTCCTCCACCGTCGTCGAAAACCTAAGTATGTTAAACTGATTAACAAGCTCGCGGGTTCAGACGTGGAAGAGGTAGTTGTATTTTTGAAGGGGGAGAAAGGAGTTCACTTAACACTCCATGACGTATGAAATCGACATGTAAATTATTTGGTGTTTACCGAACTCAGTCTTTGATCGCTTAAGGTAAATACTGTCTACTATGTTATCTGGTACAGTAAAATGGAACGTCGACATTGTCGCACGAGCAGCCTGGATGGTGTGAAAGCAAAAAATCAGCACACTGTAATCGAAGCCATACGATTCTTCTTCTTCGCCTTCTACTTCTACTTATGTTACGGATTAAAAAGAAGCATACCGAGCTCGATAGCTGCAGTCGCTTAAGTACGGCCAGTATCCAGCAATCGGGAGATAGTGGATTCGAGTCCCACTGTCGGCAACCCTGAAGATGGTTTTCCGTGGTTTCTCATTTTCACGCCAGCCAAATGCCGGAGCTGTACCTTAATTAAGGTCACGGCCGCTTCCTTCAACTTCCTAGGCCTTCCCTATCCCATCGTCGCCATAAAGCAAATAGCAACAACAACAACAACAACAACAACAAAAAAAGAGAAGCATCACTTGCTCTCAGTGTACAGTATTTAAATGTGCCGGGCTGAGTGGCTCAGACAGTTGAGGCGCTGGCCTTCTGACCCCAACTTAACAGTTTCGATCCTCCTGCGGGACTACATTTCGGGACCGCGGCGTCCCCGAAAATCGTAAAATTGTAGGCAGTGGGACGTAAAGGCAGTAACATTATTATTATTATTATTATTATTATTATTATTATTATTATTATTATTATTATTATTATTTAAGGATGATACTGATAGTGGAATATTGTATGTTAACATTATTGTAGTCGCTTTTTTATTTGTATTCGTCGACAATTTTACATTCGTGTTTTGATGATAATAAATTAAATTTATGTTGCGGCATATACTTAATGTTTTACACATCTTCCTGTGAAAATATGGCCCTCAATTATTTTTTATCTCATTCGAGGCCTTTTGTAAAGAACATATCACAACATTTCTAAAATCCTACGAATTTTTTCAACAGCGAATTCCACTCAGCTTTCTCTAATTAGGGGCTGCGCAGTAGAGAAAGCGTTCCAAGCGTACATCTTTATACCGTAATCTCGTATATGGTGGAAGAGTAAAGTGTACTATCGCAGATCCGCATGTCACTCATAACTATTATACGTACTGTTCGTCAAAAGCGCGAATGAACCCTTTACCGCCACCGAGATCACCATGTTCATGACTTTGTTATCCAATCAGCCCAGTAGTAATATCAGGTACTCATGTATACCTGAAACTAAGCAGGAAAACTGCCAGAACGCCCATATACGGATCAGGTGTCCTCTCCATCGGTACTGCACACGCTTCGCAACACTACTATGTACATGCCGTGAAGCTGCACATCTGTGGTAAAATTTATTGCACTCTCTGCAGTTCAGAATGTAAAACTACCTCATTTATTTGTGAAGTTGAACTCAAATAGATAGCGTATTTCGTTCCAGACACAATGTAAGGCCAGGTGGTTAATGCAAGACAGATCATGTAGGAAGGGTTAAATCCATAATTGGGCGTGACGTATGTGGTGAAGCAAATGTTCATCGAAAATCCTGTTCCACCCACTGTACAATAGCAGTTGTCTACACCTGCACCGCTCGTAAATCAGTAATGATAGCATCGGAAGTGAACCAAGTGCTCTATTTAAAGTTGCAGCAGAACTCGGAGGAAACTAGTGCATGAACGTAAAACTATTCAGAAAGGGAATCAGACTGATTTATACTATCCTTCGTCCATTTCCTTTCTCTAATTCCGAATGGTACTATGAATTCCCTTAGAATTCTAAATAATAATAATAATAATAATAATAATAATAATAATAATAATAATAATAATAATGTCATAAGATATTATGAGTGAATTTTCTATTCGCAAATAAGTGTGACAGTAATCTTTTCAAAACGAACTCTGAAGCTTGTATAGTCCTCCCTGAGACTCTGTAGGAAGGATCGTATCAAGAATAATAAGAATAGGCCTACATTCTTTCTGTACCCCAGTATGACGTGTGGTCTCAAGACACTGATAGTGAGATTCCGTTCATGGAGAATGCAACTAATCCTATTAAGAGTACAAGAATAGTCTTTCTACCCTCACCCTCATACTATTACCAGTAGTAGTAGTAGTAGTAGTAGTAGTAGTAGTAGTAGTAGTAAAATGTTTTAATTCTGTACCTTGATGGGGTACGGCGGACTTCCTAGAGGGTGACGCCCTCTTTCGGGCCGAAATATGTGTTGCAGTGATTTGTGGTGCAGTGAAGGTGAAAAGGGAGTGGCCGTGGCCTATACAAGGAACTCTCCCGGCATTTGCCGAAGTGAGGAGAATGGAAAACCATGGAAAATCGTTCTCAGGACAGCCGACGTTGGAACCAGTTCACCGCCTCCCGAATGCAGAGCTGTAAAGCGTCGATAAAGCCGTGGCCACTTTCCTTGGTGTCCATGCCCCTCATTAAATTAATAGCGTACAGTAAGAGTAGGAGGATTTCACTGCACCTCTAAAATGAAAGTATGAAAACAAGAACTTCCTACCCTCTTCAGCTTCAATCAATCCATATCCGCCTCCTTCGCTAAATGGTCAGCGTAGTGCTCTTCGATTCAGTGGGCACAGGGTTTGATTCTCGGCTGGGTCGGCACTTGATGAGAAGTTGGCCCAGTTTTAAGGCCGAATGTCCTTCCTGACGCAAACCCTGTATGTTGGGAGGTTGTGCATGTTCCTGTGGGGGTTGATCGTGTAGTGTGTTGTATGTAGATGAAGAGAAGTGCAATAAGATGAACACAAATCCAAGTCCCGGAGCCATAGAAATTTATACTACGCAGTTAAAATCCTAGGCTCAGCGGGAAATCGTCCTAACCGAAGACAATAGTACACTAATAATTTTGTCAAGCAGCCGGAGAAGAAACCAAAAATACATGGCATTACGAATAGTGTATCATAATAATTAAAAAACATATGGAAATTCATTTGTTCGGCTCCTGCGCTGAATGCTCTGTGTAGTGGTCTTGGGTTCAGAGGGCTCGGGGTTCGATTATCGGCCGGGGCGTGGATTTAAACCCGTCTAGTTAATTCCTCCTGTTGGGGGCTGGATGTTTGTGTTCATCTTAGTACACGTCTTCATTTACATACAGCACAACACACTACGAGCCATGGATAATGAATACAACCCTCCACATATTGGCGTCGGAGAAAGTATCCGACCGTAAAACTGAGCTATTTCGATACTAAGTGTCGATCCCTAGGAAAGGACAAAGAAGAAGAAGAAGAAGAAGGAGAAGAAGAAGAAGAAGAAATATGCATTTGAAAATTAAATATTACCTTACATGTAGTGCAACATAATTATAAAGTGTTGTGTCTGACTCATTGGCTGAATGGTCAGCGTGCTGGGCTTCGGTTCAGAAGGGTCCCGCGTTCGATTCCCGGCCGGGTCAGGGATTTTAACCTTCTTTGGTTAATTCCATTGGGCCGGGGGATTGGTGTTTGTGCTGTCCCCAACATCCCTGCAATTCACTCACCAAACATAACATTATCCTCCACTACGGTAACTCGCAGTTACCTACACATGGCAGATGCCGCCCGCCCTCATCGGAAGGTCTGCCTTACAAGGGCTGCACTCGGCTAGAAATAGCCACACAAAATTAGTATACAGTGTTCTCACTCAAACGTTAACTGAGAATTTAAAATATATATATATATATATATATTCCATTAAAACAGAGTGGCACAATAGTTACAACGCGATCACGTACAAATTCACACGTAACTTAAATATTTCCAATAACTTGATTCTACCATGTTCAGTACATTGAGCAGTACGGTGCTGTAAATACAAAACCAGAAAATAGAAATGTACACGAAATTTACAGATTATTGGAGTTTTTCTTGAAGTATCACACAGTTTTGATAAAACGGAAGTATTGTATTTCAATTATCAATTCTCCAATTTACAAAATAATTTTTACCACAGACTAGCTTATTTTCTGCGGTGTATCTTCTTTTACACATGGATGATCCGCCGTACTTATGAAACAGAGCTCTTCTAGTGGATTGTTCATCTCCCCCATGCTGGCTTATTCGAATAGGTATTATACATAGCACATAATCCTACGTTTTTCCTTCTAGCCTCCAGTGTCTCTCCTCCAAGTTTCTCTATCATTCCCACATACAGTATACAGTACTTGTAGATTAATTTACCGAACCTTCTTGCTTCCCATCTTATTTTTATTACATCACCTTCGTATCATTATTCACAAGTTGAAAGGGCCCATACATCTCAGATTTGTAATGACAAAGTAGACTAACTTATTTTCAGACATGCTTACCTGATCACGACTCCGTAATCGCAATTGCAACATTTAGGGGGGTGATCAAGTAGGAGATACAGACCTACATTTTAAGAGACACCCCCCCCCCTTCTCCTTACCATCTGCACCGCGCCGCCTAGTGGACTAATTTGTACACTCCTCCTCCACCTCTCTCCCCTTTGGCACTCTTGGCTGTAATCACTGGTTCTCTTTAACCAGTTCTTTTCTTTTTCAGGCGGGCAACGAATTAACATGTCAAACATACATCTCACTCACTAGACCGCTACTCTCCATCACACAAACATCATCCCTCGTATTGTTTAGAGCATGTAATGCATAATTACCATCTGCTGCACGCAACAAAAATGGGGATATTAATCTGCTTCTTCAGAAAAAATGCATTGTCTCTTTGTAGAATGTGTTGGGTAATATTCAATTATATTTTTTTCTTGGTTTCAATTGAGGCTATAACTAAAACTACAGTACATCTGAAGTTTGAGTGGCGGATAAAATTAGGTGTAAACATTTAATTGGATAATAATAATAATAATAATAATAATAATAATAATAATAATAATAATAATAATAATAATAGTAATACCGCATCGCTGAATTCTGTAGCGCTTAATTCCTGAATTCCTTTCTGTAAAGATATCGACTTCGATCTTAGCTGAAATCGATGTCATTTTAACGGTGTTTAAAACCGACGTCTCCATAATGTTGGCTTTGAGGACGAAAAAGAACTCCGTACATAAAAATTTGACCTCTTTCCGTCTAGTGAAAACGTTGGCTGTTGATCAGATTGCCAGGAAATAGCATAATAATAATAATAATAATAATAATAATAATAATAATGTGGAAGAGGAGATCGATATCTTTTGGACAGCTATACAATGGATGACAACAGGTTAACCAAACAGATCTTCAAATATCTTTGGAACGAGTCAAGAACAACCGCGATTCATAAAGGTAAGAAGGATTTGGAAGGAAACAATATAAGAGAAGAAGCATTAACAGAGAGATATATTTTTAGAAAGAAAGTGTTCAAAATGGATGGATTCCAAGGTCGGGAGGGAAAGAAAACAGGCTCAGGGTGGTTCGAGGTGAGGAAAAAGAGATAGTGAGCAGAAGGAGTACTGGACGAAGAAGAAGAAACAAGAAAGGATGAAGCATTTGCTCCCTAGAAGACCCTAACGGAGAAAGGAAGAATAATATTAGAGTACGTCCGGCTCAATGACCTAATATTCAACATAGTGGTTTTCGTTTAGGGCACCGTAGTATTGGGTTCGATTCGCGAGCAGTCTGCGTCTGTGAGAGTGCGACCCTACCGGCGATGCATTCTAATGCTGAAGGCGGCACAAATACCTAGTCTCCGAGCCATCGGAATTAACCTGGTGAAGGTTAAAATCACCGATTCGGCTGCGAATCTAACCCAGGATCCATTGGACCAAAGGCCACCGCACTAATCATTTAGCCATGGAGACGAATACTGGGCCAAATGGGAGATCTTGAGAGAGCCTCCACGAAGATTGCATAATGTAGCTACAGTCAAGCGTTTCCTGGGCAACTGTGCAATCACCGCCTGATCTTTCCTCACCCGATACATGGATGCGGAAATACACACTGGATTAAATTCACACGTGCCACAGGTCAGACCTTGCGACCAACCCATGCTGTTGAAAAAGTGATTGCGAATGAAGGGATAATAATTATTAGCATACTGTATGCATTCAGACAGTTCCAAGTAGAAAATTTCGTTCGAAATTTTGAAATCATGGTATCTTAAACCAACGTAACACTAATGAAAGTTAAGAGAAAGCAACTGTTTAAAACTTTGTAAATACTACGTTCATTCTCCAGTTAACGAACGAACGAACGAACGAACGAACGAACGAACGAACTTCAGATTATCACAACTTCATTGTACCTCTCTTGTCTTCTCAAGCAAATGGCTTGGCTACCGTGAAGGAATGAATGCCCGTTAAAAAGCGATGTTGAACTTGAAGAAACGTGTATGGATGTCCAAATACAGTAATAGTATCTGATTAAGGATCAGGTTAGTCATCAACTCACCGAAAATGAACACAGACTAGGGAGATCGAATCATAATTTATGTAGAAGTTTATTTTGTCATATATTCAAAAATGACTTACAAAATGCATTATTTTTCTCAGTTAAGAATATTATATACTGTTTACTATAGTGCTTTATGACCCTCAAGGCCTGTTTTTCAACTTGATGTTTCCTAATTTGTGAAATCTGGAATAAGTTAGAATCATTCTAAGATTTTCCTCCCCCAGGATAATAAATTTTCAAGATGAATCACCATCCCGTGAAGCCGAAGTCAAATGTACGTGTACTAATGACAAGGAGCGCCTCTACCGGTCTGGGCACTTACCTCAGTTTAATTAGCAGGCTAGCTGTAGCCTGAAGCTCCTAGACCGTGTGGAGGTGAGTAATTGAAAAGTGAGAGTTCGAACCAAACGGGTTCTACCTGCCTCCACAATGCATCTTAATTGATTCTTTGGTTTCGTCCTCTAGCGTATTCACAAATCAACGTAATAATAATAATAATAATAATAATAATAATAATAATAATAATAATAATAATAATAATAATAATAATAACTTTATACATCAAACAAGGAACTGTATACGAGGGTCGAATATATTACCACCGTTACGAAAAAACGAGAGTTTAACCTTTTACTGTCATCCGAAGAGAATGAACCCGGAGAGACTGGTTCACAAATTGCTCACTTTCCAGGAAAAATGGAAATCTCAACCACGCTGGCTGAAGGAGGAGCACAAAGACATGCGGATAAATGACAAAAGACCAGAGGACATAATGGAGTCTCCATCTTTAGGAAGAAAGCTGCAGGGCTGACGGATGTTCCAGAGAAAGAGCTGCCAAACCTCGAAGCATCTCGAGGTAAGAATGGCTGAAAAGGAGTGTGAGGTTGAAAAACCTTTGATTAAAATATAAACAAAAAGAGAGGCAGGTAGCTTGTGCAAACGTAGTCCAATTTTTCTGTGTCGATATAAATAAATAAATAAATAAATACATAAATAAATAAATAAATAGATAAATAAATATTATCAAATAGAGAGATGCTCCGCTGTTCAGGTTACGTAACTGTTAGCTTACACTCCAGGGATAGTGGGTTTGAACCCCGCTGTCTCCAGCCGTGAAGATATTTTTGCGTGGTTTCCCATTTTCACACCTCAATTAAGATCACGATTGCTTCTTTCCCAGTCTTAGCCCTGTCATATCCTCAAGACATTTGCGAGTCACTGTACATAAAATCAATATCTAGAAACATCATTTTGAAAATTATTTGTCCTGAAGTTGGTTTTCCGTGGTTTCCCATTTTTACACCAGGAAAATTCTGGAGCTGTACCTTAATTAAGGCCACGGCCGCTTCCTTCCCACTCCTAGGCCTTTCCTATCCCATCGTCGCCATAACACCTATCCGTGTCGGTGCGACGTAAAGCCACTAGAAAAGAAAATTTCGCATTTAAAAATCTCAAGAAGTACATAAAGGTTATAAAAGTAACCTTAAGACAATAATTATAATCTATTTAGTTGAAGGTAAGGGCTTCCACGATCTTTACTTATTGTCAGGGTAGAGTAGTTAGTCCGGTACTCAGCTAGCCGCTACCTCAGGAATTAACCTGATAATGATGTGTTCTGTTGAGGGAACCCCAGGGCCAAATATCTCTCCAGAAGTGAGTTATATTTATAAATATTTTGGCTTCCTGACGAATGGTTGAACCCAAGTTCTCCTGAGTGAATCGAGTACGTCTAAGCTCAGGTGCTTAAGAGATCTGTATCTGTGGATGTAATCTATTATAAACGAAAAATGATATGAAATATATCATATCAAGATTCAATGAAACATAACCTTAATTTATGAACAGATGCCTAGAATATTAATTCATCCTCGCCGTGCCTGAATACCTGTGTAATGTCCCGTGCTTTTATTGTGAATAGTAAACCAAATCGACACTGCCTTTTAAAGTGAAAGAATTATACAATTGGATTAATACAATGTTAAGGAAATACAGTAACTTCTAACTGACGTTCTGTTATAGCACTTACGAACACTATTTTAGTTACGACAGAATTTTTCATATAACAGCGAAATACAGTCAAATCAGTGTTTATTCTTTGGCGTCAGTGGTAGTCACAGTAGGATTGAAATCAATCAACTTAATTATTCTTGAGAGCAATGTTAAGAATCTAAGCAAATTCTTTTGGAATGTTGTATGTGAGAGTATTCACAAATTTATGAGGGGTCTTACTAAACCGTCTTCATATTAACTCTGAATTTGGCTAAGTTATGGTATTAGCCTACGATCACTGTGCTACAAACTGTGTGATAGAAAGTAAAGGTTTGTTTAGCTGAACTACTTTACGGTTGGCGACACTGCCACGTAGATTGAACACGCCCGGGCATACACAACCGTGGCCTTAAATAAAGTACAATGTCAACAATTGCCTGGTGCGAAATTGCGAGACCCTGGAAAATCAGCTTCACAGATGCTGAAAGTGGGACTCGAACTCTCCGTCTTTCGAATGCTATAAGACCCATACTCCGTAGCTTTTTCACACGGTAATTTAAAATACTATGGATGTTAAGATATGCCAGTCTCGAAATATAGCCATGCAGAAGTTTTTCTAATGTGGTGGAAACCAGTGACACGGAGTGTTCGCTTTTAGAAACGCGCAAATACCACTGACGTTCGCCGAGTCGAGTTTGCTATCTTTAGAATGGGTTGATAACGACACAGCTCAAAAAAATTAGGGGAAAATGTTTTTGAACGTATGCAATGCTCCACAAAACAATACCTCACACCCAGGTGTATTACCAACTAAAGTTTTATTCTTTACCGTTGAAGTATACAAAAGTACATCGATGGATTTGCGTACATTTTTAGAACACAAACGGGAACGTCCAAATAGGGATGAAAACATAGTGATAGCAGTCCTCCAGGGAGGATTTTCATCACAGTTGGAAAGCTTCAGTAAGGTGTATGTCCTCCACGAGCATTCATCACAGTTTATCACCTACGTGACATACTCCGTGTAAGTCGACGGAGTTCACGTTGCGTTATCAGGTCCAGTTCTTCAATGAAAGCCTGTTCGAGGTTGGAGAGTCTGTTTTGGGACAGCACGTCCACGAATACTTCTTTCAAGCCTATCCCACACATGCTCAATGGGATTAAGGTCAGGACTCACTGCTGGCTATTCCATCTCTTGAATGTCCAGTTTTCGCAAGACAGCTATGTTGATGCACGCTACATGAGCCCTGGCATTTTCGTGCATGAGTACGAATTTAGGGCCAACACCGTATGCAGCAACCAACACATGCTGTAGCAGTATCTGCTCTATGTACCCCGCATCGGTTAGATTACCACGGACGAGGACAACATCCGTACGGATATCAAAACTGATGCCACTCCATCCCATCACAGAACCTTGTCCGAATCGGTCGCCTTCCTGGACAACATTTGGCATGTACTGCTCACCACGGCTTCTCCCTTCTCCATACACGTTGACGTCCATCACGCTGTGTCAGGGGAAATCTGGACTCGTCTGTGAACAACACAGTTCTCCATTGGAGAAGTTGCCAGTTGACGCGGGTACGGGAAAACAGAAGGCGAGCTGCGCAATGTTGTTGGGTTAAACGGGGCACTCGAACAGGACGTCTGGGTCATAAGGACACTTCTCTTAACCTGTTCCTTACTGTCTGGTCAGACACCGTGACTCCATTGACCCTCCTGAGGCCTAGTTGCAGTTGCTGACCGACGCCGCAATGCACAAATGGTCAGATATCGGTCATCCTGTGGGGTTGTCATGCGTCCACGACCTTGTCCAACACTCCTTGTGAACTGGCCCCTCTCACTATAGCGATTCCACAAATGTTGAATAACTGACGGAGAGAAATTGAGATCCACAGCAACACGGTGAAAAGTCCATCCTTCCTGGATCAACTGCGACTTGAACCTCGTTAAGGTGTCTCATGGGATGAGCTGGTTTACGTACACCGTGCCCAAATGACCGCAGTGTGTACCTCACAACGACACACGGACGCACCGCTGTTCACTTTGTTTTGAGGGGTCGCCTGACAGCTTAATGCATGGCTACGCCTACAGGTGGAGTATAACTTCGATTTCACATACCCCGAGTAGCTAAGGCCTCAAGGTATGCTGTACGACCATTGGAACCCCATCTACCAAATTAACGTTCACATACCAGACGTTACAAAACATGTTCCCCTACTTTTTGAACTGTGTACATGCCACGTCACGTATTTCATATAGGTGTAGTTGGAGGTTCGTACTGAATTTCAGTTCGAGATCAGAAAAGAGACCACTCAAATACTCCGCACATTGTGAATTAACCATTTGCGAGAATACAAAACGGGGGCCGTCGGACCAAAGGCGATCTCTCTGTCAATTAGCCATGGAGGCGAACATCTTTGGGAAAAAATGCTGGAGTAGATTTATAGGCAACTACTTAACTGTCATTAAGACATTAGGCTCGATTTCCAGCTTTTTCAAGAATTTACAAGCTCGTCGTCTAGTGTTGAGACTTTCCTAACTGTCTGACTAATTTTACAAATATTATAAAACTGCATTTTAACTTGAAAATCTGAATATAAGCATTTAACATGAAAATTATGAAAATTAATATTCATTAAATAAAATACACACTCGTCGGACCTTGTACTCACACTTTCTTGTTACCTCCTTACTTACACATACGTTATTTGAAGGGCGCCAGCTGGCACTCAGTGCAGCAATAATAGAATGAGACTCTTGACTATCTCTAGGGTGTGGGGTAATAAGCTTACTTTTGACAACATACCATATAAGTTCTGGGAAAAGGAGATTGGCGTTCGGTTTCCCATTAATTTTGAGGTTAAGATATTTTACTGTCAATGAAATAAAACTTTGAATTCGTTTGATAGAACAAAATATATTCTTTAAATAATATATTAAAAATAGTGAGTCTTGTTGCTATAAAACAGATGAGAATATGAAATTATGACATTGCAACTGAAATAAACTAGGCATGAATTTGAATTCTTCTTGACCGGACATTTAACAATTTATACGAAATATTTCCCTCACTGATTCACTTGACTGTACCTTCAACACTTTGAGTGCAATTACGACGTATTCCTTTGATCTGGTGTTTACTGTAGATGTGTCACGCCTAATGTGGTGATACATCCTTGTGACTGCTTCTTCTCCATATCATCTGACTTCTTGGTAAGTCAATATGGTATTACCTCTTGGCAGGTCCAGGGTTGCCCTCTCTGACTCCATGGTAAGCCTTGCGTCCGTGTCTTCAACTAAGTGACCAACTAACTTTTGGCCTCACTCTCTCAATGACCAATAATTAATGGCTCACTGAGTCTTCTCCATCTCTGGTTCACACTTGTTGACTGACCGACTAAGGCCTCTTCATCTAGTAGACTTCCTCACTGTACTGCGTCCGTTTAAGTAATGACTGACGCTACAACATGCATCCACCCCTTACAGACGTTGGCCGACACAGCCACGCAATCTCCAGAAACAACAATGACACACTCCCGCAACGCCCCAAACCGCCGCATGCAATGGTGAAATCCCCTGGGGAGGCTGAGCCTCTGAGCGAATTGCTACAAGCTCACGATGACATAGCCATGACGTAGCCATGACATAGCAATGATTTGGCAGAATCGCCAGTAGTGCAAAATATAACAACGTCACATCCATATCTGACATATCGAAACTCTCACTGTACAGGTATCTAATGTTAATCCACACACACGTATATGTGCATACACTCAATTACAAATACGCAAGCAAGCAGCAATGCATAATCGAATTGAATAATAATTATAACAAAATAATAGCAATCTCACAGAAACCGTTGCATGTAATGGTGAAATCCCCTGGGGCGGCTGAGCCTCTGAGCGAATTGCTACAAGCTCACGATGACGCAGCCATGACGTAGCAATGACTTGGCAGAATCGCCAGTAGTGCAAAATATAACAACGTCACATCCGTATCTGATATATCGAAACTCTCACTGTACAGGTATTTAATGTTAATCTACATATACGTATATATGCATACACTCAATTACAAATACGCAAGCAACCAGCAATGCATAATCGAATTGAATAATAATTATAACAAAATAATAGTAATCTCACAGATAAAACAATAATAATACGGACATAACAATAATAATAACAATAATAATAATACAGATAAAATAATAAAAATACATATATCATCTTGTAACGGGATTTGAACCGTTACAATTCGCCTCGCTCATAAATAAATCGAAGAACAAAGAATCGATTGATTTATGAACAAAATCTCTATATATAAAAGCAAGTCGGGCTGGAGCGATGTATATATAAATATTTAAAAATGAAAAAAGACGTGAATTAATGAGGCACTTCCAGAAATCTCAGAAATTTGAAACTTGGTACGAGGGAAACTGATGACCCCAGGATCCCTAGAAAAATCGGAAATTCTCAAAATTCCCTGAAGGGGGCCCGCTGGGGGGGGGGCTCAAATTTTGGGCTCAGCATAAGAACACAGTCGTATAGTATATCCAAAACGATAACCTGTAGGTTTCGTGGGCTTAAAAATTTTCGGGAATTTCCTCATTTTTATCCCCCATCCCCCCTAATCAAGATGGCGGCACAACCTGCCAGACGAGGTAGACAATTAAAATTTGGTGAAATTATAGCTTTTGGTCCCTAACCGACGGGAAAATTCCAAGATGTTCAAATTTTTCACTTTTTACCCCCAAAGATGTCGAAATTTGGAGGCAATTTTAATCACTGTGCAGACATTCCTTTTGAGCTATTTTTTGGCTAAACGGTAAGTGGTATCACAAAACGGATGGCACAGTGTCGCTTGAATTTGGAGTGATCTACAACTTTGGTCCGGTGACATTTTGTCGTATCTCTCTCCCTTATACGTTAAATTTGGCCGTATTTCTGGATTGTTCGTAAATTTGGTGAATTTTACAAGTATATTTCATTGTTTGACACACTTATAAGAATGATAGGATCATCACGTTGGGTGCGCACATTTTTACTATTAAGGGACATATGTGGACCAAATTTCATGATTCTAGCTTATACATAAGTAGGCAAAAAGTAATGTAAAATGTTATAAATGTACCCGAATTTTACCCTATTCAATATTTGAACTCAATTTACCCCCTTAATATGGGAGACACGAGGATATGGTTTAGAAACAAACATGTAGAGCGATAAGTGGGGCGTCTGATGGCGCAAACCGTTTCATAATATCATAAACCGTTTAGGAGATATGAATCTCGAAGTGGAAGTCTGCACTTTTCAACGTGCTCATGCTTATCCGTCATCTATATATATAAAAGCAAGTCGGGCTGGAGCGATGTATATATAAATAGTTAAAAATGAAAAAAGACGTGAATTAATGAGGCAGTTCCAGAAATCTCAGAAATTTGAAATTTGGTACGAGGGAAACTGATGACCCCAGGATCCCTAGAAAAATCGGAAATTCTCAAAATTCCCTAAAGGGGGCTCAAATTTTGGGCTCAGCATAAGAACACAGTCGTATAGTATATCCAAAACGATAACCTGTAGGTTTCGTGGGCTTAAAAATTTTCGGGAATTTCCTCATTTTTATCCCCCATCCCCCCTAATCAAGATGGCGGCACAACCTGCCAGACGAGGTAGACAATTCATATTTGGTGAAATTACAGCTTTTGGTCCCTAACCGACGGAAAAATTCCAAGATGTTCAAATTTTTCACTTTTTTCCCCCAAAGATATCGAAATATGGAGGCAATTTTAATGACTGTGCAGACATTCCTTTTGAGCTATTTTTGTCGCTTCAATTTGGAGTGATCTACAACTTTGGTCCTGTGACATTTTGTCGTATCTCTCTCCCTTATACGTTAAATTTGGCCGTATTTCTGGATTGTTCGTAAATTTGGTGTTTTTTCCTAGTATATTTCATTGTTTGACACACTTATAAGAATGATAGGATCATCACGTTGGGTGCGCACATTTTTACTATTAAGGGACATATGTGTACCAAATTGCATGATTCTATCTTGTACATAAGTAGGCAAAAAGTAATGTAAAATGTTAAAAATGCACCCAAATTTCACCCTATTCAAAATTTGAACTCAATTTACCCCCTTAATATGGGAGATACTAGGATATGGTTTAGAAACAAACATGTCGAGCGATAAATGAGGCGTCTAATGACGCAACCCGTTTCCTAATATCATAAACTGTTTAGGAGATATTAAATTCGAAGTGGAAGTCTGCACTTTTCAACGTGCTCATGCTTATCCGTCATCTATATATATTGAACCCGAGTGACTTAGGCCCAAAGTCAATCATGATTTGATTGATAAAATAATATATGGTACATTTATTGAAATACAGAAGTGTAGTTGAAAATATTTCATCTGTGTCGAAATAGGAGCGAAGGAAGGACGACAGACTGGAGCCTGACGGATTAGCTCGACACACCAACATTTAGCTACTTCACAGCAGGGGATCTCATTAGTTGGCGAACAAGGAAATACAGAGTCCACAAATAAGTCTTGGTCAGAAAGAGAAAGGGGGTAGGTGATACAAAGGAAGCTCGCTACATGAGTAATACGTTGGGATATTTTTGGCAGGACGGAAATTCCGTGACGTCATGGAAAGCTACAGCGGCTGCGAGGACATTCGCTAGCCTAGGTTCGAGCAGGTGGAGACTTAAATCACGTGACCGCTTGCCGGCCAATCGTAAAAATTTGATGTAAGACTCAGGGATACCATCTTGAGGAATGATGGATGAGATATTCTCGTAACTTCAAAATTAATCAGTAATAAATTATTGTGAGTACACGGATCGATGTAATGAATTTATTAGATGTCACGCATGGAAAAATAATCAATAATTATTGGCAAATTAAATAAATTGAAGGCTGGATTTCTTGGAAACCAGACAGCTTGAATCTCATTGGCTGGACAAAGACCACGTTGTAAGGGACGCTTCCGAAGGCGCGAAATGTGAGGAGCTAAATCCACCCGTATCTCCTAAATCTGTGATCACCAGGAGTTCATATTTAATCCAGCAGAGATGCTAGCGGAGTGGATTAATTTGATGTAAATTTTAACGTCCAATTCGGAGTGCAAGGGCCGATATTAAAAATCCACCCCCTCCCTCAGGGGTATGACGTCAACGAATCCGCGAGGGAAAGCTTCATCCATATATACGGGACAAGGGATACTCGCCAACACACTTGAAATGAATCTCTGGAGGTGAACCGTCGGTCGCAGCTAACTTCGAATTTTACTGGCATACAGTAACTCAACATTTAATGGCGCGAGCATCCGCCAGTGTTTGTAAAATGTGATAGCGCTCAAGCAACATGAACTGGAAATAGTTAACGTAGGACAGTGTTTGCCAGTTATAAATATCAGTGAAGTAAATTAATTGCACTGCAAGAGAGTAATATAAATTGTACCACAATAAGTACGTACATAACAGACTGTGTGACGAACAGTACTTTAAGGGAATAATAGCCTGTACTTTGCAATATCGAACCGCTATCATGAACACTTCAAGAAGGCCGTATGAAACAGGCGTATCGCGTCAGACGACATAAATCGCGACGGGCGTAAAATTTGACACCTCGTCGTACGTGTCCAGGTCCATTGTGCGGTAATTGGACGAAGATTAAAATAGTGTAAATATTAAATTTTTGGGTCTAGGATATTAATTTGTTGTATAAAAGTTAAAGTATTCAGTGTTAACGTTGTCAATGGTGAAGTTTTGGTGATAATGAAGGTATTAGTGTAAAATGGTAATGTGCCAGGAAATCTTTTGTGGAACTACGCCATCAAGAATGGAGGAGTAAAATGCAGAGAGGGGCCGAAAGGAGCCTCTCATCTGCAAAGCTGTAATGGAATACCGAGAAACTAAGATGAGTACATAATGTATATAATATTTGGGAAATGTTAGCGTGATTGGGAAAAATGGGAATAATTTGATTATACTTGGTTACCTTCTGTAACAAAATGAGTCGCTTAACGACCCCATCCTAAATTTGTAGCACGGACAGTAGTAAATATAACAATGTAAACAATCGGGTCTTTTATGTATTCAGTTTGTTGGAGATGTAAATTTGTATATATAGTGTAGTAAGTTAAGTCATGCATGCATTCATATTTCTTTGTAGTCAATAATTTTCTTTATATTTGATTTTGGTTATGATAGTTAAATAGACCCGATATGTGTTTTTCTGTTTTGTCATTTTAACGAGCTATATAATGACACTGAAGGAAAATCCAGCTTCGCCATACCAGTTGTGTTTTGTTGTGATTAGTATGTTCATATTTTCAAAGTGAAGTTGTTAAATTTGTGAGAAGCGATAATAATAATAATATTCCAAGTAAATCATATGTGGATTGATTAGTGCCAGAATAAATCGAATTTGTGAAAGGGGTTATGCGTTAAACATATTAAGAGTGGACTACCGTGTAACAGGCGAAAATTAATTTTTTAAAATTAATAATAATAATAATAATAATAATAATAAATAAAAATAAAACTACTTTTTTAGAAGAATTTTTTTAATATAATTTGGAAATAATTATAATTCATGAGATATTGGAATTTTTAGTGATCAATGTGTAATAATAAATTTAAGTGATCAGGTGTTGTGTTTGTCGGAAATCATTTTAATGACGGGATGTCGTATTTAATTCGGAATTAAAGTGTGTGGTAATTTAACTTGATAAATTAATAATATTGAAATTTAAGATCGGTGCTAATAATCCGTACATGTTAATGAACGTGTGGTTTAAATTACGGTCCAATATTTTTCTTTACGAATAAATGTCGTGTCTTAAATTTGCAATTCATTAGCCGGAACACGTAGGACTAATATTACGAAACCATGATTGTCAAATTTTGGTAAATATAATTGCAAATTGTTACGATTATTTGTGGAGAACGAACTAAGGCGTAGATCGAAATGAGATAGAAAATGTTAAAGAATCTGCAGTCAGATAATAAAAGGTCGTACGATGTCAAAAGTGGAATGAATAAGTCAGTTGATAATTCTGTGAGAAATAAATGAATCAAGGAATATTGAGATAGAAAAGGAAATAAATTCCGTACGAGAGACACTTAGGATATTGAAATGAGTGTAAAATGTACGGGCAGTGTCACAGAGAAATACTGAGTTACGTAGCGGGTAGAATTCGAACCCGTGACAGCATGTACGAAATAAATAGACTGCACAGCTATTCGTCGAGATGCTACGGATCTAAGGATAGTGAGAGTTCAGATTCCACATAAATGATCGTATATTATAATCATTGTAATGACGAGTGATGTCAATCATGATGTCGTGATGATAATAATAATAATAAATATTGCAGATAAAGGATTGGACCGCTTTAATTAATTGAGCATTGATAAAGATGTTAAACGGGAATCTAAATGATAATATGCAACCGATAATAATAATAATAATGCAAGGACGATGTTAAATCATCGCGGTCAGCTTAATAATAATTGTCATAATAATAACAGTAATGATGCCGTTGGTTGATCAGTGAAATAATTATAATTGCGACCGATATCTTAATATATTTTGGCGGAAGTGACCGGTTCATTAATAATAATAACCTCTTGAGTGACGTGAATAATAATAATAAAATCTGGAGTCACCTATTTAATAATAATAATAACCACAAGAGGGATATAATAATAATAACATTAATAACCATTTGTGTTTGCATCCCGCATAATAATGACGATAATAATCAAACGTGACAGTGCCAGGAACCGTTGAGTATAATAATAATAATAATAATAATAATAATAATAATAATAATAATAATAATAATAATAATAATAATAATAATAATAATAATGATAATAATAATTTCGAGGATGATGATTTCATGGATAAATGAATATTCTGACGATAATTAATTAATTACTTGGTGACAACATCCCTCGCTTCGTATGTTTGAAGAATAAGAGTGATAAATATTAGTCATTTGTGACCTCGTTATCGTACGATTTCCGCACGGTATTTTCCCACCGCTTCTCGTTATCTCATCTGTGGCAGTAGTCTACTGAGGCTACTTTGTAACATTTCAGATCAGGTGTAAATAAAATGTAAATGCTAATTCAGTGGTATGGCATCAGCTGGACATCGTAAGATAGGAACTGTCCGTGTAATCCATTTTTCGTAATTCACGAGAAACATTACCCAGTCCGAGTACCGGTCTCGGAAAAATGTATATAGCCGGGGTACATCATCTTAGTTAAATCGAGAAGCCGACCGTAACATGGGTTATGCTCGGGCTCCCGATAGAAGGAAGCTATATCCTTGAACAACGGTTCGATTCAAATGGAATCGATCCGTAAATTATACCTCAAAATGTCATTTTATTTCAGAAGCAACCCAGCACGATATTGATACCACTTGCGGTATAGCAAGTGATTTGTTTATGTAACATGTGTGGAAAACTTAAATATCGTTGCCAAATGTATCAAAGTTTCGTACGTCGGATGGCGTAATAAACTGCTCTTTCTGGCAATTATTTCAAAGGAAACCATTCTCATAATCTTTTTATTGTAGTTAGATGATGCCCTTTTTAAAGTTAACAGTCACTTCCTAGTCCTATCATGGAGTCCTTAAATTCAAGTTTACAATCGAGCCTTCCCCATTTTAATTTTAAATTGCTCCGTTCATTCCCGTGTTCATTGATGCCGCTATATTTATATTTGATGACTTAAATAATGAACCGACACCCCTGAGATAAATGCTAGTCTGGGACTCGGGAGGTGGACGGGTGCAATATATAAAAGCAAGTCGGGCTGGAGCGATGTATATATAAATATTTAAAAATGAAAAAAGACGTGAATAAATGAGGCACTTCCAGAAATCTCAGAAATTTGAAACTTGGTACGGGGGAAACTTATGACCCCAAGATATGGCCAGAAAGTTCGTCTTATCGTACAATCCGTTTTTCGATTTGATGTACCGTTTAGCAGGAGTTATTCTGTAAATGATGGTTAACATCCTTATACTTCCGTATGACGACTATATTCTTTCATTGACGTCGATTTGTAGCAATCTAGAAAGGGTTTGTCTGCCATTGGTATTAAATACATTGCAAATCGATAGTGACTGTCAGAAGGAGGACTTCTGCTATTGTTTTCAGTCCTCCCCACATCGACTTTGACAGGCAATAAGAATGGGGTCGTCCTACATCTCTTGTGCACTATTTTAATGCATAATTCCCTTCTCGATTCGACTAGCAGAACTCTAGGGAGCGTGTCTTCCATTATAAATAAATTGACCCATCTAAAATGTGACTGACGATAGGCATAGTGGCCTGCTATTATAATGGAATCTCACCCACTCGGTGTGACTGGCAGGAAGCTGACTGGCATTAGAAAATGCGTCTGCCATTATAAAGATAAGAACGCAACTCACTTTTGACTGGCAGTAAGGAAGGTCCTTGCAAATATAATAAAAGTTCCTCAACTGTAATCTATCTGGAAGTAGGAAATGGGGTCTGCCATTGTAATGAAACCTCCCCAAATCGATTTTGGCCGCGCACTAGGCAATGGGGTCTGCCGTTAAATGAAAATTACTTTCTTCGTTGTGAATTGCAGTAAACAAGTGGACTTGCCGTTATCATCGCAATTCCGCAAATCACACTTTCATTGGAAACAACGTCTGTGGTTTTCACAATACTGATTCTCGGATAAAGCCAAGACAAACCCAATTTAAAAATCTTATTCACTTAATGTGCACTAATTTACTCCGATATCCGTATACAATGTAGAGTACCGTAGCGAAGCACGGGTACATTTGCTAGTTATATATATATATATATATATATATATATATATATATATATATATATATATATATATAACACTGACACAGATAAACACTTTAAATGAGTATACCACAATAACTTTCTTTTTCAACATCCATACATTTTATAAAATATCACAAATATGAGAATTTTTCTCGCACATTGCCATCGTAGATAACTGTTCAGTGTCCCATTCTCTTTTTCTCTCATACAAATCACAAGAGTACAGCACTCAATTTAACACATACAAATAATTTTACACTACATTCTTCTTTTTTTAAACATATCAAAACTTTTTGTGAAATATCACTTATATGAGAACTTTTCTCGCATATTGTTATCGTAGATAACTGTCCAATGTCCTGTTCTCCGCTTTTGCCACACAACACATGACAATGTAGCACTTACTCTTCCAATACACCAATACGACACTTGGTTCACACGCAAATTCACATATGTTAGTTTTATTTTGCCAGTTTCTCACACAAATTAATCATCTTATTCTTATCTCAACAAATGTCACGTGAAGTACTTCTTTAAATTCTTAATGTTGTAAGTACCGACAATCTTCCCTTCCTGATCTTTTAAAGAATATGCACACTTCCCGATACGCTTCACAATAGTGAAACACCCCTGATACAAAAGAAAGAATTTAGACCTACTTCCCGCCTCTGCAGATGATGAAATAGAACTCTGAGTAGCACTCTGTCACTCAAACTGAATCAATTTTGCCCTCATTAACTTACATATCTCAATAGATCACATCCTCCTTGGCAACAATAATTAAAGGCTCAATACTACAGCTACAAGATGGTTCAATTATTCCGTAATCCAGCATAATGTTTATCTGTTCTTAGACTTCACTAGCATTTTTAAGTTAAATGGGGTACTTACCTCCCACAATGATAAATGGTCATGTACTACAAATTTATGTTCATATACGTGTTCTTCCTCACTTACCACTAAATATATCTCGATGCTTACCTAACATCGAACATAATTGCTCCTCCTGCAATTCTCTCAAATTATCTCACGTCACTGCCTCATACCGACTATCCCTCGGATACTGGTCGTTATAGACACGTAACACACACTAACATTTCCTCTCACTAGGAACAACTTCACTTACCTCTCACCTATCTTTAAAGAACACACGTTACCAAACACTTACCTCAGACCATCATAATTAACACGTACTTCTTTGCTAGTTTTACTCGCAGAACAAACACACACTACCTAAATTAAAGTCTATTCTACTTCCATAATTTGCAACCAAGTCAGCTCCTAAAACAACTGGATACACAAGTTTAGGTACAGCAAGGCATGGTTGAAAGTTACATTCATCTTCAATGGCGATTAGTACCACTATCATCTTATTTACTCACTGTGACTTAAACGGCTGTTATAATATATAATAGTACCTTCACTTACCTTCTTCATATCACACGTTCTATCACCTGAGTTACTACTTCACTACTTACATCGTATTCTCGGCATTACAAGTACTTACATCACTTAACAGAACACTTCTTACGTCTAACTTACCGCTACCATTAATTAATTCATTATTTATGACTACGTCATTACTTAAATATCTCACTTAACATTACTTAGGTCACAATCACACTATACTTTTAAATCTACTTTCACTACATAACTACTTATAATAAATACCTGTTCATCTACTACCTTCAGCCTGTCTACTTAATTTACCCTATTCCCTGTGAATCTGAGATACTCTGGCTCGATAACGACACCTTGATAACATTCATATTAAGACTATCATAGTCTCTATGATAACTCAAACCCGTACGCCTCCCATCTTCCGATTCTCTCTGATTACTCTTCTGACCTTCTCTCTCATAACTCAAATACATACGCTTCCCATCTTCCGATTCTCTCTGCTTACTCTTCTGACCTTCTCTCTCATAACTCAAATACATACGCCTCTCATCTCCCGATTCTCTCTGGTCACTCTTCTTACCCCTATCACTATCGACATAACTCTTAATCCTCTGCTCATCAGGATTACTACTTCCCTGATACACGGCTAACATTTCCCCCCTCTCTCTACTATACTACTTTCCCCAGCCATCATGCGCTCTCTCTCTCTCGCGCGCGCGCCCTTGCACACATTCCTTCCAAAGCCTATCAATGAACTTGCCTTTAATCTCTCCTAAATTAGACATATTATCCCAGTACACTCGGAACCATATTTTACTTTCACCGATAAAACATTAGACAAAATCTCCAGCACGTATTCCCATTCAATAACAGTATTCCTCAACTTACTTGCAAATCTTTTCTCAACGACTTTTACAAATTCTATAGAATTGCACTGTTTTCCAGAAAACCTGGTTAAATCACAATCCCTACTGAATAAACCACTCGACACTATCACTTCTCCCGTCATCTCACCTGTACCTTTCTGCCGTATCACTCCCTGGCAGTTTACAACTTCTTCTTCTTCTTCCGCTGCTCTCTCAGAATTCTCTTCCACTATTCTCACTTCTTCCTTCAATTCTTCCTCTCTTTCTCTTACCTGCTGTGATAGCGTTTCCTGTTCGTTCCGTAGTTCAGTGACCTCCACAAGTTTGCTTTCAACTTGCTCATTTCTACTAATCTGTTCCCCCATCTCTTCCCCAACTGCATTGCAAATCTTGTCCAATCTATTCTCGACTACCTCATGAATTTCTTCCCGATTACTAGATATTTCTGACAACTTAATAATTACCGGTACGATCTTGTTACTGTCCTCTGTACATATTTCTTTGACTTGCTCGGTCTGAATATGAATATTGCTCCGATTCAACTTCATTTCACCTTCAATTTCAACACACTCTTCATCTGACTTACTCTCTAACTTACATGTTTGCTCTGTTACCTCTATTATCTTAGAATCTATATTACTAATGATCGCAATGTTACCATTAATCAATTCTTCGATTTTAGTACTTAGAGAGTTAATCTGCATATTACAATTTTCATTACTACTATCAATCATTTTTTCCATTTTATTACTTATTCCTTTCTTACTATTTTCACTACTCGTATCAATTTGTTCTTCCATACGTTTCTGACTATTTTCACTACTACTACCAATTTCTTCCATCTGTTTCATAAACTTTTTGTAATTCTTTTCAAGGAGCTCGGTATATTTGGCAATCAGCAAATTAAAAAGTTGTAAGTCCTTCCCCACTAAAACAATATTTTGAGTTTCAGTGTGCTTCTCGACTTCTGCACTTTCCTGAATTACCTCAGAAGCTCCCATCGTATTCACCTGCTCCCTACTCTGAATTTCACCTTGGATGTCCGCAGAAACAATGACCTCGTCGTCACATGACTTGTTATTGTCTTCCTTGTCCATATTTGGTTCACTATTGATAGTACGCGATCTCAAATTAATTTCCCTCTTCAAATCCTTTGATATATCCCCAAAATACAAATATATATCATAAACTTACACTCCTGACATTTACCGGTAATAATTTCCGTTGGCTTAAATGAGCATACTCTTCCCAAAATGAACCTATGATATGCTGTCATTCAGACCAAGTTCTGAATTTATTCGTGCACCACGTTGCGGAGCCAAAATGAGACTTATTTAATACTAACAACTAACAGGGTGTGCGGTAATAAGCTTACTTTTGACAACATACCATATAAGTTCTGGGAAAAGGAGATTGGCGTTCGGTTTCCCATTAATCTTGAGGTTAAGATATTTTACTGTCAATGAAATAAAACTTTGAATTCGTTTGATAGAACAAAATATATTCTTTAAATAATATATTAAAAATAGTGAGTCTTGTTGCTATAAAACAGATGAGAATATGAAATTATGACATTGCAACTGAAATAAACTAGGCATGAATTTGAATTCTTCTTGACCGGACATTTAACAATTTATACGAAATATTTCCCTCACTGATTCACTTGACTGTACCTTCAACACTTTGAGTGCAATTACGACGTATTCCTTTGATCTGGTGTCTACTGTGGATGTGTCACGCCTAATGTGGTGATACATCCTTGTGACTGCTTCTTCTCCATATCATCTGACTTCTTGGTAAGTCAATATGGTATTACCTCTTGGCAGGTCCAGGGTTGCCCTCTCTGACTCCATGGTAAGCCTTGCGTCCGTGTCTTCAACTAAGTGACCAACTAACTTTTGGCCTCACTCTCTCAATGACCAATAATTAATGGCTCACTGAGTCTTCTCCATCTCTGGTTCACACTTGTTGACTGACCGACTAAGGCCTCTTCATCTAGTAGACTTCCTCACTGTACTGCGTCCGTTTAAGTAATGACTGACGCTACAACATGCATCCACCCCTTACAGACGTTGGCCGACACAGCCACGCAATCTCCAGAAACAACAATGACACACTCCCACAACGCCCCAAACCGCCGCATGCAATGGTGAAATCCCCTGGGGAGGCTGAGCCTCTGAGCGAATTGCTACAAGCTCACGATGACGTAGCCATGACGTAGCCATGACATAGCAATGACTTGGCAGAATCGCCAGTAGTGCAAAATATAACGACGTCACATCCATATCTGACATATCGAAACTCTCACTGTACAGGTATCTAATGTTAATCCACACACACGTATATGTGCATACACTCAATCACAAATACGCAAGCAAGCAGCAATGCATAATCGAATTGAATAATAATTATAACAAAATAATAGCAATCTCACAGAAACCGTTGCATGTAATGGTGAAATCCCCTGGGGCGGCTGAGCCTCTGAGCGAATTGCTACAAGCTCACGATGACGCAGCCATGACGTAGCAATGACTTGGCAGAATCGCCAGTAGTGCAAAATATAACAACGCCACATCCATATCTGATATATCGAAACTCTCACTGTACAGGTATTTAATGTTAATCTACACATACGTATATATGCATACACTCAATTACAAATACGCAAGCAACCAGCAATGCATAATCGAATTGAATAATAATTATAACAAAATAATAGTAATCTCACAGATAAAACAATAATAATACGGAAATAATAATAATAATAATAATAATAATAATAATAATAATAATAATAATAATAATAATAATAATAATAATGAAAATACATATATCATCTTGTAACGGGATTTGAACCGTTACAGTGTGGTTTATTCAATCCCGCTGTTGGTCTGTTCGATAAGGCGAATGTAACTTATCGTCGAACTGAAGATTTTAAGTTCAATATTACTTTCAGTGAGCCTCCGTGGCTCAGACGGTAGCGCGTCGGCCTCTCACCGGTGGATACCGTGGTTCAAATCCCGGTCACTCCATGTAAGATTTGTGCTGGTCAAAGCGGAGACAGGACAGGTTTTTCTCTGGGTACTCCGGTTTTCCCTGTCATATTTCATTCCAGCAACACTCTCCCAGCATCTATCACCCATTAATACATCACTTTGGGAGGGGCGACCCTATCGTACTAATAGCCTACATATGATTCATTCATTACATGCCTGACCCGGTCAATGACTGGAAAACAGGTCGTAGGTTTTCATTCTCATTAATTTCAGTGATTTATTTGACGGTAGAGAATGACTCTAATAAGATTCTCAATATCTAAGATCTGAATACTACCTTAAAAGAAGTACTTAATGGTCGTCGGACTGAGTGGCTCAAATTGTTAATGCGCTGGCTTCCTGAGCCCAAGTTGGGCATGTTTGATCATGACAGTTCGGTTGTATTTTAAGGTGTTCGAATACGCCAGACGCGTGTCGGTAGATTATGATTTTTCATTCCAAAAGTCCCGCATACAATGCTTGGGATTTGAAACCACGGACGCCTTCATGAGATGCCAGTGACTATACCACACAGGTACCACTAAGCTTCTGTCCATCTCCATGCGTATCTTTTTTGAAAATTTACTCCGAGCTGAATTACTCAGACGGTTGAGCTGCTCGTCTTCTGACCTCAACTTAGCAGTTTCAATCCAGGCTCATTCCGGTGGTATTTGAACGTTCTCAAATACATTAGTCTCGTGCCAGTAGATTTACTGGAACGTAAAAGAACTCTTGCGGGACTAAATTCCAGTACCACGGCGTCTCCGAAAACCGTAAAAGTAGTTATTGAGACGTAAAGCAAATAATAATATTATTATTTTAATCCGCGTATCTTATAATTATCGGGTGTGATTTTCACAGAAAACCAGATTCGTAGCGTAGTTGGTTAGATGCTCGTCTTCTATATTCGGAGTTGCAGGTTCGAATCCCACATTTAACAGTGCATAATGCATACTGAAGGAAAAACGTCTTCAAGGCAAAAATATAGATCATCTGCTGATTATTAACTCTTTGAGATATGAATATGTCTCTACAGACCAGCGTGAGAGAATCAGAGGGTAGAGCAGTTATTTTCTGAGTTCAATTTGGCAGCTTCGTTTCCGTTAGATTTAGAACGACGTAAAAGAATTCCTGAGGGACAAAGTTTCGAAATTCGTAGAAGTAGTTAATGAGACGCAGAACATTATTATTATTATTATTATTATTATTATTATTATTATTATTATTATTATTATTATTACGGATTTACCCGTGGAATGCATAGGTGAAAGAAGGTGCGGGCTGGAATGGGTCTAACTACAAAGCTGAGATATTGATTAAAATTTCATTAAAGGTTATATTTTCGAAAATAGTAAAACTTAACAATTTTCACATGTTATTTGTTGAATGTTCAAATTCTAACAAGTCAACAAGTCAGGTACAAGACCAGGAAAGCCAAGATTTAGAGACAAATTAACAACCCTTTCTACAATTTGTGAGCTCTCAGCTCACAACCACATATTTATCAAAGGGCAGAAAACCCCTAATAACATGGAACACTTGCTCCCACCTAGCAATGTCAGGCCTCCTAGAGGCACATATCCAAATACAAGAAAGAGCTGACCCGCTCTCAATTTTTCAAGCCTATTAAAGGCAATACCAGACTTTTACACATGATTGCCATCAAGGTACGACTTATAATGAAACAGGAGTATCTTGTGCGCAACCTACTGGGCCTTAGCCGACAAGAAAAGGTTAAGTAAATGGCCCGCAACACCAAGTAGAATGGAGGCGTGTACTTGCACTCCTACATGAAAGCTTTTGTTAAACCTAAGAGGCACTAGGCCGATGAAACAGGGGCTATTCCCAAACTATGGAGGTGACTCGTATAAAAAAATTTAAGACATTACAGAAAGGAAGAAAACCAGTTACAAAACGTAGTCACCTCAAACTTGTATGAAGGGGAGCTCGAGAGGGTAAAGCACTCTCTATCCCCGAATTACAGTTAAAGATATTTGAAGTTATACAAAACGATGGGAGATTACATATTCATTACATAGCAAAGGTTTCGGACCTTCCCCGCGGATTAAACTGCTGAGCTAGCTAGAAATAAAGATGTTAAGTGGCCATTACCTTCTTGAAGAGCTGCTGCCGGATGAAAGAGGCGCTTCCCGCCTCCTGCTACACTTTCATACAATATGCTAGATGTTGTTCGAGTGGCCCAGAGACAAGAAAATCAGCAGTTTTATACCCTCGGGGAAGATTCGAGACCTTTCATGAATAATTAAGACACACCCACAAGCGTTTATTGGGTATCTTACAGTTACACATCCAAACCGAAGAAGAAAGACACGACTGGTCAAAAATTAATTACAGAAATTCTGGATTGGAAAGAAAAGATTTATATTGCCAACCCACAAATGAAAGAACGAAATTTAGTAAAGAACAAACTTATGAATACAAAATTTCTTCAAATAAAGTTCTTTAACTTCGCACCAGGGTGCATGATCATAGTCTTTTTTTTTTGTAGAGACATCTATCAGAGAATGTCCACACTTCTTGATCAATAGAAAACAAAACAAGTTGAACTCCACACAGTACTGACAACTTCGTAATCACAAAATTTACGGTAGTGACATCTTCTGAGAAACTTATGAGTTGATCCAGTTTGTAAAGTTCAGAATTTATCCTGCAGAGGAGTACATTAAGGCGGAAAATTCAAATGCGCGGCGTAGAGGTGTACCAGCCGGTACAATTATTATTATTATTATTATTATTATTATTATTATTATTATTATTATTATTATTATTATTATTATTATTATTATTATAATACAGATTGAAAGGAGTAGGCCTATATTTTTTTTCAAATGTCCCTGTGAAAGGACACACATGGAGCCCCGTTTCAAAAGAAATTTTTAATTTAATGACAAGTTGGTGTATCGATGGTTACGTACGAAATGCAAATAAAGTGCATATGTCTGTTATGAACCATTTATTATTATTCTATACAAGGGGTAATATGTACTCAAGACAATTCTTTTTCTTGTTCTTCTTCTTCTTATTATTATACCGCTTTTATCACACCTTTGTGGAGTCTCATGAGCGAATGTCCCACAGGTGGATTTGGTCTGGTTTTACGGTCAGTGCCCTTCCTGACGCCAACCCTATGTGGAGGGATGTATTGCACTTTTGCGCTTTTTTTTTGGTGGTTGGTAATGTTGTGTGTTCTATGTGAATATGTAAAGGAGTGTGCTGGGACAAACATGAACACCCAGTTCCCGATTCAGAAGAATTAAGTGAATGCCATTAAAATTCCTGACCCGGGTGGGAATCGAACTTGGGGCCGTGTGAACCGAAGGCCTCAACGCTGACCATGTCAATGTACCCAAGAAAATTGCTTTTTCTATAACATAACGAGTTCCTTAGACATTGTCTGATCCAGAGGTTACTTACTTGGTCTTTCTTCAGTACATCGAAATCTGACTGGCATAGGGCCCCGTGGTTCCCAAAATTATCTGCTGGTTTGAGGATATCTTTCGAAAAATAGCTTAATATAGCAAAATAATGTATAGCCACTTGTACATGCGTTGATACTAGCAATTTTCAGCCTCTTCGAAGCCTTCCGCAGCATTACAAGCAAATTAAGACAAAACTTCTACGCGAACGGTCGTAAAAATCAGTCGTGTTTGATCTCATTACTGTTAATCACGTGGTGATAACAGGGACCTAAGTGAATGTGTGGCTCAGTTTCAGGCTAATGAGGGTTCGCATGCTTTGCTATCGTAAAGAATTCGTTAGCCATCGCCGTGATTACGGTGAGGTGTTGCAGGAAGCCGAGTACACTCTGGTTCCACCAACATCGGACATGGGAGTAGAGGAAAGATAGGAAGTGTTTGTCATACTTCATGTACAGAGTACTTTCATTTCAATTATGTTGCTTCATACAGACACGAAACCGGCTCCATGGCTAAATGGTTAGCGTGCTGGCCTTTGGTCACAGCGGTCCCGGGTTCGATTCCCAGCACGGTCGGGAATTTTAACCATCATTGCTTAATTTCGCTGGCACTGGAGCTGGATGTATGTGTCATCTTCATCATTTCATCCTTATCACGACGCGCAGGTCGCCTACGGGATTCAAATCAAAAGACCTGCACCTTGAGAGCCGAAATTGTCCTCGGACACTCCAGGCACTAAAAGCCATACGCCGTTTCCTTACATGCACGAAGACGGGAGCTTAGACACTTGGCAGAGTCAATTCCATTTCTCTGTGCCGGTCGTGGAGCTTTAAAGGGAGCTGGGAAGTCCTTTATCCCGAATGATTGGAATTTCCACACTTACGGACCCTGTTATTCGTTCTTCGAGGTTGGTAAACATTCCGAGCAGGGCTAGGATTTTAATTTATATATCACCGGACGAGTTGGCCGTGCGGTTAAGGGCGCACAGCTGTGAGCTTGCATCCGGGAGATAGTGGGTTCTAATCCCACTGTCGGCAGCCCTGAAGATGGTTTTCCGTTGCTCCGCCTTTTCACACCCACGTGGCAGTATTCTTATTATTTGTTTACCTAGTCTGAAATGATATCAAAGAAGTTGGAAATTTATCAACTATCTACCTTGATGAATTATTCTAATCCCTAATTCATTCCTATAAACATGTATTTACACCAGTTTGTCCACTTGAGTTTCTTTTTTTTTAAACTTTTAAGGACTCCACTCAAGCTTATTCGTCTACCAATGTAATTTCAAGCCATCTCTCCACTGACAGTTCGGAACATTCCGCTTAGTCGAGCTTTATGTCTCCTTACCCCCAAGTCTTCCCAGCCCATATTTCGTAACATTTTCGCAACACTATATTTTTTGTCGGAAATCACTCAGAACAAATCGTGCTCTTTGGATCTTTTCCAGGATTCGAATCACGTAATCTTGGTGTGGGTCCCATACACCAGAAGCATAGTCTAATTGGGGTCTTACCAGTGACGTATTCATATCGTTAGTACAACCCATTAATACTCTCATAACCATATGAAGAGATCTTAAACCTTTATTTACAACCACAGTTTTGTGATTACCCCAATGTAGATATTTCCTTGTGTTTACACCCAAGCACTTACAGAAATCGCCATGAGTTACTGTCACCCCATCAACACAGTAATTAAGACTGAGAGCACTTTTCCTCGTGGTGAAACTTACAGCTTGACTTTTCACAGAGTTTACCATCATACGATTGTCTGCTGTGCATCTCATTACTTTGTCAAGGTCTTTTTTCCCAGTCGCTCAAAAACCTGTAACTATTTACTATTCTACACAGTATAACATCTTCCGCAAACAGCCTTATTTGTGATTCCAGATATTTTCACATATCACATGTATACATTTGGAGTATTACCAACTGTTTGTCACTAAACTAGAATTATATGAGATCCCAACGGGTTAAAACAAATTATGATTTCAATTTACTTTAACCAGTTTTTGTGCTATTGGATTTACGTCGCACCGACACAGATATGTCTTATGGCGACGATAGTACAGGAAAGGGCTAGGACTGGGAAGGAAGCGACCGTGGCCTTAATTAAGGTACAGCCCCAGCATTTGCCTGGTGTGATAATGGGAAACCACGGAAAACCATCGTCAGGGCTGCCGACTGTGGGGTTCAAACCCACTATCTCCCGAATACTGGATACTGGCCGCACTTAAGCGACTGCAGCTATCGAGCTCGGTTAACCAGTTTTTGAGGATGACAAATATTACATAAGTGTGTTTTATTCAGGTACCGAGGAAATCTTTGCGATAATTTTGGATCAATAGCTTCATTTATTATCGGCACACTTTTTCTGGATAGATTTACACCCTAGTGCTGAATCGGTAGACCTCGGCAATCTTCGAGATTCGTACTTGCAACATTTGGAATACAAACTATGAATCGCTTAACTTATGCATCGCTGTGCGACATCTGGTGTACACTTTACGTGTTAGTACTGTTGCTGTTTACACAGCAAAGCCAAACTATAGAATTCATGCTAGGAACAAGATTTGCAGCGAGAAATGTTATATAATGTTATATAATATCATGTGTGTGTGACGCAGTTGTTGGCTTAATATAATAACGGTTTAGAAACTTCATATCGATCGATCATATTATCGATTCAATTCCGATTTCATTTCCATTCAGTTGGCAGCACTACTGGAACCGGGTGAGCTCCCTCCTTACTTCTCACCCCTGTACACAAATCTATCCATAAAAAGTGTGCCGATAATACACACTTTATAGCATTAATGTAAATATCAATATTATCCCGTTCGTAGTTCGTGAAATGCACGTATATAATACGCTTTTTCTTCTACTGCTTTTTCCCACATATTGGTGGGTTAGTAGATGCGAACATGTGAACTTGGCTCTGTTTTCAGAACGGATGATCTTCTTGATTCCAACACTATCGCGTGTTTCAATGGTGGTTGGTAGCGTCGTGCGTAAATTAAGATATGCATATTGAGATGAACACAAGCATCCAGTCTCTAATCAAGATAATTCACCGATTGGGAATTGAACCGATGATCCTCTATGCCGGTGGTTGTGACGCTGGCTATTCAGCCAAGGAGCCCAACACATGAGCATCGTCGTCCATTTATCAATCCGAAGGTTGGTTTGTAGTAGCAGAAGCAAAGGTAGCCATCCTCAAACCATTTCTATCTTGAGCAAGTCGTTTCATGTCTTGATACATCGTGCAGCGAACATCTTTTTGAATTTGTTGGATATGAAATAATCTTAGTCTTCCTTTTTTGCTTCATGTCGTCCTTCTAGTTTGGTCAGTAAGATCCCTCCATGCCTCAGTATAACTCCTGCTACTGCAGGCCGCACTTTCGTCAATGTTTTTCTTGTATTTGCATTGGGACTTGTTCGTTTGTCATTTTTTTTCTTGACCAGCTAATTTTCATAATTCACCTGTTGCACCAGAGCTCGAAAACTTCAAGCCTGCACTTTTCATATGTTACCTAACTGTACAAGTCTCACATCCGTACAAAGCCTTGCAGCAGTTGTATGTTTAAAGGAATTTTTCCAGACTTCAATACTCAAGCTGTTGGACGTTAGGAGACTTTTATTTTTTAATAATCCTCTTTTGGCCAGCAAGATTCGATTACCTGATTAACTGTACTGAACAAACACAACGCATCGGCACACTTGCCAAGGACTGGTAAAAAGAAACAACAACAACAACAACGAAGTGATGTACCAAAAGAAAATAATGACAAATTGTAACCTTTAACACATATGTACACATTGTGTTTAATTTCAATAAATTATTGATATCAACCTTGCTTCTTCCATGGGATGTAAATTTACTG
Organism: Anabrus simplex; assembly: GCF_040414725.1. Taxonomy (NCBI): domain Eukaryota; kingdom Metazoa; phylum Arthropoda; class Insecta; order Orthoptera; family Tettigoniidae; genus Anabrus; species Anabrus simplex. Next base: position 144,719,263 of record NC_090270.1, on the reverse strand, counting down.
TCCAAATAACAAGAGTTGCTCAACTCTTAAAGATCATATTTTTAAATAGGGGCCTGTTAAATTTACTGCCGGTATCTCATTTCCGCCAAAGACCGTTAGCTTAATTTTCCTGGCATTAATTTTCATGAACATATTGTACCAAAATTTTTAATGCTAAGAGCTTTGATAAAATGTATTTTTATGAATATTCATTCAATAAAGCACGGAAGAAGGAAGCAAGTACCTCACTCAAAGCACTAGGCAGCCATATCCGTTATGGGACTACTACCAGCTTAAAAACAGAAGCCGTCTCTCCGATTTAGTGCAACCTTCTGTACTAGTTTGTTTTGAAATTTCAGAGAAATCAAGGGAAACATCTACACATAGAATAGTAATTAGTTATAACTTAGCAAATATAAAATCGTTTTTGTAGAACGATTTGACGGAAAAACTATAAGAATTTAATCATAAAATTCGAAATTGTCCTTTTGGAGACGAAAATCTAAAATTCACGAAAGTATCGATTTTTAAGGTACAAACTCCTTTCAAACTTGCGTTCGAGAGATAGTGGGTTTGAGTCCCATCATAAGTACCCCTGAAAATATTTTTCCGTGGTTTCCCATTTTTATTCCTTGCAAATGCTACGGTTGTGACTTAATATTGAGTTCACTTCCGCTGCCTTCTTACTTCTTTCCTATTGTTTCCGAAAATAGAAGTGAGTTATTGCGAGTTAAATACTCAGATAAAAGAAAAACTGCAGCTTGGATGAAGAGGAGAGAGTCTCCTTGTGTATTACTGGCGTACATTAGAATTATTGTATTAAAATCCGTTAAATAGTGTTCGAAACGTAATGGTGCCCCAGACCCATGATCACGATATACAATTTCTCGTAAAATTACAATCTTGCTTGCTTACTTACATCCGGCCCCGCGGTGTATGGGTAACGTGCCTGCCTCTTACCCCGAGGCTCCGGGATCGATTCCTGTCCAGGTCAGGGATTTTTACCTCAATCTGAAGGCTGGTTCGAGGTCCACTCTGCCTACGTGATTACAATGGAGGAGCCATCTGACGGTGAGATAGTGGCCCCGGTTTAGAAAGCCAAGAATAACGGCCGAGAGGTTCCGCCGTACTGACCACACGACACCTCGTAATCTGCACGCCTTCGGGCTGAGCAGCGGTCGCTTGGTAGGCCATGGCCTGTGGGGTTTGGTTTTCTGGTTTTGCTTGTTTACATACTTTGTATCAGGTGCACAGTACATAGCTCTGGAATGGCGCAATTGCAATCCCAGGTGATTATACATTATGGTGAATATTTAAAAAACTGCTTTTAACCAAGCTAATTCAAAATATTTTGATATGTTCAATTAAGTTTACTATCACTTCGTAAAATTTTGTACATTACACCAAATTACAACTTTTTCTGAGTAAGTGAATATTGGAAAACTTCTGCATTCAACTGCATTGAGGTTCTCATCTGCCGAACATTTTTTAATTCTTTTACCATCATATTATCAAACTTTTTGGTAATACTGGGATCTCTCGATCTTGTTGAATCTGAGTTACAGCTGCTCGTCCTTGTCCTTACGCAGGCTGTCGAGTACGTCTTGGTCTTGTCCTCCACATTCTTCAGATCAATGGCCGTTTAGTTTGTAATATTTCCGTCGTTTTGTCTCTCGCTTGGACAGTCCGTCTTTCCTGTTTCCTGTTTCAAGCATTCCTTCAGTATTATGTTAGATAATTGTAGCTGTTTCTTTAATTCGAATTTTCCTGCTGTATTCTGATGTCATCCCATTTGCTTTCATCTCGTACGATGTAATTTGGTGTGTATATGTCCAGTTACAAGATCCGCTTAAAATAACGCACTTGTGTCCTTTCCAGCTTTGGTTGCGCCGCCCATCCCCATATCTGTGCCATGTAAAATAAGATTACCGAGCGAGTTGGCCGTGCGGTTAGGGACACGCAGCTGTGAGCTTGTATTCGGTGTGTTCGAACCATACTGTCGACAGTCCTGAGGATGGTTTTTCGTGGTTTCCCATTTTCACACGAGGCAAATGCGGGGTTGTACCTCAATTAAGGTCACGGCTGCTTCCTTCCCGCTCCTAGTCCTTTCCTATATCATAGTCGCCGTAGGATCTGTGTCGGTGTGACGTAAAGCCAACTGTAAAATTAAAATAAAAAGATGCTCTTTACTAGATAATCAAGCATAATCCAAATCATATTTTACATATGCCCCAAACTCGCTCCATCATTGGCTTATGTGACGTGTTTTTCTGCGTTTAGGTTTTTGGTGAACAGGTACCCGAGGTATTTGAATTCATCGACCTCTTCTATGGTTTTGTCTGCTGAAGTTATTTTATTCAAATTGACCAAAAGCATGGCTTCCGATTGAGGTAGCTAGCTCGGGAGGGGATATAGGGCCCATAGCAAGTAAAGATGCAATTCTCCCCTAGTGTGTCGGCACTGCATTTGTGCTTATCACATGATAGCTTGCAGTGTTCCCAGTAGCAGCTTTGGAAATTAAAGGTGGGGGTGCAAAAAATGTACAGATAACAATAAATACCCTTGTTTGTGGGATATAGCGGACGGGGAAGATATATACTTCAAAACTGAAAAATACGCTACAGAATGGTAACCTTTTTTATGCTCTCTGAGCGAATTTCGACAGAGGTAAAGGTTGGCAGTTTACAAACTTAAGTGCGGTAATAATAGTTTTCTTGAGATTTTTATTCAGTGTCATACAATGAAACTTTCACCAAAGGAACAATATTACACATGTATTACAATTAATTACACGGCCTCATTCAAACTGAGTAGGCTGGTGATATTGCCTTCTTCGTCTCCCTAAAGGCATGTTTTGCAAGGTCATCGAGCACTACTAGCACCATTCTTGGTCAACTAGCTCGCAAATTCGAATGGCGTCATCTCCCAGATGTGCAAACATGCCTCCGAATTTCTAGCACAGCTCCTTCTTGTTGTTGGGAATGCATTTTCCGCCAGTGTATTTAAAACAATACTTACGTACAAAAACGCGTTGCTTTAAAGGTAACCGTATTCCCATCTTCGCAAACGAACGCGGACTACTGACTACAGCGGGGGAAATAAAGGCCAGGAAGGGAGCCAGACAGGTGGGGAACGCCATCCAGCCAGGCTTAGCTCAGCCGCGAGGGGTCAGATTTTATACGGAAAACACTGTAATATATCTCAGGTCGGATATTTCACATCCCTAGCCTCTATTACAGGAAACTGTTGCTGAGATGTACGGAAGTGATGTACGGAAGTAAGAGAAAGGGAAAAGGTAGGAAAGGGAAATGTAGAGTAGAGGATAGGAAAAAACCGGTGGAACAGGGTTATGGGAAGGAGAAAATAGAGGAGGAAGTAGCTTCTGCAGCTGTCAGGAAAGATAGGGCTGAACAGGTGGGGAGGGTATCAAGTGAGTTGAGTAGGGTTGGGGCTCTGATCAAGGGGGATTCCTTCGTTAGACATGTGGGGAAAGTGTGTGGAGGAAAGGGAACCAGGGTAGAGTGTGATCCAGGAATTAGGAACTAGGTTGAGGCACATGTTGAGAAAAGTAAAAGAGAAGGAGGGGGGGGGGAAGAGAAGGTGGTAGTGTTTCACGTTGGTACCAACAACTAAGGCAAGCTGGTATAAGTACCAACATAGTTTAAGGAAGCGGAGATTATCAGTGGAATACTGTGTAGGAGGGATGCTGACTGGAGGTTTTTTCGTGTGGCTATTTCTAGCCGAGTGCAGCCCTTGTAAGGCAGACCCTCCGATGAGGGTGGGCGGCATCTGCCATGTGTGGAGAACTGCGTGTTATTGTGGTTCAGAATAGTGTTACGTGAGGTCTGTGAGTTGCAAGGAGGTTGGGGACAGCACAAACACCTAGTTCCCGGGCTTTTGGAATTAACCTATGACGGTTAGAATCGACGACCCAGCCGGGAATCGAACCCGGGACCCTCTGAACCGAAAGTCAGTACGCTGACCATTCAGCCAACGAGTCCGGCTGACTGGGGGGTGATTGGGGATTTAAATGAGACTATGGTGTGGGTATGTGGGAAACTGGGAGTGAAAGTTCTAGATCCCAATGGGTGAGTAGGAGATAGGGATGTGCGCTCAGATGGCCTTCCCTTGAACTGCAGTGGTAGGTATAAGTTAGGAAATTTATTTGGAAGGGTAATAGAGAGGTACATTCAAGGAAACGGGGTGGTCTAGGGGGCGGTGATAAGGGTACAGAGATCTGGAAGTCAAGTAGGGATGACATGAAAATGTTAATGTTGAACTGTAGAAGTATTGTAAAGAAAGGAATATAATTTAATAATTTAATACATATTATATATACTCACCAAATATTGTAATATGAGTTAAATCATGCCTGAGAAATGATATAATGGATACAGAAATGCTCTCACAGAACTGGTGTGTGTATCGTAGAGATAGGATAGGAATGGCGGGAGGGGGAGTATGCATTCTGGTGAAAGAAGAATTTGTACGCTACGGAAAAGTTGAAGATGACAAACATGAAATTCTAGGTGTAAGCCTCATTTCTAAAGATAATAGGCAACTTTATATATTTGGAGTGTACAGACAGGGAAAGGGTAGCGCTGACAGATGCAGAATTATTTGATAAGATAATTAGATATCTGGGAAACAGCATGAAAAAGAATGTGATTGTAGCGGGAGATCTGAATTTACCAAATGTCAATTGGGAAGGACATGCGAAAGACAGGAAGCATGACCAACAAATGTCAAATAAGCTAACATGGGAAGGGCAGCTGATTCAGAAAGTGATGGAATCAACTAGAGGGAAAAATATCCTGAACGTTGTGCTGATAAAACCAGATGAAGTAACAGATGGTATTAGTGATCATGAAGCTGTTTTCGTCGTAGTTAAAATAAATGTGATAGGAAGGAAGGTCTTAAAAGTAGGACTATTAGGCAGTTCCATATGCTGATAAATCAGGCATGAGGCAGTTTTTAAAAAGTGACAATGATCGGTGGAAAACGATAAATCAAAATGTAAAAAGACTCTGGGATTGGTTTGAATCAATTGTTGATGAATGTGGAAACAGGTTTGTACTTTTAAAGGTGGTAAGGAATGGTAAAGTTCCATCTTATTATAATAGAGAAATAAAGAGACTAAGAAGGAAGTGCAGATTGGAAAGAAATAGTTGGAAACGGCTGTGGAAGTAAGGTGAAATCGAAGGAACTTACTAAGAAATTGAATCTATCAAAGAAGGCAGCTACAGATAACATGATGACAAGCATAATTGGCAGTCATACAAACTTCAGTGAAAAAAGAAGGGTATGGATAGGTACTTTAAGGCAGAAACATATCCTAAAAGGACATTCCTGGAATAAATAATGAAAAAGGGGAGGGTGGGTGTATGTGAGGATCTACAAAAGGCAGAAGTATTCAGTCAGCAGTATGTAAAGATTGTTGGTCACAAGGGTAATGACCAGATAGAGCAGGTGACTAATGCTAAAGAAGTATTGAAGCGTTCTTATTAAAATTTACATATGATAACAATGACATTTACAATAAGATACAAAATTTGAAAACTAGAAAAGCGGCTGGAAGTAATAAGATTTCTGGGGATATACTAAAGACAATGGATTGGGATATACTACCATATCTGAAGTACTTACTTGTATAATAAAAATCTTCCGGGCTGTTATGCCGTGGTCCACTCCTCTCGCTTCTCCCAGACGTTTCGACTACTGCTGCGGTAGTCATCTTCTGTGGCGTCGTGTAGATACGCTCTCCTGTATCCCGAGGAGTGGACCACGGCATAACAGCCCGGAAGATTTTTATTATATTGACACCGGCCGTGAAAGCCTTCATACTTTAATGAGTACTTATTTGATTATTGTTTGGTTGGAGGAGCTATACCAAATGAATGGAGAGCTGCTATAGTAGTCCCTGTGTATAAAGGAAAGGGTAATAGACATAAAGCTGAACCAGTAAGTTTGACATGCGTTGCATGTAAGCTTTGGGAAGGCATTCTTTCTGATTATATTAGACATGTTTGAGAAATTAATAACTGGTTCGATAGAAGGGAGTTCGCGTTTAGGAAAGGTTATACCATGGAAGCTCAGCTTGTAGGATTCCAACAAGGTATAGCAGATATCTTTGATTCAGGAGGTCAAATGTTATGTGTCGCGATTGACCTGTTTAAGGCATTTGATAGGGTAGATCATGGGAGACTACTGGCAAAAATGAGTGCAATTGGATTAGACAAAAGAGTGACTGAATGGGTTGCTATATTTCTAGAAAATATATCTCAGAGAATTAGAGTAGGCGAAGCTTTATCTGACCCTGTAATAGTTGAGAGGGGAGTTCCTCAGGGCAGTGTTATCGGACCTTTGTGTTTTCTTATATATACAAATGATATGAGTAAAGGAGTGGAATCAGAGGTAAGGTTGTTTGCAAATGTTATTCTGTATAGAATAATAAATGTTACAAGATTGTGAGCAATTGCAGCATGACCTCGATAATGTTGTGAGATGGACAGTAAAAAATGGTATGATGATAATCGTAGTTAAATGTCAGGTTGTGACTTTCACAAATAGGAAAAGTCCTCTCAGTTTTAATTACTGCGTTAATGGGGTGAATGTTCCTTTTGCGGATCATTGTAAGTATCTAGGTGTTAATATAAGGAAAGATATTCATTGGGGTAATCACATAAATGGGATCGTAAATAAAGGGTACAGATCTCTGCACATGGTTGTGAGGGTGTTCAGGGGTTGTAGTAAGGATGTAAAGGAGAGGGCGTATAAGTCTCTGGTAAGACCCTTACTAGAGTATCGTTCAAGTGTGTATGACCCTTAACAGGATTACTTGATTCAAAATCTGTAAAAATCCAAGGAAAAGCAGCTTGATTTGTTCTGGGTGATTTCCGACAAAAGAAGTAGCGTTACAAAAACGTTGCGAATTTTGGGCTGCGAAGAAGTGGGAGAAAGAAGACGAGCTGCTCGACTATGCGGTATGTTCCAAGATGTCGGTGGAGAGATAGCGTGGAATGACATTAGTAGACGAATAAGTTTGAGTGGCGTCTTTAAAAGTAGGAAAGATCACAATATGAAGATAAAAGTTGGAATTCAAGAGAACGAATTTTGGCAAATATTCATTTATAGGAAAGGGAGTTAGGGATTGCAATAACTTACCTAGGGAGATGTTCAATAAATTTCCAATTTCTTTGAAATCATTTAAGAAAAGTCTAGGAAAACAACAGATAGGTAATCTGCCACCTGGGCGACTGCCCTAAATGCGTATCATTATTGATTGGTTGATTGAACCTTCGCTTGTCAGAGCAAACACAGCCACTTGTCGGATGGTCTGCTTGGGTAATACAAGCTTTACAAAGATAAATACTGATTTATGCAGTCATAATGACTCTGGTGCAAACGCATTTCCCTGGACTAGTGATCGAGGGATAAACAGTAAGACTAGCGTCAATGCGTTGCACCCAACCGATTGAGGGAGCCAGCTCGCTCATTGCGGTGACGATGGATTTGTGCAAAAATTATGTTTTCTCTAGATCAGCTACTAATAATGACAACTTCCCTTTATATACAATAACTGGTAATGGAAGGAACTCTTACCTGGTGACTCGGAATTAAAAGTAGGTCGTTAAAGGTGGTAGCAATCATGGAAGAGATTGGTTAGAGATGGTGAGAAGTTTAGGAATGTGCGGTCTTTACCCACTTCAACGGGGTTGTTGGATGGCGGTCTTGTCTAGCAAGTACATTAATTGCAAATAATGAGTTAACAGAATACGAGGTGACCATAACCACGATGTTAATTAGAATGAGGTCATAAAACCAAGAAATTAGCTCGTCCTGTTAAAGAAAATCAGTTGAAGATGTTGCAGAAGGTCCAAGCAAATTAATTTCAAAATATCCACCGAAGAATGCTCCTCTGTCAAGATCGTCCCTACACTTGGCAGATATAGTCATTGCATGCATTTATGAATAGAGAGTGACACAAGAATTTCTCCTAGTTACCAAAGTCATTTTAAGAATGAAGTTTACGAAACAAGTGTATTGTAACCTGTTTCTAATGCGACAGAAATATCACAATGCTATTTTTTAATTTTTTAGGTGAGGAGTAATTACAGCAATGATTTACCGCATTATACTGCTAGTCTGCAGTCAGAGTATAATAAGTAGGACGGGAAATAGTGCTACCTCACTTTACTGACAACGTAACAAAATAGAATGTTTCGACAAGCGTCTTCTCTGCCTGTTATAAGCTTCGTGCCGTCCAGGTTTGTGGTTCCAGTCTATGAATCCGCTCGTTGTATTAAGCAAACACTGCACTTCTGCTCCGCAGATAGTTTGTTCGAACCCATTCAAGATCTGTGACACTTGAAGGTAATTAAATGTGATAATACCGTGACGTTGGCTTCCGGCACTTTTATTATGTGCAGGTGGCTGTGCAGTTTGGGTCACGTAGCTGTCAGCTTGCATTCCGGTGATAGTGGGTTCAAACCCCACTATAGGCAGGCCTGAAGAGGGTTTTCCGTGGGTTCACATTTTCACATCAGTCTGTAGGCTACATTAATTAAGGCGACGGCCGAAACCTTCCCAATCCTACACCTTTCAAATCCTTCGGTCGCTTAAAATCTTCGATATATTAGTGCGACGTTAAACAAGAAGCAAACAATTATTATTATTATTATTATTATTATTATTATTATTACTGGAACAAAGGAATATGTTCAATTATTAATGATATGCTGTCAAAAACAACTGGAATCAGTGTTTTTTTTTTTGCTAGTTGCTTTACATCGCACCGACACAGATAAGTCTTATGGCGACGATGGGACAGGAAAGGGCTAGGAGTGGGAAGGAAGCGGCCGTTTCCTTATCAGTGTGGTTTGAGTTGTGATCAATATATATTAGTGCAATAAGTTATCTTTCCGAAAAATAAACGTGCTATAGACGCGAGGATGGTCATGTGATACACACAGAAAATCTAGATTTACATTTACCAATATAGTTCTGGTGACAGCATTGTCATTCATAGTCACTGCCTTGCATTCATTGGAATTCGAACTGTAAAAATGAGAACAATTTCGAGTTGCGAACGGATATTTGCTAAGAAATGGACTGAGTTGTACTTTATAATTCCATTAACATTGATCAGTAGAATCAGTCTTCGGAAAGGATAGTACACTATCTTCTGTCATAAGAGAGCGGGTTCGATCTTTACTGAGGTCGGTGATATTTGAGGTTGTTTAATTCCGACAACTCCCCGTAGTTGGCTTCCGACACGTTAAGGAACTTCTGTGGGACTCAATTCCGACTAAGAGGGCGTCTCTTAATAAGTATTGCATTTGAAGGGACGTTGAATAAATTATATTATTAATGAATCAGTCTTAAACTCCAGGCTGAGCTGTCGGAAAACTACTACTCTAAATCCTAAACCGTCGCGAGGTAATTCTTGTAATTAAAGAGGCGTTAGCATAACCAAATCAAACCCCACGGCACTTAACGCCCTTGAAAGGGCCTTGGCCTGCCCAGCGACCGCTGCTCAGTCCGAAGGCCTGCAGATTACGAGGGGCCGTGTGGTCAGCACGACGTATCCTCTCGGTCGTTATTCTGGGCTGTCGAGACCGGGGCCGCCATCTCACCGTCAGATAGCTCCTCAATTCTAATCACGTAGGCTGAGTGGACCTCGAACCAGCCCTCCGGTCGAGAGAAAAATCCCTGACCTGACCAGGAATCGAACCCGGGGCCTCCAGGCGAGAGGCAACCATGCTACCCCTACACCACAAGGCCGGCAAGCGTTAGCATAGCATGGTAAAATTATTACTCGATCTAGTAAGAAGATTAAAGATCATATACCTTCGACAGAATCACCGTAAAAGACCTATTTTGGAGCCAGGGGAACGATTCCCAAAGGATGTGTAGTGTGGAGGGAAACATATAAATTAGAAAAACAACTTCAAGGTCAATTTGTAACTATTATACAATTTTCAGTAGAACTCGAAGGAAACCACCTTCTTTTGTTGCTACTTGTTTAACATCACACTAACACATTGAAGTTTTTCGGTGACGGAAGGACGGGAAAGGGCTAGGATTGGGAAGGTAGCAGCTGTGATCTTAATTAAGGTACAGCAGTTTGTCTGGTGTGAATAATGGAAAACCACGGAAAACCATCTTCACGGTTGGCGACGATAAGATTCGAACCCACTATCTCCCAAATACAAGCTCACAGCTGCGCAATCCCAGAAACCATCTGTACGGTCATCGCAGCACTTGAAATTTCACCAAGAACCTATGGCTCGAAAATTATTACAAATGAATGTAATAAATGGCAAGCACATTTTAGTATTAAATTAAATTATATACTGAAGTATATTATCAGCTTAAAGCGATTCACTGTGTTGTAATCTGGACATTTGCTGCGACAGCGGGGCTCGAGGGATCGTGCAGAGACTGTACCGAGTGCGGTACGCCGCGGACATTGAGATGGTAATCTTAGGAAGTGAGTACTGCACAGCGCAGCGCCCTCTACTGCAGGCAGGCGTCAATTGAGGCGTTATTGTATAATGGCCGCCCGCCACTGATGTCTTAATCTCACGGCAATAACGCATATTAACTGGACCAAAAATACTAGCTCTTTTCAGCTGCATAACGAGTTGGAGTGTGCGTGCGTGTTGTTGGCAGGGCGCCGGGCGGGTCGATAGCGTGTAATCTGGTTGACAAATGTAAGGGCATGTTAGAGAGTGAGGCCGTGATAACGCAAGCTGTAATGAGTTGGCTCCCTGCATGATGGGACAATTCAGTTAATGAGTAACACGGTACACACCGTTTGTTCTACATGGTCTGCATCCCAGAACTGGACAAGTTTCACCTCTACATGTCTCACTTAGGATTGGATGAATTATTTGGAAGTTCAAGGTAATATTAAGCTGTGCTGTCAAGAACACGTCATTTTGAGCCCCAACACTTACAACCTGAAAGGTCCAAGAGGAAGAGGACGGGAGATGGGGTCCGCCACCCCTAAACAGCCTGATCGACCGATCGGTGGAAACATTACAATTGAATATAGGCCTACACGAATGAGAATCCACAACTTGTTTCCACTCATTCGGCCGCGTCAAGAATGGAATGAATGAAGCCCCCATCTAGCGGCGAGGATAAGAACTGTGCCCGCTTCCGAAGCCTGTCACATTCCTCTGAGGCAATGGTCAGTGACTGACAGATCAAATGAAATGATATTGGAGAGTTTTCTGGAATGAAAGATGATGGAGAAAACTGGGGTACCCGGAGAAAAACCTGTCTCTCCTGCGCTTTGTCCAACACAAATCTCACATGGAGTGACCAGGATTTGAAACACGAAACCAAGCGGTGAGACGTCGCCTGAGGCACGGTGGATACAAGTGAATATACGGGTACATAATGCAACTTACTTACTTCACAACCAGGCTGAGTAGCTTAGGTGATAGAGTGGTGTCTTCATGAGCTGAAGATGGTGTTTCCGATACTGGCTCAGTCCAGTCTGATGTCAGATTACTGGCTCGTAAAATAAACCCTGTACGTCAAACGTCCGGCACCTCGGTGCCTCCTAAAACAGTAAAAGAAGTTACTGAGACGTAAATGCAATAACATTAAAATTATAGTGTACATTTTCATGTAATTTTTTCAGTTTAGAGGCATAGCAGTTGAGCCATATCATCACTGGATTGTTACCGAAGCAGCCACGGTTCAAATATGGATTTCACCTAAAACTAACGATTCCGTTGTAATGATTTCAATCCATGACTATAAGCAGATTCGTGAAAGTTATAAATACGAACTATTTCGGCTTCCATCTCAGCATAAATAATAATAGTTTACGGGCCACTAACTACTTTCAATACCGAGCTCGATAGCTGAAGTCGCTTAATTGCGGCCAGTATCCAGTATTCGGGAGATAGTAGGTTTGAACCCCACTGTCGGCAGCCCTGAAAATGGTTTTCCATGGTTTCCCATTTTCACACCAGGCAAATGCTGGGGCTGTACCTTAATTAAGGCCACGGCCGCTTCCTTCCCACTCCTGGCCCTTTCCTGTCCCATCGTCGCCGTAAGATCTATCTGTGTCGGTGCGACGTAAAACAACTAACAAAAAAAAACTACTTTCAACCGGGCGATTTTGTCGTGCGGTTAGGGTCGCGCAGCTGTGAGCTTGCTTTCGGAAGATAGTAGGTTGGAATTCCACCATCGGCAGCCCTGTATATGGTTTTCCGTGGTTTCCCATTTTCACACCAGGAAAATGCTCTGAATGACCTTAATTGAGGCCACGGTTGCTACATTTCCAATTCTAGCCCTTTCCCATCATTCCGTCGCCGAAAATATTCGATGTGATAGTGAGCTCCTAACCGCACGGCCAACTCGCCCGGTCCCTTTGATTTAAATAAACTGAAACTTACAAGTATGTGTTACAGTATGCTTATCGCATGTGGTCTCCTATCCCGACGACCTGGGTTGAAGTCCCCTCATTGATTTTTTTCTCTTTTCTTCATCACATTTGGTTTGCTACGTCGGCTATTTGCAATTTCCATGTCAACAAATATATGAATGTCCTTGAGTTTATTTGTAACATTGTGCTCATGCATACATTAATAAATAGGAAAGTTTATTCCACTGAAGCTCAACTTGTATGATTCTAGGAAGATATAGCAGATATATTGGATTCAGGAGATCAAATGGACTGTATCGCGATTGACCGGTCTAAAGCATTTGATACGGTGAATCATGGGGGACTACTGGCAAAAATGAGTCCAATTGTACTAGACAAAAGAGTGACTGAATGGGTTGCTATATTTCTAGAAAATATCTCTTAGAGAAGGCGTGGCTTTATCTGACCCTGCAATAATTAAGAGGGGAATTCCTCAAGGCAGTAATATTGGACCTTTATGTTTTCCTATATAGTAAAGAAGTGCAATCAAAGATGAGGCCTTTTGCGGATGATGTTATTCTGTATAGAGTAATAAATAAGTTACGAGATTGTGAGCAACTGCAAAATGACCTCGATAATGTTTTGAGATGGACAGCAGGCAATGGTATGATGATAAACGGGGTTAAAAGTCAGGTTGTGAGTTTCACAAGTACGAACAATCCTCTCTGTTTTAATTACTATGTTGATAGGGTGAAATTTCCTTTTGGGGATCATTGTAAGTATCTAGGTGTTAATATGAGGAAAGATCTTCATTGGGGTAATCACATAAATGGGATTGTAAATAAAAGGTACAGAACTCTGCGCATGGTTATGAGGGTGTTTAGGGGTTGTAGTAAGGATGTAAAGGAGAGGGCATATAAGTCTCTGGTAAGACCCCAACTAGAGTATGGTTCCAGTGTATGGAACCCCCACCAGGATTACTTGATTCATGAACAGGAAAAAATACAAAGGAAAGCAGCTGGATTTGTTCTGGGTGATTTCCGACAAAAGAGTAGCTTTACAAAAATGTTGCAAAGTTTGGGCTGGGAAGACTTGGGAGAAATAAGACAAGCTGCTCGACTAAGTGGTATGTTCCGAGCTGTCAGCGGAGAGATGCCGTGGAATGATATTTCAAAAAAAAGAATGAAATTTGTTCGGGGCGTCGACCTATAGAGATCTTTAGCCCCTACTTGCAACATGTGATATGAACTTGCGTGTAATTGGAATGGAGGAAATGTAGAGAGGAAGTGTAGAGTGTTGAATGTGAGGAAAGGACGTGGAAGTTTGAGTGGTGTCTTTAAAAGTAGGAAATATCATAACATGACGATAAAGTTGGAATTCAAGAGGACAAATTGGGGCAAATATTTGTTTATAGGAAGGGGAGTTAGGGATTGGAATAACTTACTAAGGGAGATGTTCAATAAATTTCCAATTTCTTTGCCGCGCTGAGTGGCTCAGACGGTTTAGGCGCTAGCCTTCTGACCCCAACTTGGCAGGTTCGATCCTGGCTCAGTCCGGTGGTATTTGAAGGTGCTCAAATACGTCAGCCTCGTGTCGGTAGATTTACTGGCACGTAAAATAACTCCTGCGGAACTAAATTCCGGCACCTCGGCGTCTCCGAAAACCGTAAAAGAGTAGTTAGTGGGACGTAAAGCAAATAACATTATTATTTATTATTCCAATTTCTTTGAAATCATTTAACAAAAGGCTAGGAATCAACAGAGAGGGAATCTCCCACCTGGGCGACTGCCCAAAATGAAGATCAATCTTGATTGATTGATTGATTGATTGATTGATTGATTGATTGATTGATTGATTGATTGATTGATTGATAAAATGTACGGCATTAATGAACTTTAAAAGAATGAAAGAAGGAAAAAGTGATGGTGATCGTGAGACCTGAACCCAGATCGCCAGGTTAGGACACCGGCCGCTGTCACAAGCGCTAATCATACTCTAACATATATGTGTAACTTTTAGTCTATTTAAACCACAGCTAAATTTTTAAAAAGATACTTTTCGAAAGTAGTGGTGGGGACGGTGGTTGGACGGGGAGTAGTTCCATCTAAATATTTTGACCTGTAACTCTTCTGATCAAGCTCTATAACCCCACCAAAATTGAACCGAATCCCAGATGACACGTGCGTAGTGTCTCCTTGTAGCTCGGTCACCTTTACCCCCATTACCGCCATCAAGAAGTAACGTGGTACTCATTTTTGGTGTAATCTGAGTATATACACTTGCTCAAAAAGTAATGAGAGCATAGTTTAGTATAAGTTCATTGCAGTACACTTTCCTCAGAAATAATTGAACCTGTAGATATAACGCTTGTTGTAGGTATTCGGAGAGATTTTATATACATTGGAGGGGAATCGTACTTTGATAATTGTTACCGTGTTTTTGCGGTAGGTAGAGGTGAAAGAAGGTGCGGGCTTGAACGGGTCTCAAACTACGGAATCAAAGTTAATGTAAAATTTAACAAGGTTATATTTTCTTTTCCAAATTAAGAAATAACAAGCATGGCAGGTACAGAGTAGCAAGTCAACAAAATGTAGTTACACAATTTACTGGATTTGGGCTTCGCGCCCCGACTTCACAATGCTTGGGCAATCAGCCCAACCTTACTTCAAAATAAGTTTTAACAGAGGGGCAGAAAACCCCATTCATGCTCAGGAGCACTTGCTCCAACTTACACAGAAAAGCCTCCTCGAGGCATACAACACTCAATTTTCAAGAAAGAGCTACTCGCTCTCAAACTTTAAGCCTCTGAAAGGCCACACCAAACTCCACCTTCAAGTTGTCCTCTCAGGACATAGACACAGGGGTAAAATACCCAACCTACTGAGGTCTATTAAGTGAGAAAAGATTAATGACCTCTAAAATAACAATTTGAGAGGAGGCGAACTTGCGCTCCTAATACTCTTTGTTTAAAACCTACTTGGCACTAGGCCGTTAATACAAGGGCTAATCCCATACTAAAGAGGTGACTTAAGAAGGAAACAATTTACATTACGTTAAAGAAGAATAGGTTGAGAAAAATAAGTTCACCTCAAAACAATATGAGTGGGAGCTCGAGAGGGTTAAGCACTCTCTATCCCGATATGTAGTTTAAAGATAGAATAGATACCAAAGGTCTTTACATTTTAAGGAAGGTTACACTATGGAAAAACTTCGGACCCGCCCCGAGAGTTAAACTGCTGAGCTAGCAAAGAAAGAAGTTATTAATCGGCCATTACCTTGTTGTTGACCACTGCCGAAGAAAGAGGCGCTACCCGCCCCCTGCTATGTACTTTACACACTGAGAGATGGTACAGAAGTGGCGCAGAGACCCAAAATCAGCAGTTTATATACTCTCGCGGAAAGTTCGAGGCGTTTTAGGGAAGAAAACACCCGCCCACAATCACTTTATTGGGTAGGGTACAGCAACATATTCAAGTTGGGGGAAGATACATCAGATTGGTCAGAAATTAATTAAAGAAATTCGGGATTGGCTAAATACAAAACAAGGGGAAAGAGAGGGGTATACAGCCAACTTAAACAATAACAGAAAGAAATTTAACAAGAAACAAACTTTTGAAATAAAAATTTCTCCAAAAAAATAGTTCTTTCACATCGCACTAGGGTGCACCATTGTAGTTTTTCAGTAGTGTCCTCTAGAAGAGAAAGTTCACACTTCTTACTACCGGTAAAACAAAAATACATAAAAAGTGGCACAGTTCAAAAACTCCAAAATTTCCACGTAGTGACATCTTCTGAGAAACTTAAAAATTAATACCGTCAATAAAGTTCAGACTTCCTCCAGCAGAGGAGTTTCAACTGGCGCACATTTTAAATTAGCGGCGTGGAGGTGTACCGCCCGGTACAGACCTCCCCCATTACTTGGTCACCTACCTTCAAAGGGGTGGGTCTCCGTCCACGATCATACCTTTCCCTAACCTTTTCATGAGACACTTTAAGATTGGCTTTAGCCTTCTTCCAAATATCTTCAATGTTGTCCGGATCTATTGTCTCAGGTAGAATGTCACTCAGAGACCAGAGGTTAGAAAGCGGCGTGTTGGGAACGAACTTGAACATTAAAGAAGCTGGAGTAAATTTATGTGATTCATGAACCGCCGAATTCAAAGCAAAAGCTAACCAATGCAGGGACGTGTCCCACCTGGAATGATCTTCATGATGATAGGCAATAAGCGCGGACCTGAGATTACGGTTAACCCGTTCAGCCAGAGATGGTTGAGGGTAATAAGCAGAAGTAGTCACATGAGAGATGGACAGGTCAAAGCAGAATTTACGAAATAGATTAGATGTAAAAGCCTTAGCATTATCAGATACAATATATTGACACGGACCAAAAGAAGCAAAGATAGAATTTAGACAAGTAATGGTGGACTGAGCGGTAGCCAGCTTAGTCGGAAATAACCAGGAAAATCTTGTAAAACCATCTACACATACAAAGATGAACTTGTTGGCATTTCCCTTAGACTGGGGGAAGGGTCCTACATAATCAATATACAGGCGTTCCATGGGGCGCGACGCTTGATGCGAAGACAAAAGGCCTACATTGGTGGACATGGTGGGTTTACTGAACAAACAAGATTTACAAGCTTTTACTAGTTCACGGATGTCACCGTCCATTCCCTTCCAGATGAACATTTCACGAATCTTCTCACGAGTTTTAAAGATTCCAAGATGCCCTCCTAATGGGGTCTCATGATAATACTTGAAGATCATAGGTACAAGAACAGCTGGAACGACAACTTTCATCATCTTATCATGCCTCGATGGGCAACATAAAACACCATTCCTCAGAACATAAGGGACGACATGTTCCCCAGAAGAAAGGGTTTCCATTATCGGAGCCAGCGTCGGATCTTCACGTTGGTATTTCTCGATATCCCTAAAGAGCATGGGAGCATCTGTTAAGATGGCATTAACATCAGATAGTATGGACTCGGAAGGTGATGAACTGTCGACCGGTTCATGGGTCGCGACGTCGTTGGAAAACATACGGCTGAGTCCATCAGCAACAACATTTTCGGTGCCTCGGATATGCCTGACATCGAATTGGAAGGCAGAAATACGGATGGCCCAACGGGCTATACGGCCAGTACGACGCGGCCTACCTAAGACCCAGCTTAAGGCTTGATTATCTGTCTCCAGGTCGAATTTGACATGTTCAAGATAGAGACGGAACTTTCCTAAGGCAAATAAGACTGCCAAACCTTCGAGCTCATAGATAGAATACTTGGCTTCTTGAGCCGACAAGGTCCTAGATGCATAGGCGATGGGTCGCCTCCCTAGTTCAGTCTCTTGAAGAAGGACTGCAGCTACTGCTGACGACGACGCGTCGTTTTGGACAATGAATTTCTTTAAGAAATCAGGCATAGCAAGGACAGGGGCATTACAGAGAGCTAATTTAAGATCTTCAAAAGCGGCTTGTTGAGAAGGTCCCCACTCGAATTTGATGCCTTTTCTACGAAGAAGGTTCAAGGGCGCCGCTCTATTAGCAAAGTTAGGAATGAACTTCCTGAAGAAATTCACCATTCCAATGAACCTGGCGATACCTTTGATGTCCTTAGGTGGTTTAAAATCACGGATGGCCTGTGTTCTCGAATGATCGACTGCTACACCATCAGGTGACACAATATGCCCTAGGAATGACATAGAGGGCTTAGCAAAGGCAACCTTGGACAACTTGACAGTTAACCCAGCCTTACGAAGGCGATCGAGAACTTCTCGCAGATGATCTAGATGTTCTTCAAAAGTCTCTGAAAATACGACGACATCATCCAAGTAGTGGTACAAGTACTCAAATTTGATGTCGGAGAAGACCCTATCTAGCAGCCTAGTGAGTATAGCTGCTCCCGTGGGGAGCCCGAACGGCACGCGGTTGTATTCGTATAAATTCCAGTCCGTGGCAAACGCTGTAAGATGTTTAGACTCTTCCGCAAGGGGAATTTGATTGTAGGCCTGATTGAAGTCCAAGATGGTGAAGAACTTGGCCTTACGGAACCATGAGAAACAAGAATGAAGGTCGGGAAGGGGCACAGATTGTAACACCACCTTCCGATTGAGAGCCCTATAATCAATGACAGGCCTGAAGCCCCCCTGGGTTTTCGGGACTAGAAAAATAGGCGACGAATACGCCGACTTAGAGGGCCTAATAATACCATCCTTCAACATCTGATCGATGATTTCTTTCAGAGCCTTCATTTTAGGTGGAGATAGCCTATAAGGTGGAAAACGGACAGGAATTGAATCCGTGACCTCAATTTTGTATTCAATAAGGTCAGTAACACCAAGAGTATCAGAGAACACCTCTGGAAATGACTGAATTAATTTACGAATACTATCAGCCTGCTCCTCAGGTAGATGTCTAAGGTCTAACAACATCTCCTCCTGGGTAGGCGAAATAGATGAACATGATACAGAATTACACTTTAACAAGGGGATTTTACAATTGGACGCAAATTTGAATGTGCACGACTTACTCTGAAGATCGAGCACAAGACCAGTGTGAGAAATGAAGTCCGCTCCCAGTATGAAGGGGCAAGACAAGTGCTTAGCCACAAACAGTTTGGTTTTCCATGTAAATTTAAAAATACGAATTTTGACCTGTACAGAACCTAGAATTTCTAATAGAGATGAATTAGCCGAAACATATTGAACAGTAGATGAGCCATAGTCAGGTAGTTTACAAACAGATTTCAATTTTGAATACCATTGGTCCGAAATAATTGAACAAACACTGCCTGAATCTACTAGAGCTGTTATAGGCTCGTTATTTAACTCAATCTTAAGGAAAGGAACAGGTGCGGGGGTATCCGCCGCAATCCGAAGACATTCTTTGGGGCATTCAAAAGATAGATTTGCAGATTGAACATTCCCTGAATTTACGACCTGTTTGCCAGGGGCTGAGCCTCGGGAAGATGGATTAGTCGACTCAGCCGAAGCCACTAGTCACTTTTGATTGTTGTTGGAAGTTGCACCTGAAGTTGAGCAGGAGGGGGTGCTATTCGAATTGGGACAATTCTTGGCGATATGTGAGAAAGCCCCACATTTAAAACAGCCTTGTGATGAACCAGTTCCATTCCTTGTCCCACTAGACTTGAGCAATGGGCACTTGTTCCGAAGATGGTCGGGCGATCCGCAAGCATAGCATTTACGAGGTGTGACTGGTCGGCGAGGAGGAGGAGGCCGAGGATGACCAAAAGAAGGAGGGGGTTCTTTCGCGACACGCAAAGAATCGGCGTATCTAACTCCTTCCGCTGAGACGGCCAATGCTTCAAGTTCAGAGTAGGTTTGCGGGCACGCCGCGAAACACAAATATGACCTATAGGATGGTGAAATTCCTTCTACAATAGCCTGAACAATTTGATCTTCAGGAAAATGAAGTGCAAACACCCTAGTATAGAATTTAATATCTTGGATGAAGTCTGCCAAGTTTTCATCCAAACGCTGTACACGATAATAGTACTTCTGAATAAGGGAGGACCTGGCCCTAGCCGGGATGAAGTTAGCTAGCAAGTGGGCGTGGAAATCCTCAATAGATGATTGCTCGGCAATGGCTCTTACTATTTTGTCAGAGAGAATACCAATTGCATAAGGATAGATGATTTGCAAAATTTGACATGGAGAAAGAGAAAAAATAAGGGCATGATCCTGAAATTCAACTAAAAACCTTAAGAAAGAAATAACTTCACTGGTGGTATTAACAGAAAACTTAGAGATAGCTCTGAGCAACATTGCCAATGGATGAGGCAAGCTGCTAAACCCGGGTGACATCGTAGGTAAAGGTTTCAGTGGCAAGGAAGTTAATTCAGAACGTACATTATTTAATGAGTTACGGCGTTCAGACTCGTCCAATGGGGCAGAGGTTGTTTGAGCAGCGATGGTTTTCCTATTTACTTCTCCCTTAGGAGGCTCTTCCTCGCTACCTACATTCACTGTGGTGGGTAGATCGCTTTTGGGAGGAACCTCCCCAGTTAACAATTGAGTGACCTTGCTAGATAATTCAGAAATATTTTCAAGCAGCGTACTAGCTTCCTTCTTCTGAACGTCATTCAACTTTAGAGACAACAGATCGTTAACTCTATTTGAAAAAAATGAAACAGCCTGGCTTGCACACGCTTAATTTGATTAGGAGAAGGATCATTTTCATCAAAAAAACTAACTACAGATGCTAGCCCAGTAATATTCTCGACGATCGTGGAAAGAGAGTCGTCAATTTCTTTCTCTCCCAAGGTGGGGATGGAAATGGGCAAATCAAGGGACTCTCTAAGCTTATTTGTGTCTACTGCAACCGTGCCTCCAGATTGCACATTTCTGATAGTTAACTCATAGATCAACTCCTCTTTGCGCAAATAGTTAAGATGGAGAACATCGCGAGGGCCGGGCATGATGACAGAACAATTTTGAAAAACTCAAAAAATTCCAGCAACTGAGAAAATGGTTAGAGTTCGGAACAAAACAATGTTTAGCCGTCAAAAGGGGCTAAATTGAGACCCATTCAACCACGCTCTGCTACCACTTGTTACCGTGTTTTTGCGGTAGGTAGAGGTGAAAGAAGGTGCGGGCTTGAACGGGTCTCAAACTATGGAATCAAAGTTAATGTAAAATTTAACAAGGTTATATTTTCTTTTCCAAATTAAGAAATAACAAGCATGGCAGGTACAGAGTAGCAAGTCAACAAAATGTAGTTACACAATTTACTGGATTTGGGCTTCGCGCCCCGACTTCACAATGCTTGGGCAATCAGCCCAACCTTACTTCAAAATAAGTTTTAACAGAGGGGCAGAAAACCCCATTCATGCTCAGGAGCACTTGCTCCAACTTACACAGAAAAGCCTCATCGAGGCATACAACACTCAATTTTCAAGAAAGAGCTACTCGCTCTCAAACTTTAAGCCTCTGAAAGGCCACACCAAACTCCACCTTCAAGTTGTCCTCTCAGGACATAGACACAGGGGTAAAATACCCAACCTACTGAGGTCTATTAAGTGAGAAAAGATTAATGACCTCTGAAATAACAATTTGAGAGGAGGCGAACTTGCGCTCCTAATACTCTTTGTTTAAAACCTACTTGGCACTAGGCCGTTAATACAAGGGCTAATCCCATACTAAAGAGGTGACTTAAGAAGGAAACAATTTACATTACGTTAAAGAAGAATAGGTTGAGAAAAATAAGTTCACCTCAAAACAATATGAGTGGGAGCTCGAGAGGGTTAAGCACTCTCTATCCCGATATGTAGTTTAAAGATAGAATAGATACCAAAGGTCTTTACATTTTAAGGAAGGTTACATTATGGAAAAACTTCGGACCCGCCCCGAGAGTTAAACTGCTGAGCTAGCAAAGAAAGAAGTTATTAATCGGCCATTACCTTGTTGTTGACCGCTGCCGAAGAAAGAGGCGCTACCCGCCCCCTGCTATGTACTTTACACACTGAGAGATGGTACAGAAGTGGCGCAGAGACCCAAAAATCAGCAGTTTATATACTCTCGCGGAAAGTTCGAGGCGTTTTAGGGAAGAAAACACCCGCCCACAATCACTTTATTGGGTAGGGTACAGCAACATATTCAAGTTGGGGGAAGATACATCAGATTGGTCAGAAATTAATTAAAGAAATTCGGGATTGGCTAAATACAAAACAAGGGGAAAGAGAGGGGTATACAGCCAACTTAAACAATAACAGAAAGAAATTTAACAAGAAACAAACTTTTGAAATAAAAATTTCTCCAAAAAAATAGTTCTTTCACATCGCACTAGGGTGCACCATTGTAGTTTTTCAGTAGTGTCCTCTAGAAGAGAAAGTTCACACTTCTTACTACCGGTAAAACAAAAATACATCAAAAGTGGCACAGTTCAAAAACTCCAAAATTTCCACGTAGTGACATCTTCTGAGAAACTTAAAAATTAATACCGTCAATAAAGTTCAGACTTCCTCCAGCAGATGAGTTTCAACTGGCGCACATTTTAAATTAGCGGCGTGGAGGTGTACCGCCCGGTACAATAATAATTGAAATTAAATCTGATAAACTATTAAATGCGAGTAAAATACAATACCCTGCACTTATTCTGTTTTTTGAGCGACTATACATTATGGTCATATGCCTCTCCAGTACTGGCAATCTCGTTTCTAATGTTTTTCGACTTTCCGGTGGTGAATCAAACCTACGTTCTTTCGGTATGCAGAGGTTGTGGTAGATTTGGCGTGGTTTTTCGGACGGTTGTCCTTTTGGCACCAACCATTAGAGGAGGAATGATGCGTGTTAATTTGGTGGTAAGTGTCGTGTCCTGTTATGCTGAAGGGAACATGTTGAACACTTCCATTAATACTGTGCATATTAATAACTGACATGGACTATCATTTCATCATGAATGTTCTATGAAGGTAGTGGACATTCTGGTGTTAGATATTTTGTCTGCTCGCTTTTCGACAATATTTTTCCTTGCGATCAGGATGTGTGAACGTAATAACGTAAATCTATCTAGATATGTGAGTCTAATATTGTCCTGTATATTCAAGATTTATTCTGTACTTGCATACTGTCGTCTAATCACGTACGTGGTATATACCTAATCATGGCATGCGCCATTTTGACGAGATAGAACAGGTTGTATGGTTCTTATGGGAGTGTCCATAATGATTTGTCTCATCAGTGTTAGAGCTCTAATAAGATTCATTGTCATCTGATAAAAGAGAGTAACAATACCTCGCGTGAGTAGTACCACCTCCCGGCTGTGAACTAGAATTAATCATTCCAATTCTTTCTTTCTTACGAGGTGTTGTAACTTGTCGTATATTGAAAATAACCTCAGTAATGTGCTCGCTTCATTCCGCATTGCATGACTTGTAAGCGTACATAACGCTATTAAGGTAATCTTGGTATGTGATTGCAGCAGAAGCACAGTTACAGAAACAATATTTGATAAGATCTTCAAAAGTATTGCCTAACGATTGTTCTCTGCAAATTAGTGAGGAAAACATAAGAATGGTATTTGAAGTATTTCTGTTTCAGAATACATTTCTTATATCTGACCTTTTAAGTACCTTTTGATTGGACTTGACAAGATTAACGATATTTTTCATGGCGCTGATAACTATTATTAGCCTAGTAATAATAACAATAATAATAATTTAAAGTGTGATCGGTACCATACATTTGCCATAAATTTCAGATCAGAGATATTAAAGTGATTGGTCTGATTTATGGCCCGAAAGGAAAAATTAGAGTTTTTAAACTGAAGAGAATTCTATAAATGGGTATAATATGTTGAAGACAATATTGTGACCACAACCACAAATTATTCTATACGCAAACCAGAAAATTATTTGAATTGCACTTTGACCTTTGAGACCTTTTCCACGAACCTACTACGCTGGCGAAGCAGGGGGAGAGGTGATATTTCCACGAACCTACTACGCTGGCGTAGCAGGGGGAGAGGTGATATTCCCACGTGCGCGTGCCGGCAGACTTGATGGAAATAAAATACCTCTCGCGGACCAAACACAAAACTCCCCTGTGGGTGGGGAACGCAGAAGAAGAATAACACCCACGGTATCCCCTGCCTGTCGTAAGAGGCGACTAAAAGGGGCGACCAAGGGATGATCCAATTAGAACCATGAGACTCCTTGTAATTAGTACCATCACGCAGGGAACACCATGGGTCGCATTTACTTGCGCGTAGTACCACTATGTTAGGTACCCAATAGGTTTGTGATTAGTAGCGACAGTGTGTGAATAAGGAGGTGGGTCCTACAGTACCTGTGATTCGTACCCCTATATGAGCGACACCATGGTTCTGCCTTACGTATGCTCAGTTCCCACTATGTGATGAATTCCACGGGATAGAACGAGTCCCTGTGGTTAGTACACTTATGTGAAGAACGCCATAGGTTTGCGTTGCCCGTAAATAGTACCGCAATGTGCGAAACACCATAGGTGTGTGTTACATGTGCGCATTACACTACCTGTGAATCGTACCATAATGTGTGGAATACCGCGAGTCTACGCTACTTTTGATTAGTACCGCAACATTACACATATCATAGTTCTACTTTTTCTAGCGAAAAATACCAGTATGAGGGACCGATGACATGGATTTTGGACCCGTTTCGACTATAAGCATAATCTATTCAGCATCGTGCTATAGAAGCAGTCCCTTGGTCCGTAATACTATTGTTTTGTGCCAGCTTCTGTGCATGTGAGGCACTGTGGGTCGGATCCACTGATCGTTTTAAATTCATATCCGTCCATCCATTCATTATTCGTCCTCACGCTTTGAATTCTGGTCAGTGGAGGATTTTGGACTTTTTAAGTTGTCATTTCATTTCGTACCATTAGGGGCCGATGACCTCGATGTTAGGCCCCTTTAAACAACAAACATCAATCATCAATCATCGTTAACCTTTTTGTAAATAGGGTTTAGTAGTACCATCTCCAGTGTTATTTTGTAAAATAAATCTAGTTTTTAGGTGTCGCTTTAGCAAATCTGCAGTACTTTGCGTCCAATTAGTTGGATATATCAAGTCATGCTAAGGTGTTATGTGTTGAACTAAGGAATATGCTCATCTGAAACGTTCCTAAAATACGTATTTGGAATAAAATGTAAAATTTTAGAAACTATAGAAATGAAAATTTATTACTTCACTCTTTTAAGCAACGTTAAGCATAAAAACAATCTTTGAGGACAACACGCATAATTAAGCACACATGTATAAACAAACAAAAAGAGATATTAAAGGACAAAGACGAAGGGCATCCTGAGACCTATCATTCAAGATGTAGCTCTATGAACTGTCGCTGAACCTCGGAGCGTCTATTTTCCTCTAACCACGACACTTCTGTACGCCTATTTCAATGTAATTCGTTACCGGCTTATAAATTATTATGATCATGGTTAAACTTAAGGACAGGGATCCATACCTTCCAAATTCATCTAGAGTAAGAAGGGGCTGTTAAAAGTAGGAAATCGAATACGAATCCCCTGAAACAATCACTCATTGATATTTTACATACTGCCTTAATTATTAAAATATACTTTTTTTATTTTTACAAGTTGCTTTACGTCGCACCTACACAGATAGTCTTATTGCGACGATGGGACAGGAAAGAGCTGGGAGTGGGAACGAAGCGGCCGTACAGTATCAGCATTTTCCTGGTGTGAAAATGGAAAACCACGGAAATGCATCTTCAGGACTGCCGACAATAGGGTTCGAACCCACTATCGTCCGAATACTGAATAGTGGCTGCACTTTGTTGACCGCAGCTATCGAGCTCGGAAAAATTTCTTTCTTTTCGTTTATCGTTATATATTGCATGACTCAGTGGCCGTCCCGTTCTTCAGACCTGACATTTCTCCACTGCTACTTTTGTGAGCTTGTGCAGAAGCTCAATTACTACACACTATTGGACGATGAAGAACAACTGTTGAGCAGAATACTTCCTGTATCTGGCAGAGTCCATGAGACTGTTTTCATCATTTTCACACCAAGGCTACCTGGCCTCGAATTCGGGTCAGTGTAGCTGCAATTTTTGAAATGAATGAAATGAATTTGCTTGACGTCGCACCGGCACAGACAGGTCTTATGGCGATGATGGGATAGGAAAGACTAGCAGCGGGAGGGGAGCCATGGCCTTAATTGTTACATCCCCAGCATTTTCCTGGTGTGAAAATGGGAAACCACAGAAAACCATTTTCAGGGCTGCAAGCTCACAGCTCCGCGACCCTAAGCGCACGGCCAACTCGCCTGGTAATGAAAGGTAGTGTCCCTGTAATTGTGACTCCGCGTAAATCTCCCATGACTATAATTTTGATAGACTGGACCACTTAACGAAAATGTATGTAGAAAAGTAAAAAATGGGTGTTGATTTTAAAAATTCAAAAGTTAAAATTATTTTACTAAATACACTATAAGATAAATTTATACTGATATGAATTACTTTTCTGATTATCAAACCTATGCTTATTGAATAAATTTGTTCAATGATTATTGTAATTGAAGAAATCCACAGTTAAAAAACTGTACGTTTTAATGGACAGCACAGAATCGCACAGAAGGCAAAATAATGAAACTGGTCAGGAAAGGTTCACCATTTCCTACATAGAAATGTTTAAAATGAAAGAGAACTTGTAATTTTGATATCGTGATCATACCCGTGGGTCCTACAGTTCCACGTAGAACCTGAACCACGAGAGCGTGATCTTCCATTTAAAAAATCTGACATGACGCATTTAATGATTTTCGAATTACATCTAATTACAGCTGATGATGATGTTACTCGGTTATTACGCCACTCCCTTAAAGTTAGCGATGCTTCTTCTTCTTTACAACTGGTTTCATGCCACACTAACTCAGATAGGATTTCGGCGACGATGGATAAAGAAAGGGGTACGGCTTAGAAAGAAGTGGCCTTGTCCTTAATTAACGCGCATTTTTCCAGTTAAATGTTATGAAAATGGGAAAGGAAAATAAATTCTATTCAAGGCTTTTGACAGTGGATTTTGAACCCGCCATCTCTCGAATACATCCTTATAACTACGCGCCTTGTATCATGCAGCCCAACTCGTTCGGTTTAAGGAAGTTCGTACTAATAGTCCCATTATTGCCATGAATCTTCGACGCTGAAGGAAGTGTGAGGAGAAGAAGAACAATAATAATAATAAGATGACAATTAAATCTCTATTTGTTGTTGCATTCATGTCAGAACCACAACATGTACTTAGACGAACTTACAATCAAATCCATAGGCCTAAAAGAATTGCATGTTCAGTTTGGCTGTAGAAAGTAACTGATATTTGAATCAAAGCTACTATCGCAGACTATTGACTATACGTGACTGACTAAGGTGAGAGCGGTAATTGATTTACCATATACTTCTCATAAATGTATGTTTACAATATGCTTGCATGTTTTGTACAGTTTTAAACGAAACATCATCCTGTTAAATTGTAACACTTATTTTTGACCATTAAATACCAACCATGTGGAGACTGATTAGAAATTAACGCCACAAAAGACACGGTAAATATTTATATCAGCAAAAAGTGTCTACTCATTGTAGTGGAGACTACAATTATCGTCTTGAAAATGAAGTAATTAACTCCATACATAGAGTTCTTATCAGAATGTTTTTAGAACTGATACTATACAACTTGTATATAACTTTGTTCGCTTGCATGTCGACGCAAGAGCAAGGGTAGCTTAAAAAAATACGCCATCGCACGATCGCCTTATTATTTTCGTGGCCAATGCATGACCAGAACCAATTATCTGGACGGTGCCACCAGCTCGGCCTCCCTGTCCCCTTGCGGGGCCACCGAGCTCGAATCGGAATTGTCATTAATCAGAGAAGAAAGGGTGATGTCGATGTTATATGTTGTTAATGTTTCGAAATTGTTTACCTCATAATGGAAATTCACGAACAGCTCGGCAATTTCCTTGTATTATGGTAATTGAACTGTTCGTGGAATGAAAACCCCTTTCTCTAGCGTTCCTTAAACTAAGGAGAGAGGTATGTTCATGGGGGGGGGGGGGAGACCTTTAAGGATACCTGTGAATAGTAGCTCTTAAATTACACTGAACTGAGATTTTTTATATCAATTTACACACAGGCCAGTTTGACACCCAATGGGGGTGATTTAAAAGTCTCCCAACCAATTAATTTCCCGTCATAACTGATGATAATGATGATGATGATGATGATGCTTGTTGTTTGAAGGGGCCTAACATCTAGGTCATCGGCGCATACTCGTCAAAATTATGGCCCGGACTCTTGTGCAATTACATATTCCACTCCTTTATTTGTAGTTTCATTACGTCACATCTTTTGTTCTCTTGTCCAAATTGTCTCTTTATAGCCATGGTTTCCGACCGAAATTCTGCGATAATTGGATGATGGTCACTGCTGAGGCCGGCACAACTTTTATTCCTCACGTAAAACAGTGACCTTCTAAAGTTTCAGCTCATTGCTATGTAGTCAATTTGGTTTTCGGTTATGTGGTCTTATGAAGAAACAGGGTACCACCTGATAGATAGTAATCATGTCCCCATTATCATTCATTTCATCAACAACATGTGAATTTCCATGACTTGCTCCTAACCTTCATTGTTGGTGCCAACCTTTGCATTCCGATCACCTGCAAAAATCGATGTTTCGTTTGCTCTCAGCAATCCAACTGAAATTGCTCTAAAAGTATGCAATATCTCTGACTACACCTTGATCAACCAGTGATACCAGTTTAAGCATAAGTGCTTCAAGTCATGCTGATTTCAAAATAGCTCTCAAGTAAACCCATAATGAAAAGGTACCAGGATTGATAATATTGCACCTGAAGTATTCAAAGTGGACAATAACACAACTGTTAGCCTACTGCATTCAATGCTAGAGAAGATAGTGGAACAGATACCGAAAAACTGGGAAAAAGTATTAGCTCTCAAGTTACCCAACAATTTTGAATCGAATGAAGGATTCTACTGAGGCGTGTTTTAGGAAGCAGCAAGCAGGGTTTCGTGAACATCGAACCCGCGCCGACCCAATCAACACAGACTGCATAAAAATTAAACAGAGCACCAAATGACAGAGTACTCTGAACTTGACTTGAGAAGGCCCTTGACATAGGAATGTTATGTGGCGTTTGTTGGAAGAATATGGGATTCCTGCAAAAATTAATATTATTATCAAGGAAATATATGAAGGATAGTAATGTCAAGTTTTGCTCAATGGGAAGTTGACGGAACCAATTCAGAATATGGAGTGTGTCAAGGCTGCATACTTTCACTCTGTTAGTATTTGAGAAATGTGATGAAGGTTATAGGAGGTACAAAGGGAGATATTCAATAGGAAATGTAAGGTAGTCTTGAGAACATTGATTTTGTAGGTCTACTTCCACAGAGATTCCATGACATGGAATAAAAGTTACTAAATTCCAACACGAAACAGAGGAAGTAGGACTAAAGATGAATGCCAGAAAAACTAAGGAAATGAGAACTAACTCCAGAACTGAGGTAAAGTTAGTAGTGAATGAAGAGTAAGTAGACTAAACTTATTTATTTGTGTGTATTGGTAGCAGTGTTTGGTAATATGAAGTAGCAAATGATGTCAAGAACTGAATTCGGAAGGTAAATGGAGCCTGTGTGCAGCTGAACCCTGTTTGGTAAAACGAGAACATCTCAAGAAGAACAAAGCTCTGACTATTCAACTATAGCGTGATTACAGTTCTTTGGTATGACCGTGGAACTTTGAAGGCCACAAAGCAGGTAGCAAAATGATAACAGGTCATTAATAATCGGTACCTGCGCCAAATTACAAATGTGAAATGCAGTGGCGTGCGGTGAACATATTCATTACCTCAGCTGCAAAAATATTTTCTGAAATATAAACAATCGTAGCCACACTACACTCTCTAAAGTCAACATTGCCATTTTATGAGGCTGCATTTTTCATGAGAAGGTCTACCTGACAAAGATATTTTAAGAATATTTTCAACCAAACACTCGCACGTACTTCCAAATCGATATTCACGGCAGTGACGACACCATCATAACTTAATCTATAGCAGATTTTAAACAATGTACTTACAGTTTCATCTGGTGACGGTACGTGATAGTACAGTCATGGTTTTCACGAAAATGCACTGGGACTAACTATTAGTTTTTTACTTAAAAAAAAACCTAATCTAAAGTGAATCGGCAAAATTTAACTGGCATTTTACTGTCGCCGAAGTTTTATAGTTTCACTCGCAACTGAGTGTGCGTGCCTCAACGACAAACGAGAGAAAATATTCGTTACGATTTATAACACACGTTATATTAAGGAAGAATACCACAGAACACGCTAAACCTTCACCTATAATCCAAGAGGAACACTACAGAGATTCAAAGACAACCAAATACAAAATTCTTTTACTTCACGCTTAGCTGTGTGTTCATGCTGGGCAACCTAAATATTTTTCTGCAGCTATCGGAAAACGTACTCTACACGTTCAATCAATGAATTGCTCGAAAAATCTGTACACATGCCGAAACACAAGAATGACATATATTCTTCTATAATACAACTGATGTCATTAAATGGCTCAACTTTTATTAGCAAGACGATGTGCAAGTGGCTATACTGTTAACATATTGATATTTTTCTTGTAGCATCTAGTCTGTGATGCTGAACACTTCCAGCGTCAAGTATTGAAACTAACATACCTTTCCTAAGTTAGCTGGCCTGTCGCCATAAATTGCTGTCGGGGGAGGTCCCACAGCTCTTCCGCGCTCCCAGGGCAAGGAAGCTTCAAGTGCATGCGTCAACCAAGCGACCTTAAATTTCGCTGGGGTAGCTCTTTTTCGCGCCGGCAAGGAAAGCCAGCTCGCTGGAGAAGCTGAACTGCGGTAGTGCGAGCGGATTGTCGAGACACCTGTACTTGGCTTGGCTTAGATCTTCGCAGCGCTGGGGTAGATGGGGTTCATTGCACGCCACTAATGAAATGGCTATGTGATATCAAAGAGGGACCTGTGGAATACAACCAATAAATGCCAGATTAATGAGAGAAAGAAGCGGTTAAGGGAGCAGCGTGGAGCCATTGAAAGGTCTGCATGGGATTGGAATACACAAGGTGCTCGAAGAGATGGTTGCCCGGGAAAGGCCTAGAGGAGAACCGTTGAGGAACGAACCGTGCTAGCTGGCAGAACCTGGAATGAAATAAAGCGGGTGGCTGATAATAGAACCAAATAAATAGCCTTTACTGCTGTTCTATGCAAAATTAGGTCCCTGTTTCGCGAAACAGCTAATCTAGTTACTAAATAATAGTCTTAATTCTACTATTTCACATTAAATTAGTTTCACGAACTTATGTTTAACTCTGGTAAAATCTTAAGTTCCGTCAAAATTACTAGTGTTCAAACTACAGCTAAGCCTCTAGATGCACAGAAATTTATTGTTCCTTGGGCTGTATATAGAAGCTATTTTGTTCATGTAGCATCTTAAATTTTAATTCACATGAATTGCAGTAATTATCAAGGAAAAACATTCAGTAGGTAATTAAAACAAGGTAACGAGTGCTGGACTTAAGAAATGTAAAGTAATATTTATTTAACAAGCATACAATGAAAGAAAATTTTTATGAATCTTGTATCGAATATTGATTTCTTCTACCTGACAATTTTAAAGAAAGTGCTCAATGTAAATCAAGTTTGAATTACTTTATTTTCTAAAATATCTTAAATGATTCTGCTACCGCTGAATCCTTTGAAATTCTCCTTCGTCGTCAGCGTTGAATATACTTTTCTTCTACGTGTTCCCAAGACTTCTGCATTATCAAAATCAGAGTCACACTACCATATACTTTTCAAGTAACCGAAAGTAACCATAGCCAAAAATACTAGGAGATTAATTGCCAGGATCCAATCCTAACATACAATAGTTCCTTCAGTGTTTCGAGATTTACGGTCAGACTCTCACTGGCAACCGGTATACAATATTACATGACCAAAAATATTCAATGAAACAAAACATTGCTGCATTGAACAGAGTAGGCTTCGTTTTAACAGCGGCCAGCATTGGCTAGATCCTTGTATAGGCCACGGCCGTTACCCACTCAACTTTTCCACACCACACCTATACAATACTCAATCTTCCTGGCCTGAGGGAGGACGTTGCCCTCTAAGAGGACCGACGTAAACGTTCATGGTACGGCATGGAAGCTTCCTAAAATAATACTTAAAAACTCATTTTCATTATCTGAGAGAGAATAATTTCAAACCTAACTGTATTATTCCCTATAAATATAGTAAATTCATTAGAATGATATCAATCTCATCCACCTGCTGAACATTCTAGCAGGAGCTATCACCATGCTACTTACTGACCGGAACTTAAATACCTCATTTTTCTATCCCGCCGGTGGAGGAGACCCTATTCTTTATCAACACCTTTCTGGGCACCCTGAAGTATACATTTTAAAACCCTTGCTTGCTCATCGTATGGCTTTCATTGCCGGGAATGTCCGAGGACTTGCTCGGCTCGCCTGATGCCAGTCTTTCTTTCTGACACTCACGGGTGACCTGCGCGTCTGAACGTGGGTTGATGAAGACAACGAGGTAGGGAGAGTGTGAAACCCGGTGTTGGCAGGTAGCCTCCTCCTGTCGAATAACACCAAGGGGTCTGCTCAAAGATGTACATCCCCATCCGACGGACGAATCACCATCAAGAGCGTCATATGCCCTCACTCCATATGAACACTGCAGAGATATTTGGAATTGAATCCAGGCTTTTGGCACGCAATCTAGTGATTACAAATTGTATAGCACGACCTCTTCTTGCTGGCAAACTTCTGATGGTGAAAACATTTTTCGACCAACGGGACTCGATCCGACTAACCACGGTGTCAGACCATTATAGACTTAACGCCTTAATGATGATGGCCACCAGGCGGACTAAACAAAAGTATACAAACAAAACACTGCTAAAATATGAGTGCGCGCTGATATCATTCTATTTAACTAATAATTAGTAGTTTACGCTACTACGTTCTGGAAATACCACTCGTAAAACAAGCAAGTAATTCTAGAGAGGGCCGGGCCAGCGGTGTAGGGTTAACGTACCTGCATCTTAACCGGAGGCCCCGCTTTCGATTCCAGGCCAAGTCAGGGATTTTTACCTGGATCTGAGGAGCCTACCATGATTACAATTGAGGAGCAATCTGGCGGTAAGATGGCGACCCCGATCAAGAAAGCTAAGAATAACGGCCGAAAGGATTCGTCGTGCTGACCACACGACACCTCATAATCTGCAAGCCTTCGGGCTGATCAGCGGTCACTTGATAGGCCAAGGTCCTTCGGGGCTGTTGCGCCATGGGGTAAGGGGATAATACTAGAGAGGAGACCCATTTTCATTGTACGGGAGCTTCATTAAACAAGTCTAGGTGGAACAAAAATTAAGTCAAATCTAGCATTTCCTGGCAAGGAAATGAGAAACCATAGAAAACCATTTTCAGGGCAACCGATAATGGGGTTCGTACTCACCATTTCCCGAATGCAGGCTAACATCTGAACGAGGTCGAGGATAATTTTATTATTATTATTATTATTATTATTATTATTATTATTATTATTATTATTATTATTATTATAAAGAACACTTCCGTGCTTTCATCGCATCGAAGCCATACGAATACTGGAATACTTCCTACCTTAGAGAATTTGGTATCTCCTTTCCCAATTAATTCTGCAAACACACTACTTCTGACACAAACACAAACTTCACGTGTCTATTGACTTTGTATGCCAAGGTCTCCGCATGAAACAACGACATGCAGCCCCTACGTAAGCAAAAAATGCTTGTGCATGATGGTCTGGAATACTTCTTTTGTTGGTTGTGCGTCGCACCAACTCAAATAGGTATTACGCGAGGGTGGGATAGGACTGGGAAGGAAGTACCGTGGCCTCAATTAAGATACACCCTGGTGTGGAAATGGGAAACCACAGTAATAAGTTTTACGTCTGTCGATGGTGGGGTTCGTACCCATTGTCTTCCGAATTCAAGCCAAAAACCACGCGGGCTCTAGAACAATTTCGTTGTACTCTTTTGTGGATTTCCATCTTTTGCTTCTTTAAAGTAGAATGTTTATTCTCATCACGAAGTACTATTTCATTATATTTGTGATCTGTTTACGAGACGTTCGTTTAATTGAGTATTGCGGTGAACTCATTATAGTATCGTTATAAGAGCAGTGTAATGACCACCGACTCTGAGTGAATTGATTGCTTAATGAACCATTTCATTTCTCTACGTAACACGACTCGCTTAATTAGTAATGACACTTACTAACCGGTCGGCTTTGTGTAATAAACAAACTGACCAGGTCATTATCTTAGTAAATAAAAATAGCACGAGGAAATTAAGATTGTTATGATTATTTTGTAAGTTATTCGATTTCATATAAGAGAGATCGTTTAATGTAATAACAGGCATAGAGTGTAGTCTATCTCCTTAATGTGGTGCTCTTGTTTCATCTTTGGAATCTTAAGAGAACATTCCCCTCCTGAGACTTAGTCCAGCAAAAAACTTAATAGTAATGTAATAATAATTAAAGCCTAGATGATATCAGGAATATTAGCTGGTTAGCTGTAATAGATTAGGAGAACAACGAATTAGAACGAAACACTGAATACAGTTAGGATAAATAAGTATTTGGACGATGTCATGTGAAGAGAGAAGTGTCTTACAATATAACTGATCATTTAAGTAAGAAATAAGATACACGTTTTGACGAAATAATAACTTTGAGCAGAATTTTGTACTGAATCGTTAGCATCAAATTTTGTCTACATCGCTATAATAAAAACATTCATGTCTTGCAAAATTTTATCGTGTTAGGAATGTTATAAGCTTCATTAGAGCTCATTCTAAATGCATAGAAGTGAACGTTTTTTTATCCCCAAAGTACGCACAAACCTCTGTGTGTAAAGTAATCAAAGAATCCATATGATAATCAGCTCCATTCTTTTGGTCGTGCTTGTACTCCGAGACTTAAAGTTATCAGCCTATTACTGTACTTTTTTTTTTTTGTCAGGAAGTGTTTAGCAATATGTGGGATGTGATCTACTTCAAGGAACTTATAAACATGGTGTAACTGTACCACTGCATATATATTCATGGTAGTAACACGTGAAGTCCTGATCTGTATTGTGATTGCCAAACTCCGGAGAGAATAACAGCGCAACCAAAGGAAGAAGAAGAATATGATGATGATGTTTTCTTCCTGTAGCATCTCGCAGACTAACACGGAACCTATAAATTGACAGGCAGGCATCCTAGATGGTCCCAAATAAAAATGCCTGCACGCGGTATTATTATTATTATTATTATTATTATTATTATTATGTCAAGTCAGCGTTTTAATAAATATTACATATAATTGATCTTGTGGGATGGAATGTGTAAAATTTTATTTTGTTTATAATTTAATATGTGTGATAATAACTGAATTCTATTCCTCATAGTGATATTCTGCTTGAACCTTTCGTATCTTTCAAATGAGACTTTATTCAGGTTATAACCTCCAATGAGATTTCTGTAGCAATCAGGCGGTTGTGGTGTAACCTAATCCCACTGTCAGCAGCCCTGAAGATGGTTTCCTGTGGTTTCTCCATTTTCACACTAGGCAAATACTGTGGGGCTGTACCTTGATTACGGCCAGGACCGCTTCCTTCCTACTCCTAGCTCTTTCCTATCCTGTCATTTCCACAAGACCTACTTGTGTCGGTGCGACGAGAAGCAAATTGAAATAAATAAACAATAAAAATCTTGCAAACAAACTTGTGCTTGAGGTTTCTTTCGCGTTCTATCTTCTGCCACTGGTGATCTATTCCACCTCCAGCAGTATCATGATCCCTTTACAATCTTTCTGTCCTTCTGTTCCATTTCAATAGTTCAATTCTTTATGAGTTCAAAATACTTCATCTCCTTTTCATTTTTTAAATTTATTTAGTTTAAAACAATTATTACAAAATTAAATCGTTCTCCAAATTTGAACATTCCTTTGTTTTTATTCCACCGCGAAGTGACTACAGCCATTTGTACACGGAGCGAACTATAAAGAAATAAAGTAATAATAATAATAATAATAATAATAATAATAATAATAATAATATACTGATTTTACGTCCCATTTAAAGGTTTTTGGAGCCGCCAAGGTGACGAAATTTTGTCTCGTGTGAGTTAATTTACATGCCAATAAACCGAACAAGTGGGTGCGCGTTTTAGGTCACGTATCTGTCAGCTTACATTCGGGAGTGCGGTTCAAACTCCGCTGTCAGCAGCCTTGAAGATGGTTTTTTGTGGTTCCCCATTTAAACACCCCTGTACTTAAGCAAGGCCACGGTCTATTCCTTCCCACTCCCAGCGTTTTCTGCCTCGTCGTCGACATAAGATAGTATCTGTGTCGGAACAACGTAAAAATAACACCGGACATGGCTGGGATTGAACCCTGAAACTTGAGATCAGAAAGCCAGTGCTTTTTTCTTGTAATAATGTGTTACCTTTCACTGGGATCATAAAATGTATATTCAAGTTTATGCATCCATAGATAGTACTGTGATTGCTGCCTGGGAGTCTGATTACCTCGGATGGAGTAGGGGTATTTCATTCGCCTTGACAAAGAGTGCTGCGTCGGCGAACTGTACGGAATGTACAGAAAACAACAACACGGTTCAATCCGGACTAAATAATAGATACACAAGAACGCCGTTTATCTGGCCCTCATTAATCCGGATCTCCGGTTTATCCGGATCAAAAATCATAAAAATTTATTTTTACTTATACAGTATTTCTTGTACGGAGTCGGTTCCTCTTGAATGCCTTTCCACCAAGGATAGTTAAGAACAGGAATTGGAACTAAGTTGGCCGCGGTCTATCAAAGGACCGTGCCAGCATTCGCCTGGAACTGAGAATGGGAAAGTGTGGATTCTTCTGAGTTCCTTGACACATTTGCACGCATTCCCAGATGCTCGGACGCAGATGGGAACGGCGTAAATGACTGGTGGACAAATAACTTTAATTCAGGCTACGGCATAATGACAGATGAATAAATTATTGCCTCTTGTTCCTCGGCAGGTAATGACGAGAGTAATGGTGAATTCGAAAATGAAACCGGCAATCCATCAGGAGAAACAATGGCTCATGGAGATGAAACAATGCAGCTGGACAAAGTGATGGCCTATTTCGAATCCCAGGCTGAAACCACACCGGCAGAACTGATGTTAGTAAAACGTCTTCGTGATCGTGCCGCGCGCAAACGCTATACAAACGTAAAATAGAAAAAGGTCACACATTATTTTAGTGCATAAAACAGAGTCGTAAATGTATAAAAAGTGTTCTTATATTTATTGTACAATTGAAGAAAGGTATGACTGTGCAACTCATGTTAATATACGTAACATGTACTGTATTTGTCTTTTTAGTTTTCCGGACTATCCGGATTTTTCGATAATCCGGATCAGTTCCGGTCCCACTTAATCCGGATAAACGAGCTTCTTGTTTAGTACTATTTCACGTCGTCGCGTACTACTCCTATTCCTGTCACCAACTCTTATATATGTATATGTATACTTTGTCCTAATTAAACTGTAACCGGGCGAGTTAGCCGTGCGGTTAGGAGCGCGCAGATGTGAGCTCGCATCTGGGAGATAGTGGGTTCG
This sequence comes from Anabrus simplex, assembly GCF_040414725.1. Lineage (NCBI taxonomy): Eukaryota > Metazoa > Arthropoda > Insecta > Orthoptera > Tettigoniidae > Anabrus > Anabrus simplex. The sequence continues at coordinate 144,681,670 of NC_090270.1, read as the reverse complement.
AATCTCACTGTCGGCAGCCCTGAAAATGGTTTTCCGTGGTTTCCCATTTTCACACTAGGCAAATGGTGGGGCTGTGCCTTAATTAAGGCCGCGGCCGCTTCCTTCCCATTCCTAGGCCTTTCCCGTCCCATCGTCGCCATAAGACCAATCTGTGTCGGTGCGACGTAAAGCAAATTAAAAATTTAAAAAAAACTGTAAACACTATGTTCCACGATCATCGAGAGACCGTTCAGCCTGTATATACTGACCCGCAACGCATTTTTGTAGAATAACATCTGTATTTGAGTAGCATGTAGTCTATGTTCAGTCCGAGGCGAGATAACTGAGTGAAATTACAGATGGCTTCGCTCACCAAGGTGGTTCAAATACCACTCAATGTGCATTGGATTTTAAAATTTATATATCACTTCCTTGTGGTTGGGATTCCACGTAAAGCTGGACGTACTGTGCATATAATCACGTTATCAAGAGCCACGTAAAACTAAGAGTGCTCTTCGTCTTTTCTTAACACGCGTTTGTTTCTGATTAAAATGATTATGGAAGTTTCAAACTCAATTCGTAGGCATTGGCCGTTTCGTATGTTGGAATTCTATGTAAAATCAGACAGGAAAAATTTAAAAAGGAGATAATATTTTAGAAAAACGAAGTGATTGGATCGGAGATACGTATTTTCGCTCATTGTCAGCTTCCTCTGTTAACAGTCGTCGTTAATGAAATTTGTTCAATATACAATTGCATATTTTTTCCACAATCAACTTTTTACAGAAACATGATTTAAAATTTTTTATATAGGTCAGGTGGTAGAGCGCTGGCCTTCTGAGCTCAACTTTGCGGGTTCGAACCCGACTCAGTCTGGTAGTATTTCAACGTGTTCAAATACGCCATCCTGGTGTTGGAGTTTTACTGGCAGGTTAACTCAATCCTGCGGAACAAAATTCTTAACGTTGACATCTCCGAAAACCGTAAAAGTAGTTAGTGCGTCACGAATGTTTATTATTATTATTATTATTATTATTATTATTATTATTATTATTATTATTATTATTATTATTATTATTATTATTATTATTATTGTTAAAACTTTTAAATATAATAGTACAGTACATTGAATACAGTAAGAACTGTGTTAAGAATTTAGTTATTTAAAAACATGTTCTTAAAAAATGTTGTATAAAATTTGACCTTCTTGAAAGTCATTGCGCTTTCATCTTGGAAGCGTGGATTGGCGACCACGGATCCCCTAGCTGGGTATGCCATTGCTTTCTTACTTGTGTCAGGCTCCTCGCCTTCATCTTTTCTATCCGACCTCCCTCGGTCAACTGTTCTTCTTTTCCGGACCCCGACGTTATTATATTTGCGAGGTCTAGGGAATCTTTTACTTTCACTCCCTTAATGGGCCTTCCCTTTCTTTTGCCGATACCTTCACTATTCGAGGACTTAACCTCTTCCTGTATTCACCCTGATTTGTGTTAAGAGAGTAGTGCCCAGTTGTATTTCCTGTTAAAACAATGATCACCTCACCTCAGAAGGACTGTGTTTAGAAAACTCTGAAAATCCTCCTTTAATTGTATTTATATGTGTATGTTAAGTACTCAGCTCGAAGACCGGTTGGATTCCCCATAACTGCACCATCGGCTGCCACTTAAGGGGCATACAATAAAAATGAGGAATGATATATTTTCCCGTTGCTTTCCTGACTGAGCCAGAAAGCGCTAGTATATATTAGCCTGCCAAGCCTATTGAAAAGTGCATGTTAACTGACCCTATGAGCACTACTTTTACACCATTCACAACAGGGACTTACTTAATGAGAAATAGTATTAATAATATTGCTCATACCTCTGTCACCTTCATATTGTCAAAACCAAGGATGAAACAAGTTCGGGTCAATAAAAATAGCAAATTTGTTCTAGCCCATTCCAGAAAATAAATTGTATTTATACATACTACGTCTCACCGAGATTGGATCTGGGCTTCTTTTTATTGTGTGAAAGTTAATGTATTTGTGCAGTTTTAAAAACTCGCGCCTTATGCACGAACTGCAACCGACAGATCATTACAATTTCTGCGCGCTTCAGTTGAACACGTGCTGCATTCCTGGCCGCTTGTTGAGTAGCTGCGAGCTTCTTGTGGAAGCTCAGTCTCACCATAGTAATCATTGTCATACACCAAAAACTGTGTATTTCCATATGAGTGAACACAATCAATTAAAAATTTATCTCAGCCTAAATTCAGTATTAATTTTGAATTCGCATATCATCCATGGCCGCAAAAGTTTCACAACGCAGCTAAAAGGCACTGATGTATTCAATTTTGGTATAAAAGTAACATTATTATAATCTCAATAATATTGTGAACAACCCACATGATGTACATGTACATATAGTCTACATACGTAGGTTTATTTGTTAAAAAATCAATTTTCTATATATGGATAACTGTAATATGGGATTCATAAGTTAAGGAAAATAATACGACAACAAACAATCATTCCTGCTAGCGATATTTGAGTTAAGAAAATATATTTTTTATTAATTGTTACGCCTTTATATTAACATTTTGAAATCTTGAAAATACCAAAGTTCAATGTCTGAATTTCTTTTGTTTGACTACTCATGGAATATCCTGTATCCGTTGCACAGATTACGGAAATATCTATGTGGAAATAAGAACCAAACGATGACAACTATTTTCCTTACTCAGTTGATTGCACTCATGTTTAAATCACTAAATGTTGAGATACATGTACAGTACAATTGGAGAGAGTAGATAGTTGCGTAATTATGATATATTCAGTCCATTCATGCACGCACTCAGTCACTCATTCACTTAGGCAGTCAGTATTTCGTTTATTCATAATGGAATGTTCAATTCAGTCCATCAAAGCCATTCATTCATTCATTCAAGCACTCATTCATCAATGAATGCTCTCTCCCCGGTTAGTGGTTATCCGTGACTGGTTGAGAAGTGTGTTATTCATTCATTCATTCATTCGTCCTTTCATTCATGCACGATCACAATTCAACCATGTAATTTACCATTCACCAATTCATGCAGTCATTCACACATTCATTTCAGTCATAATGTACAGTATGTTGTAATTGTAGGATAACTTTATAAGAATTGTGACGCAAAAGTAAGCACTAAATAAGCTAAGGGAGGGGAGGATACATCTTGTCCTAGACTAGATAACATTGCTAAGGTCTAGGACAAAATAAACAATATTTAGTGTAGTATCAGTCAAATTATTCTAAGGATGAGATGTAATACCTGTATCGAATTTAGTGATTTGCAGTAAACGTATGCTCTCTCCCCATTCTCAAGTGATACGAAACTAGGGGATGGGAGTATTCTTTTCTATTCTGTTCTAATAACACTGTATTCTTCTGTTTTCTTTCTTTGCCGTTTCTCCCTCATCCGTTTTGGGTCACGGGTACGACCTGCGCAGTACAGCTAGAGGTGCAGTTAATAGGAAACCAGTCGCGAGAAAGCTATACCAGTACGTTGGGCGTTAAAATGTGTATGTTGCGGTATTTATAGTACTGGACGTTGATGAAGCCGATAAAAGTATTGCAACCACCATCTTTCGTAATGTAAGCAATTACTTGTTCTCAGTTAATTGATATTAATCTCATGTGCTGAGTGCCCGGCTCCATGGCTGAATGGTCAGCGTTCTGGTATTCGGCTCAAAGGGCTACGGAGCTCGATGCCTCGCCAGCCGGGAACTTCAACTGCGTATGTTTGATTCCTCTATTTCTGGTTCTGAGTGTTTCTTCGTGATATACTTCTCTTAATCTATATGTAGCATTCAACACCACCGACTATTACGGAAAGAATAATAGTGAATATATCGAGTCACTTAACGTTGGCATACGGCCGTAAACAGCCACGTGCAATGCTGATCCCAATAAATTAGGAAGAAGACTAGAATGAGGGAATCTCGTATAAGGAGTGATCGGGGAATCTAAAAAGGGGGATAAGAAAATTGCATGGTGAAATATTTGTAATTCGTCATGTCCATAATAGAAGAACGTTCGTTGTTGTGTTCCAAAGATTTCGGAATAATGGGTCTCTTCATCTCTGTATTGGGAGTGATATGATATTATTGGTTTTTAAATCTCCCATACTACTTTCTTATGGTTTTTGGAGGCGTCGAGTTGCCATAATTTTGTCTAGCAGGAGTTATTTACCGTGTCATACCGACACGAGTCCGACTCGTTAGCTGAATGGTCAGCGTACTGGCCTTCGGTTCAGAGGGTCCCGGATTCGATTCCCGGCCAGATCGGGGATTTTAACCTTCATTGGTTAATTCCAATGGCCCGGGGGCTGGGTGTTTGTGCTGTCCCCAACATCCCTGCAACTCACACACCACACATAACACTATCCTCCACCACAATAACACGCAGTTACCTACACATGGCAGATGCCGCCCAGCCTCATCGGAGGGTCTGCCTTACAAGGGCTGCACTCGGCTAGAAATAGCCACACGAAATTTAAAAAATTAAACCGACACGAGGCTGACGTACTATCCGCTAAACTTTTAGTGATACTTCGGCTCCTCAGTGCTGAATCGATAGACCTCGGTTAATTTCGAGCTTCGTATTGGCAACGTCTGACACAAAAAATATGAATCGATTACGCATCGCCGTGAGACATCTGGCGGTATAATGTCAACACTTTAAATACTGTTGCTATTTACACAGCAAAGTCAGGTTAATCTTGAACATGAGTGAGGAAAATCAAAGTACATCATAGGAACAACCTAGAAATCCTACACGGAAACGACGGTTTAGAAAATGCATATCGATCGATTATACTATCGATTCAATTCAGATATCATTTCCATTCATTTGACAGTATTACCGGAACCGTTGTAGCTTCCTCCTTACTCCTCACCCCCCAAAACGAAGTGTCACTAAAAGTTTCGCGGATATTATTTGGGCACATTCAAATACCAGGATCAAACCTGCCAACTTCAGCTCAAAGGACCTGAGCTACTCATCCTGGCTTGTCAAGGGTGGCGTGGACTACGTCATATTGGGGAACTATGGCGAGAAGGGGTTTTATGACTTGTCAAGGATAATAATTAATGTTAGGTTAATTATGGAAATTCAGCTCCTCTTCTACTATTAAAGTCGCAGAATGACGGAATTTTCCCCAGAAAACTGGCTCTCTAACATGCCAGTACATTTACTAGTACAAGTCTCCCGCGTTTGAGGATGCTGAAACGTCCAGCTGCTGCGTCAGATTTGATTCCCAACCTACAGTACAGAAAGTGAGCACCTAATCAAGTATGATTTGATGCTGATCTTGTTTAAGAGGGACTGTCTGTAATTTCAAGAGCCTATGCACAAGTATGTATGTATTTCTACCAGTTGAGTCATATGAACAGCTATTTGATTCATATCATCACGAGTGGATGCAGCACCACCACGAAGCAGATTAGTTTCTAATGTATGATTCTTGCAACAATGCAAAAATTGTGTTGGTTATATTGCATTACTATTCGGAATGGAGTCGTTATTACACGCATGGATATAAGGAAACCGTCAAGAACTACATTATAATAATTATTTCATCAAAACAGAAGCTTTAGAGAACTACTTGAAATATTCGGGCTGCCTGCAACCCTGGCAGGTACTAATTGTAATCAGCTTTCATAGTTCTTACCTACTTTCCTTTCTACAACAAATAGATCGCCAGGTACCGTTTTTGCACCTCGTCAATACAGAAGGTTTCTGAATTCTAGATCATATTTTTCCTATTCTCTGGATTAAGTTGTGAGATCCAATCATTTGACGTCGTCGTTCTCCGATGTTAGTCTACTCGGATGACTTTCCTGGGGTACTTCGAAGAAGTTTGGTCATTGTGCGAATCGTATACCAAAACATCTCAAGTAGCCATCTACTGAATTTCAGTTGAGTTTCGAAACGTCTATGTACTTACATCAGTGAACCAAATGGAGGTGGTGTTTGATTCCAACATGAGCAAAATAGAGAAATGTTCGCTCCAAGTAATTCCTGATGACCTCATAAAAATATATTCGTCTGTGGAAGGGATACACAGTTCCAGCCCCAAGAGTCTTGGGGTAACTCTTGAACAAGATACTCTCTTTTAAGACGGTTCTTCCATGAGTTCTTAACTTGGAATCGTTAAATAGTGACCATGGGACCAGTAGATAAGTCTGGAATCGATCTTTGCCTTCATCTTATCTATTCGAACTTACTTGGTCAACATTTTTCTTCGTCCGGCTTTGACGGTATTACGTCTGAGGAGTCTTCATTTTCGTATCTTTCAATTTCTTCTTTCTCTCTAGGATCTGAGTTAGGAGAAATGGTTATCAATATTAAATTCCCATCAACAAATCTGAAAGATGTGATGTTTCGTGGCCTTCGAAGAGGCCTGGTACAGCTCTTTCTAGTTGACACTCATGGACGAGCTTATGAGCTTTAAGGATAAGCACAAGGAGGAACCACACCCGTCAGAAACGTTCCGAATTTAGGCATGGAGCTTAGCAGTTAAAGTAATTTTATCCACAATCGGGCGTTGTTCATTAGTCTGAGTGAGTCTTAGACATATTGAGAGGTACAGTATATTACAATGTAACTACTCGAACCCTGTGCGGTGCAGTTGCATCCAGTCTGCTGTTTTGCTCTTTGTTTTGGGTCACGTCGAACCTCCAAGCGTAGGAATACAAAAATAACAAACTAGACCAGGATATGAGAAACCGTTGACAGAATCTATTTTTCTTTTCTTTTTTTTTTTGCTAAGGGCTTTACGTCGCACCGACACAGGTAGGTCTTATGGCGACGATGGGATAGGAAAGGCCTAGGAGTTGGAAGGAAGCGGCCGTGGCCTTAATTAAGGTACAGCCCCAGCATTTGCCTGGTGTGAAAATGGGAAACCACGGAAAACCATTTTCAGGGCTGCCGATAGTGGGATTCGAACCTACTATCTCCCGGATGCAAGCTCACAGCCGCGCGCCTCTACGCGCACGGCCAACTCGCCCGGTGACAGAATCTATCACTTGCAGGTTATACGTCATCTTCAGTGAGTATAATGGATTTGGTAAGAGTGACACTTCGAATATTTCGACACTGGTCCACGTGCGTAGAAGACTTCTTTCTACAAGAAGGATTCCTCTCCAGTATTATATTTCTCACGACGAAAAGTGGATTTCTCTCATAAGACGGATATTTGGGTTGGACCATATCGGTTGCAACGAAACTTGGTAGGATGATCAATCAATGGATCAGAACATCGCTGCATGCCTGCTGTTATTATATGGGCTGTCCACAAAATAATGAACCGTACAAGGATCAAGGGAGGCCTTCGAGCCCCACAGTCAAAATAAATTGTTTCTTTTAGTGAAATATATGTTAAATGGTTGTTAGGAAATTATTGTTATTTGAGTCATAAGTTAACTACCATGATAAACTAAATAATTTTGAAGCTTTTTCTTACCTTTAAATGGTAATAAAAACCGCTATGGTTTGTCTACTTACAAATATCATTCATTTTCACATCAGCCTTGACAAAGTAGGTTCCAATGATACACAAAATGACAACAATGATAATAATATAAAGAATAAAAGTAACCGGATTATTGACGCAACAACACTGGCTATTCTTAGATTAGCAGTTAGTGTGAGCCTGTAATGTTACAGATAAAATAGTCTGTTTACGTATTGTTCCTGTGAGTCAACATGAGTCAAAATCAATTTAGTGTTGAAGAAATAAACAGGATGTTGGAAGAGGAGGACGATGTGGAGCAAACATTTTTTGATTCTTCGTGTCTCATTTGCGTTTGTGACTAATATTTGGGTGGATTTAATTTTGAGGTCAGATGATGTTAAAGATGATGATGATGGTAAGAGACATTCTTTGACAGATAATTATGTTAAAAAAGGAATAAAATTGTAATCTGCTTGAAATATAAGCCCAAAAATAACACTGACCGTCAAAAAAAATTATTCGTAATTGATTTGCGTTTGTCACCAATATCTGGGTGAAATGAATTTCAATGTTATATTTTATACTAAAGTTTAACTTACAAATTATTGGTTAAATGCTGTTTAATCCTAATACAGTATATTGTTACATAGATGCTAGTATAATAAGCTTGTAGAGCAAGGAATTCTGTTCATGTTGTTAACATCTTATTTTGAGTATAAAGTACAGTATAAAAGCATATATCTGAATACTATCTGTAGTACACATCGTTTATAGGAAAATCACACAAAATGTGCATGATTACATGTTTGTCCACACCTCAAATTGTTCTCCAGGTTCTGAGGCACGTAAGTGGACATACCTCTCCCTGCCAGCGGCTTGTCATGACGTACGCGCTTCATTGCTCTCTGGTGTCCTTTGCAGTCTCATATTTTTTTTTAAATCTTGATCTCTTTCTTCCGATATAAACGAAAGCCAAGTATCGGTTTAATGTTAAAAAATACTGACAAGTGTACAAAGCCTTTAAAACATTGCCGAAACGATATCGGCTATAGAGAGAGCTAGTTTTCATTTTATTGGACTTTTGCATGATTGCCACTGATATTCAACTTGCTTTTCACTTTATCGAAAAAATATATACAACTTTATTCTCCATGAGCTATTTTCCTGTAAAGCCAGCCCCAAGAGAGATACATCGAGTTTTATTCTTTAGGCCCCTCCTGAAGCCCCTCCTCCTGGTGAAAGTTTCGGACAACGTATAGCTAAAATCCTACTCGACCTCTGATACCATCCACCCATCCATTTTCTCCTGATGCTGCAACGAACACAGGCAAATATTGAACTGAACTCCACACAGGTCATTACAATGATGTCGGTGTTCTTGTCAGAATACAAGAATAAATGACAGGAATGTCGCGGTTAAAAACAATGCTATCATATTAAATGCTCGATCAAATGGAAAACGGCACAAGTTTTCACTTTTAACGATCAATATTATACTGCCTTTCTAACAGTCCCAGATTTTCCGGAGGTGAAATGACCAGGCCGCAGACAGCCGTCAACATTCCTCTGCACACTGCTCATTTCAACCGGCGCTTCAGAGTAGGGATCGAATAGCTGGAATACTATGACGAACCAGTGAGTTACATGCCAATAATTATCAGGAAATTTATGAACCAGAGGAGTGGTATGCTTCTACTTTCTACCAAAATCCAGGCAGGCTCTTTTACTCGGGATGCACCTGTAACCCCATATACAGGAGATGAGTGGCAGCCGAAGAAACAAAGCGCATCAAAACAAACACTGGTCAATATGCTATTGTTGATCAATTTTATGAGCTTTCGATATTGTAGGCCTTCATATTTAGTTATCTTCCGACTTTGTGATATTAGGGCATCTAGTGAAAAGGGAGCTCTTCTTTCTTCTTTTATGATTCCCTCTTGTCTTGTTTTTCGAGTGATCGTTCCTTTAAGGCTTTTTCCTCATTTTTATAATCATCTTCACAATTTTACTTCTCGATATGGATTTCACACCTTAAGACAATCTTGACAAAAAGAGAAAGCTATCGCCAGTTAACACAATTGAACAGTATTTCAAAGTTGCAATGCTCGGCGTTGATACGGACCTAATAACAAAAATGGAAATATATGAATATGTCTATTATCTTAGCTGGTATGGTTAAAGCGTATGACATAAGTCGTCGAAAATTTAATTCTATATAACTTTAGCTATGCAGTATTCATCGATATGGCCACTGCTAGATTTTTGAGAATTACATTTCAGCCCTTTCCCTAAACCACCATTTCACTCAGCGTGAATACAGTAATGTGTGTAGCCTAGATTGTAGTGCCTTATTCCCCGACTTTAAATACCGATTTTGTTTACATTCTCTTCAGCCATTTGTTCGTGATGCGCGTACATACATACATATAGATATGACGGTAAATTAAAAAGTTCATGTCCTTGTTACTGTGGACTCGACCGATAGGAAATATATATATATATATAGTAGTCCCCTTTGCTATACACAACTAGCAGTGTTTCTGAAGGTCTTGGAAGCAAGCAGGGAAATTGTCAACTGCGATGCCTGTAAGCTCGTGTGTTCCAGCCCGTTCGTTGGATGTCTACAATATCTTGATGAAGCTTTCTTTCAGTCGCGATTTCACTCGCGGAAACGAGAAAAAGTCGCATGGGGAGAGGTCTGGCGAATATGGTGGGTGTGGGACGACAGTGACGGAATCTCTGGCCAGACATTCGGTAACTGACAAAGCAGTGTGAGGTCTTGTATCATCGTGCAGTAAAAACCAGTCCTGTGACTGACACAAATCAGGGCGGCGACGTCGAATTGCTTGTCACAAAAGTTTCAAGACTTCGATGTAAGGAGTTTGGTTCACTGTTTCACTTGGTGGAACGTACTCATGGTGAACTAACCCTTTACTGTCAAAGAATGCGATCAACATTGTCTTTATTATCGAAGTTTGACGTTTGGCTTTTTTCGAAGCTGGTGATCCAGGACTCCACCATTCTGCAGGTTGACGTTTCGTGTGGAGGTCATACTGGTAACACCAACTTTCATCCCCAGCAATAATCTTTGTTGGAAATGTGGAATCACGTCTGGCTCTATCCAGTAGTTCCGTAGCAATCTTCGTGTTTCCTCTTTCTGGTCGTCTGTTAGGGTGTGTGATAGTACAGATATCACACCCTCGCACTGTATCTAGAAGTGAGAGATGTTATTGTCAGCATTCGAATTATTATTATTATTATTATTATTATTATTATTATTATTATTATTATTATTATTATTAGTAGTAGTAGTAGTAGTAGTAGTAGTAGTAGTAGTATTTCAGTTGTATATTTTGGAATTAATATTTTTTAAGCTGGGGTCTCCATATGTGTATGAGTGATTTGTTTTGTACTACGGTTCCGAAAACATTGCTATTTTAACTTTGAAACTTTGCATGAGTTATTTGGAACTAAACAGAGTCCGTTGATGTTGTAGTCGGAAATCTTCGATGAGAGTCCGTTGATCTGTGATTGTCTTGTGGCACGGGGAAGGTTCAGGGCGTCATCTTGACAAGAGGATCTACTCGTGATTGGCTGGTCAGGATCAATCTCGACGTATCATGTGAAGGGAGAAGGAAGCTGTTGTCTATATATGCATCTAATGAAATGGCGAGAAGGACACACGGGAATGAAGTACACAATGGACTGGACTGGACTGTACTTCAAACGTTTGTGTAACGTAGTATTATTATGTTTGTGGAACGTGAATGACCTACAACTGTGGAGTGCTTAGACACTGTGTATTGTATCACTTGTGGCGGCTTGGAATTATATGTTGGTGAATGCTGTGGGGTGCTATATCTCAGACTTTCCAGAATGTACGTTTTAGAACGACAAGCGTGTGTTGCTCAAGTTAATGTATCTTTAAACCAAGTGTTAGAGTCAGTGAACACAGTATTATGAAGTATCTGTGTGATATAAGTGCCAATTATGAGGATCTGCAAGATGTGTTGATACAGAGACAGTGAAGGGTACTCATGTACGGATATGTGCATTGTTCAACGGAATAACTGCAAATGGTAGCTTGGTCCTCGCTTTTTTAACCCACTGTTTTCGTTGTTCTTCTTCTTGTTGTTGTTGTAAATATGGAGTCTTTCAGCGGTATTTGTGAGTGTATTTTATATATATCGAAATGTGTTGATGAGGTGCTGATGCACGGATTTTATTGAGAATATGGTTAGTTATTTAAGAATCAGTGGAGTTGTCCATGAACTTAGGTGCAGTTCCTACCTATTTAGTCGTTTTCAGAAGGTTAGGCAAGGCCTGAAGCAGATGTACCAGTACGCAGCTTTTATGTACACGGCCTGGGAGAGAAAGAATAAATAATCATATTCTACCAAAATTCCAGGGATCCATTCTGGTGAACTCTGGCGGCCATAATACGAGCATTTCGACTAATTATTTTTATTAATTTACTTCAATTATTTTATAAAACTTTTTTGAGTAATTTTACTTATTCAAATATTATTGTTATTCACATAATATTACAGATGTGCGGGAGGAGTTTTGCATTCAGTTTCCGTTTCCTTCAATCGTCGCCTAAAATCTTATGACACACGTCAGCTCTTCTGATTTCGCACGCACAGTTACACAACGGGCTTCTTGTAATACGAGGCAACTGCCTTACACTCTTCACATTTACATCAGAATGTGGTGTAGACGGGCGGCCAGTTCTGGGATAGTCTGGCACTGAATCTCTGCCTCCCGAAACCTATTGTGCCACTTGAACACACGACTTCTTGACAGTGCATCGCTTCCATATGCTTTTGTAATCATTGTCCACGTTTCAATAGGGGTTTTCCCAAGCTTAATTCAAAACTTAATGTTCACTCTTCGTTCACAATCAGCGTCCATTGTGTCACTGTCACTAAACAAAACAGAGTCGCTAAGCACAGCCCTGCCACCTAGCAACCTCAGAAATATAACACTTGTCCCGGAATTTTTCTGACAATGGGTGTATGTATATATGTAGAGAGAGAGAGAGAGAGAGAGAGAGAGAGAGAGAGAGAGAGAGAGAGATTTCTCCAGTTCGTGCGCAAGGTCTTTCAACGTCGTCATCAACAAACTGATCCCACCCACAAGCTGTTTTCAGAAATTAATTATATTACCACTGATTTTAAGTCAAACTTCGGTGGTTACACAAAAAACGTTTAGCTGGCTCAGTCAGTATTATGAATTTTCTAACTAAAGTATACGACAGCTCATTAATATAACTATTTTCCGTGGTTTCTCATAGATGATGTATGGATCCAGTTGCTGTTTTCGTACGACTCCATTTGCTGAGATTACAACTATAATAATATAAACTGTTTGATGTTTCCAGTGAGGTTCGATTTCTGATGCTGGATACCTTTATTTTATTTTTCTTTAATTTTCATAATTTGGGAGATTGGTATGTTAATACCGATCTGTTCTTATGCACCTTATCTGTGACAATGAAATATAGCGTGATAGCAGGTACTGAACTCTTCGTGGTGAACGAAGAATTCCAGTGTATTTTATATCTTTGATCTTTAGTTATAGCTTGTTTTTGGAGTACGTAATAAGTTATGACAATTTGTCTGTTGCTTGTTCGCCCTGCTTACACAGATTCTTCTAGCTACGTTGTCATGTTTTTGTACATAGTCCTTCTGTACAGGTACTGGGTTTGCCGACAGTATATGATCAGTGGCTTCACACTTGCTTTGACAGTTCCGACATGTCTTTGATATACATTCAATAGATTAGTATTATTCAGATCTTTCTGATACATTAAAACCTCATTTCAAGCGTAAATACAAAATGTCAATGAGGTGCTGTGTTTAAGAGACCGTTTGGAACATCTGGGAACGTCTTCTTATAACAACGTTTCTTGAAATATGCATTCGTTTCTTAGACTTTAATTGAGCTGAAATTTGCTATGAAATCATGATCACATAAGAATTTTGTCCTTTTTGTAAATTATATAAAGCTTTGCCTGGAAGCCAACTTGTGCTCTATCTTGGGGAGTGTGACTTGAAATGCGGGAGAATGATGTGACAGTAGTGGGAGTTTACGATGTTCATCGTAAGGACTATTACAGCCCCTTGTTTGATCGCTGCCATAAACGGCTTTGTTTTTGTCCCATTACAGTTAGCAACGTGACCCGACAACATTAAGCCCAATCTGGATGTGATTCGTCCTGGCAATTGTTTTAATGGCTCGTTGGCCCACCAGTTATAAGCACATTCAATTTAACTTTGCCTCATAGATAGAGAGTATTCACGGTGAAATATGAGGACAGAAGCTTTTATGGTGATAGAATATCTAGATTGTTCACCGTCTATATACATAACAACAACAAAAAAGCAATAAAAGACAATTTTTGAAAGTCATACATGGATTTCGGTTACATTACAATAAATGGAAAATGATTTCATCCGATGGGTTACTATTACTAGTGATTTTAGTTCACGGCAGATGGTTCTAATCCTTTGAGCTGGATACATTGATAGGCTTTGCTCAAATTACGATGTCAATAATCAGTTAGGTCGTTTTTGTACTTTTGTATCACTAGGTATAAGGTTCGACGACTGAGTGGATATCATACAGGGTTTTGATGTGTAAAATGTTGTATAATTCACTCTCCTGCATTAAGACGGGCATGGGCATTATTACAGATTGCTCACAGATATGTGTTTCTAGTACGTAAGTCTGTCTTCGGCAGCCGAAATTGTTATGTGAAAAGTAATTGAAAACTAGGTCAATCTGTCAATATATATTATGCGTGAGTTCTACAGAGGGTCGATAATCGTAATTATTATTTAAAATGTAATTGAAAATGTTAAATCAATTTGTTTTGAACTGTTTTAGCATTTTTGGGTACCATTTCACTCAATGTGCCCGTTGTTCCTCTGAAAGTGAATGGGGCACCCAAAGGGAACAAACCTTTCTAATATGGATGGTCGTGTAGAATTGAATTAATAGATGGTGCAGGGATGTGGAGGGTCTTTTCTACCTGGCGATACGTCAACCGTCTCTCTTGCTGCAACATATTCCTAACAGCTTCGGTCAGATGGTCGCCCAAAACGAGGATCGTCTTCAACCCCAAAATTTCCCCTCTGGAACTCTTTGTACCAGCGGGAAAATGTTGTCCGATGTGGACAGTTTTTCCCCAGCACAAGAGCCATTTCCCCCAGGCACTGGTCAGCGGTTAATCCACGAGCAAAATTGCGCTATATTCACCTTTAGACCACACTGCCATTTTAACTTGCTTTCAGTCCCACTACTTGGTAACAACTGGTGTGAAGGTCGCGCCTTGCTGTCTTCTAGACCGGTTTTCAGCCCTCTTATTATTCTTCACCATAACAGGGGTCCGAATCGTTGGCTGAATTGTCAGCGTGCTGACCTTCGGTTCAGAGGGTCCCGGGTTCGATTCCAGGCCGGGTCGGGGATTTTAACCTTCATTGGTTAATTCCATTGGCCCGGAGGCTGGGTGTTTGTGCTGTCCCCAACATCGCTGCAACTCACCCACCACACACAACACCCCCTCCACCACAATGACACGCAGTTACCTACACATGGCAGATGCCGCCCACCCTCATCGGAGGGTCTGCTTTACAAGGGCTGCACTCGGCTATAAATAGCCACAAGAAATTAATTAAAACCATAACAGGGGTGTCCAGCCAACCGTTTTTGCGTATTGCAAAACATTCCTAATGTCCTTTGTATAGCCAGCCATTCAACCACTCTTTTGTCTAGTTCAATTACACCCATTTTTGCGAGTGGCCTGCCATGATCTACCCTATTAATCGCCTTAGATAGGTAAATCGCAATACAGTCCATTTGACCTCCTGAATGTAAAATAGCCAGACAGAGTGGCTCAGACGGTAATATCCTTCATGCAAAAATCTATAAAGTATTTTGGGATAAGGTACTATATCCTAACCGATTGTCTTAATATATTTCCAGAAATCTTATCAATTCCAGCTGATTTTCTAATTCAGCTGTCTGTCCCAGATTGACTTTGTTATCGTAAGTAAATGTCATTACTTCGTTAGTATTTGTCATCTCGTCTATCTGGACATTATCCTTGTATCCAACCATCTTTACATACTACTGACTGAATCATTTTGCTTTCTGTAGAGCCCCATTTACAGACTCCCCCTTGTTCCTTAATGATTTCTGGAATGTCCTTCTTGGAACCTGTTTCTGCTTTAAAGAACCTATATATACCCTTCCATTTTCATTAAAATTTGTATGACTGTTACTTGCCATCATGTTACCCTTAGCTGACTTCTTCTCTAGACTTAGTTTCGTAGTAAGTCCCTTCAGTTTCTCCTTACTTTCACAACAGTTTCTAATCCTATTTACTTCCAACCTGCACCTGCACCTCCTTGTTATTCTATTTACTTGTCTGTTATAATATAGCGGGTCTTTTTCATTCCTTACCACATTTCTTTTCACATTCCTCAAAAATTGCTTTAAACCCGTCCCACAGTGTTTACATTTATATTTACCGATTTATTGCGATCAAAATTACTGTTATTTAAACTCGCTCATGCCTGTATTATCAGCCATAAGGTATTGTCGAATAGTCCTACTTTTACAACCTACCTTTCTGTCGCATTTATTTTTTAACTACGAAAAAACTTCCTAATCACTAAAACCATCTATTAATTATGTTTCTTTATACAGCTCATCTGTTTTCACCAGCACCACGTCCAGAATATTATTCACTGTAGTTGGTTCCATCACTTTCTAATTCAGCTGTCTGTCCCAGATTAACTTGTTTGCCATTTGTTGTTCCCACATAGCTTATTATCTTATCAAATAATTCCGAACCAGCGTCCGCGCCACCCTTTCCTGGTTTGTACATTACAAAAGCAATTTTCGTGTTATCTTTAGAGATGAGCTCTGCACATAGAATTTCATGTTTGTCATCTTTGACTTTTTCGTAGCTTACAAATTCTTGTTTCACCAGAATAAATACCCCCCCTCCTACCATTCCTATCCTATCTCTATGATAAATACCCCAGTTCCGTTAGAAAATTTCCGCATCCATTATATCATTTCTGTCCGACTCGTTGGCTGAGCGGTCAGCGTACTGGCCTTCGGTTCAGAAGGTTCCGGATTCGATTCCCGGCCGGGTCGTAGATTTTAACCTTTTTAACGTTAATTCCTGCGGAACGGGGGCTGGGTGTATGTGTTGTTTTCATCCTCATCAGGACGCGCAGGTCGCCTACGGGAGTCAAATAGAAAGCCCTGCACCTGGCGAGTCGAACCCGTCCTGGGATATCCCGGCACTAAAAGCCATACGACATTTCATTTCATATCATTTCTCAACCATGATTCAAATCTTATTACAATATCTTGTATATATATATAAAATTACTTGAATTATATTCCTTTCTTTACAATACTTCTACAGTTCATCCCTTCCAGAACCCTGTACCCTTATCACCGCTCTCTAGTCGACCCTGTTTCCCTGAATTTACCTCCCTATAACCCTTCTAAACAAACTTCTAAATTATACGTACCACTACGGTTCAAGTACAGGTATGAATTACGCTATATTGCACTGATTGTGCAACAATAAAACATTAACAATAAGAAAATAATAATATGTAATAATAATATTGCTTTTACGTCCCACTAACTATTTTTGCCGGTTTTCGGAGACACCGAGGTGCCGGAATTTTTCCCACAGGAGTTCCTTTACGTGCTAGTAAATCTACCGACACGAGGCTGATCTATTTTAGCACCTTCAAATACCACCGGGCTGAACCAGGATCGAACCTACCAAGTCGGGATCAGAAGGCCAGCGCCTCAAACATCTGAGCCATTCAGCCCCGCAAGAGGTAATAAGGATTGAACTTGAACAGTAACCAGTTTTTCATAAATTAAATGACAACAATGAAACAAGGAAAAAGAGGTGCAGTCATGTCCCAGTAACGTCATGACCGGACTGTCAACATGTAGGCCATGTATATAATCTTATTAAAGCCGAGCTCGATAGCTGCAGTCGCTTAAGTGCGGCCAGTATCCAGTATTCGGGAGATAGTAGGTTCAAATCCCACTGTCGGCAGCCCTGAAAATGGTTTTCCGTGGTTTCCCATTTTCACACCAGGCAAATGCTGGGGCTGTACCTTAATTAAGGCCACGGCCGCTTCCTTCCTACTTCTAGCCCTTTCCTGTCCCATCGTCGCCATAAGACCTATCTGTGTCGGTGCGACGTAAAGCAACTAGCAATCTTATTAAAGTTCTAATTCGACACGTTTTGAATTGGACACCATACCATTCCTCTTATCATGAAGTCTATCATGGTATTCCGTATATTCTAAAATTATCTGGTTAATATAACAATTAGGAATATTAATCGAGTAACATGTGACAAATATCCGAAGTTTATGGAGCTTCTATCGGTATAGTACGTATAATATTTACAGAATGTAGGCCCTATAATTTGTCGCCCTCACACTTATCTAAGTGGTTATTTTAACGGTATAATCTTGAAATAGGAGGAATCACGAGCGTATGCCTAACCTCGATCATGAAGGCTCGTTGAATTTCACCAACAGTTTCACCTTAGCATTTGGTAAGAAAGCTACGAATATCCTGCAGAAAGTTGAAGAAAATTTGAATAGAAAATGGATGGATATTTTGTCGTAAGTACTTGACTTGTTCCTCCACTGCTTTTCCCACATCCTGGTGGAGTCGCACATGTGGTTTACGATCAGATGCCCCTCTTGTCGTCATCTCTGTGAGGTAGGATGTGGTTGGTTGAGTGGTGTACTATCCGCGTCTCACGAGAAGTCGCGACAGCCTGTTGCTACGGCACGAGTAACAGCCACAAACATTAGGCGAGATAAACAGTGCGAGCTCTTTGAAAGAGGTGCGTGTTCATTATCGAACTGTTCATTATACAGTACTTACAGTAAATACGTAACTAAAGTGACCTGCACTATCAATATGAAACTTCACAGCAGCACTTTAGTTCACAAGAATCACCGTGAATGGAACTGATGTTTCTTGTCAGGCCTTGAGACTTGAGATTGGCGCATGCGCACGGAACCGATGTTTCTTGTCAGGACTTGAGACTGGCATATGCGCAGCAGCAGCCACGATTACCACTCGCACCCCTTACTGCGCATGCACGCGACTTCTCGTCAGATCACCATAGTGTTGTGTGTACATGAAGAGGGGTTCCTGAGTCCCAGAAATTGACCAGACAGAGTTAAAATCACCGTCTCGGTGGGAATCTACCCCGAAACCCTCTGAATTTAAGACGTCGTCGTTGAACATTCAGTTAAGGAACCGGACAACGTAAGTAACTGGCAATCGTCTTTATTTTTCGCCTTGCTCTTGTTTAATGAGTATTTAATTTGGCCACACATTGAAAGTAATTTGCAACCGGCTCACTTACTGACTGACCGGGCGAGTTGACCGTGCGCGTAGAGGCGCGCGGCTGTGAGCTTGCATCCGGGAGATAGTAGGTTCGAATCCCACTATCGGCAGCCCTGAAAATGGTTTTCCGTGGTTTCCCATTTTCACACCAGGCAAATGCTGGGGCTGTACCTTAATGAAGGCCACGGCCGCTTCCTTCCAACTCCTAGGCCTTTCCTATCCTATCGTCGCCATAAGACCTATCTGTGTCGGTGCGACGTAAAGCCCATAGCAAAAAAAAAAAAAAAAAAAAAAAAACTTACTGACTGACTGTCTGAAGAGCCAAATTATTGCTTTCTTTTTTTTCTTTTGCTATTTGTTTTACGTTGCACCGGCACAGATAGATCTTATGGCGACGATGGGATAGGAAAGGCCTAGGAATGGGAAGGAAGCGGCCGTGGCCTTAATTAAGGTACATCCCCAGCATTTGCCTGGTATGAAAATCAGAAACCACGGAAAACCATCTTCAGTGCTGCAGACAGTGGGGTTCGAACCCACTATCTCCCAGATGCAAGTTCACAGCTGCGAGATCCTAACCGCACGGCCAACTCGGCCGGTGTTTTAATTTTAGCTACGCAGCACTGCTGGCGAACATCCGGGCTGAGTGTCGTGGACTAGAGGCCTCTTGAGCCCAATTTGTCAGGTTCGATCGTGTCTCAGTCCGTTTGTACTCGTTCGCCAGCTTCGAGTTGTTAAGTTTACTGACGTGTAAAGGAATTCCTGCGGGACCATATTCAGACACCTCGGCGTCTCTGTAAACTGCAAAAGGAGTTAATCGGGCGTAAAACCTGTATATTATTATTAAAAATATTACTATGGTATTGAGTACTACTTGGATACCTGGTACAAGGAAGATTCACTGTTATAATTATACAGGCTGTACCCGTGATAATATCACAAACTTTAAGGGATGATGGAGGGCGCCAGATGGATCACTTTTAGATAAAGAACCATGTTTCGGAAAATATCGAGTTAAAATCTAAGCAAAATTCTCCTCATTTAATTCCGTTTACCTGCACAAGTTTCACAAGCTGCTCCATTTACAATAAATATTCCAACTGGCGTCCCCCTGCGTCAATACAGTCATGGCATCGTTGCACGAAATTCGGTCGTACTCGTTGAGTTATTATCATAGCCTCTTCTGCTCGTCGGGATCGCCTCCCCTACCGTACTCTTAGCACATGTAGTGTACAGTACAGTCGGAGTTATCTGACCGATTTTTGCTTTAACTTTTGACTGCCGGCCGCAGTAGTTGGTCTACTAATCCCAAGTTAACGGGTTCAAACCCGACTGAGGCCGGTGGCTTTTAAGGGTATTTAAAGGTGACAATCCCATGTCCTTGACTTCTGGCTCGTTTAAGAACTACTGCGGGACGAAATTCCGACACCCCGGCGTCTGTTAAGAACGGACGGACGTTAAACAACTTTGTTAGGCTATTAATAACTTTTCACTCGATCGTTTCCGGGCAGCGATTCCTGTAACGTTGTAGCATCATGACGGATACACTCTGTATTAGGGTTACCACTTTTTGCTATAAGAAATAAGGAACACTTAACTAAAAATACGGGATTTTTCACAATAATAAGGAACAGTTCATAAATACTTGAAATTCTAATGTTAGGTACCAATTTCAAATAGATTTTAATTAGTTTCATTAACAGGATATGATAATTCTTTAAATTCATAAAAGACTACCATTACTACTATATTTGCTTTACGTCACACTGACACAGAAAGGTCTTACGGCAACGAAAGGATAGGAAAGGTCTAGGAATGGGAAAGAAGCGGCCGTGGCCTTAATTAGGGTACATCCCCAGCATTTTCCTGGTGTGAAAAGGGGAAACTAAGAAAAAACATCTTCAGGGCTGCCGACAGTCCATCAGATCTACTGAATACCTGTGTCTACTGTCTGACCACTTATTAGACATAAAGAGAAAATACGTTCAACAAATGGATTTGACCCAGGAACACTCATTACAAAAGACAAATAGATTTCTAATTCTATTGGTTTCTGTTGTCCTTTATGACTAGTAGACCCTGACAACCACTTGTTTAAGGCATCTTCTGTGCACTCCAAAGAGGGATTGATAACTTCACAATTTACGCAGATTTAGTCTCAAACAGCATGAGCAATCACGTTAGAAACTGGAATAGAAGATCTAGGGAAGTACGCGACAGAAGACCAGGTATATAACCCAGTATGCTCAGTTTTACCAGCAAATGGCGAGACATCACGAGATTTCCTTCTCCTGAGGCTCCAAAGAGAAAAAAAATGTTATGGAGAACTTTGAACTTTAATTGCGCTCAAATAAAATTCGGATTTTAAAATATTTAGAGACAAAAAAGACAAAAGCTCATTTTTACGGGACAATAGTTCATAATACGAGACGCAAAATTTTCATCTCAAATACGGGATGTACCGTACAATACGGGACAGGTGGCAATCCTACCCTGTATATACATACCCACATACAAATTATTTACAAATATCTACTGATCATTCATGTGATGGAATCATTCAGTAGGTGTTCTACCTCCAAAACATCCGGACGAGGTGACAGGTGATTAAAATGACTGCTTTTTGAAGTTATATGCAGTTGACATGTTGTTGATTTAGAATTTTGAGGCTGTAATGCAATATCTTTGGAATAAGACCATTGCATACTATGCACTGTGATAACATTCTTAGGTCTCCACTTTGCTTTAATTTCCACCGACATGTCAGTTTACTTTTAATAATAATAATAATAATAATAATAATAATAATAATAATAATAAGAAAAAGAAGAAGAAGAAGAAAAAGGAGGATTACTTTTTATGGACACATGGCCCGAATGAATTCAACACGGTTAACCAACCGCATTTTCACTTTCCTCCAAGAGAAAAAGGCAAAGAGGGCATGGTTCAGTGAGGTACAGAAAGATATGCAGGAGATTGGGATCTCATTTGAAGAAATCCAGGAGCGTGTTCCACTTAAGAAAAAACTCCAAGAACATCAGAGTTTCCTACCAAAGCCGAAGAAGAAAACTGGAAAGGCATGGACGGAAGAGCGAAAGGAGCAACACCGTATACGAATGAAGGAATACTGGACCAACATTAACGCTCAAGGGAAACAGTTGAAATGAAGTGGTCCTTAGTTGATTGTAACGAAACAAGAATAATAATAATATACTCGTTTTCTATTTATTTATTTATTTATTTATTTATTTATTTTACGCAATAGTAGTCTGCCTGAGGTTATGCGGAAGTTACGAGTAATGAGCGCAATCATTCCATGCATTTTGGTCTATCTAATGTAGTAGCCATAATGTATTAAGTGTTGCTTACTTTGAGATAAAGCAATAGTATCAGCTTTTCAATTCACCAACACGCGAGTGATATTCAATTAAATTCGTCGAATGGCCAGTTAAAAGTAAAAGTAAAGGCACACAGGGGGCAGAGCGTCGGCCTCTCACCTCTTTCAAATCCCGGTCACTGCATGTGAGATTTGTACTGGATAAAGTTGGTCTCCGGGAACCGGGTTTTCCCTGTCATCTTTCATTCCAGCAGCACTCTCCACTATAATTTCATTTCATCTGTCAGTCATTAATCATTGCCCCAGAGGAGTGCGACAAGCTTCGTTTGGCAGCCGGCACAATTCCTATCCTCGCCGCTAGATGGGGGTTTCATTCATTCATTCCGTTACGGTCGAATGACTGGAAACAGGCTGTGGATTTTCAGTTCAAAAGCAGACTATTGGTGGAATATTGATTGTTTTGATTATCGATATGAATCTGAAGTGTAAGACATAAATCGGAGAAATATATTGCACAAACATATAAAAACACTGGCAGACAAAGATATGCATTGAACCCATGACCTTTGTGCCCTAAGAACATTATGCATAATGTAACAATTAAACTAAAAGTTGGATTCTTGATAGCATGGATTTGACACGTGACGAGGGGGTAATTACCTTCGGTCCCACGCTCTGGGGTACGTGGCGTCAGCCACACGTGTCAACGGCGGAAGAATCTCAAGTCATTTTTGTGAACTATTTCAAAGCGCGTGTACATGGCGTGGCCAAGCCAAGTCAAAAAAATATAATGCCTATCAAAGGGGGTCAATCATCTCACAAATCGAACCCGTAAAAGTTTTAAATGTCCATGAACACTACCGCCAGAAATGTAGCAAGCATGTAGTCACTTTCAAAACTCTTCAAATTACAGTTTAGGTAAGTCAGAAAATTTATAGAAATTTTCTTGGCGGCAAAGAGAGAGATCCGAAGAGAGGGGGTAACTGCTATAAATACGAAGGGACGCCATGACGAAGTCTCCCTCTCCGGCATTTGTGATACAAAGCGGACGAAAAATTGTTGAGCTGCTCTGCGAAATCAAACAACGAAAGTAGACTGAGTTCAACTGCAGATTTTAGCCATTGCGGCTAAGTCTTGAGTCCATGAGGGGATAGTTTTCTTGAGTGAAATAATTGTACCAGATAGGACGGTCAAAGTACTGAATAAATTCTAATGTGATTAATTAATTCGTGTGCGGAAACAATTATAGTCCATCGTGTGCGCTCAACAAACAAGTGAAGGGTATTTTCTTTTTTTTAATGCTTTATTCCAGGAAACCTGAAGAAAATAATAATAATAAACTGTGAAGCCATGAATGTAAAAATGGCTAAATAAAGTGCCAGGGTCGTAGGTGAGCCCTATGACGAACACTGGCGTGACGACATGAGGTAGGTGACTTTCCATCTTACTACCTCTTATATCCTGTCTCGTGATCTCTAAAAGTGTATTTGAATGGGGGTATACGACGCAGTGGTCACCCCTACTAAGTTTTGTAAATGTGAGAGTACGACTAAAAGAGTCATTTGTTTTATTTTCCACTTGGATAAAATTTTGAAGTCTTGCGAGTGCCGTATAATGTTGTAAAAAGTTATTGAATAGGGTTCCGAAGTGATATCACGTCCAATGTAGATCGTCATCCGTGTGAGTGTACTGCCTATATTTTGTGATGTCAAATTAAGATGTTCATTCGACGTAAAATTTTTCTGTCTGCAATTTGACGTAAATAATAATAATCCATGGTTACTCATTTTCAATCGAGAGGAAGCGCGCTGTCGGGTGAGAACCTAGGGTGATGAATTTGGTCACGGAGAGAAACGTTTTTCTAAGCTCATTTTAAACTGTGTCTGACTGACAATAAAATGATCTAGTAGAATGTTTCAGTCACTTTGTTTAAAAAAAATCAAGTTATTAAATACGATATCATTTATGCGAAGTTATTCACGATTAATGCATTGTGCGATATTAGACGTCGAGATTTCTAGTAAGGATTTTATTCCAGTTCTTTGTCGATGATAATTGTGGAGCTGGGAAACAGAGGTTAGTTTTGTTGATATGAGATTTGTGAATCAGGTCGGACCTGTCATTGAAGCCGGGACACGGAAGCCCGAGGAATATTTATAATGTTGAGAATGGAAAGAAATTCATAGAAATCCATAGCGGTAATAATTGGCGACGCGTATAATTAGTGTGGTCATCTTGAAGCATAATCTGTGCATTTTGTTGGTTAGAATATCGTATTTGTTTAATTATGTCGGCAAAGTTTAAAGGGAGCATTTTGAGAAGCCAGTCAACTGTGAATAAACCAGGTGTTTCATATAACTGCCAAGTGAGCTTGGGGTGAGAGGCCTCAGCTGACAGCGGGGATAATAACGGGACCCGTGTGGAATTGAGATTGTAATTCTCGGCCAGGGAAAACGTAAAATGCTGGATTTAGTTGAAATTCATAGCCGGTAATGATCTGAGTATTGTGAAATACTGTAATTGGGGACGTAATGAACATTTTAAATCACGAACTTTGAGTATAAGGAACAGAGTAACCAACTTCAGGGTTGTCCAAAATATAGAGCGATGGCTGCGATGATCGGTTTGTCTGTGAGGGGTGCGCAAAATTCATTATGGTATGACGAGATGTGACATGGTAATTATATGGCGAGTTGTTTGGTTTGTACGTAGATTATTAGGATATCCAAGTGTTAATAACGGTTAGGACTAGATTAGATTTTAAAAGTGTGAGATCACAAGACAAGATATATAGCTGGACATGAATTATGTAACAAAATTCTTTTCCAGCCAGATAAACATCGCAATATTGAATTTACATCACAGCTGCGTAGGAATTTGTGAAGAAACCAGAGTCCGCGGAGATAAAATTTACTGATCTTTAACATTTCGTTAAATCATTTAAATTTATTTAATTATTAAATTCAGTGAAACCGCATTTTGAAATAACTTTAATCAAGCGAATAACTTGGAGATGCATTCTGGAAATTTTACTGGTTTTTTTTTCTGGGGAATATTAAAATATAAAGTAACTATTAAAGGGACATATCCGAAGGAAATGGATTTTACTGCCACAAAGTTTGTGAGCATTGCTATTGTTGTAATTATTGAACTTTGATTGATTGAGCAGTGAATGTGCTGGGGATAGTAAAGTGGAACTTTGGTCATCAACCGATGTAACTTAATTGTGTCTAGCCTTCAGCCTAGAAACTTGGATGGTCAGGGGGTCATCAACCTCAGTGACTTAGATTATCGCCATATGCCATTGTAGCATCCTTTCCTTGCGGTCATCATCCACAATGACTTTAAAGTAACTTAGAAGATTAGATGTCGGTCCATGACATAGACGCAGGTCTCATCGATTCAATTAAGGGTCCATGTCGTAGAACCACTGTATGGCACACACCGATTGGACGGCCTTAATTACACCCAGAGTCCAGAGTTCGTGTTACGAGGGCTGGACCATAACGAATCACTATGATGGTACATGTGGTCTCACATGGAAGCCGAATTTAAGGATTTCCAGACTTTCCTTTCTTAAATGATTAATAATTGAGACAATGGTTTCTAGTAAGAATGCCCGTCAGGCAGTTACGTTAAAGTCTCACACCAGTGTTCTGACGTTTATGTAAAAATGATTGTGGTGTCCAGTGGACACAATTGACTTCTATGATACCATTGACATAAAGAAGGCTTCGAAATTTCCTGAATAAATAGGAATCTTTTAAATAGACCTTTCATTCCAGTAGATAGATTAGAATTACTGAACCCTACCTTTACCTCAGCAAGTGACGAAGAACCCGATACGACCCAAGAGACAGATCTCATGAACTTTGCTGATAGGTAAGGAAGGTAGGTATCCCTCAATATGGACCAAAGGGTTCAGTATCATACCTAATATTGCGTTAAGGGGAGATAATAAATAGTGGCCTACATATTTCAATGGTCAAGGAATAACAGGGAAGTTAGTTCTGGTATATTATGAAAATGATATTAGTTATTTCGCGTGTTGACTGGCTGAAAAGCCCATGTCATTAAATCATTCTCTTACACCAATATGTCCCAACGATTTCTTCTTCTTTGGGGTTCAAAATTTGGTTTGGAACAGCTCTCCATGATGTGCTTTCGTTAGCTAGTCCCTTCAGCTATAGGTAGTTGATGCTGGACTTATCCCCCATTATTTGATTGATTTTTATGCAGAACGTACCGCGCGAGTTGGCCGTGCGGTTAGGGGCGCTCAGCTGTGAGCTTGCATCCGGGAGATAGTAGGTTCGAACCCCACTGTCGGCAGCCTTGAAGATGATTTTCCGTGCTTCCGATTTTCACACCAGGCAAATGCTGGGGCTGTACCTTAATTAAGGCCACGGTCGCTTCCTTCCCACTCCTAGATCTTTCCTATCCCATCGTCACCATAAGACCTACCTGTGTCGGTGCTACGTAAAACAAGTTCTAAAAAAACCTCAACAGTTCTCCTCTCTTCTACACGACCTTCCGGAATAGTGTACAGAAGATTTTTCATACGTTAGCACATGCTTTATCTAGCTGACTCTTCTTTCAGTCAGAATATTCCACAAATATGGATCCTCCCCAATCTTTTTTTAGCGTCTCCTCATTCGTTACATTATCCTCCCATTAAATATTTAGCATCCTTCAGTAACGCCACGTCATGGATCTATCATTTATCGTCTCAGCCAAGGTTTCAGATTTAACATCCATGCAGAAATACTTACTTATATGCTCCCACATTAGGCGTTTTCTTTTACTGATATTCTTGAATGTGAAGAGCTTTCTTTTCTTATGATAGGCTGATCTGGCTTGCCTTATGCGACTGGCTATTTCTTTCAGTTTTTATATAATTTCTTTTGTTTGACGGGATGTGGGAACTCCTGTACAGTTTCCACGTGTTCATCCTTAAAAATACAATGCTACTGTGCAGGGTGGCTGTACGTACTAACGGCCAAGTTGATGTAGTTCTCACAGATTTTAGAAAAGCATCGATAATGTTGATCACGATGTACTTTTAAATACATTATCTTATTATGCATTCTCTCACAGCTTAATCAAATTATTTGCATCATATCCCTCTGATAGGCAACAATTTGTGTCTTATAAAGGATTTGAATCTGAGTATTACAATACTCGTTCTGGTGTCCCCCAAGGCTCAAATCTTGGACCATTACTCTTCTTACTACTTCTTAATGATCTTCCTAAATGCACACGGTATTCAAACATATTGCTATTCGCAGACGATGTAAAAATTTTCAAAACCATTCGGTCACAGGAGGAGTGCAGATTTCTTCAGAAAGACTTCAATAGTATATCACATTGGAGCGTTATTATCTTCGATAACATCACTACCATCATGCATAATTACAGTATAATGCAGCTTTAAAGTCGTTAGTAAATAATTTTAATTGTGATATTTTAAATACCTTGTTATTATATGCATATGTAACTGAATATTTGTAATATTACATTACTGAAAAGTGTACTTTTATTTCCTTTATGACTTTATTTTACAAGGACTTTCATATGAGATAGTATAATTTTAATTATTTATCTGTTTTTATCTAATGTAATAGTATATGTATATGTGTTTCACATCATTAGGTTTATACCTTTCTGAAGCACAATAAATAAATAAATAAATAAATAAATAAATAAATAAATAAATAAATAAATAAATAAATAAATAAATAAATAAATAAATAAATAAATGTGTTTCAACCTCTCATTTAACCGTCTTCGTTTCCGCAGAATCACGATATGATCGGCAATTCAAAGCATGATTCTCCATGTGTCTTGACGTCTGAGGTCAGTTAGGTAAAGGACCTAATTCTAAAAATAAAATAAATACATTATTGGATTTTGAACGACAGTAATTTGGCCATTTGAGCAAAGCAGACAATAAGGATTCACTGAAGGAAAAATACTACCTAATCTGTGTAGCTCAGTTTAGTTTCTTCTTTAAGATTTACAACATTATTGTTAATTGTACCAGGATTTCTGAGAACACCTTGTGTTTTGCTGTTCAACGAACATTTCTACAGTATAATCAACGCCACAACTTGTGTGGGAGACTTATCTAGAACTCTGGCTCGAACTTTTTTATTTTCACTTATTTGTTAACGCAAAAAAACAGAGAGACTTTAAAACTCTATAATTATTAGCTGAAGGGTTCTGTTTTCAAAAGCGGCCGTTCATGTTATTGAATTTAAGACCCCGGCAGTGTTTGTGATGTTCCCAGCCGCAATAGGTCCTAACCACAGAATAATTATTATTCGTGTTTTGTAAACGCCCGTAGCGTTGATAGAGACATCTAGCTGTCAAGTGGTGAAGCGCTCCTTCTTGCCTGAAGCTGTAACTGCCCATTTTGCCCCTGCATGCCAGGCCTCCTTGAACCGATAATTACACACCGTGCTCATGAAATGACTCACAGAATGACAATAGGAGGCCATGGACGAAGGGGAACAAGGGGCACTAGAGTGATTTCCACAGACCATAGCGAATTGAAAGCGTCACGGGAATTAAGGAACCAGACACAAGTAAAATAAAAGAAGATGCTAACAGGAGGAAAGAGAGAGAGGAAAGGAATGAAGGAGAGTAGGCGTTAGGTACAGTTAGACAACACATTTCTTCTATTATGCTTCTAAATCATCTAGCACGCCTATTGTAAATAATAATAATAATAATAATAATAATAATAATAATAATAATAATAATAATAATAATAATAATAATAATAATGAAAAAATCCACAGACTGTTTCCAGTCATTCGACCGGGTCAGGAATGGAATGAATGAAGCCTATCTAGCGGCGAGGATAGGAATTGTGCCGGCTGCAGAAGTCTGTCGCACACCTCTGGGCCAATGATTAATGACTGACAGATGAAATTAAATGATATTGGAGAGTGTTGCTGGAATGAATTACGACAGGGAAAACCGGAGTACCCGGAGGAAAATGTGTCGTCCAGCATAAACCTCACATGGAGTACCGGCATTTGAACCACGGAACCCAGCGGTGAGAGGCCGGCGCGTTGCCGCCTGAGCCACTGAGGCTCTAATAATAATATAATAATAATAATAATAATAATAATAATAATAATAATAATAATAATAATAATAATAACGTGTGTTTGTCCAACCCTTGTCCCGTTTCTCTACGGGGTCGGGTATGATGTGAGATGAATCTATCGTGGTGGGTTTTTATGACCGGATGCCCTTTCTGACGTCAACCTCATCAGAGGAGTTAATTATAGTAGGAAAGGGGAGGGTGAAACCGGGAGCCGGCACATAGCCTACTCCTGTCGAATAGCACCACGGGGTCTGCTCAGGGCTTAACGTCTCTATCCGGCGGACGAATCACCATCAACAGCGTCATATGTCCGCACTCCATGTGAGCTCTGCGGAGAGGATTGGATTTTAATCCAGTCTTTTGGCACGCGATCTAGTGATTGGAAATTGTATACCATCACATCCCCTACCCTACATTCTGATGGTGAAAATTACTTCGAACAACGTGACTCGAACCGGCTAACCAAGGAGTCAGACCGTTTAGACTTCAATGCCTTACCGATCATGGCTACCAGGCCGGCTTAATAATAATAATAATAATAGTAATCCTTTACTTACTTTAGGACAAGGAAACCAATGTTGTCTGGTTCATTGAAAAGGAAAAAGATTTAAAGGAAATGGGGATCACAAATGAAGACATCCGGGAGCGTGAGTTGCTTAAGAAGAAACTTCAAAACAATCAGGGTTTTCAAGAAAAGCTGAAGCTAAAAACGGGATTGTCGTGGACTGGGGAGAGAAAGGAACAATACGGTGAACGAACGGCGGGAGTACTGGGTAAAAGTTAAAGCCCGAGGGAGGAGACAGTTCAAATGACGTGGTCCATAGCTGGCTAAAATGTAATATTTTTATTTTGAGGCCCAACTAAGGAGCGTGTGTGAACTTGTTTAGCACAACGTTTATTCTTGTCTTCCCAAAATCTTTTCATCCTTTCGCTGTGCTTCTTTTTGCGTTCTTCCGTCCATCCTCTAGTTGATCAGCAAATTTGTGTTTGTTTATGATATTTCGGATTTTTTTCTGTCTTGCATGATTTCTTCATTTATACTAATTTACTGAACGTCTTTGTTTGTTTCTGTAAGCCAGTTGTGATTTTTTAGAGATACTGTGAGATTTAGTATTTTCTTTGTTAGCCTATTGCTATCCATCCTGATCAGATGACCATAGAATTTTAACCTTATTTTTCTAATGGTGTCTGTGATTCTTTTTTCTGTTACTTGGTTGATTTCCTGCGATTTCCTTTTCATCCAAATGCCATTTTCTCATTTAGGTCCTAGAATTTTTTTGAGAATTTTCCTGTCTTGTTTTTCGATGTTTTTATTTATTTGTGATCTGCCAGCAGTTCTCAAAGTTTCTGATGCCTAAAGGGTTTCTGGTTTGACAACTGTGTTGCATTTTGGGATATAGATTTCTTGTGGTATCTGCTCCAGACAATTTTGTATGATTTTTGTAGTTTTGTAATTCTTTCATTGTTTCCTTGCTGATTTATCCCGTTTGGTTGTATAATTTCGCCGAGGTATTTGAATTCATCTATCTACCTGGGAGATTTTCCCATATCTAGTGATTAGAAGATGGTTGTTAAATCCTGATTTTGTACCTTCCATTTACTTTGTCTTTTCACATTAAATTTGCAGACCTGTTCTAGCCGCTTTTGCATGAAGTTATTCTACCGATTGGAATGCTCCTTATTTGTTGGTGTTTAGAATTGCCATGTCATTTGCAAAGGCGAGGCAATCAAGGTCAATTTTGTTTTTTTGGAAGTCTACCAATACTGATCGCTTTAGTATAATTTTTCGGAAGATAGTGGGTTCGAGCCCCACTGTAGGCAGCCCTGAAGATGGTTTTCCGTGGTTTCCCATTTTCACACCAGGCAAATGCTGGAACTGTACCATAATTAAGGCCACGGCCGCTTCCTTCCCATTCCTAGGCCTTTCTTTTCCCATCGTCGCCATAAGTTATCTGTGTCGGTGCGACGTAAAGGAAGTAGCAAAAAACAAGGTTCATTTTTTCCATTCTCGATCCACTTTTTCCAGAATTAGATTGAATAGTAGTGGTGATAATCCATCGCCTTGTCCGACCCCTGTTGTAATTTCGAATGGCTCTGAAATTTCTCCTAAAAATTTAACTTTCGCTGTTGTGTCTATTAGAGTTTGCTTGATCAATTCCCTTGTTCTTCTGTCGAATTGAAATTCCTCAAGTATGTTGAATAGAGTCTGCCGGCCTATTGAAATATTATTATTGTTGTTATTATTATTATTATTATTATTATTATTATTATTATTATTATTATTATTATTATTATTATTATTATTATTATTATTATTATAGAACAGGGTGCAATGTATTTACCTATGTAGGACAGTTTTGTAGCGTTCGGTTCTGGTATCCAATCCGAAAAGACATGAATAGGATTTAAAAGTGCTTTAACGTGACAACCAGTGCCGATAGATTTACTTGTAAATTATACAACCCCTTCGCAGGACAGATTTCCGATACTCTACTTCGTTTTAAAGAAAAATTATTTGCACTGAGCAAATTGGGACATGTAGCTGTAAATTTGAATTTGGGAGCTGGTAGGTTTGAACCCGCTATCGATATCCACGAAGATGCTCTTCTGTCGATTCCCGTTTTCACATCAATCAAATGCTGAGGTTGTGCTTAAATTAATATCAAGGCTGCTCCTTTCCCAGTCCTAGGTCTTTCCTACCCCATTGTCACCACTACTTATCTGAATCAGTGCACGTTAAGTCACTAGCAAATAAATAAAATAAAGAGAAACAGGATTATTCTTCTTTTGTTTCGGCCAGCTATGAACCATGCTATTTCAACCGTTTCCTGTCTTGAGCTTTGACACTCGCCCAGTACTCCTGCATCCTTCTTCGGTGAGCTTCCATCCATTCTGCGGTCCACGTCTTGCCTGTCTTCATTTTAGGTTTTGTTCGAAAACTCTGTAGACCTTTAAGTTTCTTCTTTAAAGGGACACGTTGCAAGATGTCATCACGTAAGATCCCCAATTCCTGTAAATCATTCTTCTTACTTTCTTCCTTTCTTCGTTACTTCCAACTAAGAAGCGCGACTGAACTTATTTAGCTGATGGTGGTGATGGTGGTGGTGATTATTGTTTTAATAGAAAGTACAACAAGGCAACCATCCTCTATTATTTAGCTGATGTCGTTGCTTTTTTCTTCTCCCTAAATCTCTTCATCTTCTCGCCGTGGCTCTTCTTGCGATCTTCTGAACAGGTTTTGTTGCTGGTCGTGCTTGGTTGATGTTGATGTTCACGTCGACTAATTGAGATCTGTCTAACACAATGTCATCTGTGTTGCCTATTTCCTGAAGATCTTTTCCAAATTCGCGCAGCCACTTTTTTTTTTTTACTTTCATTGATAGGGCAAGGTTCAGAATTCTCTTGGTCAATTTGTGATTACTCATTCGGAGAATATGTCCATAAAATTTCAAGCGTCTTTTCCAAAATGGGTCTGAGATATTCTCTGAGTGTTGGTACAGGCCATGAGATTATCCTTATCATCCAAATTCCCCCCTGTACAGACTGGTCCAAACAGTTTCCTTAAGATTTTTCTTTTATGCTTTTCTACATCTTTAAACAATGATCTGCCCCAATGATTATTGTTATTATTATAATAGTCCGACTCTATGGCTAAATGTTTAGCGTGCTGGCCTTTTGTCACAAGGGTCCCGGGTTCGATTCCCGGCAGGGTCAGGAATTTTAACCATTATTGGTTAATTTCGCTGGCACGGGGGCTGGATGTATGTGTCGTCTTGATCATCATTTCATCTTCATCACGACGCGCAGGTCGCCAACGGGAGTCAAATCAAAAGACCTGCATCTGGCGAGCCGAACTTGTCCTCGCTCACTCCCGGCACTAAAAGCCATACGCCATTTCATTATTATTATTATTATTATTATTATTATTATTATTATTATTATTATTATTATTATTATTATTATTATTATTATTATTATAGTTGTTGTTGTTATCAGTCAGATAGTACGTCTCCATCGCTTTCACGTGTTGCGCGACTGAAGAATACAGTAGACCTTGGTTATGATGACATTCGAGGGACCTGATAAAAAAAATGTGTTATAAACGAGTGTTGTTGTAGCAGAGATGTATGCTATCAGTTGAATGAAGTGGGAAATTGTATATAACAAAACTTAGTTAAGGTAACTTACGTTTATAAACTGTGCAGTGACAGAAAAAAGAAGAGAGTCCGTAGTATTATGTAAGTTAACCGATGGTATACTTTCGTCAGGAACGATTGAACCTATAGGTACAGAACGTGTGGTGGG
Source organism: Anabrus simplex (assembly GCF_040414725.1). Lineage (NCBI taxonomy): Eukaryota > Metazoa > Arthropoda > Insecta > Orthoptera > Tettigoniidae > Anabrus > Anabrus simplex. The sequence continues at coordinate 144,648,038 of NC_090270.1, read as the reverse complement.
TAGCCGTAATGATTGTATCTACAATGGGAGGCCAACGTTTTTGATAATAATTAAAATTGTCTGATAAAACATTAAATGTGAGAAACATATAATACCATGCACTCATTCATTTTCTTTTGAGCGAGTATACATTCTTCTTTTAAGCCTGACATTTAAGTACAAAATGTAAATACGAAGGGCGTACTGTGTTCTTTTACACTTTATTTTTTCTACCCAGATGAAGTACATTACACATCAGTTGTTCCGTCCACCTTCTCAACATAATCTCCTTGTAACTGTATGCACTTTTGCCATCGATGTGTCAGTCTCTCCAGAGCTACCTGACCGGGCGAGTTGGCCGAGCGCGTAGAGGCGCGCGGCTGTGAGCTTGCATCCGGGAGATAGTAGGTTCGAATCCCACTATCGGCAGCCCTGAAGATGGTTTTCCGTGGTTTCCCATTTTCACACCAGGCAAATGCTGGGGCTGTACCTTAATTAAGGCCACGGCCGCTTCCTTCCAACTCCTAGGCCTTTCCTATCCCATCGTCGCCATAAGACCTATCTGTGTCGGTGCGACGTAAAGCCCCTAGCAAAAAAAAAAAGAGCTACCTGAAACCATTCTTTCGGAGTGCTGCGTAACCATGCCTAGACAGCTGTGTCCAGTTCTGAAAAATCCGCAAAATGGCGACCACGCAAGGGTTTCTTTATGTTTCCGAACAGGTGATGGCACTGTTCGACATTTCTTTGGTGGTGGATTGCCCCTATGCTTTCATTGTATCGATTGTTGTTTCGTTTGTGGCTCATGGTAATGGAGCCATGTCTCATCACCAGTCACAAGCCTAGCCATGAAGACGGCTGGATCTTGCTCGTGTCCACACGCCTCTGCTTTTCGTCTGCAGACAAGAGTCGAGGCACCCACGTGGATGACACCTTCCCCAACTGTAAGTGGCCGTACACGATCCGCCGCAGGATGTTTCGGCTAATTCCCGTGGCTGCCTCCTTTTCCGTAAATGTGGTGCATTTGTTTTTTCCTTAGATGGCCTGTTCGACCCGAGGAATGTTGGCTGGTGTTGACAATGTCACATTCCTTCCCTAATCGGTTCCCTTGTCCACCGATGTGTGTCCTGTTTTCCAGGTTCTGTATGAGTTGCGCCGAGTAAAAGTTGCGCCGAGTGTAATTTGCGCCGTGGAGATTCCCCGCCGGGAGTAGAAGTGGTTTGACAGCTGTCTTAAGCATCTGCTACCTGCGCTGCACCGCAGGGGGTTATTTCCAAGTTCAAGGAATGAAATTGTTTCAAACAGTGATGCTGATATAAATATGAAGAAATCAGAAATAATATTTTGAACGCCAGCTTTGTCCAGCATAAACGCTATCTAAAGTTATCGTAGATTTAATCCCCGGAGCCGTGATGGGAAGCCTACGTTCCATCAGCGTCATGAAGAAGCTTTTTTAATCTTAACAATAACTGAAATTTACAGTTTTCCGTCGCAAATGTTCATTCTATCAGCGTTGTTTCATTATGTCTTATTGAGACGATCTCCGTTGAACTTAAAACAGCCGCTTAAGTATTACTTGAATGATTTGACATTATTTAACAGACCAAGTCTAGCAATACAGAAAGCGGCCATTCGGCCTTGTCATCCTTATGAAAACTAATGCCTATATACATGATTTAAATTTTCGGTATAACCTTGTCAGTGTCTTAAACCTAATATTTACATTGTATATTTACAAAGTAAGCACCGTTGAATGAACGGTTCAGTACTAAATGTCTAATCCAGTTGGAGGATGTAAGACATGTTTCTGATGAATTTCTTTACATTACCGCTTTCCGAATAGACCTCCGTTGCTCTCAAAATCCTTCCCTGTGGAATTCTCAAACAAGACCTCTAGTTCCTAGAATGATTAATGACCACGGCGCAAGTTATACTGATTTGAACACGGCGCAACTTATACTCGGCGCAACTCATACGACACCGTTTTCCAACCTTCCACCCAGTTGTAAACTGTTTTCTGTGACGGTGGAAGTTCTCCACAGACTGCCACCAAGCGCCGATGATTTATGAAGTGGTCACGCCTTCTTTCCATAGGAACCAAGTCCTATAGCGCTTCCCTGACGACGGTTGCTTTCCATGTTATCTGCTCCTACGCTGAGGGTGTTGTTGCTAATGACGAGTGCATACTTTGGCCACTGTGCGTGTGCTGCTACCAAACGGTGGAACAAGACACTAGTTACACGTCACCACCTTCGAAATTGAAATGTCAACCATACTCGGACGTACAAACAATAAAGTGTAAAACAATATAGTACGCCCCTCGTACATGTAACATAAAATACAATATTGAGTTTCAAATGGTACATTTAAGCTTATCGCTGTACCCTTCAAGCTTCTTCGCTCAGTAATAAGAATTAGTCATTTTTTCTATCATAAACTGCTTGCCCAATAACACACTTTTAAAATTACGTTCTTTGGTATAATATATGTTACGATTTTACTGACCCCATACTCTCACTTATTTTTTCTTAGATACATTTCACAACTCTGATGGTTTCTAAAGTATGACACACTGTTGGGATAAACAGTTCAAACATCTTCTTAGTCCTCTTCTTCTTCTTCTTTTTTTCTTTTTGGTCACTTTTTATCTTCACTTACAATATCATCGTCTGTACGTCCGTCGTAACTAGGCTGTTGTACATGTTTCATAGTTACATTGATTGAGGATGTTATTTTTTGCAACATTTCGGATAATCATCGCTGTCATCGACATGATCTTCAGCTTCGGAATGTTCAAATGATGACAGCTTAAAATATTTTGCCGGACTGAGTTGCTTTGACGATTGAGGCGCTGGCTATCTGACCCCAACTTGGCAGGTTCCATCCTGGCTCAGTCCGATTGTATTTGAAGGTGCTCAAATACATCAGGCTCATGTCGTTAGATTTACTGGCACCGAGATCGATAGCTGCAGTCGCTTAAGTGTGGCCAGTATCCAGTATTCTGGAGATAGTGGGTTCGAGCCCCACTGTCGGCAGCCCTGAAAATGGTTTTCCGTGGTTTCCCATTTTCACACCAGGGGCTGTACCTTAAAAACGGCTACGATCGCTTCCTTCCCACTTCTAGCCCTTTCCTGTCCCATCGTCGGCATAAGACCTATCTGTATCGGTGCGACGTAAGCAGCTTGCCAGAAAAATACTTGCACGTAAAATAACTCGTGCGGGACCAAATTACGGCCTCCCAGCGTCTCCAAAGCCATCAAAAGTAGTTAGTGGAACGTAAAACGTATTATTATTAATTTTAAAATATTTCGGTTCACAGAAAATCCTAATTTAGATTGAGGTAAAAAATGGTGTTATAACAAAGCCAGATGCATTACGTGTGTCGTATTAATCAAGGCCGAAAAAACTTTCCTTATGAGGAATGTTGTTGGTACCACAGCTTTTCTGAAGCTATAGACGAAATGTCGCTGAAATCGGTATCGCTTTTTACAGACGAAGTGGTCACACTGAATTGAGCACAGCATTTCACCACTTCGCATCTGAAATTCAGCTCTTAACCTTATAGTATTTTCTCGTTCACGAGTGTCAGATTTTTTTTATTACTTGCTAAATGTTAGAAATTGTGTCTACATTTAAACAAAATCTTCGATATTGTACTAATTACATTTTTGTTGCTTAGACGGTGTTGTAGAAAGAAGCGGAAGGTTCCTTAACACTTCAGTGATTTGTTATACTGCATTATCTTATCAAACAGAGAAATAATAGCTGTATAAGTTTGTCTTTAGCATTCTTGGTATGTGTGTTCCTAATCATCTAATTATAAGCTCCAACACTTTTCTTCTTTCTTCATCTTCAGCGCCATCTTTCTGAGTTATATATTGGGTTGGTGAGACACTCAGACGCAGTTGAAAATTTCCCCCGATGATCTTCATGTAGCCATGCAATGGTCCTACTGAAAATTGCTGTTGAAGAGTTACCAGGATTCGAAACCTGGACAGTCGGTTTGGAAGACCAGTTCGCTAGCGTGCCCCCAACATCCTTATTATAATTATGTCGTTATTTTTATCTGCCAAGCCAAAGTGATGACCGTGATCTCGTTTCACCCAGAAGGCTATGGGCTCGATTCCCCATTAGGAGTTTGAAGCAGTTGGTAATGAGTCTTTGACTTTTGGAAATATATAGCCCTTAATAATAATAATAATAATAATAATAATAATAATAATAATAATAACAATAATGATAATAATAATAATATAAGCCATTACATTGATAGACGTAAACCACCAGTATTCACTGGCCAATAAATAACACCCATTCGAATTTCAAATAACTACTTATAGGAAAATTATCCTTCAAATATAGGCCTACTTCAACAGTGTCAGATACAGTGAGAAACCTCTTAAAGTGGCGACACTGCTGCCAGCGTAGTCATATATTTCCTTACTTCTTGTCAACTGTACACAAATGAAGTCAGAGAATAGCAATTACGTAAATTCATTATCAGTTAAAATGATTTCTGGAACCTGGAACGTGAAAACACCTTATTTGGTGTTATTTAAGTTGGATTAATTATTCAGAATGTATTGAAGATCATTTTATTTCACTTGCGTTAGGCCATGCGGAAAATAGCAAAAATTACTTACAGACAGTTGTACCAACTTAAGCTTGTATAATGTTTTGAATTACTAAGATATTAACTCAATTATCTCGACTTAGAAACTTCTCCTTATTGCGGTGTGGAATTTTCTACAGTTAATTTTCTCTTAAACGTTTTCATTTAGAGTGCCATTAAAACTTTCAGTAACCTAAAATAAACATTGTACGCCATACAGAGCCGCGTTCTTTCACGCTAGATAGCCAATTTTCAAACATTTCCATCTTTAAATTGTTTAACATCGCATAAACATATACACTTCTCGAAAAATGTTATTCACCTGATGTATTTCGGGTTCTCCTGATGGATGTCCACTCACACAGAAGTCAGGTGTACATGGAATTAGAACATCCAATCTCAGGACAGACCATTAGAGTACAATGCTATTGAACACAACATGAACATAACGCTGTTTTTGGTCTATTATTTATGTATATGTGGCTCGACGAGTTATTGCACCATGTAGTTGTACGTATAGGCCTATACTGTTTCGTCATTAAGGCCTTCCCGTGAAGAAAATTGTCCACCTGGTTTGTGCACACCATAATGACGTTGTTAGAACGAAAAACCGCTATCGTGTGGCACAAGATGTTCACGGTCGTTTTCACGGTGGTTGTTCGCAGTCAACAACAAAAGCTGATGGCCACTACTTGCGAATCTTGGCTGACAGGAATTGAGAAGACTCCCAAACAGGGCTGCGTGATGCCTTCCTGATGGCAACGGAGAGGGCTGTTTGGAATCCGATCCGATATCATCTCCATAGGGTTCACCTACACTCTAGAATGAATTGGCGAGCACCTACCCGTATATCTCAACGCACTGGCTTAAGGTGGGGGAATACTTTCAGTCTGAAACCAGCCATCATGGTGTTAGATCTTCTTCAGGTAAAGCCGTCATATTTTGAGGCGGCACTTATATATGGACATGATAAAGTCGCCCATTGTCGGGGAGGGCACTATGGCAATAATACACTAGTATCAAAAAGTTAAGCATAAGTTGCGAATAAGCAGGGCACCAGGAAATAGACCGCAAATCGCACGACATATGCACCTATCAACCTTACGTGTTTGCTCTGTATAGGAAAGGAGTGTTCCCTGCTTTGACTAGCGGCGTAATCGCAAGGTAAACACAGTCAGTGCCTGCGCCCCATATTCCCTCAGTCGTGCTTGCCCTGTTACAGTGTGCGGAGTGTAGCCTCATGGTGAACGTGACAACATAACGGCACAACAACGCCATTTGGACCCCGTTTTGCAGGGTAGAATACTCGGCTGCATGGAAGCAGGCCATACACAGACCGAAGTCGCCGTATCCTTGAATGTGCCACAAAGTGTCATTTCCAGGCTTTGGAGACTATTTCGAGACACAGGAGATGTTAGTCGTAGGCCAGTACCAGGTCGACCAAGGGTAACCACCCCACAGCAGGACCGATATCTGGCCTTAACCGCCCGACGAAATCGGAGTGCACCTTCAAGACAATTGTCGGCGGAGCTTGCAGCAGTCTCAGGGGTTACCGTTTCCCGGCAAACTGTGTACCGGAGGCTCAGAACAGCAAGGCTGTTTGCTCGACGTCCAGCGGTGTGCGTGCCGCTCACTCCAGCACACAGACGGGCCCGTTTACTGTGGAGCCGTCAACATCGAAACTGGACCATGAATGAATGGGGGCATGTGCTCTTCACAGATGAATCCCGCTTCAGTTTGCAGAACGATTCACGTCGTACATTAATCTGGAGAGAACCGGGTAGCTGATACAACCAAAGGAACATCGTGGAACGAGACCAGTATGGTGGTGGTGTCGTCATGGAGTGAAGCGGCATCACGTTGAATGGCCGTACTGACCTGCACATCTTCATGGGTGGTCCGAAGAACACTGTTAACGCTCGGAGATAAGGGATGAGATACTGAGACCACATATTAGACTCTTCAGAGGTGCGGTTGGACCAGACTTCCTCTTAATGGACGATAATGCCCGACCGCACCGCGCTGCTCTGGTGGATGGATTTCTGGCCTAGGAAGACATTCATCCCACGGACTGGCCAGCGAGGTATGCGTATCTGAATCCTATGGAACATGCCTAGGATGCATTGGGGAGGCGAATTGCATCCCGTCAGCCTCCACTAAGGACCCTCCGTGACCTTCGCATTGCCCTTTCGGAGGAATGGGATCGACTGCCACAAGAGCTCTTGTCACATCTGATAGAGAGCATCTCACGTCGCTGCGAAGCATATGTGGCCGTTAGGGATAACCACACACCCTATTAATAGCATATTTTGTTGTGGAAGACATTGCCAAGTTTTGTTAGTTGTTGTAAAAGGTGTACCTTAGCTATCAGAACCTTTTTTTTTTTTTTTGGACAAGTTGTGTGACGTATGGTGTGTGATTCAGCTTCCGTTTGTTCAGCAATCCGTCTGACATTCCTATCAGGCGTCCAGCGGTGTGCGTGCCGCTCACTCCAGCACACAGACGGGCCCGTTTACTGTGGAGCCGTCAACATCGAAACTGGACCAGTTTAGTGATTATGCTTATCTTTTGAACACTAGTGTACTATCTGCACTAAATCCTCCAACCATTATTAGACCATACCGATAAAATTCCGGAGGTCGGCTCTTTCTGAAAGACAGCAATGCGTGCACGTACAGCTCCCGTCATGTTGACATCTTCCTCATGGAGGCCCAAATCTTTATTATTGCTATTTGCCTCACGTTGCACCGACACAGATATGCCTTATGGCGACGATGGGACAGGGAAGGGCTAGGAGTGGGAAGGAAGCGGCCGTGGCCTTAATGAAGGTACAACCCCAGCATTTGCCTGGTGTGAAAATGGGAAACCACGGAAAACCATCTTTAGGGCTGCCGACAGTGGGGCTCGAACCCACAATCTCCCGATTACCGGATACTGGCCGCACTTAAGCGACTGCAGCTATCGAGCTCGGTAGAGGGCCAAATCAATCGAATAGAACAAGTGTGCGTGCTCTGCTGACATGAATATGGTTGAACTTGCCTGGAACCAGCTGTAACAGGCGGTGTGAAGACATTCCCTAGACTACCTCCAGAAGGTACTGGCGAAGAGTGGGACAGGGTAGAACAGCAATGCCTCAGCCGGTTGGCAGCATGGCACGGGTGATGAAATCATGCTTCAACGCACGGGATGGAGTAACAGCATACTTAGACAGTAGACCGTGATTCCCTAGTTTAATTGATTCACTTCGCCAAATAATGCGTCGTTTTTCGTAGGTTTGTGTGTGTTCTTCAATGCAATCATGTGATTCGTTATTTATAGAAAGTGGATAGGTTCCTTCCATACTGTCTGTTGGATCATAAGAATCCAGTTCCTACGACAAGCCATCTTTAGGGATTCCTAAAGTGGGATTCGAACCAACCATCGCTCATTGGTATGTGACCTGGATTACGCGATCATCCGCCTCGGTTTTGTAATTTGTGGAACTTTATTCTACACAATTCAGTCAATTTCAATGTCACGTCCATGTAGTGTATTTAAGCTCTATTGCCCATTGTTAGTTTGTCATGATATTTCGTAATAAAATTAGTCTATATTTTCAGTATACTGATTTTCAAGTAGTTGCTATGACTTTTTTCGTTTACTTTGAACCATGCCATGCTATAGGAACAGCACTTGGACTTGTGATACTTCATTTCCTTTATCTGTTTTGAAACAATGTATTTTCAATAACAAAAGAAGAACAGTTCGACACTTCGAGGGACACGGAGAAAATGTTATTATTATTATTATTATTACTAGTTGTAGTAACCGTCGTTGACAAGACAATCGTATAGCACAGGGCCTCTCAAACCCCCAAAATCTCACGCGTGCAAATTGAGGCGCAGAGTTCCTGTGCACAGTCGGCCCACTCGGCTCGTCTCCGTTAGGACCAACGCTTCGTCTCTGGGCTACTCGGCTAAGCTCGGCTCAACTCAGCTCGGATTTGGAGCGGTACGGAGCAATTGAGGAAGAGGGAGACAGGCTGAGCGAGCGAGACGGGCGTGGGGAAAGAGAGAGACAGCGCTATTGCTCCAAATCGAGGAGTGGGGGTCTGCACTCTGGTCAACCAAGAGAAGACGTCTTTAGCACAGTGCAATGCATTGGGGCATGCACCCTGAGAGGCCCTGAATTATAGCATATCGAGGGTGCGCGAGCGATAACTCGTATCCTGCAATGCTCTTCCGATCTATTACCCTCTGGTCACGCCTCTCAGCCGCACATGGATATGCAGTCTATCAGAACAACGCCCCTGTGTTAATGTGTAGAGGGAAATGAACTTTACATGCATTATACTGTAGGCGTGCGTAAATACTTAATGAAAACATACATTCCTACAGTACGGTACAATAGGGCTCTGTCGTAAAGAATATAATGGATATGAAGAGCATTGTGAGATACGAGGTATTGCTTGCGCACCGTCGATATGCGAAGTTATCTAACTCTCCAGCTACTTGCCACCAATATGCAGGCATGGTGTTTTACTTGACACACAGCAGTAATCCCATCTATCGGAGGTGAGTGGCAGCAGAAGAGAAAAATCACAACATAACAATGGTCAATGCAATGTTAATTCTGATGAGTTTTATGAGCTTTCGATATTGTAGGCCTTCATATTTAGTTTTCTTCCGACTCTGTGATGTTAGGGCATCTAATGTGAAGGGAGTCCTTCCTTCTTGTATGATTCCCTATCTTATTCTTCAGTTGATCATTCTACAGTTTTATATAATTTTTAATAATCATCTTCACAATTTTCCTTGCTGATATAGACCGATGACCACGTGGTTTTACGCCTTAAGCTGGCCTGTTAACACGACTGAACAATATTCTGTTTTAGCAATGCTCGGCGTTTATATGGACTAAGCAAGAAAAGTCTAAATCCATCAAATCTATTATTATAAGACGTAAATGATCGGCAATTATATTCTTTTAACTGTTGTTATCTAGTATTTATCGGTAGGACTACTGATAATATCGATTTTTGAGAATTAAGTATTAGGCCTTTCCTTAAACTACCATTTCACTTTTCTTCTTTCTTTTTTTCTTTTCTGGCTTATTTCAATCCACTGATGAATATAGGCCTCTCCATATGCTTCCATCGTCTTCGGTCTTGAGCCACTTGGAAACAGCGTGTTCCAGCCAACAGCTTTACGTCATGGAGCCATCTTTTCTGGGGTCTTCCAATGCCTCTCTTATGTTCCCATGGTCTCCAGTGAACAATCCTAGGGGTCCAAATGTTGTAGTCTTGTCGAGCTACGTGTCCTACCCACTGCCATTTTAGCCTTGCTACTCTCACTAGGGTGTCTCTTACATTCGTTCTTCTCCTGATGTCCTCTGAACAGATCCTATCTCTAAGGCTGATCCCTAGCATCTGTCGCTCCATGGCTCATTGTGTTCGTTGAAGCTTGCGAGCACTTTCCTTCGTCAGAGTCATAGTTTCCAGACCGTAAGTAGTAACTGGCAGCACGCACATATTTATAAACCTTGGTCTTCAGGTTAATTGGAACATCCTTGTTGGTCGGGATGAATCTTAGTTTTCGGAATGCTATCCAACTCATACCTATTCTGCGAGGAATTTCTGCACGTTGGTTGTCTTTTCCAAGTTTTATCTTGTGTCCAAGATGTACTTATCGACAGCTTCTATATATTGGTTTCCCATTTTAAGTGGTTGACAGTCTTGGCTTAGTATTTTCGTTTTACTAATGTTCATTTCCAAACCAATCTTAGCAGGGACAGTTTTTAATTCTTGGTTCATGCTTTCTAGCTCGTCTAGATTCTCACTTATGAGCACAATGTCATCGGCGTGAATAAAATTATTCATAGCCTAGATTGTAGCGCCTTATTCCCCGATTTTACATACCGATTTTCATTAAATTCTCTTCAGCCATTTTCTCATGAGGCCCGCGCATACGGACAGACAGACAGACAGACAGACAGACAGACAGACAGACACAGACAGACAGACAGACAGACAGACAGACAGACAGACATGACGGAAAAAGGAAAAGTGCATTTCCTTGTTACTGTGGACACGACTGATACAGAAATACCATTATTTTTAAATTATTGACAATGTCCAGGCAAAACTGTTATTTTATATAGATTATTATTATTATATTTATTATTTGTTTTTGTGTATGTGTCATTAGCTTATGAAACCGCTTTTTAGCTACACAACACATTCCGCGGAATGCAAAATACGCCTTAATTCCAGACACGAAAACTTGCTATTCCTCTTTTTTAAGCTTCAGATGCAACTGTTCATTCCGTGAATGTAATTCACGCATGCAAAAGTCTTGAGTCTCGACTTATACCAACGAAAACACTTGATCCGTGCTTAGAACATCCATTACTTGACACGTGTGTACATGTGCAAGAGTTGTAATGGAATAAAACCGGTTATTAGGCTCCAGTTAAAACTAACAACAATTTCCTAGAAGGTAATCATCGGAAATAACGATGTGATTCTTAATGAATGATATTTCCGTTTCATGTGTGGTATTCTTTTTCGTATTCATCGAAAATAACACAGAGTTCTTGAAAATTCGATATTTCATTAAGAATGGCACTAATTATGATAATATTTGAGTCCTATAATTTCCAGTGAGTTAAATTAAATTCGCAAGAGATACCGGTCATTTAGAACCTCAAAAGTATTAATTTGGAGTCAGAACTTGTGTGGAGTCTCTTCGTAATTGCAGGCTTCAGGCAGGGCTGGAGTCTGGGTGGCCGTGGATACACTGCCGTCTACAAGACTCGCAACATTTCCCTTGCCTCACAAGACTCTGGAAGAGGCCAAATATAACAAGAGAAATACATGTAAGTGAACATTGCTATTATCTGGAAGAACCTAACTCAGAGGTGTCTACGAGGTACAAAGAGTTCCGAGCCCCAAATTGATTATTTGCTTCTGCTTATAAATAAGATATTCTAAGATGAACACTATTCAGACGTGCTCTGGTGTATGCCGTAAATAAGGAGTAGCTGATAGTAGATACGGATTGTCAGCACAGGTACTTTATTACGTGATATAATATTGCTTGTTTCTGAATCGTTATGTCCAACTAAGGACCACGCTTGAACTAATTAACACTTTTTGTGTTCTCTTCTTCTCCCCTTCCCAGTATCTCTTCACCCTGTCGCTGTGTTCCTTGTTACGTTGTTCAGTCCATCCTGTATTTAGTCGGGTGTGCTTTACAGAATTAAGGAAGGATAATTCCACTTTTGGAGGTGCACATGGCCCTGAGGTTCGCTCAGCCTACACCAAAAATGAGTACCAGGTTAATTCCTGGGGGCAAAGGCGGCCGGGCGTAGAGCAAACCACTCTACCCCACCAAGTGCTGAGGTTAGGGATAGTGGAAGCCTTCACTCTACCTTCACCCCTCCAGGGGCCTTTATGGCCTGTACGGAGATGACTTTGCTTTGCTTTTTATTTTGCTTTACAGAAAATTTATGTTTGTGATTTTAGTTTCTGAATTTTATTCTTTCTTGAATGCCGCTTTCATTTAGATCTTCACTGATTTATTTTAGCCAATTGTTGTTCATTGGTACTCGTATCAAGGAACACGAACAAAATATTCGTCTCAACCAGCCAGACAAATCAGCAATAGCTGAGCACGCCCTATCGTCGGGTCATGATGTCGTGTTCCAAGATGCTCGAGCTCTTACCCACACTGGACACTACAGGTCCAGGATTATACGGGAAGCTGTGGAAATACGTAGAAATCCTAACAATTTCAACAAGGACACTGTCTATCAATTAAGTAATACGTGGTTGGCAACAATTAAGGATTTGCGTAGGTAGTTCCCTTCCCTGTCCCTTCACTATTATCTCGTTTCGGTATTTTCCAAATTCGTATGTTCCTCAACACCAGATGTTTCATTCCAGGCTTGTGTCAGTGTCTTACTTTCATAATGTGTGTGCACCTGTTATGTGACCTCCTCCCAGACTGATTCTGATGGTGCCATCAGCTTCCGCTTCGAATGCTAGCGCTGTACCATGTAGTCAACCATCTGGTGACGAATGAACGTATCACTTACACTTCTATTACTAACGTCTAAATTCAAACTTTCATTCTTGTTGAAGTCTTCCTCGTGAATTGTCGAGATTTTCTTTTGAAGATGCAAAGTTCTGTGCGAAACGTCAAGAATTTCACCTTATTTTCTCGACACGGTATAAGCCCAAAAGCCTATATCATGTCTACAAGTACGGTCTGTGAAAGCATCAATGGTAATTTTGTTGTTAATCGTTTTACACCGCATCGTTACAAGCAGGTCTTCAGTAATCTAATTACTACAGAACTATGTTTTAACAGATTTCCTGTTTTTAACTGCAAATTGAATGTTATAACTGTTTTCCACTATCATCATCACAAGCCGGGCTGAGTAGCTCAGACCGTAGAGTGCTGGTCTTCTTACTCCAAGTTGGCGGGTTCGATTCTGGCTCAGTCCGGTGTTATTTGAAGGTGCTCAGATACGCCCACCTCGGCGTTTCTATAAACGGTAAAAGAAAGAGTTTGTGGAACGCAAAACCAATAGCATTATTATGTCATCATCGAAAACATAATCATCACTTATTGACTTAATCCAAACTTGTAATGAAGAACATGGTTAAGTGTAGGAGAGGGCCGAGAGTCCCAACTACGCCACTTATAAAGGTATGTATAAATAGGAAGTAAATAAACTGGTGGTGGTTGTGATTATTCGCCCATTAATCAAGAAATTAATGAAGATGGCTATCAAACTGAGAAGAAAAACGTTAATGAACGATCACTCGAAGAATGAGACAGGGGCTAAAAGCTTGGTCGTCGAATGCACTAATAAACCAGAGCCGGAAGAAAACAACATGTGATGACGTAGAATGTTCTCAGCTAACTACTGTTGATAATTCAGGCGTGGCCGGCCCCCTCCGCCACTACTCCGGTAGATGACATTACTTCCGCAACTAAAGTTCTACTTTCGGGTGGCGGAGGTTCTGGTCCCCACCGTCAGTTGCCCTGAGGATGGTTTTACATAGATTTACATTCCTCGCATTAAGGCGAATGCCAGGACAGTTTCTTCATAGGCCATGGCCGCACCCACCTCGCCTTCTCCGCAAATCACATCACCACATCACGGCGTAACCGTCTAGGCGGACCGTCTTACCTTGTCCGGATATGGAATGAAAACTTTTACCCCACACCAGTGCGCGTATAATTTACATAAAGCTAAATTTAGGATTGATTTGCGACCAGCGTTTGCAGGTAGGGCGTAGGAAATTTTCTCCTTAAAAGGGATTTGTCGATATTTTTGGAAAAATGAAAAATACAGTAAAGGAAAGAAAAGCAAAGCAATTTCATCTCCGTACAGGCCATGAAGGCCCTTGGAGGGGTAGAAGGTAAAGGCTTCCTCTAAACTGTAACCTCGGCGCTTGGTGGGGTAGACTGGTTAGTGGTAAGCCCGGCCTCCTTTGCCTCCAGGAATTAACCTGGTACTCACTTTTGGTGTAGCCTTAATGATCCTCAGGGCCATGTGCACCTCCAGGAGTGGAAATCTCTTTTCCTACATTTTTCTACTACCTGGCGGGGAATCGAACCCACGTTCTTTCGGATGAACCGACCACGCCTTTACCACCTCGGCCAAGCAGTACAGTTCTGCTTTCCTAGCGTTTAGTCCCGCATTGTTGCAGGGTCCGCTTTTAAACATGCCATATTCCACTTCCTGCGGTCAAGGGCGTCAGCTTCATTGATACCTACAAGACGCATATCATCCTTGATGCAGTTGAACCGTCGCTCATTGGGACTACCTAGGGATCGAGAGCCATCAGGATCATACTGGAGGGCTTTGTATATCATTGAATGTGCGTGGCTTCGGATGACATGATCTTACTAAGTCTTGCTTCTCACATCTTCTCTCGGATAGGTGCCACTCCCAATCGCCTTCGGACATCTCCATTTCTGACTCTGAAAAATACAGAATCTAACAAAATTTTAAGGCCACCAGTGAAAATCAGGTAATGAATTCTTGGCCCTACCTTCATGGTACGAACTGGTCTGCAAATATTGTTTGCCTTATTCGTGTTGATATACGACTTATGAAAAAGAACCGTTGAAACGTCAAAAACTGTCGTTATTAGAGAAGTCTTCTTCATGAACGGACAATATTTTTCTTTTCAAGACGCGAAGTGAAGTTCTCTGCGAAACGTAAAGAATTTCAGCTTGTTACTGACACGATAAAAACAGTTTATTATGATGTCTATTACTAGGGGCCATGAAATTATAAATGTATATATGAAGAAAACGTGTTGCAATTATCCAATTAAACAGGACATGCTGAGCTTATTCAGCGAAACAGTATACTAAGGGGACAATGACGATGGTGAAGTATTTGACCTACCAGTTCCAGAGGCAGAGAAAACTGAGGAGTTGCAAAAAATCGGGTGAATAATTTTACTTCCTTTAATTAACCTATGTGTGGCATTTGTGTTGTTGTATTGTGGAAATTTCTTCATTCATTCTATGCTATTGACACTTATTTTTTTTTAAATTGAATGGTCTAAGCAATTTCAAAGCATTATAGACCTATTCTTGGGGTGATTTTAGTTACCTAGCAGAGATGTTTGTTTACCACTACCCGGCAAAATTGTTTCCGACTACATCTCACGTATCTTCTCGATTTCAACTGAGGATGGAGGTTTTGGACCCGTCTGATAAAATTATGTGGAAGGAAGTTTTAACAGTAAGTGATACTGAGACATAGGAGTAATTTTTGATGGCCCAAAACCGTCTTGAATATTTAAATATGCTTTATTTCTAATTATAAATATTTTATACTTTCCGTCAACTCCATTTAATTGATTACGGAAAATTGTTTGAAATCATAAAATATTGTTACGAATTAAACACTATATAATCTCTCTTATTTTTTCAGGATCACACAATGAATACACACACAAACGAACACAATTCTGTTCAACCATAAATGACCACAATCAGTAATTGCTGCCTGTTCACAAGTTTCCGTCCTCTTCACATTAGGCGGTGTGGCTAGATGATACTACCTGCGACGGCTATAATCCCTATTGACAGGCCATTCAGTTTCTTTCCTGCAAGGTCAGTCTCTTCACACATACACAGCTGCAAGCCGAGGTTTCAACACAGGGTTGCTGAATCCCACAAACAAACGATGACTGTTCCTTGCATCATCTCCATAGAAAGTCCATTAATTCACACAGTTAAACACAGCGATACTTAGCACCAACAATTAAACAACATCATCTCAATTGTGATAACCAGCAGGACAATACTTCTCACAACAACGATTGCAAGGGGGCCGCAAAATTTTTCGTTCATGCTCTGAGCAGCAAAGTCGCCAGAGAGCCCTGTCACCGAGCGTGCATCCCGTTAGCCGCCAGGTCGCCCACGTCTCCGGTCAACTGCTGTTTCTGCGGTACCCTAGTACCGCCACCCTGCCGCTAGGAGCGCTTCATCGGACTGCCTGCCAGCGCGAGCCCCGGCTCGCTCGCCGCCAGCTTCACTGCGAGTCGCCCGGCAACGGCCGCCATCTTGAAATTTACAGTGCGGTCCGACTTCTTGGATACAGTCTGGGAGGCCACCTTTCAGCGGTCTCTCATTTCCACACCAGCTGCTCGACCGCTCACAAGTACCAGCCCAGCCGACTGGCCTTATTAGGCCAAATTAAAGCAAATTTGTTCGCGCTCAGTGTGTACCTGTTCGTGCCTTGTCCCGGCGCGATCCGTTACAACTACACCTGGCACGACTGGTACCCCCTGAGTGCACCCAGGTCCTCCTCGGAGTTTGACCCTAGTGCTAGTTCCTAACCCACTACCACTACCAAGCCTACCCCCCCTTCATCTTTTCTACTGACTTTTCTTTCCTTTCCTATTCGCGCTCAGTGTGTACCTGTTCGTGCCTTGTCCCGGCGCGATCCGTTACAACTACACCTGGCACGACTGGTACCCCCTGAGTGCACCCAGGTCCTCCTCGGAGTTTGACCCTAGTGCTAGTTCCTAACCCACTACCACTACCAAGCCTACCCCCCCCCCCTTCATCTTTTCTACTGACTTTTCTTTCCTTTCCTATTCTTCTTCAAACTTCTTGACTACTGATATGGCTCCCCCCGGTGGACCGAGCAGCTGGGGCCCATATCAAGACTTTAACCTTCCTCTCATCATTGATTTCTCTGATGCACCCACCCGCCCCTATGATAATTATCTGGTCATCCCCCCCCTGAAGATATTTCCTCAGCCAAGCTACTTCATCACAGAAGGCAAATTGCCTCTACTCTTCTTCCCCTCACTAAATTCATTCACCGGATAGATGACAATGAAGACTCTCATGTCATTTTCATCCTCCCTATAGTCCCTAAAGCCATCACCCCCCTCTCAGAAAAGCTTTCCAGCTGCAATATCCCTTTCTGCCCCGCCGACGAACTGCCTGGGTTTGACTGCGTCGTTGATGAAGATGTAGTGGAAGATGACACCGGCGAAGAGGATGAAGAAGAAGAAGAAGCTGATGTCTTCGTCGAGTCCGAAGAATCCCCCTTCGAACATCCCTTCCACTATATCCACAAAAACTCACCTTTCCCAGTAGCACCTAAAAACAGTTTCCTCATCATCCCTCTCACCAACCCCGGCCCCATCCCCCTCACTCGTAAATCCGTAGTCGAAGCAATAGAACCAGTCCTTAGCAAGCACATAGCCACCATAGAAGAAACTCACAACAACCATCTAATCCTCACCCCTCTTCACAATAAGTCTATTCCAGTCATCCTCCGTAAACTCCAGAATGCAGACATCCCCACCCCCATGCTCATCAATCCAGTCAGCAACTCCTGTCAACTAGCTACTCTCGACCGCTCCACTCAAGCCCCCTTCACCAAGCCTAAAATAATCCAGACCGACACTATTCCAAATCAACCTCAAACCATCCAAACTGATACCGTCCCACATCAAACCCAGGAAGCACAGACCGATGAACCAACTCCATCCCCCGAAACTATCTCGCCTTCGACTCCCGACCCAAGCTCTATACCTATACCAAATCTCACCTCCAGCGCCACTCAGACCAGAAGAAGAAGAAGAAGAAAACGCCGGTCATCAGCGCCTCAGACTTCTTCAAGCACCGTACCAGCACCCCCGCCTCAACCCTCCCCCACCCCCCACCCCTCCCTGGTCATTCAATGCTACAACTGCTTGCAGTTGCACCACACAGCTGCTACGTGCACCAACTCCACCCGGTGCAATAGGTGTGGTGGTGATCATCACCACACTGACTGCGTGGTACCTCGTGCCCAGGCGAGGTGTGCAAACTGTGAGGGGAAACATGCAGCCTCTTTCCCCGGGTGCCCGTTCCTCAAGAAAGCCATACGGTCCCATTATAAGAACGCCAGGCACCTCCGCAAACCAAGTCCTCCACACCACATTTCAACAGCTTCACTCCTCATCTCTCTCAACCCAGCAACAATAACCCTGCACTTCTCTATCTTCTTCTCAACCTTATTTCCTCTCAAGCTACTCATCTCCCAGCCATGCCTCCTCGACAACTCATTATCCCCTAGTCTCCCCCCCCACCAAGAAAAATCGCCTTGCCCTTACTACTTGCCTTCTTCTTCTTGTAAGTTAAAATTCCATCAACAAATACCATCTCCTACCTTGCCAACTAGCACTAGCTAAATTTATTAGAATACTAACAGTTGCAGCGAAGAGGAGGTTTCAGTTCTGACATGGCGGACTTGTTCCGTCATAGACAGAGTGTTTTTCCTCCACTAGTGTATGTCGTGCTGGTGCTGATGTGAATCTTTTCACAACGTCGCAGAAACAGACGAGTAGAGTGGCCTAGTGTTCGCCACGGGACTCTCGGGTACTGGACCACAACAAAAAAAAAATTCTCACAACAACGACCATTAACACTGCTCCAGTTACACTCACGACAACTGCTCCACACACTGACTCTACGATTGTCCTCAGTCCACTGTAGTACACACACAGTTCTCCAAGGCAGTATACATATTATTCCGTTACGTACGTGACGATACTCTGACTCTAGTGGGGCCCAGATGGCAACCAGTACTACTGCCATCAAGCTTCTATACCCACTTCACGTCCGTATGCATACAGTACTCCAAGGCAGTACACACACAATACTCCGTATTCCGTACTCCAACACGGCACTCAGCACTCTGATACTACGACTCCTGTAGGACACTAGCGACAGCCGACACTCACTCGAACACATTGTTTCCAACATTGACTGACTGTTCGCGGCCAGTCACCTTTTATATGAGTACCGGAATATTCGCGATGTGGTTAGAGTAGGAATATTCTTATTGCATCTCCCAGAAAGCACGTGGTGAAACCACACGAAGAGAACACGGAAAGACCGGCCGTGCCCTCAGGTTGGGGGCTCCCAGTTGACTTACTTGTTCCTTCCAGGAAATACCGATGGAGGTTACGACAGAGCTGGCATGTAACAATGCAGGCATGCAAAATGATTATTGAATTGTGATAAAGATCAGGAGAATGTACACTGCTTAGAGTCTAGAGCCCTAGTTATCGAGAGCAACAACGTGTTACTTTTAGTCATTATTGTACCGGTTACGACCTGTACATGAGTATTTTTTTGAGTATAAATGACATTTAATTATCACGCATAATGTTCTGAGCACGCCTGGTTTGTTTACCGTCAGCGGGGCAAGCAAGCGAGTGAAGGACAGCTGTGAGCTGTGACGTAGCCACAGGGGCTAACTAGACCGCCCGCCCATCACACTACGTGTTCCCAGCCTGGACTCGCATATTCTAGATTCCACTTCACATCTTCCAGATTGTTCGACGGGAAAAATTTTGTAACTCCCGTAATAATTACGCTAGCGGCTTGAGCGATATGTCATCTTGTTTGGGATCACCTGAACGTCGCAATGCTCGAGTTTCAAGTAAATCCATCGAGGGATTCAGGAGATATTCAGTCAAGCCGTATTGTGACGTAGACGTCCCGGATCGAAAAAAAAGGAGGGCCCACTGTAGCCTGTTCACTCAGTTACAGCTGAGTAGTCAGCGTGGACACTCTCGCTGCTACTATCGTCGTGTTGTGACAGTCCCGACGAGGAACTCTGTAATTTTCTAAGTATTCATAAAGTGAACTTGTATTTTCTTCGAGTGTGGGAGAACGAATTCTTCCAAGTATTCTCAAGTGGACTTGCAATATTTCGAGTGTTAAAGAACATTTTCTAAGTCTTCATACTTGAACTTACAATATTTACGGGTGTTCGAGACTGGAATTTTTCCAATTATTCATGAAATGGACTTGTATTATTTACGTGTGTTAAACTCATAATTGGACTTGTATTATTTACGTATGTTAAAGAACGAATTCTTCATAAATTGAACCTGCAATACTTGCGAGTGTTAAGAGACTCATTCCTCTAATAAACAGTGATTTACAAACTTTGCTAGTGATGATCACTGAATGTGCTCAAAGTTCCCGTAAGCATAAATTTGTGATTTTGCCGGTACTGGTTCAAAGACTTATAAACTTTGCCGGTGATGAACTCTAACTTCATTCAACGTCTTTAAAACATAAATTTAGGATTTCACCTGTATTTATTCAAAGACTTGGATACCTTGCCAGTGATAGACTGTAAATTTATTCATGTGGATGGACTTGTGTTTTTCGTACATGTTCACTCAAAGACTTGTACATTTGCCAGTGTTGATTCAAAACTTTATAAATTTCGCCAGTGATGAACTTTAAATCTATTCAGATTTTCATGTGGATGGACTTATGTTTTTCGTCCGTGTTCATTCAAAGACTTGTACCTTCGCCAGTGATGAACTTTAAATTTGGTTATAGTTTCATGAGAAGGGACTTGTGTTTTTTTGCCAATATTTATTCAGAGATGAGGACTTTGCTAGTGGTGAACTTTGAAAGTATTCATAATCCTCGTATACAGAGACATATCATTTTATGAGTGTTAAATTTTGAAAGTCTTGACGAATAATAACCAGTGACTTTGCTAATAGGTTAATCACCCAAGGTTCTTATGAATTCAGATTTATCAGTATTGCGAGTGACCTTGGAGATATCGACCCTCTCAATCACATTGGACTGAGGTAGTAAATGATCATCTGCAACATCACCTGGATCATCGGGGTTCAACCTGGGCCTCGAAAGTTCGAGGCATCTCTACCTTCTACCAACCCAGACAATCCAGCTGCTTCTGTACGGAGTCCCTGGAATCTTCTGGAACGTGTTCCAACCTGCTCGGCTTGGTGAACTGGAGAATCCGAGCCATATTATAGGACTATGTGGAAGACAACTTATATCTACCTGGAGGTGATGTGCAATTTCATGTCTTATATGAATAAACTCATATTCAGTCAGAGTCAAAGTTTTCTTGTAGATAGGACCCTATCTCCTGTACCGAGCCCTAGCTACTAGTCACCCAGTTTTATCCCTGACAACTATATTCTTACTTACTTTAAAATATAATCTGAGAGTCGGGCTCTTTTACCGGTACATTATACACATAAAAAGAATTTTCGACTGCAAAGTTCACTCCATTATCATACTTCAATTGTGATATTTTCTCACATTTTCGCTTTAAAAATTGATTTAAGAATTAAAGTATTAAAAAATAACCTTATTTCTGTTGAATGTTCGGATTGATTGTCTTCTTTAAAAAGTGAACAATGGGAAGACGTTTAAAAATAATAAATAGTAGTATCGTAGTAGTAGTAACGCTCTCTGTCTCTCTCTCTGTTTGTCAAACCGTTATTAGTGGGTTCAAACCCTACTGTCGGCAGCCCTGAAGATGGTTTTCCGTGTTTTTCCTTTTTCACACCAGGCAAATGTTGGGACTATACCTTAATTAAGGCCACGGCCGCTTCCTTCCCACTCCTAGCCTTTTCCAGTCCAGTCGTCGCCATAAAACCTATCTGTGTCGATGCGACGTAAAACAATTTGTTAAAAAATTTAAAATAGTTGTTAGTATTGCTCAACGTTCATTGTATCAACCTGTTAAGTGACCAATTATTTCATTAACGGCTTGGTTTCAAAAATGCCTTCAACCTATTTTAACTGACCAAGAAATTTTTACGATAATAGTCTTCTTCCAATCGATAGCACTTGCACTGAAGTTAATAATAATAATAATAATAATAATAATAATAATAATAATAATAATAATAATAATAATAAGTATCCTTTCGACCACCCTCGATATTAAGAATCAGCGCAATTCCGGAATATTTTTCCTTCGTTGTGTTGCTAATAAATCTCTTTACACCGTTTCCTTGTATTAGGTACTCGTAAATAATATTCGACAGCCGGAACTTAAACCCATAGTCATGAATAGGGTTCGGAAGTTTATGACTAAAAGAAGAACAAAATATGCCCTAAAAACTAGCTAAATATGACCTAGTAAGATGTCAAATATTATTTCAGTACTTTAGGGACAGGTAATGAGTACTAACATTAAACGTACCAGAAAAAGTGATTAACGATAAAACCGAACCTTTATACATTCATTCACTATCATAGCCCTGAGGCGCAGTTCACACTCAGTGTTCTTTAAGAAAATCATAAAAATCATAAAAACGGAGTGCTAGCATGATTTTTGGTATTTGTTTGCCGTTTGTACGTCATCTGTTCCTAGCAGTCATGTCATCTAACCTGCCCCCTATCTCTTTCCGAAAAAGAAAAGGAAAAAACATATACTACAATAATTTGAAATCCTATGTTTGAAACTCGACACAGATAACATATTAAAAACGATGCCACAATGAATGAATGAATGAATGAATGAATGATAAACAGATATGACCTTATGTCACTAAAATGAAAAAAATGTGACGAAAACGATAAAAATGGCTGAAATTCAAATATGTCATCATTATTTTCATATTTCATGTGAAATGAGCTGCGGTAAGAAATATGACTTTTCCGTAATATCCAAATTCTAGTCATTAACAAAGGAGGTGAGCATTTAGGCAACGGCATCATTCAGCCAGCCGATACAGCGCGTGGTCTCTTACATTGCTAAAAGTTTCGACTTCAATTTCGTGTGCCTCTATTGCCAATTTGAGGACATAATTGCGCAAATCGTCTTCCTTGTAAGTAGATGATGATGCTGCTGCGGTCCTTTGAAGTATCTGGGCCATTAACCAGCCTGCCCTCGCCTTTCGTGAGATGGGCAGCGTAGTAAACCATGAATTTAACACGCTTTCAAACAACGCACCAGACACATTTTACGATAGCTCACTATAAATGCCACCTTACGTATAATAGAGTTATATACGTAAAGTACTGTCTGCTCTTCATCCAAATGTATCCCCCCTTCAGTTGTGGGGAACAACTAAATTTCGTGAACTCTTAATTAATATACAGATGTAATAATTGATTTACGAGGGCGTTGTAAAATGAAGTAGCTTTCTTTATGATGTGAAGACTTCTAAAACACGTGCCATAATTTCGAGGGTCATGGGCTAAGTTTAGGGTGAGAAACTACCCTGCCCAAAGTTAGATAGTAAGATGTGTATACAGTTCAGGGAATAGCCACTAATGCACCTCATTTTTAAAAAAGAGAAAGGAGGAACCGGTTGGTGTTAGCGAAGATCGCGATTTTACACGGGTGCATATTGAGTTGAGTTGTATTATATTCTACACCTTCTATAATTTGTTTAACTAGCGGGTTAAAATTATTAGTTTTAGTGGTAAGAGTGATAGGTAAGGTACGGGTTATTCTGCCCGAAGGCAGGTCCGAACCTCTGCAGAGGTGTTCCTGAGCCGGAGTTTACGTACGGTAGGGTGGCCAGTTCCTTGAAAGAGTGATAGGGGGTTGATTTAATGAAAATGTGGTTGGTGTTATACCTTGTATTTGATGCAAAATAAGATGCGGCTTATGATAAAACTACCGCAATTGCATTATAATGACTCTGTGTGTGTGTGTGTGTGTGTGTGTGTGGGTGGGTGGGTGGTTGGGTGGGTGTAGAATTGTCTGGATGCTGTATTATTCTGGTGTGAGACTTCTTTCTAGCAAATACCCAGTCCACGAGTCAGAGGAATTAACCAGATGCAGCTATATTTTCCATGTCAGACTGGGAATCGAACCAGAGATCCTCTCATCCGAAGACTGTTACGTTAGGCATTCACGTAA
The DNA here is from genome assembly GCF_040414725.1 of Anabrus simplex. Classification (NCBI taxonomy): domain Eukaryota; kingdom Metazoa; phylum Arthropoda; class Insecta; order Orthoptera; family Tettigoniidae; genus Anabrus; species Anabrus simplex. The sequence goes on along the minus strand of NC_090270.1, from coordinate 144,624,265 downwards.
GGGGTCGTACTTTATTGCATTTTCAGTATCGAAATTTAATTGTGATAGGGTAGGAGAAGGTGCCTGAAAACTTAAAATAATCCACTATCCTACCATTTAACTGGAATATTATTGTGCAGAAGGCGTGGTAGAATTTGTAATACAAACCTAGCTATCGATGTCAATCAGGATCCTACACCATGGGCGTCTGTCAGGGGGGTGGGGATGGCGAGAGGGAGCGCCTGCCCCCTCCCCCCCCCCCACTGGAGTTTTAGAAAGGTTGATGTTCAATTGTTTAATATCATGCCAGAATATTTCATAAATCGTAGTTATTGACAGGCATCTAACACCTGTTATAACCGGATATTTCTGTAAACAATTTAATGTTGCTGACGATATATTGGTTGTTATTACACTAATCATCATCATCATCATCATCGTGAGTGGCGACTTCCTGCTTTTGCCACCCCTCGTGCGGTATGCCTACCTTAAGAATTTGCCCTCGGCAATCACCATAAGGGAAAGCGTGTTCTGAAGATATTTTTAGACATTACCACACCTCTAGCGAAGCTCAACCCCTAAACCAAGGTCGTGTATGCTGACTGGTAAGACAATAGCTTACACAGCGGATTATTTATTGTGCTCTCACCTTATTTTACGCCGTTTCATCTTACCGCAATCTTTCTTTATGCTGCGAAATGCTGTAGATTGCTATTTTTAAGGTGTGCGATAATACGGTGGCTAATTTCATGTGAACAAAGATACGATTGCTGTAATAGAACGGCAGCCTGCCATTGTTGTTGTTCAGTAGGTTCTTAACTTGTGTTAATCATCTACAATCGAATCACTGTATAATAGTTCATTGATTCTGCGATATTAGTGTTGTTATCAAAGCTGCTATTATATTCATAAGTTATTTAGTAATTTTTATCTATTTAACTTAGCGGTTATAAATTATTAAATTATTACTAATAAAATCAAACGATTTAGCGACTTTTATGTATTAGGAATAAATATAAGACGGTTTTTCAAAAAGGCTAAACTTAGTAACTTAAGTGAAGGGGCTGGAAGTTGCGCGGAAATAAGTGCGTCGAGTGACAGTGTTGAACAGAACAGAGAGTGTAATGTTCGCTAACGGGAATCTTCACAAAATATAGAACAATGCTGTGATAAAGCGGAACTTCAAGGGGGGATTGTTAACGAAGTGTTTCTGAAAGGTAAAAGTGACAGAAAATACATTGGCATGTTCTTAACGCAGAAAAATGTGTGACAATCTTAACTACGAATTATTGTTAAAACCATGTGTTCCACAAGTAACCTACGATTTTAAAGGTGATTTGCGACCTGGAACCAGCCGCGCATTCAGACACCATTGGTTGAAGGATTATTCTACTTGGCTATGCTATTCTCGTGAATCGAAGGGCGTTTTATGTCGAACGTGTGTTCTGTTTAAGCCGAGTGTTAAAAGAGGTCTTCTAGGATCATTCATTACGAAACCTTTCACAAAATACAAGGACGTCAATGCCAACACCAAAGACCATATACTGTAAAATCAAATTGGCATAGAGAAACATCAGAAAAGGCGAAAATCTTTGTGGATATCTCTGAAGGAAGGCAACTCAGGTAGATGATCAAATCGATAGTAGTCTCCACCATCCGACTGAACAAAATAGAAACTCGAACTATTATTTCCTGTGACACCCATGATATCTCACTTCGATCGGAAACGTCAGGCAACGGAATTTTCCATGAGTTATTGGAATTCCGCCTGGAGGTGGGAGATGCTCTTCTACAAGAACACCTCTCAAATTCTGCAAAATATGTCAAGTGCACTTCTCATCGAATTCAAAATGAAATAAGATTTTTGAACGTGAATTACGAGAGATCCTGGTTACGGAAGCAAATTCATGCAATGCCCTCTTTGTTATTGCTGACGAGACAGCTGACATATCTGGAACCAAGCAGTTGTCTATTGGAGAAAGCCCGTATAATTTAATAGACAATATCTGGAAGGACGAGAAAATATCCAGTGAAATAATAATCAAGCACTTACATCCCTAACATAAGCGGGACAGTAAGACGGAATACGGTAAACGCCCAGGAATGTCAATGCTGAGCACTGGGTATAAAATAGTTTCCAGGATGGTCTGAGATAAACTATAAAACAGCTAAAATGAACTGGTAGTAAAATATAAGTGTGTTCTTTCGAACAGTGTAACGGCTCCATGGCTAAATGCTTAGTGCGCCGGTCTTTGGTCACAAGAGTTCCGGGTTCGATTCCCGGCGGGGTCGGGAATTTTAACCATAATTGGTTAATTTCGCTGACGCGGGGGTGGGTGTATGTGTCGTACTCATCATCATCATCATCTCATCCTCATCAAGACGCGCAGGTCGCCTACGGGAGTCAAATAAAAAACTGCATTTGGCGAGCCGAACTTGTCCTCGGACATTCCCGGTACTGAGAGCCATACGCCATGTCATTTGATTTCATTTCGAACAGTGTCTGCTAACTTTCCCCAGAGAACATCTGAAAGGGTCAGATCTGGTCAACGGGACGGCCAAGGTACCCAATCCAAAGATTTAGGAACAATCGTTGAAGACAAGCTGTAGTACGTCGTTCACCATGCGCTGGGTAGTCATCATATTGATACCACACACACTGGTCTGTTACGAGATAGAGATCATATTGAGAATCTAGTGTTCCTTTTATGAAAACCTGGCGTATGAACTAATGATTCACTATTCCACACCACGCATTTAAAATCCACGGACGGGGACGTTCCACCTGACGAAGCCAATGAGGATTGTTTACGTATCAATAGTGCATGTTTCGGAGGATTACTTGTCCATGATTTGTAAATATTTCATCATCACTTAAATAAGATATAAGAGAAATATAGCGTATGTTGTCTTAATGCCCATGTACAAAAGCTAATACGAAGATAACCAGAAACTACATGCATAAATGAAAGTTCCGGGTTCATATATCTTTTAGTGAATACAGCACATCAATAGAATCTTCCATTTCAGAAATATTTGGGGTACAAATTTAGGTGATTCACCCTGCGTAAGTATGCATGGATATGCATGTGAGAATCACTGATACCCTGCGATAATTTGGTTATTGTAATATGTAATTTAAATTAAATTATGACGTACTATACACAAAATCTGACGATAAGTCGTGTGAATGCGGGGTAAGAGGTGCGCGCATGCGCTTATCTCATATCTCAAGGCCTGACAATAAAAATAGGTTCCGTCCGTGGTGACTCTTGGAAACTGTGGTGCAGTTGTGCCTCAGTTACACATTTACTGCATGGCTGCACAATGAACAGTTTAATAAGGAATAGGCCTATGCAGGAGCTCGCATTATCTGTTATTATTAATATTTGTAGCTAAGAGTGTATGATCTGTTACGTGTGCCGAACCTACAAGCAGCTGCGACTTCTAGTCAGACGCAGATGGTATTTGTGAAAATCTGTCAATACCAGTTATTCCATTATTACATCTTCCGAATTCGGTGGATCTTCGTATAATGGATTTGTCATTCTTTACTGTAAGTTAACTTCAAATTTACTCTGAAGAACAATAAATTAGAATCAAAAATTAAGCTTCCCGAAAGAAACCGTAATTAAATTTCATCGATTTCTAATATTAAAGTATTCAAGTTCTTCAGGCTTTTCAACCGTCACTTCGTTGTCATTCGAACACTTACTGCCAAAAATCTGCTCTTCCTACCTTCATTCGTCCTATCCGTTGATCCTAGACAGTGTGTCCTTGTGCCTATCTGCATTGTGTCCAGGCATCAACTCTCTATAGTCACCACGTTCTAAATATCCGTCCAATTCCTTACTTCTGTGTTCCTTATTTTGTCTCCAAAAGTAATGGCCAAAATTTCCTATCCAATTTTATTTAGCAAATTTCCAGTATGTATCTGTCTCTTTGGGTTAAGAACTATGTCGATTAACCGTACGGAAGAATTTGAAGGATGCATATGTTAATGACATCTCTTTCCAATTTTAGGGTTTAATTCTTATCTGTTGGTATCCATCCGACTCTTTAGATGGGTCAGCATTTAATCATTCAGTTATGAGAGTCCCTGGTTCGATTCCCCATTGGAAATAACTCCTCTGGCTTGGGGTAGGATGTTTGTTTTTCTTAATACACATCTATTCATTTACATACTAAACATCGCACTATAAACCACCACAGACTCACATAACAGTGAATACATTGGTCATTATGGAGAAGGAGTCAGGAAGGACATTCGGTCGTAAAGCTGGGCCAAGTCCACGTGTGCGATACAGTTTGCACCCGTAACCCCACCAGGATGTGGTGTAGAAAAAAGAAAGGAAGAAAAAGAATTATTATCTGTCAATATTAATTTTAGGTTCCAAAATCTAGGTTATACTGCCCTTATACATTGCTGTAGTACTCTTTTGGTTGTGTTACTGAGTGATACAATCTGAACAAGGTAAATAAATAATGTATTCTCTTTCACATTTTCCAGGTGGACGTTGATAGTTACGCATTGTTCCAAGCTGCTTGTCATGAGTTTGAAATTTTCAGGGATCATTTGAAGACCTACTGGTTCAAAAAAGTTTCGTCATTCTGATTGGGTTACACGTGCATTGCTCTGTAGATGCCCCGTACGACATGGCGTAGATATATACAACCTGACCAACTGGCAAGTGGGAAGAACCGCAGATTGTAAATTATAAACCGCCTTCATTTAAAAAAGCAACCGTGATCTATTGCGAATTCTCCGCGACACATAAAGTGGTCGGTTTTAATTTGCAAAAGAAAAATGTACAGTATATATTGATGGCAGGAGGTCAGGTGTACGAGTGGCGGTATTGATGCAAATTACTGGGAAGAATGACGAAATGACTTTTGCTTGGTGTAGAAATATTATTTTACGACCACTAATTAAGTCATTATCTTCTTTAATATCCTCGAAGACTCACGCAAGCAACGATAATAAAGTCAGTCTATATTAGTCAGAGTGGACGATCGTTTTACGAAGAATATTATGATGATTATTTTATTGTTTTTAGCTGTGAGGCTTTTTCTACACACACCATTTTCTATATGCTCTCGCCGTCATCTCAACAGTCTCTCTTTCTCTAGTAAAACGTTCAAGGCATTCAGCTATTCACTTTACGAGCAATGTAAGGGGAGTATATACAGGTACCATAACTGTAGCAACCGTCATGTCAAATGTTCTCATGCTCTTCTTTGTTAGCTGCAGACATGTGGTCATGATGGCGAACAAGAAAGCCTTGAAATTATTCCAACATACATACGTTTTTATGCAGAACAACTACTGCTCATAATTGTGAATTCGCATGTACGAATAGAACTTTACTGAGTGAAATTTCATAATTTTTCGGCTCTAAATTACTGATAGTCAAAATATATTTCCCTTATCGGTGGATGAAATTTTTCTGATAAACTTTGTTATGGTAGAGTTTGTAGTAATGTTTAAAAAATCTATGTATTTCCGTGGTTTTCCATTTTTACACCAGGCAACTGCTGGGGCTGTACCTTAATCAAGACTATGGTCGATTCCTTCCTATTGTTAGCCCTTTAGTGCCCTATCGTCTCCGTAAGACCTATGGTGTCGCTGCGACGTTAAACAAATTGAAACATCTTGCTATTTAGGACAATGGGATGTAATATGCAATCGTGGCTAGAATTAATAAACCGTTGCAGCAATTCCCTGAAGAGTGTGTATTTGAATAACGAGACAAAATGGAAAATATTCATACAAAGCTACGACCCGAAACAGAATAACTCATCTAATTCTTATTCCTATTTTTCTTTTGTGTGTGTCTTTTTAATTTAATGAAGGTTCAGCCCCAGAATTTGTCTGGCGTAAACATTGTAAACTATGGAAAACAATCTTCATGGCTGCCGACGGTGGGATTCATGATAATGCTTGTTGTTTAAAGGGCCCTAACATCTAGGTTATCGGCACCTAACGGTACGAAATGAGACGAAATGAAATGACAAATTAAAAGCCCCAAAACACCCACTGACCATAATTCAAAACCTCAGGACTAAAAATGAATGGCTGGATGGATATGAATTGAAAACGATCAGTGGAACCGACCCACAGTGTATCACATAAACTGAAGCTGGCGTAGAGCAATAGTACTGCTGACCAAGGGACTGCTTCTATAGCACAATACTGAATTGATGATACTTGTAGCCGAAAGGGGTCCAAAATCCAAGTCAGCGGCCCCTCACAATGGTACTTATCGCTAGGAGAGTAGAATGATGGTATTTGTCATGTTGCGGTACTAATCAAGAGTAGCGTAGACTCGCGATATTCCACACATTATGGTACTACTCACAGGTAATGAAATTCGCACATGTATTACAGACCTTAGGTGTTTCACACATTGCGGCGCCATTTATAGGCAACGCAAACCTATGGTGTTCATCACATAAGGGTACTATCCACAGGGACTCGTACTATCCCGTGGTGTTCCTCATATAGTGGGTACTAATCATAGGCAAGCCAGCACCATGGGTTCCCTCATCCTATGGTGTCGCTCATATAGTGATACTAATCACAGGTACTGTAAAAGCCGTCGCGCTCTCGTTTGCTACTAATCACAAACCTATGTGGTACCTAACATAGTGGTACTACGTGCAAGTAAAAGCGACCCATGGTGTTCCCCGCGTGGTGGTACTAATCACAACTAGTTTCATGGTTCTAATTTGATCATCCCTTTGTTGCCCCTTTTAGTCACCTCCTACGACAGGCAGGGGATACCGAGGGTGTATTCTTCGTCTGCGTACCTCACCCACAGGGGTTGTGTGTTTGGTCCTCGAGAGGTATTTTATTTCCCTTAAGTCCGCCGGCAAGCCAGTCAGGACCCCCCTATCCGCCACCTAGTACGCGCCACGTGGGTGTATCACCTCTCCCCCTGCTACGCCAGCGTAGTAGGTTCGTGAGGTGGGATTGAAACATATTCTTTCCAGAATAAAAATTTATAGCTCCATAGTCAATACCGCGTAGTTAAAATGCTCGATTTTATATTCTTTACCTCCACCTAAGTCTACTGCGACTAGTTATGACCTAGATATTTCTTCATTCAGATATGCCGGTTTGGCCATTCACTTTAAGTAAAATATCTACATGCGACTTTGCTTCTGAGATGATGAATATCTACATATTATAGTTCACAGATGATTATTAAAAATATAAAAATTGGATTCTCCATACATACAGTAGGTATATAAAATTGCAGTTAGCATCGAGTTCATTTTCAAAATGTTACATTATAGCTACAGTGAACTGTACGTTTCCTTCATTAATAGCACTTCAGTCTCTTGAAAAAGTAGTGACAAGTTAATTACTTTTAGATCAACTTGTTGATATTTGGAAATATTTAAGAAATATATTGATGAAGGAGGAAATGATTCATATTCAGCATAACTAGTAATAAACTGTGCTTCTGCATCAAAGTTTATAACTATACGAAAATGATATTTTTATGTAAAATTATTTGCACAAAATTTTAAATAGAACTAAGTTATATAATTTACCATATAAAATATGTAGCAGAGTCATAAGTTAACATTTATTTTGTTCAATATTGTACTCAACTGAAAATAAAATAATTATCGTTGGTGATATCGTGGTAGATAACAATGTTTGATTTGACTGAACGTATTCGTAACAAATCGGATGTAAAGTGGAATGAATCTCAATAGTCCGACTAAGTACCGATGTTCGCCTTTCCATGCACAAGGTTGAGGAATTGAAATTTAGCAAAGACAATTAACGTTTACAAGCGCTCGAAGCGAAAGACACTTTCTTGTTAGATTATCCAATTGCTTAAAGGACCATTTCGGGAGTCGTAATTCCAGTACTGCGGTGTATCTCAAAGCTGACCGAAAAATCCCTGGTTTATAAAGATCTGCGATATGTTACAAAAGGCTGCACCTACAGAAATCAGACAAACAGACTTTGCTTTACTAATTCGTTTTAAAACTTTTTTTAGAGTAATGTATATTTACATTACAATAAATGACACTATAACGTGATGTATAGCCTAGTCACTCAAGAAGAGAATGAGCGATGGCATTTCACGTTTCTCGCATTTTATATTTTAACAGATTTAATAATAATAATAATAATAATAATAATAATAATAATAATAATAATAATAATAATAATAATAATGGCCTTACGTCCCACTAACTACTGTGCGGTTTCCGGAAATGCTGAGGTGTCAGAATTTAGTCCGTGCTAGTAAATTTACCGACACGAGGCTGGCGTATTTGAGCACCTTCAAATACCACAGGACTACGTCAGTTTGGGTCAGAAGGTGACCCATGCTTAAATGGCATGTTCACGAATGTGACGTTTCTCATATGCAAATGGCTTCTTACGGCCTTTATTCCAATGACTTATGTATTTCTGGTAATGCACTAGAGAGGATAGCACCCTCAGTTGTAAACCCAGAAGGTCGTTCGTTTTACGAGAGGAGTTGTATTATCTCTTTGAAGCGACTCTTTGCCTTGTTTATGTGCCAGGTAATAACAATGGAGGCCACGCTGATCGAAGTAGCCTTTCTATGTTTTAAATGGATATTTAATATATTCAAACTTAGCCCATACATGCACGTTACCTTTTATTTTGGCCATTGATAATACAGGTATGTTGATCTCTGTTTTCGTTTTTGGTATTGTGATGATTCATTACTTTCCATTCACAGCAGATTGACACGCGTCTTTTCTGCTCCGCTGCGTGGAAGTGCCGTGTGTTTGTGTGGTTGTTATTGTGATCACGAAATGTTGGTAACTGGGTCTCAGATTGATTCTATTTGTGTGCACTGCGTTCTATGGTACTTTACCATCGGATGTGTTTATGCCCTCCGTCTCGACTTAGTTACATCATCGTCACCATAAGACCTAACTGTGTCGGTGCGACGTGAAACAACTAGCAAAAAAAAGTTACAATCTTGTCGTACGAAGCGCGTGACCTGATGGATTTGAGCACGGGTGACTTTCAATCCCGTTGTAAAATTGTTTGCTGGTGCACGCTGCTGCTTGGTATATGCGAGACCTGTTGTGTGTCGCCATGTGAGTCACACTATATAAATTTATTTTGACATTAGTAACTGAAACGGCTGTTCATATTGCTTCCCGATACCTTCATATGTGTGAATCCTTGGATGTGTGTTGCTGAGCGAGGGGAGAGGAAAGATGCTATGTCGATCGGCTCCATTTGCATTTTTAGTCTGGTGCCTGTGCCTTATGTTTGTTCTCGGTACAGTTTTACTTATTCTTGCCATGTCTCTGTCTTGGGCGTTTGCTAGCCCGGGAGGCCGCCATGTTTACTTTCATATATTTAGGCTACGCGCCTGCCTGTGATACTCTTTGATTTTATTATTGTTCGCTTGGTGCAGATATATTTCTCTCCGTCCCATCCCTATTTCCGCTTTGATTTTTACCTACTCGTTTTTTATCCTCTGTGACGCGTGGATCTTTGACTGCTATGGGTATTGTTGAGTGGATAATGGAGTGAGAAGAGTCGTGCTATGAATGAGACTTATCTTGTAAAAAGGACGACCTAAATTGGGCCGTGATAATTTTAATAAAATTGGCATATGATGTAATGAAGGTATTTCTGAGACGGTGAGCTTGTAATTATATCTGTTTGGGTCATGAAATAATAGTAATGCTACGCTCACGCGTCGATGTGATGACATTTATTCGCGAAGGAACGTTTATGCAAATATCCACTTGGTATTTCTTCTTAATTACTGGCTTCCTTTTTCTTGTTTTATGTATTTTTAAATTTTATCTTATCAATAAACCTTCATTTAATTCAATCTGCATTTCATTGATAGTAGTGTTGATTCATATCCTTGTTTAGCAACATTGAGGATCATTTCCAGCTCAAGGCTGTGTTCTCTTGGCTTTTCCTAGTCGTGGTTCACGCCTCAACTTCCCCTGTGTGTGTGTTACATTTCGTGTTATTTAATACATTATCGGTGAGGGAGTTAGGGTTTGGCACAAAGGCAAGCGCTTCAACCGTCTGAGCCACTCAGCCTAGCTTTAACAGATTTACTTTTAATTATAATCGCAATATAATTCACCTTCCCTGCAGACCCACAAGAACGACACAGATAATATATCTGTAGGTTAACAGAGTACCTGTGAGGAACTTACACAAAACCATGCCCTCAGTCATTTCTTGGGTGACTGTACAGAATACCACATGTGTTTTTATCAATTAAGCTTGGCGAACTTGGGTTTGTGTAAATATTATTCTTATTCTCTCTTCTTTTCTAATGTGTTTTGGCTTTTCTTATCCTTTAAGTCATAATATTTTACATGTTATACCTTGCACTGAAAGTACATTATTATTCTTAATCTGTGTTAGTTATTTTGTACTAGCCGTAAATACCCGGCCCACGTCTGGTACTTTTTCGAATGTTTAAATTTAGGGTTTGTATCACCTGTACCAAGTGAGTTCGCCGTGTGGTTAGGGTCGCGCAACTGTCAGCTTGCAATTGGGAGGCAGTGGGTTCGAACCCCACTGTCGGTAGCCCTGAAGATGGTTTTGCGAGGTTTCACGTTTTCACATCTGGCAAATGTTGGGATTGTACCTTAATTAAGGCCACGGCCACTTTTTACTCACTCCTAGCCCTTTCCTATCCCGCCGTCGTCATAAAACCTGTTAGTGTCGATGTGACGTAAAGCAAATAGTAAAACAAAGTAGTTCCTGTTTGAAGTGAATTTCTGTAGGTTTTTTTGTGACGTTGATTAATATTTTACGAACTCATTGGTAAATTTAGAGTTATTGTTGTGTGTTTAGTTTAACATTAGAACGCCCGATGGAGTCATTTTGACTCCTCAGCCTACTGGTACTTCTAAGTTTGCTGTAGTTCTCAGTTTTCGGAATTCAAAAAATCTGTTCCGTGACTTTTCATCACTCATGAAGAGTTTAATTACACCACCTTGTATTTTATTCTTCATTAACAATTACGCCTATTTTTTTGAATTTGCCTTAAACGCCCAAATGGAGTCAGTTTGACTCCTAGAGTTTTATGCTTACAAGCATTGCCTTGTTACTTGGTCTTACATAGGATGTTAATAATTGTGTAGGATGCAACACATAAACGACCGAGTTGCATTATTGTTTTGGGTGACGTGATAGTAATCTGTTTCAACGATGTGTCGGGAGAATTTAAAAGTAAGAACCACACTGTCTAGTCTAATCCTCTTCGTGAACCATATTTGCTACGTGCAAGCGGGACTACCAGTGACTGGTAATCAGAGTACCTCTGAGCGTGTATCGACCTGCCAAGTTCAGTCACAAATTACGAATTGGGTTAGTTTGTTTCGAAAAGTCCTCTCATCTCAATAATGTTGCGCCAACGAAAATTGGAATCAGAGGAAATAGTTTCCTTATTGAATGATGTTCTTAAGGACCAGAGAGGTATTGTGTATTATGAACTCTTGAAAACCGGCGAAGTCGTTAATGCACAATACTATCGCCAAAAAATGATTAATTCAAATCATGCATTGACCGAAAGACGACCGGAATGGGTCTGAAAACATGGCAAAGTGATTTTGTATCACGACAATGCGCCGTTTCACACAGCAAAAGAAAGACACTTTGAAATCGCTTGGATGGGTCATCCTTCCACACCCGCCGTACTAACCTGACCTGGCGCCATCATCACCTCTTCCCATCAGTGGGGCACGCTCTCGCAGAGCAGCACTTCAGCAATTTCGAGGAAATTGTAAAATGGCTCGACGAATGGTTTCCCGCAAAAGACAAGCAGTTTTTCTGGCATGGTATTCATAACTTACCTGAATGATGGGCGAAGTGTGTAGAAGCTGATGGCCAATATATTGAATAAACAAAAAATGAATTTCCCACGAAAATTGCGTATTTTCTTTGCCACAAAACCGTCAAAAGCTTATGCATACAGCTGGTAAATTGTTTCTACCAGACAACTACGGTGTATTGGGATGTATGGATATGTTGAGGACATGTACACACACGGTAATTGGGCTCAGGACTCCCTCAGCCGGCTGCCAGAGGAGAGCACTGTCTTGTCCTTCAACAGCACGAGCCAATGTAACTGTGTGCGCAATCCAGGCACAGGTAGCAACTTCATTACAGGCTTGTGTCTGCCTGGACAATTTCGAGGCGTTTGGCTGAAGGAAATTTAGTCCTCGGCACCCATGATTTGTCCTGCCATTGATACCCACCCACCGTAGCCTCTGTTCACAGCGGTGTCGTGAACAACAAAACTGGACTGGTATGGGGGGCTGGAAACGGGTTGTCTTTTGTGGAGAATTCAAGTTCTCTTTGTCGTCGGCAGATGCAGAGTGGGTCTCGGCCCACAATTGGCCACGGCTGTTCCGTGGTCCGACAGCTCTGCACTCCAACCGGCCAACCGAGCAGAGGAGGGAGGCCACGGCTCCACCGTGGATCTACGCCTCTGTATTCGGGAGCGGAGAGGGACTGGTCCCCATCGTCGGTTATGCTGAGAATGGTATTCCGTGGTTTACCATTCTCCTGAACTAAGGCGAATGCCGAGACAGTCGCTAGTATAGGCCACGGTCACCAATCCTTCATCTTCTATGCACATCCCCTTCTCCGATACAAATCTCCTGGCCTGTGAGACCGCATCACCGTCAAGGGTGTCTGGCTCCATGGCTAAATGGTTAGCGTGCTGGCCTTTGGTAACAGCGGGCTCGGGATCGATTCCCGGCAGGGTTGGGAATTTTAACCATCATTGGTTAACTCCGCTGGCACGAGGAATGGGTGTATTTGTCATCTTCATCATTATTTCATCCTCATCACGACGTGCAGGTCACCTACGGGCGTCAAATCAAAAGACCTGCACCTTGCGAGCCGAACATGTCCTCGAACACTCCCGGCACGCCATTTAATTTACAGTCTAGGATAATAATGTTATTTGCTTTACGTCTCACTAACTACTCTTTTGCGATTATCGGAGACGCTTAGGTGCCGGAATTTAGTCTCGCAGGAGCTTTTTGCGTGCCAGTAAATCTACTGACACGAGGCTGACGTATTTGAGCATCTTCAAATACCACCGAACTGAGCCAGGATCGAGCCTGCCAAGTTGAAGTCAGAAGGCCAGCGCCTCAACCGTCTGAGCCACTCAGCCCGGCACCGTCTAGGAGGTCCGCTTCTCTCTTCAGGAGAGGAATGCAAATATTTAGTAATCTCTTTTGCACTGATGACGCTGTGTTCGTGTCTGGAGGCATCGTGGTGATCGCCTCAATCCTACATATACTGCGGTGGGGGCACTGCCTCCACTGCCAGTGTAGGCTACTATGGGGAGGGTCACAGCATAAGTTATGGCGAAGTGGTACGAGAGATATTGATCACAGTGGCATGTGCAGGAAATACTGCAATGGTATCCTTAATGGTAGAATTTCCACGAAGCATCTTCAGCTGGGTAATGCTCAGCCACACACAGCACCGATATCACAGGAATGCCTCCGTAATACTGCCACACTACCACGAGCTGCCCAAAGGGCAGATTCATGGCCTGTCGAACTTGTCTAGAACAGTGTGTGACACCTATGAGTTTACACTATCCATAGGACCGGTTACAGCAAAAATGGATAGATATGCCCCAGGATACCAGACGAAACCCGTAGCCTATGCCTTCAAGCCCGCTCGTTTCGCATCTAGTGTCAGAGTTTGAAGCACACCCACATGGTACTAAAATCTCCCCTTAGGTGCTCACTTTTTCGAAATTAACTACCCGTTTGCTCTGATGTTCTAATCACTTACTTACATTAACGTTAAGATCACTCATATCAAGTTTCAAGTGATTCATTCATCTCCTTCTTGGTGCGTTGTGTATCTACCAAGTACAACACTAGGTTTTTAAAACTGTCTATTGTTAAGAACATGTAGTCCTAAAGTGAAATGGCGTATGGCTTTTAGTGCCGGGAGTGTCCGAGAACAATTTACGCTGGCCAGATGCAGGGCGTTTGATTTGACTCCCGTAGGAGACTTGCACGTCGTTTTAAGGATGAAAGTATGATGAAGACGACATATAGGCCTACACCCAGCCCCCGTGCCAGCGAAATTAACCAATATGTTCAAAATTCCCGATTGTGCCGGAAAACGAACCCGAGACGCATGTGATCTAAGGCCAGCACGCTAATCATTTAGCCACTTACTTACTTACTTACTTACTTACTTACTTACTTACTTACTTACTTACTTACTTACTTACTTACTTACTTACTTACTTACTTACTTACTTACTTACTTACTTACTTACTTACTTACTTACTTACTTACTTACTTACTTACTTACTTACTTACTTACTTACTTACTTACTTACTTACTTACTTACTTACTTACTTACTTACTTACTTACTTACTTACTTACTTACTTACTTACTTACTTACTTACTTACTTACTTACTTACTTACTTACTTACTTACTTACTTACTTACTTACTTACTTACTTACTTACTTACTTACTTACTTACTTACTTACTTACTTACTTACTTACTTACTTACTTACTTACTTACTTACTTACTTACTTACTTACTTACTTACTTACTTACTTACTTACTTACTTACTTACTTACTTACTTACTTACTTACTTACTTACTTACTTACTTACTTACTTACTTACTTACTTACTTACTTACTTACTTACTTACTTACTTACTTACTTACTTACTTACTTACTTACTTACTTACTTACTTACTTACTTACTTACTTACTTACTTACTTACTTACTTACTTACTTACTTACTTACTTACTTACTTACTTACTTACTTACTTACTTACTTACTTACTTACTTACTTACTTACTTACTTACTTACTTACTTACTTACTTACTTACTTACTTACTTACTTACTTACTTACTTACTTACTTACTTACTTACTTACTTACTTACTTACTTACTTACTTACTTACTTACTTACTTACTTACTTACTTACTTACTTACTTACTTACTTACTTACTTACTTACTTACTTACTTACTTACTTACTTACTTACTTACTTACTTACTTACTTACTTACTTACTTACTTACTTACTTACTTACTTACTTACTTACTTACTTACTTACTTACTTACTTACTTACTTACTTACTTACTTACTTACTTACTTACTTACTTACTTACTTACTTACTTACTTACTTACTTACTTACTTACTTACTTACTTACTTACTTACTTACTTACTTACTTACTTACTTACTTACTTACTTACTTACTTACTTACTTACTTACTTACTTACTTACTTACTTACTTACTTACTTACTTACTTACTTACTTACTTACTTACTTACTTACTTACTTACTTACTTACTTACTTACTTACTTACTTACTTACTTACTTACTTACTTACTTACTTACTTACTTACTTACTTACTTACTTACTTACTTACTTACTTACTTACTTACTTACTTACTTACTTACTTACTTACTTACTTACTTACTTACTTACTTACTTACTTACTTACTTACTTA
This sequence comes from Anabrus simplex, assembly GCF_040414725.1. Classification (NCBI taxonomy): domain Eukaryota; kingdom Metazoa; phylum Arthropoda; class Insecta; order Orthoptera; family Tettigoniidae; genus Anabrus; species Anabrus simplex. The sequence continues at coordinate 144,608,754 of NC_090270.1, read as the reverse complement.
CTTACTTACTTACTTACTTACTTACTTACTTACTTACTTACTTACTTACTTACTTACTTACTTACTTACTTACTTACTTACTTACTTACTTACTTACTTACTTACTTACTTACTTACTTACTTACTTACTTACTTACTTACTTACTTACTTACTTACTTACTTACTTACTTACTTACTTACTTACTTACTTACTTACTTACTTACTTACTTACTTACTTACTTACTTACTTACTTACTTACTTACTTACTTACTTACTTACTTACTTACTTACTTACTTACTTACTTACTTACTTACTTACTTACTTACTTACTTACTTACTTACTTACTTACTTACTTACTTACTTACTTACTTACTTACTTACTTACTTACTTACTTACTTACTTACTTACTTACTTACTTACTTACTTACTTACTTACTTACTTACTTACTTACTTACTTACTTACTTACTTACTTACTTACTTACTTACTTACTTACTTACTTACTTACTTACTTACTTACTTACTTACTTACTTACTTACTTACTTACTTACTTACTTACTTACTTACTTACTTACTTACTTACTTACTTACTTACTTACTTACTTACTTACTTACTTACTTACTTACTTACTTACTTACTTACTTACTTACTTACTTACTTACTTACTTACTTACTTACTTACTTACTTACTTACTTACTTACTTACTTACTTACTTACTTACTTACTTACTTACTTACTTACTTACTTACTTACTTACTTACTTACTTACTTACTTACTTACTTACTTACTTACTTACTTACTTACTTACTTACTTACTTACTTACTTACTTACTTACTTACTTACTTACTTACTTACTTACTTACTTACTTACTTACTTACTTACTTACTTACTTACTTACTTACTTACTTACTTACTTACTTACTTACTTACTTACTTACTTACTTACTTACTTACTTACTTACTTACTTACTTACTTACTTACTTACTTACTTACTTACTTACTTACTTACTTACTTACTTACTTACTTACTTACTTACTTACTTACTTACTTACTTACTTACTTACTTACTTACTTACTTACTTACTTACTTACTTACTTACTTACTTACTTACTTACTTACTTACTTACTTACTTACTTACTTACTTACTTACTTACTTACTTACTTACTTACTTACTTACTTACTTACTTACTTACTTACTTACTTACTTACTTACTTACTTACTTACTTACTTACTTACTTACTTACTTACTTACTTACTTACTTACTTACTTACTTACTTACTTACTTACTTACTTACTTACTTACTTACTTACTTACTTACTTACTTACTTACTTACTTACTTACTTACTTACTTACTTACTTACTTACTTACTTACTTACTTACTTACTTACTTACTTACTTACTTACTTACTTACTTACTTACTTACTTACTTACTTACTTACTTACTTACTTACTTACTTACTTACTTACTTACTTACTTACTTACTTACTTACTTACTTACTTACTTACTTACTTACTTACTTACTTACTTACTTACTTACTTACTTACTTACTTACTTACTTACTTACTTACTTACTTACTTACTTACTTACTTACTTACTTACTTACTTACTTACTTACTTACTTACTTACTTACTTACTTACTTACTTACTTACTTACTTACTTACTTACTTACTTACTTACTTACTTACTTACTTACTTACTTACTTACTTACTTACTTACTTACTTACTTACTTACTTACTTACTTACTTACTTACTTACTTACTTACTTACTTACTTACTTACTTACTTACTTACTTACTTACTTACTTACTTACTTACTTACTTACTTACTTACTTACTTACTTACTTACTTACTTACTTACTTACTTACTTACTTACTTACTTACTTACTTACTTACTTACTTACTTACTTACTTACTTACTTACTTACTTACTTACTTACTTACTTACTTACTTACTTACTTACTTACTTACTTACTTACTTACTTACTTACTTACTTACTTACTTACTTACTTACTTACTTACTTACTTACTTACTTACTTACTTACTTACTTACTTACTTACTTACTTACTTACTTACTTACTTACTTACTTACTTACTTACTTACTTACTTACTTACTTACTTACTTACTTACTTACTTACTTACTTACTTACTTACTTACTTACTTACTTACTTACTTACTTACTTACTTACTTACTTACTTACTTACTTACTTACTTACTTACTTACTTACTTACTTACTTACTTACTTACTTACTTACTTACTTACTTACTTACTTACTTACTTACTTACTTACTTACTTACTTACTTACTTACTTACTTACTTACTTACTTACTTACTTACTTACTTACTTACTTACTTACTTACTTACTTACTTACTTACTTACTTACTTACTTACTTACTTACTTACTTACTTACTTACTTACTTACTTACTTACTTACTTACTTACTTACTTACTTACTTACTTACTTACTCAGTAGCGAGTGGCTGTGCGGTTTAGGACACGTAGCCGTCAATTAGCTTTGGGAGATAGTGGGCTCGAACTCCATTGTCGGCAGCCCTGGTTATCCGTGATATCCCGTGCAGTCTAACGGAGATGAGTGGAAGAAGATGAGATGGAACATACCGTACCTCAACTAACAACAACTTGCAATGATTCACTGATGTAGTGTAGTCTCCGGAGAAGCCTGGCGCAGGCCCTTCTGATTGACACCCGTGGGCGACGTGCGCACTTGGATTTCAGACGATGCTGGCAATGAGCATGGGGAAAGGGTTAAACTCTGTGTCGGCTCAAAGCCTGTTCCTGTCGAATAACACAAAGGAGTCCACTCAAGGCCGACGGCGAATCACCATCAGCACACAGTCTAGTAATTCTAAATTGTATACCACCACTTCTCCTACCCTGTCGGTCCACATTCTAATGGTGAAAGTTCTTTTCTAGGAACGGGACTCGAACCGGCTAAGAACGGTGTCAGGCCATATAAACTTCATGCCTGAAAGATGGTGGCGACCAGATTGGCTAATAGTCAGTCAGTAATTGCTATTGTTGATAAGTTATAGAGGATTAGGATTGAGATATTGTAGCCTGTCAGTCATCACAATTTGTTTTCTTCTTGTTTGGCGATATTAGGACATTTGAAGTTCTGGCGTTCAATCCCTCTGTTTATGGTTTCTGTTTCCATCTTTCTTCGAGTGTCCATTTCTTGACGTTTTTCTTTTCATTCGATAGTTATCTCCATTATCCTGCTTCCTGTGGGTGAGGGTGTTAGGAAAAGTGCATGATATCCCCTGAATTTTGAAAAAAGAGCGACTAGAAGGGGGACCAGGAAATTTCACCGTAGGAGTGAGGGTTGGCGACCACCGGTCTCCTAGATAAGTCTGGCATTGTTTCCACTTACTTGTGTCAGGCTCCTCACTTTCATCTATGCGACCTCCCGTGGTCAACTCTTGTTCTTTTCCGACCCTGACGGTATTACGCTTGCGATGCCTAGGGAGACTTTAATTTTTCCGCCCTTCGTGGCCCTCGCTTTTCTTCTACCGGTACCTTCATCATCGAAGCGTCCCTCTGATTAGTGCACTCTTTTGACTGCGTACATCTTAACGATAAAGCTAATATAAAACGGAGACATTTGTCATTTTCTATTTAGGTGCACTGGATATTTGCTACATCACTAAATAATAATGTAGTATAGGCTAGTGCACAAACCAGTTATCCGTGAACTTAAATACTGAATTTCCAGAAATTCTGTAATGCCACTTTCTCGTGATGTCGATACTGACGTAAAAACAAACAAACAAAAATGCAAAGTCACCTCCGTACAGGCCATGAAGGCCCTTGGAGGAGTGGAATGTAAAGGCTTCCACCATTGTTAACCTCGGCACGTGATGGGGTAGAGTGGTTAGCTCTACGCCCGGCCGCCTTTGCCCATAGGAATTAACCTGGTACTCATTTTTGGTGTAGGCTGAGTGAACCTCAGGGCGATATGCACCTCCGGAAGTAGAAATCTCGTTTCTCAAATTTTACAACTTCCTGGCGGGGATTCGAACCCACGTCCTTCCGGGCGAACCGAGCACGCCTTTACCGCCTCGGCCAGGCAGCCCCTCAAACTAACAAACATAAACAAAGAAACAAACACTGAACTGAATTCGCTTTCGATTTTTGTATAGCTTATCAGAAACAAAAAAAAAGTGATTGTGTGGCAAAGACTTGAAATATACAGAAAAATTATAATTTTATTTATACAGATGTTCCCTGTACCTCAAGCTTTTGTAAAGTAACAAGTAGCACCAAGAACTTTCCATAAATGTCCCATTATACTTTTTCATGGTCTTTCGTGACTTGTTTGCTGATGAGGAACCGGACATGTTTGATCTACAAACGCTTCATGGCTTTCTCTTTTTTGTTTGAATACATGCAAACTCCTGTCTCTTTAGCAAGGAACTAGCAGAAGACCCTGAGGAAAGCCTAATGGACCGTGCATTGAAGTACTTTTGGTAAGGAATTTCAATAAGCTCTGGATGACAAGAAACGTTACTAGAGATAAGGTTCGTTTCTCAGTCCCCTGTGTCTGTCTGTCTGTCTGTCTGTCTGTCTGTCTGTCTGTCTGTCTGTCTGTCTGTCTGTCTGTCTGTCTGTCTGTCTGTTTGCCGGGCTGAGTGGCTCAGACGGTTAAGGCGCTGGCCTTCTAACCCCAACTTGGCAGGTTCGATCCTGGCTCAGTCCGGTGGTATTTGAAGGTGCTCAAATACGACAGCCTCGTGTCGGTAGATTTACTGGCACGTAAAAGAACTCCTGCGGGACTAAATTCCGGCACCTCGGCATTTCCTAAGACCGTAAAAGTAGTTAGTGGGACGTAAAAGCAAATAACATTATTATTGTCTGTCTGTCTGTCTGTCTGTCTGTCTGTCTGTCTGTCTGTCTGTCTGTCTGTCTGTCTGTCTGTCTGTCTGTCTGTCTGTCTGTCTGTCTGTCTGTCTGTCTGTCTGTCTGTCTGTCTGTCTGTCTGTCTGTCTGTCTGTCTGTCTGTGTTTTGCTTACAAATGTTCATACTTCTCTAACTGAAGCTGGCTTCCTAGACATAATCCGCTTCCTTGATGGTAGCTCCACTTTTCGATCAGTAGTAGAGTGCGAGTCTGCAGGCCTTAGAAACCTAGCAGAGGTAGTCGGAGTCTTGAAAGGGCGCAGTAAAATCCAGTCAGTACTCAATGAAGGCTGTCTGGTGGCCATGGCGCCAAGTCTGTGGTCTCAAGTCTACCCGATTCGAGTCCCTTTGATGGAAAGGGCGTTGAAGGAGAGGTGGTGGTATGCAATTTATAATCACTAGATTGTGTGCCGAAAGCCTAGATTCAGTTCCAAACATCTCAGCATTATTCATATGGAGTGAGGGCATATGACGCTGTTCAATCGATCAATCAATCAATCAATCAATCAATCAATCAATCAATCAATCAATCAATCAATCAATCAATCAATCAATCAATCAATCAATCAATCAATCAACCAATCAATTTCCGCTTATCTGCATTTAAGGCTGTTGCCCACGTGACAGATTTCCTATAGTTTGTTTACCTAGCCTTCAATGATATCAAGTTGGAAATTTATCAAATCGGAAATTATTATTTTTTTTTGCTATTTAATTTACGTCGCACCGACACAGATAGGTCTTATGGTGACGATGGGATAGGAAAGGCCTAGGAATGGGAAGGGAGCGGCCGTGGCCTTACGTTTTAGGTACAGCCACAGCATTTGCCTGGTGTCAAAATGAGAAACCACGGAAAACCATCTTCAGGGCTGCCGACAGTGGGATTCGAACCCACTATCTCCTGGATGCAAGCTCACAGCTGCGCGGCCCTAACCGCACGGTCAACTCGCCCTATAACTGGTAAATTATTCCCATCTCTAACTCCCCTTCCTAAAAATTACTATTTTTCCCCAATTTATTCTCTTGATTTCCAACTTCATCTGATGTATCACTAAGTGGCGTCTTATAAAAATGCATGCACATTTTAATTTAGGCGATACAATTATTATTATTATTATTATTATTATTATTATTATTATTATTATTATTATTATTATTATTATTATTATTATTATCTAAATAAAATTGAATAAGCTTTGATATTAATGTTCAAAAATTGTAACTCTTACATTACAAGTTGTATTTAGGCGTGATGAAAGCCTTTTACAAGGACCATGATGGATTAGCTTTTCCAAGGTGGTCACAGTTTGATTTCAGGCCAATGCATGATGTATTTTATCTATATAAATAAAATCGTAACGACCGTGTGTCTGTACATTGATTATTTTGGCGAAATTTCTGTACAGTTATCCGCTTCAGGTGTAATAATGACGATCTGCATAATTTTTAGCTTTGGTGTCTGTTTGTCTGTCCTTCTATACCTTGAAAACTACTGGATATATTTCCACCAAACTTCATATTTAGAATCCACCTGTCCTTCGGTAGGTTTTAGCGCAAATATCGTTTCTAAATCCCTGAAATGAGTGGGGATTTTTACGAAACCGAAACCGTGATTTTGCACTCCCTCAAGATATACACAACCAAACTTAATGGAAATCTACCTGCCTTAATGGAAATTCATTTCTAAACCTTTTCTTTTTCTCATGTGCATCATTTCGATAAGAGGATTTAGTAAGGGAGATATCATTAACGGACCGTTTTTCGGTACAAATCCCAGCGGACTTAACGCAAGAGCGGGTGCGTGTAAAACGTATTTCTTACAACTTGAAAACTACTAAGATATTTGAACCAAACTTTATATACAGCATACATCTGTCCAAGGGTAGGTTTCCTTGGTGTCTGTTGGTTTGTTTGTTTGTTTGTATGTATGTTTGTCTGTTTGTCTGTTTGTCTATTTGTCTGTCTTTCTATAACTTGAAAACTACTGGATATATTTCCACCAAACTTCATATTTAGAATCCACCTGTCCTTGGGTAGGTTTTAGGGCAAATATTGTTTCTAAATCCCTGAACTAATTGGGGGTTTATACGAAACCGAAACCGTGATTTTGCACTCCCTCAAGATATACACAACCAAACTTAATGGAAATCTACCTGCCTTAATAGCAATTAATTTCTAAACCTTTTTTTTTCTCATGTGCATCATTTCGATAACAGGATTAATAACGGAGATATCATTAACGGACCGTTTTTCGGTACAAGTCCCACCGGACTTAACGCAAGAGCGGGTGCGCGTAGAGCGTATTTCTTACAACTTGAAAACTACTGAGATATTTGAACCAAACTTTATATTTAGCATCCACCCATCCAACGGTAGGTTTTAAGGTTTATACCATTTCAAATTCCCGGAATGGACTGGGATTTTATAGGAGACCGAAATGGTGATTTTTACTCTCCCACAATATATAAAGTACAAGACCAACCTGACTGGAAATCGATCAAACTGTTTGGAAATCCAATTCTAATTTCTTTTTCCCATGTGCTTTTTCAACGGGAGGATTAATAAGGGAGATAACATGAAAGGTCGGTTTTCAGGCTAAGTCTAGTGGACATAGCCCAAAAGGTTTTATACGTGGAGCAGATTTCTTATCTATCTAGATAAATCATATCGTAACGACCGTGTGTCTGTGCGTTGACTATTTTGGCGAAATTTTCGTACAGCTCTCCGTTTAAGGGGTAATAATGACCACCTGCATATTTTTTAGCTATAGTTTCCTGGAAGTCCTAAATTTAACCCCCCTCCCTGCCCAAAATCAAGATTGGCTCACAATCTGCCACACGAGCTGAAAAAATGAAATTAAGCAAATTTATACCTTTCATCCGGTAACCTACGGAAAACTTCCACGATCTTTAAACATTTCACTTTTTATGCCGAATAATATCGAAATATAGGCAATTTAATGACGGTGCAGACCTTCGTTTCGAGGTATTTCGCGACTAAACGGTCCTATCACAACACGGATGGCACGATCTCCGTTCAATTTCGAGTGATCTACAACTTTGGTCCTGTGATATTTTGTCGTCTTTCTCTCTCTCCCTTATAGGGTGGATTTGGCTGTATATTTCGGTGGTTCGTAAATTTTGTGCTTTTTACACGTGTATTACTTAGGTTGACACACTTATAGGAAAGGTAGAGTCATCGAATTTGGCACGCACATTGACACGACCAATGGCTATATGTGAACCCAATTTCATAATTCTAGCTTCCACGTAAGTATGTGAAAAATAATGTAAAATGATGAAAATGTACCCAAATTTCACCCCATTCAAATATCGTAAATCTATCGAACCCATAAATATGTGAGATACGAGAAAATGTTTTAACACCAAACATGTAGAGCGATAAAAGGGACGTCTGAGAGTGCAAACAGTTTGTTGGTATGATGTACCGTTTAGGAGCAGTAAATCTCGAAATGAAGGTTTGCACTTTCAAACGTGCCCATGCTTATCTGTCATCTATATAAATATAATCGTAACGACCGTCTGTCTATACATTGGCTATTTTGGCGGGATTTCCGTACTGTTATCCGTTTCAGTTGTAATAATGACCATCTGAATATTTCTTAACTTTGGTGTCTGTCGGTTTGATTGTATGAGTTTTTATAACTTGAAAACTACTGAATATATTTCTACCAAACTTGACATTTAGAATCCACCTGTCCTTGTGTAGGTTTTAGGGCCAATATTATTTCTGAATACCTAAATTTACTGGGGGTTTATCCGAAACCGGAACCATGATTTTGCACTTCCTCAAAATACGCACATCCGAAATTAATCTAAATCTACAATCCTTAATGGAAATCCATTTCTAAATCTTTTGTTCTCATGTGAATTTTTCGACAGGAGGATTAATAAGTGAGATATCATGAATGGTTGGTTTTGCAGGTGAAGTCCAGCGGACGTAGCCAAAATGTGTTGTACGTGGAGCAGATTCCTTATCTATCTATATAAATGAAATCGTAGCGACTGTGTGTGCCTGTACATTGACTATTTTGGTGAAATTTTCGTACAGATACCCGTTTGAGGGGTAATAATGATCGTCTGCATATTCTTTGATTTAATTTCCTGAAAGTCATAATTTTTACCCCCTCGCCCAAATTCCAGATTGCATCATAATCTGCCAGACAAGCAAGAAAATTGAAATTTGGCAAAATTATACGCTTCAGCCTGTAACGAACGAAAAACTTCACAGATCTTTAATTTTTTCATTTTTTATCCCCGAAGAATATCGGAAAATGGAAGCAATTTTAATGATGGTGCAGACCTTCGTTTCGAGGTATTTCGTGGGATAAACGGGAAGTCCTATCACATAACGGATGGCACAATCTTCGTTGAATAAGGAGTGATCTTCAACCTTGGTCGTATGACTTTTTGTCGTATCTGTATCGCTTATACGTTAGATCCGTCTCTATTTCTCGATTTTATGTAAATTTGGATTCTTTACCTATATAATTCATAATTTCAATCACTTACAGGAAAGATAGTATGATCAAACTCTACACGAACATTGGCCCACCCAGTACCCATATGTGAGCCAAATGCTATGTCACATAATTATCCGAAAAGTAATGCAATGTAAGATAATCTTACACAAATTTCAACCTATTCAACGTTTCTGACTCAGTCTGACCCATGAATAGATGAGATGCGAGAAAATATTATAGGACCAGCCATTTAGATCGCTAAATACTGCGCCTTACGGTACAATCCTTTGTCAATATGATGTACCGTTTAGCAGCAGTTAATCTGTAAATGAAGGTGTGCAATATTGTAAACATGCATATACTTTTGTATGTCCATCTATATATATTCATTGATGTCGATTTCTAGCGATCAAGAAAGGGTGTGCCTGCTATTGTAATCAGTACTCCCTACACCGACTTTGACTGCTGGCAGTAGGAATGGGGTCCTTCTCCAATTCCTGTGTAATTGGCATTAGTAAGGAGGGCCTACCATTTTAATGAATAATTCGCTTCTTGATTTGTCTTGCAGAAGGCAAGGGATCATGCAGTTTTGTTCGAAAGTCCCCTACCCTACTGTGTTTGGCTCTAGGCCAGGGTGCCCGCCATTATAAACAAATGTTCCAATCTAAAATTTGACTAGCATTAGGCATAGTGCCTGCTATTTTCATGGAAATAAACTACTTCTGTGTGACTGGCAGTAAGCTGGCTGGCAGCAGTAAAAAGGGCCTGCCATTATAATGATAACTGCACAATTCAATTTTGCCTGGTGGCAGGGAAGTTGCCTGCTATTATAATAAAAACTCCTAAACTGTAATCTGTCTGAAAGTAAGAAATGGGTCTGCCATTGTAATTAAAACTCCCCAAATCGATTGTGACCGCGCAGTAGACAATGGGGCCTGCAATTATAATGTAAACTTGCCAACTCGTTTGTGAATGGCGGTAGGCAAGTGAGCCTGCCGTTATCATCATAACTCCGCAACCCTCAGTTTACATTGGAAACAACGTATGGGGACCTCCCCATGCTATTTATCGGATAAGGCTAAGGGACATGCAATTTTAAAACAATCTCATTTACTGCACTCACAGTCTTTACGTCGATATCCGTATACAATGTAGAATACCGTAGCGAAGCACGGGTACATTTGCTAGTTTAGAAATAAAATCGTCAATCCCCTCTAGCTTGGAATCCTGAAAAAAGGAGATCCCAGTCCATGTTTACGAAACAAACAACCAGTTCAAGTTACAAGCCTGCTATTGTTAAATAGGTTGCGGGCAAACTGAAATATTTCATATTGATCGTATACAACAGCACAACAATACAGAATAGCCTGAGTGAGGAGGATAGAATAATATATTAAATCATACTTATCTTTGTTTAACACAAAGCTCCCTGTTGCTTGCGCAGTGTAGATTACCCATACTTCATTTACAATCGAACCTCGATATATCGAACCTCCATTACTCGAATTTTCAGTATCTCGAAGTAACTTAAATTTCCCTTCCGTTTGTCCTATTCTTCACGTGTATTTATTTCTCTATTACTCGAATCTCGGTTACACGAATTTCCCGATTTCTCGACGCAAACATTTCCTCCCTTGAAGAAAAAATACCCTGTAACTCGAATTTTGTGGAACATTGACTGTGCAATTCGGCATGTGTCGAGTTAACAAGTGAAGAAAGGGTTACAATTATGCTGGGAGATAATATAACGGGAACAGAAAAACTAAAACTTCTAGTAATCGGGAAATAGGGGGTGAATTAATTACCGGTCACCTGCGAAAGCAACCCTACAAAGTCGTGAATGACTAGCTCCATTTACGAATGTCGTTTGCGTGGTAGTTTCAACGTGAAGGGAGGAAAGGTTGACAGTAAAAAGCAGAGGATACTAAAGAATTTTTTCAAAGGTGTTTATGGAGGTAGATTTCTTGTTTCGCTACTGTACGTACCGTATCCTGTATTTTAAACAGTTACTATAATAAGGTAGGTAAGGGTTATTCTGCCCGAAGGCAGGTTCGAACCTCCGCAGAGGCGTTCCTGAGCCGGAGTTTACGTGCGGTAGGGTGGCCAGTTCCTTTCCGCTCCTCCATTCCCTTACCCCCCACCAACAGCGCGTGGCAACCCATCCAACTCCTGACCACGCCCAATGTTGCTTAACTTCGGTGATCTCACGGGATCCGGTATTCCCACACCGTTGGCACTATAATAAGGGTTATAATTAAAGTGATGCCGTAAAATAGAGTTTGTTTGTATATTTTTAAATACTGTTAAAATATTTGTTATAAGCCCGTAGATACACATGATTCAATTATGTGCTATTTATGCTCAAAAAAAGGTATTCTCAATATCTCATAATTTCGATAACTCGAAACAAATTTAGCTCCCTAGGTGATTCGAAATATCGAGGTTCCACTGTACTAGTTTTATGAGTTTTTATATATTTTAGAAGGTCGTCTGAAGAATTTAAAGGGGCAAATGCAGCCACTAAGGTGAAGAGGCAATTTTACCAGCTATGTGAACTCATTTTGAGGCACATATACTATCTGCGCACTTATTAGCGATAGATTTACACCCTAGAGCTTAAGCGGTCGACCTCGGCAATCTTCGAGATTCGTACTGGCAATCTTTGAAACACAAACTATAAATCGCTTATGCATCGCTGTGCAACGTCTGGCGTACACTTTACGTACTATACTAGACTTAACTAAAGTTGGCGTCTGACAGGTAAGGTTGGAGGGAGGAGCACTGCACGTGCCATTTCACGATGTTGCCACATTTCAGCATTCCTTTCTACATGCTCTTACCCCTCGCTTCCGGTTCACTTGTTCCCTTCTTCATTCTGACCGCTGTGATCTGTTGTAGACTACTTGGCCAGGCGGTGTCGTCCCACTTGCGACCACTCTTATACAAACAATCAGGTTCTTATCAGTGACAGTGACAGGTTTGGCAACTCCCATCAAGACGAGCTGCCCTGAAGTTTTATCTCCATGGCAACCGTAGTCGCCCCACCCTCGTTTCCATGGCAACCACACAGCCACTCCCTTTATCCCCCCTCGGCAGGCAGTAAACGGACCTCCCTCTAAGAAATGTCACACACCAACTCTTATTATTAGCAGTATAGTACTGTTGTTATTTACACAGCAAAGCAAAACTATAGAATTCACTCTAGGAATAAGATTCGCATCGAGAAATGTTATATAATGTGTGTGTGACACAGTTATTGGCTTAAAATTACATTTAGAACATTCATATCGATCGATCATATTTTCGATTCATACCAGATTTCATTTCCATTCAGTTGGCAGTACTTACAGAACAGGAAGCTCTCCCTTCTTACTCCTCAAACCCTTACACAAATATATTGCTAAAAAGTGCGCAGATAGTACTATTCTTGGAATACAATAAAAGGATACAGGTGAACTTAATATATAACAAAATACACATATATGAGCAAATCGAATAAATAAGTTTTTATTATTTTCTCTAACTGAAATAAAGGATGAGAAACCGGCGTGACAGCTACGTTAATAAGGAATGTACAATACATGGGAACAGTGAACTATTGCAACATGATCATGTTGTTTCCACTTTGGCAAGGAATGATATCTAACTAACATTTATACACACTTCTTCTCTCTTAATACATTCTAATAACTCTGCACTCTATACAAAGTTTGAAGACACATTTAAAATTTTAATAATCATAATAAAACAATGTTGTTGAAATTGGAATACACTTTGGTCTGATTTTAGAGACTGAAGAAATACTATACATTTTAAAAGAGTAATTTTTCATAAATAAAGGATACACTATTCATTTTATTTTCGTACGTGACCATCATTATCATTTCCAGTTTTCAGTTCACTAATAATTTGCAGGATAATACCAAAACATTCTATACAAGGAGGTAATAACTGATTTTATTGCTTCGTTTGTATTCGAAGAAGACAAAATTCATACAATACAAAGTGAGGAAATTAATTTTGAATTATTTATAATTTAACTAGTCGTCAGATGATACTTTCCACGGCCTTTATTTCGTTATTGTCCGTGGGGTACCTTATAAGTATGAGGCCAGGCGTATCTTCAGGTAAATTCAGAATAAGCAGCTAATGCCTACAAGATTTAACACAGAGGAGCGTAAACCCTATCTATTTCAGTAATTAACAAAAAAGAAGAGGCAATTTCAGTATTTCTAACAATATATAATTTATTTTACGATTCTGAGTGAAGTGTTCCTTGTATTCAACTTAAAACAATTAGTAACATGTATCATGTTTACATGTTATTTTGTCATTGTTCTTGGTTCTCTTTTAGAAAAGAGGAATTTGTATGGTCAATGAACCCTCGTACTTGTGTGAGCTTAGCACCTAAAACACTTTGGTATCTGCAACAGTGTCTGCTACATTAAATATCTCAGGTAGGTTCGATTCTCAGGCCAATTGGACAAGACGAGAAATGTAGTATTTTGGCCATTGCTTTCCTCACCTAGCAGGAAAGGTTTACTGGCGCGCAACTGACCATATGGCTAACATCTTCGTAGCATTCAAACACACGGGTGTCAAACGAGGCTTCTGGATGTTTGCTCCAATGGTTTGCTCTATATATGCAGGGGAGAATCTAGACCTACCAATTTCAATAAACAATGACATTTCGTTATGGTTCTTGGGTACGTTAGACATATAGTCGTATACTCTTCCGAACATGGGAACACTTTTCACATTTAAGCTTAGTGTATTTCATTTATCAGGTTTGTGCGCTATTCCACTCTGAATTGTATGTTTCTAACATGATCTTAACTAGTTCATCTCTGTATGGTTTTCTACTGTGAAATCTTAATCAATACACAATAAAACTATTCGTAACTGATAAAGCTACGGTGCCTATTTCTTAAGACTTCCGTTTCCTGTTCACCTACCTACTTATTCACTCACTCGCTCCATGTTTCTGGATAAAAATGTGTTGAAGCACAATATTTAACTCTTTCATAGGGGGTCGTGAGATTTATCGTTACGATTATTTTTTTTAAATCCACAATATGATTAGTACTTTTAGCATTTTATAGCGTTCATTCATTAGCGTAACGGTTAGCATTATTAGTTGCCGTCCCAAGGGGCCTGGGTTCGTTTCCCGGTACTGCCATAAATTTAAGAATGGCAGGAGAGCTGGTATGTGGTTAAAATGGTACAAGCTTCTCACCTCCATTGGGGTTGTGCCAGAAAAGAGGTGCGGCACCTCGGGACGAGAACACGAGTTTACTTGTATGACTCCATGGCTAAATGGTTAGCATGCTGGCCTTTGGACCAGGAGGTCCCGGATTCGGCTGGATGTGTGTGTGTTATCTTAAACATTATAAACCATCCTAGGAAGTGCCCCATCCTCACAGACGCGCAGGTCGCCCATACAACGTCAACTCAAAAGATCGGCGCAGGCCTCTCTGGAGGCCACTCACTATTATTATTATTATTATTATTATTATTATTATTATTAATGTTGTATTTGATAGTGTTTAAAAGAAAACGTAGAATTTGGTTTAATTCTACAGAATAGGTGGTAATATCTTTCGATGCTATTAATGTGAAATTAAAATCTCTTTTGCATCAAAGTAATAGTAAAATTAAATGCATCAAGTATAATAACAATTTCACCTATTTTTAAATTTATCTAGGCTAAAGCAGCGAATCAGCATAGTAAAATACAGAACATTAACTTGAGATGTGTTCAAATCAGTCAGTGATAACGTTGAAGAAAATCGAAAGAACATTTCTGAACATTTTGTTTTGTATATAAATCCCTAACACATTATTTGAGGGCTTGTGACATTCGTGCTCTCCTGTAACTTACAATTAAATTACATCACAGAAATATCTTCTAGCTTCGAATGCATTGCAGAGTTATTTGGACAAATTCTACATGCCATCCCAAGGTTTCAGAAACTGGACTATATGTCTGACATCCCCTAGAGCCATAAGGAAATTTCCTTGTTTATTAAAATTGCTAGTAAAGTTTCCAGGAGAAAAATAAAATTTAAAAATATTCTTATGAGAAAAATACTCGAGTTCGCATTTTGAGTAATTTCATCTCGTATTCAGAACATATTAAAACTTGGTTTACAGATGGTAAAAATTGGAAGAAAAAAGTACAAGCCTTTATAAACATTTCATGGAATATCGCTCTTGTGAAAAATCACCACCCCTAGGAATTTATTACAGGTTTGTATTATACGAATAATACATTATTTCTCATCATCGCAGATTACTTTGATATCAGAAACTAACATCACTGGTGTTTGGAAATTTGCAATAACCTATTTAAGCCATAAATTTCCTTGGAATAGCATAATCTACTCAAATGTGTATAAAATTGTGGTGGTTCGGAATAAATAATTCGTTTTCATAATCTGGTCTCTCATGGCCTATGAAACTACCACCAATGAAATAATCAGTTCGCTAGAGTGTGATGAAATGAGGTCTCTTTCATAAAAGAGCCTTCTATATGTCTCTCAGTCATGGCCATCCATCAGAACTTCACATCACAGCCTGCACGGTTGCTAGGTAACATCGCGTCACACATTTTGTATCACTAATCTCAGATGAACCCTTGTCATAAACATAATTTATGTTTAATAAATTCTGCGAAGTTGTTTGCTGCAGTCTTGACCTACGAAAGTTTGGCTGTCGGCATTAGTTGGACAGTTGATATTCTCACTCGTTTAATGCTTATTATATCTATTTTTCAGTTTTTACGTAAACCTTTATATATATGTCGGCAGCTCAAGTGAGACGCTCTCGGTATAGTTGTACCTTGTGAATAAATAAATGTGTATACACACATAACAGTCTAACTCCATTCCTTAATTGTTATCTTTTCAATTGGAATAAAAGATACTGAAGATATTGACGATTATCCATCGTTTGACTTGTAAAAAGCACCTTCCCTTAAGGCTTCCTTTTATTTCACGTCCATCTACTGTATTAGTGAATTTTGAAAAATGACCATTAAATATTGTCTTTTTCGGAACTTCCTTACAAGATATGTAGTTCGACTTGACTATGTTTTGTCCTCCGATGATGTGTTCTAACAACGTTTAGAGACAGTACACAAATAACAGAGAGTGTCGTGAGAAAATCTTAGAAGAAAAAAGGATTACCCGTTAACACTGGTCAGAAAAACGATCAATAACCTGATTTTGAAGATCACAATCCAGCTTCGTCCGTTTTTAAGTTGATATTCCAATCCACTTCGGATATCCAGCCCAGTATAAAGAACATGTATCCCATATATAAACCTATACTTAGGTTAGGCTTATGGGTACCGACAGCATCTCACGTGCTGTTCACTTTTGTGGCTACTAAAGGATACTGAAAGGGGAGAGAGTCAGGCGATAAAGGAAACACGGTTATCTAAAGTGAATGTAATGACTTCTCCCATTAAATTCACATACTGTATAACAAGCGGTTTTGTTTATTAGTGACTATTCCGACTTCGTTTTACCTTTGCGCTTATCATCAGGTGAGGTTGTATTTTTCTGAGATTTTCTGCGACGAAAACTCAACGCAAACCAATCATGAAACAATGGCACTAAACTTTCTCTAATAAGCTACAGTTAGAATGAGAAAATGTTTTCCAAGTCAGTCTTACACAAGTTGTATTATAATTTTAAAAAATAAAGACAAAAGATGCTTAAATATATTTTCATTTCATCCTGATCTTGAAACGACTGAAAAAATGTTTCACGTTCTCATTGCTAACAAGCTCCAATTGAGGAGCATAGCTCCTAACCTATCGTACGTACGTCGGAACTTAGTTTCAGTGAGTGAGAACATGGTTTGGTCCGCCTCTGTGGTGTAGTGGTTAGCGTGATTAGCTGCCACCCCCGGAGGCCCGGGTTCGATTCCCGGCTCTGCCACGAAATTTGAAAAGTAGTATGAGGGCTGGAACGGGGTCCACTCAGCCTCGGGAGGTCAACTGAGTAGAGGTGGGTTCGATTCCCACCTCAGCCATCCTGGAAGTGGTTTTCCGTGATTTCCCACTTCTCCTCCAGGCGAATGCCGGGATGGTACCTAACATAAGGCCCCGGCCGCTTCCTTCCCTCTTCCTTGCCTATCCCTCCCAATCTTCCCATCCCTCCACAAGGCCCCTGTTCAGCATAGCAGGTGAGGCCGCCTGGGCGAGGTACTGGTCATTCTCCCCAGTTGTATCCCCGACCAAGAGTCTGAAGCTCCAGGACACTGCCCTTGAGGCGGTAGAGGTGGGATCCCTCGCTGTGTCCGACCCTGAAGGGTAAACAGATGATGATGATGATGATGATGATGATGATGATGATGATGATGATGATGATAACATGGTTTGAAACCTAACCTTAAAAGATGATGGCTAACTCATTCCAGGAAATTACAATGTCATTATGGCTTTCTATCTGGGTAGTGAAACTTTTATACGCAATCCTCACTTATAGGTCAAAATCATCACCAAATCATTCAATCTTACTTCGTTTTGCCAACTAATTTTGCTCTGTGAATGGAATGCTTTAGGTCTACTTGTAATAGCAACCTTGGAACAGTAGTGCTTGACTCCTAATTTACGTGTAATTGTACTGTAATGTTAAATCTTGTAGGCAAGAAGTAAGTTTCACCTCATGAAGAATTAGAGATAAAGATAAATTTTGCTTTGTCACTTCATAACGAAGGCGAGCCACTTTGCCATTCTTTTCACATCTTACCATCAAATATAATTTTCTACAATCTTCCACTTTTGAACGTTGTTATCGCTTTCATGGCAAGGAAGATAACCCGAGTCACAAGTTCGGCACCATACCGCTAGGTGTCTCTCGTATCACCATTGTTGACGCACGACTAGCACTGTTATCTGTATTGCTGTCGGTCCTTGATAGTAAGGATTCTATACTGAACGGATTATTCGTACGCCTCGGCTTGACGGTGTCGTTATTATTGTTAATATTGTTATTGTTATTCGTTGAAGAATACTTGTTTATAATGGATAAATCCATAGTTGAATTTGTCTGTGGCGATGGGGATCTGTACTGTGGATGAAATTTGAACGTATCGGGTGATCGCGTTGTTCGCAAATCATTATATTCATCATCATCTTTGGTAGTTGGGGGACTATTGTTGGCGGTGGTCACGAAACTTAACGGAACAGCATCACACTTTCTGGATGAAGTTTCGTCGTCGTCATCATCAGAATAGGAATTGTCCCCCACGACGTCGATCTCGACATCCCGAGTGCTGGCTCCAGCGCTGCTGAGGTTGCTACAGCAACTGGAGGAGTCGTTGTGTTGCAGCGATGGACGTGAACCACTAGAAGACATCCCAGCACCCTTCTTCCCCTGCTGCGTCTCCCACTCGCGCCGTAACGTGGCCAAGTCGACGGCGATACCCTTGGCGGCCAGTTTCCGCTGCTGACGTTCGAGGGACTTCAGCAGTTTCTTCTCCCGGCGTTCCTGCTCTTTGCGCCTCAGTTCGTCCTCCGGGATCGGCTCCCCGCTACATGTTTGGGGATGAGCGTTGTGCGCAGGTCGGCCCGGCCCTTTCTTCGTGTGCTCCTTCTTCCGCCACTTCGCGCGACGGTTCTGGAACCACACCTGCAAATTAAAAGTATTCTCATTAGAAAATGTGGACAGTACATACATTTCGTCCCATTTACTGGACAAGCATAGGGGCGTATTATGAAAATAAACATTTCTTGCGGAAAGGGCCAGGAATTAAAATGCCCTATATCTGATAGCAGAAAGGTTAAGGTGAGATGGGTCCATCGGGTAACAAAGGAAGATGTATTGAACCGAATAGATGTGAAGAGAACGATTTTGCGATATTTGACTGGAAGGAGAGAGAAGTTGGTTAGTCAAGTTTTGGAGGGAGGCATTTGAGAGAAAACATAGGTGAGGAAGATCAATGAATCAGTATTACAAATAGATTAGGAAGGATGTGGTATATGCCAGTCATCTAGCGATGGAGAGATTGTCCCCCAGGATAGGGTAATGTGGAGAACTGCAGTACGTCAAACGAAGCCAGCAGGGCAATACTTAAAGCAAAGGACAGCACAATACGTCTCAATGAGCAGCACTCCATCTCAGGCAGAGCAGTGTATGCGCTCTGACGGAAGGTACAGCCTGGCAGCTGCTTGCGTGGCCGATCAATGAAACGAAACTACAAATAATTATCACTGTGCTTACAATTATTGTTATTATTTGTAATAAAATATGTCTATATTTACTCCTTAATATATATTTGTTTAATACACACTTTGGCAATAAATGTGCTTATGTTAGGGAAGTAAAAGAGAAGAGAACGACTGATATAATTTCAATTCGTTTAGAATATATAGAAGTGCATCCTATTATCAGCAAAACATAGATCATCTTTCATGTATTAACTAGCCAAGAAATCTCAATGGAAATGTGCTCCTTCCCTTCGACCGTGCTTGCAGTCGGGGGCCTACATACAATTTTAGTCGGAAAGTGAACACGCAAAGGTATTACGCTTTACGAGTGTTATAATATTAATGTTTAACGATAATATGCGTAGATGAGTGTTTGAGGTGGAAAGAATGCAATAAAATACAGTTTAACACGTTGAGTGTCAAGCGACCCCATTTGGGTACGTGAGAGAGGTCAAGTTTTTGAACTACACGTCCCCATATGGGATCGTACGTTCGTTCGTTCTAAATCGTGAACTGTGGAACCCCTTTGGGTGCGCAATAAGTATGTGTTCCGAAGCTGTATAATGTATCTTCCTGCCATCTGTTGGTCGTCTAGTTAAGTACGTACATAGTCCACTTTCCATTCGTCAATTCCTGTTTTGGCGCAACCCCATATGGGTACGTTAAGCGTGCTCTGTAGGGTGACAAAATCATTGTCTGTCTCGCGCACGGATTGTTTATGTAAATGTGCAGTGCTGTGAGTTTCCTCTTCTTTTTTAAGTCGTTACGAGTAAATCGAGCAGTAAAATACTTAGTGCAAATAGTCTGGACGATATATCAAACAAGTCGGACAATGATGATATAGACGAAGTAAATAGTTACAGTGATTTTGTACCCAGTTCAGAACAAATAGTGATCTCGCACGTTCATCCACATTGATGAATTACAGTCTTCAGCATACACATCCCCACTATACTCCGGGTTTCCAAGCCAGCTGTTGCAACAATTATGACCGTCTTCAACGATACAGTCACTGGTTCCCATGTTGCACAATTACCGCTGCTAGGTTCTCTTACCCAAATTAAAAGTTACGCAAACATAATTATATTCTTATTCAATATTCCGTAACTGCTAAATATCCTTCTAATATTATTCTCTTACATCCTAATTTACCAAATTCACATGATTTTTCACTACTTTATATATAAACATTTTATACGAAAATTTCCTACCTTCAAATCGAAAGATCGTCGTTCACAAACATTTCCTGACCTAAAAAAGGGATCGTACCTTTTTCCGGTTCCAGTATGAACAATATAACGCGTCTTTCATAATGAATGGCATATAACGCTTCCCTGAGAAGGAAAAGGTAAGTATGACCGAGCGTCGGGACAGTAACTACGGTATAAGTGCGACCCCATATGGGGGCGCGTGTACATGTACAGTTCGTAATAACCAATACGACCCCATTTAGGGTCGCAATATTATACCTAATATACTTAATAAGTTAACCCAACATATCATAAATACGTCCTCATTTCAGTGATAATTTGCTTGGTTAAGCACGTGAACGTTTTGGCACTAGGGAGTAATTCGATCTTATTAGCTCACGGCACGAGGCGGCAATCCTATGAATTTCGGCCTGGCACTCAATGTGTTAAAAGTAGGCTAATTAAAATATCTAGAGTTTACAACAACGACAACAGAGCTAAGTTGTAAATTGTCCTTATAACGGTATAAGTTAACTGTGTATGATCTATTCTGTCATACTTTTCGAACTTCGTTGGGCATATATGTCTATGTTACGCAGAGTAGAAACAATATTGGACACGTTTCATGACCTCATGTTTGCCACTATAGTCTCTACAGTTATTGTTTGTTTGTTTTGTTTGTTTGTTTTAAATGTTATTTGTTCAGGGTGTCGGCCCATGTGGATCTTTTGCCCCTACTGGCGCCATATTGTATGAACCTGCGTGTAATTGGAATGGCGGTAGTGTGGAATGTTGTGTGTGAGGAAAGGAAGATTAAGGACGTCACAAACACCCAGTCCCCAGGCCAGGGATATTAATAATTACAATTAAAAAACCCTGACCCGGCCGGGAATCAAACCCGCGGCCGTCGGGCGACAGGCGGACGCGTTGCCCCCTATATCGCGGCGCCGGACCCTACAGTTATTAGTCCTTAGTTGTACGGATACTACTAAAAATAACCATTTTACGTTCAACTAACTACTTTTACAGTTTTCAGAGACGCTGAGGTGCCGGAATTTTATTCTGCAGGATGTTTTTTTTTTTACGTGCCGGTAAATATACCGACACGAAGCTAATGTATTACATCACCTTTAAATACCGCTGGACTTAGCCGGGTTCGGACCCACAAACTTAGACTCAGAAGACTACCGCTGTACTGCCTGAGCCACTCAGTTTTGGTGGTGCTATCTAGCTAGCCTGATAACTAGTCTCAACATTGCGATTGTGCTGCTATCTGGCAGCGGAGGCAGAAACATTCTACAGACCGGATGCTGCGACCAGTGGTGTTTTACATACTAACGACAATGACGTGCTGTGACTTACATTCAAAAATCTACTACATCAATCGGGGTCGAACCCACGCACGTGGAAACATGAGCTTGACACGCAACCAATTATCCACAGAATCAGCTTTGAGAGGTTTCTCGCTACGATTTTATCTACCGAGCTCGATAGCTGCAGTCGCATAAGTGCGGCCAGTATCCAGTATTCGGGAGATAGTGGGTTCGAGCCCCACTGTTGGCAGCCCTGAAGATGGTTTTCCGTGGTTTCCCATTTTCACGCCAGGAAAATGCTGGGGCTGTCCTTAATTAAGGCCACGGTCGCTTACTTCCTACTCCTAGCCCTTTCCTGTCCCATCGTCGCCATAAGACCTATCTGTGTCCGTGCGACGTAAAGCAAGTTGTAAAAAAAAAAAAAAAAAAAAAGAAAAAACTATTTTATCTCCTCTAAAATTTCCTACACATATGAAACCTTCTTCTCGAATAATGTACATGCATTAGTCTTCGATCGTTTATGGGCCTATTTAGCTAATTAGATGTCCAATCGATGTCTTATTCGACAAGAAATTAAGATCATTTTAGTATGTTGACTATCACTACCGTGGAATTTCACGGATGACGGAAACATGGCTCTCCGTTTGTACGGCAAGCTGCTGTGAAGGCCCTTATAATTTATATAACGGATATAACATGAGAAATAAACGACATTAGATATCTGTATTTATAAAATAAAATACACCTGCTGCTGTATTGCCTGGAGGTAAGGTCAAATTAAAGTGGGTAGGAGCACCTGGGAAATTACCTTGTTTATGTCTCGCTTGTTTGTGGATGTAACTAGTTCGTTCAAATTATACTGTAAGGTCTATATTGACAAATTACTTCCATACAAGGATTATACTTTTATATAACCAATTGAAAAGTTCCAATAATCAGGAATGAATTGTATTTTCATGTCGTTTTCATAAGTATGCCTCAGTATTATATTATTAGAGTTCAAAACGCCATTATTCAGATGACCAGCAATCTGCCTTTGATCACTGGATCCCGGGTTCAAATCTACGTAGGTTAATCTATGTAGTCGATAGCGCTAAGACACAATGAATGGAAGGACTGAAGCATAAAGCGTTTGTTTTTTGTTTTTTATTTTTTTTTAAACAATAATGGCCTTCGGTTATACACCATTTGACCAGCTGGTAGTGATAAGGACTCGCCATGAGGCCAGTCATGGCTCTGCTACAGGGTGGGAAGGCCATGGTAGAATGGTAGTAGTTAATGGGATGTAACAGTTAGGATATTGTATTTATTAACTATTTCAGTTGGTTGCTTCTGCACCATGGTTTATATATGTAGTAAGATTGGTGTCTTGTAGAAACTGGATCAGTGCTCTGTAGATTTTTTATCGTTGTCTTGAAGAATAATGTTGACATTTGTGGGGAATGGGATATGTAGTGACCGAAGCTGTCCTAGTACCTTTGTTCGTTGTTGCTCATGCCTGCAACAAGAAAATATGATTCAGATCCGTATCATCGTAATCGTCATGTGGGCAAACTTTCGAGGTAGTCACTCTGATGCGGTGGAGGTGGTGTGAGGGTAACATCCGTGTCCAAGTCTCATGCAGATGATGGTTGTTACATGTCTCCTTGGAATATTGTGTTTCCAGAACAAGGGTTTTCTTGGTATTGTTATAAAGCGTAATTTAAATCAAATGATACAAACATGAAGCACGACGTTACGGGACATGACAGTTCTGTGTACGGAGAATGAACAAGCTGCTACGCGCAACAGATATCGCAAAACACTCGCACGTGTCTTGCGTCACAATTAAGCTTTTTGTTGGTTTTGTGGAGAATTATGCTGTAACATACGAACATACTGTCGCGTGTTGGCTGGATAAGTAAATTAGAAGAATCTGGTAGTGTTTTGAATTCCAAGATATATTAATTAATTTTAATAATCAATTATATCTCGGAACAGTTAGGATTCCCGAGTACACACTTACTGTCAACCTACTTCTTGACATAATTACACCGTCCACGCTCACGTCACTTTCTACTGTTTTCTCTCTGTTTTCCCGAAAAGAGAGACTTTCACAGAGTCGAAGAGTAAACGGCTGGGCCAAATGGTGACGTCACCAGTCCCTCTCAGATTGCCATGGCGTCCGCCATTTGAAGAAGTTCAAACATAGAAAAGTACAGGATCAGTCTACTGTATAAGATCAACTGAAGGCGAGTTCAACAAATTACGTTCTTGGACATTCCTTTTGTATAACTCAGTTATTTTTTACGGAAACTGTGAAATCTCTACTTTCACCCTGGAGAGGGCGCGTAAAAATAATCCCGTGAGGAGGCGCGCACGTTGTTTTAGACCGGGTCATAAAAAATATCACAAATTAACCAAAGACTATTTTTAATATTACAGAACTAGTAAATAATTTTGCACGAACTTGCAAATAATGTTCAATGTACTTTAACAATACAAAAATCGGAAGTTAAACAATTGACGTTCGTTCTGCTTCATCACCAGATCCTTCACTTTCCGTACTGCACTGAACACATGTCACTGCCGAGTGTTCTTTGTAGATATGTCACTGGCATTTTTTCCTGTTGCACTAGGCGCATCTTCCAAACCCTTCTAGTTCACTAGAGTTGCAGAGGAGGCCACGGCCACTTCTTTCCCACTCCTTGTCCTTTCCTGTCCCATCGTCGCCATAAGACCTATCTGTGTCGGTGCGACGTAAAGCAACTAGCAAAGAAAAAAAAAACAGTTGCAGAGGGCTGCTCTTCTTCAGACAACCCGCGAATGTTCCTTTCTTAGCCCCGTTGGAAGAGTTTGAACATCGTTCTTGCAAATATCTCACGCATAGCTGCTGGCTTAGTTCTTTCAAATATTTACGCCTTTGAACATTCAAGTTACTTTTCTCATGCTTCTAAATAATATGCGGATTAATTCGAGTAATCTTCAAGACAGTAAGAAACAAAGTCATTGGCCAACGGTTGCTTATGAGTGAAACGGAGTAACGCTCTTTATACGTATTTCGATTTATTTTTCCCTGTTTCTATCCATGATGCGTTGGACTTCGGCTTATATGAAGGCACTATTTTACACGAAAATAAAACGAAACTGGTATATTAACTGAAAAATTAAAGTAAAACTTAGCTCATAAACACGCATACGTCATGGGGCGCGCCAGGAGTTTTAGACCGGGTCCGTCAAACAATGCACTTAGGCTGAAACTGAGGAGCATGAGGGGTGAATTGTTTACGCACACTTATAGTGGACGGGTTCAATGTAAGGTACTGAGTGGATGGAAGCTAGCGGCCTGCTATGTTAAGAACTATAAACATTTATCTCTGAACCCGGTCGAAAGACCGTGACGCGCCCTCTCCACGGTTAAGCACCATGAATGTCAATAGTTCGAATGATGAGTGGATGAATCTACAACCTAAGTCTGTTTTGCCGCCTTCTCACGACTAACGATGCAAGCTGATCATCAACTGACGATTCAATACTGAGTGATAGCAGTAACAACAAAGACAACATAAATAATATTTTAAATATTTCTTTCTATGTGAACTGATTTGTTGCAATGTCACGTGTCATGCATGTGCTGTGTTTTGCGTAGGTTACCATTTTTCGTGCATAATCCGATGTGAAACGCGTCCAAGGTGTAATGGAACACTTAATGGACCACATCACTTCCTCCAACTATTCTGAACATGACATTTCATATTCTTTTAATCACGGACTCAACCAAAGTACTAGGGCAGAACCCTCTTTGAGGTTCTGAAGCTTTAATCCAGG
This sequence comes from Anabrus simplex, assembly GCF_040414725.1. NCBI lineage: Eukaryota > Metazoa > Arthropoda > Insecta > Orthoptera > Tettigoniidae > Anabrus > Anabrus simplex. Next base: position 144,582,804 of record NC_090270.1, on the reverse strand, counting down.
CAGAGACCTGTAGACAGAAAATGTATACCATTGGAGTATTGGGACAGCTAGCATTTTGGGAGATTCTTGCTTTGAAAGCGTAACACGACATTACTACCTTAAAAAGTGGTAATTGATCCAATATATTATATGTACGAAACAAATATCAAAATAAGGTCCAGGATTCCTTACTTCCAATGTTATCCGAACACATTTTCACCTTTATTACTCGATACGTAATATGGTTTTCTTTCAAGCCAGTGTGATCGTACGTCAATCACTTAAGTTGCTTTACATCACACTGGCACAAATAGGTCTTATGGCGACGACGGAGCAGGAAATGGCTAGGAGTTGAAAGGGAGTGACCGTGGCCTTATTTAAGTTACAGTGCCATTTGCCTGATGTGAAAATGGGAAATCATTGAAAATCATCTTCAGGGCTGCCGACAGTGGGGTTCGAATCTACTATCTCCCGAGTGCAAGCTCGCAGGTCTGTGATCTGAACTACGCGGCCATTCGCTCGGTCTCACCGACGTTCTAAAGCTGTGTCTGTGCGACGTAAAAGAAGTACGTTGGTGAAGAAACATCACTTTGCTGATAAACCCAAGATGAGAACACCACTGCATGGGTGAAAGAACGGAAAAAGAGGGTGAAGAGATTCTAGAAGGAGAAGAAAACAAATTCCTCAGCTAAATAAGTTCAATCGCGCTCCGTAGTTGGGTGCAACGTTGTGAAAAAGAGTTATTATTTTTACGTTCCACTAAGTACTTTTTGACGGTTTTCGGAGACGTCGAGGCGCCGGAATTTTGTCCCACAGGAGTTATTTTACGTACCAGTAAGTCTACCGATACGAGGCTGACGTATTGGAGCATCTTCAAATACCACCGGTTTGAGCCAGGATCGAACTTGCCAAGTTGGGGTCCGAAGATCAGCGCCTCTACAGTCTGAGCCACTCATCCCGGTAATATGTAAAAAGGAATCTGTTCCCATCGTTATAAGCTTGCAATGAGCCACTAGCACTTGTTTACACTGGAGTCAGGATACTGTCAACTATAGTATGTTTTAAGATACGTTTAATAAGGTATTGCTCTTGAAATAACGAATTTAAGAAATTATATTTTTTCTTTCGGAGGTGCATGTAGTCCTGAGGTTCACTCAGCCTACACCAGAAATGAGTACTCGTTTAATTCCTGGGAGCAAAGGCGGCAGGGCGTAGAGCTAACTACTCCAACCCATCAAGTGCCGAGGTTACGGAGGGTGGAAGCCTGTACCTTCCACTCCTCCAAGGGCCTTCATGGTCTGTACGGAGATGACTTTGCTTTGCTTCTTTGCTTATTGAAATAACTGAATGACCAATGACGATGGAAAGAGCGAAAATAAATTTCCGGGGGACAAGCGTAGGCCCTATTAATTTCGATCATGTTCGATGACTCGTGTTGTTTCACTGCTTGGTTTTTGGTTTGGAAGCGATTGGTGCTATTAGAGCATAGGCAATTCATGCCCATTTCTTATCGCTTTTGTTTCAGAATGCACATTTATTAATTTCATAACACTTGATTATGTACTGTTAGTTCTAGTGTCTGTTAATAACTCTAAGCAGAAAGAAAAGGAATGAACTGATTAATAGAGGAACATTTATCTTCTCGTAAATAAGAAAAGCTGAAACAATTAAATAAAAAATCTTCCTGTCTAGGTCATTAATTAAACAATTCAGACTATGGAGATTCTTGGTAGATATGTGGAAAACCCTTCAGAAGGATGTCGCTGAATGGTCGATTTTGCGCTATTATTCGAACCTTAGCCTTCCAGAAGTGAACCTTTACCGTGCGTGTTCCCCTTGTCGGCAGTCCTGAAGATGATTTTCTGTGGCTTCCCATTTTCACACCAGGCAAATGCTGGGGCTGTACGTTGATTAAGGCCATGGCCGCTTCCTTCCCACTCCTAGGCGTTTCCTATCTCATCGTCCGTGCGACGTAAAGCAAAGTGTGAAATTTTTGTCTTAGTCCCATTCCTTAATACGGGGTCGAGGATGGGGCGAGAGGAATGTATATGGCATTTTTTGCTGCCGGATGCCCTTCTAGACGCCGAATTCAGTTAATGAGCAAATGTGGATGAACTGAATGGCGGTGATTGAAAGTAGGTAAGGAGATGGAAGGAATCGGCTATGGCCAATGAATTGCAACTCTCCCTGCATTTTCCTGGAAACGAAAATGGAAAACAACAGAAAACCATTATCAGGACAGCCGACGGTGGGGCTGGAACCCACGCTTATCTCGAATGCTGAGCTGGGCTCCATAGCTTAGCGCGTCGACGCATGATAACTCCGTTCTTTTTTTACTAATAGCGATATAAACCCGAACCTCTGACGTCATCATTTTCCTGATCACTTGTTTGAATGCACCAAACTACCTGATCAACACAAACTGAAAGACGCTAATGTTGATAGTGTACTCTGATTTCTTTTCGAACTGTGTTCAAAGCTGGCATATAATTATTTATAAGTAAAAAGTCGGCTCCAAATATAGGGATGAGAATGTATGTATCACTGCATATTACCGCACCATTATGTAGAATTGTTCAGTATCACTAATCTGTGATACATTTTATGGAAAGCCGCGTACTGATGCTATTCGACCGACATCTCTCCATAACAAATGGCTACCCAAACCAACAATTTGGTTGTTCCGTAAACCTGTTTTTTGTGATATCTAAATCTCTCAAAATATTTCAGAGATGACGTTGGGTAATTTTCTTGTAACAATTCAATCTTCCTGACCTGCTGCAGTAGTTTTATTTCTCTGTTTTTGTTAAAACAGTAATTTTATCATTAAACGCTAGGTAGAACCAGGGGTAGGTAAAATGCCTGCTGACGGCCTGTCTGCCTACAGGGCATACACGTTTAGAGTGTAGGATGTCCAGTATTACAAAAACGTACGCAATAACTCTCGAATCCTTACAAATTCATATGACTGCGTGGAGATTACCGTGATTCAATAGCAACGGTCAATATTGACATTGTTTCCTCGTTCTATCCGTCCTCTGCTGTATCACATTGTGTTAATAATGAACGGTGACCATATGAGAGTCTGTATGGCTCGCCTTTTTAGGCGCTCATATCATGTTCTGAAGGTAGTGGTCTCGAATTTTAACGAAATCGGTTTGCATTTTAAGAGATTACAAGTGTCCAAATATTTATATTTCTAGGGTAAAATATTGATGATCTCTAGACATAGTCTATATTAAAACCTCCTGAGGCCTGGTGTCCTTTGATAAGGACACTGTTTAAAAATGGAATATCCCGTAAAAGAAATATTAAAAAATAAAATAAATAAAAATTGACCCTTTGTTGGTTTTCTCTTTTTTTTTTTTTTTTTTTGAATTCATTTACCTTGGTGTGATATGCTTCTCACTTAATTGTCTCCCACCAAGACACCGTTAAAGAAGTATACACTTTTATTTTGACCAAAAGAGAAATGTTCTGGGCTTCGAGAGGTTAATTGAAGGAACATTAAAGTGAATGTTAAAAATATTATTTACATAATTTTCACCTTATCTCCATTATTTATGAGATTGCTGAAGCCTCCCGAGCTCATTTTGAATTTTGGAAAAGGATATAAAGCTTAATGCCTTTCCTGACACCATATGATTTTTCAGGACAAATTTAATACCCAGAATGGACAGGGATTCGAATCTCGGCAGTCCTGATGGAAATTCGCCAGAAAAGCCAGTGTGGTAATCACGATCGTATTATTATTATTATTATTATTATTATTATTATTATTATTATTTTATTATTATTATTATTATTATTATTATTATTATTATTATTATTATTCTCTGTAACACTGCCATTGTTCTCCTGTTCCCACTATCATTGTTTCGATTTGATGCTACCGCGCGATTGGCTACGCAGTTTGTTCATGTATTCGTTAACTTGCATTCGGTAGACAATGGGTACGAACCCCGCCGTCAGCAGCCCTAGTTTCCCGCGTGTTCGCATTTTCACACCAAGGGAGTTCTGGGGCTTTACCTTAATGAAGAACAAAATAGATTCCTTCCTATCCCATCGTCGCCATAAAACCTGTCTGTGCCCATGCCACGTAAAACAAATATTGATTGAAGGGGTGTTATAACTAGATAGGCTAACCATCCCTTCTTAATTATAATCAAAATACAAGAAGTAAGACGTCTTACCCTTCGAAGATTATAGGCAGGAGCAAAAGAAGGAAATAGTTATGGAGGCACGAAAAGTGGACTCCTTAAACTTCGCAGATCTATTACAGTTGAGGTCTTAATAGAATCGAGGATGGTCGGACAGGAATGATGAATGTAAGTAAACCTGCACAAGTAAACGAAAGCAAATCAGGACTCAGCAACGCAATCTCTGCTTCGTACATCACGCTCCCTACTCGAAAGCACTTAGCGGGAGGGGGGGGGGGGGTGTTATTGGAGTATGTTGAACGTTCTCCTTTACCATGCAGATCTTCAGAGAAGAAAAATATAGCATCTAATTGCTAAGCCTCTAATATTACATACTGAGGTTTTAAATGCATATCTTCAATGTTATAATTACTGAAGTAATTCTGTTTGTGTGGAAACAGTCAAAATTTAAATAAATTTAAATAAATTTAAATGAAAAATGTAAATAAATTCCTTATAATTAGTTTTAAAATATATTTTTCTACGTACTGTTCATATACCATGCATAAGCATAGAGTTGCCAAATTATTGTTCTTTCAATATATTAGGCACTCTCAACTTTATTTGTTGCATCCTGAGTGTATACTTTTCTTTCTGCAACCAAATCCGTTGCTGTCCCTTCTACCTGTAAGACGGATTCAGTGGATATCTACTAAATCGCCTTTGGCTTTATTAACCTCTACTCGTCCCCTTCATATCCACGGAGCGATGCACGAGGTGGGTTGCATCTCATCTCATTATATGACCGTATCTACGAAATTTTCCTCTTGAAGTTTCTCGCTAATAAATGTGACCTTAAATGTTCCTCGTGCGTGTTCATTTCGTAGCCAATCTTTGAATGTGACGACAGTAGACCACGACAGCATTCGCATCCCCGTCACATGCTGTTGTTCATTCACTCATATCCGTGTCCAAATCAATAGCATTTTGCTCGTGAGTAGCAGCAGTTGTTCAGTATTTGCAGTCACAAGATCTCCTATTGAACATTCGGCCTTCATCAGGGGGGGCGAACAAGCAAATGGACAGGTCATTGTCACAGGGTTCATCATTGTTGATGAGCATATTCCACTTCTTCAGATTGGTCTTGCAGCGTATAACTCCTTTCCTCAGCCTGTCCAAAAATTTGCAAATTCCATAAGGCAAGCTGAGACCTGGTGTTCTTTTATCATAGGGGGGAGATGGTTGAGTCCTTGCCTTCTGCCCTTCATACTTTCACACTGATAGCTTCTTGTGAACCTTTAAGGGCTGACACTGTCTCAAAAATTTGCTTCGGGACTTTAGTCACTGTCGGCCTGGTTGATTGACAAAAAGTGGATTCTGGAGTCAGTTTCCTGTCGTTTCTTCTCAGTTGTCATTCTTTTGGTATGAAGTGGAGAAATTCCAATAACAGGAGAGATATTCTAATGTGATATTGGTGTAAGACGTTCAGATACAATCCTGGAAATCTCATTCAGAGCTATATCCAACTCACTGGAATGTGAAATAGAAAGTCAAACTGGTGCTGCATATTCAGCAGCTGAGAAGCACAGTCAAAAGGCTGAAGTGCTGTGTGTGGTGGAGTGGGCACCCCATGTTCTTTTTATTAGACAAATCAGTATGTTGTTGCGTGAATTTATTTTGTTTTTAATATACACTCAATGCCCCTTGAAAGCCAGAGTCTCGTGGAGGGTGACACCAAGAGATTTTGGTGTAATTGTTTCACCTTCCCTTCGATGTTCAGTGCAGATGTTGATCAAGGTATAGAGTTCCCAATCTCAGTAATCCCACACTACGTGCATATCACATTCATCTTCACTTTCTTTGCTATTTAGCCCATAATAGTTGAAATAGCGTTTCTTATTTCATATCATTGATATAGCCTCCTCTTGTACATCAAGAGATACAGGTAATAAGTCCCCAGTGTCTTAAATTACTGGGCAACATACCCAAACCAAACTCCATGGCGCAACAGCCTCGAAGGGCCATGGCCTATCAAGCGACCGTTGCTCGGTCCGAAGGCCTGCAGATTATGAAATGTGTGGTCAGCACGACGAATCCTCTCGGCCGTTATTCTCGGCTTTCTCGACCGGGGACGCCAACTCACCGTCAGATAGCTCCTCAATTGTAATCACGTAGGCTGAGTGGACCTCGAACCAGCCCTCAGATCCAAATAAAAATCCATGACCTGGCCGGAAATCAAAACCAGCGCATCTGGGTAAGAGCAGGCTCGCTACACCTACGTACGTGTTATGTGACCCTCTTAGACTGATTCTGATGGTTTCGTCAACTTCCGCTTCAAACGCTAGCGTTGTACCGCGTCTGGGGAGCCGTCTGGTGACGAATGAACGTACCATTTCCACTGCTATTACAACGTCTAAATTCAAAAGTTCATTGTTCAAGAAGCCTTTCTCGTGGAGAGTCGAAATTTTCTTCTGATGACGCAGAGCACAGTTCTCTGCGAAGCGTAAAGAATTCACTTTATTTTCTTGACACGGCACAAGTCCAAAAGCCTATAAGCATGGGCTGTGAAAACATCAATAGCAACATTACCACATGTAGTTAAAACTCCTCGGCCTTGCTGGGAATCGAACCTGGTGCGCTCTAAACTGAAGGCTGGTACAACGACCATTCAGCCAGGAAGTCGGGCAAGTATCGCAATATTTATTTGCTCTAATCCGTTTGTCATATTATTATCTTGACTCGCTGCACCTTTCTTATTCTAACCCGCTGAACAAGACCTAGCTGTCGCTAAATGTGTCCCATCGATGTGTAAAATTTCGTCAATTTATTTTCCTCTCGCGAACTTCATTTACTTTCTTTGGAATTCGATCTACCCATCTCATCTTCAATATTCTTCTGTAACACCACATTCCAGAGGCTTATATTCTCTGTATTTCAACATCAGTGCTTTTGCTTATGTTATACTAGTACACCGTCACACGCTCCAGTCGAAAGTCATCAGAAACATATTCCTAATATATTGCACATGTCTATATTTGAGACTACGATTATATTTCCCACATCAACTAACTACATTCTACTGCTCTCGTATATTTATTAATATAATACTGTAATTTTACATGTTCCTGTTTCAACGTTTGCTAGCAACATTTGGTTTCTGGTTTCTGGTTTCTGACCTTCATCCCTGTCTCCAGATGAAGACATTAGGACCAGAAAATAAGAGGGAATTAGGAATTCCACAATTACGACAACAATGCCGCTGCCCGGTGGGGGTAGTTAGTGTCATTAGAAGCTGCCAGTCCTCTGGAGATATTCACCAGCAGGTAGACGACAGGGGTGAACAGAAAGTAGGCTAATCTATTCGGGCTACATGGTGGATATTGTGAATATCCAAGAAATGATAATAATAATAATAATAATAATAATAATAATAAGGGCCAGTTTTTATTACGTATTTGTCTGGATACCGGTGGAGTCGGTATCGCTAGAAGGCTGCTGACGAAACGGTTGATCACCATCAACGCACTTCGCCGGACTGAGTAGTTCAGGCGGTAGAGCGTTGCCCTTCTGAGCCCAGCTTGACTGGTTTGATCTTTGCTCAGTCCGGTGGTATTTTAAAGTATTCGCATACTTCAGCCTCGTATCAGTAGATTTACTGGCAAGTAATAGAACTCCTGCGGGATAGAATTACGGCACAGCGGCGCCTCCGGATACCAAAAATATATTAGCTGGAGTGTATAACTAATAGCATTATTATCAATGCAATTGTTTAGATTCAGTTAATTGTGACAATGTTTTTAAAATGTAGAATTAACAAATATTCTCGTGACAGTCTTTAGAACTAGAAATATTCCTTAGTGAATTGAAATGACTGACAGCAAAGCACGTATTTTTTCTAGTAATGCGATAATCTACCTTCCGACTTACTATCGGAAAAAAGAGAAGAGATCTTCGCAGATCAAGTTTCGGCAGTACGGAATTAGACGCTTCAAAAGAAACAGATAAATAATATATTATTAAAGGGTAATAGCGAGTATAGAGTGGTGCGAGGGTTGAGGGATGGTCATACTGATAAATAATTTGAAAGGAATAATTCCATGTCCGGCGCCATCGCTATTTTTCCAGCTGCTGAAGTTAGCCAATCAGATCGCTTCGCGGACTAACTCAAATTGGCTTTGCGAGACGATGTTGCTAAATATGCGCGTGGCTCATGTACTCGGTTGACGTTGCTTCCGACCACAGGGTGTGTCAAAGTAACGTCGCCTCTAATATAGAGCTGCCGGGCTGAGTGGCTCAGACGGTTGAAGCGCTGGCCTTCTGACCCCAACTTGGTGGGATCGATCCTGGCTCAGTCCGGTGGTATTTGAATGTGCTCAAATACAGTACATCAGCCTTGTGTTGGTAGATTTACAAGCACGTAATAGAACTCCTGCGGGACTAAATTCTGGCACCTCGGAGTCTCAGAAAACCGTAAAAGTGGTTAGTGGGACGTAAAGCCAATAACATTATTTTTCTTTTCTTTTTTTTCTATATATAAAAGGCTAACTCCGACTGGCTGTAATCAACGCCTGGCCAAAATTATGCGACATAAAGAAATAAAATAGAGGGTATACCATTCATATTACAGTGTAGGTGCTCACTAAGGGAGGATTTTTGCATATTCTGTCGCTAACGGGGTGAAAAGGGTGTGAACTGTTTAAATGAGTACATCTCTATCTCAAAAACTTAACATTTTCCAGACGTAAGAATTGGTATTTGGAATCTACTTTAAAGAAACACGTATTTTTTGTTTTTGGAAAATTCCTTTAAGGGGCTAAAAAAAGGTGAAAAGTGGTTGTATACCTTTTATGGGGATACTTATATCTCAAAAACTGAAGATTATTCAGACATTAAAAATTATATTTGGAATCTCCTTTAAAAATAAACAAACACGTGTATTTATTTTTGGAAAATCCGCTTAATGGGGGGTGAGCACGAGTGAAAAGGGGGTGAATTTTTTAAATGAATACATCTAAAAATGTAACATTCTACAGCCGTGAAAACTGGCACTTGTAATCTCCTGTAAAAGTAAAGAAACACGCATGTCTTTATTCGGAAAATCCACTTAAGGAGAAGTGTGAAAAGGGATGAATTTTTAAAATGAGCAATCTACAGTATATCTCAAAAACTTAACATCTTACAGACGTGAAAATTTGTATTATTAATCTCTTTTAGAAATGAAGAAACACGCATATTTTTCCGGAAAAATCACTTACGGGGGGTACAGTAAAAAGGACTGGAAATGGGGTTGAATTATTTTTATTAGGATACATAATCTCAAAACCTGAAGATGTTACAGACATTAAAATTGGTACCGGTATTTGGAATCTTCATTAAAAATAACGGAACAAGAACGGTTTGTGTACGGAAAATCCACTTAAATGTGGGGGGGGGGGGTAGAAAAGAAGTGAACTAGAGGTAGAAGTATTTTATTATGATGCTTATCTATGCAAATAAAATCGTAACGACTGTGTATCTATACATTGACTATTTTTACCCCTCTCCCCCAAATCAAATGCCTGCACAATCTGACAGAACGAGCTAGAAAATAGAATTTAGAAAAATTATGGGTTTTAACCTGTAACCAACGGAAAATTCAAAGATGTTTTTTTCTTCACTTTTTATCCCCGGAAAATATCGAAATTCGGATGCAATTTTAATGACTATGCAGACCTTCGTTTCGATGTATTTCGTGACTAAACGGTAAGTCGTACCACAAAACGGATGGGACAACCTCCGTTCAATTTGGAGTGATCTATAACTTCGGTCCTATGACTTCTTTTTCGTACCTCTATCCATTATGCGTTAGACTTGGCTGTGCTTCTCGATTGTACGTAAATTTTTTACACGTATAATTCATAGTTTGACACACCTGTAGGAAAGACGGAATCATCGAATTCGGCACGACCATTGGCCTTCGCTGTAGCCATATGTAAGCCAAATTCTATGTTTCTAGCTGTCACATAAGTATCAGAAAAGTACATCACAACATCAAGTCATCCATAGCACAGACGCTCCGTGAGAAAGTATTTCAAGTGCATGAGGAAGTCCATGGCATTGGAGTAAATGGCAGCACGAGAAGGATAGATATGATCGCCATTAAAGGGAAGAACGGATATATATTAGACCCCACAGTAAGATTCGAAACACACTCCGACCAACCAGACGAAGTGGACCGAGAAAAGAAGTTTATCTATCAGCCTACAGTGCCGTACTATAAGAATAAATACGAACTGGACGATGTAGAAGTGAGGGGTTTCATGATAGGTGCGAGAGGGACAAGTCCCTAAGAAGACGATAGAGCTGATGAAGATCTTCAACATCAGTACCAAGGAGTTCATCGACTGGGGGCTGAAAGCACTCAGAGGTTCTCTTTTGATATTCAGACACCACTTGTATTCGCCAGACTGAGACATTGCTTATTTTTTTATATTTTTTGAATGAAATTGTATGTATATTCTTTGTCTTAGGCAGCCTCCGAGTGGAGGAAGATTTTGAAAATAAAAGACGTGATCAACTGAACCTGCCCAGTATATTGAATTGACAATTGTTCTTAAATTTAATGTAACAGCATGAAGAATTCGTCATGGTAATAGTATAAGTATGAATGCCTATTCCCTTAGTCGCGTTTCTTGATGCGGGATCGGGAATGAGAGGAGATTATATTTGATGACATGTTTCATGGCCAGATGCTCTTCCTGCCGCCAACCTCAGCCGAGGAGCTAATGAAGATGAAATGAAAAATGGTGATTGAAACTGGAAGGAATCGGATGTGACCTACGAATAGGAACTGTCGCGGTATTTGCCTGGAAGTGAAAAAGGGAAATCACAGAAAACCATCCTCAGAACAGCCACGGTGGGGCTCGAACCGACTCACCTCCATAATTCCGAGCGTTAACACACACAGCCACTCCTCTAGGTTTTAATGTAACCGTGCATGTACATTATTAGATTTTTATCTGTCAGACTCACAATAAATAAATAAATAAATAAATAAATAAATAAATAAAATACAACCAGTAACAGCAGTGGTTAAGGAATAAATTTCAGTACCATCTCAGGATAACTTTTCGCACTCAGCATTGAGATATTCATCCCACTGCTCATCCAATAAGATCGATAACACCCAAATTACAGTGAGGGTCTGGGAAGGAATATAGACTGACACTTTCAACCTCACGAATGCCATAAATACTCGAGTTGATGACTTACTTGACTGTGGTGTCGCGGATTTTAAGACACATTACAGTCTATAACAAACGTACCGAGCTCGATAGCTGCAGTCGCTTAAGTACGGCCAGTATCCAGTATTCGGGAGATAGTAGGTTCGAACCCCACTGTCGGCAACCCTGAAAATGGTTTTCCGTGGTTTCCCATTTTCACACCAGGCAAATGCTGGGGCTGTACCTTAATTAAGGCCACGGCCGCTTCCTTCCCACTCCTAACCCTTTCCTGTCCCATCGTCGCCATAAGACCTATCTGCGTCGGTGCGACGTAAAGCAACTAGCAAAAAAAAAAAAAAAAAAAATTACAAACGTGGAGAAGCTCCAGTGTTTAACTGAGAACTTTGTAGTGAATACTTCAAGATAAAAGGAAACAGTCATTGGAAGTTGAAATATAAGATTAAAACCACTAAGAGGTTCCATCCCGGAAAATGTATTATTAAAACATGTATAATCTTCTATATTCTTCATACAGCCTGCTTCGTGTTTACTTTAAGAACTGCTCATGAGTTAAATAACTCACAATCCACACTAGCAGATAAATCTTTCTCAAAACTAGTCTAATTCTTTTATGATTTGAAGAAGTTTCAGGCAGTGAAAAAGCGCAGTTAAGGTACGAACATGCGTCACTTACGAAGCTAACAGATACAAAACAATCCCAGATCTACAACAATCCCGTATATTTCATCGTGACCATTTATTCGGCATTTCACCCACCAACATTTCGTCCGCACCTCTCACAAAAAACAAATGCAGTTGTCTGATGATCACTAAGTTTCTCGAGTGCTGCTTTATGATTGATCGGCTTCGGATCAACAGTAATACCGAATAGGAAGTACTGAAATATCTCCATTGACATTCATAGACAGTCGTCGAAATGATGTGGTTATGCCTTCACTTCCCTGTATAAAATGGTGACATTTACAGAATTTCTACCTGATAGCATTGACATGTCCGCTGAACCTTATGACAGAAGTTGACATTACAGTAAGTAGGGTTGGTGATACAGCTGAGTTCTTTGGGTAAGTAGCATGTGTCCGCTAGAGCGATGAAAGCCAATGCAAATAGCTAGAGACATCTGTTGAGAACTCGGGGAAGTAATAGTAATGTTGATATGCTTAATCTGAAGAGTATCACGACTATACCTCTCTTTACCCTATAGTTTCTTCGCTACTGCAACATCACAACTGCTACCATTGTGTTCGCGTGTATGAAACAAACTTTTATTTTTTAAAAATGACAATACTCTCGGGAATGCCTCATAAACTTAAACGTTATCTTGTGTGAAGAGTGCTGTGAACGATGATTGAGGAAGGGTTTTCCGCTCGTTATTTTGGTAACATTAAGCATCCTGAGACAGTATTACAGCAGGTATTACGCGATTCCTTCACTTGAAAACAAAGTAAAACAAGCTTCAAGTTTTACGTGGCAGTTGATATCGTAACCATAACCACGCACCCTCAAGTTTTACATAGAATCCAAACTAAAGAGACGTTATTATTCATTTCAAAATATCCCACCTGTTTTGACCACTATTTGGTGAGTGGCCAGTGGCGAGATCACTCGGATAACACGCACTTTTCTCCATTTGAACTCTAAGATTGCACCTTTATCAATGTTCATCTACCTCCTCCTCAGTTACAGCTATAGTTGGTCCAAACCTCGAAATAGGTCAAACGCCAAAGAACGCTGAGAAAGCGACAGAATTTACTATTTAATTATAGAAGTAAGTAAATAGAATACAGCGTTGAGAACTAATTAGTAAATAAATACAAGCACTTCTATGAGGAGCCTATTTAGTGGAGGTTGGTTTTCTTCCTGCCAACTCCATGAATCCGTCAACTATCAAGCTGTTTAAATTTTGCTTCAGAATTCCTTTAGAACGGCCTAGCCTGTTTGTGATCATTGAGGAATGCGAACGCTTCCAATTTCGTAAATCATTGTGATAGGTAAAGGTAGATAGTGCCAGTAAGGTGTCACTATGTAATTATTTTACTCCTCTCGGAGTAACATTGTTATTTTCGTAAACAGTAATAGGTGATGAATAGTTCAATTACCACTTCCATTTACCGTCATCCGAGCACCAACAAGTGTTCACAATAACGTAGTAACACAAGGTGAACTGCTTATTACAAGGGAGAAAGTCTTCGAGGACGACGTAGGCTATTTAAATAAGAGAAGTCGCGAGAAGTTTCTCTTTTATTTGTGTCTTAACGATTAGAAGACAAACTAGACGGAAAATTACGAGAAAGTCACTCTTTACAAATGAATTAGGCCGCAACAGTACTGTGGTATTTCTACAAATAAAAATATACCGGTATGGTCGAGTGAGGTATGAAAATGAACAATGTGCTCAAGATTACCAATTTCAATTCACTACGGTATTTCAAAGTAGAGGTCTAGTCTAAAACAATTGCTTGTGATATGATCGTGAAGAGTTCATTTATAGTGATATTGAGAGGATGTACATTAGTTTTGTGTCCCAGTGAACAACGAACGTACAAATGTATTTCATCTAGGATTAACTCAGGCAGTTTTTAATAGAGTTTCCTGAACTCTCCACTGGAAGTGGGCGTCATAGTCGAGTAAGCTTGACATTGGTTTCTCACCAAGTGGCCGTGGTTCGAATTTCGGCAGATGCACATGGGATTTTTAAAGTGACAAGTCATCGGATTCCCCGTAAAAGAGGTCCTACAACAATCAACATCTTCGTAAAAGTGTATGTTGCTTTTTTCCACTGGGAATATACACTGTAATAAGAGTCTAGCCATTTGGAGTCCTTTTATTTCTACTCCACACAGTCCATCAAGTCCAATATAGTTAACAAAGAAAATCACTTATTTATGAACAAATTACTTAGTCAAATTTAAACTGTTTTTACACTGTGAATCTTAGAGGGTAGATGAGATTGGGATATATCAGACCTATGGTTGATTCACACCAAAGTGTCACTATTGTGGCAATGGGTAGTGTGTAGAGTACCAATTGTTGCGCAAACATGGATTAGACGTGCGGGCTAAAAGACGGATCCAGTGAAAGCATAGACCATAGACGAAGCGAAATACGACGGTGATCCAGAAATTGTTTGCAGGATGCCCTTGAAAAATATAGGGAAACAACAGGATCCAACACCTCAGGCTTATAATCGACGTATCAGGAATACCTGCTAAATGCGAATAGGGATAGAATCCAACAGCATTCTGTACAGTCAACTGTTAGACAAGTATCTTGATGCATAATGAAAGGATGCTTCGTTATCATCAGACGTGAATGTGACCATCCTGTAGGTACAAGTCGTGTAAAACGATGTTACGTTATTTATCTTCCTATATGGGGCATTCTAGATTCCATAACAGCCGCAGATACTTACTGTGTGCAGTAAAATGTAGCTGTAGCAATAGATGATGTTAAGAAATATCCTAATGGCGTAGACGAAAACGAATCATGCGTTCCGTGACTGGTTGGTACGTTACAAACCCGAATATTATTTCGTGAGTATTTGTGACGATTCTTAACAGCCACGCCTACATTTTGTTTGTTGTCTCGTTATGCGGCAAGACAATGACGTTAATGATTTCATGTCTTGACGGCTCCTGCCACCTCAGTGGACTTTCCAGCAGGGCGATTGCAGTCACTCAACATCTTTATCTAAAGGTTAAACCAAAACGTCTTTATGCCACCGTCTTCCCGCTATAAAGGTAGCCAAATTTCTGGTTTTACACGTGTTGTCTTCGAATTACGATGTCTATGAACATGGTATTACTCTTTCATTACGTTAACCGCTGTTCTCTGCCCACCTCCCTAATATACAATCCCGGATGAACGCGTCTGCCTGCCATTGTCCAGTCATAATTTACGCATTCGGCATTGGGTCGATCTCATGTTTCCTTATTGGTGTTGTAATTTGATGTACCAGCAGTTTATTACATTCACCTACATGGTAAAATCTGCTAGGAACGTATTTAATATTCTTAGGACATCATAGTCATTAAACCTACGTAATTTATGTAAAGTATGTGAAATATTGTCCCGTAACCTATATGGTGTGTAGGCTATATTTCTTCGGCAACTATTCTCTTTGTGATCGTTCCTGTTATCACAGAGTCAAATGAGAAGGAAGCTGTTACGCCATGTAGAGTATTCGGTTGGTGTTTGGACCGTCGCAACTGGATACTTTGAGCAGTGGAAATCGGTTCTATGGAGCGATGAGTCAAGATTCATATAATATCAGTCCGATGGACGTGTATAGGTGAAGTGTCTACCCGGGCAGCGGCTTCTGCCCGAGTGTATAGTGCCAACTAGGAAATTCGGTGGTGGTGGTGGTGGTGGTGGTGGTGGTGGTGGTGGTGGTGGAGTGATTGTGTTGGGCTGTTTCTCGTATTTCAGCGTATACCCGCAAGTATGTGTTTGTGGCAGCATGAACACAGAGGCATATTGTGACTTTCTGGATAGTGAAATGATCCTAACACTTAACATTGGGAAGTGTTTGCGGAATGTTACTCCCGGGACGACAATGCTAGATGTCATGTTTCGGTGACTACTAACAGCGGTACGTTGACAACAATGTTCGGTGATTGAACTTGGCCACCCTAAGTCCCGAAGTCAATCCCTTAGAACATCTTTGGAACGAATTGGTCTGCGGATGAAGTTTCCGGTGGAGCGGCCAAAATATATTGTCCAACTCTCGGAATGGTTGTAAGAATAATGGTGAAAAATCTCAGTAGATGTCCTGCAGACACTCGTCGAGAACATGCCGGACAGGTGGCTGCTGTCTTAGCCGCAAGAAGTGGCACTATGAGGTTCTAACAGGGTGACAACCACCAAACACACATTGTGGACAGGCGTCCATTTTTTTTGTAGCTAGTGTATTATCAGTAACGAAACTACAATGAAGAGAAATACTGCATACAATAGAAAAAATAGATAAGGTCAGGTGTATACGAATACAAGGTGTCCCTAGAGTCCGGTAACACTTTTATTAATTTATTACACAAGAACTACAAATTATATGTCCGGCTCCATGGCTGAATGGTTATCGTGTTAGCCTTTGCTCATAGGGGTCCAGGGTTCAATTCCCGACAGGGTCTTAAATTTTTACCATTATTGGTTAACTTTACTGGCACGGGGCTGGGTGTATGTGTCGTCTTCATAATCATTTCATCTTCATCAGGACGCGCAGATCGCCTACGGGCGTCAAATCAAAAGACCTGCATCTGGCGAGCCGAACTTGTCCTCGGACACTACCAGCACTAAAAGCCATACGCCATTTCATTTTATTTACAAATTATACAGCTTTCGTACGTATATCACATTAAAGAGGAACTGAAATGGTTTTGTTTGCATGTTACAGCCATTGCTCGTATGCTCGTAGTTCCCACATTCACCGCAGTTTGTTTAAATAATACAGGTAATGCTCTTACTTCCCGCATTCACAACAGTTGTCATTTTGTAAAGATGGCGACTTATTGCAGATATTTTTGAAGAATTCCAACACACAGAAATAGCGCTCTTTGCCAGAAGTCCCCATCTTTACACAATGACACCTGCAATGATTGCGGGAACTAAAAGCATCGCCTGTAACATTCAAACAAACCCACCGAGTTCCTCTTTAATATGATATACATACGAAAACGGTGTCTTTTTAGTTTTTGTGTAATAACTTAATAATAGTTTTACCGGACTTTCGGAATCCTCTGTATATTGGATAGGCAGACATGTTATCAATGTGCTTCCCATGACTGTTATTCTCTTAAATCACTTTAAGTTGACTGTATTGTTTTACTGGACACGATTAATTAGCCATGATATTTGATTGATATCGTCCTTAGTTTATCATCAATAAGATGTTCGTTCCAATCCGGGTCAAGGAAGACAGATTTTTGAAATATCTATTTTTTATTCATTTCTTTCACGGGGATGTGTTATTCTTATTATTGTATGTTCCAAGTATTTTTTGTTTTGCTTTTAGATGCCCTCTAACGACGACAGCCTTGTTCGTAATATTGTGTGCACTCCTGTGATCATGCTAAGCAACTACATCAACTACATTTGCTCGTAATTGAATTTCCATCCTATAAAAACTGGCTAATGCACGGAATTTTGACGCCCTCGCGCCTGGCTGGATTGACGTTTATCGCTTATCGGCGATAATGTGGTGGTTCTGAGAAAAGGCGGACCCAAACCAGTTAACTAGTAATTAATTAACGTTAAGGGAGCCTACCCTAACGATATCGCGTGACCAACCGGGCGCCATTGGACCACGTGACGTCATCGGTGCTATAATGTCTTTATACAAGTACAGTCATTTTGAACAGGCAACGTTGCTTTTCGCCTTTCAAGAAATTGCACTTCTCTAAGCAAAGTGAATTTTCTTCTCTTTTCATTGAAGTTTTTCCAAAACCAAGCGGTGGCGCACAGAGTTCAAAGAGCGCTTGCAGCGTGGAGCTATGTGAATCGTAAAATGATTCTGCAGGAGAGGGTATTTAGAATTCTCTGAATTAATTTTGATTAAGGACAATGGTTTAGGGTAGTTACTCTTAAAATAATAATAATACTAATAATAATAATCATAATAATAATAATAATAATTTCGGTCACTAGATTGGTGCAACCTTGCAAGGCAGACCCTCCGACGTTTGTTGGCGGCGTCTGCTATGTAGGAGAAACTGCATGTAGGTGTGGTGGAGGATCGTATTGTGTATAGTGTGCGAGTTACAGGGATGTTGAGGACAGAACAAACACCCAGTCCCCTGTCCAAGACCACCGTTTGCGGTTAAAATCTCTCAACCCGGCCGGGAATCGAACCCGGGGCCCCGAGGACCAAAGGTTACGACGTTGAGCACTTGACTATGGAGCTGAACAAAATGTAAAATACAGGTAGTAACGTGTTGGTGGTGGTGTTAGTTATTATTGTTTAAAGTGTAAGTACAACTAGGCAATCAATGTCTCTTAACGCTATAATTAGAAGAAAAACAAGAAGACTAACCCTTCAAGGAATGAGGATGACAGCAACGAAAGAGGAGGGCCATAATGACCGTGAAAATGAAAGATTCCCTAGGCCTCACAAACCTAATAACGTCGGGGTGTGAAGACAACAGGCCTCCTCCACTCCCTCTCTGCCCCGCATTCGGCCTCGTTTCCGTTCGTGTTCGATAAGCTGCTAGTGGTCAGACTGTTGCTTCACTACGCCGTCAGAGTACCTGCCTCCTAGGTGGGTATTATGCACGTACTTAGATAAACAGTGATTTGGCGTACCGTCAAATTTTCGCCAGGGCTGTAATATCCGCCGTAATTGCATCAGCATTGCGTAAAAGAAACTATCGGCTGGAAGAAGAGGTTCGAAGCTTAGGTTAGAACTGGTGATCTAGGCACTCTGACATTATTACTATTCAGGAGGGCTCAATTAATGGCTTCATTATTGACTCTACCATCAGAACGGAAACTAATGAACACCAACCTGCGGAACTACATGAAGAGAAGTGCCAAATCTGTCATTCTACCCCTCGTTGAAATCATAGGTTTAACGTTTAGCGCTAGACGGACAATATCCATGTGATACTGTATATAAGTTTCTGTAAAATGTTCAGGGTGGGGCACTGTAATTACGAGCTGGCCATGCGGTTAGAGACGCGCAGCTGTGAGCTTGCATTCGGGAGATAGTGAATTCGAAGCCCACTGTCGGCAGCCCAGGCAAATGCTGGGGCTGTACTTTAATTAAGGCCACGGCCGCTTCCTTCCCACTACTGGCCCTTTCTTATCCCATCGTTGCCATAAGACCTATCTGTGTCGGTGCGACGTACAACCAATTATAAAAAGAAAAAAAAAGTACCTGTAAATAATGAAATGTGTCCATGCAACGTAAAAGGTTCTCTTGGTATACGCAGCAAACGTTTATATAGGTAATGTTGTACTTATGAGTATTATAATAGGCCCTATATTAGTAAAATGCATCATCATTTGATTGAAGCATTTTTTCTATTCATTTTGGCATCACTGTTTCATCTAAATTAGTGCTACTATAAGGTCGTTATTTTTAGTTTCAACTGCTCTATTAACTTAGTTGTGGACTCTTTAAAATAATATTTTAGATACTAAATAAATGTTATCGTAAACTTTGTCCATGCAGGCGACCTTCAGCTACGAACAAAGCGAAACAAGGCTATTTTAGGATATACACGTCGTATCCTTTCCTTTCTATAGGTGGCGCTACATTTTTAAGACACGCCCCCAGTGGAGGTGAGCTGCATGTAGGCTACCTTTTACAATTACATACTAGCCCTTGTGCCATTCTTAAATCTCTGTCAGTACCGGAAATCGAAACCGGGTCTCGCAGGACGGTATCTACTGTAAGGCTACTGTGACGAACTTCAAAATAAATGGCAAGCCAATATCCGCACAGGCCATGAAGGCCCTTGGAGGAGAAGAAGAAGAAGGATTTCACTATCCGTAAACTTCAGCGCTGTTTGGGATAGATTGGTTAGAACTATACTCGCCTTCTTTGCTCCCAGAAATGGAAATATATCTTCTAAATCTTTCGAATTCTGTGCGGGGAATCGAATCTACGTTCTTCGGAGTGGACCAAGTATGCCTTTTCCACCTCGCCTAGGCAGCCTTATCAAAAGAAATGGAGTGAGAAAATTACTTTCCGTAAGAAATTCTTCCTCGCTTGGGCTAGTCAAAATTTTATGTCCTTACTTCTTCCATCCTTTGGTATCGTACAACCCAAATAGCAACCCATATCTATTTTCTTTTAAGATTTCATTTCCCGATATATTTTCTTAATTGTCTGACTCCACTTGACTGCCTTCCATTACTTTTGTTCTCGGTTTAGAGTATTCATTTTTAACTTGTCCTCCTCCAGGATTGTGTCCATACCTATCACGTTCACCAGACACGCGTGGTGGTCATGATAAGGCGTCAAATCTTTATGGTCTGTGGTTAGCCGGTTCGAGTTCTACTGGCGACAAAATAACATCAGAATGTTGGCCGGCAGGGTAGGAGAGGTGGTGGTATATAACTTCTAATCACTAAATTGCGTGCAATGGCCTGAATTAAATTCCAAACATCTCGGCAGTGTTCATATGGAATTAAGGCTTACGACGCTGTTGATGGTGATTCGTCCATTGGATGGATATGTTAAGCCTTGACCACAACCCTTGATGTTATTCGACACAACTAGGCTATGGGTCTATGCCGGGTTTTACCCTCCCCCTACTTATCATCATTCCTCATCCAGACGCGCAGGTTACCCGTGGAGTCGAATAGAAAGATCTACACCAGGTGAGCCGAAAATGTCCTCGGACACTCCCGGCACTAATAGCCATACAGTAAATAAATAAATAAATAAATAAATAAATAAATAAATAAATAAATAAATAAATAAATAAATAAATAAATTTCGCCAGGTTCTCTGCAGAAGACAGAGATGTTTATTGGTTTTCCCACAGGAAGGTAAGGGTGTATTCTGTCCGAAGGCAGGTCCGAACCTCCGCAGAGCCGGAGTTTACGTACGGTAGGGTGGCCAGTTCCTTTTCGCTCCTCCATTCCCTTACCCCCACCAACAGCGCGTCGCAACGCATCCAAATCTTAACCACGACCAATGTAGCTTAACTTCGGAGATCTCACGGAATCCGGTGTTTCAACGCGGCTACGGCCATTGGCTTTTCCCACAGGAGGCTGGCGTATTTGAGCACTTTCAAATACCATCGGTCTCAGCCGCCATCGAACCTGCCAAGTCTGAGCCTTTTAGCACAGCAGTGTAACAATGGCAATGGTGGTGTTATAATGAAGTGTACAATGGATGATTATGTGTGAGGTAGTATACTATTGCTTTACTTTCTTCCCGTGGCCAGAAAGTACTATTGCAGCATGACTAGTCCAATGAGTAACGCCTTCCATAACATCCAGACGCACTAGTCGAGCTCCTTGGTACCATCCATA
Organism: Anabrus simplex; assembly: GCF_040414725.1. Lineage (NCBI taxonomy): Eukaryota > Metazoa > Arthropoda > Insecta > Orthoptera > Tettigoniidae > Anabrus > Anabrus simplex. The sequence goes on along the minus strand of NC_090270.1, from coordinate 144,561,485 downwards.
CCACAGCAGCTTCCGTACCGTCATAGCTTTAAATAAGGCTGAAACTAATGGGAATTCTCATTTTGATCTGGTCTGTGCCAACAGACAGGTGTAAAAGTACTGCATCCATCAAGGAATATCAATAGGCTATTCAGAGAAATTAAACAGAAAGTCAAGGAAGCAATAAAATAAAATAATACATTTTCGTTCCATATGAAGAACTGATCACATTGCCAAATAGCACTAGAAATCAGCTATCGACTGTAGTTGCAAATTAAATCTCGCTTTAATCTTCCACAATACATTGTTACACCATGATGTGCAGTGATGCAACGCTCCCCTGCCTTGTACGTACAGTGTGTAGCGGAGGCCATTTAGAAGGCGGAGGGTAGTCGTCCTGGAGTCCCCGGGGTCCCATCACAGCCATCTGGCCAGTCTTCCCCGCGTTCCCCATACCGTTCACACTGACTGACCGAACCCTACTCTTACGCGCGTATTTGCCAGTTCAAAGATCAACTTGACTCGCATATTTCTTGCGAGTCGGCGCTCCTCAAATTGTCTAACTTCGAACATCATCGATTTGTATATTTATCAATCGGAAATAGATTGTAATTCACACACTACAACAAGTTTAATACTAATAATAAAAATAATGGTGATAATGTTCGTATTACGTCTGACTATCAACTTTTACGGTTTTTGAAGACGCCGAGGTGCGCGAAATTTGTCCCGCAGGCGTTCTTTCACGTTCCAGTAAATGTACCGACACTAGGCTGACGTATTCGAACATCTTCAAATACCACCGGACTGAACCAGAATCGAACCTGCCAAGTTGGGGTCAAAGGCCAAGGTGGAAAGATATGTCTTGAGACGCCTGAGAGTTATTCAGTTGGAATTTAAAGGAAGTGTCGGGGGAGGGGGGGGGAGAGACAAGAATGGCAGAGGTGTCTCTATACAGTAATATTACGTACAGATTTTAATAGATGTAAGATGTAATAGTTACATAGAAATGAAGAAGTTGGCTCAGGAAACAGTAATGTTGAGGGCTACTTCATTGACTGATGCCCCAAACAACAAAAACAACAACAACAATAATAACTAAAGCTAGATTGATATTAGACACACAGGGTGTGGCAGTAAGAGCGTAGAAAGTAAACTGTAAATAGCGGATACTCTAGATAAATTTTAAGATATAGAATGTAGGATCTGCGAAGCTAGCTTTAAGAGATACGAGTTTAAAACATGCCTATTGCCATTACTGTTGTCCTAAGTATTTACAGCTAATTTTTATGTATTCGTTTATTTCGGCTCTGCCAGCTACGGACCCCTCACTTAATTCTCGTATAGTTTGTTTTACTTCATTTTTCATTTCTGATTTAGTTTGATCCACATCTGTTTTAATTTGTTCCAACCGGGCGAGTTGGCCGTGCGCGTAGAGGCGCGCGGCTGTGAGCTTGCATCCGGGAGATAGTAGGTTCGAATCCCACTATCGGCAGCCCTGAAGATGGTTTTCCGTGGTTTCCCATTTTCACACCAGGCAAATGCTGGGGCTGTACCTTAATTAAGGCCACGGCCGCTTCCTTCCAACTCCTAGGCCTTTCCTCTCCCATCGTCGCCATAAGACCTATCTGTGTCGGTGCGACGTAAAGCCCCTAGCAAAAAAAAAAAAAAAAAAAATTGTTCCAATTCATTTTTTATTTCATTTTTATTTTGTTCCATTTCAGATTTACTATCCTCTATTTTACTTAACATTAACTGCATCATTTCTGATAACTGATTATTATTACTTTCATTGTTAGGGCTAACCTCCGCCTCGCCCCCCATCGTACTATCGTTTGAATCTAACATAACTTCGTCATTCCTACTCGTATTTCCCTCGCTATCTTCGCTTCTATTATCTGTTTCCTCCTCTACATACTTATCTACCTCTTCCTTAGAATTATTAAAACACTACCCTTCAGCACGTGCCCACTACGGAGCGTCATGTCTTTCTCCTCTTGCTCAGCCATGCTACCCCCAAAATCAAACACACAAGAAAATTATACTGTGGATGCACAACAGTTACCCCCAAAATAATGATTCTATCTCTTCTATACAAGTACTTAATGGTTTACGAGCTCCACGCTAGCGGCGACAATATGTGACGTACTCACTCTTGCCCACAGATGTGTGACAAAATTGTGACGTGGCGGATCAGCTTAATTTTAATATAAATAAATAATATCTTGTTGTTTCTCCATAAACAATATCCCATGGGCACCAGCCTTCAAGTTTATGGGTTAAAACGATAGTCGATAATTAATAATAATAATAATAATAATAATAATAATAATAATAATAATAATAATAATACGCAATGAGACTCTAAAAACTCCCAGGGTTGGGGTGACGGAACAATAACCAATAAGTACACTAATTTGGAAGTTAAGGATCATTAATAAGAATTTCCGAAAATACAAATTAAACAACAGTTTATTAGGATGAAGAACGTGACGTAACGGCGTATTAACGAAATCTGAACTTACGGAAGCAAAAGAAAAAATAGTATGAAATGAACTCTAAGAACATGAATTGTTACGCTGCAGACTTGCAGTAATTTATGCCATTAGCTCACCATTTGTAGACTCTGTTATCTGGATACGATCTATGTAGCAGCTGACGATTGATGGACCTCTTGTACAGATGTCGTCATCTCTTGTTGTGGGTTCCAGTCCTACTTCTGCTTTGTGCATAGTACACTAGCTGTAGTAGGACTTTCCTGACTTTAACACTCCCTACAGTACTCCTTACATAAAGTCGCGAATAGTCCTAATGTTAATAGCAAAACCACTATGGGTTACGTTCATGGAAAGAATACACTTGTATTCTTCCGTATTACAGAAATGTAGCGTAACTAAATACATAATAAAATCTCTCCTGCCCTATACCAGTCACAACCGGTCTCCCATTGACTTTAACTCTCGTCATTGAGATAACAGTTCTCAATTAGAGTAAATTTTGAGTAGTACACTACGCAGATGCGAAGTGAACTAAATCAAGATCTTCTCCGATGTCAAGACGTACAGCCTTCCTCCGATAATAGATTAGAATCGTCCTTCCAAAGTGCGAGTAAGTAAGAGTCCTCCAAGGGCCTCCCCAGCTCTTTTCGTCGAAGTATATAGGTTCAAACGTCTCCCTCCATCAACCATATCACATGGTCCAGTATGATCAGATGTACTATCCCTTCTCCTATGTATTGATGTGAATCCATCATGTTGCTTCATTACGTCCATTCGCATAGGTTGAACTTTTCCGCGGCGGAAACAAAGCGTCAGGTAGCGAACTTCGGAAAGTAGGCGTTAAAAATATTTTAACTGTCTCTTCAGAGTGTGGAGAGAGTAAGGTCTCTCGTAAGCTTGATGACGTACATTTCCTGGTAATGGGCTGAAGTTAGCCCGCTGACTCCAGTCACCTGACTTCGGCTATTGGAAAATTTACTGCAAGCTATTAGTGCGAATGATGTTGAAATAATTTACTCAATAAGCCGTTCGTTCAGAATACGTTATAGCCGCGATAGAAAGAAATGAAATGATGTGAAATGGATGATTAAAATCCTATATATATATATACATAATAATTTTAAAATGACCTACCCTTGATTAAATATATACATCTTTTCAATTAATTACACAGATCAATAATTTAGTACATGCTGTGATGTTCCAAACATCACAATGTGAATATGATTGTGCCATTCTTACAAAAATGTGTTTGTGTTTCATTTTATTTGACATGTCGTAAGACTTTCGTCAGGATCTTCCTTTCGTTGGTTTATAGTTTAGTTACCAAATGTTCTTATTCGTCATGCGATATTCTACTGCGTGAAGGGCGTCTGGTCTAATGACTGCACAATAGTGTCTTAGGTTGGCGTTGCAGACACTGATCGTTTATTGTAGATGTCTTTGGTTAGTTGGTATGCCATTCCGTTCTTTTTGATCCTGGATACGAATGCTTCTTTATCAGACTTTGTTAGGCTCTGTCCACTCGCTTATACATTTGAACTTTTCTGTATGCTTTATTTTCCAGTGTTTCACCTCTAGCTTTTCGGGCTCCAGCTTGTTCATTTTCTCAAAGGTGATCTGGAGACCAACCTTTGCCGTGTGTGTTTCGGATCGATTGTTTTGTTTTGCAACTTTGCCAATGGAATAGGAAAGAATCCCAAGAGCATCTCCAAATGATGGACAGTCAATTATCACGTTCAGTACCTTCTTTACTCAGTTCTTTGCGCTGCTCGTGAATAACTTTCTCAAGCACACAGTTTTCTCCCCAGTTATTACTGTACATTGTCATTCAGTTCGCAAACCTGAGTTAATGTACCCTTTTAGTAGGTACTTGGTTGGTAGCGATCATTTTGAGCAATTGCTGTGAGGTACAAAATTATATGCTAGTTGAGGTTTATCTATGGTATGGTACTGTACAGTTATATTTTACTAAATATAAAAGGAAAATGCAAATATTACTAAACATTAATGCTTTCACGGCCCGTACTTATAGACATTATATTGTATAGGCTTTTGGGCTTGTGCCGTGTCAAGAAAATAAGGTGAAATTCTTAACGTTTCGCAGAAAACTGTGCTCTGCGACCTCAGAATAATTCTCGACTGTCCACGAGAAAGGCTTCTTAAACAATGACACTTTTGAATTTGGAACGTTATAATTGAAGTAGAAGTGGAAATGGTACGTTCATTCACCACTAGATGGTCCCGAGGACGTGGCATAACTCTAGCGTTCGAAGCGGAAGCTGACCGAACCATCACAATCAGACTAAGCGGTTCACATAACGTGTTTGCGTAACATATGACAGGTGTAATACATAGATATAAGCCTGGAATGAAACATCTGGCTACTAAAAATGCAAAACTAAATGTAATAAATACATGTAAAGATTAACTGCAAATAATCTGTAAAAAGTAATAATGGTAGTCTTGGTCAAGCCAATATCTCCTTTATCTGGTTTCTCTATCTCTATCTCAGAATACTCATTGCAGAATATTTTCTTGCACATCACACAAAATTGGAAGGGCTAGAATATTCCTCTCCTATTTATTTCCAAAAGAAAATACATCGACTAGCTCTCGAGTCTTACATTCTGTTATAAAACTCTGTATCGCATTATTTTTTCCTTCCCTCTACAGTATTACCTTCTAACAAACCTGCGAGTTTGTTTCTGTGGTTACCAAACCGGGATCTTTAATGGTTGCTTATGATAACCTCCTTGGCTATGCAAATTTCATATATTACCTTTCACTTTTCATCTACTGCAATATTTTACCGGTTTGGAGATTGTGGTAGATGTTTATAATTGATAGTTTTTGATAATTAACTTCAGTTAATGAATTCAATTCTTTCAGATACTTGGATCCAACGCCAATTTTTCACGCAAGTTTGGTAGTTACGTTGTTTCAATAGCAAAGTACTGGGACGTGTTAATTGAATACATTAAAAAATCTATGCAAAACTGTGTTGCGATACTCGTTTAGTTCTCGTAATTACATAGACCTCTAAAAATGGTAATGCCTTGAGAAAATATCATCTATGTCAACTCGGAAATTAAGATGTTAAAGAACACTCATTTTTCATACCCGACCAATGACAGTCATTACAGTCACTAGATGACCTATTGAAAAAATCTGGCTGGGAATTTGAAGTGGCTTATTTTATATTGACAACTGTTGTGACCATCAAAACAAAATAATCAAATTCTGTCCGTCTCCGTAGCGCAAACTATTAGTTGCTATCCTTGGGACCAAGCGTTCGATTCCCGGTACTGCCCGAAATGCAAGATTTGATGGGGGGAAGGCTGGTATGTGATTAAATAGGTAGGCCTATGTGCAGCGCACGTCTTTTGGGAGCGTGGATGAAAAGAGGATGAGGACAAGAATTATTATTACCTTTAATCAGAAACTCTCTTTTCTAACCAGTGATCGTTGATATCCAATAATCATTTCAATGTTTGTGCTATAAATGTCTCCCTTTCTCTTTAATTCCTACAATTTACACAATAATTATGAAATCTCATGTTTCTCGATATTCAGGATATTCTTAATAATGTTTTAATTTCTAGCTATACGATGTATTACTGTATATTAAGAAAATTAAATCTTATGTACTTTGTAATCAGTTTTGCCATTTGGCGGGAAATTAATTTTTGTGTTATAACCTCCAGGTATTTTGGAGAGAAATATAAAAATCGAGTTTTATATTACAAAGCACCTTGCTTGTCTGAATGGTCAGCGTCGAGGTCTTCAGTTCGGAAGGTAACGGCTTCGGTTCCCGGCTAGGTTGGGATTTTAATTCCTCTGGCTCGGGGACTGGGTATTTATGTTAGTCTAAATACACCCCTCTGCATATACACACACCACACTATCAACCACCACAGAAACATGCAATAGTGAATACATCCTACCATGGAGGGTTGGCGTCAGGAAGGGCATCCAGTCGAAAAACAGGGCCAAATCCGCGCTCTATCTCACCAGGGTGTTGGAAAAGTAGGGTAAGAAGAAGATGAATCGGAGAAATATAATTCGCAAGGTTTTAAAGCAATGTACACGCTTTAGTATACTATAATGCTACAAGTGTTTTGCGGAAGTGCAGTTGGATACGCATTCATTGTTGACGTGGAAGAGTTTCATATATTAACAACGGAGCTAGCTACACATGATCAAGAAAGTTAGGTCATATATCTATTGAGCATTTCGGTTGCAATGAGAAGTACTGTATCATAAGACGTCGAATCACTGATAAATAACCAGGATAACCTTATCTATCTACTTTCACGTTTTCATTCTAACTTGCCTTTTATGATCAGTTGCACGAGGTTTGTAATTTCTGATGAAACAGGTTCATTTCCGTTCTGTGAGGGTCAGGATTCCATGTGATTCCACGCTACCTCCTCGTTGATGAAGTGATATACCGTTGGGATCTTCATATTCTGCGATACATCCACATTACAAAGGCCTAAAGTCGCTTCATTGACGAAGCCTTTAGACACCGTATGGCAGCACCGGTAACATATAACACTTCACGATATGACGAGTTTTCTTTCTTTTTCTTTTCTTTCGTGTTTTTTGCTACTAGTTAAACATCGCACTAAGGTTTTCAGCAAGGGAAGGATGGGAAAGAATATGATTAGAAAGGAATCGGCCGTAGCCTTAATTCATGTATAGATCCAGCATTTACCTGGTGTGAAAATGGGAAACCACGGAAAACCATCTTCAGGGCAACCGATGGTGGGATTCGAACCCACTTTCTCCCGAATCCAAGCTCACAGCTGCGCGACCATAATCGCGTGCCCAATTTCCTCGGTCCAATGAGTTTTGAATGGTAGGTCACGATTACACAGTGGTGTGTAATGTGCAACCAGTAGGCCTTCTACATTATTATTATTATTATTATTATTATTATTATTATTATTATTATTATTATTATTAATATTATTATTATTATTATAACCTATCCATTTCTGCCAAGTGCGAACCTTAGCTTTTCCCTAATTGTCTCTCCCTCAGGCCTTTCCTTATGTACTTCTTTTTTTAATATTAATGTATATTGTACGTTTTATACTCATTTACAACAGTTCACTGCACACACGTCTTCTTGTAAACACAGGTGATGTCAAATATTTGTCGTCTTGGAAACTTCAACCTGAAAGTTGTATACTCATCTGCTTTATGTTTATCACTCTCTCCTTTCTACACTGGGGCTACTATAGCAACTCTCAATTTATTTGGTAGCTTCTTCATGTAAACAGTAATCGAATACAGTAATTACTTCATATATGGTGCAGTATTTCCACCCATTTCCTTTAAGCATTTTCGTAAAAATATTATCAATTGCAGCTGCTTTTCCAGTTTTCAACTTGTGTATCTTTGTGTGAATATCTTTACTGACATAGGTAAATTTCAGTACTTCTCTAGTATTAGTCACACCTGGTAATTATCCTTATGTCTACACATATATATCCTCACAAACGTCTGACTAAATACTTCTGCTGTCTGTAAAACCTCGCATATACACTCCCCTTGTCCATTAATGATTCCTGGAACGTCAATGAAATCAATTGCATTCGTGGACTTTTTATTCTGATAAAAATAGATTTCTTAAAACCATGAATGATAGAGATAATGAGTAAGTCCTAATATTTCTTAAAGATTGCTGCGGCGTTTAAGTTATAAGAGATGCATTTTGTGATGAGTTTCTCCCGTCTTATAATTGGCACTATCGGCATCTTTGAAGTGTCTACATTTGGATCTGAGTCCTTAAACATTTTTACTTTCCCTTTCAATGTTTCTGTTGATAATAGTCTAGTTCTTCTTCTTACTACTACTATTACTAATATTATTATTACTATTACATTACCTTTTTTACCATTTAACATTTGCTTACTGAGGGTTGCTGAAGACGATTCTTGGCTTAGCAGTCCTAACATCAGCACCAGAGTCATGGCGTCCATTTAGGGAAATTTTTGTGAGATGTACATTATGATTTATTATTCCTGATAACCTTCTTCTACTTCATAATCCATTCTTTATAGACTTATGAAGAGCCTATCAGCAGTCAACAAGTTAGAAATAAGTTTCACTATTTTATTAAATAGATGTGGATTTCATAACAATTATTATACTTAGTAATTTTTAATCCTGCTGGTAGGTAGCGCAAAACCTTCACTCCGCATTTAGTACCGCTAGTATTCTTAGTATTTTGCTACTAATAAGGCAGCAAGATTCCGTTGCTTTTTTCTTCTTACTTCTAGCAATGTGCTTTATGTCGCACCGACCTAAATTGTGATGATGGGATAGGAAAGAACTAGGAGTGGAAAGGAAACGCACGTGTGACCTTAATTGAGGTACAGCCCCAGCATTTGGGTCGTGTGAAAATAGGAAACTACGGAAAACTATCTTCAAGTCTGCCGACAGTAGAGTTTGCATTTGTCAGTGCACCTGTACATTACCAACCAGGTCTAAGTACTAGTAATGTTGCATCCTATGAAGTAATTTCCCCCTCAATATTCATAGTATGGAAAATACTAGTATTCGACTTTAAACCTGGAGAAAATTACTATATTTGTAAACTATTTTTTGAAAGAAATTGTTTACGTTCCAAAGTTATATTTTAAGTTCGTGCTTTCTGTAGGCTATGAAAGGAATGTGTACGTGAAATACATGTTAATCTTTTCCTCACGCAAAGCCCTTGATTAAGTAATTTGAACTCGATCTAGGAGGAATTTTAAGACAGTAAGTAAATTTGCCCCAGGCGTTATAAGAATGTGAGTAAATGTGTAATAAGAGTATAAAATAATGTAATTTATGTTGATTATGACATAACTGGAGATAGAAATACACAACACAAGAGGAAGATTCCATCTTCTTATACCACATAACGATGATAAAGTGGGCGTACTTTTTATAGCCAGTGCTATTTCATGAAGTAAGGAACTAGGCACCTTAATAAGTGTAACGCGCTCCGCGTCGTCCTAATAACAGTAATACCGTGACACGAGAGACTGTCGTTACTGCACCTAGCTTGTGATGACACTGACCTATCACCTCAAGAAAGAAATAACATACGAAGCTTTCATTTCGTTGGTTTTTCTGAATTTCTTGCTGACGAATACAAAGATAATGTCTACATGCATGCTTTGAAATGTCTATTCCTTAGGAAATGCTCCCGTTTTGATAATTTACGGTGTTATCCTTTCTTGGACATTTCTCTTAATTGAAGTTCGTGGGTCATTAAACCGTTCACCTACGACAATGTGTGCTTCATTACAATGGTTTTTGAGAATCTCTTCCGAGTTACCTCACATCATAACTCTGAAAGGAGTTTACTTACTTTTTGACCGTCCGATTGTACGTCTTCTTGTCTGAATGATCAATATTGGTTCACTAGGACACGGATTATATTTCCTGCGAGGTTGGGGATTTTAACTACGTCTGAATAATTCCTCAAGGAATCGGTGTTCGTGTTCGTCTTGCATGTCATCTTTTACATACAACATAAAACATATCAACTACAATGAACCACAGAAACAAGCAATAGTGAATACATGCCTCCATGTAGGGTTTGTGAAGGCATCCGGCTTGTAAAACTGGGCGAAACCCATATGAAGTGCCGATACCAGAAAACTTAAGAGGCCCGTAATAATAATAATAATAATAATAATAATAATAATAATAATAATAATAATAATAATAATAATAACCTTAATCTGCTTTCCCTCCAGGGTTGGATCTTCCTTCGGAATCAGAGAGGGACCCCCACCGCTACCACCTCAAGGGCAGTATCCTGAAGCGTGAGACTTTGGGTCGGAGATACAACTTTGAAGCAGGACCATTACCTCACCCAGGCGGCCATACATGCTATGTTGAACTAGGGTCTTGTGGTGGGAACGGGAAGATTGGAAGGGATAGACAAGGAAGAGGGAAGGAAACGGTCGTGGCCTTAAGTTAGGTACAATCCTGGCATTTGCCTGGAGGAGAAGTGGGGAAACCACGGTGAACCCCTTCGAGGATGGCTGAGGTGGGAATCGAACCCACCTTTACTCAGTTGACCTCCCGAGGCTAAGTAGACCCCGTTCCAGCCCTCATACCACTTTTCAAATTTCGTGGTAGAGCGGGGAATCGAACCCGGGTCTCCGGGGAGTTTCAGCTAATCACGCTAATCACTACACCACAGAGGCGGATAATAATAATAATAATAATAATAATAATAATAATAATAATAATAATAATAATAATTCTGGTACCTATAACAGAGTGTCATCTCATCTCTCTGTATTTCATTGCACTGGTAAAACCGGACGACTTTGCCGTGCAGTTAGGGGCGCGCAGCCATTAGCTTGCATCCGGGACGGCAGCTCTGGAGATAGTTTTCCGTGGTTTCTGATTTTCACACCAGGCAACTGTATGCTGCACCTTAATTAAGGCCACGGCCACTTCCTTTCCACTCCTAGGCCTTTCCTATCCCATCGTCGCCATGAGACCTATCTGTGTCGGTGCGACGTAAAAGCAAATTTTCGTAGCGCTGGTAAACCTCATGTTTTAATTTGACCTCGTAGTGAGGAGATGCCGTGTTTTCCTCTTACACGGAAGCCTCAAGATCGATTCCCGTCAAGTCTAGGGATTTTTAGTTTGGACTGACCGCTGGAACGGGGTTCGCTCAGCCTCGCGAGAACAACTGAGCTATGTGGTACGAGAGGCAGCATCCCCGATCCATAAAGCAAAGCAATACTGTTAAGGATGACATCACGCTGACCACGTGGAACTCCTGCGGCTAACAGTAGTTTTCTTTCAAGCCCAAGGCCCTAATAAACTGTTACTGCACGGCTTTGCCTTTGTCTAATTTGTTAGTCCATAGTATATATAAATCTCCAGAAGGTAAACAGATATTTGCAGGAAGGTGAAGTCCCTCATTCGTGCAAAATTTCACGTTCAGTTTTCGGGTATGTTTGCTTCATAAGAATCTAAGTATTCAAGATCGAGTACGTTGACCGTGCGGATAGGGTCGCGCAGTTGTGGATTTGCATTCGGGAGGTGATGGTTTCGAATCCCAGCGTGGACAGCCTTGAGGCTGTTTTTCTCGTTTTCTCTTGTTTCCCATTCCCACATCATGAAAATTCTGGGGCTGTACCTTACTTAAGGCCACGGCCGCTGCCTTCCCAATCTTATCTCTTTCCCATCCTTGCGTCGCCGAAAACCTTCGGTGTATTAGTGCGACGTTAAACCACTACCAAAGAAAAAGTATTCGAAAGGACAATTAAAATACTTGTTAATAACTCGTTGATATTGGAAATAGGAGAAAGTAGTGTAATTCTGCAGTTGCCAAAAGAAAGTTACTGACTGAATGGAATGAAATACTGTGTGCAGTAGACGATCTGGGACTAGTACCTGCTATGTTGGTTGATTGGTCCATAGAGATGGAAAAGTAAAGCTTCCCAAAGAAAGTAAGTGTATAGAAAAACACCTGATGATTACGAATTGCAGGAGAACACCTTATCTGATTTTTGTTGTTATTAAGCGATAGTATGACAGGCCATATAAAATATAAGCAGATGAGTGAGGTGGTGATTTACTGGCTAGTTAAAATATGTAACAGAAAGGAATAGAAAATCCTATATATTAATAAGGTTTGATTTTTGAAGACAAGATGGAAAATTTCAGCTAATAGATACTTATGAAGGGACAGTGGCCCTTAGGATAAAATATTCTTCTTCTTCTTTTCCTGCCGCTTTTTCCCACACCTGTGGGGTCGCGGGTGCGAACTGCGCCGCACATGTGGATCTGGCCCCGTTTTACGGCCGGATGCCCTTCCTGACGCCAACCCTCTATGGAGGGATGTAAGCACTATTGCGTGTTGCTGTGGTGGTTGGTAGTGTAGTAGGTTGTCTGAATATGATGAGGAGAGTGTTGGGACGGACATATACACCCAGTCCCCGAGCCAGAAGAATTAATCAGAAGCGATTAAAATCCCCGACCCGGCCGGGAATCGAACCCGGGACCCTCTGAACCGAAGGCCAGTACGCTGACCATTCAGCCAACGAGTCGGACCCTTAGGATAAAATATTAGGGCAAGAAAATGCATATTATGAATGAATTAAAATAATCTTAAAAATGGTAACATTCTCGTAGGATGAGTACATTATTTGTAATTATAATTATTTTTTACAATAGGAAGCAAGAACAGGACACATGAGTGCACTAAAGTAATCCATGCAGGACATATTCAGATCGTTTGACTGTGTCTGGCGTTAAGTTCGTAAACAACTGGGTAGTAAGCTTAGAAATAGTGTAAGTGAATACCTTCACGTGTCTCAGTTCCATATTCGGATGAACGGCCGTTTTTAATTGTCAGTACAGACTAGATATACCTAATAACAAATGGCAAACCTATCTCCATACAGGTCACGAAGAGTAATAGCTTCCTCCTCCTGTATTTGTTGGAATATTATCTTCCCAACTTATTAGTTGTAGAAAGGAATGTACCGGGCGAGTTGGCCGTGCCCGTAGAGGCGCGCGGCTGTGAGCTTGCATCCGGGAGATGGTAGGTTCGAATCCCACTATCGGCAGCCCTGAAAATGGTTTTCCGTGGTTTCCCATTTTCACACCAGGCAAATGCTGGGGCTGTACCTTAATTAAGGCCACGGCCGTTTCCTTCCAACTCCTAGGCCTTTCCTATCCCATCGTCGCCATAAGACCTATCTGTGTCGGTGCGACGTAAAGCCCCTAGCAAAAAGAAATGAAAGGAATGTATTTACCCTTTCACTTATTCCTCAAGCTGTAATTCATTTCTTTGTCTGCTTTTATTAGATTGCGATTAGTTTATGTCCACCGTGAGTAGAATATGTGCTCTGATTTGATAGGAGATATTTAAACATACTCCATAATTAATTATTAATTGCAACGAAGGAATAAGATATTAGGTTAACAAAATAATAAAGATGACCAAATCTAGAATCCCCCTTAGTCAGTCTACCGACCCAGGGAACCTACTGTTAGAAAGGGTTCTAAGGACCAAGAAGCCGAACCCTCGTTTCAAACACCGCGACTTGGCTATTTTACGATCTGTTTTAACTGGTACCTCCTCGATATTTCAGCCTATTCCAAACTTAAAAACTCTTCATTAATTAACATCAAAATTAAATCCTTGAAATGGCCCGCGTCTTATGAAGGTGAGCTTCCACCCCACCCCCTCCCCTACCAACTCTTTAGTCTTAAAATCAATCAACACTATTTCATTTTCAACATTTTTAGCGATGAGGGTATTTCTTCTCTGACGTGGAGGAAAATAGCTTCTCCAGTACAGACCGTTTTATACCCCACCAGTGTAGTACAATGGAGATTTTCCGAACCATCGAGTATTTCTTGAACAGATATGAGTAAAAGTGCATAATTTTCACTCTGGAATTCGCGTGTACTCGCTATCAACAACAACAAAAACTACAAAAGGATAACACATCACACACCTGGTTATCTAAGCGTGAAACTCAAAACTAGCACGTGACTCATTAGCATGTCAAATTATGTAAGTGTATCAAGGATTTTTGCCGATAGCAGTAGAACCCTCTCATCCAGGGACAGAGACAGCGCCTTCCTTGCGCAAACAGTGAACTTAGCGCTACTTCGTAGTTTTAATTTTCATCCTGCAATCTGTTCAATACAATGCACGTTCCCGCGTCTTACCTTGACCACACTCAGCAGGAAAGTTCTCCACAATTCTTGATATTTTTACCCTTAATTAAAATTAATTAATGTTTAAGGTTAGAAACTTACCGCGACTCTAGACTCCTTAAGGTCGAGCCTCATCGCCAGCGCCTCCCTCATGAACACGTCTGGATAGTGGCTGGCCAAGAAGGCTCTCTCCAGCTCTTCGAGCTGCCAACTGTTGAAGTTAGTCCGGGAACGTCGCCGCTTGCTTCCGCCTACCGCACCCAGGTCGTCGCCATCTCCGTCTGCAAAGCACACCCGTGCCACTGAGCAAATTTCCTTTCTGTACTACTACTACTACTACTATTAATGAGAATACTTTAAAAATTACAATAGCAAAGTGAAAAATATTATTTTCGATTGAGATATGAACGGATAAATGTCTTGGTTACACCAATGAAGGCAACATTATTTTAACTAGCTATTGGCATTAAACTACAAATCGTTATTTTTACTTATTATCACATTGTGTCATATAAAGACTCATGTCGCCAATCTCTTCCTTACGAGTTCAAACATAAATATAATGCGTAGGGATCACAAAGTACAACTGAGTTAGAGGGAGCTGCGGTTTAGCAAAATAGCTCGATAAATGTAATAGTATGGGTACCGTTCCCATGGGATGAAATGGAACCCCTGGTAGGTACATCCGCCAACTTCCCTCGTAGGTGAACAATATAGGAACGTATCGTCAGACGATGTCCACCCATGTTTTATCCTCAAATACCCTTCGAGAGACCTGTGGAACGTAGCGTATCACTCCTGGTTTGTTGCCGATTGGTTCGATGAACACTTTAAGGACATAAGGATTTTTGACTGGCCCTCAAGGCGAGGCAATATCAATCCTATAGAGCTCCATACATTATGGGAGGCTGTGCAGTGTTCATGAATGCCTCTAGTGTCTTGTGGAGTCCATATCTCACTGCATTGCCACCGCAATTAAGACGAAAGGAGGTGCTACAACCAAATATCTCGAATTTAATTGCTCATCAGTGAAAAGGCCAAAGAGTTACCTTCAAAATTATACCAGGTGGCCTACGAGCGCCGTACAGTAGCACTACAATTGCTGTCAACATATTAATAACGGCTGGCGTGTTCAGCAACGAAGAATCTGTGGAGAATCTGGTCGGAATGCAATCGAAACTCGCAAACGAGGAGTTTTCAAATAGCCGCCTGCCTCTATACTCGTATTTCTCCAAAAAGAGTTGCAATGAAGAGGTAGTGGATCGTTTAACGCACATACCACATGCAAAGAACTTTTAGGTAGAGTGGAATCTACAGTAACTTATGTACGTGTAGAATATACATTAATGAGATATTGAACTTTCCCTTCCGCATCTTTGGCGTGTTTACAAATACACCCTCTTACAGAGCGTGTGTAGTAAAATGGCTGCTATCCGAAATACAGCACGTTGCAGCGCTACTTTGTAAACCAGCGATTAGACATCCCTTTCATCATTACTGCATACGGGACACGTATAAGTAGAAAGTAAGAGGCTGGAGGGCCATCTGGTATATCATGATTGAGATAATGTAAATATGTAAATGTTAGGTACAGAAAAGTCAACAGAAGTGCAACAAATTTGCATCCGCTTGTTCTCTTTCTTCTGATACTGTCTCCTCACAGGAGGCTGGCGACCATCATGGAGTAATCTTAATTATAATGAGTTTCCCGTATCCGAGTGGGCGTATTGTGGATATTGAACTGCTGTCGGATATTTCTTCCTCAGGACTATCCTCTCCGCCCATATCCATGTTACCGTCCCATTTTTTTTTTTTCCATCTCTGGTCAATTGTTCCAGGCTGCATTTGCCATTTTGGTAGATGAGGTCGGGATAGGCTACGTTCCTGCCTTTTAAGCCTTCGCATGATTTACTGGCGTTACGGAGTATCTACTCTACCCATGGACTCTTGAACGTTCTGTCCACAATCAAAAGCCTGAATTTATTTCATTGACGAAGTCTTCTACTTTTCCAATCGAGGTCACGGATACGCGCAATATTTTTTCATTTCATTGTTGTGTTAACATTGTTAGCCAGCATTCATTATACAATTATATTTTAAACTAGCAAATGTACCCGTGCTTCGCTACGGTATTCTACATTGTAAACGGATATCGACGTAAAGACTGTGCGCGCAGTACACGAGATTGTTTTAAAATTGCATGTCTCTTAGCCTTATCCGAGAAATAGCATGGGGAGGTCCCCATAGGTTGTTTCCAATGTAAAGTGAGGGTTGCGGAGTTGTGATGAGAACGGCAGGCTCACTTGCCTACTGCCATTCACAATCGAGTTGGCAAGTTTACATTATAATTGCAGGCCCCATTGCCTACTGCGTGGTCACAATCGATTTGGGGAGTTTTAGTTACAATGACAGACCCATTTCCTACTCTCAGACAGATTTCAGTTGAGGAGTTTGTATTATAATAGCAGGCAACATCTCTACCACCAGTCAAAATTGAGTTGTGCAGTTATCATCACAATGACAGGCCGTTTTTACTGCTGCCAGCCAGCTTACTGCCAGTCAGACAGAATTAGTGAGTTTCCATGAAAATAGCAGGCCACTGTGCCTAATGTTAGTCAAATTTTAGATTGAAACATTTGTTTATAATGGCGGGCACCCAGGCCTAGAGCCAAACACAATAGGGTAGGGGACTTTCGAACAAAACTGCATGATCCCTTGCCTACTGCAAGACAAATCGAGAAGTGAATTATTCATTAAAATGGTAGGCCTTCCTTACTAATGCCAGTTACACAGGAGTTGGAGGACCCCATTCCTACTGCCAGTAGTCAAAGTCGTTGTAGGGAGTACTGATTACAATAGCAGACACACCCTTTCTCGATCGCTACAAATCGACATCATTGAATATATATAGATGGACATACGAAAGTATATGCATGCTTACAATATTGCAGACCTTCACTTACAGATTAACTGCTGCTAAACGGTACGTCATATTGACAAAGGATTGTACCGTAAGGCGCAGTATTTAGCGATCTAAATGGCTGGTCCTATGATATTTTCTCGCATCTCGTCTATTCATGGGTCAGATTGAGTCAGAAACGTTGAATAGGTTGAAATTTGTGTAACATTATCTTACATAGCATTACTTTTCGGATAATTATGTGACATAGCATTTGGCTCATATATGGGTACTGGGTGGGCCAATGTTCGTGTAGAGTTTGGTCATACTATCTTTCCTGTAAGTGATTGAAAGTATGAATTATATAGGTAAAGAGTCCAAATTTATTAAAATCGAGAAATAGAGACGAATCTAACGTATAAGCGATACAGATACGACAAAACGTCATAAGACCAAGGTTGAAGATCACTCCTAATACAACGAAGATTTTGCCATCCGTTATGCGATAGGACTTCCCGTTTATCCCACGAAATACCTCGAAACGAAGGTCTGCACCATCATTAAAATTGCTTCCATACTTCGGTATTCTTCGGGGATAAAAATTAAAGATCTGTCAAGTTTTTCGTTCGTTACAGACTGAAACGTATAATTTTGCCAAATTTCAATTTTCTTGCTTGTCTGGCAGATTATGCTGCAATCTGGATTTTGGGTAAGGGGGTAAAACTTATGACCTTCAGGAAATTAAACCAAAAAATATTCAGACGATCATTATTACCCTTTAAACGGGTATCTGTACGAAAATTTCACCAAAATAGTCAATGTACAGGCACACACAGTCGCTACGATTTTATTTATATAGATAGATAAGGAATCTGCTCCACGTACAACACATTTTGGCTACGTCCGCTGGACTTAACCTGCAAAAACAACCGTCCATGATATCTCACTTATTAATCCTTCTGTCGAATAATTCACATGAGAACAAAAGTTTCAGAAATGGATTTCCATTACGGATTGTAGATTTCGATTAATTTCGGATGTGCATATTTTGA
Organism: Anabrus simplex; assembly: GCF_040414725.1. Lineage (NCBI taxonomy): Eukaryota > Metazoa > Arthropoda > Insecta > Orthoptera > Tettigoniidae > Anabrus > Anabrus simplex. The sequence goes on along the minus strand of NC_090270.1, from coordinate 144,543,351 downwards.
AGAAGTGCAAAATCATGGTTCCGGTTTCGGATGAACCCCCAGTAAATTTGGGTATTCAGAAATAATATTGGCCCTAAAACCTACACAAGGACAGTTGGATTCTAAATATCATGTTTGGTAGATATATATTAAGTAGTTTTCAAGTTATAAACACTCATACAATCAAACCGACACACAGACACTAAAGTTAAGAAATATACAGATGGTCATTATTACAACTGAAACGGATAACAGTACGGAAATTCCGCCAAAATAGCCAATGTATAGACAGACGGTCGTTGCGATTATATTTATATAGATGACAGATAAGCATGGGCACGTTTGAAAGTGCAAACCTTCATTTCGAGATTTACTGCTCCTAAACGGTACATCATACCAACAAACGGTTTACACCCTGAGACGTCCCTTTTTTCGCTCTACATGTTTGGTGTTAAAACATTTTCTCGTATCTCACATATTTATGGGTTCGATTGAGTTACGTTATTTGAATGGGGTGAAATCTGGGTACATTTTCATCATTTTACATTATTTTTCACATACATATGTGGAAGCTAGAATAATGAAATTGGGTTCGCATATAGCCATTGGTCGTGTCAATGTGCGTGCCAAACTCGATGACTACCTTTCCTGTAAGTGTGTCAAAGTAAGTAATACACGTGTAAAAAGCAAAAAATTCACGAACCATCGAAATATACAGCCAAATCTACCCTATAAGAGAGAGAGAGAGAGAGAGACGACAAAATATCACAGGACCAAACTTGTAGATCACTCGAAATTAAACGGAGATCGTGCTATTCGTTTTTTGATAGGACATACCGTTTAGCCGCGAAATACCTCGAAACGAAGGTCTGCACAGTCATTAAATTGCCTATATTTCGATATTATTCGGCATAAAAAGTGAAATATTTAAAGATCTTGGAAGTTTTCCGTAGGTTACCGGCTAAAACGTATACATTTGCTTAATTTCAATTATTCAGCTCGTGTGGCAGATTGTGAGGCAATCTTGATTTTGGGCGAGCGGGGGGGGGGGGGGGGGGAAGTAAAATTTAGGACTTCCACGAAATTATAGCTAAAAATATGCAGGTGGTCATTATTACCCTTTAAACGGAAAGCTGTACGAAAATGTCGCCAAATAGTCAATCCACAGGCACACGGTCGTTACGATATGATTTATCTTGATACATAAGTAATCTGCTCCACGTATAACACCTTTTGGGCTATGTCCGCTAGACTTAGCCTGAAAACCGACCTTTCATGTTATCTACCTTATTAATCCTCCCGTTGAAAAATGCACATGAGAAAAAGAAATTAGAATTGGAATTCCACACAGTTTGATCGATTTCCAGTCAGGTTGGGCTTGTACTCTATATATTGTGGGAGAGTAAAAATCACCATTTCGGTCCCCTATAAAACCCCAATCCATTCCAGGAATTTGAAATGGTATAAACCTTAGCACCTACCCTTGGAGGGTTGGATGCTAAATATAAAGTTTGGTTCAAATATCTCAGTAGTTTTCAAGTTGTAAGAAATACGCTTTACGCGCATCCGCTCTTGCGTTAAGTGCGGTGGGAGTTGTACCGAAAAACGGTCCGTTAATGATATCTCCGTTATTAATCCTGTTATCGAAATGATGCACATGAGAAAAAAAGGTTTAGAAATTAATTTTCATTAAGGCACATAGATTTCCATTAAGTTCGGTTGTGTATACTTTGAGGGAGTGCAAATTCACGGTTTCGGTTTCGTAAAAATCCCCACTCAGTTCAGGGATTTAGAAACGATATTTGCGCTAAAACCTACCCAAGGATAGGTGGATTCTAAATATGAAGTTTGATGGAAATATATCCAGTAGTTTTCAAGTTATAGAAGGACAGACAAACAGACACCAAAACTAAAAATTATGCGGATGGTAATTATTGCACCTGAAACGGGTAACTGTACAGAAATTTCGCCACAATATTCAATGTACAGACACACGGTCGTTACGATTTTATTTATATAGATTAATCCTGAGTAGAAGGATAAGGATCGTTATTTCTGGAAGTCTTGGAGGAATGAGAGAAACTATTTTGATTTTTCTTCAAAGAAAAACTTGAAAATCTTGTTTTTCTGAGTCTCCAAGATATTTAAAGAAACACGTGGTCAAGTGTTAAGGAAGAAGTAACGCATGTCAGAGTTGAACGAATTACTGAGAACTATGAGTAGTCGATATTGCTCTTACAGGTACTAGGCTCTTTGTCATTGCAGAGATGTAGAGCAACTGCTCCCCGTTCGTATACTTTTATGAACAGAGGTTGGTAACAGGACGGTCTCAAGAACAAGTGTATTTAATTTAGTAGTACCTTGAGAAGAAGGAGGCCCCATCACCCTTCATTATACTTCATGAAGGAGAAATTTGTCCTTTGGATCAGTGGTATAGTGTCAGTCTCGGGATCTCACGATTGCGGGTTCAAAGCATTTTTGAAAGGGAGAAGACGGTCCATTTTGCACTGCGTGTTGACGTCGAACCAGGTCATGTAAAAGATTTCTGGCGACTCTCTTGGTGTTTACTAGACAAAATAAAATAGAAACAATGAAGCTCTTCGCCATAAGTGACAGAAAATTATATAAATTCGAAACTGACACACATTAAGATCAGTAGGGATGGATTGATTGATTAATTGATTGAAATAGAAACAAATCAAAATGCCTTCACATTGTAACTGACACTATGGGCCCTACGTTATTATTCTTACTGGTTTTATGTCCCTGTTACTATATTTTAATGCTTTTGGTAGACGTCGAGCTGCCAGAACCTTCTCCCGCAGGAGTTAGTTTAAATTTAAAATTAATTCGGACTGATTTAATCCGGACTGAGACATGATCGAACCTGCCGAGTTCACAAAGCCAGCGTTCTATAGCATGTGGTACTCAGCGCGGGCATTGTTGTTATTTATTTTGTTTATTTTATTTATTTATTCATGAAAGTCCCCAACGAGTAAAGCTCACTTGGGCTGTATACATTGAACATATGCGTTACAATTAAAATGCAGAAATTTCTGAAATATTCAGGTTGTGATATCTGTTATTTAAAATGGAATTTAAAATTGATACAACTCCAATAATACAAATAGTAATAGAGAAAAGTAGAATAAAATTGAAAGAGACTAAATTATAGCCTAAATAATAACAAAAACGATGTTCGCGTGTTTTAACATGGCAATTTACAGATATTTTTTACATAATTTTTTAGACCAAATAGGACTGAAACAATAATTTCCTTAAATTAAGTTTAAATGTATTAAGTGTTGATATATATTTCATTTCATGAGGTAGTTCGTTGTATATTTTAAACAAATAACTCTTCATACTTTTAGTTCCATAAGTTATTGTATCCGATTGACAGGTGTAAATATTCCGATTATTTCATGTGACATGTATATCTCGATTATATTGTATGTATTTATTTATTCGAGTCAAAAGCATACAATGGAACTTTTGGGGGGGTTTTTACATTACAATTTAGTAACAATGAAACAGAAAGAATTTATACACATATATACCAAAATGGTATAAAATAGTCTTTGCCCAGAAACAAGCAACTGCGATTGTATTCCCTTGTGCCTTGAGCAAATCCCCCTCGCTGCAAGAATCAGGGCAACACGAGTACTGACACAGATGCTTGGTACTCTGCATCTCTCCGCATTCACATAGTAGAGTTACATCCAAATATCCCCATTTCACTGGGGTGCCCTTAGACTTTCCAACACCTGTCCTTAACCTGTTCAGTTATCTCGATGTGATACTGTCCAAGTTGTGTCCGGTTGGTAAGCATTCAGCTGGTTTTGTCCATGTTTGAAGATGACTTCTTGTGGTTATCCATATTTTTTCTCTGGGTTTCTTCGGAGATGTATTTAGTGGAGATGTTGACTGTAGGAAGCTCCTGCTAGATTTATATCTAGGCATTGGTGGAGTGTGTCTGTGTAGTGGACGTGGCTCATTTTGATCAACTTTTTTCCTTTCGGCATTTGCGGCTTCTTCCCGGCGTATATCAGGAGCAATTCCTGCCATACAATACAGTTTCTCAACTGTAGTTGGCTTCAAACATCCAGTAATTAGTCTCGCAGTTTCATTAAGATTGTCATGAATTTTATTGATAACGCTTTTGAAAAATTAAAAATCAGCATTGTATTTAATCTCTAACTAGCAGTTTCCCTCTGGCTCCGCCCGCAATGTACAAAGTATGGTGTTGTTCGTTACTATCCTTACGGATATATTTGCAAAGTTTCGAGTTAATGAAATAAAGCACATGATCTGCTGTGGTAATAGAATGTAATATTATGTCAATGTAATATTATGTCAACAAAATACTTGAAAATACATCACACAAAGAAATTGATTTAAACGTTCCTCGGAGCAACAGTACGCGCCGAGCTATTAAAAAGTCCTTCAAAAGATCTTCGCCATGGAGACAAATGTACTCATAACTTTTCTGATAGTCTACTAATTTATGTAGTTATTACCTCAAAAGAAAGCGCTTGATCCACTGAGTGCTTTTAGACCAAAATGAACTGTGTACCTTAATTACAACGGAAGATATGATTGCTTCAATGAGAAAAAAGTTGAAGAAATGAGACGTCAAATGGAATGTGCACTCATAACTTTCACCAGAATCAACCGATTTGAATAGTTAAGAGCTGAAATGAAATAACTTGGTCTACGGAGTGTTCTTAGGCCAAAACGAACCCCGTACCTCAATTAGAACCAAAGATATGATTACTTCAAGGAGACGAAAAATTGAAAATCGAATAATTTGAGGAAGACGGAAGTTAAGTGATTTATAGTACCTGATGGCAAATCTGTTCATGAATATCTTTCAGTTAAAAAGAGAATGAAGGAAATAGACGGGATAGAATGGCCGGAATGACTGACTTTAGTTATGTTAAATTATTTTAATATATAGATTCCTAATCTGATCATCAATAAATTTAATTGGTGTTAAATATAGTGCTCCTAACAAATTTGGGAGGTTGGGTCCTCGGTAACACCACCATCAGCTTAAGCTTCACTAAATATGCGTACAAGGGAAATGTGGAGTAAGATAGTTCTCCATTGCTTTCTTCATTGAGGCAGAAGATGTTAATTAATTTAAGTCTGCCAAGTCCACTATAATAATAATAATGATAATAATAATAATAATAATAATAATAATAATAATAATAATAATAATAGTGTATAGGCCTAGACTGCGTAGAAGCCTGGCCCATGTCTTTCGAGTTGGCTCCCTATAGACGTCTGTGAGGATGGGACCTACCTTTGATGAATTTTAATGTTGAAGACGACACAGACACCCAGCCCCGAGCCAGAGGAATTAACCAATCAAGGTTAAAATTTCCTCTAAAATCTCGACAAGGAATCGAACTCCGGACCCGTTGGATTTAAGGCCAGCATGCTACCCATTGAGCCATGGAGCCGGATGCGAAGTCCTCTTAAATGCACACACTAACCGACTCTGTGATATATACTTTCACGCCATAGAACACAGGGATTGGCTGTTGAAGGAATGACAGTATCATTGTTCATATCTGTCACTCTCACACTGCCAAACCCCGTGTGGTTGGGGGTGGTAGAATAACACCCACGGTATCCCCGCCTGTCGTAAGAGGTGACTGAAATCGGACCCAGGATCTCTGAACTTGGGAACGTGGGTTGGTGACCACGAAGTCCTTAGTTGAGTCTTGGCCTTATTTCCTCTTACTTGTGCCAGGCTCCTCATTTTCATCTACCCTGTCCGACCTCCCTTGGTCAACTCTTGTTCTTTTTCGACCCCGACGGTGTTAGAACACTCGAGGCGTAGGGAGTTTTTGACTTTCAGGCCCTTCGTGGGCCTCGTCTTTTTTTGGCTGATACCTCCATTTTTAGAAGTGTCGGATCCCTTCCATTTTTTCCCTCTCATTGGTTACCTAGTTGTACTTCCTCTTAAAACAACAATCGCCGCCACCATCTCACTTTACCAAAGTCAAGGGTGAGACCGAGACAGGTCAATGAAACAAAGAAATCTGTTCTAAAACATACCAAGACAACACAGTTCACTGTAAATGGGTCTCGCCAGAAATTGATCTAGGCGTGCTGCTATAGATGCTGAGAGCGATGCAACTTCCCATTCCTACCTTGCAACGGATTTAAAACATTGCTAAGAAACTGTATTGATTAATTTCAGATTCACTAGTGCAGAGATCTTACTAACTCAGGTTGGCGAGTAGAATTCTCATCCACACATCAAATATATGAGGCAGATGACCCCTACTTTAGTCTGTAAATAAATAACTAGAAGTTGTAGGATCATCGTTGCTCTCCTTGTTGTCCGTACTGATTACAGCTGTTACACAAATCGTAATAGGTGGTTTGACATCTGACACATAAAGAACAGCGAGGTGCAGATGAAAAGATCACGTTAGACAAGTACTTTAGGTAACGACTATCATTTCTTTGTTAGAGCACCTAACCTGTATTTACGGAGCAAGAATAAATTTTGTACACACCTTCAAATATGAGGTTAGCTAAGTTATGTAATTGCTTAACGTTATGCTGGTATAGCCTGCTCGTGGCTTGGCCTCAGGCACATGCAGCTCTCATACCTGCTTATCATTCATCGTATTTTTATTTCTCCTGTTCTCCACGTGAGAGCGGTAATTGTTTCTGCTGCTGCTGCTGCTTCTTCTTCCTATTCTCTTCTTTTCTGAATTCCTGCATTCTGCTACAGTAGTTGAGATGAATAAGATAGATGTTTATCTCTGTTTCAAATAAATGTATGTGGTTTATGCATATAGCGTAGTCAACTTAACCAAATTTACATTAAAATGAACAAATTTGAAGAGAAGGTTTAGATGTTATAACCAGTCAATTATTTGATTGTCTTTGCTACTAATACGAAGAGCTTTTACTGGGCAAACTACGATATAATCTAAAAATACTCTATGTTGTTGAGGTATCTGTACTAGTACGTTCTTTAATAATTAATTGTACTGAAAATTAGAACAACCAATTAAATAAAACCAGTACGTTTATATTTCACGACGGAAGCTTCTAATTACACTCTTTTATTTGCTAAAATTATAAACCAACCACATTTCAAAGTAGAGAAATTATTTACTGGCATATTTTCTGTTCTGTAGTTCTTAGTAATTCAGATACTTCATCAACATGATCTTTTTACTTACATCGTAAGAAATGTTCTAGCAATATTGTTATTGGTTTTACGTCAATTAAATACTTGACGGTATTCAGAGACGCCGAGCTGCCGAAATGTTGCCCGACAAGAGCTCTTTTACCTACCCGTACGTTTACCGACATGAGGCTGGTAAGCACCTCTGCCGGGCAGTTAAGACCGGAAGGGTTATGTCTAAAGAAACTATGGAGTTCTTGAGGAAGATTAAAATGCCTGAATCCACCATCCACCAAACACGTTACTAAAACACTCGTTGTCAAGTATCAGATATAACCTGTATTCCACATTATGACCCTGTGTAAAATTCTTAAAAATTCAGATCCTTCTTTTTTGCTATTTGCTTTACGTCGCACCGACCCAGATAGGTCTTATGGCGACGAACTTCTTCTATTTGAAAGATGCTTAGTTTATAATTGGATTATAAACCAGTATAATCAAAAACTATTGCCATAGATTCTACTTCCTCGATTTCTGAAATTTGTCATCCTATACCCTAATAGTGTATGTAATTAAAGAACCATACACCAGGTCAGAAACCTCAGTAACATACGCTATGAAATTGATTTTACACCCAGTAAGTACATAGGGTTGTTGACCAAGATAACCCGGCCCTTACATGGAAGAACAGCATAGACGACGACAACAACAACAGCAGCAACAATAATACCGAATTCTCATTAAATCACCGTGAAGGTAGCCATGCCATCAACCACAGCGCTATGTAGCCTGTCTGTACAACATTGGTTTGGTTCGGTGTAACACTAGGTTCTCTACCCCTCTAATGATAATGTGCCATACATTATTCATCGAGCGCGCACCACACATTTATTACATAAATTTTGATGGCTCAATTTTCCAGTAACCACTCCTGTGTACGAATAGAGGTCGAGGGAATGCCTGGTGCTGCTGGTTTTGTAAGCAGTACACACAGTGCGCCTCAAAATGCGTGTGATTTGTTAATTTAGGGGCATGCAGCTATTAGTGATGATATTTAAATACCTCTCTTGCAAAATATAAACAAGAACAAAAAGTAAAAGAAGAATATGTCACTATGATCAGTTGATTACTTTGCCCTTGTGTGTCTTGGTCTTGCAAGGAATCGCTGCTCACCCAGGAGTCGTGATGTATACGAAGTGCTGCGTCGTCAGCTTGGTGAAACCTCTCGGCCGTTATTCTTGGAGTTCTAGGCCGGAGCTGCTATTTCCCCAAGAGCTCCTCAATTACCTGCCCTCGCGTAAGCTGAGTGGGCCTCGAACTAGCCCTCAAATGCAAGTAAAAGACCCTGGACCTGATCCGGGAATCGAACGCAGAGCTTCTGAGTAAGATAAAGCTCGCTACCCCTAAACCACGGGGCCGATTCCCACTCAGTTTTAAAATGGGAACGGATCTCGAAAGCGAAGCTCGGTCAATAGTGTTCGAAGCTAACATGGTTAATTCAAACATGCCTACACCTGAATTGATTTAATTAAGTTCAAATTTTGATGATGATGATGATGACGATAACTTAATGATGACGATGATTGTTGCTTTAAATTGGTCATATTATAGGCCCTAAAATTACATTTACCGATCGAGTTAGCCGTGTGGTAAGTTCGCTTAGCTGTGAGCATGGATTAGGAGATGATGGATTCAAATCCTTCCGTCGGCAGCCCTGAAGATGTCTTTCTTCGTGGTTTCCCATTTTCACAGCAGTCTATATACCTTAATTATTTTTGCTAGTGGCTTTACGTCGCACCGACACAGATAGGTCTTATGGCGACGATGGCATAGGAAAGGCCTAGGAGTTGGAAGGAAACGGCCGTGGCCTTAATTAAGGTACAGCCGCAGCATTTGCCTGGTGTGAAAATGGGAAAACACGGAAAACCATCTTCAGGGAAGCCGACAGTGGGATTCGAACCCACTATCTCCCGGATGCAAGTTCACAGCCGCGCTCCCTTAACCGTATGGCCAGTACCATAATTAAGGCCACGGCCGCTTTCTTCCCACTTCTAGCCCTTTTCCCATCGCACCGTCGCCATAAGACCTTATCTGTATCGGTGCAACGTAAAGCAGGTTATAAAAATAAGTATTATTATTATTATTATCATTATTATTATTATTATTATTATTATTATTATTATTATTATTATTATTATTATTACATACACATAGCTACAACTGTGCCTTAGCATTGTTATAAGTGTCAGTAAATATCATAAGGCATTTAGACCGAGTGACTGAGTTGTGGTTCAAAACTACCTACGATCGAGTTGGCCATGCGGTTAGGATCGCGTAGTTTTGAGCTTGCATTTGGGAGATGATGGGTTCGAATCCCTCCGTCCGCAACCCTGAAGGTTTTTTCCATGGTTTACCATTTTGACAGGAGACAAATACTGAGGTTGTACCTTATTTAAGACCACGGCCACCACTTCCCCAGTCCTGGCCTTTTCCCATCATTGCGTCACCGAAACCCTTCAATGTGTCAGTGCGACGTTAAACCACTACAGACGAAACAAGCATGTAATTGCTGTGTTTAAGTTTGACTGTGAACGTCCAGCGTCTTGTGATTTTTTTTCAAAACCTCCTTATTGTGAGTTCAGGGTTTATTTTATTTTATTGAATGTTACTAAGAATTCGAAGAGCCTCCGTGGCTCAGACGGCAGCGCGTCGGCCTCTCACCGCTGGATACCGTGGTTCAAATCCCGGTGACTCCATGTGAGATTTGTGCTGGACAAAGCGGAGGCTGGACAGGTTTTTCTCCGGGTACTCCGGTTTTCCCTGTCATCCTTCATTCCAGCAGCACTCTCCATTATCATTTCATAGCATTTATCACTCATTAATAAATCACCTTGGGAGTGGCGACCCCATTGTAATAACAGCCTATATATATATATGCTTCATTCATCCCATCCCTGACCCGGTCAATGACTGGAAAACAGGTTGTAGGTTTTCATTTTCATTTTCACTCAGAATTCGAATATTGAGGAAGAGAAATTCACCGAGCGAGATGGGTACGAGCTACGGGTCATGCATCTGTGAACTTGTGTACGTGGGATAATAGGTTTGGATCCCGCTGTCCGCAGCCTTGAAGTTGATTTTCTGTAGTTTTGTAATGAACACACGCCGAAAATGCCGGGGTTGTAACTTAAATAAGGCTACGGTCACACTACCGTTCCATTCCTAGACCGTACCCATACCAGCGTTGCCGAAAATCTGTCAGTGCGACGATAAGCAGATAGAAAGAAAGATAAATAATGATCCATGGTTATATGGATGTCACAGATTGCGACAAGTATTCTTCTAGCTTTGCTTGTTATTTTGGCTGGAAGTTGTGGTTGAATGTGGGAGCTGAGTGGATAAGCTAGTAGTGGATAATGGGTGGTTGATTGGATATGAAAAGTGTCTCCGATTGTATACATTACTGTACTTGCAACCCTATGCTTGTCTGAGTGGAGATTGTATGGCTTTGTTGACTTATTTTAGTACTGGTGTTTATTTGGGGCCAGGGGCTGCCTGACCAAGGCGGTAAAGGCGTACTCGTTTCACCCGGAAGGACATGGGTTCGATTCCCCAGCAGGATGTCGAAACATTTAAGAAACGATAATTTAACTTCCGGAGGTGCACATGGCCCTGAGGTTCACTCAGCCTGCACCAAAAATGAGTATCAGGTTAATTCCTGGGGTCAAAGGCGGCCGGGCGTAGAGCTAACCATTCTACCCTACCAAAGTTACGAATGGTGTAAACCTTTACCTTCTACCCCTCCAGGGCCTTCAAGGCCTCTACGGAGATTACATTTCTTCCCTTCCTTGTTTATCTGGGACCAGTAACTTCTGTAACTTCTACCATCCTTTTGTGCGCGGAATTAAAATGACCTCTTTTGGTTTTGTAAGCAACCACCGCTAATACTATTGACCTTCACCTTATGAGGCAGTTGAGATGACAGAAGTCACGGATGGATTGTTCTAAATGACAGTCACACAAGGCAAAGGATTAATTATGATTATGTGGGTTGATAGATTAATTAATTCACCGTCTGATAGGCCTACAGAAAATACTGATTTGAATGTGGGACAGAAACAGTGAGGATTGCTCTAAGGCACCAACTGAAAACTTCGCGACGTAGATAGTTACATTTTTCATCAGGCAAAACAGTACTGAGCTGTCTGTCTTTTTGACTCAATTGTCATCTTAGGCGGCTCATGGGGCCCCGATGTCTATTTCTGGCCGATCCGGGGATTTTAGCCGCCTTCAATTAATTCCTTTAGCTCAGGGACTGGGGTTTGTGACCTCCTAATACAAATCTTCATTAACAAAAAACACATCAAACTAGGTACCAACCACCGTAGAAACATACAATGCCGGGCTGAGTGGCGCAGACGGTTAAGGCGCTGGCCTTCTAACCCCAACTTGGCAGGTTCGATCCTGGCTCAGTCCGGTGGTATTTGAAGGTGCTCAAATACGACAGCCCCGTGTCGGTAGATTTACTGGCACGTAAAAGAACTCCTGCGGGACTAAATTCCGGCATTTCGACGTCTCCGAAGACCTTAAAAAGTAGTTAGTGGGACGTAAAGCAAATAACATTATTATTACTAGAAACATACAATAGTGAACATACAATTTATAGTTGGCGTTTGGTAGGGCATCCGGCCATAAAACTGGACTAAATCAACATTAGAGGAAAGAAGAAAAGAACCTTACTGTGTTCTTCAGAGACACAAGTTACGAAGGGGGATTAAATCCAAGAATAGAACAGGAGGAGGTGGGTTTCGACTTGAGAATACTTACGTGGTGACCCATGTCTGATAACACTCATCTCTAGGACCTACGTCTATGTCTTTGTTGACGTTTTACCAAATTCCTTCGTTTTTGTGTCATAATATTTTCGGACCCCAATAAAAAGGAACAATAGTTGAGATGTACCGAAGACAAAAGTACAAAAGTGTTTAATGTACAATACTGCGTGTAGCTGACATATCGTCTAACATGTTCTTTTTTTTTTTTGCTATTGGCTTTACGTCGCACTGACACAGATAGGTCTTACGGCGACGATGGGAAAGGGAAGGGCTAGGAGTGGGTAGGAAGCGTCCTTGGCCTTAATTAAGGTACAGCCCCAGCATTTGCCTGGTGTGCAAATGGGAAACCACGGAAAACAATATTCACGACTGCCGACAGTGGAGTTCGATGTCTTCCGAATATTGGATACTGGCCGTACTAGGCGACTATAGCTATCGACCTCTGCTTAACATGTTCTAAGACTACGGAATAAATAAACATACATCTCTCCCAAGTTGATGATCAACCCGTTGTGGTAAAACTGAAATATTTCATTTTTAACAGGCTCATAGTGTTAAATGTTTGTACACAATCTAATTTCAGTGGTGTAGCATTACACCTTCTCACTCGACTCTGCCATAAACTTAAGACTGGTAATAATCCTCTCCGCTAGATGGAGAGTTCATTCATTCTTTCCCTGACCCGGTCGAATGACTGGACGCGCTGCGGATGTTCATTTACATCAATGTAAACATACGTGTCCAAGGATTTGTAGCATTGGTCCTTACTTACCGAGAAAATTGCCCTATAAATGTAAACATATCTATAGCTGTAGGCAATTTGTGTATGAGCATCTGTAGTACCGCTGGTGTATTGGCTAGCGGCTCCAATTTCCACGCGGGCGCCTGGATTTGGGGAATGCCAGCCCCTCATTTTTACTTTGTTTTCTTCTCCCTTTTATTTTTCTCATTCTTTAATTGGCTCAGAAAAGTACTGTTATTCATCGATGAGTACTCATTTGGATCGCAAAATATGCGGCCGGGCTGAGTGGCTCAGACGGTTAAGGCGCTGGCCTTCAGACCCCAACTTGGCAGGTTCGATCCTGGCTCAGTCCGGTGGTATTTGAAGGTGCTCAAATACACGTCAGCCTCGTGTCGGTATATTTACTGGCACGTAAAAGACCTCCTGCAGGACTAAATTCCGGCACCTCGGCGTCTCCGAAAGCCGAAAACCGTTAGTGGGACGTAAAACGAATAGCATTACTATTATTATTATTATTATCAAAATATGCGGTATAATATTCCATTTATTTTTCTTTCTTAATCCGTTTACCCTCCAGGGTTGGTTTTCCCTCGAACTCAGCCAGGACCCCACCTCTACCGCCTCTCATATCAGTGTCCTGGAGCGTGAGACTTTTGGGTCGGGGGATATAACTAGGGAGGTAGACCGGTACCTCGCCCAGATGGCCTCACATACTATGCTGAACAGGGACGTTGTAGGGGATGGGAGGAGTGCTTTTATACCTTGATTTACGTCGCACCGACACAGATAAGTCTTCTGGCGACGATGGGATAGGAAAGGCCTAGGGATGGGGAGGAATCGGCCGTGGCCTTTACTAAAGTACAGCTTGTTGTGAAACTGGGAAACTACGGAAAACCATCTTCAGGGCTGCCGACAATGAGGCTCGAACCCACTATCTCCCGGATGCAAGCCCATTGTTGCGCGACCCTAACCGCACGGCCAACTCGCCCGGTGGGATGATTGTAAGGGATAGGCGAGGAAGAGGGAAGTGGCCGTGGCGTGGCATTTTCCTGGTGATGAAGTGGGAAACCACGCTTAACACCACGTCGAGGATGGCAAAGGTGGGAATCGAACACCCGTCTACTCAGTTGATCTCCTGAGGCTGAGTGGACCCCGTTCCAGTCCTCGTGCCACTTTTCAAATTTCGTGTCGTAGCCGGGAATCGAACCTGGGCCTCCGGGGGTAGCAACTAATCACACTAACCACTACACCACGGAGGAGGCTTATATTATTTATCTATTAATAGTTTTATTTCCTACTTTTGAGAACACTGACCATAACGTAAGACACCACAGGTCCAAAACACTTAGCACCTCTTTTATCTTGGGAAGAATGGAATGACCCCATGTATCCCATATGATACGTGATACCTCTAGGGGTTCTTACCATTAGGCTACACTTACCACATCGATTTAGGTTATGGGACAGAATTTCATATGCACTAACATTGTGAGTTTCGAAGTACCGGTAATAAGTCCTTTATCTATAGCAACACAGCTACTACTACGACATGGCCCTCGTTGTGCTGATCGGGGGAGTGTCACAGTTATAATATATACATGTACGTAGTTATTCCAAGATAGGTCAGGTTCATGTGTTGTTTCATGAATATAATGAGCTGACATTAAGATCACAGCATTCGACCAGCCTGTTATATTATAGTATGAACGTGAAGATAATTTTATCTATATGGCTGGTTGAATCGGGACGCAGTGATGATACTAGAGTAGTAATACTTAAAAATAGCATGCTTATTCTAAACAAATTGGTTGATATCTTGAAAAATAATTTGTTGTTTAATAATCCACAAAGCTTCTCTTTACATAAAGAAAGTACGGTCGTATACAAAGGAACCTATATCAGCTGAAATTTGCGTGAACGAATGTTTTATTTCGAATGACATCTCTATAAATTCCCAGGAAAGAGTTATTATCTATAAGCATAAAATGTCATTAGTTTGTGCCCTTTTAGATCTTTCTATCTTTCTTTCTTTCTTTCTTTCTTTCTTTCTTTCTTTCTTTCTTTCTTTCTTTCACTGCGCGAGTTGGCCGAGCGGTTAAGGGCGCGCGGCTGTGAGCTTGCATCCGGGAGATAGTGGGTTCGAATCCCAGTGTCGACAGCCCTCAAGATGGTTTTCCGTGTTTCCCATTTTCACACCAGGCAAATGCTGAGGCTGTACCTTAATTAAGGCCACGGTCGCATTCTTCCAACTCCTAGGCCTTTCCTACCCCATCGTCGCCATAAGACCTATCTGTGTCGGTGCGACGTAAAGCCACTAGCAAAAAATGCTTTCTTTCTTCCTTTCTTCTGTTGCTTTCTTCGACTCCTGCACTTACAGTTACTGCGATCGACACCGTAGCTGGATTACAGACCAGTTTTAGAACCATCAGAGTGCATAAGTGTTGTTCGTCTTTAGTGTTGTTTAGTGTATATAAGAGGCATAAACAGCGTAATATTTCAGATTTTGAGTGATCGCTGGTGTGAAAGATATGGAGATGCCGCGTCCTCGTGTGAGACAGTGTTATCAGCACCTGACAGAGTTTGAAAGGAGCCTCACTGTGGGCCTCCATTTGGCCGGCTGGTCGAATCGTGCAATATCCAGATTTGCGGGGCATTCGGATGTCACAGTATCCCGATATTGCACTTTTTTGCTAGTTGTTTTACGTCGCACCGACACAGATAGGTCTTACGGCGACTATGGGACAGGAAAGGGCTAGGAGCGGGAAGGAAGCGGCCGTGACCTTAATTAAGGTACAGCCCCAGCATTTGCCTGGTGTGAAAATGGGAAACCACGGAAAACCATTTTCAGGGCTGCCGACAGTGGGGTTCGAACCTACTATCTCCCGAATACTGGATACTGGCCGCACTTAAGCGACTGCAGCTATCGAGCTCGGTCGATATTGCACTGCATGGGCAGGCAGGCATACTCTTCGTCAAGATTTCTGTCGACCACGTGTGACCGCCACAAGGGAGGATCGTCGTATTGTGCACCAAACACATTGTAAACCTTTCACATCTTCGCCTACCATCCTAGACTCCTTGCAACATTCTGTGTCATCCCGCACCATTGATCGGGGACTAGCAGAAGCTGGACTAGGAAATAATCTTCCCATGCGTAGGCTGCCGTTTGGAGTGGTGCCGTGACTGGGAAACATCGCTTGCTGATGAATGGCGTGCCATTGTATTCAGCGATGAATCGCGGTTCTGCACTACCCCGGATGAACACCGTCTGCGCGTATGGTGGCGACCTGAGGAGAGGTCCCATTCTCCCAATGTTTCGAAGAGACACAGCGGTGTTACTTCTGGCGTCATGGTGTGGGGAGCCGTCAGGTATGACATGAGGTGACGGCTGATAGTGATTTAGGGAACTCTAACGGCACGGCGACACTTTACGGACATCCTGAGTTCTTATGTGTAACCTCTCATGCGACAGTATCGTGGTGCCATATTTCAACACCATAATGCTCGTCCACCCACGGCACTTGTTTCTATGAACTGTCTGCGTAATGTTGAGGTACTCCCGTGGCCAGCAAGATCCCCAGATCTGGCCCCGATAGAACATGTGTGGGACCAGATCGGACGTCAACTCCATCCCACTGCCAGTATCCAGGATATCAAGAACCACTTAGAACAGTTGTGGGACCACCTGTCTCAGGAGATAATACAACGGCTTGATGACATCCTTCCCAACGGAACCATGGTGCGGTGCAACGTCATACTAATGAATGGGTCGCACTGCCACGTTATTTGTAAATTTCACTCGATTTTGTAATCACTGAAATGCCATCACATACCCTCTCAACACGTGAAGTTCCTTTTCATTTCAACCTCCAGCTGCTTCTGTGCATCAGTGGTAGAGAATCGGAGTTCTGAAAGGCGGAAAAAAGTCCATTCGACACTCCATGTCGTGCGATGTCGGCATGTAAAAGATCTCTGCTGACACATTGGTGTTTACCCGACAAAATTAATTAAATCTCAGCCATAGACACCCAAGAGTTTTAGTTTACTCGGCCTGCCATCTAGTAGGCCTAGAGTAAAACGGAACGTCGAAATTGACGAGCAGACAACCATGGCGTCAAATTGAAATGAGTGCACACGGTAGCTGAGGCCATACGATGATGATGATGATGATGATGATGATGATGATTATATCACCCTCCCTTTCTGGGTGCTTCAATTTTTTGGGCAGGCAGTGTATTAAATTTCCTCTTTTGACATAGTTTCTTGTATATCGTTGGTTGTAAGCCAGTTTGACAGCCATGAAGGTTAAGTCGTTAGGTCCTCAATTTCTTATAGTCCGACACCGTGGTTAGCTGGCATGATTCCGTTGGTGAAAAAATTCACCGTCAGAATGATGGCTGGCGAGGTAGAAGATACGGCGGTTTACAATTATTTCCAAACAATAGATTGCGTGCCTAAAGTCTGCTTTCAGTTCTAAACCTCTCCGCAATGTTCTTATGGAGTGAGAACATATGACGCTGTTGATGGCGATTCTTCCGTCGGATGGGGACGTTAAGCCTTGAGCAGTCCTTTAGTGTTATTACAGTAGTAGGCTACGTCCCGACACCGGATTTTACCCTTTCCCAAACTCATAACTTCATCACACACACACACACACACACACACACACACACACACACACAGGAGTCACCCATGGGTGTCAACTACAAAGACATGCGCCAGACCTCTAGACAACACATCACGTTGGTGTTTGTGATTTATGTATTCACTTAATTTCATTGCTGTACTATAATAAGCAGACATTACCACCGGGGATATATCTCGATTGAATGAAAATGAAAATCCACAGCCTGTTTCCAGTCATTTGACGGGGTCAGGAATAGAATGAATAAAGCCCCCATCTGGCGGCAAGGATAGGAAATGTGCCGGCTGCCGAAGCCTGTCGCACTCCTCTGGGGCAATGATTAATGACTGACAGATGAAATGAAATATTAATGGAGAGTGTTGCTGGAATGAAAGATGACAAGGAAAACCAGAGTACCGGGAGAAAAACCTGTCCCGCCTCCGCTTTGTCCAGCACAAACTTCACATGGAGTGGCAGGGGTTTGAACCACGATATCCAGCGGTGAGAGGCCTCGAACTGCCGCCTGAGCCACGGAGGGTCTTCCCGATTGAATGTTTGTCAATAATAATAATAATAATAATAATAATAATAATAATAATAATAATAATAATAATAATAATAATAATAATTGAAATTGTAAATTGTAAATACTCGGCCCACTAAGAACTGCAGAACTCTGGAAAACAAGAAGTAATGATGAAATATACCGGTACACACGTTTATACAGAATGGATGACAAGAGGCCAACAACAACCTGGATTCATGAACTCAAGAATTATTTGGAAAGAATATAACAGAAGAATCAACGACAGAGAGAGAAATAAAGTGTTAAAAATGGAAGGATACCGAGGTCGGGAGGGAAAGAAAACAGGTTCAAATGGTATGAGAAGAGGAAAAGGAGACATAGTGAGCAGATGAAGGAGTATTAGAGTAAGAAGTAGTATCAACAAAGTATGAAGCATTGAAATTGTCACGTGTTCCCTGGAAGACCCTAACGGAATAATAATAATAATAATAATAATAATAATAATAATAATAATAATAATAATAATAAAATACACTCTATATATAATGATATAATATCCTTACATTTCATATTCGCGAAATAAACGTGTAATCCTATCAATACAAGGAAAGGTTACTGTTTGAAAATGAATGAATTGAAACCATTAAGAGTCTATACAAACATGTATCGATTATAAAAATATTACAGCATCTTCTGTCCATCGGTTTGTAGTACAATGTTTCCTTTTAGAGTGAGAATATGTTAAGAAACAGTTCATAAAGCACACAATTTAACCTTCATTTTAATTTTAAATTTGCCTCAATATGGTTCCTCTACCAGTCTGTTGAGAGTTGACCAACACTAATTTTGTATGCAAAATTCTAATTAACTTGTAATGATTGGCATTATCATAGCCATATTGCTTCTAGAAATGGGTGTCAAAATTTTTATAGAACGATTATATTACTTATAAAAGACAAGCAAACATTTATGAAATTAAATAATATCTCTATACAGAAATATACATGTCAAGAACAAAGTAACTGGAACATTAATTTCATACAGGCATGTCATATTATATCCGCGTTTTGTGAGACGATAATATGAAATGAGCAAATAAATAATTTGATCTTGATTATAAGGAAGGCCAATTTGATAGGTATTGAATATATGAAATGTTTTTCTCTCTATTAGCTCATTTATAAATGTCGTAACTGCGCACGGGTTCTGCTGGACTTCTTCGAATTGGTTACATTAATACATTCTTTGTCTTGCATGCCATGCGTTATTAGCGGACATAATGATAGGGAATTGAATACCCAATTAACCAAATCGGAGTTGAACAGGGAGCTTATTCTTACCTTCAGGCCACTTTAGGAATACATACATATTAAGTCTTAGTCCACGTGTAGTGGGAAATACCATAGGCTAAATCCAGTGGTCCATGCACACACTACAAAATGTAGATGTGAGGGAAAGGAAGGGAGGACGGAAGGATGGTATTACAGAAAACAGTTTCGTCAGTCTTCTGAACCTATTCCGTCTTAGTTCAATCTTTGCCAGTCACTTGTAATCGCAACCATTCATGTCTGCTGCTTGGTGTTCGCTTCATCTGTTCATAATTTAATTTCCATAACTTTGATGATATCTTCAAAACATATTTTTATAGGTCGTCTCTCTGTCATATTAAGAATTTTGACTTCGAAGATGTTATATAGGAATATTTTTGTCATGATGTGGCCTGGTAATTAATCTTTTCGTTTTTCCAATGTACTGAACAGTGTCCTCCGTTAGCAATTATCTTCAAAATTTCCTCATTCGATTTCTTTGCCATTCCATCAATTTTTGTCATCCTTATCGCCAAATTCACAGATTCATACAAACTTACTGTCCAAACAGAATATTCGACGAATATCTTAATCTTAAATTAAGGTGACAGCCAGTCAATAAATGTATTTTATTGAACAAAGCCTTCTTTGTTAACATTATTCCCCTCTTTAATTTAAGATCTCATCCTGATAACACTTAGAATCAAGCTACGTAAGTTGTGAAATGGATACACTTAACATTTCGGAATTCAGGGTTCGATGCCAATTCGTGAAATTTTTATTTTCTCGGTTACCAATTAAGCCATTGTTTTTCTGGATATTTTTTTGAGGTCTCTCTGAGAGCACAAAATTATCATTGCAAATGTTATTGCATTTCAATTCCCCTTCTTCGTTTAATATAAATGCCAAAATTTCAATATATCTTTAACCTTTTCAAATATAATATAATTGGGCTTATAATATATAATATCATTGGGCTTACTGCCTGTGTACTTTCAAAAAGATAAATAAATAAATAAATAAATAAATAAATAAATAAATAAATAAATAAATAAATAAATAAATAAATAAATAAATAAATAAATAAATAAATAAATAAATAATATTTTCGTTCCTGACAGCAAGTAGCGCGACAAGATATTTCCCGCGGAATTATTAGAGTTTATTTATAGGCCTAGTATCCTTAAACACGTAATTTTTCTCAAATGTCAAGGGATTAGGTGTATAACGTTTTGCACTGAGGATGCTGGTAGGTGAATCGTTCGAAATTTCGTCGGAGGCACTGATATAGTGGACGGAATAATATTGCATAAATCACATTGCACATCTCATGAAAAACTGTACAGTACATCTGGTTCCGTGTTTACATATTTCTCGCCTTGGTAGTGGAAGAGATGTCCTTCCCAATGCGAGCAAGTTTTGCTGTTGAATTCCTTGCCATCATAATCCACCCGCGGATCTCAGGCTCATAGTCCGAGGTATTAGAGGCAGCTGACCCCAAATCGAAGCGACTAACATCACAATCGGCACTTCTTGTAGTGTGAGGACTGTTGTTATTGAGGTGATCTATAATCGAAGCTTTGTTCTTCGAGTACGCTCTGCTCCGTTCATCTAGCTTCCGCAGAATGGTTTCTAGTTCATGTCCATCTGTTGCAGCTTTTAGAGAATCGTTAGCGGACCTCAGATCTTCGATTTTTCTGCCGCCATTGGTGTCAATCCAGTCTTCAAGTATTTTCCTCATTACCTAATAATAATAATAATTATTATTATCATCCGGACAACTATGGACCACGCTATTTCAACTGTTTTCTGTCTTGAACTTTCACACTCGCCCAGTACTCTTCGGCGAACTTCCTTCCGTTATTCGGTCCACGTCTTGCTCGTCTTCATTGTAGGTTCTGTTCGGAAACTCTTTAGACCTTCACGTTTATTCTTTAATGGGTCAGGGCTGAGTGGCTCAGTCGGTTGAGGCGCTGGCCTTCTGACCCCATCTTGGCAGGTTCGATCCTGGCTTAGTCCGGTGGTTGCTCAAATACGTCAGCCTCGTGTCGGTAGATTTACTGTCCTGCGGGAAAAATTTCGGCCCTCGGTGTCTCCAAAAACCGTAAAAAAACGTAGTTTGTGGGACGCAAAGAAAATAGCATTATTATTTAATGGGTCACGTTGCAAGATGTCATCACGTAAGACGCCCAATTCTTGTAAATCCTTTTCCATCTCGATGAACCAGAGCCCTTTTAGTATTCTCATTCAGAGAGTAGGCAAAGATTCGATTGAACAGTCTTTCTGGTCACATTCCTGTTAAGCGACCATTGGAAGAAATCTTTCTTTTCCAGATAGTGTCTGTTATTTTCTCAATTTACGGAATTAGCTCATGAATGTACCAACTGCTATATTCTCCATTTTCCTTTACTGGGCCCAAGATCTTCCTTGACATCTTCCTTTCTTTGGCTTCTAGTTGTTCTGCCAGACCTTTCTTGTTCTTTAAGAGGCATTCTGCTGCATACGGAGCTTCAGGTCAGTTACTGCACAGTTATTTCTAAGCTTGGATTTGAAAGATATTGACGTTTGTTATAGATACCTTTGGTGACGTGGTAGGCCATTTCCATCTCGTTAATTCTTTATTTGAATGCCTCTATTATTATTATCATTATTATTATTATTATTATTATTATTATTATTATTATTATTATTATTATTATTATTATTATTATTACGAAGCGTTAGGAATTCTTTGTCCCCTAACGTTTAGAACGCTGGTGATGAAATGGGTCATTACTCTCAACATACTTCTTCAGTTTCAGAAAGTTATGGCGATATTACTGTGACACAGACTTTAATCAGGCGCCTCGTAATAGTGCTTAATACTTTCGATGTGTCAAAGTAGCTCACAGTTAAGCAATTTTTTTGTTCTGGTAACATAATTTTAAGATTTCAATAATCTACCTCCTGACCAACTAACTGGACTGTTCTCTTAGAAGATGGCTTTAAATACATTCGCAGTGGTTTAAGCACCTGTGATGCAGGATTATGAATAGAAAACTCTCATTTCCAAAGAGCATTTTGACAGAGTTCTATCAAAAAACAGCCGCTGACTTTTTATCTATGAAAGTTACAAAAGACAGGGTTTCTGTCAAGAAAACTTCCAATGAAAATGTTTTTCTCTGCAATTTGTTTTCCGAACTCACTTATCGCACGCTGCCTAATACAACGGTAATGTCAACAATACACTATAGTAACCCCAACACACTTGATTTAAAAATTACTGCCTTCTGTAAATGTGTATTTATCTTGCATACACCTTTTCAGAAGGCGGTAACCCAAAATGAAATATGAATGTTCTCATCATAACATGTATAATATTTTCTTTGACCCGTTAACTTAGATCAGTTTCATAGAAAGAAATAGTACGCAACGCACTTACGACAATGCCATTGCAAAACTCGCATGATTGGAGAATTCACCTCACTCGTGTTACAATTTTCATCATTACTTTGCAATAGAGCCCGTTCCAAACTGAAGCCTATATTGCAATAGGACTATACTATTAAAGCACTAAATATTTTAAAATAATAAAAAAGTCAAGTGAACCATTTTATTAAGGTTATACATGATTTCTCAAGAAGAATAGTCGACATTTGAAGCAGAAATCTTCATACGGACATATGCCCTATTCCGAGATAAAACATATTTCATGTACATTTGTTTTTGGGTTAGTAGCACGCAGATATGAGCCTTCCCCACCAAACCTCTATGACCTTTGTTAATGGGTACAAGTTGTAATGTAATGTTCGCCATACACCTGTCCGTGGGCCGCACCATTTCAAGAATGTGTTGCTGTTTCTGCGCAAGTTGTTGAGCTGCATGTCGAGAAGAAAAGTGGGAACTTGGAAGAATACCTGTCTCACGCAATGTGCTGAAAACTCAGGTAAATACTCTACGATCAGGAATTCAACGTATCGGAGGGTGGTATTCTTATTAGTGTAGATGTATGGCTTTTTAGCCAGTGCGTGTACAAACACAGTTAACCGATGCTTCTCTCTGATACACTTTCACTCCCTTCCACTACTTCACTCAAACACTTTATGAAGAACTGCGTATTCAACGGGCTAGTTTAATGGCAGAAAGACATCCCGAGCAAAGAGGTTGAAAACAACGAGGTAGGTTGGGCTAGAATAAAAGATCAAAGAGATTGAGTGGGTAAGAAACATACTCACACGCCAGTAGCCCCAAAACAAATGTGCATTAAGTGTGTTGTATCTCGGAATAGGGCATATGTCCATATGACGATTTTTGCTTCAAATGATCGTTCCTATCATATTTCTGAATGTTGACCATTCTTCCTGGGACACTCTATAAATAAGTGTATATGTCTACGAAAATAACCCAATATTAAGCTACCTGCTTATATACTACAGTAGTGAGGCACACTGTCGTAAAAAAATGATCTGTTCATTAATCTGAAAATACTTAACACTCAAAATGCTAAACTGTAAAATCGATCGATAGTGATGGTTGCCACATTGTGAAGTACGTCCGTTTATGTTATAATGTTTTAAATTGCCTGGTATTGTGTTTTGTTAAGCAATTATCTGAGACCGGAAGGTATTTCGAAGTAATGCTCGCCTGTTATTACCCGATGCGTGGTAGACAAGTAAACTATACTACACTTAACACCGTACCCCTAGTAACAAGAGACATTAACTGCATACTGGGCGCAATATATTAACCGCTATTTTCCGCCTCATTTCCTGTAATTTTCGTCTTGATCCACTTCAATGCACACTCTCTTACTACTAATGCGTTTTCCCCCATGCATTTCCTTTCAAGCCTGCGTTTCATGTAATGATGCGATAACTCATTATAGATTCGAACTTCCCACAGTAACCGAAACAGTCCAATTTATGAAGGTGTGGGCGAAATCTCTTTCTTCCCCTGCATGACACGAGAATCGTTCGTTTGCGTGGCACAGTGTTCAATAATAATAATTAAAGTGTAATGTGTTTTACGACTTTCTAATTAGTTTTGCGGTTTTTGGAGACGCTGAGGTGGCGGAATTTATCCCGAAGGAGTTCTTTTGCGTGCCAGTTAATCTAACATCATGTGGCTGGCGTTCTTGAGCTCATCTAAATACCAAGTGCCTTCGCTGGGATTAAACTCACCTACTTTGGCTCAGAAAATTTGAATGAACTGTCTGAAACAGTCAGTCCGAATTATTATTATTATTATTATTATTATTATTATTATTATTATTATTATTATTATTATTATTATTATTATTATTATTATTATTATTATTTTCGGCTCCTTGGCTCAATGGTCAGCGTAGTCGCCTTCGGTTCAGAGGGCCCCGGATTCGATTCACAGCCGGTTCGGAGATTTTAAGCTTAAATGGTAATTTCCCCTATTTCGGGGACTGGGCGTTCGTGCTGTCCCCAAAATTCCTGCAATTCGCATAAAACATTACCCTGCACTTTAAAAAAAACACGCATTTCTCATCCTCGGCAGATGCCGCCCATCCTCGTAGGATCTGCCTTACAAGCGCTGCACCAGACTAAAAATAGCCAAACGTAATTATTACATTATTATTATTATTATTATATTTAAAACATGATAATTTGGAATAATACTTTCGAAAGGCTTTTCATATCTTACACGTTAGACCAAATTAATTGGAAATGCATAGGCCTATAGTGGAACAGGCGTTGCATTTGCTCACCTTGAAAATGAAATCCTATAACCTGTTTTCCGGGTAACGGATGGGAGGAATGAAGCCTCCAACTTGCGGCGAGGATATGAATCGTGCTGGCTGCCGAGGCTTGTCGCACTCGTCTGGGGCAATGGTTAATGACTGACAGATGAAATGAAATGATAGTGGAGATTGTTGCTGGAATGAAAGATAACAGGGAAAACCGGAGTACCCAGAGAAAAACCTGTCCCGCCTCCGCTTTGTCCAGCACAAATCTTACATGGAGTGACCGGGATTTGAACCGCGGTGAGAGGTCGGCACGCTGCCGCGTGAGCCACGGAGGCTCTCATTTGCTCACCTTATCACAGGTATTTGCTTTTTTTTTTTTTTTTTACGTCGCACAGATTACGCCGACGATAGACAGGACTAGGGCTGAGGAGGAAGTGACCGTGGCCTTAATAAAGGCACGCCTTTGCGTGGTGTAAACATGGGAAACCGCGGGAAGCAATCTTCAGGGTTGCTGACAGTGGAATTCGAGCCCACTTAATTCCATCTGCAAGCTCAGTGCTACGTGGTCCAACCTGCGTTCACAGGCAGTTCACATTGTTAGACAGAATATGAAGCTATTGACGATAACCGTCCCCTTGACAACAGCAACAAAAAGTAAATTGGAGAGGTTCAATTCAGAGTCGTGTCTGCTTCGGCGGCTATACTAGATGTGGTGCTTCTCATGATTTTATATATCAGTTCCAGTACAAAGTAACTATCCCAATTTTGAGCAAAAATATCTGAATTACACAACTACAGACATCACATGAACTCACATTATTTCTCTTTCCAGACTGTTTCTTGTTTAAACAAGCAAGAAAAATTGGCACCACCATGAAGATTAACAGTAGTGTTGAACTCAAAAGATCTGAAGATGATCTTTGTCACCTTAGCCCTCATCACGGACCCAATTGGTGACTTCTAGTTAATAAGGAATAATTAACTTTGTGCTTGACGATGCCGAAATGCCGGAAAACTGAATCTTAATTGGGCTCATTATAGTTCAAGTTTCATTATGATACAGGTTCTCCACCAATCGAAATTAGATTTTCATTATGATACAACTGTTTGACCAATTAGGTAAGGGTAGCAAAATCAAACATGTCGGAGGCATCTATTAACATCAATGCACCTTCTACTTCCAATATTCCACAACCACATGGCACATTCCCGCAAATTCACTTCACCAACTGAACAAGAAACAATTTGTTTTTGAAATAAAGGTAGGTTATGATAACCGACTATCAAAGCTTTGAAAACATACGACATTGTGAAGGTTTCTGATCCAGTCATGGAAAATCAATAACCCAGCGCATGCGCTCTGCACCTCTTCAGTAAACTCAACTGTCAAGCGTCATCTCGACAGAAATTTATGAATATTTAAAAAATATAGTTATAATTATCGTCGAGCATAAACAGTCGTATGCACTATTACGTTATCTCGCCCTCCTTTCTAGCCGAGGTAATGGAGGAGTGTTTGGTTCACCTGGAAGGCTGTGGGTTGGAATACCATCAGAATGTTTTAACATTTAGAAAAGATACTGGAAAGGTAACACGGCCCGAGGGTTCAGAAATGATTATCACGTTAATTCCTGCGATCAAAGTGGCCAGGCCTAAAGTTGACCACTCTATCCTACTTGGGCTTGATAGCCGAGGGGCATTGCCATCCGCTTCTCACCAAGGCAGTCACGGCTCGATCCTGGCCATTGCATGTGGGATTTTTCAAATGAAAAGTCATGTCTGTGTGGTTGAGTTTCCACGCAAAACTGGAGGCCTCGTGGCTATGATCAGGATATCATAAGTCATGGATAGAGGAAACTTTACCTTCTACTCCTCCAAGGGCCTTCGTGGCCTCTACCACGAGATGGCTCACCTTACCTTTAATTAACTCCACTTATTGTAACTTATTTTCTAGGACGCCTATTACAATTTTATACTGGTACCTACAACTAGCATTATTACTGTAGTATTTATGATTAATCATTGGGAAGAAAAATAAGACGAGGACAGGGGGAAACATAAAGCACAAGCACAAGAACCACAACGACATAACAAGGGGAACATTAATAACAACAAAGCAATTTATTAGGAAATGTGACGAAAGGCCCGAAAAGGAACTTCGTCATAAATACTTTATCATTTAAATACGGAACATGAATTTTAAAGTTTTGACTGGAGTTGTCTGGAACATCCTTGACAATGAGGTAATAAATTTCTTGAACGGAAACATTGAAAGCAATGAACGTGAAACGAGGTCCAGCGTTGTCTCTTTCGTGTTTATTCAACGCTTCCGCGCCGTCAGTGTTCTGATCTTATCGAGATTCCAGTTTGGGTTAAAGAGACGAGGGTGAATATATTTAATAAGTTGGAGGCCCACTTATCTCATTATCCCATAACTTTTTTCCTATAGCTCCCTGTCATAAAACGGGACCTTATCATCCGGTCCCTGCCACATAACTCTTCCTGTTTACTTCGCTTTTCCCGTCCACTTGGTGACATCGTCCCCTCCAGCCGTCCCGCTTACAGTTATGGTGTTTACGTCGGCGGACTTGTTTTGCAGAGAAGATCTGTACCATTATCATTTATATTTAGATTATCATTTCTCCATGGTGGACATAGCAGTTAATTTGCTTAAGTTTGGAGTTCAAAATCGCGACAGAATGAGAGTTTAAATTATTTGAATGAATATTCGAATCTATGCGAATTTCTTCTGTCTTTGCAGTCTTTTTTTAGGTGTACTTATGTCATACCTTCATTGCACATAATGCTTTCATTTTCCGAACGTTTATTTCTTATGGCTTTATTTTTATATATGCCTTTGCTGGCAGGACCTAGTGTTTACACTGCACTATGTCTTCTAGTGTGGGCTAGAGCAAATTTTGTTACTTTCATTGATCTGTCTCGGCTTTATCCTTGGCTTTGACAAAATGAAAGTGACTGAGGTATGAGTGATGCTAGTAATGCCATTCTTATGCAACCAGCCCCTGCTATGTATGGTGTGAAAATGTTGCTCATAGGGTCAGTTGGTGCATGCATTTCAGTGGGCTTGGCAGAATGATGTGTAATAGCAACTTCTGGCTCGGTGAGGAAAGCAACGGGAAACTAGCTCACTCCTCATTTCCCTAGTACGCCCCTTCAGTGATGCCTAGGCCTCTATGACAGCTGATGGCGAAGCTGTTGAGGATCCAACCAGCCTTTGGGCTGAAGACTAAACATACATACATACATACATTATTTTTATATGTTCTCACTAAACACTACATTATCCCTCTCATTTCCTTTTTAGTCAATATTTCGCTCCTTACTGTCATATTTTCACTTGTTTGACAGAATTCTATTATTGTTCCCTGACTGTTACATTCTGCCCTTTCTGTCTTTCGATGGCTTTCACTCGTTGGACCACCTCGTTTCACGATCTCCTGTCATCCCTTGATTGCCCAAAAGACTTTCTTATAGTTTTATTATCTCATGCATCTTGTAGCCCTCAGTTTGCTGTTTCATTTGGTACTGGTTCACTATCCTCAGAATTTCACCCCCTGCCCGCGTTTATAGTCTCGCCTAATATTTGATCATACGCTTAACAATATCTGCGTGTGTATTCATATCTTCGTTTATCACTGTTTGCAGTATAGCTGGGCAACCCCATGATGTTTTCACGACCCGTACTTACAGACATGATATAGGCTTTTGGGCTTATGCCGTGTCAAGAAAGTAAGATGATCTTAATTTCTAAATAAAGCTCTGTGTCTGATTTTAGAGTGAGTAATGAAATTAATGACACCTCCGCAATTATGGGTATCTGTATACTATTCGGTGGTCCCGTTTCATATTCATGGCTCTTCTATGGCTTTTAATCCATCGATGAGGTTTGGCACGGTGGTTTCTGCAGGATCTAGAGAAAAAATTAGGAATTGTCACTTACGTAGTAAAACGCAGGGAGCCTGGGCAACAGAAACCAAACAATGCGGCTGAAGATGTCATTTTGACGAAATGAATACGTGCAGCTAGACTGCAGTCATCAAGGCAGGAGAAAGATGTTACTGTGGTGTGTATGCTACAGAGCTTCTTCATTACCAAAGTAACCGAACTAGGTTAAAAAACATCAATGGATTTGTCACATTTCGTATGCAGGGAAAAATGATTTAGATACTTAAAAAAAATATTTGTTCGTGGCGTCGACCTATGGAGATCTTTTGTCTCTACTTTCACCATTTGAGAGGAACCTGCGTGTAAGTGGAATTGCGGAAGTGTAGAGTGTTGGATGTGAAGCGAGGAACGTTAAGGACGACACAAACACCCAGTTCCCAGGCCAGGGATATTCATCAATTACAATTAGAAGCCCCTGACCCGGCCGGGGTTCGAACCCAGGGCCGCCGGGTGACAGGCGGACGCATTGCCCGTTACATCCTGGGGCCGGACATTGAGATACTTACTTTAAAGTGAAACTTTGGTAATCAATTTTGTAAGTTATCATCCGATGATGATGATTGATTTTTCCTTTCTTAGTGCAATGCCTTCAAAAGAGCATTTAAACCCTCAAATCATTCGAAACTTAATATAAATACTAACCAGATCCTTCGTCATGCTACAGAAACAGCTTCACAACTATACTGAAAACACAGACAACAGAAAATAAATGCGGTTACACGATTTGTGCGTAGAAGAGAAGAGCGGACATATATTTGGGGGTAAAGTTTGTAATTAATTAATTTTATTGACTCTACGTACCAATAACGAATTTTACGGTTTTCTAAGACGCCAAGGTACCGAAATTATGTCCCGCAGGAGTTCTTTTACTTGCCAGTAAATCTACCGACACGGGGATGACGTATTTTAGCACCTTCAAATACCACCGGACTGAGCCAGAATCGAACCTGCCAAGTTGGGATCACAAGGCCAACGCCTCAACCGTCTGAATCACTCAGCCCGGCGGTAAAGTTTGACTGGTAACAAAACCCTCTTCATGTCCGAAAACCGTATAAGTAGTTAGTGGGACGTATAGCCAATAACATAATAATAATAATAATAATAATAATAATAATAATAATAATAATAATAATAATTATTATTATTATTATTATTATTATTATTTAGTGGGACAAAAATATAAAAGAATAACTGAACCATACGACATTTAGAAATGAAAAACGGAAAGGCGGAACGAAAGATTCGCAATTCTAACGTCTCCAGGTTCGGAAAAGAACAAGCGTTAACTCAGAGAGGTAAGAAAATATAAATAGAACCTGTCAGGGGAAAGCAGTGGTACCTAATCCGTAACAAATATGGGGCGCAGTTGTTACCTTATGTCACAACTTGTGAGCCTCGGAGAAAAAGATTACGGTATCTTCTCTTTGATTATGATGAAATCACTTTCCATTACCGTAAAAATGGCCTATCGTGTTGCTGATAGTTGAAAGACACCATGTTCTTGGACGTTAAGCGAGCAAAATACCGTTATACTTTGTCCTTTGGGTAACTTCCGTTGTGCTGTAAATAAGAGCTCGTTTTTCTTCACCTTTTCGATATACATTCTGTAATATGCTTTGAAATAATAATTATGAACCCCTTCAATATCTTATCATGATAATTTACTAATTATGTACGATAATTGGCCTATTACTGTTCATTAGTTTTAGCTGTTATCTCGGGGCCAGAATAAACGTATGATTGACATACGGCGAAGGTGTGGCAATATTATATAATAGAAGAGAATGATTTTATTGCCGTTACACAACGTGAAATTGTAATTGACAAAGTTGATCTTGTAGAAATATTACTGAAACATTCATGAAGGTAAACAAATTCATTTATTACTCTGTCCCTTTTCAGAATCAAAGGAACAAATGAACACCTGCACAGCGGAGTATTCTGGATGTAGTGGGCTCGAAACCTACTGTCGGCAGCCTTGAAGATGGTTTTCCATGGTTTTCTATTTTCATATCAGGCAAAAGCTTTGGCTGTATTTTAATTAATTCCACGGTCGTTTCCTTCCAAGTCCTTGCCCTTTCCTATCCCATCGTCGCCATAAAACCTGTCTCATTGCGATGTAAAACAAACAGAAAAGGACATTTTTAAGTATACAGTACATAATACAGTTACGGCACTCATCATCAATAACGGACGTGAAAACCGAAACTATACCCGATCGATAATTTCAAACTTTCAAATAACGGGCAGCGTAGGAAAAAAATCTTATAATTCTTAGAATTAGGAGGTAACAGTTATGCTATAATGGGCATCATTTGTATTGTCGCGGAGTAGTTCTTATGATTTGGTGGCAATCAGACGTATTTACTGCCTTCCTGGAGTACCTAGTGTGCAGTTCATTGTTTAAAACAAAATGCTTGCTGGACTGTATCGTGTGAAGTGTATTAAAATGGTAGTAAATGATTAACATTAAATGAAAACAATTAAAATCATCAATGTGCACGAAAAAGAGAAACTGGAAATTTTAAAATTGCCAGGATCTATCCCAGAAGAAAATGGAACATTTTGTAAAATTTTGCGAATCATTTACAATGGTGTACAAAATTCAAGTTCACTGCTAAAATAAGTGTTCGTTACGCTTAAAAATATGTTCATAAACGTAAATTGCTAAGCCATGTGTTTTGTAGATATAGTACTGTATACTATTACTAAGCAAAATTGTGTATTAACATTCTGTTGTACAAAATTAGTGTTTACTGAATTGCGGACACTGTTTAATGACAGATACTATTACGTTCCCCATCGGTGTCCGTTATTCTCACTGTGCTACTAAATCACACTATATTGTTTTTAACATGATTTTTAAATAAAGGTGTCCAAGACACTAACATGTAAGAGGAACATCAATTGTTACATTTTATTAGATAAGTCCGAAGGTCCTTTGTTTCTCTTTCTGGTATCTGCTAGGAGTGATACATTATGGATGAGGAGGGTGGTGGGGTGGCTTTCCTCATAAAATTAAAAGGGATTGGAATGCTCTATCTTACGCATCTTAAAATTGACAAAATTATTGCACTATATCACCAAAATCTCCTCAGGTATAATTCTGAAATATGTTCAAAATTTATCGAAGAAAGTTTTGTTTCAATTATTGCTAAAAAAATAGGACCGTTTTCAAAATAGCTTTTACAAAATATTTCTCATTCCCTCAACACGCATCTGAAATAACGCAAGTGTAATTTGCCGAATTTCATAAAGATATGCTCCATTCATTTTCATATTATACTTCAACAAAAATTCATACAAACAGATGGAAATTGAACCGATGGTCTCCTAGGTATTTTAATGACATGGAAAGGTCTTTTAGCCGTAGAAAATGATCACTTTCACAACGAACAAACAAAAGGTGAATTTTATTTATGCCTGTAGAGAGTTAAATGAATTTTATTTCATAAATTAATGCACAAATCTTTTCAATACCAAGCATCACATAGGTTTAAGATCATTATACGGCATGGTATTTATTATATGTTCTAAAGACCATTGACCTCCATGACGTAGGGAGAAAACAAACTTAATGAAAGCTATTTATTTTAATGTCAGTAGAACGCACGTACTGGATGTGCAGTTTATCATTCACGGCCCGGGTAGTTTTAAACAATAGTCCTTGTGTCGCGTTCGCCAAAAAATACGGAGATAGTCTCTGTATTTCACTATCATGATTATAATACAATAGGGGAACAAGAGCTTCGCCAAATCTAAAAATTAAATGTTGTTGGTTTAAACTATCCTAATTCCATCACTGAAATGTAAATTTAATGAGAAAGTAACTTGATATATAGTACGTTACACTGAATGCTAGCGTAATCATTAAATCTCTACTAATGCCAGTACTGAGCTCGATAGCTGCAGTCGCTTAAGTGCGGCCAGTATCCAGTATTCGGGAGATAGTAGGTTCGAACCCCACTGTCGGCAGCCCTGAAAATGGTTTTCCGTGGTTTCCCATTTTCACACCAGGCAAATGCTGGGGCTGTATCTTAATTAAGGCCACGGCCGCTTCCTTCCCACTCCTAGCCCCTCCCTGTTCCATCGTCGTCATAAGACCTATCTGTGTCGGTGCGACGTAAAGCAACTTGCAAACTAATGCCAGTGAAATTGACTAATAGAAGACAGGCCGATGAACTGTAGTTCAGGTACTAAGATTTCAAGTGAAGTTAAGCTGGGTCTCTAGTCCAAGTCTTGTAGTGATGATTTTCGTTAAAATTGGAAATACAGGGCCTCTAATCAGAGTAGAAAAATTAAAATATCCGGCCCTTAGAAGAATGAAGGAATCGACAAAGTAAATACGAGAGGCGCGAATGACGTATGAAATGAAATAGAGTATGGCTTTTAGTACCGGGAGTGTCCGAAGACAAGTTCGGGTCGCCAGATGCAGGTCTTTTGATTTGACTCCCGTATGCGACCTGCGCGTCGTGATGAGGATGAAATGATGATGAAGACGACACATACACCCAGCCCCCGTGCCAGCGAAATTAACCAATTATGGTTAAAATTCCCGACCCTGCTGGTAATCGAACCCGGGACCCCTGTGATCAAAGGCCTGCGCTCTAACCATTTAGCCATGGAGCCGGACTGCGAATGACTCCCTTAAGCCTCGTAAACCTAATACCGCAGGAGTCCGATATGAAAGAGTTAGAGTATTTGGGGGTAACCATTTTTAGTCGTCTCTTACTACTCATAAGAGAATACTGCGGACATATTCTGCACTGCCACCCTCAAGGAAAAGAAATCGACCTGACTGAGTGAACCGCAGCCTAATTTAGGCCTACATCTCCAATATGAAAGTCTGGATTTTGAATTTCTAGAATTTCTTATGGGAATCGAACCCACGTATTTCCGAGTGAACCGAGAACGCATTTATCTCAGCTAGGCATTGCTTCCTTCCCACTTGGTTCACAGACTATTTATATGAAGCTTATCAAGTAACGGTTCGCACAAAATAAAAAGTTGCCTCTGTAGATCAATTGTGTAGTGTCGGCGTCCTTATTCCAAAATAATGGGTTCAAACCCGGCTGAGGTTGTCGGAGTTTCTGAAGGGACGGAGAAAAACCCATTCGACATTCCGTCGTACGATGTCGGTATGCAAAATATTCCGGTGACACATTTGGTGTTTACATAATAAAATTCATCAAAACTCAGCTATAGACGCACAAGAGTTTTTTTATTTACTCTGCCATCTAGTAGGCCTAGAGTAGGACGGAAATTCACGAGAAAGCAGCCAGATGGCGTCAAATTAAAATACTTGTAGCTGAAGCCACATTATTATTATTATTATTATTATTATTATTATTATTATTATTATTATTATTATTATTATTATTATTATTATTATTATTATTATTACTTAAAACACACAGAATGACGTTCTGCGTATCTGCATGTAACAAAAACAATAATACAGGTGAACTTCAACTAGTAAGATGCGATGTAAGGAGATGGGATTAGATGTTCCTGAGCAGTTTCCTGCCGCCAAGTCGATATTCCTCAGTGTGAGAGGAGCTAATTTAATTGGCTCGTAAGACAAGCGCTGTTCGTGTCATAGTTCGAGCGGAGTTGCCTTGTTAATTAATAACGTTCCTCAAGTGCCGGGTCGCCTTGTGTCCGAGACGGCCTGGCGCTAAGTGGCAAGATCATGTAACTGTTGTGAAAACGTGCACAGGTACAATACTCGCTTATCCCTGCCTCTGAAATAGAGGGATTTTTATTTTTTGCTAGTTGCTTTACGTCGCACCGACACAGATAGGTCTTATGGCGACGATGGGACAGGGAAGGCCTAGGAGTGGGAAGGAAGCGGCCGTGGCCTTAATTAAGGTACAGCCCCAGCATTTGCCTGGTGTGAAAATGGGAAACCACGGAAAACCATTTTCAGGGCTGCCGACAGTGGGGTTCGAACATACTATCTCCCGAATACTGGATACTGGCCGCACTTAAGCGACTGCAGCTGTCGAGTTCGGTTAAAGGGATTTAATGGGCACCGCCAATGTATGTGTAAGCATTATTGCCTCCAATTTCAATATGGATTGTAATATTAATACATTCGCAGGTTCATTGTAGATTTGCAATCCTGGTCCCATAGATTGTACGTACTCCAATATCTGCACGTTATTGGATTATAAGCAGTCGTCTCGGCAGGCCCTGCCCCTTAATTCACTGTATGTATCAGGAGTTGGTCCGTACATTTCAATGGGCTTGTTGGACTGATATGCAATAGCAACTTCTGGCTCGGTGAGGAGAGGAGTAAAAAACTACTTGACTCTTCATTTCACAAGAATGCCTGTTCGGTGTCGCCTAAGCAATCTATGACGGCATTTTGTATTCATTCATTCATTTGTTTATGTTTTGTTTTTATTCATTTATTTTATACGGGCATTTTGTACTCCACTCCTTGCCCTTTTAAATTTTAATATTTACAGAAATCCACATGCGAGTTATTGAAGGGTTGGTACACATGTACCTAACGTAAAATGTGTATTCGAATGTGCAGCTTTTGGTATTCTGTGATGAATGCTATATTTTTTCTTGGCACATTTATTGTTGCAGGCTGAGTGGCTGAGACGGTAGTAGCATTGCTCAACTGAGTCCAACTTGGGGGGTTCGATCTCGGCGTAGTCCGTTGTATAAAAAGATGCTCAAATACGCCAGCCTTGTGTCAGTAGATATTTATGTTGAGTACACAAAATCCGAGGCTCATTGGAACCTCATCAGATCCACCATCAGCTGTCATAAGTAGTCTGGGTGTACTAGAGAAACGAGGAGTGAGGTAGTTACCCGCTGCTTTCCACTCCAGACCAGAAAGTGCTGTTCCTCATCAATCGGCCAAGCCCTTGAAATATATACAACAAGTGATCCTATGAACAACACCTTCACACCATTTGTCACAGGGAGTGACTGTGTAAAGAATGGCATTATTAGCAACTCTCACACCTCAGTCACTTTCATATCGCCAAGGCCAGGGATCAGATTGAGACAGTGAAATTCAAGTAACAAACTTGATCTATACAATATCAGAAGACACAGTACACTCTGTACACTGCATCTCACGGAGACACACTCCTCTGGAGTAATGATTAATGTATGACAGATGAAATGCAATGTTATTGAAGAGTGTTGCTGGAATGAAAGATGGTAGGGAAAACCGGAGTATCGGGAGAAAAACCTATCCTGCCTCCCCTTTGTCCAGCACAAATCTCACATGGACTGACCAGGATTTGAACCACGGGACCCAGCGGGGAGTGACCTGCGCGTCTGTGAGATTGGGGCCCTACCTATGATGAATTATAATCCTGAAGAAGTCAGACATCCCAGTCCCCGAGACACTGACATTAACCATTGACGGTTAATACCCCCCACCTCACCAGGAACTGAACCCGATATCCCTTGAACCAAAAGGCCATTTAACCATAGAAGTGGACATTCTGCTCTGTGATATTTATGAAGTCTCCGGAAGTCGCAAAAGTAGTTAGAATAACAACATCCAGAGTACGACTAGTGTGTGTGAATACTATGAAAGGCATTACTCATAGAGATAGATATGATGCAATAGCACGTTCTGGCACGGTGAGGAAGATAATGGCAAACTACTTCTCTATTCATCTTGACTAGTATGCCTCATTATGACACCGCTATCGATTTTTTCAGTTTACATTATTTCAACCGCATACATAAATTTGGGCGGTGCTATTTGAGGATCCAGTCAACCAACGGTATTCGATTTTGGAGACCTAAAGAGTCTTCCTTTATCTTTCCAAGAGTCAGCCTTCCTCCACTTTCGCCTATGATTTGAGCTAAGATGGGATGATTGTCACCACAATAACCACTACCATCACCTCCAATCATTAACCCTATTCTCAAGGGGTAGTATTTGGATAGATTGTTCAGCACCTTCGCAAGATACATAGATGGGTAGTAAAGCCAGAGAATGAAGTCCCTAAAAGGTCGGGGACTAAGTGGTCAGAAGAAAGAAAACAGGTACACAGCGAAAGAATGAAAGCAATATGGTCTGTTAGAAAGGCGAATCATAAATGTAATGCGTGATCCAACAGGGTCCATACGCAAAAACTAATAATAATAATAATAATAATAATAATAATAATAATAATAATAATAATAATAATAATAATAATAATATTCACTGTGATTGGAACTCTCTTTATTGCGCTACAAGTTACTTGGAGTCATAAAGAGGTCCTAAGGAATAAGCCATATTGGGTAATGTGCTAACTGGAGGACACAGACATAAACAATTATTTAGGGGGTAAATAATTTGCAACAAATCAAGAATATGCGAGAAAATGTCATTGAAATGTTCTCCATTAACTCATATGAGGAGTCTTATATGTATCCCAGAGTTTTCACAATGAACTCTACCTTCTCTAGTTGGAAGATGTTTATATTAACATTATGATGACATTTCTCATGTTGCATCACACGCGGAAGGCCATAGACCGAGAATTGTTACAAATTCATCTGCAGAGCGATCCGAATTAAAAAATATCCCTCCTGGAACAATGTCTGTGGGTGTGAATAATTGATCTATCACATCAATATCTACCTCCCCTTTAATTTATAGCGAAGTTATGTCATGAAGTTATATCGTAAGAAAATAATTTGTTAGAGGTAATATTGATGGAAATATTGTTTGAATCTCCCTCGAGTAATACAAGCGAATTATTGTTTAATGTTCAATAGATGACATTTCGGTCAAGCCGTCCTCTTGATTTCCATTCTGATTGTGAACGTGTGATATAGCCATTCTTCCGAGAGCAATATTCACCAGAGCTCTCTCTCTCTCTCTCTCCCTTTTATCGACATACGAAATTGAGTCATATATTTTTTTCCAATTTCAATTTCCATATATAAATAAACGTTGATCCTCTTCGGAACCAGGGCCATTTCCACTGTCATAGAGTAGGATATATCGGCATTTGTTTTAATTTCGCCTGTACGCGATATCGTTGGAATCTTATTT
The DNA here is from genome assembly GCF_040414725.1 of Anabrus simplex. Classification (NCBI taxonomy): domain Eukaryota; kingdom Metazoa; phylum Arthropoda; class Insecta; order Orthoptera; family Tettigoniidae; genus Anabrus; species Anabrus simplex. The sequence continues at coordinate 144,505,487 of NC_090270.1, read as the reverse complement.
TTCTCTGCATAAGCCAAAACAGTTTTATGGAACGACGCTATAAAAAGCTAACAAGATTGAATAATATAAAAAAATAAAAAAGGAAGAAGCTATGTGCTGGTAGTTCAATTTCCTTTCCCTCTAAGAGGATGTTAGAGAGAGCAACCATTTTGTGGAGAGATGGTTTCGCCCCGTTTTTATTTTATTATTACTAAAATGTAAAGTGAAACTCTATTGGACTCCATCTTGAGACTTGGGAAATGGTCACAGTTTTAGCACGGTTCTTAAAGTTAAGTTGGATGCTAAAGCGAGAATACCTTCTTCCGTACATTTTCAGCTAAGTGTTATGGGTTTTCTCGCCAAGTTAAATTGATTTTATTCGAAGCAATTTCCTGGCGCCCTATGAGAGTAGATTAAAAAACTTTAGAGACTCATAAATCATAAGAAATATCCTGCCGCATCATATCCCCCAGCGCGCCCGTTCTTCCATCAAAACAATGTTGAATAAAAGATCAGGATGAAGAAATAAGAAACTTGTAAGCATGATGCTACTGTGGCTTGAGTATATGAGTGGCGGTGTGATACTTTCGGTTTGACAGCTGTCAGTAAAACTCGGAATTTCCGGATATTCTCCTAGTGTGCTTCCTAAAGGAACAAAGGCAGCTAGAGTAAGTGGCTCAGACGGTAGAGGGCTGAAATCCTAAGCCAAAGTTAGCGGGTTCGATCCCGGCTCACCAAGCGAGTAGGCCGCGTGGTTCGAGTCACGCAGTTGTGAGTTCAATTCGGGAGATAGTGATTTATAACTCCACCACCAGCAGTGCTGAAGATGGACTTCCATGGTTTCCCATTTTCATATCAGGCAAATGCAGGATGAAAGACCGGATCAAGGCGAATCAGGAAGTTGGGGACGTACGGCATAAAGACTTCAAAATCAAGTGTAGAGTTTTTGTAATGGAGAATAAGTCACGTCGGAGAATTTAAAACGGAACCTAACGTCTTAGTTGGGTCAGATAGGCAGTCCGATACCGACATTCTTATTAACGCTATAAAAAAGGCAATGTATGATTTAGACGTGAGAAGTCTTGAGCAAACTTTAAGAAGAAATTCCGATCAATAACAACTGATGAACGCCACAGCCGCTTCCTTCTAAATCCTAGCCCTTCCTCTGCCTATCCTCGCTTCGCCAAAACCTCCCACATGTTTCAGAAACGTCAAACCACTAGCAAGAAAAAAATAATAAACAAAAGGAAAATCGAACGGTGTTGTGTCGAGATCACGGCCGCAAATTTCAACATGGACCTGTTTTTGGGCTGGGGATTTATTGCGAACTAGCAAACGTACCCGTGCTTCGCTACGGTATTCTACATTGTATACGGATATCGACGTAAATACTGTGCGTGCAGCAAATGAGATTGTTTTAAAATTGCATGTCTCTTAGCCTTATCCGAGAAATAGCATGGGGAGGTCCCCATACGTTGTTTCCAATGTAAAGTGAGGGTTGCGGAGTTGTGATGATAACGCCAGGCTCACTTGCCTACTGCCATTCACAATCGAGTTGGCAAGTTTACATTATAATTGCAGGCCCCAATGCCTACTGCGCGGTCGCAATCGATTTGAGGAGTTTTAGTTACAATGGCAGACCCATTTCCTACTTTCAGACAGGTTACAGTTGAGGAGTTTTTATTATAATACCAGGCAACTTCCCTACCACCAGTCAAAATTGAGTTGTGCAGTTATCATTATAATGACAGTCCCTTTTTACTGCTGCTAGCCAGCTTACTGCCAGTCACACAGAATTAGTGAGTTTCCATGAAAATAGCAGACCACTATGCCTAATGCTAGTCAAATTTTAGATTGGAACATTTGTTTATAATGGCGGGCACCCTGGCCTAGAGCCAAACACAATAGAGTAGGGGACTTACGAACAAAACTGCATGATCCCTTGCCTTCTGCAAGACAAATCGAAAAGTGAATTATTCATTAAAATGGTAGGCCCTCCTTACTAATGCCAGTTACACAGGAGTTGGAGAAGGACCCCATTCCTACTGCCAGCAGTCAAAGTCGGTGTAGGGAGTACTGATTACAATAGCAGACACATCCTTTCTCGATCGCTACAAATCGACATCCATGAATATATACAGATGGACGTACGAAAGTATATGAATGTTTACAATATTGCAGACCTTCATTTACAGATTAACTGCTGCTAAACGGTACGTCATATCGACAAAGGATTGTACCGTAAGGCGCAGTATTTAGCGATCTAAATGGCTGGTCCTATGATATTTTCTCGCATCTAATCTATTCATGGGTCAGATTGAATCAGAAACGTTGACATTTGTGTAAGAATATCTTACATTGCATTACTTTTCGGATAATTATGTGACATAGCATTTGGCTCACATATGGGTACTGGGTGGGCCAATGTTCGTGTAGAGTTTGATCATACTATCTTTCCTGTAAGTGATTGAAATGATGCACATGAGAAGAAAAGGTTTAGAAATTAATTTCCATTAAGGCAGGTAGATTTCCATTAAGTTTGGTTGTGTGTATTTTGAGGGAGTGCAAAATCACGGTTTCGATTTCGTATAAACCTCCAATTAGTTCAGGGATTTAGAAACAATATTTGCCCTAAAACCTCCCCAAAGGACAGGTGGATTCTAAATATGAAGTTTGGTGGAAATATATCCAGTAATTTTCAAGTTAGAGAAAGACAAACAGACCAACAAACAAACAAACAAAGAAACAAACAAACAAACTAACTAACTAACTGACACCAAGGAAACCTACCCTTGGACAGATGGATGCTATATATAAAATTTGGTTCAAATATCTTGTTAGTTTTCAAGTTGTAAGAAGTACGCTTTACACGCACCCGCTCTTGCGTTAAGTCCGCTGGGATTTGTACCGAAAAACGGTCCGTTAATGATATCTCCCTTACTAAATCCTGTTATCGAAATGATGCACATGAGAAAAAAAAGGTTTTGAAATTAATTTTCATTAAGGCAGGTTGATTTCCATTAAGTTCGGTTGTGTATACTTTGAGGAAGTGCAAAATCACGGTTTCGGTTTCGTAAAAATCCCCACTCAGTTCAATGATTTAGAAACGACATTTGCGCTAAAAACCTACCAAAGGAGAGGTGGATTCTAAATATGATGTTTGGTGGAAATATATATTTAGTAGTTTTCAAGTTATAGAAGGACAGACAAACAGACAAACAGACAAAAAAACAAACAGACACCTAAGCTAAAAATGATGCAGATGGTCACTATTACACCTGAAACGGATAACTGTACGGAAATTTCGAAAAAATAATCAATGTACAGACACACGGTCGTTACGATTTTATTTTTTGCGCTAAAACCTACCCAAGGACAGGTGGATTCTAAATATGAAGTTTGGTGGAAATATATCCAGTAGTTTTCAAGTTATAGAAATCAGACCAACAGACAAACAAACAGACAAACAGACACCAAAGCTAAAAATGATGCAGATGGTCATTATTACACCTGAAACGGATAACTGTACGGAAATTTCGCCAAAATAATCAATGTACAGACACACGGTCGTTACGATTTTATTTATATAGATGACGGATAAGCATGAGCACGTTGAAAAGTGCAGACTTCCACTTCGAGATTCATATCTCCTAAACGATTTATGATATTAAGAAACGGTTTGCGCCATCAGACGCGTCATTTATTGCTCTAAATGTTTGTTGCTAAACCATATCCTCGTATCTCCCATATTAAGGGGGTAAATTGAGTTCAAATTTTGAATAGGGTGAAATTTGGGTGCATTTTTAACATTTTACATTACATTTTGCCTACTTATGTATAAGCTAGAATCATGAAATTTGGTACACATTTGTCCCTTAATCGTGCCAATGTGCGCACCTAACGTGATGATCCTATCATTCTTATAAGTGTGTCAAACAATGAAATATACTTGTAAAAATCACCAAATTTACGAACAATCCAGAAATACGGCCAAATTTAACGTATAAGGGAGAGAGATACGACAAAATGTCACAGGACCAAAGTTGTAGATCACTCCGAATTGAAGGGACATTGTGCCATCCGTTTTGTGATACGACTTACCGTTTAGCCAAAAAATAGCTCAAAAGGAATGTCTGCACAGTCATTAAAATTGCCTCCATATTTCGATATCTTTAGGGGTAAAAAATGAAAAATTTGAACATCTTGGAATTTTCCCGTCGGTTAGGGACCAAAAGCTATAATTTCACCAAATTTCAATTGTCTACCTCGTCTGGCAGGTTGTGCCGCCATCTTGATTTGGGGGGATAGGGGATAGAAATGAGGAAATTCCCGAAAATTTTTAAGCCCACGAAACCTATAGGTTATCGTTTTGGATATACTATACGACTGTGTTCTTATGCTGAGCCCAAAATTTGAGCCCCCCAGCGTGCCCCCTTCAGGGAATTTTGAGAATTTCCGATTTTTCTAGGGATCCTGGGGTCATCAGTTTCCCCCGTACCAAGTTTCAAATTTCTGAGATTTCTGGAAGTGCCTCATTAATTCACGTCTTTTTTCATTTTTAAATATTTATATATACATCGCTCCAGCCCGACTTGCTTTTATATATATAGATTAGCGTCATCAACTTCGTGACATCGCTGTAACCATGGCAACAATTGTTCATTATCTACATAAATAAAGTTTTAGGGGGTCCGTTGTGTGTAATTTCGTTTGTTTTGCCAATTTTTCGGATATTTATGCGTTTTAGGTCAACTCAAGACCGAATCGGTGGTTTTTATTTTTCGTGTCTGTTTGTTTATCTGTTTGTCTGTTCCACCATCACGGCGAAACGGCTGAATAGATCTCAACGAAATTTCATATTTACAGTACACTCATCCCGGGGAAGGTTTCGATATGTATATCATATTAAATTCTTTGAATAAACGGGGGGTTTATAGGAAAACCAGAATGGTTAATGTTTTTCCTCCATTTTCTCTTATACTATTAATTTTCTGTAAACTCCGTGGACCGTATGTGAAACACATCTTCATTATAAACAACTTTCGTTATGTTCATAATTTACGTTACTCTTCAAATGACGGAGAAATTTACTATTTTCTGCGGGTATCATGGTCTGCATTGAGTGACCGACTGACCGACAACGAACCTACAGGTTACCATGGCAACGTCTCCGACTGCTTGCCAGCAGGGAAGTAACGTATTGCCATTTTCCTCATCATGCCTTTAAATTCGTGGTTGTTACTTGGGTAGAAGGCAAGAGAGGTGTCAATCTGCCATTCTGCGGGATATTGGCGGAATAACGTTGGAGGTTATAACCGTCCTCCAATAGCTGGAGTAATAACACCATTACTCATCTTATCTGCTTACCTAAGAATCCCTGCGCCTAAATTTCTCCTCTGTTACCGCTTTCTTATATCCATAACTTACACCAGCATAATTTATTGAGGGGAATTTGATTTTCCAATACATTCACTTGGTATTTACATATTTGTCGTCATCCGCCTATCCTCAGTTATAATCCATTTTCTATTTTATCTGTTTAGCTAAAACTATGCTATTGTTTGGCACACTTATGGGAAAGGTGCAATCATGACATTGGGCAGGCACATTGGCATGACCAGTGGCCATATGTTCGCAAAATTTTATGATTCCAGGGTCACATGAGTATGAAAAAATAAAGTAGTATGTGAAAACTGTACCAAATTTCACTCCATTCAATGACTAACTGAATCTAACGCATAAATATAGGAGATACGGGAAAATATCACAGGACCAACCATGTAGGACACTGCACGAGTCGTCTGATGGTGAAGTCCATTTGTAGGTACAATTTAATATAGTCTTACTCACTGCATTTACAGTAATTTACGGAGAAATCCGTATACAATGTAGAATACAGTACAAAGCACGGGTACATTTGCTAGTCTATGAATACTACTGTTGGTCAGTATGGTCATTAGTTGGAATGTTGAGCTACGTTAACTCTTTGCTAGCATAAATAAAAATCCACAGCCTGTTTCCAATCATTCGACCAGGTCAGGAATGGAATAAATGAAGCTCCAATCTGGCGGTTAGGATAGGAAATGTGCCGCCTGCTGAGGCCTGTTGCAATCCTCTGGGACAATGATAAATGACTGACAGATGAAATGTTAATGGAGAGTGTTGCTGGAATGAAAGATGACGGGGAAAACCGTAGTACCTGGAGAAAAACCTGTCCCGACTCCACTTTGTCCAGCACACATCTCACATGGGGTGACCGGGATTTGAACCACGATATCTAGCGGTGAGGGGCCGGCGCGCTGCCGCCTGAGCCACGGAGGCTTTGCTAATATTAATATAGAAACAAACTTGATCAGTGGCAGGTTTTTGACAGACTAAGATCTTCGAGGAGGTGTTTAATATTTATACCCTTATACACATAGTAGCTGACGTGGCCGTGCTCAGCTATAGAATTCTGTATTGCACACAAAATTGTAGTCTACGCGAGAAGCACCACGGGGATGTCGCCACCCGCCGTTCCTCATGTGAATTTCGGGCTGAAGAATTTTAATGACATTGGCTGTCCCCCTTAACTACTGCCTGTCACAATAGAATTGGGGAATTTTCATCATAATTTCAGGCCCCTTGCCTGATGGCGGTCAGAGCCGTCTTGGGGTGTATTCATTTTCATCATAATGACAGGCCCCGTTCGTTGCCTACTGATGGTCACGAAACCAGAACAAAGAAACGGAGGATACATGCGCCGAAACTTTTTAGAGTTAGGAAGAACATTCATACAAACATTTTTCTGGGAAATCGTATTTTCAGATGTGTGCTCCATTACTCAATAGGACTAACTGTTTAGAGAACGAATTGCATTTTAAAAGTCCCAAGCGTATGTTTTCTTCGGACTTGCTTCACATTTTCTTTCGCTACATCGCCCACTTAAAAATAGCTTGATAGCAAGTAGCATGTATGTTAACCAAAGGTATCAGCTATAAGCTTGCAAAATTTGAGTTTCGTCAGTCAAAACTGGAGACGAATCAAAGCTCACCGGAATTGTCCCCACTTTGAAAGGTTCTTGACCTGGTGTGCGCCATGTAAAATCACGTCACGTCTTCCAGTAGCACATAGTATTGTCCTTCAGTGGTTATTTTTGCTAGTTGCTTTACGTCGCTCGGACACAGATAGGTTTTATGGCGACGAGTTCAGTGGTTTTACACCTGAAGTACACAGACAGGCAAACATACGAACTTGGAGGTTTATTACTGCTGTCATTTTGTCCTTAAATCGTGGTTTCCGCAGGGACACCTTGATATTACGAGATGATACACAGCCTATGTTATCCGGAATTATGATATCATTGAAATGGTAAAAGAAATGTCAATATCTGTCCAGTATTTTCTGAGATTACCCGTTACACAGCCGCACACTTTCGATCTCTTTATATCTCATAATACGCCAAAGTGTTATTAATCTTCATCATATTGTTTTTAGATATTTTGTCCTTCCCTAATTTGCGAATATTTTTGGCCGTAACATTGTATGCTAAATCAGCGACGATTTGTTAGGCGTAGATCTTGTGACGTGGCATGGGGATGTTGAGTATTGGATTAGCTGCCAATTGTTGCACGTAGATCACGATGCTACATATCCATGATTTTTTTTTCCTGTGTAGCGTAGAAAATTGGTAATTTTTAAATAGAAAACGTACTGCGTGGTATGTACTGTTGAAATAAATTATCTGGTCAGTACGGATTTGATATGTTATTTTGGATGTGTAATTTCTTAATTCTAAACAAACTTGCACGTCATCAAGACAACGTTGAACAGATCATGGAGATCAGTATCCACACCCATAAGTTAAACATCATTTTCCACAACTGGGGCAGCAGATGTGTTCTTCAGGGGTTCCAGTAATGCGGAACTCGCCACACGACGTCCGGTCACCTTAACTCTGCGATAAGCATTCTGTCGCTCAGCACTGGTGATTTGAGATTTTGTGGAATTCTGAAAAGCCACTTACCCTATCAAAAGGTTGTCTGTATGCCGTGGCATTTTGCGATAGTTATACTTTTTCGTAACACGATTTAGTCATATCGTCCTTGTGCCTCGATATAAAGTTATGTGACAATGTTTAGGGGAGATATACTGACCCGCAGCACATGTATCACTTGGAACGAATCTTCGTTAATATAGTTCATGGGATACTGAACCTTAGATGAGAGAACACTTCTTGTCAGAGTTCTAGGCGGACATATTATCACATAGCGGTTTTTCTAGGTGCAAAGACGACATTTTGACTATTAGATGTGTTTTTACTTTATACTTCTAGAACTCACTTGAGACGAATCAAGGCTCACCTGAATTGTTACCAATTTGAAAGGTACTTGGCCCGGCGTGCGCCATGGAAAATCACGTCAACTACCACATAGTATTGTCCTTATGATCACTCTGTAAACTGTCAGTTCAAGTTTCAGTGATATTTCTTCAATTTTGTACGTTTTAATTTAACTTTTCGTTTCCTGGAGGGTTGAGGTGGTGGTGTTGATCAGATAATAGAAGAAGGTAAAGAGACGTCCAGTTTTTATAGATAAGTGCGGGAGATAATTTGTGTATAAACTCGATAGGAAGCCCATGATTCGCTACATGCACTCTATTTGATATAGGAAAATAAAAACTTCGAAGTATGGGATCCAAGACACTCTGGATAGATAGTCGGACTTCTGAAGGGTGGAGATATCCATTCCAGACACCACGTCGTATGGAGTAAGCATGTGAAAGATTTCTGGTGACACGTTTGGAGATCATCCGACAAAAGTGATTAAAACTCAGCCACATATCGCTCACACAGTTATGGATCCTCTGCCATCTGGTAGAATAAAATGGAACGTCGAATTTAGTTCCTAGACAGCCTAAATGGTGCCAAAAATGGTGAGATACAGTAGCTGAAGCTATTCGATTCTTCTTCTCCTTTATTATTATTATTATTATTATTATTATTATTATTATTATCATCATCTATATAAACAAAGTTGTAACGAACGTATGTCTGTACATTGACAATTTTGATATTTATCCGTTTCAGGTGCCATAATGACATCTGCATATTTTTTAACGTAAGTGTTTGTTTGTCTGTTTGTCTGTTTGAAAACTACGGGATATATCTCTACCAAACTTCATATTTAGAATCCACCCGTGTTTGCGTAGGTTTCAGGGTCAAGATTGTTTCGAATTCTTTGAACTGACTGGGGGAGTTTATACGAAACTGAAACCGTGATTTTGTACTCCCACAAAACATACACAACCAAACTTAATGGAAATCTACCTGCCTTGCTGGAAATCAATTTCTAAACCTTTTTTCTCATATGCACCATTTCGATACGAGGATTAATTAGAGAGTATTTCTTATAACTTGAAAAATACGAGAGATATTTCAACTGAACTTCATATTTAGCATCCACCTGTCCAAAAGTAAATGTTTAAGTCCATGCCATGTCAAATTCCCGGAAAGGACTGGAGGTTTATAGGGAACCGAAACAGTGATTTTACTCTCCCACAATATATACAAGATCAGCCTGACTGGAAATAGACCAACCTTGAAGGAAATCCATTTCTGAAACTCTTTTCTCATGTGCATTTTTCGATAGGACGATTAATAAGGGATATATCACGAACGGTCGGTTTTGCAGGATAAGTCCAGCGGAGACACCCCAAAAGGTGTTGTACGTAGAGCAGATTCCTCATCTGTATATATAAAATCGTAACGACCGTGTGTCTGTAAACCGACTATTTTGGCGAAATTTTTGTACAGTTATCCGTTTCATGTGTAGTAATGACCATCTGCATATTTGTTAGCTTTAGTTTCCTGAAAGTCATCATTTTTAACCAACCCCCTTCCCCAAAGCAAGATTGAGGCACCACCTGCCAGAGGAGCTAGAAAATTGAAATTTAGCAAAATTATGCCAGTCTGTAATCGACGGAAAGCTTCCAAGATCTTTAAATATTTCATTTTTTTACCCCAGAAAAATATCGGAATATTGAGGCAATTTTAGTGTCGTTGTAGACCTTCGTTTCGAGGTATTTCGCGGCTAAACGGTGAGTCGCATCACAAAAACGGATGGTGCAATCTCAGTTCAATTTGGAGTATCTACAACTTTGGTCCTAAGACGTTCCGTCGTATCTCTATTCCTTATATGTTAGATTCGTCTCTATTTCTAGATTATACCTACATTTTGCTCTTTTTTCATGTATAATTCATAGTTCGAATCACTTATATGAACGACGGAATCACCGAATTCTACACGAAAATTGTCCCACCCAGTATGCATACGTGAGCCAAATTCTATGTTTGTAGCTGTCATATTAGTACTCAACAGTAACGCGCTGTGAGAAAACCTTACCCAAATTCCACCCTATTCTACATTTCTCAGTTCTACCCATAAATAGATCATACAGGAGAGAATACTGTATCTTAAGACCAGCAATTTTGACCTCCAAATGAGGCGTCTGACGGTCCAATCATTTTGTCGATATGATGTATCGTGTAGCAGCAGTTAATCTGTAATTGAAGGTTTGTAATATAGTTAACATGCATATACTTTGCATGTCGATCTATATATATTCATTGAAGTCGATTTTAGCGATGTAGAAAGGGTATGTTTGCCATTACAATTAATATTTTACATCGATAGTAATTCTCAGCAGGAGGGCGTCTGGTATTGTAATCATTACTCTCCAAATCGACTTTGACTGGCCGTAGGAATGGGACTTTTCTCCAACTCTTTTGTAAGTAGCATTAGTAAGGAGGGAATACCATTATAATTGATAATTTCCTTCTCTATTTGACTGGCAGAAGTCAAGGCAGCATGCAATTTTGTTCAAAACTCCCCTAACCGATTGTGTTTGGGAGTAGGAAAGTGTGCCCGCCATTATAAACAAATTTACCCATGTAAAATGTGAATGGCGTTAGGCATAGTAGCCTTGCTATTATAATAGAAACTCACCAATTCGGTGTGACTGTCGTTAAGAAAAGAGGCCTGTTATAATAATAACAGCACAACAAAATGTGCCTGCCATAGTAACGAAAACTCCCCAAATCGATTGTGACCGCGCAGTAGGCAGTGGGACCTCCCATCATAAAGAAAACTTACTTACCGGATGGTGAATGGCAGTAGGCAAGTAAGCCTGCCGTTATCATCACAACTTCGCAACTCGCACTTTACGTTGTAAACAACGTATGGGAACCTCCCTCTTCTGTTTCTGGATAACGCTAAGAGACACGAAATTTTTTAAAATTTTATTTACTGCATGTACAGTAATTTACTTCGATATCCGTATACAATGTAGAATACCGTAGCGAAGCACGGGTACATTTGCTAGTTGAAAATGAAAACCTACAGCCTGTTTTCCAGTCAGTGACCGGGTCAGGGATGGAATGAATGAAGCCTCTATCTTGCGGCGAGGATAAGAATTGTGCCGGATGCCGAGGGCTGTCTCATTCCTCTGGGGCAATGATTAATGACTGAGAGATGAAATGAAATGGTACTGAAGAGTGTTGCTGGAATGAAAGATAACAGGGAAAACCGGAGTACCCGGAGAAAAACCTGTCCTGCCTCTACTTTGTCCAGCACAAATCTCACATGGACTGACCGGGATTTGAACCACAGGGCCCAGCGATGAGAGGCCGACGCGCTGCCGCCTGAGCCACGGAGGCTTTCCACATTTGTTAGTTATTTTATCATTATTATTATTATTATTGTTATTATTATTATTATTATTATTATTATTATTATTATTATTATTAAAGTAAAAGGATGTTCGTACTGGATCACCTTACAGTTGAGTACCCTGAATTGCGCTGCGTGAGAGATTCGGAAAGTTAAGTCATCATTCGAGAGGGAGGTCAAGCGATAAACTCAATTTTATTTTCAAAAATTGAGTTACATTTTTCTTGTTGATAAAAATCACTGTACTTCTCCTTCACTAATAAGAAAATAGTTTCGAAAATTAGGAAATGAGTGTTATAACTCGGTTTGTTACGGGACGATTTAATGTTTCTTGAATGGATGTTGCTTCCTTCGGAGTAATACAGTAGAGCAGTGTTTTCCAAACTATTGTCCGCGGATCATAAGTAGTCCGGGAAGTCTACCTTTCTGACACCGAACATGCATTTGGTAAAACCGAGCATATCGCCAGAGAGACAGATAAAATCATTCTACAGCTGGGAACCACATGGTAACGGGATTCCCGTCGCAAAAGTTTCCTTTCATAAAAGCATACCTTCAACATTGTTTATGGAGTTTGGAAATTCCATGCAACTTTCTTCTATCTCTGTCTATCTCAGGACTGACATTTTATGACACTACCTAGGCTACTCTCACGTACAAATAAAAGGAATTTATGTAATACTCTTCCAACAGTTTGGCACGTGTTCCCATCTTACATATAAACGTGTACTGTATGTATGTATGTATGTATGTATGTATGTATGTATGTTGTTTTTTACGCTTTGTATACAGTATGCTGACAGTGTTACTAAATGCTTGAGTAATCATATTACGAATATAATTTAATTTTCTAATTACATGTGAGATACATTCTTAATACGATGGTTTTTATGATGTGCACAAGTAAATAAAATAATAATATTATAAAACTATATTTTTTAGTCACGGTAGTTCAAATACAATTGAGTTCACTGTTTAAAATAATTATTTCTGGATACGGGGTCGGAGATGAGGTGAGATGAATTTTTATGACATGTTTTTTACGGCCGGATACCCTTCCAAATGCTCAGTTGAAGAGGTACTGAAGATAAAATTAATGAGGGTGAATGAAACTGGGTAAGGAGTTCTATGAATAGGAACGGTCCCGGCATTTGTCTGGAAGTGAAAATGGGGAACTACAGAAAGCCATCGTCAGGACAGCCGACGGTTGGGCTCGAACCCACGCATCTCCCGAATGCAGTGCTTGGCTCCATAGCTCTAACACGTTAACACGCACGGCTACTTCACTCGGTCGTATATGTTGCGCAAAATGTAATTTTCATTGTTGTCTCTCTTCTGGACTCATCGTCAATGAAAGACGATTGTCGCTGCAAATATTTTATTTTTATTGTATGGAAAAATGTGTTGTAAACAATTCGAAAATTACATTTGTGTCTCTTCCCGACTTGATAGATTTCAGTTGTCAGAAAATCATCTCTATGTTGGACGTTAGTCTGTAGTTGACTGTGGCCTGAAGTACACATTACACGAAATGGAAAAAATGAACAGGAACATTGAAATAAAGACGAATGTGATTATAACACACTTCTTGTATGCAGTGCTAATAGTGCAGAAATCGTGAGTGAGTCTGATATTCATATCAGCGGATTGAGGGCCTACTGGCATTAAAAGAAATATCTAGTGGTAGTTGTTCAACAAAAAAAAAAAAAGCTTTTGAAAATACAAGAGGTGTTATGTAGAATTTGGATTTACTTGCTGTGGCCATGATGGTGACCCAGAACCTCAGTGCGTTGTATGTTACGAAGAGATTTCGAATGAGTGTATAATATCGAGTTTAATAAACCCACGAAGTCCATGTCCAAGTGTGAACAGTAAACTTGTCGATTAAAGATCAACTCAGAAATCAAAGGTGTTTCTAGCGTAGGCTCGACATCTAGAAGGACCTTCGAAATTTCATATGTTGTTGGTCTTCACATTGATAAAAAATGCGAAACCCCATTCTATAGCCACGACTTTAAAATTTATAGGTGCATAATATATAGTTATAACATACAACATGCATACATCATCATTATAGACCGTTATGCCTTTCAGCGTTCAGTCTGCAAGCCTCTGTGAATTTACTACACGTCGCCAAAATTCTCTATTTGTAACTAGTGCCGTGGCCTCATTTATTTCTATACCTCTTATCTTTAAATTGTTATAAACTTAATTTAACCATCGTCGTCTTGGTCTTCTTATACTTCTCTTACCCTCCATAACAGAGCCCATTATTCTCCTAGGTAACCTATCCTCCATCCGCCTCACATGACCCCACCACCGAAGCTGGTTTATGCGTACAGCTTCATCCGTCGAGTTCATTCCTAACTTAGCCTTTATTTCCTCATTCCGAGTACCCTTCCGCATTGTTCCCACCTGATTGTACCAGCAATCATTTTCGCTACTTTCATGTCTGTTACTTCTAACTTACGAATAAGATATCCTGAGTCCACCCATCTTTCGCTCCCGCAAAGCAAAGTTGGTCTGAAAACAGACCTATGTAAAGATACTTCCGTCCGGGAACTGATTTCCTTCTTACAGAATACTGGTGATGGCAACTTCGAGGTCACTAAATTAGCGTTACTGCACCTTAATTCAATCTCACTTACTATATCACCATCCTGGCAGAACACACATCCTAAACACTTGAAGTTATCTACTTGTTCCAGCTTTTATATCACCAATCTGACATTCAGTTCTCTTGGATTACTTACCTACTGCAATTTAGTCTTCGAAAGGCTAATTTTCATACCATACGCAGTGCACCTATTTTCAAGTTCCAAGATATTAGACTGCAGGCTTTCGGCATAATCTGCCATTAAGACCAAGTCGTCACATACTTCTTACTGCAGTTTCACCTGACCGAATCCCTCGCTACGACTTAATACCTATCAGCAGATGATCCATGTAAACTATGAACTACAAAGGTGGTCTTCCTCTACTTCTCTTACCCTCCATAACGGAGCCCATTATTCTCCTAGGTAACCTATCCTCCATCCGCCTCACATGACCCCACCACCGAAGCTGGTTTATGCGTACAGCTTCATCCATCGAGTTCATTCCTAACTTAGCCTTTATTTCCTCATTCCGAGTACCCTTCCGCATTGTTCCCACCTGATTGTACCAGCAATCATTTTCGCTACTTTCATGTCTGTTACTTCTAACTTACGAATAAGATATCCTGAGTCCACCCATCTTTCGCTCCCGCAAAGCAAAGTTGGTCTGAAAACAGACCTATGTAAAGATACTTCCGTCCGGGAACTGATTTCCTTCTTACAGAATACTGGTGATGGCAACTGCGAGTACCTTGAACCAATAAATCATTCTATCACCAATTCACACTGCAGCTCAATTGTTATAACAATGTTTTTAAAAAAATATCAAAAGATATTGACGATACTGTTACTCTCCGAATTAATGGCATTACCAGTGATGTAGAATATCAGCTTATTAATAGAATAAAAGAAATGTCGTTTTATTCTTCAGAAGATAGACGAGACGAGAGATGTTTCACACCAATCCCAATTGCTTTATTAAGTCAGATACGAATTTAATAATGGCATTGATAAGGATATGTTCGTTTTCGTTTTCAAGACTTTCTTTGTAAGTTGCTTTACGTCGCACCGACACAAGTAGATCGCTCGGCGACGATGGGCTAGGAGTGGGAAGGAAGTGTACGTAGACTTAAAAAATGTACAGCCCCATCATTTGCCTCGGAAACCTCAGAAAATCATCTCCAGGGATACCCAGGGTGGGGTTCGAACCCACTATCTCCCGAATGCAAACTCACAACTGCGTGCCCCTAACCACACGGCCAACTCGCTAGGTTTTCAAGAATCTGTCAACTCGTTCAATTGGAGAACCCATCTTTAAAGTTCTCTCTAAATATATACAGGAGAGGGAGGTTAATTGGAAAAGATGCGTCGGTTTTTGTTTGGATGGTTCTCATGCACTCACTGATAGACAAAGTGGCGTTTTAGCTGAAGTCAGAGACGTTGCTACCGATGTTACTTGGACTCACTGTTTCATTCACAGGGAAAGCTTGGCGGCCAAAGGTATACCATAGGTAAATTGAAAGCCCTGCTAGAAAGCAGTGTAACAATTATGAACTGTATTAAGTCAAGGCTTCTGAATTCTAGACGGGTTTGTTTTCAATAATTTGGGGTGATATGGGCAGTGAGTACGAACAGCTTCTATTACATTCTGATGTTCGCTGGCTCTCACGGATTACAGTTCTCACAAGGATCTTTGTGTTAACGCAGGAAGTGCTAATATTTCTAGATAAAAATCAATGAAGACAATGTGTCATTACTTGTTGATAAACAGTGACGAAGTACATTGGCAGCTGACAGCTTCTCAGAACTAAAATTATCTCTGCCTTCAAAATATTTCCTTGGCTGTTCTCTTAAGTTGTGGATCCCACATTTCTGTTGTTCCTCAATTAAGTTTACTCGCAAATAAGGATTCGCACCTGTCGACCTTCGAATGGCAATCATACAGCGTCCAGCTGAGTCTGACGTTGCCTCCATTTACTTACGCAGTTTTCCTTTTTTTTAATCTTTCTTATTTAAAGAATATAATAGAATTTGTCATTGAACAATGTACATTGTAATAGACAAAAGTCAAACAATCCATAAAATGTATGTTCTTAAAACTCATGACTATACATATAGGCCTACTATTAAACATACTTCATTCTCTTGGAATGTATGCTGTAGTAAAGTGGCCCTGCATGATTGCTTGTCCGAAATTCCCTGTTTGAACCTGGTTGCTCGTTTTCCTATAAAAAGCATCCCGAGCCCTCATGGACATATTTTTGTTCCATACTGTAGATGTGAATGAAGGGAATCATTATAAGCAGATATTATTTGAGATCTGCAAATACATTTCTTCAGTTTTCGCAATAAAAATATCACTCGGGACAGTATCATACATAGTTCTTTTGTATAAACAACATTCCAGCTCAGTTTTGAGTCTACATGGAATCCTAATATTCTCACTGATTTGTTGCTGTCATCCCTTATCGTATTGTTTAATGAAAGAACATTTCTGCAGTTTTGTTGTAATTTAAGACCAATTCATTCCCCTTTGGCCATGTCCATGACTCCTGAAATATCTCCCTGTTTTGATTAACTACATTTTCAATTCTTCAACTGCTGTTATGAGAGTAATTTCAGCTGTATAGAGTACAGATTTTCCTAATATGTTCACTGGAAAGTCATTAATATATATAAGAAAAAGGAATGGCCCGACTACTGACCCTTGGACTACTCCTGTTGTTACTCAGAGTAACTCCGAGTGTTGATGGTCAACCGTTAACGTTTGGCTGCTATTTGTGAGGAAATGTTTCATCAGTGACAGCTGAAGACCCGTACCACCATAATTCTTAAACTTAGAAATTGGTATATCATGTAATATTGTATCAAAAGCTTTGTTAAGATCAATAAATGTGGCACCAGTAATTGTGTGAGGCTCAAAATTTGTTTCAGAGATTAGGCTACACATTCTACTGGTTGATTTTCTTGCCTTGAAACCAAACTAGGAAGCATGTTTTAAGTTTTGTTGTTGTTAAAGTATTTTGAAAGTTGAATTTTCATACAATATTCTACTATCTATATAGAGTATATAAAATAGCTTGTCCTGACTGACTGACTGACTGACTGATCCATCATCGCCGAGCCAAAACTACTGGACATAATGAAATAAAATTTTGGGGATACATTCATATTAAGATGTAGGTGCTCGCTAAGAGAGGATTTTTGGATATTCCGTCGCTAAGGGGGTGAAAAGGGGGGTGAAATTTTAAAATGAGTGAATCTATATCTCAAAACTTTAAAAGTTTACAAATGTAAAAATTGGTATTTAGAATCTTCTTTAAAAATAAGGAAATAAGTATTTTTTTGTTTTCAGAAAATCCCAATAGGAGGGGTGAAAAAGGGTGAAAAAGGGGTTGAATGCCTTTAATCAGGATACCGGTACTTATTTCTCAGAAACTGAACATATTACAGACCTGAAAATTGGTACTTTTGATCTCTTTTAAAAATAAAGAAACACGTATTTTTTTGTTTCTGGAAAATCCAATTAATGGGAGTGTGAAAAGGGGGGTGAATTTTTAAAATCAGTGTATCTATATCTCAAAACTTTGAGAGTTTACAGATGTAAAAATTGGTATTTAGAATCTTCATTAAAAATAAAGAAACACGTATTTTCTTGTTTTCGGAAAATCCCAATAGGAAAGGTGGAAAGGGGTGAAAAATGGGTTGAATGCATTTAATGAGGATGTATTACGGATGTATGAATGTATTACGGACCTGAAAATTGGTGTTTTGGATCTCCTTTAAAAATAAAGAAATACGTATTTTTTTGTTTTTGGAAAATCCAATTAATGGGGGAGAGAGGGGGTGAATTTTTAAAATGAGTGTATCTATATCACAAAACTTTTAAAGTTTATAGATGTAAAAAATTAGTATTTAGAATATCCTTTAAAAATAAAGAAACAAGTATATTTTTGTTTTCGGAAAATCCCAATAGGAAGGGTGGAAAAGGGTGAAAATGTGTTGAATGCCTTTAATGAGGCTAATTACATTTCAGAACCTGTAGATATTACAGACCTGAAAATTGGTATTTGGGATCTACTTTAAAATAATAAAGAAACAGGTATTTTTCGTTTTTGGAAAATCCAAATAATGGGGGTGAAAAGGGGAGTGAATTTTTAAAATGAGTGTATCTACATCCTAAAATTTTAAACGTTTACAGATGTGAAAATTGGTATTTTGAATCTCCTTTAAAAATAAAGAAACATATATTTTTTTGTTTTCGGAAAATCCCAATAGGAGGGGTGTAAAAGGGTGAATAATGGGTTGAATGCCTTTAATGAGGATACATATATCTCAGAAACTGAAGATATTACAGAACTGAAAATTTGTATATGGGATTTCCTTTAAAAATAAAGAAACACGTATTTTTTGTTTTTGGAAAATCCAATTAATGGCGGTTAAACAGGAGTGACATATTTGGGTGAATTTTTTGAAAGAGTGTATCTACAGAACATCTGAGAAACGTAGAATGTTACAGACGTAAAAAGTGATATTTGGAATCTCCTGTAAATGTAAAGAAGCATAGGCGATTTGTTTTTGGAAACTCCTCTTAAGGGGATCTAAAAAGGGGGTTAAATTTTAAAATGAGAAATTATACAGTATATCTCAAGAAACATAACATGTGACAGAAGTGAAAAATGGTATTTTTATCTCTATAAAAATAAGGAAACGTGTATTTTTAGTTTACGGATATAGCATTTGGGTGGAGGGGGGGGGGGAAGTGACTGAAAATGGTGTTGAATTCTTTTAATTAGGCTACTGTTATCTCAAAAATGAAGATGTTACAGACGAGAAATTTGATGTTTGGAATCTGCTTTAAAAGTAGAGAAGCACGAATTCTCGGAAAATCCAATGAATGGGGAGGGGAGAGGTGAAAGAATTTAAAAATTAATTGAATTAATTGTATGAGAATACTTACATCTAATAAAAACTAAAGTTGTTAGGGCCTACAGACGTGAAAATTGGTATTTGGATCTCCTTTAAAGACAAAGAAAAGCCCGTTTAGTGGGGGGATCATCGTGGGAGGCGTGAGTGAAAAGGAGTTGAACTCCTTTCATGAGGACACATAAATCAAAAACTGAAGAAGTTACAGTCGTGATAATTGGTATTTCGAAGATCCTTTACTATTAAAGAAACAAGTATTTTTTGCCGGAAAATTCACGTGAGGGGGGGGGGGGGGGAGGAGTGTGAACGTGAAAAAAGTGAATTACTTTAATCTGAAAACTGAAGGTAATAGACGTAAACAATCTCCTTTAAATCTCCTTTAAACATAAAGAAACACGCCTTCTTTTAGTTTTTGGCGGGGGGGGGGGGGGTAAATAACCTTAACGGCGGCGGGGTGTAAAAGGAGTTGAGACCAATTGATTTTACTGTTCATAATGTATTTATAAGGAGCCTCCGTTGCTCAGGCGGCAGCGCGGCGGCCTCTCACAGCTGGGTTCCGTGGTTCAAATCCCGGTGTCTCCATGTGACATTCGTGCTGGACAAAACGGAGGTGGGACAGGTTTTTCTCCGGACACTCCGGTTTTCTCTGTCATCATTCATTCCAGCAACACTGTCCAATATAATTTCATTTCATTTGTCATCCATTAATCATTGCCCCTGAGGAGTGCGACAGGTTTCGGCTGCCGGCACAATTCCTATTGTCGCCGCTAGATGGGGGGTTTATTCATTTTATTCCTGACCCTGTCGAATGACTGGAAACAGGCTGTAGATTTTCGATGTACTTATTCTGATCATAAACCGATCATTTTTAATCTTTCCTTGGTTCGTTTTCATGAGCCATCTTTCCCTTCGGAGAACGTTCTTAGATTACAGTACCTTCTCCTGACATAAATATATAAATTTAAACACATTTGAAATAAACGATAGGAATGAGATTGACCGTCAAATTGTTCACCTCTATAATAAGGTCAATAATGCACGGAAGTATGTCATTCGTATGGCCAGAAATCCCCCACCCTGAAGATGGTTTTCCGTGGTTTCCCATTTTCACACCAGGCAAATGCTGGGGCTGTACCTTAATTAAGGCCACGGCCGCTTCCTTCCAACTCCTAGGCCTTTCCTATCCCATCGTCGCCATAAGACCTATCTGTGTCGGTGCGACGTAAAGCCCCTAGCAAAGAAAAAATATAAAGAAATCCCCCACACCTGCCTACGCGCGACAATGGTGCTGGTCACATTCTCAACAATGACAATGGCAGCAGATGTAATTTACCGCCAAGTGGCGGTCTTGCATCTTGCTCTTGGGTCTAGAACATCTATAATAATAATAACAACAACAACAATAATAATAATAATAATAATAATAATAATAATAATAATCATAATAATGTTCTGGACCGTCGTCAAATGTGCGGACCGCGCTGGAAACGGGTCCTGGACGGGTAATGACTAAGAATGCAGTCCGGCTGCGGGTTCAGAACTGCCAAGGCACCCAAGACGACACCACGCCGGATCTCCTGAAGGATTTGATCCATATTAAAAATGCTGATAGGGAACGATGGCAAAGATTTAGGGACGCAACTGACCGGGTGGAATACCTGGACCTAGCCCGGCAATTACGAAATCGATTGCTGGAAAGAAAGATTGAAAAATGGAGGGAGACTTGCCGTAATCTATTAGGAAACGAGTCAGATCGCGAATTTTGGCGGATTCTCGCAGAAAACGAGTCAGATCGCGAATTTCGGCGGATTATATATCTAAAACAATAAGCATTCAATTATAAATTTCAGTATAATACCGTAGCGAAGCACGGGTACCTTACTAGTCTTTGATAAGAATGGAACAGGTGCTGGACTTTTTCTATCCCCTTTATTATAAACCGGAGCTATTAATGTAATCTTCAGACAGTCTGGAAAAACCCATTACTTTAATACCTAGTTCATGAGTGTAGTTGGCAAAAGCACTGATAAATCAATAATTTATTTTAAAAGGGAGTTGGAGATACCATAATAATCTTCTGTTTTAGAATTACTAAGTTCTGTAATGATATTTTTAATATAATCCGGTGTAACTTCTTCCCATGTGAACACTGATCTATTAGTTAAATTACCTCATCGGTGCTGCTAGTTACCTAACATATCCATCACTTTAGGCATAGTTGTAGGTTGAATCTTGTTCCTCTCTATAGACTGATTACCATGATTGGCAATATTTTGTATTGAGTTGAAGAAAAAAATATTCAAGACATCTGGTTGAATGGGTAAGCCTACTGGTTCCTTTCTTACCTTCCTGTCAATTCCCTAATTTATAACATCTTAGGCAGTACACTTATTGTTAGATTGTCTAATATATATTTAATAGACCCTAACTTTCGCTAATTTAATTTTTCTCCTGTATATTTGCTTTACGTTGTTGTACCTATACTTATCTTCTGAACTACCCTTCTTAGATATCTTATTAAGGGGTAACATTAGTTCCCTAATGGCCCAAATATTAGAGAGTATACCAATTAAACACATGTTTACTTATCGAAACAGACTTTCAACGTATTAGGTCGTTTTACGTACATGTAGTACGTGTTGAAAAGAGCAACCGACGCGAAATCGGGAGGTTGTGGGTTCGTATCCCACTGGTGTCCGGCTGGCCATTTTTGTTCTGTACTTAACATCTTTTCAACACGTACTACATGTACGTAACACGACCCAATACGTTGAAAGTCTGTTTGGATTACAATGCGGTCGTGAACATTCAATATTCATTGACATGTTTACTT
Organism: Anabrus simplex; assembly: GCF_040414725.1. NCBI lineage: Eukaryota > Metazoa > Arthropoda > Insecta > Orthoptera > Tettigoniidae > Anabrus > Anabrus simplex. The sequence continues at coordinate 144,483,447 of NC_090270.1, read as the reverse complement.
GTTGTATTGTTTGTCTTATTTACTATCTTAATTCTTTTGGGACAGATTTCATTCAGGAAAGAGCTTATTTTTAATATAAATATTTCAAATGCTTCTGTAACACTGCTACAGTTTTCAATTTCATTCTGCTAGTCTGTTTCTATTAATCTGTGCCTCAACCTTGCTCGACATCCCCTGCCCGAAATGTCTTCTACTCCTACCTCGATGACATTAGGTATGCGAGACTCGGAGGGTATGCCAATCTGTCGTCTTTTCTGATGCCTCCCTTTCTATCGCTGGCACCTTCATTGCTCGTAGGATCGAGACAATTCCTCCCTCGATTGGTATAACTTGCAATATAAATTAACATCAAAGTGGATTAATTTGTACGCTATGTACTGTCTTCCGACAAATATACAATATATCTGCATATATGTTTACATCATGTACATCTATTTTCATTTGAACTGCATTTCTTGACAGCCTTGTTCACTGCATCTGTCAGTTTTAATATCTACCCTCTTAATTACTAATTCTGCAGCAGAAATATCAGCCCCCATGAACTGTACAGTTTTTGTCTGCCATTCTCGTTTATTATACAGCAATATAATTCTGATTAATGACCCTAGAAAAGAACTAATAAATAATGAAATGTTCCGTCTTCTAAAGCAAATTCAATATTTTGATTAAATTGATGAATGTGTCATGAGTCATGGTGGATGAGACAGGAACACGCAGAGTACGGTTCACGTTAACACCTGCAGAGAATGGTCGAACCTGTAATTAAGTCATAACTGTCAAGCTATCTTCTGTAATCATCAAGAATTATGTCTCATGCTCTGTACATGTCGCAGCTTATTAACTCATGACTCATAAGTTCATAAGATGGGTACTCTAACATTTATGTCTTAGAATATTCGAACTAGCTTCAGGCTGTCTCCTTATTTCTGGCGAGTACGACCCTTCACAAATAACGTACAGAATTAATTTGGATATTTTATCTTGATACAGGTTAACCGCGAAGAGCCTCCGTGGCTTAGACGGCAGCGCGCCAGCCTCTCATCGCTGGGTTCCGTTGTTCAAATCCCGGTCACTCCATGTGAGATGTGGGCTGGACAAAGCGGAGACGGAATAGGTTTTCCTCTGGGTGTTCCAGTTTTCTCTGTCATCTTTCATTCCAGAAAAACTCTCCAGTATCATTACTTTTCATCTGTCAGTCATTAATCATTGCCCCAGAGGAGTGTGACAGGTTTGGGCAGCCGGCACAATTCCTAACCTCACCGCTAGATGGGGATTCATTCATTCATTCAAATCTTGACCTGGTCTAATGACTAGAAACGGGCTCTGGATCATTTTTCACGTGTTAACCGCGAAGATGCAGTTCCTGGACGTCCTCTAAGATATGGGAACGTCACTTCCCGCTCAAGTGCCCCGTTGCCCCGAAAAAAATTCAGACAGCTCTTTGTTCCCCGTGTATTTCGTAGTTCGAAGTTGGCAGATAAAATAAATTAATTACTACTTCCGTTGCCGTCCGTCTTTGTAAATGCCATTCTAGACATGCTACATTCGTGTTCTTTTTCATTTATTTCTCGAGGTTGTTGGTGTTTATAGTCGTAACGTCTTCGCTGCATGACCACTGTGATTTTGACCTACAGTACGATTATGTTTAGAAGAAACCGTTTTATACATTACCAAATGAACCAACTTTGTTGCTTTCTAGTATTAATTAATGGATTATTATGACTGATGACCCTTTGTCCAGTTTCCTATAGGCGCTGTATTAAATTTGACGCCAGAAGTGCCGAGGGTTAATGGCCACTCAATGCAGAAATGAATTACTATCATCATGTACAAATTGTACGAGAATTTTCTATGATGGTAGCTTTGCAAACAAATTCTTATTACAAATGGATAACTCAATAACCAAAGCAAGGATTATCACAAAATAAAATATATCAGAAAATATATAAAAGCATTAGTTAAATTATTATTTAAAAAAATATTTCCTATGCTTCACGTAATACAAATATATTTATCAGGTAAGTGGTTTATTTTAACATTACATATTGTGTTCCGTTATATTCATAGTGTGTTTGGTACACTGTTGAACTGATATTCCTTTGAACTAAGTTATAAACGGATTTAATCAATGCCATTATTGATCTGCATTTAGGGCTGTCACCCAGGCGGCAGATACCCTATCAATTGTTTACCTGTATTTTCTTAAATGACTTCAAATATTTTGGATATTTTTGAACATTTCTCGTGATTAATTATTACAATTCCTCATCCTTCTTTGCATAAATTAATATTTGGACCAATTTATCTTCTTAAATTCCAACTTTATTTGAAAGCTTGTTCGTCTACAAATTACATTCTGCGCCATTTCTTCACTGTCAGCCCGGAACATACCGCTTAGTTGAGCTGCTAATCTCCTTACTCCCAAGTCTTCCCAGCCCAAAGTTTGTGACATTGTTGTAACATTACTCTTTTATCGGAAATGACCTTTTGTATTATTTACTGTACTCGTATCAGGAAATCCTGATGTGGATCCTGCATACTGGGACCAAACTCTAATTTGGGACTTAACAGAGACTTACACGCCCTCCCTTTTACATTCTTACTCCAACCCGTAAATACCCTCATAACATAGGAAGAGATCTGTAACGTCTAATTATAACCTTCTTAATGTAATTATCCCAATGAAGTTCTTTCTTTGTATTAACACCTAGGTACTTAGTGATCCTCATGAATTACTTTCACCCCATCAGCACGGTAATTACAATTGAGAGGTCTCTTCCTCTTTGTAAAATGTACAGCTTGATATCTCATTCCAATTACTATCATACGATTGTCTGGTGTGCACTACACAATATTGTCAAGGTCTTTCTACAGCCGCTCACAAACCTGTAACTTATTTACTACTCTCTACAGTATAACATCATTTGCCAAAATCCTCATCTGTGATTCTATTTCTTTACTCATGCCATTTATATATAAAAGAGAATATAAAGGTCCAATAATACCGCCCTGTGGAACACCCGTCTCAGTCGTTACAGGATCAGATAATGCTTCATCTATTATAATTATCTTACTTCTATTTTCTAGAAATTTAGCCACCCGTTCAACACTCTTTTGTCTAGTCCAATCGCCCTTATTTTCGTCAGTAGTCTCCCATGATCTGCCCTATCAAAAGCCTTGTATAGTTCATTAGCGGTAGTCCATTTGACCTCCTAAATGTGAATTATATGCTACATCCTGCTGAAATCCTCCAAGTTGAGCTTCACTGGAAAAATCTTTCCAAAACACGAACTGCCTTCTATCAAACCGATTAGTAATTTCACAAACGTATGTAATATAACCCGAAAGAATGCTTTCCCACAGTTTATATGCAACCCATGTCTAGCTGACTGTCCTGTAATTATCTGTTTTAAATTTACCACGCTTTCCTTTGTACACTATAATATTTCTTCATTCATTTGGTATTTCTTCTTCATGCTAAGAGTAATTAAATGCATTCTTCAGATACAGCAATATATCTCAACCCATTGTATTATTATATCACCAGAAAACTGGCTTTCTAGCTTTTGACGTTTGCATATTTTTGTTAATAACTTCATCAACACAGTTAAGTTTCAGTACTTCATCGGTATTTGTATCCTCTACCTGAATATTTTCCTTATATCCAGCTATTTTTACATACTGCTAACCGAATACGCCTGCCTTCCCAAGTTTTCGCATAAAGCCTACACTCCCCTCCTTGTTCTTTAATGATCTATATAGTGCACTTCCCTGGACCTGTTTCTGCCTTTAAGTACCTATACATAGTTTTCCATTTCCCCATAAAATTCATGTGACTGCCAATTATGTTTAGAATCATGTTATTCTTAACTGATTTTTTGGTAACGTATTTTTTCTAACCTGTACCTCTTTTCCTTACAACATGTAACAGGTACTTCCCTTTCTTGACACGCCTCAACAATTGCTTTAGGCTGTTTACATATTTATTTACCATTTTCCAGTGATAATGATTGCTTTCTGAAAACTCTCCCTTCCTCTCACATCAACCACATCGTATTTCCTAATAGTCCAACTTTCACAACCCCCCTTTCTGTCGCATTTTTTAAACCACGACAAATAGAGTTTCGTGATGACTTATACCATATAACACTTCAGTTTCTCTGTAGAGCTCATCTTGTTTTATCAGCATCGGTCAAGAATATTTTTCACTCTAGCTGGTTCTGATCCAGCTGTCCTTCCAAGATTTTTTTTTCCACTTTTCGGTCATGTTTCCTGTCATTCGTGTTACCTTCCCAGTTAACATTTTGTAAATTGGGATAACCCGTTACAATAGGGTTCTTTTCCGTGCCGTTCCCCACATAGCTAATTAACTCTTCAAATCATTGCGCATCAACGTCAACTCCTGCTGTCCGGTTCCATGGCTAAATGGTTAGCGTGCTGGCCTTTGGTCACAAGGGTCCCGGGTTCGATTTCCGGCAGGGTCGGAAATGTTAACCATAATTGGTTACTTCCCCTGATACGGGGACTGAGTGTATGTGTCTTCATCATCATTTCATACTCATCACGACGCGCAGGTCGCCTACGGGAGTCAAATCAAAATACCTGCACCTAGCGAACCGAAGACCTCAGACACTTCCCGGCACTAAACGCCATACGCCATTTCAATTTTTTCAACTCCCGCTGTGTGAGGAAGTGGTATAATACACCCACGGTATCCGCTGCCTGTCGTAAAAGGCAACTAAAAGGGGAACCAAGGGCTCTTAACATGGGAACGTGCGTTTGTGACGACGTCGCCCTTATCTGAGTCCTGGCATTGCTTGGAGTTATTTGTGCCAGGATCCTCACTTTAATATTTCCTATCTGGCTTCGCTTGATGAATTCTTTTTCCCTTCCGAATTCGACAGTATTAGGTTTACGAGGCCTAGGGAGTCTTTTCATTTTCACGTTCTTCGTGGCACTTCCCTCCTACCTTCATTTTTCGAAGGATTGGAGCTCTTACTTCATCCTCTCTGATTAATGGTAATAGAGGATGGTTTTCCGTTGTACTTCCTCTCAAAACAACAATCAGCATCACCACATGACCCTTTTCAGGTCTGTACACCCCAAAAACATTAAGTAGCCTATTATCTTTAGAAATGGGCCCTAACCTTTATATAGCCTACAGATTCTTCCTTCACCCCTGTGAATACTTCCCCTTCGTCCGTTCATTTCTGTGTCTACAATAAACACCTTCAGTTCCGTGAGAAAATATCTGTATTCATAATAACTAGTCCTCGGAATATTAAGTGATACAAATGCTATTTTAGAGAGCCTCCGTGGCTCAGGTAGCAGCGTGCCGGCCTCTCACCGCTGAATACCGTGGTTCAAATTCCGGTCACTCCATTTGAGATTTGTGCTGTACAAAGCGGAGGCGGGACAGGTTTTTCTCTGGGTACTCCGGTTTTCCGTGTCATCTTTCATTCCAGCAATACTCTCCGCTATCATTTCATTTCATCTGTTAGTCATTAATCATTGCCCCAGAGAAGTGCGACAGGCCTCGGCAGCCGGCACAATTCCTATCCTCGACGCAAGTTGGGGGGCTTCATTCATCCCATCCCTGACCCGGTCATTGACTGCAAAACAAGTCATGGTTTTCACTTTCACAAATGATATTTTAGATGCCTCAAATAGGCTCACAATTATTAAAAAATTGGTTCTAAAATACATTTTAGGCAGCTTCATTTTACATATTTTAATAAGCATTTATCAGTTAAAATGCCATAAATTGATAAGAACACTTTACGGGAAAATATAAAATATATTTCACTCACCTCTTTCCTGCAAACTTCACAGAATGTAATTGTACTATCCGATGTAAAATGAGGAAACTTCTTGTAAGCACTGTTAAATTTAATACGACTTTGAAGACGAAATTTTCGGCGCAATGTATACACTGAACAAACGGTCACACTGAAATGTTGTCACAGAATGAAGATGTTTGTTTCCAGCAGGTCAACGGAAACCGTCTGCCCCCTCGTGACATACAGACTGCAGACGTGTTTACTGCGCGACCTTCTTATGGACTTCAAGGGAGTGTGATTTACACATTTTCGCTTTTTAGATTTGTTTTGTTCGAAAAGTATTTTAAGAAACTGTTCAAGTAGTGAAACTAAGTCGGCAAATGTTTTACTTTTTTGAAAGGAGTTAAAATAACTCTTAATCGATTTAGAGAATAATAATAACTCTTATTACAATATCTGATAAATATATATTCATTACCTTACTTCTCATCTTGTCTGGTATGCCTCATTTTGGCGCTGTCATTGGTGTCTGTGGTTTCCCCATAACCATATAACGTTTCGTTGTGTTATTTGTGGATCCAACCAGCCTCTGGGCTGATGGCCTGTCAGAGAGATATATCTATTGAATTATTTAATGCTATTCCTTTCTGTACATTACTAACACTAACAACTTTATGTCATTCTTCATTGCTTTCCTGCTTCCTATACTTTCATCACCGCTCCTTAGTCTACCTTGTTTCCCTGAATGTAGGCTTACCTTCCTCCAACTCCTCTAAATAAAGCCCCGAAATGCTACGTATTATTTCGGTCCAAGTGAAGCCCATCTGAGCGCGGATCCCTATCCCTCTCCCACCTATTAAGATGGAATATCACTCCTAATTTACCATATAGCCTACTCTATAGTTTCAGTTAAATTACCCACCATCCTCCAGTAAGCATCCCTTCTGATAACAAACTCCATTCCCTTAACCTTAATACTTTCAGTTACCGGTAGACGAACTGGAACAATTAGATTTACTTTGGACGCCATTATATTTCAATAAGATGGCGGTAGCAATTGCTTGGAATGTCCTTACAGGTGAGCGTTGTATGCACCAAGAATAATTTCAATCGATGCAGAAATTCACTAATGAATTAGAGAACAGTCAATGAATCCCTGAAATCTTAAACATTTCGCTGATATTACTAACCTTTCTCTTTCTTTTAGGTGGTGTGCGTGATTAACACTTCAGAAATTATTCATTCCTTGTACCTCATTGTTGTAAGAAGAATATCTGCTGGGTTACCATCAGCTTGTCTACACAGGTATGCTCGGGACATAATTATTACTGATTATATTCTATGCTTTAATAAAGTGACAACCTCTTAGCGTACTTCCTGATTTTTTGAAAATTGAGTAATCGGAGATTGTGCGCGCGTGTGTGTGTGTGGGTGTCGTAAAATTCATTTCAAAATGTTTCATATCACTACCAATGTAGTGAAAAATGGTGAACCATGGCAAGTATACTGTTATCAACGCGGTGTTAGTCAATAAAGGGTGTATTGTTGTAATGAACTTCCAAAGCCTTCATTATAAGTTCAAGAGTAGGAAAACACTTCAAATGTCTAGAAAAACACCACTAGGGCTTAGAGAAAATGGTAGAACTATCAAACAAACGCAAGCAATTGGAAAAAGTCAATACCTCAAGCCCTGAGGCAATGATAATTGCCAAACATAAACTTCTATGGGTCTGTAATATCGCCCGCATATCTAACATGCGCCTTCTAAAGCAAGTGATGCATTCTCAAGTTAATAGTGCGATCAACAAGGACAATAAAAACGATACAAGGTCGTTCTAAAGAGTCCGATCGGCCGATGTGGCTTATTGGTCATGAAGCCCGTAACATTTTGAATATCAGTGATGAAGGAACTAGTTCGTTTAAAGAGAATGCAGGCAATAACGAGAAAATCAGCGAAGAACTCTCCATTGGGTTCTGCAACAACAAGACGTTTTGCTAGATTCAATATGCCAGCACCACGGCAGACCTTGTGGTAAGGCTATCTATGAAAACATTGTTGACAGCAATGTTGCGCTCGGAATTCTATCGTTATACTTGCCGGTGAGTAAATATCTGTAATGACTTTATACGTAAATTAAAAAACACTATCTCTCATCGTTTTGTTGTGTCAATTGGTTCTAGACATGACCTGATGCTTATATTGTTGTCGATTCTCTGCCTTTCGTATCATTTGCCTCAAAGGCATCTGGGTGACCTCCATCACCCGATCTACTCATCTGCTATATGTCCTTTCTCTTGGATTTTACCACCGAGTTCTTCCTCTACCATGGCCTTATGCAAGTTTGTCCCCTGTCGTCTTGTGATATGACCGAAGAACTGCGATCTAAGAGGTATTCTTATGCCTAGAATATTCGCGATTGATAATTTTTTCTTCTCCGTCCCCATTGCATTCTTAGTTCTTGTCACCAGCACCACATTTCGAAGGTGAAATTCTATAGCTTCTAGATCGTGCTGCAAGTGGGTTTTGGTATTTCTATATATTCCTCTGTCACGCCAGACATCTTTCACCTTTTCCACTGTACAGTGTCCATGGGCTATCTTTATCTTAATTTACTGCTCACAGCTACCGCTATCACTCAGAACTGAGCCTAGGTAAATATATTTATGAAATACATAACTACAAGTTATTCTAGATAAATGAAATGTTACCCAGCAAGACAGCTCTGCCGTATTTTACACAGTGCTAAGGACAGCTTCGACAACGGATGAGAATAATCTGAAGAAAACCACGTCCCTACCTTAAATCTCACGCTGTTACCTTAAAGTCCCTCTAGTTCCGCGTACTTTCCTTTTTTGTTCACACTTTGTTACTGAGCTGCGTGCACGTGTTTCTCTGAAGTTAAACTCTCAAGGACTACTTTGTGGTTTTTGTCAGAATACAAACACGAATATTTCTACTTCATAAAAACAAAATGTTTCTCTTCCACTTGACGATGACTATGTATATATATATTTTTTTGTGTTTTTTTTTTGTTTTTTGTTCTTGACCAATATTCGTGGGCCATAGTGGTAAATAAAATATAATTATGTGAACAGTAACTAGCACAGAAAACGGATCCTATCTGCAAGTACAAAATTATGTTCATAATTCTTCCAAAATTACAAGTCGATGACCCATGCATCTCCTATGTACTCTCAACAGCACAAAAAATTGCAATCGCAGAAGATAACTTACTTTCAGAATCTTCATGTTTGAAATAAAAACAAACAAACGAACAAACAAAAAGGAACTCCAAGGCGCAACAGCCCCGAAAGGCCATGACAGACCAAGCAACCGCTGCTCAGCTAAAAGCCTGCAGATTATGAAATATCGTATGGTCAGCACGACGAATCCTCTCGGCCGTTATTCTTGACTTTCTAGACTGTGTCCGCCATCTCACCGTCAGATAGCTCCTCAATTGTAATCACGTAGGCTAAGTGGACCTCGAACCTGCCCTCGGATCCAGGTAAGAATCCCTGACCTGGCCGGGAATCGAACCCGAGGCCTTACTACCCCTACACCACGTGACCGGCTATCATATTTAAAATAGGATTAACATACTGTGCAGGTGGTAGAATTCCAAGTATAATGTCTTCAGCCACCGATTAACCACAGTTTACGAATATTCTCACCTTCGGAGAATGTATATCTTTGTCGGCCAATTTTTATGCAGTGTGTGCAGCCTACACATCCTGATAGGAAAGTTAAGTGGACTCTTACACGGGAGAATAAGCGTATACCTCATTATAATACATTTTTGTCTTACTTTTTGATATAAACGTGTTCTTCTGAATCGGCCTCCTTGGGACCACGCTTGTTCAACTGTTGGGCTTTGATCTTGGCTCTGTATTATCGCATCTTCTCCCAGCGTAGCTACTTTCCTTCGTCTTCTTCAGATGATTCTCCTGAATATCACGGACTTCCTTCAGGATCTGTTTCACAGCCTGTCTGTTTTTAAAGTCAGAACCGCACGGCCAACTGGTACCGGGCGAGTTGGCCGTGCGGTTCGGGTCGCGCAACTGTGAGCTTGCTTCCGGGAAATAGTGGATTCGAACCCCTCTGTCGGCAGCCTTGAAATGGTTTTCCGTGGTTTCCCATTTTCACACCAGGCAAATGCTGGGGCTGTACCTTAATTAAGGCCACGGCCACTTCCTTCCCATTCCTAGGCCTTTCCCATCCCATCGTCGCCGTAAGACCTATCTGTGTCGGTGCGACGTAAAGCAAATTGTAAAAAAATGAAAGTCTGAAGCCTTAATCCCTTTATATCCATCCTTCTCAGTCTCCGTCAGCCAGGTGGCACGGGGCGATCAAGGGATGATTGTATAATAACCATGAAACTACTTGTGATAGTACCATCAAGCGGGGAACATCATGGGTCGCATTTACTTGCGAGTAGTAGCCTACCACTATGTTAGGTACACAATAGATTTGTGTTTAGTAGTAACAGAGGGTGAATCAGTATGGGTTTTACGGTACCCGCGATCAGACCACTGTGAGAAACACCACGGGTCTGGGCGTTGCCTGTGATTAGTATCACTATATCAGTGACACCGTGGGTCTGCGTTGCCTGTGACTAGTACCCACTATGTGAGGAACACCACGGGAATACCGGTGCCCGTGATTAGTACACCTAGATGAGGAAGACCATGGGTTTGCGTTGCCTATGATGGGGGAAACACCATAGGTCTGCGTTATCTGTGCGACGTACAATACTTGAGTAGTACCACAATATATGGAACACGTGAGTCTACGCTACTTTTGATTAGTACCGGAACATGACAAATACCATGGTTCTACTGCACTAGCGATAAGTACCATTATGAGGGGCCGTTGACCTGGATTTTGGACCCGTTTAGACAACAAGCGTTTTTGCTTTAGAAGCAGTCCATTGGTCAGTAATACTATTGTGTACGATAGTTTCTGGGAAGGTGGGGCATTGCGAGTCGGATCTACAGATTGTTTTAAATTCACATCCATCCAATCATTCTTAATCATCACGTTTTTTATTCTGTTCAGTGGATGATTTTGAACTTTTAAATTGTCATTACATTAAGTTTCATTTGGTACCATTAGGGGCCGATGACCTAGATGTTAGGCCCCTTTAAACAACAAGCATCATCATCATCATCATCATCATCATCATCATCATCATCATCAGTAAACTCGTGTCCTCAGCACGAGGTGGTACAGCCCTTTTCAGGCACGCCCCCAATTGAGGTGAGCTGCATGTACCGTTTCAACCATATGTCAGCTTCCTGCCATTCTTATGTTTCTGGCAGTACCAAGAATCGAACACGGGCTCCCGAGGAAGGCAGCTAATAACACTAACCGTTACGCTACGGAGGCGGCTAGTAGATATAATGTCCCAATAATACTGCACCGCGGGAGCCTCCTCCCCCCACCTTAATCTTTGCATCTTGAAATAACACTGCTCTGCATTTTGAAAACAATTTTTTTTAATATTTTAGTTTTGAATGCTATTTTCGCCTAATTTTCGGGTGCTGGTTCCAAATATTTTATCAGTTTTCTTCTATCACATCCAGGTTTAAAATGTGAAAATAGTATTTCCGTATTTACCATTGCCATTACTTTTATACCCCTCTGCGAGATCATTATCATGCTTAAGAACGTGGTGTACATTATAATTATTAACGATGTAACTGTAAACACAATGTACGTACATTTCACAAGAACTACCAACAATTGATATAACTGATATTATTTCATAGGCAGAAATGTTTTTCTTTATGCAATTCTTCAATGAGTAGTAGAAGTACTTTCTCTTCTAAGGGACGAACAGTAGTCTGCCGTCATGTTAACAGTCCAACCGCCATGGTATCTCCTTTCATGTCTTTCAAATCTTGATGAAAACGTTCACCGTGTTCTTTGATCTAAAACCTAAGACAACAATCTGGAAAATAATCAGTGTGAGCATGTGGGTAGTGTTATTTCGAACGCATGTTACAACATAGTTTTCTCAAATTTTCCAGCATGGTGTCAACAATTATTGTGTAATATGTACTCCTGTTTCCCCGGATTTTTTATAACACCTCTGTAGTTATGCCAGGCTTAATTTTCTGATTGGCTTATTCTATTTGGGTCACACCTTAACTTCCTGATCTGAGGTCCATTAAAAACAACTGCTTTCAACGTATCTGGGGTCATTCTGTGATAAATAACACACATGTACTTAAAACACTCACTGGTCTCGCCCAGGGCAGGTACAAACTGGCTCATGATACCCAATTTTATATGAAGTTGGAGGGAGAAGAATTTTTTGTGGTTTCACAAGGAGCATATGCATAACATTCTTTGTTCTGGGTGTCAAGGATCCTCTGGTTGGCCACTCCCGCCTTTGCCAGTGATTTTGTCTATCTCGAATTCAGACCCATTCGAACAGGAAGCAAGGCATTTTTCTGTATCCAATGTGTAGTCCTAGTAAAAGGTTGATAACTTCAAAGTCACAAAAGAAATCCACCCAAACTCGGAGTACATCATACACTGGAATAGAAACTGCAAATTTTCATATGATTCTTTGAATGTAGTAGAATAAGCCACTGGTACAGATCCAAGCACATTACCATCGTGGATTAAAACACCTTACAGGCTGGTTACGGAAGAATCTATGATCAGCCTCCATTCAAAAGTTACATACTTCATACCAGGCTACGTTACAAGTTTCGGTATATCATTGAAGAAGATCATAGAGCTTGCTTCTGAAAATAAACAAACTATTTCTTGTTCCCGCAATCTATAACATGAAATTTTAATGCTAGGTAACAATGAATGTCTGTCTTTCAGTACAGAAGCTAACAGTTCAGCACTTTTCTTTGGTAATGCAAGATCACGTACAAAGTCAATCAGTGTGGACTGACTAAAGTATGGGATAATGTCACTTGTATGGGTACAAACTTGTCTGTACCTGATCCACTGACGTCTGTTGTATCGCTTATTACTTCATTTTGAGGCGATGTATCGCTTGGAGATGGACGAGAAGGAACAGCTAGGCTTTCGTCATGTTTGACTGGTTTCATTACAGATCGCTAATGTGGATAAACTATATCACCTTTTTTATTAGCACTGAAACCTTGCACCTTAACCTGACAGAAATAAAAGTCATCAGTACGGTTTAATTGTTCCCTCCATAACAATGGAAGAGCAAAATAAAATGTCTTTCTTTGTCCGTTAATCCACAACCTCAATCCTTCCACACAAGTCTTACACACTTCCTGGGGTGCCCATGGTTTGTTTTCATCGCCAATCACAAGACCAACATACGGAAGGTAGGTTTCCTTGAAGAATGTTGTTATATTCAATCTTTGTTTTACACAACATCTACTTCCCACATATGTAACAAAATGCGTTCGAGTTGTTTCTTGCAACCACGTGAAGACGTTGTCGGAAGACACTATTTGTCACTTCATGCAACCGTTAAGTTCTGCACACTGAATACAACACACGTGACGTTCACTCCTTTCGTTGTTACCACTTGTAAAACAAAAAGCAAACAAATGACTTACTGTTGCAAGACAACATAAAACGGTGTAATAACACTTTAACACTAGATACTTTCCATGCAGTAATATGATACAAACACGGGATTTTCATGACAAACATAGGCCTGTTCCTGATTTTGTCAAAAAACTGATGTGATAGAAAAACTGATTGCACCGTTTAACTCAACGCACAAAATCCGTATAGGAACACGTATTCATTCGAAAACGTAATTTAAAATCAGAGCAGTGTAATGCTTCACCTACTCTAATTCTCCGAATTCTGTTTTGTACGAATTTAACCACCCATTCAAGCACTCTTTTGTCTAGTCCAATAGCCCTTGATGTTATCATCCCATAATATACCTTATCAAAAAACCGTGGATAGTTTAAGAGCAATAAAGTACATTTGACGTGATATATTGCTGGAATCCTACTAGAAGCTGAACCTCACTGAAATAACCTTTCCGGAACCTGAAATACCTTCTGTTAAACCAGTTGGTAATTTTCCTTACCGAGCAAGTTGGCCGTTCGGGTAGAGTCACACAGCTGTGAGTTTGTATTCGGGGGATAGAGGGTTCGAATCCCACCGTCGGCAGCCGTGAAGATGGTTTTCCGTGGTTTCCAATTTTCATACCTGGTAAATCCTTAGGATGTACATTAATGCACTACAATGTGATAATGTGACGTAAAACAAGTAGCAAAAATGGTCATTTCCCAAACGCGTATAATATAATCAGAAAGGATGCTTTCCCAGAGATTACATGCAACATATCTTTTCTTAAGGAACAATACAGTGTATATGACAATGCTCTTCTAGTCCATTATTTCCCTTACGTCTCGTAGTGCCTCCCAGCCTCATATGGGTATAGAGTTCATCGGAACAATTTTCACTACGTCTATTTTCCTATGCTTATGTATAAAGGAAAATGAACCTTACCGTAGAGAAGGCTACTGTAGGAATGTATGTACGTTTGTATGACATATTTACGCACTACTACAGCACAGTGTATTTAAGGTTCATTTTCCTTCTTAATGATTGGAAAATGAACACAACAAAAATTGTTCTGATTAACTGGATATCCATATGTGGCTGGGAGGTTTGACCAGTATTCAGGACAATAATGGATAAGAAGAATGTTAAGCTCTATAAATCTTTAGAATTTTTCAATCGTGAAATTACCAGCGTTTCGCCCCAGTGTAGCAGTGGGCTCATCAGTTGGAATGCTACACCTTTCCAAGACACTGGCGCTAGTGCGCCGTTGAGATAACACTGCAAGCCTCCTATGTAGGACAATACAGTGACGGTGGACTATAGGGGAAGCATGTGTCTCCACTTGTATAAATGCCTGCCTTTGGCCTATATAAAAAAAATAAGGTCCCTAGAAGGAAACCATAATTTAATTTCATCGGTTACAAATGTTAAAGAGATGCTTTCCCTAGCATTGCAACTGAAGAACCCACTGCTACACTGAGGCGAAACGGTGGTAGTTTCACGATTAAGGACTTATAGAGCTTAAATGTTTTTAACATTTGCAATCGTTGGGACTAAATTACGGTTTCCTTCTAGGGACCTTACTTTTTGAAGCAGAAAACATTGTCAGATACGAGGTATTGCTTCTTAAGCGAAGATATGTCAAGCTGACTTGCCTGTAATTATCCGCTTTATGTTTATTAGAGCTCATATAGCTAAAGTACACTACGGCTACTATAGGAACTATCCATTCATTTGGTATAGCTCCTTAATGCAAACAGCAATGAAATAGATCTTTCTGATACGGCACTATATCACCAGAAATCTTCAGATGCTTTTCTAGCTTTCAAATGCCGTATAGTTTTGTAAATAACTGTATCAATACAGGTAAATTTCAGTACTTCGCCAGTATTTTTATCCTCCCCTACCTGGATATTTTTCTTCTGTCAATTACATGGCGCTGTCTGAATATTCCAGCCTTCTACCACTACATATTTTCCAGGCAATCTTGAGCGAATTTTAGCACTTAAACTCATTCAGAATTCGAAGAAGGGCGCCTTTTATTAGAAAGTTTAGATAAATCTCCATTTATTAACTAGCTCCTGCCTTTTGGTCGTATTTACACACATGATGTTGAGATATTTTCGTTCGATTCCTTTTTTTACGTCAGGATGTCTGCACTCCAAGCTTATGCTGAAAGGAAATACTCTATACTTACAGCACGTGTCTGCCGGATGATCTTAGCATGGGCAAATATAATGTATAATATCTTTAAATTCGTAATACGTTTACATTCTTTCTAGCAAAGTCTGTTCCTGACTCAGCAGGTTTTACTAATCCCAATGTGCAACGTGTGAGATATAACTTTTGTTGACGAACACAGTTCTGAAGTAGGACTCGATCGAATCTCAGAAGACCAGACAAGTGACTGAATGGGCTGCTATATTTCTAGAAAACAGATCTCAGAGAATTAGAGTAGGCAAATCTTTATCTGACCCTGTAATAATTAAGAGAGGAATTCCTCAAGGTAGTATTATTGGACCATTATGTTTTCTTACATATATAAATTACATGAGTAAAG
Organism: Anabrus simplex; assembly: GCF_040414725.1. NCBI lineage: Eukaryota > Metazoa > Arthropoda > Insecta > Orthoptera > Tettigoniidae > Anabrus > Anabrus simplex. The sequence goes on along the minus strand of NC_090270.1, from coordinate 144,467,579 downwards.
AAGTGGAGTCAGAGATAAGGCTTTTTTCTGTATAGAGTAATAAATAAGTTACAAGATTGTGGGATACTTCAAAATGACCTCAATAATGTTGCGAGATGGACAGCATGCAATGGTATGATAAACGGGGTTAAAAACCAGGTTGTGAGTTTCACAAATAGAAAAAATTCTCTCTGTTTTAATTACTGCGTTGATGGGGTGAAAGTTCCTTTTGGGGATCATTGGAAGTATCTAGGTGTTAATATAACGAAGGATCTTTATTGGGTTAACCAAATAAATGGAATTGTAAATAAAGTTATGAGGGTGTTTACGGGCTGTAGTAAGGATGTAAAGGAGAGAGCTTATTTGTCTCTGGTGAGACCCCAACTAGAGTATGGCTCCAGTGGATGGGATCCTCACTAGGATTACTTGTTTCATGAACTGGAAAAAATCCAGAGAAAAGCAGCTCGATTGGTTCTGGGTGATTTCCGACAAAAGAGTAGCGTTACAAAAATGTTGCAAAGTTTGGGCTGGGAAGACTTGGCAGAAAGAAACGAGCTGCTCGACTAAGTGGTATGTTCCGAGCTGTCAGTGGAGAGATGGCGTGATATGACATTAGTAGACGAATAAATTTGAGTGGTGTCTTTAAAAGTAGGAAATATCACAATATGAAGATAAAGTTGGAATTCAAGAGGAAAAATTGGGGCAAATATTTGTTTATAGGAAGGGGAGGTGGGGATTGGAATAACTTACCAAGGGAGATGTTCAGTAATTTCAGATTTCTTCGAAATCATATAACAAAAGGCTAGGAAACAACAGATAGGGTATCTGCCGCCTTGGCGACTGCCCTAAATGCAGACCAGTATTGACTGATTAAAGACATGCAAATTTTTGACAAGTAGAAAGAAGTTGCATTCCTTGAATGTATCTTAAAGGCTAGTACACACCAAGCGACAAAGTTGTGGAACACGTGTATCGCGACAAGTTACAGGGATGTCCTGCGACATTTTTTCCGTGTTTGGGACTGTCGCGATACAAAAGTTACATGTCGCAGGTCTCCCATTCGAAATGGGATACATGATACAAATGTTGCGCAACATAATGTAGTCTGGACGTGTTGCGAGACAAAGACCCGGGACACGCCGATGCCAGTGTGCAGATAGCCGCCACGTGTTGGTGTTGTGTTTCGTGTTCTGTTGTTTTGCGATGGAAACCACTCTAAAAATCATTGAGGATTTACACACTCTCCCTTGTCTTTGGGATGTTATGTCTACTGAGTATAAAAACAGAGACAAAAGGAGGGAAGCAATGAAGTCTCTGGCTAAAAAGTTCACTATGTCCATTCACGAGATGGAGAAAAAGATTCACAACATTAAAAGCACATAAAGCAATTTCTTGCGACATTTCGCGCTGATTCCCGTGGTGCAACTGGTTCTATAGATGTGGACGCGGGACATTGTATCGCAACGGTCTAGGGACAGTGTCCCGCAACTGTCCCCATACAATATCCCGCGACTTTGTCGCTAGGTGTGTACTAGCCTTTACAAGAAACTATATGACATGCATTTGACAGGTTGAACATCATTGTACCATCTATCCAACTGTCTAAATCCGGCCACTCACTCCATACTCGCAATGCCATCGTTTACCATAAATAAATAAATAAATAAAGAAAGAAAGAAAGAAAGAAAGAAAGAAAGAAAGAAAGAAAGAAAGAAAGAAAGAAATAAATAAATAATATGTGTGGTTATGCGTTTAAAAGTGCCAGCAGGCATATTTTACTTCTTGAGATATTAGACACTGATAATAATACATGAAACCACCGACAATGAGAGTCTGGAAGTTCACAGATGATTGCATCATATAAAAAAGGGAACCTGTGGCTCAGACAGTTAATTATGCGTCAGTGGTCTTCAGATATAGGAATGGTACGTGGTTAGTTCCCAGCATTGTTTAACATTTTTGGCCGACTTCTCTGCCTCTCATTTAATGTAGTTCCTCATTTGACCTAATGAGAATGAATGGACCAAGATCGAACGCTCAGTCGAAGATTACAATACTTGAAAGACCCTGGAATCGAATCTAGTGCGTCTGGATAATAGGGAACCACACTATCCGATGATAGTATCATGTAATATCTTTAATTTCGTATATTTATACGTATAAATTCTTGATTCAGGTAACATAGAAGAAGCTTCACTAACTAGCTTTGTATGTTGATCGAATAGTTTTTCATTGTTTAATTATGACAAATATTCCAAGAGAAATAAAAGAATTTAACTCGTGAGCTGAAGCTCTAAAATGTTTCTTACCAAGCTTCCCTGCGTGCCTAGACATTTTTTCCGACAGTCTTATTTAACTAGCATTAACAACATAGTAATTAGGAACAGCCGAGTGTTAATTTTTGTTGCCACGCGATTTCTTTCCCGCGTTGTTAACCAGTCCACAGTAATTACTTACATTTGTGGCACGGTATGTAATTTAAGATTTTAATTGTTTTTGAATAGTTGAGGTTTATTGACCGAAACGTGAAAGGAAGTGTCAGGTTTTCTACCTTCCAAGTTCGCAAGTTTAAAGTAATTAGGTCTTTTCATTTCTTTCAAAGTATGTCTGTTGGGAAGTAGGTATCTTGAGCTGTAGATACACTCCATTTACAGTGGTATGAAAATGCTATGAAGTTACATGTTCTGTTTTTTTTATCCTCTTTAGCAACCACATCATTTAATAAAGATTTCTTAGGTTTCCTTGGTAGTTCCACCATAGAATGGTGAGGAATATCAAGAACATCCTCAAGCTAGAACAGTAAACCAATACTTGTTAATCGTACTATTGCATCTCAACAGAGAAAGTTCTAATGACACAGTATACTGGCTTATAATTTCAAAACTTCTGTGTGATAATTGTGAAGAAAAGAAAATAAGGTATTACATATGCGTTGCTCAGTGACATATCGCTTTTGAGTCAGCATTAAACATGGGAACTGTTCTTTAGGAGTGTCTGTTTAAAACGTGCAGTTTCCACTTAAAAAATGTTTTAGTATTTCGCCCGCATGCATTGCAGTAGTTGAATAATATCGAATGCCATGAGCAAATCAAACCAGAAAGATGTAATTCCTTAAAAGCAGTAGCATGCCCGATCATGGGTACGTTCCATGTACATTTTCTTACACGTTTCTTTGCGTTTTTTCACAACTTTCTCAAGGTGAAAATGGCGCCTTTTGTGCAGACACTCCTCAAGTTTAATGGTAATGCCTTTTTTGACATCCAGTCAATGGTAATGTTATAGTTAATTGCTGAAAAACATCTGGGTGTCTCGGAGCAGTCAGTTTATAATGACGTAGTATAACCTTGCATATGCACTGTGAAAATATACCGATGATTCTATTTAAAATGTACACAAAACACTATATCGTCTTTGTTCCTGTGAAAATCGCTATGTGAAATATTTTCGGCTTAGAACTTTGGACTGTCATCTAAGGTTCAATATCGTGCGGGCAGTTTCAAAGAATTTTCACTTCTGATGACATATGTGTTGCGGGTCAGTATTTCTCCGACAACATTATTACATAGCTCTTTTCGCAGGGGCAACGACGATATACTGAGATGAGATTTTAACAACATGACACAGAATTTCACGCACTACAAACCTGTTTAATTAATATAAATAGTACATAAATATATCAAAATATCAGAATGTTTTCATACCGTTTATAATGGAAGGTGAAAACCTGGTCATCTCTGTATGGACTATCACGATATTAATATAACATTTTATTGGTACAAACTTGGGAACTTTCGAATTCCTGTTCATAATCACTAATTTCATTCTGCTGGGCACAGCGTATTAAACAGTCTTGTTTTGATGTCTTAACTGCTCATTCAACCTTCATTACAATCTATGCCATCGATGCATTCCATTTAAAACTGTAGCAACAATTTACCATCTTTGTGGAAATATTATTTTACGGCAGAATGGCTGTATGTACGTACGTTTATCCTTTATTCTCGTTTCCTGATGCAGGATCGGGAATGGGATGAGATGAAATGTATGGATGGTTTTTTTACGGTCGGATGTCCATCCTGACGCCAGTGTTAATTGAGAAGCTGATGAATATCAAATGAATTATGATGCGAATGAGGACGGTTATCATTATACACTTGATATCAACTTGAGGATTCATGGAGCTGGAAAATACATATGCAAAGCAAAACAAAGTCATCTCCATACAGACCATGAAGGCCCTTGGAGGGGTGGAAGGTAACCTCAGCACTTGGTGGGGTATAGTGGTTTGCTCTGGGACAGAAAGTAACCTGGTACTCATTGGAAAATACATAGGGCTGGGTAAAATTTAAGTGATAAGGGTGAAACATGTTTAATCATTTAATACAAGAATGTCACAACTCAAAAACAGCCTGTTTTGAGTTATGTATACCATTTTATTGGTTCCTGCATGCACTTTTAATTTGTTTTTGTTTTTTAGTTATGATTTTATTGTAGTAAATGAGCGATATTGCGTGCATTCATAGATTTTGTACCGAGTATTACTACACTGAGTGATTTCGATGATGAAGTAATTGGAACAGAATTAATTACAGCTTACGCATCTCCTGAATCTATGACGGCTGCTAATAAATTAAGTTGGATTTCTAAAAGGAAAGTAAATAATGGCATAGTCATGTATTGGCTATAGTATTGAATATAAGAACAGAATTTATGTGGCTATGGCACGTTATATTTCAAATTCAGCTACCGCTGTGGGAAGGCCATTATGAAATTGAGTAAAAAGGTGAAAGGAATCGCCTATGGCAAATGAATGGGAACAGAAAACCATTATCAGGGCTGACGACTTTGAGATTCTAACCCACTCTTTCCTCGAATGAAGAGCTTGGCTCCATAGCCGTAATGCGTTGACAAGCGCGGCCACTACACTCAGTTTTACGGCGGAATGACTGTTATAATTATATTTATGTCGTCTTAATAAATTTATCATTCTCAATAGTTTAACCCCAATAATTGGTGTGGCCCAACACAAACAGTTCCCTTATGAGATGATTAAATAAAATCGGACGTGATTTCTTGTGGAAACTTCTGACGATTTTACTTTTGAGGCCTGTGGACAGTCCGTAGTCGCAACACAACTTCTCAAGCTATTTTGGAATTGCACCACATGTACCAATAAAGAGGCTGAATACACTGATAGAGAGTATTTCTCCTTAAATGACAGGATAGTTGTCATACGTTGCCTTATTTTTGTCAGTCACATCCTCTGCTTGTTCAACATTCTCTTCAAGCCAGGTTGTAGGGTGAATCATTGGAACTTTTGGAGTAGGTAATTATGTCGGTTTGGGGTAAAAATATCCAATGTAAACTAACGTAGCCAATTTGCGATGTCCGCTTATGATATGTCTACACTTCATGAATGTCCATATAATTAAATGCCTATTAGCAAAAAAAAAAAAAATCAAACTCATTCCCTGTGCGCTAATTTTATTATATTCATGTCCAATTTAAAAGAAGTTCCATTTATTATGTATCCGCAAATTTTATTACACAAAATTTTCAATGTAAAGTAGTTACAATTTATTACCCGTTGTTATTCTACCTCTTTTCTCGATGTCTCTGGCTTTACTGAAATTTAATACTTTTATGGTGTAACACACATATGTCGTTACATATCGTTACGATGTTTTCTATTATTCTTTGACTTGTACCTACTGTTTAATCTACCATTCCATTCGAACACTACCGGGTTGAGTAGCTCAGATGGTGGAGCGTGTGCCTTCTCAGCTCAAGTTAGCAGGTTCGATCCTGGTTCAGCTTGGTGGTATTTGAAGATGCTCATATACGTGTCTCGTGTCGATAGATATATTGTCACTTAAAAGAACTCCAGAGGGTCGAAATTATGGCACTTTGGCTTCTCCAGAAACCTCAAAAGTAGTTAGTGTAACCAAACATTATTATTATTATTATTATTATTATTATTATTATTATTATTATTATTATTATTATTATTATTATTATTATTATTATTATTATTCGAACACAAAAGCAGATTGACAATTCGTAAACACATTTCCAAGCAAGCTGGCGATGGTCTGGGCCGCATATCTGCAAGCTTGCATTCTGAAGATGGTGGCTTCGAACCCCACTGTCGGGAGCACTGAAGATGGTTTTATCTTTGTTTTCTCGGTTTTACACCCGGCTAGTGCTGTGGCTGTAGTTCAAGTGAGGCCACGGCAAGTGAGTCTCTTTGAGTCCAGCGGTTTTCGTTAGAGGTAACGTACGTGGAACTGGTTATAAGTAAAAATAACTTTTTCAAATTTACTAAATGTCAATATCAGACTTCTACATTCATACAATTTGTCCCATTTCATAATATCACCAGTTCATAATCACTGACAGGTTATGCAACCTAAACAATATTGTACATACATAGGCTGTGGGTGGTTAAAAGTGATTTGATATAATTTGAGGATGTTTTTGTAGAACGAGACATGTCATTCATTCAGTAATATGTGGGTTTTTTAAAAGGTGTTCCAAGTGCTACATTTCGTGTTTAAACAGACTTAGAAAAGGTAAATTAACTGAGTCTAGGTTTAAAATCAATGGCTTACGTATTAACAAAACAGAAAGTTAAAATTTTATTGTAATCCAAATTGTTTCAATACATTCATTTAAATAACCTGCACGTCGTATAATAGCGGCTTTAGACCAATGCCCAAAAATCAGCATCAAACACAAGCATACCGTGGATTCCAGCCGGTTTCACCGTAGCATACTTGCTATGGCGCGATTCTGTTAGCTCTGAGATGCTTGTTCAAATTCCCTCCCCTGAATAAGCTTTTTCCTCGAGTGTTGTTCTTAAGCCACGTACAGGTTTAGCAACGCCGCCTCGCAAAATCCATTTTAATTCGCCCGCAAAGCGATATAATTGGCTAACTTGAGCAGCTGATAACATGACAACGTCGCGAGATATCGATTTTTCTTTTTTCAAATTAGTCGTCACTATGACCAATCCTTTAACACTCATATATCTCGGTTCACGTTGTTTCCGACTACCCTGTATATTCTAGGAGAAACTTAGATACTATTCGTCATTTATCATCATCATCATCATCATCATCTGTTTACCCTCCAGGTTCGGTTTTTCCCTCGGACTTAGCGAGGGATCCCACCTCTACCGCCTCAAGGGCAGTGTCCTGGAGCTTCAGACTCTTGGTCGGGGGATACAACTGGGGAGTATGACCAGTACCTCGCCCAGGCGGCCTCACCTGCTATGCTGAACAGGGGCCTTGTGGAGGGATGGGAAGATTGGAAGGGATAGGCAAGGAAGAGGGAAGGAAGCGGCCGTGGCCTTAAGTTAGGTACCATCCCGGCATTCGCCTGAAGGAGAAGTGGGAAACCACGGAAAACCACTTCCAGGATGGCTGAGGTGGGAATCGAACCCACCTCTACTCAGTTGACCTCCCGAGGCTGAGTGGACCCCGTTCCAGCCCTCGTACCACTTTTCAAATTGCGTGGCAGAGCCGGGAATCGAACCCGGGCCTCCGGGGGTGGCAGCTAATCACGCTAACCACTACACCACAGAGGCGGCTTCGTCATTTATATTGGTGCATATTTTCTTCATTGGGTTTTCCTTGCCATATATTTTTTATTCAAAATATTTTTTTCTTTCCCGTTGCAATACACTCTTCGTTTTATAATTTGATAACAATTGTGTGGATTCTTTGTATTTTAATTTTAGATATGTTATCAAGATATTTGACTCATAAGTGCTTCTGTCTTCCTACAGATGTGTCTCCTTCATTGTTTCTCCACGCAACAAACAAAGATTCTCGTCAATTTTCGCAGAATTCTAGTAATATTCTTTGCACAAGTTTGAACATTTCGCCTTTCTGTACGGTGCATGCATTTGTAGGGTAGGATACTTACTCGCGGAAATCTTGGGGCATTGTCACCGATTCAGGATAACGTAGATTAAACTCAGAGTTGCCTCACTGTGAATTATTATTGACAGTAAAAGAAATTTAAATTTGAAGAAATGAAAATTTACTCTTTGTGGTAATAAATATTCATATTTTTAGAACTTATTATTAGTTTCCTCAGTGTTTTCGTGCACTTGCCATCCAGACGCGTTTAGAGAATAAGACCGTTGTATTTTCCTATCACAAAAATCATGGCCCAAAATATGTAATAGATTTTCTTTCATTCCGTTTGAGATACTATCATTTAATTCTACGGGAATTGGCAGAAGTTCGAAAGGAATATTTTGAAGTAGATTTATGACGAATGAGAAGTATTGTAGCATTTTGAAGTGATTCACTCCGATACAATCGATCAGATTACATTACATCATATTGTTCCAGGCGACCGGCAATGCGTGCTGGGATGAGTCACGAGGTAAATGTTCAGAATTAGACCAGAATAGAGGCGTGGGGCAGGCTTTTCAATTGATTCGTCTCTCTCTCTGAGGTTGGAGATCCCTAAGAAAGTGATTGTTTTCCTAACAATTAGCTGCATGCCATACGTGAAACCGCCTGTGGCTAGCTAAACCTGTTCGTTCTTGGGCAAGACCGGTTTAAATTCGGGTAATTATTTAAAAATTATAGACGTCCTAAGATGATGTGGGCTAGAGCTGGAGATATTTAATTAGCATTCTTATTAATAATTACATATTTAAATCGTTGACTTAACCAGCTATGATAAGTGTCCCAAGTTTGTGAGGGTAAATTAATAAACTGGTTCCTTTGGCCCGCTACGTGAGGACAGTATCAATGGCGAGCATATTATCTTCAAGACTCATTGTTCATTACTAATCGGCTACCATAAACTACACCGCACTGCAGACTACTGTCCAGAAGCCTGTTTGGGAGAAATGTGTGGAAATACGTTCAAACTGACGCCATTAAAAATGTTGTATTGAATTAATGTATTTAGAACAACTTCCCAAAGTCATTGGCTGCCACAGGACGAAGTATACCCAAACATTTTCCTTTTTAAAAAATATTTTTTATTCTCCCATTTAATTCACTTCCGCAATGTCCATGAAGGTGGTTCCTCAAATAAGATACTGAGCCTTGTACGGGCATTAAGGCGATCCGGCGTAAGGAGCGTTTGATGAAACCTAATTCCATGAAGAACTGAGAACACAGAAGAGGAATGGCTCCTGTAGCTGCTATCAGTATTCTTTGATTGTTATTTCAGACAGCTGGTACTTCCCCTTGTAATAAGGAAGTGTAGGAGAGTAGGTCCGTCTCTTTTCGAAGTTACCTTCAGTTGCCTGTCCGGAATGAGTCTCGAAACACACGGTGGAATTAATAATAATTGCAGTCTTTGTTCCAGGTGCAATTGAAATCATGTCGATACGACGGGTCCTTCCATGAAATGCTGTACCATGAACTTCTTCGTATACTGTTAGAATTTTCTGTCGAAGAAAGGAAGCAATGAAAGATTTTATTCTGTGATGTCTTGTATTACGCAGATTTTCGCTGTACGGGTAGGATCCCAAGAAATGTGCAAGGGTTTCTGTCTCGCTGAAGCAATGTCTACATCGTTACTATCTTGACATCTGTCTGGGCCGGGCTGAGTGGCTCAGACAGATGAGGCGCTGGCCTTCTGACCCCAACTTGGCAGGTTCGATCCTGGCTCAGTCCGGTGGTATTTGAAGGTGCTCAAATACGTCAGCCTCGTGTCGGTAGATTTACTGGCACGTAAAAGAACTCCTGCGAGACTAAATTCTGGCACCTCGGCTTCTCCGGAAACCGTAAAAGTAGTTAGTGGGACGTAAAGCAAATAACATTAATTAGCTCTGTCTGGTACGGCTCTTACGGCGGATGAAACAGCCTGCACTTTTATTCCTTCTCACAAATCAGCGTTGCTCAGGCCGTCATGTTTACTGATCCAGTTATTCGTCTCCATTTCTCTTCTGAGGTAAACCATACCAATTGTCGTATTTCTTCCTTCTGAGTTCTTTATGGGCTTTTCCTAATTTATACACGGATTCTTCATCGGGAGAGAGCTCAAGCTTTTGCAACCGCTGTTCCACTTAGTTAATCAGGTCTCTTGAGTAATCAATGTAGATGTTTTTGGTGGCCTAAAGTTTTCGGCAATACTTCATACGTTGAAGGATTGCCTCCCATTTGGTCACGAGTATATGATGGGAATTGTAAAATTTCTGAATATCTGCTACTAAGAGAAGCTTATCGGGATTTTATGTAGCCTTGCCGTTTGGAAGGTATATATTAAAGTTGGGTAAATGCAGTGCGAATTTATATAAATTCATGATGCGGCTGAAAGGCTTGTGATGTTGTTAATGTGTCAAACTTTGTTCTTAGATCGGTAATTCATTTTATAAGATCGAATATTGCAGAATTGTGAAACGGTACTACGAGATATATTAATGGTTCATTGACCTCTTTTAGTTGGTACTGCATCATTTAATGGTAGCTTTCATGGAAATGATAACGTTCGTGCAGAGATACACTTTTATTTAATGATAATTTTCAGACCTTTAACCATTCGTATTATAATTTGTGTGAAGTGTGCTTCCGCTGTTCCATCTTTTCCTATTGCGGGGTGAAATCCATAACGGAGATATCAGGCAACCCGGGCATGAGCGTATAGATGTACTCTTCGGATAATTCTGGTTTGTGGTCTGTGTAGTCTGTGGATAGATGATATAACATTGGAGATAGAGGGCAACCCTGTATTACGCCTTTAGCTAAGTTTACGAGAAAAAACGTAAAACTAAGCAAATTCTTCAATTGCCCCGAAAGTTGAAGCGCAAAAGGGCCCGCAAAGATTTACAATTGTGAGTCTTGGATAGCTCTATCAAATTAAAAAAAAATTTCGAAAAATCACTTTCGGCCTAAATGCAGCGTAAAATCATTTGTTTATTTGCTCGTCCTTTTATTCTAATCCTAGCCAAATTCATGTAATTAGGCCTACACAATTCTTCTTGTAATGTATTCCTTAGTCCAATACCCCGAAGCGTTTCTTGATTTTAGAAAAATGTCCACACCGAATATAGTTATAAGGGCTTAAGTGGAACTCTGCATTGACTCACATTAGCGCTCATAGTGGTATAAAAAGGCAAACTGGTAATCTAAACGACTGGATAACGATGGTTAAGAAAAGGATCGTAATGTTTAGGAATAAATAAAGAATATATTCTCATACTTTATTATATTTTATTTACCCTAAATTCGTAGCTTATGTCCCTAGGATGTTTCCAATATTGAGTTTCTTGCCTGATTTTGTCTTAGAGCGATTTGCTTCGATTCGTTTTTGGTTTCACTCTTTTAATGTTATTATTAATTTAGCAAGATGTGATGACAGGATGTTTTCGATGACATAATGGCAGTGACTTGCATTATCAAATGTCTTGCTGATGTCCGGGGAAACCACAGTAGCTTCATAGTTGTTGGGCATCACTGACGTAATAACAGGGTTTAGAAGGGAAGTATTTATGAATGTGTTGGGTGAATAAACCCTCTTTTTTGTTCGCAAAGATTGGCGTGGTTACGCAATCTACCCATTTTCCATCCAACTGCACATTCTAACAGCTCTCGTAGTGTTTACAGCTACATCCTAAAGTTTCTTCTGTTTCTCTACATTTATAAACTTCAAAAAACGCTCTAAATCACGGAATGAATTAGTCTACCGAGCTGTCCATGCCGTCTGGTCACAATGAACAGAAACTAGTTTGGGTAGATCGAACATTTAGAAAACTTGATAGTTTGAGTGCCTCACTCATTGGTATAACGTTGCTGCATGCATTGATTCTCGTCATATCTTTATTATGCAGACTTACTCTTTGTGCCATCACTGTATATAACACTCGTACCGCACACATGTGAAGCATAAAGAGGGTAGCAACTTGCAGTTTTATCACCCACTGAGTGATGATTGACAGCTATACCAAGCCTTTGATTGAATTTCGGGTTTAGATTGGCGCATGCAGCACACGGTTGAAATTACGAGTCTGTCTCTCTCGGTTCGTTCTAGCAGTAGGCTAGTTTTCCCACCATACTAGCATAGGCTCCAGCAGTAGAAGTGGAGGGGTATAATCTGACGGAGTGATTTGAAACTCGCTCACCCCACGGCTCTAGGACCGATACGTTGCGACTGAAAGCGTTTATGGCCTGAGATCTGATAAAATCTAAAACTGAGATCGGATGGAACTCATCTATACCGACATCTCACAAACGTGGGTATATCGTATTGATGAAATAAACCAATATTAGGAATAGGATACATTTTCCTGGATATTCGTTTTATAACTTTCTCATAGGTTACATTTGAGCCTTCCTTTCTTTCCCTACCAAACTAAACCTGTCCTACGCGGCCATATATGACTCTCCCCATTTTGTAAGAGTGTATGCAATGAGCTAAACAGTAGTATGATGATAATCATTGGTTCCATTTCTGATGGAATGTATCAAGCTCCCGAACACTTGCAGTAGGAGACACCTTACGTGAGCTGAGGTCAACGCTGAACATAATGAGTAAAACTATTAAGGAGTGGAGTTTTGAAGTGCGCCCGTCCTTCACATGAAGAAAACGGAGTGGCAGACTTAGGCGTGAGGCATCAAGATCGGCAGCTCCACGTGCTGACAAACTAGGGACCCCTGAAGGGAAAGATATTAGAGAAGGTTAAGTGAAACGTGCATGGATATGCATAACCCTGCGGGTAATGAGGTCGCCAATTTCCAACTTCCTGATAATTTACAGGCAGGGAACCACAGATAAAAATTTATAGCTTATTGTGTTCACGTTAATTTTTATCTGCCAGTACCCTCACTGCGCTATCGGCAATGTGCTCTACGAAATGGAATAGCTGAAAATTTATTAAGCCCGCATATTCAGAGTATGATTTATTGTTTTGAAACACGATCTTCTTGCTCGTAATAGAGTCCTAATAATATTACCGCGATGTGGAGTTAATATGAGGACAGATGGTATTCATAAAGCAAATTATTTTAATTCTCTTATGCATTTATTTCAGAAATAACATACATGCCTCGCTTAGAAATAACGTGTAAGCTTAGGCTTATACTTCAGAAGTGGATATTTTTCACTCAGAATATTCATACTTCAAAAGAGAATGTAATTCTCTCAGGAATAATATTAATCCTTCAGGGATGAATGTGTGTTCCCCTTAACGATGGCTTTGGATCTCGAGAAATGAGGCTTAGCTGGGGGATTAACCAGCGGAGCAAGAGTCTTCTGAGTTGATGATGATGATGCTTGTTGTTTAAAGGGGCCTAACATCGAATGTCATCGGCCCAAGTCTTCTGAATTAAGAGAAAATTAAAACCAGCTGGTTTTCTTGAAGACGTCTGCTACTTGTAGTATAAAGTTTGGGAAAGTCGGGTAATAACCCCGTGCATTTCAGTTGCTCAACACACGATGAATTCGAAAATTAATTTCAGCTAGATGATAAATATGAAGATGATGAGGAGACTAACCCTTAGGTAGACATCAAGCAAGAAATAATAGATAACATTCATTATGCTACGAGTATCGTTTGTTTTGTCGAATATCGTATAATGAGACTCGCAAAGAACGCTCAATAAGTGATATGATATTAGTATTACGTCATATTTGATTGTTATTGTACTAATGGTAGCTGGTAGGCACACTGTAAATGTTTAAAAATTGTAGAAGTGACTGCTAACCTATTGCCAAATTCATTACAAAACCACATTCTTGCACAGATACCAAATGACACTGGATATTTTTTTTTTGCTAGTTGTTTTACGTCGCACCGACACAGACAGGTCTTACGGCGACGATGGGACAGGAAAGGGCTAGGAGTGGGAAGGAAACGGCCGTGGCCTTAATTAAGGTACAGCCCCAGCATTTGCCTGGTGTGAAAATGGGAAACCACGGAAAACCATTTTCAGGGCTGCCTACAGTGGGATTCGAACCTACTATCTCCCGAATACCGGATACTGACCGCACTTAAACGACTGCAGCTATCGAGCTCGGTACACTAGATATCAAACATCATTCACTCGTCCTAATAGGCCTGTATGAAGCTGATGTGGTAAGACTTAACATCAACACAGCTATAAGAGTTGTAATAATAATAATAATAATAATAATAATAATAATAATAATAATAATAATAATAATGTTTGCTTTACGTCCCACTAACTACTTTTATAGTTTTGGGGGACACCGATGTGCCGGAATTTAGTACCGCTGGAGTTCTTTTACGTACAAGTAAATCTACCAACACAAGGCTGACGTAGGCCCTATGTAAGCACTTTCAAATACCACCGGACTGGGCCAGGATCGAAGCTGCCAAGTTGGGGTCAGAAGGCCAGCACCTCAACCGTCTGAGCCACTCAGCCCGGCAGTTATAAAATGAATACAATAATGTTATTTGCCTTTAGTACTTAACATTTGAAAATATCAAACCGTTAAAGATAAGAAATGTAGGCGCTACTGAAAATCCAACTACTGACTTCCGTAGAACGGTCTTACGTTGTATTTCTGGAGTTGTTTTGATCGCTATCGTACATTAATTTACTGTAAGAATCGATTAAGTAAAATACAATGTAGGGGATATATTGTTCTCCTTACAAAATGAACTTGAAAAGCATAATAATTAATGGCGTATGGTCTCCGGAGAAGCCTGGTAGAATCATGTGCAGTTGCCCACAAATACAGACAAGAAGAATAACCCATATCCATTTTGATTTACCTGAGGAATGACATACTTGTTTTTTGTATTGAGCGCTACAGAAAGAACATTTGATGCTGTGCGAGCTCATTGTCATCAGGACGCCGGTAAAGGAACCTGTATTAATATGAGAGTAGAGAGACTGCCGTATTATATTTCTGTGAGAAGACTTTAAAAAACTACCTGCTGTCATACTGCTTCATTTTAACTGTTAATTGTGAAATTTTAAAGTAGAAATTTGAAATTGTGAAATTTTAAATTTGTTTCATCCGGCAGAAACTGAAAAAAAAAATGAAAATTCGTTAACATGTGTTGAAGTATTTATTCCATCATTTAATCAAACTGAATGGCTCAGATGGTTGAACACTGGCTTGGTAAGCCTAAGTTGTGGTGGTGGTGATTATTGATTTAAGGAAAATCAGGGACCGGCCCCGCGGTGTAGGGGGAAACCGCGTCCGCCTGTCACCCGGCGGTCCCGGGTTCGATTTCAGGCCGTGTCAGGGTTTTTTAACTATGATGATTAATATCTCTGGCCTGGGGACTGGGTGTTTGTGACGTCTTTACTTTTCCTTTCCTCACACACAACATTCGGTTCGATACTAGCTCAGTCGGCTCCTATCAGAAGGTATTTAAATACACCAGACTCGTGTTGGTAAATTTAC
Organism: Anabrus simplex; assembly: GCF_040414725.1. Taxonomy (NCBI): domain Eukaryota; kingdom Metazoa; phylum Arthropoda; class Insecta; order Orthoptera; family Tettigoniidae; genus Anabrus; species Anabrus simplex. The sequence goes on along the minus strand of NC_090270.1, from coordinate 144,452,249 downwards.
TAGTTTGTAAAAAATCCTACTGTCAACAGCCCTGAAGATATTTTCCGTGGTTTCCCATGTTCATACCAGGAAAATTCTGGGGCTGTACCCAAATTAAATCCAGGACAGCTTCCTTCTCGCTTTCAGCTTTAATATCTGATCATCGCCATAAGACCTATATGTGTCGTTGCGACGTAAAGCAAATTCTCAGTTCGTAAAGAATAGGCCTACTCCTACGGGAAGAAGTTTCGGAACCACTTCGTCACTGAAACTCGCAAAAGTGGTTGGTGGTACGAAATAGTTTTTAGGCAACATCCATCTTACAAGTGAGATTTTGAAAAGAGTGAGGTGAGCTTGTTACTTTACTGGCTGTTGCGTAAAATAATTTATTCCATAGTACAGCGAATTTAGTTATTTTAAATTAAATATTTTATTACAAATAATTTTGACACGTCACCACCTAAATCATGCATGATCGAGGTGACCGTGACAAACACAATCTGTATAACAATTCATGAAAAAAAGATTGACACTGAACAGCCAAATGATACACATGGAGGGAAGTTCAAAAAATCAATACTCAAGGGGAAATTTGAGCCAGCCAGAGAAGCAGTTGGTAAGTGAACCAGAGTTCAACCATTCACAAACGTTTTTTACGCATACGGAAAGTACTTACTGAAGCTAATTATATTTTTAAATGTACACATTGCACTGATGTCCTATAAATAGGACACTTAAATATAAGCACAACCTAACTGGGGCACAGGCCTTAAATTAAATTCATTTTTGTGTTAGATCGTTTAAGTGATCCTTTTTGAGTAAGAACATTCGAAATGTAAATAATTCCCTTTTTCCGAAAATTATAAAAAGCTAATAAACGTACTTACTTGTAGACATTGTGAAGTTGCCGTGTAGTAGTCTTCAATACTGTGACTGGCGGAAGGAGACGAACCAAATTTGTGAATTTGTGGATAGGAATTGTTCTATGAAGATTGCAGAAAGCCATGTAATGGTGCTTTTCGACATAATCGCAGAGAAACCACTACATATTACCTTAATAAATGTGCCTTGCTTTCTGTCCTTTGGATAGGACATTGAGAAAAAATGGGTTAACATTGTCGTTGCGCCTGAGAAAACCGCTATGTGATAATGTTGTGAGAAGAATACTCACCCGCAGCACATATCGTTGCTGTTGTGCCAAAACCGCGAATGTGACAATGCTATTCCTATCCATTATTTCCCCTAAGACTGGTCACGCCTCCCAGTCACATATTGATACAAAGTCCTTCAGAACAAATTTCGTTGAGTTCACTTTCCAATGCGGATGTGTAAAGGAAAATGAACCTTAAATACATCATACTCTAGGAGTGGGTAAATCATGTCATGCAAACGTAGATTCCTACAGTACGGCACAGAAAGATTAATTTTCGTTTACACATTCGCATAGGAAAATGAACTCAACGAAATTTCTTCTGATATACTGCATAGGACATAGTAGCGAGAATGTTTTGAAGTTACTCGCACAATAATGCATGTAGAGGATAGAATAACATTCACCTGTCATAAGAGGCGACTAAATGGACTCGTAACTTGTGGAACATGGATTAACGACCATGGGGCGCTTAGCTGAGTCCTGGCATTGCTTCCACTTACTTGTGACAGGCTCTTCACTCTGACCTATCCTATCCGGCCTTCATTCGTCAACTCTTGTACTTTTCCGACCCCAACGGTGTTAGGTTTCCGAGGCCAAGGGGACTCTTTCATTTTTATACCGTTCGTGTACCTTGCCTTTCTTTCGCCGATACGTTTATATTTGAAGTGTTGGCCAGATAGTGTGCAGGTATGGGAATGACACTTTGTCAGCATAACGAAAGCCTCAACCGTACTGCTTGGCTTTCATGCTCGGGTTCGCTGCCTCTATAGCTCTTAACTTGGTTTAACGAGGCCGAATGAAGCCCTGTACAGACCTCGATAAAGATTTTAAATCCTTGAATTGACAGCAATCAAACACAGAACCTCCCGGTGAAGGAAAAATACAGTATCTCTGCACCATGGGGTCAGTGATATCCACTTCTAGGAGCTAAAACCCTTACACTTCATTGACGTTCAAAGCTCAGTATCAATAGAATGTATGTTACCTAGTTATAATATTGGCCCTGCAATATGGTTATCAACCTAAATATTTGCTTAATCCCCTATAGGTTATTTTCTTCCAACCCTTCTTGGCTTGATTTTCAGGTTTTGAGTTTTGAAACAATGTGGCACAGAATGTCACCCTTCACTCAGATTTTTTTTTTTTTTTTTGCTAGTTGCTTTACGTCGCACCGACACAGATAGGTCTTATGGCGACGATTGGACAGGGAAGGGCTAGGAGTGGGAAGGAAGCGGCCGTGGCCATAATTAAGGTACAGCCCCAGCATTTGCCTGGTGTGAAAATGGAAAACCACGGAAAACCATTTTCAGGGCTGCCGACGGTGGGGTTCGAACCTACTATCTCCCAAATACTGGATACTGGCAGCACTTAAGCGACTGCAGCTATCGAGCTCGACAAAGGGTGTGTTCTGCCCGAAGGGAGGTTGGAACCTCCGCAGAGGTGTGCCTGAGCCGGAGTTTACGTGCGGTAGGGTGGCCAGTTCCTTTCCGCTCTTCCATTCCCTTACCCCCACCAACAGCGCGTGGCAACCCATCCACTTCTCGACCACGCCCAATGTTGCTGAACTTCGGAGATCTCACGGGATTCGGTGTTTCAACACGGCTACGGCCGTTGGCAAACCTTTTCTTTGGTTTCTTTGGTTAGGGGTTTAACGTCAATAACACATTTCACGTACGTAATCTTACTCTCAAGGATGAATCTTGTTTTTTACATGAAATTTCTATGCTGTTTTTATTCGGGTGAAAGCAGAGTTTCAGAAATATTTCATTCCTGCAACTCACCGCTCTGGTACGGAGCTGTTAAAATGATTATATGGTTTGGATTCAAACCACGTCAAAATCAACTTGATGAGCATAAAAACCAAGTAAAATCAAAGTCCAGCCTCTCTTAGGGAGTTAAAACTCTTCATCCATCACGCTATAGAGAAGAACCGGGGACAAATAATTGGCCTTGCAGAGTTGCATGTGCCCAAGTAGAGCAATTCGTCTGCACGGAAAGAGAGTCCTACTTAAAAGTTGTTCTGGTAAACGTACAAATGACGAGTAATAACAATATTTAAGCATCGAAATTATGTGGATCTGAAACTCACGTTTCACATTCGATAGGCCTACTTGAACTCTGTCATTAAATGTTTTTAATTTGGTAGTTAAGAGAGATTACACTAATTATAATAATTGAAATCAATTATATCATTCCTTCAAGGTCGACAGACGGCGAGAATGTCTCTAATGAAAAGGACATTGAATACAATGCTACGGTAACTAACGATTTCTTTAAATTACACGTAATTCTTTTCCCCGAATATGTCGTAACATGAGGTAAAAAATCGAAAGACGAGAAGAAATATTTCACACACCATGTTATGGAGTGTAATACAAATATTGCATGTCCCTTCATGAAGCTTTGGGGTATTTTGAATCGCTATAAGTGGATTGTTCATAAATTTACCATTTAATCAGCGTATTGACAAAAACTTAAAATATATCTTGAAGACAAATGCATACTACTTGGTGTCTTCAAGTGTGCCTATAATATAACTATTTCTACTAGTGCAATGATCTTGTCTAGAACGAAGGTAGAATACTTCTAGACCTATCTCTGGTTATTGAAGTACTGTATACGGAATGTTGGTCCACATGGCGTCTATTCATGTAAACGCTTGAAAATGCGAAAATTAAGAAAATCACAACTGTAACAGGCAGTTCCATATTTCTTTATCTTTGGTCAGAAGGTTGGTACAAATTTTCCTTAAATCGAGTAAAAATGTAAAACCGAGCGTGTAACTCCGATATTTCCCATTTCCGCATCAGGCAAATTCAGGGGCTGCACCTTACTCAAGGCCACGAACGCTTTCTTCCTGCTCCCAGTCCTTTCCTATCCCACCGTCGCCATATGACCTGTCTGTGTCGGTCCGACGTAATGCCAATTTAAAAAAAAAATTAACAAAGCGTCAGTGCTCAAATATTGTAGCGGTAAAAATGGGCATCAATTTTGAATTTATGTGAATTTATTATGTTGACGTCTATAATTTCGAAACCGTACTTGGGCCGGTGAGCGTTACGAAAACATGGAAGTTTAAATAATTTCTAGAACACTCGCGACGACAGTGTACAACCTCTCATTTAAAAAATAAGTATCAGCGTACCTAGGTACAAGTCTCTGTCCTCGGTATGATGTCATCTGGTACTAGAATAGTGCTGCCATCTGTAGGTACTATATTTGCCGTGCCACGCGGGTAAAACTTAGTGTAGCTCTGCAATCCGTCGTGTAAGATATTGACGGATTCGTTTCGGTGAGTTCTACAAGTAAACAGCAAAGAAAGTCAAAGAGCAAGTCTTTGAGAATCTTGTGGTGTGAAGAGATAGGAAGTGTATTTATTTCGCAAAATATCGTGACTTATCTATATAAATAAAATTGTTTCTGTTTGTCTGTTTGTCTGTCTGTTTGTCTGTTCCACCATCACGTCGAAACGGCTGGATAGATCTCAACCAAACTTCATATTTAGAGTATACTGACCCCGGGGAAGGTTTCGATATGCATATCATTTTAAAATCTTTGAAAAGACGGGGGTTTTATAGGAAAAACGGTTTTCCTCCATTTTCTCTTATACTATTATAGGCAAAATATCGAATTTGTCGTATAAGGACGAGACAAAGCTCAATTTAATCCTCTTGACGCAAAGAACAAAACTCGGTAAGCCCTACGGGCCCGAAAACCATGTTTTAAGGCCCTAAAACCAACCGTTACGGAGATATTGGCACCACACTACCCCTGCTCTAGGAATCGGATAAAGAAATGAACTGCCGTAACCATGGCAACGTCAGCTCCAGGATTCTAGAGCAGTGAGATTATGCATGTACGTTTGGGCATAGCTGTCAACCAAAATAGGTACAAATAAGACTTAATATATGGAAAAATATACTGTTGTGTAAGGCACTCATAGGACTCCTTTGGGCGGGGATGGAAAGGGGGTGAAGAACGAGTGTAAAAATCTTACTATATATAGAAATGGAAGTGTGTGTGTAAATGACACATCTCCAACTAAACCACTGGAGCAATTTCAACCAAACTTGGTACACGAATCACTTACTATCGGGAGACGATCACTGTGGGGGGTAAGCCATCCCTAGCGCCCTTAAGGGAGAGGGTCAGGGGGGTGGTAGTTACAATAATAATCGAGAATAGTGTCGAATTCATAGTTTTCGGGGTCGCTGAGTTGAAAAGTGATACTCTAGAATTTTTTTAAAATCCAGCCCCCTTTTAGGTTGGGAGCAAAGGGTGGGGGGGTGGGGTGAGATATAGAAATAATTAAAAACAGTTTCGAATCCATAGATTTCAGGGTCTCTGAGATGAATAGTATTACTCCGGATTTTTTGCAAATCCAAGTGGGGAGCGAAGGGGTGAGATATAAAATTAATCGAAAAACTACATATAAAAATATTATCTTCTTCTTCTTACTATATATAAAAATTGATGTATGTGTGTGCGTGGGTGTGTGGGTGTGGGTGTGTATATGACACATCTCCTCCTAAACCACTGGAGCAATTTCACCAAACGTGGTACACTTATCAATTAGTATCAGGAGACAAACCGCGTGAGGGTAAGACACCCCTAGCACCCTTTTGGCAGGGGGCGAGGGGAGTGGTATAAAAATAATCTTATAAATAAAGTTGTTCGTTTCTGTTTGTCTGTTTGTCTGTTTGTCTGTTCCACCATCACGTCGAAACGGCTGGATAGATCTCAACCAAACTTCATATTTAGAGTATACTCATCCCGGGGAAGGTTTAGATACGCATATCATTTTAAAATCTTTGAATACACGGGGGGTTTATAAGAAAACCAGAATGGTTTTTCCACCATCACGTCGAAACGGCTGGATAGATCTCAAGCAAACTTCATATTTAAAGTATACTCCTCCCGGGGAAGGTTTCGATATGCATATCATTTTAAAATATTTGAATACACGGGGGGTTTATAGGAAAACCAGAATGGTTTTTCCACCATCACGTCGAAACGGCTAGATAGATCTCAACCAAACTTCATACTTAGAGTATACTCCTCCCGGGGAAGGATTAGATATGCATATCATTTTAAAATCTTTGAATACACGGGGGGGGGGGTTATAGGAAAACCAGAATGGTTTTTCCACCATCACGTCGAAACGGCTGGATAGATCTCAACCAAATTTCATATTTAGAGTATACTCATCCCGGGGAAGGTTTCGATATGCATATCATTTTAAAATCATTGAATACACGGGGGTTTATAGGAAAATCAGAACGGTTTTTCCACCATCACGTCGAAACGACTGGATAGATCTAACCAAACTCCATAATTAGAGTATACTCATCCCGGGGAAGGTTTCGATATGCATATTATTTTAAAATCTTTGAATACACGGGGGGTTTATAGGAAAACCAGAATGGTTTTTCCACCATCACGTCGAAGCGGCTGGGTAGATCTCAACCAAACTTCATATTTAGAGTATACTCCTCCCGGGGAAGGTTTCGATACGCATATCATTTTAAAATCATTGAATACACGGGGGGTTTATAGGAAAAGCAGAATGGTTTTTCCACCATCACGTCGAAACGGCTGGATAGATCTCAACAAAATTTCATATTTAGAGTATACTCATCCCGGGGAAGGTTTCGATATGCATATCATTTTAAAATCTTTGATTACACGGGGGTTGATAAGAAAACCAGAATGGTTTTTCCACCATCACGTCGAAACAGCTGGATAGATCTCAACCAAACTTCATATTTAGAGTATACTCCTCCCGGGGAAGGTTTCGATATGCATATCATTTTAAAATCTTTGAATACACGGGGGTTTATAGGAAAACCAGAATAGTTTATCCACCATCACGTCGAAACGGCTGGATAGATCTCAACCAAACTTCATATGTAGAGTATACTCCTCCCGGGGAAGGTTTTGATATGCATATCATTTTAAAATCTTTGAATACACGGGGGGTTTATAGGAAAACCAGAATGGTTTTTCCACCATCACGTCGAAACGGCTGGATGGATCTCAACAAAATTTTATTTAGAGTATACTCATCCCGGGGAAGGTTTCGATATGCATATCATTTTAAAATCTTTGATTACACGGAGGTTTATAAGAAAACCAGTATGGTTTTTCTACCATCACGTCGAAACAGCTGGATAGATCTCAACCAAACTTAATATTTAGAGCATGCTCCTCCCGGGGAAGATTTCGATATGCATATCATTTTAAAATCCTTGAATACACGGGGGTTTATAGGAAAACCAGAATGGTTTTTCCACCATCACGTCGAAACGGCTGGATGGATCTCAACCAAATTTCATATTTAGAGTATACTCATCCCGGGGAAGGTTTCGATATGCATATTATTTAAAAAATTTGAATACACGGGGTGTTTATAGGAAAACCAGAATGGTTTTCCCACCATCACGTCGAAACGGCTGGATATATCTCAACCAATCTTCATATTTAGAGTATACTCCTCCCGGGGAAGGTTTCGATATGCATATCATTTTAAAATCTTTGAATACACGGGGGGTTTATAGGAAAACCAGAATGGTTTTTCCACCATCACGTCGAAACGGCTGGATAGATCTCAACCAAATTTCATATTTAGAGTATACTCATCCCGGGGAAGGTTTCGATATGCATATCATTTTAAAACCTTTGAGTACACGGGGGGTTTATAAGAAAACCAGAATGGTTTTTCCACCATCACGTCGAAACGGCTGGATAGATCTCAACCAAATTTCATATTTAGAGTATAGTCATCCCGGGGAAGGTTTCGATATGCATATCATTTTATAATCTTTGAATACACGGGGGTTTATAGGAAAACCAGAATAGTTTATCCACCATCACGTCGAAACGGCTGGATAGATCTCAACCAAATTTCATATTTAGAGTATACTCCTCCCGGGGAAGGTTTCGATATGCATATTATTTTAAAATCTTCGAATACACGGGGCGTTTATAGGAAAACCAGAATGGTTTTTCCACCATCACGTCGAAACGGCTGGATATATCTCAACCAAACTTCATATTTAGAGTATACTCATCCCGGGGAAGGTTTCGATATGCATATCATTTTAAAATCCTTGAATACACGGGGGGTTTATAGGAAAACCAGAATGGTTTTTCCAACATCACGTCGAAACGGCTGGATGGATCTCAACCAAATTTCATTTTTAGATTATACTCATCCCGGGGAAGGTTTCGATATGCATATCATTTTAAAATCTTTAATACACGGGGGGGTTTATAGGAAAACCAGAATGGTTTTTCCACTATCACGTCGAAACGGCTGGATAGATCTCAACCAAACTTCACATATAGAGCATACTCCTCCCGGGGAAGGTTTCGATATGCATATCATTTTAAAATCTTTGAATAGACGGGGTGTTTATTGGAAAACCAGAATGGTTTTCCTCCATTTTCTCTTATACTATTGATTTTCTGTAAACTTCGTTTACCGTACGTGAAACGTCTCTTCATTATAAACAACTTTCGTTATGTTTATAATTTACCTTACTCTTTACATGACGGAGAAATTTACAATTTTCTGCTGGTACCATGCTCTGCATTGAGTGACCGACAGACCGACAACGAACCTACAGGTTACCATGGCAACGTCTCTGCATGCCAGCAGGGAAGTAACGTATTGCCATTTTCCTCATTATGCTTTTAAATTCTTGGTTGTTCCTTGGGTAGAATGCAAGAAAGGCGTCAATCGGCCTATCTGCGGGATATTGGCGGAATATCGTTGGATGTTATAACCGCCTTCGAATAGATTAAATAATAACACCATTAGTCATCTTCTTATTATTTGTTTACCTAGGAATCAATGGACCTAAATTGCTCCTCTGTTACCGTTTTATTATATCCATAACTCACACTAGCATAATTTATGGAGGGGCATTTGTTTTTCCAATACATTAACTTGGCATTTACATATTTGTCGTTTTCCGGCTGTCCTCAGTTATAATCCATTTTCTATTACTTTCAACTATCTTAACTGTATTATTTTCTTCCTTAATTACGCCGTATGTACGCGAGTGCTACAAACTACTGGATGTATTTCCACCAATACTCATATTTAGAATACACCTGTCCTTGATAGATTTTAGGGCAAATATTGTTTCTAAATCCCTGAACTGACTGGGGGTTTATACGAAACCGAAACAGTGATTTTGCACTTCCACAAAATATACACTACCAACGTTAATTTAAATCTACCTGCCTTGGTAGAAATTAATTTCTAAACCTTTTTTCTCATGTGCATCATTTCGATACGAGGATTAATAAGGGAGATATCATTAACGGACCGTTTTTTTGTACAAGTCCCATCGGACTTAACTCACGAGCGGGTGCGTGTAAAGCGTATTCCTTACAACTTGAAAACTACTGAAGACATTCGAACCAAAATTCATATTTAGCATCCACCTGTCCAAAGGTAGGTTTTAAACGTAAATAACATTTCATATTCCCGAATGGACTGGCGGTTTATAGGGAACCGAAATGGTGATTTTACTCTTGCACAATATATAGAGAACAAGACCAACCTGACTGGAAATCGACCAAACGTGATGGAATTCCACCTCTAAACCTTTTTTTCATGTGCATTTTTTCGTCAGGAGGATTAATAAGGGAGATATCATGAATGGTCAGTTTTGCAGGTTAAGTCCAGCGGCCATAACCAAAAAGGTGTTTTACATGGAGCAGATTCCTTATCTATATAAATCAAATCGTAACGACTGTGTGCCTCTATACTGACTATTTTGGCGAAATTTTCGTACAGCTTTCCGTTTAAGGGGTAATAATGACCATCTGCATAATTTTTGGTTTAGTTTCTGAAAGTCCTAATTTTTACCCGCCTCGCCGAAAATCCAGATTGCGGCATAATCTGCCAGAAGAAAAAGAAGATAATTGAAATTTGACAAAATTATACGTTTTAGCCTGTAACGAACGGAAAACATCCAAGATCATTAAATTCTTCACTTTTTATCCCCGAAGAATATCGAAATATGCAGGCAATTTTAATAATGGTGCAGACCTTCTGAAATTCCTATCGCATAACAGATTGCACAATCTCCGTTCAATTTGGAATGATCTACAACCTTGGTCTTATTACTCTTTGCCGTATCTGTATCAATTTTACGTTTGATTTTTCTCTATTAATGGATGTTAAGTCAATTTGGAATTTTCACATGCATAATTTACACCTTCGATTACTTATATGAAATACAGAATCATCAAACTCTTCACGAAAATTGGCCCACCCAGTAGCCATATATGAGCCAAATGCTATGTATATAGCTGTCACATAATTATCCGAAAAGTAATGTAATGTGAGATAATCTTACAAGAACGTTACCCTGTTCCACGTTTCTAACTCAATCTGACCCAAGAATAGATTACATATCATAGGACCAGCCATTTAGGCCACTAAATCCGGCGTGTCTTATGGTATAATCCTTTGTCGATATGACGTACGTTTAGTAGCAGTTAATCTGTAAATGAAGGTCTTCAGTATTGTAAACACGCATATAGTTTCGTATGTCGATCTATATATATTCACTGATGTCGATTTGTAGCGATCGAGAAAGGGTGGGTCTGCTATTGTAATCAGTACTCCCCACACCGACTTTGACTGGCAGTATGAAAGGGTTCCTTCTCCAACTCCTGTGTAACTGTCATTAGTAAGGAAGGTCTACAATTGTAATGAATAGTTCACTTCTCGATTTGACTTGCAGAAGGCAAGTGAGCATGCAGTTTTGTTTAAAACTCCCCTACCCGATTGTGTTTGGCAGTAGGCAAGGGTGCCCGCCATTATAAAGAAATGTCCTCATCTAAAATGTGACTGGCATTAGGCATAGTGGCCTGCTATTTTGATGGAAACTCACCAACTTGGTGTGACTGGCAGTAAGCTGGCTGAAAGTAGGAAAATGGGCCTGACATTATAATGATAACTGCACAACTTAATTTCGAGTGGTAGTAGGGTAATTGCATGCCATTATAATAAAAACTCTAATCTGTCTGGAAGTAGGAAAGGGGGGCTGCCATTTTAACGAAAACTCCCCAAATCGATTCTGTCCGCATAGTAGGCAATGGGGCCTGCAATTATAACGTAAACTTCCCAACTCGATTGTGAATGGCAGTAGGCAGTGAGCCTGCCGTTATATCACAAATCCATAACAAACACTTTACATTGGAAACAACGTACGGGGACCTCCCCATGCTCTTTCTCGGATAACGCTAAGAGACATGCAATTTTAAAACAATCTTATTTACTGCATGCACACTATTTACTTCGATATTCGAATACAATGTAGAATACCGTAGCGAAGCACGGGTACATTCGCTAGTCTATATAAATAAAATTGTTTCTGTTTGTCTGTTTGTCTGTCTGTTTGTCTGTTCCACCATCACGTCGAAACGGCTGGATAGATCTCAACCAAACTTCATATTTAGAGTATACTGAGCCCGGGGAAGGTTTCGATATGCATATCATTTTAAAATCTTTGAAAAGACGGGGGTTTTATAGGAAAAACGGTTTTCCTCCATTTTCTCTTATACTATTATAGGCAAAATATCGAATTTTTCGTATAAGGACGAGACAAAGCTCAGTTTAATCCTCTTGACGCAAAGAACAAAACTCGGTAAGCCCTACGGGCCCTAAAACCAACCGTTACGGAGATATTGGCACCACACTACCCCTGCTCTAGGAATCGGATAAAGAAATGAACTGCCGTAACCATGGCAACGTCAGCTCCAGGATTCTAGAGCAGTGAGATTATGCATGTACGTTTGGGCATAGCTGTCAACCAAAATAGGTACAAATAAGACTTAATATCTGGGAAAAAAATATACTGTTGTGTAAGGCACTCATAGGACTCCTTTGGGCGGGGATGGAAAGGGGGTGAAGAACGAGTGTAAAAATCTTACTATATATAGAAATGGAAGTGTGTGTGTAAATGACACATCTCCAACTAAACCACCGGAGCAATTTCAACCAAACTTGGTACACGTATCACTTACTATCGGGAGACGAGCACTGTGGGGGTTAAGCCATCCCTAGCGCCCTTAAGGGAGAGGGTCAGGGGGGGTAGTTACAATAATAATCGAGAATAGTGTCGAATTCATAGTTTTCGGGGTCGCTGAGTTGAAAAGTAATACTCTAGAATTTTTTAAAGTCCAGCCCCCCTTTTTTTTTGCTAGGGGCTTTACGTCGCACCGACACAGATAGGTCTTATGGCGACGATGGGATAGGAAAGGCCTAGGAGTTGGAAGGAAGCGGCCGTGGCCTAATTAATGTACAGCCCCAGCATTTGCCTGGTGTGAAAATGGGAAACCACGGAAAACCATCTTCAGTGCTGCCGATAGTGGGATTCGAACCTACTATCTCCAGGATGCAAGCTCACAGCCGCGCCTCTACGCCTCTACGCGCACGGCCAACTCGCCCGGTAGAGCCCCCTTTTAGGTGGGGAGCAAAGGGTGGGGGTGAGATATAGAAATAATAAAAAATAAAAAATAAACAGTTTCGAATCCATAGATAGTAGGTTCGAACCCTACTGTCGGCAGCTCTGAAAATGGTTTTCCGTGGTTTCCCATTTTCACACCAGGCAAATGCTGGGGCTGTACCTTAATTAAGGCCACGGCCGATTCCTTCCAACTCCTATCCCTTCCCTGTCCCATCGTCGCCATAAGACCTATCTGTGTCGGTGCGACGTAAAGCAACTAGCAAAATAAAAAGAATAAAAATGTTTGTTTGTTCCACCATCACGTCGAAAGGGCTGGATAGATCTCAACCAAACTTCATATTTAGAGTATACTCACCCCGGGGAAGGTTTCGATATGCATATCATTTTAAAATCTTTGAAAAGACGGGGGTCTATAGGAAAACCACAACGGTCTTCCTCCATTTTCTCTTATACTATTGATTTTCTGCAAACTCTGTGGACCGTATGTGAAAGGTCTCTTCATCACAAACAACTTTCGTTGTGTTCATAATTTACCTTACTCTTCAAATGACGGAGAAATTTACTATTTTCTGCCGATACCATGCTCGGCATTGAGGGACCGACAGAGCGATAACGAATATATGGGTTACCATGGCAACGTCTCTGACTGCTTGCCAGCAGGGAACTAACGTATTGTCATTTTCCTCATCATTCCTTTAAATTCGTGGTTGTTCCTTGGGTAGAAAGCAAGAGAGTCGTCAATCGGCCATTCTGCGGGATATTGACGGAATATCATTGGAGGTTATAACCGTCCTCGAATAGCATAAGTAATAACACAAATATTCATCTTCTTATCTGATTACCTAAGAATCCCTGCGCCTAAATTTCTCTCCGATTACCGCTTTCTTATATCCATAACTCACTCCGGCATAATTTATTGAGGAGCATTTGATTTTCCAATACATTCACTTGGTATTTATATATTTGTCGTCATCCGGATGTCCTCTGTTATAATCTATTTTCTATTAATTTCAACTTACTAAACTGTATTACTTTCTTCCTTAATTACCACGTATGTATGCGAGTGCTAATCCCGAATGCTGTACACTCTTTCCTTTGAGGAAATATTCTAAGCTATGCAAATGTATAACTTCTGGCCCAGGAAAATTCCGAAATATGGATGCAATTTTAACGGCGGTGCAGACCTTCGTTTCGGGGTAATTGGTGGCTAATCAGTAAGTCGTATCAAAAGTCACAAAGCAAATTGCGTTTCATTTTGGAGAGATCTACAACTTTTGTCCTGTGACTTTTCGTCGTATTTCTATCCCTAATACATTAAACACAAGTTGATTTTGTACTTTTACACGTATATGTTATCATTTGGCACACTTATAGGAAAGGTAGAATCATGACATTCGGCACGCACATTGACATGACCATTGGCAATGTTATAGCCAAATTTTACGATTCTAGCTGTCACATGAGAATCAAAAATATAAAGTAGCATTCAAAAACTGTACAAGATTTCACCCCATTCAATGACTCTAACTCAATCTAACCCATAAATAAAGGAGATAGGAGAAGATGTCATAGGACCAACCATGTAGAGCACTGAAAGGGGCGTCTGATGGTGAAGTCCGTTTGTAGATACGTCGTACAGTTGCAAAGCAGTAACTATCGAAATAAAGGTCTACACTTCTAGAGTATGTCTGTACATTGACAATTTTGGCGAAATTTCCGTACAGTTATCCGTTTCAGGTGTAATAATGACCATCTGCATATATTCTCTTTTTGTGTCTGTATGTTTGTTTGTTTGTCTGTTTGTCTAAAACTTGGAAACTACTGGATATATTTCCACCAAACTTGATATTTAGAATCCATCTGTCCTTTGGTAGGTTTTAGGGCAAGTATTGTTTCTGAATCCCTGAATTGACTGGGGGATTATACGAAACCGAAACCGTCATTTTGCAACCAAACTTAATGTAAATTTAGCTGCCGTAATGGAAATTCATTTCTAGGCCTTTTTCCTCATGTGCATCATTTCAATACGAGGATTAATAAGGGAGATATCATTAACGGACCGTTTTCCGGTACAAGTCCCACCGGACTTAACTCAAGAGCGGGTGCGTGTAAAGCGTATGTTTTACAACTTGAAAACTACTGAAGATATTTGAGTCAAACTTTATATTAACATCCACCTGTCCAACGGTAGGTGTTAATCGTCAATAACATTTCATGTTCCCGGAATGGACTGGCGGTTTATAGGGAACCGAAATGGTGATTTTACTCTTCCAGAATATATACAGTACAAGACCAACCTGACTGGAAATCGACCAAACATGATGGAATTCCATCTCTAAAACTTTTTTTCATGTGCATTTTTTCGACAGGAGGATTAATAAGGGAGATATCATAAACGGTCCGTTTTTCCGGTTAAGTCCATCGGATATAGCCCAAAAGGTGTTGTACGTGGAGCAGGTTCCTTATTTATCTATGTAAATAAAATCGTAACTACTGTGTGCCTGTACATAGACTATTTTGTCGAAATTTTCGTACAGCTACACGCTTAAGGGGTAATAATGATCATCTGCATATTTTTTTGGTTTAGTATCTTGAAAGTTCTACTTTTTACACTTCTCACTGAAAACCCAGATTGCGGCATAATCTGCCAGTCGAGAAAGAAAACTGAAATTTGGCAAAATTTTACGACTTAGCCTGTAACGGGCGGAAAACTTCCAAGAGCTTTAAATTTTTCCCTTTCTATCCCGAAGAATATCGAAATATGGAGGCAATTTTAATGATGGTGCAGACCTTGGGGAAGTATCATCACATAACGGATGGCACAATCCCCGTTCAATTTGGAGTGATCTACAACCTTGGTCGTACGACTTTTTGTCGTATTTATATCCATTTTACGTTTGACTTTTCTCTATTTCTCGATCTTAAGTAAAGCAGTACTTTTCACATACATAATTCATACCTTCCATCACTTAGAGGAAAGATAGAATCATCATACTCTACACGAAAATTGGTCCACCCAGTAGCCATATGTGAGCCAAATGCTATGTATGTAGCTGTCACTTAATTATCCGAAAAGCAATGCAATGTGAGATAATCTTACACAAATTTTACCCAAGTTTCTAACTCAATCTGACCCATGAATAGATGAGATATCATATGACCAGCAATTTAGGCCGCTAAATCCGGCGTCTTATGGTACAATCTTTTCTCGATATGATGTACCGTTTAGAAGCAGTTAATCTGTAAATGAAGGTCTGCAATATTGTAAACAAGCACATACTTTCGTATGTCGAACTATATATATTCACTGATGTCGATTTTGTAGCGATCGAGAAAGGGTGTGTCTGCTATTGTAATCAGTACTCCGCACACCGACTATGACTGGCAGTAGGAATGGAGTCCTTCTCCAATTCCTGTGTAACTGGCATTAATGAGGCAGGCCTACCATTGTAATGAATAATTCACTTCTCGATTTGACTTTCAGAAGGCAAGGGAGCATGCAGCATACAGTCTTTGGCTGTAGGCAAGCGTTCCCGCAGTTATAAACAGATGTACCCATCTAAAATGTGACTGGCATTAGGCATACTGGCCTGCTATTTTGATGGAAACTCATCAACTTGGTGTGACTGGCAGGAAGCTGGCTGGCAGTTGGAAAAGGGGCCTATCATTATAATGATAACTGCACAACTCAATTTTGACTGGTTGTAGGGAAGTTTCCTGCCATTATAATAAAAACTCTTCAATTTGTAATATGTCTGGAGGTAGGAAAGGGGGCCTGCAATTGTAACGGAAACTCCCCAAATAGATTGTGACCGCGCAGTAGGCAATGGGGCCTGCAATTATAATGTAAACTTCCCAACTCGATTGTGAATCGCAGTAGGGAAGTGAGCCTGTCGTTATCATCACAAATCCGTAACAAGCACTTTACACTGGAAACAACGTATGGGGACCTCTGCATATTGTTTCTCGGATAACGCTAAGAGACATGCTATTTTAAAACAATCTTATTTACTGCATGTACAGTATTTACTTCAATATTCGTATACAATGCAGAATACCGTAGCGAAGCACGGGTACATTTGCTAGTCTATATAAATAAAATTGTTTCTGTTTGTCTGTTTGTCTGTCTGTTTGTCTGTTCCACCATCACGTCGAAACGGCTGGATAGATCTCAACCAAACTTCATATTTAGAGTATACTGACCCCGGGGAAGGTTTCGATATGCATATCATTTTAAAATCTTTGAAAAGACGGGGGTTTTATAGGAAAAACGGTTTTCCTCCATTTTCTCTTATACTATTATAGGCAAAATATCGAATTTGTCGTATAAGGACGAGACAAAGCTCAATTTAATCCTCTTGATGCAAAGAACAAAACTCGGTAAGCCCTACGGGCCCGAAAACCATGTTTTAAGGCCCTAAAACCAACCGTTACGGAGATATTGGCACCACACTACCCCTGCTCTAGGAATCGGATAAAGAAATGAACTGCCGTAACCATGGCAACGTCAGCTCCAGGATTCTAGAGCAGTGAGATTATGCATGTACGTTTGGGCATAGCTGTCAACCAAAATAGGTACAAATAAGACTTAATATCTGGGAAAAAAATATACTGTTGTGTAAGGCACTCATAGGACTCCTTTGGGCGGGGATGGAAAGGGGGTGAAGAACGAGTGTAAAAATCTATATAAATAAAATTGTTTCTGTTTGTCTGTCTGTTTGTCTGTTCCACCATCACGTCGAAACGGCTGGATAGATCTCAACCAAACTTCATATTTAGGGTATACTCATCCCGGAGAAGGTTTTGATATGCATATCATTTTAAAATCCTTGAATAGACAGGGGGTTTATAGGAAAACCAGAATGGTTTTTCCACCATCACGTCGAAACGGCTGGATAGATCTCAACCAAACTTCATATTTAGAGGATACTCATCGCGGGGAAGTTTTCCATATGCATATCATTTTAAAATATTTGAATATATGGGGGGTTTATAGGAAAATCAGAATGGTTTTTCCACCATCACGTCGAAACGGCTGGATGGATCTCAACCAAACATTGTATTTAGAGTATACTAATCCCGGGGAAGGTTTAGATATGCATATCATTTTAAAATCCTTGAATAGACGGGGGTTTATAGGAAAACCAGAGTGGTTTTCCCACCATCACGTCGAAACGGCTGGATAGATCTCAGCCAAACTTCATATTTAGAGTATACTCATCCCAGGAAAGGTTCCGATATGCATATAATTTTAAAATCTTTGAATAGACGGGGTGTTTATAGGAAAACCACAGTGGTTTTCCTCTATTTTCTCTTATACTATTGATTTTATGTAAACTTCGTTTACCGTACGTGAAACGTCTCTTCATTATAAACAACTTTCGTTATGTTCATAATTTACCTTACTCTTCACATGACGGAGAAATTTACAATTTTCTGCTGGTATCATGCTCTGCATTTAGTGACCGACAGACCGACAACGAACCTACAGGTTACCATGGCAACGTCTCTGACTGCATGCCAGTAGGGAAGTAACGTATTGCCATTTTCCTCATCATGCTTTTAAATTCGTGGTTGTTCCTTGGGTAGATGGCAAGAGAGGCATCAATCGGCTCATCTGCGGGATATTGGCGGAATATCGTTGGAGGTTATAACCGCCCTCGAATAGATTAAGTAATAACACCATTAGTCATCTTCATATTTGTTTACCTAAGAATCACTGAACCTAAATTTCTCCTCTGTTAGCGCTTTATTATATCCATAACTCACGGCATTTATTTATTTGTCGTTATCCGGCTGTCCTCAGTTATAATCCATTTTCTATTAGTTTCAACATTCTTAACTGTATTATTTTCTTCCTTAATTACGCCGTATGTACGTGAATGCTAGAAACTACTGGATGCATTTCCACCAAGATTCGTATTTAGAATACACCTGTCCTTGATAGGTTTCAGGGCAAATATTGTTTCTAAATCCCTGAACTAACTGGGGGTTTATACGAAACCGAAACAGTGATTTTGCACTTCCAAAAAATATACACAACAAAAGTTTATGGAAGTCTACCTACCTTGGTAGAAATTAATGTCTAAACCTTTTTTTCTCATGTGCATCATTTCGATACGAGGATCAATAAGGGAGATATCATTAAAGGACCGTTTTTCTGTACAAGTCCCATCGGACTTAACTCACGAGCGGGTGCGTGTAAAGCGTATTCCTTACAACTTGAAAACTACTGAAGAAATTCGAAACAAAATTTATATTTAGCATCCACCTGTCCAAAGGTAGGTTTTAAACGTAAATAACATTTCATGTTCCGGAATGGACTGGCGGTTTATAAGGAACCGAAATGGTGATTTTACTCTTCCACAATATATACAGAACAAGACCAACCTGACTGGAAATCGACCAAACCTGATGGAATTCCACCTCTAAACCTTTTTTTTCATGTGCATTTTTTCGTCAGGAGGATTAATAAGGGAGATATCATGAATGGTCACTTTTGCAGGTTAAGTCCAGCGGACATAGCCCAAAAGGTGTTTTACATGGAGCAGATTCCTTATCTATATAAATCAAATCGTAACGACTGTGTACCTCTACACTGACTATTTTGGCGAAATTTTCGTACAGCTTTCCGTTTAAGGGGTAATAATAACAATCTCCATAATTTTTGATTTCCTGAAAGTCCTAATTTTTACCCGCCTCGCCCAAAATCCACATTGTGGCATAATCTGCCAGAAGAATAAGAAGATAATTGAAATTTGACAAAATTATACGTTTTAGCCCGTAACGAATGAAAAATCCTATATCATTAAATTTTTCATTTTTTATCCCCGAAGAATATCGAAATATGCAGGCAATTTTAATGATGGTGCAGACCTTCGGAAATTCCTATCACGTAACGGATTGCACAATCTCCGTTCAATTTGGAATGATCTACAACCTTGGTCTTATGACTTTATGCCGTATCTGTATCCCTTTTACGTTTGATTTTTCTCTATTAATCGATGTTAAGTCAATTTGGAATTTTCACATGCATTATTCATACTTTCAATTACTTATATGAAATACAGAATCATCAAACTCTTCACGAAAATTGGCCCACTCAGTAGCCATATGTGAGTCAAATGCTACGTATGTAGCTGTCACATTATTATCCGAAAAGTAATGTAATGTGAGATGATCTTACAAAACCTTTACCCTGTTCCACGTTTCTAAATCTGACCCAAGAATAGATGACATATCATTGGACCAGCCATTTAGGCCACTAAATCCGGCGTGTCTTATGGTATAATCCTTTGTCGATATGACGTACGTTTAGTAGCAGTTAATCTGTAAATGAAGGTCTTCAATATTGTAAACACGCATATACTTTCGTATGTCGATCTATATATATTCACTGATGTCGATTTAGCGATCGAGAAAGGGTCGGTCTGCTATTGTAATCAGTACTCCCCACACCGACTTTGACTGGCAGTAGGAAAGGGTTCCTTCTCCAACTCCTGTGTAACTGTCATTAGTAAGGAAGGCCTACAATTGTAATGAATAGTTCCCTTCTCGATTTGACTTGCAGAAGGTAAGTGAGCATGCAGTTTTGTTTAAAACTCCCCTACCCGATTGTGTTTGGCAGTAGGCAAGGGTGCCCGCCATTATAAAGAAATGTACTCATCTAAAATGTGACTGGCATTAGGCATAGTGGCCTGCTATTTTGATGGAAACTCACCAACTTGGTGTGACTGGCAATACGCTGGCTGGCAGTAGGAAAAGGGGCCTGTCATTATAATGATAACTGCACAACTCAATTTCGAGTGATAGTAGGGTAATTGCCTGCCATTATAATAAAAACTGTAATCTGTCTGGAGGTAGGAAAGGGGGGCTGCCATTTTAACGAAAACTCCCCAAATCGATTCTGTCCGCATAGTAGGCAATGGGGCCTGCAATTATAATGTAAACTTCCCAACCTGATTGTGAATGCCAGTAGGCAAGTGAGCCTGCCGTTATATCACAAATCCGTAACAAACACTTTACATTGGAAACGTACGGGGACCTCCCCATGCTCTTTCTCGGATAACGCTAAGAGACATGCAATTTTAAAACTATCTTATTTACTGCATGTACACTATTTACTTCGATATTCGAATACAATGTAGAATACCGTAGCGAAGCACGGGTACATTCGCTAGTTTAAAAATAAATGGCTTCAAAATTATCGAAAACACATTAAATAGGATAGAGTGACTTGTCATAATACCAAAAAGTCCAAAAATCATCAATGCCCAACTTCGACAGGCTTACCAAGAGTGTCTGAAAGTTGAGACGGCCAATCGTTGTGAGGAGAGTTCTGCGCAACTGGGACCCCAGCTGAGCACATATACTGATCGAATTGTGGGAACATTTCGAGCCTATAATAACTAGATACTTAATTTAGACGATATCTATCACGTATATATTCTACTGTAGCCTACGTCAAAATTTGCTGCCGTGACCCCGACGCCACCCCGTTTCCCAAGGAAATATAAATGGTATGAAAAATCGATTATGTTTTATTATTATTATTATTATTATTATTCTTTAAAGAATAATATACCGGGCGAGTTGGCCGTGCGCGTAGAGGCGTGCGGCTGTGAGCTTGCATCCGGGAGATAGTAGGTTCGAATCCCACTATCGGCAGCCCTGAAGATGGTTTTCCGTGGTTTCCCATTTTCACACCAGGCAAATGCTGGGGCTGTACCTTAATTAAGGCCACGGCCGATTCCTTCCAACTCCTAGGCCTTTCCTATCCCATCGTCGCCATAAGGCCTATCTGTGTCGGTGCGACGTAAAGCCCCTAGCAAAAAAAAATAATAAGAAGAAGAAGAATAAAGAATGATTGTTATATAAAAAGTAGGTTAGAAAGTAAAATGAACACAGTTAATTGAAGATCAAGAAAAAATATTAGAATTTTTGTAATTAACTCAGGGAACAGTAATTTATGAAAAAATGTTCTTTTACCATAAGATACCCCGTTGATACCAGCTCGTTGAAAGTGGCCGTGGAAAAGCATTTAATTCAGCGGCCAGGGGGGGGGGGGGAGGGAGGGAGGGAAGAATTGCGTAACAACCGAGTGGCAATGTAACTGGCTTCTCACAAGGGCAGCCGTGGTTCGAATCTAGGTCAATTCAACGTAGAATTATTGAAATGAAATCCCACATCCTTGTGGTTGAGATTCAGCATGAAGCTGGATGTTCCAAGTACATGATTTCGATATAAATAGTCATATGGGACTATAAAATTGTTCACTTTTAGCATGTAAACCGCATGATGATTCAGAAATGCAGGAACGGTAAAGTGGAGGAGGGTTTATCAGCTATTACCTGCGAAGCGGTGTACTGAAAACTCAGGTATGCATGTTTTGTAGAGTGAGGCAATATAGAAAGTGACTGTAAGTCGCGATCAGACATTCAACTAGAGTGACTGCATACGGATTTAATCATCAATCAACACTTAACACATCTATATTGCAAACTGAATGAAGATTCAATAAGTTTTCCCTTGAATTGTTTGTCATTATGTCTTACGGTCATTTGATCTTTTAGGCTCAGACTACAAGCATGACCTAAAGGAAGGAGCACATGCTCATAGAGATATCTTGGTTAGTTGGGTATATATACAGTTTGAAAATAGAATGGTGCACTTATATGCTTGTGGAACGAGTTTCAATTGCCTTCAACGCTTCTTATCACCTTTATAGCATAGGCTAGTAGAGCTATGCAACTACTTATTGGCGAAAGTGTCTGCTGGACGAATGCTTATTAAAGAGAAAGACAAGAAATAGCTCAAACGGTAGAGTGCCGGCCTTCTGAGCTCAGGTTGTCGGTTTCGATCCCGGCTCAGTCCGGTGTTATTAGAAGATGTTCAAACACACCCGTCTCGTGTCGGCAGATTTACTGACACATAAGAGAACTTCTGTGGGGAAGAAGAAAAGTTCTGTGATGTTATTCTTGTGGGACCAAGTGAGTTCGTTCCGCGGTTCGGACTGTATAACTGTTAGTTTGCATTTGGTGAGTGGTAGTTTCTAATGTCACTGGTGGCAGTCCTGAAGATTGTTTATCGTGGTTCCCCATTTACATTTACCAGGAAAATGCTTTGCCTGTACCTCAGTTAAGGTCACGGTCGCTTCCTTCCAAACTCCACGCCTGTCCTATTCCATTGTCGCTATAAGACCAACAGCAAAGGAATATTCTCGAGATAGGCAGCGTTGAGGCAACGATGGTAGAGTACATGATAACTAAAAACAACATAGACAACCATGCTCGTGACCGGACTCAAACCACCAGCGAATGAGTGGTGCAGTTCCATGGCCTGGCACTTCAAGTTCCAGTGTCGTGATACAGTGGCTGTAAGTATGAGAGTTAGCATGTACTGGACACATCGGTCTAGTCTCGGACACGTTCCGTGATAAGCTCTGCGTGACAAATGTCGTGTGGGTGTACTATTGTCGCAAGGCAGGAGTTACCTCGGATTCTAGATAGCGCTAAATGAGGTGGCAAGAAAAATTGCTCCTTATCTTTAGACCGGATGAGTGTATAACAATTTCTCAGGCTAAATGTATCAGCGTTTTATTTTAGAACTACCAGAAACGTAGACACGATCTTACCACTTATTCTTCAGTTTATTCGGCCAGTATCATTGTATTTATTCATTTAATTACTTAGATAAATTATATATTTATGATATTTATTTATTCCATTTATTAATTGATTCCTGTCACTAATATTACATGAAATATCTATATTACAGTAATTATAATTCACAATTGAACAATTGAAAACAATTAACAATTGGTTATTCGTAGCGTATGTATTGCTGTAAGGCTGGAGTTACCTAGGATTCTAGTAGCTCTGATCTTGTATTTGGAAGATTATAGTTTTGAATCCTATCGTCAGCAGCCTTGAAGATAGTTTTCCGTTATTTTCTCATTCTCATACCAGTTAAATGCTTGGACTGTACCTCAGTTAAGCCCAGGGTTGTTTCATGTTCTCAACTCACAGTTCCCTTGAAACCGTAAAAATAGTTAGAGAGACATAAAACCAATAACATTATTATTATTATTATTATTATTATTATTATTATTATTATTATTATTATTATTATTATTACTGAAACCACAGCCGCCGGAAGGCTATCAATGTTTGCACGATGTTACACCGCTAGCAAAGAAAGAAATACCACAGAGATGGAAGAAAGCATAGAGATTTAGAAGATATTTGCTCAGAATTGAGTGACTGTGATTCCACTGCGTTCAGCCTCACTGTGTTTCTCAGGGAAGCATGGACACTGTAATACCTAAATCTTTCATGGTCTGTTCCTCTGAAACTTGCATAAAGTTTGAATATCTATTTTTAAATAATGCTTCGTCGGTTGTAAATGCGTGAACTTGTTCCTAGTTTCGCCTATACTACTAGGTATGATGACGTATAATCAGTAGCACAAATAAGAAAAAGTACGCGAGCACCAAAGAAGAGTATATCCCTGGGAGAGCAGCTTCACTTGATACCTCTTGAGTGTAGGTGGTGGTGATGAAAATGATAATGCTAATGATGATTGTTGTCGTTAGAATGACTAACATAGCAGTCACTAATCCCCACTTATCATTAGCTAGTATTTCTTGACTGAAATCTTCACCCTGTTGCATATAATGTAAAATATATAGGCATTTCGGAAAATATATAAAATACCTAAGGCATAAATCAACTTCAGTCTTCGTAACAAAAAGATAAATGAATCGGCACATGCTAAAAGGGCCTCAGTCCAAGCAACCCAGTTTTGATAAAAACGAAAAAAACTGTTTCTAGGCGATCCTAATTTTTTCTAAACTAGTTAAATTTACTGGAATGTAGTACATACCTCAACGGTGCTCGTTTTTACTTTTTTCATCAATCTTTTATGTTTAGTTACTTTACAAACTAGGTGTAAATGCCGTAGGCTGAGGCCTTTTCAGCATACTGCAAGGTTTTCACAAAACATAAACAGAACATATTTGTTTTTTGTCAATCAGTTTACTAACAATCAAAGATTCTGTGTACCATATTTATATAAAGGTAACAAACACTCAATTTATTAGTACAAAATGTCATTTAAGTTGAAATTAGTCATCATGTCCATCATCATTGCTGCGTTCAGAGGTGTGCTAGGCTAGAATTTCAGTATAGAACTCCAGAAACTCATGAGGAATGTATGGAATTAACTTTTAAATGTCATTTATTTTGGCATGTTTTATAAGGACTTTGTTCAGTGGGTAAGCTACTGCATCTGGAAGCTTAACTTCTTGAACTCCGGTTTGTTTAAGGTGAAATGTGTGGGTTATCACAGAATCAATGAAGTGTCTTGCGACGATCTGGAATTTAAATTTGGAGTCGTCGGTAAATTGCATGCATGTACTGATCATAAAATTAACTTTGTGGTCTCTAGGAACAGTCTTGGATTTAGTTTATTCTGAGATACAGTTCCTTTTATAGTTGCGTGGCCCCAATTGTTTGAACTCGACAATTTCTTCACACTGAACTCCTTTTACTATTAACTTGTGAGTTTTACTTGACTGAACGATAATGTTTGTCAGTTCATGAATGCCATAAATTCTGTCGTGTTTTTTCAGTGCTTTCTTCATTACGGCTAAATCCCTATCACATGGTAGAAACGAATGTCCTCGGACAGGAAAAATTGTTCAATTTTTTCAAAACGCTTTGTGTCCGTCAAAGCTAAAAGCATAGGGCATGATTTTTATTTTGCCCCCCCCCCCACAGTTGTCTGAATACACATGCAGCTCTGTGTATTATGGGGGGGGGACACTATTCAAAAAGTCATGAATAATTGAGCATACTTCACTCGGCCCTTTTTTTCCCTACACCTTCATGATACAAAAGAATAACGGCCTTATTTTTTAATGTCGTGTATACAAAACACGCTGGTTGTGAGCTGACGTAGGTAGAAGGTTTTTGATTAGGTATTTGAGGTAGTTGGACCTTCTGCATGAAATCAAATCAGATAGCGAGCACATGTGGTTCGTCTTTGGTTTCCTCTTCACTTTTCAAATGAGCATAAAACTTTGAGGCTTTTCTGTTATGAACTATAAGCTCCGCAGCTCATTTAGGTGGGAGCTTTCGAAGTTGACTTTAAGTTCTTCAAAAGTGAAACAACAATCGCTCTGTGGTACTCCAAAATGCAAGTTATAATTTTCATCAAAAAATCTTGCAAAAAATGATTGACTAACTTTGTTGTTTGGATTATTTTCGTTGTAAAGGTTGAACAAAAGTTTTTGTTCAACCTTGCATGTAAGTAGTTATAAGTCTTTGATGCATAACGGGTTTGTTTTTGAGAGAAACTTTCAATATGTTCCCGTGAAAGCTGTTTTGCATCTGGCAAGTGTGCTTTTTTAACGGGTTTTCTACGTTGGTCAATAGGATTTTACCCAATAGTTTCAAGGATTTCAGTCTCCTAACTCTTTTTTACTGACACTGAATGGAGAGCTAAGAAAGCTTTAAAACTTGCTTGTTGTCTGTTCGATCTTACCATCACACGATAACGAAAAGTGTTGCTATTTTCTCTGGCAGCATCTCCTTTTCGAGGACGTCTTCATTGTACCGCAAAAAAAAAAATCAATCAAATGTTAAAGATGCAAATCTTGTAAATCTTTAGAGGGCAAATCATAAAACTTTCCCAAAATGTCAGCTTGTTCATCCTCGGTTATGATTTCAAAACAATTCATTCTCTTGCATCTGAAAGAGAACATAAAAACTATTAACAGAGACTAGAAACGCACACAAAAACACTTTGTGTATATTTAATTAGGCTATATTCTTTACACGATAAAAGGTGTAAGTCTCAAAGTCTTTAGGCCTATGTTTTTCATTAAAACGATTTTGATTTCAAGTTCCAAATTACACGTTTGTATGTGAAGGTTGGTGTTTAGTTTGTATCAGAACTAAGTAGTTTCAAAGATTGGTTGCAATGTTATTGCACTGATATATCTTACCTACAGGCATTTCCAGTATTTTTCTTAGGCGCAATACATTTCCTTCTGAGTCGGCGAATTCTTCATTGTTAACCGTAGCTCATTTAATTCTATTCCTCTTCCACAAGTCTTTGTTGCCTTCACGCTTCTTACCAACATACTCTTCACTATTCTCTACTAAATCTTCCATTGATGTTATTAAGTACAACAAACTTAAATGTTTTATAAAACTACAGTAAAACACACGTTTAATTCTGTTTATGACACACTACACACAGTGCAGTCTTGGTAAGTAAGGTTAGGTTAGAAACAACACCACCAAACAAGTATGACAGCTGATAGAGCGCGCGCAACAGTCAGGCAGTGTTGTCACTAGAGTATGCTAGAAGGATCTCAGTCACGGACTTACGATTTTCTCAGATATTTTATGAGCTTGTTATATTGTTTCAGTTACCTTTGATGGAAGAAGGTATTTGGGGAAACATTTAATTTAAATGTTAATAAGTCTATGAACCATTGCGTGTAAATGTTTGCAAGCCTCTATTTGTGTCTGAGGAAGGCACGCAAATGTTCTCAGCATGGGCATTCCTTTATCTATCTCTTGTGTTACCGCCCGCTAGTACACAATGTCTAGTGTCGGCCATCAGATCTGTTTAACTTAAAGGGAATTTTCATATGTAACAGCTGGAGGTTCATAAAGGTCAGAACTTGGTGACAATTGGTCAAAAGTAAATGTATTCATTCACATTTAACTTAAGAGTACTGTGCCGGTAATAATAAGGAATCGAATATTTGGGGGTGACAGTTACTCGTAAATTACTCTCACTATTTTATTTCTCAAACCGGGCGAGTCAGGCGGTAAAACGCTGGCCTTTTGAGTTCAAGCTGGTGGATCCTATTTAGGCTCAGTCCGCTCGTATTTGAAGGTGGGTGCTTAAATAATCTAGTCTCATGACGGCAGATTTATCGACACTTAAAAGAACTCTGGAACAAAATTCCTTACATTTATCGACACATCGAAGAAGGAACGAAATTCCAGCAGCTCAGCGTCTCCGGTAATTGTAAAAGTAGTTTGGAGGAAGTAAATCTATTAAAAAGACGTTATTATATTTCATATTATTTCATTCCTTGGTACTTACATGGTTTTGCATATGAATGGAAAGCTCAAACCAAATTTAAAAATAGTAATAATAATAACAATTCGTCACCATAATACCTATCTGTGTCGGTGCGACGTAAAGCCCATAGCAAAAATGATGATGATGATAATAATAATAATAATAATAATAATAATAATAATAATAATAATAATAATAATAATAATAAATTTCACGTCCCACTAACTACTTTTACTGCTTTCGGAGTAGCCGGGATGCCGGAATTTTGTTTTGCAGGAGTTCTTTCACGTGCCGATGAATCTACCGTCACGAGGCTGGCGTATTTGGGCAGGTTTAAATATCACTTTGACTGAGCCAGGATCGAACCTGAAAATTTGGAGTCAGAAGGCCGGCGCTCTACCGTCTGAACTACTCAGCCCGGCCCTGCAACATCAAGACGACAAAATTAAACTGAACTCGACGTTGTTTTATTCGTATGAATATACTGCGCTGGAAACTGTTAATTTTTATGATTTGTTTTTCTATTTTCTTTATGTCGCATCGCACAGGTAGGTCTTATGTCGACGATGGGATAGGAAAGGCCTAGGAATGGGAAGGAGCGCCCGTGGCCTCAATTAAGCTACAGCCCCAGCATTTGCCTGGTGTGAAAATGGGAAACCACGGAAAACCATCTTCAGGACTGCCGACAGTAGGATTCGAACCCACTATCTCCCGGATGCGAGCTCACAGCTACGCGCTCCTAACCGCACGGCCAACTCGCCCGGTAATTTGTATGAATAGAGAGTAGGCTATAACTTAGTCTCCAGCAAACAATCTGATTAAGTGTAGGACAGAGCAAAGCAGCTTGACTTCGCCACTTGAATGGGCATAAATAAATAAATAAATAAATAAATAAATAAATAAATAAATAAATAAATAAAAAATAAATAAATAAATAGGTCGCGTCACCAACGGTAAGATGAGATACTCAGTCGTGCCGCAAAATTACATGAATATCAAATCCTACAAAAACACAGAAGGTTGTCTATTTCTCACATGTTTAGAAATGACAAACGCAAATGGGAAATGTGGATGTAGGAGGAGAATATTATCCTAGGTGCGGGACCTCCGACAGCGGTTCGACATCCACTAAATTGGTATAATTACTCCATGGTAGTGGCCAGCTTTGTGTAAGGGGAAGATACCAGAAGAGTAAGAAGAAGGAAGTACTCAATTTTCTACTGGCTCACTTTCTCAGTACTTGACCGAGAACGTGGCTCCGTGGCTTGTGTCACGTAGCTATCAGCTTGCATTCGGGAGGTAGTGTGTTCGAATTCCGCTGTCGGCAGCTCTGAAGATGATTTTCCATGGTTTTCCATTTTCAGACCAGGGAGATACTGGAGCTGCACCTTAGCTAAGGCCACGGTCACTTCCTTCCCCTTACCGGGCTAGT
The DNA here is from genome assembly GCF_040414725.1 of Anabrus simplex. Taxonomy (NCBI): domain Eukaryota; kingdom Metazoa; phylum Arthropoda; class Insecta; order Orthoptera; family Tettigoniidae; genus Anabrus; species Anabrus simplex. The sequence goes on along the minus strand of NC_090270.1, from coordinate 144,423,088 downwards.
TGGCCGTGCGCGTAGAGGCGCGCGGCTGTGAGCTTGCATCCGGGAGATAGTAGGTTCGAATCCCACTATCGGCAGCCCTGAAGAGGGTTTTCCGTGGTTTCCCATTTTCACACCAGGCAAATGCTGAGGCTGTACCTTAATTAAGGCCACGGCCGCTTCCTTCCAACTCCTAGGCCTTTCCTATCCCATCGTCGCCATAAGACCTATCTGTGTCGGTGCGACGTAAAGCCCCAAGCAAAAAACTTCCTTCCCACTCCTAGTCCTTTTCTATCCCTTCGTCGCCATGAGAGCTATCTGTGTCGATGCAACGTGAACCAAAATGTGAAAGAATTACCTAATTATTCTACTTGAAATTATCGTCTAACTCAAGATCATAGGCGTTGCTCTCAGATTTCTTCTCGTCTCCTTAGGTTATCCTTTCTTTAATTAATTGATAATAATTCCACAAAACGGTGACATTATTGATTTGCAAGTAACTAATTCTTAAAATATCAGAACCATGGTTTGGAAATTTGTACACTTTCTTTGGAGCATATGCAACATTATTTCCATTTTCAGACAAATGTCCGTCCAATAATAGGCCACTACAAACCCCCTACATGTTACGAGAACATTGAAATAAATTTGATTTCACCAATCATACCTGGTTATTTCGATATCGAGGTAATAAAATGTGGAGATTTACAATGCACGTCTTACTGACGTTTGACATGATACAGAGAGTCCATTTTCACACCAGGCAAATGCTGGGGCTGTACCTTAATTAAGGCCACGGCCGCTTCCTTCCAACTCCTAGGCCTTCCCTATCCCATCGTCGCCATAAGACCTATCTGTGTCGGTGCGACGTAAAGCCGCTAGCAAAAAAAGATACAGAGAGTCTTCATACCTATAAGTCATGTATTATTTTCCATTTCTACAACTCTTCCAGGATAGGACTTCTAATAATCAAGGAAATATTGAAAATATATTGAAAAAAGTTTTCGTTCCAATTTCTAAAGTTTTCATGGCCGTCGAATTGAATGTCGCCAAGGGTTCATCCCATCAACTCGTTAAATGCAGTGGAAGACCTGCATAACGGTTGACATCAGATACAGAGTTGAATGATGAGACCAAAAATAATCTGCTGCAATATTACAACGGTGACGGATATGGGTAATATGGTGGATATTGAATGGGGTTAATTTGCAGCTTGATCTTAACTAATAAGAAACATTACCAGTTATTTATGCATGAAATATCGTAAAACCCTCGTTAATTCCTGTCTCATATGCATGTACATGAAGGTTAAAAGCCTGTATTAATGCTTATGGTAATGTAATAAAATACCATGTGTTTTTATAAATGCAAATATACAGCTTTGAGCTTGGTAACTAACAGTAACGTACCAAAAAATTATTATATTTTAAAATGTCACTTCAAAGTCTTCCCGATAAGCTGGAACAATGTTATTCATTTTATGCCCCACTAACTACATTTACGGTCCAAGATCCAGGATTTTTTTATTTTTTACCGTTGGGTAATACACGCCGGTAAATTTACAGGCGCGAGGCCGGCATTTTTTAGTAACTTACCTTCAAATGGCATTGGACTGAGTAGGTATAGAACCCGCCAATTTGGGTTCAGGAGACCAGCGCTTTACCATCTTCTGAACAGCTCAACCTGGCATGCAAGTCTGTTGACAGTGGTTCGTGTGCTTTGCTACACTTGCAATTTAATGCCTATTTCAATGCTGAACATCGATAACCTGATCAGTGTCTTCCGCAAAACCAAACGATCACTGATTAGACGTCCGGCTCCATGGTAAAATGGTCAGTGTAGTCGCCTTCGGTTCCCGGCCGGGTTCGAGATTTTAACCTTAAAAAGACCAATTTAGTAGGAGGTAGTGGGTTCGAATCCCACAGTCGGCAGCCCTGAATATGGATTTCCGTGGTTTCCCATTTTCACACCAGGCAGATCCTGGGGCTGTATCTGTACCTCAATTAAGACCACGGCCGCTTCCTTCCCAGTCTTAGCCCTTTCCTGCCCCACCGTCGCCATAAGACCTATCTGTGTCGGTGCGACGTAAAGCCAATAACAAAAAAGGCTAATTCCTCAGGCTCGGGAACTGGGTGTTTTTACTGTCTCCAATATCCCTGTAACTCACTTACCACACAAAATACTACCCTTCACTAAAATTACACGGCAGATAATGTCCATCCTCGTCGGAGGGCCTGCCTTACAATGACTGCACCAGGCTAGAAATAGCCACAAAAAAATATTCTTATTCTTATTCTTATTCTTATTCTTATTCTTATTCTTATTCTTATTCTTATTCTTATTCTTATTCTTATTCTTATTCTTATTCTTATTGCTGATCAGAAATCGTGGGGCCTGTTCTTTTCCACTGTTCAACTGGCCAACACACAGCGGTCACCTATCCAAGTACTGATCATGCCAAATATTAAATTTGGAAATCTCATAGGAAAAAGTATTTCAACACAGCTATGCCGTTGTTCCGACTATCCTTCAGCAAGTGTTTTCGCAAAGATGTCGACGGGTTTGAAGTAGGGCGGAAATCCCAATGCAGATATATGTTAGCAAATGTGTGAAAATATCTGGGAAGATCTGTAATGAAGATTTCTTCTCGTGCCTTGAGTATTCGAACTTCGGTCATAAGAACATCACACTCTTAAGTTAATTATCTCTGGACCGCGAATAAAACACTCACGAGGAAACTGTCCCAAAGAGCAAAGTTTTTTAAAAGCGCCACACAACGTGTAGGAGGCATGCATAATACAGTACTATGTACGCTGAATGCTCAGCCCGGAGGTTGGTTTCATCCTCAACAGCTCTGTCATCAGCTGTTATACATGACCTAGGTTTTACTGAAAGACGTGCAAGCGAAATGCTAGTTGCTTAACGTCGCACCGACACAGATAGGTCTTATGGCGACGATGGGACAGGGAAGGGCTAGGAGTGGAAAGGAAGCGGCCGTGGCCTTAATTATGGTACAGCCCCAGCATTTGCCTGGTGTGAAAATGGGAAACCACGGAAAGCAAGCGAACTGAAGAGTGAAGTGGTTTCCTGTTGCTTTCCTCACAGGGCAAGAGTTTGCTATTACATATTAATCTGCCAAACCTACTAAAATACACGCACCAGCCGACCCTATCAGGATCAATTTCAGACCATCCATAACAAGGGCTGTCACTTTCATGTTGGTTGAGACTGAAACGGGTCAATGAAAGTCACAATTTTTTTCTAGCCCATACCAGAAGACATAGTGCACTGTAAACGCTAGGTCTTATCAGCAAAGGCATAACACAGTATTAAGCACCTATTAATGAGAAATATTCCATTGTAAGGTATGATTTATGCCAGGAGATCCAAAGGATTATCTGGCAACCTGTGTTGTTGCTTAGCCAGCACCACCCAGAGGACACGTGTAGGGAAATTTCAGGTAAAACCTACGGACGTTGAGCAACATTGTTCCCGCAATCAGAAGTGTAGACTCTGAGTCTTAGGAATATCCGGAGAGGCCATACATAGCGTCTATCTTCTCCATGACTACCGTAGTGTTGATGGCAAGTCAAACAAAATGGCTGACACTTAAGGCAAAGAATGTAAACCTATACCGGTATATCAAGTTTCTCTCTTCGTAGTGTTTGGTGTTCTGTGGTGTTATCTATGGATCGAATGCACGCAAAAACAATATGGCTGATACTTAGAGCACGATAGTAAGAAATATTTATGCCTAAAATAGGTGATAAACGATCATAAACTCTCTAGATAACACTAAAACACACTAAACACTTAATGCAGTGTCAAAAATACTGCCTAGAAACCACAAACGGAACATAGTTCTAACGTTTAGATGGAGATAAGACGCACAGAAACTACACTTGATCTTAAGTCATAGCCCTTGGACTAGTTTATCCATTACCGGGCAAGTTGGCCGTGCGCGTAGAGGCGCGCGGCTGTGAGCTTGCATCCGGGAGAGAGTGGGTTCGAATCCCACTGTCGGCAGCCCTGAAGATGGTTTTCCGTGGTTTCCCATTTTCACACCAGGCAAATGCTGGGGCTGTACCTTAATTAAGGCCACGGCCGCTTCCTTCCAACTCCTAGGCCTTTCCTATCCCATCGTCGCCATAAGACCTATCTGTGTCGGTGCGACGTAAAGCCCCTTGCAAAAAAAAAGTTTATCCATTGGCTAAATATTGTGCACCAATCTGGATACACAGCACTCATGTTAAGCTTGTTGATACTCAGCTCAACCAAACCATGCGTGTAATATCAGGGACAATCAGATGTACTCCAACATACTGGCTGCCATCATTAAGTCACATACCACCTCCATCCGTGAGAAGAGAACAAGCACTTATCAAGGTGTACAATAATATATGCAACAATTCTTCTCTTCGTATACATCTTGACCTCCCTGTTATTAACAGGAAGATACTTCGCTCTCGCCACCCTCCATTGAATACTGCAAGGAAACTTGCTGAAAGTAATATCAACATGAATGACAGCTGGAAGCAATTATGGAAGACCTCTGCAACACCAGAAAAGCAAGCTATGCCATGCATCACATCTAAGCCACCAGGTTTTGAGAAAAATTTGGTGTACTCTAAACCGAATCAGAACTAATTGTGGCAGATGTGTAGACTCCCTTTATAAATGGAAGAAAACTCCATTCCCGAGTGTACTTGTGGTGCTCAAAGACAAACTGTTCAGCATATTATCCAAGAATGCCCTCTAACTGCCTTCTCAGGAGATCCAGCCGAGTTCCTGATGGCTACTCAAAACGGTATTAATTATATTAGAGATACCAATCTGACATTCTGACTTAATGTGTTCAGACGTGTAAATAGTTTTTAATACTTTTATTGTGATGTGATTGTAAACCATACGATAAATAAATAAATAAATAAATAAATAAATAGGAAATATTGTCCACAGTAGGAACTATGGCAAAATTTCCTTCGGAATAGGCAGGAAATCTATACGAGTTCCATTTCACTAAGTTGTCATCGGTTTTCACAAAATGATCAGATATGTAACCACTCTTGAAGAAAAAACAGCGACCATGGCGTAACAACCTAACAAGCGGCCGCTTCACAGCACAAACGCCTGCAGATTATGAGGTGTCGTGTGGTCGGCACGACGAATCCTCTCTGCCGTTATTCTTGGCTTTCTAGACCGGGACCGCTATCTCACCCTCATATATCTCCTCAGTTGTAATAATGTAGGCTGAATGGTCCTCGAAACAGCCCTCAAAACCAGGCAAAAATCCCTGACAGTGCAGGGGATCGAACCCGTACGTTGCCCCTACACCGCGGGGCCGGTCCACTCTTGAAGAAGGGATATTGAATCAGTTCGCTTTACAATGCGATCTTTCTAAATAGTTATCACACCAAAAGTGGTCGCTGTTAATATAGAATTTTTAACAGCAACATGTCACAACTCTGCACTTAAATTGTAAGTTTTGCAGTATCTGGCTATGAATAGGAATCTTAGCCTATATCTAGAAGATACATTTCATAGTGTGGTCATCGTTAAAGTCCACCTTATTTTAAACTTGCAACTTGAGAGTCTCCGCAATGATTAGGAATAGATTTCTATTCACAGCATGTTGTTGTGAGTGAATGCCTCAACCGTTTTAAAACATTTTGGTCTGGTTTTGTCCACAAATACCGAGCTCGATAGCTACAGTTGCTTAAGTGAGGCCAGTATCAAGTATTCGGGAGATAGTGGGTTCGAACCCCACTGTCGGCAGCCTTGAAGATGGTTTCCGTGGTTACCCATTTTCATACCAGGCAAATGCTGGGGCTGAACCTTAATTAAGGCCATAGCCGCTTCCTTCCCTCTCCTAGTCCCTCCCTGTCCCATCGTAGTCATAAGACCTATCTGTATCGGTGCGACGTAAAGCAACTAGCAAAAAAAAAAAAAAAAAAAAAAATACGAACCTTTTTTTTTGCACCGACGCAGAAGATAGGTCTTATGGCGACGATGGGACAGGAAAGGGCTAGGAGTGGGAAGGAAGTGGCCGTGGCCTTAATTAAGGTACAGCCCCAGCATTTGCCTGGTGTGAAAATGGGAAACCACGGAAAACCATTTTCAGGGCTGCCGACAGTGGGGTTCGAACCTACTATCTCCCGAATACTGGATACAGGTTCATAAATAGACAGACTAAAAAATATAGGGGGATTTAATAGCGTCCGTCCGCGATGAATCATAGTACGTACCATGAAGAGAGCTTAGCAAGACCACTACAGTGGTGAAAGAATCGTAAGAATAGCTCTGATCGATCAAACGTTATGCGACGATGAATTTCGCAGTGGCTCGCCGATAAATTAATTCCAATTTGCGTCATCATCGCATTTAAGGCCGCATGAGATGGCTACTAAGGCACAACAACAGTAGCCTACGCGCAAGGAGGTTGAACAAGATTGATGGAATATGGTGTTACATACAATATTTGCCTTTTTTATATAACAAACGTCACGTTAGTTTTATATTTCCGATCGTATTGTAAATTGTTTAATTTCTTACGTCGCGGACTACTCACAACCGGAACAATCGTGGCTGTGTAGCTGCAGACGAAAGTTTTGTTACCTTTAATAGAACGCCACCTTACTTTTTCGAAAGTTTCTTAATAATTTTACAGTAAACTCCCAGTTATTCGGGCTAATGAAGGGGAGAATGTGCGCGAAAAGTAAAAAATCGCAGATCATAATTAATAAAAAATGTATTGGCAACGTAGTAAGGTACGGTACTTTAAAATATGGCAAGAATGGATTTGTTCTGAAAGATACTGTGCCTTGTTTGTTTGTTTGTTTGCTTTTTGTTTGTTTGTTTACTTTTGTTTGTTTGTTTGTTTGTTTGTTTGTTTGTTTGTTTGTTTGTTTGTTGTTTTGTTTGTTTGTTTTTTTGAGAGGAGTTTGATATTTTCTCACGACATTTCGCCTGCTACCTTTTACCAAAATGAAATTGTAATCGAAGCCTTCTAAATCGTATAGTCAAAAACATATTCTATAACAACTCTGTAAAGCGGTCTGCTATTTTATTGTTCATAGCCACACCAGGGTTACTTATATCATATTCGTCCCCATTTGTGAATTTTTCTATGATGCCCAATGTTTGTATTGTATTATCGTTAAACAGTTATCTTACATTTTGACGTACGATACGTGTATATTTTTGAAGCGTACTTAGAAAATCCGCCGGGCTGAGTGGCTCAGACGGTTGAGGCGCTGGCCTTCGGGCGCCAACTTGGCAGGTTCGATCCTGGCTCAGTCCGGTAATATTTGAAGGTGCTCAGATACGGCAGCCTCGTGTCGGTAGATTTACTAGCACGTAAAAGAACTCCTGCGGGACTAAATTCCAGCACCTCGGCGTCTCCGAAAACCGAAAAAAGTAGTTAGTGGGACGTAAAGTCAATAACATTATTATTATTAGAAAATCTAAATAATTTCTAGATAACACGCGCGATGACAGTGTTCAATACCTCATTTTGAAGAGAGAGGTCAAATAATATCTAACAATAAAAGTCTGCCTTTGCTAGACGTCACCGGATCATGCAATAGTGATGCCATCTTAAGATACTAAAATCACCGTGCGACGCGGTTAACAATTAATGCAAATCTGAATTGCATGTCACGTGACGTGTTGTTAGATTCGTATCAGTAGGTTTTACGTGTATACGGCAAAAACAAATCAAATAGTGAGTCTATATAAATAAAGTTGTAGGGGTCCGCTGTCTGTAATATCGTTTGTTTTGACAATTTTTCAGATATTTGACAGTTTTAGGTCAAGACAAGACCGTATCAGTGGTTTTTATTTTTCGTGTCTGTTTGTTTGTTCCACCATCACGGCGAAACGGCTAAATATATCTCGACCAAACTGCATATTTAGAGTATACTCATCCCGAAGAAGGTTTTCATATGCATATCATTTAAAAATCTCTGAATAGGTGGGGTTTATTGGAAATCCAGAACAGTTTTCTTCCATTTCCTCTTATACTATTGATTTCCTGTAATATCTTTGGACTGTATGTGAAACGTACCTTCATTATAAACAACTTTTGTTATGTTCATAATTTCGCGTACTCTTCAAACGACGGAGAAAGTTACTATTTTCTGCGGGTCTCATGTTTTGCATTGAGTGACCGACAGACTGACAACGAACCTACAGGTTACCATGGCATCGTCTCTGACTGCTTGCCAGCAGGGAAGTTTCGTATTGCCATTTTCGTCATTATTCCTGTAAACTCAGCGTTGTTCTTTGGGTAGAAAGCAAGAGAGACGTCAATCGGCCATTCTGCAGGCTATTGGCGGAATACCGTTGGAGGTTACAGTCATCCTCGAATAGCACTAAGGGGCTCTGTTAATATTTGAACAGTACCGCGGAGTGTAGCCCATTATTTCCCAATGTAGGATGTTTTCTGGAATTTGCTATAATTTTTACTGTATTTATATTCTACTGTTTTCCGTTTTAATTTCTTGCATCTGCCTTGCCCCTTTAGGCTTAAGTAATAACACCATTAGCCATCTTCTTATCTGTTTACCTAAGTATTCCTGCCCCTAAATTTCTCCTCTGTTACAGCCTTCTTTTATCCGTAAGTTATACTATGACAATTTATTGAGGGACATTTTATTTTCCATTCATCTACTTGGTATTTACATATTTGTCCTATCCGGCTGTCCTCAGTTATAGTCCCATTTCCTATTAATTTCAACTTTCTTAACTGTATTACTTTCTTCCCTAATTACTCCGTATGTATGCGAGTGCTAATCCCGAAACCTGAACACTCCTTTCTTAGAGGAAAAATTCCAAGCTGTTCAAATGTATAAATTTGGCCCCAGAAAATATCGAAATATGGATGCATTTTAATGACGGTGCAGACCTACAGATCGGGGTAATTGGTGGCTAAACGGTAAGTCGTATTTCAAAACAGATAGCATAATTGCTGCTCAATTTGTAGAGATCTACAACTTCGGTCCTATAACGTATTGTCGTGTCTCGTATGTTGATACGTTAGATAACACTGCATTTCTCGATTATAATCAAATCTCTCCAACTCGATTGTGATTGGAGTTAGGAAAAGGGACCTGTCTTTATAATAAAAACTCTCCATCTCTACCGTGAACGGTAGTTGCCAGGTGGACCTGCCGTTGTTGTAGAAACTCCCGAACTCGATTGTGATTGGCAGTGGGAAATGTGGCCTACTAGTTTTCTCTAAACATTCCCAGTGCCTACGTTACATCGGAAACAACGTATGACGTCCTCCCTGTTTTGTTTCTCGGATGAAACTAAAAGACATGCAACTTAATCTTTCTCACTGTCTTTACGGTAATTGACGTAGAAATCCGTATACAACGTATAATATCGTAAAAAGCACGTGTACATATGCTTAGTAAATAAATACATAGCTTCTTCAGCTTATCCCAGTCTTTTCTAAGGTCGATGGAGCCTCCCAGACTCATTTTAATTTTGGCCAGGTGCTTAGGATCGGATGCCCTTCCTGACACCATGTAATTCTAGAAATGAAAATTTCGACCCGAGGTCGACCGGATTCAAGCCTCGGCCTTCTAAGTGGGAAGCCAGCAACTAAACCACTAAATCACGCCTCCCCCCACCCACTCTGTAATATAGTGAGTATCTGAGAAAAATGAGCTAGAAGAAAGGGCGAAAAATGTCTTTATTATGCCTCGACGTATAGACCGTAAACGACTTGCAAACTTATAGAAAATGCATTTGAGAGAATAGAGTGAGTTACCGGAATTCCAAGGTGGTCGATCGTCGTGAGCCGAGTTCCGCGCTCTGGTGCCTCAGTCGAACACACATCTACTGTCCCACTGTGGGAGAAATGATTGAATAAAATGTCAACAATAATTTTTCAAACCTATACTGATTAGATACTTTATTTTGATAATAACTATCATGTGGCACGGATTTTTTGATATATCTTACACTGATTTGAAAGGGGTAGATATCTGGCATGATGCTAGTGCTGTTTCTCATGCTGATTTCAAGTCTGATAACCGTTTTGCTCTATCAAGTCAGATTTTGAATATGTTGACAGATTTTTATTTTTCATGGAATAGCGTTTATCGAAAATGGTTTTAATTGTTTTTAGTTATTTTCATACAAAGCCGAACGTTTTCATTTCCTTCTTTTTTATTATCAGCTACAGTGGATATTACGGCGTCCAGAGGTTGCATAAATTCACCAGTTCCAGGAACCTACTACGCTGGCGCAGCAGGGGGGATGTGATACTCTCACGTGGCGCGTCCCAGGTGGCGGGTAGTGGGTTCCTAACCAGCTTGCCGGCGGACTTGAACGAAATAAAATAGCTTTCCCGGACTGAACACTCGTCCCCCTGTGGGTGGGGGACAAAATCGAAAAATACACCTATGGTATCCCCTGCCTGTCATAAGAGGTGACTAAAAGGGGCGACCAAGTGATGATCGTATTAGAACTATGAGACCACTTGTAGGCCTAATTAGTACCACCACGCGGGGAACACCATGGGCCACCTTTACTTGCGCGTAGTACCATTATATTAGGTACACAACAGGTTTGTGATTAGTAGCGACAGTGTGTGAATCAGGGTGGGTTTTACAGTACCTGTGATTAGTACCGCTATATGAGCGACACCATCTGCCTTGCCTATGATTAGTACCCACTATGTGAGGAACACCACGGGGTAGTACGAGTCCCTGTGATTACTAGCCTTCACCTATGTGAGAAACACCATAGGTTTGCGTTGCACGTAAATGGTGCCGCAATGTGAGAAACACCATAGGTCTGTGTTACATGTTCGCATTACATTACCTGTGAGTAGTACCATAATATGTGGAATACCATGAGTCTACGCTACTTTTGATTACCACCGCAGCATGACAAATACCATGGTTCTACTTTCCAAGCGATAAGTACCATTATGAGGGGTCAATGACCTGGATTTTGGACCCCATTAGACAACAAGCATCATCGATTCAGTATTGTGCTTTAAAAGCAGTCCCTTGATCAGTACTACTATTGTTTAACGCTAGTTTCTGGGAATGTGGGGTATTGCGGGTCGGATACACTGATAGTTTTAAATTCATATCCATCCATTCATTCTTCGCCATCACGTTTTGAATTCTGGTCAGTGGATGATTTTGGACTTTTAAATTGTCATTATATTTCACCTCATTTCGTACTGTTAGGGGCCGATGATCTAGATGTTAAACCCCTTTAAACAACAAGCATCATCATCATCAACATCAATTCACCAGATCTGTTTTGCTTCTTGTGCAGTGGTGTAACAGACTAATCCAATATGTGCCCTGTGCTGCATTTGCTCTAAGCTAATGCCATGTTCGTTAGTACTCCATGTAGCAATCAATGCTGTAGTGAAACTTACGTTTGTGAGTTGTTTTCCTTGATACAGTGATATATATATATGTAAATGGTTGATGCCGTATATCACAAGAACGGTGGGTGATAGAGATAAATGATTTGCATATTTTGAATCAACATGTTTCAGTTCCCATAGAACGCATGTTGGATACCAAGTAATTTTTTATCAGTATTATTTAAGCCAAGACGAAATAAGGCTATATATCGTAGACTGATAAGGAAGATAATCAAAAGATAGATGTGGTTTTTAATGGAGCTGAAGTTTCCCAGAATTCCTTACCCAAATATCTGGGAGTCACACTGGACCGATCTTTGTCGTTCAAATAACATTGCCTGAACCTGTCAAATAAGCTGAGTACAAGAATAAATATGCTGCATAAAGTAACGGGGAGCAACTGGGGTGCAGATGCGGACACAGTTCGCAATATTTGACTTACTCTTGCGCACTCAGCTGGTGAGCACTGTGCTTCTGTACATGCATTCGATCAAGATTGACGTGCAGCTCAATGAAGCCATATTGTTACTGGCACAGTCAGATCCGCATCTACTCAGTGGCTGCCTGTTCTAACAAACATTGCCCCTTCAGATGGAAAGCAGTGAAAGTACAAGACCCTAGCACGCAGGAACTCACTCTGTCTATGCTGTATCCACTAGCGACGTGATTAAAACCCCGGAACCCAATGTGGACTGATCTAAATGCACTTGAAACATTCGCTGTAACAGCGGAATTGAGACAGCAATAGAAACGACGACCACCTAGAACGCCTTTTTGATCAAGGACCCAACGAAGAGAGTCCCAAGTTTCCATCTTCCTCGACATGAGTGGTAAAAAATCAACCGGATCACAACAGGTTTTGGCAGATGCCGATATATGATGAACTAGTATGAGTATCGAATAGTTCTCTCTCTCTCTCTCTCTCTCTCTCTCTCTCTCTCTCTCTGTGGTGCTGAGGAACAGACATTATTTCATATTGTTGAGAATTGTCCATTGTTAGCCATAAAGAATGGATTACAGACTCCGTATAACGTGACACGAAGTGGAGTGGACTGGTTGTCGAAGCTACACATTACACTTTAATTATTACTCAATATGTTTTATCTTATATATATTGTATATTATTATACTTACTATGTTTGTAAATGCCATACTATAATAATAATAATAATAATAATAATAATAATAATAATAATAATAATAATAATAATAGAAAGCTCAGCTATGTTCTGCATTCGAAAGACAGTGAGCACGAATCCCACTGTCGGCAGCTCTGAAGGTGGTTTTCCGTGGTTTCTCATTTTCCCACCATGCTTAATTAAGGCCAGGCATATAACTTTTAATTCTAGCCCTTTCCCACCCTTCCGTCGCCGAAAACCTTCGATGTGTTAGTGCGACGTTAAACAAGTAGCAAAAAAGAAGAAAAAGACATTTTAACTGTGACCAGCCGAGATTTATTGCTGTCATGACTAAGCTCGATACATGCAGTCACTTAAGTGGGGCCAGTAACCAGTATTAGGGAGATATTGGGTTTGAATCCCGCTGACGGTAGCCCTAAAGATGGTTTTCCGTGGTTTCCTATTTTCACACCAAGCTGTACTTTAATTAAGGCCACGGCCATTTCCTTTCCACTCCTAGCCCCTTCCTGCCATCATCGCCAGAAGACTTATCTATGTCGGTGGGACATAAAGCAAATTGTAAAATATTTGTCTAAATTTCTCTGAAGAACTATAATTTTAACATTCATCTTACATAACGTCTACTTCAAAAGCGGGGGAAAAATATATACTACTATTTATTTATTTATTTATTTATTTATTTATTTATTTATTTATTTATTTATTTATTTATTTATTTATTTATTTATTTATTTATTTATTTATTTTCATTGCAGGAATAACCTGTAAACCGATAAGCCTCACACGAAGAAAAAAACGAAAAAAACCGGAGTTCACTCTAATGAAATGAATGGCTAGTTGGTTGTGTGGGGGGAGGTGAATTAAACGCGTCATGTTATGTGACAATTAAGTCTTGCACATATTTCATCAGAATGAAGTGATCAGAAGCACGGTGCTGTGTTGTGTTGTTGGATAACACTAAAATATAATCACTTTCTTATTTATTAAATGACCACACGCAATACTCTCTCGCAACATTGCGTGGTAAGCGTTATAGTACCTTATGTAGCCTATGTATGGTGACAGCGCGTACCTCAAACATCAAATAATACTGAAAACCATGCGTAAGTGCGTGAACATGGGAGACATGTAAATCGGTCAACAAAGACAGTCCAGTGAGTCTGGAAGAATAATTCGCATTTGGTCTGTTAGGGATAATAGAAAATAATTCACGAATTAGATGTATAGACTTAACAAATGTTGTTGTTGTTGTTTCGTAGCTTGATGGACGATGATGGAAATAATGTTATTTGCTCTACGTCTCACTAACTACTTTTGCTGTTTCCGGAGACGCCGAGGTGCCGAAATTTAGTCTCACAGGATTTCTTTTACGTGCCAGTAAATATACCGACACGAGGCTGGCGTATTTGAGCATCTTCAGATACCACAGGACTGCGCCAGGATCAAATATGCCAAGTTGGAGTCCGAGGGCCACCCCCTCAACCGTCTGAGCCACTTAGCCCGGTAATAATAATAATAATAATAATAATAATAATAATAATAATAATAATAATAATAATAATAATGTTCTTTGAGTCATCAGTCCATAATCTAGATTGGTGCAGCCCTCCATGCACCCTATCCTGTGCTAACCTTTTCATTTCTACGTAGCTACTGCATCCTACATCTGCTCTAATCTGCTTGTCATATTCATACCTTGTTCTACTCCCTACCGTTCTTACCACCTATACTTCCTTCAAAAACCAACTGAACAAGTCCTGGGTGTCTTAAGATGTGTCCTATCATTCTATCTCTTCCTCTCGTCAAATTTTGCCAAATTGATCTCCTCTCGCCAATTCGATTCAGTATCTCTTCATTTGTGATTCGATCTATCCATCTCACCTTCAGCATTCATCTGTAACACTACAATTCAAAAGCTTCTATTCTCTTTCTTTCTGAGCTAGTTATCGTCCATGATTCACTTCCATACAATGCCACGCTCCACACGAAAGTCTTACATCTTTCTAATTCCTATATCAATGTTTGAAGTGAGCAAGTTTCTTTTCTTGAGAAAGCTCTTCCTTGCGTGTGCTAATCTGCACTTTATGTCCTCCTTATTTCTGCCATCGTTAGTTATTTTACTACCCAAGTAACAATATTCATCTACTTCCTTTAAGACTTCATTTCCTAATTCAATATTTCCTGCATCACCTGCCTTCGTTCGACTGCACTCAATTACTTTTGTTTTGGACTTATTTATTTTCATCTTGTACTCCTCACCCAAGACTTCGTCCATACCATCCAGCAGCTTCTCGAGATCTTCTGCAGTCTCAGATAAAATAACAATATCATCGGCAAATCTCAAGGTTTGGACTTCTTCTCCTTGGATTGTGATTCCCTTTCCAAATTCCTCTTTGATTTTCTTTACTGCCTGTTCTATGTAAACATTGAAAAGGTGGGGGGACAAACTGCAGCCTTGCCTCAGTCCTTTCTGGATTGCTGCTTCTTTTTCAAAGCCCTCGATTCTTATCACTGCAGACTGATTTTTATACAGATTGTAGATAATACTTCGTTCTCGGTATCTGATCCCAATCAGTAATAATAATAATAATAATAATAAAGGTCCTCTGATTTCTCGTAGATTCTAAGAGTCAGCGTGGTGCCAGAATTTTGTCCCGCTGGAGTTCTTTAATATGCAAGTAAATTTACCGACAGGAGACTGACGTAGGCCTATTTGAGCACCTTCAAATACCACCGAACTGAGCCGGGATCAAACCCAACAACTCGAGTACAGAATGCAAGGGCTTTACCGTCTGATCTCCTCAGACCATCTAATTAATCCCTGTAGAGATTCTCTCAGACAGTAAACGTTTACCAGATTGAATGTGCAAGCAACGTTTAGTAATCGAATAAAGGAGAATTAATCGCACTGGGTGTGGATTAAAGAACAGAAAACAAGCGTTTCGTTCGGACTATGGAGAGCATGACACTTAGAGACTAACTAGGAATGATAAAGATCACAGGAAACTTGGGATATTTTATAATATATGGACTGATTGGATTAGATAGGTAAAAGTAGAAAGCTCTGTATGTAATTCCTTTTGTGAGAGATGTGTATAATCTCAAAAGAGTAAATTTATGCGTGCGTGAGTACACATGTTAGGGATTGTATCACGCGGCAAATGAAATATATAAATAGACGCGTGAACACGTTTACAACCACCGAGAAAGTTTACTGCGCCAATTAAGAATTTTTTAGACACTCTACAATAAATTATAGGAATTACTATTACTGTATCCTAGCTTGCTATTAAAATGAGTTTTAATACGTAGTAGGCTAAATATATTAATAATGAAGGTGAACTAATGTTTATTGGTAATTACAAGCTGAGAATTACAGGAAAATATGTCAAATGTTTCAGTGGATGTGTTGATCTGCTGACTTTTATACGATGTCGCAATAATCCTGGTAGACGTTCTGCTTTCCTGGGCAAGTAAGCAGGATGCCAGTTCTACAGAAACAGTGGTGTTCTAATGTACATCGAAATGACTATGAAACGTACAATATTTTCAAAAATAATAATAATAGTAAAAATAATAATAATTGTTAAGGAAAATTCGTGGATCACAGAGGTATAAGAAGGTGCTGGGGTGAATGGGTGGACAAGAAATTGACCAGAGCATAAGATAATGCACTAAATTTTGAAATTTTATTTCCTTCCTATTTTCCTTAAAATCTGATAGATAAAAAATTTGGAACAAATAACAATCAACAAAATCTAAATGAGTTGGTTAGCTCCCACAACAACAGTCCGAATATCAGGTACCAGAACTTAAGAGAATTATCAACACGATGACATACAGGGAATGAGCATAGTAGCTCTGGACAGGTACAATATCTGATAAGAACATGTTTGCTCCACTCGCTTATATATAGCCTAGGAGTCTGAGCTCCAAAAGTAATTTCAGTCCAGCCTCTGAGGCATAAATTCTTACATCACAAGGTTAACCTGACAATTCTCATACAATCACTTAGCACTGGTTTGGGCTCATCGTCTACTCAACAGTTTTATAATTCACGTGTTCCAAAAGGAACTTCACACCACAACCTATTGCACCCATAAGCGATGTTTGATAAAACAGGCCCGTGATTGCCCGTACTACTGGCCTTAATATGAAAAAGAAAAGGTTGATTATTATCGGCCAAGAACAAAATGAAAGGAGGCGAAAAACCTGCTCTCCTTCTAGAAAACTCTTAAAACGCTAAGTGGGCCTATGGTCCGAAGTTACAGTTGCTGAGCCTATTCTACAGAGGAGTGACAAAAGAGAAACGTTAAATGCCAAAAGTGCTAAGAATTTAGAGGTTCAGAAAATTTTAGTCACCCCATACCAACTTGAGTGGGAATCAACAGAGCTTAACCACTTTTCGCTCCCTTAGTTTACATGTTTCCCATCAGGAATTTGAACAGAGTCCCCCAGATTAGAACTTTACATGAATAAAAGAAGTTTTAAACCTTCCCCTCAAGCTATCTGCCTGGACCTAGCACATATTATACATTTCTGCCATCGATCACTTTGCTTGCTGGGCCTTCCTAACGCATCCGTCGGCCCTTTCCCCCTTAGAACACACCGCGCACAGTAAACTTGAGCGATGGAGATGAAGATACAGCCCTAAAGTGCCCAGCTTGTACAGTATTTCGAAGGGAAGTTTCCAGAACTCTTTACAGATAGGGTGGATGTACACACCGCCAATTTTAATTGGCTAAGGAAAATATTCACAAAGTTTCTGATTGGTTGATAGATACAGGAGTTGGAGGGGGCAGAAGTGTTGACAGCCTTGACACAAGACCAAAGCAATCTTCAAAAACTAAGGTTAGCCAACTGTGAAAATACACATTTCGTAATCAATTGATTAGGGTTCAACCCGCTAGTGGAGAGCAATTAGACATCTAGATGGTCTTAGAGAAGGCGCGCAGTTTAACTGGACGGAGAAGGTGTACCCCAGGTACAATCAATATTTATGTTTAACTTAGTTCTAGACAAAGTTGTTAGAGAATGGGAAAGGACGTCAAAAGTGTGAGCATCAGAATCTTGGGAAGCAAAGTCAAGGTGAAATGTTTACCCTTTGCTGACGACCTAGCAATCATTACTAAGCCCAGAGATGAAATCAGATACGCTGTACAGAGACTACACAATATAGTATCAAAGGAAGGGCTCCAGTTATCGTACGAAAGAACCTGTTCATGGAAAATCCGCATCAACATAGCAAACAAAACTCCGCTATAAATAGAAAACGGTACAATTTCACAGGTGTGCTCCTTCAAATACCTTGGAGAAATCATAAGTTACTACTATTGGGACTAGACAGAAGGTTCAACATAGAAAGAGCCACTAAACTGCATAGGGCGTACAGACTAACGTGGAATTACTCCAACAAGAGTCATATCGCGTAATGCAAAATTACGACATTACAAGACAGTTGTTTTGCCGGAAGCTTTATAGGCCTCAGAAACCATATCCCTTGGAGGTCACTCTAAAATTACAGAAACTGAAAACAAGAAAGGAAAATTCTCTGGAAAATTTAGAGTCCCACGAAGGGCATCTGGCTATGAAACTGGGCTATATCAACACAATGTACCGCCCCTGATGACTGGGATAAAGGCTAGGAATAATAATAATAGTAATAATAATAATTATAATTCTAATCTACTGTTCTCTTTAGGGACGTACCTTCAACTATTCACATATCACTGCACACTCATCGAAGGATGTGCCCACTTTGATGTCCGAGATAGGTAATGTTTTTGGTAGACCTACCGTTGAAAAAGCCTCGCAATGTCACTGGTGCATGCGTGGTATTAGCTGCTAATGGAAAGCATCGTCCGTATGAGAGCGATTAATGTGTGCGCAAATCTTCTGGCTCTGAATAAGATTATGATCGAGAGGAGATAGCGGTTAAGTTTCGCAAAATCGTCATCGCCAGAGTTCACAAAATGAACATCAGATGTGTAGCCATTCTTGAAGACCCTATATTGAATCACCAAGCTGTACAAATGCAATCTTTCTGAATACTTTATCACACCGAAGGAATTCACTTTTAATTCAGACGGACTGAAATTTTTTGAAAGAGTTAAAGAATGAAAGTATCTGGATACACTTATAAGTGGGGACAATGAAATGACAAAAGAGATTAAGCGGAGAATAGTAATGACTTACAAAATCAGGTATATTTTAGTGAAAAAACTTAATTCGCGATACATACGACGACGACGGCGACGACAGATGAAATTGCTTTTGCATAAATCATTTCCGACCTGTAGAACATATGATATCGAGAGTTGGCTCTTAAAAACAACATGTAAATATCCTTTGGGGTTTTAAAGAGAATTCTAAGGAAAATATATCAAGCTCGATAGCTGCAGTTACTTAAGTGCGGTCAGTATCCAATATTCAGGAGATAATGGGTTCGAACCCCACTGTCAGCAGCCCTGAGGATGGTTTTCCGTGGTTTCCCATTTTCACACCAGACAAATAGTGAGGCTGTACCTTAATTAAGGCCACGGCTGCATCCTTCTCACTCCTATCCCTTTCCTGTCCCATCGCTACCATAAGACCTATATGTGTCGGTGCGACGTAAAGCAACTTTTTGAATATATCTTGAATAGACTGTACGGATCAATCAAGAAGAATGGTGTATATAAAGTTCGGTACAACAATGCAGGAGTTGGAGGACCTAGACTAAGAAGGCTCGAGTCAGTGGAAGAGAATCTATTGTGAAACCCATGGGGATAAAGAACTGGAGAAGGAAGAGGCCAAAAATCATAGTGGACTATTGTAGTATTAGAAGAAAATAGATTTTTGTAATCAGTACAAGGACCCCCTCTACATGCGCTACTCATGGTGAAAATTAAAACTCTGTTTTGATCATGTGGTGAACTCTGATTATGATTACTTTGTGATGCGTAATCGCTATATCCTACAAATCAAACCAAACCAAACCAATCCCCATGGTACTACAGCCCTTGAAGGGCCTGGGCTACCAAGCGACCGCTGCTCAGCCCGAAGGCCTGCAGATTACTCCTCAATTTTAATCACGAAGGCTGAGTGGACCTCGAACCAGCCCTCAGGTCCAGCTAAAAATTCTGGACCAGGCCGGGAATCGAACCCGGTGCCTGCGGCTAAGAGGCAAGCACGCCACCCCTACACCACGGGGCCAGCTGCTATATCCTACAGTTATTCCTATTCAGAGGCAGTTTTCGTATAATCGTCCTGCTAAAGTACTTCACTTTTACGAACTACATCTAACTCAACTTTAGTCTATCCATTTCTCGTTTGTATATATACAGAGTGATTTAAACGTTTCAGCATAAACTGAGGTAGCCCATAGAGGGGTCGAAGTACAACTTCCAAATAGAAAAGTATTGTCTAGGACGAATCCTTACATGAGGGAAGGCCTGGGAATGTCGGGAATGACATAATGAACGATTAATTTTTCCAAATGTTCTACATTCGTAAACAATGAATAATTGATCATTAATGAAGTGATACTCTTTTGGTGCACACAGTTCTGTAAAAATAAATATCGTTAAGTGTCCATTATGGTGTTTCTGGTAATCCCAGGCTATCCCTAGCGCAGGCTGTTGCCCTAGGCTATCCATTTCTTGTCGAAAGTTTTTGTACTTTGAACACCCCTACGGGCTACCTTTTGATTCTATCTGTATATACCTATGCTCGTATTTATATACCCTAATAGTGAAATGTAGTGAATTTCAAATTCAATAGAACATAATTATGGAATGGAAACTAGCACCTCAAAAACTAAGTGTATTGTAATAGCATACACGCCTGTAAATCTTCGATTAAAGATATGCAACGAGCAAATTGAACGAGTGAAAACGTTCGTGTGTCTTGGACAGAAAAGTTGCCAGATGTATCACGGAAATCGCGTGTAGAATAGGGCAGGCGTTAACAGCTTTTGTGAGATATTACAGAATACTGTGCATAAACTAAGTCTCAATCTTCCAATAATCGAATTAGGATGTTAGTTGCCTTCGTCTGGACAGTGCCACTATACGACGGAAAAACTTTGACGTTAAACTGGTTAGAAATTAAAAAAGCTGGAAGCATTTGAAATGTTGAGAATATGTTCGACTGAAAAAGTGTCAAATGTTAAATTCCTTGATGAAGTTGAGCAAAAAATATCACAATCCAAAAAGAACGTATTTCCTGCTGGGGACATGCGATGCGCCACTCACACTTTATGCAGACGGTAGTGTAAGGTCTCACTGAAGGGAGAAGTCCACGCGGAAGACATCGAAACTAGTTCATGAACCAGGTCATAAAAGATCCTTGTGTGGACCACTACGCGATTCTGAAGTGGATGCTGAGGGCTGTACGCTAGAGAGAGAGATTTTTACTAGAAATGGAATATGTAGAAAAATAATTTTAAATTTAGTGGTTAAGTGTAGTTGTTACAGTTAATAATAATGTATTAGATCAGGAATTGATTAGGCTAAGTTTAAGAGAATTTTTGATGACCGTGAATGTATATATTTTTAGCTGCAAAACCACAAGATTTTCAGTCAATGAAGGTATCGTCTGAAGAAAGTATACCACATTGGCACCCCACACGCACTAACAAAACATGATAGTTGATCACGAGCAGTGAAGGATGAAATCAAGAATCACCCATAGTTACGTATCCTAACTTATGTACTGAATGTTGATCCATGATATGAACTTCAGCTGTTATGCGTTCATTTAGGAATTAAAGAGTTTTAGCAAAGCGAGAGAAAGAGAGAGAGAGAGAGAGAGAGAGAGTCTCAGTTATACGTAATGACGGGGTTTGGTGCTAAACGTGGCCGGACAGAGACACTCGGCAGGTGTTACGCGGTCCCTCCTCGGCCCGCGGCCATCGGACCGTGTGATTAATGCCCTCCCAGCCCAGTACAGTGGCCTGCCTGCCTACCTGATTGAGTTCTCAGACCAGCAACAAACAGTTTCCCGTCAGAATTTTAAAAGAAGCGTAAGCTAACAAATGGGCTTGTACAACGTGGCCCATTTAATCCTCTAATCACCATCTTTATAGCAAAAAATATGAGTCCGCCTTATATTAATTAACGGGATAAGGGGACTGACTTCATTTAGTGTTCCTTGGCCAAGTCGCAACACTGGCCGGGTGGTAAGTACTCACAAACTCAGAAGACAGGTGATAAAGAATTGTACTGTCGACCATCCTAGGAATGGTTTATTTCCGTTCGATTTGTGAGTCATTATTCTCTCAAGACAACATCCACTTCCATTTGAAACTTTGTCGTAAGTTACGTATGAAGGTACTTGAGAAACGTACTTGTGTTAGTATGATGATTAAGAAGCTAATAATAATAATAATAATAATAATAATAATAATAATAATCATCATCATCATCATCATCTGTTTACCTTCCAGGTTCGGCTTTTCCCTCGGACTCGGCGAGGGATCCCACCTCTACCGCCTCAAGGGCAGTGTCCCGGAGCTTCAGACTCTTGGTCGGGGGATACAACTGGGGAGAATGACCAGTACCTCGCCCAGACGGCCTCACTTGCTATACTGAACAGGGGCTTCGTGGAGGGATGGGAAGATTGGAAGGGATAGGCAAGGAAGAGGGAAGGAAACGGCCGTGGCCTTAAGTTAGGTACCATCCCGGCATTCGCCTGGAGGAGAAGTGGGAAACCACGGAAAACCACTTCCAGGATGGCTGAGGTGGGAATCGAACCCACCTCTACTCAGTTGACCTCCCGAGGCTGAGTGGACCCCGTTCCAGCCCTCGTACCACTTTTCAAATTTCGTGGCAGAGCCGGGAATCGAACCCGGACCTCCGGGGGTGGCAGCTAATCACGCTAACCACTACACCACAGAGGCGGAATAATAATAATAATAATAATAATAATAATAATAATAATAATAATAATAATAATAATAATAATCTTATAGCTTTTCTATTGAACGATCATTGAACTACTATTGAAATTTTACCTCAAGAATCGGTCTAATTTAATTTGTCAGTAAACATAATGACACAGGTTTTTCGCAAGTAAACTCAAATGCTAACCTATTCATCGAGATGCATATTGTATGTGATATTGTTATACATAACGATACTCTAACATATCTCTCAAGTTATTCCACATCTTCCCACCAATGTGTATGAAATTACGCCCGAAATTGTTCGACCAGAATATAAGAAAAAACCGACACCATCTGAACGTTTTCTCTTACAGCTGTTATTTGTGGTAAATGGCTCAATAGTTCAATTATATTGAGTAAACGCAGTTGAGATTCCTACCATCGTTTTAAATGATGTCAGAGATGAAGAAACAGCCACACGTCCTTGGCTGGCTTGAACGTGAGCTTTGCTCTGCTTGTAATAAGCGGTTTACCCAGCTGCCAGAAACAAAATGAAATAAGATAAGAAGTTTTGAACCGTAACAAGGCAATCAACTGTTTAACAGATCCCAGAAAAGTAATTGCTATGATTAATGTAGTGTTCGAATAACTGTCAAATGTTGGTTCTTCACGTTCTTCATTCCTTACGTCTGAAGGGAGCTCAAATGCAACATTCATTACTGTTATTCATTGTTATGTTTCTCCAAATGGAAAATACAAACTAGAAACCTCAGTAGCTGTTTAAAGATGTCAGCGAACACGGTGGCCACCACATTTCTTTTCGCTGTTTTGGATTACCGTAATTCTACGTTCTATATGACCAGCTGAGGATCAAGAAAGTAGTATTTTCAGAGTTTGTTTTCTAATGTGTCAGAAATGCCATGAACACATTTGCAGTCATGGACATGAGAGGGTACAGGTTTTCTTTTTCTTTTAGGAATTGCAGCCTTTGTTGTTACATAGACCTACGTATCGTTCTGCAATAGCGCGGAAGGAAAATGCACCTTCACGTAGCTCTATGATACAGCCTCGTTCAACCGCAGTGAGCTGTTGATAAGTTACTGGCCTCTTCGTCGTCGTAAAGGCATTATTGACCCACTCACAGTCACTCCGTCCAATCTCACAGGTAACTAGCTCTCTGTCCGACTCGTTGGCTGAACGTTCAGCGTACTGGCCTTCGGTTCAGAGGGTCCCGGGTTCGATTCCCGGTACTGCCAGAAATTTAAGAATGGCAGGAGGGCTGGTATGTGATTGAAATGGTACATGCAGCTCACCTCCAATGGGGGTGTGCCTGAAAAGAGCTGCACCACCTCGGGATGAGGACACGAGTTTCTTTAATGCGATTTGAGGGAAATTTGAGTCAACATCATCCTTCAACGTTTGTTAATCTAGCACAACACCCTTTTGGTGTTTGGATAATTTTTACGTCAGTTTAGTTTAGAGAGAGCTCTTATTTTCGAACTGTCCAGCTCCGTGGCTAAATGGCAACTCCCCTGAAAATACCAGATAACTCGAAATCGCTTTCCCCTGCTCAGTCCAGTGATATTTGAAGGTATTCAGGTACACAATTCTCGTGTTGCAGGATTTTCCAGCACGTGAAATAGCAGCTGAGGAACAAAATTCTCTCGCCTCGGCGCCTCCAAATAGCGTACGAGTAGTTAATAGGACATAAAACCAGTAATATTTAATCCGATTCGTATGCAGTTTCATCCTATGATTATTTGCTCGTATCCCAGATCCATGGGGAGGAAAAATGCAAAAGTTCTTATCAGGTCAGATAGAGTAGGCCTGTGCGTACGTCTGTCTCTAAATTAATCAGCACGGAGACTGGTTGTATTCTCGAATAGCAGCATCAGAGTGTATGTGGTTACAAGGTAACAACAAAAACGGGTGGCGATTCTATAATAAGGCGTACTAAGCGATACGAGAAGTTGAGTAGTTTACCATTAACTCCTCGAGGAGCCAGAAAGTACTACTACAGCTTTATTAGTCACATGAGTAACGCCTTTTATGGCATCTAAACGCACTGGCCGTGCTCTGAATGTCATTACTCAGCATTCGCGTATTCCATAAAAGAGTATGTATGTTACTTCAGTGGAAACAACAATTGCTCTGGCCTGTGCCAAGAGACAGATGGAAAAACACTGCACTTTTTAACCAAACGTAATGGGAGGCATACAGTATAAACCATACTTATTTGTGCCCAGGCACAGGGTAGATGCCCAATACTACGCTCGGTATGAGTTACATGAAATTAATGTGGAAAAGTGTGGGGAGAATTCATCTTCTAGACGGCTCCTATATGTCAAGTTCAGGAGTGATTGATTGATTGATTGATTGATTGATTGATTGATTGATTGATTGATTGATTGATTGATTGATTGATTGATTGATTGATTGATTGATTGATTGATTGATTGATTGATTGATTGATTGAAGTAATGATGGTTGTTTATTTATTTATTTATTTATTTATTTATTTATTTATTTATTTATTTATTTATTTATTTATTTATTTATTTATTTATTTATTTATTTATTTATTTATTTATTTATTTATGTTACCCAACCCCGTAGAGAAACGGGAAGAGTGCTGGACAAATAAAAATTATGCGGATAACGACGCTATTGGTTTTGAGTCCCATTAACTAGATTTATGGTTTCTAAGACACTGATGAGCCGGACTTTTTGTCCTGCAGGCGTTGTTTTTTACTTGCCAGTAAATCTACCGACATAAGGCTGACGTATTGAGCACCTTCAAATACTATCCGACTGAGCCGAGATCGAACCCGCTAACATAAGCTTAGGAGGCAGGCGCTCTAACACCTGAGCTACTCTGGCCGGCGAATTAAGTAGAACAGAACAGGGAGTCGGCGAGAAATGATACAATTAGAGATGGCATTGAAGGCGGATTTTTTCTGTTTATAATTTTGCTTTACGTCGCACCAACACAGATAGGTCTTATGGCGACGATGGGATAGGAAAGGCCTACGAATGGGAAGGAAGCGCCGGGCTGAGTGGCTCGGTCGATGAGGCTCTGGCCTTGTGATCACAACTTGGCAGGTTCCATCCTGGCTCACGTGCTCAAATACATCAGTCTCGTGTCGGTAGATTTTTTTTCTTTTGCTAGGGGCTTTACGTCGCACCGACACAGATTAGTCTTATGGCGACAATGGGATAGGAAAGGCCTAGGAGTTGGAAGGAAGCGGCCGTGGCCTTAATTAAGGTACAGCCCAAGCATTTGCCTGGTGTAAAAATGGGAAACCACGGAAAACTATCTTCAGGGCTGCCGACAGTTGGGTTCGAACCCACTATCTTCCGGATTCAAGCGCATAGCTGCGGGCCCTAACCGCACGGCCAACTCAACCGGTGAAGGCAGAAATAGAACGATGTGAAATGAAAGGTAATAAAGGCACACGTTCGAAAATATAAAACTAAAATAATACAGAACAAAACAAGGAATTCGGACGGGAATCACAGATAGAGTTAACCACAAGAAAGTGGAAGAAATGTTAAACTCAGGCGGGACCTTGTTCTATCGGTACACGTTTCACGAGATGCAGGCCTTTGAGCGGCAGCAAGGTATCTCCTTGTGCAGTTCTGATATAGCCTAATTCATTCGAACAACATAAGATGTGTAAGGCTACTTTGCAACTCCGCTGACCCAGCTGAGGAAGGCCTGTTTCTTGAGCCAGTAATTGACTTGTATGCGGTGTCGGCTGTTCATGTCGGGGAGGTGCTCCCTGTCACGCTACAGTGTGCGTGTTGTCAGGCCTGGACACGCCCACCCACTGGACTAGGCTGCGATAAGCTCCTTCTTTCTTCCTCAGATACTCCGGAACGGAAGGAACTCGTCGATTCTACCTTAATTTTCTCTTATACTGTATATGCAATTGAGAGATTTGTTGTGCACCTTTGCTCTCATCTCACAATGGAATGAATGAAAATCGTTTGTGTTTTACAATAAATTTGGTTGTAGAATAGAGTGAAAATTTCACCGCACCGGCTTGCAGATACCAAGATCACTTGCTCGAACGCGTCCGAGGTAGCTAGATTTTTGAATGGCAAAAGAAAGTCCATTCGGCATTCCATGACATACGATGTTGGTAAAAGATCTTTGGTGAGACATTGGTATTTACCCGACAAAATTAATTGACCCAAAAGCGATCTGTTCTTCTGCCATCTGACAGAGTAAAACGGAACACTGAAATTGATACGCAAGCTGCCTGTATGGTGTCATATCGAAATGCCTGTTGGGCATTATTATTATTATTATTATTATTATTATTATTATTATTATTATTATTATTATTATTATTGTTGTTGTTGTTGTTGTTGTTGTTGTTGTTGTTGTTGTTGTTGTTGTTGTTGTTACTATATCCTTTAGGAAACTGCACAAATGTTGCCTCAAAATAGTTCTTTACAGCGTTGGAAACCTACTATGCGCAGTTTTCCCATTTCAACACCCTTGAATGCCACCTATCTCGCGATAGAACTAGCTATCTTATATCAGGAGACTGATGCCCTTTGGGTTAACATCCGGGTAGTGATTATAAATAAATAGAAAGAAAGAAAGAAAGAATTTAGTATAAAATGCTAAACAAAGAGTGGATTGCACAGGGAAGAACAGCAAATTTTTCCTGTATTTTAAAATATATAGCCTTATAGCAAACGCACGCCAGACGCCAGATGGGGCATTCTTTGTTTGAGCGACTGTACATGATGATAGACATAAAAACGAAATTTGGATATTAATTAATTGGGCTTAGCGTGCGCAGTGCCGATTCCAACTTACTGGTAAAAGTTCATGAATAATAATAATAATAATAATAATAATAATAATAATAATAATAATAATAATAATAATAATATAACTTTCGTCTAGGAGATTACTGCTATTTTTCTGTCATGAGTCTTACGCACAATGATGTCAGACTTCATGGTCAAATGGTTAGTATTCTGGCCTTTGGTTCAGGAGTCCTGGGTTCGATTCCCGGCCGGGTCGGAGATTTTAACATTCATTGGTTAATTCCGACGGTTCGGGAACTGGGTGTGCGTGCTGGTGTTCATCATTTAGAATTCATCATAAGGTAGGGCCTCATCCTCATAGAAGCGCAGGTCGCCTGCACGGCTTCAGCTTGAAAGACTTGCACCAAGTCTGCCCGAAGGCCACACACCATGATTTCTTTTTTTAAACATTTTGGCATTTGGTCTGTAAGATCATGCTGCCAGCTCTGTGCATTTATAAAACAGGAAGGTCAAAGAGCAACATCTTTAAAACATGGGACCTTTCATGGCATTGTGACTAACTGGTGATAGAAAGCCACGGTACAGGAACTTGGGTTGAATGTGAACAATTTAAATACAGACTACAGAACAAACGTACCACAATGTTAAATTGGCTTCACTTAAATATTTGGCTACTGCTTGATATATACGGATGCCATAGCTGCTTAACAACGACGAAACAGAAGTGGGAAGTGGAACTTTGAGTTGTAGAAGTGTTTGATATAAGTTGCTTACTTATGGTTTGTATCTAGTGCGTCCTAAAATTGTATGGTTGAGGTCTGCTTCTTGATTGGGGTCAATGGGACAATTTGGGGAGTCTATGACGTTGAGGGTGAACAGATGACAAGCACACAATGATTATTTTCTCTTTTTTCTCTTTTCTCTTTTCTATTTTTTCTCGTTATTGATATTCATTTCGGAGGGTGTTGTATGCTGAATAACGTTGGAAAAGCATCGAGTTTCTGTTGGTTACTTAGAAATTACAAAAACAAACATCCTCAAAGTGCACAGTACAAATTATGCAGTTTTATTTAAATATGTGGTGTAACTTATTTGTTTAACAAATCCTCTCCTTTGCAGTATACAGTCTATATCTTGGCATTGGAAAAATGTAGAATTCGCGATTTTAGGACTATACATTCACAGAATATTTTGATTCTGAATATTCTATTGTTGGTAATTTATTAAAAAGTAACCTGCACTTACCACTGCTAGAAAGCTTTAAAAACTTGTCTTTATTTGTCTTGTAATAAATTTTGCAATTAGGTGCTGAGCGCATCGACTACCATATTTCTTGCAAATACTCACTGTCAAGCGTGAAGAATAATGTTATAAATATCTACCAGTGTAACATTCGAAATGTATAAAACAAGTGTTCACTGTGCAGTTGTCTGCCCCTGCAGCGTAACGGTTAGTGTTATTAGCTGCCGTTCTCGGAGGTTCGGGTTCGATTCCCGGTACTGCTAGAGATTTAAGAATGGCAGGAGGGCTGGTATGTGGTGAAAATGGTACACGCGGCTCACCTTCATTGGGAGTGTGTCTGAAAAGATCTGCACCACCTCAGGATGAGGACACGAGTTTTTGTCCGGTTCCATAGCTAAATGGTTACCGTTCTGACCTTCGGTCCAGAGGGTCCCTGGTTCGATTCCCGGCTAGGGGGATGTGTGTGTGTATGTGTGTCGTCTTCACTATTATAAGTAACCACAGTTAGGCTCCCATCCTCATAAACGCGCAAGTCGCCTATATGGTGTCAACGCGAAAGATGTGCACTTGGCCTGTTCGGAGTCCACACGCCATTATTATTATTATTATTATTATTATTATTATTATTATTATTATTATTATTATTATTATTATTATTATTATTATTATGCGGTTGTTTACTGTTTTCAAATTAAAGCTCACAAGGTACAAGACAAGCGTTAATTCGAAACTTAAGTACGGCGGCAGTTTAGTTTTAATATGGCGGACATTGGTCATGCCCACTAGAATTGGCGCACGGATTAGACCAATACCTCTCAAACGCCCAAAATCTCACGCGTGCAAACTGAGGTGCAGAGTTCCTGTGCACAGTGCATCGGTCCCACTCGGCTTGGCCCGGACCAACGCTTCGTCTCTGCGCTACTCGGCTAAGCTCGGCTCAACTCGACTCGGATTTGGAGCGCTGCAGAGCAAGTGAGGAAGAGGGAGACAGGCGGAGCGAGCGAAACAGGTGTGGGGAAAGAGAGACACAGCGCTATTGCACCCTGAGAGGCCCTGGATTAGAGCGAAGTTTCCTCTCTGTACGCTTCCTATTGGGTTGTCTAGGGCCGTGAATTTCACTCAATAATCTGTGAAAATTTATTAATAAAATCCGTTTGCCCTCGCGACAGTTTTGGAATGAGACTTGGCAGAGTTCTTTAGAGTACAGCCTGATAAGCCTATAACCCGGACCATCTACGCAACTCTTCTAATGCAAGTTACACTGACGTAGAGCAGGCATTGCATAGTTGATACTCATTCACATTCTACCATTTACTCCATGAAATTCTTGGTCCTAACAGTAACACAGTTCATTCACATCGAAGTATACGAAGCTCACTTTCGTTACTCGGTAAATAAAGGAAGACTGGTTACTACGATGTTCCTGATTGAAATAAATCCAGTATCATATCATTGCTTGAGCGAGATGTCAGTCCCAGGCTAAGTACATGACGGATATATTTCCCATGACATCAACGCTGTAACTAGGATTCCTGAAGGTATGAAGAAACGTCCTAGCCATAATGCCTCTTTGTACACACCGGAACGTATGGCCCGTTTGAATGTTCCAAAAGAATGTAGAAGAGCTCGGCATGTGGTAGCAGTATAAATTAAAAGGCTAAAGTTAGGTATCTGCAGCCCGTATCACAAGCGCGGTGTGGTGCAGGGTGCGTGTGTAGGGGTTCCCTGGGAGATTACACTTGATTTGTCATTAGTCACCGCCCTTTGCAGGCAGGCAGGGTTGATGTGTTTATTGGGGGCCTTGCTCGCCTGCTGTCAACAATCTGCCCCCTCTCCAACAACCCCATGTCATTAACCCTTGTCAATGGCTACCGCCACGAGCAGGACGCACGCGCATAGTCGCAGCAACAGTGGCAGAGGGGTTGTTTATTTACATATAAAGCTCCGAGAGGTCCCTCTATACTACATAGGCCTACCCGGTAACTGCCCGTAAAAAACAAGTGGTGTGCTATACTAAACTTGCTAATAAAGAATAAAATGACTATCTCTCTCTTGTTTTCCCCATCGATCCCCCCTCCTGGAGTACCTTCTTGGGAATTTATCTCCAGTTTAGATGTTGGAATAAATGCAGCCTCAGCCTGCTAAATCCATCATACGCCGAGCGTAAATGCATTCGTGAACGCACTGGAGTCCTTGAAAGTATCACATTTTGCTTTCTACTCATAAACTAAGATGGGAAATTCTTTACCATCGTATTTATTTACAGTCGAGCCTCGATATCTCGAATCAAGAATAATAATGTTATTTGTTTTACGTCACACTAACTACTCTTTTACGGTTTTCGGAGACGCCGAGGTGCCGGAATTTAGTTCCGCAGGAGTTCTTTTACGTGCCAGTAAATCTACCAACACGAGGCTGACGTATTTGAGCACCTTCAAATACCACCGGACTAAGCCAGGATCGAACCTGCCAAGTTGGGGCCAGAAGGCCAGCGCCTTAACCGTCTGAGCCACTTAGCCCGGCATATCTCGAATCACCGCGGGACCAAAATTTTATTTCGAGTTATCGAAATTTAGAGCGATACAGAGAATTCCCGCCTGTGAGGATTGCACGTAATCGAAGCACGTGGAATTACGGCTTGATACTGTCATAAGTGTTATTTAACCATATAAAAACTAACTCAAAGTATTTTGTAATTTCATTTTAATTACAACACTTACTGGGCCGATGACCTCGATGTTAGGCTCCTTAAAACAACAAGCATCATCATCACAACACTTATTATAGTAAGTCGTTGAAGACAGAATGCATACAATAGAGGGACATGAAACATAGCTCGGTTAACAACATAGGAAAAATCCGTCGGTTTCTCCTATTTTTCACCCTCATGCTTCTTTATTTCCACATAGGTTTCAACAACAGTTATTGCTGCAAAAACCTTTACATTGGACTGACTCCGTGTGGAGAATCGAAGAATAATTGGTGCACTTAATGCCTGTTCTCCTGACGATCCAAGAAAGGGTTCAAACAGCTCCAACTGCCGATGGACAACGCACGAGGGGTATGTGAACATACCGAGGTCTCATGGGAAGATATACTGTAGTACGTTAAGGAACAATAACACACAAACCTTAAAAGCTGTATTGCATAGTTAATGTTGTACATAATTCGAGTTACAGAATATTTTAGCTCCTATGGAGGAAACGTTTGCTTCGAGAAATGGAGAAATTCGTGTAGTCGAATTTCGATTAATAGAGAAATAAACATATGACGAGCAGAACCGACAGCAGGGAAAATTAAATTATTTCGAGGTAGGTACTGAAAATTCCAGTAATGGAGGTTCGAGATATCGACGTTCAACTGTATTTATTTTACACTACTTTTTTCCTTTTTCTTTTCGTTTTGTCCTACAGTGGACAACCGTAATGCGATTTCAGGTGTTTCCGAACTTTGATCCGTACCCAGTACTCCCTCACTATGTCACTCTGCGTTTTCCTACTCTCTTCCATCTATGGTGTTGTCTGTACGAGATCTAATCTTTTCTTGGGAATTTATGCTATTTTAAACTTGTAGGCTAATTGCTGACTTCCATCCCTTGTGTTTCCATTTCTTATAAGTCCTTACCTCTCAATCCCAGCGCACCATAGTTTTCCTGTTATTTAAGAATTTCACCATCTAGCTGGTAAATCTTCGTGGATCCATTGAACACTGAGAGTGATACCGTGTCCAAGCGGGACAGAGTGGTTAGTCTGTTTCTGGTCGTCTTTTTTCCTAGTAATTAACCTGCTTCATATATATGTTGTAGGTTAAGGGTATAATCCATCTATATGCATGTAGGCTACAGATGTGTAAGTCTGGCTTCTAAATTTCTCGACATCCTGACGTGGAAAAGAACCCTTATCCTTCCGGTTGGATCAAGCTTTGCAGCCTCAAACTTTTATTCAAATTCTGAAATTAAATTGATAGGGATTGTTTCTATGTTTACTTGGCGTTTGTTATTCCGTTGCTAGTATCTTGCTGATCAAAGACCCTATTAATAACTTGAGACGTCTATCAGCTCTTTGTGCTTAATTGCAAACAGTAGACAATGATGGAGGACCTGTATCTTTGTGCTTAGGGCTCTTCATATTCAAATCCACTTCTACAGTTTTCTAAGTCTTCCACTTGGAAGTACTGAGCACAGAA
Organism: Anabrus simplex; assembly: GCF_040414725.1. Lineage (NCBI taxonomy): Eukaryota > Metazoa > Arthropoda > Insecta > Orthoptera > Tettigoniidae > Anabrus > Anabrus simplex. Next base: position 144,390,492 of record NC_090270.1, on the reverse strand, counting down.
TTAATCAATATGTGTGAAACGAGTGAGCTGGCTACACGGCGCAGGTCATGCAAATTTATGTTTGTGTTCTTGTGGTAGTGATTTCGAAACCCACCGTTTATAGACTTGGAAAAGACTTTCCGTAGTTTCCCCGTTTTCACACCAGGACTGACGGTTATCATACTTGAAGTCACGACCGCAATCGTCACAGTCGTTGCCCTTTCCTATCACAGCGTTGCCGAAAATCCGTCATTGTGACGTTAGACATCCGGCAATAATAATAATAATAATAATAATAATAATAATAATAATAATAATAATAATAATTGCGCATAAAGAGATCGATATGTGACTATGCTATCGAAGATAAACTGGTCCATTGCACAAATATTATTAAGAACGAGAAATCTTTGAAATAATTCATACAGTATTGAAGTTTAATGCACTGAACCTTTCTAGCAAGAGTTCTAACCTGAAATAATTCACATAACGGTATTTGTAGGGGGAAGGACAACTTGTATTCTGGGGAACGAAATGGTAACCGAGTGCTTTTTCTCGGCTGAGTGGGGGATGAATCCGGGAAATTGACGCTTAGCGCTCTTCAGATTCAAATCCACTACTGCAGTCTGTCGCTTGAAGTACGGGTGAACAACTTAGTATCTTCGTTCAGAATGTCCTATTTGTTAAAACTAGTATATTTATCACAGTGATGACTGGTATATGAGATGTGATGTATAACTTATTATCATCATTAAAATCGTTTATAAAGAGTACTTGTGTTTTTATCTTGGTTAATTTTATTGTTGTTTCTTCTTTCAAAATGATATTCTAGTGCAGAAGCAATTATCTGATATGAGGGTAATTGGATTTCTAACTTAGAGACTCCTCTCTTTCCCACTAACAGATTATTATATCGCATGCGAACAACAGTAGAGTCACCAGGCACCACCACCAGTGGGGAAGAGGGGCGGATGTTTTCTTGAGGCGCCCAGTTTATTTTTATTGGCTTACAAATGACCGTAAAGTTGTAGCATTGCAGGCGAAGCTATATACCACTTCACTGTTGCATATCTATATAATATAATTTTATAACACAAGATCACCTTCCCGAGAAATAGCCTACTGTGCCAATAACTCAGAATCTAATTTGATGTTTCTTAGCTTTCTTCGTTTTATTCAGCTAGAGAAGAGAATAAACATGTAACACAAAAATGTTGCACCTGCATAAATGCTAGTGATGGATATAAAATGTTCTTCAGCTATTCATGTTGAAACAATGGCTTAAATAGAAGTTGTATAATAGCTAGAAGCTCTCATCTGTGGGATAAACATGACTTGTATCTATGTTCTTTTCTGTTCTCCAACAAAGACTGGATATAGGCTACTCTTCTATAAAGTTGATATTTTATGGATAAGTTGACGAACAAAGGGAGCCTTATTATCATGCATTGTGCAAGGAGTCTCCGAAGACCTTAAAAAGTAGTTAGTGGGACGTAAAACAAATAACATTATTATTATTATTATTATTATTATTATTATTATTATTATTATTATTATTATTATTATTATTATTGTCCAAGGAATTCCTAACTCCTTTCCTTGCGAAGTGCAGACCTAGGCCATTCTAGAAATTCAATGGATCTCTTCCTATTTTTGCCTGCCGCACGTCACGTGTTGTAGCAAATTTCCTAGTACACCTGGATTTTGTTAAGATGATTAGATTTAATTCCTCTCAACCTTCGATCTCACTGAGAGAGTCAGTTAATCATATTCTTCGATTCCAGGATACTGAGTTCAGTTACAGCTGAGGTCGGTGACTTTAGAAGCTGTTTCAACGAGACAATTCAGTGTAGTAGTTTGGTACGTTAAGGAACCTCTACGGGGCATAGTGGTGTTGTTAACAAGTGGGCTGTATTATTGTATTTTGTTGGGATGACGTGAAGATAAAAGTAACTCTTTAATTAGCCTGCTACACCCCGGTGTCTAATAAAACAGTCAGCAGTTTCAAAGGATGCAAAATAAATAGCAGCATAATTATTTATTTATTTATTTATTTATTTATTTATTTATTTATTTATTTATTTATTTATTTATTTATTTATTTATTTATATGAAAGTTGAAGTTAAAAAATCTTCTAGGCTGTCCAACTATGACTGTCCTCCTTTCTGTTCTTAGTCATGATGTTGATGATGGTGATGACAATGATTATGATGGTGATAACAAATGCAGTATATTAATGACTAGCATTTACCGGCGTCTACGTCTGCGGGAATTATTTCCAGTTTCATATAAATTTCAACCAATAGTAGCTTGCGTGTGTTTTCCCGTGAGATAACGGCAGTACTTCAGTACTCCATGCGACCAGTGTGTACAGCTAGTCTGTTTGAGCGTAGATGGCAGAGGTGAGTCACGGAGAAAACTTTAAATAATGTTTGTATTCTCTGTTTGTTTCTAAAACTAACAGTTTACCGGTTATTTTGGATGTGATCGGCAAAGCATGTGCCAAAATATAGAAAAAAAACAGCATTCCTTGTAATACTACTTGTTAGGAAGAAAATGCATAATAACTTGTGTAGAAACTTGAATTTGAAGTACACTTGGTAAACTCCAGTGTTCAATAGGACTGACTATCACTTCAGACACTTTTAAGGGCCCTCCCTGGGAGTACAATTTTTTTCTACTTGTTCTACATTTTCTAAAATGTTTTCAAGAGAAACTGAGTTTAACATGTAACTATTGAATTCGAGAGGTTGTTGGTTCTAATCGACCATCGGCAGCACTGAAGACGTTTTTTGTAGTTTCCCATTTCCATACCAGGCTGTAGGCGTACTTTAATATTTTTTTTTTTTTTTTGCTAGGGGCTTTACGTCGCACCGACACAGATAGGTATTATGGCGACGATAGGATAGGAAAGGCCTAGGAGTTGGAAGGAAGCGGCCGTGGCCTTAATTAAGGTACAGCCCCAGCATTTGCCTGGTGTGAAAATGGGAAACCACAGAAAACCATCTTCAGGGCTGCCGATAGTGGGATTCGAACCTACTATCTCCCGGATACAAGCTCACAGCCGCGCGCCTCTACGCGCACAGCCAACTCGCCCGGTTTAAAAAAAAATTAGGGCCACTTTCGTTATTTTTCCAATTCTGGCCCTTTACCATCTTTGCATCACCGAAAAACCTTCCATGATTAGTGTGACATAAAATCACTAGCAAAACAAGAAAATTATTTCAAAGTATATTACTTTGCTTAAAATAATAGTGCAGGATGAGAAGGAAGAATTCTTAAAATTTGTTATAAATTTATAACAGTTTCAAAAACATTCCTGCTGAGTTCACCTTTTACCTACATTTCATGATGTACGAGACAAAGGAACTTTGCGGCTTCGTATATACAGCTGGTACGATTTGTAGGATCTATAATGTGCTACTGTCGACAATTTGATATATTTGAAAACTAGTTGAAAGCTGTAGCTACCAAATTTGCACAGATAACTGAAAACACGGATAAAAGGATTTTTGTACCGAGCTCGATAGCTCCAGTCGCTTAAGTGCGGCCAGTTTCCAGTAATCGGGAGATAGTGGGTTCGAACCCCACTGTCGGCAGCCCTGAAGATGGTTTTCCGTGGTTTCTCATTTTCACACCAGGCAAATGCTGGGGCTGTACCTTAATTGAGGCCACGGTCGCTTCCTTCCGATTCCTAGGTCTTTCCTATCCCATCGTCGCCTTAAGACCTATCTGTCTCGTAAAGCAAATAGCAAAAAAAAAATAATATTTTTTTGATTTTAATGCACAACGAAGAACATGCAATACTGTTTGAAGATGATAATGGCAAACAATTAACACATCCAATAATCACTGTTTTCAACAAAGTAGGCTAATATAAAAATTACTTACAAAGTCTATTGTTGGTAGAACACTTGAAATACAAACAAGTTTGTAAAAAACCGTTAGTTTTCGTCGTTCCAAATCAAACCAAATCCCATGGTGCAACAGCCCCGAAGGGCCATGGCCTACCAAGCGACCGCTGTTCAGCCGGAAGGCCTGGAGATTATGAGGTATCGTGTGGTCAGCACGACGAATGCTCTCGGCCGTTATTCTTGGTTTCCTAGATCGGGAGTTTTCGTCGTTCGGCGAAAAATAATTGGCAATGTTCTTATGCTTTCGAGATTCACTGAAGTATTCAAGTACAAATGTTCCTACGTGCACCAACATCCCACTTCTCTGCAGCAATTTTTAGTGAATTCTAACAGGTTTTGTAGGTTATTTTTAATGTCTTTCTCTGAATACCAATCCCATAAACATTTGATAACTTATTTACTGATTCTCCTTTCTTGAACTTTTCAATTAATTCAAGCTTTTATTTCAAAGCTGAAAGCACTTTCTTTCGCTTCGTAGTCATAACTGCTATCACAGAATCATGACTGCTATCATAGAACACCAACAAATAAACTGCTATACATTACATTGTTTAGTGTTTAGTTCTCGAGCAAAGCATATCGCTCGAATTTCAAGCGCGCAGTTCACACGTATTCAAAATACCGTGACAAAATTAAAGGAAATGAAATAAACATCAAATGTGCACGGATAACCCGCAAACCGGATAATCCGCACCCGTATAGAGCGAGCTGCGAGACTAGAGACTAGACAGAACTGCGTGAAACTGTGAAACACTGGAGACCTGACAAGCGAGCCGGCTTCAGGACCGGTACGCTTTAGAAGTACTGCATGTGGACTGTCACTGACAAAGCAAGCATGCTATTGGTCACAACAGAGGTGAGTGTAAACAGTCATAATCCCGTTACTATGGGGGGTTGGCGGAAGGGGATACTGCTTAACTTTATGGAAAGGTTTCGCAAGATATGGCAGCATCAATCCAAACTATGGATTGACAACTCAAACAACAAGGCAAACCTTAATTTTGACAAACGCGACACAGCCACTTCAGGAAATTAAGACAGATCGTTCGTTACCATGTTTATCTCTACCTTAAGCGTGTTTGGAAAAGAAGATCCACGGGACTGAGTTAGCAGAAAGGAGCGGTCAATACGCCGCGCCGACAAGGTGTAAACGAGTGTAGCAAGGGGGCTGCATGCAGTGATGCGTCCCGAGAGAGACGGTCTCAAGTGGGGCGTGGAGGAGAAGGGAGGTGGGGTAACTCTTGCCCATTACTACAGGATTTGTTCTCCACACCACGAGCTTACACAGCTCACCGCATGCTACTTATCGACCGGCGTGCCGCCACAAACAAATGAAGTTAAGAAAGTTAACCTCTAACACCAAGTTGGCCGCATCCCAGTAGTACTTCAGACACCCTCGTAACGACTCACAACCTGTGGGACGTGAATGGTGACCACAAGGGTACGTGATAAATTTAGGTTTACTACTCGTAGACTTGTCTGTCAAATTTCACTTGATCCGCAAAAAAATCTCTCGTCCAACTATGTTGACTAGCTAGTTTCTACTTACAGAGACCATTCTGTTTTCATTCAAATTGACTTCTTTACCTCCTTACTCTCGAAAGCTTAATAATAATAATAATAATAATAATAATAATAATAATAATAATAATAATAATAATAATAATAATAATAATTTCCTATTTTACATTTTGTTTTACGTCGCACCGACACAGATATGCCTTATGGGGACGGTAGGATAGGAAAGGGCTAGGAGTGGGAAGGAATCCGCCGTGGTCTCAGCATTTGCCTGGTGTGAAAATGGGAAACCACGGAAAACCATCTTCAGGGCTGCCGACAGTGGGATTCGAACCCCCTATTTCCCGGATGCAAGCTCACAGCCGCGAATAGATAAATTAATCTTGGGGCTGCCAGAATGTACAGTACAACTAACAGTGGAGTTAGAATTCTACGTGAAGTTAAGTTAACAAGGGTAACAATAAATTAGTTACGGTTAAAGAGGAGAAACGAGAGGGAAATACTGAGTTCAGCATATAAACATCAAATGAAACTTCAACCACGACGATTATTGGGTAATCGAAGGGAAAAAGGATGTTAGAATAGGAGGGGGAGACTGCTGCGATAAAGAGATTTAGAAGGAAGGAAGGAAGAAATTAAGCTTAATAAGCAGGTAACTAAGGTATTCTAGATAAAGGTACCGACAGAATTTTATTGGAATTTTGTGAAATAGGCAACTTTTTGTCAATATAGAAAGAAAAAAGAAAGACTTGCGAAGAGAGATGTAAGGGGTATGGTGAGACGGTCAATAAGTATCCATAAAATAAAGGTCAAAGAGAGAAACATAAAATAATTGTTTTTTTTTTTTGTAAAGAAGTAAAGGAAAAGGTAGCGTGCGAGTTGGCCGTACAGTCAGGGGCGCGCAGCTGTGGGCTTGCATTCGGGAGGTAGTAGGTTCGAACCCCATTGCCGGCAGCCCTGAAGATGGATTTCCGTGGTTTTCCATTTTCACACCAAGTAAACGGTGTCATCGTCGCTATAAGACCTACCTGTGTCTCGGTGCGATGTATATAAAAAGCACAAACGAAATAAAACAAAACAGAAGAGTCACATTTGTCGACAGTATGTAAGGAGACTCACTTAGGGTCAAATACCTGGTTAGTGATTCCGAAGTAAAAATAGAAAGAGAGAAATCATTTCATAAAAAGAGTGGATCGCAAGGGAATATGACTGCAAATGTTGTTGGTATGTTTGATAAAGTATGGCATAATAAATTAAGCACTAATTCATCTAATGAAGGGTAAGATACATGTTGTCTTAGATTATATAGCCTAACAATTATTTAACATCTAGGGGAAAAAGAAGATAATTTGGAAAATTTGTGTAAACATTTGACAGGCTTAATTACCTACAATGTTAAATGTAGTCATAGACAAACTAATTATAGTAAGAAAAACAAATTGTATGATGTATCAAAAACATAAGAGAAATGGATTGCAATGAATGAATGTATACCCTCTCCCTAGTTTCAGATGATCTGGACATAAGGGATGGGAGTATTCTGATGTATCAGTCTTCCAATTCCACAGAAATCCACATACCAGCCAACCCTATGAGCGGCAACACGTTCACGCCATTCATAACAGGGCTAGCTGCAACAGGAATGGCGTTACTTGAGTTGCTCATATCTTAGTCACTTTCAAAGCCAAGCATAAGACTGAGACATGCCAATGAAATTAAGAAATTTGTACTTCCTTGTACCACACAAAATATTAGACGGTGAGCGCCACGTCTTACCACGAATAGATCTCGGCTTAAAGGATTGTTATGAAACAAAAATCGTTAAAAATTCGAAGTAGTCTTACTGAACTCGGTCCGAATAGACCTATACGTGTTCAGTAATATATCAGTGTCATTATACTGATCGGGTTTGATGTCTGTGGCAATCTAATTTCAAGATCTTTCAGAAATGGTTTTCTGTGTCTTTCAAATGGATTCTCGCAGCTTGTACGTCAGTGATAGTAGTTGTTCAACTAGTAAGTTACTGTAGTCCAAACCCGATACTAATCACAATAGCCTTGTCTTGCCCCACCCTGTGCAGGATGTGTGCTTGATTACGGATTCTAATTACATTGAAGTACATGTTGGACTTTAATTAAAACACATAATGTACTACACCGTCGCATGACAATACCATTTTTAAGGTTTCGAACAATATGTACTCCGTCACAATCAGCTTGGTAAGTAGCACAGCTAGTTACGAATTGAGTCCCTGATACATTAGACAAGACTTCCTATTTGTATTCTTTGAGGATACTACGAGTAAGATCGATCAATGTGCCGCGCTGAGTGTCTCAGATGGTTTAGGCTCTCGCTTTCTGATCCCAACTTGGCAGGTTCGTTCCTGGCTCAGTTGGGTGGTATTTTAATGTGCTCAAATACGTCAGCATCGTGCCAATAGATTTACTGGCACGTAAAAGAACTACGGGATTGAATTCCGGTACCTCGCCGACTCCAAAAACCATACAAGTAGTTAGTGGGACGTGAAGCCGTTATTAGGCCTATTATTATTATTATTACTATTATTATTATTATTATTATTAATTTAAACAAAGAATATACCCCAGACACATTTAGGCCATATAAACTCATGCAGTAGAAGGCAAAGACTCACTCTGTGCGTAACCTCACTATAAAGTTCAATACAGTGGCTGTCCTTATGTCCGACCTCCTTTGACTTAGTAATCATTTTTGTGATAGACTGAGAGAGCACAAGGCTCACGTTCTTATTTAAAAGTGAAAATCTCGTTTCAATATTTCTTTACTTCCTGAAGGGCAATAGAAAGTAAACTTTTAATTTTACGTGGCAGTTGATATCGTGGCCATAGCCATCGGACTCCCCGTTTTATGTGGAATCCGAACGATGGAGACATACGAATACATTTTTCATATCAAAAATTCCGCACGCATTGGCCGGGATTCGAGCCGGCCCCCTTGATAAGAAGCCAGAGAAAATGCCTCTCGGTTATCACGTCCCGTACGAGAAATAGAACCCGCGCCCTTTCTGATTAACTGATATCCCCTTTCACAATCTTGGTTTGGCATGGATATTTAGCTACCGTCATATATTGGGTCGGTGTTGATGATGGCAAATACGACGGATTGTCTAAGAAACAGCTTCTCATCTTCCATAGCAACGAACAAAAGAATACTGAAACTCAACGTACACTGACTGACAGAGCAAATGCAACACCAAGAAGGAGTGATCAGAACTTTATGCCAATTGCAGGGTAGACTGACTTCACTGAGGTATGCTCATTATGTGAAATGCGCCGCTGTGCTGCGCACGTAGCGAACGATAAATGGGACACGGCGTTGGCGAATGGCCCACTTCGTACCGTGATTTCTCAGCCGACAGTCATTGTAGAACGTGTTGTCGTGTGCCACAGGACACGTGTATCGCTAAGAATGCCAGGCCGCCGTCAACGCAGGCATTTCCAGCAGACAGACGACTTTACGAGGGGTATGGTGATCGGGCTGAGAAGGGCAGGTTGGTCGCTTCGTCAAATCGCAGCCGATACCCATAGGAATGTGTCCACGGTGCAGCGCCTGTGGCGAAGATGGTTGGCGCAGGGACATGTGGCACGTGCGAGGGGTCCAGGCGCAGCCCGAGTGACGTCAGCACGCGAGGATCGGCGCATCCGCCGCCAAGCGGTGGCAGCCCCGCACGCCACGTCAACCGCCATTCTTCAGCATGTGCAAGACACCCTGGCTGTTCCAATATCGACCAGAACAATTTCCCGTCGATTGGTTGAAGGAGGCCTGCACTCCCGGCGTCCGCTCAGAAGACTACCATTGACTCCACAGCATAGACGTGCACGCCTGGCATGGTGCCGGGCTAGAGCGACTTGGATGAGGGAATGGCGGAACGTCGTGTTCTCCGATGAGTCACGCTTCTGTTCTGTCAGTGATAGTCACCGCAGACGAGTGTGGCGTCGGCGTGGAGAAAGGTCAAATCCGGCAGTAACTGCGGAGCGCCCTACCGCTAGACAACGCGGCATCATGGTTTAGGGCGCTATTGCGTATGATTCCACGTCACCTCTAGTGCGTATTCAAGGCACGTTAAATGCCCACCGCTACGTGCAGCATGTGCTGCGGCCGGTGGCACTCCCGTACCTTCAGGGGCTGCCCAATGCTCTGTTTCAGCAGGATAATGCCCGCCCACACACTGCTCGCATCTCCCAACAGGCTCTACGAGGTGTACAGATGCTTCCGTGGCCAGCGTACTCTCCGGATCTCTCACCAATCGAACACGTGTGGGATCTCATTGGACGCCGTTTGCAAACTCTGCCCCAGCCTCGTACGGACGACCAACTGTGGCAAATGGTTTACAGAGAATGGAGAACCATCCCTTAGGACACCATCCGCACTCTTATTGACTCTGTACCTCGACGTGTTTCTGCGTGCATCGCCGCTCGCGGTGGTCCTACATCCTACTGAGTCGATGCCGTGCGCATTGTGTAACCTGCATATCGGTTTGAAATAAACATCAATTATTCGTCCGTGCCGTCTCTGTTTTTTCCCCAACTTTCATCCCTTTCGAACCACTCCTTCTTGGTGTTGCATTTGCTCTGTCAGTCAGTGTATTTACTGATTTTAACTGATGTACATTTTAAGTAATTTTTTGAATACATATTACGTTAAATTTTGAAATGGAAAAATGACATTATATAGGGCCTACAGGAGAATTAACCAGTCTCGGATTCTATTGCCAGCCCTCGTCGTCGTTCGAATTCAAACTCATCCTCGACTGGTAAGTATTACTTACCTATATTATACCTCCCAACTCCCTAGCATGGTACTACAGCCCAGCTGGTCCTTCACCTACTACTGGCGTGAGATCAGGAGAACACGTAGGGAATTTTTGCCTAATCCATCTGTTTGAAAGTAAAAACAAGCAAGAAATGGGATCAAATTCCCCTTGGGCCGATGACCTCGATGGTAGGCCCCTTTAAACAACAAGCATCATCATCATAATCAAATTCCTCTTTGGATAACCCTATCATCACAAATTGATAACGGTTAATTTATTTGCATTGCATTGCATTGCATTGCATCTAATGAGTCGTTTTGTCCGACTCGTTGGCTGAAAGGTCAGCTTACTGTCCTTCGGTTCAGAGGGTCCAGGTTTTGATTCCTGGCCGGGTCGAGGATTTTAATCGCTTCTGATTAATTCTTCTGCCTCGGGGACTGGATTTATATGTCCGTCCCAACACTCTTCTCATCATATTCAGACATCATACCACTACCTACCACTGCAGAAACACGCAATAGTGATTACATCCCTCCATATAGGGGTGGCGTCGGTAAAGGCATCCGGCCGTAAAACAGGGTCAAATCTAAATGTGCAACGCAGTTCGCACCCGTGACCCCACAGGTGTGGGAAAAGCGGCAGAAAAAGAAGAAGAGAAGCATCTAATAAGTCATTTTCTAGACACACCTGCATGTAATTTGCTCTCGATAAGTGTAAAATTCAGTGCAGTGAAAGGGAGAAACTGACTCAGGGCCTAAGAAACCACCACTAATGAAACTATCATTTCATTACTGTGTGATAAGATGAGACCTCCTTGACAGAAGAGCCATCTATATGTCTTTCAGTCATGGCCATCCATCAGTACTTCACATCGCAGTCTGCACGGTTGCTAGGTAACAACGCGTCACACATTTAGTATCGCAAGTTTCGTGACGCAAATTTTCAAACGACTCCCAGTCATAGGACATGAAAATAAAATTCCACAACCTGTATCAATTTTCATTTTTTCAGGAATGGAAATGTCCGGCTCCTTGGCTGAATGGTCAGCGCAGTGCTCTTCGGTTCAGAAGGCCCCGGTTAGATTCCCGGCCAGGTCGGAGATTTTAACCTTAAATGGTTAATTCCCTTGGCTCGGAGACTGGGTGTTTGTGCTGTCCCCAACATCCCTGCAACTCACACACCACACATAACACTATCCTCCACCACAATAACACGCAGTTACCTACACATGGCAGATGCCGCCCACCCTCATCGGAGGGTCTGCCTTACAAGGGCTACACTCGGCTAGAAATAGCCACACGAAATTAAAGGAATGGAAAGAATGAAGCTCCTACTTAGCGGCGAGGATAGGGACTGTGCCGTAGCCGGAGGCAACGATTATGTTGACTAATGATATGGAGAGTGTTCCTGGAATGAAAGATGACAGGGACCCACCCCCAACTCACCGCTTTTTACAGCACAAATCTCATATGGGGTGACCGTGATTTTGAACCACGCAATCCAGCGGTGAGAGGTCGGCGCGCTGCCGCCTGAACCACGGAGGCTTCGCAATAAGACATATTTATGTCAAAAAGCACTGAGTTATGAGCAATGAAAAAGCGAGTACATCTTTTCGTACACCTGTACTGTACAGTATTGCTTCGCAGAAACCTTACATGGTTTGTTGATAGTTCCGGGCGTCAGACTAGGCCTATTTCATTTAACGAATAGTATTCATACTCAGTCATGCAAGTCCCCAATGTGTAGTATGGACATCTTATATCTCTCTTGAAAATAACGACGTGCACCTCGAAACGACCGAAGTGTCCGTGCGTTACCTGAGTGGGGCTGAGCTGCGTTCTGAATCTGCAGCGACGTCAGATTCTCCAGGAACTATGAACGCCTTAACAAATCTGATGCAAACTCATGCACAACAGCCAATCCGCGTTACGTGAGCAACAAAAAGGGTAAATGTTTTTTAATAAATCACAGCATTAGTTTTACGTCACTCTAACTAGTTTAGAAATTTACGGAAACACCGTGTTGGTGTTAAGTGTTTCAGCACTTGGCTGGAATATCTGAGCAGCTTGAAATACCACTGGACTGAATAGGCATCGAATCCACAAAATTGGGCTCAGAAGGCTTGTGCTCTACCGTCCGAGACACACATCCTGCTACTTTTAACACCCTATATTGGTACTGTAAAATGAAAAGTATAGTAGAGCATGCCAAAAGTTATCACCAGAACTGTTAAGACATTTATTCCACTGAATGACGAGACGGTAAATCATATTCTTGAAAACGCTGTCGGCCTGCCGACGGAACCACATCTGTACCTAGTCACATATCGTCGCTCCTACGCCAAAACCGCGAATGTGACAATGTTCTTCCTATCCATTATTTCCCTTAAGACTGGTCAAGCCTGCGAGCCACATATTGACGTACAGTCCATCAGAACAATTTTCGTTGAGTTCACTTTCCTTTGCGGGTGTGTAAAAGAAAATGAACCTTAAATATATCATACACTAGGAGTGGGTAAATATGTCATGCAAACATACATTCCTACAGTACGATACAGTAAGGTTCCCTTTCCTTTACACGTTAGCATTAGAAAATGAACTCAACGAAACTTGTTCTGATGGAATGCCTATCAATACGTGGCTGGGAGGCGTGACCAGTCGTAAGGGAAATAATGGATAGGAAGAGCATTGTCACATTCGTGGTTTTGAGATAGGAGGGACGATGTGTCATCGTTCTTTGCAAACCGATGTCCACGAAAGTCTTCCTTCAGTTCCACAAATATGTTAAAATCGTATGGGGAGGTATCTAGGCAGTAGGGAGATTGTTGAAGAGTTTCTCACCCAAATTTCTGAAGGGTATTGCTCATAGAGTTGGCAGTGTAGGTTCGAGCGTTGTCATGAAGGGGGATAATGCCTTCCGATAGCATGCCCGGGAGTTTTCACTTCATGGCGCGCCTCCGTTTCTGCGACGTGTCTTCATAACGCTTACATTGGATGTGGTCCCATGCTCGAGATGAAGGAAGACGTCGGACGACGACGTGTGTGGACTGTGTACAGATGTGGTTCCGTCGGTAGCCCGCCAGCTTTTCCAAGGACGGGATTGACCATCTTATCATCCAGTGGCATAAATGTCTTAACAGTTCTGGAGACTACTTTTGAGGTACGAAATGCTGTACTATACTTTTCCGTAGGTGACGCGCTTTCATTTTTATGCCTCGTTATACACATGATGCAGTAATTAAATACGAAATGGAATGGCGTATGGCTTTTTTAGTGCAGGGAGTGTACGAGGACAAGTTCGGCTCGCAAGATGCAGGTCTTTTTATTTGACGCCCATAGATGATCTAAGCATCGTGATGAGGATGGAATGATGAAGACGACACATACACCCGCCCCCCTTGCCAGCGGAATTAACCGATGATGGTTGAAATTCCCGACCCTTCCGGGTATTGAACTCAGGATCCCTGTGACCAAAGGCCAGCACGCTAACCATTTAGCCATGGAGCCACACAATAATTAAATATTGCATTCTGTTAATTTTAGGTTACACTAGGGACATGGCTTCGTCCCACCAAGGGCTCCATATACACACATTATAAAAGTACTTTTACAATTTAATATCTGAATTAGCACTTCGCTTTACTAGATCTATTATGTGTGTGAATGTCCTCTTCTGTTTAATCAGTCCTTTCTTAGTACTTATTCTATTTTATGACAATCGATGTCGCCAATACATTACAGCCTTCCGGTATTCAAACAAGACTATCTCTGGATACTTTGTAATTCACTCACAGAAGACATGCAGCCTGGCAGATTTTTCATTCGTACAGCACCATTACTCACCTAGAAAGAGAAGAAAATACTGTATAAGAATTCATGCAAAAACAAAAAAGCTTCTTTTTGAAAATGGTAGAGGTAACACCCCTAATATCTGCTTATAATCACGTAGGGGTTTCTTATACTCGTTTCCGAGAACTGTCCTCTCAAGAAGCCAATTGAAAATTTCCAAAACATATGGCTTCAGATTGAGATAGGTAAATAAAATTCAGGAAACCCTTTCTTCAAAAAGTACCTATGTTTGCGAAAAATTACCAGTGTTTGTGGCAGTGCCGCATTGGGGCGGAACACTGGTAATTTTGACGATTGAGTTTCACGAATTTTATTTAATTGAAAATTTCAACATTTGAACAATTTGTGAATTATATCTTTCAAGGTAATACATTGCAAGGGAGATGGCTGGAAATGAGGTCTAGGAAAGTTTATGGCAACACATAAATAGCAAACATCTTACCATTTTTAATTTTATGTGACTTTAAATAAAACAGGCAAGTTTCATACATTTGGACTGGCTAAATAATATGTTTATTTGTGGCAACATGTACAGTTCAGCACATTCAACAAACTTTAATTATACAAACTGGTTCTGTATTACAAGATTGGCACCCAGTACGAAGTTTTTATTTTATTGCTTTAGAAAAAAAGTTTCCATTTATTTATTTATTGTATTTATGCAAATTTTCAGTCATTCCACGAAGTTCAATAATATTCCGCTACTATTATCTACAATCAGTTCCGTAAACTCCAAGATTGATTTAACTAATCTCCAATGTTCAACTAGTTATTCAGGATATGTTCCAAATAAAAACCTTTGCACTAGTTAATTCGTCTCCTGGAAACAGATAAGCTCTTGCCTAAACGTATGAAATATAATTCAAAATGTATTAAAAGCAAATTAATAATACATTTATTAGCAGAGTAATCTTCTTTACCGTGCTGCTAATTGGTTTTCTACCGGTAACAAATATTTTATAATAATAATAATAATAATAATAATAATAATAATAATAATAATAATAATAAAGTTATTGATTTTATATCACACTAACTACTGTTCTGGTTTTTGGAGACGCCGAGATGCCGGAATTTTGTCCCGCAGCAGTTTTTATACATGCTAGTAAATCTACCGACTCTGATGTATTAAAGCAACGCCAAATACCATTGGACCGAAAAAGATCGAACCCTCCCAAGTTGGGCTCAACAAATCCAGTCCGAGCCCTATGTCGTGCCTGGGCGAGTGGATAATGCAGTAGTCACCTGACCCGTATAACTCGCCCAGTGATGTCATGGTCTCAGCTAGTCTGCGATAAGCTTCCGTACAGCGTAGAGCGTGACTGCTTTTTATTCAGCAGTAATTGATTAGTTTAGTGCGCTTCATGGCTTCTGAATTAAGTGTTGAACAGCGTGTTTTTGGGTACTGTACTACGTTTGTTCACATGCTGAGGAAGAGTATTTTCAGTAGTTACCGTAAAGGCGTTAGTTTTAATGGTTTCTTAACATTGTTAATGTTGGAAACATTTCTTTGCGGGTAAAGCAGGCGTCCCCATACAACGAAAAACGTAAAATTAAACAATTCCTTCAATTGTTCCGAAAGCTGAAGGGCTAAAGGGCCCAGAAAGATTTTAAATTGTGAGTCTTGGATAGACCTGTCAAACTAAAATTAAAATCGAAAATCACTTATGCCTAAATGGAGTTTCAGAAAAACAGCCTAAAATCGCTTGTTTCTTTACTCGTTTCCTTTTTTATTCAAATCCTAACCAAAATAACTTATTAACACAATTATTTCTGTAACGTGCCCCTTGGCTCAATACCCCCTTAGGTGTTTTTTTGATTTTGAATAATATCCACACCGAATGTAATTAAAGGGATTACCGGGCGAGTTGGCCGTGCTCGTAGGGGCGCGCGGCTGTGAGCTTGCATCCGGGAGATAGTAGGTTCGAATCCCACTATCGGCAGCCCTGAAGATGGTTTTCCGTGGTTTCCCATTTTCACACCAGGCAAATTAAAATTAATTAAGGGCACGGCCGCTTCCTTCCAACTCCTAGGCCTTTCCTATCCCATCGTCGCCATAAGACCTATCTGTGTCGGTGCGACGTAAAGCCCCTAGCAAAAAAAAAATTAAAGGGATTAATTGAATCATATTAACGCTCGTAGTGGTGCTTAAGTGAAAAAAATGCATTGACTCACATTAGGGTTCGTAGTGGTACAAAAAGGTAAACTGCTAATCTAATCGACCGGATAACGATGATTAAGAAAACGACTCTAATTTTTAGGAATAAATAAAAAATATTGTGCCGTTTCACAATTCTTTATAAGAGCTAGAGCAACAAAGATGGAGTCTCTGCGGTCAAAATCTCGAATAAAATACATTTAACGTCAGTACGGGCCAAATTATAAGTCCTTTCGTCAGTCGGTTACAGTAATAACCACGTTTAGAAGGCGCAGAAAAAAAATGACAGATGGACATTATTTGAAACCATTATTCAAGAAAAAAGATGCTCATCTTTGACTATCTAATCTGACTTCGGTGTATTAATAGGACGAAAAACTCAATTTTAAAGGAATTATTCAGCGGAGCGATACATTGGAGATTTGGAAACGAAGATTAGTTCCCGACTACACTCTATTTGGCAGAGATCAAGATTTAAACGCCGCGCGAGAGATTTAATACAAGAAACAATAAGAGATAAGATATACTACTGTGGAACTACGTCACGCAGTGACGCAAGCCCTTGATGAAATTTGCCCGACACCGGTTAACATTGAAAGACACTTACGGACCAGTAAATTAAATGCATTTAAGCTGATAAAAGACGGCGGAAAGAAATTTATTTTCGAATCAGAATATACTGAATATAAGTCTTAGACAATTCTGGACTATTTATTGATCTAACTGTTTTCCAGTAAAAACCTGTACAATCTGAGCAACGCAAGAGCTATAGTACTTGAAAAATGTCAGCAATGAGTCAAACATTCTATCATTGTTCTGTTCCATACGCACGAGTCTTCATCATGGGTCTGTAAGGAAGCAAGGCGATGCTGCTTGGATCCTGACGAGGCGAGACGATGTTGGCTATCCCGGATGACCAGTGAGCGATGATGAGAAGCCACGATGTACCCAACCACTTGTGGAGGAACCAGATGACCAGTTCATAGTCTCAGATGACCGGAGAGGAGGAAACGCCGAGACCATCTTGAGCAAAGTTAAGTCCAATATCCAAGTCGTTTTCGTAAGTAAGAAGATATTGTTTTCTTTATTTTGCTTAGTAATATTTATTGGTGCGAACACAGTGCGTAAACAAACATCTAGCTAAATTGATTGGAAGTAGGTACTCATCCGTACGAAACGTCAATTCCATTTGTAGGCGTGGTCACCAAGTGATGTTCGTTCGTAATGTTTTCCAGAGACATGCGTGAAGAGATCGCTAAAACTATTATTATTATTATTATCAGTGATGTGTAAGAATGAAGTAGGCATTTATATCTGCGTGTCATAAACTTAAGCAACGTCAAATTGTACGAGATCATGCATAGGATTTGCGTTATGAAGGAATGGCAGTAGACTATTCCAAGTTACGTTAAATTTGGTACTATGACTGTAGTAAATAAAGTAGGCATTTTAGTAATGTCGCGGCACGTTCATGTGCAAGCCAAGGTAATGAATTACGTGATAAAGTGATAGTGTGGTTATATGAAATAAGAGTAATAATTATCGCGTCATGAATATGATATAGAGTTGTTGATGATGTATAATGGTTGTAGTTATTGTTTCTTCGAGAGAGAGTCATAGTTGCATGAAATAAGGTCTCGTGACTTCAAATGTTATAATGGAGAAGATCACTGATTTCTCGCCAATTCCACGCAATGATTTTAAGCCTACGCATTTTATCTAGCTCAGAACATGATCTCAGGACGTCGAGTGCAATGTTTCTTTATCCATATTAAGTTACTTGGAGAAGCAAATGTTTACTCTGGATAGTTTGGAGCCTTCACTGATCCGCTTAGGAAGATCTCGAGAACTCACTGAATAATTACACTTCTGTATGAATTTCAATCTATAGGCCGATCGCTGGTGACCTAGGTTTTCGAAGGAGAATCATTTTCTTTTAGCTGGAGATATTGTCATCCGATTAAGTAGATTTTCCGTTGGTAGCATGTGTTATTATAACCTTGTAGAACCAGAGTGATGACGTTTCTTGCCATTTCGTACGCACGTAGTTTATGTCAATAAGATAAGGTCATATTACCTTAAATTCATGAATTAAATCTTGCGAAGATGTTACTTATTGGATGATTACGACTTACAATGGACGTAGCTTAGCTCATGATGTGTAACATAAGGAAATATGAGTGTCTAAAAAGCAACTAAATAGGCAGAGAGCAATATTTAAGACGTAAAACGTATATGTGTGTACTTGTCAGAATAACGCAAGAAGAGTTTAGAATACCCTCATTGATAGTCTTAAAGCTACGGACAGTCAATCAGTCAGTTGAATTTTAAGTACTGTGATAGTTTTTTTTTGAATAAATATCGAGTGTTAGTTAACATAGTCTGATGCGATGTCCAAGGACGGTTGACTTAAACAAATAGAACTCCATTTCTTGACTGAAGAATGGCTCAGAAAGTCCACATGTGTTTCTTTATTTCTCAAAATAATACAACTAGAAGGACTATAAATAATAGTTGATAAGAGTTTTCTTTTCTTTTCTGTGGATGCATCCTACATTTTCAATGTAAATAATTTTCATGTTTTATTTTCTTGCCAAGAAGGCACTTGTAAATACTAGTAGCTGTATCCAATTTAATTTATTTAATCATCACCCAACTCGCTAGGTGAATTGAAAGAGAAGGATAGGGCATTCTATTTTTAAGAATCTTCCCACATGTGTCATGTCATTTGCAATATTAATTGATGATTTCGGAGAAGAATGAGTATTAAGAAAGGAAGCTATTTAAGCCGAGAAGACATTCAATCACTTAGGGAGAAGTGAAAAGACGTGATTTTTCCAACGTTATCGACGGATATGGATTACTAGGTCGACGATGAGTCAGTCAATACTAAGGCTACTTCATTAGTAAAATTTTGAACTAATTTCTTGAATATCTGATTTAATATTTAGATAAATTTTGTATGGTGAAACCTAAAAACTCTTTCTCTGTGTTCTTAGCATAAGGTTTAGTTGTAAGATTGTAGTAGTAACGATCGACGACGATTTTCTTAAGAATTAATGAGAATGGTACCTAGCTAAATACGAGTAAGAGACGTCTTTCTGCGTTAGTTAGGGAATACCGTTGTTTGACCTGGTCGTTTTTCGTTGCGGAACTCACACCCGTAGAACTCAGTCACCCGATTTATTGAAGTTAGAGCTAGTCTGGATCTCTTGTGTCCTTGCCTGGACGCGGGAACGGCGCAAGTAGAAAATGTCGCCCATACGTGTGGCAATTCGAGAAAGACACCGTGGTCAAGAACCGTTGGTCGCCATAGAAAATGGCACCTCAACGTGATGCGAATGGAGGAAAACGCCATGGGAACTGTTGGTTGCAAACCAAACAGAATTTTTTTTTGAGATACTCATGTATGTGGAAATTCAAGAGAAAGTCGTCGTGGGAAGTCAAGAGAAAGAATACGACACAGAACTGTGAAGAGGTCGATTCCCATGTAACAATAAGAATGAGGAAAACATCGGGAAACCTAGTAAGAAGATGACAGAGATGATAGTCGAATAACGGGTCTTCGGTGCAATATTAGAGTAAAATGGGAGAATTTACTCAAGAAGTGGGTAAGACGAAGGAGATATTTTAGAAACTAATGGATGAGGAATTATTGATGGTAACAGCAGATTGATTACATGGAAATGAAGATGTTGTACGGTAATTTCTTTACTGGACTGTTAGGCGTTATTATCTTATGGGATCGAAGTTGACACAGCAAGATATTAGACTGTGAGAACAAGTAGATGCCCAGTATAGATAATGGAACAGGAGAAAGAAGAAATGGATGGTTGCTCTGAAGAGGATGACAGAAAATAGTTGGTAGCAGTCAGAACTAGGAAAGAAGGATAAATTACTGCTAATATGTCAATTTAATTAGATGTAACTTAGATGTAAGAGATAGATTGTAAGAGGTTATTTGAGTTATTTTCAGTTAAGAATTGGAGTCATAAGTACATGAACAAGTACCTCATATTTCCTAGTGTGATTGGGTCAACATCGTGAGCTGAATCGGATCCAAGTAGTGAAGCCTGCCTGTGTATTTGCTGAATATATATATTGTTGATTGGAGTAGTGGGAGAGACATTGTTGGAGAACTTGAGTTGTGGAGAATTTAGGTAAAACCATAGAGTTTATTAGGATTTTTAGAATTTAGAATACTAATTGAATATCAATATGACGACGTTAAGCCATTTGAAAGCTCAATTTGAGGAGTATCAAAGGGAACAACGAGAAGAACAAGAACAGTATCGGAAAGACCAAGAAGAGAAACAAGAGAAATATCAAAAAGAGCAGGAAGAGAAAGAAAGAAGACAGAAAGAAGAGCGCCAGGGATTGTTGCAGGCTATAAAGGAAATGATGGAAGAAAATAGAAAGCGCGATGAAGACGCTAGAAAGCGCGATGAAGAAGCTAAAAAGGAGAGATTAGAAGAGAACAGAAAGCGCGATGAAGACGCTAGAAAGCGCGATGAAGAAGCTAAAAAGGAGAGATTAGAAGAGAACAGAAAGCGCGATGAAGAAGCTAGAAAGCGCGATGAAGAAGCTAGAAAGGAGAGGTTGGAAGAGAACAGGAAGCGCGATGAAGAAGCTAGAATACGTGATGAAAAACGGGAGGAAGAAGCTAGAAGACGTGACGAGGAAGCTAAGAAAGAGAGACAGGAAGAAATGAGAAAGCAGGAGGAAAGGTTAAAGGAGATCATGGAAAGGATGGATAAACGTGATGAAGAATCCAAGAAAGAGAGACAGGAACGAGAGGCGAAGGAGAAGAAGCAGGAAGAAGAGAGGAAGAGAGAGAAGCAAGAACAAGAGGAACAATACCAAAGATTTATGGAAGAGAAACATAGAGAAATGAGGGAGGAAGTAAGGAGATGTTATCAAGAACAAAAGGAAGAAATGAATAAATATCAGGAGAAGATGGAAGAGGCAACTAGGGAACAAGAAGAAAGACATAAGATAATGATGGAGGAGATGAAAGAAGAGATCAAGAACAATATAGATGAATGGAAAGCTGAAGTTAGTGGAAATATGGAAGAGAAGAACCGAGAGATACGAGAAGAAATAAACGAAATTAGGAGAGAAATGACAGGGAACAATAACCATCTCCAGTCTTTAAAGGAGAATGTAATAAAGGATTTATCGGATAATATGGAAAAGTTAAGCCTAGATTCCCAAGAAAAATGGAGATTATGTGAGGAAAGTATAGGAAAACTAGGTGAGGACGTGCTAACCACGAGTACAAGTCTGGAAAAGAAGTACGACCAGGCTGCAAACCAAATTGGAAGCAGAATAACGGAGATAAGAGAGGAAATAGAACAACATAAGGATGAATTGAACCAAAGAATAACGAAATCTGAAGAAGGGCTTAGACAAATGCAAGCTCAGTTACAAGAAATTCGAGAGGAAGGAACAGGAAAGACTGTTATGATGTCTAGTAGCGAGCGGAACAGAGGAGTGGAGTTTCAAATAAATGAAAGAGAAGTGACACCCATACCAGCCACACGTTCTAACCACAGTATGGGAGAGACAAATGTGGATAACGGAAACAGTGGTTATCCTACGATTATTAATGTTATAAAAACCTTCGATGATAGACCGAAGCACTTTAATAATTCCACCAGTATTTCGCCCAAACGTTTCCTTAGGGAAATGGAGGATTACTTCAAGGAACATGGCATCGCTGAGGAGAAGAAATTGAAAATAGTGGAAAAGCATTTAGATGCTAATCCAAGCTTATGGTTCCAAGCATTTAAATATACTTTCCATGAGTATAGTGACTTTAAAACGGCGTTCTTACAGAAATTTTGGAGTCCGGAGTTGCAGCAGAATTTACGCTTAGAGTTGTACTCTCGCAAGTATGCTACGAACGGTCAAACAGGGTTTAGTGATTATTTCGCTTTCCAGTTTCATCGTTTTCAAGACCTTGATTCGCCACCCAGTGAGCTTGAAGCGATCAAGACGATACAACGACAATTTCCTTCCGATATACAAAGGTTACTGGCTACTGCTAACCCAACTACGGCAGTACAAATGGAAACGACACTCAGACAGATCGATATGACTACAGCACCACACCCTCAAAGAATGATTAGGAACGCTTACAGTGAAGAAACGGTTAATGTGCTCACACAGGAAAACGTCGATGGAAATACCCCTGAAGAAAGAGTAAAAATGAGCAGGAAGAGACAATGGGGAAACCAGGAGAATGGAAGGAGAGATGAAGAAAGATGCTATTGCAGGAAAGGGTCCTACAACCAAGAAGCATATAGGGAAAATAGAGCATATAGACCCAACATGCGGTACAGGAACCCGTACAGAGAAAACAGAGGAAGAAATAATTTTAGAGGAAGATATGGTTACGGAAGAAGAAATACGAGAGCTGACCAAGGAAGGGAAACTTATAATCGGAGACCTACACGCGATGTAAATGAGGACCGAAACGAAAAGATCAAGTGGGAAAAAGCAATTAGAGAGCAGGACGTCAACGCTGATGTAGAGGGAGCGGAGAGTCTGGAGTTGCAAAGGTACAAAAGGAAGAAACAGGAAGAACAGATCCTCGATCCGAACGTGAGAGAATTCGAATGTAGAAGAGAAAGTGAAAAGATAACAAGCAAAAAAAAAAACGCTGATTTTGAATTAGAAGGTGAGGTTGAGAATATAAAGAACGCATTGGATTCCAAAATTTATAGTTATTTCATAACACAGGTGGATTCGTGGGAAATCGATTCGGAAGAACTGATGAAGGATTTGACAGTACATCACATAAAGAGAAAGTATGAATTGCCTATTATCGTAGCAAGAGTTGGAGAGATGAAAGTACGTTGTTTAGTTGATTCTGGGGCTAGCATCAGTGTGCTTTCGAAGGAATTATTCCAAGATATGAGTAGAAGAATGAAATTATTAACCATCCCAGTTTCGAAAATTAAAATAAGAGGGATAATTCCAGATAAAACAGTGGAATGCAATATACAAACATATTTGGAAATAAATATTGGAAACCGGCACTTTGAGCATCCATTCATAGTCATGAACAAGATTAAATATAATATTATACTAGGGATAGACTTCATGACGGTAACTGGAATGACGATCGATATGGAGAAACAAGAAATAAGGTTCCCTATATCTGACGAACACACCAGGGAAAACCAAGAACGGATTAAGATCAATGACAACATTAGGATCATAGATAACAAGGAGGTATCGGAAGAAGAGAACGTACCATCCGAAGAGCATCCGAACTTTCACTTAGAGGAAGGAGAGATATCTCTGGCGGACGAAAACATTGTTGCGAGCATAGAAAGGGTAATGGCTATGGAGGAGGAAGAAGACATGCCGAACATAGCGGAAGCAGTGGCGAATGCTAAAATTTCCACAGTCGAAAAATCAAAACTTCATGGAATCTTACAGGAATACTCGGATTTATTTAAGAATAAACCAGGACAGATTCCAAATTTTAAATATAAATTAATAGTGAACGATTGGACGCCCTATAAAGGCAAACTCTATGGAATTCCGGAGAAACACTTCCCAGAAGTGAAGAAGATCATAAAGGAAATGGAAGACGATGGCATTATAATGAAGACATCAAGTCCGTATTTGAATCCCTTGGTAATTGTCGTAAAAAGCAACGGAAAACTCCGTTTGTGCCTTGACGCTCGTTTTTTGAACGGTCGATTGATTCCAGAGTATAATCAAACTCCAAAAATAAAGGATATTATTCAGAAATTCCGTGACATGAGGTATTTTTCAACCATGGATTTTACATCCTCATATCATCACATCGTTCTGGAGGAAAAATCCCGATTATTAACAGGATTTATGTTTGATAATCAGACATATATCTACTGTCGTCTCCCATTCGGATTAAGAAATAGTTGTGCTGTTTTGGTGAGAGCATTAGACAGAAATTTAACGCCGGAAGTAAAGGAGTTTTTAACTTACTATGTGGACGATCTAATTCTGGCAACTAAAACATTTACGGAGCATTGTGACAAGCTCGAGAAGTTGTTTCGAAACTTAAGAGCCACGGGGTTTAAGATCAACCTTTCAAAATCGAAATTCTGTCAAGAAGAGGTCCTATTCGTCGGCCACATGATAGACGGTACAGGAGTACGGCCTAACCCAGTTAAGATCCAAGCCATATGCGATTTTCCCCGACCGAAGCGTATAAAGCACGTCAGACAGTTTCTTGGTATGGCGCAGTTTTTCTCTAACCATTGTCAAGGATATACCCAGACCGCCGCGCCTTTGCAGGATTTGTTGAAGATCAACAACAGGTGGAAATGGGATGAAAAGGCAGAAAGAGCATTCCAAGAACTAAAGACCTTGTTAACAAAAAGCATTAAATTAGGCTATCCTAACTATGAAAAAGAATTTATAATACAGTCAGACGCATCTAATGTTGGCATCGGAGCTTGTTTATACCAAGAAGAAGAAGGAACACCTCCCAAAAGGATATATCTAGCATTCACTAGCCGAAAATTAAGGAGCCACGAGGTTAACTATACTACGACAGAACAGGAGCTATTAGCAATCATTTACGCCTTACAGCAATGGAGAAAAACTATTTATGGATACCCAATAACGGTCAGATCAGACCATAAGGCATTAACATTTGGACTGAAAGCTGCAATGACTAATGAGCGGATAACAAGGTGGATGTTGTTCACGCAGCAGTTCCAGATAAAAATAGAGTATTGTAAGGGAAAAGAAAACATCCTTGCTGACGCCCTAAGTCGTAACCCTGTGGAGAAAGAGGAAGTAATTCATAGAATTGAATTGGTCCCGGACGATGAAGAAACATTAGAGAAACTACAGAACCTAGTACACTTGCAGCGTCAAGACGAAAGGTTGAAACAAATCATAGATAAATTGGAAGATAGAAATTGTGAAAGTGAAACAAAATTGAGAATTACGAAAATCTACAGCTTAGAGCAAGGCATACTAATGGCTAGATCAGGTAAAGGTCATAAGAGGATACGTATAGTACTACCTTCGATGTTATACAAGGAAGTAATCTGGCACATACACAGAATTACAGGTCACGGTGGCGTGGAAAAGGTAACACAAGTAATACTCGAAAAATTTACTTGGAAAGGTATTCGAAGAACGGTGAGGAATACCGTCAGAACATGCGACATATGCCAAAAGGTTAAACATGGCAGTGGTACAGTAAGACACGAACCCAGAGCTATACTGCCTCATAAAGCTCGAGAACTATATGCTATAGATATCTTTGGTAGACTCCCAACTGCCAGAAGGGGACACAAGTACATAGTTGTAGTGATGGATGTGTTCTCTAAATATGTGTCGTTGCAACCAATTCAACGCGCCAACACAAAGCAGGTATTACAACGTCTAATCAAAAACACCTTACCTAACATGGGAAAGCCTGAGAAATTACTGTCAGACAGAGGGACACAATTTACGTCGCTTCAATTCAGAGAAACCATGGAAGAGTTAGGAATTAAACACATTCTTTGCTCGGTGAGACATCCAGCGTCCAATCCTGTTGAAAGATGCATGAAAGAAATAGCGAAATTCTGTCGAATCTATTGTCCAAACCAACACTGGAAGTGGTTAGAGGTAATAGGAATAATAGAAGACAGCATGAATAACACAATACATGAATCCAGCGGACAGATACCTAAAATCATTCATCATAGTATTAAACCTGAAAGACCTTGGGATGCAATTGTTCACCTACCTGTTGAACCTAACTTAGATATCGACGAAATTAACAAACTAGTTCGCGAGAGGCTGTACAGACAAGCACAGAGAAGGTTAAGGAGGGTACAGCATAAGAAATTCAAACCTGAGTTGAAGAAAGGCGACCTGGTATTAATAAAGAAACCCGCAATTTCCAGTGTAACGAACAAAGTCTTTGCGAAATTCCTACATTTATTTGAAGGACCATTTAGGATTAACCGTTCATTCAGAAATAATGCATACGAAATTCACGACTTAAATGGAAACAGTAAAGGAGTACATAACAGTGCAAACATCAAGTTATATTTCAAAGAATAGGAAAGGGGCAAACCATCTCAAGTGATGATGAGTCAAAGAAGTACAGATTGAAGCCACTTACAGCATGAATAAACAAATTGTTCCAAAGAAAGGAGTAATAATGCAAGAAAGGAACACATAAAGAATAGTGAAAGGTCCCATTATAAAAAGGAAGACGAATATAATAAATATATAGCAAGCCATATATTTCTTTCAACGTAGGGGAAGTTAATGTGCCGTTTCACAATTCTTTATAAGAGCTAGAGCAACAAAGATGGAGTCTCTGCGGTCAAAATCTCGAATAAAATACATTTAACGTCAGTACGGGCCAAATTATAAGTCCTTTCGTCAGTCGGTTACAGTAATAACCACGTTTAGAAGGCGCAGAAAAAAATGACAGATGGACATTATTTGAAACCATTATTCAAGAAAAAAGATGCTCATCTTTGACTATCTAATCTGACTTCGGTGTATTAATAGGACGAAAAACTCAATTTTAAAGGAATTATTCAGCGGAGCGATACATTGGAGATTTGGAAACGAAGATTAGTTCCCGACTACACTCTATTTGGCAGAGATCAAGATTTAAACGCCGCGCGAGAGATTTAATACAAGAAACAATAAGAGATAAGATATACTACTGTGGAACTACGTCACGCAGTGACGCAAGCCCTTGATGAAATTTGCCCGACACCGGTTAACATTGAAAGACACTTACGGACCAGTAAATTAAATGCATTTAAGCTGATAAAAGACGGCGGAAAGAAATTTATTTTCGAATCAGAATATACTGAATATAAGTCTTAGACAATTCTGGACTATTTATTGATCTAACTGTTTTCCAGTAAAAACCTGTACAATCTGAGCAACGCAAGAGCTATAGTACTTGAAAAATGTCAGCAATGAGTCAAACATTCTATCATTGTTCTGTTCCATACGCACGAGTCTTCATCATGGGTCTGTAAGGAAGCAAGGCGATGCTGCTTGGATCCTGACGAGGCGAGACGATGTTGGCTATCCCGGATGACCAGTGAGCGATGATGAGAAGCCACGATGTACCCAACCACTTGTGGAGGAACCAGATGACCAGTTCATAGTCTCAGATGACCGGAGAGGAGGAAACGCCGAGACCATCTTGAGCAAAGTTAAGTCCAATATCCAAGTCGTTTTCGTAAGTAAGAAGATATTGTTTTCTTTATTTTGCTTAGTAATATTTATTGGTGCGAACACAGTGCGTAAACAAACATCTAGCTAAATTGATTGGAAGTAGGTACTCATCCGTACGAAACGTCAATTCCATTTGTAGGCGTGGTCACCAAGTGATGTTCGTTCGTAATGTTTTCCAGAGACATGCGTGAAGAGATCGCTAAAACTATTATTATTATTATTATCAGTGATGTGTAAGAATGAAGTAGGCATTTATATCTGCGTGTCATAAACTTAAGCAACGTCAAATTGTACGAGATCATGCATAGGATTTGCGTTATGAAGGAATGGCAGTAGACTATTCCAAGTTACGTTAAATTTGGTACTATGACTGTAGTAAATAAAGTAGGCATTTTAGTAATGTCGCGGCACGTTCATGTGCAAGCCAAGGTAATGAATTACGTGATAAAGTGATAGTGTGGTTATATGAAATAAGAGTAATAATTATCGCGTCATGAATATGATATAGAGTTGTTGATGATGTATAATGGTTGTAGTTATTGTTTCTTCGAGAGAGAGTCATAGTTGCATGAAATAAGGTCTCGTGACTTCAAATGTTATAATGGAGAAGATCACTGATTTCTCGCCAATTCCACGCAATGATTTTAAGCCTACGCATTTTATCTAGCTCAGAACATGATCTCAGGACGTCGAGTGCAATGTTTCTTTATCCATATTAAGTTACTTGGAGAAGCAAATGTTTACTCTGGATAGTTTGGAGCCTTCACTGATCCGCTTAGGAAGATCTCGAGAACTCACTGAATAATTACACTTCTGTATGAATTTCAATCTATAGGCCGATCGCTGGTGACCTAGGTTTTCGAAGGAGAATCATTTTCTTTTAGCTGGAGATATTGTCATCCGATTAAGTAGATTTTCCGTTGGTAGCATGTGTTATTATAACCTTGTAGAACCAGAGTGATGACGTTTCTTGCCATTTCGTACGCACGTAGTTTATGTCAATAAGATAAGGTCATATTACCTTAAATTCATGAATTAAATCTTGCGAAGATGTTACTTATTGGATGATTACGACTTACAATGGACGTAGCTTAGCTCATGATGTGTAACATAAGGAAATATGAGTGTCTAAAAAGCAACTAAATAGGCAGAGAGCAATATTTAAGACGTAAAACGTATATGTGTGTACTTGTCAGAATAACGCAAGAAGAGTTTAGAATACCCTCATTGATAGTCTTAAAGCTACGGACAGTCAATCAGTCAGTTGAATTTTAAGTACTGTGATAGTTTTTTTTTGAATAAATATCGAGTGTTAGTTAACATAGTCTGATGCGATGTCCAAGGACGGTTGACTTAAACAAATAGAACTCCATTTCTTGACTGAAGAATGGCTCAGAAAGTCCACATGTGTTTCTTTATTTCTCAAAATAATACAACTAGAAGGACTATAAATAATAGTTGATAAGAGTTTTCTTTTCTTTTCTGTGGATGCATCCTACATTTTCAATGTAAATAATTTTCATGTTTTATTTTCTTGCCAAGAAGGCACTTGTAAATACTAGTAGCTGTATCCAATTTAATTTATTTAATCATCACCCAACTCGCTAGGTGAATTGAAAGAGAAGGATAGGGCATTCTATTTTTAAGAATCTTCCCACATGTGTCATGTCATTTGCAATATTAATTGATGATTTCGGAGAAGAATGAGTATTAAGAAAGGAAGCTATTTAAGCCGAGAAGACATTCAATCACTTAGGGAGAAGTGAAAAGACGTGATTTTTCCAACGTTATCGACGGATATGGATTACTAGGTCGACGATGAGTCAGTCAATACTAAGGCTACTTCATTAGTAAAATTTTGAACTAATTTCTTGAATATCTGATTTAATATTTAGATAAATTTTGTATGGTGAAACCTAAAAACTCTTTCTCTGTGTTCTTAGCATAAGGTTTAGTTGTAAGATTGTAGTAGTAACGATCGACGACGATTTTCTTAAGAATTAATGAGAATGGTACCTAGCTAAATACGAGTAAGAGACGTCTTTCTGCGTTAGTTAGGGAATACCGTTGTTTGACCTGGTCGTTTTTCGTTGCGGAACTCACACCCGTAGAACTCAGTCACCCGATTTATTGAAGTTAGAGCTAGTCTGGATCTCTTGTGTCCTTGCCTGGACGCGGGAACGGCGCAATATATTCTCATACATTATTATATTTACCTAAAATTCGTAGCTCATATCCCTAGGATGTTTTCAATATTGAGTTGCTTGGTTTGAAGCGCTAGAACTGTGGATTTTTCACTCTGATTATCAATTCATTGTAATTGATGGGTTTTCTACGGGCGTGAGTGTAGTGTGACAGGGACCACGCTCTTGTTTGCACATAAGCGGCGTGCTGGAAGGACGGCAACCCTTGCGGGACTCACTCTGCCTGTTCGTTTTCTTTCTTTCTTTCTTTCTTTCTTTCTTTCTTTCTTTCTTTCTTTCTTTCTTTCTTTCTTTCTTTCCTTCTTTCTTTCTTTCTTTCTTCATTTACTTAGTCCATAACAGGGATACATCCCCAATTAAAATGGACGGGAACTAATTTCGTGTGGCCATTTCTAGCCGAGTGCAGCCCTTGTAAGACAGACCCTCGGATGAGGGTGGGCGGTACCTACCATGTGTACGTAACTGCGTGTTATTGTCGTGTGGTTTTGTGAGTTGCAGGGATGTTGGGCACAGCACAAACACCCAGCCCCCGGGCCATTGAAATTAACCAATGAAGGTTAAAATCCCCGATCCAGCCGCGAATCGAACCCGGGACCCTCTGAACCGAAGACCAGTACGCTGACCATTCAGCCAACGAGTCGGACAAAATTGACTGTGGCTGAATAAAATAAAACCTAACAATTTGTATGACTCAATGACAACTTTTTTGAAATGAATTTTGTTATCAATAATAAATCCATGGTCATTCACTATATCAAATCGATGTAACATTAGACCCTGAGAGAAAAATGCTAATTTTTTGAAATTCGCACAGTGAACTCCCCTAATATCTCCTTAATCACGTAAGGATTTCTTATTCAATTTTTTGGTTTCTTTTCAGAGAACTGTCCTCTCAAGTAAACAATCGAAAATTTCAACAACTTTCTGGTTAAGGAATTGCATGGTACAAAAGTTACAAAATGAGATCATCCAAGGTGGCCGACTCTAGTTTTCAGTACAAGCCCACCAGAAAGAACACCATCCCACGTTTATGGCGTATAGGCAGATGTACTTATTGAGACAAAAAATCAGTATTAAAAGTAGTCTCAGATGACCTTGATCTAGAATGGAACTCTTTCTGCGAGCTGAATCTGGCCTCTCAATCAGCGTCGCTCTCCATATTTATCGCTAAGTCTGTCCACATTCAGTCCAACCTCACGTTCAGAAGCATTCTCAGATGCCCTACAAATGGACGGGTGTTCTTTCTACAAATTAAACCTGGACTTGCACTGAAAAGTTGAGTCTCATTCCGTGGATTATCTCATTTGTAAGCTTTGAAGGATGATTTTCTAAGGGTAGCTAGTTTTATAGTAAAAGGCACCAACATTCCAAAGTGTCAAACCCCACTCACTGACTCTAAATGTGTTTCAATTAACAGTACGTCATGCGACTTAATAAGAGACATATTAGATTGCAAAGTAAAGACATGGCACATAATATCACTCAAAGAACGGACAGTCCAGGTTTTGGATCAGCACTCCAACACATATTGGGAAATTAAGTCAGGTAACTGTAAATTTGAAAACAATTAGCGATAGGATAATGCTTTAGGATACAGATGTATAGGACATACATGTAAATACCACGTAGGTGTACTGGAGAAATGAAATGTCCCTCACTAAATTCTGATCATATTAGTTACGGACTTTTGAAATTTGTAATAGGGGAAATGTTTATGTCCAAAGCTTGTTAATTATTCAGTTAAGAAGATGACTGATTATATTATTACTTAAGCCTAAAGAGGCGAGGCAAAGTCAAGAGAGACAGCTAAGAAATTAAGGCAGAATAGGGAAATTGAGGAGACATATTACAACAATTATAGCAAATGCCAGAAAACACTCCACAGTGAAACGTAATAGACTGTACTCCGCTGAACTGTTGAGATATTAACAACCACGCTTAGCGCTATTCGAACACGTGTATAATCTCCAACGGTATTTCGCAATTATCTCGCAGAATGACGAATCAATGCCTCTCTCGCCTACTACCCAACAAGAAACTACGAGCCTACACGAATGGTGACGAACATGGCATTACGTTACGGCAAGAAAATTAAAACTGTCGAGCTGCGAGGATGTCCGTCGATAGCCGCAGAACACAAACTCCGCCGAAAACTATGATTTTCTACGTCATTTTAATAGTAAACGAAAATATATACATGGAAAAAATTACTTAAAATAAAGGGACGTTTACTATGTAGTCTACAGTTTTACAGAAAAACAGTAGTATATGAGAAAACATTAAATAAATCTCTTGGTCTTCCTAGAGACATTCAGTCCATTCAGTGATTTTTGAATCATTTGACTTTTCAAAACCTGCTACTGGATGAGTAGACTCCAAATATGAAGTTTGATAGGTATGCATTCAGCCATTTTCCCTTTAAGGTAGAGCAGACAAACAGACACAAAAGGTAAAAAAAAAAAGCTTACCATACATAAATATTTTTAAAAGTATGCAAAATACATGAATGTACAGACGGCAGATCCCCTTCAATTTCATTTCTGTAGATTACTTTAGGATATCGTCGCTGCCGGGACAAAACCTCCTATGTGAAATATTTTAGCTTAGAACTTTGGCCGGTAAGGTTCTGTCATCTAAGGTGCAATATTGTGTGAATATTGTCTAGGGATTCTCGCTCTTTATAACGTATGTGCTGCGGGTCAGTATATCTCTAAAAATGTTATAACATAGGAGGTTTTGTCCCGGCAACGACGATATACTCTTATCAGGAAATGTTATTTTTAATATTAGACTATAGGCTGCAAGTATCTATCAAATTATCAATAATACATACAGAATTTCGTTTTTCTGTTTGGAGGACGTAAACAGATCAAACCAACACTGATACAAACCAGAACCACAAATCAAACAACTCTTCCAACAAATGAATTTTCAGATGTCCGCTTTCTCAACCAGTTGTCATTCAGCTATCGAATAGCAGTCGTGTGATCACATGCAGTCCGAGAAATTATGACTTAAATCGATTATTTCAATGAAATAGTCATAATTTAGAAAAATGCAACTGGTAAACGTTAATGCTTATGCAGTTTATCATCATAAAGTAAGAACATTCGGGAAATATTTGTCTTTATTCGGGAATGGGGAACCTATGCCGCAAATCGTTTAAATGTCGGGAAATACTGCCAAAGTCTGGAAATACAACAACACAAATTATAAGTATTAAGGTAGCGTGGACGAGTAATTTTCTTACATTAGTTTGGTATATTAGAACTTGTTCTATACATCCCTCCCTAACCCCCATCTAGTGAGTACATGTACGTTGACAGAATTAGTCCCTGTCGCACAATGACTCTAGCACCTTCTGGCTACTGTGCTGTGTTATATGCACGTTTCTTGTTAATGGTGAACATGTGACTCAGTGTTCCGTGTGACAATAGACGTACCTTCTTCAAGTGTGGTAAAAGGTGTTAGAGAATGGTGTTGTATCTGATTCTACTTACAAGAAATGCCCTAAATGACGACTGTAATGAACTGATAACCAGTGGGTGGCTAGAAACCCGCACAAGTGTATGAACATGGATATGTCGCCAATATTATAGGTGTGCATTTTCATTTTAGTAAGTCAGTTTGGCGGATACACCGCTCATTATGAGAGCTTTTTCACCAATGAAGGAGGACCACCCAGAAAACTAACCTAGATAGCGAAAATCAGGTTGAAGAGGAAAAAACGCCGAAACGAAAAAACTGCCACTGGAGAAACATGGTTGAAGAGCACCGCACATCAGAGGCTCGAGATCCAATAGCCTCATTTTTATCATTGATTTTCTTTACAAAATTGTCGCATACATTCTACTCAATTTGATGAAGGAAAAGGATGCTTTTACGTTTAATAATAAGTACAGTTGTGATAGTACATATATCACACCCCCGAATTATATGCAGAAGTTAGAGATATTATTGTCAGTATTCGATTTATTATTATTATTATTATTATTATTATTATTATTATCAGTATTTCATTTGTATATTTTGCCATTTATATTGGTAAGCTGGAAGATAACCACATATGAGGTATGAGTAATTTGTTTTGCACGAGTGGGAAAACATTGCTTTAATAACTCTGGTAATTTGGTTGAGTCATATGGCTACCCCAGTGTTTGTTGTGATGTACTTGTGTCGGAAAATTCATGAGTCATGTATATATCCCAGCCTGATGAGATGAGCTTGTTGTTGTATTAGGAAAGTTTGGTGACTCATGGAATATACCCCAGAGTTTGTTATTGTCTTGGGAGGAAGAAGTAGTTGAGGGCTTGGTCTTGACTAGAGATCACTCATGATTGGCTGGCAAGCACCAATCCAGACGTATCATCTGAGAGGAGGGGGATGTTGATGTCTATAAAGGTTGATCATACGGCGGCAACCAGGGACATTGTAAGGGACATTGTAAGGGTGATTGTAAAGGAACGAGAAGGAAGATAACTACAACCAGTGACACTGTATAAGAGAACTACAACTGACGCACTGTACGGGAAGGAAGTGGTGCTGATACACGGTACTGGAATGACACGGCTGCAATGGACTGGACTTCAAACGTTCGTGGAGCGTAGTCTTGTTATGTTCGTGGAAAGTGGCTGATTGTGGAGAGTGCTTGCGCATTAAGTATTGTAGCACTTGTGGCGGCCTAGCATTATATGTTGGTGAAAGCTATCTCAGACTTTCCATAATTTATGTTGAGGATCGACAGACGTGTGTATATATCTTTACAACAAGTGTTAAAATATGTGAACACAGTAGTACAAGGTACAGTATCTGTGTGATGTGATAACTGCCGATTATGAGAATGGGTAAGTCGAATTGATATAGAGACAGTGAAGGGTATTTATCTTCATACATGTACATTGTTCATCGGACTATCTACAAATGGTAGCTTAGTTCTCGCTTTCGTTTTCCCACGATTTTCATTATTGTTGTTGTTGTAAATACGGAGTCTTCCAGCAATATTTTATGTGTGTATTATATGTATAATGTTGTATGTTGATGAGGTGCTCATGCACGGAATTTGTTCAGAATATAGTTAGCTATTTTAGAATCAGTGTTATTGATGAACCTAGGTGCAGTTCCTACCTAATATTCGTTTTCAGGAGGTTAGGTAAGGCCTGCAGCAGATGTACCAGTACGCAGCATTATGTACACGCCCTGGGATATACAGTTTATCATGCTCTTATCTAAATTCGAGGGATCCATTCTGGTGAACTCTGGCGCCCATACTACGGACATTTCGGTTAATTATGCTTATTACTTTTATTGAGTAATTTTATTTATATATTTTTATTCATGATTTTATTTATTATTATCATCAAAAAGTTACACAGTATATATATTTTCTCTGCAAAATAATACCCTTACTTTGTTCAACGTTGCAAATTGAAAACCCATTCTCCGTATTAAAAAGTCACTTTGATGTTCTGTGGGTCATCAGTCCATAGACTGGTTGGATGCAGCTCCCCATGCTACCCTATCCCATGCTGACTTTTTATTTATACGTAACTATTAGGCCTATATCCTCTATCTGCTCTAATCTGTCACACTCATGCTTTGCTCCATCCCTACCATTGTTACCGCCTACACTTCTCTCGAAAACTAACTAAAAAGATCCTGGATGTCTTAAGATGTGTCATACCATTCTCTCTCTTCATTTTGTCGAATTTCGCCAAAACATTCTCAGTTCCATTCAGTATCCTTTCACTCGCGATTTGATCTGACCATCGGTATTTTTCTGTAAAACCACATTTCAAAACCTTATATTCTCTTTCTTTTGAGCTACTTATTATCCGTCCTTCACTGCTTGTTCTAGCCTGCATTTTATGTCTTCCTTACACCTTCCGTATATTATTCTAATACACGAGTAAAATTATTAATATTCTTCCCTGAAAACTTAATTTCCTAATCTAATATTTTCTGTATCATCCGACTTCGCTCGACTGCATTCTACTACTTTTGTTTTGGATTTATTTATTCACATCTTATACTCCTTCTCCAAGACTGTGACAGTAACCTTCAGCAATTTATATCTAGATCTTCTGCAGACTCTGCTAAAATAATAACAACATGGGAAAATCTCAGACATTTTATTTCCTCTCCTTGGATTGTGATTGCTTTTTCTAATTCCTCTTAGATTTCTTTTACCACATGTTCTATATAAACATTGAAAAGAAGAGAGTACATAATGCAGCCTTGCTTCACTCCTCTCTGATTGCTTTTCCTTTTTTATGTTCCAGACTTCTTTAGGTATCGAACACAATCCTTCTTTCTCGGTGTCTGATCCTGATCACTATCTGGGTCTCAAATAACTTGGTCCAAACAACGTTATCGAATTCTTTTTCTAGGTCTCCCAATGCCATATACGTTAGCTTGTCCTCCTTAATTCGATCATGTAAGATCAGACGTAAAGTCAAGATTGCTTCGCGTGTTTCTACATATCTTCTGAAACCAAACTTCAACTTTTCTTCCCATTTTTGGTAAATAATGTTTGTTAAAAATTTGCAAGCGTATGACACTAAACTAATGGTGCCTTAGTTTTCACACTACTTGTCAGCACCTGCTTTCTTAGGAATAAGTATAACACTGTTCTTTTTAAAAGTGAATCCTGTATCGTACATCTTACACACGAGATGGAATAACCTCGCCATGCCGGTTTCTCCTTAGAGGGTATTTCATAAATTTCAGGTGCCTTGTACCTGTTTAGATCTCTAGACACTCTATCGGATTTTGGCCTCAAAATTGGGTGTCCTGTTTCATCATCATCGTCATCATCATCATCATCATCGACATCATCATCTTATTACAGAATCTTTTAATCTACTTCTTTCCCTTAATACAATTGTTGAATATGTTCCAGGTATATTTCTGCCTCGTCATCTTTCCTAGAATTGGGTTCACATTTGAGCTCTTAAAATTCATACACCTAGTTTTTCTTTACCAAAGGTTTGCTTGAATTTTCTTATATGAACATCTACCTTTCCTGCAACCAAGGGGACGAATTATCTGACACCTCGGCATCTTCGGAAATCGATAAAGGAGTTAGTGGTTCGTAAAACAATTATTATTATTATTATTATTATTATTATTATTATTATTATTATTATTAAGAGACAGTCTTCACACATTCTAAATTCGAAGAACTGTCGGCTATAATGTCGTAAGCCCTTAGAATGAAGCAACAATGTTCTGAACTCTAAACATTCCTGTACTGCACTTCTTGTTTCACGGTTGTGCTGCGTTCAAACCTACGGATGGAGTGTAAATTAGGCATGTCTCGAACAATGCTTCCAGTACAGTAAACAGGAAGAAGATGGACTGCGCTATTCAACCCTTGTTATAGCTTGACACACGATTCTAGCGTTACCATTCAGGCGAGGAACTTCCGTTAATAGATTCGATACCGAGAATTCCAACAAGACAGTATTCTTGGTACTCACAAAAAGAGCTAGTTATATTCCTTGAGCACGTTTATTTCTGGTGCTCTATTGTTTAAAATGGAATGGCCATCTGTCAGTCTCTTGTGTCGTTACCAAGTTTTAGTCCCACTTATTCTGGAGTAAATTTCCGTCCTGCTGTTTGTCAGAACAGTGCCGGATTACACCCTATATAGGCCCATAGGCAGTTGAGCTCTTCGTAGCCCCCTGGACAGATACTTCCTATCAAGTATTTAATGTTATCCCCATATTTGAATAAAACAACTAGTAAACCCAAAGATGATCAAATCAATGAGAACATATTAACATTCTAGTTACGTTACGGGAAAACAGTACATAATATTAATATGGTTAAGCAATATATGCAGAGTGGGTCTCGGCCCACAAGAGGCCACGACTGGTCCGTGGTCCAATAGCTCTGCACTCCGACCGGCCTACCGAGCAGAGGAGGGGTGGCCACGGCTCTACCGTGGCTCTACGCCTCTGCATTCGGCAGACGGGGAAGGGCTGGACCTCACGGCTTGCCCTACCCGTCGGCTGTCCTGAAAATGCTTTCTCGTGGTTTTCTATTCTCCTGCACTCAGGCGAATGCCAGGACAGTTCCTAGTATAGGCCACGGCCGCCAATCCCCTCACCTTGTCCGTGCATCTTCTTCACCGTCACAAATCTCCCGGGCTGAGAGACGGCGTTACCGTCTAACAGGCCCGCCTCCCCCTTCACGCGAAGAATGACATTTTTTTAGTAGTAGAATTAGTAGTAGTAATACAGCACTTCAGAACAGAAAAATTATGATAAATATAAACAAACGAACATCACTTTAAACATTCACTTTCATTTTTTTTAAATATAAAATCATTGAGATTGTATCGAAAGTTTCTTTTTTTCAAAATGTCATATTCAGTAGAGATAATGACAAAATAATTTACTCGTATTTGTGCCAATGAAGTTCGATGACAACTTTTAATTAGTTTTAATTGAAAAATATCGCTCAGCAGAAGTCTCCTGTAAATCCTCAATACTGTCATAAAAGCCATACGCCATTTCATTTTTACTGTCAAGACATTTGGAAATATTGATTGCACTTAGTTTTAAAGAATGAAGCTGCATGGCACCAAAGGAAGCTTGAAGACTAAAACTGGTTGGTATAAACATCTTCATGTGCCAACTATGACAGCAGGTGTCGAGCTGCATGATTCTTACCCTTTATATCTACGCTTCATGAGCTGTAAGAAAGACAGGAAAATCATGATTTTAATGAAACTCAGCCCGTTATGGCAATTCAGAAACTACTCGAAAATTTGTTCGTAAACATCCGTAGTTCAATCAGCCACATCATTTACAGTATGGCCTAAATTTGATCTGCTCCCTTAGGGCTCCTAGCAGTGCGGGGCCTGTAGGCAGCAGCCTGCTCTGCCTATTGGGTACTCCGGCACCGTCAGTGCACAGTTTAAATAACCTCCCGCCTCGAAATCATAATATTTTAGCCGTCAAGTCTTTATTGCTTGACACTGTGGTTAGATGGTTCGAGACCCGCTGGTGGAAAAAAAAATCACTATCAGAGTGTTGACCGGTGGGGTAGGAGAGGTGGTGGTGGTAGGCCTATGCAATTTCCAGTTTCTAATTATTGGCTTGTGTGCCAAAAGCTTGGGTTCTGTTCCAAATTCCTCCGCAGTGTCCATATAAAGTGAGGAAATATGACACTGTTGACGGTGACTTGTCCGTCGGATGGAGACGTTAAGCCTTGAGGTGTTACAATTTGTTTTTACGTCACACCGGCACAGATAGGTCTTATGGTGACGATGGCATTGGAAAGGCCTAGGAGTGGGAAGGAAGCAGCCGTGGCCTTAATTAAGATACAGCCACGGCATTTGCCTGGTGTGAAAATCGAAAACCACGGAAAACTGTCTTCAGGGCTGCCGTTAGTGGGGTTCAAACCCACTATTTCCCGGATGCAAGCTCACAGCTGCGCGCCCCTAACCGTACTGCC
Organism: Anabrus simplex; assembly: GCF_040414725.1. Taxonomy (NCBI): domain Eukaryota; kingdom Metazoa; phylum Arthropoda; class Insecta; order Orthoptera; family Tettigoniidae; genus Anabrus; species Anabrus simplex. Next base: position 144,351,402 of record NC_090270.1, on the reverse strand, counting down.
AACTCGCCCTATAAGCCTTGAACAGATCTGTCGGCGTTGTTCGACAGGAGTGGGCTATATGCGGGTTTCACCCTTTCCCTCGCTCATTATCATTGTTATCATCATGATCACCACATACCTCAACGCGCAGGTCGGCCATGAACGTGAACTGGAAGGACCTGGGCCCGGCCCTTCCAGAGACCATACGACATCACATCACTTTACATGTATTTTTCCAGCTTTCGAATAGGCTTATAATTTTCCGCGCTGCCATTTACAGTTAAGGGTACAATAACACAATATAGATCAACATCCTATTCTGAGCAATAAATGTCTGTCTGTTAAGTCTTGGATCGTTACACAGCACCACCAAAGAGTATGTGGTTATGGGGAAACCGAAAATCTAATGGTGGCACCATAAAAAAATGTCGTATGGCTTTTAGTGCCGGAATATCCCAGGACGGGTTCGGCTCGCCAGGTGCAGGTCTTTCTATTTGACTCCCGTAGGCGACCTGCGCGTCATGATGAGGATGAAATGATGATGAAGACAACACATACACCCAGCCCCCGTGCCGTACGAATTAACCAATTAAGGTTAAAATCCCCGACCCGGCCGGGAATCGAACCCGGGACCCTCTGAACCGAAGGCTAGTACGCTGCCCGTTCAGCCAACGAGACAGACGGTGGCACCATAAAGAGGCGTACTAAGCAGCAAAAGGCGTGAGGTAGTTTTCCAGAAACGACTATTGCAGCATGACTGGCCGTATGAGTAGCGCCTTTCATAACGTTCACATATATTTCACTCCGAAATTTATTATTCAGCTCCACCCATACCTTAGCAGCTTCCACATGAAGTGAGGGCATATGACGCTGTTGATGGCGATTTGTCCGTCGGATGGAGACGTTAAATCATGAGTAGACCCGTCGGCATTGTTCGACAGAAGTGGGCTATGTGCGGGTTTCACCTTCTCCCTCTCTCATTATCATTGTTATCATTGTTTACGAACAAATTTGTGAGTTGTTTCTGAATTGCATAAATGAGACTGAAGCTTCGGTGGGAGCTACATTTTTCAGGCCATTCCTGGCATTGCCTTACTAATATATACACTCCGATCGTCAGCTTGTTGCTATTTCTTGGCGGTTGCAATATTTTTGCATCTGTCTCTTCGCAAGGCCAGAGAAAAACGAAGCTGTCAGCGCTACTTTGAGTATCTCTGTCAGTGGCTCTTCAGGCAGTATTAATATGTGCCTTGTATGTCGGTGAAACAAAGAAAGAGTGGTTTTTGTATTGTTTCAGTTACCTTGGCATTGTTTTCAAATCAGATGATCATTTGATTCCGTATTGAATATCATTCTTATTTTATATTCATTGTGAGATTTGTATTGAAGTATACTTATCGAACTGTATCATGAGTGTTTCATTTCTTGTCCTTGGATTGTTCAGAGATAGACAAAATTAAATATGCTACACAAATGAACAAAAGTTATTTGAACCCGCTATTAAAATACAATTAACTGGTACAAATAATTAATATAAACAGTTTATATTAGCGCCACAAATAACATGTCTTTGTTTTAGGAAATTAAATTCCATCACCGGTTACAAATTATTTCTTTTAATTAGATTACTAGCTGTAGTACCCGGCGTTGCCCGGATAGTTTTTGAATGTTTACTTTTAATATTTGTATTACCAGTTAGTTGAGTGTGAAGTGATGCTTATAGAATTCTTTTTGAGATGTTGATTTTACGACTTATCATGTAGTTTTATAGTTATTTAGATGTATATGACTTCAAGTTTTATATTATTTAATTATCGAGTAAACACTAATCTCGGTCATTTTATACTATTTACTTTTAAGTCCTTCTCAGCTCCTGCCTCGATGGAGGCTGAACGTGGACTTAAACGCTATCCACAGCGTCACAGGTCGTATCAGCGACGTCCCTTTGGACGTTTTCAATTTTTTGCCAGTTCTCATCCGCCTGCCGAGTAGGACTGAGCTTTATCTTAAACGGCATCCAGAGTGTTACAGTTCATCTCAGCGACCCCGAAAACTATGGATTAGACACAAATTTCGGTCATTTTGGTTAATATTTACATTTCGCCCCTACTTTAGAGGCTAGGAGTCTCTTACCCCTAGGGTATATTTCTCCAGACAGTAGGTCCAGTATACACACATGCGTCCATTCTCTCGGTCATTTTCGAAATTTTGTTTTTCACTTTTTCTCACCGCTATGCGAAAGGAGGCAGAATTTTGACTTCTAAAATAATTGGAGCGTTACTATTCATCTCAGCGACCCCGAAAAGAATGGATTCCACACTACTTTGATGACTCTCATATCTCAAGCCCCCCGCCCCCACCCCTAATGGTTCCTGGGGTGTCTTATTCCCACGTGGTTTGTCTCCCGATATTAAAATTCCGGAGTGTTACTATTCACCTCGGCGACCCCGAAAACTGTATATTTGACACTAAATACTATTGTTTTTATATCTCACCCCCCTTGCTCCCCGCCCCAAAGGGGGATGAACTTGGACTTTAAAAAATCCAGGGGTGTCACTATTCATCTAACCGACCCCAAAAGGATGCATTCGACACTACTTTTGATGATTTTTATATCGCACCCCTTCGCCTCCCGCCCCTATAGGTTCCAGGGGTGCCCTACCCCCACGTGGTTTGTCTCTTGATAGTAAAAATCCGGAGTGTCAGTATTCATCTCAGCGACCCCGAAGAGTACTTGACATTCTTTTCGATTATTTTTATACATCATTCCCCCTTGTCCCCCACCCTAAAGGGGGCTGAACTTGGAATTTAAAAATTCCCGGGTTGTCCCTATTCACCTAAGCGACCACGAAAAGTATGGATTCGACACTATTTTCGATTATGTGTATATATCACTCCCCCCCCTCGCCCCCACCACAAAGGGGGCTGAACTTGGACTTTTAAAAATTCGGAGTAGAACTATTCATCTCAGCGACCCCGAAAAGTATGGATTCGACACTATTTTCGTATTTTTATATATGACACCCCTCACCCCCCACCCCTAAGGGTTCCTGGGGTGTCTTACCCCCACGTGGTTTGTCTCCTGATACCAAAAATCCGGAGCGTCGCTATTCACTTTGGCGACCCCGAAAACTATGTATTTGACACTATTTTCGATTATTTGTATATATCACAGCCCCCTCGCCCCCACCCTAAAAGGGGGCTGAACTTGGACTTTTAAAAATATCGGAGTGTCACTATTCATCTCAGCGACCCCGAAAAGTATGGATTCGACACTATTTTCATTTATTTTTATATATGATCCCCCTCGCCCCCCCCGCCCCCAGGGGTGTTTGGGATGTCTTACCCCCACGCGGTTTGTCTCCTGATACCAAAAATCCGTAGTGTCGCTATTCACTTTGGCGGCCCCGAAAACTATGTATTCGACATTATTTTCGATTATTTATATATATCACTCCCCCCTCGCCCCCACCCCAAAGGGGCTGAACTTGGACTTTAAAAAAATTGGAGTGTCACTATTCATCTCAGCGACCCCGAAAAGTATGGATTCGACACTATTTTCATTTATTTTTATATATGACCCCCCTCGCCCCCCCCCCCGCCGCTAAGGTTTCCTGGGGTGTCTTACCCCACGTGGTTTGTCTCCTGATACCAAAAATCCGGAGTGTCGCTATTCACTTTGGCGACTCCGAAAACTATGTATTTGACACTATTTTCGATTATTTGTATATATCACTCCCCCCTCGCCCCCACCACAAAGGGGGGCTGAACTTGGACTTTAAAAAAATTGGAGTGTCACTATTCATCTCAGCGACCCCGAAAAGTATGGATTCGACACTATTTTCATTTATTTTTATTTATGACCCCCCTCGCCCCCCGCCCCTAAGGGTTCCTGGCGTGTCTTACCCCCACGTGGTTTGTCTCCTGATACCAAGTCATAAGTGTATCAAATTTGGTTGAAATCGCTCCAATGGTTTGGGAGGAGATGTGGTACAAACCCACCCACCCACCCACCCACATACATACAATGACTTTTATATATATATAGATAACATACCTGAAAATAGTAGGACTGGTTGGACATATTATTGTGGGGCATGTCCAGTCAGTCTCATTATGATCATTGTTAACTAGTGGAATTCGTGCTCTTCGTTGCGCGTACAAATCGCTAGTTTCAAGAAAGGTAAGGTAAGGGTTATTCTGCCCGAAGGCAGGTCCGAACCTCCGCAGAGGTGTTCGTGAGCCGGAGTTTACGTGCGGTAGAGTGGCCAGTTCCTTTCCGCTCCTCCATTCCCTTACCCCCCACCAACAGCGCGTGGCAACTCTGCAACTCCTGACCACGCCCAATGTTGCTTAACTTCGGAGATCTCACGGGATCCGGTGTTTCAACACGGCTACGGTCGTTGGCAGTTTCAAGAAAAGTAAGCGATAAATAGTCTGCGTTCTATAATAACAGTAATTAATGTGTAATGTAATGCAGGTCAATAAATTTCCTTAAATGTAGGCTATAGCAAAACGAGTAATGTTCTTTCCTCTAGATCTATTAATGTTTGTGTTACTTTTGTCAATACATGTTCTTCCCCGGAGCAAATGCATTGAATATGCCATGTACCTATTCCATTCGAATTAATCCTGGTTGATCGAGACAGCAACTGCCACCAATTAACACATATTAAAGCGGTTTACTGATTTTGTAGGTCCCTTCGCCTACTGCCAATCAATGGGATCAGTTCAAAGAAAATTATTTTATCGATCAATTGTGTCTCCTCTGGAAACACTTCCTTGGGGCTTGGTGTTAAAAATAAGACCTCAAAAACTTTAGGTTAGGCCTGTCGCTTTAGCTAGCAAAGTTTTCCTATAGGAAAATATTGCTTACGTGTTTCCCAATTTCTATTCCTTCTCTCCCCCACTCATCTCGGACACATCGGAGAGTTTTTTGTGAATTTTGTATCTTCCCAGTGATCTTGGGAGGATCAGGTTGTCAGGCACATAATTACATTGCTAATGACGGATGTACTAGGCATGTTTTACAAAACCTTTTTGGGACCCAGAAAAAATGATTTCATTGAGAGCACAGCTATTCTAACCACTAATTGAATACTGAACATGTCAGTTGACTTTGCCTAGCATGGTTAATTGTACGGGTTCATTGATAAATTTGAACGCTATTTCATCATACAAATAGTCCCTTTTATGTCGGCAAAGCTAGAAGAACAAAGCTACTCTTGTCTGTTCAAGAATGATGAAGAGGCCCCTGTATAATCAAGTGGAACAAGGCACGGCCATCTAGATACATACCATCTTTTTGTGCATGTATATGCGGTGCGAGTAATTGGAATTTCATGATAATTATGGAGTGGGCATGACGGATAAGGGGGAAAAAAGGAGTGCTTACTAAGCAAGTCTAGTTTCTACGTTACTGTTGTCAAGCAAAATATGTTGCGTAACAACATGCTAACTTGATATTGAACGTAAGTTGTTATGTTATTCAGAAAGACAGCTTCTTAATTTCCTGGATACTTATCATTTCTTTCTGTTTTTTTTTTCTTGACTTCCAGATGCTACTGAATTCACACACCTTGAGTTTATCGTCCAGGAACAGACAGCTCTTATTAGTTTTCAGCAGGTGATACGAATATCTCAAGAAAAGGGAATTAATTTATAAAATATGTATTGCTCCACATGCATGAACATTACTTATTCTGTGAAATTAAAAAATAGCATTCCACAATTCGTGATGGAATGTGTTCAAATTTTTGGACCCATACCAAATTATTTCATTGAGAGCACAGCTATTGAAACCACTCTTATTTATGCCGTCCATTTGTAGTGGTAATCCAACTCATTATCGCAAGTTCGCGGATTCGATCCCGACTATGGTGCTCGATTTTTTGAGGACGGTCAAGAATCTTGGCACATAACGTCGTTGTTTTTAAGGATCTCTGATACCGCACTCGCTGTCGCCCGACAAAATTAATACTTCGCTCAGCCATAGGTCCGGTCCAGAGGAATTTAGTTTTCCCTACTAGAAAGAAGCATGATCGAAATATCGAAATTGTTTGGCAGTCCGCCTAGATGGCACCACTTCAAAACGTCTGCTGTTCGGTAGTATAGGCCATACGTTTATTTTTCTTCTTTGTCGTTTAGGCCTACTGTGGACCACGGAACTCGTATCTACTCTTCGGTAAAGTTGTTGCTTTCTTCTTCTTCCAATACTCCTTCATTTGCTGACTATGAGCCAGCGTTCTCTTCTTCTTCTTCTTCTTCTTCTCCTTATTATTATTATTATTATTATTATTATTATTATTATTATTATTATTATTATTATTATTATCAGGCCGTATCCGTCGATAATTTTTAAGCAGCAAACTTTGCACACTCTGGTGTCCAGTCGGAATTGGCAGGACCTATCTAGAACCGGTCAGACATCCAAACGAACAGCACTCGACCGGCAGATGCTCTGGAACGCGTGCTTTAACTCGTAGAAAACAAATTACGTGAAGACCCATGAGACTTACAAAGAAAATTCATGTGGCCCTTCTTGCAGAAAATGTACACCGCTGGGATTTATTTGGTAATAGGACTGACCATTTACCAATTGTTGTGATTTTTAGCGCATATTCGTACGTATTAATTGCTGTCATTTATAAAAGGTCTGTTACTGTCCCCGTATTGGGTGGGTAAGTATTTAGCCACTATTCGTCTAGGTTCAGTATGACAAAGTGTCTACATGTGTACGCACCATCCACCCAAGCATAAAGGGCATGAAAAAACTGTGAGCGTTGAGGGGTTATATCCTGCATCGAATAACATGTACTTCATTTAAACTGGTCGGGTATTAATTTTGACTCTCTGTTTTGTTCTACTAGATGGCAGAAGAACTAACACCCAATAGAGTGACCTACCACTGCGTTTTCATTCAAGCTTAAGCTCACGAACTTGGAATTCGTAGGTCGACACACTATTACTGATCCACAGAAGAAACTCTTTTAATAAGCTAAACCAGTATTGAAGGATATATTCATCTCATTATTTATAATAAAAAGTAACCGAACCCCACGGCACTTAACGCCTTTGAAAGGGCTCTGGCCTGCCAAGCGACCGCTGCTCAGCCCGAAGGCCTGCAGATTACGAAGGGCCGTGTGGTCAGCACGACGCATCCTCTCGGCCGTTATTCTGGGCTTTCGAGACCGGGGCCGCTATCTCACCGTCAGATAGCTCCTCAATTCTAATCACGTAGGCTGAATGGACCTCGAACCAGCCTTAATATCGAGAGAAAATTCCCTGACCTGTCCGGGAATCGAACCCGGGCCTCCAGGCGAGAGGCAAGCACGCAATCCGTACACCACGGGACCGGCCTCATTCTTCATCTCTTAAAATAACTATCATATATGTCGAAATACCAACAATTATCCAACACACCTTAGTGCAAAATAAAAATCTTCTTATAACATTTTTATAATAATGATAATAATAATAATAATAATAATAATAATAATAATAATAATAATAATAATAAAGTTACGGGTTTTACGTCCTGCTAACTAATTCTATGGTTTTCGGAGGCACCGAACTGCCGTAATTTTGTCCCGCAGTAGTCCGTTTACGTTCCAGTAAATCTACCGACACGAGGCTGGCGTATTTGGGTACCTTCAAATACCATTGTACTTAGCCAGAAGAGAACTCGCCAACTTCAGAACAGGAGGCCAGCGATCTATCGTCTGAGCTATTCAGCCCCGCTCATTATGTTTTAAATCTCGATGCATGTCATGAATTAATGGGTATACGATCAGGTTCTCCTTGACAATGCACATCAGAATTAGTGTTATACTGCCGCACTTCTCATTGATGACTGCCTTTCACAGAGTGATTCAGTAACTACAATATTTCATTGGTAAGAAACGTGATGGGAAAAGAACGATATGCTCCTCACAGTCCAATCCTGCAAATGGTCCTATTTTTCAAACCGCGGTCACACAAATTCTATATCTTTGTGATCAGTTCTTATTTGATCCGAACTAGATAAATTTGTTATTAAATCCATTATATAGCATTTCCTTTCTTTCTAAAAAAAATTAAGAAATCCCACGACATTTATTGCTTCATTTATATTACGTGCGTAGAACCATAAAATTAAGTAGCATCATCTGAGTACAAAAATGTTCGTTAGCTTCAAACTAATTTAAACTCTGTGGCAAGTAAAGTTATTAATTACCTCGAGGATGGAGTAATTAAAGGGGGAAATTACAGGCCATAATGGATGTGTTTGCCAATTGTTTTGCTGCAGTGGTGCCTGCTTGGTTGCTTGCACTTTGTGTGTACGAGCGCTCTTTCCCTCTCTCTCTTACAGAATCGATTGTCGAAGACAAGTCCACTCTCTGAGCTCATTAACTTGTTTATAAATTACCCATTTCACAGCTTAATTATGGGTAGAGACACATGTTGTTCGTATCCTCCCTCAAGAACAGGCGGTCAACTACACTAACTTTCCGTCATTCAAGTACAATACTTGCAGTATCTTGCGGGAAAACTTATAAATACGGAAGAAAGACAGCGAGAAATAACAGGGAATTTTATGGCTGATTAAAAGCGTTTTTAAATAATTAATAGATAAAGATGTAAAATTACAAATAGAACACTTTTAGTGTAACACTTCCTGAGAGGACTCTTGTTCAAAAGAATTAGTGTCAAACTTTGAATAGGCTACCGATGGTTGCTATGATTGACCGTCAGTCTTGAATCTTTTGAGTGCTACGTATTTCCAGATGAACAGGCAATGCCCAGCTGAATAATTTTTACGGTGGTGTCATGTCACTGGAGCAATTGAACTCATCCGCCCTTTAACTAGATTATCATACAATAATGTGGCCCCATATTGTACATGAAGTTACCTTTGGAACACACATGAATTTTATGTATGATTTGTATAATAGTTTTATCCGTCATTTAATGATTTTGGAGTGATTGTTAGGGGAGGGTCGGCTAAATCCGCAGTAACTGTTATGTCTAATGCAGATTTATACCAACATGAGGAGAAAGTCTGGTCGCATTATTACGTCTTATAAATATCTTGTAGTCTGTCGGTAAAAATTGTAAATTGTGCAGTAGATCTCCTTGGTGGCAGCATCAAGAAACTTAAGTTCTCATCCTCTGTACTCTGGAAGACAGGCCTCTTTATGGTGAGTGTTTCTACAATATTTATTACTACTATCAAGTAGTATATAATTTGCAGTGTTACTGTCTATGAATTCACGGACTACTGCCTATATGCCATACCATGTTGCGAACTCAACCGGACTACGGTACATCTTGCGAAAGTATTAAAATTATAATACTATTTTGAAGTACAGTACTGCATAAATATACCATGAGTAACTCTTGTTCCGGGGTCATACATCAAATTTTTCCTTAATATTGCGGATTAAGTCGAGTCTATTGTACTGCAAAACAGAATCCCACATGATATTCGGTGAAACGATCTTCCGGTTCTGAGTTAGAGAACAGCTCAACTAGTTGGCCAGAAGGCAGATTATTGGCAATATTTCTAGAATTAAAGACCATCGTGGGGCGCTTCGTTAAATATATCATTAAAATATCGCCTCTACTAGCAGTAGGTGAACATGTGCGTTATATGTTTGTTTGTTGGTTTAAAGGAGCCTAACATCTAGGTCATCGACCCATCTGCGTTATAGTGATGAATCATGTAGTTCTAAAGGTTGATAAACATTTTTTCCTATAACTACTTTTAAAATGAACTTGCATAGTTCTTTTCTACGATAATAACTCAAAGGGTTAGTTTACTTAATGTTTCTTACATGAATTGCTTAGTCAAGGTAAAGAATTCGACTTTAATACAGTATCAGCCATTTATTCTTCGACTCACCGAAGTTATTCAAGTATTTGTCATAGCATAAAATGAGAGTATAATTTCCTTGACCGTAGACAGTGGCAGTTCGTTGAACACCCCTAACTGATTCAGTCACACGTCTGTCCTCCTGCACCGTTTCATGAACGGCATTAACAGATGGGTCTGAGGTTGATCGATGATACTGTGATTTTCACAGTCGTTCGAACATCTGAAAATTTACTGCTCGACTTCCACAGTCGCTCGAACATATGAAAATTCACTGCTCCACTTCCGCACTTGTTTGATAGACATCACTTTATTTTTGTACACATACACAACCCTCCTTTAAAAGTTTACTGATTCCGTGTGTTTGCTTGGAAAATAAATACGGATATACGGTGAAACTATCTTCCAGTTCTGAGTTAGATAACAGTTCAATTAGTTGGCCAGAAGGCAGTTTATTGAAATATGTTATTCTCAAATCAATATTTCTAGAACTAAAGACCATCATGAGGCGTGTAACCGTAGGTGCCACATTGCAATCGTCACTGTGCTAAGATTCTGGTTTACCGGCTTGTGCACCTGTATGCAATCTATCGTTACGACAACAAACAATCAGATACATTAAGTTATAGTGAGCTCCATTCTTTTATTTCTGAGCAATAAAACAGGGAATCATACATTTTGACGTACCTTCAGATTGTGTTAAGCAAGTGACAAGCAGCGTTTGGGTCATTTTGCAGCAAATGTTACCTTTCAAACTCGTCCTGAAAGTATACAAGAGCATCCATTTATTGGAAAGTGTAAATAAATATGCGTATATTATCTAGCCAAGAAACCACTGTGATAATGCACTCCTTTCTTTTGGTCATTATTGCACATTTTTATGTCACGAAGTACACAATAATTCACGGGGAATATGGGAGAATACTGTCATTGTACCCAAGACATATCGAAGTAAATTACATTATAAATTCGAAGTCCATCTCATTTATTATCGATATCAATGTGTCAGAAGCAACCTTACGAATTCCGCACTTCACTTCCTCTTAAACGTGAAGTATATAAAATACCGATTAGTAGGACAATTCTTTGAAAATCATTTGCATTTGTTCACTTTCTTTGAGCCATATAGGGTAAACATACCTTATTTCGTGACATACTTTATTTCGCGATACGCGACATATTATAATTCTGAAGTAAGGTAGGCGTTCCACATTGAGTTCCACCAGTCCTCAATACATAGCAGGAGTGCCTTTCCAGGGGAAAATATTTTGAGCGGGTATTGCCGCTGGGTGAAGGACAGGCATTTGATTGTACGCTGTGTGGATGGAAACATGCTACTTGTTGGATTGTTGCTGTAGTAAAACGTTATTAAGGTAAGTTGGTCAATTAATTTTTCAGACTATATGCACTTATATTCTGTAAGGAACACACTTATAATATCAGTAGTCAGAGTTGGATTTAAGTGCGTTATTAATGAAATAATTGCTTAGGAAAATGACTACGACTCTTACGTTTTGCATCCATTTCAGACATAATGGCTCCAGCGTTAAACAAATGTGTGAAGAAGGAAAACAGCAACAAGCTCAAAAAAAAAAAAAAAAAGGTTTTGTGAACAAAAGAAGACGAGCCTATTCATCACTTGACATTCGGGGAGCGCTTCAGTAGGTTTTGGAGGGAAAGTGGTCTATATACAAGGCTGTTAAAGATTTCACCGTTCTGTGGAGTACTCCAAAAGACAACATGACTATTGGAAAATTGGGTAGACCGTTTGCCCTTACGAGTGAACTGGAGATAGTTAATTTCATAGTAAAAATGCAGGAAATAAGGATCGGTCTGAACGTTTGCCGAATAAATCATGTTGCGTATGCTATGGCCAAAAACCAGTACCGGTATGCCAACAATGACAATGTTCCCATTCAGTGAAGTGAATAATTGTGCAAGTTGGAAATGCTGCAGATGAATTCGGTCAACTTCTAATCATTTTTAAACGAGTGAGACTGTCAGATTCATTGACGAATGGTGCCTTCCTAACGCCTCAGTAGCCCTGTCAGAGTGGATGGATTAACAGTGAACTTTTCTTAAAGTGGTTCAAGAAATTTGTTCGAGGCCTTGGTGCAGAAAGACCTGTGATTCTGATAATGAATTCCCGTATCAGTCACGTGACCAGAGGTATTGGAAATTGCATCTACGAATGAAATTATCGTTGTGACTATTCCACCGCATACCAGCCACACGTTCCTGATCAGGCCAGAGCTGCCAACACACATCGAACTACACCTGTTTCTGATCAAGCCGGAAAATCCACTACACATATCACTACAGTGAAACCGGTATCTACGGAAAAACAGAAGTCAAACAAGAAAAAATGATGACATTTGCGCCACCTGTCACGGCAGCTATAGTAATTGGAAGAATAAAAGTCCCTGGATTCAGTGTTTGCGATGGTTCCATGAAAGTTGTCAGTCCATTGATTCATCTGATGCTATTGTATTTATGTGTAGTTTTTGTGTCAGTGACAACGATACCGATACTGAAAATGAGTGAAAAAATCGTGAAGTGAACTGTAACAATTCTCAGAAAAGTTATCATGGAGTTAGGTATACTATCACGAAATTAGGTAACATGCCCACTTTGCTCATTACATGTTATAACTCCGAATATTTTGCATTTTTTGAATGTTCTTTATCATGTGTTGTAGAATAATGTATAGGTACTCAGCATGTAAAGTATAAAATTCCTAGATCGAGTATTTGTAATGATATATTACTTATAATCCTTAATATCACGAAGTTAGGTAGATTTATCCTATGTGTTATTTTTCAAGAAACTGAAGATAACACTATCCTTAAAACGCGACCATATTGTGTGTGTAAATACAGAACTACTATAGAACATATTATAGTCTATACTTCGTTGTAAAATAAGTAAAGGAAAATAAAGTTATACTCTTTATTGTACACTGACTTTTAACCAATATTCATGTAGAATATCCGTTCTTTTAGAATAGTCTTATCAGTAACCTATACTTCACATTTGTAATTTAGTATCATTCAGCACTCTATTACGTAATAATGAGCCGGGCTGATTGGCTCAGGCGGTTGAGGCGCTGGCCTTCTGTCCCCAACTTGAAGTTTCGATCCTGGCTCATTCCGGTGGTATCATATACGTCAGCCTCGTGACAGTAGATTTAGTGGCACGTTAAAAGAACTCCTGTGAAACTAATTTCCTGCATCTGGGCGTCTCCGAAAACCGTAAAATTAGTTAGTGGTACGTATGTAATAATGAGTTATAGTAGTATTCATTCAATATTACTAATTATGAAACAAACATTTGTAATGGTTTATTCCAAAAACATATGCTCATTCCGCCAAGATATCAGAGATCGATGGGCTTGTATTGTGAAAGACACGCTAAGCCGTGAAGTAAAGAAATTCGTTTCAGGATCATAACTCCTGTGCTGTTACTACCTGATGTAGAGTAATTAATAATAATAATAATAGTAGGAGAAGATTCAATAGAGAGAGAGAGAGAGAGAGAGAGAGAGAGAGAGAGAGAGAGAGGGATGTTTTGGAAAGGGAGTGTTAAAAATGAAAGGATTCCAAGTTCGCAAGGGAAATAAAACAGGCTCAAAATTGTCCGAAAAGAGAAAATGAAGAAATAACAACAAAGGATGAAGCATTAAAATTGCTACGTGGTCCCCAGAAGACGCTGACGGGAAAAGAAAAGAAATAATAATAATAATAATAATAATAATAATAATAATAATAATAATAATAATAATAATAATAATAATAATAATAAATTTGTTTTCAAGTTGGTTGTTGATGATATGACTGACTGCTAACAATAAAATCCTGTAGGAATTAATTTTGCAGCAGTTTGCAAGTGCAGTTCACCATGACTCTTCATGATACAAAAAATATAAAACTGCACTAAAAAACAATTCCCCATCGTCTAGCACAGATTCCTGCCACTGTTCGATTAGGCCCCTTTAAACAACGAGCAAACTACAACAAAAACATCCATTATTTGGATTTCGATGAGAATTTCAATCTACAGCAAGGGCAACCGAAAACGACTGGTACTGCTCCTCGACCAAGCAACTCGTTTCGAACTTGCTGGAGTAGGCTATGTGTTGTAGTTTATGAAAGTAATATATTTGGTTTAAGTAGTGTTCGTATTATGGGATCATCAATGAGAACGCTGGATTTTTCTTTAATTGTTACTGGCTGTGGTACCCGTGCTTCGCTACGGAATTCTACATTGTATACAGAGTTCTAGATGAAGTCGTGTGCACGTTGTGAATAAGATTTTATTAAATTGCATTATAACATAGGTATTTAAAAATTAACTTTTAGGCGCCTTGCCCTAAGTTACCATTTCATGCAGCGTGATTACAATTATGTATAGCCTAGACTGTAGTGCTTTGTTTCTCACCTCTACATACCGATTTTCATTAAATTCTGTTCTCTCATTTTCTCGTGGCTCGGTCTTGATGTGGACTTTGCAACAAAAATTGGAATTCATAAATATATCAGTTATCATAGCCGGTACGGTAAAAATGCATAAGACAGAAATGATTGGAAATTTAATTATATATGACATTAGTTATACAGTATTTATCGATAGGACCACTGATAATATAGATTTTTGAGAATTGAATGTTAGGCCTTCCCCTAGACTACCATTTCATTCAGCGTGAATACAATTATCTATAGCCTACATTGTAGTACCTTATTCCCTGACTTTGCATACAGATTTTAATTATCTCTTCAGCCATTTTTTCGTGATGCACGGACAGACAGACATATGACGGAAAATTATGAAGTGCATTTCCTTGTTACTATGGACTTGACCGATCCATATACACTATTCCTTTTGAATTCTGAGCAATGTAAAAAGAAAACTCTTATATTATATATATACGTTTATAATATATGGTCACACATGTATTTTATTTTGTAGTCAGTCTGTAAAGTTACAGACCAAGGGCTTTTACTAGAATGCCTTACCAGATCAATCAGTTCAGTTCAGACGATCTCCGAAGTACGAAGAGTAGGCCTAAAGTCAGTTATCTCCAGCTGGTATTAACGCAATTCTGTATGTCTTTGTTTAATAATAATAATAATAATAATAATAATAATAATAATAATAATAATAATAATAATAATAATAATAATAATACAGTAAAATTGTTTCGGTATACAGAGACTAAGTTATCCACGAATAAATTACTGTTCTTAATGCCTATACAGTCATTATAACCAGAGATACGAGAGCTTAGGCGGGCCATAAGTAAGATAAGCCAGTATAACTCAACCACTTTATGACCAGGAAATGTTATTTGAAGAGTGAAGAGCTATTTTGGTTTTCAAATTCTATGCTCTATGTTAAAAATCGATTCTCTCTCGAGTTGGCTTATCAGAGGGCGCTTCCTTCAAACACGTATGCTCAGTCATTTGAGAACCTGCTGAATGTAAATGTGTGCTTATAAAATGCACATAAACATTGTTTAACGAGTTTTATCTTCACGTTATGATGCTTGACTCAAGAAGAATAGCGTGCTAAGTTTCTAAGAGAACACACATTTGCATATCCTCCTCGTCCCGTCAAGGAAATTACATTTGCTTGCTACAAGTAACAATACCATAAAAATTGCCAAGCTTAATTTTGGAAAAGAAGGGTTCTTAAGAGTTTCACACTTGGTAATACTGTCTTTAATATTGAATTATCTACGTCATTTACTGGAAAATACGTTTCCCTCAGAATTACTGTTTGATATTCTCAAGTATTAATTTGAAAACCGTTTGATCATTTTGAAGATAAATGAGCATAGGCCTAGTTCAAATTCCATTGTCGCCAATAATTGAAGTATTTTCTGTTGTTTGACTGTACACAAATGATGGATTAATTTCTTCTTTCCAGTTCTGAGTGCAAATAATTATAAATACGTATACAGTACCAATGCACAAATTACAATTATCGAAGGATATCGAACAGATTTCATTCTGACACTAAGTACTTAGGCCTGAAGACTGTGTGATGCATCAAACGCACGCAGATTATATGAGTCCATCTTCACCTACAGAAGCTCCAGAAGTTGCATCCCACAGTATCTCAGTGTTTCAGGGCAGTTAAAGAAATCATCAACGAAAATGTTGCCAAATATTAGGCAATATCGTCGTGCCCCGAAATTCCGTTACGTGACAATGTTGAGGGTAGAAATACTGACCCGCAGCACACGTGACACTCAGAACGAAAAATCGTCGATATAATTCATGCTATAATGAACTTTAGATAACAGGACCTTTCTGGTCAGAGTTCCAAGCTAAAATATTACCATATAGCGGTTTTCTGTGCGCAACGATATATTTTACTAAATTCTAAGTAATAATGTAAAATATTGTCGAGATCCACCTTCGCACTACGTCTTCTGATGTGAGTTAGATAAAATCTATTTCTTTCATTAATTTGTGACACTCTTATCCTTGGTCATTTTAAAGTAATAGAAGCATGAGCGAGATTAATAACTTCATTCCTTCAGTAATCAGTCCCCGGAATAGATGGTGTGGAAGTGTCACAAGTATGGTCGGTGGTGCATGTGTTTGCGTGGACTTGGAAGACACCCAAAACAGCACCATCTGTCGCGGCGAAGAAAGCATCGGAAAACTACTTCACTCCTCACTTCACTAATACGCCTCTTCAAAAATATCTAGGTTGTATATGTTCGCTCATGTTGGATCTGTTGGTGATACAACTAACCTTTAGGCTAAATCAGCAAGCACAATATAGAATTAAAATATAAGCATTTCTACACCGACCACTTTATAATAAAATCAGCAATGAAAGGGAATTATTATTATTATTATTATTATTATTATTATTATTATCATTATTATTATTATTATTATTATTATTATTATTATTATTATTATTATTACTGAATGATGCAGACTTCCATTTACACAGTAACAATAGTAATAATAAGATTCAGAGTCAATAAGAACTAGAGCACTTTCAAAGCAAGTATGGGAGAGAAAGATCTACAGTACGGCTGAAATCAAGGCTATAACTTTCAGCCTAAATTCAAATTTTTAAATAGAGTACATTTACGCAGAGTAATTAGTTAAAAGGAAAAGTTGTAAAAACCTAAATAACAAACAATTTTTTAAAATCAGAATATAGAGCAAAAAATCCTCATAATGTATGTTCAGGTACATACATATTTATTCTGGAAATATTCTTGCGCCTAATTCGTGTCACGTCGATTGTACGAATGCCGCGATTGTTTTTGTTCGAGGAAAGAGAGATCAACTTGAATTGCTTTGGAGATAGACACACAGAATTTCTTGGATCATAATTCTTTAATATCGTATGTAAAGAAAGGGGATATTAAAGTTAAAATCTCAAAAGGACGAATTATCCAGCTACATTGTTACTAATCTCATTAAAGTGGAGCAAGGAAGAATCTGCAAGTCGAATTCTGTGCTTATATTTAATTAATTTCATAGAAAGGAAAAAAGCCACTTTCTCATATATATGTTTCCAAGTAGTGAAGTCAGTTTTAGTCTAAATTACCTTAAGTATGGGTATTTTTCACTGGATAACAGTTAAAAAATGTGATACCTTTTCTTGCCTGGTTCAAATCCAAAGATCTCCCTTGTGGAGAGAACATTGATATTCAATTGCAAGAGCCTAAAATCCCAGCTATGTACTTCCAAGAGTACTTCCCTGAAAATTTCTTCGAAAGTTCAGCTCTGTGTACCAGCCAGTAATACCAACAAAGGCAGAATGAATTACTGAAACCGCCTCCTACACCAGTGGAAATGAAAGTATATTTTGGTATTTGTTGTATGCTTGGTTCAATAAAATGTCTGTGGCTGAGGTTGGCGTGGAGGTAAAGATTTGGAATGGATCCCTTAGCCATTTTGATAATGACATTTGTAAGGGCTCATTTCCCCCCAAATTTTGGAT
This sequence comes from Anabrus simplex, assembly GCF_040414725.1. Classification (NCBI taxonomy): domain Eukaryota; kingdom Metazoa; phylum Arthropoda; class Insecta; order Orthoptera; family Tettigoniidae; genus Anabrus; species Anabrus simplex. Next base: position 144,333,596 of record NC_090270.1, on the reverse strand, counting down.
TAAATTTTTAAAAATCATCAAATATAATTTTTAATTTACAGGTGATACAGCAGAGTGGTTTTGTCACTGGATTCTCACCGAGTGGGCGGTAGTTCGAATTTCGGCTACAGCATGCGGGGTTTTTGAAATCATGTCCCTGTCGTCCGGATTCATGCAAAAGTGTAGCTTGCGTGACTATGATCACGATATTAGCAGTCTTGTAAAACTTCAAGCTTGTTTGCTTGTTTGTTTCTCTTCACCTTCTTAAATTATTGCCTGAGAGACGCTTCACAGCGTGGTTTCTAGCCTCTATTCAAGGACACCACTTACACCTGCTCGAGGCAAATTCGTTACCGTAAATAAATTGGGGGTCTTCAGACGCCAGCCAGTTGCGAGAACATGGCCACTTATTTTGCCTAATGGAACATGCCCTCTTTTAATATTTGAATTTTTTACAGGCAAATGTCACTTTTCGGCGCAGTTCTTCTAGTATCTTGCATAGTGTCGTTGAAGAAATCAAACCTAATATATCACAATGCTCTCCCTATTCATTATCTTCCTTAAGACTGGACCCTCCCCCCAGATACATATGAATGTGCAGTCCATCAGAACATTTTTCCTTGTGTTCGTTTTCCTATGCGTAGGAAAATAAACTTTACCCTGCTGTAGGAATGTGTATTTGCGCGACGAATTTAGTCACTCCTACAGTATACTCTGTTTAAAGTTCATTTTCTTTTACGATAGGAACGGTCTGTATGTATACAAAGAAAACCAAAGACATATGTACAATCAGGACACACCCAAAAATGTACCTTTAGAATACAGGGTAGTGTAACGGACTCTTCACTTCATCGGCAACTACTGTTATGAAATTCGCCACGCACATAACCTTTTTTCTACGATTAGTATGGACCCACCCTCATCATGATATAAACTGCATTTTTTCTCCAACTGGAACTGGCATACTTCTGTGAACTTGCATACTTCATACTTTGCATGAACTCTACTCTATTCATCTTCACCATCTTCGATAAACTAACTTCCTTTTTGCCGGCTGACGTCACGTGACCGCCTGGTTTATTCGCGCATGCTTCACTAATCTCTGGAATCTTCCAGATATATTTCTCATTCTACTCCAGACTATAAATACCTGGCCTCCTCTGGAAATATTGAGATGGACTTAGGCCTGTGTGGAGGGAGCAACATCCTACGTCAACTTCGTCCTTAATTACATGTGCCCAGAAGTCTTCATTTGCGGGCAGTTCAATTTGCTTCATGATGAGGTATGAAAAACTGATTTCTTTACTGTAAATACTTTTAATTGCATTGGGACAGACATTCCCTGCAAAATTAAACTGGGAGCATGGCATTTCCAGGCCGAAATTTCACTTGCCCCTTTTGTATTTAAAACTTTTAATTGACGACCTTCGTAACAACTTTCTTTTGAAATGTGCGTGTGGTGTATTGACAACTGTGCGACTTCTACTGTACACACACTTATATTTGTTCAGTGCTTCGGGATATTGTGAAACTGGTTTAATGGAACTACATTGTGATTATTCGGCTGTACAACTACGTTACCTAGTGTTAATCTGTGTGATAACGGAAGTGGTGGTGACCTGCATATAGTATTTGCATTTTGCTCAGATAATTTTTCAGCTGGTATACTTGAATTTGCTAACTGAACGTGCTCCCTTTCTTGTCGTTCTGGGTTTCTCTTTTTATTGCAGTATTCATCCTTTCCTTGTTTGTCCCTTTCCTTTCCTGCGGCATTTTCTCTTTTTCCTTTCTTTCTCTTGGATATCTTATCTCTTTTTTTATATAATGAATTTGTAATCCGTGTAAGTGGTTGGGAAAATTATATATTTGTATAGTCCTCCTTTCATGTAAATTGTCAGAGGTTTGATTTATTATTTCAATATATATATATTTCTAAATTTTATATTGGTTTCTGATCTATTTTCATTTATCATGTCCCTGATTCCTCCTTACATTTTTCTTTAACTTTCCAGGTTATGTAGCATCCTTTCCTTTGCCCAATATCATGTTACTCAGCAATGCTTATTGGAGATTTCTAATACCACGGCCTCCATTCTTAATTTGATAGTTACTTCATTGCATAAATCTTACTACTTGAGGGAAGCTATTCTTAGATTTTCCCTTAGCACTATTATACATAATATGTGTATATTACGCCCATGGGCCCCGTTACAGTAGAAAAGAAAAAACTTCTAATATAGGATGGACAGAATCTTTCGACAGCCAGGTTTTCCTAAGCGATCGTTCACCTTAAACACGGAGATAAAAAGCTAAGAGAATATGCAGTGGATTTCAGGCACCGATTTCGTAAGACTAGCCTTCGAATTCGCTGAAGTAAATAATTTAACAGACATAAGAATAAATTTTATCGCCACAAAGAAGAGAATGTCATTGATATGTCTCTTCCTAAACCGGCGGTAGTACGTGCTCCCTGAAGTGGTCGAAAGCAACTAGGTTCAGAAGAAATTACTACCACTCCCTAAAGATTAGTCATGGTAAACGAAGTAGGCAAGGTAAAAATCCGAAGATCTATCAAGCGGAAACTAAAGTAGAAGAAGCCTGATATTTCTGAAATCAAGTCGCTAAATTAACAGCAGGAAGGAAAGTAAAACACATGATGTTGGAACTTTCTGCACTTACAAGTACTGTAAGAACAGTTAAAACATAGTTGATTTTTGTATAAGTTTACATCGTAATACATGTGTTTTTTAATAGCTTAGTAACTTACCCCTTTGTTACACATTCATTTTCACAAGTATGTCCGAATGTAAAGAAGTATTATTTGGTGCTGGACTTGCCCGTTGTTGTGAGGCAAATTCTTCATTTCTGACACTTCTTCAAAAACGTCTACTTAACTACTGTCGTAATTATTTTCATAAATGCGGCTATTGGACGGTATTACCAAAATATCAAAGATAACATTCATGAAATGTTTTATTTTTAGCTGATGAATTTTCCCATAGTTGTGTTTCAAATTCGTCATTTTTGACTCTTTCTTCAAAAACATATATTTCACTATTGTAGTAATACTTATAAATTTGGCTATTTGAAATTATGGTCAATGTATCAGAGATAGCATTCAAACAAAAGGTTTCGTATTAGCTGCGTATTTGTTTCATAAAATACAGTTATTTCATTAATGTGTCTATGTTGCCCCGTCTCCCCTCTTCAGCAAATGATTGGAATTCTTCTCTCACCGTGGTGATGTCTAGGGTGGGAAGTTCGCCGGACATGTGGGTTTACCCCATTTTACGATCCGATACTCTTCCTGCAGCCCACCTTTTGTAAAGGGATAGACAATTTCACTACTCCATTTTTCTATAGTGGTTAGTAGTGTGATGTAATGTGTAGGGTGTAAATTAACAGGTGTGTATTTGTACAAACACAAACACCCACCCCCCGAAATAGAGCAGTTGACTAGATGAGGCTAAAATTCTCGACCTGGCCAGTAATCAAACCGGGAACCCTTTCAACTAAGGCCTCTGTGCGCTGACCATTTCCGAAGGAGCTTGAAATTGAATTTAAATTTTGTGTTTGAAGTTTCGACGAGACTGCTCGAGTACCTGTACTGAAGAGAGCAGACTATGTTTTGAATTTAATCTAATTACGACATTCCGTGGAAAATACAGTAGAGACAAACGAATAGTACTTGGTCTCACAGAATTACAAAACACTGCGATACCAAACATCCAAAATGAAATTGTCCTTATCTGGATAATATTCTAATGATATATTTTCCAAAGATATGATTAATCATTGTTAAACACATTCCAACCTTCTGAAGTCTCTCAAAAAAATATGAAATTTGCTAGGGATCCATGGTGAAAGTCTTACAACTGAAGCAATCATGCCATGTAATAAATGCAGAGATACCACGCCGCATTCTTTTTTTTTTTTTTTGCTAGGGGCTTTACGTCACACCGACACAGATGGGTCTTATGGCGACGATGGGATAGGAAAGACCTAGGAGTTGGAAGGAAGCGGCCGTGGCCTTAATTAAGGTACAGCCCCAGCATTTGCCTGGTGTGAAAATGGGAAACCACGGAAAACCATCTTCAGGGCTGCCGATAGCGGGATTCGAACCTACTATCTCCCGGATGCAAGCTCACAGCCGCGCGCCTCTACGCGCACGGCCAACTCACTGCATTCTTTATACGCCTGCCAATCACAAGTCAGTTTCAAATACATTCAGCTTGGGGCAATTATCTTGTAAGAAAGTAGTTGAAATCTACTGCAGCTTTCGTTAATGGTGAATTGACAGAATAATGTAATGAAATTGTATTAAATTAAGAGAACATAAGGGTAATTTAGGATGTAAGTAGCGCAGTGCATGTTAAATAAGCGAAGGGCGATGAGTAAGTCTCGTGACATCTGAAATATTGCAATCAATTAGGCGGCTCCATTGTACACATCAACGTTGTGACATTTTCTAAATTAGAGCACCGGACGCTCGGAATGTGGCAAGATGAACGAAAGCGGATGTGTGGTTCGTTGTTAAGAAAAATCCAGTGTCAAGCGCATATAATGAGTAAGTGCAGGTGCTACTGATCACTGCCGCAGCTCGTTTCCTTGTTAGTCAAGGCTTCACTGTGAGTCGGACAACGACCAGTGAAGGTCAAAAATATCCGAAAGACCCGGAAAGCCAAGTATGCTAATTTGATTAATTATCCAGTTTCTTTAGATTATTTTATTATAATGCCTTCCACACAATCCTGAAAAAGGATCCAAATCCCTCCTGTACTAGATGTTCCTTTGTAGGTGTTATTGCTTCTTCATGTAAAGAGGTTGGAACCTCTTGATTATCTACCTCGTGTACACAATTTGTATGAAGCCTTGTCTAACTGTCTATGTCTAAATGGTAGCCGATGTAATTGTATGTAATTGTGTTCTACGGGTTAGTCCTGGCGACACGACGTCGAATTCCGGCGTTAATAAAATTGTAAGTCTTGTTTCGAGGCCTGAGGCCGGCCGTTTGGTTTAGGGTAGTCTGCCTGCCTTTCACCCGGGGGCACCGGGTTCGATTCCCGGCCAGGTCAGGAAGTTTACCTGGGTCTGAAGGCTAATCTGAGGACACTCAGCCTACGTGATCGCAATTGAGAAGCTATCTGACGGTGAGGTAGCGGCCTCGGCCCAGAAAGCCAATAATAGCGGCCGAGAAAATTCATTGCGCTTACCATGCATCACCTCGTCATCTGCAGGCCTTCTTGCTGAGCAGTGATCCTTTGGTAGGCAAGGCCCTTAAGAGTCATGGAGTCTGTTTTGTCTGTTTTGGAGGACTGGAATTATGTTCATTCAGTCTCCAGTAATGCAATTTAGAAGATATTTGAGTTGAAATTCCACCCTCAGCCATCCTAGGAGAAGTGTCTAAAGGGCTGCTACACAACTCCAGACGAGCGCCGTAATGGTTCCTAACCGGTTTGGGTCACGTAAATGCCAACTTCCGTTCGGGAGAACGTGGATTCAAATCCTACTGTCCGCAGCCGTGATGATGGTTTTCCGTGATTTCCCATTTTCACATCAGTCTGTAACTTAATTGAGACTGCGGATGCTTCCTTTCCAATCCGAGTTCTACCCGATCCCTAAATCAGTTGATGTCATGCTGACTGTTAAATGCAAGTGGATGATTTGATTTAATGCTATTTAGGCTGCCTCAATGTCAATTGTTTTCGTTCCACTGTACGACAGGCAGTTCTGACAACCTTTGCCTGGTTAGATTCGACAATCTTCATATCCGGAGGTGGATACTCTGCCATTGGTAGCTATGATGTCATAAGGTCATACCATGAAAAAACAAACAAAAAATTGCTGTCTTTTTTGTTGCTATTTGTTTTGTGCCAAACCCACGATGGGATAGGACACGACTAGAAAAGAAGTGAGCCTTGCCTTCATTAAGGTACAGTCCCAGAATTTGGCTATGTGAAAATAGTGAACAACTCTAAAACCTCTTCAGACCTGATGACAGTGGGATACAAAGCCGTCTCCCGAATGCAAGCTCACATCTACGTTACCCAAACAGCACAGTCAACTCGCTCAGTAAAAAAGTAATGTTATGAGCAGACATGAGTGTTATAATTTTTAGGAAGTACTTCAAATAATGAGTTTAAAATACTGGTTCAAGATAGACATCTGTGGCTGCAGCGACAAGGCTTAGCCTTTAGAATATTATGATGATGACTTCAATTAATAACTCGATGATGACCATAATGAGTATTTAGCACATGGCTCCAATGACCAACCCGATATAAGAATAGCAGGAACTTCAACCAATCAGCTGTCATTCACAATATTATTAACATTGTCCGACTGGATTGGCTGAACGGTCAGCGTACTAGCCTTCGGTTCAGAGGGTCCCGGGTTCGATTCCCGGCCGGGTCGGGGATTTTAACCTTAATTGGTTAATTCCAATGGCACGGTGGCTGGGTGTATGTGTTGTCTTCATCATCACTTCATCCTCATCACGACGCGCATGTCACCTACGGGTGTCAAATAGAAGGACCTGCACTTGGCGAGCCGAACCCGTCCTGGGATATCCCGGCACTAAAAAAAGCCATACGAAATTTCATTTCATTTTATTAACATTTTCGTTTTATCGCCTTAATTTTATCGCATCTATATGCACTTGTTTTTTATATAAATTGATCTAAACAACGCGCTGAAATATCTCTTATAATATATAGTATATTCGATCACAGGACACACAATAAATAAGAACGTAACTGTGTTATTCTGAAGAAGCCGACAGCCGACGGTATATTATCGAACGAGTTGGCTGTGCGGTTAGGGACGCGCAGCTGTAGGCTTGCACTTGGGAGATAGTGGGTTCGAACCCTGTGATGGTTATCTATGGTTTCCCATTTTTACACCAGGCAAATGCTGGAACTACACTATAAGGCTACGGCAATTTCCTTCCCACTCCTAGCCCTTTCCTATCGCATCGTCGCCATAAGACTTATCTGTGTCGGTGCGAAGTATAGAAAATTGTAATAATATAACAAGGTATATTTCTGTGTTGAAAGTTTGATTCTTGTTATAGGTTATTAATAACTCTGCCTTTGATTTGTATTTACGCACTTCTATTCTCACTAGAATATTATTCAATTTTGTAGTTAGTCACCAAATAGACAAAACAAATACAACTCGAGCTCCAACCTCTAAGTAAATTCTGGAGCCCTTGCTTCACAAGGGATAACAATGTTGATTAAAGGATCCTTGTACTGAGATCATTGGCCGTTAAGTCGGTGAAATATTTACGACATTTAGTGTCATCTACAAAATTTACTCTCGAGAAAGTCATGTATTAATCATGTTATAGTCGATCACGCACTATGAAATATTGCGATTCTAAGCAATTGTTACCTTGAGACGATACCCATCTATGTCTAGTTTTATTTCCAGCTGTTCTTTGTTTAAAATAACGTCCGTTATTACTGCTGGTATTTTTATTGTGTAGTCTACTCCTTATTGAAACTATTACACAAATATACCTCGTATGTGACTTTAAAAAATTTAAAACAACAAATAAGCAGAACAATATTGAACAGATGTTACACAGTTCATACACCGAACTTCGTTTCTATCACTTGAAATAAACTTTCTCAACTAACTCATAAGAATTCCTGGGGAACACATGTTTTTGAGAAGATGTATACATTCTGTTGCTAATGAGCGAACACACAGGCCAACCGCAGATGATTCGTAGAACTGGCCGATAACTGCTCATGAGTCATTTAATTTCAGCAGGTGATGTGTCTATCGCACCTTCCGCGATATATCAAGAGCGAGGGTAGACTACATCTTAATTACGAACACTTTACCTCGAATCGTTTCAGGGAACACAGAACGATATCATTAAAAACATTGCAATATTATCTTTAACGATGGATAATATCCTGACAGCACTGAATCGTTCACACTTTGTATTCCGCTAAATTTTGAATTACAGCTAAGAATAGTCCAATGGCAGTTCGGTTATACTAGCCAGCTGAACACCGATAAAATAATAATAATAATAATAATAATAATAATAATAATAATAATAATAATAATAATAATAATAATAATAATAATAATAATTTAATATGCTACTAAAATCACACATAAACGCTTTGCTCCAATTGTGGATCGTAAACTCCCATACGTTCAAACAGGCATTTTAAAGGACGTGGGTCTAGAAATCATATCTCAGATGGATTATGGAAAAGGCGCATGAATACCAGAAAGATCGTACTGTACATATCCTTTACTGACTACAGTAAAACTTTCGGTCGTGTGAAACATGAAAAATTGTGGAAATATCTTAGGTAGATAGGAGTCCCTGTGCATGTGCAGGAACTTGTAAGGTTGCTTTATGCGAATCAAGAGCCCACTCTCAAGACTGGATTTGGCTATACAGAATGGTTCAAGATCGGTAATGAAGTAAGATAGAGTTGCACCGCTTCGCCAGTCTTATTCAGTTTATATGCTGAATTGTTAATGAGAAAATGCGATCTAGAAGATTCTGACATCGGTGTAAAAATTGGAGGCAGGAACGTGAATGATTTTTCGTTATACCCATAATTAGAGCCCTGCATGGATGCGGATATCGGCGAAGTTAATGTCCTGGCGGATACGAATTGTACTGCAGTGCGGATAATTTTGCTGATAATTTCCGAATAATGACGTTTATTATTTTCACTGAGGTACTTATACTCTCGTTTTTTTTTTTTGCTTGTGGTTAGGCGACGCATGATTTTGGTATAGAACAGTGATACATAAAGAGCCTTGATACCAAAAAGTCGTAAATTTGACCTAAGCCAAACTAGTTCCTGCCCGCAATTAATGGAAGGAAGGAACAAAAGTCAATACGTCGGTAGTTCTCGCAAGAGAAAATCTCTCATAAACCTGCGACTGTAGGGATTGTGGTGACAGGCATCAGGCCATTTACATTATGTTAACAGATCGATCTGCTTGAATACCTTAGAAGTAATATACTGTAGTTAAATACTTAAACTATCCGCGGATAACCATTTTGCGGATGCGGGTACGGATGAAGAAAGTGCGGAAGCGGATATTGTTTTGCATACCCGCGCAGAGCTCTACCCATAACACAACTCTACTAGCCTATAGCCTTGATGATCTGGAATATCCTGAGCCAAAACAGAAAGTGAATATGCTGTCATATGTCTAAGAATCAAGAAAATGAAAATCCTGACAAGTTTTGAATGATACGACTGCGATAAAAATCAACAATAAAAGTCTACTAAACGTCCATGATTTCATCTTCCTTGGATCGAAACTAGACCACGACGGAGAATCCGAACGTGGAATAAAATTGCATAGTCCTCGGCCGCTGTGTAATGTTAAGTCTGAAGAAGTTATGGAGAAACCGTTAGGATGGCAGCAAAGTCCCACACTGTCTTCCCCGTTACAACATATGGCGGTGACACGAGGTTGATGAAGACAGATCGTCCCTGTTCGGGTAAAACGTCATATCTCCCAATGCTCTTCGTATCCATTATTTTCCTTAAGACTGGCCACGCCTCCCAGTCACATATGGATATTTACTCCATCAGAACAACATTCGTTGTATTCATTTTCCTGTGCTTACGTGTAAAGAAAATTTAACTTACCATACCTCCCACGAGGAATTTATGTTTGCATGACTTAATTACGCATTCTTACAGTATGACGTACTTAAGGTTCATCATCCTCTACACATCAGTATACGAAAATGAACACAACGAAAATTGTTCTGGTGTTGTTGTGGTCCTGGAGGAGACTTTTCCACATTCCTAGTACCGGAAGAAAAAATTAGAAATGAATATTTTGGATGCGTACAAAACATCGTTTGTGCAACCTGTTTTTCCGAACACTTACAAATTGAGCCGAGGGATGGGCATTATCAAGTAATCTCTTATCGATTCGGCGTGGATTACATTGTATCCTTGCTTTTAAATTACAAATTTACCATAAAATATTTACAGATATTTTGAATAGCTAGATGAATACAGAATACACAGGTTGTGTATCATGACCTAGTAGAAAACCAGAACTCAGGCACAAAAGCAACACTAAACACACTATTTACACGTGTATGTTACTGATAAATTAAGGAGACTGGATAATCCGTGCTTTACCCAGGTAAAGCTGACAGTACCCACCAGCTTTGTATAAAATAATTTCGGGCTCTATCTGGGAATAACGCGAACTACTCATGTCTGCTTTGGTATTTCCGATTAATTTTCCTTTAAGAATAATTTTACTGGGAGTTTCACTATGTTACTGTCATCAAAGGAATGTAATAGTTTTATACGGGTAGTATGAAATACAGTGACATCAATCTTCACAAATAACCACTTCCATAATATCTCTGAGCTACTGATGTTTAAAGAGATTTTGATGCGTTTTCTGCTCGCAGTTTTTCTAATCTCTAATTAGGACACTGTTATACGTATCTATCGGACAGATGGCAAATATAGGATGTTGAATGAACAGAAAAAATGTACAAAATGTAACCCAAGGAGCTGTGAAGTTGTTTATGTTTTCGGTTACATATCAGTGTAATTTAGCATCTTCTTCCTGTACTGCATCCGTCGTCGGACTTTGTTGATCATTCTGGCTATCACAGTTTTGTTGTTGGTTGCGCGGAATAGTGAGATGGTTGGTTGTCCGAACCACTGTGTCCGGTCCTCCAGCTAAGACGTGCAGCGTCTCCCAGGACCTCTCTTTGGCACGATCTAAACCTTGTATAATGATTTGTAGGAGACTGAAGTTTCTGGGTGACACATGATACGACCAAAGTAGAATAGGACAGCGTCTTTATCTTAACATCCCTACAAATTATGCCTACATTTTCGTTAGCATCCTATTTATTTTATTCATATTTTATTTTCATTCTGTTGTAAACTCAATATGCATCAGAAGTTTCATATTTAAAATAAAAATGTGCTGGAATTATTGTACGCAAAAAGTGTTGGATAGACCTACATTACCTAGGTAAATCCGTAGTCGTCTTCACTTACACAGGAATTTTGGGTAGTGCTAGCTTTTCACGTACAATCCGCGGTTCGCCGCTTTCCTGTGCTTTATACACTAACAAGAAGAGGGGACCAATGTTTTCCCCTTCAAACGATCATGAACATTATGAAGGTAATTGGTGGTAGTAGTAGTAGTTTGAATTTTGTCTTGTTAAACAATATTTTTGGTATCTGATCATAAATTGTGGGGTAATTTACACCACGTAATACCGAATAAAAATGGACTAAATTGAATTAGCATATGTGCTAGTAGTACAAACTTTGCAATTACTTTCGTTCATCCTTCGAAAGGCGTGCAGTTTTCTGTGGGAAAGAGTAATGCTTCTTTAAATTCGTACGTTTTGGGATGATTTTTTCCCTACAGTGTGTTTCTTTCTTTAGAGGGGAAAACATACGCATGTTTTACTTCTTAAGATCTTACAAATCCAATACTCAGCAATATCGGCATACGACACCTCGTTACCTTTCCTTGAAGGTATCAATAAGTATGGCAAAACAATTCTTAATCTTAAAACTTTGTCGTGTAAGTAACCTTGTACTCTGATTTTTTGGCATTCATCAATCAACAGCAATCCGTACCAGAAAATCCATTCTCTGTTTCGGTAGAGCACTTAAGAAAATCATAGAATAATATTTGTCAACCCTATACTAGACACAGAATAGGAATACACAGATAGCAACACTAACATGGCCATTCTTTTCACATCCCAGCCATAAAAGGTATACAGATAACACGGTAAAACGGTATTAAAAGCTGATACACAAAATGTCTATAATTCCAACCATAATACGAAACTGCGATCACTTAATTTCGGCCAAATTTGGCATTCTGCATTTGAGTTTGTGAACGAAACGTAAGATATACATCTCAGTATGTTGTAAGTTCTTCCTACGTTTTGCTAACTGCCGTGCTTCGTTCTGAGTACTGTCCTGATCCCAAAGGCTCCGAGTAATTCGACGCGTATGTGGCTGTATTTTAGAAATATGTTAGTATGAAATATTATGCCTCTTCGTCCCGGCTTTTGGACGTTCTCTTTTGTTATTTATATTGTCCAGAAGGCCGTCTGTGAGAGTGTGGTTGTAACAGGCGTAGCTGTTAGATACCCTTTTAGTTTGGAGTTCCTTGTGGTAATCGTTCGTGGAATATGCTATGTTATGCCAACGAGAACCGTTTTAAGATAATAAAGAATCTTATTATTTTGAAATAGAATATTCAAACATAGAAAAAGAACCGAAAATCAAAATTCAGAGCTCCACATATGTCACTTAAAATCTTAATATAATTTGATGCAAAGTATTTTAATAAAAATGCTACGAGGAAAGAACTTAGAATAACGTTTAAAAACTGAATTTAATTTTGACGATTACTGTTTTAAAACTTTAATTAAGCAAAAATGAACATTAAAGATAATTCAATATTGGAGCTAGACGTGAGTTAATTCATCTTTATGGAATTAACATGTGATGCATTCTGTACATCGATAGTCACAATTTTCCAAACTGTTTGTGCGCCAAAGCCGATAAAACGCAAATGGAACCTCGAAACGTAAACCGGCACTTCTAGACTCCTAATTCAAGTACTGCAAAACATTATACTGTAGATAAATTAAGAGAAACTAAAAAAATAATATCGAACAGCTTTCATACATGGTATTCCGCAATGTTGAATGAATCTTCTCGTGCGACCGGGACCTGCAGATGATTGTTGAGTAGCAACTGTATTACGAAATATAGAACACTGATGACTTACATGAATTTGCCACATGAAGATGTAGAGAAGTCGCTTTATAATGTTAGTGTTGCTATGGAAAAGTATGCGAGTGGGAACTAGTGAATTATTCTGTTATTTTGAAGCAGAATACGTTTATAGTTTTGGAATTGTACCTGGGCCGGTGAGGGTTATGAAAACATGAAGATTTGAAATAATCAAATCGAATAATCAAAATAATTTCAAGACAACGTGTACCACGACAGTGTTAGATACCTCGCTTTAAAGATGTTGGATAAATGTACTTTGAAACAAGAGGCTCATTTCGATTTGACGCCACTGGGTGATATAATATCACCGCCATTTTGGAGTACTAAATTCAACATGTCGCGTGTAGCTGTTGATTACGGCGTGGTAGCATGTCGCGTACGGTGCCATTTGTTTCATCGTGTAGGCCTAGTTTCAAAAATTGTGTGGTAAGAATAAATCAAATAGTGAACATCTGAGAAAATTGTGGTTCAAACAAATGTGAAAAAAATCGTTATTTTGCAAAATGCCGCAGTAAACCGACAATAACTGGCTTTAAAATTATTGAAAACACATTCGAACGGCTTGTTATGATACCCAAAAGTCTTCACTTCTCGAATGGCGAGCTTCAAAATTGTCGTCACCGGCGTCTCAAATTTAAGGTGGCCGAGGATCACGAGAAGAGTTCTGCACTAGTAGAACCCCTTCCGAGGATATCTACTGGCTCAAGAGAACAAAATACCAACAATAAAATTACAAATTCAGACTAACTAGATATTTTATTTCGACAATAATTTCTACGTGGTAGGCCCACGTATTTTACATCAAACTTACTACTGTGATCCCGACAAAGCCCCATTCCATTTTTTTTTACTTTTTGTTTTGAGTTTCGACTTTACATTCACCAATTACTGAAAATCCACAGCCTGTTTCCAGTCATTCGATCGGGTCAGGAATGGAATGAATTAAGCCCCCATCTAGCGGCGAGGATAGGAATTGTGCCGACTGCCGAAGCCTGTTGCACTACTTTGGGACAATGATTAATGACTCGCAGATGAAATGAAATGATGGAATGGCCGGCCCCACGGTGTAGGGGTAGCGTGCCTGCCTCTTACCCGAAGGTCCCGGGTTCGATTCCCGACCAGGTCAGGGATCTTTACTTGGATCTGAGGGCTGGTTCGAAGTCCACTCAGCCTACGTGATTACAATTGAGGAGATGGCGGTGAGATGGCAGCCCCGGTCTAGAAAGCCAAGAAGAACGGCCGAGAGGATTCGTCGTGCTGACCACACGACACCTCGTAATCTGCAGGCCTTCGGGCTGAGCAGCGGCCGCTTGGTAGGCCATGGCCCTTCGGGGCTGTTGCGCCATGGGGTTCGGTTTGGTTGAGTTGCTGGAATGAAAGACGAAAACTGGAGTACCAGGAGAAGAACCTGTCCTACCTCCACTTTGCCTAGCACAAATCTCACATGGAGGAACCGGGATTTGAATCAAGGAACCCAGCTGTAGGAGGCCGGCGCGCTGCCACCTGAGCCACGGAGGCTCATTAACCAATTATTATTATTATTATTATTATTATTATTATTATTATTATTATTATTATTATTATTATTATTATTTCTGGCTCATTGAATGGTCAACGTATTGAGCTTCGGATCATAGGGCTCCAGGTTCGATTCCAGACCTGATCGAGGATTAAATCTTAATTGGTTAATTGTCTGGACTCGAAGACTGGTTTTTTGTGATTCTCTAACATCCCAGAAACTCGTACACCACGCAAACACTATCCTCCACCACAATAACACACAATCTTCCACACACAGCAGGTGCCGGCCACCTTCGTTCGAGAGTCTGCCGTACAAGGGCTGCACCAGGCTAGCAACAGCCATAAGAAATTTTCATCATCATCATCTTCATCATCGCCATCAAAAATTAAGAAATGTGATACGCTCCTGGCAATTGCTTTTGTCACCGCGAGCACAAGAATGTGTGAATTCGACCCTGATACCGTCTGTGTAATATGAATCGGATTTCTGAATGTTCATTTTCGACGGGCCTGACTAATTAAGTAAGATTTAATTCCATGGTTGGTAAACTGCTGTTTCTCTAAACTGTCGCAACCGGAGTCCAGCAACTAGCATTGCTCGTGAACCTGATGCTGAGATGATCCATGGCCTTGTTTTCTCTGGTGGCGGTAGGCTAACACTTTATCGCCGCTGTTAGAGCGTGCATCTCGGGCACGATGTCTGGAAAGCAGAGGCGTTCTTGTTTTATTGCCTAATTTCTGTAAATAGACGTACGAGACCGTTCGTGTTATCTCATAACATTTCCTCATAAACATTAACTTGAGATGAAAGCCGCTATCAGCATTTCAGTACCAACGTTATATTTCTTGAAAAAGGGATGCAATATTATAAGTAGCAACAATACACCAACAATCACAAATACAAGCCTGAGATTTCCAACACCTGGAGGGCAGATCCCCACAAATAAAGTGGGTAGCAAACGATAAGGAGTTTCTTAACTTTAAAGGACTAGTTTTCTTTACAAATACTTGCAAGTCCATTTTATATCTGACAAGCAAAATTATTGTAATTTCAATATTTTTATGGCAACCAAAATACTCTTACAGCTTTGTAGAGTGGAGTAAATGTTTGGTTGTACACTTTATTTTCGTTA
Organism: Anabrus simplex; assembly: GCF_040414725.1. Taxonomy (NCBI): domain Eukaryota; kingdom Metazoa; phylum Arthropoda; class Insecta; order Orthoptera; family Tettigoniidae; genus Anabrus; species Anabrus simplex. The sequence continues at coordinate 144,318,151 of NC_090270.1, read as the reverse complement.
ACACAAACTTCCATATATTTTGAGTAAATTAAAATATGGCTGTTTCTAATCCAGGTAAAATGTCAATGTTTCCTCTTTTCACCACTAAAGATGGCTCATAACCCGGGCGACGATTTTGATGACATGCCATCATTTAATTAGTTCACAACAGAAATTGATAACTTCTACCGAAATCTTGATCATAGTTCCCACATTGTAGAGATGCAAATATATCAGGTAATTCCTTTGTCATTTTTTGACATTTTGTATTTTAAGGTAATTTTTTTAAATTATACGTCATTATTTGGTCATTTTATGAAGTTTGTAACTGTTCCCTCTCGTCCAAAACACTTGGGGAGATGAAAGTTATAATCTTGGGACACATGAATATTAAATAAACTATTTGTGGCTTGCCCGCAAATTGTCACGCATATAGAAACAATTAACATTCCATGGTTTCCCATTTCTCTATGTAATGTTTGGGCGCCATGGTTACAATTTTAAATAAAACTGTAAACCAAAATTTATATTTACTAGCATAGAGACTTATACTTAAATCACAGGGGTAGGATTTTAAATAATTAACCATTAAGTATCGCTTAAGAAAGAAAATTAACGCAATATAAAATACAAATGAATTTATTATACAAAAATGAGATGAATCGGAAAAGTTTCCTTAAAGCGTGGAGGAATTTATAATTTACTGAATTTACTATTGCTTGCTTTATCTAATTGAAGCTCACCAATTGCAGCTTCCGTTGAAGTCATCTGGTTTCCGTGGTTACTCGTTCTCTTCTTCTCGATGTAGAATTTCCTCCATGGACATCCTTCCTTCCTTCTCTGATATGGTACGGGCTATCTGTACTAACACTCCCTAATTGCCTAGTCTTTAAATTAGACATTGGCCCTATACTTGTAATCACTGATCAGCGTTGATCGTATGAGGAGAAAATTCAGTGATATGAATTTTTCCATATTAGTAGAAATCTCAATCCAACTGAGCTATACTATTTATACGGTACAGACTTGTACCAAAATTACGTAGACTTGAAATAAACATAGTTCTTCGTCCACAATATTTACTGAATATCACACAAGCCATAAGCTTGTTTCGTTTCACGTAGATCCGATAACATTACCGCAACTAAGTACTGTATCGAAACGACAACACATTGTACAAAATAACTATGTCGCGGAGCGACCACACACTGTTTCATAAATCAAATCACGTCGTACAAAGTAGATGTTCACAGTAGAAGTAGTAGTGATGGAGTATCCCTAGTTAGGTTGTAAGGTCATAAGGTCTCGTTCTCGTGTTGAGAATCAGTATATATCCAGGCTCACCCCCACTATTGGTAACAGTTCAATCTCAAAACTCATATACAACGAAGTATCTGATTCGATAGATCGAAGCATCAACTCCCCTCCTCTTCTTCCTCGACAAGTCCAGAAGGCGTGGCGATGATATAGCTGACCAGCTTGCAAGCCTCGCGCACGGGTCGCTGTTTACTAGCCTTGGTCATACGATAAACCCATGACTCACGCAAAATCCCAGCTTCAAGAATAACCCTCCGTATACACAAACATGAGATGAAATGAAAATAACTGTGTCTCAACATATTGACCGTATTTACAACATAATGAATTCTTATCCTACATAATATAATAATTTAAATACTAAAACGATGTTATTATATATACAATATGATTCCAAAATGCCTTGATTACAAATGACTGACGTTGAATAAATATGTTATTACAAATAATTGCCGATGGCGGATAAACTTGATATCAAATGATATCGCGTAAAATGATATTATATTAAATTAGTAGGGATGGAGAAGCCTGGACGGTTACAAGTTTATTATACTATTTTATGCTTTCTGAGTCATTTTCTTACATGTTTGAGGATTTTGAACCATTCACACGTGTGGTATTGGATATTATCGCAACTTTTAAGTGAGGATGAATACAGAGCCTTGAGAATCTTCACAACGCTTTGTCAACATGAGGACTAAAAATACTTTGTTCACCACTTACTCCTTGGAAATGGCCACATTCCAGCAGACACACCTACAGTTGGAGAAATCTTCCTCGTGAACAGTCGAGATTTTCTTCTGAATTCGTGGAGCAACGTTCTCTACGAAGTGTAAAGTATTTCACCTCGTTTTCTTGACATCTATCTGACGGTTAGATAGCGGCCCCGGTCTAGAAAGCCAAGTATAACGGCCGAGAGGATTCGTCATGCTGACCACACGACACCTCGTAATCTGCAGGCCTTCGGGCTGAGCAGCGGTCGCTTAGTAGGCCAAGGCCCTGGGGGTTTTATGGGGTTTTCTTGACATGACAAAAGCCCTAAAGTTTATTATAATGTCTCTAACATAAATATAGGCTATACCAACTTGATGAGTAAACTGACTGTAAAATTTCTTTTTTTAAATTTTTGGATCAATTTACTGGATTTTTGCCGTCGTTTTATAGATCATTTTAAAGCATTTTTAGGTCATCAAAATCCTGCTCATAAAATTCCTTTGGTGCGTGACACGGGGACGATCGCCTTTAATTGGAACATACTGGTCTTCGATTCAGAGGGCCCCGGAATAGATACCAAGCCGGACCGACGGTCTTAACTGCGTATGGTTAACCCTTTCCCTCGTAGTCCCGAGTTAACTCGTATTTTAAATTTCATGCTCTCTCCTAGTCACGTGTTTAGTCTCTTCTTCTTGCTCTATTCTTTGACAGCTGCCTTTAGTCGAGCAAGATGGCTGCATCCACTAGTAAACAAAGTTAAATGGAAGATGATGTTTTAGGTACTGATGATGATGATTCTGACTATTACGAGGATAGTGAAAATTATATCTTAGTAAATGATTCTGTGGAAAGTTATAGTAGGAGTGATTTATCTTGAGGTGAGGAGGAGGAGGAGGAGGAGGAGGAAGCGAACAATCAGCCTGCTCGTATGGGGTACACCCATGCACGGAAATTTATCACACAGTCGTAAAATTTCGATGAAAATGTGAAGAAATAATGTTTTAATGTCATATTTGTCCTAAAACTTCGTAAATAGTTGTATACATCAGCGTATTTCATCTAGTGTCGAAATATCCAAAATAATCTGGGATGGAACATACATAAGCAGGGAAGATATTGGGGAGTGAAAAGGTTAATTCCTCTGGCTCGGGGACTGGGTGTTTGTGTACATTTTAATACGCTTCCCTTTATCTATTCACAACGCATCACACTACTAAACACCCTAGAAACACATAGTAATGAATACCCTTCTCAAAATAGGGCATCCGACTATAAAATTGTGCCAAATCCATATCAAATTCCTACCCCAATAATTTGGGATAAAGGCCAGGAAGAGGTAGAAGAAGAAGATGGTGTTCGTTATGTTGTTATTCATGAGTGTGTCTACATCTAACCGATTAGTCCCGTTTCTTGGCACAGAGTCGGGGATGAGATGAGGTGAATTTTCATGGCATGTTTATTACGGCCAGATACCGTTCGTGACGCCAACCTTAGTTGAGTAGCTAGTGAATAAGAAATGAATGATGGCGAATTAAATTGGGTAAGCAGGTGGAAGGAATTTTCTGTGGCTTATGAATAGCGACTTAGCTGAAGGTGAAAGTGGGAAACCACAGAAACCCATTCTCAGGATAACTGACGGTAAGGTTCGAACACGCGTCTCACGAATGCAGAGTTTGGATCCATAACTGGAGCGTGTTAAAGATGGGTGGCCAGTCCATTCGTTATTCGTTTTATTATTATTGTTGCTATTCATTTTGTACCCTGTCTGTCTGTCAGGACATCAACCCAGAGGCTGGTTGAATCCTCAAATAGCACCACAAAAGGCTATGCAGTTATACGCAAACCACAAAAAACCAATGGCAGCACCAAAATGAGGCGTACCAGGCAAGACTAGGAGTATATTGTCTAAAGTCCTTAGTAAGAGCTCTGAAATGTACTCGCAGACAGATAAAGTGTTTTCTCTTGTTATCTTTTGTCTCCAATTATCTTAGATTTGTTAGAACTCGGGAGTCTTCAGATTCACGTCCATCGCTCTCTTTTTATCTCTCTCCCTCTCTTATCGACACATTCATACTTAGAAAGGTTAGACATCCTCAGTTTTCTGCTACGATTATTATTAATAAGTGGTGATTATGGGCGGCGTACTATATTGTTTTATACTTTATTTTTTGTACGTCCGGGTATGGTTCACATTTCACTTTTGAAGGTGGTGACGTGTAACGTGTTTTGTTCCACCGTTTTGTAGTAACACACGCACAGGGACCAACAAATGCACTCGCCATAGCCATTTCATAAAAATACTGTCAGCATAGAAGCAGACAACATAGAAAGCAACCGTCAGGGACAGCGCTATACGACTTGGATGGAAAGAAGGCGTGACCACTGCAGGAATTCATCGGCGCTTGGTGGCAGTCTGTGGAGAACATGCTTCGTCACGGAAAACAGTTTACTTCTAGGTGGAAGGTTGGAAAACAGGGCGCACATCGGTGGACAAGGGAACCAGTTCTGGAAGGAATGTGACAGTGTTAACACCAGCCACCATTGCCCGGGTCGAACATGCCATCCAAGGAAGCAAATGCATCACATTTACGGAAACGGAGGCAGCCACGCGAATTAGTGGAAACACCCTGCAAGGAGTCGTGCACCAAGCTCGATAGCTGCAGTCGCTTAAGTGCGGCCAGTATCCAGCATTCGGGAGAGAGTGGGTTCGAACCCCGCTATCGGCAGCCCTGGAGATGGTTTTCCGTGGTTTCTCATTTCCACACCTGGCAAATGCTTGGGCTGTATCTTAAGGCCACGGCCGCTTCCTTCCCAGTGGTAGACCTTTCCTTTCCCATTGTCGTCATAAGACCTATCTATGTCGGTGCAACGTAAAGCCAATAGGAAAAAAAAGAAACAAAAAAAAAGGATCGTGCACGGCCACTTACAGTTGGGGAAGGTGTCATCCACGTGGGTGCCTCGACTCTTGTCTGCAGACGCAAAGCAGAGGCGTGTGTACGTGTGCAGAGAACTTTTGCAACGCCATGATTAATATCCAGCCGACTTCATGGCTAGGCATGTGACTGGTGATGAGCCGAGAGACCACCGCTGCCATTGATCAAATGGGATTCACGGTGCTGCCACACCCACCATATTCTCTCGACTTGGCACCGAGTGATTATCACCTGTTCGGGAACATGAAGAAACCTCTGCGTGGTCGCTGTTTTGCGGATTTTGCAGAACTGGACACAGTTGTCAAGGCATGGGTACGCAACACTCCGAAAGAATGGTTTCGGGAAGGTCAGGAGAGACTGACACATCGATGGCAAAAGTGCATACAGTTACAAGGAGATTATGTTGAGAAGGTGGACGTACTGATGTGTAATGTACTTCATTTGGGTAGAAAAAAGTAAAGTGTAAAACAATATAGTACGCCCTTCGTATAATATTGTATTTCCCCTCTAATCAATAATCACCACCACATAATTTCTTGCCATTATGCTTTATACTTTGCCTTTGCTGGCAGGACCTAGTGTTTACAGTGCACTATGTCTTCTGGTATGGGCTAGAGTAATTTTGTTACTTTCATAGACCTGTCTCTGTCTTATCCTTGGCTTTGACAATATGAAAGTGACTGAGGTATGAGCGATGCTAGTAATGCCATTCCTTCTGCAGCCAGTCCCTGCTATGAATGGTGTGAAAATGTTGCTCATAGGGTCGGTTGGTGCATGCATTTCAGTGGGCTTGGCAGACTGTTATGTAATAACAACTTCTGGCTCGGTGAGGAAAGCAACGGGAAACTACCTCACTCCTCATTTCCCTAGTACGCCTCTTCAGTGATGCCTAGGCCATTTATGACAGCTGATGGCAGAGCTGTTGAGGATCCAACCAGCCTTAGGGCTGAAGACTGAACATACATACATACACATGCTTTATACTTTATTTATTTATTGAAAATATCTACTGGTTGTTATTTATTTCGTTCCTTTCATTGTTCGAATTATTCTTTTGTAATATCTGTGTGATATGCTCATATTTAAAACAACTTGAAGTCTTCCCTCCATTTGCGTAGTCCGAAGAAATGCTGTCCTGAATATATCCTTCAACTATAATTGTTAGTAAAAATAGGTAAGATCTGGATTATTTTTGTGATTATGATCACATATCCTGTTTTCTTACGTAATTATATTTACTTGTGTGCCTTTCCAGCTTTTGATATAATCTACTTACTCTCATTGTAGATATTTAAATATGAACGTAACAAGCCGTCATCATTATCCCCAATAAAGTCATGGTGGTTGCCTAGGTACACGTCCTTAACTGAGAAGAAATAGGTTAAATTTCTAATAGGGGAGTCAAAACATTTTATTTCCGGAGAGGCAAGTTACACCACCCTACAGCAGAAATTATTGCTAGATACACTTATTGTTAACAAGATGACCAGACACGAAATTAATCACTGTAACCCACTTAGAGTTTAGGTTGTAAATAGTGAGCCTTTTATTTCCATTCCTTCAGGGATTTACATAGTATGTAAAAGTATAGCTTTGTTTTGCTTCGACTAATACTCTCGTACCGTTTACAAAGCTATATATTTACGCTGAGTAGATTTATACGTTCATTCCTTTCTTGTTTCTTTAAGCCTCACTTACGAATTATGTCAATTGTAAAATGATAAGCTATCTTCACCTCTGGGATGACGCTTAAATGTGACAGCGAGTAAACTTCACTGTCGATAACGCTAACACGTTGGCCTAGGTTCGATGAACTTTAGCCGCAGATTTGGTGATTGTCTTGAAAGTTAGTTATATTGAGAATAAGATGAACAAGAATGTCATAAAGATTGTGAACACGAAGGCAAGGAACACACTTCCCATGTAATGGGTAAAACGGTTCGGAAATCTCTGCCAAAGTCCATGTGAAACTGCGTGTCCTAAATGCATATATAAATAGTAAATGAAATAGTGATGCAAGAGCAAATGTCGACTACTGTAGAATATATCAAAGAATGTACAGTAACAAATTATTATTATTATTATTATTATTATTATTATTATTATTATTATTATTATTATTATTATTATTATTATTATTATTATTATTATTATTATTCCTTGCATTTCTAACAATTTATTTCCGTCGGCTCTCGGTGTGGATGTGGTCCAGTTTAACGGCCTGATGTCCTTCTTAATGACAACCGTACGTGGAGGAATGTATTCACTACTGCATGCTTCTCTGATGATTGGTCGTGTACGGTATTGTGTGGGTGTATATTATATGGACTACAGTATATATTGATAGAAGTGTTCGAAGACGAACACAAACACCCAGGATAATTAATCATAAGCAGTTAAGATCCCCGATCCAGTTGGGAATTGAACCCGGGCTCCTCTGAACTGAAGGCCATTGCGCTGACCATTCAGAGAAAGAGCCGTTTTATTATCTTACGTCCGAGTTCGTATGGTTTTTATTTTCTCGGCAACCGCGGAGACATGATAGCATAATTTAATATTGCTGACAGGACAGTAACAATCCATGGCTTTCCAATTAAAGAAACCGGTTAACAATAACAATTGTTACGAAAGTCACTGTATTGAAGACAATGAACATGACTACTTACTAGCATATATAGTAATCTCCATGGCAGTTGAAGACTCGCAATGTCTTCATTTCTTCTTGCTAATATTTTCGATTGAGTGTAGGTTATTAGCATGCGTAAAAATGCGAAGTAGTTTTGATTATATTCATATTTTATCAAAGCTGTATTTTTGGCATTTCAACATCAAACAGATTACTGTGTTAAACTCCGGGTGAGTTTGGATGTTCGGTTCTGAGCACGCGGCTTCGAGCTTGCATTCTGGAGGTAGTCGGTTCGAATCCCACTGTTGGCAACCCTGAAGATGCATTTCCTGTCCATCGTCGCCATAAGACCTATCTGTGTCGGTGCGACGTAAAGCCACTAGCAAAAAAGAAAATATGTCATTCAAACATACATTCTTACAGTACGGTACAGTAAGGTTCATTTTCCTTTGCACACGCGCATAGGAAAATGAACTCAACGAAAATTGTTTTGATGGACTGCATATCAATGTGTGGCTGGGAGGGGTGACCAGTCTTAAGGGAAATAATGGATATGAAGAGGAATGTCACATTCGCGGTTTTGGCACAGATGCGACGATATGACAGTGTATATTATGGATCTCTGTAAGAAATGATTACTGGTAGAACAGCATAGAATGTCAGAATCGGTAGCAAATATGGGAACCTTGCTGAAAGTAAGATTCAATGGGAATTTTCTTCAAGTCTGCTTACGAGAAACAGGATTTAACTTTGTTGTTAATATTAGTCCTTATGAGAGAGGACTCAACATACATACATATTTTTTTTTTTTTGCTAGGGGCTTTACGTCGCACCGACACAGATAGGTCTTATGGCGACGATGGGATAGGAAAGGCCTAGGATTTGGAAGGAAGCGGCCGTGGCCTTAATTAAGGTACAGCCCCAGCATTTGCCTGGTGTGAAAATGGGAAACCACGGAAAACCATTTTCAGGGCTGCCGATAGTGGGATTCGAACCTACTATCTCCCGGATGCAAGCTCACAGCCGCGCGCCTCTACGCGCACGGCCAACTCGCCCGGTACTACATACATATTACAGTGACTTAATTGTGTTACAGTATATCGTCGCTGCGGGAGTAATACCGCGTCCCTGACAATGCACTTCCTATGCTGGTCACGCCCCCTAGCAACATGTGGATATGCAGTCCAGCAGAACAATTTTAGTTGTGTTTTATTTTCTATGCTAATCTATGAAGGAAAATTAACGTTACCGAACCGTACTGTAAGAATGAATATTTGCAAAACGTTTTTAAGCTCTCCTAATATAGAATGTATTTAAGATTCATTTTCTTTTACACAGCAGTATAGGAAACACAATGAAAAATGTTCTGATGAACTGCATATCCATATGTGGCTGCGAGGACCAGTTTTATGGAAATAATGGATAGGAAGTGCATTGTCAGATACGCTGTATTGCTCCCGCAGCGATGTTATAATATAAAAGAGCATTATACACTTATAATAGATGTCAAGTCCAGCTGCTTGGCTGAGTGTCGGTCTTTAGTTCAGAGTGTAGAGGCTTCGATTTCCGGCGGGGCTGGGGATTTTAACTGGGTATGTCAATTCTTCTGCCTCACGGACTAATAACATTAATATTGTTATTGTTATTCGATGTACACATGGACGGAGAAGGGTTCACAGGTATAATAATTAATAATTCCGTGTGACTATTTCTATCTGAGTGCAGCCCTTGTAAGGCAGACCCTCCGATGAGGGTGGGCGGCATCTGCCATTTGTAGGTAACTGCGAGTTATTGTGGTGGAGGATAGTGTTATGTGTGGTGTGTGAGTTGCAGGGATGTTGGAGACAGCACAAACACCCAGCTCCCGGGCCATTGGAATTAACCAATGGAGGTTAAAATCCCCGACCCGGCCGGGAATCGAACCCGGGACCCTCTGAACCGAAGGCCAGTACGCTGACCATTCAGCCAACGAGTTGGACGGGTTCACAGGTAATTATATAACATTGTAAGAGGAAATGCATTACATTAGAGACAATGATGCGAACGAGCTATTGCAGTTCAAATTTTACTTCGGTCCTGTATTAAATTTTGTGTTGTTCCAATTGAAATAATGTGAGTTACTGAGATATTTGTAAAATCATTCTGAGGTTGTAATTTGCGATTGTGTTGGAAGCATTTTTTGGTTTAGAATTGGAAAGAAAAGTTCAATGATGGATTACTTGGTATCCACCATCTTTGATAGCAAAAAGAATCAACGGTATGAACGTATTTTTGGGTTGGAAACCGTACAAACTCACATCTGAGGAAGAAAGGATATTAGAAGCATATGTTTTGCGTGATAAAATGATCTAACATAACTAAAAATCATATGGTTCAGTGAGATCTGCTAACGATATCGTGATAGTAACCTTCTGTTAAACTAAGGACGTGCAGCTGTAAATATGAGGGCAATTGTATTGATAGGCCAATTTAGAATTGTCAGGAGAGAATATATACAAAAGGAGATTACCGCTTGAAACGATTTGCCCAGTACATCATCTGGATGAGGTTGAAGTTATCGATCAAGTAGAGCTGTTAAATTGACCACTCACGCATTTCCTCCATTACGTTGTAAAACGTTTCTCATTGAATGAAATTTTCTGTGTTCCAATGTAGGTAATCGTGGTAAGTGAACGGCAAACTAAAATGAACAGGATGAAATAAACTCGCTCGCTACATTCTCTGTTTCTGTTTTCCATGCTTCATGGAATTCTAACGTAAGGCGCCTTTTTTACCCATCTATACGCAAGCAAAGGAAACACAATCACAAAGAAAAGTGTTATATTTGTTTCATTGTAAATTCAATACTATTGTAATTTTGATGTGGTACTTTTTAACCAATCTTTACAATCCAACTCCTTAATGTAAGATTTAGCTCAGTTAACTGCCGTTCTTGGAGGCCGGGTGCGATTTCCGGTATTGCTAAAAATTTAAGGCATAAAAGTGCCGGTATGTGGTTAAAAAGGTGCATTAGGTTGTTCCTGAAAAATCCTGCAACACCTTGGGCAAAGAAACGAATTTACATTATTATGAAGGAACTAACCAATCAAACAAACAAATCCCATGGCGCAACAGTCTTTAAGGGCCTTGGCCTACCAAGCGACCGTTGCTCAGCCCAAAGGCCTGCAAATTACGAGGTGTCGTGTGGTGAGCACGACGAATCCTCACGGCCGTTATTCTTAGCTCTCTTGACCGCGGCCGCCATCTCACCGTCAGATAGTGCCTCAGTTGTAATCACGTAGGCTGTGGAACCTCAAACCAGCCCTCAAATCCATTAAAAATTACTGACCTGGGCGGGAATCGAACCCGGGGCCTCCGGGTAAGAGGCAGGCGCGCTATCCCTACACCGCGGGATCGGATACATTATTTTGACTTCCCTTTAATTAATATTGGCCGTGGGATCCCATTTTCAGACCTGGTAAATGCTGGGGCTGTACTGTACCTTAATTAAGGCAACGACCGCTTCCTTTCCATTCCTAGGCCTTTTCTGTTCCATCGTCGCCATAAGACCTGTATGTGTCGGTGCGACGTAAAGCCAATTGTAATAATAAATAAATGCCACTCGAAACATTTAGTACCGTTCGAGATGGCCGTGTGGTTAGGAGCGCGCAGCTGTGAGCTCACATCCGAGAGATAGTGGGTTCGAATCTCACTGTTGGCAGCCCTGAAGGTGGTTTTCCGTGGTTTCCCATTTTCACACCAGGCAAATGCTGGGGGGCTGTACCTTAATTAAGGCAACGACCGCTTCCTTTCCATTCCTAGGCCTTTTCTGTTCCATCGTCGCCATAAGACCTGTCTGTGTATGTACGACGTGAAGCAGATAGCAAACATTTGGTTTTGTAATACAATAACGTTCTCAAAGTACAAATATTTAACAAAAAATAAATGTTAAGATTAAAACGAATGAATAAACAACAACAATTATAATTAATAAGAGTTTATTTTATATTTAAGGTGTCCAACTGAACTGGCGTACCAACTTAGGCTACATGTTACAATCTCTGGTGTCATATTCTATAAGTACCTATCTGAAAGAACCAATTAAAACTCATCAGTTGGTTGGCCAAGGAAGTTCTGTTTTCTTTGTGATGCGGTAGAAAACAATGGAGCGTCGAAATTGAGACGCAGGTAGCCTAAGTGGTGTAAAATTAAAATTACCTGCACAAGGTGGCTGAAGCTATATTATATTAATTATTCGAAAATATATTATAATTTCCCAGTCACAGGCGCAGTGATGGAAACTTACCCGAACATAAACATTGCTACAATGCCAACTGGAAAAGTAGAGTCAAGTATAAAATACCCAAAATTCAATTTGACACCTACGTGGTGAGAAAATCTTAGATGTAATGAAACCGAAGTACATCCTTTAGGACGTGGTTACAAACTACTAATCATTCACATCGTTATTGACAGTTGTCAGTATAATTATTTGTGAATGCTTGTCACATGCATCTCATAACACGTCATTTTAAAAGAGGCCGACTTTCACGTTCGTTTAGTCAATAGCCTTGTTGTCTAACTGAAGAGCTCTTTAAAAACTGACATTTAAATGACTAGTATCTCTTGTGTCAGTCACTTGTTCTTGGCAATTTAAAATTATCATGGAATGGAAATGTCGAAATAGATTGCACATGAAATGCACACTTTGAACATAACAAACATCTGGGGTCCTCTTCAGTTCCTTGCCTCAGTACGGAAAGCATATCAGAAAGATCCACCATCTTCACTCTCCCTTTATATGTCAGTCGTGGATACGTGCAATGTAAAGACTTTGTAGAAACACCAGAAGTCGCGTGACCACTCAACGATAACTTTTCGTATGACAGAATGTACGCTGTTTCATTTTTATACACTTTTTGGCTGAAATAGTGCTTTCTTTCATCTCGTGTTTAATCCATATTTTGGCAATATTGATCTTCGGCAGTATCTCATTACTTGTTCATATACAGGGTGATCGGAAACAAAGTGAAACGGATATATACGCGTTAGAGTTTTGGTCATAATGGTAAATAGTTGAAAAAAATAAATCGTTATCTTCAGCCGTTGTCGTTTTCTTATCTGCTAAAGTTAGCCAATCAGATCACTTAGCGGGCGAATTCAAATGAGGTGGTATTGCTAAATCTGCAGGTGGCTTAACACAAACTTGAGAGCACCAATCGAAGAATAAACTTCGCCAGTGGAGGGATTTCAACACGGATCTCCTAGCTGACAGGATTACACCATAGCAACTATGCTGCCGTGACACTGTCGGCAGCCTTCAAGATGGTTTTCCGTGGTTTCCCATTTTCACACCAAGCAAATGCTGGGGCTGTACCCTAATTAAGGCCATGGTCGCTTCCTTCCTACTCCTGGCCCTTTCCTCCCCCATCGTCGCCATTAGACCTATCTGTGTCCGTGCGACGTAAAGCAACTTGCAAAAAAAAAAAAAAAACCTGGCTGACTGACTGACTCAAATCCACGATGTGTTTGAGGTTTGAGTATGGTACTGACTTCTCGACATCGGTAGTTGTTAGGCGATCGGTCATTTCTGAAAATGTTCGTTAAGCAGCCATGTAGCGAGTGTACAGTGAAACTGGACTGATATTGCAACGTAAGACTAGTCGTTGTCGACACCGCCGTCCAGGGTCTGCGCCGATTCTTCGTTTGCTGCACTTACGCCGGTCTCAAGTCACGTGCATATTTAGCAACACCGTCTCTCAAAGCCCACCTGAATTCGCCCGCGAAGCGATCTGATTGCCTAACTCCAGCAGGTGATAAAATGACAATGACATGAGATATAGAACGCCTTTTATGCTCGATAATGCTTAGATATAAATATTATAGGCTATGCCAGAAAACGGAATCTTAATGAGGCTCATTATATGATACAGCTTCTCCACCAATGAATTCAGATTTTCATTATGATACAACTGTTTGACCAATCGCGTACCTGCGCTCGACGCACTAGCTTCGCACTTGTTTCCAAAATGAAACATGTGTTCTTCTTCTCTTCTTCTTTTTCTACCGCTTTTCCTACACCCGTGGGGTCGTGGATGCGAACTGTGTCGCACATGTGGATTTATCTCTGTTTTATGGCCGGATGCCCTTCCTGACGCCAACCTTATATGGAGGGATGTAATTACTATCACGTGTTTATTTGGTGGTTGGTAGTGTAGTGTGGTGTGTGAATATGAAGAGGAAAGTGTTGGGACAAACGCAAATACCCAGTTCCCGGGCCAGGAGAATTAATCCAAGGTGATTCAAGTCCCCGACCCGGCCGGAAATCGAACCTGGGATCCTCTGAACCGAAGGCCTTAACGCAGACCATTCAGCCAATGAGTCGGACTTCCAAAATCAAATATGTCGGACACATATATTAACATCAATGCGGCTTCTTCTTCCAATATTCTACTACCACACGGCACATTTCTGCAAATTCACTTCACCAACTGTACAATAAACAATTTATATTCGAAATAAAGCTAGGTTATGATAACCTTCCATCATACCTTAAAAATATATGACATTGTCAAGGTCTCTTAGCCTGTACGTGCCTTTGCTGGCGGGACCTAGTATTTACATTGCACTATGTCTTCTGGTATAGGCTAGAGCAATTTTGTTGCTTTCATTGATCTGTCTCTGTCTTATCCTTGGCTTTGACCGTGTGAAAGTGACTGAGGTATGAGCAATGCTAGTAATGCTATTCCTTTTACAACCAGTCCCTGCTATGAATGGTGTGAAACTGTTGCTCATAGGGTAGATTGGTGCATGCATTTCAGTGGGCTTGGCAGACTCATATGTAATAGCAACTTCTGGCTCAGCGAGGAAAGCAACGGGAATCTACCTCACTCATCATTTCCCTAGTATGCCTCTTCAGTGATGCCTAGGCCATCTATGACAGCTGATGGCGGAGCTGTTGAGGATTCAACCAGCCTTTGGGCTGATGACTAAACAAACGTCAAGGTCTCTGATCCACTCACGGAAAATCAATAACCCAGCGCATGCATGCACTGTGCGGTCTGTTCAGTAAACTCAACTGTCAAGCGACATCTCGACAGAAATTTATGGATATTTTAAAAAATAGAGTTATAATTATCGTCGAGCATAAATAGTCGTATGCAACTCGCCTACTCGTAGGGAAATTATAAAACTCGCTTTGCTCGTTTTGTAAACATACTCGTGCCTTAATTATTGCCCTTGTAGGTGTGTTCCATAATGTACCGTACTATTTCAAATTATTTGTCAGTTATACTAACCCTATAACGCTCATATCTCTTTGAAGCACAATATGTGTATGTGTAATGAAAATGTTTATAACATGTTTATTTCTTCTATATGCGCTTAGAATAGTATCATAAGAGTGATTTTGAAACTCTTAGTGTTTTGGTGTGAGTGGTATGAGGTGGTATAAATAGCATACCACCATGCCAGTTGGTCTCTAAGAATTTCAACCTATATATATGCTAAAAATTACAAATATACCTTATTTTACTACTATTTACTTATCTATTTAATACAATGATGAATTTGATAAAATTATGTTCATTTATTACAAAAAAAAAAGGAAAATACAAAACACACAAATAAAATATCAAAACAAACAAAAGAAAACTTCCTTACAGAAAAATTACAGTGCTTCCCTAATTACCAGCAACACTGTCCTAAAGTTTGTGAAAATCATAGAAACATGTTTTGTTTTCACTGAGGCACAGCAGAACGTGTTGTCCACTACAGGCTCATCATCGGATGGAACCTCACAGAAAACTGTCTCTATTTCACTGTCTTTTAGCTTCGTCATTCGTCCTTCAAGCGAAATTATTTGAAATTCACGTTAGAGAACGGAGTCTAACAAACTCACGAGCGAGTTGAAATAAAACGAATTGAAATCACAATGGAATATATGCCTTTGCTGGCAGGGCGTAGTGTTTACAGTACACTATGTCTTCTGGTATGGGCTATATCAATTTTGTTACTTTCATTGATCTGTCTCAGCTTCATCCTTGGCTTTGGCAAAATGAAAGTGACTGAGGTATGAGTGATCCTAGTAATGCCATTCCTTATGCAGGCAGTCCTTGCTATGAATAGTGTGAAAATGTGGCTCATAGGGTCAGTTGGTGCATGCATTTCAGTGGGCTTGGCAGACTGATATGTAATAGCAACTTCTGGCTCAGTGAGGAAAGCAACGGGAAACTACCTCACTCCTCATTTCCCTAGTAAGCCTCTTCAGTGATGCCTAGGCCATCTATGACAGCTGATGGCGGACCTGTTGAGGATCCAACCAGCCTTCGGGCTGAGGACTAAACATACACACAATGGAATAGGGGTAAGTTTGGCTATAGCATTCACGGTCCATGTTTGGGTGGTACAGGCATGGTGGTAAATAAAACATACCACCCACTATTCCCAAGCGAGGAACATGGACATTCAAAAATACAGTAAAGTGATTGTCATATACCTTAGCTCTAATATGTAGTGAAATGCTCAGCAGAAATAAACCGCACAAATGTAGATTTCTACAGCCACAATTGAGGAAATAACAACAGGTGACGCTCCGATGCTCGTTTCTCTGAAGTAAGAATACCCTTATGCAACCGATAAGAAGAACGGAGAATAGCGCTCACTCTATCCTCAAAGCAGAGAACTAGGTGAACAACACTACGTGGTGGTGGTAGTAGAAATTTACCATCATGCCACGTTCCCAGAATGAATTGGAAAGGTGCGAGGTTCACGTTGTACAGGAGTAAGGTGAGCTAGAACCGATACTTATGATCTGTTGCCTTGACGAAGCCAAATTTAAATACAAAATGTAATCAAAATTCATTAGGCCTATATTTACTCTGTATTTAACATTATGTTACAATGTAGCCGTAGAAATCACAGACGGATTTTAAGTTTACTATATACCAGTATTCATTTTTTGACAAAGAGGTCAAATGATTCGGAATTGCTCCATCAGTGGAGTAAAACTGAACGCTGAAGTCAATGATATGGGAAACGATTGAATCCCAAACTCTTTCGCAAAAGAAAAACTTTTTACATGGCTGACAAGAAGTCACATGTAAAAATAATTGTCTTCATTCTCCACAAGTGAAGTCGAGACACGCCATACAATGGATGTACGCTTCCGTATTTCTTAGAGTAGAGATCTGCAGAAATCCTCTTCATTTGAAAAACGAAAATATTTAATTTTATGTTCACTTTCTCCTCCTAAAGCCATTCTCTTTTGTGTTGTTGTTTGTAAATATTTTTCGAGTGGATGAATATTCATCTTTTTGTTGCAGTTTTTCAATCCCTTCCCATTTCCTTTCTTCAGGAAGAATCTGTAACTTGCAGGTTGAAGACATCAAAATTACAAGTCCTCCCTTTATAACGATATATTATTATTATTTCGTGGTACATCTTATGTGTAGAGAAATGGTTGCTAGTGTGGTGGAGGGAAGTGCTGTGTGTCGTGTTTTACAGGAGCTGAACCAAGGAAATTAATAACTCAGGATTAAAATCCTACTACCCGTCCGGGAATCGAATTTCGAGTCCCGTGGTCCAAAGACCATGCAGGCGACCAATGAGGCACGGGGCCTGATAGCTCTAAATTAAGCTACAATAATAGTATTCGTTAACCGTAAGACAGTCTTCCTCACCTTCTAGGTTGCATCTCTTCTCCAACATACTGTAAGTGTGCTCTGCTGTTTCGTTGAACGTTATAGATAATAATTAGGATCATTAGACTTCTGCGTGCTTGGCTACTTGATGGTGTGTAATTAAACATGACAATGTTGCGTCTTACGCACTTTAAGTCTGTCAGTTTCGATTAGTATCTACCAATAAGAGACAGCCGCTACTGGCCTCATTACAACACCCGCTTTCGGTGGCTGTTTTTATAAACCCACTATCATTACAAGGGCGTGCTCTGTAATATGGCATCTGCTTGACGAGCATGCGTTCAGCTCTTTCTGAAACATTTTCGCTATTTACTTGATTATAGTAGCGTTAGCAATATTGTGTGTTTTAATTATCTTTTATCTGGCAATTATATTGATGTACAGTACATCTTCGTCTTGGCTTTTTTCCCAGTTTGTTGGGGTCGTCACTCCTGAGGATTTGGCACATTTTTGGGCCCGAATACCCAGTGGCGGCTGGTGCAAAAAATCAGTTGTGTGCTGTAACCCATCCCCACTCCAAAAAAATATTTAGAAACATACCGGTATGTGGTTTTCAAGAGGCTCTCCACTTAGTTTTCCACACTGAATAAACGCGCGAACAACCCCAATACGTATACACACTCCTCATAAAAAAACTGTAAAACTATATAATTAAACACACAAACAACACTTGCAATGGCAAAATATTCACGAACTCAAACACTTGCTGTGAGCGTGCAAAAACAGAACTTCCCAATGTTACCAACATCATTCAATAAAATCAGCAACGTCGTAATGCAAAATTATATGTTATATTTTTATAGTGTCATTTATAAACTAGACGTTTTAATTAAATAAAATGACAATATCATGCCCTTATTTTGACAACGTAAAAAGTACAATTTTTATAGTTCATCGATTTACACATGTGGCTATGGAATAGGCAAGTTGGTAGTATTCTATCCTCTTTGGTATTGAAAGACCTGGCGCGAACAACTGTATAGTATTTTGTTTTCCCGTTTGCTTTGAGCGATCCCCTCTTGAATACTACCGTTGAGTCAAGAGGGTGCCAACTAGCGCTGTGAAGAGGAGGCGGACCTCCTGTTGATTGAATCGGATAATACGATTACAGCGCTCCTCCGGAGACCTCCGGTAGTCCTCCGATTGAATTCACTGGCGGAAAATTCAAATGCTTTGATGTGGGCAATGTTGCAACGGTGATCTTAGGAGGAATTACAATTTAGATTTCAGTACTAATTCCACAGATGCATGTGTTCCCCTACGTTTGTCATTCAAATGATGTAGTCGTTTCAAGATCGCCGCATTATTTGTTACGTTATGAATAACAGATTTTGATCTGCTGACGTTCAGTTTGCAATAGGTGCAGGCGGATAGAATACTGTAGATCGAATATTGGCATATATTATACTGTTGCAAATGCGTTAACAATATTAATACGGGTAGTAAAATAGTTTAAGTGGTAATTATATTCCATTGCATGTAAACATGTATTATATACGATGTTCTTACATTAATTATACTCGTAGCTCATTTATTACGGAACAGTACATCCGGCTCCATGGCTAAATGGTTAGCGTGCTGGCCTTTTGTCACAGGGGTCCCGGGTTCGATTCCCGGCAGGTTCGGGAATTTTGACCTTAATTGGCTAATTTCGCTGGCGCTGGAACTGGGTGTATGTGTCGTCTTCATCATCATTTCATCCACATCACAACGCGCAGATCGCCTAAAGACGTCAAATCAAAGGACCTGCATCTAGTGAGCCGAACTTGTCCTCAGACACTCTCGGCACTAAAAGTCATATGCCATTTCAATTTTTACTGAAGAGTACGAACTGATTGAAACTGGTTATATGCTGTACCGGGCTGAGTAGTTCAGACGGTAGAGCGCTGGCCTTCTGAGCTCAAGCTTGCTGTTTCAATTCCGACTTTGCTCGGCGGTACCTGAAGGTGGTCAGGTGTACCGGCAGTAGCGGCGATTGGGAATTAGAAGTAGGGGGGAAAAATGTAAAGACAACAAAGTACCCCAGTTTGTGGGATATAGCGGGCGGGGGGGTTATATACGTTATACATTAAAACTGAAAAAAAAGCTACTAAATGGAATTTAACAGAGAGGTAAAGATTCTCAGCCTACCAACTTACCTGTGTTAATATTTATTTGAGATTTTGATTCAGTACTATACAATAAAACTTTCACGAGAGGAACAATATTACACATGTATTACAATTAAATAGACGTACGGCGTGATTATATAATTAAAATCATTTAGTATTTGACTACAAACTAAAAAAAAAAACTGACACTAAATAGACTGCCAGACTAACGAATGCACGCGTGCCCTTCCTCACAGCACATACAAAGTCTCCACTACAGTACTCGCTGTGGCGCTATACAAATCGGTTAACCGCGTGAACGACTTTGTTGCGTATTTCCGCTAATAATTTCGTTATTAATTAAAGCAAATAATTAGCTGATAAGACAACAAGGCTTGTACAAATTGCTTGTTTTAATAATTCCTATAATACCTTGTTTCATCCAGCTAAAATGGAATACAAATGCAAAGTTTTCTCCACAAAGTAGGGGGGCGACTGTCCCCTCTCGCCCCCCCTAATCGCCGCTACTGTACCGGCACATGAAAGAACTCCTGTGGGACAAAATGTCGGCACCTTAACGTCACAGAAAACCACAGAAGTGGTTATGGGAGTACAATAATAATAATAATAATAATAATAATAATAATAATAATAATAATAATAATAATAATAATCCTTCCATCAATTTACCCTCCAGGGTTGGGTGTTCCCTCGGACGCAGAGAGGGATCCCACCTATACCGCCTCAAGGACAGTGTCCTGGAGCGTGAGACTTTGGGTTTTGTTTTATGTCGCACTGACACAGATAAGTCTTATGGCGACGATGGGATAGGGAAGGTTTGGGAGTGGGAACGAAGCGGCCGTGGCCTTCAGTTAGGTACCATGCCGGCATTTTCCTGGAGGAGAAGTGGGAAACCACGGAAAACCATCTTCAAGGCTGCCGACAGTGGGATTCGATCCCACTATCTTCCGGATGAAAGTGGGTTCGAACTCCACTGTCGGCAGCTCTGAAGATGGTTTTACGTCGTTTTCCATTTTCACGCCTAGAAATTACTCTCCTTAGCCGTTCCTATCACATCGTCGTCATAAGACGGCATGGCGTAAAGCAAATTTTTACAAAAGTAATCGACAAATGAAACACGAACGATAAATGAGAATGTATATATTTCCTATATTCTCCTTCGTCATACTTATAAAGCAGTATATACTATGTCGCTAGCACATCCGTTGCGCACCACGGATGGAACGGCAAGCGAGGCACACATTCAGTACTGTTGCTCCGTCCTCCGCTCGCCCTCCGCTCGCGTGCCGAAGCACCGATTGGTTTCCCAGCAACAGTTTACTACCGGAGAATACCGGAGGGAGCGCTCACTCGCACTACCGATTGCAATCATAGGAGCAACTGCTCCGTTCCCAGCTCTATTCGCAACAGTAGCTCCGAGTGTAAGGACTTAGTGGGCTGTAATTTCAAACTTACGTCCATGAATGTAGGTGCCCTATAAAAATCGTTACCTACATAAACAAAAATTGATCTATATCACCGATATTCCATACAATATCCCTTAACAAAGAACGTATAGTCATTAAGAATAATTAATGCATCCTCTCATTTGTTATCAAGAAAATGCAATTATATCGACATATAATACATACCCCATATACCTGTAGGTATAAACCCTGTAGATACAACAAACAATATATCTTAATAGGTTCAGTTGTTCCTCAGAAAAGTACAGGCCCTACCTGTGCAGAACTTACACAGTGGTTTGTTCATTATTATTATCATTATTATGGAAATATTCCCATTATATTGGCGCTAGAATACAGTAATTTCAAGTTAAATGTGAATTCGTTTTTAATTTCTGGACATATGTAAAACACGTGAAAGACGTGGCAGAAGTAAGGGATGATTATTTACGAGCGGAGGGAGGAGTTCAAGCGGTTCAAATCTGTAAATGCTGCTCTGTAAAACATGGCACAAATGACTCCTAACCACTGGTCTTGCGGTGTAGGTGGCAACGCGTCCGCCTGTCACCCGGCGGCCCCGGGTTCGTTTCCCGGCCAGGTCAGTTTTTTAATTGTAAAATTATTAATATCCCTGGCCTGGGGACTGGGTGTTTGTGTCATCCTTAACGTTCCTTTCCTCGCATTCAACACTTTACCCTACCGCCATTTACATAATACACGCAGGTTTCCTCACATATGGTGCAAATAGGGGCAAAGGATCTTCATAGGTCGACGCCCTGAACAAATAGCATTAAAAAAAGTTAAAGAAGGAGTGTAGTTTCGCGCAAAAACAGCGACGTCATAAATTCCTGTGAAAATGCTCGTTCATTCCTCCCGTATCAAGTTTACACTACGCGCTTGTCATTCAATGTTTTTTTTCTTTGCTAGTTGTTTTACGTCGCTCCGACACATATAGGTCTTATGCGACGATGGGATAGGAAAGGTCTAGGAAGTGGAAGGAAGCGGCCGTGGCTTTAATTAAGGTACAGTCCCGGCATTTGCCTGGAGTGAAAATGGGAAACCACGGAGAACCATCGTCAGGGCTGCCGACAGTGGGGCTCGAACCCATCATCTCCCGAATACCATCTTTAGGGTTGCCGGCAATGGGGTTCGAATCCACTATCTCCCGGATGCAATCTCACAGCTGCGCGCCCCTAACCACACGGCCAACTCGCTTGGTCGTACCGACTGTAACAGCCTGCCTGTATATTGGTGGGAAGTAGCTGGGGTGTAAGATAACTTTCTTCTTTAGCATGCCATTCCTCTGGTTCATACATTTTCTGATATATCTGGTACGTAACACACTGGTTCATCATAGTATTCGAGCTATACAATCCCTACTCTGAGCCACTGATTGGAATGAGTAGTGTGCATATTTAACGAAATAATGACAGAGGAGTGGTCACGGCAGTCTGCGACCTGGTTATTCCAGTTCTGGAACTTTGGACTCTTAGATCGGCACCGTAGTACTGTTCGTTGAAAGTGAGAAAGTGTGCGGTTTTTCATTTGATCGAGTATTTTATATGATAACATTGCCTTCAATCGCTACATTCCTACTGACGTTTTTGTAATGACCTATGTTGAATTTAGTTAGGAAAACCACCAAGTCAGTCTTTCTGAGAATCCCGTAGCGAAGCACGGGTACATCAGCTAATAATAATAATAATAATAATAATAATAATAATAATAATAATAATATTGGCTTTACGTCCCACTAACTACTTATAAGGTTTTCGGGGACGCCGTGATGCCAGAATTTGGTTACGCAGGAGTTCTTTTACGTGTAATTAAATCTACCAACACGAGGCAGACGAATTTGAGCATCTTCAAATATCACCGGACTGAGCCAGAATCGAACCTGCGAAGTTGGGGTCAGAAAGCCAATGCCTCAAACGTCCGAGCCACTCAGCCCGGCATGCAATGATAATAGTATTAATTATTTCATAACGAAGTAATTTACAGTCACGGACAAGGCCTAAATTATAACATGTTTATTTTTAAGAAAATAAATAATTATGTTTGTACGTAAAAATGCTATGTGTAATATCGATAAATAGTTAAGGTATTAACTGAGGGGCCTAGTTTCGCACAATAGTAGCGACAAGTTTTAAATTCCTGAGAAAATGCTCTTCCATTTCTCCCGTACCAAGTTCACACTACGCGCTTGTCATTCAATCGGAGGTGCTGTTACATAATTATTATGTCTGTACGTAAGAATGCTAGGCCTATTTGTAATATCGCCAAATAACTGAAGTATTAACGGAGGGGCGTAGTTTTTCACATTAATAGCGACAAGTTATAAATTCCTGTACAAATGCTCGTTCATTTCTCCTGTGCCAAGTTCAAACTACGCGCTTGCAATTCAATCGGAGGTTCTCCGGAGGCAAACGATTGCAAGCGCCCGGAGCCTCCGCTCCGTAAACAACCGCTCCGTTAACAGCGCTAGTGCCAACTGCCACGTTCTCATATCGGTCATAATGCAAGTGTGACTAGTGCTAGTGCTGCCTCTCTGTGGTCGAACGAAGAATCGCTGTGAAGTGATGTCTTGGCTGTTGTTTCCACAGCCTATCGGAACACATTCTCTTTGTATCGGAAAAGTTCGGCACGCGTGCGCAAAAGGCAGAGTTCCTGGTTTCTGGCTAAAAGCTCGCTGAGCTGTGATCGCACAGCACCCGGCGTGGAGCGCACCGGTAGTTACCTGGTTGCGAGGGGAGTTGAATGATTTCCTATTCTTTGACTGGCGTCTTTTTCAATGCACTGTATTTGATTGTAGATAGTATTTTTAAACTAATTTATTTTCCCCAATAGGCAATGTGCTGCAGCACTTCAGCAGATAAGGTACGGCCGCCCCTGCGAATACCTTTCCCTAAGTGGAGAGATGAATGCACCATTGCGTGTTTCTCTGGTATAGGTAGTGTGGTGTACTGTGTATAGATGAACAGATTTGTGTTAATACAATCAAAAACACCAAGTCCTCAAGCTAGAGGAATTAAGTATAAGCAGTTATATTCCTCCACCCACCCGAGAATTTAACTCGGGGCTTTGTGAACCGAAAGCCCCTACACTGACCATTCAACAAACGAACCAGGCTATGCTCTTAATGTACACAGTGGTACATAAAGGGCTTTTTTACGATTTGATTTACGTCGCACCGGCACAGACAGGTCTTATGGCGACGATGGGATAGGAAAGTCCTAGGAGTGGTAAGGAAGCGGCCGTGACCTTAATTAAGGTACATCCCCAGCATTTGCCTGGTGTGAAAATGGGAAGACATGAAAAACTATCTTCAGGGCTACCGAGAGTGAGATTCGGACACACTATCTTCCGGATGCAAGCTCACAGTTGCGCACCCCTAACCGCACCGCCACATAAAGGACTGCTAGTCACTGGACTGTGGTTCAAACAGTTATAACATTGACCTTTTGAGCTTAAGTTAACGGGCTCGGTCCCTGTTCATTCCGGTGGTATTTGAAGGTGTTCAAATACGCCAGCCTCGTATCGGTAGATTTATCCGGGAGGATACAGTGCTGGCACCTTAGTATCTCCAAAAAAAGTGTTCTTAATGGGACGCAAAACTTATTATTATTATTAATATTATTATTATTATTATTATTATTATTATTATTATTATTATTATTATTATTATTATTATTATTTCGAGTAATTTAAGGATCCTATACCCATACCGTGTTAAGGCTCTTCTTGTTTTACTTACGGCAGGTGCATAGTTTGAACTGAGCTGACACATAGGCCTACTGACGAACAGTCAAACAAACAAACAAACAAACAAACGTTTTCTGTCACATAAATCTGGCATGCAGCTTAGTTGAGTTACGTTTTGTTTCACATCCCTTATCGCCTTGATTGATTGTTTACATAATTCACACAAAAACAAAATTTTCAGCGACTTTAGGGAGATGCACCGTCAGAGACCCTCACGACATATACAGTCAACCACAAGCCAGCATACACGATATGGTTCTACTAGAAATCATACAAATTCTTTTAAGCACTGCAGGCCTACGTAGAAACGCCGGTACGGATAGCTACAGCTGGACTTTGGCTCTACAGCTCAGCATTCCGATTCACCAACTGAGCAGAGCAAAGTTCGGTTTACCGGTGCCCACGGCTCTACCGCGGCTGTACACCTGTGCTTTTGGGAGACGGAGAGGGGCTGATCTCCACCATCGCCTGTCCTGAGAATGGTTTCATGAAATTCTAAGAGCTTCACTTGGGAATGATTATAATTTGTCTAAGATGTCATCAAGTGTATATAAAGATATATAATTGCAGATTGCGTAATATGATATTTCCCATTCTCCTGCACAAAGGCGACTGCCGGGACAGTTCCTGCTATAGGCCACGGCCGTCAAGCCTCTTCCCTCCTCCGAACATCTCCTTCACCGAGTCATATCTCCCTGGTCTGAGAGACCGTATAAAAACTTGTATAGTAGTAGTGGTAGCCACTGCATTAAATGGCTGCTGCTCTCTGAAACCAATACAGATTTTGTTGTTAAATAATTACCAGTACTCGCCATGAATTACATTTGAGTCGACGTATCGTTAATTAAGTTTTAAAATATCCCTACATCTCTTGCCCTTATTATAAAGTCCGTTTCTACGATTATCAAAGAAGGAATTATATCCCTATGCGTAGGAACATATTCCTACCGTTGGCAACACTGCCGTGGATTTCGTATCATGAATATAATGTAAGAAAATACCAAACACAATCGCTATTATTTGCAAGAATTGTACAGTGGACCTGGGCGTGGTATCAGTGAAACGCGAGGTAAGTCATTGTTTCTCCTGGCAGAAACGTGGTATTCACCAGGTTATAAATGTTATCTCCTGGTTAACGGATAAGAAGAGACCAAGCGGAGGAAAACTCCGGATATCTCCTTTTTATATTTGCATGTTTCATGAAAAAAGGATTACCAAATTTTTCGTTTATTCAGACTCAGGATAACAGACAGAAACAGACGAAACTTAAAAAAATTATGCATTGTGTATCCTGCCAACCGTCTCAATAACGATACGAACCATGAATATGTAGACAGACACTACTTTCTTATCATATTAAAAAAAGAGCTATTAACTACGGTATTTGTTATAATCTTTTCGAGAAATCTTAACATTACTCGCTTTGCTCATGAAATTCAAAGAAAATCGATCGGGAATGATTATAATTTGTCTAAGATTTCAATAAGTGTATATAAAGAGATAATTGCAGATTGCGTAGGAAGATATAAATAGGCCTAAGATTTAATGATCTGCATGCACTCGGTACTACGTGTAAAAACAAGAATCTGAACTTCATGTGCACGAGTAAACCTGTCTAGTTAAGTTATTATCCTACGCTGTTCAATTACATTTAATAGCCTAATAACCTATTTATCATGCGCAACAACAACAACAACAACAACAACAACAATGAATGCTAATCTCTTTATGATTACTTAATAAACCACCTTCATCTTTTATTCACTTACGTTCGAAATACCGATAACCTTTTTATAACTTAGAACGTCGGTAGATGCAGAGTGGGTTTTGGGCCCTTAAGAGGCCACGGCTGGTCCTACAGATCTGTATTCTGACCGGCCAACCGAGCAGAGGAAAGTTGGCCACGGCTCTATCGTGGCTCTACGCCTCTGCATTCGGGAGACGGGTCTGGGGCACAGTGCTGGACTTTCCGCCTCGCTCCACCCATCGGCTGTCCTGAGAATGGTTTTCCGTGGTTTTCCATTCTCCTGCACTAAGGCGAATGCCGGGACAGTTCGTAGTGTAGTTCACGGTCGCCCACCCCCTCACCTTCGCCGCACATCTCCTTCACCGTAACAAATCTCTCGGCCTGAGAGACGGCGTAACTGTCTAAGAGGCCTGCCTTCCCCTTCAGGGGAGGAATGAATACGTTTAGTAGTAGTAGTGACTCAGAACTTCGAGAGTTAGCTTTTCTTTTTTCTTTTTTGTATGACGATTCTACTTGAATTGGTTGCTATTTACTGCATATGCAATATCATACACACTATTTACTTTGTGACTTTTGCAGCGTACATTGACTCAAGAACGTGAGGCGTCCAAAGAGGTCTGCTGCAGGTATTTCGAGTTGACTCCGTATAGGCGCGTCTATGAGGATGGAGCCGAAACTATGATGAATTCTATAAATGAAGACGGCACACAATCATCCAGTCCTCGAGCCATCGGAGTTAACCAATGAAGGTTAAAATCCCCGACATGGCCGGGAATCGAACCCGCACCCTCTGGACCAAAGGCCAGCACGCTAACTACTTAGCCATGGAGCCGAACACTTCGTTTGTGTGAATTGTTGCTACTTCTTTTTAGCGGCTGGGGACATCTTTGTGTATCTACCAATTAGATATATAATTAGTGTATCAGCACTGGTAGAAGGCAGTGGTTAGACTTGATGTTTAATGATGTCCGGACATGGCAGATGAGTTCCATCAGTGCTAGCTTCTCACGGGATGACTGTAGTTCAAATCTCGGAAAACGAATGAGGGATATTTTTGAAGAAATTCTATTCCTTCAGGCAAGCAACTCAATGTTGAACACATCCTAGGGCAGGGATGGCGAACCTTTTCCAACAAGTGTGCCATTTTAAGTCTGGTTTATTATTCTCAACTGTTGACTGTGCCACTTATTATTTTTCTTTAAGGAAAGGCTACAACCTACAACCCCCCACGACTTCCTTCCCAAATTCCCAATAATGTTGCAACATATGTTATTATTTAATTGATTTACTGATTTATTTATTTATTTATTTATTTATTTATTTATTTATTTATTTATTTATTTATTTATTTATTTATTTATTTATTTATTTATTTATTTATTTATTAGATATATATCTTGTAAATACATTTGATTGCATGTTCCGTGGTCGTATTTTGCAAATACTGCAAAAAATACTTTTTTAGTTATGTGAGTTTTGAGAACACCTATTATTATTTGTATATAAATAAATAATAAGCTCCCATTGTAACGCACTTCGTCATTAAATATTATCACCGGGTGAGTTGGTTCAAGCCCCACTGTCGGCAGCCCCGAAGATGGTTTTCCGTGGTTTCCCATTTTCACACCAGGAAAATGCTGGGACTGTATCTCAATTAAGGCCACGACGGTTTCCTTCCCACTCGTAAGCCTTTCCTATCCCATCGTCGCCGTGAGACCTATATCTGTGTCGGTGCGACGTAAAACAAATTGTAAAAAGATAAATATTATTAGATATAAGGATCAAAAGTACTAATATGCTCAACAATTTCATTTCTACCTCATCACATTTCCGCAAGGAAATAAGAAACAACTATCCTTGCTTGTAAGGTCACATCCATGCTTTCATCAAAACATACTGCATACATCTGGGAGTTATCCAAATTAGTTTTCAACTGCTCCTAAACTTCTTCACTCATTCTTATTATTCTGTCCTTGACAGTAGTTCATCTGGCTGGCATTCCTTTCATTCTGTTGCCATATTGCACGTCCGGATGGAACTAGTATTTAGAATTTCGATATTTATTTCTTACACGTGAAACACTTAAAGATATGTATTGTCTGTGGTACAAGACATATATTAAAACATTACTATGTTCATGTGGCGTGCCACCGAAATCGTGTTCGCGTGTCACTAAGTGATACGCGTGGCATAGGTTCGCCATCCCTGTCCTAGGGATATGACGTATGAATTTTAGGTAAATAAAATATAATAAATCATGAGAATATATTTTTATTTGTTCCCAAAAAATTAGAATCCTTTTCTCAAGCATTGTTACCCGGTTGATTAGATTAGCAGTTTGCCTTTATCTACCACTATGAGCATTAATGTGAGTCAATGCAGAGTTTCACTTTTCAGCCCTTATAATTACATTTGGTGTGGACATTTTCAAAAAAAAATCAAAACACGCCTGAGGATATTGAATTAAGGAACAGAAAGAATTATATAAATCAAAATGAAAACGTGTAAAGAAACAAGTAATTTTAGGCTCTTTCCGGAACTTCATTTAGACCAGAAATGATTTTTGAAATTTGTTTCTTTTATTGTTCGATAGAGCTATCCAACACTCACAATTCAAAACTTTTCCGGGCCCTTTAGCCCTTCAACTATCGGCACAATTGAGGAAATTGCTTAATGTTTAAGTTTTTCGACCGACCTCGATAGCTGCAGTCGCTTAAGTGCGGCCAGTATCCAGTATTCGAGAGATAGTAGATTCGAACCCCAGTGTCGGCAGCCTTGAAGATGGTTTTCCGTGGTTTCCCATTTTCACACCAGGCGAATGCTGGGGCTGTACCTTAATTACGGCCACGGCCGCTTATTCTCATTACTAGGCCTTTCCTATCCCAGCATCGCCATAAGACCTATCTGTGTCGGTGCGACGTAAAGCAACTAGCAAAAAAAAAAGTTTTTCGAAGTATGTAAACCCCTACTTTATCTGCTAAGAAATATTTTCAACATCATTAATAATAATAATAATAATAATAATAATAATATGTAATGTAATGGCGTGTGGTCTCCACAGAGGCCTGGTGCAGGTCTCTCCGTTTGATGGTGCGTAGGCTAACTACGCGTCTATGAGAATGTAGCACTACTTTACATTAATTCTAATGATGAAGACAGCACATGCACCCAAAGCATCGGAATTAACCAATGAAGTTTAAAATGCCTGAACCTGCCGGAAATCGAATCCGAGATCCCCCCGGACCAAAGGCCACAACGCTAACCATTTAGCCATGGAGCCGGACATAATAGTAATAATAAAAATAATAATAATAATAATTCGCATCCGGGAGATAGTGGGTTCGAACCCCACTGTCGGCAGCCCTGAAGACGGTTTTCCGTGGTTCCCATTTTCACACCAGGCAAATGCTGGGGCTGTATCTTAATTAAGGCCACGGCCGCTTATTCTCATTCCTAGGCCTTTCCTATCCCAGCGTCTCCATAAGACCTATCTGTGTCGGTGCGACGTAAAGCATCTAGCAAAATAATAATAATAATAATAATAATAATAATAATAATAATAATAATAATAATAATAATAATAATAATAGGAATGCTCCGCTGCAGGAGTCTGGCTGCTTGACTGGCAGAGTGCTTTGAGTTCGATTTCTTGCGGTGTCGGGTAGGATTTTCACTAGGAATGAAGTACGTGTTGTCTTAGACCTAAGTTAAATGTACAATATATACTCCGCCGAATTCACACTGCATTAGAAGATGGTAATAAGAATAAGAATATATCTATAACAAAAATCAAGCTTGGAGTGAAAATAGGAGGGAGACTGAATGCAGGCCATCAAATTTGCCGATGATCAAGCTCTAGTTGTGGGTAGTCCGATAACTTTATCCACAATGTTGTTAAAGCTGAATGAAATAGCTAAGGAATTTGGTATGAAAATGAATATTAATAAAACAAAAGTATGATGTTTTGAAAGAACCCAAATCCATTGCAAGTGGTGATTGGTGGTGAGTCTGTACAACAAGTAGCACAGTTCAAATACCTTGGCCAGATCGTAACAGGAAAACTTCAGTATCACACTGAAATAAACATTCCTTTCTACGTCAGGAAACTATGTCCCTCATCTTACGTAAGAGAATTATGAAATCTTACGTTTGATCTGTTGCGCTGTATTGTGCTGAGACCTGGACGTTAACCAAGAGAGATCTTAAGTGGCTGGAAGGCTCTGAGATGTGGTCGGCTGCAACGGGTAAGTTGGGTGGAGAAGAAGGCCAACACTGAGGTATTAGGCATTTTCCATGAAAAGAGACAGCTGTTGAGTCAGATTAGAAAGAGACAACTTCCTGGGATGGGACATAGGCTTCGCCATAGGAATGTGTTGATGGAAAATTTGGAAGGTAAAATACCAGGAAAACGCCTTCGTGGGAGACCAAGAAAGACATTCATGATGATATTTCTTGTGAACTCAGGATGCAGGAGCTATGCAGACGCAGAACGTACTGCACAGGATAAACCCAGTTTTAGAAGACTCATCGCAAGGGCAAACCATTCATAGACTGAAATACTCTTCTACTACTACTACTACTACTACTACTACTACTACTACTACTACTACTTGGCCGTGCGGTTAGGGGCGCGCAGCTGTAAGCTTGCATTCGGAAGATAGTGGTTCGAACCCCACTGTCGACAGACCTGAGGATGGTTTTTCGTAGTTTCACAACAGGCAAATGCTGCGGTTGTATTTTAAATAGGGCCACGGGCGCTTCCTTCCCACCCGTAGTCCTGTCCTATCCTATCGTCGCAATAAGACCTAGGCTATATGTGTCGATGCGACGTAAAGCAACTCGTAAAAAAATACGTTTATCTCACTTCCGTTCTTCAAAATTCGTAGCTTCCTTTCCTACTTCTCAATCTCACGTTGAAACGCGCGGATGTTAGACACACCATACCTTCTCCACCTGCTAGTTACTTCCTTACCTTTATGTGACGAGGAACAGCAGGATACTACCTCGTTCCTCTTATCTCAGGTCTTCAACCTGCCACAATAATGTAAACACATTGTCAAAACAGAGAACATGATGAAAGCTGAGTTAATCATTTTATGAATCTTTATTCAGCTTAGAGATCGAGTTATTTATCCTGCAATATCATAGATTAGACAATATTAACTTTATTTTATTTTTATTTGATTCCAGTATCGATGCGAATCGATGTACTTAAGTGATTATGATGAAGGGGAAAGTGTTAAAGTAATACAAATTTCCGTTTGTGACAAAGAATAAAAAATACTCCTGTAAGTATGGAAATAATGTACTGTATAACAGTGTTTTCGAAATTGTCACGATTACCCAGGTGGTGTCTACAAAGTTCTTTACACTTATCGTCACTTAACTCGCCCTGATACTCAGTTAGTTGATAGAATGAGTGAATGTTGCACTTGAGGCCAGCTGTATAAATTCGATAGTCGATAAGTACTTCAACCGTGCTTGAAATAAAACGGTTCTTTATTGATTTTCGCTTTCTGTTTGTTTCTCTCAAATTGACTTGCCTTATAAATTCTGGAGCTTGGAACATCGTACTTCGTAATCACTGTGTCTGAAAACAAGTGTTATAGCTTAATGCCATTCACCATAGGATTTTTACCAAGATTAAAGTAGTTTAAATCCCTGTCAAAAATATGTAGGATTTTTAAATAAAATGCCACGTCCCTGTCTTTATAATTTTACGTAATACGCGATTAAGAAAATGGGATTTTATATAGATATGAAAGGAGACGCTACAGTATTAATGTTGTAACAGCGATCGGACATCTTATATTATGTCGCGTTTGAACCAAAATAACGTGTATTTCCATGTAAAAAATCTCACTTGCCTTGAACTGGTTTCATTCCAAGGTTTCTATAGTAAGAAGGTAGTGATGGCCGATACTGAATTCATGATGCATGAGATATACAAGATAATTATCCCTTTCAAAATTAGTGTGACTATCATCTTTATTTCTATTTGAAAACAAGCTTTTTCTATGGCTATAATTTTAAGCATATATCTCTGCGTTTCCCCCTATTGTTTAAAAATTCAATTCGAAAACATATTTATTCTTCACAATATTGGATATGCATAGTATCTTTGGTCTTGGTGTGTTCAAAGTTGTAGCTTCCATTCAGAATTTCGACAGTTGCCATTTACGATAGACTCCCTCAGTAGTTGCGGCATTTTAATCTGTACTAATAAAAGAGACAGTGTAAGAATATATTTGTCATTTTATACACTACACATTTCTCAAAAAATAATTTAGGTCACGAGTTTAGATATTTCTGATTGCATTGTACGAATGCATAGTTGGATGGGGATTGGACTTCTACGACAGTAAATGTCATATTAGCATAACAGAGGGCTCAACTGTCATCCGGATATTTAGGAGGTGTCAGTGTCGGTTCAAAGGTACGAATGCCTGAATTCAAAGTGTGTGCGAATGTTGGTCTGTATACACAGAATGTAGTATTTACAAGACATGAAGCAGTTGCCATCGAATGAAAACACTCGTGCTCCTTCAAGAAGGCTACTCGCACAGGTACGTTGCCAGAATCCTTGACGATCCTCAGGATACGGTTTGGAATCTGTGAAAACGTTTCCAGGAGGCTGGAAGTGTCGCCAGGTGCCCTGGCAGAGGCCGCTAAAGGAATTCAACCCCAGAACACCATCGTTTTGTGCGTCCACAAGCTCTCCTAAACCACCGTGTTACAGCACGAGAACTACAGTTCGACATACAGTGCGATTAGTGACCTAAGAGTCAGAAAAAGGCTTCGAGAGACCAATTTAGATCAAAGTGAATGCTCAAATACCTGCGCACAGTAGACAGACGACATAGTGGCAGTAGTCTGCGCAGTTATGGCGTCGTGTGCTGCTCTCTGGTAAATAACGTTTCGCGTTAGTTCGTACTGACGGTCGTCTGCAAGTCCGCACAGGACGTGCGGAGCGATTTCCTCAGATAGCTGTACAATATGCTGTTGTTTATGGAGGTCGATCTCAGGTATAAGTCGTGACACGAAGACCGATCCCCTAATCATCTGCAAATGGATCCTGAAATTCCTGTAGAGTATTTTCACAACAGTTTTCTCGGGTAAAAGGGTAAAAAAAAAAAAAAAAACCGTGAGCGCTGTTGGGACCAGTTCTGCCAGTTACACGAAAAATTATCACCAACACGAGACAACTGAACTTGAGTGTCTTTAAATCTTGACGTTAGGACGAGGGATCAAACTCACCACCCCTTTAACGACTGCGGTTCTATTTCACTTCGCCGGCCTGAGTGGCTCAGACGCTTAAGGAGCTGGCCTTCTGACCCCAGTTCGGTGGCTCAGTTCGGTGCTATTTGAAGGTGCTGAAATAAGACAGCCTCGTGTCGGTAGATTTACTGGCATGTAAAAGAACTCCTAGGGGGAAGAAAAAATTCCGGCAACTCGGCGTCTCCGAAAACCGTCGAATGTTGTTAGTTTGACATAATGCAATAACATTATTATTATTTATTATTATTATTATTATTATTATTATTATTATTATTATTATCTATTTCATGCTGACTCAATAGAATAAGATCTAATTACGAAGTGTTGGTAAAGGAGCAAATACACAGGCCATTGAAAGTCCTGCTCTTTAGCTGAATAATCAGCGTTGTGTATTTCTGTTGAGAAGTCCCCGTGTTCGATTTCTATTTGGGTCGAGAATTTTTGCTTAGTGTGGTTAATTCCATTGGCTCGGGGACTGCGTATTTAAGTTCGTCTTGCTACATTTATTCATCTACTTACAACACATCACACTGCTAATGGCTACAGAAACACGCAACGGTAACACATAGGACTGGTGTTGGGGAGGGCTTCCGCCTATAAAAATGGGCAAAATCCACACGAATTTCCCTATTGGGAGAATGCCATGGAAGGGAAGACATAGACCATCGATAAAGCTAATGGCCGTCGACGTTCTGTGCCTCTAACGATTAAATCGTATAGAGAAGTCTTCATTATAAGCTTTTTAACGGCTTTCACTGATAAAGTAAGCAGTAATTTTAATAAAATATACATAGTTCAATTTTTTAATGTATTAATCATATCTGAAAACTTTTTACATTTAAATGCAGCACAGTTTCAGCGTAATGGCTGTAATTATTGCTTCCATGTGCCTGGAAATTTAATAAAGGCTACCCCCACTCTCAGTCACTCACTCTGTCTTCAAAACTCGTTTAGAATTAATTTATGGTGTACTTATTTGGCAGTGAGGTTAGAAAGATCAAACTTGCTCTTGTTGGACAGCACCAATTAATTTAAAAAATTCATTCCGATATTGATTGGAGCATGTTCTTTCTCTCTTCAGGCGAAGCGAGATAACAATATTAGTTCCGTCTTTATTTAACAATGATTTTCAATTGTAACATGATAAAAGTATTAATGAAATCATAACCTTCGTAGTGTTGATCAATATGTTTTTTTTTAATTCTGTAAGTTAAGTCGTTTTGTCTGTTCTTTAATATTCTTAAGTGTGAACTTCTCTCCTGCCCTTTTAGCTACTATATTCTATGTGGACAGGAAGTTTAACAATACAGCATTCTTTCAGAGTAATTATTAGATATTAATGTAGCATTAGCCGGCCCCGTGGTTTAGGGGTAGCGTGCATGCCTCTTCCCCGGAGGCCCCGGGTTCGATTCACGGTCAGGTCAGGTCAGGTCAGGGATTTTTACCAGAATCGGAGGGTTGGTTCGAGGTCCACTCAGCCTACGTGATTACAATTGAGGAGCAATCTGACGGTGAGATGGCAGCCGATGACTAGAAAGCCCAGAATAACGGCCGAGAAAATTCGTCGTGTTGACCAAACGACACCTCAAAATCTGCAGGCCTTTCGGCTTAGCAGCGGTCGATTGTTAGGCCATGGCCTTTCGGGGCTTTTTCACCATGGGGTTTAGGTTTCTTTTCGATTTGGCATTTATTTGTTTCGTTCCTCTGATAGCTGCATCTCTGAATCAATGGCAGATTGTTGGTCTCTAGACCCCAAGATCGTGAATTCAAGCCTTGGTGGAATGGGCGGAAATCACTCCATTCGGGACTCCATAGCGTATGACGTCGGCATGGAAGAGATCTCTGGTGACACAATCGGCGCTAATAAATAATTCAACAACAGGTCGCCTTGTTTGGATTATAGTTCCTGTGCCAACTGGTTGTGTAAAACGGAACGTCAACATTGATAAAAGAGAAGCATAAAATCCTGTGCAGAATAGTTGAAGTCGTGTGCGTGTTGACTATTATTCCCCAAATTATGAAGTTTGGTATTTTAACGTGCATTACATCCATAGTTTATTCATCGTTAACTTTGTAACAGGTAAGTACAAATTTGTGTTCAGATGTTCGATATAGGTTCCCTTTTAATACTACAGTGAATAAGATTTAATTTAGGCAACAGAAATTAGATTCATTATAGCAATGAATCGAACTACTAGAAAGAAAAAAGTCAGGAATGAAGAAATTTTTTTTCTAGTTGTTTTACGTCGCACCGACACAGATAGGTCTTACGGCGACGATGGGACAGGAAAGGGCTAGGAGTGGGAAGGAAGCGGCCTTAAACGGAAAACCATTTTCAGGGTTGCCGACAGTGGGGTTCGAACCTACTATCTCCCAAATACTGGATACTGGCCGCACTTAAGCGACTGCAGCTATCGAGCTCGGTGGAATGAAGTAAATAGGACGGTCCATATGACAAGTGTAATAAGGAAGCGTAGACTTCAGTGACATGGGCATATTACGAGAATGAACAGGGAAATACCTTCCAGAAAATACTTTTGATCCTCTTTTCCAAGAAAAAAGACTTTAGGGAAGATCAAGGAACAGTAAAATCAGTTGTGGAGGAAAGAGGTATTACAAGAGAAGATTTCTTGGAACAGAATATGTATAACGACAAGAGGAGATGGCGAGCCCTTGTAGAGCACACCCGGGAAAATGAAGTTGGAAAATGATAACGACGATGATGATGATGATGATGATGATGATGATGATGATGATGATGATGATGATGATGATTTTGATGAATTTGCCGTATAAATAGCATTCTAGACAAAATACTATAATATAAATAAAACAAACCAAATCCCATTGCGCAACAGCACCGAAGCTCCTTGGCCTACCAAGCGACCGCTGCTCAGCCCGAAGGCCTGCAGATTACGAGGTGCCATCTGGTTAGCACGACGAATGCTCTCGGCCGTTATTATTGGCCTTATAGACCGGGTAATATAAATAACAGTATAATCAAAATAATCCCTCTATTATTATATATGTATCCTTTATTTGGAATATACTCGTATATTGCAACTCCGTCTTCGGAAGTAGCCATAATTGACCGAACAAAATCTCAACATTATTTGGTTTCATGCTGAAGTTTTCATTTTTCAAAATAATGTGGAAAGTAGTAGGGTACTTTCCTTTTCTGTACTTACTTCACACGTTCAGCTCCCTCCAGCGTAAAACTTACCATCATTGAGCTTTTCAATGCATGTAAAACATTTACTATGGCACATAGCTGGTAGCTACTTTGTGTCATATGGGTGAGTCAATATATCTGTCCACTGATTCTTGAATGATTTTGATTATTGTATGGATGGCGTGGATGGTAGGCCCTGAACCAAACACAATGTGTTCATCTTAATAATATTTAATTAAAAATATCCTGATAGAGTCTTTCCTTCCGTAAGGTTTTACCCAACTAACACCTGTATCCACTCAGTCTTACTGCTTCTCTCAATGAGTGACTTGAATATCCGGAGAAACAAATAGGAATCAAAAAACGATGTTACATTCGGTGTAAACACAAACAACCTCCATTAATTAAATTTGCCATTAAGGACAAGTAGGCTGACGCAATGTACTGTAATATGATTAGAGAGTCGACTGTGTAGATGAGGAGTTGAGTGTTTTCCTCCACACATATTTTGAGAGGAGGTAACTTATCAGCCATCTTTCTAGAAGCATGCAAGGGGGGAAAGGATATTGACAGTGCAAAAGAAAGAATACTCAAATTACAAACAAGCTCTGAACATCAAGATACGTCAGTATAAGATACAACAGACGATGAAAACGACGTCGATACAGCATGTGTTCAATATGTGCACCATGACATCATAACGGTCCTGTGGATTGTCAAACATGTTGATGATACAGGTTGCCACAAGAACACAAAATTATGGTAACTTCCCTCGTAATTCGGGGCATGCTGAAAGAATCAGTTTTCGGGTCAGATGAACCACCAAAAACGTTCCCATATTACGAGGGAAGATACAGTCAGTGCGACAACCTGTTTTCATATGTTGGTCAATATACTGGACCGTTATGAACACTGCACGATCGAGCGAGTTGGCCGTGCGGTTAAAGTCGTGTATCTGTGAGCTTGAAGTCGGGCGATGATGGGTTTGAATCCCACAGTCGGTAGCCCTAGTTCTCCATTTTCACACTAGGCAAATACTGGGATTGTACTTTCATTAAGGCCACGGCCGCTACCTTCTCAGTCCTGGCCCTTCCCTATCCTAGTGTTGACGAAAACCTTCACTGTGTTAGTACGACGTTAAGCCAGGAGCAAAGCAAAAGCACTGCATGAGACGTTCCCATTTTGGGCACATTCTGTACCATTGCAGTTAGATAAATGTTGCAGTTGTCACCTTATGTTATAAGTTAATATGACGTATCTTAATGTTCAGACCAAGCTTTTAATTTCAGTACTGTTTGTTTGAGCTCATACTGTAGAAGGCAATGGCTCTTACACAATTTCATTACCAACCTAAATCGACATTGCTACATGGGCCCAATTGATTTTTCGCAGTTGGACATTATGAGGGTGAAAGCGTTTCACGTTTTCGTTTCTAAACTATGGACTCGCCTTCTCAAATCATACATTTAACCTCATTTTCATCTCTTGTGACGATCACAAATTGTTTATAGTATATTCATGTTTGTTGCCATACATATCTGTTTTCACCGAAAGTCGAACAAAAAGTATAATAAAATTATAGATTACCTTTGCGTTAAAGATATCCACTATCGTAACAAACTTGCCGATTTCATAAAGGTTTATAAATTAAAATATTAAAATTTTATTTTTTCATTATTTATTTTATTTGTTATACTGTATATTAATATTTTCAAAAATATACCTCACGCGGTGATGAAGCTTTTGCTAGAGCATTACAGGTATATTACTGACAATCCGTATATCTCAGTTTGTTTGTTATATGTTTCAGTTTTATGTATGTATGATCAAAATTGTATTATAATTATTATTTTGAACAGCCTGTGCAGTTTTCTAGTCAAAATATTTGTAATTTCGTGTCAACACGACAATACTCAGTGTATTAGCTTTACGTAGATATATAACACTTCGTATATTTATTTCATACCTCGTGGATATTTTGTATTTTATTTTGACAAGTAAAAGCTGCCAAATATGGCTTCCACCACAAGATTTAACATTGCCAGTTCTAGGGTTTTGAGCAATTTAGACCTTGAACTAGGTGACGCTGGGAAATATGGCTTCCAAACAACCTTTTCATTTTTTTACTTCATTCGAAGCGGATTCCCAGAATATACTATAACCCTTAATGTTTGAGAAAAGATAGCATCGTTTTTGTTCATTCATGAAGGACTACACATACGTCGACAATACATCTTGGGTGAAAGCAAAACAGAATAAATTAAAATTAGTCATGTCGCTGTCAGGGAATTGTCACTACAGTTGACAGAATAAACAGTGGCGATTGGTATGACATGGTTAAGTAATGAAACAATTGTGTTTGTGGATAAAGAAGATACGAAAATCTACCTTGGACAGTTGAGACAAGGTGATAGAGCAAAAAGAGACAAGTGCTGAAAAGCAGAACATCCCATGTGGAATACCACATTGGTATTATCAGCAAAATGTCACAAGCATCGCAGAACCTTTCCACGTGATGACACGACATCCGGAAAAAGTAAATTAATTGATGTTTTTACCTTCGTGACGAAGCAGAAAACGTCAAATATGCGCTGTCCTCTGTGAGAAATTAGCTTGAAGCAGGAAATGGTAAGGTGTATTTTGACCTCTGATAAGTTCCGTTATCAGTGAAATGATTTTACGTCACAAATGCTCGTAACATATCGCTGGTTCCTTGTAGATAAAGTTGTTATGGAAATGTATGTGCTATTTTAAGTACGATAAATGAGCTGTTGTTCTTAGAGAATAAAATCTTACGATTTAATGACGATTTTTCAGAGCATTCAATCGAGTTTCTGAAGTTTTTTGATGAATATATACAGTATAAACATGAAAAATAACGAAATTGTGAACTAATGAAACTTGAAATAAATGTTAATATTCTTTTTGTTTTGTTCTTCTTCTTCCTCCAATTTTTACACATCGTGACGTGTCGCAGGTACAAAGAGAGTTGCACATGTGAATCCTAGAGGAAGGGATGTAGCCACTATTTCCTTTTTATTTGGTGGTCAGTTATCTGATGCGTATTTACACGAACGTAAGCCCCCAGTCACCAAATGTTACTACAGTCACAGTAAGGGCCGGGAATCGAGCCCTGGACCCTCCAAATCGAAGCTCACAATGCTGATCATACATTTGTTAACAAGGAAGCCATACTTTCTAGTGTTAACTCAGGTAAATGTAACTTAAAATATTTTTCAGTCTGTCGAACACACAAGTTCAACGTAAATATTACACTATAACATATCCGTAAAAGCACGCACTATAGGCTAAGCAAGGCATAAAAATAAATATATAAAATAGAAATAATAGTGCGTATTTTTATTTCTTGTTTAATGGTGTGGTTCTTTGCAGGTATTATATAGTATAACTAGCTGATGTACCCGTGCTTCGCTACGGAATTCTACATTGTATACAAAATTCTAGGTTAGGTAGTATACACGTTGTGAGAAAAATTGTACGAAATTGTATAGCTCTTAACATTACCCTAGAAACGCGATGGGGAAGTCAAAAACATATTTTCTCATACGAAGACTGAGTTAGGAAATTTTCACTGTAATGGTAGACCCGCTTGCGTACCATCAGTCACAATCAGGTTTGGGAGCTTTATTAAAATGGTCGACACTCACTCTCTACCTGTCTTTTTACATCCTCAAAAAGACTGTCTGAGTAGTTTTCCCAACTGAAATTATCATACATTACAATGACGTCAGTAGGAATGGCGCGATTAAAAGCAATACTTTCATATGAAATACTCGATTACATGAAAAACCACACATTTTCTCACTTTTAACGAACAGGACTACACTGCCGATCTAACAGTCCAAAGTTCCAGAGCTGGAATGACCAAGCCGCAGATTGCTGTGAGCCGTGAACACTCTTCGTCCCTTTTCGGTGGGGAGGGGGATGGAATAGTGGCGACTCCCAGGGCAAAATCTAAGCCCGTTTACTATTCTGTTCCCTAGGAGTGCCCGATGAGTCGAAAAGTATCAATTCACTACACTGGCGGCGGAAAAAATCTATCTGACTTGGAGGCAAATTTTCCCTCAAGCCAGAGGAGAAACCCCCTCTTCACTGCTAATTTGGAATTATATGAATGTAGAATTGAATAAAAATGAAGAGGAAGAAGCTTTTCTAAGAAACGGCTCTTTTCAGGATTGAATTTTGAGTTATTTAGTGAATTGTGGTGCTATAATTTGTAATAGCCCTAACTGTTATTCTAGACCAGGGCTACTACAACTGTACTAAGTGTGCCTCTGCCGTAAGTATGCCCACTGCTCATTCAAAACAGCACGTCAGTAGATATTTAAAAAGTACATTTTAGGCACCTTCCCCTAAACTATGATTTAATCCAGGGTGAATAAAATTGGTTATAGATAGTGTAGTTTCTTATTCTACGACTCTGTATACCGATTTTTATTAAGTTCTGTTAACCCGTTTTCTCATGGCTCGGCGTTGATATGGACTTAGCAACAAAAATATAAATTCATGAATATCTGTGTTATCATAGCCGGTACGGTAAAAATGTATAAGACATAAATGGTCGGAAATTTAATTCTATATAACTTTTGTTATGTAGTATTCATCAATACGACTACTAATAATATAAATATTTGAGAATTAAATGTTATGCCTTCCACTTAAACTACCGTTCCATTCAGCGTGAATTAAATAATTTATAGCCTAGATTATAATGGCTCAATCTCCGACTTCGCATACCAATTTTCAATGAGATAGAACCACTAATAATGTAAATATTTGAAAATTAAATTTTAGGCCTTCCCCTAAACTACCATTTCAATCAGCGTGAATAAAATTATTTATGGCCTAGATTATAGCGACTTATTTCCCGACTTTGCACACTGATTTTAATTAAATTATCTCTAGCCGTTTTCTAGTGATGCGTGTACATACATACATACATACATACATACATACATACATACATACATACAGACAGACAGACAGACAGACAGACAGACAGACAGACAAAAATTACGGAAAAGTAAAAGTGCATTTCCTTGTTACTGTGGACATGACCGATACAGAAATACCATTCTTTTCAAATTCTGAGCAATGTACAGACAAAACTCTTATTTTATATATATATATATATATAGATAGATAGATATTCATATTGAAATTGTATGCTCGACAGACTGAAAAATTTTAAAGTTATATTTAGCTGATCGTTCGGTCAAGGAACTAGACCTGAGACTAACACTAGAATGATTATGACATTAAACATTGTCTAAATCGGAGGAATTATGTGATCTGAAGATTAGGCTAAGTAGTGACAGTGAAAAGAAGTAAAAATATGCACCTTAGACTAGTTCACGGAAAACATTCTAAGAAGAGATTTTCCAGTGGTTTTTAACGCCAAGCAAGCATACGCAGGTTTCTAGTGCTACCGGGATAGAAACGAGCTAGGTTTGGGAATGTCGTGACCACGGCTTCAACTTATATCTCTCCCCTCCCCCCCCCCGCCTTTGCTTGTTATGAAAATGGGAAACCACGAAAAAATAAATTCAGTACCGCCGAGAGTCGGATTCAAATTCACTGTACCGAATGGACAACTTGTTTGGTGTAGGAAGTGAAACTTGCTCATGTGAAAGAGGACTGACGTTATTAGAATATCGTTTGCAAAGAAGTTCGTCCTAAGTGAAACATAATTTAGTTGTGAAAAGTGGGAGACGGACAAGAAGGTGAACTGTGATATTACATAAGAATTCTAATCGTGAAATCGAACGTATAAATATCTGAAAAATTGGTGAAACAAACGAAATTACATACAGCGGACCCCCTGCAACTTTATTTATATAGATAAACAAATAATACATTACAAGATTTCGTGCTGTAAAGACTAGACGGCGATATGCGGAGTCAAGGCGCAAGCATAGCTACAGCAATATACCTAGCTGAGTATATTACGTTTACGCAATATAACCGTACAGTACGTTTCTCGTTCATTGTTTATGCTGTATCCTAAACAAGCTTTCAAGCTTCTATGTTGGCCTGCACTATTTTTATGGATAGAGGTAGTAGTCAAAGGAGAATTTAGTTATCACATGTAGAAATAATTTAGTTTCCAACGCATAACCTAATGAAATATAAATAACGGGCCGTACTTATCACAGTGCGTTTGTATACAAAATAATTTATTTGTTTCCTCACCATAATCTAATGGACTGAATAGAACGAAAAATTAGGCACAATAAAACAGCTAAACTCTTAAATGTTTTGATACGTGCCCCTTCACTACTTGTAACTGAGAGCCGTGCAAGCAGCTGCTAGGTTGTACCTTCCGTCACATAGCGTAGGCTACTCTGCTCCTTTACCTGCCTGAGTTTGGGCGCTGCTCATTGAGCCGATTTGTGTCCGTCTTCGGTATAGATTAAAAAATAAGTTACAAGATTCTGAAGGACTACAAAAAGACCTCCACTAGATTGTGACATGGACTGCAGACAATAGTATGGTGGCAAACGGGGAGAAAAATCTGGTTGTAGGTTTCAGCAAGAGTCCTCTCTGTTTTAATTACTGTGTGGACGGAATGAAATTACCTCATGGGTGTTTTCCAAATTCGTACGTTCCTCATCGCCAGATGTTTCATTCTAGACTTGTGTCAATGTCATACACCTGTCAGTGTTATATGTTATGTACACATGTTATGTGACCCTCTTAAACTGATTCTGATGGTTCGGTTAGGTAACGCTTCGAACGTTAGCGCTGTGCCGCATCCGGGGAGCCATCTGGTGACGAATGAACGTACCATTTCTATTTCTATTATAACGTCTAAATTTCAAAAGTTCATTGTTTAAGAAGCCTTTCTCGTGGACAGTGGAGAAATTTCTGGATCAAATCACGCGAGCTATAAAAAGAGAGGGTAGTAGCGGACAGTCATTCAGAGTTGTGATAGGTGTGGGAGTCACTGTTAGATTGAGTGACAGCTGGGCTCCAAGGTGGAGCCAGTGTGACACTCAGTGAGTTGAGGTTCGGTGGCTGGGCTGAGGGCGACAGAGGTGTTGGCTGTCGTTAGTGTCCCACCGAGGTT
Organism: Anabrus simplex; assembly: GCF_040414725.1. Taxonomy (NCBI): domain Eukaryota; kingdom Metazoa; phylum Arthropoda; class Insecta; order Orthoptera; family Tettigoniidae; genus Anabrus; species Anabrus simplex. The sequence goes on along the minus strand of NC_090270.1, from coordinate 144,274,297 downwards.
TGAACCAGGGACTACGAAGGTAAAAAATTGGATTTTGGGGGTTCGCCAGCGGAAAATTTGAATACCACTGAATTAGAGAATGGTCCAGTGTATGGGACCCTCAGCAGGATTAGTTGATCCAAAGGAAAGCAGCACGATTTGTTCAGGGTGATTTCCGGAAAAGGGTAGTGTTACGAAAATGTTGCAAAATTTTGTGCTGGGAAGATTTGGAAATAAGGTGATCGAGTAAGCGGTATATTCCGAGCTGTTAGTGGAGTGACGGTGTGGAATGACCTCGGTAGAGGATTAAGACTGAATAGAGTTTTTAAAGGTAGGAAAGATCATAATAAAGTTGGAAATCAATAGGACATATTGTGGCAAATATTCGTTTATAGGAAGAGAAATAATTAAGGATTGGAATAATTTAGCAAAGACGGTGTTCGATAAATTTCCAAATTCTTTGAAATCATTTAAGGAAAGACTAGGTAAACAACTGGTAAAGAATCTGCCACCTGGGAGACAGCCCCGAATGCAGATCAGTGACCTGGTCATTCGTATGAGCCATCTATCTCCGAAGAGATGGATGGTTTGAGAAGTACCAATACCGGTGCACTGCATTGCGTTCCTCTGTCGGTCATTATTTAGTAAAAGTCTTTAGTGAATTAGAAAAAAAAATTGTAATTTATACTACACCGAGTTCGATAGCTGTAATCGCTTAAGTGGGACCAGTATCCAGTATTCGGGGGATAGTGGGTTCGAACCCCACTGTCGGCAGCCCTGAAGATGGTTTTCCGTGGTTTCCCATTTTCACACCAGGCAAATGCTGGGGATGTACCTTATTTAAGGCCACGGCCTGTTCCTTCCCACTCCTAGCCCTTCCTATCCCATCGTCGCCATAATACCTATCTGTGTCGGTACGACGTAAAGCAACTTGTGAAAATTTATTTTATAATAAGATAACATTTGTCTTAGGTTGTTGATTATAATGGTTAATACCGAGCTTGATAGCTGCAGTCGCTTAAGTGCGGCCAGTATCCAGTATTCGGGAGATAGTGAGTTCGAACCCCACTGTCGGCAGACCTGAAGATAGTACTCGTGGTTTCCCATTTTCAGATCAGGTAAATGCTGCGGCTGTACCTTAATTAAGGCCACGGTCGCTTCCTTTCCATTTCTAGGCCTTTCCTGTCCCATTGTCGCCATATGGCCTATTTGTGTCTGTGCGACATAAAGCAACTTGCAAAAAAATATAATGGTTAATGATTATAAATTCTAAGGAATGTTTACGAAGAGTCTTGACTTTGTTCGTATCCTGACAGGCCTGACACAGAAATTTAATGGAATGGCCTACAGCATGTGGTTAGATATGAATGGTCGCCAATCCATATGCTAGCCACGCTGGATATATTATTTTTGAAAATTCAGTGGCATATATCTTATATAATGTGCTAATGTATTCATGAATAAATGTAATTTCAGATGTTGAAATTTTGATTTTGCAGGATTTATTTCGGCATTAGCGATGCGTCCGCCTCGGCTTAGGCTCGAGTTTTATAGGAAGTGAAAACTTCAACGGGAACTTGGCGGATAATTTTTGTGAGTTGTTTAGTGGCGTGGCGGGGAGTTGGGGTGGGAAGAAAGGTTTGGTTATGTCTTTATTTTAGTGTCTGGTTGTGATGATTGGTGTTGGAGATGGTCTGATCTGGTGTGACGAGAGATTAAAACGGGATCTCTATTTTGACTTGGCATAGTTAATTTATGGAAACAGTTGCTTAAACAAATAAGCAGACGCAAACAAGTAAAGTTTTACCTGCAAATTATCTTAATTACAAGAGCTTAGCAAATAAAAATTATTTGTATCCACGAAGAGTGACGGACGAATGAACGTGACATGGCCCAGTACCATCTCTTGTAATATGCATAAAGACCAAGAACCGTAAGTTACAGGAAATTTACATCCCAGTGATAATGGCAAATTATAGTCATCAGGATATTCATTGGCATGAAACCTGTACATATACAGTACATTACATGTTCCTGCTTCTAAGCATCTTGCTTCTTGTCACATCCGTCTTTGCGGATAGTTTGACCGTTCCAGCCAGGAGAGCACTGTAACTTCACCTCATCCCGCGGCACCATTCAATAGTGACCGCATTGTCTAGCTCCAGGCTGGAATAGTCCATGAGTTGTACGAGAGAAGAGAAACGTAGTCTTGACGTTCATTACTGTGAGCTCAGTGACAGCCGTAGGATATTATTCTGACCTGCGAGCCTTGCTCTCTGTCAACCTCTGTATCTTATTATGATCATCATGATATTTGCTCTCGTGATACTTCTACATATACAACACATTTGCTTGGCTGTAAACCTCTTGCGCCTGATCAACACATCGTATGTATCACTGCTCTGTACTGTGTGGTCCAAGAATAGAATGGAGTAAGTACCTTGGTGAAGATCTCTTTTTTTTTTCTATTTTGCTTTACGTCGCACCGACACAGATATGTCTTATGGCGACGATGGGATAGGAGAGGCCTAGGAAGCGGAAGGAAGCGGCCGTGGCCTTAATTAAGGTACAGCCCCGGCATTTGCCTGGTGTAACAATGGGAAACCACGGAAAACCATCTTCAGGGCTGCCGACTGTGGGGCTCGAACCCACTATCTCCCGATTACTGGATACTGGCCGCGCTTAAGGGACTGCACCTATCGAGCTCGGTAAGGAAGATCTCCATTGGGGTAATCACATAAATGGGATTGTAAATAAGGGTTGCAGATCACTTCATATTATTGTGAGGGTACTGAAGGTTGTAGTAAGGATGTAAAAGAGAGACGTAGAAGTCACTTGTAAGACCCCAATTAGAACATGTTTCTATTTTATTGGACCCTTGCCAGGATTACTTCATACGAGAGTTGGAAAAGTTCAAAGGTAAGGATTACGATTTGTTTTGGCTTATTTACGACAAAAGTGTGGTCTTATTATTATTATTTTTTTTGCAAACTTTGAGCAGGGAAGACGTAAAACTAAGGAGACAAGCTACTCGACTAAGCGGAAGGTTTCGAACTCTTAGTGAAGAGATGGGCTGGAATGTCATTAGTAGACGATTAAGCTTGAATGGAGTTTTTTTAAAGTAGGGAAGATCAAAAAATGAACATAAAGTTGGAATTTAAGAGGACAAATTGAGCAAATATTCGTTTTTAGGGATTGGTATAATTTACCAAGGGAGATATTTGATAAATTTCCAAAGTCTTTGAAATCATTTAATTGTAAGAACAGACTAGCTAAAAACCTGATAAGAAGTAAGCCATCTGGGCAAAATGCAGATCAGTGGTGACACTGAGAATAAGTTAGCCTAATTATTAGCTTCCCATTAATTTGTCCAGGTTTCGAATACCAGCTTTGCCATAAATTTAAGAGTGGTTTGTGGGTCGGGAATGGGGTGTTAATTTTCAGAAATGTAAATCAATCAATCAATCAATCAATCAATCAATCAATCAATCAATCAATCAATCAATCACCACTGATCTGCATTCACGGCTGTCACCTGCTGGCAGATTCCCTATCAGTTATTTACCTAGTACCTTCTTGTGAGTTGTAAAACATGCAGAATGGCCATATTTGTGTAGGGTGAAAATTCAGTCTCTGTGTATAATGTTATCGCACATCTCATTGTCCTGAACAGTTCGCCACATTAAAGGAGTTCATTATCGATTTAGATAGGGTGAACGTTTGTTATGAACACGTTCTTCATTCACTACCGAGCAAATGACTGTGCTGTCTGGGTCAGGTAGGGTAGTGGGTCCGAACCCCATTACCGGCAGCCCTGAAGATGGTTTACCTTGATTTCACATTTTCACACCGGGCAAATGCGGGGGCTGTACCTTAATTAAGGCTACGGTTGCTTACTTCCTACTTCTAGCCCTTTCCTATCCCATCGTCGCCGTAAGATCCACCTGTGTCGGTGCGACTTAAAGCAGATTGTAAAAAAATAAAAAATAAAAAGAAACTTCATTCACTGATCGTTGCGCAAGTAAAAGTTGAATCATTTGGTGAACTCTTTTGAAAAAGGAATCGTTAATTCTAAGAGACTGTTTTCCCATTTAGAGACAGTTGATTTTCACACCATTCCATTGTTTTCTTCTAGGCAAGGTTTACCTTTATCGTCTGATGTGTGTTTATTTCAAGGATATCACCAAGAGTGTGCGCAGTGCGACAGGCCCTTCGGAAGTAAACGAGACTTTCCACCATGATGAATTGCAAACTCCTTACATGTAATAACAGCATGGAAAGACGAGATATGAAACAGGTTGTGTCCAGTGTGAAATATCTTCGACAGGTATCTAGCTTGTGACAAGAAAATGTAACCATCTTATTCAAACAAACAGTGTGCGATTCTGCTTTGATAAACGTGTCGTTCCTCAAAAATCAACAGTGATATCTCTCAAATCATCAAAATTATGCTTGTGTGACATGTTAATGTAATAGTTGTGGCTCATCACAAGCGTTTGGACAGGTTTGGGCAGACATGTTTTGTTGCCCACGAATCATCCCATAGTCTAATTAAGGGTCTCATTTTCATTGTATGGTACTTCCATTTTTGGTTCGCGTGGAGAAATATTTTTTCCCTTCTGAACTGTCTATGAGAAAGAACTGTAGATAATTCGACCAAACAGCTTCCGAATTGTTGGTGTGATACTAAAGTTGAATCATCACTGATTTCTCGCCAAAACGACTACGGTTAGAATCCTGGTGGATGCATGCGGAATTTTTTAATGACAAGTCATATCCCTGTGGTTCGGATTCCTCGTAAAACTGGACGTCATCTAGCTATAATTGCAGTTTATTTCAACATCACGTAACACCGCAAGGATCCTTTAGAATTTCCCAGCACGTTTCGATCGAGGGAATATACTATTGCTTTAGTAAGGTTGTAGGCCTACTCGGGTGATTGTGAGTTCAATATCTGCCACGGCAGCTCTGAGGATGGCTTTTCGTGATCTCTCCATTTCACACCAAACAAGCGCTGGTGATGATTGTCACTTCGTTTTCAGTCGAATATTTCTCTCAAATTTTACGGCACAATTCTCTCCGCAAATCGTAAACTTAGTTAACGGGACATAAAACCATTATTATTATTATTATTATTATTATTATTATTATTATTATTATTATTATTATTATTATTATTATTATTATTATTATTATTATTATTATTATTATACCGGATGTACACCAAGTCCGTTCATTCAAACTAAGCGCCTTTGAGAAGGTCATCTCTTATATGAACAGTGAAACTCATTTCTGAAGAAGTTTCGAACTTTATCTCCAGATGACTCTACTGTCGAGTTATGTGCTCCCTCTGGTGAGAGGATGGACAATTAATTTTCAAGAGAAATTTTGTATTCATATGTTTCCAAAACTGAACTGTTTGTAGATTAATTTTGGTGTTCTAAGGTTACTACTAGCACTTCTATCTCTTCCCGCCTGCTTCAAATTTTAGCCAATCAGACATTTTTTATATTTATTTAATTATCCAATGGGATTTGGGAGTGTGTTCAGAGCTTCGGCCCAGAGAATTCTGGAACCTTCCTCTCCGCTATAAAAGCTGGGACCTTTCGAGACATGTTGCCTTTTTGATCGCTCCAGTCCGTCAAAAAGTAGAGTGTGTTTGTAGAGGAGGCAGGGGGCTATTTTGGAGAGTAATATCCTAATTACTTGTGTGGAACAATGACACTCTTCTAAATCTTTGTAAATTTTGGAGCCCAGTCTCCTAACTTGTAATTGATTTGAGCAGCAGTGCTGTTGATAATAGTGTAAGGTTTGAGCTGCCCAACTCATCTCTTAAAATCACTATGTCAGTTGTACCTGATTTGAATAACTATTGGTATAAGAGCTGAAGAGCTTCCCTTCTGTCTGTCCAACTGTCATTTGTTTAACAAAGTTTAAAATCTGAAAAGAGAGAAAGAGAGAAAAATAAGGAAATAAAAAAATGTCTAATTCTAGAGTTTTAAATTATACTTTGATTATTTCTCTATCTCCACCAATTCAAGCCCGCACCTTCTTACACCTGTGCGTTCCACTAAATCCCCCGAACAATTATTATTATTATTGTTATTATTATTATTATTATTATTATTATTATTATTAATTCTCCAAGCTATAAAATCAGACTTCTCTTTGTTAACTTGAGTCCATTATGGACACCCAAATATATAATGTGGGCGAGACCTAGAAGTTCCTTATTTCACACCCTTCTTCGAGGGGTGTAACAAACTCTTAATTCACTTCTCGTTGTGTAATTAAATGTCGGCTTTGTTCCTCAAAACAGTACTCAAAGCCACATCAAATTTAACAAGAAGAAGAAGAAGAAGAATTACAAATTTTGTTATTAACGTTTGAAAGTGGTAACCATGACGGCCGAATGACATCATTCATGGCTTCCCACCGAGCCGGCTTGGTTGTGATCCCGATCATCACACGTAGGATTTTTGTATTCAAAAGTCACTCCCAGGGTTTCAAATTTGACACAAAATAGAAGAGCCAATGGCTGTGATATTTATCTTGTAAAAAATGCGATAAAGCTCCTTTTATTTTAATAAACTCCAAATTATGTCCTGAGCAAAGTTTCTTTTTTGATCCTCTTAAATCTGACCTGTATATATTAGGCTATTTTTTACACTGTTTTAAATGCAAATAAACTTCCCTCGGGGTTCGATCCAGCAATCTTCAGCACAGATGACCAGCCTTACAATTTTACATTTTCTGCTGGTAGCATCATCTTTCTAACTTGTGAAATTGCATGTTGATATTAATTGCACCAGAATGTTGAGTACCGTCCTTTTAATATGCAATCGTCCATCTTCTTAATGTATTATTAGCCCCATTTGGTATCATCCTCAGAGTCTCGGATTCCATTCCCGGTGGTTTAAAAGGTGCATGCAGCTCACCTCAATAGGGGGTGTGCCTGAAAACAGCTTCACCACCTCGAGGAACATGAGAACAGGAACTGTACTCAGGTGTTGACTGTGAATGGTCAGGGTCCTCGATTGCCGGCAGGGTCGTTGAAAATTAATCGTGAAAGGTTAATTCTCGCGGTTCAGGGACTTTGGTTCGTGCCATTCCTCAAAATTCCTGTAACCCGCACACCACATACAGCATTATCCTTCACCAAAATAACACTCAGCCTCCAACTCACACCAGATGCCGCCCACCTATATTGGAAGATCTACTTTGAGCTGCATCCACTTATATTAGCCTTATTGAATTATTATTATTATTATTATTATTATTATTATTATTATTATTATTATTATTATTATTATTATTATTATTATTATTATTTGCAAGTTGCTTTACATCGCACCAACACAGATATAGGTCTTATGGCCACGATGGGACAGGGAAGGGCTAGAAGTGGTAAAGAATCGGCCGTAGCCTTATTTAAGGTACAGCCCCAGCATTCGCTTGGTGTAAAACTGGGAAACCACGGAAAGCCATCTTCAGGGTTGCCGACAATGGGGTTCGAACTCACTATCTCCCGAATACTCGATACTGGCCGCACTTAAGCGACTGCAACTATCGAGCTTCGTGAATTATTATTATTATTATTATTATTATTATTATTATTATTATTATTATTATTATTATTATTATTATTATTATTATTATTATTATTATTATAGGCAATCAAATTCTATCCAGGGGAGTTCAACAAATTTTTAATTTATTTCAACGAGTGCGGAATACCTTGGTGCAGATTGTAATCTCACGGCAAGCGATGACGAAAAGAGAGCAGTTTCATTTGACTAACCGGAGCGTGGCTCATCACAGCCGTTTAAAATCGTGCGTTGCACTGCTGATAAATAAAAGCAGCCAAATAGACAGACCTTGATCCCATTTGCAGTTGGCCAATGAGCCGAATGGTGTGCGAACCCCGGGCCCATCCACTGTAATGAGCTGGTTCATTAGCTGTACTCAATAGCGCAGAAAATTAATTTTCACACCGCTAATTGTAATCAATTCATTGACCACTGTTCCTACTCCATTACTGAGATATTTCCAAGTAAATTTATTGCGTTTATTGAATTTCGCTTCCACAAATTTGACCGCCCATCCCTTTCTACAGTCTACTCGAATCCACTTTCACCGGTTTCCTCTTTTTGGTTTTACGTCGTACTAACTAATCAGACGGTAAGGATAGGCTATGCCTTAAGTGCTGTCGTTTTCTGTTTTGTCATGTTATATCCGCTTAATGGGAAAACAAACCGCAAATAATTATACTGGTGGTGGTGGTGGTTATTACTGTTTTAAGAGGAAGTACAACTAGGCAACCATACTCTACATAACACTAATCAGAGAGAAAAATGGAAGGGATCCGACACTTCGAAAAATGAAGGTATTGGCCATAGGAAGACAAGGGCCACGAAGGGCGTGAAGATGAAAGACTCTCTCGCAAACCTAATAGAGTCGGGGTCGGAAAAGAACAAGTGTTGACCAAGGAAGATCGGATAGAATAGATAAAAGTGAGGAGCCTCGCACAAGTAAGTGGAAGCCATGCCAGGACTCAGCTAAGGGCCCCGTGGTCGCCAACCCACGCTCCCAATTTCAGAGCCCCTGGGGCCTTTTTAGTCGCCTCTTACGACAGGGATAGAATGCCGTGGATATTATCCCACCACCCCCACCCACAGGGGGTGCAAATAATTATAGTTGATATGTATATTTTATTGTTATGTAGCGAATTGTAAATATGTTAAATTAATTAAGTATAATGACATGTATTTCCTCCTAAGACCCAGATCATTTTCATTTCAGTCAAATCCTATCATAGTGAATTTTTGTATCAAATATTGCACTAATAGTTACACAAATATAGAATTTTTTTGTCCACTTAAGGGGAGTCATAACTGAAGTGGTGCGATTTTTGATCAAAAGGTCGAATTTTCAAATTTAACCTTAAAAATTCTCTGTTCCGTCTCTTTCAAATCCTGTTATCACTTTTATCCTACCGCCATATATAAAAACTCTAAATGCTGGATGAAAACGGGAGTGGCACTGCGTATATAGAGCAAAAGCTCGCCCCTTCCTCTCACGCTGTCAGACAATGTTGACTTCAAAGTTTTTCGGACTACCATCTCAATAATCCGAAACCGGGCGAGTTGGCCGTGCGGTTAGGGGCGCGCACCTGTGAGCTTATATCCGCGAGATATTGGGTTCGAACCCCACTGTCGGCAGCGCTGATGTTGGTTTTCTGTGTTTTCCCATTTTCACACCAGGGAAATGCTAACTAAAGCTGTACCTTAATGAAGGCCACGGCCGCTTCCTTCCCACTCCTAGGCCTTTCCTATCCCATCGTCACCATAAAACCTATCTGTGTCGGTGCGACGTAAAACAAATTGTACAAAAAAAAAAAAAAGAAGTAATCCGCTGGAATAGGCTATGTCTAACTTGTAGTAGGCTACGCTATGCATGGGAAGAGAAGTCTGAGGGAGTAAATTACAGTCCAGTGCAGTATTAAAGCGAGTTTGTTTCTTAAAATTTTCAATTATATTTTTCTGGCTTAAAATGTTTTCAGCTCATTGCCATGTGCAAAATGTTCTTTGCGACAGAATTCTTATCCGATTCACCTGAAATTTTCAGAGAATGTTTCAATATGTACAGACATGAAAAGCAATTGTGCTTTTTGTTATCAGTTGAATATTACCTTCATAGCGAACTAGATTTTTGTCTATTGTATGAATAACGAAAAATTGAAAATCTTGTATCTTTATAGTTTATTCCCGATTGCAAAACCCAGAGTTATTATTAATTAAGTGTGTGAGTATTTTTCAAAATTCTTCCAAATTATAGACGAAAAATAATTAAAACTGTCCCTGAAGGAGTATTTTCCGTAGAACATATAAAAAATAAATATTATTTGTTAATAACATTGCAATACATTAACTAATCAACTCCAAATTGTGTGTGGTTCAACATCAGACTCATTTATGTATGAATTTTAAATTTGGTTGTAATTAGTGGGAAATTTCAGTCATGACTCACTATAATTTAACTGCAAAGAGACAGGATGTCTCTTTGAAAGTATGTCCTTGTCCATCACAATGTAGTCACTCTTCTTGAAATACTGTAGTATTACGCACACGAATATGTAATCTTTTCAACTTACAAATAATGCAGCCGTTATTTCACTTATTTAATTATTAGAAAAGCCTTTTTCAGCAGAAAAATTAACTTATCGCTTGATATTAACCGTGTAAACTCTTGTGGCTCCATATTGTTTTACCGAAAACAGCGAACTGACAATCAACACCAACGTAAATGCATTTTCAGCACTTGAACAAGAAACGTATACTCACTGTTCTTTTCCGGGGATTTAAATTTTTGAACTCGGTGTCGATTTAAAAGGATACCAGATCTCAGGAGCATATCGTCGCTGTTCGAGTAAAGGGTCATATCTCACAATGCTCTTTCTATCCATTATTTTCCGTAGGACTGGTCACACCTTCCATCCACATATGGTTATGCAGTTCATGACAAGAGTTTTCGTTGTGTTCATTTCTTTATGCTGACGTGTAAAGGAAAATGAACCTTAAGTACATTATACTGTAAGAGTGCGTAAATAAGTCAGGCAAATACATTCCTAGAGTGCGGTACTGTAAGGTTCATATTCCTTTACACGTAGGCCTAAGCATACGAAAGTGTACACAACGAAAACTGTTCTTATGGACTGCATATCCATATGCGGCTGGCAGGCGTGACCAAGAAAATAATGGATAGGAAGAGAATTGGGAGATATGACCTTTTCCCCGAATAGCGATGGTATATATATTGATAACAACTATGATAAGAGATATTATATTGCAAATATGTTATTAAAATAATATTATTTTTTGAAATTTGGTGCAATGCGCATTTTGAAACTGAGAAATTGCAAACCGCTGGATAAACAAATGAGCCAGCAGAAGCCCTGAACCCAGACGGAGAGAACCTAGACACAAAAGCATGGGGCGAAGGCTTTCTAGCGTATTCTGTGACGGAAATGGGCGGGGAGTTTGTAAGGACAGGCGTGGAGTGGCTTGAGGGCATTTAACGTTAAGTGGTTCGACCCTAAGCAGGCGACTTGAGGTGCAGTATTCAACAGTCGTGATTCGAGAGTCAACGGTATGCACTCAATCGCATACAAATTGGCTGGCAAATAAATCTTTACTAATATCCTCATGTTCAAGAATCTATAAAAGTAAACTGTGGATAACCGATGGCCGAATCCTACTACCTGCACAATATGTTTATCTCTATTATTATTATTATTATTATTATTATTATTATTATTATTATTATTATTATTATTATTATTATTATTATTCAGTACTGAGGGATATTGTGCTAAGCTTTGCCTCCAATTTTTACCTGGTTTTAGGATATGTAATTTTCCTTAATGTACAGTCAGTTCGTAAGATAGAATTTTCCTTTCGACGACTTAATATTCATTCCCATCGAAATCATTCTCAAAATGCATATTCTATAAAATTCGCTTAGTTTCAAAACCAGGTACACTACAAATACCGAGCTCGATAGCAGCAGTCGCTTAAGTGCGGCCATTGTCCAGTATTCGGGAGATAGTAGGTTCGAACCCCACTGTCGGCAGCCCTGAAGATGGTTTTCCGTGCTTTCCCATTTTCATACCAGGCAAATGCTGGGGCTGTACCTTAATTAAGGCCACGGCCGCTTCCTTCCAACTCCTAGGCTTTTCCTATCCCATCGTCGCCATAAGACCTATCTGTGTCGGTGCGACGTAAAGCCCCTAGCAAAAAAAAAAAAAAAAAACTTCATGGAATGTAGTTATTGCATATTCATGAAAGTGTTTTAAATATGCTAGTGTTATATCGTGAGGTAATAGACAGTATATTCAGTAGATATCTGGATCTAAAAACAACGTACTTGCTTCTGAACTAATTAAGTCAATAAAGTTCGTTATTGGTTGGTAGTTTTGAATTTATGAACGAAAACATCACCCAAACAAAATTTCTCTGATGTTGCATTTAGAAAATTAAAATAATCAATCATATTAGAAGTTGACATTTAGGCCTATAATCATCAAAAATAATGTTATAGAGCCCATATTTCAGAAGCATGCTAACACAGACTGTCTTCGTCATTAATAGAAGGATGTTCAATATCAGCCTAAAATATTTGTGTTATATGACAAAGGTAGAAGAGATTTCCAGTCGCATAGTTGTTGACATTCTGACCAGATGACCGAAGTTCAAATTCCGGCGGATTCTTGAACGGAATATTTATTTAATAACATGCAACACCAGAAAGTGCATCCCACCTTGAACCTTGGGCCAGACACCAAAATACGCCAGGTGGGTTCCAATTACTCCAGAAATTGCTGGGATATGAAAATGTTTAATACCGTACGAGGAAAGTACTGTCTCAATAGATTTAAAACCTGGCGAGTTGGCCGTGCAGCTGTGAGCTTGCATCCGGGAGATAGTGGGTTTGAACCCCACTGTCGGCAGCTCTGAAGATGGTTTTCTGTGGTTTCCCATTTTCATACCAGGCAAATGCTGGGGCTGTGCCTTAAATAAGGCCACGACTGTTTCGTCGCACTCCTAGGCCTTTCCTGTCCCATCGTCGCCATAAGACCTATGTGTGTCGGTGCGACGTAAAAGCAAATAATAATAATAATAATAATAATAATAATAATAATAATAATAATAATAATAATAATAATAATAATAATAATAATAATAGTTTAAAATGTAGACTATATAAAGAGATTATGGAAATCCTGTCTGAGTAACTCTCATGGTAGAAGGGCTGATCATCTGTACCCAAGTCTGTGAGTTAGATCCCTGCTCATTCCGGTGGCTTTTGAAGGTACTCAAATACGCTAGTTGCCGGACTGAGTGGCTCAAACGGTTGAGGCGCTGGCCTTCTGACCCCAACTTGGCAGGTTCTATCCTAGCTCAGTCCGGTGGTATTTGAAGGTGCTCAAATACGTCAGCCTCGTGTCGGTAAATTTACCGGCACGTAAAAGAACTCCGGCGGGACTGAATTCTGGCACCTCGGCGTCTCCGAAAACCGTAAAAGTAGTTACTGGGACGTAAAGCAAATAACATTGTTAATACACTAACCTCGTGTCGGTAAATTTATCCGCATGTGAAAGAACTCTCGCGGGGCAAAATTCCGGCACCTCAGTGTCTCTGAATACTATAAAAGTAGTTAGTGGGGCGTAAAACAAATACTATTATGAGACGATGGAAAACAATTCCTAGGATGGGCACTAGTGGAATCGATCCTATTTTAATCTTATCACTACCTACGGCGTCCACTGTATCTTCTACCTCATAAAACACGCAGCTAACTCACTCAGTATTTTCATTTTTGTTAGTGTGCATTATGCTAATACTTTGGGTTCGAATAAGTCGTAAAGATGTGTCTATGAGCATGAGGCACCTGAAGGGTGTCATTACGATGAAGTGTAGACATGCTAGTTAGAATTTTGCAAACAATAGACTGAATTGCTATTATTTACCTCCTCCAGGAGTATGTTGGCGTGATACCTGCCTCGCCTTCCTGGGCCGCGCACTCTTTATCACATTTTCATACTTCCAGGGGCGATTTCAGATCAGCCTTAAAGCAAATAAGCTTAAATATAATGTAGAGAATATAATTCAGTTCTTCAATGAGTTTGCATTTGTAAAACAGAATATCAAGGAGTCGAGTTCTGATAATGTAGGCCTAATAACGTTATTGGTTTTATGTCCCGTTAATTATCCTTACAGTTTCAGAGGCACCGAGATATAAGAATTGTCTCACATGAGTTCTTTTAAATTAAATCTAAATTAAAAACGCTGTTTGCAATTCTTCCAGAAGTTCAAGACGCAGGTAAATGATTTTCATAATATTCGACATATTTGAGAAGAAATGAATTATTCTGATTTTCACTGAATCCCTACATTTGTTGGTCCCGAAAGTGAAGTGGAGGGAAAGAGCGTAATAATCGCGTAGCATTGTCAGTGTCTTCTCAACAAGGAGGTTGTTTTCGACCCTTGGCTATTGCATGTGGAATTTTTTTAAATATGTCCAGCTACATGGCTGAATGTTTAACGTGCTGGCTATTGGTGACAGGCGTCCCGGGTTCGATTCCAGGCAGGGTTTTGAATTTTAACCATCATTGGTTAATTTCGCTGGCACGGTGGCTGGGTGTGTGTGTGTTATCTTCATCATAATTTCATCCTCATTACGACGCGCAGGTCGCCTACGGGTGTCAAATCGAAAGACCTGCACCTGGCGAGCCGAACGTGTCCTCGGACACTCCCGGCACTAAAAGCCATACGCCATTTCATTTTAAAAAATATAAAATCACATCTCTGATGTTCTGATTTTACGTAAAACTGGAGGTCCCATGACTATGATAATGATGTTAACAGTTGTGTAAAACTACAAAGTTGCTTTTTGGAATGGAGAGGCTCTTTGCTGTCTATCCCTGCTGTATGTAAACTTACTTTGGTTCAAGAAACTGACTTTACTTCTTGGCCAAAAGTCTAATGGAAACTGGTAATTAAAGTAAGTAAGTAACATTCACTTAGTTTAAGATAACGCTGTTAAGTAGCCAGATCATTGCGACAAGTATCCGAAAACATTATTTTTCAATAAGATCTAATCATTTGATTTCATTACATTATAAATTAACGGTCAATATACTGTACTTTATGTTTCAATAGGGTCTCCCTAATCTCAAATTGTGAATCAGTGTAGCAGACTGAGAAAGGTTAGGAGCTTTCTGAGATGGTCCAAGTGCTTGTAGCGGTGTTCCGATGCTCCGTGAGATAACTGAGCATGCGCTCTATGCGCGAGCCAAATAAAAACACTGGCTAAGTTGTGTTTCTCTTTATTGCTGCTTCATAAAGCGAACTTTCATGTCTTGAATACTTTAACTGTTATAACATATTTATACATTTGATGTTCTTACGGCGTTTTATAAGGGAGATTAAATATGTGTGATTATAACACTCAGTGAGAAGGGAAACAGAATACTTCTGTGTGGCTACTGGCAAGCGTTGGTGTGAATAAAAGATAATACAAGTGTTCAAGGTTTAGTCATAAATTACAGAAATGTTTATGACTGGAATATGCCATCACTGAGCATCAAGGCACTATTAAGCAAGATAGTGGTCACGATAAGTATTCGTGTAAAATACAGTTCAAATTTTAGGATGTTCAGTAAATAAATAAATAAATAAATAAATAAATAAATAAATAAATAAATAAATAAATAATGTCCCGGGTTCTATTCTCTGTCGGGACAGGAATTTTAGCCGCGTTTCACTGATTTATCTTTCTCTATATAGACTTAATACGCATATTCCTACACACAAATCTCATCACACTACCAACCCATATAGAAACACAGAATAGTGAATGTATCATTTCTCATAGAGTTCGCATCAGGAAAGGAAACTGCGTTTAATCCACGTTGCAAACTGTTGGTAAAGTACTAGGAAAGAATTATTTCACTATTTGAGTTGCTTTTACCGCATACTTGTAAAACTCACTGAGACGATTCATCGACATGGCATCTTACACGACGTGCTAACACGTTGGGAGTGTCGTGCGGCATGTACAGGATGGCGGCACAGCTAATATTACTATTATTGGTTTACTCTTACGGTTTTAGCAGATGCCGAGGTGCCGGAATTTTGTCCCACAGGAATTATTTTATTTGCCAGTAAATCTACCGACACGGGGATGACGTATTTAAACGCCTTCAAATACCTCCCTGGACTGAGCCAAGATCGAACCTGTCAACTTGGGCTCAGAAAGCCAGCTCCCTAACCGTCTGAGCCACTCAGCCTGGCGCCGCCACTATTACGAGCTGACGCCATACCTAGGTCAGACTCTAGTTGCTAGGTACAATGGCACTTACAATTTACAGTGAGATACTGAAGGCTGTCGTCACACAAGTTTTCTAGAATTAATTTCGATTTTAAATTTTCCATATTTTGATAACGTACACCGGCTCAAGTACGCTTTAGAAACTCTAGACGCATCCGTACGTCAAATGTCTGTGAAAGTAGAGTTTCTGGCCATGATTTTGTAAACCATGTCTGTTACTTCAACAGGACCCTCAAATATTAGCCTTAATTTTAATACTAGCAAATGTACCCGTGCTTCGCTACGGTATTCTATATTCTATACGGATATCGAAGTAAATACTGTGCGTGCAGTAAATAAGATTGCATGTCCCTTAGCATTATCCGAGAAATAGCATGGTGAGGTCCCTATACGTTGTTTCCAGTGTAAACTGTGGGTTGCGGAGTTGTGATCATAACGGCAGGCTCACTTGCCTACTGCCATTCACAATCGAGTTGGGAAGTTTACATTATAATTGCAGGACCCATTGCCTACTGCGTGGTCACAATCGATTTAGGGAGTTTGCGTTAAAACGGCAGGCCCCCTTACCTACTTCCAGACAGATTTCACTTGAGGAGTTTTTATTATTACAGCAGGCAACTTCCCTACTACCAGTCAAAATTTAGTTGTGCACTTATCATTTTAATGACAGGCCATTTTCCTTCTGCCCTCCAGCTTAGTGCCAGTCGCACTGAGTTGGTGAGTTACCATTAAAATAGCAGGCCACTATGCCTAATGCTAGTCACATTTTAGATGGGTACATTTGTTCATAATTGCGGGCACCCTTAGCTACAGCTAATCACATTCGGGTAGGGGAGTTTTAAAGAAAATTGCACGCTCCCTTGCCTTCTGCAAGTCAAATCGAGAAGTGAATTATTCATTACAGTGGTAGGCCCTCCGTACTAATGCCAGTTACACAGGAGTTGGAGAAGGACCCCATTCCTACCGCCAGTCAAAGTCTGTGTGGGGAGTACTGATTACAATATCAGACACACCCTTTCTCGATCGCTACAAATCGACATCAATGAATATATATAGATCGACATACGAAAGTATATACATGTTTAAATTATTGCAGACCTTCACTTACAGATTAACTGTTGTTAAACGGTACGTCGTATCGACAAGGAATTGTACCATAAGACGTGGTATTTAGTAGACTAAATGGCTGGTCCTATGATATTTTCTCGCATTTCTTCTATTCATCGGTCAGATTGAGTTAGAAACATTGAATACGTTGAAATTTGTGTAAGGTTATCTTACAATGCGTTACTTTTCGGATAATTAAGTGACATAGCATTTGGCTCACATATGGGTATTTGGTGGGCCAATGTTCGTGTAGAGTTTGATGATTCTATATTTCCTGTAAGTCATTGAAAGTATGAATTATGCATGTAAAAAGTCCAAATTTACTTAAAATCGAGAAATATAGACGAATCTAACGTATAAGGGATACACATACGACGAAAAGTCATAAGACCAAGGTTGAAGATCACTCCAAATTGAACGGATATTGTGCCATCCGTTATGTGAAAGGACTTTCCGTTTATCCCACGAAATACCTCGAAACGAAGGTCTGCACCATCATTAAAATTGACTTAATATTTCGATATTTTTCGGGGATAAAACGTGAACAATTTGACGATCTTGGAAGTTGTCCGTCCGTTACAGTCTAAAACGTATAATTTTGCCAAATTTAAATTTCCTTGCTCGTCTTGCAGATTATGCTGCAATCTGAATTTTGGGTGAGGGAATTAAAAATTATGACTTTCAGGAAAGTACAGAAAAAATATGCAGATGGTCATTATTACCCGTCAAACGTGTAGCTGTATGAAAACGTCACCAAAATAGACAATGTACAGACACATACAGTCGTTACGATTTTATTTATATAGATAGATAAGGAATCTGCTTCAGCGGACCTTTGGGGCTACGTCCGCTGGACTTAACCTGCAAAACCGACCGTTCATGATATCTCACTTATTAAACCTCCTGTAGAAAAGTTCACATGAGAAAAAAATGTTTTTGAAATGGATTTCCATTAAAGAATGTAGATTTCAATTAATTTCGGATGTACGTGTTTTGAGGCAGTAAACTTAGGTATTCAGAAATAATATTGGCCCTAAAACCTACTCGATGACAGGTAGCTTTAAATATCAAGTTTGGTAGAAATATATTCAGTGGTTTTCAAGTTATATGAACTCACACAATCAAACAGATAAGCAAACAGACACCAAAGCTAAGAAATGTGCAGATGGTCATTATTACACCTGAAACAGATAACTGTACGGAAATTCCCCAAATATAGTCAGTGTACAGGCAGACGGTCGTTACGATTGTATTTAGATAGATGGCAGATAAGCATGGGCACGTCCGTAAGTGCAAACCTTCATTTCGAGATTTACTGCACCTAAACGGTAGGCTACATCATAACAACAAACGGTTTGCACCCTCAGACGTCCCTTTTATCGCTCTACATGTTTGGTCTAAAAAAAATTTCTCGTATCTCCCATATTTATGTGTTCGATTCAGTTACGATACTTGAATGGGTTGAAATTTGGGTACATTTTTAACATTTTACATTATTTTTCACATACTTATGTGGAAGCTAGAATCATGAAATTTGGTTCGCATATAGCCATTGGTTGTGTCAATGTGCGTGCCAAATTTTATGACTCTTGCTTTCCTATAAGTGTGTCAATCTAGGTAACATACGTGTAAAAAGCACAACATTTACGAAAAATAGAAATATACAGCCAAATCTACCGTATAACGGAGAGAGAGAGACGGCAAAATGTCACAGGACCAAAGTTGTAGATCACTCCAAATTGAACGGAGATTGTCATATCCATTTTGTGATAAGACTTACCGGTTAGCCGAGAAATACCTCGAAACGAAGGTCTGCACCGTCATTAAATCGCCTCCATATTTCGATATTCTTCGGCATAAGAAAGTGAAAAATTATAAGATCTTGGAAGTTTTCTGTAGATTACCGCCTAAAACGTATAATTTTGCTTAATTTCAATTTTCCAACTCGTGTGGCAGATTATGAGGTAATCTGAATTTTGGGCGAGGGGGTAAAATTTAGGACTTTCAGGAAACTATAGCTAAAAATATGCAAATGGTCATTGTTACCCCTTAAACGGAAATCTGTAAGAAAATTTCGCCAAAATAGTCAATGCACAGGCACACGGTCGTTACGATATGTTTATGTAGGTAGATAAGGAATCTGCTCCACATATAACACCTTTTGGGCTATGTCCGCTGGACTTAGCCTGAGAAACCGACCTTTCGTGATATCTCCCTTATTAATCCTCTTGTTGAAAAATGCACAAAAGAAAAATTCAGAATTGGATTTCCATGAATTTTGGTCGATTTCCAGGCAGGTTGGTCTTGTACTTCATATATTGTGGGAGAGTAAAATCACCATTTCGTTTCCCTATAAAACCCCAGTCGATTCCGGGAATTTGAAATGGTATTGACCTTAAAACCTACCCTTGGATAGGTGGATGCTAAATATAAAGCTTGGCTCAAATATCTTCGGTAGTTTTCGAGTTGTAAGGAATACGCTTTACACGCACCCACTCTTGCGTTAAGTCCGGTGGGACTTGTAATGATATCTCCCGTATTAATCCTGGTATCGAAATGATGCACATGTGAAAAAAAAAGGATTAGAAATTAATTTCCATTAAGGCAGGTAGATTTCCATTAAGTTTGGTTTTGTATATTTTGAGGGAGTGTAAAATCACGGTTTCGGTTTCGTATAAATCCCCAGTCAGTTCAGGGATTTAGAAACAATATTTACCCTAAAAACAACCCAAGGACAGGTGTATTCTAAATATTTATTTATTTATTTTTTATTTATTTATTTATTTATTAAAAAGTATTTCTGCCTACTTAAAAACTATTTTCCACGCGACGTCTTCTGCGCCACTTGACCAGTAGTTTTCAAGTTATAGAAGGACAGACAAACCGACAAACAGACACCTAAGCTAAAAATTGTGCAGATGGTCATTATTACATCTGAAACACTACGGAAATTCTGGCAAATAGTCAATGTACAGACACACAGTCGTTACGATTTTATTTACATAGATGATATACATTTTAAAAATATATGTAATTCAAATATCGCTGAGTGTTGGCGCATAATTTTTAATCAGTGCAGATGAGAATTTGATTTCTTAATGCCCAGCCCGCACTCCGACAAAGTGAGATGGGAAATTGTGCTATCTGGTGCCAACCTAAAATTGAAAATTCATTTTTGACTGAGTGGCGCTAAAACACTGTCATGCCGAAACAAAACAGACTCAGTAGTGCTATTACATTGTCCCAAGAGGTCATGTGGCGCAGAAGATGTCGCGTAGAAAATAGTTTTTAAGAAGGCAGGAATACTTTTTCATAAATAAATAAATAAATAAATAAATAAATAAATAAATAAATAAATAAATAAATAAATAAATAAATAAATAAATAACCTACGCTTGCTGTTATAGATTCACCTATTATGTTAGTAGATGCTAGCTATTTTGAATCTGAAGCTGAAACAGTTTGTTGGCACAAATTAAACTCTTTCCTCCAAGATACCGTAATCCATCCGCGATGAGTCTGACATTTATAACTTAAAGGCGAAATGTCTAATCTCAACCAGATGTTGATATCTTTACTATGTAATTGTGTGATACGTCACCTCTATATTTGGTTATTTGCTATAAACATTTATTTGCTGTCACAGTTCACGCACTGCAAGTGAGAGAATTACAACTGCTCTCTGACATTTGATCTGTCAACTTGTCGGAGATAGCACTGGTGTTAACTCAAGGATACTAGCAACACTTCTATTGTATGTGCGATTGAGTGACATCATTGTAGCATTATGATACTCATAACAATAATAATATTACCGGGTAGGCTATGTGATACGTGTCGTGTATTTGGAAGCTTGCCTTTTGGAGTTGGAGTTTGAGCCCCATCAATCGCATCCGTGAAAATACCGGGCTGTAACTCTCACATCCTATTTTGTAGTACAAGTTAGCTCCAATTTATTCGATTCATGAGAGTGTTCCTATTCAGAAACGTCTTCCAATAATTCGCTTGACCCAGCAAGTCGCCGTGCGGTTAGGGTCGCGCAGTTGTCAGCTTGCATTCGGGAGATAGTGGGTTCGAACTCCACTATGGGCAGCCCTGAAGATGGTTTTCCGTAATTTCCCATTTTCACACCAGGCAAATGCTAGGGCTGTACCTTAATGAAGGTCACGGCCGCTACCTTCCCAGTCTCCTACACTTCCGTCGCCGAAAATACCTTCGATGTGTTAGAGCGACGTTAAACAAATAGCAAAAAAAAGTAATAATAATAATTCACTTACTATCACACCAAGAAATAAAACTGCCGGTATATTCCTTGTGCAATAATTAGGAGGAATCTGGGATGAACAACGTTAAAGATATTTGCCATTTATAGAATGCAAAATGTATATGAATTCTTTTTTTTTTCTAGTTGCTTTACGTAGCACCTGCACAGATAGGTCTTATGGCGACGATGGGAGAGGAAAGACTTAGGAGTGGGAAGGAAGCGGCCGTGGCCTTAATTAAGGTACAGCCCCAGCAACTGCCTGGTGTGAAAATGGGAAACCACGGAAAACCATCTTCAGGGCTGCCGACAGTGGGGTTCGAACCTACTATCTCCCGAATACTGGATACTGGCCGCACTTAAGCGACTGCAGCTATAGAGCTCGGTATATGGATTCAAAGTAAGTATATTGTATTGATAGCTGGGAACTGATCTTCTTGTATAAATAAGCAGTCTATAGTTTCCTTGAATTTAGTAATCATATTTCTTAAGTACTAGCTGGTGTGCCCGTGCTTCGCTACGGCATTCTACATCGTATATAGAATTCTAGGTTAAGTAGTATACAGCTCTTAACGTTACCCTAGAAACACGACGGGGAAGTCACCAAACATCTTTTCACATATGAAGACTAGGTTAGGGAAATTTTATTGTAATGGTAGGCCTTCTTGTTTACCATCGGTGACAAACAGGTTGACGAGTTCTCATTATAATGGCAGACACTCAATCTTCACCTGCCTTTTTACATCCTCAGAAAGACTGTCTTAGCGGTTTTCTCAACTGAAATGAACATAGATCATTACAATGACGTCAGTAGGAATGGCGCGGTTAAAAGCAATGCTTTCATATGAAATACTGAATCAAATTAATAACCACACATTTTCTCACTTTTAACGAACAGTACTACGCTGCCGATATAACAGTCCAAAGTTCCAGAGCTGGAATGACCCACCCGCAGACAGCCGTGATCCGTGAACACTCTTAGTCTTTCCGGCGGTAGGTGGGGGTAGGGGGGAGGGGGTCGAATAGTGGAAAGTCCCAGGGCAAAACTATTCCCTTTCACTAATCTGTTTTTTAGGAGTCAGAGAATCTCAGTTCACTACACTGGCGGCGGACAAATCTATCTGACTTGGAGGCAATGTTTTCCTCCAAGCCAGAGGAGAAACCCGCTCTTCACTGCTAATTTGGAAAAACATTAATGTAGAATTAAATAAAATTGAAGTGGAAGAAGCCTTTCTTAATAAATGGCTCTATTCAGGGTTGAATTTTGAGTTTAGTGAATTGTGGTGCTATAATTTGGAATAGGTCTAAATTGTAATTCTAGACTACTACTGCTACTAAGTGAACCTCTGCCTTAAGTGTGCACACTGCTCATTCAAAACAGCACGTCAGAGTAGGGATCGAATAGCTGGAATACTATGATGAACCAGTGTGTCACGTACCAGCAGTATCAGAAAATGTATGAATCAGAGGAATGGTATGCTAAATAAGAAAGTTGTCTAACTCCCCAGCTATCCGCAGGCAGGCTGTTATACTCTGTATGCAGCAGTAATCCCATCTATCGGAGTTGAGCGGCAGCATAAGAGACAAAGAACATCACAAAAAACAATGGTCGATGTAATGTTGTATTGCTGATCAATATTATTCACTTTCGATATTTCAGGGCTTCACATTTAGTTTTCTTCCGACTCTGAAATACCACTCTTATCATAGTCGGTACGGTAAAACTGAATAAAACATAAATGATCAGAAATTGTATTCTCTGTAACTTTTGTTATGTAGTACTTTTCGATAGGACCAATAACATAGGTATTTAAAAATTAAATTTTAGGCGCCTCCCCCCTAAACTACAATTTCGTCCAGGTTGAATACAATTGTTTATAGCTTAGACTGTAGTTTCTTATTTCTCGACTCTGTATACCGATTTTCATTAAATTCTGTTAACCCATTTTCTCGTGGCCCGGCGTAGATATGGACTTAGGAACAATAATACAAATTCATGAATATTTGTGCTATCATAGCCGGTACAATAAAATGTATAAGACATAAATGATCAGAAATTTAATTCTATGTAACCTTAGTTATGTAGTATTTATCGATAGGACCACAATATTTGAGATTTTTTTTTTTTTTTGCTAGTTGCTTTTACGTCGCACCGACACAGATAGGTATTATGGCGACGATGGGATAGGAAAGGCCTAGGAGTTGGAAGGATGTGGCCGTGGCCTTATTTAAGGTACAACCACAGCATTTGCCTGGTGTTCAAATGGGAAACTACGGAAAACCATCCTCAGGGCTGCCGACAGTGGGATTCGAGCCTACTATCTTCCGGATGCAAGCTCACAGCCGCGCGCCTCTAACCGCACGGCCAACTCGCCCGGTGAATTAAATTTTAGGCCTTCCCCTAAACTACCATTTCACTCAGCGTGAATAAAATAATTTATAGCCTAGATTGTAGCAGATCATTCCCCGACTTTACATATTGATTTTCATTAAATTCCCTTCAGCCGTTTTCTCATGATGCGTGTACATACCTACAGTACATACATACATACATACATACATACATACATATAGACAGAAATTACTGAAAAGTAAAAAGTGCATTTTCTTGTTACTGTGGACATGACCGATACAGAAATACCATTCTTTTCAAATTCTGAGCAATCTGCAGAAAAAACTCTTATTATACAGTATATGTATATAGATTTCCATCACCGGAAGTATTTTCAGGTCCATGTTCTCAGAACTACGGTGACATACTGAAATTCCAAAATAAATGCGTTCTTTTCGAGCCCAAGTTCACTTCGGAAAGCCATATTTAGATCGTCCTTTAGTCCAAAATTCGCCTTGTTCTGTCAGGTATGAAAACTATCATGTATTAATATACTGAATTGCAGAAAGCACTCATCAAAACGATATATTACTTGTTCATGAGGTTTTTTTTTACAAGTTGCTTTACGTCGCACCGACACAGATAGGTCTTATGGCGACGATGGGACAGGAAGGGGCTAGGAGTGGGAAGGAAGCGGCATGGTCGTAATTAAGGTACAGCCCCAGTATTTGCCTGATGTGAAAATTGGAAACCACGGAAAACCATCTTCAGGGCTGCATACAGTGGGGTTCGAACCCACTATCTCCCGAATACTGGATACTGGCTGCACTTGAACGACTGCAGCTATCGAGCTCGGTTCCGGGAGTTTTAAACTGTAAAAAAAAAAGACATATCCACGTCGCTAGAAACGAGAATATATTTATTTTTATGATTACCTTGCATCTCTACAGATCCTTTTCGTACTTAGCCTGCTTTTATTCACGAATGATATTAGCCTGTTTCCCATTTTTAACGTGTTAATAAAACGACTTGGATGTCTGTACGTATGTATGTATGTATTATTATTAGTCTATTAATATTCTACATATTAATTAATTGCAATTGATATACTAAGTGCATAAGTGTAGACTTTTGTTTCTTCAATTCTCCATTATTGTTACCCTATATTATATATATGTTAATGCCGATAAGATCAAAAAATTCTGATTTATATCGTTACAAAGAACAAAACAGAAGATGATGGGGGGGTCTGCACAAGCATTATTGCTTCAATAAACTGAGTTACTAATTTATTATGCAAACAAATCGCCAACTAAGTGGAATTCGCTGTAACGACGTAGTGTTCTCTGAGCAGCTCTTAATCACAGCCACCCCCATCAATATTGAGTTAGCACAACAAGTGGAATCACAGCCACTTTGATCGCCGATCAAACAGAGGTAGACGAAGATTAATAGCTTGTCCCGTTACCGAAGTACACGTACTCAATTTCTCCACGTCTTACCATTGTTTTCATAATAAAATTAATGTGCACTTTAACAAGTCACAAACCATGTTTTCTTCATCAGATACAAACAGTAAATAACGGCTCGTTAAGCTGTTTGTTACATTGCGTCGTAAAATACTGGGAATAATTCGAGAAAGTGGGAAGCGCGTTGGCGTAGTAGTTTAGCATCTAGATTCTTGGTCTCAAGTACCAGCGAATTCGGGTGGCGTTTCCACTGAGACCAGCGTGTGGCAACAGGAAGTACATCCTGTAATAAATCCTTAGTCAAGCTCATATATTGAGTCTGGGTGCTCCATCAGCTTTATTTAAACATGGGAAGATAGTGTTGAAGGAAAGTAATCGAGGAACTACTTTGCTTACTAGGTAACTCTGAGGTTGGCTTCTGCGATATTTTGGTATATGTCTTTTCACGAGAGTTTAATCCTGATGTAAACAAATAGGCGGAGCACGTTGTCTTTGCACGTGGGCACGGACGTAGTTGATTGGAGGAGCAACCGTCGTACTCACTCGACTGTATGCGAGCCCGAAGGAAAGTGGTACGTGGCATTAATTTTATTTTATTTTAGTTTATTACATTTAGAGGGTTTGAAGAGTATGTAATCAAATTAAAATATGGTTGTCATATATACCGGTATATATATGTTCTTATATATAAAATAGTGATTAAATAACGAGAAATGAAGGCACAAGGCGTGGTGTAATACAGGAAGTCGTCTCGTAGTGAGGGAAAGTCGCAAGCTGTACAGTGCGGAGATAAGGTGTTGCATCTTGAGCAGCAGTCATTATCAGTATTCTACCGAGCTCGATAGCTGCAGTCGCTTAAGTGCGGCCAGTATCCGGTATTCGGGAGATGGTGGGTTCGAGCCCCACTGTCGGCAGCCCTGAAGATGGTTTACCGTGGTTTCCCATTTTCACACCAGGCAAATTTTGGGGCTGTGCCGCTTACTTCCCATTCCCAGGCCTTTCCTGTCCCATCGTCGCCATAAGACCTATCTGTGTCGGCGCGACGTAAAGCAACTAGAAAAAAAATGTCAGTATTCATAGTGAGGGAAATGGAGCAAGAGGTGGGACCATCGCGTGTAGTGAAGCACAAAAGAGGAAAACCGCTCAGCAGTGACCATAGGCAGTGCACTGTGAATGTGTTAAATGAACTAAGCGTACAGAATCCAGGTGTAGTCGTTTACTCAGAAATTCAGATCTTCGCACTGTTATCGTAGGGCCTATGCGATGCGCAGCCCTCTATATCCGAACACGAGACGTTGACCGGGTGGAGGTCGGTACTACACACTTAGCGAATCACAATTCTTTTTTTGGCGGAGGTGTGGACATATGATGTTTACATCAGGATTAAACTCTCGTGAAAAGACATATAGACAAGTCATTAAACGTTTCACTAACTGAGGTTTTCAGGGACCCTGGAAAATGCAGGGCTAAGGAACAAGCCGTGGCCTTAATTATGGTACAGCAACATTAAGTGCCTTGTGTGAAAATTGAAAGCCACGTGAAATCATGTCCAGGGCTGCTAACGATAAGTTTCGAACCCACCATGTCCCGAATGCAAGTTTCCAACTACGTGAAGACATTTGTTACAGAATTCAATCCCCGCACAATCGATTACAATTTATGACAGCAATATACATTTTACAGCCTCATTATTGTAGAACTTACGAATATTTCTTGACTTAGTTTTTCACTGTTTTACTACTTGGGTAACTTTTAAATATACCTTGAGTTTGAAAATATACTTTCTTAGCCTTAATATTCTTCGCTTCCCGAATCCATCTGTAGGTTATATCCTGTTTATAGTGTCTTCTATTATAGGATAGATGAAGCTTTTCCGCTTGCTTTTATTGACTTATTTTCATGAGCAATTCTAGATACCAATCTTTATGCAGCCAGTCCCTAGTATGAATGTATTTAAAATATACTTGGTAAGGTTTCTGTGGAATTGGTAGATTGGCAATGAATAATATTTTCTGTCACATTGAGGAAAGGACCGGGAAACTATATCCTTCCTCATTTTCCCTCGATAGCTGCAGTCGCTTAAGTGTGGCCAGTATCCAGTAATCGGGAGATAGTGGGTTCGAGTCTCATTGTCGGCAGCCTTGAAGATGGTTTTCCGTGGTTTCCCATTTTCACACCAGGCAAATGCCGGGGCTGTACCATAATTAAGGCCACGGCCGCTTCCTTCCAACTCCTAGGCCTTTCCTATCCCATCGTCGCCATAAGACCTATCTGTGTCAGTGCGACGTAAAGCAAGTAGCAAAAAATAATTTCCCAGAATGCCTCTTCAGTGACACATTGACATTTTATGGCAGCTAATGGTGCAAGTGTTGGGAATCAACCATCCTTCGGGCTGCAGATGCTACGTATACACTTGCATAGAGTAGAACTCCGTTTATCCGAACTCCAGCCATCTGGATCGCCAAATATGCGGATCGTTGTCAGGAAATATATCGCGCTGCCAAGCCGAGCGAGGCATTCGCATGTCGTGACACTACCTTAAGGTGGATGGAGCTGGCCCCGCGGTATAGGGGTAGTGTGCCTGTCTCCTACCCAGAGGCCCCGGGTTCAATTCCCGGCCAGGTCAGGGATTTTTACCTGGATCTGAGGGCTGTTTCCTGATCACTCAGCCTGTGTGATTACAACTGAGGAGCTACAAAGCCAAGAATAACGGCCGAGAGGATTCGTCGTGCCGACCACACGTCGTCTCGTAATCTGCAGGCCTTCGAGCTGAGCAGTGGTTAGTTGGTAGTCCACAGCCCTTCGGGGCTTTTGCGCCATGGGGTTTGGATGGAATGACAGCCTGAGGGCGATCGTGTACAGGTTTTCATTTTCATGCGTATGTGGGATCTCGCTGCTCGCAAACGAGTTTCTTCGTTAAAGCAATTACTTTTGTTGAACATGTTCAAGTAATTTTTATAGAATTTTTTACACCCAATTGTTCAGTGTTTGTACACTACTTTAATGTTCAAAGTACTTTATTACAGGGCTGTAATGTGACTCCAATTCGCTTTATTATTACAAAAACAATTAAAAAGTGATGTTACTGTAAATATTGCATTATCTTTCAAACAATTGTCTTAACTGAATGTTTAATTCAATTATCCATATTCCTGCATGTCAGATTCACGTCCGACACTTACAAATCCAGATAATTGGAGTTTTAGTGTACATACATACATACATACATACATACATACATACATACATACTTTCGAAATTCCGTTCCCATTCTTCTTCCCGGTTACCAATGTGTATGCTTTAATAAAAGGCATCGATATGGTGTAAGGCCTAGCAGAAGTAACTGGAAGAATTACCAGACTGAGCTAGGAACTCGGAGTCACAATCTCACGCTCTCCAATTGAGAAAAAAATCAAGCTGTTGGTGTCGTAGCCATGGGTCTCAACTGAGAATCCATGGGAATCATAGGCTGGGAATACCGTGGATATATTATATCTCCCACCCTCAGGGATTTTCTGCTAGAACTGAGGCTCAGGAAAGTCCTCAAGGCATCGGTTAACTGTATTTTACCAAAATTTATGAACATACGATGTGTACACGTACGTTAACATTTTATATACCATCATGTCTTACGAAAACTTGCATTGATATATTCTTAAAGGCTAATAACGAACTCCAAACCCAAACAGGTTCTTCAGTAACAACGTTCATTTGTGGCAAATAGATGAGATAAACACAACATCTTATAGCTAGCTTTAAAACGTTACGACAAGAGTATACGACACTTTCTCAAATTAACTCAACTTTAGTGTACGGTTCTGATAGCTGGGTTAGCCGACCAATAAGTAATTACATTTACCGAGGACATCGGAGCAAGTATTGCACATAACTTGGAAACTTAATTGAAACCTTGGCTCTCGAGGTGAAAGGTGAGTGAACTATGTGTAGTTACAGAAGTTAAGCAACACAGTTTCAATCCTGCCCTCAGAATCAAGGATGTGAAACCTTACTTTTAAAATCGCATTAATTGCGAATCTTGCTAGATTTGTTTTTTGTTGGTTTTTCTCATAGTTCACTCAGCCTTCACAACATTCAATTAATTATTATAATAATATAATATAATATAATATAATATAATATAATATAATATAATATAATATAATATAATATAATATAATAATTATTATAATTATAATTATAATAATTATTATTATTATTGTACTGGGAGGTACACTTCAACTCCGCTCATTCAAAAGAAGCGCCTTAAGGAACGATATCTCTCCTACAAAACGTGAAACACCTACGGCATGAAGTTGGGACATTGACCAAGAAGATGTCGCCAGTGAATTATTGAGTAATGTGTTATTTTAAAGTTGCCTAAACTGACTGGACTTATTTGCTTTGGTTTTGGTTTTCGTCAAGAAGTTTAAACTTTTCTCCATAAATGTCATTACAAGAAAACTGAGGTCATGCACTCTGGTGTAAGGTAAAAGAATCAGTGATTTAAGGAAGTTTTGTGTTATTATGTTTTCTCAACTGAATTAATTTTCATTTATTTTGTTATTTCATAGTTTGCAACACTTCTTGCTCACTCCGCCAGATTTTGAATCTGGCCAATCTCTAATTTTCTGTAAATATTTTTCAGCCAATCACTGGCTTCTTGTAGGTTTTTTTGGTTAATCCAATAAAATTGAGAGGGCGTGTCCGGATTTCCTCCAGAACCCTCTCGAACCGTCCCATTGGGTATATAAGCTTCGGCTTTTCAGGCTACCTTGTCTTTGGATCACCGTATTTCTGAGAGTGTGTTAAGATAGACTTACACGAGGGGAAGGTTGAAATTTCTAACTATGTAACCACCTGTTTTCTAAAATGTAAACTTTCTTCCGGCTAATGTAAAATTTCATAAAATCTTAAATTTTAAATCGGGGATGGAGAGTGCGTTATACTCTCGAGTTCCCCTTCTACTTAGTTTGAGGTGACTATGATTTTGTGACCATTTCTATTTTCTGTAAAGCGTAATTAACCTTCATTCTAGTCACCTCAGTAGCTTGGGATTAGCCTCTGCACCATCGGGCCGAGAGCCCAATTAGGGTTTTATATTTAATTTTCGAGGAGATCAAGTGTACGCCTCCATTCATTTCGTGTTCGGACCAGTAATCTAACCTGTTTTTCTCTTCCACGAAGGCCCAGTAGTTTGGACAATAGGTACCCCTGTGTAAAATTGTGACTTGTAGGTTGGGCCTACAGAGGCCGGAAACTGTATGATGTTGTGTAATGTCGCCTTGAGTAGGCTGTAAGAAATTGGGAGCGCAGTCTCCTTGATTAATGTTGGAGAGCATGTAAGCTCTTTTCTGAGATTTCTGTAACACTGAGGGGTGCCTCTGGAAGGCTAGAGATTTGTAACCTTTGGAGCAAAGTGCTCTTGAAATAGGAGATTTCAGTCCTTATCTAAATAATACCAAATTTTCGAAATTGTAAATTTGTAAACTTCGGTCTTGAAGCCCAAAAATCTGTTAAATTCCCTAATCCTGGGTTTTCCCATTTTTGTTTCAAGATTCCTATTTGTACCGGTCACCCTGTTACTTCACCAAGCAAAAAATTTTTAAGTTTGTCATTGAAAAAGAAATATAACCTATGTTAAAGTTTTAAACTTAATCTTTGAAATAGTAGATAGACCCATTCCACCCAGCACCTTCTTTCACCTCTTTCTGCTCCACGGAAACTCCGTAACAATTATTATTATTATTATTATTATTATTGCGTATGGACCCTGTTGAATCACGCTTTACATTTATGATTCGCCTTTTTAACAGACCATATTGCTTTCATTCTTTCACTGTGTGCCTGTTTCCTTTCTTCTGACCACTTAGTCCCCGATCTTTTAGGGACTTCATTCTCTGACTTTACTACCCAACTATTTGTCTTGTGACGGTAAATGTTTGTCCAGTATTTCTGATGGTTCTATCTGGGCCTTTTCCAGATCATTTTTAACATCTTGTGTCCATAGTACGTTCTTCAGTTTTTCAGTATATGTTAAAATCTTGTGGGTTAGCCTTGAAGACGATAGTCTGTGAATGTGTCCATAGAATTTCAGTCTTCGTTTCCTGACGTCTGCGGAAAGGTTGGACAGTCTTTCCGTAGCTTTGCATGATTTGAGCCTATACCCTTCTTCTTTTTTCTCTGGGCCCAGAATTTTCCTCAAGATCTACCTTTCCTTCTTCAAGATGCTTTCCAGATCCGTAATTATTATTATTATTATTATTATTATTATTATTATTATTATTATTATTATTATTATTTCCGTTCTCACCCTTCGTCCTTATTCTTGTGTGAGCTAAAGGTTACAATCAAGTCTTTAGTATTGCGAAAGAGTGACATTCTATTCTATGACATCTATACAGTAATTCCTGCTATACTGACTTACACGTATCGTTTTCACACCTGGTTGAACAGAAACAGTAACAACAACGGCAACACCACCAACGATAAATTTCTGTTGAACGAGGCCAAATTAACAAGTGCACAAAGAGCTACTACCAGCATAACCTGGATGATAGAGTTCAGGCTATAAGTTAATGCAGCATTCAGTAAACCTGTCTGTGGGATCAGAAACTGCCAGCTAATTATATTGTCTGATGAATGAGACGGAATTCCTTACACCTTGTTATTATTATCATTATGAATATGTATTTAATGTCTATATTATACTGTCCCAGAACTAACAGACAAGTACCCCTCGTCCCAGCCTGCTCCAATCATATTAGAAAAATTACGACATAATTTACGCCTCAGCAAGCGTAAGACTCTTATTAAAAATTCTAAAGCGATAAAATAAAAATAAATTGGCCTTTCGTATGTATAGAGGAAGTTGAAAATATCACCAATAGTGCTATATAAGACCTTGAGCAATAAAGGGGTGCATAGAATGGAGTAAGGTATTTTGTAGATGACGACTGAAATTGCTGTCAGTCGGAAATTTTCCATATACATTCTGTCATAGATACGTAAGCTTGGTCGTGACAGAAGTATATTGGAATAAGAAGAAGTGAATCACAGCAGAAACCTTATGTCTATCAGGTACATAGTCTCCTGGTTATTCGTAGAAGACCGGAAATATGGAATGTTGTGGTCTACGAATTCAAATGGAAAGTGATCAATGTGCATAAATATTTAACACTAGCAGAAGTACCCGTTCTTCGTACGGGTTATCAGAAACTGGCTTTAGTTACTCATACTATCGGTGTGACTGACTTCTTTAGATATTTATATCACTGGTGTATTTACTTAAGTACGTAGAAATTATTTGTCATGTTTGGAATTATAGTGTAAGTATCTTCTTCTTTTCTTCATGGGGGCCTCTAAATATTAGTTCTTAATTAGCGTCGACCTCTAAGATCTTTTGCTACCATGATTTTCCTTCATTCCCACCTAGATATACCTGCTCCCTTCACAAAGCTGCAGCTTTAGTGTAAGTATACTTCCGCTAGATAGTACCACAAATATAAATATTACCGGGCGAGTTGGCCGTGCGCGTAGAGGCGCGCGGCTGTGAGCTTGCATCCGGGAGATAGTAGGTTCGAATCCCACTATCGGCAGCCCTGAAAATGGTTTTCCGTGGTTTCCCATTTTCACACCAGGCAAATGCTGGGGCTGTACCTTAATTAAGGCCACGGCCGCTTCCTTCCAACTCCTAGACCTTTCCTATCCCATCGTCGCCATAAGACCTATCTGTGTTGGTGCGACGTAAAGCCCCTAGCAAAAAAAAAAATAAATATAAATATTACTGAACGTATTTGTTTTATCCGACATTTCGTAACTATTACAAATGATCAAGGAAATACGCGATGCATAAAAACTACTATAATTATCGAGAATTATAATTCTCAGGGCTTGTCACTCATGTCGCACATCATATAATGAATCTGAGTATAAATGTTGAGAAATTGCCATGGTTACGGCCGTTCGTTTCTTTATCCGATTCCTAGAGCAGGGGTAGTGTGGTTCCAACACCTCCACAACGATTGGTTTTTGGGCCTTAAAACATTGTTTACGGACCCGTAGGATTTACCGAGCTTTGTTCTTTGCGTCAAGGGGCTTAAAATGAGCTTTGTCTCGTCCTTGTACGACAAATTCGATTGCGCCTATATTAGCCTATTACTTTAATATGTTTATATATCCCCCCCCCCCGACGCCCCCCTCGAATTGTTTTGAAAATGAAATACAACCAATGTTACTGGCAATGTAGCTTTCTATAGGTGAAGTAATTTTTAAATTCGGTTTAGTATTTTTTGAGTCTATCCGTTACAAACAAATTTTTCCTGTTTATAATATTAGTATAGAAGTATAAATTACATCCCTTCACATACGGTTGATGTCAGGAAGGGCATCCAGCCGTAAAACAGGGTCATATCCACATGTGCTACGCAGTTCGCACTCGCAACCCCACACGTGTGGGTAAAGCGATAGAAGAAGAATATACTCATTTTAAAATTTCACCCGCTTTTTTCATTCTTTTCACCCTCTTAAGTGGCTTTTCCAAGAAAGTGTGTTCATTTTTAAAGGAGATTCCATGTACCAAATTTTAAAGTCTGTAATTCATTTTTTGAGATATATGTATCCTGTCATAAATAATTCAACTCCTTCCTCACTTATTTTCACACCCCTCCCCCTTAAGTGGATTTTCTGAAAACGAATATTTGCTTTCTTTTATTTTTAAAGGGGATTCCAAATATCAATTTTCATGTCTATAAAATGTTAGGATTTTGTGATTTATTGTGGACTAGCAAATGTACCCGTGCTTCGCTACGGTATTCTACATTGTATACGGATATCGATGTAAATACTGTGCGTGCAGCAAATGAGATTGTTTTAAAATTGCATGTCTCTTAGCCTTATCCGAGAAATAGCATGGGGAGGTCCCCATACGTTGTTTCCAATGTAAAGTGAGGGTTGCGGAGTTGTGATGATAACGCCAGGCTCACTTGCCTACTGCCATTCACAATCGAGTTGGCAAGTTTACATTATAATTGCAGGCCCCAATGCCTACTGCGCGGTCACAATCGATTTGGGGAGTTTTAGTTACAATGGCAGACCCATTTCCTACTTTCAGACAGGTTACAGTTGAGGAGTTTTTATTATAATACCAGGCAACTTCCCTACCACCAGTCAAAATTGAGTTGTGCAGTTATCATTATAATGACAGTCCCTTTTTACTGCTGCTAGCCAGCTTACTGCCAGTCACACAGAATTAGTGAGTTTCCATGAAAATAGCAGGCCACTATGCCTAATGCTAGTCAAATTTTAGATTGGAACATTTGTTTATAATGGCGGGCACCCTGGCCTAGAGCCAAACACAATAGAGTAGGGGACTTTCGAACAAAACTGCATGATCCCTTGCCTTCTGCAAGACAAATCGAAAAGTGAATTATTCATTAAAATGGTAGGCCCTCCTTACTAATGCCAGTTACACAGGAGTTGGAGAAGGACCCCATTCCTACTGCCAGCAGTCAAAGTCGGTGTAGGGAGTACTGATTACAATAGCAGACACATCCTTTCTCGATCGCTATAAATCGACATCAATGAATATATATACAGATGGACATACGAAAGTATATGAATGTTTACAATATTGCAGACCTTCATTTACAGATTAACTGCTGCTAAACGGTACGTCATATCGACAAAGGATTGTACCGTAAGGCGCAGTATTTAGCGATCTAAATGGCTGGTCCTATGATATTTTCTCGCATCTAATCTATTCATGGGTCAGATTGAATCAAAAACGTTGAATAGGTTGAAATTTGTGTAAGAATATCTTACATTGCATTACTTTTCGGATAATTATGTGACATAGCATTTGGCTCACATATGGGTACTGGGTGGGCCAATGTTCGTGTAGAGTTTGATCATACTATCTTTCCTGTAAGTGATTGAAATGATGCACATGAGAAGAAAAGGTTTAGAAATTAATTTCCATTAAGGCAGGTAGATTT
The DNA here is from genome assembly GCF_040414725.1 of Anabrus simplex. NCBI lineage: Eukaryota > Metazoa > Arthropoda > Insecta > Orthoptera > Tettigoniidae > Anabrus > Anabrus simplex. Next base: position 144,239,266 of record NC_090270.1, on the reverse strand, counting down.
CCATAAAGTTTGGTTGTGTGTATCTTGAGGGAGTGCAAAATCACGGTTTCGGTTTCGTATAAACCCCCAATTAGTTCAGGGATTTAGAAACAATATTTGCCCTAAAACCTCACCAAAGGACAGGTGGATTCTAAATATGAAGTTTGGTGGAAATATATCCAGTAGTTTTCAAGTTAGAGAAAGACAAACAGACCAACAAACAAACAAACAAAGAAACAAACAAACAAACTAACTAACTAACTAACAGACACCAAGGAAACCTACCCCTGGACAGATGGATGCTATATATAAAATTTGGTTCAAATATCTTGTTAGTTTTCAAGTTGTAAGAAGTACGCTTTACACGCACCCGCTGGGATTTGTACCGAAAAACGGTCCGTTAATGATATCTCCCTTACTAAATCCTGTTATCGAAATGATGCACATGAGAAAAAAAAGGTTTAGAAATTCATTTTCATTAAGGCAGGTTGATTTCCATTAAGTTCGGTTGTGTATACTTTGAGGGAGTGCAAAATCACGGTTTCGATTTCGTAAAAATCCCCACTCAGTTCAGGGATTTAGAAACGATATTTGCGCTAAAACCTACCCAAGGAGAGGTGGATTCTAAATATGAAGTTTGGTGGAAATATATCCAGTAGTTTTCAAGTTATAGAAGGACAGACAAACAGACAAACAGACAAACAAACAGACAAACGGACACCAAAGCTAAAAATGATGCAGATGGTCATAATTACACCTGAAACGGATAACTGTACGGAAATTTCGCCAAAATAATCAATGTACAGACACACGGTCGTTACGATTTTATTTTTTGCGCTAAAACCTACCCAAGGACAGGTGGATTCTAAATATGAAGTTTGGTGGAAATATATCCAGTAGTTTTCAAGTTATAGAAGGACAGACAAACAGACAAACAGACAAACAAACAGACAAACGGACACCAAAGCTAAAAATGATGCAGATGGTCATAATTACAGGTGAAACGGATAACTGTACGGAAATTTCGCCAAAATAATCAACGTACAGACACACGGTCGTTACGATTTTATTTATATAGATGACGGATAAGCATGAGCACGTTGAAAAGTGCAGACTTCCACTTCGAGATTCATATCTCCTAAACGGTTTATGATATTAAGAAACGGTTTGCGCCATCAGACGCCTCATTTATCGCTCTACATGTTTGTTTCGAAACCATTTCCTCGTATCTCCCATATTAAGGGGGTAAATTGAGATCAAATTTTGAATAGGGTGAAATTTGGGTGCATTTTTAACATTTTACATTACTTTTTGCCTACTTATGTATAAGCTAAAATCATGAAATTTGGTACACATATGTCCCTTAATCGTGCCAATGTGCGCACACAACGTGATGATCCTATCATTCTTATAAGTGTGTCAAACAATGAAATATACTTGTAAAAATCACCAAATTTACGAACAATCCAGAAATACGGCCAAATTTAACGTATAAGGGAGAGCGATACGACAAAATGTCACAGGACCAAAGTTGTAGATCACTCCGAATTGAAGTGACATTGTGCCATCCGTTTTGTGATACGACTTACCGTTTAGCCAAAAAATAGCTCAAAACGAATGTCTGCACAGTCATTAAAATTGCCTCCATATTTCGATATCTTTGGGGGGTAAAAAGTGAAAAATTTGAACATCTTGGAATTTTCCCGTCGGTTAGGGACCAAAAGCTATAATTTCACCAAATTTCAATTGTCTACTTCGTCTGGCAGGTTGTGCCGCCATTTTGATTTGGGGGGATAGGGGATAAAAATGAGGAAATTCTCGAAAATTTTAAAGCCCACGAAACCTATAGGTTATCGTTTTGGATATACTATACGACTGTGTTCTTATGCTGAGCCCAAAATTTGAGCCCCCCCAGCGTGCCCCATTCAGGGAATTTTGAGAATTTCCGATTTTTCTAGGGATCTTGGGGGCATCAGTTTCCTCCGTACCAAGTTTCAAATTTCTGAGATTTCTGGAAGTGCCTCATTAATTCACGTCTTTTTTCATTTTTAAATATTTATATATACATCGCTCCAGCCCGACTTGCTTTTATATATATAGAAGATGACAGATAAGCATGAGCACGTTGAAAAGTGCAGACTTCCACTTCGAGATTCATATCTCCTAAACGGTTTATGATATTAAGAAACGGTTTGCGCCATCAGACGCCTCATTTATCGCTCTACATGTTTGTTTCTAAACCATTTCCTCGTATCTCCCATATTAAGGGGGTAAATTGAGATCAAATTTTGAATAGGGTGAAATTTGGGTGCATTTTTAACATTTTACATTACTTTTTGCCTACTTATGTATAAGCTAAAATCATGAAATTTGGTACACATATGTCCCTTAATCGTGCCAATGTGCGCACACAACGTGATGATCCTATCATTCTTATAAGTGTGTCAAACAATGAAATATACTTGTAAAAATCACCAAATTTACGAACAATCCAGAAATACGGCCAAATTTAACGTATAAGGGAGAGCGATACGACAAAATGTCACAGGACCAAAGTTGTAGATCACTCCGAATTGAAGTGACATTGTGCCATCCGTTTTGTGATACGACTTACCGTTTAGCCAAAAAATAGCTCAAAACGAATGTCTGCACAGTCATTAAAATTGCCTCCATATTTCGATATCTTTGGGGGGTAAAAAGTGAAAAATTTGAACATCTTGGAATTTTCCCGTCGGTTAGGGACCAAAAGCTATAATTTCACCAAATTTCAATTGTCTACTTCGTCTGGCAGGTTGTGCCGCCATTTTGATTTGGGGGGATAGGGGATAAAAATGAGGAAATTCTCGAAAATTTTAAAGCCCACGAAACCTATAGGTTATCGTTTTGGATATACTATACGACTGTGTTCTTATGCTGAGCCCAAAATTTGAGCCCCCCCAGCGTGCCCCCTTCAGGGAATTTTGAGAATTTCCGATTTTTCTAGGGATCTTGGGGGCATCAGTTTCCTCCGTACCAAGTTTCAAATTTCTGAGATTTCTGGAAGTGCCTCATTAATTCACGTCTTTTTTCATTTTTAAATATTTATATATACATCGCTCCAGCCCGACTTGCTTTTATATATATAGATGACAGATAAGCATGAGCACGTTGAAAAGTGCAGACTTCCACTTCGAGATTCATATCTCCTAAACGGTTTATGATATTAAGAAACGGTTTGCGCCATCAGACGCCTCATTTATCGCTCTACATGTTTGTTTCGAAACCATTTCCTCGTATCTCCCATATTAAGGGGGTAAATTGAGATCAAATTTTGAATAGGGTGAAATTTGGGTGCATTTTTAACATTTTACATTACTTTTTGCCTACTTATGTATAAGCTAAAATCATGAAATTTGGTACACATATGTCCCTTAATCGTGCCAATGTGCGCACACAACGTGATGATCCTATCATTCTTATAAGTGTGTCAAACAATGAAATATACTTGTAAAAATCACCAAATTTACGAACAATCCAGAAATACGGCCAAATTTAACGTATAAGGGAGAGAGATACGACAAAATGTCACAGGACCAAAGTTGTAGATCACTCCGAATTGAAGGGACATTGTGCCATCCGTTTTGTGATACGACTTACCGTTTAGCCAAAAAATAGCTCAAAAGGAATGTCTGCACAGTCATTAAAATTGCCTCCATATTTCGATATCTTTGGGGGGTAAAAAGTGAAAAATTTGAACATCTTGGAATTTTCCCGTCGGTTATGGACCAAAAGCTATAATTTCACCAAATTTCAATTGTCTACTTCGTCTGGCAGGTTGTGCCGCCATTTTGATTTGGGGGGATAGGGGATAAAAATGAGGAAATTCTCGAAAATTTTAAAGCCCACGAAACCTATAGGTTATCGTTTTGGATATACTATACGACTGTGTTCTTATGCTGAGCCCAAAATTTGAGCCCCCCCAGCGTGCCCCCTTCAGGGAATTTTGAGAATTTCCGATTTTTCTAGGGATCTTGGGGGCATCAGTTTCCTCCGTACCAAGTTTCAAATTTCTGAGATTTCTGGAAGTGCCTCATTAATTCACGTCTTTTTTCATTTTTAAATATTTATATATACATCGCTCCAGCCCGACTTGCTTTTATATATATAGATGACAGATAAGCATGAGCACGTTGAAAAGTGCAGACTTCCACTTCGAGATTCATATCTCCTAAACGGTTTATGATATTAAGAAACGGTTTGCGCCATCAGACGCCTCATTTATCGCTCTACATGTTTGTTTCGAAACCATTTCCTCGTATCTCCCATATTAAGGGGGTAAATTGAGATCAAATTTTGAATAGGGTGAAATTTGGGTGCATTTTTAACATTTTACATTACTTTTTGCCTACTTATGTATAAGCCAAAATCATGCAATTTGGTACACATATGTCCCTTAATCGTGCCAATGTGCGCACACAACGTGATGATCCTATCATTCTTATAAGTGTGTCAAACAATGAAATATACTTGTAAAAATCACCAAATTTACGAACAATCCAGAAATACGGCCAAATTTAACGTATAAGGGAGAGCGATACGACAAAATGTCACAGGACCAAAGTTGTAGATCACTCCGAATTGAAGTGACATTGTGCCATCCGTTTTGTGATACGACTTACCGTTTAGCCAAAAAATAGCTCAAAACGAATGTCTGCACAGTCATTAAAATTGCCTCCATATTTCGATATCTTTGGGGGGTAAAAAGTGAAAAATTTGAACATCTTGGAATTTTCCCGTCGGTTAGGGACCAAAAGCTATAATTTCACCAAATTTCAATTGTCTACTTCGTCTGGCAGGTTGTGCCGCCATTTTGATTTGGGGGGATAGGGGATAAAAATGAGGAAATTCTCGAAAATTTTAAAGCCCACGAAACCTATAGGTTATCGTTTTGGATATACTATACGACTGTGTTCTTATGCTGAGCCCAAAATTTGAGCCCCCCCAGCGTGCCCCCTTCAGGGAATTTTGAGAATTTCCGATTTTTCTAGGGATCTTGGGGGCATCAGTTTCCTCCGTACCAAGTTTCAAATTTCTGAGATTTCTGGAAGTGCCTCATTAATTCACGTCTTTTTTCATTTTTAAATATTTATATATACATCGCTCCAGCCCGACTTGCTTTTATATATATAGATGACAGATAAGCATGAGCACGTTGAAAAGTGCAGACTTCCACTTCGAGATTCATATCTCCTAAACGGTTTATGATATTAAGAAACGGTTTGCGCCATCAGACGCCTCATTTATCGCTCTACATGTTTGTTTCGAAACCATTTCCTCGTATCTCCCATATTAAGGGGGTAAATTGAGATCAAATTTTGAATAGGGTGAAATTTGGGTGCATTTTTAACATTTTACATTACTTTTTGCCTACTTATGTATAAGCCAAAATCATGCAATTTGGTACACATATGTCCCTTAATCGTGCCAATGTGCGCACACAACGTGATGATCCTATCATTCTTATAAGTGTGTCAAACAATGAAATATACTTGTAAAAATCACCAAATTTACGAACAATCCAGAAATACGGCCAAATTTAACGTATAAGGGAGAGCGATACGACAAAATGTCACAGGACCAAAGTTGTAGATCACTCCGAATTGAAGTGACATTGTGCCATCCGTTTTGTGATACGACTTACCGTTTAGCCAAAAAATAGCTCAAAAGGAATGTCTGCACAGTCATTAAAATTGCCTCCATATTTCGATATCTTTGGGGGGTAAAAAGTGAAAAATTTGAACATCTTGGAATTTTCCCGTCGGTTAGGGACCAAAAGCTATAATTTCACCAAATTTCAATTGTCTACTTCGTCTGGCAGGTTGTGCCGCCATTTTGATTTGGGGGGATAGGGGATAAAAATGAGGAAATTCTCGAAAATTTTTAAGCCCACGAAACCTATAGGTTATCGTTTTGGATATACTATACGACTGTGTTCTTATGCTGAGCCCAAAATTTGAGCCCCCCCAGCGTGCCCCCTTCAGGGAATTTTGAGAATTTCCGATTTTGCTAGGGATCTTGGGGGCATCAGTTTCCTCCGTACCAAGTTTCAAATTTCTGAGATTTCTGGAAGTGCCTCATTAATTCACGTCTTTTTTCATTTTTAAATATTTATATATACATCGCTCCAGCCCGACTTGCTTTTATATATATAGATGACAGATAAGCATGAGCACGTTGAAAAGTGCAGACTTCCACTTCGAGATTCATATCTCCTAAACGGTTTATGATATTAAGAAACGGTTTGCGCCATCAGACGCCTCATTTATCGCTCTACATGTTTGTTTCGAAACCATTTCCTCGTATCTCCCATATTAAGGGGGTAAATTGAGATCAAATTTTGAATAGGGTGAAATTTGGGTGCATTTTTAACATTTTACATTACTTTTTGCCTACTTATGTATAAGCTAAAATCATGAAATTTGGTACACATATGTCCCTTAATCGTGCCAATGTGCGCACACAACGTGATGATCCTATCATTCTTATAAGTGTGTCAAACAATGAAATATACTTGTAAAAATCACCAAATTTACGAACAATCCAGAAATACGGCCAAATTTAACGTATAAGGGAGAGCGATACGACAAAATGTCACAGGACCAAAGTTGTAGATCACTCCGAATTGAAGTGACATTGTGCCATCCGTTTTGTGATACGACTTACCGTTTAGCCAAAAAATAGCTCAAAAGGAATGTCTGCACAGTCATTAAAATTGCCTCCATATTTCGATATCTTTGGGGGGTAAAAAGTGAAAAATTTGAACATCTTGGAATTTTCCCGTCGGTTAGGGACCAAAAGCTATAATTTCACCAAATTTCAATTGTCTACTTCGTCTGGCAGGTTGTGCCGCCATTTTGATTTGGGGGGATAGGGGATAAAAATGAGGAAATTCTCGAAAATTTTAAAGCCCACGAAACCTATAGGTTATCGTTTTGGATATACTATACGACTGTGTTCTTATGCTGAGCCCAAAATTTGAGCCCCCCCAGCGTGCCCCCTTCAGGGAATTTTGAGAATTTCCGATTTTTCTAGGGATCTTGGGGGCATCAGTTTCCTCCGTACCAAGTTTCAAATTTCTGAGATTTCTGGAAGTGCCTCATTAATTCACGTCTTTTTTCATTTTTAAATATTTATATATACATCGCTCCAGCCCGACTTGCTTTTATATATATAGATGACAGATAAGCATGAGCACGTTGAAAAGTGCAGACTTCCACTTCGAGATTCATATCTCCTAAACGGTTTATGATATTAAGAAACGGTTTGCGCCATCAGACGCCTCATTTATCGCTCTACATGTTTGTTTCGAAACCATTTCCTCGTATCTCCCATATTAAGGGGGTAAATTGAGATCAAATTTTGAATAGGGTGAAATTTGGGTGCATTTTTAACATTTTACATTACTTTTTGCCTACTTATGTATAAGCCAAAATCATGCAATTTGGTACACATATGTCCCTTAATCGTGCCAATGTGCGCACACAACGTGATGATCCTATCATTCTTATAAGTGTGTCAAACAATGAAATATACTTGTAAAAATCACCAAATTTACGAACAATCCAGAAATACGGCCAAATTTAACGTATAAGGGAGAGCGATACGACAAAATGTCACAGGACCAAAGTTGTAGATCACTCCGAATTGAAGTGACATTGTGCCATCCGTTTTGTGATACGACTTACCGTTTAGCCAAAAAATAGCTCAAAAGGAATGTATGCACAGTCATTAAAATTGCCTCCATATTTCGATATCTTTGGGGGGTAAAAAGTGAAAAATTTGAACATCTTGGAATTTTCCCGTCGGTTAGGGACCAAAAGCTATAATTTCACCAAATTTCAATTGTCTACTTCGTCTGGCAGGTTGTGCCGCCATTTTGATTTGGGGGGATAGGGGATAAAAATGAGGAAATTCTCGAAAATTTTTAAGCCCACGAAACCTATAGGTTATCGTTTTGGATATACTATACGACTGTGTTCTTATGCTGAGCCCAAAATTTGAGCCCCCCCAGCGTGCCCCCTTCAGGGAATTTTGAGAATTTCCGATTTTGCTAGGGATCTTGGGGGCATCAGTTTCCTCCGTACCAAGTTTCAAATTTCTGAGATTTCTGGAAGTGCCTCATTAATTCACGTCTTTTTTCATTTTTAAATATTTATATATACATCGCTCCAGCCCGACTTGCTTTTATATATATAGATGACAGATAAGCATGAGCACGTTGAAAAGTGCAGACTTCCACTTCGAGATTCATATCTCCTAAACGGTTTATGATATTAAGAAACGGTTTGCGCCATCAGACGCCTCATTTATCGCTCTACATGTTTGTTTCGAAACCATTTCCTCGTATCTCCCATATTAAGGGGGTAAATTGAGATCAAATTTTGAATAGGGTGAAATTTGGGTGCATTTTTAACATTTTACATTACTTTTTGCCTACTTATGTATAAGCTAAAATCATGAAATTTGGTACACATATGTCCCTTAATCGTGCCAATGTGCGCACACAACGTGATGATCCTATCATTCTTATAAGTGTGTCAAACAATGAATTATACTTGTAAAAATCACCAAATTTACGAACAATCCAGAAATACGGCCAAATTTAACGTATAAGGGAGAGAGATACGACAGTATGTCACAGGACCAAAGTTGTAGATCACTCCGAATTGAAGGGACACTGTGCCATCCGTTTTGTATACGACTTACCGTTTAGCCAAAAAATAGCTCAAAAGGAATGTCTGCACAGTCATTAAAATTGCCTCCATATTTCGATATCTTTGGGGGGTAAAAAGTGAAAAATTTGAACATCTTGGAATTTTCCCGTCGGTTAGGGACCAAAAGCTATAATTTCACCAAATTTCAATTGTCTACTTCGTCTGGCAGGTTGTGCCGCCATTTTGATTTGGGGGGATAGGGGATAAAAATGAGGAAATTCTCGAAAATTTTAAAGCCCACGAAACCTATAGGTTATCGTTTTGGATATACTATACGACTGTGTTCTTATGCTGAGCCCAAAATTTGAGCCCCCCCAGCGTGCCCCCTTCAGGGAATTTTGAGAATTTCCGATTTTTCTAGGAAACTTGGGGGCATCAGTTTCCTCCGTACCAAGTTTCAAATTTCTGAGATTTCTGGAAGTGCCTCATTAATTCACGTCTTTTTTCATTTTTAAATATATATATATACATCGCTCCAGCCCGACTTGCTTTTATATATATAGATGACAGATAAGCATGAGCACGTTGAAAAGTGCAGACTTCCACTTCGAGATTCATATCTCCTGAACGGTGTATGATATTAAGAAACGGTTTGCGCCATCAGACGCCTCATTTATCGCTCTACATGTTTGTTTCGAAACCATTTCCTCGTATCTCCCATATTAAGGGGGTAAATTGAGATCAAATTTTGAATAGGGTGAAATTTGGGTGCATTTTTAACATTTTACATTACTTTTTGCCTACTTATGTATAAGCTAAAATCATGAAATTTGGTACACATATGTCCCTTAATCGTGCCAATGTGCGCACACAACGTGATGATCCTATCATTCTTATAAGTGTGTCAAACAATGAAATATACTTGTAAAAATCACCAAATTTACGAACAATCCAGAAATACGGCCAAATTTAACGTATAAGGGAGAGAGATACGACAAAATGTCACAGGACCAAAGTTGTAGATCACTCCGAGTTGAAGGGACACTGTGCCATCCGTTTTGTATACGACTTACCATTCAGCCAAAAAATAGCTCAAAAGGAATGTCTGCACAGTCATTAAAATTGCCTCCATATTTCGATATCTTTGGGGGGTAAAAAGTGAAAAATTTGAACATCTTGGAATTTTCCCGTCGGTTAGGGACCAAAAGCTATAATTTCACCAAATTTCAATTGTCTACTTCGTCTGGCAGGTTGTGCCGCCATTTTGATTTGGGGGGATAGGGGATAAAAATGAGGAAATTCTCGAAAATTTTTAAGCCCACGAAACCTATAGGTTATCGTTTTGGATATACTATACGACTGTGTTCTTATGCTGAGCCCAAAATTTGAGCCCCCCCAGCGTGCCCCCTTCAGGGAATTTTGAGAATTTCCGATTTTGCTAGGGATCTTGGGGGCATCAGTTTCCTCCGTACCAAGTTTCAAATTTCTGAGATTTCTGGAAGTGCCTCATTAATTCACGTCTTTTTTCATTTTTAAATATTTATATATACATCGCTCCAGCCCGACTTGCTTTTATATATATAGATGACAGATAAGCATGAGCACGTTGAAAAGTGCAGACTTCCACTTCGAGATTCATATCTCCTAAACGGTTTATGATATTAAGAAACGGTTTGCGCCATCAGACGCCTCATTTATCGCTCTACATGTTTGTTTCGAAACCATTTCCTCGTATCTCCCATATTAAGGGGGTAAATTGAGATCAAATTTTGAATAGGGTGAAATTTGGGTGCATTTTTAACATTTTACATTACTTTTTGCCTACTTATGTATAAGCTAAAATCATGAAATTTGGTACACATATGTCCCTTAATCGTGCCAATGTGCGCACACAACGTGATGATCCTATCATTCTTATAAGTGTGTCAAACAATGAATTATACTTGTAAAAATCACCAAATTTACGAACAATCCAGAAATACGGCCAAATTTAACGTATAAGGGAGAGAGATACGACAGTATGTCACAGGACCAAAGTTGTAGATCACTCCGAATTGAAGGGACACTGTGCCATCCGTTTTGTATACGACTTACCGTTTAGCCAAAAAATAGCTCAAAAGGAATGTCTGCACAGTCATTAAAATTGCCTCCATATTTCGATATCTTTGGGGGGTAAAAAGTGAAAAATTTGAACATCTTGGAATTTTCCCGTCGGTTAGGGACCAAAAGCTATAATTTCACCAAATTTCAATTGTCTACTTCGTCTGGCAGGTTGTGCCGCCATTTTGATTTGGGGGGATAGGGGATAAAAATGAGGAAATTCTCGAAAATTTTAAAGCCCACGAAACCTATAGGTTATCGTTTTGGATATACTATACGACTGTGTTCTTATGCTGAGCCCAAAATTTGAGCCCCCCCAGCGTGCCCCCTTCAGGGAATTTTGAGAATTTCCGATTTTTCTAGGAAACTTGGGGGCATCAGTTTCCTCCGTACCAAGTTTCAAATTTCTGAGATTTCTGGAAGTGCCTCATTAATTCACGTCTTTTTTCATTTTTAAATATATATATATACATCGCTCCAGCCCGACTTGCTTTTATATATATAGATGACAGATAAGCATGAGCACGTTGAAAAGTGCAGACTTCCACTTCGAGATTCATATCTCCTGAACGGTGTATGATATTAAGAAACGGTTTGCGCCATCAGACGCCTCATTTATCGCTCTACATGTTTGTTTCGAAACCATTTCCTCGTATCTCCCATATTAAGGGGGTAAATTGAGATCAAATTTTGAATAGGGTGAAATTTGGGTGCATTTTTAACATTTTACATTACTTTTTGCCTACTTATGTATAAGCTAAAATCATGAAATTTGGTACACATATGTCCCTTAATCGTGCCAATGTGCGCACACAACGTGATGATCCTATCATTCTTATAAGTGTGTCAAACAATGAAATATACTTGTAAAAATCACCAAATTTACGAACAATCCAGAAATACGGCCAAATTTAACGTATAAGGGAGAGAGATACGACAAAATGTCACAGGACCAAAGTTGTAGATCACTCCGAGTTGAAGGGACACTGTGCCATCCGTTTTGTATACGACTTACCATTCAGCCAAAAAATAGCTCAAAAGGAATGTCTGCACAGTCATTAAAATTGCCTCCATATTTCGATATCTTTGGGGGGTAAAAAGTGAAAAATTTGAACATCTTGGAATTTTCCCGTCGGTTAGGGACCAAAAGCTATAATTTCACCAAATTTCAATTGTCTACTTCGTCTGGCAGGTTGTGCCGCCATTTTGATTTGGGGGGATAGGGGATAAAAATGAGGAAATTCTCGAAAATTTTTAAGCCCACGAAACCTATAGGTTATCGTTTTGGATATACTATACGACTGTGTTCTTATGCTGAGCCCAAAATTTGAGCCCCCCCCCAGCGTGCCCCCTTCAGGGAATTTTGAGAATTTCCGATTTTTCTAGGGATCTTGGGGGCATCAGTTTCCTCCGTACCAAGTTTCAAATTTCTGAGATTTCTGGAAGTGCCTCATTAATTCACGTCTTTTTTCATTTTTAAATATTTATATATACATCGCTCCAGCCCGACTTGCTTTTATATATATAGATGACAGATAAGCATGAGCACGTTGAAAAGTGCAGACTTCCACTTCGAGATTCATATCTCCTAAACGGTTTATGATATTAAGAAACGGTTTGCGCCATCAGACGCCTCATTTATCGCTCTACATGTTTGTTTCGAAACCATTTCCTCGTATCTCCCATATTAAGGGGGTAAATTGAGATCAAATTTTGAATAGGGTGAAATTTGGGTGCATTTTTAACATTTTACATTACTTTTTGCCTACTTATGTATAAGCTAAAATCATGAAATTTGGTACACATATGTCCCTTAATCGTGCCAATGTGCGCACACAACGTGATGATCCTATCATTCTTATAAGTGTGTCAAACAATGAAATATACTTGTAAAAATCACCAAATTTACGAACAATCCAGAAATACGGCCAAATTTAACGTATAAGGGAGAGAGATACGACAAAATGTCACAGGACCAAAGTTGTAGATCACTCCGAATTGAAGGGACATTGTGCCATCCGTTTTGTGATACGACTTACCGTTTAGCCAAAAAATAGCTCAAAAGGAATGTCTGCACAGTCATTAAAATTGCCTCCATATTTCGATATCTTTGGGGGGTAAAAAGTGAAAAATTTGAACATCTTGGAATTTTCCCGTCGGTTAGGGACCAAAAGCTATAATTTCACCAAATTTCAATTGTCTACTTCGTCTGGCAGGTTGTGCCGCCATTTTGATTTGGGGGGATAGGGGATAAAAATGAGGAAATTCTCGAAAATTTTAAAGCCCACGAAACCTATAGGTTATCGTTTTGGATATACTATACGACTGTGTTCTTATGCTGAGCCCAAAATTTGAGCCCCCCCAGCGTGCCCCCTTCAGGGAATTTTGAGAATTTCCGATTTTTCTAGGGATCTTGGGGGCATCAGTTTCCTCCGTACCAAGTTTCAAATTTCTGAGATTTCTGGAAGTGCCTCATTAATTCACGTCTTTTTTCATTTTTAAATATTTATATATACATCGCTCCAGCCCGACTTGCTTTTATATATATAGATGACAGATAAGCATGAGCACGTTGAAAAGTGCAGACTTCCACTTCGAGATTCATATCTCCTAAACGGTTTATGATATTAAGAAACGGTTTGCGCCATCAGACGCCTCATTTATCGCTCTACATGTTTGTTTCGAAACCATTTCCTCGTATCTCCCATATTAAGGGGGTAAATTGAGATCAAATTTTGAATAGGGTGAAATTTGGGTGCATTTTTAACATTTTACATTACTTTTTGCCTACTTATGTATAAGCCAAAATCATGCAATTTGGTACACATATGTCCCTTAATCGTGCCAATGTGCGCACACAACGTGATGATCCTATCATTCTTATAAGTGTGTCAAACAATGAAATATACTTGTAAAAATCACCAAATTTACGAACAATCCAGAAATACGGCCAAATTTAACGTATAAGGGAGAGCGATACGACAAAATGTCACAGGACCAAAGTTGTAGATCACTCCGAATTGAAGTGACATTGTGCCATCCGTTTTGTGATACGACTTACCGTTTAGCCAAAAAATAGCTCAAAACGAATGTCTGCACAGTCATTAAAATTGCCTCCATATTTCGATATCTTTGGGGGGTAAAAAGTGAAAAATTTGAACATCTTGGAATTTTCCCGTCGGTTAGGGACCAAAAGCTATAATTTCACCAAATTTCAATTGTCTACTTCGTCTGGCAGGTTGTGCCGCCATTTTGATTTGGGGGGATAGGGGATAAAAATGAGGAAATTCTCGAAAATTTTAAAGCCCACGAAACCTATAGGTTATCGTTTTGGATATACTATACGACTGTGTTCTTATGCTGAGCCCAAAATTTGAGCCCCCCCAGCGTGCCCCCTTCAGGGAATTTTGAGAATTTCCGATTTTTCTAGGGATCTTGGGGGCATCAGTTTCCTCCGTACCAAGTTTCAAATTTCTGAGATTTCTGGAAGTGCCTCATTAATTCACGTCTTTTTTCATTTTTAAATATTTATATATACATCGCTCCAGCCCGACTTGCTTTTATATATATAGATGACAGATAAGCATGAGCACGTTGAAAAGTGCAGACTTCCACTTCGAGATTCATATCTCCTAAACGGTTTATGATATTAAGAAACGGTTTGCGCCATCAGACGCCTCATTTATCGCTCTACATGTTTGTTTCGAAACCATTTCCTCGTATCTCCCATATTAAGGGGGTAAATTGAGATCAAATTTTGAATAGGGTGAAATTTGGGTGCATTTTTAACATTTTACATTACTTTTTGCCTACTTATGTATAAGCCAAAATCATGCAATTTGGTACACATATGTCCCTTAATCGTGCCAATGTGCGCACACAACGTGATGATCCTATCATTCTTATAAGTGTGTCAAACAATGAAATATACTTGTAAAAATCACCAAATTTACGAACAATCCAGAAATACGGCCAAATTTAACGTATAAGGGAGAGCGATACGACAAAATGTCACAGGACCAAAGTTGTAGATCACTCCGAATTGAAGTGACATTGTGCCATCCGTTTTGTGATACGACTTACCGTTTAGCCAAAAAATAGCTCAAAAGGAATGTCTGCACAGTCATTAAAATTGCCTCCATATTTCGATATCTTTGGGGGGTAAAAAGTGAAAAATTTGAACATCTTGGAATTTTCCCGTCGGTTAGGGACCAAAAGCTATAATTTCACCAAATTTCAATTGTCTACTTCGTCTGGCAGGTTGTGCCGCCATTTTGATTTGGGGGGATAGGGGATAAAAATGAGGAAATTCTCGAAAATTTTTAAGCCCACGAAACCTATAGGTTATCGTTTTGGATATACTATACGACTGTGTTCTTATGCTGAGCCCAAAATTTGAGCCCCCCCAGCGTGCCCCCTTCAGGGAATTTTGAGAATTTCCGATTTTGCTAGGGATCTTGGGGGCATCAGTTTCCTCCGTACCAAGTTTCAAATTTCTGAGATTTCTGGAAGTGCCTCATTAATTCACGTCTTTTTTCATTTTTAAATATTTATATATACATCGCTCCAGCCCGACTTGCTTTTATATATATAGATGACAGATAAGCATGAGCACGTTGAAAAGTGCAGACTTCCACTTCGAGATTCATATCTCCTAAACGGTTTATGATATTAAGAAACGGTTTGCGCCATCAGACGCCTCATTTATCGCTCTACATGTTTGTTTCGAAACCATTTCCTCGTATCTCCCATATTAAGGGGGTAAATTGAGATCAAATTTTGAATAGGGTGAAATTTGGGTGCATTTTTAACATTTTACATTACTTTTTGCCTACTTATGTATAAGCTAAAATCATGAAATTTGGTACACATATGTCCCTTAATCGTGCCAATGTGCGCACACAACGTGATGATCCTATCATTCTTATAAGTGTGTCAAACAATGAAATATACTTGTAAAAATCACCAAATTTACGAACAATCCAGAAATACGGCCAAATTTAACGTATAAGGGAGAGCGATACGACAAAATGTCACAGGACCAAAGTTGTAGATCACTCCGAATTGAAGTGACATTGTGCCATCCGTTTTGTGATACGACTTACCGTTTAGCCAAAAAATAGCTCAAAAGGAATGTCTGCACAGTCATTAAAATTGCCTCCATATTTCGATATCTTTGGGGGGTAAAAAGTGAAAAATTTGAACATCTTGGAATTTTCCCGTCGGTTAGGGACCAAAAGCTATAATTTCACCAAATTTCAATTGTCTACTTCGTCTGGCAGGTTGTGCCGCCATTTTGATTTGGGGGGATAGGGGATAAAAATGAGGAAATTCTCGAAAATTTTAAAGCCCACGAAACCTATAGGTTATCGTTTTGGATATACTATACGACTGTGTTCTTATGCTGAGCCCAAAATTTGAGCCCCCCCAGCGTGCCCCCTTCAGGGAATTTTGAGAATTTCCGATTTTTCTAGGGATCTTGGGGGCATCAGTTTCCTCCGTACCAAGTTTCAAATTTCTGAGATTTCTGGAAGTGCCTCATTAATTCACGTCTTTTTTCATTTTTAAATATTTATATATACATCGCTCCAGCCCGACTTGCTTTTATATATATAGATGACAGATAAGCATGAGCACGTTGAAAAGTGCAGACTTCCACTTCGAGATTCATATCTCCTAAACGGTTTATGATATTAAGAAACGGTTTGCGCCATCAGACGCCTCATTTATCGCTCTACATGTTTGTTTCGAAACCATTTCCTCGTATCTCCCATATTAAGGGGGTAAATTGAGATCAAATTTTGAATAGGGTGAAATTTGGGTGCATTTTTAACATTTTACATTACTTTTTGCCTACTTATGTATAAGCCAAAATCATGCAATTTGGTACACATATGTCCCTTAATCGTGCCAATGTGCGCACACAACGTGATGATCCTATCATTCTTATAAGTGTGTCAAACAATGAAATATACTTGTAAAAATCACCAAATTTACGAACAATCCAGAAATACGGCCAAATTTAACGTATAAGGGAGAGCGATACGACAAAATGTCACAGGACCAAAGTTGTAGATCACTCCGAATTGAAGTGACATTGTGCCATCCGTTTTGTGATACGACTTACCGTTTAGCCAAAAAATAGCTCAAAAGGAATGTATGCACAGTCATTAAAATTGCCTCCATATTTCGATATCTTTGGGGGGTAAAAAGTGAAAAATTTGAACATCTTGGAATTTTCCCGTCGGTTAGGGACCAAAAGCTATAATTTCACCAAATTTCAATTGTCTACTTCGTCTGGCAGGTTGTGCCGCCATTTTGATTTGGGGGGATAGGGGATAAAAATGAGGAAATTCTCGAAAATTTTTAAGCCCACGAAACCTATAGGTTATCGTTTTGGATATACTATACGACTGTGTTCTTATGCTGAGCCCAAAATTTGAGCCCCCCCAGCGTGCCCCCTTCAGGGAATTTTGAGAATTTCCGATTTTGCTAGGGATCTTGGGGGCATCAGTTTCCTCCGTACCAAGTTTCAAATTTCTGAGATTTCTGGAAGTGCCTCATTAATTCACGTCTTTTTTCATTTTTAAATATTTATATATACATCGCTCCAGCCCGACTTGCTTTTATATATATAGATGACAGATAAGCATGAGCACGTTGAAAAGTGCAGACTTCCACTTCGAGATTCATATCTCCTAAACGGTTTATGATATTAAGAAACGGTTTGCGCCATCAGACGCCTCATTTATCGCTCTACATGTTTGTTTCGAAACCATTTCCTCGTATCTCCCATATTAAGGGGGTAAATTGAGATCAAATTTTGAATAGGGTGAAATTTGGGTGCATTTTTAACATTTTACATTACTTTTTGCCTACTTATGTATAAGCTAAAATCATGAAATTTGGTACACATATGTCCCTTAATCGTGCCAATGTGCGCACACAACGTGATGATCCTATCATTCTTATAAGTGTGTCAAACAATGAATTATACTTGTAAAAATCACCAAATTTACGAACAATCCAGAAATACGGCCAAATTTAACGTATAAGGGAGAGAGATACGACAGTATGTCACAGGACCAAAGTTGTAGATCACTCCGAATTGAAGGGACACTGTGCCATCCGTTTTGTATACGACTTACCGTTTAGCCAAAAAATAGCTCAAAAGGAATGTCTGCACAGTCATTAAAATTGCCTCCATATTTCGATATCTTTGGGGGGTAAAAAGTGAAAAATTTGAACATCTTGGAATTTTCCCGTCGGTTAGGGACCAAAAGCTATAATTTCACCAAATTTCAATTGTCTACTTCGTCTGGCAGGTTGTGCCGCCATTTTGATTTGGGGGGATAGGGGATAAAAATGAGGAAATTCTCGAAAATTTTAAAGCCCACGAAACCTATAGGTTATCGTTTTGGATATACTATACGACTGTGTTCTTATGCTGAGCCCAAAATTTGAGCCCCCCCAGCGTGCCCCCTTCAGGGAATTTTGAGAATTTCCGATTTTTCTAGGAAACTTGGGGGCATCAGTTTCCTCCGTACCAAGTTTCAAATTTCTGAGATTTCTGGAAGTGCCTCATTAATTCACGTCTTTTTTCATTTTTAAATATATATATATACATCGCTCCAGCCCGACTTGCTTTTATATATATAGATGACAGATAAGCATGAGCACGTTGAAAAGTGCAGACTTCCACTTCGAGATTCATATCTCCTGAACGGTGTATGATATTAAGAAACGGTTTGCGCCATCAGACGCCTCATTTATCGCTCTACATGTTTGTTTCGAAACCATTTCCTCGTATCTCCCATATTAAGGGGGTAAATTGAGATCAAATTTTGAATAGGGTGAAATTTGGGTGCATTTTTAACATTTTACATTACTTTTTGCCTACTTATGTATAAGCTAAAATCATGAAATTTGGTACACATATGTCCCTTAATCGTGCCAATGTGCGCACACAACGTGATGATCCTATCATTCTTATAAGTGTGTCAAACAATGAAATATACTTGTAAAAATCACCAAATTTACGAACAATCCAGAAATACGGCCAAATTTAACGTATAAGGGAGAGAGATACGACAAAATGTCACAGGACCAAAGTTGTAGATCACTCCGAGTTGAAGGGACACTGTGCCATCCGTTTTGTATACGACTTACCATTCAGCCAAAAAATAGCTCAAAAGGAATGTCTGCACAGTCATTAAAATTGCCTCCATATTTCGATATCTTTGGGGGGTAAAAAGTGAAAAATTTGAACATCTTGGAATTTTCCCGTCGGTTAGGGACCAAAAGCTATAATTTCACCAAATTTCAATTGTCTACTTCGTCTGGCAGGTTGTGCCGCCATTTTGATTTGGGGGGATAGGGGATAAAAATGAGGAAATTCTCGAAAATTTTTAAGCCCACGAAACCTATAGGTTATCGTTTTGGATATACTATACGACTGTGTTCTTATGCTGAGCCCAAAATTTGAGCCCCCCCCCAGCGTGCCCCCTTCAGGGAATTTTGAGAATTTCCGATTTTTCTAGGGATCTTGGGGGCATCAGTTTCCTCCGTACCAAGTTTCAAATTTCTGAGATTTCTGGAAGTGCCTCATTAATTCACGTCTTTTTTCATTTTTAAATATTTATATATACATCGCTCCAGCCCGACTTGCTTTTATATATATAGATGACAGATAAGCATGAGCACGTTGAAAAGTGCAGACTTCCACTTCGAGATTCATATCTCCTAAACGGTTTATGATATTAAGAAACGGTTTGCGCCATCAGACGCCTCATTTATCGCTCTACATGTTTGTTTCGAAACCATTTCCTCGTATCTCCCATATTAAGGGGGTAAATTGAGATCAAATTTTGAATAGGGTGAAATTTGGGTGCATTTTTAACATTTTACATTACTTTTTGCCTACTTATGTATAAGCTAAAATCATGAAATTTGGTACACATATGTCCCTTAATCGTGCCAATGTGCGCACACAACGTGATGATCCTATCATTCTTATAAGTGTGTCAAACAATGAATTATACTTGTAAAAATCACCAAATTTACGAACAATCCAGAAATACGGCCAAATTTAACGTATAAGGGAGAGAGATACGACAGTATGTCACAGGACCAAAGTTGTAGATCACTCCGAATTGAAGGGACACTGTGCCATCCGTTTTGTATACGACTTACCGTTTAGCCAAAAAATAGCTCAAAAGGAATGTCTGCACAGTCATTAAAATTGCCTCCATATTTCGATATCTTTGGGGGGTAAAAAGTGAAAAATTTGAACATCTTGGAATTTTCCCGTCGGTTAGGGACCAAAAGCTATAATTTCACCAAATTTCAATTGTCTACTTCGTCTGGCAGGTTGTGCCGCCATTTTGATTTGGGGGGATAGGGGATAAAAATGAGGAAATTCTCGAAAATTTTAAAGCCCACGAAACCTATAGGTTATCGTTTTGGATATACTATACGACTGTGTTCTTATGCTGAGCCCAAAATTTGAGCCCCCCCAGCGTGCCCCCTTCAGGGAATTTTGAGAATTTCCGATTTTTCTAGGAAACTTGGGGGCATCAGTTTCCTCCGTACCAAGTTTCAAATTTCTGAGATTTCTGGAAGTGCCTCATTAATTCACGTCTTTTTTCATTTTTAAATATTTATATATACATCGCTCCAGCCCGACTTGCTTTTATATATATAGATAATTTCGCTGCTCTAGAATCCTAGAGCTGAAGTTGCCATGGTTACGTCAGTTCATTACTTTATACGATTCCTGGAGGAGGGGTAGTGTGGTGCCAATATCTCCGTAACGGTTGGTCTTAGGGCCTTAAAACATGGTTTTCGGGCCCGTAGGGCTTACCGAGTTTTGTTCTTTGCGTCATGAAGATTAAATTGAGCTTTGTCTCGTTCTTATACGACAAATTCGAAATTTTGCCTATATTAGCCTATTATTTTTATCTCCCCCCCCCCCGCGTGCCCACCACCTCGAATTGTTTTGAAAATAAAATACAGCCCATGTTACTCACTTGCAACGTAGCTTTCTATAGGTGAAGTAATTTTTAAAATCGGTTCAGTAGTTTTTGAGTCTATCCGTTACAAACAAACAAATTTTTCCTCTTTATAATATTAGTATAGTTTTCAAGAACGGAATTATTTTATACGTGTAAAAATAAATACATTTTATGATATTTGTTTCTCTGGAATGAAAGTAAATATTATTTATGAGAGTATTTCCTTACCTCCATTAACATTTATGGCACGTCCTAGATTACGTAAAATATTCACGAAAGAATATTGTCGTTTGCTTTCGACCAGTTGTGGCCACATATTGTACATATGGTAAATTATCCTATCCTATAGACTATCAGTTATCAGTTCACTAAATCCGGAAGATAGTGGTTTCAAACCCCCACTGTCGCATACCTGAAGATTGTTTTCCGTAGTTTCGCATTTTCACACCATGCAAATGCTAGGGCTGTACCTTAAGGCTAGGGTCGCTTCCTTCCCACTCCTAGCCCTTTCCAATCCCATCGTTGCCTTATAAGACCTATCTGTGTCGGTGTGACGTAAATCAAATTGTATCATCAATATATAAAATCCCTACTCTATCTGTTATTCACAGCAATTTTAAGTAAAGAAGAATGTTTCCACGGACGAAATTGGTACCAATTATAGTTTGTTATATCTTCTTTAAAAGAAAAATATAATGAACCTCTCACGACCACGACTTTTGTACTATTTAAAAAACATAATTTGTTCCTATCAGCGAAGTTGCTTCAAATTTCGACCCACATTTCGTTTTTATATCGGAGTTACATATATAAAAATAAAAACATTCGTTTAAGTTTTGTCCCTCTGTCTGTTTTTCTTGTTTTTGTTTGTTACTACACGATGGTAGAAATGATATTTAATTTCAGGAGTGGGTGGGTTTTGTAGTAGGCTGTACACGGTGTCTGGAAGCTTCTGAATACTTAATACCAGTGCGTGAATATTTCAAGTCCATTTATCTCCCTTAACATTTTTCCAAGTGTTTCGATGCATTGGAAAAGTCTGTTAAATTTCAACATTGAAATGAAATGAAATGAAATGGCGTATGGCTTTTAGTGCCGGGAGTGTCCGAAGACAAGTTCGGCTCGCCAGGTGCAGGTCTTTTGACTTGACTCCCGTAGGGGACCTGCGCGTCATGATGAGGATGAAATTATGATGAAGACAACACGCACACACCCAGCCCCCGTGTCAGCGAAATTAACCACTGATGGTTAAAATTCTCGACCCTTCCGGGAATCGAACCAGGGACCCTGAGACCAAAGGCCAGCACACTAACCATTTAGCCATGGAGCCGGACAATTTCAACATTGACAGCATGGCATCAGAAACGTGGCTGTCTTGTTACGGTAGAACGACAACGGTCGGTGAGTTGCTGTGTTAGCTCAGAGGTAAAGTGATTTTACGCTGAACGAGCGCCTAGTTTACTGCTCAATCCTCAGAAATGCTACGTGTAAGGTTTAGTTTTATTCATTGTTTTTCAGATTTTAATGTAATTACTTATTTTTTATTGTCATTTTCTCATTACATAGGCCTATTTGGAAGTTTGCACACTGTATCCACTAGAATAGGGTAATTGATTTTACGTCATGCTAATTATTTTTGACGGTGAATCAATCAAACATGCATTCCAGTAAAGTAACACACACATCATTGGCTCATATCCAGTAACTGTTTGAAGCTCCCTCCATTAGCAGCAGAACACATATCGAAGCTTCGAATCAACCCCGTCTGTAGGATTTCTTCACCAGCTGAAACAATGTCAGCATGAACGTGTCCGGCTCCATGGCTAAATGTTTATCGTGCTGGCCTTTGGTCACGGAGGTCCCGTGTTCGATTCCCGGCAGGGTCTGGAATTTTAACCATCTTTGGATCACGATGCGCAGGTCACCTACGGGAGTCAAATCGAAAGACCTGCACCTGGCGAGCAGAACATGTCCTTGGACACTCCCGGCACTAAAAGCTATACGCCATTTAACGGGTCCTATTAGCTCCCAAATGTACAGTAGGTTAGCTCAGAGGTAAAGTGATTTTACGCTGAACGAGCGCCTGGTTTACTGCTCAATCCTCAGAAATGCTACGTGTAAGATTTAGTTTTATTCATTGTTTTTCAGATTTTAATGTAATTATTTATTTGGTCACAGAGGTCCCGGGTTCGATTCCCGGCAGGGTCTGGAATTTTAACCATCATTGGATCACGATGCGCAGGTCACCTATGGGAGTCAAATCGAAAGACCTGCACCTGGCGAGCAGAACATGTCCTTAGACACTCACGGCACTAAAAGCCATACGCCATTTAACGGGTCCTATTAGCTCCCAAATGTAGGTTAGCTCATAAATGCTACGTGTAACTTCATAACGGACATCAGATCAAGAGTTTTGTATGGAACCATCACGGCCAGATGCATTCAAAAGCTGCTGCACAGTCCTTCCTCGATGTGCTCCGTCTTGATGAAACTGTAATCTCTGACGAAGTGGTACGCCTTCTATTCATTCCGGAAGGAAGTGCGGCCAGTATCCAGTATTAGGGAGATAGTAGGTTCGAACCCCACTGTCGGCAGCCCTGAAGATGGTTTTCCGTGGTTTCCCATTTTCACACAAGGCAAATGCTGGGGCTGTACTTTAATTAAGGCCACGGCCGCTTCCTTTCCAATCCTAGCCCTTTCCTATCCCATCGTCACCATAAGAGCTATCTGTGTCAGTGCGACGTAAAACAACTAGCATTCCGGAAGGGCAAACTGCAAGAAAGTAAGGCACGTACGTGCATTTAGTCTGTCAGGTAATAAATTCGGTCCTATGATGCAATATTCTAAAATTCCAGCCCACGTGTTTACTGACTACCACTGTTGGACGGTCCTTTCACGTTGAACATGAGGGTTGGGAAGAGTTCAGTAACGGGCATTGTGGCTGATGATGGCGTTGTAAAAACCACTCACAGAATTCTACCCTCAGCTGACGGTATGCTGTCCGTAAATGTTGCACTGTTGTGAAATTTGAAATGGTGTATATTTTTCTCCGGATATATGTGATGCACAGTTGAATGAGTCAGTCCTGTTCAATGTGATACGAGACAAACAGATGTTCGAGGGTCATCGTACATCAGTGATTTAGTTGGAAAAAAATATTTACAGGAACTCACCTTATTAATTCAGCAATTTATAGATGGACTCGTATTGGGTGTCAAAATCAGCGGCCTCATGTTTCCGACAAGTTGTTTCATCAGATGAACGTCTCCTCTTTCAGAGCCATGTCTTGACATATGGTTGTGGGTTAAATATATGCACAGGAGGTCAAACGCTGCTTATGAAAATAAGTCCGCTTGATCTTGCAACCAGCAACCTATTTCTATTTTCGGTGTGGATCTCATTCATGGTACTGAAAGCTCTGTCAGCTTCTGCTGAAAATATGGGAATATTCTGTACATTCTTGATTAAAGGCATCAGCTCCACTGGAATTTCCTTGGTCTCGACATACTTTCTAAAAGCATTAAAGTACCTCCTCTTGTCTGACATGTGGAAAAAGTCACAAAGGTTGCCAACACTCTCATCACCATAGCAGATATCCAAAGTAGAAGTGGAGGGCCAATTATTTTTTATAGTACCTTTGAATCACTGATAATTATGAACATAAAACTGTAAGGTTCAATATTAGTCCGCTAGAGTACACCCATGACGTTTCAGCGCTATGTATGGATTATAAGATTTTCTTACTGAATGTAAAAATGTTACGTCATTCTAAAGCGGGAAAATGTTTTCCGGAACGGCGTTCCGGCCCGTTCCGGTCCAATTAAACCACTGTCGTACATTTCACGCAAAACACTCTGGCTTCCTGATGGTGTGCCTTCACCCAGTATAAGAGCCTGTGAGGTGTTAACATCTCTGTTCTTCGAAGACGGCGATGTAAGTGTTAAAATAATTTTTAGTTTGGATGACCCCCCACGTGGATAGCAATCCGCGTACGGACGTGCAGCCATGTTAGCCACACATCGACACTCCAAATAATATGAGATACATATCGGCATACTCATCCTGATTGTACCCCATCCTGTGTGATGGAAGAATACGCCAGTACTGCGCCCAGTGTGCTACAGCACAGATAACCTAACTACTTCACCACCTGGTACGCTGGAAGGTGAAGACAGTTCATTATAAGTTGTACGTGTGAACTTGTGTACCAAAATAATCAAAATTAGCAACAAGTAGGAAGTAATGGAAGGGGTCCGATATTCCGAAAAATGAAGAAATAAAGGACTTCGTAGGAAATCTAATTCCGTCCGGAACAAGAACTTACTAAGGGAGGTCAGACATGATAGACGAAAATGAGGAACATGGAACTAGTAAGTGGAAGCAATGCCATGATTGCAGCTGCCAACCCACGCTCCCATTTTTTTTGCCATTTGCTTAACGTCGCACCGACACAGATAGGTCTCATAGCAACGATGGGACAGGAAAGGTCTAGGAAGTGGAAGGAAGCGGCCGTGGCCTTAATTAAGGTACAGCCCCGGCATTTGCCTGGTGTGAAAATGGGAAACCACGGAAAACCATCTTCAGGGCTGCCGACAGTGGGGCTCGAACCCGCTATCTCCCGATTACTCGATGCTGGCCGCACTTAAGCGACTGCAGCTATCGAGCTCGGTCGCTCCCAATTTAAGAGCCCCTGAGGCACCTTTTAATCCCCTCTTACGACAGACAAGGAATACAGTAAGTGTATTCTACTGTCCTCGCACACAGAGGGGAAATAACAATTACATGAACGATTATAAACGAACAATAAATTTACACTGTTCGGGGTCTTGGAATAGTAAACCATATGCTCGTGAGACCAACGAAATGTAATACCGGTTTACCGCTGAGGTAACACAGCAGCACAGAAGCTGTTGTCCTGCTACTGTACCAAGAATGCCGTGCTTCCGATGCAATGTTTCTACATGCTCAAATTTAACAACCAATTCTGACGCATCGACATATTTGGCAAAGCCCCAGTCCCCGAGCCGTAGGAATTAACCCTTGTGTACAGTGTACAGTTAAAATATCCGACCAAGTAGTTTTATAGCATAAATGTATAATACTGCAAAGGCTTAAATCTGCACGCAGAGCCCTTTATAATAACTAGTGCTGTAATAAGGAAAGTCTGTTCAAAAGCAATTCATTGTACTCTAGGTCTGAATGGGTTAAATTTTTGTGGCAAATCCATCAACTAGTAGTTAGGGTGTTCTTGTTCTCGTGGTGGTGGTGGTGACAACGGCTGGAAGGAGCTTGGGACATCGCAGTGTACAGTCCCGTGTACTCCTGCTTAGTATGCATGAAGTCTGGATCATAATCTGTGTGATTGTGGTGTATGTACAAGTATATGTATTTCCTTGTTGATACACGGATTTGGAAGTAATTTGTATTTGCTACTATATTGGCGTTCGCCAGGTAATGAAGTGGCGAAGCACTGACACTGTAATAGTCGAATGATAACGCTATTCGTTTATCTTCAAGGTGGCCACGATTCGAATCCAGGCCAATGTATGTGGAATAAATGAAACGCTTTAGCTTCCGATGGAAACAGCAGCTATGATCCTGAAATTACCAGTCAGAAATCCTATTGCACCTCGAAATATAGCATGAAACCACTTTTCTTCCTGAAGGGGAATTTTAAACTGCTTCTCTCTTCAACGCTGAGTGCACTTTATTTCTGATCCGATAGCCAGCCTCTCAAAGCAAAATCATCTCCATACAGGCCATAAAGCCCGTTGGATAGATGGAAGGTAAAGGTTTCCACTATCTGTAACCTCGGCACTTGGTGGGGTAGAGTGGCTAACTTTTACGCCCCCATGAATTAACCTGGTACTCATTTTTGCTGTAGGTTGAATGAACCTGAGCCATGTGCACCTCCGGAAGTGAAAACCTCGTTTCTTAATTTGTTTTACCTCCTGACGGGGAAACGAAACAACATATCTACGGGTGAACCGAGAATGCCTGTATCGCCTCAACCAGGCAACCAGTCATCGTTTGGTGCTAAATTCAGGAATATAATTCGAGCCAGCTAGGCAGGAAATTCCAAGACTATACTGAAGAAGATATTTACTTGACTGAATCAGTCCTGGTACGGAATGAAAGCTCTTAAATACAACTTTAACTATACCTCTAATAACTAAAGGTGAATTCTGACAGCTAGGGCTGGAGGGAAGAACATTGCACGTGGCATTTCACAATGTTGCCACATTCCAGCATTCCTTTCATTTACCCCTCGCTTCCGGTTCACTTGATCCCTCGTTCATTCGGACCGCTGTGATCTGTTGTAGATTACCTGGCCAGACTGTGACTGACTTGCTCTCATGTTCCGTTATCTGAACTTCTTGCGAAAAGATTTAATTCAGAAGTGAGAGGTTTGGCAACTCCAAGTAAGACGAGCTGGCCAGAAGATTTATCTCCATGTCAACCGCAGTCGCCCCACCGTTGTTTCCATGGCAACCATACCCCCCACTCCCTTTATCCCGCCCGGCAGGCAGCATACGGACCTCCGTCTAAGAACTGTCAGAATTCTACTTTAGATATTAGAGGTATATACTCTGGTAACTTTCTATCACCTTACAGTATTGTACTCGAAATATCTGCTACCAGCGCACAATATCCATAAAACTACAGCATGATCTAGCATGGAAGAAAAACGTACGCTCATATTCATTCTTTTTACTCCATTATGTTTCGTCCAGTCATTCTGTCGCTTCTCGCATACTTTTTTTGACTGAATTCTAAGTTTATTTTGCCTGTAATGATTGTCATTATTCGTTATCGAAGTGATGTCTTGATCAGTAGACAATTCGAATTATTTATATTCAGAATATTGATTGTGGGCTAAGAATGGGGACGTGATTTAAAGTGATTTTGAGAGGAAATCTCGTGGTCCACTGTTTTCACCGAAATCCCGCTTTAAATGATGGGCTCCATGTCGCCTTGAATTCACGTACTAATTAGAAACAATTAGTTTGTATATAATGATGAGAATGACGGAATGACTCTCGTTAATCGAAGATTTGCACTCCTACACGCTCAACAATTAAAACATAAATCGCACTTCCGTTACTTACACAATGAAAGAACCCGAACTTCTCACACTGGTTTGGTTAATGAAACTGCTGCACGTAGTTAACTACCGAGATAAAAATAAAAGTGGCGTAGGCATTCAAAGTGCGAGAGGATACATAAAGAAACAAGCCGAGATAGTGGAGGTCAAGCATGTCCGGTCTCCTGGGTATTAATCAGTGTCGTTTCTACATTCCTCTCATCTTCCGCACGTACCGGTTCGTACCGAGAGTAGAATAACATTGACACTATATTTCGATACTTTTAGATAAGAAATGAAACAATCAACGAGCAGGTTTAAAGTATGAATTGTTGATGTCTGGAAGAGACGAGTAAGAAGAATTAATTTTTGTGTGTGCATGCAAGTGTTAAAATATAAGTATGTAATACTTTGAGAAGTAATACTTTGTACCAAAACAAGAAACAAATGCGCAATAATTACGAGTTGGTCATGCGGTTGGGGTCGCGCAGCTGTGAGCTTGCATTCGAGGGATAGTGGGTTCGAATTCCACCTCCGGCAGCCCTGAAGATGGTTTTCCTTAGTTTCCCATTTTTACACCAGGCAAATTCTGGGGCTGTACCTTAATTAAGGCCCTTTCGCATCCTTCCACCAGGGAAAACCTTCGATATGTTAGTGTGCGACGTTAAACAAATAGCAAAACGAAAAGGAGTTCTATAAAACACGCGTTCGGAGATGTGTCCACTTGTTCTTAAGAGGTGGTCAACGAGCTGTTCTTTTATGGTATTGCATCTCGCATGGTATAAGCAGCCATTCCATATACTGTACCAAATGGCATGTTGATATTAATTTATTATACATTTATTTCTTGTTTATTCGACATACTCTCACATCGCAAAGTATTGGATACTTTTAACACACTGTATCCAAATCGTACAAAAGTAAGAAAGTTCCTTTGACTTAACATTTCACTTGTTTTTCGGTGACGGTTGCATCATCATTGACCGAGCTCGATAGCTGCAGTCGCTTAAGTGCGGCTAGTATCCAGTATTCGGGAGATAGTAGGTTCGAACCCCACTGTCTGCAGCTCTGAAAATGGTTTTCCGTGGTTTCCCATTTTCACACCAGGCAAATGCTGGGGCTGTACCTTAATTAAGGCCACGGCCGCTTCCTTCCCGCTCCTAGCCCTTCCCTGTCCCATCGTCGCCATAAGACCTATCTGTGTCGGTGCGACGTAAAGCAACTAGCATCATCATTGCTTCTTCCAATCTGCTGAGAGATGGAAATCAGTCAATTAGCTCCTTATTACGAGCTAAGGAAGGCATTCTCAATGTCGCTTAACTTTAGAGAAAGTTCAAGATATGTTGTTTACGCCTACTCTAATTAAAATATTGGCAGTATAACTTAGTAAAATTCTTCATATCTAATAGGTATCCTGAACTGCAGCATACTCACTTTGGTACGATAATCTTCTTTCACAGGAAGATAATCAACAGTTATGGTCAGATATCTGACGTATTTGTCCGGTAGTGAAACCTTCCACTAAATTGCGTCAGGCTCCTCATTCACACGTTTCCTATCTAACTTACCTTCGTCAACCGCCTGTCTTCCAGCCTAGATTGTCTTTTATTTTCCCCACCTTCTATTGCTCCTCCCTTCCTTTTGATGATACCTTCACTTTTTAAAGCGTAGGACGACATCTATCACTTCCGATTAAAGTTAAGAGGGGATGATTTTTGTATTTTCTCTTCAAATAAGTATCACCATCATAGGCGATATCGTGCATTTATCTCGTTCTATGGCTTTAATATTCAAAAATAATAATTGGGGCCACTGTAATTGATTGAAGGTTTCTTGTATGGTATAGATACGGAATTGGTACTTATAATGTCATCAGATGTTCACTTAGAGTGATGCGAATGCGTTCCTGGAAAAGCTTTCAGTATGTTGACGGATTTCGAATAATTCCAGTACTCGTTGTATCCTATTTGGTACAAGAGTAAGTGAATAACTAAATTTTCCTATCTTGTTGATCAGAAACAATGGAACGAAACTCGCTGCAACGTATGTATCCTTTTGCTTGCAGTTCCTCTGATAGAGGGCACATAGGTTTACAAGTCGGTGCAAGTGGCATACAGCTTAGCGGCAATTTAGATATGGCGAAAGTACTGAACGGGTGGTTCTGGGAGGAGATCTGAGTAGTGATATATTTTCTGTGGACAGAAAATACGAAACCTGTCCACATTCACACGAGAACTTTGTCCGTACACGGGTAGAAAGTGATGTCTGTATGCAAATACCGTGAATTTGCAGACCATCAACACCAGACGATTCGGTAAAGCTGACGATGAAATAATGTGGAGGGAACAGTCGCGTGACGCTGAATAAGGTGAGGATGTTCGACGAATAGGACATCACTTTCAGTTGTAAAATAATTGAAAGCTTATTTTGTGCCATCACAAATGCTTGAATAATTCTCATGATTTTATCTAACAATAAAGGAGCGGAGAATTATATGCCTTGTTCTATCCTATCGTCAACCGTTTACCTACAAAAATTTGGTAATCATACTTTCTGACTTACTCTCATACATTAGAGTATTTGACGACCAATAGGCTTCTCTCCAGAATATTTGATCCACTATTAGTGATTATAGACTCAAGTTACCTTAGGGATAACAGTATCTTTTGAAACTTCTTAAGGACAGAAAAAATGCGAACTCGATGTTAGATAAAGGAATATGAGTAGGTGTAGAAGTTGAATTAATAAGTCTGTTCGACTTTTAAAACATTACATGATCTGAGTTTAAAACGGCGTAAGCTAGATCGGTTTCTATCTTGATAAGTGTGAGATAGTGTAGTACGAAAATACCAAATATTTGAAATACTTTTTAGAAATTATAAATATTATTACTGTTTTGGTAGGGAAGTGTAATGAATTTAGAATTCGTAAATGTATAATTTTTAAGTCGGGCCTGCACGCTGATGATAATTAAGGAGCCGCGGTATTTGACCGTGCAAAGGTAGCACAATCATTAATTTTTTTAATGGAAGTCTGGAATGAAAGGTTTGACAAAACGCTAATGGAATAATACGTAGAATTTAACTTCTCAGTTAAAATGTTTGGATAAATATAAAAGAACAGATGACACTATAGAGCTATATATACAAGTGTAATTATTTTGTTTGGTACTGGTTATAGTAATATCAGCGTATTTTGTTGGGGTGTTGAAGATAAATATAACAACTGGAACAATGATTTATGAAAGAATCTGGTAGTGGCTTTACGTCGCACCGACACAGATAGTTCTTACGGCGACGATGGGATAGGAAAGGCCTAGAAGTTGGAAGGAAGCAGCCGTGATCTTAATTAGGGCACAGCACCGGCATTTGCCTGGTGTGAAAATGGGAAACCACGGAAAACCATCTTCAGGGCTGCTGACAGTGGGATTCGAACCCACTATCTCCCGGATGCAAGCTCACAGCTGCGTACCCCTAACCGCACGGCCAACTCGCCCGGTATGAAAGAATCATAAATGGCATGTGCGACTTTCGAATTCTCAACTCTTTCCATAATGTTTGATGCGAGTGGATGTTGTGCCTGTTCCCGTTGTAGACACATTTTTTGTGCCAGCCGGATTTCGTGATACTTTATGGAAAGTGTAGGTGGCAACACAACAGTAAATAATGACATCAGCAGAGATTGGAAGCTTTCAACAAGGAATTCAGATAATTAATTTTAGAATGTTTTTTATATCAATTAATATTTTAAAGCATATTATTATACACGGCATTAAAATTCATTTATTCATGGAAGTGGCAGTTACTACTTCATCTCTGTATAACCATTGCAGCTTACTAATCTGCCTCTCATATTCATATACTGATTCCTCCATTATCCGTAACCTTAATGATTCCCTCCAAAATGGTGTTGGTTGATTGAAGATGTCATACTACCACTTCCCCTACTCTTGTGCTAAAATTGTGCTGAAGAGCTCTTTTTGGACCACCTTGATTCTTGTATTTAGCGTTGCTTAATTCTATTTTCGGACACTTCCATTTCTTTTTCTGTATTCTCCAATGTCACTTCTGAATTGCTTCCATTCTCACTTTATTGGTTTAATTTATTTTCATTGCTTCGCTCATGAATTTCCACAAACACTAATTACATTCTGCTACTTGTTAGTAGTTTTGCATTTGAAATGAGTAATTTCTTCTCCAAAGGAGGTCTTCATTTCTTGAGAAGACCTAAATGTCTTTCCGTTTTTGCTCAGGCAAATTCTAGGACTTTCTCTTATTGGAGACCACGACCGCTACGTAGTTCTAGCCTTATTCTTTAGAACCACCATTGACGAAAACTTTTAGATGTTAGCGTGAAGTTCTCCCATTGCAAATTATTTTTATTCAAACACCACATTTATGTACACATTTTCCAATTTCGGTCTCTTTGTTGACGTAGGTTACCACCAGGAGCAACATAATAGTATGTACAAATTAATATAAAGATAATTTTCTCATTCATAAATAACAAAAGAATACACACAAATGCATGTTTACAAGGAAAAAGAAAAATAGCGCTTCCATTACCGGTAGTTAAAATTGCTGTTTTCTTGAGTAGTTAACCTCTACAAACTGCAAAATGCGATGATAATGTCAAAAATGAATTACGAACGTACTAATCCTCATTATGAATGTCGCAGCCCTGAAAATGTTTTTCCGTGGTTTCCCATTTTCACACCAG
Source organism: Anabrus simplex (assembly GCF_040414725.1). NCBI lineage: Eukaryota > Metazoa > Arthropoda > Insecta > Orthoptera > Tettigoniidae > Anabrus > Anabrus simplex. Next base: position 144,206,678 of record NC_090270.1, on the reverse strand, counting down.
ACAAATGCTGGGGCTGTACCTTAGTTAAGGCCACGGCCGATTCCTTCCCACTCCTAGCCCTTTCCTACCCCATCGTCGCCATAAGACCTATCTGTGTCGGTGTGACGTAAAGCAACTAGCAAAAAAAGGAAAGCATTATGAATATCAATGGGCAAAGTTATTTTGTGGCGCTAGAAGAAATTTGGGGGGGGGGGGGTGTAGGAGAATTATCCTCTAGAGACCAAAGGATGAATTTACAATATATTTAATTAATGAACATTCGGATTTACACAACACTATCCAAATTTTTTTATTTAATAAGATAGTTTTACCTTTAATGGCTGTTTTACATTTTGCTACGTTCAACTCACAATACCATATTTATTGATAAACTGAAGAGATATGATGAGTCACTTTTAGCTATATAAGTCCAACATCTATTTTGTAAAACGGTATTACCATGTTTTATCTTAAAAGAGGCCCGGCTGTTTGGCTGAATGATCAGAGTAGTTTACTTCGGTTCAAAGGGCCTCGGGCTCGATTTCCGGTCGTGTCGAGAGGTTTTGATAGTAAATGATTAATTCCCGTGGCTTGCGGACATGGTATTTGTATTAGGTCCAACATCCTGCAACTCATATACCACACACAACTCTATCCTCCACTACAGTACAATAACACGCAGTTTCCCACATGTGACTAATGCCATCCACTCTCGTTGGAGGGTCTGCCTTACAAGGGATACACCAGGATAGCGATAGCCACACAACTTTTTAAAAACTTTACCTTATAGTAGGAATACGTGCAATGCCACCTTTGTTGTAAAATTTCAAGATTGGGACTGTAAAAATGAAACATCCACCTTACAGACTACAGGTCCTTATTTCTTTCAAAGTAGAGTATAACCCCTAACATCCCAACTAATTGGAGCTGTAGTCTGTTCGGATTCGGAAGAGTAAAATTGCGGAGGTGACGGATCTGTTCTTAGAGAAACCCAGGAGAATAAGTATGTTTTCGGATGAGGAACGAGCAAAAGCGAGCCAGAGAATGAAGGAGTATTAGCGTAAAAAGGAACATCAACAGTCAAGGAAGTTCTGTAATCGTAACCCATAGGAGGTTGAAACGACCCTAAATAAATAATAATAATAATAATAATAATAATAATAATAATAATAATAATAATAATAATAATAATAATAATAATAATAATAATAATAATTCCCATATCTCCGGCAAAAGAAATACAGCTGAGAAACTTACTTTCACCATTATGGCACCCTCATTCACAAGATACATACCTTCGGCGATTGTGAAGCTTCGTAACAAAACTAATTTAACCTATATTCACAGTGAACAGACAATTTTGCAGGGCAACGGCAAATAAAACTCGTGGGGAACAAGGAATTTGAAACATGGACATCTCATGAATCAAGAGCTAAAGGGTTACAGGTTTTAATTGCGTGTCACAGCTTGCTGGGTAACAGGAGCGGACATTGCTCGTCAGAGATGTCTGGCGACATTACATCTGTCCGAGCGGTTCCAGGTAGAAACTTTAATACAAACCGTTGCCACTATGAAAGCTGCGGTGAGATAGAAATATTTCCGAATGTACTGGTTCTCAGTACCAAGGGTAGCATGTAAAATGTTTATTCAATTGAAACATATATTTCAGGTTCACTATGGGAATCAATATCTATATCATCTGATGGCCAGGCAGGCATCAATTTTTGGTAATGAGACAAAGTCTCTGAAAGTGAATTGGCACTGCCGGTGGCTCCAAGTAGCCTGCGCAGTGGCCTCCACGGTATGCACTAGCCATGCGTCTTGGTGGGTGTCCTATTTACCACCTGAAGAGCCCAGCTTAGCAGGGGTGAAACGCTGGCAACCAGGAATAGTTACCTGGAACATTCACAATGTCCACGAACGGAACAATTATATTGGTATTATAAACTTACTCATTCGGGACAAATATTTCAGGTTCCCTATGGGAATCAACATCTATATAATCAAGTGAGAATATAGAAAAGTTGAAATAATTTCATTAGTGTGCCAGAGTCTGATAGGATAACTAGAAATTAAAGGAATATTCGGCGTATAGTTTTAGAATTAATGCAATTGAATTATCTGTCAATTTCCTCCAAACCGGGCGAATTGGCCGTGCGCGTAGAGGCGCGCGGCTGTGAGCTTGCATCCGGGAGATAGTAGGTTCGAATCCCACTATCGGCAGCCCTGAAAATGGTTTTCCGTAGTTTCCCATTTTCACACCAGGCAAATGCTGAAGATGTACCTTAATTAAGGCCACGGCCGCTTCCTTCCAACTCCTAGGCCTTTCCTATCCCATCGTCGCCATAAGACCTATCTGTGTCGGTGCGACGTAAAGCCCGTAGCAAAAAAAAAAAAAATCCTCCACAACATTTCCGTTTGCTGCATATGTGAGAATGTCAAAATGACAGGTTTAGAATGTCAGAGACTTTTAATCCTGCACAGACGTGATCTTCGTCAGGTGTCCCAAATGTAGTTAATGTGCGTGGTGTTGAAGACGGTCTCGAAGCAAATACAATATGATGTACCCTTGCAGGCTTTAGTTCAATTTCTTATATATATATATATATATATATATCTTAGAGCAACAGGCGACAGCGTGTCGGCCTCTCACTGCTGGGTTCCGTGGTTCAAATCCCGGTCACTCCATGTGAGATTTCTGCTGGACAAAGTGGAGGCGGGGCAGGTTTTTCTCCCGATACTCCGGTTTTCCCTGTCATCTTTCATTCCAGCAACACTCTCCAATATTATTTCATTTCATCTGTCTCTCATTAATTATTGCCCCAGGGGAGGGCGACAGGCCTCGGCAGCCGGTACAATTCCTATCCTCACCGCAAGATGGGAGCTTCATTTATTCCATCCCTGATCCGGTCAATGACTGGAAAACAGGTTGTAGGTTTTATTCATATGTTAGAGCAAATATCACACTACGGTAGTATATCAAGCGACGTTTAAGCAACCACTTAAACATGAATGGACTTTTACATTCAAATAACTACTAGTATCCTCAAAGGTGCTATCGTTCTTCAGAGACTCTTAAGTGTCTGGATTTTATAGTGCTGATGTTTTCTTTCATCATCATGGAGAAATGATCTGAATAAATCACACGTACTACTTACGTACTTACTTACTTACTTACTTAGTACCAAATAGGTAAACAAGACTTCTCCTAGGAGTCTGGTTTCAAGTTTCATTCATTTCGAGATTCGTCTGTGAGAGATTTCTTGAAAATGTTCTACGCTAGGTTTCTTGACATTCCTCTTGTTTTTTTTTTGTTTTTTTTTTTTTGCAAGTTGCTTTACGTCGCACCGACACAGATAGGTCTTATGGCGACGATGGGATAGGAAGGGGCTAGGAGTGGGAAGGAAGCGGCCGTGTCCTTAATTAAGGTACAGCCCCAGCATTTGCCTGGTGTGAAAATGGGAAACCACGGGAAACCATCTTCAGGGCTGCCGACAGTGGGGTTCGAACCTAATATTTCCCGAATACTGGATACTGACCGCACTTAAGCGACTGCAGCTATCGAGCTCGGTCCTCTTGTTCTATGTTCGGCTGAAAGCATCTGCATTAGTGCCATTTCAGTTTTATTGCCTATGTTAGAAACATGACTCCCAAGTTGTAATCTCGTTTAAGCACCGATTTTGTGCAGAACTACGCTGATTATTTATATACATAAATTCTTTATTAGTAAATTGTTGTAAATTTGACCTGCATTTAAGATGTTCTTAGAAGCGACAACAGCAAGCAGTTCTCAAATACCTAGACTCCTAAGACTGACAGGTGATTAAGTTTAGTTCCTTGACCATCAGTCAGGAAGATTAGAGATGTGAAATCTTCATAAAGTGTAGTGGAGGAAGTAAACTTGGTCGAAATTAATCAGGCAAGGGACAAGAAGATAGAGGCCAGACAGCAATTAAGGAAGCGCCAAATGCCAAGAAAGTTCGCGTGAAGAACGTAATTATATCTTACATGAAGTCCAGTTCTACATGGAAACTATAAATAGTTGGTACTTGCCACGTACGGATACCTAAGTCAAGTGAGTGATTGCTTGTACGTAATAACAGTCTTCCATCACGCGATGACATACTATTGGAGAAAATTAATAGATTATGCTAATTTACCGGTATCGAAGGTGCTGTCGATAAACAGGAAGTGTGTCTATTTTTTTTCCTTGCCTCTTAATCAGTTTTTGTTTTTTTACTTTTCAAAAACACGGAATTTTACTGTTGCATTCTCCATTAAAGGATGGAGGGCAGCAAAAGCGATACAAGGACGTTTTTTAATATGATGAAGTACCAAACTGACGCAACGGTAAAATATGAAGACGACTTAGTAATAATAATAGAAAAGTAAGAAGAGGAACTACAGAACATGATGGACGGAAGGAACAACTAGTGAATATTACAATTTAAAACCAGTAACTGGAGAATATTGCTTGGGAAGCATAATCACGATGGATGCTCACAGCACCAAGAACGTAAGGCCAACCCGGCTCTTATGAAAAACAACTAAATAGTGTGTTACGTCTTGAGTGTCACCCCGTGAGCAGCAGAAATATGGAATCTCAGGAAAAACGAACAGAAATACCAGCCGAGCTTTGAAACTTGGTGTTGTATAAGAATGATGAGGATTAAGTAGACGGATGGAATGAGTAACGGGACGTACTGAGAGGTATCAAGAACCAAAGAACCATTCTGCGGGAGATATTACGAAGAAAATCGGATGAGGCATTCTACCGAAACAATGGATTACTGAATCATTAAAAACGGCCACGTTAGAAGAAAGATAGGAATGGGAAGGAGGAGATGATCTGAGGTAAGGAAGTAAGGTGACGTAGCAGCAACTAAAACAAGAAGCTGAAATAGAACAAACTGGTGAATTATCTTTGGACAGAACAAGCTACGTGCCGTTAAATGTGATGGCATATTGTCCATGAGGTTTGAGCAGTCATGAAAAAGTATTGAAGAAGAAGGCTAATGATGGAGTTCATGGAATGAACAAGAATATCGAAGGCGAGATAATCGTTAGGCTATAACACAATAAGGAGCTACCGTAGAATTTGTGTGCCAGCATTATGGCAGAGCTTGTGGTTCTAGAATTATTGGACTTTTCAGCCATGTACGAACCCATATTGGACGAATTTGATGCACTTCAAAGACAACCTGTCTGTTTGCCAGCCCATGGTTGTGGTGATATCTTAGTATCGTCCTATTACAGCTTTGATCTGCCATTTTACTTGGTCGTATCCGTTATGATTATTAAGAAATGTATCACAGTTGGGAGTAATGCCGGCTTACAACAGTGTTGAAACGAAATTAATTGAAAACATAATATTATGTAAATGTCACGTAATAACAAATAATGGCATGAAACCGAAACCGTACAATAAATTATAACCATACAAAAAATAATATATATAACGAAATAATAATAATAAAAGAAACTTAAACAAAAAGAGTTCTCCATGAAAATTAAAACACGATCAATGTAACAAAATAATTATAAGCAACTTAGGAATTGGATATTATAACGGCATTAGTCTACTTATGCTGTTATTGCTTATGCAGCACCGAGCTCGATAGCTGCAGTCGCTTAAGTGCGGCCAGTATCCAGTAATCGGGAGATAGTGGGTTCGATCCCCACTGTCGGCAGCTCTGAATATGGTTTTCCGTGGTTTCCCATTTTTATGCCAGGCAAATTCTGGGGCTGTACCTTAATTGAGGCCACGGCCGCTTCCTTCGTATTCCTAGCCCTTTCCTTTCCCATCGGCGCCATAAACCCTATCTTTGTCCGTGCGACGTAAAGCAACTAGCAATGGCTTAAGCAGCATTTTCAAAATTCTGGAACCGACTGCTATCAAACAAGATACATCATAATTCCATCTGGGGCTTCTGGATGTCAGGGAATGACAGATGACAAATGAATGGCATGTGCTACGCTGTTGTTGCAAAGCACTTAAGTTACACTCCGTGAACAGAGTGAGTAGGAGAAAATTTTGCATACCAGTGTGACTTTACACGAGGAAGAAGCACATAATGAATCCAGTTTATCAAATTGTATTGCTTCGAAATAATAATTTCGTGTGGCTATTTCTAGCCGAGTGCAGCCCTTGTAAGGCAGACCCTCCGATGAGGGTGGGCGGCATCTGCCATGTGTAGGTAACTGCGTGTTATTGTGGTGGAGGATAGTGTTATGTGTGGTGTGTGAGTTGCAGGGATGTTGGGGACAAGACAAACACCCAGCCCCCGGGCTACTGGAATTAACCAATTAAGGTTAAAATCCCCGACCCGGCCGGGAATTGAACCCGGGACCCTCTGAACTGAAGGCCAGTACGCTTACCATTCAGCCAACGAGTCGGTCGCTTCAGAAATGTTTAGTGGTGAAGAAGAGATATGTGAAAATGTTACATCTTCTGCAGAGTGGGATAAAAGAATAGAAACTCCACTACTTGGAAGAGAAACATTGTAAAAAGCGAGAGAAACGGAGACGAAGATCAAGGAAGAGAGAGATATAATTTATGGTGTTCTTTGTTAAGATTATTTAAAGTAAATATAAATAAGCCAGGTTTAAAGGCACAAAAGTACCATCCTTAGTAAAGTATTTAAACTAGAAAATGAAAGAGTGGAATGAAAGATTCTTATGTGTGTGACGCGAGTCAGAAAGTTTTTAAAGCGAACTTGATTGTAACAATAAATAAGTGAATTAAAGGGTTAAACAATGATAACCTTGTTAATTAATTCAGAGAATCGCCCAAACATATTTCGCAATCACAGTCCATCCACATACAGCTAAGTTAATACAATTTCTTAAAACCTGAATGTTTAATAGTTCTGCAATTTCATGCAATAAATTAAGAAACTTTCATTCATCTTATCCTCGTACTCATGCAAGACATTCTAGCACAAGCTTCAGAGTGTTAACAACAAAATGTATGTAATATCAGTACTATCTTTTGTTTTGAATGCTTAGTTACTAACATTTCACACTTTGTCTTTCATTTTCTCAAAATAATTTAAGGCTACTAACTCCGTTATTGTATCCAGGTCCTCAGTTAGCAGGAAATAGCTTTAAATATTCTCTTAAAAGTGAGTTGCATAACAATATTGCAACGCGGTCACACTTGAATTCACACCGTGAAACCTCTCATCAATGTACATTATTCGAAAGGTACTTTATCAGCCAGTATGTAGATAGGTGCTCTTCTGTGCGTTAGTATCTGAATTTAATAAGACACTAGTGATAAACTTGCGATTTTAAAAATATATTTTTATAACATACTGGGTATTTGTGTATGTTTCAATATACTGTACTTTGCTTCGTAGCCAGGCTAAATAGCTCAGACCAGGGCCTCTCTAACGCCCAAAATCTCACGCTTGCAAACTGAGGCGCAGAGGTCCTGTGCACAGTGCATCGGTCCCATTCGACTCGGCTCGGACCAGCGCGTCGTCTCGGGGTGACTCGGCTCGGATTTGGAGCGCTACGGAGCAAGTGAGGAGGAGGGAGACGGGCGGAGCGAGCGAGACAGGCGTGAGGAAAGAGAGAGACAGCGCTATTGCTCCAAATCGAGAAGTGGGGAGGTCTGCACTCTGGTCAATCAAGCGAAGTTGTTTTCTGCACCGTGCACCATGCAATGCACTGGTGCATGCACCTTGAGAGGCCTTGGCTCAGACGGTTGAGGCGCTGGTTTTCTGACTCCAACTTGGCAGGTTCGATCCAGGCTTAGTCCAGTGGTATTTGCAGGTGTTCAAATACTCAAATACGTCAGCCTCATGTCGGTAGATTTACTGGCACGTAGAAGAACTCCCGCGGGACAAAATTCGGTAACGTCGGCGACTCCGAAAACCGTAAAAGTACAGTAGTTAGTGGGTCGCAAAGTCAATACCTTTTATTATTATTATTATTATTATTATTATTATTATTATTATTATTATTATTATTATTATTAACACCGTATTACTTTTCTTCGTCTACATACAATACACCACACTACCAACCGCCACACGAACACGCAATGGCGAATATGTCTCTCCACATAGAGTTGGCATAAGGAAAGTCATACCGGGCGAGTTGGCCGTGCAGTTAGGATCGCGCAGCTGTGAGCTCGCATCCGGGAGTTAGTGGGTTCAAACCCCACTGTCGGCAGCCCCGAATATGGTTTTCCGTGGTTTCCCATTTTCACATCAGGTAAATGCTGGGGCTGTACCTTAATTTTTTTTTGCTACGGGCTTTACGTCGCATCGACACAGATAGGTCTTATGGCGACGATGGGATAGGAAAGGCCTAGGAGTTGGAAGGAAGCGGCCGTGGCCTTAATTAAGGTACAGCCCCAGCATTTGCCTGGCGTGAAAATGGGAAACCACGGAAAACCATCTTCAGGGCTGCCGATAGTGGGATTCGATGTACCTTAATTAAGGCCACGGCCACTTCCTTCCCATTCCTAGGGCTTTCCTGTCCCATCGTTGCCGTTATACGTATCTGTGTCGGTGCGACGTAAAGAAGCAAATAGCAAAAAGAAAAGGAAAGGCATCCGAGCGTAAAACTAGAGAAAATCCACATCAAGTGCCGAATCCAATAACTTGGGAAAAGGCTAGCAATGTTCCATTAATGCAGCGGATGAAGCAGAAGAGTCGCTCCCTGACAACCTTACAATATGGCGATCCTTTGGGATTATCATAGTCGGACGTCTAGAATTTCACCATTATCATCATCATCGCCATCCTCTCGCTGGTGAGTACAAGAATTATATTTCGAGTGCATCAATGCTGCCAATTGTGTAGTCTAAGATAATTTAAGAGAGCAAATCTAGAACCAGAAGCTCAGCTGCAATGATGACACATCAAACCTACCAACGCTCCATGTTGTTTTAGAGCCTGGCATCTATTTGTTATGTGAATTTCTCGTTCTTTCCTACGACCTCGGTCTTTGTTGGTGTTGTTCAGAATGTTGTGGGACATCGTGGACAATACATCACCACATCAGCCTATTAGAATGTCCATCCTCCACAATTGCCGTTGTTATTTTGTTACTTCTTCAAATTAGACATTACAATAACCTTGAATGGTTTTCGCTCTCCTTCCTGATTCTTTTATCGACATTTCAATTGAGAATCATCATTTCCTTTGGAAGGCGTGTGTTAGGCATTCGGGTGATATTGCCTGTCCATCAAAACGTGTAGTTAGTTCTGGACAGTGATGCCACAATCGAATGCCGAACTATTTCATCTGAGGTAACACTGAAGCACTTACCTTAGCATATCTTGAGAAGTGACTGCTGCGAGAAGGGAAGATTCGATATTGTGCAGGATCTCAGCATTAGCCGTGATGGGATTGAAAAGCCTCGTTGGAGTTAGTTTATTTTGTTTTCTAATGTTAAATTCTAACCAATAATAGTAAGTTATATATGCTTGGTTAAATGTACTGATTGCTAGTTTTTTTGCTAGGGGCTTTACGTCGCACCGACACAGATAGGTCTTATGGCGACGATGGGATAGGAAAGGCCTAGGAGTTGGAAGGAAGCGGCCGTGGCCTTAATTAAGGTACAGCCCCAGCATGTGCCTGGTGTGAAAATGGGAAACCACGGAAAACCATCTTCAGGGCTGCCGATAGTGGGATTCGAACCTACTATCTCCCGGATGCAAGCTCACAGCCGCGCGCCTCTGCGCGCATGCCCAACTCGCCCGGTTGTACTGAATGGGGCCGATACCTGGGTGCTAGGCCCCATTAAACGACAAGTATCATCATCATCATCATCATCATCAAATGTACTTAAACTATTTTTAAAACAATGTATTCACCGTGTAGCATGGCTCTACTTCAAACCATTCCCTGCACAGCGGAAACACTTCACCCCACCGAACATGCAGTTACCCGAAACGAAGTATTGGAGAATTGGAGAATTGTGTGTAACGAAGTTTACTGTCGTACACGATAACATGACTTTCTTAACGGCGTCTACTTTTTTCAGTCCTACCCAAGACATTCAACCAAAGATTACTCGTATTACGTCTCGTGACGTTGCACCGTCTGATAAGGCAAGAGCCACTCCACCTGGACGTATGAGAATGCAAGCCAATCACCGTCAGTATAACGCAGTGAACTTGTTCTGTACAATTCAGACATTCCTCATGGCTCCTCTTTAGTGTTCAGATATTTGGCAACCTATTCAGGTGAGAACACTCTTGCCAGTATGGGTGCAGATAAAATTCCTATAATGACCCTCAGTGGTCTCGCAACTAGATCCGTCGTGTCATAGACATCGCTCATTTACCTTTCTTATTTCACCGATCAACAAATCCGTCATCTGAGACCTAAAGCTACTTTCATTTTCCCCATCTTCCTTTCTCCACAATTATTTCAAACTAATCCTTGGATACGCAGTATTCTATACTCATCCTTTTTTTTTTGTATATGAGGTTCATACATAGCGCTAGTTAACCCCTGTTGTTCGTTGTAGTTTCTAATCCCACTCTTCCTGTCGTATAATCTTGAAGGGCTACCTCCGGTTTGGTGATTCTGACGATTGGCAATTACAAGAAATGTGTGTGGTCCTAATTTAAAGATGCGTAGTGGAAATGTTGTCCGATTATAATATGCAGCGTTCTATGAGTTCAACCTGACGTTTATAGCTGTTGTTTTAATTAAAACTTGTTTTTTACAATTTGCTTTAGGCCGTCACCGACGCAGATAGGTCTTTATGGCGACGATGGGACAGGAAAGGCTAGGAGTGGGAAGGAAGCTCTCGTGGCCTTAACTAACGTACAGCCCCAGCATTTGCCTGGTGAGAAAATGGGAAACCATGGAAAACCATCTTCCGGGCTGTCGACAGTGGGGTTCGAACGCACTAACTCCCGAATACTGGATACTGGCCGCACTTAAGCTACTGTGGCTATCGAGCTCGGTTCTATTCAGTCAGTCATCAGGTTGAATATCAAGGTGCAATAGAATCTGGAGTATTGCAGAGTTTTAATATATTACCTTGATTTCTGTTTTGTTTGGTTTCGAGTTTTTTTTTTTTTTTTGGTCTTGTTCTGTTTTGTTTCGTTTTTGTTTACTTCACTCTGATCTTTTAGAGGTTCCATGTTGGGTTGAGCGAGTTGTAGCTATAAGCTTGAATTCGTAGGAACTCTAAAAAAGCTTCCTATGTTTAACCAAGCAAATGCTGGGGCAGGATAATTTGTATTAATATTTTGCCTTTTGTTTTTATTTTGTTTCGTTTTGGTTTGATATGGTTTGCTTTCAAGGAGCCCTGTATTGTACTGAACGACCTGTAGCAGTAATCTTGCATCCGTAGAAGTCCTGAAGAAGCTTTCTCACTTTTAACCAATCAAATGTTGGAGCAGTAGGCTTACCTTAAATTAAGCCCATCAATTCCCAATCTTAGAACATTCGTGTACCACCGACACAGGAAACCTAGTGTCCTGAGTTGACATTTAACAGAAGAGAAAAACATAGGCCTTGTTCTGGGAATATGCCTATTTCTCGAGTGACTTCGTGCTGAAATCTCTCATCTGTATCGTCTCACGCAAATCCCTTGAACTCACTGTTCGAATTCCTACACTCACCGTCATTCTTTGAGAATCGGAAACTTGAATTTTAACTGTATTGTTTACATCGCCATTCTCATTAGAGAAAACATAATTAGGGACATTTGAGTGCCATCATTATTATTATTATTATTATTATTATTATTATTATTATTATTATTATTATTATTATTATTATTATTATTATTATTATTATTATTATTATTATTATTATTATTATTATTATTATTATTACTACTACGGTGAAATGAATGTTACTGCAGATGTGCTGCTTGAAATGGAGTTTCATCAACAAAACTATAGAATGATGAACAAAATATTTATTTATTCCTGTCGTCGGTTTTTTTATTTTTTTATTTACAAGTTGCTTTACTTCGCACCAACACAGGTAGGTCTTACGGCGACGATGGACAGGAAAGGGCTAGGAGTGGGAAGGAAGCGGCCGTGGCTCTAATTAAGGTACAGCCCCAGCATTTGCCTGGTGTGAACCACGGAAAACGATCTTCAGGGCTGCCGACAGTGGTATTCGAACCCAGTATCTCCCGAATACTGGATACTGGCTGCAATTAAGCGACTTCAGCTATCGATCTCGGTTTCGTAGATTTAGGTATGTACTTAATATTTAGGTTCATCGCTAAAGTACGTGAAATTCATCAGGATACCTGCGTCTCATAAGTATAACTTTATAAATCTTATAATATAGGCAACTCTCTCACAAATAGGCCTATCGTTGGTCAGTGGAATCATAACTGTAAATCTTCCACCAGATATTTTATGTAACTTCACAGGAAAGAAAATGCCAAGTCTGACAATCGGGAAGAAAGGCCAAAATATACCGGCACCTAATGTTCCTCACCGTTGATTTTTAGCCGTAAATAAGTCACATTTTCGGATATGTGCCAGTCTAAGTGATTCAGACGCTAGGACTGTAGCTTTCTGAGTCCAGTTTGACAGGTTCGATTATGGCTTAGTCTGGTGGTATTTGAAGATGATCATATACGACAGTCTCATCTTGGCCACGTTTAAGAACTCCTGCGTGGCAAATTCCTGTACCTCGCCGTCTCTGAAATTCGTAAAATTAATTAGTAGGACATAACGCCAATAACATAATAATAATAAGAAAAATATTTTTTCTTTCTTTCTTTCTTTCTTTCTTTCTTTCTTTCTTTCTTTCTTAATCCGTTTTCCGTACAGGGTTGGCTTTTCTCTCGGACTCAGTGAGCGATCTCACCTCTACCACCTGTGTGAGATTTTGGGTCGGGAGATAAAAATGGAAAGGAGGATAAGTACCTCGCCTAGGCGGTCTCACTTGCTGTGCGGAACAGGTGCCTTGTGCAGGAATGGAAAGACTGGAAGGGATGGACAAGGAATAGGGAAGGAAGCGGCCGTGGCCTTAAGTTAGGTGCCATCCCGCCATTTGCCTGGAAGAGAAGTGAGAAGTCACGAAAGACCACTTCCAGGATGGCTGACGAGGGGAGGGGGCGGGAATCGGACCCCCATCTATTCATTTAAGCTCCCGAGGCTGAGTGAACCCTGTTCCAGCCCTCGTATCACTTTTAAAAGTTCGTGGCAGAGCCGGGAACCGAATCTGGGCCTTCGAGGGTGGCAACTAATCACACTAACCACAGACTAATATTAATATTATTATTAATAATAATAATTCCTACCGAGCTCGATAGCTGCAGTCGCTTAAGTGCGGCCAGTATCCAGTAATCGGGAGATAGTGGGTTCGAGCCCCACTGTCTGCAGCCCTGAAGATGGTTTTCTGTGGTTTCCCATTTTCATACCAGGCAAATGCCGGGGCTGTACCTTAATTAAGGCCACGGCCGCTTCCTTCCAATTCCTATGCCTTTCCTCTCCCATCGTCGCCATAAGACATATCTGTGTCGGTGCGACGTAAAGCAAATAATAAAAAATAAAAAAATCCTCGGATCTGTCTGTTAAGTCATCAGCCCAGAGGCTGTTTGGATCCTCAAATATCATCACCAAAGGCTATGCAGTTATAGGGAAACCACAAAAACCAATGGCAATACCAAAATGAGGCATACTAGGCAAGATGAGGAGTGAGGTAGTTTGCCATTGCTTTCCTCACTGTGCCAGACAGTGCTATTGTAGCACAACTAACCCTATGAGCAACACCTTTTATGACACTCAGACACACTGTTTGTGCTCTGAATGTCATTAATCAGTACCACCCATACCCTAGCAGCTTCCATGTTGTCACAGCCTTGGATGAGACTGGGACTTCAGTGGAAGCTACACTTTGCTCTGGCCTGTGCCAAGAGATAATTCCTCGGATATGGATTTATAATTAAAATTTTGTATACTCTTGCTCCTCTTGTAAACTCTTAAACAATGTTAGTTACAGTCTGTGACATAAATTGATCCTTTCAAATGAGAGTTAGTTTCACTGTCTTAAGTTATACCTTGAAGTTGAGAGGAATTATGGCGGATATCTACTTAAAATATGAATTAATAGTGCAAACTTCAGACAAGGCATTACTGTCAACTGGTGGTGAAGGGGACAAACGTTCTATCCACATTTTTATAATGGCTGGTTGAAAACACGAGAAGAAAGACGTTAAGTAACGTTACTTTTCTTTATAACGCACAGTAGAACGCTAGATTATTTGAACTGAAAATATCTCGGTGATTGTTATGTCGCAGCTGTAAGAAAAATTTATATTATATTAACTCTTTCGTGAGCAAAACGGGTGACGTTTAATGACCCGACATAAAGAGTGACGTTTCAATTAGTTTCTGGAGAAGTGAGTCATTGCCAAGGTAGCGGGAGAGAAGCTATAAAATGCATTGGTCACGGAGTGGTGAACTGCTGGGTGGGGCCAGCATCAGCAACCACTATGTTTTCAACACAACTGAGTTAGCTGTAGGAACAATATTATGTCTTGAGTTTCTACTCAGTGTAAATCATGTCCCGTCATCTCTCAAAGTAATCTTATAGTCTACGTATGGACTCAGTGCACCTGATCTAATTTTCGATTTTATCACGGAGGTGTGATACCTGAGTGACATCTTCGCTCACTTCTCATAAAGAGGGCCGTCTTTTGAATCCTGGACAACGTAGCGGGATTTTTGAAATGAAAATTAATGTGGCTGTGTTTCGTATTACACGTAAAACTGAAGTTACCATGACTACAGTCATGTCAAACTATAAGCGTAAATAATTTTTATTCCGATTTTATCAGATATATAAAATCTGCCTGTGGAGTGACGGAGACGGAGATAATCATTGTTTTAAAACGAAATACAACTAGATTACCATCCCCTTGTCCATGGAGTACTGTATACATCCCGTTATAATTCTTTCGGATGATTCTTAAGATTACTGAAACGGCTGATCCGTTGAGGTAGGGGTAGCGTGCCTGCCTTTTACCGGGAGGTCTCGGATTCGATTCCTGGCTAACTCACAGATTTTAATTGTGGGGTGAGTGCTGGAACTGTGGTCATTCAGCCTTACAAAATCAACCGACGAGCTCCATGATACGAGAGACAGCGGACTCGATCGTGAAAGGTGTTAAGTGTAAGAGACTACCAGGAGCCAAAACTTCACCACCTAAATAACCAAACTAAAACAAACACCATGGCGAAACCGCCCCGAAGGGCCATGGCCTACCAAGCGACCACTGCTCATCCCGAAAGCTTACAGATTACGAGGTATCGTGTTGTCAGCCCGAGGAATTCTCTCGGGCATTATTCTTGGCTTACTAGACCGGAGCCGCTATCTCACCGTCAGACGGTTCCTCAATTGTAATCACGTAGGCTGAGTGGACCTCAAACTAGCCCTCAGATCAGGTAAAATATTTGAAATGGCGGGGAATCGAACCCGGAGCTTGCCGGTAAGAGGCAGGCACGCTACCCCTACACCACGGGGCCGGTCCTCCACATAAAAGGGCATAAAAATTACAACATAAATAAATAAGCCAATCCGGCTGAAGAAGTCGTCGCGCTGATTACGTGCCACTTCGCTATCTGCTGATCATCTGCCTGGGTAGCTGTGATCTCAGCAAAACAAGGTAAAATGAAAATATGGCGTTATTGGATAAATTTATGTGTGGAATAATTTTCTCAAAATTCAAGGGACGTTAAACTCATAATATCATTAAAATTCACTATGGTAAAGCAGATCATCAGGGAAAAAAATTTGACTTAACGATAATTATAATTACCAACAGTGAAAAATTACTGCTTTACTGGACATCTATGATGTATGGCCATGAACTAAATTGACCTCTTCTTTTGGGGAAAACAAATTTGAGAAGTAGCAGGTTGATGAATTGAGTCGACTAAATATTTATTTACGTTGGATTAGTGAATTTAGTATTCAAACTGTCTCATTTAGGTTTAAGAATACCTTGCTCTTCAGTCTTGTATTTTTCATAATCGATTTTGGTCAACTTTGGACCACGTAAATAACTCTTCATGATTTCAGTTTACCAGTACTCCATTAGGGGCTGCCTGCCCGAGGTGGTAAAGGCGTGCTCGATTCGCCCGGAAGGACGTGTGTTCGAATCCCCGTCAGGAAGTCGTAAAATTTTAGAAACGAGATTTCCACTTCCGGAGGTGCATATGGCCCTGAGGTTCACTCAGCCTACACCAAAAATGAGTACCAGGTTAATTCCTGGGGGCAAAGGCGGCTGGGCGTAGAGCTAACCACTCTACTCCATCACGTGCCGAGGTTAACAATGGTGGAAGTCTTTACCTTCCACTCCTCCAAGAGCCTTCATGGCCTGTACGGAGGTGACTTTGCTTTGCTTTTGCTTTTAGTACTTCTTCATTATCTTGCTTACAGAATACGTCAGCCTCGTGTCGCAGGATTTACTGGCACGTAAAATAACTCCTGCGGAACTGAATTCCGGCTCTTCGGCGTCTCTGAAAACCGTTCAAGTAGTCAGTGGGACGTAAAGCAAATAACATTATTATTATTATCTTGCTTACAGCTTCTTTCTTTTCAGCCGTCCAGTGTTGTTTCTACGTGGTCGCTGTTTCTGCCTCTAGGAACCCCTCAAATGTGTGTATCTAGTTTCTGAAAGTGGTTCTGTTGTGGATGTCTTGATTCATGATGTTTATTTCTTGCAGATCCTTTTTGTGGTGTTAACAAACAGTTCGTCTTAAGAGTTCCCTTTCCTATTAAGTTTGTTGAAATTGTTACATATTTCTTTAGTGATTCTGTCGTCGGGCATTCTTGAAATATATACAAAATTAATGTAACCCTTCGTTTGCGTATTGTGTCTGAAATCCTGCTGCGTATTTTATATACTTATCTGTTACTGCGTAATCGGTATGTGTCAGCACACTTTTTTGGTCCGAGAGTTTTTCTTAAAATCTTTTTTCCCTTCTTCTCGATTTCTTCAATGTATTTTCTGGTTCCTAATCCTAGGTATCCTGAAGCATACAGGCACACTGGTTAGATTACTGTCTGACAGTGTCGTAGCTTAGTCCTAATATGAATCGCTTTCTGGTTGTATATGGTTTTCGTAAGGTGGAATGCAAGCTCCACTTTTCTGGCTCTCTCGCTGTTTCCTTCTTTTGCGAGCCCGTTAGGCTGTAGTATCTCAACAAGGTAGTTAAATTTAATAACTTTATTTATCTTATTCTCCTTTGTTGTAATTAGCTATCCCGGGGCTTCCTTAATGATGGTCATGAAATGGTCTTTTAAAACGATATCTGTTGCCTGACTTTCACTTCCAAAGTGTGAACTTGTATTATAGATGATTCGATGTTCTCCGACAGCAGCATCATTCTTGTATATTTAACGTATTTTTAGTATGTTCAATCACCTGTGTTAGGCTATATTGCTGACCATTCTTGAATGTGTACATGTAGTCTTATTTTTTCTTCTTCTGTGACGGTAATTGAGATGATTATTTTAAAAAATGATCAAATCAAAAAGTAAATTTTTACAAGAGAGAGAAAGAGAGAAGAAACACTAAAATTTAAATTTTTACAAGAGAGAGAAAGAGAGAAGAAACACTAAAATTTAAATTGCAAATTCATTTTAGCACTTCTGTTATGTTCATATATAATAAATGCATTTTTATACTGAGCATTTCTGTTAAAACGTTTGTACTTTAATAAATATTGAATAGTAAACGATAGATTTGGTGCTTTTTGCCACTTAAACTCTAAACACTTCTACCTGAAGGGCATTCTTTTAACTGCAGTCCTCAGAAAACTGACTACTTAAATATACAGTGATAAAAAATAATCACGTATTTACGGTGAAGGCACAGATATATTCAATGAAATCATCGAACACAACAATATAAATTAAACAAAGTATTTTGTCACTGCCGGTCACGTGTCCAAGAAATGGCTCCTCATTGGCTGCATGGATACAAAATCCAATCAATCAGTCGATTACCGAATCAATCAATCATCAATAATCTGCATTTAACGCTGTCTCCCTGGTGGCAGATTTACTATCAATTGTTTATCTAGCTTTCCCTTTAACATTTCAAGAACCTTGGACTTTTATCGATTTCCCTTGATAATTTATTCCAATCCCTTACTCGTTATCCTATAAATGAAAATTTGCCCCAATCTGTTCTCTTGAATTCGAACTTTACCTTCATGTTATGATCTTTCCTCCTTTTGAAAGCTTCGCCCAAGCTTATTCGTCCACTGATGTCATTCGACGCCATCTCTCTACTTACAGCTCGAAGCATACCGCATAGTTGAGCATCTCGTCTCTCACCGAGCTCGATAGCTGCAGTCGCTTAAGTGCGGGCAGTATCCAGTATTCGGGAGATAGTAGGTTCAAACCCCACTGTCGGCAGCCCTGAAGATGGTTTTCCGTGGTTTCCCATTTTCACACCAGGCAAATGCTGGGGCTGTACCTTAATTAAGGCCACAGCCGCTTCCTTCCCACTCCTAGCCCTTCCCTGTCCCATCGTCGCCATGAGACCTATCTGTGTCGGTGCGACGTAAAAGCAACTAGCAAAAAAAGCATCTCGTCTCTTACTCCAAGTCTTCCCAGCACAATGTCTGCAACATTTTAGTAACACTATTCCATTGTCGACCAATTCACTCCGTAGGATTTGGTGAGATATTAGCATCAAACGTGATTTTCAACTCCCTGTTAGACATATACCAATTTGACTTCTTCTTTTTCTTTAATATTATGAAACGCTCTTCATCATCTCAATTTTGATATTTTTGGATTTTTACCTTTTGGAAATAAGCTTTTCAATTTTGATTTTATCATGCCTCTCATGACAAATCGCATTGTATTCTCCGCCTGTATTCTATGTGGGATGTCTTCTATTGTGTTTATATCGCTGGTAATCAACCCTTCTGGGTAGGCCTATTTGAATTATTTTACCTCTTAAAATATCACTCCATCAGAATCGAAAAGGCCTAATCTCTGTGTCTAGTCTGCATGCATGAGGGTAGTTTGGTTATCTATTACGTTTTCTATATTATAAATTGCTTTACGTCGCACCGACACAGATACGTTTTATGGTGACGATGAGATAGGAAAGGGCTAGGAGTTTTAAGAAAGCGGCCGTGGCCTTAATTAAGGTACAGCCCGTGCATTTGCCTGGTGTGAAAATGGGAAACCGCATTAAACCATTGCAATGTCTATTCTGTTTCCCAGTTCTAAAGCTTTGGTATCCATTATATGAGTCCTACCCATGTATTTCACTTGCTTCTCCTTCTTACAGCTATGGATATCACATCGTCGAGATAACCTAGACCTGGTGTCTGGTTGGCCATTTTTGTTCTGTACTTAACATCTCTTCAACACGTACTAAATGTACGTAACACGACCTAATAGGTTGAAAGCCGCTTTCGATTAGACCTTATATAGATTATCGGGTAACGTATGAATGGGATCAAGATGCAGAAATCACGACCAGAATCAGCATTACAAGGTGTGTGTTTCAGATATTAAAACATCTTGTGTTCAACTTGATTCGAAACATGTTGCAGCGTCGTTAGGTGTTGTGTTCCTGGTGCTGCTTGACGGTGTTGAAGACTCCGTTAATGAACCAAATGCAAATCATTGAAATGTACACTCGTAATATTAAAAGAAGCGTTTTGTGGGATAGGGCTGAAGGGAGGATTATTACACGTGCCATTGCGCAGTGTTGCCATATTCATGTATTCCTGTCTCCTTCCTTTCGCTTCCGGCTCACTTGTTCGTTCGTTTGTTCAGACTGCGGCGTTCTGTTCTACGTAATTCGGAAGTGAGACGTTTGGTAAATCCAAACAGCAGGTCTATCTCCATGGGGACAGCTGTGGGCCCAGCCACGTTTTTACGGCAAGCATACCTCTTACTCCCTTCTCCGCACCAGGCAGGCAGTAAACGGACCTTCCGTAACAGCTGTCAGAACATATCTTTCAGTATTGCGACTATAAATGTACAGCAAGGTTGGACCGCGTCATCAACGAGACAGTATTCATTGTGAGGAAATCTTGTGAACTCTTAACACGCACAGAACCTAAGGATCTATAACAAGTTTAACGCGTGCGAAAACTTCAGTTTCTCCTACGGGATCTTACTTCCCCACATTGAATGTACTGTTTTGATGTTATTAAGTTAAGTGTGATGTCTTACACTGGCATTACTATGTACTGTATAACGCAAAATAGTCCGAATTTCCGAATGAAGGAAGTTGTGAATGATTAATTGTTGGCTTTCTACTAACAGACAGCTTATTCATTATTTGATTTTTGATTA
Organism: Anabrus simplex; assembly: GCF_040414725.1. Classification (NCBI taxonomy): domain Eukaryota; kingdom Metazoa; phylum Arthropoda; class Insecta; order Orthoptera; family Tettigoniidae; genus Anabrus; species Anabrus simplex. The sequence continues at coordinate 144,186,414 of NC_090270.1, read as the reverse complement.
TTTGATTTCTGATTATTTGACCTTTTCCTACGTGCTGTAATTTAAAAGAATAAATGAATGTTTCTTGAAATTTCGATCATTGCTGTAGAGAATTTTAGCATAAATAAACAGAAACGATGTGAAATGTTTGGGACTGCATCTGCGATTTCTTCATAAATATTGTAGTAAAAGTGGACTTTAATTTTATAAAATGTTACTTAAATTCCATATTAAAAATTACTATCTGGCTTGTTGCAAACTCTGACGTTTATTATGATGAGTTATGTTGAGAAATAAGATTACTTCTCCTCAATCCAGAGGAAATCTATTTTTTGAATTATCGATAACATTGTCGAAGTCAAATTTTTCAGCATTATCCCCTGCTCACCGGTCACCACACCGGCTAGCCACTGGCAACTATTTCTCAGTGCAGTACTTCATGTTGGGAGCAAAGACTCGGCTTGAGAAGTAGGCTACTGTAATCCCGTTTTCACCTTGAATTATATATATATAAGTACCTAGCATTTGTCTCATAATTGTTAAGTTAAATAAGCTTCTTGATAAGATTCATAACCGCAGAAGAAATGTCCGAGTAATCGATTATCACTTCAAAATTAACGATTAAAAAATGACAATACCACGGTGTTCCTCGTTTCATTCAGTGATACCGAAACACATAGTTTGCGATCAACTGTACTTCTTCTTCTTCTTTCCCCTAGATTTTATCCCGCGTAATTTTAGGGTCCGCTTTTCTGCGCTTCGTTTTCCATCGCCTCCGATACTTGGCGTCAATTGGAATAATACCCACCAAGCACATGCCCTCCCGTAGAGCATCAAGCCGTCTCTTCTACGGCCGTCCCCGTGGTCGACGGACCTCAGGGTTCATACTTAGTGCCATCTTTGCATCTGAGGTATTACTGCTACATGCGACCATACCACCTCAGACGGGTCTCTCGCATTTTGCCAGTAATTGGAGCTACTCCAAATGCTACGCTGACATCCTGGTTTCTTACGTAGTCCAATTTACTGAATCCCAGAAGTGACCGAATCATCCTCATTTCCACTTATGTTCTACATATAAATAATAATAATAATAATAATAATAATAATAATAATAATAATAATAATAATAATAAAACATAGTTTACTTATTATTATTATTATTATTATTATTATTATTATTATTATTATTATTATTATTATTATTATTATTATTATTATTATTATATTTCTTGAGCGAGAAAAAGGTTGTATGCTCTAAGGTAAATTGCCAACTTCCTTGATTTTACAACCACCGTCTCGTGTAAACGTTAGGGCCTAAGCAATAAACGAGATATACAATTTATGTTAGAGTTAGACCTACCGATCTGATTAATATGCGAATTAGTAATTTAACGCTACGTTAGTTCTCTCTGATAGCATAGATAAGAGCAAAACACAAGATTGGACATTACAACAGCCGTACCAACGGAGTGCAGGGAAGAACCAAAATGGCGGGCGAGCATATTTAATGTTTATTATTATTATTATTATTATTATTATTATTATTATTATTATTATTATTATTATTATTATTTTACAGGTTGCTTTACGTCGGACCGACACAGTTAGGTCTTATGACGACTATGGTATAGGAAAAGGATAGGAGTGGGAAGGAAGCGGCCATGGCCTTAATATATGAAAATTGGAAAACCACAGAAAACCATCTTCAGGGTTGCCGACAGTGGGGTTCAAACCCTCTATCTCCCGAATGCAAGCTCATAGCTGCACGCCCCTAACCCTAAGGCCAACTCGCTCGGTATTTAGTGGTTAGAGAGCCCTAAAGCAACCTATTTCGGTCACACCTTCCGACATGATAAATAGAGCCTGATACAACTGATCATGGAAGGCAGGATAGAATGGAAATGGGACGTGGGCGACAAAGAGTGTCCTGGACACGGAATATTCGTCAGTGGTTCGACATCCATAATATGGCAACTGCCGGGGTGAGTAGCTCAGACGGTTGAGGCGCTGGCCTTCTGACCTCAACTTGGCAGGTTCGATCCTGGCTCAGCCCGGTGGTATTTGAAGGTGCTCAAATACGTCAGCCTGGTGTTAGTAGATTTACTGGTACGTAAAAGATCTCCTGCGGGACAAAATTCCGGCACCTCGACGTCTCCGAAAACCGTAAAAGTAGTTAGTGGGACGTAAAGCAAGTAGCATTATTATTAGAACTCTGACCAGAAGGTTCTGTCATCTAAAGCAGACGTCATCACGTAGTTGCTCTAGGGAGCCGGTGTTACTTGCTCCGCTCGGGACGGGTGTTTGTCACGTGACAAGAGAGCAGCAGTCAGGCGGGTTGCATACCGTGGCCGTACTGTACTTGCGCCAATGGCCGTCAGTACATACAGTACTACGTCATGCACTTCCCCTACTTCTTCCCCTACTTGCTCGCTAAGCTGCTCTCGTTCCTCGAGAGCGGGGAGCAAACTGGCTCCGAAGGTATTTGGCTCTCGATTGACGATGCCTGATCTAAAGTTCGGTATTGCACGAACTATATCAATAAATTCTCCTTCTGAGTAATACATGTACTGCGGGTCAGTATTTCTCCCCTCAACATTGTCACATAACGACATATCACCGTGCTTGACACAACTGTTAATTTCTAATGGATGTGACAGCTGTCCATTTATCCTAACTTTTAATTTAATCCATAATTACAAATTTTGGACAGCCTTGTGCGCTACTGTGGAGACCGCAGTGATGTGTTGTTTAACTTGTTCTCCAAAAAATGTAGTTTAAATGGATGAGACCACACGTATAAAGAAAAATTGCGAGAAATATTTGTTCTCTGTGCGACAGTCTACAATTCTCGGCGCGATGTATACGCGCGGCTGGGGGACAAGTTAGTTTAACACCTGCTGTGCGGCAGGAATTAAGCGGTGACTGCGGGAGTCCAGAAAGAAACCGCGCCGCGCACATGCGACTTGTTCGCCGCTAATTGCACGGAAAGGACTAAGTTAACTGTGCTTCACAATTAAGTAGGGCGTGATAATAGATGGTGACTACGCGACGCATTAACACAACAATGATTATTACGGTATGAAAATGATTGTCCTTTATTTCACATCTCAATTATTCTGTGTCGGTGTCGTCTCCTTTATACTCTTTCATCAACCTCATAGACACCAATTAGTTTTCTAAAAAAAAAAAAAAAAAAGAGACATGTTACATTTTAATTTATTATGACTTAGTTTGTAGTCTGCCGCCGTTGCCTAGGAAATTAGTACAGTAGTTTCTCACAAATTTGTCCTGGATTCGATATCCGTCTATGCCAGGAAAGTTTGGAACGGGTTACAGTCTGTCTCATTCATTATTGGGAAGAGAATTACACTGAGATCCATTTTCCTTCCATCCGAGAAGTAGTTTATGTATTCCAAATACTCGACTCCAGGAAAAAAAAACTGGGACGCTTCTTTTCGTCTTCTGAACTCACATGTTGGTGGGTAGCATAGGTATACATTGTTGAACTGTAGTCATTTTTAAGCAATTCCTTCTAGTACTTGATAAGGACTGCCTCTTTTGATATCGCTGTCCTGGGTTTCCCTCTAAGATCCTCGCAGTTATCAGAGTAAATTAATACACGATACAGTGTCTAGTCAGAGTCTCCGTGGCTCAGGCGGCCGCGCGCCAGCTGGGTTAAAATCCCGGTCACCCCATTTGTGCTGGACAAAGCGGAGGCGGGACATGTCTTTCTCTGGGTACTCCGATTTTCCCTGTCATATTTCATTCCAGCAACACTCTCCCGTATCCCTTCATTTCATCTGTCAGTCATTAATTATTGTCCCAAAGGGCACACACAATTCCTATCCTCGCTCTTAGATGGGGACTTCATTCATTCCTTTCCAGACCCGGTCGAATGAAGAGAAACAGGCTGTGAATTTAACGTTTTGTAGTTCTTTTAAATGCTATTTTTCTTGCTCGGAGCTTCCACTTATATAATTTGAGATACCGTAAAGATACTCGGTATCACTGTCTATACAACTCTTGAATTAAGAAGAAAGTAATGATTTCATATACAAGAGAGATATAATCTTGATGATACTGCCACTTTATCTCATCTGTACAAGCATATGGCAAGAGGAGCTGGAGCTTAAATTGTGTTTTATGACTCAACCCTGTCTCACGTCCCCTAGCACTAAAATATTCAGGGCCAATTCTAGGATAAACGGCCTGGCGTGTTGACCACACTGGTTTCTGTCCATCCTCACCATTCACAAAGTTGGCATCACAGCTGTGACCTTTACATAAGTGAGACGATAGGAAATTAAAATGGTTTGACCTGTGATAAAAGGAAAATACTATTTCATTTGTTTTGGATTCCACTGGCTATGTTTAAAAAAAATGCCGTGTTGACGAAGGAATTCCTTTACGTTGTGACAAATGTATAGAAACGATCCTGGCGTGTTTGAGCTCATTCAAATAGGTATACCACCAGGCGGAGCCGGGATCGAATCCATCAAATTGAGCTGATCAACTCTGTGCCACTCAGCACGGCCATGGTGAATATAATTCTTGTTACGAGTTGGATTGCTAAATATTTCTCTTCAGCCTACGAGGAGTAAAATTCTTTGACACCTTCCATGGCACTTTACCGGTGTTCTCATCCACTGGTATTCAAATTCTTACACGCACATCAAGGTTCCTTGGCTTGCGATGATGACTGCTGCCAAGCCAGAGAGTGATACGTGGTCAGCGTAATGACTGCTCACTCAGCTGTGTTACTTGGCTTTCGTTCATGAGTTCGCTTTCTCTAATATGAAATAGCTCCAAGTCAGTCGACATCACGGAGCTCAGGAGGGTTGGACTAGACCAGTCGTTCTCAAACTGTGGTATGAGTACCCGTAGGGGTACACCTGAGACTTTTAGTGGAGTACGCGAGCAGCCTTCAGGAAAATTGAAATATGGAAATAGAGAAGAATAAAGTTAAATTTGTAGACTATATATGAAACTATGCTCCGCTTGAAAGTTTCACCTGGGCTAGGACATATCAGAAACTGTGCTACACATGCAGGCACACCCATCCCATTGAATTTTAATGGTTCGCGATGTCTGAATTTCATAAATAATTATTTATTATTTATAAATTTGAAAGCCTCCGTGGTTTAAGCGGTAGCGCGCCAGCCTCTCACCGCTGGATACCGTGGTTCAAATCTCGGTCACTCCGTGTAAGATTTGTGTTGGACAAAGCGGAGGCGGGACAGGTTTTTCTCCGGGTACTCCGATTTTCCTTGTCATCTTTCATTCTAGCAACGCTTTCCTCATTTCATTTCATCTGTCATTCATTAATCATTGCACTAGAGGAGTGTGGCAGGCCTTGGCAGCCGGCACAATTCCTATCCTCGCCGCAAGTTGGGGACTTCATTCATCCCATCCATGACTGAAAAACAGGTTGAAGATTTTCATTTTCATTTATCAATTTGATATTTTGTCTAAAATCTAGCGTTTTATGAAACTTTTTTACAAACAGGTATCCCGTATTACTTTATCATCATTGTATTATACTTGATACAGACACAAACTCTTACATTTCTAGTGATGTGCTATAAAAATATATTTAATTTCACAATATCGTCTTATTTAAGGTGTATATTTAAAATAACGCTTTATAATAAATAAAAATGCCTCGATAATATGCCAGGTACTAATATTCCTAGGGACATTTTTGTGGAAGTACATTGAACTTTTAACCATGAGTAAATGCTACAGTCTCAGAATAGTTTGAGAACCTCTGGACTAGACTGATGTCAGCGAAACTTGGTAGCTGATCAATTAAGACATCTCAAACAGAGGCTAATTATAAGAGAAAAAAAACTCTGCCGCAAAATCATATTCACAATCTTAAAATATACCTAATATTGGTGCTGCAGTTTAAAGTGGAGAGTGGAATGTCAAAGGCATCGATTGCAATCAAACTTGATAAGATTATCAATGAAGACATCAGAACATCGCAGTGCGCCTGTCGTTACGTAGACTGTTCAAACACAGCGATTCTGAACGGGAATCCGGAGTTTTCTCTCTCTCTCTCTCTCTCTCTCTCTCTCGTTTGTGCTAATACTGTATAAATCTATGTTCATAACATGCAGGTTAATATTCGGTGGTCGAAACATTGTGAACCGGATGTTTGATCGTTGTAAACGAATTGTAAACATCAATATCTCGCGTCGTTGTCGTTAATCAGCTCCTGAATTTAGCCAATCAGATCGCTTCGCGGGTGAATTCAAATGGGCTTTCAGAGGCGCTGTTGCTTAATCTACTCATGGCTTCGGACCGCCTTGAGAACACCAACCGAAGAAATACACTTCTCTAGTGGAGTGATTTGAACACGGACCTCCGAGCTGATAGGATCGCTCCATAGCAAGTACACTACGATGTGTTTGTGTGTGTTGCTGGTTTCTCGGCATCGGTGAGTCCCACGAAGTGATCTCATTGGCTAACTTCAGCAGCTGATAAAATGACAACGCTGCGATATATCGATTTTTTTTTCAATTTATTTATCAGTATGACCAACCCTCTAAAGGTCATGTACGAGGTTTCACGTTGTTTTCGATCACCCTGTATGCTAGACGATGCCAAAATATAAATATTATAGGCTATGCCAGAAAACCGAATCTTGATGAGGCTCAGTATAGTTCAAGTTTCATTATCATACAGGTTCTCGACCAATCAGAGTTCAGATTTTCATTATGATACAGGTTATCTACCAATCAGAGTTGAGATTTTTATTATGATACAACTGTTCGACCAATTAGGTAAGGATAGCATTGCACCTGCGCTCAACGCCCTAGTTCGCACTTGTTTCCAAAATCAGACATGTCGGACACACATATTAACATCAATGCACCTTCTACTTCCAATATTCCACAACCACACGGCACATTCCCGCAAATTCACTTCACCAACTGTTCAATAAACAATTTGTATTTGAAATAAAGCTAGGTTATGATAACCTTCTATCAAAGCCTTGAAAACATATGACATTGTCAAGGTCTCTGATCCACTCACAGAAAATCAATAACCCAGCGCATGCGCTCTGCGTTCGGTTCAGTAAACTCAACAGTCAAGCGACATCTCCGCATAAATTGATGAACATTTTGAAAATAGAGTTATAATTATCGTCGAACATAAACAGTCGTATGCAGCTCGCATATAATGGTAATTAAGACATTCGTATGGAAATTATAAATCTCGCTTCGCCTGTGTCTTAATTATTGCCGTTATAGACTTGTTTCATAACGTACTATTATATACGATTCATAAGTAGTAAAATCAGAATGTTTTTACATATTCGTATATTGTATATAGTATATTAGCAAAATAAGTTTGTACAGTGTGAAATTCTGTTCGTGTTGCCATATCTCATTTTGAAGATTTTTATGTAACTGTAAATTGGAACCATCGATATATTTCTAGTGGATACGCAAGGTCATTCTACGTCATCACCTGCTGTCCCGAGACACCCAGCTGTTTCTTCAGCATTAATTATAAAACTAATGTTGAATTTATGGCAAAATTATGATTACCATTATATTCAGCTTCTTCTTCTTCTTCTTTCTCCCTCGCTTTCTTTCTCAGTTGTGGGGTTGGAGGTGCACACTGTGTTGCAGATGTGTATTAAGCCCTATTTTACAGCGAGATGCCCTTGCTGACGCCAACCCTATATGAAGGGATGTAATCATCATTGCGTGTTTCTGTGGTGGTTAATGGTGTAGCGTGTTGTCTGAATATGAAGAGGAAAGTTTTGAAACAAACATAAACCCCCAGTCCCCGAGCAAGAGCTAGTTTTCGATATAATCAGCAGTGAGTCGGGAATAGAACTCGGATCTGTGAGTTGAAAGGTAAAGCTGTTATTTCTACACCCCGCGGAGATGTGATTATCTAACATTTGCCTAATTATTGCATGCAATCAAAACTATAAACATGTTAATGTGTTAAAAGCTATATTTCACTTTTCGCTCAAAAACAGGGTGATTAGATATGTTTTACTCCGGCTCGTGGTGTTTATACTATGGGCGAGAGAGCGCTCGTTTGCCGCTTGTGGGTCGAGGTCAGTAGGGGGAAGGTAAACCAGGCAGAGAGAATTTTAAGTAGTTCATTACTTACCATATTGTGAAAGGGGAACTGCCTGCCCTAATTCTGCACACATTTATTCGTCACTAACTGTAGTACACGTTGAGGAACCCCAACAATTTCATGACAAATACTATACGGTATTTCATTTCTTGTATGGTTTGCGGGGTCGCCTTGCACACGGCATTTCCTTTAGATTTACCGCAGACATAATAATCGTAGGTGGTTACTTGCGGGGAGGGGGGTAAAATCCTTACTAATACGCGGTCCATCCGGAAATTTTCCCTATTTAAAAAGAAAGAAAGACGAAGTTATACGAAACACTTTATTGATACAGCAAAGTTGGAGCTAGATTTCGATATAATCAGCAGCAAAATTGAGACACTTGGTATATCGTGGGATCAACTTTTGTATGCCGGTGTGTAGAAATTTGCCGCCTGAGAACGGAACCAGCCTGTGACATTCGGGTTCAGCTCTTCGTTCTTCCTGACAGGAGGACAGGAATTTCTTGAGGTGCAAGAAAAGATGAAAATCACTGGGAGGACACCTCCCAGCCGAACTCCTGCAGAACACTTGCTGAGCGCCGAGCCATATGTGGGCGATCATTGCCATAGATAAGCACAACAACTGTACTGAGCATTCCATGCCTCTTGTTTTGAATAGCTCATCGCAATCTCCGTAGGAACATTATCACAGACCGAACCTCGAATTTGGCGGGAGAAAGAATATGAGCCGCCATTTCGAGCCACTGCTGCTGCGCTACTGACACCGGCGGGACTTTATACGGCTTTAATGGTAATAATTCAGTAGCCTTTTCCGGACCAATATGAAATTCCCATTTGTGGAAGACGATGAAGTGATAATTTAGGAGAAATTTCCTGACGATGACCAGCGTCATCTATTTTTTCTTCGATGAGCACCCTACGCTTCCCTTTCTTGATTTCTTAGGTTGGATACTTCCAGTTTCTTGAAATGTATTGTAAGTATTATGGATTGTTTTACGACTTGGAAGGTCTACAGCTGGGAATCATTCTTGAAACCGTCTTTGAGCTTCACGGGCTGCTTGAGTTAATACATAGGAATCCATGAGCAATAATACCATTTGTAAACGAGTGGGGAACTCACGTAAAGGAAAAACATCACGCGCCGGAGTAAACCATATCTGATCACTGTTCTTTTAATACTTTTTTCATCCGGGACAAAGCCCACTCAGCTAATGAATTATGTAAGGGTGGGATTTATATATTTTATTTTTTGTTGGGACACAGGAGTGATGGCTTCATCTTCTCGTCATAAGGCCCTTTATGACTTTCAGTGTTATACGTGAGTAGGCCATGGAACAGAAGGAGATAGGAATGGTAGAGTTCTGGTAGAGTTAGATCGGTGTTAGGTGAAGGTTTTAGATCCGCACTTCGATATCATAAATAAATATGATCAATACATATTGTGTTTCTGGATGATAATCTGTAAGAATCTTCAGCTATTGTGCTGATGTAAAAGGATAGAATTGAAATCTTGTGAATACACGAGAGCTTTTCTTTCGAAGTTCCGATAGACATCGAAGAAGCCTGAAGATAAATGATTACCGTTTTACTGTTTTGTGGCACTTGATATCTAGGTCATCGAATCAAAGATAGTGCAATCCGGCCTATAATCATAAGTACAGTGGTCAAGTTTTACAAATGATAATTATGCAGGGTAACGGTTTCTTGTTTATCGATCTTAGAAAGATGTATCTTTTATAATAGTTAACACATTCCACTTAACCCCATGGTTTTAAAAACGAGGAAAGCTCATCAGGATGACCTGAATATAGTCTGTGACTTGTTTTCCAGTAACATTGAGGATTTTCTTTGTTTTCACTTTACTTAACGGCTTTGTGATGTAGCTGCTTAGGTGATCGTCCATGAGCTCAAGGCCATAGGTTCAGTTCCCGACGCACTTAGTCATTGTGAGAAAGCTTAAATACATAAAACAGATTTCTTGGAAATTTAAAGGGCTTGATTTCTGGGCAAATTCAGGAACTACAGTGTTCTTTAAGACTTTTAATGAACGGGACATAAATCATATGTATGTATGTTGGGTATTCAGTCCGAAGGCGGGTTTGATCCTCTGCAGCTCCGCCAACAGCTGTCATAAATAGCCTAGGCGTCACTGAAGAGGCGTACTAGGGAACTGAGGAGTGAGGTAGTTTCCCGTTGCTTTCCTCACCGAGCCAGCCGTTACTATTATATATCAGTCTGCCAAGCCCACTGAAATGCATGTACCAACCGACCCTATGAGCGATATTTTCACACCAATCATAACAGGGACTGGCTGCATAAGGAACGGTATTACTAGCATCACTCATACCTCAGTCACTTTCATATTGTCAAAGTCAAGGATGAGACTGAGACAGGTCAATGAAAGTAACAAATTTGATATAGCCCATACCAGAAGACATAGTGCACTGTAAACACTACATCTCGCCAGCAAAGCCATATAAATCATATATTATTATTATTATTATTATTATTATTATTATTATTATTATTATTATTATCATTACATCATCTAGCCACTTCATGTTATTGAATATACAATATATTTGCATATGTCAAAGGTTACAAATTATAACGTAATTTCAAAGCCTTTCGTCTGATCTACGCCTTATGGGGAGAAAAAATGCTGACCCGCAATGCATGTGAGACTGATTCCCTTTAGGAAGTCGATACATTTGCAGGTCCTCGAAGAGGGATTTTATCCAGTTATCTTTGATTAAATAGTAATGCTTGTGATATATATTTTTGCCGATGATTCAGTTTATACAGGCAACCAACATTAAGGGGAAGTTGCAAACCCTATCTCCGCCATGTTAAATTTGTCTACTTCATGCTCCTTTTCCTCATTAAGTATTTAACCTATTGAAACAAAACCTTACGGATTTTTAGATCTATATTTTATCTTTAAATGTTTTTTAGAAATGTGTTTGTAAATAATAGTTTTAATATTTTTTTTTTCCAAATGTATAACTTTTAAACTTATTTCTCTATGAAAAATATTATTTTTTTCTATTTATGATACAATTACAAGAAAACATACAATCCTTTAGTTGATCATATTGAATTACTGAAAAAATTCAGTGCGCTATTGTTAACATTTCCTGAGGAAAAGGAACATTTGTCTAGAAAAAAAAAAACAAAAGTGAATAAAAATGCTCTTAAGGAAAGTGTTACCTTAATGTGCACCAGGCCTATATTCAGGATTATCTGGGTTGTCTTCCCCTTCTCTGCCCCTTTCTGGTTTCTCTTTAACTACCTAGCTTCTTTAAAACTTCCTTGAAATTTGATATCAGACTTCTTTATACGGAAATAGTCCATTTCACAGCACGCGCCAATCATGTTCACCAGGTTTTTCAATACTTTAATCCTACCATTGTTCCCCTCATTGAATTCCAGCACAGCATCATATACACCTATTAACAAACTCCTTTTACCCACAAACATTCTTTTGGCACCCTGGTCCAAATCACGTTATGGAACGACTCTTCGGGGTTTTGAGTCCTACCATGCAAACATTTTCGAAGAAGATCTGGGGGGTACAAAATTCTGTAAACTGGTTTAATAATGTAAATACAGTATATGAGACCTGGTACGATGGTACGTTAATTAACCATTGGCACCTCCAGCATCGTACCAAACCAAGAGCTACCGACAGTACTGGATGTAGCATATTCAGCACGACTGAGTCCTAACCTGTTAATGTTCTTGTTGTACCTAGAACACTACATTTATTGAATTAATATTCTCACTTGCCTTCACGGGACAGATCTTTGGTTGATCTAAGAATCTTTTTTAAAAATATATAGGCCTAATTGGCTTTACGTCGCATCGACACAGATAAGTCTCACGGCATCGTTGTGATAGTTAAGGCCTAGGAATAGGAAAGAAACGGCCGTAGCCTTAATTAAGGTACAGCCCCAGCATTTGCTTGGTGTGAAAATGGGAACCACGGAAAGCCATCTTCAGGGCTGCCGACATTGGGGTTCGAACCCTCTATCTTCCGGATGCAAGCTCACAGCTGCACGGCCCTAACCGCCCAGCCAACTCTCTCGGTGATCTAAGGACCAAATACCTAAAAATTGCTTAATCTCATGCATAAATCGATCTATGTAAATAATGTTCTCTACGAGTGCTGAAGACCCTAATAGCGCTGAGGTATTGAAAAATGTCGGTTGGTTGCTCTTCCACACTTACCCGAGTCACACACTTCTGAGGTAATGACGAATTATCATAGAGCATTAATGAACAAGAGAAAATCATGATCATCTCCGACATTTGAACGCATTATGCAGCGGTGAAGGGTCAATGATTAAACCGTCTGTTCTCCATATGAACTTTTCTCCTGAATACTTACCATCTTCAGAAACTGTAGACTAATTTGTAAAATATATTACAGTTATTTGCTGTCAGAATTAAATGTAATTTATCGAAACGCTGCTTCTGTAGTTACATCGAATATTTTAATGAGGTCACAATGATATGGTAGATATTTGGAAATCTCTATTGCCTTGATCTCAAAGAAGCAGATTTGCCACACGTTCTTCAAGCCGTCCATTGAGCTACCGAGAGATAGTCTGAATATTCTGCTCCAGCCTAAATAGGATGCATTTCAGATAACAACGGTTTATTTAATAAATCTATTAAAATCATGAACTTGACATAAATTCATCTTTGAGTATGGTACTGATAAAGTAACAGCCAGAATATATTTCTCGACTTGGTGGAAATATTACATTATTGGTGTAGGGTCGTGAGAGTTGAGTGAGCCGGGCTGAGTGGCTCAGACTGTTGAGGCGCTGGCCTTCTGACCCCAACTTGGCAGGTTCGATCCTGACTCAGTCCGGTGGTATTTGAAGGTATTCAAATACCCAAGCCCCATTTCGGTAGATTTACTGGCACGTAAAAGAACTTCTGCGGGACAAAATTCCGGCACCTCGGCGTCTCCGAAAATCGTAAAAGTAGTTAGTGGGACGTAAAGCAAGAACATTAGTATTAGAGCTGATTAACACGGTCACTGGCTTCTCAACAAGATGGAAATTTTATGAATCTCAGCCAATACTAGTGTGATTTTTGAAACAATATGTCATGTTACTGTGGTTCGGATTTCGTATCTATAATTGGGGATTTCGTGGCATGATGATGTCAGTCACGTAAAACAATAAGCCGGCTTTGTTGATGTCTTGCGTTACTAGTGTACGTTTTTCAGTGTTAGGCTCCTTACCTGAGTGGGCAGTGTCCCAGTCCTTGATTCGGAGGGACTTCGGTTCGATTCTCGGCAAATTTGAGGATTTGAGCTACGTCAGCTTAATTCTTCTGGTCGAGGACTGAGTAATTTTGTGTCTGAATAGAAACTTCCTCCTCATACACACAACAAAGCGCACTTATCGATCACCGCAGAAACCCGCAATAATGATATATGCCTCTGTATATTTGGCTGGCTTCAGGAAGAGCATTCGGACGTAAAACAACACAAAGTCCAGACAAATACCAGTGACCCCTCCAGCTTGTGGGAAAAAGTGGCAGAAGGACAAATGTAGACCACCTCTTTCCAGTAGACCTACTTGTGGACGTACTTGAAAATAATAGTCTGATACTGTGATAAAGCATATGGGACCGAACGAGTTAGCTGTGCGGTTAGGGGCGCGCAGCTTTGAGCTTGTATTCGGGATGTAATGGGTTCGAACTCCACCGTCGGCAGCCCTGAAGATGGTTTCCCGTGGTTTCCCATTTTCATACAGGGCAAATGACGAGGCTGCACCTTAATAAAGGCTACGGCCGCTCCCTTCGCATTCCTAGCGCTTTCCTATCCCATCATCGCCGCAAGACCTATCTGTATCGCTGCGACGTAAAACAACTTGTGAAAAGAAACGCAAATGGGACACTCAGCGCATTAAGGGACTTAGCGTGCCAAGACAACTGCTCCCTAATTTGATGGGGTGAAGTTATTGCAGTGTCTCGTAATGAACATTCTTGTTCTACTTTCTTGACCGGATCTGCTGCCTCTCATATCAGACAGATTCTCACTTATCTTCGTGAGGCTGAGTAAATCCAGTTCCAACCATCAGTCCACGACTAAAATCCTTGGATGACCGGGGATGTAACCTAGACGCTCCAGAAATGAGGCAAACACATTACTCGTCCATTACAAGGGATTGGATAATAATAATAATAATAATAATAATAATAATAATAATAATAATAATAATAATAATAATAATAGGGGCTGCCTGGCCGAGGCGGTGAAGGTGTGTTCGGTTCGCCCGGAAGGACGTGGGTTCGAATCTCCGTCAGGAAGTCGTAAAATTTAAGAAACGAGATTTCCACTTCCGGAGGTGCACGTGGCCCTGAGGATCACTCAGCCTGCACCAAAAATGAGTACCAGGTTAATTACTGGGGGAAATGGCGAACGGGCGTAGAGCTAACCACTCTACCCCGTCAAGTACCGAGGTTACGGATAGTGGAAGCCTTTACCTTCCACCCCTCCAAGGGCCTTGATGGCCTGTACGGAGATGACTTCAATAATAATAATAATAATAATAATAATAATAATAATAATAATAATAATAATAATAATAATAATAATAATAATGTAGCATCAGCTAACGGATTACAGGTATCTAGTCGCCCTCCGTATCAATTTGGACGTTCTGATTTGTTGGTATCTAACAGTGAAGTGGTAGGCCTACTCTACTGGGTGGTTCTTAAGACTAATTCAATCTTCTCAGGTGGATGTGGGGTTCATCAACTTTAACATGCCAAGAATTATGACATGCGGGTACCACGATATACTTCCCACCATTTGAAAATCTTTTGCCGTGGTCAAGATTGAACTTGGAATCAAAAGTCGAATACACTACCTGTAAATAATAATCGTATTAACTCAACAGTTCGATTTGTAACCCTGTTGGCTCTCCAGCTGCGTGCCATTTTTGACTTTTCATTTTACTCTGAATGATAGAAGAGGAATTGGAAATCTATTGAACGACCTCTTACTGAGTTTTGATTGATTTTCTCGGGTAAATACTGAGTGCGTCATCAGAAATTTTTCACTTGCCGGCCGGCATTGTTGCAAGGGATGGATTGTTTACTGCTCATCGGAAATCCGACTAACTCTGCCGAGTTTGACACGATTTCTGAGTACCACCGGGTGCATTTGCATAAATGATACATTTACTGAAACCCTTAATGCTGAAAATTCGTCACTTTAGTATTTGACGTCCCCAAGAGAATTATTCATTATGTGCGTCTTAAGATATTCAAGGACATTGGGGCATTATCTATACTTTCAACTACTATCAAGCTCACTTTCCAAACACTCCATCATTTTCTTGCCGTCAATGACAATGTTGGGTCACTGAAAACCAAGTTCATTATCACTATGAAGATCATCTCTTTTTATTTATTTATTTATTTATTTATTTATTTATTTATTTATTTATTTATTTATTTATTTATTTATTTATTTATTTATTTATTATGGCTTCTTTCATGTGGCGAAGTTAGGGCACACGGCCCTTTTATTGAAAACTGGATGAAGTTTTGCCACAAATAGATACTTTATGACTAAATATAAATTCATTTCATAATGTGTAGCAGTTGCACGAGGTATTCGTTGCTACATTTACATTTTAGAACGGAGCAGTTATGTAGAAATGGAGCTACACTTAACAGTGTGCTCGAACCTTATCCGACATTTAAGAAACCATTAGAAAAATTCAATATTAGGCCTATAATTCCATAATAACTAATTATCCGTGAAATCTTAATGGGAAAGTGGGAGGGATTAGCGTAGTTGCTTAACAACAGGGTTTTCACTTAGGTTGACGAGGTTCGCTTCCCGGTCAATTATGGGTTGACGTGGTGTCGGAAAGTGTATTCGTCCTGAATCGTTGTCAATATCTACAATGAGCTAGGGGGTTCCAGTGACCCCAGAAATACGTGAGATAAGCTGAAAATATTTTAGTTCAGTAATGTACGTAGTTTTTTTGAGAATATTTAGCCTACACGTCTTCTTAATAACAGTGTAACATAATCTTTCTCCTCAGGGTCCTCTATATCAAGTCGAACATTCAGCCAGCACCATGGCAGCTGAACATTACCTCCTACTAGCTCCCTTAACATTGCTGATACCCTACATTTTTATCATTACTACACGATACAGAGGTGCATGTTGCTCTAAAAAATAAGCCATACCTGGCAATTCTCTCTGTTGCAGACTGAAAATCACAATGACCTATGAAATGTAGCAAATTCCACGTTGTTCTGTTGAACATCGCAAAAATAACAGTACACTTTCCTGTAATTGGCAAATGTATGGCAAATGTAACATTCAACTTATTTGATAATACTTACGAATGAAACAAGTGAAGTCAAAATATTGTAGGCCTACAGGGTACTTTTCATCACGACGAAATACTCTGTTTTATGATAAATATGCCAACGGCCGTAGCCGTGTTGAAACACCGGATCCCGTGAGATCTCCGAAGTTAAGCAACATTGGGCGTGGTCAGGAGTTGGATGGGTTGCCACGCGCTGTTGGTGGGGGGTAAAGGGAATGGAGGAGCGGAAAGAAACTGGCCACCCTACCGCACGTAAACTCCGGCTCAGGAACACCTTTGCGGTGGTTCGGATCTGCCTTCGGGCAGAATAACCCTTACCTTTATGATAAATATGAAAATTACTTTTCACTTCAAGTAGTGATTAGCGTAGCTCCCTACCTGAAGGCGCTCACAATAATAATGTCCTACCGAGCTGGCTAGCTGCAGTCGCTTAATTGCAGCCAGTATCCAGTATTCGGGAGATAGTGGGTTCGAACACCACTGTCAGCAGCCCTGAAGATGGTTTTCCGTGGTTTCCCATTTTCACACCAGGCAAATGCTGGGGCTGTACCTCAAATAAGGCCATGGCCGCTTCCTCCCCACTCCTAGGCCTTTCCTGTCCCATCGTCGCCACAACACCTAGCTGTGTCGGTACGACGTAAAGCAAATAGCAAAAAAAAATATATATTAGTGTCCTAATCTCCGTTTCATAAGCTGTTTCGAAATGTCAAACAGTAACCAAAGTATTTAAAACTGAATGTTTTCCCAGAACAGTCCAAGATTTCGATTCATTAGTAATAAAAAATAGTAATAATAATAATAATAATAATAATAATAATAATAATAATAATAATAATAATAATAATAATACGAGTCTGTACCCGATTATTATTATTATTATTATTATTATTATTATTATTATTATTATTATTATTATTATTATTATTATATTTTGTTGAAAGGTCCGTGTCAGTTATTCCTAATATTGTTTTCAGGTTAAACACTTCGTGACTCAGAGGTCCGATCCACTGCCACTTAACAGGACTTCCGATTGATTGCTTTAAATCGAATCTAAATGATCCTCGTTTGTATTTAATGTAGTGGTGAGTTAAATCATAACAGATAGTAAAACCTTATTTTGCAGTTGAAGAGCAGAGAATTTCGCTCTATCGTTCCAAGTGCTGTTACACGAGATGTCTGCTTGCCTTGTAGTAGAAGATACGACCCATAAAAGGCACAGTAATGAGAGGGCTGCTTCACTACCTGCTTGCTAACACGAGCACTTTATTCTCAACTTACATCGGCTGCTCCCTTTATGCAGCTCTAGTCTCACTTCCCTCTTGTAAATAATTGCTCCACGATCATCCACCGTTAAACGCATACGTAGTTTTCGACTGGGAATCTCATCAATAAAACTGAACAAGGGCGTATGCAGGTGGGGAGCGAGCTTACAAGGCCACCACCCTTCCCGGCTTAGGCGGGATATAATGAAAATTTGAAGAAAATATATCGTGCAAAAAGAAGTGATAATAATGACGTGAATTATGATTAGATATCACGTGCAGGAAGTAGAGGTATTCCTGTTTTGCGTATTTGGCAGTTACCAGTTCGATCGCTGGATGTTGGTGCCCGAGAGTTACTGACAGCTTTTTTTATGTTTCAAACGTTAGGTTCCACTTTTGATGAGCTATTTTGTTTGGCATATTTTAAAGTAGAATATGTTTTTAACGTTTTAATGGTAATTGATAAATACTAATAATAGCAAGCAAACCAAACCCCATGGCGCAACAGACCCGAAGGGCCAAGGCCTACATAGCGACCGCCACTCAGCCCGAAGGCCTGCAGATTACGAGGTGCCAGGTGGTCAGCACGATGAGCCCAAGCCGTTATTCTTGGCTCTCTGGACCGAACATATAAAATTGCAGGTAAATAAATAAATTAATTAAATAAATAAATAAATAAATAAATAAATAAATAAAAATCGTATTTTTAGTATGTGTCAAGTAATTGAAGAAAAGGGTGAATCCTAAGAGATTGTCACACAGGATAGTTAGTGCACAAGAAAAATGGAAAGCAAAACCTTTATGGCTTAAGGAGATTCACAAGGACTTGCAAGAAGTGGGTATCCAGGAGGGAGATATACAGGAAAGAATAACATTTAGGAAGAAAATTGCGGAAATGAGGGATGCACCGGAGAAACTCGTCAAGTCACTTAACACCTTTGTTGAAGAGTGACAAAGACGAAATCAAAGACTTAAGAACACCCGGAATGCAAAGAAAAGTGTGTAAGTTTGAGAGAGATAAGAGCAACATAGGAAATGATGTTAATCGAATCAAGAGATCAAGAGACTGGGGATGTTCATTACGGGCAATCGAAGGCATTTTTTATTGACAATCGAGCCTCATTGAGACTTGATAGTAGCATGAGTTTCTGGTACAAAGTAGTTACAGGAGTTTGACAAGGCTATAATCTTTCACCATTGTTGCTCATAACAAGCCTATTCATGGATCATATAATAATAATAATAATAATAATAATAATAATAATAATAATAATAATAATAATAATAATAATAATAATGGCGTAGTTGGCCTGTTACGCGACTTTCATGTCTGTGAAGATGAGGTCCTTACCTAGGATGATTTATAATGCTGAATACGCCACACACACCCAGTCCCCGGGCAATTGGAATTGGCCAATTAAGGTTAAAATCCCCGTTCCGGCCGGAAATCGAACCCGGGACCCTGTGGACCAAAGTCTAGCACGCTAACCATTTATCCACGGAGCCGGACATTCATTTAATGAAAGGTAGGAAATGGCCGGGAAGTTTTCAGTTGGGTATAAAAGTACCAGGCAGTTTATCATGTGCTAACGACTTGGTCTGCAGAGCAAACTGTGTCAATCTAATTATTCTAGTTTAGGGCCACTAGAGACCATGCCAAGGTATTTCTGGAAGCCTTTCTTGTAGCCCAAAAGCGTTGCATTCCTTCTCTGGCCGTCTGTCTTCTATCTTCTGTCCAGCCGCTGTTCTGCGTTTGCTCATCGCGGATGCCCTTAAAGTTGTTGATCTGAATTTTTATCGGATAGAGATGTCCTCCCGATTCAGTCTCATGCTCTTGAGGTCCTTCCTTACATCCTTGAACCATTTACCCGAGACGTTCGCTCTGTTGTCCAACACATTAAAAATCTGCTTCGTTAGTCGGGTTGCATCCATCCTGAACAGATGTCCGTAGAACTTCAGTCATCGTTTCCTTATTAACTCCATCAGCCGCGCATTTCATCTGTTATCTTAGAACTCATACTTCTCTGCTTCTCTCACTCCAGCCTATCCTGCTTTCACTTGCGTACAGTCACTCGGGTTTGATCACTGTGTTATAACTTATTGCATGAGTTTAGCTGTCCTTGACTTTACCTTTTCTTATGCAAGACATGCGTCCCACGAAAAGCTGCGGCCATCTTCTTTCACCTACTAAGCTAATACTTAATGTCTTGAAATCTGGAAAGAAGTACAGAGTGTATGACACGAAAATAAGCATTCTCAGGATTAATGTAGTGCCAGTGGGGACCTAAAATAATTGAACACAATGTAGGATACACGAAATACTGTGGAGGGCACAGTAGGAGGGATCAACGGGCGAAGACCTGAGAGATCAATCCAGATGAGCCAAGGGCAGACACACTACAGTCTTTCAAGCTGAAATGATAGCTATCACAAGATGTCTTGAAGAAAATCTGAAAATGAACTATAGGAATAAGAACATTTTCATTTTTACGAACAGCCAAGCGCCCGGTAAGGCACTAGAGGCAGTCCGGATAATATCCAGAATTGTCTGGTATTGCCACTCACTTCTCATGAAGCTCTCAAAGTACAACATTGTCAAAATAATATGGGTACCAGGGCATGAAGGTATAGAAGGAAATGAAAAGGAAGATAAACTGGCCAGGAAAGAGGCAGAAACACATTTTGTAGGCCCAGAACCTGTATGCAGGATTCCCTATGGACAAGCCCGATACTACGTTGGAAAATGGGTACAAAAGAAACAAATGGAAAACTGGAAAAATACTCCAGGGTGCAGGGTTGTAAAGGAACCGATAATAGGACCAAACAAGAAGCATACTAAAGAACTGTTGAAACTCAGTACAGAAAATATAAAATGGGTAGTAGGAATGTTGACAGGACACTGCAATCTGAAAAACCACCTGGAGAATTGGAGTAATAAGATACAACATATGTAGGAAATTCAATGCAGCAGAAGAATCAGCTGAACACATACTTTTTCGAATGTGAGGCGCTGGTTAGAATCAGACTATCTACTCTAGAACTACCAGGTGAGGAGAGAGAAAAATCCAAGAAGACCCAATAAGAACAACCTCCAGCTTTGTGAAGCGAGCAGGTATATCTAGGTGGGAATGAAGGAAAAACATGGTAGCAAAAGACCTCAGAGGTCGACGCTAATTAGAAACTAATATTTATAGGTCCCATGAACAAAAGAGGAGGAATGAGAAGAAGAAAAGGATACACGGAACTAGTGTAGGCTGATCATTTCAAGTAGGCCTACCTAGAATGTGTATTCTTCTTCTGTTAAAAAATGCTTTATGTCGCACGACACAGATATGTCTTTTGGCGACGATGGAATAGGAAAGGGCTAGGAGTGAGAAGGAATCGACCGTGGCCTTAATTAAGGTACAGCCCCCCGCAGTTGCCTTGTGTGAAAATGGGGAAACCACGGTGATCGATCCTTAGGCTGAGGGCTGCCGATAGTGCGGTCAAATCTACTATCTCCCGAATGCAAGTTCACAGCTGTGTGACCGCACAGCCACTACCTTAGTACAATGCGTATTCTCCCGAAATGGTAGTACACTATGTGAAGTCGAATCAAGGTGCAGCAAAGCTAATGAAGTAGACTAAGTTTGCAGTTGAGACCAACGATCTCCTGTAAGAAAGAACCAAGTTCCCCAATAAAAATATCTTTACCTCAGTTTGTTTTCAGGTCGAATTCGCTGTACGGAAGTGAAAGCTCAGTGGACCCACGATATCTTATTCTTATGTTAGAAGTAACATCATATGAAAGTACCAAGAATGTTTGATGATATGAACAGTTGGATACAATGGCAGGTCAGTGCTCGAAATGTGGAGATAAGGCTAAGTTAGGAATGAACTCCCTGGATGAAGCAGTATACATGAATCATCTTTGATGGTGTGGTGTTGTGAGGCGAATTGGTTACCTACGAGAATAATGGGCTCGACCATGGAAAGTAAGAGATGTATAAGGAGAAAAGACGAAAGTTATACGCAGTTTTCAACAAGATGTGTGGAACTAAATGAGACCATAGAGCTTGTTGCAAATATAGGACTGCGAAAACGTTAGTTAGTTAATCCTATGTATGTATATAATAAAATAAATATAAATAAGTTGCAACCAAATTTCAGACAAGATATTTAGTGACATAAATCCCCTAGCATCTCTGAAATGGACGGTCCCACTTCAACACTAGGAAGTCCTCTAACAATAACCAGTCAGTTGAGTAGGTTGAGAGGCGTAATAGTGTGACATTGTCACAGGCCTCACTCCAAGGCGGCCGTGGTTCGAATAATGCATGTGGGATTTTTGAAACCAAACGTCAGGTCCTTGTGATTCGAAATTCACGTAAATTTAGTGGCCCTGTGGCTATGAACAGTCATGCAAAACTACAAGATTGCTTGTCTGCTTGCTCGCTTGAAAACAGCGAAAGCGGTCCTTCAGCAGATAGCCACTTTGTTTCTCTCTTATTTCTAACGAAATAGGAAATAAATATAGGCTAACATCCACAAACGATCAAACATTTCATCAAAATACTTTATAATCTGATGTTTGAGAATGTTCTATGTTCTTGTTGCCCTTATAGCATGACTTTCAGGGTCTTTATCTGGAATCGTATTTTGTCCAATACTATGGATAGTTTCCTTTCAGAAATAATAGAAGCCCGCGCTTTTAAATTCAGTTTATTGATACCATGTCGTACGGATGTAAAATTCTGTTTTGTAATGAATTGCTTCTCAACTTTTTCTGTATCTGCTAAGTCAGGACATTGAATCTGTAAAGTACCACGCCATTAAATTTTCGATGCTTTTCATCTGTCGGCAAGAATAAAGTTTTTATTTTGAAATCATGGAAGGGATTTGTTTGATAGGTCACAAGGTTTTAGGGTAAACACTTTCCAGTAAATTCTTGTTCTCAATTTAAAGTAACATAGGAAAAGTAACATAAGAAAATCTTACAAAGATCGGAGTACTCTCATGCTAAATTTTTAGTGTTAATCAAACTAGAACTTTTTAAAGAATCGTCCATGTCATCAGCTGTTATTTTTCTTTTTGCAATGTGTAAGAACTGAATCAAATCCCCGAATAATTAATTTAACAGTGACTAATTTTTAAATATTTCACATTCTTTTATTATAATGAAAATCACTCATATGCAGTAATTGGTGCGTTAACTGTGCGTGATTTGTGAGTCTTGGACCACTTCATGTACTCTTAAGACCGGATGATCGACTGACCATGGACCTTTCTAGCAATGCAATGATATTAAAGGTCTCTGCGCTTTCACTGGCTGCATAACTACTTATCTCCCTCTTTCAATCAAATATGTATGTCATCGAAATATATTTATGTTGAATTCTTTGTGCTTAACCATTCCTTTAGAGCTTGTAAAATTATCTTAAGTTGAAGTCTTAAAAGCGCATGGGCAGATGCTATTATGTTCACTTCTTTCTATAAAATTGTCAATCCTGTATAGAAATGAGCTACTTCACTGGCTTCAACAATATTGACAATCCTCTAAAATATTGTGAAACCGCACGAAGAATCGTGCATCCCTTCTGAAGTTTATCCCAAAGTGAGCAGACAACAACTAAGTATCTAATGTTATTTTATGTATACATATAATATATTACCATTTTTTTTTCTCTTTAGGCGTATACAGTCAGAAAGAAAGTCTCACTCACATTCATGTATATAAAGACACTTTTCAATAGGAAACATCAGGGTCGACACAGCTCTAATAATGAAAATAGTCCCCGTTCAGCAAACAGATTTCTCTTCTCTTCGCCGGGCTGAGGGCTCAGAAAGTAGAAGTGCTGGTCTTGAGAACCGAAGTTGGCAGATTCGATCCAGGCTCAGTCCGGTGGTATTTGAAGGTGCTCAAATACTCCAGCCCCGTATCAGTAGATTTACTGACGCGTAAAATAACTCCTGTGGGGAGTAACTTTCGGTACTTGTTCGTCTCCAAACCCGTAAAAGTAGTTAGAGGGACGCAAAGTCAATAACATTAATTATTTCTATTCTTAGTATAAGTTAATCATCAATTATTATTGAGGAATGATTATCTCCAAAAACCCTGTAACAATCGTTATTAATTGATAAAGCATTGATAATGATGGAATCCGAACTAGTGTGCAGTAAATTAGAAGCTAACACGGCATTTTGGGATCACAACGATACTTCGTAATTGTGTGTGAAATTAAATTGTGGACTGAGATAACATTCATATGGTTTTTCACAAATTGTCGTCGATGAAGGCCCCATTTAATCCTTAACTCATCGATAGGTTGATCTCATATACCTTTTCTTCCCTAGCAAGACACGTGGGACGTTCTTCATGGCATAATTTTGATAAATGTTAATACAGACATGACCATGAGCATCATGTATGCCTTCTAACGTTGGCAGCACTGATGACTCTGTCACTATAGTTAATTAGATCTAAGACGTTGAATGTAGGCCCTCTGGAAACATGACATAAATGTGTTGAGTAATGTGAAAATTCTAGAGATTTTAATATGTTAAATTAGATTTCACACGGCATACTTTTGCAAATACTGGTTTAAATAAGTTTACAAGTTCTAAAGAGCTCGCTCAAAACTTTATCTGAATATATCGAGACACTTAGTCAAATGATCAAATTTCAATCGGGTATCTGCGAAATTTGCTCCATTCATACCAATTTTGGTTAAAAGTAGAGCAAAAATTTAAATTTGTTACACGCACGTGTAGAAAGCGAGAGGGGGGGGGGGAGGGCAGAGGAGAGCAATATCATAATCTTACCCTCCTTTAATTTTTAAAATGATGAAAGTAGCCTAAGATGAATGTGAATGCTATGTCAGTAAAGAATAATATTAAGGCTCTGTTCAGTATGTAGCCTACTTAATAAATTTTAGAATTACTTATTATTAGTAATTGTATGATGTTCTATTGTAATTGTAAATATCGCGTGTTTGTGTTTTAGGTTAATAGATGATTTAACACTCAGTGGCTATTTTTAAGAACCATCTGTACAATACGTAACAATGTTACCTAACTTATATTTTTAATATGCCAGGATGTTTGTTTCTACTTTCTAGTTTTAAACATTTTGTGTCTGTGGAAAATACAGATGTGGATCAGTAATAGCCTATATTTTAAATATTCTATATATTTATAAACATTCTGTAGACTGATAATAGCTTATGTTATGGTTAATTATATCATATTTAAGTATTTCTCTTTAGTCTGTTGTATCATGTAGAAGACAATCTATATAAATATAACTTACTAAAGTTATAGAGGATCCGCTATCTGTACTTTCGTTTGCTTTGCCAATTTTTCAAGTATTTATCCGTTTTAGGCCAACTCAAGACCGTATCAGTGGTTATTATTTTTTGTGTCTGTTTTTTCCACCATCACGGCGAAATGGCTGGATACATCTCGACGAAACTTCATATTTAGACTAAGTTATTCTCATCCCAGGGAAGGTTTTGATATGCATATGATTTAAAAATCTCTGAATAGACGGGGATTTATAGGGAAACCAGAACAGTTTTCTTCCATTGTAAAATCCGTGGACTATATGTGAAACTTCCCTTCATTATAAACAACTTGTGTTATGTTCATAACTTCGTTTACTCTTCAAATGGCAGAGAAAATTACTATTTTCTGTGGGTTTCATGCTCTGTATTGAGTGACCGACAGACTGACAACAAACCTACAGGTTACCAAGGGAACGTCTCTGACTGCTTGCCAGCAAGGAATTGCCAATTTCGTCATCATTCCTGTAAACTCGTGGTTGTTCCTTGGGTAAGAAAGCAAGAGAGACGTCAGTCGGCCATTCTGCGGAAAATTGGCGGAATACCGTTGGAATATCACTAAGGGGCGCTGTTAATATTTGAATAGAACCGTGGAGTGTAGCCCATTATTTCACACCGTAAGGTGTTTTCTGGAATTTGCTATAATTTTTATTGTATTTCTGTTCTACTTCTGCTTGACGCTTTAATTTCCTGCCTCTGCCTTTCCTCTTTAGGCTTAAGGAATAACACCATGTCATATTTTTTTTATCTGTTTACCTAAGAACCCCTGCTCCTAAATTTATACTCTGTTACCGCCTTCTTATATCCGTAACTCATACCATTACAATTTATTGAGGAACATTTCATTTTCCAATACATCCACTTAGTATAATCCTATTTTATGTTAATTTCAATTTCTTGACTGTATTACTTTCATCCTTAATTACTCCGTATGTATGCGAGTGCTAATCCCGAAACCTGAACACTCTTTTCCTTGGGGAAAAATTCCAAACTGTTCAAATGTATAACTTTTGGCCCCAGAAAATATCGAAATATGGAGTATTTTAATGACGGTGCAGACCTTCGTTTCGGGGTAATTGGTGGCTAAACGGTAGGTAGTATTACAAAACAGATAGCACAATCCCTGTTCTATTTGGGAAGATCTACAACTTTGGTCCTATGACTTGTTGTCGAGTCTCGATTGTTAATACGTTAGAGAGCTATGTATTTCTCCATTGTAATCAAATATCTCCAAGCCGATTGTGACTGTCATTCGGAAAAGGGGCCTGTCTTTATAATGAAAACTCTCCATCTCTATTGTGGATGGCAGATGCCAAGTGAGTCTGCCGTTATAATAGAAACTCCCGAACTCGATTGTGATTGGCAGTAGGAAATGTGGTCTGCTATTTTCCTCTAAACATTCGCAGTGCCTACGTTATATCGGAAAGAACGTATGGCATCCTCCCCGTTTTGTTTCTTGGATAGCACTAAGAGGCATGCACTTTAATATAGTCTTACTCACTGCCTTTAGAGTAATTTACGGGGAAATCCGTATACAATGTAGAATACCGTAGCGAAGCACGGGTACATTCGCTAGTATTCAGGTATTAGACATTATATTATTTTTGTACTGTAGGAACGTATTAGCTTTCGCCAAAACCTTGCTTCATTCCTTCGCAAGTAACCATGACAAACCATTAGCCTATACTTAAGAACATAAACCTACAACAATATTAAGTCTATTATTCTTGACCATGAAAGTAGCAGTCTAAAAATCTTGATTTTTATTCGTCACTTTCACTTCAAACATCATTTATTATTAGGTATACTGGAATAACCATACTGTTCTTGTTTACTATGGAGGACAGGATTATGGGCTGATTTTTGTTCAAAATATGAATATATATTTTGATAGTAATTTGTGGTGAAGCGTCAATCTCTGTAGTTTTTAGAATACAGAAAATACTTGCCTTAAGTTATGTGTAAGAGCTTAACAAATTTTAGGAAAAACAGGGAGTGTCTGTTCAAAATGTGCTATTTCCACTTCAATTTTTTCGTTTGTATTTCGTCCGCATATATTGGAAGTACTTAAATACTATCGAATTCGATGATCAATTCAGACCAGAAAGAAGTAATCCCTTAAAAGTAGGACCATACCCGACCATCGGTAGGCCTACGTTCCATGTGGCTTTTATAAAACGTTTCGTTGCGTTTTTCCCACAACTTCCTTAGAGTGAAAATAGCCTGTTATGAACAGACCCTCCTCAAATTATAATCTTTTTTTGAATGAATAGGGTTGATATATACCAATGTAATCAGGAAAAGGAATCTGAAGATACAAGAGACACAAAGATACAATTTTAGAAAAATATAACTCCTGTCATACTGAATTAGAACAATTTCGTAATAAAAACGGAAGAAATAATTTAATTTCTGATATTTCATATTCAATATAACATAGCTTCTGAAGACTAGCCTGAATCATCAAAATCTTACTTCTGTTTTTACGTGTTTAGATTTTTTTTGGAAAATGAAAGATAAGCTGTAACTTTCATGCTTTATTGCGACTGGATCCTCATTTATTGTTTCTATTCCGAACTAGTATTTTCAAATTTAGTAATGAAATAGGGCCTAATCCTTATAGTTCAATAAGGGACAATTTAGACTACTGTATAGCGAAAACGGATCATTAGCAAATAAATTTTAGTCGTAGTTTGTTGTGTTTTTTGTCAGTAAAATGTTTATAACACTATAAACCAAATAAACCGAAAATTCGTAATACATTCTCGATGAAAAATGCAAACATAATGTGGGATATAATGTTGCAACATAACATTTTTTTTAAATCTTAAAGAAAATGTGTTACTTGCTGCCGTTGAATGAGATTCAAATTCTGACCAACATCCCGTCCCTCATTCTTCTAATATTTTTGCCAATAAATATTCCCAGTGTCATAATTGTAAAATGTTACCCCTGAGTGGCGTTTTCCAGTGCCCCTTAAACATTTCTAATTACCACGGGTCACATGCAGCCTACAGTGAAAGACATACATATTAAATTAGTTTATTTTTTATGTGTTTGGTTTGTTTTGGCATATTAAAACTTTTAACTTATGTTTGTCATTATGAAACAGTAAGTTATTAATAGGTTTGTTCTTTGTTTCGTATTTCACTATTCTTGTTGTTAGATTAATTGAGATACTACTATAGTCCTTGTAGGATCAGCCCAGTTGCTGATATTTAGATGGGGTTGGGAGAGTATACGAAAATGTATTTAGTAAGTTGTGTACCAGAAAATAACTACATATTTTAATATTAACTTCCTTCCTTTCTAATACCAGTAATTACAGGCTATTTCCAAATTTGATAATAATTAGTCTAAAAATGACTGAGAAAATTTATTACAGCCTACTTTTGATTTTGAACCCAGGAACATCATACCCGAAAATTAATAAATGAAGCCTGTTGCAAGCCAATTACTTTACATTCTTTCATTGAACGTATAATGTAAATACTCACTTATTTACCTGTACTTTGACAGTCAAGTAATACATGTGAAATTTCGCAATAATTTAAAATACAAAAAAAGTATTTGTTTAAAATGATCGGCTTGTAGCCAAGAAATAAAATGAAAGAATCATAATCTGAGAAGGAACACTAGAAATCGTCAGAACGTAATAGGCCTACTCCGTTTTGCCTGTGAGATTCTTAAAAAAGTTCGACATTTTTCCACCATTAAAATTTTTTGAGAAATATTGTTTTCTATGAGTACATCTGATTGCTATCAGCCAGACCACAATGAATCGTATTCGCCCACTATAAAATTTAATCAGGAAAATTCGAGATATCAGGGCTGGTACTTATCAAAGATGCATCTCATGGCCTACATGCATAATTTCAGCGAAAAAGGAACGAATGTGTACACTAAAACGGTATTCATGATACGCTAGATACGAAGACTAAACAAGGAGGTATGTTATGGGTCTCTATAAAAGCAGTTTAAGTGCTCCCAAGTATGACACGAAACATCTGTGATTCATTTATGGTCCCTGCATATATTTGAACTAACTGAATTATATCTAGCATGGTACCACAAACAATAAGTAAAATGTGTGTTCAGTTCTCGTTTTAAATCATTGAGTAGGCTTCGTTTTTCCACAGCAACTTATATTAGTTTTATGAAACATGGTGCGTTCTTTAACTGACTGTATCGCGTTCTGTTTGCGAGTGCGTCAGTCAGTGAAATCAGGCTCTTTTCATATACTCTTCTTTTTATACTTATAATTATGTTATATTGGCGGTTATATTGCTGGTAATGGACTCATATCAGTATCTTCCAGGGAAATTATATCTTTACTCTCTCTGTTGTCTACAGGTTGGCAAGCAATCACTTATTATGAATGGAAGAGGTGGAAAGTCCTGCTAAAATCCACACAACATAAGTTAGTGCTAAAAGTCACTCTGGCCAGTAGAATACAACTTAATTGAGACTTTTTAGTTCTGTGACGGACATGTCTTTTCATTCTCAGCAGCCAAGGTAGGTGCAAATTTTAGAAGTCAAAATATTCAAGAACAATGATGAGTGAACAAGTTTAATTCGGAATTAACGTATGTAATCTGCTCCTCGTCGTTTTAGAACTGGGTTTATCTCACTCGAGACCAATGATTAGAATTGGAATAACTAACTTTCATGTTTTCCGTGAGTTTGCTAAGTAACAATTTAGTATTCCCCAATGATTCCGTTTAGAACTATTGTTCCATTTTCCTTATTCTTTCTTAAACTTGTATAGAATTTTACACAGAAACTTTATTCATACCAATACGAAACGTATTTTCTATTTTCATAAGTCCAAAAAATTTGGGCTGTAGACTGTTTACTGTTCTTACCTGTTCAAAAATGATAGGAAAATGAGGAAAAAATATGAAATGAAGGGCAAAAATTAGAATATGTTTCTACGACTCAAAAGTGATCTTCCATTTGCATGCATTTCGATTTTGACACTCAATTCGATTTATACTTAGCGTCGACTATACTAAAATAATTATCTTACAAAATATATATTAGTCTACTTCCCTCTTGACGTTAACTTTGACATTGTATTAAATTTACTTACACCTTAGTATTCTCAGCGTTTTTTATTATGTTCACCAATATAATTTGGTGCCATAGAAACTCAAATCTGCATTTAATATGATAAAATGATAAGTTATTCTGAAACTTTCTTGATGTGCAAACTTACTTATTTTATCGTTAATTATATTTTTAAAGGCTTGCCAGTTATTTAAATTTAGGCCTAAAAATGTACAAAAATCGTGTTTCATATTGATAGTTGTGATTATTATTATTATTATTATTATTATTATTATTATTATTATATAACCTACATTACACACTTGCTGATAAAATGTGTTCAATTGTTTTGAACATTTTAAGTGGTGATGCGTTTATTCAAACTCTGTTATTTGGATATAGGCCCTACCACAAACCCTTTCCGTCAAATAGAATTACAAGATGAACAACTAGGCCCACGTCAGTCACCAAGACCATGAACATTAGACATAAATAATCGATTATATCACTGATTTTTAAATAATTTTGAGTGGATTTTAGTGTTTTCATGCAATTTCGTTACAAAATACAGAAGCGTTTCTTTAAGAGATAACCTCTTCTTTGTGGTCATAAATAAAGAATAAGATTTACAAAATCACAACGAAAACATTGTCTATCTGTAGTGCCCTCAGACATAAATCACATGCTCCTACATAGATATGACACAACTAGTTTAGCGTTTACAACTGCCTAACGATAATCGTATATGTATCATGTATGAAGTTAATTTGTTTATATTAATTCATCCAGTCTTAGCTAACAATCCTAAATGTATAACAAATCATATGTAGCTATATTTTCTGATGCTGAAACTCAATTAACGTAAGATACGGAATGCGTTTGCCGTAATGAACTGCGAACTATGTAGTAATGAAACATTATTATTCGTGTTAATTACATTTAACAGAGAGCATACAATCGTTTACAACTGTGCCACTGAACGAAGCGCGAATGTTGGACAACAGGCACTCGCAACGGCTCGGATAAATATTGAAAAAGTAGGCTATAACCTAGGAGAAAGACTGGACAGTAAGGAGAAAATATAGTCGAAATTAATTCATGGACGAATTAGAAATAGTTTAGGGTCCACTTTATAATAACTGGCAAAAAAATTGAAACCCACTGTGCCAAGAAATAATATAATAATAATAATAATAATAATAATAATAATAATAATAATAATAATAATAATAATAATGTAAAACATGGAAAACATAATTTGGACAGTTTATAAGTAGCCTTAGGCCCAAACATTAACATGTTGATTATAGGTCAGTCTTCAGTGTCACATTACTTTTAAAAGGAAATTGTACCATGATAGCAACAATAGACCTATTGCTAAGATGACAGGCCTGTTTGTAGAATTAGCCAGTGTTGTTTTATGTGTAGGCCTATATTACTAGCTTTTAGGCCATAAAGGATTGATACTATGACAGCTGTATTTACTATTTGACTTTAAGGAATTATAACGATTAAAAATTAACCATAACTAGAGAGAAGGACTGTATTGAAAAATCTACTTCCTCCAACTGGAGGTTACTGAGACAAAGCATAGTATGGAAGTTAGTTATTATTGACACTTTAAATATTATTCACAAACAGTATTGTTTAGACCTATCCATGAACTTGTGAAAATCAAGTTCGAATAGTTTTTGAAATTTTGTGCGATTTTCAAGGAAGAAAATGCTATCCGTTAAGGTTATTTAGTAGATTTTCTAACAATATATTTCTATAAAATTGCAGTGACACTGTTAAAACTCTTCAGCAAAATTAGAATAGACTTCAGAAAGAATAGGCTATTTGTTGAAGGTTTAAATTTTTCAACTCGTCAACAAGACCTGAGGATGAAACTTGGTGAAAGAAAAACAGGTCTACAGAAGTGAAACATAGTCTAAGGATATTAGGCCCTACATATCAGGGCTGGGTAGCTCAGACGGTAGAGCACTGGCCTTCTGAGCTCAAGTTGGCCGGTTCGATCCCGGTCCAGTCCGGTGGTATTTGAAGGTGATAAAATAAGTCAGCATCGTGTCGGTAGATTTACTGGCAAGTTAAGGAACTCCAGCGAGACAAAATTCCGGCACATCATGCTCTCCGAAAACCGTAAAAGTAGATAGGCCTAGTGGGAATTAAAACCGATAACTATTATTGTTATTTTTATTATTATTATTTAGACTGATTTGTACAATTGCCCTCTGCGTTAGAGATAGCTATTGAGTGCGAAGAAAATAAATAAATAAATAAATAAATAAATAAATAAATAAATAAATAAATAAATAAATAAATGCATGAGGCCTAAGTAATGATAGAATGTAACAGCTGTAAAATAATAGGTGAGGAATATTTATTTATTTATTTATTTATTTATTTATTTATTTATTTATTTATTTATTTATTTATTTATTTATTTATTTATTTATTTATTTATTATCTTTAAAAAGTGATACTTGTAATAAAACTCTTATGATTAAATAAATCTGTTAGACTTGATTATATTATCTCCAAATCATAAGAAAAACACCTGCGCATTTTCCTTAAGTTATTACAAGTGCAAAATACAGGATGAAAATCAGGTTCATTCATACATAGGCCTGTTAAGTTCTTTTGCTCCCTCAAAAAAACAATCACTATGACCACCATAAACTGTCTTCACGTTATGCCATCTTTTTTCTGGGATTGCTGGAGCCACCGAGGCTCATTTTGGTTTTGGCCGGTGAGGTGTAAGGTCGGATGCCCTTCCTGAGGCCACGTGAGTTTCGAGATGAGAATCTCAACCCAGGATTGACCGGTGAGAAGCCAGCAGCTAAACCATTAAACTAATCACGCCCCCACCCACACAATCACTACTACCACCATATCAGCTTAAAATTTAGCTCCATCATTATTTCATGTTGTGGAAAATTGTCTTATCATCATAGGGTCTGTAGTAAATATATTCTTACATTCGCAGTAAACGAATGTTTATAACTTATTTGATTTATGGTGTGTGTAATAAGTTATAAACATGAATATGGAGTTGTGATGTTATATATAAATAATATTCCTATTCTATCAAGAAATATCAACTTTTATCTCTGTTAGAATATTTATATTATGTCTCTGCATAGGGCCTATAACCTATGTTAGGCCTAGTGTAATAAAGAACGATTTAGTGTATTTAATATATAGGCCTATAGTAGTTACCAAGTTTCATCTTGTGATATGGATTAAAGATAATAATTGGGTAATCATGTCTTGGTAACAGATACATATTCAAACTACTAATAAATATTAAATAAATTATTCTTTATTCTATCATTTAGGTTGCGTTAACACCTCCACACTCTTTAATGATTAGTAGATTAAAAGTAAAAACACTGAGTTAATATTTGCTAAATTATGTTGTCCTACGTTGACAGAATATCGGCTATATATCACGAATAATAATAATAATAATAATAATAATAATAATAATAATAATAATAATAATAATAATATAATATAATATAATATAATAATAATAATAGTCTAATAATAATAATAATAATGTGTTTTTCAGACATACGCCATGCTGATTTCCTAACCTTAAAGGTGCAGACCTAGGCCTACTTGTGTACTTCGGTGTCGCAAGTATATGGACCTACTAACAGAAGAAACAAATATATTAATAGTATTATAAATTGATAGTTCATTAACATGCAACGTTCATGTAGGGTCTAAGACAATATAAAATCATTTTAATCAATAGTAAAAATATCGAGACTTTTAATCGTTGTAGAAATGTAATTAAGTCATAGGGCCTAGGCCTATTTAACTTTCAACTTGTTACCCCACAGACGGAAAGACAAAAGAGAATACAACTCTTAGAAATAATTAATACAAAGGGCAATAGTACGGGTTATTCAAAATGGTGAGCTCATATTTTTTATGTGAAGACCAAAATATGCTCAAATGAATTCACGAATTTTGTTTCATGAAGATGTCGTCTAATAATAATAATAATAATAATAATAATAATAATAATAATAATAATAATAATAATAATCCGAAATCATCCATAAACATTCTAAAGAAGCCATGTAGGAATAGAACTCCAGATCCGAATCACATCATACCTATGAAGTGTTAAATTAGACTTTACCCTTTTTAATTTAATGGCTTTCATTCACCGGCATTCAAATAAAATAACGCATTTATATTTTAAAAATACGTAACAATAAAACGTGTAATGGTTCATAACCAAGGAAGATAACAGTCAGCCTTGAAATTTCCTCACTTAACTTACCTTTCTTTGGCGAGCTGCCTTCAGACGTACTGTCATCACTGATCTGCAGCCCCCGACGCCGGTCCGGGCCAACAGGATCGTGTCCACCGCCTCCAACGCCGTTGCCACCTCCGCCGCCGTTGGCTCCAGGTGCTGCCCCTGACACGAGTGAGGCGAAGCGTGCGGATGCGGGTCCCAGTGCCGCTCCATGGGGGTGTAAGAACCCTGGTGGCATGGCAAAACTCGCCAACCCCATCGGAAAACCGCGGGTCGACGCTGACGTGAAATGAGATGTGTGAAAGAAATGAGGCATGACAGGAGGTCGCGCGCCCCCGGTAAAACATCCTCCCCCGCTGGCGGCGGCAGCAGCGGCCGCATACAACTGTAGTGGGGGCGGGAGACCGCCAGACTCCAGCACCATCGCCGGCCTTCATGCACTCCTAGTTCCTGGTTCAGGTGCGTCACATTCCCGCATTCCTGACATTCTTGACGTTGCCTTCTTAGTCGTATTACCCCTTGTTATATCGTAACAGTAAGAAATTATTATTCTGTTTCGGAACTCTTCATCTTTGTGCCTGATTATTTGTTACTAACCGTGGAAGAATCCGGGTGGCGTCATTCGTGCCTTGACTCCACGGTTACTCACACTTTGCCGTGATAAAGCGATATCCTCAAAATGCAAAACACCCTATTCGACAAGAAATACAGTTCTTTAGTGTATGCTCCAGTGATTCCTTAAATTCGATGTTCATTTTTTCAATTTTCAAATTGGAACAGCATGAAAATTCCTATCTCTAAATTTTGAGATTTTTTTTCTTCGTTATTGCTTTGCCAGTTGCTTAAAACATAGTCTAGTGTTTAGGAATAAATTTGTTTCGTCTCTCAAACTAAACTTTTGTGTCAATCAGTGGTATTATTTGTACATTTTTGACAGCGTTTCTGGAGTCGATCATAACCTCATTTTGGAAGACAAGACAGCTATATTTTTCACAACCTTTATGGTGTAAATCTTCAGATTTTTTTACTCACAAATCAGAATAAACGTACCTCACATTTTCACGTGGCCGTTATTATCCCTTTTAAGCACTTCACTCGAACGAAACTTGTTAGGTAAGTCAATTTTGCAACTTACATTTAAATATCACCGAAGTCACTGATATAATGGTATTGTCTTGAAGGTAGTTAATTATCTAGTAAACACAACCAGTCCCACCTGTGTGTGTTTGTTTATTTCAGGCGTGATCTTTGACAGTACATAGCAGCACACTCGGAGCCCCTTGGAACAATAACCCTTGTATAGCCGGCGAGCTTCACACAAAACTCAGCCAAGCACAACACAACTAAACCCGTGCTAATGATGGCGGGGTAGTGGAGAACCCACCCATTGCCCCCACTCCAGACCCTGTGAAACAAGTTTCACTATTGGCTCCTCACACGACTCCACCCAATTGCTAGACCCCGCCCACAAATTGACTTGGTGCCCGGACAGACCCCGCCCTCCAGCAAAGCCGGCTTGTTCCCCACAGCACAGATGATCTTCACCACTCCTGCTTGAAGCTGCAACGCTTTGTTTTGTGTGTTTTGCATTCAATTAAGTAAAGGGGAAATTAAAATGATGACAACCACGGTACACCGGAATTCACAGGGTGGAGATAGGGCGAGCACCTAATAGGGTTTGAAATAAATGTAAAAATGTAAAAATAGACTGTAAGCAAATTTGGTCTTCAATGTACATTTTCTTCCTCATTCTTCAAAATAGAAACTTTAACTTCATCTTAAGCCCTGTATTCAGTATTGAAATCCCTGCTACTGAATCATCATCATCATCATCATAATCTTCTTCTTCTTCTTCTTCTTCTTCTTCTTCTTCTTCTTCTTCTTTTCCTAGCGCTTATCCCACACCTGTGGGATCGCGGGTGCAAATTTTGTCGCACACGTGGATTTTGCCCTGTTTTACGGCCGGATGCCCTGCCTGACGCAAACCCTATCACTATTGCGTGTTTCTGTGGTGGTTGGTAGTGTAGTGTGTTGTGTATAGGCCTATATGAAGATGAGAGTGTTGGGACGGGTACAAACACCCAGTCCTCGAGCCAGAGGAATTAATCAGAAGCGATTAAAATTCCTGACTCGGCCGGAAATCGAACCCGTGACCCTCTGAACCGATGGCCAGTACGCTGACCATTCAGCCAACGAGTCGGATTCTTATGATATTATTTTCTTGATGTTATTTTCTTGACTTACGTGTCAGTGTTGTAAACTGTAGCACCTGGTATAGTCGATTACGTAGGCTACATTTCAGATTAAGGACTTTTTATTTAAAAATTGGACATTTTAGGACCTACCAGTTTCAGGTTCTTTCATGTGAAGTTTTTGTGTGCGTACTTCAGTTGGTAAAAATTGAGAGCATTCAAAATGGTCTTCGTAAGTTTGAAACGCGTTTCAAGAAGTAGGTAGAATAAATAATAGACTATATATCTTGGAATCTTCGTATGCATAAACCTCTGATTATCCAAATGTCGAAAATATGAAAATAATAGGCCTATATTTTATAGGAGCATGATCAATGTAGGTAGAAGTAGGCCTACTGTAGACCCTAATCCTGTTGTAAGAGTAATCCTTAAAAAGAATCGCTTTTAACAAAAGTATTCATAGGCCTATTTATTCCTCATAAAAAGGGAGAGAAGAAGAAGAAGATTTTGAATGTAATATCTTTAAATTCATTATTACCCTTGTCTCGACCTTTTTAGTGAGGTGACCCTACGCTTGCTGTCACGTGCTACGTACGATCGTACTGCTTCCAAGTAATGGCCTCCTTTTTCAATTGTAGGCTAGTTATCTGTGATAAGACCCTAATTAAAATATGGTTCCAGTTTATTGGTCCCACATCAGGACTAAGTAGGTCCTACTTGAAGCGAGAACTGGAAAATATCCAAACGAAAGCAGCACGATTTGGTTTGGATGGTTTCCGACAAAGGAGTAGTGTTACGAAAATTTTGCAAACTTTGCGCTGGGAAGACTTGGGAGTAAGGAGAAAAAATTCTCCACTGAGTGGAGTATTCCGAGCTGTCAGTTTAGAGAAGGCGTGGAGTAACATTAGTAGATGAATAAACTAGGGCGGAGCTTAGGCCTATAAATGTAGGAATGATCAAATTATGAAGATAACGTTGGAATTTAGGAGGACAAATTCGGGGAAATATTCATTTATACGAGGCGTGTTTTTTAAGTAAAGACCGTTTGAAAATAACTACACAACGAAAGACGATTTTCAAACACCACACTCATTTGCAGATTCTACATACCTTACTCTATTTTACAACATAGCCGCCAAGTTTGTTTAAACACTTATCATACCTTACTACCGGGTTTTTAATACCCCCTTCATAGACACTTGTCTCCTGCTCCGACAACCTTCTTGATATCCATCTTTCGCTGGGATAGAGTCGTTTTGGCCTTCACCTTTACAGGCGAATATGTGTGTCTCCATTCCATGTTCTGTTACTTCGATTCGGGCGTGATATAGCCTACTATGCGAAAGCCATGTTTCGTCTCCCGTTACGATCTGACTCAACATGTCGTCACCTTCTTCGGCATAACGAGTCAGAAACGTCTCCCGTTACGATCTGACTCAACATGTCGTCACCTTCTTCGGCATAACGAGTCAGATCGTAACGGGAGACGAAACATGGGTTTCGCACATCACGCCCGAATCGAGGCAACAGAACATGGAATTGAGTTACACATATTCGCCTGTAAATACGAAGGCCTAACAGACTCCGTCCCAGCGAAAGATTAAGATCAATAACTCTTCGTTTTCGGAGCAGGCAGCAAGTGTCTATGAAGAGGGTATTAAAAACCTGGTTGTAAGGTATGGTAAGTGTTTAAACAAACTTGGCGGCTATGTTGAAAAATGGAGTAAAGTATGTAGAATCTGCAAATAAATGTGGTGTTTGGAAATCGTCTTTCGTTGTGTGGTTATTTTCAAACGGCGCTTACTTAAAAAAGAAAACACGCCTCGTAGAACGAGGAGTGAGGAATTGGAATAATTTATCAGGGGAAATGATCGTTAAATTTCCAAGTTCTTCGAAAATATTTAAAAGTGTAAGTTAACAACTGATGGGGAATCTGCCTCCTTGACGATTGATTGATTGATTGATTGATTGATTGATTGATTGATTGATTGATTGATTGATTGATTGATTGATTGATTGATTGATTGATTGATTGATTGATTGATTGATGAAAATATCTCCAGTGATCAGAAACAACAAATATTATACCCCCTATGTTCCTGTAACATTTGAAATGATAGCATATTCTGGACCTTCTGAACGGCAGGAATTCTTACCAAGCGTGAAAGTGTTTATAAGAATTTGGTTTGGACAAAGCAGAACGCCCACATTCTCGACTTGGAAAGAGGTTCAATACGTAGGCGTATGGAATGATTGTGACGATTTTTTGAACAGATTCTGTAAATAATATTTCCCACTGTCTTTGTTTTAAAATTACGACCTTAAAATGTCATGCTTCAGGAACAAAAATTTGGAGTTGTACACGTAGATGGACAACAGTTGTGTTGATAGGAACAGTACAGGGAATATCGAGTTTCTCGCTATTTTTGTCCAAACCTGCGTGAAGGGTGTAGCGGCATCATGTTGCAATCTCCTTGACGACCTGTCTCCATGAGCCTCTCTGTATCGGCCTACAACATGCTTGTAGATACGAAGTAGGCCTGTTAGGCTAACGTCTTTCTCTTACAATAATTGTTCCCCAATTTGAGCGACAATGGCGGGTTCAATCTCGGCTCAGTCTGGGTGATGTTTGAAGATACTTAAATACACTGGCCTCGTGTCCATAAATATACCACCGGGCGAGTTGGCCGTGCGGTTATGGGCGCGCGGCTGTGAACTTATATCGGGAAATAGTGGGTTCGAATCCCACTGTCGGCAGCTCTGAAGATGGTTTTCCGTGGCTTCCCCATTGTACCTTAATTAAGGCCACGGCCGCTTCCTTCCAACTCCTTCGCCTTTCCTATCCCACCGTCGCCATAATGCCTATCTGTGTCGGTGCGACGTAAAGCCACTAGGAAAAAATGTAAATATACCGACACGTAAGAATAAAGTAACTTCAGCGGAAAAATGTTCTGGCATCTCGACCACCCCGAGAAACATAAAAGTAGGCCTAATAGGTGGAACGTAAAATCAGTGATAAGTTATTCATAGTCTATTGATTTTCAATTGATAATTCTATGTACTAACAATTAAAATAATATCTCCTCTTCACTCATTAACTTACCTGCTTCCGAGTTCTATGCTCAAGTTTCGCATTCTTTCTTTCTTTCTTTCTTTCTTTCTTTCTTTCTTTCTTTCTTTCTGTCTTCTTTCCTTCCTTTTTTCTTTCTTTCTTTCAAAGGAGGTTCATGATTTTTTGTGTAGGCCTGTGAGGAGCCTGAATGTGCATATCCATCCATTAACGTCAGATGACAATATCTTGTGCATAATTGACTACCAAGAGGCCTGTTGTTAATGAGCTTCTCTTTCGTGTAAATCATATAGGCCTAATTAATTGTTAAATGTATGATGATTCCTAAAAGACACGTGTCAAAATTTAATTCTTCTTCTTCTTGATGATCAAATTAATGTACTTGTTGGTGAACGTTATGATCCATTAAACAGGTTGTGTTCTAATTGTATCAATATAGTTAGGATTTGCCAAATTACAAGTAGATTTACACGTATTTTTCTGCAGTACGTGAACATTAAGCCGGCCCCGTGGTGTAGGGGTAGCGTGCCTGCCTCTTACCCGGATGCCCCGGGTTCGATTCCCGGCCACGTCAGGTATTTTTACCTGGACCTGAGGGCTGGTTCGAGGTCCACTCAGCCTACGTGATTAGAATTGAGGAGCTATCTGACGGTGAGATAGCGGCCCCGGTCTAGGAAGCCAATAATAACGGCCGAGAGGATTCGTCGTGCTGACCACACGACACCTCGTAATCTGCAGGCCTTCGGGCTGAGCAGCGGTCGCTTGGTACGCCAAGGCCCTTCAAGGGCTGTGGTGCCATGGGGTTTAGGGGGGGGGGTACGTGAACATTAATCAAACATCTTCAGACATTTAACGTGGGAAATTTTTCTTTTCTACTGATACTCCTTTTATCTCCAAGAGTTTGAAAATCCTTGTCGAGTTTATATTTGAAGAATTTCAATTAAAGTCAGCTCTTTACAGGAAATAAGAATTATTATCCATAAATAACAGAATGGCCAGTGCATCATTAGCAAACTCTGTTCTCAAATGGTAACTTTAGGGAGTAACCTCTATTTATGTTCAGTTCTTGGTCCATTTTCATTTGATAACTTCATTTTTAAAGCATTTTGTTATGATCATATTATTATTATTATTATTATTATTATTATTATTATTATTATTATTATTATTATTATGCTATTGATCTCACGTCCCGCGGACTAATTCAACGGTTTTCGGAGACGCCAAGGTGCCAGAATTTTGTGCTGCGGCATTTCTTTTACATGTCAGTAAATCTACCGACACGGGTATGACGTGTTTGACCACCTTCAAATACCACCGGACTGAGCCAGGGCCGAACCTGCCAGCTTGGGCTCAGATATCTAGCGCGTTAATCACCTGAGCCTCTCATCCCGGTCATAGTCAATTAAGCTAATGACAGACATGACTATTTCTTGGAGACTTTTGCAACTTAACTGAATTCATACATTTTAGTTACCAGATTAAGCATGTATTTTTTCAACTTTTCTGACCACAGTGAGGTAATGTCATATTACAATGGGTCAGTCCTAGAACATCTGTCACAGACGAGTAGCCATTCGACTCTGAACCCGAGAGTTCCGGACTGGAATTATGGAGAGCTTGGGACAGATGACAATCGCTCCCAAAACCCAGCCAAGACCAAAATTAAACCCGAGCATTCCGGCAAAGCCACATCGTCTAAATGTGAAAAAATTGACATTGAGGAAAAAAAAGGAAACTTATCCTCTTTTCTTTGAGTGACTGTACATAGTTTAGACTATATGGGTTTATCAATTGGGCACAGCGTTCGGAAACATAGACTACAGGAAGTTGTCCTCTAGCCCCTTATAATTCTTGAAGATATGCAACCCAACTAACACATTGTGTCTTTTTACCTGCAAGTTAGCAAAGTAAAACGAGCCTGA
Organism: Anabrus simplex; assembly: GCF_040414725.1. Lineage (NCBI taxonomy): Eukaryota > Metazoa > Arthropoda > Insecta > Orthoptera > Tettigoniidae > Anabrus > Anabrus simplex. The sequence continues at coordinate 144,144,853 of NC_090270.1, read as the reverse complement.
TTGCTGTTACAACATACCGAAAATTCCGTCAAGGGAATTGATCTGTTATGGTAGAAAAGTAATGAAGGATATAAACTGTGTATTTTGAAGCGTAAGTAGCAGTACTTAGTACTTCACATCTTCCAGTCCTTTTCTTCGTGTCATAATAGGTCAAGTGCCCGTCGTCTCTCAGGTCTGACAAAGGACCGATGGTTCGATCCACGCACTGCGTTCGACTGGCTGCAATGCACTACCAGGTTCAACTCCCGTGTGTTCTACGCTATGTGGTGGTTCTCGAGATGTCTCTGTATTCATACACGCTTGCACGCAGTGTTACTACACGTTACCATTGCTATATCTATTCATTCACCGTACTTTCTTACACGCCTTGTAGCTTGTACCCAGTGAATTGACCGCGTGGTTAGGGGCGCGTAGTTGTGAGCTTGCATTCGGGAGATGATGGGTTCAAATCTCAACGTCAGCAGCCCTGAAGATCGATTCCGCGGGTTTCCATTTTCAAATCATGCAAATTCTGGGGCTGTACATCAATTAAGGCCAGGGCCGCTACCTTCCCGGGCCCATCATATTCCAGTCCTTGCGTCGCCAAAAGCGTTCGATGTGTTAGTGTGTGGATATCTTAAATGGTTGAGGCATCGTACGCCGATAAAATCGTCGCTTGGTGTCACTTCTTCGAGTTTTTTTTTTTTGGCAGAAATCGTTACTGCTCGATTGACTTTCATCATGGTTCAGTACGTTGCACACGGACATGTCCCTCGAGACATCGCCTGTTCAACAGCGAAAACCGTTGATGTTCCGTTTCTTTTCACCAGAGAAGCACAGACGGTAGAGTGCTCTGGCCTTCTGAGCCCAACTTGGCAGGTTCGATCTTGGCTCAGTCCGATGGTATTTGAAGATAATCAAATACGTCATCCTCGTGTCAATATATTTACTGGCACATTAAAGAACTTCTGCGGGGACAATTCCGGCACCTCAGTGTCTCCGAAAACCTTAAAAGTAGTTAGCGGAACGTAAAATCAATAACATTATTATTTTATGGAAACCTTCCTCCTAAGATCCGCTAGGAGAGACTCGTAAAACCTATTCAGCGATTCTCGAGTTGTGGAATGGTTTCCTCGTACCTAGGACAGTATTTCTTTCGTTAAAACATATAAAATCTCCTATTGTAGCCGAAATTTTAAAGGTGGGTAGGCCTATGCGGTCTCCTGGATATTTTAGTACGCTTATAACGTATTTTGTGCTCCACAATTCATATGCGATTAGTCTGTGGATACCTTTTAACGTCTTGGCAGCGTAAGCCGATAATGTTGTCGCCTGGCGTCATTTTCTTCGGGTTTTTTCGTGAAAATCATTACTCTTTAATTTCCTTTCATCACAGTTCAATATTTTTTACACGAAAACCTTCCCCTAAATATCTTCTAGGTAAAAGCGAAAACCGCATGAAAATCTGTAGAGTAGTGTTGCTGATATGCAAGAAAAAATCTTGGTTCGGAAATTCATCATCATCATCATCATCATCATCATCATTATTATCATCTCGAACGTCATTGCAATTTTTCTGAAGGATATGTCCAAAATACCAATCACTAACAAAATTCAATACATATCCTTAACAAATGGAGGAACGGTTCTCTGACAGCATGATCTTTTGATTTACAAACCTCTGAAGAGTACACAAAAACATAAGATTTGTAACATTTAACTACTCCCATTTGGGAGTAATTTAACAAGACATAAACGATTATAGATCGTAGCGAATTGACAGTGTGGAAAATGAGTTACGAGCTTCCCTTCCAGGCGCAATTAGGTTGTACAAATGGCGAGTAATTACTATAAGAAATGTAAGTCGGCGGAGAGTGAGATGTTACTTACGTGATACTGCTTGACGTTTTGATAGACTCGCTGTACGTATTAAAATAGTTAAATTAAATTATTAAACATCATTAATAAACGAAATCGATGTAAATTTGGAGTTATAACACGTGTGATACCATATTCATCATTTCACGACCTGGACATATAATTAATAGCCTATTCCTACTATTTTATAACCTGTGCTGTTTTGCCTATGTTGAAGCACTGGTTGTCATGACACCTGTTATTGTCGCTGTTATGTTTTATTTACCACGTGGCATGATAGCCAAGTGACAATTTCATTGGCTTCTCTCCAAGGTGACCTCAATTCAAATTTCGGACGTGACAGTTATCTGAAATTAAAAAGCTTTTTGTCGTGTGTTTTGAATTTCGCGTAAAAGAATAAAATAACTTCGGTTTTTGTTGCATTTATGGAATTTAGGACCTTCTTTCACCTGCTCCATGTAGGCCTGCGAAGGAGATCCAATAAATAAGGAAACAATAACTCCCACTGCGGAAATACGTCGAGCCATCGGCAATCTATGTCGTACTATATCTACATTTAGGCCTATTGCAATTTTACCCTATAAAGTAAATGAAAAGCTCTGATATGTGGTAGAGTTAAACTAAACGTCAAAACTGATACAGAGGCAGCTTAAAAGTGTCAAATCATTATGTCTGTGGTTCAATTCCACCACAGTCCAGCATTACCCCTACTTGAAGTGGCTCAAATACGCCAGTCTCTTATCCGTAGACTCACCGTTATGTTGAATAACTTCTGTTGGACTAAACTTCCGATACCTCAGCGACGGTAAACCAATAATATTATCAATATGCCTGCACATGGTAGCTGAAGGCCACACGATTATTATTATTGTTATTATTATTATTATTATTATTATTATTATTATTATTATTATTTCTTTGATTCGTTATGAGTCCGCCTCTGTGGTGTAGTGGTTAGCGTGATTAGCTGCCACCCCCGGAGGCCCGGGTTCGATTCCCGGCTCTGCCACGAAATTTGAAAAGTGGTATGAGGGCTGGAACGGGGTCCATTCAGCCTCGGGAGGTCAACTGAGTAGAGGTGGGTTCGATTCCCACCTCAGCCATCCTGGAAGTGGTTTTCCGTGGTTTCCCACTTCTCCTCCAGGCGAATGCCGGGATGGTACCTAACATAAGGCCACGGCCGCTTCCTTCCCTCTTCCTTGCCTATCCCTTCCAATCTTCCCATCCCTCCACCAGGCCCCTGTTGAGCATAGCAGGTGAGGCCGCCTGGGCGAGGTACTGGTCATTTTCCCCAGTTGTATCCCCGACCAAGAGTCTGAAGCTCCAGGACACTGCCCTTGAGGCGGTAGAGGTGGGATCCCTCGCTGTGTCCGAGGGAGAAGCCGACCCTGGAGGGTAAACAGATGATGATGATGATGATGATGATTCGTTATGCCCAACTAAGGAGCACGTGTGAACTTATTTAGCACAACGTTTCTTCTTGTCTTCCCAAAATCTCTTCATCCTTTCACTGTGTTCCTTTTTGCATTCCTCCGTCCATCCTGTAGCTTGTCTTTTAGGTTGTTCAGCAAATATGACGTTTATTTATGAGATTTCTGATTTTTTTCTGTCTTGCAAGATTTCTTCATTTATACCAATTACCTGAAGATATTTGTTTATTTATGTAGGCCTAAGCCAGTTGTTGTGATTTTTTAGTATTTTCTTTGTTAGCCTATTGTTATCCGTCCTGATCAGCTGACCATAGGAGTTTTATCTTTTTCTAGTGGTGTCTGTGAATTTTTCTGTTAATTGATTGATTTCATGTTATTTCCTTTTCATCCAAATACGATTTTCGCATTTAGGTCCTAGAATTTTCCTGAGAATTTAACTTTCTTATTTTTCGATATTTTTTATTTATGATCTGCCACCAATTATCAGAGTTTCTGATGCACAAAGGGCTTCTGGCTTGACAACTGGGTTGCAGTGTAGTAATTTTGCGTTTTTGGATAGGCTGTAGATTTTTTGTTGTAGCCTATCTGCTCCAGACAATTGTGTATGCTTTTTGTAATTTTGCAATTCTTTGTTTGTTTGCTTGCTTATTTATCCCGTTTGGTTGTATAATTTCGCCTAGGTACTTGAATTTATCTACTTAGGAGATTTTCCCATATCTAGTGATTAGAGGATGGTTGTAAAATCCTGACTTTCTACCTTCCATAAGCCTATACTATGTCTTTTCATTTGAAATTTGTAGACCTGTCCTTGCACACACAAAATTACACAGAATACTTCTGTTTCTCCAAGCATTTGCTGTAACATTGTAGATCTACCAGCGCATCTTTCTTGGCACTGAAGAAATCAATACTAAAACTGTAGACTAATGTCATGACACAATGGTTCTCTGAACTTCGCCGTAGATGAAGTAAATCATCTTCCAGGTAGATGGTAGAGATCAATCGCTGTAGGTCGGAATAGGATTGTCCTGTCCCTTCCTGCATTTCCAGAATAGCAACTCGCTCGTGTGATAGTGTGACTTCGTTTTCTTGTACGGTAATACGGTGCGTGCTCAGAGCGACGTAGATCGTTTTCTGCGAAATTTTCAGGTGCTAATGTGATCTTAAAGCACATGGATAAGATCATAACACGCATTTCACTGTTTCATCATTTTTCCACCAGACTTGCCTTCTTACAGGTATGTTGAAACAACATAACCGATGCGTGATTCTGGCTGATGCCTGTGAGGGGAAACGCGGTGTAGCCTACCTTCTCTAGAAGTTTCGTGGAAAACGGAATGTAATTGACAACGATACACTTGTGAGAGATGTTGATATCTTGCTTATGTCCGGCTCCTTGGCTGGATGGTCAGCGGTTCAGAGGGCCCCGGGTTCGATTCTCGGTCGGATCAGATATTTTAACATTATGCCTAAATGGTTAATTACCCTGGCTTGGGGACTGGGTATTTGTACTGTTCCCATTTCCTACGCACGGCAGATACCACCCACGCTCGTCGGAGGAGCTACCGCACATGAGCTGCACCAGGCTAGAAATAGCTACACGAAATGTTTAGTCTATAATAATAATAATAATAAGAAGAAGAAGAAGAAGAAGAAGAATGGCTGCTAATAGCGCTAACGGTTACGCTACGGAAGCGGAAAATAGTTCTGGTGATAACTTGGTGAGAATTTTTTTCTATTAATGAAGACCTCCCCGAAATAAGGATGTAACCTACAAATCAATAATTTTTCATGAGAGAGGAAAATTATTATTATTATTATTATTATTATTATTATTGTTATTATTATTATTATTGTTATTATTATTATTATTATTATTATTATTATTATTATTATTATTATTATTATTATTATTATTAAACCACATTTCAGTTTTATAGTCGAGGTGTGTATGTTTATTTAAAGTGAGCCCAGATAACGTGGCACTGTCATTGAAGAGTGCGTGAACACGTTAATTTCCGACGGATAGACCTAACAATGGAAACCATTTCAAGGTTGGCCGTCAGGGGATTAGACCCCATTATTGTCTTCCGAGTTCATGGACGCTTGTTGGTCTGGATAGCGCTGTACAACACTGAATTATTCGGATCGACCTTACAGTACAGTATAGGATACTTGGTGTTGAGCAACATTGAACTAGGGCAGCACCCAAAAGGGAGTCCACATTATATTCTACAGGCCTAGTGGAGAAATGATAACTGAATTATGATCTACCAGAAATGTTCACTAGATTCGTGAACTAATTTAGCAGGCGGAGATCAAAGCATTTTCAGTGCGGTCTTTCACATATTCCTACATTACAGGCATGAAGCCATTTAATACGTGCTCGGTTGAAGCTGTGAGTACTCTCACTTTCTATTCATTCCAGATGTGTGTTTGACACTGCTTCTTCACGATTTGTAACAAAGGAATTAGATCTGGGCTACATCGTGACGGATGAAAGCTATTTGTCGGGTAATTAACAATTCACTGCACTCATTATAATCTCCTGTAATGTTATGTCTCATAGTCCCTTTTCTTAATCACATACAGAACGCTTGGTAGCCATGACCGTCAAGTCTGACAACATGGTTAGACGGTTTGAGTCCCACTGGTGGAAAGAAAATCACCATCAGAATGTTAACCGCCAGAGGAGGAGAGATTGTGGTATTAAATCACTATATTGTTCAATTCCAATCTTCCCTGCAGTGTTCATATATGACGATGTTGATGACGACTCGTCCGGCGGATGGGGATGTTAATCGTTGAGCTGTCTCGGTGTTATTCGACAGGAGTAGGCTATGTATCGACACCGGGTTTCACTATACCCCTTCTTAATCATCGTCATCATCAACAACATCATCATCATCCCCAGACACGCAGGTCAGCCGGGATCGCCAACTAAAAGGACATGTGCGTCGGTTGTGACCCCATGCTCGAACTGTAGGAAGACATTCGTGGACATCGGACGACGACGTGTGCGACTAAGTTCAGATGTAGTTCCGTCGACAGCCTGACACTCTCGTCTGAATAGTTTTGGTAAAGTAAACTCGTATCCTCGTCCTGAGGTGGTGCAGCTCTTCTCAGGCACACCCCCCATGGTTTTGAGCTGTATGTACCATTTTAACCACATACCAGCCCTCCTGTCATTCTTAAATTTCTGGCAGTACCGAGAATCGAACCTGGACCCTCGTCCTGAGGTGGTGCAGCTCTTCTCAGTCATCCCCCCCCCCCCCCCCATTGGTGTTGAGCTGTATGTACCATTTTAACCACATACCAGCCCTCCTGCCATTCTTAAATTTCTGGCAGTACCGGGAATTGAACCTGGACCCACGAGCTAATAGCGCTAACCGTTACGCTATGGAAGCGGAAAATAGTTCTGGTGGTAACTTGGTGCGAACTGTTCTACTAAAAATGAAGACCTCCCCGAAATAAGGATATAACCTACAAATCAATAATTTTTCATGAGAGAGGAAAATTATGTTTTGGGGTTATTTTCATGGTATACACTACTTGAGCCAACTGCATATGCAAGTGTAAAAGTGAGTTAATCTATTAAAAACAAAATTTTATTTTTATGATTTAAGGCTTTACAAATTGTGTATGAACTGGAAGGGATACATTGAAAAATAATCTGCAAGCATGACTTACGTTTGTATTTAACAGAAGAGAAATCCTGTCATGCACTTGGAACACAAATTATGGTAAATACTACAAAGGGCACTAGAAAAGTTTTGCAATGTGAGTGAACGCTTTAGACTTTTACAAAATAATTTCCAGCACACTCAATACACTCCACCATACGTCGAAACCAGTCAGTGAACCAACTCTGCCACTTTTCTTCGGTTACATTTTCACACTCTTGATCCCATGCTGCCAGAAGCTCCTCGTCGGATGCAAAACGCCGACCTTTCATCTTCATCTTCACTTCTGGGAAGAGTGCGAAGCCACATGGGGTAAGATCAGGACTGAATGGAGTGTGATCAAGTATATTCAACTCTGATCTGGCAAGAAAATCCATTGTTACATTAGCCGATGTGCTGGGGCATTGTCGTGATGCAAGAACCAAGTGTTGAGCTGCTTGAGAGCGTGGATGACCTGAGGCAGACAAGTCTCACTGTACCACTTCGCAGTAACTGTCCTTTGTGTTTCTAACACAGGATGCCCCGTTTAGTGAAGAATACTGCAATCATCCTTTTCTTCACTGACCTTGACTTTCGCACAGTCACAGGAGTACCCTCATCTTCAAACAGCCACACCTTGTTCTGGGATTTTGTTGGGGCATCGTAATAATAAAGCCAAGTTTCGTCACCTGTAACAATGCTATTGACGTTACGCGAAGTCCCATTTTCAAACTGTTTTAGCATTTTTCGGCACCATTTCACTCGTGATCACCCTCGTGATTAGTACCACTATTTGACGGAAACCATTGGTCAGCGTTGCCAGAGAGTAGTATTGTTATGTGAGGAACACCATAGTATTGTGTTTCCTGTGGGCGTTACCATAATGTTTGATGTACCATGGGTCTGCGTTGCTTGTGAGTGGTGCCCTTATGGCGTTTCGCCATGGGTTTGTGCTACCTACGAGTGGTGCCATTGTGTGTGACATACCATGGGTTTCCATTACCATGTGAAAAACAACATATCCATTGATTGTTTTCTGTTGTTTCACGATTATTTTCTCATCACCATTCGTTTTATATTCTAGTCAGTGGATACATTTCGAAATTTTATTTTCAATTAGTTCATCTTGTACCATTAGGGGACGAGGGCCTAGCTTTTAGGCCCCTTTAAACAACAAACATCATCATCATCATCATCATCATCATCATCACCATTGGCCCACTAAGGCGATTCCTACACAACCAGAGCTACTGCATATTGGAGTGTCGCATAGTCAGAGTAACTGCATCTTCAGTCATTGGGCTTGATCGAGTCCGTTGCCTCTCATATGAGACAGCTCAGAGAATCCCGTTCGAGCTCTGAGTCCAGAAACTAAAACCACAGCCTACCAGGAAGTGACAGACTGTGTCGCTAGTCCTGTACAACAAGGCTGCCCTTTTTCTACGCCAATGATATATTTTCTAAACCTGGCACTACACCTAGCGATACACGGAGGACACAGCAAAGTATTATAGAAAATCAAACACAATTTATTTTCACTGTACATATACACTATACAGGGTGAGCCATTTTAATCTATCGCAGCAAATATCTCGAAAATACACATCGGATCAAAAAATGGGTATTAAAAAATCCAAATATCCCCATTTTTATGATTTTTTTAACAAATTTAATTTTTGTCGATTACAGCGCTATTTGTCAGCCAAAATGACTTTAATCATAGGTCAAATTGGGGTATGTTTTCTGCGGAATCCAAATCTGAAATAAAAAATGAGAGTTCCTATTTAAGATCTCTTTCTTCCCCCTCCTCCACCCCCAGGGGGTGTGGGTAGGGATGGAGTTTGGTATCATTGGGTGTCCCCTGCCGAAACAAACAACTTTTATCACCTATTTTTTTATCCTATGTGTAGTTTCCGAGATATTTGCTCCGATAGATTAAAATGGCCCACCCTCTATATCCCCATACCGCGGTCAGTCACTCGAGCATGTAACCTTCCGACAATAACTCTATACTGAGACGTTACAGAGGAATTTATAGTTCCCTCTGTAGATCAGAGTTAGTGTGACCGAACCAAGCCAAAAGATCACAGGTTCGATCCTCGACGAGATAGCCGATTTTTTCTTGGGTGGCGGTGGCGTTGGGGAGGGAAGGGGGAACTGATATTCTGTTCCTTCATTGTTGGTATCATAAAGATCTCTTTTGATGCACACTTTGTTTGCACAACGAAATCAATTCAGCTTTAGAAATCGTCCAGCAGAGTTCTACTTTGCTGTTCGGTGGCAACAGGTAGGACAGATAGGAGTGTCGACATAAGTAAACACGTCTCCTAACATTTTTGTTTACAAGTTGCTTTACGTTGCACAGACATAGATAGATCTTATGGCGACGATGGAACAAGAAGGGGCTAGGTGTGGGAAGGAAGTGGACATGGTCTTAACTAAGGCACAGTCCCAGCATTTGCCTGCTGTAAAAATGGGAAACAACTGAAAACGATCTTCACGGCTGCTGACAGTGGGATTCGAACCCACTATCTCCCGAATACTGGATACTGGCCGCACTTAAGCGACTGGAGCTATCGAGCTCGGTACCACTTAACTTTAGAGGGCCTGCAGCGCGATGGTTCAGGTCGTACGATGGTGATGATTTTGAAAATTGAGAATAAGATGAATAACAAAAATTGTACCGGGAGGTACACCTCAACTCCACGCATTCAAAAGATGCGCCTTAATGAACTCTATCTATCCAACAAAACGTGAAACTGCTTCTGCATTAAGTTGGGCTATTAATCAGAAGATGTCACTACTGAATAATTGAGAAGTTTGTCATGTCTAAGTTTCCTAAGTTGAATGAGGTTATTTTGTTTTATTTCGATGCACATCAAGAAGATTGGACATTTCTCCATAGATGTCTCTGCAAAAAACTGTGGTATGCTTTCTGGTGCAAGACGGAAGAATTAGTGATTTAAAGACATTTTGTGTTCTTATGTTTCCCAACTAAATTAATGTTCATATTTTTTTCTAGGTATGCAACACACCTTTCTCATTCCACCAGTTTTGAATCTAGTCGATAGGAATTTTCTGTAATTATTTTTCAGCCTATCACAGGCTTCTTGTTAGTTTTTGGGCGTAACTTTTGAATTTGCCAATAAAATTGAGAGGGTGTGTCCGGATTAGTCCAGAACCCTCTAGAACCGTCCCCTCGCGTATATAAACTGCGGCTTTTTTGGCTACCTTGTCTATTGATTGCCGTATTTCTGAGTGTGTGTGTGTGTGTATGTATTAAGGCAGGAGGCGGGGCGCGTCATTCTTCACCAGGCAGTCCAGCAGCCAAGGTAATGACCACCAGACTTATTTTTCTGTAGCTTTCTCAGAGTTGCACGAGGGGAAGGTCCTAATTTCTAATTATGTAACCTCCTGTTCTCTAAAATGTAAACTTTCTTTCGGTCGATGTAAAATTTCATAAAGTCTTAAAACTGTAAATCGGGGATGGAGAGTGCGTTACCCTCTCGAGTTCCCCTTCAACTTGGTTTGAGGTGACTACGATTTTGTAACTGTTTTTCTTTCCTGTAATGCATTAAATTAACCGCCTTTCGAATCACCTCAGTAGCTTGGGATTAGCCCTTGAATAATCGGGTCGAGAACCCTATTAGGATTTTATACTTCATTATCTAGGAGTGCAAGTGTACGCCTCCATTCATTTTGTGTTCGGGCCAGTAATCTAACCTGTTCTTTTTCCACGAAGGCCCAGTAGTTTGGGTAACAGGTACCCCTTGAAAAAGTAATTTCAATTGTAAATTGTGCCTAGAGAGACCAGAGAGTGTAAGATTTCGATGTAATGTTGCCTTGAGTAGGCTATAAGAAATTTGTTGATGTCGGAGAGCATGTAAATGAGGGGTGCCTCTGGAAGGCTAGAAATTGTAACCTTTGGAGCAAGTGCTCTTGAATTTTGGGAGATTTCTATCTTTGTCTAAACAATTCCTCTTCTGAAATTGTAAATGTGTAAACTAAGGGCTCGAAGACCAAATTTTTTAATTCCCTATTCTGGGGCTCTCTATTTTAATCCCCAAATTTGTCATTGTTATTTCACTAAGTGAAAATTTGTTAAGTTTTTCTGAAAAGACTTATAACCTTTACTTAAAGTTTTAATTCAATTTTTGATATCGTAGATAGACCCATTCTACCCAGCACCTTCTTTCACCTCTGCGTTCCACAGATACCCCGGAATAATAATAATAATAATAATAATAATAATAATAATAATAATAATAATAATAATAATAATAATAATTGTATCAGGAGTACACCTCCCCGGCTATTTAAACTGCGTGCCTTCTCTAAGGTCATCTACCCAACAGACTTGAACTTGTGAACTCCCAGAAACGTTCGTATTCTACAGTTAGATGTCTCTACCATCGATTTGCTTGCGCACCATACTGGGGTAGAAACGAGTACTTGATAGAGTAATAATTATTTTTGGAGTCGGTAAACCTTTTTCTGAGGATTGTTTTTTTAATATTAAAATTTGTCAACACTTCAGGGGGTTCCTCCTCGCTTGTAATCAACCTATCAGATGCTGATAAATATGTTCTCTAGCCAATTAAATCCGGGAGTGTGTACAGGAATGTAGCCAATCAGCAAAGTGCTCTGCAAGCTTCCCCTTACGGAACTATAAAAACAGGGCATTTTAGGGTCGTCTTGTCTGAATTGCTCCAGTGCTGAAGAGTGCGATTTGACGTGAGGCCAGGAGGTAGGGGCGTGGCCTGCCTAAAGTAGATCCAGCAACACAAGGTAACGGCAGAATTTACCTAGGCATGGGATAGCTCCTGCGGGTAATTTGAGGGGACGGTTTCAGCCGTTTTTCTTTTATTGTAACTTCGTAAACTGGTGGTTTAAATGTGTGTTTTTTGGCGAAGTCTGAGGACTCTGTTTCTATTCTCTATTGGGATATATGTAATGTAAGGGAAAGAAGAGCGCTGACCCTCTGTTGTTTCTCATTCAACCATGCATTGGGTGACTAAAGCATTCGACCTCAAAATTTTGTAAATATTTGTCTTGGCGTTAATATTTCTCCTTCAGTCACCACCACGTAGTATAGGACTAGCCTCTGCATCTTCGGGCCGTAAGCCCACTTAGGGTTTTAAAGATTTCTATAAGGAGTGCTGGAGTTTCGCCTCCTTGCCTTTTGTTTGCGGCCGGTTATGTGCAACATTTTCTTTTTACCATTAATTCCACGTAGTATGGGCAATTATGCCCCTGTTTATTTATTTCAGAGTGTAAATATTTCTTTGTGTTTCTTCCCTTTGAGCATAGTGACTAATATAACTGTTGAGCGATGGATAAGCGCACATCTGGGCAACTGTGCGCAAATACGTCAATGTGAGGTGGTATTTTTATTGCGTCAAAAGAAACGGTTTGCCTCTGCGAGGCTAAATTATGGTATTTTGGAGCTCAGACTCTGTTAAGAGGGTCCCGGTTTCGTTTACCGGCCGGGTCGGGGATTTTAGTCTCGTCTGATTAATTCTTCTGGCTCTGGGACTGGCTGTTTGTGTTTGTCCCAATATTCTGTTATTCACATTCGGACAACACTCCACACTACCAACCACTACAGAAACACCACATAGGGTTGCGTCGGGCTGGACATCCAGCCATAGATCTAAATAAGGACCAAAACGACAAGTACGACAAAATTCGCACCTATGACCCTACAGGTGTAATGTGATGGTAACACTTTGCGATTCCTCTGTCTTCAGTTCACGTGTAGACAAACGACAGTGCAGGTATGACCACATCGAGCTGCAACGCACTGCTGAATTCTTCGAGGCTAGGAGTCAATATAAGTTAACCTTGGATCACTTCCTACGAAACTGTGGTCGGTGTTTTCAGCAACGCAAAGGTCAGTTATTCTACAAATCTGGGTGCCTAAGGAGAACTGTTTAGAGGTTTATGCATTATGTCCCACACATTTTCGAAAGGGCTTTGATCTTGAGGTCTGGTAGACAATTGCTAAGTTGTGATTCGTGGAGAGACTTCTCGGAGATGCGTAAATATTTCTTTGTGTTTCTTCCCTTTGAGCATAGTGACTAATATAGCATAACTGTTGAGCGATGGATAAGCCCACACCTGGGCATCTGTGCGTAAATACGTTCATGTGAGGTGGTATTTTTATTGCGTCAAAAGAAACAGTTTGCCTCTGCGAGGCTAAAATATGGTATGTGCGTTGCTAATATATCCATCAGAGAGACAAAGACTGGTTCGGGTAGCCTATCATCATAAGGTTGAGCTGTCACATAGCCTTCAGTGATCACCAATTACGACGTCACATTATTGAAAATAGCTCTCCAAGTTACAGCGCCTAGTGTTGGTCCCAAGCGCCTCTCGAAATTATAGTCGGTTTAGCTCGTCTCTACGGTACGTCGTCGGACGCAGTTCCAATGATAATTAAAACCAATACATAAACACGATTCTCTAGTAAATATGGCATTGTTCCACTTATTGGCATGGAGTGATCTATCCAGCCTTACACGACGATGTTGTGGAGGTGAATATAATGCTTGCTCCAGGGATGTGGACTTGTAAACCAGCTGCAGACAAATAATTGTCAATTGTTTGTCGACTAACGTGAGGTGCCACCATTCTTCAACTTTGTAAAGCCTGATACCCGAGTGTATGTCACTAAAATGGCCACGGATCGAATCCCTATCAATATTCATGTGGGATTTTTGAAATGGCACATCACGCCCGGATTGTTTACATTCCACATAAAACTAGATGATCATGATGTCGACATACACACAAATCTATAAGCTTGGTTGCTTTCTTGCTTCTATTTACTTGACTCTGTGCTCGGATTTCGATGGGAAAGGGGAGGGGGAGAACTAAGTGCGTCTCTCTACTGCAGACCATCCGCATAATGACGTGATGCTCTGTTACTGAAGTCCGTCGGGGTGGTCTTGAATATATTTTACCTGCATGCGTAGGTTCATTTGTGCTGTCGTACGGTTTGTATCGCAGATAGTTGCCAGCCAACGTGTGTAGCTAAATCCCTCTGCTATAACTCACACCCATTCAGATTAATTACCCTCGTTCTCTCAATCTGCAATAATTCTTCATATTATGATCTTCTCAGTTGTCGAGACGTGTTTTGCAAGGGCTCACTTCACTTCACAAACTACAAACGAGCTAAGCTTCACAAACAGAGGTGGTTATTCCGTGGCCAATCACATGAGGATTGACTTGAAACAATTCATTAAGGGTAGAAACCTTATCGTTTACGAACCTATATCTCTAAAACCAACGCAAGTAACCATTTCCTCACTAGTGTTACAGTTCTAATTTCGACTAGTGAATGTTTTCCCATTGTCCTGTCCGAACTCCGCAAACCGCCGCAACGACTCCGACATCTTCCCTTTGATTCTCAGAATGTCAACATTCATCATCCTGATGGTCATCTCCTCGCTTTTTCTCCCCTCCCTGTATTCGAATGGGGATTTTTTAACTTGCTTAGGAACATTCGTATTCTACTCGGAAGTAAATTGTCATCAGAATATCGTATACGGAGATAACTGCATATTCTCGGAAGATACAACAATTTCTGTTTTTCTTTCATCTATGCCACAGTAACAATATGGCTAAGGTATGTTACGATGTACACTGACTTAGCAGATGTCATGGGATAGTCACCTAATAGCGTGTGGGGCGTACTCTGGCCCTGCGAACTGTAGTGAGACGCAGTGGAAGTGAGTCGACAAGTCCCTGGTAGTCCTCTGGACACAGCTGACACCAAATCGTTTGTAGAGCGGCCGCCAATGCTGGTCTGTTCGTGGGTGCAGGATCTATGGCACGGAGCCTGCGTTCCAGGACATCCCAGTTATGCTCGATAGGATTCATGTCGGGGCTCCTGGGTGACCATGGCAGTCGTTGGACCTCCGCTGCATGGTCTTGGAACCATTCCCGGGCGACGTGGGAGCAATGTGGCGGCGCGTTATCATCTTGAAACACCGCAGAACCGTCTGGGCGCTGGAAGGCCAAATATGGGTGGAGATAGTCTCCGAGCAGCTCAACATACCGCGTACCATTCAAAGTCTCTTCCAGAACAACTAGGGGGCCCATTCCATACCAGGAAAATGTACCTCAGACCGTAACAGAGACACCAGCTCCCTGGACCACACCTTCGAGGCAGGCGGGATCCATCGCTTCATGTGGTCTGCGCCATACACGGTGCCTCCCATCGGCATGGTGCAGTTGAAATCGTGATTCGTCCGACCATATCACGTTACGCCATTGTTCCAGTGTCCATCCCTGGTGACTGGCGACAAATGCGCGTCGTTGTGCCCGATGACGTTGGGTTAACAGTGGCACCCGTGCGCGGCGTCGGCTCCCATACCCCCATAGAACCCATGTTCCTACGCATTGTCCACTGGGAGACGTGTCTAGCACGGCCTGTGTTGAATTGAGCCGTGATTTGTTGCACGGTTGCCTGTCTGTTACTATCGACAATCCGTCTCAGATGTCGCCGGTCACGGTCATCGAGGGTGGCTGGACGGCCGGTCGTTCGTCTGTTGTGGACGGTGACACACGCATTCAACCATTCACGATACACCCTGGACACGGTTGATCGTGTGAAGCCGAATTCCCGCACCACTTCTGAAATCGCACTTCCCATCCGTCGGGCACCGACCACCATACCCCGTTCGAACGGTATCAGCTCACGACAACGTTCCATGTTACACCTATCACATGCACAGCCACTGCTCACTCTCCTATACAAGTGCCGCTGGCACAGGGGGAGTGTACTGCGCAGACAACACACCTGCGCATCAGTGCTCCGCTATCCCATGATATTTGCTCAGTCAGTGTATAATTCCTTAGTCTGGACATAGGCCTTGTTGAATATTTGCATTATTCGTATACGCGATTTAAATGGAAGATAATTAAAGCTTCGCATTCTAAAACAGACCCTGCAGTACACTTGCTAATAAAATAACCATCTGATATTGCTAAGTCTCTGAATAAAATCACGACCGAAAGAATGGAGTATATCATATTGAAATATTTTGGCTAGTTAATACGCAGAATACTCATTATCTGCATTTTGCCAATAAATATTTGCAATTAGGATGACTTTTAGTAAGAGTTTAAATGTTAAATTCCCTTGTAAATTTCCCTAAACTCTACGTTTCACTATTTTAACATAATACAACTCCATGACTTCTTTGCTACAATGCGCATTTGACAAATCATATATGTTATTATAAAAGACTAATTAGATTGTACGAAGTTAGACGCTTATGCTTCCGTGTAAGATTCTGTTTCGTTTTTGTGAATGGATGTGTATAAAATCACGGTTTATGAGGACGTTTTATAAGTAGCCTACGCATGGGTAGCCAATGCAGGAATGATAACCAATGACCTGTTGAGCTCCTAAAATAGACCAATATAAACATTTTTTTTTTTTTTGCTATGGGCTTTACGTCGCACCAACACAGATAGGTCTTATGGCGACGATAGGATAGGAAAGGCCTAGGAGTTGGAAGGAAAAGGAAGCGGCCGTGCCCTTAATTAAGGTACAGCCCCAGCATTTGCCAGGTGTGAAAATGGGAAACCACGGAAAACTATTTTCAGGGCTGCCGATAGTGGGATTCGAACCTACTATCTCCCGGATGCAAGCTCACAGCCGCGCGCTTCTACGCGCACGGCCAACTCGCCCGGTATAAACAATTTAAAGGCATTAACTACCCTGGAACTTGCACAAAGTGATGAAAAATGTCTCCACTTAAGGGAATCTATCCAAGTGTCAAGACTTGAACCTTGGACGTCAAGATGAAGACGGGGCAAAGAATCCGGTATGATATATATACTGTATATCTCCAAATCTGATATCAAATCATTAAATAAAGTATTGAATAAACACTTGAGAAGAAATAAGATGATCATGATTTAGTAGGCTACGAGAGGTTAATACAATCAAAGGGAGTTGGTTACATGTGTATCCTGGCTTTAAACGATCGGAGATGACAGGATGCATGGACGTAATACGATAATGGCTGTTAAATGCTCCTCAGAGATTCTCCCTCCAGAAATACGTAAGTCTTTCGGTGTTATCCAGATTCTCTGGAGGCTAAGACGTAAGAAGAGACGAGGGGCTCTCAGTCCACGCACGGAGGAGTGATCAATCATCCTGAAGCCTCCTTGTCCTGTCTCGCGCTCCTGCACTGCACGTCATCACACCAGCGTGGCAGGTTCTGAACCTTCAATAAAGAAAATATACATTATTCCATTATTATTATTATTATTATTATTATTATTATTATTATTATTATTATTATTATTATTATTATTATTATTATTATTATTATTACACCCAACTTATTTAGTAAACAGTTTATCGCCTCTCCTATATCTCTTCCTTCGTTCACTAAGTTTATTTTGCGTCATTTTGTCCATGCTATACCTATATTTTCTTTAACGTTTCTCTGGAAATACATGTTTGTTTATTAGGCTTCTTCGTAACACCGTTCGGCTCCATGGCTAAATGGTTAGCGTGCTGGCCTTTGGTCACAGGGGTCCCGGGTTCGATTCCCGGCAGGGTCGGGAATTTAACCATAATTGGTTAATTTCGCTGACACGGGGCTGGGTGTATGTGTCGTCTTCATCATCATCCCCATCACCACGCGCAGGTCGCCTACGAGCATCAAATCGAAAGACCTGCACCTGGCGAGGCGAACATGTCCTCGGACACTTCCGGCACTAAAAGCCATACTCCATTTCATTTCGTAACACCAATTTCTTGCAGATCTTTATTTCTATCAACCAGTTGTTGTGGTTTTTCAGGGATACTGCTATGTTTGGTAGTTTCTTTGTCAACCTGTTCTTATCTATTGTGTACACGTGTCCGTAGAATTTTAAATTGAATTTCCCTAGTTGTATCTGTGATCTCTTCTGTGATTTAATAAATTTCTACTGGTTTCTTTTTTCTTCTAAATTGCAGTTTGCCATTTCGGTACTAGGATTTTTCTGAGAATTGTCATGAGTTGCTTTCGCGATTTGTTATCAGGGATTCGGCTGCGTAATATGCTTCTGGTTTGGAGACTCTGTCGTAGCGTCGTAATTTTCCTTTTTTTAATGTAGGTTTTTTGGCTGTGTTTGTTCCTGGTGATTTTGTAAGATGTTTAAATTTTGCATTTCTTTCTTTGTCTGTTTCCTAATTTATCTCTGTTGGTTGAATCATTTCCTCTAGAAACTTGAATTGATCTACTAAACATATATTACCGAGCTCGATAGCTGCAGTCGCTTAGGTGCGGCCAGTGTCCAGTATTCGGGAGATAGTAGGTTCGAACCCCACTGTCGGCAGCCCTGAAAATGGTTTTCCGTGGTTTCCCATTTTCACACGAGGCAAATGCTGGGGCTGTACCTTAATTAAGGCCACGGCCGCCTCCTTCCCACTCCTAGCCCTTCCCTGTCCCATCGTCGCCATAAGACCTATCTGTATCGGTGCGACGTAAAGCAACTAGCAAAAAAACATATATTTAAAAAAAATGGTTATTATTGTTTAGTTACTGAATTTCGGTTTAGTTCTACTTTTTCATATACTGCATTTTTAAGTGAAATGTGAATGTCTTTTGTCGCTAATTCATGATTTTTCTATGGATTGGATTTTTTTTACTGTTGTTGGATAGGATTGCAAGATCATCTGCAAAAGCTCGACAATCAAAACAAATTTCCGTCCTGAATTTTTCTGTTTAGAAAGAAAAATCATTTCTGACTGGATTTTGATTTTAGGTCATACTGCGGATGTACTTACAAAATTTGGTTGATGAGAGACCTCCCGTTACAAAAATATATCATGTACAGTATACTGTACATTTGGTCTCAAGTGTTGCTGAATCCCAAACTTTTACCTTGGGATGGCAACCTTCTTAGGACAGGATTTGGATGTATACAATGTTTCTACTGTACTAAATAGTAAGCCATACATTCCTATAGAACTGAAATTATCTATTTTTGAGATATTTTCATTGTTTACAGATAATTACTTACAAATATTCATATTTGGTTCACATGTTGCCGACAAAGAAATGCTTCATAACAATTCACATACATTTCATTGCTTAGGAAGTGCTGCAAAGCAGTTCCTGTTCCTATTTATACAAAGATGTACTCCACATTTTCTGCAGATAATGTGTGATCGCTAGGTGCAATTAATTTTCTTGCATCGAGTAGGTTCTTTATTGCCATCATGCTCTGGTAAGTGATCAACACTATCCTGCACTTCCCTCTATGGTCTCCTCTCAGTTGTTTGTTTTTTAGTAGTTGAAGGTGATGTTACAGGGCTTGTAGATAGCCTTCCTCTTTTGATACACTTGAATTGGTTATCAACCTTCAGAAAAGCTTCAGTTACCCTAAGCCTGAAATCTAACAAATCCATTATCTCCTTCTGTGCCATCCCAGCATTTCTAGCATTTTGACTGTACTCCATCACTCAGAGAAAACATACATGTATGCACTTCAGAAAGACGTGACATACAAGCCAATCAAACCTGAGGAAAGTAATTAAAGTGTTGTTTGGTTTGCACATTGTCATGGGAGCAGAATATCAGGCCTCTGTGTCAGGAAAATATCTTCAACAGAAAGTGCAGCATCTCCAGAAGTACCAATAGTATATCCATTGCCACTTGCCTCGGTTGGGCTGCTTACAGATATCATCTCAACATGAGCTCCTGAAATATATCGCAGAATAAAGCTGTATTTTAATAATTATTAGCTAAAAATTTGGACAACACTGTTTGCCATAGGAGTACTGGAGTTTCATAATGTGTAATAATACTGAATGTGATAACGTACCAATGCGCGGTATTTGTGGCTGGTTTGTGGTTCATCCTCATCATCACTGGCTAGTTCCTCCACATCAGACACATCTCCATTCTCCAACAACTTCAAAATCATATCAACGTCGCTTGGGTTCATTTTCATTCTTGATGTGCCTGAATTTCAACTAAAATATATTTTTAGGGAACTCAGAGAACAAAAACAAAGTTTCTTTTTACATTTCTAAGAGATAATCTAGAGTATACAACACTTAATCTTCTTCTATATTATTAGAAACTACCAGGTATATAAATAAAACTTTGTGAAAGATAATGAACTCAGTCACACTATTTGCAACACTTGAGACCCCATGTACAGTATACTGTACATGCTAATATACATGGATGTTATGAGTCAAGGGATATGAAAGACTAACTATAATTAGTATGCATATTCTATTCAAACCTTTATCTTTAACCCACAAACAGAAATTTACCCTAAACAGAATAAAATGTTAAAAATAAAGAATAAAATTTTCCCACTTACCTGCACTAACAGTATGCTTGTCTGCCATGTTTGATGTTTATCTTCATAATTCACTAATGTGTTGGTAGATGTCACTTCAACCAATTGAGAAACAAAGACAAAGCATAGAAGTCTCTAGCACGATAGAGAACTCCCCTATTCATTAATAATTCTTGGTGCTATAAACTAATGAATTTGATGTACAGTATACTGTACACCTGGACTGAAAGGGTTATTATGACGACTGCCAATATTTATCCCTTTAGTTTCTCTTTTATATTCATGAATGACGTTGTCCAAAACTAGATTGAGTAGTAGTGGGGATTGTTTTGGCGTGTTTTGCATGTGACATCTGAAGGCGACTGGTGCAGGTCTTTCCAGTTGACGCCGTGTAGGCGACTTGCACGATGGGGTCCTATCTATAATACATTCTAATGAAGGAGGCAGCACACACCCCCACTTCCCGAGCTATTGGACTTAACCAATGAAGGTTAAAATCCCCGTTCCGACCGAGAATCGAACTTGTGGACCCCCTGGACCAAGGGAAAGCACGCTAAAGCAATGTAGCCCGACAGTAGTGGGGATAATCCGTCCGCTTGTCAGACAATGGTTCTGATTTAGAACAGTTCGGAAATTTCTCCCGGAAATTTTATTTTTGATATTGTGTTGGTTAGAGTTGGTTTGATCAATTCCCTTGTTTCCTGTCGATTTGGAATTTATTTAGTGTGTTGAACAGAACCTGAGCCTCTAAGGAGACAGACGTCTTAATAAAGTCAACAAAGGTGATTAGAAACTCTGACAAATTTAGGATTTTCAGTCAGTGCTCATGATCTTTTACCAGTCCTTGGGGAACGAACTAAGCTTCTTTACAATCTTCTATGCGTAACAAGCACTAATCTGGTTGTATACATCTTACCTTAAAATAATTAAGAACTAAGTCTGACGATGTCACCTTGATTTCCCTCGTCTTTTTCTACACTTCTTCGCCGAGTCTATTAACTTACACCTCCATTCGCCTCTCATTAAGCTACCGCCCAAGCCGATTTATGCCCACAGCTTCATCCAAGGAGATCTTTTCTAACTAAACCGTTATCATTTCATTTTTTTTTTTTGTGGCTAGTGTTTTAAAGTCGCACTAACACATCGAAGGTTTTTGGCGACGCAGGGGTGGGAAAGAGTTAGGATTCAGAAGGTAGCGGCCGCAGCCTTAATTAAGGTACAACACGAGCATTTGTCTGGTGTGAAAACGGGAAACCACGGAAAACCATCTTCAGGATGGCGAGCAGTGGGATTCGAACCCACCGCCTTCTGAATGCAAGCTCACAGTTGCGTGACCCTGACTGCATGGCCAACTTTCTCGGTATATATTTTCATTGTGAGCGTTCTTCTCCTCAGTTATTATCGCTAAATTTTTATCTGTTCCTTTCCGATTAGAAAATATAATACATCCTGAGACCCATCAGCTTTCACTCCCATGTAGCGAAAGGTGCCTGAAAACAGTAATATAGGGCTAATTTCGTCTGAGAATTAAGTTTTTTTTTTTTCTCTCAGAATACCGTGTATTGGAAGCGCGAGCACACTACATTAGAGTGCCGGGCTGAGTGGCTCAGACGGTTGAGGTGCTGGCCTTCTGACCCCAACTTTGCAGGTTCGATCCTGGCTCAGTCCGGTGGTATTTGAAGGTGCTCAAATACGTCAGCCTCGTGTCGGTAGATTTATTGGCACGTAAAAGAACCCCTGCGGGACAAAATTCCGGCACCTCGGCGTCTCCGAAAACAGTAAAGGTAGTTAGTGGGACGTAAAACAAATAACATTATTATTACCACTACATTAGAATTGCTAAAGCTCATTTTGGCGTTAATATTCTAGTATAGTCAAACCGATGGAGTGGTTTTAAGGGATAGATGTGTTTAACACCTAAAATACAGCATTCCTCTGAAAATATGGAATTACTTCAGAGTATGGAAACCATCAAAGAAGTCTAAATCATTTCTTCTCAGTTATATATGATATTATATTGAATACACTACAGTAATCAAGTTCTTTGTCTGAACGGCCATCGTAGCATCTGTTAATCCAGAGGGTCGCAGGTTTAAGACCTGTAGGTGCTGGGAATTTTAGGTGCATCAGTTTAATTCCTCTGTGTCAGGAACTGTTTTTTCCTTGCACAGTTCTTCATTTAATCGCAACACGCTACACACGAAGAAATTCATTTTGAATACATCCACTTACACAGGGTTGGCATCATGAAGGTTATTAGGTCGTAAAATGAGGACGTGGGACACGCGGTGCAGGAAGACGTAAGAATAATATCCTCTGCGGCCCAGGAAACTAAAATAATTTTTCTCTTATGTATTCTTCCGTGTAAGGAACTCAGTTCCAAACAGTAAAAATTAATTTTCCCTCTCTAACTGTAAAATTACACGTAAAAAGTTCACGTAATTTTTACTCATTTTCGGAAAATGGCCATGAAAGTTCAAGACAAAAAAACGACCTGTGAAAGTGCTTAATAGGTCCTGCTTAACTAACAGGTGGCGCTAAAAGCCATAAACTGTCTTTTGTCACGACTTATGTTTTCCTCTGTACTGAAAATTTTCTCCAAGCGACATACAGTATGTCATGATTTCTAGGCCACAACATATACAGTGAAAACATTTCGAGCCTGAGAACGTGTGGGTGGCATTGAACAGTGTTTACTCATCCTTCTAAATGTACTCCCGGTCTAAAAATCTAAGAATAATGGCCGAGAGTATTCGTCATGCTGACTACACGACACCTTATAATCTGCAGGCCTTCGGGCTAAGCAGCGGTTGCTTGGTAGGCCATGGCCCTTCAAGGCTGTTGCGCCACTGGGTTTTTTTAAATGTAGTCCATTGTCTTGATAGTTTGACGGTACTGCCACTTAACAAACGATATAACTGTTTATTAGTGTCATCTTAGAACGCCACGTGGCTGATTGATGCACCATTGTTGGTCGCGACGCGAATCACGTCAGAAAGGGATGATTCGCATGAAGATATACTGAAAATAAATTCCTCTCTTGCTTTGCAGTTCGAGTCACGTAGGTGTGAGTAAGTGCTGGGTTTGATGATTTTCCGTTTTTCGCATTGTTACACCAAGTAAACGCTGGGCTGTACCTTTGAGGGCCATTGGCGCTTCGTTCAAAGTCCCATCCCTTTGCTATCCCATCTTCACCACAAGAACTCAAAAGAGTCACTGCGACTTTAAAACAAAACCAAAATATTTTCTCTTTTGTTCTACTAGCTGAGCACCGTAGCTGAAGAAGCTGTTTTAATACACGTACTAAATCTGAGTGCAGCTCTCCTCTCTTGAACTGTACTTCACACAAGAATGGAAACATAACCGTAAGTAATTAAGTGCTCATTGTTTTAAATGAGAGATTTAATTGAGATGAATATAGGAGATATGTGCCGTGACAGTCTTAACAATGTTCGTGGATATAATACATTTTATATAATGAATAGGTTGTTTAAAAGGATCCTAAGTAGAGACAAGGAAAATTAGTTTCCTTTCTATGATATATTGCCTCATATATTATCTCCACTTCAATATGGACAAGACCATCTACCCAGCGTCGTGTGTCTTCGCCACCTCGCCTACATTAGCCACGGGAAACTTAATGGAAATGTCAAAGTATTGAGAATTTACCGTAGTGGTAATGCTGAAGCTACTCTCCACATGGATTCAGAGCCAAAACAAAACAAGGAAACAGGGAAGTTGCAGGTACTCATCAGAATTTTTGAAGACAGAATGTTAGTATGAAGGAAATAAGTTAAATAAATAAATAAATAAATAAATAAATAAATAAATAAATAAATAAACTTCTTCTTAGTTATCTGGGAACGGAACTTTGTATAGACATAGCACCATTTTATGGTCGGATGCCTTTCCTGACGTCAACCTGACGTGGAGGGATACATTAACTAACGCGTGTTCCTGTGGTGGTTTGTTGTATACTGTGGTGT
Organism: Anabrus simplex; assembly: GCF_040414725.1. Taxonomy (NCBI): domain Eukaryota; kingdom Metazoa; phylum Arthropoda; class Insecta; order Orthoptera; family Tettigoniidae; genus Anabrus; species Anabrus simplex. The sequence continues at coordinate 144,120,589 of NC_090270.1, read as the reverse complement.
ATGTAAATGAAGGTGTGTATTAACACGAACACAAATACCCAGTCCCCGAGCTAAGGGAATTAACCAAATCTGAAGTCCTCAACCCGGTCGAGAATCGAATCCGAGGCCATCTGAGCCGAAGGTCACTAAGCTGACCATTCTACCATGGAGACGGGCAGATAAATAAATTCCGTTAGCCTATAACATATATATATAGGTCTACGAAGAAGCCCATCAGGACTACACAAAATATTCAGTGACGTGCATTTAGCTTCCTTTGTGACCATATTTCTTTCATTCTTTCACTGTGGACTTCATTTCTGTCTTCAGACCAGCTTGTTCCAGTGTTCTTCTTTGGTCTTTCCTCTTCGTCAACTTGCCATTTGTAAATTTTAGATCTGAAGATAACCCTGTTTTGGACATCTGCTGGTATACTTCTTGCCTATGTCACATTGGTTTTGATTTCGCCAGTCCGTTTCGTTGTCTGTTTATTTATTATTATTCTACCACTTTTTCCATTCGCTGGTTGGATCGCGGGTGTGAAATTTGTCGCATATGTGAACATATAATAATAATAATAATAATAATAATAATAATAATAATAATAATAATAATATTGGCTTTACGTCCCACTAACTACTTTTACGGTTTTCGGAGACGCCGAGGTGCCGGAATGTAGTCGCGCAGTAGTTATTTTACGTGCCAGTAAATCTACAGACACGAGGCCTTGAGCACCTTCAAATACTACCAAACTGAGCTAGGATCGAACCTACCAAGTTGGGGTCAGTGAGGTTGGTCATTAGCACACAGTGGGCCCATAGGGGAAAAGGACAAATTTTATGAAAGTGACCATTTTAGCGATTCTGTATACGTTTTCCACAGCAGATAAGTTGTAGAATTCGGCTGCGATAATGGCTTTGTGATTAAAAATTGTTTGCGATAGGAAAACGAAACGAAAGGGAATTTCTTGGTACTTATTAAAAAATAAAGCACTATTTCATATTATTCAAAAAATTCTGACACCCTAATATGATTGTTGTTAATAAACTGAAGCATGCGACAAACAGGTGGATGGCAAAAGGAATTAATTACGAGGGATAATGTCAGAAAAATAGTGAATTTTTCGTGGAATGCAGACATGCTTTGGATGAAAAATCTCCGCTGATTTCTGGTGTGATTGAATCATTTTCGTAAAATTACTGTAATAAACTAATTACCGCGTAATTTTCATTTCAATATGCCACAAAATGTATCACAGCACACAGTACAGTTTCAAGCTAGCTGGCTACATTGCAAAACCCAGTGTGCGTGATGCAACATAGCAAGGAGTTCCCTGGAAATATTAACAGTTTAGGGTTCCTCTTTTCAGAAAAAATGGATTTTAGTTCCTCATGCAAATAATGTAATTAAACATGTTATAAATAGACGAAGAATATTTATATCATACCTGGCTAGTTGGTCGTACAGCTGTGAGCTTACATCCGGGAGATAGTGGCTTCGAACCCCACTGTCGGCCGTCCTGAAGATGGTTTTCCGTGGTTTCCCATTTTCACGCCAGGCTAATTCCGGTGTTGTACCTAAATTAAGGCCACGGCCGTTCCATTCCCACTCATAGGCCTTTCATATCCCGTAGTCGCCATAAGACCTATCTGTGTCGGTGCGACGTAAAACAAATTGTAAAAAAATAATTCATTGTTGAAACATTTCGTTTCTTTCTCGTTGTTTGTGAGATATTTTGTTTTTGAAAACTGTTAATAAATACCAAGCGAGTTGGCCGTGCGGTTAGGGACGCGCAGCTGTAATCTTGCAATCGGGAGATAGTGGGTTTGAACCCCACTGAAGATCGTTTACCGCGGTTTCGCAATTTCAAACCAGACAAATGCTACGGCTGTACCTTAATTAATTAAGGTCACGCCCGATTCCTTCCTACTTTTAGCCCTTTCTTATTCCTTTGTCGCCATAAGACCTATTTGTGTTGCTGCAGCGTACAGTAAAAGCAAAGCAAAGCAAAGTCACCTCCGTACAGGTATGAAGGCCCTTGGAGGAGTGGAAGGTAAAGGCTTCCACCATTGTTAACCTCGGCACGTGATAGGGTAGAGTGGTTAGCTCTACGCCCGGCCGCCTTTGCCCCCAGGAATTAACCTGGTACTCATTTTTGGTGTAGGCTGAGTGAACTTCAGGGCCATATGCACCTCTGGAAGTGGAAATCTCGTTTCTTAAATAGCGTACAGTAAAGCTAGTTGTAAATAAAATGTTAATAGAATGAACATTATTTTTCAGGTCACCCATTCCCTTTTATCAAATGAATCCTGTGTATAACTATACAGCTAGGCCTCTTGGGTTTGTAATTAAAAACAAGTCATAAATCAAAATATTGTGCTTGGCATTAATTTCTGTATTTTTAATTTCTTTATAATTTGCAGAGTCTGTTAAGCAGAGTCGAATTTATTAAATGTCTAATATTTGAGACATTCGCGACTAGAATCTTTCGTTGTTTGCACAGGTTCACACCGTTACATTTAACGCTCCGGTTATGTATTTATTCTGTGATATCTTGAGTATATTTTGCCGTAATGTTTCTGGAATGGTTTCATTTGCATCATCATCTCTACAACTTATAAGTATAAAAGGCTAACTCCGACTGGCTGTAATCAACGCCTGGCCAAAACTACGCGACATAAAGTAATGAGATTTTAGGTATACATTTTTATAACAGTGTAGGTGCTCACTAAGGGAGGATTTTGTGATATTCCGACGCTGAAGGGGTGAGAAGGGAGGCGAACTGTTTAATTGAGTACACCTATATCTCAAAAACTTGATAGTTTACACACGTAAAAATTAGTGTTTGGAATCTACTTTGAAAATAAACACGTATTTTTTTTCGGAAAGTTCTCTTAAGTGGGGTGAAAAATTGGCGAAAAAGAGGTTCAATACCTTTTATGAGGATACTGCTATCTCAAAAACTGAAGATGTTACAGGCGTGAAAATTGGTATTTAGAATCTTCATTAAAAATAAAGAAACAAGTATTTTTCGTATTCGGAATACCCACTTAAGGGGGGGTTAAAAAGAAGCGAAAAAGGGGTGGAAGTATTTATATTATGATATATATCAATATGAAGAAAATCGTAACAACCGTGTGTCTGTACAATGACTATTTTCGTGAAATTATCGTTCAGTTATCCGTTTCAGGTGCAACAATAACCGTCTGCACATATTTTAGCTTCGTTTCCCTGAAGTCCTCATTTTACCCCCTCTTCCAAAAATCACGATGGTGGCACAATCAGTCAGGCGTGATAGAAAATTGAAATTTTGCAAAATTATACGTTTTAGCCTATAACCGATGTAAAAGTTCTAAGATGTTAAAATTTTTCACTCTCTACCCCTGGGAAATATCGATATAAGAACTCAATTTTAATGACGGTGCAGACCTTCGTTTCGACATATTTCGTGGCTAAACGGTAAGTCGTATCACAAAACGGATTGTACAATCTGTGTTCAATTTGGTGTGATCTACAACTTCGGTCCTATTCCTTTTGTCCTATTTCTATTCCTTATGCGTTAGATATGGGTTTATTTCTCGACTGTACGTAAATTTTGATGTTTTTACACGTATAATTAATACTTTGACACACTTATATGAAAGACGAAATCATAAAATTCGGCACGAACTTTGGCCCTCCTGGTAGCCATATGTGAGCAAAAATCAATGTTTCCAGCTGTCACATATGTATCCGAAAATTAATGCAGTATGTGGAAACCTTACCCACATTTTTCCCTATTCTACGTTTCTAAGTTTCTGACTCAATGTAACTCATAAATAGAGGATATACGGGGAAATATTTATAATCAATCAGGTAGATATTAAAAGAGACGACTTATGGTGCAATCTACGTGTCGATTTAATGTACCGTTTAACAGCTGTTAATCTGTAAATTAGGGTCTGCAATGTTGTAATCATGCAAATATTTTCGTATGTCGATCTGCATATATTTATTGAAGTCGGCTTGTAGCGATCTACAAGGGGTGTGTATGCCATTGTAATTAGTACTTTACAAATCGATAGTGCTGTCAGCACTAGGACGTCTGCTATTGTAATATATACACCGCACATCGACTTTGACTGTCAGTAGGAATGGGATCCTCTAACTCTTGTATAAGTGGCATTAGTAAGGAGGGCCTACCATTGCAAGGAATAATTCCCTTCTCGATTTGACTGGCAGAAGGCAAGGGAACGTGCAATTTTCTTCAAAACTTCCCTACCTGATTGTGTCTGGAAATAGGAAAGGGGGCCTACTATTGTAACGAAAACTCCCCAAATAGATTGTGACCGCACAGTAGACAAAGGTCCTTCTATTGTAATGGAAACTTCCCAACTCGATAGTGAATGGCAGTAGGCAAGGAGTCTTCCGTTATCTTCACAACTCTGCAACTCGCACTTTACAATGAAAACAAGGTATGGGGACCTCCCCATGCTGCTTCTTGGATAACGTTAAGTGACACGCAATTTAAAAACTCTTATTCACTGCGTGTACATACAATGTAGAACACCGTAGCGAAGCATGGGCACATTTGCTAGTCAGAGAATATAATGTAACGCACTATAGTCCGCTTTTTCCTAAAACAGCACGTTACTATATTTTATTTTATTTTCTCGAGTCAGAGACAATAGCGTAAAATGCTATAAAGGAAAGTTAAAATTATAACATGAAAAATAAATAAATAAATAAATAAATAAATAAATAAATAAATAAATAAATAAATAAAATATCTCAAATTAGATTATCGCGCCAAAAATGGTTCACTTTTCTAGCAGTATCGCAGCCTACCATTAACTCATACGTTGTGTATACTCAGCAGCGGAATAACAGAGCTAATGCGGTTGTACGTAGTGTCTGAGCACGGGCTGTCCAGTTTGTCCCTAGCAGTATGCGAAGTACCTAATTCTCGTGGAGACATTTTGTTTGGTTTTCATACAATCTGCCTTAGAAGATAGGGTGCAATCCAAAGGGGATGAGGCTGCTGCGTGCCCATGATGCCCCTGCATAGGTACTAGGAATCCAATTCGATAGTGAACGTCAGCTTTCCAGAAGCATTCTCAGTCTGCGTTAGTACGCTATTGTCGAGATTTCTTTCCGTGAAACGGGTGTATGGCCCCACTGTACGGCGTGAACATGTAGGCCTGCAGTGTGCAGCCAGCGAAATGGTGTGGCTATTTCTAGTCGGGTGCAGCCCTTGTAAGGCAGACCCTCCGATGAGGGTGGGCGGCATCTGCCATGTGTATTTAACTGCGTGTTATTGTGGTGAAGGATAGTGTTATGTGTGGTGTGTTAGTTGCAGGGATGTTGCGGACAGTATAAACACCCAGGCCCCGAGCTATTGGAATTAACCAATGAAGGTTAAAATCCCCGACCCGGCCGGGAATCGAATCCGAGGCCCTCTGAACCGAGGGCCAGTACGCTGGCCATTCAGCCAACGAGTCGGACAGAGAAATGGTGTAGAGTGTACTATATTGCATGAAGGATCTTGGCCGATGACTACACCCTATTAAATTTGCATTCCCGCTCTGATAGGAATATGCAAATTATGTTGGAATGAGGTAACATTTAGTACACTAGAATCACGGTTGATGTATACGCCCAGAAAAGTTTCTTTTATTCCTCTAATAGTGATATCATGACGTTCTAGGCGTGTTATGCACCAGGCAATATGAGGAATTCTGTTTTAGCAAGTATTTAGGTATAACATGTGTTTTGAAAATTACTAAATTCTGTTGTAATTTCGAGGTTTACAAATTGCTCAACAAATAAACTTTCGCATGTCACAAAATCAAAGGGAAGTAGACTGTGAAGAGATAAACAACGAGCTAAAGTTCAAACCAAAAAATCGAATAGGCCTATAAAATATTAACATTTTTTATAGCTAACAACTTCAATCATGAACTCATTTTATTACATATGGTTTAATATTTCAGTACATATAAACACGAGCAGTGATTTCAATAATTTACTCCTTAAACCGTCCATCGTCATCACACTCTGTGTCATTCTAAAGTGATGACGTATTGACGTTTCCTTGAATACACGCCACATATCTTACCCAAGCGTCACTCCTTCGCAGAAGTACTTTGTTATAAGTGGAAAGACAATGCTCACAGTTTATCCCAATTCACTACCTTGTAGGGCAGTGCTTCTACTTTCATGCAACGATTCAAATATTTAAGAAATTGAGAAGAAAGTTCAGTGAAGTTCACATTTAAAGGATACACATAATTTTCATATATTAGATCCAATTAATCTCTTTTTTAAGATACCACAGTGCGCTGATTGTTTTTGTATTCACCTGAGATGACAAATTATGATGTTATTTGATCAGTTTCAAATATAACCAAACTGTTCTGATATCGAAACCACTACCTTGGACTCAGAAAGCTAGCACCCTACTTTCTGAAATACTCAATCCAATCTTTTAATCGATTAATTCTTCGAGGTTCTTGGTGTGGATTACTGTAGTCCCATCCTAGTTCGTGAACCATACGCAACGCTTGTGTGACCTGAGAGTCAGGATACAAGTTCTATGGAATGGAAGTTGGCATCTCAGACACATTCTGAGTCATGGCCCTCCTTGTGCTCAGGCGTTAGGATTAATGCACCGGCGGCCCCTAAATCGTAAGAGGAAAGAGTCTCGCTGGGACCATGTGTAAGTAGCGTATCATCCTACTTCACAGAATTTACCGAGCATGGTCAGAATGTGTTAAGAAGTAAGCCTGGGACCCGAGGGGCTGACGGAGAGTCCCGCTACCACTTGATAGGTAGGGACTCCTTGGAAACAAACTTGGGAACGAAATGAAATTCGATTGGGGAGCGAAAGGTGTTAATAGGGATTATGGAAGAAATAAAGTAGAACTGGCTGAGTCAGCAAAAGGGATGCGTGTGAATGTGTTAAGAGTTAATGATGTCCGGGTAAGGAGAGTGATGATGAAGAGAGAGGAATTTATAAGGGATACTTCAGGAGGGCATTGCTCACTAGAAAAACATTGGCACACATCATAGTTTCTGTTAAACACGTAAATCAACGCATGCTGAGGATAGAATTGTGATTTGAGGAATTACGAAGAGAATCGTCTTAGTGTATTTACCATGCAAGGGAGTAGATGAGAATGGGGAAAAATCAAGTTTTATGAAGGACAGAGTGATATTGCAATTAGGATCGACTGCAAGGGTAGAATAGTACCAATGAGTGATAATGCGAGAACTGGAAATAGAGTGGGATAATTTCAGAACGTGGTGGGTAAGTTTGGGGGAGGTATTACGGAAGAGAATAGGAATCGATGTGTTAACTCGACTTCCGTGATAGTACGGCGTTACCGATTATGAAAGAATTTTTCAAGCAAAAGGCTACCTGTGGGAGGGTGGGTACACACGGTTCATAGTAGAATATATAATAACCGACTTAAAGAAATCTGTTAGAAATGTGTTGATATTCTGGGGAATTTTCGATCATATACACTATTAACTGATCTGCAGTGAACTTATTAGTAGCGGCCACGAAATTAGGCGGGTGAGGTCGTCAGATATGGGAACGGCGAAGCGACAGATGGTCGAGAGTTGCTTACCTCTGAGCACGGATTGGCAACGCTGATCGTGCAGTGCTGTCTAGTTGAAGCCCATCCGCTAAATGCCACCTTACCCGAGTAAGTCATGCAGCTGTTGATCTCGCACCGATGGTGCAGTTAAGATGGATAGTGAATGTGAATTGATTTGGGCTCAAGTCAAGAGAGATGTGGCAGAGAGGACCAAGACATTCAAAATAAAGGACGTAGAAAAACTCACGTCAGAAATCATCGACCGTGTGACTATTGCAGATTGGGAAAAGTGCTTCAGTCGCGCGGAAAATCTTCAAACAGACGATTGGGCCAAGGCAATAGTAAGAGACGAAGGAATGGAGCCATTCATCCTCAGTGTAAATGACGACTCGACAGACAGTGAGATGAGTGATGACGGTGACTAAGAAATCTTAGACTGCCTTCAAGCTAGAAAACGATTCTTAATTCATTGTAAATTAATGTAAACCGATTCTTTAAAGTAATTCTTTTTCTATATTACTCAGTACAATATACCGTATTCAAATATTTAAAGTTATAATGTAATAAAACTGATGCAGATTAATATGTAATCCGAAAGTATTTACGGCGTCCTGCAGCCTGTGCTGGCGCGTGCGCCCCGAACTGCCTCAGCTAGCGACATTTACATGATCGCTTTCCGGGCCATTTTCCAGGAAAATTACAAGACTCACGGAAATATGTTTCAGATAAAAATATAAGTCAGGCGATTGTTTACATTTTTCTCGCAGACAAAATTTTATTGGCTGAAGAAATAAACATTTGGCCGCTTACTGAAATTTTCAATACATGATTCTGCGGGTTTAACTTTACTCATTCAAGATTTTATTTTTAATAATTATTTAAAGTGGTTTATATGGAAAATATTTATAACATTAAAATCAGCAGTCTTTACTGAAGCTTTTAGTATAATTTGTTTTGAAGCATTATATGAAGTAACCTGAGGATCTTGAGAGAACAACTTGCCTCGCGCTCCGAAATTGTGTGTTCAGTTAGACATTTCTTCGCCAGTTGCTACATAACCTTGGCAACAGCGTAATTTCTCTGACCCGCCTACTTTGGTGGCCGCGACATTTTTTTAATAGTATCACTATGTCTAGGATAGAAAAATTTAAGGATGTCTGCAGAAGGATAACGATAGAAAATCTCCCGGGCGATGAAATTAGGCAGAAGAAGATGGATGTGATCGGTTCCCAAGAATAGACTTAGCAAGTTCAGGATATAGAAGGAGAACGGATGATGTACATGAGTGCTGTAGAAGAAATAGTAAATGAACGCCTAGGAGCAAGGACGGGAAAACGTGAATATCTTAGAGAAATGATGAAGTTAGGGCAGCTTGTAAACGTGGAAAGATGGTATGTCAAAAGGGCTCGAGACAAGAACTGATGCAAGTAGGCAATTGTACGTAGTTGAAATAATAATAATAAAAAGAAAAATAGACAAGGGACAACACATCGAGATATATAATGTCAGAGTACTGTACTAAGAGGAGCTAATTTAGACTCTGACTACAATCTCTCTCTAGTAAAACCCAACTTACAACCATTGAGGAGAACACCTCATACCACAAAGGTCTCTAAGATACCCATAGACGAGATAGTAGTTCATAGTCTTACGACTACACGATGAGGACTGCGAATTCAAGACCGCCCTAGGGAAAAACACGCAGAAACAAGAGTGGCCTACCATACAAAAGATTCTTCTGGATGCCGCACAAGAAATCATCCTTGCCTCATCCAACAAAGGCAAGCATCGTTGGTGGATCAGAATATGACCAAGCTACGGAAGAAAGACGCAGAGCCAGGGTCAAGTGGAACCAGCGCAAAAATGTGTCCAATTACCAGTTATTTTTTACGCACAGTAAAATGACTGCCAACACTATTCGCAAAACTAGAAAAAACTACACCAGGACCCTGATACAATAGACAGAGAAAATCCAAATAGGAACGACTCAAGTTCTCCTTCAGAGAACTCAAGAAGCAGTCGACGCAGTACGCGGACTCCACCCTTCATCTTCGTGAACCGTATGGAAGGCTTCAATTCAACAATAGGAATTGCACCAGTACCCATGCCGACTACTTCCAGAGGCTCCTTAGCGCATAGGAACCCAAAGAGAGATTCTGATTCCATGTACCCCTGATAGGAACTCAGGGAGGAAGTATGGGATATTATCAAGAACCTTAGGAACCACAAGGCTTCTGGTGAAGACGACATAGTAGTGGAGATGTGGAAATATGGAGACGAACAATCTCTATAGAGCATCCATCAAATCATGCAGATCCTCTATACAAAAAAGGTAATAAGACTGACCTCAAGAATTACAGAGGCTTGTCTTTAATATCTGTCACATACAAGATCCTCTCTAAAGCCCTACAAAATAGAGTAACCAATCAATTGTACTCCTAGCTGGATGAATATCACACCGGTTTTCGCGCTGGAAGATCTTGCGCTGAGCATATACAAAATATATTTTTTGCTATTGGCTTTACGTCGCGCTGACACATATAGGTCTTATGGCGACAATGGAATAGGAAAGTTCTAGGACTGGGAAGGAAGCGGCCGTGGCTGCCGGCAGTGGGGTTCGAACGCACTATCTCCCAGATGCAAGCTCACAGTTGCACGGCCAACTCACCCGGAATGAAATATATTCTTCGTCTATTTATAACATGTTTAATTACATTATTTTCAGGAGGAACTGAAATCCAATTTTTCTGAAAAGAGAAACCCTAAATTATTAACATTTCCAGGGAATTTCTTGCTATGTTGCAGCACGCACACTGGGTTTTGCAACGCAGACAGCCAGCTTGAAACTGTGCTGTGTGCTGTGGTACATTTTTTGGTATATTGAAATGAAAATTACACCGAAATTAGTTTATAACAGAAATTTTACGAAAATGATGATTCAATCACACCAGAAATCAGCGGAGATTTTTCATCCAAAACATGTCTGCATTCCACGAAAAATTCACTATTTTTCTGACATTATCCCTCGTAATCAATTCCTTTTGCCATCGAACTGTTTGTCGCATCGCATGCTTAAGTTTGTTACCAACAATCATATTAGAGTGTATGAATTTTTTGAAAAATATGAAATAGTGCTTTATTTTTAATTAAGTGCCACGAAATTCCTTTTTCCTTCGTTTTCCCATTGCAAACAATTTTTAATCACAAAGCCATTATTGCAGCCGAACTCTACGACTTATTTGCTGCAGAAAACGTGTACAGAATCGCCAAAATGGTCACTTCCATAAAATTTGCCTTTTCCCGCCATGGGCCCACTGTGCGCTAATGACCAATCTCACTGACCCCAACTTGGCAGGTTCGATCCTAGCTCAGTCCGGTAGTATTTGAAGGTGCTCAAGGCCTCATGTCTGTAGATTTACTGGCACGTAAAAGAACTCCTGTGCGACAAAAGCAAATTGTTAAAAAGAGAACAGGTAGTTGGAAAGCTTCCAAGAACAACTCAATTACCGCATTGAAATCGGGCCCATTACACTTAGGTCCCATATAGTTTTTAGTGGAATTTCTATCTCAATTCCGACGGATTACTATGCATGGTGTATTCCCAGCGTCTCTCACCAGCAAGAACAACACAGAGACCACCAGACCGAAGTGGACAGAGGAAAGGAAGCTGGTACACAGACTTAAAATGAAAGGCTTTCTGGACCAAGAAGAAAGAGAAGCCCCATGCAAAACGTCAAAACAAGCCCCATGGTCCCAAGTACGCCCATACGAAAAGAATAAAACTTAATATCCTGTAGCCTCAACTACCGTGTGCAGACATTTTAATTTGACGCCGTCTGGCTGTTTGCTCGTCAATTTCGACGTTCCGTTTTACCCCAGGCCTGCTAGGCAGTACAGTAAACTGAATTTCTCTTGAGCATCTGTGGCTGAGTTTTAATTAATTTTGTCGGGTAAACACTAAATGTATTACCAGAGATCTTTTACATGCCGATTCATCGTACTACATGAAGTGTCGTAAGGACATTTCTCCGCCCGTCAAAAATCTGACTACCTCTGCTGGGCTTGAATCTGCTATCTTGGGATCCTGAAGCCGACCAATGATTTATAGGCGCAGCTGCGTAGTTGAAGGAAACAGAGCGAAAGGTAAGGTTTTGGAGGTTAGTCTCTGTCATTATTTTACGGGATCCATTATTTTTATTTCCTAGACCTCAACATTGTCATTCTTCCAGAGTTAAATGTAATTTCGTTAGTGTTTAATTTGAATCCAAATTATTGGGAATTATTTAATGTAATCTATACGGTGGCAACGAGTCATTTTATGTTCTAATAAGTCGACTGACTTACATGAAATTATTTAGCCATTCATTTAACTGAAGAAAGTTACTCTGAATGAACTATTTGGTCGGACAGCAGTTTCAATAATCATTCATAGTTTTTATTGAGTAACAATTGTCTAAAAAAAAAAATTCTGGGAGTATTCTGCAGGATAACGTTTTACTTTCTTCGCTGAATTTATAAATTCCATGGCTTCTGGTAGTAATTTTGGAAGCTTCACCCACATTTACATTCAAATTGCAAGATGAGGATAGACTACATAAAGGGATGTTCCTCGTTGGAAGGGGATGGTACAGGGTGTGGGGAGGGGATGGAACTAAAATTACTGATGTTGTCATTGTTAATTAATCCAGTTGGTTAATGATATTTCGAGCCTGGAGAATTCCCTAAGGACTACGGGTGACATGAGTCAGCTATTCATGAACTAAACCCATATGTTGATAATAACCAAGAGAGAGAACACATAGTCAAACAAAATGAAAAGCTTAGCTGTCATGCTTGATTTTCCTCTTCACTAGCATACGTATGGTCCCATCAGTAGCAAGTCCTATAACGCTTGATTGAGCGACACTGCACACCAAGTTAGTTAGACTAACAGTGACATTCGGATGCGCCACTTTGACTTTGGTATTACGGAGTAACGACATCGAGCGAAGATAGGGATTACTGAGAATAATATCGTCAAAAGTTGTGCACAGCAAGCTTAATTGTGCTCGCTCAGAAACTGCCAAGGGGGTGTGGGTAAACGCAAAACACCGTCTGGTCATTAAAATACTGGTTTCTCAAATGGATACGGTGCTTTACAATTAAAAAATGTGAAGTGGGAATCCTAGTTAATGAGCCCGTAGTGACAAAGAAAGTTGTGAAGCTCAAGAAACGAAAACGTGCCGTTAATATTTATTTTCTGTAACACTTATTGTTAGCTTAGAGAAAATAATCATAATATGATATCTTACCTTGAGACAAATAAAGGATTTCGCATAGTTTAAAAATCAAATTACAGGAGGTACCATAGCTCCTATATGTAAGAAGTACGAAATACAGAATGTAATGTGACGGGCGAGATTTACAACACGTTGAGTGGGTAACACTTACTTTTGGACTCGTTACATACAAGCTTTTCCAGCCATTCGAATGGTAATAGCTATTTCAGCAAAACCGAGCTCGATAGCTGCAGTCGCTTAAGTGCGGCCAGTATCCAGTAATCGGGAGATAGTGGGTTCGAGCCCCACTATCGGCAGCCCTGAAAATGGTTTTCCGTGGTTTCCCATTTTCACACCAGGCAAATGCCGGGGCTGTACCTTAAGGCCACGGCCGCTTCCTTCCAACTCCTAGGCCTTTCCTATCCCATCGTCGCCATAAGACCTATCTGTGTCGGTGCGACGTAAAGCCCCTAGAAAAAAAAAAAACAACTTCCCGTCTAAATGCAACTCACTTGTTTCTTTACTCGTTTTCCTTCTTATTCAAATCCTAGCCAAATTAACTGATTTACATAATTATAATGTGTTCATTGGTTCAATAACCTCAGATGTTTCCTGACTTTTCTGAAAACGTTTTCACACCGAACGTAGTTATAAGGGCTTAAGTGGAACAATGAATTGACTCACATTAGCGCACGTAGTTGTGCTTAAGTGAAACAATGCATTGACTTACATTAGCGCACGTAGTTGTGCTTAAGTGAAACAATGCATTGACTCACATTAGCGCACGTAGTTGTGCTTAAGTGAAACAATGCATTGACTCACATTAGCGCACGTAGTTGTGCTTAAGTGAAACAATGCATTGACTCACATTAGCGCACGTAGTTGTGATTAAGTGAAACAATGCATTGACTCACATTAGCGCACGTAGTTGTGCTTAAGTGGAACAATGCATTGACTCACATTAGCGCACGTAGTTGTGCTTAAGTGAAACAATGCATTGACTCACATTAGCGCACGTAGTTGTGCTTAAGTGAAACAATGCATTGACTCACATTAGCGCACGTAGTTGTGCTTAAGTGAAGCTCTGCATTGACTCACATTAGCGCACGTAGTTGTGCTTAAGTGAAACTCTGCATTGACTCATATTAGCGCTCGTAGTGGTAGAAAAAGGCAAACTGCTAATCTAGTCGACCGGATAACGATGCCTAATAAAAGGATTGTGATTTTTATGAACAAATAAAGAATATATTCTCATGCTTTACTATATTTTATTTACCTAAAATTCGTAGCTCTTATCCCTAGGATGTTATCAACATTGAGTTGCTTGCCTGAAGGAGTAGAACTGTGGGTCTGATTTAAGATTTTATTTACATTTCATAATGAAAATTGGTTGCTATGGTCCTGTTTTGAAAGGATTCTTGTGTTCGACGCTATTGCTCTTAATCATGTCTACAGAAAAGAAGCAAAATGGTGTGTTGCATCTCCGAATGTTTATTTTTCCAACTTGAATAATTCTTTTTTGAATATATATGATACATTAAGAGGTCCGACTCGTTGGCTGAATGGTCAGCGTACTGGCCTTCGGTTCAGAGGGTCCCGGGTTCGATTCCCGGCCGGGTCGGGGATTTTAATCGCTTCTGATTAATTCTTCTGGCTCGGGGACTGGGTGTTTGTGTCCGTCCCAACACTCTCCTCTTCATATTCAGACAACACACTACACTACCAACCACCACAGAAACACGCAATAGTGATCACATCCCTCCATATAGGGTTGGCGTCAGGAAGGGCATCCGGCCGTAAAACAGGGCCAGATCCACATGTGCGACGCAGTTCGCACCCGCGACCCCACAGGTGTGGGAAAAGCGGTAGGAAAAGAAGAAGAAGAAGAAGAAGAAGAAGATACATTAAGAGAGAAAATTCTTTATTTTGAATACTTTCTCGCCCGTAAAAGTGGGTCATTTCAAAACAAAAATGAATATGAAGAAGTCACTCTTATAATTTGGCTGTTTAAAATAACATTTAGTTTACAATTCATAACTTTATATTAGATAGTCACCTGAACATCAGTGTTTATTATCAGTGATAATGAAGAGTGGGAGGGGGGTACATATACGATCAATATTGATCAACTGGACAGGAGGTGTGCGTATACGACGTCCGTCTCGTCCGCAGTTCTTGTGTGGTTGACTGCATGCCGGTTAGAGAAATTAATCAGGACTGGGCCAATGTGGAATATGCACATTGAAGGACGTTTACGTATCTGCAACCGTTAATTACCGTATTTACAGAAATATTCCTTATATTAGACTCCATAGCAATGCAAATTGTATACTCTAAGGTACAGGTCATCAACTATTTGTTCTAGGAATCAGACTTTGCTTCCACCACTCGTGACGACTGGCTACAAAGGGAGAACAGAACAACAGGCAGGCGTGGTCGCATACTAAATTGTTTCTACATATATAGGCTATATTATTATTATTATTATTATTATTATTATTATTATTATTATTATTATTATACTGTATTATACTGTTCGTCTGTCCGTTCTTTATTCGAATCCATACAGTTCCACCAATCTTAGCCAAATTTTAGGAACCTGCCTACAAGAAATGTTAAGAGCTCTCTTCATTCTCTAGATTTAGGCCCTCTTTACATTCACATAGGCTAATGTACGCGAAATATAGAACTTGTCATACAGGGACGAGTTACATCTCATTTTAAGACTCACGACACGAAGAATAAAACTCAGACGGTTGAGGCGCTGGCCTTCTGACCCCAACTTGGCAGGTTCGATCCTGGCTCAGTCCGGTAGTATTTGTTGGTGCCCAAATACCTCAGCTTCGTGTCGGTAGATTTACTGGCACTGAAAAGAATCCTGCGGGACGAACTTTCGGCACCTCGGCATCTTCAAAAACCGAAAAGTAGTTAGTGGGACGTAAGGCCAATAACATTAAAAAATCATTAAAAAGTTGTAAAGTCGTCAGCGTAAAGCGTAGTCCCTCCCTCCAGCTAATAGCTCATTGAGACAATACTCAGAATGACTAAATAAATAAATAAATAAATAAATAAATAAATAAAAAGGAGGCATGTCTCACTACGCTGAGTTTCAGAGGAGAATTCAACAATGATCTAAGAAATTAATGTTGTACAAATCAGATCACGATTATAATTATTCAATAAACAGTTTCTTACTGGAAGGAGCCTATCAGTTACGACTTCAAAATTATATTATTATTATTATTTTAACTATCACAGTCACTTGTTTCTTGAATTTCCACGCAGATGGGTGAGATTCAAATTCCAGTCGACGCTAGGATATGCAATTTTCACCTAAATTCTCACGTTGCGTTGGGGAGGGCATTGGACCTAAACACCTAGAATGATTAAGGGTGACCTCAGAAATAAACATTGATAAGTTGAAGAAAGTTTTAATAACACGCTGACCTAATGATCTGGGCATTCGAATCCCAACCTGAATATCCCGAATTCGATTCCTGACGACTTCGGTTGGGAATTTTACTAGGAACAGTGCATGGCAGCAGGAAAGGCATCAGGTCTTTAAGGCTTGGCCACGTCCGCTCGGTGGGAAGGTAGCAATACAGGCAGTAAATATAATAATAATAATAATAATAATAATAATAATAATAATAATAATAATAATAATAATAATAATAGCTACCAAAGCTGTAAATGTGATTCCAGATTCTATTACATGTATCGTTAAAGGTGAGCAGAGGGCCGATGACCTTGGATGTTAGGCCCCTTTAAACAACAAGGATCATCATCATCATCAAAGGTGAACAGAAGAAGAATTGATTGATCTTCGAAGTCATTATTGGAATGACCGTTAACTAGACGACATTTTGTGTAGCGAAGATTAAAGACCACGCACGGGTTCGATTCCCGGTCGGGTCGGGGATTTTAATCGCCTCTGATTAATTCTTCTGGCCCTGAGACTGGGTGTTTGCACTTTTTCCAACACTTTCCTCTTCATATTCAGACAACACACTACACTTTCAACCACCACAGTAACACGCAATTGTGATTACAGTACATCCCTCCATATACGGTTGGCGTCAGGAAGGGTATCCGGTCGTAAAACAGGGCCAAATCCATATATGTGTGACATAGTTCGCATCCACAACCCCACAGGTGTGTGAAAGGCGGTAGAAAAATAAGAAAAAGAAAATAAGGAGATTAAAGACCACGCATATTTTGTAACCTGTAGATTGGTATCTAGAGATCACTAGACGTCATCTGAGTCCAGAGGGTAACTTTGTGACTTTCTGTATTGTGTGTGTTGTCCTCATTGTAGCCGTAACAACAGCAGCTGATAGCCATGTTTTGTTTACATAATCGTGCAGTTGGTATATCTGTTATTTATGCGATACCATGACATAAGAAAGATATGGTTTCGAGACATTTAGCGTGCTCAGCATAACTTATCAGAATTAACAAGTAATGTCATTTATTGAGATAGTGTAATATTGCTATGGGATTACAGCACTGGTACTTTTATATAATTATTGATTATTTGTGACCACCAGAGAGGTGTTGCACGCTAAACAACAATTACACTGATCAACAAACTAAGGTATTAGATGGATACCTTGGTATCCAAGAAGCGTTCTAAGACAACTGAAACATGTTGATTTAAAATATGTGGACCATTTGTTTCTATCATCCACCGTTTTAGAGATATTTTACATCAACCATGTACATATTTTTAACGTTGTATCAAGGAAAACAACTCGCAGGTGAAAGTTTCTCCAGAACATTGATTGCTACATATAGTATGAATGAACATGGGTTTAACTAAGATTATTGCAAATGTACCACATGGCACTTACTGGGTTTGTCTGTTACGTAGGCACGCACGTAGCGAAACAGATTTGGTTAATTTATGCAAGCTGTGGATGTCATAATATCCACTGTCACTGACAATGAAAGGGAAGCAAAATGAAAATTCTCGGCTTTGTATGAAACATAACGAAAAACATTGAAAACAATTTTCGATGAACGCTGATCAATGAAAAATAAAACTTTATCAACATCTTCAAAACCTGACGTGATGGAGCAAAACGGTTTTCAGCTTTGGAATCAGCATGATAAATTTTCAGACATCTACCCATTGTAAATGAGTGTATTAACTACTATTTTCAGACGTTTGCACAGAAATGTGGAAAGTGGCGTGGAAAATTTGAGATTGAAGAGAATATCTAGACTACTTCCATCATGTACAATTACATCTGTGGTGCAAAGATGAGAGAGTAATGCAGTAGCGAAGCCAGGATCGAACAATGGGTTGGAAGGGGGGAGGGGCGGCGGTTATGGTTACACAGTGATGATGGGACATAGTAAAGGTGTGTGTGGTGCGCGCATGCACGGGTGTCATAAGGACACTGATACAAGTAAATTATGTTGTCATTCAGATTACAGTACCGGTAAAATACAAAATGTGACATTAAAACACAGAACAAGAAAAATACGATGATCAAAGTAAATAGTTTTACGGCGAATAATATGTTCAGATTACAATCTAAAATCCAACTTTTGAGGCTTCTTAGAAAATATTTTCAAGAAGAGAGTTGGCTTTACAATTTTGTCTCTATGAATATTCAAATGAGCCAATTCTTTGAGTCGACTTTCACTTGTTTATTGTCAGTATCTATTTATTTCCTTTGGCAAAAATTCCATGGGGGTCGGGGGTGGTTTCTGACCTCCTAGTAATTTCTTCCTTAGCTACGCCCCCGGCATTAAAGTACTATATACTGTAGGTCAGCGGAGCATAACCGTACTATGTACTTCTCCCCCATTATTAGTGAATCAAGTGATATGTAGTGATTCTTCTGACTGTTAGGTTGTGTTTTGCATTACCTTGCATACAGCGAAAGGATCCTGCCTGTTAATACAACAGCTTGCTGTTACCTTGCTAATAGGCAGCGTTTTTTTTGTTTTTTGTTTTTTGTTTTTCTTGATTTGGGGGACCTGAACTGCTCTCAACGTTCGCATTGCACTCAGTGGCGGCTGGTGCAGAAAATCAGTTGTGTGCTGCAACCCATCCCCTTCCAAAAAATAAACATATTTGGAAACATATGCGGTTTTCAAAAGGTTCTCCACTAAGTTTGACATACTGAACAAACACGCACACAACCCCAACACACAAAAATTTTCCTCATACAAATCTAATTAAACACATAATAAGAAGTGCAATGACAAAACATTCACGAACTCAGAAACACGTGGTGTGAGCGCGCAAAAACATAACTTCTCAATGTTACCAAAATCATTGAAATAAAATCGGCAACGTCATAATGCAAATTTACATGTTATGTTGTTATAGTGAAATTTATAAACTAGACATTTTGTAATTAAAGAAAATCACAACATCATGTCCTTATTTTGACAGCATAAAATGTACAATTTTTATAGTTCATCAATTTATAAATGTGACTATGGAATAGGCAAGTTGGGAGTTTCAAAGACCTATCGGGAACAGCTGATGGCTTCCTTTACAGAATTTTGTTTTCCCGTTTTCTTTGAGCGATCCCCTCTTAAATACATTACTACCGCTCAGTCAAGAGGGTGCCACCTGCCATGGTCTCATTTCGGTCGAAATGCAAGTGTGACCAGTGCTGCCTCTCTGTGGTTGAACGAAGACTCGCTGTGAAGTGATTTCTTGGCTGTTGGTTCCGCAGCACATCGGAAAAGTTGGGCACGCATGCGCAAAAGGCAGAATTTCTGCTTTCTGGCAAAAAGCTTAGAAATTCTCGCTGAGTGTGGTCTGCACAGCACCCGGCGTGGAGCGCACGACTAGTTACTTGGTTGTGAGGGGAGTCGAATGATACCCTATTCTTTGGCTGACGTCATTTTCAGTGCACTGTATTTGATTGTAGATAATAATTTTAAAACAATTTATATTTCAAATAGACAATGTGCTGCAGCACTTCAGCGCATAAGGTACGGCCGCCACTGAATTTGTACTGTAGTATCGTGAAAGTTGTCACGCGTACAGTTTAGAACGTAAATAATTAAAATCTTATTTTCTTTAGAGTTGTAAGGTTATAACGATATCAGGAAACCAGAACAGTGCCATGTCTGCCAGGTCTTCAGCCCGGAACTGGTTGGATCCTCGAGTAGGACCGGCAATGGTTACGTGGTTATATGCAAGCCGCAAAATCTAAGGGAGCCGCGGTAATGAGGTGTACAAGGCATCCTAAGGAGTGCGGTAGTTTGCCATTGCTTTCCTGATTGGACCAGAAAGTGGTATTACAGCACGACTGACCCAATGAGACCCACCATTCCTAACATTCAAACACACTCCGAATGTCATTACTCAGTACCACCCATACTTCAGCAGCTTATATACTCTCACTGAGACTTCAGTGGAAGCTTCTGTTTTTTATGGCCTGTACCGAGAAACAAATGCACCG
Source organism: Anabrus simplex (assembly GCF_040414725.1). Classification (NCBI taxonomy): domain Eukaryota; kingdom Metazoa; phylum Arthropoda; class Insecta; order Orthoptera; family Tettigoniidae; genus Anabrus; species Anabrus simplex. The sequence goes on along the minus strand of NC_090270.1, from coordinate 144,100,333 downwards.
AGCGAGTTGGCCATGCGGTTAGCGTTACATTCGGGAGATAGAAGGTTAGAATCTGACCGTTAGCAGCCTTGAGGATGGTTTTCCGTGGTTTCCCATTGTCACGCCAGGCATATGCTGGGGCTGTATCTTGATTAAGGCCATGACAGCTTCCTTTCCAATCCTACCCCTTTCCCATCCTTTCATCACCACAAACATTCAATGTGTTAGTGCGACGATAAACCTCTAGCATCATTAATCATCACTGTCTAAATGCAATGCCTTATCTATGCAGTCATTGTTTTCTGTCCTCAGCTCCTCATTTCATTGCCTAGTAAGAATAATAATAAATCCTATTATGTGCCAAGTCTGGAAGGCTGTTTTCTCTGTATCATTAGCATCAGATCTCTCATAGCTTGGTTTCTTGCAGAACGCTTTTGTTTGTTCTCTTTACAATCCATTTAAATTGTAGCATTTGTCTCCACCCCCGCATCTCAAATGCTTTCAGTCCCCCGCATCTCAAATCCTTTCAGTCATTTCCAGTCCTGACCTCTGATTGTCCAAGTTTAATATCCATACACTCGTGGCCAAAAATATTCATTTCATGCAAGAAAACAGTACAGCCCTTAGAACCACCCAGTACCTGCTTACACACACTCTCTCATTGGTCACATCCATTAATGCGTAACACATGCACACATCTGAAGAGTGAGGGGAGGTGGAGAGATTGATGTACAGAATATCTAGCATGAATGTCTGCTCCACTTACCCGCACGTCCCACTGGCTCGACAATGAAGAGAGAGGAGAATGAAAGGAGGAAACACGCGGCTCCTTCAAGGTAACAGACGCACTGTGTATGTCAGCTCATTGAGGGTTAAATACTCCAGTACCGAGCTCGATAGCAGCAGTCGCTTAAGTGCGGCCAGTATCCAGTATTCGGGAGATAGTGGGTTCGAACCCCACTGTCAGCATCCCTGAAGATGGTTTTCCGTGGTTTCCCATTTTCACACCAGGCGAATGCTGGGGCTGTACCTTAAAGAAGGCCACGGCCGCTTCCTTCCCACTCCTAGGCCTTCTCTATGCCCTCGTCGCCATAGGACCAATCTCTGTCGGTGCGACGTAAAGCAAATAGCAACCAATGTAAGAAAGAATGACCCTTATTTTCGTCAATATAGTCCCTATTAAATTACTTTAATATCCTTGCAAGCACTGTCAAAAGAAGAAATAATATACTTTGCACCGGGAGAGTAGGCCGTGCGGTTAGGGGCGCGTGGGTGTCAGCTCGCATCCGGGAGATAGTGGGTTCGAGGCCCACTGTCGGCAGCCCTGAAAATGGTTTCCCGCGGTTTCCCATTTTCACACCAGGAAAATGCTGGGGATGTACCTTAATTAAGGTCACGGCCGCTTCCTTCCCACTCCCAGGCCTCTCCTATTCCATCGTCGCCATAAGAACCCATCTGTGTCGGTGCTACCTAAAGCAAATAATAATAATAAAATAATAATATACTTTGCACTAAAATATGCACGGATATCAAATTTGAACGCAAGGAATTATTATGAAAGAAGGTAATCGTCTCATTTAAAGACCTAGAGACTACTCTTTTACTGAAATATTATACCATGCTTTTTTTCTTAATATAATTACGGAAATGGGAGAGACATTAAATGGGACAAATGACATATAAAAATAAAAGGCAAAGACAATGATTCAATTTACAAAGACATTAAATGAGACGGTTACCTTTTTTCATCTTAATTTTTTGAGTTCAATTTTGATATCCATGCATATTTTAGTGCAAAGTATATTAATTCTTCTTTTTGAAAGTGCTTGCAAGAGTATTAAAGTAGTTTAATGTAATAGGGCCTATATTGACGAACATAAGGGTCATTATTTCTTACAATGGTTGAGCGCGATACCATTTGATAATGAAGTCATGGTGGAGACCGCTAACATTTCAGCCGGCCTTCGCACACAAGAATTACAAAGCAATTGGAAAATTTAACCCTCAATGAGTTGACATACACAGTACGTCTGTTACCTTGAAGAAGCCGTGTGGTTCCTCCTCTCATTCCCCTCTCTCTTCATTGCCGAGCCAGTTGGTCGTGCGAGTAAGTGGGGAAGCAAGTACCTTCCCCTGCGCTTGTGCTTCGTTCATGCTAGATATCCCGCACTTCACTCTCTCCACCTCCCCGCACTCTTGAGATGTGTGCATGTGTTACGCATGTAATGGATGTGACCAATGAGAGAGTGTGCGTAAGCAGGTTTTGGGTGGTTCTAAGGGCTGTACTGATTTCTTGCCTGAAATGAATATTTTTGGCCACGAGATACTAAAGATCTCGAGTCTACACCCCAAATCAACACAAAAAGTCGCTACGAACATACACCCTAGGGTCGATCGTTTCCTTTCCACCTTTCTACGAGAAGTATTGGTAATATCCTTACGTGGTACATCCCATGTCGATTAGCTGTCACTATAAAAAGTTCCTTACGATATGGTACAGTACAGTCGACCATGTCAGTGTCCATGTATACAGAATGTTCCCAAGAAATCAGTATCAAACACAAACACACCGTGGCACAGTGCGTAATTTCAGGAATCTAGCCGGCCAAAATTCGTATCTCGGAAACTAATGGACCGATTTACATAAAACTTAGTATGTAACTACTATTATTGGAGATAATTAAGTGTGTGGTCAATCAAGTACAAAGAACAAATTATTACGCCAGGAATAGAATTAGTAATCTTTGTCATTTTAATAATTTTTCGATATAGCTTTAAGAAATTAAATAGTTAATAGTGGGACATGCTGTTTAGAATGTTTAGAAACAGATACAGGAATACATGTACTTGCCAAACAATTTATTCATTAGATGCAGTTATATCAGAATCGCTATCGTCACTTTCATTATCTCCTTCGGCAGAACCAGATACAGGAGGCTCAGCTGAGCACTTCTCGTGAAAGCGAAATCACTTCCTCCTCCTTGATTTCCCTAAGCTGGTAATATAAGGGTCCGATGATATAGGCAGCCTATGGAAAAGGTCAGTATTTGTGTCTTTCTGGAAGGTTTCCTATTATCTTTATTCCTGGTCTCCTGGGCTTCCTCGGAGAGGTGTCTAATAGGTATAATACAGTGCCATGACCCAAGAGTTTGTGCAAAGTTACAGGCATGTAGTACGATTTGTATTTTTGTAAGTATAATTGTATAGTTTCATTTGCGTACATGCCAATGTTACTTTATCAGTGGCATACCCACATGAAAGAGTTTATACGATGGCACGTAGATGGTTTATTAAATTTATATCTACTCCAGTAATATCCGCAGAAGTGGAAGCCTCTCTGAAGAATCTTCTAGCGGTTTCCATCATTGGTATTGCCAACACTTTGCTTCGGATATCAACCAATAGACGCGTTTCCTCCCTGAACTTCTGTAGTGAAGTCATCTACAGTATTTATTTATTGCGTGTGTGTTTTAGGCTCTAAATCAGTGCGTAAATGTATTGTGTTGAATGAGAGTTATGCGATAAGCCTACGCGTGTGATTTATTTCTTTAACATTAATACTGTGATCTTTTGTAGTCATCTGCAGTATTTATTTACTGCGTCTGTTTTCTAGCCTTTATTGTCTGTATAAATTTATTAAATGCAATTAAATACATCACCTGCCCCTCAAGTCCATAAAAATTATTTGTCTATTTTCTCTCGCACTTTGCCTCATATTTCAGTGCTGAGGTTTCTTATGTGCCGTAGTTTACCTCTGATTCTGTACGAACCGAAAGTGGCCCCTGTAAACCCCACGTCTCCTTCAGTTCATAAAAGTAATTTTTAGCTTAGTTTCTTCAGCCTTTTGTCTTGAACTTACATATTGAATTTCACAAATGTATGTGCCGCCGTTTTCCCGTGATGGCGTTGAGCGGAGCGTTCGATATGGCAACCCTGTTGTCATAAGAGCAATACTGTTTTCTTAACATGGAATGAGGTACAGTACTGGCAGGCTCATCTTGACATTGTTCTGATACACGTCCTTCTGCAAGGCTCATTCTCTGCTCGAACCAACTTTTATTGTACTTCAGCAATTTGTCCCTTTTTCTACCATATTTTATCCAGCGTGATCCAATTTTAGCACAAAAAAAATACTGACAGATTTCCTTATTGACTTGGATATATCCTCGGAACAATCCTCAAAGCCTAAATGTTCAATTACAACATTCGCAATATCATCGTTCCGCTTGTATTCCCTGCTGTTCCTCAACAGCACGAAAACCGACCTCCTGGTTACAGAGTACATGGCTTATGAAAAAAATTAATTACACTCATAGTCGCGCCTGGTCGCAGCAAAAAGTCACAGTTTTCTATTCTTTGAAGTATAGATAACTCATTTAAAAGACTTTTATTGCGGAAATCAAAGGCAATCCATTTTGAAAGTCAGCTCGAATTTGTATAATTAGGTAGCGCTTGGACACCGTGTACCTGAATTTTAAGTGCATATTTCGGACAACAATATAGTAATTTTCAGAAAATGCCACATACTGTATAAAAATACATACCTTCATCTAATATAATCATACTGCAAGCTAAAGAAATATTTAGTTCTGACGTCTTTACTGAGCCCTCACATAATAATAACTGCGCGCTCACCTCGCCAGAATATGATGCCCTAACGGAGGAGAGCCACTTTAGGCCTTCGGTGAGAATAGATAATCAGACAGCGCGACTTTTCAATACTTAATTACTGTAGCTAAGATTCTTATAAACACGACTCACAGAAAATGCGCACCAAAGACGAGGGTTGAAAATATTATTTTTGGCCGGCTGGATGCTAGAAATTACCCACTGTGCGTGGGTTTCAGTCGGTGTCACCGTGGAGAACTTGCTATGGCGCAATACTGTCAGCTCGGAAATCCGCGTTCAAGTCACTTCCCTGACGAAGATATTTTTCTTCGATAGGTGCTCTAAAGCCGATCTTAAGTCACGTGAAAATTTAGCTACACCGCATCGCAATGCTCATTTGAAGTCGCCCGCGAAGCGACCTCATTGGCTAAATTTAGCAGCTTATAAAATGACAACAGCACGAGATATCGAATTAATTTCTTCAAATTATTTATCAGTATGACCAACCTTCTAATGCATATTTACCAGCTTCACGTTGTTCCCTGCCACCATGTATATTGATGATATATATTTGAACTGTGCCTTATCTGACGGTCGTATAACTGGCCCTTGAAAAGGTAAGGAATGGTCTCTCCTACAGTCCGTAGCGACCTGAGAAATACTGTTTCTTGTTTCTGATTTCCCTAAAATTGCTGTACGCTTCGACCACAATCCATTGTGTTCTTGCGAAGTACTGTACTCCTCAACGACGAAAATAGTCTGTACGCCTCGAACACTTACGCCTCAACAACGCATGCATGTCCATAACGGCGTGCCCTACTCCATACTTAATCCCAAATATGAACTCTCCCCTCAATATAGCTAACAACTTTCACAGTCTTACCTCATAAACGATCGATCGTAGGGCATACGTTCATGGGGACTTATTGTGTTATTTTGAGGTGTATTATCTACCCCCAGATTACTTTCCACATGCTTAGGAACACCTGTATACATGTATGCATATATCTAATCTATTTAAATAAAGTTGTAGGGGATCCGATGTCTGTAATTTCGTTTGTTTTGCCAATTTTTCAGATATTTATCCGTTTTAGGCCAACTCAAGACCGGATCCGCTATTTTTATTTTTCGTGTTTGTTTGTTTGTTTGTTTGTTCCACCATCACGGCAAAACGGCTGGATAGATTTCAACCAAACTTCATATTTAGAGTATACTCACCCCGAGGAAGGTTTCGATATGCATATCATTTTAAAATCTTTGATTAGGCGGGGGATTTATAGGAAAACCAGAAGGGGTTTCCTCTATTTCCTCTTATACTATTGATTTCCTGTAAAATCCGTGGACCGTATGTGAAACGTCTCTTCATTATAAACAACTTCCGTTATGTTCATAATTTACCTTACTATTCAAATGACGGAGAAATTTACTATTTTCTGCGGGTATCATGGTCTGCGTGTGTGACCGACAGACCGACAACGAACCTACAGGTTACCATGGCAACGTCTCTGACTGCTTACCAGCAGGGAAGTAACATATTGCCATTTTCCTCATCATGCCTTTAAATTCGTGGTAGCTCCTTGGGTTGAAGGCAAGAGAGGCGTCAATCGGCCATTCTGCGGGATATTGGCGGAATATCGTTGGAGTTTATTACCGTCCTCGAATAGCTGAAGTAATAACACCATTAGTCATCTTCTTATCTGTTGACCTAAGAATGACAGCGCCTAAATTTCTCCTCTGTTACCTCTTTCTTATATTCATAACTCACACCAGCATAATTTATTCTGGGGCATTTGATTTTCACTTGGTATTTACATATTTGTCGTCATCCGGCTGTCCTCTGTTTTAATCCATTTTCTATTAATTTCAACTTTACTGAATTATTTTCTCCCTTAATTACTCCGTATGTATGCGGGTGCTAATCCCGAAAACTTGACACTCTTTCCTTTGAGTAAATATTCTAAGCTATGCAAATGTATACGTTTTGGCCCCGGAAAATATCGAAATGTGGATGCAATTTTAACGACGGTGCAGACCTTCGTTTCGGGATAACTTGTGGCTAATCGGTAAGTCTTATTACAAATCAGAAAACACAATCGCCTTTAATGTTTGAGAGATCTACAACTTTGGTCCTACGACTTTTTGTCGTATTTCTATCCCTTACACGTTAAATAGAGCTGTATTTCTCGATTTCAAGTTAATTTTGTACTTCCACACGTATATGTTAACATTTGGCACACTTATAGGAAAGATAGAATCATGACATTCGGCACGCGCATTGACATGACCAGTGGCCATGTAATAGTCAAATTTTATGATTCTAGCTGTCACAAGAGTATCAAAGATATAAAGTAGTATGTGAGAACTGTACAAAATTTCACACCATTCAATGATTCTAACTCAATCTAATCCATAAATATAAGAGATACGGGAAGATGTCATGGGACCAACCATGTAGAACACTGAAAGAGGCGTCTGATGGTGAAGTCCGTTTGTAGATATGTCGCAGAGTTTCAAAGCAGTAACTCTCGAAATAAAGGTTTGCACTTCTAGAGTGTGTCTGTACATTGACTATTTTGGCGACATTTCTGTACAGTTATCCGTTTCAGGTGTAATAATGACCATCTGCATATCTTTAGCTTTGGTGTCTGTTTGTCTATAACTTGGAAACTATTGGATATATTTCCAACAAACTTCATATTTAGAATCCACCTGTCCTTGGGTAGGTTTTAGGGCAAATATTGTTTCTAAATCCATGAAGTGACTGGGGAGTTTATACGAAACCGAAACCGTGATTTTGCACTGCCACAAAATATACACAAGCAAACTTAATAGAAATCTACCTGCCTTAATGGAAATTAATTTCTAAATTTTTCTCATGTGCATTTCGATAAGAGGATTTATAAGGGAGATATCGTTAACAGACCATTTTACGGTACAAGTCCCACCAGACTTAAGAACATGTGCGTGTTGAGCGTATTTCTTACAACTTGAAAACTATTGAAGATATTTGAACCAAACTTTACATTTAGCATCCACCTTTCCAAAGGTATCTTTTAAAGATCAATAACATTTCCTGTTCCTGGAATGGACTGGCGGTTTATAGGGAACCGAAATTGTGAATTTACTCTTCCGCGATATATACAGTACAAGCCCAACCTGATTGGAAATCGAGAAAATTTGTTGTAAATCCATTTCTAAAACTTTTCTTTCATGTACATTTTTTCGACAGGAAGATTAATAAGGGAGATGTCATAAATCGTCGGTTTTGCAGGTTAAGTCCAGCAGACATAGATCAAAAGGTGTTGTACATAGAGCAGATCCCTTATCTATGTATATAAATAAAATCGTAACGACTGTGTGCCTGTACATTGACTATTTTGGCTAATTTTTTGTGCAGCTACACGTTTACGGGGTAATAATGACCACCTGCATATTTTTTTGGTTTAGTTTCCTGAAAGTCCTAATTTTAACCCTCCTCGCCCAAAATTCACATTGCGGCATAATCTGCCAGACGAACAAGAAAACTGAAATTTGGCAAAATTATACGTTTTAGGCTGTAACGGACAGAACATTTCCAAGATCTTTAAATTTTTCACTTTTTATCACCGAAGAATATCGAAATATGGAGGCAATTTTAATGATGGTGCAGACGTTCGGTAAGTCCTATCACACAACGGATGGCACAATCTCCGTTCAATTTGGAGTGATCTACAACCTCGGTCTTATGACTTTTTGTCGTATCTCCATCCCTTTTACGATTGATTTTTGTCTATTTGTCGATGTTAAGTAAATTTAGACTCTTCACATGCATAATTCATACTTTCAATCACTTATAAGAAAGATAGAATCATCAAACTCTACACGAAAATTGGCCCAACCAGTAGCCATATATGAGTCAAATGCTATGTATGTAGCTGTCACTTAATTATCTGAAAACTAATGCAATGTGAGATAATCTTACAAAAATTTTACCCTACTCAACGTTTCTAAGTCAATCTGACCCATGAATAGATGTGATGATATAGGACCAGCCATTTAGGCCGCTAAATCCGGCGTCTTATGGTACAATCCTTTACCGATATGACGTGCCGTTTAGCAGCAGTTCATCTGTAAATGAAGGTCTGCAATATTGTAAACATGCATAGGCTATACTTTCGTATGTCGATCTATATGTATTCACTGATTTCGTTTTGTAGCGGTCGAGATAGGATGTGTCTGCTATTGTAATCAGTACTCCCCACACAGACTTTGACTGGCAGTAGGAATGGGGTCGTTCTCCAACACCTGTGTAACTGGCATTAGTAAGGAAGACCTACCATTGTAATGAATAATTCACTTCTCGATTTGACTTGCAGAAGGCAAGGGAGCATGCAGTGTTGTTTAAAACTCCCCTACCCGATTGTGTTTGGCTGTAGGCAAGGGTGCCCACCCTTATAAACAAATGTATCCATCTAAAATGTGACTGGCGTTAGGCATTTTGATGGAACCTCACCAACTTGGTGTGACTTGGTGACTTGGTGTAAGCTGGATGGCTGTAGGAAAAGGGGCCTGTCATTATAATAACTGCACAACTCAATTTTGACTGGTAGTAGGGAAGTTGCCTACCATTCAAATGAAAACTCCCCAACTGTAATCTGTCTGGAAGTAGGAAAGGGGGCCTGCCATGGTAACGAAAAGTCCCCAAATCGATTGTGACCGCGCAGTAGGCGATGGGGCCTGCAATTATAATGAAAACTTCCCAACTCGATTGTGAATGGCAGTAGGCAAGTGAGCCTGCCGTTATCATCACAAATCCGTAACAAGCACTTTAATTTGGAAACACCGTATTGGGAACCTCCCCATGCTGTTTCTCGGATAACGCTAAGAGACATGCCATTTTAAAACAATCTTATTTACTGCATGTACAGTATTTACTTCGATATTCGAATACAATGTAGAATACCGTGGCGAAGCACGGGTACATTTGCTAGTGTATGTATATACAGTAGGTCTATGTTACACACAAAAAAAAAAATCCATGGCACAAAAGCCCGTTAGGACTTTGGCTTTCCAATATGACTACTGCCCAGCTAGACGGCTCACAGATACTGGAATGTCATGTGGTCACCGTAATGCCATCTTCATTGGCATTATTTGAATTTCTTCGGGAGCCCACTGCCTCTCCTATTAGACATAATTATGTCCTGCTCGTCTAGCAAACTGAGTAACCCCTGTTCAGCCTTCAGTCTCTAACTGAAATCCAAGGAATAGTCGGTGATCGATTCCGGGGCCTTCGGATACAAGGCAGACACGCTATCCCTACACGTCAGAGCTGAAGTTTCCCCGTAATTGCCTTGAAACTCTGGAGGAACTTTGAAAATTCTGTTCATTAAACACTCATAAAAATGATTGCTGTTGTATTCTAAAGAGAGACAGGCTACTTGTCTTATCATACAAGCGGTTTACATTACGTCAGTCTGACATTTCTAAATGCCATCATATCTTCATAGGAGGCCTGCTATAGTAATAATATTACGAAATGTATAAACAAGTCTATCCCTGTGTAGCAGCTGATACCATCTTCAAAACGATTACGACACTTGTTCGTGACATTTATTACACAAAAAGCACTCTCTTTTTCTTTCTGTCTGTCTTTCTTTCTTTCTCCCCCACTACGGAAAGAAAAGGGATTCATAATAATTTATATGAACCACTCATCCAACGCCATCTCATGTTAAATGCACACAGTTTACTCCGCCCTTCTCACAGCGCATACGCGGCTGCAATATTCTCTCTCCTTCTAGAAGCATCCTCTCTCTGTTTCGAGACTCAGGATTTATAAGACCATAATTGTAGGGTTTGTGAACCAAACCCGGGGAAAGGTGACGTAGTCAGGGGGAAGGGAGAGGGATGGAAAAGATTTGCTTAGATTACAAAATAACTCAGAGACCACGGTCAAACGATTTTCTCATGAATTAAAAGAGACTTGTTTTATTTTTAACTTCAGAGAATATTATTCTCTCTCGTTTTCTCTCTCTCTCTCTCTCTCTCTCTCTCTCTCTCTCGAGGTGGAGCAATTATTAATCTAAATGAATGGCTGAGGTTATGTTAATGAAATTAGTAGATTATAGGGCCCGATGAGATAACAGGAAATCAGTTCCTGTGAGTGGTAGTAAAGTAATCTATATGTGGTAAAATATGACTAGAATTTCGGTAATAAAGACACCACCGACCTTCCATCGCTCGCTCTCTCTCTCTCTCTCTCTCTCTCTCTCTGACTAAATAAAGTCGTTTGCTCTTAATTAGAAAGGAGGATAAGAAGAATGATATTATCGCCCAAAAGAAGGGTGTTTAAAAGTAGAAACAAATCATTTGGCAAAGAACTGGTTTCAGAGGATAGTGCTCAGCTAACATAAGACACGGGTAGCATAACGCTGATAAATAGTAATAGTATGGCCTCAGCTACCGTGTGCAGACATTATGATAAGATGACATTTACTCTGTCTACGTTCGCGAGTTGGATGAATGTTTCGGTCCGTGTAACTGATAGCTTGTATCTGGGAGATGGTGGGTTCGAGCCCCACTATAAGCATCCCTGAAGATAGTTTCCTGTAGTTTCCCATACCTCAGGCTGTGCCTTAATTAAGGTCACGTTCACTTCCTTTCCAGTCCTAGCCCTTTCCTAGCCCATCGTCTTACCGCTCTTAAGCCACGTACAGATTTAGTCACACAGACTCGCAAAGCGCAACCAACCAATTATGGTTAAAATTCCCGACCCTGAATATTATGAAAAAAATATGTTTGTTGAAATTCATGAATAACACGAATGAATTAGCTCAATTATAATTTTCTATGTGCATAATACACATACATAAGTTCATAGCACATACTTGTATAAGTATTCGGGATGAAATTTGTAATACTACGGTATTTCCAAACGACCTATGGTAGATCACGAAGTATTTTCACTGTCTAAAATAGATCACACAGGTCACCCCTGACATAAGTAAGCTTGTACAGTCACTAAAATAATGATCACATGGTACTGTGTAAGTTCCCCGCAGGTAGGCCTACATTTTCCTCAGAAAATATTAATTTGAAAGTCTAGATATTATATTTGTTGTGGGTCCCCATAGCGTTTCTATCTACAAGGGAGGTGAATTATATTTTGAAAATATTTTAAATTAAGTCTGATAAAATAATGAATTTGAGGAACGTACGATAACATGCGCTCATTCTTTTCGAGTGACTATACAACTTTGGGTCCCAGTTGTTATGTAGCTGTCATGAGAAGGCAGAGTATTTTGATTTTTAGTAATAGAGGGTTTCAATCAGTTCACAATCTGACAAAAATGAAAGTAGGATTTCTTCGTAGATAAACAGATTTATCGCACCGTCCGGAGAGTGAGATATCATACTGTAGTTCTTTCGCTTTAATTATTAGTAGAGGAGGCGAGGACAGTTTTTAAATATTATTTGTCATATTCGTTTAAAAGTGACCGCTGGAGAGCACTTTTCAATATCTCGTTGATGAGCTATCATTGGTTGTACCATTAGATGTACACGAGGAAAAATAAAAGCATCTACGAACCAACTATCCCCTTCTACCAGCGTGAATACGAACTGGATAACATCGAGATTATAGGCCTCATGATCCGTGCAAGAGGAATAATTCCTAAGTTCTTCGAAGAGTTTCAAACTATCAGAGTCGTTGACGAAAACTGTGGTGCTCAAAGCCTTGAAAGGTTCATTATCCATGCTGAGAAATCATCCATATAGTCATAACTGTATTTGGTGTACTTTGTCCTCACGGGAAGTGTTTATTCTCTATATAAATATATATGTATATGATTTTATAAATGAAGAATAATTGGTGAATAACCTCCAGCAATATATTCAATATAGCATCGATCTTGCTCTTTGATGCTTATGTTCATCCTATACTCTATGTATAAAAGTTATTTTTGTACCATCTGTTTTTCGCTTCTATTATTTGAATGGATGTTATTGAACAGACTATTCTATACATGTTCAAACACTCATATGCAACGTCATGTGTTGTATATACTGTAAATTAAGATGTGTATTAAATCAACAAAAACGCCCTAGTCCTGATCCTGAGAAATGAATCAGATCCGGCTAAAATCCTCAGTCTGGTCAGGGATCGAACCCGAGGCCGTCTAAGCCGAATGCACGGCATTACACAGACTGACTATCGTTTGCTGTGTCTCCTGTCAAGACACTAATGTTCTTTAGATGGCATTACTGCGGTAACTGTACAACCTTTACGTTACGTTCCGGAGGCGGACATCATAGCAGTTATTTGAGTAAAAAAATAATGAACCATGAGTTCTAAGAAATGGATTTCTGTTGAAAATAAGAAATTTCTCAGAGTGGCGCCGATTAACTTTTCTGTGTTTTTGTTGCTTTCTTGTCATTGATATGTATCAGGGGACGTAGAGCATAATATTATTCATTCATGAATTTGTGTGTATGGACACTGTGAAGTAAGCTTTATTATGGTGAGCTTTATGGCAGTGTGTGTATTTGTACCAATTTGATATTAATATCATAGGATGTGAAGTAAATTACTATCTCAGAATTACATTACCGTGTAAAAGCACTCGAAGGATATTAACTCTTATGACTACGATCTGAGCAATCTTGAGATATCCGCTCTACTGTATAAGTGTCTCAACTACAAACATGTGTGCATTATTTGTCGTCAAATAAATTCTCGAAAATGATATATATTTTGCTGTATGTATTCCTGAATGCATTTTCCTTTGAAATAGGGATGTGGTAGCCCGGTGATACATGTGTAAGTTTTGAAATGGAAGTTCACGTCACTGTAATTCTTAAAACTGGAATTCTCGTGGGTATGATCATGACATCTACAGTCAACCAAAAGGTTATTATTAAAAAATTTTTCCTCTGAATTCACGCTTTCAAATTTATTTTTGTTCGTCTGTTTGCCAGATCTAAGCAAAAACATTAGCCCTTCAATCAGCGCGCTTTGTGGGGTAACAAGTGCTAATTTATTCTTATATAAGAGATAAGGAATCACCGAGCAGGTTGGCCGTGCGGTTGAGGTCGCACAACTGTGAGCTTGCATTCGTGAGATAGTTGGTTCCAACATGACGTTAGGCAGCCCTGAAGTTGGTTTTCCGCGGTTTTCCATTTTCGCATCAGGTAAATGCTGGGGCCGTACTTTAATTAAGACCACGGCCACTTCCTTCCAACTCCTAGGCCTTTCCTGTCCCATCGTCGCCATAAGACCTATCTCTGTCGCTGCGACGTAAAGCAACTAGCAAAAAAAAATTTTTTTAAAAATCAGTCATTGATGTCTATTGCACAGCAACTTAAATGCACAGAACACAAAAGTGAATGATTGTCAGTGTTATAACGCTCTCTGTAATGCGAATGCAGTACTTGAAAGCAAGCAGCACACCGCCGTCTCGATCCGCTTGTACTGCCTGTTCTATGCCACTAGTTTAACACAGGAAGGCGCGAATTCTAATATTTTTTCAAGTCGCCGTATGAGGTCAGTCATAGTCGCACAATCTTCACAGTCAGTGTGGGTGAAGCATTGTGTTATTGATGCATGCATGTGTGTGAAAAGCTGAGTTATTTCGTACAATAGTCCTGATCCTGAGAAATGAACCAGATCCGGCTAAAATCCTCAGTCTGGTCAGGGATCGAACCCGAGGCCGTCTAAGCCGAATGCACGGCATTACACAGACTGACTATCGTTTGCTGTGTCTCCTGTCAAGACACTCATGTTCTTTAGATGGCATTACCTGTTCACTTCCGTTTGTACAAGTGATATTTTGTATAGAACTTTGAAATGAATTAATCATGTTGTGCTTATAGCTATTTTAAAAGTTATTTTAAAGTGTATTACTCAAGAAACTTTCAGTGATACTTCTTTGTACGGGGTTGAGGAGTAAGGAGGGAGCGAGCCCGGTTCCGGCAATACTGCCAACGGAATAGAAATGAAATCTGAATCGAATCGATAGTACGATCGATCGATAGGAATTTTCTAAACCTTTATTATCTTAAGCCAACAACTGTGCCATGTTGTTGTTTGAGTCATCAGTCCATAAACTGGTTTGTTGCAGCTCTCCATGCCACCCTATCATGTGCTAATATTTTCATTTCTACGTAACTACTGCATCCTACATCTGTTCTAATCTGCTTGTCATATTCATACTTTGATCTACCCCTATCGTTCTTATCACCTACGCTTCCCTCAAAAACCAATTAAACAAGACATAGGTGTCTTAAGATGTCTCCTTTCATTCTGTCTCTTCTTCTTGTCAAATTTAGCCATCGGTCTCCTCTCACCAATTCGATTCAATATCACTTTATTCGTGATTCGATCTATCCATTTCACCTTCAGCATTCTTCTGTAACGCCACATTTCAAAAGCTTCTATTCTCTTTCTTTCTGAGCTAGTTATCGTCCATGATACACTACCATACAATACCACGCTCCAGATGAGTCTTCAGAAACATCTTTCTAATTCCTATATCAATGTTTGAAGTGAGCAAATTTCTTTTCTTAAGAAAGCTCTCCCTTGTTTTGCCAGTCTGCATTCTGTCCTCCTTACTTCCGCCATCGTTAGTTATTTTACCACCCTAGCAACAATATTCATATAACTTACTTCCTTTAAGACTTCATTTCCTAATCTAATATTTCCTGCTTCTACTGCCATCGTTCGACTGCTATCGTTCGACTGCACTCCATTACTTTTGTTTTGGACTTATTTATTTTCATCTTGTACTCCTCACCCAAGACCTCGTCCATACCATTCAGCAAATTCTCGAGATCCTCTGCAGTCTCAGATAAAATAACAATATCATCGGCAAATCTCAAGGTTTTGATTTCCTCTCCTTGGATTGTGATTCCATTTCCAAATTCCTCTTTGATTTCCTTTACTGCCTGTTCTATGTAAACATTGAAAAGGAGGGGTGCAAATTGCAGCCTTTCCTCACTCCATTCTGGAGTGTCATACACACATTATATGACACTACATAAAATTTCTCGATGTGAATCTTGCTCCTAGCATGAATGCTGTGTAAACAACAACCATCAACAGTACTAGTATGTGAAGTGTACGCCAGATGTCTCATAGCGATTCATAGTTTGTGATCAAAGCACTGCCTGCTCGATATGCACCCGATGGCTGCTTAAAATGTCTGCTCATTCCATACTCAAACGTGCAACACGACTTTTGAAGAATCAGCCGCTAGATGGCAGCACCAAACGGCCCTAGTTATCACGGGAGTACAGGTAGACAAGCACACACGCGAAGTTCAAACTCTGAAAATAAAGTAGAATAAAGGAAGAGTTTTACTTATAAAGAGAGTTATAGAGATTTATAGCTTTAGCGCTTCTCGAGTAGGAGGTTTCGACGGACAAGAAAACGTGGAAAATCGTCTGAATTATACTTTCCTACATTACTGAGCGAAGGTTTCATAATTTTGGCCTCCACAGTTTGTGACGCAAGTTGGTAGTGATTGTTGTTACTAACACACTTTAAATGACTCGAAGAGTTCTTGCAGTACGGTACAGCAACCTCAACAAATGCATATAGCCCCGTAATTAGGCCAGTAAATCGCGACTGGCGATACAGCAGGCGTATCCGAGTGACTGATCAAGTTTATCAATAGGGATGCGTTAACTGAGGTATAAACATTATTCAAGCACGTACTGCGTTCTGTTTCTTCTTGGATTACACGCACCAAATAGCCACACACACACACTAGTGCCTGCGAAGCTGTTACCAAAGTGGCCCACACTGATTCAATGCAATCCTCCTATCTTCTCTTACTCCTGCCGACGTATATATTCATCCTTGTCTTTAATTGGGCCAAGAATGTTCCTTAATATTTCTTTAATTTCCATTGTTTTTATGTTTATTATTATTAACAATGCAGTATATGGATATAATTTTTTTTTGCTACTGGGTATACGTCACGCCGACACAGACAGGTCTTATGGTGACGATGGGATAGGAAAGGGCTGGGAATGGGAAGGAAGCGGCCGTGGCCTCAATTAAGGTACAGCCCCAACATTTCCCTGGTGTGAAAATGGAAAACCACGGGAAACTATCTTCAGGGATGCCGACAATGGGATTCGAACCCACTATCTTCCGGATGCAAGCTCACAGCTGTGCGCCCCTAACCGCAGGCCAACTCGCCCGGTGGATATACACAAATCAAATCAAAATCTCTATTTACAAATGAGGTGTCTACCTCGGTGGCAAATGGTACACTAAAATACATTATTGTCACGCACTAAATATTAAATTAACAAGAGAAGAAAATTTTCCTGTAATACAATATTATACAATTTACGCTAACGATTTGTTTCTATTAAACACACAGCTCATCATTAATAAATTTATATTGTTTACAAAATTGTACTTATAATATCTCCTGTACTACTTACAAATATAGTCAACTGATATACAGTGTGTGGAATTACTTCAAATGATACTATACAACTGGTATAAGATTAAAATTTACATTGCATTTATTTATTTATTTATTTATTTATTTATTTATTTATTTATTTTTTTACCCATTCTGGAACCTAAGTAGCATAACGACCTGCTGCGTCTTAACCAGAGCCCCTTTTGCCACCACTTTTCAGATTTCCTGAAGGGCCTTCACAGCTACCGCAGCGGTCCCAGGGACCTCAAAGTCCCCACGGTACTTCACCCCTACAGGCAGTCCCCTACCTTGGCTGTCCAAACTCCTTAGACTTCTGGAAAAGCAATTAGAAATATGGTTATATCAGTCTGAGTGTCATCTCTATTCGTATCCGTTACTATTAGAGTGAATAGTAATCGTTTACTCCGGGTTCGGCTTTCTGTCTGGTCAGAATACTGGCCTTCCATTCAGATTGCCCTGGATTCGATTCCCGGCCGGTCGGAGATTTTAATTCCGTGTAGCTATTTCCTCTGGCAAACCTCTACAGACACACTTAATAGTGAATACATCCCTCCACATAGAGTTGGCATCAGGTAAAGCATTCGACCGTATAACTAGGATGATACGTCAGCCTCGTGGCGGTAGATTTACTGCCACATAAAAGAACTCCTGCGGGACAAAATTCCGGCACCTCGGAGTCTCTAAAAACCGTGAAAGTAGTTAGTGAGACGTAAAAACGAATAGCATTATTAAAACTAGGTTGAACCCATACATAGTGCCGACCCCAGGTAAGTGGAAAAAGGCAAGGCAAGGCAAGGAAGTAGTAGTAGTAGTAGTAGTAGTAGTAGTAGTAGTAGTAGTAGTAGTAGTAGTAGTAGTAGTAGTAGTAGTAGTAGTTTACACCCTTACTTGCCTGAAAAATCAAGCTATGACCGAAACTAGGGAATGAGCTATTAAAAATAGCCTATATGATTCTGATCTCGACGATTGAATGTTGAGCGGTCGTTTGGATACCAGAAGTATATTTTGTTGCTAGCTGTGTGAGATAACGACGTTTCTGCTTATAAAATCCTTGCCAACTCTCTCTACTGGGCTGTTTTTATCGAATTTCTGCTTCCCCTCCTTGTCTCCTCTTCGCCACTTTCTACTTCTCCCCTCCTCTCCACCTTTTCTGGTTACCGTCCAATAAAGCGCTTTATTTTACAAGGTGTCAAGAGATGCCAACAATTCAAAAATATATGGACCGTTCTCCATCATTGCGCGAGGCCCCGTAATGAGAATGAATGGGTCGACGTGACTACATTTTGCATGGCGAACATTGTGTTTAGCATGGGGCTGTTATTTGCACATGCCAAAATAAATCACACACACATACAAACTCATGCACTCTATCTCTGTCTCTCCCGTCTATTTTACTTTTTTGTTTGTTTGTTGTAAAAGTATTATATCGCCACAAAATGAAGATGGACGTGAAAGAACTAAAATTTTAGTTGAGATAAAACTGACCGTTTGACAGCTTGGTGTGACGAAAATAATACAAACACTCATAATTTATATCACATTGTTTAGCAATTGACTTGAATATCTGTAAACGGGGCTATGCTCGCCTATGAAGTAGAGTAATACAAAGTTGTGAAAGCAAACTAAAGGACAGACAACTTTCAAGCACGTGGTAGCCGACTTGAAAGAACTTGGCATCACTGAAAATGAGATAGATGACATCTGGACCAATATTTTGACAGATTCACTAAATATTTTGCACTGCCATTAGTCATTAGTGGCTCAGACGGTTGAGGCGCTGACCTTCTGACCCCCAACTTAGCAGTTTCCATCCTGACTCAATCTGGTGTACTTGAAGGTGCTCAAATACATTAGCCTCGTGTCAGTATATTAATTGACATGTAAATAACAAAATTCCGGTACCTGGGCGTCTACTAAAACCGACAAAAGTACTTAGTAGGACGTAAACACAATAAAATATACACACTATTATTATTATTATTATTATTATTATTATTATTATTATTATTATTATTATTATTATTATTATTATTATTATGAGTATTATTATTATTATTATTATTATTATTATTATTATTATTATTATTATTATTATTATTATTATTATTGTCCGGCTGCATGGATAAATGGGTAGCGTGCTGGCCTTTGGCCACAGGGGTCCCGGGTTTGATTCCAAGCAGGGTCGGGAATTTTAACCATAATTGGTTAATTCCGCTGGCACGGGGACTGGGTGTATGTGTCGTCTACATCATCGTTCATCCTCATCACGACGCGCAGGTCACCTACGGGAGTCGGATCAAAAGACCTGCACCTGGAGAGCCGAAGTCCTCGGACACATCCCGGCACTAAAAGCCATTTGCCATTTCATTATTATTATTATTACTAGCGAATGTACCCGTGCTTCGCTACGGTATTCTACATTGTATTTGAATATCGACGTAAATAGTGTACATGCAGTAAATAAGATTGTTTTAAAATTGCATGTCTCTTAGCGTTATCCGAGAAAGAGCATGGGGAGGTCCCCGTACGTTGTTTCCAATGTAAAAAGTTTGTTATGTATTTGTGATGTAACGGCAGGCTCACTTGTCTACTGCCATTCACAATCGAGTTGGGAAGTTTACATTATAATTGCAGGCCCCATTGCCTACTACGCGGACAGAATCGATTTGGGGAGTATCGTTAAAATGGCAGCCCCCTTTCCTACTTCCAGACAGATTACAGTTGAGGAGTTTTTATTGTAATGGCAGGCAACTACCCTACTATCACTCGAAGTTGAGTTGTGCAGTTATCATTATAATGCCAGGTCCATTTTCCTACTTCCAGCTACCTTACTGCCAGTCACACCAAGTTGGTGAGTTTCCATCAAAATAGCGGGCCACTATGCCTAATGAAAGTCACATTTTAGATGAGGACATTTCTTTATAATGGCGGGCACCCTTGCCTACTGCCAAACACAATCGGGTAGGGGAGTTATAAACAAAACTGCATGCTCACTTGCCTTCTGCAAGTCAAATCGAGAAGGGAACTATTCACTACAGTTGTAGGCCTTCCTTACACAGGAGTTGGAGAAGGAACCCTTTCCTACTGCCAGTCAAAGTCGGTGTGGGGAGTACTGATTACAATATCAGACCCACCCTTTCTCGATAGCTAAAAATCGACATCAGTGTATATATATAGATCGACATACGAAAGTATATGCGTGTTTACAATATTGAAGACCTTCATTTACAGATTAACTGCTACTAAACGTACGTCATATCGACAAAGGATTATACCATAAGACACGCCGGATTTAGTGGCCTAAATGGCTGGTCATATGATATGTCATCTATTCTTGGGTCAGATTGAGTTAGAAACGTGGAACAGGGTAAAGGTTTGGTAAGATTATCTCACATTACATTACCTTTCGGATAATTATGTGACAGCTACATACATAGCATTTGGCTCACATATGCCTACTGGGTGGGCCGATTTTCGTGAAGAGTATGATGATTCTGTATTTCATATATGTAACTGAAAGTATGAATTATGCATGTGAAAATTCCAAATTGACTTAACATCGATTAATAGAGAAAAATCAAACGTAAATGGGATACAGATACGGCAAAAGTCAAAAGACCAAGGTTGTAGATCATTCCAAATTGAACGGAGATTGTGCAATCCGTTATGTGATAGGAATTTCCGAAGGTCTGCACCATCATTAAAATTGCCTGCATATTTCGATATTCTTCGGGGATAAAAAGTGAAAAATGTAATGATCTGGGATGTATTCCGTTCGTTACAGGCGAAAAGGTATAATTTTGTCAAATTTCAATTATCTTCTTTTTCTTCTGGCAGATTATGCCGCAATCTGGATTTTGGGCGAGGCGGATAAAAATTAGGACTTTCAGGAAACTAAACCAAAAATTATGGAGATGATCATTATTACCCCTTATAACGGAATGCTGTACGAAAATTTCGCCAAAATGGTCAGTGTAGAGGCACACAGTCGTTACGATTTGATTTATATAGATAAGGAATCTGCTCCATGTAAAACACCTTTTGGGCTATGTCCGCTGGACTTAACCTGCAAAAGTGACCATTTATGAAAAATGCACATGAAGAAAAAGGTTTAGAGGTGGAATTCCATCACGTTTGGTCGATTTCCAGTTAGGTTGGTCTTGTTCTGTATATATTGTGGAAGAGTAAAATCACCATTTCGGTTCCCTATAAACCGCCAGTCCATTCCGGAACATGAAATATTATTTACGTTTAAAACCTACCTTTGGACAGGTGGATGCTAAATATAAATTTTGGTTCGAATGTCTTCAGTAGTTTTCAAGTTGTAAGGAATACGCTTTACACGCACCCGCTCGTGAGTTAAGTCCGATGGGACTTGTACAGAAAAACGGTCCGTTAATGATATCTCCCTTATTAATCCTGGTATCGAAATGATGCACATGAGAAAAAAAGTTTATAAATTAATTTCTACCAAGACAGGTAGATTTAAATTAACGTTGGTTGTGTATATTTTGTGGAAGTGCAAAATTACTGTTTCGGTTTCGTATAAACCCCCAGTCAGTTCAGGGATTTTGAAACAATATTTTCCCTAAAACCTATCAAGGACAGGTGTATTCTAAATATTAGTCTTGGTGGAAATACATCCAGTAGTTTGTAGCATTCGCGTACATACGGCGTAATTAAGGAAGAAAATAATAGAGTTAAGAAAGTTGAAAGTAATAGAAAATGGATTATAACTGAGGACAGCCGGATAACGACAAATATGTAAATGCCAAGTTAACGTATTGGAAAATCAAATCCCCTCAATAAATTATGCTAGTGTGTGTTATGGATATAATAAAGCGGTAACAGAGGAGAAATTTAGATCCAGTGATTCCTAGGTAAACAAATAATAAGAAGATGACTAATGGTGTTATTACCTAATCTATTCGAGGGCGGTTATAACATCCAACGATATTCCGCCAATATCCCGCAGATAGGCCGATTGACGCCTCTCTTGCCTTCTACCCGAGGAACAACCACGAATTTAAAAGCATCATGAGGAAAATGGCAATACGTTACTTCCCTGCTGGCATGCAGTCAGAGACATTGCCATGGTAACCTGTAGGTTCGTTGTCGTTCTGTCGGTCACTCAATGCAGAGCATGATACCAGCGGAAAATTGTAAATTTCTCCGTCATGTGAAGAGTAAGGTAAATTATGAACATAACGAAAGTTGTTTATAATGAAGAGACGTTTCACGTACGGTAAACTAAGTTTACAGAAAATCAATAGTATAAGAGAAAATGGAGGAAAACCATTCTGTTTTTCCTGTAAAACCCCGTCTATTCAAATATTTTAAAATAATATGCATACAGAAACCTTCCCCGGGAGGAGTATACTCTAAATATGAAGTTTAGTTGAGATCTATCCAGCCGTTTCGAAGTGATGGTGGAAAAACCACTCAGGTTTTCCTATAAACCCCCCGTCTATTCAAACATTTTAAAATGATATGCATATCGAATCCTTCCGCGGGATGTGTGTACTCTAAATATGAAGTTTGGTTGTGATCTATCCAGCCGTTTCGACGTGATGGTGGAGAAACCATTCTGGTTTTCCTATAAACCCCCCGTGTATTCAAAGATTTTAAAATGATATGCATATCGAAACCTTGCCCGGGTTGAGTATACTCTAAATATGTAGTTTGGTTGAGATCTATCCAGCCGTTTCGACGTGATGGTGGAAAAACCATTTTGGTTTTCCTATAAACCCCCCGTGTATTCAAAGATTTTAAAACAATATGCATATCGAAACCTTCCCCGGGATGAGTATACTCTAAATATGAAGTTTGGTTGAGATCTATCCAGCCGTTTCGACGTGATGGTGAAACAGACAAACAAACAGACAGACAAACAGACAAACAGACAAACAGACACGAAACGTAAAAACCACCGATTCGGTCTTGAGTTGACCTAAAACGGATAAATATCTGAAAAATTGGCAAAACAAAAGAAATTACAGACAGCGGACCCCCTACAATTTTATTTATATAGATTATTACCAGTAGTAGTAGTAGTAGTAGTAGTAGTAGTAGTAGTAGTAGTACCGTCCTTGATGGGTTAGTTTTGTACAGTTACATCAGTGGTGTGTCTAGTGGAGATGGGTGGTGGTGGTGGTGGTGGTGGTGGTGGTGGTGGTGGTAGTGGTGGTTATTGTTTTAAGAGGACGTGCAACTGGGCAATCATCCCCTGAGGTGAGCGGCAGCGGAAGAGAGCAGCTTCAACAAAGAACGGTCGGTCAGTGTAATTCCTCATTTGATTACTTCCAAGAGCCCTGGAACGTGTGCTTTAACACGTGAAAGCTTATTTTCCAGAAGAACCATCTGAGTTACGAACAGAATGCATATGAATTTTAAGTAAATACCCGCATATAATGGCCAATATTTTGGAAAGGTTAAATACTGAAAAATTAAAATAGGGTTATATTTGAACTTAATCCATGATATATCAACTGTCAGCTCAATTGGTCCAGTAGTTTAGGCGTGATTGGGCGAGGAGTAAATCAACGGCATCTTATTTTAGTGTATTACCGGTACGCAGCTTCTTGCAAATAATTTCCGAAATAATATTAAGGTGTTACAGGATTGGAGATGAAGTGAGATGGCTTTATACGGCGTACTTTTATGGCTGGATGCATATTCCGACACCAATCTCAATTGAGGAGCTAAATGAAGATGGAATTAATGATAGTGAATGAAAATGGGTAAGTATGTGGAAGGAATCGGCTGTGGCCCATGAATAGCATCTCTGCCGACACTTGACTAGAGGTAAAACTGGGAAACAGAGAAATATTTTCAGGACAGCCGACGGTCGGTTCGAAGCGCGTTAACATCCGCGGCCGCTCCGCTCGGTTTTATTATTATTATTATTATTATTATTATTATTATTATTATTATTATTATTATTATTATTATTATTATTATTATCATTATTGTTATTCGAAACGACTCTAAGAGATCTTAAGGTTACAACGGGATAGTACAGGACTAGGATTGGAAAAGAAACGCGACTGTGGTCCTAGTTAAGGTACAGCCCATGGGAAACTGGTGGAAAACCATCTTCAGAGGTGTTCGAACCCACTATCACCCGAATGTAAACTTTCAGCTACGCGCTTCAAACAGCGTAGCCAACTCGCTCTTTCCTAACCGACCTGTCTTGATCTAGTCGTGTTTTCCTCCGACCTCTAAGTTTGCGAGGCCAGTGGAGTACTGTACTTTATTTCCACACCCATCGTGGCTCTGCCCTTTCTTCTGCAGAGACACACTTTTTTCGAAGGGTTGTAATTTTTCTCCCACCTCCTTCCCCTCATTAGAGCTAAGACAGAATTATTGCCCATTTATACCTCATTCTAAAACAATAATCACCACAATTACCAGCTCTTTTCGACAACGCAAGTTACAGTAATATATATATATTTGCTAGTTGTTTTACGTCGCACCGACACAGATAGGCCTTACGGCGACGATGGGACAGGAAAGGACTAGGAGTGGGAAGGAAGCGGCCGTGGCATTAATTACGGTACAGCCCCTGCATTTGCCTGGTGTGAAAATGGGGAAACCACGGAAACGCATTTCCAGGGCTGCCGACAGTAGGGTTCGAACCTACTATCTCCCGAATACTGGATACTGGCCGCACTTAAGCGACTGCAGCTATCGAGCTCGGTCACAGTAATATTTTAGCTTGCGGGCAACCTGGATACTAATTTCCAAATTCCTAGGCCTTCTGGAGTTCAGCATAATAATTTTGGTGATTACCTTTGAGGTACGAATTGTTCTAATATACTATTTTGGTAGATGACCAGATTTCATTTGATTGTCCCTTATATACAAGTTCCAGGACGGTCCTAATTTCTTTAGCCCTCCAGCGAGCTCCCTCTCTCAAGGGGAACGCATTGAGTGTGTTTCTTTGTTCCACTGTGTTGATCTCTTAATTAACAGCTTTCACTTGATTTACATTTGGCTATTAACTTGGGTATAAATAAATAAGTCCGCCTCTGTGGTGTAGTGGTTAGTGTGATTAACTGACACGCCCGGGTTCGATTCCCGGCTCTGCCACGAAATTTGAAAAGTGGTGCGAGGACTGGAACGGAGTCCACTCATCCTCTGGAGGTGAACTGAGTAGAGTGGGATTTGGTTCCCACCTCACCCATTCTCGAAGTGGTTTTTCGTGGGTTCCCACGTCTTCTCCTGGCTAATGCCAGGATGGTAGCTAACTAAAGTTCACGGCCGCTTCCTTCCCTCTTTCTTGTCTATCCTCTCCAATCTTCCCATCAAAATGTCCCTGTTCAGCGTAGCAAGTGAGGCCGCTTGGGCGAGGTACTAGTCCTCCTCCCAGTTGTATACCATACTCAACGTCTCACGCTCCAGGACACTGCCCTTGAAGCAGTAGAGATGGGATCCCTCGCTAAGTCTTAGGGAAAAACCAACCCTGGAAGTTAAAAGGATAAATGAAAATAAATAATTAATTAAAAATCTATAATTATGAAAGGAAGTGTTTGTCTGTCTGTGTGTCTGTGCGCGATGCCCAGCAAAATCTACAGCACGCAGAGATCTGAAATTTTGAACATAGGTAGATGGAAAGGGGGTCCAAATGCACCTCGAAGCCGGAATTTTCATTTTCGCTTTCGTTGGTGAGTTATGAACGAAAAACCATCGGAAAACGTGCATTGTGATATGACAATCCAACGTGCTGTCACTAAGATTAAATGCATAGAGTCGCTGTCGCTAGGAAACGTACATAATATAGGTAGAGAACACAATATTCAAGGAGCCATTTTACGTCCAGGGCGTAGGAAACCGTTTTTGGTCTTATATGGTGTGAAGGCATATGACGCTGTTGATGCTCTGCAATGAACACGGCTCTGAAACTGATGACGAATATTATTGAAGCCACCATCATTACTGAGCATGCTGCGGGCGAAGTAGTATTCCTCGGACTGTAAGCCCATTGAGTAGGAAGCCATTTTCGGTCCGCGACACGAGGAGCCATCAGCCCTAATGTTCGGAAGTGTTTGGGTGTATGTTGCGAAGCCCAGTCAAATCTACGGCACACAGAGATCTGAAATTTTGACGTAGGACAATCGCTTAAAGTTGTAGGACTCCATCTTCGAAAACGGTGCTTTTGCCATTGTCAACTGTGCGTGGATTATTCAAGAGTTCGAAAGGCAAACACAATACAGTACACATCTTACCTCCGAATGTAAGGACATAAATATAGTTTATTCCGAAGCTCTATAAGGAAACAATACATTTTGTATTATATAACATTGTCTTTTACATGGTTTAAATATTATTTGTACCATCCACCAACCCGGTATCTTAAGCTTTGAAAGTAACAACATAATAAAAAAATAAAAAAATGTATTTCATGCAAATTAACGCCAAAACGATGTGAGTTAACAAATATAATGTTTCATTTTGCTTTCAAATAAATAGTTTAGAAACATCTAACGGTTGAATTAATAAACGCGGGCAAAGCCACGGGCACGTGCTAGTACATAAATAAATGTATACTAGTTCAGAATGAATAAAGATCTTATTGTATGTATGTTCCTCACATTTAATATTTTATCAACCCTAATTTTAATTACAACAAAAGTATAATTCACAAACATTGTGGGTAAGCACAACAAACATTCTATCTATAAGGTCAATTGTTTCTGAGAAAAAAGTACCTGCGAGGTTCTTGCACGATACCATGCAGTCATTCTATTTTTGAGCGACTGAACTTAAATGTACATAAATACACATAAATCTCCATCACCATATCTCAAGTGCCACGCAGCCTACGAGAGTGAAATTTAGTCTAGGCAGCATTTTTATATATCATAATCTATCTTTAAATCAATTTCATAAGAAAATAGGGCATTGCGAATGAGATCCACTGATTATAGGCTACTACATTCATACCGAGCTCGATAGCTGCAGTCGCTTAAGTGCGGTCAGTATTCAGTAATCGGGAGACAGTGGGTTCGAGCCCCACTGCCGGCAGCCCTGAAGATGGTTTTCCGTGGTTTCCCATTTTCACACCAGGCAAATGCCGGGCTGTACCTTAATTAAGGGCACGGCCGCTTCCTTACACTTTCTAGGCCTTTCCTATCCCATCGTCGCCAAAGACGTATCTGTGTCGGTGTGAAGTAAAATAAATAGAAAAAAACTACATTCATATTCATTTTAATCAATTTTTGAATTCTCGTCAGTGGATAAAATTTTAATTATCATTACATTTCGTTTTATCTCGTACCACGAAGGGCCGATGACCTAGATGTTAGGCCCTTTTAAACAACAAATACCATCAGTCTAGACATTTCTCGCAAGTTATAAGTAAGATTAGGACAATCAGAAAAAATAGGAACCACTGTCAAAATAGACATTCATAGGCACTAGCAATAGCCTTTTATTAATCATCATTTGACCCAAAAGGATTATCAACCTGACTCTGCATGTCTAGCAGTTATTGCATCAAATTCGCATTTTAGAAAATATCCTCATTTTAGTCATAAGAGCTAAGAGACCTCTTTGGAAAATTCAATTTCAAAGGAGATAAAAGCACGAAGTAGTCAATGTTTCGGAGCGATAGCTCGCGGTTTTCCATAAGGAGAGACAAGCAAATAAATAATATCCGGCTCCTTCGTTGAACGGTCAGCGTCAAAGCCTGCGGTTCAGAGGAGTCCTGGCTTCGGTTACTGGTTGGCTCAGAAATTTTAAGCACCTCCAGTCACTCCTCTGGCTCGAGGACTTCTTGTTTGTCACACCACACTACCAAGCTTGACAGAAACAGGTAGGCCCTAGTACAGAATACATCCCTTCACATAGGGCACCCGCCCGTAAAACAAGGCCAAATCTGCATGTGCGACACAGTTTGCACCTGCGACACCTTATCATTATTACTATTAATTATTTCAAAGTATTCAACGACTTAGGCGTTTTCAATAGTATATATATATGCACACACACACTGACTGACAGAGCAAATGCAACACCAAGAAGGAGTGGTTCGAAAGGGATGAAAGTTGGGGAAAAAACAGAGACGGCACGGACGAATAATTGATGTTTATTTCAAACCGATATGCAGGTTACACAATGCGCACGGCATCGACTCAGTAGGATGTAGGACCACCGCGAGCGGCGATGCACGCAGAAACACGTCGAGGTACAGAGTCAATAAGAATGCGGATGGTGTCCTGAGGGATGGTTCTCCATTCTCTGTCAACCATTTGCCACAGTTGGTCGTCCGTACGAGGCTGGGGCAGAGTTTGCAAACGGCGTCCAATGAGATCCCACACGTGTTCGATTGGTGAGAGATCCGGAGAGTACGCTGGCCACGGAAGCATCTGTACACCTCGTAGAGCCTGTTGGGAGATGCGAGCAGTGTGTGGGCGGGCATTATCCTGCTGAAACAGAGCATTGGGCAGCCCCTGAAGGTACGGGAGTGCCACCGGCCGCAGCACATGCTGCACGTAGCGGTGGGCATTTAACGTGCCTTGAATACGCACTAGAGGTGACGTGGAATCATACGCAATAGCGCCCCAAACCATGATGCCGCGTTGTCTAGCGGTAGGGCGCTCCACAGTTACTGCCGGATTTGACCTTTCTCCACGCCGACGCCACACTCGTCTGCGATGACTATCACTGACAGAACAGAAGCGTGACTCATCGGAGAACACGACGTTCCGTCATTCCCTCACCCAAGTCGCTCTAGCCCGGCACCATGCCAGGCGTGCACGTCTATGCTGTGGAGTCAATGGTAGTCTTCTGAGCCGACGCCGGGAGTGCAGGGAAATTGTTCTGGTCGATATTGGAACAGCCAGGGTGTCTTGCACATGCTGAAGAATGGCGGTTGACGTGGCGTGCGGGGCTGCCACCGCTTGGCGGCGGATGCGCCGATCCTCGCGTGCTGACGTCACTCGGGCTGCGCCTGGACCCCTCGCACGTGCCACATGTCCCTGCGCCAACCATCTTCGCCACAGGCGCTGCACCGTGGACACATCCCTATGGGTATCGGCTGCGATTTGACGAAGCGACCAACCTGCCCTTCTCAGCCCGATCACCATACCCCTCGTAAAGTCGTCTGTCTGCTGGAAATGCCTCCGTTGACGGAGGCCTGGCATTCTTAGCTATACACGTGTCCTGTGGCACACGACAACACGTTCTACAATGATTGTCGGCTGAGAAATCACGGTACGAAGTGGGCCATTCGCCAACGCCGTGTCCCATTTATCGTTCGCTACGTGCGCAGCACAGCGGCGCATTTCACATCATGAGCATACCTCAGTGACGTCAGTCTACCCTGCAATTGGCATAAAGTTCTGACCACTCCTTCTTGGTGTTGCATTTGCTCTGTCAGTCAGTGTAAAATTTCGTGTGGCTATTTCTAGCCGAGTGCAGCCCTTATAAGGCAGACCCTCCGATGAGGGTGGGCGGCATCTGCCATGTGTAGGTAACTGCGAGTTATTGTGGTGGAGGATAGTGTTATGTGTAGTGTGTGAGTTGCAGGGATGTTGGGGACAGCACAAACACCCATCCCCCGAGCCACTGGAATTAACCAATGAAGGTTAAAATCCCCGTCCCGGCCGGGAATCGAACTCGGGACCCTCTGAACCGAAGGACAGTACGCTGACCATTCAGCCAACGAGTCGGACATTTTCAATAGTGAGATTACCATTCAATCAATTAATCATCAAAGATCTGCATTTAGGGGCTTTCGCCTAGGAGGCAGATTCCCTATCAGTTGTTTAACCAGCCTTTTATTCCAGTCCCTTTCTCTTTGTCTTAAAATGAATATTCACACCAGTTTGTCCTCTTGATTTCCAACTTTATCTTCATATTATGATCTCTCCTGCTTTTAAAAGCTCCACCCAAGCTTATTCGTCTACTGATGTTATTCCGCGCCGTCTCTCCACTGACAGCTCTATCCTCCCAAGCCCAAAGTTTGCAACATCTTTGTAACACTACCCCTTTGTCAGAAATTACCTAGGATAAATCATGCTGTTTTCCTTTGGTTCGTCGTTTCACCTCAGTGTAGCAGTAAACTCATGAATCGGTGAAATTAAATTATGGCTTCCTCCTGGGAACTTAATTTATGAAATTCTTCTTCTTGTTTTCCTACCGCATTTCCCACACCTGTGGGGGCACGGGTGATAACTGCGTCGCACATGTGGATTTGGCCCTGTTTTACGGCCGGATGCCCTTCCTGACGCCAACCCTATATGAAGGGATGTAACCACTATTGGTGGTTTGTAGTGTAGTGTGTTGTGTGACAATGAAGAGGAGAGTGTTGGGACGGACACTAACAGCCAGTCCCCGAGGCAGAAGAATTAATCAGAAGTGATTAAAATCCCCGACCTGGCCGGGAATCGAACCCGTGACCCTCTGAACTGAAGGCCAGTACGCTGACAATTCAGCCAACGAGTCCGAAAACTTAATTTATGAAATAATGCCCTTATTCGTTTAACTTCCCATGAACTACCTCGGAAACTTCGAGTAGGCGAAATGTTATTCCACAGGCATTCTGTTACGTGCCAGTGAATCCACCGCCAAATAAGTTAACGTATTTGAGCACCTTCAAGTAGCATCGGACTGAGCCGGGAACGAACAAGCCAGCTTGAGCTCAGAAGGTCAGCACTTTACTGCCTGATGTTCGATTCCTGGCCGGGTTGAGGATTTTAACCTTAAATGGTTGAATTCCTCTTGCTCGAAGAATGGGTTTGTGTGCTGTCTCTAGTATTAGGCTTCATTAGGGCCCCATCGTCATAAAGGCGCAGATTGCCCATGGGAGTCTACTCGAAAGACCTGCACCAGGTCTCTCCGGACCCAGCTAGGGAAATAAAAATTGTAGTAGTTTGCCGTTGCTTTCCGACTGGGCCAAAATGTGCTGTTACATACCAGTCGTCCCAATCTGCTGAAATTCACTCACCAGCCGACCCTTTCATCACACCAATCATCAGAGGAACTGACTGCAGAAGTGTTACCAGCATTGGTCATATCTCGGATACTTTCTATACTGTCACAGCCTTAAGATGAGACATTTCACAACTAGGGGAGGAAATTTGGCAGCGGTGAGCGTTACTCCGTCACCTATTTAAACAAGAGCCTCTCAATACTGTGTAAATACTTCGCCCTGGTTTAGAGCCTGTTATTGTTGCTCTTTAAGAACTTGCAACATCATAGTTACGATCTCATGCGTGTAGCGAAGGATGTTTGATAACCTATTTGACTGTTGTATCTGAACTTGTGTACGTATTAGTAATTAAATGGGGCTAGGATTGGGAAGGAAATGGTTATGGCCTGCATGTGAGGTACCATCCCGGCATTCATCGGGAATGAATATAGGAAACTGCAGGAGACCTTCTACAATGACCCAATTCTCTTCTGGATGTTCTCAGGCAATTGAGTTCACCTTTTCGCAGTCTCTTGTTTAAGGCGAGCTGCGAATCGAACGCGGAAAACATGTGATAAGTTCTAGATCATAGCAGATGGCGCAGTACCTTATGAATTTGAACGGAGAGGTAATGATAAATAAACAAGGGAAACATTAACCAAAGGAAGGAAGGAAGGAAGGAAGGAAGGAAGGAAGGAAGGAAGGAAGGAAGGAAGGAAGGAAGGAAGGAAGGAACAGAATAAATAAATAAATAAATAAATAAATAAATAAATAAATAAATAAATGGCGTATAATAAAGTGGGGCCATGATTAGCTTTCTAGCTGGTTGGCTGAAGTTTGATTCACAGCCGATCCCAGGTTTGTATTTTCATCTGAAAAATCCCGTGACATCGGGAAGGGCACGCGCCTTTAAACCTCGTTCCAAAGCCAAAGTGATATTGGGTGCTCCAGTAATACCAGAAATAACTAACATAAGCTAAAGAAAGTTTTTAAGAAAATAAAGCATGTAGGTATTAATTTACCTTTATGGAACCAGCATCTATTATATTGTTATTGTTCTTCTTCTTCTTCTTCCTCTGTATGCATCCCTATCCCCAGCGATCTACCCCATTCACATGGATGAGATCTTCAGGTAGACGGGTCACAGAAAATGTTCGTACTTATAGCACGCAAGGTGACCGCTAGAATATGAATGTCCCAAAGTCATGAGTCTAGGCACCCAGATATTCTATAGAAATTCGGTATTAAAAATTTCTAGTGTCTTATATCACGTTAAGAAAGTGACAAGCAATCGCGTGTGTCAGTGGGTAGTGTCCGAGTCTAGTAATCGATAGATTAGTGCTTCACGTCCGGCTGCGTCAATTATTTTGATTTTCTTTTCCTTCTTATGTTTCACTCTACATGTAATACAGCACACCGAGAAGAATATTTGCAATGGTTCAAACGTTGGGTACAAAAATGAAAAACATTCCGTAGGAAGACTAATTCATAACAGTAATGTTACGAGATGGAGCGTTTAATTTTGGCTTCAGTATGGGAAAACCACAAACAGATCTCATTTCCTTCCCGACGTTTCATTTCTTACCAAAATTTTGAACCATTACAAATATTCTTACCTTGAATATACATAGAATGAAACACAAAAAGGGAAAGAAAATATACCATGCACAAAGCAGAACTTCAATCAGCGATCGCTCCCATACCAGATTCGCGCGCTACCCACTGAGCCATGCGCTCTCCTTAACTTCGCTTACGTTTACCAAACCAAACTATAACCAAACCCCACGGCACTTAACGCCCTTGAAAGGGCTTTGGCATGCCCAGCGACCGCTACTCAGCCCGAAGGCCTGCAGATTACGAGGGGCTGTGTGGTCAGCACGACGCATCCTCTCGGCCGTTATTCTGGGCGTTCGAGACCGGGGCCACCATCTCACCGTCAGATAGCTCCTCAAGTCTAATCACGTAGGCTGAGTGGACCTCGAGCCAGCCCTCAGGTCAAGAGAAAAATCCCTGACCTGGCCGGGAATCGAACCCGGGGCATCCGTGCGAGAGGCAGGCATGCTACCCCTGCACCACGGTGCCGGCATTCGCTTAAGTTTAGCTGATTAACAGCACTTCAAACTTGTCAAAGCCATTTTTTCTAAACAAGGACTGGATATCTCGCCTAATGTCTTGAAACATTTATATTCCAGAGATCCGTGCAGGCCATGAAATTCCTTGGTGGAGTGAAAGATGTCTACTGTTCGTAATCACGGCACTAAGTTAGTTAGCTCTATGCCCGGCCGCCTGGTACTCATATTTGGTGTGAGGTGAGTGAACCTCAAGGCCGTGTGTCGCTCCAGAAGTAGAAATCTCATTTTTTTAAATTTTTTTACTTCCTGACACGGAATCGAACCCTCGTTCTTCCATTTGAGCCGAGCACACACTTACAACTTCGGTTAGGGAGCCCCTTTCAGTGCTATTAACATAAAAATGTCCGTGATCCGTCTATTTGAAAGTCGCCTTATTAGTCCTTCGCTCGCGGGGTCGTATAATGTTTATCCGTCTGGTTGGCCAGTTTTACATCCCTTTAAAATAATAATCACTACCACCACCAATTCTCATTATTCTCTGAATTTAAGAATTTCACCCAAAGCCCTCTATGAGGGCTAGCACGGCGGAGGGGCTGCCTCCTCACAGCTTTCCTGCCTGCTGGACCTTCTGTCCAGGTTGTTTAGCCCTCAGCCAAGTTGAACCAGTTTTAAGTCGCCAGAAACCCGCTTTCACCCCTTCAAAATTTGCTGATTTAATAAGTAGAACCAAGACCAACTCCAATTCTCAGACCACAATGCAAAAAAAACATGGCTGCCGTACCAGGCCAAAGCTGACATGGCGACGAATAACCTAATAATAGTCGTAAGAAATTTGTAGTACGAAAATGTTTATCCATGGTTATCAAACACGCAATATTTGAAATATAAAATAGCAGTGGTAATTTATATTGCGTTTTTTCTATGAGAGTATGTCACATAGGGCGGACTTTGAAAGCTTTACAACAAACAGTGAGTTATAAGTACGACTTCATTTAAATGTAAACACATATTCAAGAAAATTACAGACTAGGCTAAGTAACATAACACCAATAAAAAATCAGTTTTCCTTCTCTTAACACTAGCACAACATACCTATTAGGTCATTATTCACCCTTCACCAAAATATTGCAGTCGAACAAAACTATTATAGTAGTGCACACTTCCAACACACAAATTACAGACTAAGTGACATAACACCAAGCACAGAAAAAAATATGTTTTCCTCCCAACTTATTAACACTAACACGACATACACATTAGCTCGTTATTCACCCTTCACCAACATTTTGCAGTCGAACCAAACTAGTAGTGCCCACATCCAACATACAAATTAGGCCTACACACTAAGCAACATAACATCAAGCACAGAAAAAAATCAGTTTTCCTCCAAACTTATGAACGCTAACACGACATACCCATTTGCTCGTTATTCACCCTTCACCAATATATTGCAGTCAAACAAAACTAGTTGTGCACACATCCAACATACAAATTAGGCCTAGAGACTAAGCAACATAACACCAAGCAAAGAAAAAAATCAGTTTTCCTCCTAACCTTCTAAATAACACAATACAACATACCCATTAGCCTATTATACACCCTTCACCAAAATATTGTAGTCGAACAAAACTAACACTGTGCATAGCCAGAAATCAATTTTAAAGAAAGTTTCTACACCAAACATTATTTAATGACTCAAAATTAATTTATTTATTACCTTAAAGTTACTTGCTGCTGAGTTTCAATTCTTTCCTAATGTGCTGTTTCTGCCTGAGAGTTGTTTCATCAGACTTTCTCTTGACACCCTGCTTTTCAAGTTTCTTGGCAATTTCTTGGGAGATTTTCTTTTCATTTAAGACCTTTGTGTAATTGTTAATAAAAATATTGGCCAGAATTTTCACACACTTCTTCATAATTCTGGTCAAAGGAACACCACACTTGCATACATCACTCGCATTATCAATACTACTTTCAAAGGCTTCAACTCCTAAAGCAACTACTGCATCCCTTTGGTTTTCTAATTTTGAAAATTCTGTTTCATAAGCACTACTTATGAGGACCTGAAAGAGCATGAATATTTTACAACACATAGAAACCATGATCGGTGATGGGCACTTCAAGCCACCTCTATTTAACTGCCTAAAATATGAAAGCATTTGGTCAACATCACAGTGTATCACCATTTCTTCTTCGGACTGTAGCATCTCAACACAATCAGCACAGTTGTTATACTTCTTAAGCTTCTCAATAACCTTCATACTAGTATAGCTGGCAATACAAATGAGAATCCTCTGTGAGTGGGGTGGGATTGTTACACTATGTATGTCACCTAATGCTAGCTCAATCTTGTCTAAATTCTGAACTTGTTTCTTCTGGACATTGTGTAGTTCAGTTGAAAAATCATCGAGTGTGAATTCACCAAGCTTACAAGATTGCATTTTTAGTACGCTCAGCACTTTCAATTTTCTCTCTGACTCAAGAATCTGTTCTACTGAAACATTATAAGCACACCCACTTAACCTTCTATAGGCTCCAAACCTTCCTTCCAAACTATCAGTCTGTAACTTTGCTGTAAGTACATATGACCAGTTGAAATTACCAAAAATATACCTACACAACTGAACTATTGCTGTCAAAGTATGGGTCAAAGCAAGGTAAGTTTCATTACTCAGTTTCCCTGCAGCATGTGACATGTGCCAAACATCAATGTAAACTTTCAAACTTTCTAGGAAAGTAAGTTTAGGATCATCAGGACCAGTAATGGGATTGGAGTCATCATTTTTGGTATATTTTCCCTTCATTGGATGCTGAACATTGGATATTGCCCACCATCTACCAATCAACTTCAAGAATTGAATTGTGCCAATAGAAATATCAACACCTTCGCTCTTCAACACTTCTAGAGCTGCAATATTCTTTACATCAAAAATATTTACTGCCAAGGAAACATTCTGCCGTTCCACTGAAGTAGGAAAAAGTGCTTTTCTTGATAAATTTGGTGCCAGTTTCAAAAGCATGTTTCTTTCTGAGTGGAATACATCTTTCAAGTCTGAAAACCTAGCTTCAACTGTAGAATACTGACAGGTAGCAGTACCATCAGGAATACTGAGCATGTTACTAATTACTGGAAAAGTCTCTTCAACATTTGGAATAGTGAATGTTTGATTAGACCTATTGAGCCAGTTATTTCTGATACACTTGAGTATGTGAACACTATCAAAAAGAAGATAAATGACACTCGATGAATTAAATGGGTTTGGAATACAAGGTTTTAGAGAACCACCACACAACAATTCAAACATTCTTCTGTTTGTACTGTGATTGTCCGAAATCATACATACAACTTCAAACTCTAATTCATTCATAAGTTTTAGAACCTCCATTGTGAGTTTCAAAAGTGTTTCTGCATTTAGTTTTGTTACCGGGAAGAGACCAATAACATCTTTGTGGTCAGAAAGTAGTGAAGACGACATAAAAACCTGAATGGTGGTAGCTGGATCCAGCTCAGAACTATTTTCTGCCACTCCCAAAATCTTTCCAGCTTTATATGTCAGTTTAGAACTGACAAAGACTTCATCCAACATCAATGTCACAACTTTATCATTGTGTTGGAGAAGTTTAGCCTTCTCCTTCAAAAATGCTTTTTGAGAAGGCCCAATACCAGTGCTATTTGGACCTATTTTTGTCAAAAAGTGTCCTAAATAGACAGGATGAGGTAAAGTCATCACATGTGTATTTCTCAACATGCGATAAGCCCCAGGAAAAGAATAGTAAAAAGTTGCTGCCCATATTAGCAACTCAGAAGTATATCTCACTTGCTTCAGTAAACTAAGTTCTAACTGTTCTACTGCAAACTTAATTTTATTGTGTTTCAGTTTTTCTTTTTCACAATCTAAAACAAGGGCTTTTTTCAGAAAGTTCACCAAAATAAGTACTCTATCACTCAGTTCAATACTACTTTCTTCATAATTACCAAGATGACTTACCAGAGTTTCGAATTTGCTCCATCTGTCACACTTCAGGCCATCCTGTCCTTCACATCCTAATATAAACCTTAATTTTTCTGTAGGTAAAGGAATGTTTTTAAAATGCGCTTTCACTTCTAGGTCACTCATCACTTTAAAACTCACCACTATTGATGGAATATCTTGGTCTTGAAGTTTTAAGAATAGAACACTATCATCTTTTACAATCGCACTGAATGGGCTCACATTTCTCTTCTTCACTTCTGTTGTGAAAACCTGAAAATTATCTATCTTGTCCTCTTCACACCAACGTGTAAACGCTTCTTCGTCTCTCTGTAGCAATTGCTGTTTACGCACTTCAGGGTCCTTTCTTTCTCGAGGCAAACTTATGGTATTATACGAAGGCTGATTGTCAAATATGGTTGGATAGGCATCAGGTGCTAATTTAGGATTCTTCCTAGGGATGCGAATTGGTTCACCATTCTCAACGGGAAAAACATCTTCACGCACAATAAACTTAGGGTCAAAATGTTTGATGCAGACAACAGTCTTATTATTTACAGTGAAATTATCACGATGAATACAACGAATCCATTTCTCTCGTAAGACTTTATCCTTCGGAAATGTGAAGGCAGAAATTCCCGAAGAATTGCCATAATTAGACTTACAGAGAGGCACACAACACGATCGACCCATGTTAATCTAAAATAGGTACATTGAATTCTAAAACGACACTAATAATATTAACAATTACACACGAATACAAAGATAAACAAACACATAACCTATACGTGACCACATGTAAATAGGAGATAATCTATATTTAGTATATTAAACTACCAGAAAAAAAGAATCCGACGACTCCTATACTTCCTATACTTCCTTGTCACTATTGAAAGCTATTAAATGCAGCCTCAAAAGTAGACCCGAAATACTTCAGTCGCAACGATTACTTTAAACTGGCATTCACGATCACACTGATTTCACTCATGGCCCGCGCTCACCGCCATCTTGCCAATAATCGAAACCTGCCTTGAGGTCTGAGGATTGAAGTTGGTCTTGGTAGAACCAACTCGTCATTAGTGCCTCAGTCGATACTTGGTAAATATCCATTCATCATTCACCCTCCCCCTTTCTCAACCGAGTTTGGAATCGGTTTTCAGCCGAATTAGTTTCTTGTCTCATTAACAACTATTAAGGGTATTTGGAGACGATGAGGTGCCGGAATGTTGTCTCTTGTTTGTTGAAAATGCTTTGTAATTTTGAAGTAATCCCTTGTTACAATAACATTATTATTATTATTATTATTATTATTATTATTATTATTATTATTATTATTATTATTATTATTTCTTAACCTGTTTACCCTTCAGGATTGGTTTACCCTCGGATTCAGCGAGGATTCCACCACTACCGCCTCAAGGGCAGTGTCCTTCAGCTCACGGGTCGGGGGATACAACTGGGACCAGTACCTCACCCTGGTGGCCTCACCTGCTATGCTGAACATGGGCCTTGTGGGGAATGGGAAGATTGGAAGGGATAGACTAGGAAGATGGAAGGAAGAGGCCGTGGCCTTAAGTTAGGTACCATCCCGCATTTGCCTGTAGAAGTGGGAAACCACATAAAAGCACTTCCAGGATAACTGAGGTGCGAATCGAACCTTCCTCTACTCAGTTGACCTCCCGAGACTGAGTGAACCCTGTTCCAGCCCTCACACCACTTTTCAAATGTTCGTGGCGGAGCCTGGAACCGAATCCGGGCCTTCCGGGGTGGCAGCTAATCATGCTAACCATTATTATTATTATTATTATTATTATTATTATTATTATTATTATTATTATTGCTGTGTCCAATTACTGAACGAAGATGCGATTACATTCGACTAGCTTAACTGAGTCGCTCAGATCTGAGCCGGTGGTCTCAACACAAGTAGGTGGGTTTGATCCCATGTCAGTCCGGACTCTCTTGGAGAATCTGTATAAATAAAAATGTAAACATTCGTTTGTTCAAAACCTTTAATCCCAGAAAGTTCTACACCGATTGCTTTGAAATTTTGATGCAACGTTGCATTCGAATACGGGAGTGTTTTTTAGGCCTATACCTTTTATCATTTATTTTTATATCGTGAAGGGAGCGAGGGGGTGACATATAAAAGTAATCGAAATTAGTATCGAATCCATAGTTTTCGGGGTCGTTGAAATGAATAGTGGTACTTCGGTTTTCTTAAAGTCCAAGTTCATCTCCCTTTAAGGTGGGGGCGGGGCGAGGGGGGAGTGAGGTATAAAGGTAATCGAAAATAGTGTCCAATCCGTAATTTTTGGTGTCGCTGAGATGAATAGTGACACTCCGGATATTTTATCCCTTAGGAGTGGGGGGCGAAGGAGATGAGATATAAAAATAATCGAAAATAGTTTCGAATCCACAGTTTTCGGGGTCGTTGAGATGAATAGTGACACTCCGGATTTTTTTTAAATTCAATCCTCTTTGGCATAGGGGGTGAGAAATGTTGAAAAATAAAATGACCAAAATGGCCTAGATTATGGATGTATGTGTACATTTTCCAGCATAGCTGTCAATTGAATTTGGTGAAAATATTACTTACTATCTGTGGAAAGTACTGTGGGGTCAAGACACCCCTAGAAATCCTAGGAGACAGAATTAAATGCAAATATAAGTCAAAACGACCAATAATATTGCTGAATCCATAGTTTATAGGACTACTGGAGCTATTTGAACCAAACGTGTTACCCACACTTACGGCTTACTATCAGGAGACTAACTACGTGGGGCTAAGACACCCCTAGCACAATTAGCGGGGCGTTTGAGGGGGTTAGATATAAAAATAATGTAAAACAGTGCCGAATCCATAGTTTACGGCGTCGCTGAAATGATTAGTGACTCTCCGGGCATCGTTTAAGTCAAAGTTGAATCACATTTTTAAGACCTCATTTGTTGGATGGACGCAACTGAATGGAAAAAAGAGGATTCCCACACTCGCACAATTCAATTTGGCTCAATGAGAAAATTCGTTCGAATGAAATCGATTACGTTATCAGAGCTGAGTTTCTAAGTCCGGACAAAGATCCGTACTGTATGAAATAATCGTAAGCAATAAGATACATGGACCATATGGATTACTTAATACGCAACCGCCCTGTATGAAAGACAAAACATGCTCAAAGCGGTATCCGAGATCATTCTTGAGTAAATCGAAAACGTGTTAAGATTGTTATCCAAAATACAGACGCCGACCACCGCGTGAAGGAGGATTTTTGACAAATATGGGGATGTTAAATGATGTAGAAGTTAAAATTGGCAATCAGTGGGTCGTGCCATACAATCCATTAACTGTCTTGGGTGTTTCGAGCACATATCAACGTAGAATATTGCAGCTCTATAATGTCAATTAAATATGTGTCCAAATATATTAACAAAGGAAGTGATATGGCTGTCTTTGGAGTACCTAACTAATGAAAATTGACATGATGAAGTTTTGCAGTAATAAATGGGACTATATAGTAATAGTAATGAGGTGGTTTGGCGTAAGCTATATTAAGTTTCTCGATTCACGACAAAGACCCAGAAGTTGTTAATTTAGTAGTCCATCTTGAGAATGGACAACGAGTGTATTTTGCAAGTGAAAACAGTACGAAGTGTCGCAAATCAACCCGCCTGACTGCATTTTTCGAATTGCGCCGAAATGACCCGCTTGCGAGAACACTTTCCTATGCAGAAGTTCCCAATTACTACACATGGGAC
Source organism: Anabrus simplex (assembly GCF_040414725.1). NCBI lineage: Eukaryota > Metazoa > Arthropoda > Insecta > Orthoptera > Tettigoniidae > Anabrus > Anabrus simplex. The sequence continues at coordinate 144,059,595 of NC_090270.1, read as the reverse complement.
ACGTCAGAGTGAAAATTCAATCGAGGTAAGAGAGGAATTCCGGTTGAAGGATCTGAGGGTCTATTCGAAGCTAACGTTATTGGTTCATCCGAAAAACGCAGAGTGTTTTTACTTACGGCTACTGCTTCACGAAGTACATGGACCAACATCGTTTCAAAATCTTCGAACAGTAGACTGTTACATTTGTGAAACGTATCGAGAGGTAAGTTAGCACCACGGTCTGTTAGAAAATGATAAACACTGGGAGGAAGCAATGACGGAGGTCGCACGAACAGTAAGAGCGGATCAAGTCCGATAACATTTTGCAATAATACTCACATCGTGCAATCCCTCAAATCCTAATAGCCTATGGGTAAAATATCGTGACAGCGTAAATAACGACATTTTAGCCAGAGTGCGGAGAGACAGTCCGGATTTGGATGTTACTTTCAATGAAGATATTTATAATGAAGCCAAAATAATGTTAGAGGATTGATTTTTAGCGATGACCAATCAAAGGTTAGTTCAAGCTGGAGTGCAACCTCCCATGATAAGTACAATACACGCAGTTAGTTCTGAATTGATGAAAGAACTCAGTTACAACGTAGAACAATTGCATCGCTACGTCGGAGAAAATTAATCAATATCAACGCAAAATCAACGGATTGCATACGAGAGGATCACAAATCGCATTTAAACAGGTGAAAAAATAACGCTCTTTTTGGATGCACCAGGCGGTACTTAAAAAACATTTCTTGTCAATTTGGTTTTAGCTAAAATTCGAGTGGGAAAGCGAATTGCGTTGGCATCATCTGGAATTGCGGCCACGTTATTTGGGAAAACTGTGCATTCGGCTTTTAAATAACCATTAAATGTAGCCAAAGAAGAGTGTCCAGTCTGTGATATTACAAGATCTTCGGCGAAGCGCTGGATAAAACATTACAGGATCTTCCGAAGAACACAAGACTAATGGGAGGAATTTTATTACTACTATCAGGAGATTTCCGGCAGACATAGCCGGTAATTCCAAACTAACCCTTGCAGATGAAGTAAACGCATATTTGAAGCGATTAATGTTCTGGAATCGCGCTTTAAATTTATCTTTAATAGAAAATATTCATGAATTAGTATCAGGAGATCCAACAGCACAAGTATTCGCGGGAAAGTTTAAAAAAATTATAAATGGTACCTATCCATTGGATCTGCACTCTAGTAAACTTATTTTAAGAGGAGATTTATGCAACATGATAGAAACGGAAGAACAACATATCGCAAAGTGTAGCCATTTATAGAATGAAATTACGTCAATAAAGAATGGTTGTATGAGCGAGCTATTTTAGTTACAAAGAATGATATAGTACAACAAATAAATGATAGGATACAGAATGTGATACCTGGGGAAGAAATAAATATATTAATCGATTGACACAATGTTGGATCACGATGATAATATGAACTTTCCAACAGAAATTTAAAATTCATTAAATCGCATATATTGAACTTGAAACTTGGATAGCCAGTTATACTATTACGAAATACTGACTCGCCGAAATTGTGTAATGGCACACTATTATGCGTTAAACAGCTCTTTAACAATATAATTGAGGTAGTAATCCTAACCGGCAATGAAAAATAAATCAGTTTTCATACCAAGAATTCCATTGATCTCAAATGATTTGTCATTTTGTACCAAACGATTGCAATTACCAGTGAGATTAGCTTTTAGTATGACTATCAATAAGTCTCAGAGTCACGCTTTCTGCTATTGCGGAGTTAATTTGAAAGATTCCTGTTTCTCACATGGCCAGCTGTACGTTGTTTTCTCACGTGTCGAACAAGTAGAAAATCTGTTCGTGCATGCCCCAGACAACAAGACATAAAGTGAAGTGTATTAAGAATGTGTTTTTATGAAATTACTTAGTATGTAAGATATTTATGTATCCCGTAAAAATGATAAAAATAGAAGAAACAGAAAGAACGTGGTCTTTTAATGCACGTCTCCTCTATTACTGCCGGGTAGGCTATACAAAAAAAACCCAGCGAAACGAGTTGTCTTCAGCTAGTAAATAAATAAATAAATAAAAAGCATTGCTTGAATTTCAGCATGAAGTCTAAACTCAGCAATAAAGTATCTCTTGTTGACGTACATACGAGAATCATTTTGAATACTTAGCTCATTCCTCTAGTGACAAAAGAATATTGCTAATTTGAACCAATCAACAGCTGTATTTAGCGACAAAATTATCGATTTCCTATTAACACCTTCATTGTGTCGCATTTCCGCGGACTTTTTTTTATGTAAGTTAATCAGAACATTGCACTCAAACATCCGTATACCTTCTTTGCTGCAATATAGTGCCTCAGTTATCATTCTGAGTTATTGTGGTGAAGCCGACAGTCGACATATTTGTAGACTGCGGTCCAGGGAGTTTAAATGCAACAATAAAACAGTATATTCCCGTGCTGAAAGTGTTTTCTCTATAGCTTATGAATAGATATGCACTTCAATTATTTTATATTTATACACTTTTATTATGATTACTTCCTTCATTTGTTTAAAGTTATTTACTAATTAATTAGTGAAAATAAACACAACTCGAGTTTTCGGTTCTTTCTAGGTAAATTTTGGAGATCTCTCGTTGAATATTGTGAGAGAACTGATTACGGGTAACCTCAAACGCCTGATTTCTTCTCCTTTCCATGGCGTATTCATTCAGCGAATATTGGTAATCTTGTTAGCGGTCATTTCCTTGTTTACTGCTGTACGAAACTGTTCAAGGTTAGAATGACCAACTTACAATATTGGATTTTGGAAGCCATTGTATTTTTGTTCTAACAATATCAGGCTTGTCTTCAATCTCCCACTGTATGAACGCGTGAAGGAGGACTAGCATTTGTACCCGTTCTTAGCAAGAGAATATAACAGATTGCATGTTTCCTTCATTAGCACATGCAAATTTACATGCAGAAACGTTTAATAGGGCATGTTAAACTAATATTTTTCTACGAAAGTACGTGGCAGTAATGTAAACTACGATAACGATGAACGAAGTCGAGGAAAAATGAGGACGAGCGGAGAATTTATTGTACGGTACAGTTCCAGGTCCGAAGTTGTCCGAAATTATGCGTGCTTCTCAATTACTGCTGGAGTGGCGCTCTGGCTGAAGACTCATGAAATGCATTGTTGATGATAACCTCCCTTATTGTCTGTTGTATCGAAAAGAATATAATTGCACTTTAATTATTTCCGTTAACCCACCTTGAAGTGACATGCACCAAGTGTTCCATTGGACTTGGACTAAAAAGTCAATTTTTTCGTAAGCATCTCCGTTATTTACCGTCGTACAGTGAATACACATACGGCATAAAATAACAGAAAAAACATATTTTATACGTTCGTTACATACTGTCCTTTGATAGACCTACTTTAATGAATATATTAGGTAATAATCTTTCTACAAACGCTAACGATAACTTGACGTCATATGCTCCTACTAACACAATCATGAATGAGTAGATTTTTGGGCTACGTCTGCTGGTACATAGACTGCAAAATCGTCCGTTAATGATTTCCCCTTATTAATCTTCCTAACCAAAAGGCGAACATGAGAAAAATGTTTTGCCATTTGCTTTACGTCGCACCGACACCGATAGGTCTTATGGCGACGATGGGACAGGAAAGGCCTAGGAATGGGAAGGAAGCGGCCGTGGCCTTAAATAAGGTACAGCCCTAGCATTTGCCTGGTGTGAAAATGGGAAACCACGGAAAACCATCTTCAGGGCTGCCGACAGTGGGATTCTAACCCACTATCTCCCGGATGCGAGCTCACAGCTGCGCGCCCCTAACCGCACGGCCAACTCGCCCGGTAGAGAAATACGTTTTAGAAATTGATTTCCAATAAGACTGGTTGATTTCCACTAATGTTGGTCATGCATATTTTGAGGGAGTGTGAAATCACTGTTTCGATATTACTATAAACCCCCAGTCCATTCAGGGATTTATAAATAATATTGCCATGAAACCTACGCAAGGGTAGGTAGATTCTAAATACCAAGTTTGGTAGAAATATATCCAGCAGTTATCCAATTATAGGAACTCAGACAGACAGAGACAGACAGACAGACAGACAGAGACAGACAGACAGACAGACAGACAGAGACAGACAGACAGACAGACAGACAGACAGACAGACAGACAGACAGACAGACAGACAGACAGACAGACAGACAGACAGACAGACAGACAGACACCAAAAGCTAAACAATTTGCAGATAGTCATTATTACCCATGAAACGGATAACTGTACGAACATTTCACCAAAATATTCAATGTACAGGCACGCGGTCGTTACGAGTTAATTTATATACTAGCTGAAGTTCCCGTTCTTCATACGAGTTATCAGAAACTGACTTTAGTTACTCACACTAACTATCGGTGTGACTTACTTCATTAGATATTTACAGTATATCACTGGTGTATTTACTTAAGTACGTAATACGTAGATAGTACCACAAATATAAATATTATCGAATGTATTTGTTTGATCCGATATTTTAGGTCTATGTTATTGACGGGCAATCTAGATACATTCATGCAAAGTTCTAGATCAAGTGCTGCAGTAGTAGTTAGTGTGTGATTGATTCTTAGATAAAAAAATAGAAACACTATTTGTGAAAAATACTTTATTATACGTTTATACATTTCGTACGTTCATTTTGAATAATGTAACTTTCTATTAGCGAAAGATTTTATAAAATAGGTTCAGTAGTTTCACATTTTTTTCCAGTATAGCTTCCATGTAATCAATATTTGATGTCGTTTTATTTTGTGGTAGTAAAGTAAGCCTACATTGATTTTCGGGAGCTCCGACCCGCGATAGGCCAACATATAGTTGACCATGAGTAAAGCATTATTTTCGTAAGTCAATCCCAACTAAATCGAAGGTTTGGACCTGGGACTTGTTGATTGTTAAAACAAAAGATGTTTTCACCGGATATTGAACTAGTTTAAACGGAATAGGCAAATCGGTAGGGATCATGGATATCCTTGGAATATGAGCTAACCGACCGGCTGCAGGGGCGGTGATAATGGTTGCTACAATTAAGCTGTTCTTCAGTTCCTTTATAAGTAGCTTCGTCCCATTGCACATGCTAGGAGGGGTTAAATTTCTCAAAAGTATGATTAGCGTTCCGATTTTTTATGTTAATTCATGAGGTGGCAGTCCAGAGGGGTTAAGTACATTTAAAAATCCCTGTGGGTAATGTACTGCGTCTTCGATATTAGTTACTGTATCGATCGATGTATACTTTTTGATCTGGCCGGGTACTTTTTGTATAATAAAATTGTTTATTTCGTTACATTATCATTCGTAGGTGACACTATTGCTCTAGAACACAGCCAACGAAAATCCCTTTCGAGTAACCTTTCGATTTCAGGGTATACTACTGTACATCTATTCCAAACCAAACCAAACCAAACCAAACCAAACCAAACCAAACCAAACCAAACCAAACCAAACTAAACCCCATGGCGCAACAGGCCCGAAGGGCCATAGCCTACTAAGTGACCACTGCTCAGTCCGAAGGCCTGCAGATTACGTGGTGTCGTGTGGTCAGCACAACGAATCCTCTCGGCCGTTATTCGTGGCTTTCTAGACCGGGGTAGCCATCTCACCGCCAGATAGCTCCTCAATTGTAATCACGTAAGGGTGAGTGGACCTCGAACCAACCCTCAGATCCAGGTAAACATCCCTGACCTGGCCGGGAACCGAACCCGGGGCCTCCGGGTAAGAGGCAGGCACGCTACCCGTACACCACGGGGCTGGTATACTGCATCTATTAAACTTTCTAAATTATAGACTGTTCGATCCAGAGACTCATCCAGAAGAACGTCATAATTACTGCTTACATTTGGAGAGGGAAAAATTCCTTCTCCAATTTTTAGTAGGTGTGGGAAATTGTTATGCGTGTTTCCACCAAGATGAGCTCTCATATTCGTTCGTAAGTTTAAAATTTGAATCGATGTCCATAGGGGAGACGAAATTCAAGCAGGCTTCAATAATATCTGCACGCGTCCCTCTGTTAACAACGGGGAGTGTGTGTCAGAAATCTCCAGCAAATACAAAAGTAATGCCACCCATGATGGCAGCGGAGTTTGTGAGATCCCTTACGGTTCTGTTCACAGCCTCTACACGTGTTCTATGGCTCATGGTGCATTCATATAATCAATGACGCGTCTTGTAGTAATTTAACAAGAGGCCCATTTTTACGGATAGAACATGTGGATCGTTGCTGTAGAGATACGGATAGTGGAAGTTTAAAAGTAAAGTGAGCAGTTTTTCCATCGCGTAAGAGAGTTGCAGCAATTCCTGACCAAGCAACTGCTATCGCTATCTTCCCTGACTGCCTGAGCAAGTATTAAATTTGCGAGAAACGTCTTCCCCGTGCCTCCGGGCGCGTGCAAAAAATAATAATTGCCCTTTGTTATTATTCACGCTATCTACTATAGTCTCCAAAGCATGTCTTTGATCTGGGACTAATTTTCGCACATTCTTAATGACAAACACTGCCAATTCATTGGTGTTATGCTGACGTACCTTTGCGTCTATAGTATTATGTGTACGAATAGAACGAGGTAATCCAAAATCACTTAAACTTTTATCATGTAATTCCAATAGATTATTTTCTATTTATATCAAACCTTCGTTATAAATGCTTTCACTGAAAGGTAAAGTCAAGTCTTGATTTTGCTCTCTGATTATGTGTCTAATATCTTCACATAAATCATCTTTAAAATTTTGCCATAATTTCAATGGTTCCGATGGCTGAAAAAATAAAAGTATGACTACAAACAATTCTCTCAGTTTTGGTGAGAATTGTGGAAACAAAGCATCTTTCAGAGTGTTTTCCCATTGGTTAACGTTTTCTAGCAAACCTGTGTAGTGACAAGCTGCTTGATAGGTCTCATTAACAACCCCGTTTAAAGTTTTTAAGTACTCGAATGAGTTCGGACCACGTACGTGATGTAGCAACATTCTGAGATAGAAACACTGTGATTGAGAAGGACATATACCGTAGACTCTTCCTAAAGTGACTTCTTTTTTTATGCCTGGATGACCAACTACGTCCTCTCCACGCCTCCTTCTTGTAAATTTGTTATTGGCCCATGTATAATTTTGCGGGGCTTCGTGGTATAGAAGAGTCTTTGCGGATTCATCTTCATTACACAGCCCAAGAAACGCCAGCAATGTCGTGTTACGTGGGTTTTCGGCAACTTGTTGAGCCGTTCCTGCTGTAAAATGCACCGTTTGGCCATTCTCTAAGTGAACGGTCAAATGCATGACTGTAGGATACCGGTCGTGGATTGGAAATTCTAATATTCGCCAGACAGCTTCGAATGTACTTATGTACCGGCCATTTAAATAGGTTTCCACTTCGTCATTTGGATTTCTTACGCTGAAAGTAGCTTGGTCTGATCCTTTATTGATATATTTACAAATATATTTGATAGCTTGAACGGAGTGGTAGTACTCCCCATTTATGTGAGCGTTAAACTTTTGTACATCTTCTTCTTTTTCTTTTTCTACCGCTTATCCCACACCTGTGGGGTCGCGGGTGCGAACTGTGTCGCACATGTGGATTTGGCCCTGTTTTACGACAGGATGCCCTTCCTGACGCCAACCCTATATGAAGGGATGTAATCACTATTGCGTGTTTCTGTGGTGGTTGGTAGTGTAGTGTAGTGTGCTGTGTGAATATGAAGAGGAAAGTGTTGGGACAAACACAAACACTCAGTCCCCGGGCTAGAAGAAATAATCAGAGACGATTAAAATCCCCGACCCGGCCGGGAATCGAACCCGGGACCCTCTGAACCGAAGGCCAGTACGCTGACCGTTCAGCCAACGAGTCGGACGTTAACTTTTGTACATATTATCGGAAAAAAGGGACAATCCACCTATTATCTATAGTGAACTACTTCCCCTGAAATTCAACGTAGCGGTACGACCTCCTCGGCGTCATGGCGACTGTAAACTGGGTACCCGTCCTCTCCGGTCTGGGTATCGTTGACGAAACGTCGGGGGTATTTTGTTTTATAACAGATACCGTTCTTAATACATGGTGCTCTCCGCATGGTCCATGCACCGTATTTTTAGTTACAGTATCGTACAATACCGGATCGTTTTGTTGGTCAGGTATTTCAGCAACTATAACACTATCAATTTCGTCTGGCTGGATTTTTCTTTCTACCCAGAACAGCATATGCCGCGCTTCTGCCACTCCACACTTGCAGTGTAACATTTCACTTTGCCGAATATTTGATCTTTGGTGAATAATTTTATGAATTTCTTCATCTTTAAATGAAATGCTCTTGAAAGTATGTCCTGACGGTGGAATGACCGTTGACCAGGTAATAGTTCCGCTTTAATTTCAGCCCATTCCGGATTACATGTAAACGTGACAAATAAGTCGAGTCTCCCATAATTTTGGACGTAATTCATTGCGTCCTGCGTTTTTTTCATGCAGATAACTTGGAGAACCTGTGAATGAAGATGGCAAGATTACATGTTGACCGATATTTGATGGGTCAACATTGGCGTCTTGATTTAAAGCATCTCTGAGATGGATGTAGTCGTCAGCCCTCTCAGTCGTTGTTGATGTGTAAATTCATCTTTCTGATATCATTTTAGCCATCATATCGACACAATATTGACTAAATAAGTCTATGTAATAATGTAACGGAATAAATGAGTCAGCTCTAACCATCAATCTAAATGCATAAAATAGCATACACGAAACGGTTTTATTACGCGCTGAACCTTGCTGAGGGATCGTCAAATAATAACCGTCTTCTACCGTTACAAACATTATAGGATACTGTAATGGATCATAGGAGCGGTGGAATTCAGAGACCCTTTTTAGTTGACCGTCCCTACCGTGCAGCACTATATCCCTGGGACCTGACTCTTCATTAACCAATAGAACGGCTACCTCGTTTACAGTCGGAGCATTATATCTGTCTCTGTGTTCTGTCTGTGGTGTGCGGTCTAAGTGAATAATTAACTTCAAATTATGTGAAGAGTTAAGTTCTACATTTTGCTTAAAACTTGGTATGTATACGTTGTGACTATTCAAAGCAGTCTGCAACTCGCTAATTAAATCAATGTTTAACGTTTGGGCAATATTTGAACGCAACGATAACATATCTGCATCTGAAATGAAATATATCTGCAAGTATTGTGGGCTTTGGCCTGTTGGTGGTAAAAGGCTACCTATGCGATGATACACTTGTCCTTCTATTTTTAAAATGGTCATACAATTTTCTTCCCTAATTTCTTTCGCGCCGAACGAAGTCATTTGAAAGAGGCTATTGTACCTACGTATGTTTGTTAAAAGATGTCCAGATAGTGAATGATTATTTTTCAAAAGATTTTTTATTGGTTGTGGTGGCTCATGAATATTGGGGAGACTAATTTTTCCAGAAGCACAGCACATACCATTAGGTTCATCGGTCCATTTTTTGGCCGAGAACCTACAGCATATCTTATTCATGGCTCCGATTTGGACGGAAGTCTGTCGGGCATAATCATTCTGTGGATCGTATCTGAATGCCAATCTAGGCTATTACTGTGAGATAGAACTCGATGGCGAACTCTACTTATTGACGCCTGCTGTCTTTATCTCCGTGCTCTAAATCGTTGGGAAGGCTTAGTGCTCATTTCCCTTGCGCGTGTTAGGCCGGGGTGAAGCACAGTGGGGACTTCGAGGGCCCTAGGACCGCTGCGGTAGCTGTGAAGGCCCTTCAGGAACTCTGAAAAGTGGTGGCAAAAGGGGCTCTGGTTAAGACGCAGCAGGTCGTTATGCTACTTAGGTTCCAGAAGGGGTAAAGGAAAAAGAAAAGTAAATAAATGCAATGTCAATTTTAATCTTATACCAGTTGTACAGTGTCATTTGAAGTAATTCCACATACTGTGTATCAGTTGACTATACTTGTAAGTAGTACAGGAGACATTATAAGTACAACTTTGTAAACAATATGAATTTATTAAGGATGAGCTGTTTAATAGAAAAAATTGTTAGCGTAAATTGTATAATATTGTATTATAGAAATGTTAATTTAATATTTAGTGCTTGGCAATAATGTATTTTAGTGTACCATTTGCCACCGAGGTAGACACCTCATTTGCAAATAAAGAGATTTTGATTTGATTTGAAATGAGACGCAGGTCCGTGAGGTGACGCAGGGTGGCTCACGGTGAATTCTTCACGGCAGAGTGAGTCACGGCGACAATCGTCGCAAGTTGGATCGCAGTTTCAGTACGCAGTTTACCACGGAACTTCAACTCTGGTTCACTAAAACTCACTTTTTATGTATGGAAATAAGTTGTTTTCAATTTGTATATCTCAGTTTAGCCATTAAAAATAATTTGTATTTGTCAGATGAGTTTATTGTTGGAATTTCTCATTTCAAAACAATTATTTTTGCATTCATAATAGATACAACATTTAACTGCAATAAATTGGTATTTTGTTGCTTTATATTGTACATAATTTCTTCCTCAAAACACAATAGACTATATAGTTTGTGGCGGTTTAGACAACAAATACATTTAAAACGATTTTCAAAAAGAATTCCTGTGTCATTAAAATGGTTTAGCAAAGGGGTTTTTAATAACAACCAGATGAAAGGTTAACAAAGAGTCCCCCTGTGGGTGGGGGCGGTAGAATAACACCCACGGTATCCCCTGCCTGTCGTAAGATGTGACTAAAGGGGGCCCCAGGGGCTCTTAACTTGGGAGCGTGGGTTAGCGACCATGGGGCCCTTAGTTGAGTCCTGGCATTAATTCCACTTACTTGTGTCAGGCTCCTCACTTTTATCTATTCTATCTGACCTCCCTTCGTCAACTCTTGATCTTTTCCGACCCCGACGGTATTGTAGCACTCGAGGCCTAGGGAGTCGTTTATTTTCACGCCCTTCGTGGCTCTTGTCTTCCTTTGGCCAATACCTTCATTCTTCGAAGTGCTGGATCCCTTCCATTTTTTCCTTTGATTAGTGTTTTATTGAGGATGGCTACCATCAGCTTCGTTTTCGTGGTTTGTATCATACAGAACTTCGCGAACACGCACGGCTTCAATGAGTTTTTCTTCCATTTCGAACTACAAAACACAATATGAGCAACCAAAATCACCATGAGTCTTGCAGGAAACTGCGGAAAAGAGACTGCGGAAAAGAGATTGCGGTCCGCAGGGCCACCACGGGCAGCAACTGCGTCACGTCACCCTGAGCCGCAACATGCGCGGGTCCAGTCAGTTCTGTCGTTCGCAGAAACTCACCGTGAGTCACCCTGCGTCACCTCATGGACCTACGTCTCATTTTGCGGCCGGCCTTAGTGTGATTCTGGCCGTCATTTCAGCAAGCCGCTGCGTTTGCTCGACACTCGACCCTCTTGCGCGTACCTGTGAGGTTCTCAGATTTTGTTCAGCAAAACGTTCGGCGCTCGATTCTCTGGCACGCGATCGCGACGCGTATTCTCTCTGCCTTGCAAAGCGTTCTTCATTTTCAGATGAAGGTTCTCCAATACGGCGTATTCTAGAAAGTTGAGACCTTGCTCTTTTAGGCATTTCACAGTATATCAAAGGGTATTGAAATGTTTCAAATAGTTGTAAGTGCCCTTAACCACGTCAGTAAACTATTCTGTTCTACACTATTCTAGGGCTGGTCGCTCACACCGCAATGCACTCAAATTACTGTAACTGGAAAAGTATGACCTCAAACTTGTAACATGTAGGCTACTCACTGTGTTGCTTAGTAGTCTCTTTAAGGTTACTCCCTCGTCGCCATAAGACCTATCTGTGTCGGTGCGACGTAAAGCAAACAGAAAAAAAAGAGGTTCCTCCCCGCTTAGTGTTAGCCGTTAATCATTAGACAAATCCAATTTACTGTCACTTGGTACATATCATAACCGCTTTGCATATATGTAATCGCAAATATCGGTATCCGTCAGCAACGGAATGTTGACATAGGCGCTGGAGCTCCAGAGAATAGCTGTAATTATTCGATGTTATTTTGTTAAATACATGAAGGTAAAGAAAGAAAGAAAGAAAGAAAGAAAGAAAGAAAGATGCAGCGATAGTTTAATATTCCATGACTACACCGTTTGGAACTCATAACCTCATCCATGAATGATCAAGGAAATGCGCAATGCATAAAAGAAACTACTATAATTGTCGAGAATTATAATTCTCAGGGCTTGTCACTCATGACACACATCATATAATTAATCTGAGTATAAACGTTGAAATAATATGTCAAGTCATGGGCAATTGTGTATATAGGTTGTTTTCATGGTTAGAATGATCGTAAGTGGACCAAAATATCGGCACTAATAACATCAGTGATCCTACTACTCCATGATTTGATAGCAAATAGTTCAAACAACTGGTAACAGACTCCGAAAAATGCTGAAGCCTAAGCCAGTACGTGAAAACGGAGGCCCGTCGGCAACCGCTGCTCCCAGTACTACGGAGATCTCCGGGGCTATTATTTTTATACTTCACTCCCTTTCCATCCCTGCCCAAAGGAGTGCTGTGAGCGTCTTACACAACAGTTTAATTTTTCCAGATAGTAAGTTATATGTGTAGCAATTTTGGTTGGCTGCTATGCCCAAACGTACATGCATAATCTCGCTGCTGTAGAATCCTGGAGCTGACGTTGCCATGGTTACGGCCGTTCGTTTCTTTATCCGATTTCTAGAGCAGGGGTCGTGTGGTTCCAATATCTCCATAATGGTTGGTTTTAGTACATTAAAACATGGTTTTCGGCCCCGTGGGGCCTACCGAATTTTGTTATTTACGTCAAGGGGCTTAAATGGGCTTTTTTCGTCTTTGTACGACAAGTTCGATTTCGTCTATATTAGCCTATTATTTTTATATCTCCACCCCCCCCCCCCGAAATGTTTTGAAAATAAAATACAGCCCATGTTACTCATTGGCAATGTATCATTCTATAGGTGAAGTAATTTTTAAAATGGGTTCAATAGTTTTTGAGTCTATACGTTACAAACAAATATACACATTTTTCTCTTTATTATATTAGTATAGATATATGTAGCATCATATGTGGAATTCGAAAACTTTTCTTTGATGGTTGTGAAGACTTACGTGGGATTTTTCAAGCGGCTAATTTCCTACAAAAGTGAAGGAGGAGTAGAAACCCCTTGAGTAGCACATGAGGAGAAACTGAAAATTCGCACGATTAGTCTTTGAGTTCGGGTGATGAAAACTGCAGCTTGAAAATTCAAATTCAGAAAAACATCAGGAGAATAGTTGCGTTATTATTGTTGTACCTTTAGAAATACAGGCTGTGATTATTCGTTCCCAACTGATTATCCCTGAAATGTACAGCACTGTATATGTGTAAAAGAGAACTTACTTGCTTGTTATAATTATCTGCTTTACGATTTTACAAGTATGCATTTACTTCTATCTTACAGACAAACTCGCTAGTGTAGCAAAGATGAACAGTCTTTTATTTTTTGATTTTTCTTGCTAATCAGATGGAGTGAAGTGTAAACTTTAAACAGTTAAGGCAAAACAAATAACATGCTGTTTACTTCAGAGAATTCATGAACAACGACGTCCGTAGGATTGAAATGTGGCAGTAGCTACAGTAATCGTAGGCCTATAGCTTTGCAAAACTCTTGAAATTTTGAGTGATCCAAATAAAAGATATTTTTGCTGATAATAATATAGGGAATGAAAAATCATCATATTTAAAAAAATAAGAAATTGTGCATGTAAGGGTTATAACATTTAGGAAAACTGAATTACTGCAGTGTCCCCTACTGAATACAAACTTAGTAAAGTTGGTTAGAAGTTAGTCTTTTCTATACATTTTGACACGGGTCTCTTGCATTTAATCACGGTTAAATTATAACCGAATACAGTAAGTTATACTGGAATTCTATTCCGCAATTTAGAATAAAAAATGCTAGTGCCATACAGTTAGTCATTCGTATACTTCTTTTCTTATCACAACCATCATCAAGGAACAAATTCACGCTACCCAGAAGGATCAGCGTAGTCTCTTCGAGTCACCGTGCGAAAATAAAGAAACCATGACCTGTCAGATTTGATAGAGCCGAAAGGATCTCTACCTTCTGGTCACTAGGAGAAAATGGATGATTTGGAGGTCTCTGAATAGTTTGCAGGTTGAAGATGCAAACTTCAGGGAGAACTTACATGAGTGGAACTACGCTATAGAAACAGTCCGGAGTTTGCTGAACTTTCTGTCCCTCCCGGTGCATGGTGAAGGAACTGATGAAAGCTATACAAAATTCTATAAATGGCTAAATTTTGGATAGACACTTTATTATATCAGCAATTGTACATATAGTTTGTCTCTAATATAATTTTTCGATTTGTATTTAATTTCTAATACGTGTAATCTATATCTGACTAAATAAATAAATAAATAAATAAACAGATAATTAAATAAAAGTAATAATCATCATCATGATCATCATCACTACCATTTATGGATGATTTAATTATTGAAATGAAGTATCTCGGTAACAATGCAGTGAAACGTGTTCTATCCTATACAACTGTTCGGGCTTAGTACTGAAGTAATGCATTGACATCATTGTCACCAAAGTAATACTCAGTGTAATGTAATATTCTGCTGATTAACTGCGCATTTTTCTGAATGGGTTTCTATCAAATTTGTTACATATAAGCCTTTCGTCAAGGAATTTTGTAATCGTTGCCAGAGTTGTCAGCGCTGTTAGTTTTTTTAATGCGATACCAGCTCTCGAACATGGCCAGTGAGAGTTTGGGAAAACCATCTACTTTCTGGAATTGCCAAGTTGCACAGTGAATCTGAAACAGTCCTCACAACCAGGAATTATCAACCACAATTTCTTCATGAATTTACAAGAGTGACAACGAGAGACTGGTTGGCCAACAAGAATGGAATGAGATTCCACAGGAAACAATAAAGGTCCTCTACGATTTACAACGACAAGTTTAATTACAAATTTAGAAATATGAAGAATATATTATTTTTTAAATTTCATGTGGCAATGGTGCGTTAGCAATAATGGTTGAAGCCGTACAATTATAATTTTTTATTTTAATAGTATTGAAAGGTGGAACCATCCTATATCTTCTTTCAACTTAATAGTGAACTTTTCTGGATACATGCCATATGGGTTACGTAAATTTCCCAACTGCTCTAACTCCAATAAGAAAATGTGAAATAATCATCAGTGCTATACACTTACTGGTTTATTATCGAATAATATGTATTTTTAAATAACTTGTCTACATTAAACTTGACATTACTAGAAAGGTATAAATGTATTTCATTCTGTAGTGCATGAAGTCTATGGCGAAGATCTACTTCTTGTATCGGTGAGCAGGAGCTTGTTTGCTGTACTTCCAATCCAATCTCAAATACAGCGTCCCCTCTCGCTAGTGCAGTTCCAGTACAAAGGAAAAACTTGTCAGTGGAAACACATTATAATATATTATTATTATTATTATTATTATTATTATTATTATTATTATTATTATTCTGTGGTACATTCAACATATGTGCGTAATCATTATCCATCACAATGATAATGATATAAATATTAATAACACATTATTATCTTATTAGAAAGTCTAATTTAGCTGTCTTGTCACTGTTAAAGCGTGCCTGTTTGATTTCCTGTGTGAATGTCATTTTGTCATTTATTCTGTATTACATAATGGTTCTTTGTGTTGGAACGAGAAGAGACGCGACGCGCGTCCATATCCGACAAGCGCAGTGCCCATTAGTTGCAGAACTGCCATTACTCAACACAGCTCTCTCTAGTCTTCCCTTTATAAAATCAAGCGAATCGTTTATATTCACGGCCTGACCCTGTGGCTTGTCGAGCATGTAACACAATTTCATCCTGCTACCCCCACATGACCCCGCAACTGAATGGCCTCATCATTCGCCAGCCACTACCTTATTAAACATGTACAGTTCGCACCCTCACTTGCTCGCTTTTCGATAAAGTGACCCTCAAATAATTCTATAAGGTACAAAAGGAATCCCAGGAATATAATACTATGAAGGGAGAAAGACCATCTCCGTGGTGTAGGGGTAATGTGTCAGCCCATTACCGAGGGACCACGGGTTCGATTCCCATTCCATACAAGGATTTCAATCCTAGACTGAAAACTAAGTGTGGTTCCTTAAGCTTCGTGAGGCCGACTCAGCATCTGCCTCATATGAGAGGTTGCGAACCCTGTCAAAAAAAAAACACTTCATACGGCTGAGGATATAGTCACGTTGGAAACATGGAACTCTAATATCTTTAACCCGCAAGCGGTCGCGCTTTTCGTCATCACGTGATCAGTCGCGCGCATAGATTTTATCCAACACGGTATTTTTCTTAAATAATGATTTAATTCTATCTAGTTTTGGCATCTTCATACGTAAAAAATGCATTACGGCTAATTTCTGATTCTAAAAAACGTTTCTTCAACATGCCTTCATTATAAAATAATATACACATTCTGGAAATGCTTAATAAAAATGTCATAGGCTATTTTTCATTTTATTGATAAACTAATAACTCATATACTGTTAGTGAAATAAATCCCGAGAGTAGTATAGCAGATAATTCAAAATCAGAACCAATTTAGAGCCATCTTTGATAGTCGTGAATTCTTATCTGATCTTAATGTTCACTGAAGAATGTGGAATATTCTTTTCTCATATCTATATCGTCAAGAGTAGGCCCTATCAGGAATTATCTTCTTCTATCCGATTTATAATTTGAACCTTTTGTTGGTTCATAGCGTTGATATACACCCCATATTTACACTCACGTCTCAACACTGTCAACGCCGTAGGTCACATCGTTAGAAATAATCCAACACAGAACTAGCGTGAGTAGTCCCGCGGTTAAATCCCAAATAACATGTTGTTGAAGTCCACTTCAGAAATTTCTTAAATGTCACGTGCAACCCCCGTACCCCTGAAAATGAAGAAATGGCGTCGCTCTGGAAGACTGGAAAGTATTCCAGAGAGATCTACCCGCTGATCTAGGCGTAGAAAATATGGCGACAAAATATTGCCGAGGTTATATATTTTTTAACAGCGGGACAGATCCCGAGTTATGCCATGTGATTAAGATTAGGCAGTAGTCTTATTGGCAGACCAGGGCGCTTAATCAGCTGTGTGTATATAAGGTCATTTCAAAAATATTTAGTTACATGTCGTTAGGATAACTCAGGGAATACTAAACTGGAACAGCTGCATCGTTTAAAATACCTAAGAGATGTATTTTCGTAGGATAAGGATTGCCCAAATTAAAACTGGGACTTTTGGTGATTTCTGTAATGGCTCATTGTTTAGAATACGGGAACATACAGGAAGAAAAGAGTGAGATGTGTGTCTAAGTATAGTCGCCTTGTTGGTCAAAGCAAGTGACCCAGCGATCCATTTGATCACGAACAACGTCCGTGGTTGGCGGTGGAACCATTCTTCAACGGCGTCTCGTACTCACCAATGCTTGCGAACCGGCATCCCCTGATTGTTTCTTAATTCTTTTCACAACAGGCTGCACGGTATAGAGTCACAAGCAAAGCTACACCAAGCCAGCTTATGGATAAATGTTCCAAACAACAAGAGCAAAAACTTTAATATCTTTCATTGTATAATTGCGGCAAAATTCGTCAATAAAATGTCTTTATCCCAGTAGGCACTGGTGTTGGGTTAATTCGCATGAGCGATAAATGATGACAATATTAGATCATTAGAGTTGTAAATTATTTATACTAGTTGGGCAGACTGAATGGCTTCAAGTGGCAGAAACGCCCGCAGGACAAAATTTCCTACATATTCGCGTCTCCGAAAACCTTATTAGAAGTTAGTCGGACGCAAAGGTAAAGCCATTATTATTATTATTATTATTATTATTATTATTATTATTATTATTATTATACGAACAAATAATTCACTGCATCTAAACATGAAACAAATAACACGTAAAATCGCCGAAATCCAATTAATAATGCAAACTAAATTTAGTCAATTAGATTAAATTTTCTAGTTTAAGTTACTGATCAACGTAATTTTATAAACTTGTTTTATATGAAGATTCTAAGAACTGTCACTGGGATATAAATGTATTTGTTTTCAAGGGCTCCTTTAATCTGTTGAGAATTTCGCTACTAAAGGCTTACAAACTCCACGTAATGTAGACTGAGAGGGTGTTAAGATTTACGGGCTCACGGAAGGGTTATAATATGAAACACATTTCAGGTTGTATGAAAATAAATAACTTAACACACAGGCCGAAAAAATACATACAAATGAATAATAGAACAATTTAAATAATGGAACAATTTACATGTATTATTTTTATAACCACATTGTTTTGTTTCGTCTTCTCCCTTGATATTTTCACTGGTAAAACAACAAAGTACTCAACTTCACTAAGAAATGACAAATCGAATCCCAGGGAAGATTAACTGAATAAAATTTGTACGGGTACCGCTTTCCATTAAATCTTTAAAAAATATTTTTGCGTGGAAAGTCCATCCCATATAATGACTGGTAAGAATAGAAATGAATGCAGTACGTGATGAGTAACTGAAGCCAGTTGTCCCTCCTTCTAAAGCTGATACCTGAGGGTACAAGTGTCCAGGAACGTTGTTATGTATTGCAGTGTTTTCTAAAAAAATACTACCCGCAGTCATACCGCTCGACCAGTTTAAGTAAGGAAATAAAATAATAAGACTAATTTCATGATGTATCCGCTACGGAAATAAAGTATCTGTAGATGTTGAGTTATCGGGACTCCTTATTTGTTTTCTATCTAAACTGTGCAACGAAAATGGTAGTGTAGGTGGAGGGGGGGGGGGGGGGGTCATTCCTTAAACAGTGAGCAAAAAACCAAAGAAAAATATATTGTCAAATAACAACAGGGCCTATTTAATTTTGAGATTCTCGATGTTGGCGGTCATGTCTTTTTATTTGCAATTTGATTAACGCCACACTAACTCAGCCAGGTGATTTGGCGATGATAGGATAGGAAAGGGCTATAACTGAGAAGGAATCGGCCGTGATCGTAATCAAGCTACAGCCCCAGCACTTTTCTGATGTGAAAATGGAAACCACGGAAGGCCACCTTTAGGGTTTCCGGTCTCCGGAAGGTAAACTGACAGCTAGAGTCCGAACCACGCAGGCAACTTGTTCAGTGTAGTTACGATTCAGTGTTAAGTCTGAGATTCTGAAGACCACGATATCCCTTCTCCTCAAAATAAACTACAAAACAGCAACAAAACGGTTCGTAACTCTACCTGCCGGTTATGACATGTTGAAGAACCACTTACTTTAATACGAGCCAAAATTTTCGATTCTGTTTGTATACAGTGGTGCCTCATAGAACCAGGGAGCACTGATAGAATAGTTTGAGTTCAGGTGATCCAGGTTTGATGATTTTGATATCCCGTCCCGTGTGAGATCAGGCAAGGCTAACTTGCTGACTGATCACTCGTTGATTGACCTTACGACTCTAGTGTGTCGTGGCATTGAACCTGCTTGCAATCCACCTCCTATGAAGTGTATAATTTCGGCGTTATATTCCACAGTTCGGCAGTTACAAAACGCCTCCACTCGAGATAACCAACGCTCGATCAACAAGACTGGAATTTCCTTTCTGTATTTTAACCATTGCCCACCGGATGTGCCTTGATAGCAAGTTGATTAGGGAATGTGGTGTGACTCCAACTTCTACCACGCATCATTGCAAGCCTAGCAATGGCAACATGTGTTCGTGCTTCAGGCGTTCACCCCTTAACGTCACCGCTATTATATTATCACTACAGCTGAACTAATGGCCTGTGATATATTTAATAAATATGAAAAAAAGATTTCCCTTGTCCAAGTATCTGCTGACATTCACTCAAGTGACGACCTCACTTCCGGCGGAGGCCGCAGGTCACAACTCAAAGCGAGACCGCCTGCCAACAGATGCCTCGACTCCCACTAGTGCCGAGATCCCATCTTGTGCAGTTGGCAGACGGATCAACTCCTTCGTACTTAATGAAAAAAAAGTAAGGAGTTAAATGAAGTTAGACAGAAAATTTCTCCTTATATGAATGAACGTTAAAATTTAGAGAAATTTGTTGTAAATGTAAATTCGTGCATCTCCTTTCAGGGAAACCCCCCACACCATTTTTAACAACATACCAGCCTTCATGCCAACTTGGCAGTACCGAGAATCGAACGCGGGCCTCCGAGGACGGAGCTAATAATGCCAATCGTTCTACTACGGAGGTGGAGAAAGAAATCTCGGGGCATCTCCTTTCTCTTCTCACCGAGGGCCCAGGAAGGTGAAGAATCGGCACTGTGCACGTCGTAGATAGAGGCTTTGTAATTGTAGGTTTATTAAGACGTATTAACGTATTAACGCGCTACAGCTACGATATGGAGCCAAGCTCTCCATTCGCGAGATGATGATGATGATGATGATGATAATAATAATAATAATCGCCTCCTTGGCTGAATGGTCACCGTACTGGCCTTTAATTTACAGGTCCCTCGGCTCGAATTCCGGGCAGTAGCCCTGAAGATGTTTTTCCGTGGTTTCCCATTTTCACATGAGGCAATGCTATGGCTGTACCGTAATTTCCTTCGCACTCCTATCCCATCGTCGCCGTAAGATATATCTATGTCGGTGCGACATAAAGCCAATTATAAGGGAAGAAAAGATGAATTACCATAGGAACAATGAATGGTGATACATCCCTCCACAAACAACTGACGTCAGGAAAGGCATCCGGAAGTAAAATCGAATAACTTCAAAGGAAGTACCGACCCCGGGTGCTGGTGGTGTTTATTGTTTTAAGAGGGAGTACAACTAGGCAACCATCCTCTATATAACACTAATCAGAGGAAAAAATGGAAGGGACCCGACACTTCGAAAAATGAAGGTATCGGCCAAAGGAAGACAAGGGCCACGAAGGGCGTGAAAATGAAAGACTCCCTAGCCCTCGCAAACCTAATAGCGTCGGGGTCGGAAAAGAACAAGAGTTGACCAAGAGAGGTTGGCTAAGGGCCCCGTAGTCGCCAACCCACGCTCCAAAGTTCAGAGCCCGTGAGGCCCCTTTTAGTAACCTCTTACGACAGGCAGGGGATACCGTGGGTGTTATTCTGCCGCCCCCACCCACAGGGGGTACCGACCCCAGGTAATTGGAAAAGGCCTGGTATAATAATAATAATAATAATAATAATAATACATTCGCCTAATTTGAAATCCAATTAATAATAATTTCGTGTGGTTATTTACAGCCCGGTGTAGCCCTTGTAAGGTAGACCCTCAGACGAGGGTGGGTTTTGTCTGCAGTAGATTGGAAACTGCG
The DNA here is from genome assembly GCF_040414725.1 of Anabrus simplex. NCBI lineage: Eukaryota > Metazoa > Arthropoda > Insecta > Orthoptera > Tettigoniidae > Anabrus > Anabrus simplex. The sequence goes on along the minus strand of NC_090270.1, from coordinate 144,038,208 downwards.
TGTTAATGTGTAATGGATAGTGTGCTGTGTGAAACATGAGTCGAGGGAATGTTGTGAACAGCATAAAGACCCATTCTTCGATTAGAATTCCTCGACCAGGCCGGTAATAGAACTCGGGGCAACGAGAATGGAAGACCTGTATGCTGACCACTCTGCCACTGAGACGGATGAAGTGCCTGGCAATTCCATTCGTAGATGTGAAGGCGACACTTAAAACGAAAATAACACCATAATTCACTGCTTCCCACCTACACGCTTCTCTGCAATATGTTGTTGTTTTGGTCGTCAGTAGAGCCCGGATTATACGTAATTACGTATTCTGTTCACATACATGTAGCTACAAGAAAAGCTAAAATGTCGGCGAATCAAACTGAAAGGATCATTATTGCAGGAGTTTAAAGCTACATATTTTTACATATTTAAATGCATAATAAATATATTGTTAAATATTACATATTTTAAATATTTTGAAGGATGGAGCGCATTTGAAAGTAAACACAATTCTTTTTTCACTAATTTCATATCGATTTAAGTTTTTTAATTTAACACTTGAAAATAGTTTAAAAAGCCTGTACATCTCTAATATCTAAAAATAATTTAATAATTTAAAGTGAGGTATTCTGTCAAAGAATCGCATCCCTTAGCTATGTGGACGGTGCAAGTCTTAGGTGTCTCGAGCTATGTCTATCTATCTTCCCTTGCACTAACTTCGTCACATTGTTCTCCCCTCAGATTTAGTGACTCTTCTTATGTGATCCCTTTGGCAGTCGTCGGTTTAATGTCATATGTCAAAGCGCCCTTTCTCTTTCTTTCTTTCTTTCTTTCTTTCTTTCTTTCTTCTTCGGTTATTGCCCATGATTCACTTTCATAACGGGCTACACTTCATACAAAAGTCTTCAGAAACATTTTTCTAATAAGCATATTTGTGTTTGATGAGGTCAAATTTCTTTTCTCGTAATAAGGACCTTACTTGCTTGACCAAGTCTACAATTAAATATTTCTTTGCCAGGCAATTTGAAACACGCGCCAGTGACTTCATGTGAAGTTGAAAGGTCTTTCTCTCTTTATATATACATGAGTAAGAACATCCTAAGAGACAGACAGCATTCGTTGGCCGCAGAAAATTTGGAAAAATATTTAGTTATTAATTGTGCCTCCAGATTGAATAACCTCTCCAGTTTTCACTTTTTACGGTTTCTTTCTTTTCTGTGTACAAGAATACATCAAATAAAGCTTAAATGTTATATAATTTATATTTATTTCATATTTAACTACATATTTTGTCAATTTTACCTACATATTTATGTACATATTCTCATTTTTATATTATATATAATCCGATATCTAGTCATCAGTCCATAGAATGGTTTGATGCAGCCCTCCATGGCACCCTAACCCCTGCTAACGTTTTCATTTCCACGTAACTACTACATCTACTCTAATCTGTTTTTCATACTCACACCTTGGTCTTCTTCTGCCATTTTTACCCCCTACAGTTCCCTCAAAAACTAACTGAACAAATCCTGGGTGTATTAACAGGTATCCTATCATTCCGTCCCTTCTTCTGGTCAAATTCCACAACGTCGTTCTCCTCTCAACGATTCGATTCAGTATCTTTTCATTCGTGATTCGATCTACTCATCTCACCTTCAACATTCTTTTGTAACACCATATTTCAAAAGATGATATTTTCTTTCTTTCTGAGCTAGTTATTATCCACTTCCATACAATGCCACTCTCCAGACGAAATTTTTCAAAAACATATATGAAATTCCTAAATTTATTTTCTTAAGAAAGACCTTCCTTGCATGTGCTAGTCTGTATTTTATGTCCACATTACTTCTACAAACATTAGTTATTCTACTACCCAAGTAAAATAATTCATCTACTTCCCTTAAGAGAGGGTCTCTTAGAGTGCATGCACTGTGCACGGTACAAAAGACGACTTCGCTTGTTTAACCAGAGTGCAGACCCCCACTCCTCAATTTACAGCAATAGCGCTGTCTCTCTCTTTCCCCACGCCTGTCCCGCTCGTTCCGCCTGTCACTCTCTTCCTCACTTGCTCCGTAGCGCTCCAAATCCGAGCCGAGTTGAGCCGAGCTTAGCCGAGAAGCCCAGAGACGAAGCGTTGGTCCGAGCCGAATGGGACCGATGCACTGTGCACAGAAACCCTGCGCCTCAATTTGCACGCGTGAGATTTTGGGAGTATTTCCTAATCTGATATTCCCTGCATCACCTGACTTCATGCGACCGCACTCCATTACTTTTGTTTTGGATTTATTTATTTTTATCTTGTACTCCTCCTCCAAGAATGTGTCCATACCAATCAGCAATTTCTCGAGATCCTTTGCAGACTCAGATAGAATCACAACGTCATCCGCAAATCTCAGAGTTTTAACTTCTTCTCCTTGGACTGTGATTCATTTTTCAAATTAGTCTTTGGTTCCTTTATCACCTGTTCTATATATAAACATTGTAAAGGAGAGAGAAAAACTGCAGCCTTGCTACACTTCTTTCTGGATTGCTGCTTCTCTTTCATAGACTACAACCAAATAAACTTCAACATTCTCTTTCAACCATTCTTCCTTAGTTTACCTGCACTTCTTATCTACTACATTTTCTCCCCTCTTCCAATTTTCGTTATTGTATTTTCGCGGTTCATCAGTGAGGTCTAGTTCCTCCCGAATTATCCACTGATCCTTACTTGATCTTACCTTTCTTCCCAAATTTTATTCAGCAGCTCTAATGATCTCATTCTTTACGACCGTCCACTCTTCATCTACAGTATTGTGTTTCGTTCAGGCTTTTTATTTAGCCCTTGTCTAGATCCCATATTCTTGCATTCCTTTTCTTCAATTTCTTCAACTTCAGTTGACCTTTTATGACCACCACGTGGTACTCGGAGTCCTCATCTGCCCTTGGGAACGTCTTGCAATCCGACACCTGCTTTCTGAATCTCTGCCTAATCATAATGAAGTCTAATTGATACCTTCCTGTGTCTTCAGGTCTTGTCCACGTCTACAGCCGTCGTTTGTGGTGTTTAAACCAAGTATTATACATACATCTTAATTATAAACATTTATGCCTTTCAGCGTTTAGTCTGTAAGCCTGTGTGAATTTACAAATCGCTGCCACAATCCCCTGTTTCTGGCTAGTGGCAAGTATTAGCAAGCACTAAATTATAATCGGTGCAGAATCAACTAGCCGACTTCCTTTTTTCATTCCTTCGTCCCAGTCCGAATTCCCCTACGGCATTACCTTTTTTTCCTTGGCCTACCAGTGAATTCCAGGCTCCCATCACAATTAGATTATCGTCTGATTGTAAATATTGTATTACATATTCGATCTCTTCATAAATTCTTTCGATTTCTTGATCATCTGCTGAACTACTAGGCATATATACCTGCACTATTGTGGTAGGCATTGGCTAGTTGTTTATCTTGACAATAATTCGTTCACTGTGCTGGTCGTAGTAGCTTACCCGCTGCCCTGTTTTCTTATTCATTATTAAGCCAACTCCTGCATTTCCCATGTTCGATTTTGAGTTGATAAATTCTGTAACTGCCTGACCAAAATTCCTGCTCTTCGTGCCAGCGTACTTCACTTATACAAACTACATCTACGTTTAGTTTATCCATTTTCCTCTTCAAATTCTCTACCCTACCACAACGATTCAACTCTTAACATTCCACGCTCCGACACACAGAATGTCAGTATTCATCTTCCCTCTCCGAATGGGGGAATTTTTACCTCCGGTATATTTTCCCGAGAAGAACCCATTATCAGTGAATCATTTATTCATACAGAGAGAGAGCTGCATGTCCTCGCGAGTTAGTTATGGCTGTAGTTACCTTTTGCTTTCAGCCGGTTTGCAGTATCAACATAGCTAAACCACATTATTAGAAGGCCATATCAGTCAATCATCCAGACTGACACACTTGCAATTTTTGAAAGGCTTCTGCTCCACTTTCGATGAACCGATCTTTAGTCCGATCTCTCAACAGATACCCTTTCGATATGGCTGTACCTACGGTTCGGTTATCTGCTTCATTGGGACGGGCAAGCCTCCCCACTACGGCTAGGTCACATGGTTCACAGGGGAGCCCCGTATTATAACTGAGATTTTGAAGCGAATTTTCTTTCTTTGAATGGAGGCAAATCATCTATTAGATCACTTACATCAACTACATCTAACTTTAGTCTATACATTTCCCTCTTCTAATTCTCTAACCTATCATAACAGTTTATATTTTTCAAGTTGTTATACTCCGAATTACGTTGTAGTCAACAATCAGCAGCCGGTCCCACGCGAGGATTCATTCATTGTTGTGACATTCTGTCTATGACAGCTGTTCGAGATTTTAAAATGATTTCTGACCTTTATGTACATTGCGATCCATATAAACCTTTACAATTTTAATGGCATAGCTTTTTAACCAATAATACCAAATGTGTGCAATCTGTTATCAACTACAGAGTAACTGTGGGATTACTCAGAGTAAATCTAGAAAATGTCTTCCACTTGCATCCATACACAACTGCACTCGTCGCACCAATTCCGTGACGTTATCTCAAGTGTATCCTCATTAATGTTTCGTTTAATTCCTAATGGCCTCATGGAGTTCAGCAAGTGACCGCGGGCTATTCTTCTATACTCTGTTCTTTATGGTGGCCCATAAGAAGAAGTGTGGAGGGTTTAGATCAGGTGATCTGGGGAGCCACAAATCTTATGAGATTGCGCGATCGTCGAAGAAGCTGGCTGAAAGTTTTATGGTGTCGTAAAACGTATGGCTTGTTGTGCCATCTTGATTGAAATGAGCCTTCTGTCAAAATGGTGTCCAATTTTGCCACAAATTCTTTGAAGATACACCCATTAACTTCAGTGTTTACCGTGCGGTCGCTGAGAATGGGGCCAAACATCCTGGTAGCTGGCACCACAAGCCAGAATTGAACCTTTCCAGAATGCAGTGTTGTATCGTAGAGAAAACTCGGATTTTCAGTGGCCCAATATCTACTGTCTTGCGCGTTGATGTAGCCTGACAGGTGGGGACACGCCTAGTCTTCTTTTCTTTAAATAAGAGAATGAGATCCCTGGCAGGCACTGGGTTTACCTTTACATTAAATTGGCCCTGCACATCTTTCCAAAATTGAACCTTTCCAGAATGCAGTGTTGTATCGTAGAGAAAACTCGGATTTTCAGTGGCCCAATATCTACTGTCTTGCGCGTTGATGTAGCCTGACAGGTGGGGACACGCCTAGTCTTCTTTTCTTTAAATAAGAGAATGAGATCCCTGGCAGGCACTGGGTTTACCTTTACATTAAATTGGCCCTGCACATCCCTCCACTACCACCGGTGTTGTAAGATTACGCGATACAAAATCTCAAGAAGAAATTAAACGGGTTTCTTTTTGGCTTTAGTAGACCTATAGTAATTTGGTTTCTCAAATAATACCAAAATTATGATAATATTCGGACTGGAATGTTATCTTTGCTGACGGTTGAATGCTAACAAATACAAGGTTTCTGGCGGCCCAAGAATGGCAAAAGGCCTAGGACTGGGAAGGTATCGGCTGTGGCCTTTATCCTGTAACCCCAACATGCACCATAGGCCAGAAGAAGGAACAGGGTGAGGGTAATATAAGGGAGGAGTAGCAGAAGAAATTTATAATTATCAGTGTTTCATTTCGAACACTCAGCTCTTTAGTTTCTTTATTTGTTTCTAAAGTGTTAATATATTACTCATAACGTCTGCTATTAACTGTCGGCACGTATCTATGCTACTGTGTGAAGCGTAAATGACGAAATCATCCGCAAATGCTAAAACTCGAGAAAATGGTGTTATAATCTGTTCTAGATCATTCGTATAAAGGGCAAATAATATACCACTTAATATATCCCCCTGTGGCAACCCATTACGACTGTCGACTAGTAATAATGTGATGTGCAGATGTAATCATTAATGTACGGTAAGAAAACAGTTGATGCAGAATAGAAATAAATTTAAAAGGCATGCCCTTTGAAGCCAACTTTTCCCACAAGAGGTGTAAAGGAACTGAATCATGAATAATAAGGGAACTATTTCGTGTGGTGGAACAAGAGTATATTTACTCAATTATTCTATGATAAATTCGTGTGCCAGCATTTTATCTAGTGGATATTCTTGTAGTATGGAATGGATAGGACATTATTCAGAGTCCCAAGCACTGCCGAATCTCTAACTTACTTGAAGAATGAGTTGCAAATCAACCACCTGATCAATGAAACCCATGTCGACCAGAGGTCTGGTACATCAATGCGATGTCGTTACAAGTCATTCAAACTGGAAGTACGCCGTAATGACATTTTTCTAGCCATAATTGAAAACGGCAGTACCGGTATACAGACAGTGTGGGGAAACGTGCAGGTTATGATGTAGACAGGTGTTATGCACACAGGGTCAAGAAATATAAGAACGTGATACTAACGCAGTCTAAGGGGAAAATAGCCATAATGGACACGGGACCTTTGATGAAGTGGCTACCAAGTTTATCGTTGCTATCGTTCGCCAAATCAAGCCGCAGCTTGCTATTGAGGAGAAAATTATTAGAACATTAAGAAGAGAGAAAAATGCACAGGAAGAAATCCACTGTCTTCTAGATCGAGAAAACATCGTAGAAGTGAATAATACGAGACAGTACAAACATTGAAAGTACCCCCAACGATAACACGCGACATAAACTACACATCGCCCACAACAACAGCAAATCGCTTTGAAGTCCTTGGGAATCCAGAAGAAGATATTACAGCCGTTTACGCGGGAGCGAGACCTAAATAACAGAGTAAATCGAAAGAGATTAAGTTTAAATTTCGTCTTTTACTGAGAGATTCTTTAGTCAAGAATATGTACCGTTGTCTAAGGGTCCAGGTTAGTCAACGAACACGGATAGTGTACACATACCGGAGAGAAACCGTTACGCTGCGTCGAACGCAATAAAGCTTGTACAACCGGGGGCAATCTCCTGCAACGTGCATACTGGACAGAGGCCGTTCCACCGTAAAAAATAAAAATCACAATATGGTGGTTTACAACAAGGAGCATTCTACAAAGACACGCAACTCCTCATACGGGATTAAAGATATTCCAGTGCAGGCAATGCAATAAAACGATTTCCGTAGACTTTCAGCTCCAAACCCTGCTGCCTGTTCATAATGGCGAAAGGCCCTCCCAATGCCAGGATCGTAACAATGCATTTGAAAGAATAATAGATCTAGCTTCCGAAAACACATGACGCCGCATACTAAAGACAGTCCAACCTGCTGTTAAGAATGCAACAAGCCGTCTACAACTAACAGCAAACTCCGAACACACACTGTTACACATACTGGATCGAGGCCATTCCAGTGCCGCTAATGCAATAAAACGCCTACCCAGCGAGGTAATCTACAACGGCAACCCCTTCTTCATAGTGGAGAAACACCATCTCAGTGTCAGGAATACAATTAAACGTTTAGTCAAGCCCGTCTCTCAAGCAACATATCATCACGCATACCGGAGAAAGACCAGTCTATTGTAAATAATGCAATAAAGCGTTTGAAGTTAAAGGGTAGCCTCCGACAAAACGAAGTCGTACATACTGGAGAAAAGTCATGCCCCTGTATGAAATGCAATAAGACGTTTTGTCTGCTTAGTAATCTTCGCACCCACTTGCTTCTTCATAAAGGGGAAAGGCTCTCTCAGTGTTAGTATTGCAACAAACTATTCGCTAGGCGAAGTGACCTCCGGCTACACATAACGATACATACTGGAGAGAAGTCCTTCTACTGGAAAAAGGACAACCTGCACTCTTCGTTTGGTGTTGCATAGGATATGATCTATACTTCACTCAAACCTGGCGGAAGGTATACGTAAAACGTGACCCAGTTTTGTGGAGACAATCATAAAGGAAGACATTTATTACTTTAAACTTACATCTTTTCACGGTTTCTTGCTTGTGGAGTACAGTACATCCCTTATCCGAGAGGACTTGAAGTGTATATAGTCTTTATTTTTTTCGTGTGGTGTAGATTATTGATAGTTGAAAAGTTTAGTGTGGTTAACTTTTATACATGTCGCCTGTTATGTGATCGTCATATATCCTAGTATTCCGCCGCCTCATTCAGTTAATCAAGTCGACAAGGCAGTGATGTTAGAAGATCACGTGGCTCGTTTTATATTCTTTCCTGGATAACAGCGCATAGATAAGAATATTTCAATCGTAGTTATACGGTCACATATACATGTTCGCAATATGGCTAACAATCTTTCCGACGAACAACAATCACATGGTGTACAATGCACGCACTGTGGGAAATATTATCGATCCGATAGGGGCGTAAGCATACACGTTAGCAGAGCTCACCCTGCAGTGCACAGAGATACCCTGGTCAAGAAGCAGAGTAAAATCAGCATTATACGAAATTCTCCAGAGAATCGTCAGTCCAATGAAACCACAACCAATACCGCTACTACTCAAGCTCCGAATATGGACGAGTACAACCGCGATCTGATTGAATGGAAATCAAAGTTTTCTGAAAACCTAACAGACGACCACTTCGACGAGGCCGTTAATGACTTTGTCCAATTCTTAGCTTCAGTACCACATATTCTTCCCGGGCCGAAACACCCCGCCCAGAAATATTACGAACTGAGAAAGAATGGCCAACTAAATTCTACCCAACGTTCGTATAGGACCTCTTCAAACACTGAAAGATCAACGAAAAGGGGAAGAGAGAAGAGAAGAAGGAAGTACATGTATGAATCCACTCAGTTCTACTATTACAATCAGCGGCGAAAAGCCATACGCAATGTGTTTACAAACGAACAACCAATTTGCAGCCTGAAAGAAGATGTATTGCACACATTCTTTTAGGACATATTTTCTAGGCCTAACGACCACAAAAGACCAGAATACCCTCAAAAATTCACTGAGAGTGAAATCATGGAGACTAACGACCTATACAATCCGGTCATATCTAAAGAAGACATTATTCAGGCAACACAGAACATCAAGATAGACACCGCAAGCGGTCCTGACCACGTAATCGTCCGAGCTATTAAAAACAGCACGATCTCAGAGATAATCGCAATCATCGCCACTAGAATGCTAACAACAGGGTTAGTACCATCGACTTTCAAGAAAGCCCGTACAATTCTGGTTCACAAAGGAGGCGACGTAAACGATCCCAGTAACTGGCGTCCAATTACTATATGCTCAGTTATTAGACGAGTCATTGAGAGAGTTCTTGACAAACAGCTTCGGAACTACATTGGGTTTCATGACAACCAAAGGGGTTTCGCCAATACACCCGGTACTTACATAAATACCTCAATTTTGGAAGCCGCTTTAGAGCACACTAGGCAAGAAAAGAACGATGCATGCATTATATTTCTCGACGTTCGCAAAGCTTTTGATAACGTCGGACATGCGCACCTCCAGAGCACACTGGAGTCGGTCGGAGTTCCCGAAAAACTGACGAGACTGATAATTGCTCTACAAGAGGGAAACGTAACACAGATAGAGACACGAAAACAGGGAACAAAACCCATCAAAATTAATCACGGTGTGCTTCAAGGCTCCCCTTTGTCACCGGCATTATTTAACATCGCTACCAATCATATTGTGGAAGAACTTTCTGAAGATTCATTAGCAAGGAATTACGGTTACTCGATAGCAAACGAGGAGCCTAACCTCACTATAATGTGTTTCGCCGACGATACGGTAATATTTGGGAAAAACACTGAATCTGCTGCCGAACTAGCCAGGATCGCCATAGAAAGATTTAAGGAACTCGGCCTGCACATCAGCGCTTCAAAATCAGCTTGTCTTTCTATCAAGAAAGGTCGGCTAACGGAGGAGAATATCATCATTAATGACGACTGTGAAATTAAATCACAGTGCAACGGAAGTGCAATTCGTCACTTAGGTGTGAATTTCATCAATGAAATTAAACTGGATCCACAAGCCGTACTTGAAAAGACGCGAAACAAGATTGACACCCTTGTTAGCTCACCATTGCTGCAATCTGACCAGAAATTTTCAATTTTAAACAGTTCAATATCACCTACTCTTATTTATCCACTCCAAGTTACTCCCCTAAACAAGATACCTCAATCTTTTCTATCAGATGCGGATAAAATATTAAAGAGTGGAACTAAAGAATTATTACAACTACCAGCAGACGTTCCGGATCACATGGTATACTCCGAAAGGAAGTATAAAGGCCTCGGTTTGTTTCACGCGACTTGGGAAGCCAAACTACAGCATATTAACATCTGTAATAAATTATCGCTTGCAAATAACGGCTACATTAATGCAACTAGAAACTTGGAACAAGAGCGTACAATTTGTTTGCAAGATCTAGGCATAGAAATGAATGATCGAGTTATGTCCAAAAATAGCCATCTTCCCAACGTAAGGAAGGTCCGACAGACACTACGAGACAGAGAAGTTCAGTCATGGACGAAGTTGCCGCACAAAGGAAAGGGCGTCGGACTCTTCCAGGAATACACGCCAGCGAACAAATGGATAAGAGATCACCGAGGCTTATCCTGTGCGGAATGGAGAGAGGCCATCAAGATGACAGCGAACGTGTGCGCCGTTCGCTCCGTGCCAGGAAGGTCCCAGGACAACACCCTCTGTCGGCGTTGCCACAGAGAGCACGAAACCCTTGCCCATGTCCTGGAAGCCTGCCCTCACGGGAAGGTATTGAGAAATTCCCGCCATCATACAATACGACACATGATTGCGACCTCGCTGAGGGATCACGGTTTCACGGTGCACGAAGAGGTCTCTGGCCTAGCTACCGACGGGAGTAACAGACGTATTGACATGATAGCCTTTCAACCAGCTAGCAAGCAAGGACTAATCTTAGATCCCACAATACGCTTCGAGTCGCACGTTGGCCAGGCCGAAGAGGTGGACGCCGAAAAGAAGTCAATTTACCAGCCAACTGTAAACTACTATAAAGATAAATATCACCTAGACAATATTTCCGTCCATGGACTCATGATCGGAGCTCGAGGCACAATCCCTAAATTTCTTCTACAGCTATGGGATTCTCTCGGTCTCAGCCGGACACGACTCCACGACATCGCTATCGCCGCAATACGAGGTTCAGTGACCATACTCCGCAATCATCTATATAACATCTGACGAACCGTATTGCAAATCTATTCCTGAGCCTTTTGGGGAATCTTCTACCTGGCACACTAGCAAAGTCAACAGTAACTTAGAAGACAAAATACTGTGTAGTCGACATACTTTGTCCTTGTGGCAGCCTCCGCATGGGGGAAGTTGTAATAATAATAATAATAATAATAATAACCACTATAAAAGAGAATAATTCTTACAGCCCAGACATTTATTCCCTTTAGGGAATCTAAACCTGTGAGTGTGGGGTGGTGACCACGAGGTTCACTTGAGTCTGGATTAAGTTTCCTTGGCTATGGCAGGCTCTTTCATATTTCTTGTCCAACTTCCCTTGGTAAATTCTTGATCTCTTCTGACCCTTACGGCATTAGTTTTGTGAGGCCTAAAATGTCTATTACTTTGCTGCCTTTAATGGTCTCCTCCTTCGTTTAGTCGATACCTTCGTTCTCCGAAAATAGCAAGCTCGGTAGCTGCAGCCGCTTAACCGCGGTCAATGTCCAGTATTCGGGAGATAGTGGGTTCGAACCCCACTATCGGCAGCCCTGAAGGTGGTTCTCGTGGTTTCCCATTTTCACACCAGGCACATGCTGCGGCTGTATCTTAATTAAGGCCACGGCCGTTCCCTTCCCACTCCTAACCCTTTCCTGTCCCATATTCGCCATGAGACCTATCTGTGTCGGTGCGAAGAAAAGCAACTTTAAAAAAATAAAATGTTCTCCGAAGGATCCACCCTCTTTCTGTTTCTCCTAAGGATACAGACCTTCTTAGGCCTCCGTGAAACAGGATGGCATCTATCCTGTGATGTACTAGGTGAATATGAAGTAGAGAAAAGTATTATGTTGTGAGTGAAAGGGACAGCACATCACACCCAGTTCCCAGTCTATAGAAATTATACGTGGTTAAAATCCCACAGCCCAACCAGGAATCGAATCCGGAATCTCAAGAACCAAAGGCCGATATGTTATCACCTACTTCGGACTTTCGATATAAACGCAAGTTATGATGAGTTACATTATTTACACTTGGAAAAGTTCAAAGTTAATTTATTACTAAGAGCGTAGAGGAAGAAAATACAAGTTTTAGTCGTTGAAAATAAATGCAAGTCTCTTTTTGCGAGTGGTGATCATAAATTAAGTGGAAGTAAATCAAAGACTATTTGTCGTTGGAAAAAGTGTTTACGCAAAAAAAAAAAAAAAAAAAAAAATAAAAAAAAAAAAAAAAAAAAAAAAGAGAAAATCGTAGAAGTCGTACGAGGAGAGAATATTCACAAGTTCCTGAACGTAATTTGTACAATCAATGAACACTAGAAAATTTATTTACACCGTTTAAGTTCTCGAGCACTGTCTCAAAGAAATAATTATCACTGAAAGTTACAAGTTCTGTTCCGAAGAACGATGAAAATATTTATCCTAGGATTTCAAGTTCTGATTCGTTTTAAACACGAAGAAATTGTTTTGTTATACACTTCACAAAACGATACTCTTAGCGTAGAAAATAACGAATTTCTCGACATGAAGTATTCACCATGTGAAATATCACAAGTGTTGATTCGTAGAAAGTTTGTAAGTCCGCGCACAGTGTTTGACGCGACAGCGATATATGTCTGACCTAGTCCAACAGCGAGCTGACCCGCAAGGCACGGCTGTGAATTGTTGACTGGGTACCTGGTGTTTTTTCGGTGAGGGGGGAGCGAACTTCAGCACAGTCTACATCGCCTCCGACATGCTGTTAATTCTACGAAGAGAAAGAGACAGCAGGGAGGGTTGGGAGTAAGAAATACTAAACGGAATATCTGCCTGTCCCCATGCTCTGCAGATGTGGTGATAATGTATCATATCGGTGTAATCGGATAATAAGGGTCAGGACGAAACCACAAAGGCAGAAATAGAAGAATGCCTACATGTAAAACCCGACAAACTGCAGATAGCACATGCAAGGATGTGGGCTGGATAAGTTCAGGTAATGTTGTTAGTTACGAACAGTTGTCACGCAGAAGTCATTATCCCATTCCAAGCCGGTTCAGTTATTCGGGTGATTAGTCCATCTAGGCACTGCTGTAGTTAGCGCGGGCCTTGCCGGTTACCAAGGCATACCGCGAAGCTTGATCATCTTGGGGTAGTCTCCAGTTCAGGAGAATACGGCTACGGCCGCCATGGTGGGGGCCTACTGGAGGGAGTGGGCAAATGGCGACGGATCTCGTTCCTCTCTGCCCGAGCCATGGTTCCGTAAACCGGGCAACTACAATGAGAGGTCGAATGGCCCCAGCGCAGTTGGCAAACAGCTGCCCGATCGGTGGTCCCACCTCACACAGCGGAAACACTGCAAGAGCTGCAGAGGGGGACGTTCAGATCTCATCTGACAGCCGCTTCCCACTGGGGTCCTCTCCTGGGTGCTCTCTCGTTTCACTGCCGCCCGTACGCAATCATGGGTTCTAGGTATCAGAAGAGATAGAAATTACTGGATGCCAGGTTGGAACTGTATAGAGGAAGATCCAAACCTCACATCAGGGGCACCGAAATAATTCATATGTGCAGATGGCGTGTGGTCTGGCGTTATCGTGCAGAAACACGACGCCTGGTGAGAAAAGTCCAGGTCGTTTTTTTCGAAATGCTACCCTCACACGCTCCAGTGTGTCATAGTAACTGACAGCATTCACTGTCACTCCCTTGATGAGAAATCAACCATCCGGACCATCTTCCCTACAGCCCCAACCTGGCATCTAGTGCTTTTGATCTCTTCGGACTATTGAAGAAGCACCTGGTTTCTAAGCCATTCAACGACGTTGCAACTATTCAGCATGATGTCATACGTGGCTTCCGAAACTGCAATCAGGTTTCTTCCAGGCCACCATTGATACCTTGGTGTATTTTTGGAACAAGTGCTTGAACAAGAGGGGTGACTATGTTGAATAGTAACACGTACCCTACCAAAATGTATCCTTATATCTGCATGTAAAATGAAGTTTCTCCGTGCGAGCCCTTATTATCTTACTTTTTGAAGAGCGTTTGCCTATCCCTCTACAGCAAATACGGGTACAATTCGGCTCTATGAGCAGAACTCCAGCCCAGGCAGATAAAGGGGAAGAGTATTCGCTCTGACGGAAGGTACAGCCTAACAGCTGATTGCATGGCTTTTGGTTACAACTAGTGAAGCGGCGCGTATCTAAACAGATTTAAACTTTTAAGAGTTTTATTGCGCCCAATGTCTCGTTCTATTCAATGCATTAGATTATGGTGAGCAAACAAAATAAATTATATTGTGTACAAACGCATTGTGCTAAGTAAATACGTTGAATTATATTCATTTTATTAGGTTGTGCTCAGGAAACAAAATTGTTTATTTTGGCAAGTGATAGCTAAATATTCCTTTGACTACTACCTGTACTCTTAGAATAGGCCAATATAAAGCTTGTTTAGGAATACAGCATAAACAATAAACGACCTGTACGATTGTACTGTGTAAATAGAATATACTCGCCCATGCTTTGCTTGCGCCGTTACTCCGCGTATCGCCATCTAGTCTTTACAACACAAACCACTGTATTAGAAGTCAACAGCTCTCGGCTCTTCCCGTGCTCAACATCAGTTCAAGGAGCGTAGCTCTCTCATTGCGCACCCATGCTCTACAGTCTACAGCAGGGCCTCTCAGGGTGCATCCGTCCGTGCACTGCACGGCCCAAGGTGCAGGAGACGACTTCACTAGGTTGACCAGAGTGCAAACCCCCACTCTACTTCCCCTACACCTGTCTCACCCGTTCGGCCTGTCTTCGCCTTCTCCAGCTTCCCCGCTGATCCTCCCCTCACTGCGAAATGTTTATGTGCGGTGAGCGGTGACACTGTTGTATGGGACAATGTTATCGGTTTTAAAACATTCGTTCAATTTGGTTTGAGCAGACAATTTATCTTCTCTAGCTCTTCTTTTCTTTTATATTTGCAATGATACTAGCTATGCCAGGAACAAGGGACCGGCTGACAGCTATTTCAGAGCCTTCTTTAAATTACAATCAGAAATGGGCCTACTCGCACGCAATCTAGTTTTCATACAAGTCAAAACAGGAATACGTTTCACATATGCATGTGGAACAAAACATAGAAATGATCTTAGCTGCTTCTCGATGCAGGTTAGGAAAATCTTCCTACGGCAAATTCTCGTAGTAGCCGGGCTGAGTGGCTCAGACGGGTAAGGCGCTGGCCTTCTAACCCCCAACTTGCCAGGTTTGATCCTGGCTCAGTCCGGTGGTATTTGAAGGTGCTCAAATACGACAGCCTCGTGTCGGTAGATTTACTGGCACGTAAAAGAACTTCTGCGGGACTAAATTCCGGTACCTCGGCGTCTCCGAAGACCGTAAAAGTAGTTAGAGGGACGTAAAACAAATAACATTATTATTATTAAATTCTCGTCGAATTTGAGCAAAGCCTTTGTATTGGAAAATAGATCTTTTTGATTAACTTATCACATAATTATTGTCCCACATATTAAGCATTTGGCTTTGTCGTCACGACTGACAAAAAATATGAAAGTTCCCAGTTCGATTGAAATGGATTTTCGGAAGTCTTTGCTTTCTTCGAAACAGGTTGCTCGATTATTATGTTGTTGTCTTGCGCTTATCTATTTCACTGATAAACAAGCCGTCTATCACCGAACGCTTCGTCGCTCTCAGCACACTACACCATCCGAGTGAAGCCGAGTTGTGTCGAGTCGGACCGATGCACAGTGCACGGAGTCGCTTCGCCTCGATTTGCACGCGTGAGATTTTGGGCGTTTGAGAGGCCCTGGTCTATAGTATGTTGAATGCTACACACCTGGCTTCAACAGGAGATGGCATTGTTGAACAGTGTCTGAATAATGCAATTACTTGTTTCAGAATTGGAGAAGGCCTGAAAGGCAGTGATATTTGCATACCGAGTATTAAGTTCACCCATAGAACAAAGAAAATATATTTATAATGTTGAATTATGACTCACCTAATGAATTGCCGTATTGTCGATTATGAGTTAGATCTTACACATGTTGAAATTGTAACAAGATTGTAATGAAATGATGTTCGTCTTCTTGCCTGAATGGTTAGAGCAGGGATTTCAGGGTGCACGCGTCGTGCAGTGCACGGGCGCAAGGTGCAGGAGACAACTTCACTAGGTTGACCAGAGTGCAAACCCCACTCCACTTCCCCAACACCTGTCTCACCCGTTCTGCCTGTCTTCGCCTTCTCCACCTTCCCCGCTGATTCTCCCCTCACTGCGAAATGTTTATGTGCGGTGAGCGGTGACACTGTTGTATGGGACAACGTTACCGGTGTTAAACACTCTTCTTTCAATTTGATTTGAGCAGACAATTTATCTTCTCTAGCTCTTCTTTTCCTTTATCTTTGCAATGATACCAGTTATGCCTGCAACAACGGACCGGCTGACAGCAATTTGAGAGCCTTCTTTAAATTACAATCAGAAATAGGCCTATTCGCACGCAATTTAGTTTTCGTACAAGTCAAAGGAGGAAAAAAAACACCTTTCACATATGCATGTGGAACCAAATATAGAAATAATCTTAGCTGCTTCTCGATGCGCTTAGGAAAATCTTTCTTCGAAAAATTCTCGTAGAATTTGAGCAAAGCCTTTGTATTGGAAAATAGATCTTTTTGGTTAACTTATCACATAATTACTGTCCCACGGATTAAGCATTTGGTTTTGTCGTCACGACTGACAAAAAGTACAAAAGTTAACAGTTCGATTGAAATGGACGGAAGTCTGCTTTCTTTGAAACAGGTTGCTCCATTATAATGTTGTTGTCTTGCGCTTATCTATTTCACTGATAAACAAGCCGTATATCACGGAACGCTTCGTCGCTCTCAGTGCACTACACCATCCGAGTCGGGCCGAGTCGGACCGATGCACAGTGCACGGAGTCTCTGCGCTTGAGAGGCCCTGGGTTAGAGGATCCCGGGTTGGATTTCCAGCGTAGCCTGTGATTTTGGGTGGGTCTGGTTAATTCTTCTAGCGCGAGGACCGGGTATTTGTGTTTTTCTTAATACACATTCCTGCCACAGAAACACGTAATAGTTCATTCATCCCTCCTCATATCGTTAGTGTCAGGAATGATGTACCGTACGCTCGTAACACTGGGCTTAATCCACGTATAGCACCGACCCCAGGTAATCGACAAGAGTCCAGACAAGAAACTATGAAGATTAAGAATATTGTAATAAGTATGACCGAAGTTTGCGTCATTTACATAGAAAATAGGCAACATTGTACTGATAGTGAGTGAGTTGACTGCGTCGTACAAGCAAGGTAGCCGTCAGAAGTGGTGGATTCTTGAAGATGGTCTTACATGGCTTTCCACTTTTTACTACATGCGAATGCTAATAATGTGCCTAAGGCCTCAGCCCCTTCCTTCTGAACTCTAGACTTTCCCTATTCCATTGTCGCCGAAAACTTAGCTAAGTTAAGAGCAAGATTTTTTTTTTTTTTTTTTTTTGCTAGTTGTTTTACGTCGCACTGACACAGATAGGTCTTACGGCGACGATGGGACAGGAATGGGCTAGGAGTGGGAAGGAAGCGGCCGTGGCCATAATTAAGGTACAGCCCCAGCATTTGCCTGGTGTGAAAATGGGAAACCACGGAAAACCATCTTCAGGGCTGCCGATAGTGGGATTCGAACCTACTATCTCCCGGATGCAAGCTCACAGCCGCGCGCCTCTACGCGCACGGCCAACTCGCCCGGTGTTTTAATTATTATAAATATTATTAACGTTACTGGTTTTTCATCCCACTAACTACTTTTCAGGTTTCAAATCATTAAGCCACTTCTTTTATTCCTTCTCCTTAGATTACAGTCAGGATCTGTACAGCGCAGAATATCACAAATAATAAAATATCGAATTTTACCGTCCCCTAGAGAAGGTGTATTCCTTGCAAGAAAAAATACAAGATAAGGAATCACTCAATCAATCACTCAATCGCTACTGATCTGCATTTGGGGCAGTCGCCCAGGTGGCAGATTCCCTATCCTAGCCTTTTTATGAATGTTTTCAAGGACATTGGGCATTTGTTGAACGTATCACTTGGTAAGTTATGCCAATCCCTAACTCCCCTTTTTATAAACGAATATTTGCGCCAATTTGTCCTCTTAAATTCCATCTCTATATTCATACTGTGATCTTTCCTACTTTTAAAGACACCACTCAAATTTATTCGTCTACTGATGTCATTCCTCACCACCTCTCCTTTGACAGCTCGGAACATACCACTTAGACGAGCAGCTCGTCTTCTTTCTCCCAAGTTTTCCCAGCCCAAACATTAGAACATTGTTTAACGCTACTCTTTAGTCATAAATCACCCAGAACAAATCGAGCTGCTTTTCTTTGGATTTTTTCCAGTTCTTTAATCAAGCAATCCTGGTGAGGGTCCCATACACTGGAACTGTGCTCTAGTTGGGGTCTTACCAGAGACTTATACGCCCTCCCCTTTACATCCTTACTACAACCCTTAAACACCCTCATAACCATGTACAGAGATCTGTACCCTTTATTTACCCACAATCCCATTGATGTGATTATGCCAATGAAGATCTTTCCTTATATTAACACCTAGGTACTTGCAGTGATCCCCATAAGGACCTTTCATCCCATCAATGCAATAATTATAACTAAGAGTACTTATCCTATTTGTGAAACTCACAACCTGACTTATAACCGCGTTTATCATCATGCTGTCCATTTTACAACATTATCCAGGTCATTTTGCAGTTGCTCACGATCTTGTAACTTATTTATTATTCCATAGAGAATAACATAATTTGCATAAAGCCTTATCTCTGATTCCATTTCTTTACTCATATCATTACCGGGCGAGTTGGCCGTGCGTTTAGAGGTGCCAGGAAACGGCAACCCCTGAGACGGCTGCAAACTTCTGTAAATTTTACTCCGGAGGAGTTGAGGTTTCATTTGTCTAGCGACGATTATTATTATTATTATTATTATTATTATTATTATTACTATTATTATTATTATTATTATTATTATTTGCTTCGAGGATTGGTGAAGTACGTACTTGGAGCTCATGAATAATATAACAGTGGGAATTTCATCTGTAGGCACTTGGAATCGAAACTCGGTTCTGTGAATTTTGTTGCTCTTACTTTATGCTGTATGATGTGGAACTGTGTAAGATACTTGATTTTCCATCCCTTATTAGAAGGAGCCCTCTGTTGGAGTGTGAATGTTTCCACAGTAGAGAGATTGTTATATGGTATCTACCACCATGTCGAGAGGTCAGCCGATAACCGGAGAGTACATCACATCCGGTGAAATGTCTGCTCTCCTACAATGAGATAGCTTGTCACACTCATTGAATAGCATTATTATTGAATGATAATTCTCGACCGGATATGCTCCGGAGCGGACATATTTCATCTTGGCGATTCAATCGGCTTTTTACGACCGTCGGCCGCCGAGCTTCACAAGCTTTTAATTTGGTGCTCCCTCATGAAAGACAGAGAAATGGATTTTAACCATGACCCTCCTCCTTATTCCCACAACAACCCATCATATTTTGAATGTTAATGAAATTTCGGGGTGTGGACCAGTATATTATACTGTTATTGTCTTTGTAGAAGAAGTTTCCTCTATCTTCCAAAATTCAGAGTAAGGTAGAGTAGAGTCCTTCACTTGACCATTGTTTAACCGAGAGACAAGGCAACGGCTAAACAATAGAACGTGGTAATTTGTGACAAGCAAACAACAAACAAATCAAACCCGTGCCACTATATTAAGGACCTTGATTTAACAAGAGGACTGCTGCCTAGCTATATTACCTGCAAGTAGTTGTATATTGCTTACTTTCAATAATAATAATAATAATAATAATAATAATAATACCCCTGAGAACCATGTGACCTTGCCGCGGTTGGGTTGCTTATGTGTCACAGTGAAACAGACGCCGAACCGTAGGTGCCCAGATGGAATGGGAATCTGTCGAGAGACCAGTCACCGAGCATTGTGTAGTCCACTTCATCGTGCATTCTTTTGTTTATTTCTTGAGGTCCAGGGCTAGTACCGACGAATGGGATTGCTATATCTATCAATTCTAAATATCTTTGTCCATGACTAACGCGGGCAGTTCAAACCGAAAAATGGAGGTGAAAAGTGTCGAGGATTTAATAACCGTTTTTAGCGCGGGCATTGAGTGTATTTTACGAAAATTGCAAGAACTGTTACTAAATCATGTATTTCATCAAAAATAGGATGATTTGTGAACCAATAACAATATTAATTAATGAATTGTGGACAAAAGTCAACAGATCAGAAAGGATCAGAATACATCAATAAATAATAGCCTAATCAAGTAAAGCAAAATCTTCAACTGTGGAAAGACTTCACAAACAAAAGACAAAAGACAAACTAAAGCGTAGTGACGTAGTAAACCCAAATAGGTACTCCAAATGTACACGGCAATATACGTATGAATATATTTCTGTTTTGATAGTGGAATGTATTAATCCTTTGCTAATTTGACTCTTGATTTACCCTAAAACAATTATTATCTTCAGTTTGAGATAGAAATAATAATGAAATTCTACGGATAAGATTCGTTCACGTAACCTTCCTTAAATTGAACAATACTTTAACAATAATTAAAAAGCCGAGGATTTAACTCCTCGGAGCTGTTGCTTCGGCTATTGCAATTCCATTTAAAAACGTTCGACTAGTTCTGCCAAATCCAAGCCATGGTCATAGTCAGATTACGTTCATCTATACGGTAATCAATGAGCAATGTATTGTTAACTTATGTACCATTCAATATAGACTTTTGTATATTATCTCTTCTACTAAGTTAGAAGGGGCATTTGCATTGATACAAATAACATTATTGATATATTGATGACTTCTTATCCGCATGCCCTAATAATAATGGCATATGGCCTCCAGAGAGGCCTGGTGTAGATCAATCGTGTTGACTCCCGTGGGCGACTTGAGGATGAAATCTAATGCTGAAGATAGTACACACACCAATCATCGACTCAGAGGACCAATGAAGGTTCAAATCACCGACCCAGCCAAAAAATCAAACACGGTACGCCTTAGACCAAATGTTAGCATGTTCACCCGTTAGCCACGGAGCTGGGCATCCGAATGGTTATGCACTGAACAGTCTAGAAGTGCTGAATGCAGGTTATTCTGGAATAAATTTGCGTGAGTGAATGCGAAATCTTTTCCAGTCCATCGAACAAAATACAAAACAATAAGATAAGACATATGAGCTGAAAATACTGTAAAATAATTTATTAAATACAGAATATGTTTCGTTTAATCAAGCAGACGATCAGATTTGTCAAAGAGAAATGTACTGTATATAGATACATTTTGTCGGTTTATTCCCTGTATATTAGTTTCTTGTCCAATGTTCTGGGGATATTTATTTATGGTCAATACAAGGTCATATAAGTGGTTCTTTTTAGCTTTAGTTTATATTTGTTTATTTGTTTGTTTGTTTGTTCCACTATCATGGAGAAAAGACAGACCTTATTTCAACTTAATTTTTTGAAAACCTACCCTTTCATGAACAGGATTTAGGATACATGAGATAGATATGATTTCAAAATCACTCAATGGGCTGGAGTTTTAGAGGAAGATGGTTAAAAGCGTCATCCACACCCTTGTGATTAATGTTCCCAAGTATGTTATGTGATCAACATCCTGTATGTTATACAGGTTTCTTTCGGTCTGAGTGGTCTCGTGTAGTAAACAGACTAGCCTAAGTACTCGTTCATCGTACGGATTTCTGAGCAAGGATTAAAGTGATTAATGATACAAAATGAAATGTGAATTATAAACTCATTAAATATGAATCTTAAACATACACAGTATAAAAATAAACAAACACGGAACATCAATATAATACGATGACGATGATAATTAAAATGAGTGAATAAATGAACTACAACCTACAGTAGTTCTGAAATATGGATAAGCACACTTAGCACTCTCAACAATAACTCTAGCCTCCAAAAGCTTTCCGCAGAATGCTGCGCTCATTCTTCACCTGGTCTGTTAACAAATGAACAACGACTTCACACGAGTAATGATGAATGACGACGGACTTGTCTTCACGTGATCCTTTCTCACCCTTCTCGTTAGTGAATTCTGCTACACTCAAATACACAAGAAAAATGAATATTCTCGACAACCGTTACTTATGAAGAAAATTAAATTTCAAGTCTACATGGTGAACTTCAGTTTTCGATAGGACCAACCGAACAAAATTTGGGACATACCCCTATAAAATGCCTGTCAGTCTGTCTGTTCGGAACGGTGAATCATATCAAAATTAAAGTAGGCTTACCCCTTGTGTGACTCGAGATTTCAAATCTTACCAAATTTCAACTCAGTCGGTCCAGTAGTTTTCGAGCCTATACGGAACAAACAAACAATCAAAAGCGCCCCCCCCGCCCACACACACGCACATGCAGACTCCAGCTCGTTTTTCAAAAAAATATTATTGATTTATTACGAGTTTTCGGATTGGCGACCCGTATGTTGTGTAATTTCTAGTGACTCTTGTTTTATCAAATAGAACATTTCTGCGTTACGTATTAACACATTTTAATTTGATGGAACACTCAGCTAGTTTGAACTAATGTTTTCCACCCCCGTGTGTATCCTATTGGCAGGCGGTGCGCCAGTGACGTCGAGTGGGAGTCGCTCGCATCATCCATCACGGCTTATCAAAGCAGCGCAACCGAATTTTGATTGAAAGACATTGAATTAGCGAACCTTTCTGGGACCGGAAATTACATCGCCCTGGCTCCTCGCAGCGCACGCACAACCTTCTTGTCTCTACCTCCTACTGTTAACTGAGGGTTCTGTCCTCAGAAGAATACGACAAACAGCTAGCTAGCAACAGCATGTCTGTTTCGTTAACTCAACCCTGACTTCTCATAGGAGACTTGATATTTGAATTTATTCTAGAAATTCTGGTATTGTAGCGTAGATTGCACCACGCTTTAGAAATGCGCCTAAACGTGCTCCGGTCCTCCGGATTAATTTTGTTATTAGTATGAAGATAAGCTTGCATGAATATAATCTTTTTCTTCTGTCACCTTGCTGTTGATAAACTTAACCAAAATAGGTACTTGTATTTGTTCCTGTTACTGACTTGTCTAAAGCTATTAAAAACTATTTAAAATAGTATGTGCATGGTCGACCTTGTCAATACACTTTTATAATTGAAAATCCTTTATTCAGACATGTTTCAGGAACATGTTACATTCTCTTCATCAGCGCAGTAAAATCAAATAATAAAAACAATATTATACTTTCTTTTGTTTAGCCCAAATTTAAAGAAATATGATATAATTTACCATGTCAATGAATGAACAAATATTAGTGGTATATTAGGAAAATAATCATTACATAAAATTTTAATATTTAGATGATTTTGGGTGAGAATACCTAAACTCATTTAAGATCTTCAAGTTTTTCTTTTCCTTTTTTTCTTTTCTTCCTTAGTTCTAAATGATTAAACGCTAATTTTTGGACAAATAGGTAAAATTGATGAATGTTTTAGGATGTTTAGGAATTTATCTTTCTCAAAAAATAACTTCGAATCAAGTTTGAATGAAAGATGTACTGATGAGAACCCGTTCTATTAATTAGCGTTTAATCATTTAAGGTAGAAAAGAAACAAGAAAAAAAGAAAGACTTCAAGATCTTAAATTTATTTAAGTATTCTCATCTAGCATCATCTAAATATTAAAATTTTATGTAATGATAAATTTCCTAATATGCCACTAATATTTGTTTATTCATTGATATGGTGATTGATTATATAATACTTCTTTACATTTGGGCTAAACAAAAGATAGTGTTATATTGTTTTTATTCTTTGATTGGACTCCACTGAAGAAGGGAATGTACCATGTTCCTGAAACATGTCTGAATAAATAATTTTTAATTATAAAAGTGTATTGACAAGGTGGACCAAGGACATACTATTTTAAATAGTTCTTAATAGCCTCTGTCACTTTACTTACCCCCTCTGGGGTTGCAGGAGCGAAATATGTTGTACATCTGGACTTGTCCATGTTTAAAGACCGGGTGCCATTTCTAACGCCGATCATGTGTGTGTACGTTGAGTCCTCAGCCCAAAGGCTGGTTGGATCTTCAACATCTCTGCCATTAGCTGTTATAGATGGCCTAGGGATCACTGAAGAGGTGTACTAGGGAAATGTGGAGTGAAGTAGTTTCCCGCTGCTTTTTTCACTGAGGTAGAAGTTGCTATTACATATCAGTCTGCCAAGCCCACTTAAAAGAATGCTCCAACCGACCCTACGAGCAAAATTTTCACGCCATTCATAGCGGGGACTAGCTGAATAAGGAATAGCATTACGAACATCGCTCATACCTCAGTCACTTTTATATTGACAAAGCCAAGGATGAGACTGAGACAGATGAATGAAAGTAACAAAATTGCTCTAGCCTACCAGAAGACATAGTGAACTGTAAACACTAGGTTTCACCAGAAAAGGCATATCTAGAGAATTGTATTCACTATTGGGTGTATCTGTGGTGGTTTGCTGGTTGGTTGCAATGTGTTGTACGTGTATGAGAAGGTACTGTATGTATTGAAACAAATACAACCAAACGCGGTTAAAATTCCCGATCCAATCGGGAATCAAATGCAGGACCTTTTGAACAGAAAACCGCGATGGTGGCCACTTAGCCAAATGGCAGTACAGGCAAAGAAGTTGAAGAAGAAGAAGAAGAAGAAGAAGAAGAAGAAGAAGACGAAGAAGAAAAAAGAAGAAGCTGGCATGAGTGGCTCCGACGGTTATGGTTTTCCGAGCCCAAGTCTACAGATTCAATCCTAGCTCAGTCAATTCTGTATGAATGAATTATTATGATTATGATTATTATTATTATTATTATTATTATTATTATTATTATTATTATTATTTTACTATCGGCTTTACGTCGCATCGACACATATAGGTCTAATGGCGACGATGGGTTAGGAAACGGTTAGGGGTGGGAAGCCAGCGACCGTGGCCTTAATTAATGTACAGCTCCAGCATTTGCCTCGTGTGAAAATTGGAAACCACGAAAAACATCTTTAGGGCTGCCGACAGTGGGGTTCGAACCCACTATCTCCCAAATCCAAGCCGATAGCTACGTGACCCAAACTACGTGACCACTCGTTCGGTTGTAAGAACGAATAAAGCGTGTAATGTCACATAAACGGCAAAGGCCTCCTTGAAAGGGGTGGTGAGCTGTTCCACGTTAACTGATGGTTTATGTGAGTAGCCCCTTTTTAGTAACAAATCGACAGACTGTACCAGTGCTTTGATTAAGAAAGTGTTTCCGGACTGCGAAATAGCCCGTGATGTGGCAAGTCCTCGCACAAAGCAACTGTGAACTCCGTAATCTCTCCCCACGCTGCTGATGTTGTGATATAAGAATTCACACAGAGAGGCATTCCATGTGATAATATAGCCACTGATTCAAGCAGCTAAAATGTTCACATTGATGATTCAATCTTTTGACTGCGAGAAAGGCGGTATACAGACTGAGCTTGTGACATGAAAAATATTTCCAAAACGAAAAGATTAAAATTATTGCGGTCTGTGCTCGCAGTTCTCGTACTAAGTTGATAAAGAGAAAATACATTTATTATGATTACTAAATACATAATAAATAGAGCTGCTTGAATCTTATTTTCGAGTTTCCTCGTGTCACAGAATACCATTCCGTCCATTTCTGGACAAACGATAAGACTTGAATCATTGCAAGCACTTAAATACAAATACAAACCAGCAGGTTTTGCAAATGTGGTGATGTATTCTTATAGCCAGAGTTGGGAAGTAACTGAGTAAAAGAAATCGAATTATTTGTAAATATTACATTCTTAGTAATATTTACTTGTAATTTACTTCTTGAAAAAAATAGTATCGTTACGTTCTAGTAATCGTTACTTTCTATTGAAATGAAATGAAATGTCGTATGGCGTTTAGTGCCGGGATATCCCAGGACGGGTTCAGTTCGCCAGATGCAAGTCTTTCTATTTGACACCCGTAGATGACCTGCGCGTCGTGATGAGGATGAAATGATGATGAAGACAACACATACACCTAGCCCCCGTTCCATTGGAATTAACCAATTAAGATTAAAATCACCGACCCGGCCGGGAATCGAACCCGGGACTCTCTGAACCGAAGGCCAGTACGCTGACCGTTCAGCCAACGAGTCGGACGTTACTTTCTATTAATCGTTACTTTCTAATAATCGTTATATTTTAGTAATCGTTAATTTCTAGCAATCGTTACATTCTAGTAACCGTTACTTTCTAGTAATCGTTACTTTCTAATAATCGTTACATTTTGCTAGTGGCTTTACGTCCCACTGACACAGATAGGTCTTATAGCTACGATGGGGTAGGAAAGGCCTAGGAGTTGGAAGGAAGCGGCCGTGGCCTTAATTAAGGTACAACCCCAGCATTTGCCTGATGTGAAAATGGGAAACCACGGAAAACCATTTTCAGGGCTGCCAACTGTGGGATTCGAACCCACTATATCCCGGGTGCAAGCTCACAGCCGCGCGCCCTTAACCGCACGGCCAACTCACCCGGTAATCGTAACTTTCTGTAATTCTTACTTTCTGATAATCGTTACTTTCTAGCAATCAGTACTTTCAAGTAATCGTTTCTTTATAGTAATCGTTACCTTCTAGCAACTATTACTTTCTAATAATCGTTACATTCTAGTCAACGTTACTTTTTAATAATCGTTACTTTCTAGTAATTGTTACTAATTGTTTCTTTGTAATAATCGTTACATTCTAGTAATCGTTCTTTTCTAATAAGCGTTACATTCTAGTAATCGTTACTTTCTAACAATCGTTATATTCTAATAATCGTTGCTTGATAGTAATCGTTACATTCTAATCGCTACTTTCTAGTAGTGATATACACTGACTTAGCAAATGTCATGGGATAGTCGCCTAATAGCGTGTGGGGCCCCCTCTGGACCTACGACCTGCGGTGAGACGCCGTGGAAGTGAGTCGACAAGTCCCTGGTAGTCCTCCGGACGCAGCTGTCAGCAAATCGTTTGCACAGCGGCCGCCAATGCTGGTCTGTTCGTGGGTGCAGGATCCATGGCACGGAACCTGCGTTCCAGGACATCCCAGATATGCTCGATAGGGTTCATATCGGGGCTCCTGGGTGACCATGGCAGTCGTTGGACCTCCGCTGCATGTTCCTGAAACCATTCCCGGGCGACGTGGGAGCGATGTGGCGGTGCGTTTTCATCTTGAAACACCGCAGAACCGTCTGGGCGCTGGAAGGCCAAAAATGGGTGGAGATGGTCTCCGAGCAGCTCAACATACCGCGTACCATTCAAAGTCTCTTCCAGAAAAACTAGGGGGCCCATTCCATACCAGGAAAATGCACCTCAGACTATAAGAGACATCAGCGCCCTGGACCACACCTTCGAGGCAGGCGAGATCAATCGCTTCATGTGGTCTGCGCCATACACGGTGCCTCCCATCGGCATGGAGCAGTTGAAATCGTGATTCGTCCGACCATATCACGTTACGCCATTGTTCCAGCGTCCATCGCTGGTGACTGGCGACAACGGTGCCTCCCATTGGCATGGTGCAGTTGAAATCGTGATTCGTCCGACCATATCACGTTACGCCATTGTTCCATTGTCCATCCCTGGTGACTGGCGACAAATGCGCGTCGTTGTGCCCGATGACGTTGGGTTAACAGTGACACCCATGTCGGCGCCGGCTCCCATACTCCATAGAACCCATGTTCCTACGGATTGTCCACTGGGAGACGTGCCTAGTACTGCCTGTGTTGAACTGAGTCGTGATTTGTTGCACGGTGGCCCGTCTGTCACTATTGACAATCCGTCTCAGATGTCGCCGGTCACAGTCATCGAGGGTGGT
Organism: Anabrus simplex; assembly: GCF_040414725.1. NCBI lineage: Eukaryota > Metazoa > Arthropoda > Insecta > Orthoptera > Tettigoniidae > Anabrus > Anabrus simplex. Next base: position 144,010,100 of record NC_090270.1, on the reverse strand, counting down.
TGGACGGCCGGTCGTTCGTCTGTTGTGGACGGTGACACCCGCATTCAACCATTCACGATACACCCTGGACACGGTTGATCGTGTGAAGCCGAATTCCCGCGCCACTCCCGAAATCGCACTTCCCATCCGTCGGCCACCGACCACCATACCCCGTTCGGACGGTGTCAGCTCACGACGACGTTCCATGTTACACCTGTCACATGCACGGCCACTGTTCACAAGGTCTCCTATACAACTGTCGCTGGCACAGGGGGCTTGTGAAGCGCAGACAACACACCTGCGCATCAGTGCTCCGCTATCCCATGACATTTGCTCAGTCAGTGTACATCGCGCGAAAACATTAATGAAGATAATGTTTGTTTATTTCTATTGCAGAAGAACCAGGTAATTCACCACTTCTGGATTGAGGTATTTTCTTATCTCCCCAGTACTTCCAAAGACATCAGTCTTATACCAACGATGTTCTTAAAATTAACCACAGGTACCTCTTTACGTGCCCAATAGAGCGTCTTTTCAGTAAAAGCAAAGCTGTACTTTCTCCCAAAGACATCGAGGCTTAGCGATGACAATCTTAAGAACCGATTAATTGATTTGCAAAGTAAATGGCAAATTATTAGAAACGCTTAAAAGTGATTGACTATAATAAAGAATTATGTTCTAAGTTCCAAGATGTAATGTTTTTCACACCTAGTAAATAGAATGGAGTACTCCCATCCCCTAGTTCCGGATCGTCTGAAACTAGGGAGAGAGCATTCCGTTATTGCAGTTAATTAAATTTTGATACATGCATTACATCCTCCTCTTATTGTATGACTACTGCTACACTAAATATTATTTTGTCCTAGACGTTAGCAATGCCATATTATCTAGGACAACATGTATCTTTCCTTTGCTTACTGAATGCTTCCTTTTGTGTCACGAGTCTTTCGGAGTATCCTACAATTAACAACATACCTTACTTAACGGCTGATTTATGAATAGAAGATAATGATACGACTATACAACAATTTATATATTACCACATTTGATATCATATTTAACCTACTAGCAATGTGGTAGATACAATTTCAAGAAAGCAGACTGGTCAAAATTCTCAGCTGTACTGGATGATATGGTCCACAACATCAAACCAGTTCTTGAAGCATATGAACAGTTTACTGAGGCTGTTAAGAAAAGTTCTCGTAAATCTATTCCCTGTGGATGTCGCAATAGTTACATCGAAGTTCTTAATCTGGATGCAGTCTCGTAACTACAGGACTACTACAAGCTATTCGAACAGAACCCAATGGGCGAGGAAACTATTAAAGCAGCACACACCCTCACTTCCCTAATAGCCTCATCGAAAAGAGAGAGCTGGTCAAAATTAATGGAAGAATTGGATATGACGCAGAGCAGCCAAAAGGCCTGTAGACTCCTAAAAGAGCTGAGCAGAGATCCAAACACGAGTAACACACATTCTTCTGTTACAGCCTATCAGATTGCCCACCAACGTCTCATGAATGACAAAATAAAACAAGAAGCCAAAACCCAGAGATTTATGTTGAAAGTACCTACAGGTATGGATGAAGAAACATCTGAGCTCATGCAACATTTCAATTTCACTGAGTTGGAAAACTTAATAATCAAGTGCAAATCAGGTAAAGCTGCAGGTTTGGGTGATATGCGAGTTGAGCAAATAAAGAACTTTGAAAGAAACACGAAAGAATGGTTGCTACAGTTTTATAATAACTGCCTGGAGATGTATAAGATACTAACATTCTGGGGCAAAGCACGTGTAATTGCTGTTCTGAAGCCAGGAAGGGACAGCAGAGACCCCAGGAACTACAGACCAATATCTCTCCTGTGTCATCTATGTAAGATTTTAGAAAGGATGATACTCAATAGACTCATTCAGACTATCAACGAAAACATCATTTCACAACAGGCAGGCCTTAGACCAGGCAAGAATCCTGTTGCACAAGTTCTCAACCTCACGCAGTACATTGAGGATGGTTTTGAAAATCAACAAATTACAGGAGTAGCTTTCATTGACCTCGGTGCTGCATATGATAGAGTGAACCACCGTATACTGCTTTATAAGATCTTTACACTCACGAAAGATTCAAAACTTACCAGATTGATGTGAACCATGTTGCAGAGCAGCAGGTTTTTGTTGACTTTCAAGGACAAAGAAGCAAAACAGAAAAATGGATTGCCCCAAGGAAGTGTACTGGCTCCATTGCAATTTAATATTTATACCTATGACCAATCACTCCCTAACTAAAGAATTTTCATATATGAAGACGACCTTGCATTAGCTTGCCAGAGTGCCACTTTTGAAGAGGTAGAACTCACTCTTGACAGAGCTCTGAAGGAATTAGACACATATTACAAGGCTAATCACCTAAAACCGAATCCATCGAAATCTCTGCTTTGTGCTCTCCCCTCAAGAACAGAGAGGTGTCAAGGAAATTACATGTCACCTGGAATGGAACCGCTTTGGAACATTCTTTCACCGCAAAGTACCTAGGGGTAACGCTGGACCGCTTCCTCACTTTCAGAAAACACTGTTCCAACATCAAATACAAAGTCAGTGCCAGAAACAACATCCTGAGGAAGCTGAGAGGTACAAACTGGGGTGCAAAGCCACAAATTCTCAGAACCACTGCATTGGCTCTGTGTTACTCTGCTGCAGAATACGCATCCCCTCTGTGGTATAGATCATCCCACGCCAAGACTGTGGATCCTGTCCTGAATAAAGCTTGTTGATTAATCACAGCATGCCTGAAACCTACCCCTGTTCAGAAGCTATACTGTGTTGCTGGCGTTTCACCTCAAGGTATTCGTCGAGAAGTCGCTGCTGATCAAGAACGACTGAAGGTTGATGACGTTGAAGTTCACCCCGCTGTTTGGTCATCAACAATCTCAGTCTAGGCTGAAATCCAGGAAAAGTTTCCTCCAGACATCAAAGCCCTTGAAAGGACCACCAGATCAGGCAAGACTTTCCTTGTGGAAATCTAAGCAGCAAGAATGGATGGAGCCGCGTGAACAACTTCCGGCTGGCTAAAATGAAAACTGGAGTGTTTATAGGTCCTTTAACCAATTACGAACTCGTGTCGGCAGGACTAAGTCCTCACTTAAGTTATGTGGCTTCACATCAGAGGAGAGCAAGTGCGACTGCGGTGAAGAACAAACAGTGAACCATGAATCAATGTCCTCTCTGTCCATTTAATGCTTGCTGATGACAATGCCCTGGGTGTGGCTTAGTTTTGGAAAAACACTATCTAGACGTACAGTAAATTTGGTCAGTTTCCTTTGTCTGTTAATTTTTGTAAATAGTTTAATTATTTTTTAACTGTATGATTAAGTATGCTTCTGACGCGAGTAAATAAATAAATAAATAAATAAATAAATAAATAAATAATATTCATTATTCTAGGACACCCAGGCCTTTTCGCCATCTTATCCTTATCCTTCATTATTTTCGTTTGTATGTTTTTTGATTTTTCAAATGTCCTTTTCTAACACTTTGCTATTCTTCCCGGTGTAATGCACTCTTTATTTAATAGTTTAACAATAAATAACAATCGTTTAACAGAATATGCGCGGTTTTTATTGCGATAGAACTATTTTTCACGCAAATCTTGGATGCAATCCTCGTAGATATACTTTTATTTCTTTGTCAAATTATTAGCATTGGTCTTCGCATTGGTAGTCTTATCGTCGGATATGTAACTTACTGTTTTTTGTGGTGATAACTACATCATCATATAAAAAATTGCCCTGATCCATGGCTAAATGGTTAGCGTGCTGACCTTTGGTCACAGGGGTCCCGGGTTCGATTCCCGGTAGGGTCGGGAATTTTAACCATAATTGATTAATTACCCTTGCACGGGGAATGGGTATATATGTCTTCATCATTACTTCATCCTCATGACGAAGCGCAGGTCGCCTACGGGAGTTAAATCAAAAGACCTGCACCTCGCGGGCCGAAGTCCTCGGACACTTCCCGGCACTAAAAGTCATAAGCCATTTCATTTTTTTTCATATGAAACATTAATTTCCGAGAAGGAAACTAAAATTTAAGTTCATCGATTGCAAATGTTATAATCATTTAAGCTCTTCCGGCCTTATCAGTCGTGAAATTACCAGCTCCCCTCCCCCCCCCCCCCCCCCAAATGTATGAGTGAGCTGATCAGTTGGATTGCTAGACCTTTCCAAGACGCTGGCGACTAGTGCGCTGATGAGACACTTCAACATGCCTCATCATCTCTGGTGGGATAGCAAGAGCATCTCCATATAACGTATTTGCCAAACTCCAAAAGCCTACAAACGCAGGGCTTATTGATGTGGATTGTCCAGCTCACATTTCAAATAACCGTCTGCAACTGTAACTTTACTGATTCTCGCTGCCTCACAATTTCGCGTCATTTGTAATATTTAAACACCTGCACTAAACTTGAACTTCTTTGAAATAAATAAATAAATAAATAAATAAATAAATAAATAAATAAATAAATAAATAAATAAATAAATAAATAAATAAATAAATAAATAAATAAATAAATAAATAAATAAATAAATAAATTGTGATAATCTGAAATGTCGTCCGACTCGTTGGCTGAATGCTCAGCGTACTGGCCTTCAGTTCAGAGGGTCCTGGGTTCGATTCCCGGCCGGGTCGGGGATTTTAACCTTCATTGATAAATTCTACTGGCTCGGGGGATGGGTGTTTGTGCTGTCCCCAACATCCCTGCAACTGACACACCACACACAATACTAACCACCACCACAATAACATGCAGTTACCTACACATGGCAGATGCCGCCCAACCTCATTGGAGGGTCTGCCTTGAAAGGACTGCACTCGGCTAGAAATAGCCACACGAAATTATTATAATATCTCAAATGTCCAAAATTTGGGCGCAAGGAATTCACCAAAATTGATCCCTAGAATTTAGATAGAGCATTATTAATTTCCTCTCCTGTCCCAGGGCGTGTACATAAAGTTGTGTTTTAGTACATCCATTATTGGCGTGGAAACGGTAAACCGAGCTCGATAGCTGCAGTCACTTAACTGCGTTCAGTATCCAGTATTCGGGAGATAGTGGGTTCGAACCCCACTGTCAGCAGCCTTGAAGATGGTTTTCCGTGGTTTGTCATTTTTACACCAGGCAAGTGCTGGAGACGGCTGCTTCCTTTCCACTCCTAGCCCTTTCTTGTCCCATCGTTGCCATAAGACCTGTCTGTGTCGGTGCTGTGTGAAGCAACTTGTAAATAAATAAAAAAAATGGAAATGATTAAACAGATGGGAACTGCACAAAGGCTGTCTACCTCTAACGAAACCTGCACAATGAATTGGGATGAGCTAGTTATATTCTAACGTGACATAATCAACGAAGATCAAATTCAGCAAATTCTTGTAACAAACATACGTCAAAACAATAAATCTTAAGACTGGAAAGATTCTCTCCTAATACATTCATATATAAACAAAAGCTTAATAAAAATGTAATTGGATTTTACGTCCCACTAACTACTTTTGACGGTATTTAGAGACGCCGATGTGCCGGAATTTTGTCCCGAAGGAGACTTTTACGTGCCAAAAATCTGCCGACACGAGGCTGACATATTTGAGCACCTTCAAAAACCACAGGACTGAGCCAGGATCGAATCTGCCAATTTGGAGTCAGAAGGCCAGCGCCTCAACCATCCGAGCCACTAAGCCTGGCAAACACAAATCTAAAGCTGAAATGAATATATTGAGCATGAAGCATTATGATCTACTACTATTTGTAACAATCGGATATATTATTATTATTATTATTATTATTATTATTATTATTATTATTATTATTCTTTATCTGTTTACCCTCCAGGATCGGTTTTTCCCTCGGACTCAGCGATGGATTCCCCTTCTACCGCCTAGGGCAGTGTCCTGGGGCATCAGACTCTGGGTCGGTGATACAACTGGGGAGGATGACCAGTACCTCTCCCAGGTGGTCTCACCTGCTATGCTGAACAGGGGTCTTTGTGGGGAATGGGAATAGTGGAAAGGATAGAGAAGGAAGAGGTAAGGAAGCGGCCGTGGCCTTAAGTTAGGTACCATCGCGGCATTTGCCAGGGGTAGAAGTGGAAAACCACGGAAAACCACTTCCAGGATGGCTGAGGTGGGAATCGAACCCACCTCTACTCAGTTGACCTTCCGAGGCTGAGTGGACCCCGTTCCAGCCCTCGTACCACTTTTCAAATTTCGTGGCAGAGCCGGGAATCGAACCCGGGCCTCTGGTGGTGGCAGCTAATCACACTAACCACTACACCACAGAGGCGGACACAATCGGATATACAACGGCGAAAAATGATAACGCAACACACACTTCACTACTTGGTGAAACATACACAATTTTCAGAGATTGTTTTGCCGACTTGTGGCATCTTTTGTTATCCGAACTCACTTGGTCAACACTTGTTGTTTATTAGATTTGTAAAATCTAGAGAGGGTCTCATTTCACGCCTTTTCTTTCTTTTGCAGATAGTGTTATTCTTCAAGAGGCTTAACTCTTCCATTTCTCCTCCTGTTAGTGTTAAGGGAGGGTGGCTATGCAGTTTAACTTAGCCTTCAAATAATAATATTCTCGTTTTCTTTACTAACACCTTTCAATAAGTAATCCAGATTAATGACGATACTATGGTGAATGACAACAGCCTTTAATTACTTCGAACTAAGAACTCATTTTATCATTATTTCTCACTACAGCCTAGTTTTTCTTCATAAATGCCAGTGATTAATTTTTATGATATCGCTGGCCAATCTGCAAATTCAAATTTGTAATCAGAGTTTTTAAAACCCGTGGAAATAATATTTTCCAGTTCTGAACGTCCTGCTGTGGTTGCAACGTGCTCCACTCCATGATTTGGCTTCATCCTCTTCTACTAACTAGATTAGACTTCCACAAAGCAATATTTAATTCTGGTGGTCGTCATCTGGCGGTATTTCTCTGTACTTATCCCCCAGTGGAATCTGAGTGAACCAGCCGGGGCAGATTGCGATTAAAACCACGGCCCATAAAAGTCCAATAAACATGGGCAGAAAGCTACTACCCCCCTTCCCTTCCTCCTGTTCTCTCGAAATGATAGACTACGATAAATCAGGCTCCAATAAACCGTTTGTGGCTTTTGATTCTTATTTCGTTCTTTTTTTTGTTGTTATTCTCTCTCTATACTTCATTCCTGGACGTGACGCAATCAGCGGTGAGCAGATGTCACCCTTGGGATCTGGGCGCTAGGACAGTGGTAATTGTACTCTGACTATTATTGATTACAAGTGATAGGGGTGGGGGGTGGATGAGCGTCTGGGGAGCTGAGTCGACTCTGCTCACGGGGAGGTAATGACCCCACCCCTCTATCTCACCAGACTGATGGAAAGACCTGCATTGTCCTGCTCGTCCGCTACAATAACTTATTATTTCTATTATACACACCATCCCGTGAGGACCAAACGCTCTCAAAGGGTTACCGGGTGAAAAACAACTTCTGTTCAAAAGGCGATGCTCCAGAATCACTCGTGTGGGAGAAAGGGTGAGCATTGCTGCGCACTAAATCTGGAGCAAGGGAATATAAAAACATGTCTCCTCTTGAGGAATAAAGAGATTTAATAATTGATAATGAATAATGGAAGGAGGATGAGAGATGAAGGGAAAGATTTACGAGACCTTGCGTAAATATAATAATAATAATAATAATAATAATAATAATAATAATAATAATAATAATAATAATAATAATAATAATAATACCTTGCCTGGGTATCCAACTTCTGTACGTTTTTTTCTTACAAGTTGCTTTACGTCACACCGATACAGATAGGTCTTATGGTGACGATGGGGCAGGAAAGGGCTACGAATGGGAAGAAAGCGGTCACGGCCTTAATTAAGGTACAGCCCCAGCATTTGCCTGGTCTGAAAATGAGAAACTACAGAGAACCATCTTCAGGGCTGCCGACAGTGGGGTTCGAACCCACTATCTCCCGAATACTGGATACTGGCCGCACTTAAGTGACTGGAGCTATGGAGCTCGGTACTCATGTATAGTTTATTGACGTCTAGACTAGCTATAAGAGTATGAAAGTATGACATGAATATCAGTGCCTCAAAATCTATGGACGTAGCAAAATAACCGATTATTATTGAGTTTGAGGTTTAGGATAGGGCATTACATTTGAAGTCAGAAGGAAGTAGCCACTCTAAATTCTTCGGTCACAATTAATTTTATCTAATCAATCTTTGCTGTTCATATAAAAATACCTTTTGACATCTGCACATAATATTTTCCCCTTTTTAAATTTTGTTTGCTATTTTCTTTAAGTCACACCCACACATCGACAACGGAAAGGGCTAGAATTGGAAGGACAGCTGCTGTGGTCTTAATTGCCTGGTGTGAAAATGGGAAACTACGTAAAACCACCTTCTGGACTGCCGACGGTGGGATTTGAACACACTATCTCCCGAATGGAATCTCACAGCTGCGTGACCCTAAACGCAAAGTTAACTCACTCTGTAATATTTTTCTTTTAACAAAATGGAGATGAGAACTCTTCAACCTTGTTACAGTCTGATTCACTCGTACTGTGCTTCAGTGACACCTGTGCCTGCAGTTTGGATATCACTGACTTCTTCATTGTTAATATTAACCCTTTTATAGTAGGACAGAATATGTATTTGTTTTTTCATCCATGTCAGACTCTATGAAACCAAATAACACGAAACACTTGTTGATCTTACTGAACACTGAACTCGTGGAAAGTACTGCTAGCAGAAGATGAAAGCAATTCTAAATACTGGAAACGGAAGCAAGATTTCGAATGTCAGAGCACAGTGTTTAAGCAAATGTAAACGAATAAGAATTAACTGCCGTGCGCTGTCATTATTCACGAAGAGCCAAAATTGGATACATATTAAAACTATGTCGCTATGGTGACCTGGTGACTGGAGATTCAGATGGTTTAGGGAAATGTGTACGATATCAAGCAAGTGAAATTCTCCACATTCTTACTCCCGAAATCAGGGAGGACAGACAAAACAGAATCCAAATGGTGTATAACTCGAGCCAAAACGACTTTCGTTGAAAAATAAGTTGACTGCAGTGTACTGCCATCTTAAAGCTTATGGCCTATTACAACTGAGAATACTAAAGGAAAACAAAAGAAATGGACTTTATGGTCTACTTGGATCAGAATATTGAAACATGTCGCATAGGTATCAACAGGGCTGAGGTGTTTGAAACTTCATGTTTTGTGTAACTTAAAAGTTGTATTTGGAACTAGCTCAAGGGCCTCATTTTGTTCCACACCTCTTTTTTTAAATCAATAAACCTGACCCTATTCATCGTCACCTTGGTTTCCCTCTACTTCTGTAACTCTACAGTATCGAGATCACTATTCTCTTAGGTAACCTGTCCGATTCCTTCGCCACACTTTTAAACATCAAGGTTTATGCGCAGCCCTGTTGACTGGATCTAGACCATGCAACCGTAACTCAAGGAAAAGCGGGCAAAGGGTGAAGTGGTGGTGGTGGTGGTGGTGGTGGTGGTGGTGGTGGTGAGGGCGGTGGTGAGGGTGGTGGTCATTATTGTTTTAAGAGGAAATACATCTGAGCAACCTTGCTCTACTAGAGGGTGAGGTCAGCACACACTGTGCTAGCGAGCAGGTACCGAAACTCCGCTTATTAGAGCCAGGCAGCGGCGGACACGTGTAACTTAGTTACGGGTGGTGTATTGCAATATTAACACAAGTTAAATATTACACTATAAAATACCTGTAAAAAACACATTATTAAACAAGGAATATAAATACACTATGGAAGAAAGAATGACATGTTTTGTTTTTAAAAGAACACCATCAGATTCTATAATGTCACATGCAGTATTTAGAAATATTTATGTTCATTTCTGTCCAGACACCTTTGAATCTGAAATCTGGAACTTACCTTAATGAATTCCTGTCTTGTTTCTAGTCCAGCATACACTCAGAGGCGTTTGAGAAACCGTTGTTACTTCATTGGCTCGAATCCAAACTGCTGTCAGTCCACTGCCCTCTTTTACGTCACTCCCCCACCCCGGTCAGGTCAATGATATGCTGCACTTCCCTTCATGTGCTCTACCCCTAGCTTTCTCTTAGTATTATCATTCTAGCTGCTATTATTATTTCTCGTATTACAATTCTTTTTAAAAAATTCGCAAGGGTTCTTAATTGTCTACCTATTATGCCTGTATTTTTGATTAGCGAGTCCTTGTAAGATGTTATATAATATGTATATACAAAATTAAACCAACAAGTAGAAAAAAGAATCAATATCAACCTAAAAAGTTTGACGTACAAAACTAGCCAAACAAAATAATTTCAAAATACTATTGAAAAATAGGACACATAAAACACGGTTACAACTTCAAAAGGATATTTTACAGACAGCAGAAGAAACTATTCTTCTTAAAAATAAAATCAAACATGCTTGGTGGAATGATGAATGTGATCAATTATTTCTTAAACGACAACGAGCTTGGAACAAATGGAATGCAAACAAAAATGATAAAAATATAAGCATCTTCACTGAAGCCAGGAAGCTCGCATCAAAATGCTTCAAAAATATCAAAATACAACATATGAAAGACCAAGTAACAGCAATGGAATTGAACTTCAAACGGAACAACTCAAAAGACTTTTACAAAGCAATTAAAACAACGTAAGGAAATATACACCACCGAGTTTACATTTCAGAGATCCATAAACACAGAAAATTAGTTATAATAAAACAGAAAATTGTAGAATACTTGCAGAATACTTCGAAGAACTATATAACAGCGATCCACCAGAAGAGAAATTTGATTTTGATAATACAACACCAATACAACGTGATTCAAAACCAACAACAAAAGAGGAAATCAAAGCAATCATAAGGGAACTTAAAAATGATAAAGCAACTGGGGAAGATAATATAGTTGCTGAATTGTGGAAATACTCTAGTGACAATATGATACAATGTTTAACAGAATTCATCGAAGAAATCTGGACAGATAACAGGCACTTTACCAGCAGGATGGACATCAACGTTCATACATCCAATACACAGAAAGGGAAATTAATCAGACCCTAACAACTATAGGGGTATTTCCCTTTTACTAATTGCAAATAAGATTTATTGCAATGCACTCTTTAAAGAACTGAGGAAATACTAGATCCAAAATTAGGAGAGTGTCAATCAGGATTTAGAAAGGGAAGGTCATGCTCAGAACAAATTTTAAATTTAAAGAACATAATAGCTATGAGGAAGATGATAAACCTCTAACTTTGTAATCACTTTTGTAGACTTTAAAAAGGCCTATGATTCAATTGATAGAAATACTCTGATATTTTAAATGAATTTGGACTTGATAATAAAACAATTGAAAGAAAGCAACATTAACAAACACAACATCCAAAGTAACATTTTGGGAGAACTCTCACAACCATTTGAAATAATATCAGGTTTACGGCAGGGAGATGGTTTGTCACCTCTAATTTTCAATTGTACATTAGAGAAGGTAGTTCGAGAATGGAGGAAAGCCATCAATACTAAAAGTGTTCAACTAGGAAGAAATCCAAATAAGATCATTATAGATTGTTTAGCTTTCGCAGATGACATGGCGCTAATTACAGACACATTATATAATGCTCAAGAACAAATACGAGAATTACAGAAACAAGCGGCCAAAATAGGATTTCAAATATCATTTGAACAAACAAAGTTCATGACAAACATCAATAATAGCCCCTAAAAACATCACAATTAACAATATAATATCTCGGACAGATTGCTTTAAATACCTGGGAGGACAATACAAACGAAAAGGAGCTATTGATATAAGAGTAAACAAAATAGAAACGATGTTTCACACAACCAAAAATATATACAAAATAGGAAATAGGAACTTGAAATTAAGACATAATCAAACAGTGGCTCGGCCAGAAATTTTATATGCAGCAGGAACTCTTAAGCTTGCAAGATTTGGGGATCTTGAAAAATTGGACAAAGTTGAAAGAGGAATTTTGAGAAAAAATACTGGGACCTATAAGAAACAATAATGCTAAATTTAGACTACGATCAAACAGGGAGATATATTTAAAAGTTGAAAAACTGACAACTGCAATGAGGAAAAGAAGACTCGAGCTTTTTTGACACATTTATAGAATGAATAACAATAGACTAACTAAAAAAATCTTCAACTTACTGAACAGTTATAAATCCAAGCCAACGTGGTTCATTGAAATTGAACGGCCCATACGTACAGCACCGAAAATCTGGCTGCGATCAAATGCGCTGAGATCTCGTGTCTTACCTATCCTGAGCTCATCTTTACTCACACGGCCAGTACGAGGCCTGACGTCATCGTCTACATAAACGTCACACAACTGTGCTGGAATTAACTCCATATTTCTTTGTTCTTTATGTATTCTCTGTCTATCCGTTTGAATTTAATAACAATAATAGCTTCATTGTTTTAAGCAGGAAGTAAACGTGTATTTTCCTTCTTTCATTTTCATCAGGTTGTGGACCCAGAATAGTGAACGGCGCAAGTAGTTTAAGACTTATCTATAGAAGCTGTAATTATGCAATATGATGCACGATAATATAAGGTTGAATGTCCTGATACTGAATAATGGAAATTACATATTTGGAAAAGAAAGATGTGAGCTAGATTTGTTCGTGATGATTTACGGGAATTTGCAGTGAGCCGAAATCCGAAGATGCAAATTATGACTGGAATAAGAAGAACAACACGGATAACTAGCTCAGAAAGAGAATAGAAGCTTTTGAAATGTGGTGTTACAGAAGAATGCTAAAGGTGAGGTGGATAGATCGAATCACGAATGAAGAGATACTGAATCGAATTGGTGAGTGGAGATCGATTGGGCTAAATTTGACCATAAGAAGAGGTAGAATGATATTACACATCTTAAGACACCCAGGACTTGTGCAGTTGGTTTTTGACGGAAGTTTGGGCAGTAAGAATGGTAGGGGTAGACCAAGGTATGAATATGACAAGCAGATTAGGGCAGATGTAGGTAGGGCGGCGTGGAGAGCTGCATCAAACCAGTCTATGGACTGATGGCTCAAACACACAACACAGCGTACATTACGTTGAGTGTTGAGGACTATCACCTCGTTCATTTTGCTCATCTGGAAAATGCGCATGTTGCATGGAAAACATTGTCAAATGTATAGGAGAGATCCACGTTTGGCAGCACGCTGTATTCAGATAGATACAATAAAAAACAGAGCAAGTTTCAGAGAAGTAACATGAAAGGCAGGATTTTAGGAGAGAAAGAAATTAACAACTGGAAGAAAATGAACTCAAGAGGAAAAGGAACAACATTCTCAGAAAATGAAGGAAGTTTGGAAACGAAGAAAGTTAAATGCAAAGAAAAGTAACCAAAGTTGATTTATCGTACCCTCAAAATGGTCATACGAATAATAATAATAATAATAATAATAATAATAATAAAAAGACCCTACCCGAAGATTGGAAAATAGCTTTGATCCATCCATTACACAAAAAAGGCAGCATGAAGAACATCAACAACTACAGAGGAATATCTTTACTACCCGTGACTTACAAAATTCTATCACTTGCCATCCTGGAGCGTTTGGAAGCACAAGTCGAACATCAAATAGGTGAATACCAATGAGGGGTCAGAAAAGGTCGCTCAACAGCCGAGCAGATCCAAAATCTCAAAACGATCATCAGATATTGTACACTAAGTTCCAAACAGTATGTGTCTGTCTTTGTGGACTTTAAGAAAGCGTACGACTCCATTGACCGGGAAGTCCTGCTAAACATCTTAAATGAATATGGAGTTGATATGAAACTGCTGGCATTAATTAGAGCCACCCTGACCGATACAAAATCCAAGGTGAAGTTCCACGGATGTCTCTCGCATTCCTTTGACATCAAAACAGGAGTCCGACAAGGTGATGTGCTATCCCCAATACTCTTCAACTGTGTTCTTGAAAAGATCATCAGAACCTGGCGGATGAGATTACAGGAAACCAACTACTGTCCATTGAGAATAGGAACCAAATCCAAGGGGATCGCAACAGACTGCTTAGCATTTGCCGATGATATTGCTGTTCTCTCAAACGACATAGAAACCGCTAGAGCTCAAGTTGAAATTTTAAAGGAAATTGCCGAACAAACTGGTTTGCAGATATCGTTTGAGAAAACAGAAGTAATGACTAACATCAAAGAGGCTCCACCAAAACTTCATACAAAATACGGGGACATCACCCGAGTAGACAAATTCAAATACCTGGGTGAGATGATCATGAAAAATGGACTGGACAAAGAAGCACTTCAGGAGCGATGGCCCCAGCGAATTATATATATAAAATCTATCTAGATCGAACCGAGTGGTGAGGACGGTGCGTAATCTCAGAGAAACTACAGATAAGTATATCGTAAGTAACATTCCAGACATTTAATTCAGAGATTACCTCCTGTGGGATTCGTTAAGCGGCAATTTAATCGAAGTTTGCTGGACAGACTGGCTAACAAAAGATTACTCATAACAATAATTCAGACAGATGTACACTAATGAAGAAATGAATTCGAGATTTCACCTACTTTCCATCATTATGATGGAGGCGATGCAGCGTGGCATAGATTCTACAACACACCGGAAGCCTTGGGGAGATGTGCTGGACCACAAATATCGCACATCCTCCCATAAAGCACAGAGATTGGTTGGAAGAAAGTCCAGGACGAGCATATTTCTCTCGACTACATTCCAGTAGTGTTCAGTAAGCTTGACACAGGAATACCCTGGGTTCTAGACAAGTGTCCTCATGTCCGTGGAGTGTTCATCGAATGCACTGGCCACATTTCGGGAGTGATATGACGGCGCATTGTCTTGCAATAGGTACAGTTCTCCTTTTGGGTACTGGGTGAGAGCAAATAGGCGCACATGAACTGAGAGATCGTTTCTGTATCGTTCGTCGGTGAGCAATACAGGGTGTTTGAAAAAGAACTTCCTAGTTTTAATGTGTCCTAGAATCTGTACAAAGTGACATACGCTATTCTAGTTTGTGGTGTGTGATTCATCAACTCCCCAAGATTGGCTCCCCTGCAGTTGGCAGGTCTGCTTGACCTCGAGACGGCGCCAGTGCTGTTTGTTTCCTCTGTTCCCTCAGTTCAGTCCAGGCGTGCGTGCAGTGCAGTCCAGAACAACTCAGTAGCAATGTGTACTTCGCCGTACACGGTGTGATTGATTACTGGCTTCCAGCTCGCTTCCAGGAACTACGTTTTGTCCCCAAGTATAAGAATTTCTGTTATATACATAACATCGTGTGGCCTCCAGAGAGACCTGGAGCAGATCATTCCAGTTGACACCCAAGATGACCTGCGCGTCTGGCTGTGTGTTATAGTGTTGGCTACTGAATGCATGATTCGAAGGAGTGTATCGATTCATTCAAGTGTCCGAGTGAATCCATTCACAGGAACGGCAAGCTCTCGGCACACGATTCAGCTTACTCCCAACGGACAGTGCTGACTGGCGCACTCACTGGACGTTGACGGGGAGCCGAGCTTCCGCTGCAGCGAGACAGTGAATCATGGCACATCGAATGAATCGTGAACGAGCGCGGCTCAGTGAGACACATGATACACACGGCTCCTTATCGGCTCACTGCAGCGAGACATACAGTGAGCCATGCTACACTGAAAGAATCGTATGCTATAATGGACTCTCGAGCTCAGCTCATTTGAAAATAATACCCATTTGCATTCATTGTCCTCTTCTTACAGGGAGGTTTAAATAATAGATGGATTTATTTGCAGTGTTAAAAAGGTAGTCAGAACATAATTCTGAAGTAGCTAGTAAGCAGGTAGGCTATTAGGTTATACTATTTATTAGTTTAATGAATCTTAGTGTTACCGTGTTTTGGTGGTAGTTATGCATGAAAGAAGGTGCGGGGTGGTGAACGGGTCTCAAGCTACTAAAGTGAAATTAATTTTAAAATTTAACAAGGTTATATTTTCTTTTCAAAATTAGGTAACAACAAATAGAACAGGTACTTAGTAGCCGAAACACGATTGACAAATACATTTACATAGGTACCCCATTTGGGGCTTCAAAAGTCAGAAACATAATTCTTGAGCAATGAGCCCAACCTTACAATGAACACCATACAACAAAGGGGCCGAAAACCCCCAAACATGCCAGAAACATCTGCATCCAAATGCCTCCTTGAGGCAGAAACACAATTTTCAAAAAAGGGCAACTTCCCCCTAAAATACAAGCCTATCATAGGCCACTCCGAACTCCACCTTTAAGCCGTCCTCAAAGGACATATACACAGGGGCAAAATACCCAACCTACTGAGGTATGTTAAATGACAAGAAGATTAATACATGACCTCTAAAATATAATTTGAGAGGAGGCGAACTTGCACTCCTAATACACTTTGCTTAAGACCTACTTGGCCTTAGGCCGTTAGTGCAAGGGCTAATCCCATACTACAGAGGTGACTTAAGAAAATAACAATTTACATTACCTTACGGAAGAATTGGTTGAGAAAATAAGTTCACCTCAAGACAATGTGAGTGGGAGCTCGAGAGGGTTAGCACTCTCTATCCCAATATGTCGTTTTACAAGAGAATAGATGAAAAGAGAAGTTACATTTTAGGAAAAGGTTACATGGTTGAACGCTTAGAACCCGCCCCGAAAGTTAAACTGCTGAGCTAGCAAAGAAAGAAGTTATTAATCGGCCATTACCTTGTGTTGAACGGCTGGAGAAGAAAGAGGCGCTTCCCGCCCACTGCTATGTACTTAACACACTGAAAGATGGAACAGAAGTGGCCCGGAGACCCGAAAATCAGCAGTTTATATCCTCTCGCGGAAGGTTCTAGGCGTTAGGGGAAAGAAAACACCCTCCCACAAACTCTTTATTGGGTAGGACCCCGCAACAGATTCAAGTTGGGGGAAGATACATCTGATTGGATAGAAATTAATTGAAGAAATTCGGGATTGGATACATTCATAACAAGGGGAAGAAAGGGGTAAATATTGCCAACTTAAACAATGACAGAAAGAAATTTAACAAAGAACAAACTCTTGAAATTAAATTTTCTCCAAAAAAATAGTTCTTTGACTCCGCACTAGGTTGCACTATTGTAGATCTTCAGTAGTGTCCTCTAGAAGAGAAAGTTCACACTTCTTACTTCAAGCGAAACAAAAACACATCAAAAGTGACACAGTTCTAAAACTCCAAAATTTACAGGTAGTGACATCTTCTGAGAAGGTAGAAAATTAATAACGTCAATAAAGTTCAGACTTCCTCCAGCAGAGGAGTTTTAACTGGCGCGCATTTAAATTAGCGGCGTGGAGGTGTACCACCCGGTATACTTAGTATTATAACTTAGTTGACATTTGACAATTAAACTCTACTCTAGCCTGCCCTATGACTATGAGTCATGCTCATGACCACTCAAAAGTACCTGTTTTATATTTGGAAGAAGGGCTCAGTATTTTCTCAGTTCATATGTCACATCGTTGCACAAGTCTTCAATCATATGTGGACAGACGCAATAACAGTATTTTGAATCAGAAAACCAGCGGGCTACTGTACATCTCGGGTAGCCTATACAAAATATGACGATTTAAAAAATCCTCAGCTGATTTTCAAAAATGACTGAGCGAGTTGTCGTGCGGTTAATATCGCGTGGCTATGCGCTTGCATTCGGGGGATGGTGGGTCCGAATCCCACCGTCGGCAGCCGTTAAGATGGTTTTCCGTAGTTTCCCCATTTTCACACCAGGAAATGCTGGGACTGTACCTTAATTCACGCCATGGCTGCTACCTTCCTAATCCTAACCTTTCCCACCCTGCGTCGCCGGAAAGCTTCGATGTATTAGAGTGACTAGCAATTCTTTTCTAAGAAAGGAGTTCATAGTATGAAGACCAGATGACAGCTGCGAGCACTGAATGCTGTTGCTGCTGCCTTACCAGCACATACTACACAGATGCAGTAGGAGCGGTGACCAATGAGCCGTGAATCGGATCACTGTATCGATTCAGTAACGTGAACGGAATCAAATGAATCGATTCAGTAAAATGAATCGAATGTTCCATCACTAGTGTGTTATGATGATAATGTGGTAGGGAGAAGGTGAAGTCCACTGTCGGTACATAACGTCGTCCTGTCGAATAAAACCAAGGCTTAACGTCGCCATTCGATGCACGAAACACAATCACTAATACCAGTGCCGTATGTCTTCAATATATACACTGCGGAGAGATTTGGAATTGAAATGAGGCTAATCTAGTGATTAGAAATTGTATGCCACCACCTCTCCTACTTTACCGGCCAACATTCCGATGGTGAATATTCTAAAGTAGACTTACGTTCCCCGACAACGAGTACATCGAAAGAACAATTTTAGGATGCTCTTTAGTATTTGGGTAGAACGCGGCTATCGCCGACAGTATTTAACTTACGATTGTGTTTAATGTCACAATTGACAGAGCCGGGCTGAGTGGCTCAGACGGTTAAGGCGCTGGCCCTCTAACCCCAACTTGGCAGGTTCGATCCGGGCTCAGTCCGGTGGTATTTGAAGGTCCTCAAATACGACAGCCCCGTGTCGGTAGATTTACTGGCACGTAAAAGAACTCCTGCGGGACTAAATTCCGGCACCTCGGCGTCTCCGAAGACCTTTAAAGTAGTTAGTGGGACGTAAAGCAAATAACACTATTATTAACAATTGACAGATAAAAGAGGAGTTTACCTGTTGCCAGAAAAACATGTTCAAAATCTGAAACGTGGTTTTCATTTAATGGCGCTTCAGAGGAAGGCAAAATGTGTGCTAAATAATTGACATCGCACGTCATACGCATACTCTCTTACAAGATGGCGCTGTGTTGAATTGAGCGTTCAGTTGGAGGTTGATTTTCTCAAACATCACTTTAATTTGAATGTTGTGCCGAGCAATTATCCCAGCACATTGAGCAATTCATTTATTGGTCTTATTTTTACTCATAAAATTCTCATTGGCTGAATGGTCAGCGTTGAGGCCTTCGGTTCAGATTCGGTTCGATTCCCTGCCGGGTCGGGGAATTTAGTCGCCTCTGATTAATTTTCCTACCGGGCGAGTTGGCCGTGCGGTTAGGGATGGGCAGCTGTGAGCTTTCATCCGGGAGATAGTTGGTTCGAATCCCACTGTCGCCAGCCCTGAAGATGATTTTCCGTTGTTTCCCATTTTTACACCAGGCAAATGCTGAGGCTGTACCTTAATTAAGGCCACGACCACTTTCTTCCAACTCCTAAGCCTTTCCTATCCCTTCGTCGCCATAAGACCTATTTGTGTCGGTGCGACTTAAAACCACTAACTTAGCAAAAAAATTTTTTCCCTGGCTTAGGGGACTGGGTAGTTGTGTTTGTCCCAACACTTTCCTGTTCATATTCACACAACACACTACGCTACCAACCACCACAGAAACACGCAATAGCGATTACATCCCTCCATATAGGGTTGGCGACAGGAAGAGCATCCGGCCGTAAAACAAGGCCAAATCCACATGTGCGACACAGTTCGCACCCGCGACCCCAGAGGTGTGAAAAAAGCGGTAGAAAAAGAAGACGAACTGTTTAATTATGTCTCTTATTTTTCATATCACAGATCAATACTTCTTTCTACACGTGGATTTGGCCCTGTTTTACGGCCGGATGACCTTCTTGACGCCAACCCTATAGGGAGGGATGTAATCACTACTGCCTGTTTCTGCGGCGGTTGGTAGTGTGGTATGTTGTCTGAATATGATGAGAAGAGTGTTAGGACGGACACATATACCCAGTCCCCGAGCCAGAAGAATTAATCAGAACAGTTTAAAATCCCGGGAATCGAACCCGGGACCCCCTGAACCGAACGCCAGTACGCTGATCATTCAGCCAGCGAGTCGGACATATCACAGACCCATACTACACCAAGCTATTACCCACATTTCAAGTGTACCACGATCTACTGAATTAAATGTATTATCCACATAATATTTGTCTTTTATTTCCAATAAATAATAGCCTCCGTGGCTCAGGCGGCAGCACGCCGGCCACTCACCGCTGAGTTCCGTGGTTCAAATCCCGGCCATTCCATGTGAGGTTTGTGCTGAACAAAGCGGAGGCAGGACAGGTTTTTCTCCGGGTACTCCGGCTTTCCCTGTCATCTTTCATTCCAGCAACACTCTCCACTATCATTTCATTTCATTTCATCCGTCAGTCATTAATCATTGCTCCAGAGGAATGCGACAGGCTTCGGCAGCCGGCACAATTCGTACCCTCGCCGCTAGATGGGGACTTCAATCATACAATTTCCTGACCCGGTCGTATGACTGGAAACAGGCTGTGGATTTTCATTTTTATTTCTAATAAATACATCGTCGAAGCCCTCAAAACCCTGCGGCTGTTACAATCGTGACAGTCTACCTCCATATGTTTTCACCAACAGGACTCGAACCAGATAACAATGGAGTCACCCCGTAAGGTCTTGCCACATTAACGATCATGGCTATTGGCTGGGCTTTCTGTTAGATTAGGTTATTCATTACGCCATTAAGTCCGACTCGTTGGCTGAATTGTCAGCGTACTGGCCTTCGGTTCAGAGGTTTCCGGATTCGATTTTTTGGCAGGGTCGGGGATTTTAATCGCTTCTGATTAATTCTCCTGGCTCGGAGATTGGGAGTTTGTGTCCGTCCCAACACTCTCCTCTTTATATTGACAAAACACACTACGTTAACAACCACCACAGAAACACGCAATAGTGGTTACATTCCTCCATGTGGGATTGATGACAGGAAGGGCATCCGGCCGTAAAGCAGGGCCAAATCGACATGTGCGACACAGTTCGCAACCGCGACCGCACAGGTGTGGGAAAAGCGGTAGGGAAAGAAGAATGAAGAGTAGGTCATTAAATAATGAAGGAAACAAGTATGTAACTGAATCAATTATTAGGCCTATTAAATCATTATAAGCACAATTTTTCCTAATCCATGCACTTTTGAACATGGCCCATCGATTGGTGTTTGAACATGAAAATGTTAATTTTTTCGTTATTGTACATAATTATTTAAATTGTAGATTTTTTATTGCGAATAATAGCTGACTGAAACGAATACGATTATTATGTTACGTAAAGGACTTCGACTCCAAGAATGAGCTGATCGGGATTCCTCACCCGGAACCAAAGGACGATATCTTCTTCGCCGTAACAGCTTCTCTCTCCTTTCTGGACTTGAAGCAGTTGGACGGATATTACGGCAATTTAGTTTTTATCCTGGGGCGGGATTGTGAAGATGGTCCTGTTGCCAGTAAAATAAGACCGTAGCGACTTTTCATGCTTGTTGTGGGAGGAGGGACAGTTTACATCTTAGCACATAAATCATTAACTAAAACACTATGAGCACTTTATCTCCGATCATATCGCTGTTTGTTTTAACGCAACACACAAAATAGTAGAGAGAAATTCCCTGTAATTTTGTATATGTATATAACGTAGGACATATAAAACAGTTTATATTAATAATATGGTTTGAAGGTGATAATTTTGAGCTTTAACTGCACTGGGAGAAACACATAGTATGAGCGCCTTGTTTTGGACTTTTGGCTTTCATACCTGTAATTCGCATTTTATTATTATAGTAGTTTGGTCGTTAAAAAGGCAAAAGATCGAGTTTATCAAGAAGGAAGATTACGATTTTAAAATGAAATTGTGGGCGTTTTTGTATGTACAATGGCGAGCCATTGTTATTATGTGGCTACATGAGATGAAACGCGTGCTGAGAAGTTTCATATTCCCCCAGCTCCCCGCACCATGTTTTCAACCCTACACCTCATCATATACCGAGAGGTAATAGAGCCATTATTTGAATTTTCGAACATCTTAAGCCAAGTTAATCTATAATAGCCAATTTTATATTAAAAAACAGAACAAAAAGTCTTCTAGGCGTGGTTCTAAAACAACTAAATTACACCCCTTTTACAGCATCGGTTATATTCTACCAAGATAGGAGTAAGGAGAATAAAAAACAAGGCTGTGGATACATAATACCATGATGACTATATTAGATGAGTTTGACAGGACATGGAACCATCCTGAAAGAAAGGATCCTTCGTGCAGTAAAATGATGCTATTACATTAACATCATAATTTTCCTTTAAAGTCTAGTAAATTGTTCCGCAATAGCGATTTCCGATCAGGATAAAGGAAGAGAGAGGGGCATTACTATATAGTCACTAACCATAGGTTTTAACGCTCGCTAAACAAACATGAATGGCACTGACATGTCTATGGCCTCAAGCACAGTGATCGTCACGCTCTGCTTGAGTCAAACTGAAATCCTTGTTGCTGCTGTTGCTTCGTTTAGAGACAAGGGACGGTGTACAGGAGTTCAGTCACAACTGGAGCGCCAGTTTTTAGAATCTAGACGTGGTAGACTGTACTAGTTATTTACGAAACACAATTGTGTATTGAAGTCTAATTAGGAATAATGAACAAGATGAAATTTTTACACACCAAGCTCGATAGCTGCAGTCGCTTAAGTGCGGCCTGAATCCAGTATTCGGGAGATAGTAGGTTCGAACCCCACTGTCGGCAGCCCTGAAAATGGTTTTCCGTGGTTTCCCATTTTCACAGCAGGCAAATGCTGCGGCTGTACCTTAATTAAGGCCACGGACGCTTCTTTCGCACTCCTAGCCCTTTCCTGTCCCATCGTCGCCGTAAGACCTATCTGTGTCGGTGCGACGTAAAACAACTAGCAAAAAAAAAAAAAAAGAAATTTTTACACCGGGCGAGTTGGCCGTGCGGTTAGGAGCGCGCAGCTGTGAGCTCGCATCCGGGAGATAGTGGGTTCGAACCCCACTGTCGGCAGCCCTGAAAATGGTTTTCCGTGGTTTCCCATTTTCACACCAGGCAAATGCTGCGGCTGTACCTTAATTAAGGCCACGGCCGCTTCCTTCCCATTCCTAGGCCTTTCCTATCCCGTCGTCGCCATAAGACCTATCTGTGTCGGTGCGACGTAAAGTAACTAGCAAGAAGAAAGAAATTTTTACATCGTTTTATTTATTCTTTTAAATGTTTTCTTGTAAGTCTCTTAGCAGTTGACAAGATTACGAACCGTTGACCTCCCACTGCAACACTAATCTGCCATTTTTTTGTTATAGGCCCCTAGTAATGTAAAAATATTGGTTTTACGCCCCACGGTTTTGAGAGACGCCGAGGTGTCGGAATTGTGTCCCGCAAAAGTTCTACCGATACGAGGCTGACGTCTTTGAACACCTTGAAATATTGCCGATCCATCGAACCCGATAACTTGAGCTCAGAAGAGTAGTGTTCTACCACCTGAGCTACCCAGCCCGGCTTTTGTCGTTTGTATTTATAATAGGCCAGCACTGAAGCCTCGAGTTTGTGACGCCCTCGTAGTGGTCTACCTTAATGTTTTTAATTATCAGACCAAATTTAATTAGAATTTTATTAGGATGCGGTGGGGCAGTTCTGCGGTTGTACTTTTCATCTTATTAGATTCCCTATTGTTTCCTTCTGAATATATTTTGTATAGGCTTTCACCAATTTATCAGCGATATGACATATTCATATCACCCAGCAGAGATCTAGCTTTCTCTGTTCTCTGGTAGAGTAAAATGGAACGTCGAATTTTTCATGCATACAGCTTAAATTACATCAAATCGAAATAATTGGAAACAATAACCGATACAGCACAATAATAATAATAATAATAATAATAATAATAATAATAATAATAATAATAATAATAATAATAATAATCATCATCATCATCTTCAACATAAATAATATAATCATCGTCATCAGCCTTGCCCCTTGGTTGAAAGCCAGCGTCACGACCTTCGGTTCGGTTCGGAAGGTTCCGTGTTCGATTCTCGGACGTCTCGGGAATTTTAACTGTGTGTGGTTAATTCCTATGGCTCGGAGCTACAACTGCAATCAATATGGGTTGTAAGGTACTATAATACCTGTTTTGATTCCATTCGAACGCCGTATACCACTTTTATTGATAAGATACGTTAATAGTCCATTTAGAATTTCTAATTACTTTATATATAATAATTTTGACCGTCGAAGAGAGGCTTCTGTTCTAGTGTTAATATATAGCCTAGGCTATGTATATTTTTCTACAGTTTCCTTTACATCCCATCGTTACAGACAGGGCTAGAAGCGGGGAGGAAGCGATCGTGGCCTTATAAGATACAGCTCCCAACATTTGCCTGGTGTGGAAAATGAAAACCACCGGCAGTTGGGTTCGAACTCATTATCTCCCGAATATAATCTGACAGCTACGTGGCTCAAACCATGCAGGTACTCATATTTAATTGGGACTGCCTTGGACCCCAGGAATTGATCTGGAAGTCAATTCTTTTGTAAGCTGAATGAACCGCAGGGCCAACACCTCCAAAATTGGAAATGTCGTTTCAAAATTCTTGACAGAGACTCGAACCCAGACATCCTTTACGGGATAAATTAGACATCCATCCAACTGACAGTTTCAGATGTTTATGGAAGTTTTAAATTGTTTCTCTGTGTCAGTAGGTTCTGGATACTAAAAGTTAACTGCGTTATGATGATGTTTCCACAAGTGCGTTTACTACATGGAAAAGTAAGAAAATCAAGTCGAGTCACAATCACCCTTTCCCTGTGTCCCCATTCTATAAAAAAATCGTAATGCTGGGTTCTCCTTTGTTACTCAATTAGTTTGTTATTATAATTCGAATTTTACACGAGCACCCATTATAGACTAACTCAGACACTTGTGATAGTATACGGGAACATAATGTAAAAACTAGTCATGTTCGATTGTGTGTTTAATCATCATTTGATGTCTTCTTCTCCCTCATTTGTTCTAACGTCCAATTTGCAGATTGCCGGAAACCAGAACCATCAGCTGGCGGGCTCATTCTTCAAAGTTCACCGGATAATGGTTAGAAGAAGAGCAGGCCAAGCCAAGGTAGGAAGTAAATTGAGGTGATTCTTTATGGTCATCATTAGGACCTTGTTTCAGGTCAAATACTAGCCAGGGATGTCCATTTCGCTAAACTCACCCACAGTATATTGCAAATCTGTGGGAGACAGCAGCTATTAAAGATAATATTTCAAGTCTCCTGTCGGAAGCTGTTTAGAATTAAAATAACATCTCAATCCGTAAATGTTGGAGGGAAGTATTTACTGTATAACAGGAGAGATTTTTCCATGTAATAGTAAATGAAAAACAATGTAAATTGAGAGTTTGAGCGTTAGTAGTTTCAGTTATTATTAATCATAATGCAGTCGAATATGGACTGAGGTGGAGGTGGTGGTGATTTCGACCCCTGTTTTAACTTGTAGAATGCTGTTGATCAAATGGATCATCAGTATTAAAGCACTTGTTAAGCCATACTTGTTGCGGCGATATAATTAGATTTACTTAACCTAGCAACTTGTGACAGTCCTAGTGTGTAAAACTGTCTGTTCCAGTGTTCAAGTAACGTATTATTTTAATTTTTCAGTTATTTGCCAACAATTGAACTTATCTATAAGTGAAAATCGGAAGATAACGTTAAAGACATTCTAGATAGTTTAAGTACACATAATGTAGGATTCTTCATCGTAAATTAATTTTACCTTCTACCATAACAAAAAAACAGGGTTATGGAGGAGCTTATCTAATTCAAAAACATTCCAGACTGAACGCTGAAATGCTGAACAGTCTAAAATTACGTGTGTATGCACGTACAGTATGTACATATGTAATGTATGTATGTAAAATCAGGTGACTGGTTGTTTCTTAAATACCTAGCGCCAAATAATTATAAAATCAGTTCGAATGCACCAAGTTGAAAAAAATACATCAAGGCTTTCAACAGAAAGGTGCTTCACGCACTCACTGCAAGTCCATGCGTTTTATTCTCCGTAGATTTAACCCAAAAATAAGTAATTACGCAATGTCAATGTTGTCAAAATGAAGCAGGATTACTTCCTGGTCACAAATTCATGAGCTAAATAAAGATGAAAAGGATACAGCCGTAATGAACTAAATAACGAAGTCGCTAAAATCTCGTCAGCCAAAATGAGCAAAGTGCACGCAGCGTGTAAGTAAATTTAATAGTATTCCTCATCAATTTACTTTTTTCAATTAATTCGTATCTAACTTCTGATTGCGTTCCAGTTATATATAGTTCTTTACAAAAAATTCAAGGCTAAATTTATCTTCGTTTTTATAAAAAAATTATGGCGCAGAGTTCGGTATGGTTCTAGATCGGCCAATTGCAATGCGATATTTTCTTGTACTGTTAAAAATTAATCTAATGTAAAGATAATTAGTGGTTTAGATATCAGTTAGTCAGTTTTAATTTATTGCATACCAATTACGTTGCTAGGTGGGTGGGGTGGAGATGGGAGCCGTGTTAATCTAGTGGCTTAGCTGATGGCTATCCACCAGTACGATAGATAATCAAATCCCAGTCTATCCCGGGTCGAAATTTTCACCTGAAGAATAACATAGCGTCAAGAAGTGCACCCAGCCTTAAACTTCCGGCCAAAACTGCGTTAAGACTTTCGGTTCGGAAGGTCGCAAGTACAATTCCCGGCCAGATCGGGGGATTTTTAACCGCGTCTGGATAATTTAACTGACTCGGAGACTGGGTCTTTGAGTCTGTCTCAATACACTCCTCTTCATAAGCATACACTATATCTCACTACGAACCTGTACAGAAACACGTAATTGTGTTACACCCTTCCACATGGGATTGGTGTGAGGAATGCCATCCACCGTAAAACCGGGCCAATTCTACATGTACGACACAGTTCACACCTGCAACAACAACAAGGCGTAGAAAAATGGCGGAAGAACTACGTTTTTTGAGGGTTGATAGGCGTAAAATATGCGATGTTTTTGGCTGGTTTAGGAATTTGTTTCGTACGATGGACTCGCATGAAATGCCCATGTTTTTTGTTTCCATTCATTTCTGAACCGCAACACAAGAGTCCCCTAGTGTGATTTGGTTGGTATGTGTAGTTTACCTGTGTTGTTAGCTGCTCTCGGAATGACAGCCTCAAGTGGAATGGAGAGGGAAAAGCAAATTGGCTTTACGCGGACAATGCAGTCATTTGTCAAAACTTGGATTAGACAGCTGAACAGTACACCAGAATCGTGAGCGGGAAGTTTATACTAGACTTTCTTGTCTTCTTTTTTTCATTTTTTGTATTTATGATGTGTCCTTTTTCTCTTTTGTCTCCTTGTCTTATGATATTCGTAAACCCTCTCGATTAGAAATGAAAAAGTTAATTTACTTGGCAAGTACAGTCTGGTGCATTGAAAATAGAGCTGTCACATTTCTTGACATAGGAAATAAAAATGTCCATGTTGATGAAAATATAAAATTCATTAGTCCGACTCCTTCGCTGAATGGTCAGCGTTGAGGCCTGCGATTTAGAGGGTCCCGGTTTCGATTCTCGGCCGAGTCGGTGGTTTTAAACGCGTCCGATTAATTCTTCTGGCTCGGGAACTGGGTGTTTGTTTTATACCAATACTTTCCTCTTCATATTCAGACAACGTATTACACCACAGAAACACGCAATAGTGATTACATTAATCCATATAGGGTTGGCGTCGGGAAGGGCATCCTTCTATAAAACGGGGTTAAATCCACATGTGCGACCCCCACAAATGTGGGAAAAGCTGTAGAATAATAATAATAATAAGAAGTATTATTTCGAATTCATTAGCTGTTGATTTCGTTGCAAAAGGAGTCAAAAAATGCTAAGGTAGCTTCACGTAATTTGAGATGATAAAGTCAATAATAATTCCTTAGTAATTTATGACATTAATATCTTAACCGTTCGGAGTGGCTGATAATGGCTATTCGTGGTTTCCCATAGAGCCGATTCCTCCAACCACCTCATCCAATTTCACTGATCATCATCCATTTCATTTTCATTACGTCCTTAGCTGCAGTTGGTATCAGAGAAGCCATCCGGCCGTAAAACCATACCACATAAATTAATCTCATTTCATCCCCAGCCGGTATTAAGAAACTAGACTAAGGGTTGACAGACTATGTTCTCAACTTACTGAAATGCATGCATACATACATACTGAGCCCTTAATTCTACATTGGTGAAAGAACCGCCACACAGCTATGTAAGGCCAGCTTCAAGAGGGGCAGAACGCGCATCATTCTTTATAAATTCTTATAAACGGTATGTTTAAGGGTTCAATACATACGTACATACATATTCGTCTCTCTTACTGTTTTCTCTGGTTGGATTTTCGGCTCTTCATGCTGTTGTTCATGTTGTTTTCTGAGTCATCATTCCATAGATGATTTGATGCAACTCTCCTATCCTATGCTAAAATGTAAATTCTTACGTAACATCTACATCTACTTTAATCTGATACAGTTAAGCCTCGATCTACCCACAGAGTACTTTCTCCAGTCTATTTCTTCTTCTGGTTACATTTTACCAGTACGTTGTTCCCTTACCTACTCGATTAAGTATCTTTTCTTTTGTCATCTGATATCCAGTCTCACCTTCAGCATTCTTCTGTGACATTACAAATTTCAAAAGCGTCTGTGTCGAGAGGCTTTTCTCTATGGCCGCGGCGCATACTGTCCACACGGCAAGAAAAACGGTCATTTAGCCTTTTTCCCGCACATAAAAGGTTGGCAGTCTTGTGCACCGCGCAATCACTTCGTCCGCGAGTAAGAAACAAACGGCCGTGCGCGTAGAGGCGCGCGGCTGTGAGCTTGCATCCGGGAGATAGTAGGTTCGAATCCCACTATCGGCAGCCCTGAAGATGGTTTTCCGTGGTTTCCCATTTTCACACCAGGCAAATGCTGGGGCTGTACCTTAATTAAGGCCACAGCCGCTTCCTTCCAACTCCTAGGCCTTTCCTATCCCATCGTCGCCATAAGACCTATCTGTGTCGGTGCGACGTAAAGCCCCTAGCAAAAAAAAATAACGACTGTCATACCGCACCGAGATGTTCGCGATGCAAGTGGTGTCCCATGGTACTAATGTTGCGCTGCACAAGGTACAGTTTTTCCGCCACACTTTAAACAAATATCTTCATAAACCTTTCTCTGACACAGTAAAACACGAACTCCAAGGGACAGGAAACTCAAAGAGTTCGCGGTAAGAAAATTCTTCTTACACGAATAGCGTAATTTTAGAGTTAAAATATCAATCACAATACCGTACGGTGTTATGCAGTATAGTACTGGTACATAGTTGCCTACAGTATTTATGATAGTATGTAAGTAGCTGTTAAGGAACTCACACGTCATTTTTACCAGAAAACTTCAAGGATATTTTGGCTGTCACTCACGGTAATTGTCGGCCAACTGTTTTCATAGCTTCCGTAAACTCATCTGTTGCAGCAAAACATCCTGAATTCCTTTTCTGGTAGCTAGGCGGATTTGAATCGTCCTTCTGATCATTAGCGCTACCTCAAACTACAAAAAAGTGTCGATCTTCAATAGTGTTCTTTCCTTACATTATGTGTGCATGTTAATTTAATTAGTTTTAAGGCTAAGAATACGAGAACCGAGCTCGATAGCTGCAGTCGCTTAAGTGCGGCCAGTATCCAGTAATCGGGAGATAGTGGGTTCGAGTCCCACTGTCGGCAGCCCTGAAGATGGTTTTCCGTGGTTTCCCATTTTCACACCAAGCAAATGCCGGGGCTGTACCTTAATTAAGGCCACGGCCACTTCCTTTCAATTCCTAGGCCTTTCCTATCCCATCGTCGCTATAAGACATATCTATGTCGGTGCGACGTAAAGCAAATAGCAAAATAAAAAATACGAGCTGAACGTTGGGTCTGCGGCGTTCGCGATTGTCGATTTAATTGCAACAAAACAGGTCTATGTTAAGCCACTTACTCGTAGCTTAATATCTAAATAAACTATCGTTTGATAGGGGTGTACTTTCAAACATGTGAATTCCTCGCCTTCCTAGCTCAGAAACAACTTGGTAATCACAATGAATAGCGACGTTGGTTCGAGTCAAGTGTTAAGTGAGATTTAATGACGCAGGGGGATAAAAAGGAGTTCATAGTTCATGTTATAACCGAAGCGTTAACCGAGGTTCTTTTATTTTCTCTCGACATTTGAAGTCAAATATTGGACTCGAATAATGCTATGAAAATTACATTTTATTGTAAAACTGTAAATTCTCATCAATGAGGAAGACTGTTCGGCAATAAGTTATAAAACTTAGGTGACTGAATTTCGCCGTGCAGTTCACTGGTAAATGTTTTCAGGTTGAAGATATGACAGGGACTTTCGGTCCGGGCTGAGTGGCTCAGACGGTTAAGGCGCTGGCCTTCTGACCCTAACATAGCAGGTTCGATCCTGGCTCAGTCTGGTTATCAGCCTCGTGTCGGTAGATTTACTGGCACGTAAAAGAACTCCTGCGGGACTAAATTCGGGCACATTGGCGACTCCGAAAACCGTGAAAGTAATTAGTAAGACGTAAATCCAATAACTTTATTATCATCACGGACTCTCGAAATTACTTTCGAGGATATAGTGTCGGTGAGGGGGTTAAGACGTAAGGCGGAAGCGCGCTGGTGGACTGTTTCGGGTCAGTGTAGCAATAAAGATGTTCCCGCAAACCCTTATACGAGCATGCACCAGGCAAATCTCCATGGTAGCACACGATAAAATTAAATAATAATTTATGACATTTATGACATAATTATATTGAAATGTAATATTCGAGACTAGGAATTTCGATTCAAATTGGGCTTCTGGCTTGCATCCCACGTTTTGTGAGGGTTGAAAGCAGTGAATTAATTTGTTTTCGCGTGGAAGACTTCAATGAGTGCTGTGGTACTGGCCAATAGCAAAGAAAGATTTGTGGGAAAAGGTTTTGTGGCCGCCCCCCGACTTGAGAGTTCTTTCTTTTACTTCTGGATCTGAGAAGGACGAGTGCTGTACAAATGCTTAGTTTCTTATAGGCACACAGGTTTAAAAAAATCAATTTCCTTTACGTCACACCGACACTACGCTCGCTTAACAAGTGTTTAAACTTCAGGTTCATTTCAGGTTTTACCTTTTCCATCTGTATATTTTTCTCTGATTTCTTGTTTCGTTCCACTCTTTTAGTAGGTGTGCCATTTCCGTATCATATTTTAATACATAAAAATGAATATGTGTTTGTTCATCTCGACTGGACTAAAAAACTACTGGACCGATTTCGCTGAGAATTTCACAATGTGTTCTTATTACTCCCGAGAGGGTTTATGAAGTGGTTTGAATGAAATCCAATGGGCATTGTGTTTTTATGATGAGTAATTGTATGTATTTAATTTAATTGCAAAGCCGCACTAAGTCTGGATCGACTTGGCGGACAGATTGTCGCTAGGCAATAGCGACTTACACTGTATCATGATAGTCCGGTAAGAAATGCTGTATAGAGGTGGATGGGGACAAGCCGCCATTGAAAGGAGACTCATGACAGTGGAAATAAAGATGGCGACAGTATGACCAGGCTCTATGACCTAGGCAACGCCGTGAATAGAAAGTAGAGTGCACATCTTCTCCGTGGTTTCCATGGTAGTGATGGTAAAAGAAACAAAATGGCTGCAATTGGTAGATCTACCAGCGGAGAACTAATTAAAATCTGTTAAAAGGTACGTCATTTATTTGTACGTAGATTGTAAACTCTGCTCTATTACATTAAATAATTGTGATTAACAACAGTCTTGCTTTGCTTACAGTTGCTGTTATTTTCTCCGTCAAAATAATCATGTCTCCAAAACGCGCATCAATTGGTGGAGCACTAAAGAGAAAAAGCGATTACGAGCTTCTCAAACAAGCGAGGAATGACCAGCAAGGAACGAAGCAGATCGTTTACGAGTTTTAAATCGCATGCGTCAGAATCATATGAGCAACGAACAGTAAGAGTCGAAGCAGAACGTTTACAAGCTACTCGATATCACCAAACCATGTATGTTGACTTGAATATTGGCGCATTCCAGTACAATGAAAATAACGACTACGGTCTGCATCCAAAATGGATAACGCGTGTGGACATTGTGGTACACGAAAGTTCAACGATGGAACACCAGGAATATGCGGCGCAAATGGAAACATTAGACTTCCTACTGTGCATCCACCACCTGAACCTCTATTGTCATTGCTTTCGGGCAAGTCAGCTGATTCTAAGCACTTTTTATGAAATATGCGTAAATGAAATACGGCGTTTCAAATGACATCTTTTGGAGCCGATAAAGTAGCCTATTCCAAGATAAATATATGCCAACTTTCAAAATTCAAGGGCAAATATATCATATATCTACCCGACGTTGAACATACATTTTCACAAATCTACTTCATGGGCGATGCAATGCGATTCCAGGCACCAAACGTCATATTATATCAACTTTTCACACTTTTTTGCACCAAAACAACGCCCTGTTAAGATTGTTCAAAACATCAATTGATAACTTGCCAACGGATAATTACGTCATAGAAGCGACAGTTCTTAATGGCAAGTCAAAAGGAGAAGGTATGCTCATTCCACGTTGTCCCATCATTCCCACGGACATGCCATTTCATTGTAAAAAACTGCAGTTTCCAGTCCGCCTTGCATTCTCAATGACCATTACCAAGGCATTACGTCAAATGCTTCAAGTGTGTGGATTAAGTCTGGAAAATCGATGCTTTTCACATTGTCACTTATATGTTGCATGCTCAAGAGTGGTAAAATCGAAAAATTTATTTGTTTCTGCAGAAGTCGGAAAGGCCAAAAATACTGTATATTCCAAAGCACTTGAATAAACATTTTCAAATTTAGTTTAATGCACAAAATATTTATTGTCTTTCATTTATTTTGTACATATAAATATGACTTCTTTCTATAATATGTAGCCTATACCTACTTTGAAACAGAAACAGACATTGCAAAAGCGAGTAAAATATTGCTGAGATGGATTGTGACACTCTGGATACCGTTTAAGTACACGTTCATCACCGATTGGGACTGGGGATGAGATGGAGTAAAACGTAAATAGTCTAAAATGACTAAGATTAATGTTTTTTTGCTTTACGTCGCACAGACACAGATAAGTCTTACGGCGACGATGGGATAGGAAAGGCCTAGGAATTGGAAGGAAGTGGCCGTGGCCTTAAGGTACAGCCCCGGCATTAGCCTGGTGTGACAATGGGAAACCACGGTAAACCATCTTCAGGGCTGCCGACAGTGAGGCTCGAATCCACTATCTCCCGATTACTGGATACTGGCCGCACTTAAGCGACTGCAGCTATCGAGCTCGGTAAGATTAATGTTAAATCCACAATTTTTGCGGTCGGTGACAGTCTTAATGACAGTTGGAATCGTGTACAGCTTATCCAGAACGCGACAGATAAATACATACGAATATCAATTATTATTTTTTGTAAAAGATCAAATATTTTCCAGTCAATCCGGGTTTCCACATGGACAAAGTTTTACTCGAAAATTAAATAAGCTAAAACTTTAAATCGAACACATATAAATAATTTTAAAACGACGTCATAGATCGTAAAATATCAATCAACATCTCAATAAGGAATTCTACAACAATTATCATCATACATAATTAACAAGTAATACAAATCTTAAAAGTAAACATTCAAAAACTATCCGGGCAACGCCGGGTACTACAGCTAGTTGTTACATAAAATGCATCAATTTTCCTCGTTATTTTGACTTATGGCGCGCGGCTGTGAGCTTGCATCCGGGAGACAGTGAGTTCGAATCCCACTGTCGGCAGCCCTGAAGATGGTTTTCCGTGGTTTCCCATTTTCACACCAGGCAAATACTGGGACTGTACCTTTACGGCCGCTTCCTTCCATCTCCTAGGCATTTCCTATCCCATCGTCGCCATAAGACCTATCTGTGTCGGCGCGACGTAAAGCCACTAACAAAAACATATTCTTATATACGTACAGCAGTCGCTAAATTATCTCTCTGCTTTCCCTTTTTATTTTTTTGGCTTATTCGTACGTATTTTATTTATTTAATTAATTTATGATCTTGAATTATATTTATGGCGAAGTTAGGTCTCACGGCAGTTTTTTTAACCTCTTTCAATAATAATATTAAAAGAATACAAACGTAAAAGTAACAGCAAGACATAGTAATTCTACAAAAAAATAACTTACTAGGGACAGAAACGCTAAGATCAGGTTACAAATTAGCAAGGCAGTAGTTGTTGTGATACTAATTGATATATTACCTTGCTATTTTACTCAGTCCTTATTGTTTGTTTATCAATGCATTTCGCTTTTTGGATCACCCCTTTACACAAGCCCGTATCGTCCCTTCATAACTGTATTTCCCTGTTGTACCCTATTGTTATATAATCTAGTAGCTATTTCTTCACCCAATCCACCCAGTAGCTCTCATTGTGATGTCCCATTTGGTGCTAGTATGCTATCCTTAGAATTTCACCTCCTGCTTCCGTTTTTAGTCTCAACCAATATTTAACTATTCGTTTAACAATATCTACCCGTATACTCATCCATTTGCACATCGTTATCATACCACTGCTTTCCGCACAGCTTGGCATTTCCATTATTATTTTGGAAAACGTACTTAAGATTACATCTAACCCCCTCCCCCATACCAAAAAAAAAATCTGTTCTATACAATAACTTTGCTTTAGCTACTGAATTGTTCTTCCAATGATGTCCCTGGTGTTATGTCTTCCTTATTACTTCTGCCCCGGTCTCGAAAGCCAAGAATAACGGCCGAGAGGAATCGTCGTGCTGACCACATGACACCTCGCAATCTGCAGGCCATCGGGCTGAGCAGCGGTCGCTTGGTAGGCCAAGGCCCTTCAAGGGCTGTAGTTCCAT
The DNA here is from genome assembly GCF_040414725.1 of Anabrus simplex. Taxonomy (NCBI): domain Eukaryota; kingdom Metazoa; phylum Arthropoda; class Insecta; order Orthoptera; family Tettigoniidae; genus Anabrus; species Anabrus simplex. The sequence continues at coordinate 143,975,190 of NC_090270.1, read as the reverse complement.
GGGTTTTATTTGTTTGTTTGTTTGTTTGTTTGTTTGTTTGTTTGTTTGTTTGTTTGTTTGTATTATTTCTGCGGCTATCGGAGATGCTGACGTGTCGAAAATCTTCGAACGCCGCAGTTCTTTTACTAGCCAGTAAAGTTGTCTGATGTACTTCTTGTTCGGAATCTTACTTGCCAATCTAGGCTCAGAAAGGCAGTATTCTACGAGTACCATCTGAGTCATTCGGTCCGGGACGATATCAAACATGCCCCTACTATGTGTACCCTCCTGCGATTAATCCAACTGTTCACCAGTCGTAGTTCTAGTACATAAGATTCCTCACGGTATGAAATGTTGGTTAAGATATGTAATCAACGAACCTACTACGCTGGCGTAGCAGGGGGACAGGTGATACTCCCACGTGGCGCGTCCCAGGTGGCAGATAAGAGGGTCCTAACCGGCTTGCCGGCGGACTTGAGGGAAATAAAATACCTCTCGCGGACCAAACACAGTACCATCTGTGGGTGGGGGAGGCAGACGAATAATAAACCCACGGTATCCCTTGCCTGCCGTGAGAGGCGACTAAAAGGGGCGACCAAGGGATGATTGTATTAGAACTATGAAACTACTTGTGATCAGTACCACCACGCGGAGAACACCAAGGGTCGCTTTTACTTGCGCGTAGTACCACTCTATTAGGTACGAAATAGGTTTGTGATTAGTAGCTCACAAGAGCAGCGTGCGGTCGGCTTTTGCAGTACCTGTGATTAGTACCACCATATGAGCAGGACCATGGGATGATAGCTACTATGGTTCTGCCTTGCCTATGATTAGTACCCACTATATGAGGAACACCACGGGATAGCGGAAGGTCCCTGTGGTTAATACTCTTATGTAATGAACACCATAGGGTTGCGTTGCCTGTAAATGGCGCCGCAATGTGAGAAAAACCATAGGTCTGTATTCTATGTCGAATTTCGTAACCTGTGAGTAGTACCATAAGGTGTGGAATACCGCGAGTCTCTGCTACTTTTGATTAGTACCACAACATGACAACATGACAAATACCATGGTTCTACTTTCCTAGCGATAAATACCGTTATGAGGGGCCGATAAGTTGGATTTTGGACACCCTGTAGACTGCAAGCATCCTCGATTCAGTATTATGCTCTAGCAGCAGTCCCTTGGTCAGTAATCCTATTGGTTTTCCGTCAGTTTCTATGAATGTAAGGTATTGCGGGTGGCATCCATTGACTGTTTTAAATTCATATCCATCCATTCATTCTTCGTCCTCGTGTTTTGAATTCTGGTCAGTGGAGAATTTTGGTTAATTTGTCATTCTATTTCGTCTCATTTCGTACCATTAGGGGCCGATGACCTCGATGTTAGGTCCCTTTAAACAACAAGCATCATCATCATCATCATCATCAAGATATGTAATGTCCTGGTAATATGGAATACATACGTAGATGAAATGATAACAATAATAAAAACGACAAGAGATAACAATTTAAAGTATACAACGTCTGCATTGAAAGGGACCATGGACGTTTCGAAGAGATTGAGGCATTCTATTTTTCTTCTTCACTTTTTTTATGTAAGACTCTGACTGTACGAATTGGCGACGTTGTGATTGAGATGTCACGGCGAGAGGTGGAGCTCTTCGCTACTCACCTGCTCCCTTCCTGGACTTACGAAGACGTCAAACTCTCGCTCGGCCGCAGCTTGGCCTGGAGGCATTGGAACAAAAAAATAACAACCGACACACAACCTGCAATTACCTTCATTTTCTGGGTAACTTCTTCCAACCCCCTACTCACTCTTCTTCACAAATACCGTTACGAGTTACCCTACAATAAGAAAAAAGGAAGGGCAGGGATGAAATCTTAACAGAAAAAATAAACTTTATATATAAGAGAGAAAACTTGAACTTGTGCTCTTATTCTGACGTTCGCCCCAGCTCCGAGAATGAAGACTCAATTACTGAAGGGCTTGAGGTAATTGGAATCGTGAATAGAGACTCTCGATGTTTGAGTTCCGGAAGTGTAAGTATAATTAATCCAATCTCCATCATTGCAGCGGGGACTCCTTGAATTTTAATTTTCTGCCAATAACAATACCATTATAAACATGACAACTCCCTGTCTGTTATTCTCAGCTTCCGTATAAAAAACTCTATCGAAACAGCTCAGATATAATAATAATAATAATAATAATAATAATAATAATAATAATAATAATAATAATAACAGAATAAGGAGAATAAGAAAATGATAAAATCGTTTGGCCACAGTTAGCCAACAGGTGCGAACATTTAGTTTCGATGTCACCTAGTTGCGTGGGCGTCAATTTCGGCGCTCCATTTTACATGGATCACATACGAAACAGATCTCTATTACGCAACCTATCGCTAAGTTTTAATTCATTTTGTGGAGTAAATCTAAATGTGTCACCACAAATATTTTTCACGCCGACATCATTCGATATGGACTGCGCTCCAAATCCGAGCCGAGTTGAGCCGAGCTTAGCCGAGTAGACCAGAGACGAAGCCTTGATCCGAGCCGAGCCGAGTGAGACCGATGCACTGTGCATAGGATTACTGCGCCTCAGTTTGCACACGTGCGATTTTGGGCGTTTGAGAGCCGCTGGTATAGACCATTTCGACCGGCGTTCCTCTAAAGTAGGATATTAAAGGTCTGACTTCGCAAATGATATACTTGAACTAACTTCCACATTCATCTCGCTAAGCCCTTTTTAGATGACTGCAACTGTGGAACATGGAGTGGTTACAAACGGAGCGCTGGATTTCTCCTGTCCACCGGGATGAGTAGCTCAGACGGTAGAGTGATGGCCTTCTCAGCTCAAGGTGGCGAGTTCAACCCCGTGGTATTTGAAAATGTTCAGATACGTCAGCCTCAGTCGGTAGATTTACTGGCACGTAAAGAGGTGCTTTGGGGCAGAGTTCAGGCACCTCGGCGTCTCCAAAAACCGTTTTAGTATTACTATTATTATTATCTCCTATACGACCTTTATTTCTCAAATTCTTTATAGCCTATATTTCGACCCAGACGGTGAGATATCGCTCTTCAAGTCTCTAATAGCCCTTCCCTTTTCTACACACATTCTTGAAAGGATCGGATCTCTTCCTCTTTTCCCTAATACTAGGTTTAAGAGAGGTTTGGTATCTGGTATTTATCCTCAGCATAACAACTACCACCTGTAAACATGGATTCAAGAGCAGTGAGATATGAGATTATAAAATAAATCCTCTATTAACCAGATTTAAAGTGTTTCGGAAGGGCAAAAATAACAATTGAAAGGTCAGGCAAGGTCTCCGAGAACCGTAACAGTACTACACTTAGTTTTTTTATTCGTGGGGCGATCTTTGTTGTAGGATTTTTTTTTTTTTTTTTTTTTTTTTTTTTATTTTTTTTTTTTTTTACAACTTGCTTTAGGTCGCACCGACTCATAGGTCTTATGGCGACGATGGTATAGGAAAGTCCTGGGGGTGGGAAGGAAGCACCGTAGCCTTAATTAAGATATAGCCCCAGCATACGTCTGGTGTGAAAATGGGAAAGCATAGACAACTATCTTCAGGGCTGCCGACAGTGGGGTTTGAACCCACCATCTCCACATGCAAGCTCACTGCTGCGCGCTTCTAACCGGGCGGCCAACTTGCCCGGTTGGAATTACATTATTTTGAAATTATCCCCGCAGTCTTCCTTGATGTCTTGTGGTGTTTCCTTTGAACTTGAATGCCTTCTTTATGGTTGCAGAAGTTCTCAATGTCACACCTGGGATTTATCAATATGAAACAGTTTGTCATCTATTAAAGTAATCACCTTTGTAATAACTTGAATTAAGAAAGGACGCTGCAGGTTGGCTCCTTGGCTGAATGGTCAGTATAGTGGCTTTCTGTGCTGTGGGCCCTGGGTTCGACTACCAGCTGGGTGTTTGTGTTCGTCTTAACAAACATCTTCATTTATACAATACACAAAGAACCGCATCAGAAACACCTAATAATGAATAGCGTTATGAAAGGCATTCGGCTGCAAATCGGGGCTAAATTCATACAAGTGCCGACCACTGGTAAATGGGAAAAGACCATGAGGAAGAATAATAAGAAATATATTCATTTTAATGATATTGTTTTATTGAATGGCATGTGCAGTATCTAACTATACAATAATTTAAGAGTGTAAAAGAAGAATATGAAGCAACTGCTGTGTAGTTCGGTAGCATCGTAGAATGGGGACTTCATCTTATAAATAAAATCTAGGGTTTCCGTTGTCTGTAGCGTAATTTTCTTCGCCAAATTTTGATATAATATGTATCCGCTTCAGGTCAATTAAACATCTTATCAGTAGTTTTTTAGTTTTCGTGTCTGTTTGTTTGTTTGTTTGTTCCACCATCACGGGTAAACGGCTCTATAGATCTCGATCAAACTTCATATTTATAGTCCACCCATCCAGGAGCGACGTTCAATATGCATATCATTTAAAAATCACTGAATATACTGGGGATTTATACGAAGACCAGAACAGTTTTTCTTTCATTTTCTCTTATACTACTGATTATATATGGACCAAACTTCATATTTATATTTATAGGAGCAGGATTTAATATACATAGGGCCTATCATATAAATATCACTAAATAATCTGGAGGATTAAAGGACTACCAGAAGAGTTTTTTTCAACTTTTCGTTACACTTTTATTATATGTAAAATCTGTAGACCATATCTGAAACAACCCTTCATTTTAAATAACGTTTGTTATGTACTAATTTCGCTTACTCTTCAAATGCCGGAGAAAATCACTGTTTTATACAGCTTTCATGCTCTGCAGCCAGTGACGGACACTCTCGAAGACGTACAGTTATTTGAAGGATTCATAACAAGAGAAAATCAGAGGATGCATAATATTTCTCTCGGCTTTAAAATTACCCTCATCTAATGTATCTGAACACCGAGGTAACATGAGGTAGAACTTTTCCCTTTTGTGTCTGTCTATTCCTAAAAGTTGAAAATTGCTGGACTTATTTCAAGCAAACTACGTATTTGGTTTCTACTCGCTCATAATTGTGTTATCGGGTACATAGATGTCATGGTAATCACATGGAGTTGGTATTTAAAGGAAGATTATACTCAAATATTTTCTTTAACATTAGGTCTATCAAAAGACTGCATCGTTTAAGAATGTGTTATTTCCGTTCTTTAATGCCATGTACGTTTTTACCGTACGACGGTTAACAGCGCAGAAGAATACAAAAAATTGGATTTTTAGTCCTGGGACATCCCGTGCATTTCACTTCAAGGTGGGCAACGGGAAAAGGAAGAGTGCCATTTTACTCTTTTCGATGGGATAGATATTAAGGGAGGTATCATCAATGCCAGAGCGCCACAGCGCCACGTTAGTGGTCAGAGATACAATATGCAACCCGAGAACCATGCAGAATTTCGCGCAACTCCGGACCAGGAACTGTACCGTACAATAAATCCGGATATCATAGTCTAATCATTCTCCCTCGAATTTGTTTAGCTTTATGATATTTCACGTTACTGTCACCCACTTTTGCACCAAAATATTATTTTAACATGTCAAATTAAACGTGTGAAGAGAACCATGTTACTTCGCATCGATTGCTGAAGGTAACATGTAATCCACTACAAATGACTAATGTTATTGGCTTTACGTCCCACTAACTACTTCTACGTTTCCGGAGACGCCGAGGTGCCAGAATTTAGTCCCGCAGCAGTTATTTTACGTATCAGTAAATCTACCGACACGAGGCTGACGTATTTGAACACCTTCAAATACCACCGGACTGAGCCAGGATCAACCTGCCAAGTTGGAGTCAGAGGTAGAGATGTAATAATTGACACATGTGACACATAGGATTTTATTTAAACTAACAAAGTGGGCAGAAATAGGCCAACAGATGGCTCTGGACAGCAACACACCGCATGGGACCCCTGCATGGAACAAAACGAGCTGTCTTGATGGAGGGCGTCAGATGCGCGGCACGTTGACGTTACCAGGAAAGCGCCATCTGTTGGTCATTTTGTGTACCATATAAACCCGTATCTTGCCAATCATGGGTGTCAATTATTTCCTCTCTTTCTCCAATATTCCGTCAAGTGTTAGCGCCTCAACCATCTGAGCCAATCAGCCCGGCCGCTGCAAATTCCCGTGCGAAGAACGGGCACAAATGCTAGTTTCGTATATTTTTGTCTACTTTGTTAAACAGTATTGAAATATTTTAAATTGTATTTGAGAAACCAGATTACAGTTCTTGTAGGATATTATCTAATTTCGATGAGGCATGGTCACTCGTTAATTTATATTCCCTGAATAAGAAATCTGGTGTCATGAATATCTTAATATAATGAGAGTTCATTTTAAATTCTTTAGTAAATTAAATAATAATAATTCTCTTTCTCGAACCTTGGACAATTTTTAAATATGCAAGCCTTAATTAAGTAAAGTCACGTGGCAGCGTATGCAATAGGAAGAAGGAACGTCTCCTAAGAGACTGCAGAGTGACAATAATAGCAAGAGAAATAATATAAATTAAGAAATCAAAGAAAAATATTTGTTTAATTAATCCTCGATACATACATTATTAAACACAAAATAAAAGTCAAATAGAGTGATATCGTCAAGTAATATTATTGAGGAAATGTACTGAAGGAGACTGAAGGAATTTAATGGGGTAGACGACACAAGTAACAAATACGGACCGTTGCAAACGGTGTTACTTTCACCCATGGGCAAGACGACTTTCATACAGTTTTGCGTGCTCTTTTAAGCAACAAAATTAAAGGGTATATAACCGTGAGTTTTCCTAGTATAAACGAGGTTTGAAAAGTGAATGCCTGTTCAAATCGTATTTTGTCCCCGGAAATGACAGATGCAGACCGTATTATACCCACATGCATACACTCGTGTTCATAAAAACCAGAACACCTTGAAAGGCTACAGACAGGAAGTTCAGATTCACGGAACATGTGCAATATTACGTTCTGAAGAAATGATTAGCATTTGAACATGTCGGCCCTCAGGTTCAAGGTCCACATTGATATTTCGGCTCACGACCACCGACGGGTAAAATGTGTCTGTTGTCGTTAGAAACTGAAGGTAATGGATCAGTGTGACTTGAGCAGACGTGCAGGATGCTTCGCAGACGTATGCGAGAACCGTACCGTCAAATGAGTGAGTTTCAAAGAGGGCGTATTGTTGGCATGAGAGAACGTGATGCATCGTGTGCAGAATGGTTCACAGAAGATGATAGAACACGACAAGGTGGGTCTGATCACACCACCAAGAACCCCCTGCCCCCCCCCCCTCCGAGAAGATCGACACTTCATCCGAATGGCATTGCAGGACAGATCTACGTCCTCCTCAGCTCTGGTGCAACAGTGGAACGTTTAACACATCGTACACTATCAGGAGTGATAGTCCGTCGCCGTTTATTACGGTCTGGGTTACCGGCACGTCGTCCACTTCTCCGCATACATTTGACTAATGTGCATAAACATGCTAGATTGCAGTGGTGTATGCAGTGACGTCACCGGGCACAGAAATGGTAGCAGATAGTGTTTTCGGATGAATCGAGGTTCTGTTTGTTTGAAACAGATGGCAGTGTTTTGGTTCGCCGCAGACAGGGTGAGAAGCATCACATTGACTGCATTCGTACAAGACATACAGCGCCAACTCAAGGCCTTATGGTGTGGGGTGTTATTGGGTACAACCACAAATCACACCTGGTGCGTGTCCAGGGCACTGTGACCAGTTTGACCCACGTGAATAACATTCTGCAACCCGTAGTCATACCCTTTCTGCATGACACCCCAGATGCCATATTTCAGCAGGGCAATGCGCAATCACATGTTGCTGCACGAACACGTGTCTTCTTCTTGTCACAGGCTGTCAGACTGTTACCTTGGCCTGCCCAATCACCGGACTTGTCGCCAGTCGAAAATGTGTGGGCTATGGTGAAACGACGGGTGCGTCTCTGTGACCCAATGCCAACCACCAAAGATGATCTGTAGAACCAGGTGAATGCAACATGGATGGCTATACCCCAGGTCGCCATTCGCGCCTTAAACATGTCGATGCCATCGCGCATGGAACAAGTTATCAGTGCCCACGGAGGACCCAGTGCCTACTAGGTAACAGGACACATGCTATGTGACTGAAATGCTGATCATTTCTGTAGAACATACTAATGAACATGTCCTATGAATATGAACCTCCTATCTCTAGTCTTTCAAGGTGTTCTAATTTTTTATGAAAATGAGTGTACTTTTTATATTGGAAGTTCGTTGCATTCTTTTGTTATATATTCAGCAAATTAGGCGCCATTCGTTTAAGATAATACGCAGTTCAGTTGCAACATGAGATGGAGAAAGATCTCAGTGCGCTGAACATAAAATACTGTCATTTTACATACATTTTTATCTATAATATACAACATTTCTAGTAAAAGCATTAGTTTCCTTGAGTTGCGATGCAGCTCCGTATTTCATTGCCAGTTTAAAAGGTGACATTACATACAGTGTGGATCAAATCATACTGAGTTGAAGTTTTTCCCATGGTTTTCGGGTGCATGCATATCGTGTAACAAGCACACTTTTACAGCATCTTGATTACTTGCTTGGTTTGGCTAAAATCAGTTTCTCGGTTTCTCTTGTAACGATACTCCTCAAATAATGAGAGGAGTAGCAGATTTGTGAAAATTAGGAAGAATTGCTCATAATTACATTATACTATTTCAGATAATGAACTAGAACTGCAATGTAAATATTCTGAGAGTCCCGTTATAGGCAATCGCCAAATAGCAGCCCCTGTCCATTTTAAACCACTCATTTGAACTTTAGGCTTACCACTACCACCATGTTCCAAGGTTATGGGAAGAGCTGGAAAATATTTGTTCAGATATCATCATAAATCGTTATGGGCAGCTGAAGTATAACAATGCCATCTTTATTTCAGAGCTCCCTTTAGGGAGAAAATTTGGGATCTAGCTATTCAGTTTACAGTACGAACTTTGAGCCCCGAATATTTTGGGAGGAAAATTTCAGCGTTTGGTGACAAGAAAGGCATCTGGTCTGAAATTCCCAGCCACGACTTAAACTGAGATTTAGTGCTGTACTATTCCTTTTAACAAAAATAATTTGGAAACGAAAAGAAATATCGATGTGGTTAATCATCACCCATATATTTGATCTTCTTCGACCGCTACTCATATCTTCAACAAATCCCGTATACCGTTCAAGACCCTATAAAATTATGGGTCCCGTAGGGTAAATGTAAAAACTTCATAGTTTGATGTACAATACTATCTTTATGTGTATAACAGGAGACTTGATATCCACTCCAGCGTTCACTAAAACAAATTTTTATTAACCATCCTCTTATCCAGATTCTTAGGGGGAGATATTTCGCCGATTTTCAGTTTAACATGGAACTAGGGGCAAAAGATCCACATGGGTCGACGCCTCGAACAAATAGCATTAATTAAAACCACTTGGAACTGAGTTCTCTGTATGGGTTGCCAGTGTAGATACAAAGTCTAGTATTTGAGGATGAGTAACAGAATAAATCTTGTTACATAATACCAGTATTGAATTTTGATAATACTTTAAAATGAGCTTCATAACATTTCGTATTACTGGGGAAAAATAGAATGTTCAAATATTGGTTTTAGCGTAAAGGCTGTTATATAAACAAGCACCCAGGAAACGCTACATGTTACAGTTATTATTATTATTATTATTATTATTATTATTATTATTATTATTGTTATTATTATTTGAAAGCGAATGGACCACTAAGGATCACACAACAACTTCATTTCTTTCTCTTCGTGTGTATTTTTCTCTGTGTCCAATACTCCTTCATGCGTTCGCTGGCCTGCTTCTGTTGTTCATCTGTCCAGGCTCTTCCGGGCTTCCTAGTTCTTCCTGTGGCTTGAACACCTTCCAAATTCTTCAGTGTGTTCCTAAACGTATTCCTTTCTAACAGCTGGTCTTCCAAGATGCTTAACCTTTCCATATCCTTCTTCGTTTCCTTAATCCATGCTCTAGTATTCTTTATTATTATTATTATTATTATTATTATTATTATTATTATTATTATTATTATTATTATTATTATGCCACTGCCGGACTGAGTGGCTCAGACGGTTGAGGCGCTGGCCTTCTGACCCCAACTTGGCAGATTCGATCCTGGCTCAGTCCGGTGATATTTGAAGGTGCTCAAATATGTCAGCCTCGTGTTGGTATATTTACTGGCACGTAAAAGAACTCCTGCGGGACAAAATTCCGGCACCTCGGCGTCTCCGAAAACCGTAAGAGTTGTTAGTGGGACATAAAGCAAGTAGCATTATTATTATTATTATTATTATTATTATTATTATTATTATTATTATTATTATTATTATTATTATTATTATTATGCTACTTGTTTAAAGTCGCGCTAGAGCATCGAAAGTTTTTGACGACGGAGGTATGGGAAAGGGGTAGGACTGTGAAGGAAGCGGCAGTGGCCGTAATGAAATGGTGTGAAAATGGGAAAACTCGGGAAAACGTGGCTATTGATACTCCTCGGAAACGTGTTCACGGCATCTCCATCTATTAAGTGATTCAGGATTTAATGCGAAACAAACAGGAATATCTATGAATAATCGTATTGCTTCAGCTGCCGTGATCAGGCATTTTGAGTTAACGCAATTTATCCTGTCTGAACATGTATTTCGATGTTTCGATTTACTCTTCCAGGGGGCAGAGAAAAACCGGATCTCTCTTGTGCGTTCTGTGACTGATTTTAATTACTTTTGTCGTATAAACAACAATTATGTCACCAGAGATCTTCTTCGTATCAACATCATTCGGCATTAAGTGTCCGATGGACTTCTTTTTTCCACCCTTCAAAGATCCGACTACCTCTGTCGGGTCAGAACCCGCTATATTTGGATCTGAAGGTCAACATTCTGCCACTAATCCACAGAGGGAGCTGATATATAAGGGGAAATAAAATACGTTCCGTAATTAATATTACTCGAATGCTGTACATTTAAATTATTTATAGGCTACCAGGCTCTTCCAGTTGATCTTCTCGGTTTGTTCTCATCTGACTCTGTCGGTATTAATTTGTCCAGATGACATTCCATTTTTCTTTTCTTCATTTCAAGACTGATTGAACGGATTTCTCCTTTTGTTGAGGTCGTTTTGATTTCTATCTAGGCTTGGAAAACATTACAGTTACTGTTGTTAATACGCAAAAAGATCAGTCAATGAAATGTTACGAACATGATAGAGATAGGAAGCATATGATAACTAGTTTAATATCCTTTCGTGTCAATGTCTTTTCACTGTTCCATGTCTTTGGATTGCCTAAAATTTAACACGTAAATTGTTTGATGTCCACGACGTTCCAACTTGTAAAATTACGCAGCAGTGTTCAAACATATTTACTTGTCAACTTAATGAACGATGATATTTCACTGAATAGAACCTCATTAGTTTTTAACACATGCATGTTTTTGCCTTTAGTAATTTCATATCTGAAATTCACCTGGCTATTTCTTTTCATCCATGTTCATTTGTTATGCCACTAAGTGATAGTTCTGATTAGCTTCTCGCTTGTTGTTGTCAGTTTTTCCTACTACATCAATTTCTGAACTCTTGGCTAATGATTCTATTCTGTTACTGATTTAAACATTTATGGTTACTTTATGTAAAAAGGGTAATAAGTTTTTAATTTCATGGCTATAACACATTGTACTCTGACAGATCCAGGATATACTGTATCCTTTCGCTAATTCCCTCCACCGTTTTTTCAGCCGTTCCAGATGTGGTAGGTCGCCAGGAATTTCTGGTAAGAAACTGTTGACTGTATTTTTTACATATTCATGTTCTTCGCCTATTATTTTAGTCTTCATTTACACAATGGGTATTTCGCAAAATGTATTTCATATTGGTATTCTTATTCTTCATAATGAAGTTTCAGGATATGTAAACAAAAAATGTTAAGCTAAATAGCACACCCCAGGCTTCGCTAAACTATCACCGTGACTCAAAAAATACGGTGGAAAATTTGGCGAACCTTTGCCGATATTTATTTATGTGAGGTGAAATAATAATAATAATAATAATAATAATAATAATAATAATAATAATAATAATAATAATGTATTCTTCCTCTATTTAGAGGTTTCTTCAGAGACAAAGAATACTGAAAAAATTTGCGTATTGATCATTCAAACATTTGCGGTCTGAAATTGTGTAAATTATTTCTTTTTTTACGCCACATCATACAAATGCGCAATTTGTTAAAACAATATTTAAAGGCTAATACTCTTTTGTTTTGTAAGTCCGACTTCTTGACTGAATGGTGATCGTTGAGATCTTCGGTTCAGAGGGTTCCGAGTTCGATTCCTGGTCGGACGGGGATTTTCATCATGTGTGATTAATTCTTCTGCCTCGAAGACTGGGTGTTTGTGTTTGTTCCAACACTTCATTCCTCATAATCAGACAACACACCACACTACCAACTACCACAGAAACACGCAATAGCGATTACACCCCTCCAAAGAGTTGGCGTCGGGAAGGGCATCTGGCCGTAAAACAGAGCCAATCTCCACATATCTGTGATAAAGTTCGCACTCGCGACTCCACAGGTGTGAGAAGAAGAGAAAGAAGAAGGAGTGTCTTGTTTCATAAGTGGTTTTATAAGATATTACGTGAACCTTTCTGTGAATCGCATGTTAGGATCTAATAACTAGTATACTGAATTTTTAAAAAAATTTTTTAAAAAAAAAGGCAAAAGCAATCAAAGGTTGCGGTAATACGTGGCTGATGTCGTCATCATCATCATCATCATCATCATCATTGCTACAGGGCCTCCTGTTTTATACAGTACCCGAGTCTAGAGAAAAACCCAGCATATGCGATGAGATAAAAACATTGACAAACTCTGACTGAATTACTTAGGAGAAAAGATAACTTTTATTATGATATTTCTTTGGATTCTTGTGATATTTTCCGAGCCATTCAGTGATGAATATCTCATTGAAATATGTCATTTTTATTCAAAATATATGATTACGGGAACAGAGTACATATAGAATCATATTTCACTTGATTTGCCAAACATAAAGTGGGGATATTTTATAAATCATCCTGCGTAGACTACAGAGAATATTTTAATATTATAATTTTACCAAAGGTTAAATAGAACTCTCGCTTATTAAATTTTTACGGGTATTGCGTAAGGACCACTAATACTAATGAATAACATTTTTGACTCTGGACTCTGGTATGGAAATAATCACTTTTCAGGGCAAAATTCCGGCTACTTGTCGATCTGTTAACAAAACACATTTGTGATTTATGTACTATTTTATTAAGCGACTGATTAGAAAATATCCCCTTAAGACAAGCTAATGACGTTCTACTGGTCTCTGTTGATACCAGCATTGATTGGAATGGTGTTAAATATACTGTAATTAATTAACATATATGATATAAGAATAATAATATATATCGAATATCAAATAATAAACTGCTTAACAAATGTAATTTGATCACTTCTTTAGATTTTCCTAACTAGATTGTACAAAAGCATAGTGGGATAGGGATTGAACTATTACGGCTATAACATGTCCTGTTTACGTAAAAGTGCTCTGCAATATCACTTATGGTTGTTCGGGAGGCGTCAGTGTCAGCTGAAAAGTGCGAGTGCCTCAATTCCAAGACTGGGCGAAGGTTGGTATGTGTGGAGTGGAGTGTTCACAAGTCGCGAATGATCGAGCGGTCCGAGGTAGGGAACGGTGGAAACAGTTAAGTTGTTGTCAAATGAAGGAAGCCGCGTGTGAGCTGAGACTGCTGCTAGAAGGCTGCTTGCAGAAGTACGTTGCCGGGATGTTAGGGGTTGCTCAGTGCAGGACTTGGTATCTGTAGAAAAGCTCTGAAGACTGGAAATGTTGACAGACGCCCTGGCACGGGTTGCTAAAGAAAAAAAAAACCAGGGCAGGATCGTTTTGTGCGTCTACAAGCTCCCCAAAAGCGCAAAGTTACAGTGCGTGCACCACAGGTGACTTCGGCTGTACGAGTTTGTTACTGAATAGTCAGAAACACGATTCGAGAGGTCAGTTTAAGATTCCGAAGACCCTTTGAAGTACCTACGTTGGAGAGACGACATAGTTGGTAGGAGACTGCAAATTGTTAAAGATCATCTGCACTGGCAGCTAAGACACTGTCGTCCTGTGCTCTTCTTGGATGAAACCCATTTCGCGTTATATCGTTCAGTCTCAAAAAGACGTACGGGATGGGGATGTTCATCCGATAGCTGTACAGTCTACCGTTGTTTATGAAATTTGAGCTATCATGGTGCGGGCAGGCATAAGTCTTGACACGAACATCGATCTCAGGCTCATTCGCAATTCATCCTTAACCATTCGACGGTACATTGACAAGATCATAGGCAACTTGGAGAAACGCAGTATCCATGCATGGTAACGCTAAAGCGCATGATCGGTCGGAGATTTCTAAAAGAGTACCACGTGCAACGAATGGAGTGACCATCCAGCAGCCCAGATTTGAACCCGATCGAACAAATCTAAACGCTAAAGCGCATGATCGGTCTGAGATTCCTGAAAGAGCACCATGTGCTTCCATCCAGAAGCCCAGATTTGAACCCGATCGAACAAATCTAAACGCTAAAGCGCATGATCGGTCGGAGATTCCTGAAAGAGCACCATGTGCGTCCATCCAGAAGCCCAGATTTTAATCCGATCGAACAAATCTGGCGCTAACTGGAGTAATACATCCGAGCGAAAAATTCACCTCCCAAAGCACTACAAGCTCTTGAAGACACTTTCTGGAAGTGTGGGGGCGTCTCCCTCAGACGAATATGTGGCGTCTTGCCGGAAGCAGGAGATGACGTTGTGAAGTTGTTATCTATGAGAAGGGTGACAGGTCTCCGTGTTTTAGACGCTTCCTATGTAACCATGTTGGTGCGTGACCAGGGACCACTTTATTTACGAAACGTGCAATGATCACTTGAATCGAGTGTCCAGAGAAAGCTTTCCATTTCAAGTCTTAGTTGTTGCAAAGATGATTGATGGTTTTCATTGCGTGCCTGTTTTAATTTCTACAACTTGCGTATCCGTATCACGGGGATATGAACGTATAATAAAAGCATCAAATTGCTTTTTAATAATAATAATAATAATAATAATAATAATAATAATAATAATGTTATTTGCTTCACGTCCCACTAACTACTCTTTTACGGTTTTCGGAGACGCTGAGGTGCCAGAATTTTGTCCCGCAGGAGTTCTTTTACGTGTCAGTAAATCTACCGAGACGAGGCTGACGTATTTGAGCACCTTCAAATACCACCGGACTGAACCAGGATCGAACCTGCAAAGTTGGGGTCAGAAGGCCAGCGCCTCAACCGTCTGACACACTCAGCCCGGCCCAAATTGCTTTTTTGAGCAGTGTGTGATCCAGCCGAATAGAAACGGCGAAAATACCGTACTATCTATAACCGTTGAGGTCTATGGCTTGCTAAGACGGCTGATAACCAGCTAGATGCCGTGTAGATAAATAGTAGTACCACGTAAACAGCATGACGATGTTTTCAGCCTATTGTTTGGCTTTAGTGATCGGATACGTTACCTCTCATATCAGACAGCTGTAAAGATCTCTGTTGGCTGAGTGAAGTGCATTCCAATCCTCAGTCCAGAATGAAATTCATTGGACTGGCTCAGAGAACAGAAACAATAGTAGGCTTACTTAAAAGGTTAACACCCTGTCAGTGTCTACATGATTTGGGCCTTGCTGTAAGCTTACATCCGAGAGATGGTGAGGTTGAATCCGATCGTTTCAACTCCTAAACTGTGTTTTCAGTGGATTGCTATTATCACACCAAAAACATTGTTGTGTGTACCTTAATTAAGACCACGGCCACCAGCTTCCCAATCCTAGCCGCTTACTATTCCTACATAACGAAAACCTCCCCATGATAGTACGACCTTATATTTGTGTGTTTGTGTGTGTGTGGGGGGGGGGGTGAACGAACGCAAATAGTGCTGAAAGTAACTGTAGAGTGGTCCGTAAATGTTTTCTTTTGTTAGTTGCTTTACGTCGCACCGACACAGATAGGTCTTATGGCGACGATAGATTAGGAAAGGACTAGGCATGGGAAGGAAGTTACTTTGGCCTTAATTAAGGTACATCCCCCAGCATTTGCCTGGTGTGAAAATGGGAAACCACGGAAAACCACATTGAGGCTACCGACATTGGGGTTCGAACCCATTATCTCCCGGATGCAAGCCCACAGCTGCGTGCTCCTAACCGCACGGCCAACTCGCCCGGTGTCTGTAAAATTTACCACTCATTTAACTACAAAAAATTGTACATTGTCCTTTAATTTGTATGTATCATTCTAACGACCAAGCGGTGTTAGGCCTATATTTTCCGCATTTCTATCACTTAATGCAAATACTTAATTGAAAACACGTTTAATTATATTTGTTATAGCCGGTAGCTAAATATTTCAAACTTCTTTCTTTTCTTTTTTTATATTGAGAACTTAGCATAGCATATTCACCCCACGGGACATAATGTCTCTATAACCTGTTCCTCTTTGTGTATTCCCACTCCCAAGCGCTCTCTGAATACTTAACTTGTTATTCGTATAATTATACCTTGGGGACTCGTGACACGCCCTGAGCCGAGCTTTTTTCAATTTTTAACTTACTAAGGAAAACAAATCGCTTTGGGTTTTTCAATATAACTATAAAGAATGTGTTCTGGACGACCTCAAGCCTTTTGGTACAATTTTACAAATTCTGTTTTTGTACGCTTTATTTTATTTTTTTCTACGCTGCCTAGGAAAGGCGAGGGAGGATGGAGGTATGAAGGGAGGGTCAATGCGGGAGCCAACAAAGTGGGCACGTCTTTCATTCTGCCCCAATTTGGAAATTACCTTGTCAAGAATGAGAAGGTGTGGTGGGGGCTAGGGACGAATCGGAAAGAATGAAAATTACGGACGGTCGTTTGAAGGTAATATCCGCCACACCTAGCCCCAAACAACCCTGTTTCTTGTATTATTTTATTGGATCGAGATATCGATTTCTTTAGTGCCTCGCCTTTCAAACAACGAATACACTGAATGCAATTCTTGTTCTCATAACTTCTATTCAGTCAGCTTGGAAGTGCAATATGAAATTCAGCATGGGCATATGCTACAGTTTATTCAAGTTCAAGGGATTGATTATATTAATAGTCCATTCTTAAATGCCATATGCTTAAAAATAGCATTATTCCTCTTCCTGACCCTTTTATGAATTTTCGACATCGCCACTTCATGTAAATTTGACCCAGTTTTACGACCAGATGCCCTTCTTGACGCTGACTGTGTATGGAGGGATGCATTCAGTTCTGCGTGTTTTGTGGTGGCCGATAGTGAGGTGTGTTGTTTGTACATAGAGAGGTTTGTATGAAAATGAACACAAATATCCAGTCTCGGAACAAGCGGAATTGACCATAAGCAGTTAAAATCCCCAACCTTGGCTGCATTCGAACCTGGGGCCCTTTGAACTGAAGGCCATAACGGTTCTTATTCTGCCATGTAGCCGAACATTCTTGAAAGTTTCGTTACACACAAGTAATGTTTGTGTTGATAATAATAATAATAATAATAATAATAATAATAATAATAATAAATACATACATACATACATACATACATACATACATACATACCTCTAGTGCATATTCCGAGAATCAGATATTGAAGAGGTACTTAAAACCAATATTATAATATCTATAACGTATAAATAAAATCGTAATAAACGTTTACTCTACATTCATCTACTAGAAATGGTCCTGCACCAGGCCTCTGCGGAGACCATTATTATTATTATTATTATTATTATTATTATTATTATTATTATTATCGCCGGGCTGAGTGGGTCAGACGGTTGAGGCGCTGACTTTCTGATCACAACTTAGCAGGTTCGTTCCTAGCTCAGTCCAGTGGTATTTGAAAGTAATCAAATACGTCAGCCTTGTGTCGGTACCATTACTGACACGTAAAATAACTCCCGCGAGACAAAATTCTGGCACCTCGGAGTGTAAAAACGACCATCTGAAGATTTGTTAAGCTTTGGTGCCTGTTCATTTGATTTATTATAACTGAAAACTACTGGTCATACTTCAACCGAACTTCATACTTAGAATACATCTATCCAACGGTAGTTTTCAGATTTCATACCATTTCAAAATCCCTCAATGGAGTGAAGGTATATAGGAAAACAGAAACAGTGATTTTATTCTCCCACAAAATACCTATGAACAATCTGCTATACTTATTGTAAGTTCATTTCTAAAAGGTTTTTTTTATGTACACATTTTTGATAAGAGGATAAATGAGATGTTATTAATGGAATGTGTAACAGTCTAAAGTCCTAGCGGACATAGCCCAGCAACGCGTTCGCATAATGCTGATTTCTAATAAGTGAATAACCACAGGACATATATGAACCAAACTTCTTTTAGAAACCACCTGTCCAAAGGTAGATTTTAGGGTTCGTATCACTTCAAAATCCCAAAAAGGAATGAAGGTTCTGTAGGAAGACCGAAAGTGTGATTTTACTCTCCCACAAAATATCCACAACTAACTTTAATGTAAATCTACCAAACCTTAATTGAAATCCATTTGTAAAACTTTTTCCTTATCTACAGTTTTTCGACAGGACTAATGAGCGAGATATTATTAATATAAAGTGTTACCGTTCAAGTCCTAGCCGAGATAGCTCAGCAGCAGATGAGCGTAGTGCTGATTTCTTATAAGTTCATCAGGAAAATTAATGGAGATATTTGAACCAAGCTTTATATTTAGAATCCACGTATCCAAAGGTAGTTTCTAATATTCGTACCATTTCAAAATCCATCAGTGGCCTGGGCGTTTATAGGAAGACCGAAACAGTTGACTTTACTATCCCACTAAGTATCCATAACCTACCTTAAAAAGGAAAGTGCATCCAAAGAACGTAGAATTCTTCTATTTGCATTTACTATTGTACACTGTGAAAGGCCCTATTTCTGTCACTGAGCTCAGGGCCGTAAATGGGATCCTTCATCATACTTTCTAAAGTGCCAGCAAAGCATTGGGTCTTCTGAAAAATGACTCACGGCTCACTGCGATTCCACCATGAAGGAAGCATCTGTTCTCGCAGTTCACTAAAGCTACGGTAGTTTATCGTAGTTACTTTAGTATTCTGTTCTACTCCTGATCCGTTACATCTGTGGGACAAGTACAAGGAAAACATCGCTGAAAATTTCCGAAGTGCTGAAGAATTTCGAAGACAGCCGCCACCTGTCATAGACACTATAGGAATGCAGAACATGAACGCAGAAAATGAATGCCTTCGATCATCGGAAGACATTATTTTATCATTCGGAGGTCAGCAATTGATTAATTACAGAATTCCTGCTCCTGATAATGTGGAACGCTTAAATTTAGAATATCTCAGAGAAACTAGCTACTGCAAAAATAATATGGCGAACACCGTTCTCTATAATGAGCCCAAAATGACTGAAGAACAGTGCTCACTTTACCGTGAGGCATTACTCTGTGTCAGAGAAGACAGTAGCAAAATGTTTTTTTATTATTATCCCTGGCGGAACGGGAAAAACATCTCTAATCAATTTGTTACTTGCATCGTCCGCAATCGCCGCAACTCTTCTACTTGGGGATAAGACAGAAAAATCCATGTTTAAAGCGCCAGCTGATCTCGACAACACTGAGGCATCACGGTGCAACAATACAGCGAAGGTTCTGCGGTCTGTGTACCGAATACATGGGATGGGTGTACAATGGCACACAAGAAAGATATTCGCAATTTATATCATTTTTTGGTGGTGTAACTGTCTTCTTTTCCGGCGAATTTCGACACACTTTGCCTGTTGTCACCAATGGAACCAGAGAAGTTGAAGTTAATGTTTCTCTGAAACGATCAGCGCTCTGACCATTCATCCATAAACGCTCGCACTCTAGAAATATAGTTGTTCGTGAGGCAATCTCTAAAGCACACGTCTTTCCGAGATACTCCTACCTATCGCCAGTGGAATGATGCGAGGAAGTAACGGAATAATTATTCTATCAGATGAAATTTGTACATCACTTCCGAGTATCGATGATAAACTATACCTCGTTACTCAAGAAATAAAATTGTATTCGACTGAATTGCTCTCTGAGCGATAAGTACATACTCAGAGCAACGACGAGGCCAGAACTCTCAATGGGTCCAACTTGAATAGACTTTAAGTTCAGAAGGTGGTTTATAACTCAGTGATTTTTTGTTTTGTTTTGCTATTTGCTTTACGTTGCACCGACACAGCTGTGTCTTACGGCGACGATAGTCAGTGAAATGAGTCGTCAATCGTCAATCAGAATGACGCGGTGCACTATGTTGAATTCCTCAATTCTGGCATGCCCCACGACTGCAGGCACATATTATAACTCTGAAAATAGGAGCAAGCACCAGTCATACTTCACAGGAACCGGTCCCCACCGAACGTGAACAATGGCACTAGGCTACAACCATCGGCATTGCATACATAGGCATGTGATCGAGACAATTACTGGCTGTAGCAAAAGAAGGGTGCGTCTTCATACCAAGTATCTCACTGATTCCTACGAACTATCCATACCAGTTAAAACGTGTACAGTTCTCTGTCAGTTCGCG
This sequence comes from Anabrus simplex, assembly GCF_040414725.1. NCBI lineage: Eukaryota > Metazoa > Arthropoda > Insecta > Orthoptera > Tettigoniidae > Anabrus > Anabrus simplex. The sequence goes on along the minus strand of NC_090270.1, from coordinate 143,954,444 downwards.
TTTCACGATGTTATCAACAATTCACAGGGTCAGACTCTGAAAGTTCCAGGACTTGAACTCAGGTCGAACTGCTTCTCATACGGCTGACTGTACGTCGCATACTCCTGTGCTAGTAGCAGTACTCACGGTAGCAGAACGAGGAATATGTTGTACAAAGAAGCCTTGCATTAAATGTCTGGCTTCTTCTTCTTCTTCTTTTCCTACCGCTTTTCCCACACCTGTGGGGACGCGGGTGCGATCTGTGTCGCACATGTGGATTTGGCCCTGTTTTACGGCCGGATGCCCTTCCTGACGCCAACCCTATATGGAGGGATGTTATCACTATTGCGTGTTTCTGTGGTGGTTGGTAGTGTAGTGTGTTGTGTGAATATGAAGAGGAGAGTGTTGGGACGGACACAAACACCCAGTCCCCGAGCCAGAAGAATTAATCAGAAGCGATTAAAATCCCCGACCCGGCCGGGAATCGAACCCGGGACCCTCTGAACCGAAGGTCAGGACGCTGACCATTCAGCCAACGAGTCGGACAAAATGTCTGGCTTCAAGTATCTCAAATATAGAACTTGTCTCACATATAAGTGCCTAAAATTCAGAATGTCAGCAACGAAACGTCGTATGTTACATTGTTTTGGGTTGTGAAATGCAAAGAATAAATGGTAAAAGCCATGTTTCCTTGAACCTCTACAGCAGGAATCATAAAACTTTCTTTGAATATTCCACTTTGTATAACCGTATCTTTATTCTGACGAACCCATCAAGACGGGTGGGTACAGCTAGTTGTGAAATATTGTGCATAAAATAGTAATGATATGAATAATATTAATAATATGTAATCTTATGCCCTCAGTAAAAACGTGCAGACCTTTTGATTTGAATACCATTAGGCTGCCTGAGGTGACCTATGGCTTTTCTTTTTAATTTCTTATGGTAAACACCAAATGTGTGTCCAGAGATATTTTGCATTTCGGGTGAACATTCTTCCACTCTTTGTAAACTCAACTACCGCTGTTGACTTAACTCGTAATCTCGAGATTCAGATATCGACACATTTGCACAGTAGAAACTATTAAAAAAATACTCTGATTTAAGTAATTTTAATTCAACGCTGTAAGTATATACACAGGATTATCTGTAGCATAATCGCTAATCGTTGGCCTGTTTAGGATCATCTTTACTTTTCTTGAGGATAATATTATGGACGTCAGAAGTAAACTATCGTAATGCAAAAACTACGATTTTGAGGTTTTTAATATGTGAAATGTTTTGGTTGCGTCTTCTTATACGTACATTATTGTATGTGTATGCTCTGCAGGAATGAAGATAAGCAAGGCCTATGTGATACTGTCGTATGTGAAAGAATAACCCAGCGGCAAACATTTGTAAATGATTGATCATACAACAGTTCAACCTTATTCCGTCCGCTGCACTCCTTATTGTATTGGCACTTATGACGGTTTAACATGGTCAGAACGATCGATTCGACCTGCCTTAAAGGTAGCAAAATATGCCCCCCAGAAGCTTCTTCCTGTTCTCCTGTAAAGTTAGTGAAATACCACTTACAATAGGTACCTCTGACGTCCAGAATTGCCATATTCTTCAGTTTTAAAATCTATGTGCACATTTGACAGTATATAGAGTAAACGTTTAGTAGCGTTTAAATCCCGATTATTTTCGGTATAATTAAAATAAACTCGTGTCCTCATCCCGAGGTGGTGCAGCTCTTTTCAGGCACACCCCCAATGGAGGTGAGCTGTATGTACAATTTTATCACGTACCAGCCTTCCTGCCATTCTTAAATTTCTGACAGTACCGGGACCGAACTCGAGTCTCCGAGGATGGCAGTTAATAGAGCTAACTGTTACGTTGCGGAGGCAGACGTTTTCGGTATTTAATTAAAAGAATATGTGTCTCGGAGGAATAATTTAGGCCTACAGGCTGTGCACGTGCTATTTCAGCATGACTGACCACACCTCACCCCTGCAAGAATAGTGGCACAACTCAAAAATATTTTTGTTTAGTTATGACATGCACCATATGTAAGAATAATCTCTCTTTCTATCTGGAAAACTGTCATAATTTTAACTTATTTGTTGTGAGAACTTACAAATGCCTTACACCACTTCAGTATACATACTGAATATCGTCAGTTAAGAATATTGGCACTTCATTGTTGCGATTTATTTCATTGAAACTGTAAAAATGTGATATAATATATGCTAAATATTATCATGTAGAAATAGTCTAATGAAATATTATCCTCGATTTGACGTGGTGTTTTAAACGCTTAAACTTTGTTTCCTCGACAGCATTCATTTTTGTGTTGTGTCACTGTTCTTGTGGAAGTGCCATATGTGTAACATCCTTCATAACACCCAGAAGCACTTGTGCTTTAAATGGCAATACTCGGCTCCACCTAACAGCGGCTTCTATACCATCACAGTCATGAACGAAACTAGGACTAGGACTTCGGTAGAAGCTACATTTTACTCTGGCCAGTGACAAGAGACGAATGCAAAGATACTGCACCCACTAATAAATGGCAGCGAGCGCATTTTCACAGATTTTTAGGGATCAATTATTGAGAAGAAACTCTAGAGATGGTAATCGAGGGATATGCAAAAGCGCCACTATCCAGAAAGAATTGTGTCAGAGCAGAAGTTTGTCCCCTCATTTTAATGTTTATACTCACAAAGGCAGTAGCGGCTCGAATCCTTGGCAATGCATTTTGAATTCTTGAAATGTCAAATCACACCCCCGTTGTTTGGATTTTACGTAAATCTGGATGCCCTGTGGCTATGATAACGATATCAACACTCATGTAAAACTATAAGCTTCTTTCCTCCCTTCTTCAGTGTTTATATACAGCAGACGGCAAAAGAAACAAAAGAAGTAGTACTCCATGTGAAAGTGCTGTTCTACTTATGAGTCTGCAGTAGATCGGGAGAAATTTTCGAAAAGTTTGGACCCAGTCTTGCAGAATGTGTTCAAGATGAAAATAAGTAAATCCAGAATAAATACAACGGAATGCAGTCCAATAAATTCAAGTAATGAAGAAAATATTAGAGAATGAAGTAAATGAATTAGCACATGCAAAAAAAAAAAATGTTTACTGTTATATTGAAACCTTCTCGCTTTTACTATCAACAGAACAATAAAACTAGACAAAATCTTCCTTAACAAAGTCATATTATGACAACACCTAGCTGTTAACAGGCGAATCAACAGAGATAAAGTTCTTTTGTAACAAATAAACTCGGTAATACAACGTCCAAGAATAAAGAAATTCAAAAGCCATTGTTATGTCTTCGTCCATAACGAATTGTCAGTGATCACTGGTGTTTTATACTTGGTAAATTGCTTTTGTGTTATCTGTGCTAAAATTTATTAATTTAATTGCTTTGTTTCTGCATATCAGAAGGATGTTCGTTGTGGGGTTTTAATTTTTTCCAGAATATTCCTGACATAAATGAGCCAGACCGCCGAAAGAGCAACACTGCTAATTTTTAACACTCTCATCTCTTAATGCTTCAACTCCCAAATCCTGATGGCATTTGACTTCTTAGTTTTTAGTGACTTATGGTTTTAATGTCGCATTAAAATATCGAAGGTTTTAGACGACGCAAGGATGAGAAAGAACAGGATTGAGACTTTTTTTTTTCAATTTTTATTTGTTTTACGTCATCACATCACGGACAGGATTTATGGCGACGATGAAATAGGACGGGGCTAAGGACGGGAAAGAAAGTGACAGAGGTCATAATTAAGGTGCAGCATTTTCCTGATGTGAAAATCTGTAACCACGGAATGCAATCGTGAGGGCTTCCGATGGTTTGTGTGTGTGTGGGGGGAGGGATTCGAACCGCTATATCTGGAATACAAAGTCACAGCTACGTGACTCAGACTGCGCAGCCAACTGACTCGTTGACGGTATTTCTACTGTGCCAAAAGGCGATCATGGTCCATATAAAATGTGTATATTTTACATCCTGTAATAGGTGATGATCTGGATGTTAGGATGCTCTAAACAACAATCATCAACAACAGCGACAATAATACATTAAATCAAATCGTATAGAATTTAAAAAGGTAGGGAGGAACAGCGATTTTAAAAAGGAGAAACGAAACACACTGATATTTTTTCTCTAAGCTCTGTATTACGAAAGTAATTTTCGCCAAATGTCTTTCTAAACTACCGTACTTTTGTTCAGTGTTATTTTTGTACTTGGTGGAATTGAAAATTCAACAGCTATTATTAGATAATTAAATTTTGCTCCCTGCATTCATATGTGAGTGCCTCTATTATTGTTAACGAATCTTTTACCCTTCCCCTAGACCTAAGAGCTCATATAACGCTCCACACTGCATCAACTTTAGAATTAGTTGAGAAGTCTCGCAGAGTGTGTGTTACATTTAATTACTGAAGTTCAACTTGATAAAATATGATTTATGATTCGTGCTTCAGTGCCCACAGACTTCGTGTAAGGAGGATTATGGTTATTACTTTTGTGTAATGAACTCCACAGAAGAGGTAAGTTATTTAATATTTAACTTTCCTGCTTGCATATCTTCTGTGTATAATTTCCTTGTTACTTCTGAGAATAAACATATTAATCATGATATGTTTTGAAGTCTCCGTTGTTGTCAATCCTCGATTTTTAGAAGAAAGACCAACTTTGTTAATACTTCTTCTCCATAGTCGCCTTTTGCACGTAGACGTCGAGGTCCTTCTGTCAGTTTAGTGATGGTAGGGGCAAACGTAAATGTATGTCCGCGCCCCGAGAATTGCAGCTCTCTTCAGGCACATTCCGAATGATAATGAGTTGCGTGTACCGTTTTAAACCACATATCAGTCATCTAGCAAATATTACATTTCAGGCAGTGCCGGGAAATGAAATCAGGCCACCAAGAATGGCAGTTCATAGTGCTAAATTTTGTTTTTGGTTTCTGCTTCTTTTTACGTCGCACCGTCACAGACAGGTCTTATGGCGACGGTGGGACAGAAAAGGCCTAGGAGTTGAAAGGAAGCGGCCGTAGCCTTAATTAATCTGCAGCCCCAGCATTTGCCTGGTGTGAAAATGGGAAACCACGGAAAACCATCTTCAGGGCTGCAGACAGTGGTATTCGAATCCACTATCTCCCGGATGCAAGCTCACAGCCGCGCGCCCCTAACCGCACGGCCAACTCACCCGCTGCAAAGACAGGTCATATGGTGACGATCGTATAAGACAGGACTAGGACTAGGAACGAGGCGACCGTGGCCTTAATTAAGGCGCAGCTAGAGCATTTGACTGTTGTGAAAATGGGAAACTACGGAAAGCCTTATTCAAGGCTGCCGATGGTGGGTATCGAACCCACTATCTCCTGAATGGCAGTTGACAGCTATGTGTCGCAAATCGCGTAGCCAGCTCACTCGGTTGTTATTCTTCTTCCCCCTGTTATTCTTCTTATTATTATTTATTTTCCTTGAACGGTTGATGTACAATCGAAGGGTGTTAGATGGAGAAAGGGCAAGCCCCACATACACGGAAGGGTCTCCATCATCGCATGTATGATCACATATAAAATCTGCTGAATATTTGCAGATGTATAGACGATTTTAAATTTACATAGTTGCACTCCAAACATACTCTTAAAATTCTTAGAAGTGAAGCTTCCACGGTGTGAAGAATTATTTAATTTAATTTCCGGGTTGAACCGTGTTGTACTTGTACGCATATCACGTACAGTTTGCCGACGTTTCGAATACATTGCAGTATTCTTTGTCAAGGCGACTGAAATACCCCTACTCGATCCGAGGTAATCAGTCTCCCAGGCAGAAATTACACTACTAGAGTGGCCTTGATCTCGGCCTTTTATATCCTAGCCTTTCTGGCTGACGTAAGCCCTGGCTGTCTCGCGAGACTTCTGGAAAGTATATGTCACAGCCAGGTAGTGAGGGCTTGCCCGCGCTGTTATGTAATGGGGTTGCGGCCCGTGTGTTTATGCGAGGCTATCGAAATCAAGAAACATCCGAACAACATAAATTTAGAAGAAGGATACAAAATCAGTAATTCTTGGATGCCTATCATTCATAGTTTAAGACATACAGACCACAACATAAACACACGGGCCGCAACCCCATTACATAACAGCGCGGGCAAGCCCCCACTACCTGGCTGTGACATATACTTTCCAGAAGTCTCGCGAGACAGCCAGGGCTTACGTCAGCCAGAAAGGCTAGGATATAAAAGGCCAAGATCAAGGCCACTCCAGTAGTGTAATTTCTGCCTGGGAGACTGATTACCTCGGATCGAGTAGGGGTATTTCAGTCACCTTGACAAAGAATACTGCAATGTATTCGAAACGTCGGCAAACTGTACGTGATGTGCGTACAACACGGTTCAACCCGGAAATTAAATTAAATAATACTCTTAAAATAATTATCTTGATTTATGCTGTACATATTAAGAGTAAAAACCCCGGTTGTTCATACCCTCACTCAAACCCCTGTGTTGATAATTGTTTAGTCCATGTCAACTTCGTCCACAATAATATTTAGTCCATGCGAGTTCGGCCAGAACAGGACAATTCATCCATCCTTTCCCGACTACCGACTACTCCAAATTCACCTCGTTTCTGGTATCTACTTCTTCCATTTCTTGTTATTATATAATAACAAAATTATAGTTTACATTTTAATATCAATTAAAATTTTACTAAATTGACCGGGTAAGTTGTCCGTGTTGTTAGGGGCGCGCAGCTGTGAGCTTCAATTCGGGAGATAGTGCGTTCGAACTCCACTGTCGGTAGCCCTGAAGATGATTTTTAGTGGTTTCCCATTTTCACGCCACACTTCGAAAAAGAAGAAATCGGGAACATAAAGACAAAGGGCTACTAAGGACGTGTAAAGGAAAGACTCCCTAAGCCTCGAAATCTAATACCGTCGGAAGAGAACAAGAGTTTACCAAGGGACGTCGGATAGACGAGATGAAAGTGAGGAGCCTGGCAGAAGTAAATAGAAGCCATTTCAGGACTCATCTAAGGGTCCCGTGGTCAGCAACCCATGCTCTCAAGAAGATAACCCCCGGGCCTGTAACATAGCGCATGTGGTCAAACAGTAGCACTGGGTACGACAGACAGCCAATCAATTACAATGGGAAGTGAATATATGGTGTGGAATCTTGGGTGATCGCAATGTTGGACCGTATTTTTTGAGGGCCATTTAACTGCCGCACGTTACCTGCTCTTTCTTCGCCATGAATTCTCATTTCTCATGGAGGATCACTTGGAGAACATTTAGCCATGTGGTTTCTACAGGATAGAGTTCCACCACATTGGACGTCAGCCATCTGAATGAGACATATCCAGTAAAATGTGTAGAAGAGGAGGATCTGTCTTTTGGCCCGCCAGGTCATTGGATTTAACGCCATTATACTTCTTCCAGAGGGAGTTCGAAAAACAAACAGTTTACATGTAGGAGCCACAATACCCCGAGCGCCTTCGACAACTCATCGCCGAAACCTGCAGTTCAATAACACCGACTATGCTACAGCGAACTAAAATATCCAATCAACGGCGTGCCAGGTGTGCATAAATCAGGCAAGTCATCACTCCGAGCACTTGCTAACGTAACTAACCATTGTCAGTAAAGTTTGATACCCCTCCCGCACTACAATCTATCCCGTCTTCGTCCGACCCTGAGAACATATCACCCCTTTTTAGGGCTACATGCATTTTCATTCACTGAATATGTGTACAAAAGAGGATATTTCACGTATATTAAAAGACGGTAAAACTAAATAAATTGAAAATAAAACAGTATCCTTATTCTGGATATGTAAGGCTTGCGCACAGTAGCGTTCGGCTTACTTTTACGATCTGAACCATACAGCACCGCGGCGCGATGCGTGCAGATTAAAAGTAATGTGATAGTTTTAACACGGTCGCAATGTTCGCTTCGTGTTTCACAGACGTTTCATTCACATATCGGATTATTGGGAGATTGCACTCATGGTTTCTATTATTTAATAATATTATGGCAGTAAAGGAAATCAAACATGAATTTGGAAGGGAATCACAATTCAAGGAGAGGAATTCAGAACCCTGAAATTTGCCGATGATATACTACTTTTATCTGAATCTGAAGAAGATCTGGAGAAATTGCTGTATGGTATAGACATATTCTTGGGAAAGAAATGAAAATGTAGACCTACAATCTGTTTTCCAGTCATTGACCGGGTGAGGGATGTAATAAATGAATCATATATAGGCTGTTAGTACAATGGGATCGTCACTCCAAAAGTAATTTATGAATGACTGATAGATGCCATGAAATGAGAATGGAGAGTGTTGCTGGGATGAAAGATGACAGGGAAAACCGGAGTACCCGGAGAAAAACCTGTCACGCCTCCGCTTTGTCCAGCACAAATCTCACATGGAGTGACCGTGATTTGGATCACGGTATCCAGCGGTGACAGGCCTACGCACTGCGGTCTGAGCCACGGAGGCTCCCTGTGGAAGAAATACAAAATGAAAATATAAATAAGTCAAAACAAATTTGATGGATTGCAGTCGAATAGATTCAGGTGATACAGGAAAACGTACATTAGGAAATGAAGTAGATGAATATTTTTACATAGGTAGTAAAATAACTAACAACGGCAGACGTAAGGAGGACATAAAATGCAGACTAGCACAAGCAAGGAAGACATTTCTTAAATTAAAATAAAATAAAAAAATAATTGGCTCACTTCGAACATTGCTGTAGGAATATTAGAAAGATGTTTTGAAGACTTTCGTCTGGAGCGTGGCATTGTATGTAAATGAAACATGGACGATAGCAAGGTCAGGAAGTTTTTGAAATATGGTGTTACAGGAGAATGCTGAAGATGAGATTGGTAGATCGAATCATGACTGAAGAGATACTGAATCGAATTAGTGTGAAGAGATCGATTTGGCTAAATTTGACAAGAGGAAAAGATAGAATGATAGGACACGTCTTAAGACACCCAGGACTTGTCCCAGTGGTTTTTGACGGAAGTGTTCGGCGGTTAGAACGATAGCGGTTGACCAATGCATGCATATGACAAGCAGATTAGAGGAGATGCAGAATGTAGAATTTACGTAGAAATGAAAAGGAAAGGGTAGCACAGGATGGGGTGGCATGAAGAGTTGCATCAAACCAGTGTACGGACTGATAATTCAAACAACAACAACAACAACAACATGGCTTAACTGATTCCTATTTTTGTGCAGGCTGTAACTACAAAGATATCCGTTTCACTGTGTTTACTGTGTGAACCGGAAGGACGGATGTTTTCAAAAAGTAGGCTGCATGAAAATGCGATTTGCATAAAGCAATATTGGTAGCGGAAGTTGATTCATCCTACGGAAATCAAAGCAAAGTCACCCTCGTACAGGCCATGCAGGCCCTTGGAGGAGTGGAAGTTAAAGGCTTCCACTATTTTTAACCTCGGCACGTGAGGTAGAGTGGTTTAGCTCTACGCCCGGCCGCCTTTGCCCCCAGGAATTAACCTGGTTAGGCTGAGTGAACCTCAGGGCCATATGCACCTCCGGAAGTGGAAATCTCGTTTCTTGAATTTTACGACTTCCTGACGGGGATTCGAACCCACGTCTTTCCGGGTGAACCGAGCACTCCTTTACCGCCTCGGCTAGGCAGCCTCTATCCTGCGGAAATACCTTCCGTAAATACCTCAAAAAATCCATCGGTTATGTTTTTCGTTTTCATTCAGCGGGTTGGCCGTGTGGTTAGGGTCGCGTAGCTGTGATCTTGCGTTCGGAAGGTGGTGGGTTCGAATTGTACCGTCGGCAGCCCGGAAGATAGTTTTCCGTGGTTTCGCATTTTTAGACAAGGCAAATGGTGGGACTGAACCTTAATCGAGGCCACGACCGCTACCTTCCGAATTCTAGAACTTTCCAATTCTTACGTCACCGAAAACCTTCGATGTGTTATTGAGACGTTGAACTACTAGCAATCCTCTTATATTTCTTTCGACCGACATCACTTTATACTCTTGCAAGAAAAAGAGATACCGATGGTGCATGTCATTGTTATCATCATTTGCATTCTTTCTGTCACTGCTGTATTCTGTTTTATCGTATTTTAAATAGTATTGCAATCTATTACGAGATCTTGTTCTGTCCTCTCTATTTTAGCTATAAAATGGATGACAAATCACCGAAATATGTATTTTATTTTAAGCGATAAATATAGCATTCTGCTAATAAATGGAATGGATGCTATAACTTAAAATGGCGAGTATCTTGCACATCAAACATTTAGGGAAAAAAGCCAACACAGCTGTGAAATACAAATAACATCCTCAACACAACGGAAGGGTGGTCTCATATGGAATGCTATCAGCCTGCTTTGCAGGGAGGGCCCACAAAGCCTACGGGGGCCCCGTTTGTGATATGCATTATCAATGTCGGAAGGTTCCAATTTGCAAGCGAGACGCCACTATACAAACAAACAGAGATAGAGAGAGTTTTGTCAAGGGAGTCGTAATTTTAGCCACAACAGGCATTCCGATTAAAAAATAACACGTTTAGCCCCCCTCATGATAAGGCGGTGGTAGCATTACAATGCTGTGGCTGCTGCATTCTGCCCAAGGCGTTGCCGGTTAGCTTTCTGGCTGGCTGGATCCCGTCCGCTTCCAACCCATGATTTATTGCTCTGTCCTACTGACATTTCGTTCGTTGTTGAATTATCTATCGCTCCTTTGAGAAAGTTCTGCTGCAGTAGGGGTGAGGAATTTATGAAACGAATCTGTCACGAGAGCAATTCTTGCTTTCCAGAAATAGTCTCAGAAAAGAAAACTAAATAAATAAAAGTAAACCTGTGATTAATTCTTCTGTATCTGACGGTCGTAAATCGCTTTCTTTTGCGAGATGTCGTCAGAATGATGTATCTCAGGTCGTCAATTAGGGACTTTATTGAATGTCTTTAAATGAAAAATATCGTCAGAGAAATATCCGACCACTCGTGTTAACACTACCGTAGTGTATAATAGGAATTGATTACTACTAATTACCGTTTTATGAATCAGCCATCGAGGTCATCTATAAGACAGAAATTTAATAGTTTTTAGTGAAGGAACAGGGTTCGGCTGTTTTAAACATTTTCTCTAAAATATCTGCACATGAATCACGTTGTATTTATTCTAATTTTCTATCTATTATTAGGTCTATCTTATTTTCTTCCCCTCTCGTCACAAAGTAACAGTTTATATACCGGTACAGTAATACTATTAGCAATATAATTAGCTCTACTAGCCAGGTTAAGTGGCTAAGACAATAGAGCCCAAATTCTCGGGTTCGATCCCGACTCAGTCCGGTGGCATTTCAAGGTGCCCAGACATGCCAGCCTAGTGTCAGTAGATTACTAGCACGTAAAAGAAATCCTGAGGGACAAAATTACAGCACCTTTGCGTCTCCGAAAGCCGTAATACATCAGTAGTTAGTCGGACGTTAAACCTGATATATTATTATTATTATTATTATTATTATTATTATTATTATTATTATTATTATTATTATTATTATTTCATTATGCCCGAATGAGGAGCGCGATTGAACTTATTTAATTGACGTCGCTGCATTTTTCTCCTCCCAATATATCTTCATCTTCTCGCTGTAGCTTTTCTTGCGATCTTCTGACCAGGTTTTGTTGGTGGTAGTTCTTGAATGGTGTGTAAAGTGATGATTGTCAACTGATTTTCTGAACTTAGATCTATCTAATACAAAGCCATCTGTGATGCCTGTTTCATGAAAATATTTTCCAACTTTTTTATTTTTTTTATTTTTTTTACATTCATTGGCATGGTGAGATTCAGAATAATGTTGGTCAATGCAAATCTATTACAACTTGTTTTTTTTACTTTCATTATAATAATAATAATTCCGAGTGCAGCCCTTGTAAGACAGACCCTACGATGAGGGTGGGCGGCATCTGCCATGTGTAGGTAACTGCGTGTTATTGTGATGGAGAATAGTGTTATGCGTGGTGTGTGAGCTGCAGGGATGTTGGGAACAGCACAAACACCCAGCCCCCGAGCCAATGGAATTAAGCAATGAAGGTTAAAATTCTCCACCCAGCCGGGAATCGAACCCGGGACCCTCTGAACCGAAGGCTAGTACGCTGACCATTCAGCCAACGAGTCGGACATTTACTTTCATTGATAGGGCAGGGTTGGTCAATGAAAATCTTTTCCAACTTGTTTTTTGATACGGTAAGGTTCAGAATTATTTTTGTAAATCTCTGATTACTCATTTTGAGAATATACTTGTAAAATTTCAAAAGCCTTTTCCTAAATGTGTCTGATATTTTCTCTGAGTGTTCGTCCAGGTCATGAGATTTTCTTATTATCCAGATTCCCGCTCTATAGACTGTTCCAAAAATTGTCCTTAAGAATTTTCTTTCTCGGTTTTCTACACCTTTCATCAATGATCATACCCAAATGATCAGTTATTATTATTATTATTATTATTATTATTATTATTATTATTATTATTATTATTATTATTATTATTATTATTACCAGACTAATCCGGAATCGAACCCACCAAGTTCTCATATACACTAATGTTCATAGAAAACAGAACACCTTGAAAGACTAGAGTTAGGAAGTTTATATTCACAGGACATGTTCATTAGTATGTTCTGAATAAATGATTAGCATTTCAGTCACCTAGGTCCAGCATGTGTTGCCTAGTGGGCACTGGGTCCTCCATGGGCACTGACAATTTGTTCCATGCGTGACGGTATCGACGCGAATAAGGTGCGAATGGCGTCCTGGGATATAGCCATTCATGCTGCATTCACCTTGTTCCACAGTTCATCTTTGGTGGTTGGCATTGGGTCAGAGCGCCGCATCCTTCGTTTCACTATATCCCACGCATTTTCGATTGGCAACAAGTCCAGTGATCGGGCGGGCCAGGGCAACAGTCTGACATCCTATGACAACAAGAAGACACGTGTTCGTGCAGCAAGCTGGTCACAGTGCCCTGGGCACGCACCAACTGTGATTTGTGGTTGTACCCATAGCACCCCACACCATGAGGCCTTGAGTTGGCGCTGTATGTCTTGTGCGAATACAGTCAATGTGATGCCTCTCCCCCTGTCTGCGGCGAATCAAAATGCGACCATCATTTTCAAACAAACAGAACCTGGATTCGTCCGAAAACACTATCTGCTGCCATTCCTGTCCCCAGTGACGTTTCATACGTCATTGTAGTCTAGGATGTTTATGCACATTAGTCAAAGGTAGGTGGAGAAGTGGACGATGCGCCGGTAACCCAGACCGTAATAAACGGCGACAAACTATCACTCCTAATAGCGTGCGATATGTTACACTGTTCCACTGTTGCGCCAGAGCCGAGGAGAACGTAGATCTATCCTGCAATGCAGTTCGGATTAGGTGTCGATTTTCTCGGGGGTGATCTGGGTGGTGCGACCAGACCCATCTCGTGGTGTTCTACGGCCTTCTGTGAACAATTCTGTACACACCTGTTGTACTGCCGACACATTTCGTCGCACACGAGCAGCAATTTCCCGGATGGATCCATCACGTTCTCTCATGCCAATAATGCCCTCTTTTAAACTCACTCACCGGGCGAGTTGGCCGTGCGCGTAGAGGCGCGCGGCTCGTAAGCTTGCATCCGGGAGATAGTAGGTTCGAATCCCACTATCGGCAGCCCTGAAAATGGTTTTCCGTGGTTTCCCATTTTCACACCAGGCCTTAATTAAGGCCACGGCCGCTTCCTTCCAACTCCTAGGCCTTTCCTATCCCATCATCGCCATAAGACCTATCTGTGTCGGTGCGACGTAAAGCCTCTAGCAAAAAAAAAAAACTCACTCATTTGACGGTATGGCTCTCGCATACGTCTGCGAGGCATCGTGCACGTCTGCTCAAGTCACACTGATCCATTACCTTCGGTTTATAGCGACAACGAGAGCCACAGGCACATTTTAGCAGTCGGTGGTGGTGTGCCAAGAGATATTGACGTGAACCTTGAACCTGAGAGCCGAGATGATTAAATTGCTAATCATTTCTTCAGAACATACTAATACACATGTCCTGTAAATATTGTCTTCCTACCTCTACCTTTCAAGATATTCCGTTTTTCATGAACATGAGTGCAGTTTTTGGACGGCAGTAGGATAGTAATGGGTAAGGATTAAGAACAGAACAGCCATAGCTTTAAGGATCAATCTTGACATTTACCTGGTGTAAAAAGGAGAACGACGGAAAGCCATCTTCAAGGCTACCGACGGTGGGGGATCGAACTCACTATCTCCGGAATGTAAGCTGTTAGCTACGTGACCCAAACCGCTTTTTATTGATTTTAGCGGTGAACCCAAAGCCCATCTCTTTGTGATGTTTTAATTGAAGGTTGTATGAAAGTAGATAGGCCTACTGACGCAGTGGACAAAATTATCCTCTATTTTGTCAAAACCACTATAAAACTTTCCATAAATAGATAACCTAGAGTCACTCCTCAATGGCTAAATGGTTAGCGTGCTGGCCTTTGGTCACAGGGGTCCCGGGTTCGATTCCCGGCAGGGTCTGGAAATTTAACCTTAATTGGTTAATTTCGCTGGCACGGGGGCTGAGTGTATGTGTCATTTTCATCATAATTTCATCCTCATCACGACGCGAAGGTCGCCTACGGGTGTCAAATCAAATGACCTGCATCTGGCGAGCTGAACTTGTCCTCGGACACTCCCGGCTCTAAAAGCCATACGCCATTTTATTTTGCTTACTCCTCACATGTCCCGTCGTGACCTGCACTCAGGTTCACCCAGACTGGTCGCTATATCCGACCTGACTCATCCCGTCCTAGAGGTGGGGACGGAGCGAGTAATACCGATGAGTAATCCGGTTGTAGCGGTAGAGCGCACCACCGATCCCCTCCGCTTACAACTGTAAGTACTCGCGGAGGACCAGAGCACAGTGTAGCGCACGACAAGTGTTTAACAAGGGCAGACCACGACGTTGAGATCACGGATCATCTTCAAATTTTGTAAACTTTTAGTAGTCTATTAGGACAAGATAATGTGCAAATAGTAAGGCGTACTATTAAAGCGTTTTCAAGAAAATAGCAAGAGAATTTTTGCGTCGAATGTGTACCGGTGCGTTGCAGTCAGGAGCACGAGGTGGCGATGGTCGAGTGGTTAGCGTTCAAGCTCCGTAATCGCTGGATCACTGGATCGAGTCTCGCTTTTCACTTTTTGTTTTTCAACACTGGTCATATTCTTTCATATATATTGCAGGTCAGAGCGTCCAGGTGCAAAGCAGTTCCGGGTACCTTACTCGATTTCACTGTCAGGTATGAGGGATTTCACAAATCGCGACAGGCATACCTTTTCAGGAATACTTTATGCATTGGGCCGTTTACTTGTTGATAATTATAAATGATATATTTGTTTTGTAGTCCACCTCTGTCGTGGAGTGGTTCGTGTGATTGGCTGCCACCCCCAGATGCCCGGGTTTGATTCCCGGCTCTGCCACGAAATTTGAAAAGTGGTACAAGGGCAGGAACGGGGTCCACTCAGCCTCGGGAGGTCACCTGAGTAGATGGGGGTTCGATTCCCACCTCAGCCATCCTCGAAGTGGTTTTCCGTAGATTCCCATTTATTTCTCCTCCGGGTAAATGCCGGGATGTAGGCCCCTACCTAATGTAAGGCCACGGCCACTTCCTTCCCTCTTCCTTGCCTATCCCTTCCAATCTTCCCATCTCTCCACAAGGCTCCTGTTCAGCATAGCAGGTGAGGTCACCTGGGCGAGGTACTGGTCATCCTACCCAGTTGTATACTCGACCCAAACTCTCGCGCTCCAGGACACCACCCTTGAGGCGGTAGAGGTGGGATTCCTCGCTGAGTCCGAGGGAAAAACCGACCCTGGAGGGTAAACAGATAAAGAAAGAAAGAAAGAAAGAAAGAAAAATATTTTTTGTAATGATAAACATTAGTAAAGAGCCAAATAACATTGGAAATCCAATAACGTTCATGCAAATATACCTTTTTTTCAGTATATTACCTTTGAATTGTAATGTATATGAAAGAATTTGACCAGTGTTGAAAAACAAAACAACACGCGGGACTCGATCCAGCGAGCCAGCGCTTACGGAGCCTGAACGCTAACCACTCGACCACCACCGTTTCACGCAATGATCGCAACTCACCGGTACATATTCGACGCGAAAACTTATCTTCAGATTTTATCGAGAACGCCTTAGTAGTACACCTTACTCCTTGCACATTATCTTGTCCTAATGGACTACTAAATGTGTACAAAGTTTGAAGATACTCCGTGATCCGAACGTCGTGGCCACCCCTTGTAAGAGTATTATGCCTGTATTCAGTCTGTGTTTCTTAATTTGCGTCTATATTTCCTCCGCTTCTTGTGGTTTGTAGATAATACAAAGCATAGTAGATAATAATTGTGGCATTAGTTTGATATTTAATCCCATTTTGAGATGGTATTCATGTTTTAGAAAATTTTAGGAATTGCATAAATTTTTACAGAAATTTGTACCACAAATGCCACGAAAACCGTCTGATGCATGGCATTTCTTTGAAATTACTGGTGATAAAAATAAGCAAAATGCAAATTTTGCGGCCGCATTTACTTGACGGGTGGTGGCGTATCAAATTTGTGGGATTATATCAAGAGGCATCACAAGGATGAAATGCGCAGGTCGGCTTCTCCAGCAGAAAGCAACATTGCTGTATTCAGCGAAATGGTTATGTTGTGAGAAAAGGGCATTGAATTTACGTTGCCATACCAATAACGTATTTAAACGCGCCGCCACATTACATTCACTCGGTAGTTTACTCGGTACTACCGGGTGATGACGTCACAACTGCTCCGCTCCGCTCCGTCCCCACCACTATCCCGTCCCCTTTCCTGTACTTCTCCGCTCTCTCTCCGCCCGTCCCATCATGCGTGTGTGTAACAGGGTGTTGCTTCAAGACGATCCCATCCCGCAACGAGAGCGGGTGGAACAAGGGGTTGACTTCCCGCGCTGACATCTACTACTTATATTCGTACAGCGAATAAAAGTAATAGGAGGAGCACACCTACAAATGTGAGCCTCCGTGGCTCAGACGGCAGCGCGTCGGCCTCTCACCGCTGGATACCTTGGTTCAAATGGCGCTCACTCCATGTGAGATTTGTGCTGGACAAAGCGGGGGTGGGAGAGGTTTCTCTCCGGGTACTCCGGGTTTCCCTGTCATCTTTCATTCCAGCGAAACTCTCCACTGTCATTTTATTTCATCTGTCAGTCATTAATAGACCTGGGATTTTAGGCCTAAAATAGGCTTTTAAAACAAGTAAATAGGCTTTTTAAAGAGAAAATAGGCACTTAAAATATGTTTTAAAAATGTGTGGATAGGCAGTAAATAGACTTTAAGATATTACAATATGCACTTAAACTGTAACATGATACTTTTTTACTTTAACAGACGTGGTATCCCTATTTTTAACCGAAATAACTGCAAAATTAAGACAATAAAAATACATCTATCAAAAACAATATAAAAAAGTCATGTGTCAAAAAATGGTATGGATTATATAATATATCATTATCAGTACTGATCTAAAACCTTAATACTAAAGTCACTGTACACAATTACAGCACTGTAGGCATCCAATAACGGTGTAAATGCGAATGGAGTATGTGTTTATTATTTGTGAGGAACATTCCTACAGTACTTTCATTCGTAGTTTGCTTTACAGTACATAACAATAATCTTCTCCAAATTTTCCACAGTCAGGCTGTGTCTTTTGTCTGTTAAAATCATTTTGAAAGCAGAAAAAGAGCGCTCCACACTCACAGATGTTATAGGTGCATAGGAAAATTTACCTACATTTTTCAATTCAATTTCACTTGGTAAGTCTACCTTTTACCCATCCATTACTTGATGTACCCTTTTCAGCACTGAATAACCTGGGTTCTTCTGCAGTACACTAGACCACTTGTCTCTTATTTTATCCCCTACCTTGCCCCTATAACTTTGTATGTTATTCTCAGCTTCCTCAATTACAGAAAATTGCTATTTGAGACTGTTTCCTTTTTCCTCCATTTTTGTAATGGTGACTGGAAGAAATGAAAAATTTGCTTGAATATACGCAATGTCTCTCTGAACATTGGAACAATCATTTAACAGCTCTTTGACAGACGACACACATGCAGAGTTGTCCGTTAAAGGCAAATTGTCTATCACAGGCATGATTTCCTCAAGATGTTCTGCATAATACAGGGCAGCTTCCATCCAGGAACCTGAACGGGTGATGATTGGCTGTGGTTGAAGGGGAATAGAGGGGAGTTTCTCTTGAAAGATGGCTATTCTTCATAGAGCCTTACAGAACACCTTCTTCATTGTTGAAATGAGAGTATTTACTGCAAGAAACTCGGCCCTAATTGTTTCTGCGAGTCTATGCAAGGCATGGGCCATGCTAGTAACATGAATTAAAGAAGGATAGACAGTTTTCAGGAGAGGTGCAGTGGCAGTCCTGTAGGAAGCAGCATCGGAGACGAGGAGAAGGACTTTAGAATCATCAACACTCCCAGGATACAACAATTGCAACCTCTTGTTGATGAAGTATGCAATGCTTTGACTGTTGACATTCTCAAGCTGTTTAGAGCAAAGAAGGTGAGCGGTAGATGCCTGATTGGGTTCCAGGTTTTCTAATATCAGGTTAGCAATGTGCCTGCCCACAGAGTCGGTGGTTTCGTCCACACACAACCATATGCAAGAGTCCCAATATCCTCCGTGATTGACAAAATGACCTCATTTTAACAAATTTCAAAGTAGTTTTTCTTTAATGTAGATGCTGATGGGATATGCTACTTGGTGTATTTCTGTAAAAAAAAATCTCTGAAAAACAGATTATGCACAGCATTCCAGGGGATATTTGCTGCAACTAGGGCTCTACACATACCAGCATAGAAACCATTATGGGTTATAGGGAATATAGTTTGTGTGAGCAGAGTTTGTCTAACGTTACTTTTCATGGCTGCTTTCGCTTTGTGACTGGCGGCACCTGCATGCTGCTGAAGGTGGCATTTTTTTCTCATGTGATATCTAAAACACAATAATGTGATGTCAATTAGAGACTAAGATGAGGAATAGAAAAGGTGAGCTGTTGAATAAAATTTGTACTTTTGAACTATTTAAATTAAGCCATTATTACTCTAAAGTTAATTAAGAACAAGAACACTACAGTCCCCGAAGGGCCTTGGCTTTCAATAACGGTGGCGGTCCAGCTCATAGCCTGCAGATATTGGGTGGCGTGTGGTCAGCACGATACATACCTCAGCCGTATTGCCTTGCCTCCGTGACCCCTGCCCACTGTAGCTTCTCACTTGTCCTCACGATGCTGGGTCAACACCGTTCCAGACCTCATAGGTTTCTAAATTACCGCCGCTACTGGAAATCGAACCCAGGTTGCCTGGACTAGGTCTCTACAAGTAATTAGAGGAGCCAATATCAAAACCTTAGTTTTAGATTAATATGAAATTTAAGATATATGAACATCCCTGGAAATTGTAAAAGCCATTGTTGTATAAGCACACTCTTAGATGATTTCGTTTTAGGCATGATGAACTATATTCACTTAAACATCTGTTCTTTCACTGGCGACTTGACACAGTATGTCCCTTCTTACTACCTGCTCCTTGTTCTTCCTAGATAATCCTCCCCCTCACCCCGTTACTCGACACAGTATATCCTTTACTACCTGCTCGTTGTTCTTCTAATCTAATCCTCCACCTCCACCCTTCACTCAGCATTCCTTTGGTGACAGTTGTCTGGGAAGAGCACATTTCTGTAAAAAAAACCACCCTCTGCTGTTCTGCTTGTTCCAGGGATGTCCATTGTGTGATTGTAAAAATTACAGAAGTTTAATTTTATTTTAAATGTAGGAAATAGGCATTTTAGGCACTGAAATCGTAAAATAGGCTCTAAAGGTCCAAATAGGCATTTTAGGGCTCTATAAAATTCTATTAATGTAAGGGATTTATCATGAAACGTCAACATATTTTTACAAAATAATGTTATTTCGTAAGGAACGAAATAGGCATTTGCCTTAAAATTCCAGGTCTAGTCATTAATCACTGCCCCAGAGGAGTGCGACATTCGTTCCATCCCTGACCCGGTCATTGACCGGAAAACAGGTTGTAGGTTTTCATTTTCACACCTACAAATGCATAGGTGTAAAGTACCGCGAACTATCGTCACAGTTCCAACGCGTGTTCCATAATATTTTATGGCTAAGTCAAGGGTGGCACAAAATGGAATTTCAATATTAGAGAACCATTATTAGAATGTTATTTTTTTATTCATTTTTTGTTTAATTTCTAATTATACAATTTAAGGAACACAACAGTTCGACTCCATGGCTAAATAGCGTGCTGGCCTTTGGACCGAGGGGTCCCGGGTGTATGTGTCGTCTTCATCATCCTTTCATCCTCATCACGACGCGCAGGTCACATACGGGCATCATATCAAAAGACCTGCACCTGGCGAACCGAACATATCCTCGGACACTCTCGGCACTAAAAGCCATACGCCATTTCATTTCATTTTTCATGGAACACAACAACATATCATTTATACTGTGTTAGTTATTAAAACATACATTGCACTTCTTCTTCGTCTTCTTCTTCAAGTGCCATATCCGCTCGCCCAGACGTTGGCGGTCATCCTGGAGGAAGCACCTTTTTCTTTAGCTTACTTTGAGAATTGTTCAGCGTTGTTGATGTAAGTCCAGTCTTTGATATTTTGGAGCCATGACATCGGTGGTCTATCAGCTCCTCGCTTGCCTTCTATGTTTTCTTGGAATATGAGGTGTAGAAGGCCGAAAATTCTACCTCTGAGAACATGGTCTAAATAAGCTGTTTTCCTGGCTTTGTTGATGTTGGCCAGCTTCCACTCAGCTCTGGCTCTCCTCAACACTTCATTATTGGTTACATAATTTGTCTGAGCATTCTCAAATGGAACCACATGTCACAGGCCTCTAATGCAGGGCCTCTCAGGGTGCATGCGCCTGGTGCATGCACTGTCCACGGTGCAAAAGACGACTTCGCTTGGTTGACTTGAGTGCAGACCCCCACTCCTCGATTTGGAGCAATAGCGCTGTCTCTCTCTTTCCCCACGCTTGTCTCGCTCGCTCCCCCTGTCTCTCTCTTCCTCAGTTGCTCCGCAGCGCTCCAAATCCGAGCTGAGTTGGTCCGAGCCGAGCCGAGTGGAACCGATGCACTGTACACAGGAACTCTGCGCCGCTGTTTGTACACGTGAGATTTTGGGCGTTTGAGAGGCCCTGCTCTAATGTGTTAATGGAGGAAGCTTTGACCAGCTTTTGCCTGAGTTTGATGTTTAGATTATCATCACAAAATAATGACATCATAATTTGCACATTGCACAGTAGGCCTAATACGAAATTAACAATAACTGATATTTTTTTCGGAAGAAGTCTGTGATGGCTTCTTATCTTCCTCTTTTCACTTACTTTTTAACTGCATCTCTGACAGCACTCAAATTGTTTATGGCAAACAATTATTTCCATGTTTCTACGACTGTCTGAGAAATTGAGTTTGGAAAACACTCACTAAATTTACAAAGTTTTTTTTACGGACTCTCTTCCTTATTCTTGACTTAGTGTACTGTGTTTAAAGCACTCTTATTATTGCACAAACCATGAGAACTGTGGGATGGGAATGTGTAAAATCTTGGTCACGAGACTGCAAAATTGGAAGGGGTAATTCTATGACATTGTTTGCAAGATCAAACTTCCTACATCCCAGTTGCTTAGACCATCAGCTACCTGACTTCGGAAGGTTTCTTGCTGTCTCGAAGTTAGGACCACCTGAAGGTGCAGAAATCTATCCTTGGTTATCAAGGAAACCATGATGTAGCATCTGCCCCAGTGAAGAGTAAAACCTGTGCTGCTATATCTGTCACAAGTCCAGTGAATTCGGAAGTTATATTTTAGAAGTAGAATGCTATACTTAAAAACTATCAATGATTCACTAACATTTCTGCATCACAATTTGTATTTCACGGAATAGAGTGTAAAACCTCTAGCAAACTATGCATAATTTATTATATTCAACAATGCAAGAAATTGTGATCTCGTTTCAGGACCTACTTGGCCACTATTTGTAAGCTGATCTCTCTCTTGGAGAATAAATGAAACGTAAAACGTTGGTATTTCACACAGAATTTGTGCATAAAAATTTAACTTCTTGTTCGATGTTCACATTGGTCCAAATCTAAACGAATTTGCACCGTAAAGAGGATGGTATATTTAACATAGGAGAATATCAATCAGTCATTACTGATCTGCTTTTATGGCAGGCTCTTCTTAAGTGAGTTCAAAGAAAATGGACATTTATTGAACAACTCCCTTGGTAAGATATTCCGATCCCTAACTCCCCTTCCTATAAACGAATACTTGTCCCAATTTGTCCTCTTGAATTTCAACTTTATCTTCACCAGTCAAACTTATTCGTCTACTAATATCATTCCACGTCATATCTCCAATGACAGCTCGGAACATACCACTTAATCGAGCAGCTCGTCCCCTTTCTCCCAAGAATTCCCAGCCCAAGCGTTGCAACATTTTTGTAACGCTACTCTTTTGTCGAAAATCACCCAGAACAAATCGAGCTGCTTTTCTTTGGATTTTTTTCCAATTCTTGAATCAAGTAAACCTGGTGAGTGTGACATACACTAGAACCGTGCTCTAGTTGGGGTCTTACCAGAGACTTATACGCCCTCTCCTTTACATCCTTACGACAACCCCTAAATACCCTCATAACCATGTGCAGAGATCTCTACCCTTTATTTACAATCCCATTTATGTGATTATGCAAATGCAGATCTTTCCTTATATCAACACCTAGGTACGTACAGTGATCCCAATTAGGAGCTTTCACCCCATCAACGCAGTAATTAAAACTGAGAGACTTTTCCTATTTGTGAAACTCACAACCTGACTTTTAACCCCGTGTATTATCACACCATTGCCTGCTGTCCATCTCACAACATTATCGAGGTCATTTTGGAGTTGCTCACAATCTTCTTATTTATTGCTCTATACAGAATTACATCATCCGTATAAAACCTTATATCTGATTACACTTCTATACTCGTTTCATTTATATATATATATATATAAAATAAAGGTCTAATAATACTGTCTTGAGGAATTCCCTTCTTAATTATTACAGGGTCAGATCAAGCATCGCCTACTCTAATTTTCTGAAATCTATTTTCTAGAAATATAGCCACCCATACTGCCACTCTATTTGTTTACATGTTTACATAAAGCGACGTTGGCACTAAAACAATTTGCATTAGAACGATAAGTGTCAGTATTTATTTCAGTTCGACAAGATATGATTGCCATCTAGCGCCAAAAATTTGAACTGATACACAGTGCAGTGCATACGCGAAACGCCTTCAATGTTTCCGATTTACGCCACATGTTGACTGTATAGCTTCAAAGAAAACTCACCCAGGGTGGGTGGCTGTGATCTTCAGTGCCATGGTAAGTGTGTGTCGCGCTTGGGGCCGTGAATTATTTGCCAGTTGGACACAAAGGCAAACGGTGCCTATATTCCTTCCCCTACGTGATCCAATCTTGCCTTTTAAATTAAACGGTGAAGTCTTCTCCCATGATTGTGACAGTGTTATGGAGATGATATTTTTTTCTCCGTGGCGCCTTTGGTTTCCTTTCGGGGTTCAATGACGTCAACTTACTCTTAGGGAAAGGGTATTACGATATTATTTTTGGTTTTCGATTGTTACGTGGGTGGAGCCTGGACGAGTCTGAAAACTGCATTGCGTGGGTGAGATGACCCGCATATTTTTCTTTCTTGAAATTTTGTGAAGCTAAACTGTGGTTACACATATCGATATCGTGTAACGCAGGGTAGAAATTTGCTGCAATAATCTTAGTCTCGTGATGTTAGGTACATAAATTATTAAATGATTCCAAAAATTACTGGCAGGTGTCTTTCTGGATTTTTTTTCTTTACAAGTTGCTTTACGTCGCACCGACTCAGATACAGTACGTCTTATGGCGACAATGGGAGAGGAAAGGGATAGGAGTGGGAAGGAAGCAGGCGTGGCTTTAGTTAAGTTACAGTCCCAGCATTTTCCTTGTGTGAAAATAGGAAACCACGGAATACCATCCTCAGGGCTGCCGACAGTGGGGTTCGAACCCACTAACTCCCGTATACTGGATACTGGCCGCACTTTAGCGACTGCAGCTATCGAGCTCGGTATATCTTTCTGTGGGTCCTGGTATTCTTACATTGATTTTAAAACTCGCGCTGTTTTCCTTTCTGGAGCATTTGTAAGTATTAATTTTCCACGTGTGTGTATTTTCAGTGTTCCCTTTTTATTTCATTCTAGCGGCATGTTTGCTCCCACCTTAAATTATGTTGTTAATAAATGTGCAATTTTAGTATGTACCATATTTCATCCCAGTTATATACTTTGGTAGTTCCGGGGGATCTGAATTCAGGCTGTGTTTGCCTGCCTCCTGTCGAGCGATCTACGGCGTATTACACTCCCCCTTCTCTTGCATTGCTCTTCTCTACGTGTTATTGTTATTTTTTGTCTATAATGGCTGCGGAGCGTATCAACTTGCCAGATTTTTTCACATTTATTATTACTATTCTTATAATTCCACACTTTGGATATTGTATTCATAAATAAATATATTTTCCCGTGAAACGTTAGCAGGAGCCCTCGAAGGAACTTCATGCTCCTCTCAACTGTGTCAATTTCGAACCGGCATCACCCAGGAAATTTCCATTCCAAGCCACTGGCAGGAAATATATGCGACTGGAGTTACATAAGCAGTAAATTTTAACCGGCATTTGTTTCCTTTTTGTTAGCCACGTTGTAGGACCATATTTGCCCACCACAATTATTATCGAGTTCCAAGTGGGACGATGTATTGAAGTTACACTGTAATGTTATTGTTCTTGTACGTAGTCGGGGCGGAGTCCTCTGCGGACACTGCAGCAAGCCTGAACCTCTAGCCCATGTTCTCGTCTCATTTCCTTGGAGGAGCTTACTCTAGAACATCAGATATCACAGAATTAGATACAAAACCTCATCAGCACTTTTCGAAAGGGATTTTGAAGTTCATGAAGAAGTCGCATGTATTGCTAATGTGGTACCAACCGACAGGTTGACACCAGTCCATCTTAAAAAAGATGCTTATATAGGCTCTTTGAACTTACCATAAGATTAGACACGTCCTCCAGTAAACCAGAGGAGATTGATTTATATGAAAGGGCTATTTACGAGTCTAAAGTTCAATATTCCAAACAATATTAGCAAATTAATGATATTACAATAATAGGACTGTTAATAGGCACTCGGTAAAATATCTGAAGATTTCTTAAACTCAGATGGAGTACCAAAATGCGTTTGATATTGCTATTCTGACTCGTAACGGATCAGTTCAAATATTTAGGGTAGTTATTAGATATTCCCCTTTTGGATGAATACCACTTTTAGGATTCCATTTCGATTCCATTTCCCATTTATTTTACGTCCTATTCGTGCATTACGTTTTGTAGAACTGTTCTTCACTCTTTTGTATAAGACATACGAATATGAATTTGTACACTCTTTCATAACAGGAAGCCCGAATTATGGGAGTAAATAATAATATAGAACTCTCGTAAATGCATTACCAAGAATTAAAGTCACTTTTAACACACATTGTATTAAATAATGAAAATATAACAGGTTTCGGATCGCACTTAAAACTTTCAGTCTCTTAAAATACCACTATTGTTAAAATCGCAAAAGTACTGCTACAGTCCAGTATAAGAAAGATTTTGTAAAAACATTGGAATTTTCTGTTGTTTACTTCAGGCAGGAGTTGGATACGGGCGGAATATGTTCAAATGTGATGGTTGTACGAAAGGGAAAAGATACAGAGAAGTTCTGTAACCACCTGTGAATTGAGAGTTGTTGTCGGTATCTATAAGATGAATAAATTGAATGGTTCAAATCTGATATTCTACGTGCATCTGATGACCACACAGTAAAAATTACTTTTTCGAATTCGATGGAGATGATCGGGATAACATCCATTCGAATTACTGTAGGCAGGTAAAATGAAATGTCGTACGGATTTTTGAGCCGGGAGTGGCCGAGGATATGTTCAGCTTGCCAGGTGCAGGTCTTTTGGTTTGACGCCCGTAGGCGACTCACGCATCGTGATGAGTATGAAACGATGATGAAGGCGACACATTCACCCAGCCCCCGTGCCAGCGAAATTAAGCAATGATGATTACAATTCCTGACCCCGCAGGGAATCGAACCAGCGACCCCTGTGACCAATATATATATAGCCTTGGAGACGGACATTGTAGGCAGGTGTCTTCCACTGACTTTGTAACTGGTTAACTAGGTTCTCGTTCACCCAGTATTTTGGTCATTTCCTAGAGTAATTTTGAACGGGCGAGGAGAAAGAGCTTACCACAGAGTCCCGACAATCCTCACTGCCATTTGGAACAGAACTACTCAATCACAGCTTCCGACTCCTACCCTAGAATAAGCCTTACAGCACTCAAATATAAAGGTTGGGGATCAGTCAGTAGATAAGTATCCCAGACACTGAAGTATACTCCTTCTTGTAATAATCAGAGATATGCCTTGAAGGGAAGGTGTTCTTGACACTGCGCAAGGACGCCACTAACAATGAGAGGAATGTAATTAAGAACCCAGTAGCGGCGGTAATATGAAGTGTAGTTTTAATTAAAAGCTAATTGAAGGAACATTAATTAATGTCTGCTGTAATGAGGCCCACCAATCACAGTGCTGCTGTGCGGGAGGACGCTACGCTTTCCATTTGCGGCGTCGTTATTACATGCGGGAGCGCCACGGCGCTGCGTCCCCTGTGACAAGCCGATACGTCGTTCGTGATGTGATTCGCTGCTTCCACTCATCTGTAAGGTACAGTCTGCGCATGCTTCTACTGGTTCCCTATCCATCCACTGACAACGTGAGCATCTTGGCTGTTTCAGAAATGGGTTCGAATCATTGATATTTTCTGTTATCATTCCTTGGATTAGTATGACTTAGTTCGCCATTTCTTCTCACTTTACTCGATCCGACTCTACTTTCCTTTAACCTTCCCTTCTCATTACACACCGCACGGCCTCTCAGATTCAACCTGGCAGTCTCTCGTAGTGCATGATTGATTAAAAGAATTAATGCACATAAAAATCGGGAGAAAATCTTTCCTGGCACGAATCATGAATTCACATGCCGGTAAATCTACAGACACAAGGCTGAAATATTTGTACACCCGAAATACAGCTGGACTGAACCGATTCGCGGTAAGTCCAAGAATGTCATTGCCGGACTGAGGGCAGGGAAAGCCCTCGCTCAGCTTCGTTGACCAAGTAAAGAGCTAGCTGCCTTATTTGAGAGGCCGAGACCCCGACACGAAACCCCAACAATTATACCTCAGGATATCTTTCTTTTTTTCTTTTTTTTTTTTGCTAGGGGCTTTGCGTCGCACCGACACAGATAGGTCTTATGGGACTGGATAGGAAAGGCCTAGGAGTTGGAAGGAAGCCTGGTGTGAAAATGGGAAACTACAGAAAACCATCTTCAGGGCTGCCGACAGTGGGATTCGAACCCACTATCTCCCGGATGCAAGCTCACAGCCGCGCGCCTCTACGCGCACGGCCAACTCGCCCGGTAGGATATCTGAACGCTGACCAAGCACCCTCCAGTATTTGCAGGTGATCTGGCTAGGTAACAGGTGTTTTAGCAGGCCGAGTTACTTAATGAGTTGTACGAGCCCCAGGTTCCTTGTTTTGTATTGATTCGGGATATCTTTAGGAATGAACCAGCTATGATTCCAGAATGACAAACTCTATAATTTAAAAGAGGGACCACGCGAAGTGGACGAGTGGGCACACACCTCTCTACTTTGCACTCAAACACACTGGCTATTTTAGTTAATAATAATAATAATAATAATAATAATAATCGTAAAGACAGAATTCACGTGCAATGTCTGGCCTTTGCTGATGACATAGCAATCCTTTCCAATAATAGGCATGAAGCAATTCATTCTATTGAAAACTACATGAAATTGCCATCAAGACGGGACTTCAAATTTCTTATGAGAAAACTCAGTACATGGATGGAGTCTCACGATACTTAGATGGACAACCTATGATAACTAAATTCGGCAAAATTGTTCAAGTGAAACAATTTAAATATTTGGGAGAAATTATTCATCCCTCTGGTTTAAACCGCGAAGCAAATAAAGAAAGAATTTCCAAATTACAGAAAGCATACAGGATCACTTGGAACAGGTATAATAAAATATCAGTATCTCGGAATGCAAAACTTAGACACTATAATATAGTGAACAAACCTGAAGCGTTATATGCCTCAGAAACCTTAATCATTGGTGGCGGATCTTTAACCAAGGATATTGAGAAGCAAGAAAGGAAAATTTTACGAAAAACTTTTGGCCCACTTTGTATAGATGGAATATGGAGAAAAGAATCATCCCAGGAGATATATTGTCATTCTGAAAAGAATTCTCACACTTTTCGGAAAAGACGATTGAAATTTTATGGACACATTATCAGAATGAACACTAACAGGCTAACTAAAAGAATTCTCAACCTGGCACTTTCGTCTAAAACCAAGAACAGCTGGCTTCGTGAAATTGAAACAGATCTCCAGGAAATCAACATCTCAGAAAACATTGTACAGGACAGATGTAAATTCAGAACCAAAATCGGCAATCACCACTTTGAAGACACCAATGTCCAGGCTTGGATAAGGCACCAGTTTTTGTACAGAAGTTAAATAGATGTCAATAATGGTTTACGGTGTGCACGAACTCCCTCAACGCCATACTCACATACTGAAATCAATCATTAAATATCTAAGTAAAAACTTTAATTGGTTTGAGACTGTCGGTGATGAAATATAGCAGAAGATTACGAACATGTTCCGTTAAAGGATTCAATTTTTTTACTTAAATATCTATAAAATTTGGTACAGGCTGTTTGAAATTTCGTTACCTCAATACAGAAATGTGTTAATCAAGAAAATTCAAGAAAGGCGCGTGCTCTGGCCACGTCATGCGCAGGAATGAGGCCTACGTGGGCAAGAGAGTACTAGGCGGATGGCAAAACGAAAAGTGGAAGGCCGAGAAGAAGATGGAGGAACTCCCTGGGTGAGGAACTGAGGGAAAAGCGCGTAAAAAAGGCGTCTGTGATAGAAGAAAATGGAAGAGACTTGCAAAAACGTCGAACCTACATGAGTGGGATAATACAGAAAATAATAATAAGAAGAAAATATAAATATTTTAATCGATATGTTACAGAATCCTGTCTGAGTGAGAAAGAGCGGAAACTAGACGAATGCATGATGTGACACACTGCATATTGGCTAGTTACCTGACACAGTTTCAATATTTATTTTCTCGACATTTCACATTTTGAAGTAGAATATATCTAATGCGGATGGTCCGTATAAACGCCTGATACGATTTCATGAAAGATTTTAAATGTTAATAATTTGAGGAGCTGGCCTTCTGACACCTACTACTTGGCAGGTTCGACCCTGACTGGTGGTATTTGAAGGTACTCAAATACGTAAGCCTCGTATCGGTAGATTTCCTAGCACGTAATAATCTCGTCACTGATCATCGCACGCAAGTACAGCGCACATGATTTCTTTCGTCAGGATATTCTCTTGTATTTGAGACCTTCCATTCTCCTGTGACGTTATCCGGCCTTGATATCGCGCCGTGTTTTAATATACGATCCCATAAAATGTCTCAAATTAATAATTGGTATGGCTAAAGCTGGATTATTAGACCGTGTGCTGTTGGCTGAATGAGAGGAAGGGAAATGGCCAACTTAAATATCGATTCCTTTGGATTACCTTGGTTAAGATGAAGTGTTATTCTTTCAAGAATATAATTCATACAAGTGAGAATTCAAAGAACTAACCTCAGTTGCATAGTGCCGAGCAGAGTGTCTCAGCTGGTAGAGAACCTGCCCGTTTAACGCAAAGAAAGAATGAGAGGATCCACACCATGAAAATGTGTATGCTCCGTTGGTCGATTGGCATCACACTGCTGTATCATGTCAAAAATGGCAACATCCGCCAGCAAATTGACATTCCACCCATCAATGAGGAGACACGGGGAAAACGTCTCGAATGGTATGGTCACGTCCTGCGTGCTGCACGGAACACCTGACAATTTCACCCACACTTTTGAAATAAATAGGCAATGACCACGTGGACGTCTAAAGCAACGCTGGCATGACACAGTAAATGCTGATATGAAGACTCTGAACATAAGATGACACGATGCGCAAGACTGTGCAAAATGTAGAGTCAAGATTAGAACAGTGGATCCTGCAACAGCGGAAAAACGGTATGAGAAATAATAATAATAATAATAATAATAATAATAATAATAATAATAATAATAATAATAATAATAATAATAATAATAATGTCCGCCTCTGTGGTGTAGTGGTTAGTGTGATTAGCTGCCACCCCCGGCGGCCAGGGTTTGATTCCCGGCTCTGCCACGAAATTTGAAAAGTGGTACGAGGGCTGGAACGGGATCCACTCAGCCTCGGGAGGTCAGTTAAGCAGAGGGCTTTCATTTCCTACCTCAGCCATCCTCGAAGTGGTTTTCCGTTGTTTTCCACTTCTTCTCCAGGCAAATGCCGGGATGGAACCTAACTTAAGGCCACGGCCGCTTCCTGCTATCTTCCTTGTCTATCCCTTCCGATCTTCCCATCCCTCCACAAGGCCCCCGTCCTGGAGGCGGTAAAGGTGGGATCCCCCGCTGAATCCGAGGGAAAAACCGACCCTGGAGGATGAACGGATTAAGAAAGAAACAATAGTAATAATAACATTATTTTCATTTTATAATTTTGCTTTACGTCGCACCGACACAGATAGGTCTTACGGTGACAGTGAGATAGGAAAGTGCTAGGAGTAGGAAGGAAGTGACCTTGGCCTTAATTAAGTTACAGCCCTGCACTTGCCTGGTGTGAAAATGGGAAGCCACGGAAAACCATATTCTGGGCTGCCGACAGTGTTCCAACCCATTGTCTCCCGGATGCCAGCTCACAGCTGCGTGCCCCTGACCGCATGGCCAACTCGCCTGGAAAAATTATTAATTACAATACTGCTATCATCACCAGAGCATTCATAATTATTACTGTATTATTATTATTATTATTATTATTATTATTATTATTATTATTATTATTATTATTATGTTATTGTACTAGAGAAGAACTTCGTTAGCCCTAAAGACTACGAAGCGAAAGATGATTACAGACAGGGTATTTTACGAGACCTACGATAACATAAAATATTCCACAGAAAACAGTGACTCGGATTTTCAAACACGAATCCATATATCCAGGAGGATCTGTATGGTTAGATACACTTCAGTGTCGAGTGTGTCATCAGTGAGAATACAAACATGTATTATCATCATTTCAGTTAAACACAATATTATTCTGCAAATGAAGGGATGAAATAAAAATATTGCTAAATTCAGTGCGTAATGTTTCGTCTAGTTAGTGGGGCACGTTCATATTCCTCAAATCACATAAAGATTAATACATTGCAGACATAAGCAAGCAAACAAGGAAGCAAGCAAGCAAGATAGTAATTCAGCGTGACTACTGACAACGTGATGCCACTGGGTCACCAGCTTTACATAGAATCCACACCATAGGGAGGATATTTTCCATTTCAAAAATCTCACATGCATTGTCTTGGATTCGAACTGCGGTCGCCTATGTGAGAATCCATTAAAGATGTCACTCGGCGATCATGACATGCTGATTATTATTATATTGTGATGGTGGTGGTGGTGGTGGTGGTGGTGGTGGTGGTGGTGGTGGTGTATTGCTCTTTGAGGACTTCCAAAAAGTCGGCAGTAACACAAGACGTGTGACTTCCCCTCTCGGAGAACAATCATCAAATGAGAAATGCAACCAAGCAAGTAAAGGGCGCCAATCTTTAAGTTGAGGACTTAAAGATAAAATTTATAATCAAGCTTGGACAGACTCTTATCACAGGGGTGAGGTGATAGTACACTAATCATTAAGCAGGAGAATTAGAAATCAAAAGGCTAATTAAGGCAAATTGATTAAAATAAACTAGAAAAATACTATTTATTATATTTAATATGAATGACGACGGTTTAACGAGAACTGAATTTAACATAGAAAATGAATTTAACAAAAAATTGAATGACTCTACTTCGCGAAAACTTGCAATATCTTTAACTCGCTTGCTCACCATGTCGTCTTGTTCTGCTGGTCCTTGGAAAGCTTCCCTCCTTGCAGCTGGAACATCACCGGCCGTCTTTGATATCTCTTCATCTGCAGCTCAGTACCATTCCTGCCTTGCAAATTGCACCCACCACTAATTGGAAGATGACTTCAAAACTAACACTCCCTATTATGCTTTATCCCATAGATTGGAGATAAGCCCTATGTCACAGTTAGACGAACCACCTTGGGTTATATGGAGAGGATACTCACTTAAGAATCCTTCCAACTTTACTGAAAATGTTCTCTGAAGTTTCATTTCTATCTAGATTAAAACTATCTATTGACTTAGACTGGTTCAAACCGGTCTTGCAGCCGTGCTGTACGTACTTCCTCATGAGAGTGGCTATACACACCTCATTCAGAATTTCTAAGTATCGAGACGCAGAATCAAGTAGAACATAATGTAGAAGTCTCGTAGAAGATCGTAGAATAATGTAAAGAGACTCGCAGAAACGAATAAGACGTTGTAGAGAGACCCTCCAGGAGCTCCAACACGCCCTTTTATAACTTTCTCTCGCGCTAATTACAGGCCGCTACACGTGGTCCAATCAGATGACACTTCTCTCCCCACTCTAGATTTTAGAGTAGATGGGTCCCACACAAGATATCAACTGTTCTTCTATTCGTCCTTTCACTCAGTATCCATGGCAACATGAAGCTCCTTTGAAAATATAGGCGTTGATCCGTTCGAATAATTCTGGTCGAAATACGGTAGCTTACGTTAGGACGCGTGAACACGTGCTCGCTTTTCTCAGAACTTGATGTTTAAATTTGTCCTTCCTTCCTCCTCGGTGATGTGGCAAGATAACTGAAATCTACTGCAAGTTAATTTTAACCAACTGTCGCAAGAATCTAAGTGAATATTAGGATATTCAGCCCTCGTTTACAAGTCGTAGTTACAAAGTAATGAAATGATAGTGAGCAAATGATTAAACATGAATTATAATACAATTACATACCAAAATAAATATCATGACGTTAACTTCCTGAATTAATTACACATAATAAAATTAACATAATCACACTGTAACGTCTGGAACGTTACAGACGTTGATCTCAGATATGAAAATAAATTATTGACAACCTTGAACTTACTTCTAATAGAGTGAAGTGGGATCCTCTTATCTAAATATCAAGTGGATTTCTACACACATGCAAACAAATATATAATTGAAATGTTATTTTACATACTACTGTACGTTACTAGTTATTTGGTCCAACGCCGCAACTCCACAAACATTAATTACTTTTATAACACAATTTGCTTTTTAGTCTCAATCAAATTTGTTTTCCAGCGTAATATTGTCATTAATTTAGTGTCTAATTACTGAATTTTAATTGCTATGTATATCTAGTAATATTTCTATATAAAGTTTCATTCCTGTTTAATCAAAGTGTGACAGTGGACTGATTGATCACAGCGTTAAGTTATTCATCTCGGTTCCCTATCAATCACGTGCCCTGCATTTCATTAATGAAACCAATCTACCTCCTAATGAGTCTCGCTAAAACAATTGCCGGCCTGAATGCGTAAGTTAACAGCCTGTCCTCTGCCCATACAGCCTGGTTTTGCAAACTCACTCGCTCTCATCCTTTGTGTGCTATCAAACTAAATAAACATTTTAAAAACTGCATAGCAGGCCTAAGCATTGTTACCGCAGAAGACAAGCTCTTCAGTACATGTCAATGATCAGTGATTGTGGTTACTCTTGCAAGTGTTCAGTCCACCGTTCATCTTCGTAACTTCCATTGATAGTCTTCGAATGCTTTGGACAGGTCCTATCAACCAGATTTCTAGCAATCAAAGTCCAAGAGTTCAATCCAAGTTATGATTGTTGGCTTGTAAGTGTGCTGTAAAATTTCAACATTCTTCGAAGATCCAGGAACTGTGAAGAGCTTTTGATAGGGAAATAGTAACCTAGAATGTGTTTATTATTATTATTATTATTATTATTATTATTATTATTATTATTATTATTATTTATTGAGCCCTCTTGGAACATTCTTTCACCCCAAAGTACCTAGGGGTAACGCTGGACCGTTCCTTCACTTTCAGAAAACACTGTTCCAACATCAAACACAAAGTCAGTGCCAGAAACATCATCCTGAGGAAGCTGAGAGGTACAAACTGGGGTGCAAAGCCACAAGTTATTAGAACCACTGCATTGGCTCTGTGTTACTCTCCTGCAGAATATGCATCCCCTGTGTGGTATAGATCATCCCACGCCAAGACTGTGGACCCTGCCATGAATGAAGCTTGTAGATTAATCACAGGATGCCTGAAACCTACCCCTGTTGAGAAGCTATACTGTGTTGCTGGCGTTGCACCTCAAGGTATTCGTCGAGAAGTCGCTGCTGATCAAGAACGACTGAAGGCTGAGAACGTTGAAGCTCACCCACTGTTTGGTCATCAACAATCTCAATCTAGGTTGAACTCCAGGAAAAGTTTCCCCCATACATCAAAACCCTTCAGAGGATCATCAGACAAGGCATGACTCTCCTTGTGGAAATCTAAGCAGCGAGACTGGAAGGAGCCACGTAAACACTTTCCGGCTGGCTACAATGAAGACTGGAGTGTTTGGAGGTCCCTTAA
Source organism: Anabrus simplex (assembly GCF_040414725.1). Taxonomy (NCBI): domain Eukaryota; kingdom Metazoa; phylum Arthropoda; class Insecta; order Orthoptera; family Tettigoniidae; genus Anabrus; species Anabrus simplex. The sequence goes on along the minus strand of NC_090270.1, from coordinate 143,919,457 downwards.
CCGATTAAGAACTGGTGTCTTCAGGGATAAGTGCTCATTTAAGTTATGGGGCTTCCCATCAGAGGACAGCAAGTGCGACTGCGCTGCAGAACAAATAGTGAACGATATGTACCAATGTCCTCTCTGCTCATTTTCATGCTCAGAGCAAGATTTAATGCTCGCTGATGACAATTCCCTAGGTGTGGGTCAGGTTTGGGAAAACACCATCTAGATGTACAGTAAATTTGGTCAATTTCCTTCGTCAATTTTTGTAAATAGTTTAATTATTATTTTATTTTAACTGTACATATTGTCCGGCCCCGCAATGTAGGGGGCAACGCATTCGCCTGTCACCCGGTGGCCCCAGGTTCGATTCCCGGCCGAGTCAGGGGATTTTAATTGTAAATGATTAATATATTTGGCCTGGGGACTGGGTGTTTGTGTCGTCCATAATATTCCTTTCCTCATATTCAACACTTTACGCTTCTGCAATTACGCTGTACTTTGCGGCAAAGTTCTTTATACGTTTCCTCATATTCCACAGTTTGTATATCACGTTTCTTCAATATGATCCTGTCTTCAATCAGTAGTGGTGTAGATTATGAAATCCAGGGATGTTTTCATTGAGTGGTCTTAGGAACTTTATCGGGAATGGATGTATTGATGATTCCGTTCATCTTGTCCCATGTTTGAGAAGAACCTCTTTATTCCTCTACTTGCTGGAATTTTTTTCTTATTCTTTCACCAAACTCATGGAGAACACAGAGCGCGTACCTGTTTTACTCACACCTTCTTCAATGATTTCATTTTTATCCGCATTTTCATAGATAGCAGTATATGATCACTACCAGAGTTTGCTCCAGGGTAGTTCTTACAATCCATGATTGAAGTCTGCCAACGTTGCCTCACCAAACTGAAATCAGTTTGATTCCTCACCTTATCTCCAGGAGAAATCTATGTGTAGAGACGCCTTGGATGATTTTGGAAGAGGGTGTTACAGATAGATAAGTTGTTATTCACACAACATTCTAATAAACGCTCTCCCCGTTCATTTCTCACCCCCAGACCGTACAGTCCAACAATAGATTTCATGTGTCTATCATCTATAGTCTTACCTATCTTCACGTTAAAATCTTCTTGGATGACTAATATTTCCTTTTTAGGTATCCTACTGATGGTATATTCAAAATGGTCATAACATTCCTCGATTTCTTCTTCTAGTGAAACTGATGTGGGGGCATAAAATTGAATGATTTTGATATTACAAGGAGAAGCTTTAATCTTAATAAAGATGATTCTATCACAGATGGGCTCATAACCGATAACATCCTTGTGAAGATTCTTTGGATTCATTACAGCGACACCATTACGACTCACATCCTCACTTCGAGAAAAACAGACTGTATTATTTATTTGAATAATAAAAGGGCCACAGCCTCTCCATTGTGTCTCACTAAGTCCGAGTATGTCCAGATCATGAAGTTTCATTTCTCTTTCAATGATGTGAAGTTTTCCCATCTGCAAGAGACCTCTCACATTCCAGGTTGCTATTCTTCTGACGACTCGTGAGATGGTTTAGATAAATCTGCACATTCCGCTGCTCCTCTCAGCCTTGTCCCCCCCGGAGAACCGATTGGGGGACTTACTCCGGAATCTAATTTGAGATTGAGTAAAGCCATGAGGTTGTCTTGGGAACATAAAATTGGTGGTTTCCCGTTGCCTTCCACTGGCCCACCATTCCTGTCTGCTCACCGACCTAGTTTCCCGCTGGGATTGGATACCCAACCTTCCACTGGGTTGCTCGGCTTAACAGGGCCACCGCGTGTAGGTAGAAATGGAAGAATTGAGGTGTGAGAGGCTGAGAGAACTCTCTTGGTGAGTTCTTATAATCGCATCACACACCCATTTAGCCTGAGTCTCAAGGTGATCGCAGAGACTCTCACTAGGTCGCTTCTCAGGGTCCCAATGTTATTTACGGGACAAAATTAATTAATTAAAATTCAGCCACAGATGCCCACCAGATATCTGCTATCTGGAAGAGTAAAATGGAACGTCGAAACTGACGTGCAGGCAGCCTTAACTGCATCAAATTAAAACGCCTCCTCATTGTAGCTCTGGCCATATTATTATTATTATTATTATTATTATTATTATTATTATTATTTCTGGCTCCAGCAGGGTCGGATATTTTAACCTCAATTGGTTAACTCCGATGGCTCGGGGGCTAAGTGTGTGTGTGTGTGTGTGTGTGTGTGTGTCGTCTTCATCATTAGAATTAATCATAGGTGGGGCTTCATCCTCACAGATGCGCAGGTCGCCTATACGGCGTCAACTCGAAAGACCTGCGCCAGGCCTCTTCGGAGGCCACACACCATTATTTTTGTTCCGGGACTTCCGTGGCTCACAGAGGTATAAGAAGCGTGAGGATTGAATTGGTGGACAAGGAATTAACTACTGTAGGACATAACTTAACACAACAAATTTTGAATTTTTATTTCTTTCCTTTTTTTCCTACTTTAAATAGAAAATCTGAATGAGTAATACAATATTAATAAGCGCGTCAACTCTAGAAATCACAAGGACTTGAAGTTCGAAAATCAAGTACAAAATTTACAATAGTTAACGGTTTGGTTGATTTACTTAGAAAGGAGCGTAATTTTGCATACATGTTTTACTGCTGGAAGGTACACTTGTAGGAGTCTACGCTCCAGCTATATCATAGTCCAGCCTCGCAGAGGTATCAATTTCTAATTGCGCACTTACACCCTATGGGTTGTCCTTACTTAAAATATGTACAGAAGGTAGCCCCAGATGGTGGGCTTGTCTATTGTGTTATCTATTGTTCAACAATTTATAACTTTCTCTTCCTTAAGGGAACTTCGCACCAGAATCAATTCTCCACGCCACAATACATTTACAGGGGCGTGATTGCCCATACTAAATGGCCTTAATGAAAAAGAAAAGGTTGGTTGTAACCAGCCATAAACAAAATACAAAGAGGCAAAACACCTGCACTCCTTCTAGAAATACTTAAAACCCTAAGTGGGCTTATGGCCCAATGATCTAGAGGCTAAATCTATTCTACAGCGAGTTGACTAAATAAGAAATATTAAACACCAAATAAGTATTAAGAATTTTAGGGGTTTTGAAAACTGTAGTCACCCCATGCCAAGTTGAATGGGAACCAACCGAGGGTAACCACTCTTTGTCCCCTTACTTTACAGATTTCCCAGTAGGGAATAAAATAGAGTCCACAGACTTGCCGAAAAGTCTACATTTAAACCATCAAATTTAGAACTTTGCGTAAATAAAAAAATGTTCAAACATTCCCCTCAAGTTATCTGCAGGAGCTCTCACATGTTTATGAAAATCCTGCCATTACCTTGCGTTGCTGGGCCTTCAGAACGCCACCCGCGGTCCCTGCCTCCCTTAGGACACGTCACACTCAAACAACTGGAGCAGTCAAGACAATACGGCTCTAAAGCGCCCAGGTTTTATAGTCTTTTTGAGGAGAAGCTTCCAGAGCTCTTTTCTGATAGGCTGGATTTCTGCACGCACCCCTACTTTCAATTAGCTAGAGAGAATATTTACAAAATTCTGATAGACTGATTGCTATTGAGGAAGGAGCCAGCAGAAGTGTTTACAACTTTAATACAAGAACGAAACAATCTTCAAAACTTAAGGTTTGCCAAGTGTAAAAATATATTTTCCTTTAAGAATTAATTGTTAATTCTGCCAGAGGGGGCACTTAAACCGATGATAGAGACATCTAACAGTTGAAAACCAAAGTATCTTGTAATACATTAGTCCCAGTTAGATTACATAGATGGCCTTATAGGAGGTGCGCAGTTTAACTGACCGGGGAATGTGTACCCCCGTACAATTATTATTATTATTATTATTATTATTATTATTATTATTATTATTATTATTATTATTATTATTATTCACAAGTTATACATCTCTGATGTATTCTGAGTGAAGGCTATGTGCCTTGCAGGAAAATTGTATTTAGACAAGACAAGGAAATTTGGAAGGCCTATAAAAACGCCACCGAATGTGTTGGCTGCGCGTTACGTGTGTACGGCTGTAAGTTTAAATTCGGAAGATGGTTCAGATTCCATCGACTGAAGCCCCGAAGACGGTTTTCTATAGTTCTCCATTTTTAGACCAGCTAAATGCCGGGGATTGATTTAAATGGCGTCTTGACCTCTCTCTACCTTTCCAATCTGTCCTCTGTTGTCCCAGAGTCACCGAAAATCTGTAATAACTTAGTGCGACATTATCTTACTAGCAAAGATAATAAATAATAATGTAATTGGTATTAACGTCCCACCAACTAGGTTGAATGGCTTTCGGAGATGCCGAGGTGCTGGAATTTTGTCTCGTGGGAGTTCTTTTACATGCCATTAAATCTACCGACACGAGGCTGACGTATTTGAGCACCTTCAAATAGCACCGGACTGAGCCAGGATCGAACCTGCCAAGTTGCTGTCAGAAGGTCAGCCCCTCAACTGACGGAATCACTCAGCCCCGGCTAGTAGCAAAGGAAGAGAGAGAGAAAGAGAGAGAGTAGAACACCGCTTCTGAGTGAGAATGTTGTAATATTATTTCATTTGCTTTGGTTCTAAGCCTCAATTACACTCGAATATCTGATATTGTTGCCAATGAGCACTGAACAAAACCCATTTATTACGTTCGTTAACTACGTGGCAGCGCGTTTAATGAAGTTATATTAAGATATATTATTTTATTTTGGTTACCAAAACAGATCTACACATCAATCATAGTAGAATTTTGCTCTTTCAGTTCATCAGTTGTAACGTGTACACGACATCCATCTCTCACCCAGCTTACGTTAGCTATCAAAACATAACCAGAATATATCCATGTAATGCCGTGGCTAAATCCAGTAATCCTAGAGGAAATTTCGCTTCCAATGACATCATATTACAAATAATCGCATTTTCCCTCGATAATCTAATGCGACACGCCGTCAATGACGAGAATAGTGACAAAAAGCGCATCTGATGACGAATAAGGCTTTAGTGATCAAACTTTGAACATTTTGTGCTTAGCGAGACTGCGTAGCTCATGTTAGATTGTACCTCGAAATGTGGTCTTTGTCATGATCGCATCATTGTATGGCCTTAGAATATCTTTAGTCGCCATCATCCCACCTGCTTTAGTGTAGTGTTAAGCTGTTTGCAAACATGAATTATGTTTAATGTGTAATGGTAGGCTTACAATGCGGTAGGTAACTTGAAACAAGGTACTCTGTTAGCATTTATCTCACGGAATAGTTGATAACTCCATGATATCTAATTTTAAAAGCCATTAAATTTCAGTGCCATATTCCTATACCGGTTATGGAAAATTCTTTCACCCTCTACAAAATAGACATGTTAACCTACTGAGGCCCAGAACATCATCTTCGGCCAAGTCCTATAAAGGAAAATTGATTGGACCAAACAGGGCACTATACTTTACGAAAATTGTAAAGGAAAATTCTTAATTTCACTCACATCCCACAGGGACTTGATATTCTTTTAGCTCATGTTAGATTGTACCTCGAAACGTGGTCTCTGCCATGATGGCCTCATTGCATGGCCTAGAATATCTTTAGTTGCCATCATCCCACCTGTTTTAGTGTAGTGTGAACCTGTGAACAATGAACTGATGTTTCTCGAAACGGTATTACAAACGTAAATACATGTTCATTTTACTCTATTATTATTATTATTATTATTATTATTATTATTATTATTATTATTATTATTATTACCGTGGTTTGGTGGATCACCAGAGGTGAAAGAAGGTGCCGGGGTGAATGGGCCTAACTACGATATCAAAGTTAATTTAAAACTTTAACAAAGGTTATTTTTTCTGAGTTTTAACAATTAATAACAACAAAAATCTAACCACTTTTGACTAGGTGAAGAAACAAGACTGCGAAGGATTCAAGATTTCAGAATTATAACACTTTTGGGCTGCAAGCCCCTAATTTTACAAGTTTGAGCTCCTAGCTCAGCATTACCAAACAATGATTTGTTCAAAGGGCAGAAATCCCCTAAAACATGGAGCACCAGCTCCGTAATTTACAATGTCAAGCCTCCTAGGGGCACTTTAACAATACTAGAAAAGAGCTGGCACGCTCTCAGTTTTTCAAGCCTATTCAACGCAATATCAGACCTTACAATAACTTGCCATCAAGGCACAATTTACAAAAACGAAACAGGGGTATCTCGTACCCAACCTACGGGGCCTTCGTGTAAAAGAAATAACAGTTAACTAAATGGCCCAAGCACAAAATGAAAGGAGGCGAATACTTGCACTGCTCTATGCAGCTTCTTAAAACCTAACAGGCACTAGGCCGATGAAACAGGGGCTATTCCCAAACTATGGAGGTGACCCGTCTAAGAAAGAAATTTAAAACATTAAGGAAGGGAAGAAAATCAGTTACCAAAACGTAGTCACCTCAAAACCAAAATGAAGGTGAGCTCGAGAGGGTAAATCACTCTCTATCCCCGAATTACAGTTACAGATTTTATAAGTTTTTACATAAGCCGGCAGAACTTACATTTTAGAGAAAAAGGTTACATATTAAAGTTTCAGACCTTTCCCGCGGGTTAAACTGCTGAGCTAGCAAGAAATAAGATGTTAAACGGCCATTACCTTGCTGAAGACCTGCTGCCTGATGAAAGAGGCACCACGCGCCTCCTGCTTCACATCCACACACTTAGATAGACGTTGATCAAATGGCCAAGAGACGTTGAAAATCAGCAGTTTATAAACCCTCGGGGAAAGTTCGAGACCTTTCATGAATAAAACAGCCACACCCACTCAATTTTATTTGGTAGCTTATAATTACACACCAAATCGGAGAAGAAGCCTGTGATTGGTAGGAAATTAGTTACAGAAATTCTTGATTGGTTAAATTCAAAACAGGCGGAAAGAAATGATAAATATTGCCAGCCCAAAAATAAATGAATGAAATTTAGTAAAGGAAAAACCAATGAGAACAAAATTACTTCTGAAAGATTCTTTTACTTCGCACCAGAGTGCATGATCATAGTTTTTGTAGTGACCTCTATGAGAGAATGTCCAAACTTCTTGATGAATGAAAAACAAGTAGAATTTCACACAGTTCAGGAAACTACACCATTAAAAAAAATTACGGTAGCGACATCTTCTGAGAAAATTTACAAGTGGGTCCAGTTTTAAGTTCAGAGTTTCTCCTGTAGAGGAGGTTTTACTGGCCCAAGATTTAAAAGTGCTGCGTAGGGGTGTACCTCCCAGTACAATTATTATTATTATTATTATTATTATTATTATTATTATTATTATTATTATTATTATTATTATTATTATTATTATTATTATTATTCCTTCTTGTTTCGTATAGGCCGATTAAAGACCGCGATATTCAACTGTTACGTTTGGGGTGGGTTTCGATGTTTGCCCAGTAATTGCACATCCTGTGGTTGCGTTGTTCTTTCCTCTCTTCTGTCCAGAGGGTACCTGTCTTCTTTCTTGGTGGTTTGTCCTGGAACCTCTTTTGTTTAGCATCCTCCTGAGAGATGTCCGGTCTTCTAAGTCTCTTTCTATTCCTCCCAGTTCCAGTTGTTTACTTCCATCAACCATGGTGACTTCCTCTTTTGCCAGTAAACGGTAAGATAGTTGGACAATCTGGCATGGTACATTCTGTAGATGTGTCGATTAACGGTTAGGGGTCTCTTACTGGCCACGTTCGTGACCTTTTCACTGTATTTGTAGAGCTCGTTTCCTTTCTTGACTGATCCTAATATCTTCCTCAACATTTTCCTATCCTGGATTTCGAACTTGTCCGTAAGTCCCTTTTTCGTGAATGTTAGACATTCTGAAGCATATAAGGCTTCAGGGGGAGGGCTGTCTGGTAGTGCTCCATTTTAGTGTTTCGGGAGAGACACTTTTTACTGTAGGTGTTCATGGTCGGTTGTTATGCCAGTTCTAGCATATTACGAAGGTCGATCAAATATAAACGGGATTTGTTTCCTGAACATCAACTGTTGTTAGGACTGACCTCGCGCTTCTGCTATGCATAGATGGGATTGTTAGGAGTGTGTGCTGCCAGATATTTCCCGCCGTTTCCTGAGTAACCCTCACGTTGTTGGAGCAAAAGGTGCACCCCTCCATTGCGCAACGCATAATTATAACATTTCTTGCTCGAGAAGGAGTTACAGCGGCAGAAATTTGCCAGACATTGATTGTACAGTTCGGTGATCGAACATTGCCAAAGACCGTGTGTGTTTGCCTGGCTTAAGAAGTTCAAGGAAGGACGAGAACGTGTGGAAAATCAGCAACATGATCGCCGTCCCCGGTACAGCATTACAGACGAAAACATTCGTGCGGTTAAAGACACTAATGCTGATTGATTTTTTGCATGAGCGACGAACAGTCAATGCTGATGACTACTGCGAGCTGTTGAACAAGGCGAGGGTTGCATATTGCCGCAAATGACGAGGCCAACCGATTCGAAAGGTCATCATCCTGCACGACAATGCGCGGCCCCATACAGCAGTTGTAACTGTCTCCAAGCTACAGGAAATTTGCTGGCCTACACTTGATCATCCTTCTTACAGACCGGACTTATCGCCCTGCGATTTTAATTTGTTCGGACTGCTTAAAAAAGCTCCAGGAGGGCAACGATTTGAAGATGGCGAGAGTGTGGAGAACTTCGTGCGCAACTGGCTGGTGACACGACCCTGTTCTTTTTACGACGAGAGCATCAAAACGTCGCCCATATGCTGGGACAAATGCATTTCCAAGGCAGGAAACTATGTTGAAAAATAAATTGTAATTACCCTGTTTAGTTTTCATTAATAAAACAAAATCCCGTTTCTTTTTTGATCCCCCATCGTAACTCGAGTTGATAATACTGCTCCTTTGGAGAGATTCGGTTCTAGCCATTCTCCCAGGTACTGATACCTGCAGTGTACAAGGAGATTCACTGTTATTGTGTTTTCTCAACTGAAATGTGTAGCCTTACTTCTGCTGCTTGTTGTCTGAGAACATTGAGCTGTTTCACTGAAGTTTATATTGAAATGGATAGAAGTACCTGGTCGTTGGTGAATGCCAGGCAATCAACATTCAGTCAGTTGCACTTTTGTCACAGAGAGATTCCACATGGTATTCTTGTTAACTCCTTTCGCCACTTTCTTATTTCGCCTACCTTTTTCAGTGGACAGTTATTATTAGGGCCCGGATTTTTAAGCAGTAACCGCTTAGATTGCAAACTAATTTGGTAAGTAGGAAGTGTCGGCCACCCGCTCTTCCATAATGTAGCAAGAGTAACATAAATTATAGGGGTTTTGATGGGCCGTACCCCTATTGTTTATGCAAACCCTGTAGCATAGTCGTTGTGAAGGTAGACTATACTTGTTACTCGCTTCAGGAAGTTTGCATTCTAACCTATTACTGCATAAACATCCGGGCCCTAGTTATTATTATTCACTGCTCAGGAGAGGTCGTTATGGAAGAGAAAGGACGCGGTCTATGTTCACGAGCGGACGCCAGCAGGATAGAGGAGGAGGACTACTGTATAGGCCTACAGTACTTAAGAGCCGAATTTAGAGGTAGGTTGACCAGGCAGCAGGAGAGCATAAACAAGTTAATGAATTTAACATCCTTTTATGTCTGTATAAAAATGAAATGACGTATATTATGTTTGTATGTCTGTCTGTCTTCTGAAACATCACGAGTAAACCGCTTAGTGGAAATTCGTGAAATTTTGGTCAAACAATTTCGGATAGATCTGCCACATGGTTGTTTCGTTTCAAAGCTAACACTTGAAAATATATTATTATTTGCGAAATTGTTTGCGGTAAATCGCGTAATAATTTACTCCCAGACCAGGTATAATGGTTACATGAGCATGGTATAGGTTACTTGATGTGTAGGCGGTAGTCGACATATTGATAGTTTGTAACTTGCCGACCGAGGTGCAAGTACGCCGATCTGTGTGGAGTTTCCATACCTTGGTAAATTATGCTTCCTAATCGATCTCGGTTTTTTTTTATCAGGGAAATTTAAGAGCCTTGAAAGGTCCAAAGCTACTAAAAGACCTAGGAGAAGTGGAACTAAAATTCAGGACTTGCGTCGCTTAAGTCAAAATCCGTAATATATTTTTGTAACACTTTAAATCGGTGTTGTTTAAAACCTTACGAGTAGGTGCTTTGTATCGATTTAATAAAACTTCCCCAACATGCTCTTAAAAACATACGGCTACCTGATATTGGGGCGAAACTATATTTACATCGGTTTGTTTCCAGACTGACTTTGCTGCATGGGAGTGAAAGTTGGGTGGACTTAGGGAATGTTATTCGTAAGTTATATGTAACAGACGTGAAAGTAGTGAGAATGATTGTTAGTACAAACAGGTGGGAAGAATGGCAAGAGGATACTCGAAATGAGGAGACAAATGCTGAGTTACGAATAAACTCGATGGATGTAGCTGTACGTGTCAAACGGCTCCGGCAGTGGAGACATATATGTGGCGAATGGAGGAGGATAGGCCACCTAGGAGAATAATGGACGGAGCCTTCGGGGGTAAGAGAAGTAGAGGAAGACGAAGGAGACCATAGTTCGACCACGTTTATAATTGTCTGCTTATAAGACGTGTACATTCTGGTACGTTTTGTTTCAAGACTACCGGATTGTGTAATATTTGCGAAATTATTTTGGAAAATAAAATGAGATGGTCTTTTCACTTTTTGTCACGATTTAACAACTGGACGAACTGAGCTTATACTTGGTGTTATATGTACCGAGCACGATAGCTGCAGTCGCTTAAGTGCGGCCAGTATCCAGTAATCGGGAGATAGTGGGTTCGAGCCCCACTGTCGGCAGCCCTGAAGATGGTTTTCCGTGGTTTCCGATTTTCACACCAGGAAATTTCCGAGGCCGTACCGTAATTAAGACCACGGCCGGTTCCTTCGAATTCGTAGGCCTTTCCTATCCCATCGTCGCCATAAGACATATCTGTGTCGATGCGACGTAAAAGCAAATAGCCAATAGTATTGTTATACCTCAAATAGTCAGCTAAAATACAAGCTTTTTAATATTTTCAATAATTAACGTTTCCAAGTGGCGGCCATAAAAATGTAGGTATTAACAGAACTAGCGCATATTTTATCCGCTAAAACTGAAAATTAAAGGACAGATAGCTGGTCCTTCCTCCAAATAAAGTCCAGTGTGCGTACGTAAAAATCACTTTTCTAAAAAAAATACGTATATGTATTTTCTTTGTAACTCTAATGATTCCCAGGGACATTCGGCTTTTATCTGTCCACCGACCGTTCGAGCGCACTGTTCGGCAGTGTATTTGGCCAGTTCATGGCGAGTCCTATTAATTCAGTTTGGACTCTAGAATGTGCGAAGATTGCTCCTTAAAAATTACACTGTGCGGTTAGGAGCGTGTAGCTGTGAGCTCGTATCCGGGAGATACAGTGCTGGTCAAAAGTTTAGAACCACATAAAGAAATCACGACGAAATCATGACGAAATGTCATGTAGAAGCTAAAATTTTGCTACTAGACCTCTGTTACTTTCGTTCTGAGCGGTCACATCTAATAGGATATAATATGTCACCTGATTTCATTGAGTTAGTCCAAACACTGTAGAAATTATGAATTTTTTACTCTTGGAAAGTCACACCAGAATATAAAAAAGTTTGGTATTATAATGTACTGAATACTCGCATTGGTTGCAAGTATCAACACCAAGATTTTTTTTGTAGACTTAGCAATAGATGGGGGCCATTTTAGTATAATTATAAAAATTTTGAAAATATGCGGAACCGTTTTTTGCGTTTTTTTTCGAACCAGTGCCAAAATGGTTGATTTATCTTTGACTTTGTCATGTATGGCCCAAGGTCTCGGGAGGGCGAGCTTTCGGCATCAAACTTATCTGCCCTGATAGTTTCATTTGCACTCTGCGGATGGCATCCAAAAACGCATTTCTGATGCCGATAGCTCACACTGAGACCTATGACAAGGACAAGGAACAAATGGCCATTTAGCGCTGGTTTGCAAAAATAAATAAATAAATAAATAAATAAATAAATAAATAAATAAATAAATAAATAAACGCACAAAAATCAACGCCGGATATTTTTCGGAATTTTTATATTTATACAAAAATGACCCCCAACTATCGCTAAGACTACAAAAGAATCTTGGTGCTGATACTTGAAACCTACCGGGACGAGTGGCTCAGACGGTTAAGGCGCTGGCCTTCTGATCCCAACTTGGCAGGTTCGATCCTGGCTCAGTCCGTCGGTATTTGAAGGTACCCAAATACGTCAGCTTCGTGTCGGTAGATTTACTGGCACGTAAAAGAACTCCTTCGGGACTAAATTCCGGCACCTCGGCGTCTCCGAAAACCGTAAAAGGGTAGTTAGTAGGACGTAAAGCAATATTATTATGATACTGGAAACCAATCTATATATATAAAATAGCTTGTCCTGACTGACTGACTGACTGACTGACTGATTCATCATCGCCGAGCCAAAACTACTGGACATAATGAAATGAAATTTTGGGGACACATTCATATTAAGATGTAGGTGCTCGCTAAGAGAGGATTTTTGGATATTCCGTCGCTAAGGGGGTGAAAAGGGGGGTGAAATTTTAAAATGAGTGAATCTATATCTCAAAACTTTAAAAGTTTACAAATGTAAAAATTGGTATTTAGAATCTTCTTTAAAAATAAGGAAATACGTATTTTTTTGTTTTCAGAAAATCCCAATAGGAGGGGTGAAAAGGGGTGAAAAAGGGGTTGAATGCCTTTAATCAGGATACCGGTACTTATATCTCAGAAACTGAAGGTATTACAGACCTGAAAATTGGTACTTTTGATCTCTTTTAAAAATAAACAAACCCGTATTTTTTGTTTTTGGAAAATCCATTTAATGGGAGGGTGAAAAGGGGGTGAATTTTTAAAATGAGTGAATCTATATCTCCAGACTTTTAAAGTTTGCAGATGTAAAAATAGGTATTTAGAATCTTCATTAAACATAAAGAAACATGTATTTTTTGTTTTCGGAAAATCGCAATAGGAGGGTTGAATGCCTTTGATGAGGCTACTTATATTTCAGAAACTGAAGATATTACAGACCTGAAAATTGGTGTTTGAGATCTCCTTTAAAAATAAAGAAACACGTGTTTTTTTGTTTGGGGGGGTGGAAAGGGGGTGATTTTTTAAAATGAGTGTATCTATATCTCAAAACTGTTACAGTTTATACATGTAAAAATTGGTATTTAGAATCTCCTTTAAAAATAAAGAAACACATATTCTTTTGTTTTCGGATAATCCCAATAGGAAGGGTGTAAAAGGGTGAATAATGGGTTGAATGCCTTTAATGAGGCTACTTATATTTCAGAACCTGAAGATATTACAGACCTGAAAATTGTTATTTGGGATCTACTTTAAATGTAAAGAAACACATATTTTTTTGTTTTTGGAAAATCCAAATATTGAGGGGTGAAAAGGGGGGTGAATTTTTAAAAATGAATGTGTCTACATCTTAAGACTTTAAAATTTACAGATGTAAAAATTGGTAGTTAGAATCTCCTCTAAAAATAAAGGAACACGTATTTTTTTTGTTTCCTGTAAATCCCAATAGGAGGGGTGTAAAAGGGTGAAAAATGGGTTGAATGCCTTTAATGAGGATACATATATCTCAGAAACGGAAGATATTACAGAACTGAAAATTTTGTATATGGGATCTCCTTTAAAAATAAAGAAACACGTATTTTTTTAGTTTTTGGAAAATCCTATTAATGGCGGTTAAACAAAAGTGACAAATTGGGGTGAATTTTTTGAAAGATTATCTTGGAAACGTAAATTGTTACAGACGTAAAAAGTGGGTGTTTGGAATCTCCTGTAAATGTAAAGAAACATAGGTGATTTGTTTTTGGAAACTCCACTTAAGGGGAACCCAAAAGGGGTGAAATTTTAAAATGAGAATTTTTACAGTATATTTAAAAAAACTTAACATGTTACAGAAGTGAAAAAAGGTATTTTTATCTCTATTGAACATAAAGAAACGTGTATTTTTAATTTTCGGAAATACCACTTGGGTGGAGGGGGGGTGAAAGTGACTGAAAATGGTGTTGAATTCTTTTAATTAGGCTACTGATATCTTAAAAATGAAGATGTTACAGACGTGAAATTTGATATTTGCAATCTGCTTTAAAAGTAAAGAAACCCGTATTCTCGGAAAATCCAATGAAGTGGGGGGAGGGGGGTGAAAGAATTGAAAAATTAATTGACTTTAATTGTATGAGAATATATACATCTAATAAAAACTAAAGTTGTTACAGACGTGAAAATTCGTATTTGGATCTCCTTTAAAAACAAAGAAAAACGCGTTTTGGGGGGAAACCATCTTGGAGGGCGGGAGTGTAAAGGAGTAGAATTCCTTTCATGAGGACACATAAATCAAAAAGTGAAGAAGTTAGAGTCGTGATAATTGGTATTTAGAAGATCCTTCACTATTAAAGAAACAAGAATTTTTTGCGGGAAAATTCACTTAAAGGGGGGGGGGGGGGGAGTAGTTTGAAATGAAGTGACAAAAGTAAATTATATTTATGGGGATACTTATATTTCAAAACTGAAGGTAATAGACGTGAACATTGGTGTTTGTAATCTCCCTTAAACATAAAGAAACAGGCCTTCTTTTAATTTGGGAGGGGGGGTTGGCAGTAAAAACTAACGGCGGTGGGGTGTAAAAGGAGGTGAGACCAATTGATTTTACTGTTCTTAATGTACTTATAAGGATCCTCCGTTGCTCAGGCGGCAGCGCGCCGGCCTCTCACAGCTGGGTTCCGTGGTTCAAATCCCGGTCACTCCATGTGACATTCGTGCTGGACGAAACGGAGGCGGGACAGGTTTTTCTCCGGATACTCCAGTTTTCCCTGTGATCATTCATCCCAGCAACACATAATAGTAATAATAATAATAAGAAGAATAACATTAATAATAATAATAATAATAATAATAATAATAATAATAATGTTCCGGACCGTCGTCAAATGTGCGGACCGCGCTAGAAACGGCTCCTGGACGGGTAATGACTAAGAATGCAGTCCGGCCGCGGGTTCAGTGCTGCCAAGGCACCCAATATGACACCACGCCGGATCTCCTGAAGGATTTTATCCAGATTAAAAATGATTATAGGAAAATACGGTATGGCAAAGATTTACGGACCCAACTGACCGGGAAGAATACCTGAGCCTAGCCCGGGAAGTACGAAATCGATTGCTGGAAAGGAAGATTGAAAAATGGGAGGAAACGTGCCGTAATCTAATAGAAAACGAGTCAGATCGGGAATTTTGGTGGATTCTCGCTGAAAACGTGTCAGATCGCGAATTTCGGTGGATTATATATCTAAAACAATAAGCATTCAATTATAAATTTCAGTATAATACTGTAGCGAAGCACGGGTACCTTGCTAGTTAGAGTATATAGTACATAACATTTCCAAAAATGTTTACTTTCTGATGTGACCTTCCAACAGTTAAAAATATCCTAACTTATACAATACTTAGCGTAAATCAATGAAAACAGGCTACGTATCATATTAGATGCGAAAGTTCAGGATGAAAAATACCCAGGTCTAGTGGCACAATTTTAGGTTATAGATGACACTTCATGATTTTTTAATGTGTTGCTAAACTTTTGACCGGTACTGTAGTGGGTTCAAACCCTAATGTCGGCAGCCTTAAAGATGGTTTTCCGCGGTTTCCCATTTTCACACCATGCAAATGCTGGGGCTGTACCTTAATTAAGGCCACGGCCGCTTCCTTCCCATTCCTAGGCCTTTCCTGTCCCATCGTCGCCATAAGACTTATCTGCGTGGGAGCGACGTAAAGCAAATAGAAAAAAATACACGTCAACGAACGGTCCAAACAGAAGTCAAAGACATCGTCAACTACCGGACCGTCAACACAAATACGTTCGACAAGTTATTAATAAATCCGAATACACACATTCTCTAGTTGTTCAATTTCCAGTTTCACCCTAATAGAATAAAATACAATAAGAAATGTAAGAAAGTCTCTTTTAAACAGCATAAATATGTAAGAGAATTAAGTCAATAATGTACATTTTAATGTTTAATCCTAATTACCTGTCGGTGTTTTTTTTATCATGACGAGTGAGTTGAGTAGGTGGTTCAGTTAACGTAGCTGTTAGCTTGCATTCGGAAGATGTTGGATTAAAAACCCGTGGTTTCCTGTTTTCAAACCAGTGCAATGTTGGAGGTGTACTTTAATATAACAACATGGCCTCTTCTCTCCGTACCTATGCCCTTTCCTATCCCATCGCTGTAAACGTATCTGAATTAAAGCCACGTTAAATCCAGCATTGTCCATTACCGCAATACTGTGTTGAGGGATCTCTGGCAGCACGTGTTCTTCGCAGCACTTTAAAAATCGGATGTAATCCATATCTTCATGATAATCATCGGTTAAGGTGAGGAAGAAGTTCTATCATTAATTTGTCTTCTCAACGGCTTCTACAATGTGCATTGCAGTATTCGTGATGGATAGAAGTACTGTTCATGAAAACCATATTTCAGCACTTTTCATCTAAGGCCTCAATTTTTTAGCTTCTGATGTACGAGCTCTTCTCAATGATTTACGTGTGAAGGTACATTTAGTGTAGTGAATGTTTGCGTCCGAGCTGTGCTTATCATCCTATTATTACACATCTCAAACATCCCGGTCGGGTTTCAGTCAGCTGCGGAAGAAAATAAAAATAATTGCATGCACATATCTTGTTTTAATAATAATTATAATAATAATAATACCCAGGGGTACTTGGCTCTTGGCTTCGAGGGGGAGAGATTTATGATTATTATTATTATTATTATTATTATTATTATTATTATTATTATTATTATTATTATTATTAACCTACTTCTTGTGTGAATAATCAGCATAGTGGCTTTTGGATCACAGGACCCCGGGTTGGATTCCCGGATGTCTTGGGGACGTTAAATGCGTATGGTTAAATCCTCTGACTCGGGGACTGAGTATGTACGTTCGTCTTAATACAAATTTCCTCATCAGCATAAAACATACTAAACTACCAAACACAACAGTAACACGTAAAGGGCTGGCGTCAGAAAAGACACCCAACCGTAAAAATTGGTCACATCTACAAATAGTAGAAACTGGGATAATGGTAAATTATAAATTATTATTATTATTATTATTATTATTAATATTATTATTATTATCATTATTATTAATTAACTCTGACATAGAAATTGACTTTCTGCAATTGTCTATGATCATGGGTAAATGTATCATTTTATTTAAAAAATGTTATGACGCTTAAGAGACGTCGGATTGTCGAGATGTTGCCATTCAGCGTGTGAATAACACTATACACAAAGGTTCCTTGGATTTAAACTTTCTTAGATTTCCGCCGTTTGCGCTGGGATTCTGTAACGGAACCGTAAGTATTGGAACTTGTAAACCTTTCCCAACTGCTCATGCCCAGCTGGTCAGAATACTTAACACTTAACAAATTGGAAGAACTCCACAGAAATCTGAGCTGTAGGAAGAACCTGGTCCTACCTCCTAAAATGATTCATCAAGAGAAACAAACTCTCATGGTCCCAAAATCATATGCTTCCCTTTCATGTTGTATTCAGATTTAATCCTCGGCTTCGAATGGCAGAGTTGATTTGTGCACGGAATGAATACCACATTACTTGTGTTAAGAGTGTCTGCAGACAATCCAAATATTGTTTAATCCTCAAATCATCTCAATAAGCCGCACTGTATAATTAACTCCGCTCCCCCAGTGCTATGGTGAGTGAGGGGCGGTGGTAAAAAAGAAAAGCCATTAGGCCCTTGTAGTTGACACGTGACACCCTGCCCCCACCCTCGGAGATCATTTCAACAGATAACCAGCTCAGCTAAGATTAATGGTTTAACCCTCTCCCCCAATATTTAATGCTCGGCTCGTTCTAATATGGCGAAACATTTTTACAACCCTCTACATTCAAAGGGATGATTCAGAAAAGATGTGACTATTTTGTCATAGCAGCGATCTAAAGTTGAAATTAACTTCTCTTTATTCGTTTCCTTCCATTAATATACCGTGGTAATGCACAAAATCATTGGTTTTCGCAGATGTCTAACAAATATTAGCAAACCGCGCAATAAAAGCGCGAAGACCAAAAGTTCAGCTCAGCTTATTACACCAAGATCGATAATTTTGCATATTTACGTTTTAAGCCATTGCATCTGTAGCTTTTTTTTGCTATTTGTTTTACGTCGCACTGACGCAGATACGTCTTATGGCGACGATGGAACAGGCCACCATGGAAATTCAGCAGGGCTCGTATTCGCCGTGACATGCCTCAGATCAAATTATCGAGGACATCTTGAGGGAGGCGATCCCATTCTTCGGTGGCAGCCTCTATGACCTCTTGACGGGTTATGGGAGGGTGTGGACACTGAACAATGACACGCTTCATCATATCCCCCGCATATTCGATATAGTTCATGTCTGGTGATGTCGTAGGCCATTGCATTCGGACAATGTCAGACTACTGAAGTCTGTATCACATCCAGCTCGATGCGGTCTTGCGTTGTCGTCTAAATGAATGAATTTATCGCCGAATTCTTCATGGATTGGACGTACAATTGGTCACACCATCTCACAAATGTAACGCTTGCCGGTCATTTTACCGTCAAAAGGCACAAGCTGCGTTCACCGTCACTGCATTATACCATCCCAAATCATGTCTGACCCTCCGTGGAATGCGTGCACTTCATGGATATTCTGTAGCCTGGCGCGAGATCCCTTACGCCACCAGAACCTTGGACGACGACCGTCGGTGTGGAAGGCGATCCTGGTTTCGTTCGTGAACAGAACAAAACGCCACTCTGCACGTCCCCATTCACGGTGTGCATGGGTCCACTTCTGAAGGAAGGGGAAACGACAGAAGGGCCTCTTTCAATGTAAGGACCTCATGTGCAAACGATTCCTGATGGTCTGGGTGGACACTTGCATACCTAAAGCCCGTCGCAAGGCGTTTATGAAAACAAAGTGGCCTTAAGCTGCTGTTGTGGTGTAAGGACGACCTGTCCTTGGACGATCCGACTCTGAATATGTCTGCTGATACCTCCTCGATACTCGGTACACGTCACTTTGGTCGACTACAATACGATTTGCAACTGCTGTTTGCTTTAGTCCTTCCCGGATCAGTGCGACGATGCTTGCGCGATTTAGGGCCGGTATTATAATAAGGGTTTAAACTGAATATTGAGTTAAACTGTAACTTGAGTTTAAACCGATGCTGAGTCTTATAATGACCGGCCTAAGTTAAACTGAGGTGAAGAAGGAAATATACGATCTTGGTAGCAGTGATTTGCGAGAAAAGGTGACTTTCGATAATGTTTTGCAGTGACTTGCAAGAAAAGATGGCTATCGATGTGTGTTTACTTCTTGTAGGTAAAATGGGGAATAAAAGCAATAAACGTGGTCCTAATTTTACTTGTAAGGAAATAGAATTGCTTGTGCATTTAGTACAGGAATACTTATATAGTCCGTGAAACAGTGGCCTGATGAATTACTCCGAAATTTCCCATTGTAATAAACATACTACGGGAGGCATAAAACCGCAATGCTATTAGTAGCTGACTGAGGGGTTCTACAGCATGATTTCTGAAATGGAAGGAGGTTACTTTATTTTCTAAAATTTACACTTTTGACATTCAAACCTTTAAAAAAGTCATTTTTACATTCATACCTTTACGTTGCATGTTTTATTCTAGCACCAATTTCCTGATATAGGGTTATGACAGTCTGTTTTGTAAGTCTAAACCTATTTAAAAACTACTTTTCATTCCATATATGAAAGTAACGTGCCCTTGCTCGAAAAACTCGTGGTGCCCGTGTTCGTTCAATAATTTGAACCGCTTCTTCATCATCGCTTAGTATTTCTTCAAACACCTCGGAAACATCTTCCAGATCCATTCGTTTTGCCATTTTGTAAGGTTATGTATTCTTAAACTTCAGTTTAAACGGTAGATGAGTGGCAGTAAAATTAATCTCTAGTTAACCTTAAGATTAAGTTTTATAACACACGACTAACAAATAAACCGAAGTTTAAACTGAACCAGCAGTTTAAACCCCTATTATAATACCGGCCCTTAGCAGCGTAATAGGTCTCCTAGGCACGTTGACATGACTGTACACGTGCACCAGATGTGACTAGGGTGGACCATAAGTGGTTTGCTCTTTCTCCGTGATCAGCCAAAAATGGGAAAGCGATTGGTCGCTGGAGAGTGCGCGAACACGTGGATGTTTTAAACCGATACAGTGTGCAACATTATAAATGGCAGTGTAGAAGCTTGAAAACAAGGCTACGTGTTTATTGTCCGTACTGTTCATCACTATGAAAAAAAGGGAAGATATGTAGAATTCTCTCCTTCTTTCAACGTTAAAACTAATTGCTCTCAAATTCGTTATTAATTTACACTCTGCAAACAAACTATGTTTGCAAATCCGAAGAAACACATAGAGATAACTACAATTACACCTGGTAAAACCTCCCCCTTTTAACCTTTAGAATGTAAACTTCTTTCTCAATGAGAATTATTAAAATATTTTGTTCGACAACACCGACTCAATCAATCACTCACTCAAAGAAACCTGAAATTTGGGCAGTTCTTCAGCTGGTAAGGTGAAATTTGTCATATGTGATACCTGAAGCCATCTCTTTTCGTTTCTACTCGGTTAATTTATAACTGTTAGTACCTTATTCCTCTACATGATGAGATATCGTAATCTACAAACTCACTGTTCTTACTAAATTCTATTTTCAATTATCGCGAAATAATGTGAATATTCTCCTTGTTGTTCTCAAACACTTCTTTCAGCAATGCACGCTTTTGTGAAGAAGTTGGTAGCAAACAGAAGACAGAACATAAAAATTGTCACGGTGTACTAAAATATTTTAACAGTCTTGTTTTATGATTTTCACTTTCTACATCTTCGTTTTTGCAGTGTGCCGTAGACTAGGAAAATACTTTTTTCACTTGCAACATATTTGATTCTGGAGTGTGCCTTATATACGGATTATTTTTCACTTTCTGCACCTTCGATTTTGAAATGCGCCTTATATTCCGAAATATACAGTATACCTCGATATTTCGAATCACATCGGGAGCTAAATTTTATTTCGATTTATCGAAATTTCGAGATATAGAGAATATCGTTTTTGAGCTTGTTTAGCACATAATTGAATCATATGTATCTACGGGCTTATATTGAATACATTATTTTTAAAAGTATTTAAACAAACTCTATTTTAGACATCACTTTAATTATAACCCTTATTATAGTAACTTTTTTTTTTGCTATGGGCTTTACGTCGCACCGACACAGATAGGTCTTACGGCGACGATGGAATAGGAAAGGCCTAGGAGTTGGAAGGAAGCGGCCGTGGCCTTAATTAAGGTACAGCCCCAGCATTTGCCTGGTGTGAAAATGGGAAACCACGGAAAACCATCTTCAGGGCTGCCGATAGTGGGATTCGAACCTACTATCTCCCGGATGCAAGCTCACAGCCGCGCGCCTCTACGCGCACGGCCAACTCGGCCAACTTTTTATAAAACAGCCAGTTGTCTCTTTTTTTCTTTTGTTAGTTAGTTGTAGTTAGTAGAATATTAGTTTTAGTGAAGGGTGATGCAGCTTATGGTCTGGAAATCCGCCTCTGCAGCGCCACCAAATTATTTAGAGTATGGAAGAAGTAGTTTTATAGAGTTAAGTAGTTTTAAGAGATATATAGTAGATTTTGTTTGTTTAGTGTAGGGTGGCGCAGCCCATGGTCTGGTGATCCGCCTGGGCGACGCCACCGAATTAGTTAGGGTATGTAGTTTTAAGAGACATAGATTAGATATTGTTTGTTTAAAGTTTTGTTTTGTTTCTGTGTGTTTTGTTGTCTTTATTGCCTGTAAGCCGATGGTGTATACTAGGGAGGGCAATAAAGAGATGTTTTACTTCTACTTTACTTATAAAACAGGATACAGTACATACAGTAGTGAAACAAGAAACATACCTCTATTAACACCTTTGTAAAACTATCCGTTAGTCTCTTCTGTTTGTTACTGTTAAACCTTTCGAATCCCACTATCGGCAGCCCTGAAGATGGTTTCCCGTGGTTTCCCATTTTCACACCAGGCAAATGCTGGGGCTGTACCTTAATCAAGGCCACGGCCGCTTCCTTCCAACTCCTAGGCCTTTCCCATCCCATCGTCGCCATAAGACCTATCTGTGTCGGTGCGACGTTAAGCCACTAGAAAAAAAAAACCTGTTAAACTTTCCTCCCTTCACGTTGAAACTTCTCATCAATACCACGCAGACGAGATTCGTAAATGGAGCTTGTCATCCGCGATTTCAGGGGTTGCTTTCGTATGTGACCGGTAATTAATTCACACCCGAGAAATGACGAGGCTTCCCCGATTTTCCGATCACTAGAATATTTTTATAGTTTTTCGGTTCCCGTCATATTAGCTCCAAGCATCACTGTAACCCTTGTTCGACTCGTTGGCTGAATGGTCAGCGTACTGGCCTTCGGTTCAGAGGGTCCCGGGTTCGATTCCCGGCCGGGTCGGGGATTTTAACCTTCATTGGTTAATTCCAATGGCCCGGGGGCTGGGTGTTTGTGCTGTCCCCAACATCCCTGCAACTCACACACCATACGTAACACTATCCTCCACCACAATAACACGCAGTTACCTACACATGCCAGATGCCGCCCACCCTCATCGGAGGGTCTGCCTTACAAGGGCTGCACTTGGCTAGAAATAGCCACACGAAGTTATTATTTATTATCACTGTAACCCTTGCTTTACTTGGTAACCGTTCCTTACAAACAACAAATGCCGCATTGTGCGGTTAATTTTGCATAAATTTCGAGTTACAGAGTATTTTTTTCTTGAAGGTAGGAAATGATGGCTTCGAGAAATTAGTGCAACCGTATTTCGAGTAATAGAGAAATAAATACACATGAAGAATAGAACAAACGGCCGGGAAATTTAAGTTACTTCGAGATACTGAAAATTCCAGTAGAGGAGGTTTGAGATATCGAGGTTCGACTGTAGTCATATTGGTAAGTACAGCTAGAGAACCACACATCCACACGTGCAAATGTTCAGACAAAAATAGAAATTTCACATATTATACACTTAATTATTTGATTTGAAAGATTTTTTATTTGCTTTACGTCGCACCGACGCAGATATGTCTTATGGCGACGATGGGAGAGGGAAGGGCTAGGAGTGGGAAGGAAACGGCCGTGGCCTTAATTAAGGTACAGCCCCAGCATTTGCCTGGTGTGAAAATGGGAAACCACGGAAAACAATTTTCAGGGCTGCCGACAGTGGGGTTCGAATCTACTATCTCCCGAATACTGGATACTGAAAGATGATCGGTTATATTTAATCTAAAGGTTATGGGGAATTATTTTGTGTTCCTTATAATACTGTACTGTACTGGAATGAATTCTTCATTGATCATTAGGACGTTCATTGTTCAGTCTTGTAATCAACGATATACTTGATGTGCCCTGTATGTCGTAAACAGAGACGAACTTCACATTTTTTACTTTTGTACATTGTTACGCACGGTAGTTTTCGCTCTATTTGATCACAGTGTTACTTGTTTTTACGTCCAACCAACTACTTTTGACGGTTTTCGGAAACTCCGAAGTGCCAGAATTTTGTCCCGCAAGAGTTATTTTACGTGCTAGTAAATCTATCGACACTAGGCTGAAATATTTGAGCACCTTAAAATACCACCGTACTGAGTCAGGATCGAACCTGGGAGCCAGAAGGCCAGCGCCCCAATTGTCTGTTCCACTCAGCCCGGCTCTACTTGATCACCTGTTCATTACGCCACTTAAATTCTTATCGGGGGATCCTAAAAAATGTAACAATCGAGCTAGCTCAATATTTGGTATAGAAAATATAGGCGACAGCTAGTATTCTAGTGGAACTCTATCGTTGGCAGTCCTCAAGATGATTTTCCATGGATTCCCATCTTACAACCGGCAATTACTTCGTCTGTACTTCAATTAAGGCTACGGCTCCTACCTTCCCAATGCTATACCTTCCACATACAGCGTCGCTGATAAACTGTGTTAGGATGGCATTAAATGACTAGATAACAGAAAAGAATGACGTAATGTCTTTCTGTACGCCGTACGTGTTCCTTAACTGCGAGAGAATTTTAAAGTTCTCTAATGTGGGAAAACTGCAGACATTTCATAATTATAATTTTCCCACATATAAGGTAAATTAAACCCTGAGCGGTCACTTAACACGCATACAAACATAGCCCTTTTGTAAAAATTATGAATACTGGTAAAGTAAACTAAAGGTATTAATGTCGTTTAAAAATGATTCATTTTTATTACCACGCTTGTTTTGAGTTAATTCTTACTTAACAACCTGATTATAATTCATTGTTTCAAGTCTTGCTTTACGAGGCACGCTATAGTGAAGTGTTAATGCTAGGGAGATTATATCAGGATTATTTTGAAGAATACTTTAGGAAGAGTCTTCTTGTTACCATGCAGGCAGTGGGTGTAAACCACATACTTCATGAGAGGTAGGCAAAGATGGATGAGGGTGGAATTTAAGGGTAATGACAAAAACTAATACATATAATAGTAGCATTCCCCTGCTGTTTATAATGGGAACAAAAATGGAGAAGAGAATGTCGAGGAGGAAGGGGGAGAACTAGTACACTGGAAAATTAATGTTGATTTTATTCAGTCCTTTTCGCATACTACACCCCCTTAAACACTGCCATATTCCCCTGCTTCCTCCTACTGCTACTCCAATTAGGGAGTATGAACACAATATACCCAAACAAACAACAAAAATAACGTTGCCATTCCCACTTTATAGAATTTAGAGAGCGGCAAGTGGAGTTGGTAGCTAATTAGCCGCTAAATCCTGGCCCTAGCCAATATTCATGTAAATGTAACGACACTTGCTGGCTTGTATAAACACCAGGGGCAAGCGAGATCCAACTTCCTTTCGTAATATTCTCTTGTATATACATTCGTTATTATATTACTATGCTTCTCTCCCCAAAATTACCTTGTCCTTATCTTCCCTCTCATTTCACAATTTACATTTTCACTTCCTTGTTAAGTTTCTCTATTATTTCTTGTTTGTTTCTAACTAACTATACAATCTCATCTCCAAGTACACAAGTTAAATTTCTGGAGCTCGTTTATGAACAAATGAGTTCAAAAGATTCTTTAACAATTATAGGTAATTGTTAAATCTCTCTAGTACCGTTCGAGTGTGGTGTCTTTTGCAAATGGGTTCGTGGAACAACAGAACATCATTGCTACTGTACCAAAACCACGAATGTGGCATTGCTCTTCCTATCCATTATTTCCTTTAAGACTGGTCACTCCTCCCAGCCACATATTGATACGCAGTCCACCAGAATAATTTTCGTTCACTTCATTTTACTATGCGCGTGTGTAAAGGAAAATGAACCTTACTGTACCGTACGATAGGAATGTAAGATTGCATGACATCTTCACCCACTTCTGGGTTATGATGTATTTAAGGTTAATTTTCCTTTAGACTGTAGCATAGGAAAAAGAACACAGCAAAATTGTTCCGTTAGACTGCGTTGTGTTGTGAACAGCGAAGCTCAAGGGAAGGAGGAAAATGATGTTGGTGAAATTATGCTTGAGGAAGTGGAAAGGATGGTAAATAAACTCCATTGTCATAAGGCAGCAGGAATAGATGAAATTAGACTTGAAATGGTGAAGTATAGTGGGAAGGCAGGGATGAAATGGTTTCATAGAGTAGTAAAATTAGCGTGGAGTGTAGGTAAGGTACCTTCAGATTGGGCAAAAGCAGTAATTGTCCCTATCTATAAGCAAGGGAACAGGAAGGATTGCAACAACTATCGAGGTATCTCACTGATTAGTATACCAGGCAAAGTATTCACTGGCATCTTGGAAGGGAGGGTGCGATCAGTCGTTGAAAGGAAGTTGGATGAAAACCAGTGTGGTTTCAGACCACAGAGAGGCTGTCAGGATCAGATTTTCAGTATGCGCCAGGTAATTGAAAAATGCTACGAGAGGAATAGGCAGTTGTGTTTATGTTTCGTAGATCTAGAGAAAGCATATGACAGGGTACCGAGGGAAAAGATGTTCGCCATACTGGGGGACTATGGAATTAAAGGCAGATTATTGAAAGCAATCAAAGGCATTTATGTTGACAATTGGGCTTCAGTGAGAATTGATGGCAGAATGAGTTCTTGGTTCAGGGTACTTACAGGGGTTAGACAAGGCTGTAATCTTTCACCTTTGCTGTTTGTAGTTTACATGGATCATCTACTGAAAGGTATAAAATGGCAGGGAGGGATTCAATTAGGTGGAAATGTAGTAAGCAGTTTGGCCTATGCTGACGACTTGGTCTTAATGGCAGATTGTGCCGAAAGCCTACAGTCTAATATCTTGGAACTTGAAAATAGGTGCAATGAGTATGGTATGAAAATTAGCCTTTCGAAGACTAAATCGATGTCAGTAGGTAAGAAATTCAACAGAATTGAATGTCAGATTGGTGATACAAAGCTAGAACAGGTCGATAATTTCAAGTATTTAGGTTGTGTGTTCTTCCAGGATGGTAATATAGTGAGGTTGAATTAAGGTGCCGTAAAGCTAATGCAGTGAGCTCGCAGCTGCGATCGACTGTATTCTGTAAGAAGGAAGTCAGCTCCCAGACGAAACTATCTTTACATCGGTCTGTTTTCAGACCAACTTTGCTTTACGGGAGCGAAAGCTGGGTGGACTCAGGATATCTTATTCATAAGTTAGAAGTAACAGACATAAAAGTAGCGAGAATGATTGCTGGTACAAACAGGTGGGAACAATGGCAGGAGGGTACTCGGAATGAGGAAATAAAGGCTAATTTAGGAATGAACTCGATGGATGAAGCTGTACGCATAAACCGGCTTCGGTGGTGGGGTCATGTGAGGCGAATGGAGGAGGATAGGTTACCTAGAAGAATAATGGACTCTGCTATGGAGGGTAAGAGAAGTAGAGGTAGACCAAGACGACGATGGTTAGACTCGGTTTCTAACGATTTAAAGATAAGAGGTATAGAACTAAATGAGGCCACAACACTAGTTGCAAATCGAGGATTGTGGCGACGTTTAATAAATTCACAGAGGCTTGCAGACTGAACGCTGAAAGGCATAAGAGCCTATAATGATAATGTATGTATGTATGTATGTATGTATGTAGACTGCATATAAATATGTGACTGGGAGGGACATAATGGATAGGCATAGCAATGTCATATTCGCGATTGTGGTATCCCAACGACGATCTAGTTTATACTGATCGGGGTCTCAAGTTAGTACAAAAGGGACCTCGTATGCTCGAGTACATTTATATGAAATGTGTCTAAACGTCAATGTCCTTGACATCTTTCCTGAGTGAAGATAATCCTCTCGACACTAACCCTTAAATGTACAGAACTTCATATGTGGAAAGTAGAATTTACTTGCTTGGTACATCTGCTTTACGATGTTACAAGTGCGCATTTACTTTTACCTAGCAGACGAACTCGCTAGGGTTCGCTAGTGTATTAAAAATCAACACTCTTTTATTTTATGATTTTTCTTGCCAATCAGCTGGAGTGAAGTGTAAACTTTAAACAGTTAAATTAAAAGAAATAAAATGTAGTTTCCCTCAGAAAATTCATGAGCAAAGACATCCCTAAGATTGAACTGTGGCAGTAGCTACAGTAACCGTAGAGCTTTGCAAATACCGCTACGTAAAACATTCAAAACTATTAGCATTTTGACCGATTCAAAT
Source organism: Anabrus simplex (assembly GCF_040414725.1). Classification (NCBI taxonomy): domain Eukaryota; kingdom Metazoa; phylum Arthropoda; class Insecta; order Orthoptera; family Tettigoniidae; genus Anabrus; species Anabrus simplex. The sequence continues at coordinate 143,891,554 of NC_090270.1, read as the reverse complement.
AAATAAATAAATAAATAAATAAATAAATAAATAAATAAATAAATAAATAAATAAATAAATAAATAAATAAATAAAATATTGATTTTGACAAATATTTTTCTTTAATAATATATTATCTTTGTATTAAAAAACAATCATGTTTAAAAGAAATTATAAATTGCTAATTTGAGGGTTAAAACTACGATACTACGAAAGAATATAACTAAATAATAGAAATAAAATTATAATTTTGGCGTGTTTGGTACTGTGTCCCGCGTAGAATTTCGAACGTCACACGAGAATGTACAGGAAGAGGCAGCAAAAAGTTACTGGCAATTTAAGTGGACTGGGGAAATTCATGCTTTGTTCCTGAGTGGCGGGGATAGAGTGTGCGGTCCAAGAGCGCAGCAAACATGGTTGGCCTTAAGAGTATGGAATTATGTTTAGTTCTTGTTGAGCACACGTTGTTAGTGTTGCATTCCTACACTTTTTGTGTTAGCTACCAGCATGGTGATGTATAGTCTTGGAAAATGGATATTTACAGTTGAGAAATTTCTCCTGAAGAAGACATCATATGACAGAACAGTTCAACGCGAAATTTCTTCGTCTTTTCTGTGACGATGAAATATATAACCAAGTTATTCAGGCAATGGTGAGAGACAGGGTCTATTCTAAAGCCCTAGAGAATGAAATAGACGATTGATACTAGAAATTTCAAGAGCCTAGGATGCAATACGTGCTTCAGCATCTTTGACACCGATGCAACGTTTGTACCGAGTACAATGTTCGGCTCCATGGTTAAGTGGTTAGCGTGCTGGCCTTCGGTTCAGAGGGTCCCGGGTTCGATTTACGGCCGGGTCAGGGATTTTAACCTTCATTGGTTAATTCCGATGACAGGCAGGGCCCCATCCTCATACACACGCAGGTAGCCTATACGGCGTCAGCTCTTTGATAAAAGGTAGGATCTACAATAGTTTTAATCTTCATTTGTTATTTACTAGAAATAATAATTTAGGCTTACTGCAATGTAAGTGAACGCCCTCCCACGTTGCTACAGCTTATCGGTGTCTCTTGCAACAGATGACGGGCAGTTCGTTCAGTGCACACTGCGGTAACTTTTCGCTGAATCTCCCTGTATAATATCGGTTTCATAACCTTGCAAATGTAAATGATATCAAAATATTTAATATACTTTCAGAAAGGTAGAGATTAAAATAATAATCGGTGGCGTCATGGCGAGTTCCAAGGGCGTCCACTATTTTGCGTTGAAATCGAGATTGTCAAGATGCAGTAAAGTTAGTAGAAACCAAGTGACATAGTCGTGCAGTTAGGGGCGTGCACATGTGAGCTTGCACTCGGGGGATAGTGGATTCGTACCCCACTGTCGGCAGCCCTGAAGATGGTTTTCCATGGTTTCACATCAGACAAATGCTGGGGCTGTACCTTAATTAAGGCCGGGGTCGCTTTCTTCCCACTCTTAGCCCTTTCCTATCCTATCGTCGCCATAAGACCTATCTGTATCGGTGCAAGGTAAAGCCAATTGTAAAAAAATAGATAGCATAGCCCGCGACTTCAAAGTACTGCAAATGTATAACATTTGTCCTATAGAACTGTCATACTAGCTACCACTGATCACCATAACTTATATAACTTCATGACTAGGTCAGTTGAAACGTTGGAAATTGTGGTTAACTTGCTAATTTTATCAATATTTTCACACTAAATTCATCAGAAACTACCGAAAACGCGTTCAGAAGGTTAAAGGGAATTCTGAATAATCGAGAAAGCCCGAGAAATGTGGAGCAGGACGTGGTAGAGACTGTCTACAGGTCATGAAAGTGGAGATGTCAGCGCGGAGGGATGTACAGCCCAGCAGATTTACCGCCCCTCTGGAGCCTGTGTTTTTACGCCTAATTCGATCCTCTTCAGTTCGGTCAGAAAGACGTGTTCGACGCCACAAACCCTTGTCCCTCCATATTTGTGTGTACACTTCAGGTTTTTGGTTCATCCTTCGTTTTCATCCCGTAAAAATACACAAAAGTCAAAAATTAGGTTCAGTTCAATTTTTGTTTGTTTCTTTATTTTTTGTTTCTGCGTTTCTTTGTTCTTCATTACATCACAGGAAAACGGCTGAAAATAGTTTCTTTTATTTTAAATACAATGTGCTTTACGTAGCCGCAACACAGGTGAATCTTATAGCGACGATGGGAGAGGATAGGGTGGGGAGTATGAAGGATGCGTCCCTGGCCTTGACTAAGGTACATCCCCAGCATTTACCTGCTGTGAAAATGGTAACCCACGGAGAAACATCATCAGGCTGCCGACAATGGGGTTCTAACCCACTATCTCCCGACAGCTACGTGATCTAAACCACGCAGCCACTCTCTCGGTAAGACAGTTCCTGAAATTCGGCATTTATGTTTAGGGATACCTGGATAGTGCTCTAGGATATATAGTATTTCAATAGCAAGGGATCCCACCTCTACCGTGGCCTCATGAGGGGATGGGAAGATTGGAAGGGCTAGACAAGGAAAAGGGAAGGAAGCGGCTGTGGCCTTGACGGTGGCGGCTGGTGCAGAAAATCAGTTGTGTGCTGTAACCCATCCCCACTCCAAAAAATAAAAATATTTAGAAACGTACCGGTATGTGGTTTTCAAGATGCTCTCCACTGAGTTTCCCACACTGAACAAACACGCAAACAACCCCAACACATACACATATTCACGAACTCAAACACTTGGTGTGAGCGCGCAAGAACAGAACTTGTCAGTGTGACCAACATCATTGAAATAAAAGCAGCAACGTCGTAATGCAAAATTACATGTTATGTTTTTATAGTGACATTTACTAACTAAATTAAAGAATATCACAATATCATGTCCTTATTTTGACAACATAAAGAGTACAATTTTTTTAGTTCATCGATTTACAAATGTAGCTACGGAATAGGCAAGTTGGTAGTATTCTATCCTCTTTGGTATTAAACGACTTGGCGGGAACAGCTCTACAGTATTTCGTTTTCCCGTTTGCTTTGAGCGATCCCTTCATAAATACTATCTCTGAGTCAAGAGGGTGCCACCTGCCACGGTCTCATATCGGTCGTAATGCAAGTGTGACTAGTGCTAGTGCTGCCTCTCTGTGCTCAAACGAAGAATCGCTGTGAAGTGACGTCTTGGCTGTTGTTTCCACAGCCTATCGGAACACATTGTCTTTGAATGGGAAAAGTTCGGCACGCATGCGCAAAAGGCAGAGTTGCTGGTTTCTGGCTAAAAGCTTATACATTCTCGCTGAGCTGTGAACGCACAGCACCCGGCGTGGAGCTCACTAGTAGTTACCTGGTTGTGAGGGGAGTTGAATAATTTCCTATTCTTCGGCTGACGCCATTTTCAATGCACTGTATTTGATTGTAGATAATATTGTAAAACTAATTTATTTTTCCAATAGGCAATGTGCTGCAGCACTTCAGCACATAAGGTACGGCCGCCCCTGGGCCTTAAGTTAGGTACTATCCCGACATTTGCCTGGATGAGAAGTGGGAAACCACGGAAAACCACTTTGAGGATGACTGATGTGGGAATCGATCCCTCCTTTACTCAGATGAACTCCCGGGGTTTAGTGGACACCGTTCCGGCCGTAGTACCCTGTCTCAAACTTCGTGGCAGAGTCAGGAATCGAAATCGGGCCTCCGGGGATGGCAACTTTTACACTAACCATTAAACCACAGTTACGGACCTTATTCTAATTACAGTATGTTATAATACATTGGATTGGGATTTAGAATCGAACCGTTTACTGAAGTTATTGCGGTAACTACTCAAACTACCCTGTGGGTGGGGGACACAGACGAAGAATACACCCACGGTGTCCCCTGCCTGTCGTAAGGGGCGACTGAAAGGGACGACCAAGAGATGATCGAATTAGAACAATAAGACTACTTATGGGCCGATGACCTTCGATGTTAGGCCCCTTTAAACAACAAGCATCATCATCATCAAGACTACTTATAATTAGTACCATCACGCAGGGAACACGATGTAATAAAGTAGGTCTCCATTTTGAAAAGGATATATCTGAATTACGTAATTATGCTCGGTGTTTGACAGCAATTAGAATAATTAAAGTGCCTAATTACTCAGACAATCACCTATGGCAATAGGAAGGGAGGTAACTAAGCTACACCCTTTCAAATTACTGTAATAGCATCTAAACGATGAAGTTAAGATTCTCAAGTATATCAGAACTTCAATCGAGGAGTTTATATTGAGCAATGAACAATAAATTAGATAGTTTGATTTTTGCTCTTGGAGTTTAAATAAAATGTCTTCCCCGGGATCTAAAGTAAGCGAACCTGCACCATATCAGGAGGCCCAGGTTGTATTACGGGCTAAGTCCGTTCGAGATCCACTCAACCCCCTGTGGGTGGGGGACACAGACGAAGAATACACCCACGGTGTCCCCTGCCTGTCGTAAGGGGCGACTGAAAGGGACGACCAAGAGATGATCGAATTAGAACCATAAGACTACTTATAATTAGTACCATCACGCAGGGAACACGATGGGCCGCTTTTACTTGCGCGTACCATGTTAGGTACACAATAGGTTTGTGATTAGTAGCGACAGTATGTGCTTCCGGCTAGGTTTTACAGTACTTGTGATGAGTAACTCTATATGAGCGACACCATGGGTGAGCGACACCATGGGTCTGCCTTGCCTATGATTGGTGCCAACTACGTGAAGAACACCACGGTATAGTACGAGTCGCTGTGGTTAGTACACATATGTGAGGAACACCATAGCTTTGCGTTGCCTGTAAATGGCGCCGCAATCTGAGAAACACCATGGGTCTGTGTTACATGTGCGCATTACATTACCTGTGAGTAGTGCCATAATGTGTGGAATACCGCGAGTCTACGCTACTTTTGATTAGTACCGCATAATGACAAATACCATGGCTCTACTTCGCTAGCGATAAGTATCATTAACAATCAATCAATCAATCAATCAATCAATCAATCAATCAATCAATCAATCAATCAATCAATCAATCAATCAATCAATCAATCAATCAATCAATCAATCAATCAATCAATCAATCAATCAATCAATCAATCAATCAATCAATCAATCAATCAATCAATCAATCCAGATCGGCATTTAGGGCAGTCGCCCAGGTGGCAGATTCCCTATCTGTTGTTTTCATAGCCTTTTCTTAAATGATCGGGTAGATGATGGAAAACTACTGGCAAAAACGAGTGCTATTGGACTAGAGAAAAGAGTGACTGAATGGGTGGCTATATTTCTAGAAAATAGAACTCAGAGAATTAGAGTAGGCGAAGCTTTATCTGATCCTGTGATAATTAAGAGGGGAATTCCTCAAGGCAGTATTATTGGACCTTTATGTTTTCTTATATATATCAATGATATGTGTAAAGAAGTGGAATCAGAGATAAGGGTCCGATGACCTGGATTTTGGACCCGTTTAGACTAAACATCATCGATTCAGTATTGTGCTTTAGAAGCAGTCCCTTGGTCACTAATACTATGGTTTAACGTTAGTTTCTGGGAATGTGGGGCATTGCGGGTCGGATCCACTGATTGTTTTAAATTCATATCCATCCATTCATTCTTCGTCCTCATGTTTTGAATTCTGTTCAGTGGAGGATTTTTGACTTAAAATTGTCATTACATTTCGTCTCATTTCGTACCATTGGAGGCCGATGACCTAGATGTTAGGCCCCTTTAAACAACAAGCATAATAATCATCATCATCAGATCTGTTCAGCCTACCTGAGAAAAATTAATGTGCTATACGACGATGAGATAGCGGCCGTTGTCTGGAAAGCTAAGAATAACAGCCTAAAAGACTCGTCGCGATGACCATGCATCGCCTCGTAAACCGCAGGCCTTGGGACTAAGCAACGGTCACTTGATAGGCCAAAGCTCGTCATCTTCCATCCTGTCTCTCCCTGCACAAAACGTTGGCGTCACTTAAATGTAACACTGCAGCTCAAGGCGTCGCAGCCGTACACTTACTTCATAATCTGTAACGTTCCTGTTACTGGAAATTCTATTATGTAATACCTTAAATCCCACAATCTCTCTCAGATCACAGCTCGTTAACAGCAGATCAGTGTTGCCAACCCATAAATCTTTTCTCCGCTAAATTTTAGATAAATTCCGCCAAATTTCGAACTGAAGCAAAATAGCATATACCAGCTGTTTTAATAAATGAGATTAACTCAACACTCACCAGTTTCAGAACAGGAGTTCATCATATTCTCCTCCGCGCACTATAAGCCTATGCTCTGAAGCAGATGTGCTGAGTTGAGGTCCTGTGGTTTCATATGAAGCCACATGGCACTATTCTTTTTCAAAGAATATGCTTGCAGTTCACAGCAGCAAAGACCATACGGAAATTTTCAAATTTATTTCGAAAGTTATTTTCACTTTAATTACTGTTTTCATTGCTTCCGATAAGTGCGGAAAGAATTAATGTCAAAAAACTTCTCATTTATATTCCACTGTATTTGAGACCACTGGGAAGCTCAACCAACTAGTATTTTAATGTTTAATTATTTAACCACTATTTAAGAAATATCTGACTACTTTTTAACCTTTTCTTTCGACATATTAATGTACCAAATAGAAGCTGATGTCGAAAGAAACACGTTATCAAACACGACACTACCCGGCTCATCAAGAGTACAGTAACGATTGTAACAAATACTGACCGAGGCTGTGGGCTAAAGCTGGTCTAGAAAACGAGTGGTAGTATGCAGCAAAGTTCAATACAACAGTAATAAATAGACTATTATGCCGTACTAAGTTCTATATTATTATTTTTCTCCTGGTGATGAAAGGTGATATTGTTACCGCTGAAAATCGCTAAAAGAAGTTCGAAAATCCGTCAAAAAATCCGCTGTCCGCTAAATGGAAAATTTATCCGCTGTTACATTTTAAAATCCGCCAAATTTGGCGGAAAATCCGCTGAGTTGGCAACACTCCAGCAGATGCTCTAACAGGGTTGCCACATCTAGAAACATTTTAGCCTGAATGATGTAGAAAAATTACTGAATTATAGGACTGTAACTTTCCAAAACCCCGTAATGCATTTCCCTTTAAACAGTGGTAGCTTCTTTCAGAGGTACGTGTAATTTTGCTCATAGGTTACCGTTAACTGATAATGATATTTAAAAGCAGCCAGCATATTGGATTTCTGCAGGAGATTTTCTGGAAACCGACGATACGGAGTTGTCACATACAATCATCCTAAACTGCCATCGATCTTAACGGGAATTGGACCCATTATCTTGTGAAACTTAACAATCAACCAAATGCGCCATTAAGTCAGCAAGAACACTTAAGATCTGTTGATTGTGTTCAAGGATAGCATCTGGACTTAATCTGTATCCAATGAGTTATCTTCTCCTCTTTCGCAATGCTGACCGTTCCATAGCACAATGGTAGTTAAAAGATCATGCAGATACATATTTTTATTCCAAATGAGGATGATTGTAAGGGTTTGTTGTGTGCTTAGTATTACTACCTTAGAACAGACTGTCATCCTACTACAGCCGATAATATATCTGGTTTTCTAAAGCTCGGGTAAGCTCAATTAGTGAATGGAGGCACGTGTCAAGTTCCATATGCAAGTTCCTAGGGGATCTGTTGTTGTTATTACTGCTTGTTTCTTTCTATAAATTAACTGCTCTGATAGCAAAGCCGTGTTGACATGTGTTTTGAAGCCATCAAGCCATTCATTGGCGATAACAGTCTCGTGTTGTTGCTGGAGGGGGGGATTCACTGTGCCTTTGTATCTGCTCACCGTCTGTCTGTTCGGGGATTTACCGGCCACTCCTCATCCTTTGTTACGTGACCGAGGCGCTATCTGTAGCGGGATCGTTGGAGCTATTGAGGACGACACCACCGCACTGTTAAACCCGCCGAAGATAAGAGATGGGTGTTCTACTCAATGCAGCGTGAGATTTCTCACGACCTCTCACCCGCCACCATTTTTCTAAGAGCGTCAGCGATAGAATAACTACATATTATGTTCTCTCCCGCCCATTTAGACTTTTGTGGTGTTAATACCAGATTGCTCATAAAAACTATCTTCCTCCCTTAGTTTCGCAGGGTTTTGTGAGGTGTGCATTGATGATAAGTCTCAGTTCTTCAGGAAGAGATTTATTGCGGATGAGTATCAATGATTGCCTTTATAGTGAGTGATAGGCTATTTGATGGGAAAAGTGAGGAGCTGTTGTAGTAGAGTTGCACTCTGAAGGAAATATGTCGAAATGATTGATTGTTATTGACCCCTCAATAACTAGAAATATGTCTGGACATCAGTCTCGTTGATTAGCACTTTGTGCGCGCGCGCGTGTGTGTGTTATTCTGAAATTTTAACTCATATTTTAAACTGCACTGACCGACAAAATAAATGGATCGCTTGAATTTTCAAAGGAAAAAGAAAGTTAAATTGTTAAACATTTGTTTTATTATTTACTCTGATTATCTTTATTAAAATGTTTATCTAAGTAACTAGGGTTAGCAATAACAGAGAGATAATATTACTTAGATAATATTTTCATGAAAATAATCAATGTAAATAATAAAAAAAATGTTTCACTTTTGAATATGCCTTTTCCGTTGAAAAATTCAAGTGATCCATTAATTTTGCCAGTCAGTGAACTTTATCTTCTTCTTCTTCTTCTTCTTCTTCTTCTCTATGTAATAGATGCCAGACGCCGTGGAGCACAGTGCCAGTAATGTACATTGCTTGTGATAAGTTATTTTGTTGTTTAACGAGCGTTCTGATTAGTAATATGCTTAATAGACAATGATATGTCGGAATTTTGTCCTACAAAATTTCCTTAATGTGTGAGAAGGTAACGACATGGACATGTCACATCTAAACACTTCTAAACGCCACCGACTTCAAACGGGATCGAATTAGCTAATAACACCATGGAAGTTGACAGCAAATTTTGTCTGATAACTTACGCTTTCTAGGTAATATCTGAAGCCGTTGCATTTCAGTTTTGACTCAGATAATTTTTAATTGTTTGGTTCTTCAGTCTGCCGAAACTAATTTTAAGTAATACATTTATATATTATCTAAGAAAGCAACAGTAACAGTATTATACAAGGTGTACAACTTTGCTTCCGCCGTTTGCCGATGGATGGCGACAACGGTACGTAGCGGTCAAACGAAACAGATTGCAGACGTCAGGCAGTTAGCTTGGACCTCGGTCAACATAACGCCATTCAAACTTAGTCGATGTGTGTCTGCATCATAAAGTTGTTCTCGATTGATCTTGGCAGTGTACGAGCCAAATTCTCGGCATTTGCGGGAGGTGTTACTGTTTTGTTTCAATATGAAGAAAACAGCGGCTGAGTCCCATCGAATGCTCTCACGTACGTATTGTGAGGACACTATTGGTGGAAGAACGTGTCGTGAGTGGTTTCAACGCTTCAAGAACGGTGATTTTAACATCGAAGACCGGCATAGTGGTAGAAGAGAGAAAGTTTTCGAAGATGCAGAATGGGAGACTCGCGTCAAACTCAAGAAGAATTGGCACGATCAGTGGGAGTGACACAGCAAGCCATGTCAAAACGTCTCAAGACCGTGGGCATGATTCAGAAAGAAGCAACTTGTGTCCCGTATGAGTTGAAACCAAGAGACGTTGAACGGGGACGAAAAATGGGTTCATAACGATAACCCTAAACGCAAAAAATCATGGGGATATCCCGCCCATGCTTCAACGTCGACGGCAAAACCGAATATTCACTGCTACAAGATCATGCTCTGCATTTGGTGGGACCAGCTCGGCGTCGTGTACCATGAGGTGTTAAAAGCCCGTGAAACAATCACAGGTGCTCGTTATCGAACGCAATTAATGCGTTTGAGTGGAGCATTAAAAAACAAACGGCCGCAATACAGCGAGAGGCACGATAAAGTGATTTTGCAACACCACAACGCTCGACCCCACGTTGCAAAAGAGGTCAAAACACACCTGGGAATATTAAAATAGGACGTCTTACCCCACCCGCTGTATTCTCCAGACATTGCTCCCTCTGATTATCATTTGTTTCGATCAATGGCGCATGGTCTGGCTGTCTGACACTTCCGATCTCATGAAGTCACAAATTGGATCGATTCGTGGATCGCTTCAAAAGATGAACAATTTTTTCGACGCGCGATTCGAACACTGCCCGAAAGATGGGAGAAATTCGTGGCCAGCGATGGACACTACTTTGAATGATACATGTGTAAGTAATCTGTTTCATTAAAGCCTCCAATGTTGGGGACAAAATGGCGGAAGCAAAGTTGTACACCTTGTACTTCCAAAGAGAAACAACTTAATTAAAATGTATGTTTATACTCTAAATATTCTAGTGAGATTTGATAGAATCTCATGATGTTCTTTCAAGAACAAGGCATAACATTCTATTTTAATTCATTTGTTTCTTTTTGAAGTGTAATACTGGTTCCATATTACTTTTTTCCGGTAGTTTATAAATGTATCACTCAACATTAGTTTCGGCAAACTGAAGTTAAATAAAATCCTTCGTTGCAAATTTCTGACTGGATGGTACCTTTCTGAATCTCCACCCTCTGGTCATCATTTGGAATGGACGACCTGGAAGGCACTGAATCGACTGAGGAGTGGAGTAGGTAAATCCAAGGTCAACCTGAAAAACTGGGGTTATTTGAAAGATCAGTCCGACTTCTGCGATTGCGGGAAGGAACAAACTACCCAACACCATTCTGACCGTCAGTCCTGCCCTGTTCGTTGTTCACTTCAAGACTTGACTCAAGCCAAGGGAGATGGAATTGCTGTTGCCATTTGTGTGAAATATCGTTTGTGACATAAGATGTACTTTGTTTTGTTTGTATATAATACCTTGTTTATATTTTCAGTATTTTTCAATACTCTGACACGAAATAAATCAATTATTGGTTTCATTTTGATTAAGAAAGTAAACATATTTGATTTAGTGTATATATTAGGTAAAGACCGTAATCCTCCGTGGCTCAGACGGCAGCTTGCCGGCCTCTCACCGTGCGTTCCGTGGTTCAAATCCCGATCAGTCCATGTGAGATTTGTGCTGGACAAAGCGGAGGTGGGACAGGTTTTTCTCTGGGTAGTCCGGTTTTCCCTGTCATCTTTCATTCCAGCAACACTCTACAGTATCATTTCATTTCATATGTCAGTCATTAATCATTGCCCCAGTGGACAAATTCCTATCCTCACCGGTAGAGAGGGTTTCATTCATTCCATTCCTGGCCCGGTCAAATGATTGGAAACAGGTTGTGGATTTTCATTAGGTAAAGACCGTACGCTACTCTTGTACAAATGTTTGGGCCAGTTTGATATTTAGCTGAAGAGACAATCTGGAGATAGGTATCTCCAGAGCCCTCGTTCCTAGGTCCATTAACAGAAGCGGCTGTATATGTTACCTGAGCTACTGGAAATACAAAACTGAAAAGTCACTCATAATCTTCAGGCACTAATAATAAAACATTCAAGTTAACACATGTGACAACCGCACAATATCTCAAGTGGTGCAGAAACTCTTTATAGAGTTTAATTTAAGAGAGGTTAGTTTTTCTAAGTGCTCTGCGGAAAATTTCTTGAAGGTTTCCGGTGGTAAATGACTGGCTGTGTATTGCACTGTAAACATAGTTACGAGCACATCTGTTTTGGTGGCTCTGACAGTTCGCTTTTACACTTACTTTTGCATTCTTCTCGCACAGTAATCTCATGATAGAAGCTAGGTTGTGACGATACTCTCAAGTATCCAAAGCCACGTTACATCGCACTTCTACTGAATTTATTCTAGTTTACTCTGGAGGCCTTTACGGTTGTTTTAGCCAACTAGCCACCTCTTCTCATGTCAGTCTACAGGTCGGATACAAGGTGAGCCTGGCTCAGTAGCTCAGACAGTAGAGCGCTTTCCTTCTGTGTTCAAGTTAGTTATTTCTATCCCGCCTCAGTTCAGTGGTATTTGAAGGCGCTCGAAAACGTCAGACACGTATCTGTAGATCTTCTGGCACGTAAAAAATTTCCTGCGAGACACTATTCCGACACCTCTGCGTCTCCACAAAACGTAAAACTAATAATATTATTCTCGACACAAGGTGAAGACGTGGGGGTGCAGTAAGTCAGTCCTCCTATAATAATGTTTCTTCCACTTTCTGCTGAATTTACCGTAATAGAAATGTCGTTCTGGAAGTTGATAGAGTCGTTTTAGCCAGCTTTTCGTCATCAGTTAACACGTAGGACTATAGCTGTCTTATTACGGATGGATGAAATATTCCCCTACAATTATTGCGTTATATTCAGATTCTACTGAATGTATTCGTAGAACATTTCTTTTTGTATATCGATACCGAAAACTTAGAGACCTTTCACTCTACTCAGTTTCTGCTACGGAAAATCCGTACGTAAACCTGTGCTATGGTAATTCACAGAAGTAAACGGCGATATGGACATGCTCTCTGTTACAGTACGGGAGCGAAATACAGCCGAATGAGTCGCCTTGATTATATGATTGCAGTATAGAGGAAAAAGTGATGATTGAAGAAAGACGAGCATGAATGTTCTCAAACCGTCAGGATTGTCAAAAATGTTATTTGTTTTGATTCCAACTAACTACCTTTATCTGGTTTTGGGGGACGTCGAGGTGCCGGAATATTAACCCACAGGAGTTATTTTACGTGCCAGTATATCTACCGACACGAGCCGGACGTATTTCAGCATCTTAAAGTACCACCGGACTAAGCAGGATTGAACCTGCCAAGTTGGGCTCAGAATTCCGAGTTAATAATGTTCTTGACTCCAGAGTTCGTCCCTGTTTATGGGATACATTTCTAAAATAATTAAAGCTCATTTTCATATTTTCATAATTTATGACCTACTTGAAGAAAAGGATTTCGAAAGCGTTTAACTTCAGTGGATGAATCCACAGGTCCAGAAAAATAAGCAGATTCCTCCTTCCTTGTAAGAAAAAATCATAGCACAGTTATACTACCACGATCCATAGCGCATATACCTTCGAAGACTTCTGAAGGCAATGGGGAAGAGACGGTCAAATGTGTCACTTCCCAGCAAACTTCCAGAACGTACGAAAAAAAAAGTACTTGAAAGACACTGATGAACGTTTTATTTCAGGTTTGCTTGCATTTTCTCCTCCATGCGGAGGAAATATATGGTCAACAACTGTCTTTGTTTTTTCTCCCGATGTAACGTAGGCTATGCGGAAATAATTATTTTCCCATTTAACCCCATTGTATCGAATTTCGACAGTGAAACTATTTCAAGAAATTATCTTTCTGAAATACATTTTCAGTTGTTGCAGCAGCAGCAGTGGCAGCGTCGTTGATGCCAACAGAGAGGACAGCGGGAGATATTGATTGTCGTACTATCGGCTTATGATCGGCGGACGTGGGATTCACACGCGAGCACAGAGTAAATAAACTCTATTAGTATCTGGCGAACGTCCCATGAATAATGAATGAGAGGGGTGATGCTACCGGCTTGCCGAACTGTCCCCTTGTTACACACTTTCTGGTTGTTTCGTATCGGTGTCATTTTAAACCGTGCAGTAAAAACCATCAATTATCTGTTTTCTCTGTTATCCCATCAGGAACCGCTCATCACATTGGTCTCAGTGGCATAGCTCAGATGGTAGAAGTGCTGGCGAGGTGGGCTGCACGTATCCAAGAGGTTCAGGGCTCATATTTCCAGCGGCGTATTTGAGTTTAAAATAACCATAATTTTGTAAACTCACCAAAGAAAATTTGGAGGTACTTCTTTAGTTCACTTTTCAATACATCTTTATAAAGTAGGGAGGAGATCTGTCCGACTCCCTGGCTGAATGGTCAGAGTTGAGGTCTTCGGTTCTCGGAAGGGTCGGGGAATTTAATCGTGTCTGATTAATTAATCTGGCTCCGGGATTGGGTGTTTGTGTATTACACCCGTATTTGATTCAGTATTGCCTGCGCTTCAGGGTTGAATTTATGAGAATCACAATCTCCAGGTAGTGGAGTTCGAAATGGGCTCAATGATGTTTTGTCGATGACGAAACTGAAGCATTATTATATCAAATGTATAAACAAATAATAAGGTTTAGGTATCTGTAAAAGTATTTTAGACCGGGCGAGTTGGCCGTGCGGTTAGAGGCGGGCGGCTGTGAGCTTGCATCCAGGAGATAGTGGGTTCGAATCCCACTGTCGGCAGTCCTGAAGATGGTTTTCCGTGGTATCCGACTCGTTGGCTGAACGGTCAGCGTACTGGCCTTCGGTTCAGATGGTCCCGGGTTCGATTCCCGGCCGGGTCGTGGATTTTAACCTTAATTGGTTAATTCCAATGGCACGGGGGCTGGGTGTATGTGTTGTCTTCATCATCATTTCATTCTCATCACGACGCGCAGGTCACCTACGGGTGTCAAATAGAAAGACCTGCACCTGGCGAGCCGAACCCGTCCTGGGATATCGCGGCCTTAAAAGCCATACGACATTTCTTTATATTTTCCGTGGTTTCCCATTTTCACACCAGGCAAATGCTGGGGCTGTACCTTAATTAAGGCTACGGCCGCTTCCTTCCAACTCCTAGGCCTTTCCTATCCCATCGTCGCCATAAGACCTATCTCTGTCGGTGCGACGTAAAGCCACTAGCAAAAAAAGGTATTTTAGGTCTTTTATTGGATAAAATAAAAACAAATATAGATTTAGTGGACATTTGGCGTTATATCGATATTGATGACAAACAAGGGACTTAATTTTTCAGTATCTTCTTTGTCCAGATGAACGATGTAATTATTTTAAATGTGAATGTGTAGGTAACTAACTAGCTCATCATTCCACAGTCATGAATAGTTATTAAGTAAATAACTCAATTAGAATAAATTAATCAATTAATAAGATACCGTAGTATAATAATATATATTAAGTGAATTAGTAATTTTACAAAAAGGTTGTGGAGTTCAATGAAATTTTATACGATTTGATTTGTATATTAACTGTTTATATTTTAATTACAATATCTGATACGTCCCTTGGTGTCGGAGTTTGATTCTTCTACGGTTACAAGTGAGCGTAAGGGAGCCTGCATTCTAGGTAAGAAAGCCAAGTTGGCCGAGCGCCGCAGCCGACTATATCTACTGTTCCCGTCTAGCTGATGGAGGTTGATACACCCGAAGACATTCAATAAGATGTAGTCGAATTGATAAATATTGCAAATGACGTACTTTGACAAAAGTCCTCATAACATTCCCAGGAAAATAAATCTTTCTGAACCTACATTTTATGCATTCACTTATTTCTAGCATCCACTCGACATCCATGTAACCTATTCTACGCCCAAAAGACTGTAGATCCAACACGGCACTTGCCCATTTTGTAACAGTACCTTCTTGCTTTTGTGTAGAGTTGGTAAAGAACCCACTCTCAGTTTACAACTTGACCGCGGATTGTTAAAACTATATGTTTGCCTTGCCTCTATGAGCTAGTTAGTCTAGGTGAAAATTTTACCTGAAGACACCGAGGTTCGAACTGGGGGTAATCGTGTTAATAGTCGAATGACTAGATGACTACGCCAGCGCCCTTCCCTTCCTCCCACTATTAATTTGCTTTGATGGTGGGGCAAATATAATACATCACTTGGATAAAGCTGTCGATATCGATCTACTTCATGACGGGATCATATGATGCAAAGAGATACAGATGTTCGTAGGGGATAACTGAAATGGAAGGACAGTAGTTTGCATTTCAAAGTAAGAGATTTCGTAAAAGAGTCCATAAAAATTATTGCGGAGAGAAAATTGTGGAGTCACTTCGTTGATTTACTGTAGCTTATAGACTCTACACCCCCCACCCCCCCCCCCAAAAAACCAATTGTGTATATCAGTTATTATTACTATTATTAATTGTTGTTATTCTTCTTTCTTAATCTGTTTACCCTCCGGGGTTGGTTTTCTATCGGTCTCAGCGAGGGATCCCACCTCTACCGCCTCAAGGGCAGTGTGCTGGAGCGCGAGATTTTGGGTGGGGGATACAACTAGGAAGGAGGACCTGTACCTCCACAGGCGACCTCATCTGTTATGCTGATCTGAGGCCTTGTGGTGGGAATGGGAAGATTGGAAGGGATAGGCAAGGGAGAGGGAGGAATGTGGCCGTGGCCTTAATTTTGGTACCATTCCGGTATTTGCCTGGAGGAGAAGTGGGAAACTACGGAAAACCACATCGAGGATGGCTGAGGTTGGAATCGACGCCGATTCCCCCCCCCCCCTCCCCCACTCTCTACTCAGTTAACCTCCCGAGTCTGAGTGAACCTGGTTACAGCCCTAGTACCATTTTTAACATTTCGTGGCAGAGCGGGAATGGAACCTGGGCCTCCGGGGATGGCAGCTAATCGTGCTAACCACTACACAACAGAGGCGGACAATCATTCTTCTTATTATTATTGAAAATGAAAAGCCACAGCCTGTTTCCAGTCGTTTGACCGGGTCAGGAATGGAATTAATGAAGCCCCAATCCAGTGGCGAGGATCGGAATTGTGCCGGCTGCCGAAGCCTGTCGCACTCCTCTGGGACAATGATTAAATACTGACAAATGAAATGATATTGGAGTGTCGCTTGAACGAAAGATGACAGGGAAAACCGGAGTACCCGAAGAAAAACCTGTCCGTCTCTGTTTTGTCCAGCACAAATCACACTTTATTATTATTATTATTATTATTATTATTATTATTATTATTATTATTATTATTATTATTTCTCTTTCGAGCTGCTCTTCGAGAAGCAGAAGGTGAAGGAAAAGTTAACGGCAGGCTGATGTGATTATGAATCTGAGATACGCAGGTGACACTGTCGTCCTGGCTGACAGTAGGCCCACTGAATGTCTTCATTGTCCGGTAGACAGAACCGTAGCAGAAGGGGTTAAATTTGGTCTCAAAATTAATACCGACAAGACAAAAGCGATTGTCATTACTAGAAAACGTAACACGCACGTTCTTATGAACATGTATAGGGAGCAGGTTGAACAAGTACGGAAGTTTGAGTACCTTGGCATCTGGATTACTGAGGACTTGGACCCGGATTTAGGGATTCATGTACGAATAGAAATGGCTCGTGCTATTTTTCGGAAAATGAGGAATCTAATGTATGAGGGAAGCCTCAGCTTGGAGACACGTCACAACGTCATGTGCTGTGTATATTCAGTGCTTCTGTACGGCGCTGAAACATGGACTCTGAAATATAACGCCATTTGGAGAATAAATGCCTTCGAGATGTGGGTGCTCGGAAGGATGTTACGGATCTCGTGGACTAAGTCTTCAAAGCTGCGGTGGTCAGGCTCATGAAGGGGAAGAAAATGTTGGTGTGTGCAATCAATAACAGAAAGACAGCCTACCTTGAGCATATCATGTGTAATTATAAGTACAAGCTACTATAATTGATCATGCGGGGTAAAATTGATGGATGTAGAGGTCGCGTTCGAAGGAAACAATCTTGGTTCAGGAACTTACGGGATTACATAGGTCTAGATTCGAGTAGACATATGAGGACAGCCGAACAACATCATGACTTCGCTGTGATTGTGGCCAACCTCCAGTAATAGAAAAGGCACTACAAAGAAGAAGAAGGAGAAGAAGAAAGAGAAGAATTTGTCACAGCTATGATTATACCACAGTGGTCGTTTACTTATGAAATGGAATAGCTAGTCACCAGGGCCGTTTCTCATAAAGTGATAAAGTGCACAGATCATGGACATGTCTGACTCAAACACAATAGGTCTTCAATGACGATTTGCTTATGAATAAGTTGAGACAACTTAATTGTTGAAGACTGAAGCCTCCCCACCCTTGTGCGTTAACCAGCATTAATAGTTACTTATAAAATACAAGCCAATGTGATTCAAATGAAATAGCGAAGTAAAATTATAGGATACTATGACGCGCAGGACAAGGCTACACACAATACACCATACTTCATAATCTTGAAATTTGTCCCAGTGCACACTGTGCGGCTGAATATGAAAATAACGCATGCTGAAATACAAGCCGTCAATATGAGTAAAGCCGGCAGTGTTTTGAACTAATTTTACCGAGAAATAAGGTTAAAATATTCAGTAAAGGGGGTCCAGAATTGTTGTCAAATTTAGGAAAACATTTATTAATGTAATATCAAAAATTCTCATGGACACGGAATATATCATGATAATATTAATAATAATAATAATAATAATAATAATAATAATAATAATAATAATAATAATAATAATAATTATATTAGCCGAATGGGAACATTTCTAGGGCAAACGACCAAAGACTCTGGATGGTACCGCAAACTCAGTTCAGAAATCTAAAAACAGATTCCTAAAATCACACATAAAATGCGGATATTAAGAATCCATTTTTGAGACACCTAGAAGGAATGGCCCCTAACAATCAAACACAATTTAGAAATTCTTGAAAAGTAAGACTAATATGCAGAATTGGTATAAGAAAACAGAAAAAGACCTTCAAGATTTAGGATTTGGTTGGCATTGGTTTGGGATTGGGTTGGAATTGGGTTGGGATTGCGATGCTATTCGGGTGGGATTCGTTTGGAACTGGATTGAAATTGGGTTGCGATTAGATAGGGATAGGTTTGGAATTGGGTACGGATTAGTTTCGGATTGCCGGCCCGTGGTGTAGGGGTAGCGTGCCTGCCTCTTACCCGGAGGTCCCGGGTTCGATTCCCGGCCAGGTCAGGGATTTTTGCCTGGATCTGATGACTGGTTCGAGGTCCACTCAGCCTACGTTATTAGAACTGAGGCGCTATCTGACGGTGAGATAGCGGCCCCGGTCTAGAAATCCAAGAACGGCCGAGAGGATTCGTCGTTCTGACCACACGACACCTCGTAATCTGCAGGCCTTCGGGATGAGCAGCGGTCGCTTGGTATGCCAAGGGATTGGTTTGTAATTGAGTTTGGATTGCGTTGAGATTGGATAGGGAGGGGTTTGGATTGCGTTGCGATTGGGTTTAGCACAAAACTCTTTAATTTTGAAATGTTCAGATACGTTTTTGACATCTATAGTAAATGCGCGTTACCAGAATGGAGTGACTATTTTATTTTTTTCGAGATGTAATCAGAAATTCACACAAACACGAGAGCTGGAGGAAGAAGAGTGAAAATCCACGCGACATACAATAGCCTACATAAGAGCCTCTAAAACGCCCGAATTCTCACGCATGCAAACTGAGGCGCAGAGTTCCTGTGCACAGTGCATCGGTCCCACTCGGCTCGGCTCGGACCAGCACGCCGTCTCGTGGCGACTCGGGTAAGCCCAGCTCAACTTGGTTCGGATTTGTAGCGCTACGGAGTAAGTGAGGAAGAGGGAGACAGGTGGAGCGAGCGAGACAGGCGTGGGGAAAGAGAGAGATTGAGCTATTGCTCCAAATCGAGGAGTGGGGGTCTGCACTCTGGTCAATCAAGCGAAGTTGTCCTTTGCACCTTGCTCCGCGCAATGCACTGGTGCATGCACCCTGAGAGGTCCTGGACTACATGGTCAGAGCAACGGAAACACACCCATTCGTTCCGTATGAAAGAATATTGGGATAAGAGGAAAGCCAGCAAGAGTTGATTCCGCATAGTGTTAAGCTACGCATTCGTTAAATAATAATAATAATAATAATAATAATAATAATAATAATAATAATAATAATAATAATAATAAATATGACCAGGCGAGTTGGCGGTGCGGTTAGAGGCACGTAGCTGTGAGCTTGCATGCGGGAGATAGTAAGTCCGAACCCCAATGTCGGCAGCCCTGAAGATGGTTTTCCGTGGTCTCCTATTTTTACACCAGGCCAATGCTGGGGCTGTACCTTAATTAAGGCCACGGCCGCTTCCTTTACATTCTTAGGCCTTTCCCATCCCATCGTCACCATAAAACCTATCTGTGTCGGTGCGACGTAAAGCCAATCGTAAGAAAAGAAGAAACTCGTAGTGTTGGTATTTTGTGCCACAGACTGTTCTTTACCATGCCAGGAGGTAGCTAAGAGGAGCAATATTATTTCATTATTTGAAATGCCATTAACCTCAGGCATGCTCAAACTTGGAAGTAAGATACAACGTCTAACCGACCGTGTCAATAATACAGGTAGAAAGAAGTACCGGCTTAACTTTTCGTAACAATGTGAATGTTAGTGTTGATAATAATTGAAAGCAATATACACCGAGCGAGTTGGTTACGTGATTTGAGCCACATAGCTTTCAGATTGCGTTTGGGAGGTAGTGGGTTTGAATTCTGCCGTCAGCAGCTCTGAAGATGTTTTACCGTAGTTTCACATGTTAACACCAGGTAAATGCTCGGACTGAGTCTTAATTAAGGCATTGGTTGTGCCCTTCCTAGGCATAGCACTGTCTTATCCATCTTCGCCATAAGGCATGTTTGTGTCGGTATATTTCTACCCCGGTTATCATTGACGAGGCAGATAAGTTCATACTCGTGTCTGAAAATAAGGAATCCCTTACCTGAACTCCCATTCTTAATTGTTGTCGAATATTAGAAGAAATAGTGAACAGTTAACTCATACCGTTACTGTAAACAGTTCAGTGATGGCTGAAAATATTACCTTCCATTTGAATGATCAAACGAGTGAAACCTATTATGGGAAGACAGAATTTAGCGCAGTTAAACTGTACGTGTGGTAATGGTTCCGGATTCGAGTTAATCTCTGTAAGTTTTATAAAACTGGATATAGGCCTACTATATGTGTGTGTACGTTCCAACATAGCTCTGGAACGCATGAAGCAATTTTAACCAAACCTGGTACACATATGATTCACTATCTGGGTGGATGGGTTGGGGAGGAATGCTCTGGGTTTGCTGAGGGGGATGTATGTAAAAACAATCGAAAGCAACCGATACTAGTGTTGAATCCATAATTTTCTTGGTCTCTGAGGTGAATTATGTCACTCGGGATGCCGTTTAGTCCAATTTTATCCCCTATCGGCAGGAGGAGTGACGGGTGATAAATAAGCTGTCCAAAATTGCTGATGTTAGTGTTGACTCCACAGTTTTTGGGTCACTAGGCTGATTGGTGACAGTCCCAAAGACTTTGCTTGCTTGCTTGCTTGCTTGCTCGCTCCTGGAGCATAGGGCATCCGTGAAACATTTAATTCTGTTCCCATTGTTGGCTAACCTCTTCACTTCTTTCTAAGTCTTTCCCACTGCTAGACATCCGTCTTCGATCGTCTTTTTCCAGGTCTTCTTCGGACGTCCTCGCTTTCTAGCAATTTGCAGGTTCCAGTCGAGCGCCGTCTTTTCAATGGCTCCAGCGGGATTCCTTAAAATATGTCCTATCCAACGTCATTTTCTCTCCTTTATCTGTATTTCAATTGGCTGCTGATTAGTTTCTTCCCATAGGACTTCATTTGAAATAACGTCCGGCCGTCTTCTGTTGATGATCTCTCTTAGACAGCGATTCACGAAGACTTAAAGTTGTTTAGTCGTCTTCTGGGTAACTTCCGACGTTTCACAGCTGTAAAGCAGAACGGACTTAACATTTGTATTAAAAAGTCGTAGCTTAGTCATTCTAGAAATGTTCTTGTTTCTCCATATAGGATACAATTGAAGGATAGCACCATTTGCTTTCCTGATACGACTCTTAATGCCTTTTTTATGCTCCTCCAGTTGTAGTAACCATACTCCCAAGATATGCAAAGGGGTCTACATGTTCGATCTCTTTATCATCTATTAATAATTTATCATCAATCTTGGAATTGACACTTATTTCCTTGGTCTTATTAATATTTATTTTAAGTCCAGCATCTTCTGCCTCCTCCTTCAACCGCTTAATCTTCCTTTTCATATCTCTGAACCGTTGAGCCAGTAGGCAGATGTCATCTGCAAAAACAAGGTCTTCTAACCTATCTTGTAAGCCCGACTGGATCCCCCTTTTTCGACCTCGATACACTCTCCTCAGCGCGCTATCCAACACTAGTAGGAAAAGCGTCGGAGAAAGAATACAGCCCTGTCGAACTCCCGAGGTCACATCTATTGGCTCAGTACGATCTCCCATATGCATAACCTGACATTTATAACCCTTTATAATGCACCTGTCCAGGGTTTCAGTGCATAATAATTTACCTTAATTGGCTTATGAAGTGGCTGAAAGGATTTCTTTGATGAAACCCTCGAACAGTCCCTGGAATCGAAGTCCATCACCCCTACTTGAGTCTGTACTCGGCTGGCTCAAGAGCTTGGGTATGTGGTATGTCCGGAAAGGGGCTTAAACTATTTAATTCTAAGTAGGGGGAAGGAGTCTCAGATATCAGAGGAATATGAATATACTACTAACAAGGGAACATCCACAGTGATGAAGTCGCCGATCGCGATGAAACTTAGCAAACACGTTGAGGTACATGTAAAAACAATGCCAGCATCAATTTTAGGCGCCAACATTCATTAGTGCGTTAAAAGGGGCCTAAAAGTTGCGACATTTCAAGTTCCGCGCGAACAGCGATGAATTCCTCCTGACCAATGCTTAGCCGGAACACTGCTTAGTGCCACACCTCTGCTCCTCCACCCCTCCCCCCGACTGGTTCAGCTCCACTCGTTTCCCTCTCCCCGCGCTGCCGGCTGCTTAGCTGTCGAACAGAACCTGTGCTACACTGCGTACGCTATCAGCCTTCCTCATAGCTCTCCTTTGGAATTTCCACATTGTATAGGCAGTTTACATTGTTGTACCAGTTCGTACAATAGCCATGTACACTTTTACGTATGTAACTGCCATTGTACTCAGAAGACTGTAGTGTGATACTTCAATATGGCTACTTGTTGAATACATAGACCTCTGTCAGTTATAGCGCAAAAGTACGAGTAAGTAGGACTACAGCTCTGCCTGTGATTACGGTATATCTACTGCATATAGAAATGCACATCTCTATTTCTTTTTAAAGACTTTGCTTATTACGTCAATCATTCCATGTCATACTCATATCAAAGTTGTCTATGCATTTAATTTATTTATGTTCGACAACCATGGCTGCAATTGAAATGTGTTGTGCCTTTCACTGCAAAACATAAATACATCGTTCAATACAAGCACAAATAAAAACATTCTATCTAGATTCCTTATACCAGAGTACGTAATACGGGAAATACCAGCAGTTTCTAACTCGGAGTTTATACTTGCTGTTTTTCGCGATTTCGTTTCGTTATGACGCAACTGATAGCGTACACAAAATGGGGGTAGGGGAGTGGACATGAAAAGAAGGTCTGGACCTGTAACCATATTTTGATATCCCGAGGTACAACATCTCATTACATTCATTGAGATCCTCTACCCGGGCACGTAATTTCTTTAAATAAAAGGATATTTAACGCTGTTTCAAGGTGGGTGATTTATTTTAATAAATTTCATATGTATGTCCACTCTAAATGACACTACCGACAGCTTCAAGGTGTTTCAGACGTAAATAATAATTTAAGCCTAGGTCGGACGCGGTACCTTATACCACGTTTGTCCACGCCCGATGGTGCTTAACTCGGGGTTGTACCCACGAATTGACAACCCACCGGAATTAGCAGGAATGAAGATATAACATTTGCATAAAATATGATAAATACGTCTAGGTTATGTATTATCATTATGTGTGAAACGGAACGTGATTTAAAGAATTTCAATAATTATAGTATGTAAAGAAGTAAAATATAGCGCCGGTCTCGTTCCCCAGCCAAGCAGCCGGCAAGCGCGAGGAGAAGGGAGGGGAACGTGCCGGGGAGAACCACTTGGAGGGTAAAAGGCGATGCAGAGGGTGTGTCTCCAGACGGGAAGTGTGTGTGTGCCGGCTTAGCATTGGCCAGCAGGAATTCATCGCTGATCGCGCGGAACTTGAAATGTCGCAACTTTTAGGCCCCTCAGTTAACGCGCTAATGAATGTTGGCGCCTAAAATTGATGCTGGCATTGTTTTTACATGTACCTCAATGTGTTCGCTAAGTTTCATCGCGATCGGCGACTTCACCATTGTGGATGTTCCCTTGTAAGTGAGAAGGAAGATCATCTATTTTTGCACAAACTTTTATTAGCTAAGGAAACACTTGTATAATACGCTACATAAAGATATGCCGAGATATTTGTATCTACAATACCTCGATTCATAAGTTAGGTTCGAGCTTTGGATGTCTCTTTCCGTCTATCTCAGATACGCATCTATCACCTCATAAAATTCAAATCACTTAAAATACATAGAAAGCGGGTCCCCTTCAGAACTATTTAACACACGGAAAACTTTATTATATCCTATTACAACACTTTACACATATCTTTTACAAAGGCATATCTCCTTCACGGCATGAATAATTTTGCTCAATTTATCATTCATATATCGCGATGCCCTGAGATCATGTTAGCTGAGGTTTACTACAAAATTCCTGAGTGCATTCTAAACACATGATAGTTATGTCACATTGTCTATGTTAATGAGCGTGTCTAGCTTATCGTACGGAGTATTAAATCCTTCATAACGTCTGCTTCACTGGGATTATCTATACACTAATATTAACATATGACATTTCAACGATGTTTCTATAAACAATGAACATAGCAATCAACAACCAATATCTTACATCATATGACCCATGATAAACACTCACTAGAAGAAATAACATAACACCCTGCATTTCATCTCCATGCAGAGAACAGGATCTTGGCACGATCCATCACATTTGCCACTGGTGGGCAACAATCTTCGCCAGAATCAGGGACTTCGACATGTGGGAGTGTCACAACCTGAAAACCCTATAGCGGTTTTTACTTTAATAAAAAAATAATAGAAACGTGGGAGGATTTCATTCATCTATGAAATCGGGGATCTATGCGACGGTGTCATTTTCTTAATTTATGCATGTCTCCGTTATACTAGTGAAAGAAAAGAGCGAACCAAATGTGTCTCCCTTCACAAAGTGGCAAACAAACTTCGCTATAGCCTCCCCTTACAATTCCCTCATAAAAATGTCAAACGGGTCGGCCGGGACAGCCCGCTCTCCTCCCCTGCAGGGCAGAGTTCCAGACTACCTGCTATTCTTAAATATTCATATCATCGCAAAGACACTCTCTTTCTTCCTGTGCATTAAACGTTCTCAGCGTAACATCATATACCAGCCTACACTTGGCCTCAATTATCTTATTCACAAGGCGGCATTCCACATCGCCTTAAATATATATATATATATATTCAACAAGAGAATTCACATCTTTAAGTGCCACTGTTCAGTACTTTCAAAGTTACGAACTTACAAATCAGGTTCTGTCTTCTCATTCCTCATATCCCGAGAACATGCATATTTAAAGAGGAGATCCTAATCTTCAGAATAAAAATAAAATCACGGTTAATCGCGATCTATATAATTCACTTACACCCCCACAGTTGGCCATTGTTGTCTTGAAGTTTGCAGTCTTAAGTCTAGACAGGAGGAGTTTCTATCACTATGTGACATGCAATCAGGAATGAATAATCGGACACTCTTATGATGAATCATAGCATTTAATTGTAATTTTAAGACTACTGGAGCATACTACGAAAATTTATCCCTTTACATTACGTCACGTCACCTGTCAGTTATGCTAGGGTCTTATAACTATCATGCAATATTTCCCCATAATGAATGAAATTAGTGGTTCAACACCACGAAGAAAATCTCACAGAAAAATCTTACAAAAAACTATAATCCCTCTGAAACGCCGTCATGGTCAAATAATATTCAATGTATTTACATGAAAGTTACTTGTGTATATGGATGTGAGCTAACTGTCATGCGAATAAGTTCAAAAAATGTACTTATCACTCAGATATCTGCAATCAGCTTTCCTCAGGAAGTACAGCCATGTATTTAAGCTGCCATCAGCATGCCTTCACTTGCGGTGGCCCCCAGAATCGTCCTCTGTCGATTCGCTGCATGTTGGTTGAATCTTCGTCTGGCGTCGGAAGCTCTCGAATATGCCGTTTGGATAGTTACTCACAGCTTTCTGCTATTTGAAGGTGCAGAGTCTTGGTTGTGAGTGCACGTCACCTCCATAGAGTTCATATCAGGTGATCGCGGTGGCTACAGCAGTCGTTGAAACTATCTAAAAAGCTCTTAGAACAATTCTGAACAATTTGGGCCCAAGGACACGGTGCATTATCCTGTTGAAATATCTCAGGATCCAATTACCATAGTCACCCGCTCAGGTGAGACTTTTTGCCCACTGTCGTGGTGTTAATAAGGGCACTCAGATACGTCATCTGAACCCATTTCCCACTGACGTTAAAAGTGCTGCACTGATCTGGTGGTATGCGTTTCGTACCTCATACATTGAATGTGAAGGGGTACGTGAAATCCATGAAGGGCTGTAAGTGGCCACCAGGCTGTTCAACGTAGCAGTAAATAGTCAGCGATCTGTTCAGGTGGATCACGGGTCCAGCCCATGACATGTGAACACAACCCATACCACTATGGAGCCTCTATGGTGCTATATTGACGACTGGGGCCTAAGGCTTCATGGGGCCTGCGCCATATATGAACCCTACCATCAGTTTGAAACAAGTGAAACAGTGACTCATTGGCCTGAGCTAGATGTTTCCAGTCCTCCAGGGTCCGATTAGCCTACGAATGTCACGCGCCCATGTGAGACGCTGTGCCATCCTTCTGCTCGCATATCTCACTGACGTTAAATAACGCTGCAGTGACCAGCTGGATATGCGTATATGCCTCCCGCCTTGGACGTGGACGTGATTTGGTCCAGTGTGGCTTGCCCGTTGCCGCGGACAATTCTAGCCACAGGCTGCTAATCACGATCATTAAGCCGACTGAGTGGCTCAGGCGGTTGAGGCGGTGGCCTTCCGACCTCAACTTGGCAGGTTTGATCCTTGCTCAGTCCGGTGATAGTTGAAGGTGCTCACATACGTCAGCCTCGTGTCGGCCGGTGGGGTGTCCAGCCCTTTGATGTAGGTCTGCGGTCGGAGGCTCCGAAATGGTAGGGGCTGATCGTTGTCTTCCTGGTCGCCTCCCGTGTCGTCCAAGTCCTGTTCGGGCTCTAAAAATTGTTCCGTGAGCATTCTCATGTTCTGTGCTAGCTGATTGACGACCAAGGTTAGGCTCTGAAGTGTAGGTGGATTCGGAGGCTGCTCTGGTGGTGCCATCTGTTGTTGCTGTGGCTGCGGTGCCGGCGGCTGGTTGGCTTGTTGCTGTATCTGATCTGCCGGCATAGTGCCCTTGATGACGAGAGGAGTAACTTGTAATGGCGCACTGGAGGCTGCACTGCTGGTGCTGGGCTGTCGTTTTGTTGTGTTGACTTTGCGGACTACTTGGTGGGATAATGTCGTCTGTTTGATGTTTCTGCCGTTGGACATTCTCCGATGATCCTGGCGGGGTGCGGTGTGGGGGTTGCCCGAGGTTCACACCGTTGACATACAATAGCTGGTTCTGCCTCTTGTCCCCGCTCTTAACGACTGCTCCAGAGCCAACTTGTTGTTGTTGTTGTTGTTGTTGTTAGTCGTTTAGTCGCTTTCTCTCTCCGTGACCCCATAGACCAAAGTGCGCCATTTCTTCCTGTCGTATACTATTTTCCGAAGTCTTTCTAAATTGAGAGCCGCGGCTTCCTTGATGTCATCAATCCACCTCATCCGTTGTCGCCCTCTTCTCCTGTTACCATCAGTCTTCCCCAGCATTAAGGTCTTTTCCAGTGAATCATGTTTTCTCATGATATGACCGAAGTACTTTAGTTTTTGCCTGAGTATTTGACCTTCCAGTGAACAGCCTGGGTTGATTTCCTGTAATATGGACTTATTAGATCTCTTCGCAGTCCACGGAACTCTAAGGAGTTTTCTCCAACACCATAGTTCAAATGCATCTATTCTTCGGCGCTCAGCCTTTCTTACTGTCCAGGTTTCGCTTCCGTACATTGCTACTGGGAAGACCATAGCCTTCACTATACGAATCTTCGTTCTTAATGTTACGTCTCTACTCTTGAAAATGTTATCAAGGTTGGCCATTGCCTTCCTCCCAAGGAGCAAGCGTCTCTTAATTTCATGGCTGCAATCGCCATCAGCAGTTATTTTCGAGCCCAAGTAGATGAAACTAGGAACAACCTCCATTGTTTCACCATTTATATGCCAGGAGGTGATAGGTTTAGTTGCCATGATCATTGTTTTCTTGACATTCAACGTTAGTCCAGCTTTTGCACTTTCTTCTTTCACCTTCCTTAGTAGATACTTAAGTTGTTCTTCACTTTCTGCCAACAGGGTGGTGTCATCAGCATATCTAAGGTTATTTATATGTATCCCACCAATTTTAGCTCCAGTTTCTGTTTCATCTAATTTGGCATTCCTCATCACATACTCTGCATATAAGTTGAATAAGTAAGGTGACAATATGCAGCCTTGACGTACACCTTTCTCAATCTTGACCCATTCAGTTGTTCCATATAGGGTTCTCACCGTAGCTTCCTGATCAGAGTAGAGATTTCTCATAAGGCAAATAAGATGATCTGGTACTCCCATAGTCTTGAGTACTTGCCACAATTTATTGTGGTCGACACAGTCAAAGGCTTGAGCATAGTCAATAAAGCATAAGTATAGGTCTTTCTGGAATTCTCTTGCTTTATCCATAATCCAGCGAATATTAGCAATTTGATCTCTGGTTCCTCTGCCTTTGCGGAAACCGGCTTGTTCTTCTGGTAGTTCTCGATCTACATACTGCCGAAGCCTATTTTGCAGGATCTTGAGCATAACCTTACTAGCATGCGATATAAGTGCGATTGTTCGGTAGTTTGAACATTCTTTAGCGCTGCCCTTCTTTGGAATTGGGATGAACACTGAGTTTTTCCAATCTTTTGGCCACTGCTGGGTTTTCCATATTTGCTGACATATTGAATGTAGCACTTTCACAGCATCCTCTCCTAGGATTTTGAACTGTTCTGCTGGGATTCCATCGTAACCACTTGCCTTATTGTTTGCAATACTTTCTAGGGCCCTCTTGACCTCACTTTCTAAGATATCTGGTTCTGGCTCTGACAACAGAGTAACTTCATCATCAGGAGTATTCCCATCTTTCCTATACAAATTGCCTACATATTCCCTCCACCTTTCTTTAATCTCCTCTGCTTCAGTAAGATGTTTTCCATTTTTATCTTTTATCATTCCAATCTTAGCCTGGAATTTCCCTCTGATGTCTCCAATTCTTATGTAAAGATCTCTTGTCTTACCCAGTCTGTTATTTTCCTCAACTTCCTTGCACTGTTCATTCAAAAAGGCATTCTTATCTTTTCTAGCTAGTTTCTGAAACTCTGCATTTAATTTAGACATTTTCGATCTTTCCCCTTTGATTTTTGCATTCCTTCTTTCTTCTGCTATTTGTAGTGCTTCACCCGATAACCATTTGGCCTTCTTCTTGTTCTTTTTCTTGGGAATATGCTTTTCCGCTGTCTCCTTAACAACACAACGTACTTCTGACCATAGCTCTTCTGGAACTCTATCTCTTAAATCTAATCCATTAAATCTGTTTCTAACCTCTACTGTATATTCAAGAGGTATGCTATTTAGGTCATATCTGCTTGATGGTTTAGCTCTGTCAATCCTCTTTAATTTGAGCCGGAATTTGGAAATTAAGAGCTCGTGATCTGATCCACAATCAGCCCCAGGCCTTGTTTTGGATGACTGTACAGCACTCCTCCACCTTTGACTACAGAGTATGTAGTCGATCTGATTCCGACATTTACCATCTGGCGAGGTCCAGGTGTATAGGCGTCGTTTGGGCAATTGAAACAGTGTGTTGGTAATGACCAGTGAGTTGTCTTGACAGAATTCTAGGAGTCTCTGTCCAGCTTCATTTGTTGTGCCAAGGCCAAATTTTCCCGTTACTCCATCTACAGTTTGATTTCCTACTTTGGCATTCCAGTCGCCAATAATGAAGACGACATCCTTCTTTGGTGTTAACTGTAGCAATTCTCGTAAGTCTTCATAAAACTGGTCAATATCTTCCTCTTCAGCTTCAGTGGTTGGTGCGTAAATTTGTATGACTGTGATGTTAAAAGGTTGGCCTTGAAAACGTACAGACATCATTCTATCAGTTTTAAAATTGCACCCCATTATAGTGTTACGCACCCTGTTGCTAACTATGAGGGCAACTCCATTTTTCCTTTGGTTTTCATGTCCAGAATAGTATACCATGTACTCATCTGTAGCAAATTCATCAGTACCAATCCATCTCACTTCGCTTATTCCCAGTATATCGATGCCCAGTCTCTTCATTTCTCGTTTGACTATATCCAGCTTTCCTTGATACATGGATCTTACATTCCAAGTTCCTAAACAGTACTGTTCCTTGCAGCATCGCACATTTCTTGAGGCTTCTCTCAACGTAGTTCCCCCCGGAGATCCGACCGGGGAACTTGAAACTTCGGAATATTTTGAATTGAGCAAAGCCATGGGGTTTTCTTGGGAAAATTACAGTGGTGGTTTCCCGTTGCCTTCCACTGTCCTCCACTCCTGTTGGCTCACTGAACCAGTTTCCCGCTGGGGTTGTAAACACAACCTGCCACTGGGTTGCTCAGCTTAACAGGGGCACCACGCGTAGGTAGGATTTGGAGAATTGAGGTGTGAGAGGCTAAGTGAACTCTCTTGGTGAGTTCATATATTCGCATCACACCCCCGTTTCTAGCCAGAGTCTCGAGATGTTCGTAGAGACTCCCCCAGGTCGTTTCCTGGGCCCAGAGCCAACTTACCCCTCCGCTTTTATAGCCGATTGGCTTGGCGCGTAAATGGCACGTAAAAGAACTCTTGCGAGGCTAAATTCCGGCACATCGGCGTCTTCGAAAACCGTAAATGTAGTTTGTGGGACTTAAAAGCAAATAACACTATTATCACGATCATTAAGCATCCATGGTCGTCCACCTCACTGTGCACTGTGGATAGTAATGTCTTCCATAAGGTATTCCCGATACACACGCGACACCGTCGATCGAGGAATGTTCATTGTCCGCACAACCTCGATAATGGAATGTTCCATTCATCTGGCCCTCACTATCATGCCTCGTTCGAAAGGCGATAATTCACGTCGCCTTGTCACGACCTGCACAGACGATGTGTACACTTACGCTCGACATGTCAGATCACACGTGATACATGTCTGGGCACTTTCAAGTCTTAACGTTTCGGTGGTGCCACCAAGTAAACTTTAAAATAGCCCTGTCCCAGCATGTCAGTGGATCATTTGATCAGTATACGGTAGAACATAATCTTAAGGAGACCAAAAAGGGGTTATAACATTTCTCCGTCAATATTATCTATACCGGAAATCTATATATAATAACGTTTTTTGCCCAGTATAATTTCAAATCTTGTGTGTTAAATATTTTTATCCACGAACCTACTACGCTGGCATACCTGGGGGAGAGGTGATACTCCCACGAGGCGCGTCCCAGGTGGCGGATAGGGGGGTCCTAACCGGCTTGCCGGCGGACTTGAGGGAAATAAAATACCTCTCGCGGACCAAACACACTACCCCCTGTGGGTAGGGGCCGCGCATGTAGAACACACCCGCGGTATCCCCTGCCTGCCGTAAGAGGCGGCTAAAAGGGGCGACCAAGGGATGATTGAATTAGAATCATGAAACTACTTTTGATTCGTACCATCATCCGGGGAACACCATGGGTTGCCTCTACTTGCGAGTAGTACCACTAAATTAGATAGGTACGAAATAGGTTTGTGATTCGTAGCAGTAAAGAGGCTGGCCTGGGGCTTTCCAGTACCCATGTGAGTAACATAGCGGGTCTGGGCGTAGCCTGTGCGTTGTACCGATATATGAGCGACACCGTTGGTCTGCGTTGCCTGTGATTGGTGCCCACTATGTGAAGAACACCATGGCAATACCGGCGCCCATGATTAGTACACCTAAGTGAGGAGCCTCATCGGTTTGCGTTGGCTGTGAGTGGCGCCATTGTGTGAGAAACACCATAGGTCTGCGTTCCCTGTACGAAGTGCAATACTTGTGAGTAGTACCATCTTGTGTGGAACACCGTGAGTCTTCGCTACTTTTGATCAGTACCCCAACATGACAAGTACCATGGTTCTACTTTACTCGCGACATGTACCATTCTGTGGGGCCTTAGACATGGATTTTGCACCCCTTTAGACATCAAGCATCATTGTGGTTTATAAATGGTCCCTTGGTCAGTAATAATATTATTTACGATCTTTTCTTGAGTCTGATCCACTGTTTTTGTTTGTTTGTTTTTGTTTTTTGTTGGGTTCATGTCCATCCATTCATTCTACATGACATTTTTTTTAAAATTTTGGTCAGTGGATGAATTTGTACTTTTTGTTATTTCATTTCGTACCATTAGGGGCCGATGACCTCGATGTTAGGCCCCTTTCAACAACAAACATCATCATCAAATATTTTTATGTTTGAGGACTAATAATGGAGATATTAGTTATTATTACGTATTCCGCAAATTCTCCTGCTAACTGAAGGATTATTAATTGTAAAATAACCCATCAGTGAGGGATATATCAGCTAGTAGATACTGCACCCGCTCAAAGCCTGAGTCCCAACCAGCATTTATCCCAGTGGTGATACGGTTCGAATCTAACGCAAATAATAAACAACGACAAAAATATGAAGATACGGAATCTCCAATTTTATATATGGGCGCCGTCCAATTAGTACTACAGGGTTGAATGGGTCACTCAAATGATCATAAGAAAGAAAAAAGATTACATTAAACAGATCAAAGGTAAAAATTGGAGGCTCCGTCTTGGAAAAGAGGACGGATATTCTAAACGGTGACCAAGGGTTTACTATTTTACAAGAACAAGAACTTGGAACTGTTTCCTTCCAAATGCTTAAGGAGCATTGTATTTAAAGGTAACTGGAACACACACAAAATTTCTTAATCCTTAATTGCCCCTTATTTGGCAAATCATTCCTGAAAATTTACATAAATAGTTTGCAACTGTTTGTGAATAATGATAAATGATCATAAAGAATATTACTCAAAAACTTAATGAAATAATTGAAATTTATGAAAATAATTAACAAAAATGTCTGTAGTATGGGCGCCGGAGTTCACCAGAATGGATCCCTAGAATTTTGAAAGAGCATGATAATAATTATTTCTCTCTCAGGGCGTGTACATAAAAGCTGCGTACTGGTACATCAGCTTCAGGCCTTATCCAACCTTCTGAAAACGACTAAATAGGTAGGAACGGCACCCAGATTCATCAATAACTCCACTGATTCTAAAATAACTAACTATATTCTCAATGAAATCCGTGCATGTGCACATCATCAATACACCAAAATATACATATAATACACACACAAAATATTGCTGGAAGATTCCATATTTACAACCACAACAATGAAAACAGTGGGAAAATGAAAGCGAGAACGAAGCCACCATTTGCAGTTGGTCAGTTGAACAATGCACATATATGTAGATAAGTACCCTTCACTGTCTCTGTGTATCAACACGACTTGTTGTTTCTCATAATTTGCACTTATTATATCACACAGATAATGTACCTCATAATACCGTGTTCACTGACTCCAACAATTGTTTTAAAGATATATTCACTTGAGCAACACACGCTAGTTGTTCCAAAATCCACATTATGAAAGGTCTGAAAGACAGCACTCCATATCTCTCACCGACATAAATGCCAAGCAGCCACGAGTGATACAATACCAAGTGCCTAAGCACTCCACAGTTGGTAGGTCTGTCACGTTCCACAAACATAAAAAGACTACGTTCCACAAACGTTTGAAGTCCAGTCCAGTATAGAGCAGCAGTGTCACTCCAGGATCGCATCAAAAGTGTTAAGTGTACCAATGTCCTCCTCGCCTCCTCATCACATGCCTAAATAAACATCAGCTTTCCCCTTCCTCTTACATGTTCCGTCTGGATTCTGTTGTAAACAGGATAAGGTTTACCAGAACACAACTTGTTTATTTGCTTCACATAGAAATTTACAAGAATAAACATAAAACTGCCTTGAAGCAAAGTAGAAAATTAAGCTTGGGAGAGTTTCTGTCACTGTACACTATATACACTTGGAATGTATTTACACTAGCTTCTATCTTGAAAAGATAGTCCATAGGAATGTTCAGTTCGCGATAGTCGAAAACTATCAGTTTCACTAGCATGAATTAATGAAGAGAGTTCCTTCTGACTTGCAGTGTTTGAATTTATGAGCTTGCACTGAAGGAAAGCTAAGTACACAATTAGAGAATCTAACATGTGTGTGTCGGAGCCTGAGGGAGATTGGGGATGTGTAGAGTACAGCATCGGGGCTCGACTTGGATGAAGGAACGGGAACTTGCAACAGTGACCTGAGGTGAAACCTCATACTACCAGAATTCCGTCCACCTGGTCGAGACACATTTTTAAGAGGAGTTGCCTCCGTGTTCGACGTACAGTGTATTCTGGAGCAGGACACCGGGGAGAATCCTGGAGAGTGGTAGGCCGGGAGCTCCTTTTATACAGCACTCGACGGTACAGGCACGCGCACTGAAGGCTGCGCGTCGAGTCTCGAAATATCCACGCTTGCGTGCGTGCGGCTGGCTGGCGCTGAGCGGAGAGAGCGGAGGACATACAACAGATTCATCCTGGCCAACCAATCATGAGTAGATCCTCTAGTCAAGACCACGCCCTGAATCTCTTCCTGGCCCCAAGACAATAACACCATCAACGGACACTAGGGTGTTTCACATGTGTCATCCGAACTTTTCGACTACAATAACAAGTCCACCTCATCAGACTTTGGAATATACACATGAGTCATACGAATTTCCTGAGTTATGATAGCAATGATGTTCCCAGCCGTTGTACAAAACAAATTACTCATACCACACATACCACATATGGGGACCTCCCAGCTTACAATATTGAGAATAAATATACGAATGGAATAATAATAAAAAATCGAATACTGACAATAGTATCCCCCACTTCTAAATACAGCGCGAGGGTGTGATATATGTACTATCACAAGTTTTGATACTGTAGATCCTTATTTGCCTATTATATATCCTTATATTCATATATCATTGAACACAATCCCTAGTTACTACCGAACACTAATTATTGTGATAGATATATACATTGTGTCTACTGCACTGTATTCGCACACGCGAAATACAATTTGTCCAAGCAATAATACTAGTAATATGACTATATACACTGATTCTTTCATACCTCCATGAACACAATCCCTTCTTACTACTGTACACTTAATTCAAAACTGATAATATTTACATCCTAGGTCAGTATCCAGTATTCGGGAGATAATGGATTCGAACCCCACTGTCAGCAGCCCTGAAGATGGTTTTCCGTGGTTTCCCATTTTCACACCAGGCAAATTCTGGGTCTGTACCTTAACTAAGGCGACGGACGCTTCCTTCCCATTCCTAGGCCTTTCCAGTCCCATCGTCGCCATAAGACATATCTGTGTCGATGAAACGTAAAACAAATAGAAAAAAAAAAGGACCTCGTCGTCAGAAGTTAGAAGCCGAAAACCACACTTGCCTATTCCACTGTCCACAGTATATGGACCCTCATATAAATAAAAATAACTATACAAAAACTGAACATCAGCAAGGATAGACGAGGAATACACACCGTAATAAAATATGACTGCTGGTACATCTAGAATCCAATCTATCTCACACACTAATTTGCATCCCATCCAGCCACACAAGAATCATACAAGCTTTCATTCGGAATATTCATAGCAAAGCTCACATTCAAAAAATACATATTTTCCTTTAAATTTAATCAGCGAAGTTACTTTTTATACCCCTTCTTATAATTCAATGTTGGTTTGACTGCTTCTCCCCAGCAAATTTTACTATTGGTCCATAGCTAAGCAGGAGATTGAAATATCATCTAATTCTTATTACTACCAACTGCAAGCTTCAAACCCGTCTGCAACACAGAAGAGGCATACAAAGAAAAATCATTAAGGTGGTTTCCCGTTGTTTTTCTTCAAAGAGAGTGTAAGGTTCCATGACGTAATTTCCAAGAATCTTGCATAACGTGCTCCCTTCGTTCAGTAGATCGGCTAGCCCTGGACAACGTATTTCCCGGTTGGGTTTGGAAATAGCCCTTCCGTTCTCTGTCCAACTTGGCGATATTTCTGGGAATACTAATTTCGCTGGCGATTGTGTTTCCTTCGGAGACCGTAATCCTCGTGGAGACAGAAGTCTGTGTGGGTGTCACCAAATACAGTAGAGACAATACGCGACACTCTGCGAGATATCGAGGGACAGCGATTAGAGTTCTGTCAAGCGGAGTTACTGATTGTTTCATAAGAACACGTGTATTTGTTTGTGAAATTTTTGGGGTTATTTATGCGTTTGCATTAAGTTGACGTAAGTAAACAGTAGCGCGTGTTATTCCTTTATAATTCCTGTCAATATGAGTGGAAAGAT
This sequence comes from Anabrus simplex, assembly GCF_040414725.1. NCBI lineage: Eukaryota > Metazoa > Arthropoda > Insecta > Orthoptera > Tettigoniidae > Anabrus > Anabrus simplex. Next base: position 143,855,110 of record NC_090270.1, on the reverse strand, counting down.
ATGTGCTGCGTTTGGCTGCAGTAACTATGAAGTGCAGAAGGATTCGCGGTCTTTCTTCCGTTTCCCTCGTGACAAGAAAATGTAAGTAAATACTGTGTTTGCATATATATTCTTCCAGTTACAAAGATATTTTTATAGGAGGCCTACTTCCTAAACTTCTGATCTGCGCGACCCATATTTTAACTGGCTTAAAATATAATAAGCTTATTTTATTGTATTAGTGCAGCAGTTAACATTCAATACCGATGTGTTGTTGTAGGTGTGATCTGTGGGTTTTGATTGAACTCGGGAAAATGCATATGCGTATGCGTGTGGCTGGTTTTGTTCCAAGTTACCCCATTTGGAATGCCGCAATGCGTCGTCAACCACTGAAGAAAATATGGGTGATTTAAGAAATGTAATGATGATGCAAATTTTGCTTTACCCTAATGTGATGGCAAGTATTGCTTATAGGGAAATTTTGAATGTATTTGCTACTAAATTTATAGATTTTATTTCTGTTAGTAGGCTTCAAGTTAAAAGGAAAATTGTCCAGCTCTTAAATGTAAATTAATTGAATAATGTGTGTAAGGAAAGTACCGATATTGTTATTCACAAGTCTCCTAACGTGATGTACAATGGTTTTAAATGAGAAAAAAAAAACAGGGCGAGTTGGCCGTGCGTGTAGAGGCGCTCGGCTGTGAGATTGCATCCGGGAGATAGTAGGTTCGAATCCCACTATCGGCAGCCCTGAAAATGGTTTTCCGTGGTTTCCCATTTGCACACCAGGCAAATGCTGGGGCTGTACCTTGATTAAGGCCACGGCCGCTTCCTTCCAACTCCTAGGCCTTTCCTATCCCATCGTCGCCATAAGACCTATCTGTGTCGGTGCGACGTAAAACCCATAGCAAAAAAAAAATGAGAAAAAAAGACAAATTTAGCTGTGAAAGTTCAAGCAGGTAAAAAAGTAAATGAAAGATCAAGCCCTTTCACAGCAGTACATTTCACATCTTAATTTATGTTTAATTACAGTCTTTAAATAATAACTTGTTAAATAATTCTTCATTCATGTATCCAGAATTGCTTTAGGAACTTCGAAGTTAATATTTTAGCAACATTTTCTTTCTAGACGTAATTCATTTATCCATTTCCTTATATACATATTCATTGATATTTGTATTTAACGCGAATTTTTAGGTCACGCCACTATGAGCGCCACTTGCGAATTGTCTCCCATTTTAACAAGGCTAAATCCGGAAGTGTCGCTTATTGTCTCTACTGTATTTTGTGTCGCTACACCATACCAACTGGTTGGTAGGCCCATATGTAAGATATTCTTGCTTAGCGAATATTAAATATATTCCTTAATAAATAATTCTGATTGAATTACGCAGCTGACACCCCCACCAGGGTACAACACATGAGAATGTGTTCCTTATTTTATTTATTTTCAATCCCACAAAAATTGACTTTCAAATAAATTTTTAATTTTATACGTTCTCACAACGCAAAGATATTATTAAGCTGTTGATTGCTGGTGGGCGAAGAGGTGATACTTGAAATCCTACCACCTGGACAATATGTTCATCCAATGTCAAACAAGTGGATTTTGAAAATAAGTCTTCTTCTGCAAAGGTCAATTTTTGTGCGGTTGAGTATACAATACTCGTATTGTCAGGTAGTAACACTAAGAAATTTCAGGCTCGACAAATGAAATGAATATCCATCTCGTCTCCGAGACATCCATTTCCTTCGACATTCTCTTGTATTAACTCTCATCCATCATAACATTCCTAAAGTTGTTCACATCATCTGGCTGGAGTGATGGTAAGATTGAGTTACTAAATATTATTGCACCATTTTGTTACATTCTGTGGAGCCTATTTATGCGTGGTTGTTACGAGTTAATCTCACTACTTCAGACTCTCATCTGTCATGTTCCTCTGTTACTTCGCATCGTTAGCGATATATTTCTCACGCGCTTTGTTTCCCACACTTCGTTTCATTAGAAATAAAACAACCAGTAATTGTTAAAACATAGCTTATAAAATAATTATTATTTCATCAATCAACATTTAAAATTTGCAACAACAGATTTTACATTTTAAGCTGTCCATTTAATCCCATCCATAGTCAAGTTAATGTGACTAAACCGTTTCTTGTAGAGAAAAAACAATTAAAATATTCCTCATCTGGAATCCAGATAAAGAAGACATCAGAAGACATCAGAACTGTACCACCTGTCACAATATTTATTTCTAATACAAGATTCAAAAATTCTCCTCTCCAGGTATATTTTTCGTGTATTAATTCCTTTGCTAGTAGTAATAAGATTTATTAGATACAAGTCATCCTGCGTATAGCTATTTGAAGGTGAAATAGTGACCTCAGTGTAGAAAGGGAAGAATACTGGCCAGAGGATAACTCGTGCTGGCTAGCTGACCACGCGACACCAAGTAATCTAGAGGCTTTCAGGCTAATTAGCGGTAGGTCGAGGCCAATCATGACTGAATTATTATGCGATTTATTATTTTGTTTGCATAAATCAAGCATTCAACTAATGGACATAGAACACAGGAGAATTTGCTCAGGTTAGATTTCCATAACATAATTTGACATTGTGGATTTCTTCTTACAAACTTCATTAGAATATAACATTGAAAGTGTTGTGCCGTCCTTTTAAAAATCGGTCCGATCAACAGAGAACGTTTGTGTAAAATTGTACCGAATATATCACGATGCCTTAGAGTACTTCCACCGATAGAAAAAAATGCATTTATTCTGATCTGTTTCTATTCCCGGATCTATCGATAGTCCACAACTATTCATGGACCGATACATATAGTACCGAGCTCGATAGCTGCAGTCGCTTAAGTGCGGCCAGTATCCAGTATTCGGGAGATAGTAGGTTCGAACCCCACTGTCGGCAGCCCTGAAAATGGTTTTCCGTGGTTTCCCATTTTCACACCAGTCAAATGCTGGGGCTGTACCTTAATTAAGGCCACGGCCACTTCCTCTCCACTCCTAGCCCTTCCCTGTCCCATCGTCACCATAAGACCTATCTGTGTTGGTGCGACGTAAAACAACTAGCAGATACGTATAGTTGCTAACAACTCAAGAATGATAGTCATTTCCAAGACAATTCCCCGTGATCTCGTCCATCTTAAATTACCGTCACATTTTTTAAATCATCTAGTTAGAGTGATGTTAAAATTGAGCACTACCAAAAAAAGTATATAGGAATGCTACATACGAGCGTAGTGCAGTGAACATTATTTGCATTCTCTTGTTATGAGTTTATCTCACTGCATTACTGAGTCTCATCTGTCATGGCCTTCTGCTACTTAGCAACGCTATGGATCACTTTCTCTCTCGCAGAGGTTTCCCACACTTCACGTCATCAGGAACAAAATAACAACATAATCAACAACAAGCCACTTGTTGTTTTATTTTCTTGTTTTATTATTTTATTTCTTTATTATCGTTCGTCTTTTGTCAACGAGTTGCTTTTGGAAGGCGATTCAAATTGTTTTGTTCTGGTGGAGAGCTTGAAGATCGATGGTGCTTTGTTTAGGTCGAGATGGCTGCGTCTTTGTTGCTGCAGGGGGAGGGGGGAGGTGGAGGTGGGGGGGCGACGAGAGTTGTATTAACTTGTCAACTTCAGAACGGAGGAAACAAATTACCCCTGTATCACGAGTACTGGCGACTTCAAAAACATGCACATTTCTTATCGGGATTGCAACTGAATTTCCAGCACATTTCACGTCCAATACTGATGATATTTTGACTATCGCGAAACCTGAGGATTGTTATTGGATGAGATGAAGCCGTGTCATGTATAAATTAACAGAACAATTAAAGTTCTTTATTCACTAATATTGACTACAGTTAAATATCTGTAGATCATGCAAGTGGTTAGACAATAGGCCTTCGCAAATACAGCTGTGATTGAAGTTAAATTATTTTTCTGGATAGAGACTTAAAGAAAGAAACTATTCAGGTAGCCCACTTAGTGGCAATGATCGATAACCCATCTAGTCTCTGTGGTCTGACACTGTGGTTGCTAGGTTCGAGTCCCGTTCGTGGAAAAAATATTTTATAAATATTGATTGATTTAATTTACATTACATATTGTAGAATGTAACATTGTAGAAGTATATGGTTTTATTATATTCACCAGGAATGTTTTGGATTCTTCCTAAACATTTTTAACTAACAGCGCTTCATTCTGGAAAGTACATTTTATCTGGCGATCCATTTTAGCAAAAACCATATAGAATATTTATATTGATTAACTCGCTCATAGATGTACTTACATAATACTTCCCTTTACATATTCATTCAACTTATCGCATTGTGTATTTATATTCAAAATACGACAGCCTCGTGTAGGTAGATTTACTGGCACGTAAAAGAACTTCTGCGGGACTAAATTCGGGCACCTTGGCGTCTCCGAAAACCGTAAAAGAGTAGTTAATGGGACGTAAAGCAATTAACACTATTTATATTCATCGTTTAGCACCAATTTTCTTGAAACTGGAAATGTAATATTCTATGTAAGAGTTCAGTAAACTCTAAAATGATATTCAAAAATTAAAAGTACATTCGGTTAAGATTGTAAAGCGAAATTTACTGTCAGAATATTGAAGATATCTACAACCTTCATTAGGTCTATCGAGAATAATACATTCGATTTATGTCTTCGGTTATCTTTGTATGCTTCGTGACTCCTCAAGGTTTAGTCGAAGGTAGTAACAAACATTCTTCCACTACAAATTGACAAAGAGAGAAGCATACACAATACCTCTGAGGTGTTGTGTTGTTGGGGGAGCTCCACCCCGCTCCTCCAGAAAGCGTGGCGACCAACCAGCGTCTTATGTCGCCTCCGCCTGCCCGTAATATCATACCAAGAAACATGACGACAATAAGTTTTGGGGAGAGGATGGGATTGATTTTAAATTGAAACTTTGCATTAAACCTTTAACTAAGAACGCGAAAGGTTTTTTTTTTCCTAGTTGCTTTACGTCGCACCGACACACATAGGTCTTATGGTGACGATGGGACAGAAAAGTAAATATAATGGAAACTGGAAACAACTCACAATTAAAACTCAGTCTAATGGGCCCCATTACAGTTAAATCCTTGTACTCTGTTTGCCCTTTGAGCCCTGTACTGCCTGTATCTGGTAGTACCTCAATTATTTCGCTCCAAGGCCGTGAATCCTGCCGGGGTTTTAAGGCTCGTAGGGAGTCTCATTCCATTACGTTTTTCATTTCATTTTTGTAAGAATCAGACCTCTTCCATTTTCCCCTTTGATTAGTGTTAATTTAGGATGATTGTCCAGCTGTACTTCCTCTTAAAACAATAATCACAACCACTACCACTGTGAGTCCTGCTCAGCAGGTACTAATTTTGGCCGAGGAATAATTCTGTAAAGGTCTCGTAATGGAACCGATATAACAGCCAGACGCTCTAACCAATGATTTTTGGACCAATCTGTGTAAATTCTGATTATTCGAAGTTATCCTACACTATGAAGTTCGTACGTAAACCAAAGAATTCCTTACACGTATATATACATACATACACCTTCATTATAGACAGTTATGCTTTCCAGCGTTCAATCCGCAAGCCTCTGTGAATTTACTAAATGCCGCAACAATTCTCTACCTCTTTTCCTTAAATCGCTATAAATTGAGTCTAACCCTCGCCGTCTTGGTCTCGCTCTAATTTTCTTATTCTCCATGGCCGAGTTTATTATACCTGTAGGTAACCTATCCCCCGCAATTCGCCTCGCGTGACCCCACTACCGAGCCTGTTTATGCGTATAGCTTCAAAGAGTTCGTTCATAAATTATCATTTATCTCATCAATCCGAGTAACCTCCTGCCATTCTTACCAGTTGTTTGTACGATATATCATTCCTTGCTACTTTGATGACTATTACATCCACCCTGAATCCGCTCAGCTTTCACTTCAGTTAAGCTAAGTTGATCTAAAAACTTACCAGTGTAAAGACAGTTTCGTCCTGGAGTGGACTCTTCTTTTACAGAATCATGTTGATCACAAGTGCGAGCACTCTGCATTAGCTTTGTTGCATCTTGATTCAATCTTACTACACTATTATCCTGGGAGAAACCACGAAATGTGATTGTAGCGGGAGATCTGAATTTGCCAGATGTCAATTGGGAAGGAAATGCGAACGACAGGAAGCATGACCAACAAATGGCAAATAAGTTAATATGGGAAGGACAGCTGATTCAGAAAGTGATGGAACCAACCAGAGGGAAAAATATCCTGGATGTGGTGCTGATAAAACCAGATGATCTCTATAGGGAAACTGAAGTAATAGATGGTATTAGTGATCATGAAGCTGTTTTTGTGGTAGTTAAAAACAAATGTGATAGAAAGGAAGGTCTTAAAAGTAGGACTGTTAGGCAGTACCATATGGCTGATAAAGCAGGCATGAGGCAGTTTCTAAAAAGTAACTATGATCGGTGGAAAACGGTAAATAAAAATGTAAACAGGCTCTGGGATGGGTTTAAAGAAATTGTTGAGGAATGCGAAAACAGGTTTGTACCATTAAGGGTGGTAAAGAATGGTAAAGACCCACCTTATTATAATAGAGAAATAAAGAGACTAAGAAGGAGGTGCAGACTGGAAAGAAATAGAGTTAGAAATGGCTGTGGAAGTCAGGAGAAATTGAAGGAACTTACTAGAAAATTGAATCTAGCAAAGAAGGCAGCTAAGGATAACATGATGGCAAGCATAATTGGCAGTCATACGAATATTAGTGAAAAATGGAAGGGTATGTATAGGTATTTTAAGGCAGAAACAGGTTCCAAGAAGGACATTCCAGGAATAATTAATGAACAAGGGGAGTGTGTATATGAGGATCTTCAAAAGGCAGAAGTATTCAGTCAGCAGTATGTAAAGATTGTTGGTTACAAGGAAAATGTCCAGATAGAGGTGGAGACTAAGGCCAAAGAAGTAATAAAATTTACATATAATAACAATGACATTTAAAATAAGATACAAAAGTTGAAAACTAGAAAAGCGGCTGGAATTGATCAGATTTCTGAGGATATACTAAAGACAATGGGTTGGGATATAGTACCATATCTGAAGTACTTATTTGATAATTGTTTGGTCGGAGGAGCTATACCAGATGAATGAAGAGTTGCTATAGTATCCCCTGTGTATAAAGGAAAGGGTGATAGACATAAAGCTGAAAATTACAGGCCAGTAAGTTTGACATGCATTGTATGTAAGTTTTGGGAAGGCATTCTTTGTGATTATATTAGACATGTTTGTGAAATTAATAACTGGTTCGATAGAAGGCAATTCGGTTTTAGGAAAGGTTATTCCACTGAAGCTCATCTTGTAGGATTCCAGCAAGATATAGCAGATATCTTGGATTCTGGAGGTCAAATGGACAGTATCGCGATTGACCTGTCTAAAGCATTTGATGGGGTGGATCATGGGAGACTACTTGCAAAAATGAGTGCAATTGGACTAGACAAAAGAGTGACTGAATGGGTTGCTATATTTCTAGAAAATAGATCTCGGAGAATTAGAGTAGGTGAAGCTTTATCTGACCCTGTAATAATTAAGAGGGGAATTCCTCATGGCAGTATTATCGGACCTTTATTTTTTCTTATATATATAAATGATATGAGTAAAGGAGTGGAATCGGAGGTAAGGCTTTTTGCGGATGATGTTATTCTCTATAGAGTGATAAATAAGTTACAAGATTGTGAATAACTGCAACGTAACCTCGAAAATGTTGTGATATGGACAGCAGGCAATGGTATGTTGATAAACGGGGTTAAAAGTCAGGTTGTGAGTTTCACAAATAGGAAAAGTCCTCTCAGTTTTAATTACTGCGTTGATGGGGTGAAAGTTCCTTTTGGGGATCATTGTAAGTATCTTGGTGTTAATATAAGGAAAGATCTTCATTGGGGTAATCACATAAATGGGATTGTAAATAAAGGGTACAGATCTCTGCACATGGTTATGAGGGTGTTTAGGGGTTGTAGTAAGGATGTAAAGGAGAGTGCATATAAGTCTCTGGTAAGACCCCAACTAGAGTATGGTTCCAGTGTATGGGACCCTCACCAGGACTACCTGATTCAAGAACTGGAAAAAATCCAAAGAAAAGCAGCTCGATTTGTTCTGGATGATTTCCGACAAAAGAGTAGCGTTACAAAAATGTTGCAATGTTTGGGTTGGGAAGAATTGAGAGAAAGAAGAAGAGCTGCTCGACTAAGTGGTATGTTCCGAGCTGTCAGCGGAGAGATGGCGTGGAATGACATTAGTAGACGAATAAGTTTGAATGGCGTTTATAAAAGTAGGAAAGATCACAATATGAAGATAAAGTTGGAATTCAAGAGGACAAACTGGGGCAAATATTCATTTATAGGAAGGGGAGTTAGGGATTGGAATAACTTACCAAGGGAGATGTTCAATAAATTTCCAATTTCTTTGAAATCATTTAGGAAAAGGCTAGGAAAGCAACAGATAAGGAATCTGCCACCTGGGCGACTGCCCTAAATACAGATCAGTATTGATTGATTGATTGATTGATTGATTGATTGATTGATTGATCCTAAATACTTGAAATTATCTACCTGTTCCAGCTTTGTACTCCCAACTTGACGTTCAGTTCTGACACCATTTTAGTCTTCGAAAGGCAAACGTTCATATCATACTCATTCCACCTATTTTCGTGTTGCAAGATATTAGATTGCAGGCTTTCAGTACAGGATTTGATATAATAGTATCTTCATACAGATAATTCAACTAATTTTTCAATTTCTCCCCGTCCCCCTTTAAGTGGATTTCCAAAAACAAAAAGTACGTACTTCTTTATTTTTAAAGGAGATTCCAAATACCAAATTTCAGGTCTGTAACATCTTCAGTTTTTGAGATAGCAGTATCCTAATTATAAGAATTCAATCCCATTTTCAGTCACTATTACCACTCCCCCCCTCCAAGCGGTTTTTCTGAAAACAATACACATATTTCTTTATATTTTAGTAGCGATAAAAATACAATTTTTCTCTTCTGTAACATGTAAAGTTTTTGAGATATACTGTAGACATGCTCATTTTAAAATTCCACCCACTTTTTGGTCCACTTAAGTGGAGTTCCTGAAAACAAATCACCTCTGTTTCTTTACTTTTACAGGAGATTCCAACTTTTACGTCTGTAACACTTTACGTTTCTCAGATATACTGTAGATATAGTCTTTTTTTAAATTCACCCCGATTTGTCACTCCTGTTTAACCCCCATTAATTGGATTTTCCTAAAACAAAAAAAATACTTGTTTCTTTTTGTTTTTAAAGGAGATCCCAAAAACCAATTTTCAGGTCTGTAATATATTCAGTTTCTGATAAGTATCGTCATTAAAGGCATTCAACCCGCCTTTACCCCCTTTTCACCCCTTCTATTGGGATTTTCCGAAAACAAAAAATACTTGTTTCATTATATCTTTACGGAATATCCAAAAACCCTTATTTAGCGAGCATCTACATTGTAATATAAATGTATCCTCAAAATTTTATTTCTTTTTGTCCAATAGTTTTCGCTCGGCGATGATGAATCGGTCAGTCAGTCAGGACATGTTCTTTTACCAAGTGGCTCTCGAACGCCGTACATTCTACTTATAAATGTCACGCATGCAAAAATGGTGAATAGGATGCCTACGAACTGATTTTCATAGGGGAACTACTGCCAGCGGGCAGTTTACGTCAGAATAGGAAGAGATAAGAACCGGAGTGTCGCTCCCAGCATGTTACTCAGCGCCACCGGTCTAATGCACCCCTTGCATTAATAAACCTCGTTGTCGACCGCACAGTTCTAGGCTGGTGTGTGGTACAGCCGCACTATATTTGCTGTCTGCATATTGGCAATGGCTAGTGTGTTCAGCAGCGACGAATACACAGACATTATTTTAATCTGGATAATCTGGTCAGAATGCAACAGAAGCTCCAAACAGATGTATGCCTTCTACACACGTACTTCACCGAATAGTATTAGTTTTTGTTTCATACAATCAACTCTTTTATCGAGTGGAATGTCTACACGTGTATAAATTAATAAGTTATTAGTTTTCCTTTTGTGCATCTTTGGCATGTCTATAAACAGCAGCGGCGATTAGCGGATTGCATTTTTATTCCCCTTTAGCCAGCTGGAACTAGGAATTATTTGAAAAAAAGCTGTTTGCACAAACCTTGTTATCTTATCTGCTAATTCCGTCGCTTATTTTCTTTAATTATTAATATATTTATTGACGGAAATATGCACAAAATGCTGTTCGTCGCGGCCAACCAATTTGTGTAGCACTACGGCAAGTAGTGGAATCTTTGCATGTATTGTGAGGACATACGCCTATTTCTTTTTGCCAAGGTCGTGGCCACTTGCCGCGCGCATTCATCGGTCTGGCAGTCTCTTTAGTGTATGTTAGTTTCTTAGTGTGTATTCAAATAAAAAATAATTTTTAATTGCATAATCTTGCCGTACTTCTATTTCATTGTAGCGGGCGAGGTGGCCGTAAGGTTACGGGCGCGCAACTGTGAGCTTGCATCCGCGAGACAGTGGTTTCGAATCCCACTGTCGGCAGCCCTGAAGATGGTTTTCCGTGGTTTTCCATTTTCACACCAGACAAGTGCTGGGGCTGTACTTTATTTAGGGCCACGGTCACTTCCTTTACACGCGTAGCCCTTTCCTGTCTCATCGTCGCCATAAATATACCATTTTTGCTATTTGCTATACGTCGCACCGACACAGATAGGTCTTATGGCGACGATGGGATAGGAAAGGCCTAGGTTTTGGAAGGAAGTGGCCGTGACCTTATTTAAGGTACAGCTCCAGCATTTGCCTGGTGTGAAAATGGGAAACCACGGAAAACCATCTTCAGGGCTGCTGACAGTGGGGTTCGAACCTACTATCTCCCGGATGTGAGCTCACAGCTGCGCGCTCCTAACCGCACGGCCAACTCGCCCAGTAAAAAAATTCAGTTGTAATTGTATTTCAATGGGAGATAATACCAACGTTCCTTTAACTGGGCTAAATTATTTCTTTGTGTTATGCTAATTATTAAGTAAATATATTTAACCTGCTCCGTAGTAGGCCTATGTTTGTGAGACCTGGTGAATTTCTTTTATACAGCATTGGATCAAAATCTCAAAACACTATTATTAAGAATAATCCACGGGGCAGGTTAATTACATTTATTATAAAATAACATAATACAAGAATTTAGTCCGGTGAAAGTAAAGTTGGTATTCTCTCGCGTTGAAATTACAATAACAATTAAATATATATATATATTACATATATATTACATATTACATATATATTACAATATATATATATTACAATTGACTTTACGTCGCACCGGCACAGATAGAACTTATGGGAAGAAAGCTGCCGTGGCCTTAAGGTACAGCCCCAGCATTTGCCTGGTATTAAAATGGAAAACAACGGAAAACCATCTTCAGGGCCTCCGACAGTGGGATTCGAAACCACTATCTCCCGAGTGCAAGCTCACAGCTGCGCACGCGTCACCCCACGGCCAACTCGCCCGGTAAAACTACATAGAAGTACGGCATGATTATGCAATTAAAAATCATTTTGGATTTGAATATACACTAAGAAACTAATAGACATTAAAGAGACTGCCACACTGACGAACGCACGCGGCAAGCGAGTGAATTATAACTCAGTGGCCACGACCTTGTCAAAAAATATGTACCCCTACTACATTCCTCACAGCACATGCAAAGTCTCAACTACTTGCCGTAGCGCCATACAAATTGGTTAGCCGCAACAAAGGGCGTTTTGTGCGTATGTCCACCAATAATTATGTTAATTAAAGAAAATAAAGGAAATATTTAGCATATAAGATAACAAGGCTTGTACAAATAGCTTTCTTTAAAGAAAATCCTTGTTCCAGCTAGATAAAGTGGAATAAAATGTAATGTTTACTCTATAAAGCGGGTTGGTGTGGGGGAGGGGTCGACTGTCCCTCCTCGCCCTACCCCCTAATCGCCGCTACTGCTTGTAGACACGCCAGAGATGCAGTAAAGGAAATCTAATAACTTATTAATTTGTACACGCATAGACATTCCCCTCGATAAAATAGTTGATTGTATGAAACAAAAACTAATACTGTTCGGCGAAATACGTGTGTAGAAGGCATACGTCTGTTTGGAGCTTCTGTTGCATTCCGACCAGGTTGTCCAGTTTAAAGTAATCACTGCTGAACAGACTAGTCATTGTCGATATGCAGACAGCAAATACAGTGCGGCTGTACCATATACCAGCCTAGAAGTATGCGGTGGAAAACGAGGTTTACTAATTCAAGGGGTGCATTAGACCGGTGGCGCTGAGTAACATGCTGCGAGCGGCACTCCGGTTCTTATCGCTTCATATTCTGACGTAAACTGCCCACTGGCAATAGTTCCCCTGTGAAAATCAGTTGGTGGACATCCCATTCATGATTTGTGCATGCGAGACATTCAGATGTAAAAAGTACGGCGTTCGGGAGCCACCTGGTGTATATATAGGCCCTATTGTTGCCTGGTTGTACTTCCTCTTAAAAAATAATCACCACCATTACCTTAGCAATGATAATGGTTCATTTAAAGACATCGGGCGAGTTGGCCGTGCGCGTAGATGCGCGCGGCTGTGAGCTTGCATCCGGGAGATAGTAGGTTCGAATCCCACTATCGGCAGCCCTGAAGATGGTTTTCCGTGGTTGCCCATTTTCACACCAGGCAAATGCTGGGGCTGTCCCTTAATTAAGGCCACGGCCGCTTCCTTCCAACTCCTAGGCCTTTCCTATCCCATCGTCGCCATAAGACCTATCTGTGTCGGTGCGACGTAAAGCCCCTAGCAAAAAAAAAAGTTATTTAAAGACAGGGATCCTTAACCTGGGTCCGTAGGTGTCCTTAAAGTGAAATAAAAATTACAGGATAATTATTAACTTTAGTTTTTCTAAATAGATATGTATTTACATAGAAATTCATTCCTGATAAGTGACAATGGTAGAGTTCATGCAATACTTGACTATTGCGACATTGTCCTTGTTTTCAATAAACTCTTGTTCTGATTTAGTGTTTTTGTCTGCCACTTTCATTCTAAATTGCATGTCATTTTGTAGCTTCCATAGACTAGGTTGGCCTCGTAAAAATGCTAACTTACGCTACATAGCTCCTTTTTAACATTTTTGTTTCCAAATCTACTCATTCCCTTCAATTTATCCAGTAACAGAGTATGTAGTACAATAGTAATTGTTGCGTTAATGATATACTCCTACTAGCTGCAGTACCTGGCGTTGCCCGGATAGTTTTTGAATGTTTACCTTCAAGATTTGTAGTACTTGTTAATTACGTTTAAAGTGATATTTTGTAGAGTTCATTATTGGTATGTTGATTGACATTTTACGATCTATTAAGTTTTAGGTTATTTAATTTTCTAGTAAACCTTTGTCCATGTGGAAGCCCGAATTGACTGGGAAGTATTTGATCCTTCCAAAAAATAAAAAGTGATAATTGTATGTATTTACCCGTCGCGCTCTAGATATGGTATACACGATTCCAGCTATTATTAAGACTGTCACCATCCAGCCTTGCTAAACCAAAATCGGTGGATTCAACACAAATCTCGCTCACTTTAGACTACAGTATTTACTTAGCACTGGAGGCTGATCGTGGATTTAAACGGTAACCAGAATGCCACAATTAATCCAAGCGACACAAATTAATGTTTGCAATACCTCTTTCTAAGCAGGTTCACATGTAGAAAGCAGACGCATTTACTGTATACGTACAAAATAAATGAAAGACAATGTGATTTTGTGCTTTAAATTATATTTGAAAAAGTTTATTCGAGTGCTTTGGGATATACAATATTTCTGGTCTTTCCATCTTCAGCGAAAACAAACACGTTTTTCGGCTCACACACTCATGAGCATGCAACATTTTACTTGACCATGTGAAAAGCATGGATTTTCCGAATTTAATCCACACACTCGAAGCGATTGACGTAGTGTCTTGTTGATGTCATTGAGAACGCAATGCGAACGGGAAACTGCAGTCTTTTGAAATGAGATGGCATGTCGGTGGGAATGATGTGAATACGTGGCTCGTAATCAATTTTTAATTAGTGGTCCGCTGGTACATCTACCAATTGATGCGCGTTCAGGAGACATGATTATTTTGTCTGAGAAAGCAACAGCAATTGCAAGGAACGCAACAATATTGTTAATTACAGGTTTTTAATATGTAAAAAACCATTTTACAATTTACGTACAGATTAATTACGTACCTTTTAACAGTTTTTAATTAGCGCTTTGCTGGTAGATCTACCAATTGCACCCATTTTGTTTCTTTTGCCATGACTACCATGGAAACCACGAATGTGATGCGCACTCTACTTTTTATTCATGGCATTCTCTAGGTCGCAGAGAATGTCCATACTGTCAGCCATCTTTCGGGCAATATTTTCAATTATATACTTTTTAATTAATGCAGCACAGTTTACAATTTACATAAAAAAATAAATTACGCACCATCTAACAGATTATTGTCCGACTCGTTGGCTGAATGGTCAGCGTACTGGCCTTCTGTTCAGAGAGTCCCGGGTTCGATTCCCGGCCGGGTCGGGGATTTTAACCTTCATTGGTTAATTCCAATGGCCCGGGGGCTGGGTGTTTGTACTGTCCCCAACATCCCTGCAACTCACACACCACACATAACACAATCCTCCACCACAATAACACGCAGTTACCTACACATGGCAGATGCCGCCCACCCTTATCGGAGGGTCTGTCTTACAAGGGCTGCACTCGGCTAGAAATAGCCACACGAAATTATTATTACAGATTATTTATTAGTTCTCCGATGGTAGATTTACCAATTGCACCCATTTTATTTCTTTCGCCATCATTTCCATGGAAACTACGAAGATGATTTACACTCTACTTTCTATTCACGGTGTTGTCTAGGTCACAGAACCTGCCCATACTGGCAGCCATCTTTACTTGCACGGTCATGAACTTCCTAGTAATATAAAATATGGCGGCGTGTCCCCATCCTCCTATATACTGTAGTGCACTTCTTACCGGAGTATCATGATGCAGCGTAAGTCGCTGCCTAGCGACAGTCTGTCCATCAAGTTGAACCAATCTCGGTGTGGCTTTGCAATTAAATTAATTACATAAAATTACGCATCATATAAATACTATCCACCGGATTTCATTCAAACCGCTTCCTAAACCCTCTCAGAAGTAATAAGAAACTGTGAAATTTTCAGCGAAGTCGGTCCAGTATTTTTTGAGTCAAGTCAAGACAAAGAAATAATCATTTTTATATATTATATAGAATAGATATATTGTAACTAGGCAATGAAAAACTCGTAATTCCACTCACAAGAAAACTACGTTTCTCCAGCTGCCTTGTGGAGGTTTGCCGCGTTGCCTGAGAAGGGAACAGAAGGCTCCAATAGTCGAATAATTAAGCACTAAAACTGTTAGTAAACAGTAGGCCAGCTCACCGCACAGTGTTGGGCATCCTCTAATCTTCACTCCAAAGGAGTTACGAGGTTTCCTTTGCCGAGCGACGATATATATATAGGCTATATAAAACATTAATGTTATTATTGACGAACGGGATTTAGCGGTTTAGCCGCTTGCCTGTCATCCCTGCGGCGTGGTTTGATTCCTTATTTTGTTGGGGTGGGATTTTCATTCGAATTTTCCATGGTGTCAGAAACCCGGCCACAACCCCTTAATGCTCAGTGCGCGTAGGGACCCTGAGCAAGAGGGATAAGCAGCAACACGATGATGATGATGATGATGATGATGGCCAATATTATTTGGCATCCAAAGCAAAGCATAGTCACCTCCGTACAGACCATGGAGGCCCTTGGAGGAGTAGAAGGCAAAGTCTTCCACCATTGTTACCCTCGGCAAGTGATGGGGTAGAGTGGTTCGCTCTACGCCCGGCCACCATTGCCCCCAGGAATTAACCTGGTACTCATTTTTGGTGTAGGCTGAGTGAACCTCAGGGCCATGTGCACCTCCGAAAGTGGCAATCTCGTTTCTTAAATTTTACGGCTTCCTGACAGGGATTCGAACTCACGTCCTTCCGGGCGAACCAAGCACGCCTTTACCGCCTCGGCCAGGTAGCCCCTTATTTGGCATCCAGCAACAATAATTTATTTCGGGTATAATCGAAATATACTCGTACTACGGGGGTACGAATGTAAAACTATTGGATTTTGGGGCTTCGCCAGCCAAAAAGTTTGACTACCGCTGCTGTAAAGAGTATGCAGCGGCAAGGACACGAGCAAAGAGCTCTTCCTTGGATTCGGATAGAGTCCCTTATACTCTCACACTCTGCTCTAAACGAACGAAAACGTGCTGCATGTTGTTACAACATATACATTTCATTCTGACGTCATGGCATGTTTAAAGGAAAAGGTAATATTGATGACTGAAGAATGAGAGTCATAATTCGTTTAGCCTACACTCCAACGGTACGTCCTGTTTTTCTTGTCTTCTTTTCAGACCTACGGTTGTTCACAGCAATAACAAAAGGAAAAATGAATGAGAAAGTTTTGTTTCAATCTCTTCTATTGTCCCTAGAATTTTGACTATTTAATAATGATACAGCCTGTATATAATTTTTTTTTTTGAGTCCGTATCTCGAAAATTGGTTGGATCCCAATAAGTGCACAAACAGGTGTCACTACTCCTATTTGCTTTTTTTTTTTTTGCTAGGGGCTTTACGTCGCACCGATACAGATAGGTCTTATGGCGACGATGGGATATGAAAGGCCTAGGAATTGGAAGGAAGCGGCCGTGGCCTTAATTAAGGTAGAGCCCCGGCATTTGCCTGGTGTGAAAATGGGAAACCACGGAAAACCATCTTCAGGACTGCTGACAGTGGGGCTCCGATTACTGGATACTGGCCGCACTTAAGCGACTGCAGCTATCGAGCTCGGTAACATGTCACTGAAGAGGCTTAGAAGGAAAGTGACGAATTTCATTTTAGTTTTACAATTGGCTTTACGTCGCACCGACACAGATAGGTCTTACGCTGACGATGGGATAGTGAAGATTAGGAATTGGAAGGAAGCGGCCGTGGCCTTAATAAAGGTACAGCCCCAGCAGTTACCTGGGGCGAAAACAGGAAACCACGGGAAACCATCTTGAGGGCTGCCGACAATGAGGTTTGAACACACTATCTACCGAATGCACTCTCAAAGCTGCACGCCCCTGACCGCACGGCCAACTCAGTCGGTAGTATGAGAGTATCCTGTTGTCATCTTTACAGAATTTTCCCTGTATTGTAGTCTGTCAAGCCCACTGAAATGTACTAGTTGACTCTACGTAAGTTTTACTGATTTAGAGACTTGCATTGGCCCGTAAATGAGAATGGTATAGCTTCTATTTGCACGAGGCTCCTCATTATTATATTATCAGACCTCTTTAGGTCAACCCATGCTCTCTTCCGAACCCAGCATAATTTCTTTTGCGAAGCCCAGGAAATGCCTCATTTTCTCGTTATTGTCCAGTTTCTTCGTTCTTCGAAGAGCCAGATGTCTTCCCCTTTCTTCCTCCTGTGGATGAGGGCGGTAGGATAACACCCACGGTATTCCCTGACTGTCGTAAGAGGCGTCTCAAAGGGGCCCCAAGGGCTGTGAAATTGGGAGCGTGGATTGGCGACCACAGGATCGTCAGCATTACTTCCACTTGTGCCAGGCTCCTCACTTTCATCTATCCTATCCGACCTCCCTTGGTGAACTCTTGTTCTTTTCCAATCCCGACGGTATTAGAGCACTTGAAGCCTAAGGAGTCTCATTTTCACGCCCTTCGTTGCCTTTGAATTTCTTTGGCCGATACTATCATTTTTTGATGTTTTGGATCCCTTCCATTTTTTTCTCTCAGATTAGTGTTATATAGAGGATGGTTGCCTAGTTGTACTTCCTTTTAAAACAATAATCACTACCACCACCACCATCAACACTACTAACATAATATTTACAATAAACGAACAGACGTGGATAAGACACTTGGTTTTACTCAATAATGAACGCTGGCTTTCCGATACCAAGTCGGTGTGTTCGATCCTGACTTAATCCGCTGATATTTAAATAAGTTCGAATACGCCATCCGTATGTCGGTAAATTTACCGGCACATAGAACTCTTTTAGGACGAAATTCCGTCCCCTCTGCGTCTCCGGAAACCATAAAGGTAAAATTAGTGGGGCAGTCATCCATTATCATTATTATTATTATTATTATTATTATTATTATTATTAACTAAACAAAGGAATCAGAGTTCTTGGAGTTAATTTTGTAAATATCATCTCATTTTCGCTCGTCATTCATGACATGAGGATTATGGATATAACACGAAGTATCTTTGAACCTTGATTCATGAACAAATCGTATGCTGGAGAGGGGTTAAAGTCACTCAGCATATAAATGAACCTCATTCGTTTAAGAAAACTGTACACACATAAACATTCAGCACTCCCAGTTTCATCCTGTCGGTAATGCCGGTTTTATTGAGGATCAGGGATCGAACTCCGTTCTGATAGGTGTTATGTGTTTAGCGCGCAGCGTGCTGCAGTTAACATTACGGATGCAATGAGCGGCTGTAATCTGATTTTGTTAATTTCACTCATTCGCTCCACTGATTGGCCGGAATGACCATATTCTCCATTTCTATGGCCATGTTTACTGAATTAAATGTAAATGTGGTTACCTAAATGTCCCTAATTTTAGCATTAATTGGAATGCACAGTTTGGTAGGAGGGTTCATTATCCTGTCGTACCTACTGCTAGTTTATATAGAAAACTATGTTTAGCTGTTTGTAGTCTTTGTTATATTATAATGAACACAATGTATTTCATCATTATAGTGTTATTTTCAATTAATTATATAAATGTGTTATTTTCATAACGATAATACATTGCATGTGAAATGCATATAAACATACACATGTAAAAGTAGAAACTTTTTTTGGTGCTATTTGATTTACGTCGCACCGACACAGATAAGTCTTATGGCGACGATGGGATAGGAAGGGCCTAGGAAGTGGAAGGAAGCGGCCGTGGCCTTAATTAAGGTAGAGTCCCGGCATTTGCCTGGTGTGAAAATGGGAAACCACGGAAAGCCATCTTCAGGGCTGCCGACAGTGGGGTTCTAACCCACTATCTCCCGATTACTGGATACTGGCCGCACTTAAGCGACTGCAGCTATCGAGCTCGGTAAAAGTAGAAACAGACATTCCTATTTGGAGCACCACTGGACCACGACTTAGTCTGGGATTGTTGCTACTCGCTTCCTCTAGGCTCCTTCATTATGCATTTTCACTCTAGTTTCTCTTGTTCTTGTCGGCCAGTGACGAGACAAGGCTTGCAAGTGTAAGAAGGATAGTACTTTTCCACCTTCTATGGCACTTCCTCTATACCAGACATCTTCATTATTCATTATTCCCCCCCTGTGGGTGAGGGTGGGGGTAAAACACCACACACGGTATCCCCTGCCCCTGTCATAACAGTCGACTAAAGGGTGTCCCAGAGGCTATCAAATTTAGAGCGTGGCTTGGCGACCACGTAGCCCTGAGCTGAGTCCTGGCATTGCTTTCACTTACTTGTGCCAGACTCCTCACTTTCATCTAGGCTATCCGACCTCCCTTGGTCAACTCTTGTTCTTTCCGACCCTGAAGCTATTAGATTGCGAGGCGTAATGAGTCTTTCATTTTCACGCCCTTCGTGGCCCTGATATCTTTTTGACCGATACCTTCATGTTTCGAAGTGTCGTTTTTTGCTCTCTGATTAGTGTTAGGTCTATATAGAGGATGATTGCCCAGTTGTACTTCCTCGTAAAACTGTAATCACCACCACTGTTGATGGAGGTGACAGAATAAAACCCACGGTATCCCCTGCTTGTCATAAGGGGCAACTAATGGACTGAACTTGGGAACGTGCGTTGGCGATCACGGGCCCCTGAGCCAGACCTGGCATTGCTTCCACTTACTTGTGCCAGGCTCCTCACTTTCAACTGTCCTATCCCGCAACTCTTGTTCTATTCCGATCCCGACGGTATTCTAGGTCTTTAATGTTCACGCCCTTCGTGGCCCTTGTCTTTCTTTATCCCTTAAAACAATAATCACTTTCACCACCACTATTGATCTATATTGATCTAAATCAGTGGTTCGCTGAGTGGAAGGCGGGGAGGGGGGAGTTGGGAGAAAGGGTGCGTCTAAAATCGGAAGTTCAGATGACGATACAAATTTCATCTCATTTTTCAACGATTATTGCTCTCTTCAGGTTTATCTGTACCGTAAGACAGGCAAGAAGCTCTTCCACCCCTATTCAAAACCAATATAATTTCACAGGGCACACTACCTTGCTTGAAATTTCATAAGTACTGACCAGAAAGCCTGTCAATTAGACGCTGCCAGCACGTATTGGGAGATTCGGTGCTATCATACGGCTCTGACTACAACAATTACCTCAGCACCATTACAGATTCGAACCTACAATCCGTGGCGCCAACTCCGCCCTTTTGCGGCTTAATAACAGTAAGCCACTACGCTACGAGAATAAATTCCCCCTGTGGGTGGGTGCGGTAGAATAACACACATGGTATTCCCCACCTGTCGTAAAGGCCACTAAAAGGGCCCCCAGCGGTTCTCCACTTAAGTTCATCGATTGGTGACCATGGAACCCTTAGCTGAGTCCTGACATTGCTTCCATGTACTTGTGCCATGCTTCTCACTTTCGTCTATCCTATCCGAACACTCTTCGTCAACACTTGTTCTTTTCCGACCCCGATGCTATCAGGTTGCGAGGGCTAGAGTGTCGTTCATATTCACGCCCTTCGTGGCCCTTGTCTTTCTTTTTTACCAATACCTTCATTTTTCGAAGTATTGGGTCCTTTCTGTTTTTTCCCCGTCTGATTAATGTTAATAGAGGATGGCTGCCCAGCTGTACTTCCTCTTAAAACAGTAATCACCACCACTACGAGAATGAATTCTTCATTCTCAGCCTAAAACTCGTCAGTCAGTGTGTGCTGTACAGATGGATTTCTGCGCGTTCTGAGTAGGGGTTCTTAACCTATTTTAGTAGTAAATATATCGTCAGAGTCATGGGCAAGTAGCTGTTCCACATTGGTGAAAAGCGATGCTGTGAATGTGGTTTTTAGAGTGTCTGTACTCCTACGAAAATACCGGATGAAGAACAGAATGCGAATGTAGTTGCATGTTTTCTTTTCGTATCTACTTCAAAATCTCGCCGGTAAGGTGGTATCACTTGCCTGTTGTACGAGGCAGCTAAAACCCCAGGTGATCTGAATTTGGGAGTGTGGGTTGAAGACCACGGGGCCCTTTTCTAAGTCCTGGCATTGCTTCCACTTATTTGTGCCAGGCTCCTGACTTTCATTTGTCCTATCCGACCTCCCTTGGTCAACTCTCGTTATTTTCCAACCCCGACGCTATTAGAGAATTTGAGTCCTAGGGAGTCTTTAATTTCCACGCCCTTCGTGGACTTTGTTTTTCTTTGGCTGGGACATTCATTTTTCGAATTGTCGATTCCCTTCAATTATTTCTCTCTGATTAGTGTTATATAGGGGATAGTTGCCTTGTTGTACTTCCTCTTAAAACAACAATCACCACCACCACCACCTTAATTGTCCGACAAAAGCAGAAATGCGCAAATAAGATTATTATCTAAAATAAGTCTTCACTAACACTAACCAGGAGCGGCGACAATGTGCTTGCATATTTTAGCCAACGTTAGTTTGAAACCTGCAAAATTTACAAAAATCTTCCAGAAGGATCCACAGCATATGGATAAACTTGCTTTCTTAAGGCGTCACTGGCAACAAATGGGAATAAATTAACTCGATGTAAATCTCGTAATTATTTTATTATCAATTGCTCTGTAATTTCTAGAAAAGCACGCTACAGTTCCTAAGAAAGTGCTAAGAGCATCCTTAGATGCAACATCGATGACTCCGCAATTATTGGTGAGAAATTACTTCTTCCTGCAGTCGTATGATGTGTGCGATCATGCATGGAGAAAAGTATGGAGGGAATCTGAACGCTGTCAGGAGACACAGTGACTCGGCGTATTGATGTAAAAAATACAATTATTAACACGCCTTCATGACAGTCCAAAATTCGCCTTGTGAATTTCTGAAAGCACCGATATTGTAAATCGTGCCCAGCTTCTTGTATTTGTTCGCCATTGTCACGAAAATGATATTCATGAGGATTTTTTATTGTGTAAAGCTCTAATAGCAAGGACTACAGGAGAAGGTTATTTCCCTCTTGTGAATTCCTTCTCCGCAGAAAATATTCTTTCATGGACTAATTGCGTTGATATAATTACGTTCACATGGGGCACTCATTTACTGGGACAAAAGAGTGATTCAGAGAAAGAGTAAGAGCTGTTAATTCATTTGTAACAATGACATTCGTAAGACGCCCGCTTTGAAATACTAACAAATATTCTAGTTTGAATTACTACGAAAGGAAACACAGACGTGTGTTGGTAAAGAAATAATATTAGAATGTGTTGGGTATTCAGCCCGAAGGCTGGTTGGATCCTCAACAGGTTCACCATTAGCTGTCACAGATGGTCTAGGTGTCACTGAAGAGGCGTACTAGGGAAATAAGGAGTGAGGTAGTTTCCCGTTGCTTTCCTCACTGAGCCAGAAGTTGCTATTGCACATCAGTCTGCCAAGTCCACTGAAATGCGTGCACCAACTGACCCTATGAGCGACATTTTCACACCATTCGTAGCAGGGACTGGCTGCATAAGGAATAGCATACTAGCGTCACTCATACCTCAGCCACTATCATATTGTCAAAGCCAAGTATAAGGCTGAGACAGATCAATGAATACTCCCATTCCCCAGTTTCGGATCATCTGGAACTGCGGAGAGTGTAATCCTTTAATATAATCCGAATTTTTTTTGATGCATGCATTCTTTTCCTTACTAAAATGTGTTAGTACATTAAACATTACACTTAAGTCTAATAGCTATTTACACCCAATGCATAAATTGTAGTTTTTAATTAATTTAATTATTAATTTATTTTTTATTTTTGTCCTAGATATTAACAGTATTATAGTCTTGGACAACGTGTATCGTTCCATTCATAAGCTGAATTGGTGGTTACTTTCGTGTCTTACAATTATCTACAGAGTTGTCCTACAACTACAACATATATTAATAAAATGAACGAATGAATTGATTGTCTAAATTGATGCATCCATGAACAAGTAAAAAAAATCCTCTTTCTCAGTCACGAAAAATCACCAACTGAGAAGAGAGCTTCATTACTGAATGACAGTTCACATTCAATGTCATATGCAATTTAATTATATATATACATTTTGCTCTCTAAGGAGCACGTAGAACCATTTTTTTTTCTAGGGGCTTTACGTCGCACCGACATGTTTATGGCGACGATGGGATAGGAATGGCCTAGGAGTTGGAAGGAAGCGGCCGTGGCCTTAATTAAGGTACAGCCCCAGCATTTGCCTGGTGTGAAAATTGGAAACCACGGAAAACCATCTTCAGGGCTGCCGACAGTGGGATTCGAACCCCCTATCACCCGGATGCAAGCTCACAGCCGCGCTCCTCTACGCGCACGTCCAACTCGCCCGGTTAACCATTATTTAGCACCAGACTTCTTGTTCTTCTTATCTTCCTCAAACTTCCTCATCCTTTCACTATGGGCTTGTCTTCTCTCTTGTGTGCAAACATTTTTGATTTTCAAGTTCCTGGCTGTTGTTAACGACAACACAAATATGTATCTATTACTACATTTAATATGATATTTAAACCTACTAATAATTATATCCGTTCCCCACGTTATCACCTCCTCTCCCATTTTTCTTTTTGCCGTAGACGTAATACTGTTACGTATTCTAAGACAATCTTGTCTCTTACCTTATTTTTTTCGTTAATGCTAGTTTTAAATTTCTTATTTATTTTTGCCACATGCTTTTTAAAATAGAAAAAGGGCAATTTTTCCCGTTGCAATCAATTTTCAAAAAAATAATTAATGACAATATTTCTGAAATAAAATTATCCAGGTTTTTCACCCTCAGATTACTGTACATGAGACCAATAATATTTCCGAGTTACAATAGTTGTAACATTAATGCTTCAGTGTCATATTTAATCATAATACAAGGTCATGTTTCGTAATGTTATTGACATTTCATGTCCTTTAAGAATACCACTTAGCATTAGTGTAATTAAAGTTTCTGAACTTGCCCTTTTCTTCGACGAGCGCTTTACGTTATTTTAGGATCACACATAAACGTGCACTTTTTAAGTTGCACTAAATATATTCATTATCAGTTAGATGTTTATTATTTCTTAAAAAATATTGACCATCATTTGCTGTCACAGGCCACTTATTATTATTATTGTTATTATTATTATTATTATTATTATTATTATTATTATTATTATTATTATTATTATTGTTATTATTATTATTATTATTTCTTCTATCTCGGCCTTCTATGCACCACGTAAAATAACTTCTGGATGTTTTGTTCCCTTTCCAGATTTTCGACCACTTCAGCTATTCTTCATCCTTTCACTGTGTTCTTTTCTTCGTCCAGACAGTTGCACGCTTTCGGTCTTTTTTTTCTTTCTGAAAACCACAAAACTTTCTCATCCTACTGATAAACATAAGCCTGTTTCGAATTTCTGCTTTCGTAATCGTCTTTTCTTCTAAATCCATTTTCACTTCGATGAACCAGCTTATTTGTATTTTGAGGTTCTTGTTAAAATGGTAACATTTTTGTCAGTCTTTCTGGGTTCATTCGCACCAACTGACAATAAAAAGAAATTCTTCTGTTCCTGAAGGGATCTCATAATTTTTCATCCAAGTACTCCCAAATTTCCTTGGTGTAAGTATCTTCCTAAGTACATTCATTTTCTATTTCTTCAATTCCTCGTGTTTTGTTTAAGACTAAACATTCTACTGCATAACGGTGTTATGGTTTTATGACAATGTTGTAATGTTGGATTTTTGTTTTTACTCTCAGTTATTTATTGTGAATGTCGTTTGTTAATTGGTAAGCCATTTCCACATTTTGAGCTCTAATTTTGTTTACTTCTTTATGTAGGTCCTTTGGCTATATTATTTCTCCTAGACACTCGAATTTATGTATTCACTCTACTTATTTTGCCTTACCTTGTGCTTAGGAATCTTACAATGTTGTTAAGGTTATCAAAAGAAATTTGTAGTCCTGCCTTTTACGCTGTCTCTTTCAAAAGGGTTATTTGTTCAGTTGCTGTTCCGATACTGCGAAAATTAGACAATTAAGTTTAATGTTCAACTTTTTATACCCTAATCTGATTAAACTGGATTCATTTTCTTTCATGTGTAAGGTTCCATTCTCTTATTACCTCCGCGAAAATGTAGTTATAGAGCATTGGGGAAAGGCCATCCATAACTTCGCCGTTCTCCAATTTTGATTTTAAACGGTTCTCAGATTTATACACGGAATTTTATTTTGGACTTTGTTCCTGTTAACGTTTCATTAATGATTGCAAAGGTATTTTTATCTGTGCCAAAATTTTCAAGAATATTGAAGAAAATTTCTTTCTCCACGGTGTCGTAAGCTTGTCTGAAATCTACGAAGGTTGTGGCAACATTTTTGCTTCTAAGACAGTAGTATCTGATGATCAAATTTAAATTCAATTTTTTTTACACGCAGGACCTGCCCTTCCTATATCTCCCATGATATTTAACAAGTTGATTGCTCACTTGCTCTTCTAGACTATTTTGAAGAGCTTTGAAAATAATTTTTAATGTAACAGGCACTAAAGAAATCCGTCTGTAGTTGTTAGCGTCGGCCTTGTTACCTTTCATTTTTGTGTGTAATGGATGTATGAGACCGCATTTCCATTCTTCTGAAATCTTATGTTTTCCAAATTCTTTCTATAATCTTATGAAGTTTTTGAATCATATCATCACTAGCACATTTCCGCGACAATTGAATCTTCTCCCGAGTCTTACTATTTGTAAGGTATTTTATTAAATTCTTCATTTCAGTTCTGTCTAGTGGTTTTGAAAACATATTTTCGGGCTCTATTTTTTCAAAATTTATCACTGTTTTCTTTGACAATTGAGGAACTTCCTGAAGTACTCAACTGATAGTTCACAGTTTTTTTATTATTAATAGCACATTTTCAATTTTCTTTTTTATAACGTGTAGTATATCTAACGGTTGATACTTTGTTAACTTAGTTTTGAAGATTTTATATACATTTAGTATTATTATTATTATTATTATTATTATTATTATTATTATTATTATTATTATTATTATTATTAACAGAAGTTCCTTTGAGCCGAATTTTTGTGCAGTGCAGGAGTAGTGAAAGAGAGGGAAGGGAGAAAAGGAGAGTAGAGGCTGCGCAAGAAATTTTATATTCCAGAAGGGGTGTGTGACATAATATGTTTGAGGAGGAGCCGTATACTTTTGCGCCCTTATAGCCTACATATGTATGTTTGTTGTTTCCTCCCGTCTGATTCACTAATTCCTTCCAGGAAAGGCCGATAGGGCTGGCACGTAACAATATAAAATGGATCGGTCATTGTTTAGGTAATATTAATTCGGTCGAGCGAACAACTTTAGACTGTAATATGCCATTAACCATTGCACCAGTAATCTACTTAAATACTTGCCTTACACGCTCCATCATCAAATATCAGTTTTAACATTCTTCAGTGTTTGTCCCTCCTGCTGGAGGGGTGCGCTGCATGGATTCGTTGTCTCCATTTAGTTCTGTCCTGGGCCATGTCAAGGCGGAGCTTGATACTCTCTAGCT
Source organism: Anabrus simplex (assembly GCF_040414725.1). Lineage (NCBI taxonomy): Eukaryota > Metazoa > Arthropoda > Insecta > Orthoptera > Tettigoniidae > Anabrus > Anabrus simplex. Next base: position 143,828,237 of record NC_090270.1, on the reverse strand, counting down.
CGTTGCGAAGGGCATCGGCCCGTCGCTGTTTTGGTCGTCCTTTTGGTCTCCTACCGACGACTTCTAACATGTAACCCGTCTTCGCGATAGTGTCGGCGTCTGCCCTTAGTACATGTCCAGACCATCGTAGACGACTCTTGCGCATTATTTTCTTGAATCGGTGCATCGCTAAATCTCTCTCTGATGGTTTCATTGGAGATGCGGTACAGTTTAGTGACGCCTGCTGTCCACCTCAGCATCTTAGTCTCCATGACGTCTAGTCGACGCTCTGTCTCAGTCGTAGTCGGCAAACATTCACTGGCATACAGTGCAAGAGGACGGATGACAGTAAGATAGAATTTTGATTTGAGATTACCATTCATCCTCCAGTCGCAAGTGACGCCGGTTGCTGTTCTCCATTTCATCCAGGCTGCAGATATCCTTGCATCGACCTCTTCGACAAGTCGGCCATCATCAGTGATCGAGGAGCCAAGATACTTGAATCTCGTCACTCGCGGCAGGTCCTCACCGTCTACCTGAATGGTTCCCATTGCTTGTGGATCTGACGTCATATATTCAGTCTTATTTTAATTTAGGCGCAGGTCGTATTGCGCCAGCCGATCGCTACATTCTTGGGTTTGGCACTGCAGATCAACCTTGGTCTCAGAGGTCAGTATGACATCATCTGCGTAGATAAGCGTCCATGGCAAAGAACGGTGCAGGTCTGCTGTTACAGTGTCCATCATTAGAATGAACAAGAACGGTGACAGCGCTGAACCTTGGTGAATGCCGACGGTAATGGAAAAGTCACTATATGCTCCTGCGGCGGTCTGAACATAGCTCCGTGTGTCCGCATAAAGCAGCAGGTTATTCTGGTATGCCATGCTCTCGCAGTGCTAGCCATATGAGGTCAAGCGATACGCTATCACAGGCCTTCTCAAGGTCCAGGAAAGCTAGATGGATCGGCTTGTCCTTGTCACGATGCTTTTCAACCAAGATCCGTGCATCATGGATTCCATCGGTTGTGCCACAATTCTCCAAAAATCCAGCTTGGTTTGTAGAAAGCTCAACGATATCACGTATCCTTTATCAAGAACCCATTCGAGTACCTTCATCGCGTGGCACAAACGTCGGATCGGTCGGTAATCAGTACATTCAACAGGGATCTCCATCTTTTTGAAGATGGGTAGGGTGATGCTCCTTTGCCAGTCGGTCGGTGTTCGACCCTCTCTAATGATCTGCTTGAAGAGTCGTGCTAACCATTCTACCGCATCCCCTGCAAACGTTATAAAATGGTATGAGCATGCTTACAAGGGTACCATAAATAAATTGAATTAACTGTTTGACTCTAATATATCTATATATTAAAACAGAAACAAGATCATATAAAATTTTACAAATGAATATTTAAAAATTTGTACAAAAATCAGAGCAGCCCTAATCTAACATAATATTATCCATTTTCTTACCACCTTTAGAACGGATACCTTCTTGCTCCCGTGCCTGGATTTGAAGCCTGATGTTCTGGAACCCCAGAGCCGTCCTCAGTTCGACCTCCCTGTGACGATATGTCTCCAAACTCACACCGTATAATCCTCCCTCGTGCACGATACACCTTGTCACCTCTGACATGGATTTCTATCCAACGTGATGAACATGGTCATATTTACTGAGCTATTCCCACATAGTCCGATAGATTGACGATAGTTCATGTGCGACCGAATTGAGGGAGTTCAAAGGCTATCCTTCACTGTACAACACTGATACAATAAATATATTCACTCAAATTTCACAACTGGCAGCACCGATATACAGGCTACAGTTATGGTGCACAATCAATGAGTACGAACTAAGAGTCACCACAGAATAAGTATCCACCGAACAAAATGAGTAACTTCATGGGTCTTCTGAGTCATAATCAACAATCCCCCTCAGACTAACACTTCCCACGTATGTGTTCGCTATTAGCCTTTTCTACTTCACCCAAAACAAAATCTGTTCCGTTTCATCACTCCACCTTTTCATAATCACGTGCTTAGGTAAATCCAGCATGCCTAATTTTACGTTCTGTGTTCATCACATGCACGTGACGGTTTTATCTCGATATTCATGTCCAGGGTTTTACCCAAGATTACACAACGATTCAGGCTAAGAAAAGGTTTTTTGATATAACTATATATATATACACTGCACCCACCCCCTACCCACTGGGTCTCCGGCGATGAATCTACAGGGTCGTTAACTGGATTATAAATCAAATGGGCATAAAAATTATATAAAAATAAGTTAGCGGCATAAGGGGTAGGATAATACGGGTGCCATATAACTAAAATCGAATGGGAACAATATTTTAAAATATTAAAATCAAAGGGATTATTATCCTTCTGATGGTTGTGGAATCTGATGCAAAATAACCATATTTAATATACATGAATAATTAAACATTTCTCAGTCAACATGTTGAAGATTGTTTCAATATGTCTTGAGGACGAGACTAAGTAACATTCGTGATATAAATCTTTATCATGTCCTCGCATATACGGAATAATAAACTAATAAAATCACTCAAACTATCCCCATTTACACTGGGTACATTTACATAACTTATACACAAGTCTGTGTGAATCCTAACCTAAATCTAACCTGATAATAACATAATAAACCCATACAAAGTAACACGTACTAAACACATCCGACGTAGAATCAAAGCTGGGGCCCTCTGAACCGAAGACCACTGCACTTACCATTCAGATAAGGTGCCGTTCTTCTTACTGTTACTATAACATTGCTCTTTTAATGTATTTATTTCTTTCATTGTATGGAAGCAAGCCAGTCTTCTAACTACGAATAATTCCAAATGCCACACTTCGATATTAATCTACATTATTTTAATATTATATAATGAATTGGTCTCCTTGTTCCAAATACCTCATGGTACTACAATTCACATTCGTCATATTTAATTGCAAATTGCTCTTCCTGCGAAATTCGCAGACATTATAAATAAATTTGGATTAGCTGCTCGTCATTTGCGAACTTCCTGTCTTCTCTCTCTCTCGTTCTGTTCCTTCCCCTTCGTCGATCTGAGTGGTGAAGTCAGCTTGACGTTGTCCTAGAAAAAAGGTTCAACCTCGGATGAATTCGGTGGGTCTTGAGGGTGTTTAAATGCGACAACTCCATGTTGATAACTTCCGCACGTTACAGAACTCCGACGGGACAGAACTGTCACACTGCAGCGTCTCTTAAAATCTATAGCAACTGAATGCGCGTTAAAAAGTTTATTTTATTATTTTTATATAATAATAATAATAATAATAATAATAATAATAATAATAATAATTGAGTGTGTCTATTTCTAGCCTGGTAGGGACCTTGTAAGGTAGACCCAACGGTGAGCGTGTGTGGTATCTACCGCGTAAAGAAAACTACATGTTATTGTAGTGAAGGAGAGAGTTGCACGTGGTGTGTGTTTCAGGGATGTTGGGGACAGAAGAAACTTCCAGTCCTAGAGCCGACGGAATTAACTATTCAAGGTTAAAATATCCGACCCGCGGCTCTCTGAACTGAAGAGCACTACACTGACCATTCAGCCAAGGATCCGCACATTATCATTATCATCGCCATAATCACGAACCTGTGAGCTTCCATTTGGGAGATGGTGAGTTCGAATCCCGCTGTCGGCAGCCGTGAAGGTTTTCCGTTGTTTATCATATTTACACCAGGTAAATACTGGGGCTGTACGTCAATTAAGGCCATGGCCGCTTCCTTCCAAATCCTAGGCCTTTCTTATCCCTTCGTTGCCATAAGACCCATCTGCCTCGGTGCGACTTAAAGCCAATTGCAAAAAATTGCTACTTTCCCAATCCTAGCACTTTTCCTTCCTTGCTTAACCGAAAACCTTTGGTGTGTTAGTGCGACGTTAAACCACTAGCAAATAAATAAATAATTAAATAAATAAATAAATAAATAAATAAATATGAAAGTAAATATGAAAGTAAATAATTAATTAATAGCATCGTTATCTTTGTGTCTTTTGTGTCCACTCTTTTTTTTTTTTTTTTTTTTTACAAAATATAACTTATGATATGGGATTCACACAGTTCATGAGAAACGAATTCTGGTTTTTCAAAATACCATACTAGCTACCTTTTCACATCCTGATATAATTTTTGAGTGCTACAAGTAACAGAAAACAGAAGGAATGACTAAATGAATAAAGAAAGGAAAATTACAAAACTCGAATTGCAAACAATATTTTATAAAATTTGTAACACAGAAAAGTTTAACTTCATGTTAAATATTTATGACGAAAGTACCGGTATTTCAGAAACTCTTAAAAATGGTTCACCCTTCACTTCAAGTCAGGCGTTTCAGCTTCAAGAAGCACATTTTAACACGCAACTCTGTTTCCGAAACGTTGGTTATTTCTTCACTTTTGTTTTCCTGCAGTTTCTCTAATCTCAACGGATTTAAATTGTTGACTTCATACATTTCAGCCATGACTAATTTTCATAGATACTTGAATGACCCAGCAAATCACTGGTTGAGAAACGCTGAGCTCAATATTGGAGTACTTCACTTTATATTTTATTTCTTCCTACATTGTTTATATTGGCCATCCGTCCAGTTCATTCGACTCTTTACGTCATGGCTCCAGTGACTAGTCTGGTGTAAGAACTTCAGGAACTTCAACTAATCAACAGCTGCCTATCATCACAGAATCGTTTCCGTTTTATCACTTTCGTATTATCGCACATACCTTCATCTGAAACACCTTTATTGCTTCTTTTCTCTAATATCGTGACACATTTGTGTAACTGTGTTATTCTTATGCATCCGACAGGCGATATATTTGGTAAATGTGGCTCAAAGAGTTCAAATACAAAAATAAAATGGTATGTCATCATGCTGAAAGTTTTGTTCTATGTATTTGTTTCATATGTGTGTACTTTTATTATCGTTACGTTTAATTTTATAGTTATTCACTAATATTCAAAATAAACACAACTCAAGCTCCAGATTTTCTCAAGATAAATATTGCGGAGCTCTCGTTATAATAACAGAGATAAATGTTCCTATGTTGACTGCCCGAGAAGCTAAAGTTACTGCATTATTTAGACTGCACTGAAAAGTTATGACTTCTGGGCAACGCACATCATCAAATCACTAATGGCCATTTTCTCCTTTGAGAAACTAAAGAACAAAATAATATAATTATTCCATTATATTCCGGATTACACTTTCTATAAGCTTATTCGAGAATGCAGGTTCCATTCTGAAAGTGGGTTTATCACTAGCACACAATACATCTCAGGTATGGTTGTAGTTGCTACTTGGTTTAATTTCTAGCACCGGGAGAGTTGGCTGTGCGGTTAGGGGTGCGCGGCTGTGAGTTTGCATCCGGAAGATGGTGGGTTCAAACCCCATTGTCGGCAGCCCTAAAGGTGGTTTTCAGTGGTTTCCAATTTTCACACTAGGAAAATGCTGGGGCTGTACCTTAATTAAGGCCACGGCCGCTTCATTGCCACTTCTAACCCTTTCCTATCCCCTAGTCGCCATAAGACCTCTCTGTGTCTGTGTGACGTAAAGCAAATTCTAAAATAAAAATAGCAGGAGGACCGATCTTTGTTTATAGCATTTTTATTTAGTGTTATGTAAACGAGGAATAACTTCCTCGTAAGTAGTCTCAAGTAACGCAGCGTTTGTTCGGCAGCAAGGTGCAGCTTCACGTTCGACTTCCAAACAAATGCTGTAAGATGAACCAGGACCCTTTTCCTCACCTTCCAGGACTTCAAAATGTAATGTATATTAGTAAAATTTATGCAGGGTTTTAGTTTTTTCCTCCATATAAAATTAATTTCTTGTTAATTATAAAAAACTTTGAATATTGAATTTTCACGACCGCATTGTAATCGAAACAGACATGCCCCACAACGGGCAACTTAAACGCACTCTACAGTGTACTAGCAGCAGTGCCAGACCTGTAGCTCAGATCCTTTCAAACAGAACAAAGATGGCCTAGGCCACCATAGCTCAATTGGTAGAGCAACCGACGCGAAATCGGGAGGTTGTGGGTTTGGATCCCACTGGTGTCCGGCTGGCCATTTTTGTTCTGTACTTAACATCTCTTCAACACGTACTACATGTACGTAACACGACCTAATACGCTGAAAGTCTGTTTCGATAAAAAAAACTTTGTTTCTCCAGATTAATCTACTTTGAGGAAACATTGCAAAATATCAGAGTCGTGTATGAAAATGAGAATGTTTGGGTATGTATTTACGAGACTCTGATTTTAGTGACAGAAAAATAGGATATGTAGTTGTCGGTATACTTAAAATGATGAAACTATAAGCAAACTTGCTGGCATGTAGAGAGCAGTGAGCAGTGAATCGTATTAAAGTAGCTCGGCCGTATGCATTTACTGAGGGCAAACGGTGTGAGATATGATTTTGTGTTGCTTTTACTTACGGATACAGCGTTTTACATGAACAATTCGCCGTCGCCTTTTGTGTAAGTAATCCAGAACCGATACGCGTAACTTACCTTTTACATGCTCTGCTCAGGGTATGGGCACATTGGTATCGAATGGAAAGAGAATCTTTGTTAAGTCACCAGAGAGGATCAATATATTCAGGAACAAACATCTAGAAATCCCACTACCGCCAACCCCTATAATCACTCCATGAGGGACTTGGCTTGCCACGGTTGTGTGCTGTACTATGCAGATAATTTCGAAAGGTTTAGATCGGTTGTAGATGAACTGGACAAGGAAGATGATTCATCAATAAATAAAAACCTTTTAAAAAACAGCACAAAAAACTAATCATTGTACTTTTCTGCTAAGCCCATATTCTTTTGCATCTTCATAGAAAACCTAGAAGCAGCAATAAACCTCTTGGCAGAGACTCTTAACGAACCGTATAATACTGAAAGAAAGATCAGTTCGGGCACAGGGTCAGAGATGGAAACTCTGAAATAAATAATTTCGCTTGTATGCCTCAGGTAGCCACCGTGAACTGGTAGCCACTGAAAATGTGAGTGTTACTTTTGAAGTATGCCAGAGTGACTTCGAGTGATGTAGAATAGTCTTGTTGACAGTATCGGGCTCTATTCTGGGAGTGGGCGTAATTGGTGAGTATTTGACATTAATTTGCTCCATTATACATCACTAGTTAAATGGTATTTGAAAAATGTATACATACATACATTATCATTATAGACTGTTATAACTTTCAGCGTTCAGTCTGCAAGCCTCTGAGAATTTACTAAACGTCGCCACAATCCTCGATTTGCAACTAGTGTTGTGGCCTCATTTAGTTCTATACCTCTTATCTTTAAATCGTTAGAAACAGAGTCTAACCATCGTCGTCTTGGTCTCCCTCTACTTCTCTTACCCTCCATAACAGAGTCCATTATTCTCCTAGGTAACCTATCCTCCTCCATTCGCCTCACATGACCCCACCACCGAAGCCGGTTTATGCGTACAGCTTCATCCATCGAGTTCATTCTTAAATTAGCCTTTATCTCCTCATTCCGAGTTCCCTCCTGCCATTGTTCCCACCTGTTTGTACCAGCAATCATTCTTGCTACTTTCATGTCTGTTACTTCTAACTTATGAATAAGATATCCTGAGTCCACCCAGCTTTCGCTCCCATAAAGCAAAGTTGGTCTGAAAACAGACCGATGTAAAGATAGTTTCGTCTGGGAGCTGACTTCCTTCTTACAGAATACTGCTGATCGCCACTGCGAGCTCACTGCATTAGCTTTACTACACCTTGATTCAATCTCACTTACTATATTACCATCCTGGGAAAACACACAACCTAAATACTTGAAATTATCGACCTGTTCTAGCTTTGTATCACCAATCTGACATTCAATTCTGTTGGATTTCTTACCTACTGACATCAATTTAGTCTTCGAGAGGCTAATTTTCATACCATACTCATTGCATCTATTTTCAAGTTCCAAGATGTTAGACTGCAGGCTTTCGGCACAGTCTGCCATTAAGACCAAGTCGTCAGCATAGGCCAGGCTGTTTACTACATTTCCACCTAACTGAATCCCTCCCTGCCATTTTATACCTTTCAGCATATGATCCATGTAAACTACAAACAGCAAAGGTGAAAGATTACAGCCTTGTCTAACTCCTGTAAGTACCCTGAACCAAGAACTCATTCTACCATCAATTCTCACTGAAGCCCAATTGTCAACATAAATGCCTTTGATTGATTTTAATAATCTACCTTTAATTCCATAGTCCCCCAGTATAGCGAACATCTTTTCCCTCGGTACCCTGTCATATGCTTTCTCTAGATCTACGAAACATAAACACAACTGCCTATTCCTCTCGTAGCATTTTTCAATTACCTGCCGCATACTGAAAATCTGATCCTGACAGCCTCTCTGCAGTCTGAAACCACACTGGTTTTCATCCAACTTCCTCTCAACGACTGATCGCACCCTCCCTTCCAAGATGCCAGTGAATACTTTGCCTGGTATACTAATCAATGAGATACCTCGATAGTTGTTGCAATCCTTCCTGTTCCCTTGCTTATAGATAGGTGCAATTACTGCTTTTGTCCAATCTGAAGGTACCTTACCAATACTCCACGCTAATTTGACTACTCTATGAAGCCATTTCATCCCTGCCTTCCCACTATACTTCAACATTTCAGGTCTAATTTCATCTATTCCTGCTGCCTTATGACAATGGAGTTTATTTACTATCCTTTCTACTTCCTCAAGCATAATTTCACAAACATCATTTTCCTCCTCCCCATGAGCTTGACTGTTTGCAACACCACCAAGATGATTTCCTTTTACATTGAGAAGATGTTCAAAATATTCCCTCCACCTCTCCAGTGATTCCCTGGGATCTGTTATGAGTTCACCTGACTTACTCAAAACACTGTTCATTTCCTTTTTCCCTCCCTTCCTAAGATTCTTTATTACTGTCCAGAAAGGTTTCCCTGCTGCTTGACCTAGCCTTTCCAGGTTATTACCAAAATCTTCCCATGACTTCTTTTTGGATTCAACAACTATTTGTTTCGCTCTGTTTCTTTCATCTACGTACAAATCCCTGTCTGCCTCGGCCCTTGTTTGGAGCCATTTCTGATAAGCCTTCTTTTTACGTTTACAGGCTGCTCTCACTTCATCATTTTTTGCTAGTTGCTTTTACGTCGCACCGACACAGATAGGTCTTATGGCGACGATGGGACAAGAAAGGGTTAGGAGTGGGAAGGAAGCGGCCGTGGCCTTAATTAAGGTACAGCCCCAGCATTTGCCTGGTGTGAAAATGGGAAACCACGGAAAACCATTTTCAGGGCTGCCGACAGTGGGGTTCGAACCTACTATCTCCCGAATACTGGATACTGGCCGCACTTAAGCGACTGCAGCTATCGATCTCGGTTTTTGAACATTTTATCGAAAGATTTTGTCAATTTTTAACACATCAAACCAAACCAAACCAAACCCCATGGTGCCACAGTTCCGAAGGGTCATGACCTACCAAGCGACCACTGCTCAGCCCGAAGGCGTGCAGATTAAGAGGTGTCACGTGGTCAATACGACGAATCCTCTCGGCCGTTATTATTGGCTTTCTAGACCGGGGCCGCTATCTCATCGTCAGATAGCTCCTCAATTTTAATCACGTATTCTGAGTGGACCTCGAACCAGCCCTTAGATCCAGGTAAAAATCCCTGACCTGGCTGGGAATCGAATCCGGGGTCTCCGGGTAAGAGGCAGGCACGCTACTCCTACACCGCGGGGCCGGCTTAACACATCAAAATGAAATAACTTCAGATTGTTAGTACCTAAGAATCCTTACCCTAATTATCACGCACCTCGATCATATTTAATTATTTCAATGAGTCAATTCTTTTTATTTGCTTTACGCCGCACCGACACAGATAGGTCTTTCATTTCACCACTCAGGGGTACCAGCTGTGTTCAAGTCTTATAAATGTAAATGGAGACAGACTCCTCACTTTTATCCTTCCTGTCTTTTCTCTCTTGATCAAGTCTAGTCTTTACACCCCATCGACAATAATAATTTTTAAAGCCCTAGAGATAATTTTTCCCCTCATTATCATTGCCTTTCTGATTCGTAAGGGGTTGATACTCTTCCTTGATATTAATTATCAGAATGGTTGATAATCTTGTTTCTGTGTCGGAGAAAAGCAACAACCATCATTTACCATAATCAGCACCAGACGAGTGAGGTGGTCTCTAAAGAGTGTGAGACTAAAGTCCTGTTCATTTAGGCAGTAAGTAAGGATAATTTAGATCTAAATAAAGAAGTATTGGGTTATTATTTACTAAATTAATAGTTAAGTTCGCACATCAGCGAGTTAGATTTGATCGTTAGGGACGCTTCTTGTTGGACTCGGCTTCTCAAGGAGACAGCTAATGATCGCAGCCTGATTGCACTTAATAACCATCATTTGTCCACTCCACATCCCATACACTACTCCTTAATTCAGAATAGATTGTATTGTACCACATCTCTTTCTTCCCCCTCACTCTAAATTCATTTCTTGACATGTTTCTTTTTATGAACAATGACAAGATCATTTGCGGCATTGCTCTGGAGACAAGCCCGTGAGAATGCGGCGTGAAGCTAATCAAATGTACTTCCAGTGTACAGCATTCTTTGTTATATAACAGAAATGGTCCATTAAGTCTAAGATGGTAAAAAAAAAGAAGTTCTCTCTGATGTACAATCATATCCTGGCCGATACATTAAGAGGAGTTGGAATGCTATCATCACCAATATCAAAACTGCCAAATCTATGTATTGGCACCTCTAGAACTTGCTTAGTAGGAATGCTGAAATATTTAGATTTGAATTTGACATCTATTGTAACTTCACTGAACCACACATAATTGATCGTCATGGTCTGAATACGAGCCGTGATTATTTTATGTAACCTTTTCAGTGGCAAATTTTATTCACCCTTATGCGTGCGTATTACGGGGCTTTCTGGATGTTTTAGCAGTGGCTGAAAAAACATCGGAAATATTTACAAAGTTAATGAACAATCATGGAGGGAAAACATTAACAATTATTACTTCTAGCCTCTTTCGCCGAAACTGAATAACTGTGTGATCAGTTTCCATATATTCATTCACTGCAAACTCGTTTTCAGTATCGTCATAAAAGCCACACTAATCATCATTGCCGACAATATCTAAAATATTCATGAGCACGTTGAGTGAGTTTATATACTTTAATTACATGGCATAATCCCAAAAATACTACATCATGAATAGATACACGGGCCGTGAACGTCTAAATGATAATATCTAAAATGCTATCCTCTATCATGCTTTCATTGCGTTTGGGTAGAGACACGCAGGAAGGAACTGTCAAAGTTGAACACAAGTAATAGAACTATGGTAAGAATACTGTAAAGTGATTAATCGAATCGACTGTCGTCACCTCAGTGGACTATCTACCTCCGTGTCTTATTAATTAATAATTATTATGCTGGTCTTTGGATAAGGGATCCTGGATTAGAATCCCAGCAGCCGAGTTGGCGATTTTAACCTTCATTAGTTAATTCCTTTGGCCGGAGGACTGGGTTTTTGTGCCATCTTAAAAGTTTACACAGAACAGTAAGATTTGGGGCACAGAGAATCAGGACATTTTACAGCTGAGACTTTTGCACGATATGATGAAGATGAAATGGCGTATGGCTTTTAGTGCCGGGAGTGTCCGAGGACATGTTCAGCTCGCCAGGTGCAGGTCTTTTGATTTGACACCGTAGGCGACCTGCGCGCCGTGATGAGGATGAAATGATGATGAAGACGACACATACACCCAGCCCCTGTGCCAGCGAAATTTACCAATGATGGTTAAAATTCCGGACCCTGCCGGGAATCGAACCGGGGCCCCTGTAACCAAAGGCCAGCTCGCTAACCATTTAGCCATGGAGCCGGACTGCACGATATGATGATGGGTGTATGGTGCGCTATTAGTGACCGACAAATTTTTGGTCCGATATTTTTTCAGGACACGATTACTTCCGACCGTTATATTCACAAAATTCTCGAACCATTACTTGCTGAACTGATTTAAGAAAAAAATATGGTACGTCTATTTCCAGCCGGATGATGTGGTGTCCTATACGACGCGTAGCTCTGTGCGACGGTTGCAGGAAGTGTTCAATGAAGGACAGATCATGAGGAAAAGCTTATATCCACCTTTTTCGCCTGATTTAAGCACATGCGACTTTTATATATGGGGAAAACTAAAAGGAAAAGATTAAAGGAATAATCCTGGAACTTCAAAAGGATTTAAAATCGTAATTAGGAACACTGTGCGTTCCATCGGCGTCCATGAACTGCAGGTTTTTCGAAATCTCATTACAAGCTGTGATGTATCGCAACTCAGATATATCACATTCAATATCTTTTGCAAATGTTGGTGAGTTCAGTTCCATTTACAAGTTTATTTATTTATTTATTTATTTATTTATTTATTTATTTATTTATTTATTTATTTATTTATTTATTTATTTATTTATTTCACTTTCTAACCATACCACTTCTTTCAGACGAATACGTCCGCCCGTCATTGCGGACACTGTGCTCGCTGTAACCGCTTCTCTGTGCTCCTATGCCTCGCTACTCCATTACGAAGTCTTAAATTATACTCTCCGTGTAAGTACATAGCATTAAATAATTACAAACTTTCAAAGAGTGTTTTTAACTTTAAAAAATTACAAAATGTAGAGCCCCCATGCCTCAGGCGGCAGCGCTCAGGCCTCTCACCGCTGGCTCCTTGGTTCAAATTCCGGTCCCTCCAAATGAGATTTGTGCTGGACAAAGCGGAAGTGGGACAGGTTTTTCTCCGGGTACTCCTTTTTCCCCTGCCATCTGTCATTCCACTAACACTCTACAATATCGTTTCATTTCATCTGTCAATCATTAATCATTACCCCTGAGGGGTGAGACAGGCTTCGGCAGCCGGCACAATTCCTACACTCGCCGCTAGATGGAGGCTTCATTCCATTCTTGACCCAGTCGAATGATTACAAACAGGCTGTGGATTTATTAAGAGAAATATTGTAGTGGAGAAAGTCACACTACAGCTCATTACCCTTTTCATATTCTTCACACGAACACTGTTTATAATTGCTCACTGATTTCGCCAGTATCATTATTTTCTGGAGTGCTAAAAGTTACACGTTCGTAGAAACTATGGTTCTTTTACCATTAATTACCACACATTTTTCAGAAGTAAATCCATATCCTCCTTTCCTTCAGCATGATTTATGTGAATTAATGGAACGTGTTCCGAATCTTCTGGCAATCTCTCTCTATCTTTCAACAAAGTAGACCTACTGTAGTTATTGACCACAATTATCGTTATAGTGCAGTTCTACTCCTTAGTCAAATTTTTCTTGATACAGGGTCGGGGAAAAATCTTTCTTCAGCTTTTCCCAGTTATTTCTGGGATCACTGGAACAATCAAGGCTCATTTTAGATTTGGCCGTATGCACTTTCTGACACCCACGCAATTCTTGAGATGAAAATCTCAACCCAGGATCACCCGAATCAAACCTGAGCCTTCCGGGTGGGAAGTCAGTAGCTAAACCACTGACCTAATTACGCCCCCTACAATTATCATAAAATAAATTTGAGGATTTTGCTGTACGTATGAAACCTGATTTACATTTTATTTTTGGAATTTAATGGCCTTACGATGACTTTTTCGTTAGTGTTTATTTAAAGATATTACGTACCGCTTTTTTTACAATTTGTTTTACGTCGCGCTAACACAGATAGAGCTTATGGGGACGATGGGATAGGAAAGTACTAGGAGTGGGAAGGAAGCGGCCGCGGCCTTAATTAATATACAGCCCCAGCACTTACCTGGTGTGAAAATGGGAAACCACGGAAAACCATATTCAGGGCTGTCGACAGTGGGGTTCGAACCCACAATCTGCTGAATGCAAGCTCATAGCTGCGCGCCCCTAACCGCACGGCCAACTCGTCCGGTAGATATTACATTAACCAAATTTCAATCTACTCCGAACACTCTAAGAGGAGAAGATTTTGACAAAGTAATAATGTACAGCATCAATTGTTACGTAATATAAATGATCAGTTAAGATGGTAAAAAGCCCAATGTGCAATCATATCTTCGCCGATACATCAATGTAAGTCAGTATGGTTGAATGTTTTCTCAGTTCCATCTCAACTCTTCCGGAAGCACTGTATTCAGGGATAAATACGGTTTCCACAAACATCTTCAACTTCCTATTTCATTTTATTTCACGAATGATGCGAAACTCTTGTACCATTTCTATATTCTGATACTGACTTGTGACATTCTTATTTAATGAAAACGTGAAATATGCTGTGTTTTGAATGAAAACAGATTTGCATAGGAAGAGGTATGATGTTTCAAGGACGGATTACACATCGCTAATAGGCAAAGAAATAAAAGAAAGAAAGCGCCCGTGTTGTCCGTTATGTCATTTCTGAACTTTTGTGGACATGATGTTTGAGCGATCCCATTAATACCGCATTCAAATATCGTGAAATGTCACCTAGAACCTGAACGGTTGTATAAATAACTGTTTTAATTAATTTTCTGAGCACAATATCTAAATGTACATGTTTCTCCACATTTCAGAGAGTTAGAACGTATATATTGCAGAAATTATGAGGTTTCGAGCGTTAGATAGACATTTGAAAATGATTACCTTTGTTAGATGGAAGTGTTTACAAATATTATTTCTGACCAAAACTTCTGTGTCTCGATTGCTCTACATGTTTATATCTTTCAACCTTACGTTGAAATAGGGTGAATTACGGCAGTATTCTCGCATTAACCTCGAAATCCTAAATGGCGCTAAAGAAGTCTGTCCCGTGTCTCTAATTTTGCTCAGTGGATAAGTTTTTCGCCAATGCATGACGTAAAGGAAGCCATGAACCTTCTGTGTGAACGATGGCTGACAATATATGAAGCAATATTAAGGTAAAAATTATTGGCATGCCCAAAGTGACATCTTGTAATTAAATGATCGCATTAATTCGAATATTGTGAAGATATAGATTCTGATATTTTCTGGTTGACTTTAATCTCAGAAAATGTAACTGTTATATGTGAGTTAGGTTATTTAGCCCAAAGGTATCCACGAAATGTCACTGTGATATTTGTCCCAAATGGAACATAATAATTGCTTTTACACAAATAAAGTCTAAAATCTGCGATAAATTAAGAAATAACACAAAATATTTTATTTGTGGAGAATAATATGTATACATAATTTACTACGTTGCAACTACTTTTGGTGCTACGTCGTATGTGTTTTGTTTGTCTAATACTTTTGTGTGTGATGTCTGAGCTCACTGAAGTTCTTTGGTTTCGTTTTATTGTTTTTTTTTCTCAGTCGTTGTAATTTGAAGGGCTGTGACATCACTTCACTTGTCAATTCACGGTAGTGCTGTAAAGGAAGAAAGAAAAAATGGCATCATTTCCTGAATTGTATCGCGATTCACAAGATTTAATTGGCGACAAAAAGCTATGGCCAATGTACATTAGAAGAATTCTGTGGACTAGTCAACTGAAATACAGAGATAGACTACCGCTGAGAGTGTGGTTTTTTTTTTCTTTTTGGAAAATGGTTGTCCTATGGACTTTTACATAGAAATTGTGAAAGGTTGTAGATGAAAGTCTAACGTCTTAACTCAAACAAATTAGCAAAATTTATAGGAATATGGAAATGGTTGGAGAAATGTGTCGAAAAAAAAAAAGGATGGATATTTTGAAAGTATAACATATTATGATATATCGTTAGGGCGAGTTGTAGGCTTGTGCCCTAACTGATTCATTAAGTGATTTCTTGATCCAAGGATCATGCTATTTTCCTTTAAACAAAACAAATATTTATTGGTCCAGGGATCATGCTATTTTTCTTTCAACAAAGTCATTTTTGTGTCACGTTAAAGAACTCAATAACATCTTGAATGCTCTTGACCTCCGTGTTGCTGTTTGAACTGCCGCGCTAGTCATACGGACAAAGATAATGAGAATTCACAGACATAGCACTCCCATTCGCCGGTGTTAGCCCTGGACCTGAAGAAAGAAATAAAAAACGGTACGAGCAGCGGAATACAACATAAATCAGTCCTGTCTACAGCCCGTAAGTACGTATACGTATTTCTCTAGTAACGACGGTATTTCTTAATTTAACGCACATTTTTCACTTTTTTCTCTAAAAGCAATTATTAGAGTGACCTTTCGTGGATACCTTTGGTCTACATAACCTGTGAGTTAATCACGTGTAACGAATACCGAAAATTAAAAAATACCCATGTGTGGTAGATTGAGAAATTGTTACGTCTTGGACTGCTTTTTGTGCGAGTGTGGTATCTTTATGTACAATGTTTCGAATGAATCAATTAACATTACGGCGAGTGGATGCTAAGGCTTATGTTTCCTTTAACATTGATCTATTCTCCTCAACATGACACTACAGCCCCGAAGGTCCATGGCCTATCAAGCAACTGCTGCTCATCCCGAATGCCTGCAGATTACGAGGTGTTGTTTTGATAGAACAATGAATCTTCTCGCCCTTAATTCTTGGGGATCTAGACCAGGGCAAATATTTCACCGTCAGATAACTCTTCAATTATAATCACGTAGGCTGAGTGGACTTCGAACCAGCCCTCAGATCCAGGTAAAATTCCATGACCTGGTCGGGAATCGAAACAGTGCTCTCCGGATAAGAGGCAGGCACGCTACTACTACTACTACTACTACTACTACTACTACTACTACTACTACTACTACACCGCAGGACCGGCAATATTTTAAGGTTAATAATAATTTAACGTCTCTTCGTTTGCTGTAGACTTTGAGAAACGCTCGTAAGTATATATGACAGTTACCCTACGGGATCAAGTATAAAGCGACATTAATCTTTGTAGGGAGATTTTACAACAGGATGCCCTTCCTGACGTCAACATCACTAGAGGAGTTAATGACATTATATGATAGTAGGAAGGCAGAGGGTGAAACCAGGTGCCGGCACATAGCCTACTCCTATCGAATAGCACCAAGGGGTCTGCCCAAGGCTTGACGTCACTATTCGATGGACGAATCACCATCAATAGCGTAATTTGCCCTCACACCATATGAACACTGCTGAGAGTTTTAGAATTGAATTCAGGTTTTTTGGCACGCAATCTAGTGACTGGGAATTATATACCACCACATCCCCTACCCTGCCGGCCGACATTTTGATGGTGAGCTCGAACTGATTAACGACAGTCTCAGACGGTCTCGACGCCTTAAAGATCATGGCCACCAGGTGGCCATGCAAGACGCTGGTGTGCCGAAATTTTGTCCCGCGGGAGTTCTTTAACGTTTTGAAAGCCAACTACACGATGTTATCGTATCTCAGCACCTCGAAATGGCCTACGTTAACTGGGATCGAGCCCACATCTAATGAACAGAAGAAATACAGTACAGCAAAGAGATTTCGTCATTAGTTGCAGCAGTATGTAATGTTATAAAAAAACATCATGAACGACGAGATAACAATAATCTGTTGTTTTATCACTGGTCTACGCACATGGGACTTTAACAATGGATTTTTCCACGTCAGACTGGAGGTCCCATTGTTATAATAATAATAATAATAATAATAATAATAATAATAATAATAATAATAATAATAATAATAATAATAATAATAATAATAATAATAATAATAATAACGTTGGTTTTATGTCCTACTAACTACATTTTATGGTTTTCGGGAACGCCGAATGCCAGAATTTTGTACCTCAGGAGTTCTTTTACCTGCCTTTAAATCTACCGACACGAGGGTGTCGTTTTTGTCCACCTTCAAATACAGTACCACGGGTCTGAGTCAGAATGAAACCTGCCAAGTTCGACTCAGAAAGCCAATGTCCTTTAGCCCAAGCTTAGCTCCCATTGCTATGATTACGATCGTGTAAGACTGCAAGTTAGATTTTCATATAATTTATTTTGAATGTTTTGAATTAAGAAATCTTTGTTCCTGTTGGGTGTTGTTAATCTAGATGTCAACTTACCATCCCTATATGACCTCCGTCTCAAGATCAGGAAGACTGAATAAACTAATCCAAGTGATGGCACCATCGATGTCAGGAATGAAATTACCGAGCTCGATAGCTGCAGTCGCTTAAGTGCGGCCAGTATCCAGTATTCGGGAGATAGTAGGTTCGAACCCCACTGTCGGCAGCCCTGAAAATTGTTTTCCGTGGTTTCCCATTTTCACACCGGGCAAATGCTGGGGCTGTACCTTAATTAAGGCCACGGCCGCTTCCTTCCCACTCCTAGCCCTTTCCAGTCCCATCGTCGCCATAAGACCTATCTGTGTCGGTGCGACGTAAAGCAACTAGCAAAAAAACCAAAAAAAACGGAATGACATTTTAGCAAAAGCAGAAGATATACCTTGCTAACAATATTGGATATAGAAAGATGGATCTACCTAATAGTAGAGTAAATATTAATAAATACCAATGAAGGTACACAGAGTCGAATTTTGTTCCATATTTTTGTCAGAATGAGCGGCTCAGACGATAGAGAGCTGGCCTTCTGAGCTCAAGGTGGCAGGTCCGATCCCGATGGGTCTCGCCTGCAGAGTGACTGCAGAATTATCAGTGAAGTACGAGCTAGGATAAATTCAACGTGGGTGCGATTAAGGGGTGTCACTGACGTACTTTGTGAAAAAAGAATGCCTCTCCGCTTAAAGTCGAAGATACCGAAAGTCCAGTTACGCTATGTGGACCTGATTACCAGCCGTCCAACAAAAGCACTGAACACAAGTTTTACACCATGGAGATGCGAATACTCTGGTGGTCGATGGGCACCTCTTAATCCACCACATCAAACATGACGCATTTCGGCAGCAAATGGGGACCACTCCAGGCATGGAGAAAATGTGGTAAAGGTGCCTCCGATAGTAGGGCCATGTTCTATGTGCAGTACCTGGCACAGTTGCCAACCTCGCCTTCCACTTTGATGTCAACACTGATCGCCCACCTAGGCGACTAAAAAAATGCACTGTCTAGACATAGTCAAAGCGGATATGAAGGACGTCGGTTTGAGGCCAAACGACGTCCAAGACCGTGTAAATTGGCGTTTAGCGACACGAAGAGCAGACCCTGCACCTGCGGTACAACGCTACGTAGAAGATATAGAGCATTCGAACATCTTCCTATTTCAAACCGAACACGATGATAAAATTACTGCTATCTCGGCCACTCCACTAATGGTTGTGACATAGCTATATAATGGAATTCAGAAATGCTATTCTTGGCTTAACTAGGACAAGTAAAAGTGGAGTCATTACGAGTGAAAATGCATGTCACAATCGTGCGGTTCATTTATCACAATGTTATTGTGTAGCCTGCCTTGTTATCCCAGAGTGTGGCCAGCCATACATCATGGGACCGAGGATTATCAACAGATAATCTGGTCGAGATGTTGTCATTCCGCCTCATTCATCATGGGGTACATATTCCAGACCGGACGAAATTGTAAGCTCCGTCATACTACCCCCACTCCCCACCAGGGTGAAAGTCAAATGTAACAATGAATGTTTGTCCATTGAGATGAGTTGCCTACTATAGAGGAAATGTAATTTCTATTTTGTTAGAAGAGAAATCAGACACATGTGATTAAAATCCGTGAGTGTACTTCTAGTAAGTTGAAAAATATACACGCCATATTTCGGGTAAGAAGAGTTCGCTAGTGGTTTTACGTCCCATCGACACAGATAAGACCTATGGCAACGGTGGGATAGGAAAGGCCTAGGAGTTGGAATGAAGCGGCCATGACGGTAATTAAGGTACAGCCCCAGCATTTGCCTGGTGTGAAAATGGAAAACCACAGAAAACTATCTTCAGGGCTGCGAACAGTGGGATTAGAACCCACTATCTCACGGATGCAAGCTCACAGCTGCGCTCTCCTAACCGCACGGCCAACTCGCCCGGTGGTGAGAAGAGTAAGCTGGGGTGCGTCTTTTTTTTTCACCATTCAGCGTAAACAATACAGTTTTCCTCAAGTGATCTCCAGCCTTTCTTTTACCCTTTCTCCGGGAGAACAAGAGCAGTATTTACTGATTTTTTTTCCAAGTTTCTTTACGTCACACCAACACAGATAGGTTTATGGCAACGATGAAAGAGGAAAGGCCTAGAGGTGGGAAGGAAGCGACCGTGGCCTTAATTAAGGTTCCACGGAAAACCATCTTCAGGGCTGCCGACAGTGTGATTCGAACCAACTATCTCCGGAATACAAGCTCACAGCTGTGCACCACTAACAACACGGCCATCTCGCTTGGTGCAACACGTAATAATAGATACCACAGTTCCTTCATTTTACAGTATTCTATACAGAGTGATTTTTTTGCTAGTGTTGTAACGTCATACTAACGTATCGAAGGTTTTCGGTGACTGAAGGATGGGAAGGTGGTAGGATTGGAACGGTAGCATTCGTGGCCTTAATTAAGGTAAATCCCCAGCATTTGCGTGATGTGAAAATGGGAAACTACTGAAAACCCGTTACAGTGTTGCCGACGGTGGGATGCAAACCCACCATCTCCTGAATGCAAAACTCACAGCTATCCGACTCACAGCGCTTGGCCAACCCGGTCGGTCAGACTGAAAGACAATGTGAAAGTATCTGTGATCATGTGGAATAGCAGATAATGGTATTTGCAAGACATCCGTGGAAAAACATTTTCTTTTTTAATTTTTCAGACATACTGGTGCGTTATAAAAAAAGATTTATGCAAGGTAATACAATAGGTTATGATCTAATTGTGAGTGTGTGGAATACAGAAGAAATGCCTGAAGACTGGCGCAAAGGCATCATATGCCCAATATACAAGAAAGGGGATAAGTTGGTATGTAGCAATTATAGAGGGATCACACTGCTGTGTACAGTATATAAGCTGTTCACCTCCAATTTGAAGAAGAGACTAGAATCCCTGGCGGAAGAAATTCTAGGAGAATACCAGGGAGGGTTCCGGAAGGGATGATCCACTATTGATCAGATATTTACTGTGAAACAAGTGTTGGAGAAGTGTTGGGAACGGGGCATACATGTGGTACAGATTTTTATCGACTTTCAACAAGCATACGACTCCATTGACAGGGATAAATTAATGGAGATATTAAGAGAGTTCAAGATACCAGAAAAGCTGGTGAGACTGGTGGAATTGACTATGAGAAATACGATGGTGGGAGTGAAAATTCAGACTGAAGTAGGCAGCTTCTTCTAAGTGAATCAGGGATTGAAGCAAGGAGATGGATTATCACCAATTCTATTTAACCTGGCACTAGAATAGGTGATTAGAAAGTTAAGGGTGGACACCAGTGGAACACTTCTATACAAAACAGCTCAACTAGTTGGATATGCTGATGACATAAATTTGATGGGAAGAACAACAAGGACAGTTAAAGAAGCATTTGAAAACTTGAGTAGAGAAGGCAAAGATATTGGACTTCAGATCAATGAACAAAAGACGAAGGTAATGGTGCAGGCTCGGAGAAGGAAGTATACAAATGACCAACTTGTCCCTGAAGGATACAAAGTGGAGGTGGTGCATGAATTTAAATACCTTGGTGTACATCTAAGCAACAAGAATGAGGAAATGGTGGAAATACAGGCAAGAATTCAAGCTGCCAACAGAGCATACTTTGCAGTACTACCACTTTTCAGAAGCAAAAATATAAACCAGAGCTTAAAAGTTATGCTATACAAAACCCTCATTCGCAGTATAGTGATGTATGGAAGTGATACGTGGACCCTCCCAAAGAAAGCCGTGGAGAAGATAGATTCCTTCGAAAGGAAAATCCTGAGGAGGATTTATGCGTACAAGGGGAATGGAGAATTAGATATAACAATGAACTATATTCCCTGCATAGGGAGGCACCCCTGTCGCATGCCATTCGAAGTAAGAGACTTAAATGGGCAGGTCATCTAATTAGGATGGAAGAACACCGAATCCCAAAGAAGGTATTCCTAGGAGACTTTGGAGGAGGAAGGCCTGTGTGAAGGCCACGTAACAGATGGGAAGATGGTGTACATCAGGACACAGCACATATCCTCAAGATCCGGAATTGGAGAGTAGCTGCACGAGATCGACAAGTTTGGTGGAGAGCAACTGGGGAGGCTATGACCCGAAAACGGGCCGTCGCGCCATAGGTAAGGTAAGGTAAGGTAATACGATAGGTAAGAACACGCACGCAGTTCACTGGCTTACTTTTGTATGCTGTGAGTGACTCCATTCGTAAGGGTAAGTTACTTGTTGTGACAAACACAACAAACATTATATGGATGATAGAGCAGTAGAGTGAATCATAAGCACACAAACTGATTATTCAACTTGATGGTCACAACACCGAACGCAGACACGGGTACCATGGTTGTTTGTCAGAAGATCACTTCTGAACAGTGAGTACGTATGCATTTACAAACACTCGCCACGCATGCGGCGTAAAGTAAAACGGCACACATTTAGTTCCATTCTTCCAGAAAATAACAGGACATTGGCAGCTGTACCATACTGTAGCACCGATGTCAAAGCTCCAAAACATCAAAGACTGGACTTGCATCAACAACATCGAACAACTCTTCAAGTTCGTAAAGATAGGGGTGCTTTCTTCAGGGTGATCGCCAACGTCTGGGGGACTGGATATGACACTTGAAGAAGAAGAAGAAGAAGAAGAAGA
The DNA here is from genome assembly GCF_040414725.1 of Anabrus simplex. Classification (NCBI taxonomy): domain Eukaryota; kingdom Metazoa; phylum Arthropoda; class Insecta; order Orthoptera; family Tettigoniidae; genus Anabrus; species Anabrus simplex. The sequence goes on along the minus strand of NC_090270.1, from coordinate 143,805,509 downwards.
AGAAGAAAGCCGAGCTGAGTGGCTCAGACGGTTAAGGCGCTGACCTTCTGACCCCAACTTGGCAGGTTCAATTCTGGCTCAGTCCGGTGGTAGTTGAAGGTGCTCAAATACGTCAGCCTCGTGTCGGTAGATTCACTGGCACGTAAAAGTACTCCTGTGGTACTAAATTCCGGCACCTCGGCGTCTTCGAAAACAAAAAATATAGTTAGTGGGACGTAAAGCCAATAACATTACTTGAATAATAAGAAGAATTGGCATCAACGCAAGTCCTAAGCGGCCTCTTTGCTGTTATACCGGTAGTCAGCTCAAGAACTGAGAAAATATCCTTGCGCATGGGCTTTTAGATGGCCAAAGAGACCAGTCTAAATCGACACGCTCTGCCGTAATTGTGGCACGTCAAACCGCTTTGCTTTTCGACGTTTGTGTTAGATAATCATTGCCTAATGCCCTTCAATGATTTCGATGTTTTCTTCAATGGAGTTACCATTTTGCTGTAAGTATCTGAACTTCCTCAATTTGAATGAGCTGTGCCAGGACTCTCTGGTACCATACGCTGTTGTTACTCTAAGAATTATTCTAAGACAGCACTGGTGGAAATTTTCTAGACAGTTTTAGTATTTTCTGTAAGTAGTCGAAGTTCTGCATCCATAAGCAAGTGTTGGTGATGCTGTGGCATTATAAACATATATCTCGGTCTGGACTCTTGTAGTCATTTTTTACGATGGCCTCTTTCAGGAAACGACGAACGCCGCACTAGTGCATCTAAGGCGATATTGTATTTCAACGTTTACCTTTTGTCGAGAGGTACCTTCCCAGGTTAGGAAACTGTTCGATAATCTGCTTGGTTTCACCATTGATTGTGATGGAAGGTTACTGTCTCAGAGTTGGGTGCAGGTTGGTAAAGAAATTGTGTTAACACGAATATGTCTTAAGGCTAGGGATCATCCGAAAATTCACCTGACGTGACGTGACGTGACGTGACGCGATGCGACAAAACGTGTAACGGAAGTGAGGTCATAAGATGTTTTACCTAGCAACAGTGATCTTGAGAAGTGCACGGGCTGTAGATTTGTATAGAAAGTGTGTTGGAATAGAAGGCACTAATTTAAGATGCGTGGTGTACTACCACGGCCAACTAAATCTACGCTGTATCAAGTCGGCCGTGGTAGTACGAATATTCAGATCGTCCGGAAGGATGTGGGTGCGAATCCCCGTCAGGGAGTCGAAAAATTTAAGAAACGAGATTTCCACTTCCGGAGGTGCACATGGCCCTGAGGTTCACTCAGCCTACACCAAAAATGAGTACCAGGTTAATTCCTGGGGGCAAAGGCGGCCGGGCGTAGAGCTAACCACTCTACCCTATCAAGTGCCGAGGTTACGAATAGTGGAAGCCTCTACCTTCCACCCCTCTATGGGCCTTCTTGGCCTGTACGGAGATGACTTTGCTTTTTTTTTTGCTTCCCTCTCATCGCTCACACTGTTTAGTCTATGTCTTATGCCTTGCAATCATCTGAAATTAGTAGCCGTTGATGTTTTACTTAGTAACGGTGACCCTGAAAGATGCTCGGGCTGTAGATTTGTATAACAAAGATCCTCTGTACACATGTCTGTGAAATAATACAAATAAACCGGTCATTATCAATATTTGAGTTCCATTTATTGAAAGACATGTTAATGATCATTAGCTTTTCGCAAAGGGAAAAGCTTACAGTTTCGTGTAACATTTCTCTTGATACTTAATTTTGTACTAATCATCCCATTATTAAAAGCAATCAAAGGCATTTATGTTGACAATTGGGCTTCAGTGAGAATTGATGGTAGAATGAGTTCTTGGTTCAGGGTACTTACAGGGGTTAGACAAGGCTGTAATCTTTCACCTTTGCTGTTCGTAGGTTACATGGATCATTTGCTGAAAGGTATAAAATGGCAGGGAGGGATTCAGTTAGGTGGAAATGTAATAAGCAGTTTGGCCTATGCTGACGACTTGGTCTTAATGGCAGACTGTGCCGAAAGCCTGTAGTCTAATATCTTGGAACTTGAAAATAGGTGCAATGAGTATGGTATGAAAATTAGCCTCTCGAAGACTAAATTGATGTCAGTAGGTAAGAAATTCAACAGAATTGAATATCAGATTGGTGAAACAAAGCTAGAACAGGTCGATAATTTCAAGTATTTAGGTTGTGTATTCTCCCAGGATGGTAATATAGTAAGTGAGATTGAATCAAGGTGTCATAAAGCTAATGCAGTGAGCTCACAGTTGCGATCAACAGTATTCTGTAAGAAGGAAGTCAGCTCCCAGACGAAACTATCTTTACATCGGTCTGTTTTCAGACAAACTTTGCTTTACGGGAGCGAACGCTGGGTGGACTCAGGATATCTTATTCATAAGTTAGAAGTAACAGACATGAAAGTATCAAGAATGATTGCTGGTACAAATAGGTGGGAAAAATGGCAGGAGGGTACTCGGAATGAGGAGATAAAGGCTAATTTAGGAATGAACTCGGTGGATGAAGCTGTACGCATAAACCGGCTTCGGTGGTGGGGTAATGTGAGGCGAATGGAGCAGGATAGGTTACCTAGGAGAATAATGGACTCTGCTATGGAGGGTAAGAGAAGTAGAAGTAGACCAAGACGACGATGGTTAGACTCGGTTTCTAATGGTTTAAAGATAAGAGGTATAGAACTAAATGAGGCCACAACACTAGTTGCAAATCGAGGATTGTGGCGACGTTTAATAAATTCACAGAGGCTTGCAGACTGAACGCTTAAAGGCATAACAGTCTATAATGATAATGTATGTATGTATGTATGTATGTACGTATGTATGTATCATCCCACCCAAACTGAATCTCTCCGAATGAAGAAGGTTTAGTTCTAGTTTCAGAAGACGAAATACGATATTTGCTTTCCTCACTATCATCGAGGGAAAAGACTGGAATGTATTGCAAACGTAAATAATAATTTTCAAAGGAAGGCTCACAGTCCCTCATTTTCTCTCTGGTAAAACCGTAAACTGGAGTACGACCTCAAACAAGTACATTATCATTTTTTTAATGTTAAGCTGGTTTGGACACGAGCATGTAAGAGAAATCCTGCGGAACGAAATATCCGGCACCTCGTAAATACAGTTATTAGTTTGTAAATCCAGTAGCATTATTTGATTTGTCCGGCTATTATTTCCATCTTTTCTCAATATCACAAATTTTGCCTTAGAGAATTATTTATTAAATTTTTAGTTGAAGTAAAGAAGCATAATGACTTCTGGGCTACAAAAAAAAAAAAAATAATAATCGTATGGCCTCAGCTACCGTGTGCAGACATTTCAAATTGACGCCATTTGGCTGTCTGCTCGTCAATTTTGACGTTCCGTTTTACTCAAGGCCCACTAGATGGCAGACTGAGTAAACCGAAACTCTCTTTGGCGTCTATGGCTGAGATTAATTTTGTCGGGTAAACACCAAATGTGTCACCAGAGATCTTTTACATGCCGACATCGTACGACATGGGGTGTCGAATGGACTTGTTTCCGCTACTGACTCCATCATTTTCCGCCTGAAAAATTGAGTCTGTTCCTCTCTTAAAATCACCCCCCATATCGTCTATTAGAAAGGAAGATACTTTGTATCCAGGTATTCTTGTTAATTCTGGAAGTTTTCGTTTTATTTCTTCATTTATTTTCATATCACTGTTTTCGTCTCATCAGAGTTTCAGGTCTTATTTATGGATTCCAGTAATCTGAAATCTTCAGTTTTCATTGACGCACAGACTTGTTTTTTGTTTTTAGAATTTGTTTTACGTCACGACGGCACAGATAGGTCTTATGATGATGGAAAAAGGAAAAAGGAAAAAGCTAGGAGTGGGAAGGAATCGGTCGTAGCCTTAATTAAGGTACAGCCAAAGACCGAGGGGTTCGAACCCTGTATCTCCCGGATGCAAGCTCACAGCTGCGCGCCCCTAAAGGCAGGGCCAACTAGCCCGTTAAGAACAGAATTGCTTGTCAGGTTATTGTAATATAAAGGGAAGAATATTTAAGCACAATCACTCAAAAAAAAAAAAAAGCAAAGCAAAGTCACCTTCGTACAGGCCATGAAGGCCCTTGGAGGAGTGGAAGGTAAAGGTTTCCACCATTGTTAACCTCGGCACGTGATGAGGTAGAGTGGTTAGCTCTACACCCGGCCGTCTTTGCCCCCAGGAAGTAACCTGGTACTCATTTTTGGTGTAGGCTGGGTGAACCTCAGGGCCATATGCACCTCCGGAAGTGGAAATCTCGTTTCTTGAATTTTACGACTTCCTGACGGGGATTCGGACCCACGTCCTTCCGGGCGAACCGAGCACGCCTTTACCGCCTCGGCCAGGCAGCCCCTTCAATAACTCAATCGCCGGGCTGAGTGGCTCAGACGGTTAAGGCGCTGGCCTTCTGACCCCAAGTTGGCAGGTTCGATCCTGGCTCAGTCCGGTGGTATTTGAAGGTGCTGAAATACGTCAGCCTCGTGTCGGTAGCTTTACTGGCACGTAAAAGAACTCCTGTGGGACTAAATTCCGGCACCTCGGCGTCTCCGAAAACCGTAAAAGAGTAGTTAGTGGGACGTAAAACAAATAACGTCACTATTAATAACTCAATCTTGGCTAAAATTAACTTACATCGTCCTGCACTCAGCTTTACAATAATATGAACCTCCAGTAAGACAATTTAACTTGGTCTAAGATGTACTGAACAGAACTTCAATGTAATTATACAGGCTTGTTCACGCCAATCATTTTATATATTGAGGGTTTTCAAGAACACCTTCGAGAAATCAATTGGAGATGTTTTGAAACCTTCAATAAGATTCCACAGGTGACAACATTCCTACAGTGGAATTCTCTTTCGATTTTACCCCACGGTGTCTTTCTAAACCTCCCTCTAATATTTCGACCACCCACAGATACGGTGTGAAGGGACCAAGAACAAGCTGAGTTCAACAGCTGCTATAAGCACTTCCGAGAAGTGGATAACAATAGTACAGATTCACTTTCTTAACACGGCAAGGGGCCCCAGGTTATAAGTAATGCCTGACAAAGATGCATTCCATTCTCATTTCAGATCAAAGTAATTTGATTTCATGTCTCTATTAAGTGTCTCGGGTCATTTCTTCAGCAACCTGCTCTCCGCTCACGCCGGCGGCGCGGCGCAAGAATTACATTGTTACATACCAATAAATAAACGGGAAGTTGATTTCTAAAGCAACTGAGAGAGACATTACAAAAGAAGTATTTCAGGGAAACGTCTTTTGTGATTGCCGAGACGTAAGTAGCCGCAAAAGTTATAAAGACGATAATGCAGAACTGGTATGAATCGACAGATCTGCTATTATACTGTGACCAGGAAGACTACTTCTTTACTTACCACATTCAAGGGAAGGAAACCGTTCTTCGCAAGTAATCTTAATCGTATACAAAGCGTAACCAACTGGATTTAGGAGAGATGATGATCAACTAACCGGAAAGTATTCATGTCTGATGTGGCTGTAAGTTCATTGATATTACATCTCATTTCAGATATTATAGTAGAAACAGACAATACTCATTCTTGACATAACGTGAAAGGTACAATTGTAAAGAGAGTTCATGGTACGGTTACCGGACTTTTAAATTAAAATTACGGGAAATTGTGCAGATCTACCCCAACAGATTATCATCAACATGTAGTTATCTAGAAGTGTTTTGTTCTTAACTATAGGGGTACTGCACCTTTACACTATCGCAAGGAGAAGATTTGATCAGTACCGGTATATTACGTCCTCTGATCATGTACCCTGATGTTCAAGGTTGTACATTGTGTAGTGGATCGCTTTGGTGGTAGCATCTAGAAATTCCAGTAAGTATCCTGATATCTCTACTTGGAAGAAAATATTCTGTAATGTGTGTCCTCCCCAATCACCTACTTTTGACAGGGCATTGTGGCGCTCACGTTTGCTTCCTCTAAACCTGGCGATCTGTAGCTCTAACGTTAGCCTCGTGGAAAGATTTGCCCACTACGCGTTGCATCTGATCCACCCATCTTCTTCATGGTCTCTTACCATTAACTTCTCCCTCCACCACAAGCTTCTCCAGGGTGTTTATTCTTCTGGCGATGTGTCCGAAGCACCGGAGGTAAGCCTGGCTGAACAGCTCGAGACGCCTAGTCTGGATGCCTGGTTTTTCCAGAGAATTCATCGAAGGACTTGCATATCGAAGCTCTCTATTTTCCTCCTCTCTACCTGTTGGGCAGCCCATATCTCAGCTGCATAGTTGGCTATGGGGAATATGAGGTAATGAGTTTGTTATTTGTAACTATACTACTACAATATTTATTATTCATTTCAATTATTATTTACAGTGTTTGGAGATGAATTCACAAACTATTACGGAATTGGCCAAACAATCCTGCGGAAAAGTAAATTGCAATATTGTTTAGAAGTGCAACATAAATATAGTACAAGCAGCAGTTTTTCCAGTGTATAATAATTATATTAAAAACAAGCAAATGTACCCGTGCTTCGCTACGGTATTCTACACTCATGCTCAGAAATTAAGGATAATGCTGATACATGGTGAAACAACGCTATGGTGGGCGGTTTTCGGTTTTAAATCACCTCTGAGTATGACCAAGTGGTGCATTTGACCTGCGGTCGTCGCACGGTGATGCTGGCAGCAGTCCAAATACGCAGAGGTGTGTTGGTGCATGTCAGAATACGGTGCAGCGAGTAAGTGTGCAGATGTTTTCAGACGTGCTAATGGTAACTGTGTGGTGAAAATGGCTCAACGAATACATATTGATGACGTTGTGAGGGGTAGAATAATAGGGCGACTGGAGGCTGGTCAAACACAGCAGGTCGTAGAATGGCCCTGCGTGTTTCACAAAGTGTGATCTCGAGATTATGACAACGATTCCAGCAGACAGGAAACGTGTCCAAGCGCTACAGTACGGGACGTCCGCAGTGTACAACACCACAAGAAGACCGATATCTCACCATTAGTGCCCGCAGACGGCCACGGATTACTGCAAGTAGCCTTGCTCGGGACCTTGCCACAGCCACTGGAACAGTTGTCTACAGACACACAGTCTACAGACGACTGAACAGACATGGTTTATTCGCCGGGAGACCTGCAAGGTGCATTCCACTGACCCCTGTTCACAGGAGAGCCCGTAAAGCCTGGTGTCAAGAACACAGTATATGGTCATTGGAACAGTGGTCCCATGTTATGTTCTCGGACGAGTCCAGGTATAGTCTGAACAGTGATTCTCGCCGGATTCTCATCTGGTGTGAACCAGGAACCGGATAACAACCCCGTAATGTCCTTGAAAGGGACCTGTATGGAGGTAGTGGTTTGATGGTGTGGAGTGGGATTATGATTGGTGCACATACACCCCTACATGTCTTTGATAGAGGAACTGTAACAGGTCAGGTGTATCGGGACGTCATTTTGCACCAGTATGTCCGCCTTTTCAGGGGTGCAGTGGGTCCCACCTTCCTCCTGATGGATGATAACGCACGGCCCCACCGAGCTGCCATCGTGGAGGAGTACCGTGAAACAGAAGATATCAGGCGGATGGAGTGGCCTGCCTGTTCTCCAGACCTAAACACCATCGGGCACGTCTGGGATGCTCTCGGTCGACGTATCGCTGCAAATCTTCAAACCCCTAGGACACTTCAGGTGCTCCGACAGGCACTGGTGCAAGAATGGGAGGCTATACCCCAGCAGCTGCTCGACCACCTGATCCAGAGTATGCCAACCCGTTGTGCAGCCTGCGTACGTGTGCATGATGATCATATCCCATATTGATGTCGGGGTACATGCGCAGGAAATAGTGTCGTTTTGTAGCACATGTGTTTTGGGACGGTTTTCTCAACTTATCACCAATAGCATGGACTTACAGATATGTTTCGTTTGTATTCATTATGTGCCTGTGCTATTTGCGCCAGTTTTGTGTAGTGCCAAGTTGTGTGGCACCACAATCTGCAATTATCCTTAATTTATGAGCATGAGTGTACATTGTATACGAATGTCGAAGTAAATACTGTACGTGCAGTAAATAAGATTGCTTCAAAATTGCATGTCTCTTGGCGTTATCCGAGAAATAGCATGGGGAGGTCCCCATACGTTGTTTCCAATGTAAAGTGTGGGTTGCCGAGTTGTGATGATAACGGCAGGCTTACATGCCTACTGCCATTCACAATCGAGTTGGAAAGTTTACGTTTTAATTGCAGGCCCATTGCCTACTGCGCGCTCACAATCGATTTGGGGAATTTTCGTTACAATGGCAGACTGTCTTTTCTACTTCCAAACAGATTATAGCTGAGGAGTTTTTATTATAATGGCAGGCAACTACCCTACTACCACTCAAAATTGAGTTGTGCAGTTATCATTATAATGACAGGCCGTTTTCCTGCTGCCAGCCAGCTTACTTCCAATTCACACAGAGTTAGTGAGTTTCCATGAAAATAGCAGGCCACTGTGCCTAATGCTAGTCAGATTTTAGATGGTAAAATTTGTTTATAATGGCGGGCACCCGCGTCTACAGCCAAACGCAATCCGGTAGGGGAGTTTTGAACAAAACTGCATGCTCCCTTGCCTTCTGCAAGTCAAATCAAGAAGGTAGGCCCTCCTTACTAATGCCAGTTACACAGCAGTTGGAGAAGGACTCCATTCCTACTGCCAGTCAAAGTCGGTGTGGGCAGTGCTGATTACAATAGCAGACACACCCTTCCTCGATCGCTATAAACCGACATCAGTGATATGTATAGAGTGACATACGAAAGTATATGCAGGTTTACAATATTGCAGACCTTCATTTACAGATTAATTGCTGCTAAACGGTACGTCACATTGACGAAGGATTGTACCATAACACGCAGTATTTGGCGGCCTAAATGGGTGGCCCTATGATATTTTCTCGCATCTCAAATATTCATGGGTCATATTGGCTTAGGAACGTGGAATAGGGTGAAAATCGAGAAATACAGACGAAATTAACGTATAAGGGATATAGATACGAGGAAAAGTCATAAGACCAAGGTAGAAGATCACTCCAAATTAAACGGAGATTGTGTCATCCGTCATGTGATAAGGTACCTCGAAACGAAGGTCTGCACCATCATTCGAATCACCTCCTTATTTCGATATTCCTTGGGGATAAAAGTGAAAAATTTAAAGATCTTGGAAGTTATCCGTCCGTTACAGGCTAAAACGTGTAATTTTGCCAAATTTCAATTTTCTTGCTTGTCTGGCAGATTATACCGCAATCCGGATTTGGGTGAGGGGAGTAAAAATTACTACTTTCAGGAAACTACACCAAAATATGCAGATGGTCATTATTACTCATCAAACGGGTAGCTGTACGAAAATTTCACCTGAATAGTAAATATACGGGCACACACAGTCGTTACTATTTTATTTATATAGATAGATAAGGAATCTGCTCCACGTGTATATTTTGAGGAAGTGCAAAATCACGGTTTCGGTTTTGTACAAACCCCCGATCGGTTCAGGGATTAGGTACGATATTTGCCCTGAAACCTGCCCAAGAACAAGTGGATTATAAATATGAAGTTTGGTGGAAATATTTCCAGTAGTTTTCAAGTTATAGGAAGATAGACAAACAGACCAACAAACAAACAGATACCAAAGCTAAACAATACGCAGATGGTCATTATTACACCTGACACAGATAACTGTACGCGAATTTCGCCAAAATAGTCAATGTACAGACACGCGATCGTTACGATTTTATTTATATAGATGTGTCATGCTTCTACTGTTTGATTAATATTGCTAATTTAGCCTATTCTACTCAACTTCAGACTCATCTGGAACAACATTCGGATGATTATGTATGTTGCAGTTCGATTTGCACTTATTCAGAGTGGGCGAGTTGGTCGTGCGGTTAGGGGCGCGCAGCTGTGAGCTTGCATCCAGGAGATAGTGGGTTCGAACCCCGCTGTCGGGAACCCTGAAAATGGTTTTCCGTGATTTCCCATCTTAACACCAGGCAAATGCTGGGGCTGTTCCTTCATTCAGGCCACGGCCGCTTCCTTCTCACTCCTAGGCCTTTCCTATCCCATCTTCGCTATAAGACCTATCTGTGTCGCTGCGACGTTAAGCAAATTTCAAAGCAAACAAAATTGCACTTATTCAGAAACTTCACATTAGTAAAAGATAACTTTATGAATTATTTACAAGTTATGTTGGTGTTTTTAACCGTTTAATGATATTTTCAAAATAAAATAAAATGGGTATACGTATTTCTATAATAATTTCGTGTGGCTATTTCTAGCCGAGTGCAGCCCTTGTAAGACAGACCCTCCGATGAGGGTGGGTGGCATCTGCCATGTGTAGGTACCTGCGTGTTACTGTGGTGGAGGATAGTGTTATGTGTGGTGTGTGAGTTGCAGGGATGTTGGGGACAATACAAACACCCAGCCCCCGAGCCATTCTAATTAACCAAAGAAGGTTAAAATCCCCGACTCTGCCGGGAATCGAACCCGGGACTCTCTGAACCGAAGGCCAGTACGCTGGCCATTCAGCCAACCAGTCGGACTACATGTTCGTAACACGACCGCACTTAAGGACACACGGAAGTAAAAGGAAGTGAAAAAAGGCAAAATTTAACAATTTAATCAGTTCTGACATTGGGATTTCGGACACACACTGTCGGTATTTGGAAAAGAAACGCGTACTTCGATCACTTATGCTACCAATATTTCTGTCCATAAAAAGTAATGAAACCCTCATCACGAGAGAATTTTCTTGAATACGTACGACGGGAGATTAAAGATTAGGCCTATGTAGGTGACGTAGGGTAGAATTAGGTACCTAAATACCCGAGAACTGGTAACCTATTTCGAGGGAAGTTGGAGGGACCTCTTGAAAATTTCTCCGATAGCATTGGAATGTATCGACTTTTCAAACTTCAGGATTTAAATCTAAGCTTGTTTTTTCTTGCCGGCCCTGTGGTGTAATGGTAGCGTGACTGCCTTTTACTCGGAAGCTCCGGGTTCGATTTCCTGCCAGGTCAGAGATTTTTACCTGGATCTGAGGGCTGGTTCGAGGTCCGCTCAGCCTACGTGATTAGAATTGACGGTGAGATAGCGGCCCCGGTCTAGAAAGCCAATAATAACGGCCGAGAAGAATCGTCGTGCTGACCACACGACACATCGTAATCTGCAGGCCTTCGGACTGAGCAGCGGACGCTTGGTATGCCAAGGCCCTTCAGGGCTGTAGTGCTATGGGGGGTAGTTGATTTTTCTTTTGTTATGTCTTTACATTCTATGTTCCTGACCTTGTAGGCCTAAGCACAAGCTACTAATTCAATAATTAATGAATTAATGTTATATGTTTTACGTCCCACTAACGACTTCTATGGTTTCCGGAGATTAATAAGTGCCGGAATTTTGCCCCGCAGGACTTCCTTAACGGGCTGCTTGTTGTACCTATACGAGGCTGATACATTTGAGTACCTACAAATACTATACGATTGAACTGGCACTGACTCACTAATTGGGCTTAGAAAGCCAGTGTTCTGCCATCCGAGCTATTCAGCTAGGCTGACAAATAATAATAATAATAATAATAATAATAATAATAATAATAATAATAATAATAATAATAATACGTTACTTTGAGTTAAGTCTCATAGGTAACTTGGGTTTTAATGAAGATGTACGAAGGCCATCCGGAAAGTGGTATCCGTTTGCGCAATAAAGACACAGGAGTAAATATTAACAAATATACACATTTTTATTGGAAAGAGCATACTTTACACTGCTTCTCCACATAATCTCCAAGCAAATTTAGGCATTTGTCATAACGTGGGACGAGTTTTTGTATTCCAGCGTCATAGTCTTCCGCCGCCAGCGTATTGAGATACGTAGCCACGGCTCGTTTAATTTCTTCATGGCTGTCAAATCTTTTTCCCGCCAGAAAGTCTTTAAGCTTCGTAAAGAGATGAAAATCCGAAGGGGCCTAGTCCGGGATATACGGGAGATGGTCGAAGGTTTCCCACTTGAATTGCTGCAAAAGTTGTTATGTTATCGCAGCTGCATGAGGCGTGGCATGAGAATGACGCCTGTAGACAATAGACCTCGCCGTCGATTTTGTATTGCCCGCCGTAATTTCTTTAATGTTTCACAATACGCATTAGCATCAATTGTGTCTCCACGGGCCATAAAATCAATGAGCAGTACACCTCGGCGATCCCAGAAAACGGTTGCCATGAGTTTCCTGGTGGACAGAACTGTCTTGAATTTTTTTTGGTTTGGTTGGTGAATGAGCATGATGCCACTCCATTGACTGTCGTTTACTCTCAGGTGATGCATAACAAACCCATGTTTCGTCCCCAGTAATGATGCGAGTCAGGAAAGAGTCTCCTTCATCGGAACAACGTCCCAGAAACGTGAGTGCTGCAGCCATACGCTTGGTTTTGTGCTCCTCTGTAAGCATGCGAGGGACCCACCTTGCACTGATTTTTGAATAATGCGGATGGTCTTTGACAATTTCATGAACAATTATTCAAGACACGTTAGGAAAATGTTCACAGAGTTTATCACTTGTGACGCACCGATCGTTCCTCACGCATTCGTCTACTGCGCTCAGCAGTTGGTCTGTAATGACAGATGGTCTCTCTGAATGCTCCTCATCGTGTGTATTCCCCCTCCCCAGGTTGAAACTGCGACACCAGCGCCGAACAGACGACTCGTCCATCACATTGTCTCCATACACCTCCGTTAATTGGCGATGAATATCACAAGGTCGAATGTTTCGTGCATTAAGAAATTTAATCACGGCCCTCACTTCACAACCGGCGGGGTTCTCAATTTGTTTAAACATTTTAAACGATCACAGACACAACACAGGCAATGCTAGCGTCACGCAACCTCGCACAGAGCAGGCAGACAATCCACTGACGCGGTCTGACCTTGCCCAGCGGCTACCCGAGTCGTCAGCGCTTCATGCGGCGCTAATGGGTACTACTTTCCGGATGGCCCTCGTAGGATTGAACCTAATGTTCAAGGCAGCTTACTCATTCAATCATCTAGCTAGAGGACTTAACTAATGAAGGATGAACTCCCCGACCAGGCTAGGATTCAACCAAAGGACATCATGGTAATCAGATAGACATGGAACTGGACAGTAACCTAAACAAGCCTTGACCACAAGCAATATTGCTGAACGTTTTAAATCTTATGGAATTCGGTGTTTAATAAGACGTTAGGTTTTAGCTTGTATAGTCTATTTGTTGTTCCAATCTGTCTTGCTAGTTCCCTGTTGATAACATTGTTGTGGCTAATAAGTCGACAAGCGGTATCATTGGTTTTACCGAGCCCACTACATCACTGTATAATGTAAGTGTGAACTAGGATGAGTTGTGAAGGTGTTACAACAGAGGGTTCGCGTGGCTGTCAGGTGTCAGCCAACAGACATCGGCCGGCAACCTCTTTGGATCTCGCCTGCTCTTCTCGGGAAAATAAATTACGGAGCCCACGCAATGAGGTGTACCAACCGAGGAACGCTAACTCACTCAAGAGGAGGAGTGACGGATTACACAGATTTCTCATACTCAAACTTGTACTGTGAAGGGAATTAATGGAATTGTGTGTATGTTTGAAAATTAACCCGAAGCGCCCAAGATAGCACGCGTGGTGTAAAGTGCTCATTATTATTTTGAAACAACATGTTAGAGAGACATTGACTGATTTTTAGGTAGTGGTAACTTATAGGCCATCATCTAGCTCCCTGGCAGTGTAGGTCCATTCGTTTAATAGGATCCCGAGTTCGATTCCCAGTCGGGATCTGAATTTTAGTCGTATATGATAAATTCCTCTGGATCATAGACTGGGCGTTTGCGTTTGCTTTAATTATGAAGTCTTACTTTGTACACAACACTAACAAGCAACACATAAATATGCAATAGTGAATATATGGCTCCTCATTGGGCAATCAGCCCTAAAACTAGGCTTTAAAGCTGCACATGATGTTAAATCCAAGAAAATGGGAATGTCTGATTTGAAAGTATAAAAGACCTTTTGCGCTCAAGTTGGCAGCTTTGATCCTGGCTCAGTCCGGCGATGTTTGAAGGCGCTCAGATATGTCACCCTCGTGTCGGTAGATTTAATAGCACGTAAAAGAACTCCTGCGGGACAAAATTTTGGCACATCGCCGTCTCCCAAAACCGTAGAAGTAATTAGTGGTACGTAATACCAATACTAGTAAAAATTTAAAATTACGATTCCCGATTTGGTTAACGTTGCGACGCAGATAGGTCTTTAGGCAACGATGGGATAGTACACGAATAGGATTGGAAAAGATGCAAAGGTGACCTCAATTCATCTACATGGTATCAAACTGGGAAAGTATGGAAAACTATCTTCAGGGCTGCCAACAGTGGGGTTCGAACCCACTATCTTCCAAATGTAATCTGGCAGCTACGTGACTCAAACCATACAGCCACTAACTCGGTAAAAAATACAATCTAGAAAAAGATAGATGACTGTTGGTGCCTGAGTTCAAAGGGTGATTTTGGTTTCAAGGGATAAACCCTTCGGAGCAGCATCCTTTCTTAATATCAACGGAAGTAGACAATGGAAGATTTCCAATATTTGAAAGTGAGGTTTTACGGGACAAAACAGTTGCATGTAAATAATAATAATAATAATAATAATAATAATAATAATAATAATAATGATAATAATAATAATAATAATAATAATAATAATAATGGCGTATGATCTCGGGAGGCCTGATGCAAGTCTTTCGAGTGATAGCCATGGGCAACCTGTGCGGATGAGCCTCTACCTGTAATGAAATATAATAACAACTTAAAGAAAAAGGTTTTTTTCCTAGTGGCTTTACGTCGCACCGACACAGATAGGTTTTATGGCGACGATGGGATAGGAAAGGCCTAGGAGTTGAAGGAAGCGGTCATAACCTTAATTAAGGTACAGTCCCAGCATTTTCCTGATGTGAAAATGGGAAACCACGGAATCTTCAGAGCTGCCGACAGTGGGATTCGAACCCACTATCTACCGGATGCAAGCTCACAGCCGCACGCCCCTAACCGCACGGCCAACTCGCCGGGTGGGAAAAATTATTGAAATGCTGTAAAACCGAATGTATCACTACGTCTAGCAAATAATTTTCATTGGAAAGATGAAAAAACTTACCAGTTGTAAGTGGAAGTAATGCCGGACCCATCTGCGTCCTACAGTCGCAACACTTAGTATCAATCCCAGCTCAGGCAGATGATATATGAAAATTTTGTAATATGCCACCGTTGTTTCAGAAGATACGTAAATTAGTCCCTTTTTCTGATGCGGGGTCGGGGATGAGATGCGATGAAATAATATGTCAAGTTTCTTTTACGGCCGGATGCCCTTCCTGTCGCCTACCTTAACTGAGGAGCTAATAAAGATGAAATTAATGATGGTGAATGGAATTGAGTAAGAAGGTGGAAGGAATCGCCTGTGTTCTATGAATAGGAACTATCCCGGCATTTGATTGAATGGGAAAATTGGAAACTACAGAAAACCAGTCTAAAGACAAGCGGTGGTGGTGTTCGAACCCACTCATCGCTCGAATGCAGAGTTTGGCTCCATATCTGTAGCGCGTTAACACGCGCAGCCACTCCGCTCTGTTTCTTTCTTCAGAAAATACATCTACACGTGAACGAATTTATTCCAACGAGACAAAGTTGCGGCACGCTGGCATCTCTGAAAACCAGAAAAGTTATAAATGAGATGGAAGACCAATAATATTTTCATCATTATTATACGGCTGTGTGGCTGAATAGTTACCATGCTCGCCTTTGCTCCTAGGGGTTTCGAGTTCAAGTCCCCTCTGGGTCGGCGATTTTAACCTTCATTGTTTAGTTTCTCTGGCTTGGGGACTGGGTGTTTATGTCATCTTTAGCATTTGATTTCATCCTAGGTACGGGACCATCCGCAAAGGTTGCCCATGAGCCATGAACACGAAAGACCTCGAGGCTATACGACATTTTTATTATCATTGTAAATGTATTTATTAAATAACACAAGATGAGATACTATGAGAGAAAGCCGTCAACCAAAACAGCAAAAGGGGTAGGTCTTAGAATCATAGATATAGCACGTATGACTTCCCAAAAATAGGAACTTTGGTAGACAGAGGTGAAAATGACAGATAATGTATGCCCTGGACACCACAATACAGCTAACGTAGTAAGTGATCACGAGATGACAGAAAAGAAAGACCATAATTGGACATGTCTACTTGACAGTCGAAGCAGCGCCAGATCAGATCTCGGCAATGAGGATGACATGTGCTATTTCCGACCCTACGGCAAGAGAGGGAAATTATGAACCCATGGTGGGAGAGAACATATTTATCACACAACTAACCACCACAGCAAACACACAATAATGAATACATGATTCCAGACAGAGTTGGATTATGTAGGGCACTCAGTCGTAAAAATAGCCTTGATCCACTAGAAAAAGACCGGGAATAAAGAATGGAATCAGAGTGGCATTATTTAATGCTCATATTTATCATACGTAGCAGAATTGTCTATATTTCTCAAAATCAGCTGTTTCCATGCCCCTCACGAAGACTCAGCTGACAAATATTATTAATTTTTTTACAATGAGCTTTATTTCGCATCGACATAAGTAGATCTTACGGCGTCTATGGGAGATGAAAGGTCTAGAAGTAGGAAGGAAGCGGCCGTGGCCTTTGCCTGGTGTGAAAATGGGAAACAACGTAATAAATATTATTTCAGGTCAAGAGAACTAGAACCGTGCAACATCACATGACTTTTCCAGTTTTTAAAAATTCATTTTACAACTCAAGTAGTGCTAACGTTGATTTAATCTCAAACCATGATACGATCAAGAAAAAACTAAAAAGACTAACGTTTGTAAATTATAGATATTGGACATAAATGGTACTCTTTCCTTCCCTCCTTAATTGATTTTAGTAACATTTAATATGGTTAATTGTACGAATTCATATACATTTTTAATATTATTGTACTGTATACGTCATGTTTATATTTTGTGACTTACACACTTTTACCTGTGGTTATAATGCACGTATATTTATTTTTGTCGAGGATGTATTTTGCTGCATAATTGTGCCTATGTCCTTTCACATTTAGGACAAATAAATATAATATATTCACATATTTGTGTTACCCTTAAAGTACTAAATTAATGTGAAAGAATATAAACTGTTATATACCACAGTTTCACCACCTGATAATGAAGGAAAGTCTCTGAATCGCGTGGTGGAGTAAATACAGTAATTGAATACAACTTAGGACTTGTAACAGTTTATATTGTTTCATAAAGAATGAAATCACAGTCACGGATGAGGCCCACATAACAACCAGATTATGTTTCACTAATTAATTAATATATACACCAACCAATCTGTCAATAAACGTGTTCATACGAGCAATCAGATGGAATTTGTTCTGAAATATGTTATATATTTTGAATATTTCCATCCATTAAGATAGCAGTGGATTTTATTCATTACTGCTCGTCAAATATGTATGTGGCATTGAGCGATCGCTGCTTTTACTTCATTTGTGAATTTGGTTTGTGGAGATGGACACTGGTGATATTCATTAGGACTGACTGACATTGCAGAATCAAATTACGGAAGTTTACCTTTACCTCGCTAATTGAAGGGAGCGATGGATTGAATTTTGACGCCTCCTGTGCTACTGTGCATAACGTGCATGTCTGGCGAAGGGCGTGAGAAATTATGACTGACAGGAAAGTATTGAATCTGAAAAGTTCTAGAGTAGGGCTCATGTTCGTGATATACCTTGTTAAAACCCGAACGCACGTAACATGCAATGCATTTTCAATAATATCTTGCTATGTAGTGGATAACTCCTCAGAGAAGGATTACAGCGGGGAAAGTAACAAAAAACAGTGACGAATACTCTCCTGGTTAGTCTTATTTATATTGAATATTCATTATTATTTTATTCATAAAAAGGAAATATTTGGAAAAATGCACTTAAAACAATGAACAGAATGTTATGCTGCCAATAGAATGAAGATTGTATTGAAAAGAATGTATCCTTCTACTTAATAATAATTTACATAAAAGGAGCGGAACACATGTCTCCCACTTTGCAGTAAAGTTCACTGGTCTATTGCATGATGGTCATTAAAGTATTAATTAAGAAATTAGCCAATGTTATGATTTCTGTGATTACAAAGTATAAAAGGAAACAAATTTGCTTTAATTCCAAGCGAACACTATAATGTAACACATCCTTCTTTAATAAAGTCCAAAGGGTGCATGATGGAAGTGTCCGACTCGTTGGCTGAACGGTCAGCGTACTGGTCTTCGGTTCAGAGGGTCCCGGGGTTCGATTCCCGGCCGGGTCGAGGATTTTAACCTTAATTGGTCAATTCCAATGGCACGGGGGCTGGGTGTATGTGCTGTCTTCATCATCATTTCATCTTCATAACGACGCGCAGGTCGCCTACAGGTGTCAAATAGAAAGACCTGCACCTGGCGAGCCGAACCCGTCCTGGGATATCCCGGCACTAAAAGCCATACGACATTTCATTTCATGATGGAAGTCACCTGAAATTTTATTACAGGTGCTGCTCAGGGAGAATCTGGTTCACCATTTTCCAACCATAATGTGCCTTATAACTGCAGGGATCTAAAATCCTCGGTAACATAAATAATTACACCAAATGACCAACCTTCGACTAATACGAAACTCCATTCTCAACCTCCTCGAAACCTGCTATGCGGGATAGTACTACATGCAGGGGAGCATTCCACTTACGCTGAAGGTGCACTTATGGAACAGTGATCGACTGACAATGTACAAGTTCTCGAACACAAGCACGACTGAACCTAATTGACATACAGAGGTTTATCTACACCTTGTAGGTAACCTCTATGCTTTTAGAATGAATTTAAATAATATAATTTGTTACACATTTTCCTAAATATTGCTTTTCACTTTCCTAACATATTAGAACTGTATACGTTTATTGATAAGGTGTGATCTGAACAAAATTTCGGTTCCGTGGCTAAATGGTTAACATATAGGATTTTGGTCCAGAGGGTCCAGGGTTGAAAATTTTAACATTCACTGGTTAATTTCGATGACTTGGGGGCTGGGTGTGTGTGTGCCTTGTTCATAATTAGAATTCATCATAGGTAGGGCCCAATCCATACAGACGCGCAGGTCGCTTGTACGACGTGAACTCGAAAGACCTGCATCAGGCCTCTTCGGAGGCCATGCGTCATTATTATTATTATTATTATTATTATTATTATTATTATTATTATTATTATTATTATTACCAGAAAAATTGTTCGTTAAAAATATTTTTTTTGTAGTGATGGGACGAGATATACAAAGTCTGGCGCTGATTCTTCTGTAGAAAATTCCGTTAAGCTTTTCTGTCACGAAGTGTTCAGTACTTGATTAGAACTATTTTAAATGTTTGCCTAAATTGCTGTGGCTTCGAGTAGAACAACTGAACTTTCGTTTCGTTACTGTATTGTATGCTAATTCGTGTGAACACTCGGATTATGAAGGTTGGTTTCCTATACTAGGAGTACAGAAACTTCAAATAAATATATATTTTTTAGAGAGTTGTCCAGTTGTCCAGCAACAATACTTAGTACTAACTTTAAACTTGTATTATTGCTGGGCTGAGTGGCTCAGAGGGTTGAGGCGCTGGCCTTCTGACCCACACTTGCCAGGTTCGATCCTGGCTCAATCCGGTGGTATTTGGAGGTGCTCAAATACGTCAGCCTCGTGTCGGTAGACTTACTGGCATGTAAAAGAACTCCTGCGGGATTGAATTCCGGCAGCTCAGCGTCTACGAAAACTGTAAAAGTAATCAGTGGGACGTAAAGCAAATATCAATATTATTTATTGAATTTGAACTTGTATTATTTAACAAGCAGGATTGAAGTGGTTGTGGTGGTGGTAGTGATAGTGATTATTGTTTTAAGATAAAGTAGAACTGGGTAATAATCCTCTATTAACACTAACAGGAGGGAGAAAAAGGAATGGATCCGTTACTTCGACAAGTGAATATGCCGGGCAAAGAAGGACAAGGCTCCCTGTGCCTTGAATGCAGTAATACTGTCGAAGTCGGGAAAGAACAAGAGTTGATCAAGGGAAGTTGGATGGGATAGATGAAATTAAGTATTCTTGCATAAGTAAGTGGAAGCAATGCCAGGACTCAGCTAAGGGCCCCGTTGTCGCCAACCCACGCTCCCAAGTTAAGAGCCCCGGAGGCCCTTTCAGACGTCTCTTGCGGCAGACAGGTTGTACCAAAGATGTATTCAGCCACCCTCTCTCACATGAGATGCAGGATTAATGTACTGACTTCAAACTAGGACACTGGAATATAGTTAATTAACCTCGTTCTTATAATTTATAAAAAGCCATTTCTCGCTTCCTTAATAATAGGAATGATGACTTCGATTCTCAAGCTCTCAAATGGGATACTTGTATAAAGTCTACTGTTGACAGTCTCAGTAGATTTCTAATAAGTAACATCCACTAGCAAATTCATACACGAGGAATAGGAAAACATATTCGTTGTTTAAGGGATACAACTCGCCCGCCATTAATGAAGGTTTTTTTATTTAGCGTATAGTGTTTATTGCTGGAACTGTCCGAGTATATGTTTGGCTCACTAGCCGCAGGTCTTTCTATTTGACGCCCATGAGTGCCTGCGCATTTAGGTGAGGGATGATGATTTGGTAGGGAGAGGGTGAAACCCCGGTGTCGACACATAACTTACTGCCGTCAAATAATACCAAGGCTTTACGTCTGTATCTGGTGGATGAATTCGCATCAACAGCAATTTATGCCCACACTCCATCCGAACAATGCGGATAGGTTCGGAATTGAATCAAGGCTTTTGGCACGCAATCTAGTGATTAAAAATTGTATACCATCACCCACTACCTTCCCTATCCAGCCGGTCAACATTCCGATGGTGAAAACATTTTTCTCCAACAGAACTAGAACCGGTTAACCGAGGTATCAGACAAGATTTAGGTTTTTCGTTTAAAAATTGCTTTACATCGCACAGACACAGGTAGCTCTTACGGCGACGATGGGATAGGAAAGGAATAGGAGTGAGAAGGAAGCGGCCTTGGCCTCAATTAAGATCGATCCTCAGCATGTACCTGATGTGAAAATGGGAAACTACGGAAAAAGCATCTTCATGTCTACCGACAGTGAGGTTCGAATCGACTATCACCCGAATGCAAGCTCACAGCCGCACGACACCAATCATGGCCAGCAGGCGGGCCCTAAATGATGATGATTTTCCCAGAAGAGTCATATTAAGGAAATATAACCGCAGCAGTTTCAATTATTCCTGGCTGTTATTTTTTACCATTAGTCAGATGGTTTCAAATTTTATGTTAGTACATTCAGAAACTGTAATGTATAAGCCACGAACCTACTACGCTGGCGTAGCTGGGGGAGAGGTGATACTCCCACGTGGCGCGTTCCAGGTGGCGGATACGGGGGTCCTAACCGGTTTGCTGGCGGACTTGAGGGAAATAAAATACCTCTCGCGGACCAAACACACTACCCCCTGTGGATGGGGGACGCAGATGAAGAATACACCCACGGTAACTCCTGCCTGTCGTGAGAGGCGACTAAAAGGGGCGACCAAGGGATGATTGAATTAGAACCATGAAACTACTTTTGATTCGTACCATCGCGCGGGGAACACCATGGGTTGCGTATACTTGCGAGTAGTACCACTAAATTACGTACGAAATAGGTTTGTGATTAGTAGCAGTAAAGAGGCTGGCCTGGAGAATTCCAGTACCCGTGCGTCGTACCATGTGAGCAACACCGCGTGTCTGGGCGTAGCCTGTGAGTTGTACCGCTATATGAGCGGCACCGTGGGTCTGCGTTGCCTGTGATTAGTACCCGCTATGTGAGGAACACTATGGGAATACTGGCGCCCGTGATTAGTACACCTAGGTGGGGAACCTTATCGGTTTGCGTTGGCTGTGAGTGGCGCCATTGTGTGAGAAACACCATAGGTCTGCGTTCCCTGTACGAAGTACAATACTTGTGAGTAGTACAATCTTGTGTGAAACACCGTGAGTCTTCGCTACTTTTGATTAGTACCCCAAAATGACAAATACCATGGTTCTACTTTACTCGCGACATGTGCCATTCTGTGGGGCCTTAGACATGGGTTTTGCACCCCTTTAGACATCAAGCATCATTGTGCTTTATAAATGGTCCCTTGGTCAGTAATACTATTATTTACGATATTTTTTTGGGTTTGATCCACTTTTTTGTTTGTTTTTTTTTTTTTGTTTTTTGTTGGGTTCATCTCCATTCATTCATTCTTCATGTCAGTTTTTATTTTATTTTGGTTAGTGGATGAATTTGAACTTTTTGTTATTTTATTTCGTACCATTACGGGCCGATGACCTCGATGTTAGGCCCCTTTAAACAACAACCATCATCGTGTAATGTATAAGAAGAATAAGTAGGAGAAGAAATGTAATCAGCCTGGCACAACGACTGCTGCCAAGTAGATGACCTGCAGATATTGGACTATCACGTGATGACGTCCTAGGTGATACTGCTTGACTTTCGCGACTAGATCCACTGCTTCTGACATCAGCCAGCTAACTTCTGACTTGGTTGAGAGAAACCCTCTCCAGCTCACAGTACAAAATTAAAAACTTGGACTGGCCGAGAAATGAACCTAGGGTTTGAGGAACTCATGCTACCACATTACTACGGGGCTGACCATTAATAATAATAGTAGTAATAATAATATAAAATTTCCCATTAAGTATCATAGATGTTAACAGACGCGCTGAAGTCCTAATTTTATTCATTAACGAACCAGACGCCAACGGCATGGAGTTACCACATTTCAACGCCCTTGAATGGCACTGCATCATCTGGAATAAAATCTACTATTTTGGGAAAAGAAGGACGACGTCTAGCCGAATGAGGCACACAGGTCTGCTCTGATTGTAATTCAAAGTAGTTATGTTATTAGTGAGCTGATTAAGAAACTGTTATCACCTCGAAATTCAGTAGCATATAATAGAAAGTGTGAACCCTTCAACTATTTGAGCCATTGTCATTCATTGCGAGTGTGAAAACGATGACGAAGTACCCATTACCAAAAGGAAATGGATACGAAGTCTTGAAGTTTTAAAATGAGAGATGTTGGGATAATGAAGGTATCAGTAATTTCTTTAGTCATGTTATATTTTAAAGAGTACACGAAGTAAATAACGTTGTTAGTCAGCTCACGATGTTCATTTCAACACTGAAGTGAATGTGGAATGAACTTTCGATAGTGACTGTATTACATTTAAATAAAGTGTTACATCCACAACCAAATGTGTTGTGCATAACAATGTATGTTCTGGGTGTGAGAGAGAACGAACTTTTTAATCCTTTTTTATTTCTTTAATTCTCTAAGTCATATATTTAAAAGCAAAGTGTACGAGCTCAGTGCTGCCGCCTGGCGGGCCCTTCACACTACGTTAATCACTCATCGGGCGGTCTCGTCTCTGGTGAGGGATTGAGAAGGCGGTGGGATGGTAATAAGTCGGCCCGCAGGAGGCTTAGATTTCTCCGCCTTACCTAGGTAGACAAACCGAGCTTGAACACTGACCTTTAGTAATTTAATATTGGCGAAAAATAAAAGGCTTCGTGGAGCGAAGAAGTGTTTTACATCTTAAGTGCCAGTTTGTCATGTGCGCGTTAAACCGATCGTTAACTAAGGATAAGAATAAATTAACAAACAATTAAACATATCTGTCAATGCCGGTGTTAATATCAGCGATATTCATAATGCATTTTAGTAAACATGAAGGAAACAAAAAGAGTATCACCTAGTACACTAAAATCCAGTAGATAAATCCAATGCAAATACTCCACGATTTTATTTCGGCCAGTCTCACAGGAATTAGCCAGATACTTCCACAATCTCGTGAACTGTCCTCTTCCAACCTCTAAACTAGAAACTGCGGACACGCCAGAGAACCCAGAAGATGACGAACCGCCAACAAAGGAATACATCAAAGAATCCCTTAAAGACCTTTAAAACCAACAAGTCAATGGAGAAAACTCGATTACGGTGAAAATGTTGAAAAGGGCACGAACAGAAACAGCCTTTTAGATGATCTTTATCGAGTCATCTGGAAAATCCATTATTTAGGAATTTTCTCCGTAAATCCCTAAATATTGGAAAACAACACTGATCCATCCGCTGAGAGAAAAAGGGTACAACAAGATGCGAGCAACTATAGAGGTGTGTTCCTCTTCCCGATTGCCTATAAAATCCTCTCAAAAGTGATTTTGAATAGAAAAGAAGCGATTCTGTACAAAAAATAAAACTGGGGGAGTACTGAGGAGAGTTTAGGAAAGGCCGCTCCTGTATCGATCATATCTACACTTGAAATCTATACTCTGCCACAACGACAAGAATATTGTGCTATCTTTCATAGACTTCAAAAAAGCCTTCGATTCGGTGGACAGAGGGACCATGGACAACATCATTACAGAATTTGGAGTCACAACCAAATTGACAAGTATATCAATGAGATTCTAACAGGCACAGTACATGGCGTATCTGTCACAACCGTTTGAAATCAAGACGGGAGTGAGGCAAGGCGATGGACTATCCCTGTTCCTATTGAGTGGTATTCTGGAAAAGACTGTGAGAATTTGGAGCTCAGAATTTGAGTGTCAAGGGAAAACCATAATCTGCCTTGGAAGGAAAACAGGAGGGACTAAAGTGAAATGCTTTGCTTTCGCTGATAACTTTGCTATTCTATCAGAAAGTTCAAAGGTCGAAGCCATCCAAATTAACCTCTTCCGCAAAACTTGCCGCCCAAACAGGACTGACGATCTTTAGGAAGGAAGGAGGAAAGCAATGGCAAACTTCCTTTGGTTTTCCATGTCTTCTTTTATTCCAGCCACACTCTCCAACATCATTATGTTTCATCTGTCAGTCATCAATCATTGCCTCGAGTTGTGCAATAGGCTTCGGCAGCCGGCAGAGTTCCTATCCTGACTGCTAGTGGATGCTTCGTTAATTACATTCCTGACCCGGTCGAATGACTGGGAAGAGGCTGAGGATTTTCATTTATTTATACTTCCATAATCATGGGTTGCCTATTATGACAAAGTATAGAAATTAATAGCCATAATAAGTAAATCTAAACTAACTGATTTTTGTATTCTTATTGAGGTGTTCTTTTTCTTTCTGCGATTTGCTTTACGTCGCACCGGCATACATAGCTCTTATGGCGACGATGGTGCAGAGGGGAAGGAAGCGGCCGTGGCCTTAATCAAGGTACACCTCCAGCATTTACCTGATGTGAAAACGGGAAACGACGGAAAACCATAATCAGGGCTGCCATCAGTGGGGTTCGAATCCACTAGCTCCCGAATGCGCGACCCTAACCGCACGGCCACTTCTTCCGTCTTACTGAGTTTAAGAAGGTAGCAAAGAATCTTGGCATTGTTCCCGGAACGTCTATTATCAGTCCAATTATTATAATATTATTTTTCTTTGAAATACTGAACTGAAATAATACCTTCTTTTCTCCTACTCTGCTTTAACGGAGGATAGCTCAGACCTTACGGTAGTGTCAAGTTCGTAAGCATCTATATACAGTATTTAAAAAGTTTACCAAAAGCAACTTTCTCCAGTCCGACCGCCCGTTCTACTGGACCCATTCATTCTTTTTTATTATTTCCGGTCGGTGAATGATCAGGCATTGATATATCTCTACGTTCAGTCATCTTCGAGTAATCCGAACAAAGTCACAAAATGACCTCTCCGATAACTGCCCCTAGTCCGCAATACATTAGCGGGTTGCAGCAACTTTTCGTGGTGGCTAGAGATGAAAAGTGACGTTCCGAATGCCGTTCGAGTCTCCATCGACATTGGGGTTTCTAAGATATGGAGAAGAAAATGTCCAAAAAAGACAGAGATTATGGATGTACGTGTGTATGTTTCAGCATAACTCTAAACCAAACTTGGTACACATATGACGTGCTATCTACAGAAATATTTGTTGAGCGTGAGATTGCAATCCATACGCAAATATTTTGATAATGAAGTTGCGTTTCACGAACTGCATGTGGATTTTCAGATGTCCATCGTTAAAAAAATCTTTTCTCTAACATTTCCTTTTCGTGATAACTAACAAACCGCTGTACTCGCAATAAAAATCTCCCTTCTCTGAGCCCACCATCTTCTACTCCCGAAAGACAGAAAACGCATACGGATAAAGATTAAGTTTTCTTGCTGCTCTATGTGCTATGAAGAGAGATACGCCAGTTTGCTGTGCCAGTTCCAGCATGGATTTAGACGGAATTTTAAGGAGACTGTCGGAAATATCCAAAAGACTCTCTTCCGTTAAAAGTGGTGATCTACCGTTCTTCATAGCAACGAATACGGCACTGCAGCTACGAAATTTAATTTAATTTCGCAGAGTATGACGGTATGGTTGAACTGAATCGGGAAACAGTTCACGAAATCTTCTTTTCACTGCGTCCGTTTATTTGTCACTTTCCTGTAAAACACATTTCATTAAAATTTTCACTCGCCGAGCGGTTAGGGGCGCGCAGCTGTGAGCTTGCACCCGGAAGATGGTGGGTTCGAGCCCCACTATCGGCAGCCCTGAAGATGGTTTTCCGTGGTTTCCTATTTTCACACCACACAAATGCTGAGGATGTACCTGAAATGAGGTCACGGCCGCTTTCTTTCCACTCCTAGGCCTTTCCTATCCCATCGTCACCATATAACCTATCTGTGCCGGCGT
The DNA here is from genome assembly GCF_040414725.1 of Anabrus simplex. Lineage (NCBI taxonomy): Eukaryota > Metazoa > Arthropoda > Insecta > Orthoptera > Tettigoniidae > Anabrus > Anabrus simplex. Next base: position 143,778,665 of record NC_090270.1, on the reverse strand, counting down.
GACTAACGCCAGTTCTAAAAATAAAAATAATAAAACTTTCAGTCCTCTGCAGTAAGGATCTTAAGTCTCGCAAGCTACTGACCACATCCTCCAACCCTCACTTTAACAGCAATGCATCCCGCTCGGCTCGGCTGGAGCGTTGCCAGCATTCGCCAATGTCACTGCGGAGACTCATTTCTAACGCACCACATCACGAGTGCTGCACTGACTGTATGACACGATGGATTTATTCTTGGAGAAAGAAAAATATCAAACCTGAGGTATGCAAATGGCACAGTGTTTATAGCCGTCGATGATGAAGAGACGGCAGGACTTCTTGGACTGTGTCAAAAATAAGAACATCAAATTAGTCTTGCAGATCAACATGCGACAGACGGAAATGATTGCAGTTGATAGAGCTGGCAAAATAACGGAAGTCATTGCTTCTAGAGGAATGAAAATTGTTTCTCGAACTTCATACCTTACAGCAAGATTAACTAACACCAAGAGCTGTAATATAGAGAGCAGATAGAGAATTGCCATGGCCAAGAATATAATGACTCTATTATCTCATATTTGGCAAGATCGCTCCATTTCAGTATAGATTAAAAACTCTGTGAGCTGGAAATCGAGAAAGATCAACGCCTTTGAAATGTGAAGCTGGGGATGAACGTATTGCATAATGGGCAGTATTTCCCAACAGCGAGTCTACTGTGAAGGAGTTGAACATCAGTACCAGGTAATCTGTAGTCTTTGAACAAAGGATTCTCCAATAGTTTGGGCGCATCATACGACGTGTCGAAAGGAGCCTTGATAATCACATAATATTAGGAAATGTGCCAAGAAAGAATGAACGTTGGATAGTCTGCGGGAAACACACCACCAAGATGTCCCTTCTGCAAGCAACTCGTCTGGCAGAAGACTGCGGAACATGACAACGAACTCACCGAAGCATGACGACGGACTCAAGGAATACTCGAATATTACATCCTCAGAATTGAGAGAAGAATAGAGAGATGGTTAACAGTCTGATAAGTTCGAAGTTGAAATCCCTTATAAATTTCGTTAATGTCATAATATTAAGAATCATATTTTAAATGTAAATATCACAGGATTAGTTTTATTTGGAAAGGTTTAACGTTTCTAAGCTCGTCATGTAGGAGTAAAAATAGACGATCTCTGAAAATGTAAACAAGTACCTTCATATATCTTCAACCTGAAGCCCGCAGCATATTCAAGGTGGCTACCCTCTTTTCTGAGGTACCCATCACATTTGGAGTTCAGAAAAGTACAAATTTGTTGCTATCGTTGAAAGTGCCATACGACGTTTAGTTGGTATGCGTAACATTATTTGCTAATGAAAAACCTTGTTCAGTGATAAGTTTACCTTCAGGTGGTGACAAAAGCATCCCCCATTCAATAGAAAGATGATATGTAAGACATATGAGTTATATTCTACAAAGTGATCACAGTCAAGGTTCGTAAACTGATCAAACCGGATTTTTAACTTGCACCATACTAGCCTGCGACTATTAAACAGATTAGTTATTCCACATGTGCCATACCAACGAGTGTTCGTGGAACTTTTAACACGTTTCTAATATATTACGATTACGATCATTACAAATAACGAAGGGTATGTAAAATGAAATTTTAACGCGATTTTAATGTAGTTTGATTATGTGCATTTTAAATGACGAAGGGTGTGCAAAATATGGTCTGTGTAGTTTCTTTTATGGACAATTACCTGTTTTACGTCCATGTGAAGTGCCCGTTAATTTAGTTACTTTGCTGGAGGATTTTATTTGAGACATTAACTTTAAAATGTAAATGGTAAAAGCATGTTTTAACTTAGCGGAGAGTTTAGCCTAAATAGACTCTCTTGCTTTGAGCAAGCCAAATCGTCCCGTAATCTATAGATTGTTTAAAAATTAGAACATATCTTGCTCAGCAATTTGGATTCTTCTTCTTCTTCCGCTTTTGTCCACGGCTTGGTGGGGTGGCAGATGCGAAATGGGTCGCACATATTGATTCGATCATGTTTTACGACAGGACGCCCTTCCTGACACCAACCCTATATGGAAGGGTGTTTTCACTGTTGTGTGTTTCTGTGGTAGGTAATAGTGTGGGTATTATGTGAATGTGAAGAGGGTGTGTTGAAATAAACACAAACGACCAGTCCCCGAGACACAGGAATTAAATAGAAGGGATTAAATGGCCACCCCACCCGGGAATTTAACCCGGGACCTGCTGAACCGAAGGTCTTAATGATAATATTCGGGTAAGAAGTCGGATTGCTGAGCAATTGAGATTATTAACGAAAAGGGTACGTTGTCATTTCTTTATTACAGATAGCCTATGTTGTAGTACGTATTTCGTTGTAAATAGCAGTGAGGTACCGAAATAATGTCTCACAAATGAAACATTCTATATTGGACCGACGCCAAAAATTAAATTACACCTTCATATAATTAAATAAAAATGTGTGCTGTATTTAAAATAATTTACAGAATAACCTATAATTACACGAATTATTTCTATAATTAATTCTCTGTGGCCTGATATTCAGAAAATATTCCTTTATTGGTTTTAAATCTTCGTTGGTCGTCATGTCTAATGTCGCAGGAGCCATTTATCACAATTATTGAATTTAACAATATTTGTTAGTTACAGTTGTTATCTGGCTAAACTATTAGCAATTAAATATCATACCTTTTATATAAACTATATAAATAAAATTGTTTGTCTGTCTGTTTGTCTGTCCCACCATCACGTCGAAACGGCTGGATAGATCTCAACCAAACTTCATATTTAGAGTATACTCATCCCGGGGAAGGTTTCGATATGCATATCATTTTAAAATCTTTGAATACACGGGGGTTTATAGGAAAACCAGAATGTTTTTTCCACCATCACGTCGAAACGGCTAGATAGATCTCAACCAAACTTCATATTTTGAGTATACTCCTCCAGGGGAAGGTTTCGATATGCATATCATTTTAAAATCTTTGAATACATGGGGGGTTTATAGGAAAACCAGAATGGTCTTTCCACCATTACGTCGAAACGGCTGGATAGATCGCAACCAAATTTCATATTTAGAGTATACTCATCCCGCGGAAGGTTTCGATATGCATATCATTTTAAAATCTTTGAAGAGATGGGGGTTTATAGGAAAACCAGAATGGTTTTTCCACCATCACGTCGAAACGGCTGGATAGATCTCAACCAAACTTCATATTTAGAGTATATTCCTCCCGGGGAAGGTTTCGATATGCATATCATTTTAAAATCTTTGAATACACGGGGGTTTATAGGAAAACCAGAATGGTTTTTCCACCATCACGTCGAAATGGCTGGATATATCTCAACCAAATTTCATATTTAGAGTATACTCATCCCGGGGAAGGTTTCGATATGCATATCATTTTAAAATCTTTGAATAGACGGGGGTTTATAGGAAAACCAGAATGGTTTTTCCACCATCACGTCGAAACGGCTCGATAGATCTCAACTAAACTTCATATTTAGAGTATACTCATCCCGGGGAAGGTTTCAATATGCATATCATTTTAAAATCTTTGAATAGACGGGGGGTTTATACGAAAACCAGAATGGTTTTCCTCCATTTTCTCTTATACTATTGATTTTCTGTAAACTTAGTTTACCGTACGTGAAACGTCTCTTCATTATAAACAACTTTCGTTATGTTCATAATTTACCTTACTCTTTACATGACGGAGAAATTTACAATTTTCTGCTGGTACCATGCTCTGCATTGAGTGACCGACAGACCGGCAACGAACCTACAGGTTACCATGGCAACGTCTCTGACTGCATGCCAGCAGGGAAGTAACGTATTGCCATTTTCCTCATCATGCTTTTAAATTCGTGGTTGTTCCTTGGGTAGAAGGCAAGAGAGGCGTCAATCGGCCTATCTGCGGGATATTGGCGGAATATCGTTGGATGTTATAACCGCCTTCGAATAGATTAAGTAATAACACCATTAGTCATCTTCTTATTATTTGTTTACCTAGGAATCACTGGACCTAAATTTCTTCTCTGTTACCGCTTTATTATATCCATAACTCACACTAGCATAATTTATTGAGGGGCATTTGATTTCCCAATACATTAACTTGGCATTTACATATTTGTCGTTATCCGACTGTCCTCAGTTATAATCCATTTTCTATTACTTTCAACTTTCTTAACTGTATTATTTTCTTCCTTAATTACGCCGTATGTACGCGAGTGCTACAAACTACTGGATGTATTTCCACCAATACTCATATTTAGCCTGTCCTTGATAGGTTTTAGGGCAAACATTGTTTCTAAATCCCTGAACTGACTGGGGGTTTATACGAAACCGAAACAGTGATTTTTCACTTCCACAAAATATACACAACCAACGTTAATTTAAATCTACCTGCCTTGGTAGAAATTAATTTCTAAACCTTTTTTCTAATGTGCATCATTTCGATACGAGGATTAATAAGGGAGATATCATTAACGGACCGTTTTTTTTGTACAAGTCCCATCGAGCGGGTGCGTGTAAAGCGTATTCCTTACAACTTGAAAATTACTGAAGTCATTCGAACCAAAATTCATATTTAGCATCCACCTGTCCAAAGGTAGGTTCTAAACGTAAATAACATTTCATGCTCCGGAATGGACTGGCGGTTTGTAGGGAACCGAAATGGTGATTTTACTCTTCCACAATATATACAGAACAAGACCAACCTGACTGGAAATCGACCAAACGTGATGGAATTCCACCTCTAAACCTTTTTTTCATGTGCATTTTTTCGTCAGGAGGATTAATAAGGGAGATATCATGAATGGTCAGTTTTGCAGGTTAAGTCCAGCGGACATAGCCAAAAAGGTGTTTTACATGGAGCAGATTCCTTATCTATATAAATCAAATCGTAACGACTGTGTGCCTCTACACTGACTATTTTGGCGAAATTTTCGTACAGCTTTCCGTTTAAGGGGTAATAATGACCATCTGCATAATTTTTGGTTTAGTTTCCTGAAAGTCCTAATTTTTACCCGCCTCGCCCAAAATCCAGATTGCGGCATAATCTGCCAGAAGAAAAAGGAGATAATTGAAATTTGACAAAATTATACGTTTTAGCCTGTAACGAACGGAAAACATCCAAGATCATTAAATTTTTCACTTTTTATCCCCGAAGAATATCGAAATATGCAGGCAATTTTGATGATGGTGCAGACCTTCGGAAATTCCTATCACATAACAGATTGCACAATCTCCGTTCAATTTGGAATGATCTACAACCTTGGTCTTATGACTTTTTGCCGTATCTGTATCCATTTTACGTTTGATTTTTCTCTATTAATGGATGTTAAGTCAATTTGGAATTTTCACATATATAATTCATACCTTCGATTACTTATATGAAATACAGAATCATCAAACTCTTCACGAAAATTGGCCCACCCAGTAGCCATATATGAGCCAAATGCTATGTATGTAGCTGTCACATAATTATCCGAAAAGTAATGTAATGTGATATAATCTTACAAGAACGTTACCCCGTTCCACGTTTCTAACTCAGTCTGACCCAAGAATAGATGACATATCATAGGACCAGCCATTTAGGCCACTAAATCCGGCGTGTCTTATGGTATAATACTTTGTCGATATGACGTACGTTTAGTAGCAGTTAATCTGTAAATGAAGGTCTTCAATATTGTAAACACGCATATACTTTCGTATGTCGATCTATACATATTCACTGATGTCGATTTGTAGCGATCGAGAAAGGGTGGGCCTGCTATTGTAATCAGTACTCCCCACACCGACTTTGACTGGCAGTATGAAAGGGTTCCTTCTCCAACTCCTGTGTAACTGTCATTAGTAAGGGAGGTCTACAATTGTAATAAATAGTTCACTTCTCGATTTGACTTGCAGAAGGCAAGTGAGCATGCAGTTTTGTTTAAAACTCCCCAAATCGATTCTGTCCGCATAGTAGGCAATGGGGCCTGCAATTATAATGTAAACTTCCCAACTCGATTGTGAATGGCAGTAGGCAAGTGAGCCTGCCGTTATATCACAAATCCATAACAAACACTTTACATTGGAAACAACGTACGGGGACCTCCTCATGCTCTTTCTCGGATAACGCTAAGAGACATGCAATTTTAAAACAATCTTATTTACTGCATGCACACTATTTACTCCGATATTCGAATACAATGTAGAATACCGTAGCGAAGCACGGGTACATTCGCTAGTTTAGGTATATAAATATGTACCGTAAAACAAACTAAACATACATTTCAAGCATTATGAATTTCTATCAATGAAAAACTAATCAAGAACTTAACAGTGCTTTTCCTTGCCAAGCTCGTTTCGTTAACTCAAATATATAAAATACGAATATAATTCACACATTCTGAAATGTAGGAGGAGGAATATTGTCACACCAGTGTTCGCGGAATGAGAGAAATGCTCACACGTCCTTCCCGGCTGTAACAAATAGCATTGTGAAGACACAGTATTTACTTCCGAGGCAAATCCTTGAAAAAGGAGAACGATGACAAAACTCAAGTAGACGGGGAGGCAGAGTTATAACCTTCATCGTTCTTGTGAAGATGCGATTCAAAATTCACAGCGAACAAAATGCTCATATAGCGACCAACGATAGGTTTTAATAACCTGCCAAAAACAAACCAAAACCCCATGGCACTATAGCCTTTGAAGGGCCTTGGCCTACCAAGCGACCGGTGCTCAGTCCTAAGGTCTGCCGATTACGAGGTGTCACCATCAGATAGCTCCTCAATTCTAATCACGTAGGCTGAGTGGACCTTGAACCATCCCTCAGGTCCAGGTAAAATCTCTGACCTGGCCGGGAATCGAACCTGGGGCCTCCTGGTAAGAGGCAGGCATGCTACCCCTACACCACGAGACCGGCTTAATAACCTACCATTAACGGCATAAGTTCCACAGTGCGGCAATAATATTTGTTTCGGTATGGTACCTATTAAATTATAGAGACCATATAATTAGTGAATTTTTCTATCCGATTTACGTCGCACCGACACAACAAGCTTTAAGTGAACGATAGAATAGGGTGCGAAATGGGTCGCATATATCAATTTGATCCTGTTTTACGACCGGATACCCTTCCTGACGCCAACTCTATGTGGAGGGGTGTATTTACTGTTGTGTGTTTCTGTGCCAGGTAATTGTGTGGGTGTTGTGTGAATATGAAGAGGTGTGTGTTGGAATAAACACAAACCACCAGTAATGGCTCGCGGATGTAGAGGTCAGGTGTTCACCTCGAAATTCGGGACCGGGTTCACTGGCGCTCACATCAGACAAATCCTCAGTTGTACTCGTGAGACTGAAGGAACCAACCCTCTGGCTAGCATTAAAATCTTGTAACTAGCTAAACTCGAGACATATCCGGTATTTAGAGAGACAGCATGGAAACAGACAACAGTCCATGATTTAAAATTCAGAAAACCATCTTCAGGATTGCCGACATTAAGGTTCGAAGCCGCAATCTCCCGGATGCAAGCTAACAACCGTGCACGCAATTGGCTAAGTCATCTGTAGTGAAATATAGTGTTTATAGTGCAATTTATGGTACAGGTGGAAAAAATTACCTTACTTTCACCGACGTGTTTCAATCTCATCCCAACGCTTTGACAATGTGAAAGTGAGTAATGCTAATAGTAGGCCGAAGAGCGATGTGAAAATATATTTCAGCCGACTTAAAAAGGATATGTAGTTGAAACTTCCTGCTCAGTGAGGAAGGCAACGGGTAACTACATTAATCCTCATTTCCGTAGACAACTGTTTTTATGCTATATTTTCGGGGCGTCGACCCATGTGGATCTTTTGCCCCTACAGGCACCATATTGTATGAACCTGCGCGTAATTGGAATGGCGGTAGTGTGGAATTTTGTGTGTGAGGAAAGGAATATTAAGGACGTCACAAACACCCAGTCCTCAGGCCAGGGATATTAATCATTACAATTTTAAAAAACCTGAGCTAGCCGGGAATCGAACCCGGGGCCGCCGGGTGACAGGCGGAGGCGTGGCCCCCTACACAGCGGGGCCGCACTAGACAACTGTTAGTGGGACAGTTGGAGACTCAAACGGCCTTTGGGATGAACATTTAAACACTTATACAGTTTAAAAGCAAACAAGTCACGTGACTTGTTGATATCGTATTTACAGCCACGGTACCTACAGTACTTACGTGGAACGAAATCACATGTACGTAACTTTACATTTAAAAAGTCTTACATACACGGCCACGTTGGTAGGAAGCCAGCGACTATGCCAGTAGACTATCATGCCCCCTAGAAGTTTGTACGTGTGTTGGATATTCAGCCCGAAGGCTGGTTTGTTTGTTTGTTTGTTTGTTTGTTTGTTTGTTTGTTTGTTTGTTTGTTTGTTTGTTTGTTTGTTTGTTTGTTTGTTTGTTTGTTTGTTTGTTTGTTTGTTTACCTTTTCCCACTCGGATGTGGGGCAGCATTTATGGTCGCCTTCCTCCAGTAGCTTCTAATTTGGACTACATCGGCATTGGTGGTGTCCGAATCTCCATCTTGTTTTGCGTCATCCTAAGGCTGGTTGGTCATCCGCTCTCCAATCTGTGAACCGCATATTCTTCTCGAGAGGTTACTAAACAAACATAAGCGGCGTTCTTTGAATTTCCCTGAGATTGGTGTTGTTTTCGGAGATATTTAATGGCACCATATCGAATTTTATCGAACCTGATCACTGCCTGGACCCATCTTAACATCCTCTAGATATTAATACGAACGATGAAATGAAAAACTACGTGGACCCACACTAAGTTGATTATTGACCAGTTGTTATAAAGTTACCAAGATGATGGCGTGAAGGTTATGTGCTTGCTGGAAATTCGCACACAACAGTGAATAAGTTTCATGTGTGCAGTTTGAAATGCATTGCCTCGCCCGGTAATTATAATTATCGCAGAATTATGAGCTGATTGAAATGAAATTGTATTAGGATTATTATCGACCAGCTATGATTAGCCGATTTAATTGACAAATTGCATGCAACAAACTGAATATAAACTGGTCTAGCATAATCCAATAACGTTCAAGTTTTTAACCACGTGTTATTGGTATTAATAATTACACCATAAAATGAACAAACTTGTCGGCAACCGTGTACAGACATAAAATGATTCCACATATTAGTACTGCCACGCCCTAAGAAAAAGTAATGTATTTTTAGCACAAACCATCGTAGTTACACTAGTGAAAAACAGCTATGAAAATATTTCAACTTAAAACTTCGGCAGTAAAGGATCTGTCATTTCAGGTTCAATATTGTGCGAATTACCCTCTATACCAAATAATGATGTGTGTGTTGCGGGTCAGTATTTCTCCGACATCATCGTCACATAGCCATTTTTGCAAACGCAGTGACGAAATAAGATATTTATTTTATTTGTTAGTTCTACAAATGCCCGGTTGAGTGGCTCAGACGGTTGAGGCGCTGGACTTCTGTGCCTAACTCGGCAGGTTCGATCCTGGCTCAGTCCGGTGGTAACTGAAGGTGCACAAATACGACAGCCTCGTGTTGGTAGATTTACTGACACGTACAAGAACTCTTGCGGGACAAAATTTCGCCACCTTGGCGTTTCCATAAACCGTCTTAAAGTACAGTAGTTAGTGGGACGTATAAACAATAACAGTATTATTATTTTATTATTATTATTATTATTATTATTATTATTATTATTAATGATACATACAGCAAGATAAATCAAGCATTGTTCCACCTAATAGATACTTTTTATTTTGGCTTTCGAAAATTTAATTTACAAGCATAAGGTCGTATCGCAAGCAAATTAACCATTCGGTGCACAAACTTTTGAATTCCCGGAGTAAAATTAAATTCCACCACAAATATCATTAGCCTGAACATACAAGACACAACTAGGAATTTCCAGTTCAAACACGGTGCTATAAGAAGACAGTTCACATTCTACGTTCCAAGTTTGGGAACAAAGAAACAAAGAACAAAGACATTTTCTAGTCATCAAATATAACATATTTTTAGAAATATTTGCTAGCCATAAGTTTTAACCCAAATCGACATAGCTAATTTCTTAACCTCCCTTCCCCACCCTCTTGCCCCTTCCCACCTTTTTATTTTAATATTTAACCTAAAACTTTTGTAATAAATTAGAAATTGTTTTAAAATTTATGCAGAAAAATATGTCTCTGTACTTTTATGAATTTCTACCTAAACCAAAAATTGTAGCTGATGTTTAGTCAATCTAAGCGAAACATGTACTACTTGTAAATTAAATCTGCCAAAGGCAAAATAAAAATTGCCGTTTAGATGGAACAAATTTCTCTGTTTGATTCGTTGATTGATTTATCGATACGGACCATGAAGTGGATGGTTTGCAATGTAGCAAGATAAACATGACATGACCACAGAAATAAGAAAGCTTATAATGCATGTAATTTTTAACTATCGCGCATCAGGATAAGAAGAAAGTAACCTTGCTTTACTTGTTATGTCTGGGTATTTATCTGGAATTTTATAGCGGGAAGCCACGAAACAAAAGCACGTCTTGGAGAGTAAGATTTCTCACTCACCTCCCTTTTCCATTGTGTTCCAGAGACTTATAGATCCTTTTCCTAAATCTCCAAACTAGTGTAGAGCCGGCAACTGCACCCAGATATTACACAACATTCTTAGTTAATGCACGCTACATTTTGAAGCGAGAGGCTAAATGTGCTGCCACCTTAATGCCGCCCGACCGGAAGTGTGTTCCCCGAACGTAACTGCGGAGGGACTTTCCTTACGGACTGTACTATAGATGAGTAAATTTTGTAACTTAAAGCAAATATTCTCCGGTTTTCACAATCATCTGTAACAAAAACATGTACTTACGCAGTGCATTTCAAATTATTACAACCCACAAATAACAAACTACCAATTAACTGAATTATTCCAGCAAGAGGGTATAGTTATCATCGTGCATAACAGAAAAATAGAATATATTATTGAGTATAAAATTCATCAACAGATAAATACTTTCAACATTGACTGAAATGGAAACACACAGTGATTGTAATGAAAGGACGAGGTACTGTATTTAATGACAGTTCCATATATTTCTCAGTATTGTGTCCATTTAATGAATATGTTTACCACGGAAAACATTAAAAAATTACTTTATCCTTTAACACAGTAGATTAAGGGCGAATTAAATAGGACAAATAGGTCTCCTTATTTAGAGAGACATACAGTAATATCAAATTCGTTTCTCAATTCGTTCTACACTTTGAGTTGGAAAACAGAACCCCCACAGTTAGCTTAATGAGATCACATTTACTTTACAATAAGCGGGCCGGAATCTTATTGATACTAAATGTACCGCTCGTGTATTATATCTGCATTTCACTTCATGGAAACGGTTCACTTACGTAGGTGTCGGCGGCCTTAGATGTGTTCGTAGAACCAGACAAAACTGGGTAGGTGATTAATATATGATAAAAACGTGCATTCTATTTTCAGAATGTTCATGAAGCATTTTACTATTAGTCGTATGCGATTTGTACTGTACAATATGAAGGAACTCGTATCAGAAATGTCTTTAGGTTCCATTTTTGAAGTCCAGTGCTAAGTTGGTAGTTTCAGCCTAGGATATTCCTGTATGTCATCAAAGATGATCCTCACCGATGTCTGAATCGTTGTGGAAACTCCCATCGAAAACTGATATTATTGCAATAACCCATTTTCTTCTTCATTATTATTATTATTATTATTATTATTATTATTATTATTATTATTATTATTATTATTATTGTCCGACTCGTTGGCTGAACGGTCACCGTACTGGCCTTCGGTTCAGAGGGTCCCGGGTTCGATTCCCCGCCGGGTCGGAGATTTTAACCTTAATTGGTTATTTCCTGTGGCACGGGGGCTGGGTGTATGTGTTGTCTTCATCATCATTTCATCCTCATCACGATGTGCAGGTCGCCTACGGGAGTCAAATAGAAAGACCTGCACCTGGCGATCCGAACCCGTCCTGGGATATCCCGGCACTAAAAGCCATACGAAATTTCATTTCATTTCATTATTATTATTATTATTATTATTATTATTATTATTATTATTATTATTATTATTATTATTATTATTATTATTATTATTATTACTAGCAAATGTACCCGTGCTTCGCTACGGTATTCTACATTGTATAGGGATATGGGGATATTCACTGTACATACAGTGAATAAGATTTTTTAAAATTCCTTGTCTCTTAGCGTTATCCGAGAAACAGCATGCGGAGGTCCCCATATGTTGTTTCCATTGTAAAGTGTGAGCTACGGAGTTGTGATAATAACGCAGGCTCACTTGCCGACTGCCATTCACACTTAAGTTGGGAAGTTTTCATTATAATGGCAGGCCCCATTGCCTGCTGCGCGGTTACAATCGATTTTGGGAGTTTTCGTTACAATGGCGAGCCCCATCTCCTACTCTCAGGCAGATTACAGTTGTTCTTACTATAATGGCAGGCACCTTCCCTACTGCAAATTAAACATGAGTTGTGCTGCTATCATTATTGTGGCAGGCCCATTTTCCTAATGCCAGTCAGCTTATTGCCAGTCACGGCGAGTTGGTGAGTTTCCATTAAAATTGCAGGCCACTATGCCTAATGCCAATCACATTTTAGATGGGTAAATTTGTTCATAATCGCGAGACGGGAATTATTCACTACAGTGGTAAGCCTTTTTACTGATGCCAGTTACACGGATTTGGAGAAGAACCCCATTCTTACTGCCAGTCAAAGTCGATGTGGGGAGTAATGATTACAATAGCAGACACACATTTTCTAGATCACTAAAAGATCGACATCAACGAATATATACAGATCGACATACGAAAGTATATGCATGTTTACCATATTGCAAACCTTCATTTACAGATTAACTGCTGCTAAACAGTAGGCTACGTCATATGGACAAACGGATTGTACCACAAGATGCCATATTTATCTCTCTAAATGGCTGGTACTATATTTTCTCGTATCTCATCTATTCGTGGTTCACAATGAGTTAGAAACGTTGAGTAGGGTGAAACATGGGCTAAATTTTCTCACAGTGCATTACTTTTCGGATAATTATGTGACAGCTACAATCATAGCATTACCGTGCGGGTTGGCCGTTCGGTCAGGGGCACGCAGCATCCGGGAGATAGTCGGCAGCCCTGAAGATGGTTTTCCGTGGTTTCCCTTTTTAACACCAGGCAAATGCTGGGGCTCTACCTTAATTAAGGCCACGGACGCTTCCTTCCGACTCATAGGCCTTTTCTATCTCATCGTCGCCGTAAGACCTATCTGTGTCGGTGCGACGTAAAGCAAATTCAAAATTCAAACATAAATTTGGTTCACATATATGGGTGTACCAATGATCGTGTAGAATTTTCTGATTATATCCTTCCTATAAGTGATCAAACTATGAATTATACGTGTAAAAAGAGAAATAGAGACAAATCTGACGTAGGCCTACAGACACACGATCGTTAAGGTTTTATTTATATAGATTATTATTCCTATTATTTTTTGTTCTTCAGCTGACGATAGCCCGGGGTTTGCTCTGAAGCTGGTACGCTGCTGAGAATGCCAGTGGTTTTTGGACTTCAGTTATTGTCTTTTTCCAGATTTGTATGTCAGTAGCTGAGCAGTGGGCTAGAGTTATAGGTTATATAACTATTCTTCTTCAGAAGTTGTTTTCCGTCGCACCGACACAGATAGGCCTTATGGCAATGATGAGATCGGAAAGGGTTAGGCAGAATGGATGGCTGACCTGTGCGGTGCAAATTTGCAGTCTCATTCCGACCCGCACGAAACGCCCTGATCCATCGTGCCACATGCTTCACGTAATCCTCGATAACATTCTGATGGATTTTTGCCACGGTTAACCTCGATTTTAATCCACGAACGCTGATCATATTTTGAAAACATGCTTTAAAGAGGTGAAATCGACACTCTTCACTTCAACGCCACACAAAACCACCTCCAACTGGATGCCCGTCTAAATCACTCTACACATCGACAACAGCGCCACCTGACCGTTCCCATATCCTATTTGCACACGTCCGATCTCTTGCGAGTGTTTGGACTACATTAACCCTAATTTACTTGCAACCCTCGTATAACACCGAACGAGTTAGTCGTGCTATTTTGGTGCGTAGCTCTGAGCTTGCATTTGGGAGAAGCTAGGTTCAAATTCTACCGTCGGCAGCCCTGAAGATGGTTTTCTGTGATTTCCTATTTTCACACCAGGCAAATGCTGGGACTGTGCCTTGATTAAGGCCACGTCCGCTACCATCCCAATCCTATCACTTTCCCACAGCAGGGCAATCCAAAATTTTCACCTGCAGGGCCAGTAAATAACTAGAGCGATTGGTCACATTTACAGAAAAATTATGTAAAACGTAATATTTTATAGAATGTTAGAGTTGCTTTTGAATGGATTTGTATGGTGTATTAACCCTCCTTGTGGTATATGAATAAGAATATTTTATAGAATGTTAGAATGGCTTTTGAATGGATGTGTATGGTGTATTAACCCTCTATGTGATATGTGAATAGGAGCATATGCAAATATTACCTAATGAAAAATGTGAAACTGGTGTTTCAAAGTTACTAAATTGCTGATCTAACGTGACAAAATGTACTATGCATATGTAAAATGATTTAAGTCGTGGTTAAACATTAGAAAGATTTTTTTTTTCTGCGACAGAAAATCCACAAATTTCTAGAAAAGAGGGGTCGTTCGTGTGAATTTTTAGGACACTCGGAGAGGTTGTCCTGCCTTTTACTTCTAGTTGATAAGGACCAAATGTTTGAATCACTAGAAGCTGGTAAGAAGGCAAAGATAAACTTATAAATGATGCATACAGTGCAGTTAAATTAACTAAGTTGGAATTGTTCATTTTATCCACCAGAAACAAAGCTCAAAAATGCATGATATTAAAATAATTTCAAATCAGAGGAACACAGGAAAAGTCTGACAGAGCACATAAAATATAACACACCTCTGTGTTCGATATGTTTCACCTTAATATGTTCTTCAAGTCATTCTGAACAAAAGTTGAAATACGTTTTTGGGGATTATATTAAAAATAGTTAGTTACTTCACTGTTTTGATTACCCATTTGTTACATATTAACGGATGGCCCAGGGTGATATTTTTTTATCTGCGCGCACAGGGATGTGCTTTGCTACAGGGCACTATTCGTTTGTTCTTTTACCTACGCACACAGGGGTGTTATTTCGTCACAGGTACTACACACACGAAATTAAACATTAACGAAGACTTTAGAATGAATCAGTTCTTTAAGAAATACAAATTATGCCCCGGACCACTTACAGATTTCTTAAAAATCTGCACACAGTGCAGTTAAGTCACCAGAGTTATTCAATGTAATATAATAACTTTTCTAACATACATGATGATAAATTCCTCCATTGATTTAAGTTATCGTGCTGTGAATAGACATCCTGCGTGATGACGAATAAAACTTAAACACGAAATAGTGTTGCAAATGTTGTAAACTTATTATTTTGTGAATAATCCACAAATCCTCAACAACAAAAAGAAACGTTTCTTCATGATGGCTTGATGAGCAATAAAAGCAAATAAATTGCATCCGGGTGGGTTACACATTGTATGCTCTACCCAAGATCATTTGGTTGACTGGATATGGCTACCAGACGGTACTTTGGTTGTCCCTGAGATAAATCATTCGCGAAAACATCAGAACAGGGAAGTTTTTGGAGGTGGAAAGAAAATGTGCAGTACCTTTCTTGTAGAAACAGGAAACAGGACAAATTTTTCAGCCAGAGTATTCATATTTGAGGGTCCCAGACGCACATGTTTTTACTAGCTACTTACTCCACAGGTACATACATACATCTTCATTATAGACTGCTATGACTCTCAGCGTTCAGTCTGCAAGCCTCTTTGAGTTTACTCAATGCCACCACAATCCTCGATTTTTAATTATCTCTGTGACCTGATTTAGTTCCATACCACTTATCTTTAAATCATTAGAAAATGAGTCTAACCGTCGTCGTCTTGGTCTCCCTCTACTTCTTTAATCCTCCATGATCGAGTCCATTAATTTCCTAGGTAAACGATGCCACCCCCCCATTCGCCTCATATTACCCCACCACCGTAGAGGGGTTAATGCGTACAGCTGCATCAAGCCTTTATCTCCTCGTTCCAAGTACCTTCCTGCTATCGTTCCCACCTGTTTGAACCAGCAATCATTGTCGCTATTTTCATGTCTGTTAATTCTAACTTGTGAATAAGATATCCTGAGTCCACCCAGCTTTCACTCTCGTGAAATAAATTTGCTCTGAAAAGAGACCTATGTAAAGATTGTTTCGTCCGGGAGCTGAATTCTGCCTTACAGAATACTGTTGATGGCAACTGAGAACTTACTGCATTTGCTTCGTTGCACCTTGATTGAACCTCTCCTGCACTATACTACCATCCAGGGAGAACACACATCCTAAATACTTGAAATGGTCAATGTGTTCCAGGTTTGTACTCCCAACCTGTCTTTCAGTTCTCTTAGGTTTCGTTCCTACTGACATCACTTTACACATAGAAATTCTAATTTTCATATCATACTCATTGCACTTATTTTCAACTTCCAGGCTTTCGGCACAAACGGCCATTACAACCAAGTCGTCGGCATAGGTCAAACTGCTTACTAGATTTTCACCAAATTGAATCGCTCCCTGCCACTTTATACCGTTCAGTAGGTGATCCATGGAAACTATGTGAACAACAAAGGTGATTGATTACAGCCTTGTCGAACTATTATAAGAACCTAAACCAATAACTCATTCTACCATCAATTCTCACTCCAGCCCAACTGTCATGATAAATGGCTTTGGTTGCTTGAATGATCTACCCTTAATCCCATAGTCCCCCAGTGCAGCTAATACCTTTTCCCTCGGTACTCTGTTATATGCATTTTCTACATATACAAAACATAGGCCTAAACGTAACTGTCTCTTCCTCTTTTAGCATGTTTCACTTACCTGAAGAATAGTGAAAATTTAATCCTGACAGCCACTCTGTGTTCTGAAAACGCCCTTTTCATCCAATTTACTCTCAACTGATCGCAATCTCGCTTCCAAATAGCCAGCGAACACCTTGACTGGTAAACTGATCAATGAAATACCTCAATAGTTATTGTAATTCTTACTTTCCCTCACATTGGGTAACATAATTACACATGACATTACCTATAATAATTTCATAGATATAATCTTTCTAATGGTTGAAGAATTACCGGAATCGGTCAAATGATTCCTTCTCCATACACAAACAAATTCACAAGCTTTCTCTCTTTACACTATTAGTAGGCTATAGATTACACTGAGTTACAAAATGAAATTTTTTAAAGGCTTTTAGTTTTGATGCGTGATTTAATGTAGTTTTACCTCCTGTTTAAGAATCTGAAATCAAATTTTATGAATCACATAAGGATTTGACAGAATTTCAAATTAAATATTTACTTAATCTATAATATCACTTACAGCGAAGTTTGGGAATTAAACACCAGTAAAGTAACTATAACTAATTTATAATAAAAATAATCCAGAAAACAATTTATTATTTACCTTGTTTGTGAACATATAAAATTAAATTCTACAAATGGCAAGTCCAGAATACAATTTTCATGACTTAAACTCTCTTCCTTTTGCTGCGGAAGTGTGATCTTCGTGATCGTCTGGCGTGTTGCAACTCCGGATTGTCCCTCTTCATAGACCAGCAATAGTCAGCTAACATCACAGCATTCCACCTGCCCTGATAACGTGTTTCTATCTCTTTCATGTCCTGGTGGAACCGCTCCCCATGTTCTTCACTAAAATCTCCTAAGTTTTCAGGGGAAAAGTCGAGGTGACTATGAAGGAAATGTAGCCTGATACTAATATTACAACCTAAATTTTTCATAGCCATCAACATATCTTCTACAATTTTCTTGTAATCCGAGTGCTTCCTGTTTCCCAAAAAGAAACGTTTATCATATTCTTGAAACCTATCCAAGCCAATCTTTCCTCAAAGGTCATCAACGCCTCAAATTGTTCATCTATCGTAAGGCTCCGTATCTGTGGTTCCACAAAGATTCCTTTTTTTAGTTTCGCATCACACGAGAAGGAGAATTTCTGACAGATGTACTTAAAACAGTCAACATCTTTATTCATTCCCTTTACGAACTGTTTCATGATCCCTAGTTTAATATGGAGAGGTGGCAGAATGATTTTTTCTCGTTTCACCAAACATGATCTTATTATATCCTTGTCTCCTGGATCCATCGTTGTTCTAGATGGCCATTCCTTTGTAACCCAGTGTGCATCACGTCTACGGCTGTCCCACAGACAGAGAAAACATGGATACTTTTTGTAACCTGACTGTTGTCCAAGAAGCATTCCTATAACTTTTAGATCACCACATACAATCCATTCGTGCTCTGAATACTTATTTGCCGTTAATAACATTGCAAGGGTTTCATAGTTTTCCTTCAAGACGTAAGAATACGCTACAGGTATCGAACCATACTTATTGGTGATGTGTAAGAGTACAGCTTTGATATTGTTTACGGTTCCATCGATAAATAACCTCCATTCATTCTTGTTGTATGTAATTCCGTATTTTGATACTACTCCCTCAATGTTCTTACAGTAAACAAGAGGACCCTCTTCAGTGAAGTACTCACGAAATTCTTCTTCTCTTGTTCGGTACCAGGAAAATTTTGTACCTGGAGCTAGCAGTCTTTTCTCCTTTAAACGAGAACCCAGCATTTGTGACAACTCCTTTGAGAGACCCAGATCTCTTACCAAGTCGTTTAGTTCACATTGAGTAAACAACTCTGGTTGTAGCTCTTCTGTGATTATCAAGATTTCATCGCTGTCACTAGAACCAGACGATGATGATGATATGATGATGATGATGATGATGATGACGATGATGATTGCAGGGTTGCTGGTGGGTTACGGACAGGAATGTCAGGTCCATGTGGTACAGGTCTGATTGCTGATTTCAGGTTTGGATATGCAATGCTTTTAATACTTTTCTTGTTATGGCCTTCAACTTTTGCCATACAAACATAACAATCATCGGTGTGATTTGTTTGCTCTCTCCGAACCATCGGAATTCAAAAACGTAAAGACTTCTGCTTCCCCTGAGTCCATTTTCGTAATCCCGTAACACACGTATGACACACGCTGTGCGGCGCAAACATCTCGGTCGCCTAACTTGACACCCAAATATGCCAGATAAACTCTCTTTACGAATGAGGTTATGTTCTCTCTTCTCGATTTCAAAGTCAATGAGCCCCAAATGAAACAAAAGGAGTTGGGATTGTTTACAAACTGTCGTCTTGAGTAACTCACCATTTGTGACTGATTTGTACTTGTAATATGTATTAAATAGCTATTTAGAACACGTTTCCAGACGAAACTAAACCTGTTGCAGTGTTCCTCTGTAAACATAGATATCAGACTATCGATTTTAACGCAATTGATCGTTTTCGATTACTCTAATGTACATATTTTATCGATCAGTGCACATTGTTACGCGCGAATTAAAAAAAGGAAAATTTACGTTATTACATAAAACTGTGGGTGTTACAGGAAATAAGATACCATATTTGTAAACAGCTCTAAAAAGTGATCTAAATAAACCCGTTTTCATGTAAATCCTGAAAATGATGTTACCCAGTGTTATTCACTAGACTCAAACAATTGAGCGAAGAGCTTTTGGGAGCTGACCGCATATTAAAGGGTTCCTGGATAGGTTGAGCTGAATCTTGAGCTGGCTAGAGTAGAACCAGAAGTTGTTGGTTATTTAATGAGTGTTAATACCATTAACAGAGGTGTTGTAATGGGTCCGCATTTCGTGATGGAATAGAATGATAGTTGATTATGTGACTAGAGGTAGATTGAAGTACCTACGTAAGAAAAGTGACGTCCAGAATGAGAAATGGAAGTGTTTAAAATAAAAGCAGCAGCAGTAGAAGCAGCACGGCAGGCCGTGATAAATGAGCGAACACCACGCCGCATTCCACGGGCCCTGCTGCCAGGTGCCTTGTTAGCCTGTCTTGTTGGCTACACTGACGACTTAATCAAGCGACACCTAATGAACGGCCCTCCAGCCGTAGTCTGATGGATTTGCCCAAGGCTCAGAACTCTATCTACGTGCGCAAACAGGATATAAGTCTCCTTGCATTGAACATTCTTCTCTTACAGATCCTTATGTTTGGTCCTCTACAGTAAGACAATAGGGTGTTTACGTTCAACGATATTGATATAGGATGGAGATCTCAATATTTCATTACTGTCTCTCAATATTATATCTTACTCTGGTGAAATATAGTTTTAACAATGCACAAGGGCGTTTTCTGGTCTGGAAAACTTCCTGACATTCATCTCTCTGTCTCGCGAAGTTCGTGAGATTTTAGTATAAATGTCACATAGTATTCATCAGTTTCATAATTTTCTCACGCTCCTAATGATTAAACAAAACGCTGTCTGGTTGTTGATTAATGTCATTTCAACAACTGAATCTGTATGTAATATTCTAGATAAAGACTTAGAGGTATCAACTTCACTGCTCCAACCATTAGTTGTATATTCTTTCGTGAATGGAAAGGGTTTACCAAAACCTTCCGTTTAGCTCGACAACAATGAAATCGTCCTCCAAAGCCGCAGTGCTATCATTAACTCTCATGCACTAACCCATAATTAGTTGAACGCTCCAACATTGAACAACATGATTAAGCATGCCTTTCTATTTAAATGTGGTGTCTTTGATGATCCTAACAATGTTATCTGAAGACTTAGCTTTCCAGTTACTCAACAATCAACAGCACAAATGAATCGTTCGTTCAGTGTTCCTTCGTCGAGTACCTAATACACAGCTTGAACCGAAATTCGCGCACTCGGGCGTCGCAGTGCGACTCCTCACATGCCAGCAATATACATATTGCTACTGAAATTCCATAAGCTTATTAGGATCTCATATTCAAATTTTTGTCTTTCATTTTGATGATGAAATATTTTAAAATGAAAGAAATAGAATATTTAGGAACCTCCGTTCGGATGTTTTGTTACTTTAATCTAATTTAATGTACAGCATGACTGTATTCTATCTTTTAAGTTGTTTTTGATAACCACTGAAATTCCGCCCGATATCCTTCCTCTATTGGACCTCCTTGATCCATATTGACTCCATACGATACACCCTTCTATCTTTAAGTCTTTCTTGTAATCATCCCAAGTTTCTACAAGCCCAAGGATGTCCATTTCTTCCAGTAGCTCTTTAAAGTCTTCGTTACCTATTTTGCTCCATACTCCTTCAATGTTAACACATGATACCTTTAACTCTAGTTATTTTTTACTTCTATGTTCTAAACTCCCTGACTTACTTCTAGTTATTCTAGATCTTTCCACTTCCATTATACTTCCCTCCGGAGAGCAAATAACGTCCTTCTCAGATAGTTCTTCTGTGAGTTTTAATCTACTCCCTGAACCCATCCCCTTCTTCTGAAAAAAGTCTTTTAGACTCAATGACCTATGCCTGGAAGTATCCTCAGCTCCTCCACGCGGCGCCGCTGTTGACATCCGGCTCGCCTCGTCGTTCCTCCCACTGTTATTTAACTCCGCTGGAAGATCTTTCCCAGCCGGAGTCTTGGTTCTGTCATCAGGTGTTACAGCATGACTGCTTTGGCTTAACCACCCTCAGAGTACTCATCAGCATCATCATCATCATCATCATCATCATCATCATCTTCGTCATATCATCATCATGATCATCTTCAAAACAACTTAGTTTTGTCCCACTGGAGCAGGGCCCGCTTTTAAAATTCTTCGATCGCCACTTCTCTCCGTCTCGGGCATCAGTTGGAGGAATGCCGCAGATTACCTTGTCCTTGTTGATAGTGTCCTGCCATTGTTGTTCGGGTCTGCTACGATGCCACTGGCTGTCGCTGGCAAGGTGATAAGACGTATTGGAGACTGTTCCAGGTGCTTCCCGTAAGACGTTGAAAAACCATCGTAGTCGCCCTTCACGCATTTTATCTTGAGTGTCGTTTCGGAGGCGATCCTTGAGATATTCACACATTGTCTAGCGAAACATGCTCATTTCCACTGCCTGAAGTCGACTTTCGGTAGTTTTGGACGCTGGATATCATTCCGTACCGTATACTATTCGCGACTGAGAGAGAGGACTTGATATCCAGTCCATTCATTCATTCATTCATTCATTCATTCATTTAGGCACTACGAATTCCATTCAAAGTGGAATGCTCAATTCACGTGCCTCATCAATCACTCATTCATCAATGAATGCTCTCTCCCCAATCAGTGGCTATCCGTGACAGGGTGAGACGATTATTATACATTCATTCACTTACGGCCACAGTCCGACTCGTTGGCTGAATGGTCAACGTACTGACCTTCGGTTCAGAGGGACCCGGGTTCGATTCCCGGCCGGGTCGGGGATTTTAATCGCTTCTGATTAATTCTTCTGGCTCGGGGACTGGGTGTTTGTGTCCGTCCCAACACTCTCCTCTTCATATTCACACAACACACTACACTACCAACCACCACAGAAACACGCAATAGTGATTACATCCCTCCATATAGGGTTGGCGTCAGGAAGGGCATCCGGCCGTAAAACAGGGCCAAATCCACATGTGCGACACAGATCGCACCCGCGACCCCACAGGTGTGGGAAAAGCGGTAGGAAAAGAAGAAGAAGAAGATTCACTTACGGCCACATTTCAACCATGAAACCATCCACTCACCATTTCATAAAGCCATCCACTCGTTCAAAATCAGTCGTAATGTATGTTGTAATGGTAGGGTACTCCATAAGATTTGTGACATAAAAGTAAGCACTAAAGGTAATCGCCCACTACACCGCGCCGCGCCGCGCAGCGCAGCCGAGAAGAAATTTCCGTGGTCTGCTTCTTGTGAAATGAAATGGCTTAACGCCCACAGCAGGGAGGCACGCCGCGCCGCGCCGCGCGGAACAAGCTTGTGGAATTTCCGCACCAGAAGCCCCCAGGTTTCTGGAACGGAACTTTTTCCTTTCGGCGCGCTTGTATGGGCGAGGGTAGAAGGAAGGAATAACGGAAAGAATGTGGTTTCGTGGCGTTTCGGCAGTCTTCGTGAGTCCTCGACTAGTGCCAGCACGCTCGTACCTTCACGCGGTTAGTGGTATTGTGCACTGTACGCCTTTCTCGGCGAAAGGTGATATTATTTTCTCGCTCTACACACGGCTTTTTTATTTGCTAGTTGCTTCACGTCGCACCGACACAGATAGGTCTTATGGCGACGATGGGACAGGAAAGGGCTAGGAGTGGGAAGGAAGCAGCCGTGGCCTTAATTAAGGTACAGCCCCAGCATTTGCCTGGTGTGAAAAAGGGTAACCACGGAAAACCATGTTCAGGGCTGCCGACAGTGGGGTTCGAACCTACTATCTCCCGAACACTAGATACTGACCGCACTTAAGCGACTGCAGCTGTCGAACTCGGTACACACGGCTTAACTAGGTTCAATAGTTCATAGAATTTTTCTTGGGACATACGAAAGCAGTGGGAAAATTTACTTCGGTCCTTTAGTAGATCAGGAAATAAATGGTGAAACTCTCCGTACGTTTCCCTTTTCTCATAAATGTTGTGGACCCAAACTTTTCTTTCGCGTTTTTCTTCTTCCTCATTAGCAAATATCGCAACCGCAAATAATATGTCCTCCTCGGAACTGGAACTCATATTTCTGTGTGAGCTGCACTTCCCCAACTGGAGAGAGGCGGCGCGGTGAGGTGTGCTGTATGGGCGAAGTCTTGGAAAATGGCCCGTGGAATGTTCCACAAGCTTGTTCCGCGCGGCGCGGCGCGGTTCCCTACAGTGGGCGATTACCTTAAATGAGCTAAGAAAGGGGAAGCTACATGCTGTCCTAGACGAGGGATGGCAAACCTGTACCAACCAGCGTGTCTTGTTTATCACTTTCTTCTGTTTAGTGTCCCATCGGACGGACCAGACCAAGCAAAAGAGTGCAGGAGAAGAAGAAATCGGCTTTCAAGGAGTGGTTTGCACACAAAACAAAAGATATCTGACGGAGGTACACGGGCATCCGCAGAGAAGCTAAGAAGACTGTACGGGCTGCTGGTAATGAACACTACCGAAGCCTTCACGAGTAACTGGGCACATGCCAGAAACGCAATTCTGAAGCGGTGACAAGAGCACTTCAGTGAGATTTCGAATATCGAGTTCCCGCATCAACGCATTCCCGAAGTTAACTGCAAGTACCATTCCTCAAATCAAAACCAGAAAGGTAGAGAAAGCTATTAATGCCGTGAAGAACTCTGTTGTGATGATCTGCCAGCTGATTTGTGGAACTTCAGGTAACCGCTACTTAATAGATCACAGATTCCTTTAACGCCATTATTAAAAAGACCAAACCCCATGGTGCAACAGCCCCGAAGAGCCATGGCCGACCAAGCGACCGCTGCTCAGCCCGAAGGCCTACAGATTACGAGGTGTCGTGTGGTCAGTCCGACGGATCCTCTCGGATATGATGGAGACAGAGATAATGCTGCACGCGTTTGCACAAGTTTCCTCGTTCAACTCGCACAGCGATTGTCCTTGTCAATATCCACAGTTCGTTTATTAAACAACCGTAACTCTACACACACACACAGTGTAATCAAGACACACTTGTCAGTCAAGGAATGCACCAGATCGTTTCTCCTCTCGTCTGTTGGTCGCAGTAACGTTATTCATTATTTAACATGCTCGAAGATGCAACGATCCCGCCACAAGATTGTGTATTCCTTCACTCAGAACATTGTAAACAGAATGAAATTTCGAACGAAAGGATCAATGCGCCCAATGGTTTGATTACAGTAGATGTACAATATAACCCCCCTTCTACTTTGAACGGTTCACAGCGGTGTAGCAGTGACCTTTCGACTCTGTTGAGGATGTGTGGTGCATCGCGAACAACCTAGAAAGCTGCCTGTATTCTTGGTAAAAGTTCACTTTGTCTTCCTACGGGGTTCGCATATTAGTCAATTTGTACATTGCCTACTGGGGCTGGGAAATGACCATGCGGAACGAACGTGAAACATGTGCATTTGCACCGAGCATTAATTCTGTCTCCCACTTACCACTGCCCCTCCCCCTCCCCCTATCATTCCCTCCTCTGACGCACAGCAACAGACAACGGCTTATTCTCTAGCAAACGAAATACGGCAAGTTCGTCAATTTGAACCAAATAACCTCACTTTCTAAAACAGAAACATTCTCCGCCAGTCCGATTTCACCATCGTTCTTAAACGAAGTCCACCCATGATTTCTTTGTCGGTGACCCCCTATGGGTGGGGGATGCAGACAAAGAATATACCCACGGTATCCCTTGCCTGTCATAAGAGACGAATAAAAGGGGCGACCAAGGGATAATTGAATTAGAACCATGAGACTACATGTAATTAGTAGCATCACACAGGGAACACCAAGGGTCACTTTTACTTGTGCGCAGTACCACTATGTTAGGTACAAAATAGGTTTGTGATTTGTAGCGACAGTGTGTGCTTTCGGTTTTTAGAGTACCTGTGATTATTGCCACTATATGAACGACACCATGGGTCTGCCTTGCCTATGATTAGTATCCACTATTTGAGAAACATCACGGGATAGTACGAGTCCCTGCGGTTAGTGCACGTATGTGAGGAACACCATAGGTTTGCGTTGCTCGTAAATGGCGGCGCAATGTGCGAAACACCATAGGTCTCTGTTACATGAGCGCATTGCATTACAGTACCATAATGTGTGAAATATGCTACTTTTGATTAGTACCACAACATGACAAATACCATGGTTCTACTTTCCTAGCGAAAAGTACCATTATGAGGGGCCGATGACCGGAATTTTGGACCCCTTTAGACTACAATCATCATTGATTCAGTATTGTGCGTTAAAAGCAGTCCCTTTGTCAGTACTCCTCCTTTTCCTACCGCTTTTTCCCCACACCTGTGGGGTTGCGGGTGCGAACTGTATTGCATAATGTGGATTTGGCCCTGTTATACGGCCTGATGCCCTTCCTGACGCCAACCCTATCTGGAGGGATGTAATTACTATTGCGT
Organism: Anabrus simplex; assembly: GCF_040414725.1. Classification (NCBI taxonomy): domain Eukaryota; kingdom Metazoa; phylum Arthropoda; class Insecta; order Orthoptera; family Tettigoniidae; genus Anabrus; species Anabrus simplex. The sequence continues at coordinate 143,752,478 of NC_090270.1, read as the reverse complement.
GATTCTGTGGTGATTGGTAGTGTGATACGTTGTCTAAATATGAAGAGGAGAGTGTAGGGATGGACACATACACCCAGTCCCTGAGCCAGAAAAAATAATCAGAAGCGATTAAAATCCCCGACCCGGCCGGGTAATCGAACCCGAGACCCTCTGAACCGAAGGTCAGTACGCTGACCATTCAGCCAACGAGTCGGGGTCAGTACTACTGTTGTCTCTGGGAATGTGGGGCATTGCGGGTCGGATCCACTGATTGTTTTAAATTTATACCCATCCATTCATGTTTTGAACTCTGGTCAGTGGATGATTTTGGACTTTTAAATTGTGATTATATTTAGTCTCATTTCGTACCATCAGGGACCGCCCCTTTAAACAACAAGCATCATCATCATCATCATCCTTGTCGGTGTAGTTCTGACACGCCCTGATACGCTTCCTGGCCAAGGCAGCAAAGGCGTGTCCGGATCATCCGGAAGGACGTATGTTATATTTCCCGTCGGGAAGTCACTTCCGGAGGTGCACATAGCCCTAAGGTTCAGCCTGCACCAAAATTGAGTACCAGGTTAATTCCTGGGAACAAAGGCGGTCGGGCGTAGAGATAATCACAGCGAGCGAGTCGGCCGTGCGGTAAGGGGAGCGCAACTGTGAGCTTGCTTTCGGGAGTAGTGGGTTCAACCCCACTATCGGCAGCCCTGAAGATGGTTTTCCATAGTTTCCCGTTTTCACACTAGGCAAAGGCTGCGGCTCTACCTTAATTAAGGTCATGCCCGCTTCCTTCCTAGCCCTTCCTTATCCCATAAGACTTATTTTTGTCGTTGCGACGTAAAACAACTTGTAGAAAAAAAGAAAAGAAAAAAAGAGCTGTTCACTCTACCCGTCAAGTGCCGAGGTGACGCATAGTGGACACATTTACCTTCCAGTACCTCTAATGGCCTTCATGGCCTGTGCGGTGGGTAGCCGTGGCCTTAAGGTACAGCCCCGGCATTTGCTTGGTGTGAAAATGGGAAACCACGGAAAACCATCTTCAGGGCTGCCGACAGTGGCGCTCGAACCCACTATCTCCCGATTATGGACACTGGCCGCACTAAAGCGACTGCATCTATCGAGCTCGGCAAAAAGTGAAAAAGATGAACATGCTATGAATTAATTTGAAAATGTTTTATTTATAGTTTTAATTGTACAAGTTGCGTATTTTTCTTGACAATTTTTGAGTCACAAGGAGCCAGAGTCCTAAATTCTTCAGATGAGGCCCCATATAAATTACAACTCATGAGGAGCTTTAGCTGCATTTATATCTCTGACCAGAGACGGCACATGGAGGACAGGTGGGATGATTCTCATTCTCACGCTACAGAAATGATGTCACCCACGCGTGTAGAATGTGCAGGGATACGAAGGAATTTGGCGAAGCTATTTTTTTTTATTAAAACTACATTTTAAGACGAATTGGCAACGAAACTGCCCTAGTAAACGTCAGGAAATCGTAAGTGAAACAATTTGGTTGTTTGTGGTAAAGACCTTAGACCGCTAAATAGCTCCAGAAGGAAAATTGTCGAAGGACATGCCTGTTCGTTTATGAGTTAATTTAACGATTCAATTGGTTAAGAGAAACCCTTAATGTTTATAATCAAAACCACTACTAAACTAAGCAACTATGTGTTATGTTGTAATCAGCCAAAATTATATTTCTGAGGGGTGGAAAATGTGTCTGTAAACATTTGGCGGTAAAGGCAGATGGCATGAGAGTAGGAGAAAATTTTATAAAGGAATGCCGCGCCATTTGCAATCCTCGCATTGTTTTCAGTGAATTTGAAGCGACCGCACGTCATTCAGACTAACATTACAAATCGGTTGTGGAGAGTAAGTCCCCAGAAGGGAATGCAGTTTTGGCCAAAGGTTGCTATCTAACGTAATCTCCAAGTGGAGAGAGATTATCAGTCAAATAACGGCATTCCCATGTGGAACCGTCATGTATATTCACATCAAGGCAGCAGACGGTCATTATAATGCCGAAGTCCTGCAGTTACATTAGAAAACATCATTGTTTGACTTTATTGCGTGTGCGGATCCGTGATTTGATGAACGTGTTCGGTTCGCGAAGAAGACAACGTGTGACGGGCACTTTTTGTTTGTCATTATTTTCAGGTAATTTATCTCAAATATAAATGAAAGGAAGAATATGTTTTGTAAAGCCACTATCTGTCGAGATGGCTAGATAAAGAATGAGATAAGCTGGTGGGCCTGTTAAGATGTGAGACCACGTATGCCTTCCAGGTATGCAAACTACCTTTGTTTTAAAGTGCATTTTATTTACTTCACGATGTAACCATTTTATTTGTATATGTGACGCATTTTGATCACCCTTTTATTTCGTGAAAATGTCAGAGGAATATGACAAAAGGTCATTTTTTAATGTTTCTTGGATAATCGGAAAGTCGCGAAACTAGCGTGTGAAATGTTGTACAGTAGTAGATGTGATGGCTGTAAAACGTTTCTGTACGTTTATTTTCTTTGTTTTGTCGTTTGCCAAAGTTAAGACATTAATTTATCATATAATTCTGTTGAGTGTAAAGATGAAATTCCTGTAAGTGTAATCCGTGGTTACTATTTAGAGCGAATGCGGGATAATGATGGAATGTTATCTGTTGCGGAAGGCACACCGTCATGTGTTCGGCGCTGTAAATTTGTCAAGGGAAGTTACGAGGCGAGACCAGTGTGTGATTTGTGGAAACGAAATGTTATTCCAAAAATCTGCTAAAACCTGTGTAGAATTGATGAGAGGAAAATAAGGGTAACATTTGTGTAAGTCAAGTTGTGAGTTTCGATTTCGGAAATATTGTGTTGTCAAATTCAGATATGGGAGGAGAGATGGATAGTTTGTCACAGTGTGTTTTATGTAACTACATAGTGGATCACATAAGAGAGATATTTCATATTATTGTCGTGTAGAGAATTTGTGCTAGCATGTGGTGCAAGTTTTGCAAAGATAGGAAGGAATGTGCATCAGGTTGTTGAAATCCTGTAATGTTGAAGAGACTTTATGCCGGGATTTTTATTGTAGGGAACCCAAGGATGTATTATGTATGGTTTAATGATATGGGAATAGGGCCATTCCATAGTTCGTATTCCACGTGAGACCGTAGGGCCAGGATGGATAACAATATTTCAAGTGACGTTTTAAATTAAATCTCTTCGCATAGTCTATGTTGGTCAAGAATTTATTATATTTCATGTGAATTGTCAGAGAGGCGAGGTTTTCATTTGATGCAGGTCAAGATAGTGTGTGTGTTTGTTTTTAAGAGATAGCGAGAAGAGGTCGTGTTCCCGGTAGTAATCCAGCTGTTGGGCGTTCGAGCCAGTTCATTGCTAGAAAGAAACTGAAACTGAGATTTTGTCATTTGTAGTAAATATTTGGAATTAGATTTCATTATTTTAGAAGAGAATCGTTTAGTAGAGATTTCAGATTCATTATCGAGGCGACTGAAATGATACTATGGTATGTTATGTTGTAAATAACTGTTTTCAGGGATGTCAAAATGTGAGAATCTGTAATGAAGTTGTTTCGTGTTGTTGAGGGTTGTCCAAAGTTTTGCGATTATTATATTTGAACGTCACGATAGCTCTCAATCCATAGAGTTCGTGATGGATGATTGTGTTATGTTGTGTTGTTGTTGGTTTCGAAGGCACAACAAATGTAGGTTCATGTGATATAAGGTCATGCTTGTGGAGCACATTGGGTGCAGTTGTCCATCCAACCTAGAGTTAGGTGAGGTATATTACGACACTTGAGTCTCATCGGCCTGAAATCATATCGATAGAGGTGCCGGAATTAGTCCAAGCGACAGTCTAACTGTAGGCGTTATAAGCGATTTGTCATGAGTTGTTTTATTTTGTGTTGTGTGTAAATTTATGCAGATGATAGGATTTAAGATTAGGATTATCCAAGTTAGTTTTCTAATAATTATTAGTGTTATAATGTGAAGTTGTTGAGTGACCTCATAAAATAAATAAATGGTACCGGTAGTTATCACAATGTATTCCGCTTTTCAGCGGCGGTGAAGAAAACTTTGAGCATAAACAAGAGCAGATCAATATTTTCGTCAAAGGAATGTTTCTGGTAAACAGGTCCGAGTGATAACGAAAATTTAATTAAACTGTCAGGGAGTTTAAAGAAACCATTTCTTCCCGAATAGATAAAGTTTGTTGTTAATTAGGATTATGAGATTAGTTCATTTATTAACCATTTTCCGCCCGCATTTTCACTCCGCTTATCCCCAGGTTTCAACCTATTATTTAGCAGAAACTGAAAGAGACCGTATTGTTTCAGAAAAAGTTAAATACAGTAAAAACTATTGATCACAATGAATTCAAATTTTCAATAACATTAGAAAATATACCATCACATCCATTTCTCTGTCTATTGAGTCATAATGTGTTTTTCACCCCCCCCCCCCTCCTCGTGATACTCGACACAGAGACAGTCTGCATTTGTCACATTCCCATGTTGTCTGAATCCCTCAAAACCAATAATCACGTGATTTTGGAAGTGGAATGATGCCCATGTATATAAGATTTTATTTCACCTGGGCAAGGGTCTTCCCATTCTGTTTTTATCTTACCGGAATGCGACTGTTTGAAGGCTGCATTGTTATATGCGCAATAGGCTATGCCACTGAATAGTTTTTCTCCTCGTAACATACGTAAAAAACAATCTCTTTCCCCTAATAATCTTTCCGAATTATGCGCAAGTTCAACATCATCCATTTAATCATTCGGAGTAACGAAACGTAATATTTGTGTTACCTGAATTGCCGTGGCATCGCCATCAGGTCCGATTTATCGATATCCGTTTTCATTCATATCACTGTTTTCACTAAAGGTATCTTCGTTGATACATTATTCACTCATTAAAAATTCACCTGCACCCCTACTCAAGGATTCTGTGTCACTTTTTTCGCCCATATTCAGCTCGGTTTCAATATACGCGATATTCAATCCCGCCATGTTTACGAACGAAACAGCTGACCCGCGCTCGCGGAATTTCAAGACCGTTGCCTTGGCAATGTCAAGACAGATTATCTCTCTTTCTTTATTCCCTAAGACTTGTAGATTGCACTGTGTGTTCATAAATGACTTATAAACATTTCACTGATGAGAAAAATAAAAAAACTATCGCACAGATCGCAGACGAATGCAGATAATGCAGCCGGGCGCTTTCGGGCGCTAAGGACCGGAAGGCTAAATGAACAGTCGGGCGCTTTCGGGCCCTAAGGGCAGGAAAGGGTTAATTTATTAAATTCAGTTGAAGCGTAGTTTGAGAATTAGGTTAAAACCAAGTAACTAATTTGAAAATGTATTCTGGAATTCTTAGTTTTATTTGCTGGGAAATTTCAACCTATTAATTTAAAGATAAGGGGGACATGTCCGATGGCAAGGGACTTTACTGCCACAAGTGTTGTGAGCGTTTGTTGTTGGTGTTGTTATCTTGATTTTTATTTGTTGAGCATCAGACATGCTGGGGATTTATTAGTGTGGAAACCTTGGTCATCAACTACTGTAACTTAATTGTGTTCAGTCTCCACCTTAAAATTTTGGATAGTCATGGGGTCATCAGTCTCAGTGACTTAGATTAGGGCCATCTGCCATTATAGCATCAGGTTTCTTGCAGTCATCACCCACAATGACTTTAACATAAATCACAAAGTTAGATGTCGGTCCATGACATAGTCGCAGGTCTCATCGATTCAATTAAGGGTCCATGCATACAACCACTGTGTGGCACACATACCGATTGGACTGCCTTAATTACACCAAGAGTCCAGAGCTCGTGTTACGGGGGCTAGTTTCCACGAAACATTACGATGGTACATGCAGTCTCACATGTAAACCGATCTTAGGGATCTTCAGACTTTCTTTATTTCATTCTTTAATTAAGGATTAGTAAGGATGCCCATCAGGAAATTGAATTAAGGTCTCCAAAGCCAACGTCTCTCATTATCATTATTATTGTTATTATTTTTTTAAATGGACAAACTGAGTTCGTGTATTGGATGTTGTGTAATGTCACAAAATCCTTCGATTTCATCGCCATGGTCAGTAAAACAACCATTTCTTTTGACTCGACTCCTCTCATGGTAGAGATTAGTTTTAAATTACAAAAACTCGCCTCCTAACTAAGCAAGTGACGAATAACCTGTCAATGACCCAAGATAAAATCATTAATCAATCAGTCAATACTGATCTGCATTTAGGACAGTCCCCCAGGTGGCAGTTTCCCTATCTGTTGTTTCCTAGACATTTCTTCAATGATTTCAAAGAAATGGGGTATTTATTGAACATCTCCCTTGGTATGTTTTTCAATCCCTAACTCCCCTTTCTATAAACGAATACTTGTCCAATGTGTCCTCTTGTATTCCAATTTTATCTTCATATTGTGATCTTTCCTACTTTTAAAGACACCACTCAAACCTATTCGTCTAATAATGTCATTCCACGCCATCTCTCCGCTGACAGTTCAGAACATACCACTCAGTTGAATAGCTCGTCTTATTTCTCCCAAGTCTTCCCAGCCCAAACACTACAACATTTTTGTAACGCTGCTCTTTTGTCGGAAATCACCCGGAACAAATCGAGCTGCTTTTCCTTGAATTTTTCCAGTTCTTGAATCAAGTAATCCTGTTGTGAGTCCCATACACTGGAACCATACTCCAGTTGGGGTCTTACCAGAGACTTATATGCCCTCTCCTTTACATCTTTACTACAACCCCTAATCACACTCATATCCATGTGAAGAGATCTGTACCCTTTTTCTACAATCCCATTTATGTGATTATGTCAAGATCTTTCCTAGGTACTTAAAGTGATCCCCGTAAGGAACTTTCATCCCATCAACGCAGTAATTAAAACTGAGAGGACTTTCCCTATTTGTGAAACTCACAATCTGACATTTAACCCCGTTTGCCTGCTGTCCATTTTAAAACATTATACAAGTCATTTTGCAGTTGCTCACCGTCTTATAACTTATTTATTACTCCATACAGAAAAACATCATCTGCATAAAGCCTTATCTCTGATTCCACTTCCTCACTCATATCATTTATATATATAAGATAACATAAAGGTCCAATAATACTGCCTTGAGGAATTCCCCTCTTTATTATTTCAGGGTCAGATAAAGCTTCGCCAATTACCTGAGATCTATTTTCAAGAAATATAGCAACCCATTCAGTCACTCTTTCGTCTAGTCCAATTGCACCCATTTTTGCCAGTAGTTCCCCATGATCCACCATATCAAATGCTTTAGACAGGTCAGTCGCGATACTATTCATTTGACCTCCTGAATCCAAGATATCTGCTATATCTTGCCCGAATCCTACAAGATGAGCTTCGGTGGAAGAACCTTTCCTAAACCCGAACTGCCTTCTATCGAACCAGTTATTAATTTCGCAAGCATGGCTAAAATAATCAGAAAGAATGCCTTCCCATAGCTTACATGCAATTCATGTCAAACTTACTGGCCTGTAATTTTCAGCTTTATGTCTATCTCCCTTTCCTTTATACACAGGGGCTACTATAGCTACTCTCCATTCATACGGAATAACTCCTTTATGCAAGCAGTAATCAAATAAGTATTTCAGATGTGGTACTATATCCCAACCCATTGTCTTTAGTATATCCCAAGAAATCTTATCAATTCCAGCCGCTTTCCTTGTTTTCAACTGTTATATCTTATTGTAAATGTCATTGTTATTATATGTATATGTTAATAATTCTTTAGCATTAGTCACCTTCTCCATCTGGACATTATCGTTGCAACCAACCAACCAACCAACCAACCAACCAACCAACCAACCAACCAACCAACCAACCAACCAACCAACCAACCAACCAACCAACCAACCAACCAACCAACCAACCAACCAACCAACCAACCAACCAACCAACCAACCAACCAACCAACCAACCAACCAACCAACCAACCAACCAACCAACCAACCAACCAACCAACCAACCAACCAACCAACCAACCAACCAACCAACCAACCAACCAACCAACCAACCAACCAACCAACCAACCAACCAACCAACCAACCAACCAACCAACCAACCAACCAACCAACCAACCAACCAACCAACCAACCAACCAACCAACCAACCAACCAACCAACCAACCAACCAACCAACCAACCAACCAACCAACCAACCAACCAACCAACCAACCAACCAACCAACCAACCAACCAACCAACCAACCAACCAACCAACCAACCAACCAACCAACCAACCAACCAACCAACCAACCAACCAACCAACCAACCAACCAACCAACCAACCAACCAACCAACCAACCAACCAACCAACCAACCAACCAACCAACCAACCAACCAACCAACCAACCAACCAACCAACCAACCAACCAACCAACCAACCAACCAACCAACCAACCAACCAACCAACCAACCAACCAACCAACCAACCAACCAACCAACCAACCAACCAACCAACCAACCAACCAACCAACCAACCAACCAACCAACCAACCAACCAACCAACCAACCAACCAACCAACCAACCAACCAACCAACCAACCAACCAACCAACCAACCAACCAACCAACCAACCAACCAACCAACCAACCAACCAACCAACCAACCAACCAACCAACCAACCAACCAACCAACCAACCAACCAACCAACCAACCAACCAACCAACCAACCAACCAACCAACCAACCAACCAACCAACCAACCAACCAACCAACCAACCAACCAACCAACCAACCAAACAAACCATATTGCTATCAAGTACGCAGGCTGTTAATTTTAAAGACCCTTTTGCTCGTTTATTGTGGGCCAGAAAAGTAGCGTATCTGCTTATTTTTTACGTAGTGGCGGTGGTGATTAAGTTATAGGAGGAAGTACAATTTGGAAGGGATCAGACACTTAGAAAACTAAAGGTATAGGTCAAAGAAAGACAACGGCCAAGAAGGGCGTGATAAACAAAGACTCCCTAGGCCTCGAATGCTCTAATATCGTCAAGGTCTGGAAAATAACAAGAGTTGGCCAAGGGAGGTCGGATAACAAAGAAAAATTATTTGAGGAGTCTGGCACAAGTAAGTGGAACCAATACCAGGACTCAGCTAAGGGCCAAGTAGTCGGCAACCCAAGCTCCCATGTTAACAGCCCTTGGAGACTTTGACGTACTGTAGGTCAAGCGCCAAAAGTTTGAAGAATCGGTGAACCCGTTGCAGTAGCCTCCACTTGTCAGAGTAGATAAAAATGAGTACTAAGTTAATTCATGCTACGAAAGGTGGGTGGGCATGGCACATTGCGCTATATTTTATACTCCGCCAGAAACCTCATGACCTCCGTGCACATGCTCTCGTTTTTATTACCCCATTTCCTCATTAACATAACAATTTGGCTACTTCTGTATTTCCACACCATTTGAAATGTTCATTTATTTACAGAAACACTTTTTTTGACAACGAAGGAAACCAACGGACTGTAAAATAAATGCGTTTCATTTCAGAATCGGTAAACTAAATCTTCGCATCTAGCAGTAAATTCCACGAAACATTTCCTCTCATCGCGTTCCTTGAGTGCATAAACTCCTTCCCCTCGCACATTGTGATTGGTGTGATTCAAAGCTCTTTCGGATAGACTTCGTGATTAGATTGATGACTCTGAATGATACCTGTGGTCAACCAGCCTTCATTCTCTCCCTCTGTGAGGCTATTGTCATGTCAATCTCGCACAGCTCAATGTCTATATCGTCGCTGCATTCAACGCCACTGATTAAAACTTGGCGGATATACGAGACCTCGGAATCAGTTCTCAACGCCATGCTGCAGACTCAAGAATTAACTTACATTGAACTCGAATTAGAATCGGTGATAATTGGATCTGTGAAGGTATGTCCAGTGATTACCTTCTTTCCTTTTATCCTCTTTGAAGTGAGAAAGAGAGAGAAAACAGTATAGTGGCTCGGGATAAAAAGACTACTTCGAACCACTGCAGTTGTTAGAAAGGAATTTTGGAATTGTTCAGCTTAATAACCAAGAAGAACCTTTGCTCGATGGAAGTGTGAGAGTCTATTTCCTTAGTTTCTGTGTGTTGTATTCGTCGGACATTGGCCTCACTTCTTCAATCTGGATAGCAGATTTTTGTAATAATTAATGATATAGAAAATATAGACAGTAATGTTCATGTTATGGTAAATCATATATAACAGGTGGTGATTACGTATGAAAATTTATAATATTTGTAAGTTCGATAAATATAGATTTTACCGGCTATTTTACGTAATTTTATAAATTAATTGATTTATTCAATAAATAATAATAATAATAATAATAATAATAATAATAATAATAATAATAATAATAATAATAATAATAATAATTTCGTGTAGCTATTTCTAGCCGAGTGCAGCCCTTGTAAGGCAGACCCTCCGATGAGGGTGGGCGGCATCTGCCATGGGTAGGTAACTGCGTGTTGTTGTGGTAGAGGATAGTGTTATGTGTGGTGTGTGAGTTGCAGGGATGTTGGGGACAGCACAAACATCCAGCCCCCGAGCCAATGGAATTAACCAATGAAGGTTAAAATCCCCGACCCGGCCGGGAATCGAACCCGGGACCCTCTGAACCGAAGGTCAGTACGCTGACCATTCAGCCAACGAGTCGGACTATTCAATAAATGATTGATCGGAAATGGGGGATAGGAATACAAGTTCGTTTAAAAGCATGCATTATTATTATTATTATTATTATTATTATTATTATTATTATTATTATTATTATTAAATATCCAAAGCAGTTTGGAACCCTATTTTACGTAGTATACTAGGGTTATAGTTAAAATACATATTCAGTTTTACAATGAGAAAGAATTCATATATCTAATCGGCGGAAAATGAAGTGGATGAAGTTAATAAAATATTTGTAACAGCATGGCTTCTTAAACAAATGATACAGGGGTTTTGATGATGCTATGTTGCAATAATTTAAATGAGAGTTCAAGTCATGCTTTCTTCTTTCAAATGCAGCACATTCAAACAGTAGGTGGTCCACTGTTTGTGAGGAACCGCAGGCACACACGTAGCCTTCAGGACGATTGATTTCAAATCGATGAAAATAATAAGCAAATTTGCGATGACCAGTCAAAAATTGAGTTACTTCAAAGCTTGGAACGAACACGTTACATTGCAGGCGGTTGAAAACCTCGGGAAAGAATATTTATTTCTCTGGTGACTTGGCCTCTAGTGGAAGAAGTAAAAATTGATCCATTGATGGATTACGTGCTCCTTTATGATTTTTTTTAGCGCAACTAGGTGGCGTTTTGTCATAAGTAATTTCCAAATTAGATGTAGCCGCTACTTTTGCCCGAAGATCAGCTTTATTATTATTATTATTATTACGTATTGCATGTGCGTACCGCACAGTTTCCGATTCTGCAATCCTCACGGTGGCAGCAACAGCCCCAGTAGACCTACTTGCATTGGAGCGACATGAAATCTTGCGTACCCAAGGAGAGCTGGGAAAGTAATGTGTAAAGAAGCATGCCTTCAGTCAACGGATGAGGCGATGGCAACTCAGATGGGAAAGTGACCTTCGAGGCAAATGGACCAAGTGACTGATACCACGCGTGGATATCTGGGTTGAAAGGGCCCATGGTGAAGTAAATTACTACCTCACGCAGCTTCTAACAGGACATGGATATTTCCGGAAATTCCTGCACAAAGTGGGCAGAGCGAGTGACGCAGCATGCATATACTGTGATGACATTGACGACGTATCTCACACCCTTTTGGTATGCGGCCATTGGACGATTCAGAGAAGATATGTGGAAACTGAACTAGGAGAATTGACAAAATATTTCTGTGATGCTGCGAAACCAGGAATCATGGGATTGCTTGGCAGTGTATGTGTAGGACGTCCTTTGTCAGAAGAAGAAGGATTTGGAAGCATACGAACGTTCGTAAAGGAGAAATGAAATTAAATGAAATGTCATATGGCTTTTAGTGCCGGGCTCGCCAGGTGCAGGTCTTTCTATTTGACTCCCTTAGGCGACCTGCGCATCATGATGAGGATGAAATGATGATGAAGACAACACATACACCCAGCCCCCGTGCCATTGGAATTAACCAATTAAGGTTAAAATCCTCGACCCGACCGGGAATCGAACCCCGGACTCTCTGAACCGAAGACCAGTACGCTGACCGTTCAGCCAACGAGTCGGACAGGAGAAATGAAGAAAGAAGACGTCTGAAAGACAAAGCACGATATCACCCTGAAGTAATGCGAGAGCGGTTCCGGGGTGATGATACACATCGTGGGAAACGGGTGTATGGTTTTTAGTGGGTAAGAATCCCACACACTTGTGGGAGTGCGTACCCTTCACAAGTGTCTTTTGAAGATTTTCCACAATCCCTCGTAAAATTATTATTATTATTATTATTATTATTATTATTATTATTATTATTATTATTATTATTAGCACTCAGCGAGGGATTCCACCTTTAGCCGCCTCAAGGGCAGTGTCTCGGAGCTTCTTACAATTGATCGGGGACAAAACTGGGTAGAAGGACTGGTAACTCGCCCGGGCGGCCTCACCTGCTATGTTGAACAGGGACCTTGTAAAGGATGGGAAGATAAAAAAGGATACGCAAGAAAGAGGGGAGGAAGTGGCCGTGACCTTAAGTTAGGTACCATCCCGGCGTTTGTATGGAGAAAAAGTGGGAAACCACGAAAAACCATTTGGAGGATGGCTTAGGTGTGAATCGAACTTCTTTTACTCGGTTAACCTCCCGAGGTTAAATGTTGTTGTTTAAAGGCCCTAACATCGAGCTCATCGGCCTTCCGAGGCTAAGTCGACCCCGTTCCAGTCCAGTTCTCGTACCACTTTTCACATTTCGTGTCATTGCCGGGAATCGAACCCAGGTTTCCCGGGATTGCAGCTAAGCACACTAAGTTTATATACGTAACTACAAAAGTGATAGACACATAAAATTTAAAAATAAAGATATTAAGGAAGTAAAAATAAGCTTCAAATTCACAGAATTAAAGCAAATTATCTGAGAAATATAATTCTCAAACAAATTCATGTGTACTTGCAATATCAAAAACTATGTTTAAATGGTGAATTTTAAATCTGAAATTTGATGAAGACTTGGACATAATTATACTGTAAATAGGTGTGCTCAATCTTTAAACAATGAACAATATTTTGCGATATGCAAAAGTGTTCTGAAGTTAATCATCTCAGTCATTTATCTTACATATAATCTTGAAAAATTTAAACCTTATTGAAATACAAAAAACTATTAACGAAAACTAAATTTTACGATTTGCCATTATTCTTATACTCATATTTGTTTGAACTACGTTTTCCTTTGCAAGTGCAATTCTGGTGTCTTGACAACTACAAATGGGATATATTTTTGCACACACCCTGACTTTTTCGTTTGGTACATAATGTAATCAAATGAAGTGTCGCTATGTCGCGCTGTTAACATAAGCAAGTGTCAGCAGTCGACATCTGGGGGAGTTATTCATAATAACCGGTAAATATAATTGAATATGATATATTCAAACTAATTTATCGTATTAACCAGTTGCATTCGTAATATTAACAAATATCTGACTACAATGAATAAAGCCAGATTGGTAATGTTTACTGTAAAAAAAACATACACACACAAATTGATAGCACGTTTCATAGTCATAGATAATGATAATAATAATAATAACAATAACAATAATAATGATAATAATTGTTACGGGAATTTGGTAGGTTGCAGAGGTGTAAGAAGGTGCCAGGATGAATGGGTTGACAGGGAAATGATCAAAGTATACTTTAAAACACTAAAATTCCAAGTTTTATTTCATTCCTTCTTTTTCTGTCTTTAAACTTTGACGAAAAACAACACCAAATAATAGTTGACTAGACAAATGGTGAGCTCGTCAGCTTCGATCACTACATTGATTCATAGTCAAAATTTAGTTCCAAAATGAGCTTGTCGCTCAAAGTTACACTGTTTTCAAAGAGCACATTTGCTCCACTCAATTGACACTCTAGAAGACTGAGATCCGAAACTTACTACAATGTAGCCTCTCCAAGGCACAATTTCCTTATCCAAACACTAGATAAACCTAGAAAACAAAGTTCACTGTCTTTCCGGCTCGACAGTCTGATCCACAATAGACTATGAGTAAATAGAAATTAAACAGAGGCAATAAGTGCCCATTAGAAATGGCCTTAGTAGACAAAAGAAAAGGTTTAAGAATTCGGCCATAAACGAAATGCTAGGAGGCGATACCCTTGCACTCCTTTTGAAATACACTTTGAAACACTTAAGATCCTGTATGGGCTTATGGCCCTGAAGTTACATACGTTAAGCCTATACGTATATTACAGAGGGTTACTAGATGGTGACAAATATTAAGTTACCAAAAACGGAGTTAAGATTTAAAGTTTTAGAAAATCATAGTCACCCCCATACCAAGTTGAATGAGAATTAAAAGAGGGTGAACACTATTTCCCGTGCCTCCACTACGTATGCACTCTAGACAGGAGCGACGAAGAAAACGTGGCCCTAAAGCTCTTAGATTTTCCAGAAGTTCCAGAACTCTCTAGGCCGATGGCCTGTACACATCCATAATAATTTTAATTGGCTACCTGATATATGTATATATATATATATATATATATACACACCAAAATTTCTGATTGGCTAACAATTTAAGATGGAAGGAAGGGATATAAGTGCTAGTAACTTTAGAACAAGGGCCATCTTTCTAGGTCGACGCCCCGAACAAATAGCATTTTTTTTTAACTTTAATAACACAAAAAGCAATCTACAACACTTCAGTTTAACAAACTTAGAGAATGTGGATTTCGTTTGAAAAGTAATTGTCCATTCTCCCACCAGAGGGGGCAACATAATTCGATAGTAGAGACATCTGAAGATTAAAGTTCAAAACTTCTTCCAATACACAGTTCAGGTTTTACATCACACATGGCCTTTTAAAAGGAGCTCAGTTCAAATGCACGGAGAAGGTTTACCTCCGGTACAATAATAATAATAATAATAATAATAATAATAATAATAATAATAATAATAATAATAATAATAATAATAATAATAATAATAATAATAATAATAATAATAATAATTGTACGGCCTCAGCGAACGTATTCAGCCATATTGAGTTTACGCCATTTAGACCTGGATGATGCATTGTTGAATTTCCTGTCTGAGAGCCTCTGACTTAAATCATTCCTGTTTAAGTTTGTTCTTACCTGATCTTCCCAAGATTTTGGATTTGTGAGTCCTGAGACTCATTCACAATTTTCCTTATTTTCTAACCAGTACCTTAATACTTTGTAAGGTATGTACTCTCGCATAACTCCCTCCTACAGTTAACATTATCACAGTTCAATAATCTCGTTGTTTTGTCACTTATATCAATAATTACCACAACTACCAAAACTGGTTTATACGTAATTCAAGAGGAACAAGTAAATTCTTGCATTGAAAATCTTCACAGTGGAAAATAAACATTTTACAAAGATTAATTTAGTGAGTATTTTAAAGGGTCCTTAACCACTCTAACGATTTAATAGACGTTAAATAGACGTACAGTTTAAATAAGTTTCCAACATTCAGCTCAGAAAACACTATTTATACACAATAAAGAAATAGATAAAAATTGTATAGGTCCTTCTATTGTGGCTTAGTTTCTTTGTTCAAGAAAACAAAAATTATTTTCTTTGTTTTGCTATCGATGAATTAAGAATATACACTTCAGACTTGTTCGAGTAACTTTGCCATTACTATAAATCGCAAACAGCGACTCGGTAAAATATGGCACTGAACATTTCATTGAAAATTGGAACTTAAGATACAGGCTTAACTAGAGCAATATCATCGTCGATATTGTTAATTTCAACACAGTCATCATCTTCCTCTCTGCCTCTAACTTGTCCTGGAAGTTTGGAAGGTGAAGGCTTCTACCACTTGTAACCTTGGCACTATTAAGGATTCCTTCACGATTTATTCATATGTTCCATGCAAAATTTCAGCCATGACTGACAAATTCTTCATCAGCCCCAACAATAAGGATTAATTTCTTTCCAGTTGCCCCTAAATTCACTTTATAATTTTCCTAAATTGATTGAATCTAACGTTACCTGGAACAGCACCTTAGTAATCATCAATCACTCCGGGAGTTTGAGACGGAACAAATCCTCCACAAAATCTGTGGTTATTTGGGTAAGTCTGAGTTCTCTCATTTTGAAACGAAGCAGAACTTATGGTTATAAGGGAAGTCTGTACTTGTTAAACTTTCCCATACACCATGAGGGTGATTTTAAGATTCCTACCACGAATCTACCACGCTGTCGTAGCAGGAGGAGAGGTGGCGCGTCCCAGGTGGCGGAGACGGGGACCTATCCGGCTTGCCAGCGGACTTGAGCGAGATAAAATAGCTCTGCCAGACCAAACACACAACCCCTGTGGTTGGAGAACGCAGACGAAGGATACACTCGGGGTGACATAGACATAATGAATTTTGAACCATGAGATTACCTGTGATTAGTACCATCGCGCGAGGAACACCATGAGTCAACTTTTCTAGCGATTAGAACCACTATGTGAGGAATACCATGGGTCTGTGAGTGGATCACTATGTGTTTGCAACACCCGTGCATAGTATCCCCTCTGTCCAGGCTCGGTTGGAACAACCCAAAAAGCCTATAATCGCTGGGATGTTTCAGCATCTGCTTGTGGACATCATGGCTCCGTTCCGACGAACACCACACTCTGGGAATTGCCTATGATTAGTACCCACTATGTGAGGAACAAAGGGATAGTACGTGTACTATTAGTACAACTATTGGAATCTGAGGAACACCATGGGTTTGTGTTGCCTATGAGTGGCACAGTACATTACCTGTGAGTAGTACCACAATGTGTGGAACACTGTGAGTCTGCGTTACTTGTGATAAGTACCGCTACATTAAAAATACCATGGTTCTACTTTACTACCATTATGAGGGGCCGTTGACCTGGATTTTGGACCCCTTTAGACAACAAGCATCATCGATTAGGGCTTGTACTTTAAAAGCAACTCCTTGGTCAGTACATACCATTGTTTTAAGTACGTTTCTGGCAAGATGGAGCATTGCGGGTCGGATTCACTGATTAAGTTCCTAATCATTGTGCATCGTCCTCTCTTTGAATTTTTTAATTCTGGTCAGTGGACTGATTTTGGAATTATTTTTAACTCTTAATATTTTGAGTTTGATCTGCTGATTACTTTACATTCATATTGAACCGTATCGTTTCATGGTGATGGCGATATTATTTAACGCATCAGTAACGCTGTACCGGGAGTCGAAACTTGAAGGAGCTCGAAGGAGAGCAAGGCAAGCTACGAAGCTACGCTGGGCGTGGATAGATGTGTGAGAGAGCGAAGAAGTCCGGGAAAAGGATAGAACGAGTCGAATACTGTCCGGGGATTCACAGATACCACACTTATAAGAAGAACCGCGGCATGAAGCAGGCCTTGCAAGGTATGAAAATATGACGATAATTACTCGTATGAACAAACCTCGGCAAAGTTAAAACAACAGGAAATTTTGTAGTAATTTACTGTGTGCTTCGAGCTTATCCGATGTGCTAAGTGTAATTGCCTTTCGTAGTATGATTTGAGCGAGACGAGCGTGGGAACCAAGCTTTAGTTTGCACAAAGGAGCAGTGTTTGTTTCAGAGGTTTTCTCCGTGTGTGGCGTCTTTGCTTAGAACATACAGAGAAGCATTGAGAGGATATGGCATTCATTTGGATGACAGACGATAAGTCTGCGTCGTGAACTTGTAGGAATCACACAAAGCCTGGAGAAATAGCAAGTACACAGAGTTAGGAAATAATGTTTTTAATAAACTTTGATCAGGAAATAAACGCGCAGATGCCTGCTGCAAGTTTTTACAAATACTTTCTACTTATGATTAGGAGCCCTACGGGACGAACTATAAGCCCGGATGGGAGACATATTCTATAGTTTCTTCAGCCCTAATTCACGATATGCTGAACTAGGAGTGACGGGAGTGTTCAAACAGGCATCTTAATTGCGTGCGTAAAATTGTAGTTATTGACGATACGGAAATCTAGGCAAGCGCTGATTAAGCGCGAGACCTTCCTATAAACCAGCGCTGAGCAGACGGCAGCGCGATGGACCATACCATGGAACTGAACCGGGGAACAGCAGCCCAAGACAACGCTAGCGAAATGTTGGGCTACATCCATACACAGTCCAGCATGGAGGAGCCGTGAGGTCGCATTGTAATAGATAAGTTTGAACAGAGTTTTCTTTTAGCATTAGAGAGGGACAGTTCAGCGCGTATTTCCCTTTGTAAATAAACGCGCACTATGCCTTAATGGCGATCATTTAAATATGCGTAGGACTAAGGCATGTGTACTCTGTGTTATTAGCTTTGAATAGTTTTTGTTCGGTTACGCGAGTCAGGATTAAATTACGTTTGTTCTGTAGTCATGTAAGGAAGTGTTACTCTTATTGGGGATTAATTTATGGAAGCTTGTGGAGCTAGAATCTTTGAAAATTTAAGGATGGAGGTGCCTTATAAGTATCGAATTGGGAGACACTTACTGGAATGCGTTTCAGATACGCAGAAGAAGCTGAAGATATTAAGTCCCAACGTTGCACTAGAAAGGGTTTTCGAAATAATTCTGGCAAGCTAACACATGGCTATACACGTGACATGAACCGGAGTCCACTGCATGAGGAAAAGAGATTTACTATTCTGGATAGCCTGAAGCGAGTTTGGTATGTGTATCTGCAGACAGATGTATGTTACTTTTTGAAACAGCGGGGGGAGGATGGCCTTGCCTTCTGGAACGTCGCTCCAGAAGGTGACTCAGAGATGCGATTACAACACCAATTCCACAATACCAGTGTGTATTTTGTGTTTTTAATTCAGATGCAGTGGAATATTTGTGATTTGTTTATTGTTGTTGCTCGTTGTGCCTCAATGTTCGTGGTTTGTCATTTTATTGTAAATAGCTAAAGAGGAAAGCTCGTATGTATTTCTGGGAATGAGAGGTTCAATACTCATCTTTGATTATGAGATCGGGCTCATATTAGCTTCAGTGTATTTTTGGGGGTATCCGAAAGTCCTAAACTAAGCATTCTTGTGGATTACGTGTCGCAAATTAATTGCGAATAATTTTAGTTTTCTTTTATATTCGAAGACCGAGCTCGATAGCTGCAGTCGCTTACGTGCGGCCAGTATCCAGTATTTGGGAGATATTAGTTTCGAACCCCACTGTCTGCAGCCCTGAAAATGGTTTTCCGTGATTTCCCATTTTCACACCAGGCTAATGCTGGGGCTGTACCTTAATTAAGGCCACGGCCGCTTCCATAAGAGCTATCTGTGTCGGTGCGACGTAAAGCAACTAGCAACAATATTTTCGAAGATTTCTGTTGCTTATCCCATGTACCGGGAGGTTTACTTACGACGCAGATAGTCGAGCATGTTCAAACGTATCTAAATATACAGTGCAGTGTTTATGTAACCGGCCCACGGATTCAAAGATTAATGATTTTTGACTTGTTTAGACAGACTAGGTCCTGTTGCCACTTGATGCCTAACAACATTAATTGTAGTGGAAATTGTATTGAGTTATCTAAGGGAATTTATTTTTCTTATCCATTTTTTTATGTTTTAGTGTATTAAAATATATCAAGCAAATTTTAGTCCTCATTTACTCACACAAATGCAATTCCCGTCCTACTTACATATCTTTGAGATCTTATTTAGGGGTTCTTTGAGACCAAACTACGGACGTACCGCGGCGGATGCCGCTGAACTAGCCAGGTCAAAAGAGGACTACGTGATGTCTCACTTTGATTTTAATGATTTATTTGTTTGCCGACACAGTAAGGTACAGTATTCACCCATACATTCTTTATCATCAAGCTTTGAATTCTAGTCAATGGATTAATTTTGTATCTTTAAATTGTCATACCCTGGAGGGTAAACAGATTAAGTAAGTAAATTGTCATTACATTTCATACCATTAGGGGCCGATGACCTAGATGTTAGGCCCCTTTAAACAACGAGCATTATCATGATCATCATTAAGATTCCGAGTGCATAGACCAGCGGGAGACAGCTTCAGGTGGGTGTGACGTATTAGAACGAAGAGGAAGCCTGTCATTTCGTGTGACGTCAGGCGAGAGCGAGTAAGGTAATGTTGCCTAGATAAAGAGTGCTCTGAGTACGTAACTAAAGGGGTCAGTCAGCTACAGCGCTTCTCGATGATAATAACATGGGGAGTACAAGTAAAGTGGAGCTGTCTGTTTTACTTTCTGTAGGGGAATTTATTTTCCTTTTTGTGCCATGCGGTGAAGGTGCAAAAACAAAGAAGGACGGAGTATTGAGAAATGTAATTTACAACGTCATTATTCTGTGTGCCACGCAAATTTGAATATCAGAAATATCAAAAATAACGTCGCACAGTATTATCGGAATTAAAGGAACATTCGATGTGGAGAAGTATCAATGTAGCGAACCACCTGTCCGTCTAAGCTACAGAATACCTCTTCATATTGCCAAGGAGGTAAGGCCGTTTCTCCTTAAGGGGAATTTTCTAAAGGAGTGATTGTGATGGCCGTTGAAGAAATATGTCCACGTTTCGTAGAAGAGTTTGAAAAATGAAGTTTGTTTTCTGATGCCATTACGTGACGTATTTAGGAAATGGGTGCAGATGTCCACGAGGAACTCCGTAATATGGCACCTAAGTTTGTATATTATTCCTCTTCTGTAGATGACAGTCGTGACATTAGATTGAGCAATTAGTTATTTTCATTAGGAGCGTGGATGACAAGTTGAATATCACAGAGGAATTGTTAGATTTACTTACATTTAAGGAAACCACTACGGGGTTGGTAATTTTCAAAGGTGTTGAAAAAGCTGTTGAAAACGCCGGCCTCAGTTGGAATATGCTTGTTTCTGTCTCGACGGATGGGGCTCCGTCTATGGTAGGAGTCAACGTCGGAATGTTAAATTAATAACACGGATGAATGAACATACGAAACGTGTTCCTGGTGCAACATATGATCTCATTGCAATCCACTACATTCTTCACCAAGAGAATCTTTGCACCAAGTATATCAAAGTTAATAATGTTATGGATAACGTGGTACAAGTTACAAACTCCATCCGGTCAAGAAGCCTTACACATAGACAATAACGTTTCTTGCAGAATGTGGCATTCAACATGATGATCTCCCTTATCACTGTAATGTACGCTGTTTGAGCAAAGGTAAGGTGCTAGATCGTTTCTCTGAGTTAAGAAATGAATTAGCATTATTCATGACTAGTCAAAATCAGCCTGTTCCTTATTTGCAAGAAAGAGTCTGGATTTGTGAGTTAGCCTACCTTGCCGATGTAACTGGTCACTTGAAGAATTTAAATATCTCATTCCAAAGCAAGGATCTCATCGTAACAGACATGTACTATAGAACTGAAGCCTTTAAAATGACATTGGATCTATGGGCGAAACAACTGCTGGCTGGAAACACTGCGCATTTTTCAGAAGTTATAGCACGTGCGTACTCCTGATATTCTCTCTGAAGAATATGTGCAAATTCTACAAAATTTTCGTCACCAGTTTGAGTCCAGGTTTTAAAATGTAGGAACATTTTCTACTACTTTTCAGCTCTTTGCAACCTCGTATTTAGTGGATATCAACAATGTTTTGCAGGTAATAAGTGGAACTGTTAAATTTACAATATGACGATTTGTTGAAGGCAGATTTAAACACAAGGAGGACTTTACCGATTTTTACAAGAATATCCCACAAACCAGCTTTCCAGATCTTTGTATGTTATTTTTCCTGCTGCCCTTCTGTTCCTCCGCAAGAATGTTGTCCCTGGATACTTTTTCTGTGAGGATGGATATCATTAGTTCGTATATTACTGACAGGTGCGTGATTGGCGTACGTTTACTGGGATCTGTGTGATCCTGAAGTGGTTTTTAGGACACAGGTCACGCCGGTAGTAAACAAGGGTGGAGTCCGGCTCCATGACTAAATGGTTTGCGTGCTGGCCTTTGGTCACAGGGGTCCCAGGTCCGATTCTCGGCAGGGTCGGAAATTTTAACCATAATTTGTTAATTTCGCTGGCTCGGGAGCTGGGTGTGTGTGTCGTCTTCATTGTCATTTCATCCTCATCACCACACGCAGGTCGGGTGTCAAATCAAAAGACCTGCATCTGGCAAGCCGAATTTATACTCGGACACTTCCGGCACTAAAAGCCGTACGCCATTTAATTTCAAGAAGGGTGGATTTGACTCAGGATATCTGATGGCTTGAGTAAACAACTTTGCTAGTTTTATATGAATATATCTGAACTTATTATTGTCATCATGATGATTAAATTTGAATATTGATCACATCAATCTCCCTTTGAATGTCATGTCTTTTCAATTCCTTCTCTTTCTTTATTTCCACATTTTAATAAAAGGATGTGCTGTTGATTTATTCTCTTGTACTCTTGCACAATCAGTCGATAATATATCACGGTAGAAAATATTTTGATAAATGAATAGTGGTTACATTTTGTGACCTTATCAGAACGAATAATGTACAGAAAAAACGAATTGAAAGAGAGATAAGCCGGACGAGAAAACGAAAACAGAAAGACACTGAGGGAGTTCCTCTGGGGAGTCGTATAGTAGCAACGGCAGTCATCTTCAGCCTACGGCAAGGGAAATTAATTCTGAAGTGTTTTGTGACAACATTGAGTTAGTGCAGCAAACAAGGGTAGTTAATGTCAAACTTCTACACCCTAGGGACGGTATTTGAGACGTGAACTCAACATGGTAGCGAGTTAACAGTATTTCCTCACGGTCATTTATTTAATTTTCCTCAATTCCTGACATGGTTATTGTTATTATTATTGTTATCACCATCGCATTCCTTTATTTGGATAACGTTATCTATACCAAAAGGTAGAAAGGTAGCGAGCTTTTAATTTCACGTGACTGTAGATATAGTCCAAAGACCACCCATTTTATGTGGATTCTGAACGACAGCGATCGACTTTCCATTCCAAAGACGCACATGCTTTCATTTGTAATCGAAAATCGTCCACTTTACTGAGAAATTAGTGACGGTATCGCTCGGTCATCACGCACCTCTACATAGACGGTCAAAGTTACGACTGTGCTCTTGATGGAGTACTAAGGAACTAGACTTTACTGAGAGTCAATTCAAGACCTTAACGGTCCCTTTGATGTTAGCCATACTTCTGATCGGTGAAAAGGCTTCCGCAGCGCCAAATAGTTCCCTAGGTTTGTTACTTGCTCCTGAAGTCAGGAGCTTCCTTCAGTTTGGTTAGATATTCTGGTGAACTGACTTCACAAATTAAAAATATTTGCCCTGTATAAATATGGAAAATATATCACAGGTTGTATGTTATTCGGGTTCGTTACCAACTCTTATATTTCATATGTAGATGGCTATGCATAGTTATTGTTCTCAGTGGTGTATGTAGCAAAATAATACTTATTTAATATGATATTGATATCTTATTACACTATGTACTTAGTAAGCTTTGTTCGAGTTCATTCCATTGTTGATAAGTTCGCATAATATGTGCAACGTTGAAGATGGATCCAAGAAAACTGTTGGCAATACTGGCTACAACAGCATGTTCAGTTTCATAATGGCTACCAGCTGTGAGCAAGACGTGCGTGATGCTGTGGCGCTTGAGTCCCCTGTGAAATACTTTAGAGCTAACAAAAGTGGAGAAAAATTAAGTAGGATATCTAAACCAAATTGTTTTAAACGTTTACAGTAGCCTACAAGATGAGAATCCGTTGTGGACTGTGGAAGACGTGGTGAAAAACACCGCGCAGCTGACCGGCGTTTCTGTGTACAGTGTTTACGCCGCTCGCGTGGAATTTAAACTCCACGAAAAACCCAAGTCTCCAGCGAAAGGTCGATGTGTCAGCACAGCATTCGCCGAAAATAAAACAGAAAGGGCCTTACCACGGTATGGGAATAGGATCCTTAGCATATTCGATAATAATAATAATTTGTACATTGCTTTATATTCGTAACCGCCCTCTACCTGCAGAAATGTTGTCATGAGGGGATCGTGAGTTCCTTTTTACCTTCCGAATGACGAGACTACAATATTTACAACATTCCTGGAAACATTGTATTTTGCAATCCCACTCACAGGTTTTTTTCAGCTTTTTGAAATGCGAGAAACTGCCACTGACAGTTGTTGTACGAGAGCGGAATCGTATAATTATGTTGTAAGGCTCCATGTGCCTCACACAAATTGCATTATGAAATAAAAATAAACCTTGCTTCTCTTGCCTCGGTATTCGTCAGTAATCTGTAGGTTTTACATGGTCAGTAAAGGAATAAATAGGTATGGTACATAATCAGAGTAGAGCTATGTGAAAGGATGTGATTTCGTTTGATGCTTCACTATTTCAGAGTGAAGTACTTGTCAGATAGACGCACGGCGTTAATAACAAGCTGGTTGCGGCGGAAAAGGAGAACGGAGACGGGAAGTGGGAACGGAGGAACAGGGGACGTGCTCACGTGCGGAAGGATACTTTTCCTAAGCTCTTGAGTTGAATTTCAGTATAGATCAGCTATGGACATAAGTTCTCACTAGTATAATAGTCAAGAGATTATTTTAAGCCACTTATCTGTTTACTTGCATTAACTGAAGTTGCATAATCTGGTTCCAGTCTGTCAAGTCCACTGGAATACATTCACCAAACGACCCTATGAGCGACATTTTCACATCGTTCTTAACAGGGACTGGGACATCAGGAATTGCATCGCTCATACCTCAGTCACTTTCATGTTGTCAAAGCCAAGGATCAGACTGAGACAAGTCAGTGAAAGTGATAAATTTGTTCTAGCCCATGCAAGAAGGCATAGTGAAATGAAAACACTATATTTTACCAAAAAGGGCATTGACTGAACAAACAGAAGAGGAAGTAACGTGGTGGGACATTATAAGTGGGTTCTGATTGTGATTGAAGATAAAATAGGTGAACGAAGAGAAGTACAACTTACAGTTACTTTCATGTCCATAATTAATTGAGGACATCTTATAGTGTAGTCAATGATTTTAATAGCGAGAGAAAGCTGACATACAGAGTGATACAATATTTAATAAGCAGGTACATTTAAAAAATACAAATAAATAACAACTAGCTGTTGTTCGCGTCGTTGACATACCGATCACGTAGTATATGCATTTCTGTCAAACCTCGTGTAAATGATATGTAAATTATACCTCAAAGAGTGATCTTTCCTTCATGCTTGTCAGGGACCCGCCAACCCATCCCTAGAAGTATTCTTACTTATATTCGAAGTTTGAAATCGAAACTTTGACAATCTCTGAAGTGCGTCCATTTCCTGTGTTCCTATTGGCTGCAGGGCAGTTCCTATCATCTCCGATAGAGCTTGCATCATGTGTGGCTCACTGCTACCACATTCTGTTAAAATAATGAAACTGCGAGTTTGAAAGTGACGTGTAATTGTGTGTGCCGGATGTAGTTGCAGTATCTGCGAACTATCCAATGGATTTTTCTGCAGCCAATACTGCCAGAGGGTATACTGAAGGCCTGAGGGACACTTTAACAACACCCCCAGACCTTCGTTGCTTACCACCAGCCCAATGAGCTTATCACTAGTCGGACCTAACAATCCATCCCAATGCTCTCTCCAGTAGCCGGACCTAACCTATCCAGACTAATGGTATTGTCAATAGTCGAACCTAACAAATCCAGACCAATGGTCTTGACACTAGATGGACTATCTCAAATTCTGTCATATTCTCGTCACTAGCTTGACCTAAGTTCCTAAGTTGGAAGCCGTGTATAGCGCGCTGTGGCGACGTGTGATCTGTGCCATGTTGGATTCTTAACCTCTCTTTTGCGAACTAGTTAGTAAATCATCTCCCTGTCGGTGACTTATCGTGACTTACTCATTTCCTGGCTCGCTCTGGTCCTGTGCAATTTCATCTTTTCACGTTCGATCTATTCTTTCTCGTGCAAATACCAAGTATCCGGCTAATATTTCAAAAGTACAGAGAGGTGTACAACACATTTAAAACGTTGCCCGTATGATCTCCATAGCAACTCTCCATGGAGTTAGTTATCATCAAGTCTTGGACTTAAACTTTCACACGACTGATACTGTTTATTGGCCTTATTTTTCACTGGAAAGAAAAATAGTATAATCAAGAGTTTATAAATAACATTGCAAGTATATTTTTCCTGTAAAACCAACCTTAGGAGAGAGAAACTGAAATTTTATCTTTCAGGATTCCTCTGAATGTTCCTAGTCAACTTTCTTGAACAACATATCGTCGTTTCCGGGACAAAACCTCCTATGTGATAATATTTTTGGAGGTATACTGACCCGCAGTACATACATCATGAAGCGCGAGAATGCCTTGACAATATTCACACAATATTGCACCTTAGATGACAGAACCTTACCGGCCAAAGTTCTAAGCTAAAATATTTCACATAGGAGGTTTTGCCCCGGCAGCGACGATATACTGTAGATAAGATCCTAGTCGTCATTATCTTAAATTCGAATACCGAGTTTCATGAAAATT
The DNA here is from genome assembly GCF_040414725.1 of Anabrus simplex. Lineage (NCBI taxonomy): Eukaryota > Metazoa > Arthropoda > Insecta > Orthoptera > Tettigoniidae > Anabrus > Anabrus simplex. The sequence goes on along the minus strand of NC_090270.1, from coordinate 143,725,798 downwards.
CACCTATCAGTTTTCCGGAATGCTGTGACAGATAAAGAGACAACAATTGAATTGAACCACATTATTTGTCCTATGCGATATAAAAGCAAGTACAAGGATGATGTTCAACATCAACAGAAAGACGATTCTATAAATATGATCATTGTTCTTATTAATAGCTAGGGACATCTTAGTGATGTGATATTTGTACTCGTCTAGATTTGGGAAAGGAATTTGTGTGAAAACTCCGTGTATGTTGCTTAATAAGCAGCGTTAAAAACTGTATTTTCTCGCTCTAGTAGAACTATACATGCGGCACTAACGCACTGTTTTAACGCTCACGTCACTAAGATGGTCAATACTCCTTGCTTACTTAGTAATCAGAATACCCCAGTCAAGTGTCTATCAATTTATATATTTATTTTTATAGCACTGTGTATGATATCCTAAACAATCTGTAAGTAATTAAAATGCACCTTACGAATTTCGTTAACATTTTTATATTTATCAATTTAATTGTTAATGGTGGTAAACAGAAATAGACATGAACATAGTAGTTTAACGTGTACCATATTACTCTTATTTGTGTTATCTAAATAAGTTAATCGCAAAGTAGTATTTACTATGGAAGAAAACTTGAAATATCCAAAGAGAACATTAATTCTAAGATTATTATGAGTTTCAACTAGTAAATTTAATCCTGTTTTTTTCTGTATGTCACAAGTGAATTGATAACAAGAGCTGTTTTTCCTCTGTGTATATCATATTAAGGTTTCTTGTAAGTTATGCAGGATAATCTAGTTATATGTCCTTCAATTCTCTTGCAGTTTTAAGTTTTGAAAAGGATTTTTATGTTTAACAATGGTTGAAGTTAAATGAACAACGGTGAAACAAATGAGAAAATAGTAGGTAAACATAAAACATAACACAGTATTTCAAGCAGGGCAATCGTACTATCCAAGATTGTTGTTAAACAATACTTCCAATAAAAAAACCGTAAAAGTAAGTATCTATTGCATTGCTACAAGTTCCTGTTATAACTCATATTGATTTTATTTATAAAAATGTAGACTGTGGTAACCGTAATACGTGTCTTGATAAAGCGATGGTTAACGGTAGACTGAAGTAAGTGTGTGGCATTCTGAGGAAGAACTGTACTTAAGATAGTCGGTATTAGCAATGAAATTTAAAACTACTACTACTGACACAACGACTACTAATACTATTATAGGCCTATATGATATAACCACTCAGCTACAAGTGTAAGAACTTCAAAACACTGCTCCTCAACAGTAAATTAAGACCTTTGGTAACACACTCCTTAAACTCTTTTTCCTGTCATGTTACTAAAACTGATCAATTATGTATCATGGTGATTCAGTGCAGCTCGATGACATTTTGCGAGCCGATTATCTCAAATATTTGCTCCCTTTGTATGTTGCAGAAGCTAAAGGAGAGTCTACTTCATTCTTCTGAAGATCTCTAACTGTGTCTTATCAGACAATCTGGGTAAGTAAATCTTTGAGTAGTGTTATTATTATTACGATAACAGAGAGAAGATATTTTGCTTCATTCCATGAACATATCTCCGTCAGTGGGCCTTCTGTTCGTCAGGTGATAATAGTTTAACACCTTTCTTATAATATTATGTAGGCTTCATCTATATACATTTTATGCCTATTTGATTTTTGCAATGTATACTAAGAGTATGACTCCATTTTGTAAACATTGATAATAATATTCATAGGGACATCAAAGAAACTTGACTGTTTCTGAGGGGAACTTCATCATTTATACTTCAGAAGTTTGAACCGTGGCGCTGTTATTGATTGTTACTGTTCTTATTTCCTTTCTATATTCGTAGAAATTTCTGCTACTTACGTAATACTTTTATGATCTTTGACTTCTCAGCCGTTCGTAATCAAGAATTTCCGATCATCCAATGCTGAACGAAATTGAAATTTAACTATTCAATTTTCATTCTGAGTACACTCGCTTGCTTATGACCATTATACAGATTATTAGACTAATTAGTTACTTTTGACACTAATACATCTTACCTGTTCTCTAGTGACGATAGTAAATTTCCTTAAATAGATGTGAAAATATTCTAGTGCTAGCTGACCCGTGCGAATACTTCGCCAATATCGTGATCATTCACCGAATGGTTATATGTAGAAATAATTAAATGCAAGTATTTATTAATGAAGTGTATTTTATTTTAAACAGTATTAGTAAATATCAATCTTATTTTTAAAAGTCGTTATAATAATAAATACAATATGTTTGGTAAAACATTTAAAAAGCTGACATTCAAACATTGTCTTGGTCATATGTGAAAATTGTTTTCCGATTTCAATGCTTTACAAAACTTCTTTGAAAACAATATTAGCAGTTATAATGTGATCATCGTTTACTTTTGGCCGCGTGTATTTTTAACACAAACATAAACATCACTTACTCTACGAACTCGTAAAAAACCCATGTATAACTGTCCATGTAAAAAAAACTGGTTCTGGTAAATACAATCCTGCCCTTTGAAGCGTATGACCTTGTGATTTATTAATGGTCTTAGCAAAGGCTTTTTTGGGGGGAAATTGTTTTCTTATCATTTGGAAAGGCATGGTTGGATCAGGAGGTGTGAGGATAATGTGGGGGTATGAGCACATTTTTATCGAAGTGAATGAATTTAGCAGTGATTATGTACTCGCCTAAATGAGTTAACACTAATATTGTCCCATTAATTAATCCCTAATTTGCTTTAAGATTTCTAATTAACATAATGGTAGCATTTTTTAAAAAGCAATTTATGAGGCAGCAAACCGGATGGATTTAAGGAGTTCAAGAATTTCATGGGGTACAATTAAACGTTCTTCATTTCTTCATATTGGGCAGAATCAGAACTGGGATAAATCTTTTCCTCTCCAGATAACAAATTGGAAATGACATATTCATTAATTGTTGTACAATCATCATTTTTGGACATAAAATCGCCCTTGAATAGAATTGCGAAACATTATGTTCATTGAATTCTGAGACATTGGAGATGGTGGTAATAACACTATCGTAATTACAATAACAATGTTTCTGAATTTTGATCGCTTCATTTTGGTAATCTGTTTGAACTTCTAAATCACCGCTACCCAATTTCATTAACCATTCACTGAAAACGGGATCATCATTTGCCCTCACTATTTTGAGTCAAATTAATTTTAACATGAGACCATAAGGGCGATCGTTAAACTGTATTTTCATCGATGGATGTTCTACTGGCATGTCTAACAACGGGAAACACCGACGGAAATCCCCACCAAACAGAATTATTTTGCCTCCATAAGAGAAATTTCTATTCATGACTCCCTTTAATAGTCGATCGACAACGCTTGGCACGTCTTTCGGAACCATTAAAATCTCGTCCCAAATGATGAGGTCTGAGTCACGAACAAGTTGTGCATCTATGGCGTGAGTGCGAATCGGTGAGGCCGATGTATTCAAGATAGGTAGAGGTAGTTTGAAAATTGAATATGTTGTTCGTGCCTCTGGTAGGAGTTTGGCGGTTTACCTGTCCATGCACCTCGAAAAGTGTGGCACAAAGTTGTGTAGAGATATGTTTTACCGGAGCTCCCCCGTCCGTCAATGAAGTGACAATTGGGAATTTTATTTCTTACTGCATGTACGACTTTCTAGGCTATTACCTTCTGTTCTACGTATAGCTTTTCGAAAGCTGTCTTGACGTCCGTACGATCTTCTTCTACGTTGTAGGCTTCTGTTGTATGTTGTGCGACGATCACGACATGGGTCGGTAGCTTGAATTGTTGGCAATATTGCACCCGTCCACCTCCCGAGTCCCAGACTAGCATTTATCTCAGGGGTGTCGGTTCATTATTTAAGTCATCAAATATATATATAACGGCATAATAGAACACGGGGATGAACGGAGCAATTAAATTTAAAATAGGGAAGGCTCGATTGTAAACTTGAATTTAAGGACTCCATGATAGGACTAGGAAGTGACTGTTACTTTAAAAAGGGCATCATCTAACTACAATAAAAAGATTATGAGAGTGGTTTCCTTTGAAATAATTTGCCAGAAGGAGCGGTTTATTACGCCATCTGACGTATGAAACTTTGATACATTTGGCAACGACATTTAAATTTCCACACATGTTACATACACAAATCACTTGCCATACCGCAAGTGGTATCAATATCTTGATGGGTTGCTTCTGAAATAAAATGACATTTTGGAGGTATAATTTACGGATCGATTCCATTTGAATCGAACCGTTGTTCAAAGATATAGCTTCCTTCTATCGGGAGCCCGAGCATAACCCATGTTACGGTCGGCTTCCCGATTTAACTAAGATGACGTACTCCGGCTATATACATTTTTCCGAGACCGGTGCTCGGACTGGGTAATGTTTCTCGTGAAATGCGAAAACTGGATTCCACGGACAGTTCCTATCTTACGATATCCAGCTGATGCCATACCACTGAATCAGCATTTATATTTTATTTACATGTGATTTGAAATGTTGCAAAGTAGCCTCAACAGACTACTGACACAGATGAGATAACGAGAAGCGGTTGGGAAATACCGTGGCAATGGCCCCCCTCGCATAGCGAGCGACGTAAACAAACACGCAAGTATTACTGTCACATCGTCCCATGCGGAAACCGTACAAAAACGAGGTACAAAAATGACTCTAATATTATCATTCTCATTATTCAACATACGAATAGAGGGATGTTGTCACCAAACAATTTAATCCACGATCGTCAGAATATTCATGAAATTATTATTATTATTATTATTATTATTATTATTATTATTATTATTATCATTATTATTATTATTATTATTATTATTATTATTATTATTATTATTATCGACGGTTCCTGGCACTGTCACGTTTGATTAATATCGTCATTATTATGCGGGATGCAAACACAAATCGTTATTACTGTTATTATTATTATATCCCTCTTGTGATTATTATTATTATTAATGAATAGGTGACTCGAGATATTATTATTATTCACGTCACTTAAGAGGTTATTATTATTAATGGACCGGTCACTTCCGCCAAAATATATATAGATATCGGTCGCAATTACAAATATTTCACTGATCAACCAACGACATCATACTGTTATTATTATGACAATTATTATTAATCTGACCGCGATGATTTAACATCGTCCTTACATTATTATTATTATTATCGGTTGCATATTATCATTTAGATTCCCGTTTAACATCTTTATCAACGCTCATTTAATTAAGGCGGTCCAATCCTTTATCTGCAATATTTATTATTATTATTATCACGACATCATGATTGTCCTCGCTCGTCATTACAATGAATACAATATACGACCATTTATGTGGAATCTGAACTCTCATTATCCTTAGATCCGTTGTATCTCAACGAATAGCTGTGCAGTCTTTTTATTTCGTACATGCTGTCACGGGTCCGAATGCTACCCGCTGCGTAACTCAGTATTTCTCTGTGACACAGCCCGTACGTTTTACACTCATATGAATATCCTAAGTGTCTCTCGTACGGAATTTATTTTCCTCTCTATCTCAATATTCCTCGATTCATTTATTTCTCACAGAATTATCAACTGACTTATTTATTCATTTCTGACATCGTACGACCTTTTATTATCTGACTGCAGATTCCCTCACTTTTTCTATCTCATTTTGATCTACGCCTTAGTTCATTCTCCACAAATAATCGTAACATCTTGAAATTATATTTACCAAAATTTGACAATCATGGTTTCGTAATATTAGTCCTACGTGTTCCGGCTAATGAATCGCAACTTTAAGACACGACATTTATACGTAAAAAAATATTGGACCGTAATTTAAACCACACGTTCATAACATGTACGGATTATTAGCACCGATCTACATTTCAATATTATTAATTGATCAAATTAAATTACCACGCACTTTAATTCCGAATTAAAAACGACCTCCCATCATTAAATGATTCCCAATAAACTCAACACCTGATCACATAAATTTATTATTACGCACTGCTCGCTAAATATTCCAATATCACATGAATTATTATTATATCCAAATTATATATTTAAAAAAATATCTTCTTCAAAAAAGTAGTTATATTATTTATTTATTATTATTATTAATAAAAAATAATAATTTCGTCTATTACACGGTAGTCCACTCGTAATATGTTTAACGCATAACCCCTTTCACAAACTCGATTTATTCTGGCACTAAACACTCCAGATATGATTTACTTTGAATATTATATTAATCGCATCTCACAAATTTAACAACTTCACTATGAAATATGACCATATTAATTACAACAAAACACAACTGGTATGGCGAAGCTGGATTTTCCTTCCATGTCATTACATAGCTCGTTAAAATGATAAAACAGAAAACACATATCGGGTCTTATTTAACTACCATGACCAAAATCAAACGTAAAGAAAATTATTGACTACAAAGAAATATGAATGCATGCATGACTTAACGTACTACACTATATATACAAATTTACATCTCCAACAACCTGAATACATAAAAGACCCGATTATTTACATTATGATTATTTACTACTATCCGTGCTACAAATTTAGGATGGGGTCGTTAAGCGACCCATCTTGTTACAGAAGGTAACCAAGTATAATCAAGTTATTCCCATTTTTCCCATCACGATAACATTTCCCAAATATTATTTACAGTTTAGTACTCATCTTAGTTATCGGTATTCCATTACAGCTTTGCAGATGAGAGGCTCCTCCGGCCCCTCTCTGCGTTTTACTCCTCCATTCTTGATGGCGTAGTTCCACAAAAGATTTCCTGGCACATTACCATTTAACACTGATATCTTGATTACCACAAACCTTCACCATTTACAACGTTAACACTGAATACTTTAACTTGGAGACAACAAATTACTATCCTAGACCCAAGAATTTAATATTTACACCATTTAATCTTCGTCCAACTACCGCACAATGGACCTGGACACGTACGACGAGGTGTCAACTTTTACGCCCGTCGCGATACGCTTGTTTCGTACGGCACTCTTGACATGTTCATGACATCGGTTCGATATAGCAAAGTACAGGCTACTATTCCCTGAAGTACTGTTCGTCACACAGTCTATTATGTACGTACTTATTTGATATAATTTATAATACTCCCTTGCAGTGCAATTACTTTACATCACTGATATTCATAAATGACAAACACTGTCCTACGTTAACTATTTCTAGTTCATTTTGCTTGAGCGCGATCACATTTCACAAACACTGGCGGATGCTCGCGCCATTAAATGACTGTACGTCCGTAGAATTCTAAGTTATCGGCGACCAACAGTTCAGCTCCCGATATCAATTCAAGTGTGCTGCGACCGTCAATTCAGCTCCCGAGATTCACTTCAAGTGTGCTGCGACCGTCAATTCAGCTCCCGAGATTCACTTCAAGTGTGCTGGCGAGGATCCCTTGCCCCGTATATATGGATGAAGCCTTTTTCCCGCGGATTCGTTGACGTCATACCCCTGAGGGAGGGGGTGGATTTTTAATATCGGTACTTGCACTCCGAATTGGAAGTTAAAATTTACATCAAATCAATCCACTCCGCTAGCATATCTGCTGGATTAAATATGAACTCCTGGTGATCACAGATTTAGGAGATACGGGTGGATTTAGCTCCTCACATTTCGCGCCTTCGGTAGCGTCCCTTACAACGTGGTCTTCTTTCAGCCAATGACATTCAAGCTGTCTGGTTTCCAAGAAATCCAGCCTTCAATTTATTTAATTTGCCAATAATTATTGATTATTTTTCCATGCGTGACATCTAATAAATTCATTACATCCATCCGTGTACTCACAATAATTTATTACTGAATACTTTTGTAGTTACGAAAATATCTCATCCATCATTCCTTAAGATGGTATCCCTGAGCCTTCCATTAAATTTTTACGATTGGCCGGCAAGCGGTCACGTGATTTAACTCTCCACCTGCTCGAACTTAGGCCAGCGAACGTACACGCAGCCGCTGTAATTTTCCACGAGCTCCCGGAATTTCCGTCCGGCCTAAAATATCCCAAGGTATTACTCATGTGGTGAGTTTCCTTTGTATGACTCTCCCCCTTCTCTTTCTGACCAAGACTTATTTGTAGACTTGTATTTCCTTGTTCGCCAACTAATGAGATTCCCTGCTGTGAAGTAGCCAAATGTTGTCGTGTTGAGCTAATCCGTCAGGCTCCAGTCTGTCGTCCTTCCTTCGCTCTGATTTCGACATTACATAAACGAAATATTTTCAACTACACTTCTGTATTTCAATAAATGTACCATATATTATTTTACCGATCAAATCATGACTGACTATGGGCCTAAGTCACTCGGGTTCAATATTCGGCATGATATTTAAAATAATTCTCCAGTTCTTGGAGTATGAGGTTGTAGGCTTCTGGTAGGGTGTGCTGTCTCTGAAAATCTTCTGAAAGTGCGTCCTGAAATGTCCACAGCTCAGATATATTGACAGGAGAACAGAATAAGAGATGATAGCGAAAATCCATTCTAATTGCGTCGACATTTTGTGCCTGGCGGCCTCCTGCAAGCATTCTTTCCATTCGACATCATTAATGACTAAATGTAATCTTTTCTGCAGCTATTTAAAATTAGTTGCTCAGTATTCCGTCAACTTTGCGTAGATCGTCAAAAGACTGTGGTCCTTTCACGTGCATAATTAGTACTCGGAGGTAATATCTTTCGATGTCGGCCGGATTGACATTGTAAATCCGTCCAAAGCATATGGTTACCTTTTTGCAAATATTCCACTGTCCTTTTGACTACACGGAATGTTCTGGAATTTCGAGGTAAAGGTACTTGTGCGCGGTAAATTTCTCATTGCACAATTTAAAAAAAATTCCATGAACTTGGAGTCCCTATCGAGGTTAGCATTAGCGTCGTTTCGGCCTGAAAGTACACCATTTGTTCTTCCGGTAAGTGGTCAGGGAGTCGCTCATGTCGCCTTCTACATTCTTTAATCAAATACGGTTTTTATATTTTTGGAACTTCTTCTTCTGCGGTCTGTGACATGTTCCAGTGGTGTGGAACGCCCCTTGGTTGGAGATCCTGTTAAACAGATTGTCAACAGATTTCCCCTTCTACATTATTTACGCAAATACGGTTTTTACACTTTCTTCCTCCGTTAGGAGCAATGACAGTATACGGTACTTACTTGATTTAAAAAGATTGTGAATAGATGGCGCCTTCTACATTCTTTAAACAGTGTAAACAACTGCAACCGACAGCTGTCGTGTACGTTAGTTAAACAAATTGTCAACAGATGGTGCCTTTTCTATTCTTTATGCAAGTAAAGTTTTTAAAATAGTTTTTACGGAAAAATTAATTGGAACTATTTGTTGTTTTTTTCATTAGCGAGAAAGGTAATCTTCAAAATAATGCTTTATTTTAAGCTTTATTTTGCATTTTAGATACACTTTCCACTACATCTCTCATTAATTTTGATAACGTATTAAGGAAGATATGGTGTAGCGACAAAAAGTACTACTTTCAGAAATTATATATATGGTAAAATAATTGGAATTTTAAAACATAAAGGAAGTGATTTGACTTCTCACTACCACATTATATTTTAATAGAGGCCATACACAAATCTCTCTTCATTAAGCCTTCACTCGTGGGGTGTATCCGTAGTGGTTTGGGAACGGTTGAAGTGTAGAAGAAACAGTATATGGGTCCCAATGCGTAACTCCTTTTGGATGATTCTATTCCCTCTCATGCTGAGTTCCCTAATGAATATTAATTAGAAAGAACATTATTTTATTATTGTATTCAGGAACATTGATTCTCAAACATATTCTGTCACCACCCAAGGTATAATGTGAAACAGGTGATTAGCATTTAGCTGATCGCGTGTTAAGGGAAATTGATAAAAAAATACAATGACTTCTGTAGATTTCCTTTTCACAAATTACACTACCTGATAGAAATGTTAAGCACCCAGAAGGAGTGGTTGAAAGCGGATGAAAATACATATGCTGAAAGACCATGTGCCTTTATTGAACTGATTACAACATGGGATGAATGAGACAAGGCCGTTGGCAGTTACAGGTGGAATGATGGAGCCAGGTCTGTAGGGTGTCACTCCCCCCCCTCCACCTCCCTGGCCACAATTCATGCCCTTATGCGGTACGGAATTGTGTCAAACAGTCTTTCGGTCCTCGATCGTCCATAGTTCTTGCATCTGTCCCACGAGATCCCGCAGGTTGGCACTGGGACAGAGTCCCTTTCTAATGTCATCCCACACGTAGCACTATCAGAGGTGACCTGAATGCATACCCTAAGGCTCTCCACACCATAATGCCAGGGATTATGCCCGTGTATCTTTCCACAATATGGGGAGGATCTGCCCTCTTCCATCGACGCCACCAAACCCAAACCAAAGGTTATTGAGAAGCTGTGCTCGTCACTGAACATTATACGACGCCAGTCGTCGTCTGTCCATTCCTCCCGGGCAAGGCACCGCTCCAGACGCAGGCGTTGTTGTTCTGGTATCAATGGCAACCGACGTATGGGGCGGTAGGACCCTAATCTGACGGATGCGAGTCGTCGAGACACTGTGTGGGAACTCACAGGATGTTGTAGGGTCTCCATTACATGTCCGCGGATGGCGGGTGCCGAAGTTATGGGATCCCGCAATGCTTGGCTGTCCTCCCTCGGGGTGGTGTTTCATGGTCGACCCTAACCTGCACGACGTAACTGGGTGTCCTCATCTACCCATTGAGTCCAACATCGGGCCACTGTGACATCTGAATCGCCCACATGCCTGGTAATTGCACGATACGACCAATCAGCCTCATGCAGTCCCGCAATGCAGCCTCTGTCAAATGCTGTCATTTGGTGGATAGGCTGTCTAACGCTTCTGCGAGGCATCGCGGGTGCTTAGTACTGTACTGTACGTAGTCCTTGCTTAACTATCTGACTCACAGCAGTTGACTGGTAACAACTTATCAACAACAGGACGGTGCCATCACGAATGCATTCTGGTGGGCGTTCTACACATTACAGATCTTTGTAAATTGAACCATTTACTCACACATCAATGGTATGCATGTGTACCGAAATGAGATAATTTTGGACTACTCCTGGTGGTTGCTTAACACGTTCCCTGCGGCAGTGAATTTCGATGACTTAATGATACGTCGTATCGGCCCACCGGTGACCCGATGCTGCCTTTAGTTATTATTATCGGTTCGGGTCACCGGTGACCTGACGAATTTGACTTTGTTTACTCCCTAGTATGACATCCTAAACCATGCATGTGCACTTGTTGTGTGCGTTATTGTTGAGGAGACATTCCAGCGTATTTACCTGTGCGACAGTGTTCCGATTCAACAATTGCGTGAAACAGAAATGACCCCAGAAATAATTGGGTCACCGGTGGGCCGATCAGAACTAGCAGTATGCCTCGATCCTTTACTTCCATTGGAACAATATGTTGTCGATTAGTTAACGGAAATTCGTAACTAGGACGTAGTTACTCACTTCGCAACTCTGAGAAGTTCGCACCGACGGATAAGAGTAACATATTTCGGGGCACATGGTGACCCGAACCGCACGGAACGTGTTAATTTATTTTGTCAGGCAGTGTACTTTAAGAAAATTCGATTAAATTGGTGTATTACATGTTACGAAGTCCATTTATGAATCATGATTATCCTAAAGTAAAAATGACTCTCTTTTTATGTACTTCACCGTGCGATTTGGCCTGCGGTTAGGGGTGCACAGCTGTGAGCTTGCATTAGGGAGATAGTGTCTTCGAACCCCACTGTCGGCAGTCCTGAAGATGTTTTTCCATGGTTTCCCATTTCACCCCAGGAACATGCTGGGGTCTGCACCTTAATTAACCCCACAGCAGCTTCCTTCCCACTCCCAGCCTTTTTACATCCCATAAGACTTATCTGTGTCAGTGTGATGTAAAGCCAATTTTTAAAAAAAATGTACTTCTATTGAAATCTCTTTATTTCCAAAACTACTCGATGTAGAAGGCTGTAGTTTACATCGATTTAAATAAATGTAATAAGTGCGGCTGTCTACAGTTGCGTATTCGCTTGCAAGGCAAGTTTGTTTATATCAAGTTTCTTACTAAATTACAGTAGTTTATCCTCATTTTCCAGTGATCGACATCTTCATGTAATGTGTCTCTGTATCTCACAGACTACTCAAAGGATAATATTGAAATGTTTATAGAAGTTATCAAACAATTAACAAAAGCAGCTGAACCAGAATCAAATAAGATACTTCTTGAAATGGACACAGTTACTTAATATTTTCTCCTTAAACATTATTTGAGAATTGTTTAAAGCCATCTTTAATGTTACTCTCTCAGGGTAGATCTGTGGTAGAGTGTCGGCCTCCGGATATCAAGATCGAGGGTTCATATCCAGTAGAGGTAGTCAGATTTTTGAAGGGCAGAAAAAAAAGTCCATTTGACACTACATATCTTGTGATGGCGGCATATAAAAGATCTCTAGTGACACATTTGCTGTTTACCGGGCAAAAGTAATTAAAATTCAGCTATAAATAGCCCAAGATATATTCGTTTACTCTGCCACATTTCAGAGTAAAACGGGACGTTAAAAGTGATACACTGACAGCCTAGATAACACCAATACCTACACACAGGGGGTGAGGCCATATTATTATTATTATTATTATTATTATTATTATTATTATTATTATTATTATTATTATTATTGCTAAATTTCACATGAGTGTAGCGAAGTAAACATTAAAATAATGCTGAAATAATTTTGAGGATTTCAAGGTATGCAAAAAAGGGCACACACTTGATCATTTCAACAATGAGATACAGTACTTATAAAATGATAAATCCTGTGTTTCAAGGGATGTTTAATAATGGCAAGATAGGACAGTACAAGTTCCTTTAAAAGGATTTACTTTCCTAAAGACATGAATAAATACTTCAATTATATAGGACCTACACTGATATAACTGTCAGTGCAGTCAATTCTAAAATATGTGAATAATTACAGGCAACATAGTAGCGGCCGTGGCCTTAATTAAGACACCACCATCTCCCGAATGCAAAGTCACTGTTATGTGACCTTTACATCACGTCCAAATTACTCCGTGGGAAAGGCTTGGTATGCTTCGCAAACTTTATACCGTTCGGATCGGAAGAAAATAAGATTTGACCAAGAGAAATCGAATAGGAAAGATGAAATTCAAGAGCCTGGCATAAATAAGAGGAACTCTGTAGTCGCTAACACATTCTCCAGGGAAGTCGCCTCTTCCTTCAGGCACGGTGTAGGCTACTGTGGCCCACTCAGTGCTAAAACCACTCTGAAGGTACTTGCCGCCAGTGTGCCTACATCCTGCCGATTTTCTCAGTCCATTCATAGAGAGGAGATTGTTGCTCTCAGCTACGATGAAGGATAAGTGGGTTAATTACAGTTCTTTGCTTCGTTCCTTTTCCATTCACTCATTTTCTAAACATTGTCATTGTGTCATTTTTGTTGTTTCTCTGTATTGAATGTAAAAGTGCCTAATTTTCTTCGCAGATCTGTTGTATAATAATAGACTAATATGCAGTGTCTGGAACTCATATTACTTTTAAATGAGATTTTGTAATCTTATCGCACGCTCTTCCAGTAACAATAACTCTTAATGCTCCTTCTAGCCTGCAGCCACTTTTTTACTGGTTCCTGTCCCATGCTCACTAACCACACATTTACCTTCTTTTCTCTTAAATGTCGTTCTTCCTTTGTTTTATTTCTTTGTAGAACTTTTTCTATCACTCTTGTGCGTTTTTTGAGGTTATGTGTCCTCCCTCTGATTTGTCCTCCTTCCCGCGTTTCTCTCTAGCCCAGTGTCCAGCCTGACATTTAATTAGGATGGTGACTGAGCTACTTTTTCTCCACCTGGTGGCACGGTGCGGAACTAATGTCCGAGCAGGCGGAAGGTTCAGTGGAGGGGGGCTAATTACCTCTGGGCCGGACTTAATAATGTCCCCTCTCTGCCGTCCAGTTTAACTTTCGAGTCCTGCCCTCCGGGGGGCGATTTGCAAGCCCTCGCCCGCTACCTTCCGGTCAGGTAAAACCCACCCGCAGCCGTTTTTTTAGTGTCTTCACTTAGCTTCCACCATGACAGTAAAATCAATTCCTCTTTTCTGTGCGGCTTAGTTCTGGGTGTAATCATTTCGTTATGGAGCACAACTTTAACAGCAATTTCACTTTTTATGTTCATAAATTTAAGGGCGTTACAGTTCATTGTTCTTCGGGTCTGATTGCCTGTAGGTACTGTGAATGCGAAGGATTAGAGATAATTTCACTCTCTGATAGAATGTTTTATCCATAGTAGACCTCAACATCAACTCTTACAGAGACTGCCTTCGTGTTTTATGGGACGGATATATATAGTGTCCGCCGGCCTGAATGGCTCAGACGGATGAGGCGCTGCCTTCTGACCCAAACATAGCAGGTTCAATCCTGGCTCAGTCCAGTGGTATTTGAAGGTGTTCAAATACGTCAGTGTGTTGGTAGATGTACTGGCAGGTTAAAGAACCACAGCGGGAATAAATTTCGTCACCTCGGCGTCTACGAATACCGTAAAAGTAGTTAAGGCAAGGGTGTATTCTGCCCGAAGCAGTGGTGTGATTGAGCCGGAGTTTACGTACGGTAGGATGGCCAGTTCTTTTCCGCTCCTCCATTCCCTTACCTCCCGCAGCCGTGCTTGGCAACCCATCCAAATCTTGATCAGGCTCAATGTTGCTTAACTTCGGAGATATCACGGGATCCGGTGTTTCAACACGGCTATGGCCGTTGGCAAAAGTAGGTAGTGGGACATAAAAACAACCAAGGAACACGTTTGAACTTATTAGCACTTTTTGTGGTTTTTCTTCTTCTCTTCCCAGTCTCTCTCCATCCTCTCGCTGTATTCCTTTTTACGTTGTTCAGTCCATCCTGTATTTAATCGGGTGGGCTGTACAGAAAATTTGTGTTTGTGAATTAAGGATCTGAATTTTATTCTATTTTCAATGATTTCTTCATTACTGCCAATTGTCTTCATGATTTCTTTTAGCCAGTTATTGTGATTTTTCATTGATAAGACTAATTTTTTTTGTGAGCGTCTTATTATCCATTCTATTTAAGTGGCCATAAAATCGTAATCACCATTTCCTGATTATATCTGTTTTTTCTGTAACTTGATAGATTTCATGTAATTTCTTTTTCAACCAAATTCCATTTTCGCATTTTGGTCCTAATATTTTCCTGATCATTTTTCTTTCTTGTTTTTTCGATCATATATTTTTTGTTCCGCCATCAGTTAGTCCTGTAATAGTTTCAGATGCAAAAATGAAAATCCGCAGCCTGTTTTCAGTCATTCGACCGGGTCAGGAATGGAATGAATGAAGCCCCCATCTAGCGGCGAGGATAGGAATTGTGTCCGCTGCCGAAGCCTGTCACACTCCTCTGAGGCAATGATTTATGAATGACAGATGAAATGAAATGATACTGGAGAGTGTTGCTGGAATTAAATATGACAGGGAAAACTCGAGTATCCGGAGAAAAGCCTCTTCCGCCTCCGTTTTGTCCAGCACAAATACCACATGAAGTGACCGGGATTTGAACCACGGAACCCAGCGGTGAAAGGCCAGCGCGCTGCCGCCTGAGCCACGGAGGCTCTTCAGATGCATACAGTGCTTCTAATTTAACTGCTGTGTTATAATGTCGTTTATTGAATCAGTTGCAAGTAATTTTGTAGGCTCTTTGAAGTTTTGGAATTATTTCTTTGTTAGCTTTTTTTTTTTTTATTTCTAGGGGCTTTACGTCGCACCGACACAGATAGGTCTTATGGCGACGATGGGATAGGAAAGGCCTAAGAGTTGGAAGGAAGCGGCCGTGGCCTTAATTAAGGTACAGCCCCAGCATTTGCCTGGTGTGAAAATGGGAAACCACGGAAAACCATCTTCAGGGCTGCCGATAGTGGGATTCGAACTTACTATCTCCCGGATGCAAGCTCACAGCCGCGCGCCTCTACGCGCACGGCCAACTCGCCCGGTCTCTTTGTTAGCTTGTTGAATTATTATTACTATTATCATGCCTATGTATTGTGTCTAATAGTTAACCATAGGACAATGTTCGATAAAGACTGCAAATCTCGAGAAGGAATTGCGTCTGGACCAGTGCATTTATAGGAAATCATAATGCCCAAATTCGTTATCAGTAAACTGTTCCCTTCCGTCTGTACTGTACAGTCGCTAGAAAAAGAAAAGAATGAGCGAAAGATATTTTATAACTTCCTCGCAAGCACTCTTGAGTCTATATGCATAATATTTGTTGTGGAAATCCACAAAATGGATATCCAAAAAATGGAATTGGAATAAGAGGACGAAATACAGGACAGTGACGGACAACTACATCCTCATGACATTCGCAGAGTAAACGATGGGGACGTGGTATCAAGAGGCTAAAAATCTTGTTTGAGATATTGGCAAACAATTGTCTGCAATTACGTACTAGAGACCCTTCTACAACGGAATTCCTGAAGCGGTGGATGGGAATTGCTATCCAGCGAGGAAATGCTACCAGGGTTATGGGCTCGTTTCCGGATAACACTCCACTGGACAAAGTTTTCTGTCTTAATTCTTAGACTGCCGCCTCTGTGGTGTAGTGGTTAGCGTGATTAGCTGCCACCCCCGGAGGTCCGGGTTCGATTCCCGGCTCTGCCACGAAATTTGAAATAGTGGTACGAGGGCTGGAACGGGGTCCACTCAGCCTCGGGAGGTCAACTGAGTAGAGGTGGGTTCGATTCCCACCTCAGCCATCCTGGAAGTGGTTTTCCGTGGTTTCCCACTTCTCCTCCAGGCGAATGCCGGGATGGTACCTAACATAAGGCCACGGCCGCTTCGTTCCCTCTTCCTTGCCTATCCCTTCCAATCTTCCCATCCCTCCACAAGGCCCCTGTTCAGCATAGCAGGTGAGGCCGCCTGGGCTAGGTACTGGTCATTCTCACCAGTTGTATCCCCGACCAAGAGTCTGAAGCTCCAGGACACTACCCTTGAGGCGGTAGAGGTGGGATCCCTTGCTGTGTGTCCGAGGGAAAAGCCGACCCTGGAGGGTAAACAGATGATGATGATGATGATGATGATGAATTCTCAGACTTCGAGCTATAGCTAAGCACCAAGATCAACAGCAGAAAACCTTGTTCGAATTATAATTCTGTAAATAATTAAACAATATTAAAATTAAGCCTCGTTAAATATTTAATAGAAGGTACGTTCAGTGCCGGCACCGTGGTGTAGGGGTAGCGTGCCTCCCTCTCGCCCGGAAGACCCGGGTTCTATTCTCGGCCAGGTCAGGGATTTTTCTCTCGACCTGAGGGCTGGTTCGAGGTCCACTCAGCCTACGTGATTAGACTTGATGAGCTATCTGACGGTGAGATGGCGAGCCCGGTCTCGAAATCCCAGAATAACGGCCGAGAGGATGCGTCGTGCTGATCACACGATCCCTCGTAATCTGTAGGCCTTCGGGCATAGCAGCGGTCGCTGGGCAGGCCAAGGCCCTTTCAAGGGCGGTAAGTGCCGTGGAGTTTGGTTTGGTTTGGTTAGAATGACTAGACACTAGTGCCGAAAACTGTATTTAAGATATGAGAAATGTCGGAGTTAAAACATAAAGTATAAGTTAATCAGACGATTTGTCCAAGAAAGCACTGACATATAATTTACTGTATTATAATAATTACATTGTAAACACAAATTTTATCACAATATTTTTCTATTTCATTTTCTACGTAAAAGTTTTAAAACTCGCATTCTTCTTCACTGCTAGCCTTTTTTTCCAATAATGCTGAATTTCCCTTAATCATGTCATGAAATTTCTGACGACTATGATTAAAATTAAGTGTGACTTGAATTTTTATCAGAGTTGCTGAACATCTATTTCTTTTATCATTCAATCTGTTTTTAAATTGAGAAAGTTGTTTTGTAACATAATGCATTCGAACCAGGTATATTTAGAACATAAGATACGTATATTTAGTATAGCATATAGTATGTTTGGAACAGCATCTAAATTATCTTTAGAGAATAAATTCGCCCATTTTGAATTCACATTACAAATCCGATCATTATCAGTATCAGTACAAGTACATATAGTTCCAGCATGACCTAATGCAGTGTTATGGGGGGGGGGGGAATCTTGATAAATGCTATCCAAATTGAAAATCTGGACACATTAAAACACATTTGAAAGAATTAATCATTTCTTCAAAACCATAAAATCTAACATATTTCAAATGTAAAACCTCTAGTTTGTGAAAAATATTGACATCACTGGTCATAATTTTTTCCAGATAATTTGTTGCAGCATTATGACGCAAGGTTTTAAAAGGACTGTTAGGCAGTACCATATGGCTGATAAAGCAGGCATGAGGCAGTTTAAAAAAGTAATTATGATCGGTGGAAAATGGTAAATAAAAATGTAAACAGACTCCGGGATTGGTTTAAAGCAATTGTTGAGGAATATGAAAACAGATTTGTACCTTTAAAGGTGGTAAGGAATTGTAAAGACCCACCTTATTATAATAGAAAAATAAAGAGATTTAAAAGGTGGTGCAGATTGGAAAGAAATATAGTTAGAAATGGCTGTGGAAGTAAGGAGAAATTGAAGGAACTTACTAGGAAATTGAATCTAGCAAAGAAGTCAGCTAAGGATAACATGCTGGCAAGCATAATTGGTAGTCATACAAATTTTAGTGAAAAATGGAAGGGTATGTACAGGTATTTTAAGGCTGAAACAGGTTCCAAGAAGGACATTCCAGGAATAATTAATGAACAAGGAGAGTGTGTATGTGAGGTTCTTCAAAAGGCAGAAGTATTCAGTCACCAGTATGTAAAGATTGTCGGTTACAAGGAAAACGTCCAGATTGAGGAGGTGACTAATGCTAAAGAAGTATTAAAATTTACATATGATAACAATGATATTTACAATAAGTTACAAAAGTTGAAAACTAGAAAAGCGGCTGGAATTGATAAGATTTCTGGGGATATACTAAAGACAATGGGTTAGGATATAGTACCATATCTTAAGTACTTATTTGATTATTGTTCGGTTGAAGGAGCTATACCAAATGAATGGAGAGTTGCTATAGTAGCCCCTGCATATAAAGGAAAGGATGATAGACATAAAGCTGAAAATTACAGGCCAGTAAGTTTGACATACGTTGCATGTAAGCTTTGGTAAGACATTCTTTCTGATTACATTAGACATGTTTGCGAAATGAATAACTGGTTCGATAGAAGGCAATTCGGTTTTAGGAAAGGTTATTCCACTGAAGCTCAACTTGTAGGATTCCAGCAAGATATAGCAGATATTTTGGTTTCTGGAGGTCAAATGGACAGTATCGCGATTGACCTGTCTAAAGCATTTGATAGGGTGGATCATGGGAGACTACTGGCAAAAATGAATGCAATTGGATTATACAAAAGAGTGACTGAATGGGTGGCTATATCTCTAGAAAATAGATCTCAGAGAAATAGAGTAGGCGAAGCTTTATCTGACCCTGTAATAATTAAGAGGGGAATACCTCAAGGCAGTATTTTTGGACATTTATGTTTTCTTATATATGTATATGATTTGAGTATAGGAGTGGAATCAGAGGTAAGCCTTTTTGCGGATGATGTTATTCTCTATAGAGTAATAAATACGTTACAAGATTGTGAGCAACTGCAAAATGATCTCGATAATGTTGTGAGATGGACAGTAGGCAATGGTATCATGATAAACGGAGTTAAAAGTCAGGTTGTGAGTTTCACAAATAGGAAAAGTCCTCTCCGTTTTAATTACTGCGTTGATGGGGTGAAAGTTCCTTTCGGGGATCATTGTAAGTACCAAGTTGTTAATATAAGGAAAGATCTTCATTGGGGTAATCACATAAATGTGACTGTAAATAAAGGATACAGATCTCTGCACATGGTTATGAGGGTGTTTAGGTGTTGTAGTAAGGATGTAAAGGAGAAGGCTTATAAGTCTCTGGTAAGACCCCAACTAGAGTATGGTTCCACCGTGGGACCGTCACCAGGATTATTTGATTCAAGAACCGGAAAAAGTCCAAATAAAAGCAACTCGATTTGTTCTGGGTAATTTCCGACAAAAGAGTAGCGTTACAAAAATGTTGCAAAGTTTGGGCTGGGAAGAACTGGGAGAAAGGAAGCGAGCTGCTCGACTGAGTGGTATGTTCCGAGCTGTCAGCGGAGAAATGGCGTGGAATGACATTAGTAGACGAATAAGTTTGAATGGCGTCTTTAAAAGTAGGAAAGATCACAATATGAAGATGAAGTTGGAATACAAGAAGACAGTTTGGGGCAAATATTCATTTATAGGAAGGGGAGTTAGGGATTGGAATAACTTACCAAGGGAGATGTTCAATAATTTTCCAATGTCATTGAAATCATTTAAGAAAAGGCTAGGAAAACAACAGATAGGGAATCTGCCACCTGGGTGACTGCCCTAAACGCAGATCAGTATTGATTGATTGAAGGTGAAATGAACTGAAATGCAGGATCGGTAAATGCTGCTGTAAACAGATAATTTTAATCATGGCAGAAGGCTGATGTTTTATTATGTGAAAAAAGGGCCCCGTATGCTGTTAAAACAGGACAGTAATTCAGACCTTCTAATACGGGAAATCCCGTATAATAGGGGACATCTGGCAACCCTAACGCTGTATGACATGTTAACCGGTTTCCAAAATCTGTAGAGTTCGCGAAGCGTATGACTTGTTTGAAATAATTTTTGACTAAGCTAATTTTGCTCATTGGCCATGTTACTGATCCTTAAATAATTTCACTGTCGTGCGCTGCTTCCTTGGCCAGATGAAGATGCCATGGAGGCAGAGTGAAGACGGCCTAAAAATTGGTCTGCGTAAAATCATTATAATGCCGTGTGTGATTTTCAGAGTAATTAGTAATTCATTACTATAAATAATTACCTACCATGTATATTCAGTGTAGGAAAATCCTCTTTGTATATCAAAGGCTGCTCTTATATTATCAGAACCTCTTAAAATTCACCTTCAATCTGGCAATAAATGCACGCCAATTTTCTTCAGTGTGGAAATAACACGTGAGTGTTCAACATTCTTAAATCTGAAAATATCTGAAAATTAACTACTATCGTCCTGTGGCATTGCTATCAGACATAGCTAAAGTATTAGTGTTTATATTACACAGTAAAGTATCCTCAATTCTCAGACCTTTTTTTTTTTTTACAATAAACCAGCATGGATTTCTTCCTCGACGATCTACGGCTGCAAATTCAGTTACCCTAACTCAACAACTTTCCAAAGCGCCAGACCAATGAGGTCAGATGGACATAGGTTTCATCGATTTTGAAAAACCTATTTTGACGAAATTGATCACGATGGTCTGTACTTTTAAACGATCTTTGCATTTTAGGATTTTCTAGCCCCAGACTTCAGTTTTCAGCACTAATTTCAATGATGGGGGAAAGGCGTACCTTATCAACGATTTCTCTCTAGTAAAAACATTGTAAATCTGATTTTCCACAGGGTTCATACCTGGGACCATTGCTATTTATGGGTTTTCCAAATGACTTACCTGATACGTACTCCCATAGCTTGCTACATATCAGTGTGTTCAAAGGTAGTTAGTGGGACGTAAAATTAATAACATTTATAAGAAGACTTTTGTTGCATAGCCCATGTCAACGACGAACGTCACTAACATGAAAATATTGTTCAATTGAGTTCACTGGCGATGGTGGTGATTTCTGTCATGATTGTCTTAAGGAAAATTGTGAAGACTATCAAAATAAGAACAATCGTGAAGGAACGATTTTTTTAATAAGGGCGGAGTAATGAAAGGATGAAGGAGGGTGCCCTTTACATTGGTTGCCCTAATATTACAGGGTCGAACGAAAACTAAATATGAAGGCCTACAACATCGAAAGCCCTTAAAACTGATCATGAGTGACATTACATTGACTATTGTTCGTTGTGATGGGCTTAGTTGCATATGCTACCACTCATCTTCGATAGATAGCAGTACCTCGTGACCTAAGGGAGTTATCTACCCGAGTAGACAGGCCTGCCTGAATATTGGCGGGAGGTAGCTAGGGAGTTGGGTTACTTTTTTTTAGCATACCTTCTTTTGGTTCATTCATGTTCTGATAACTACTCGTACCTCATACACCGGTTCATCGTAGTATTCCAGCTATTCGGTCCCTGCTATGAGGCGCTGTTTGAATGGGGAGTGTGCAAACTTAACCGAAAACGGCACAGCGGTAATCACTGCTGACTGTGGCCGGGCCATTTCAGCTCTGGAACTTGGGATTTTTAGAGCACCAGTCTAATATTATTCACCGAGCTCGATAGCTGCAGTCGCTTAAGTGCGGCCAGTATCCAATAATCGGGAGATAGTGGGTTCGAACCCCACTGTCGGCAGCCCTGAAGATGGTTTACCGTCGTTTCCCATTTTCACACCTGGCAAATGCTGGGGCTGTACCTTAATTAAGGCCACGGCCGCTTCCTTCGCATTCCAGGCCTTCCCTATCACATCGTCGCCATAAGATATATCTGTGTCGGTGCGACGTAAAGCAAATGGCAAAAAAAAAAAAAATACCCTAATATTATTCGTGAAAAGTGAGAAACTGTGCCGCTTTTAATTTCATCCTGGAATTTCATATGATAGTATTGTTTTTAACCGTGACATTCCAGTCGGTTAAAATTATATTCTGACAAGAATACTGATGTCATTGCCAATGATCTATGTCGAGCTGAGTTTAATATTTGTCTGTTACAGCATCTCGGAAAATGGATGGGAGGATTTTAGTGAGATTTGATAACTTAGTTTAGAATACGGTCGAGTAGGATTTTATTTATGAATTGACCGGGTGAGTTGGCCGTGCGGGTAGGGGCGCGTAGCTGTGAGCTCGCACGCGGGAGATATTGGATTCGAACCACACTGTTGGCAGTCCTGAAGATGATTTTCCATGTTTTCCCATTTTCACACCAGGCAAATGCAGGGGCTGTACCTTAGTTAAGGCCACGGCCACTTCCTTCCCATTCCTAGGCCTTTCCTGTCCCATCGTCGCCATAAGACCTATCAGTGTGACGTAAAGCAAATAGCAAAAACAAAAAAAATGTGCGAACATTTCTGTAGGAGGTGGTACTTCAGAAAGGGCCAGAGAGTAAAACTAGATGTATCTCTCTAACGGTTGATTTTACACCGAAATTAGTTCACGCTAACCTTTACTTAGAATTTGTATTCGTTACCTCTTTCCTATACAATTAAAAATAAGGGAAACGTCAGTGGTAGCCATGTGAAAGTTTAAGCCCAAGTGTCGATAACTCACACTATAGAGTGTAAAAGATGTCGCTATGGAGATCCTTCCGGCAACATTTTAAAGGTTTTTGTCGAACCGTCAGTATTCTTTTTAATACTAACCTGATACGTGGCTTCCTTTTATGCCGGAAGGAAGATATATCAGGATCAGCAATATTGCAAAATATGTGAAACTGCAAAGAGAGCAAGGAAGCGACTCAGTCATGACAAGCCGTTGACATGGAGGCATGCCCATACAAATGTCTCAGAATCGGGGGAACAGTAGGAGGGGTAGACAAAAATGTCATCATGCACATTCTATGTGATCATCCCTTCAACAACTGCTAGTACAGATGGAAAAATAAATAAATAAATAAATAAATAAATAAATAAATAAATAAATAAATAAATAAATAAATAAATAAATAAACAAACAAACTAACCGCCAGGTCGTTACCACATTTCCTACTGTGAGCACTAAAATAGGTGAGTTCGAGTAACTAGTTTTTGCTAGATGAGGTCTCCAATTTAATTTTAATTTGGTGAATAAGGTAGACTAATAATTTTATTGCTAATCATTTAATTTTATAAGTCTCTGAGGCTATTTTACTTCTTTTCCTGTGTTTCAATTGACTGAAATGCTTTTAGAATTACTGTTCTATTTGATTATTGGAGCACCTTACATTCACTTGGAATTTCAACTGTTGGGTAAGTTTACTTTGCAAAAATAAGTACAGCTCCACCTGAACCAAACTCTACTGTAACTCTTGCCTCTACCAGTGAATGCTTCAAGGGTTTACTTTTGAAAAGCCTATATAAAACAGCTGTTCCCTGTGTTAAAGGCGGCTGATGAATAACCTAAAATGGCAATGAGGAAAGAAACGTGCAACCACCTGAATTAAGTTTCCCCAAGATATCATGATTTGATTACAGCCACGATTGGACCTTCCGAAAAGCAGAACAACCTATGATAATGATGTTGATATGAAACGTAGCCTATGCTTGAGAAAGGCAGACTCAATAGAGGATCGAATAATACCAAAAGTACATCCAAATTTGCGTCGCTCAGACGGTTGATGTGCTGGCCTTCTCGCTCCAACTTGGCAGGTTCGATCCTGGTTCAGTCCGGTGGTATTTGAAGGTACTCAAATGAGTCAGCCTCTTGTCGGTAGATTTACTGGCTCGTAAAAGAAATCCTGCGGGACTAAATTCTGGCACCTCGGAGTCTTCGAAATCCGTAAAAGTAGTTGGTGGGATGTAAAGCAAATAACGTTCAAATTTACGTCGCAAAGTTGAGCCTTCAGTGCTAACCTCATGTAAGGACAAATGGCGGATCAAACGGTATTGTAAATCACACATCTCTTATTTCTCACATCTATCGCAATTGTTAAAAAAATTGATAGGTGCTAAATATTGTACAAATAAAACGATTCAGAATCTGAATTTTTTTATCATTTCTAATTACAATACACAAGAGGCGTATTACGTACCTAGTACAGCCGACCATGTTTATTTTATTCGAGTTTATTATATGAAGAGCCGAATTGTTTATGAATTTCCTAAAAGGCAGTTGGTGATGAATGCGTGGCCTATGGTAGGGTTCACAACATATACAATAAAAAGTGCTTGTCCTGCCATGCAAAGATCAGACACTATAATACAGTAATAAAGCCCGGTCTTATATGCCAGTGAGACCCTTACACTAAACGGGAAAGGTGACCTAGAAAATATTTTAGAAGAAGAAAGGAGAATCCTGAGGAAAATTCTCGGCCCCCGAAAAACAGAAGATGGATATAGACTGAGATTACGCAGAGAGACAGAAGAGCATTCCAACATTGCAGCAGACATCCGTAAAAGACGTCTGAAATTCTATGGGCACGTCCACAGATTGCCGGCAAGTAGACTGACACACAAGATTCTCACCTACATAGAACATCTAAAAAATATTCCATGGGTACTAGAAGTGAAGAAGGATCTGGAAAAAGCCCAGATAAACCCAAAAGACACCGCGGACAGAAACCTTTATAGGAAAAAAATTAATGGATGGAAAGTGCAACCAGAGAACGAAGTGAAAAAGAAGACTGGAGCAAAGTGGACAGAAGAACGAAAAAGGATCCACGGAGAAAGGATGAGAGCTGTTTGGCAACTCAGAAAACAGAATCGTTAGAGCTTTGCGTGATCCATTGGGTCCATACGCACATAATAATAATAATAATAATAATAATAATAATAATAATAATAGAATATGGCCTCCGGAGAGGCCTGTTGCAGGTCTTTTGATTTGACTCCCGTAGGTGACCTGGGCGTCGTGATGAGGATGAAATGATGATGAAGATTGCACATACACCCAGTCCGCGTGCCAGGGGAATTAACCAATTATGGTTAAAATTCCGAGCCATGCCGGGAATTGAACACGGGACCCCTGTGACCTACATGAATTGTTTTAATGTGTTTGAAATAACATTCCCACTCGCCATCCCCGAAGTGAAATCAGTACGTGTTATTCTACATTCCACGGCGAACGAGTGCTGGAGTATGGACAGAACGATAGCAGAGCTTGCACTGTTAAGCGACATCACCTGTTTCAGAAAAGTGCTCGCGCATTCGGCATTAGAAAATAAGTTTACGTGGAACATTCTCATTTAGAAGAAGGCATCATCTGTATTCATTCTTTTCAGTCATGGAAGATACTGATAAATAAAATCTTGAGGTATAAAAATAATTTCTCCCTATGGGGACGTGGCCAACCCTGTGGTACAGTGCTACGTACCTGCCCAAACTCGGAGATCCCGGGTTCAATTTCTGTAAAAGTAGTTAACGGGACGTTAAGCCAATAACATTATTAATAGAATCCGTGTTTTGAAGTTCTCATACGTCTCCAGTGAGGACTACCACCCAGTTTGAATAGGACTGGAGGGTAGCAGTTAAAGGAATGTTATAAATATATTCATTAAGTTCTCTCAGTATTCTATCGTCCTGGGAGAACACATGTGCTGAATAAATGAATGGTCATCTGCTCCAATTTTGTATTCCCAGGCTGGCATTCATATTCTCTTCACAATCGGTGATGATAATAACAACAGAAGTCTTTGTCTATGAATGATGCTGGGAATTTGAGCCACTGCTTGGGTGGCACGAAGATAGGAAGGAGCTATTAAGAGCTGTCACTTGGAAACTGATGACAATATTGAAATGTAAGCTGATGAGTAATCCCTAGGCTCTTAATGTAACTAGCAATTAACGGACCTTTTATTGGTGACTGCGGGAACACGATACACCTGCTCTGGGCTTGGAGCCTCCTCTTCAACACGCAATGTTGATATCTATCAGTCATCTCCTACAACACCTTGTAACACAGCAAGACGCTGCGTCTCAGCTATCAATATACTTGTACCAGCTGTCTTCCCGTGTTAAGAACAACAACAAGAAATACTATACCAATAAATTATATAAATAAAGAAAGAAAGAAAGATTCTTACTTCAACGGCTTGTACACGAACCACAAAATGAAATGAATCCCCGTTGTAAAGTTTGCTATAAATGTAACATTACTTTATTACTGCATCATTATAGCTGTGTCATCAAATGTTTGAGCCCCCTTTTTATTTCCTGGCAAGCTGCTTCACTATAATGGCAATAGAAAATGGTTTATGTCCTTAATTTTAAGATTACTGTTACGGAATTTCCGTGGTTTACAGACGTGTAAGAAGGAGCCAGAGTGAAGGGTTGGACAGAGAAAAGATCAAAGCATAATTTAAAACACTAAATTCTGAAATTTTATTTCGTTCCTTTTTTAGACTTTAAACATTGATAGATGATCTGGATCAGCAACAATAAACAACAGTTAAGGAACTCGTCAGCTTGAACAACAAGAGTGGACTATAAGTCCAAAAATCAGGTACAATAGAGAAAATTGTCAACACAATAATTTACTAGAAATGAGCTTTGTAGCTCTAAAGTTACATTATTTCAAAGATCACATTTGATCCACTCACATACATCACAAAATTTTACTACAGTCCATCCTCTCAGAGGCACCAGTTTTCTGTCAAATTTTACACTAGATAAACTTCAAAACAGTTTTGACTGACATTTCAGCTCGATAGCCTATTACACACTCGTCAATAGCTAATGACACTTTAAACAGGGGCATAAGTGCTAATTCTAAGTGGCCTTAGTGTAAAAAATAAAAGGTTTAAGAGATCGGCCATGAACAAAATGCTAGGAGGCGAAACACATGGACTCCTTTTGAAATACATTTAAAATCCTACATGGGCTCATGGCCCGAAGTTACAGAGGCTAATCCTATACTACAGAGGGGTGACTAAATGCGAAATATTAAGTTCCAAAATGGTTTGAAGAATATAGAGTTTTAGAAAATCATAGTCACCCCATGCAAAGTTGAATGGGAATTAATAGAGGGTAAACACTCTTTGTTCCCAAAGTTGCATATTCCCAAGGAGGGATTTCAATAGAGTCCTTAGACTTTTCTGAACATTTACATTTAAAGGGTGATATTAAAAATAGAAATGTACATTAAGAAGAATGAAACCTTCCCCTGCCCGGAGCTATCATATATTAAAGGATGCCTGCCATTACCTTGAGCTGTTGGGCCTTCCGACGACGTGCAACGCTACCTCTGTCCCCCAACTATACCGTGCACACACTTAGACCAGAGCGATGAAGATGACAAAATGGCCCAAAAAGCGCCCAGCTTATACAGCAACCCAGGGGAAAGTCTCCCGAACTCTCTTGAGCTAGGCATAATGCCTGTACACGCCCCCAATTTAATTAGCTACAAAAATATACACAAACATTTCTGATTGGTCCATAACGTAAGGAAGAAGGAAGCCGTAGTAGTGCTGACAACCGCAGCACATAAAAAAAAATTACAAATACTTAAGGTTTATCAACTATATAGAATAGAAACTTCCCTTCCTCCCGCCAGAGGGGGCAGATAAGACGATAGTAAAGACATCTAGAGACTAAAGGTCCAAGTTTCTTCAGATACGTAATTCAGGGTTCACAATACAGAAGGCACGCTGTTCAAGTGGACGGAGAAGGTGTATCTCCGGTACAATTACAAAATAATGTCATTCGAAAAAATGTGATGTATTTTAGTACTAGTTTAAAAACTAAAGTTATCGCAGAATTTTCACACACTTATTTGCATACTTCGTGTGTTTTCAAGGGTCTTTCCTCGTTGATGAAATGGGAGTACCCATGAGATCTCTAACATTGTGCGATACACCCACATTACAAAATCCTCCTGTGGGTTCACTAACGAAATCATTAGCCCCAATATTGGACAGCGTAAAGCAGAACCGATACACATAATATTTCACGACATGTCAGCGGGTTTCGAATGAGGAGTCACACATCGGTGAAACCGTCATATATCTAAGTATGACCAGTAACTTGCTTCACGAGATTTACCGAACTTGCTTTCAGTATTACAGTATTTCTTTTCAAGCTTCGGATTTATACGGTGTCGTAGTGCCACTTCCACGTTCCGGGCGACGGATTCGTTCGAAACAATCTGCAAGAGGAATCGTATCCAACCGGGCGCCATCAATACCATGCGGCTTATTTAAGAAAAGGAAAACAATGTAGAATTGGCTCAGTCAACAAACCTAGATGCGACGCGTTTGGCGTATTAGTGACATTTGTGTAAGGGGAGATTACTAGGAAAATTCGGAGATTACGGAGTGTTCTTAATATTGTGAAAAGGGGCCGAGTGCAGAGTAGGACTGTTGAGAAGAAAAAGCAATAGGACGCAGCAGGCTAGCTTCTGTTCGAAACTGACATGAACAAGTCATTTGCATAGTGTTTCTGGTTGTAGTAATTAGTAGATGTGTTGTCTTACACCATTCACCACGTGGAGATGTAGACGAGGGTGCGGCCTGTTAGCCAAGGTTCAACGATTTCAAGATAAAGTTCGTAGAAGCGGAAAAGATCAAATTGCTACCTGCATGCTGCGTATGGAAATATATAAATATACCTGTTAATATCATGTTGGATCATTCTGTCCTTTAAAGGACAGTGAAATAACTGCCTATTTTTGCATTACTTTTGTGGATATTGTATTTTTTCTTAAATATGGCAACCAAATTCTCGAAATGTGTTAGTCACATCACACAGAAACATTTTCTTCACAGAGCAAAACCTGAAATGTACGTTTGTCAATGTATGAAACCCCTTAAAATCAATCAATCAATCAATCAATCAAGCTTTTTTTGCTAGGGGCTTTACGTCGCACCGACACAGATAGGTCTTATGGCGATGATGGGATAGGAAAGGCCTAGGAGTTGGAAGGAAGCGGCCGTGGCCTTAATTAAGGTACAGTGAAAATGGGAAAAAACGGAAAACCATCTTTAGGGCTGCCGATAGTGGGATTTGAACCTACTATCTCCCGGATGCAATCTCTCAGCCGCGCGCCTCTACGCGCACGGCCAACTCGCCCGGTATCAAGCTGTTGTTTTTTTGTGATTTTTTATATAGTGATCATAACCATGATACAGGCCTTCGCTGGTAGGACCTAGTGTTTACAGTGTACTATGTCTTCTAGTATGGGCTAGAGCAATTTTGTTACTTTCGTTGATCTGTCTCTGTTTTATCCTTGGGTTTGACAATATGAAAGTGACTGAGGTATGAGCGATGCTAGTAATGCCATTCCTTCTGCAGCCAGTCCCTGTTATGAATTGTGTGAAAATGTTGCTCGTAGGGTCGATTGGTGCATGTATTTCAGTGGGCTTGGCAGACATAGCAACTTCTGGCTCGGTGAGGAAAGCAACGGGAAACTAACTCACTCCTCATTTCCCTAGTACGCCTCTGCAGTGATGCCTAGGCCATCTATGACAGCTGATGGCAGAGCTGTTGAGGATCAAACCAGCCTTAAGGCTGAAGACTGAACTTACACAATCATGAAACCTCCAGTTGTAATATAATCTGAACCACAGGGAGGTGAAATTTATTTTTTTAAACCCCACATGTATCGGCCGGGATTCAGTACCTTAATTTCACGACGATAAGTTAGGAAGGGGTTAAGACTAAGAAGAAAGCGACCACATCGCCAGCATTTTCTTCAGTCTATCGTTGATGGGTTCGAGCCCATTCTCTACCAAATGGTGTTCTCCAGTCTGAATAAGGCGTACCGGTTATCTAACTCGTTCAGTTGGAAGTGAACCACCGTAAGTCAATTCTGGGTCAAAATGCTTGTTCAGTGATCTCCTGGCTTAGTCTACCAGAGAGTTGCGGATAAGCTCGCTAACGTACAGGGAGTGGTAATTTATTTTTAACTAGTGAGATATAGGCCTGTGTTAAAACAGGAAATTTTGAATTTTAAAAGTTGCCAGCAGCAAACTTCATGTTACCGCACTGAAACTGGGAATTTAGTATAAAAAGCGTCTTTTTTCACAGTTATTAATGGCATTCAAGAAACTAGTACCTATTATGAAATGAAGTATTTCTATATTTCAGTCAGTGGAGGTTATTAATTGTAAGTTGGCGAGGTATCCATCCGAGAGCCTGGTAGTGTGTGCTGGTCTGACAGCGAGGAAATTGAATCTCATCGTCAAGCCGTTCTCTTCTCTTATTGGTTGTGTTTCTCCATTGTCACGCGAGATGCGGGTTAATTAATTGTGTTAGCAGCATGGGGAGTGGTGATGGTGAGGAGGAAGGGGCTACATTCCAGCCTGCGTGCCGTCAATAACCCGAGCCGGCCCAGCCTACATGCAACACCTCACTGGGGACTAGTAGCAGCTCAGCCAAACTCAATTTGTCGCACCATCAACTTGTCTTTGCTCCTTATTTACCATGTCTCTACCTCAGCATGCAGGATGTTCCCCGAACCAAGTTACTTCCGACTTGACAATTCGCTGTCAAACAGGTCAGGCTTTTTGATGTGAATGCTGACACTCTTAAAGCCTAGCAAATTGTA
The DNA here is from genome assembly GCF_040414725.1 of Anabrus simplex. Taxonomy (NCBI): domain Eukaryota; kingdom Metazoa; phylum Arthropoda; class Insecta; order Orthoptera; family Tettigoniidae; genus Anabrus; species Anabrus simplex. The sequence continues at coordinate 143,694,486 of NC_090270.1, read as the reverse complement.
CTTTGTTAAAAAATGTATGCTCCATTTTGGGTACGGATGGTCTAATTTTAATTAATTTCGTGTGGCTATTTCTAGCCGAGTGCAGCTCTTGTAAGGCAGACCCTCCGATGAGGGTGGGTGGCATCTGCCATGTGTTTCTGTGGTGGAGGATAGTGTTATGTGTTGTGTGTGAGTTGCAGGAATGTTGAGGACAGCACTAACACCCAGTCCCCGGGTCATTGGAATTAACCAATGAAGGTTAAAATCTCCGACCCGGCCGGGAATCGAACCCGGGACCCTCTGAACCGAAGACCAGTACGCTGACCATTCAGCCAACGAGTCGGACGGTACGGATGATGGAATGCATTCACAGTATCTCCTGGCTATCGTGAAAAGGGACTAAATGGGAAAACCCCGAAGGACTTTGATCTTAGGAGTGTGGGTTGGCGACAGTTAGCCCTCTAGCTAAGTCTGGCATTCCGTCCACTCGTGTCAGGCTCATCACTTTCATTTCTACCCATCCGACCTCCCTTGGTCAATTGTTGTTCATTTACGATCGCGAAGATATTAGGTTTGCAAGGCCTAGGGCATCTTTCATTTTCATGCCATCCGTGGCTTTTCCTTTAATTCAAAGGGTTCGCCCTCTTCCATTTTTCTTCCCTATGATTAGTAACTTATTAAGAGAGGATGATTGTACAGTTGTCGAAGTCGTCGGCAGTTACTCGTTTCCGGCCGTACACTTTTTCCGACGAAAAGCACACTTCAAATTCACAGCAGTTCGTATTTAAACTTCCGGTGCCTCTCCAGGCCAATTCCTGAGAAAAACATGCGTCCACAAACCGTGCAGCTTAGGGACGGGTGAGCTCGTGGCTGGGTTTGGCGAAGTTTGAGTTCCTGTCGCTTCGTTTCTTCATGTGTGCAGAGTTCATCTACGAAGTATTCAATTGATGTGCGGACGGTCTGCCGCGAAAGTATACGATGCTGAGCGAGTGTTTCCCATGTTTGCGGGTTTATTTCTCTCATCTTTAAGGTTTGTTTCAGTTGGTACCGTTATTTGAAACATATCAAGGGGGTATGCCGTAATCTCTAGCCGGAGCCAAGTTCACCATAGAGGATCTGACGCGGCAGTCTTGTGTCATTCATACGGCGCACATGCCCTGCCCATCCAAGGCGATGTCCAACGACCAATGCTTCTACACTCTTATCAGTCACTATTAGCCACTACTGATCTTCATTTAGGGCAGTCGCTCAGGTGGCAGATTCCCTATCTGTTGTTTTCCTAGCCTTTTCTTGAATGATTTCATAGAAATTGGAAAGTTGTTGAACATCTCCCTTGGTAAGCTGTTCCAATCCCTAACTCCCCTTCCTATAATCGAATATTTGCTCCAATTTGTCCTCTTGAATTTCATCTTTATGTTCATACTGTGATCTTTCCTACTTTTAAAGACACCACTCAAACTTATTCGTCTACTAATGCCATTCCACGCCATCTCTCCACTGACAGCTCGGAACATAACACTTGGTCGACTAGCTCGTCTTCTTTCTCCCAAGTCTTCCCAGCTCGAATTTATTTATTACTCTATACCGAATAACATCATCCGCAAAAAGCTTTATCTCTGATTACACTTTTTTATTTTTATGTTTATAGCGCTACTCTTTTGTCGGAAATCACCCAAAACAAATCGAGCTGATTTTCTTTGGATTTTTTTCAGTTCTCAAGTCAAGTAATCTTGGTAAGGGTCCCATATACTGGAACCATACTCTATTTGTGGTCTTATCAGAGACTTTTATCACCTCTCCTTTACGTCCTTACTACAACCCCTAAACATGTTCATAACCATGTGCAGAGTTATGTACCCTTTAATGAAATCCCATTTATGTGCTTAACCCCAATGGAGATCTTTCCTTATTTTAACACCCAGATACTTACAGTGATCTCCGTAAGGAACTTTCACCCCCATCAACGAAGTAATTAAAACGGAGAGGACTTTTCCTATTTGTGAAACTCACAATCTGACTTTTAATCCCGTTTATCAACATATCATTGCCTGCTGTCCATTTTAAAACATTATACAAGTCATTTTACAGTTGCTCACAATCTTGTAACTTATTTATTACGCCATACAGAATAGCATCATCTGCATAAAGCCTTATCTCTGATTCCACTTCCTCACTCATATCATTTATAGATTTAAGAAAACATAAAGGTCCAAAAATACTGCCTTGAGGAATTCCCTTCTTAATTATTACAGGGTCAGATAAAGCTTCGCCTACTCTGATTCTTTGAAATATATTTTCTAGAATTATAGTAACCCAATCAGCCACTCATTTGTCTAGTGCAATTGCACTCATTTTTGCCAGTAGTCCCCCGTGATTCACCCTATCAAATACCTTAGACAGGTCAATCGCAATACAGTCCATTTGACCTCCGGAATCCAAGATATCTCCTAAATGTTGCTGGAATCCCACAAGTTGAGCATCAGTGGAATAACCTTTCCTAATCATGAACTGCCTTCCATCGAACCAGTTATTAATTTCGCAAACATGTCCACCATAATCAGAAAGAATGCTTTCCCAAAGCTTACATGCAATGCATGTCAAACTGACTGGCCTGTAATTTTCAGCTCTTGGTCTGTCACACTTTCCTTTGTACACAGGGGTTACTATAGCTCCTTCATGCAAACAATAATCAAATAAATACTTCAGATTTGGTACTCTTAACAAATGCTTTCTCGAGAACCGGAGACATCTAGTTGCCGCATGAATCAAACGACGAGCTCATCTCGCAATGATGCAATGTCTCGCTTATATCCGTATATCAGATTCCCTTTGCAATATAATTACTCGTAATACACACTAAGGAACTAGAAGCATGTACTGTTGGTAAACAATGATGTGTCTATTTCTATGTGACACCTGGGATTGTTGTACAACAGCTAATTTTCACCGGTATTCAGAATTCAATATGCAGTAGAACCGCCATCGCGGTAATGAAGACGAGAGTTTGAAAGTTCTTATAGACAGTGTTCTAGATGACGATTATGGAAATAATGCCGTTTTAGAAAAAGAATCCAAGTTCGAGGGTAGTGATAGCGAGTGCGAGTAGTATTGAAGAAAGTGAGAGTGAAAGAGCCGCGCCAAGTCCTTCCAAACGCGCGTGCCCGGTGACATAAAATAACCGTAGTGATTGCAAATTGGAGATTAAATACAATAATCTTGATATATATCTTTTTCGTAGATACAGTGGTGTTTCAGAAAGACTTACGAAATATTTCGTTTCTGCCCACTTGCGATGTTTGAAATTATGTCAAGTGAAATGTTTGTACAACAGCCAGCAGTCATTCAGGGAATGACGTATGGGTAAGTCGTAACTTTACATGGTATGAAAGCGAAATTTGAGTGAATTACCGTCATTAGATAGAATTTTATGCATGGTTTTGTGTGACAGATATGTTCAAACTACTGGCGGGCAATTAAATCTGATTCTACAGTCAACAATTAGACCATTTATTGTAACACAATAATCGCTGCCCAAAAAATAAATGTTTGCTTAAACAGCCGTGGTGCTTATAGACATGATATAGGCGTTTGGGCTCATGCCGTGTCAATGTTAACATCTATGGTGCTATTTCAGAATCCAACCAGTCTCCGGGCTGATGGCTACCTGCTAAACAACCGTGCAATTTGCCTGCGCGGTATGGGTCGTATAGCTTTGTATTTGTATGTCACCGTCGGCAGGAGTGAAGATAGTTTACCATGGTATCGTATTTTCACACCAGATATATATATATATATATATTTTTTTGCTAGGGGCTTTACGTCGCACCGACACAGATAGGTCTTATGGCGACGATGGGATAGGAAAGGCCTAGGAGTTGGAAGGAAGCGGCCGTGGCCTTAATTAAGGTACAGTCCCAGCATTTGCCTGGTGTGAAAATGGGAAACCACGGAAAACCATTTTCAGGGCTGCCGATAGTGGGATACACCAGATAATTAAGGTCATGACCGCTTTCTTGTCCTAACTGTTTTCAGTTCCATGAGACGATGGTTACCTATGCATTTTTATTACCCCTTAAAAACAATAATCACCATCAACGCCTTTCTGTTTCATTCATGTGAGTTAATGTGACATTAAAGAAACTTTGTGCTATGACAGGGAGGTGCTTGCGACACTCGGAATGGGAAAGGTTACTAGGACTTCGATGGAAGTGGCCTGATGCCTTGTGTGAAAAGCGGGAAAGGACAAAAAAAAATAATTTCAAGGCGTGGGAGCATGAATTTACCATCTTGGACCACGATTCGTACTATTTAACCATGAGGTACTATACAGGATGAAGCGTAATTCGCGCACTCGGGCGTCGCAGCGCGACTCCTCACATGCCAGCAATAAAAAAATGTCTCTTACAAAATTTCGTCTTGCGAGTATATCCGGTAGAAAACGGACGTTAAAGAGTAGCAATCTGGCAACACTGTAACCATATGTAGGGTAACTATCGCTGTCAGCACATCCACGTCGTGCTGTACAGTTGGTGCAGTGGGTAGAGTTTTTGGTTGGCATGCAGGAGGTCGATGGTTCGATCCTGGGTTGAGGCGCATGTTTTATTTGCTAATTTCCATCTGACATTACCTACTGTGATACAGTAAGACACCGTTTCTGAGGTCACATGTATCCTACATTTACAACATAATAATAATAATAATAATTGTTACCGTGTTTTTGTGGTAGTTAAGCATGAAAGAAGGTGCTGGGTGGTGAATAGGTCTCAAGCTACTAAAGAGAAATTAAATTTTAAAATTTAGCAAGGTTATATTTTCTTTTCAAAATTAGGTAACAACAAATAGAACAGGTACTTAGTAGCCGAAATACAACTTGAAATGTACAATTACAGGGATTAAAGAATTTGGGCTTCGAGCCCTGAAAACACAATTCTTGAGCAACTAGCTCAACTTTACGATATACCAATTTCAACAAAAGGGGCAGAAGACCCCAATCAAACCCTGGAGCCCTTGCTCCAAATTACACAGCAAAGCCTCCTCGAGGCATACAACTCTCAGTCTTAGAAAAGAGCCACTCGCTCTTAAAGTTAAGCCTCTCCCAGGCCACACCAAACTCAACTTTCAAGTTGTCCCCAAAGGACATATACACAGGGGTAAAATACCCAACCTACTGAGGTCTATTAGGTGAGAAAAGATTAATACATGACCTCAAAATACAACTTGAGAGGAGGCGAACTTGCACTCCTAATACACTTTGCTTAAGACCTACTTGGCACTAGGCCGTTAATACAAGGGCTAATCCCATACTACAGAGGTGACTTAATGGCAATTTACATTACATTACGGGAGAATTGGTTGAGAAAAATAAGTTCACCTCAAGACGATGTGAGTGGGAACTCGAGAGGGTTAGCACTCTCTATCCCAATATGTAGCCTTACAAGAAAAAGATGAAAAGAGTAATTACATTTTAGGAAAAGGTTACATGATGGAAATGCTTCGAACCCGCCGCGAGTGTTAAACTGCCGACCTAGCAAGAAAAGAAGTTATTAATAGGCCATTACCTGGTGTTGAACGGCTGAAGAAGAAAGAGGCGCTTCCCGCCTCCCGCTATGTACTTAATACACTGAAAGATGGAACAGAAGTGGCCCGGAGACCCCAAAATCAGCAGTTTATAACCTCTCGCGGAAGATTCTAGGCGTTAGGGGAAATAAAACACCCTCCCTCAAAGTTTTTATTGGTTCGGGAAAAGAAACCCCTACATAGAGGAAAAGAAACACATTATTGGTGGAAAATTAATTAAAGAAATTCGGGATTGGCTAGATCCAAAATAAGGGGAAAAAGAGGGGTATACAGCCAACTTAAACCATGACAGAAAGAAATTTAACAAAGAACAAACTCTTGAAATAAAAATTTCTCCAAAAAAATAGTTCTTTGATTTCGCACTAGGTCGCACTATTGTTGATCTTCAGTAGTGTCCTCTAGAAGAGAAAGTTCACACTTCTTACTTCAAGCGAAACAAAAACACATCAAAAGTGACACAGTTCAAAAACTCAAAATTTTCCATGTGGTGACATCTTCTGAGAAAGTAGAGAATTAATAGAATAGATAAAGTTCAACCTTCCTCCAGAAGAGGAGTTTCAACTGGCGCAACTTTTAAATAAACGGTGTAGAGGTGTACCGCCCGGTACAGACCTCCCCCCCCCAAAAGTTCCTCCAGGGGTGACACATGAAATCAGTTTGAAACAAAGTCCAAGAAATGATGTTGATACGAAGGTAGATAGCAGAAGCATTTACAAGATTTCTTAATTCAGTTTCAAAATGTTGTTGTTGCAGGTGAATGAAAGTCTTTATGTTTGTAGAATTTGAATTTGTGAAGATAAACTTTTAATACTTAAAGGTGAAGAAAAATTTGGCAATGTCCACCAAATATTGTAGTTGAATTCCCAAGTATAGTTATTGCTTATGGTGACTGTCCATATAGCTGATGTAGATTAAGAAGGATGGCCAGACCGGCCGTTGCAGCTTGCGTCCAAGGGAGGCCGCTCGGACCCCTTAAGTACCCTGAGATACCGCTCGCCCGCACTATGAGGGGAGCAGAGGTGTTGAAGTACGCCGCGCCCGCGGTGAACAGATACAGGCTGCGGGCATGTAGCAGGTCGTGCGCCGCACATCAGCCTTGGCCGGGAGGTGAGCTCCGGCTCGCCGTGCACATGTCGTCCTCGCTGGAGAGGAGGGGGCCCATCCCCCTCCCCAGTCGCTGCACGGCGCTGCGCGGCTGCGGGGGCGCTGAAACATTAAAGCTAGGCGGCAGAATTGTGTTGGACTATCATCTTCTTTGAGGGTACAGGCTTGTGGAGAGGTTGAGGGGCCAGCGGCGTGTAGATATCCATGGCATTTACTATTATGAAGCCACAGTGTAAGGTGAAGCAGGAGACGGGAGCGTGGTAATGGCCGTGGCAGGAACAGGATGGCAGTTTAACGGGTCGGGGCAGGTTTTACACAAGGCTTACATCTAAAACCAAAATATTACAGGAGGGGCAGAATGCCTTAAAAGTGAAACTCAAAAAAAAATATAACCTTCATATCCTTTCAAAATAATATGAAGCAAGTTAACACAGAAATTACACCGGTTTCACCTGGGACAGGTGAACTCTAAATATCCTCTCGGTGGCTGGATTACTTAGCAATAAGGTAACCGGCGTAAGAAAATCGAGAATGATACAAGGCCCATGAAATCTGGGGGCAAGCTTGCCCGCGGGAACAAAATTTTTGACCATAACCTGGTCACCTACCTTCAAAGTGGTGGGTCTCCGTCCACGATCATACCTTTCCCTAACCTTTTCATGAGACACTTTAAGATTGGCTTTAGCCTTCTTCCAAAGGTCTTTAATGTTATCCGGATCTATTGTCTCGGGTAGAATGTCATTCAAAGACCAGAGGTTAGAGATCGGCGAGTTGGGAACAAACTTGAACATCAAGGAAGCTGGAGTAAACTTGTGAGATTCATGAACCGCCGAATTCAAAGCAAAAGCTATCCAATGCAGGGACGTGTCCCACCTGGAAGGATCTTCATGATGATAGGCAATGAGTGCGGACCTGAGATTACGGTTAACCCGTTCAGCCAGAGATGGTTGAGGATAATAAGCAGATGTAGTTACATGAGAGATGGACAAGTCAAAACAGAATTTACGAAACAGATTTGATGTAAAAGCTTTAGCATTATCAGATACAATGTATTGGCACGGACCAAAAGAAGCAAAAATAGAATTTAGGCAAGTAATGGTGGACTGAGCGGTAGCCAGCTTAGTCGGAAATAACCAGGAAAATCTTGTAAAACCATCTACACACACAAAGATGAACTTGTTGGCATTACCCTTTGACTGGGGGAAGGGTCCCACATAATCGATATACAGGCGTTCCATGGGGCGCGACGCTTGATGAGAAGACAAAAGGCCTACTTTAGTGGACATGGTGGGTTTACTGATCAAACAAGATTTACAAGCTTTTACAAGTTCCCGAATTTCACCGTCCATACCTTTCCATATGAACATTTCACGAATCTTTTCACGAGTTTTAAAGATTCCAAGATGCCCCCCCAATGGGGTCTCATGATAGTATTTGAAGATCATAGGTACAAGAACCGCTGGAACAACAACTTTCATCAACTTATCATGCCTCGAAGGGCAACATAGAACACCATTCCTTAGAACATAAGGGACAGCATGTTCCCCAGAAGAAAGGGTTTCCATTATCGGAGCCAGCGTCGGATCTTCACGTTGGTATTTCTCAATATCCCTAAAAAGCATGGGAGCATCTGTTAAGATGGCATTAGCACCAGATAGTATGGACTCGGAAGGTGATGAACTGTCGACCGGTTCGTGGGTCTCTACGTCGTTATGAAACATACGGCTGAGTCCATCGGCAACAACATTTTCAGTACCTCTGATATGCCGTACATCGAATTGGAAGGCAGAAATACGGATGGCCCAACGGGCTATACGACCTGTACGACGCGGCCTACCTAAGACCCAGCTTAAGGCTTGATTATCTGTCTCCAGATCGAATTTGACGTGTTCCAGATAGAGACGGAACTTTTCTAAGGCGAATAAGACTGCCAAACCTTCAAGCTCATATATGGAGTACTTTGCTTCTTGAGCTGACAATGTCCTAGACGCATAGGCGATGGGTCGCCTCCCTAGTTCAGTCTCTTGAAGAAGAACTGCAGCTACTGCTGACGACGATGCGTCGGTTTGGACGATGAATTTCTTCGAGAAATCAGGCATAGCAAGTACAGGGGCATTACAGAGAGCTAATTTCAGATCTTCAAAAGCGGCTTGTTGAGAAGGTCCCCACTCGAATTTGATGCCTTTCCTACGAAGAAGGTTTAAGGGCGCCGCTCTATTAGCGAAGTTAGGAATAAACTTCCTGAAGAAATTCACCATACCAATGAATCTAGCGATACCTTTGATGTCCTTAGGAGGTTTAAAATCACGGATGGCCTGTGTTCTAGAATGATCGACAGCTACCCCATCGGGTGACACAATATGCCCTAGGAATGACATAGAGGGCTTAGCAAAGGCAACCTTGGACAACTTAACAGTTAACCCAGCCTTACGAAGGCGATTCAGAACTTCTCGCAGATGATCTAGATGTTCTTCAAAAGTCTCGGAAAATACGACGACATCATCCAAGTAGTGATATAAGTACTCGAATTTGATGTCGGAGAAGACCCTATCTAGTAGCCTAGTGAGCACAGCTGCCCCGGTGGGGAGCCCGAAAGGCACGCGGTTGTATTCGTATAAGTTCCAGTCCGTGGCAAACGCTGTAAGATGTTTAGACTCCTCGGCAAGGGGAATTTGATTATAGGCCTGATTCAAGTCCAAGATGGTGAAGAACTTGGCCTTACGAAACCATGAAAAGCAAGAATGAAGGTCGGGAAGGGGCACAGATTGCAACACCACCTTCCGATTGAGAGCCCTGTAATCAATGACAGGCCTGAAGCCTCCTTGGGGTTTCGGGACTAGAAAAATAGGCGAAGAATACGCTGACTTAGAGGGCCTAATAATACCATCCTTCAACATCTGATCGATGATTTCTTTCAGAGCCTTCATTTTAGGTGGAGATAGCCTATACGGTGGAAAACGGACAGGAATAGAATCCGTGACCTCAATTTTGTATTCAATAAGGTCAGTAACACCAAGAGTATCAGAGAACACCTCGGGAAACGACTGACACAATTTCCGAATACTATCAGCCTGCTCCTCAGGTAGATGTCTAAGGTCTAACAACATCTCATCCTGGGTAGGCGAAATAGATGAACATGATACAGAATTACACTTTAACAAGGGAATTCTACAATTGGACGCAAATTTGAATGTGCACGACCTACTCTGGAGATCGAGCACAAGACCAGTGTGAGAAATGAAGTCCGCTCCCAATATGATGGGGCAAGACAAATGCTTGGCCACAAACAATTTGATTTTCCATGTAAATTTAAAAACACGAATTTTGACATGTAAGGAACCTAGAATTTCTAATGGAGATGAATTAGCCGAAACATATTTAACAGGAGATGAGTCAAGGTCAGGGAGTTTACAAACAGATTTCAATTTAGAATACCAATCAGCCGAAATAATGGAACAAACACTGCCTGAATCTAAGAGAGCTGTTATAGGCTCGTTATTTAACTCAATCTTAAGAAAAGGAACAGGTGCGGGGGTATCCGCCGCAATCCTAAGACACTCTCTGGGGCAAAAAAAAGAATTTGAAGATTGCTCATTCCCTGAATTCTCGACCCTTTTGCCCGGGGCTGAGCCTTGGAAAGCAGAATTAGTCGACTCAGCCGAAGCCGCTAGTCACTTTTTATTATTGGCATGGGTGGAATTTGCACCAGAGCAGGAGGGGGTGCTATTTGAGTTTGGGCAATTCTTGGCGATATGTGAGAAAGCCCCACATTTAAAGCAGCCTTGTGATGACCCTGCTCCATTCCTTGTCCCACTTGACTTGATCAGAGGACACTTATTCCGCAGATGATCAGGCGACCCGCAAGCATAACATTTACGGGGATTGACTGGTCGGCGAGGTGGAGGCCGAGTGTTACTAAAGGAAGGCGGGGGTTCTTTCGCGACACGCAAAGAATCGGCGTATCTAACTCCTTCCGCTGAGACTGCCAATGCTTCAAGTTCCGAGAACGTTTGCGGGCACGCCGCGAAACACAAATATGACCTATAGGATGGTGAAATACCTTCCACAATAGCTTGTACAATTTGATCCTCAGGGAAGTGAAGAGCAAACACCCTAGTATAAAACTTAATATCTTGGATGAAGTCAGCCAAGTTTTCATCCAAGCGCTGTACACGGTAATAGTACTTCTGAATCAGGGAGGACCTGGCCCTAGCCGGGATGAAGTTAGCTAGCAAATGGGCATGGAAATCCTCAATAGATGATTGCTCGGCAATGGCTCTTACGATTTTATCAGAGAGAATACCAATAGCATACGGATAGATGATTTGCAAAATTTGACATGGCGAAAGAGAAAAAACAAGAGCATGATCCTGAAATTCCACTAGAAATCTTAAAAATGAAATTACGTCACTGGTGGTATTAACGGAAAACTTGGATATACCTCTGAGCAACATTGCCAATGGATGAGGCAAGCTGCTAAACCCGGGCGACATAGTAGGTAAAGGTTTCAATGGCAAGGAAGTTAATTCAGCACGTACATTGTTCAACGATGTGCGGCGTTCAGACTCGTTGTCCAATGGGGCAGAGATAGTTTGAGCAGCAACGGTTATCCTATTGCCTTCTCCCTTAGCAGGTTCTTCCTCACTACTTACATTCACAACGGTGGGCTGATCAGATTTGGGAGGAACTTCCCCAGTTAACAATTGAGTGACTTTACTAGACAATTCAGAGATAGTTTCAAGGAGCGTATTAGCTTGCTTCCTCTGAACGTCATTCACCTTCAGAGACAACAGATCATTAACTCTATTTGAAAAGTGATATAGCCTGCCTTGCACACGCTTAATTTGATTAGGAGACGGATCGTTTTCATCAAAAAAGCTGACTACAGATGCTAGCCCAGTAATATTCTCGACGATCGTGGAAAGAGACTCGTCAATTTCTTTCTCTCCCAAATTGGGGACGGAAATGGGCAAATCAAGGGACTCTCTAAGCTTGTTGGTGTCGATTGCAACCGTGCCTCCAGATTGCACATTTCTGATAGTTAACTCGTATATCAACTCCTCTTTGCGCAAATAGTTAAGGAGGAGAACATCGCGAGGGCCGGGCATGATGACAGAACAATTTTGAAAAACTCAAAAAATTCCAGCAACTGAGACAATTATTAGAGTTCGAATCAAAGCAATGTTTAGCCGTCAAAAGGGGCTAAATTGAGACCCATTAACCACGCTCTGCTACCACTTGTTACCGTGTTTTTGTGGTAGTTAAGCATGAAAGAAGGTGCTGGGTGGTGAATAGGTCTCAAGCTACTAAAGAGAAATTAAATTTTAAAATTTAGCAAGGTTATATTTTCTTTTCAAAATTAGGTAACAACAAATAGAACAGGTACTTAGTAGCCGAAATACAACTTGAAATGTACAATTACAGGGATTAAAGAATTTGGGCTTCGAGCCCTGAAAACACAATTCTTGAGCAACTAGCTCAACTTTACGATATACCAATTTCAACAAAAGGGGCAGAAGACCCCAATCAAACCCTGGAGCCCTTGCTCCAAATTACACAGCAAAGCCTCCTCGAGGCATACAACTCTCAGTCTTAGAAAAGAGCCACTCGCTCTTAAAGTTAAGCCTCTCCCAGGCCACACCAAACTCAACTTTCAAGTTGTCCCCAAAGGACATATACACAGGGGTAAAATACCCAACCTACTGAGGTCTATTAGGTGAGAAAAGATTAATACATGACCTCAAAATACAACTTGAGAGGAGGCGAACTTGCACTCCTAATACACTTTGCTTAAGACCTACTTGGCACTAGGCCGTTAATACAAGGGCTAATCCCATACTACAGAGGTGACTTAATGGCAATTTACATTACATTACGGGAGAATTGGTTGAGAAAAATAAGTTCACCTCAAGACGATGTGAGTGGGAACTCGAGAGGGTTAGCACTCTCTATCCCAATATGTAGCCTTACAAGAAAAAGATGAAAAGAGTAATTACATTTTAGGAAAAGGTTACATGATGGAAATGCTTCGAACCCGCCGCGAGTGTTAAACTGCCGACCTAGCAAGAAAAGAAGTTATTAATAGGCCATTACCTGGTGTTGAACGGCTGAAGAAGAAAGAGGCGCTTCCCGCCTCCCGCTATGTACTTAATACACTGAAAGATGGAACAGAAGTGGCCCGGAGACCCCAAAATCAGCAGTTTATAACCTCTCGCGGAAGATTCTAGGCGTTAGGGGAAATAAAACACCCTCCCTCAAAGTTTTTATTGGTTCGGGAAAAGAAACCCCTACATAGAGGAAAAGAAACACATTATTGGTGGAAAATTAATTAAAGAAATTCGGGATTGGCTAGATCCAAAATAAGGGGAAAAAGAGGGGTATACAGCCAACTTAAACCATGACAGAAAGAAATTTAACAAAGAACAAACTCTTGAAATAAAAATTTCTCCAAAAAAATAGTTCTTTGATTTCGCACTAGGTCGCACTATTGTTGATCTTCAGTAGTGTCCTCTAGAAGAGAAAGTTCACACTTCTTACTTCAAGCGAAACAAAAACACATCAAAAGTGACACAGTTCAAAAACTCAAAATTTTCCATGTGGTGACATCTTCTGAGAAAGTAGAGAATTAATAGAATAGATAAAGTTCAACCTTCCTCCAGAAGAGGAGTTTCAACTGGCGCAACTTTTAAATAAACGGTGTAGAGGTGTACCGCCCGGTACAATAATAATAATAATAATAATAATAATAATAATAATAATAATAATAATAATAATAATAATAATAATAATAATAATAATAATAATACATTGAGATACGTACTAAACAGCATGCGGTTACCAGACGCAACACGCAATGTTGAAAGGCAGAATTATTGGGACCATGGTGAATAACACATACAAATTGTAACCGAGTTTGGACATTATTCGCAGAGCACGTTGCTTGGCCTACTGGTAACGTAAGGCCCTAACGAAATGTAATGGACCTGAACGAGGCAAGAATAATAGTTGGTACTAATATATGGGACCATTGGAGGAGGGTACAAGGAAAACAGGTTTCACATCTAGTAGATGAAGTGGTGCAAATAAATTCACGCCCACGACGTGGAAAGGGCGCCTTTCAAAGCTGACCAATGAAAACGATTGTTCGTTCATTTCTAGGATCGTAGTATGTAAGTGCAAATGGTTTCTAGAGGACCCACTGCAATCGCTGTTGACGATTAAGATGCCAGATACCATACCACCTGGACTACATTTACGAAATAAAAAACATACGCCTCAACCCAGGATCGACCACTCGACCTCCTGCATGCTAAACCAAAACTCTATCCATTGCACCAACTGTACAATACGAGTAATGTCTGCTGACAGAGGTAGTTACCCTACATGTGGTTACAGTGTTGCCAGATTGCTAATCTTCAACGTCGTTTTTCTGCCGGATATACTCGCAAGATGAAATTTTGTAAGAGACATTTTTTTATTGCTGGCATGTGAGGAGTCGCGCTGCGACGCCCGAGTGCGCGAATTACGCTTCACCCTGTATATATTTATTTTCTCCCAAATTCAGCTAGATTATAATGTAGTGAAGGGCTCCTTATAATAAAGATCCCAAATCTTAGTGCAAAAATGGAGGCAGTCGTGATCGTAGTGACTGTTGATTTAAGGAGCAATATACTGCAGCATAGTTATAAATCCCTTTCGATAGTGACCTTAGATAGAAGAGTCTGTTTCTCTTGCGGAATCAGAGTATTGTCATAATAAAGGAAAGGGCTGTGAGAATCTGGAAAATGGGGGGTTAGGCCTCTTGCTGCAGAGAATCTGGTAGTGCACTTACTGAGATTCTTTCAGGTATAGAAAATAAATTAAATTACTGGACAACACTCCGATCATTAACTATGATGCAGTACTACAAATTCTCCTCCGATAATGAAGGGTCCCACGGTACTCTTCACACGAACATAATGTCAGAGTGATTGTGTGTGAGCGCACCCTCTTCTTAGATTTTATCCATAAGTCAGTTAACATTCCACCACCCATTTTCAAACTGAAAATAAATCTCTTGAAAGGAGTTCCATAAAATCCGGTTATAGTTTCCTTTCTCAGAAGATGGTATACTTAAACATTCTAAATACATTCTATCATTACTTCTAGCACTGCCTGACTATGCAAAAGAGGGGTTTGAGGGTCCCTTTGACAGGTTCGGGAATCTATGAGGCAATGCAAGATATACGGGTTTTGTTTTAAGTTTTACTTTAGTGTGATTATCGATTTAATGGTACAGCCTTTGTAATGCATATCTATCGACGAGGATCAGAGGCATCTACTGTGTGTAAACTCTGTGTGGGAGGGGGATGTAAATTACATAGGGTAAAGTCGGGAGGTACCGGACAGTTTAACTTTTCTGCCATAATTTGTTTATGGAATAGGAAAAAATTCATGTAATGCATTTTATAAGCATCTATATTCTTGTATCAACGTACTCACTAGAATATATTTAATCACAATTAAAAACACGGACAGTATTAACAAATTAAGGAGGTCATTACACTTTCGTAGGTTTGAAAAATGGAGGGTGGTATCGGACGGTCAATCTTCTTTAACAAAAATTTATTTTTTTCACATTCAAAATAAAACAAATTAACGTTTAGCCATTCTGCAAATATCACACTCATTAGCGTTGAAGATTCTTGATGGACTAAACAAATATTTAGTCACAAGATCATTTAATTTATCAAAAATATGTCCACTTGCTCCTTGTTGAAGCCTACTGCTCGCTGCAAGCTGATAGACTCAGCCGTCCTCAAACGGAGGTCTTAATGCCTCTTCATAAAATCATAAAAAGGGTCTTTCCTGCCATCATTTTAGTTTTATTAAACCTATGTTCAGCTCTCAATTCCTCAACAAATTGATACACAAGTTTTAAAAATTCTGTTCTGATGAGTGGCATGAGCTGGCTGTCGGGGCCTTGATATGCGTGTACAGGTCATTCTGTTCTTCATCTGAGAATGTTCTCTGAAAAGTTTCACTGTTCGCCGTACACGCTTTTATTGGAATCTCTTTACCAGCTTCAAGAGCTTTAATTCTATCATCTAACGTGCTTTTGTGGAACAGAGGAACATTGACTGGCCCCTCTAATACTCATTCTATTGTCCCTGACACTATTCACTGCTAATATTATATTGCTTTCTTCCCATTATCCTCGTATCTTCCCCATGCTTACCTAAAACAAAGGATAGTACTATCAGTAACCCGGACGGAACTGCAACCTATGTGTCCGCACGCCAGTTTCGTGTCCGATAGCGCCCGAATGACTCCCTTAAGAAACAACTGGAACTGAACGAGAACGTTCGAAAAGAAACTGATTCTAAACACACGATATTACAGAGTAAGGAATACTGTTTCTGCTAATGCACTTGAAGTTCAATGCAACTTGTCCTAGTTGCTGCTACTTCTTGGTAAAAATAAATCCGTGCCGGCCGAAAATCACACAAAGGACAAAAATACACCACCACTCATAAACGACCCTGCCTTTCGACTGAATAGGATGTACCCACCCTTCAAACATGCAGGCGGACCTGTGAGTAGGTAAACAGGTTCTGCCACATGCTGCTAACAAAGACATCTGTGAATTGTCCGATACCAGCCGCCGTCCGATACCTCCCGACCTTCCCCTACACTGTATCCCCCACCTGTCGTAAGAGACGACTAAAAGGAGAATCATCGGCTCGTAACTTGGAAGTGTTGATCAGCAACCACAGTTCCGCTACCTGAGTCTGATATTGTTTACCCTTGCTTATGTCAGTCTCCCCACTTTCATCTTTCCTATCCGAGCACCCTTGATCAACTCTTGTTTTATTCCGACCCCGGCAGTGTTAGGTTTGCGAAGCCTAGGGTACCATAAATTTTCTCGCCCTTCATGGCCCTGCCTTTCTTTTCTGATACGTATGGTTGCCTAGTTAATATTAGTGATTTAAGCCCACTAGGGAACACTTATTATTAGTTCTTTTTGAATACTCTCTTTCGTTCCAAATACCTCTTGAGTCCCGCTACTAGTTTTTCCCTTTCTTCGTGTGAACGTGATTTGCGAGATTTAATTAACAACCTTTGGTAGAAGAGACCACGAATTGACTAATTTACAAAATTCGGTCTGAGACATCAGTATCAGACATCCCCGTGGAAGCTAAGTCCTTTTTTACTTCATTGAGCCACATGCTACCAGGCTTGTAGCTTTTGATGAGTGAGAAGATTTTCTTCGTAAGTCCACCGTTGTCCATTCTCAGAAGGTGGCTACTTATACTTCCTCTTAGAACAGTAATCACCACCACAATCTACCGTGTATCTTAAAATGCGTGTTATGTGCTTTGTAGGATAGCGTTTTGTGGTGTATGGGGTGCAGGGATGTTGTGAACTCCACTAACAATCAGAATGAACTGTTTAAGATTAAAACCGCACAACCGAACCTGAAAACGAATCCGGGGTCCCCAGGGCCAAGATATAAGGGTAAATAATACAAAACCGAGGAAGTGGCCGTGCGGTTAGGGAGGCGCAGCTCTGGGCTTGCATTCGGGAGATAGTGGGCTCGTACCCCGCTGTCGGCAGCCCTGAAGATGGATTTTCGTGATTTCCCATGTTCACACAGGCAAATGCTGTAGCTGTACCTTAACTAAGGCCACGGCCGTTCCTTCCAACTCCTAGACTTTTCTTATTCCATCCTCGCCGTAAGACCTATCTATGTCGGTGCGACGTAAAGCCAATTGTAAAAATAATTCGAAAATGTTCTTCATCGAAATTAGCCTCAGTGGTATGGAAAGACAAATTCTGTTCTTGCAATCCTCTCGCATGTAAACCATTTGTATGCAAAGATCTGTGAAATAATTTTCCACTTGTGCTTCACTTCCAAACTCTGTTCATTTCTTATTCAAGAGAGAAAGTTGTCTTCTTATTCTTTTCTCTTCCACAAGGCTCCTCTTGTATTTCTTTTGTAGTCCGCCCCCTCCCTGGGGCTGCCAAAAGAGTTTTGTCTCAATTAGTGAGCTGAGAAGGAGGAATTTAATCAGATTTTTATTCTCGCAGCAAGCTGGTACACGTCCCTCCCTGTTGTGCAGTCTAATTAAGATGTTAGACCTCACTTCTCGTTAATCTTCCTCCTTCTCCTCCCATACTACTTCAGCTTGTATATTCATCATTAATAAAGATGCTGTGGTGTTGCTACTCATATCTGGAACTTCTCATTAAGATATTAAGCCTCCATTTGTTCCTTTATCTGCGCTGTTATATTCCCTGAATTGATTATCATTGTAGAAAGAGAAATAAAAAAGTTAATTTATACTACTGCGATTCTTCCCAGCGATTGCTTCTACTTTCTCTACCTGTTGAATACAAGTCAATTTACGGTTTGTCATGCATACTGTCAAATTCTAGTTGGTCTTTTAATTACAACAGATACTGATATATTTTAATGCATGCTTAATAAGATCGTGTTAGGAGATAGCTCAAGAATTGTTTTGAATATTAAGTTTTGTGGAAGTGGTAACTGCGTGATAGATAAACCTTATAGCTTCCACCACAGTAACATCCCCCAAAACATGGTTGTCTAATCATATACGGATGCCGACAGCTAGCAAGAAGCTCAGAAACAGAACTACAAGGGTTATTCAAAAAGTAATCTCTCACAATATTTTGTTGGTGAACACGTAAAGAAGGTAAAGAATATTGTTTTACTTCGACATCACTCCTTCACTTTTAGACTTAATCATCAACATTATTCAGACGTTTTTCATAGTTTAAAATGATCGCCTTGTTTCCTTGATGATCAAAAGTGGCGTCTTGTCTGCAAGAACACCTCTTGACTGATTCTGCGTTACACGATTGTTCTTCGGTACCATATTTCATCAATGACGTCTGATATTGTTATTGATACTGATGAACAATGACTTCGTTCTTCACCATTCATAGTCGTTTAAAACATTTGTAAATTCATGGCATCACTTTTGCAACCTTGTTGGACATATACCATATTATCTCCTTCTTCACGCAGAAAATGGATCACTATAGTGACCTCCTCCTGTGATCACTCGTTCAATAACTTCAGGAATTGGCAGCTACCGTTTTTCCGAGGTTCTCGCCTACTGACTTATATATATATATATTTCGAAACCAGCACAAATATCCAAATACAACACAATAGCTCAAGTTTTCTATAGTCAATTACTAATTTTTGCCTTTTGCTACACAGAGTTATATGATATTTATTACAGAACGTACCACACAGTTTGCACACGAACTTAGAGTTTGGTTTATGTTATTTTCATTATGTCACACTTTATGTTATTTATTTGAAACCAACCTGCTATTGGGAGAGTCCTATGGGACTCAATATACTCTCAAAAATTATATACAATGAATCACGTACACTTGTTTCATTTGTATATGTGATGGATTAATATTTGGCACTAATTTTTCAGCGCTGTTGTAACGATTTCGTCTCGTAAAGATCGAGATAATTTGTATTTCTTCTGAAACGATTCAAGGAATCACACCGCAAGGCCCTATTGAAAATCCTATTACGTCTAGATGTTTAGGACAGACCGCAAGGATTGCTTTTCGTTTGGTCATATTCTGTCTATCATTGCATCCGTGTCATAGAATTCGTGTGGTATTTCTTCTCGTTTCTGTTGTTTTGTCTGTAGCAGCTTCGTCGAGCAGATGGTGATGGCAGTTCGGTCCGTTGGTCCACAGTGTAGAATGGTTCTCTCGCTAGTTCCTACACAAATCGACATAGGACTGTTCTAGCTACTCCCAGTGTTCGTTTTGTGTAATGGGCTTTTACTTTCTCTAAGGTAGTAAAGTCAGTCAGAGATAGACTTTTCTACATCAGTTCTATGCCGTAGGTCGGGACTGGAGTGTGGAATACGGTTTCGGCTGTTTGTAACGGTAGTCTGGTAATGTTTCATATAGCATATTACTGTATTCATATGATTGTATTGTTGATCTTTTCTTTATGCGAGTCCTGGAATAATGGCAAGTTGTCGGTAAAGTGATTCCGAAACATTTACACGAATTATTTCCTAGTATTATTTTGTCCTCTGTCGAAGGTTGTAGAATCCATTTTCGGTACCGGTATGTGAGAAACAAGGACAAAGGTTATTGAAGAGAGGGGCCTAAATTTAGTACAAAGCTGGTATGAAAATGGGAAGCCAAAGGAAGCCATCTTCAGAGCGGTCGATAGTAGGATTCGAACCCAACATAACCCGAATGCAATCTCACAACAACGTTACGCGAACCATTTTAGTCAATTCACACGGTAGTATTTTCCCCTTCCTATTCTTCTTCTCCTTCATATTCTTCTTCTTTTTGTTATTAGACATAGTATAGGCTTTTGGGCTTATGCGGTGTTAAGAAAATAAGATGGAATTCTTTGCGAACATAAAGAATTTCACCTTAATTTCTTGACATGGCATAAGCCCAAAAGCCTATATCACGTCTATAAGTATGGGCCGTGAAAGCATCAGTGGCATTATTATTATTATTATTATTATTATTATTATTATTATTATTATTATTATTATTATTATTATATAAATAGAATCTTAAAGATCGAGAGTCTGTACATTGACTATATTGGCGAAATTTCCGTAAAATTATCCGTTTCAGGTGTAATAATTACCATGTGCATATTTTTTAGCTTTGGTGTCTGTTTGTCTATAATTTGAAAATTACTGGATATATTTCTACCAAACTTCATATTTAGAATCCACCTGTCCTTGGGTAGGTTTTAACGCTAGTATTGTATAAATCCCTGAACTGACTAGAGGTTTATACGAAATTGAAACCGCGATTTTGCACTTCCAGAAAATATACACAATCAAACTTAATGGTAATCTACCTGCCTTAATGAAAATCGATTTCCAAACCTTTTTTCTCATGTGCATCACTTCGATACGATGATTAATAGGGAGATATCATTAACGAACCGTTTTTCGGTACAAATCCCACCAGACTTATCTCAAGAGCGGGTGCGTGTAAAGTGTATTTCTTATAACATTAAAACTACTGGAGATATTTCAACCAAACGTCATATTTAGGATCCACCTGTCCAAAGGCATGTTTTTAGGTCCATACCATTTCATATTCCAGGAATAGGCTGGGGGTTTATAGGGAACCGAAATGGGGATTTTACTCTCCTACAATGTATACAAGACCAACCTGACTGGAAATCGACCAACCTTGATGGAAATCTATTTCTAAAACTTTCTCTCTTGTGCATTTTTTCGATAGGAGAATTAATAAGGGAGATATCATGAACGGTCGGTTTTGCAGGTTAAGTCCAGTGGACATAGCCCAAAAGGTGTTGTACGTAAAGCAGATTCTTTACCTATATAAATAAAATCGTAACGACCGTGTGTCTGTACATTGACTATTTTGGCGAAATTTTCGTACAGTTATCCGTTTCAAAAGTAATAATGACAATCTACATACTTGTTAGCTTTAGTTTCCTGAGTCCTCATTTTTACCCCCTCCCAATCCCCCAAAGCAAGATTGAGGTACAATCTGCCAGAAGAGCTAGAAAATTAAAATTTGGCAAAATTATATTTCTTAGCGTGTAATCAACGGAAAGCTTACATAGTCTTTATTGGCCGTGCGGTTAGGGGCGCCCGGCTGTGAGTTTGCATCGGGGAGATAGTGGGTTCGGATCTCAATGTCGGCAGCTCTGAAGATGGTTTTCCAGGGTTTTCCGTCGTTTCCCATTTTCACACCAGGCAAATGCTTCCTTAATTAAGGCCACGGCCGCTTCCTTCCAACTCCTAGGCCTTTCCTATCCTATCGCCGCCATAAGGCCTACCTGTGTCGGTGCGACTTAAAGCCACTAGCAAAAAAAAAAAGCCAAGATCTTTAAATATTAAATATTTTTACCCCCCAAATAATTTCGGAATATTTAGGCAATTTTAATATCGGTCAAGACCTTTCTTTCGAGGTATTTCGTGGCTAAACTGAAAGTCGTATCACAAAACGGATGGCACAATCTCAGTTCAATTTGGAGTGATCTACAACTTTGGTCCTTTGATGTTAAATTGTATCTCTATTATTTATATGTTTTAGATTTGTCTCTATTTCTCGATTATACCTACATTTTGCTCTTTGTACACGTATAATTCGTTGTTAGAATCACTTGTACGAAAGGTAGAATCGTCTAATTCTGCACGAACATTGACCCACCCAGTATTCGTGCGTGAGATAAATTCTATGTTTGTAGCTGTCATATTAGTACCCAAAAGTAATGCACTGTGAGAAAACCTTACGCAGATTTCACCCTATCCATCGTCTCTAACTCAATTTTATCCATAGATAGATGAGGCAGGGGAAAATATCTTCAGACCGGCCATTTATACCGCTAAATGAGGCGTCTTATAGCACAATCCGTTGTCGGTATGATGTATCGTTTAGCAACAGTTAATCTGTAAACGAAGGTTTGCAATATTTTAAACATGCATATGCTTCTTATGTCGATTTATATATATTCATTAAAGTCAATTTGTAGCGATGTAGAAAGGGTGTGTTTGCGAGTATAATCAATATTTTACATCGATAGTGACTCTCAGCAGGAGGGCGTCTATTGTAATCATTACTCTCTACATCGACTTTGACTGGCAGTAGGAATAGGATCCTTCTCCAATTCCTTTGTAACTAGCATTAGTAAGGAGGGACTACCATTGTAATTAATAATTTCCTTCTTGATTTGACTGGCAGAAGTCAAGGGAGCGTGCAATTTTGTTCAAAATTCCCCTAAGTGATTGTGTGTGGGAGTAGGCAAGTGTGCCCGTAATTATAAACAAATTTACCCATATAAAATGTGACTGGCATTAGGCATAGTGGCCTTGCTATTATAATGGAAACTCACCAACTTGGTGTGACTGTCATTAAGAAAAGGGGCCTGTCATTATAATGATAACAGCACAACTCAATTTTGACTAGCAGTAGGAAATGTGCTATTATAATAAAAACTCCTCAACTGTAATATGTCTGAAAGTAGGAAAGGGCGATTGCCATTGTAACGAAAACTCCCCAAAATCGATTGTGTCCGCGCAGTAGGTAATGGGGTCTCCCATTATATTGAAAACTTACCTACTCTATTGTGAATAGCAGTAGGCAAGTGAGCCTGTCGTTATCATCACAACTCCGCAACTCACACTTTAGATTGGAAACAACGTATGGGAACCTCCTCTTGCTGTTTCTGGATAACGCTAAGACATATGCAATTTAAATAAAATCTTATTCCCTGTATGTACAGTAATTTACTTTGGTATCCGTATACAATGTAGAATACCGTAGCGAAGCACACGTACATTTGCTAGTTATATTTTTTTTATTTGCTTTACGTCGCACCGACACAGATAGGTCTCACGGCGACGATGGGTCAGGAAAGGGCTAGGACTGGGAAGGAAGCGGCCGTGGCCTTAATTAAGGTACAGCCCCAGCATTTGTCTGGTGTGAAAATGGGAAACCACGGAAAACCATCTGCAGGGCTGCCGACAGTGGGGTTCGAACCCACTATCTCCCGAATACTGGATACTGGCCGCACTTAAGCGACTGCAGCTATCGAGCTCTGTGCTTGTTATTATTATTGTTGTTATATATTGCTCTACGCTATGTCCCATAGAATGAGGATATAAGATTTATTCCTGTCAAACATTAATTTAAGACATGCTACAAATCTTCTGGTTAGTCAAGTTCTCACCAAACTGTAACTGGCCTAGGATTCAATACAGGCTCGTCTAATTACCGAGTCTTGGGCTGTAATAGACGTAACAATCAATTTAGATTGTTATCTAAACCAGTTAATTTAATCTCTTTATAACACATTTAACATGCTGAAGTTTGATTCTTTTTATTTTACTTGCTGAACGCAAGTTCACGGAAGACGAAATTGGCCATTTTCTTGTTCCACCAGTACAAGAGAGTAAGAGGATGTAGGAGCGCTAAATCCTTCCCCCTCTCTTCACCATGCTCTGTCTTTGTCCCTCACATACCGGTACCATATATCTCCTCTCTGGCTGGCGTTTTGCAGAAGCTCTCGCTGGCTGGTGTTAAGACCTTCCGCCCTCCCCCATCCAGCCACAGTGTGAAAACAAATGACGATCCAAGTTGCGCATCATCAGAGGCTCCAGCTCGGATTAGTCCCGCCATCTAAGTTAATAGTTTGTGTGGCAGAGTTTCCCTTTACTGGTGGGGACGAAGCCAAGATACGATGTCGTTAAAAAAATCTTATAGGTTAGTCTCCCTCCTTTTGGTACACTTCAGACGTAGCTAACTTGAGACGGGGAAGAAATCCTACTTACTTCATCACTTTACCAAGCGTTAATTTAGTTGTGATTTGAATTGTTTTATTTTCCTTCCCGAACCTAAACTATCTAAATGGACGGTAAGAAAATACAGTAGACCTACTTTGCCATAAACAGCAGTTAAAATCTGCAATTCAACATGCAGCCAATATTTATTTTATCGGAAATCCATCCCTTAATTGTTAAGAATTAGTATCCCACTTGTGTGTCTCTCGAAAGCAACTTTACCTTTTACCTGGAAGCGCCGGGTACCACTTCCAACTGATGGAAGGATTTTTGATCTGAAATGGTGGCGAGAGTAATTTTCTTAACGGGGTGTAGGCTACGCTCTTTTCAACACAAATGAGAGGAAAAACTGAAAATTCCGATCCTTCGAAGAATATCCCAGTAAAATAATGGAATATCCCCGAAGTGCGTGAAAATGAAAGATACCATAGGCTATGGCAAGACCTCTCGGAGTGCATGCGCCTGTGCATTGCGCGGTGCAAGGTGCATACGACCAGAGTGCAGAACCCCCCACTCCTCAAGTTTGAGCAAATAGCGCTATCTCTCTCTCTTTCTCTACACCTGTCTCGTTCGCTTCGCCTGTTTCCCCTTCCTCACTCGCTCTGCAGCCCGAGTTGAGCTGGGCTTTGCCGAGTCGCCCCGAGACAGTACGCTGGTCCGAACTGACGCTGGTCCGAACTGAGCCGAGTAGGACCGATGCACGGTGCACAGAACCTCTGCGCCTCGTTTTGCACGCATGAGATTTTGGACGTTTGAGAGGCCCCAGGTTATAGTAACTGGACATCCGAAATAAAAATGGAACACTAATTAAATCTGATAATAATAGACTCTTTATCAAAACATCCGTTGATAATACGCGTTTATGTGTCTTGGAGCAGCAGGCGTCCAGTTTTATTTCAATAAATGCTAGTTCACAGTATGTAATGACATACTACCTAGGTAGAGCAGCATTGATATTTGGCTTAAGTCATTTTTTAAATTTTTTCTCTATCACAACCATTCTGGATAACCTTACCTATTTAAAATTGATTAATTAAGCCTTACACCACACATACACGTCACTATATTTCTTAGCTAGTTTCATAACACCTATAACTAAAAATCCTTAGCCTTTTTAACACTTTCCAGGAAGAGCAACTTTACAATGGGCAATAGATTCCTTTAACGACCGCATTACCTCTAAAAGTGTCGGTCTTCATTCAGGACCTCTGATCTAAATGTTAGGCCCGTTTCAACAACAAGCATCATCATCATCATCTTTCTTTCAAGGAACTGTTCTGGAAGACCATACAAGAAATGCGCTTAAAATGATTTGTAATAACATTTACAGTTTGAACTGAAATCATTTACGAAAGGAGGATAATTCAGTGCAAAACATCAACAAAATAAAGATTTTTTTAAATATAGGGAAAAGGGACAATTTTACTCTAGAAACGGGGCTTTTAGCGTCCCGAGACAATTTTTTCTATCTGGGCTGAGTGGCTCAGACGTTGAGGCGCTGGCCTTCTGACCCCAACTTGGCAGGTTCGATCCTGGCTCAGTCCGGTGGTATTTGAAGATGCTCAAATACGTCATCTTCGTGTTAGTGGATTTAATGGCACGTTAAAGAACTCCTGCGGGACAAAATTCCGTCACCTTAGCGTCTCCAAAAACCGCTCAAGTAGTTAGCGGAACGTAAAGCCAGTTGACACATTTTTCTTAGAACAGGGGGCAGACGGCTAATAAAAGGAACAATACCGTTAAAACGGGACGTATTGACACCCTACGCCTAGGCACCCTCCCTGAGTGCGGTGGTATTTGAAGGGACTGACATTTACCAGTCTCGTGTTGTTAAACGGCACGCGAACGAACCCCTGCGGAACAATTCTTTTCTAAATGGAAGTCTCCGACAACCGTAAAAGAAGAGCAAATAGACTAACATTATTAATGTTATGAAAGATGTGGTCATTGCGCTATGAAGTACATATGTGGTGTATGCAACACTAAACGGAAAGTTTACTTAAAGGGAAACCATATTTTCTTAATCACCCTTAGTTACGGATCGTTTGTGCAGGAAATAAATAACCGGGTACAAGAAATAATAGCAATGCAGGCTAATTATTCTAGGTCGTGCAGTCCCTGCGGTACAGCAGGAGATCAAGAACAGATTTAGGGAATAAAATGGGGTAGTACAGAAATAAAATTATCACAATGTTAGAAGTGATATGTGGGAGAAGAGATTTTACGGCAATCAAGTTAGTAGCTGCAATTTGATGAATCAGATATCGTCCATTTTGTCTTCGGGTAACCCATGACCAATGAACCTGTGGAATCCACTGAGCTCTATCGATTAAGAGCAGCTGAGAATAATGAATGTAATCAAAACATCGGGTTTCCCATGACGAAATTTATGAATTTATTTCTTGAAATAAGGATCAACTGAAAGAATGGTTAAATGTGCAGGAGAAGCAGCTCACCATCCTAGACGTCTATTACTGCTAGTCCTACAACAACCGATTTTATAGTTCTTCTATGTCAGTGGAGTTCAGCAAGAAATATAAATGGACATCTCAAAAGACATATACACTTCCGGATTTTTTAAAAAGTGAACAACAGAAAATATTCATGTCCGAGAGTACAAGCATGATGGAAAGGACGAAGCATATCATTGTAAATATTTCTGGGCTAGTTAATACACGGAGAGCTATCTATACTTTACCAATGAATAGATACACTTCTATGCATGAAATACTAGTCTAAATAAATTGTTGAATTACTGATAGTGCATGTAAATGCGATTTGATGCAGGATGAAACAGGGGATTTACCTACTTGCCTACGCATGTGATCACTGCCTGAAGGCCTAAGCGGAAAGGAAAGTGAGTTTCTTAACGTGACATCGTTATACGATATACGCACTCAGAGTAAAGAACGTGATGCAGGTCGCATGTTTTAAGCTTGCATTCGGATCGTATCTGGATCGAAACTAACCGCCATGAAGATAATTTTCCATGGTTTCTTATGCCACACGAAGTAAACGCTGAGGTTGTGTTTTAATTAAGATCACGGCGGCTTCCTTCCCAGTCCTAGCCCTTTCTTATCTCATCTTCACTCAAGACATGTACGAGTTAGTGTAACGTTAAACGCACAGCAACAAGTCAAGAAATACTCGAAATTATACATACATAGTTCGGTTACACTTGAGACAATTATGTTTGAAAATTCTTTTCTAAGTCTTCAAACCTGGAGGATAGTTGGATCCTCAAAACGTTTATTCGGATCGAGAGAAAGCACATAAGAAAAGAACCGACGTCAAGGCTAAAATGGGGCGCAGAAGGCATGATGAGAAACGAGATAGTTTGTCATTACCTTCCTCACCAGGAAAGGAAGTGTTACTTCAGCACAACAATGCCTATGAGTAGCACCTTTCACTACTTGTGCTTCGAATGCCATTACTCACAGCCACCTATACCTCAATAGCTTCCACACTACCACAGCCACCATCAAGACTGAGACTGTGATGGAAGCTCCATTTTACTCTGACCTGTGCCAAGACGGATGCAAAAATACTGCCTTCATCAAGGGAAAAAATTCCATGTCTCAACAACGCCGAAAGGCATTGGCCTACCGAGTGACCGCTGCTCAGCCCGAAGGCCTGCAGATTACGAGGTGTCATGTGGTCAGCACGACGAATTCTCTCGGCCGTTATTCTTAGCTTTCTATACCGGGGCCGCTATCTCACCGTCAGATGGCTCCTCAATTGTAATCACGTACACTGAGTGGACTTAGAACCAGCCCTCAGATCCAGGTACAGTCCATGACTTGGCCGGGAATCAAACCCGAGGCCTCTAGTAAGAGGCAAGCACGCTGCCTCTACACCGCTGTTCTGGAAGAAATGGCAACAAGCTCATTTAACATTAATATCCGACTCATTGGCTGAATGGTCAGAGAAGTGGCCTTCGGTTTAGAGGGCCTCGGGCGGGTCGGGTATTTTGACTGGGTATAATTAATTCCTGTAACTCGGAGACGGGGTTTTTGTGTTCGTCTGAGTACAAATCTTCATTTACATGCAATACATCACACTAAAAATAACCAAAGAAACACGCCATAGTGAATGTAGTCTATCCCTTCATATAGAGCTGGTGTCAAGAAGGATATCCAACCCTAAAACTGGACTGAACCAAAACAGAAGTGCCGAGCCCAGGCAACCAAAAAAGACCAGATTAATACGTTTATCAAGGCATAAATTGCTGAGTGGCTCAGACGCTTGAGGCGCTGAACTTTTTCTCAGTTTCGATCCTAGCTCAGTCCGGTGGTATTTGAAGGTGCACAATACGTGAGCATCGTGTCAGTAGATTTACTGCCACGTAAATATAACTTTTCCCGGATTAAATTCCGGCACCTCGGCGTCTCCAAAATCCGTACAAGTTCTTTTTTCTTCTTCTCTTTGTACCATATCCTTAGTCGATGTCGGCTGCCAACAGCGCAATCTAGTTCTTGTTCTCAGCAACTCGGAAAAGGGTCAGCGTATGAGTCCATACAATTCTCGTAGATTCCGTAGCCAAGACGTTCTCCTTCTTCGCCTACTTCTCCTCCCTTCAATTTTACCTTTTAAGATAAGCTGAAGGAGTTTATATTTATCATTTCGAATGACATGGCAAAAGTATTCAAGATTCTTCCTTTTATTGTTATGCATGACCTCTAGCTTTTTGTTGAGGCATTAGAGTACTGAGCCGTATCCTGCCGGCCCATAATAATAATTAGAATATTATTTGACCCAATATGTAAAATTTATTCATAAAAGTTACAGTCTAACATGTTAATGCATCGTATCCCAAGATAGTTGATACCGGATGTTGAGCAAGATAGTGAGTCGCTGGACATTGCTTCATATTTCCGTATGACCGTGAGAAAGGGTGGCGTAATCAAGCGCTGGCAAGGATCGACACGTGTATTACATGCTGACCAAGCAATATATTTCAGCCAATGGAAATTAAGGACTTGGGAAACATGGAGGCTACACCGCGCCAAATCTTAATTCCAGAATGACCAACGTGCTCAGTTGCTAAAGTCAGTTTATGTCAGTAATCGGTTTTCCAAAGTTTCAGAAGTCAGATATATTTGTAAATGTAATATAAAAATCGGTGGAAGCGATTTGCTAGTGTTTGAGCTGTGTTTTGTAAATATATCACAATAAATATTGTGTCATCATATACGACGAATTTTCTGATTGGTGGTTGGTTCAGACACCCGGAACCCCATTATTGATATGGCGTCACCAAAGCCTCCTCAGTAACCCAAGCTCTGAAGAGCGTCACTCTGTGTTAAATGCTTGGATAGTGCGGAAGCACAAACTCTGAATTGGTGATCGTGATTCCAGTAACAGTATCTGGTTCTAAATGATATTTTAAATTGTGCAGTTGGAAGATTTTACTGTTCTTGAGTAAATGGAATAGTATATTTTGGCAGAGTTTACTTTCAATATATAAAGACGGTGCTTAGTGACCGATGTGTAGCAAGTGTAGTGGAGACGTGCTATTGTTTCACTACTTCGAAACGGGCGCGATTCGCGGGGAACTTCCGTAGCGAACCGTGTGCTGCTTTTAAAACTGTATTCTCAGCCTTTAAATGAAGTGTATTATAATTATATCAGTGTGTTTAGCTGATCTTGTAAAGAGAAAGGGTATTTCGGCTCGTAGCATTAAGCAGCGAAGATATTGTCAACCATAGTCTTCTGTGTTCCAGTGGAGTATTTTCCAGCAAGATGATGGCGATGCATGCAGAAGAAAGAAGTGCATTCTCACATGTTAATGCTGCGATTAACATGGAGTAAATCCCTCAATCAGCGGGGATGTAAACTGCTATCCTGGTATCTCGAGAGTCGTCGGATGGAATTCAGTTAAGATGCATGTGTTATTTATGGCATGATATGTAAATTATGTTAAGGTACTAGGGCAGTGTAGATAGAATTTTTAATTTTCATGTAAAGTAAGCCTGACGGCATGTGTTTGTTTAATTTTGTTACTATGATAGATTCGGATACGAGAATAATGCATGTTTATTTTATTTTCATTTTGCTTTATGATTAGATGATTGGGAAAATGAGGGATTGATAGGATTAGTTGTTGTTTATTTACGCACGTTACTTAGTATAGGATATTCCGAGTTTTCCTTATATTTATATGCTAGAAGGGCTAGATTGACAGGTTCATCTTTATACAACGTTAAATACGTATTAGTTCATTTCATTTCGGTTATTCAGAGAGAAAGGTATAGATTTCTGCATGACGCATGATTTTACGGAAGCTGACTGAAGGAGCTGCAGAACGTCGTTGTTAAAATAAGATCTTTGAGTTAAGTTGGATTCTGTTTCACCTGATGGTCTGTAAAGGACACGAACTGTGTCTCATAATGTGGAAGGCCAATGAGATTTATGAGAAATAATGAGATAAAAATTGCATGCCGAATTATAATGTATTGATGCAGGATGATTGTATGCCTGACAAGAGAAAGAATATTGTGCAGATGTGTGTGCCTGCTAAGTGTCTTCTGAGTGTATATTGTGATCAGAATGGACAGTATTAATTCCAGACTATTGAGTCTGATGATATTCAATGGTAAAAGCATGCTAAGAAGGTATGAATATACGTGAGTTTCCTTGTAGCCGGCGAAATATGTTATCTCATGGCAAGCTGATTTCTGGCCTGTGTTTATCTGTAGGCGTGAAGGAGACGAGACTTCCCTGTGACAGCCGCGGGAGACAGAATCAAAACTTTAGCATAGTGTTGAGTTCAACATTTCTTTTCAGCTCGTAATCTACCCGGAAGTACATGACGGATGACCGCGCAGTTGAGCGCTCAAATGCAGCAGAAGGAGGCAATGTTGCCCATTGCTTTCTTCATGATATCAAGGGTTATTTATATGTCTTTCCCTTACAGGACGATGTTTTGCATTGTTATTTGTGACTGTATACTTGTCTCGTTGTTTTAAAAAGGGAACAGCCCGAGTGGTGAAGTATTGATGGTTTATCTAGTTCTGTCTAGATCTTTTGCAGTGAATCGGGTTTCACATTAGAATCTGTGTAGCATTTAAGACTTTACTCGATATCCGATGAATAGATGTGCTTAGTTTGATTATTTGAATTGTTGTAAATATAGTGTAGGATATGCCCCTATTATTTTGCATAACTTACATAGCATCCATTGCGTCTTAATTATTTTCCTTTTCGTCGTAACTTTTCTTTATTATGTTATTTCTATTTAACAGTTGTATTTCGGCGACTCTCGGATTTAACTTAAATTTGGACACCGTATCGTTGTGATGCGATAGTGTGTAACTCCATACGGAAATACCATATGTCAGTGTTTGCGTACACTTGTTGCCAGATGGAGTGAAGCTGGCAGTTCGTTGAGGGAGCAGTTGCGGTGTCGGGTCCTGGAGTGTCTCCACAGGTGGAAGGCCCGTGAGAGACCGTCGTAGAACTCCTGCAGGCGTCGGGGACGGGCTCCGATGGTGGCTGCAGCTCAGTCTTGATGTATATAATGTTCTTTGTTGAACTTGATTTTTTATGCCAAATTTTGTCTTATCATTCGAGTAACGTTTTGATTTCCATTTATTGTCTACATTTTTGAGTTCATTTTGACATTATTTTTTTCTTGATTTAATTGTTTTCTCGTAATATGATCGGGGATATTTATCAATAAATCCATCTTAACCCCTATGATTGTTTCTCATTCGTGTTATACCTCCATTTCCTGTCATTGATTGAGATTTTAGAGTAGAACTTCGACTTTTTATCCTGACCCAACCGACAACCTACCCACACTCTGCCCAACCCTGAGTTAGTCAGATGTTCTTACAGGAATGGAGGCATCGTCCTAGAGGGTATTTACCCCTGGGTACGGTACAGTACTTCAATGTAACGTATTCTGTCAACCCATGATATTCTGAGCAGGCGCCGGTAGCACCCCATCTCAAAGTTTTCTGATGGTATTCTCTGTTAGGGTCCAAGTCTCGGCACCATAAAGTAAGACGGAGACGGAGATTGATCTTAAAATCCCTGTTACAGAGATATTTGCTCATTCTCTTCAATGCAGTCCTTGCCTGTTCTACAGTATACGGGACCTAATTTCAACAGCAGTTTATGGGACATAACAATAATTATTATTATTATTATTATTATTATTATTATTATTATTATTATTATTATTATTATTATTATTATTATTATTAAGAAACCATAAACGGAAATCGTTCCCAGCAGAATATTTGTGGAATTGTATAGCTAAAAGGAACTGTAAAGGCCTATCTAGTGAATTATTACTTTATATCATTATTAGGGGAAATAGTGGTTATTCGTGGCTACTGCTCCTTAATGTTATGCAAGAAGAGCTCATAAACTCGTGATACAAGTAGCTAGAAATATCTGTAGTTTTCCCATTTTCTCACCAGGAAAATGTGTTTTAAGTAAGTCCTCGGCCACTCCCATCCCAGTCATCCAGTCATCAAGAAACGTAAATTAATATGTACAACATTTTAAAAAATTGCAGGAATAACTATATGTCGGTATTTGCTTTGGGGGTAAGACTGTTTAAACACCTTCAGTGGCTAGACAGTACGCTGTTCACCTCAGTGATGTGAAGCTGAGCTCGTTAATGTGTGTTGTGGCCAGTAGCAGCAGTCATTCTTCTTCTTCCTTCTTTTCTTCCGACATAGCCTCCAGTACCTCATCAAATGATAGGGCCTGCTCATTTTAATAACCTGCCCTGCCTCTGACTCGTGTGTTACTGCTACGAGAGAACGAATTAATGCCATGCTCGTGGGCTTGCGACTCAAGTTACAGTCAACTTATCCGAACAACGTCATAAAACAGCAACTACAAACTTAGAGCTTTCAAAAACTGAGTCGGGTATTTTACTGTACGGACACTTAACAAACTATTAGCCACAGAAACGGAATTTCAGAGGAGAGCGCCAAGGAAGTAAAGGTTGGATAAATTAAGAAGAAAGGAGTACAGTCAAACGAAGTCAAGTGATGCCGGTAATATCAGATTAGGAAATAACGTCTTATAGGAAGTAGATGAATATTTTAAAAAAAAAACATTTAAGCACTTTAATTCTTTAGGATTTTTCAATCGTGAAATTACCAGCGTTTCGTCGCAGTGTAGCAGCGGGCTCATCAGTTGGAATGCTACACCTTTCCAGCAGAGCTCGATAGCTGCAGTCGCTTAAGTGCGGCCAGTATCCAGTATTCGGGAGATAATGGGTTCGAACCCCACTGTCGGCAGCCCTGAAGATGGTTTTCCGTGGTTTCCTATTTTCACACCAGGCAAATGCTGGGGCTGTACCTTAATCAAGGCCACGGCCGCTTCCTTCCCACTCCTAACCACTTCCTGTACCATCGTCGCCATAGGACATATCTGTGTCGGTGCGACGTAAAGCAAAAAAAGAAACACCTTTCCAAGACGCTGGCGCTAGTGCCCCGTTGAGACACCACTGCAAGCCTCTTATGTAGGACAAAGCTTATACCTCAGTCTTCTTCTTCTTCTTTTCTTCATTGGGCCTCGAAATATTAGTTCCTAATTAGCGTCAACCTCTAAGATCTTTTGCTTCCTATACCTCAGTCACTTTTTTTATCATCAAAGCCAAGGGTGAGACAGACAAGTTACGGAAGAACAAATTTATTCTTGCACAAACCACAAGACATAGTGCACTGTGTCCGACTCGTTGGCTGAATGGTCAGCGTACTAGCCTTCGGTTCAGAGAGTCTCGGGTTCTATTCTCGGCCGGGTCGGGGACTTTAACCTTCATTGGTTAATTCCAATGGTCCGGGGGCTGAGTGTTTGTGCTGTCCCCAACATCCCTGCAACTCACACACCATACATAACACTATCCTCCACCACAATAACACGCAATTACCTACACATGGCAGATGCCGCCCAACCTCGTCGGAAATAGCCACAGGAAGTTATAATTATTATTATTATAGTGCACTGTAAACAAAACGTCTTAAATAAATGTACCTGAGTTTGCTATGTTCCATTCTGTAGGTAAATAGGTTTACTAGAGGCCTAGGTGTTTTACGGCAGTATGCTCTTTCTGTCACCAGCCTCATGTGAAGGTATCTAATGACTATTGTTTGTTTCTTGGTGGTTAGTAATGTAGTGTATCGCGTGCATATGTATGAAAATACCCAGTCCCCGAGGCATAGAAATTAACGATACAGAGTTAAAATCCCCGACCCAGTCGGGAATCGCACCCAGGGCTGTCCGAACGGAATGCAACGCTGTTGGTCTTTCATCGAAGGAATCGTACTTTCGAGCAATGCTAGTCATGTCATCCCTTATGCAGCCAGTAATTGTTATGAATTCTGTGAGTGTGTTACACATAGGATCGGTTGGGGCGTGCTTTTCAGTAGGCCTGGCAGACTGCAGTGTGATAGCTTGAGCCCGAATTATATGTAATTACATACTATATGGTTATATATGTAGCTACAAGAAAAACTAAAATGTCGATGAATCACTCTAAAAGGACCATTATTCCAGGAGTTTAAAGTTACATATTTTTTAAATATTTCGATGCATAGTAAATATTTTGATAAATATTACATATTTTAAATATTTTGAAGGATCTTAACGCATTTGAAAGGAAACACAATTCTTTTCTTCCACTAATTTTACATCGATTTTTTAAATTAAACACTTGACAATAGTTTTAAAAGCGTGTACGTCTCTAACACCTGAAAATAATTTAATAATTTTAAGTAAGGTATTCTGTCAAAGAATCGCTATGTTGACGGTGTAAATCCTGGGTGTCTCGAGCTATGTCTATCAATGTTTCCTTGCACAAATTTTGTCACATTGTTCTCCCCTCAGATTTAGTGACTCTTCTTCTGTGATCCCTTCGACAGTCTTCGGTTTAGTGTCATATGTCAAAAGTGCCTTGTCTCTATTCTTTCTTTCTTTCTTTCTTTCTTTCTTTCTTTCTTTCTTTCTTTCTTTCTTTCTTTCTTTCTTTCTTTCTTTCTTTCCTTCATCGGTTATTGACCAATCCTCACTTCCACACAGGGCTACACTCCACACAAAACTCTTAGGAAATAATTTTCTACTAAGCATATTCGTATTTGATGAGATCAAATTTCTTCTCTCTTAATAAGGACCTATCTTACTTGAACAAGTCTACAATTAAATATTTCCTTTCCGGGCAATTCGAAGCACGCGCCAGTGACTTCATGTGAAGTTGAAAGGTCTTTATCTATACACAAGAACATCCTAACAGCCACAAGACATTCTATGACCTAGGAAAATTAGAAAAACTATTTAGTAATTAATTGTGCCTCCAAATGAAATTTAGAGTTTGAATAGCAAATGCACTTTGAATTTTTTTCCGGTTTTGTTTCCTTTTCTGTGTACAAGTATATGTCAAGTAAAGCTCAGATATTAAAGTTATATATATATATTATTTATTACATATTTTAGTACATATTTTGACAATTTTTGCTACATATTTATGTACATATTTCTTATTTTATATAACATATAATCCGGGCTCTAGTATTGGCATGTTCCAGCTTAATGAGGAAAGTAAGTGGAAACTACCTTGCTCCTCATTTCCTAAGTGCTTCCCTTCAATGATGCCTATGTCATCTGTGACAGATAATGGCCGAACTCTTAGGGATCCAGCTAACATTCAGGATGAAAACTAAACACACTGATCAGAGAAAGAATATTGTTTGAATAGACAGTTCCATGCATTCCAAGCAAATGACTTCTAATTCAGTGGTTTCTAGCCTTTAGAAGTTTGCCACAGGCTTACAGATGGAATCAGTCGCTTGTCGTTGTAGTATTCTTATGTAAGGGGCTTGGAATATTTTGGTCAACAGTACGGAGGTCTCACAGTGTGTGTAAAGGCTAATCGATAACTTGTATAATTTCGGTGTCTATACTAAAATATAGATTTGTATTGTATTTAAAATTTGTTTGGACGGAGACTCTGAAGAAACCAGTCATATAGGTCCACTGTATATTAGGAAGTAACCCAGCATATGCTTAGAGCTCAAGTAAGGTAACCCCAAACAGCACTTATGGGGTCGGTAATGAAACTAGCATAGTAGACTTCGCTTCTTTTAATCAACGTTGAAAGACTGAACCCTAAGGCAGTCAGTTTGTATTTAGCAGAGATTAAATGGGAGAGACCCATACCAGTAGCCCTAATCAAAAAAAAGAGAAGTTGTTACTCCACCGTCCTTTTAGTACCGACCGGGCGAGTTGGTGGTGCGGTTAGGGACACGCAGCTGTAAGCTTGCATCCCTGAGATAGTAGGTTTGATTCCCACTGTCGACAGCCCTGAAGATGGTTTTCCGTGGTTTCCCATTTTCACACCTTAATTAAGCTTCCTTCCCAGTCCTAGGCCTTTTCTATCCCATTATCGTCATAAGACCTACCTGTATCAGTGCGATGTAAACAACTCGTAAAAAAAAAGAAAAATACTTAGTACCGATAATAACTGTAGCGTCGTTGAGCAGAATGTTGTTGTTGTTGTTGTTGTTATTATTATTTTTAGAGGGAAGTATCGTGGGCCGCAGAGGTAAGGAAGCGCGTGTGGTGAATGAATAGACAGGGAACATTTAGAGTAAAAATTACTCTAAGAAAAATTGTAATTTTTTTCTTTCATCTCTTAAAATCCAAATAGAGTAGTTAACCAGAAACCAGAAACAGGAGTTAAGAAATTGAGAATAGTAACACTTAACACAGAGCTCGTCAGTTCCAAGACTACAGCAGACTTAGAAGGCCGTAATCAGGTACATTTTAGTAGGAAGAAACGCCCATTTATTAAGCTAGACATTGAAGACCATAATTGCTCCTAACAGGTACAATATTATAGAGTCTGAACTCCATTTACAGAGAGGCTAGCCTAAATACAGCGATATGTCGCTTGTTACCTTTCCATTTACACTGGTGACCAATTTGGTGACACCACTTCATAGTGTTCATAAATAGTTTGCCCCATGTTGGGCTTATCATTTACAAAATTTCACAAACAGTTGGAATACTCTTTTTCAAAGGAACCTAAATATAGAAACGGTTACCCGCAAAACCATAATGCATATATATATATATATAGGAATATTATCCATTCAACTAGGGCTTCCGAATGACAGGGAAACGTTTATAGACCGTTAACGAAAGACAATGTGGCGAAACACCAGCACTGCTTAAAATAATATTCTGGAGACGACAAGAACCTAAGTGGGCTTAAGTCCTAATGACACAGAGGCTAATCTCATGCTAAAATGGATGACTATAAAAGGGGAACATTAAGGATCGAGACAAATTTCCAAATTTAGAGGTTGAAAAACTTCTGTCTTTCAGCTCGAAACTAGAAGAGAGTTCCGAGGGTAACCACTCGTGCTCCCTTAGATTAAATTTCCCAAGTAGGGAATACAAACTGATTCCGAAGACTGGTCAGAAGGTCCTACATTACAGCGAAAATTGAAAAGTTTGCATGTTATGTTTTAATGATAATCGTTGTAATCTTCCCCTCAGAGCACTCCCCGGCACAATGACATATTTACGTTTAACCTGCTCTGAATCTTCAGGCCGGCCGCCCCATGCCTCCTGCCCAGTCTCACCTCCGTCAAGACGCGCACACAATCACCGGTGCAATATCAGACAAGATGGCTTTAATAAGCTCGGCTTAAATAGATCCCCAGCGGAAAGTTCTAGTCTGTATTAGAATCCAGAGGGCTGATAGGCTAAATTTCCATTCACGAACGTGAGTTCTGATTGGTAAGACATTATTGGCATGTGATAGGCAGGCTGCATGAGAGGAGGAATCAGTCGTAGAGTTGACAACTCCAGCACAAAAAAAAAGCAATAACAGGAAGAAAGGTTTACTAACTATAACAAATTATATTTCTCTCTAGATTCACTGGGACTTAGCCCACCAGAGATCGCTAGAAAATAGATGCAAAAGCCAAATACCCATCGGAGAAGAAAGTTTTACAAAGTCTTAAGAGTTTTTTACCGCTGTCAGAGTTGGCCATAGTGGAGAGGGCTCACAGTTAAAATAGCCGGGGAAGGTGAAGCAATGGTATAATTATTATTATTATTATTATTATTATTATTATTATTATTATTATTATTATTATTATTATTTCAGCAACGGCTACTGTATTCTTTGTGAACACGAAAAGAGATTTAAGCATTTGTCCGTTTTGTGGGGGGAGGAGGCGAGTGACAGGTCGTTCCAAATTCATTGAATACTTCAAATTTTTTTGCCGAAATGAAATCACAGTACATCATGTGCAAAAATGGCGTCGGGATTTGCTTCTTGAATCATACAGTGGCAGAAATTGAAATCCCAACACCAAAAAATATTTTAGTTCAGAGGAATGCAATTTAGACTAAGCAAATGTCTTAGTAGCATATTGCTTGGTTAAAGATTCCTGGTCGCAGGTTCAAGAATGCGTGGGAAGACATGAGACATAGTGGTATAATAATCATCGCTGTGGTCGCCACCATTTTGAATGTAAATATACAAACATGAATGCACTGAGTTATACAGGAGCTGTGTGCCATATTGTGGGATAGAGTTCCACGCCTGTAGCACTAGTTTCAGGCAAATCAGCAACGGTTAATGCTGGTACTGAGTGACGTTTATACGTCCTCTCATAAGATCTACTGATCTCGTAGGCCAGGGCAACTATTCGACATTCTGTAGAGTCAAGGAGAATTAAAGATATGTATAGGCAGAAATTATTGGCTGAAAGTAGAGTAAGAAGCTCTCTTCGTGTTTTTAATAAAGTATAAGAAGTAACGGGGATAAATATTAGATACGTTGAGAGGTTAAATAGGAGAGGGTTCATATGGTGGATAATGGGACTTCATAAAAATAGGGGATGGTTGAAAGGTAGGGACAAGTCGACGTGTATACTTTGTGGGGCAGAGAACAACGATTTTCACTTATTAGGTAATTGTGAAGAAACAGATAAGATCAGAAATAGCCTTTTGGGTGCTATACATAGGAAAATGTTAGAAATAGGGGACGAGCGGAGTATTATAAGGTGGATTATCAAGGAATGGGAAGACGGAGGAGATTTGGACAGGTACTTACGTGCGGTTAAAAATACATGTGTGAGAAAAATGGAAGAAGGTGTTTCATAGGGCGACGGTGGTGAGTTTAGCTTGGAGGGAATAAGGGGGTAAGTGTTGGAATGTAGACGGGTGTTTTTGATGTTTATGGGGGTCTTGTATAACAGTACCCAGTGGTTTGAGTTTGTTAGGTATTTTCAGCAGTAAGTGAAGGATGTGGTCGTAGTGAAGGATGTAGAATGCGAGCCTGGAGGTGAAGTAAGACCGGGTGACAGCGATGGGCATGCAGACTGCGAAGTAATTGAGTATGTAAATAATATGGTATGTGGAAAGATAGAACCTTACCGATTGCGAGATTGCAAGTTATGCGATTGTTGTCATTTGGTGTGCTTTAAATCCAGGTTAAGTATGTTAAGGAACAAGGATTGCGAAGTAAACAACTGTGTATACAAGGACTGAAGTGGAATCTGCTGTAGCGTAAGGTCAGCGGTTTCTTTTTTCAGAACTATCTGTTGTGACGCTCATGTGGTGAAGGCAAGGTCAGGGTAGGGCTAGATTGGTTGTTTTGTAGGTAGATTCTTGTTTAATACCATTATTATTATTATTATTATTATTATTATTATTATTATTATTATTATTATTATTATTATTATTATTATTATTATTATTATTATATTTATAAGGATTATTGCTTCGTGAACATGTATCTGGGCTGAAAGCCTGTTTTGTTCATTAATAAATAAATAAATAAATAAATAAATAAATAAATAAATAAATAAATAAATACATTCTGTAGAGCACATTGGGTAACAGTAGCGGTATGAAGTTTAGCGTTATAAGCCTACTTTTCCCCTTGAATACTACGAATGAATGGCAGCAAAACCGGTTCAATCACCAGCCTGGCGAACAAATCCGCTGTCAAGGTTCCTGGGATAACGACGAGTGTGACTCTGCTGTCTAAGAAGATCGCTCCCCAGAGCACAACTCCTGATGTAGGCCCAGTGTATCAACGCAGCAGACAGCTTGGTTCCGAGTGCCGACCTAGCCTCCTCCTTACCGACCTATGGCCATTACTGGCACCAAGACAGGAACGGCTCTCATCTGATAAAAACAGATCTCCACTCGACCCGTGTGTGGATGGGCGCGGTCCTGCCTGTGGCAATGCCATCCCATGACCATTGTTGACAACACCGATGCACTGTGGGTACATCAGTGTCAAGTCTTTCTGCAATATCGTGGAAAGAACACCCACCTTCACGTAGCCCTATTACACGGCCTCGTTTAAATTCAGTAAGCTGTTGATACTGCCTTCATTGTCTCCTTAAAGACATGTTTGACTCACACTTATCTCATAACATCATCACCGGACGATGACTAACGCTCGCGGATTGTGCAGCACGTATTTAAAGCAAACTTCCTTTGCAAGATCATACTAGCGCTACTAGCAACACTTTTCGTCGACCAACGCGCACATTTGAATAGACGTAATCTTTCAGATGTGTAAAGCAGCCTCCTGAATTTCGCTTGTCTAGCACAACTCTTTTTGGGGTTGGGATTTTATTTTCCGCCAGTGTACATCTATACTCCGCCCATCTCCTGCCCAAGAGTTGATGGTACCCAGAAAGTGATCGATCGCACCGTTTAGGTAGAATGTTAAACCATGTAAATAAACACATAATCGGTGAAGCAGGTTTGTGTGTCAACCTTTAACCTTAAAATCGAATGACAGGCAATATGACTAGTTTAATTGTTACAGTGATGTGTAAATGCAATTAAAATTAACCTACTATAAAGGCAAATAAGTTGATAAAAATTAACGTTTATGACCCGCGTCATACAAGTATGTAGATCGTATACTGGTGTAAAACAAAAATTGTGTTTCATTTCTCTGCTATTTTTCCAATGATTCGTTATTGTTTACCAGCACGAAATAAGAGCGTAGACTGAGTATGCGACGCAGGCATACGTTTTGAGCTTTTCAGCGTCTACGTGCCGAGTCGAGTGAAATGAAACGCATGCACTGAATGTAACAAATTGATTCATAAGTCAAGGAATCAATTGAACGGAACACATTGTTCGCTCTCCATCGCCGTGTCTCTGCGGCTGCACTGGATAAAAGAGATGGAACATGAGTTAGGACATGAGTTGTTGACGCGGGTGACATCATGTCAGCATTGGATGTACTATGACAATCTTGTTCGGTGCATTTCTGTAGAACGGATGGACATATTTTGATGATTCTTTCACCATCACCTTCGGGTTGAGGAGATCTCTATTTGTTCGACGTTACAGCAATATGTATACGATAAGAACGGAGATAAAGGTATCAACATTCCATTTTAGGCTCAGGATTTAAATTTCACGTGGAAATGACAACTAAAAGAAATCAAACAAACGACACAAGCTAACAACAGCGAGTCAAACAGTACCGAACGCATGCTGGAATAATGTACCAAAATATATATCTGACAAGTTTCCAGCTTCTCTGATATGTTTAAGAAAAGACTAGGTGAACAAATGAAAGGGACTCTGCCACGTGAGAAACAGCTCTAAATAATACAGATCAGAGGTGATTGATTGATTGATTGATTGATTGATTGATTGATTGATTGATTGATTGATTGATTGATTGATTGATTGATCGATCGATTGATTGATTGATTGATTGATTG
This sequence comes from Anabrus simplex, assembly GCF_040414725.1. NCBI lineage: Eukaryota > Metazoa > Arthropoda > Insecta > Orthoptera > Tettigoniidae > Anabrus > Anabrus simplex. Next base: position 143,652,743 of record NC_090270.1, on the reverse strand, counting down.
ATTGATTGATTGATTGATTGATTGATTGATTGATTGATTGATTGATTGATTGATTGATTGATTGATTGATTGATTGATTGATTGATTGATTGATTGATTGATTGATTGATTGATTGATTGATTGATTGATTGATTGATTGATTGAAAGTTTCCGTGTATTCAACCCGCATAGAATGATCACTGTTCAGATCTCCTTCTATTACCATCCGTTCAGCTACTTCGTTAATATGCAACAGTCGGTGAGTCACAGACTCATGCAATTTTGCGCCATGTACGGGTGAGACAACGAGCTAGGGGATACATACGTTGCAGCGAGCTCCACTCTCTTCTATCTGAGCAATAGAAAGTGAACTTTATGACTTACCCTCGTAAATATTTTCTACCCCATGAACGGGTACACCTCGAGCCTCAGGAGAAGCTACCCGCAAAGCCACAAGCACCACACTGTTCAGCACGAACCGGTAGATGGGGCCGCAAAAATGGTCATGAGCGCAATGCAGGTAGTTGTTGCCGATTCATTAACTTCACTAAAATATGGTCTGTAGGGCTAGGGCTGAGTAACTCAGGAGGTAGAGCGCTGGCCTTCCGATTTCAATTTGGTAGGTTCGATCCTGGCTCACTCCGGTGGTATTTGATGGTACTCAGATACGTCAGCCTTGTGTCGGTGTATTTAATAGCACGTAAAATAACTCTTGAGGAACGAAATACCGGGACCTCGGCGTCTCCAAAAACCTTAAAAGTTATACAGTAGTTAGTGGGACTTACATCTAACATTATTATTAAAAGTAGGTTTATTTGTGTTTGTTTATGTTTAGCTGGATTAACAGAATTTCGTATGTCAAACCGGATCTGTATTTTGACTTCACGTAGTGTACCGTGTTGTTGTTTGAATCATCAGTCCATAGACTGGTTTGATGCAGCTCTCCATGCCACCATATCCTGTGCTAACCTTTTCATTTCTACGTAACTATTTCATCTTACCTCTGCTCTAATCTGCTTGTCATATTCATACATTGGTCTACCCCTACCGTTCTTACAGCCTACACTTCCTTCACAAACTAACTGAACAAGTCCTGGGTATCTTAAGATGTGTCCTATCATTCTATCTCTTCTTCTCGTTAAATTTAGCCAAATCGATCTCCTCTCACCAATTCGATTCAGTATCTCTTCATACGTGATTCGATTTATCCATCTCACCTTCAGCATTCTTCTACAACAACACATTTCACATGCTTGTATTCTCTTTCTTTCTGATCTAGTTATCGTCGTCCATGTTTCACTTCCATGCAATGCCGCGTTCCAGATGAAAGTCTTCAGAAGCATCTTTCTAATTCCTATATCAATGTTTGAAGTGAGGAAATTTATTTTCGTAAGAAAGTGCACCGTATCTTCTCTTAAATTCGGGCTAGCTCAGAGTAAAAGCGCATGGAACGACCGGGTGTGGGCAATAATATATCTAGTTACTAAAGTATACTAAAAGTATATGGACAGGAAATACGTACATATAAAACTAGTGAATGAGAACGCAAGTAATCGGGTATGATAGATTTATTAAGCTAAAACGTGAATTAAAATCATACTAATTAAATAATAAAACAAACAAACGGATAATCGACCGTAAAATTGGTCAGAGAAAGTGGTAAGTACATTTACATGAATTGACATTTAACATTCATTTACACATCAGAAACACAAGTAACGACCCGAAATATGATCTCAAGTTACATGGAATGCGAATGTGTCACATTGTTTCATTTGGTTGACTGCTTCGTTAAGACCCTAAGTCGTTTTCCCCTAGGCTGGATCTAAAACCGCCCATGATATGTGAAAATAATATTCGATACACTAGTCGTTGGCGTAATTTACACATGTACATTCTGATCACTCGGACACAAATATATAAAAAACACTTGTTCAGGATGCGTCTAAATTACTCACCCAAAATAACACAGACTGTAATCAGATGGGTCCGTACCCATGAGCAACGGATAAGGCCAGAACCTTGCTTCCCTAAAATAAGCCGTCGGGCTAAGGCATCCCCATTACTCAACAAAGGACACCGTAAGACAAAAACAATAAATGCACTGGACAACAATAAACATTACAATGTACATATACATAAATCACACTTGCAAAAAAAACACACACAAATATGAACTGAAGATGATAGAGGTGGCGGGAATCGATCTCAACTTACGCAGGCTCTGAAGATTGCATGCCTCATCAAGACACAGCACTATCGTATATCTCGGCACGGCAAGGGATATCAGCTGGTAAGCAGCAAACATTTAAATAACTGGGGCTTACGGTCGGCAGTTCATGGAAATAACGGTACCTATTGTAAACACGTTCACTCTTACAGGGCACACAGCCTACAGCCGACTCGGGTTTTCAATACCTGGGAGACGAATAACTGGTTGGAGCCTCGTCCACTTTCATGTTCCTTCAGAATGGCACAAAATTCTCTTTGACAAAAATAACATACAGCCCACACATTCACGCGCATAATCACAGGCTGGCTCTTCAGTGCACATATAAATCAGGGCTCCCGGTAAAACACTATGCCTTCATAGCCTTTCTCTTATCATTTCAGCCCGTCAACATCTCACGGCCATTCTAGCCTCTCACATGAAAAACCCTTGGTTCGATAACCGATACATTCATGAACTTGCCTGTCACCAAAGTTGAAGACCCTGTTTTCTATTCAACGGTGTATATAACTGTACCGTACAACTCCTTGGAGCTGAAAAATTTATGCTTCTTGCATAGAAAACATCCTGATCTTATGCTGTTTCTAGCCTACTCTGTATAATATTTCAACGCTCACGGCGCGCAACCCATTTTGTATTATGAAGAGTCTTCCCAACATCTCTATCAAAATCAACTCATACAGGAATAAATACTATTAACAAAATGCACATACCTGTATCTAATATATTCTATCCCTTGTTCCCATCTAAATGAAATATAAACTCTTAGCTCGGGGTTTAAACATGCATGCAGCCCTGAACGTATTTAATTCTACTGAGACTGAGCAAAGCAAATGCCGCATTGGCTTGCATTTAACAATGAGTTAACTGACTTGAGAAAAGCCTATACTAGTGTATGAATATTAATTTAATTTCTTATAGAACATAAATACTTAACTTAGCAGCCATCTCGTCATCAGTGACGAATCACTTGATCGCTATGTCATGCGTGCCTAGCTCATGGTAACATCACTCAGGATGTGGTTAATGATCCTCGCCTTGAGTCCTGGATACACCATGGTTCTTGTCTGCTTGATCTTGTAATCGTCTGGAATAGTGATTTACTTCAAAATATCTACTTCACCGCTTAGCGTGATCGTACACATGATTTCAACCTTCGAAGATTTCAACTACCTTTGATTATAGCCTCCGAGCAAATTTTAGTCCCGATCTGTGCGTCACTAATTACGGAAACTATTCCAGCTGAAATCAGTCCTTGAAAGCGGTTATATTTACACGGTTCGCACACGTTACTACCACGATTCGCGTACGCGCTATATATGTTTATAGTGTTTAATATCGTTACTAGTTCTTGTGAGCTAACTCACTGCGATTGAGTAATAGTCTTACAACAGTTTCACAAATAAATGTACCTAGTAAGTTCCAGAATTACGCCACGCTGCATTTGGCGTTTCAGAACAGCGAATTAATATAAGTGAGAACTTGCTATCACTGACGACTGAGAATCACAGAAAGCTGAGAATCAATGAGTTTCCGTAATACGAATGAGCGAATGAGAGTCAATGAGAGAACGCGAGTCACTGAGACAATGAGTACGCTTCCTCCTTGAAGCAACCTTTCATAGCCTTGAGAGAACGCCGGGCTGGAAGTAATTCCCCGCCTAACAGAGTGTTCGCCTTTGTGACGGCCTACCAGATATCAATGGCCCTTCCTGCAAATACGCACTTCTCTCAATTGAGCACAAATAAATAATACCATCGACTCCTGGCATTCAATAATTCTGTTCTCAAGGATGTATAGCATCAAATCTGTGGAATTTAGCTTAGTGGCGGATTAATTTATTTAAATTCAGATGATTCCAGCACTGGGGAAGAGAGGTTTGTGAAAATTGTTCAGTATATCCCCCCATTCAAATATCACCCCCTCCAGATTGTAGCGGTTTCGCTTGATAATATAGTAGGGGTCTGCATAAATGAATAACGACTTGCGGCTCAATTCCAACTCGAGAAATTCTTTCCGGATAAATACGGGTTTCTCATAGCCTATGGCACGGCAATCCAGGGTTCCTGCCTTCACTTCCTGCGACTCTATGACGCGCTAAATACAACTATGCCACAGTGTTCTAATAAATAAATTGAGGCATATTACGATATGGCTTAGTAGTTAATTTCGGAAACAGTTGCTCATACAAATATGTAGACGCAGACATAGCCAAATATATCTTTCCATTTATAGTAAAATTTGCGTTCTAAAGCTGTTTCTAATGGGACATGATGACTTTCCAATTGGAACTGTACTGCTGTACATCACTGACTGTCATTCTGGTTCACTATACAAAAGAGCAACGGACGAATGAACACTGACTTCCCACAATTGGACCTCCTGTAGTCTATGCGAAGGGCAAAAACTACTTTGTGGTTTTTGAACCAATAAATACCCATGCATGCACTACACAATTGGTTCTGAACAAGTGAGCCGCAGCACGGTATCATGCCCCGAGATTCGCTAGGTGTGCACACGAAACTTCGAAGCCCTTGTGATAGTGCTGGTGAGAGAAATTTTACTCTGCTGAATATATTCCTCGTTTAAAAAAAATAAGTATTGAATGAAATTATTTTATTAATTGATTAAGTAATCGTAGTGTAACGGTTCGAATCCCATTACAGAGTGATATCTGTAATTTTATTATTATTATTATTATTATTGTTGTTGTTACGGAGTTATAAGTGGTAGTTAGAGGTGAAAGAAGGTGCTGGGATGAATAGGTCTCAAATTACGAAATTGAAGTTAATTTAAAATTTAACAAAGGTTATATTTTCTTTTCAAGATCAAGAAATAACAAGTATGACAGGTACTCAGTAGCATATCAACAAATTAAGAATGTACAATTACAATTTGTTAATATTTTTGGGCATCGAGACCCCAGACACACAATCCTTGAGCAATGAGCCCAACTTTACTTATGTATAAGGTTCAACAAAGGGGCAGAAAACCCCAATCATACCAAGGAGCATTAGCTCCCAATTACCCAGTTAAGCCTGCTCGAGGCACACAGAAACCAAATTTAAGAAAGAGCAACCCGCTCTCAAAGATCAAGCCTATTCAAAGGCCACACCAAACTCAACCTTCAGTCTGCCCTCCAGGCACACAAGAACAGGGGTAATAATACCCAATCTACTGAGGCCTATTAAGTAAAGAAACAGGTCAATTACATGGCCCAAAATTCTGAGTTGAATGGAGGCGTAACTTGCACTCCTAATACACCTTTTTAAAACCTATTTGGCTCTTAGGCCACTTATGCAAGGGCTAATCCCATACTACGGAGGTGACACGATAGGAAAATTTATTACATTATGAAGCGAAGAAAAACGGTTATGAAAACGTAGTCACCTCAAAAACAATATGAGAGGGAGCTCGAGAGGGTTAGGCACTCTCTATCCCGATTTGTAGTTAAAGAGACGGAATTTATACCAAGTGTCTCTTACATTTTAAAGGAAGGTTACATGATAAAAGTTTCGAACCTGCCCCTAGGGTTAAACTGCTGAGCTAGCACGAAATAAAGTTATTAAAAGGCCATTACCTTATGGAAGAACTGCTACCCGAAGAAAGAGGCGCTTTCCGCCCCCTGCTACATAATCACACTAGGAAAGATGTTACTGAAGTGGCCAGGAGACAAGAAAATCAGCAGTTTATATACCCTCGCGGAACATTCGAGACCTTTCAAGAATGAGAAACCACACCCCCCAATTTTATTGGCTAGGATCAAGCAACATATCCATATCGGAGAAGACATACGTAATTGGTCAAAAATTAATTAGAGAAATTCGGGATTGGCTAAATTCAAAACAAGCGGAAGGAGAAGGGTTATACTGCCAACCCAAAAAATGACTGAAAGAAAATTAACAAAGAACAAACTTATGAACACAAAATGTCTCAAAAAACAGTTCCTTCACTTCGCACCAGGGTGCACAATTGTAGTTCTTCAGTAGTGCCATCTAGAAGAGAATGTTCACACTTCTCCCTACAGAGAAAACAAATATAAATCGAAAAAGACACAGTTCAGAACTCTTCAAAATTTACAATAGCGACATCTTCTGAGAAACTTTAGAATTAACATGGTTGTTAAAGTTCAGGCTTCCTCCAGTAGAGGAGTTTCAACTAGCGCAATGTTTGAATTAGCGGCGCGGAGGTGTACTGCCCGGTACAATTATTATTATTATTATTATTATTATTATTATTATTATTATTATTATTATTATTATTATTATTATTATTATTATTATTATTATTATTGTACCGGGCGGTACACCTCCGCGCCGCTAATTCAAACATTGCGCCAGTTGAAACTCCTCTACTGGTGGAAGCCTGAACTTTAACAACCATGTTAATTCTAAAGTTTCTCAGATGATGTCGCTATTGTAAATTTTGAAGAGTTCTGAACTGTGTCTTTTTCGATTTATATTTGTTTTCTGTATAGGGAGAAGTGTGAACGTTCTCTTCTAGATGGCACTACTGAAGAACTACAATTGTGCACCCTGGTGCGAAGTGAAGGAACTGTTTTTTTGAGACATTTTGTGTTCATAAGTTTGTTCTTTGTTAATTTTCTTTCAGTCATTTTTTGGGTTGGCAGTATAACCCTTCTCCTTCCGCTTGTTTTGAATTTAGCCAATCCCGAATTTCTCTAATTAAATTTTGACCAATAACGTATGTCTTATCCGATATGGAGATGTTGCTTTAAGCTAACCAATAAAATTGAGGGGGGTGTGGGTTCTCATTCTTGAAAGGTCTCGAATGTTCCACGAGGGTATTTAAACTGCTAATTTTCTGGTCTCCGGGCCACTTCAGTAACATCTATCCTAGTGTGATTATGTAGCAGGGGGCGGGAAGCGGCTCTTTCTTCGGGCAGCAGTTCATCCATTAGGTAATGGCCTTTTAATAACTTCTTTGCTCGCTAGCTCAGCAGTTTAACCCTCGGGGCAGGTTCGAAACTTTTATCATGTAACTTTCCTTTAAAATGTAAAAGACACTTGGTATAAATTCCGTCTCTTTAACTACAAATTGGGATAGAGTGTGCCTAACCCTCTCGAGCTCCCACTCATATTGTTTTGAGGTGACTACGTTTTCATTACAGTTTCCCTTCTCTTCGTAATGTAATAAAGTTTTTCTATCGTGTCACCTCTGTCGTATGGGATTAGCCCTTGCATATGCGGCCTAGTGCCAAGTAGGTTTTTAAAAGGTGTATTAGGAGTGCACGTTACGCCTCCACTCATGATGGTAGTTTGGGGCCATGTAATTATCCTGTTTCTTTACTGAATAGGCCTCAGTAGGTTGGGTATTTTTACCCCTGTTCTTGTGTGCCTGGAGGGCAGCTTGGAGGTTGAGTTTGGTGTGGCCTTTGAATAGGCTTGAACTTTGTGAGCAGGTTGCTCTTTCTTAAATTTGGTTTCTGTGTGCCTCGAGCAGGCTTAACTGGGTAATTGGGAGCTAGTGCTCCTTGGCATGATTGGGGTTTTCTGCCCCTTTTTTGAACTTTGTTCATATGTAAAGTTGGGCTCATTGCTCAAGGATTGCGTGTCTGGGGGATCGAAGCCCAAATCCATTAACAAATTGCAATTGTACATTCTTAATTTGTTGATATGCTACTGAGTACTTGTCATACTTGTTATTTCTTGATCTTGAAAAGAAAATACAACCTTTGTTAAATTTTAAATTAACTTTAATTTCGTAAGTTGAGACCTATTCATCCCAGCATCTTCTTTCACCTCTGCCGGTCCACAAAACATCGTAACAATTATTATTATTATTATTATTATTATTATTATGTCCGTATTATTATTATTTTATCTGTGAGATTACGATTATTTTGTTATAATTATTATTCAGTTCCATTATGCAATGCTTGTCGCTTGCGTATTTGTAATTGAGTGTATGCACATATACGTAGGCTATATGTAGATTAACATTAAATACCTGTACAGTGAGAGTTTCGATGTATCAGATGTGGATGTGACGTTGTTATATTTTGCACTACCTGCGATTCTCCAAGTCATTGCTACGTCATGGCTACATCATCGTGAGCTTTTAGCAATGCTCTCAGGGACTCAACCGCCCCAGGGGATTTCACCAGTACATGCAACAGTTTGAGGCGTTGTGGGAGTGTGTCATTGTTATTTCTGGAGTTTACATAGCTGTGTCAACCAACGTCTATAAAAGGTGGATGCATACTGTAGCGTCAGTCATTAGTTAAACGAAAGCTGAACAGTGAAGAAGTCTACGAGATGAAGAGGCCACAGTCGGTCAGTCAACGAGTGTGAACGAGAGATGAGAAGACTCAGTGAGCCACTAATTATTGGTCATTGAGAGAGTGAGGCCAAGAGGTTGGTCCGTCACTTAGTGGAAGACACGGACGCAAGGGCTTACCATGGAGTCAGAGAGGGACACCACCTGACATGAGGTAATACCATATTGACTTACAAAGAAGTCAGATGATATGGAGAAGAAGCAGTCACAAGGATGTAACACCAAGTTAGGCGTGACACATCTACATTAAACACCAGATCAAAGGAATACGTCGTAATTACACTCAAAGTGTTGAAGGTACAGTCAAGTGAATCAGTGAGGGAAATATTTCGTATAAATTGTTAAATGTCCGGTCAAGAAGAATTCAAATTCATGCCTAGTTTCTTTCAGTTGCAATGTCATAATTTCATATTCTCATCTGTTTTATCGCAACATGACTCACTATTTTTATATATTATTTAAAGAATATATTTTGTTCTATCAAACGAATTCATAGTTTTATTTCAATGACATAATTAGATAACCTCAAATTTATTGGGGAAACCGAACGCCAATCTCCTTTTCCCAGAACTTATATGGTATGTTGTCAAAAGTAAGCTTATTACCCCACACCCTAGAGATAGTCAAGATTCTCATTCTATTATTGCTGCACTGAGTGGTAGCTGGCGCCCTTCAAATAACGTATGTGTAAGTAAGCAGGTAAGAAGTAAGTGTGAGTCCAGGGTTCGACGATTGTTTATTTTATTTAATGAATGTTAATTTTCATAATTTTCACGTTAAATGCAGATATTCAGATTTTAAGTTAAATGCAGTTTTATATGTTTGTAAATTTAGTAAAAGATTCGGGAACATCTTACAGTAGAGGAAGTTTACTCCTTATGCCCTACAATCAAAGGCAGGCATCGCGCTCTCGCGGCTCGTGTCAGCTCGTGCCATCCTGGGTCCGGCGAGCTAGTTCACCATCATGACACACAAGGCTCCACGCACAACACATCGCAGTGAGCTGAGTTAAGGCCACCACACACAAAAAGTCAGCTAAGCTAAGCTAAGCTACGCTATGCTACGCTATGCTACACAACCCAAGGAAAAAATCGCCTCCAATGAAATTACATGGAATGGCTCACAGAGATTGCTATGCTAAGCTTAGCTAAGCTAACCTAAGCAATGCCAAGCTAAATTTTACAGATCGCCAAGGTAGCTGTAACATGCGCACGATCACTTTTTGCCCGGCATCTAGCAAACGATCGTTTCATGTGTGTAGCTTTCGTGAATTACCTCAATACAGTAGCTATTATATTGCTTAATTGTCTCTGTGTATGTTAATTATCATGGAAACCAGACGAAATAAAGAAAGACTGATTAAAGAGATACAAAAATATACTTGTCTATCAAATTATTAAAGATAACCAAAAAAACACAAGTGTTGGCAAGAATAAATTAAACTTTGGAAATTGAATGTACGTATCATTTATTGCTTTTATATACATTTTACCCTACGTTCTATGATTTGGGCACTTCATTTATCTTAATATAATCCTCAGTAATGGATCGAAATTCATGGAACTATTTCTGATTTATATAAAAATGAACTTTAATTCATCATTTCCTTGAAATGATTAAATAAAATGACGGAATGCACCATGAATCTTCTTCTCTTTCTGTTTTCTCTTCTTCATGTTCCACTACAGAGGCCAATAGAAAGCCTCTTCTTCAATTAGTCCGCCATCTTAAAACGGCTACATAGCATAGTTTAGCTTAGACATTTATTCGTGATATAGCACAACATAACTTGTCATTACTTAGCCTAGCGTAGCTTAGCACAGCTTTTCTTAGCTTCCTGTGTGTCGGGGTCTTTACACCTCGCTGAGCTGGGCTAGTTCATATGTATGGTTTCAGCGCGCTATATGTTTTCTGAACCGTGCTGTAGTCACGCTGCGTGTGCCAGTTCAGTTCACTGTTCAGTAGTTGCAAGACAACGGACATGTCATCGAAACAGTCAAATTTTAGCAATCCATGCAACAAGTGAATCTACAAAGAGTAACTTCAGCATGGTAAGCCCGATTATCACCAAAAAATTAGTACAGTTAGCCGTGAGAATGAAAATGACCTACCGGGCGAGTTGGGCGTGCGGTTAGGAGCGCGCAGCTGTGAGCTTGAATCCGGGAGATAGTGGGTTCGAATCCCACTGTCGGCAGCCCTGAAGATGGTTTTCCGTGGTTTCCCATTTTCACACCAGGCAAATGCTGGGGCTGTACCTTAATTAAGGCCACACCTGCTTCCATCCCATTCCTAGGCCTTTCCAATCCCATCCTCGCCATAAAACCTATCTGTTTCGGTACGACGTAAAGCAAATATTAAAAAAATGAAAATGGCCTACTAGTCCACAACGATTATTTATTAAGACTATTACACTTCAAGTTTTACACATTTGTGTTGTAAATAAACGAAGTTTGGTTGTGTATTTGGGCTATAGCGTATAATAAAACATCAATTATTTCGGAGTATCACTTCTGTTTTTTTTTTTTTTTTTTTTTTTTTCGTAAAATATGTTTACTGGTCGGGAAATGTAAAGCGTATGATATCAAGTATTAAAGAAGAAATGCTGTCCCCATTTCGATATCTAATACGCAGTTCCGCTATATTACTTGTTTCATTTTGTTGGTGAGGGCTCAGACGGATGAGGCGCTTGCCTTCTGACCCCAACTTGGCAACCTTTAATATAATTATTTATTTTCCTGGTACACGGTAATTACAAAGCATGTTGTTTCGCTCATTTTATGCAAATGTCGTGTTGAACACGTTTAATAATTTATGTCCTTATATGAAATAATATAGGCCTATACATGTATCGTACGGAGTGCCGGAATTATGCCCGTGTGATGTCCACCCCTCCAGGTTTGCGTCATCTGATAACGTCTTGGACTGGCGCTCGTAACAGCTCATTCTCATGCAGCTAGAACTGTCAGTGAGGTTGTGACCTTGACATGCCTGGGCTAGTGAAACTCAACGCGCAGCTCGCGCTCTATCCCCGCTGGGCGATTTGCATTCTGCGCAGCACGGCTGCCGCACTTATCTGTTCGAGCGCGGCAAACTCTTTCGTTTGCGTTACGCGTAACACCATGTTTGTGATGCCATATTCGAGCGCGGCAGGAGATCGACACTGGCTCCTGTTCTCACGCGAACACTATGAGTACTGCACGTGCAGACGTAATGTAATGAAAAACATACGTACATCACACAAAGTATCCACAGTATCGTTGGATGTATTTTTCTGGCCATGAAGTCGAATTCCTTGAAAGGAAACCACGTGGATACGTAAACAGCACCTGCGTCTGTAAATAAACAAGCCAGAATTAGTGTATTAGCATAACTGCATATAACACGAGCGGTATACTGTAAGTCAGTTTAATAAATGTGTACGTACCAGAATCAGTTATGAGAGCCTTCTTAATCCGGGACGTTTGTCTTCTGTATGACGCCAATAAAGTTATCATTTTCTTTAACTCTTGAACTGGCATTTTCATTTCCTCACCTATGTCCTTCCATGCGTCCTCGCGAATACTTTTGTTGTGATAACTAGCACTTTTAGGATTCTACAGGATCTCTTCACATTTATACAGCTGTATCAGACCTATACAAATTTCATTCTCCATTTCGCCGCGGTAGAACCACCCCAAACATCCGTCTCAACTGAACCAACACAGCGCACTGAAATCCCTTTGCCGCGAGACAGAAGACCGCTCCGTATTTGGCTCGACCCGCGCCAAGTTCGAGAGCGGCAATGTTCGTCTTGCCGCCCGAGGCAACATGGTATCTACTTCGCGAGGCAAAGCAACGAACATTGCCGCGCGCAGTCGATACACGGCTTATTACGCGACAGCTCGACGGAGCAAGCTGGCACGATTTGCAAGAGCGCCATGCATGCCTCTACTTGCAACAATAAAATTGAGTTATTCATGAGAATCTTGAATTGTCGTTTTTTTTTTTTTTTTTTTTACAAAAAGTGCAATTATTCTTGTGGGAATTGAAGGCAACACACACCAGCATTTCCTGTTTGACGGACTTTTTTTCCTTTATAATTGGCTTTACATCGCATCGACACAGATAGGTCGTATGGGAACGAAGGAATAGGAATGGGCTAGGAATGGGAATGAAACGGCCGTGGCCTTAGTTAAGGTACAGCCCCAGCAATTGAGTGATGTGAAATAGGATTCGAAGGAAAGACATCTTCAGGGCTACATTATTTCCAGATTGCAAGTTCACAGCCGCGGACCCCTAACCGCACAGCCAACTCGCTCGGTGTTTGACGGATAGAAGTCTCTAAAGTTTATTGTCCCTTTTGTTTCCCTCTATACCTCTTTCACAGCACTTGGATTTGGTTCATTCTCACTGTCGTTACCATCATATTCTCTCTCTGAATCATCTTCAAATTGTCTCATTCGGAAAGGTATCCATACTGGACCTAGGATAAAAGAAAGAAAATGAACACAGTAATGCGTACAATACGTGACCACTTAGGCTAACGATCTCAATACACGCCAGAACAGTGTTGAAGGAAAAATTTTCGCGTGCAGGATCGAGTCTGCCACAATGTTGCTAAATCGTATTCTAGTGTGCCGTGAATAAGAAAGGATATATAACCCTTGATAGTTATAGTGGTCGTTCCAATACCACTGCTATTGCACTCTACGTTTTTCTTCCAAGTTGCTTTACGTCGCACCGACACAGATAGGTCTTAAGGCGACGATGAGACATGAAAGGGGAATCTCAGTCGTAACACAATTTTATGAGTGGGAAGGAAGCGGCCGTAGCCTTAATTAAGGTACGCCCTCAGCGTTTGCCTCGTGTGAAAATGGGAAACCACGGACAAAGAATTTTAGGGCTGCCGACAGTGCGGTTCACACCGACTATCTCCAGAATACTGGATACTGGCCGCACTTACGCGACACTCGACGTTAGGATGGAATGTAAACAGGTAGAACTTCCGAATTGCTCGCTACCAAGTTAAGTTGGCTCGTACCCTAGTGCGCTTTCCCTCTCTGCCAGCAGAGAAGATCTTCCCTCCCACCCCCTCAGGGAAGTTTCAGCGGTCGTATAAGAGGGAGGTAGCGGGGGTGGAGGGCTGGTTCTCTGTACGAGTTCTCGTAATTAATGCTTACTGCCCTTAATTTTATTCCCTAACTATTATCACTGTTGCCTAGGGTGTACGGAGTGAGAGAGTAGACCGGGAGAGAGCTTGCCTCAAAAAGAGGGGATTTGTAATTTGTGAGCCAGAAAATCAGTTTGAGATCTTCGTTCTTGCGTAAGGAGGGTCCCGCGTTGCTATAGAACATATCCTCCACTTTCATCACGCGCGTTATGCTGTTTGAATTATTCAGACTGATGATACTAGAGTTGACACTTGGCTTGCCACAAAAATTGTTTCTCTTTGAACCTCCTTTACCGTCACGGAGTACGTAAGCTCATGAAGAGAAAATTAACAAGTTAGAAAGACACAGGTTTTCTCCAAGAAAATAAAAATAACTCTTTGATATAAATATTACCAAATTAAACATTTAAAATTTATAAATTACCTTTCTTTCTGTCCGCCTCTGTGGTGTAGTGGTTAGCGTGATTAGCTGCCACCCCCGGAGGTCCGCGTTCGATTCCCGGCTCTGCCACGAAAATTTGAAAAATCGTACGAGGGCTGGAACTTGGTCCACTCAGCCTCGGGAGGTCAACTGAGTAGAGGTGGGTTCGATTCCCACCTCATCCATCCTCGAAGTGGTTTTCCGTGGTTTCCCACTTCTCCTCCAGGCGAATGCCTGGATGGTACCTAACTTAAGACCATGGCCGCTTCCTTCCCTCTTCCTTGTCTATCCCTTCCAATCTTCCCATCCCTCCACAAGGCCCCTGCTCAGCATAGCAGGTGAGGCCGCCTGGGCGAGGTAATGGTCATTCTCCCCAGTTGTATCCCCCGACCAAGAGTCTGAAGCTCCAGGACATTTCCCTTGAGGCGGTAGAGGTGGGATTCCTCGCTGAGTCCGAGGGAAAAGCCGAACCTGGAGGGTAAACAGATGATGATGATGATGACCTTTCTTTCTTTCTTTCTTTCTTTCTTTCTTTCTTTCTTTCTTTCTTTCTTTATCCATTTATCCTCTAGGGTTGGTTTTTGCCTCGGACTCAGTGAGGGATCCCATCTCTACCGCCTCAAGGGCAGTGTCCTGGAGCGTGAGTCTTTGGGTCAGGGGAGTCAACTGGGGAGGAGGACCAGTACATCACCTAGGTGGCCTCACCTGCTATGCTGAGCAGGGGCCTTGTGTGGGGATGGGAAAATTGGAAGGGATAGACAAGGAAGAGGGAAGGAAGCAGCCGTGGCCTTAAGTCAGGTATCATCTCGGCATTTGCCTGGAGAAGAAGTGGGAAACCACGGAAAACCACTTCGAGGATGGCTGAGGTGGGAATCGAACCCCCCTCTACTCAGTTGACCTCCTCAGGCTGAGTAGACCCCGTTCCAGCCCTCGTACCACTTTTTCAAATTTCGTGGTAGAGCCGGGGATCGAACCCGATCCTCCGGGAATGGCAGCTGATCACACCAACCACTACACTGCAGAGGCGAAGAAAATTATAAAATGTAGAAATTAAGAAGTTACAAATTAGAAAATTACCTTTCCTCCATACAAGTTCCACCCACATGGCTTTGTCTTGCGTGGTACAATTACAGTATCGATATTTTATGTTGCTAGCAATTCTTATAATAATGGTAACTTCTTTTGCTGAATGTTCAGCAGAGTGGTCTTCGTTTCCGAGGATTGCAAGTTCGATTCCCGGGTGGGCTGAAAATTTTTGTCGTAGCTGTTTAATTTCTCCAACTCCGAGTTAGGTGGGGTTTTTCCGTCTTAATGCACATTTCTTGATTTACACACAACATACAACGCTGTCAACAAACACAAGTAATAGTTGGATACATACCTCTGGAGAAGATTGGAATCAGGAAGGGCATCCAGCTGTAAATGTAGGCCAAGTTATCATTTACGACACACATTGCATCTGCGATTTTGCCAGGATGTGGGAAAAGCAGCAGAGAAAAGAATGTGTGTTATATTTTAATTAGTACCTGTGTAAGTTTACGTATATACTTCCTGACGAAGGCTGAGCAGACCTTTGCGCGGAAGAATGAGTGTAACTGCGTAGGCCTACACATCGACCCGTGTTATGGTCTTCATAAGTAAAATAGTTTTTGTCTTACTAATTAATACATATTTGTCTAATAGGCCTACACACTTTGTCATTAAATTTGTGTTTTAATTTTATGTTAGGAAACTGACCAGCAGCATTTAGCACAATTTATAGCGAATATTATTATATAAACTCGTTCTAAGAGCATAAACGTTCATTCTGTTACTGGCAAAGTGTAGGTAAACCTGTATGTATTAAGTAGCTAAAGAAATCTGTACGATTATGTAATCCATTCTTTCGATCGTGCTTGTACTCGGAGACTTAAAAACTTCCAGCCGATTTTCACAAATTCTCGTGTGTAAACACAATCTTGTGATGAGAGAAGTAAGTTATTTGTCTGCACCAAACTGGAAATACTTAGAGAATGAATTCTTAATTGCTAATCCCATACCAGCACCGAAATCCAGTATACGCTTCCCATTTTTACTAGCTTCCAAATCTTTCAAACACTTACCCATCACCTCGTATCATGAAGTTATATTTCTAATATTCTTGCATTAATATCTCCCGTTTACACTACCCCGTTTTTGTTTCTGTTGACCATGACTACGCTGCCACTCAGTGCTTCATAACATTGTTTACTTCATCTCCATCTGTTTTCCCCCATGGTGAATATACATTGAGATGATTCTTTTTCTAATTCCTGCATCCACGATATCTACCCACATCATTCGTTAATTTTACATGCCTAACAGAAACTATATTGCATGCGATGGTATTCCTGATGAACAGTCCTACCAACACTCCGCCCTTCCCTCTCTAATACTTGTTAAGAACTTCTCATAATATCCATCTCTTCCTTGTTATCTTCCCTTACTCGAGCATCATTAATGAACCGAGCTAATTAATAATGCAATACAGATCATGTACCCATAAACTAGCATGCGGGAGGTAGTGGAGTTCTCTTAAGCAAAACTGATTCTAGGTACAGCAAAGCTAACGTAGTGAGCTTGCAGTTGTGGTCAACAGTGTTCCGTAAGGAAGGTTTCTAGGACGAAACTGTCTTTACATAGGTCAGTTTTTCAGACTGACTTTGCTGTACGGGTGTGACGGCTGTGTGGACTGAGGATATCTCCTTAGTAATTTAGAACTAACAGACACTAATGTAGTGACAATGATGCTTGTTACGAACATGTTCAAACAATGGCAGGAGGGTACGCGGAATGAGGATGTTTCTGTTATGTTTTCCGGTATACTTCATCATTATTCGTTACTTCTTGATTTCCAGACTTCTATAGTTCTTAGCAAACTGAGTATTTTCCTTGTATTTTCTTTTCCAGTACTTCTAATTTATTCAGCTTGTAATTCAGTACCAGACATTCACTCGCGTATAAACATTCCAGTTTGACTACTGTGTTGTAGCGTTGTACTTTGAGGTTTGTTGATAAACACTTTTTGTTGTAGATATTCGTAGTTATACCGCATACTCTTTCCACCTTGTGTCTGTCTCCTTTCTTCCATAGCCGGTTTTTCAAACCCATTTTCCTGACTTGTTTCCCCCAGAAATCTTAATTTCTTTACCTTCCTTATTCGACCAACATCTACCATATTAAAAATTCTACAGCATTTTTTTTTGCATTTGTCATAATTTTGGTTTATTATCTACAGAAATTCTTAAACCTGTTCTGTTGGCTATTTTTTCAAGTGCTTGACTTGATTGCTGCATTTTTCAGGTTTCCTGAAAGTATGGAAAAATCTTTTGCAAATGCTAGATCGTTTATTTCAACACCTCTGTTCTTTCTTCCCAGTGTTATTGGTGATAGTTTGTGATCTTTCAGTATTTCATTCCAAATTATTATTTTCTCCAGGACGCAGTTGAATAGGAGTAGAGATGAACCATCGCCTAACCTTACACCTGTATTCAATCTGAAATTTTATTTTTGATATGATATCTGTGAAGGTTTCACGCATGGGGTTTGCCAATTTGGTTTTAACTCCGAACTCCCGGATTATTTTATCTAGTTTCCTATCAACAGAGTCAAAAGCCTTTTTAAAACCTATAGTCTAAATGTTACTACTATGTCTTTGGACTTCATTAATCTGTGAAGGATTATGGACTTCAGGTTGAGTATTTGTTCTGAGAAAGATCTTCCCTTTCTAAATCCACTCTGATATTCACCCAAATGACTGTCACGAGCTGCTTCTACGCTGTTCAGTAATATTTCTGAAAATATTATATTGCTAATCCCATACCGTACCCGCACAGAAATCCAGTAGACGCTTCCCATTTTTATTAGCTTCCAGGTCTTTCCCACACTTACCCATCGTTGTTTTTTAGGGTTTTAATTGCTTTCTCATTTTCCTCAACAGTAATTGGTGGATTTGCTTCTAAGTTTTAATGAATCTCTGAGAATTCTAACTTGTGGTTCAGTTCATCACAGTTCAGAAGTTGATCGAAATGTTTTGCTAGTATTTCACAGTTCGCGGTATTGGTTCGACCTATTCTGTCATTTTCATCTCTGAAGCAAATACTTGGAGCTTGATAGCTCTTCAGGTTATTTTTAAAAGTTTGATAGAAATTCCGTGAGATCGTTTTTGCAAAGTAATCATGTATATTATTATTAAATAAATACATAACATTGTTTATAGGGGTGAGTGTTATTTATTCTGTGTTTCTTCCACTATGAAAATAATGTTCTTCTTCCGTCACCACCACACATCACAAGCTCTATAGCTCCCGTTCCACAGAAGGCCAGCATATGCTCACCCAGTTTATTGGAAGACGGATTACCGTTTGCTCTGTGTTCCGATGGCTGCCAAGATAAATTGCTAAAGATCGCAGCCTGCGGCTGTTACAGTCAGGAATGATAATGTCACTATTATAATGCAATCATATTAAAATATTATTCAAATTTCTAATCATACAAATGAAATATTAAACTTGCCTTAAGGGCAAGTTCTAGATATCCATCACCCCGCCCTCTCCCCTCCCCTGCCCCAAGCCGCGCATCACATTGCATATTGGAGGACTCTGTATTCGCTCTCCAAGTGAGCTTGAGTTAAATAAGCCGACTGAATACGTGAAGTCCATACACTAGGAAAGAACGAATATGTCTTAGAAACAACTCGTATAAGATGCGCTGTCAAATTTTTCGAAGTATTCTCATGTTTATTACTTTAACTTCTTTGCTTATGTCCACGGTTTTGAATTTTATCACGTTTCAAAAACTTTGCATTCTCAGGACGATTCCATCCTATATCTATAGCAACCTCGTCAACATGTTTATTTACCCCTTACGCCCGTTTCTTGATACGCTGTCGGGGATGATGTGAGATGCATGTTTTTATGGCCAGACGCCCTTCATGACGCCAACCTCGGTTGGGGAGCTAATGAAGGTGAAATAAGAGATAGTGAATGAAATTTGTTAAGGAGGATGAAGGAATCAGCTGTGGCCTCTTTGTATAGGAATTGTGCCGGCATTTGCTTGGAAGCGAAAATGCAAAACGATAGAAAATCATTTTCAGAACTGCCGACGCGACGGTGACTCGAACCCACGCATCTACCGAATTCAGCACTATGGTCCATAGCCGCAGCGTGTTAATACGCGCGGCCACTCCACTCAGTCAATCTCGTTAAAATAATAATAATAATAATAATAATAATAATAATAATAATAATAATAATAATAATAATAATAATAATAAAAGACCCAGTTATTAGGTTGCTGAAAAGTATATTCTTATTCATGATCAACTCGTTAGTCATCGAGGTCGTCCAATAGAGTTCCCGCGTCCTTGTCATGTCGTACAGTGAAATTCAATATCAAAATTGGCATGCAGGCAGCCTAAATGACGTTAAATCGTATATCCCTGCACACAGTAGCTGAGGCTGTTGGACTATTATTATAATTATTTAGATGATGATTATTATTATCATTATGATACGTTGAGAATTCGGCCCGAAGCTGGTTTGATCCTCAACAGCTCCATCACCAGCTGTTGTAGTTGGTCCTGGGGTCACTGAAGAGTCGTTCGAGTGAAATGAGGAGTGAAGTTGTTTACCGTTGCTTTCCTCACCGAGCCAGAAGATTCTATTACATCTCCATCTGCAAAACTCACTGAAATACACGTCTCAATCAATCCCATGATTTCACACCCTTCGTCAGAGGTATTGGCACTATAAGGAATGATATTACTGGCATCGTTCATATATCAGCCACTTTCATATTGTCAAAGCCAAGGTTAGATTGAGACAGGTTGATGAAAGTAACGAACTTGCTCTATGCCATATCGGAAGATGTAATACACTGTAAACACTGGGGCTCACCAGTAAGGGTAGTTATTATTATTATTATTATTATTATTATTATTATTATTATTATTATTATTATTATTATTATTATTATTAGTCCGTCGAATCCTCAGCCCGAGGGTGGGTTGGACCCCTAATAGCTCTAGAATGAGATATCTCAGAAAGCCTAGGCGTCACTGAAGAAACGTAATATTATAGAGTTGCTGGGTGACTAACAATGTCACCGGACGGGTTGGCCGTGCGGTCAAGGGCACGCGGCTGTGAGCTTGCATCCGGGAGATAGTGGTTTCGAATCCCACTGTCGGCAGCCCTGAAGATGGTTTTTCCGTGGTTTCCCATTTTCACACCAGGCAAATACTGGGGCTGTATGGCTGCTTCCTTCCAACTCCTAGGCCTTTCCTATCACATCGTCGCCATAAGACTTATCTGTGTCGGTGCGACGTAAAGCAACTAGCAAAAAAACCTAATAATATCATAATGTTGTTATTTTGTTAAGACTTCTTTGAAGAATAACCACGTTAGTTCTGAACTATCATATGTAATATATAGTGTATACATTGTAAGTATATATGGTCCTTAGCAAGATTTTTTTTTCAAGTTGCTATACGTCGCGCCGACACAGATAGGTCTTTTGGCGACGATGGTACAAGGAAGGCCTAGGAGTGGGAAGGAAGCGGCCGTGGCCTTAATTAAGGTACAGCCCCAGCATTTGCCTGGTGTGAAAACGGGAAAACACGGAAGACCAGCAAGAATGTAAGACAGTTTAGTTCGTAATGGAAAAAGTATGTAATTTACTAACTGAGCCTACTACTGAGTCTAGGACCAGACTGTTTTGCAAAGAACACATTAACAAGAAGCTTGAAGCCGTGAGTATTTTGGAACTATGGTATCGATTATTATTTAAATGGCACAATTTGAACGTCATTTTCCTATCTTGGTTCACTGCTGAGGTATCATCCATTTAAGTGAATAAAAATTGAAAATTAAGAAATATTAATTTTAAATTGTGTACCTTGAATAGATTCCATGACATTCACGTTTACAAACAAATGCCTTAGGTATCTCCTCAGGTCGAAAAGAATTAAGAAAAGAAGAAAAGGAATAGCATATATACGTATATATCTTAGCAAAAATTCGTTTGGTACGTAGTGGGGAACAAAATATTGAAAAGAATACTACACTGAGTCTAGGAATACTGTTTTGGATAGAACACATTAACTATGCTTTATAAATATTCTGGTTAAGTTTTAAAAAATAAATTCGGGATATTTCAAACCACATATTTAGTTTAGAGCCATCAAACCAGAATACTTGGAGATGCTTAAATCTGTCTTTCTTGAATTGTGTTCGTCACACAAGTCTTCCAGGCATTAAACTGTTCTTTAAAATTGTTTTATGACACTTGTGAAACCCATTCATGCGAGTTATGTCTTACTCAGTTGGCTCGATACATTTACAGTACCTGGTCCCAATTTTTGATGTAACAACGTTCGTCACATTCAGCTCAGTATCATACTGAACAACATGAATCCTCAACGCAGAAGAGGCCTGTGATTTATAATCATGTGTTGTTTGTGATCTGTTGACCTATCAATAAATTAACAGACGGCTTGCTTGTCGATATAGGTGCTACCAGAGTATAAAATCACATTTTTATATGATTTTTTCACATGTCTCCAAAAAGAGAAAATTAGGATAAAAATCTTGTAGCTTTACGTCTTCTATGCTTTCCACCAATAAAATGGTTCATGCTATAGAAATACGAAAAATTAAAAGTTGTGAGTTGAGGTATCGTTTCACGGCACTACTATTTATTTTACATAACCTCGCTGAACTTCTTCATCTTCTGTGTTTTGCAATTTCTGAGCGACGCACTGTTAAATACCGATAAGAGAAAACGTACAGTTCATTTAAATTACGTGACGAAGATGAATTGTAATTGTCTTTTACTTAGTACTTTATTTTGTTACTTTTCTCTATCTGGACATCAATAAGATTGTCTTTCTCTTTCCTTCTTCCTGTCCTTAATACAGGATGAAGAAATAAGATTTCCAAATCTGAGTTAAATCCCCTGTGGATTCCAGCGTGCAAGTCGTAAAACTTTGTAGCGGTGAAGCAAGCAGGAGTAGGGGGAAGGGTTCAGTATGAAGAAGGTTGGGAGGGTAGGAGGGTGGAGTGGGAGGTTTTCTTTTATACGATTCTGTGGGTGAGTTCCATTAATCTCCAGCAGTGGCTCACATCCTTACCGAGAGTGAAATTATGTTTTCTCTTAGACTCTCCTTCTTTTATATCCGAATCTTCTACGGTCGTGTCATTTCACGTCACTGTGCCTTCAGCTTCAGACTTATCTCGCTGTTCAACTTATAAATTCTAGCCGTCTCTTGAATCTTAAGAGTCATTTTTTCTTTCTCTCCTTTTCTACTTCCTTTCTATTTAGATAGCATAAGTGATGTTAACTCACTGCCTTCTTCTTTCACGTGTCTGCAGGATTATTTCACTACTGTAATCTAACTCGTATTACTGACGTCATTTTAGATATGAGGACCAAAATACAGGATGATTCGGAAAGAAACTACTGCAAATATAATACAGCTTAGAGAGTGGATAGAGTATTAACCAAGAAAGTTTATTACACTGCACCAGTCATGTGACTGCAAACTTACATTAGGAAGATGGTGGGCTCGTATCCTAGCGTCGGCAGCTTTCTTGCCTTCAATTTTTCATATCTGTGCGGTAATTAAGGACACACCTGAGACCATTCCACTCCTACCTCTTACCTACAACAGCTTTGCTGAAAACTTACTTGTGTTAGCGTGACATTAAACACCAGAAGAATGTTTGATTTTGATCAATATATTAAAGAAATCCGTCTCAAACGTAGTCCAAAAAGTGGTGATCAACTGTACATCAAAACAATGCTCTGAGGAAATACTGAAACTTCGTCGCACGAATCTGCAAACATTTTCGTTAACTATCTTATCTGGAAATGTATTATTTCACTATCAAGGACCTTAGTGTGCAATTTGATGCTAAATTCACATTCTCTTTACACATAAACGAAGTAGTTGCAGATACTTACAATATGTTAGGATTCATTAAGAGATGCACACGTGGCTTCACTAATCCCGAGGCAATACAGTTATTATACAAATCCTTTGTAAGAAGCCGACTGGAATATGCATTGCTCATATGTAATCCCAGCTATAAACTGTATTCAACCAAAGATTAAATGGTGCAAAACAGATTTCTTTTAGATAACGTACGTACAAAGTAACTAATAATTACCCTAAATTTGATTCTTATGATGACTTAATGAAATATCTTGGCTGTAATCGCGTAAGACAAGTAATCGCAATTCTCTTATTTGGCTTTAAATTATTTAACAATATTATTGGTAGCTCAAACTTGCTCTCTCTGTTCAACATGTTTGTCCCTAATCCATCTACACGCCCAAAACATATTACCTTCTATTGCCCAAGATCAAAAACCCAACAAAATAGTAATTCACCTGTGTTCAAGTCAATGAAAATATTTAATAAATATAGAAATGACTATATTCTACATATATTTGCAACTACATAATCTTCCAATCAATCACCACTGATCTGCATTTAGGACAGTCGCCCAGGTGACAGATTCCCTATCTGTTGCTTTCCTAGACTTTTCTTAAATGATTTCAAAGAAATTGGATATTTATTGAACATCTCCCTTGGTAAGTTGTTCCAATCCGTAACTCCCCTTCCTATAAACGAATATTTGCCTCAATTTGTCCTCTTGAATTCCTACTTTGTATTCATATTGTGATCTTTCCTATTTTTATAAATGCCACTCAAACTTATTCGTCTACTAATGTCATTTCACGCCATCTCTCCGCTGACAGCTCGAAACATACCACTTAGTCGAGCAGCTTTTCTTCTTTCTCTCAGTTCTTCCCAACCCAAACTTTGCAACATTTTTGTAACGCTACTCTTTTTTCGGAAAACACCCAGAACAAATCGAGCTGCTTTTCTGTGGATTTTTCCAGTTCTCGAATCAAGTAATCCTGGTGAGGGTCCCATACACTGGAACCATACTGTAGTTGGGGTCTTACCAGAGACTTTTATGCCCTCTCCTTTACATCTTTACTACAACCCCTAAACACCCCCATAACCGTGTGCAGAGATCTGTACCCTTTATTTACAATCCCATTTATGTGATTACGCCAATGCAGATTTTTCCTGATATTAACACCTAGATACTTAACAGTGATCCCCATAACGGACTTTCACCCCATCAACTCAGTAATTAAAATTGAGAGAATTTTTCCTATTTGTGAAACTCACAACCTGACTTTTAACCCCGGTTATCATCATACCACTTCCTGCTGTCCATCTCACAACATTATTGAGGTTATTTTACGGTTGCTCACAATTTTGTAACGTATTTATTACTCTATACAGAATAACATCACCTGCATAAAGCTTATCTTTGATTCCACTTCTTTACTCATTTATATATATAAGAAAACATAAAGGTCGAATAATACTCCCTTGAGGAATTGCTCTGTTAATTATTACAGAGTCAGATAAAGCTTCGCCTACTCTAATTCTCTGAGATCTATTTCCTAGAAATATAGCAACCCATTCAGTAATTCTTTTGTCGAGTTCATTTTTGCCAGTAGTCTCCCATGATCCACCCTATCAAATGCTTTCGACAAGTCAATCGCGATACAGTCCATTTGACCCCCTGAATCCAAGATATCTGCTATATCTTGCTGGAATCCTACAAGTTGAGCTTCAGTGGAATAACCTTTCCTAAATCCAAACTGCCTTCTATCGAACCAGTTATTAATTTCGCTAACATGTCTAATATAATCAGAAATAATGCTTTCCCAATGCTTACATGCAATGCATGTCAAATTTACTGGCCTGTAATTTTCAGCTTTATGTCTATCACCCTTTCTTTTATACACAATGGCTACTATAGCAACTCTCCATTCATTTGGTATAGCTCCTTCATGCAAACAATAATCAAATAAGTACTTCAGATATGTAACTATATCCCAACCCATTGTCTCGGATGTAATCGCATAAGACGAGTAATCGCAATTCTTCTATATGTCTATAAATAGTAAAACAATGTAAACAAATAACTTAATTGTTTTTGTTTTAAATAAAAATCCCACTTTCTTGACTTTTGTTGTAAATTTCATAGTTTTAGTTTGTTTCCTAGTTTCTACTAATACCAAGTAACTCACCATTATCTTCGACAACAACAGTACCGTCATCATTTATAATTACAGTAGTAATACATGTTTAAAACCGTAAGTAAATATATCGTTACATTATGTGCATTTATAATTGAATATTAGTATTGATATTATGCTACTAAAAATGTAATGACTTTTCATATATGACTTTATTTAACAAAGACTTTCTAATATAGTTTTCATTTAATGTAATAGTATATGTGTTTTATATCATTAGGCTTAAACCTGTCTGAAGCACAATAAATAAATAAATAAATAAATAAATAAATAAATAAATAAATAAATAAATAAATAAATAAATAAATAAATAAATAAATAAATAAACATACAAATAAATAACCTTGTTGAAAGACACCCAACTTCTATTTATTCTCTGCTTTCCAATGATTGCAATTATTCCTGACGTCAGTAATGTAAGTTAGGTTACAGTTGTGCAGACACATGAAGCCAGTGAGTTAACATCACATATGCTATCTAAATAGAAAGGGAATAGCAAAGGAAAGAAAAACAAAATGAGCGTTCGAACGAGACTTACACTTTAGGGTTCATTCAGTCTACAGCAGAAATGAGTACGACATTATTTCCTAGGAGCAAAGAGGCCGTGCATGGAGGTAACCACTCTACCTCACTAACAAATGGAGTCTGCAGTGTGAAAGACACCGAACTTGTCTGTAGTCTCCATCAAGTTTACAACTTTCAAAAACATGGCTCTGACAATGCAATGTCCAACTACCTGTTGACATACCTATGGAAGTGTTTTGTTTAATCAGGTACATAAACCCCTCTCCAGGCAATAATGCATATTATGCAGTATATATTGTTAGAACGGTGTAGGTGGTGGTAGTGGTGGTGGTAGCGGTGTTGATTATTGTTTTAAGAGGAAGTACAACTGGGCAACCATCCTCTAGTATTACTAATCAGAGGGGAAATAACTGAAGGGATCCGACACTTCGAAGAATGAAGGTATCGGTCAAAGAAAGACAAGGACCTGGAAGGATGGGGAAATGAAAGACTCCCTAGGTCTCGGATACTCTAATAGCGTCGGGGTAGGAAAGGAACAAAAGTTGACGAAGGGAGGTCGGATAAGACAGGATGAAAGTGAGAAACCTACCGCAAGTAAGTTGAAGCAATGCCAGAACTCAGCCAAGATTCCCGTGGTCGCCAACCCACGCTCCCAAGTTGAGAGGCCTTGAAGATGCTTTTAATCGCCTCTTACGACAGACAGGGGATACCGTGGGTTTTATTTTACCACCCTCACTCATAGGAGTTTATCGTTGGAAAGAGGAAGTCCTAAACGGTGTGTATCAGAACTATACCGACAAAATAATCAGGGATGCCCTTCGTGTTATGTTAAGAACGATGGTGTAATCGGAGGCGGAGACAATTTTTTCTTTTCGAGAAAATGAGGTTACTTCGTCACTTCCGGGCGCGCTATTCAAATTGATGAACTTGTCGTGTTTGGTATGGCAGAGCGCAATCCACTGCCGAGCTTCAGGGAATAGAATGGTGGGAGGGAAAGTGAGAGGAATGATTGCGACAGAAATAATCCTCCGCGTGTGTGCACAATTTTCCTCGTTCGAATCGCACAGTATTGTCCTTTTCCTTTACAGGCAATATCCACTGTTCATTTATTAAACAGCCGTAACTGCACACACAGTACAAGAACACACACTTGTTTTCCATCTCGTCTATTGGTCGCAATAATGTTATTTTATTTAACAAGCTCGAAGATACAACGTTGCCACCCCACGACTGTTTGTTTCCTTCACTCACAACATTGTAAATGGAATGAAATACTAAACGAAGGAAACAATACATCCAATGGTTTGATACCAGTAGATGTCCAATATCACCCCGCCTCGTACTTTGATGCACAGTTCACAAGACCTTTGAACTCTGTTCAGGATGTGTGGTGTGTCGCACATACCTCTGTCTGCCACTTCCCACTTCCCCTCCCTTCCCTTCCCTTCCCTCCTCTGATGTACAGCAACAAGCAGCGGCTGGTTCTCTGGCATAGCAAATACGACAAGTTCGTCAATTTGAATGCGCGCCCGGAAGTAACCAAGTAATCTTATTTTCTGGAAAAGAAAAATGTTCGCCACCAATTCCATTACACCATTGCTCTTAGCATAACACGAAGAGCATCCTTGATTCTTTTGAATAAATAATAAAAACGAAACTTCCAGGATTTCAAAATGTACGAAACACCTTTGGTATTTATTTTATTTTGTTTTTATTTAGCGTTTGTTTTCTTAGATCCGGGCGTATCCGACGTCATGATCGATTCCGTGGTGCAATTCCTTCTACTTGACCTGCGCGTGCAGGTGTGAGGTTATGATAATGATGTGCTCGCATCCGGGAGATAGTGGGCTCGAACCCCACTGTCGGCAGCCCTGAAGATGGTTTTCCGTGGTTTCCCATTTTCACACCAGGCAAATGCAGGGGCTGTACCTTAATTAAGGCCACGGCCGCTTCCTTCCTATTCCCAGGCCTTTCCTCTTCCATCCTCGTCATAAGACCTATCTGTGTCGGTGCGACGTAAAGGAAATGGCAAAAGAAATAATAATGTAGGAAGAAGGTGAAACCCGATGTCAGCACATGGATTACTTATGTCGAATAACACCAAGAGGTCTGCTCAAGGCCTAACGTCGCCATCTGACAGATAAATCACCATCCACAGCGTCGAAGCATGAAAGTGGGGCCAGGT
Source organism: Anabrus simplex (assembly GCF_040414725.1). Lineage (NCBI taxonomy): Eukaryota > Metazoa > Arthropoda > Insecta > Orthoptera > Tettigoniidae > Anabrus > Anabrus simplex. Next base: position 143,624,808 of record NC_090270.1, on the reverse strand, counting down.
GGATAGAACATTACATTGTCGAACTTGCGTGGACATTTAACATTCTTCGATCGATGGCGTTACGTGTGTATCCGGAATACCTCACGGAAGGCATTACTAGCTACAGTGAACAGCGCAATGGCCGACCACGGATACTTAATGATTACGTCTGGCTAGAATTGTTCATGGTAACAGGCAAGCTACACTGGCTCAAATAACATCCACATTCAATGCAGGAGGTAGTACACGCATATCCAGCAGGTCAATGCAGCGTTATTTAACGTCAGTTTGATATTGGAGCTGAAGACCTACTAGGGTACCCTTGTTAAGACCACGACATCGGGCGCAGCGTCTCACTTGGACGGGTGAAGTTGCTATTATTGTACCCTGCAGGACTGACCATATGTAGCTTTGTCCGATGAGTCACTGTTCCAGTTTATTCGAGCTGATGGTAGGCATCCGAGGATATGTTCGACCGGCTGGTGCCCTGGCACCCATAGGTGACCTGCGCGTGCTCCTAGATGGTGCGGTGTGTGTGTTCCGCTGATCTGCGTGGTGACCACTTGCAGCCCTTCATGGACTTCACTCATCCCTACAACGGTGAAATATTCCAACAAGATAATGCGCCGTATCATAGTGGCCAGGTAATCCAGAATTCCATTAATTTTTAATTATCACGACGGCATTGCATTCGAAATAGACTTTCAACTTATAGTACATATTGAAGACATGTTAAGTACATATCACAAATAGCCAACCGACATCATTTGGATTCGATCCCCCAACATTTCGATGTCTAGAATTAGTTCTATTAGGATCTGCAGATTTTCAACGACTGTTATAGCCACTTCCTTCCCCTGATATGAACCCTGTTGATCATTTATGGGACGTGGTGGTGAGATCCATTCGCATCCAAGAACGTGCATCTACAAGTAATAGGCAGCTATGGGTAGCTATCGAAAGGGCATGGGTCATAAACCCTATGCAGGTGTTTTTTCCAGTTGTGAAATCGATGCAATGGCGAGATGCTGCATTTGGACGAGCTACAGGAGGTCCTACACGTCACTAGACCCTTAATCCATGACTTTTGATGTGTCAGTGTACATTCATGTATTCTGTGTACAATCATTTACTGTCTTGTCTACCACTCGCAGAGCAAACTGGGTGCTGCGGTGAGTAAGGTTGTCACAACTTTGTGGCTAAGAGCGCGACGAAGCATAAATATGGCACTACTTCATCTTCTTCTCCTGCTCCTTGTTCGTCTTCCTGGTGTTTTCTCAGTTACCAGAAATCGACACTTCTTGTGAATCACACCAATATTTACGGCCGGATGCCTATCCTGACGCCAGCACTATATGAAGTATAACGTGTTTCTCTGGTAAGGGTGTACTTTATTAGGTCTAGGTAAGTATTCCACTATAATAATAGAAATAAAAGTGAGAAAGTACGCATGTTCCATCATTTCTAGACATTCTCTAATTTTGGAAAGGTAGGTAATTGAGGAATAGTACCACTGGAGAGGGGGCATGTTCAGCACATCCACTGCTGGCCGTTCACTCAAATTACCCAGCATGAATCACAGGGTATTTTCCTCGAAATATAGTGTGGTGTCTGGAGAGGCATCCGCCCTTAAACCATATCAAAGCTCAAACTGAACCAAGGTTGCTCCAGCGAACCCAAGAGTAACTGGGATAAGCCGACTGACTTCGTTCAAGAGAGGAGTAAGGTCCCTAAAAGAAGAAAAGGGATCACTGGAGACTACCCGGAAAATGGCAGTGACTTAACTGTCAATTGTCATATATGTAGGGATAACCTTCGGGCTTTCAATTGTATAAATACCGACATTTTAGTAGTCTTGACTCCTAGAAAACTTGTAAACGAATTGTGACTCGCAATGTAATATTTTGTTCCTCATACGTTCATCGTCCTCACAAGAATTGCCAATGTCACATTACTTGAATAACATATCGATGAATATCATGAGAGATATTAGCCGTACTAATGTTGAGATGAGAGGTGAATTATACGCCTGATACAATCTTCCACTAAACATCACAAAAGTAACAAGTTGAGGTTAGGTGAGTGTGTGGGCCAATTAATAGCCTGGTAGTCCTGCTTTACCCGGTCTAGTTCCTCACATGACTTCACTGGCTTGAAGATGAGTGCATCAATCACAAGTCCAGTTGATAAGGGAAAGTTAAATAAGACAGTCAATTATTAAGCTGGCATTTTCTTGGAACAAAATCGGTTTTCTTTGGTGGATGGTCAGCGTACCAGTCTCCTGCTCAATAGCTCGCGAGATCCATTCCTGTTCGGGCTGGGGATTTTACCCGCACCTTATTATTCCTCCATTTCGGGACTGGGCACATGTTTTTATCTTAAGACGCATCTCCATTCACGTTCAATACACCACACTATCAGTCAATCACCACATAATGGGGACTGCATCCCTTCATTCCCTTCATACTGGGTTGGTGTTAGGAAGGGTGTCGCCGGGCTGAGTAGCTCAGATAGTTGAGCGCTCTACTTCTACTGGGAGATTAAATCCCAACTCAATTCACAGGAATTTGAAGGTTTTCAAATACGCCAGCCTCGTTCCTGTAGGTTCACCGGCATCTAAAAGAACTCGTGTAGCACTTCCAAGAATTGTAAAAGAATTACTTAGTGAAACTTCCGGCTCCGTGGCTAAATGTTTAGCATCCTGTCCTATGTTTCAATGGGTTCCGTGTTCAATTACCGGCCAGGTCGGGCATTTTAATCTTCCTTGATTAATTTCCTCTACCAACGGGGCTGTGTACGTGTGTGTGTTTGTGTCATGGGGGTCAAGTCGAAAGATCTACAGTAGGCTTCTTTGGAGGCCACATAATAATAATAATAATAATAATAATAATAATAATAATAATAATAATAATAATAATAATAATAATAATAATGTATTTATTTATTTATTTATTTATTTAATAATAATTTAATTATTTATTGTTGTTATTATTATTATTATTATTATTATTATTATTATTATTATTATTATTATTATTTTTTCATCAATGGGACGTAAAACTCATAACATTATTATTAATAAGGGCACCCCGCCAATAAACTGGGTCAAATCCACATGTATAGCCTACCGAGCTCGATAGCTGCAGTCGCTTAAGTGCGGCCAGTATCCAGTATTCGGGAGATAGTAGGTTCGAACCCCACTGTCGGCAGCCCTGAAAATGGTTTTTCGTGGTTTCCCATTTTCACACCAGGCAAATGCTGGGGCTGTACATTAATTAAGGCAACGGCCGCTTCCTTCCCATTCCTAGCCCTTTCCTGTCCCATCGTCGCTACAAGACCTATCTGTGTCGGTGCGACGTAAAGCAACTAGCTACATGTATAGCCGACTCTAAATTGGCTTACGTCGCGCATTCCTATCTACGAAATGACACTGTAAAATTTGTCACAAATGGAACATAATAATTGCTTTTACACAGTTGAAGTCTAAAATCTGCGGTAAATTAAGAAATATTTTATTTTTGGTGAATATTATGTATACCAACTTTACTACTTTACAAGTACTTTTGGTGCTACGCACACAGTAACACACGTATGTCTTTTGTTTGTCTTTCAACAATTTCGTGTGTGATGTCTGTGTTCACTGAAGTTCTTCGCTTTCGTTTTATTGCTTAAGGTGTCAATGACATCATTTCCTGAATTGTATCGCGATATGAAAGATTTAATAGGCGACAAAAAGCTATGGCCAATGTACATAAGAAGAATTATGTGGACCAGTGATTTATTGGTCCAGGGATCATGCTATTTTCGTTCGAACAAAAAAAAATATTGGTCCAGGGATCATGCTATTTTTCTTATCGTGAATGCTATTGACCTCCATTTTGCTGTTTCAACTGGCCGCTCTCGTCATATGGACAAAAATACATGAGAGTCCACAGACATAGCACTCCCATTTCTCGGTCCTAGCCCTGGACCTCAAGAAATTAACAAAAGACGGCACCAGCAGCGAAAAAAGACATAAAGGCGTCCTGTATACAGGCCTTAAGTATGTATTCATATTTCTCCAATAACGACGGTATTTCTTAACCCTTTCAGACCTGTTGGTCACAATTGTGTACATTAAGTTTCTACCTCTATAATTCGCTCATAAGCAATGTTATGAGCATCCAGACAGTTTTAAAATGTTTAGGTACTTGTATTTTAGTAATAGGGAAATTGCTTTTGCATTCCAGCGACTTGTTTCTGAACTGCGTAGTATTTATTCACTTTGGAGGTGTCTGGTTTTCTATGGCCATTACCGCTTCCGCTCTGTGTTGTAATTCCGAAGATTTTTGTTTGTTTACCGCCATTGTAAAGTGATATCGTGATTCTATGGATACTTATGCAGTGTTTAGTGCAGTTTTAAGAATATAATTCGATTCATTATTACTTCATATTATTCGGTAAGTATAATGTACACAATTGTGTACAACCGGACTGTAGTGATGTAAATAAGCAGTGAACATAATCCTCATATGCTTTCGTTTTTGTGCTATGTTGTATTAGTTTCCAGTGTTTTCTTTCTTTTTATTTCAGAAATATCAATGGCTGTTGGTCACATTTGACCTTTCTGTATGTTCCTTATTCAGTTTTGTGCAGTTGGCCTACAAATATGGCTAAGCCTACTACAAGTAAAAAAAAGTCCTGTACGAAGAGAAAGATATCTTGCCGTTGAGAAAGACTGGGACTCTTTTTTAGATATATTGAAAAATGGTGAGGACTTTGATTGTAATTGAGGCCTATCTGGAGATGAAGTTGAGGATGATGATATACCACTTATACGAAGACAAGATCACCTAAAAATAAAACGTGTTGGAGCTGACAAAGTGAGTAGAGATGACGTATCTGCTGACACAATAACCGAAGATGCACATGAAGATGAATCTCTGGAGGAATCTGAAAACGTTTTAGGCAGTGGAAACCATTCCGGATCATGTGACGCTTATGCCAGAATTTTGTTGACACCGAAAGAATCAATCAGGTGGAAACGAAAGCCTTTGAGTTGTATTGTAGAACAATACGAGGCCCCCAGTTTTGAAGAACACGAATTATTGTCACCAATACATTACTTCAAGAGATATGTACGGTACCTGAAGATCTATTTAGTTACATGGCAATGAATACCAAAATGTATGCATTGCACCAAGGAAAATTATACTTCAAACATACACAGCTGTTGAAAGAGACATTTTATTTGGTTTATTCATATTGTTTGGCCTAGAATACGCTTGGGATGCAACCCTCAAAGTAAATGCATTCTTAGAAAATATGACACGAGACCGTTTCTTTGAACTGCGAACTAATTTACATTTGGTAAATAATCTTGAAATTCCATCAGATAATAAGGACAAGTTTTACAAAGTTAGGCCGATTTACACAGCCATTCGTAATCGGTGCAATGAACTTCAGATTGAAGAAAATATTTGCGTTGATGAAAGCATGATTCCTTTCACGGGGAAGTTTTCTGCAAAACAATATGTCAAGGGAAAACTCAACCTTTGTGGAATAAAGATGTTCATGTTGTGTGGAAAAAGTGGACTTGTTCATGATTTTACTTTGTATCAAGGGCCACAACGGAACTAAATTCCCCTTCCTGTAAAAAGTTTGGATTAGGCCCTGCTGTTGTTTTGGAACTATCGAAACAATTGCCAAATGGAAAATGTCACAAATTATACTTTGACAACTTTTTTCATCGTACCACCTTTTTCAAGCTTTGAAATCAATGGGTATCTATGCGGCAGGAACTGTCCGGCAAAACAGGTTTGGTAGACGCATCCCATTTTCAGATGATAAAACTATAATGAAACAGACCAGAGGTTTTTGTGAAGAAGTTGTTAGTGCTGATGTCTTACAATGTGTAAATGGGTAGACAATAGACCAGTCGTATTGTGTTCAAATTTTATTGGTAAAGGTACTGTAGATAAAGTTCTACGATGGGACATAAAGAACAATAAATATGTCACAGTGGAAAGGCCTGAAATAGTGAGATATAATCATGGCATGGGAGGAGTTGATCTGTTTGATCAGCTAATAAGCTTGGCTTGAATATAGACGAGATGCAGAAAACTTGGGAATTCCGAAGAGACAGCAACTGGACCTTCTTTACTTCCGTATCAGAGTAGAAGGTGGACTGATAATTTGCCAGAAAAAGGTTTCTGGAAGAATGAGGGGACGTCATTCCGAACATGGAGCTGCTTCAGAGTTGCAAGTTGTACCAAGAAGAAGAGAAGAATTACGCCCTGCTCGGGAAATACACTATTATTCAATTGATCATTTACTTCTGCATGATGATGGAGCTCCAAGCTGCTGCAAATGTCCAAAATGCACGGGGCGTTCAAGGATTCAGTATAGGAAGTATAAAGTGCATCTCTGTCTCCAAAAGGACAGAAACTGTTTCCTGCAGTTCCACACAAAACTGTAAATGTGTGTTCAAACATTTTTTCCTAGTTTCTGTCTATTGTTCATTGAAGTTATGCTCAAGAGCTAGCTAATATTTGACTCATTTGACTTATGCTATGTAAGTTTCATATGATGTTTTATAATGCTTGAGTCCCGATGTACACAATTGTGCACATTAATTATCTCTGAAACTGTAGGTCATATCAAAAAATGTTTTGAACAAAATATGATCAGAACACTCTCCTGAATTCAAAAATCATGTCAAATATTTTTATTTTATTTAAAAGAAAATTCAGGGCTGAAAGGGTTAATTTACCGCAGATTTTTCACTTCATTTAAGTAAAAGCAATTATTATGTTCCATTTGTGACAAATTTTACAGTGACATTTCGTAGATAGGAATGCGCGATATAACCCTAAATTGCTGGGAAGAAGCCAAGAACGTGCAGAAGAAGAAGAAGAAGAAGAAGAAGAAGAAGAAGAAGAAGAAGAAGAAGAAGAAGAAGAAGAAGAAGAAGAAGAAGAAGAAGAAGATTTCGATGGAACAAAGGGGTCAGTAAGGAAATAATCGAAATCTTGCATAATTATTTTCCGTTCTCCTATATCACGTACGTTTTAAACTATTCATAAAATTTCAGAAATTAGTGCATGAACATGTTACGTGATAAAGGGAAAAATGGAGATTTTCTCTCTATAATTTGCTTTACATCGCACCGACACAGGTAGGTGTAGATTTTCCTGTGGAAATACGTGTTATGGTTTCCTTTAAACGTAACATGATCTCCGCCTTCGCTAAGCCTTCAAAGAAAACTGACAGTTTACAGTGGAAAAAAGATGGTGTGTATAGAGCTTAGTGTTGATTTGTTAAAGGAAGAACGCATCAAGGGCACATGACATCTTCATCCACTTGCAATGAGTCGAACTTGTGTAATATCACGTGTTAGTTCACTAGTTCGCCTTACTTTAGGAAGTGCGAAATAGTGATCAGCACTTTCTTACACGCATCAGTTTGTAAGCATGTAGCTAACCTGTGGGCGGTTCTTCCATAAACGAGAATATTGGTTCAATATGTTTGATTACTATACAATCAAGAATCAAGAGGGAGAGTACATAAGTCAACTTTATTTAGCTAAAGTCATTCAAGATTGTAGGCCTGAACTGTTCAAATTCACTGAGTACAATTATCACATTACTGAACTGGAAGAAATAAATGAAACTCATGTGGCAAAATATCAGCAAGGGTTTGATTTAAAGATATTCGGCTGAGAGTTGTCAAGACAGAGCAGGAAGATCGCTTTTCTCACGGTAGAAATAGAACAGGCCATGCGTTTCCCAAAACTTACCGTGAGTACTCTTTTCTATCTCAGGCAAGTGTCGTTTTATAATCTCGGAGTACATATCGCTACCACTTCGAAGGACGCTCCTCATTTCTTTACATGGGCGTAAAATATTGCGTGTCGAGGAAGTAACGCGGTGGCAAGCTCTCTACTAACCATTCCCCAATTTGCCAGATATTTGAGCAGTAAAATTCACCTCGTTAAGTGAGCGAACAAGAATTCAACCATGATATTCCTTTACAAATATATAATTATTATTAAAAATATTTCGAAGTTATTGAGAATAGCTACATTTCCGGTCTTGGGGTATTGTTAACTGGATAGCTATCGATATTTCGTTAGGAGTGGAAAGAATTTGAGGGAACATAGACCATATTCTGTCCGGACCAATATCGCGAAATAACGCTGAACAGCAACAAGAAAAAACCAGGATTACCGATATGTCTCCTTATTTTCAATATTTGTAAGACATCTCAGATAATATCATCAAATATGTTCAGTGAAAAGGTGGCATTCAGAAATACGATCAAATGGATTAGATTGGAAAATTTCGTGTCATACCTGTACAACTTTCAATAAAGGTAATTTGTTGAAACAGAATCATGGTGCCACATGATCTGCCCGCTTGGAGAAGTTGAGGTGGAAAGAACTATCGACATAGGAGTGACATTAGCGCCGGAAATAATTGTAAAATTGCAACAGATTTCTCATATTAGAAATTAATATAGGCTTTCATGAATTCTTAATTAACCAAGAAAATTTATTTTCAGTAACTTTCGCTTGATTGTGCTCTTATCTTTTAAAAGAGCGTCAATTTGCAATAAAGCTGTTACAAATGTATTATTCACGAGTGCCGGACTCCAACTTGCAGGTTCAATCCTGGATCAGTTCGGTGGTATTTGAATGGGCTCAAATACGTCGGCCTTGTGTCGGTAGATTTAGCGGCATAAAACAGAACTCCTGCAGAACGACATTTCGGCACCTCAGCGTCTCCGAAAACCATCAAAAGTAGTTGGTAGGACGTTAAACACCATATTGTTACTATTATTATTTTAAACACAAGAGGATTTCCAGTGCCTTTGTTTTTTTCTGCCCAAGTAGTAGTAAATTCATGTTATAAATTTCGTCAGCTAACAAAGTGATGAACTCAATAATATGGACATTGAACGTGTACATAACAGATTTTTCCGTGATATAAAAAGATATCCTCGAAGCATGTCAGTGGATGAAGATCGTGTGCGATTTAACGTGGAAATTTTCCGTTATCTGACAACCTACAGAGACTTCAATAAAATCACATCATCATGAATACTAAAACTTCAAATTTCAAAGGAGCGCAGGATAAAAACTGATTGAGAAAACTAACGAAAACGAACCTCCGAAGAACTTCAAAGCTGATTTTCTCCGTTTCACTAACTATGCCATAACATCTTCATCCAATAAGCTCTTCAGTTATGAAATAGTCTGCAACCAATACGAAACAGTGTCACAGTCCAACATTCATAGACTCTTTGAACGCTAGTGACCGCTATCTCGAAGAACCCGTAGCTCAGAATAATTCCATTACTCATCACTCTGTCCTGAAGGCAGATGGATATGTCTTATTACGGAAAGTGTTACGTAATCTTACTCATTTTGCCATCTAGGGCATAATAGAAGCCTGTATACTGCGGGCCCGTTTAGCCATCTGCCGTTTCTTCCATTACGTGCGAAGACCACTGTGAAAATGACATGTCGAGAATGTCACTGTAACGAACATCTGTTGGTTAATGACTTAAAAGGATCATACTTAAGCATGTTCTTATTTCTTCTCTAAAGTGTCATCATTTATTATCCTCATTAATTCATGAACATTCATTAATTCATCTACCTCATCAAGACCTTTAATTTTCTCTTCAATCTCCTATTTCTTCTTTCTTTTTTTATCCACCTTTTATACGCTCCTTGTTTAATCTCATTATCGTATAATAAAACTTTTCTCCTGCTCGTTCACCAAGTTTTTCTTGCAGTTCTTCTCCTCTTTGCAGTTTCTCTTCTCGTCGTCTTCTCCTCTAACTCTCTAGTGTTTCATTCCATAGCTGTCCCTCTCTCTCTTTCTGGGTTGTAAACCAACTTCATTTGTTTCCGTGCGCGAGTCGAGGCGAGTGAAATAGTGCTCCATTCGGCGTGCAGATGGCTCTCAGGAGCCTCGTCGTAGCCTGACAATCTGTTAATAGAAAATAATAGAATTAGCTAGCCGTACCTCTGTCCGCCAGCCCAGCACACTTGCTGCAGAATTTAGAGGTGCAAGTCAACCCCGCTAAACCCAGGGTACAGTTAAGGTGTCTCGTCAGTCTGGCATAAACTTGGTGAGCCTCCATCATGAACATGTGTGGCTTGTAAATATAAATAATCGAAATCACTTCATACAACCGCACAAAATAACGAAATTAGTAATCAGGGGACTTCATTACCAATACGTTACGATTACCTGATTAGTGATAAGCGATGCCGTGATTTGTGAGTGACAGCGTGTTTTTGTACCGTGATTTGCTGACAACAGTGATTTTTAACCGTGACGTGATTACAATCACTGGACCGCCCGTGCTGCTTGTTATTTGTAGCTTGTAATCACGAGAGGTCTTCTGTATAAATATTTAAAAGATAATCAGCCATCCAAGATCTTATATACAAGCAGCCTGAATTTTAATTGCAGTACAGAACACGACGGTTGAAAATTTACTTCTGGGCGCATAAATATAACAATTTTTGCGTCCAAGTTTGGTTTTCGGACGCGCTGAAACCCGAGTGAAATTCAACGCATTTGTCTGGCACAAGTGAAAATATTATTATATTCTCGGCCACCTAAAGCAAGGGTTAGGGTTACAACTACACGTCCCCCTGTGGGTGGGGGCGGTAGAATAACACCCATGGTATCCCCTGCCTGTCGTAAGAGGCGACTAAAAGGGGCCCCAGGGGCTCTGAACTTTAGAGCGTGGGTTGGCGACCACGGAGCCCTTAGCTGATTCCTGGCATTGCTTCCACTTACTTGTGCCAGGCTCCTCACTTTCATCTATCCTATCCGACCTCCCTTGGTCAACTCTTGTTCTTTTCCGACCCCGACGCTATTAGGTTTGCGAGGGCTAGGGAGTCTTTCATCTTCATGCCCTTCGCGGCCCTTGTCTTCCTTTGGCCGATACCTTCATTTTTCGAAGTGTCGGACCCCTTTAATTTTTTCTCTCTGTTTAGTGTTACATAGAGGATGGTTGCCTAGTTGTACTTCCTCTTAAAACAATAATCACCACCACCACCACCACCATTACAACTACACGTTTCCCCAGGTTTCTCGATACAAAATAATTAATCACTTCAACAAATATCGAAGCACTATATGATCCAAAAGTTACTTCTTAAAAGAAACAGAATACAAAATAGATAGGAAAGGCATAGGAGTTGGAAGGAAGCGGCCGTGGCCTTAAATAAGGTACAGCTCCAGCATTTGCCTGGTGTGAAAATGGTAAACCACGGAAAACCGTCTTCAGAGCTGCCGACAGTGGGGTTCGAACCCACTATCTCCCGAATACTGGCCGCACTTAAGCGACTGCAGCTATCGAACTCGGTTATCTGTCTGTATGCGCATTACGAGAAAACGGCTGGAGAGAATATAATAGAAATCGGAGAGAATTTAATGGAAATCGGTTTTCAAAGTTGGAGAATAAGTCTCTGCAATCTAGGCCATAAGTACTTTTATTCACGCTGAGAGAAATGGTAGTTTAAGGGGAAGGCCTAAAATTTAATTCTGAAATATTTGTTATTAGGGGTCCTATCGATAAATACTACATAAATTAAGTCTTCTACATTTTTACCGTACCGGCTACGATAACAGAGATATCCATGAATTTTGATTTTTGTTGCTAAGTCCATATCAGCGCCGAGTCACGAAAAAATGGATAAACAGGATTTAATGGAAATTGGTATGTAAAGTCGGGAAACAAGGAACTACATTCTACGCTATAAATAATTTTGCAAGGCGCCCTAATAACGCAAAGTCGAAGGAAATCTGAATGTGAAGGCCTACAATACAGAAAGCTCATAAAATTGATCAACAATGACATTACATTGACCATTGCTTGTTGTGATGTGCTTTGGGTCTCTTGTAGCCACTCATCTCCGATAGATGGTATTACTGCTGGGTACCGAGTATTTTTTTTAATGTCCTTTCAACGATGGGATAGGAAAGGGCTAGGAGTAGGGAGGAAGCGGCCGTGGCCTTAATTAAGGTACAGCATTTGCTTGTGTGAAAATTGGAAACCACGGAAAACTATCTTCATGACTGCCAACAGTGGAGTTTGAACCCACTATCTCTTCAATGCAAGCTCAAAGCTGCGCGCCCCTAATCGCACGGCCAACTCGCCCGGTCGTACCGAGTATAACAGCCTGCCTGAATATTGGCAGGAAGTAGCTGAGGAGTAAGATAACTTTCTTCTTTAGCATGCCATTCCTCTGGTTCATTAATATTCTGATTCTACTGGTACTTAACACACTGGTTCATAGCAGCATTCGAGCCATTCAATCCCTGCTCTGTGGTACTGATTGGAATGAGCAATGTGTACACTTACATAAATAATGACAGAGTAGTATTCACGGCTATCTGCGGCCTGGTCACTCCAGCACTGCAACTTTCGACTGTTAGATGGGCAGCGTAATACTGTTCTTTAAAAGTGAGAAAATGTGCGGTCTTTCATTTGTTCAAGTATTTTATATGATAACATTGCTTTTAATCGCTACATTCCTACTAACGTTTTTGTGATGACCTATGTTGACTCCAGTTAGGAAAACCGCAAATATAGTCTTTCTGAGAATCCCGTAGCGAAGCACGGGCACATCAGCTAGTAAAATATACAGATTGCCACGATATATGCCAATGAAACATTATTATTTAGACATGTTTGTCAGTATTCTAGGCGAGTCCCGTGAATTGCGATACAATTCGAACGCGCGCTTGAAAATTATACCACACTACGAGTCAATATGACAATTTTCTAAAATTGATATTACTAGCGATGACGAGGTTTTAACTTATTTTTTATGTTCGGAAGGAAAGTGCTCAATTTTTATAAATACCTTGCCCTTACAATAATTTGTTTTTCTTACTAGAATTGCAAAATAATGTCCATCGATCATTAGTTCGCGTGGATATCATTACGACAGCACATGTCGTAGTATCATAGCTGTACACAGTCACAGTTTGTGTAGTCACATTCACAAGTTTGATATTTTGCGTTATGAGGGTGCGCGATAATCACATAGGAGTGAAACCTTGAAGTCACGACTGCTCACAGTGACAGCGTAGGAAGTAACAGTCGTTATTCGTGATTTTTAGATATCAATTAAAAAATCACAGGTCGTGAAATATCGCCCATCACTACACCTAATTAGGCTATTACAATTTCAGAGATGCACGCATTCATGTCCATGTGTAGGCTATAAGTCGAATTCTCAAAATTATCTAGGTTTATTGATATGATAAAGTAAGATAACACTCGTCTCCCATAATCCCGGAAAACCACAGATCAGGGAGAGGGTATTGTTTATTGTAATATTTTCTTATTTCTGATACATGAAGTATAAAAAGTTGATATCCTATCGCAGGGCCTCTCAAACGCCCAAAATCTCACGCGTGCAAATCGAGGCGCCTTCGTGCACTGTGCATCGATCGGGCTCGGCTTGTCTCGGACCAACGCTTCGTCTCTGGGCTACTCGGCTAAGCTCGGCTAAGCTCGGCTCTGCTGGGCGCAACTCAGCTCGGATTTGGAGCGCTACGGGGCAAGTGTGGTAGAGGGATACAGGGGGAGCGAGCAAGACGGGCGTGAGGAAAGAGAGAGTAAGCGCTATTGCTCCAAATCGAGGAGTGGGGGTCTGCACTCTGGTCAACCAAGCGAAGTAGTCTTTTGCACCGTGCACAGTGCATGCACCAAGCGCATGCACCCTGAGAGGCCCTATCCTATCGCATAATTATAAAGAGAAAGCACAAGTAGAGAAGTGTCCGGAAAACATCATAAACCAATTTTAACACTTAAATGATGTGAGAATTGAACAGAGATAGTATGGCCTTAAATGATAGAAACCATATATTAATAAATAAAACTGTTAAAAACAAAAAGGAAACACGATACTTCTCAGACATGACATAGAGGTCCATCAGATACTTCAAAAACGTGACACCCCAAAGTGAGAGTCACCAAAGTAGTCATTCTCAGTCCCCTACATACCACGTCCGTCATCTCAGAGGAACATTATATTATCAAAGCATGCAATTTGAATAGAATATGACGGTTCATTATTTATATGCTATAAGTATAATATACGTACCTAATAGCTCTAGACTTCAACAAAGTTCTACTGTCTACGTTACCGTATGCACAATTCTGTCACTAACTAGCATGTATCAGTTCTTACCTCCATCAATTTATTTCTCCACGTTCCCTAAATAATCTATACTAATATATAAAGAGGTAAAGTTTTTTTTAATGTAATGGCTAATCTCAGGAACTACTTCAACGATTATAAAAATTCTTTCACTGATAGAAAAACACATTATCCCTGAGTGCTATAGGCTATATTTTATTTTCAAAACAATTCGGGCGACGTGGGGAGATATAAAAATACTAGGCTAATATAGGCGAAATATCGAATTTGTCGTACATGGACGAGACAAAGCTCATTTTAAGCCCCTTGACGCAAAGAAAAAACTCGATAAGCCCTACGGACCAGAAAACCATGCTTCAAGGGCCTAAAACCATCAGTTATTGAGATGTTGGCACTACGCTACTCCTGCTATAGGAATCGGATAAGGAAATGAATTACCGTAACCATGGCAATTTCAGCTCCACTATGCTTACAGCAGCAAGATTATCTACAATATATCACGAAAACCTAACATGTTACAGACATAAAATTTGGTATTTGGAATCTCCTTTACAATAAAAGAAAGCAAAATTATGTTTTCAGAAAATCCACTTAAGGGGTGAGGGTTGAAAAGAAGTGAGGAAGGAGTTGAATTCTTTATATGAAGATACATAAGTTATATCTCAGAAACGGAAGATGTTACAAGGCCGTACTTGGAAACTTCTTTAAAAATAAATGAACGCACTTTTTCTGGAAAATCCACTTAAGGGGGTTAAAAAATTTTAAAAAGCGGGTGATATTTTAAAACTTCTTCTCTTCTACCGGTTTTCTACACCTGTGGGGTCGCGGGTGCGAACTGTTTCGCACATGTGGATTTGACGCTGTTTTACGACTAGATGCTCTTCCTGACATCAACCCTATGTGTAGGGATGTAATTACTATTGTGTATTCCTGTTGTGGTTGGTAATGAGGTGTGTTGAGTGAATATGAAGAGGAGAGTGTTGGGACAAACACAAACAACCTGTCCTCGAGTCAGAAGAATTAATCGCACACGATTAAAATATCCGACCCATCCCGGAATCGAAACCGGAACTCTGTGAACCGAAGGCCTCAACGATGAACTCTCAGCCAAGGAGTGGGGCAGTTTTCAAAATTAGTATATCTTCAGTATATCTCATAAACTTAACATGTTGCTGGCGTGAAAATTGGTATTTATAATCTCCTTTAGAAATAAGGAAACCCCTTTTTTGACTGTTCCTCACATGTACAGTTCCATGTCGCATGTTCCAGATTTAGCTCTGCCAGTAGCTTGGTCATCTTAGCCCCAAAAGGCAATGCCACAAACGTGGTTTAAAAAGAGGTTCTGACGTAAATGAAATGCAATTTTTCGGCGAGTTTTTATATTTCAGGGATTTTCAGATAATGTATTAGTGCAGTACCAAGGAACAATTAATTTTTATCAACTTACGAAATCCTCGTGAGAGAAGCCGTGGGTAACAGCTAGTACTGAATTATTTAGCGATTCTTCCCGGGTGCATCTGCTCTCTGTTCAATAACCTTACAAGGGTGTACAACTGAGTTTCATTATCAGTTTTCCTCCTATCCTCCTCATCCATAAATTTATCTCTTATTTCCCTTGTCCCTAAACAATATTTTATAATATGTGTCCATCCCATTTCTTTAGAATATATTAAACATGTGTCATCATTAGAGCCCGGATTTTTATGCAGTAATAGGTTGGAATGCAAACTTACTGAAGCGAGTAGCAAGTATAGTCTAACTTCACAACTACTATGCTACGGGATTGCATAAACATTAAGGGCACGGCCCATCAGAACCCTTAAAATTTATGTTACTCTTGCTATATAATGGAAGAGCGAATGGCCGACACTTCCCACTAACCAAATTAGTTTGCAATCTAACCTGTTACTGCATAAAAATCTGGGCTTTAGTCATCATCCCTGTTCTGTCTGTAGTCTAAGTTTATTGCTTTGATATAGTTCCTCGTTCTTATTCCTTACTGAGCGTAGCTGTTACTGCACTGAAATTTCGTCGTGTTTCTAACCGAATACACGACACAAGAGAGTGAAAGTAATCCATTGCTTTGAAATATAGCACACCATTCAATTTTTCGTGTATCATACCTTTTATAATTTTTCAAAATTGATATCCCCATATAATTACAGATTATAGTACATTACACATATGAAATTCAAAGATGCGCGCATTACACTACATGTGAGCTGAGCATAAGCGCCGCTCAGCCAGACCACGTCATTTGCTAGCTCGATGGGCAATATCATGCTTACGAAGATTTTAAGTCAATATACTACCTCTATAGAATTTTCCTTGGATTCTGAACATTGCTCACCGTAACTGAATGTCTAATAATAATAATAATAATAATAATAATAATAATAATAATAATAATAATAATAATAATAATAATAATAATAATAATAATAATTTTTTACGACCCATTAACCACTTTCGACGTTTTTGGAGATGCCGAGGTGCCGGAATTATGTTCCGGAGGAGTTCTTTACGTGCGAGTAATTCTACCGACACGAGGCTGACTTATTTGAACACCTTAAAATATCACTGGACTGAGCCAGCATCGAACTGCCAAGTTGGGATCAGAAGGCCAGCACCTTAACCGTCTGAACCATTCAGCCCGGCTGAGTATATTGCGCAACTGAGCACCGTACAAAGGATAATCACTGTAAGTAAATGGAAGGGAGTACGCAATGACAGTACCAGAAAGAATAGACCTAAGAATAGTTAATATGTTGTAGTATGGTTTATTGTTCTTGCGCTCACATTATTGTCCGTGTACGAAGTGGTCTGGTCTTGCGTTACAGAATTTCTTCAAAGTGTTAATCATCTTGAGTTCTTGACATGCTAGAATAACGTTGGCATCCTATGACAATAGATCTGCTTCTGTAATTCTTCTCATTTATACCTTAGTGTTTCCTTAAGGCGTGAATACTTTATGGTCTGACATCGTGGTTAGCTCCTTCGAGTCCGGTTCATGCCCCGTTGGTGAAAAAGTTACGACCTGATTGTTTGCTAATAAGGTAGAAGACGGGGTTGGTATACAATTTCTAATCTCTAGATTGCGTGCCAAAAGCATGGGTTCAAGTACACAAATCCCCACAGTGTTCTTATGGAACGAGAACGTGTGACGCTGTAGATGGTTTTCGCCCGTTAGATGGAGACGTTAAGCTTTGGACAGACCCCTTAGTGTTATTCGACATGAGTTGAGTATGATCCAACCGGTTTTCACATTCTCCTTAACTCAACATCATCACTATCTCTGCACCTAACAGTGCAGATCACCCATGAGCGTCAGATAGAGATACCTGCACCAGATATTTCCAGAGGCCGCACTGTATCAATCAGTTAGTGAAGATACTTAAGAACAACCGTTTCGATCTTTCTATAAACCCGTACTCCGTGCGATGAGCTTGAAGTCATACCCACATAATAACATAACTCGGAATGAGTTTATTGAAATATGGAATTTGGTTGAAATAAGTCGGGGGTATTCCAGTTCTAGGAACACCGACAGACGGATACCGAAAATAAAATACCATCAGATGATTATTAGGCCTATGTATGAAATGAATAAGTACCAGGAATGTTCCTGAAATAATAAATGTTCAGACACAAGACCCTCATGATTGTATTTATATAGGTTACTACTAACTATTACTGTTATCATCATCATCATCATCATCATCATCATCATCATCATCATACGTTACCCTGTAAGTAATTACCACATAGTTCTACACTAGTATTTATCTGGGTGGTTGCGGGAGGATTAAAAGATATAAAGGGGTATCACATTTTCCGTTGTATGGTCACACTTACGCTTCTTTCTAAAAAGCCTGATGAAGGCGTACTGAACAGTCACCCTATGTTTGACATAATGACCGAATATCTCCCTCTGTAGTTCATTGGTAGAGCGCTTACATCAAGATTTCAGTAGCACGGTTCAACAACCCAGCTTGTAAAGGTAGAAAAATGTATATTTTTCACTCCATGTACGTTGTCGACATGTAAAAGATCTTTGGTGACTCATTCGGTGTTTACTGGATAAAAGCGATTCAAAATGAGAAGAAAGTCACTGAAATAGAGTTCTGATTTCCCTCCCATCCGGTAGAGTGAAATAGAACATTGAAATTGACAGGTAGGTAGCCCGACTGGCGTCAAATCAAAATGCCTGCATTCAGTTACTGGGTCATATTATTATTATTATTATTATTATTATTATTATTATTATTATTATTATTCCGAGGTCTTGGTGGATCAGCAGAGGTGAAAAGAAGGTGCGGGCTGGAATGGGTATAACTACAAGTTCGAAAGATGAATTAAAATTTAAATAAAGGTTATATTTCCAGAACAGCCAAACTTAACAGACTGATATAGACTTTGAACAAACAACAAATAACAACAAGTTAAATCAGGTACAAGATCAAGAAAGCCAAGATTTAGCTAGACTTTGACAATTTGGGCCACAAGCCCTAATTTTTACAATTCCTGAGCACTCAGCTCACAATCGACATCTTACCAAAGGGCAGAAATTCCCTCAATACAATGGAGCGTTTGCTCCCACCTTTAAATCTCAAGCCTCTCTGAGGCACGTTTACCACAAGAGAAAAGAGCTAACCCGCTCTCAATTTTTCAAGCCTATTAAAGGCATTACCTAGACTTCAGAATTCACTGCCATCAAGGCACAACTTACAAATATAAACAGGGGTATCTCGTACCCAATCTACTGGGCCTTCGTGGAAAAGAACAGATTAATTGAATAGCCCCACAATACCAAGATGAGTGGAGGCGTAACCTTGCACTCCTACATGAAGCTTGTTAAAACCTAAGTGGCGCTAGACCGATAAGCGGGGGCTATTCCCATGCTATGAAGGTGACGCGAATACAGAATAAATTTAACACATTAAGAAGGAATAGAAGAACGGTTACAAAAAAGTAGTCACCTCAAATTCAAGATGAAGGGGAGCTCGAGAGGGTAAGACACTCTCTATCCCCTATTTACAGTTAAAGTTATATGAAAAGACCGGAAAGATTTACATGTTTCAAAGGATAGTTTACATATTAAAGTTTTCGGACCTGCCCCGAGAGATAAACTGCTTAGCTGGCAAGAAATAAAGATGTTAAGCGGCCATTACCTTGTTGAAGAACTGCTGCCAGAAGAAAGGGCGCTTCCCGCCCCCTGCTACATATTCACACACAGAGCTAGATGTTGTTCGAGTGGCAAAGAGCCGAGAACATCAGCCGTTTTAAACCCTCGTGGAAGATTCGAGACCTTTCAAGAATAATACACACCCACTCAACTGTATTGGGTAGCTAAGAGTTACACATGGAAATTCGAAGAAGAAAGCTATGAATGGAGGAAAATTAATTACAGAAATTACTGATTGGCTAAATTCAAATCTGGAGGAAAGAAAGCTTAATATTGCCAACCCACAAATGAAAGAACAAAATTTAGTAAAGACAAAAGCTTTTGAATGCAAAATTTCTTGGAGAAAGTTCATTCCTTCGCACCAGGGTGCAGGAACCCTTTTTTTTTTTTTTTTTTTTGTCAGTGACATTTGTGAGAGAATGTCCACACTTCTTGATCCACCAAAAATAACGAAAACAAATCGAAATACACACAGTGGCATCTTCTGAGAAACAGTTGAATTAATTCAGTTGTTAAAGTTCAGAGTTCCTCCGGTAGAGAAGTACTTTATTGGCGGTACTATTATTATTATTATTATTATTATTATTATTATTATTATTATTATTATTATTATTATTATTATTATTATTATTATTATTATTATTATTATTGAATCGTCATGGAGGTATATTAGTGATTGAAGAATTTAATTTCAATATATTAGAATGATTCCGTATTGACGGTTTTCACTTTACAAAGGTAAAATTAAGTGTATCCTCCTAATTCAATACATCATATAATTCCATCATTAGATGAAAGCCATCTTCAGTGAAAAACGTGGAATTAAAGTAATTTACATAATACAAGCTAAAAATGTGCCAAAAATCATAATGAAGGAACAAATGAAAACACAACTAAAGAGAGACATGACGGAAATGAAACCTGCACAGAATATAATATTTTTTTCATCATATGAAGCAATAAACAACTCGCTGCGATAAAATTCAGTGGAAACAGAGGTTAATAAAAAACATAATTGAATCTAAAACTGTGTTAACCTAAGTAGAAGAGAAATTAAAGCAAATGAGACAGATGGAAACGAACAATAAGTGCACATAGCGAGGTTGCGGACCACTTAGTCTACAAAATTTTGGTGTAGGACAGTTCCTCACCCGTCTGAGCCACTCAGCCCGGCGACTTTAGGTTTATTATCCGATCACACTTGATCAACTCTTCTTCTCTTCTTAACTCGATAGTATTAAGCCTGTGATGACTTCCCTCATTTTTCTGACACCTACATTCTTCGAAGAACCGAATTTTTCCTTTTTTCCTTCTGATAAATATTCTTTTTCTCTGCTATTTGTTTACGTCGCACCGGCAAAGATAGATCTTATAGCGACGATGGGACAGGAAAGGCCTAGGAATGGGAAGAAAGTGGCCTTGGCCTTAATTAATGTTCAGCCCCAGCATTTGCCTGGTGTGAAAATGGGAAACCACGGAAAACCATATTCAGCGCTGCCGACAATGGGATTCGAACCTACTATATCCCGAATGCGAGCTCACAGCTGCACGCACCTAACCGGACGGCCAACTCGCCCGGTCTGATAAATGTTAACATGGGATGATTGCTTAGTTTGAACTTCCTCTTGAAAGTGCCACTATCACCTAGTTTCTACTCTCATCTATCAATATAGTGATTGGATATTTAGCAGCTTGATATCTGCAATGTGTTAGATTTATATTAGTGACAGCTGTTGATTCGTTCAGCGGAGAGTGCGGATATCGTACGTATTGATGGATATTAAACAGACAGGATGAAAGACATAAATGGTCAATCAAAGTAATTACATTATAATGAATTATTGTTCTCCTGGTTTGTTATTATCTCCGTTGAACTGTGATGACCTTACCGCAAAGAGAATGAGGCATTGTAATTCCTACTCGAGCGAAGGACTTGTAACTCTTCTTTTTAGTTCATTACCTGATTCTTCTCATGACACGACAGTTACTACCAGGACCTTTTAATTCACTGGAGTAGATTAAACTGTATAATATCCTGACCTGGCAAACTGGAGTGCTGTATTTTTCATGCGATGTACGAGGCTAGAATCTTGATACTGACTAATAATCTTAGTAGTTTTAAACACTTCTAACTACTTGAACGATGTTTGTAGACATCAAGGTGCCAGAAAGGTTGTCCCTCCAGGATTCTCTTTCGGTAAATCTGCTGATATGAGGCTGAAGTGTTTGAGCACCTATAAATACCACCAGAATGAGACAGAATGATTTCACAGGGGTACTTCTTTTAAAAAATTATTATTATTATTATTATTATTATTATTATTATTATTATTATTATTACATGACAGCGTTAGAAATTTTAAAGCTTCCTTAGAATCGCTCTTTTGTACTGAAATCTAAATACTATGTTTTCTCATTTCGAAGTTTCAGAAAGTAAAACTCGGACTTCCAAGAGCAATATTTCATTATTTAGTTGTTGTTGTTGTTGTTGTTGTTGTTGTTGTTGTTGTTGTTGTTGTTGTTGTTTGAGTCATCAGTCCATAGACTGGTTTGACGCAGTTCTCCACGCCACCCTATCCTGTGCTAACCTTTTCATTTCTACGTAACTATTGCATCCTACATCTGCTCCAATCTGCTTGTGATATTCACACCTTGGCCTACCCCTACCGTTCCTACCACCTACACTTCCTTCAAAAACCAACTGAACAAGTCCTGGGTGTCTTAAAATGTGTCCTCTCATTCTATCTCTTCTTCTTGTCAAATTTAGCCAAATCGATCTCCTCTCACCAATTCGATTCAGTATCCCTTCATTCGTGATTCGATCTATCCATCTCACCTTCAGCATTCTTCTATAACACCACATTTCAAAAGATTGTACTCTCTTTCTTTCTGAGCTAGTAATCATTCATGTTTCACTTCCATACAATGCCGCGCTCCACACGAAAGTCTTCAAAAACATTTTTCTAATTCCTATATCAATGTTTGAAATGAGAAAATTTCTTTTCTTAAGAAAGCTCTTCCTTGCTTGTGCTAGTCTGCAATTTATGTCCTCCTTACTTCTGTCATCGTTAGTTATTTTACTACCCAAGTAACAATATTCATCTACTTCCTTTAAGACTTCATTTCCTAATCTAATATTTCCTGCATCACCTGTCTTCATTCGACTGCACTCCATTACTTTTGTTTTGGACTTATTAATTTTCATCTTGTACTCCTTATCCAAGACTTCGTCCATACCATTCAGCAACTTCTCGAGTTTTTCTGCAGTCTCAGATAAAACAACAATATCATCGGCAAATCTCAAGGTTTTGATTTCCTCTCCTTCCCTTTCCAAATTCCTCTTTGATTTTCTTCATAGCCTGTTCTATGTAAACACTGAAAAGGAGGTGGGAAAAACTGCAGCCTTGCCTCACTCCTTTCTGGATTGCTGCTTTTATTTCAAACCCCTCGATTCTTATCACTGCGGACTGATTTTTATACAGGTTGTAGATAATTCTTCGTTCTCGGTATCTGATCCCAATCATTTTCAGAATCTTAAATAGCTTGGTCCAATCAACATTATCGAATGTCTTTTCTAGATCTACGAATGCCATGTACGTTGGCGTGTCTTTCTTGATTCGATCCTCTAAGATCAGACGTAAAGTCAGGATTGCTTCACGTGTTCCTACATTTCTTCTGATGCCAAATTGATCTTCTTGTATCTCAGGTTCAACTTGTTTTTCCATTCTTCTGTAAATAATACGTGTTAAAATTTTGCAGGCATGAAATACTAAACTAATGGTGCGGTGGTTTTCACACCTGTCAGCACCGGCTTTCTTGGGAATAGGTATAACAACATTCTGCCGAAAATCAGATGGGAATTCTCCTGTCTCATGCATCTTGCACACTAAATGAAATAAACTTGCCATGCTGGTTTCTTCTAAGGCAGTCAGTAATTCAGAGGGAATGTCATCAATTCCAGGTGCCTTGTTCCTATTTAGGTCACTCACAGCTTTGTTAAACTCTGACCTCAAAATTGGGTCTCCCATTTCATCACCATCAACAGCCTCTTCATGTTCCAGAACCAAATTATCTACATCTTTACCTTGATACAACTGTTGAATATGCTGCTGCCATCTTTCTGCTTTGTCTTCTTTCCGTAGAAGTGGCTTTCCATCTGAGCTCTTAATATTCATACACCTAGATTTCCTTTCTCCAAAGGTTTCCTTGATTTTCCTGTATGCAGCATCTGCCTTTCCCAGGACCATACAACCTTAGACATCCTTGCACTTCTCCTTCAGCCATTCTTCCTTAGCTACCTTGCACTTTCTATCCACTTGATTCTTTAATCGCCTGTATTCTTTTCTGCCATATTCATTTCTAGCATTCTTGTATTTTCGTCGTTCATCAATCAGGCCTAGTATCTCCTGAGTTATCCACTTGTTCTTAGTTGATCTTTTCTTCCTTCCTAATATTTCTTCAGCAGCCCTACTGACTTCGTTTTTCATGACAATCCACTCTTCCTCTATTGTGTTTCCTTCAGCCTTTTCATTTACCCCTTGTGCAACATGTTCCTTGAAACAATCCCTCACACTCTTTTCTTTCAACTTGTCTAGATCCCATCTTTTTGCATTCTTTCCTTTCTTCTTCAACTTCAGATGGCATTTCATGACCAACAAGTTGTAGTCAGAGTCCACGTCTGCTCCTGGGAAAGTTTTGCAATCCAACACCTGGTTTCTGAATCTCTGCCTAGTCATAATGAAGTCAATTTGATACCTTCCAGTGTCTCCAGGTCTCGTCCACGTATACAGCCGTCGTTTGTGGTGTTTGAACCAAGTATTGGCAAGGACTAAATTATGATCAGTGCAGAATTCAACCAGCCGACTTCCTCTTTCGTTCCTTTGTCCCAATCCAAATTCTCCTACTCTATTACCTTCTCTTCCTTGGCCTACCACACTATTCCAGTCTCCCATCGCAATTAGATTCTCGTAACCTTTTACATACTACGTATTGTATTAACTCTTCTATCTCTTCATATATTCTTTCGATTTCCTCATCATCCGCTGAACTAGTAGGCATATAGACCTGCACTATTGTGGTGGGCATTGTTTTGGTGTATATCTTGACGGCAATAATTCTTTCACTATGCTGGTCGTAGTAGCTTACCCGCTGCCCTATTTTCTTATTCATTATTAAAACAACTCCTGCATTTCCTCTGTTTGATTTTGTGTTGATAATTCGGTAGTCACCTGACCAAAAATCCTGTTCCTCCTGCCAACGTACTTCACTTATACCAACTACATCTAACTTTAGTCTATCCATCTCCCTTTTCAGATTCTCTAATCTACCACAACGATTCAAACTTCTAACATTCCACGCTCCGACTCGCAGAATGTCAGTATCCATCTTCCTGATGATCGCCCCCCCTCGTGTAGTCCCCACCCGGAGATCCGAATGGGGGACTAGTTTACCTCCGGAATATTTTACCCGGAAGGAAGCCATCATCAGTACATCATTCATACAGAGAGAGCTGCATGTCCTCGGGAGATAGTTACGGCTGTAGTTTCCCGTTGCTTTCAGCCGTGTAGCTAAGCCATGTTGAGTATTATTACAAGGCCGTATCAGTCATTCATCTAGACTGCCGCCCTTGCAACTACCGAAAGGCTGCTACCCCCCTTTCGATGAACCACTCGTTAGTCTGGTCTCTCAACAGATACCCATCCGATATTGTTGCACCTGCGGCTCGGCTATCTGCTTCATTGGGACACGCAAGCCTCCCCACCGCGGCAAGGTCACATGGTTCGCAGGGGAGGATTATTTAGTCAAGAATGGGGTAATAAGTAACGAGCAGTGTAATGGGATACCGGTGGTTAACGAAATGTAAAGGCTGGATGATTTCACCCATTTGTCATCAACCGCATATGGTGCATGTACGTACTGACCCGCACCACATATGTTATTAAAAAGTTGAATACAGTAGCCCACTAGAAAAAAGATTTTCTCCGTGTGTTGCGGGTCAGTATTTGCATTCATCTCAGTGGCTGAATGTTCGCTACATTAGCCTCTCCACTAGGGGAAATAGGCCTACCTGTAATTGTTAAGGATGTATTCTTGTAGATATACGTTAATAAATAAGATTATAAAATAATAAATAATAAATAATAAATATTATTATTATTATTATTATTATTATTATTATTATTATTATTATTATTATTATTATTATTATTATTATTATTATTATTATTATTATTATTATCATAATTCAAGTCCGACTCGTTGGCTGAATGGTCAGCGTACTGGCCTTCAGTTCAAAGGGTCCCGGGTGTGATTCTCGGCCGGGTCAGCGATTTTAATCGCTTATGCTTAATGCTTCTGGTTCGCGGACTGGGTGTGTGTCCGACCGGTCTTCAGACAACATACCACACTACCAACCACCACAGAAAAACGCAATAGTGCTTACATCCCTCCATATAGGGTTAGCGTCAGGAAGGACATCCGGCCATGAAACGGCCAAATCCACATGTGCGATGCAGTTCACACCCACGACCTAACAGGTGTTGGGAAAAGCGGTAGGAAAAGAAGATCATCAGCTTAATGGTTCGGTCAGTTTCCGCTTCGAACGCTAGCGTTGTGCCAAGTCCTGGGGGCCATCTGGTGATGAATGAACGTACCATTTCCACTTCTATTATAACGTTCCAAATTCAAAAGTGTCATTGTTTAAGAAGCCTTTCTCGTGGACAGTCGAGAATTGTTCTGAGGACGCAGAGCACAGTTTTCTGCGAAACGTTAAGAATTTCACCTTATTTCCTTGACACGGCACAAGCCCAAAAGCCTATAAAATGTCATGTCTATAAGTACGGGCCGTGAAAGCATTAATGGCAACATCATAATTCAAGTCAGGTGTTGGCTCTGATATTAGCAACACTGTTGTTGTCATGCACGCTAGTGTAAACCGGCGGCTTGACCCAGCCTAAGACAATCCATATACCTCCTCGTAGACTGTGTATTGCTTTCCTCTAAGGGCTTCACCAATCATACATCTTATACGATGATGTCTTGAATTCAGTAGTGTGTCATTAAATGAACAGGAACCCAAGACATGACCAAGTGTTTCAATCTGACGGTGGTATCATTGAATTTTCAGTCCGCAGACTGGTCTCGTGTCACAAAATGAAGCCAAGCTATACGGTTGTTTGCAGCCCTTTCCATTGCTACGCAGTTTTGTCATTCCGTTATCTTCCTGGCAGTACTAAGTAGTTTACCATCAAAGACTTCTCAAACAGTTAATATTAATCCACAGCAATAAAATCGATTATTCTCAGACTACGCTGTGATCAATGAAAATAAATTTTGCTCAAGCTGAAGTTACTGGCGTTTAAAATGGCTACGCTGTGTTGTCTTTTCAGTATGTTAAAAGACTATTGAGAGATGTACTTTCAGCGAGAATATTACGACTGTCAGAGTTATTATTATATATTTTACTGTATTTTTCTCTTCACTTACTTCTTTTGAAGGATCTGCTTTTACTCAGTAAGAAATCGTACCACATTACCTTCGTAAGGCGGATCTGTTCACACTCTCTATTAGCTACAACTGAGGAAATATTGTTGCCCCTTCGCCCAGATAACCACGCCATTTACTTCTAGGAAGAACTCCCAGGGATAAGAGTCAGTCGTTACTTCAAATCAGGTACCGCTTCGGTTTTTATCTGAATTTGATAACTATAAATACTTCAGATTGTCTTGAGATAGATAATTCAACTTGCACTCAATTGTCTCACGAGCCTTAGGGCACCCCGTTTAAGTCCTTCCGTCACACTTTCAATATGTAGCCGTAGATAGCAGTCGCAACTGAAATTTTCGGGACCAGAACCTCAAAATAAATCCGCAGTTCATAATGGGCTATTATTATTATTATTATTATTATTATTATTATTATTATTATTATTATTATTATTATTATTATTATTATTATTATTATTAACAATAGTCCCATCACTGTGCATTTGACAAGAATATTGAGATAAATGCCTTTTGTAATACCTTAACATTATTTTACAGCCTCCTTATCTTCTATTGCGACTTACATCGTAATAAACTGTGTGGTAGTTGAGGAACTGTGCTGCTCACAATAAGACAGCGGTGTGAACGCACTCAACTTGTCAGATCGGCTGTCTGAACTTCTCACACCTTGCGCTAGTTGTGCTGAGTGATGGATGACGAGAGTTCAGAGATTAACGTAGAAAGAAATAAAAGAAATAAAGGACGAGATGGCAGCAGAAGGTAGCAACAGCGTGTAATTAGCGTGGACATGAGTCCAACACCTGGCTGGCTGGGGCTTCCGACAAGTCTCCGCACTGGATACCATCTTGTTCTTTGTTTTGTTCTTTATCCAAGCCTTTTGGTTGCAGTAGTGTCCAATGTGCATTATTGCACATCACTTCCCGGATCGTAAGAACAGGAAAAAATCTCAATATTCCTATCAGTCGTGCCTAAAAGGTGTACCATGTCTATCTGTCAAGTCATCAGCCCAGGCGTTGGCTGGATCCCCAAATAATACCACCAAAACTGCGAAATCCGATGGTGCTGCTATAATGGGGCGTACTAGGCATGTTGGGAAACGAGGTAATTTGCAGTTGCTTTCCTTATTGTGCGAGAAAATGCAATTGCTCCACGACCGACCCTTTGAGTCGCACCTTTCACAGCATCCAGAAGCACTAGTTGTGCTCTGAATGCCATTCTCAGCACCATCCATTCCTTTGCATTTTCTGTACTGTCATAGTGATGAATGAGACTTAGACTTCAGTGGTAGCCACATTTTGCACTGGCCTCCATCAAGTGACAGAAGAAAACGTGTTTCACCCACCAAGAAATAGTAACAGATGGTGTATCAAGAGAAGTTTAGTATAAAACTTCAGGAAAATATGTTCCCAAGTCGTTATTGTATACATAGACAGTTATTTAAAACTTGCCAACCGTCGATGAGTCCTCTATAGCAATCAAACGTAATGTAGAATAATCCTTTTTTACAACTTTCTCTCTTTCTTCAATAGTTTAGAATAGATTACACTCCTCTCTCAATCATGGATAACTAGTAACTCAGGAACAAAACATTAATTTATACAGTGAAACTTGTTTACAACGGAACCTGCCCATAGCGGAAACCAGGGCGTTAACGGAAATATTCCATGGTTCCATGAGATTAATACTAAAATATAAGGCGTGATCAAAAGGTTTCCGTTTGATGGCGTTGATGCAGTGGACATGCAACGTAGCGCGACTCCGACGCGGGTTTGTTAGCACGGACATGTACGCAAAGGGGTTAGTGTGGCCACGTGAACTATGGCGATGTCATTAGCAAATGCGTCTAAACATAACCAACGTGCTGTAATTATGTTCTTGGCTGCCGAAGGACAAACACCGGTGGATATCCATCGGAGAATGAAGACTGTGTATGGGGCAGAATACCTGTCGAAAACCACCGTGGTGGAATGTGCACCAAGTTCCATGTGGGTTGCGTTTCCACACAAGACGCCGCGCGATGAGGGAGTAGGGTTGCCATAAGGTTCAGGATGAAATTCGGGACACCAACATCGACAAGTTCCAAGCATAGGCGCCGACTCCACGAGAGCACTTGCCCCCATACATGGTGTTGTACGAGGATGCAATCGTGTTTTGCTCCCGTAAGAATATCTGATATTTTCATCCTTGCCCTGTGCTCAAGACCAAAAGTCGGCGCCTATGGTTCCAACGAGTGTATATGGTTAATTCCGTTACCAAAATACACACTTGTTATATGATGTTAATGTTAAGAATCAAATAAAGAAATAAGAAATCATACGGTACTTTATGTAAAAAAAACCTACCGTACTTTACAGACCACTCCAAAATTATATAATATTCAATGTTTTTTGCATAGATTTTTAAGTAACATGGAATTAATCATTTCTCAACAACACGAATAAATGAAAACTAAAAACAGTATTTATTTACCTTTAATTAAAGATATTTATGACACAGAAGTGCCCTGATGCTGATGCCAATCATATTTTTATGAACGTGACTCACGTTTTAGCAACTCATCAACGTTTTAAACTTAATCATGAAGCACCTGACAAGATATTTCTTTAAAATTGTATTGCAGCAATAATATTGATTTAAGAGATTCTACTATGTCTATTTCTGTCATCTGTCCATTGTGAATTCATTAAATAAAAAATATATTTCCACACATGCATTATGGCCAGGTAAACAGAAATAGGACTGAGCCTTTTTAAGCAATTCAGAATATTGCTCACTGAATTTACAATGCTTTAAAAACTAAACACGTTTATTACTAGTTAACATGGATACAAAATAATTTTCATCATTATTCAACACGCTGCTCCCGTTCAAGCCTGTTTCAATGACAACGTCAGGTAATGACGTCGGATTCTGCTTCAGAATGACCAACCAATAAAACTCCATTCCCTTTCAAAAACTTTTGTGCAAAATTTTAAATAATTTGCTCTGATTTTTAAAATTCAGGACATTTAGGGACTTTTAAAAATTCAGTCAGGACGTCGGGACACATGCTCAAATTCAGGACAATCCCGCTTTTTCAGGACGTGTGGCAACCCTATGTGGGAGGCTAGCCTCGTCCATTACGAACAACAAGAAGCGGGTGGTGGATGAGGCGATTAGGGTGGACTGGCGCGTAACCATTCGTGCAATGGATCTCAACTTCAGCTTTGGTAGTGTCGACGCTTCTTGTCGGACGATGATGTGCAGGCGTACTAGGCAAGATGAGGAGTGAGGTAGCATTGCTTTCCCCACCGGGCCAGAAAGTGCTGCTGCAGCACGACTAACCCTATGAGCAACACCTTGCATAACAATCAAACGCACTAGTCGTACTCCGATTGTCATTACCTAGCACCACCCATACCCCAGCAGCTTTCATATAATCACAGCCATGGATGAGACTGGGACTTCGGTGGAAGCTACACTTTACTCTGGCCTGTGCCAAGTGATGGATGCAAAAGTACTGCATCCATCAAGAAATGACAGCAGGCAAATTGTTGCGAGAAATGTAACTTCCTTGAGAACATGAAAAGCATTGAAAAATGAATGTATTGTTGTATCTTACTTGTGTAACGGTTAATAGAGCGTACAGTAGTGCGTTATTTATCGTAAGAAGTCCACAATATAGGGAGCAAGTGGTTAAGGAGTTTGGATCACGTAACTATCGAACTATATCGTCGATGGCCCTGAAGATGGTTTCCCGTGGTTTCCAAATTTCTCACCAGGAAAATGTGCCTTAACTAAGACAAGGTCGTTCCGTTCCCACTCCTAGCCTTTTCATTTCGCATCGTCGTCAAAAAACATATTTGTGTTGGTGTGACGTAAAGCAGATTGTAAACAAATAAAAAAAGTTCCACAATGCAGTAAAAACTAGAAATCAACTCAGACTGCTGTGCAGAACCCCATTACTCATTTCCAGGACTGCAGCATACCTTATTCACGTTTACCTGTTCTCAACGGAAACCTGTGCGCACGTGGTACCATGAGATTTCGCACCGGACGATTTCGCCGTGCGGTTACGGGCGCACAGCAGTGATCTTGCACCCGGGAGATATTAGGTTCGAACCGCACTGTAGGCAGCCCTGACGATGATTTTCCGTGGTTTCCCATTTTCACACCAGGAAAATGCTGGGGCTGTACCTTAATTAAGGCCACGACCGCTTCCTTCCCATTCCTAGGCTCTTCCTATCCCATCGTCGCCATAAGACCTGTCTGTGTCGGTGCGACGTAAAACAAATAGAAAAAAAAAGATTTCGTTGCGAAGAGGTTTCACTATAGTAATCTTTAGTCAACTGATGTCTACGGATAGTTATTATTAATTCAAAATAGAATAGTCTTGCAAACAACAAAAGGTTATAAAAACACTTGACATATATACAGTATGTATAACCGGAGGTCCAGCATTGTGATCTTTGGTTCAGATGGTCCTAGGTTTGATTACCGTACAGGTTTCAGACTTAGGTCACGTCTGCTAAATTCCTATAAGTCGATGACTGTGTGTTTACGTTTGTCTTAATATCTCCTCGTGGTCTACACGCAACACACCACATTACAAAGCAACACAGAAGTACGCAATAGTGAAAACATAGCTCCGCAGAGAATTCTCGTCAGGAAAGACATACAGGTGAAAACTGGACTTGTTCGACATTCCTCCACGGCTATGGGAATAAGTGGCGCAAAACAAAGATATAGAGATG
Organism: Anabrus simplex; assembly: GCF_040414725.1. Lineage (NCBI taxonomy): Eukaryota > Metazoa > Arthropoda > Insecta > Orthoptera > Tettigoniidae > Anabrus > Anabrus simplex. The sequence goes on along the minus strand of NC_090270.1, from coordinate 143,593,227 downwards.
GTACACAGTGTTCAGAGTGTGACATATTCTCACGTATACCCTAGATCAAATTCATTACACTCATTTATTTGTCTGTCTCAGACTCATCCTTGACTTTGATAATATGAAAGCAGTGTTATAAACGTTGCTAGTAAAATTTTCCTTCTTCACTGGATCACTACATAGCCTCCGTGGCTCAAGCGGCAGCGCACCTGCTTCTTACGTTGGGTTCCGTGGTTCAAATCCCGGTCACTCCGTATGAGATTTGTGCAGGACAAAGCGGAGGCAGGATTGGCTTTTCCCCGAGTACTCCGGTTTTCCTTGTCATTTTTCATTCTAGCAACACTCCTCAATATATGTTCATTTACTCTGTCAGTCATCCATCATTGCCCCAGAAGAGTGTGACAGGCTTCGGCACAATTCTTATCCTTGCCGCTAGATGGGGCTTCATTCCGTTCCTAACTCGGTCGATTGACTGGACACAGGCTGAAGATTTTTTCAGTGTTACTCCGCTTCTGAGCTTCTGTGTTTTTGTTTGTTTGTTTTGTTTTATGATTGATAAAGGTAAAATATTTTGTGCCGGGCTGAATGGCTCAGACAGTTGAGGCGCTGGTATTCTGACACTAACTTGGCAGGTTCGATCCCGGCTCAGCCCGGTGGTATGGGCCTATGAAGGTGCTCAAATACGTCAGCCTCGATTCTGTTAGATTTACTGGCACGTGAATGAGCTCCTGTGGGACTAAATTCCGGAATATCGGTGTCTCCGAAGACCGTAAAATTAGTTAGTGGAAAAATAACATTATTAAATATTTTTTGAATGTTTTCGTCACATTACTTTATCCAAACATTTTAAAATCCGGCTCCAATATTGGATATTCCACTGTGAAGCCAAACTCAAAATCATCAGTAGTAACTGTATCTAAGTACCTTACAATGAGGCACTCGTATTTGGAGTACATGACATCCAATTTCTTACAGAGAAGCTGATGACAATAAGAATATTTGTCAACCAATATCTGATTTCTCACATGTCTATGGTACTCCTTGGCATCGTAACAGTCTGCACGTTCTGAAGGAAGGATTTAAAAGTAAATACATTACTGTTTTTAATGCAAATAACTCATAAACTGAACGTCGAAATAAACTCACCAAAACGCTACGGAAGCGAGATTCTACCCGTGGATCACGAACTTGTGAAGCAGAGAACTTAGACGTGTCCTTGCGCGCATGTTGTGCGAATGAATGTGTTGCGTGCTGATCCTGTGAAGCACTCTCGAAATATTAACATTTTCTCAGAACTGGGTGGGAGTTGTTTTTTGAATCGGTGAACGTTTTCGCCAAAGCCTGCACGCATACTGAAATACCATCAGATCGGGGAGGGGGGAGGTGGGGGGGGGGGGGGATTCTGTCAAAGTATCCTCGGGTTCCTTTGTTCTGTATGTATACGACGTTGCGTTGTCGCCGACAGCAGGGCGGATTTGCTTGGACTTGATAGTCATTTAAACGGTGAAAAATGTTCGTTTTTCTTTACAGAAAGCGTAGCAACTGAGATGTAATAGTTCATCCACGCCTACGTAGGGGGTAGCGTGTTGCTCTGAGACACCAGAGGGCAGTAAATGGCAACTTACTTTGTTTCCCGATAAAGTAATTTCACAGTCTCGGCTACACCTTGTGGGATGTTAATGACTTAATTAGACCTATGGTTTGCGACTATATCATGGGGACTAATTAAATGTGAACTTAGCAATCATTTTATAACTTCAACGATACGATCTACAGAAGAAATTATTAATAAAAAAGGATGAAATGAAATCTTAATTAAAGTTATAAAGAAATGTATCAATGGTATTCATCTTATATCATCTTCACAACTGAAGAACATGAGCAATGCAGTTCAACACCCGATCGGATTTGAATTCTGACCACTACTAGTTGTGACTATTACTCTAAGGAGAGAAGAACGACTGCATAACCATATTGTCTTAACTCAGAAGGCATTTGGAACGAAGTGACACATAATAACGTATCTGACGTTGTAAGCCACAATGACCATCAGTTTCACGGGGAAAGGATTTTGCCGGAACTCCTGTTTTCGTGGTAAAAAAAATGAAATGGCGTATGGCTTTTAGTGCCGGAAGTGTCCGAGGACATGTTCGGCTCGCCAGGTGCAGATCTTTTGATTTGACACCCGTAGGTGACCTGCGCGTCGTGATGAGGATGAAATTATGATGAAGACGACACATACACCCAGCCCCCGTGCCAGCGAAATTAACCAATTAAGGTTAAAATTCCCGACCCTGCCGGGAATCGAACCCGGGACCCCTGTGACCAAAGGCCAGCACGCTAACCATTTAGCCATGGAGCCAGACGTTTTCGTGGTGATCCTGGTTGTCGCCATCTGCATACTGGCGTTTGAGCTCTGGTACATAAGCTCTGTCCCCCAGATACAATACTCTCATCGATTCTGCACGGAACTTGACTTTCTAACTGCAATCCCATTGCCGTGAGCGTGGTACCTGTCCAACGCACCGCCATCTCGCTTTCTGTCCATGCTTTTTAGGACGATGTCCGGCTCTGTGGCTAAATGGTTAGCGTGCTGGTCTTTGGTCACAGGGGTCCCGGATTCGATTCCCGGCAGGGTCGGGAGTTTTAACCATACTTGTTTAATTTCTCTGGCTTGGGGCTGGATGTATGTGTCACCTTCATCATCGTTTCATTCTCATAAAGACGTGCAGGTCGCCTACCAGCGTCAAACCAAAAGATCTGCATCTGGCGAGCCGAACTTGTCCTCGGCACTCCTGGTACTAAAATCCATACGCCATTTCATTTCATATGACTATGATCTTTGTATGGCAGGACCGATTATGAGGAAAAAGAATAGTCATGACTTATGCCCCGACCCTCGTACAAATACCCAGCCCCCGAGCTATAGGAATTAACCATTCGCTGTTAAAATCCCCCTGCAAGGCATTATTATTATTATTATTATTATTATTATTATTATTATTATTATTATTATTATTATTATTATTATTATTATTATCCAATTGGCTTTACGTCGCACCAACACAGAAAGGTCTTATGGTGACGATGGCATAGGAAATGGCGAGGAGTGGTAAAAATGGGAAACCACAGAAAACCATCTTCAGGAATGCCGACAGTGGGGTTCAATCTCACTATCTCCCAAATGCTGACGGCTACGTGACCCAAAACCGCTCAGCCACTTGCTCGATGTACCCCTTGTTGACGTGTAATTTTTAAAGAGCAAGCTTCGCACACTCTGGTATCCAGTTTGAATTAGCAGGACGTACCAAGAAACGACAAAATACCCAGCTGAACAGCACTCTCTGAAACGCGTATTTTAACACATAAAAATGTATTACCTTGAAAAAAAGCTTGTCTCGAATACCCATGCGTAGATACAGGATGATTACTGTATTAAAGCCCTAAGTAAAGGAACTGACAGTAAATGCAGGACGAATATATATAGTTTCTTATCAGAGGACAGTTTTGGGGGGATTGATTGATTGATTGATTGATTGATTGATTGGTTGATTGATTGATTGATTGATTGATTGATTGATTGATTGATTGATTGATTGATTGATTGATTGATTGATTGATTGATTGATTGATTGATTGGTTGGTTGGTTGGTTGGTTGGTTGGTTGGTTGGTTGGTTGGTTGGTTGGTTGGTTGGTTGGTTGGTTGGTTGGTTGGTTGGTTTATTTATTTATTTATTTATTTATTTATTTATTTATTTATTTATTTATTTATTTATTTATTTATTTTAGTACCAGGAGTGCCCGAGGACATATTCGGCTCTCGCATGGTGCTGGCCTTTCTTTTCAGCGCGTCTGGGTGTGAAATGATAATGAGGTAAGGAGAGGATGAAAGCCACTGTCAGCAACTAGCCTATTCTTGTCGAATAATGCCAGAAGGTATTCTCAAAGCTTAACGTCCCAATCCGACGGACGAATCACCACCAACAGCGTCATATGCTCTCACTCAATATGAACACAGCAGAGAGGTTTAGGATTGAATCCAGGTTTTTGGCGAGCTGTTTAGTGATTTAGAAACTGTATACCACCACCTCTCCTTCTTTGCCGGCAACATTGTGCTAGTGAAATTTTTTCCACCAACGAGCGGAACTCGAACAGCCTAAGCACAGTTCCAGACCACAAATTGCATTAATAATAATAATAATAATAATAATAATAATAATAATAATAATAATAATAATAATAATAATAATAATAGATATTCGTTGCAACCACTCACTTCTTTCATTGGCATACTAATAATACCACCGAGCTTGATAGCTGCAGTCGCTTAACTGCGGCCAGTATCCAGTATTCGGGAGATAGTAGGTTCGAACCCCACTGTCGGCAGCCCTGAAAATGGTTTTCCGTGGTTTCCCATTTTAACACCAGGCAAATGCTGGGGCTGTACCTTAATTAAGGCCACGGCCGCTTCCTTCCCGTTCCTAGCCCTTCCCTGTCCCATCGTCGCCATAAGACCTATCTGTGTCGGTGCGACGTAAAGCAACTAGGAAAAAAACCGGGTGAGTTGGCCACGCGGTTAGGGGCGCGCGCCTTTGAGCTTGCATCCGGGAGATAGTGGGTTCGAATCCAACTGTCGGCAGCCCTGAATATAGTTTTTCGTGGTTTCCCACTCTCACACTAGGCAAATGCTGGGGCTGTACCTTAATTAAGGCCACGGCCGCTTCCTTCCAACTCCTCGGCCTTTCCTATCCCATCGTCGCCATAAGACCTATCTGTGTCGGTGCGACGTAAAGCCTCTAGCAAAAGAAGAAAATAATAATAATAATAATAATAATAATAATAATAATAATAATAATAATAATAATAATAATAATAATAATAATAATAATAATAATAATAATAATAATAACCTATTAATAATACAACTCTCACTAATCCACCATAAACAACTACCCCTCTATGCTATACAATAAAATGTATAATCTTCTAAATGGTAAGATTATCTCAAACTAAATTATTAAACATTTTCAATAAGAACATTATTTTTAAAAATATGGTTAGGTTATATAAAATATCCCAATGTACCAGTTAATGTTAATACTACTAGAACAAAATTTACACATGAGACTATTTTGAAAATTGTATCTGTTTTATGTATCTCACGTCAACCCTAATCTCTTGTTCGCAATCTGGACAGGGTATATTTAGTTGTTCGGAATCTGGACGGTTTTCGCCTTGTTCGTAATCTGGACTGTTCACAATCAAGACACAAACCTTTCGATTTGACCCCCGTAGACAACCTGCGCTTCGTGATGAGGATGAAAATATGATGATGAAGATGGCACATACACCCAGCCCCATGCCAGTGAAATTAACCAATTAAGGTTAAAATTCCCGACCCTGCCGGGAATCGAACCCGGGACCCTTGTGACCAAAGGCCAGAACGCTAAGCATTTAGTCATGGAGCCAAACCGCGCTATGTATTGAACCCTTGGGCCACAGTATATGATGAACATAATTACCACGGTCACTGGGACTGCCACCTATTCGCCTAGCGAAAACAAAAAATTGTGAATGTAATACTAATATCGGTCCTTTTGGACACTTTTTCTCTCACCTCTTCTGACCCTAATACCAATGGAGGCTGAACTTGAACTTAAACGACATCCAGAGTGTCACAGTTCATCTCAGCGACCCCGAAAACTGTGGATTCAACACTTATATAGGTCGCTTTCGATTATTTTTACATGTCACTCCCTCCCCTCTCCACCTCTAGGGGAGATAGGTGTGTCTTAATCCCACGGTATTTCTCTCGACATAGTATTAAGTCGTATGTGTACCAAGTTTGGTCAAAACTGCAGGCTTGCCTATTGTCGCCGTCATTTAATAATTTAGCCTCGCCGATATCATTACGTAAAGATATTGCTCCTAAACTGTATGCAACCCGCTTAGTGACGTGTATATTGCGAGGTAGGGTAAGCCTTCGCCTGCAATTACTGGAGTTATCATTTAATAATTTGATTTGACTGAACTTTGAGACCTATCAGTGCCTCATGATTCACAGACAGGTAGTTACGGAGAGAATAACACAAAAATAAAGCAAATCAGTCCAATAGAACGGCCTGGCGGATTGGAAAAAGCTGTTTTAGTAAACTTTTTAATAGATAATAATAATAATAATAATAATAATAATAATAATAATAATAATAATAATAATAATAATAATAATAATAATAATAATTGTACGTCACTTCTCAGTTCGTAAGAACGAAATAGAAACAGAGAGATCTCAATATGAAGCATAGCAACTGAGACGTAATAGTTCAACCACGCCTACATAGTGGGTAGGGTGTTCAGCAAAAATAAGATACTCATAGTTTTTACACATAACATCCGATTTCCCATAGAGACGCAGATGACAATCAAAACATTAATCAGCCAATATCCGAGACGTAGTGTTTGCAGTGCACTCTCTTTTCTAGTACAGGCTATAACAAATGTGTTACTTTCATTGACCTGTTTCAGTTATATTCTTGGCTTTGGCAAATGAAAGTGACCGAGGTATGAGCGATGCTAGTAATTCATTCGTTACGCAGCCAGTTTCTGTTATGCATGGTGTGAAAATTTCACTCATAGGGTTGGTTGGTGCGTGCACTTCAATGGTTTTGGCAGACTGATGTGTAATAGCAACTTCTAGCTCGGTGAGGAGGCAACGGGGAACTGTCTCACTGCTCATTTCCCGAGTACACTTCTTCAGAGATGTTTAGGCCATCTGTGACAGCTGATGGAATAGCTGTTGAGTACAACATGCACAGACCAGAAAGACTTAATGCATTAATGACCAATGCCACCGATGGTTTAAAATAGTTGGTAAAAATATCTCTGTGACTAGCTCCCTCTATAGATTAGTGGTAAAGTTGCGGCCTCCGAATGCCGAGATGACGGGTTCAGCTCCAGCAAGGGTGGCCGGATTATGGAAGGGTGGAAGCAAGTCCATTTGGCACTCCATCTCATACGATGACAGCAAGTAGATGTGTGATGCCACAGCAGGTACTTGTCTGTTAGGTCATCAACCCAGAGACTGTTTGTATCCTCAAATAGCACCACCAAAAGTTATGCAGTTACGGGAAAACCGCAATAACTTGGCGGCGCCAAAATGAGCCGTACAAGTTAAGATGAGGTGTGAGGTAGGTTGCCATTGTTTCCTTACTGGGTCAGAAAGTACTATTGCAACACGACTGGCCCTATGAGCAACACCTTTCATAACAATCAGACGCATTATACCTGCTCTGAATGTCGTTACTCAGCAGCTTCCCTATTGTCACAGCCATGGATGAAACAGACTTCGGTGGAAGCTATATTTTGCTCTGGCCTATACCAAGGGACAGATGCAAAAATACTGCATCCATTAAGAAATGGCAGTATATGGCGTTAGGTGCCTTCCTCAAAAATAAAAAATAAAATAATAATAATAATAATAATAATAATAATAATTGGGCGAATACGAGAGAGCAAGTCGGAGTGCTCTGATAAACTTCCACGAAAGACTCACACTTTCATTGGCACATTCAACATTCAGACACTGATTCAAACAGGAAAACTGCACAATCTCACAACAGAACTTACAAAGCAGAAAATCCAAATTCTGGCCCTGCAAGAAACACGCTTCACCGATTCAGAAACGATGGATTACAATAATTATAGGATCTTCAAAAGTGGAACAAACAAGAAAATTGGTAAAGGAGCAGCATTGTTAGGAATGGCCTTCTGTGTAGACAAAAAAGTTTTGGATTCAGTAATAGAGGTGAAACCCATCAACAATAGGCTTATGACCTTAAGAATCAGGCATACAAACAAAAAATACACCTTTATTAATGTGCATGCACCAACAAACGGAGACAATAAAAAGGAGCCTGAAAAAACAGAAAGATTCTGGGAAGAACTTGAAACAGAAATGGCCAAAATCCCTAAAAATGATGTGAAAATTCTACTCGGTGATTTCAATGCACAGCTTGGCAGGGAATACAAATACAGGAGGACAGTGGGAGACTATCCAGCCCACAGATTCACCAATAAAAATGGCACACGCCTCATTGAGTTATGCCAACAAAATAACCTCAAAATTATGTCAACATCACTCCGGAAGAATCCCAAAAAGCAAAAAACTTGGCGATCACCCATCCATCATTTAGGAGAATTTCAGATTGATCATGTGGCAATATCATATGATTACCAAAAGGAAATTCATGATGTGCAAGTGCGCAGAGGTGCTAACATCGATTCGGATCATTATTTAAGCAGAATCAAAATTAAATTCACACCCAAAGGGAAATTCAACAGGAAAACATCGGTGATTCCAAAATTTGATCTGCACAAAATCAAGGACTCCAAAATTTCAGAAGAATGGGAAAAACGACCTGCAGAGAGCTGGGAGAATTTCCAGACTAAAATCATTGAAACGGCGAAGGACCTAATCCCTCTTCGCAAGAAACCAAAACATCCTTGGTGGAATCAAGAATGTGAGACCGCACTAGAAGAAAGGAAAAAGGCATTTCAAAACTACAATTGTAACAAATCAGAAGAAACACAGAAGAAATTCTTCGAAGTTCGCAAGCATGTATCCAAGATTTTAAGACAAAATAAACGGAAATACGTCAATGTCCAACTGAAGTCAATTGAAGACAACTTCAAAAATTACAATACACACGATTTCTACAAGACCTTTGCGAACCAAATTAAAGGATATTCCCCACAGAACCTTTGCTTTCGGAAGCACGATGGTAAACTAGCCTTGACAAATAAGGAAAACTGCCAAGAATTAGCTACATATTTTTCACAGCTTTTAAATTGTCCAGAACCCAAAAAGAGATTCGCGAAAGTACAGCCAGAAATCATACCGGAAAATTCGTCACCACCAACTCAAGAAGAAATTTATTCACATATCAAGAAACTTAAAGTCAACAAAGCATCAGGGGAAGACGGAATTGTAGCTGAACTTCTGAAAAATTTAGGCCCAAATTCACTCAGAGAAATTACACAAATAATCCAAAACATTTGGCAAACCGAAAAGCTCCCGGATGACTGGAAGATTGCTCTAATCCATCCACTACATAAAAAAGGCAGCAAGTTAGACGTAAACAATTACAGAGGAATCTCACTTGTATCAGTCACATACAAAATACTATCAGCCTGTCTCTTGCATAGAACACAACAACAATTAGAACCCAAATTATCAGAATTTCAAGCAGGATTCAGACCAAACAGGTCATGCCCAGAACAAATTTTCAACCTCAAAACCATACTTAAACTACGAGCCCTCAGACAAAAGCCTACAGTATGCACATTTGTAGATTTCAAAAAGGCATATGATTCGATAGACAGACCCTCACTATTCCAAATTCTAGAAGAGAGAGGACTAGATCCCAAAACCCTAGAACTCATAAGACAAACACTAACGGGCACAAAATCTAAAGTGAAATTTATGGGAGAAATTTCAGAACCCTTCGACATTCAAACAGGTGTGAGACAAGGTGATGGACTCTCTCCTATTCTGTTCAACGTCGTCCTAGACAAGGTTATGGAAGAATGGGAGAAGGAACTCAAGAAACGTGAATCTTGGAAACCGATCCGATTGGGCTTTCCCAAAAACAACCTCTACGTACCATACCTTGCATTTGCGGATGATCTGGCGATTTTAACAGAGGATGAGGAAACTGCCATCAAGCAGCTTGAGATACTTAAGGAATCTGCAGAAAAAGTGGGACTACAGATTTCATTTGAGAAAACTAAATTCTTCTGTTCAAAGACAGATATCACGAGCCTGAGAACAAAATATGGTAAAATCGACCGGGTCTCGTACTTTAAATACCTCGGAGAATTCATCGAACCGACAGGCCTTAAGAAGATCTCGCAGCAAAACCGTCTCCAAAAAGTCAAGAAGGCATTAGGGTTAGTTCAAGACATCTACAATAAAAAATGCATGTCAAGACAGACAAAAATTCGGCATTACAACACAGTCATAAAACCAACAGTCCTTTACGCAAGTGAAACATTGTCACTTAACAGTAAACAAGATTTAGAAGAAATAAAAAAGCAAGAGAGGAAGATCATCAGGAAAATCCTAGGAGCAAGATATACCCAAGATGGTTACAGGCTACAATCAATCAAAACAACAGAAAAAGTTTCAAACATTGAAATTGACATAAAGAAAAGACGAATGAAATTCTTTGGACACCTCACAAGATTACCAGAAAATCGACTGTCAAAAAGAATATTAAATTATGTTAGCTCACTTAAGAATTCAACACCTTGGCTGGACGAACTTCGAAAGGACCTCAAAAACGCAAACATATGTGCAACAGACATTTTAGAAAGAGACACCTTCAGACACAAAGTCAACAAGTGGGAAGTTACATCAGAGCAACCAAAGCAAAAACAGTGCAGACCGAAATGGTCGGAAGAACGTAAACAAGCCTTCTCAGAGAGAATGAAAGCCTATTGGAAGAACAAGAAGAACCCAAAGAAAGCTTGATTGAGTTGTTTGCTTAACGTCTTCCATTATTGGGAGAATACGCTAATAATAATAATAATAATAATAATAATAATAATAATAATAATAATAATAATGACAATGACAACGTGTGGCCTCCAGAGAGCCCTGGGGTAAGTCTTTCAATTCGAAACCCTATGGACGACTTGTCCGCCTGTGAGAATGGGACCCTACCTAGGTGATTTTTTATGCTTAAGACAACACACACACATACACACACACACACAGCCCCAGAGCCATCGGAATTAATCAATTAAGGTTAAAATTCAGTATCCTACCAGTAATCGAAGCAGGGACAAACAGAGGTCCGTTTGTCTGCTGTCTGCTAGAGTATAACGGAACGTTGACATTCATACAGAGGCAACATAGACAACGTCAAATCAAAGTTGCCTAAACTGCATAACTGAGGCTATACGATTATTATTATTATTATTATTATTATTATTATTATTATTATTATTATTTCATGTACGGAAAAATATAAGCAGAATATAATAAGCATTTGGATCTATTGTTTCATAAAAGTGGTGTCAAATTTATCTTTTGAAAAATCAAACGAACACAATATCTTTCATAAATGAAATTCTGGTTGGTAACGGTTAATTTATTTTCATTTAACGAATCGCTTTCGAGAGACGTATGCATGGAATTTGGAGTAAATAAGTGTAGGGTTCAGTGCATTGAAAGGGGAAAACTGACACAGAGCGTTTGAAAACACGAGTACCACGAGTTAACTACAGGACTTTCTGTAGAGTATGATGAGCCTTTTATGTCTCCTAGTCACCGCGATCCATCAATATTCACATTACAGCCTGAAGGGTCACATAGACCATCTGTATTTAACACCCCTCTTGAATAATCTCTCAGTCATGGTTATCCATTACTACTTCACATCACAACTTGCACGGTTGCTAAGTAACATCGCGTCGCATATTTTGTAAGGCTAATTTCTAAGGCTAATAAAGCCAATGGACATATTTATGTCAAAATATAACTTAGGACTTGGAGTCATTCTAAGATGTGTTTCTGTAGAGGGTATTGCAGCTAGTTCTTTCTTTTCACATTTTAATCTTTTTTAAGGAAGCCTCCGTGGCTCAGGCGGCAGCGCGGCGGCCTCTCACCGCTGGGTTCCGTAGTTCAAATCCCAGTCACTCCATGTGAGATTTGTGCTGGACAAAGCGGAGGCGGGACAGGTTTTTCTCTGGGTACTCCGGTTTTCCCTGTCATAATTCATTCCAGCAACACTCTCCAGTATCATTTAATTTCATCTATCATTCACTAATCATTGCCCCAGAGGAGTGCGACAGGCTTCGGCAGCCGACACAATTCCTATCCTCGCCGCTAGATGGGGCTTCATTCATTTCATGCCTAACCTGACCCGGTCGATTGACTGGAAACAGGCTGTGGATTTTCATTTTAAATCTTTTTTAAATGAGGTTTATATATTTCTTATCTACTTCTTGCGCTATACATTCAACTCTCGATTTACCGTAATCGGATCAACCGCGTTGCGGCTTAACCGCGAGATCAAAAACACTAAAAATGCACGGCATAAAAGCAGAAAACCATGACTGATATTTTCAGAAACAGTAAAGTAAGGTAGTCTGGATATTTTTTCTTTGCCTTATTAGTTTCAGCGAAAAGTGCTGCTTATTTTTCCGTTCATTAAATATGCTAAGGGCTATTTTTTACTGAAACGTACTGGGTAAGTTAATAAAAAACAATACAGCAGTATCATTTATTATCAATTTAACTGTACATTCAGTACACCTGTTCTACTTTTAACTTCTTGCGGGTTAACCACGATTTTACATATCCGGGAAGCCTTAACCGTACATTACCTCGGTTAATCGAGAGCTGAGTGTAATAGAAAAGCAATGACAGAACTTAAGCTAGTTATGTTTCCAGGAAATATATTTCTTCACTTCAGCACTAGAGCCGGCTACACGGTGTGGTACAGACTATTCGAACTCCACAGTTGGCCGCTCGGACGACGGTTTTCCGAGGCTTAAAGTTTTCAAATTTCCCAAATCCTAGGGCCGGACCTTAATTAAGGCCATGGTTTCTTTCTTACGTTTGCAATCTCAGTGTTACTTAGGACGTTGAATACTTTAATTATGAAATGATTTCTGCAACTATGTTTCTCAATTAGAATTGCTCGGTTCTCTACAAACCATACCTATCGCTAACAGACATCTACAAGGGTAGGTATCGTGCTCATCCTACGGGGGAGAATTACAAGGAAGAGAAGGTGCGCCAGAGAGTAAGGGTTAAGAGGGTGGATAAGTAAGACATAAAGAAAGATTGGGACAGAGTGGTGTTACTTAACCTTCTGACCTAGGCGATATAAATCTCCCAAGGCCAGCTCATGTACTAGTTAATAACAATAATAAGGGCTCGCCACCTGGCGGTCGAGCCACGGTGATTTGTAGCCGTGGGAAACTGTGAAGTGAAGTGTAGTGAAGTGCGCTATGGTTTCTCAAATTAAGTTATTAGCCCGTCTCATACCTGCCAGTGATTGGCCCCCAATCATATCTGGAGTGAAGTGTAGTGGAGGAGAAACAAGAAATCTGCAAAGTACAGCCGTAACATTAACCAACCAAGTAGAAGATGGCTTAATCTCCCTACAAACAATCGTGACGTTTGTAATAATGCACTTTCGGCACAGAAGCACTCATCTTAACGCTAACCTATCGTATATTTGTTAGTCACTAATTAAAATGTAAAGTGCGTGTGGTCGTACACAATATCAAATAAATGATGGAGCCCTGGAAAATGAAGCCAATCTATAAGAAAATATGTACGGTGTAAATAAAATTATAGATTTGACTGTACTGAACAAGTGGCTGCTGTGCGGCTTTGGGTCACGTAGCTCCCAGCTTATACTCGGGAGATAGTGGGTTCGAACCCCACCGTTAGCAGCCCTGAAAATGGTTTCCCATGCTTTCTCACTTTCATACCACGCATATGTTGGTACTGTACCTTAATTAAGGCCACGGTCGCTTCCTCCCCACTGCATACCCTTTCCTATCACATCGTCGCTATAATACCTACCTCTGTCGGTGAGATGTAAAGCAAATTGTAACATTTTGACCGCATACTTCAGAGTTTTGCCTCACACTGCATATTATATATCTCGGTTTAGGTATACGAAGTTCAGAAGTAGTTTTTAAGTTCATGGGGAACCGAACGGTTTGGTCACATAGCCGGGAGATAATGGATTGAAACCGCGCTGTCGGCAGCCCTGAAGATGGTTTTCCGTGGTTTTGTCGTGTTAATTAAGGCCAATGTCGCATCTTTTCCACTCGTAACCCTTTCATATCATATCGCCGCCATAAAATATATCCGAGTCGGTGTGACGTAAATCAAATTAAAAATAAATATAATAATAATCATAATAATAATAATAATAATAATATATTTAATTTGTGATAGAGATTTGGAGGTAATAGTACTGCTCAGGTTGCCCTTACTGAAACATAATGACTACATGATTGCGAACGACCGAACACAACATCTATATGTTAAGCGTGAATATGAAAAATTGGAAATTAAGTTGTTTAGGTATTGGTCATAGAATGGAAAAAGGTACGGAGAACAACTAAGCTACGTAAACTGAAGAATGTAATGTGAGAAAATAAATCTATGGATGGTGGACGCGGAGCTGATTAGAAATGGCTGAAAAATAACGTAGCAGTTACTTTGTCACAGTTACACGCCTGTCACTGTTACAAATGTAACCGAGTAACGACAACAGAGTAACGTACTAGTGAAAATAGTAACTGGGAAGTGTGGACTGTCACTAGTAGCAGCTTACAGACACGGATTATGACCTTCAGAGTTCAAATGGTACGCATGTCTTCCAAGTGAGAGAGCTTTCGTAGGAGATTGCTTTAAGTCAAAAACACTATAGTGTATAATGTACTCTATAGTGTATTTGTTTAAGTTGCTGTTATCATCTGGTAACTAAAGTGTAAACTGTTATGACATATTCAACTGCTCAGGCGTAATCGTTGACTCAGACATCGCGCAGGGCTACCTACTTTCTATTATTATTATAAGTTTCATCCGTTTAATTTTTCTAGTACCATAAATAAATTAGTATGCTTAGTTTCCATATTGATATTATGGATACCATATTATAGATAACATATCATTACTTCATTTTACTTAATCGGTCCTCTTGTACCGATTTGTGCTGAGGTTTGGCAGACAGATCATGTTTCCTTGTCCTTTATCCTTAATTGGGGCATTGTCAAACTCACTCCTCTAGATTTCAGAAAAAGACGCTATGGTGTCTTTTCATTTCATCCGTTGTCTGCCTCTCGTTAACATTATAGCAAATAGGAATGCGTGTTTTGCTGCACCGACTTACAACAGTGTAGTGATGCGTGCGAGCATGTGCGAGTGACTGAATGGGACTTCACAACACAGCTGTAACGAGACAAGCTTGAAGCCATGACCAATAAAAGGTGAGTAACGTTGGACGTTATTTTTAACTGTTACTTTTCATAGTTACTTTATTGTAGCAATGACAAATGTAACAGTTACACAAAAACCTCCAGAGTAATAGTGAAGATATAGAATACATGTGGAGGTATGCTGTACTGCAACTTCATTAAAGTCCAAGATATACCTCAAAAGTTTGATTAATTGGTAAATATTCATCCCAGAAGGTCTTATAAAATTATATTCTAACTTTTTATAACATGTTTTAGTATTATGTTTATCAAGAACTGACTACGTGCGTCTGTAACGAGTACAGTAAATGAATATCCTCTCTGCTTTTCCTGGTCGTGTGTGGTTGGAAGATATGAGTATTCTGTTCATTTATTTTCATTCATCCATTCATTCATTCATTCATTCATTCATTCATTCATTCATCCATTCATTCATTTATTCATTCATTCATTCATTCAGTGAAAAAATGAAAATCCACAGCAATTTTCAGTCATCCGACCGTGTCAGGAATGGAATAAATGAAACCGCCATCTAGCGGCGAGGCTGGGAATTGTGCCGTTTGCCGAACCCTGTCGCACTCCTCTGGGGCAATGATTAATGAATGACAGATGAAATGAAATGATAGAGAGTGTTACTGGAATGAAAGATGACAGCGGAAACCGGAGTACCAGGAAAAAACCTGTCCCGCCTCCACTTTGTTCAGCACAAATCTCACAGGGAGAGACCGGTGTTTGAATCACGGAGCCCAGCTGTGTGAGGCCGGCGCGCTGCTGCCTAAGCCACAGAGGCTCCCATTCATTCAGTAATTATTTTTATTTAGTTACTCATTTTATTCACGCTACTATAATTTTCATTTCCAATTTTTACCGGAGTAACATGGTGCAGGTTGTAAATACAAATTTCAGGTGAGCCAAGAACTTTCATAAATTTATTTATTTATTTATTTATTTATTTATTTATTTATTTATTTATTTATTTATTTATTTATTTATTTATTTATTTATTATAAAATTAGGTTTATCCTAGGTACTTCTAGAGTCGCTTATCTCAAAATCCAAATTCATGAATATCTCTGTGATCATAGCCGTTACGGTAACAATGTATAAGACATAAATGATCTGGAATTTAATACTATACCGTATAACTTTTGTTATGTTGTATTTATCGATACGACCACTAATAACATAATTATTTGGGAATTAAATTTTAGGCCCTCCCCTAAACTACCATTTCACTCGGCGTGAATCAAATTATTTATGGCCTAGATTATAGCGACTTATTGCTCGACTTTGCACACCAACTTTATTAACGTACAACCACTAATAACATGAATAATTGAGAATTAAATTTTAGGCCTTCCCCTAAACTACCATTTCACTCAGCGCGAACAAAATTATTTATGGGCTAGATTGTAGCGACTTATTCCCCGACTTTACATACCGATTTTCATTAAATTCTCTTCAGCCGTTTTCTAGTGATGCGTGTACATACAGACAGACAGACAGACAGACAGACAGACATTACGTAAAAGTAAAAAGTGCATTTCCTTGTTACTGAGGACATGATGATACAGAAATAACATCCTTTTTAAATTCTGAGCTATGCACAGACAAAACTCTTATTTATTTATTTATTTATTTATTTATTTATTTATTTATTTATTTATTTATTTATTTATTTATTTATTTATTTATTTATTTATTTATTTATTTATTTATTTCAGTTCGTTGTTAACGTGTTGTTTTTCGAAACCATTAGTGAGGTGTAGTATTAAAGAACACATCCAACCAGCCTACCGTTGACTTAACATTAAATGTTGTGTTCATGAATCACTAGAACTGTAGGTTTTACAAGATATCTAATGCACGTTGTATGACCATGTATGGCTGAAAAACGTAAAAGTATAATGATAAACATGTAATATTTTGTTCATAATTCATTGTTCTTACTTCCCCTACTACTCAAATTATCACACAAATTAGGATCGATATGCTAAGTAATTTTTAATGAATACGTGTCATCAAGCTGTAGGTCTGACATACTGAAACAAATTATGTTCCAGTTGTTGACTTGTAATCACGTTATCTTAGCTGTAGCCATGTTCTGCTTTCTACACCAAGCCCAGCTACTCCTTGGAGAACCACGCGCTGCCTAGCACCATGTTATGTTTGTGGTTAGCCCATTCAATTTTCCGGCGCTCTAGCGTTTCTATTACCTTTCTATTAAGGGTGATGTCAGAAATGATCATCATACAGAGAGCTGGTTGCTAGGTTTCCCGAGCTCGTTCGCTACTAGCGGGGCGTGAAAATAAACCAGCCGGTAGCCACCCTTCCTTCCACTTGCCTTCAGGGCTGTCCATTACTTCTGCAACAGATTAAAAGCCAAAAACACTGTCCCGTAAGGTTACGAAAATTCAAACTACTCTCCATGACACTACAACTCTGGTGGGCGTGACCACTGCCCAGTCCAAAGGCCTCCAGATTGCGAGGTGAGGTGTAGTCAGCACGATGAATACTTTCTTGTTTTTCTAAATCCTGGTCATTATCTCACGGCCAGATAGCTTCTCAGTTGTTCACGCGCAGGTTGAGTGGACTTCGACCCAGCCTTCAGATCCACGTAGAAATGCCTGACCTAGCCGAGAATCGAACTCAAGGCCCCTGGTAAGAGGTAGATTCAATAATAATAATAATAATAATAATAATAATAATAATAATAATAATAATAATAATACGTCCCACTAACTAGACTTGATCGTTTTCGAAGACGCCGAAGTGCCGGAAGTATGTCCCGCAGGAGTTCTTTTTACATGTCAGTAAATCTGCTGACACGAGGCTTACCTTTAAATACCATCGGACTGAGGCAGGATTGAACCTGCCCATTTAGGGTCAGAAGACCAACGGCTTAACCGTCTGAGCCAATCAGCTTTGCGCAATCTTTCTACGCGTAACTCATAGACATAGAGTTAGTCATTTGTATGAAACGAATTAAGACTGGAAGTAGAGAGTTTATCATTCGCTGGTACATGTGCATAAAAATGGTATTTTATCTTTATTTTGAATTATTATTATTATACCGAATGCCGGATACTCTGTAGAACTGAACTGAACGGAGTTGTTTCAATCCTGCCCATTCCATGGCTAAACGGGCAGCTCTTAGGCCTTTCATTTGAATGGAATTTTAGATTTGATTCACATGTGGATTTGTATGTTTGTACATACGTTGTTTGTTCATTATTGGTTTTTGGCGCAGAGAGACCCACGCCGCACAACACCTCATAGTTTTCCCCCGCTATCCCCCGTTTATTGAAATCTTTTAAATACCGTACATATAATTTATATATTTTACATACCTTATTTACAGTGTATGTATTTAGATTTATTTGTTTTGTATGGCTCTTGTTTGGCGGTAGTCTTTTAGTCCGTTTCTTGTGGTAGATTTGCATATTTTGTCAATTGTTGGTACTACAATGAAATTTACATTGAAACATTTACATATTATTTACATGGTTTACATAATATTAACTTAGGCTACATATAGTATACATATCTTTATTGTTTTATAAGCCTCTTGTCTGGCTTGAGTCTGTGTCCATTTCTTGCCGTTAGTTTGCGTGTTTAAAAACAATTGTAGTAGTACTATTCAACATATGTTTCTTAGGAATATCATGCATAAGGCGTAGTGGTCACTGTTAGAGAGTCGGTCAGTGTTGTCAACAATGAGGTAGTAGTAAACATGTTGTCATTGATCTTTAGTCTCGTTTAGGGAGCTATTTACTATTAAATAGTGTTCTAATAATAATAATAATAATAATAATAATAATAATAATAATAATAATAATAATAATAATAATAATAATAATAATAATAAATGAGTGGTATGGTATTATTAATGTTGTTAAGATATTGGTGATTGTAATAATGTATAAGAATAATAATAGTAATAGTAATAATACTAATAGTAGTTATAATAATTATGGAAGTGAATTTTGATATTGATCGCTATCTTACTGTGTTGATTGAAACACTATTTATTTGCATTTTTCTTTTTCGAAGCACTGATTGTGAGCCTGAGATAGCACTATTCATTGAACTGCACTGCACTTCACTGAGGGCACATTAGGTGCCGTTGTCGGCTGGTAGAAAGGTGATGTTCCACCGCAGTCAGGAGCAATCCTAGAAATTCATTTACATTTTACTCTGCTATTGAGTGCTAAGGCGGTGGTTTTGAAGAGGAATGGAAGTGGGGGGAAGTGGTAGGCATGTTGTGCGGTTCGGATGTTGTTCAGAATTTCTGTAGCTAAGGGTGAAAGTGTGAGGCCTTCTTGTATAAGTTGATTGTTGTTGAGAGTAGCTTTGGTAAGGTGTTTTAGGCGTAGTGAGTGGATATGTGTCAGAATGGAAGGAAATGTATATACTGGTTGGAAATTAGCTGAGGGAGTGTCGAGGTGCAGATGATACGCTATTCTTATTGCGTGTCGGTGAAGTCTATGTAGTTTGAAGTAGTCAGTCGGGTGGGTGTTGATCCAGGTTAAGGAAGCGTATGTGATTCCTGGTCTAATGAAGGACTTATATATGTTTATTGTTTGTTTGGGTTTGAGTCGCCAGGTGTGTCCAGTATGGGTTCGCAGGGCTCGGAATATACGTAATGCTCTAGTGTATATTTCGTGAAGATGATGGGACCATTGTTGATTGTTTTGAAATTTTATTCCCTAAATAAATTAATTTCTTTGTTTCTATGAAGATCTTTAGGTTGATTTTGTTACGTGGTTGTAAAATACGTGATCTTTTTCTGAAAACAATTAATTGAGTTTTGTTTGGGTTGACTGAAATATGCCAAGAATTTCGCCAGGTTTCCAGTTTATTTAAGTAGCTCTGCATATTTTTGGTTAATGCTGCATGACGTTGTCCTATTGCCAAGATAGCTAAGTCATCAGCGTATTGGTATAGTCGTAGGGGTTGCTCAGGATGTGGGATGTCGTAAGTATAGAGTATGTATAGGAATGATGAGAGAGGGGAGCCTGGAGCTAGTCCGGAAGCTTTATGAAATGAATAAGAGTGTGTGCCACTAATGTTAATTGTTGCTTTCTTGCTTTTTAGGTAGTTATGTATTAGATATTGAAGTTTAAATAATAAACCTTCATGCCACACCGAGTCAAAAGCTTTTTCAATATCTAGGCATATTAATGCCGCAGGTCCGTTGGTTTTAATATGTTTGTGAAGGGGTGACGTGGTATGGAAGAGGTGGTCTTGGGTGAAAATTGTCCTCGGAAGCCGGCTTGGGAAGGAAAGATTTAATTTAGGGAGTTTATAGGTATCTGTACATACGTTTACATAGAATTCCTTCAAAAATTTTAGATAATACGCTTAATTAACTGATAGGGCGGTAGGAAGAGATGTCAGAGGGAGGTTTATTAGGTTTTAAAAATGGTAAGATTGTTGCGTTTCCCCAGTGTTCTGGACAAACACCGGTATATAGCATAGTATTGAATATCGTACATAGAATATGTATTAATATTAATGGGGCTTCTTTGATATGTCGGTAGGTAATACTGTGTGGACAATGACGAGAGCTGTAGGTCAATCCGTAGGCGTAATTGAATTCAACACGCAGAGATTAACAGTGAAGCTTTGACAGTCTTTCGTGAATGGGATAGCGAGAGATATTATTATAGCACACATATTTATCGGTATTCCGACAGTCCCTTAATGCAATTGCTGGAATGCCTCTGACGATATCCATCGACAGTCTAAACAATTTGCGGACATTCTGAAAGCAACGCGTGATGCTCCCTCTGGTAACAGATCATCAAACCAAATACTGTAAAGGTTTTGAGATTGCATTTCTCTTTATGGTATTCTATCATTGGCTCGTATATGAATCTACTACCAATATATTACTCTGTTTACTCCAGTTGGCTCTCGTGGGCATCAAATCTGATTGTTGCGTGTATGATATAGTCTTGAGTCGAATTCCGCTTACAAGCTATTATATCAATTCTCATGTTACCATAGTCATAGGAAATGTCATGTACTTTAAACCTAACCTGATACTACCGACCTAGTGACTGCGTGGTTGAGTCGCATAGCTCTCAGCTTGCCTTCGGGAGATACTGGGTTCGAACCCCACCGTGATTTCCTATTTCTACGCCTGGCAAATGCCGGGGCTGAACCCTAATTAAGACCACAGTTGCTGTCTTCCCACTCTTAGTCCTTTACTATCCCATCGTAGCCGTAAGATGTATCTGTGTCGGTGCGACGTAAAACAAATTGTAAAAAAAAAAAAAAAAAAAAAAGACACAATCTGGTATTAGAGAAACTAATAACAAGAGGGGTCGAAAATTTTGAAATTTCCCCACGGTGTGCTTAAAACTTTGTTTTTTCTGTGATAAATTTTAACTTCACCGATATAGATTGATAACGAATATTAAGAAGATACTTAATTGGCCGTAAAACCTGTGTACTTTCAAATAAATAAATAAATAAATAAATAAATAAATAAATAAATAAATAAATAAATAAATAAATAAATAAATAAATAATAGCTCAAAAGAGAAGTAAGCGTACGTAATCATTTCCTTCATCCAGAAGGAACATCTTTTCCAAAATTGAAAGGTGTATTTAAACCATTTACATAGGAACGAATCACGTATATAAGCAGTTGAAAATATAAATCTATATAAATAAAATCGTAACGATCGTACCGACTATTCTGGCGAAATTTCCGTACAGTTATCCGTTTCAAGTGTAATAATGACCATCTGCATATTTTGTAGATTTGGAGTCTGTTTGTTTGTCTGTTTTTCTATACCTTGAAACCTACTCGATATATATCCACCAAACTTCATATTCAGAATCCAACTCTCCTTGGCTAGGTTTTAGGGTCAATATTGTTTCTAAATCCCTGAACTGACTGGGAGTTTATACGAAAATGAAACCGTGATTTTGCACTCCCTCAAAATATACATAACCAAACTTAATTGAAATCTACCTGCCTTAATGGAAATCAATTTCTAAACCCTTTTTTCCTCATGTGCATCATTTCGATGGGAGGATTAATAAGGGAGATATCATTAACTGGCTGTTTTTCGGTACGAGTCCTACCGGACTTAACTCAAAAGCGGGTGCGTGTAAAGCGTATTTCTTATAACTTGAAAACTACTGAAGAATTTCAACCAAATTTAATATTTAGCATCCACCTGTCCAAAGGTAGGTTTTAAGGTCCATATCATTTCAAATTCCCGGAACATGGGCGCCCGCAAGGGGGGGGGGCAAGGGGGGCACTTGCCCCCCCCCTGGAATTCTAAAAATGTTGATGTTCAATTGTTTAATATCATACCAGATTATTTCATAAACTGAACTTACTGACACTCATCTAGCATCCGTTATAACTGGAAATTTCTGTAAACAATTTAATGTTGCTGACGTTATATTGGTTTTATATTCAAGAAAATTGTTAATGTGCTCCCCCCTGGAAAAGATCCTGCGGGCGCCCATGTCCCGGAATGTACTGATGGAAATCCATTTCTAAAACTTTTTTCTCATGTGCATTTTTTCGATAGGATGATTAATAAGGGAGATACCATGAACGGTCGGTTTTGCAGGCTAAGTCCAGTGGACATAGCCCAAAAGGTGTTTTACGTAGAGCAGATTCCTTATCTAAATAAATAAAATGGTAACGACCGTGTGTCTTTACGTTGATTATTTTTGTGTAATTTTCGTACAGTTATCCGTTGAAAGTGTAATAATGACCATCTGCATATTTGTTAGCTTTAGTTTCCTAAAGGTTTTCGTTTTCAACCCCCTCCCCCCTCCCCTTCACACTAAAGCAAGATTGAGGCGCAAGCTGCCAGACGACGTAGAAAATTGAAATTTGGCAAAATTATATGTCTTAGCCTGGTCTAGAAATCCAAATATAACGGCCTAGAGGATTCGTCGTTCTGACCACACGACACCTCGCAATCTGCAGGACCACGGGCTGAGCAGCGGTCGCTTGTAGTTGCATGGGGTTTGGTTTTTAATATGTCTTAGTCTGTAATCGACGGAAAGCTTCCAAGATCTTTAAATATTTCAGTTTTTACCCCAGAAAAATATCGGAATATTGAGGCAATTTTAATGTCAGCGTAAGTTTCTTTAATAAGACTGGTTGTAATAATTTTAGATCTATTAGTAAGTGTTCTTGTTCCTGCGCCAAGCTGAGTAGTTCAGGAGCTGGAGCGCTGGCCTTATGAGCCGAACTTGGCAGGTTCGATCCTGGCTGAGTCCAATGGTATTTGAAGGTGTTCAAATAGATCGGCCTCGTGTCGGTAGATTTACTGGCACGTAAAAGAAATCCTACAGGACACAATGACGACACCTAGGCTTCTCCGAAAACCGTTTAAGTAGTTAGTAGGTCGTAAAAACAATAATATTATGATTGTGAAAACAAGTAAATCTTTGTTTTATGTTACAAACGATACAAATCTCCGTAATAGTTATAATTTTGAGTGAGTAAGTACTTCTAGTGTCAGCCGTAGTATGTAAAACGAGGTGGCATGGTAGCCTAGCATACTGAGTTACGTCGATCAGCCACCATATTTCACTCTCTACAAATATAAAAGTCTCCAGACGTTCATACCTTGTGAAATGAGTGTAGTTTTGGTTCCTTTTTTTGGTGATACCTGAAGCCATCTCTCTTCAGCTTCAACTAAGTTAATTTATAACTGTTAGGTTCTTCAGCCTGCCGAAGCTAATTTTTAATAAATAAATGTATAAATTACCAAAAAAGAAAACAAGTATGGTAACAGAATTATACGGTCCACCTCTGTGGTGTATTGGTTAGCGCGATTAGCTACCACCCCCGGAGGCCGGGTTCGTTTCCCGGCTCTGCCACGAAATTTGAAAAGTTGTACGATGGCTGGAACGGGGTTCACTCAGCCACAGGAAGTCAACTGAGTAGAGGTGGGTTTGATTCCCACCTCAGCCATCCAGGAAGTGGTTTTCCGTGGTTTCCCACTTCTCCTCCAGGCAAATGCCGAGATGGTACCTAACTTAAGGCCACGGCCGCTTCCTTGCCTCTTCCTTCCAATCTTCCCATCCCCCCACAAGGCCTCTGTTCAGAATAGCAGATGAGGCCACCTTGGCGAGGTGCTGGTCCTCCTCTCCAGTTGTATACCCCACCCAAAGTCTCACGCTCCAGGAGGTGGTAAAGATGGGATCCCTCGCTTAGTCCGAGGGAAAACCAACCCTGGAGGGTAAACAGCTTAAGAAAGAAAGAAAGAAAGAAAGACAATTATACCTGGAAAAGAAAGAAATTAATTAAAATAAAATTCATTTTAATTATTTTTCTCTTTTGGGGTATTATTAATTAATTATTTGATTTGTTTCTTCTGTAGGTAAAATTTTGTTTTATTTTTCAGGTAGTGTATACATTTATTTTGATGATTGTTGAGCACGGCTGGCAAGCTGAGTTTGGCAAGGATTCTTCTTCCATCAGCTAGATTCTTGTTTTCATCCTTCCTATCGAACGTACTCGGTCACTTCTGAATATTATACGAACGAAATCGACATTACGTTAGTGAGCTCAAGGAAATCATTTACTCTACCCTTTCGTGTCCTTTCCTTCCAAAGGAAGAAATGTAAAGAAGCTGTCTGAACAAACCATGATGGGCCATGGGTCTTTCAAGACGACTGTTGTTCAGGCAGATTATCCCGAACTATTGGCAGGTCACGTGGTCAGTGTCAGGACTGTTACTGATTACCTTTCATGACGAGACTCACAATTTATTAAGGTGTAAGATGATCAGTGTGACGGCTTTCTCAGTCGCACTGCTTATTTTTCAAGACTTGATTCGCTCTGTGCCTTAACAGTTAACATCTGAGGTGAACTCACGAGTCTGTGCGTACCCCGTTCCTTAGGTGAGTTGGCAGTCGAACTAAGGTCCTCCGCGCTAAGGTTAGGGATTCTACCTATAAATACTGAAGCATGTTAATTTCCTATTTTTATCCGATATTTCCAAAAATCGAGACGTCACGACGGTTCCTTTTTCAGTATATACTTTTTCTCGATATTTTTCACCCATTTATGCCCAGGTGGGTCGTTTTCGACCCATCAAATTATGCTATCTTTCTTTAAGCTATCACATTCTTGACACTTGTAAGATCGATTAAGTTAACCATTATATACTTCGTCATACGTTTGGGTAGGAATTTGATTAATTTTGACGTTATTCTTGATCTGGAGTCAATAGAAGAAAGATGGGTTGTCAGCCCTCTGCACGCGGGTGAAGAATGTAAGTAGAATTGACAACTATTCTCATTGGCGGGTTATTCATTGCAGTATTTACTATTTAAAACTTCAATAATATACATACATAATTTGGTATCCGCATAAGTTGCTTAGAATTTCCGGTATTTTCAATAAAACCTAGTGTGGGTCGCTAACGACCCGCTGGGCGGATACCCGAGAACTATCACTGACTTCCACATTTGCTCAATAACGACCATATATTTAGCTTAAACCTTACGTAATTAGTGTTAGGATCCCGAATTTCTCTGTAATATAGTGCAGAGTATAGCAAGTAACAGTTGCAGAAATTCAGGATGAGCTCGAAGCGGCTAATCCTTCAGATATCCCTGACTCAGGTGTTTATATCTTTAGTGGGCTGCATGAAGACGGAGGAGAAGAAACAGATGCTGACTCTGGGGATGAAGATTGTTCAGATCCTGACAGACTAAATCGTGCTCAGCTTCATTCTCCAGGAGAGTTAGTGATGCAGGTATCAATAAACAGTAACTTCAATTCATAACTTCCTCCCGAAGGTGATGAAACTGAACCGCTTCCGGAAAATGAAGAAGTTGACGGTAGTGACTCAGACACAAATTGTACTGATGGGACAGCTAAATCTTACTCTTTCAATTGGGAAATAGTTGATATGATATTCCCAACCTCTTTTTTGTCCAATGTTCATCATCCAGGTAAAAGAAATTTTATGATCCGATCATACCCTATATATTTTTTGGGTGCATTTCTCAAAGCAGATACAGTTCTTACAATATTGAAATAGACCGGTTGTTATGCCTCTTTCCTCGGCATACTTTTTCTGAGTGGATATGTGCCCCTACCACGAAGAAGAATGTCTCAGTTCCACTGTCAGTTATGGAATCTGAAGTTACGTGTTTTGGGTACTATAATTAAACAGAACAATGGCAATTATTGCGTTTTGTGTCATTATAAAACTCATTTCTATAGGTACGTAAACTGTAAGTCTGTAGAAATAAATTGTTACTAAGGTTGATGTTTAGAATATCGTCTTTGCCTGTTTCCCGAGCAAGTGCTTAGCGGGTCGTTAACGACCCATGTGTTTATATGGGTTCTAAACAAGTAAATATGGTTTTGTTCATTTCTACATGAATAATGGGTCATACTAAGTGTTTATATATACAAGTTATCAATATCTCAAGAAAAAAATTATTTGAGCATAAATGGGTTATAACAATCATCGTTCTCATGAATGCACCTATATGGTCTCGCAAAGAACACACATGAGTAGAAATGCTGTTAGGCGTGGGCAGTTTCGTAATTCCCTGCGATGAAAAGACAACGTGGCAATTACAAGCTGAGAGTGAAGCAGATGGCTCTGGCAATAAATTTCAAGATCAATTGCAGGAAGCAGATGGTAATATGCGAAATTGCTAATTCCACATGGTTCCCTTTCTTCTTATTAACTAGATCAGATCGCTTAATATAACTTGATTACCAACTATTTAAGAACTCGCTTATTGCCAGTCTTCACAAATACTCTGTGGCAGAAAGAAACTTGACACGAAATACGGACGCAGATCGTAGAGAATGCTTGTCTCACTAAGATTTTGTGTAGAATAAATTTCTGAAGACAAAGAAATTTGAACACAGGATGGAGTGGTGAAAAGCTGGACATCTGAGGCACAGTGAGGACGCTGTAAATATTGACATTTAACATTAAAATGTAGGACCACGGAAAATTAGATAATGTCGGTATCAATTATATTTGATGTCCGGCTCCTTAGCTGAATGGCCAGCATCTTGAACTTCGGTTCAGAGAACTCCGGGTTCGATTTCCAGCTAGACGTACGCTTAATTTCTCTGGCTCGGGGATTGGGGGGAAGATGTGTACTAGTTTTAATACACACCTATTCATTTGCATACAGTACATCATACTACTCACCATCACAGAAACACGCAATAGTGAATCACTTTGCACAAGGCTGACGTCAGGCGGAACATCCACTCGAATGACTGGGCCAAATCCAAATTACATGGGTATTAAATACTGACATAACACGTAAGAAGGTAAATAAACATAGTTTTCAGTGGCCTTCAAGGTCTCAACCATGCCATGTTCCTTCTCGTTTCAAAGGTAACGAGATCTTTAACTCTTTGTAGTAGAATATGTTCGTCTGCGTACACTGTTTCCTCGACTATCTGGGTGAAAAGTCAATTGACAAACCACTGTGCCCATCAGACTTCAACTTTTCTTGAAAACACACAACCTGTTTTCCAGTCAATGACCGGATCAGGGATGGAATGAATGAAGCCCCCATTTTGCGGCGAGGATAGGAATTGTGCCGGCTGCCGAAGCCTGTCGCACTCCTCTGGGGCAATGATTAAGGACTAACAGATGAAATGAAATGATAGTGAAGAGTGTTGCTGGAATGAAAGATGACAGGGAAAACCGAAGTACCCGAAGAAAATCCTGTCTCGCCGCCGCTCTGTCCAACACAAATCTCACATTGAGTAACCGGGATTTCAACCACGGAACTCAGCGATGAGAGGCCGACGCGCTGCTGTCTGAGCCACGGAGGCGCTTCAATTTTTTAAACATTTCTAATGTACGTGGATATAAATACGAAAGAGTTCTACTCGCAAGGAACATCCTTGGCACTCTGAACCTCACAAAAAATATGCTTCGACTATACTGCAAATTTTTAATCACGAAAACAGTGGTCTGTGACCTTTCTATTCAAAACTCAGTAGTTGTTGTTAACGCCATTAGACGGTGGCAGGATGTATCTACACTGACAAGTATAGCTGCAGTACGAGTGCATCTTTTGAAGTGTTCAGCTGTGGATTACAATGTGTACCATTACGTTACATTAGCGGCCGTCAATGTAATGGATACAGTGGACAAAGATGGCGGACAATATCTTCAGGTGCAAGTACACAGAGTAGTGATCTAATAAATCGATATCGCCCGGCCGCAAGGGAAAAGAATCTCAAGAGTTAAATAATGATGGACGGAAAAATTTGAAAGAGAACGATTCTTGACTACTTTGTGAAGATAAAGTTACAAGTTGAAGGGAAGTTGCACGGCTTATAGAAAGATTATAAAAAGGATCAACTCAACGTCAAATACGAAAATATTAGTATATTAACAGAATAGAAGACGATATCTGCAAGAACATAATACGGAAAAAGAGAAAATTTGAAAGAAATATTCGTTACTGTGAGGCCAGAATTCAGAAACGGAAAGGAAGCTTCAGCCGAATTACACGTTGCCAAAATTAGTACCATAGCGGCATAATTTGTTGTTTCCAGGAGGGAGACAATATCTGTTTAAGCAAAAGAAAGAGCAAGGAATAGGCCAAATTAGAGAAATCTATAAATTTAAAGAAAAGAATATTTTCGTCCAACTCGAGTTTCCAAAAACAAATATTGCGAATTGAATTGCCTATTATTCACCAGTATACTATGAATTCTACTATGTATTTGTTCTTTTATGATTGCATGATGACTGGTGACAAGATGGACTCAGCTTAAACAGAAGGGATGTTTGCTCAAGACTGATTAGCTCAAGCCAAGACCCAAGCTGAAGCCGCAGATGACGTAGTCTTCGGATCGCCGTGGTTGCCTACTCCAAGATGCCGTAGTCCAGCAAAGATCCAGCGGCAAAATCCCGTTACGAGATAAGTATTATGAGTTGCATCGTAATGAATTTCAAATCAATTGATGAAAAATATTTATAGGTGTACTGGAGTGCTAGATATATGAGATCAAGTGCCAATGAAAGGATATATGAATATAAATGCCAATTATTAGCCGATGAGATGTGCTATTTTATGCTATATAACTGCAATGCTGATGTGACAATTTTAAGGTTATTTGAAACTAGATCTGACTGAGTATTTGTGCATGTCTTGTGCCAATCAATACGTGTAGACCGTGAAACGTTTAACTAGTTATGGATATATAAATATAAGCGAGATATAAGACGTAACCTAGAACTTCAGGTCAATATGTATACCAATCATGGCCAGTACGATAATAATATGGAAAAGAAGTGTTTGAAATATTACGAAGTTGCAGTGTATAAGAGAATAATCAGCTTATTGAATATTGCGTCGGTAACACAGAGGTAATTTTAGTGGAATTGAATGATGATATATTTTAATTATGGAGAAAGATATATATATAAAGGAAATGAAGTGTTAATGTGGTGTGTTATAAGTAGAATGAGGAGATATGTTTCTGTTCGTTATTTAAGAATGGGATAGATAACTGAAATGCGAATTCCTGTGTTACATGTTATACTTAGATTTTGGTTAGCACTGCAAGTAAAGAATATAGGCCATGTTGAGTTGAATGCATATCTCGAGACAAGCAGTAGGTGTTTCGTGGTAACTTTCAGAGGAAGATATGGAGAGGTTACGTGTTTGATATGCATTACGTTATATATATTTGGGAATGGAAAGGAATCTCGCACATTTACGTATTTGAAGGTCAGCACGTTAGCGCTTATATGGAATACGGTTGCTTTATCGAAATAATGGCACAGCGAAGAAATATTTGGGAGTATTTAGATATTTTGGCACATGGATAGGACTGTATGGTACGATTTTCGCAGATTAGAATGACGTACCGTCAAATCTATGGCACTCCGTTCTAGATTTACTTGGTTTGTGTTGTACATATGGTGATGTACTGATTTAATTTATTCATTTGGGTTATGACAAGAATATTGGTAACTGTATGGGTGTTTTGAACCCATAAGTAAACATGCTAATGCTTATCTCGTAACGTGGTGAGTCGCAAACAAGAATCCAAACATGAGTCTAAACATGTGTCCGAGTATATTTTGGTCAAATAGACCGAAAACCAAAATGAAACTTAACTTATGCCCCAAAGAAAATCCCAAACAACATTAAAAGAAAGATATTCCACTCCTCCTTGGTTTAATAAAGTTCTGATCCCTATTTTTCCCCTTATATGAATTTAACCATGGAAGATATGGTGTAATTTGATATTTAACAAATATGTAAGCAAATATGTTGAAGATTTAAAGTTCTTTCAAATATGTTTATCCCGGAAACCAAGCATTTTTGAGAATGATATATATAATTCCATGATTTTCCTTTCGTTATTGCCAATGAATATATATTATTCAATTTTATTATACATTAGCATGCTAATAAATTAGTTATAGATTTGATTCTGCATTTCTATTCTTTAAGTAGGTAGTAGTAGGATAGTATACGGAATTATTGAGTTAGATTACGCTGAATTTTAGGTGAGGTTCGGATAATTTTTTTTGACATAAGGATATGGTATGAATGTTTTAACGGTCGGCGACTCTTCAACGGAATCCGCGATTTATTTAATGCATATGGGAACAACGAAGCAAATTTTTACCCTGAGAAATGATTATATGCCATATGTTGGAACTTATGTTCATAAATATTATTCCAGTTTGGAATCTTTGTATGACTTGTGACCCGATGCTTAGAATTTTGTGGCCGGAGCAATATTTAAATATGTGAATACTCAGTTAATACTCCAATAACATAAGACAGAGATGCCGGTAAAGGTCGCAAATCAAATAAAATCATAAGGCATAAATGTAAACTGTACTCGTATACATTGGCATCACGAGGAGACTTGATCCCGTGAATGTTATCAAAATATTAGAGTCTAAGTTGCGACGTTTTGAATATGCAAACACAATCTGAGACGAGGATATGGAGTTCGCGAATATGTTATGTAGCATGATAATGCAGAAATGTAACGGGGATGATACAGATATGCATGATGTTGAACAGGATAGATATGCTGGTTTTGAAGGAGATGAAGAGCCTGCACCTGAAGATGGCTGTTCAAACAGTACAAGACTTTCATCTCCACAGCAACAGAAACCGTCAAGTCTTGAACCTCAGTGTGTTAGAAGATATTGATGACTGCATTCTGTAAAACATTTATGAAGACTATTAAAATAATGGCTTCTACTCCTATAGCAAACTAATGAGGCGCTATAAGCGCATACGAAATAAATCAAATTGAAGGTTAATAATAATAATACCGAGCTCGATAGCTGCAGTCGCTTAAGCGCGGCCAGTATCCAGTATTCGGGAGATAGTAGGTTCGAACCCCACTGTCGGCAGCCCTGAAAATGGTTTTCCGTGGTTTCCCATTTTCACACCAGGCAAATGCTGGGGCTGTACCTTAATTAAGGCCACGGCCGCTTCCTTCCCACTCCTAGCCCTTTCCTGTCCCATCGTCGCAATAAGACCTATCTGTGTCGGTGCGACGTAAAAGCAAATAGAAAATAATAATAATAATAATAATAATGTTTTACGTCCCAGTAACTAATTTTTGTTTTGTTTTGTTTTGTTTTTGGAGAAGCCGAGGTGCCGGAATTTTGTTTTACGTGCCAGTAAATCTACCCGCCAAGTTGGGATCAGAAGGCCAGTACCTCAACCGTCTGAGCCACACAGACCGGCGAAAGTTAATTTTAAACTACGTTACTAGCAAACAACGAGAAGGAACTAACTTCAAAGAAACAGGCTGTCACAGTAACGAACTTTAAAATAGCACGTAATGTCAAAATTTGATAGATCAATGGCGCATGGTACTACAGTTCACTGTTGGCATCTGCAAATGTGGGCACTAAAATCGTCTAAATTGGTTGGCCTGGAATATTTCAAAGCCTTAACGATTCCTTTTTTTTTTTGGCTATTTGCTTTACGTCACACCGACATTTTTGCTCTATCAATTTACACTTTCCAGGCCTATCACAGGCACAAACTACATTTAACAAAATTAAACAGTAGGCCTATTCACTATCTTAAGCCAACGGCCGTAGCCGTGTTGAAACACCGGATCCCGTGAGATCTCCGAAGTTAAGCAACGGTGGGCGTGGTCAAGATTTGGATGGGTTGCCACGCACTGTTGGTGGAGGGTAAGGAAATGGAGGAGCGGAACGGAACTGGCCACTCTACTGTACGTAAACTACGGCTCAGGCACACCTCTGCGGAGGTTGGGACCTGTCTTCGAGTAGAATACACCTTACTATCTTAACTGCTCAACAGTCTGATTTGCCTTAAAGTGAAATGAATAAGGTTAACTGTAACAGGGTTAACAGGTACCCATTCTACGTGGCCTTATTTAAAAACAAAAGGTTAACGTTACTGGCCGAACATAAAAATGTTAGGAGGCGAACATTTGCACTCCTTGCAATTTACATGAGCTACTTAAAACCTTATTTGGGCTTATGGCCCGACGTTACAGAGGCTAAGCCTACACTACGGAGGGGACTATATGAAGAAAATATTTAAGTTACAGAAATTAATAGATAGATTTCAAAGGTTACAAAATCATAGTCACCTCAATATAAAGTTGAGAGGGAATACAAGAGGGGTCCACACTCTGTATTCCCTAAATTTGGTTAAGTTCTTTAGACTTGTTTGAAATTTACATTTAAGGTTTGAGATTTACATTTCAGAAAATATAAGTTACGTTATTAAAATTTGAAACCTTCCTCTCGAGCTAGCTTTCAAAGACTATCACATTATGAAGTAGAATCTGCCATTACCTTGAGCTGGTGGACCTCCCGAAGATGGACGAGGCAGCCTCCGCCTCGTTACGAGCACACTCTAGACTGGAGCGATCACAAAGACAACAAGGCTCACCAGCCCTCGGCTTTCATAGCGGAGAGTAAAGTTCCAGAAAACTCTGGGGCAAGGCCCTGACACACTCACTATTCTTATTGGTTAATTTTAAAAATATCAAAACATTTTGCTTGATAGATAAATAAATGTACAAAATTTTCCATTGGCCAACATCGTAAGTTGGCGCGAAGACACAGAACACCAAAAACAGATAATAACCAGTTCAGTTTAGGAAATCTTGACATACGAAATTACTTTGATAATCAATAGTTCATCTTCACCCCAGAGGGTGCAACATAAGTTGATAGTGGCGGCACCTGTTGAGAAATGTTCAAACTATTTCCAAAATGAGTTTCAATTCCCTGATTTAGATAGCCTTCTACAAGACGCTAGCTCTAAATGAACGGGGCGGGTGTACCTCCCAAACCCCATGGCACTACAACCCTTGAAGGGCCTTGGCCTACCAAGCGACCACTGCTCAGCCCGAAGGTCTGCAGATTACGAGGTGTCGTGTGATCAGCACGACGAATGTTCTCGGCCGTTATTCTTGCCTTTCTAGACCGGGGCCGCTATCTCACCGTCAGATAGCTCCTCAATTCTAATCACGCAGGCTGAGTGGACCTCGAACCAACCCTCAGATCCAGGTAAAAATCCCTGACCTGGCCGGGAATCGAACCCGGGGCCTCCACGTAAGAGACAGGCACGCTACTCCTACACCACGGGGCCGGCACGGGTGTACCTCAGGTACAATAATAATAATAATAATAATAATAATAATAATAATAATAATAATAATAATAATAATAATTGCATAGTCTCAGCTACCGTTTGCAGGTATTTTAATTTGACACCATATATTTATAGGCTTCCTGCGTATCAATTTTCACGTTCCTTTTGACTCTCACACATGGTGACCTGAATAGGGTCTCTAATGAGCGGTCGGTAACTGAACGTTTAAATAAATTTTTTCGGGTAAACATCAACTGTGTTACCAGGGATATTTCACGTGCAGACATCGCACGACATGGAGTATCGAACTAACATGAAAAATCCTACTACCTCTGCTAAGTTTGAACCCGTATTTTGGGGATCCCGAAGCTGACAAGCCATATTGAGCCATATAATATCATTTGTTATAGTCAAATATTTTCATTTTATTATGGAGTGTATCAATAATTCTATTTGCTTTACGTCCCACTAACTACTTTTCTTACTGTTTTTGGAGACGCCGAGGTGCCGAAATGTAATCCCGCAGGAGTGCCAGTAAATCTACCGACACGAGGCTGACGTATTTGAGCACCTTCAAATGCCACTGGACTGAGCCAGGATCGAAACTGCCAAGTTGGGTTCAGAAGGCCAGCGCTTCAACTGTCTGAGCCTCTCAGTCCGGCTGATGGTGTGTATCATTGGTCATGGAAGTAAATCCCGTAATTTCGGATAGATCTCTAGAAACATAAATGTAAAGTAGTATGAGTTAATCTGTAATTAAGGTAAGCTAAAATATCTCCCACTCTTGAAGGTTATAAACTGTACACCCCTGGACATCTGCGATCTCTCTCAATCTGTCGCCGAGAGAGCACCACGAGCTTATTACAGAGTAAATGGCTTCAGGGACTTGCCGCCTCCCTCTAGCAGTGCGGCATTTCCTCGCAAATATCGGGCCCTCCAAATTATATCAAATATTCACTCATGTCTCAGTGACTTAACACTACGAAACAGATTAGTTCAACTAAAGCTGTGACTCACGTATTTTAAAATATCCATGGTGAAGTAGTTATCTGTGTTCGTAGTTCCCCTCCTTTTCGTATTAAAGTGACTAATGTTTCGTATATAAGAAAATTTCGTCATAAGTTAGTGACAAGCAAAGAATCGAAGTCGGTATAATATTCATTTTGATGTGAATCTTGTTTTTCTTCCTCCCCTTCTTCTTCTTCTACAGTTTTTCTCATAGCTGTGGGATCGCGGGTGCGAACCGCGTCGCACATGTGGATTTGGCCCTATTTCATCGCTGGATGCTCTTTCTGACGTCAACCCTATATGGAGGCATGCAATCGTAAGTGCATGTTTCTGTGGTGGTTGGTAGTGTGGCGAGTTGTCTGAATACGAAGAAGAGAGTAATCGTACAGACACAAACAGCCAGTCCCCGAGTCAGAAGATTTAATCAGAAGCGATTAAAATCCCCGAACCTGCTCGGAATCGAATCCGGTACCCTTCTATTAATATTGATGTGAATGCGTCTTATAACTCGGGGTATCAGTTTGCAAAGTACAGTGAGGCGTAAATAGGGCAAAGTTTGAAGCGTTATAAAATATAGAGAGGTTTGCTTATACCCCAACACGTGCGCAGGGTAGAGTTCAAGAGTCGCCGATTGAGATTGTTACACGATTTGAGTTACACTGCTGTCAGCTTGCATTCAGGAGATAGTTGGTTCGAACACCGCTGTCGGCAGCCCTGAAGATGGCTTTCCGTAATTTTCCACTTTCACACCTGGCAAATGCTGGAACTGTACCTTAATTAAGACTATGGTCCTTTTCTTCCCAGTCCTGTCCTTTTCCTATCCCATCGTCACCGAAAAAATTGTCTGTGTCGTTTCTCGGAGATATTCAAGGTAACGACAGGGAATCGACGCACTTCAAGAGGGATCGGTTCGGGACGGCCAGTCTAATTTGAGAGTGGTTCGCGATCACACGCGCAAATGGATTTAAATGACATAAAATTCATTTAGTGCAGAATTTTGTGAACTCTATAAAACATGTTTAAAGAATTATAACACTGGTACGCTATAATAACTGTTGTAAAAGAAAAGTACAAAAATTAAATATCGAGTCATATAGCGAATTTTTACATAAGGAATTTCACGGAACGACAATTAGAGGAAAGTAAGAACAGATAATATAATAGTCGTTAAATCCTGCTACGTTATTTTTTACCATTTGCTTTACGTCGCACCAACACAGATAGGTCCCTCGGCGAAGATGGGATAGAAAAGGCCTAGGAATGGGAAAGAAGCGACTGTGGCCTTATTTGAGGTACAGCCGCAGCATTTGCCTGGTGTGAAAATGGAAAACCACGGAAAACCATCTTCAGGGCTGACGATAGTGGGGTTGAAACCCACTATCTCTCGGATACAAGCTCACACCTGCGCGCCCCTAACCGCACGGCCAACTCGCCCGGTACTGGTAAATTATTCTGAAGGCTTTCTTCAAGTTGGAGTAAACATTACCTGCCACTGTAGTGTTTCAGTTAGCGTCGTAGTCTCCTATCCATTGATGGGGGTTCTGATATCAATATTAGTTAAAACCATATTTATGCACAGGAACAAAATTCACACAGAATCTTGCAAAATAACTTAGAAGAGATATGGGTTAAAATCCCGCTACCGGCCGTACTAGGAATAGTATTCTTCGCTTTTCCAGTTAAAATGCTGTAATATGTCTGTCTAGGAAGGCAAGAATAATGGGCGAGAGGATCCGTTGTGCTGACCACACGATACCTCCATAATCTGTAGGCCTTTGAGCTGAGCAGCGGTCGCTTAGTAGGCCATGGCCTTTCGAGGTTGCTGTTGCGCTATGTTGTTTCCTTTTGTTTTACTGTAATATAGCCCATAATTGCATTCTTTCCAATCTTTGTCTCAATTTTCAAATACATAGACCAGAACACACAACACATCGGCACTGTTGATCTGGCAGGATACGCACGCTAAATTCCTTACGTAGCCATAGTAAACATATAGCAACAAACCTCTTACGAAAGTAACAGCAAAAGAATTGTCCTTCATCTGACGGATTAACTTCACCCAAGGGTTATACTGCAGTACTCTTGTATTTAGGAGATTGTGGATTTGAAGCTGTGCTTTTATTGCGATAAGGCCCCTTATTTTCTCAGCCCTGAGTAGCTGCTTTTCCAAAACTGCAAAAAATGTATCTGTCCTCTTCTTCCTGGGTTTTTCCCAACTACTCAGGGTCAGGACTAGCTGTGGATTTTGGGATGGTTAAGAGCTTGGAGTAGGAAAAAAGTGAGTGTGGCCTTAATTAGGTACAGCCCCAGTATTCGAGTGGTGTGAAAATAGGAAACCATGGAAAACCATCTTCAGGGCTGCCGATAGTGGGATTCGAATCCACTAATCCCCGGATGCAAGCTCACAGTATCCGGAGTGTATTAGGTTTGCGAGACGTAGGCCTATATATTCTTTCATTTTCGATGCCCTTCGTGGCTTTTCTCTTTCTTTCGGCGATACCCCCATTCCTCAAAATATCATACTCCTACTTTTTTCCCTCTATATGAGAGAAGATTTCGAACCCCATCGGCGGCAGCCCTGAATGTTTCTATGTGGTTTCCCATTTTTACCCCAAAGTCACCGAAAACACAATTATGTATGTTAGCGTGTCATTATTACACATCTGGTAAATAAATAAATAAATAAATAAATAAATAAATAAATAAATAAATAAATAAATAAATAAATAAATAAATAAATAAATAAATAAATATGTGTCTGTATACCTGCTCTTAACTCCCGTTTCTTGATACTGGGTCGCGATGGGATGGGATTAATTTTTATGACATGTTTTATGGCCGAATGCCCTTCCCGACAGTAAATAAATAAATAAATAAATAAATAAATAAATAAATAAATAAATGTCATTATGAAATTTTTTTCTTCTTCTTCTTCTTCTTCTTCTTCGTCTTCCACTTTTCCCACACCTGTGAGGTCGCAGGTGCGAACTGAGTCCCCAATGTGGGTTTGGCCATGTTTTACGGTCGGTCGTCCTTCCTGACGGTGGGATGTAATCACTATTACGTGACTCTGTGGTAGTTGGCAGTGTGGTGGGGTATGTGAATATAAAGAGAAAAGTGTTGGGACAAACAGAAACACCCAGTCCCCGAGCCAGATGAATTAATCTGGGTCGTCACTATAAGACCTATCTGTGTCTGAGCGCCGTAAATCCAATTGCAAAAATTTAATCAGGCGTGATTAAAATCCCCGACTCGGCCGGGAAACGAACCTGGCAGCCTCTGAAGCGAAGGCCTCAACGCTGACCATTGAGTCAAACAGTTGGACTGCATTATGAATTCCTGGCTGACACATTTTCGTTTGGTGGCATAATACTCGAGGATTATTTTTTAAATTGTGTTTGTTAAGAACGTCATAATTTCAAGCGTAGACTTAATGTAAATTATCCCTTTCAGAACCGATTTTTCTAGAATAACAAAAGGTTTTTCGATTTAACATTCAAGAAAGGTATATATTATGATTTTAGACATCGTTAAGGCTGCGTATACATTTCAAATATTCGTAAATACCTTAACGAAGTGAATTCCTCCCCCCCCCCAAAAAAATATTTAAAATAAAAATTGTGGAGATAATTATACTAATGTACGCAATTATTTTCAGAGGGCCTGAAAGGGAAAGCTTTTCTGTCTGTCGAACTCACTAGTTCGAGACGTATTATATAACACTATGACATGCCTGTAGTCCGGCTCCATGGCTAAATTGTTAGCGTGCTGGCCTTTGGTCACAGGAGTCCCGGGTTCGATTCCGGGCAGGATCGGGAATTTTAACCTTCAATGGTTAATTTCGCTGGCACGGGGGCTGGGTATGTGTGTCGTCTTCATCATCATTTCCTCCTCATCACGACGCGCAGGTCGCCTACGGGAGTCAAGTCAAAAGATCTGTACATGGCGAGCCGAACATGTCCTCGGACACTCCCGGAATTAAAAGCAATACGCCATTTCATTTGCATGCCTGTAAAAGAATGCACATTATTAAGAATTAAATATTAATATTAATTAATAGCCATGCATATGTTGTTTTTATCTTCATCACAATCTTCTCTGAAAACAAAAAAAAAATTTTTTCAGGTAGTTTTGACTTAATCTACAAAGTGTGTTAGCCAGAAGTTCATTCAATAATTTTAACTTTTACCCAGCAAAATACTTTCCAGTTCCCAACAACTACAATCTGAACAGGCATCATGTAAGGCTCGCTCACGGATGGCTTGACCTCACAACAACTGGAAATCGAGCGTTGCATTACTTATGAGTGTATTCCTGGTTGACTGTTCACAGGCGTTCCATTCTCACTTCATCTCGTTTAGGGGACTTCACCAAGGAGTAACTTTTGGTAATGAAATCAGTTTTATTTTTTAAATCTTCATTAAAAATTCAGCTCGGTCCTTAATGAAAGTAAAATAATGAGGCGTGTTTGATGTAATAGAATTATGTATATTAGATTAGATTTAAGAGTTTTCTTCTCCTTTTCTCTTCTAGTTCTTTCACTTAGCACTAAACAACAAGGAATGTTTTCGGCGTGCGGATCCTTTTCTGAATGGTCAGCGTCGTGGCCTTCACTTCAGAGGGTCCTAGGTTCGATTGTGGACAGGCTCAGGGACTTCGCTTGCGTCTAATTAAATACTCTTCCTCAGAGGCTGGGTGTTTGCGGTTGTCGCAATACTCACCTTCGTTTACAAATACCACATTACACTACGAATCATCACAGTAAAACGCAATAATCAATACATTCCCCCACATAGGGTTGGCATCAAGAAAGGAGTCCGGCCAAAAAACTGGGTTTAATCTACAACTACTTAGTGGCTGCGTGGTTTGGGTCATTCGGGAGATGATGAGTTCGAACCCCACCATCGAGAGTTCTGAAGATGGTTTCCCGTGGTTTCCCATTTTCACACCAGTCAAATACTGGGGCTGTACCTTAATGAAGGCCACAATCACTTCTTTCCTACGCCAAACCCTTTCCTATCCCACAGTCGCCATAAGACCTATCTGTAACGGTGTGATGTAAAATAAATTGTAAATAGAAAGAAAAATCCACAGCTAGTACTGACCCTGAGTCAGGCCGCTTCCCTTCAACTCCTAGGCCTTTCCTATCACAACGTCGCCATAAGACCTATCTGTAATGGTGTGACGGAAAACAATTTGTAAATAGAAAG
This sequence comes from Anabrus simplex, assembly GCF_040414725.1. Lineage (NCBI taxonomy): Eukaryota > Metazoa > Arthropoda > Insecta > Orthoptera > Tettigoniidae > Anabrus > Anabrus simplex. The sequence continues at coordinate 143,553,393 of NC_090270.1, read as the reverse complement.
AAACATCTACAGCTAGTACTGACCCTGAGTAGTTGGGAAAAACCAGGAAGAAGAGGACAGATACATTTTTGGCATTTTTGACGTAAAGCCACTAGCAAAAAGAAAACACTCCGGATAGGAAGAGAACAGCAGTTGATCAAGAGTGATTTTATAGAAAGTTGAAAATGAGGAGCCTGACACAGGTAATGGAAACAATGCCAGACTTAGTTAACGACTCCGTGGTCTCTAAACTACGTTCCCTAGTTGAAAGTGGTGGTGGTGATAACTCTTTCGAGAGGAAGTATTACTAGGTAACCATCCTCTTAACTCTCATCAGAGGAAAAATAGAAGAAGAGGTCCGACACTTTGAAAAGTAATAATATTGACACGCACACCCTATCCTAATTGTATATGCATCTACATGCCATAATTTATTATTATTATTATTATTATTATTATTATTATTATTATTATTATTATTATTATTATTATTATTATTATTATGTGCGTATGGACCTAATGGATCACGAAAAGCTCTAACGTTCTGTTTTCTGAGTTGCCAAATAGCTTTCATCCTTTCTTTGTGGATCCTTTTTCGTTCTTCTGTCCTCTTTGCTCCAGTCTTCTTCTTCACTTCGTTCTCTGGTTGCACTTTCCATCCATTAAATGTCTTTCCTATAGAGGTTTATTATTATTATTATTATTATTATTATTATTATTATTGGCAAAGGATGTGTGAGGGCCACGAAGGGTGTGAAAATGAAAGAGACGGAGCTCGATAGCTGCAGTCGCTTAAGTGCGACCAGTATCCAGTATTCGGGAGATAGTGGGTTCGAACCCCACTGTCGGCAGACTTGAAGATGTTTTTCCGTGGTTTCCTCATTTTCACACCAGGCAAATGCTGGGACTGTACCTTAATTAAGGCCACGGCCGCTTCCTTCCCAGTCCTAGCCCTTTCCTGTCCCATCGTAGCCGTAAGCCCTATCTGTGTCGGTGCGACGTAAAGCCAATAGCACAAAACAAAAAAGAAAATGAAAGACTCCCTAGGCCTCATACAATAGTTTACCAAGAGAGGTCGGATAGGAAAGATGTACTGTAAGTGAGGAGCCTGGCACAGGGAACGCAGGTGTTAGGGATGCCAGACTCAGCTAGAGGACTCTGATCGCCAACGCACGCTCCCAAGCTGAGAGCCTCTGTTTCCCCTTCTAGTCCCTTCTCACGCCAGGCAGGGTATATCGTGGATATATTCTACCAGCCCGACCCACAGGGGTATCCCATGTTGAAAAACTGTGGAGGTTGCCCACATTAGTCTTTTTGGTGGCAGGTAAGAAATACTGAGGATGTAATTCTTCCTCCACTACCCGCCGGGCTGAGTGCCTCAGACGGTTGAAGCGCTGGCCTTCTGACCCCAACTTGGCAGGTTCGATTCTGGCTCAGTCTGGTGGTAATTGTAAGTGCTCGAATACGTCAGCCTCGTGTCGTTAGATTTACTGGCACGTAAAAGAACTCCTGCGGGACAAAATCTCGGCACCTCAGAGTCTCCGAAAACCTTAAAAAATAATTAGTGGGACGTAAAGCAAATAATATCAATATTATTCTTCCCACCCATGGGGGAATCCCTTGTTGAATGTCCCTGGAGGTTGCCCATTTCAGTAGCCTTTTACGGCAGGTAGGAAATACTGTGGACGTATTCAATCTCCCCTGCCTACACAGGAACATTTACACGGAAATCTCCGGGGTTTCAGCTTATCAGACAAACTTAGCATTCACTAAGTGCACTGGACTGTTGCCACCTAAAGAAAGGATCTCTTTGAATGAACTGAAAGTCTCAAAAATCCTCTCGCTGCTTTAAACTCATTAGTCAGAAAGCTTCTTGGAGGGATCTACAACTACATTTCCAGGTACTCACAGTGCAGAGAGATGGCGGCTGCCGATACTCGGGTCGTCTAGTCCGTGTGATAAGCAGTGACCCGTTCGTCTCATGAAAACATGATGACGTCGCCCGTAATTTAAACTGCAAGCAAACTTCTTTTAAACATGATGGGTTGGACCAGATGGGATTTAAATTGCTCCCACGTTGACGCGCACACCCTATCCTAATTGTATATACATACAAATATCATCACTTATTATTATTATTATTATTATTATTATTATTATTATTATTATTATTCCCTTCTTATTCTTATTATTACCTTCGATTGCTGCCACTGTTGACACGGAAAATAACTTCTTCATTCTCATGTTCTTGTCTCCTTTCTGGATTTTCGGTCTCATAATTCTTCATCCGTTCATGGTGTTACTTTCCTCTTTCATCCGTCCAGACAGCTGTAACTTACGCTTTCTGACTTCTTCCTACAAACTCCCGAACTTTCTAATCTTATTGCAAAATGTAAGCCTGTCTAGAATTTCCTCTTTCCTAATCTTCATTTCTGCTAAATCCTTTTTCACTTATCGCTGTTCACTTACGGCTGTTGGAGTCCTATATGTTAAGCCCGGATATTCATGCCGTAACAGGTTAGAATGCAAACTAAATTTGGTTAATAGGAGGCGTCGGCCACCCGCTCTTCGATAATGTAGCAAGAGTAACATAAATTATAAGAGTTCTGATGGGCCGTGCCCGTAATATTTATGCAAACCCCATAGCATAACCGTTGTGAAGGTAGACTATACTTGCTGCTCGCTTCAGAAACTTTGCATTCTAACCTATTAATGCATAAAAATCCGGGCTCTACCTATATGTAATATTCCATATATTATAATAATAATAATAATAATAATAATAATAATAATAATTATTATTATTATTATTATTATTATTATTATTATTATTATTATTATTATTATTATTATTATTATTATTATTATTATTATTATTATTATTATTATTATTATTATTATTATTTACGTTCGTATCGTGCTGCTATGGGCTGCCTGTTAGGACCAATTTCATTTTCCCTCTCTAATCTTGTTCGTCTCCCACCTTTGACATCCATCAATCATTGTTCTTTCGTAAAGGGAGTTCAGTATATAATGCAACAATATTTTTCTAAAACCAGGTTATTTTTATTGAGGATTCGAATACATTCTCCAAAGACTGGCTGGAACTTCTTGGGGAGTGGATGGAAACACATTACGGACAACATCTTTGGCCTTGGTCTATTCTGCAGCAGAATACTGTTCTGGTGTCTGGCTTAACATTGCTCACACACAGCTGGTAGATTTACAACTTCATCAAACCATGCGGATCATAACTGGTACACTTCGTGCCACACCGATCCAATGGTTACCGGTTCTCAGCAATATACTACCTCCACATATCTCGGAGACAGAAGGCCCTTTTTCAGCCATTGACCAGAATGCTGAAGATTGAACATCTACCTGTTCATGAGGATATCAGACAGTCTCGCTAGCCTGCTTGGAAGACTGCCGTGAAGATAACATCCTGCGTCTTCAACCCCACCTCTAAATGGTCAACAGAGTGGTCTTCATCCCTACCTTGGGCAATAGTGGATATTAATAAACCATCCACACAATTGGCAGGCTTCGATCTGCCACGCTGCACCTGGAGTAGACTAAATCGCATGAGATGTGGAGTAGGTAAAACAGCATCTACTTTACACACCTGGGGCTGGTCAGTTTCTCCATACTGTGACTGTGGGGAGGTTCACCTAACAATGAAACATGTAGTGCAGGAATGTCTACTTCGTGCTTTCACTGGAATCATGGAAGACCTCAACTCAGCAACACCCGGGGCAGTGAAGTGTGTGGCGGGTTTGGGCATTCACATTTAGTGAGATGTAGGTACATCACTCGCACTCAATGTGTATATATGAACTATCAGATTTGATAGGTGGATAGTGATGTAAATATATTGTGTTTTCTTCTTGTTCTTTCAAACTTGTAAATTGCCTTCTTTGACTGTATAGATATGATAATTTGTATTTACTTTGTACTTATCTTTCACTGGTTGTGTAAATAGTTTATAGGTTGTCATTATTCATCATACGCCAAATAATAAAATAATAATAAAAACTATTTTCCCAATTCTTTTTCTACAATACCTTATTTTTCAACATAATCTACGTTCAATGCTACGACCTTAGTCCACCGTAATGTGAGGGCCTGTATGCCTGCATGGTGCAACTCGAATGGTTGATATCGGAGCCAACGTCGTGTTGCATCGGTAACTTCCCCATCACCCACGTAGTGCGTCCTTCATTGTGCCAAACAGATGGAAGTCAGAAGGCGCGAGATCCGGACTGGAGGGTGGATGAGGAAGAACAGTCCACCGAAATCTTGTGAACTCCTGTCGAGTGCGCAGACTTGTGTGAGGTCTTGCGTTGTCTTGGAGAAGGTGAAGTTCGTCTGTATTTTTGTGGATGCGAACACGCTGCATTCGTTTCTTCAATTTTCTTAGAGTAGCACAATACACTTATGGTCTGATTATTTTACCACGAGGGAGGAAATCGAACAGGCCCCTTCAGAGTCCCAGAACGCCGTAGCCATTACTTTACCAGCTGAGAGTACGGTGTTGAACATTTTCTTTGTGCAGGAGTTGGTGCGGGGCCACTCCGTGAATTGTTTTTTCCGGTTCGAACTGATGATACCATGTTTCATCGCCTCTGACAATGTTTGACGAGAAATTCTTACCTTCAGCCTCATAACGAGCAAGCAATTCCGCACAGATGTTTCTTCTTTGCTCTTTATGGTCTTCCGTTAGGTGTCGAGGAATTCAGTGGGAACAAAGTTTTGAATACTCCAACTGGTGAATAACTGTTTCAGCACTGCCAACAGAGACAGCATGTTCAGCAGCGAGATGTTTAAGTGTGATCCGTCGATCAATTCGAATAAGGGTGTTCGCACGTTCCAACATTACAGGGGGACCGGCAGATTCGAATTACAAGGGGTGCAAACGGTTGAAAAAGGGTATATTCTAAACTTACCTTCTTTCAATTTCCTCGGCCACAGAGTAATATACAAATTCGTTTTTTTGCACTGAGACATTCTTCATATAATAAATGAAAATATAATATCCGCATTTCCTGAAGTTCGACTTAATAGGGGTGCGAAAGGTTGAACAAGTATATGTTTACTTGTTTTCGATTTTCTCGGCTACCAAATAAAATACAAGTTCGAATTTGCATTAAAACATTCTTCACACAAATGTCTTTTTTTTAATTCGACTTAGAAAGGTGCAAAGGGTTGAACAATGGTATATTCCAAAATGTGTGATATTTTTCTGTTAGATTTTCTCGACCTCAAAATAAAATGCAACATCGTTTTTATACTAAAACATTCTTCATTAAATACTACAATACAATATCTGTGTTTTTTATTCTACTTCGAAGGAATGTAAACGGTTAAACAAGTGTATATTTGAAATTTAACCCTTTTGTCGATTTTCTCGGCCACGAAATAATATACAATTTCGTTTTTTCACTAAATCATTCTTCATTTAAATACCTAAAATACAATCTCTTCTTTTTATTTAATACGACTTACACGCGGTGCAATGGATTAAAGAAATATATATTCTAAATTCAACTTGTTTTTAGATTTCTAGATTTTCTCGTCCGTAGAATAAAATACAATTTCGTTTCTGCACTAAAATATTCTTCATGTAAATACCTAAAATGCAATTTCTGAGTGTTTTGAAATTCGACTTGCAAGAGGTACAAAATGTTGGACAATGCATTATATTACAAAATAATATACGTAGCACACTTCATAACGAAATGAGACATCAACGCCATTCGGCCTTTACAATTAAAACAATCGTGGGTGAAGCTGTGGCAGGTAATGCTAGTATTCCATAATCAGAAGACTTTCTGTACTTAAATCGTAACATCAAGGGATATAACATATTTTCCGTTGTTTATACTATCTATATCTTTCTATTTGATTTACGTCGCACCGACACAGATAGGTCTTATGGTGTCGATGGGATAGGAGAGGCCCTGGAATGGGAAGGAATCGGCCGTAGTCTTGATTAAGGTACAGCCCTAATATTTGCCTGGTGTGAAAATGGAAATCATAGAAAACTATCTTCAGGGCTGCCGACAGTGGGGTTCGAACCCACTATCTCCCGGATGCGAGCTCACAGCTGCGCGCCCCTAATCGCCGGTATATCTTCAATAATTGGTGAAAAGATAAAGAGATTTTTACACTACATAAAATGATTCTAATTAACACCCGGTCAATACAAGTGAGATTTGTGGAGTGAAATATCACATATCAGTAGCTCAGACTGCACGTAAAGCCCATGGTTATGATCACGAGTAAGTTTGCTAGCTTTGACTCTAAACATGGCGTGGTTGTTCTCTAACGCTAGCTTATTCTTCCCGGAAGCCCGTGGACAAGGCCTCCTTGACTTGCATCGTACCGTCATGGGATGGAGGCTTTGCGTTGTTTATACCCTACCTACTGATGAAGATACATCTGTTCAGAAGAAGATGAAAAATGGAGTTATATGAAGTGAGCACATAAAACAAGAAACTTAGTTGGTTATTGTCATAATTTTAAAAGCCTACATGAATTGATTTCAGATAAAAAGTATATTGTTCTATATTTTCTTCACATGCTTCAGTCATTCACTATGTTAGAATGTTTGGCCAATTTGCTGATCACGGTATTTTTGGAGTAAGTAACAACCTTGTCAATTAGAAGCTTGTAACGGACATTTTTGTAAGTATATTCTGCCATGGGCAAATACATACATTTCGAATTCTGTAGCTGACGCGGTAAAGAATGGTCCGGTTCAAAAAGAATAACGTGGGTTTGATTTAGCCTTAGGAGATCGACAAATTTAGAAACAAGACGTCTACATGTCTGTGGTCATGTTTTTCTTTAATCCACGCAGCCTGTACTAGAAATTAGTATCAAGTTAATTCATAGGAAACAAAGTCGATGGAGCTAAACAATTAGTAGCGAGATTACGGCAGTTATGCCTTTACATTCCACAGCTTGAGATGCGGCATTGACTTGTTTTACATGGTTTTGCTTTGCGTTTTTCTTCACATATATAGCTCCCTATCTAATCGCTATCTGCTGCCTTCAGCTTACATATATTCTAGCAGCTGTCTTGTAGCATAAGGAAAATCTGTAATTTAGTCCATCATCAGTCCTTACTTCCCCTGCTGTAGTAAAACGATGGCATTGTTCTGGAATTGTTTTTAAAAAAGGAATTAAGAATTGAATGAAATACTCCCGAGAAACATTTAGCTGTATGCTATTGGCGTTCTCCAGACTGCCGCCATTTTATGGGGATCATTTACAAGCCATAAAGTTTAACACGAAGACGAATATTGGCGCGGTAGGTGTCCGTAATTATAGACAGGCTTGCAAATAAGATATAGAGACGGGATTTTAATGCTCTTCAACGAGCCCAACTATTGCATTATTAGCGAAGTAATATGAAGATGTCTTCATTGTTGTAGCTGTCAGAGGGGCGTTATACCAGTAAGAAGGGAGGCAGTCTCTTTACGTTCAGGTCATCTTTCATAGACTTAATAACGCACGGCGGACCACAGAGATAAAGAGATTCACTGCTCACGTGAAAGTTTAATAATCCTGCCTGTAAAATGGTGGAATAAAATTATGGAACCCATAAATCCAATGAGATAATGAAAGAGAATGATTGGCAGTATATTTCTGTGGCCTCGTAAACGTATTAGGACGTATAGATCAGGTTCGGTTCCCATAGCGGTGAATGCAATTTTCATTTCTGTTTCATTTTGGTATCAAATTATTTTCTCTTAAAATATGTCCCACTGAATTTTAATCTTATTCCCCTTTGGAATGCTAATGCAGATGAAATTTTTATGTCGTAGTTGTGTGTGAACCATACTTGCAGGGAAAACCTACTAAAACGCAGCTACCACAAGGTTATGATCGAACATTTTATCGAGGAACTAGTTGATGTACCCGTGCTTCGCTACGGGATTCTGGGAAAGACTGACTTTATGGTTTTCCTAACTGAAGTCTACATAGCTCATGACAAAAACGTCAGTAGGAAAGTAACGATTAAACGCAATGTTATCATATAAAATTATCGATCAAATTAAAAACCGCACATATTTTCACTTTTAACGAACAGTACTACAGTGCCGATCTAACAGTCCAAAGTTCCAGAGCTGAAATGACCAGGCCGCACACAGCCGTGAATCCTCCTCTACCATTATTCCGTTAAATATGCACACTGCTCATTCCAATCCGCGCCGCAGAGTAGGGATTGAGTAGCTCGAATGCTATGATGAATCAGTTTGTTACGTACCAGTAGTATCAGAAAATTTATGATCCAGAGGAATAGCGTCAATCAATCAATCAATCAATCAATCAATCAATCAATCAATCAATCAATCAATCAATCAATCAATCAACCAATAAATCAATCAATCAATCAATCAATCAATCTATCAATCAATCAATCAATCCGTCACTACTCATCTACATTTAGGGCAGTCGCCCAGGTGGCAGATACCCTATCTCTGGTATTCCTAGCGTTTTCATAAATGATTCCAAAGAAACTGGAAATTTATTGAACATCTCCCTCGGTAAGTTATCCCAATCCTAACTCCCCTTTCCTATAAACGAATATTTGTCCCAATCTGTCCTCTTGAATTCCAGCTTTATCTTCATATTGTGATCTTTTAAAGACACCACTCAAACTTATTTGCCTCCTGATGTCATTCCATGCCATCTCTCCACTGACAGCTCGGAACATACCACGTAGTCGAGCAGCTCGTCTCCTTTCTCCCTAGTCTTCCCAGCCCAAACTTTGCAACATTTTTTTAACGCTACTCTTTTGTCGGAGATCACCCAGAACAAATAGAGCTGCTTTTCTTTGGATTTTTTCTAGTTCTTGAAACCAGTAATCATGGTGAGGGTCCCATACACTGGAACCATACTCTAGTTGGGGTCTTACCAGAGACTTATATGGCCATTTTCTCGTGACTCGGCGCTGATATGGACTTAGAAACAAAAATCCAAATTCACGAACATCTTTGTGACCATAGCCAGTACGATAAGAATGTATAAGCCATAAATGATCGGAAATGTAATACTATATAAATTTAATTTTGTAGTAGTCATATAACATCCTAATTACAACCCATATATACCCTCATAACCACGCGCAGAGTTCTGTACCCTTTATTTTCAATCATATTATACAGTATATGTTATTTCCCTAATGAAGATCTTTCCTTGTATTAACACCTAGGCACTTACAATGATCCCCCAAAGGGTCTTTCACCATGCTTTCACAATGCTAAATAAGAAATTTATCTAACTCCCCAGCTACTTCCCGCCAATATTCAGGCAGACTGTTACAGTCGGTACGACCGGGCGAGTTGGCCGTGTGGTTAGGGGCGCGCAGCTATGAGCTTGCATCCTGGAGATAGTGGATTCGAACCTCACTGTCGGCAGCCCTGAAGTTGGTGTTCCGAGGTTTCCAATTTTAACACCAGGCAAATGCTAGGGCTGTACCTTAATTAAAGGCCAAGGCCGCTTCCTTCACACTCCTAGCGCTTTCCTATCCCATCGTCGCCATAAAACCTATATGTGTCGGTGCGACGTAAAACAAATTCTAAAAAAGGAGACCCATCTGTGTCGGTGCGACGTAAGGCAAATTTTAAAAAATACTCAGTACGCAGCAGTAATCCTATCTATCAGAGATAAGTGACATCAGAAGACACAAAGCATATCACAACAAACAATGGTAAACGTAATGTTATTGTTGATCAGTTTGATGAGCTTTCTATATTGTAGGCCTTCACATTTAGTTTTCCTTTGACACTGTGACATTACGGCGTCTTATAAAATTATTTATAGCGTAGACTGTAGTTCCACATTCCTCGACTTTACATACTGATTTTCATTAAAATCTGTTTAACCATCTTCACGTGACTCGGCGCTGATATGGACTTAGTAACAAAAATCCAAATTCATGAATATCTCTGTGATCATAGCCGGTGCGATAACAACGTATAAGACACAAATGGACGAAAATTTAATACTATATAACTTTAGTTAGTAGTTATGTAGACTACTAATAACATAAATATTTGAGAATTAAATTTTACCCCCTTCCCATAAACCACTATTTCACTGAGCGCGAATAAAATTATTTATGACCGAGATTATAGCGACCTATTCTTCGTATTTCCATACCGATTTTCATTAAAACAGGACCACTAATAACATAAATATTTGGCAATTAAATTTTAGACCTTCCCCTAAGCTACCATTTCACTCAGCATGAATAAAATTATTTATGGCCTAGATTGTAGCTAGATTGTAGATTTTGATTAAATTCTATTAAGCCGTTTTCTCGTGATGCGTGTACAGACAGACAGACAGACAGACAGACAGACAGACAGACAGACAGACAGACAGACAGACAGACAGACAGACAGACAGACAGACATTACGGAAATTAGAAAGTGCATTTCCTTGTTACTGTGGACACGTCTCATGTAAAAATGCCACCCTTTTTTAAATTCTGAGCAATATACAGGCAAAACTCTTATTTTTTATATAAAGATAGACCGGGCGAGTTGGTCGTGCGGTTAGGAGCGCGCTGCTGTGAGCTCGCATCCGGGAGATAGTGGGTTCGAACCCCACTGTCGGCAGCCCTGAAGATGGTTTTCCGTGGTTTCCCATTTTCACACCGCGAAATGCTGGGGCTGTACCTTAATTAAGACCACGGCCGCTTCCTTCCTATTTCTGGGCCTTTCCTGTCCCATCGTCGCCATAAGACCTATCTGTGTCGGTGCGACGTAAAACAAATCGCAAAAATATAGATAGATAGATAGATAGGTAGATGGATAGATTGATAAACAGAGGATAAGGCTCATCAAAGGAAAGAAAGATCGCTGTTGTGCTCTTATGTTAGGTAGTGGATGCTGGCAGCCTTTAAAAATGAAAAAGTGCAGCATAGCAGCATTATCGAAAACAAATGAGGTCAATGAAGTATTTACGCTACCGCCAAGGTGCCTCTTTACTTTGCAAACTACCAGGCAAGTTGGCCGTGCGGTTAGGGCCGCGCAGCAGTGAGCTTGCATCCGGGAGATAGTAGGTTCGAACCCCACTGTCGGCAGCCCAGAAGATGATTTTCCGTGGTTTCCCATTTTCACACCAGGCAAATGCTGGGGCTGAACCTTAATTAAGGCCACGGCCACTTCCTTCGCACTCCTAGGCCTTTCCTATCCCATCGTCGCCATAAAACCTATCTATATCGGTGCGATGTAAAGCAAATTGCAAGAAACCTTTGCAAATTTCCATGGGAAATACAAATAAAACAACGTTGTAATATGAGCCAGATTAACAATAATATATTAATGTTAACTTAATTTGTATTGCAATGGCCATTTTTATATACTTATGCCTAGCAGTGTTTAATGGGGTGCATATTATTCTTAGTTTTTTTTGTGCTCGTGGATGAAGGAAATTAGGACCATGACAGTTTTCTGATTACACTTTCTATTTATTTAAGTAATCGATTACGAAAAGGAAACAAAATTAGAAATTAACCACAAAAAATGATTTGTGTTAAATCTGTAACAGTGAAGGTTATCATCGTTCAGGAATCACAAGGTGCACATAATGGAATGCATACTACAAATGAGATGTGTTTGATTTTTCTTTATCTGCTCTTTAATCACTATTTTCAGCACTCTTTCGTAGGTTTCCTGACGTGCTGCCTTTTACACTTCTGTCCACGCTCTTCCATCGTAGCACTTTTATTTCGATTTAAATCTCTACAAATTGTATATTCTGCTCCGAAACCTACTCCTTTTTAGTACTTTGACCTCCAGGATCTTGGACATTTCAAGGCTCTCCCAGGCTTCTTTAATTCATGCCGTAGTGGTCTTCCTTTCTCCATAAGCACGTCCTGGTACTCTTCTTTGTTGGTTCTAGGTCTCCAGCCGTCTTCAGTCTGGATTGCACCCATTATTTTCCTCAAGATTCGCCCTTATAGGACCTGCATGTTCCCTAGTTTGGAGTTCACCAACAGGCGTTTACTGGCGCATAGGCATTCTGATTTGACCACATTATTTTATTGCCTTATTTTGACAGTCCAGGAAAGCACTTCTTGTTGTAGATGCTTATGTCAGCCCATATGCTCTTTCCATTTTTGAGATCCGATCATCTTTCGCGGCTTTTTCTATTGTTTCTTTACCCTCTCAATCCACCCTATCTCTTCTTCGGGGAATTTCGGTACGTTCTTTGCCATTCGTTATGAATTGGTATTTTCTGTCGATATCTTGAGATTCATCCTCCTGGAGACTTCTTCTACGAAGTTTATTTCGATCACCGTTTCCTTCGCGCTTTTCGAAAGTATCACAAAGTCAACCACGAAAGCCAGGCGTCAGTCTCTACCGTTTCTTTTTTTTCTAAAGTTAATATTTTTTTCGTTTATTGTCAAATTCTGAGTTCCAAATTCTCGCATTTTTTCTAGGACGTAGTTTGAGATTAGTGGTGAAAGTCCGTCACCTTGTCTCGCACCTGTCTTGATTTCAGACTGTCTGGACAATTCTCCTATAAACTTCACCTTTGTGGCTATGCCTGTCAGGGTCTCCTTGATTACTTTCACTAACTTATTTTTGAATCTGAATTCCCTGATATTCGGTCCCCCGAGTCGAAGGTCTATTTTTAAATCTGTGAAATACATCACGATTTTCTTGGCGCTTTGCATTCTGTGGCGGATTTTTTACTTCAGTTCGAAGAAATACTCGGTGCAGGAGTGATATTGCCGGGGATTCCCTGAGTTGTGTATCCACGGTCTCCTGTATTATATTCAGAAGTATCTTTGAAAGAATTATGTAAGCGAATGGGAGAAACGATACTTCACTAAAGTGGTGGTCCTGATTTTCTCCTTTCTTGTGGATCAGTTCTGTTTTCCATTCTTCTGATAGTTTGTCTGCAAGATTTTCTAGAATATTAAATGCAGGTCATTTAGGATCCCATGTTCTGCCTATTTCGACATCATCGCCGTTATTGAGTTTTTCCACTGGCCTTGTTGTTTCTGAGGCTTTTTAGATCTTCCTTGATTTCTTCCTTTCCTTGGCGGTCGATCATCTCGTGGATTCTCTGACGATACCTGAAATTATACCTTAAAGGTCGAGGGATTGCAGTCTAGAGGATAGTCAAAATACCCGGCTGTTTTCTCGCAGTTTTATTGGTTGTTCCGTCCAGTTTTACCCTGTTTGTTTCCGAAGCTCATAGTGAGTTTGTTCTAAGGGCTGGTAAAAATATCTGTGGGTTTTCTAATTGCTCTTTTTTTAATGATCAATTGAGCATTGGAATGTCCCGGATCTTTCCTTCCATTTTTTTCTTAACTGTTTCAAGTGTTCCGTCTTCCCACTTACTTCTTTTCTCGGATCTCTTCTCGAGCGCTTTCTCACGTTCTTCATTCCACCAGATTGCTCTTTTCAACTTTGCCAGCCTGAGGGTCATTTTGGCGGCATCGTTTTTCCCTGTGCGGTGGTTCTGCAAGCTTTGCATCCCAATGGTGCTAATTTCCTTCATGAATCTTTTAATGATGTCCTTAGTGGTATTCATTCGGTTTGATTTGTATCTGGTCATTTTGAGTGGGTATCTATTTTGGCTTTGCGAGGGATATTGGAGAGGTAGTCGTCCAAACCAAATTCACCGTTTCTAGTCACGTTTGCGTTCATCACTTCTTTGATGCTTGTCCTAGTGATCGTTGTGTGATCCAGTTGGAATTACCCTAGGTTGCGGTTTGGGGAAGCATAGGTTTTAGTTATCTCGGAAGTTTCTTACAGTACGGTGGCGTGAGTCTCAACTGAAACGTTCTTGGAGACCAATGAGCCTTCACCGATCTTGTTCATCGTATTATGTGCTTGTTAGTCTCCAATAATAATAATAATAATAATAATAATAATAATAATAATAATAATAATAATAATAATAATAAAGTTACAGTGTGTCCGCTGTCTATAATTCCATTTATTTTGCCAACTTTTCAGATATTTAACCGTTTCAGGTCAACTCAAGACCGTATCAGTGGTTTTTAGCTTTTCTGTTTGTTTGTCTGTTCCACCATCACGGCGAAACGTCTGGATAGATCTCAACCAAACTTCATATTTAGAGTATACTCATCCAGGAGCAGGTTTAGACATGCATATTATTTAAAAATCACTGAAATGTTCGGGGGTTTATGTGAAGACTATAACAGGTTATCTTTCTCATTCTCTCCCTACCTGCCTGTTAAGTCTCCCAAGAGGATTTTTAAGTTGCTTGTTTATGTACCGACATCGTACGACACGGTGAGTCGCATGGGCACTCTTCAAGAATCCGGCCGCCTTTGGCAGGTTTGAACCAACGAAGTTAAGATTAGGAGGCCAGCATTCTACCTCAAATCCGCAGAGGGAATTATCCGACCTGCAGTAGCATGACTTTATTCTTTTTAAATCCAAGTACCGGGGCAAAAAGTGAAATGCCGTATGGCTTTTAGTGCCAAGAGTGTGTGAGGGCATGTTTGGCTCGCCAGGTGCAGGTCTTTTCAATTGACTCCCGTAAGCGACCTGCTCGCTGTGATGAGGATGAAATGATGATGAAGACAACACATACACCCTGCCCCCGTACCAGCGAAATTAACCTATGATGGTAAAAATTCCTGACCCTGCCTGGAATCGAACCCGGGATCCCTGCGACCAAAGGCCAGCTCGCTAACCATTTAACCATGTAGCCGGCCAGTACCGGGGTGAGTAGCTCAGACGGTAGAGCGCTAGTCTTCTGAGCCCAGCTTGGCGATTTCGATCCTGGCTCAGTCTGATGGTTTTTGAAGGTGCTCAATTACGTCAGTCTCATGTCGGTAGATTTACTGGCACGTAAAGTAATTCCTGCGAGACAAAATTCCGGCACCTCGGTGTCTCGTCAAATCGTAATACTAGTTAGAAGGACGTTAAGCCAACAACATTACGATAAAATCCAACTAAAATTTGTCGCATTTTGAACGATGATCGCCGCTTATTTTAATGCAGTTTTTACATAACCGTTGATATAGTGACCTCCATTCTTATGTGGAACAGGGACGAGACTTTTAATTTCAAAATATCCCTTACATTGCGCGGGATTTGAAACACGGCTATCTGCTGAAAACCCAGAGACGATGTCACTTGCTTATAACTAGGGAGCGGATTTTTATGTGCTAAAAATGTGAAAAATATTTATTTTTTATGTGCTGAAAAACTTTAAAATATGTGATAAAAATTGAAATTATTTTCCTTTAAATATCACATAACTACTCGCGATCAAGAAGTAAATAAGTATAATGTTTTGTATTAGAATATGGTGCTACCAAACGTGCTCCTTAAGGCAAAATGAAGTTTGTGTATGGAAACGTGCTGTATGGTATATTAATTTTTGATATTCCAGAGTAGATATTATGAATGGTTACTTTTTAAAGGTAATGATTTGTTTAAATATGGCAAAAGCAACCTATCATCTTTGAAAAAATAGTACCAGTTCGTACTCACCCATCACACGCTGGAATATTAGTTGCTAGAAGTAGTCTCAGATTTGCAGTGAACAACAAAGGTCATCTCCAAATTGTCCATCACAAATGCATGCCGATTATCTCTAAAGAACGCCTTATACTGCGAAAACGATCGCTCCACATCACAGGAAGTCAGACGAGCATAGTTAAAGAGAGGAATGTCACCAACAATAACGCCATCAATTTCGCCAACATGAGCACCCTCTAATACATTAGAAATTTGGCACATTGTTTGAAATCCTCTGTTTTTCCTGAACAAATTTTGATATTTGACCTTTAACAGTCCCTGTACCTGCAAAGCCGGGAGGGAACCTAATTTATTTTCAACAGCGCGCACTTCCTTCACTGTTTCGGACAACAGGTTAGTGGATTTTTCAAGTATACCCTATGTCTATAGTTTTACACAAGAAGCTTAGATTGGCAGATATAAACGCCAAATCATTTTTCAAAGAGCTGTCTTTTAGTATCTCTTGAAGAATCTCAATTGACGACGCGTCGTTTTTATCTGGCACGTTCACAACGGATGAAAAACTTTCGAAATTGTCTGCGTAGTATACCACAGCGCTAAGCCAGGTACCCCACCGCGTAACAATAGGCGGAGGAGGAAGCGCAAGATCCGGGTTTTTCTCTTTAAAGAGAACGATTCATGAGGGTGCTTTTACGAGGACTTTTTTGCCATTAGACACTAATTTATCCACTTGAGGATACTAAGCCCGCACAGTTTCACATAACCTGTGTAGAGCATGATCAACGCAAGTTACGTGTATCATTTTTGGAAAGCTCACACAAAGGCCTTCGGCTGCCTTTTTCATGTAAGCTGCACTGTCAGTAAGGAAAAGCAATACATGATCGTATTTTATACCTTTTAGCCAAAGTAAGTGCATGGCTTCATTGAATAACCGAGCTACAGTGACGTGGTTTGCAGCAAGCATTTCTTTACACGCTAGCAAATAAGAATGTTCGCAAGCAGTTTTGTCATTCTTCAACACACCAACTACAACATTTCCTACTTTTCTGCCACCTGAATCAGTGGTTTCGTCAATGCTCACCCACAGTTTTTCGCTATCACATACTGCCCGAATTCTCTGTAAAGTTTCTTCGTAACATTTTGGGAGATAGTTTTTCCTTAATGTGGATTCGTCTGGAGGCTCAAAATTAATGTACTTTGTTAGAAAATTTCTCAGTCTCGGATTATTTATTTTACCAAGAGGAATGTCGGCGCAAACAAATGCTCTGCACACATCTAAATAATACTGGCGATATTTAGATGGGCCAGCATTTGAAGTAGCTGGTTCAGCTATTAGTAATTGTCGCGAACGCACACGCGAAGCAGCCGTAGTATGCTTATTTCCAGACAAATGCTGGATTACTTGAGAACTTTGATCTGCGCGTACTGTTTTACCACACGGTTGGCAAAATAATACTTTTCCATCGGTAGTAAAAATGCTTTTAAATTCCACTACATATTGTTGAAGACGCGACCTTGTACTCGACTTCTCTTTTGGCATTATTTTGCAGGTTACGACACACGCATTTGCGGTGAATCACTGTTTCAATAAAAAGAATAGCAGCGGACACTGAAGGAAATATTCCTGATAAATCCATACAAAATCACACGACCACGGGAATGATATATGGACCCGAACAGCTAACCTTACTCTTAGGAGTGATGAAATTCCACTACCTAAAATCGCTGTCTAAATGTAACGACGTAGCCAGTGACCAGTAAGTTTTAGAACTTATGGAGGGAATAGCCGAATCATTCCGATACATTATGTTAAATACACTGTTAAAAACAATACTGTAATCGTAAAATGAAAATATGAGCATTGTTTTATAACACAGAAGCATTTTAAATTTTATTGATCAACAAATATTGGCGATTTATGTGCTTATTATAGATTTTCTTAAAATATGTATTTACAAAAAAAATTGTGAAAATATGTGTTTTATGTGAAATAAGATTCAGTTTTTACACTTGGGGATGCACAATAGGAATAATGAACTTCGTAAATTGCGTTAAAACTTACGCAAAAAAAATATAATTACATAAAATTCCGCTCCCTACTTATAACACCCTCCGAGCGCCTTTTTTCGGGAAGCCAGTGACCATATCACTCGTCTATCAGTTCCCAAGTGTGTTTTATGTTAAATTAATGCAAGAATTGATTACATTCAACTTTCAAGCGCTCGTTGTCTTGAAGACTCTCCTTTGGCATTTCAGCGAAGTTCAGAAACAGATAATAATCATAGCACTAATTTATACTATGACCAACATCTCGTCCATCCATACGTGGAAATGACACGCACATATTTACCGTGAACTGTTTTCCTAGACAATTCAGTGTTTCTATTCACTACTAACAACACATTATGTAATTGGTAATTATGCAGGGAACTCATTTTTGCTCATATCAACCTTATTTTCCCTTTCTAAACCGCTATGAAATTACGGTTAAATAAATGAATGAATAGCTAAATTACAAAATACGTCATGAAACGAAGTAAGCTTTTTAATCCGTGTGCGTGCACATGTTTTCATTTATTTAGATATATGAGCTATAAATTGTATGTGTACATGAGCGAGAAACAGCATTTTTAATTGCCTGTTGTAATTTCTAGATTACATTCCCTCCATATTGTAAATTAATCACTAATCTAATTAAAGGATGTGTAAATTTTGTCATATGATGTGGAAGTGCATGTGCGAGGATTCACTTGTAACTAATTATGTCTGTACAAATAGCCTGTTAAAAAAGTATGGCTTTAAGAGAAATGTGTCCCTCATCATAAGTATGTGTAATTTTTTAAGGTTTAACTTTAGACACAGTTGTTATCTAATGCTCCGTCTACCTTACTTTCCTAGAGATTCTGAATTATTACTGTCAGTCTCAAAGAAAATAATTGTCTAATCTACGAACCCACAGTGTAACATGTCTAACAAGGGAACTGTCTGAGCTGGACCGATTATGATGAAAAATGATTTAATTATATCAATTAGAACATTACAAACGTAATAGTAAGAACAATTCTGTCGTAAACCGAGTGAGTTGGCCATGCGTTTAGAGTCGGGTAATTGTGAGCTTGCATTCGGGAGATAGTGAGTTCGAATCCCTCTGTCAGCAGCCCTTAAGATGGTTTTCAATGGTTTCCCATGTTCACACCATGCAAATACTGATGATGTATATCAAAGCCACGGCCGCTATCTTCCCATCCTTGTGCCCGCGGTAAAGTAAGTTGTTGTTATAGTTTTAAATGGAACGTGGTGTACCAAAACCATTGATTGCAGTCAAACTTAGTACGATGATTAATCAAGAAATCAGCACATCGCTGTATGTCTGGCATTGTTACGTAGGCTGTCCACGGAATGGAAAAATTAGTAATTCTGAACATTAATCCTGAAATGTCCTCTTTCGTGATATTTTAGCTTTCAGTATCATTTCTCTGCCATCAGGTAGAGAACAGACACACACAGCAGACCTAAATGGCCTCAAATTGTAATTTCTTCACATTGCAGCTGAAGCCATATGATTATTACAACTTTTTTTAAAACCTTTATTGGCCAACTATGGGCTGCATAGATCCTAAGGGTCAGTCTCCCCTTCGCAGAACATCTGATATTTCTTTACTTCTGCTATTTCTGTGCTCCTCGCTTATCAGTTTGGACCTATATTTTGGTGCTTTCCATTTGAATGTCTTGATGTTGTCAAATCGCCTTCTGAACTCCTTTCTGTTGTTCACATCCGCTGTTAAGTTCAATTTCCTCTTCGTCCCTTTGACCTCTTCCACCCACATCGATGTAGCCTTTAACCATACGAAGTACTTAAGGAACTTCTTCGTCAATCGGTTCTCGTCCAATCACTAACCAGATACCCATAGAATTTCAACCTTCGTTTCCGCATTGAGACAGTGATAGTTGCTGTGCGTCTGTACAGATCCTCGTTCTTTCATACCCCATCATTATCTCTTAGTGGTCCTAGAATATCATTCTCAAGATTTTCCGTTTATTTATTTATTTATTTATTTATTTATTTATTTATTTATTTATTTATTTATTTATTTATTTATTTATTTATTTATTTTCGATTTCCTGCAGTACCCCTTTATTACTCATTGTTGAGCACTACCTCTACTACTACTACTGTGCTGTAGTGCCTGAGTTTAGCCTCGTAGGATATTGCTCGCTTGTTAAACCTGTTCTAAGCTAATTGTAGACTAGTTCCAGTTTTGTAGCTCCTGTCTTATTATTATTATTAATATTATTATTATTATTATTATTATTATTATTATTATTATTATTATTATTATTATACCGTGGGATCACCTTCTCTGTCCTGTTAAATTGCCCGCTTGCTATAAGGCCATCTTGCTATGGAACTTGAAGTAATGTTACGCAAGATATTTGGGATTGCAACTTTTAGATGTCTCTACCATCAGCCTAAGTGCCCCCTCTGGCGGGATTAAGGGAATTTCAATTTTCAACGTTGGTTAACCTTAGTTTTCGAAGATTGTTTTGTTCATGTATCAAAGTTGCCAACACTCCTACTGCTTCCTTCTCCTTAGTTCCTAACCAACAAGGAATTTTTGGAATATTTTCTCTAGCCAATTAAAATGGGGAGTATGTACAGGCATCCGGCCTATCTGTAAAGAGTTCTGGAAACTTCCCTCGAAATGCTATAAATGCTGGGCGCTTTAAAGCTGTATTGTCATCTCCATCACTCCAGTTCAGTGAATGCGGCGTGTTATCGGAGGCAGGGGCCACAGGTTGTAACTGATGTCCTCTACAGTATTATCTTCTCATTTCTCAAGATCTGTTTATCCCACGAACAAAAATGGGAATTCTCGGAAGTCACCAGAAATAGTTCTTGGAAAATTTCTGTCAGGAGAAACAAGGAACAATTTGACCTCGAAGCCTTCAACCCCTCCAACCTTCTAAGACGTATGCGAGAACCAATCAACGTCGAACTACGTTGCACAGCCCATATCCCTTATACCTCCTTCTTGATGTGAACTGTTGTACGCGTACGCTTTATCTTCAAATGTGTTGTGATTTACTGTGAAGAAAAATGTGTCTGCGGCAATGCCCAAAGAAAAATCACCGAGCGAGTTGGCTGTGCGCTTAGGGGCGCGCAGCTGTGAACTTGCATCATGGAGATAGTGGGTTCGAGCCCCAATGTCGGCAGCCTTGAAGATAGTTTTCCGTGGTTTCCCATTTTCACACCCGGTAAATGCTGGTGCTGTACCTTAATTAAGGCCACGGTC
This sequence comes from Anabrus simplex, assembly GCF_040414725.1. Taxonomy (NCBI): domain Eukaryota; kingdom Metazoa; phylum Arthropoda; class Insecta; order Orthoptera; family Tettigoniidae; genus Anabrus; species Anabrus simplex. The sequence continues at coordinate 143,532,626 of NC_090270.1, read as the reverse complement.
GCTTCCTGGTGTGACGTAAAGGAAAAGATTGTAATTGCAAAGAAAGATCGTCGTCCTACTGGCTGAAGCGGTGGAACACAAGGGATCCCAGTTTCACTACGGATGGAAGGGTAGTCTTCTGCCAAGCTTGCTGTAAGGAGGTAAGTTCGTTTGTTCATTTTATCTTTTTTGTAACTGAACCACAATCGCATTTCGTTGTATCATTTATAGGCCTATTCATTTACGTATTGTGGAAAGTTGTTTTGTTGCAATGCTGTGTTAGTCGTGTACTTTCGATAATTTATATTGCTGAAATGTAAATAATCGTTTAATTACTTAACAAGGAGTTAGAACGCCGCATGTCTCTTGTTACAGAGTGGATGAAAATTAAAAATCGGTGTTTTGAACTCTGATTCGTTTCCTGTGAAAATAGAGGTTTGCAAGTGAAATATTTTCTTTTTTTCTTTCTTTCTTTCTTAATCTGTTCACTTTCTAGGGTAGGTTTTTCCCTCGGACTTAGCGAAGGATCCCACCTCTACCGTCTCAAGGGCAGTGCCCTGGAGCGTGAGACATTGGGTCGGGGATACAACTGAGGAGGAGGACTAGTACCTCGCCCAGACAGCCTCCCCTTCTATGCTAAACAGGAGCCTTGTTAGGGCATGGGAAGATTGGAAGGAACAGGCAAAGAAGAGGGAAGGAAGCGGCCGTGTCCCTAAGTTAGGCACCATCCCGGCATTTTCTTGGAAAAGTGGGAAACCACAGAAAACCACTTCGAGGATGGCTGCCGTGGGGATCGAACCCACCCCTACTCAGTTGACCTCCCAAGGATGAATGAATCTCGTTCCAGCCCTCGTGCCTCTTTTCAAATTTCGTGGCAGAACCAGGAATCGAACCCGGACCTCACGCTAACTACTACACCACGGAAGCGGACTACAACTGAAATATAATTTAAAAAATCGTGAGTAACTTTCACCAGCGCTATGTGTAAGTTCTAGTGAACTCGATTACGCTTCCGCTAAGCCTTCGCGAAACATAGGTTGAAGATCCAATGTGGTGCAGCTAGGACGATGTCACAGCGTGTTTTACAAGGCTACAAGGACTATCTTTACAAGATCAGGCCAGTAAAATGACCGTTGCTCTGGATTGGTGAGGTCCGGTTAGTAACCGTTGTGCTGGGGGGTGGGGGGGAGGGGGTAGCAAGCAAAAAGGGTCTGGGGTGCGTAAGCTCTAGCATCCCATCTAGAGTCTTGTTAAACTGTGGCAAAAAGTAAGGTTATGGGCGAATGCCACGACAATTTCAATTCATGCGGATTTCTAATTTTCAACGAGGGTGACAATCTTGTGGGCACACATGATGCAGAATCTATTGCAGGCAACAGGAAATAAGTCTTCATGACATTTGACCCCGCTGATCAAAGCCGGCGAATAGCAACATATAAAATGTTCACAAATCTGAGATTTATAGTGCCTCCGTTTTAATTCTTCTATATAAGTAAGAATTCTGCTAGGGGCAGATTGGTGAGTCCCTAGCAAGCATATGGGAAGGATCTCTCCTCTACGCTACTCAGGTATCATTTCACGTCATTTTTATTATTTTTTCACCCGGTGAACTAGACAAGAAACTTCCAGATTATAATTGAACATTTTGAGGAAATATTTCCATGTAAATTACGAATTCTCTTGCTCCTACTTTAAAGTTTTGTACTTCTAGGAACATCACTTCTAATAGTCTTTCTCGTTTTTTATGAAACAAATGCATGTTTATATTAAGCATTGCCAATTAGTCCTGCTGTAGAAATTTAAGATATTGGAACATTGTAATTTAAGTCAATTTTATTATTTTTCAGTTCAAATGTGAAAGGATACCATATAGATCAACATAGAAATACTGGGATGCATTTGACACGAGTACAGAAAGCGTTGTCATCGCAGCTTTTCTACCAGTCCACTGTGAACGGTGACCAACAACAATTTTCTATAGATCTGTGCACTGCAATGGTGGGAGCTAATATCCCCCTGCATAAACTGGAGCATCTTCAAACTGCCGGAAGCAATCACCGAGTTGGAGAAGAGTGGCTTTCCCCTGGTGGAGTCATTTAGGGTTGTGGAAGAAGTCAGGGCAAGTTTTGACCGAACCTCGGGGAAGGTAGCCGCTGTCAGCAAAAAGTTCCATAAGAGTCCTGCAGCAGAATCCATGGTGGGAAGCGACGATAGAAGTAGCCAGGGTGCTACGAGTTGAGGTAGATGAAGCAGTTGAACTACAACCAGACGAAGTGGCTTCATTGAAGTTTTGTCCAATCACTTCCTGTTATGTTGAGAGATCTTGATGATGATGATGATGATGATGATGATGATGATGCTTGTTGTTTTAAAGGGCCTAACATCGAAGGTCATCGGCCCATTGAGAGATCTTTCTCTCAGTACAAATCATTCTGCCCGACAGAACAAGATTGTTACCGGAAAACATTGAAAAGTTGCTTGTTATAAATTCCTTTTATAGTAATTAAGTGTGTTATTAAACTATAAGTATTCATGCCTATTTTGTTGCCTATTTTACACGTTAGTGCCTATTTACATGCCTATTTTGGCTAATTTAAGAGCCTGTATGGCTGCCTATTTGTTTTAGTGCCTATAATTCTCATCTTTTTGTATCCATCTCTTGGCATAGGCCAGAGTAAAGTGTAGCATTCACCGAAGTCCCAGTCTCATCCATGGCTGTGACAATATGGAAGCTGCTGGGGTAGGGGTGGTGCTGAGTAATGGCATTCAGAGCACGACTAGTGCATCTGCGTGTTATGAAATGTGTTATTCAAAGGGTCAGTCGTGCTGCAATAGCACTTTCTGACCCAGTGAGGAAAGCAATGGCAAACTACCTCACTCCTTGTCTTGCCTAGTACGCCTCATTTTGGTGCTGCCATTGGTTTTTGCGGTTTCCTTACAACCACATAACCTTTGGTGGTGCTATTTGAGGATCCAACCAGCCTCTGGGCTGATGACCTAACAGACAGACAATTCTCATCTCTAAGCATAACACGAACACTGACACATTCCCACCTTGAGATATTTGTCTCAACATTTATCACACATCATCTCTTTTTCCTAATGTTGCAGTGTATGAAAATAAAAGTCTTACGAAGAAACAGAAATGTTAAAACAAAAATATTCTTGAAACCTCTGACAGGAAGGGAAAACAACAAGTAATACAAAGAGGTAACATTTATACAATTCATTCCAAAAATCTTGATGGAAGTTGCACTCGTCTTGCACGCCTAGTCTTCATCATGGAATGTATTAAACGTAACATAAACACTGACATAAGGTGTTAGTAGCTTTAATGTAACTAGCGAATATGTTCTGTGAAGTTTCATTAGAAATTGCGTGAAATTACGTGCTTATATTGGGATAGTTGTTAAATATCAGACACATGTACAGGCGAATTTAGTTTGTGATTAAAGATTAACCTGGATAATTGTCTATCTAATTCTAAACAGGCTTAAAGTGTATTATATTTTGTGATTTTTCCTGTCGTCAATTACGTGTACATGTTCTTAGTACTTAGGTTTTCTCTTCGATATGAAGGGTCGGTTAGTTTTTGATACCCAATTTGTTTGCGAAGCTAATTATTGCCGACCGCAAAAAAGCACTTAATTTATAGCAAGTTATTAGAATTCCAATTCTTAAAACAGAAGCAATTTCGTTCTCCACGCAATTCCTATCGGGTGAGAATACCGTTTAATCTACCGGATCAGATGGCTTCGTTTGTTACTCAGAGGGGATGGGATTTTAGTGGACTAGTTATGAGTAAATGGCTAAACGTGACATGGCCTCGTAAATGTTCCACCCAAGCTCCTGCTTTTTCTGTACAAGATGGTTTTAGAAGTCCTTGGCTCAAACAAATGGAATAAACAACTCTGCTGAAAGCAAAATGAGGTGTTAGTTTCATGATCCCCTTCATTCTGCTGAGTATATGGTGTTATAATATTTAGCGGTCGTATAACAAAATCAAATATACAGGATTACGTTATGACATGGATAGAGGACAAATTATGTGGGAAATTAGGTGATTTAGTCAGAGCACACTCTTTTGTTGTAAATTGTATTGGCCTCCAGAGAGAAGATATGAGACGTTGGCTTAACAAAATCAAATAATGATTGGATTTGCTTGAGGCTTCGTAATTTCGTTATGTAAGCCTAGTACTAGGAGGGGTTGAGTAAGTGGGGAAGGGAGGGGGGGGGGGGAGAGACACATAACAAAGTTGATCATTGTTAAGGTATTACAGAGCTTGGCAGTGTTGTAATATGCGGCCGAGCCAAACACAAGATGGGCTAGCTAAACACGTTATGGACGGGATTACCGTCCTTTATTAAGTGTATTACAAGTGGTGGGCTTATATGCGCCCAAAGTTGGGATTAACAGACAAGAATAGGACGGCAGACTAGCAACATATGTTTCGGGTTTAACTCTGGGGTTGTACAAAACAGAGGGACGAACTACAGTATGCTACCAGTCACAGTGATGGTGCTTGATGCATAATTCAAAGCGATATGGAAAATAGCCAAAGAGGACGGAAGCAGTGCGTGTGTGTAAGAGAGAGAAGGGTAGCAGAAATGGAATGTAGAAATATTCTGTCTCGCTCACTCCTCTGTCCCCAGGGTTAAAGATCAAAAGGACATCCTGCCTTCTGAAAAGAGAGAAGGTTATTGAAGGGGAAGATAGCCAGTTTTTGGGATGGGTTCCATGCATAAGAGATTAGTAGACTACATGCATAACGCAAGATCGACACCTATAATCCCGAGCTGTTCACCCGGACTGCAACACCAAAACTGAAAGGCAATGTTCCCGATATTCGTTTTTCAGGAATGATATTCGAAGAGGAACTAGTTTCACAATGATGATGCATAACTCATCAGGTAGACGTGAATATGTGGCCACCAAATCAGCGCCAGTCTGAGTGGTTCGGAGGCTAGTGTGGGATATGGATTCGATTCCAGCTCAAATACACCAGTCACCCTGTGGGTGGGGGACGGCAGACGAATAATACACCCAGGATATCCCCTGTCTTTCGTAAGAGGCGACTAAAAGTGGCGACCAAGGGATGATTTATTAGAACCATGAAACTACTTGTAATTAGTACCATCATGCGAGGAACACCATGGGTCACCTTTACTTGCGAGTAGTACCACTATTTTAGATACACAATGGGTTTATGATTAGTAGCAACAGAAGGTGAATCAGAATGGGTTTTCCAGTACCCGTGATTAGTACCATTGTGAGAAACACCACGAGTCTGGGCGTTGCCTGTGATTACTACCCACTAAGTAAGGAACACCACGGGAATACCGGTGAGGAACACTATGGGTTTGCCTAACGTATGAGTGGCGCCATTATGTGAGAAATACCATAGGTCTGCGTTACCTGTGCGACGTACAATACTTGTGAGTAGTAGGCCTACCATAATGTGTGGAACACCGTGAGTCTACGCTACTTTTGATTAGTAGGCTACCGCAACATGACATATACCATGGTTCAACTTTTCTAGCGATAAGTACCACGATGAGGGGCCGTTGAACTGGATTTTAGACCTCTTTAGACAACAAGCATCCTCGATTCAGGTTTGTGCTTTAGGAGCGGTCCCTTGGTCAGTAATACTTATGTTTATGATAGTTTCTGGGAATGTGGGGCATTGCGGGTCGGATCCACTGATTGTTTTAAATACATATCCATCCATTCATTCTTCATCATCACGTTTATTATTCTGGTCAGTGGATGATTTTTAACTTTTATATTGTCATTACAGTTTGTCTCATTTGGTACCATTAGGGGCCGATGACGTAGATGTTAGGCCTCTTTAAACAACAAGCATCATCATCATCATTCAAATACACCAGTCCCGTGTCAGTAGACTTAATGCCACGTTAAGAAACTCATTAAAAATAATTCGGCTTCTCGGTGTTTCCAAAATCCCTCAAAGCAACTAATGGGATGTAAAGCTATTATTATTATTATTATTATTATTATTATTATTATTATTATTATTATTATTATTATTATTATTATTATTATTATTATTATTATTATTATTATTATTATACCACTTTTCCCACGCCTTGTTGGGGTCGCGGGTGCGAACTGTTAAATTTGTTGGGAGTGTATGAAGAGTAGAGTCCTGAGACGAACACAAACACCCGGTAACCGGGACAGAGGAATTAAACATATACCCAATTAAAATACCCGACCACCGGGCGAGTTGGCCGTGCGGTTAGGAGCGCGCAGCTGTGAGCTCGCATCCGGGAGATAATGTCAGCAGCCCTGAAGATGGTTTTCCGTGGTTTCCCATTTTCACACCGGGCAAATGCTGGGGCTGTACCTTAATTAAGGCCACGGCCGCTTCCTTCCCATTCCTAATAATAATAATAATAATAATAATAATAATAATAATAATAATAATAATAATAATAATGTTATTTGCTTTACGTCCCACTAACTACTTTTACGGTTTTTTGAGACGCCGAGGTGCCGGAATTTTCTCCCGCAGGAGTTCTTTTACGTGCCAGTAAATCTACAGACACGAGGCTGACATATTTGAGCACCTTCAAATATCACCGGACTGAGCCAGGACCGAACCTGCCAAGTTGGGGTCAGAAGGCCAGCGCTTCAACCGTCTGAGCCACTCAGCCCGGCCTTTCCCATTCCTAGGCCTTTCCTGTTCCCCAGTCGCCATAAAATCTACCTGTGTCGTTGCGACGTAAAAACAAATAGAAAAAAAAACCGACCACGCCGTGAATTGAGCCCGGGACCCTCTGAACTGAAGGCCTCGACGCTGACCAACCAAGGAGCCTGATATTATTATTATTATTATTATTATTATTATTATTATTATTATTATTATTATTATTATTATTATTATTGATAATACTTTACGTCGTATTAACACAGTCAAGTCTTAGGGTGAAGATGGGATAGGGAAGGGAGGGAAGCGACCGTGGCCTTAATTAGATCCAAGGTACAGCCCCCAGCATTTGCCTGATGTGAAGATTGAAGGGGTTGCGACAGTGGGGTTTGAACCCACTATCTCCCGTAAACAAGCTGATAGTTTTTTGTGTATTAGATCAGGCGCGGTTATCGGTAACATCCAAGTAGTATTTCATTAATGTGTGTCAACTTTATTTGACAAGTTGTGTTACTATGTCGTCTCTATTAGTATGTGATTTGTAATCGGAATCACTGTAACATGGACCAGGGTCGAAAAACAACAGTCATGGCTTGTAAATGAGGTCTTATTTCGGCACTCGGCTGGGATTGAAGTGAGGAAGAATAGAGAATGACTTCTAGGAGTACTGTACAGGTCTGGGAATTTAAACACCTCACTTCTCAGTTTATGTTGCCCGAGGCTTAACGCAGGTTCTTCCGGTCTTAAATATGTTGCAGTGCTGGAAATATGAACAACCAGGTGGAAAGCTACTAAGATTATCTTTGGAAAACAGTGACGGTCATTTTCTGTTAACCCTATTTCCTTAAATAACATAAGCAATAATAAAGCAAGGTTTAGCGACCATGAGACGCTTACTAAACCTGATCTAAATTCCGCTCAAGTGTGCAGGCTAATCTCTTTCCTGTCCGACCTTTCTTCGTCAGCTCTTCCGATCCTGGCGGTATAATCCGGAAAGCAGTAATAGTGATATACATGTTTAATTCCTTATCCCCTTATGCTGGCTTTTCAAATCCTAATAGTTGCTCAGTTGTACGGCACCTTAAAATAATAATTACCAACATCACTACTTTTGAAAATGTTCGATAGAGCATCCTCTATTTCCTGTTTAATTTTTGCACACTTGACAGAAACAACTTTTGTATACAACGGCCGCTTTCTTCATATTCTTAGCTCCAGTTCAAGCATAAACTCCAGTACAGACACTATATCAACACAGGTTATTAGACAAGACTTCATTCTAAATGCACAGGACTGTTGTGTCACCCAGGGATCCGGGAATCTCCCGCAAGGATACACCCATAGACCGGACCCTATCTACACTGGGGGACAGACCGGGTATTGTCTATTCTGCTCACGTCATGTCTGTAGAGTCCCTCGAGACCCATTCCTCACCCTCCCACATGACCTCTGCTTATCTGACACTCAGCCCCTGTTCATTGCACTTCTGCCATTGTCAGTTGGCAACACTTACTGGGATTTATGTCCCTCTAGAGGAGGAGGGGTTTGTGGTTAGCACAAGACATTCCACCAACGTTTGGAATCTGCTCTACCTAGCCACTTGTCTCATATAGAGCATAAGGTAAAACAGACCATTTGAAGATATAGGACTATGGAGATGAAGCGGTTCCTCTGGCGTAGTAAGTAGATAAAGGAAACCTTTACAATTAATCAACATGTTGATTTTGGCCTTAATTGAGTATTCTTCTAGTATGTTCTCAACACAGAAGTTTGCTGACCATACTGGAGTAATTTATTCCTGTTTTGCGCTCCCCACAACAGGTTTGTCGTGTCGTGCATGTTTAAACACTGTCCAAGGTTTCGCGTGCAGTAGACATTCTCAGGTCTTACCTCCACCATACCTTCCTGTATGATCAGTTGTATCAGACTGTATTTGGCATTGAGAAAATGTTACCTGAATAGGCTGCCCTCCTGTGTAGTGCAAGGGGGTAAAGACTTTGCATGACTTTCCGACACAATGGATTATCTGCTCGTTTGAGACCCTTGGAATCTTCAAAATTTTGCCACACGTACACATTTCACATGCAGCGAGTAATACAGCCAAACTGCTTAAAATTTCGCTGTTTGTATCATGAGAACATCTGAGGATGTGGCCACATTCTTTAACTCCTTAATATTCACATTTTGCCATGCCCTTCTTGCGTCGGTGTTTGATGACAATATTTATGGATGCTTTGTCCACATTTAATCACCTTTCATACACTGAAACTAGATGAACAGTGGCTAAATATTTAACTGCCCAATACTGGCACATCTGTGACAATGCACAATCAATGCACACTCGTCTGCTGATAATTATACCCATAGCTATACCGCAGTAAATCAATATTTTGCAGAACGGAGAGAAACATTAATTTGAGTATTTGGTGGTGGTGGGGGGGCTACATATTTAGTAACTAGTCTGTAAGAGTTTACGAAGCAATCAATTACCTTTTGATCAACTGGATGGGCAGCAGTTGTTGTCTAGGCAGTTTAGGGCCTTTAATATGCTATTTCATTGCACACTTGTTGAGGCTTTTTATGTAGCACCGACACAGATAAGTCTTACGGCGACGATGGTATAGGAAGGAAGCGGCCATGGCTTTAATTAAGTTACATCCCCAGCATTTGTCTGGTGCGAAAATGGAAAATAACGACAACTGTTTTCAGAGCTGCCGATAGTGGGGGTCGAACCCACTGTCTCCAGGATGCAAGCTCACAGTTTCGCGACCCCACTCGCACGGCCAACTTGCCTGGTCACTTCTCGAAGTGAGAAGTTCCAATAGTATTGAAATGTTCACAGTTAAAGATAAAGTAATGGATAATGGCGTGATTTCTAACATAACTAGTTTTCCACTAAGTAAGCTGCGGTCCAAATCTCGGTCCATGCATGTGATAATTTTGAAATGAAAATTAATTTCCCGTGGTTCATATACCTCATAAAATTAGAGATCTTACTGCTATGACCACGATATCAACATTTACAGAAAGCTACTAGCGTGCCAACATTTATAAACAAGGTCCAAGGTACGTTGTGATGTTGATTCGGTTTTCCCTTCTGTACATAAAGTTACGGCGCCCAATTCCGGTGCAGTTAGTTGGCATTTATGAATGGTAAAATTCTAGGAACTAGATTTACTGATACGTTTATGTAGGGCCATTCGAACCAAAGTCAACTTCGATTTTGGCCGAGAATTTAAGGCCCGAGCCAGTCCTATTGAAAATCTCAGTTTAAGTCACCGGGATTCAAATCCAGGTGACTCGCGATGGAATTCGAGAGGCAAGAGCATAACTTTAATGCGGCATCTACAGTATAAATAACGTTAACCTAACTAATAATCACAGTTGTTTAACGTATTCAAACAATCATGAAATCAAGTATTTGTATAGACATCCAGCTCCTTAGCTGAACATTCTATGTAGTGATGACCTTCAGTTCATAGGACCTCGAGTTCGTTTTGCTAGCCAAGTCGTGGATTTAAGCCATCTCTGGTTAATTCCCGTAGCTCGGGAGCTGTGTTATTGTGATCATCCTGATCGTCCTAATTCACATGTACATGGACAACACATCACACACACCATCACCACTGAAATATTAAATGGCGAATACCTACACCAGAAAACTGAAAAAAGCAGAAAAGAAAGAAACATAAATCAGTAAATAAATACATAAATAAATAAATACTTATTTATGCATGTATTTATTGATTGATATTCATTAATCCCAAATCTATATTTAACAATGTAATTTATGTATGTACGGATTATTTTGTCTTTTTCTGGTTTGGCCAACTATGGACCACACAGAACTTCTCTTCCCAAAATCTCTTCATGCTTTCGGTTCTGGCCGATGACCTAGATGTTAGGTCCCTTTAAACAATAAGCAACAACAACTTTCGCTTCTCATGTTATTCTCCTCTTCGAAAATGATCCGTTCCGGCCTCCGTTTCACTAGTTATTTATTTATTTATTTATTTATTTATTTATTTATTTATTTATTTATTTATTTATTTATTTATTTATTTATTTATTTATTTATTTATACTCGTTCATTCTCAAATACATATTTATCAATGCATGTAGGCCTATGTATGTATGTATGTATGAATGAACTTCTCACCAAGGAAATTATATTTACCTTTTGCCCTCCAGTTTGTCCTGTTTACTATCCTACAAATCCTAATTTTCATTTCTTCCGATTTGGTCTGTGTATTTTCACGGACGGGAAGTAGGCTCATATTTTTCTTCCACTCCTGATTAAAATCCAATTTATAATGTACGAACAGAATGCTTGTGAAATCAAGTAGAAGGAAAATTTAGATGTGTATAAATCACTATCTTGTTCTTTATTGTGGGGCAAAACGTATTGCTAAAACATCTATGGGTATGCATGAGGGTCGAAAAAGTTAAAGTTTAAACAGTACGAAATTACCGATCCACCAAATGTTGTCAAACCATTCTCCATTACATGAAACTGCTTTTTAAATTATGGTTTTGGTTTGATTTTGTTTTTCAAAATACTAATGAAGTATCTGCTTTGTATCTTGAATGAAAGTGATTTGTCCTAGATTGAGCAGGCATTATTTTCTGATGTGGACCAATCAAAACGAGAGTGGTGTAATTTATATTTGTGTAGCCTATTGTCAACTAGTAAGATTGAAAAGCTCTCTTTAACAAAGACAGCTGTGTAAATTCACTACCAGTAATTCATTTACAAGTTTATTATTATTATTACAACTTCCCCCATGCGGAGGCTGCCACAAGGACAAAGTATGTCGACTACACAGTATTTTGTCTTCTAAGTTACTGTTGACTTTGCTAGTGTGCCAGGTAGAAGATTCCCCAAAAGGCTCAGGAATAGATTTGCAATACGGTTCGTCAGATGTTATATAGATGATTGTTCATGTCTACAATACCAACAGAAAATGTACTACACACAAGACAAACTGACTTATCCGGATGAAGTCACGTTTATTAACAATATTCAGAGTATTAACGTTTTAACTCTAGACATGATACTGTATAGGCTTTTGGGCTTACGCCGTGTTAAGAAAATAAGCTGAAATTATTTACGTTTCGCAGAGAACTTGCTCACAGTCTGAGTAAAACCAAGAACAAATGTTCCCCCCCTTTTACATCCCTGTACTTGCGGTAAGGTGTACGTCGGCCAAACATGCCGGTCAATTGGGCCCCGTACCAAAGAACATGGACGTAATATTCGTCTCAAGCAGCCAGACAAATCGGCAATAACTGAGCACGCTATATGGTCGGGTCTTGATGTCATGTTCCAAGATTCTCGAGCTATACACTACAGGTCTAGGATTATACGGGAAGCTGTGGAAATACGTAGAAATCCTAACAATTTCAACAGGGACACCGGCTATCAATTAAGTAATACCTGGTTGCCAGCCATTAAGGATTTACGTAGGTAGTTCTCTTCCCTGTCCCTTCGCTATTGTTATTTCTTCTCGGTGTTTTCCAAATTCGTACGTTCCTCGTCTCCAGATGTTTCATTCCAGGCTTGTGTTAATGTCATACACCGGTCAATGTCATATGTTATGTGACCCTTTTTGACTAATTCTGATGGTTCGGTCAGCTTCCGCTGCGAACGTTAGCGCTGTGACATGTCCAGGGAGCCATCTGGTGGCGAATGAACGTACCATTTCTACTTCTATTATAACGTCTAAATTTCAAAAAGTCGTTGTTTAAGAAGCCTTTCTCGTGGACAGTGGAGATTTTCTTCTGATGACGCAGAGCACAGCTCTCTGGGAAACGTAAAGAATTTCACCTTATTTTCTTGACACGACATAAGCCCAATAGCCTATACAGTATCATGTCTATAAGTACGGTCTGTGAAAGCATCAATGGCAAGATATAACTCTACTTATCTGGTTCTTTCATCGGTATTCGGTATTCTTGAATGTTATGGAAGTAAAATTCGGCTACTCCTTCAGTATTATGACGAAATTACTTATCTTTTTAGTGTCAAAAGATAAAAAGCATTGGCGCTAGTAGGTTACTGCAAAAATTAAAATACTGAAAAAAAATTATTTATCTGGTAGAAGGAAAGAGAACTGGACCATGAATTGCAGTTGAGTAGAAAATAGTATTGAAGGTAAGTTGGCTCGATCGGATTTCACATTAAAAAGCAAGTTCTTGAACGGAAAGGAAGAAAAATGAAGAAGTTCTCATTCTAATACAAGATAAATTCAGCCTCGCTGATTCCATTGTGGAAAGAAAAATTCAACTTATTGACCACCTGACGGAAATATTAATAGGGAATTGTTGCCAGTTTTACATCGCTTTTAAAACATGAACAACTATCACCTTTTCACCTGCTGCTGCTACTACTACTACTACTACTAACACTACTAGAAGTACTAATTATATATGTAAAAATCCACCAAAGAGTTTGTTACAGAGAATGCCTATTTATAGAAATTCCGAATACCTTACTGAGTATGCAGTTATCACTTCATGGCATTGTCGCAAATATCCAACTAGCGGTAAGGAAATAGAATATTGTACCGATTAGCTCACACAACACCATCCTTCATTGCTGTATGATGTACACAGCTACTGAATTGTCGCCTCCGGCGTGTCGTGTCCATTGACTACAGCCATCTCCCTCGTAATTCAACTGGCTGCGGTCACATATTACGAACCTAGTCCGCCCGTGTTGGCTGGAGATCTGCCAGTGGGAAACCCCTGGAGAAAATCATTTTGCCTACAGGAGAAAAAGCGTATTCCATGCCCTTAAATGGGTGTATACAGTATAAATTTTACTCTAAAGATTTACTTTCCAGGAACTCACAACTACAGTGACATGGCGTTACAGCCATTAGGGGCCAGAAAAATTATTTCCAAGTACTTGCGTCAAGTTTTCCTTTCAAACTAGGCACTTGTTTAGAGGATCTGCTTGGTCAAAAGCGACGCACGAGCAGCGTTATGAGCAGCCGTATAGCGTATTTGTGTACTGTGTCATGGTCATAATTACCGTAAATCATTGTTAAGTAGAACTTAAGAGTCTGTCCACTTTGTTTCGCCGGGCCGAATGACTCAGACGATTGAGGCGCTTGCCGTCAGACCCCAACTTGGCAAGTTCGATCCTGGTTCAGTTCGGTGTTATTTGAAGGTGCTCAAATACGTTATTCTCGTGTCGATATATTTACTGGCACGTAAAAGAACTCCTGTGGGACTACATTCCAGCACTTCAGCGTCTCTGAAAACCGTAACAGTAGTTAGTAGGATGTAGAAACAATATTATTTTGTTTCTTGCTGTTACTTCTCCAGCTCATCCCAGCTACTTCTGTTCATGCCTTGTGTTTTAATGTGTCTTTCTTTGAAGTTAACATTTTCAAACCACAGCGCTGCTCCATGCAGGCCATGAGTTGTACTTTTCGGGAATACAAATGATCAGTATTTATCATGCCTGCCATGTGTCGCAGTAGCCGAGGACATTATCCTTCGAAATTCGAAGCCGGATATTTTTTCACATTATATTCCAATACGGTGAACCATTTAGTAGATCTGACAAAATCATTAAAGATGTTTCATGAATATCAGTATTTTAATTTCATCGATGTGTATTTTGATACGAAGTGTTTCTTCTAAGATTTTTTAAATTTTTAGATTTGATCCATGTACCCGTAGAGGGTATATAAACGGTCTGGCACTTAACAAATAAGTGGTCGCGGCTGGTCCGTGGTCCGACAGCTTTGCACTCTGACCGGCCAACCGAGCAAAGGAGGGGTGGCCACGGCTCTACCGTGTCTCTACGCCTCTGCATTCCGGAGACGGGACATGGTTGGATCTCACGGCTGGCCCCGATCGTCGGCGGTCCTTAGAATGGTTTTCCGTGGTTTTTACTCTCTTGCACTAAGGAGAATGCCGCGATAGTTCCTAGTATAGGTCACGGCCGCCAACCCCCTCACCTTCTTCGAGCATCTCTTTCTCCGTAACAAATCCCCTGTCCTGAGAGACGGAGTTGCCCTCTAATAGGCCCGCCTTCCCCTTCAGGGGAGGAATGAAAACATTTTAGTAGTAGTGAAGTACACTTCATCGTGATTTTCAATTCTCCTACGCTAAGGCGGATGCCGAGACAGTTCTCATTATGGCTGCACTCATCATGTTTTTCCACAAATCACATCACCGAGACAAATCTCCCTGGCCTAAGAGACGGCGTTACCGTCTAACAGGCCGCCCATACCCTTCCCGGGCACGGAATGAAAGCTTTGACACCCTTTCCCTAATAAAGGGCCACTGAACAGAGTGGCTTCGGCTGAACAGCTCTGCATTCGGGAAGCGGTGGGCTGGTCCTACCGTCGGCTATTCTGAGAATGGATTTCCCTGAGTTCTCATTCTCAACCTCGAGGTAAATACTGGGACAGTTCCTATTTATAGACCACGACCAGTCCCTTCTTCTTCTTCATCCTTCACTTCACTGCACATATTCAGGCCAGAGAGAGTGCGTTGCCCTCGTGGACCCTTTCAGGGATATAAATGAAAGTCAAAATAAAAAATACAATAATGTACAAGCGAGCAGATCGCTATGGTGCAACTCTGTATTCGAAAGACGATTGTGTACAAACCCCACTGTTGGTTGTCCTGATAGAAAATTTTTCGTAGTTTCCCATTCTCACTGCCAGGCAAATGCTGGGACAGTCCTTATTAAAAGCGAAATTCCGATTCCTTCTCCTTCGTCCTTTATTGCACCGTAAATCACACATTTCCTGGGTATAGAGAGGGCGTTACGTCTACGTAGCTCACCTTGCAAACTCGCGGCTTAATAAATGGAATTTCGTCGCCATAAGACATATCTGTGTCGGTGCGACGTAAAGCCCCTAGCAAAAAAAAAATGGAATTATACGCTCGTTGTATAATCCACTGGAATGCTAAAAGCCATGGACTTGGAGCCTAAATATCCTATAGGCCCTCATCTAGCCAGGCCAAGTGGAGCAAGTGATTGCACAAGTGGAAGAAACAGCTGCGGAAAGATTCTGACCCATGCCGTTTGAATAGCTATCCACAGCTTCCTACTATTTGTTCGTAGGTGCGGGATCTTGGGTCTGAATGGAAATCAACACCACAACGACAGGGTTCATATCAGAAGAACGAAGTGTCTACGACAGTCGTTGAAACTCTCCAGAATGTTCCTCGAACAAGTTCTGGACAACGTGGATACGTTGACACATCCTTTTGGAATATCTGCTCATTGTAGGGGTACATGAAATCCATGAACGGCTGCGAGTGGTCACTACGGAGTAGTGATGGGACATTCGATTCATTTTACTGAATCGATTCATTTGATTCCGTTCACGTTACTGAATCGATAAAGTGATCCGATTCACGGCTCATTGGTCACCGCTCCTACTGCATCTGTGTAGTATGTGCTGGTAAGACAGCAGCAACAGCATTCAGTGCTCGCAGCTGCCATCTGGTCTTCATACTATGAACTCCTTTCTTAGAAAAAATGCTAGTTACTCTAATACATCGAAGGTTTCCGGCGACGCAGGGTGGGAAAGGTTAGGATTAGGAAGGTAGCAGCCATGGCCTGAATTAAGGTATATTCCCAGCATTTCCTGGTGTGAAAATGGGGAAACTACGGAAAACCAACTTAATGGCTGCCGACGGTGGGATTCGAACCCACCATCCCCCGAATGCAAGCACATAGCCACGCGATATTAACCGCACGACAACTCGCTCAGTCATTTTTGAAAATATGTATTTTTCTATCAGCTGAAGATTTTTTAAAATCGTCATATTTTGTATAGGCTACCCGAGATGTACAGTAGTCCGCTGGTTTTCTGATTCAACATACTGTTATTGCGTCTGTCCACATATGATTGAAGTATTGTGCAACGATGTGACATATAAAACAGGTACTTTTGAGTGGTCATGGGCATGACTCATAGTCATAGGGCAGACTAGAGTCGAGTTTAATTGTCAAAAGTCAACTAAGTTATAATACTAAGATTCATTAAACTAATAAATAGTATAACCTAATAGCCTAACCGACTTACTAGCTACTTCAGAATTACGTTGTGACTACCCTTTTAATACTGCAAATAAATCCATCTATTATTTAAACCTCCCTGTAAGAAGAAGATAGTGAATGCAAATGGGTATTATTTTCAAATGAGCTGAGCTCGAAAGTCCATTATAGCATACGATTCTTTCAGTGTAGCATGGCTCACTGTATGTCTCGCTGCAGCGGAAGCTCGGCTCTCCGCGTGTCCAGTGAGCCGATAAGGAACCGTGTGTATCATGTGTCTCACTGAGCCGCGCTCGTTCACGATTCTTTCGATGTGCCATGATTCACTGTCTCGCTGCAGCGGAAGCTCGGCTCCCCGTCAACGTCCAGTGAGTGCGCCACTCAGCACTGTCCGCTGGGAGTAAGCTGAATCGTGTGCCGTGAGCTCGCCGTTCCTGTGAATCGATTCACTTGGACACTTGAATGAATGGATACACTGCTTGGAATCATGCATTCAGTAGCCAACACTACTACGGAGTTCAGCGCAGCAGTCACTGTCAACGACCTGTTCAGGGGGATCAGCGGATCCAGTCCATGCAACGTGAACATACCCCTCACCGTTATAGAGCCACTGTATGGTGCCTTGTTGACAGTTCGGATTCATGGCTTCCTGGGCTCTGCGCCGTATACGAACCCTACCATCAGCTCGAAACAACTGGAATATTAACTCATCGGACGGAGCTGCATGTCACCAGTTCTCCAGGATTCAATTAGCAACGTCACGAGCCCAGATGAGACGCTGTCCCCTGTGTTTTGATGTTAACAAGGGGACTGCGGTAGGTCTTCTGCTCCCATATCCCAATGACATTATAAAACGCTGCACTCACATACTGAATGTGTGTCCGGTACCGCCTACATTGAAGGTGGATGTAATTTGAGCCAGTGTTTCTTGTCTGTTACCACGGATAAATCTATCCAGACGCCGCTGCAGACTATGAACCCGCAATCTTGGAATCGGGATGCTGACACTCCTCCGTAGAGGAAGCTAGAGTGATATCAAACCGCTAACAAAGAGAAGACACACACATTGGTGTCTCTTAAAATCAATTGAGTATGTTTTCTGTTGCCTGTTTAGTCTTATTGTAAGTCTTAGAGGCTGGATGGATTCTCAAAAAATATTTATGCAGTTATAGGAAACTCTCATAAACTAATGGCAGGATTATAATGAAGCGTAAAAAGCATAACGAATCACGACGTTGTTTGCCATTAATTTCCTCACTGGGCCAGAAAATGCTATTGCAGCACAAATGGCCCTATGCCTAGCACTTTTTTTTTTATAATTTCCAGATGCAATAGTAGTGCTTTGAATGTCATTACTCAGCATCACCCAAACCTCAACAGCTTCCATATTGTGACGGGCATAAACGAGACTGGGAATTCAGTGGAAGCTACATTTTGCTCTGACCTGTGCAAGTGACTTATAAAAAAAATACTGTATCCGCCAAAAAATAGTGAACTCTTCTCGCTCGATCCTATGGCCCCCTCAAAAGAGTATGCGAATTCCGACCTGACCAGTCTTGTTAGTTTCTCTTCATCCACAAATATCTTCATCCACCTCGGTGACGCTGATCTCCAATTTCTCCTTCCAAAATTAGCTTCAGACGATTGTACTTACCATTCCTCAGGATATGTATAAGATACTCTATCTCACTTTCCTTGACTATGGTAATCAGTTCTCGATCCTTATGCACACAGGACTTCTTTATTGGTAGATGTTAAACAAATATTTATTATATAATTTTTATTGATCAGCTAGGCAAGCTATAGACCCAGTGCATAGATTTCTCTTCCCTCTGAACTAACAGGAGACAGATGTTATTGACTTCATTGTCTAATCTAATTTCGAATGTCAAGCAGATGAATAGATTCAAAGAGATAGTCGTGTTCCGATAAGCAGTAGCAGTTGGTGTTAATGATAATCAGTGCTTTAGCTCGGTTCATTAACGCTCTCCAGATTACCTTGTGTTCATTTAGCAATGGTAGATTAAATATCTGTGTGTGTGTCAAATGTGCATCGTATTGGTAGTAATTGTGTTCCCTCGCCAGAATCAGGTATCAGACCATGTTAGAGGATGGTGTAGAATGAAGCACATGTGGTGAATACCATTCGAAAAAGTGATTAGCATTTAGATGGCTCCACTAGGATTCGCATCATTTCTCGATATCTTGATGGTAGCACCCCTACCCCTTCCCCAATGTCCCTCTCTCCCTTCCACATCTGTCGTGGTGGTGGCGAAAAGAGCAGGGTGAATGCATTACACTTGTCACAGGGGGATGAAAATTAATGTGCCACCGTATTTACGTAACAATTACAGATTTCTTACTCTGATTCTCTTCACTTGACATCAGCGAGAATACAAGCCGAGTGATAAAAATCGTTAATTTTCTCCTGCCCTTCCCCATTCCTTCCCTCCGACATTACCCATTTGTTCTGTATTTCTACATCGCAGAGACAATAACAAAAGCGTTCCGTACGAGATTAAAGAGTACGCACCAACTGCTTTGTGAACATAACCCTGGATATAAGTAGTAATCCAAGGAATAAAACCGTATTCAAATTAGGAGTCAACTTTGTGAGCATATTATCATCATATTCTTCACCATCATTTACATATTAATGGTACAAATCCAATTCATTAAGTTCACGGGTTCGAACCTGAACGAGCTAGTCATTTTGAAGAAAGAACAAGCATTTTAACACGTACTACATGTACGTAACACGACCTAATACGTTGAAATTCTGTTTCGATTACAATGCGGTCGTGAAAATTCAAAATTCATTGACATGCCCCACAACGGGCGACTTAAACGCACTCTACAGTGTGCTAGCAGCAGTGCCAGACCTGTAGCTCAGATCCTTTCAAACAGAACAAAGATGACCTAGGCCACCATAGCTCAATTGGTAGAGCAACCGACGCGAAATCGGGAGGTTGTGGGTTCGGATCCCACTGGTGTCCGGCCGGCCATTTTTATTCTGTACTTAACATTTCTTCAACACGTACTACATGTACGTAACACGACCTAATACGTTGAAAGTCTGTTTCAATTCATGTTGAAATTCATTTCGAGAATTGTTTCACAAGGTTTTAAAGTACACAAATTCAGGTCTGTAAACCAGTATTGAAGACATGCCTCCTTCTTCTTTCACTTTTGCCACACCGTGGTGAGGTTGTGGAAACGCACTATGCAGATATAACCCTGTTTTACGTCCGGATGCCTTTACCATGAGGAAATACTTATTCATTGTTGTGTGTTTATATGTTGGTTGTAGGGTCGGGTGTTACGTGTATGCAAAGAGGTGTGTATTGAGACAGGTACTAACAATCATTGCCCGAGTCAGAAGAATTAACCACAGGGACGGAGAGGGGGTTAAAAGACTTCGACAAGGATGGGTACCGACCCCAGGATACTCCGAACGGAAGGCCTTGACGCTAACCATTGTGCCAATCCAACCAAGTATCTGGGCTATTCCTTAACTAAGACTACTAACACTACCTTCTTCATTGTAGATCTTTCAAAACCAATTGTCTCCAAAAACATGAATGAGTTAAACCACTGGCAAAAACTGAAAATTAGAAGACGAGGAAATAAAAGAACAAAAATAACTGCCCTCATAGTATTGTGTAAAAAAAAAAAAAAACATGGCACTACAGCCCTAAAATGCCTTGGCCTACGAAGTGACCGCTGCTCAGCTCGAAAGCTTGCATATTACGAGGTGTCGTGTTGTCAGCACGACGAATCCTCTAGGCCGTTAGTTTTGGCTTTCTAGACCGGGGCCGCTATCTCACCGTTCGATAGCTCCTCGATTGCCACGTAGGCTGAGTGGACCTCGAACCAGCCCTCAGATCCAGGTAAACATCTCTGACCTGGCCGGAAATCGAACCCGGGGACTCCGCGTACGAGGCTGGCACGCTACCCCTACACCACGGGGCCGCCGATAGTATTGTGTAAAGGCACCACGTAAAGAATATTAATATTCATTTGATGACGGATTTCGTGTTTAATACCTCTGAGCTATAACATAATTGATCACGGTATGTACGTCTTTTTCTGGCGTTTCCTGCTACTTTTCGATATATAAATTATCCTCTTTTACATACTGAGTGTTAATATTCTATTTCAATCGTATATAGTAAACGAAAATTATACATTACAAATCAAATCTTGACCCATTTATTGCTTCATCTTATACCGAAGGGATACGAATTGGTGGTAATCGGGATTCATGTTAATGATGATTCATTTATTGAAATTACAAAAGTGCACGACAATATCTTGAACCAACTGTTAAATACCATCGGTAACAGTGATTTTCAGTGGTTTCCTCACTTCTCCTCCAGACAAATACTGGGGTGGTACCTAACTTAAGTCCACGGTCGCTTCCTTTCCTCTTCCTTGTCTATCCCTTCCAACCTTACCATCCCCCACCTAGGCCCCTGTTTAGCATAGTAGGTGAGGCCGCCTGGGTGAGGTACTGGTCTCCTCCTCAGTTGTACCACACGACCCAAATCTCACGTTCCAGTACAATGTGGTAGAGATGGCATCCATCGCTGAGTATGAGGGGAAAACCAATCCTGGAGGGTAAACGCATTAAGAAAGAAATAAAACATTAGCAAAAGGAAAGTAGGGGCCTACAACACATGGTGAATTTATTTGTATGTAAAGGGTTCTAAACTATCATGTCTTCCATTATAACCCGATCGCCCTTTTCTTCCAAAAGAAAATGACCTCTTGACCCATGAGTTACTAAGTTCTCCAGGGACAGGTATAGGAGTGAATAGAGTACAGTAACATTTCGAAAAAATCATTAGAAAAGTGGAGTCCGCTCTATGTAAAAGGGTATAGTGATTTTAAGATTAGCCTCACTTACTGAATTTTCTTTTTACATGTTGCATTACGTCGCAGCGATACAGATAGGCCTTATGGCGACGATGGGACAGAACAGGGCTAGGAGTGGGAAGGAAGCATCCGTGATCTTAATTAAGGTACAGCCCCAGCATTTGCCTGGTGTGAAAATGGGAAACCACGGTAAACCATCTTCAGGGCTGCCGACAGTGGGGTTCGAACCCACTCCGAGGAAGCCTATATCGTGTAAATTTTCTATAAGATTTCACGAAAGATATGAATAAGAGACATTTAATTTCTTTCAGGTTGAAAATTTCAAGAAAAAAGTAGGCGCAGCTTGTTCACCCCTTATTTTATCTTCTACATTGAATTCTTGTGATATCATACTCAGGGTAATACTTTAACTAAAAATAGTTTAATACGTTCTCTCCTCTGAACTTCATCGCATTTCTTTAGTTATTTAACATATAATTATAACATTTAATTACTTCTTTTGTTATTGGTTTTACGACGCACAGACACAGAGGGATCTTACTGTGAGGATAGAATAGGACGAGGCTTGGACTGGGTAGGAAGCGACAGTGGCCTTAATTAAGGTACAATTAAAGTGCATTTGCTGGGTTGAAAATGTGAAACTACGGAAAACTATCCTCATTATTGCTGAGTGCGGAATTCGAACCCACTATCTCTTAGTATAAAAGAATTTGCATCTGTTTATTATAATCATCCATTCTTAATAACTTTAACACAACAAAAGCAATGTTAAAGTTCTATACGCGTAATATAAGTGATTTGATAGAATCTGATGATGTTCTTTCAGAAGCAAAAAATATTATTATGTTATTAGGTGTCTTTCAGATATTTCCCAGTAATTTTACATAGGTTCGACAAACAGGAAGACTTAGAGATCGTAAGTCTAATAGTAATGTAGCAACTTCAGAAATCCATAATAGCTTCCTTTGTGGAAGTTTTGGAGTATCGGCCTACGGACCTCCCAAGGTCGCAGGTTCGAACCCGACAGATGTAGTCGGATTTTTTAAGTTCTATTCTGCATTCCATATCGTACGACATCGGCATGTGAATGATCTCTGATTAGGCCTACACATTTAGTTCCCTCTCTTTCTTAATCCTTTTAAAGTCAAGGGTTGATTTTTCCTTCGGACTCGGTGAGGGATCCCACCTCTACTGCCTCAAGGACAGTGTCCTGGAGCGTGATACACTTGGTCGATGGGGAGGAGGACCAGGTGGCCTCACATGCTATGCAGAACAGGGGTCTTGTGGGAGACGCAAAGATTGAAAGGGATAGACAAGGTATAGGGGAGGAATCGGCTGTGGCCTTATGTTAGATACCATTCCAGCATTTGTCTGGAGAATAAGTGGGAAACCACTGAACGAGGATGACTGAGGTAGGAATCGAACCGCCTCTACTCAGCTGACCTCCTGAGGCTGAGTGAACCCCGTTCCAGCGCTCGTACAACTTTTCAAATTTCGTGGCAAAGCCGAAACTCGAACCCGGTTCTCCGGGGGGCGGCAGCTAATCACACTAACTGCTACACCACAGAGGTAGACACATTTGGTTTTACCCGGCAAAACTGATTAAAAATCAGTCACAGATTACCCAGCAAAGATCCATTTTTCTGCCTTTTGCTAGAGTAACATTGAAAGTATGAATTGACCCAGAGGCAGCCTAAATGGCACCAGATAGAAATTCCTGTACACTTTAGCTCAGGCCATATTATTATTATTATTATTATTATTATTATTATTATTATTATTATTATTATTATTATTATTATCTCACACTCAGACGTTCATGCCCATGGTCGTCAAATAGAAAGACCTGCACTAGGCAAGACGAACATGTCTTCCGACCCTCCCGACATTAAAAGCCATACGCTAAATAAATACATTGTTTTTATTCACGACCACCACGCGCGTCCTTTACAAGTAGGTTATCGTGCGGTATCACGGTCCATTGTGTC
Source organism: Anabrus simplex (assembly GCF_040414725.1). NCBI lineage: Eukaryota > Metazoa > Arthropoda > Insecta > Orthoptera > Tettigoniidae > Anabrus > Anabrus simplex. The sequence continues at coordinate 143,509,077 of NC_090270.1, read as the reverse complement.
GCAGTGGGCATAGAAGTGTTCAGCCAGTTTTTTCAGATGAAGGAGATATGTACTATTTTCCGTTCCTCATTGTAGCTCCCGGAGTAAGTTGATAGCTGCCTATACTTTCTAGGTAACAAACAGCTATTCAGATTGATGCAATTTTTTTCATGTAGTGACTAAAACACATCAACAAAAAACCAATGCAGAATTGAATGTTTAGGAGGGGTAAAACCGGTGATTTTTATGACATTTTTTACTGTTGTGATTCCTCCCTTCGTGTTTGTACACATTTATACGATAGAAGAAAAAGTGTTTACATTCTGTTTATTTGAAATTGCATAGAACACGCAGTTAGTTAACTATAAAATATATGATAAACCTTGTTGTGACTACATTCAGCTTGCTAGTAATATGTCACCATAAAAATCATTATCTGCATGTACTAGGGAGACACGACCATTACTCATGTCAATTCCAGCTGTCATCATAAAAATTGTCAGTTTGCGTTCGACTTTAATTGAGTGACAAGACACGCTGCACTTTGCGCCCGTTATGGATGTGTTTTTTGGCCCGAGTTAATGGCAAACTAAAACAGACTCTAGTATAACTTTCAATCCAGGAGTTGTGGATGCCCTCTAACTCGTGATTAACCGTGTTTTGCCTGTCATGTACCTTTTAGTGCGGGTACCGAACAACATACATGCATACCAACACACACACCCTCTCCCTAAAAACATCTCGCTCAATTTAAAAGCCCTGTTTCAACAATACTTAAATTGATGTTATTGTACCTCCACACATTTATGTGACACGGTATTTTCAGTTATTTTTACGTTTAAAAACAAATAATTCTCCCGTGACCTCTTTTTATAAAAACGCGCTTGACTTTTGACAAGAAATGAATGTATTGTTCTAAACTTGTATTTGACAACTTTTAAAATTTACAGCCCTAAATAATGTGCTCCGAACAAACAAACAGCCGCATTCTTTTACCAAGTGCCATACTATTGTAACATATCACACCTGCGCCCTTTGCTCTCTGTTTGAAATATTGGGTGGGAAAGTGTAATTTAGACATAATGCCAATTAAGAGTGTCACCTAAAGTTATTTCTTTTCAAAACTACCAAGGGTTTTATTCATTGTAGTAGAAATGTGTTCCGATGTAAAAGTAGGAAGAACAGTTTCAAACTCATACATGTCTGAATTGCAGTAATTTAGAACTTTTAAAATAATGTTCCTTAACTAAAAGCATTTTCACGCCGTATAAGTGCAATAGTTAGTTCATACCCAGCATATTTCCGTGTACTGTATTTCCAACATTTGTCCCGTTGCTGTAAGGGGTCTGTTATGAAATGAGAAACCAGGCGAGTTGGCCGTGCGGTTAGGGGCGCGCAGCTCCCACAGTCGGCAGCCCTAAGGATGTTTTTCCGTGGCTTCCCATTTTAACACCAGGCAAATGCTGGGGCTGTACCTTGATTAAGGCCATGACCGCTTCCTTCCCACACCTAGCCCTTTCCTATCTCATAGTCGCCATAAGACCTATCTGAGTCGGTGCGACGTAAAGCAAACTGTAAAAACAAACGTAAGTGAAGAAATATGCACTTCCTAGCGAGTTTTTACGACCGGATGGCTTTCCTGGCATGAACTTCGTCAGAGGACTAAAATTTAATTTCGTGTGGCTATTTCTAGCCGAGTGCAGCCCTTGTAAGGCAGACCCTCCGATAAGGGTGGGCGGCATCTGCCATCTGCGTGTTATTGTGGTGAAGGATAGTGTTATGTGTGGTGTGTGAGTTGCAGGGATGTTGGGGACAGCACAAACACCCAGCCCCCGGGCCATTGGAATTAACCAATTAAGGTTAAAATCGCAGACCCGGCCGGGAATCGAACCCGGGACCCTCTGAACCGAAGGCCAGAACGCTGACCATTCAGCCAATAATGAGGTGAAATGAATGACGTGATATAGTATGATTGCAGAGAGGGAGTGAGTGAAATCCGGTGCCGGCACATAGCGTGCTCCTATCGAATAGTACCAAAGGATGTGCTCGTGGCTTTACGTCGCCATTCGACAGGCCAATCACCATTAACAGCGTCATATGCTCCCTCTCCAAGTGAGCACTGCGGAGAGGTTTGGAATGTAATCCAGGCTCTTTGACACTCAATCTAGTGATTAGAAATTGTGTACCACCAACTCTCTTACCCTGCCGGCCATCATTCGGATGGTGAAAATGTTTGGACCAACGGGACTCGAACCGGCTAACCACGGTGTCAGACAGTTTAGACTTCACGCCTTAACAATCATGACCACAACCCGGTCTACCCCGCATATTACCGCATTTTGTTTAAATGTATCTGTGTTTTATTATTGTTGTTATTACTTTTATTATTATTATTATTATTATTATTATTTATTATTATTATTATTTACGTATGGACCCTATTGGACCACGGATTACATATATGATTCGTTTTTCTAACATATTGCTTTCATTCTTTAACTGTGTGCCTGATTTCCTCCTCTGACCACTTAGTACCCGATCTTTTAGAGACTTCATTCTCTGGCTTTACTACACGTCTATTTATGTTTCTGTCCAGTATTTCTGATGTTCCTATCTGGGCCTTTTACACATCATTTTTAACATCTTGTATCCATGGTACGTTCTTCAGTTTTTCAGTATATATCAAAATCTTGTTGGTTAGTCTTGAAGACGAGAATCTGTGAACGTGTCCATAGAATTTCAATCTTCGTTTCACCGGGCGAGTTGGCCGAGGGGTTAGGGGCGCGCGGCTGTGAACTTGCGTCCGGGAGATAGTCGGTTCGAATCCCACTGTCGGCAGCCCTGAATATGGTTTTCCATGGTTCACCATTTTCACACCAGGCAAATACTGGGGCTGTACCTTAATTAAGGCCACTGCCGCTTCCTTCCAAATACTAGGCCTTTCCTATCCCATCGGCGCCATAAAACTTATCTGTGTCTTCGTTTCCTGATGTCTGCGGCAAGGTTGGTCAGTCTTTCCGCAGTTTTGCGTGATTTGAGTCTTTACCTTTTCATTCTTCCTGGGCTCAGAATGTTCAAGATCTTCCTTTCCTCCTTCGAGATGTTTTCCAGATCACCTTTATTAAGTACCAACATTTCACTTGCATACAGCACTTCAGGTTTAATCACCGTATTGAACCCTTGAACTTACCATTCCATCGTTGGTCGGCCACAGCTGCTACAGCAGAGCAATATTGAACTCTTAAATCATGGGTCGTTGCGGGAAGAAATTCGGTCACGATCTTAACCAAACGATGGGGTTCAGAAGAGAGCCTAACTACTTGAAATGAGGAGCAGATATGTGCTTACTAACTTTTATTAAATTCGAAATGCCACGACAACATTAGTACTTTGTATAAATCTTTGAAATAAAAAAATTATAAATTATTTATTATTGAATGTTTCAAACACAGTCACATTGCATAGCGTTGATTTATTTCTCACAATATCGAAGAGTTGCTTCGGGGAAAGTAATAAATTAGTGGACAGTGAAATTGAAAAACTGAAAAAGAAAAAACCTGGAAACCGGGCACCTATTATTCCAAACGAGAACTGAGAATTAATCCACACGATCCGTGGAAAATCTGACTTTCAACAAGTAGAACGCCTGATTTCCTCTCAATTAAGGTTATCCACCAGTCGAATACCCTTGCGGATACGGAACACCCGCCGAATGGACCCTTAATCGAACCAAATTGACTATCAGTTGCTTTGGATAGGTTGCGAAATATTATGGAAAAGCATGGTGTCCACTACGAGTTAACAGCAGCATTCACAATTGAAATAAAATTCCACCATGTATTTGTCATTCATGACACCCTTAAGTGATAAGGTAATCCCGATGCTAAATGTGCATCACCCAAAAAGCTGTTCGGAAGGAACCAACAACAACATGATCCGCGAGGATCTTACGTTACGTCGTTCTAAAGGAACAAAACTGCGAAATGCAGGAAACACTTATTCATCACGCATTCAGAAGAAATGCCAAACACAGAAGTTAATTAAAAAGTGGTAAATCACTTGAAAAGTATTATTATCAAACCGATTTTCAGGTTAGAAATGGTTATGTTACGCTTAATAAAATTACCAGTCCACATTGAAAAATACAACAACTTTAGAAATTCTTTCCATCTTAAACAATGACTACCATTACAGATCCATCTACTTATTGTTTGTCCCAACACACTACCTACAAAGTTATCACTTAATCGAACTCAACTACGTATAATAATGAAAGTACGACAAAGATTGAAAATAAAATATATTACTGGCTGACGAATCGAAACCACATTCGCAACTCAAGTCTCACACTAATACATTGAGTGTCAATATGCACACTATCAAAGCGAAACGGACGTCAGAAAGACAAAACAATTAAGTCCGTAAAATAAAATACAATATCGAAGTTATTTTGAACTCAACACGCATGGAGAATTACAGTAAAATATTCAATCACCCTTAGGTCGATATCCAATGTTGGGCAACCCTCATTTGCCGATAACGGTCCCATGTCTTAGTGAGCACCTTCCAGCTGTTGGGAGCTGCGCACAAGTTGGCCTCATTATTACCGATCTAACCCTCTTCATATTTCATATTTTACTGTAGATGCTACGTTCGCCCAGGTCACTTCGCAAAAAAAAAAAAAAAAGAAAACATCTAATCTGTGACTTGAGTATGTACAGCTGACATCCCAGACCTATCGTCGGGCTTATTAAAAGTATGTACACCGGGCGAGTTGGCCGTGCGCGTAGAGGCGCGCGGCTGTGAGCTTGCATCCGGGAGATAGTAGGTTCGAATCCCACTATCGGCAGCCCTGAAGATGGTTTTCCGTGGTTTCCCATTTTCACACCAGGCAAATGCTGGGGCTGTACCTTAATTAAGGCCACGGCCGCTTCCTTCCAACTCCTAGGCCTTTCCCATCCCATCGTCGCCATAAGACCTATCTGTGTCGGTGCGACGTAAAGCCCCTAGCAAAAAAAAAAGTATGTACACCCTAACCCTAATCTCTATGTACACAATACCTTCCTAATTCTATCGTCGAGCGTGAACTAGGACGTCTCATCATCAGTATACTCCTAGGATAACATGTGACGTCCTAAATCTATTGTCGGGTGGAAACTGGGTCGTATTATGCTTCCCCTAGCATATCAGGCGAACCAGCAATTTCAAACCAACCCTGACATTTCAGTTGTAAACCTGGTCAGACTAATAACACACAACGGAACTACGTCTCTTACTATTAAACGAACGCAAGTCGGAAAATGCAGTAAGTCTCATATCTCAGTACAAAACGTGAACTCGAAAATAAATATTACGTGTGGTGAGCAATCCCCAACTCAAACACGACCTCAGCATGCGCAGTGAAGTTTTAGTGAAGAAATAATAATTCCCAACACACGTCTACCATTTAGTGGATGTTGTCCAAAAATAATAATCATCACCACCGCATTGGAAACCCTCAAATCGCCTACCGTCATTTCCAAATATTTATATCCATGACTACCCAGTGAAACGAAATTCAATAAATTTACACGGTCAAACAACACCTACCGTGTATTCTAAATGCTCTTTTATCCTTGAGGTCACATTCTAATATTCATACTGACTTTACGTAACTGGTCGCTTGACTTTTACTACCAAGATTTTAAATCTTTACTAGAATCGTTTTTCACTTGGGATCTTACTAGAAATCTACTGTGTTTTCACACAGTAGTCGGATTGTTAGCGGAATACAATACAGCCTGCCGCAATACAGCCTGTCTCACAAATCCTTTCTCGGCAAACATAGCCTGTCTCAAAACTCATTCTTCTCGCCTTATCCCGGCGGTATTACTTAAAATCCAGGCTCCCTTTCACCTTCAATATTCCTACCACTCTAATCTCCACATATATCAATTCTTCGCTCTCAATCCATTTTGATTTCAAGACCCTTTTCAAATTTCAATCCCCTTGTGAAAAACAATAACCATTATAAAATACACCTCTTTATTTTACTGTTACTACAACATTCGGACCTCAAGAATACCAGAACACACCGCGATTTTCCGTATCATCGACATACACGATGTCACAAAATTTTACTTCCCATGAATGAAACATAACTATCGAATTTCACTGGAATTTTATAAATGCCTGCGATCCTTGTAAAACATACTTGTTAAATGCACTTTTAACATAGGAAAATTTTATCCCGCAGTAGACATTATTATTATTATTATTATTATTATTATTATTATTATTATTATTATTATTATTATTATTTTCGGCAACATTTTCTGAATTCAAACGATATTTGAAATTAAGACATTCGCCACGACTACTTAACCTTTATCACTTTCCTAATTTTCCTCACTTTGGACTATATCTCGTAGAACATTAACACCAGATTTAAACGTCACGTTTTACAGTTTCTTGACGTGAAATTTTACAAAACTAAATATTTTCACACGCTGACCAAAATTATAACACTTTTCGCCTGATAATTACAAATCAACCCGACACTCGCCTTGAAAAATTGGTTGGGACAAACAAAAAGTCTAACTACAACATAATACAAAATATAGACAGACCTGCATTGATGTCGTCTTCGGTATTCTGGCTACATTTTTCCAGCTGACCTCGTGCTTAGCCGCACATTGATACAAGGAACATCATCCTCTTAAACATATCTTACAAATACTGCCTTTTCACACGTTATTAAATGACAACACAAATCACGCACTTTCTTCGTTATGATATTGTACAGCAAACCTCCTTCGTTCTGCAGTCGACTGCGACTGTCTCCCTTCTCCCCAGACTCAGCTGTCATTCACCCTAATACAACAGGTGCCCCACAGATAACGAAATCAGAACTACTCTGACTAGCTTCCCAACTTCCTTAACACTTTCCAACACACACGAGGTGATACAATAAAATCTGCTATGTATTTAAACAGACGCCTATGCTTTCAGAGTTTTGTCGGCGGAAGTTCAGAAAAATGTCTATCACCTTCCCTTTCTAACAGCAGATGTGGGCCACAGCCACGAAAATGTACTAATTTATTTGGAGATCAATCTTGTGCAGTTTTCTGCTGACGACGGGCGTAAGCTTCCGCTGCTTCAGAAACCAGACCGATACTGAGAAATATGCAGAGGGGGGTTTCTTTTATAGTCTTAGGAGGTGACGCTACTCACACCACTAAGCTTGATTATGTAATCTGCTGATTTCGCGTCCAATAGACCGATTTTCATGAAACTTGTTCCAGAATTCCGGACAGACTTGCGATTTATTTAGATGTTAATCTCATAATTTTACCACACTCGCAACAGGTGAAATAAATTATTTCTGCCCGGGCGTTTCGCGGGTTTTCTTCATCCATTGACCTTGGCACGTGGAGCTAGTCCACTGATCTGACGCTGATTTGTACTTGGGCTTAACTGCATTCATATTTACCCTGGGGGCTTTGTCTTCACGTAGGGTTTAAGAATAATTTAGATTATTTATTTCTGTATTTACTGTGTTGCCAAAATCTCTCGTTACGAAGAATTCCGTGAATATAAAATATTGTTGACTACTCGAAGTCCACCGAGGTGTCACGGTATTTCACGAGCCTGCCACGGTTGAGTTCGTTCCCACACGACAGCGAGGCCCTGGAAGTGCAACATGGCTGCTCTCAAAAATAAAAGTAGCTTGTTATTTGAAACAAATATTGAGAAAAATAAAAATATTTTTCTCATCGTAGAATTATGGGTTCAGTATAATGTTTGATTTTTTATGTATAGATATGTCTTTCTTGTTGTAGATGTCACGGGTTCTCCAATATGCTCTTATAAGGTTTTGTAATCGGACTTTCTGTGTTTCCTTTTCCAACTCGGTTGGTTCTAGGATCTCACCGAGATATTTGAAGTGTGAAACTTGTTTGATCTTCCCATATTTTGTTTGAAATTCGTGAATATCGAATTTAGTGCAAATAAACTTGGTCTTCTCGATGGAGATTTGTAGTCCAGTGTTCTCAGCGCATTCCTTGTTTGACCGCTGAAATATCACTGTCTGTTGGTATCGCTAGGTCGTCTGCGAAAGCTACACAACTGACATTTATGTCGTCGTCCTTTCGTCCAAGATGAATGGTTTTCCAGTGCTACTGAGCTTTCAATTCCTTCTCCTATACTCGAATGACTTTATCTAGAATACAGTAAAGTTGAAAAGCAGTGGTGACAATCCGTCACCCTTTCGCACGCCGGTTTTAATCGCAAAGGCCTCCAATACTTCACCCATGAATTTCACATTTGACTACGTGTCCGTGTGTGTTTCCTTGATGAGTATTAATGTCTTTGGATCAAGTCCTTGTTCTTCTAAGTTGTTAAAGAGAGACTGTCGATCGACCGAATCGTACGCTTTCTTGAAGTCGACGAAACTACTAATTATCGGAGAGCTTCGAGTTGCTCTATATTTCAATATCGTCTTCAAGTTAAAAATTTGTTCAACACAGGAACGCCCAGGTCGCAAACCGGCTTGATATTCTCCAATTTTGTGTTCAAGCTGTTCTTGTGCTCTTTGAAGAAGACACGCGGAGAGAATCCTGTAGGTGACTTGAACGAGAGAAATCCCTCTGTAGTTATTTGCATCCGTTCTGTCACCTTTCATGGGTAACGGGTGGATAAGTGCATATTTCCATCCTTCAGGTAGATTTTCTGTTTTCCAGATGTCCATGATTATTAGTGTGAGCTACTCAAGTGTATTTGGGCCTATGTTCTTTAAAAGTTCTGCAACTATGCCATCTTCTCCAGACGCCCTGCTATTTTTGAGTCTGAAGATATGTCTCTGGATTTCTTCTTTGGCAGGTGGTGGAGATTCAGGGTTTACGTGTACAGGAGTTTCTTTCAGCCATCGTAATGTTGGCTCCTGGCAATTGAGTAATTCACAGAAATATCAAGCCAACTCCCTGCAATTATACTGGTTCTTCTTCTTCTTCTTCTTCTTCTTCTTATTATTATTATTATTATTATTATTATTATTATTGTACCGGGCGGTACACCTCCACGCCGCTAATTCAAACATTGCGCCAGTTGAAACTCCTCTACTGGAGGAAGCCTGAACTTTAACAACCATGTTAATTCTAAAGTTTCTCAGAAGATGTCGCTATTGTAAATTTTGAAGAGTTCTGAACTGTGTCTTTTTCGATTTATATTTGTTTTCTCTGTAGTAAGAAGTGTGAACATTCTCTTCTAGATGGCACTACTTAAGAACTACAATTGTGCACCCTAATGCGAAGTGAAGGAACTTTTTTTTGAAGAAATTTTGTAGTCATAAGTTTGTTCTTTGTTAAATTTCTTTCGGTTTTTTATTTTTTGGGGGCTGGCAGTATAACCCTTCTCTTTCCGCTTGTTTTGAATTTAGCCAATCCTGAATTTCTCTAATTAAATTTTGACCAATAACGTATGTCTTCTCCGATATGGAGATGTTGCTTTATGCTACCCAATAAAATTGAGGGGGTGTGGGTTCTCATTCTTGAAAGGTCTCGAATGTTCCACGAGGGTATTTAAACTGCTGATTTTCCGGTCTCCGGGCCACTTCAGTAACATCTATCCTAGTGTGATTATGTAGCAAGGGGCGGGAAGCGCCTCTTTCTTCGGGCAGCAGTTCATCCATAAGGTAATGGCCTTTTAATAACTTCTTTTCTCGCTAGCTCAGCAGTTTAACCCTCGGGGCAGGTTCGAAACTTTTATCATGTAACTTTCCTTTATAATGTAAAAGACACTTGGTATAAATTCTGTCTCTTTAACTACAAATTGGGATAGAGAGTGCCTACCCTCTCGAGCTCCCTCTCATATTGTTTTGAGGTGACTACGTTTTCATAACAGTTTCCCTTCTCTTCGTAATGGAATAAAGTTTTCCTATCGTGTCACCTCCGTAGTATGGGATTAGCCCTTGCATAAGCGGCCCACTGCGAAATAGGTTTTAAAAAGGTGTATTAGGAGTGCAAGTTACGCCTCCACTCAAGTTGGTATTTTGGGGCCATGTAATTGTCCTGTTTCTTTACTGAATAGGCCTCAGTAGGTTGGGTATTTTTACCCCTGTTCTTGTGTGCCTGGAGGGCAGCTTGAAGGTTGAGTTTGGTGTGGCCTTTGAATAGGCTTGAACTTTGAGAGCGGGTTGCTCTTTCTTAAATTTGGTTTCTGTGTGCCTCGAGCAGGCTTAACTGGATAATTGGGAGCTAGTGCTCCTTGGCATGATTGGGGTTTTCTGCCCCTTTGTTGAACTTTGTACATAGGTAAAGCTGGGCTCATTGCTCAAGGATATCGTGTTTGGGGCTCGAAGCCCAAATCCATTAACAAATTGCAATTGTACATTCTTAATTTGTTGATATGCTACTGAGTACCTGTCATACTTGTTATTTCTTGATCTTCAAAAGAAAATACAACCTTTGTTAAATTTTAAATTAACTTTAATTTCGTAAGTTGAGACCTATTCATCCCAGCACCTTCTTTCACCTCTGCCGGTCCACAAAACATCGTAACAATTATTATTATTATTATTATTATTATTATTATTATTATTATTATTATTATTATTATTATTATTATTATTATTATTATTATTATTATTATTATTATTATTATTATTTTAGGGGTGTGATAACAATGTATCTTAGCTACTATTTGACTGCCCTGATGACGACCAGTGCTGGAAACCCCTGACAAGGGGTAAGGATTTTCATGTGTTACGGAGAATAGCTAAGATGCTAAACATGAAAACTCAATAACGATTTTACACTTTCTTCCAATAAATAAATATATATATATATATATATATATATATATATATATATATATATATATATATATTAGCTATTTAATATTCTTTATTTCAAACATTGGAAGGCATGATGCAGGCAGTGATTCGTCAATGATTTTTCAATTTAGGCTACCGAGATTCGAATCCTGGTGAATGTAGAGTGGAATTTTCAACAGAAATATTACGTGGTACCATGGTTACGTGTTTCTCTGAAACAACCCTGAGAAATTCGGAGTAGTAGTAGTAGTAGGCTAGTAGTAGTATTTTATGTTAAAACGCCTTAATGGTGGATGGTGCTATAGTCTGCAAGCTGATATCTTAGAACATGAAAATAGATGGAATGTAAATGATATGATATTCTTGTCTGTAAGCAGTTGTGGTAATTTCCGGATTATAGAGCAAGATGGCAACTTTATCAGCCTCTTATACGAGTAGGAAAAATAAGAGGAAGAGGGTGAAGATAAGAAAAAGAAGAAGAAGAAGGGTCAATCCAGTCAGAAAATGAGGATATTAGCCATGAATAGGGTTATTAACTGTGGTGAAAGAAAATTCTATATCGAGGCTTTTGAAACCTAATGCCATCGGAGTTGAATGAGCATGAGCATTAAGAGAAGTCAAACATAAAGTACCGAAACAAATAAAACCGACAGAGACGTTTGAAATCAGAGTCAGACACCTGAAGGCTCATGGTCAGTTCTTACATCTCAAAGTTATGATCCCTGGAGTGTGCCGGTAATTCATATTCTACCTCTTTCCTAAGATATGGCAGTGTAAGGGATCTTACAGCTCACCTACGCCTTTCATATTTAACCTTTATGCATCAGTCTACATGTGAAATTCATCCCTTTCCCTAAATGTAATCTCCTCTTCTAGCACCTTAGGTTGTCTAGTTACAGCACTAGCCGAGAAGGGTGATATAATTAGTTACGAATGATTTGTTTGATCATTATTGTGCCAGGTGGAGAAGAAGAAAAGTTAATCTTGTAACTGATTTCGCACCGGCTCTGTATCCTTTTGTTGTGATGGCTATCATTTAAAAGGTAGTTATCTTGCTCTCTGTTCCTTCCTCCTCTTCTTTTTTGCCTTGTTTTGTTTTAACGTGTGGGGTGGCAGATGAGAAAGGAAAAGAAAGATGCGGTAGCTTCTAGTGAGTGGTGCTGCCCCTCGCGGCAGGGAGTGAACTAACCAGCTCGGATCAGGTGAGGTGTGAAAATTAAGATGTCAGCCATGATTTATCTGAAGAGGAAGGGTCGGAGGGAGAACTCTATTAAGAGGTTAACAAAAGCAAAGGGCAATTAAATTTCTCAAACCCTTGTTCGGTTCAGCATCCACATCAAAATGTCATGACGTACAAACATTCTAAAGAGTTAGTTAAATTCTGTAAGTGAAAGTGTGGGTGCCCATCATCATACATATCAAATGGTGGTTTGCCCTCTTATAATACCCTTCAATATCATAGACAAGACTATATGGAAAAAGCTATTGGAAGTAATGAACAGCGAGGTATGGTGTTCTCACCTGTTTAATTAGTCGTCCAGAAGTTATAGTTCTAAACTGGTATTTATTTATTTATTTATTTATTTATTTATTTATTTATTTATTTATTTATTTATTTATTTATTTATTTATTTATTTATTTATTTATTTATTTATTTATTTATCAAGTGTGTGTTGGGTGACATATTTAATGCCACGAACCTTCGAGGTTTTTAATTAATTTTGTCAGATAATCATCGGACTTGTCACCTGAGATATTTCACATGCCGACATCGTACGACGTAGAGTAGCAAATGGATTTCCTTCTGCCCTTCCAACGTCAGACCGCCTCTGCTGGATTTTATTTATGGATTCAGAAAGTGACAATAAAAAGTAAAAAGCAATACATTCACACGACACATCATTGTTGCCCTTCAGGAGACATTTTTCTGCCTGAAATACACTTTATCCTGAGGCATTCCGGGAAACATAGATACTAGCCTGTGTACCAAGTAATCCGACATTTTTTTTTTAGTATAGCCTGTCGTCTAGCTGACCCTCTGTAAAAATATAGGAATAATGATATTATCATCTGAACATTCTCATCTCACTTCGATTAGATATATAAAGAGAGATTGTTTGCATAGTTGAACTTCCTCTTAAACAAAACTTACTCTCCCCACCATCACAATTAGATATGTGAAGCTGATAGAATAAAAAGAAAAATACCTAGTTGATTAGAGAGAAAACAATTACAAGTATATAAATTATAGACCAGATTTTATCAGTAAAAGTCAGAACTATTCATTAGACGCTAACCAGAAGAGTAAATAGTTGAAATATCGTTAACTCAAACACATATATATCCCTCGTTAAAAAGTTGAAGGAACATGCTTCTACTATCAGTGACATAATCACAAAGTGGGATAGGGTGATTCGCTTCACAGGATAACCAACCGGATTTGCCCCAAGGATTTAACATGGTTATCAGGTTTCCATGGCCATGTGTCCTTCAAGAAATGTAAGTTTCGTTTCTAAATTATTTGACTCACACTCAGGAAATCGAACCTACATCCTTCCTGGTGAGTCTAGAAATCCTTTACTGCCTAGAATAGGCATACTTCTTGGAAAAACTAATACCGCCTGTTATACACGGTGGTCGGAAACCGGGTATATGAGGGTTGGCCATGCTGATAAGGAATTTGAAAAAAAATGATATATCACACATTTGTCATTTTATCAGTTGCTGAAGTTAGTCAATCAGATCGCTCCGTGGGCGAATATTCAAATGGGCTTAGCGGGGCAGTGTTGCTAAATTCGTGGCATAAGATCGGCTTTAGAGCACCCATCGAAGAAAAAGAATTCCGCCAGGAGAGAGATATGAACGCGGGCCTCCGAGCTGACAGGATCGTGCCACAGCACGGTGACACTGCCTGAAACACACGGTGTATTTGTATTTGATGCGGATTTCTCAGTATGGCTTTCAAGCCGGTCTAAGAAACTCGCAAATTTAGGCAACACCACCTCGCAAAGACCATTTGGATTCTTCCGGGAAGCGATCTGATTGGCAAACTTCATCAGCTGTAAAAATGGCAACAGTGCGAGATATAGAGTTTTTTTCAAATTGTTGATCAGTGTGACCAACTCTCTAACGTTCAATTACCCGGTTCACATTGTTTCCGACCATCCTGTAAATCCTTCCATCTCCCTCCATCAATATTACAGTGTCTGGTGATCGTGACGTCTTGCCTCTTAAAACAATCACAGAACTACCACTGTCGCACACGCTGCTACATCAACGTCTCTCTGAAACGTAGTGGAGGTCGCAGTAGGCAAGCTAACAATGATCACTAACGATAGCTGAACACCCCGCGTGACTTCTTGAGGGGAAAGAGACCTTTCGTGCCGGGATTCAGCTCTGAAAAATGATTCTAGAAAGGGTCGATAAATCTACTGACAAAGTTCTACGGCGGTTAATGTTGGTAAACCTAGGATGTCTTCTATTCCCCCTCCTCCAATAATCCTTCACACATTTTTGTCGGTCCTCCTTCTTCGAGACCTACCTGTTTCTTCCGAAATGAAAGTTACAGGAAATGATCAGTCTCCTTGTTGTCTTCCTAAATCCAAGAACCACCACCATCATACTGAACAGTAGAGGTGGTGTTGATTATTCTTTTAATAGAAAGTGCAACTGGGCGACCATCTTCTCTTAACACTGATCGGAGGAAAACTTAAGAGGTCCGATTCCTTGAGAAATGAAGGCATCGGTAATAGAAAGAGGAGGGCCTCGAAAGACGAGAAAATGAAAGACTTCCTAGGTCTCCCAAACCTAATATGGTGTCTTCGGAGTGGAGGGAATACAATAATTGTCCATGGAAGACTAAATAGGAAAGACAATATCAGGCTCAGTGGATAAACATATTACAACCAATTTAGTGCAGTTATTGTTGAGTTGGCCTCTGCTGGATTTGAACCCGGAATCTTGTGATCCAGAGGCCAACACTATCATTGATCCACAAAGTGTAAGTAGCTTTTTACTTTAAGGGCACTCAGATTGTCTGTAGCCTACGTCAATTTTGATGTACTGTTTTACACTTCCAGACAGCAGAGAGATTGGAACTCAAAATAAGCGCTCTATTGAGAAGTTTCTTATATAAACATTGTTTCCCTTTGCTGAGTGTTTTACGTCACACCAACACAGACAGGACAGGACTAGGACTGGGAAGGAAACACCATGGCCTTAATTGAGGTACAGCCCTGGGATATGCGCGATGTAAAAACGGAAAATCACTGAAAATCATCCTCAGGGCTGCAGACTGTAGAGTTCGAACCAACTATCTCCCGAGTGCATGTCCCAAACTGTGAAGCGAAATCCCTTGGTTGTTAATTAAGATTTAAATCCCACAGATACTACTGTGGAAGCTGGCTTTGTATAGTTCTCGTTGAGATAATTGAAAATCATCGTTTAGTTATGCCGTGTAGTCAGAAATTATTTTCGAGAGGCATTGTAACTTACTTAGCAGCCCGCCTGGTGGCCATGATCGTTAAGGCGCTGAAGTCTAAAAACGGTCTAACACGAGGTTAGCCGTTTCGAGTCCCGTTGGTCGAAAAAATTTTCACCATCAGAATGTTGGCCGGCAGGGTAGGGGAGGTGGTGGTATACAATTTCTAATCACTAGATTGGGTGCCAAAAGCCTGGATTAAATTCCAAACCTCTCCGCAGTGCTCATATGGAGTGAGGGCATATGACGCTGTTGATGGTGATTCGTCCGTCGGATGGGGACGTTAAGCCTTGAGCAGACCCCTTGGTGCTATTCGACAGGAGTAGGCTATGTGCCGGCACCGGGTTTCACCCTCTCCCTACTATCATATATCACGTCATTCATTTCATCTCTCATTAACTCCTCTGATGAGGTTGACGTCAGGAAGGGCATCCGGTCATAAAAAACCGCCACGACAAATTCATCTCACCTCATACCCGACCCCGTAGGGAAACGGGACAAGGGTTGGACAAACAAACATTGTTACTTACCTAGCACGATCACACGGAAGGAAGGAAGGAAGGAAGGAAGGAAGGAAGGAAGGAAGGAAGAAAGAAAGGAAAGGAGGAAGACATCGATTGGGCATGAAAGTCGAGTGGCATTATCACTTGTTTCTCACAAAAATGGCCGTGGTTCAATTCACAGTCATTGCATATGAGTTGTTGAAAAGATTTTCCTCATTATCAAACTAGCTTTGACACACACATGAGTGAATTGTGATCCCTCTTAAAATCACCGCGAACGACTACAGCGAGAGTATCCTGTTACACAAACAATCCGTTTACATCTCTTCTAGTTGGTGTGAATAAAGTTTGCATGAAAACTATCACAGTCTTGTTTGTGGAGATTACATTATCCTCTCAGCATCTCTCTCCCCCTGTCTCTCTCTCGCTCACTGCCTGCCCCTTAGATTTTATTTTTGTTTCAGTTTCAATTTTCCAGTTAGCTGGCTGTTCGGAATGCCTACTAATTCTATTACTTTCCATTATGGCGCTCCCTTTGTTTTGTGTTAGTAAGTTGGCGGCCGTGATGGCCCGCTGGAGACCCATCCTCATAATTACAGAATAAATTGTACGAGCCTCCAAGGACCGGGCAAGGATTGACACGGTCTGTGCTTGCCTGCCTTGCATAAACACTCATTACTACACTGGAACTACGACTGCCAACTTAACCTCATGAAATTCTCCAACACTTTGTCATACTATATGGTACAATGCGGGAATAAGAAGTAGTTTTCTTCCTTTCCAGCGTAACATTCAGAATGCTAGATCTCCACTGTACATTTGCTTGCTGTATTTGGCGGCGAGATGATAAGGAACGTCAATGGAGGAGATGTGATTACAATAATAACGGCCGGGCTGAGTGGCTCAGAGGGTTGAGGCGCTGGCCTTTTGACCCCAACGTGGCAGGTTCGATCCTGGCTCAGTTCGGTGATATTTGAAGGTGTTCGAATATGTCAGCCTCGTGTCGGTAGATTTATCGGTACGTAAAAGAACTCCTATAGGACTAACTTCCGGCACCTCGGCGTCTCCGACAACCACAAAGGTAATTAGTAGAACGTAAATATTATTATTATTATTATTATTATTATTATTATTATTATTATTATTATTATTATTATTATTATTATTATTATATGGTCTGAGCCACTGCGCGGAGAAGTTTTTTATTTGACACCATTTAGGTCGCCTGTCAATTTCGATATCTTATTTTATTATATCAGATGGTAGAGAAACCATATATTTTTAGGCAATATATGGCTGAATTTCAATTATTTTTGTTGAGTACACACCAATGTGTCACCAGCCAAAAAAATGCAACTACTTCTTCCAAGCTTGAACCCATGTCCTGGTATCAGAAAAACGGCACTCTACTACTGATCCAGAGAGCTCGCTAATAAATAAATAAATAAATTAATTAATTGTAAGCATAAGTTCCTGATAATGTAGGAGTCAGTAAGTGCATCCAGTCATAGATCTGGACCAATTCGACAACTAGTAGTACCGACCACAAATGATTGGAAAGAGGAAAGGGAGAAAATATGAAAAAGAATAGGAAGAAATTAGTGGTATGAAATTGTGAAAGGAAATACAAGATTCCAGATAAATATTGTGCTGCCTCTGCTTTACCTCGCTCAAGTTTCGTGTCGAACGACGGTCATTTTTACCCGGTAAAGAGAGGTATATTCACTGACTGCGAACTGAACCACGGCCGCTTTTATGAGAAAACAGTGATAATGCCACTCGAATATCACGCCCATCCGTTTCATTCCTTCCTTCCTTCCTTCCTTCCTGCCTTCCTGCCTTCCTGCCTTCCTTCCTTCCTTCGGTGTCATTTTGCTAACGTCTCTCGAAAGGGATTTCTGATGATACGGCATACCTAAATGATGATTTGCAATTATCGCAAAGAGAACTATAGAGTGTCATTCTTCCAAAGTAGGATCTGTAGGATTAAATCTCAACAATTAATTAACAACTAACGGATTTCGCTTTGCGGTTTGGGGCATGCATTCAGGAGATAGTTTTGAACCCTGCTGTCGGCAGCCCTGAAGATGATTTTCCATTTTCACACCGAACAAACCCCAGGGCAATACCTAATTAAGGCCATGGTCGTTTCCTTTCCATTCCTAGCCCTGTCCTAGCCCACAGTCGCTATAACACCTGTCTGTGTTTGTGCTACGGAAAAATATTAACAAAGGAAAAAAGTTTATTAATGAAATGCTTTTTCAATAGGGCGCTTAATAGATCTCCAATCTCTCTGGCGTCTGGAAGAGTAAAACAATACGTCAAAATTGAGATCAGTTACAGACAATCTCAATGACCATAAAATAAAAAGTTACCTACACTTTGTGGATCAGGGATAGTGTGTCATCCTCTCAATCACAAGATCGCGGGTTCAGTTCCGGTAGATGTAGTCGAATTTTTAAAGAATGGAGAAAAGTCCATTCGACATTCCACGTCATGCGATGTTGGCATGTACAAGATCTCTGGTGACGAATTTGATGTTTAACCAAAATAATTAATTGAAACTCAGCTAAAGATCACCTAAGATAGATCCGCTCCTGTGGCATCTGATAGAGTAAAACGGAACATAGAAACTGACACAGAGGCATCCTGAATGGCGGACAATCAAAATACCCGCGTACTATAGAAGAGGCAGGTTTCAGGCAACGTCTTAATAAGAAAGCGCTAGAACTGAGAATGAAGCGGACATGGCCTTAATTAAGAAGCAGCCTGGTGTGAAAATGAGAAATCTTCAGAGCTGCCGACACTGGCGTTCGAACCCATCACCTCTAGAAAAGCAGCTCACAAACTACGTTATTATTATTATTATTATTATTATTATTATTATTATTATTATTATTATTATTATTATTATCTGTTCTTGTATTCTGTCCTTGCCAATGATCTTTGCTGCAAAAGGTGTTCTTACCCTTCGTGCAGACTATAAGAGGGAGGTCAGTATTCATTCATCCGATTTTAGCGAAATATTTCAAGCGTAAAAATATTAATAAAAGTAAAATCTTGTAATTCCTTCTTCTTATTATTATTATTATTATTATTGGCCGGCCCCGTGGTGTAGGGCTAGCTTGCCTGCCTCTTACCCGAAGGACCCGGGTTCGATTCCCGGCCAGGACAGGGATTTTACCTTGACCTGAGGGCTGGTTCGAGGTCCACTCAGCCTACGTGATTAGAATTGAGGAGCTATCTGACGGTGAGATAGTGGCCCCGGTCTAGAAAGCCAAGAATAACGGCCGAGAGGATTCTCGTGCTGACCACACGACACCTCGTAATCTGCAGGCTTTCGTGATGAGCAGCGTCGCTTCGTAGGCCAAGGCCCTTCAAGGGCTGTAGTGCCATAGGCTTTGACTTGGTTTTATTATTATTATTAGTAGTAGTAGTAGTAGTAACAATCACATCGTAATTGGGAAATATCCCGGTACAATGGTCACTTATAGTAGTGTGATAAAATATTTTACTCATAATTACCCAACAACAACAACACCAAAAGTACAACAAGCAATTCTATAGAAAGAAAATATTACAAGAAATTCTACTAGTTTATCAAAATCCTTCATCATCTCCAAAAGTTGTAAAAGTAAAATCTTGTAATTTGTTAATTCCTTACTATGGTCTAATATACAGTACATACAAATGTAATCGCTATTTGTCTAGGAATCAGCAATCGCCACTACAGCATTGCTCGTTTGCTGTTCCATCTGCCGTTCGTTTGCTGGCTTCACGGTTCGAGGTTTGTCTATCCATGTCGAACACGGTGGCCCTTACAGAGAAATAAGCGTAAAATGAGTTTAGAATCAAGTAACTGGCTTGATTAAAAGCAAGCGACTTTTTGCCGCTGCATATGTACACCAGAATACTGTCCCGCAACACATGATTGTATAAACGTAAAACGTCTCATCCTTGTAGTGTTAGTACGACGTAAATGAGTTACTTAAAATTCAGTTGATGACAATGTGAAAATAATTCCCGGTCAAAATTTGTCTTGAAAAGAAATCTTGGCTATTCTACAGGGAAGTACAGTTCTGGAATAAACAGAACGATGATGAGTTAACAGACCTAATTAAACATTCATCGAAGTCTCATGATGAGGATGATTATGATAATGTTGTGGTAGTAGTGGGAGAGGTGATTATTTTCTTATGGAGCAGTACAGCTAGGCAACCATCACCTTTTAACACTAATCAACAGAAAAAATAGAAGATTTCTCACCCTAACAGCATCGTAATTTGAAGATTATAATATCATTAGTTTTACGCCCTACTAACTACCTTTGCAGATTTTGGAGACGACCATGTCCCGGAATTTTGTCTCGCAGATTTTCAAAGAACACTTATGCCGGGAACGAAGACGCCGACTTGAGCTCAGAAGTCCAGATTTTCTACTTCCTGAACAACTTAGTACGACGTTCAGAAGAAAACAAGAGTGGAAAATAAAAGCTCGGATAGGAAAGATGAAAGTGAGGAGGCTTACAAAGGTGAGTGAATCAGTCATAGACTGAGATAGGGGCCGAATTGTCGCTAAACCACGCTCTAAAGTTCAGAGTACCCTGGATGTATTGTACGACCCTATCAAAAGGTGGAGGATTATGAGGATTGTCAAGAAAACAAACACATACAGCAGTAGAAGTGAAAGAGGCATCTACAACTTCCAGCCAATGAGATGTCAACCTTTATTGTGTCACTGCCAGAGATTTGAAATTGACAGTAGGGGTGGTGTGTGTTTGAAAAGATACATGCAGCTCACCTACATTGGAATGTGCTTGAAAGAAACTCCACTATACTGCTAATAATAAGAGTTGGCGTCTGACATTTCTTAGAGGGAGGTCCGTTTACTGCCTGCCGAGGCGGGATAAAGGGAGTGGCTGTGTGGTTGCTATGGAAACGAGGGTGGGGCGACTGCGGTTGCCATGGAGATAAAACTTCAGGGCAGCTCGTCTTGCTGGGAGTTGCCAAACCTGTCACTGTCACTGATAAGAACCTGATTGTTTGTATAAGAGTGATCGCAAATGGGACGACACCGCCTGGCCAGGTGGTCTACAACAGATCACAGCGGTCAGAATGAAGGAGGGAACAAGTGAGCCGGAAGCGAGGGGTAACAGCATGTAGAAAGGAATGCTGGAATGTGGCAACATCGTGAAATGGCACGTGCAGTGCTCCTCCCTCCAACCTTACCTGTCAGACGCCAACTTTAGTTAAGTCTAGTATACCTCGAGGAATACGAGTTTTGCTATTTGCTTTACGTCGCACCGACACAGATAGGTCTCATGGCGACAATGGGACAGGAAAGAAAAGGGCTAGAAGTGGGAAGGAAACGGCCGTGGCCTTATTTAAGGTACAGCCCCAGCATTTGCCTGTTGTGAAAATGGGTAACCACGGAAGGAAAGATGAAAGTGAGGAGGCTTACAAAGGTGAGTGAATCAGTCATAGACTGAGATAGGGGCCCAATTGTCGCTAAACCACGGACATGGCCTTAATTAAGAAGCAGCCTGGTGTTAAAATGAGAAATCTTCAGAGCTGCCGACACTGGCGTTCGAACCCATCACCTCTAGAAAAGCAGCTCACAAACGACGTTATTACTATTATTATTATTATTATTATTATTATTATTATTATTATTATTATTATTATTATTATTATTATTATTATTCAGGGCTGTCGACAGTGGTGCTCGAACCCACTATCTCCCGAATACTGGATACTGGCCGCACTTAAGCGACTGCACCTATCGAACGCGGTGGAGCACGAGTTTAATTTACTTACGTAGTGAATGAGAACATTTAAAGTTCCACGAGAGCAGCAGGAGGAATGAAAGGGGACATATTAGTGTAGATGTAGGCAAATGTTGACCCGCGATTACACCAGCACTTACTGAACTTGAAGATCTCCCCAGATGGAACTCTTCTTATTGTCTCCTTACATACTAAACTTTTGCAAATGTCAGTGAAATATGCGTGAACGTAAACCTAGAAGTGAATTACTAGAACATGCCTGCTAACGCAACCCATTGCTCTCTTCAGTCCATCATGTGAATTACATTCTAGAAATAGAATTTGGACTCGAAAGATTAGTGTGCAATACTGTATGACAGGGTCCACATTAAATGAAAGAATATGAGGGAATAACTTGCTCAGGAAATATTCAGAATCACCTATCCACATTACACACCATTAGCCTACACTTTGTATACGTCAGCTAACATCACCTTGTATTTTGTTCTTACCCGAAGGATTCGAATCTTCGCAAACCTAATACTGTTGCGGTCGGAAAAGAAAAAACGTGTTGACCAAGGAAGAGTACAAGCGTCAAGCACAGATAAGTGGAAGCAATGGCAGTTTCAGCTAGGGGACCTACGGGCGCCAATCGAAGATTTCAAGCTTTTCAATCGCTTATTACGGTAAACAGGTGATACTTTGGATATATTTCGTTGGGTTGGTGTCCACACTAGGGAAGTCGCCTCATAAAACAAGGAGGCTCATAACTGAATGCTCAATAAAGGAGAGAAATAAGAAAATAATATAAGAGAGTCTTCATCAAGTGTTCACTCAGTTATAAACTCCCTCCCCTGCCCATCCCCGTTTGTTAGACAGAATTGAAATCATAATGTATTTTCATTCAGAAAACTTTTCAGAAAGTAAAATACTGTGCGTGTGAAATTCGGATGTCAAAGTATTGCTTCATTTTGATGAATGGGGTGAATATCACAGCTACTGACATAAATCATTCTAGAGGTGACGAAAAACATGACATATCCTCTGTTGTGTTGGTAGATCTTTTGCTAGTTCTGTCCTTTTCTGTTAATTTGTGAACTGACTACAGTACACACCAGAATGGACTGTCTAAATACATCCCAGATAATCTCCTCTGGTATGGATATTTCAAAACACTTTCGATCAGTTGACTCACCATGCATGCTCATTCCATGCACTTAACTATCCTTTTACACACCAGTGTATCCCATTCCCCATTCCATCCCACCTCGAATATTTTCTAAGAAGTAACAGCGTCACTCGCCAATACCGCAACATTTGTTGATCCATATTTGTGACTCAGTATTAATACATTACGTTTACTCACCAGTTATAACTTTTACAGTTTTCGAAGAAGTGCGAGAGTTCTTTTATGTGCCAGTAAATCTATTGACACTAGCTTGAAGTATTAGAGAATCTTCAAATATCATAGGACGGCGCCAAAATAAACCCGTCAACTTATGCTCAGCAACCCAGTGCTCTGTCATCGGGGCAACTTAACCCGGTACGTATCTTCTACTGATCATTGTAAAACTTTAGAGAATGATACATTCTGATATACAATGCAATGGTTTCAGTAATTCATGTGTTTTCACCTTTTATACATAAAATAATATACCAGATGACATCCATATTTTAAGACCCAAATTTGTAGCTTTACCAATCCAATATGAAAATAAATATTTCTGCAGAAAGTATTGCATATAAGCAGATAATGGAGGACGTAAGAATTCTTGTACAAACTGACAGTCATAGTAGAGCTGTTACCGGGCGAGTTGGCCATGCGCGTACAGGCGCGCGGCTGTGAGCTTGCATCCGGGAGATAGTAGGTTCGAATCCCACTATCGGCAGCCCTGAAAATGGTTTTCCATGGTTTCCCATTTTCACACCAGGCAACTGCTGGGGCTGTACCTTAATTAAGGCCACGGCCGCTTCCTTCCAACTTCTAGGCCTTTCCTATCCCATCGTCGCCATAAGACCTATCTGTGTCGGCGCGACGTAAAGCCCCTAGCAAAAAAAAAGTAGAGCTGTTAGTCAATGGTCGTTTCTTTCTGACCTAGTTGCTTCGATCCCAGATGAGTTCTTTGAGGTCTCTTAAATACCAGATCCACGAGTCGGCCGAATGAGATGGCTACGTGGTATACATCACGGAGCTGTGAGATTGCATTCGGGAGATATGTTCGAGCCCCACTGTCAGCAGTCCTGAAGATGGTTTTTCATTGTTTCTCATTTTCAGTCCAGTCATTTTCTGGGACTGTATCTTAGTTAAGGCGGCGTTCACTTCGTTCCTGGCCCTTCCCTATCCTATCCTCAGTGTAAGGCCTATCATCTGTGTCTGTGCGACGTAAAACAAATTATTAAAGATTATAAAATTCATCTGACATGCCAAATATCTCTCTCGGGACACCCTGGTGTCTGTCAAAACTGTTAGCAATTAGAACGCTGGTTAAAAAATGCACGGACTGGTGACCACTATGTCCTTGTTCACTGAGTTATATGTCAATAACATCTACCAAACTGAATGTCAAAATCAAGTAAGCTTGCAGTTTTGTATCATTTCTGATATCTAATCCCGATCAAAGCGACGTGATCTCTAGCTTTAAGTGGAATTCAAACTACACGTGGCTCAATTGATGAGAGAGACCGCTTATCAATAAACATCTTCGACAAAGATTTGGAAGTAAATGCATCCGTGCATTGCTCCTTTGGTGGTGAAAATGTAAGGTTGGTAGTATCGCCCTCTCTCTCTCTCCCTGCTTCGCTCTTTGCAATTCCTCTGCGAGCCTTCCCATCGCATCGTATCGCTATTCCCATTATAATCTGCTTGCTTGTTCGTATCCTCTTGCTCACTTCTCATTACCGCCCACTGCGCTTCTGTTTATCAGCTGTCGAGCCTTTAACGTGCTATACACCAATCGCCTTCTATTACAATCGAATTAATGATCTCCGATAACCAATGACTCACTCACCAGGAATTTATTACTCAATTAATGAGTTCCCCTCAGGAGATCCCAAGGCTGCTCCCTGATCTCTGATATTTTTCTCTCTTAAATATATCGTGTCTTTTCTATGTAGTAATATTGGCCATGCATATCAAATTCAGACATTTCGTTTTGGTTACCCACAACGAGCATTGATCTGTCTGGCCACTAGCGATTGGCAGCGAAGAATTAAAAAGAGTCTTCCTTTCCCTTCCGTTTTTCCCACACCGTGGTGGGGTGTAGCACAGGTGGACTTGACCCTGTTTTAGGGCCGGATACCCTATTCCACTCAACGTCTAAATCTCAAGCCAGAAGAACCGAATGAGTTGGCCGTACAGTTCGGGCC
Organism: Anabrus simplex; assembly: GCF_040414725.1. NCBI lineage: Eukaryota > Metazoa > Arthropoda > Insecta > Orthoptera > Tettigoniidae > Anabrus > Anabrus simplex. Next base: position 143,484,174 of record NC_090270.1, on the reverse strand, counting down.
ATGTAGCTGTTAGCTTGCATTCTCAAGATGGTGGGTTCGATCCCCACTGTCAGCTGCCCTGAAAATGTTTTTCTGTAGGTGCCCATTTCCACACTTCAATAAACCTCTGTTTAGGCCACAGTCGCTTCCTTCCCAGTTCTATCCCTGTTATGTTCCATCGTTGCCATAAAACCTGTCTGAGTCTATATGACTTACTGGATCAAATGCCGCTACGCCGGTCATTCAGCCTCATGGCCAAACAAGTGATATAAAAACGTGAATGCAGAGAAAAGTGTACGAATTTAAAAATAGTATTAGTGTTGTAGAACACTCTTTTAATTCACAGTTGCGTAATCAGGTACATGGTAACCGCCTGCGTAATTATAATTGATATACTCGATTGCTATGCTGAAGTTTACACGTTTACGAACATTAATCGCCATAAAACTTTGTCAGTAGATCACTGCAACCTTCAATACGTTTCAGAAAGACGTTTATTTAGCAGCAAGTGCGATTGTACTTGAATAGATATATTATTTGTTGTATGTCCGTCGCTCCCTTCTCGATCCGCCAGCCAGCTACACGCGTGCCAGTGTGTTATTCTTCGAGCCTCGACGCGCAGCCCTCAGTGCGCATGCCTGGAACGTCGTGTGTGCTATAAAAAGGAGCTCCTAGTCTGTCCAGACACCCACTGACCCCGGTGTCCAGCTCCAGAATACACCCTACGTCGAGCACGGAGGCTACTCCTCTTGAAAATGTGCTTCGGCCAGGTGGACTGAATTTCTGGCAGTAAGAGTTCTCACCTCGGGTCACCGCTCCTCTTGCCTATTCCGCTGTCCATGCCCAGTCTTACCATTATATGCCACTATCATTCCCTAGCTAATGCGAGCTCCCATTATCAACTTAGTTTTGCTAAGTAGGAACTCTTCAGTCATTGAACTTACGTTAATGAACTCAGACACTTCAACAAGGAAGGACTCTCTGAAATATTTACGTCAGTGCTTCTGATAGTTTTCGACTATCAAGAACTTTTCATGTCACAAGGACTATCTTTCCGAAATAGTAGTGAACGTGAATACTCCAACATGTATATAGTGTACAAAGACAGACTCTTTCTCCAAATTCATAGTTCAATTTGCTTCGAGATAACTTTCAGTTTTGTTAGTATGTAATTTTACATGTGAAGTAAATAAAGAAGTTGTGTTTTTGTAAACCCAACCTTTTTTACAACATTATTGCTGCTAACAAAGCGTTTTCTGGACGTCTGAGATGTTGCTATACTCCCACGCGACTACTTACGCAATTTTTATTACACTACTTGGTTCTAAAAATAGCGAATTTTTCTCTGCTGAGTGATTGGGTCGGACAGGTATGCACAGCAGCCGTCATAGATGTATTAAGTAGTAAACATGTTTATATTGTCATATTTATTTTTTAAATTATGTGAGAACATTGATTCATTCTAGAGACCCTGGCTTTGCAGATAAGTGCTTTCGAAATCTGGTGCTCTTCGATGATACTGAAAATTTCACTGGTGGACAAAATTGCAAGAAAGAGAAAATCTGCAAGTAAGCAGTTCATAAATCGTACAACACATCGAAAAGAAATCATTGAATATGAATACGCAAGATTCTATGCTCATTTGTCATGTTGAGAAATTTTACGAGCTTTTATGTAGGCCTGTTAGTCAAATGTTAAGCCTCTGAAAAGCAGAATGTTGAATTTTAATGAAGTGACAGTACCGCACAGTGTTGCGTGAAATCATTCAGGAAGTGGATTTTGGCCCAAATGTATAATCACTAAAAAAAAAAAGAAGATGAATAACTATAATTTAGTAATAAAATGTTGATGCTTCTTATCAGTTGTTAATATCACTGTTGTTACGGTTTATTGTATTCATAGTTGTCCGTTATTTGGAGGTATTTTTTGAAATCTTTTAAATTTCATATGTGTGATTTCCAGGCATTAAGTCGAGTAGCGTACGTAAGGCATACAAGTGTTCAGTGCAATGTCCCTACAGATCTGGAAACGAACCATAATCTCTTCCATTCACTATCGAGCTCTTCTTATTTAGATACATTCTAGTATGCAGACCTGTCAGGTCAGAGGAATGGTCACTGAGTTGTCAGAAAATTGGCCATATTTGAAAATCTGGCCAGTTCAGTACATGTGGGCTTTTTGAAAGTGAGGTCATATCCCTTTCCTTCGGACACAGGCATCGAATCCTGTTCATAGACCTGTAAAGGCCAATTCAAATTAATATTGTCGTTGTGCCTAGAAAAAAAGTAGCTTCGTAAAATATTTCAGCTTTGAATTCTGGCCGGCAAGGTTCTGTCATCTATTGTGCGATTTATTTCACAGAATTTTCTTTCATAATTACCTTGGTACATATGCACTGCGGGTTAGTATTTGTCCAACAACATCGTCTTATGGCGGTACTTCAAGGCGCAACGAAGTTCTATTACATTTTCTCCTCAACCTGAACTTCGTATGCTCGTCTTTTTTTCTTTTTTTTCTTTTTAGGTATTAGATAGCGTAGAAATCAAAGACATCTCCGCACAGGCTATTATGGCCCCTGGTGGAGTCAAAGTTTCCATTATTCATAACCAGCTCCATGTAGAAATACGTACAAAAACCAAAACCAAAACCAAACCCCATGGCACTACAGCCCTTGAAGGGCCTTGGCCTACCAAGCGACCGCTGCTCAGCCCGAAGGCCTTCAGATTACAAGGTGTCGTGTGGTCAGCACGACGAATCCTCTCGGCCGTTATTCTTGGCTTTCTAGACCAGGGCCGCTAACTCACCGTCAGATAGCTCCTCAATTCTAATCACGTAGGTTGAGTGGACCTCGAACCAGCTCTCAGGTCCAGGTAAAAATCCCTGACCTGTCCGGGAATCGAACCCGGGGCCTCCGCGTAAGGGGCAGGCACGCTACCCCTACACCACGGGGCCGGCAGAAATACGTACATAACTGAATCGAATTCAGTTCATTAACCGTGACATAATTTATTAGTTCCTGATTTGTAACTAGTATTTCCTTCCCCTTGGCTGAATAGTCATCAGAGTGGATTTTAGTGCACAGGACCCAGAGTTCGATTTCTAGTTGATTCTGGTAGTTTAGACGCTTTTCTGGTTCGGAGTATGTGTGTTTGTTTTCAGTTGAATAACACTTTTTCATTCACGCATAATACTCGACTATTCGACACAAGTGTGCGGTATAGTAAATGCATTCCTCCACATGGGAATGGCGTCGGGAAGAGTGTGAGACCATAAAAGTTGGGCAAGCCAACACCTAGTGACTATCTCAAATAATTTAGAAAAGATCAGGAAGAATAAGAAAATGGTAAGTGGTTTGAATCAGAAAGCTACCGTTATTGTTTTCAAATACGATGTTGAGGTTTGCATACTGTTTGTTATAAGGGCATCTTCCTCTGATGCATACCTTGATTTTATCCCGAGTGACTGTCCTGGAACATTGAGCCTTAGTAAATTTCAAGCGTTGTATCAGAGAATTTAGCCTTGTTTATTTGACAGTGCTACACAAACACCTTCCTCCTTACACGTCTCTTCAGTAAATTGCAGGATAAATGCCACTGCAGCATTGCCTCTGTTTTACACCCTCGCTCTGCGGCCACATTGTTTGTTATATTAAGGCTATAAAAATCTCCCGCCCTCACCCCTCATCCCTTGCAACTTCCCTTCTTTTCCCTCTGTCATCTTTGCGTTCCACCAATAAGAAGCTTCCTCTTCTTTCCTCTCTTGATCCCCCGTTTTCATCGCTCACTTTAGGGGATCAAACACACCAGCCCTCCACCCTGTCTACCACCCCGGAGTACGAGACTAAAGTGAATGGCGGGAGATACACAAAAAGATTGCTCTCTCCAGAAAAGCCCTGTCGTGATCTTTTAATGCCCATTGAGGTCAGATAACTCAATAAAAAGGAAGGAAAGCGAAAACTCTAGTGAGCAGGCGAAGTGGGGGTGGGGTGGGGGTTTGAGGGCTTATCTTTGTTAGGGGGCGCACGTGACACTCGAATACAAATGGCTGCCAATTGAGGATAGGATTTAGTTCGATAAGGGCAGGCATCAGTGTTATATATTGTTAGAGGTGGGTGTGGGGGCGTTTGGCCACTTCGATGCCCCCGAGGGCTTGAGACCTCCCGTCTTTAGATACACTCTTACACCACCCCCACCTCCAACAAACTCTCGCCAACCCTCCTCCTCCTCCTCCTACCGCAGCACACATCGACGCCTTGCCTTAGGATCATCGCAGCTGCTACCAGTCTTAAGTGAAGTCCGGTCTATTATTATCGTCGTCGAAGGCAGGGAGGGAAAGAAACGACCCGCAAAAGGAAACTCCTGTAACATCTGTTATTCATGAAACCATAGGTTTATTATCTCCACAGCTGTACAGGGCTGAACACAGTAAGTGTGCTGTTGTTGTTACTAGCAGTCTTCATGTAATGAGCTTGAGACGCTGTAATCGACTGCTTCAGGTATTTATCCCGTGTGAAATACATGCTTTAACGTGTATTGCTTTGACATCTACATTAGTGTAGAAATTTATAATTAAATCGAGTTTTAAGAGAAAGTACATGTGGTTAAATCTCTCTTAACACTAACCAGAAGAGAAAAAAAGAAAGACGTCGGAAGTTTCGGAAAATGAAAGTACCGACAAAGAGTAAGTTAAGGGCCACGAACGGGGTTGAAATGAACTACTCCCTGACTTCGGGGTCGGAAGAGAACGAAAGTTGACTGCGGGAAGTCGAATAGGGAAGATGAAAGTTAGGAGTCTGGTGCAAGTAAGTGGAATCAATACTAGGACTCAGCTGAGTGGTCCGTGGTCGCCAAACCACGTATGGAGCTTAATGAAAGGAGCAATAGAAAATCACTTGCAGATATTCACCTTCTCCTTTTCTTCTTCTTATTGTTTCTCTTTTTCTTAGTTTCGGTATTTAGTCCTTCACAAATTTATTGGTATCCAGTCTCTTCGGTTAACGGCTACAGTTCTCTTTCATTCTTTTCCCCCATCTCTTCCTTTACATCATAATTTACATTCATTCGAGATTTCTTTTCCTCCTCCTATTCCACCTACCAGAAGATACCTCTTTTCTACCTTGTGCCGGTCCAACATACGGAAGAGGAGATAGATGTATAGTAGGTAAACTTTCGGTTGACGAAGTAATGCCAAAATCAAATACGAGTTGAAACTGATATGAGAGTGCCTTTCCAAACAAATTCTACAGAACATCGAAAGTGCGAAAGCAATCTACATGAAAAAAATGCTTTGTTTCTCCAAATTCACTTCATCTCAACTATGTTACGAGCTAACAAGAGAATTTTTCTTTACGCAAGAACTGCATTACAAATTTATGTTGCCATCTACCCAACTTCCTACAACAGAGCTACAGGAAAAGAAGAGGGAAATATAGGAGAGTTTCTTTGCCACAGACGCCATGACTAACGCAGAGTGTATGAAGGGTGACTGTGAACTTCGACACATAGTAACCAACTTGTAGTGTGTTACAACAAAGTATTTCATCTGACGAATTGCAGAATGTATTTGCGAGATGTGCGAGAAGACCTGTGAGAGATGCCATTCTGGGTCGTATGCCAAGAGATAGACAACACTAGTGAAATGTTACATGCCATCCTAAGGACTTCAATTCGTTTCTTTTGCCGACACCTTCACCTCCCGAAGGAGGGTCGAGTAAGTTTGTGAACGGTACGGTTGCGCAGTTTGGGTCACTTAGCTGTCAGATTGCAATCGGGAGATAGTGGGTTCGAACCCCAATGTCGGCAGCCCTAACAATGGTTTTACGTGGTTTCCCATTTTCACACCAGGCAAAATCTGGGGCTGTACCTTAATTAAGACCACGGCCGCTTCCTTCCCACTCCTAGCCTTTTCCTATCCCATGGGCGCCAAAAGACCAATCTGTGTCGGTGCGACGTAAAGCCAATTAAAACAAATACATTTCTGTAGGTGCACATGGCCCCGAGGTTCACTCAGCCTACACCAAAAATAAATACCAGGTTAATTCCTGGAGGTAAAGGTTCCCCACCAAGTGCTGAGGTTGCGGATAGTGGAAGTCAGTACTGTTCTCTCTTCCCGGGGCTTTCATAGAAATGACTACTTTTGCTTTTGGAATGAAACTAGGAATAATTTACATCCGAATAGCTTGAAAATTCAACAGCAGTCAAACGTAACGTAACTGTAGAGTACATTGTTTCAGTATAGTTGCATTTTATCTTCACAGAATGAAGATCAGTAAGAAACTGGCACTTCCAAATCCTAGTTGACTATGTTCTTGAGATTCAAATTTTAAGTAGTTAATACAAATATGATTCGTTCATTGAATGGTCGGAGCAGAGGCCTTCGCTTCTCAGGGTCCCGGGTTCATTTCCCGTCCGAGTGAGGGCTTTTAACCGCAACTAAAGAGCGTCTCCCAGTTCTTTGCGTGAATGATCAGCGTCGAGGCCTTCGGTTTAGAAGGTTCTCTATTTAACTCCCAGTCAGGACGAGAATTTTAACTACGTCCAGTTAATTCTTCGTACTTGGGTACTGGGTATTTGTTCTTTCCCAACTCACTCCCCTTCATATACACACAACGCACCGGACTTCCAATCACTAGAGAATCGTGCTATAGCGAATACGTCCCTCCACATAAGGTTAGCGTTAGGAAGGGCATCCGGCTGTTGAACAGTGCCAAGTCCACATGTGCGGCATACTGAAGTAGACTCCCGTGATCCCACTAGGATGTGGAAAAGCTACAGAAGAAGAAATATTTGCAATACCATCCGCTAGGTAGCGTGCCGCTGCTGGTATTATCACCATAGCGATAGTTTGAAGTATTAGCATGTTAAGACGTTAGTGTGAAAACTACGAGCAGTGGCTTGTAGATTTGGTGTTACTAACCTACGGAGTGACCGTCGCTAGATGAAATTTAGAAAACAAATCGATGCTCTGTCCTACCTCTTAGGAGACGTTCCCGCAGACGGGACCGCTCCTGCAGAGCTTATCTCAGAGAAATTGAGCCCAGATAGTTTCAACGGCGGCAATTAGGCTGGGAAGACCGATTGCAGTTTTTCCCAAGTTCCTTGGAAATATGATATCTTTCAGGATTTGCTACACAGGCTAATAATAACATTGAAGAAAATTAATTTCATAGATTACCCTTTTCAAACTCTAGTTAAACGAAAATTACTTTTCAAATTCCTTTTATTTTGGGACTAAGTTATGAGTAACCCACTTCTGTAGAGACAACATTAACGAACTGTGGTTCCTAAATTCAGGAGTTACTGAATAACAAATTATTGATATGATATTCATGTGCAAATGTTTTGTGCATCAAAGTCGAAATAACGTGAATATGTCTACATGGAACACAGAATAATATACATAAAAGAACAGATTTTGTTAAAAATCTCAAACAACTGCCATAGAGGATGTTCCACGACTATAAACGAAACTTCTCATGAAACCTGTAAATAAGTGTTGACCTCGAGTCGCGTTACGAAATACGAAATTCTGATGTTTTACAAACTACTTTGCTACATCAAAAGGAAGAAATGTCACTTCATAATAATTTAGATATGGGAAAGCATATGAAAGGGAAGGAGTGCGATGCTTTATTACATTTGTTTTAAATATCAACTTGAACATCTACTTCAAATTCAGATTCGTTGATTATATTATTTATTTATGTATTTACTTACTTATTTATTCATTTATTTGCCGTCTCTTACCCGGAGGACCCAGGTTCGATTCCCAGGCAGGTCAGGAAATTTTTCCTGGATCTGAGGGCTGGTTCTAGGTCCACTCAGCCTACGTGATTAGAATTGAGGAGCTATCTCACGGTAAGATAGCGGCCCCGGTCTAGAAAGCCAAGAATAACGGCCGACAGGATTCGTCGTGCTGACAACACGACACCACGTAATCTGTTGGCCTTCAGGCTGAGCAGTGGTCGCTTGGTAGACCAAGGACCTTCAGGGCTGTAGTGCCATGGGGTTAGTATTACCGTAATTATTTATTTACGAATAGTGTCCGTTAGGACCACCCGAAGCGCTTAGAGGCGCTTGTTACCTCCATTTGTGCCCGCATTTTTTACATCCATTACTCTTATAGGGTCTGCCTGGCCTAGGTGGTAAAGACGTGTTTGGTTCACCCGGAAGGACGTGGGTTCGATTCCTCGTCAGGATGTCAAAAAATATGAGAAACGAGATTTCCACTTCTGGAAATGCACATACCTCTGGGGTTCACTCAGCCTACCCCAAAAATGAGTACCACGTTAATTCCTGCGCAAAGGCGGCCTGGCATAGAGCTAACCACGTTATCCCACCAAGTAGGCCTACCGAGGTTAAGGATATTGGAAGCCTTTTGCCTTCCACCCCTCAAAGGACCTTCATGGCCTGTACAGGTATGACTTTGCATTGTGTTCTTTTAACATTTTCATTTTTTTCATTTTTCATTTATTTTTTCATTACTAGTATGCCTTTGCTGGCAATATCTATTGTTTACATTGCACTATATCTTCTGGTATAGCCTAGAACCAAATTTGTCGCTGTCATTGAGTTACTCAATCCCATCCTTAGCTTTGACTAATGTATGTGAAAATGACTTATGAAAGATGCGAGTAATCCCATTACTTATGCAGTCAGTCCTTTTTATGAATGGTATGAAAATTCCGCTCATAGTATATGTTGATGTGAACATTTCAGTGGGCTTGGCAGACTTAAATATAATAGCAACTTTCAACACGGTGGGGAAAGCAACGTGAAATCACTTCACTTATTTACCTTGTATGCATTTTCAGTGACACGAAGGCTATCTGTGACAGATAATGTAGGAGCTGTTGAGGAGCCAACCAGCCTTCGGGCTTAATACTCAACATAGGCCTACATTATTATTATTATTATTATTATTATTATTATTATTATTATTATTATTATTATTATTATTATTATATTTATTATTATTATTGTTACGGGGTTACCCATGGACGCAGCGGTGAAAGAAGGTGCCGGGGTGAATGGGTCTAACTACAAAGTCAAGAATGGAATTTAAAACTTTAACAAAGGTTATATTTTCTTTTCTTTTTTAGAATTTCAAACAAATCAACTAATAACAATATAACAGGTCCCATAGGCAAGTTAGAAATGAGTCAAGTAAAATACAAGGTAGTGAATTCTACAAGACCTGGGCTTCAAGCCCCTAGCTTACATTTCCTGAGCTACACGCTCGAATTTACAAGGATCACAACTGTACTTAAGGGCAGAAATCCCCTAATACATGGAGCCCTTGCTCCAGCAATTACAAAATCCGGCCTCCCAGAGGCACTTTTACAACATTTGAAAAAGAGCTAACGTGCTCTCAGTTCTCAAGCCTACACAAAGCAATATCAGAAAATTTTAACTACTTGCCATCAAGGCACAATTTACAAAATTTGAAACAGGGGTACCTAGTACCCAAACTATTGGGCCGTAGTAGAAAAGAACAGGTTAAGTAAATGGCCCGAAACACAAATTGAATGGCGGCGAGTACTTGCACTCCTGGATCTGATTTCTTAAAACGTAAGGGGCACTAGGCCGATGAAACAAGGGCTATTCCCAAACTACTAAGGTGACTCGTATAAGAATAAATTAAGACATTACGGAAAGGAAGAAAACCAGTTACAAAAAGTAGTCACCTCAAACCAATATGAAGGGGAGCTCGAGAGGGTACATCACTCTCTATCCCCGAGTTACAGTTAGAGATTTTATGAAATTTTTACATTAGCCGGCAGAACTTACATTCTAGAGAAGTTGGTTATATAGTTAAAGTTTCGGACCTTTCCCTCAGGTTAAACTGCGGAGCTAGCAAAAGTAAGATTTTGGATGGCCATTACCTCGCTGAAGAACTGCTGCCTGATGGAAGAGGCGCCTCCCGCCTCCTGCTTGACACACACACTTAGTTAGACGACGATGAAATGGCCAAGAGACGAGAAAATCCGTAGCTTATAAACCCTCGGGGAAAGTTAGAAACCTTTCACGAATAAACACCCTCTCAATTTTATTGGATAACATCAAAAGTTATACTCAGAATCGAGGAAGAAGCCTGTGATAGGCAGAAAATTAATTACAGAAATTCGTGATTGGCTAAATTCAAAACTTTTGGAAATAAAAGATCAATATTGCCAACCCAAAAATAACTGAACATAACCTAGTAAAAAAAATAACTTACGAATACAAAACTTCTTCAAATCAATGTTCTTCCACTTCGCACCAGGCTGCATGATCATCATTTTTTAGCAGCGACCTCTGTTGAAGAAGGTCCAAACTTCTTGATGACTGGTAAACAAAACACGTTGAATTTCATACAGTACATGAAACTTCACAATAAGAAAATTACGTCCAATTACTGTAGTGACATCTTCTGAGTAAAGGTTGAAGTAGGTCTAGTTTCAAGGTCACGATTTCTCCAGTAGAGGAGTTATTTTAGATGCAAGATTTAAATGTGCGGCTTAGAGGTGTACCTCCCGGTACAATTATTATTATTATTATTATTATTATTATTATTATTATTATTATTATTATTATTATTATTAGGCATTAAGAAACGAGACTGGGGACTTCATATTTCTGTTCTCGCCTGGGGCCCACAAAAGTGTGGACTTGGTCCTGAAAACGTTCCTGTGTTATTTTCCAAAGAAAGAAAATGACCGCTTTTAACGCAATTTCTGCGACTCTATCACGCCGCCTGTAATCAAGAAGTTGAATAGGGAACCATAGCGGTATTTTATTTATGTTCTCATGTAAATTCATATGGTTCAGAAATGTGATTTATTTCTCGGACAACCGAGTCACATTGTCGTTTTCTTTGTCCTCCGGCGCGTGTGGAGTCGTTTGAACACTGCTATTAACCGTTCCGGTGAACGTCGTGCAACATGTTATGTTCATGTATTATTTTGTAACTACTTTTGAAAGTATAATACAGTCAACGAGTTTTTAATTATCGTCACACAATAGAGTTGCTTATTCAAACTGGTGGACGGATTATTGAATAGTGTCACGTGTGCGCCACACTCCGACAAGCTAGCACCGTAATGGCTGTCTTATGCAAACACCGAATGAGCAGGGAACCCGTTGCAAGGATATGTTCTCCTCAAAGATTAACGTCACTATCGTTATCTCCAGCTAGCTGAGGAGCAAAATCTGTTATCACACTCACATCTTTATGTCAGGAGCAGCATGTGTAAGAGATGTGCAGTCTGACATCAATCATTGTTGATAATCCAGCTTTGTGTATAGGGCTTGAAATATATTGATCAACTACACCATGTTTACTTAGTGTGTGATAAATTTGCTTGATAACCCGTTTGCATGTGGTGTCTGAATCAACATGTGCACTTATATTTAGTTGGAGCAATATTTGAAAGTAATTTACGGCAGTATTCGCCTGGATTTGACGACGACATACTTCGGCTGCATAGGACAGATATTATATAATTCACTTCACTTTTTGGATACATTACCTGAGGCTGCTTGCCCTTCATACCAGACGTATATTCATAACTGAGACAAACTGAGCCAACAATAGAACCAGATCTTTTTTTTTCTTTTTTTTGTTTTTTTTTGTTTGCTAGTTGCTTTACGTCGCAACGACACAGATAGATCTTATGGCGACGATGGGACGGGGAAGGGCTAGGAGTGGGAAGGAAGCGGCCGTGGCCTTAATTAAGGTACAACCCCAGCATTTGCCTGGTGTGAAAATGGGAAACCACGGAAAACCATTTTCTGGGCTGCCGACAGTGGGGTTCGAACCTACTATCTCCCGAATACTGGATACTGGCCGCACTTAAGCGACTGCAGCTATCGAGCTCGGTAGAACCAGATCCAACCAAACAGGAGACACTTTGCCAACTCTAAGTTGACCGAAGTGAACAGTAACGATCATTCCTGTAGTAGTAGTAGTACCTCGGATGGTAGAGCGCTGGCCTTCTGAGCCCGACTTGGCAGATTCGAGCCTGGCTCAGTCCGGTGGTATTTGAAAGTGCTCAGATACGTCACCATCGCGTCGGTAGATTCTATGGCACGTTAAAGAACTTCTACGGGACATAATGATAATCTTTGTATGGACTCAGTTATCATGTGCATGAATGTTTATTTGATGCCATTTAGATGAATTGCGTATGTTTCAACGTTTCGCTTCACTCTGTCAAACGGTAGGAAAACTGAACATTATTGGGTGACCTATTGTTGAGTATTGATTAATTTTGTCGGGTTTTTGGCGCGAAGCTGTGAGCTTGCATCCTGGAGATAGTGGGTTCGAATCCGGCAGCCTGAAGATGGTTTTCCGTGGTTTCCAATTATCACACTAGGCAAATGCTGGGGCTGTACCTTAATGAAGGACATGGCCGCTTCCTTTCCATTTCTAGACCTTTCCTATCCCATCGTCGCCATAAGACCTATCTATGTCGGTGCGACTTAAAGCAAATTCTAAAAAAATCTTTGGATGAAATTGAATGTGTCTCAGAAGTTCTTCATCATGCCGACGAGAATGCCGATTGGATTTTCTTCTGCCGTTCAGAATTCTGACTATTTTTGCCATGTTTAAACCAACAAACTTGGAGTCCGAAGGTAGATACTCTACACATGGATCCACGATGGAAATTTATAGTAATAACTAGCTACCCTCCCCAGTCTCGCACGGGAGCAGTTATGAATTTAAGGCGATATGTTACTTTTAACCGATAACTTATAATATTTCCTTGAATACGATGTTAATCGCTTTCCCTACAGTAATAAACTAGAAAAGATGTTGTTTTGATTTAACACTCAAAAGGGACACGTAACTTAAAGCTTAATGTGGAAAACATTATCCACTGAGATCAACTCCAGCCACGCTGAGTATCTTTCAGTGTACTTTGTTTATTGTCATGCCAAAGAAAACTCTCACCGGGAACTAGTTTCGTATGAAATCAAAAGGCAAATCTCAAGGAATAATAAGGATTGTCGGTATTAATACCATTCCTTGTGTGTCACAGCCAGTTAAATAAATAGCTTCAATCACACAGTTTTTCAACATTTTCACTACTAATCGCACCCCATTGCATAACTTTGGTGTGTGTAGATTAAATTACAATATAATAGGCAACCACATATTCAAAATCAGCCTATTTGGTTGCAAACCGAAAGGATGCAAAGAATGTAGAAATTCTGGATAATAATGAACAGCTCCTTCACTATCGACTGCTATGCATACAGAGTAATATATTTCAAACTGGAAAGTGAATTTGGTGAAAGATGACTCGTTTTGTTTTTGTGAGGTTTTTCTATCTCTGTCCTGTGACATCTGAGACTCCTTTAGTTGGTCAGTTTCATTGTTGCGTGATATACACACATTTTCGAATGCAATGCACTGCGGCCTGTAATTGTTTTCCGTCTCGGCATGATGGGTTATCATAGGTTTTATTCAGATAATAAAAAAAACATTATATCGTAGTATGTTCAACGAATGCTGGGCGACGTCGTTGGCAGCTCGCACGCTGGCTCGAAATCTGCTTAATTGCTCCGAAGCTGGACATTTACATTTCCATATTTCAGAATAGACATTGCGCGAAAAAATTAAAACGATGATTTCTCCGAAAATATATATGAAAATAACATTATTTAAATTATATCTTAATCTACGTTAGCTACTTGACGGTAATCAACATTTTATTTTTGAAAGGATTAAATAATTGAAAAACGTTTTAAAATTTGTCGTTTTTTATTGCAAACTATAACATAAAACAGTTATAGCGGGTTATGTATTAAAGATAGGTATATGTTGTCGCGGACTCTTTTGTAGAAATTATGCTGAACGATTCATGTTCTCATAGTATACATGTTTCTTTAACGGTTTAGCGAACGTAATCTGAAAAGGCGCATGCAAGACCGTTTCTTCTTCGACTTGCTTCATTTAAATCGGTACTGTAACATAACACTTATAACGCGATGTGTTAAATATAAATGTATGCTATCCCGGTCATTTTTATAGCATATTTTATGCTGAACAATTCTTGCCCACATAGCACAGATGTATCTTTAACGGTTTAGCCAGCGTAAGCTAAATAGTTGCACGAACGGCCGTTTTTTTTCTTCGACTTGCTTCAGTGAAATCGTTACCGCTCTGCTTCGTTTGGCCATAGATGAATGTTTCTGTACATAAACCTTTCTCGAGGAACACTTAATAAAATGGTGTAAAGCGCATATAAATCCATCCAGTGGTTCTCGAGATTAGCCGTGACAGACAGACAGACAGATAGACAGACAGACAGGATCGAAGACTTCATTTCATACTAAGTAGACATAATAAAAATACCAATAATCATCATCATCATCATCATCACCCGAGTAGACAAATTCAAATACCAGGCTGAGATCATCATGAAAAATGGACTGGACAAAGAAGCACTTCAGGAGCGAGTACGCAAACTGGAAATAGCCTACCAAACATCCCTCACAATCTCCAACAAAAAATGCCTTTCCCAAAACACCAAGATACGTCACTATGAAACAGTTCTGAAGCCAGTAGTTCTATATGCAGCAGAAACCCTGTCTCTAAATGCCAACAAAGGACTCCTTCAAGAACTGGAGAAAAGAGAACGCAAAATTATGAGAGGAATCTTGGGATCAAAGTACAGAAATGGAATCCATCAAAAGAGATCCAACAAGGAAGTCTACAGCAAAATAGAGAAAATTACCGACACAATCAGTAAAACACGGGCACGATTTTACGGTCATCTGAAAAGAATGGACGGAAGAAAGTTAACTATAGAAATCTTTCACGTTTTTGATTCAAACCCCAAAACCACAATTCCCTGGTTTAGAAATACCAAAGAAGACCTGCAAATGCTACATATCTCAGCTGAAGACGTCCTTAACAGAGATCTCTTCCTCAAGAAAATATTGACGAACGGGCTAAACCGAGACGAGCAACCGAAGAGAAGACACGGTGCCCCTTGGACAGAGGAGCGTAAGCAGGCCTACTCACGAAGAATGAGGGAAATTTGTGCTCTAAAGAAGGCCAAGTTCAGTGTCAAATGCAACAAGACAACGTGGTCCTCGATGGCCCCGGCGAATTATATATATATTATAATAATAATTGTCCCTTCAGTTCCTTTCGTACCAATAAAATTAGTGAGATAAATCGCTGGTAATGATGATCTCTTAATGCGAACCGAGTACACCAGGATTAGTTCCTGCAAACCTAACGAATCACACTACGCCACCGACAGCATTCAGGAACCAGGACGGGTTTTCTGGAAGTGATCTGTTTTGAAGCAAGCGATAACTTCGATTGCGAATCGTGATTTAGTGCATATATATTCACTGGACGACTAAATGTTTCAGAATTATTTCCAAGCATTTACAACGAGATTTTTCTAGTATCTTGACTAATTCCATTGAGAGTTAAGATGTATTTAAAATCTGTGAACAGTAATAAAAAGGTAAATGTACTAATAAAAATAATCACCAAAAGAAACGTTGCAAAATGGTCTCGAAAAATACTTATTTTATCTGGAATCTCACTACAGATTATAAAAACACTAGTTTAGCAAAAGGTTGTTAATATCGCTTTATCAAACAAGGAATTAAATTGTTTAAACATAATAAGATTTTAGTATATGTTTCACGATGTTAAGACAAGTGTCTGGAATTTTATTTTTGCACTTTCATCATCTTTCTGTTCCTGCCTAGAAATTCCATGTAACATTTATTGATAATTTCAGATTTCCTGACGAGAAATCGATCCACATCCTTTTAGGTGAACCGAGGGAGTCTTTACCGCCTCGGCTAAGCAGCCCTCTTTGACAAAGCATGAAATATGCTCAAATGTTCGAATGAGCAAAAGTGAACAAATATAATGAAACACCAGACATCTAATAACAATATCATGAGACTCTTCCGTGAGAACAACTATTGAAAAATAACATTTCTTCCATTCAAAACATTATCCTCTCCTTCCATTTTAATTTCCTCGTATAATGTGCGAAAGCCAGCGAAGTTCACAGCCATCTAGATTCATAAACATGTGAGCGACAGATGTATTCTAGCCTTCATTTCAATAAATCGCCATGCTACATAAGTCGCAACATTGCTTGCTTAGAGAATATAAATGGGACTAATGTAATGCATCATTAACTCTCTGTCTCTAGTGGAGATAGTTTTCCTCCATTTCTATGCACACAAACGGAGGAGAGATCAGGCAACCGATGTGTATCCGTCATCGGTGAGATATTACCATACTAGGGGAGTACAGTAGGCCTATACAACTGCTCACTTAAAGTGACGCAACTGGCTGGTCGTTGGCCTTTTGTTTTCAGGAGAGTAGGTTCGATCCTGGCCGGGGTCGATGGTATTTAAGGGAGTTTAAACCCGCAAACAACATGTCGACGGCTTCCGAAACTTTAAAAAACTCCTGGAAGACGAATTTCGGATACACGTGGCATTTGTTAAAACTGTTGGAAGTTAATTTTTTTTTTTTGCTAGCTGCTTTACGTCGCACCGACACAGATAGGTCTTATGGCGACGATGGGGCAGGAAAAGCCTAGGAATGGCAAGAAAGCGGCCACGACCTTAGTTAAGGTACAGCCCCAGCATTTGCCTGATGTGAAAGTGGGAAACCATGGAAAACCATTTTCAGGGCTGCCGACTGTGGGGTTCGAACCCACTATCTCCCGGGTGCGAGCTCACAGCTGCGCGTTCCTAACCGCACGGCCAACTTGCCCGGTGTTGGAAGTTAGAATTGAGGTTAATTATTATTGTTACCGAGTTTTTGTGGTAGTTAAGCATGAAAGAAGGTGCTGGGTGGTGAATAGGTCTCAAGCTACTAAAGAGAAATTAAATTTTAAAATTTAACAAGGTTATATTTTCTTTTCAAAATTAGGTAACAACAAATAGAACAGGTACTTAGTAGCCGAAATACAACTTGAAATGTACAATTACAGGGATTAAAGAATTTGGGCTTCGAGCCCTGAAAACACAATTCTTGAGCAACTAGCTCAACTTTACGATATACCAATTTCAACAAAAGGGGCAGAAGACCCCACTCAAACCCTGGAGCCCTTGCTCCAAATTACACAGCAAAGCCTCCTCGAGGCATACAACTCTCAGTTTTAGAAAAGAGCCACTCGCTCTTAAAGTTAAGCCTCTCCCAGGCCACACCAAACTCAACTTTCAAGTTGTCCTCAAAGGACATATACACAGGGGTAAAATACTCAACCTACTGAGGTCTATTAGGTGAGAAAAGATTAATACATGACCTCTAAAATACAACTTGAGAGGAGGCGAACTTGCACTCCTAATACACTTTGCTTAAGACCTACTTGGCACTAGGCCGTTAATACAAGGGCTAATCCCATACTACAGAGGTGACTTAAAGGCAATTTACATTACATTACGGGAGAATTGGTTGAGAAAAATAAGTTCACCTCAAGACGATGTGAGTGGGAACTCGAGAGGGTTAGCACTCTCTATCCCATAATGTAGCTTTACAAGAGAATAGAAGAAAAGAGTAGTTACATTTTAGGAAAAGGTTACATGATGGAAAACGCTTCGAACCCGCCGCGAGAGTTAAACTGCCGACCTAGCAAGAAAAGAAGATATTAATAGGCCATTACCTGGTAGTAGATCGCTGCCGAGGAAAGAGGCGCTTCCCGCCTCCTGCTATGTACTTAATACACTGAAAGATGGAACAGAAGTGGCCCGGAGACCCTAAAATCAGCAGTTTAAATACTCTCGCAGAAAATTCTAGGCGTTAGGGGAAAGAAAACACCCTCCCACAAAGATTTTATTGGGTAGGACCCCGCAACAGATACAAGATGGGGGAAGATACCCCTGATTGGTCAGAAATTCATTGAAGAAATTCGTGATTGGATACATTCAAAGCAAGGGGAAGAAAGGGGTAAATATTGCCAACTTAAACAATGACAGAAAGAAATTTAACAAAGAACAAACTCCTGAAATTAAATTTTCTCCAACAAAATAGTTCTTTGACTCCGCACTAGGTTGCACTATTGTTGATCTACAGTAGTGTCCTCTAGAAGAGAAAGTTCACACTTCTTAATACAAACAAAACAAAAGTACGTCGAAAATGACACAGTTCACAAACTCAAAATTTTCCACGTGGTGACATCTTCTGAGAAAGTAGAGAATTAATAGAATAGATAAAGTTCAACCTTCCTCCAGAAGAGGAGTTTCAGCTGGCGCAACTTTTAAATAAACGGTGTAGAGGTGTACCGCCGGGTACAGACCTCCCCCCCCCCAAAAGTTCCTCCAGGGGTGACACATGAAATCAGTTTGAAACAAAGTCCAAGTAATGATGTTGATACGAAGATAGATAGCAGAAGCATTTACAAGATTTCTTAATTCAGTTTCAAAATGTTGTTGTTGCAGGTGAATGAAAGTCTTTAAGTTTGTAGAATTTGAATTTCTGAAGATAAACTTTTAATGCTTAAAAGTGAAGAAAAGTTTTGCGATGTCCACCAAATATTGTTGTTAAATTCCCAAATGTAATTATTGCTTATGGTGACTGTCCATGTAGTTGATGTAGATTGAGTCGAATGGCCGGACCGGCCGTTGCAGCTTGCGTCCAACGGAGGCCGCTCGGACCCCTCAAGTACCCTGAGATACCGCTCGCCCGCACTATGAGGGGAGCAGAGGTGTTGAAGTACGCCGCGCCCGCGGTGAACAGATACAGGCTGCGGGCATGTAGCAGGTCGTGCGCCGCACATCAGCCTTGGCCGGGAGGTGAGCTCCGGCTCGCCGTGCACATGTCGTCCTCGCTGGAGAGGAGGGGGCCCATCCCCCTCCCCAGTCGCTGCACGGCGCTGCGCGGCTGCGGGGGCGCTGAAACATTAAAGCTAGACGGCAGAATTGTGTTGGACAATCATTTTCTTTGAGGGTACAGGCTTTATGGAGAGGTTGAGGGGCCAGCGGCGTGTAGATACCCATTGCATTAAACATTATGAAGCCACAGTGTAAGGTGGAGCAGGAGACGGGAGCGTGGTAATGGCCGTGGCAAGGACAGAATGGCAGTTTAACGGGTCGGGACAGGTTTTACAAAAAGCTTACATCTGAAACAAAATATTATAGGTAGTGCAGAATGCCTTAAAAGTAAAACTCAAAAAAAAAAAAAATATATAACCTTCATATCCTTTCAAAATAATATGAAGCAAGTTAACACAGAAATTACACCGGTTTCACCTGGGACAGGTGAACTCTAAATATCCTCTCGGTGGCTGGATTATTTAACAATAAAGTAACCGGCGTAAGAAAATCGAGAATGATACAAGGCCCATGGAATCTGGGGGCAAGCTTGCCCGCGGGAACAAAATTTTTGACCATAACCTGGTCACCTACCTTCAAAGGGGTGGGTCTCCGTCCACGATCATACCTTTCCCTAACCTTTTCATGAGACACTTTAAGATTGGCTTTAGCCTTCTTCCAAAGATCTTTGATGTTGTCCGGGTCTATTGTCTCGGGCAGAATGTCACTCAGAGACCAGAGGTTAGAGAGCGGCGAGTTGGGAACAAACTTGAACATCAAAGAAGCTGGAGTAAACTTGTGAGATTCATGAACCGCCGAATTCAAAGCAAAAGCTAACCAATGCAGGGACGTGTCCCACCTGGAAGGATCTTCATGATGATAAGCAATGAGAGCGGACCTGAGATTACGGTTAACTCGTTCAGCCAGAGATGGTTGCGGGTAATAAGCAGAAGTAGTTACATGAGATATTGATAAGTCAAAACAGAATTTACGAAATAAATTAGATGTAAAAGCCTTAGCATTATCAGATACAATATATTGACACGGACCAAAAGAAGCAAAAATAGAATTTAAGCAGGTAATGGTGGACTGAGCGGTAGCCAGCTTAGTCGGAAATATCCAGGAAAATCTAGTAAAACCATCTACACATACAAGGATAAATTTGTTGGCATTTCCCTTCGACTGGGGGAAGGGTCCTACATAATCAATATACAGGCGTTCCATGGGGCGCGATGCTTGATGAGAAGACAAAAGGCCTACCTTAGTGGACATGGTTGGTTTACTAAGCAAACAAGATTTACAGGCTTTTACAAGTTCACGAATTTCACCGTCCATACCTTTCCAGATGAACCTTTCACGAATCTTTTCACGGGTTTTAAAGATTCCAAGATGCCCCCCCAATGGGGTCTCATGATAGTATTTGAAGATCATAGGCACGAGAACAGCTGGAACGACAACTTTCATCATCTTGTCATGCCTCGAAGGGCAACATAAAACACCATTCCTCAGAACATAAGGGACGACATGCTCCCCAGAAGAAAGGGTTTCCATTATCGGAGCCAGCGTCGGATCTTCACGTTGGTATTTCTCGATATCCCTAAAGAGCATGGGAGCATCTGTTAAGATGGCATTAACACCAGATAGTATGGACTCGGAAGGTGATGAACTGTCGACCGGTTCGTGGGTCTCTACGTCGTTATGAAACATACGGCTGAGTCCATCGGCAACAACATTTTCGGTACCTCTGATATGTCGTACATCAAATTGGAAGGCAGAAATACGGATGGCCCAACGGGCTATACGACCAGTACGACGCGGCCTACCTAAGACCCAGCTTAAGGCTTGATTATCTGTCTCCAGGTCGAATTTGACATGTTCCAGATAGAGACGGAACTTTTCTAAGGCGAATAAGACTGCCAACCCTTCGAGCTCATAGATGGAATACTTGGCTTCTTGAACCGATAGAGTCCTAGATGCATAGGCGATGGGACGCCTCCCTAGTTCAGTCTCTTGAAGAAGGACTGCAGCTACAGCTGACGACGACGCGTCCGTTTGGACGATGAATTTCTTCGAGAAATCAGGCATAGCAAGTACAGGGGCATTACAGAGAGCTAATTTAAGATCTTCGAAAGCGGCTAGTTGAGAAGGTCCCCACTCGAATTTGATGCCTTTCCTACGAAGAAGGTTTAAGGGCGCCGCTCTATTAGCAAAATTAGGAATAAACTTCCTGAAGAAATTCACCATACCAATGAATCTAGCGATACCTTTGATGTCCTTAGGAGGTTTAAAATCACGGATGGCCTGTGTTCTAGAATGATCGACAGCTACCCCATCGGGTGACACAATATGCCCTAGGAATGACATTGAGGGCTTAGCAAAGGCAACCTTGGACAACTTAACAGTTAACCCAGCCTTACGAAGGCGATCGAGAACTTCTCGCAGATGATCTAGATGTTCTTCAAAGGTCTCGGAAAATACGACGACATCATCCAAGTAGTGATATAAGTACTCAAATTTGATGTCGGAAAAGACCCTATCTAGTAGCCTAGTGAGCACAGCTGCCCCCGTGGGGAGCCCGAAAGGCACGCGGTTGTATTCGTATAAGTTCCAGTCCGTGGCAAACGCTGTAAGATGTTTAGACTCTTCGGCAAGGGGAATTTGATTATAGGCCTGATTCAAGTCCAAGATGGTGAAGAACTTGGCCTTACGAAACCATGAAAAGCAAGAATGAAGGTCGGGAAGGGGCACAGATTGCAACACCACCTTCCGATTGAGAGCCCTGTAATCAATGACAGGCCTGAAGCCTCCTTGGGGTTTCGGGACTAGAAAAATAGGCGAAGAATACGCTGACTTAGAGGGCCTAATAATACCATCCTTCAACATCTGATCGATGATTTCTTTCAGAGCCTTCATTTTAGGTGGAGATAGCCTATACGGTGGAAAACGGACAGGAATCGAGTCCGTGACCTCAATTTTGTATTCAATAAGGTCAGTAACACCAAGAGTATCAGAGAACACCTCGGGAAACGACTGACACAGTTTGCGAATACTATCAGCCTGCTCCTCAGGTAGATGTCTAAGGTCTAACAACATCTCATCCTGGGTAGGCGAAATAGATGAACATGATACAGAATTACACTTTAATAGTGGGATTTTATAACTAGAAACAAATTTGAATGTGCACGACCTAGACCGGAGATCGAGCACAAGACCAGTGTGAGAAATAAAGTCAGCTCCCAATATAATGGGGCAAGACAATTGCTTGGCCACAAACAATTTAACTTTCCATGTAAACTTAAAAACACGAATTTTGACCAGTAAGGAACCTAGAATTTCTAATGGAGATGAATTAGCCGAAACGTATTGAACAGGAGAAGAGACATAGTCAGGGAGTTTACAAACAGATTTCAATTTAGAATACCAATCAGCCGAAATAATGGAGCAAACACTGCCTGAATCTAAGAGAGCTGTTATAGGCTCGTTATTTAACTCAATCTTAAGAAAAGGAACAGGTGCGGGGGTATCCGCCGCAATCCTAAGACACTCTCTGGGGCATTCAAAAAAAGAATTTGAAGATTGCTCATTCCCTGAATTCTCGACCCTTTTGCCCGGGGCTGAGCCTTGGAAAGCAGAATTAGTCGACTCAGCCGAAGCCGCTAGTCACTTTTTATTATTGGAATAGCTGGAATTTGCACCAGAAGTTGAGCAGGAGGGGGTGCTATTTGAGTTTGGGCAATTCTTGGCGATATGTGAGAAAGCCCCACATTTAAAGCAGCCTTGTGATGAGCCAGCTCCATTCCTAGTCCCACTTGGCTTGATCAGTGGACACTTGTTGCGCAGATGGTCAGGCGACCCGCAAGCATAACATTTACGGAGATTGACTGATCGGCGAGGTGGAGGCCGAGTGTTACTAAAGGAAGGCGGGGGTTCTTTCGCTACACGCAAAGAATCGGCGTATCTAACTCCTTCCGCTGAGACGGCCAACGCTTCAAGTTCAGAGAAAGTTTGCGGGCATGCCGCAAAACACAAGTATGATCTATAAGATGGTGATATGCCTTCCACAATAGCTTGTACAATTTGATCCTCAGGGAAGTGAAGAGCAAACACCCTAGTGTAGAATTTGATATCTTGTATGAAATCAGCCAAGTTTTCATCCAAGCGCTGTACACGGTAATAGTACTTCTGAATCAGGGAGGACCTGGCCCTAGCCGGGATGAAGTTAGCTAGCAAATGGGCATGGAAATCCTCAATAGATGATTGCTCGGCAATGGCTCTTACGATTTTATCAGAGAGAATACCAATAGCATACGGATAGATAATTTGCAAAATTTGACATGGCGAAAGAGAAAAAACAAGAGCATGATCCTGAAATTCCACTAGAAATCTTAAAAATGAAATTACGTCACTGGTGGTGTTGACGGAAAACTTAGAGATACCTCTAAGCAACATTGCCAATGGATGAGGCAAGCTGCTGAACCCAGGTGTCATAGTCGTTAAAGGTTTCAAGGGCAAAGAAGTTAATTCAGAGCGGATGTTACTCAATGACGCACGGCGTTCAGATTCGTTGTTCGATGGGGCAGAGATAGTTTGAGCAGCAACGGTTATCCTATTGACTTCTCCCTGAGGAGGCTCTTCCTCGTTACCTACATTCACCGTGGCGGGTTGATCAGTTTTGGGAGGAGCTTCGCCGGTTAGCAATTGAGTGACCTTATTAGACAATTCAGAAATAGTTTCAAGGAGCGTATTAGCTTGCTTCCTCTGAACGTCATTCACCTTTAGAGACAATAGATCATTAACTCTATTTGCAAAGTGATACAGCCTGCCTTGCACACGCTTAATTTGATTAGGAGATGGATCGTTTTCATCAAAAAAGCTGACTACCGATGCTAGCCCAGTAATATTCTCGACAATCGTGGAAAGAGAGTCATCAATTTCTTTCTCTCCCAAATTGGGGATGGAAATGGGCAAATCAAGGGACTCTCTAAGCTTGTTAGTATCTATTGCAACCGTGCCTCCAGATTGAACATTTGTGATAGTTAACTCATATATCAACTCCTCTTTGCGCAAGTAGTTAAGGAGGAGAACATCGCGAGGGCCGGGCATGATGACAGAACAATTTTGAAAAACTCAAAAAATTCCAGCAACTGAGAAAATTGTTAGAGTTCGAATCAAAGCAATGTTTAGCCGTCAAAAGGGGCTAAATTGAGACCCATTTAACCACGCTCTGCTACCACTTGTTACCGAGTTTTTGTGGTAGTTAAGCATGAAAGAAGGTGCTGGGTGGTGAATAGGTCTCAAGCTACTAAAGAGAAATTAAATTTTAAAATTTAACAAGGTTATATTTTCTTTTCAAAATTAGGTAACAACAAATAGAACAGGTACTTAGTAGCCGAAATACAACTTGAAATGTACAATTACAGGGATTAAAGAATTTGGGCTTCGAGCCCTGAAAACACAATTCTTGAGCAACTAGCTCAACTTTACGATATACCAATTTCAACAAAAGGGGCAGAAGACCCCACTCAAACCCTGGAGCCCTTGCTCCAAATTACACAGCAAAGCCTCCTCGAGGCATACAACTCTCAGTTTTAGAAAAGAGCCACTCGCTCTTAAAGTTAAGCCTCTCCCAGGCCACACCAAACTCAACTTTCAAGTTGTCCTCAAAGGACATATACACAGGGGTAAAATACTCAACCTACTGAGGTCTATTAGGTGAGAAAAGATTAATACATGACCTCTAAAATACAACTTGAGAGGAGGCGAACTTGCACTCCTAATACACTTTGCTTAAGACCTACTTGGCACTAGGCCGTTAATACAAGGGCTAATCCCATACTACAGAGGTGACTTAAAGGCAATTTACATTACATTACGGGAGAATTGGTTGAGAAAAATAAGTTCACCTCAAGACGATGTGAGTGGGAACTCGAGAGGGTTAGCACTCTCTATCCCATAATGTAGCTTTACAAGAGAATAGAAGAAAAGAGTAGTTACATTTTAGGAAAAGGTTACATGATGGAAAACGCTTCGAACCCGCCGCGAGAGTTAAACTGCCGACCTAGCAAGAAAAGAAGATATTAATAGGCCATTACCTGGTAGTAGATCGCTGCCGAGGAAAGAGGCGCTTCCCGCCTCCTGCTATGTACTTAATACACTGAAAGATGGAACAGAAGTGGCCCGGAGACCCTAAAATCAGCAGTTTAAATACTCTCGCAGAAAATTCTAGGCGTTAGGGGAAAGAAAACACCCTCCCACAAAGATTTTATTGGGTAGGACCCCGCAACAGATACAAGATGGGGGAAGATACCCCTGATTGGTCAGAAATTCATTGAAGAAATTCGTGATTGGATACATTCAAAGCAAGGGGAAGAAAGGGGTAAATATTGCCAACTTAAACAATGACAGAAAGAAATTTAACAAAGAACAAACTCCTGAAATTAAATTTTCTCCAACAAAATAGTTCTTTGACTCCGCACTAGGTTGCACTACAGTAGTGTCCTCTAGAAGAGAAAGTTCACACTTCTTAATACAAACAAAACAAAAGTACGTCGAAAATGACACAGTTCACAAACTCAAAATTTTCCACGTGGTGACATCTTCTGAGAAAGTAGAGAATTAATAGAATAGATAAAGTTCAACCTTCCTCCAGAAGAGGAGTTTCAGCTGGCGCAACTTTTAAATAAACGGTGTAGAGGTGTACCGCCGGGTACAATTATTATTATTATTATTATTATTATTATTATTATTATTATTATTATTATTATTATTATTATTATGACCCTAATACATTTTATCTTCCTCTGTATGCCGGTGTACAGCATGAAAGGATGATAAATTGAGAGGTGCTTAGTTTAGTTTTCTAATTAAATTAGCAATCAGTCAAACAAATAATTTATATCAACAGGTTCATAGACGTGCGTAATTTTACATTTTTCAACTTAGTTTTCAGATACGTACAGCTTCAAACATCAGTTTAACGTTTCTTTCTAAGTAATTTCCAGTTCATTCCTTATTTGAGAACAGTCTCGCTCGATGTACTTTATTTCCTTCTTTTGAGTTGTATATGGAGGTGGATGACGTGTACCTGCCATTACAGTTAAATCTCGAACCATTCCCCTATATATTGTTTTAATAGGCTATAGCCTTATACTTCGCGATGTGTTTACGTGCAAGGTCATCTCTCTCTTCCTACACAAATAGTGAAAGCCAAAGCAATTAAAAATCAATTCCCAAAAACTTGTATCAGATACAACGTGTTGATTATTATGAACAATAATAATAATAATAATAATAATAATAATAATAATAATAATAATAATAATAATAATAATAATAATATAATTTCGATTGATAGTGATTTTCAAAGATGCCAGGGTGTCGTAATTTTGTCCGTCGGGACTTCTTTATTATTATTATTATTATTATTATTATTATTATTATTATTATTATTATTATTATTAAGGAATAAGTACGCACAATGTGCATTACATAAAACTATTTACATAACTGTGTTATCGACGACAACCTCTTAGAACACACAAAAGCGTGATATCTATCACATGTCTTTTTACATAATTTACAAATGCACTGTGGTGTGGGCACATGGAACACCTCTGTTTCACAAATCCTATGGTGAAAACCGTGCACCGCGAAACGGGTCACTGTGTGCTCACTTCATAGGCAGTGCCCTTCCATTCTGTTGACGTCATGGCCGTTGTAAAGTAGAAATCAATTGGGATCTCCTCCTTTTTGCTAGTAGTTTTTGTAGTACCTCGCTGTACTGTCTTGTGGACTTTAGTTGGTGATCCAGTCGAAGTTCTTCGATAAAGAAAGGTTCTCCTACTAGTTCAAATGTCAACCTCGAAGGTGTGTATTTCGATAGGCAAAGCAGTTTCTTTAAAAATATAGCTTTCACTTTCTCTAAGTCTTTCAGATTACTTTTGCTTAAATTATCCCATATTATATCCAACCCATACGTTGCGATAGGTGTAATTTTCGCTTTAAAGAGTCTCATTGCCGATTGCAGAGGCATGTCCCTGAGATGACTAATGTCATTCATTGATCTGACAGCACATACAACCTTATCTTTCACATGACGTGTGAATATTTTCTCTTGCGTCTGAAGAGTAATTCCTAGGTATTTGAAGTGACAGGTTTGAATCAATGGCTCATCTCTGAGATGAAGAATGTCATCCTTGGCTGTTCTTCCGCCCTTTCTAAAGATCATTTTCATTGTTTTCTAAAGATTTATTTCAAGATCGTTGTTTTGGGCCCATGTTGCTAATTGATTCAAGTTTTCCTAAAGATTTGATTTTGATTTTGAGGTCAAGACCATATCATCAGCATATAGAACGACTTTTACTTTCTGAGGATGTAAGAAATGTACTACATCTGCAGTAGCGACGTTAAATAGAAGAGGGCTTAGAGGGTCACCTTGGAGTACTCCGTTTGTTTGATCAATAGGGTCAGATCTGGTTAATCTGTTACCTATTTCTACCTGGTTGTTATGTAGAATATCATTAATCAATCTTATGATGTAGTGGTGTTCCAGGCCAATCATTTCTGTCAGCTTTCTCACTAGTACGCTTCTATTGATTCGATCGAAAGCTTTAGTGAAATCTATGAAGACTGCGTATACCTTCTGTTTAGGAAATCGTTAAAGTGCCATGGATTATGTCTACCAAGTAGTGGACAGCTTGCAATGTCGATCTCTGCTTACGGAAGCCGAATTGTTGTTCCGGAATTTTCTCATCTACCAGTTGCGTCAGTCTTGTAGTAAGTATCTTCATCATAAGTTTGAAGAGAGTATTTTCCAAAGTAATACCTCTATATGCATTAGGATCACCGGAGTCGCCTTTCCCTTTATACAACATTTTAATTCTTGATCTTCTTCATCAGAGTGGTCCACGTTTCTATGAGTATCGGTGCTGCATCTTTCAGATATTCATTATACATCCCATTAGTCAATGACCTGGAAGTACCTCCAGCTAAGATTGAACCACGTTATTTTGGAACGGAAGGATCTCGTCTAACTGACTGTGGTTCTGAGGTCAACAAAAACGGCAGAAATCCGATCCCTACAATAGTGAGAGTATCGTAAGTGCGATGTTGGGAAGGGAAAACGAATGATCTAAGCTTAACGCCATCGACGTTCGAGCAGAACAAATATTGGCTGAAAGATACTGTCAGGAAGGATAACGGAGAAGAACCTGAAAAATGTAACTACAAGCTATTCAGAATTCAGCTGAGGTATGGTGGTGGTGGTGATGGTGATTATAGTATAAGGAGGAAGTACAACCTAGGAATCATCCTTTATTAACATTAATCAGAGGGTGAATTGGAACATGTCCTACGTTTTGGAAAATGATTGAACGGCAAGGGAAGGGCAAGGTCGACGTAGGGCTTAGGTACTGAGGTCACCATGCTTGTCTCCTGGGGAATCTCTGATCAGCGTGTTAACAGTCACGGTAAATTAATTCACGACAGGTAATAAGAGACACTTTGTCAACAATTGAACAAGCACGACTCTGCGACTCCGGGTACATTTTTGAGAATTCTCAATGCAACAGTCACAGTCTTTTCCAGTTCTCTCTCTCTCTCTCTCTCTCTCTCTCTTTTCTTTTTTGTCGTTTTAACGGCGCACTAACTCGGCTAGATTTTTGGTGACGGTGGAATAGGAAAGGTCTAGGACTGGGAAGAAATCACCCGTCGGCTTAATTAAGGCGCAGCCCCAGCATATGCCTGGTTTTAAAATTAAAGACCCCGTAGAACCACCGTCACGACTGCTGATTGTAAGGTTCGAACTCACCACATCCCAGATAAATCTTATAGAAGCACAGTCATTGCCACGCAGCCAACTCGTTCGCTCTTCTCCAGATTAATTTCTAACAAATTTCATATAAAATGCATAGAAATGAGATTAATGCATGAAGGGGGGAATTTTCATACATATTCGACTTACGAAAGCGACATCCTGTCTGATAAAATGAAATAGCCATTAATATTATATAAATTACGCGGATGACATTGATGGTGTGCCTCAGGCCTAGATATCTACCATCCAAAACATTTTCCTACTTTACCTGATCAAGCGATACAACACAGTCTTTAAATCGCATTTAAGAAACGACCTAAGTGTTCGGCCGACTAACTCCCCAAGTGCAGGCACGTAAAAGAGTATAGTCTTGTAAACAGGGTTACAACGCTCAATCATACCTCAAGGGAAGACTAGCTGTTGCATTGCCATTTCTCCTCCTTGCTAGCTGGTTATGCCGCATGGCACAAAATGTCGGGGTTGTTTAGCGAACCGGAAATGACGCTCTACTCTGCCTCATTAGCCGGTGGTCACGTGGCCTGCCGTGCGCCGGGCCAGCCATCTGTCGCCCGGAGTCTCAACCAAAACTAACGGGCCCTTTGGGAGAGAGTAGCGGCAAATTGCACCGCGCGCCCTCCTCTCCCCTGCCTAGCTCTGATTTATACAGTAGATTCCTCTCACACCCACATCCGCGCGCTTCATTTGCAGCGGATCAAAGTGTCTTTGTATTATGACGACAAATATCTCACTATTAATTCGTACAAACGGAACATTCTTCCTGGTGGTGGTGGTGATTATTGTTTTAAGAGGAAGTACAGCTACGCAACCATCCTCTCAAAACGTTGTTCCTTCTGAACTACATTGACGAAAATATGTCCAAAAAACCAAACCAAACCCCATGGCACTACAGCCCTTGAAGGGCCTTGGCCTACCAAGCGACCGCTGCCCAGCCCGAAGGCCTACAGATTACGAGGTGTCGTGTGGTCAGCACGACGAATCCCCTCGGCCGTTATTCTTGGCTTTCTAGACCGGGAAAATGTGCCCAAGTACAATTAATTCTATGATACCAGTGTAATTATATTTGGTGTATATTTCCTTTCAGTAAAAACGTAATTCAGTCAACGTGCAAATGTGAACAATACTGAAGGAAATTCCAAATTTATCATCGTCGGCGCTTATAACAATATTTTTCGACGCCATCAAAGTCACCGATTGTGTGGGGGTTTTTTCCTGCCCTTTTTCTTAGTTAACCTGTGTCGGCAATTTGTTTGGAATTAGCTCAGTTTTACGGTTGGATGCCCTTTCTGACGCCAACCCTATGTGAGGGATTTATTCACTATTGCGTGTTTATGTAGTGGTTTGTAATGTAATGTGATGTGCTGTATCTAAACGGAGATGACTATAAAGTGAATAACAAATACCGAGTGGAGGAATTAACTAGACGTAGTTAAAATTCCCGGCCCGGACGGAAATTGAATCCACGGCTCTCAGGTCACGATTGTGACCATTCGGCCACGAAGGGCGTAAAAATAGAAGACTCCATAGATGCTTTCACAAAGCAGGAAATATGCTCGAATGTTCGAATGAGCTACGGAAACAAATGGGTGCATAGGTACCTAAAGAAACAAATTATTGAACTAAAGGGAGAAAATATCATCATACACCAAATATCTACTAACAATATCATGAGATTATTTCGTGAGAACAAAATAATGAATAACATTTACATTACAATTGAGCAACCACGCTCTATTAATGCTAATCAGAGAGAATTTGGAAGAGGTGCTACGCTTTGAAGAATGAAACTATCGGTAAAACAAACGGAATAATCCTGTGAAAAGTTTTAGAACGAGAACACAGAATGACAGGAAGACGCTGAGAACTAGTTTTAGTCATAATAAATCGAATAGTGAAGGTACTATGCGTTCAGGAAACCAGATTGCGAAGTAACAGTGCTCGAATTGGGAAATGGGTAAAATTATTATATTCTGGAGCAGAAAGAGAGAGTGAGAGAGAGTGAGTGAGAGAGAGAGAGAGAGAGAAGGGAATTGAACTGGAGTTTCGGTGAGTGAGCAAAGAAAATTTACTGCAAGTGAAGAAGATAAATAGCGGGTTGATAAAAATTAAATTAGTAGTTGAGAGTAAGTCTTAGAATGTTATATCTGCATGTGCCCCACAAATTGGATGTACCGATGACAAAAAGAACAATTTATAGAAGAACTAGAAGAGGCAATGAGAGAAATGCCAGAGGGAGAATTCTCATGATTTGAGCACACCTAATTGGGATAGTGGGACAGGAAAGTGATGGACACGAAGCAGAACAGGAAGGATTTGGGTATTGTGAAAGAAATTAAGAAGACAGAAGAATATTGGAGATGGGACACGAGTTTAAAACGAGCATTTCTGCTGGTAATAGACATCGCTAAGAAGGAGATCCAAATGAAAGTATGGAAGAAAATTTTATGGGGCCGGCCCCATGGTTTAGGGAAATAATTATTTCCTCTTGCATGGAGGCCCTAGGTTCGATTTCCGACCAGGTCAGGTATTTTTTTCTGAACCTGGAGGTGGTTTGAGGTCCACTCAGCCTACGTGATCACATACGAAGATCCATCTGACGGTAAGGTGGTGACCTAAGTCTAGAAAACCAAAAATAATGGTCGAGGGGATTCGTCACACTGACCATGCGTCACCTCATAAACTGCAGGTTTTCGGGCCGTGCAGCGGTTGCTTGGTAAGCCAAGGCCCGTAAGGGCTGTAGCGCCATCAGCTTTTAAGAGTACCGTAACTAAAAGAGGAGAGAGAGGAAAAATACTGTGCATCGAGAAGGTTTGTGGACAAGAGGAGGTATTGAAGGAACTACTGTAGTTGACGAAACACAGACTCGGGTGAACGAAACACTAGTAAATGCGGCAGGCAAGTATTAGGTCCCGAAATTGGCGAAATGAAAATGGAGAAAGGTACACGGTGGTGGAAAGAAGATGTAAAAGATATTCTGAGGAGAAAGAAAGCTGCCTTAAGTGGAAAGGAGATGGAAAAGACAAATAAAAACTGCATAAAATCAAAAAGCTAAATAAAAGTATGCCAAGCAAAGGGTGAAGCAACACAGGAATGGAATGAGATTCCGGGATTCAGAGATAGTAAAAAATGCCTGCATAATGTATCAAGAGGAAGAAACAGGAAAACACAACACATCGCAAATATCCGTGTATTAAGACATGGTGTACATACTTACAGATAAATAGGAATTTAAAAGAGCATGGGAAGAGTACTTTAGAAACTTACTAAATACTAGAAATAATCGAAAATGTTTACAAGATTTGAATACTGTGGCTGTCCCAGAATTGCTAATAAGGGGAAGTGAAACAAATCATCAAATTGGCAAATGCACAGGACCATCAGGAATGAGCATCGAATTAGTGGAGGCCATAGCAGAAAAAAATAGAAGTGAACTAGGTGCTGGACTTGTTACAAACTCTGGGATGAGGAGAAAACCCCTAAGACTGGAGAAAAAGCAAAATCGTATAATTTAAGAGCAAAAAGGTGACGTGTTACTATGTGGCTGTCATCGTGGTATTAAGCTAACGAAGCACCTACCGGTAATGAAAACATCGAAAAGAACAATTGATGAGAAGCTGAGGAAGCTGTTTACAGTAAATTAACATCAGTAAGGATTTGTTAAAGTAAATTGGGCGATGGATCCAGTGTTTATCGTCCTACGGTTGCAAGAGAAAAGACTGGTCCTGGAAAAAGGCGTACGATATAGCCCCAAGAAACCTGGTCTATTGGTGCCTGAGGGAATGAGGTGTACCAGACAAATTGGTAAGAATAGCAGAATATTATTGTACGTATGCAGGAGAAACGACCAAATCGTGCACTCTAGCACGAGAAAATGGAACATTTCATATTAAGATAGACATACATCAAGGATCTGCTCTGAACCCATACTTATTTATCATAGTTCTGAACATGTTGAGGGAAAATATCCGAGAGGTAAACGGGTGAGAAATGCTCTTCGCAGAAGATATAGTAATTCTTGCAGACACAGCGGAAGAATTACAGGAGCGAGTGTGGAAATGGTAGGAGTACTAAAAGGGGCACATGAGGGTAAACACGGAAATAAACCAGAAATGATAGTGCATAGTTAACAGGGACAGGAAATAATAATAAAAGTCGGCAAAAAGGAAACCTGCTGAAACAAGATGCAGTCTTCAAATATCTTGGACAGTCATAGATGACGAAGGAGGGAATGAAAAGGATATACGAGAACGGATCACAGATGAATGTACGAAATGGAGAGAGAGGTGTCGGGAACTGCATGTGATAGGAAAGTGCCTTTGAAAATAAAGGTAAATATGTCGTCCGTGAAGAAACAATGCCTCGTATGGCACAGTGTTCTTCCTGTCCTTAAGACTGATCACACCTCCCAGTCACATATAGATATGCAGTCCATCAGAAGAGTATTCGATGTGTTCATTTCTCAATGCGGAGGTGTAAAGGAACACATTATACTCTGGTAGTGCGTAAATACGTCAGGCAAATATACATATCTACACTACGGTGCTGTAAGGCTCATTTTCCTTTACACACAAGAGCGTTGTGACGTACGAGGTTTGGTTTCTTCAACGTCGATATATACAACAGTAGTACGACCGGTATAGATGGAGCAAAAATCAGACCATTGCGGAAAACAGAACAGGAGTTGTTGGAGGGAACTGAAATGAGAATGTTGAATGGTCAGTGTGTAACTTCGAGGAGAGAACGAAATGAAGACATTCGGCGAAGAACTGAAGTAGTTTTCTTCACCGAGAAGATAATGGAAAGTAAACTGAGGGGACAAGAACATGTTATGAGGAAGGAAGAAATGAGCCTGTAAAGAAAGCATACAATAAACCAGTCAACGGGAAGACGTAAGAGGAACACAAAAGTTGCAGTTGGGGGGACGTGATTGGAAAGGACGTAATGGAGAAAGGACTGCGGGGCGATGGTACTAGGTATAAGGAACAGACAAAAATGGAGAAGGGTCCTTATTACAGCCGACCTCCGAACTGTCAAATTGGTGAAGAAGAAAAGGAAGATGATGTTTTGCACATACGACAAAGCCAAAGCTATTCTTGGAGTACTCTGAGTATTTTTGCAGTTTATTATGTCACAGCAACTCAGACAAGTCTTATGGTGACTATGGGATAGGGTAGGGCTAGGACTGGGAAGGAAGCAACCGAGTTGCCCGGCTGAATTATTCAAACGGTAGAGTACCGACTTTCAGAGTCCAAATTGGCGGGTTCGATCCCGGCTAAGTTCGTGAGGTATTTGAAGATGCTCAGTTACGTCAGCCTTTTGTCGGTACATCTATTAGCACGTAAGAAAGCTAACAAGAAACAAAATTCCGGCACTTCAGCGACACGATCCGTCCCAACAATGCATAAGACTTCAGCCTGCATGCAGTATAAATGGAGATAAAAACATTAGCGTAAACTGTCTTTCGGAATGCTGCGGTGATAATCAGCAAGTGTTCAGTACAAATACTAACCCGCAGTACATTGGATATTGAAGCACAACTACTATTTTAGTCATGTATTGCGGGGCAGTCTATTAGCTGACACAGTACCACGGAAAGAGAGAATACTGTATTTCGATCAACGACCTGGCACTGTAGAACACGTCTTCATCTTGGCTGAGGCTTGTCATTTTTATTGCCGTAACTCATGGTAAGTACCCCATAATGCGGAGTTGTTTGCTGTTGCTGTCGTTAGGAGCAATTATCCTGATTATGCATAGTCACCTGGCGTTTGAAATTCGATTAACAGAACGTGATTGAATTTAATAGATTTAAAGAAACTCATACATAGCTGCAATTTCATTTCATTTAGAAACGGCCTACGTTTACCAGTATACCTGTCAAATATAAAGAAACGCACAGACCATAAAGAGAAATTGAGTCGCTCAAATAATAAACAGAAATTATGTTCCTTTACCCGTAGTTAGATTTCATACAATACAATTCTCAAACAAAATGGGTTAGTTACCAAGAAATTACAGGGTCTCCGCGTGGAAGAAATAATTTCTTTCAGATTGAGTGGGAGACAGACAGTAAGTGTAATTAAGTATACTAGATCATTTCCGCAATAATGTTTATTGTTTTAAAAGGGAAATACAACTATATAACCATTCCGTCTAAAAATAATGAAAAGAGATCCAACCGTAGAAAGAATGAAGGTGAAGGCAAAAGAAATGGAAAAAGGCACGATAAATGATTCCCTAGATCTTGCAAATCTACCATGTTCGGCGTCGACTACTGTACTATAAATGTTGGTTAAGGGAGGTTGGAGTTTGAACAGTAGAAAAATAAATGTTGAATTTTCGACATTGTTTTACAAAATCTGTTATTGTGGGTTCTTCAGCATGTCTACACTATTTCAAGACAAAATAAATTTAGAAAACACCTGAAAATTATACCAGTAATTTTAATGTTTAATTTTAATTGTTTCCTTAATGATATATTTTTCAGGTAAAATCGGT
Source organism: Anabrus simplex (assembly GCF_040414725.1). Classification (NCBI taxonomy): domain Eukaryota; kingdom Metazoa; phylum Arthropoda; class Insecta; order Orthoptera; family Tettigoniidae; genus Anabrus; species Anabrus simplex. The sequence continues at coordinate 143,449,077 of NC_090270.1, read as the reverse complement.
TATTAAACATATTCATTTTCAGTCATTTTCTGCATTTATTTCACCTTGAATTAGTTTCAACAGACTGAAGAACGTGAAAATTGAAGAGAAATGGCTTCCACTATAAGAAAATATTTTTAAAAGTTTAAACATATAGGAAGTAGCGTACCTGCCTCTTACCCGGAGACACCGGGTTCGATTCCCGGGAAAATAAGGGAATTTTACCTGGGACTGAGGGCTGTTTCGAGGTCCACTCAGCTTACGTGATTGCACTGAAGGAGCTATATGATGGTGAGATAGCGGTCCCGATCTAGAAAGCCAAAATACCAGCCGAGAGGATTCGTCGTGACGACCATTCGACAGCTCGTAATCTGCAAGCCTTTGGGCTGATCAGCGGTCACTGCAGAAAAATGGAACGTTGAAATTGACGAGCAAGGTCGCTTGGTAGGCCATGGCCCTTCAGGGCTGTTATGTTAAGTGTATAGTAAACCTTAGAGTTTGTTAAGTGTAAAGAAAGTGTGTTGTTGAATCAGTGGTTTGTGGAATACGCACAAGTAATATTTTCACGACCCGTACTCCCATAATCAGACGATCATTTATGATGTATCATGCAGCCATTTGGATAAATAAGAGCATAGATTTAAATATTTTGTGACCAGAACTAGTGTACAGAAAGGGTACTGAACGCCACCAAAACAATATTATAGTCTCATACGATTTTAAACTTTCGTAGAAACTTACGAAACCGTACCTGGAAGGTACTGGCATGACCACCGTAATGATCAGTCTTTGTGGTGGTCGGGTTGGTGTTGGTGGTGATTATTGTTTTAAGGGCAAGTGAGAATAGATAAACAAAATATATTTTTCGTGGTTTTCGAATTTCACACCAGTCAAATGCTGGGCTGTACCTCCCATCTACAGGGGAATTACGACAGATAGAGTATATCATGAATGTAGATGGTGGTGGTGGTGATTGTTTCCACAGAGGAATTACGACAGGCGAGGTATACCGTGGATGTATTATATGCTTCCATCCACACGGGAATTACGACAAGCAGGGGATACCGTGGATGTATTATATGCTCCCACAGGCACGTATATTATGACAAGCAGGGGATACCGTAGATGTATTACATGCTCCCATCCACACGGGAGTTAATACAGGCAGGGGATAGGAGAATTATGACAGCAGAGGACACCGTGGATGTATCTCATCTACAGAGGACGGGGTAGCTTGGGTTCATTCTCCGAAGAGTCAGCCCTCTTCATTTTTCTCTTCTTATTGTAGTTAATAGTGGATGGTTGCCCAGTTGTACTTTCCTTCAAATAATCACCACCGGCAGCATGTGACATACAGTTCCCAGTGCCATCCAATGAAATGAGGCCGAAGGTTCAGTATATTCATAGATCGTGAGCTGATCACAAAACTGCACTTAATTATAATAAACGCCAAACAACGTGGAAAATTCCTACAGGAAGTTGTGTTCACCTATTTGAATGGATGTTAGAACACAGCAAATTCCTTCTGCTTTCACTAAAACTACTTCATATTAATATGACAAACAGTGTAGGTCTTGTGACCTCCCCTGATTCTGTTTGTGCTGTCGTGGCTATTTGCCTTCTAACGACACCCTCCGATGATGGATGAGCGAGGAGGGGTGACCCTGGTACAGTCATTGTCTGTCATAAGCCTGTTTCTTAGCTCTTGGGCACTGGATCCAGAGAGCTCTAACGAGCGGAAAGATCCGTGGTCGCAAATCTTAAAGGAAGGCCCTGCAATAGGATAACATTAGTGTACTATTGCTACGAGTCGATATATCTTGTACCGGGAGGTACACCTCAATCCCGCGCATTTAAATGAAGCCCCTTGAAGAACGCCATCTATCATACAAAACTTGAAACACCTAGTGCATGATGTTAGGACGTTGATCAACAGATGTCACTACTAAAATGATAGAGTAATGTGTTATTGTAAGGTTTCCTAAACTGACTGGATTTCTTTTGTTTTGTTTTTTGTTTTCACAGCTTGCAACAAATATTTCAAGAAGTTTGGACTTAGATGTGTCTATTTATGAACTGATACCATGCACTCTGATGCAAAGTGGAATAACTAGAAATTTAAAGAAATTTTGTGTTTATAGGTTTTCTAAACTGAATCTATTATTCCTTATTTTGATATTTCTGAGGTTGCAAAACTATGCCCTTCCCGCCGACTTGGGACTTCAACCAATAGGGAAATCCATGTATTTATTTTTTTTCTGCCAATCATAGGCTTCTTGTAACTTTTCGACTGTCCAGTAAAAATGAGAGGATGTGTCCGGATTTAGTCCAGGGCCTTCTCGAACCTTCCTCTGGGGTATAAAAACTGACGCCTTTTCGAGCTAACGTGTTTTATTGATTGTTGTATTACTGAGAGTGTGTGTTAAGATAGGAGGCCCGGACATAATTCTTCGGCAGTCAGAACACCAGCCCAGTTAATGACCACCATATTCCTATCTCAGTAGTCAACTGCGCAAGCTGATTTGAGGGAAAGTTTCGTATCCTTAACTATGTAATAGTCAATTTCCTAAACTTCTTCCTTCTCATGTAAAAGTTCAAGTAAGTCAAAGTACTTAACCGAAAACCGGGGATAGAGAATGCGTTATCCTCTCGAATGCTCCTTCAATTAATCTTGAGGTGACTCTTTGAGCGACACCATGGGATAACGGAACCCATGATTCTGGCTTGCCTATGATTAGTACCCACTATATGAGGAACACCACGGGATAGTACGAGTCCCTGTGGTTAGTACACTTATGTGATGAACACCATGGGTTTGCGTTGCCTGTATATGGCGCCACAATGTGCGAAACACCGAACGTCTGTAATATATCGTACATGTGCGAATTTCATTACCTGTGAGTAGTACCATAATGTGTGGAATACCGCGAGTCTACGCCACTCGTGATTACTACCGCAACATGGCAAATACCATGGTTCTACTTTCCTGGCGATAAGTACCATTGTGAGGGGCCGCTGACTTGAATTCTAGGACCCCTTTCAAATACAAGTATCATCGATTCAGTATTGTGCTATAGAAGCAGTCCCTTGGTCAGTAATACTTTTGTACTACGCCCGTTTCTGTGCATGTGAGGCACTGTGGGTCGGTTCCGCTGATCGTTTTAAATTAATATCCATTGATCCATTCATTCTTCGTCCTCACGTTTTGAATTGTGATCAGTTTTTTGGTGGGGGGGGGGGCTTTTAATTTGCCGTTTCATTTCGCCTCATTTCGTACCATTTGGGGGCGATGACCTCGATGTTAGGCCCCTTTAAACAACAAGCATCATCATCTTCATCAATCTCGAGGTGAATACGATCTTGTAACTGTTTTCCTCTTGTAACTTGTAAATTAACTGGTCCACCTATTCACGTCAGTAGTTTGGGATTAGTCTCTGCATCATCGGGGCACGAGCCCAAGTAGGGTTTTAACCTCTTGATTTCTAGGAGTGCAAGTGTCCGCTTACATACATTTTGTTTCTGGGGTCAGTAATTGAACCTGTTGATTTCCATAAAGGCCAAGTAGAATGGATACTACTTACCCCTGTGTAAACTTAAAAAGCAATTGATACGGTCTTGTAAATTGTCGGTTGTGCCTAGAGAGGCCTGAAAGTGTAATTTTATTGAGCGAAGACGCTCTAATCACTAGCGTAAAAGGTAAAAGTCGCCTTGAGTAGGCGGTTAGGGTTTGGCAGCGCAGTCTCCCTGGTTAAATTTTAGAGCATATAGGTTCATTTCATGTAATGTAATAGATATTTGTGTAATATTGAGTGGTGCCTTTGGAAGCCATAATTTGTAACTGTTGGAGCAAAATTGTGTTTTGGGAGATTTCTCTCCTTGTCTATCTAACTAAATGCAACATTAGAGATGTTGGGACCTTTGTAAATTATGAGCTTGAACCTCAAATCGTAACTTGATTTTTCTGCTTTTCTATTATGTATAACACTACCTCTGTATCTGAAATCTCGTTGTTATGTTAAAATTGAATATCTAAAAATAAATATAACCTTTATTTTAAAGTTTTAAATTAATCTTGGACTATCGTAGATAGACCCATTCAAACCCACAACTTCTTTCACCTCTGCGTTCCACAGAATACCCCGGAACATATCTGAACACCGAGTTCGAAGTTGAATAAGTAGATCATATCAAAGCTTTCAGTCAATTTTTAAAATAAGACATGTTTTTCATATTCCATAAGCTGGTCCAGATTATTCTTACATCGGCCTGAGTAGTTCAGGCGGTAGATTGCTGGTCTCCCGAGCTTAGGTAGGTGGGCTCGATCACAGCTCGGACCAGTGGTATTTGAAGGTGCTCAAATACCTCAGCCTCTTGTCGGTAGATTTTCTGGACCTTCTGGGGTAAAATTCCCGCACATTGGTGTCTTCAAAACCCGCAAAATTACTTAGTGGAAACTAAAATAATCTATTATTATTATTATTATTATTATTATTATTATTATTATCATCCTAACGTCCCCCTAGAAGGATGAACAAATATCGAAAGAGAAATTCATTAATTATGTTACGGAGATATCCGTGGTAGTTAGAGGTGAAAGAAGGTGCGGGCGGGAATAGGTCTCAACTACAAAATTAAAGTTAATTTAAAATTTTAACAAAGGTTATATTTTCAAAAACAATGATGACATAGAATTTGTAAACTTAACAAGTCAACAACAAGCCAAAATCAGGTACAAAGAAATCACAAGATTTAGGGGATTATTACAAGATCTGGGCTTCGAGCCCCAAATATAATTTCTGAGCTCTCAGCTCACAATAACAAGATACCAAAGGGCAGAACACCCTTAATTACATGGAGCATTAGCTCCCAACTTTACATCTCAAGCCTCTCTAAGGCACTTTTACCACAACACTATAAAGAGCTGTCCCGCTCTCGGTCTTTCGAGCCTATAAAGGCAATAACGGACTCTTACACAACCTGCCATCAAGGCATAATAAAGAAACAGGGGTATATCGTACCCAATCTACTGGGCCTTCGCAGGAAGGAAAACGAAACGGGTTAAGTAAATGGCCCAAAATACAAAATTGAATGGAGGCGATAACTTGCACTCCTACACCAACTTTTGTCTAAAACCTATGTGGCGCTAGGCCTATCATACAGGGGCTAAGCCCAAGCTAGGGAGGTGACACGTATGAGAAAATTTTTACTACAATAAAGAAGAGAAGAACGGTTATGAAAACGTCGTCACCTCCTTTTCAAAAATGAAGGGGAGTCCGAGAGGGTGAAGCACTCCCATTCCCCGCTTTACAGTAATTTATATATTTTACATAGACAGAAAAGAATTTACATTTTAAAAAGGTAGGTTACATACTAAAGGTTTCGAACCCTCCCCGAGAGTTAAACTGCTGAGCTAGCAAGAAATGAAGATGTTAACAGGCCATTACCTTGAAGGAGAACTGCTGCTTGAAGAAAGAGGCGATTCCCGCCCCCTGCTCCATATTCACACACTAAGAAAGATGTTACTGAAGAGGCACCGAGACAAGAAAATCAGCAGTTTATATACCCTCGTGGAACATTCGAGACCTTTCATGAATGATAACAACCCGCCCACAAACTTTTATTGGCCAACAGCAAAAACTAATACACAAGACGAGGAAGAAACACCTTATTGGTGGAAAATTAATTACGTAAATTCATGATTGGTTACATTCAAAACGGGCGGAAAGAAAGGATTTATATTGCCAACCCACAAACCACAGAACAAAATTTAGTAAAAGTAAAACTTAGGAATACAATATTTCTTCAAGAAAGTTCATTCCATTGCACCAGAGTGTGTTACCATAGTTTTGGGTAGCGACATCTGTTAGAGAATGTTCAAACTTCTTGATACGGAGCAAACAAACACAAATCAAAATAGACACTGTTCAGAACACTTCAAAATTACCAAATTTACAGTAGTGACATCTTCCGAGAAACCGTTGAGTTAATACAGTTTGTTAATTACAGTAATTTGAATTAGCGGCGTGCAGGTGTACCACCCGGTACAAATTATATTGGGATTTATTTCAAAATTGTTGGCAGCATTTGATGTATAAATGTACCGGTAAGTAGAAATGTGTCTGCTGTATGAGAAGCACAACCGTGAATTTTTATATTAAAATAAATTGACTATTCAGTATTCACGTATGGGAGTGGTAATTGTTACTTTATGGCAAGGTAACGTGTTTACCAGCCAATCTTGACAAATTATACGGACACACAAAAAGAGGAAAATATATAAATTATTCAAATAATTAATTCGCAAAAGTTAATAACATTAAGTACTGTACTTTCTTATGAACCGAAATAGAATACAACAATTCAGAATTCAAAATTTAGAAGAACTTGATTAGTCAACTCTCACCTATAAAGCGACTTTCGTCATCGATGAGTATGAAAGTGAGTATTTCCGGCATGTCGCGCGGATGAGGCCCTGGTGATAAGTTAATATACTGTACGCACACACGTGAACGAAGTCACTTCGCTCGGCATAATGCTGACAATAAACCAATGGCGATAAGTTTTCTAACATCTTATGTTACAGTATGCCGATGGTCTTACAAGAAAGAGGTGGTAATAGTACCGAGCGGGTTGGCCTTGCGGTTAGGGTCGCGCATTCGGGAGATAGTGGGCTCGAACCCTACTGTCGGTAGCCCTGAATATGTTTATCCGTGTCTTCTAATTTCGTCAGAGGCAAATGCTGGGGCTGTACCTTAATTAAGGTCGTGGCCGCTTCCTTACCACTCGTAGCCCTTTCCTATCCCCTTCGTCGCCATAACACCTATCTGTGTCGGTGCGACGTAAAGTTGGTAATACTGTAGTGTCAGTATATATGGTGATCGTGTGAGGAAGTAAGATTAGTGACTAGGTACAAGAGAATAATTATCGTGGCGCGGTTGAGGAGAGATTGTATAACTCTGCCAGTATTGGCTTGTGTGTCCTGCATTCTTTGAAATATGCTTTTCCCTCAACTATCGCCATTTTTTCATGCATATTGCACATTATGTATCTCACGAAAGACGCCTCCAGTCTTTGATTCATTTCTGGATTGTGTTTTAGTAAAATTGTCTCCCCTTTTCTGGATTACTTCGTATGAGTTTCAAGAGAAGGTTGATCCGTTGGCGTAATTTTAAGTAGAGAAATGTTATGAAACCGTTTGAAAGTGGAGAGATAAGTTCAGGTAATGGTTCCACTTACCTACACGTAGCTGCTTCTTTTTGTATTTCTTACCCCATCTCCTTCGGTCAATTCCTGTTTTACCTTAGGGGTATCAAGATGTTAACGTCTAGGCATTCTCCAATTCACATCTTTCATGATACTTCTTTTCTTGCTGGGCTCAGACGGCTGAGGTGCTGGCCTTCTCACCCCAATATGGGTGGCTCTATCCTGGCTCAGTCCGATGGTATTTGAAGGTGCTCACATACGTCAGCCTCGTGTCGGCAGATTTACTAGCACGTAAAATAACTCCTGTGAGACAAAATTCTGGCATGTTTGCGTCTTCGAAAACCAGAAAACGTAAAGCCAGTGGCATTGTTATAACATCATCCGTAAAGAAAAAGCTACGTTTTTAACGTGGGACGAGTTGTAGGTGAATTCGGAAGATTATGGGTTCCAGCTTCATCATGCACAGCAGTGATGATGGTTTCTGCGTGGTTTCGTATTTCTACGACTGGCAAAAGCCAGGGCTATACCATATGATTAAGGCCACAACTGCTTTCTATCTAGTCCTAATTCCGTGAAAAAATGAAATGTCGTATGGCTTTTAGTGCCGGGATATCCCAGGACGGGTTCGGCTCGCCAATTGCAGGTCTTTCTATTTGACTCCCGTAGGCGACCTGCGCGTCGTGATGAGGATGAAATGATTATGAAGACAACCCATACACCCAGCCCCCGTGCCATGGGAATTAACCAATTAAGGTTAAAATCCCCGACCCGGCCGGGAATCGAACCCGGGACCCTTAGAACCGAAGGCCAGTATGCTGACCGTTCAGCCAACGAGTCGGAACCTAATTCCGTATTAGAGCTAAGCTAAACCATTTCAAAATGTCTTTGAACTTAAATATTTGTCATTTTGGGAGAAATATTGAAATGACAGTCTAAAATATTCGTCACTATCTTACATCGGTCGGAGACCGTTAGCCAGCTCTAGCAGTGCGTCTTTTGTTACATGTTTTGTGATATGGAGACTGTCTACGTCTTATGAATATTTTTGGTTTAGATTTGTTAATCACCGGGCGAGTTAAGTCGTGCAGTTAGGGTCACGCGGCTGTGAGCTTGCATCCGGGAGATAGTGGGTCCGAACCCTTCCTCTCGGCAGCCCTGAAGATGGTTTTCCGTGGTTACCCATTTCCACACCAGGCAAATGCAGGGGCTGTAACTTAATTAGTGCTATGGAAGCTTCCTTTCCACTCCTAGGCCTTTCCGGTCCCATCGTCGCCAAAAGACTTATCTGTGTCGGTGCGACGTAAAGCAATTTGTAAAATTAATAAAACCGAGCAAAACGAGGACAATTTAGCAGACGACTGCGTTGTGACCGTCCTCTTTCCGGTATTTACGGTGAGAGGCGGCAGTTACATACAGTTTGTGGATACACCAAGGAAAGTCTACCTACTCTCACCTGCAAAGGAAGAAAGATCCCCTCTCCCCCCCGTGTGATGTGAGGATGATTTCACCGTTACTTACTATCTCACTGAGTACGTCGATATTCAAAAACAAAATATTTGTTAATCGATTGTTGCTAAATTTATAGATATTTTCAAATGGTTACAGAAATTTGCAGAATAATAAAGTTATTATTTTCTCAGCTACACAGAGAAATATTGAATCATGAATATGCTTTTAGGCTTAGAATATGAAATAATCTCCATTTGCTTACAGCCTCTCTTTATAGGTCTAATATGTCCAACATCAACATCTTCCAAAAACATGTCTTTCCGTCCACCAAAATGGTCGTTCTTCCATCCATATGCCATACTCTAGTTGCCTGGTTACGATGTCAACCTTTTATCCTGTCCACACAAAACTGCCCACATTTATCGTCGCCATAAGACCTATCTGTGTCGGCGTGACGTAAAGCCCCTAGCAAAAAAAAAAACTGCCCACGTAATTTCTGATAGATCCCAGCGTAAAGACATGCCCATGTTAAAAAAGAACCGATATCCCGAAAAAAGAAAACTTGCCATGACTATTGGTCCAGGGCCCAATATTTTGTCAAATAAAGGTAATTTCAATTTGTAATGATATGTACGGGATATAAACACCTGTAATGCTTACGATATCTCTCTCAAATCTGCATCACTAAGGGCCGGTATTATAACAGCTGTTTAAACTGAACCAACAATTTAAAATTTGGTTTATCTGTCAGACGCGTATCATAAACCCTAATCTTCAGTTTACCTCGAGATTAATTTTACTGTCACTAATCTACCGTTTAAATGCAGTTTAAGAATGCATAACAGTACAACATGACAGAACAAATGGGTTCTCGAGGATATTTTCGAGGAGTTAGAAAAAACGGTGATGAAGAAGTGGTTAAATTATTGAACGGCCATGCCCACCAGGAATTTTTTGATCAAGGCCACGCCACTTTCATATAGGAAATTAATCTGCATTTGTTTGTGGGCTAGTGGTGCACACGTATGTGTCTTATCCATCCAAATTCTTCGACGTTTTATTCTAGCATAGCCTACCCTGTTGCTTTTAACCTCTTTGCTCGGGATAGCTTTCTGCCATTAAACTGGCTCGTTGAAGAAGTGAGTGAGTTGTTAAAGTGGACGGACATGTTTTCCCAGCGCTCTGACGTGAACTTGTTTACCATGGGTTGCGCTTTGGAAAGGTGTCGTATGAGTTGCGCCGAGTGAAAGTTGCGCCGTGTTAAAATCAGTAAAACTTGCTCCGTGGTCATTAATCATTCTAGGAACTAGAGGTCTTGTTTGGGAATTCCACAGGGAAGTTTCGTATTTCAGAATGTGACAGTGTCCACTCCCTACTTACCCCATTGTTAAGATTAAAAAAGCTTCTTCATGACGCTGATGGAACGTAGGCTTCCCATCACTGCTCCGGGGGTTAAATTTACGATCACTTTAGATAGCGTTTATGCTGGACAAAGCTGGCGTTCAAAATATTATTTCTGATTTCTTCATATTTATATCAGCATCACTGTTTGAAACAATTTCATTTGTGATTTATTAAGCTTTTATACCTAGGGGAATGCGATAGGCCTCGCCAGGGCACACAATTTCCTTTATTTGGCAGTAGCTATGGTTCATTCTTGAGCCCTATCACTTCATAAGGGGTGCATGTCGGGGAAATGTAGGGTGAGACAGTTTTTTACTGTTTTCATTGGTCATTCTGTATTCAACAAATTCGCTACATTCATTTGCCATCCATTAATCTTTGTCCGCAAAAGCACGTCAGATCTCGCATTCGGCAGTATTTTCTTCCTTTAGCGGTATTTCACTCTTCATTCATTCTATTCCTGACGCTGTCAGTTAGCTACAAACAGGCTGTGGATATTCTTCATATGTTTGAAAGACTGATTCCATGTGTCCACACTTGGTTTGTAAATTTCTGTCTTTCTGCTATTTGCTTTACGTCGCACCGACACAGATATGTCTTACGGCGACGATCGGATAGGGAAGGCCTAGGAATTGGAAGGAAGCGGCCGTGGCCTTAATTAAGGTACTGTACCGGTAAAAGAGCCCGACTCTCAGATTATAGTTTAAAGTAAGCAAGTATATAGTTCTCAGGACAAAAACTGGGTGACTAGTAGCTAGGGCTCGGTACAGGAGGTAGGGTCCTATCTACAAGAAAACGTTGACTCTGACTGAACATGAGTTTATTCATATAAGACATGAAATTGCACATCACCTCCAGGCAGATATAAGTTGCCTTCCACATAGTCCTGCAATATGGCTCGGATTCTCCAGTTCACCAAGCCAAGCAGGTTGGAACTCGTTCCAGAAGATTCCAGGGATTCCGTACAGAAGAGGCTGGATTGTGTGGGTTGGTAGAAGATAGAGATGCCTCGAACTTTCGAGGCCCAGGTTGAACCCCGATGATCCAGGTGATGTTGAAGATGATCATTTACTACCTCAGTCCCATGTGACTGAGTGGGTTGATGTCTTCAAGGTCACTCGCAGTATTGATAGATCTGAGTTCATAAAAACCTTGGGTGATTAACCACTAGCAAAGTCTTCGTCTCTGAATAAATACTGGCAAAAAAACACAAGTCCCTTCTCATCAAACTATGATCAAAATTAAAGTTCATCACTGGCGAAATTTATAAGTCTTTGAATCAACACTGGCGAATATACAAGTCTTTGAGTGAACATGTACGAAAAACACAAGTCCATCCACATGAATAAATTCACAGTCTATCACTGGCGAAATTTATGTCTTTGAATCAACACTGGCGAGTGTACAAGTCTTTGAGTGAACATGTTCGAAAACACAAGTCCATTCACATGAATAAATTCACAGTCTATCACTGGCGAAATGTATAAGTCTTTGAATCAACACTGGCGAGTGTACAAGTCTTATTCTTACGGGAACTTTGAGCACATTCAGAGATCATCACTAGCAAAGTTTATAAATCACTGTTCATTAAAGGAATGCGTCTCTTAACACTCGCAAATATTGCAGGTTTAATTTACGAAGAATTCGTTCTTTAACACACGTAAATAATACAAGTCCAATTATGAATTTAACACACGTAAATAATACAAGTCCATTTCATGAATAATTGGAAAAATTCCAGTCTCGAACACCCGTAAGTATTGTAAGTTCAATTATGAAGACTTAGAAAATGTTCTTTAACACTCGAAATATTGCAAGTCCACTTGAGAATACTTGGAAGAATTCGTTCCCCCACACTCGAAGAAAATACAAGTTCACTTTATGAATACTTAGAAAATTACAGAGTTCCTCGTCGGGACTATCACTACACGACAATAGTAACAGCGAGTGTGTCCACGCTGACTACTCAGCTGTAACTGAGTGAACAGGCTACAGTGGGCCCTCCTTTTATTCGATCCGGGGCGTCTACGTCACAATACGGCTTGACTGAATATCTCCTGAATCCCTCGATGGATTTACTTGAAACTCGAGCATTGCGACGTTCAGGTGATCCCAAACAAGATGACATATCGCTCAAGCCGCTGGCATATTTATTACGGGAGTTACAAAATTTTCCCCGTCGAACAATCTGGAAGATGTGACGTGGAATCTAGAATATACACGTCCAGGCTGGGAACACGTGTGTGACGGGCGGGCGGTCTAGCTAGCCCCTGTGGCTACGTCACAGCTCACAGCTGTCCTTCACTCGCTTGCTTGCCCCGCTGACGGTAAACAAACCAGGCGTGCTCAGAACATCACGCGTGATAATTAAAGGTCATTTATACTCAAAAAATACTCATGTACAGGTCGTAACCAGTACAGTACAGCCCCGGAATTTGCCTGGTGTGAAAATGGGAAACCACGGAAAACCATCTTCAGGGCTGCCGACAGTGGGACTCGAACCCACTATCTCCCGATTACTAGATACTGGCCGCAATTAAGCGACTGCAGCTATCGAGCTCGGTGGTTTGTAAATTAAGTCAAACTACGTATTTTACACATTTCACCCACTGATATAAATACGATGCAGGTTTTCTAAATGTGCAAGAAACCAACATTGAATACCGAGCTCGATAGCTGCAGTCGGTTAAGTGTGGCCAGTATCCAGTATTCGGGAGATAGTAGGTTCGAACCCCACTGTCAGCAGCCCTGAAAATGATTTTCCGTGGTTTCCCATTTGCACAGCAGGCAAATGTTGGGGCTGTGCCTTAATTAAGGCCACGGCCGCTTTCTTCCCACTCCTAGCCCTTTCCTGTCCCATCGTCGCCGTAAGACCTATCTGTGTCGGTGCGACGTAAAACAACTAGCAAAAAGAAAGATAGAGTGAATAATATTTTTAATATATTAATTTCAAAATCTCAGTACTACAGATATTCACAGATATTCCTCGAAGTTGAAAATAACCCCCTGCGGTGCAGCGCAGGTAGCAGATGCTTAAGACAGCTGTCAAACCACTTCTACTCCCGGCGGGGAATCTCCACGGCGCAAATTTTACTCGGCGCAACTCATACAGTACCTTTGGAAATTTACCCGGCGAGCAGAGAAATGTGGTACTGTCCTTCCCGCCACAGTGCGGTCTTTCCGCAGCTAGTAACTTGTGGTTTCTGGCAGTAGTTATAGCAGCCTTATTGGTTATTGGTAGTGTTGAGTTGAACCCAGGACCTGCAGTGGAGTGTGATGTTCAGGCCCCAGCAGAAGCGACGCCAATTAAGTGTTCAACGTGTAGCAAGAACTTAAAGAATGGAATCAAGTGTGTGATGTGTTTGAAGTGGTTCTACTTCGGCTGTGCTAAGTTGAAGAAAGAAGATTATTTGGACAACTTTTGGTTTTGTAGAATTTGTGACACTGGAAAATATGAGGGAAGCAATCCAGGCGAGAGACTTGAGAATCTAGAGCGGAATCTTGCAGAATTCCAAGAAGTGGTGAAAGCACACACAGAAAATATCACACAAAGGAACAAGGAAGCGGAACCTGATTATATTCCAATAGTTGGCTCAGGGGAGGAAAGTGATTCAACCGTACGTGACTTACTCATCCTGGGTTACTCGATGATACGCCGGAGTGATGATATTTCAAGGAGGAGTGGTAAAAAGGTACAGTGTTACCCGGGATAAAAACTGTACAGATGTCTCAACAGGTTGAAAGAGTTGAATATAGCGAGAATGTGCAAGTGTTAGTGCTTCATGTATTACTCGCACACTGTTTAGTGATAGATTTTTGTCCGGAGTGAGGAGTAAGGAGGGATCTCTCCCGATTCCGGTAGTACTGCCAACTGAATGGAAATGAAATCTGGATTGAATCGATTATATGATCGATCTATATGAATTTTCTAAACCTTTATTATCTCAAGCCAACAACTGTGTCACACACGCACATTATATAACATTTCTCGATGAAAATCTTGTTCCTAGCATGAATTCTGTAGTTTGGCTTTGCTCTGTAAACGACAGCAGTCCTAGTGCGTAAAGTGTAAGCCAGATGTCGCACAGCGATGCATTGTGTTTCGAAGATTGCCATTACGAATCTCGAATATTGCCGAGGTCTACCGATTCAGCACTAGGGTGTCCATCTATCACTAAAAAGTGTGCGAGTATAGGGACCAATGATCTTAGAAGAAAGGTGTCAAAAGAATGGTAAAGAAACCTAGTCAAAGGGACTTTCAATATCGTCTTGGATCGGACGCTTTGGTAGGGAGTGACTAATGCAAGTACCTAGGAATCCACGTAAAGAGAGATCTAAAATGGGACGCCCATGTAGGAAGGATCCGCACCAAACAGGACTCGTTAACGAACTTCAGATGGTACAGAGAAAGGCTGCAAGATTCGTGCTTAACAATTTCAATCCTACAAGTAGTGTGACATGAAAGGCAGAAAACCTTGGGTGGGAGACACTGGGGACTAGAAAGAAGCGAACACACTTATGTGCCATGTATAGTGATTACACGAATGATCCAGCTTGGGAAGAGGAGAACAGTCCACTAGAAAAGCTGGACAGATCATGGGCATTAAGTAAAAGATAGATCGCAGAAAACTATGGTAAATTTTCGTTTGTAAACCGGGGATTGGAATGAATTACCTCCAGCTGTCTGAGAGCCTTTCCCCAAAAACGTAAGATGCCTCAAGAATAGACTCCAGCATTGTCTAAATCGTGTATAAACGTATATGTGATGGTGTCATATTCTAATGCAATCTCAACCCGCTGTAAATTGTAGTATACCGAGCTCGATAGCTGCAGTCGCTTAAGTGCGGCCAGTATTCGGGAGATAGTTGGTTCGAACCCCACTGTCGGCATCCCTCAAAATGGTTTTCCGTGGTTTCCCATTTTCACACCAGGCAAATGCTGGGGCTGTGCCTTAATTAAGGCCACGGCCGCTTCCTTCCAACTCCTAGGCCTTTCCTATCCCATCGTCTCCATAAGACCTATCTGTGTCGGTGCGACGTAAAGCCATAGCAAAATAATGTAGTATTAAGGCATCTGAATTATTTAAGGAATGTATGAATGTGTGTATGAACGTTCTGTATTCACAATGCTAACATAGTTATTAATTTGACCGCTCACTCTACTGTAAGTCATCGTGTAATATTTTGAAAGACGTAAGGTTCGTGTGAATTTGTATATGATGATGATGGATTTAGAATGGTATACTAGTAGTATATCTTTTAATATTTTCTTTCCATGGAATTGCTTGTTATACTCTTGTTGATGTATTTGTTGTTTTTGATGGATGATTATGTTTTAACTTTATTATCACACTACTGTAAGTAATCACTGCTACCGGAATATTTCCTAATTGCAATGTATTTGTTAGTAATAATAATAATAATAATAATAATAATAATAATAATGATAATAATAATAATAACGCGCAGTTGTCCACGGTGTGCTGTGAGTGAAGTAGTACACGGGATTGATATACATCAGAGAGAAGCATCGGTTAACTGTGTACACATGCTGGCTAAAATGCCACAGGTCTACACTAACGAATAATATGCAGATATGGGGTATGTTTACAGCTTCTGCGATGGTGGTACTCCTGTTGCTGTCAAGGAATATCGTCGGCGCTTTCCGACACGTCGAATTCCTGATCGTAGAGTGTTAACCATAGTTTTCAGCACATTGCGTGAAACAAGTATTCTTCCAAGTCTTCTAGACGTGTTGTTCAACAACTCGTGTAGGTACAGCAACATATTGTTGAAATCGTGCAGCGTAGTCCTAACTACCAGCACACGGTGACTTTCTCCACGTGTCAATGTTCCACGAACATTACATGCGTAAAAACTTGTAGCCATTTCAAAACATCGAAGAGGTTGGGTGGGTAAGACATGCGTGAGCGCTACTAGCCCAAAAGCAAATGTACATTAAATGTGTTCTATCTCGGAAACTATTTGGAATTGGGCATATATCCATATGACGTTTTTTGGCTTCAAATAATCGTTCCTGTCATATCTTTGAATACTGACCATATCTCCTGGGACACACTGTCTGTATAATGATTTAATAATTAGATTTACGGAAAATCCACTAAATGTACAATTGCTTTAGCTTCAGACAGAAATTATTATCTTCTTTTTAAGACATACAAAAGTATCAAATGCCATCCATACTAATGCGTTCAATCAACTCGGCGCTAATGTGAGTCAGGCCTACAGCTGGATGCCCTCCCTGCTGCCAACCCCCTGCAATGAATGTATTCACTATTGCATGTTTCCGTGGTAGCCCTGATAATCCGTATGATTCACCTGTCTCCAAAGGGATAGGTGGTTTGTAAGGTACCGATACCAGTGCGCTTAATTGCGCTCCTCTGTCGGTCCGAGTAGCGCGATACCTTGTAAGTAAATCAACACGTGTATTAATACGATTGTTAACACCCAGCCCCCAAGCTAGATGAATAAACATACATGTTGAAAATCCCCGAATCGGCTGGAAATCGAACCGAAGGCCCTATGAACCGAAGCCCATTACGTTGACCATTCGGCGAAGGAGACAAAAACATAATCACACGTTAACGAAAAAAGGTATGATTTTCCATGGTGATAACTTCATTAATACTTACCTGCTAATAATGTAGCGTAGGCTATTTCCATAGTTACGATTTAATTATTACTTGCATGCAAATAAGGTATGTAAACCATTTGTCATAATACTACCTATTGACTGCGAAGAATGCCAAAATTCTGTAGAAATTAACATGAAAAGTGTTATGTAAATTACAATGATAGGTTTGTTAATTGTAGATGTTTTGATCAGGACGTTCTATTTGTTGACCAAGTGACCTGGAAGCAAGCACGGTTGAGGAAGTTGGGAAATTTAGGAGTAATTTTAGTGTCTGGAAGCAACAGGAGTAGATAAAAATGCTACCCAAAATCGCTTAAGTATACCTATTTATAAAGGTGGCAGAGGTAACATAGCTTTGTTCAGTAATGTGATTGTTATAAGACAAACCAAAATTATCTTCGGAACTGATGAAAGAGCTTTATCATAAGTACAGGAACTGTGAACGCTATGCCGAGAAAAATCTTGAATAATCAATCTCTCTATCCATTATGACCACCACCACCACCATCACCACGGCGACCTCCATCTTCAACTTTACTTACACTCCCATCACAACTCTCAAACTAGCAAAGTTCCCATATCTTTGCAACATCTTCCTCACTTCGCCTCTTCTTACGATTTCATGTCCCTTGCCTCCATACCCTGACCCGCCCAGTTACTTTCAATACCCGTCACCTGCAAATACTTCTACTCTCCCTAACCTTCCAACCTCTGCTCAACCTAGCCTTCAGCAACCCGACGCAGCATCCGCCGTCGAAGCAACCGCACCACCACCATCTTCTCCCGCCGCAGACGAAGGACCTGCCACGCCTGTCACCACTTCAGTTGCAGCCGCACCACCACCGTTGACACCACCATCTTCTCAAGCTATGTACAGCTGCGTAATCCGTGGCGTCGATCCTAACCTATCCGACCGTGACTTACTTTTTTTTCTTTTCTTTTTTTTTTATTTGCAAGTTGCTTTATGTCGCACCGACGGTGGGATTGGAAAGGCCTAGGAAGTGGAAGGAAGCGGCCGTGGCCTTAATTAAGGTACAGGCCCGGCATTTACCTGGTGTGAAAATGGGAAACCACGGAAAACCATCTTCAGGGCTGCCGACAGTGGGGCTCGAACCCACTATCTCCCGATTACTGGATACTGTCCGCACTTAAGCGACTGCAGCTATCGAGCTCGGTGCCGGGACATACTACACGAACTACAGGCAGAAAGCGTTCCAGCTCGTAGAGCCTTGAGAATCATCAACGCCTCTGGTCCCAGCTGTCTGGTCCGTCTCCATCTGCCCACAGACGAAGATGTACAGCGACTCATCAGCAACGGTTCCTACAGCTACCGCCATCTCCATCAAGTAGAACCCTCTCGCTCCCCTCCCCAACCTTTTCCTCGCCATCATCCCAAAAACACACGACGTCGCACCCGGCCAGCCCCTCCTCCATTTCAACCTAGTCAACCCGTCCGTCCACCCCTACCTCCACCTAACTTCTTCTGTCCACCTCCTCTGCAACTTGAACTCCTCAGATTCCTCATCACTTCATTATGCAATATCACTGCAAACCTACACCTTCTAACCCTTCAATTCCATCCTAGCGCTCTCATCTAAAACTTCACATCTCACAGTTCTCTCCACCTCTCCCGGCCGAGAGAGTGCGTAACGCCCTAGGGGCCCGCCCCGCCCCACGGGTAATGAAAACAAGAAGAAGAAGGTCAAATGGATTAGTGAGGTAGTCATGTCGTGCCGAGGTGCGTGCGTTAAATGCGGCCATGTGAGCTATAGCGACGTTATTAGCAAATGCGTCCAAAAGGGGACCAGCGTGATGGTACTGTATTTTGTTCTTGGCTGCCGAAAGACAAAACACCGGTGGATATTCATCGAAGACTGAAGACTGTGTATGGGGCAGCATATCTGTCGAAAACCACCGTTGTGGAATGGTGCACCAAGTTCCATGCGGGTCGCGTTTCGACACAAGACTCCGGCTGATGTGGAGGCCAGCCTCATCAACTTAACTCAGGTGGGAGATACTCAAGCACCCGCCCTGTAGTCCTGATCTCTCCCCATGCGACACGCCTTCAGTCCCCTCAAAAGGGCCTTGAAGGGTCGACGCTTCCTGTCGGACGAGGATGTGCAGCAGGCGGCTACGGACTTCTTCACGCAGCAGGACACTGTGTTTTATCACACGAGGATCTTCAATCTGGTGCCTCGGCGGGAAGAGTGCCTCCGTGCTCACGGCGATTTTGCCTGATTGGCATCACGATTCAGGACTGTACGGCCATACAACGGAAACTCTTTTGATCGCCCCATGTACAAGGTTTGTGAGGATTATAGGGAGTCTTACATTTGTATTCTGCCTGTGATAAATCCCACCCCTTTGCTGTTACTCTCAAATTTCTAAGTATGGGAACTTTCCAGTTTCTCCTCTAATTAGTGTTAAGAAGGGATGGTCACCTAGTTGACACAATGCTTTCTTTTAGAACAATCACTCGAAGTGAAGCACAGCGGTCTTTTTATTTATAACTTAGAAAAACATGTTCAAGATATTATTGTAACCACGATTATAAAAATAATTTTGTATCCGTCTCCTTGGCTGAATGTTCAACGTACTAGCCCTCGGTACAGAGGGCTTCCCGGGTGGGCCGGGGATTTTAACTGTTAATGGTTCATTCGCGTGGTTCGGGGACTAGATATTTATGTTGTCCTAAGACAAGAACTGGGGTGGAAGGGATCGTGGTCTTAGCACTCTGAAGCTCGTTTGCTGTTACCTATGCTGATTACCTCTTGGCCGACCTTTCGATCATAGTGGTTACTGGCACTAGCCACCTATTTAATGACGAGTACCCTGCCATCAAGTTGTCTTGAGAAGAACTTTACTCCCTGGGTAGTTACCACGGCGTCCAACATACCGCATGCTGTGATCTACTGCATATACGAAGGGCGTTCAGTATGTAATGCAACACATTTTATTTCTCGGCCAATTTCGTTTTAATTGGAGTTTTGTTTGGGATATATTTGAATATTCCCGCTTCGTCTCGTAAAGTTTCATTAATTTCCGAAATGTGGAAGTGCTATAAGTAGCCTTCAAAATGGAGTCTGCAACGGAGGCGAGTTACTGGGCGGAAAACCAGGGCATCAGAGATATTCATAGGCGCTTCCGGAATATCTACGGAGATCTGGCAGTGGACAAAAGCACGGTGAGTTGTTGGGCGAGGCGTGTTTCATCATCACAAGGTCGAGCAAACCTGTCTGATCTCCCGCGTGCCGGCCGCCGCACGCAGCTGTGACGCCTACAAAGATCGAACGTGCGGACACCCTTATTCGACGTGATCGACGGATCACAGTCAAACACCTTCTCCACGACCTCACACAAGTCTGCGCACCCGAAAGGAGCTCACAAAACTTCTGCGAACTGTTCTTCCTCATCTACTCTACAGCCCGGATCTCGCGCCTTCTGACTTCCATCTGTTTGTTCCAATGAAGAATGCTCTCTGCGGGAAGTACTTGTAGCACGACATTGGCTCCGTCATCGACCAGTCAGTGGTACCATGCAGGCATACAGACCCTCACATTACGTTGGCGTAAGGCATTGAACGGAGATTATGTTGAAAAATAAGGTAGGCCTATTTTAGCAAAAGAATTGGGGAAGAACATGATGTACTTGAATCCGAAATTAAACCAACCTGCTTTTAGAAAAAAGTGTGTTGCCTTATATATTGACCTCCCTTCGCATTTACTACCAGAACAGTAATCAATCATGCCCAGTTGCATAAAATACATACAAATTTGCTAAGTTATTTCTACAGATCAATTTAAAACTAAAAAATTGTTTGCTTTTGCATATGTAAAATATTGAAATTTCAGCGTAGAGTTTTTAACACATTTTGAAGATATAACATCAGGTAACTAACACTATATAAATATTTAGGGTGGTTATTTTTGTTGTGCAATAAGTGATTAGTGTTGTTGACCACCATACAACTAAAGGGGATGTATAGAATTAACATTACTAACATTCCATGCTAATCTTAATACTCTGTGAAGCCATTTCATTCCTGCCTTCCCAAAATATTTTACCATTTCAGGCCAAATTTCATCTATTCCTGCTGTTGTATGACAATGGGGTTTATTTACCATCCTTTCCACTTCCTCGAGCGTAACATTTATAATACCATTGTCCTCCTCGCCATGAGCTCGATTGTTCGCCATGTCCGCAGGGAGTTTTCCTTTACTTCCAGAAGAATTTCAAAAATATCCTTCCACCGGTCCTGTCCTGTGATTGGCGAGCCTCGCGTTGTAGGGGTAGCGTGCCTGCTTCTTACCTGGAGACCTCAGGTTCGATTCCCATCCAGGTCAGAGATTTTACCGGGACCTGAGGGACGATTAGCCTACGTGTTTACAATTGAAGAGTTATCTACATTCAAAATGCTGTGACTCAACAGATAGCAAAGGCACCAAGAATTGCACGTTGGTCAGTAGAGCTGTTTGTGTTATTCTAGATGGTGTGATATATTTTGCCATGATGAATGGTGAGATCGTGCTTGCCTACAACCACTGCTCCAAAGATTTAAGTAAGGTTCAGCCCCAGCATTTGTTTCACGTAAAAATTGAGAAATCAGGGCTTCCGATAGCCGTGTTAGAACTCACTACCTTGGGAATGCAAACTAACAACTAATCCTCCCAAACCGGGGAGCCAACTCGCTTGGTAAGTTCCTTTTGAGAAGTAGAGAAAGGGCTATATCCATTTATGCCTAAACTTTAACAATAGCTCCATTAATAATTCACAACACTTCTTTCCATATTTCACACATGAAAGGAACCTTCCGCTGTTTAAACAAGTATAAACCAAAATCAGATATATAACACGTTTTATTTTTGACTCTGCACATCTGACTGACGCAGAATTTCTTTAATATCTTATTTACTTATCTGTTTCAGTTGGGGAGAATTTCTTCAAATTGCTATCTCATTTTTTCTTACCCTTTGTCCCACCACCTCCCTTCTTACCACCAGCCTTACCCTTTTTCTTAGACTTGGCCTTCTTTTGTGCTAGACGCTGCAGTTTCCGTTCCCTATACGCTCTCCAGTACCGCTGAATAACACGCGCGTAGTGATTAAGAGAAAACTCGTGTACCTTAGCTTGGAAAATACGCCTTTCTTCACAAGCCTTTTCATCCATTAGCAGGTAATATTCCTCTGACTGTATATCAAATTCTTCCTTTACTTTTGCCAAACGTTCTTCTTGATCTGCGATTTCTGCTTTAAGTTCATCAATATCCTTCTGCCTCTCCGTCATAGCAAGGTCGTATTTCTGTATTAGCCCTAGCATTTGAGACTCTAATTTGTACTTCTTAGCTCGAAGTTCCTTTTCTTGCTCTAAGTGCCTCGTTAAATTTTGCTTTAAAGACCACTGGGCATCAAGGACCTCTTTGCTGAAAGCGTGCTGTTTCAGTTGGCTGTCCTTCCATCTGGTTATCATATTGCGCTCAGACTGATCTTGGGAATTTTCTTGTGCATGTTTATACGTTTCATGTAAGTTGGCAATACTGTCCTCCAATTCTTTAATTGAGCTGTGTTTCTCAATTAGTTTTGTATTAGTTTCATTTATAACTGCATTAGCAGTATTTCGCAATTTTGCGGCTTCAAGTTTCAGTTCCTCATTTGATAGCCATAATTTTCGAAGTTTTTTCTGTGTGGCACGTTGAGCACGAGGGGAGATGGACATTCTGAACAACAGATACGATTTCAGCTCACGAAGATATTCCAAAAACATTGTAGCACCAGGTGATATCTGCTGGATGAAATGCTTAGCAAAATTTGCAACAACTGGCTTACCGATTATCATATCCACTAATCTGCAAACCATGGGATCAAGTCTTTTCGCCTTACTTGCGACGCCAGTTTTACTGGCTGAAACTTTCATATTTTTAGATTTCGGTTTTGATATATCCTGGTCGGACGCCCACGTTACGGAGCTTTTCGACTGGTGCTCACAACATTCCTTTGACGCACCTTCTTTGTTCAAATCTGTTTTAGTGGTATCATTATCTGTTACCATCTGTATAATGGATTCGATATCTCCTTCGAAAATTTTACTTATACTTCTTGGAATATCGTTGTGTAGTCCTTTATTAAACATCATGTCGTACCCATGATATTTATTACAACAGGACATAAGAAGTTCCATTTCTTCTCTGTTACAAACTGGTCTCAAGAGTACTCCCTCATTTTGGGCTAGAAGTGGAATACACATTGCTATTTCCGTACAATTGATGGCTTGGTCAATAATGCGTGTGATGCGATCTTTTTGAGTATTAAACTCTAAACTAATTCTATATCTTTCACTATACCCTTTGGTTACAGGATCTAAAGGTTCTGCTATTGCTGAAGTGGTACTATCTGAGTGTGCTCGCCATCCTTGCTCAAAGGTAGTGATTTGTGAAGGTGTACGGATCGTAGGTAGGAGTACCAAGTCATATTGTACCTGTACGGACGTATCAGACGGTTCATCTCCCTCATCCTCCACCTCTTCCTCATTCTCTGCTTTAGTATCCTGAACAACTTGTTCTTCTGTCAACGCCGACATTAAAACAGTACTGCTCTGCTTGCGAAATAAATTACCTGGAGCCTTTCAGAAGCTGACTCTTTTAACAGTTAGAAGTACGGAATCGTTACCAAGCGATAGTTTTACAACGTTTGTCTATTCCAGATTCGTGTTTCTATGGAAATATCAAGACTACAAACAGAAGGCAAGATAGACATGATATAGGCTTTTGGGCTTATGCCGTGTCAAGAAAATAATGTGAAATTCTTTGCGTTCGTAAAGAATAAATAAATAAAATAAATAAATAAATAACGTTTCACCTTATTTTCTTGACACGGTATAAGCCCAAAAGCCTATATCACGTCTATAAGTACGGGCCGTGGAAGCATCAATGGTAACAGAAGTGAAGATAATTTGTGTTCGTGTGAGAACCGCAGTGATTAAACCTCTGTGGCTTTAAATGGTGTGTATTAACATGGAGCATTACATGGACCAGCAGAGACTGATCCACAAATAAATGATATGCTTTTATAGTGAGTATGCACTGCATATACAACGGACATGTTAGTTGTGTTAGTTTTGTTATCAATCCGTGAATTTGTGATTTATTTTTCAGTGTAGTATTTTTTCAAAACAAATCTCAGGTTTCCTGATGCAAATCTTGTAAATATGCAATGATTCCCTACTTCCACCCCTTTTATAACAGTTGCTGCAAACCGTAGGCCAACAATAGTTTGTATTTCCATTAGGGATGGAGTAAGGCGAATATCACATACAGGTGGTTTACAGGCTATACAGAGTTTTCATCATCATCATCATCATCATCATCATCATCATCATCATCATCATCGACTAAAGGCAATGCCTTGTCGTTGATCTGACGATCTATTCCTAGCCTCTTCATGGTGTTATAGGAACCACATGCTAGTTCATCGACGGAGTTCCTGATATATGACATAGTTTGTCGTCCCCTGGGCCTCTTTTCCAGTACTTTACCTTCGATGGTTGTTTTGAGAAGAGAGTAATTTTTCAGTACGTGTCCAAGGAACTTTGTTTTCCTCTTCGTTGTCATATTTAATAAACATCGATCCTCCCTTATGTTTTTTTTTAAACAAGGTCATTTGTTTCTTATCGATACAACTTGTTTTATGTAATTATTCTCCAATTCTGCAGCCTCAAGTTTTTTCCTCCTGTTTCTCTAATGTCCAGGTTTCGAATCCATACAGTAGCACACTTCAAATAAAGGTCTTGAGAAATGGTTTCCTGGTGTCTAAACTGAGATGGTTGTTTAGCAATAGCTGCCTCTGTGGATCAGTGGTAGAGTGTCGGCCTCCGGATCCCAAGATAGCGGGTTCAAACCCGGCAGAGGTAGTCGGATTTTTGAAGGGTGGAAAAAATTCCATTCAACACTCCATATCGGCATGTAAAAGATCTCTGGTGACACATTTGGTGTTTACCAGACAAAATTCATTAAAAATCTCAGCCATAGACGCCCAAGAGAGTTTCGGTTTACTCGGCCTGCTATCTACTGGGCCTACAGTAAAACGGAACGTCGAAATTGACGAGCAGACAGCCAGATGGCGTCAAATTGAAATGTCTGCAAACGGTACCTGAGGCCATACTATTATTATTATTATTATTATTATTATTATTATTATTTAGCAATAAGTTTTTCTTATGTCGGAAGGCTTGTCTTGCTACCACTACGGTATTCTTTTTTGATTTCCGAAGGCAACTGTTATCAGAGGTAAATACACTACCCTAATGAAAGAATTCTGTGACTTGTTCTATTGGTGTGTTATCTAATTATACGTTTTATCTAACTGTAGGCTTCTTTTTATATACTATAATGAATTTTGTTTTTATATTTATTTTTAGTTTAAATATTTTTAAGAATTTCTTGAATGTTCTTAGCATCCTCCTCATATCCTTTTCAAAATGAGCTAAGATAGCAATATCATCGGCAAAGCATATACTGTGCACCTGAATACTATCAAAACTCACCCTTTAGTATGCTCTTTCATTTCTCTAACTGCATTTTCTATGAACAGGTTAAAGAGATACAGTGACAGTGGGCACCCTCGTCGCACCACTCTTCTAATTTTTGCTTCTCGCGTAGTGTAGTTTGTAGTCCCATCTTCCCCATCACTTGAAAAATCAATTTCCACTCAACATTATATAGGCGTTTATTTGCTTATATTAGGGCATTCTTGTGAAATAATCTAAAATTCGTCAACTTTCAGTTACGAAACCTTCTCTAATGTTCTTTATTTATTTATTTATTTCAAATTTAGGCTCTTGGCCCTCTCTTGCACTTAACCACATTATGTGGCTTGATAATGAATACAAACTTAATATTCAAACTTAATGCACTGTATATAATATAATAATATAATTAATATAGACTAAAACTAAAATATCTATATCCTAAGTCTAAAAATGAGCAAAATAAATTCAACATTAACAACTCGAGGTGGAATTCATAAAATATAACTGTAATTTATGTAAACTATTGGGAACAATTTACTCAAGACATTCACTCACACATTCACACATGACTACATAATAGAGCCTAAGTATTCAAGAGGAAATCTTTAGACTGTCTTTTGAAGGTAATTCATGAGGAACAATAATAAGGATAATTTCAGGGGGTAAAGCATTCCATATTCTAGCACCCGACACAAGGAAAGAATTATTGAAGGCAGGTGAATGATGTGGAGGTATTGCAACTGTTGACCCAGATCGCGTATCACGGTCATGAAAGGAAGATAGAAAACGAAAATTACTGGAGAGATATTCAGGCATATTTTCAATCAAGAGTCGATAGATAAGGGTTAATACATGGTAATTTCTCTGCTGCTCTACTTAACCAGGAAAGTTATGCATAAAAAGGGGATATACGCGAGGCAAATTTCAATGAAAAAATAAATCTAATGCAGGAGTTTAAGGCTCTCTGCATTTTCCTATTTTGTTAGCTGGTAGCATCCAGTAACACAACATCAAAATAGTTAAAAATTGGAAGTATCAATGTTTGAACCAGTTCAGAAGTAATACGGCCTGGTGAATCTTAAGGGGATGAAGTTATGAATGAACTTTCCAGCATACATTAGTGATATGCTCATCCTCGTTTAAAATTTCATTTATAGTGACTCCAAGGCTTTTTACTGGTTTACAGAATGGGATAGCAACGCCATTTAGTTGAATGACTGGAAGTTGTAGACTGTGTAAATGGGCAAGCAGTTTTCTCTGCCCTAGTACGATAGCTTGTGTTTTCGTTGGGTTGATGAAGAGAGAATTCTCAGCTGCATAACAGCTGATGTGCTCTAAGTGTCGTTCATATTTTCAATAGCTGCATTTATGTCGTTCACTTTTGTGTGACAGTAAATTTGAAGGTCGTCGGCATAGAGATGGTAGTTGCAGTTTTCCAACTTAGAAGAGATGTCATTCAAATACACTGATTGACAGAGCAAATGCAACACCAAGAAGGAGTGGTTCGAAAGGGATGAAAGTTGGGGAAAAAACAGAGACGGCACGGACGAATAATTGATGTTTATTTCAAACCGATATGCAGATTACACAATGCGCACGGCATCGACTCAGTAGGATGTAGGACCACCACGAGCGGCGATGCACGCAGAAACACGTCGAGGTACAGAGTCAATAAGAGTGCGGATGGTGTCCTGAGGGATGGTTCTCCATTCTCTGTCAACCATTTGCCATAGTTGGTCGTCCGTACGAGGCTGGGGCGGAGTTTGCAAACTGCGTCCAATGAGATCCCACACGTGTTCGATTGGTGAGAGATCCGGAGAGTACGCTGGCCACGGAAGCATCTGTACACCTCGTAGAGCCTGTTGGGAGATGCGAGCAGTGTGTGGGCGGGCATTATCCTACTGAAACAGAGCATTGGGTAGCCCCTGAAGGTACGGGAGTGCCACCGGCCGCAGCACATGCTGCACGTAGCGGTGGGGATTTAACGTGCCTTGAATACGCACTAGAGGTGACGTGGAATCATACGCAATAGCGCCCCAAACCATGATGCCGCGTTGTCTAGCGGTAGGGCGCTCCACAGTTACTGCCGGATTTGACCTTTCTCCACGCCGACGCCACACTCGTCTGCGGTGACTATCACTGACAGAACAGAAGCGTGACTCATCGGAGAACACGACGTTCCGCCATTCCCTCATCCAAGTCGCTCTAGCCCGGCACCATGCCAGGCGTGCACGTCTATGCTGTGGAGTCAATGGTAGTCTTCTGAGCGGACGCCGGGAGTGCAGGCCTCCTTCAACCAATCGACGGGAAATTGTTCTGGTCGATATTGGAACAGCCAGGGTGTCTTGCACATGCTGAAGAATGGCGGTTGACGTGGCGTGCGGGGCTGCCACCGCTTGGCGGCGGATGCGCCGATCCTCGCGTGCTGACGTCACTCGGGCTGCGCCTGGACCCCTCGCACGTGCCACATGTCCCTGCGCCAACCATCTTCGCCACAGGCGCTGCACCGTGGACACATCCCTATGGGTATCGGCTGCGATTTGACGAAGCGACCAACCTGCCCTTCTCAGCCCGATCACCATACCCCTCGTAAAGTCGTCTGTCTGCTGGAAATGCCTCCGTTGACGGCGGCCTGGCATTCTTAGCTATACACGTGTCCTGTGGCACACGACAACACGTTCTACAATGACTGTCGGCTGAGAAATCACGGTACGAAGTGGGCCATTCGCCAACGCCGTGTCCCATTTATCGTTCGCTACGTGCGCAGCACAGCGGCGCATTTCACATCATGAGCATACCTCAGTGACGTCAGTCTACCCTGCAATTGGCATAAAGTTCTGACCACTCCTTCTTGGTGTTGCATTTGCTCTGTCAGTCAGTGTATAAAATAAATAACAGGGATCCGAGTATAGAACCTTGTGGCACACCATTAACTTTGTACTTCCACTCCGTTCTCTTACCATTCACGACAACACACTGTCGTCGGTTATGGAGGTAGGAAGTAAACAAATTGAGAGCAGCATGGCTAAGATGGAAGGTATGCAATTTCGCTATTAACATGTCCGTACTGATAGTGTCAAAAACACTGCTGAAGTCTAGGAGAATGAGCACTGTCACTTTATGTTCATCCGTTTCTTATGTCATCCGTAATTTTTAGAAGAGCAGTAGATGTACTATGTCCTTTTTTAAATCCAGACTTCAAGTGATCAAGTAACGAATGGTGTGTCAAATACTGGAGCAGTTGTTCATGCATGAGTTTTTTTAAGACCTTCGAAAGTGGAGAAAGTATACAGATAGGCAGACAGTC
The DNA here is from genome assembly GCF_040414725.1 of Anabrus simplex. Taxonomy (NCBI): domain Eukaryota; kingdom Metazoa; phylum Arthropoda; class Insecta; order Orthoptera; family Tettigoniidae; genus Anabrus; species Anabrus simplex. The sequence continues at coordinate 143,420,561 of NC_090270.1, read as the reverse complement.
AGATGGATGATTTGCGGGAGATTTTTTGGTACTGAGAAAATTAAAGCATCCTTCCAAACAGTTGGGATGTAGCCTTCCGAAAGACATGAGTTACATATTTGGGTGAAAATTGGCAATAATACATCTATGAAGGTAACGACGAAGGATATCGGGATGTCGTCCACTCCGATTGCTTGTTATTTGATTGATGTTAGTTTTCTCCTTACATAATTTTCATTTACTTTACGAAATTTGAACAAAGGCCGTTGTGGTAATGGGGTATATTGAAGAGAATGTATTGTTGTCTGAACAATATGAGGGTGGGTACTAACTATTTCTCTAATAGAGTGGGCATTTAATTCATCTGGATTTATGTCATGCGTATTGGAGTGTAGTTTGCCTCCCAATACCTACGGATCTGATTTGTTGCCAGGTACTTTTCGTGTTCAAGTTACTGGCTAATTGTTGGAAGTATGCAATTTTTTTGTTTATGATTATTTGTTTAACTCCATTTCTAAGCACACGGTACTTTATAAAATCTTCAGTTAAAAATGTCTGCTTGTAACAACCGTGTAGTGAATCACGTTCAGCCATTGCGGACTTAATGTCATTTGATAACCATGGAGCAGCTTTGCGAGTCACCGTAGCAGTACGTTTAGGTACGTATTTGTTATACAATCCCAACAATAATGTGTTAAACCTATTTACTTTTCCGTCATTGTCAGTCAAGTGCAGTATTTCGTCCCATGGGCAGAAAATAGCGTTTTGTATTAATTGTTGAGGTGACGTTTTAATTTATCTGGTGTTCTGCAATATATCTCCACAATAGAAATCAAATAACATTTCACTCGCCTCTGTGGAAACATCTACACGCCAAGCTACACCGCGCGGTAAGTGACTTTCGACTGCCAAAAATATCCCTCAAATTTGCGGCCATATTGTGATGCAAAATGCAAACTCGTGTTCTCATCCCGAGGTGGTGCAGCTCTTTTGAGTCACACCCCCATTGGAGGTAAGCTGCATGTACCCTTTAAACCACATACCAGCCCTACTGCCATTCTTAAATTTCTGGCAGTACCGGGAATCGAACCCGGGCCCACGAGGACGGCAGCTAATAACACTAACCGTTACGCTGCGGAGACGGACAAATTGTGATGGCGTATGTGCAGTAAGTCAGCTATTGTGGTCACGTCTTGAGCATTGATCTTTCTAATTTAAAATACAGTGAAAGACCGGTTAAACGCGGTCCGATTCACCATGGATTCCGACTGAACGCGGTACAAAGTATGTCTCCGAAAAAAATCATTAAAATGATTACGTTCTTAACGTGGTAACAAACTGCAGAGATGTATTCTGCATAAAAATCTATAACTGATACCCACTCCGTGCTAAACACAACTTCAAGGGATGACTGGATAGGATTTCAGAAACTGCGTGCCTGTCTATTCACAAAAACAACGAGACGTGAACAATTGGCCAAGCTTTTGTGTACAGAGGGGAAAGTTAAGATTACCTTCCGCTATCCCCCTCAACAACTTGTTTGCCTGCAGCGCGCTTACAAAACAAGTGACGGTATTGGATTTTAGCATTTGTCAGATTGTCTTCTAGCTAACTCTGGAGTTCGGTGCAGGTGACGTGATGTCACAAATAAAGGAAAGCGTACTCTGTGAACGATAAACTGAAAATAATCAGAATATTAAAATTAACTAGAGGACTCGTGCTGCTCCGCAACAATCGTTATAAATAGGTCTGATAACTCGTCTTGGTGTGCCTATTGCAGTTATATTGTTTTGCCTCCAATTTTAATGGTTTTATGAACGTTTAATAAGAAGCGTCTTATAATATGCCACAGTTCGTAGTCAGAATTCAAATCAAAATCAAAAGTCAAATCAAAAGACCTGAATCTGGTGAGCCGAACTTGTCCTCGGACACTCCCGGCACTAAAAGCCATACGCCATTTCATTTTTTCACCAAAATCGTTACTGCTCGGCTTACTTTAGTCATAGATGAATTTGTCTACACATAAACCTTTCTCGAGAAATGCTTAATAGAATTATGAAAGCCCAATCAAAATCCATCCAGTGGTTCTTGAGATTAGCCTTATCACACAGACAGACAGACAGACAGACTGGATTGATGGAGACTTTATTTTACCCCAAGTAGAGATAAACTCTATAATACGTTTCGAGAGCTACAATATCGTTTAGTATTTCATGAAAATTGCACATCGATTTTTCGCTTGTGACCTCCCCAACCCCAATTTGTCAGGATATGTCTGACAATCGCCTAGTCGTCCACACAGGTTTGTGGGGAAATATGATTTGATAATCACACTGTCTTATCTCTAAACAGGCGGAGCGACACGCATCACGCATCGGTGAACATGTAGGGCCTAGTTGAAAGGTGCTGGCTTCGAATCCTGCCACCAGCAGCCATGAAGATAATTTTCCATGGTTTTCTATTTGCACATAAGGTAAATGCTGGAGCAGTTCCTGAGTTAAATCAACGGTCGCTATATTCCCAATCCTATCCCTCTCCCATCCTTGCACTTCCGAAAATAGGAAGATATATCTGACCGTTAACCATTATCTATTTACGTGCACTGTCCCACGGACCACATTTCATAAAAGAATAATATGGTATGTTTATGACGTGTTAAAAATGTATTCCCTAGATATTGAACAAACAAGAAATTTAAAAGATAACGAATGTTCAGAAATGATTTACACACCTTCCATATCTCTGGAAAAGTAGCAGTTTGACAGACGTGCTCAGTGTTTGCGGGAAGGCATACTATAGAGCCAACTGTGGGCACCAGGTGACGTTAGTACTGCACACAGATAGAACAGTGCTGCGTCATTCGTGCCGGTCTGCAGATATATTTCTGGGCAATGCTCGGATGAAATGGAAGCAGACATCATGGGCATCTGCATGGTCTCTTAAAACCGGCCAAATGCCACACGGCCGGTTGAGTTTCGAATTGATAGCTTGTGTCATGATTCAAATATAGATATTGGTGGTTGTTTTGAACAAACTTTTAGCGAGGTACCTCCGTGGTTAGTTCCACGACCGAAAATACGTCTAGATCTACTCCGTGGACCAAAGGTGAACACGGATTCTTCCGTTTATTGGAGGTATTTTCAGGACTTCGTTCACCAATGTCCGGCCGCGAGTCATATCTTCACGGATGGTTCTAAAATCGGAGAAAATGTTGGTTGCTCTTTCGTCACCGATTATATGAGCACGAAGATCTCGCTTCGTAGTGTATGTAGCGTGTATACTGCGGAGCTTTACGCCATCTGAGAAGCTCTGCAGTTTGCACTGGGTGACGAAAGAAGCCACTCTCATATGTGTACAGACTCGTTAAGCTCTCTGCAGTCTATTGAAACTTGTTTTGTCGCAACACCCGCTGGTGCAGCAGATTCATGACCTTCCAGCCAGGTTAAGTGATAATGGCACCAGAATCACTTTCGCGTTACTTCCAAGCCACATTGTGATTGCGGGAAACGAACTTGCGGATGAATCTGAAAAGGAAGTGGTACTTTTACCTCCAAGACCCGTCAATGTACCTCCTAAGATATTTATTCTCAGCTACGTCGAATCATCATGGCCTCCTGCGAATCGGAGTGACCAGCTATCCGAACTCCCAATAAGCTGAGAGCAATTAAGAAGACAACTACCGTGTGGCGGTCCCCTTTCCGGCCTTTACGGAGAGAGGCCATAGTATTGTACAGGCTGAGGATAGGTCATGGACGATCTACGCACTCTTATCTCCTAAAGAGAGAAGACCCCCAGTGTGTTCTTGTGGTGCCGACTTCACCGTGGCCCACATCACCACAGAGTGTGCCGATCTGTCTGGCCTAAGACAGAGCCTTGGCCTGTAGGGAACACTCGAACGCATACTAGCCGATGACGCCACTACTACTGATCTCGTCATCCACTTTATGTGCAAAAGTTGATTAATCAAGCGTATGTAAATTACAAGTGTACTGTTACTCAGGGAACACACGTCCCCTTTTGATTCGTTAGTAATTCTTCAGCCTAATTCAATATTATTTTTTAATTTTGTACTGCGTACCCAAATTCTTTCCTTGAATATTTATTTTATTTTATTTTATTTTGAATTTCTTTTACATTAATTTGTCCAGAGAGGATGGTTACCTAACTGTACTTCCTCTTAAAACAAAAATCACCACCACCACCATCTGGAGGGGAAGGGTAGTTGCTTCTTACATCAACCTGCGATTTGGAGCTACATGTTTGGAAGCAGCAGAATATCACATGATAGTGGCGATAAGCCACCACGTGGCAGTCGGCAGACAATTACCAACTGCAACCTGGCTGCTCTAGGGTACAGCGCGTTGTCTCGTTCGCCATACACGCTGGATCTTGCCGCTAGCGATTACGCAATGAAAGCAAGATAAGAAGTTCACCTCTAATGACAAGAACCAGGTAGTTGTCCAACAGAGGTGCCAGAATACCCTGCCAGAATGGTTTGCTTTGCAAATACGAAAACTGCCGAAACGACGATTGAGATGTATACACAATGGTGGAGAATACGTTTAATAGGAGGGAAATTTGAAAATTCCTTGCCCCTATTTCATTCAGCCAAAATATTAGTGTGATTAATTAACCTAGATATACATTCCATGCAACAGATCAGGCTTGGACGAGCCCAACATTAACTCTGCTGGACCGCGGCACGACCCGGCTGTCTGTCGACGAAGATGACTGATATGCTCAACATGTCTACACCGTATGAGACGGTGTGGGGGATGGAGACCCATCGGGGTCCATAGGAAACTGTTAGAAGTGTATGGTGCTGATGGTCGAGAACACCTTTATGAAACCGAGCGGTCGGGGCGGCCTCGCACCTAGCTCACATCATCGCGTGTTTGGTTTGCTGAAGAAGGTCCCGGTGAGCCAGAGGTTCATTTCCAACAATACCGATAAGACAGTTGTCCTGTGGAGGTTCCGCGCTCAACCGACCGAATTCTACAACAGCGGGAGATCCAAACAAGTGGTGCGATGGCCTGACGGTGGTGGTGACTGTGTGGACAGATAGCCGAAGGTACTTAGAACTCTGCCTGTATTTGACTTTCCTGTATGTTTATTATTGTGGCTGAAAAAATAGGGGCAAAGAATGTTCAATTTTCCATGGTATAATCTTATTTGCTTCGTTTCAATAATTCTTCCTTTTAAAGAAAAGCATTTAATGTCAATAATTTATGAACGCCACAAGTATATTTGGTCCCAAAATAATGTTAATATGAAGACAAAAAAATGTCATGGACATCGAAAAATATAAGGTGTTCCCTGTTTAATTGTTGAGAAAGAGTTGAACGGGGCTTTGTTGGGGTCACGGGCGTAACTAAAATACCTACCGCCTGATAAGTATTGCCGAAATAAATTCTTGTTCCTGACTGTTCTCCCAATTTCATGGCATCAGTACGTACATGTTTGACGCAGTTTTATAGGCGGATGCCGTTTCTAATGAAAAGCCTACTGCAAGTTTGTTTCGTAATTTTGTCGATATTAAAATCAATCAAACAATCACCATTGACTTGCGTTTACGGCAGTCGCCCAGGTGGCTGATTCTCTGTCTATTGTTTGCTTACTCTTTTCTTAAATAATTTCAAAGAATTTGGAAATTTATCAAACATCTCCCTTGGTAAATTATTCTAGTCCCTAACTCCTCTTCCTATAAACAAATATTTGCCCCTATTTGTCCTCTTGAATTCCAACATTATATCCATATCTTGATCTTTCCTACGCTAAGAAAAGTCACTCAAACGTATTCCTATTTTCACAGTAGGCAAATGCTGCGGCTGTAACTTAATTACTGCCACGCCGCTTCCTTCCCACTCCTAGTCCTTTTCTGTGCCATTGTTGCCATAAGACCTTTATGTGTCGGTGTGACGTTAAGCCGATTCTAAAAATAGTATTAAAAACAATTCAGTAACTATGTATTACTAGTCCGGCTCCATGGCTAAATGGTTACCGTGCTGGACTTTGGTCTGGACTTTCTCCACTGACAGTTCTGAACATACCGCTTAGTTGAGCAGCTAGGCTCCTTACTCCCAAGTCTTCCCAGCCCCAAGTTTGCAACATTTTCGTAAAACTCTTTGGTAGGAAATCACCCCAATGGTATTAAATTTGCAAGGCTTGCGCCGCCGTCTCTTTCAAATACTATGGGTGTTGAAAATTTCTAATGACGAAGTCCTTCATCAAATGAAGCAAAAAGAACTATGATATATCTAAGCAAAAACTCAATATCTAGGGCACATTGTGAGAGGTGAGAGGTACCAGCTGTTACTGCTTATAATCGAGTAGAAAATACAAGGGAAAAGGTCTGTTAGGTGGCCGAGCTGAAGGACTTTCGAAGATAGCACAACTGCACGTCAGAAGAAGCTTTCCATACTGCAACATCACATTTGGAGAAGGCTACATGGAACGTCAACCTCTATTATGAGAAGGCGTCTTAGGTAGAAAAGGAAGACCGAACATGAAGCATGCGGTGTGGCTCATGTAGCTATTAGCTTGCATTCGGGAGATAATGAGGTCGAATCCCACTGTCTACAACCGTGAAAAAGGTTTACCGTGTTTTCCCATGTTCACACCAGGGAAATGATGGGACAGTATATTTATGAAGGACACGGCCTCTTCCTCTCCACTCCCATCCTTTTCCTTCCCCATCGTCGTCAAAAGACCTGTGTGTGTCGGTTCGACGTAAAGAAAATTGTAAGAAAAAGAAGGAAAAGAGAATCTTTCATTTTTCAAGTACTTCATTGTCCTTCATTTTCGCCCCCTTGCCGGTACGAAGCACATAATAAACCCACGGTATCCCCGGTCTCTTGTAAGGGGTGACTAAAATAGGGACTCATAGGGACTATCAGCTTGGGAGAGTGAGTTGGCACCAGGAGTCAGGATTTCTTTCTCCTTACCTTCACCAGACTCCTCATTTTAACGTTCCTATCCGATCTCCCTCGGCCAATTCTGGTTCTCTTCCGACTTCCACAGTATTAGGTCGAGGTAGTATTTTATTTTCACGTCCATCGTGGCCTTTATATTTCTTTTATAGATACCTTCATTCATCGAAGAAATTGATCTCTCCCAATATTACCTTCGACCTTGTTAGGAGAGGATTGCTGCCCATTTGTAAATTCGTCATAAAATAATCACCAACATTATTTATTTCAAGAGCGTGAATGGTAGGTTCAATAATCATTGTTAGATGCCTCTCGAAAGTAGGCCGTGAAAGATCTTTGGTCTACTTGAGCCGCTATTTGTGTGAACATTTTGCAGTCTAGAATTAGCAGTCCGTTATCCAGGATAAACAACCTTGGTGAATGCTGTAGAACATGTAACACGAATGCCCTTCTTTGTTTCTCTCCCTCCAGTGGTTTAACGTCGCACTGACACACCGAAGGGTTTCGGCAACGTAAGGATTTGAAAGGGCTAGGACTGGGAAGGTAGCGGCTGTGGCCTTATTAAAGTACATCCACAATATTTGCCGCACTCTCTGCACCGGACGCTTTATGTGTAACTCTGATTTACGAATTTGTTGAGAGTGTTTTTTTTCTCTTCCTGTAAGTATTTTACTTTGTCACCTTTTCTGTAAACCACCATATCTCAGCACTTGTATGTATTTTACTGCTGTTCTATTTTTTGTGTGTCAGTACATTTCTTTAAATTATGGAGTAAGCGACCGTGCGGTTAGCGACGCGCATTCGGGAGATAGTGAGTTCGAACCTCACTGTCCGCAGCCCTGAAGATGGTTCTCCGTCGTTTCCTATTTTCACAGGAGGCAAATGCTGGGGCTGCAACTTAATTAATGCCACGCCGCTTCCTTCCCACTCCTAGTCCTTTCCTGTGCCATTGTTGCCATAAGACCTTTATGTGTCGGTGTGACGTTAAGCCGATTCTAAAAATAATTTTTAAAAAACAATTCACTAACTATGTATTACTAGTCCGGCTCCATGGCTAAATGGTTACCGTGCTGGGGATCCGGATTCGATTCCTGTCATTGGCATTTCGCTGATACAGATGGGTAAAAGGACATGGTTTTCGCTCTGGGACTTTCATATACTCACTCTCAATAAAAGAAAAGGAACAGAATAATAATAATGGTATTGGTTTTACGTCCCACTAACTACTTTTAAGGTTGTCAGAGACGCCGAGGTGCCGGAATTGAGTCTCGCAGTTATTTTACGTGCCGGTAAATGTACCGACAAGAGGCTGTCGTATTTGAGCACCTTCAAATATCACCGCACTGACCCAGGATCGAACCTGCAGTACTGGGGTCAAAAGGCCAGCGCCTCAACCGTCTGAGCCAGTCATCCCGGCAAAAGAAACAGACTCTCAGGTCGCCTGTCAGGTGTCAACACGACAGACCTTCATCAGGCCTCTTCGGAGGGCACATGATATTATTATTATTATTATTATTATTATTATTATTATTATTATTATTATTATTATTGACTTCATACGATAAATAAAAACAACCACTATCAGGTTAGAACATTTGGAATGACGTACATTTGTGTGGATGAAAAGAATAATGAAAATTCTTAATTATTGCAAATTTTTTGTTCCAAAATTTAATCTGGTGTTTCCATAATGTTTCCAGAAAATATTTGTATATTGTGAGCAGTAGGGAGATATGAATGAGGGGACAAGTGTGTCGTTTAGGAAGAGGGAGTGACTGTCGCTACCCCTAGGCAGGGCAGGCTGATAAAAACGGAGCGCGTCGAATGCCCTCGCTGGCTTATTTAGTCCGGCGCGGCGTGCGTTAGGGCGTGTTCTGTTGATAGCGGTGCACGCAGCAGCATTAATCTTCTATTGCTGGCATGACTAATTTAATGCAAGATAAATGCGCGTGAAAAGGAGGCTTGCGACCGGCACCGTGACAATAGCTCTTGTCGCTACAGTTCTCTCAACCGAGCAGCCAAGGCTGTAACCCTGACATTACGCATAATTCTTCAGAAATGTTTTTCTTCATACAAGAGAGCTGAAAAGATGTACGGCCCTTCCGGATTCATTTCTATTTAGAAGCATTTGTCTAATGAGAGTCAACTCCCCTCCTTGGGGGAGGGAAGGGGTAGAATTTTCTGACACCTTGTGAACTTGAGATGCAGATGACAGCGGTACAGCCGATTTTTTTTTTTTTTTTTTTTTTGCTAGTTGCTTTACGTCGCACCGACACAGATAGGTCTTATGGCGACGATGGGACAGGGAAGGGCTGGGAGTGGGAAGGAAGCGGCCGTGGACTTAATTAAGGTACAGCCCCAGCATTTGCCTGGTGTTAAATTGGGAAACCACGGAAAAACCATCTTCAGGGCTGCCGACAGTGGGGTTCGAACCTACTATCTCCCGAATACTGGATACTGGCCGCACTTAAGCGACTGCAGCTCTCGAGCTCGGTACAGCCGAGTTTGGTATTGCTTCCTCTTCGTAATGAGTTATGACAAAATTGTTAGACCGGTGAGTGTAGTGATTATTGAAGAGGAAGTACTCCTGGACACCCATCTCCTCTTAACTCTACCTGGAAGTGGAAAATGAAGAGGTCCGATGAGAGTATCGCCATTAGAATTTGAAGGGCCACGTAGGCCGTATTACTTTATGAACGACTCGCTAGGTCACCGCCGGGGTGGGAAAGGAATAAGAGTTGATTAAAGGAGGTCAAATCCACCTCCTTTTGTAAAACTTATTCTATTCTATTCTGACATAGGTCTATGTTATAGTTCGTTTTAGGCCTAAGTATCGTTCTTTTTCGATTATGTCGTTGACATTCTGGCTCAGTGTCTTCGTCTTCACGCCTCGGAGACCCACGTTCGCTTCTTGGCCGGGCCGTGGAATTTTAATCGTAAATGTTTAGTCCTTATGTCAAGGTTTGGGTATTAGTTCTGCCTCTTATATTTCTGCAACACTCTCAGCACTATCCTCCATCACAATAAAATGCAAATTCTCATGTACGCCAGACGCAGCCCACCTTTATCGGAGCCTCTGCCTTACAAGGGCTGCATCCTGCAGACACACCCTCAAAAAATATTAATATTATTATCTGTATATTAAAAAGTTTACTAAAAACAGCTTTCTCCAGTCCGTCCGGCCGTTCTACTGGACTGATTTACTTCATTCTTTTCTTTATCCTCCCTGGAATTACCTGCCGGTGAATAGTCAGACATTTACAGTCCAGTCAACTTTGAGTAATCCTAAAATCAAATCACTAAATGACCACACTAATAATTGCAGGCGAAGGCATTACATTCTGTACTTAGCGTTGTGCTAAGCGATTAATACTTTCATTAATATTCTAATATGTGATTTTCATGCTTAGTAATGTGATTGCGTGCAGCAATGTTTGATTACTACTTGTCAAGCCAGAGAGTATACACTTCGTGTAGTCATGGAAGAATAATATTATCTGCTGGATACTCTGATTCTATGACTTTTCCCAGCTTCTAAATATACTCAACAGATGGCAGAACGTTCCTAACGTTCCTAAGAGTAAACAGTCGACGTACTCACAGACGGTAAGGAATGTTGTCGACTAGCGCAGGGACAACTTACCCGAACTAGTATTCAACCACAGCCAATTGTATGTTGCACTATCTCGGACAAGATCGTTTGGAAATGTTAAGATCCAGATATACCCGAAAGGTCGACACACAGTGAATATTGTATGGAAAGAACTCCTTTGATCTTCATGAGCTATAACTGCTTACAGCTAAATCATTCAGCCGCTAATTGTCCTAACGAGACCCGTTGTAACAGATGCGGGGACCACCATCACGACTCCGTCTGCCCAGTCCCACGTGACCAACCTAAATATGCCAATTACCGAGCTCGATAGCTGCAGTCGCTTAAGTGCGGCCAGTATCCAGTATTCGGGAGATAGTAGGTTCGAACCCCACTGTCGGCAGCCCTGAAAATGGTTTTCCGTGGTTTCCCATTTTCACACCAGGCAAATGCTGGGGCTGTACTTTAATTAAGGCCACGGCCGCCTCCTTCCCACTCCTAGCCCCTTCCTGTCCTATCGTCGCCATAAGACCTATCTGTGTCGGTGCGACGTAAAGCAAGTAGCAAAAAAAAAAAAAAAAAAAAAAATGCCAATTGCCTGGTAAAACACGCAGCTTCCAATCCCGGCTGCCCATTCTTAAAAAAAAAGCCGTCAAAGCTCATTACAATGGTAACATGCACCTTCAACCTCAACCATCAAAGTCAAAAATTCCGTCTCTCCTAAACTTAAATCAAAATACCAGTCACGCAATACACTTGCAACCTCTTCTCAGGACAGAGCTTCTCAAATGTCTCCTTTCCGTCCTAACAAGCCAAAACTAGGTCATGTATCCCGAAAATCCAAGCCCCATCCCAACCCAGAAACACTGTATGCCCCAACAGCAACAATGCTTCCAGAAAATCTCCTCTAGACACTAAGCCAGCTAGATAGATGGCAAGTACCTCCTAAAATTTCGGTATTCTTACAACCCCTTGCCCACGAATTATGGTCCAACAAATCGCCACCACCACATTTCACAAATCGCCACCACCATATTTCAACACCTCTACATTTGCAATCATTCCTACCTCTCCTGAAATACTCGAATTATTGCAGCAAGAATCATGTAGCATAGCAACAACGTTGAAACCCCGGGGGCACACGGGGAGTCGCGTACGAGTTCGGATTGGATTGGGAAAAACTATACATTACGAATGAACCAATTATTATGCACCGGTGTTCAAAATGATCGTAAAACTATTGAAGAGGGCAGGCAAAACAATATGACGGACAGCTTTATGAACACCAGTTATCTAACATAACGAATGCTGCGAAGCAGCACGGGTCAACTATTTATTATTATTGTCATTGTTATTAAAAATAGCCCGACCGGGCGAGTTGGCCGTGCGCGTAGAGGCGCGCGCCTGAGAGCTTGCATCCGGGAGATAGTAGGTTCGAATCCCACTATCGACAGCCCTGAAGATGGTTTTCCGTGTTTTCTCATTTTCACACCAGGCAAATGCTGGGGCTGTACCTTAATTAAGGCCACGGCCGCTTCCTTCCAACTCCTAGGCCTTTCCTATCCCATCGTCGCCATAAGACCTGTCTGTGTCGGTGCGACGTAAAGCCCCTAGCAAAAAAAAAAAAAAAGAGCCCGTCGAAATCGATAGGTGGGTTTTTGAAAAACGTTGTATAAATGAACACCATATGTATAATGACCGAAATAATACATAATAGCTGATTTTCAGTAAATATAATGCAAATGTATTCAATGTTATTTTAAAGCACTTATTTACAGTACATTGGTATACAAACTGTGACAATAAAGTTCGGTGAATAGTCCTGTACTATCAACATAGATGAAGTCCGACTCGTTGGCTGAACGGTCAGCGTACTGGCCTTCGGTTCAGAGGGTCCCGGGTTCGATTCCCGGCCGGGTCGGCGATTTTAACCTTAATTGGTTAATTCCAATGGCACGGGGGCTGGGTGTATGTGTTGTCTTCATCATCATCATCATCACCACGACGCGCAGGTCGCCTACGGGAGTCAAATAGAAAGACCTGCACATGGCGAGCCGAACCCGTCCTGGGATATCCCGGCACTAAAAGCCATACGACATTTAATTTGAACAATACACGACAGTGACCTTACTGTCCTTCGAAATAGTCCCCTCCCAGAACTATGCACTGCTGAGATCGGCGATACATGTACCGGAAATGTTGCAAGGTTTCCTTTGGGATGGTGTTCAAAACGTCGTTCTGTCAGGTAAAACTTCCTCGTGGATAATGTCTTGACTATCGAAAAAAGTGATGAGCATCGTTTTGATTCGTGACTTTTCGGCTCTGACCTTTTTCCGACGAGTGGATCCCGGAGAACGCCATTCCATGCTTTGCCGTTTCGTTTCAGGGTCGTACCTGAGACTCCAGGCTTCATCCTCAGTGACGATACAGTTGGTGTCGCATCCGCCGTTTCGACAAAATCCTGTAAGCCTCTAAACGTGTCTGCTTCTAATCGTCAGTCAAGTGATGTGGCACAAGACCAGAACACGTTTTACTCTTCCCTAATTTCTGGGTAACGATTTGTCGCACGGATTCACGGTTAATATGCAGTTCATCCGCTATCATGCGCACAGTTAATGGCCGATCGTTCGTGATTAATGTCCTCACCTTCTTCCTGGAATTAGGCTTCTTGAACCTAACCTTTGTCATTAACGATTTCAGTTCTGCACAGTGGCAGACGTATTTCGAACAATAAGAGGGAAACATAAATTTATTAATTATTTATTAATAGCTGTTTTAAAAGTGGAAGGAGGCTATGTGGCAGTACGCCATTTAATTCCAAATTCTTTAAAAATTATCTTGGAAACTAAAGGAGTAATTTTTGTCTTTTACTATCGAATTGTTTAATTTGACGAATGTTTCTGGTGTTCCAGTTGAAATGTGAAATGTCGTATGGCTTTTAGTGCCGGGATATCCTCGCCAGGTGCAGGTCTTTCTATTTGACAACCGTAGGCGACCTGCGCGTCGTGATGAGGATGAAATGATGATGAAGACAACACATACACCCAGCCCCCGTGCCATTGGAATTAACCAATTAAGGTTAAAATCCCCGACCCGGCCGGGAATCGAACCCGGGACCCTCTGAACCGAAGGCCAGTACGCTGACCGTTCAGCCAACGAGTCGGACGGTGTTCCAGTTATTAGATCTGTACCTTAAGCATTAATTTCATAGAAGTTCCAATTTGGGGGGCATGAATAGCAATTTAGAGCAACTCAATACATCACTCGAATGTCCTGTTCCTTGGCTGAGTGGTCAGCGTAGGCACATTCAGTTCATAGGGCTCCGAGTTCGATTCCCCGTCGGAGATTTTAATCTTCAGTGGTTAATTCACCTGGTTCGAGAACTAGGAGTTCTGTCCCTAACATCTCTGCAACTCAAAAAGCACACACATACTACAATAACACGCAATTTCCAATACACGGCAGATTTCTTACAAAGCCTGCGCCAGGCTTGCAATAGCCACACGAAATTATTATTATTATTATTATTATTATTATTATTATTATTATTATTATTATTATTATTATAAATATCGAAACCTTTTCCTTTTTCTAGTCGTATTAGTATTCAGAAAATATTATTCTATTTCATCTTAAAAATGTAAATACCACCCGTACCACCCTTATGTTCCCGAAAGAATAATGTCTGTAAGAACTATGGAGTTCGTTTTAATATATTTGAAGGACTGTCTCTTTCTTTCTCTGAGACCTGCATTCTTTGAACGTTAGGATCTCCCTGCTTCTTTAAAACAATTGCCACCGTCACGTACACACAACCGTACAAGAAATGGCAGTCGCAGAAGAGTTCATTCTTTCCAAACCTTCTTGTTTGAAATAGGATGAACATATTCTGCAGGTGGTAGGATTCCAAGTATCATATTTTCGGTCGCTGCTGTCCACAGTTTACGAATATCCTCGCGTTTCGAGAATATATAAAATTAAATATTACTTTGCCGGTAATTTTTTTTCTGTGGTTAAGTGTACGTTTACCAGGGTCCTGCTTGGTGTCTTTCTTTTCCATGGCCCCCTAGATGTCTCAACTTGTGCAGGTGTTGTGACCAAAGGGTCCTTATCTAAGTATGACGGTGCTTCCGCTTACCAAGCTCCTCTCTCCTTTCCAACCTCCCTGGGACACTCCTTTTCTCGTCGGTTTGAGGGAACTAGGGAGTCTTGAAGTTTCACGTCCTTCGTGTCCTTTCCCTTCCTTAGGCCGATACCTTCATTCTTCGATAGATAGCTCCGCTTTCTGATATGGTTTGTGTTAGAGGAGTTGATGTTCTTATTTTCCTTTAAAATACAATAACGGCCAGCATCACTTCTGTATGTTTACATTTCATGACTTGAGACTGCCTTCCGTGGTTTCCTACTTCACACTAGGCAAATGCTGGGACTCTACCTTAATTAAGGACACGGCCGCTTCCTTCTCACTCCTAGCCCTTTCCTGTCCCATCGACACCGTAAAACCGGTGCAACGTGAAGCAATTTGTAAATGAAAATTGAGAATGTCCTCCTTTACTTCAAGTCTTGTTCACTTCCGATATGAACTCATTCTGTTTTTAGAATATTGAGAGTCTTTCACTCCTCATGATTCTTCTCTTTTCTTATCGATACCTTCGCTGTACGATCGGTCAGAATTGTCTTCATTCCTCCTTAAGAAGAGGCTGAGAATCTCGCTTTAGTCTCCTTAAGAATACCTTGACTACACGTTTTGAAGGATTAGCTGAAAATTCTAAGGTATATAATACATTACGCGAGATGTCTTATGTTTCATGATTAGTGTAGTGGATGTACAGTATTCTGGTTACGTCACCATCTCATCCATCACGTAGCCTGTGAGCTGCCCCACGTCTTAACAGAGCAGTTAAATGCATGAGCCCGATCAATCATAGCCCCAATTACTATTCATTCATCATAAATAGAACACAATGGAGAGTCATCTTTTGTATTCTAAACTAAACTAATAACAGTAGCGTGGCGGCTGGCACTGCCCGGCCCTTCTTACCTTCACTTCCAAGTGTTGACTTGGTCAGCCGCTGAATAAACATGAGAGCTTATTGCGAGTGAGAAGGACATAACATCTATTCCAGTCAGAACTTGTGCATTACTTGCCAGGTTCGTCTACTTCATCTTTAGTATTCGTCCTCTTTTGTTCTGCATTTGTTGTCTTACGACCTCAACAGTGCCAGGTTTTGAGGCCAATTCCCACCACAACGGAAGCTTTTAATTATCATAGCCTTCATGGTTCTAGCATTTCTTTCAATATTATTTCCCTTACTCGAGGAACCCCTTATTTTCACATTTTTTTTAGTGTTAGACTTTAGGTCACACCGACACAGATAGGTCTTATGGCGACGATGGGATAGGAAAGGGCTAGGAATGGGAAGAAAGGGGCCGTGGATTTAATTAAGGTGCAGCCCCAGCATTTGCCTGGTGTGAAAATGGGAAACCAAACTATCTTCAGGGATGCCAACAGCGGGGTTTGAACCCTCTGAATCCCTTATTTAGCCCCTTCAAACATAAGTCGCAAATACATAGAGTAATATCGCTTTTAAGGGCCCATCCTTTCCTTTGCAGAATGCTTCATTCTAATATTTTCTCCCTTGGTGGGCGACATAGAACATGCGTTCGGAAACAAAAGTTTACAAACCCCTTTTTACTCCATAATTTTTTAGACAACCCTTGCTGCATGTTGATTGTTTTCTTTTGCACTTGTGACGTCCTTCCAAATAGTGAATAATTCTGTGCTTTATTCAATGTGACAGAAAGCAGAAAGTATGGAGAAAACCTAATGGTAACCTCCAAAATAAAAATCTTGTTCCATTAGTGAAACATGGAGGTAGGAACATTCTTGTTTAGGGTTTCATGGCTGGTATTGTGATAGGCAATTTAGTGTTTATTGAAAATAAAATGTATAAATGTATAAAATGTATATATTAGAGGAAACTCTCTGTTGAAAAACTGGGACTTAGAAATGACAGGATCACTCAGAAAGACAAGGGCCCTAAACATACAGTTGCAATAGTGAAAATAAGTGACCGCTTTAAAATGTTCTCAAGCAATTTAATTTACCTCCAGACCCCCGACATTAACCCTATTCAACACCTTTGAGAAGAACTCCATAGGTGGATTAGAAAACATTCCTTCCAGAAGAAGGACGATTTGAAACTTACCATAAGAACAGAATGGAACAAAATTTTACGAGTACTGAATCTACTGTAAAATGAGAGTGAAAAAATTGTGGGTGTACTTTATATACACTTTTGTTCCCGAACACTTGTTTCATTTCGTAAATTAACGATATATGGTCTTCGGTTCTACACATAGTTATTAACCCATTTATTCTTATTTTCCTTTTTTCATTTCACAGACTGAATATTTGCACATATAGGTATGTTCAGTATGGACTGCTACTGACTTAATACGAACTGAAATTGTTTCATTCATTGAGGTCCTGTATAAACACATGGGTCGTTAAGCACTTGCTCGAGAATGAGATTTGCCGGAAATTTTACCACGCAACAATTTTTTTACTAACATACGTTGTATTCTTCTTCTTATTCTTCTCCTTCTTCCACCACGTTTTCCCACACATGTGGGGTCGCGGGTGCGAACTGTGTCCCACATCTGGATTTGGCCCTGTTTTGTGGCCGAATGCTCTTCCTGACGACAAAGCTATTTGGAGGGATGTAGGCCTAATCAGTATTGCGTGTTTCTGTGGTTGTTGGTTGTGTTCTGTATTATCTGAATATGACGACGATATTGGGGGGACGAACACGAATACCCAACTCCCTAATGAACACTTTTGGGAAGAACTCCATAGGTGGATTAGGAAATATTCCATCGAGAAGAAGGACGATTTGAAACTTGCCATAAGAACAAAATGGATCAAAATTTCCGGAGACAGAAGTATTAACCGGACGTGATTAAAATCCCCAACCCGGCCGGGAATTCAGTCCTGGACTCTCTGAACCGAAGACCTCAACTATGACCATTCAGCCCAGGAGTTGTACACTAACAACGTTGTATGTAGTTGTAAAATGGGCACCTTTCACATCAATAATGATTATCGCTCCCTTCCACAAGAAGAATGCTTTGTTCGTAGAACGTAACTAGATCATATAGACAAGACTAGAGTTCGGATTTCCTTTCACAAGAAGAATATTTTGTTCGCAGAACACGTAAATAGATCACATAGCCAACACTAGAATTGAGTTTCGTTCATGGTAAATTGCGAAACAAGTATTAGAAAGAGGAAAGTTACACCTAGCACGTGCTTTGAATGTTTCATTACCGCAAAGTTTGAATCAGCCTGGGTCGGTCACTATTCCAGGAAATGACTATAGTGTTCTTTCCTTTCGTACTCGTTCGTAACTTCCATAGAAATTGACTTCGTTCCTTTGGGTCGGTTTCACATTTATACCGAATTACCTTCGTATCTTTTCGATAGAACTACAGGCCATCTAGAGAAATTGCATAGCTGTAGTGGAAATCCAGTTGTTATTCATGCAAGAATCCTGTAAACAGTACTTGCATACAAGTAATATACTCGCGCAGCTGTGACCTTGCCTTCGAGAGATAGTGGGTTCGAACCCCACTGTCGGCAGCCCTCAAGATGTTTTTCCGTGGTTTCCCATTTTCACACCAGGCAAATGCTGGGACTGTTACTTATTAAGACAAAACGGTCACTCCCTTAACCCTTTCCTATCCCATCGTCGCCATAAGTCCTATCTGTGTAGGTGCGACGTAAAGCCAGTTATAAAAAAAGTAATCTACAGAACTCGTAAAATAAACTTTTATCAGGATCGCGAAATATAAAAGGAGATTTAGCATGGAATTTCATATCCGCTGTTTTCCAACAGAAAGAGTATGATCTACTTTCATTACTATAATTTATGTCCAAGTCACTACTGTTAGTTTGTCCACATTCTGACACTGAAACACGTGAGCTACTGAAGTCGAGAAGATTATCCGTGGTGAAACTATCGTTTACTGGTATCTACAGCGCTAATTCTGCTTCATTTTGAAGCTAGGCAATGTTTAATCTGTGGGATGTGCACAGTCTTCATCACCAGAAGCTGCATCTGTTTCCCCTCCTTAGTTATCTGCCAATCAAATAAAAATACTGAATTCCAGAGTCCGGGATATCCGAGAAATCAACGACGTCAAGCTCATCTAGAATTTCTGTGCCCTTAACTGTTTTACTCTGCTATTAAAAACAAAAAAATTGCAAATGCTAAGCATATGCACCCGTTCATTATCACCGTTCAGCGAAAATATAAATGAATCACAGCTCTCAGGGAACTACTCAGTTGGTCGCTTACGACCCACGCGATATACTAATGAAAATGATACAGATTATGAGCAATGCACACAACTTACCAATATTTAATCTTTGCTACTCAAGTTTAAAGCTGCAGAAGTGTGGTTTTGGAGAATAATTATAAAAACAAGTTGGATGGATAAAATACAAATTACCTTGTTTTCTTTTTTTTTTCTAGTTGCTTTACGTCGCACCGACACAGATAGGTCTTATGGCGACGATGGGACAGGAAAGGGCTAGGAGTAGGAAGGAAGCGGCCGTGGCCTTAATTAAGGTACATCCCCAGCATTTGCCTGGTGTGAAAATGGGAAACCACGGAAAACCATTTTCGGGGCTGCCGAATTATAAAGAAAGTAAAAGAGGATCGATGTTTATTAAATACGATAAAGATGAGGGAAGCAAAGTTCCATGGACACTTACTAAGACATAACTCTCTTTTCCAAACCATCACTGAAGGTAAAATACTGGGAAAAAGACCCAGGGGACGACCAAGGATGTCATACATCAGGAACTCCGTTGGTGAACTGGCATGTGGTTCATATAGCAACATGAGGAGGCTAGCAGAAGATCGTCAGGTGTGGCTACAGCGACAAGGCATTGCCCTTAGAAGATGATGATTCAAGTTTAAACTATCAAATACTGGAAAGTCGGAGATATTGACGTGCAGTACAAGTAATTCTACTTCCTTCTTCCTAGTGCAGTAAGCTGACAATCCATACTTGCGGTATGAACTCAAAATCAAGATTGATAGCAACAATTAAACAGTCCCCCGCGTAATTATCATAAAAAATACATCTAGGGGGCAGTAACACGATCTAGTTACAATAGACAATGCAACAGTTCAATATAAGAGAAAGGTTCGATGAGCCCCTGTGAGTGGGGGGGCGTACTCTAAGTGAAGAATATACCCACGATATCCTCTGCCTGTCCTAAGAGACGACTAAAAGGGGTGACCAAGGGTTGATTGAATTAGAACCATGAGACTACTTGTAATTAGTACCATCACGCGACGAACACCATGGGTCGACTTCACTTGCGATTTGTACCACTATGTGAGGTGCACCATGTTTGTGATAAGTAGCTTCGTGGATGGATCACTATGGGTTTTCAGTACCTGTTATGAACACCACTATGCGGAACACCATGGGTTCAAGTTACCAGTGATTAGTACATAAATGTGAGAAACACCACGGGTCTGAGCAGCTCCTGTGATTAGTACCACTATCTTAGGAAGACCATGGGTCTCAGTTACCTATGAGTGCTGCCATTATGTGAGGAACACCATAGGTTTGCGTTACCTGTGCGTAGTTCATAACCTGTGATTAGTACCAGTATGTGAGAAACACGATGAGTCTATGTTACTTGTCATTAGAACCGCTACATGAGGAACATCATGAGTCTACGTTACTTGTCATTAGAACCGCTACACCAGGAACACCATGAGTCTACGTTACTTGTAATTAGAACCGCTACACCAGGAACACCATGAGTCTACGTTACTTGTAATTAGAACCGCTACACCAGGAACACCATGAGTCTACGTTACTTGCCATTAGAACCGCTACATGAGGACCACCATGAGTCTACGTTACTTGTCATTAGAACCGCTACACCAGGAACACCATGAGTCTACGTTAGTTGTCATTAGAACCGCTACACCAGGAACACCATGAGTCTACGTTACTTGTCATTAGAACCGCTACACCAGGAACACCATGAGTCTACGTTACTTGCCATTAGAACCGCTACATGAGGACCACCATGAGTCTACGTTACTTGCCATTAGAACCGCTACATGAGGACCACCATGAGTCTACGTTAGTTGTCATTAGAACCGCTACATGAGGACCACCATGAGTCTACGTTACTTGCCATTAGAACCGCTACATGAGGACCACCATGAGTCTACGTTACTTGTCATTAGAACCGCTACACCAGGAACACCATGAGTCTACGTTAGTTGTCATTAGAACCGCTACATGAGGACCACCATGAGTCTATGTTACTTGTCATTAGAACCGCTACATGAGGACCACCATGAGTCTACGTTACTTGCCATTAGAACCGCTACATGAGGACCACCATGAGTCTACGTTACTTGTCATTAGAACCGCTACACCAGGAACACCATGAGTCTACGTTAGTTGTCATTAGAACCGCTACACCAGGAACACCATGAGTCTACGTTACTTGTCATTAGAACCGCTACACCAGGAACACCATGAGTCTACGTTAGTTGTCATTAGAACCGCTACACCAGGAACACCATGAGTCTACGTTAGTTGTCATTAGAACCGCTACACCAGGAACACCATGAGTCTACGTTAGTTGTCATTAGAACCGCTACATGAGGAACACCGTGAGTCTACGTTAGTTGTCATTAGAACCGCTACATGAGGAACACCGTGAGTATACGTTACTTGCCATTATAACCGCTACATGAGGACCACCATGAGTCTACGTTACTTGTCATTAGAACCGCTACATGAGGAACACCATGAGTATACGTTACTTGCCATTAGAACCGCTACATGAGGTACACCGTGAGTCTACGTTACTTGTCATTAGAACCGCTACATGAGGATCGCCATGAGTCTACATTAGTTGTCATTAGAACCGCTACATGAGGAACACCATGGTTATACTTTACCTGCCGGGCTGAGTGGCTCAGACGGTTAAGGCACTGGCCTTCTAACCCCGACTTGGCGAGTTCGATCCTGGCTCAGTCCGACAGCCTCGTGGCGGTAGATTTACTGGCACCTAAAAGGACTCCTGTGGGACTAAACTCCGTCACCTCGGCGTCTCCGAAGACCGTAAAAGTAGTTAGTGGGACGTAAAGCAAATAACATTATTATCAATGATGGCGGCTGTGTGATAGGACGTATCGTTTGCGAGTGATAGTGAATTGGTACTTATAAGAGCAATATTTCACAATGCAGACTGTATTAGTTGTGAAGAGTGTAAGAAGCAAACGCTGATCAACGGACGTTAAGGTGAGTCTGTGTGAAATGTTTAGTGTCGTTAAGAATCACGAACTACGGTTGCATGAAGGTACTTAACCTAAACGAATAAGAGTTAGGTTCGAAGCTTAGACAACATCGAAACGTAATAAGTAGTTCACAAGATCACCGCTAAAGGCGTATTGGAACAATAATTTTGTGGTACTATCACTTGAGTTGTGAGGAAACAACACTAGAGCGCAGTTATACACCTAGTGCTAATGTGGGTCGTTCGCGTAATGTTCTGGTGATAAATGGAAACATCTACTAACAAAATCACGCGTGATCAAAATCAAATGGTTACTCCGAGCATCGAATCATCGAATAAACTGAAAGAATCAAACGATGCCTCGCGAGATACCGACCTAATTATCCTATCTACAGCTGTGGAACAAGGTGAGGGAGAGGGGGAAGATGACCCAAACATGGTCGAGACGGCAGAAGTACAAAACAAAGAGCTTATATTTGTAACATTAGTCAATGAGATTAAAGAATGCGACAAAGTAAAATGGATCGAAAGATTGCAGCAGATGATTGATGCACGGTTTAGCAGGATGCCCCGAGGATGGTGGCCGAAAATAACCAAAGAGTTTCAACAACGCTTTGACCAAGGAGCTCGTCAAATTGATATCAGGAATTTATACAATCGATTCAGACACAAGAGTCAGAATATTAATGCATGTGAAACGGATAACCTCAAAGAAAATAATGCAATACAAATGCCATCTATGGTGAAGAACACAGACTTGTTCCTCAAAGTGAAACGAACGTTATTGACAAATATTGATGAATACTGTAAGAAGAAAGAGGCAAAAACAAGAACTAAGAAAATATTTAGCCAGGAAATAAATCAAGAAATATTCGAAATGATGAATGTAATCATAAAATCGGAACGAGTAGAACAGCAAATAACCACGATCGCCGAAATGAATGATGTGTTGTATGCATGCCAACAGACGTATGAGATGGTGACAGCTAAAGAAAAGAAGGCATCTGTCTGGAAAAGTTCTATCGAAGCCAAGATCAACAAATTGAATAGAAAATTGGAAATAATTGATGCCCACCGCCCAAATGAAAGAGCAAGTAAAGAGTTGATTAGAATGTGTAGAGAAAATCGAATTCATTCAAACAAGAGTAGTGATATTCAGAAGATGCGTGATATGATTCTTGAGAAAATAGCTATTTACAAGAAGAAGATAGTGATAGCTGAAAATCGTATAGCATCTAGAAACACAAACCGAAAGTTTGAGTTTAATAGGAAGACCTTCTATCGTGACCTTGAAGGCGACAGATTTACAGTAAGTGAAGATATTAATCTTGAAGAAACCAAACGCTTTTGGACTACAATTTGGCAATATGATGAAAGACAAGATTATGAACAACTGATCCAAGAACTAAGTCCAGCGGAAGTGGAGGTAGATATGGATAGAGATAAGATAAAAGAGGTCATATCCAGTTGTATAAAGTACCTTGCGAACTGGAAAGCAACAGGACCTGATTTTGTATATAATTACTTTATTAAGAGAATGTATGCACTGCATGAGAGGTTAGAACAACTAATCCACGAAATAATCCAAAACCCAGACTTGATCGATGAAGAGCTTTATGCTGGGATAACATATTTGATTCCAAAAGTCCCGAATGCAAACATACCGCAGCTCCTGAGGCCAATTACATGCCTTTCAAATTTATTCAAATTAATCAGCAAAGTGTTCACGGTAATAGTCAATGATTTCTGTGACGTGAACAATAGTATCTCAAGTAATCAAATGGGAACACGCAACCGATGTCAAGGCGCTAAGGAACAAGCACTTATAAGCAAAACCATAAATGAAAAGTACAATAATAAATTGTGTACTGCTTGGGTGGACATTCAGAAAGCATATGATTCGTTGTCACATGAATACCTAATTGAATGCCTACGGAAGATACATATGCCAGAAAACATCATTAAATTTGTCAATAGAACACTTGACAAACAGAGAACAACATTAATATGTGGAAATAAAGTGGTCGGTGACGTGAAAATAAATAGAGGAATATTACAAGGAGATGCTCTATCACCCAAGTTGTTCGTAATTGCTATGGAATCATTAAGCAGAATTCTAAATAAGAACTGCGAGAAGATCCAAGCAGATGAACATGGAAGAATTGAGTGCAACCACCTCATTTTCATCGATGACATTAAATTGTTCGCCAAAGATGTGCAGACATTGAACGAGCTGAGCCAGTGGACGAATCAATGTCTCAACAACATGGGTTTTACAATCAATCAGCAAAAGTCAGCGAACAATATCAATTCGAACCATATCTTTGGAGAGAAGGTAAATGACGTGGAAGGATACAAATACCTAGGAATATTAGAAGACTCGAGAAATGTAATTAAACCCGAGAATAAAGTTATCATAGCCAACAAGATCGAATCACGGGTAACAAATGTATGCCAAACAAAGTTGAACGCGAGAAACCTGTTTGCAGCAATAAATGAGTACGCGTTATCAACTATTAACTATTATATTGGCCTGATCCCGTACGAGCACGAAGAATTTAACAACATTGATCTGAAGGTGAGAGGAATCTTGAGAGAGCATAATATCGTCAGAACAGCAGGTAATATGGAACGACTGTACCTGAAAAGACATGAGTTAGGAAGAGGACTACAAAATATTTCTGAGAAGGCCGAATTGATTTTACTAGAACTATGTAAATATTTGGCAACAAACACAAGAACGAAGTTTATCGCAGAAAGTGAAAGAAGAAATGCAACCCATCTTGGACTGATTGAAGAACATTTGAAACGGAAGTACCTAATTGAGGAAGGAAACGATGTCACGGTAAAAGTAGTTAAACAGAAACAGAAACAGATGCGAATGGATCGAATCATGGCTAAGTCAATGCATTCCACATTGTTCCGTGAACAACAGGAGAAATTTGTTGACGTAAAACAGTCATCGTTATGGCTAATGAGGGGGAATATATCTCCACAGGAAGAAGGAATGTTCTGTAAGATACAAGACAGAAACATCTTCTTTAGTCATGGGAGTATATTCCAGAGGTGCCCACACTGCAACCAGGGCAATAAGACACTAGATCACCTGGCAACACAATGTGGACGAATGCTTAATTTGGACTACAAGAAACGCCACAATGATGTTGTCAGATGCTTGCATTTCATGTTCACCAAAAAGTATGGGCTGAATAATTCTAGGAAAATAAAGAACTATAAAGTTGAAAATGTCATATCCAATCAGCGAATTAGAATAAAGTCAGACGTCATCATACAGACTGAGCTTCGCATTGAACACAATAAACCGGATCTGATGATACATGACCTTGTAAAGAATGAAATCCTATTAATTGAAGTTGGAATCACAAACAAAAATATCCTGAAACAGACCGAAACCACTAAAGGAAGAAAGTACGAGATGCTAGCCAACGAACTCTCACTTATGTACAATGGGGCCAAGGTGACGATGGTCCCTGTGGTAATAACATGGGACGGGCTAGTTACCAACTTGTTCAAGAAGCACATGGACAAATTGGAAGTGAGCAAACAGCTACAGGCCTACCTACAGACCATTGTACTAAAAAGAACATGTGAGAGTGTGCTAATCGACTTCAGACGAGGCAACTTGGATAACGAGTTGTGGACGGAGGACTTGCAAACAATGATGGACCAGATGGAGGCGGTCCTGGTACCGTAAATGGTGTGCAAGAAGTGTGTATACAAATGCGTAGAATCATTGGATGTAACATGGACTTAAAAACTAATTGAATAAATTTATTATTATTATTATTATTTTATTATTATTATTATTATTATTATTATTATTATTATTATTATTATTATTATTATTATTATTATTATTATACTTTACCAGCAGTTAGTAGCGTTGTGAGGGGCCGGTGGTATGGAATTACACAGTGATTTTTCAAACGTATTTTCCTGCACAATTTGTGCCTGTATAATAATTAGCATACATTTTTGTGTTAAACTGATAAATGGATCATTCCTTAATTTTAAATTATTTATTTTCAGTAACATCTGCTTCAGAATGTTGGGAGAACTTTTTTTTCTCCTGTAAAATTCACATTTTATGACTTACTACCTTTCCCATGTCAATGCCTCAATTCAGTGGACATGAACTGCATTGAGCATGCATGGGACATGTTGAGTACGGCTGTTTATGATTGTCCAGGTCCTGCACACACACTTCCAGACATCAGAGTATGCCAAGATACAATAGGACCTCCTTCCTCAAGAGGATATCAATGCAGTGGGCGCAATCATGCCATAGCGTGTCAGAGACCTGAACAATGCTAGAGGAGGCCATACACGGTACTGAAGTAGAGTAAAGAAGGGACAACCTTCACTAAGAGAACAAGAGAAAAATTGTAATCTTCACATTATTACTCTTTATTTGGCTTAGATATTAGAAGAAAAATATTTGAGTTTGTACAAGTTTTTATTTCCTGGTTGTGTGTGTCTGTGGTACAATATACAACGTTATATAACTTTATTACTGCATTTCATCCGTAATATTCCAAACTTTCTGCGGTGAATATATTGCAGTAAATGATCGTGACATGGGGACTGAGTTAGAGGTTAGTTAACTGCAGAAGTAATGACTCTGTGAAGGTAGGTTATCGTACGAAATTTAGCCATCAAGATGACATGTGCACGTGGGCTGCCTGCAAGAGAGCCATTAGTAGTCCTGCTAACGAGTCCATGATAAACACTTGCTTTCCGCAATTCATCACCCAACGTTACCTTATGCAAATTATTAATTAATATTCTATGCCTATAACATTTTATTTTAATAAGCGGTGGTAGTGTGGACGGAAGACCACATGCAGGGAGGTGTCCCTTAGGACACAGTCATTAGGACGAAGGAGAACCATCCGTCTTTTATTAACATTTCTTCACCCTGTATACCTCACTTGAGAAGGCAGAGGTATCGTTATATCATAAAACAAAGTCTGGGAAAGTAAAGATAAGATGAATAATGAATTCTTCCTGCGAGTACTATGCTTAGAAGGAAGATAGTAATAGCAGTAAGGAGACAAGTGACGTTGCAAGATGAGTATTTCATGTGTACATTGGTTCTTATTTACCTCGTTAATGTTCCGATGAAATTTCTTACTGTATATCCAGGTCCAAGATCATCATCGGCGTAAGGTAGCCCTACATGTAAAATAAAACTGCTGAACTCGTCCTCAAAGATACTAATATTATTTGTTTTTACGTTCCACTAACTACGTTTACGGTTTTCAGAGACGCCGAGGTGCCAGAATTCAGTGCCGCAGAAGTACTTGTACGTACCAGTAAATCTACCAACATGAGGCTGACGTATTTGAGCACCTTCAAATACCACCGTACTGAGTCAGGATCGAACCTGATAAGTTGGGGTGAGAAGGCCAAGGCCATCCGAAAAAATGTTGTCGTTCATGATGTATGGACGTAGAGCTGGGTACCCGCGACCATGTAGCTGTGGGGCTTCCATTCAGGAGGTGGTGGAATTTATCCCCTGACAATCCTAAGAAGTGACTAAAACCAACTTGTTGGGGAGACCGGGAGCCTAGTTGAGCGTGACATTGATTACGGTTAATTGTGCCAGGCTTCTCGCGTTCACCTTTCCTATCTAGTCTCTAACTATTAATGTTTTATAGCAGTTCAAAGTCGCACCAACCAAATGTATCCGGCGACAATTTGATGGGGAGAGAATAGGACTGGGAAGTTAAAGCAGCGTTGGCCTTAATAAAGGTATGATCTCAGCAGTTGCCTAATGTGAAAATGGAAACGAATGAAATCTATTCTGACGGCTGCTAGCTGACATAGCACTAACAGATATTCAACAACGCTGGTATGATAAGTGAGGAGATAGTGGCCGTGGCTTTAATTCAGGTACGTTCCCGGCATTTAACAGAAATGAAAATAGGACATCATAGAATTCTGACATCAGGCCTACTATCGGTGAAACGCGACCCCACCATCTCTCGAATTCAAGCTTACAGCTACACAACTCACTTGATGAACTCTTATTCCCTTTCGCGGCCAAGGGAATTCTTTATTCCCTCGCTCTTCATGATTTTCTTTAGCCGATACCTTCATTCTTCAAAGGGTTGATATTTTTTTTTGCTAGTTGCTTTACGTCGCACCGACACGGATGGGTCTTATGGCGACGATGGGACAGGGAAGGGCTAGGAGTGGGAAGGAAGCGGCTGTGGCCTTAATTAAGGTACAGCCCCAGTTCAGGGCTGCCGACAGTGGGGTTCGAACCTACTATCTCCCGAGTACTGGATACTGGCCGCACTTAAGCGACTGCTGCTATCGAGCTCGGTAGGGTTGAATTCTGATTAGAGTTTGGATGGTATAGTAATCCAGTTGCGTATATTCTTAATATCACGACTATTTCCAAAACCAAACTTCAGCACGCCTAAATAATGTCTTCTCTAGTTTCCCCTCTTTCACACCAGCCAAATATCGGAGCTACTTTAATTTAAAGCTAAGGTCCTTTCCTTCCAAACCTCAGTCATTCCCACCCCATGATCGCCGAATACCTGTCACTCACAAAATGTCCAAACCTAGTTCGATAATAGTGTTGTTGACTTTTTGGAGGATATACAACAAAGGAGATACTAACGCCACTGTGAATTTTTTAAATTTGTTTACAAGTTGCTTTACGTCACACCGGCACAGATAGGTCCTATGGCGACGATGGGATAGGAAAGGGCTAGGAGTGGGAAGGAAGCGGTCGTAGCCTTAATTAAGGTACAGCCCCAGCATTTACCTCGTGTGAAAATGGGAAAACACCGGAAACCATGAGCAGGACAGCAGACAGTGGCGTTCGAACCCACTATCTCCCGAATGCAAGCTCACAGCTGCGCGCCCCTATCCGCACGGCCAACGCTCCCTGTACTGTGATGATGATGATGATGATAATATTAATAATGCTTTAACTACCAGTGTACCGAGCGGACTGTGTGGAGGATGTTTCCATAACTCCCACTTGAATCGCTTCAGCAGTTCAGAATTCCACCGTCGGCTGTTCTGAAAATGGTTTTCCATGGTTTCCCGTTTTCACACCACGCAAATACCGGAGCTGCCTTAATTAAGGCCACGGTCGTTTCCATCACAGTCTTAACCCTTTCCTATCCCTGCGTCGCCAAAACCCTCCGTGTGTTAGTGCGACTTTAAACCATTGCAAAAAAATAATAATAATATACTGGCGGGAAAAATATCCTAACACCAAGAAGGGATTGTGATAGATTAAACGAACGTTGGTAGGCGTGTTTATACATGTGAAATTTCCCGCAAATCGCGTTAGCGCAACGCTAGTAGCAGCCCCAAGATATTGCACATCAGGTTTGCTTTAAAATACGGGCCGTACCGTGCGGGACGGAGTGACTGTGAGTGAGTCATGAAAGCCTTTACGACGACGAAGAGGCCAGTATCACCGCTAAAATTTCTATGCCTATAGATTTTCTCCATGTCGTCCTTAGTCTGCTTTATGCTCTCCGGCCTTGTGGATTCCGCTGCAAAGCTTTCTTCTTAATTTTCGCCTTCAGTGTGCGTCCAAATCATTTCTCTACCTACTTCGGTTGAACGAGGCCGTATAATAGGGCTACGTGAAAGTGGATTTTCCTTCCACGCTATTGCAGAACGTCTTGGCAGGAACGTCTCCACTGTGCATGCGTGCTGGCAGCAGTGGTAACGAGAAGGTACGATCGCTAGAAAACTGGGCTCCGGACATTCCCGTGACACCACCGAGATGGCTGTGGCGCAGCGGACTGCGTCTGCAGCAGCAATTCGAGTGGCAGTCGGCACCACAGTGACGCAGCAAACTGTTCGAAATCGGTTACTTGAAGGACAGCACCAAGTCTGAAGCCCTGCAGCGTGCATTCCACTTAACCAAAACCACCGCCGTCTACGACTTCAGTGGTGTCAAGCGAGAGCTCATTGGAGGATGGAGTTTAGGTATGTTTTCTTTTCCGATGAAAACCGGTTCTGCCTTTGTGCCAGTTATGGCCGTGTGTTGGTTAGGAGAAGGCCAGGTGAACGCCTGCATTCCACCTGTCTGCTGCGTCGACACACTGGACCTACACCGAAGTTCTAGTCTGGGGAGCAATTTTCTATGACAGCAGGAGCACTCTTGGTTATCCAAGGCACCCTGACTGCAGATGTGTGCGTCCATCTGGTAATTCGACCTGTTGTGGTGCCATTCATGAACAGCATTCCCGGGGGTGTCTTCCAACAGGATAATGCACGCCTCCATGCCGCTGTTGTGACCCAATGTGCTCCACAGAGTGTCGATATGTTGCCTTGGTCTGCTCGATCCCCCGATCTGTTCCGATCTGGGACAGCATTGGACGCCAACTCAAGCGTCATCCACAACCGGCATTAACCATCCCTGTATTGACCAACCAAATTCAACAGGCATGGAACTCCATCCCACAAGCTGACATCCAGCATTTATTCGACACAATGCATGTACGTTTGAATGCCTGCATTCAACAGTCAGGCGATTACACCAGTTGTTAACGGACCAGCATGGCATATTTGCGATGGCTTTCCTCGCGGGGATATTAACTGTAGTCTTTTACTTTAAATCAATGATATATGTTACCTCGACAAATATATTGCCCGTATTCTACATTCTTATTTGATTGTGTTTGGATATTTTTTCTAACCAGTGTAGTAATAATAATATTTGCTGGTAGAACACAGGGCATCCTCAAAGAATCGCCACCGACCTCAGTTCATTGCCAGCTCTCATACGGTATGTCCTGCCAAGTTTTCTTCACCGCAACAATTTCTATGTCTATAGATTTTCTCCATGTCGTCCTTAGTCTGCTTTATGCTCTCCGGCCTTGTGGATTCCGCTGCAAAGCATTCTTCTTAATTTTCGCCTTCAGTGTGTGTCCGAATCATTTCCCTACCTACTCCGCTGTTTGTCTCTGATAGATTATCCCCCGAAATTAGCGCTGGATATCATTTAAGACCACCATATTCCTAATACGAGGGTGAATCAAAAAGTAAGTTACACTTCCAATTTGCGGCCATTTATGAAACCACCTACTCAGAGGCAACACGGCTATGACAACATACAATGTAAGTTCACTTTTCACATAGTTTTCAAGGGACTGTAAACATTTCTAGGGACGATCAACCAACTTTTCGACTCCGGATGCGTAGATATCACCTCCAGTGCTATGTAACCACCTGGAGACAGCTTCTTTCATCGTTTCGGAATTGTCGTCCTCCGAGATCCTTTTTCATCTTGCCGAACACATGATAATCGCCTGGTGTTAAGTCTAGACTGTGTGGAGGATGTTTCCATACCTCCAACTTGAATCGCTTCAGCAGTAGGGACGTTTGTCGGGGGGCGTTATCGTGCAACAACACCACACCGGCGCTCAATTTTCCCCGACGTTTTTCTTTAATTGCCTTACGCAATTGGTTCAACGTTTGTCAATACGAAGCCGAGTTAATTGTCGTGCCTTTCGGAATAAATTCAATTTGCACCACACCCTCCCTGTCGAAGAACACCGTCAGCATTACCTTTCCTGCTGAAGGTTGGACCTTGGCCTCCTTTCGTGGTGGTGATGTGGTGTGTAACCATTCTATCGATCCTCTCTTTATTTCGGGGCTGAAGTGGTGGACCAACGTTTCATTATCTGTGATGATTCCTCGCAGAAACTCGTTTCCCTGCCAGTGACGATTGGAAACGTCGTCCCTTGTGAACATCGGTGAGCAGACGTGGGACCCATCTTTGACATAGTTTACGAAATCCAAGGTGCTGGTGAACAATGGAGAGCACACTGCCGTACGAAATGCTCAGCATGCTGGCAATTTCCTACAGTGCTATGCGCCGATTCTCTCTAATGATCAAATCCACACGGTCAACATTTCTGCGCTACTGGATGTTGCGAGCCTGCTTTCGCGATATTCGTCCGTGAGATGCTTGCGTCCAGCGTCAAATTCCTTACGCCACTTTACAATACCACGACGAGATACGCACACTCACCATATACAGCAGTGATTTCACGATGAATGTCCTTGCAATTGAGCCGTTTAGCCCATAGAAATCTGACCGTTGCACGCACCTCCAATTTGGAGCGAACATCCAGTTGACGCGCCATTGAGCCTAGCCCGCTCTGCATATACAGCATGACGTGATACCACACAAACCTTCCTATCGGTCGTGTCAGCAGTTACTGTAGCTTGCTCCGCATTGGCCACGCTCACGACACACAGCGTGCTCTCACGGCGAGTTAGTGTAACCTATTTTTTGATCCACCCTCGTATGTTTCATAAACAACGATTGAAAAAGGTCTAGAGTTTGTTGTTCAACCCTTCGGTCACTTTCCGTTATTCACATCCATATTATGATCATTATCAGCCAATTCAATCATTATATGGTGTGGCCTCTTAAAGTCTATGAGCAAGATAACTCTGTAATAAGTATTTCCAAGCAGTACGGCCGTAGACAATTCTCAGCCAATAAACTAAAGTAGCTCTCCGTAAATCTTCGTACCATCGGTGCGGTGTTCTTCCTCTTGGCTCCACTAGGACTCCACTCGAGAACAGTTTTGTCCAGAAAAAGTGTTTCCACGAGCCACATGTCCAGCCCACTGCTGTTTCCGTGTTGCCACATTTTGCATGACGAAAGTAACCTTATTAACTGAGTGTATGTCATTTACTCTCATCCTGAGGAGCCCAGAATCGATCTGTCCATAGATCTTTGAACTGTTATAAGTTTTTGTTCGACAAATTCACTCAGTGTCCAGGTCTCACACCCATAGGTTAGTACAGGAAGGATACACTGATCAAACACTACCGTATTCCCACCAGGTCGAAGGGCATTTTTGATTTATAAAGACATCTGAATCCCTTCCATACGCTTTCCACCCCAGCTTGATGCGGCGATATATTTCTTCTCTTAGATCCCCCTTCATGTTGATGTGTTGACCAAGATAGATGTATTTATTGAAATATTCCAGTAAGATATTTTCAACATGGACAGTTTTTGCTGGAAATTTATTACTCATATGTTTCCTCCCTTACGGAAATGTTTGTGATCAGGCCCACTTCCCGGTATGTGGACTGAGGTCGCTGGTTAAGGACTAGAGTTCCTCATTGATATTACTCAGTGATACGATGACATGCGCAAATCTCAGATTGTTCAAATTGATTTGGATCCCATTTTGTGCCAATTTAATTTTGACATAGCCATTTCTCACATGAGTGCGAATAGCCTGGATGAAATAGGATCGACATGTTTCATACCTCGTTCAATGGGGAACTACTCCGTTGCTCTGCGGACATCTACAAAGGCTGAAGAGGTTTCGTAAATGTCAGGGAGGAATTTAATGTTGCCTGTTTTTACACAGTGCTCAAGTGGTGCTTGTAATCCCGGCTGCATGGCTGACAGAATCAAATGCCTTTTCGAAATCAACAAAAGCTAAGCAGAGATTAATTTTATATTCATTCTCTCTGCTAATAATTAAGGTGAGGATGTAGTCAATTGTTCTAAATCTACTGCAGAAACCAGCCGCTCAACTGGATGAGCAGAATCAAGGGTGGAACTGATCCGTTTTATCAAGGTCTTGGTAAATACCTTGTACTGAACAGAACGCATACTGATAGGACGGTAGTTCTTAATGTTGTCAATACTTCCATTTTTATGCGTCAAAATTGCTTTCTGCTTTGTTCCAGGATTTAATATTGCAGTTAAATATCCGGAGCTTGGTGATACAGCTAAGTTGTCTAGATCTCTAGACAGTTCTCAGTTGTGCGAAGGAACCCTTGCCTTACTCATGCGGTTATTAGCATCTAACAAGGCGCCACCTTCTTG
The DNA here is from genome assembly GCF_040414725.1 of Anabrus simplex. NCBI lineage: Eukaryota > Metazoa > Arthropoda > Insecta > Orthoptera > Tettigoniidae > Anabrus > Anabrus simplex. The sequence goes on along the minus strand of NC_090270.1, from coordinate 143,386,845 downwards.
TGTGATGTAGCTACCAAGGTAGTGGAATATATCCCCTTTGTCAGTGTTGTTTCTGTCCAGTGGAATATTCTCTGCAGATATTAGGTTGAGTAGCATTTTCTTGGCTAATATTGAGTCCTGTTGCTCTGACTTCCACTATTATGGCCTCCAATTTTGCTCAAATTTCTCGGAATTCTTCGACAAGCAAGGATACATCGTTCGCACACACTATGTCCTGAACTAGATGCTTGATCCCATTGAATCCTTCGGTTGATGCATGTTGCTTTCTTAACTATAAGCATAAATTATTTGAAGAAATTAAAAACCGCAATGAAATTCAATATTTTAAAATGTTTACGGCTTAATTTCCCATCCTTGCTTGACATTCTGTTCACTGAACGACCCAGTCCATTCTCCTTCCCTAATACATCCACAGTGGACCCTGCCTGTCACGAGAGATCCGAAAGGTGGGACAACCATAGGTTCTCAACTTAGGAGAAAAGGGTGGTGACCAGGGACATTCAAGCTGAGTCCGGCATTGTTTCAACTTGTGCCAATGTCCTCACTTGACCTCCTTTGGTGAATTCCCATCCTCTTTCGACCCCGAAAATATCAGGTTTTCTAGGGAAAGAGTGTCTTTCATTTGCATGCGTTTCGTGCACTTACCTTTTTTGGTGAAACTTTCATTCCTCGAAGGACTGGGCCTCATCCTTTTCTGATGTGTTACGAGGGGGATGGCTGTCTAAATTTACTTTACTTTGAAATAATATGTATTATTAGCATATGATGCTCAAAGGTATAGTATAATGGACAAGAACAGATCTAAAGGAAAACTCTGTGCAGAAACTAAAGCTCACATCGCGAGATCAAGCTCAACATTCCATTGTGTTGCCTCGTTTGCCGTAACATGAATGTTCGTTCCTCGGAAAGCTCGCTGAAGACAGTCAGGTACTATGTGTTATATGGTCCAGCTTGGCCAAGTCAGTCATCACCATTTATAGAGAACATAAGCACATCATCCTTGGTCAGTTCTTGTATGAATCAAGATGCTCCACTGGTGCCTCAGTAGATGGAATCGAGCTGGCCTTATACGGGTACAGTCACAAGATGCTGATTAGGTGGAGATGGCTGTTACCACCGACACAACCATGTGTCAAAGATGGAAAGATGTGACTTCTCCAGCATAGCTTCAGTGCACGACGAATGAAAGTCTTGATCGCTTCGGTACAGGTCCAGAGTTCTGACTGACTTTCCTGCGCAACTTCAATTGTTCCGCACACCTCCTTAAGCGAAACGGTGGTATATTACTTAATACATGCAACCAGAATGTGTAAGTGAAGCGACCACATCCAGTAATGATGCATATCGTTTGGTTTAGATGAGCATCGATCTGGGAAATGTGGGCACTATTCAGCCAATTAAAGGAGCAGCATCTAGCTACAGAGTGATAATGATCGCCATACTTGAGCTTTAGCTCCTCAATACGTACCTCTTAGTCTATGGAGTATATTGTTACGGTTGGTTTTCTACCACTTTAATGTTTCTTACCCGATCTCTTTATCAACTATTGTTCTCTTCAGACCCCGAGGTTTAAGAGACCTATGCGTCTATTTCTTTTTATAGCTGCCATGCTCCTTTACTTTCTTTCGCCGATACTTCCATCTTTTTACGTCCTTTTTATTAGTACACGGATTGCTCCTAAACTAAGGCACCACAGTTTTTACAAAGCCAATTTTTATTCCATGCCTTTGTCGCTTTTACAGTACATTGGCCCTAACGCGCGCAGTGCTTCTTGTATGCGTAATATCCGCCCCTTTCGTCACCTTGGAACGAACGCATATGTGCTGGTCCGGGTCATCTACACCAGTGCGTAGCAGATGTCATGAGGGTGTCGTTACCTTCAGCCCTCTTTCTACGAAGCAAGTCCTTTCGTTGACCAAAAGATGATCCAAAATCAGGACTCTTAGGCAGATATGGCAAAGGTGCCCATTCCAGTTTCTGGAATATAATATTTTGTTTTCTGAAAGCCGTATGGTGTAACGTCGCCGTGCATCAGCAAATCACTCTGCTAATGCCAGTATGCGGTCGAACATGACCAGTCGAGCGTGAAGATTCTTTATGGCTGCGACGTATGCGTCTGAATGATTCCTTGAGCTATAATGGCCTCAAATTCCAGAAAATAGTATACGTCACTTTTCCTGCCGCAGGCACCACTTTCAATTAGTTTTTTGGGGTGTATTCGCATGCTGTCACTCCATTGATTGCGTCCTCGTCTCCAGTTCAAAATGGTGCAATCATGTTTCATACGACGTCACACCTCTTAAAAGGAAGTAGTTCTCATTTTTCTCTTGCAGCACGAAGGGATCGTCACAGTTATTTCTTTTGCTACTGGCTTTACGTCACACCGACGCAGATAGCTTTTATGGCGACGATGAGAAAGGAAAGGCCTAGGAGCTGGAAGGAAGCGGCCGTGGCCTTAATTAAGGTATAGCCCCAGCATTTGCCTGGTATTAAAATGGGAAACCACGGAAAACCATCTTCAGGGCTGCCGACATTGGGATTCAAACCCACTATCTCCCGGATGCAAGATCACAACCGCGCGTCCCTAACCGCACGGCCAACTCGCCCGGTCAGTTATTTCTTTATGAACAGCTGTCAACATTCGCGGAACTCAGCTGGAGCGAACGTTTTTCAATCCCAGCTATTTCAGCAATCTCCATACAAACATGCACACACACTCGTTTACGTATGTTACCCATAATCATGATGTTAACGCGAAGAACATTGGCGGGTGTTCGGTGAGTCCGGCAACCTACGTACGGCGTTTGGCAGCGTCATCTCCGCACACTTGTATCAACTTCTGACGGACGTTTCTCACGTTCTCATTCTCACAAGGCAGGAACTCTATAACAGTACGTTATGACTGATGTACTTTAATCTCAGCACTCACCTTGAACAAGTGCTATGTGCACACCACGCCTAGGAATTGGTTGAATAATTAAATTCGAAAGCTGGCTGTAAGGGTGCTTCTATGTATTGCATAAATAGCAAAGATGTCAAAAAAAATTATTTTCTAAAATGAAATGTGGTGCATGAGGAGGTAATGAGGAGATGTTTGCCTCATTGCATTTTGCGTGTAAAACACGTATCACCACAGTGTAGTATGAACAACGGACTGCACTCTTACGACATCGGTAGGGATGATTATTCTGTCGCATTTTCCCCACGGTATTCCCTGCCTATCGTAAGAGGTGACTAAAAGGGGCACCAGGGGCTTTTAACTTGGGAGCGTGGGTTGGCGAGCACGGAGCCCTTAGCTGAGTCGTGACACTGCTTCCACTTACTTGTGCCAGGCCCCTCACTTTCACCTATTATATCCGACCTCCCTAGGTCAACCCTTCTTCTTTCCCGACCTCGACGGTATTAGGTTTCCGAAGCCTAGGAAGTCATTCACGCCCTTCGTGGCCCTTGTTTTTCTTTGGCCTATATCTTTAATCTTCGAAGTGTCGGATCCCTTCCATTTTTTCTGCCTGATTAGTGTTGTATAGAGGATGGTTGCCTAGCTGTACCTCCTCTTAAAACAACAATCACCACCACCACCCGCAAAAACGTAACCAAAATTAAATCACCTTACGAAAGGGAGAAATTATCAAATTAGCAAATGACTGTTCTGTTGAGTAGATCGTTTGATTGTTGATATCTGCGAGTTTTCACATCAAAAGCTTGTACAATTTGCATAGATCACTTCATCAACGACGAGACACTCCGTCATTCCTCGAAGTGTTGAACCTCTCCCATTTTCCTTCCGATTAGCGTTGTAGGCCTACTTCCTGTAAAAACAATAATTACCACTCCTACCATCGATGAACTGAAAGAAGCTTTGTAAAATAGAGCTGAATAGGGACATACAGTATGACTGAGAGCCTTATTCGACTAAACGTATAGAGAGAGAGAGAGAGAGAGAGAGAGAGAGATTATTCCGGACACTTAACCTCCGAGAGGGGTTCGACATCCAATGTACGGTAATCCTAATACGAAATGTGCAAAACAGACATAACTATTCCCTGGTGATTCCAACCTTCTCTGAGGAGAAGGAGAAGAAGAAGAAGTCACTTTGGTGATCGAAAATATTGACCATTCGGTACTCTACTTGTTAAACAAGAGTCTTAAATACAATACCTAGGAAATGAGGTATTCCTTGTAATAATTATTTTGTAGACGACACCTATTTGGCATTCAGTTACCCTCGTTTATCATGTTATAGTGAAACTCACATTAAAACTTATGAAATTATTTGTCTTTAGTGGCGGTGGTGATTATTGTTTTAAGAGAAAGTACAACTAGGCAACCAGCCTCTATATATAACACTAATCAGACAGAAAATATGGAAGGGATCCGACACTTCGAAAAATGAAGGTATCGGCCAAAAAAAGACCAGGGCCACGAAGAGCGTGAAAATGAAAAAACTCCCTAGGCCTCCACGCGTAATACCGTCGGGGTCAGAAAAGAACAAGAGTTGACCAAGGGAGGTCGGATAGGACAGATGAAAGGGAGGAGCCTGACATAAGTAAGTGGAAGCAATGCCAGGACTCAGCTGAGGGCCCCGTGGTCGCCAATCCGCGCTCCAAAGTTCAGAGCCCCTGAGGCCCCTTTTAGTCGCCTCTTACGATAGACAGGCGATACCGTGGGTGTTATTCTACCGCCCCCATCCACAGGAGGAGATTTGTCTTTATTTCTCATACATTTACAGCAGGTTGAAGGACATAAAGTTATTTCAACCTATGTTTATAATATTTTAAGTCCAAAGTGGTTCACGCAACCTATACTCTGATGAGGACTGCAAAAATTTCTAAAAGCGACAGTGCAGCTCAGAAATATAGAGGTACCCATCTACACACCTATCCTAAGGAACGCATTTCGTTGGTTTAAGTCGCTTTTTAGAATATCCTGGCTGATATACATCATAGAATTCTAGCGTAAGTAGTGTACACGTTGTGAATGAAATTGTATTAAATTGCATAGCTCTTAACGCTACCCCAGAAACGCGACGGAGAGGTCACCATACGTCTTTTCTCCTGTGACGTTTAGGGAATGTTCAGTGTAATGACAGGCCCTCTTGCTACTATCAGTTTCAATCAAGTTGGGAAATTTTCTTTATGGTTGTACGCCCACTTGCCTACTGCCAGTCACAGTCGAATTGGGCAGTTTTCATTATAACGGCAGACACTCACTCTCCACCTGCCTTTTTACATCCTCAGAAAGGTTGTCTTTGTGGTTTTCCCAACTGAAGTCAACATAGGTCATTGCAATGACGTCAGTAGGAATGTAGCGCTTAAAATCAGTGCTGTCATATGAAATATTCGATCAAATGAAAAACCACACATTTTCTCACTTTTAACGAACAGTACTACGATTCCCATCTACCTGTCCAAAGTTCCAGAACTGGAATGACCAGGCCGGAGACAGCCGTAAACACTCATCTGCCATTATTCCGTTAGGTGTGCACACTGCCCATTCCAGTCAGTGTCTCAGAGTAGGGATCGAATAGCTGGAATAGTATGATGAACCAGTGTGTTACGTACCAATAATATCAGAAAATGTACGTACCAGAGGAATGACATGCTAAAGGAGTTATCAAACTCCCCAGTTACTTCCCGCCAAAATTCACGCAGGCTGTCATACTCGGTACGCAGCAGTAATCCCATCTATCGGAGATGAGTGGCAGCAGAAGACACAAAGCACATCACAACAAACAATTTTATGAGCTTTCTATATCGTAGGTCTTCACGTTTAATTTTCTTCCGACTCTGTGATATTAGGGCATCTACTGTAAAGTGAACCGTATGTCACTCCCTCTTGCCTTATTATTCAAGCAATCGTTCCTTTATGATTTTTCTCATTTTTATAATCATCTTCCAAGTTTCCTTGTCGATAAGGACCCATGACCATGTGTTTTCTCCGTGAAGACAATCATGACAAAATTCATCGCCAGTTAACACTATTGAACAATATTTCCAAGTCAGGAATGCTCGGTGTTGATATGAACTAAGCAACAAAAGTCTAAATTCATCTAAATTCACGAATTTCCTCATTATAGTCGTCTCCCTGTGGCCGAAGGCGGTAGAAAAAACGCACGGTATTCCCTGCCTGCCGTAAGAGGTGACTAAATGTGGCCACAGGGGCTTTGAATTTGGGAGGGTGTGTTGGTGACCACGGGACCCAAAGCTGAATCCTGGCATTGCATTCACTTTCTTGTACAAATTTCCTCACTTTCATCTATGCTATCCTACGTCTCTTAGACAACTATTGTCCTCTTCTAACCCCGAGGCCAAGGGAGTCTTCCATTTTCACGCCCTTCGTGACTCTTGTTTTTCTTAGGCCGATTCTTTCATTCTTCGATTCTTCCATTCTTTCTTCCTCATTAGTGTCATATAGAGGATGACTGCCTAGTTGTATGTCGTCTTAAAACAATAATCACCACCACCAACAACCTTAGTCGGTATGATAAAACTGAATAACACATACATGTTCGAAAACTGTATTCTATAGGCCTATAACTTTTGTTATGTAGTACTTTTCGACAGAACCAATAACATAGGTAATTAATAATTAAATTTTAGACGCCTTCCTCTAAACCACCATTTCAACCACGGTGAATAAAATTCTTTATAGCGTAGACTGTAGTTCCTTATTCCCCGACTTTACATACCGATTTTTCATTTAGTTCTCTTCCGCCGTTTTCTCGTGGCTCGGATCGAGATCCATGCATATCTCTGTTATCATAGCCGGTACGGTATAAATGTACGACATAAGTGATCGGAAATTAAATGTTACATAACTTTAGTTATGTAGTATTTATCGATAAGACCACAAATAACTACAATTTCACTCAGCGTGAATAAAATTATTTATGTATCTTAGAAGTGAAGCTTCCGCGGTGTGAAGAATTATTTAATTTAATTTCCGGGTTGAACCGTGTTGTACTTGTACGCACATCACGTACAGTTTGCCGACGTTTCGAATACATTGCAGTATTCTTTGTCAAGGCGACTGAAATACCCCTACTCGATCCGAGGTAATCAGTCTCCCAGGCAGAAATTACACTACTAGAGTGGCCTTGATCTTGGCCTTTTATATCCTAGCCTTTCTGGCTGACATAAGCCCTGGCTGTCTCGCGAGAATTCTGGAAAGTATGCCTCACAGCCAGGTAGTGGGGTCTTGCCCGCGCTGTTATGTAAAATTTAGAAGAAGGATATAAAATCAGTAATTCTTGGATGCCTATCATTCATAGTTTAAGACATACAGACCACAACATAAACACACGGGCCGCAACCCCATTACATAACAGCGCGGGCAAGACCCCACTACCTGGCTGTGACACATACTTTCCAGAATTCTCGCGAGACAGCCAGGGCTTACGTCAGCCAGAAAGGCTAGGATATAAAAGGCCAAGATCAAGGCCACTCTAGTAGTGTAATTTCTGCCTGGGAGACTGATTACCTCGGATCGAGTAGGGGTATTTCAGTCCCCTTGACAAAGAATACTGCAATGTATTCGAAACGTCGGCAAACTGTACGTGATATGCGTACAAGTACAAGACGGTTCAACCCGGAAATTAAATTAAATAAAATTATTTATGGCCTAGATTGCAGTGGCTTATTCCGAGACTTCGCATACCGATTTTCATTCAATTCTCAGACGTTTTTCCGTGATGCGCGACAGACAGAAATTACAGAAAATTAAAAAGAGCATTTCCCGTTACTGTGGGCACGGCTGAAAATCTGAATTGGAATGCATGCATAACGAATGTATGCAGGAGAGTACCGAACATGATTCTCTTCTTCCTCTCAAATATTACAATCCTGCCTCCCACTAAATTAAAAAATTATATTGTTTCTGACACTCATACTCCCGATATTTTATTATTGTGATGATATGCTTACCGATGCTACTATTGAACAACTTCAAAAAAGCATTAAATTCATGCGTAAGATTCATATTTTCATTAAATGACTCTGATCACATAACATCCTATTTTGAAAGACTAGGCTGGTTAAAATTCGACGAACTACTTACCGGAAAATTACACACAATTACTCTAGTTTAGAGACTATTGAATGAATCACAAACCTCCTCTCTTCTTTGTTTAACTCACTTTTCTCTATTCACGACTGTAATAGGGCCTACACGTTCCAGCTCTCATACCATTGCCATTCCCAACAACTAAACTATTATTTGCAACCAGTCGTTTCAAGTGTCAGGTGCCAGACTCTGAAACTCTATTCCAGTGGGTACCTACTAGAAAATCTACGAACTTGAAGAACTTTCGATCTATTTACTGAAATTATTTCCTAAACTATAAAATCGTCTGAGTGAATGATGTATGATTGTGTGAGTAAATGGATACATTTGTTCTTAAGATTTTAAGTTAGAATTTGTATTGATAAATTTAAGAAGTTAAATTAGTATTGCTGCATTTGTAATGTTTGATTATCATTGTTTGTTTGTAATAAGACATATACCATGACCATACTTTTATATTATGGTTAAGTGCAAGAGAGGGCCAGGAGCCATAACTTCGCCAATAATAATAATAATAATAATAATAATAATAATAATAATAATATTTTCACGGTTTGGAAACACGATTTCAAAATATATCACCGAGATCCTATTTTCTTAAAAATACAATCTAAATATTATTGCGTGTGGAAATGGTACTGTTAAAATAATGTTTTGCTGATTAAGACTGAGAGGGATTGTCTCTGTAGGCAGTGATTCATTATCTTTTTGCATATGTTGTTTTCCTGCATGTTTACTTCATATTGCCTTACTTCCCATTAACAACCCAAAAAATAATCATTAATTATCTTCAAAGCTATACAGAAGATTCCCATTAAATGCGATGTAACTAAACACTTACCCCTTATAAATGGAGGCATTTCCACGCTTTATTGACTTAATGTAACGCCGAGCTGGAGCAACAATGGCTTTGAGTGGTAACCGACACCAGCCCGCTTCTAAATGGAGACGTTGAGAAGGCTCTGCCTTCTCCCTGGTTGCCTGCCGGAAGTAGAGTGTTCAAGTGTTTGCTCCTGTCGGTGAAGTGTCAACAATGGCGGCCATTAGCTAGCCAGCCGCCATCTCGCTGAACAAAGAAGGTCACGTGACCAGGAAATGAGGTTAGGTTCGCTCTTGGGTGGCTCACAGAAAGCTATCCTCCTTGTAATAATAACGTTGTCATGTAGTAAAGAAGCGAAGAGGATAACAGAGGCCTTTGGTCGAAGAGTGCTTTTTATATATAATAAGAATAAAGAGTGAGAGAGAGGGGTCGCGGGGAGAAAATATTTAGCTTGCTGAAATGACTAGCATAATATGAAGCACTTAAGATATTCACGCTTAAACACTGGTGTAGCATGAACAGAACTGTTAACGTCACTTCCTATCATTATGACTTGCTGGTTTTTCGTTTTACGAAATATATAAGCTCTCATGATGGAAGTATAGGTTAAGGAAAGACAAGATAAGAGAAACTACAGTGCACAAATTTCACTATTTTGTTTTAACCTAAGTTACTAAAATATGAGAAGCAGTGTTTGAAACCCATTACGACATTTATAAATGTATAAATGGAAGCAACAGGGCATCATGTCTTCGTGGCTCTAGAAATAGCAATATTGTCTAATACCATTGCTGGAATGTATGTAGAAATGTAGCCTCATATTTAATAAAGGTTTGTGAACTGAACATTGGACAAACAACACTGACAGTTCTCAGATATTACAAGTAAGGGTTTTTACCTTTAAAATGATCGATGATGTGGTGTTTCAGTATTGGAAGAATACCTTAGATAAATATATCTTACTTTCACTATAATTATATGGTTGGTAAACAAATACGTACCGAGCAAGTAGCCGTGCGGTTAGGGTCGCGCAGCTGTGAGCTTGCTTTCGGGAGATAGTGGGTTCGAACCCCACTGTCGGCAGCCCTGAAGTGGTTTTCAGTGGTTTCCCATTAGCACACCAAGAAAATGCTCGGGCTGTACCTTAATTAAGGCCACGGTAGCGTCCTTCGCACTCCTAGCCCTTTCCTATCCCATCGTCGCCATAAGACCTATCTGTGTCGGTGCAACGAAAAGCCAGTTACCAAAAAAAGCATATACGTCTGGTAATGTTGTCACAGTTATTTCCGGCTCCCTGGCTCATTGGCCACCGTTGAGACCTTCAGTTCAGAGGATCGCGGATTCGATTCCCGAGTCGAGAATGTTAGTAATTTCTGGTGAAATCCCTTTTACTGGGGAGTGAAAATGCATGTTTCTGTCAATACTTCTCACTAATAACCACCACATAAGACGCAAAACAGTGAATACAAACCCATCACATAGGGTTGGTGTCGGCAAGGACATCCGGCCGTTAAACGGGACTAAGTGCGCATGTGCTCTACACTTATCCCCAGCGACGGTTCTAGATCACTAGAGGTAAAAGGTCTGTCATTATCTGCGCACTGCCATGGCCAAGCGATTCAGTAAGAGTCCAGAAGAGCTTTCATACTAGAGCTCACGAAAGAAGTCTGACGTTTAGCGCTAGCAGTGAGAAAAACTTGACTAACGCTGTTCAAAAACACGGCCGACTTGATGCGTCGCTGTAGCTAGTTCCGAACGCAGAGAGGGATCCAGTCGGCCGTGCTCAAAAATGGTCTGTTTCTTTGGCAACGGTCCCAGCGATGCCACATGTAACATATAGCTTTTGTGATATAATTCGGGGTACTACTGTGTTAGTTTTATTGCTGTACGTATTTGTGTTTCTCTCCCGAATATTATTTTTGTTATTAGTTTATCTGTGGCTAGTTTACAGTTCCTCGTTTTATTCTTGAAGTGTACCGTTAACACTTGTTAATAGTGGGTAGTGTTCTATTCTGTATTATAACATAACTTTCTTATGACTGGCTGATTGATAAAAGATATACCCTTACTGCATTTTTGTATATGTTATGCATAATTTGTTAGTGTAATTATCAGCAGTTGATGATTTTGTTCTTGGCAATGAGATCTCATATTTGTCGGCAATGATGTGTTCTGGATTAAATTCTGAAAATATTAGCACCACCTTAGGAACGGGCCAAAGTTTATTGAATTCCATTAGGATTACATGCTTAATTAAATACTCAAGACTGTAGTTTATATCCCAAGCATAGTAACTAGGGCAATGCAGCTCACCTTGTAGTTACTGCTTTCGCCGCTCAAATGTCAGACTCCAACTCCCGTGGCCCTAAGTAGACTATAGATTTTTGGCAACGCTGGGATTGTAAAGTTATAGGACTGAAAAGATAGTGGCGCGGAATTTTCCTGATATTAAAACGGAAAATGACAGAAAATCGTCCTCAGTGCTGCCGATGGAGGAATTCGAACCTACCACCCCTAAAATGCAAGCTTTCAGCTATACGACCCATACCCCTTACCAACTTGCTTGGTAATCCCGAGAATATCACCTGCCAATAGATATTAACGTCCAAGGGTGCTATTTCCGTATTTATTCTGACTTTTAAAGATATTATTCCATAGATATTCCGATGGTTTCTCTACTCCTGAGTGAGGAGTGGTGAGAAGAGAACTCAGCTTTGCCTGGCTTCAGTTTCTTGTAAGAGGCTTCTCTCTTTGGTCCTTGCTATATGGCCTCCATCGACCCCGAGAGTATTGTGGTTGGCGGCTTAAGAAGATCTTAATAATCCTGGTTTTCATAACCATGTATTTCATCAATACCTTCATTCTCAGAAATGTCGGAGCTCTTTCTTCTTTGATCAGAGTTAGAAGGTAATGGTTATCACTTTGTACCTCTCTTTAAAACGACAGTTAAAATTTGACAAATGGCCGTCATATTTATAGTAAAGCTGTAACTGGTCTTTTTTCAACAGGAAAATAGTAACTTAAATGCTACAAGTCTTCGCACAAGTAGTCTACGCCGGCAATTGGAGAATAGCAGCCTGCCACCAACTACAGACTCTTACAGAACTTAGCCACTCCACAGTAGTGTACGTGAACTTGATGAGTGGCTGTTTCTACACGGATATTGTACTCTAATGACTCTATGAAGATCGCAGTATTCATACGACATTGACAGTCGTTTCTCATGACTTATATAACATACTTGTTTAGAATTTGTACTGCAGGGAACGAATATGTGCTACTTAATACGAAACGTACAAAGACAAAGACAGCTTTTCGTTTCTGTGTGAGAACTGAGGGGATGAAGTAATTTCTCTCAGGTCACTGGTTACTAGAACATCCCTAACGCTTGTGCACAGTCATTGATCTGTATAGTACGTAGGCCTACTTACTAGATCGCACTGCGAAATACGGCATATAATATGCAGTGGCCACTACATAAGACTACTACTACCGCAGTGTGCATATATGCCTACAGTATAAGAAACTGAACTAATCACCGCTCGAAGGTCCTCCACATCGCAAAGCCATTGTTTTCTCGGTCTGTCCCTATAGTTCCTTCTTCCAGCACGACCCTCCAAAACCTTCGGCTCTCTCGTGACATCCATCTGATGCACATATTTCAATCAACGAACTCTTGCTGTCTTCATTACGGGCACCAAATCTTGTTCCTGGTACAGATCCTTAAACTCCTGATTCGTTCAAATATTTTCCCTTCCTTGGTCATTATGTCCATCTTGGCCTATTTCCCCTTGTCGCAGCTCTGTAAGTAATCACTGGGAGACAATATGTCCATCCAATACCCCGAGGATTTTAAAATGCGAACGGGTCGAAACTGGCTAAATGACAACAAGGAGCTGGATCCGGGCCTCATATATAAATGAATTACACATAAAAGGCAAGAACTCGAGACAGAAAAGTTATAACATAGATTGTGGTTTATTTTCATAATATTGGCTGATGCAGAGATACGATGAGCAAAGCATAAATCAAAGGATACATAAGGAATATAAATGTTACATTCATATTCATGGAGGATAGCATTTTCATTAACATGTATAGAAGCCTTTTACTTCATAGAAACCATCATAAAGACTTCCTCACTTATTTCCCTTTTATATGGGTACATAGGGAGAGATGATATTCATATATTCAGACATTACCAGCAAAAGGTATTTTGTATTTGTTTCAATACATTCCCCTCGTGGAGGAGGAAAATATTCAATCTCCGAGAGTCAAATACGACTGTCCTCGGACAAAACAAGGCAAAAACTCCCTTCCTTTTCAAAGCATCAAAACCAAGAACAGTCCTTACAGAGTAACTCCGCATAGTTTAGAGAGGAAAAAGGACGCAATCAGCCAACAAATTTTAATTACAGCCCCCAAAAGAGGTAACAAGGAGAAAGGGCAAGGAGCGTTGCCATAGCTACATAGAAAATAAACATAGTCAAAGACGACATGGAAAACATTAATATCAGATCCCGAAATATAAAACTAAAACGGCTAAACCATCCAGGAATAGAGATAAAGCAATCAAATAGACAAACATATCAGAAAAACAGAAAGTAACATACTAAGGTACCCCAAAAAAATTACACAAACCCGACATTCAGACAACGCATTCATACAAGCACACCTAGAGACCAGATGCATAAGGCGATATAAATACATATTCAAGACACCGAAACGAAACAGTAGTAGCATGAGATAAGTGACTCAAAGGTCGATAAGGTTGATCTGAGAGCCCAGATCCAAATATCAGGGCGGCCGCAACACAAGGCAAAGCTCACCCAATCATAGCAATAGTCTAACCACAAATACTCAATGGGACGCATTCATATCGCTCCATGGTAGCGAACATGAATTGTTCCTAAGTAGCGTATTAAATACACGTCGTCATATGAGCTCAGCCAAAACGTCGCTGGAAGGGAGGAAAGACATTGTCTCAAATGCAAATATATCGTAATCGAACAGCACCACACACACGTAAATGAAAACGGGTTAGCGCTACCTTTTCATCCCTACGTAGGAACAGATACATAAATATATCAGTGAATATAAGTTCTCCACAATCAAAACAAGGGAAAAGGAACAAAACCGGGATCACAATGAACACAAGCTTAGCATAGCTGTGGCAACCCAAAGGAAGTAGAGCAATACATACCTGCAAAAAGGTCCCACGTATGTTAAATATGAATCGAAACACGTTTCATAATATAGCCTGTCCATCTTGTTTACTAAGGCTTCCATTCTTTATCTCAGAGAGCAAACATTACAACCCGAAACCAATTCTGATTCCCCTTCCGCAAAATCAAAAGGAGTTCGATTAGTTTCAGCTAAACATGACGAAAATAATGCTAATATAAGGGGGAAAGTTAAAAACATAAATCACACGTAACCCTTGAAAACTTATAAATCTTATAAGACAATAACTATCTACTACAAAAATAAATCTCAATAAAATTAGTGCTAATCTCACATCTCATCAAAGAAATGCCGCTTTGCTGCAAGTACGATTTTAACTATTCTAGGAATTTTCAGAACAAGTTTTTCTAACACTGATGCAGGTATACTTTGCCAGGCATTCTGGAAGATGTCCCACAGCTTTTCCGATGAGGAAGGACACTCTTTTCGGACTTGCCGATCCAACTCCTCCCACAGCAGCTCAACTGGATTTAAATCTGGGGATTGGTGGAGGGGCATTCCATTAAAAACAATTCCCCGGCGTTTTGTTTGTTTTGCACATAATTCACGCAATAACGAGACGTGTGTCTGGGGTCATTGTCTTGTTGGAAGACAAACCCAAGTTGCCGTCCAGACGGAAGAACATAACGAGATAGGATAGAATGGTAGCTGTTTTATTTTTCAGCGTTCCTTGAATTCGATGCACTCCACCAACTCCACCGAATGTGAAAAAAACCCAAACTATCACAGAGCCCGGCTATGTTTCGCTGTAGGTGTTATACAGTAGGATGCATTTTATCTGATGCTCAACGTCGAACATAAATCGTCAGCGTTGCCCGAAAACCTTCGAAACTTGGTTACAGTAATATATTATGTCATTAAACAATCATGAAACATATTCGTGCGGGTACATATGTTTTGTCCGGAAAATGTTGACCGGCAGTGTATGCTACCGAATATGAAACAACATAAGCCATTTACAGCTGTTACTTTCCGACTTTTGGGGGAAAACTGAGTCGATGAAGTTAGATCTGATATGGGTTTTTTACCGAGCGAGTTGGCTAAATGGTTTAGGTTACATAGCTGTCGGCTTGCTTTCGGGAGATGGTGGAATCGAACCGAACTGTCGGCAGCCCGGATTTGTTTTCTCCACATACTAGCATTTTCACACCAGACGAATGCTGGGGCTGTAACATAATTAAGGCCACGGTCACTTCTTTCCCAGCCTATGCCCTTTCCTATCCCATAGTTACCATAAGACACCTGTCTGAGTCGGTGCAACGTACAAAACAAACAAAAAATGGTGGGATGTTGTCACTATTGTAACGGCCACTGGGTTTAGAAGGTTCTGTAGACTTAGTTATTAGATATGAAAGACAAATATTATGTGGATAATGCATTTTAAATAGAACGTAGTACACTTGGCATGTGGGTAATAACTAGGTGTAGTATGATATGAGAAATAAGAGACGTAATTTAAAACGTAAATCTTTTCCATGATTAAATTTGTTACTACCGGGCGAGTTGGCCATGCGGTTTGGGGCGCGCAAATGGTGCTAGTTTGCATACGGGAGATAGAGGGTTCGAACCCCACTGTCAGCAGCCATGAAAATGGTTTTCCGTGGTTTCACATTTTCATACCAGGCAAATGCTGAGACTGTACCTTAATTAAGGGCACGGTCACTTCCTTCCTACTCCTAGCCCTTTACTATCCCATCATCGCCGTAAGACCTATCTGTGTCGGTGCTGCATAAAGCAAACTGAAAAAACATGTAAGAAATGTGTTATTCTATACAACTGACCACGATGCATTCACAACGACAGCTAGCCTCCAAATGAGCGCGCGAGTCAACACAGCGCCATCTTATAACAGAGTATGCAGGTGACGTCACATATTTATTACACATTTTGCCGTACTTTCAAGCGATATTTCATGAAAACTACGTTTCAGATTTTCTTGAAACATCTGATCCCGTGAGACCTCCGAAGTTAAGCAACATTGGGCGTGGTCAAAATTTGGATGGGTTGCCACGCGCTGTGGTGGGGGTAAGGGAATGGAGGAGCGGAAAGGAACTGGCCACCCTACTGTACGTAAACTCCAACTCAGACACACCTCTGCGGAGGTTCGGACCTGCCTTCGGGCAGAATACACCCTTGCCTTACCTTTATCTGTCAAATGAGACATCAAACATAATCGTTAGTTAAATACTCTCCTACGCGTTCTACTCAAACACTAAAAGCGCCTTGGAACGTTTCTTTCCATGTGCCCGTTGTCGGGGAACGTAAGTCTACGTTCAAAACGTATGGCTTCTTTAGGGTAGTCCTACTAGTACTATAACTACTCCCTCCTTGATGCTAGTAGAATTTCTCGCAGGGTTTTGTAATTGCACCACTTGCGCCGATAACACTTATACTTCCAGGATGTACATCAAATAACCAATATGACGGTTCTGCTGAAAATAAAATGCGAACTCAAATGTGGAGGTTAAGACTGAGTGTCTGTTTCACTAACAGTGCAATGCCTTGAGAATCTTCCCTACAAAAGCTCCATTGTGGGTCCTTTAGCTCGAGACTGCTCGGCGCAGGAGAGGTCACTTCTTAACCTCCTCACCTCTAACTAGGGTCAGCCTTATCAGCTTCCGCTCAAGAATTGAAAATAAAACAGAACAGCTGCTTTTTTTCTTCTTTGTGTTAGTATCATCTACCGCGTTTAATATCTTAAGTTGTCCTGTTATCGCTAACATTATGACTTGACTACGTCTCTTGAGTTTCGCCGCGATTCCTTACTGCAACTGTAATTGGTGAAGGATTTATCTTAGACCTCCGTGCCGAAAGATTTCCATCATTTTTCCGCACTGATACGCCTACCTTATGACGCAGAACAGGTCGCGTAGCTGTACATTTGCTTTCGAACCCTGTGGGTGGAGATGGTAGATAACTCCACGGTGTCCCCTACCTGTCGTTAGACGTGACTGAAAGGAGAACCCCCAGAGGATCTTACCTTGATAGCCTGAGTTGTCCACCGCGAGGCCCATAGCTGAGTTTCGCATTATTTACATTTATTGTGCAAGGTTCCTCACTTTCATCTCTCCTATCCGACCTTCCATGGTCAGCTCTTCTTCTCTTTCGTTCCCGACGGTATTAGGTTTACGAGAATTAGGGAGTCTTTGATTTTTACACCCGTAGTAGCCCCTCCTATTCTTTTGCCGATTGCTTCTTCTTTTTTTGCCTCGTGATTAAGGTATATTCTGTATTAGTTGTTATACATCCCACTGTCCGGCTCCACGGCTAAATGGTCAGCGTGCTGGCCTTTGGTTACAGGGATCCCGGTTTCGATTCCCGCCAGGGTCGGAAATTTTTAACCACCATCGGTTAATTCCGCTGACACGGGGGCTGGGTGTATGTGTCGTCTTCATCATCATTTCATCCTCATCTCTACGAGCAAGTCGCTTACGGGTATCAAATCAGAAGACCTGCATCTGGCGAGCCGAACTTGCCCTCGGACACTCCCGGCACTAAAAGGCAAACGCCATTCCAATTTTTTACGCCCCACGTACTAATTTCACATGTTTCAGAGACACTGGGGTGCCGGAATTTTGTCCCGCAGAAGTTCTCTTACATGCCAGTAAATCTACTGACATGAGGCTCACGTACTTGAGCACCATAGGACTGAGCCAAATTAGAACCTGCCAATTTGAGCTCAGATGGATTGCGCTTTACCACATTGGTTATTCATCCCGGCTTGTTAGTGTTAGGCCCAAGTGAGGATGGCTGCCCAGTTGTACCGACTTCCTCATGAAACAATAATCACCACCAATCACCAGTTTGCATTCGGAGATGGTGGTTCGATTCCTACCGTTGGCAAACCCAGGTTTCTCCGATTTCACACCAGGCAATTCTGGGAATACCGTAATTAAGGCCACGGCTTCTACCCCCCCCCACCCCCCACCCCCCACCAGGCACACACACACACACACACCAGCGTTTCCTCATCCCAACATCGCTAGAATTCTACATGGTTTAAACCGCTGTGCTGGCAAAAACTAATTAATTCAATTTCTCGAAAAGAATGAATTGAAAACATGGATAGCGTCGGGATATAAAGTCAAGTTCTTTCAGTTTTACTAATCAGCGAATTACCTCCCAAGGGGTCACAAATTCGGAGCCTTGTTTGGCGACTATAGGACCCATAGCTGAGTCTTCCATTGCTTCCATGTAATTATGCCAGGTTCGTCACTTCAGTCATTCCTATCTGACCTCCCTTGGTTAACTCTTATTCTCTTCCGAACCCGATGGTACTTATTTGCGAGGCCTAGGAATGACTTAACTTGCACCCATGTTGTGGCCCTTTCCATCCTTTCGCGAATATCGTCATTCTTCGAAGGGTAGGACTTATTCCATTATTTCCTCCGGTTAGTGCTCGGAGAGGATGGTGTCACAGTTGTACTTCCCCTTAATACAATACTACCATCATAGCCACGAGGCTTCCAATTTTACATGATGCCGAACTGCAGAGGTGTCATTTTATTTTCAAATATCCATCGGCAGGGATTCGAACACAGACTGCCTTATTGAGAAACCAGTGACTATGTCACACGCTTGTCTTACCCCTTACATCAGGGCCTCTCAGGGTGCATGCGTCTGGTGCATGCACTGTGCACGGTGCAAAAGACGACTTCGCTTGGTTGACCAGAGTGCAGATCCCCACTCCTCGATTTGGAGCAATAGCGCTGTGTCTCTCTTTCCCCACGCCTGTCTCGCTCGCTCCCCCTGTCTCCCTCTTCCTCACTTTCTCCGTAGCGCTCCAAATCCGTGCCGAGTTGAGCCGTGTTGAGCCGAGCTTAGCCGGTAGCCCAGAGACGAGGCGTTGGTCCGAGTCGAGCCGAGTGGGACCGATGCGCCTCAATTTGCACGCGTGAGATTTTGGGCGTTTGAGAGGCCCTGCCTTACATGAACTGCAGCTACACACACAGATAATCGGCTTTACCCCCCTGTGGATGCGGGTCGTAGGATAACATCCATGGTATCCCGTGCCTGTCGTGAGAGACACTAAGTAGGACCCAGGGGCTCTTAACAAGGAGCGTGGGTTGCCATCCATGAGGCTATTTGCTGACTACTAGCATTGCTTCCTCTTACTTGTTCCACGCTCCTCACCTTCATCAATTTTTTCTGACCTCCCTTCTTCTGGTTCTTTTCCGATCCCGACAGTATTAGGTTTTCGAGACCTAGGTATAATATTTCCCCGAGCTCGATAGCTGCAGTCGCTTAAGTGTGGCCAGTGTCCAGTATTCGGGAGATAGTAGGTTCGAACCCCACTGTCGGCAGCCCTGCAGATGGTTTTCCGTGGTTTCCCATTTTCACACCAGGCAAATGCTGGGGCTGTACCTTAATTAAAGCCACGTCCGCTTCCTTCCCATTCCTATGCCTTTCCTGTTCCATCGTCGCCATAAGACCTATCTGTGTCGGCGCAACGTAAAGCAACTAGCAATACAGTATATATATATATAGCCTAGTCTTTCATTTTCGCGCCCGTCGTTGCCCTTGTCTTTCTTCTGATGACACCTTGATTATTCGAAGTATTGGATCTGTTCCTCTTCTGATCAGAGTTAAGAGAGAGTGGTTGCTTTGTTGTACTTTCTCTTACAATAATAATCACCACTACAAATAACCTCATTTTAGCGTTTTTTTTTTTTTTTTTTTCTACAGGTTTATTTTTCCTTAAGGAATTTTAGCAGCGTGATATAGTCATTATATTTCATTACTAACTCTTGTACCGCTCATTGATGGGTTACAGTTTGTATAATTGCAGATTTAGTGCCATCCAGCGGAGACGTGTGACACCAGAAGAGACAAGACCCACCACCACTGCCAGCTAATTCGTTACCATGACTAAAGAACATTTCCATATCAGTTGTACTCGGCGTACTTTACATTGAACATCTCAATTCGTGAATATTTGTGTTATCATACATCTTACGCTGAAAATATATGGGATATGAATCATCCGAAATTGAAGTTCCTAAAATAACTTATGTATATTGTTTTCAGACAGAACTCCGTTATATTTTTCATAAGCGAAAACAGACGAAATATAACACTTCGACCATTACATTTTTCACAAAGTATATTATGTGCACTGCCCCTGACCAAAACTGACCAGCAAAGAATTAAATTATACATTCTCGAAACGCGAGGATATTATTTTATAAACTTTGGATAGTCGATGGCCGATAGATGTTACTTTGAAATGCTAGCACCTGCACAATATGTTCATCATATTCCAAATAAGGGGGGTTTGAAAGAAAGCCATCTTCTGAGACGGCCAGTTTTCGTGCGGTTGAGTGTACAGTTTTTCACTAAGTTACAGCTGATATTAGAGTAGAATGTGACATTTCCTGCTTTGTCTTCCTTAAACGTCTCTATATCACCCCGTACTAATTTACCGAATATCGAGAATTCTGTTTCGTCTTTTTCCATGATGTAACAGACTCGCAAAAATAATGACCTACCCTTACTCTCGGCTTTTGTACATTTCTTCTTCTTCTTCTTCTTCTTCTACCGTATATCTTACACTGATAAAATGGCGGGTGAAAATTGTGCCGTATATGGGGATCTGTCCCAGTTTTATGACCTAATGCCCTTCCTGTCGCCAACCCTCTATGGAGGGTAGTACTCACTGTTGCGTGTTGTTTTTGTGGTGGTAGATAGCGTGGTGCGTTGTATGAATATGAAAAGGTATGTGTTGGGACAAACACGAGCACCTAATTTTCGAGCCATGGGAATTAACCATACGCAGTTAAAATCTCCGGCCCAGTCGGAAATTGAACCCAGGGTCCTCTGAACAGAAGGCCAGCACGCTAACCATTCATCCAAAAAGCCGAACGGCTGTTGTATGCCTAAATGGAAATCAAAACGAATTATGTGGCAAAAATTTGAAGAGTCCAGGCAATATTATATTGTTATTTTGCTAGTTGCTTTACGTCGCACCGACACAGATAGGTCGTATGGCGACGATGGGACAGGAAAGGGCTAGGAGTGGGAAGGAAGCGGCCGTGGCCTTAATTAAGGTACAGCCCCAGCATTTGCCCGGTGTGAAAATGGGAAACCACGGAAAACCATTTTCAGGGCTGCCGACAGTGGGGTTCGAACCTACTATCTCCCGAATACTGGATACTGGCCGCACTTAAGCGACTGCAGCTATCGAGCTCGGTACGAATGTTTTCAAATGTGTCTTGTGCTACATACAGTTTCATTTGCTATGGAGCAGACAAGTACGTTGCCTAACTTGACCCCAAAACTTATAGTGGATAATAAATCTTGTTGTGCCAGGAAGTACGCTGTTCACTTGGCGATAATCACACTTGCCTCTAAACCGCGCAGTTTAGTGTGAATACGCTGTGAAAGGTTGACTGGTGGAGGAGGAGGAAGAAGATGAAGACGAGGCTTTGCCAATTTAAATGTTTTGGAATGTTTATTGCGCTCGAAGGGAAGTGAGGGTCACGACATATAGATGAATAACAAACGTTCTTTTCTTTCTCAATGCAAGCCTTTTATAGCGTCCAATTCAAAGAGCCACTTCATTGTCTACACTTATTAACATCACAGCTTTCAAATCGTAGATATGTCAGTTGGCTTCTTTTTTTAAATCTGATAATTAAGTGGTCAAATCCTTATAAAAGAGCAGTGAATGCTTAAACATTAGGTTCACATTCATTTTCCTACCCACAACACTTTTAAATACAGTGATGCACTTATACCTGAGATTACAGTCTCATAATGTAGGGTTAACTACAGGTACGATCCCTGATTCGTCCAAGTATAAAGTCCACTAATCAGGGTAGCAGTCGTCTTGGTAGGCAATTTCCCCTTTGTGGGGGCGGTAGAATATATTCACAGTACCTCCTTGACTGTCTCAAGAGGCAACTGAAACCAAGCAAGTAGCTGCGTGGTTTGGGTAACGTAGTTATTAGCTTCTATGCGGCAGCCCTGAAGATGGTTTTCCATGGTTTCCTTATTTCTGCTTCTTTTTCCTCTTAATCTGTTTACCCTACAGGGTCGGATTTCCGTCGGACTCAGCGAGGGATCCCACCTCTACCGCCTCAAGGGCAGTGTCCTGGAGCTTCTGCCTCTGGGTCGGGGGATACAACTGTGGAGAACGACCAGCACATCGCCCAGGCGGCCTCACCTACTATTCTGTACAGGGGCCTTGTGGAGGGATGGGAAGATTGGATGGGACAGGCAAGGAAGAGGGAAGGAAGCGGCCGTGGCCTTAAGTTAGGTACCATCCCGGCATTTGCCTGGAGGAGAAGTGGGGAAACCACCACTTCCAGGATGGCTGAGGTGGGAATCGAACCCACCTCTATTGAGTTAACCTCCCGAGACTGAGTGAACCCCGTTCCAGCCCTGGTACCACTTTTCAAATTTCGTGGCAGAGCCGGGAATCGAACCCGGACCTCCGAGGGTGGCAGCTAATCACGCTAACCACTACACCACAGAGGCGGACGGTTTCCCACTTTCACAGCAGGTAAATGCTGGGGCTGTACCCTAATTAAGGCCACGGTCGCTTCCTTCCCACTCCTAGCCTTCTCCTATCCCATCGTAGCCATTCGTCGGTGCGACGTAAAAAAAATGCACAAAGGCATTTTTTTAAAGGCAACTGAAAGGGGCCTCAGGTGCTCTCAAGCTGTGTGCATAGATTGGTGACAACGAGGCCTCCAGCTGTGTTTGACATTCTTTCCATTCTACTTGCGTCAGGTTCTTCATTTTAATCTTTCCTATTTGTCTTTTATTATTATTATTATTATTATTATTATTATTATTATTATTATTATTATTATTATTATTATTATTATTATTATTATTATTATTATTATTATTATTATATTACAAGAGGGATATATCCCGGAGGCAAAGTATGTTTACAGTAGTATAACAGCGAAATTAAAGTAGAAAATATATGTCTGCCTCTGTGGTGTAGTGGTTAACGTGATTAGCTGCCACCCCCTGAGGCTCGGGTTCGATTCCCGGCTCTGCCACGAAATTTGAAAAATGGTACGAGGGCTGGGACGGGATCCACTCAGCTTCGAGAGGTCAATGGAGTAGAGGAGGGTTCGATTCCCACCACATCCATCCTCCAAGTGGTTTTCCTTGGTTTCCCACTTCTCATCCAGACAAATGCTGGGATGGTACCTAACTTAAGGCCAAGGCCGCTTACTTCCCTTTTCCTTGCATATCCCTTCCAATCTTTCCATTCCCACACAAGACCCCTGTTCATTATAGCATTTGACGCCTCCTGGGCGCGGTACTGGTCCTGCTCCCCAGTTGTATCCCCTCGACCCAAAGGCTCACGCTCCAGAACACCGCCCTTAAGGCGGTAAATGTGAGATCCCTCAGTAAAACCGAGGGGAAAACCAATCAAGGAGAGTAAACAGATTAAGGAAGAACGAAAGACATAAAATACATAACAAGAATAGCAATAACTTCAGCAGATGAAATCATGAAAAAATTCTTCTTGTTATTCGTATTCTTCTTCTTCTACTACGTTTTCCACGCATTATTAAGTTCGCGGATGCGAACTGTGAAACCCATATGGAATTTACCCTCTTTTACGGCCGGATGCCCTTCCTGACGCCAACCCTATTTGGAGAGATGAATTCACTATTACGTGTTTTTCTGTGGTGGTTCGTAGTGTGATGTGTTGTGAGTGTATGAAGAAGAGAGTACTGAGACGAACACGAACATCCAGTTCCCGGGTTAGAGAAATTAACCATAAGCCTACCCAAATCCATGTTCCCGTCGGAAATCGAAGTCGGGACCCTTTCAACTGAAGGCGTCGTCGCTTACTATTCAGCCAAGGGGCCGGACATGAAAACGAAATATTACAAGAAATTATATCAAAACAAAAAATTTCATGGTAACGAAAGAAGTAAAATTAGCCACATTAGAACAAGAAAAATATACATGACAATTAAATGCATGATTAGTGTAACATAATATTTAAAAGCAATCGCATGAAAATTCATATGAAATGTACAGAAAACCATTATAGAAAACCACAACACACGTGCTCAGTTCACTCTAAATTTGCAAAATATTTAACATAAAGCGAGTGGGGCAGCATAGCGCATTTACACAAAAATTTATCTGATCTCCTATGACATCCCTTGTTGAACACTTGTTATTTTCTAGCATCAATGATGAGTCTACCAGGTCTACGTAGAAGGCCATTTTCACGCCGTCCGTGACCGTTGCCTTTCTACTGGTCATGCTTTCATTATTCGAAGGATCGGATCTGTTCCTCTTCTGATTAGCATTAAGAAACAATGGTTGCTTACTTCTCCTTCAAAAAGTAACCATCAACACCACAATCAGCCTGAGATGTATTCAATAATATTGTACTCTTGATAGAAAATTCAAAACCGGGCATGCTGTCTCATCACAGATATAACATGCAGGACCTCAACTAGAGTCCGGCTCCAAGGCTAAATGGTTAGCGTGCTGGCCTTTGGCTCAAGGAGCCCCGGGTTCGATTCCCGGCCGGGTCGGGGATTTTTAACTTTAATTGGTTATTTCCACTGGCCCGTGGACTGGGTGTTTGTGTCGTCCTTAAACAGAAAAATACAAGACAAACAAAGAGAGAATTAGAAAAATAAAAAATATATCAGTAAAAAGTCTTAAAAATCTAGATGGCTGGTATGTGTATATGAAACATTATTTCCTTCATTATAAACATAAATAAGAGTACAGCGTCCTTCTTAAAAGTACTCTCCTTATGTGTCTAGAACGCAATAGCACTTCAAGAAATTAATTAATTCGTTACTTTATTTATTTATTTATTTATTTATTTATTTATTTATTTATTTATTTATTTATTTATTTATTTATTTATTTATTTATTTATTTATTTATTTAAATTAAAATGAATTGCAATGTCGTCCTATTCGAACTCTTTCTGGAAAGAGCCTTAACATCCCGTTGCAGGAGATGTGACGAGTCTGAAAACCTTTCTCATTGTATTAGGATTCTGTCCTAGGGGATATAATGTTATTGGATTTACGCCCCACTAACTAGGCTACCGTTGCGGTTTTCGGAGACATCGAAGTGCCGGAATTTTGTCCCGCAAGAGTTCTTTAACGTGCCAGTAAATCTACCTATACGAGGCTGACGTATTTGAGCACCTTCAAATACCACCGGACTGAGCCAGGATCGAACCTGACGAGTTGGTGTTAGGCCAGCACCTCATCTGTCTGAGCCATTCAGGCCGGCTCCGAGGGCAGAGCTAATAAGAATCAACCGCTACAATGCAGTGCGTTGTATGCTCGCTGGAAGCTTTCGTAGACATCATAACCTCCAAATCTATGAAGAAGTCGGATGCCTCTCCGAAAACGGATCAACACGTCGAGCTGACATCATAGCGATCGAGCAAGCTAAAAGGAAGCGTTATGGTAATCACCCCATCTGTGAGTTTTGAGGACAACGAACACTAGCCAAAAACATGTACGGAATACTAAAATTTGAAGTGGTTGGTCTGATGATAGGCGCCTGAGGGGCTATGCCCAAAGAAAGTCTGGATTAAGGAAGATCAAAACACCTGTTTTCCACCATCCAGTCTATAACAGATCCGGTGCTAAGAAACTCAGGACTTACGGAAGATCAAAACACCTGAATCCATCATCCAGGCTATAACAGACTCGGTGCTAAGAAACTCGACTTGTAGGCGGCCGGCGCGTCTGTGAGGACTGGACGATATCTGCAAGACTTCTCATGCTGAAGGCTGCACACTTCCGGCCCCCGAGCAATTGGAATTAAACATTGAATGTTAACACCCCGACAAGACCGGGATTCGAACGTGGGATCTCTTGGATCAAAGACCAGCACGTTATCCATTCATTCATTCATTCATTCATTATCCATTTAGCCATGGAGCCGGACATCCAAACGGTACAAGTATGAACATTAAAAAAGGAGCACACTGGAACTATATATAGGGGATATGTCACGTGAAACAGGTGTAACAGACCTAGTTAAAGCAAATACAGTAGAGATAATACGCGACACTTCCGGATTTAGCCTTGTTAAAATGGGAGACAAGTCGCAAGTGGCGCTCCTAGTGGCTTGACCTGAAAATTCGCGCTAAATTCAAATATCAGTGGAAATGTATATACGGAAATGGATAAATAAATTACGTCTAGAACTGAAGTGTTACTAAGATATTAACTTCAAAGTTGCTAAAGCAATTCTGGAGAAATGAATGAAGAATTATTTAACAGTTTATTATTTAAAGACTGAAATTAGACACATAATCAAAATGTGAAATGGACTGCTAAGAAAGGGCTTGATCTTTCATTTATGCATTACTTTTTTAACTTTAGAATTCCTGCCTGAACGTTCACTGCTAGATTTTTCTTTTTTCTCATTTAAACGCACTTGTCAACAAAAATATCGGCAAATTCCTTACACACATGATTCAATGAATTTACATTTAAGAGCTGGACAATTTTCCTTTTAACTTGCAGCCTGCTAACAGAAAGAAAATCTATAAATTTAGCCTCAAAAACATATAAGCAATACTTGCCATAATGCCATTACATTAGGGTAAAGCAAATTTGCATCATCATATTGTTTCAACAAAATATGTACATTTCTTAAATCACCCATATTTTCTTCAGTGCTTGACAACGCATTACGGCATTCCAAATAGGGTAACTTGGAACACAACCAGCCACACTCACATGCATATGTATTTTCCTGAATAAAATCAAACCCACAGATCACACCTACAACAACACATCGGCATTGAAGGTTAACTGCTGCACTATACAATAAAATATGCGTATTAAATTTTAAGCCACTTAAAATATGGGTCGAGCAGGTAAGAAGATTATGAAGTACTATAAAAATGTATTTGTCACTGGAAGAATATACTGTATATGCAAACACAATATTACTTACATTTTCTTGTTACGGGGGAATACGGAAGAAAGACCGCGCATTCTTCTCTACTTCATAGTTACTGCAGCCAAACACAGCACATACCTTTCCCTCTCATGTTGAGAGAAGATATCAAGGAATGAAACACGCTACTATTTAATTATGTCAACTCACTGAAAACTCATAAATAACACCAAAAACTTCACACACTAAATACACATGCTCTTATGACAGGATCAGTAGTTCTCAGGTCAATCCGCCAGATAGAGCTCTAATAGCTGTCCCTCGATATCTCGCCGAGTCTCGCGTATTGTCTCTACTGTATTTGGTTAAAGCTAGGCTTCAATTAGAACGAGAAAGGCTGAATGAAGTCGTAAGAAAGTGTTTTTCAATTATTGACGAGATATCTGTCAAACACTACGATAATAGGTTAATACATTTTTTTGGTCCTAAGCATACTTCAGCACATACAATAGCTGTTAGATGTGGAAATAGATCCGATGGCTTACATATTCTTCAAGGTGCAAGAGAAAAATAGGACAATACTCGAGAATAATTTATTGTGCTGTCTAATAAATGACACCGAGCTGGATAGCTGCAGACGTTTAAGTGCAGCCAGTATCCAGTATTCGGAAAATAATGGGTTTGAACCCACTTTCGGCAGCCCTGAAGATGGATTTCCGTGGATTCCCATTTTCTCATCAGGAAAATTCTGGGGCTATACCTTAATTAAGGCCACGACCGCTTCCTTCCCACTCCTGGCCCTTTTCTGTCCCATCGTCGCCATAAGATATATCTGTGTCGGTGCGACGTAAAACAACTTGTAAAAAAATTAATAGTAATAAATGGCCTACCAAACAACTACCGAACTCTTCCCGTTTGAAAACATGAGATTTCCAGAATTACAGTGCAACCATTGCTTCATTGGCATTCATGAAGAGATGGCTCGATGTTCATGACGTAAACAATGCTAATGCATATCACCATACAGACGAAATGCACTTCTTTGAAAAAGCGACGAGATACTATCTTAGCTAGAATGAATTTTCCGCGCATCTAGTGGAAATTAATAAATGCCGTGGGATTGTGAGCAAAGAAATATATATGAATCTGTTCTACTAACTACTTCCACGGCAGTTAAATGTTTTAGATATCTGCTGTCTTCTATATTTCACATTGTTCTAACTAGAACATTTAAAAGGGATCCAATAGACAATTTTTTCAGTAAATTAAGTCATATTTCAGAAAGAATTATTATACTGGAATGTAGGGCGGTCATATTCTACATGAATTGGATGCCGAAAAGAGGTTTATTTTCATTATCATCCCACATACAGAAAAAAGGACTAACGGAAATGAAGATCACACCAGGTAAGAATGTGGAAACGAAAGTGGTTATGCAGAGCTATATTCCAAGCACAAAGACAAACATTTTAAACAGCTTTATTGAACGTCGCGTAAAGTTGAATTTTCCCACAGCCTTTATTCATATGCTATTTTGTTTATTATAACTCATATTCACCCATCGCATACCTAAATTTCGCATCTTGGTTTCCTTACTTTGGAATAAGCATCGATGGCGTACATTGAAACTTTCATAATCGATCATGTGCAAGTGGAAATCCGCTGTAAACTGAGCTATCGGCTCCCCACTGAAAGATTTTCTTTACACCAGGGACGCTTCAGATAAGGTGTATTATCCAGCTGGAGAATTCGTATTTTAAATGGCCATAATTTCGTAATTCATGTGCCAAGGTGCAATTTTTTCAAAAATGGCTTTCACGGCCGCAGATCTTACAATCACAGGGATAGAACCAGCTTTTGGGTGGTTAGGCCGTGTGAATTTGCAGAGTTTCGCCCAGTCGTGCCATTTGGGCTCATCTGCTGGATTGGCATGCCCCTCCTGTACCCTGCTTAGCAGTGGCAGACCAACTGCGTGGTCCCGCCGTGTTAGCAAATAGGGATTGCTAACCTGCTAAAGGGGAAGTGAATTCTCAGTTTCCAAAAATATTACTCCCCATGGAGATACAGTTTCAAAAGCTGGTTCTATCCCTGTGATTGTAAGATCTGCGGCCGTGAAAGCCATTTTTGAAATTGTAACTCCATGGGGAGTAATATTTTTGGAAACTGAGAATTCACTTCTCCTTTAGCAGGTTAGCAATTCCTATTTGCTAACACGGTGGGACCACGCAGTTGGTCTGCCGCTGCTAAGCAGGGTACTGGAGGGGCGTGCCAATCCAGCTGATGGACCCTGATGGCACGTCTGGGCGAAACTCTGCAAATGCACACGGCCTAACCACCCAAAAGCTGGTTCTATCCCTGTGAGTGCAAAATTTTTGTCTACCAGATTGTGTCGAAGAATGACTGAATGCTTTTTGCATGTGCTGAAAAATCTTCTTTCCTAATGTGCACCTCATTTTCTGTCAGCAGTCTTAGTGAGCAGTTAAGCGAACTGGCCTGTAAAATAGCAATGCCAATCTTTCTTGACAAAACTGCTTGCGAAACAACGGAACAATTTGGAGGGAACATAGACCGACTATAAGCCTTTGGAAAGTGGATTTATCGCCGAGCATTGGAAATTACAGAATAGACCATGTCACCAACGAGGAGGCATTCCATCAATGCTTAATTTCGGCCGGCACCTCCTAAGGATTTTTTTTTGTACAGTGTTTTTAAGCTCAACAAAACGTTCAACGAAAATAATCAACACACACACTAATACATGAACTCTTTCTATAACTTGAGCTCAGTTAAAATTCAATATGTTGTAATAAAAGTACTCATGAACAAAAAAATGTAGTGGTTAAATATAAATAATTTTAAAAAGTCATGGATATTTTTTATTCCATTGGTTACATTTAGAGGCTTGTTTATTGCCAGTATACATCAAAATAGTGACTTCTTTTTCACGCATTATTTCGAGAATGTCCGACTCGTCGGCTGAACGGTCAGCGTACTGGCCTTCGGTTCAGAGGGACTCGGGTTCGATTCCCGGCCGGGTCGGGGATTTTAACCTTAATTGGTTAATTCCAATGGCACCGGGGCTGGGTGTATGTGTTGTCTTCATCATCATTTCATCCTCATCACGACGCGAAGGTCGCCTACGGGCATCAAATAGAAAGACCTGCACCTGGCGAGCCGAACCCGTCCTGGAATATCCCGGCACTAAAAGCCATACGACATTTCATTGTGAGAATTGCGACAAAATCTGATTGAAAAATGTTACATACCACCCGTTGTTAATGTTCTGATTATAAGAATTATGTTTTTAAAAACTGAATTTCAGAAAAGTATTTTGTAAAGAATGATCTCATTTTAAGTTTCATCATAAGTTTTCAAATATCGAAACTTGTGACTTTATCAGGCTGAGGTGTGGTTGAAAGGGGAGCAAACTGTGTGGGTATACGTTCCGGCACCAATCTTTTTTTTTTTTTTGAAATGAAGCACTGCATTCCACTATGCCATAAACTAATGTGAAAGGCAGGAAAGCGGTCATATATTCCGAAATGGCAAATACAGTCTGATGCAGTTGATTAGAGATGACAAGAGAGAAGAGAAATATAGTAGTGAACCTCCGACATCCACTGTACGGCAACTCAAAGGCGATGAACACAACATAGGAAAAATTACTTGATGGTGGTTGCTACTCACCTGTTAGAAGAAGGCACGAGAAGAAAAATATGTTTGGTACTTGAATGTGCTCAATATGGCAGCCTTGAGGTGGTAGTTTTACTGGCTCGTAAAGGAACTCCTTCTGGACAAACTTCCGAGACCTCAGTTTCTTAACATTACGATGTATAGTATACTGAGAGGTAAAATGTCTTATTACTAGCTTAATATGGTAAATCAAAAATTATCATATACATATTTACACACAATGTAATAAGAGTCTTTTCTTGCACCATCTTACATTTTTGGGAAAAGGAACTAAGGCGGTTTCAGGTAGGTCCAATGCATTTCAATTATCATTTTTCCCGATGTACTAAGGAATAATAACAATCGTTCATTTTCTGCAGCCTAAATTTTATTTTACACGAATGATTGGCGCTGTTTAAATGGATAAATAAATCCAATGTATGTAGAATTTTGTAAAATACCAATAGAATCCTTCCCTGCGAACCTTGTGACCTTGCCGCGGTGGGGAGGCTTGCGTGTCCCAATGAAGCAGATAGTCGAACCGCAGGTGCAAACATATCGGATGGGTATCTGTCGAGCGACCAGACTAACGAATGATTTATCGAAAGGGGGGTAGAGCCTTCCGGAAGTTTCAAGGGTGGCAGTTTACATGATTGACTGTTATGGCGTTGTAATAATACTCAACATGGCTTAGCTGTGTTGATACTACTACGCGGCTGAAAGCAACGGGAAACTACAGCCGTAACTAACTCCCGAGAACATGAAGAAAAGGTTAGTACATGATACGGTGGCATGGAGGGCTGCATCAAATCAGTCTATGGACTGATGACTCAAACTGAAAAGCAGTGCCATGGTACGCTATAGAATATATATCTCGTCAACGTTTCTCTACTGTCGAAAATATCTGGCACGTGAACCCGTATATATCCATCACTCGAACTCCTCCCTTAGATTCCCTAGGAGATGCCTGCCGTATTCATTTCCCCAACCAAAGTAGGAAGTTCATTCAATAAAACTGTCTATCCGTGGCTAGATCAGCGTGGCCCGCAGACTGAACGACTCAAGCCCTGCTCTTCTTGGAACTGATATCAATGGAATTCCATTTGGCTGGCGGAGCCAAGGCCCCATGTAACCTAAGCAATCTGCTCATGAGATCAATATGGAGCTCGGTCGGCGAATTCATGGACTTCTGAACGCACGCCCAGCTTTCAATTGAGACACATAAATAACAAAGTCACCAAACAAGGCAGTTCCATTCCTCGAGGCTTATGAAATATGAAAAGAAGATCGAGTGGATAGGTTTTATAGCCAACACAAACCTCCCCCACATAAATAAGGAGACTGTCACGAAAAGATAACTTCAGTTGTACGAGACCTGAAGGAAGCAGCTGTACACTTTGTGTCCTAGTTCGCAAGTAAATGTGTCTTCATCAACAATCTCACACTGTATTGTTGTTGCTTCATATAAGAAGCATTCTCCTTCCCAAACCAAGGATACAATTTTTACAACAAAAAATATGAGCTCTATGCTCTTTTCATGCTGGTAAAGATTGAATGATATATTACAGGAAAAATATTTAATTATCACATTTTTTTCAAACAAATGTACGATCTAAACTCTTGCAACCTTTCAATATTCTCGATTTCTATGCCTTTATAATAGTTCAATTTAAATTTTAATTACACATTATATTAACTAGTGGATACATACTCTTCAAACGGCATTTTACATTGGTCTTTCTTCCCAAACTGGATAATATAATGAGATGTGTGGTTAAGAGCTAGAAGACAGCACGAATCATGATTGCCGCTATTATTTCACTATGGGTAAAGAGAGCACAGATACGAAGAACACGTACTTTACAACAGAAGGTGCACACACAGACGAGGCTGGGAACTGCGCACCGCATGTTAAGCCTCACAGTGGCTCACATAGCAAGGCGTGGTGGGAGATGTGATAGTAAATAATGCTCCAAGGTTTAAATCCCACGCATTGCCTGGGGTGCGGTAAGGTTAAATACTTGATAGCTTCCACAGATTGATTTGTTTATTTGGTCCTGTAAAGGGCCAAATGTATCGTGGGATAGAGTATGGAGCTGCGTTGGTGGAGGTGGCTAGGATTCAGGCAACCATTCAGCTACGTCGTACAATATACGTATGTAAGTGACGTTGTAGCGAATACAGACAAGACGTGCAGTTTGAAAATAAAGGATTATAAACTCCGACAATTCGAATAAAAATTGTATTTCGTGGTTTCTATACCTAAACGCTTGTTAATAACTATGAAGATAGGTAAGGAGGACGAACAAAAAGTGAAAGAATCGCGAATATCCTTGATTTACGTCGCACAGACACACATACGTCTTATGGCGACGATGGGACAGGAAGGGGCTAGGAGTTTGAAGGAAGCGGCCGTGGCCTTAATTAAGGTACACACCGAGCTCGATAGCTGCAGTCGCTTAAGTGCGGCCAGTATCCAGTAATCGGGAGATAGTGGGTTCGAGCCCCACTTTCGGCAGCCCTGAAGATGGTTTTCCGTGGTTTCCCATTTTCACACCAGGCAAATGCCGGGGCTGTACCTTAATTAAGGCCACGGCCGCTTCCGTCCACTTCCTAGACCTTTCCTATCCCATCGTCGCCATAAGACATATCTGTGTCGGTGCGACGTTAAACAAAATAGCAAAATAAAGAATTAAGGTACAGCCCCAGTCTGGTTTGAAAATGGGAAACCACAGAAAACGATCTGGGGTTCGAACACACTATCTCCCGAATACTGAATACTGGTCGTACGTAAGTGCCTACAGCTATCGAGCTCGGTCAATCACATATTATGCGACGCTGAAGATAGTGGTGGCGTACCGTTAAGTCAAGCCGGTGCCTACGTTATATGCTGTATAAGATCTCGGCCTGAAAACGCCGGCCAGCTGAAGGGGGTTGTAGCGAGTTTCAGAGTACGCTGCTGAGTGCCATCTTTATGGATGACCTACACAGTGCTCATAAGTGGGAAGGCCTTCCTATGGGCTGTAGAATACTTCAACATTGTCCCTTGTCTGTCGAAAAAGGCGACTAAAAGGGGATCCACGGGTTTCATATTGAAAGTGTGGGTTGGTGACCATGCCTCACCTTAGATGCGCCTGGTAATACTTCCACTTAGGTACTTGTGTAATGCTCTTCACTTTGAATTGTCCCATCTGACCTCCCTTTGTCAACTCTCGTTCTCTTCCGACCCTGACGATATTAGGTTTTCGAAGCTTATGGTTAGTATTCATTGTCATGCCCTTCTTGGACCTTCCCTTCCTTTTGCCGATACCTTCACTTTTCCAAGGATATGGACCGTTTCCTTTTTACCCTCTGATTAGTGTTAATACAGGATGGATGCCCAGTTATACTTCCTCTCAAAACAATAATCACCACCATCAACATAAATGGGGAATACACAAATATGTTCATATTTATCTGATTAACTCATAAGAACACACAAATGAACCATTTTAAATCACATAATTGTACATACCTGTCATTCCGTAATTTTAAAGATCTGGTGCAGCTCTAGATTACATTTTCAAGAATCCCCTGTTCTGCAATTTTTTATGAAAGCAAAGTCATCTCCGTACAGACCATGAAGGCCATGGGAGGGGTGGAAGGTAAAGGCTTTCACTCTCCTAACCTCGGCACTTTGTGGGGTAGAGTGTCTAGCTCTGCGCCCGGCCACCCTTGCTCCCAGGAATTAACCTGGTACTCATTTTTGCTGTAGGCTGAGTGAATCTCAGGCTCCGGAAGTGAAAATCTCGTCTCTTAAATTTTTCGACTTCCTAACAAGGAATCGAACCTACGTCCTTTCGGGTGAACCGAACACGCCTTTACCGCCTCGGCCAGGCAACATCTATATTTCTTATGAAGTTCGCCTGAATGTCTTCTTTATTAATATTATTCGATATA
The DNA here is from genome assembly GCF_040414725.1 of Anabrus simplex. Taxonomy (NCBI): domain Eukaryota; kingdom Metazoa; phylum Arthropoda; class Insecta; order Orthoptera; family Tettigoniidae; genus Anabrus; species Anabrus simplex. Next base: position 143,352,236 of record NC_090270.1, on the reverse strand, counting down.
TGATTATCTAACATAGGTTTTAAAAATTTCGACGAAAAACATCGCTTTTTTTTTTTTTTTTTTTTTTTTGCAGCTTTGATTCTTAGATACTTTAATAAATTTAGACACAACCAGGCATTTTTAAGGTTTGCGTGGCCGAATAATTAAATGTATTTCCGAGTGAATTTTTCAAGTATTCTCAAAAAACATAACGAATTTTCTAGAATGATATCATAGTCCTCCTCAGTCTTGTACTGTACTTAAATATATCAATGGATTTCCTGTGACTCGGAAAGAATCTTCTTCTTAATCTGTTTACCCTCCAGGGTTGGCTTTTCCCTCAGAATCAGCGAGGGATCCCACCTCTACCGCAAAAAGGGCAGTGTCCTCGAGCGTGAGACATTGAGTCGGGGAATACAACTGGGGAGGATGACCAGTACCTCGCCCAGGCTGCCTCACTTGCTATGCTGAACAGGGGGCTTGGTGGGGATGGAAATATTGGAAGGGATAGACAAGGAAGAGGGAAGGAAGCGACCATGGCCTTTGGTTAGGTACCATCCCGGCATTTGCCTGGAGGAGAAGTGGGAAACCACGGAAAACCACTTCCAGGATGGCTGAGGTGGAAATCGAACCCACCTCTACTCAGTTGACCTCCCGAGGTTGAGTGGACCCCATTCCAGCCCTAAAACCACTTTTCAAATTTCGTGGCAGAGCCGGGAATCTAACCCGGGCCTCCGGAGGTGGCAGCTCTAATCACACTATCCAATACACCACAGGGGCGGACGGAAAGAATCTTTCCAAATAAAAAATCTCAATTCGTGTCTTCCTCTGCAATTCTTACCGGATAGCCGGCAACCATTCCTAAAGAAGACAGCTCCATATTGACAGGAATCTGTAAAAGTAAATCACAAAATGCACACCATAGATCAAAATATTTGGAATATATTGAGATAATTGGAACAAAGTGTATCTCTTAAACAATCTATATATTTCTCTATATTCAATGGGCTTGTAAACCCCGTTAGTAGCGTTAACTTCGCAGACTACACATCTTTCTGGATTGTTGTAGCCTATTCATTATGACATCCGAGAGCTTGAAAACTTGATGTTCGGTGTTGGAAGTGCCTGATAGATTAATTGATGATTTAAATTTGCAATCGATACTATAAAAAGATCTAGTATCTTATTAATTACTGAAAACACTCCTCGAACAGTAGTTCAGTGTCGTCGATGCTAAGTTTTCACTCATTGCTAGAATGTAACTAGCATTTACGTGCGGCCTTCGCCCGCAATGTTTAATGTTTTTCATTAATATCCCTACGGATGTACTCGCAAAATTTCGAGGTATTGAATAATGCATATGAACGGTTGTTATAATAGAATGTAATATTGTATCTGTTACAGGGATTTATCGTGGAGCTCAGAGGCAAGGAAATGTGTGAGGTGAATGGCTGGACAGAGGATCATTTAGAGTAACAATTCACTTTAACAAAATTGGAAATAGTATTTCTTTCCTTTCTGAATAATTTAATGATATAACAAGAAACGGCTGAAATATTACTTGAGGATATTCGTATTAAATAACGAGCTCGTCAACTCCAACAATGCATTGGACTTAGAAGTGCTTAATCAGGCACAAGATTAATTGGGGGAAATTCCCAGTCATTAAACTACATATGAAAGAGCATAATTGCTGCTGACAGGTTCAATATTTTGAAGAGCATAGTCGCTCCAAACAGGTACACATTATAGAGTACGAGCTACATAGAGGCTATCCTCAATCAAGCTATATGTTGCTATTTTCATTTTCAATTACACTGGTAACCCCTAGGGTGACCCCACTTCATAGTGTTCATACACAGGTTGTCCCATGGTGGACTTATCAATCACAACATTTCACAACCAGGTAATGTACTATACCTCAAGTGAACCTAAACATAGACACGGTTATCCGAAAAACCATAAAGAATATACAGGAGCATAATTACCCTTTCTACTAAGCCCTAAGTAGGAAAAGAAAAGGCTACACAAAACAGGCCATTAACAAAAGGCAAGGAGGTGAAACACCAGCACTCCTTAGAATAATGTTCTGGAAAATACAATAACCAAATGGAGCTTAAGGCCCAATGACACAGAGGCTAATAATATGCTAAAAAGGGCGACTAAAGTGGAACGTTTAAAGGCTGAAACAAATTTCCAAAATTTGGACCTTGAAAAACTTTAGTCACCCAGCTCAAAAGTAGAAGGAGAAAGTTCCGAGGGTCACCACTCGTGCTCCTTACATTAAATATTTTCCCAGTCGAAAATATAAATTAAGTTCGAAGACTGTGCATAAGGACCCATATTTCAGAGCAAAATGCAAATATTATCTATTAGATTTTAAGGAAAACAACTGAAATCTTCCCCTCAAAACACACGGCGGCACAATCACATGTTTATGTACATTCTGCCATTACCTGTCAGTGCTTGATCCTCTTTAAGCCCTCCATCCCCTGCCTCCTGCCTCCTCTAACCTCCGTCATCACACTCTCAATCACGGGAGTAAATCAGACAAGACGGCCCCAAAGGGCTCTCCTTAAATAGACTTCAGGGGAAAAGTTCTAGCCGATATTAGCATCCAGAGCGTTGATTGGCTAAATTTACATACAATCTCCCAGGTTCTGACTGGTTAGAGGTTTAGTTACAGGCCTTTGATACGCAGATTACATTAAAGGAGGAACCAGGTGAAGTATTGACAACTTCGGCACATAAAAGAGCGATAACCAGTCAAAAGGTTTACCAGCTATAACAAATTAAATTTCTCCGGCGCTAAACTGGGACTTAGCTCACCAGAGTTCGCTAGAAAATAGACAGCAGAGACATCTAACCATCGGAGAAGAAAGTTTTAGAAACTCTTAAAAGTTCTCAATCACTGTCAGAGATGGCCATAGTTGAGAATGCGAACAGTTTAAATGTCCGGGAAGGTGTACCCCTGGTACAATATCAACAAACATTTGAAAATACATCATAATTAGAAACGGAATTGCATTTATTTTTCTGCAGTTTGGTCATTTCTTTACTTAGTGCGAATTATTGATATCAATCCTTTAACCTTGCACTTTTTTCTAACTGCAAAATAATTAATCGAGTGCCCCGCCTGGTGGCCATGATCGTTAAGGCGCTGAAGTCTAAACGGTCTGACACCGAGATTAGCCGGATCAAGTCCCGTTGAATTCAGTCCGGCAATTATTTGGCATTACCTCTTACAGAGCTAGAGGGAAAATTGAATGGGACATCCTGGGCTTGCGTTGCCATGGTTACGGCCGGCCAGTCTTTGATTCACTTTCCAAGAGCGGGGAGATTTTTGGAAAATCTCAGAAACGGATTTTTTAGGGCCTTTAAATATTGTTTCCAGTGTTCCGTTGTGACACGTCCTCTCAGTGAGGGGCGTAAAATGGGATGTAGCTGGTCCTTCTATGAAAACGTATATATTTTTCTCATTGTACTGTATGAGTTTGTTTTGTGCTCAGTTACAACATGGAGATCAAATTTTAATGTTACTTCTACGACTCGTCCGACTGCCTGAAGCGTCTTGGATTAAATTTTGTTGAACAAACAAATTTACTTTTGATTGTATAGATATAGAAGATGAAATCCTATTTAGAGTAAATGTTTGATACATTTCACGATAGACTGAGTGTTCATGAACCTGTGCAATCGTCTCTATCTTTTACTGTATTTGGATGTCCTTCATAAAAGAAAAAAATCTCTTCCGATAGCCAGGTCAATCAGTCACTGTCTGTTTAAGTACATTTTCATCCGTATTTCTAGAGGTATGGGATTTTTTTATGTTATACACGTCATTAACAATGTGCTGCAATTTCTTCACAGCGTCCAGGAATCCGGTTGTCCTGTGGAGACTTTCATGATCTGTCACAATTCAGGAGCAACTAGTAGTGAACTTTTCAGTGCAGCTATTATAGGTCGGAAACCCGTACATTCTACGTCTTACATTATTTTTTTCCAGCTTGTAAGGGAAAGAACCTTTCTTCTGTGACCTCATGCAGGAGTCAGAAGTCTCTCCTACATACATCCTTTTTAATTGCCTATTTGATATTATATTCCCCGTATGGATGAAGTGTTTATCCAGAAAGTGTGAACGTAATATTTCATGATATTGCTCTAGTCAAACCCGATGAATCGCGGCCTGTTCCCGTTAACATGCTGTGGAATTTCGCTCCTGAGTTTACCATTACGAAACTCTTTCATCATATTAACGTACAGCGAACAATTTTCCGTTACGATTGTGAGAACTTTGAATCCAATTTCTTCCACCTTGATGACAACTTTCTTCTTCAGAGCATGAAATTGGGTGCCCGTTAGTTGGCGCGTGAAACAAAAGGCAACAGGTATGCGGAAAGCAGTTGACAGCCATCAGGACAAGAAACACAGAAGGTTGTTTGCAACTTTTTCGCTGGTACCAGTCTCTTCGATTTGACCTTCGCAATGGCCAAGAAACTGACAGGTATTATTCATACAATATTCTCACCTTCATGACCATCTCGCCAATATGGTTGGACCAATCTTTTCTTCGGAATTGACCAAATCCCTTACTTAACAATGCAGGCATTGTTTAGTCAGAAACATTGTACCTGTCTCTCCATTAGTACAGCCAATGTAACTTGTGTCGTGTCATGTCTTCCTGTATGGAAGTTTTAGGCAACCCATTGTTAAAATAAAATCGTAAACTAATTCTTTTCTATGCCAGGAAAACTATTTTTTCAAAGTAGTCTCACCAAATGTAATATATATCTTTCCTAGACAGCCACAAGATGACACCACTTCAGAAAGCCTGCAACTCAGTAGCTGAGGTATACGATTATTAATGTATCATAGGCTACATGGAAATGTCTTCACTCGGGTTATGGAACAGAAGGAATAAAATAGAACTAGACCATACAGTGTAAAGAGTTTGAAATCTGGTTTTTAATTGTACTGTTGGCTCATTGATGGATGTGATAAAATCTCAAATTTCCAACAGAAGAGACGCATACCGTCACCATAATCTTCAACAATTTCTATTCTTGGACCGAATCTCTTGTTGATTCCGAAGGGAAGTTTTACGACCACGTTCCCTTGCTGACAAGGCCGCTCCTAACCTGGAGAACAGACGCCCTTATCTGGGGTACAGACGATACTTCATGGGTTTCCGAAACATTTCCTACTCTGAATAACCATAACCCTCCCAAGAGGGCTTTTCCGCCCGAAGCCGTTGGCCCTCTCAGGGTGTCAGATTATTTCCCGCCGCCCCGCACACGGTCTACTGTTATCATAGCAGGGTCACCTTGTCAGGCACATTGGAAGAGACACACATAAAGGGACAATAAAGCAGATTTTCCTACCTCATAATATGATATTTCTTGAGAGAGCGTAGCAAGTTCTATGCAGATTAATGATGTGAAATATTTGGAAACCGTCATGGACATTGGTAAATACTTTGTTTAAGAATAACGTGCAAATGAACAGTAGATTAAAAATCTAATTAACCGCTAATTTATACCCAACGAAGGATGTTGAAACAAATAAATATGACCTTCTGTTACATTAAGGGAGATTTTTCTGAAACAAAGAGCCTTTAGTCAAAATGTTGGTGAATTTAGATGCTCACGTGCAAAATTCAAACATTTTTTGAAAAATGATCCTTCAATTGTGATTCCATTTCTAGCAAGGTTCCATTTTTAATTTTTTTTTTTTTTTTTTTTTTTTTTGCTATTGGCTTTACTTCTTTTTCTTCTTCAAGTGCCATCTCCTCGCAGAACGTTGGCGATCAGTAGCATGATCTGTTGTTTGTTCATAGCTGTTCTGAACAGAGTAAACTTTGTCACCCCAAACCACTGACTTAAGTTACCGAGCCATGACGTCCTCCTTCTCCCCGGACCACGTTTTCCATTAATTTTCCCTTGGAGTATTACTTGCAGAAGGTGGTATTTAGAGTTCCGCATCATATGACCAAAGTATTCTAGCTTCCTTCTCTTGATGGTAGTGAGAATTTCTCGTTCTTTGTTCATACGGTGCAAAACGTCTATATTGGCCATTTTAGCTGTCGAAGGTATCTTCAGCATCCTTCGGTACGTCCACATTTCAAATGCTTGCAATCTCTTGCACAGGGTCTCAGTTAGTGTCCATGCCTCAACGCCGTATAACAGAATACTGAAAACGTAGCACCGAGTAGTCGTGTCCGTAGTGAAATGGGAAGGTCACGGCTTGTCAAAAGTTTTCTAAGTCTCTGAAAAGAAGTTCTGGTCTGCTCAATTCTGCATCGGATCTCATGAGTAAGGTCCCAGTCATCATTGATGTGACATCCCAGGTATTTAAATGTTGCCACTCTCGCGATCTGTTCCTTCGCTGTTTTGAGATTACCTCGAATGCCATCTCTTTCCTACTTATAACAATCCACCTGGTCTTCTTTACATTAAGCCTCAAGCCCATTGCGCTGCTGGCTTCAGTGACAGCATTAAGTAGTTCCTGTAGATCCTGGAGACTGGTTGCAAGTAGCACAGTGTCATCGTCGTACCTGATGTTATTTACGATGAAACCATTAACCACAATTCCTTGAGTCTTTCCGTAAAGAGCATCTCGAAAAATCTTTTCTGAATAGATGTTGAAAAGCATGGGGGAAAGAATACAGCCTTGGCGAACTCCTTTCATAATTGAGACTTCTTCCTAGACACGACCATCAACTCTTATGCCAGCACACTGGTTCCAGTAGAGATTACCAATAATACGAATGTCCCGTCCATCAAGTCCTAATTCTCGAAGAATGTTCATAAGTTCATCATGGCGGACTGTATCGAAGGCCTTTTCGTAATCGATGAAACAAGCAAAAACATCGACATTGACATCTCGAGACCGTTGAACTAATACCTGCAGACTAAATAATGCCTCTCTAGTACCAAAACCATTTCTGAAGCCAAACTGCGAGGTTCCGATATTCTCCTCACATTTATGATAAATTCTCGCATGCAAGACTTTTAGGAATACTTTCAGAACGTGACTCATCAAACTAATTGTTCTATATTCATTGCAGAATTTTGCATTGGCTCTCTTAGGCAATATAACGAAAGTCGATTTGAGCCAGTCTCGAGGAATGGTTCCACTGCGGTGAATACTATTGAATAGGTCAACTAATAATGAAAGGGATTTTTCTTTCTCAAGGAGTTTCAGCATCTCAGCATACATCTCATCAGGGCCTGGAGCCTTCCCCTTCTTCGCTGTTCTTATGGCATATTCTACTTCTGCACGTGTGATATCCACACCATCGTCTGCCCAAGCACCATGATCCACATTTCTGCGATCCAAGAAGAGATTTTATACATATTCCATCCATTCCTTCAGTTTCTCTTCTGTGCTCACTAAGATGTCACCAATCTCATTAAGGAGGACTCCACTACCCTTCTTGTTATATGCACCGGTTACTTGTTTCACCTTCTTGTACATGTTGAAAAAATCATGTTTTGAATTCATTAATTCTATTTCGTTGCATTACTCAGAGAGTTGTTGTTCTTTTGCATTCCTTATTCCTTGCATTCCTTATTCTTTGTCGCACCGATAAGATAGGTCTTATGGCGACGATGGGACAGGAAAGGGCTAGGAGTGGGAAGGGAGCGGCCGTGGCCTTAATGAAGGTACAGTCCCAGCATTTGCCTGGTGTGAAAATGGAAAACCACGGAAAACCATCTTCAGGGCTGCCGACAGTGGGGTTCGAAACCCACTATCTCCCGAATACTGGATACTGGCCGCACTTAAGCGACTGCAGCTATCGAGCTCGGTGGGTTCCATTTTGAATCAGAACTCTCATTTTTAATGACTCTCTACAATAAAGATAAAAAGCAGGCTGCATTCTAAGCATGCCATTTGACTGACTTTGTTTAGGGTTGTACCCCGATGCTATGGTCTCATTAATCGAAAGCAGCGATAAATATCACCTTCAGTCACACTGACGACTTCTTTGATTTCATAACCGTGCTGAAAGACAGAAGGTTGTTCTTCAACAACATTTTCTTCAACATGGCAATAAATGCTAAAAATAAATATATATCGGTTAAATAATATTATCCATTAATTGCTTTAAAGACGCAGAAGGAGAGTAAATTTTAATTTTACGGTCGGGAGGAGAGTAAAGCTAAAGAGGTTAGAAGCCCCTGTACTAATAAGGTACTAGCATATTGCAATGCAAAAGGATTAAAATATCGTACGTATTCACAATGTTTTCTCGTGTTTTCTCATCTGGTTATACGGCATGTGGTTTAAATTTAATTTTCTCTTCGAATTCTTCTCCTTCTTTAGGGCCCAAACTCATTCGTAACTCTTTGCTAATCTGCTCTCGTAGGGGCTCATCCTGGAGCTAATACTTCACAAAATTTTGTGGACGATGGATAATGTCAAGCGGCACCATGTTATTAAAGGAGCAACCATGGTGAGGGGATATGCTGAAAGTTGTATAAATTATGACTTTTCAAATAGCACATCTACACTGGCGGTAATCGAAATCCTAACATGAAGAAGGAGTTGTGATAGATAAACAAAATTCGGGAGGCTTATCGACGAAGAGTGGTGCTAGTACCGCCACTATGACTTTGCAAAGCACGTCTGCTTTCAAAACGCGCTGTACACTTCGGGAGCGTTAGTCATCATCCGGTGTTGACGTTGTGATGCAGGTGTGAGTCAAACATGCCTGTAAGGAGACGAAGAAGGCAGTTAATCAGCTTACTGAGTTTGAACGAGGCCGTGCATTAGGGCTATGTTCTTTCTGCAATATTGCAGAAAGCCTATGCTGGGATGTATCAACAGCCCATCAGTGTTGGCAACAATGAGCACGGGAAGGCACTGTCTCCAAAGACCGGGGTCCGGCCACACACCGGCCACTACAGAGAGAGAAGACCGCCGTATTCGCCGTATGGCTGAGATGGATCGTACTGCATCTGCAGCAACCATTAGAGCTTCAGTTGCCACCAGAGTGACACAGCGAATTGTAACAAATCGATTACTTGAGGTACAGCTCCGAGCCAGATGTCTTGTAGTGTTCGTGCCAGTAACTCGGAACCACTGCCATCTGCGACTTCACTGGTGTAAAGCTAGAGCTCATTGATGATGATGATGATGATGATGATGATGATGATGATGATGATGATGATGATGATGCTTGTTATTTAAAGGGGCTTAACATCTAGGTCATCGGCGCAGAGCTCATTGAAGGACAACGTGGGGAACTGTTGCATTCTCAGATGAAATCCGCTTCTGTCTTGGTACCAGTGATGGCCTTAGTTTGGTAAAAGAAAAAACCCAGGTGAGGGATTGTAACCAAGCTGACTGCGGCGTCGACATACTGGACCTACGCCAGGAGTTACGGTCTGGGGAGTGAATTTCTTTGACAGCAGAAGCACTCTAGTTGTTATCCCAAGAACCTTGATAGCGGATTTATACCTCCGACTGGTGAATGAACCGATTGTACAGCCAATCATTAGGAGTATTTAATGGGGTGCATTCCAACTGGATGACATCCTCATACCACTGCTGTCACCCAACGTGCTGTACAGTGTGTTGATCAGTTGCCTTGGTCTGCGAGATCACAAGAGCATTCGCCCAATGAGAACGTATGAGACATTATTGGACGAAAAATCTATCGTCATCCAATACCAACATTAACTGTCACTGATTTGACCGACCAAGTGCAACAGGCGTGGTACTCCAACCCACAAAATGATATACGGCTCTTGCTCGGCACAATGCATGCACGTCTAGAAGGTTGCATTCTGAACCATGCCTATTTAAAAATGTAGCCTACCAGGTATACTTCAAATTCAATATCTTATAAAATAGTGTATAAGCATTTTTTTCTTAACTCTTTAACATTTTTCCAGGAAAACTTCTTCTGCGTTTTGACGTGTACTTTATCCGATGAACATCAAAATGACGGATGAAGTGTTATTCTAACAAGCAAGAGGATCATACATATAGGATTTAAAAATTAATTTCCTATGCAGATGTCCATGTACGTTTCCTTCGTAACTATCGATACGTAAAAAAATTGCACTTTTGAATGTATCAAAGGAGTAATTGGAGCATTTGGCTAAGGGTGCGCGAAAAAAATCAATCAATCAATCAATCAAATCAATCGCATAAATAAATAAATAAATAAATAAATAAATAAATAAATAAATAAATAAATAAATAAATAAATAAATAAATAAATAAATACTGATCTGCATTTAGGACTGTCGCCCAGGTGGCAGAATTCCTATCAGTCATTTACCTACTTTGTCCTAGAAATTAATCCAACATCTCATTTGATAAATTATTCCAACCCCTGGTTCCTTTTCCTACAAATCAATATTTGCTCCAATTTCTCCTCTACACCGGGCGAGTTGGCCGTGCGCTTAGAGGCGCGCGGTTGTGAGCTTGCATCCGGGAGATAGTAGGTTCGAATCCCACTATCGGCAGCCCTGAAGATGGTTTTCCGTGGTTTCCCATTTTCACACCAGGCAAATGCTGGGGCTGTACCTTAATTAAGGCCACGGCCACTTCCTTCCAACTCCTAGACCTTTCCTATCCCATCGTCGCCATAAGACCTATCTGTGTCGGTGCGACGTAAAGCCCCTAGCAAAAAAAAAAGAAGAAATTGTCCTCTTGGATTCCAAAATTATCTTAATTTTATTATGACCATTCCTACTTTTAAAAACCCCAGTAAAGCTTGTCCGTCTACTACTGCACGCCACCTCTCCACAGACAACTCGGAACAACTCGCTTGATCGAGCAGCTGTTCTCCTTCTTCCCCAATCTTCCCAGTCGAAAATTTGTAAGATTTTCGTAACGCTATTTTATTTTTGTCGTAAACCACTCAGAACAAATCGTACTGCTTACATTTGGGTGAGTGGCTGCGTGATTTGCGTCATGTAACTTTTACCTTGCATTCGGAAGATAGTTGGTTCTAGCCCCAGTGTCGGCAGCCCTGAAGATGATTTTCCATGGCTTCCCATTTTCACACCAGCCAGATCTTTCTCTTTAAAATTGGATATCGAACAATGTTGTCTCTCGTGTTGTTTAGAAATAGCAAACTGAGTGAGTTGGCCGTGCGGTTATGGTCGTGCATCTAAGAACTTGCATTCGGGAGATAGTGGATTCGAATCCCACCGTCGGCAACCCTGAAAATGGTTTTCCGTGGTTTCCCATTTTCACACCAGGCAAATGCTGGGGCTGTACCTTAATTAAGGCCACGGCCGCTTCCTTCCCACTCCTAGCCCTTTCCTGTCCCATCGTCGCAATAAGACCTATCTGTGTCGGTTGGACGTAAAACAACTAGCAAAAAAAAAGCGACCTTCGCAATCCCAGCCCTTTCCCATCCTTCCGTCGCCGTAAATCTTCGATGTGTTATTGCGACATTAAACTAGTAGTAAACAAATGTTAAGAAATAAAACTGTAATAATATTATTATAATAATGTTAACCTCTAGAGGGTGCATCGCCAGGTAGCGGTAGGGGACTCACAGAAATGGTGGGCTGGTTCAGATACTCCGGACATGCACCCGGGGACCAACAGGTAGCCCAATTGCGGGGGGCTTAATAATACTGGGACATCTTCTCACCAGGGGTCACAAATATGGAGGGCTCTGGCTCAGGGTAATGAGTAAAGAACTCAACGGCATCTGCAGTGGAGAAGAAAGTCTTTGGTGCATTGTAGATTGTGTAAGTAGCAGTCCAGGGCTCGAGATGAATTGAGTTAAAGGTATCTGTCCCAATTAAAGGGCAGACAACTATCGTAGCGTCTGTTCCAGATCGGGCGTCTACAAATTGCGTCTGTACTCCATGTTAGGGGCGGCCAAATTGTATTCTGGCAGTAGCACTAAAATGCCTCCAAAGACAGGTGAAGCGACACATTGGTTGAAGTATTTTCTGTTGCGTCAGTGAAATAATGGCGATACCAAACGGATCAATGGCTAGGGCGACCCCCTATTCAAGCGACGCGCGTCGTCCTCGCCTAAATGACATTAAAAACGGACGGAGTGGGCTGAAGATGAGAGTTCATCATCCCCGACTAGCGACCATCAGTGTCGAAACGCTCACCGGAAGAAGCCGTGAGCTTGCAGACACCCTGAAGAACCGACACGTAGACATTGCCTGCATTAAGGAAACAAAATGGAAAGGTTCAAAGTCAAGAGAAATCAGCGAAGGTTACTAGTCAATCTACCATGGCACCAGCTCAACTGGGAATGTTGTTGCTGTAGTTGTCCGTCAAAAGCTGCGAGGCAATGTGATTCAGGTTGATCGTATATCAGATCGAATTACGTCGATTAGGATCGACTCGTGAATAATTAATATGTAAATAATCTGCTGTTACGCTCCACAAACTGGATGCCTTGAAGAGGATAAAGGTGATTTCTGGAAACAATTTGGCACTTACATCCAAGCAGTCACTGCTGAGGAGCGTCTGTTTATTGGTGGAGACCTAAATGGACGTGGGAGAAGCCAAGGATGGGTACGCCCAGTTTCACTGTGCCTATGGCTACGGAAGTAGAAATGATGATAGCTATTTAATTCTGCGCTGAAGCCCATGAACTAATTACAGCCAATACGTACGTCAAGAAAGCACCTAGCCACCTCACAACCTATACCAGTGGAGAACGGTCCACTCAGATTGACTATTCGCTGATGCACGAGCATGACTTCAAGATAGTAACAAATGCCAAAGTAATTCCGTCTGTAAATATAGTCCCACAGCATCGCCTGCTTGTTCTTGATGTGAAAACTATGCGGCAGCTACGTTCAACAAGGGTCCATATGACTGGTCCAGAGAAGATAAAATACTGGAAACTAACACAGCAGAGAGAGCAACTGATATCATGCTAAGTACGTTTGACATAAATACTGACCAGCCGGCTGAGACAATGTGGATTGAAATCACTGATCGTATACAACGAGCAGCAGCTAAAACACTTGGCAATACCAAACCAGGGAAAAGGTTCATTGATAAGTAGAGTTGGTGATGGAACAAGGACGTTCAGCTAGCCATCAAAGCAAAGAGAAAAGCTTTTAATACCTGGCGAAAACAAGACTTAGCGAGGATCTCCAGTAGTATTAAACGCTCAGATCAGCTGCTAAACATACAGTATCTACTGCAAAGAACTAGGCCTGCTATCACCAAGAAATTTATAATAATTTAGATACTTCAGATGGAGCAAACAAGGTTTATCGCCTCAACAAATCCCCTCATAGAGCGACCCAAGACGTTGGTCATGTCATGCAAATCAAAGACAGCTATCATCAAACCCTACGTGACCAGGCCGCCATCTTTCACATGTGGAAGGATTATTTTAAGGGTTTGAGTAATGAGTAAGTTTCCCATCCACCAGTAGTATGAGGATGCCCAGTTTATGTACCTATCCCAGCAATTACCATTCATGAAATCTTAGGGGCTATGCAGAACGTGAAAAATAACAAAGCACCAGATTTTCTGAAGTCTAGTAGATCCTTGGACAGCGTGGAGCTGCGATTCACACGAAACTGTTTAACAGAGTTCTCCACGATGGTAGCATACCTGCACCAGCACTGCAGTCCCTATTTGGGAAAGAATAGGTGATGTTGGTGAATTATCTCAGATGATGAAGGTTTTTTTGAACGCATTCTTGATCGTCGCCTACAAAACATCGTACAAATTTCTACAAACTAATGCGGCTTTGTCAAAGGGGTCAGTACAACTGACGCTATTCATACAGCCCGTTTCCTGGTGAAGAAACTAGAGAGAAAAACAAACCTCTACACCTAGCCTTTTTGGACTTAGAAAGGCTTTAGACCGGATACCACATAAGCTTATATGGAAATCCCTCCGGTCCCATAATGTTACAGAAGTGTATGTCCGATGGACCCAACTTTTTGTGACAAAGTCACCAGTGTGGTTTGCGGTCCGTCAGGCATCTGACCCTCATTTCCTATCAGTGTTGGGGTTCATCAGGGCTCAGCATTGTCACCTTTCTTATTTAACCTATGTATGGATGCAGTCACAGCTGACATTCAGGCACCATACCTGTGGACCATCGTATATGCTGATGATGTGTTCCTTGCGGATTAGTTCCGAAGGAATCTGGAAAATCTCCTCTAATTTGGAAAGACTGTTTAGAGGAATATGGTTTGCACCCTAACATCAGTATGTGCAATGTGGCTTGCAGACTGCTGATACTATTCGCATCGACGGGCAAGACCTAGTTAAAGCCAACCAATTTAAATACCTTGTATCACCCATCACCTTAGGAGGAGACACATCCAGACACCCGAGCACGAGTAAATGCTACATGACTGAAGTGGTGAAAGGTCACTGGTGTGCTATGTGACAAGAAAATTCCCACCCTCTTGAAAGGAAAAGTCTACAAATCCATGGTCCGACCAGTTGCACTCTAGGGGTCGGACTACTGGCCTACAACTAAGAAGCATGAGCAGGTTCTATATGGTATGGAGATGGAAATGTTACGTTGGTCACTGGGTCTTACAAGACTGGGCCATGTCAGAAACGAAGTTGTCCGAAGACGACTGGGAGTGGCACCTACCCCAGAGAAGATGCGAGAAGCACGACTTAGATGGTATGGTCATGTCGTCCGAAGCCCTGAAGAATGATACATACAGCCCTCCAATTTGATCCTGGAGATTCTAGATCCCGAGGTCGTACCAAGAAGCGATGATTCAACTGCATCAATGAAGACACGCATCTTGTAGGCATCACTGAAGATAACTCCCTTGACCGCAGGAAGTAGAGGATGGCATGCTTAAAAGAGGAATCTGCACCAAAGCGGGGCTAAACGCTAGGCAAGAAGTTTCTTTTACGCCCCACTAACTACTGTGACGGTTTATGGTTTTTGTCCGCAGGAATTATTTTACATGCCAGAAAATTTACCGACACGGGGCTGATTTACTTGACCCTCTTTAAATACCACCGGACTGAGCCAGGATCGAACCTGCCAAGTTGGGGTCAGAAGTCCAGCGCCTCAAACGTCTTAGCCACTCAGCCCGGAAAATAAAATGTTAAACCTATACTGGGCGTGATCATTAATTTTGACAATGCCTATCACACGTCCGTGGTTCTGTTATAGCCTCATTCGAATTTGCTGTATCAAATTTCTTGAACGTGTAACCTTCCCTTCATTAATTCATGCAAAAATCACACAGGCAAATCCCCACAGGCCATAAAGGCCTTGGAGGAATGGCAGGCTTCCTCTAGCCATCTGAACACAAAAGGGACAGGCATTTTAACCTATGTTTGACTGTCTTTAATTCTTATGAGTGAACCTTGTACTCATGTCTGGTTTAGAAGAGCATTATAGATAAGTGACATTTTCATTGGATTTTCACATGTGTAGCCGTGATTTTACTCGCGGTAATTGCCTGCGGGATTTTTCAAATGAAAACCAAGTACCTATGGTGCAGATTCCACGAAAAACTTGAGGTCGCATGTCTTTCTTCATGATGTCAATTGGGACGCCAGACGACAAGCTTCTATCTTACATTTCAGATAGACCAGCGTTATGCAGATCTCCAGAGCCTTATTTCTAAATCTCTCACTTTCTGCCGGAAAATCGAACACAAGTCTAGTTAAGTAAGCACATTTTTTTTTTACCATGGCGTGGTAGTCCCTCTGAGAGCAAATAAAACCTGTTCTAAACATTATCTTTTTTGTCTCAATCAAGTCACGCACTATAGTTGGCCAAAACTGCCCGATAATGCCAACTTGAAATGATGCATGAGCTCTTCCAGAAGGATGACTGACCCTCTCTTCTTCCACGTTAAGTACATTTGACTTGAAGGATCATCGATTTCTTCGCTTTAAGTGCTGGCTTGATTAATTCTCCAGGCCGAGTTGGAGTTAACACGTAACGTGGTTCTGTGGACTAACGGCTGTCAGCCCTCCCTCCTGCCAGCAAATGTTGATAAATCACGCTCATAAGGTCTAGGCTAGTCTAGTCCAATTATTATTGTTATGGTTATTATTATTTAGCGTATGGCTTTACAGATACAATACATATTACATGATTTTGGAAAACAAACTATACCTTTATATCCAGGTCCTTTATGTAACTAATTGTCCCTGGAAACACACAAACGAAATCACTGATGTAATCACTCTACTTTCTTTTGGACACTCGGTGATAATATGTTGGATGGAATCACAATCGCAGTTAGGTTTAGAAATTACTAGCAAATGTACCCACGCTTCGCTACGGCATTCTACATTGTTTTCGAATATCGAAGTAAATACTGTATATGCAGTAAATAAGATTGTTTTAAAATTGCATGTCTCTTAGCGTTATCCGAGAAACAGCATGGGGAGGTCCCCATACGGTGTTTCCAATGTAAAGTGTTTGTCACGGATTTGTGATATGACGGCAGGCTCACTTGCCTACTGGTGCAGGCCCCATTGCCCACTGCGCGGTCACAATCGATTTGGGAAGTTCGTGTTACAGTGGCAGCCCCCTTTCCTACTTCCAGACAGATAACTGTTGAGGAGTTTCTATTATAATGGCAGGGAACTATCCTACTATCAGTCGAAACTGAGTTGTGCAGTTATCATTATAATGTCAGGCCCCTTTTCCTACTGCCAGCCAGCTTACTGCCAGTCACACCAAGTTGGTGAGTTTCCATCAAAATAGCAGGCCACTATGCCTAATGCCACTCACATTTTAGATGAGGACATTTGTTTATAATTGCTGGCACTCTTGCCTACTGCCAAACACAATCGGGTAGGGGAGTTTTAAACAAAACTGCATGCTCCCTTGCCTTCTGCAAGTCAAATAGAGAAGTGAACAGCTATTCGTTACAATAGAAGACCTTCTTTAATACTGCCAGTTACACAGGAGTTGGAGAAGGACCCCATTCCTACTGCCAGTCAAAGTCGGTGTGGGGAGTACTGATTACAATAGCAGATACTCCCTTTCTCGATGGCTACAAATCGACATCAGTGTATATATATATAGATCGACGTACGAAAGTATATGCGTGTTTACAATATTGCAGACCTTGATTTACAGATTAACTGCTGCTAAACGTACGTCATATCGACTAAGGATTTTACCATAAGACGCCGGATTTAGTGGCCTAAATGGCTGGTCCTATGATATCTCATGTATTCTTGGGTCCGATTGAGTTAGAAACGTTCAACAGGGTAAAGTTTTTGTAAGATTATCACACATTGCATTACTTTTCCGATAATTATGTGACAGTTACATACATAGCATTTGGCTCACATATGGCTTCTGGGTGGGCCAATTTTCGTGAAGAGTTTGATGATTCTATATTTCCTATAAGTGATTCAAAGTATGAATTATGCATGTGAAAATTCCAAATTTACTTATCATCGATTAATAAAGAACAATCAAACGTAAAAGGGATACAGATACGACAAAAAGTCATAAGAGCAAGGTTGTAGATCATTCCAAATTGAACGGAGATTGTGCAATCCGTTATGTGATAGGATGTCCCGAAGGTCTGCACCATCATTGAAATTGCCTCCATATTTCGATATTTTCGGGGATAAAATGTGAAAAATGTAAAGATCTTGGAAGTTTTCCGTCCGATAAGGCTAAAACGTATAATTTTGTCAAATTTGAATTTTCTTTTTCGTCTGGCAGATTATGCCACAATCTGGATTTTGGGCGAAGAGGGTGTGAGTCAGGAAACTAAACCAAAAAGTATGCAGATTGTCATTATTACCCCTTAAACGGGTAACTGTGCGAAAATTTCGCAAAATAGTCAGTGTACCCAAGAGGCCCACAGTCGCTACGATTTTATTTATATAGATATGTAAGGAATCTGCTCCACGTACAACACATTTTGGGCTAAGTCCGCTGGACTTAATCTGCAAAACTGACCATTCATGATATCTCCCTTATTAATCCCCCTGACGAAAAAATGCACACGAAAAAAAGATTTATAGATGGAATTCCATCAAGTTGGGTTGATTTCCAGTCAGGTTGGTCTTGTACTGTATATATTGTGGAAGAGTAAAATCACCATTTCGGTTCCCTATAAACTACCAGTCCATTCCGGGAACATGAAATGTTATTGACCTTTAAAACATACCTTTGGACAGGTGGATGCTAAATATAAAGTGTGGTTCGAATATCCTCAGTAATTTTCAAGTTGTAAAAAATACGCTTTACACGCAGCCGCTCTTGAGTTAAGTCCGATGGGACTTGTACCGAAAAACGGTCTGTTAATGATATCTCCCCTATTAATCCTCGTATCGAAGTGATGCACATGAGAAAAAAGGTTTAGAAATGCATTTCTACTAAGGCAGGTCGATTTCCATTAAGTTTGGTTGTGTATATTTTGTGGGAGTGCAAAATTACGGTTTCGGTTTCATATAAACTCCCAGTCATTTCAGAGATTTAGAAACAATATTTGCCCTAAAACCTACCCAAGGAGAGGTGGATTCTGAATATGAAGATTGGTGGAAATATATCCAGTAGATTCTAGCACTCGCGTACATACGTTGTAATAAAGGAAGAAAATAATACAGTTAAGAAAGTGGAAATTAATAGAAAATGGATTATAACTGAGGACAGCTGGATAACGGCAAATGCCAAGTGAATGTATTGGAAAATCAAATGCCCCTCAATAAATTATGCTGGTGTGAGTTATGGATATAATAAAGCGGTAACAGAGGAGAAATTTAG
Source organism: Anabrus simplex (assembly GCF_040414725.1). NCBI lineage: Eukaryota > Metazoa > Arthropoda > Insecta > Orthoptera > Tettigoniidae > Anabrus > Anabrus simplex. The sequence goes on along the minus strand of NC_090270.1, from coordinate 143,333,566 downwards.
GCGCAGTGATTCTTAGGTAAACAGATAAGAATATGACTAATGGTGTTATTACTTAAGCTATTCGAGGACGGTTATAACCTATAACGATATTCCGCCAATATTCCGCAGATGGGCCGATTGACGCGTCTCTTGCCTTCTACCCAAGGAACAACCACGAATTTAAAAGCATGATGAGGAAGATGACAATACGTTACTTCCCTGCTGGCAAGCAGAGACGTTGCCATGGTAACCTGTAAGTTCGATGTCGGTCTGTTGCAGAGGATGGTACCCGCAGAAAATAGTAAATTTCTCCGTCATGTGAAGAGTAAAGTAAATTATGAACATAATGAAAGTTGTTTATAATGAAGAGACGTTTCACGTACGGTCCACGGAGTTTACAGAAAATCAATAGTATATGAGGAACTGGAGGAAAACCGTTCTGGTTTTCCTATAAACCCCCCGCATATTCAAAGATTTTAAACGATATGCATATCTAAACCTTCCTCTGGATGAGTATACTCTAAATATGAAGTTTGGTTGAGATATATCCAGCCGTTTCGACGTGATGGTCGAACAGAGGAACAAACAAACAGACACGAAAAGTAAAAACCACCGATTCGGTCTTGAGTTGACCTAAAACGGATAAATATCTGAAAATTTAGCAAAAAAAGAAATTACAGACGGCGGACACCCTACAACTTTATGTTTATAGATTTTCCATTTGTAGTTGAAATCTACCTACAGTAGTTACCATGCCAATATCGTATCCTGTTAAGAGTAGACCGGGTTTTACGAGGAAGCTCGAATCCAGGTGGCAGCGATGAACCAATTTGTGTCAGAGTTGACTGAGGCTTAGTATCTTGTCTTCCCTGCGATTCTTTAGTTTTATTGAATTTCGTATTCTTCAATCCTATTCCAGTTATTATTGGTGGATTTCGAGACCTCAGACCATTTAGATGGACATCAGAAATGTCGCCATGTGTTGATAATTGGGAATTACTCATTACCTTCTTGAAATCCCTAAGGAGAGCGTTTTTACGTCGAAGATCTGGTGAGAAGATATGGTTGAGTATAGGTAGACAATATGTGTGTGTAGACCTTATTGTGCCGGTAATTAGGCTCATCATGGTGCTGAGCCGCATGTCTATGAGGTTAGTGTGAGGGCTATTCAACCAAACACGAGCACAGTATTCGGCAGTCGAAAACACAAGGCCTAAAGCTGTGCAATGAAGTAAAGTTTCCGTTAAACCCCACGTTTTACCGTGTAATTTTTGGATTACATTGTTGCGAGTTCATATTTTGGATTGGATGTTACAAAGGTGTTGTCTAAAGGAGAGTGTTGTATCTAATGTGACTCCCAGATATTTTGAGAATCTATGATGTTTCAATAATTGATTTCCAATGTACACTTACAATACTTCTGTTTTCTTGTCATTACGTGGAAGTCTCCACAACTAAAAATACTTTGCCAACTATTTAAGGTTGTCCGTTAGTGTCATCTCGGGTTTCTCCAATATTGTATCTCTGGTAGCAATCGCCCAATCATCAGTATAATCAAATTTTCTTGAAAGTATGGCAGGTATATCTGAGATATATAAGCTAAATGAGATTGGAGCAAGAACAAAACCCTGAGGAAGTCCATTATTTAGTGATGTATTTGGCTGAGGAAATTTTGTTCCGCAGGAGTTCGTTTCCGTACTGGTATATCTACTGTATTCCCCATGCGTACTTAGAAAAGTCTTTAGCTTAGCATGTTATTCAAGAGCCAGGCAGTCGTCTTATAAGGTATCACTTTCATAAATTTGAAGAGTAGGCCATCCTTCCATACTGTGTCATAGGCTGCTGTCAGATCAATAAAACCCACGGATATCTTAAGCTTTCTCTGACAGCCTGCTTCTATGTTTGTTGTGAGAGACATTATTTGGTCTGTAGTGCTTCTGTGAGGTCTGAATCCTGCATGCCCCTCTGAGTTCTTGAGTATCCCCCGGGCCAATTTTTTGAGAAGTCTTCCTAGTAATGTATATGTCACACTAAGCAGGGCAATAGGACGGTAGCTCTCTGGTTTATTGTTATATTCGCCATTCTTCAAGATGTCTATAATCTTTGTTTATTTGAATAACTTTGGCAATTGCCCACTTTGTTGGATGTTCGTGAAGAAGTTGGGCAGCCATACTCTAACTCTATCCCAACATTGAATGATAAATTCTGGGTGACTACCATCCAAACCTGGTTCCTTGCCTCTCTTGATATAAGCATTTGCAATATTTATCTCACTCGCAGTAAAAGATCTGGAGAACTGCGATATATCTGGGACACCATCTTACAGAATTTTCAGATTCATTTTCGTGTGTTTCGTAAATACTTTATCCCTGCTACCTTTGGAATTTGTGACTATATGAGACGCAATTTTGTAATGGGTTTACCATACCTCAGATTTCTGAGAAGGGACCAAGCTTCACGACTGGATTTTTTAAAGTCAAGAGATTCAACTTTCGAAATCCACTTTTGACTCCTTGTAGAATCTAAGCTATGTAAAAGATGACCTGCAATTTCATGATCACCACTACCAATGTATTGTTGAAAAAGGGTATCTGTTTCCTCACTCCATCCAGGGATATACTCTGTACGGAAGCATCTAGGGATGTGTTTCTTTGCTGTAGAAATCACAACTCCCATAAATCTCTAATATCCTGTACTTGTTGATGGTATCTTTCACAAACACTTGTCAAGGTCCTATGTAAAGGCAGACTAGTTAGCTTTAACGAAGTTCCAGCGTGGTCGTGAAGTAGTTGAAACTAGAGGAATCTGGATGCCCAGCTCGTAGAGGACTGGTCGGTGGTGGCTGAGGAAATTTTGTTCCGCAGGAGTTCATTTCCGTGCTGGTATATCTACTGACACGAGGCAGTGTATTTGAACTACACGGTTCAAATAATTACGGGAACATGCTTCGTAACGTCTGGTATGTGAACGTTAATTTGGTAGATCGGGTTCCTATGGTCGTAAGGCATACCTTGAGACCTTAGCTATTCAGGAAATGTCAAATCGAAGTGGGCGTAGCCATGCATTAAACTGTCACGTGACCCCTCAAAACAAACTGAATGGCGATGCGTCCGTGCGTCGTTGTAAGGTGCACAGTCTTCTGCGGTCATCTGAGCACATTGTACGTAAACCGGTACATCACATGACACATCTTAACGAGGTTCAAGTCGCAAGGGTCATCACTTTGATCCAGGAAAGATGGACTTTTCGTCGTGTTACTGTGGATCTCAATATCTCTACGCCATTTATTCAACGCTTGTGGAATCGCTATATTGAGACAGGCCAGTTCACAAGGAGGGTTGGACAAGGTCGTGGACGCATGACAACCCCACACGATGACCGATATCTGACCATCTGTGCGTCGTGGCGTCATTCAGCAACTGTCAGAGAACTGCAACAAGACCTCAGGAGGGTCACTGGAGTCACGGTGTTTGACCAAACAGTAAGGAACAGGTTAAGATAAATTTCCTTACGACCCCAGACTCCTGTTCGAGTGCCCTGTTTAACGCAGCAACATCGCGCAGCACGCCTTCTGTTTGCCCGTACCCACGTCAACTGGCAACTTCGCCAATGGAGACCTGTGTTGTTTACAGACGAGTCCAGATTTCCCCTGACACAACCTTGTAACGTTCCAGACGTCACAGTGTAATTATGTTAATTTTATTATGTGTAATTAATTCAGGAATTTAACGTCATGATATTTATCTTGGTATGTAATTTTATTATAATTCATGTTTGATCATTTGCTCACTATCATTTCATTACTTTGTAACTACGACTTGTAAAAGAGGGCTGAATATCCTAATATTAACTTAGATTCTTGCGGCATTCGTTTAAATTTAACTTGCAGTAGATTTTTCTCTATCTTGCCACATCACCGAGGAAGAAGGAAGGACAAATTTAGACATCAAATTCTGGGAAAAGTGAGCACGTGTTCAAGCATTGTAACGACAGCTACTGTATTTCGACCAGAATAATTCAAACTGATCACCGCCTATATTTTCAAAGGAGCGTCATGTTGCCATGGATACTGAGTGGAAGGGCTAATAGAAGAACAGTTGATATCATGGTTGGGACCCATCAACTTTAATATCTGGAGTGGGGAGAGACGTGTCAACTGATTGGACCACGTGTAGCGACCTGTAATTAGAGCCAGAGAAGGTTATAAAAGGGCGTGTTGGAGCTCTTGGCTTGATTCATCTTCTTCTATCTTGTATATCGCTTGAGGTCTGATAACTTGTCTTATGGTTGTTGTACCATAGTGGACTTGTGTGATAGTTTATCACTTCTACATTCATTACTTCGTTACCACGACGTGGTACTTAGGAATTTCTGAATGATGGGTGTATAGCCACTCTCATCAGGAAGTACGAACAGCTCTGTATTAGACCAGTTTATACCAGTCTAAGACAATTGGTAGCATTAAACTAGATAGAAATGAAACTTCAGTGCACATTTTCAGTAAAGTTGGAAGCATTGTTAATTGAGTATCCTCTCCACATAACCCAAGGAGGTTTTTCTAACTATGATTTAGGGCTCATCTCCAATATATCGGATAGAGCATAACAGGGAGTGATAGTTTCAAAGCCATCATCCAATTAGTGGTTGATGCAATTTGCAAGGCACGAATGGTACTTAGCTGCAGATGAAGATATCTCAAAGACGACCGGTGATGTTCCAGCTACAAGGATGGAAGCTTTCCAAGGACCAGCAGAACAAGACTACATGGTGAGCAAGCGAGTTAAAAATATTGCAAGTTTTCGCGAAGTAGAGTCATTCAATTTTTTGTTAAATTCATTTCCTATTTTAAATTCAGTTCTCGTCAAACCGTCGTCATTTATATTCAATACAATAAATAGTATTTTCCTAGTTCACTTTAATCAATCTGCCTTAATTAGCCTTTTGATTTCTAATTCTCCTGCTTAATGATTAGTGCACTATCACCCCATCCCTGTGATGAGAGTCCGTCCAAGCTTTATTATAAATTTTTGTCTTTAAGTCATCAACTTAAAGATTGGCGCCCTTAGCTTGCATAGTTGCATTTCTCGTACAATTATGAGATTCAAAAAAGGGGCAAGTCACATAAATGCCGCTCCAACGTGAGGCGAGAAAATCATTAAGTACGGAGCAGTTAATGACAGTAACGATATCAGAATTCGTATTATGGGTAAAATTTGGATATCCACGTTGCATTAGGAGTGTTTGATTGTAGGGAGGTTCATGGCTGATCAGACGAAAGAGGATAGGATGTTGCGCAGTGGACGGGCGATAAAAGGCAATAACGTATTGAGTTCAGAGGAAGAGTTGTGTAGTCTAGGAGAGGAAATTGAAGATAGAAGTGTAAGTAGTATGGAGAGTGAAGGCAACCAGAAAGAAGTCAGTATGGAGTCAGATGATAGTAGGATGGGGGGCGAAGCGGAAGTAAACACTAACAATGAAAGTAATAATAATGATCAGTTAATAGGAATAATGCGAATAATGTTAGAGGAATTAAAGCAAACTAAATCTGAGCTTAAAAGTGAATTAGAACAAACTAACACTATAATTGAGAATATTAAATATGAACTTAAAGAACAGTTAGAGCAAACTAAAGCTGAATTAAGCAGGGAGATGAGGGAAAATAAGGAGGAAGCGAATCGGAGAATGGACGAACACAGTAGGCAGTTACGCGATCTGGTGGTAAAAAATTAACATTTTAATAAGCGATTAGAGTAACAGAAAAGTGAATGTGAACGGCAAGGGAAAGAGGTAGAAGAAAAGTTTGCGGAGCAGAGAAGTAAATTCCTGGAATTAATGGGGAAGGAAAGCAACTCTACTAGGGAGGAAGTAATGAGGCAGGTCACTAGTAGTGATAAGAGAGTTGAGACTCAAAAAGGGGAAATACGGGTATTCAAAGACCACGTCCAACAAGAGATTGACACAGTAAAGCTTAGAATAGAAGATGAGACCCGGGCAAGTGAAGAAAGGTTTGCGATAGCTGAAGAAAATAAGATTGAAATTAGGACACTGAAAGAGAAGCAGGTTAATTTGGAGAGCGAAATTGATAGGAGAGACAAAGATGTAGAATGCCGGATGGAGAAAGCAGAAAGCAGGGAAATTGAACTACCTAAATTTAATGGGAAACAAACGAACCCGCTAGATTTCCTTAAGATGATAGAAAAACGGTTTGAAAAGCGTCTAGAGGAAGGGTCTATGGACTGGGAAGACGTTATAGAAAATATTGACCATGCTTTTGTAGGAGAAACTCGGTCTTGGTTCATGGTATATAGGCAAACAATGACGAACCTGAAAGAATTCAGAAATAAGTTTAGAGAGAAATTCTGGAATGAAGCGATACAAGCTCGGGAGAGAGAAAGGGTGGTATTTGGGAGGTACAAACAGCATGAGGGAGTCACTATGACCGAATACTTCCTGGCCCATGTCATGATTTGTCAGAACTTAGATGGTATAACCGAGGGGTCTGATGTAGTTAGACTACTTTTGAGACATTTTCCGGACAGGGTGAGAGAAGCGGCCTGCATGCAAAGAGTTGGTACTATTCAGGAGATGGAGAACCTACTAGGCAGTTTTGATGCTTTAGGTAACCTTAGGAGTAGAACGGAGAATATTCAGAGCTTTAGTCGTCACAACGGAATGAGAGATAACGGAAGAACAGAGAATCACGAAGCTCGCAATCAGTTCAGACCTCAGCATAACAGTAGGAGCGGAGCACCTGAATATAGGACAGAAAATTCCCAACGGGGGCCAGAGCAATGTACTAATGAGTCCAACGTCAAAACACAAAGGGAACATTTAAACTAACTAGAGGCTGTAATCTTAGGTCAGAATTCCAGCCTAGTACGAAGGTAGCGAAGTGTCTTGTCATGAAAGTGTTACCATATGACCTAGATGTTAGAGACGATTTGTTGTATGAACCCGAGCAGAATAATGGAGATTAAAGTAATGAAGTAGTCAATCCCGTTGTTAAATTGAAAGTTTGGGGGGCGTGGGTTAAAGTTTTTATTGATTCTGGTAGCCAAATATCGTGTATTAGTTCTCAGTGGTATGAGTCATTAGTGAAACAGGGTATTCAGTTGGAGGAAATGCCTGTTAAGTCTACTTTCATCATTACGGCTGTTGGTAAGAGGTCTAAGAAAATTTGTAAACAAGTAGCTGTTCCGATCTGTATTAATAATTTTATTAGCGTTCAGATATGTTTGGTAATTCCGCATTTGATATTTGATCTTATCTTGGGATCTGATTGGTTAACGTTAAAATTGGCTCAGTTAAATTACAATGATTCAGTGCTAAATTTGAGGTGGAATAATGAGGATATCAAGGTCAAGTTTGAGGAGGAAATTCAGAGGAAAACGGAAGTTAGTACAGTGTTGAGAATGAGAGAGGTTTCTAAAGTTAATGAAGAGGCTAGTGAGGGCCTGAAGTTGTGCCAGTTGTGGATTAATGAGGATAAAATATGTGGCTTGAAAGAAGTCGTAGGTAGAAATCAGTTAAATGAAGTCCAGAAGGACAAGTTATTTGAAGTGTTATGTGAACACATAGAGATTTTCTCTGAGAAACCTGGTGTTACCCATCTGTACGAGCATTCTTTTTCTGTGCTGGATAAGAGTCCATTCAGCGGACCGCGGTATCCGATACCACACAAATATGCCATAGCCGTAGAGGATCAAATTCAAGCTATGTTAACAGACGATGTGATTGAATTATCAAACAGTCAATACGTTAATCCCTTAATTGTCGTGCCTAAGTGTGATGGATCAATACGTCTGTGTATTGAATGCGAGAACGTAATGAATGGTTCATATAACATTAGTAGTTTACGGAGATACTTGTCGTGTGAGGTGGCTGAACCGGATTGTGAGAGATAGGTCAGTAACACGGGAAAGTTGCTACCTGTTATGTCAGACTACGAGCGGAATGAGTTTACTTCTCAATTGTGGTGGTATTTCCTGGTTGTGTTTGTAAACAAGGGAGGTGTTTTTGTGTAGCGGTAGAGTTACGCTCGTTCATTGACGATAGATCATCTGTTTTCTGTATGTGAGGCCATGGAATTTTATATCTTATCTGTTTTCTGAGATGTTACCGAAGGCTAATTAAAGCTGACGACGGCAAATAATTAATTTTCCCGTATGTGCATTTCTAACTTGCAATAATTTTACCGTGAGCTTAAATCGCGTGTGTATTCGTGTGAAGTGTATTGCATCCTGCTTCAAGATAAGGTTGAAACATTCGAGAGAGTGATTAAGGTGTAAATTGCTTGTATCATTTGTTTTCCATGGTTTTAATGTAAAAGATTGGAAGAGAACGTGTTACTGCTATCTAGCAAAGAATGTCGGAAAGATGGAGAGTAAAAGGACTAATAGACACTCGGGAGAGTTTGTAATCTGAATTGTATATATATAATATGTTATATTCTCAAAGATAATCTTGTTTTAAAATATGGAAAGTTGCTCGTGTTGGGCATAATTTAGTATCTAAACCTCAAGATGAACTGAAATAACAGACATTCGCAATGGTAAGCAGTCTAAGAGAGATATGGAGACAGTGAGATATAATTAATTGTATGAAAATAATGTCGCTCGTAATGGGCAGGTAATAGAGGTATTTCAAGTCAATGTGGGAGTAAGTGTGTGAGTTCTCAACTCATGTGATATTTGTTAAGAACTCATGCGGGCGTATGTAACGTTCCAGACGTCACAGTGTAATTATGTTAATTTTATTATGTGTAATTAATTCAGGAATTTAACGTCATGATATTTATCTTGGTATGTAATTTTATTATAATTCATGTTTGATCATTTGCTCACTATCATTTCATTACTTTGTAACTACGACTTGTAAACGAGGGCTGAATATCCTAATATTAACTTAGATTCTTGCGACATTCATTTAAATTTAACTTGCAGTAGATTTTCCTATATCTTGCCACATCACCGAGGAAGAAGGAAGGACAAGTTTAGACATCAAATTCTGGGAAAAGCGAGCACGTGTTCAAGCGTTGTAACGACAGCTACTGTATTTCGACCAGAATAATTCAAACTGATCACCGCCTATATTTTCAAAGGAGCGTCATGTTGCCATGGATACTGAGTGGAAGGGCTAATAGAAGAACAGTTGATATCACGGTTGGGACCCATCAACTTTAATATCTGGAGTGGGGAGAGACGTGTCAACTGATTGGACCAATGTGTAGCGACCTGTAATTAGAGCCAGAGAAGGTTATAAAAGGGCGTGTTGGAGCTCTTGGCTTGATTCATCTTCTTCTATCTTGTATATCGCTTGAGGTCTGATAACTTGTCTTATGGTTGTTGTACCATAGTGGACTTGTGTGATAGTTTATCACTTCTACATTCATTACTTCGTTACCACGACGTGGTACTTAGGAATTTCTGAATGATGGGTGTATAGCCACTCTCATCAGGAAGTACGAACAGCTCTGTATTAGACCAGTTTATACCAGTCTAAGACAATTGGTAGCATTAAACTAGATAGAAATGAAACTTCAGTGCACATTTTCAGTAAAGTTGGAAGCATTGTTAATTGAGTATCCTCTCCACATAACCCAAGGAGGTTTTTCTAACTATGATTTAGGGCTCATCTCCAATATATCGGATAGAGCATAACAGGGAGTGATAGTTTCAAAGCCATCATCCAATTAGTGGTTGATGCAATTTGCAAGGCACGAATGGTACTTAGCTGCAGATGAAGATATCTCAAAGACGACCGGTGATGTTCCAGCTACAAGGATGGAAGCTTTCCAAGGACCTGCAGAACAAGACTACATGGTGAGCAAGCGAGTTAAAAATATTGCAAGTTTTCGCGAAGTAGAGTCATTCAATTTTTTGTTAAATTCATTTCCTATTTTAAATTCAGTTCTCGTCAAACCGGCGTCATTTATATTCAATACAATAAATAGTATTTTCCTAGTTCACTTTAATCAATCTGCCTTAATTAGCCTTTTGATTTCTAATTCTCCTGCTTAATGATTAGTGCACTATCACCCCATCCCTGTGATGAGAGTCCGTCCAAGCTTTATTATAAATTTTTGTCTTTAAGTCATCAACTTAAAGATTGGCGCCCTTAGCTTGCATAGTTGCATTTCTCGTACAATTATGAGAATCAAAAAAGGGGCAAGTCACAACCTGATGGACGCCAACGTGTATGGAGATGCCGTGGTTAGCAGTACATGCCAAATGTTGTCCAGGAAGACGACCGATTGGGACAAGGTTCTGTGATGCTGTGGGGTGATATCAGTATTGATGGCCGTGCGGATCTTGTCGTCATCTGTGGTAATCTTGCCGCTGCGGGGTACATCGAAGAGATACTGCTACAGCATGTGTTGATTGCTGCATACGGTGTTGGCCCTGAATTCGTACTCATGCACGACAATCCCAGGGCTCATGTAGCGCGCATCATCAGAGCTGTCTTGCGAGCATTGGACATTCAAGGGATGGAATGGCCAGCAGTGAGTCCCGACCTTAATCCCATGGGGCATATGTGGGATAGACCTGACCGAAATATTCGTGGGCGTCATGTTCCACCACAGACTCCCTAAGACCTCGAACAGGCTTTCATTGAAGAATGAGACCTGATACCGCAACGTGACATCCGTCGACTTACACGGAGCATGCCACGTAGGTACCAAGCTGCGATAAATGCTCGTGGAGGACATACACCATACTGAAGCTCTCCAACTGTAATAAAAATCCTCCCTGGAGGACTGTTATCGCTGTTTTCGCCCCTACTCGGACATTTTCGTTTGTATTGTGAAAATGAACGCTAATCCATCGGTGTCCTTTTGTATACTTCAACTGTAAAGAATAAAGGTTTAGTTGGTAATAGGAGTGTGTGATGCTATTTTGTGGAGTATGGCATACGTTCAAAACATGTTCACCTAATTTTGTTGAACTGTGTATTTCAAATACCACCGGACTAAGCTGGGATCGAACCCACAAGGTTGGGCTCAGAAGACCAGCACTCTACCATATGAGCCACTCAACCTGGCCTACTATTATTGTTAGTATCGTTTCAGTCACCCATGAGCTTCGTTTATGGAATTTTTTCAATTGCTTGCTCTTTCTCTTTTATTTGCTTTTCCAGTACTCATTCATTCCCTAACTTACTATTACTCGTTCTTCTTCCGAAAATGCATTATTCTCCTTAGTTTCTCTTCGTGTAGATCGTCACCTCCGCAATTTTCGCTCTAGTCACTTCTCTTCTAATTATTGTGCATTCATTATCATCTCGGTGGACTACTTCCACTCAAGAAACTTTCGGTTTTCTATTCTTCAGAAAGGTAGGGATGTTGTTTATTACCGTCTCTAGTCCCATTCTGAATTATCTACTGGGCCATTCCCATTTTTTTCATCGGATGGAGGTTGTTTTAACTTTCTGGATATACTGTATTACTGATGGTTTGGTCCCAACTGTAATTATAATTCGTCTATATCCCTTCTTTTTGGCACCAGGATATTCTTTAGAAACCACCTTTATTTCCTTTCAGTTTCCGAGAGTCTTTTTCTCCGTGTGAGTAATTCGGTTTTGGCTACAGTATTAGAAATTCCGAATTTTGACTGATAAGAGAGTGATTTGGATTTTTCTTTATTATTATTATTATTGTTGTTACGGGGTTACCCGTGGACCAGCAGAGGTGAAAGAAGGTGGCGGTGTGAATGGGTCTAACTACAATATCGAAGTTAATTTAAAACTTTAACAAAGATTTCAAAAAATCAACAAATAACAGTTAAATTAGCAAATTTGGAAGAAGTCTAGGGAAATGCAATACAGAGAATTCCACAAGTCCTGGGCTTCAAGACCCTCGCTTTACATTTCCTGAGCTCTCAGCTCAACTTTACAAAGAATACATTTTTAATACAAGGGTAGAACTCCCCTAATTCATGGAGCACTTGCTCAGTCAATTTCAATATCAAGCCTTCCAGAGGCATTCCTTAATCTTACAAAAACTTTGAAAAAGAGCTAACAGGCTATTCAAGGCAGCACTAAATTACAAATCCTGGCCTCTGAAGGCACAACTTACAATAGGAAAAATTGTAATACAGGGGTATTAACTACCCAACCTACGGGGCCTTCATGTAAACGGAAAAACGGTTAACTAAATGGCCCGAACACAAAATGAATGGAGGCGAAGGCTTGCACTCCTTGAAATGAATTCTTAAACCCTTAAAGGCACTAGGCCGATGACACAGGGGCTATTCCCAAACTATGGAGGTGACTCGTATAAGAATAAATTAAGACATTACCGAAAGGAAGAAAACTAGTTACAAAACGTAGTCACCTCAAACCAATATGAAGGGGAGCTCGAAAGGGTACATCACTCTCTATCCCCGATTTACAGTTAACGATTTTATGAAGTTTTTACGTGCGCCGAAAGGAGATTTACATTTTAGAGAAGTTGGTTACATAGTTAAAGTTTCGAACCTTTCCCTCGGGTTAATCTGCAGAGCTAGCAAGAAATAAAGATGTCAGGTGGCCATCACTGATCTCTATACCTGGATGGCTGGTAGCTTGGGTAGCAGTAAGCCGAATAGAAGATGACTGGCGTAGTAAGATGGCAGCGAGCGCACGGTGCAATAGACCACGAGGGGCGCGCTTGCTTTGTTTATGCTTAGTTCAGTGACGCCAGGCCTCTTAATTGTAGTTCCACGAGTGTTCTGTGCTGTGTTATTGCAAAGTAAATAGTAGTGTATTTTACGAATTTAGGTTCGTTGCCTTGTAGTATACTTGTGGATTACAAGATTCAATTTAAATATGTATGTATTTATCTGAAATATGAATGAAGAAACATTCTACGGGGTATTAACATACCGCACTGTTCAGATTATGGATGTACAAACAGAACCGATCAGCAGAAGGAGAAATCATTTCATCGGTGAGTTTTATACTGTACATAAGAATCTTCCTAGGGTAGTGTTTTGAGTTTTAGGTTTATTGTATCTTTTTTCGCATATTCCGGGAGCAAAATGGCAATTAATTTTTGTAGGTTTCCTTTCTCGAGACCCGAACTTCTAAGATCATGGATTAGGAGTATCAGGCGGGAGAATTGGGAGCCTTCTAAAACAGCTGTTCTCTGCTCGGATCACTTAGAGGAAGTCTGTTTTGATCGAAATGGACAAACTGTACACCTTAGAAGTGATGTACAGCCAACTGTTTTCAATTTTACTGAACATTAACTGCAAGTAAAGATTTACTTATATTTTTTTTAATTTCTCATAATTAAACTGACGGTTTCGATGAAATAATTGACGTGACCTCATAACAATCTATGAAAATGAAGTCTGGAAGAATTCTACACCTTATTTACATCAGTAATAATTATGGGTTTCAGACACTGGAGTGGTGCGAGAAGGGAAAGTGTGGTGGGTGTTGGGGCTATCCCATTATACTATTCGTGGTATTTGGGACTCTTTTAACTGGTGTTACATATTTCTGATGATGACTATCAATATCGCTTTGCTAGCTGAATTTAATTAAAGAGGTCTGTAATAGTAAATTAAGCTGCAGGTAATGTGATATATTGACAAGTTTTGAATATTTGGTGGTGTTATAAATGTGTACATTTGCTTCTTCATCATCATCATCTGTTTACCCTCCAGATTCGGCTTTTCCCTCGGACTCAGCGAGGGATCCCACCTCTACCGCCTCAAGGGCAGTGTCCTGGAGCTTCAGACTCTTGGTCGGGGGATACAACTGGGGAGTATGACCAGTACCTCGCCCAGGCGGCCTCACCTGCTATGGTGAACAGGGGGCTTGTAGGGGGATGGGAAGATTGGAAGGGATAGGCAAGGATGAGGGAAGGAAGCGGCCTTAAGTTAGGTACCATCCCGGCATTCGCCTGGAGGAGAAGTGGGAAACCACGGAAAACCACTTCCAGGATGGCTGAGGTGGGAATCGAACCCACCTCTACTCAGTTGACCTCCCGAGGCTGAGTGGACCCCGTTCCAGCCCTCGTACCACTTTTCAAATTTCGTGGCAGAGCCGGGAATCGAACCCGGACCTCAGGGGGTGGCAGCTAATCACGCTAACCACTACACCACAGAGGCGGAACATTTGCTTCCATGATATTTTAATTTGATAATATGCGCGTTATTTCATGGAAACAGGAAACAGAAATTCATTTTCAAGCACCGATTACGATGTGTCGAATCTAGGCCTTTATAGTGAGCTACGTTTATAGGTACATCATTTTAAGAATGTATAATTTCGTGGCATACATGTATACAATTTACAGCAATGTTTCCAGAAACTGGTTTTTACTCGTATTGTGTTACCGATCGCTAATTGCATGTGTTCAGCACCTAAGTTAATATTTGTCGGCCGTTATTATACACTCATGTTTATTGCTATCCCGGAGATTTACTGACCTCGGAATGACGTGTCAGTGGTCCCAATGTCCTTATGCTTTGAGTGAACATGTCTCTATATTTTTAATTATTCCAATGCGCCATTAATTGCGACTTAAAATTGACTATATTATCATTGCTTCCCCATAAGGAGAGCTCTAGGTTGGGTACGCCAACATGGCGAACCGCGCGCTCAACTTGGCGTACTTTCTCCTGCAGCGGAGACCTGCCATCAGCGATCCATGTATAGAGATCAGTGGTGGCCATACTTTGTCTTTGTACTGCTGCCTGATGAAAGAGGTGCCTCCCGCCTCCTGCTTGACACACACACTAAGTTAGATGACGATCAATTGGCCAAGAGACGAGAAAATCCGCAGTTTATAAACCCTCGGGAAAAGTTCGAGACCTTTCACGAATAAACCAGCCCCACCCTCTTAATTTTATTGGTCAATTCAAAAGTTACACTCAAAGTCGAAGACGAAATTGGTTGGAAATTAATTACAAAAATTAGGGATTGACTGGATTCAAAACTGGCGGAAGGAAAAGATAAATATTGCCAACCCAAAAATAAATGAACATCAATTAGTTAAAAAAAAACCTTATGAATACAAAACTTCTTCAAATCAAAGTTCATTCGCTTCGCACCACGGTGCATGATCATAGTTATTGTAGTGACATCTGTTGAAGAAAGTCCGAACTTCTTGATGAAGGGCTAACAAAACAAGCAGAAATTCACACAGTACTGGAAACTTCACAATAAAAAAATTACGTCTAATTACTGTAGGGCATCTTCTGAGCAAAGGTTTAAGTAGGTCTAGTTTCAAGTTCACTGTTTCTCCTGTAGAGGAGTTTTTTTTTTGGGGGGGGGCGCAAGATTTAAATGCGCGGCGTGGGGGTGTACCTCCCGGTACAATTATTATTATTATTATTATTATTATTATTATTATTATTATTATTATTATTATTATTATCATTAGTATATGGGTTGGAAGATATTTTATAATATTTGCGAAGCATAAATTGACTGGTAAGCTATGTTACTGTGAGATTTGTCTTGTATTAGGGTATGTCTTCTTCCGCCGCTCCTAACTGTCTCACACATGTTTTACAGCCGGTTGCCCTTTCTGACGCCAGCCCTTCGTGGAGGGATGTATTCGCTATTGCATGTTACCATGGTTGTTGGTGGTATGGTGTGCTGTGTATGCATGAAGAAGTGTTTGTGGCGATAGACACAGCTAGCCTCTGAGTCAGGGGAATTAACTAAATGCAGCGAAAATCCTTAAATCTGCCAAGAACCGAAACCAGAACCCTCCGAATCGAAGGCCGTAACGCTGGCTGTTTAGCTAAGGAGTCAGACTTCGAAGACTGAATTACTGTAATTATTTTGAGTTAGACGTAGATAGAATGCTTGGAAACTTGCTGATTAAGTACTATACACCGGCACTGTATTTGAGAAAATGCAGAACCTCCTTCGTACCTACATGTAACTTATAAGCCAAAAGGATTGAGGAAACAGATGGAATACAATATTGGGTAATTACTGTCAAAATGTATGTTACATACATTCTGTCTCAATGTCTTTTTTTCTCAGTATTATTATGTAGTATTTCATAGTCATAATAGTTACGCACATACTGTACAGTTTAACGATATCTAGCTATATCGTAAATTATCTCGATATTGAGATCTAATTAAGACGTACTGTGATAATTTAACATGCACTTTACGGTTCATTAGTTAGAAAATGATTTGCTTCCTCTTATTTCATTATTTTCGCTGTAACTGAATTGTAATTTTTCTGGTCTTCATACCACGGTGTTCATGCTCTCTCAGTACCTTCCTCACTGAACGGCAAGTCAAAATTGAATAAAACTTCATGTTACTTCTAATGTTGCGAGATCTGTGTTAGCTCATGCAACCGTAATTATTTGGATCTAGGATTAGATGCTGCAAACATTGGTCTTGGAAGACTTGGGAGTAAGGGGACGAGCTGCTCGACTAAGCGGTATAGTCCGACTGTCGGTAGAGAGATGGCAAAGCTGTACGTTGCCAGATTTCAGTGAGGGAGATGACATGAAATGACATTAGTAGACGTATAAGCTTGAATGATTTTTTCTTAGTAGGATCATAAAGCTAATTCAAGGGGACAATTTGGGGAAAATATCCTTTGCAAGGAGAGGAACTAGGGTTAGAGGGGAATACCTCAAGGCAGTATTATTGGACCGTTATGCTTTGTTATATACATAAATGATATGAGTAAAGTATTGGATTCTGAGGCAAGGCTCTTTGCGGATGATGTTATTCTATATAAAATTATAAATATGTTGGCAAGATTGTGAGCACTCCAAAACTCCTCGACAATATTGTGAGATTCACAACAGGCAATAAGTATTACGATTGTAAACGGGATGAATTGTCACGTTGTGAGTTTTACTGCATTTACATGGTGAAAATTCGTCATGGGGATCACTGTAAGAACTTGGATGTTACTATAAGTAAAGATCTAGATCTTCATTGGGATAATCACACAAACGGGATTGTAAATAAAGGTTAGAGATCTGTTAATATCATTATAAGGGTATTTAGGAGTTGTAGTAAGGATGTAAAAAAAAAGGATATGTAAGTCTCTGGTAAGACCACAATGATTCTGGTATACGAGACTCTCAACAGGATTACTTTATTCTAGAATTGAAGAAAAAACATTAAGGAAAGCTGTTTGATTTGTTCTGGGTGTTCCGACATGTGAGTAATATTTTAAATTGTTCCAAGGTTTGTGCTGGGAAGATTTGGGAGAAAGGAGACGAGCTGCTCCACTAAACAGTATGGTCCGACTGTCAGTAGAGAGATGGCGTAGAGTGGCATTAGTAGATGAATAAGTTTGAATGGAGTTTTTAAACGTAGGAAAGCCCACAATATGGAGATAAACTTGGAATTCAGGAGTACAAATTAGGACAAATATTTGTTTATAGGAAGAGGAGTTAAAGATTGTAATTTTTTGTACAAGTTGTTTTAAATACGTCGCCCCGACACAGATAGGTATTATGGCGACGAGGGACAGGAAGAGCTAAGAGTGGGAAGGAAGCAGCCGTGGCCTTGATTAAGGTACAGCCTGGTGTGAAAATGGGAAACCACGGAAAACCATCTTCAGGGCTGCCGACAGTGGGGTTCGAACCCACTATCTCCCGAATACTGGATACTGGCTGCACTTAAGCGACTGCAGCCATCGAGCTCTGTTGGAATAATTTACCGAGGGTGATGTTCGATAAATTTTCAAATTCTTTGAAATAAGGAAAGCTATTTGCTTTACCTACGTCGCACCGACACAGATAGGTCTTTTTGGCGACGAAGGGACAGGAAAGACATAGGAATGGGGAGAAAGCGACCGGGGCCTAATTAAGGTACAGCCCCAGCATTTGCCTGGTGTGAAAATGGGGAACCACGGAAAACCATCTTCAGGGCTGCCGACAGTAGGGTTCGAACCCACTATCTCCCGGATGCGAGCTCACAGCTGCGCGCCCCTAACCGCACGGCCAACTCGCCCGGAGAAATAAGGAAAGACTAGGTAATCAACTGAGAGGGTATCTGTAAATGCAGATCGGCTTGAGAACCATGTGAACCTCGGTAAGTGGAAATCTCATTTCTAAAACTTTTCGACTTCTTGACGGGAATTCGAACCCACGTCCTTCCGGGCGAACCGAGCACGCCTTTACCTCCTCGGCCGGGCAGCCCCTAAAGATACGTTATATCTATTGATTGATTGATTGATTGATTGATTGATTGATTGATTGATTGATTGATTGATTGATTGATTGATTGATTGATTTTCTAAATCTTCGAAATTAAAAACGCTATTTTCTTTTCGAAAATACACCTGGGCGACAAATTTGTGTCATATTAATGCATGTTACTTGCAACAACTTCGGCGTTAGTACGACCTCCTTGTCTACAACCACTATTGGAACGTAGGAAATGTTTCATCCTCTGATAATAAATGAATTTATATAAGTTGTCTCAGAATACATCCTCTACATCTCTTGCCTGACACAAGAGGCGACCTAAACGAGTAATGGGCTTGCATACATAAGAGTGGGTTCGAACCCCACTTTCGACAGCCCTGACGATGGTTTTCCGTGGTTTCCAATTTTCACACAAGGCAAATGCTATATGTGTGTGTACCTTATTTAAAGCCACGATCGTTTCCTACTCAGTCCTAGCTCTTTCCTATCCCATCGTCACCATAAGATAGAAAAAGGATATGAGTAAACCCCCACGGGGTTTCCACTTAGGAGCATGGGTTGGTGACAACGGGATACCTAGCTGAGTTTGACATTATTTCAACTTACGCGTATTAT
This sequence comes from Anabrus simplex, assembly GCF_040414725.1. Taxonomy (NCBI): domain Eukaryota; kingdom Metazoa; phylum Arthropoda; class Insecta; order Orthoptera; family Tettigoniidae; genus Anabrus; species Anabrus simplex. The sequence continues at coordinate 143,314,839 of NC_090270.1, read as the reverse complement.
ATCCTTACAATTACTTACTGCATTGTGAGAAACTGGTTTGGTGACGCTATTCTATTTAGGGTGTAAGATAATAATGCAGCGGCCTCCTCGCTCCCAAATTTCCTATCCGACCTCCTTCCCCTTTTTAAATACCACCGGATTGAGCCAGGTTCGAACCTACCAAGTTGAGGTTAGAAAACCAGCACCTCAACCGTCTGAGCCACTCAGCTCGGCAGTAACAAGTTGGCTCGAGCCCATACCAGATATGTAGTTCATTGTAAATAGATATCGTCATAAATAAATAAATATTGACATCTTCGTACAGTAGTATTATTTTATGGAGGGCTATGCATTTCGTATGAGATGCATATTTCTCAAATACTATTGTGTGGGTATTTTCAGCTACCTTTGATACGTTTGTGCAAAAAATTGTGACAGACATCCGTATACTTCATCATTATTGCTAGCCCTAATGTCCAGTACTGAAGTATTCTTGAAGAGTATATAGAACTGAAAAATGGACAGATTGGTTATTTTCTATTCCGTTATGTTTTCTTTATTTCATTGTTGCAATGTATGTTACAGTTTCCTCTGTTCGCTGCAGTGCAGTAACTGCTACAGCATATCAACTTTCCCAACCCAGATCTGATAGCCTTCATTCCCTGTAAAGGATGCTATAAAATAAAATGTTTACAGAAACATTTCTTTGGAAGGTATAGCTAGAGAATAAAATCAAGCTTTTCCACTCTCCCAGCTCAACATAGGGGGCCCGCTCGACTGAATAGTAGCAGATGTTACAACCCTCATATATGTTAACTTGAAGTTCTCTTGTCTACTACAATATAATAAACCTCTACATCCTCCCCCATCGCACGAGCAAACCCGTAAATATCCATCCTACCCCTCCAACACCACCACAAAATAACACGGCACGTTAAATAAAGGCTCGGCAACAATGGAGCGCGAAATGGAATCGGTTTCTGAATAGCTTCACTCTTCCGCCGCCAACATCCAATTGGCGCTATACGCCCTCTCTCTCTTTCTCTAGCTCTGCGTTTCTCTCTGACTCTGCTCTACTATATAGCTGTTATTTTATTGGCTGAGAAATGTAACGACGTGAAGGGAATAATGGTAGCCACTTCCGGCAAAAAGGATGATGTGCTCTCAAGTGGAAGGGGGAAGGGATAGGGGGGGGGGGAGGTGAGAGAGAGAGAGAGAGAGAGAGAGAGAGAGAGAGAGAGACAGCAAGCGAATAAAGAGAGTAGGGGGCGGTGATAGAAGCAGCAACTTCGCAGAGGGGGCCATGATAAAGAGGATTTAGGTTGCAGTGTTGAGAATGGAATTGCTTTCGATCAATGAACTAGGTGTGGAAAGAGAGAGAGAAAGCTATGATATAACCTTACGTCTTATATAAATGGGAAAATGTCAAATTTAGAAAGGGTGTTGAAAAGCGCTTCTTTTTAACTGTCTGTTTATATCTGTATGCACATCAAAATGTGTTATAGTTTTAGGTTATGTTTGTGGTTGGGTAGAAATTATTAGCTTTCTGAGACACACTTGGTGTCACGGGAGAGTATAAAGGTGTTAGTCTGTTAACCAGTTCTCTAGTTAAGCTGTCATCCTCTGACAGCGGTACTCACACCTTTTAAAGCTTCTCATTTGTCAATTGTATCATCCACTCAATTTTTTTCTCCTCTTCGTGGCATCAGCCTGGTGTTACATTCAAATAAGTCCAATCTAAGGACGAAGTCAGCAGCATTCCATTTGAAGCTATTCTTAATTAAAGTACTGTTACTTGAGGAGTAACTTGTCGTAATTTCAAAATGACAGAGTAATTATTTTATTTAAAACAGATACATGACAAGAATGATAAGACTCCAGAATTCTTCAAAAGATATGTTATTACATTCTATTATATATGAAGGACAAATGAAATGACGATGTAATTACCACTTGGTCTACAACTTTCAGAGTAACAAAGAGAGTTTTAGGAATTGTAGGCCTGCTTGTTTAGCCTTTCTTTTAAAGAGGTATTGAAATGCTCTACCTCATATAACCCCAGCAATACCAAGTGGTAGGACGTACGACTACTTAGAATCCCGCTGATTTACTTTCCTGTGTGTTGGGATCATTGTTATTTTCAGTCACAGTAATTGGAGCAAAGAAACGTGACGTATTGAAAATCCACAGCCTGTTTCCAGTCATTCGACCGGGTCAGGAATGGAATGAATGAAACCGCCATCTAGCGGCGAGGATAGGAATTGTGCCGGCTGCCGAAGCCTGTCACATTCCTCTGGGGCAATGATTAATGACTGACGGATGAAATGAAATTATATTGTAGAGTTTTGCTGGAATAAATGATGCCAGGGAAAACCGGAGTACCCGGAGAAAAACCTGTCCCACCTCCGCTTTGTCCAGCACAAATCTCACATGGAGTGACCAGGATTTGAACCTTGGAACCCAGTGATGAGAGGCCGGTGCGCTGCCACCTGAGCCACGCAGGCTTTAAAAAACGTGATGTATTGTATAGCCTATATTAACTATTTAGCAATTTACAGTAGGCGTATGTTCATTTATTATTCATGAATCTCGGGGGTCCCCATGTTGGTGATAAGTTACTAAGGAACAATTTCAACAACAGATAAAGAAACATGTTTGCTAACTTTTGATACTCTATGCTAGGACTGGCGAACCTACGACACGCGTGCCACTAAGTAATACGCGAACACGTCAGACAACATACCACATATTTGAATGTTTTTCACATCTAATAAACAGGTCGAAAATCTAGTAACAGAGCATATTTTAACATTAGCCTACGCTTTAATAAAGAAGAATGTCTCAATTAATTCTATCGCCATATTTTTTTGAAAAATGTAGCCTATTAGGTTAAGGGAAAAATACACCTTATTATTAAAATGTATCTTTTTTTTTAAATATTATTTTATATTATGTTTGCAAAATAAAATCATGAAACATTCAGTCGAATGGATTTTACTGGTATTTATTCTGAGAGTCCGCCTCTGTGGTTCAGTGGTTAGTGTGATTAACTGCCACTCTCCTCCCGAAGGCCCGGGTTCGATTCCCGGCTCTGTTACTAAATTTGAAAAGTGATACGAGGGCTGGAACGGCATCATGAAAGTGGTTTTACGTGGTTTCCCACTTCTCCTTCAGGCAAATGCCGGGATGGTATCTAACGTAAGGCCACGGCCACTTCCTTCCCTCTTCCTTGTCTGTCCCTCCCAATCTTCCCATCCCCCAGCAAGGCCCCTGTTCAGCATAGCAGGTGAGGCTGCCTGGGTGAGGTACTAGTCATCCTCCCCAGTTGTATCCTCCGACCCAGAGTCTGAAGCTCCAGAGCACTGCCCGTGAGGTGGTAGATATGGAATCCCTCGCTGAGTCCGAGGGAAAAACCGACCCTGGAGTGTAAACATATAAAGAAGAAGAAGAAGAATCTAATACCTAATTGAAGTCAAATGAAGGGTTTCATGATGATTTTAAAGGAAAATAACCAATGACACACTAGACAGTAAAGAGTAGGCCTAATACACAAGACCTGAATTGACACTGTAGTCGGTAAAGGTTTGCATCGCTGATCTATACTCTGATTTTTTTCATTGTTATATTTCTGCTGCAATTGAAAAGTAATCATGCGACAGCTTTTTTGAAATAATGATAATAATAATAATAATAATAATAATAATAATAATAATAATTGTTACCGTGTTTTTGTGGTAGTTATGCGTGAAAGAAGGTGCGGGTGTGAACGGGTCTCAAACTACGAAAGTAAAATTAATTTAAAATTTAACAAGGTTATATTTTCTTTTCAAAAACAAAGAAATAACAAGCATGGCAGGTACAAAGTAGCAAGTCAAAGGGTAGTTACAATATTTACAGGATTTGGGCTTCGAGCCCTGAAAACACAATGCTTGGGCAATCAGCTCAGTTTTACCCCAAACACAAGTTTCAACAGAGGGGCAGAAAACCCCATTCATGCCTAGGAGCCCTAGCTCCAAATTACACTGAAAAGCCTCCACGAGGCATACAACACTCAATTTACAAAAGAGCCACTCGCTCTCAACTTTAAGCCTCTCAAAGGCCGCACCGAACTCCACCTTCAAGTTGTCCTCACTGGACATAGACACAGGGGTAAAATACCCAACCTACTGAGGTCTATTAAATGAAAAGGGGTAATTACATGACCTCTAAAATAACAATTTGAGAGGAGGCGATCTGCACTCCTAATACACTTGTTTTTAAAACCAAATCCGGCTCTAGGCCACTAATGCAAGGGCTAATCCCATACTACAGAGGTGACTTTAGAAAAGAACAATTTGTTTTACGTTAACGAAGAATAGGTTGAGAAAATAAGTTCACCTCAAAACAATATGATTGGGAGCTCGAGAGGGTTAAGCACTCTCTATCCCGATATTCAGTTTAAAAGATAGGATAGATACCAGTTTCTTTACATTTTACGGAAGGTTACATAATGGAAAAACTTCGGACCCGCCCCGAGAGTTAAACTGCTGAGCTAGCAAAGAAAGAAGTTATTAATTGGCCATTACCTTGTTGTTGACCGCTGCCGAAGAAAGAGGCGCTTCCCGCCCCCTGCTATGTACTTTACACACAGAAAGATGGAACAGAAGTGGCGCAGAGACCCTAAAATCAGCAGTTTATATACTCTCGCGGAAGGTTCTAGGTGTTAGGGGAATGAAAACACCCTCCCACAAACTTTTTATTGGGTAGGATACAGCAACATATTCAAGTTGGGGGAAGATACCTATGATTGGTCAGAAATTAATAACGGAAATTCGGGATTGGTTAAATGCAAAACAAGGGGAAAGAGAGGGGTATACAGCCAACTTAAACAATAACAGAAAGAAATTTAACAAAGAACAAACTTTTAAAATAAAATTTTCTCCAAAGAACAGTTATTTTTCTTCGCACTAAGGTGCACTATTGTAGTTCTTCAGTAGTGTCCTCTAGAAGAGAAAGTTCACACTTCTTACTTCAAGCAAAACAAAAACACATCAAAAATGACACAGTTCTAAAACTCCGAAATTTACAGGTAGTGACATCTTCTGTGAAAGTAGAAAATTAATACCGTCAATAAAGTTCAGACTTCCTCCAGCAGAGGAGTTTCAACTGGCGCACATTTTAAATTAGCGGCGTGGAGGTGTACCGCCCGGTACAATAATAATAATAATAATACACTAGCGAAAATGGAAAGTGTTACACCACGAAGTTCTACTCCGATATTTATCAAACTTTGTGGAGATGATCATCACATAGCAGGTATTAAATGATTAAACGTTCAGTCCATTCGGAACTGTCCATCATAATCATCATCATTATGAGTTACGATCCCCACGGGCACGAATACACTCTTGTATTCCGTGTGGCATGGATGCAAACAGCCTCTGAATAACATCTTGAGGGATTTCTTACCATGCTTGACACACATGGTGTGTCAGTTCATGAAGATTGCTGGCTGGAGGCTGGTATGACGGTATACGTCTTCCCATCACATCCCAGACATGCTCTATGGGTAAAAAATCAGGGGATCAAGTACGCCAGTCAAGGATTCGTACATTCATTAAGGCGTTTGTAGTGTGAATTGCAGTGTTGACTCTTGCAGTATCCTACAGGAATATCCCATTTGGTACCCTCGTTATGAAGGGTATGACCATTCTTACCACACACTGCCGAGCATTTAGTCTCCCTTCAATAAGTAGCAAATCCGTCCTGTTGTCATATCCAATGGCTCCCCACACGATGATTCCAGGAGTTGGAGAGGTATGCGCCTCGATAATCGCTACTTCCTATGACCTTATACCAGGACATCTACGGAAATGTTCACGTCCATTTGACCGCCACAAACAGAAGCGAGAATCATCGCTGAACACCACAGAATGCCTCTCAACGTCCCAGTTGACTCTGGATCTACGCCATGCAAGTCTCAGTTGGCTGTGGTTTGATGTCAGCCGTAAACTACGCACAGCAACTCGAGCTCTCATTCCATCTTCTGTCCGACTCGTTGGCTGAACGGTCAGCGTACTGGCCTTCGGTTCAGAGGGTCCCGGGTTCGATTCCCGGCCGGGTCGGGGATTTTAACCTTAATTGGTTAATTCCAACGGAACGGGGGCTGGGTGTATGTGTTGTCTTCATCATCATTTCATCCTCATCACGACGCGCAGGTCACCTACGGGTGTCAAATAGAAAGACCAGCACCTGGCGAGCCGAACCCGTCCTGGGATATCCCGGCACTAAAAGCCATACGACATTTCATTTCAACCCATCTTCTAGTAATCTGTTCCCAAAGGTTCGTGGTGACAGTCTGCCTGTAATCTCTGCCAGGATATCAGCTGTTGCCATCCTTCTGTTCGTCAGTCACCTGATGAATCATACGATCTTCTCGTGGTGTAGTTTTCAGGAAGGACCCGTGCCTACTCTTCGTGCCACACTGTTGTCCTGAGTCCACTTCGTCACTACTCGTTCTGCAGTCGTAGCACTACAGCCAACGGTCTGCGCAATCTGTCGTTACGATGCTCCCTTAACCCTCATGCCAATATTGATCTTTCAAAAAGTCCGAAAGATGATGATAAGGTGCCCGTGCATGCTGTGTTGCGATCTCTACCTGAAAAGAGACAGTAACGTTAGACACACCCAACAACCATCACGTACACACACCAGCCGCCGTCTTCAAGAATGGCATTTTCCTGTAACTTACTATGTAACACAAGTCGCATGAAGATGAAATTTTAAGCAACATATCTCACTGGCATGGAAATGCTGGGGTATCAGTTTAGTGGTATTCGGTCAAGGTGTTCATGGTGTAACAGTTTCCATTTCCGCTAGTGTAATAATAAGAAGAAGAATAGTATGGCCTCAGCTACCTTGTGCAAGCATTCTGGCTGCTTGCTGGTCAATTTCGATGTTCACTTTTACTCCAGGCCTACTAGATGGCAGAGTTAACCGAATCTTTCTTGGACGCCTATGGCTGAGATTTAATGAATTTTGTCACGTAAACACCAAATGCGTTACTAGAAATCTTTTACATGCCGGCATCTTACGACATTGGAGTGTCGAATGGACTTCTTTCCGTCCTACCGATTGCCTCTGCCGGGTATGAACTCAATATCTTGGGATCCGGATGCCGATACTCTACCACTGATCCATAGAGGGAACTTTCTGAAACAGTGATTCTGATTTAGAAGAAAGTGGAATAGAAGATAATGAAATCCATAAACATGGAAGTAGTGCCTTTGAAACTGTCTAAATATCAGACAACTTGTATAACTGAAGCTAAATTTATTGTAGTTTTCTTTACGGGCCTATAACCTGCACCCACCACACCTTTCTTATAATACGTGTGACAAACATGATTTTGGTATTGCTAGCGTTAACGCTTTAATTCGTAGTATTGCATATGTGCAAAGAAGAATATAGTTGCCGAGCTCGATAGCTGCAGTCGCTTAAGTGCGGCCAGTATCCAGTATTCGGGAGATAGTAGGTTTGAACCCCACTGTCGGCAGCCCTGAAAATGGTTTTCCGTGGTTTCCCATTTTCACACCAGGCAAATGCTGGAGCTGTACCTTAATTAAGGCCACGGCCGCTTCCTTCCCACTCCTAGGCCTTTCCTGTCCCATCGTCGCCATAAGACCTATCTGTGTCGGTGCGACGTAAAGCAAGTAGCAATATATATACATAGTTGCTTGCTCTACATTCTCATAGGCAGATGAGTATTGCTATTTTACAAGTTAGCAAAAGCATTTACTTGCACAGTACGATACCTTGCAATGGACTCGTTACGTACCACTAGTGTCACTATTTTTAACAACAAACCTTTCCGTGCAATTCTGGATTGTTTATCTGCATTGGCAAGGTGATATATCTGAGTTGAATCCGGTCGGTTGTTCCTTTAGAGTTTTTCTTCTAGAGGGCTGTAAGTTATTATTATTATTATTATTATTATTATTATTATTATTATTATTATTATTATTACCGACTCGTTGGATGAATGGTCTGCGTACTGAACTTCGATCCAGAGGGTCCTGGGTTCGATTCTCGGCAGGGTCGGGATTTTAACATTCATTGGTTAATTCCAGTGGCACGGGGGCGGGGTGTTTGTGCTGTCCCCAACATCCCTGCAACACACACACACCGCACATAACACTATCCTACACCACAATAACACGCGGTTACCTACACATGGCAGATGCCGCCCACCCTCATCGGAGGGTCTGCCTCACAAGTTTTATAGCACTCGTCTGCCGCTGTGGAGACCCGGGTTCGATTCCCGGCTAGAAATACCGCATGAAATTAAAAATATTATTGTTATTATTTAATCTGTTTACTGTACACGGTTGGTCTTTCCCTTGGACTCAGCGAGGGATCCCACCCCTGTCATCTCAAGGGCCGTGTCCTGCTGCGTTACACATTTGATGAGGGATACAACTGAGGATAAGGGCAAGTTCTTCACCTGCTATGCTAAAGAGGGGCCTTGTGAGGGATGGAAAGATTTGAAGGGATAGGTAATGAAGCGGTCGTGGCCATACGCTAGATACCATCCCGGCATTTCCCTGGAGAACAAGTGGGAAACCTTGGAAAACCACGTCGTGGATGGCTGAGGCGGAATCGAATCTTCCTCTACTCAGTTCACCTCCCGAGGTTGAGTGGACCCAGTTCCAGTCCTAGTACCACTTTTTAAATTTCGTAGCGGAGCCGGGAATCGAGCCCGGGCCTCCAAAGAGGCGGACGAGTGCTATAAAACTGTATATTATCAAATATTTGTCTATTGTGTAAGTAGCAAGCGTTCTTTCCCATAGCCAAAAATTCTGCGTTGACATAACCTAACCGTAGGCTAAATTATATTTATTTAGGTTGCATAATCAGAGACGGTAAAATCAGGCTTAGAAATATTTTTTTAAATAGTTTTCTGATAATGCATTAATTTTGGAATAAACATTTGATATTTGAAAGAAATAATAAATGCGCATTAAGGGTGAAAAATAACCAAACGTACAGTATATCCCTATATATCTGAACTCTCCTCAACTACACTGACTGACAGAGCAAATGCAACACCAAGAAGGAGTGGTCAGAACTTTATGCCAATTGCAGGGTAGACTGACGTCACTGAGGTATGCTCATGATGTGAAATGCGCCGCTGTGCTGCGCACGTACCGAACGATAAATGGGACACGGCGTTGGCGAATGGCCCACTTCGTACCGTGATTTATCAGCCGACAGTCATTGTAGAACGTGTTGTCGTGTGCCACAGGACACGTGTATAGCTAAGAATGCCATGCTGCCGTCAACGGAGGCATTTCCAGCAGACAGACGACTTTACGAGGGGTATGGTGATCGGGCTGAGAAGGGCAGTTTGGTCGCTTCGTCAAATCGCAGCCGATACCCATAGGGATGTGTCCACGGTGCAGCGCCTGGGGCGAAGATGGTTGGCGCAGGGACATGTGGCACGTGCGAGGGGTCCAGGCGCAGCCCGAGTGACGTCAGCACGCGAGGATCGGCGCATCCGCCGCCAAGCGGTGGCAGCGCCGCCAAGCGGTGGCAGCCCCGCACGCCACGTCAACCGCCATTCTTCAGCATGTGCAAGACACCCTGGCTGTTTCAATATCGACCAGAACAATTTCCCGTCGATTGGTTGAAGGAGGCCTGCACTCCCGGCGTCCGCTCAAAGACTACCATTGACTCCACAGCATAGACGTGCACGCCTGGCATGGTGCCGGGCTAGAGCGACTTGGATGAGGGAATGGCGGAACGTCGTGTTCTCCGATGAGTCACGCTTCTGTTCTGTCAGTAATAGTCACCGCAGACGAGTGTGGCGTCGGCGTGGAGAAAGGTCAAATCCGGCAGTAACTGTGGAGCGCCCTACCGCTAGACAACGCGGCATCATGGTTTGGGGCGCTATTGCGTATGATTCCACGTCACCTCTAGTGCGTATTCAAGGCACGTTAAATGCCCACCGCTACGTGCAGCATGTGCTGCGGCCGGTGGCACTCCCGTACCTTCAGGGGCTGCCCAATGCTCTGTTTGAGCAGGATAATGCCCGCCCACACACTGCTCGCATCTCCCAACAGGCTCTACGAGGTGTACAGATGCTTCCGTGGCCAGCGTACTCTCCGGATCTCTCACCAATCGAACACGTGTGGGATCTCATTGGACGCCGTTTGCAAACTCTGCCCCAGCCTCGTACGGACGACCAACTGTGGCAAATGGTTGACAGAGAATGGAGAACCATCCCTCAGGACACCATCCGCACTCTTATTGACTCTGTACCTCGACGTGTTTCTGCGTGCATCGCCGCTCGCGGTGGTCCTACATCCTACTGAGTCGATGATGTGCGCATTGTGTAACCTGCATATCGGTTTGAAATAAACATCAATTATTCGTCCGTGCCGTCTCTGTTTTTTCCCCAACTTTCATCCCTTTCGAACCACTCCTTCTTGGTGTTGCATTTGCTCTGTCAGTCAGTGTATATAACTTAATATGCAAATCTGTTTTTGGCTTCAACTATGTTGTAAGTTTAATGAACCATAACGAAGTGGTCATTCTGATTTGAAAAATGTATCATTTCATTTTTGGGAGGCGTTGTTAGCTCTCTGGCTTAGCTGCTGTCTTCCTACCAGGAAGGATGAGATTCCAATCCCGATCAATTCTGGGTCGAGATTCTCACCTCAACAATCACGTGGCGTCAGGAAGGGCTTCCGGTCTTAAACTCCGGGAGGATGGTTGCTTAGTTGTACTTCCTCTTAAAACAATAATCACCACCACCACTACCACCTTAAACTACGGACAAAATCAAAATAAGCAAGGGTGGATCGAGTGACCCCAGAAATAATAAGTAATAATAATAATAATGATAATGATAATGATAATAATAATGATAATAATAATAAGAAGAATAAGAATAAGAATAATAATAATTATGGCTTTATGTCCCACAAACTACGTTAGCGGTTTTCGGTGACACCAAGGTGCCGGAATTTAGTTCCGCAGTAATTATTTTATGTCCCAGTAAATCTACTGACACCGAGGCTGACGTATTTGAGCACCTTCAAATAACTCCGGACTGAGCCAGGATCTAGCCTGGCAGGTTGGGTTCAGAAGGCCAGCCCTTCAACCGTCTGAGCCACTCGCCTAGGGATTCCACCTCTACCTCCTCAAGGGCAGTGTCCTGGAGCGTGAGACTTGGGTCGGGGGATACAGCTAGTAACTAGTACCTCGCCCAGACGGCCTCACCTGCTATGCTGAACAGAGGCCTTGTTGAGGAATGGGAAGATCGGAAAGGGTAGACAAGGAAAGGGAATGAAGCGCCTGTGGCCTTAAGTTAGGTACCATCCCGGCAATTGCCTGGAGAAGAAGTGGGAAGACCACGGAAAACACTTCGAGGATGACTAAGGTGGGAATCGAACCCCCTCTACTCATTTGACCTGCCGAGACTGAATGGACCCCGTTCCAGCCCTCGTACAACTTTTCAAATTTCGTGGCAGAGACGGGAATCAAACCCGGGCCTCCGGGGCTGGCAGCTAATTACACTAACCACTACACCACAGAGTCGGGTACGTCTTCTCATCTGTCTGAAAATGATCAAAAACGAAAGCTGTGTGCTTTTATCATCCGGTTGCTATCGGGTACCCCAGTACTGGGTTGGTATTGTATGCAGTGAGAGTCTCCGTGGCTCAGGCGGCAGCGCGCCGGTATCTCACCATTGGGTTCTGTAGTTCAAATCCCGGTCACTCCATCTGTGATTGGTGCTGGACAGGTTTTTCTCCGTGTACTTCGGTTTTCCCTGTCATCTTTCATTCCAGCAACACTCTCCAGTATCATTTCATTTCATCTGTCAGTCATTAATCATTGCCCCAGAGGAGTGTGACAGGCTTCGGCAGCCGGCACAATTCCTATCCTCGCCGATAAATGGGTGCTTCATCCATTCCGTTCCTGACCCGTTCGAATGACTGGAAACAGACTCTGGATTTTCATTTTCACTTCATATCGAAAGACATTTATGTTACCTTCGGCTGCAGTATTCGCACACTATTGCATTACGGTTTGTAATTACTAAACGAATCCACATTACTGGCCACGATTAAAGGCGAGATTAAACGCAAAGATAGGGAATAGATTCTAATGTTTAAGAGGTGGGTGAAGAAGCAGTGTGTTCACTGTGTAAGCCTGAACTTCCATTTCTGTTGTAGTGTAAGTATGGTTCTTGAAATTTCTGGATGTAGTTTTGCCTGTATGCCGTACCGGCATAAATAGAAGCATGGGCTTAGTATACCGACAAATTTATTTGTATAAAAGCAAGTCGGTCTGGAGCGATCTATATATAAAGGTACAAAAATGAAAATAGACGTGAATTAATGAGGCACTTCCAGAAATCTAAAGACATTTGAAACTTGGTAGCGGAATAGGTGATGACCCCACGATCCCAAGTAAAATCGAACATTCACAAAATTCCCTGAAGGGGGCACGCTGGGGTGCTTAAAATTTTGGGCTCAGCTTAAGAACACAGTTTTATAATTTATCCAAAATGGCAACAATACCATAGTGTAGTATCTCACTGTGTGTCTGTAGATTCTACTGTGAAATAGCTTTCTAGTTCCTTAACTGTTTCTTCCAATGTGATTTCTTCATTTGTAACAAATTCGTAAAATAGTTGTATAGCATTCACAAGTTCCACCCACACCTACAAACTCTTTCTCTTCTACTTATTTCTGAAATGCTCGCCGGCAGGTACACTTAAAGCCTGGGAGTACAGCACCTTAGCAAAACCCTACTCTAAACTAACCCTTCAACTGTATATTAGTGTAATTTTATTATTATTATTATTATTTATTTATTTATTTATTTATTTATTTATTTATTTATTTATTTATTTGTCTTTATTGAAACGTTCAAACATATGCTATGTGTATGTAACTATTTGCGCGCGCGCGTGTTCCAGGAATGTGTCACCTACCCTTTAAACATGTCAGCAGCTGGTGTCCTTGAAACTACTGTTACGGTATATGAGGCATTCCTGAATGTCGTTGACCCGATCGTATTCCAAGACGACAATAACCCTCGTGTATCTTCACCAACTGCCTTCAACCCTCAGCCTACTGAACTGCTATTGAAACAAACTCTGTCTCAGTTCTCGCGAAGTCTATAGTGTTGCCATATCAATTCTCTTTCACTCCTCTGTCACATAGATGAAGTTCGTTCGATAATATCAACCTGTAATATGCATATTATATGTATTGCTGAAACCTGGTTGTCCGATAAAATTAGCTCTACCCTTGTAAAAGTAGAAGGATATACTCTCTATCGTTGTGATCGCACTGCCAGGCGCGGTGGTGGTGTAGCAGTATATTTTAGAGATGATATTAAATGTAGAATAATTATAAATCATCATCTCGCATCACTCCACATGCGGAATATATGTTTGCTGAGACCATAATTAACCGTCAAAAAGTATTGATAGGAGTTGTCTATAAACCACCGAATTTTACTAACATCTGTGACCTTGAATCTGACCTTCACAAAGTAGTACCAACATAAGGGCATATACTACTTTTTGGTGACTTTAACTCAAATATCTTAGCCCCGACTGGCAAATCAGACCGAATCAGCAACCTATTTACCTCCATCGACATGACAATCTTACCACTAGATGCAACTAATCATGCTCATACATTCAGATATACAAGCCATACTGGAACTGACCTCCTGATTACAAATAACCCGCATACATTTCTTAAGTACGGTCAATTTCCTGTACCTGGCAACTCAACTCATGACTTAATTTACCTGTGCTACTCTCTAAATGTACCAAAATACAAAGCTAAATACATTAGTTATAGGTAAGTGAAAAATATCGATCTACAACAACTCCAAAATGATGCGTAGAGTTTACCTTGGGAAGATATAAAGCAGTTGCACGACACAGACATGAAAGTGACAAGATCTAACTCTCTACTCATAGGACTATATGATAAGCATGCTCCAGTTAGGCAAGCTGGAGTCACTCTGTCGCCTGCAACTTGGTTAACAAGCGATGTGAAAGCAACAATGGCTCGCCTTGACGCAATGTTCCGCCGATACAAGGAAACAAATAATGAACTATATTTTGAACAGTATCGTCTTTTACGTAACAGAACAAAGCAATTAATTCGCAATAGAAAATTCAATCACATTAAGAATGTAACAAGGAACTTAAATGCACGTGAAACCTGGAACGAACTTCGAGCTATGGGATTTGGAAAATGCGAAGAGCCACATGTGCCAACTATATCTCTCGATACACTAAACTCTCACTTCGTAACTAACCCAATAAAGGAATCTCGACCTCAAAATCATATCAATCTAAATAAAAGAATCAGTAACCCTACAGAAAACGAACATATTTCTCTTTTCACCCTGTCATTGTAAATGATGTAAAGCGTATTCTGAATTCAGTTAAGTCACAAGCTAAAGGACCAGATAACATCCCAATAGGCTTTATAAAAACATTATTTGCGCTGTCCTACCAGTTATTACCCACATTGTAAACCACTGTCTCACCACAGGGACTTTTCCAACTGCATGGAACGATGCTCTAGTAACCCCAATATTAAAGCATACCGGTACCACAGCAAATGCGCCATCCGATTACCGACCCATTTCGATTCGTCTCCCTCTCTCGAAAGTTCTTGAACGAGTTGTACACGAGCAGCTAGTAGAATTCTTAAGCAGACATTCTCTTTTAGACCCATTGCAATCTGGCTTCAGAAAGGAACACAGTACTACGACTGCACTTCTTCGGGTAACAGATGACATAAGACTAGCAATGGACAAACGGCAGGTGACGATACTGACACTCCTTGACTTTAGTAGTGCGTTCGGCACGGTAAATATAGACATACTATTATCCAAGCTACGCCCTCCGCATATCGACCCGGTAGCCCATTTTTTTTTAGTCATACCTTACAAATCTTCGCCAATGAGTAGTGGTAAACAATCAAAGATCCCAATGGGCTGTAAAATCATCTGGTGTTCCTCAAGGGTCTGTTCTAGGACCCTTACTGTTCGTCTTGCATATTAATGGCATATCTTCCACACTTCAGTATTACAATTACCACTTATATGCTGATGATCTGCAGATAAAACACACCACTACAAACAATTTACATGAAACAGTTCAGCATATTAATTCGCCTATGATAAAAACAACCACTTAATCCTAAATCTTCGTAAAACACAAAGTATTATCATACGAAACTCCTAAGTTATTACATGTAATAAAGAATATCAATCCTCCAATCAATGACACTGCTGTACCGTACTCTAAAAATGTAACTAAATTAGGAATCTCCATCAATGATAATCTGGCCTGGAATGAACACGTAACAAGTGCATGTAGAAAGGTTCATTCAGTTCTATATCCCCCGAAACATCACAAGAATTCTTTTCCTCAAAAACGTAAATTAAAATTAATCCAAGCACTACTATTCCGAATTTTAGACTACTGTGATACGGTACTAGTCAATCTAAATGCTGAAAAAACTTTGAGACTTCAGCGAGCACAAAACTCATGCATACGATATACCTTCCAACCGGGATATGACGCTCATGTTACACCATATTTCAAAACATTGGGATGGCTATGCATAAATGAACGAAGTAATTTTCACCTAATGACACTTGTTTACCAAGTGCTCTCGACGAACACTCCTACTTACCTTTCTTCTAATTTTCGTTTCCTTTCCTCATTCCATGAAATTAGTAGCCGTTCTGGTTCCCTACTTGAAATTCCACTAAGTCGAACGAATTTCTACGATCATTCCTTTTTAGTTACTGCATCGAGACTCTGTAATACACTCCCAATGGACATTCGGCACCTTACTTCCTCTCATAAATTCAAATTTGCCTGTTGAAAGTTTTTCCTGGGAACATAAAACTGAGTTGTGTGAGTCATTGTGTGTATGTTGTGTGGATTGGTTTTCTTCATTTATTATTATTATTATTATTATTATTATTATTATTATTATTATTATTATTATTATTAGTAGTAGTAGTAGTAGTAGTAGTAGTAGTAGTAGTAGTATTTTCACACTAATTGCCGTACTGATATGTAGGCCTAACCTAGTCTTAGAATTATCTGTCCGTAGTATTATCTCTTTTTAGAATTTCTGTGTCTTAGTTTTATGTTTAAATGTTTAAATTTTATTGTTTATAGTGGTTAAGTATAAGAGAGGGCCGTGAGCCCAAACTTCGCCACAATTGTAAGTCAGGAATAAATAAGCAAATAAATAAATAAACTTATAGGTTTTGTAGGATTAAAACAATTTCAGGAATTTCCTAATTTATATCCCCCTTCCCCCCAAGTCAAGATGGCGACACAATCTACCAGATGAGAAAGAAATTTGAAATTAGGCACAATTATAGATTTTAGCCTGTAATTGACGGGAAAATTTCAAGGTGTTCAAATTTTTCATTTTTTACCCCCAAAAATATTGAATTATGGGGGCAATTTTAAGGATTGTGCAGACATGGCACAATCTCGGTTCAATTTGGAGTGATCTACAACTTTGGTCCTATGACTTTTTGTCGTATCTCCCTCCCATATACGTTAGATTTGGCTGTATTTCTGGATTGTTCCTAAATATGGTGATTTCTACACGTATATTTCATTGTTTGACACACTTATACGAAAGACAGAGTCATCAAGTTTGGTGTACATACTTAAACGATCGAAGGCCATATGTGAACCCAATTTCATGATTCCAGCTTTTACATAAGTATGAAAAAATAATGTAAAGTTTTAAAAATGTACCCAAATTTCACCCTATTCCAATTTTCGAACTCAATCTAACCCATAACTGTGGGAGACACGAGAAAATATTTTGGAAACAAACATGTAGAAGAATAAAAAGGTCGTCTGATGGTGCAAACCGTATGTTCGTATGATGTACCGTTTAGGAGTAGTAAATCTCGAAGTGGAGGTGTGAACTTAAAACGTGCTCATGCTTATCTGTCATCTACATAATTACACAAAAGCAAGTCAGTCTGGAGCGATCTATATATAAAGGTATAAAAGTGAAAATAGATGTGAATTAATGAGGAACTTCCAGAAATCTCAGAAATTTGAAAAATTCTCAAAATTCCCTGAAGGGGAACGCTGGGGGCTTAAAATTTTGGGCTCAGCATAAGAACGCAGCCGTATTTGTCCAAAGTGACAACTTATTAGTATCGTGGGATTAAAAAATTTTCAGGAATTTCCTAATTTATATCGCCCTTTCCCAGCCCCAAAATCAAGTATGCCAGACGAGCTAGAAATTTGAAATTTGGCGAAATGATAGATTTTAGCCCGTAACCGACGGAAAAATTCCAACATGTTCAAATTTTTCACTTTTTACCCCCGAAAAATATCCGGATATGGAGGCAATTTTAATGACTGTGCCGACATTCCTTTTGAGGTGTTTGTAGGCTAACGGTAAGTCCTATCACAAAACGGATGGCACAACCTCGGTTCAATTTGGAGTGATCTACAACTTTGGTCCTATGGTCCTATGACGTTTTGTCGTATCTCTCTCCCTTATACTTTAGATTGGGCAGTATTTCTGGATTGTTCGTAAATTTGGTGATTTTTACACGAATGTTTCATTCTTTGACACACGTATAGGGAAGACAGAGTCATCAAGTTTGGTGCACATATTGACACAATCCAAGGCCATTTGTGAACCAAATTTCATTATTGTAGCTGACGTATAAGTATGCAAGAAATAATGTAAAGCGTTAAAATTCTACGCAAATGTCACCCTATTCCAATTTTCGAACTCAATATAACCCATAAATATGGGAGATACGAGAGATGTTTTAGAAACAAACATGAAGAAGGATAAAAGGGGCGTCTGATGGCGCAAACCGTTTGTTAATAAGATGTACCATTTAGGAGTAGTAAATCTCGAAGTTGAGGTCTGCACTTTTAAACGTGGTCAAGCCTATCTGTCACCTAACTCTCAAAAAGGCTAAATCCGACTGACTGTTATCAATGCCCAGCCAAA